>NC_080591.1:0-10000000 GCF_029962835.1 Magnolia sinica
ATGATTGAAGCTACTTTTCATGATCTAAATTCATCATTTGGTAGAAGCTGCTTTTCATGATCCGTGGCAATAGATAAGCTAAGTTGATCCATGCCTAAAAACCCTCTTCTGTTCTATACACAATTCAATCAATCTAGTTTGTTTTTACAACGATCCAAATTAATATGATTCGGCCCATTTCTAATGATCCAAACCTCTGACATTGGCCATTTCGATAGATAAAAATCATTGACATGCTTGAGCCATGCAATGGATCGAAATTGTTCATATCATTAGGCTCATTCGGCGATCCAAACTAATCATACGATTGAAACTGCTTTTCATTATCCAAACTCAGCATATGATTGAAGCAGCTTTTCCTGATCCAAACACATCATATGGTTGAAGCTGCTTTTCATGATCCGTGGCAATGGATAAGCTAAATTGATCCATGCCCAAAAACCCTCTTATGTTCTATACACAATTCAATCAATCAGGTTTATTTTTACAACTATCCAAATTAATATGATTTGGCACATTTCTCGTTATCCAAACCTTTGACATTGGCCATTTCGATAGGGAAAAATCATTGACATGCTTGAGCCATTCAATGGATCTAAATAGTTCGTTTAATTAGGCTCATTTGATGATCCAAATTCATCATATGATTGAAGTTGCTTTTCATGATCCAAACTCAGCATATGATTAAAGCTGCTTTTCCTGATCCAAACTCAACATATGATTGAAGCTGCTATTCATGATCCAAACTCAACATATGATTGAAGATGCTTTTCATGATCCATGGCAATGGATATGTTAAGTTTATCCATACGCTAAAACCCTCTTTTGCTCGATACACAATTCAATCAAGCAGGTTTCTTTTTACAACGATCCAAATAAATATGATTCGGCGCATTTCTAGTGATCCAAGCCTTTGACATTGGCCATTTTGATGGATAAAACTCATTGACATGCTTAAGCCATTCAGTGAATCAAAATTGTTCATATCATTGGGCTTATTCGATGATCCAAACTCATCATATGAGTGAAACTGCTTTTCAGGATCCAAACTCAAAATACGATTGAAGCTATTTTTCATCATCCAAACTCATCATATGGTACAAGCTGCTTTTCATAATCCATGCAAACGGATGTGCTAAGTTGATCCATGCCTTAAAACCCTCTTCTGTTCTATCCACAATTCAATCAATCAAGTTTCCTTTTATGACGATCCAAATAAATATGACTCATCCCATTTCTAGTAATCCAAACCTTTGACATTGGCCATTTCAATAGATAAAAATCATCAACATGCTTGTGCCATTCAATGGATCCAAATTGTTCGTATGATTAGGCTCACTTGCCGATCCAAATTTATTATATGATTGAAGCTACTTTTCATGAACAAAACTCAACATATAATTGAAGGTGATTTTCATGATCCATACTCAACATATCATTGAAGCTGCTTTTCATGATCCAATACGGTTGAAGTTGCTTTTCATGATCCATGGCAATGGATATGCTAAGTTGATCCATGCGCTAAAACCCTCTTTCGTTCGATACACAATTCAATCAAGCGGGATTCTTTTTACAACAATCCAAATAAATATGATTTGGCCCATTTCTAGTGATCCAAACCTTTGACATTGGCCATTTCGATCGATAAAAATCATTGACATGGTTGAGCCATTCAATGGATCAAATTTGTTCATATCATTAGGCTCGTTTGGTGATCCAAACTAATCATACGATTGAAGCTGCTTTTCATGATCTATACTCAACATATGATTGAAGCTACTTTTCATGATCTAAATTCATCATATGGTAGAAGCTGCTTTTCATGATCCGTGGCAATAGATAAGCTAAGTTGATCCATGCCCAAAAACCCACTTCTGTTCTATACACAATTCAATCAATCTAGTTTGTTTTTACAACGATCCAAATTAATATGATTTGGCCCATTTCTAATGATCTAAACCTCTGACATTGGCCATTTCGATAGATAAAAATCATTGACATGCTTGAGCCATGCAATGGATCGAAATTGTTCATATCATTAGGCTCATTCGGCGATCCAAACTAATCATATGATTGAAACTGCTTTTCATTATCCAAACTCAACATATGATTGAAGCAGCTTTTCCTGATCCAAACACATCATATGGTTGAAGCTACTTTTCATGCTCCGTGGCAATGGATATGCTAAATTGATCCATGCCAAAAACCCCTCTTCTGTTCAACACACAATTCAATCAATCAGGTTTCTTTTTACAACGATCCAAATTAATATGATTCGGCACATTTCTAGTTATCCAAACCTTTGACATTGGCCATTTCGATAGATAAAAATCATTGACATGCTTGAGCCATTCAATGGATCCGAATAGTTTGTTTAATTAGGCTCATTTGCCGATCCAAATTCATCATATGATTGAAGTTGCTTTTCATGATCCAAACTCAACATATGATTAAAGCTACTTTTCCTAATCCAAACTCAACATATGATTGAAGCTGCTATTCATGATCCAAACTCAACGTATGATTGAAGCTGCTTTTCATGATCCGATATGGCCGAAGCTGCTTTTCATGATCCATGGCAATGGATATGTTAAGTTTATCCATACGCTAAAACCCTCTTTTGTTCGATACACAATTCAATCAAGTAGGTTTCTTTTTACAATGATCCAAATAAATATGATTCAGCCCATTTCTAGTGATCCAAGCCTTTGACATTGGCCATTTCGATGGATAAAAATCATTGACATGCTTAAGCCATTCAGTGTATCAAAATTGCTTATATCATTAGGCTTATTCGACGATCCAAACTCATCATATGATTGAAACTGCTTTTCATGATCCAAACTCAAAATATGATTAAAGTCGTTTTTCATCATCCAAACTCATCATATGGTAGAAGCTACTTTTCATGATCCATGCAAACGGATGTGCTAAGTTGATCCATGCCTTAAAACCCTCTTCTGTTCTATACACAATTCAATCAATCAGGTTTCCTTTTATAACGATCCAAATAAATATGATTTGTCCCATTTCTAGTAATCCAAACCTTTGACATTGGCCATTTCAATAGATAAAAATCATTAACATGCTTATGCCATTCAATGGATCCAAATTGTTCGTATGATTAGGCTCATTTGCCGATCCAAATTTATTATATGATTGAAGCTGCTTTCATGATCCAAACTCAACATATGATTGAAGCTGCTTTTCATGAACAAAACATATAATTGAAGGTGATTTTCATGATCCAAACTCAGCATATCATTGCAGCTGCTTTTCATGATCCATGGCAATGGATATGCTAAGTTGATCCATGCGCTAAAACCCTCTTTCGTTCGATACACAATTCAATCAAGCGGGATTCTTTTTACAACAATCCAAATAAATATGATTCGGCCCATTTCTAGTGATCCAAACCTTTGACATTGGCCATTTCGATGGATAAAAATCATTGACATGGTTGAGCCATTCAGTGGATCAAAATTGTTCATATCATTAGGCTCATTCGGTGATCCAAACTAATCTTATGATTGAAGCTGCTTTTCGTGATCCATACTCAACATATGATTGAAGCTACTTTTCATGATCTAAATTCATCATATGGTAGAAGCTGCTTTTCATGATTTGTGGCAATAGATAAGCTAAGTTGATCCATGCCTAAAAACCCTCTTCTGTTCTATACACAATTCAATCAATCTAGTTTGTTTTTACAACGATCCAAATTAATATGATTCGGCCCATTTCTAATGATCCAAACCTCTGACATTGGCCATTTCGATAGATAAAAATCATTGACATGTTTGAGCCATGCAATGGATCGAAATTGTTCATATCATTAGGCTCATTCGGCAATCCAAACTAATCATACGATTGAAACTGCTTTTCATTATCCAAACTCAGCATATGATTGAAGCAGCTTTTCCTGATCCAAACACATCATATGGTTGAAGCTGCTTTTCATGATCCGTGGCAATGGATAAGCTAAATTGATCCATGCCCAAAAACCCTCTTCTGTTCTATACACAATTCAATCAATCAGGTTTCTTTTTACAACGATCCAAATTAATATGATTTGGCACATTTCTCGTTATCCAAACCTTTGACATTGGCCATTTCGATAGATAAAAATCATTGACATGCTTGAGCCATTCAATGGATGTAAATAGTTCGTTTAATTAGGCTCATTTGATGATCCAAATTCATCATATGATTGAAGTTGCTTTTCATGATCCAAACTCAACATATGATTAAAGCTGCTTTTCCTGATCCAAACTCAACATATGATTGAAGCTGCTATTCATGATCCAAACCTAACATATGATTGAAGATGCTTTTCATGATCCATGGCAATGGATATGTTAAGTTTATCCATACGCTAAAACCCTCTTTTGTTAGATACACAATTCAATCAAGCAGGTTTCTTTTTACAACGATCCAAATAAATATGATTCGGTCCATTTCTAGTGATCCAAGCCTTTGACATTGGCCATTTCGATGGATAAAAATCATTGACATGCTTAAGCCATTCACAGTGTATCAAAATTGCTTATATCATTAGGCTTATTCGACGATCCAAACTCATCATATGATTGAAACTGCTTTTCATGATCCAAACTCAAAATATGATTGAAGCCGTTTTTCATCATCCAAACTCATCATATGGTAGAAGCTGCTTTTCATGATCCATGCAAACGGATGTGCTAAGTTGATCCATGCCTTAAAACCCTCTTCTGTTCTATACACAATTCAATCAATCAGGTTTCCTTTTATAACGATCCAAATAAATATGATTTGTCCCATTTCTAGTAATCCAAACCTTTGACATTGGCCATTTCAATAGAGAGTAAGAGTAAGAGAATAGAGAAAAGTGAGATTAAAGAAGATTAGGGGTGAAGAGGAGCTTGGTGGGCCATCCGATCGCCGATCCGAGACGATCCAACTGTCCGTCTTTCTGAGTGCATGGGAGGGTCAAAACCCTCTCATTCTTTATGATTTCTCTATTTTGGTGGGCCCATAAGGGTGGGACCCACCTTGATCATGTATTGAGTATGTGGTGGACCCCATAGTGGCGGGGGGCCACCCCGATGGCCGAATTTATTTTCCTTTCCCTTTCTTTTCTTATTCTCATGGTGTTGTGGGACCTACAAGTGGGCCATGCTATTGGAGAGCGTGTCCCGCACGCTATTTTAGCATGGACCATATTGTGTGGCCCATTGTGATATTTATTTTTCTTTTAAACCAATTGATTGTATAAGCACACTTGGATGGTGAAAATACACCAAAAATGGTTATGATCCAAAGCTTCTTGACTCCACCATGAGTTGGACATTCAAATGGATGGAGTGGATTTCCTAGGTGGGCCCTACCTCGCCCTTAAAACACAAAAGAGGGAGAGAGGTAGTGGCACCATGTCCCTGGACACAACAATGTCCAGAGACATGTCTCTATCTTTGCCACCATTCACGTTCCAAAGCCACCATGTGGGCTTCACTGTATGATATATATATATATATATATATATATATATATATATATATCATCCATACCATCCATCCGATTTCCCTTCTCATTTCAGGCGTTGAGCTCAAAAATGAAGCTAATCCAAATCCCGGGTGGGCAATACCACAAATGCTAAAGGGTTGGGTTACCCACGTCATTTCTTACTTTGCATGGATGTTAATTTGGAGTAAGTTTTTACTCATGGGACCCATATTGATGTATTTCTTAGATCCACACCATCCATCCATCTGCTGGCTCATTTTACCCATGGAGCCCAAAAATCTACCTGATCCAACCATCAGGTGGACCACACCACAAACGATGGTGGTAGCAGGAGCACCCCCTCACGTCAACCATGCGGATGTGGGGTGGGGGCGTCCCAACCATAGACCCCCCACCTTGATGTATTTGTTTAATCCATGAAGTCCACCACCTTCCCCATGTCGTTTTAGGCTATTGAGTCAAAAAATGAGACAAATCTGAGTTCCTAGTAGAACGCACCGAGGGAAACAAAGTCCCACTGTTGGAACTTTCTAAAGCCTACTGTTGTGTGTATAAGTGGTGGACCTACTCATCATTGGACTCCTTTGGTCCATAGAGAGCTGGCCGATATGATGGACGGAATGGATTATCCACTAGTGGACCCCATATAGTAAAATAAAATAAAAATAAAGGAGGAAAGAGAAAAATAAGAAAAAAGTATGTCACTGGACGTTTTTGTCAGTGACAATGAGGGTGGAAGCCTCATGGGCTGCACCCATACGTGGTATAATAGACGGAATGTATTATACACTAGTGGACCCCACATAGTAAAATAAAATAGAAATAAAGGAAGAAAGAGAAATAAGAAAAAAGCATGTCACTAGGGGTGGAAGCCTCATTGGGCTGCCCCCATATGTGGACCCCACCATGGTGGATTTGTTTAATCCACACTATCCGCCATCTTCTCCATATAATTTTAGGCCATGTGCTAAATTTTGAGGCAAATCTGAGTCTCAAGTGGGTTGTACTAAGGGTATTGATGTCCATCTGTTGAAACACTCTAGGGCCCACTTTGGGGTTCCTGATCATCCAAATCAGTCCTAGTCAGAGTCTATTTGACCTCATTCGAGGTGGCCAAGACGGTAAACGGATTAGATCATCCACTTAGGACCCACATTAATAGTTTATGCATATCATACTAATAACATGAAAAATACATGAATGCCATGCACGTGGGAGTTAACCAATTCCTGGCCAATTTTAGGTCTCACAAGTGGGACCCTGTTCTGATGTTTATATTAAATCTACACCATCCACCGTCTTTTCAAGATCATTTTAGGCATTGGGCCAAAAGATGAGACAGATTCGGGTCTCAAGTGGGCCTCAAGTGGGCCGTAATGAGGGAAACAAACCATTGTTGTTGAAATCTTCCAAGGCCCACTATAGAATCCATGTTCGTCCAAATCAACCCAAATCAGAGCCCATTAGACCCGCTCGAGATGGACTACGCGGTAAATGGAGTAGAAGATCCACGTAGGGCCTGCACTAATGGTGCATAGATAAAAAAAAGAGAAACAAAGGAAAATGGAAGGTATCACTGGGCGTTATTGCCCAGTGACGTGAGGGAGGAAGCCTCCTTCGGCTGCCCCCACACATGGGACCCTACATGATGCATGTATCATATCCACTCCGTTCATCCATCATATCATATCATGTTAGGCCATGGGCCCAAAATTCAGGTTGATCCAGATCTCAGGTGGGCCGTACCATAGGGTAATGTGGGGCTAGAAACCTTTTAAACTTTGGGATTTCTTAGTTTTGGGATCCCTTGGACTTGGGAAACCCTGGAATCAAGATCCCTTAGGTCTTTGGTTATATTTGGCATCTTTAATTCAAATCCTTAAATTAGTTGACATGTGAATGTTGCAACTATGTTTTTATTAAAATCCATTTAGGCATACACTTTCCCCGAACTGATGAAGTCCCAAGACTCAGATGGGCCATGAGCATATGATCACATCATAGTGACTAACCAATGCTCTGTAACCATCAATTTACATTAGTAATGATTAGACGGTGCAGATCATTCTACTAAAGTAATTATAGTGATGTCATTGATAATCTTATTATTTTGGGACCTCATTAGTGGGCCATGTGCCCAAATGGATTGGTAGCCTAGTGACACACATGTTGTACATGTGGGTGCCACCCGGATCACTCCTAGTAGACCCTGCCTTGTTATATATATTCTATTCATGCCTTGCAGGTTACATGAGAAGCTGATGTTAGTCTAACATGGGCCATACCACATAGACTTCTATATTTTTAGTAGGGCATGTCATTCAGTTCACACTATCTGTATATGATGTGCTGATGTTAGTCTAACATGTGCCCAAATGGATTGGTAGCCTAGTGACACACATGTTGTACATGTGGGTGCCATCCGGATCACTCCCAGTAGACCCTGCCTTGTTATATATATTCTATTCATGCCTTGCAGGTTACATGAGAAGCTGATGTTAGTCTAACATGGGCCATACCACATAGACTTCTATATTTTTAGTGGGGCATGTCGTTTAGTTCCCACTATCTGTATATGATGTGCCGATTAAGGCCGATTATTGTCTGATATGTCTAATAACATGCTAGTGTACTTGGCCCGGTAGGACACACTAAGAACATGCTTATTATAATGACATCATGTCTAGACATATGCCCATACGCATCATTTGTATGCATGTTGTGGGTGGTGATTGATCATAGCATGTCATTAGGCTGAGATACTTAAGGGACTCCATATGAGATAAGGTTACCCCTCATGATCGCTCTATACGCACAGATTTGATGCATGACTTGGACAGTATGACTCATGCATTTTGCATCTTATATGTCATGATCACTTTACGCCCTAGCGACATCAGAGCTATGGCCTCCACAGGCATATTGTGGATGGCCAGATTGGACACCGAAAATATCTGTCCTAGCATTAGGGCGCTATAGATGTCCTTGGGTGAAAGTCCCTAAACCCTTGTGGTACCAGTAGGATGCTTCAACGTCGAGGCCGAGTGGATAATATAAGCGCCCGAATGTCAAATACCAGTAGGCCGTGTCTCCCACTGTGTCGTGGTCGGTTGAAAAGGGGTATGACCTTATCCGCCAGAGGGTAGAGGGCTATAAGCTAGGTTGAGTTTGACCAGCTCGTAAATGGGTCCGCTATTGACTAGCCGGGTGGGCATTGGCATACCACTGGCAAGGTAGATAATGAAGTCTCTTCCACTCAGTCATGCACTGATGGGACGGTAGCCAATGTTGGAGTGTACTAGCCAGCGACGAATCGTACTGATACGTGGACTAATTGAGGATTGGCATGCTTGCATTGCGTCTCTAGCATATGACATTCAGCCATGTAGGCTTTGCATTTCATAGCCTTGGTATGGCTAACATCATTTATTGACTTGCCAGTTTAGCCTTCCATCATTTCCGCTTATTCTGACATTTGTATACTTGGCACATGCATTGTGCACACGCGCACACACTCTCTAAGCTTCGTAATAAGTTTATGCACGTTCCTTACATGCAGGTTATGCTAGACCGCAGCAGCATTGAGGCAAGAGCATGTGCCCAATCTTTTGGAATTTTGTTATATGATGTATTTCCCTTTCAGCATTGTACTCAAATATTATATTAGTGGATATGTGATGATGTTTTGGTGACCTGGGTATACTTATGATTATGCTCCTTTACCAAAAATTCAAAAAAAACAAAAAAAAAAACCCTGAAAATCCTCCTTGTAGGATCCCAGGATCGAACCTGGCGCATGAGAGCTGGGAGCCGAGAATAGGGTACTAGGAGGCTGTCGGCACCGGATTCGGTGGTCGAAAATTTTATGAGCCCAATTCTCAAGTTTGGGGCGTGACACATCATATGATTAAAGCTGTTTTACAAGATCTAAACTCATCATATGATTAAAGCTGCTTTTCATGATCCATGTTAATGGATATGTTAAGTTGATCCATGTCCTAAATTATGTAAGACCCTCTTCAGCTATACAAATGATCCAAACCTTTGACGTGCTTGGGCCATTTCAACGGATTTGAACTTCGTATATGATTCGGCCCATTCAGCGAACCAAATGTGTCATATGATTCGTGTTGATGGTAGTGATGTAAACTCATCATATGATTGAAACCTCTTTCCGTGACCCATCCCAATGGATATGTTAAGTTGATCCATCTATTCATAATATTTGAGGTTGGTTATCAGTGATCCACATCGTTAATTTTGGAGGACCATCTTCTGTTCTATAAACAATTCAAACAATCAGGTTTCTTTTCACAACAATCCAAATTCATATGATTTGGCACATTTCTAGTGAACCAAACCTTGACATGGGACATTTCGATGGATTAAAAACATTGACATGGTTGGGCCATTCATGAATTCAAATTATTCATTTGATTCGTCTCATTTGACAATCCAAACTCATCATACAATTATAGCTGTTTTTCATAAACCAAACTCATCATATAATTGAAGCCACTTTTCATGAGCTAAATTCATCATATGGTTGAAGCTACTTTTCGTGATCCATGTCAATGGATATATATATTAAGTTCATCCATGCCATAAATTTTGTAGGACCCTCTTCACTTTACAAATGATCCAAACTGTTCATATGATTTGGCCCATTTCTAGTGATCCAAACCTTCGACATGTTGGGGACATTTCAGCGAATTTGAACTTCGTATATGATTATGTCCATTCAGAGATCCAAATGCATCATATGATTCGCGTTGTTGTTGGTGATCTAAATTCATCAAATGATTTAAGCCTCTTTACATGACCAATCCCAATGGATATGTTAAGTTGATTCATCTATTCATAATATTTTAGGTTTGGTCTAAGTGATACACATCATTAATTTTGTAGGACCCTCTTTAGTTTTATACCCAATTCAAACAATCAGGTTTCTTTTAACGACAATCCAAATTCATACAATTTGGCATATTTCTAGTGATCTAAACCTTTAACATGTGCCATTTTGATGGATAAAATCCATTGACATGCTTGGGCCATTCGATGGATCCAAATTGTTCGTATGATTCTGCTCATTCGGCGATCCAAACTCATCATACGATTGAAGCTTCTTTTCATGATCCAAACTCATGATATGATTGAAGTTGCTTTTCATGATCCATGGCAATGGATATGCTAAGTTGATCCATGCCCTAAATTTTGTAGTACCCTCTTCAGCTTTACAAATGATCCAAACTGTTAATATGATTTGGCCCATTTCTAGTGATCCAAACCTTTGACATGCTTGGGCCATTTCAATGGATCAAAACCTTTAACGTGCTTGGGCCATTTCAGCGGATTTGAACTTCTTATATGATTCGGCCCATTCAGAGATTCAAATGCATCATATGATCCATGCTACTTTTAGTGATCTAAACTAATCATATGATTGAAGCCTCTATCCCAGACCCATCCCAATGGATATGTTAAATTGATCCATCTATTCGTAATATTTAGTGGTTGGTTATAAGTGATCCACATCGTTAATTTTGTAGGACCCTCTTCTATTCTATACGTAATTCAAACAATCAGGTTTCTTTTCACAACGATCCAAATTCATATGATTTGGCCCATTTTTAGTGATCTAAACCATTGACATGATTAGGCCATTCAGTGGATCCAAATTGTTCATATAATTCGGCTCATTCAGCAATCCAAACTCATCTTACGATTAAAGTTATTTTTCATGATCCAAACTCGTTATACGATTGAAGTTGTTTTCATGATCCGTGTCAATGGATATGTTAAGTTGATCCATGCCCTAAATTTTGTAAGTTCCTCATCAACTGTACAAATGATCCAAACTGTTCATATGATTTGGCCCATTTCTAATGATCCAAACCTTTAACACGCTTGGGCCATTTCAGCGAATTTGAACTTCGTATATGATTCGGCCCCATTCAACGATCTAAATGCATCATATGATTCGTGCTGATGGTAGTGATCTAAACTCATCATATGATTAAAGCCTCTTTCCATGACCCATCCAAATGGATATGTTAAGTTGATCCTTCTATTCATAATATTTGAGGTTGGTTATCAGTGATCCACATCGTTAATTTTGTAGGACCGTCTTCAATTCTATACACAATTCTAACAATCAGGTTTATTTTTACAACAATCCAAATTCATATGATTTGGCCCATTTATAGAGATCCAAACCTTTGACATGGACCATTTCGATGGATAAAAATCATTGACATGCTTTTGCCATTCAGTGGATCCAAATTATTCATATGATTCGGCTCATTCAGCAATCCATAGTCATCATACGATTGAAGCTGCTTTTCATAATCCAAACTCATCATATGATTAAAGCTACTTTTCATTATCCATGGCAATGGATATGCTAAGTTAATTCATGCCCTAAACTTTGTAGGACCCTCTTCAACTTTACAAGTGATCCAAACTATTGTGAAGATTTGGCCCATTTCTAGTGATCCAAACATTTGACATGCTTGGGCCATTTCAATGGATCAAAACCTTCAACATGCTTGGGCAATTTCAGCAAATTCGAACTTGTCATATGATTCGGCCCACTCACTGATACAAATGTATCATATGATTTGTGATGTTGTTAGTGATCTTAACTCATCATATGATTGCAGCCTCTTTCCATGACTCATACCAATGGATATGTTAAGTTGATCAATCTATTCATAATACACAGTCAAACAATCAGGTTTTTATTTACAACGATCAAAATTCATATTATTTGGCCCATTTCTAGTGATCCAAACCTTTGAAATGTGCCAATTCGATGGATAAAAAACATTGACATGCTTGGGCCATTCAGTGGATCCAAATTGTTCATATGATTCAAATCATTCAGCGATTCAAAACTCATCATACGATTGAAGCTACTTTTCATTATCCAAACTCTTCATATGATTGAAGTTGCTTTTCATCATCCAAACTTATCATATGATTGAAGCTACTTTTCATAATCCATGGCAATGGATATGCTAAGTTGATCCATGCCCTAAATTTTATAGGACCATCTTCAGTTTTACAAATGATCCAAACTGTTCATATGATTTGGATTTTCTAGTGATCCAAACCTTTAACATGCTTCGGCCATTTCAATGGATCAAAACCTTTGATTTCAGCTAATTTGAACTTCTGATATGATTCGGCCCATTCTGCGATCCAAATGCATCATATGATTCATGCTGCTGTTAGTGATCTAAACTGATCATATGATTGAATCCTCTTTCCATTACACATCCAAATTGATATGATAAGTTGATCCATATATTCGTGATGTTTGAGGTTGGTTCTCAGTGATCCACATTGTTAATTTTATAGGACCCTCTTTTAGTTCTTTAGACAATTCAAACAATCAGGTTTCTTTTTACAACGATCCAAATTTATATTATTTGGCCTATTTCTAGTGATCCAAACCTTTGACATGGACCATTTCGATGGATAAAAAACATTAACATGCTTGGAACATTCAGTGGATCCAAATTGTTCATATGATTCGGCTCATTTGGTGATCTAAACTCATCATATGATTAAAGCTGCTTTTGAATGATCCAAACTCATCATATGATTGAAGTTGTTTTTCATGATCCATGTCAATGGATATGTTAAGTTGATCCATTCCCTAAATTTTGTAAGATCCTCTTTCAGCTGTACAAATAATCCAAATTGTTCATGTGATTTGGCCCATTTCTAGTGATCCAAACCTTTGACATGCTGGGGCCATTTCAACGGATTTTAACTTCATATATGATTCGGCCCATTCAGTGATCGAAATGCATCATATCATTTATGTTGATGGTAGTGATATAAACTCATCATATGATTGAAGCCTCTTTCCATGACCCATCCCAATGGATATGTTAAGTTGATCCTTGCTCTTGCTCGGGTGGTAGACTCTCGGGAGTTTCAACACCCGGTCAAGGGTTCGAGTGTCCATAGGTGGTGAAAGCCCACTACGGCGTGAGTGTGTGGGGGTGTGTGTGCGTGTGTAAAAAAAAAAAAAAGTGTTAAGTTGATCCATCTATTCATAATATTTGAGGTTGGTTATCAGTGATCCACATTGTTAATTTTGTAGGACTATCTATAGTTCTATACACAATTCAAACAATCGGGTTTATTTTTGCGACGATTCAAATTCATATGATTTGGCCCATTTCTAGTGATCCAAACCTTTGACATGGGCCATTTCGATGTATAAAAATCATTGACATGCTCGAGCCATTCAATGGATCCAAATTATTCATACGATTCGGCTCATTTGGCGATCCATACTCATCATATGATTGAAGCTGCTTTTCAATATCCATGGCAATGGATAAGCTAAGTTAATTCATGCCCTAATTTTAGTAGGACCCTCTTCAGCTTTCCAAGTGATCCAAACTGTTGAGAAGATTTGGCCCATTGCTGGTGATCCAAACACTTGACATGCTTGGGCCATTTCAATGGATCAAAACCTTTGATGTGCTTGGGCCATTTCAGCAGATTCGAACTTGTTATATGATTCGGCCCACTCAGCGATCCAAATGCATGATATGATTCGTGCTGTTGTTAGTGATCTTAACTCATCATATGATTGCAGCCTCTTTCCATGACCCATACCAATGTATATGTTAAGTTGATCCATCCATTCATAATACACAATCAAACAATCAGGTTTCTTTTTACAACGATCCAGACTCATATGATTTGGCCCATTTCTAGTGATCCTAACCTTTGAAATGTGCCATTTCGATGGATAAAAAACATTGACATGCTTAGGCCATTCAGTGGATCCAAATTGTTCATATGTTTCGGATCATTCAGCGATTCAAACTCATCATACGATTGAAGCTGCTTTTCATTATCCAAACTCATCATATGATTAAAGTTGCTTTTCATCATCCAAACTTATCATATGATTGAAGCTCTGCTTTTCATGATCCATGGCAATGGATATGCTAAGTTGATCCATGCCCTAAATTTTGTAGGACCATCTTCAGTTTTACAAATGATCCAAACTGTTCATATGATTTGGCCCATTTCTAGTGATCCAAACCTTTGACATGCTTGGGCCATTTCAATGGATCAAAACCTTTGATTTCAACTGATTTTCTTATATGATTCAGCCCATTTTGGGATCCAAATGCATTATATGATTTGTCCTTAACTTTGAAGAGAGCTTAAAAACAATCTTACTTTTGAAACTATGGAACTCCAATGATATTTTGGTTACTCCGCATTGTAATGATTTTTTTTAGCCAATTAACCTGAAGGATGTCTAGTTTCAAAAGTAAAGTGGTTTTTAAGCTTTCTTGAAAGTTAAGCTCTATGTAAAGGTAACATTTGAAAACACTCTAGAAGTAAGGGTACTTTTCTAAACCTGTTTGGAAGTTGTTCTCTCTGAGAAGTCCTTAAGCGAAGGGCACTCCTTTCATTTCTTTCGTTCCTATCTTTATCCCATCAAGCATTAAGGAGCAGGTAATTCACGATAGAATTGGAGTATGTGAAGACAACACTAACGAATGCTCCATTTGTGCACGATAACAAATCATCAAGCTAAGGGCATTTTGCCATTTGAAGATGTCTTGATCTTCAAAATATTTGTATGTTTGCTTAAACAGCTACGTGTTAGATTATTTGGTTGAATCAAATAGACTATTAAAAAAACCAAGATCCAAAAAATAAATTTTATTTTTTTAATAGTCATTTAACTCAACTCTACAAGTTGAGGCGTGACGTGAGTCACTTGGCTTGAAATCGAATTTTCTTCCCTTGGACAACGTCCCAAGTGCAACAAGTTTTCAAAGCAATCGACCTCCAGGATATAACAACTATGACCCGGTCCCAGCGGTGCACTCACTATACCCGGGCTCGAACCACTTGTAGTTTAACCCGAAAGTGCTGAGTTGCCTCAGTGACGAACTCAGCAACCAAAACTCGTAAACCAGAAGACATAGAGAGTTTTCATAATAGAAGAAAAGATTTTTTGTAGTTTTGAAACTAGAACGGAAGTCCTTATACAGACTCTGAAGTGGTGCATCAAGCACCCGCACACGTGCCCGTGGCCCGGCCCGTCTCGTCCCATCGCGCACACGGACTCGGCGCGCGCGCATGTCATTAATGGCCTAGATTAGAGCTATTGGCCCCCCGAATGGGGCTTAAGTCCTAAGGCAAAAAGCCTATCTTATATACAAGAAGATTTTCTTTGGTAAATCCGATGTAGGACAAAACACACAACTCAAAAGCACCGGAAATTTCAAATGCGGAGGGAAACCAAAATATTTGAAATTCCAATTTTAATATAAATTTTGAAACAAAATACAACAATGCACCACATGTTTCAAAATAAAAAGTCTTTCGGGTTAAAGCATAATAGTTGTGCAATGATGTCGATGTCACCATAGACTTGAACTGACATTAGATTAAGCAAGACAGATTTACAGGAATCAGGTGACACTATAGTCTTGAACCTGAATCCTTTTAGTGTAAATTATAAGTACATGCCACTCACACAAATATTCCTCTGCAAGTGGTTCTGCAGTTCAGCGCTTTTTGGCCATAGCAATTACCTGGATCTCATGAGTGCTTCAGAGAATTCGCCTAGATTCTCATAGGAAACGGCCTCCACCTCCACACCCACATCAGTGAATTCCATCAAGTGTATGCAGCAACTTTATACACCACCAAATATATAGCTACGGATCCATTAAGAGTTCTAAAAACTCATCCTTCTGCTTTGTTGCTCGCACTACTACACTATAAAAGAGGCTCATTTATCTCAGTGCAATCGTCTTCCTCGTATCTTATTGTTTACCCATTGAACCTATCTCATGGGATTTCCACCTGTATAAGTTGGGTGGTCGACACTGGCAGCTCATATATTAGGCTTAGCCCCACTCCCTTTGATATATCATTGACTAATCTTTTAGATAGTCCTTTGGTCAGAAGATCTGCCAGATTCTTTTCTAACCTCACAAAGTCAATAGATATGACTCCATCACGCAACATGTGTTTCAATATGTTGTGTCTGAGTCTAATATGCCTGCTCTTTCCATTATATATTTTACTCTTTGCTTTTGCTATAGCTGTTTGACAATCACAATGAATAAACACGGCCGATACAGGCTTTGGCTACAATGGTACATCAGCTAAGAGATTTCTAAGCCACTCGACTTCTGATCCAACCTTTTCTAAGGCAATAAACTCAGATTCCATAGTTGACCGAGCGATACACGTCTGCTTGGTAGACTTCCAAGAGATTGCTCCTCCACCCAAAATGAAGACATATCTGCTAGTAGATTTTGTCTCATCTGAATCAGTAATCCAGTTAGCGTCACTGTATCCTTCTAATACAAGAGGATAACCATTATAATGTAAACCATAGGCCATACTGCCTTTTAAGTATCTCAAAATCCTAAACAAGGCATTCCAATGCTCTTTTCCAGGGTTATGTGTATATCTACTTAGTCTTCCTAATGCAAAAGTTGTCTAGCCTAATGCAGTTTGTTAGATACATGAGGCAACCAATTATTGTGGAATATTCCAATTGAGACATACTACTACTACTTGTATTCTTTATGAGAGTTACACTATAATCATAAGGTGTACTGACAGGTAAACAGTCAAAATGGTCAAACTTTCTCAATAGCTTTTCAATGTAATGAGATTGTGATAATACAAAACCACCATCTTTCCTGGTTACTTTAATACCCAAGATTACACTAGCCTCTCCTAAGTCTTTCATGTCAAATTTAGATGACAAAAATTTCTTAATTGCATTAACTAATTTAATATTAGTTTCAAAAATAAGCATGTCGTCAACATAAAGGCAAATAATAACATAATCATTTTCAGAAAATTAACTATATACACACCTATCTACATCAACCATTTGATTTCAAAACACCATCAAATTTTTCATGCCATTTTTTAGGAGCCTGGTTTAGACCATATAGTGATTTAATTAGTTTACATACTTGATATGTTATAAACCTCAGGTTGCTCCATATATATTTCTTTTTCTAAATCTCCATTTAGGAAAGCCGTCTTAACATCCATCTGGTGTACCACCAGTTTATATATGGAAGCTATCACTATTACCCTTACAGTTGTAATCCTAGTTACAAGGGAATAGGTATCAAAATAATCTATTCCTTCTTTTTGTTTGAAGCCTTTTGATACCAACTTAGGATTAAACTTATCAATAATCCCATCTGGTTTTAGTTTATTTTTAAACACCCATTTACAGCCTATTGGTTATAATTATTATAATTATTATAATTATTATTATTATTTATTTATTTTACTAATTCATATTTAAGTTAAATTTTATCCTACAAAATTTCCTTCTATTTCAAGCTTCATAAAAATTATAAAAATTCTAGAAGTACTAGTCATCCAATACCAATGATATTTTCTATTTGCTTCTGAAATACCTCTACTGCATGTAACGTTTTTCATTCTTAAAGTAACTAAATTATTTTCTAAATTTTTATAGTGAGTTATCAGTAAGTTTACTCTCATATTATAAAATTTCATCTCATTTTAAGTTGTAGAAAAATTATTAAAATTCTAGAAGTGACAGTTGTCTGAAACTAACGATTTTTATGTGATTGCGAAATGTCTCTATTTCTTGTAACGTATCTTATGCTTTAGTACTTGAATTATTTTTAAAATTTTTATGATGATTTATCATTAAGTTTAAATCCATTACATAAAATTTCATCTCAGTTGGAGCTGTAGATAAATTACTAAAATTTTAGAAGTAACAACTGTCTAAAACTAACAATTTTTGGATAATTGTTAAATCATCCTTAATTTAATTATATTATAATTATTTATTTATTTTTATATGAAACTAGACTTATCAAGCTTCAATTTGGCTTTTGAATCACCCCAATCAGAGTTATATTGAAAGAGATATGACTTTTTGAAGTTAGTCTAAAAAGACAGAAAATCGCAGAAAATTTCAGCGATGGCCCGCCAATCTGGCGGTGGCTCCGCCACCCCCTGGGGTAGTCGGTGGTGGCCCCGCCACCCACTATGGTGTCTGGCAGTGGCTCTGCCACTCTTTGTTGGAAAATGGCATATCTCGCAAACTAGAATGAGTTATTCGACGTGCCATATATGATTTTGGGGTAGGAGGAGCCACTTTATCCCAAAAAAACTAGATTGTTTTGTGAGATTTCATCAGGTTAATGGTCTAAAATCCAATTTTTTTACATTTTTACTATTTATAGTAAATTTTAGTTTAATTATAGCCCTTCATCCCTTGAGCTTTAAGAGTTGTGTCTAATATGAAAAGTACTTATAAAAATTAGAAGAATAAAGTGGTAGAAGGTGAGATTTTTGAAGGAGATGGGTTGAAAGGAGAGATCCTAAAGGTTAATGGGTTTGGGAGGGAATGAGATTTGAAAAACTAGCTTGGAGAGGGTGCTTCTTATGGAAAAAAAAAAAAAAGTATATTTGGAAGAGAGGGTTTGTGGGTTTTGAGAAAGAGGGGCTTAGGAAAATTCGTTTTCGAGGGTTTGCAGTTAGAATGGGGTGAGTGTAGAGAGAGAATATGGTTAGAATGAGCTTAGAAGGGAGCCCCTAGGGCTCTTAATGGTTATGAGGTCAAGAGAGGGGGTCCCCATGTGTGGGAAGGCCCACCCGAGTTCAGAGTCGGCGGTGGCCTGCCGGCCTGGTGGTGGCCCCACCACTCCCTGTGGTATGGTCGGCGGTGGCCCGCCGATCTGGTGCCGGCCCCGCTACTTCCTTGAGTATTTCTTGGTTTATGGAGCAGGGGGTGATTCCTATGTCGCAATGGTTCGGCCCGCTGATGATCGTGAGCACAAGACGTGTCCTAAACGCGTCAGGAGGGTTGATTGAGTTGTAGGCTTTTATTAGGGCGAGGTGAAGGGTCAATACACAGACGAAGAAATTAAGGAATGACTGGATGACCTATAATTTAAGTGTAAATACAAGTTGGAGAATTTGAAGGGGCAAGGGAAAACACAAAAGTACGGTGGTGGAGTTAGTAGAAAATGACTTAAGGGTGCATAATTTAACTGAGAATATGGTCCATGATGGAGTGGAGTGGGATAATAAGAACAGTGTAGCTGACCCCAATCAGTTGAGATAAAACTTTTATGATGAGGATGGAGATGGGGATGTATGTATGTACATTGTCATCATCATAAGCATTATCACAACTTTTATGAGATTTACAGTTTTGTTCCATCATTATAGTCCATCATAAACTGTATCCTCAGTTAAGACATATATGTGCTTAAATCTTTTGTTATAACCTCCACCCGTGTCCCATTAGGCCTTTTATTTGCCCTTTTATAATCTTCAACTTGAACCAACTAATACCTTCAAAGCTTAAATCTTTTGTTACTACCTCCACCTATGTCCCTTTAGGCGCTTTATTTGCCCTTCTGCCCTTTATTTTCTTTACACTTGGTAAACCATCCGTGTCGACTGTAACTCATATTATTACTCATTGGATTTACTCGTGACTTTATCCTCAACACATCCATCTCCAAAATTTTAACCCATGTATCATGTCTGTTCTTATATGTAGTAATTAAACATAGTTTTAAAAAACTTTTAACTTTTTTTTTTTTTACTTTTTTTCCTTTATTTACCATTTTTTAAATTTTTAATTTTTTTTAAAAAATAATCAACTTGAGAGATCGCATAAGCATTCATGCGATGGCATAAGCAATCAACCTAGGATGATAGCTTTTGTGGTTTTATGTGATTAACAACCATGCTCATCATATGAATATGTTATTTTTTTACTATCCAACATTTTTTCCCTTGTGTTATGACCGGTCTTATACCCATCATATAGACTTGCTTCTTCAAATTTATTAGTATAAGTCATTTTTACAAAATTTCATAGGTGCACATCTCTACTTCAGCCTGATGATATATGTATGTAAATTATGATCATCATCTAAACGTTATACTAACTAATTTAAGATTTACAATCCTTTTCCGTTTTTCCACTCTATTGCAGACTGTATCTTCAATTAAACTATTGATGCTTAAATCTTTTTACCCCATTGTCATTTACCTTATATTTTAAAGACTTCAACTTAAGCCAACTAACTCTTTCAGAGCATATAGTTCCTAATCTTTGTAGCCCTTGGCCAAAGTATCCAATACGACTTTTCATTGTCTTTATTACATTTTTATATTATTTTAGACTTTCCTAAAATACATTTATTACTAATTTTACCTTTCCTTATCCTCCCACACATGCTTGTTAACATAATCATTTCACTGTATTCATTCTATTAATTTGTTATTCCTTAATTGTCCAACATTTTTCCCCATGCCTCATGGCCAGTCTTATTTCCATCATTCATAATTTCTCCTTTATTTTCTTTACTTGAAGGCAATTCACAAAATTATAAAGGCACACATCTCCACGTTAAGCACCTAGCTCTAATTCTATAAGCAGCATACTTCTCAAATGCTTATTCTTCAGGGGTATCCAGTGAGTGGCTTGGAACATTCAATATGGATGACCGAATAAAACTTCCAACATGATTTTATTTTTTTTAGCATGGGGAGTGGAGGGAGGGCTGACCGGAGGGCTGACCGTCCAATTTGTTCTCTGTGGTGTGGCCCACTTGAGTTTCCATTCGAATTAATATTTACCTCAGTGAGTCCTAAAATGCTCGTATCGTCTAAGCATATATAGATCCGTCAACACCGACAAGTTCTAGGTTTGTTTGAGTTGTAGGCTTTTATTACGGCGAGGTGAAGGGTCAATACACGGACGGAGGAATTAAGAAATGACTAGATGACCGATAATTTAAGGGTAAATACAAGTTGGAGAATTTAAAGGGGCAAGGGAAAGCACAAAAGCATGGTGGTGGAGGTAGTAGAAAATGACTTAAGGGTCCACAATTAAACTGAGAATATGGTCCAGGATGGAGTTGAGTGGGATAACCGGAACCGTGTAGCTGATCCCAATCAGTTGAGACAATACTTTGATGATGAGGATGAGGATATACATGGGGACGTATGTATGTACATTGTCATCATCATAAGCATTATCCCAACTTTTATGAGCTTTACAGTTCTATTCCGTCATTCTAGTCCATCATAAACTGTATACTTAGTTAAGACATATATGTGCTTAAATCTTTTGTTACAACCTTCACCCATATCCCATTAGGCCTTTTATTTGCCCTTCTATAACCTTCAACTTGAACCAACTAACACCTTCAAAGCTTAAATCTTTTGTTACTACCTTCACCCATGTCCCTTTAGGTGTTTTATTTTCCCTTCTACCCTTTATTTTCTTTACACTTGGTAAACCATCCGTGTCGACTTTTCCTCATATTATTACTCATTGGCATTACTACTAACTTTTGTTGAATGCATTTGTTTTTAGTTTTGTCATTCATTCTTTTCTTGCACATTAGTATAAGGAAATTTCACAAAACTCTAGAGGTATACATCTCTACTACATTCACCTACCTCTAAATTTAGACAAAATAACTTCTTGATCGATTCAATTTGGTGGACTCGATTAAACCTACGAGACAGTTTTTGGTTATGCTACCCCTCTCAATTGGTCTCTATGGTTTAGTCCATTTGATTTTCCATTTGGATTAATTGTTAATTCTATGGGTCTTAAAAAAAATATTACTATGTGAGCAAGGAAGTAGCAAGAAATGACTTGAGCGCATATAGTTTAACTGCAAACATGGTCCTTGGCAGAGTGGAGTGGCATAATAGGATTCAGGTAGTTGACCTAATTAGGTAGGTCAAAATGCTTTGATGATGATAATGAGGATGAGGATAAAGATGGTGTATATATGTATCTCATCATCGTTATCTAAGCACTTTCACAACTAATCTAAGTTTTACAATTCTGTTTTGTTGCTCCAATCCATCCGGGTTTTATCATCAACTAAACTATTAGGGCTCAAATCTTCTATTAATACATCCACCTTTTTTTAGCATTCAACTTAAACCAATCAACTCCTTCTAACCCGTTTATTTCCTTATGTTTATTGCACGTACCCAAATCATCTCAATCTTAATAGCTTTGGTGTTACTCATAACTTTTTTTAAAGCATTATTTCCTAATTTTGTCATTCCTTATCTTTCCACACATCCATTTCCAAAATTTTAACCCATATATCATGACTGTTCTTATATGTAGTAATTAAAAAATTAAATTTTTGTTTTCTAATAAACAAAATTTACATGATATCAATACATTAGCGATATTATTAAACTATCATTAATACACTTATGATACAAGCATTACCTAGAATTTACATAGTCAAAAATATTGCCGATACATTGGCGATATTGATGCATTGCCAATACAAGCGACACCTAGAATTTACATAGTTGAAAATATTGACGATTACATTAGCGATATTGATACATTGGCAATACTTAGCGATACATTGCTAATACCTAGAATTTCTAATACTACCAACGTTGTCGGTATCGCTACCAGTGTTATCCGTATTGCTAAGCTAGAGATAAAGATAATATCAGAGATAATTCGAACACTGGTTTAGATTAGGGGCAGGTCCTAGCCTCACCTAAGATGGTGAGGCCCTTAGCATGAGGGCACTTTAATATATGTATTCTATATCCATTTTTCTATATCATTTTAGGGCCTAAGACCAAAAATGACGATCCAAATCTTAGGTGAACCATAGTATAGGAAACAATAGTAATTGAATGCCTTACTACTAAACACTTTCTCCTAAGGACCATTGCAATGTTTCTCTAATGTTTATTTGCCATCCAACTTGCTGATCTGATAAGGTCGCACAAACCTGGATGCAGGTAAAATACAAATATTAGCTTGATCCGAAACTTTCATGTCCATTAACGATCAATGATCACCACTGTTTCCTATGGTATGTTCCACTAGAGAGTTGGATCTGCTTCATTCTTGGGTTCGTGCTCTAAAATGATTTGGCAAAACAGATGGATGACCTGGATATAGAATACATATATGGCTCCATGCTAAGTGCACACTGTCTTGGGTGATGCCTAATCCGCTCCTCATCACACAAGCCATTCACCAAGGGATTATCAAGTGGACTGTGGTAGGCTAGCAGTAGGCCCCAACATATTTCCTTTTTGAAATCTTCACTGTTCACCAGGTGCGTCACCCGAGTTAAAAAATCAGCTCCTTCTATGATTCAGGTGGACCATAAAATTGAAATCAGTGGACACAAGGTGATGCCGGCACTTAAAACTTTTTCCCTTAGTGTGGCCTATCTAGATCAGGGATGGGCCTTATTTTTTCACCTCAAGCCTAAAATCTTGGGTGCCACCTAATGGTTTTCATGGATTTCACATGCTCACGTATGGCCCTACATTTTGGGCCTCAGGCCTAACTTTTGGTGTGCAATCTAATGGTTGATAACGATTTCACATGCTCTCTCTCAACTGTTTCCATTGGTATGCCCACTTAAATCACAAGTCAGCCTGATTTTATTTTTATTTTTATTTTTTTTACACTGGACCAAATATAGGATATATTCCACATCTAATGGTTGGAGTGGATTTTACATATACATCATGGTGGGCTTCATAAAAATTAAAGGACGGGCTTCCTTTTCGTTCCTGTTTGGTGCCGACTGTAGAGAGCCTGTCCGTGCCCACAAAGTCTCGCCTAGAACGGAGCCCCGTGTTAACGTGGCAAAGTTGTCTAGGCCCACCATGATGTGAGTGTCTCTCCACCCTTGTCAGGTAGTAGGTACAATGCATGCATGATACATGCATAAGAATGGGAGTGACAAAAAAAAAAAAAAACTAAACAAACCTGTAGGTGCTTCACATGCATGACAGACATTTATGTGCATAAAGGTAATGCATGTGTCTAGCATTCATGTGCATGTTGAGTAATTGAACACCTGTGTATCATAAAGGTAAAGCTTAAGCACAGCAGCCAGTTCTGGAAAATATGCCATTAATAATAACCATGCACAAAGAAACAGATTGTTGAGACATGAAAGAGTACATATGCACTTAGCATAGGGAAACTGATAGGATAGATGCAGCCTAAGGAATAAAAATATATAAATAAGTAATCTTAATGAAAAGAGGACCTTAAAGATGCCTGTTGCCCAATCTCTCCTAGGTAAGCAAGACTCTCTTCATCAATGATCAGTTCCTCAACCTGGGTGCGGATTGCCAATATCTGGCCACAACCCACAGAAATGATAAAAAGAAGAGAATTTATAGTACAATGAAATTGCCAGAATTGAATTTTTACAGAAACAGAGAAGTAATTGAGCATGAACCTGTATCATGTCAGCTGGACCGTAAGTTTCTGTCTGTATAATCACAAGACGGTCTAGCAGGCCAACAGGTATGCCATGTGGACTGCTCATATCAGTTCCCCTACATCATATGCATTGAAGAAAGAAATAACATAAGCTTGCAGGAAGATATTGCAGATTAATGCTAAAAAAGGCATGTAAAGATTTCTAGGAAGAATAAAATTCAGATAAGAGAACAAAAGGTAGGATCTTCCAAGAAGCAGTGTTATATGTAAAAGCAGCTGATATATGTGAAAGCAATGTTCAAGAATGAACTAGCTAGTGGACCAAAAATGCAAATAAATTGACTTGCTTTGAAGTTTGAACAAGCTCTGAGTCCCTAGTCTCAAACACTTGATTATTCAAAATATGCCCACTTTCCTAATGATGCACTCATCCATCTCATTTCACATAACATTTACTTTTTCCTTGACATTCTACTTTTTTCCTCCCATCAATTTATTTATAAATGACATTGTTTACTTTTCTCCTTTTAAATTCCTTCACATTTTGGACACCTATTAATTTCATTCCCTTTCTTCCATCTCTTAATATAAACATTCATGACTAATACCTATGTTACACAGTCAATCTCCCTCCAGGCATCACCTTGCAATTATATATTGATCATTTTGTCTTCCTAAGTAGAAAGAAAACTATTTAGCTCATATATGGTCCACTTTTAAAAGTTATTAAATGTTCATCTCTCTTTTTAAAGTATATGTCTTCTAGAGCTACATAGTATGCATAGCGAAATCAAGGATAGCTTCCAAAACCATATCCTCCATGCACCCTCTCATATCCTCTACTTTCTTTTCCTACATGACCATTTAAGTCTCCTCCGATAAATATCCTCTTTCCGTTGTGAATTTCTTGCATTAGTCCATCTATAGCCTTTTAGAATTGTCTCTTAATGATATCCTCTTATAACCCTACCCGCAATGTATATGCACTAACAGTAATGATTATCTCCTCTCCGAAGACAAGTTTTATTAATAAAATCACATCACTAACTCTATTAGCATCCACAAATTTATCCTTTAAATCTCTATCTACCACTAACCCTATCCCATTTCTATTATTGTCCTTCACCACATACCAAAGCTTGTATCCATTAATTTCTCCAATTTTGGCCCCTTTTCACTTGGTCTCATGAGCACAAGCTATGTTAACTCTCATTCGTTTCATCATATCTACTAACTACATAATCTTACCTATCAATGTTCTGGCATTCCATGTGGCAAGACAAATCCTATTCTCCTAGACTAGCTTTTTTGCCCACATCGGTTAAGAATGACATGGAAGAACCTTTGCTTACTTCTCACAACAACTAGGCATTGTTATGGCAAATTACTTCTAGGGGACACCCTAGCCAACCCTTGCCCATTTCTCACTGCAATTGGGCATCAACGCAGCACATAGCTTACACGGAACATCCTAGCACAAGTTAGAATGTCATATTGTTCATATTCATGTTAGAAGTTTTGGCAAAAGTTCGATGCCAGCTGCTGATCTGATGCAATCACCCCACATCCCACACATTCACACTCTACACGTGTGTACAAGAAAACGACCACCTTCCCTTTTTAGCTCATCACTACTTTCCTTTTCTTTCGAATCTCTAGATTAGGAAATTTTCTCTTTCTTTCATATCTTTATATTAGGCATGTAATTATTTTAGATTTTTCTTATCTAAGTATCTTCTTATTTAAGCACTTTCTTAATTACCATGCTTTGTTATTTAGGTGTTTTCCTATTTTCTCAGATTTTAAGATTTCATAGCCTTTATTACAGATTGTAAGGTTTGATTATAAATAGGGCATATAGCCTATGGAATAAGACAAGTTGATTGATATTCTCTTTATTGAAATTCTCTTATTTTCTCTACAGTAGTTGGAGTGAACTCTAGAATGGTTGATAAAGGCATGGGAATTGATGTATTTGTGTGCATCTTCCATGCCTCCAAGTAAGGATATTGTTTATCTGAGCATGTTCATTGTGTAGCCCATGGGGTGAATGTTGTTCCTGAAATCCAAACCCTTGCATTGAATACATGGGATGCTTTGAAGCCTTCTACGAAGATTGGACCTAGCCAAACAATTCATGCCCATGAGGAGTTTGAAGCTCTGTTGACGGGTAGAAAGCTTACAACCATAGTGTTTTTCTTGGATGAGATGTTTAAAGAAATTACATACAACATGGCAACAACTGTTGCTGATGCTATCAAGGTACTTCTAAATATTTTTCCCCTTTTTTCTTTAGAGGTTTTCTAACATTCACTGTAAATGTGTTCCGGTTCTATTTTGGGTTGCTTCACAAATACTATTTTATGCCATGTTTGGTTAAATCCTTTCGGCTTTAATCACTTTGCAGTTTTGAATAATATATAGTGGAGCATAGTCACTGACAATCATATTATTCTACAGATGTGTGGATGTTTTAACGATGTATGCATTCAAGTAATTCCTTTCATGTGAAATTTATTGTTTGTCATTGCATTCTTATATTTTAATGGATGTTGCAATTTTTTTTTTTGTAAAAAATGTTGCATCTATTTCTTAACAATGGAAACTACAACTTCTTCAGGAACTTTCAGGGATCATCAAGCTTTCAGCACCATCTAGTTTCAGTAATTTTATCACTCTCTTGAGTCTATTTGTTTGCCAAAAAGAATCTTTTGTAGACCCAATGTTTCTACAATTATCTTATGTGCAGGTGAGTGTAAGGTAGTGACCAGTTGATTGAAGCAATATCTTGCATTCCCTTTGATTTCGGTGGTAAGTTCATCTTCTCTGTTTCAAATTCAGTACTTGGTGGTAATTTGTGTTTTTCCCATGCCAGTTGCAACATAATTATATTTTGAGGAATTATCCTCTTGGGAGGGATGGTGCTGTGCAGTTGTTAGCATTGCAAATTTTGGCTGAGATTGGATTTGTTGGGAGTCCAAAAATATGCATATCAGTAATTTTATGTTTTTTGAGCATAGGTTTATCTTTTAACCATGGGTAAATTTTAGGTCAGGGTGTGGGCTATTTACTAGTTAGATCTTAGACTCAATCCATTCCGTGAACCTGTAATAATCCTAAATAGGCCTGGATTTGGTGGTGGCCACTGCTCAAGCATGGTCCATTTGCCACCCTCCTTAGAGGGGTGGCAGTGGGTCGGGTTTGACCATGTTCGGTGTCAGCCCATGCCCAACCCATTTACTAAATGGCCCAAGAATTGGAGCCCAATCCTAACTCATGACCCATGACCATGCGGCCCGACCAAACTTAAAATTCACGAAGCACAATCCCAACCTGACCTGACCCACTGAACTATAAATAGGTCGCGCTCAAATGACGTGACCAGCCACGCCAAAGACCTTTGTATATCCATTGATTCTTTCACTTTGTAGAGAAGACAAACGATCCTTTCTATTTCATTTTATTATATATATGAAATTCAAAAGACTCTTTTGATTGCTTGCTTGATTGATGCAGAGAAAGTTGGCTAGAATGTGCTTTATTTACAAATGATTCCTATTCACATGTCAATATTTCATTGGATAGATAGCTGGAATGCATCACTGGAAACATGGTAGGAAAGGGGCTGGAGTTTTCTGGCTCAAGCAAGCTCAGGATAAAGTTCGGCTCAATAGAATCGCTAAACAGCTGTTCAAGTTTGTCAAAAAGTCAGTTTCTAATGATAGTTTCAAAGTCTGTTTTATCTGGAATTGGGTTGGTCTATAAATTAAACAGAATATGGCAGCTTAGGAAGGTTTATATGCAATGATGCTCCAATATATGAAACGATTCTCCTTTTTTATATATATATAATCAACATGAGAAATTCATTAAGTAGAAAATGGCAACATGCATTACTTATACAGGATTTTTCTATTTTCGTGGACCCTTCTCCATATTTCTTCTTATACATGCTGGAGGATCATTGGTCTTCTGCTGTTGTTTGGGTCATTTAAAATTGTTTTTATGAGTGTTCTACTCATGACTTAGTAATGGTCTACCTTTGTGACAAAAATATCCTTGCCTTGAGTAAAAATACAATGTTACCATACACACTAGTTGTATGATAGAAAAGGGGCCCTCCACCACCCCCATGAGGATGGTCTACTTTCCAGGACTACTACCACTACCATATGATGCTCACCTAGCCAAAAGTCAACATATAACCAATGTTTTAAATATTGCTAACGCATAATTTATCGCACCCTTGGGATACGGATACATATCGGTTATTGCATGGGATATATCGGTTGTATCGCATAATGTATCGTTGTTGTTGGGAAACATGGGAACGTTGGGAAATTGGTTGAATTTTTCATGGGAACTTCAAGGATTGTTGAAAAAGACATTAATACACACTTAGAAATCAAAACATTTTTTGAAAAAAAAAGTGCACATAATAGGGGTTTCCTTTGTATGGGGTCCTAATACATGCATTGTCCAATCGAACTGATGCAAGTATATTTAAAGTCTATTCATATGATTTATAAATGTAAGAAGACGCGTATGGAAACACAATTAATACATTCAAAAGCAAAAGAAGAATCACTAGATCAAATTACATTCATGTTTGATTTTTTGTTTGGATACAAAGAGTGCAAGCAACTGATTTGCGAGAAATTGAGAAATTTTGATTTTTCTCAATTTTCCGCTACTTGCCCCCATCTCGCCCAAATCTCGAAATCGAAGCTCCAAATCCACGATTTTTCATAGAAAACATGAAGAGTCATAGATTTGTAACCATTTGACACCGATTTAACGTGATTTATAGCAAAAAGAAAAATAGACCAAAAATCGAAAATGCTCATTGGATCGAATAGGTGGGATATATCTGCACTACTTGTGCATTTCGTATCGCACAAATGAGATACAAGATATATCGTGGGATATATCAGCCAGTATCGTCGATATTTAAAACACTGCATATAACAAGAGTTTGTAATAATCTTGAAAATCGACACCATTAGACTATTAAACCCAGCAAGCAGTTTTTTCTTTTCGTTTTTTTTTCTAATGCTTTTGGTGTTGTCCCAACCTGAATAATGACCATCTACCTCAGACAACAAATTGTTTTTATCTTCAACTTTGCAATAAATGTCCTCTAATCAGTCAATCGAGACTGATGATTTTTGTAGTGTTATTAAACTTCTGCTCTAGAGCAGGAGACAATAGACTCCGGAGTTTATATAGCCTTTGATGCCTCAGAGCATCAGGTGTCTCTTCAAACTTGCTTGTGCCTTCCAAATTGCTGAATGTTTATGCAGTTTGTGTTAATCGTTTGGATGGGAGTAAATGGAGGTAAAAGATCTATGTGCCACTCTTTGTTTGTAAGAATTTGTTGTGTTGAGTAGTCATTTTAGGCAACAGTGGTTAATAATCCTTATCATGAATATGTTATTATTTTCTTTAAAAAATTAGGGAAAAAAAGAAAGAAACTAGTTATACTGATTATCAATGGATTGTTCTAAAGTCAGTTGAAAGTTGGGCCAATAGGGCAAATGTAAAAAATTCTACTTGATTCATGCGAAGAACACTAGCAACTGCTAGGGATCAATCTAGGAAAACATTGAATCTCGGAATCAATCTAGGAAAACACTAGAATCTCACAACACTTCACCTACCTTATAACAGCTTCCCAATAGAATATAATTGAATTTTTGTTGCCTTTTCTCTCTTTATATGAAAACCAAACAGGGGAAAAAAAAAACAGAGAATTCAGAGAAAGATAATCCTCTCATTTTTTCTCTTTAGAAATTAAATTTTTGCTGAAACAGGTGTGTGATCGGGTGATTGTGATGTGGTTTTCCTCGTCTTTGAATGATATGTTGTGCAGTTAGCTATCAGCTGAGTTTTTGTTGCTTTTTCATTGGGAGAGTTTGGAGAGCGAGAAGAGGACCCCATCATCATCTAGCATTGGGCTTTTTGGATTGACCTAAGGTGGCAACCATCAGAAGCCATCTTCCTAGCAGATTGGTGGTTCATTCTATATCAGATTGAATGCTTCTTCTTGAAAGGTATGTAGAGAGTTCTCTTGCATAAAATTTCAAATTTTGGTTTCTCTATATTTTCAGTGATGATTTTGAACTCTTTTCTACTATATAATCTATTAATATGCTTTCTGAATTCCTTGATTTAGTACTATATGTGTATTGTAATAAGACCTTAGTTCACTAGCTAAAGTCATGCCTTCCTTGTCTCCATATTCTTCCTTTAATTTAAAGGACATTTTGTCAAAATGTCCTTTACAAGGGCAATGAGGAGACGAGCATTGTGCCGTACTCCAATGCCCAAGTTTCTTAACCTTGGGTTTGATTTGGGCTCAAATGCTCTCTCTGTTGACAGATCCTGTCAACATTATCATATCAGACTCATCATTGGGCTCTTTAAAAAAAAAAAAAAAAATCATGGGTGGGCTGACATTAACCAGTTATTTGATTTCTCATTTACAGTGATGAATCATGCCTTTGTTTCTAGCAGATTCCCCAGTTCTCTGCTTGGCATTTGTGACATGTGCAACATTCGAAGTACTGCATTATATGGCCTTCCATTGCAGGTTCTAGTTCGTGGTTCGACAGAGGCTACAGACCATTTGAAAGAGTACTGCTAAAAAAAGTTTGCCCCCATGTATATGCTTCCCAGATCGAAGAGACAATCAACGTCAAATCAGATGTGTATGCCTATAAGGTATCAACAAGGATGTCCTTAAGTTTTTTGTGGACAAGCAATGGTTGAATATGCCAACTCGAATTCTTATAATGCAGCTTTCTTTTGATCTTCTAGATAAGATGCTCTCAAACTCTTAAGTTCTACTGGACAAATCTCACTTCTTTTGGTGCTGGCTGTTTGTTTCAGTTTTTTTTTTTTTTTTTTTTTTTTAAATCTTGGATTCTTTTTTGTCTGTTCATTTTATCTAAGAACTATTGTTTCTCTTTGCTTCGGGTTCTCATGTTGTCGAGTTTCCATGGTTATTTCCTTTCTCTTCTTTAAGGGCCCTGCTGCTAGAACAACAAGCTCTGGGATGCCCCCTACAGTTTCTAGTGCTGATAGGCGGCCAGGTGGCTTTTCAGCTTTCTTGTTTTCTTCTTCCTGGTTCTTATCTTTTTGAAAAATCTTGTGTTTCTTTCTTTCCCTTCGTTTCCTATGTGATTCTTCTTCTTTTTCCCCGTTTGTGGTGATGCATTAATGTAAATTTTCATATGTTGTCGTAAAATAAAATAAAATAAAATTGTTGGGTCCTTTCTCTATCTAATTCCTAAATATTATATATTTTTATTGTAAAGTAATACAATTTTTGTTTAATATTCATTTTTAATCGTGTTGTGCAACATTCTTTAGATTTTAAATATTAAAAAACACAGGTTCCAATCAAAAATATAAATTAAAAAAAATATATTTCCAGCAAACAAATTCTCTAAGAAACTGATTCTGCCAGCAGTTGGTAATGTAATTCTGTGCAAACCAGAAGCTATGTCTGGGTACTTGGAATCCATTCCCTTGCATGGTCTAATTTATAAAACATATTTAAACAATATGACCATTGAGTGGGAATTCCCTAACCTCTTGCCACAAATTCGGGAATTTGCTGGAATTGGGTTCTAAATAGAATTTGTTTCTTACATTTTCCAGGTTCCAAACACAAGAATTCACCCTACTTAAGGATTCCATTTCCAGCAGGGTACTTTTCCAGGTCGCTAGATGACCAAGAATCACAACTCTCATTGGAGTTTGTTTGTAATTTCATCACTTTCAGGCAACTGAGTTTGGGAGTTGCAGATGCGTCTGTCTTTTCCGCACAAAATTGGTCTCCGGATCTTTTTGAGCCTGGCTTTAGACATTTTTTCAGTTTGAATTTGGGCTGAAAAGCATCCATGCTTGAGAAGATTAGGAGATTCAAACATACCATTATGTTGTACAGTTTTTCGTACCCAAGAAGATCTACAACAGAAAAAATAAAACAAGTTTGAAGGCGAAATGGGTCTTTGCTCTTGCTCCGGTGGTAGACTCTCAAGAGTCTCAACACCTGGTCAGGGGTTGAGTACCCATAGGTGGTGAAATCCCACTACGGCGTGAGTGTGTGGGGATGTGTGTGCGTGTGTAAAAAATAAAAATAAAAATAAAAATAAAATAAAAAAATAAAAATTTGTTAATTGGGCTTGATTTCTAGACAAGGGATGATTTATATATATATATATATATATATATATATATATATATATATATATATATATATATATAAAATCAAACACAGGACGTTAATCCAGATTCCAGCCAGCATCGGCCAGATCTAACACAAGGAAAAAAATGTGTGCAGGAGGAGCCCACGCTCCCAAACCATTTCCCTTGGTGTGGCCGACATAAATCATAGATAGGCCTAATTTTTGGGCCCGAGCATAAATTTTCATGAGGTAGCTAATGGTTGGAGTGCATTTCACATAATCATCAGGGTGGGCCCTATAAAAAATCAAGGGTGGACGTCCCTCTCCCAACCTTTTCCTTTGGTGTCACCCACATGAATCACAAGTCAGCTTGAGTTTTGGGCCTTGGGCCTAACAATTAATGACACAACTGATGGATGAAGTGGATTGTTCATACTTTATGGTGGGGCCTGTAAAAAATTATGGGTGGGTGTCCCCTCCCAATTATTTCCCTACGTGTTGCCCACCAGAATCACAAATATGCCTGGTTTTTAAGCCTGGAGCTAAATTTCCATCACGCGCCTGATAGCCGAAGTGAATTTTGAAAACTAATTACCATGGGCCCACGGCCCACCTATGCCAACTCCCTGTTTGCTCGCATGTAACTCTCTTATGGTATATACATCCACATCACAGACAACAGTTGAGTTTTTAACGCCCACCTATTGAACCTTACTAACTTTTCAAGCCCACTAAGATGTAATTTAATATTGATGATTCTAGCAAGAAATGAGGTTTTCTAGTATGTAACTTACCCATTTACACACACCAAACATCCGAAAAGTAAGGCAGATCCAAAACTCATGTGGGCGCCCACAATCGAAACGTTACTGGGCTCACCATGATGTACTTCACGCCATCTGAACCGTTCGTAAGGTGATTCCTAGTTTCCCACCATGTTGAAGGGAAGGCACCAATATCAACCTGATCCAAAACTTTTGCTACAATCCCCATGATTTCCTGATCTGCCTCATTTTTGGGATTACATCCTTAACATGAGATGGAGAAACTGTGATGAGTGCAAGTCACATAATCATCACGGAAGGCCACTGCTTTTGTTGTTATAACTCTCCATAGTAAGTCAATCTAATTGTCCAAGTGGCAGGCAGCATCATCCTTGCATCAATCCCAATATATATACACACACACGCACACACACACACACTATTCTAACCATAATGTCAGTCAACTTGTGGGTCACCAATAACTGAACCATCCTGATATGGATGCCAAACACGTATGCTTAGTGTCCGGGCTTTACATATGGAATTTGCACAATCTTCTCTCAACAAATGTGATTAAACACTCTCAAGTGACATTTTAACATCTATAGTATCATTTAGTATGATTGGACTAAGCAATCTTATCTTTTGATTTACTTCCAAAAAAAATAATCTTTAATTGAAATCTTCAAAAAGTTCCTAATAGATCTCTAATAAATACAAGTAGATACCCAACAGGCCTGACCTGATTCTAATGGGTCTAGTTCCCATCTTTTGGACCACTAAGAAATCAGGCCGGGTTCTGGTCTCACCATTTGAACCCAATTAAAAACTGAGTCTACTTAAGTTTGGGTTAGGTCCATGTCATGGACACAGTTAAAGTCTGGTAAGGTCGGGTTTAGGTTGGGTCTACTTCGTTTTATTAGTATAATTTATTAAATAATTATTTTAGCAGCAGACAGGGTCCTTAAGCCAGCATGTGTATGCTGTCTAATCCATCCATTGGGTCGTTGAACCATGTGCTCTTATTTTCCCTAAACCCAACTCAAAACTAGATCCAAAGACCTGATGAGTACCTAATGGATACCCAAACTCAGTTAGTCTTGGTATGGGTCTTCAAAAACTATACCCAAAAGACCAACAATGGGTACCGGAAGACGATGGTACCCAATGCACCTGACCCAAATTAAGGTTCAATAAATTAGATCCTCTAAAAAATCAGGCTGGGTTCAGCCTAGACAATGGATTTATCCGTACTTTTTCTTCATTTGTTTCCGGCTTTGGGTTGGTCAAGCCAGGTCATCTGGCCGAACCCATTAACCTATGTGGGTGGGTAGTGTTCAAGCCAAGTCCAACCCATTTTCTTAAATGGCCATGTGTCTAGCCTGAACCCGACCTGCCACTCAATTAGCTTGGTACAAACCCAACTCAAAAGTAGGTTGGGTTAGTTGACCCACTGGCCACACCGACCTAGGGTAATTCTAACCGAGGATCGTCAGTGGGTCTATGTTACAAGCCCAAGCCCAACCTGTTCAAGTTGGAGCTCAAAACCCACAGGTCAATTCGACCTCTTCATTGCCTAATGCAAGGTAATTCCCACTAAGGTAATTCGACTTCTTCATGGACCTGATTCTAATGGGCCGAACAGATACCCGACACACTCACACCTTAGTGGGATTTCACCACCTATGGATACTCTAACCCTTGACCAGGTGTTGAAACTCCCGAGAGTCCACACCAGAGCAAGGGTAAGGGGCATGTTTGTTAACACTGAATTTTTGCACTTAATGTGGAATTGGAAAAATGTTCCGTGTTTAGTGGTGTTGGTTACTGCGTCGTTAACGCGGAATAAGGAAAGCACTAAGTGGTTTTTCACTGAATTCTTTCAGTGAATTTTTTATTAAACAAAAATTTTTGCTTTCAAAATTAATTCACCAAACAAAAATTTTTGCTTTCAAAATTTTCCCTTTTCAAGTTACCACGGCTATTTTTTCTCTTTAAATTGTTACTTTTAATGAAACTTCTTTATGCCCTACCATGATTTATGTGTTTCATCCATTCCATTCATCCATTTTTAAAGATCATTTTAGGGCTTGATACCAAAAATGAGAGGAATATAAATCTTAGGTGGACCATACCATAGGAAAACAATAGTGATTGGATATCCACCATTAAAATTCTCCTAAGGCTTAATGTATTGTTTATTTGACATCAAATCTGTTGATTAAGTCATATAGACCCAGATGAATGGAAAAAACAAAAATCAGCTTGATCCAAAACTTTTATGGCCCCCGAAAAGTTTTTAATGGTCGACGTTCATTCGACACTGTTTTCCTGTAATGTGGTCCACTTGAGATCAGGATATACCTCATTTTTAGTCTCATGCCATAAAATGATCTAGAAACATAGATGGACGGCATGGATAAAACACATACATCATGGCAGGGACCACATAGCACCAACCATCAGCCATTAGCTGGTCGGAGGGGAGTAGCCAAACTGTTTCCGCGAACGCGAATTGGATACTGACAGGTTGAGTAGCGAGTCTCTCAACAAGTTATGTAAGCCCCATAATGATGTATGTTTTGTATCTATGCCGTTCATCCATTTGGAAATATAATTTTAGATAAAAATCTAAAGAATGAGTCAAATCCAAAGCTCCAGTGGACCTCACCAAAGAAAACAGTGAGGAGAGTGACGCTCATCATTAAAAACCTAATAGGCCACAAAAGTTTTCGATCAAGCTGATGTTTGTTTTTTCCCTTCTTTCATGTATGTGTTAACTTGTGAATAGGTTAGATTTCAAATAAAAATCACGGTGAGCCTTAGGAAGGTTTCAACGGTAGGCATCAATCTTCCCACTATTCTTTGTGGTGGGGTCAACTATATATTTGGATCTACCTCATTCTTTAACTCATGCTCTAAATTTAAATCTCCAAATAGGTGGGTGGTGTAGATAAAGTACATACATCAATAGTGAGCCTATGGAACTTGATGACGTAACTTCAATAGCGAATCTCGCTATTCAAGTAGCTAATCCGGAATTCGGATTGCGTACCGAGTCACGCAGTATGCTTTTATCGTACTGTGTAAACTCAGTTGCTTATGCCATGAATGTATGTGGGTTATGCACGCTGTCTATCTATTTTTCTAGTTCATTTCAGTGGTTGAGTAGAAAATTGAAGAATGCCCAAAGCTCAACTGTGCCACACCACAGTAAACGGTGGGAATAATGACTTCCACTGTTGAAATCTTGGTAGAGCCCACGGTAGTATTTATTTGTCATCCAAGTTGTTCATGAGATCACATAAACATGGATGAAGGGAAAAAACAAATAAAAGATTGATTCAAAACTTCTGTGGCCCCTAAGAAATATTCGACGGTAGAATTTCAATTCACACTGTTTCCCGTGGTGAGGTTCACTTGAGAGTTGGATATACTTCTTTTTTGGGCTAGAGCCCTCAAATTATCTTTTAAAATGGATGGACGGAGTGGATAACATATGTAAATCATGGTGGACCCCACAAAGTTTACTCAATACGTAATCCACATCCGCTAATCGGCGTCAAGTAGGATGCGAATTGATTGGTGTACCTCACACCAGTTATATAGTTATTGTATTGACGTCAGCAAGTTCTATAAGTCTCATTATGAGGTATGTGTTATATCTAAACCATCCATCCATTTGGCAAGCTCATATTAAAGTTTGGGACAAAAAGAAAAAAAAAAAGAAAAAAAACTGTAAAAAGTAGCAGGGGATTGAAAGTCTACCATTGAAACCTTTTTGGGGTCACAAAAGTTTTGGATCAATATGATTTTTTTTTTTCCTCTTCATATAAGTATTTGTGACCTTATGAACATATTGGATGGAAAATAAACTTAAATAGGTCATGAAAGTTTTGTATATGTTTTCACTTCATCTAATTGGGAACGACCTTATAATCGGTCTAGATAGCATGTAAATATAAGATGGGCCTTATTTGAAGGTTTTGTTGCCACTGGTGTTCAATCCTATACAACATATAGTGACAATCTTCCCGCTAAGAGGAATTGAGGGCATTATGATGATATTTTAGTTTTTTATTAAGTATTTTAATTTATTTGAATTAAATATAATGATTTTATTTTCATTTAATAAAAAATAATTTCTTTATAATGTAAAACATTTCCAACGAGAGATAGGGGCAAATGTGTCAAATTAACATATTTTAGAAGTTTGTTTGAAATTCATTACTTAATTTTTAGACTTCAGCCATAATTATCAAACAAGTTTTTTAACTTCAGATTTCATATTCAGGTTTTAGATTTTAGATTCAAGCTTCAGATTTCATATTCAGGTTTTAGATTTTAGATTCAAGCTTCAAGTTTCAGATCCGGTCTTTAGACTTCAAATTTAACAAACGGGGCCTAAAGGACTGTTTAGTGGTGTTTGTTAATGCGTCATTAATGCCGAAGACAGAAAGCGCTAAGTAATTTTTCACTTAATTCTTTTTATAATAGGAGTCTAGCTTAATGATGATGAATGCACTTAGTGAATTTTTCACTAAACAAAAATTTTTGCTTTTTGCTTCCAAAATTATCCATTTTCAGGTTACTAGGGCAATTTTTTACCTTTAAATTGTTTTCGCAACACAAAATCAACTTTTAACTTGTGAAACTTCTTTATGCTCCACCATGATGTATATGTTTCATCCATTCCATTCATCCATTTCTAAAGATCATTTTAGGGCTTGATACCAAAAATGAGAGGAATATAAATCTCAGGTGGACCATACCACAGGAAATTAATAGTGATTGGATATCCACCATTAAAATTCTCTTAAGGCCCAATGTACTATTTATTTGACATCCAATATGTTGATTAGGTCATATAGACCTAGATGAATGGAAAAAACAAAGATCAGCTTGATCCAAAACTTTTATGGCCCCCAAAAAGTTTTTAATGGTCGACGTTCATTCAAAATGTGGTCCACTTGAGATTGCAATATACCTCATTTTTGGTCTCATACCATAAAATGATCTAGAAACATAGATGGACGGCCTGGATGAAAAACATACATCATGGTAGGGCCCACATAGCACTGACCATTAGCCATTGGCTGGTGGCAGGGAGTAGCCAATCTGTTTCCGCGAAAGCCGATTGGATATGACAGGTTGAGTGGCGAGACTCGCGAAGTTACGTCACCAAGTTATGTGGGCCTATCATGATGTATGTTTTATATCCACACCGTCCATCCATTTGGAAATATAATTTTACAGAAAGATCCAACGATTGAGTCAAATCCAAAGCTCCAGTGGACCTCACTAAAGAAAACAGCGGGGAGAATGATGCCCCCCATTAAAAACTTAAATAGGCCACAAAAGTTTTTGATCAAGGTGATATTTGTTTTTTCCCTTCTTTCATGTGTGTGTTAACTTGTGAACAAGTTGGATCTCAAACAAAAATCACGGTAAGCCTTGGGAAGATTTCAACGGTAGGCATCAATCTCGTCACTATTGTTTGTGGTGGGGTCAACTACATATTTGGATTTGCCTCATTCTTTAACTCATATTCTAAAATTAAATCTCCAAATAGATAGATCATGTAGAAAAAACACATACATCATAGTGGGCCCAAGACGTCACTTCAGTAGCGAATATTGCTATTCATCCTTGTTGTAGCTAATTGCGTAAGTAAGACGCGGATTGGTTGGTTCGTCTCAAGCCTTAATACAAGCTCGCAAAATGGATGGATGGTTTGGACATATCTCATGATGGGACCCACAGAACTTGTTGACGTCAATACAACAGCTATATAGCTAGTGTGAGGTTCACCAGCCAATCCGCATCCGGTTGAGTAGCGAGACTCGCTAACAAAGTGACATCACCAAGTTATGTGGGCCCCATCATGATGTATGTTTTGTATTCACGCCGTCCATCCATTTGGAAATATAATTTTAGATAAAGATCTAAAGAATGAGTCAAATCCAAAGCTCCAGTGAACCTCACCACAGAAAAGAGTGGCGAGAGTGACACCCACCGTTAAAAACTTAAATAGGTCTAAAAGTTTTTAATCAAGGTGATATTTGTTTTTCCCTTCTTTCATGTCTCTATTAACTTGTGAACAGGTTGTATTTCAAAAAAAAATCACGGTGAGCCTTAAGAAGGTTTCAACCATAGGCATCAATCTCCCCACTGTTTGTTGTGGTGGGGTCAACTGCGTATTTGGATTTGGCTCATCATTTAACTCATGCCCTAAAATTAAATCTTCAGATGGATGGTGTAGATAAAGGACATACATCATAGTGGGCCCACATACATCATAGGGGGCCACAAAACTTGGTGATGTGCCCCTGGTGGTCAGTGCTATGTGGGCCCCACCATGATGTATGTGTTTCATTCATGCCGTCCATCTATGTTTGTAGGTCATTTTATGGCATGAGACCAAAAATGAGGTACATCCCAATCTCAAGTGGACCACATTACAGGAAAACAGTGTTGAATGAACGTCAACCATTAAAAACTTTTTGGGGGCCATAAAAGTTTTGGATCAAGCTGATCTTTGTTTTTTCCATTCATCTGGGTCTACATGACCTAATCAACAGATTGGATGTCAAATAAACAGTACATTGGGCCTTAGGAGAATTTTAATGGTGGATATCCAATCACTATTGTTTTCTTGTGGTGTGGTCCACCTGAGATTTATATTTCTCTCATTTTTGGTATCAAGACCTAAAATGATCTTTAAAAATGGATGAATGGAACGGATGAAACAGATACATCATGGTGGGCTCCCCATGTTAAAATTCAGGATGTGTATAACGTAAATCTCCATTAAGCTAGACTCCCATCATGGACATAAAATCATGGAGCGCTTTCCTTCCCATGCATTAACAAACACCACTAAACATGGAATATTTTCCAAATTCCGCATTAAGTACAAAAAATTAGCATTAACAAACAGGTCCTAAGGATCCACATGCATATGCTGGTTACTTGGTATCAAGTGCCTATGTGGTGTGTGGTGTGGGTGTAAAAAAAAATGTACTAAAGAACTACATCAACAAAAAAACAAATGCCCGCATCATTGTGTTTTAACTCAGCAACTCCAACTAACACATTTGGTTTAGATTTAGTTGAGACTAATGAATTGCATGTGACTTGGGTGTGTCATCAATCCTTTGTCCCCATCCATCATCAATCAAAAGTAAAAAATCACATTTAGTAATAAAAATGGACCTATGTTACCATTATTCCCTTGGATGAAAGTGCTGCCATGTTTATGTTTCAGCTGACTATTGACATACTCTTCGGTTTGGTCATATATCCATCTAAACAAGCTTAGAACATCTACATAATGATAAAGCCATGCCGAAAGCCCAACTCTTATCGTTAATGATTAGTACTTAATTTTTTTAAAGAAAGGAAGAGGAAATGAAATATGTCCTGACCTATTCAAATATATCTATGGGACCTAGACCCGTTAAAATTGCGCCAGGTCCAACAGGTACCCGGACCCATGGGTCCATGTACCCATTGGCATCTCTAATGCGGGATGACCCAAAAATCTCTTTGATTGAATATATCAATCATGTGTGAAGATTTTATTTGTCATCCATCTACCATACAAGTTGAGAAACATTAAATAAATCATTTGAATTCTTTGAAGACAGCCCAAATTCAAAGCCTAAACTCTCAAACATGATTAAAAACTAGGCAATTGGGATTTTTGATCAGCCACATCACCTCATCTCAACCATCTCTACAAAACAGAACCTCAATACCATATTCATGTGTAACAAGTTTAAGTGCAATTCTACATTGTTCCCAGTGGGGTGGCCTATCTTAGTGTTTTTTTGGGTGATCTTTTGAATTTATTGACCCAAGGGCCTACTCATATTGTTCTGTGCTTGCTTAGAGTGAATAACGGTAACAACAACCTGCTTCATCCAAGCAATATTACTTGCTCTCGATCTTTTAAAGATAACATAATTCAACTCCTAAAAAGTTTAATGCCCAATTGTAACACATTATCATGAGTCAGTAAGTTACAAAATGCTCTAGACTTGTGCTTTTCACATAACCATGCAAATCATATGGTTAAAAAGTAACAAGCAGACATTGGAAACCAATTCAAGAGTCCAAAACATACAATTGTGGAAAACGCAAAAATAAAATAAATTAGAAATCAATCAGTTAAGACTTGTGGGGCCCACAGTCGAACTGCTTTGTCGACCAGAGCCATTTGATTGGATTTGTGGGCCCAAGTGTATGTGTCCTGCAGTCCAATTGGATCCTTGATATTGTCTAAAACATTTAGCAAGAGAGCAAGGTCTTGATCTTCCATTAGCTCAATCTGGCCCAATTGGAACCTTGGCTGCATAATAAGCTAAAATTGATCAAAGGCTTTATTTGGGCATTGCATCTTTCTTTGTTGATATATATATATATATATATATATATATATATATATATATATATATATATATATATATATATATATATATATATATATATGTGTGTGTGTGTGTGTGTGTGTGTGTGTGTGTGTGTGGGTGGGAAAAGGTATTATGGGGTCGAGCTCATGGGAACTTCCCATGAGGTTGAGCTCTGTGGGCCCCACCGTGATGTTTGTTGAACATCTACCCCAACAGTCAGATGCACCATTCCATGGTAGGCCTAGGTCTCAAAAATCAAGTCAATCCGTGACTTGTGTGGGTCACACCACATACAGAAGTTGAGAGGGGCTACCCTCCATTAAAACATTCATAATCATTTGTTGGGCCCACCGAGATGTGGTTCACAAATCCAGCCCATCCATTATGTGTGTCCCACTTGGATGAGGGTTCAGACCAAGTTTCAGACGCATCCAAATTTCAGGTGGGCCCCGCCAAGTGCTTTTATATGTTTTAGGCATGTCTTCACATGATTTTAGATGGTATGGCCCACCTGAGTTCCTTATATGGCTGATTTTTGGGATATCCCATAATTTAAAGGGGACCCATCAAATGCACGGTGTTGATGGTCGACACGTATCACGGTGGGGCCCACACAACTCGACCTCATGGGAAGTTCCCATGAGCTCGACCGCATAGTACCTTTTCACTATATATATAGGGAAAAGGTTCTATGCAGTCGAGCTCATGGGAACTTACTATGAGATCAAGCTGTGTGGGCCCCACCGTGATGCATGTCAAACATCAACACCATCTGTCAGATGCACCATTCCATGGTGGGCCTCGGGCTTAAAAATCAAGTCAATCCATAACTTTTTTGAGCCACACCACATACAAAAGTTAAGAGGGTTATCCTCCCATTAAAACATTCATAATCATTTGTTGGGCCCATCGAGCTGTGTGGGCCCCACAGTGATGCATGTCGGACATCGACACTATGCATTTGATGGGTCCCCTTTAAATTATGGGATATCCCAAAAATAGCCGTATGCGGAACTCAGGTGGGCCATATCATCTAAAACATATAAAAGCACTTAGTGGGGCCCTCCTAAATTTTGGATGCATCTGAAACTTCGTCTAACCCCTCATCCAAGTGGGACACACATAATTGATGGGCTGGATTTGTGAACCACATCTCAATGGGCCCAACAAATGATTATGAATGTTTTAATGGGAGGGTAACCCTTGTCAATTTTTTTATGTGGTGTGGCCCACACAAGTCATGGATTCACTTGATTTTTAAGCCTGAGGCCCACCATGGAATGGTGAATCTGACTGATGGTGTAGATGTTCGACACGCATCACGGTGGGGCCCACACAGCTCGACATCATGGGAAGTTCCCATGAGGTCAACCGCATAAAACCATTTCCCATCTATGTGTGTGTGTGTGTGTGCGTGCTCGTACGGGTTGGAAGTACTCTCTTCCATTACCCATCAACTTGATGGAAATTACGTGGCTCTATTAGTGCAAGCAAAAGTATTGTGACCACGGCATTTCATATGTCAAACATTGTTGATGCTTCATACTCCATGCTAACAAAAGTTTCACCTCCATAAAAACTGCAATTGCATACATTAGTTAGTAAACAACAATTATAGAACAACATTTTTTCATGCTAACCATTGAAGTTCATTAGTTCAACTAGCCCAGTAAAGTTAGCAAAACTAAATTAAAGCATCCAATTCCCACACCAACGGTGGACGTACCTATGAAACTATTCAGAAAAATCCTACTCATTGCATCTCATTCAACACCGGACTTAACTAATCTTTTCTTCAGCTGTCCAATTCCCACACCAACGGTGGACATACATACATATGTATGTATATGTATATGTGTGTGTATATGTTTGTATATATATGCATGCGCGCACACACACACATATACATATACATACAAACACACATATATATAGATATTCATACATATGTACATATACATACACATACACATACAAATACATATAATATATACATGTATACATATACATATATACATTCATATATATATATATATATATATATATATAAACATGTATGTTAGTTCATCTTATAGGAGTCGTGGCCCCTAAGAAGATGCGTAGTCTTCGTGATTTAATACCATTTGTAAGTACACATTTTTCAGATAATCCTTTATCAAATCTTCCTATTCCCGAAGAATCTAGAATGCGTAATATTCCCATCATTTCCGATTGGACCAAATACTGGCCACCGATAGAGATGAAAGAAGATGGGTAAGAAATAGGAGCAGACACTTTTTCGATATAGGAATCAGTATCTAATGAATTCAAGGGTTCCAACATAAGAGGAGTTCACGTTCTCATCATCCTTGGTAAAATCAAGTCCACCACGGAGACATTCATAAACCGCCCTACCGCAGTTCTTGGCGGATAAAGAACCAAGTATCGGTGATATAGTTATTGGCTAATGTCGCTAGTCAAACTTGAGTGGATTCATTAAGGTGTGTGGGATCCCAAATTATGGAGCCCATTGTGATTGATTTTTCTCATATCTACATCATTCATCCATGTTGAAAGCTCATTTTAGAACATTATACAAAAAATAATAAGATTTGAATCTCATGTGGATCATAGTATAGGAAACAGTAGTAATTGACCATTAAAAACTTCTTGTGGGCACAAAAGTTTTTGGATCAATATAATATTTGTTTGGTATCTTCATCCAAGTCATTGTTACCTTATTAACGGAAGCAGATTACGTACTAAGTAAACTCTTTAAGGCTCACCATGATTTATGTATTGTATCCAATCCGTCCATCCATTTTACAATATAAAATTAAGTCTTGATCTCAAAAAAGAAGAATATCCAAAGATCAAATGAACCACACCACAAGAAACAATGTGAATTAAACTTCTACCACTAAACAATTAGATTATTAACTGCATCATTAAAATTGATTAATTTATTAGGCACATGGCCCAATAATGATATCCTAAAATAATTATATTATCAACTGCATCACTAAAATTTATTCAATTAAATGATTTGGGTAGTCCAGATATTATCCATGTAAATTAACTTAACGATTAAAAATCGTTTATTAGTTATTTGGTGGTGATCATATGCTTGTGGTCCATCCAAGGCTTAGAATTTATTTGTTTCGGCTAAAATCGGCATTTTAATGAGCTTATTACAATACAAGATTTAAGTGCATAGTTACTTTGAGATTAAGGGAATTCTGAATCCATGATGCAAAACACAATTATAGGATTCCGATTCCACAGTATTTGAAATCCAACGATATCTAATCCGAGTATTCGGAATCAATGGCATCAAATAAAGTGTTCTTTTCTTTTCTTTTCTTTTTTTTTTCATTTTTCCATTTCCCTTGCTCCCTTTCTCCTTCCATTCTCTTAGATGAAGTTCATATATCTCTTTCTTACCAATAACCCTGAATCCTATCACACACAATCTCTCTCTCACCCAACAAATTTTTATCCAAGTAATGTCCTTACCATGACCTCAAAATTACTACACGATGCGCCCCTCGAAACCAAAAGCTAAACATTACTTTCTCTCAGAGAATCCCACACTATCCTTCATCAAAGCCTCGAACCTCCATTCCCTTTAACAATCCATTCCCACTAGAGTACAATCATCTTATACACGCCCTAGCTTACGACATATTAACCGAACCCTTACTCTCCAAAATCCATTTCACCCACTTGACCACCATCGTCACCGACGGCCACAATCTCTCGTGACCACCATCATCAACACTGTAAACGAATCGTACCTAAAACTTCTCAAGCCATCGTGGACCCAACTGATTTGGGTCTGTTCGAAATTGGTTGATGGTTCCGCCGTTGGTATTGAAAATCTTTTAGTATCTTTATTGAGGTAGATTAGTGGTGGTGATTTCAGTGACGGGAATCTATGGTTGGCAATGGTGTTGATTCAGGTTTTCACTGAAAAATGTAATTGGGTGTTATCCGAACCATCAACTCTTACAAGTGCTCTATTCAAGTATCTACGGTTGTTGTTTGATCATTACAGGTTATCGGGGCCAGAATTAAATAAGCTTAAGCACTTGAAATTTAATTTTTGCATTTGTGTTATGAGAGAATGTTTTTGTTCGTGTTTGAAAATAGGAAGAGATCTTATTCGCTTGTTGTAAGATCTAGTGCATATTCCCAAGTTTTGAGATTAGAAGGACTTGTCTCTCTCTCACCCAACAAATTTTTGTCTCAGCAATGTCCTTACCATGACCTCAAAATTACTACACGATGCGCCCCTCAAAGCCGAAAGCCAAATATTACTTTCTCTCAGAGAATCCCACTCTCCTTCACCAAAGCCTCAAACACTCATTTCCTCTAACAATTCCTTCCCCATCATAGTACAACCGTCTTATTCACGCCCTAGCTTACGGCATATTAACCGAACCCTAACTCATCAAAATCCATTTCACCCACTTGGCCGCCATCGTCACCGATGGTTAAAATATCTTTATGACCACCCTCATCAACATTGTAAACAAATCGTACCTGAAACTTCTTAGGCTATCGCAAACCCAATTGATTTGGCTTTGTTCGAAATTGATTGATGTTTCTGCTATTAGTATTGAAAATCTTTTAGGTTGCGTTTAGATACTTGTAAGTTTTTTAAGTTGTAAGTTACATGTAACCTACTTACATGTGAAAGAAAATTACAGGTAATCCTGTTTGGGTGTAAGCTGTAACTAACTTAATTTTTGTGTTTGGATAACCTGTAAGTTAGTTACAGGTAATATGTTTTATATTCACACCAACCTAAGTTTTGAGTATAAAATTATTTAAAAATCAAATTGTTACATAAATTTTTTTATATAAAAGTATGTAATTTTATTGAGCACATTTAGATAATTAGTTAGACTGATTCTTAAGCTAAATTAATCATTAAGTGAGAAACATTATTTTTATTATAGAATATAAGTCTAAAGAAAAGTTTTCATACGCCATACCAATCAAAATATTGTAAAATTTATTATAAAAGTTATATGTTCACATGGTATGGCCTACCCAAGCTTTTTATTAGGCATTATTTTTTATGTATTCTATTCATCCTAGAGATTTGCACTTATTTAATATGTTTAATGAAATGTGCATACTATGGCCCAAACACACACTTATGGTTAAGATCATATCCCTACTATTGAATGTGGTGCGGTCCATCTAGTTTATAAATTTAATTATTTTTTAGCATTATAATTAACATTAACACGCATGATAAAGTCAAATAAACTGAGTTAATTCTACATATATAACATGCTGAGTCTTATATACTTAGGTTTTTTATGCTATACCTAGAGGATTTGAGCTTCCTCGCAAGTGGGTATATGTGTGTGTGTATATATGTATATGTATGTGTATGTATATGTGTGTGTATATATATGGACATGAATATGTGTATATGTATGTATATACATATGTATATGTATGTGTGTGTGTGTGTGTACATGTATATATGTATTTATAAATATATGTATAGGTATATATATATATATTTATATGCATAGGTGTATATGTATTTATATGTATATGTGTGTATATATATATATATGTATATTTATATATGTATACATGTATATATTATATGTATATGTGTATGTATACATGTATGTATATTTGTGTATATGTGTATGTATATATATGTATATACATATACATATATACACACACATAAACATATGCATATACATATACATGTAATATATACATATATACATTCACATATATATATATATATATATATAATTGCGTATGTTAGTTTATTTTATAAGAGTTATGGCTCGTAAGAAGACACATAGTATTATTAATTTAATATTCTCTGCGAGTGTACTTTTTTTAGATAATCATTTATCAAATCTTCCTATTTCCAAAGAATTTGAAACGCGTAGTATTCTTACAAAGCAACAACTAGTAGTGATATAGTTATTGGATAACGTTGCTAGTCAAACTTAAATGGATCCATCGAGGTGTGTGAAATCCCAAATTATGGAGCCCATTGTAATGTACTTTTCTTACATCCCCATTGTTCATCCGTGTTGAAAGCTTATTTTAGAACATGATGCAAAAAATAAGAATATTTGAATCTCATGTATATCATAGTATAAGAAATAGTAATAATTGACCATTAAAAACTTCTTGTGGGCACAAATGTTTTTGGATTGAGATGATATTTGTTTGGTATCTTCATCCAATCTTTGTTACCTTATCAACGGAAGTAGATTACGTACTAAGTAAACTCTTTAAGGCTCATCATGATTTATGTACTATATCCAATCTGTCTATCCATTTTACCATATAATTTAAAGTCTTGATCCCAAAAAAGAAGAATATCCAAAGATCAAATGAACCACACCACAAGAAACAATGTGAATTGAACTTTTATTGTTGAAAAATTCTCGGGTGTAACAAAAGTTTTGAATCAAGCTTATATTTGATTTTCCCCTTCAGCCATGTTTGTATGATCTTATGAACAGGCTGGATGACAAATAAACATCACTGTGGGGCCTAGCAAAGTTCAATGGTGGAAATCATTGTTCCTATTATTTCTTTTGGTATAATCCACTTGAGCTCTGTATTTGCTTCAATTTTGGTCTCAACCCATTAAATGAGTTAGGAAAAATGGATGGATGGCGTGGATAAATCATGTACATTCACCGTGGGGTCAATTGAGTTTACTCGGTACGATGAGAGATCCAATTTCCTTGTCAACCGGTCGGATGGGAAATCGGATTGCGTATTGAGTTACTCAGTAAGCTCTTATCATATTGAGTAAACTCAGGTAGACTCACCTTGAATGTATGTGGTCTATTCACGGCGTTCATCCATTTTTCCATCTAATTTAAGGGTTTAAGCCCAAAATTGAAGCATTTACAACGGAGAAGTGGATCGTACCACACGAAACAGTTGGAATAATGATTTCCACTGATGAAACCTTTCTAGTCCCTGTAATAATTTTTATTTGTCATCCTATTTGTTTATAAGACTATACATACACGGATGAATGGAAAACAAAAAATATAAGCTTGATCCAAAACTTCCGTGGCCCCGAGAAATTTTCATCTGTAGAAGTTCAAGCTAACTGTTTCCTTTGGTGTGGTCCATTTGAAAATTGTATATGCTTCATTTTTGGGCTTAAGCCCTAATATCATCTGGGAAAATGGATGGACGGAGCGGATAAAATACATGAATCACGGTGGACCTCACAGAGTTTACTCAGTAGGCTAAGCCTAGTGAGTTACTTGCAAACCGCTACCGTTGGATGGAAAATAAATATCTCAGTAGACCCGTGATGTTTTTATCGGTAGGAATTTAGTTAAGATTGTTTCCTGTGGTGTGGCCCACTTGAGATTGGATCAGCTTCATTTTTTGGATTATATCCTAAAATGAGCTTTCAATACGGATGGACGGTGCGGATGTAAGGAAAGTACATCACTGTTGGCCCCGCAGTTAGGCGTCCGAAACCGCCCCTGCCAAACAGCCCCGTTCCGCACTTGCGCAAAGTAAAAAATGAAGGAGAGGAAAAAATAAAAAAGAAAAACGAATAAGGGTTAGGGCTCACCTTGCCATAGCAGAGAGAGAGGGAAGGAGCCGCTGAGAGAGAGAGAGAGAGACACGTTGGGTCAGAGCAGGTAGGTGCACTTTCAATGCAGCTGCGTTTCCACCACCCTCTTTCAAATTCGAAATGGATAGCCGTTGCCTGTAACAAAGTAACCTGTGACTTGAAAAACACCCAATTCCTCTGTTACATTTCTTGCAATCTCACCTGATAGAAAGTTACAGGTTGAGACTTTGTTACGTGTAACATTTCTCCCCCAAACACAAACTGTAAGAAAGTCACCTGTAACTTTCTTACATTTTACACAAGTTACAGGCATCCAAACGGCCCCTTAGAGTTACATGGGGCCATGGCTTGGACCGTTTGATTTCATCTACATCATGAATCCGGCATGATATAATTTCTGTGTTTATTAATTATTACTTGTAGTAATAATACTCTGGAGAAACTACGAATTCAAAATTGGTGCCATGAATTTCACGTGCCCATTGAATGGGATTACCCAATCAATGGACCGCCTCTCTTTGGTGGGCTGAAACCAAAAAAGCAAACCGATCAATTATACCTACTATCCTGTCGGCAGTCCACAAGTAAACTGAACCAATAATTAGGATAACTAGACTGGTGCACTATTTGGTCAGGGGTCGCTTGAATGGTCCAGATGGATGGGTGCAAGGACTGAATTTCTGTAGAGATGATTTACACACCGTTTCTTATTAGTTAAATTGTCACTCTATTCTGAGTCCTTTTATACTCTGGCAAATTGTGATGGTTCATGCATGCAGTCAGCAATTACACATGCCCATTAGTAAGAGGTTAGGATTTCTGAACCAATCTGATTTTTGGGTTATGACTATCTACATTTGGGTCCCACGATTTCTCTAGTTTTAGCTCCTTTTAACTTGGTCTACTGAGTGCAAGCTATATTATTATTAACTCTCCTTTGTTACATCGTAGCTACTAACTCCATACTCTTCCTTCTTAATGTTTCCATATTCCATGTGGTAAGACAAATCATATTCTCTTGGACTAGCTTTTTACCCATGTGCATCCAGAATGACATGAAACTGATGCCTACTTCTCACAGGTGTTATTGCGGTTTGTTGCTTCCGAGAGACGCCCTATCCAGCCCTTGCTCATTTCTAATTGCACCTGGGTTTTGATGCAATGCCTCGCTTATAGGGAATGCCATAGCATGAGTTTGGAATGTCATATTGTTCAAATTCATGATGAAAGTTATGGCATGAACTTGACGCTGACTGTGAACTTGATGCAACCCCTTTATCTGGGCTGGGGACCGGCAATGATAGCACAAAACTCCTTTATGTGCAATGTAATAGACAATTACATAGGTTGGTTACAATCAAGGGCTATCAAATAATCTATTACACCGGTTGATTACAATCAACGAGTTTAATAACATCTAATATAATAAAAAATTTCTAGGAACCAACTTCATTCCATGGATTATAGCTAATAATTTCTAACATCTATTAACTAATAATATCTTTTTGAGTAATTCAGTCTTGTATTAAATATTATAAAGTATTAAAAAAATATTAAAATGTAAGTTTCTACAACTATGCCTACATAAAACCAAGACAACAATATAAATAAAAAAGAATAAGCAAACACATTTTATAAGTAGTAAATCGTTTATTACACCATGAATATTGCGATAGGAGAAATTATAGGTTCTTGCTGCATGCATCTTGATGGATCCAATCCCATGTAAATTGGGTCCATGATTTGGTTAACAATGCTATTGAACGATGCAACCTACTATGGACGAGGAAAGCCCAAAGTATTTTTCTGATGATCCTAGACATCCATCCCTTGGCCTTTTCTCCAAACCATGGTTGTAGCCTTTTCTGATAGTGGCTATTTGCAATTTATTGATAAAAGGGTTGCGACATTTTAGGCTATCATACCTTTGAGACATCCTTATGCACAGGGGAGCTCATTGGGTTAATGGTTTGGATCATCCAACAATGAGACCCACTTGCATGGACTGATGAATCAGGAAACGGTTCATTAGATTAATGGTTTGGATCGCCCAAGCCTATTCAAGGGGTGGGTGAAGACCGTCTCTCCATGATCAATTGCTTGGGATTAAAATCAAGAAGGTGATTGGTGATGGACCCTTACATCTACATGATACTTCAGCTGTTGTGGCAGATTTCAATATTGTTAGTTATCTGGGAAATTTCTATTCTAGTAATCCTGTGATGTCATTGCCCTTCACATGGTGTGGCTATGGGGGCATTCATGCCATAATTCCAAGGCCACCTGTAACGACTCTGATTTTTTTGACCCACTTGAGAGACCATGACTAAGAAAATTAGTAATTTGTTTTTTTTTTTTTTTTTCCTTTATTAATAGAACCAGGCAAATAGCCAAGTTAGTAGGAGCACTCTCGGTAGAGGGATAGGTTAGTGGATTAATTCTCCACACCACAAGTGTTATATTTTTTTTTTTTGGCAAAATCCTCAAAACCTTGGTGGAATCTTATAGATCCAGGGCTCTTCCTCTATTTAAAGGGAAGATCTGCGGGAAATTCTTGCAGAAAGCAGCCGTAGGAGGGAGAGAAGCTCTGCGAATGAGAAGCCTCTGCCGGTAAGTTTCTATCAGATTCCTTGTTTTACTTCTGGAATTTAAACTAACAACCCCATATCTGAATAATGAATGGAACAGACCAATCCTATGATCATTGTTCCGATCTGTCGGCAAGTTTGGATGATAGAGATTGGTTTTGAATGAGTTTCTGTAACAAGGATGATCCACTGTGAGAAATCCAATTGTCTCAGTCTAAGGAAAGCCGAATCTACGGATCACAAGGTCAAACCATGTTAGACCCTCAAATCTTAGATTGATTTGGTAATAGATTTCTCACAATGATCTACGAATCATATGGTTAATATTAGTTTTGTCGAAAACAGTTTTAAACTACTAGTTTTAGATTCCAGATATCTTGGTTTTGATCGATCATTTGGTTTTTCGAATTCGACTATGAGAAAAATCATTGGATGGATTGGACCTAACTCTATGATGAATGAGAATCATTAAAACCAAGGAACAAGAAGAAAAACCCTAAATTTTTTGAAAAACCAGATTGTGTAACAGAACCTGTCCGACTTCGATCAATCGATTGATGAGGTCGATTTTTGTCCAGAGACCAAAAACCATAATTTGTGATCCGTTTCGATTGATCAACATTGAGGTTCGATTGATTGTCAAGAACCTCGATCGATTGAACATATTGACCGAAGTTAACCGTTTTTGTCCAGTGAGCAACTTGATTTAATCCGACCTAGTTCGATCGATCGAGAATGACCAAAGGTGTCCAGAGACTTTGAGAATTAAATTTGAATTTTACTGATCCATGATCGGTCGATTGAGGACCCTCGAGATATCTCGATCGATCGACTGCATTGATCGACAATCCATGTTGTTTTCCAAAATTTAAATTTAAGAATTAATGTTGGGTCATCTTGCTTGAATCAAAGGTGGACCACACTTGTTGGAATAATATGATTGAATTATGGTATGCTAAATTATCTTCATAGGGATTTGAAGTATAGTTTTTGAACACGTCTGGTTATTTGAAGGATTCGACCCTACCACAAATAGGTGAGTGAATCCAAACGTGTCTCATATCTGTATGATTAAGAGAGATGAATTGATGGTTGTGATTGATATGGTTGCTATGTTATATTGCTTATGCTAGATGATTCTTGCCATATGATTTATGATTTGAACGTGCGAACATGCAAATCCTTGATATTCCGGAATTCGTTATTTCCTCTCAAAGAGAGATGTATCTATTGATCTACACATATTGATGCATAGAAATTGAGCATGCATTGCATGCATCCATTTTGACTGCATCCACACCTTGTGCTTGGGTTCCTGAGGGATCTCTCTGAATGGTTACGCCTGATAAATTCGTTACTAGATGCCCAAAATAGTGCAAGCTTACTCACGAAGTAGATGTATGATTAACCATGCCTACCTAGGTAGATGTCTGACAGGTACAGATTGCCCATGCCTGCCTATGGTGGATGTTTGAAGGGTACAATTTTTGGGTAGACGGATATCCAACCTAAGCAAGTGGGTGATTATCCCACTTGACATGCAAAAATGAAACCATTTTACCAAAGAAAATGCTTTTTTATGAGTATTATGTCTTGGCATGCACTGATCTAATAAGTTTGAAGGTCTTGAAGGCCTTTATCTCCTTTGATTATGGATTTCATGAATAAAGGATGCCATCCATAGCCTTAAGGTGACAAATGGGATTTGGAAATTTAGGGTAGCAAAGAGGTTGGATTTTATTTGATGAAATGGGGTGCTCAAAATCTTTGTAAAGCAGTCTTCCCATTCTAGGATGAAGAGATAAGGAGAAATAGGTCTCCTTGTCTAAGGCCATTAGGAACAAAAAAGAACCACATGGACTTGAATTAGTAAGGACCGAGGTTTGGTAGAAGAAATACATTCCTTTAATTTATTTCTAAAAAATATTGTTTTCTCCTTTCAAATTTCACTGCCTAGTTTTTGAACTCCTATTAATTTCACTACCTTTCTTCTATCTCTTAATGTAAACATCTGTAACCATTAACTTATGTTGCGTAGTCAAATTCTCTCTTGGTATAACTTTGCAATCCTTAAATATTCTGTCTTCCCAAGTGGAATGAAATCTATTTTGGCTGGTATACGATTCACTTTTGAAAATTATTAAATGTTCGTTTCTCTTTTTAAAGTATGCGTTTGCTAGAGCTAGATTGTATGCCATAGCAAAATCAAGGATAACATTACCCATCTCTTTTTTTCTTTCAAAATCGTATTCTCCATGTATCTTCTCATATCCTCTATTCCTTCCCCCCACCCAAATGACCATTTAAGTCTTATCCTCCCCTCTCTTCGAACTTCTTTATCCATGCATATGCTTAAAATTCTCCTAAGTCTATCCTCTAGCCCTACCTGCAGACTGCAGTGTATATGCACTAAAAACATTGATTCTCTCCTCCTAACATAAGTTTTAGTAATAAAATCTATCACTTACCGTCTTGGCATCTACGAACTTATCATTTAAATCTTTATCACTACCCCATTTTTATTACTGTTCTTTCTATATACCAAGTTTTATATCCGTTAATTTCTCTAGTTTTGGCCCCTTACACATTGTCTCTTGAGTGCAAGCTATGTTAATTTCTTCATTTCATTGTAGCTACCAACTCTTCCTTGTTAATGTTCCTATATTGCATGTGGCAAGACAAATCCAATTCTCCTAGATTAGCTTCTTTAACTGCATGCGTCTGGAATGCCGTGGGAGCTGTTGCCTACTTCTCGTAGTAGATGTTGTTGTGGTGTGTCACTTCCAGCAAACGCCTAGCCAACCCTTGCCCATTTCTCACTACACCCAAGTTCTGATGCGGCACTTTGTTTACAAGGAACACCCCGACATGAGTGGCAACTCTCCTTTATCCGGGCTGGGGTCTGGCAACAAGAGCACAAAATTCTCACAAGTGTAATGTAATAGACTATTACGTAGGTTGATTATAATCAAGCATTATCTAATAGCTATTACATAAAATTTCTAGGAGCCAACTTCATTCTATGGATTATAGTTAATAATTTCTAACATCTATTAACTAATAATATCTTTGTGACATGTTATTCTGTAATAGTAATGGTGGCCGTTACCACTGTTTTAACTATCGATGATACCGGCCAATATATCCCACGATATATCTTGTATCCCACTTGTGCGATACGAAACACACATGTATTGCCGATATATCTTACATGTTCGATCCAGTGAGCATTTTGAATTTTGGATCTTTAAAAAAAAAAAAAAAACATTATGTTCGATGTCAAATGGTTATAAATCCATTGGTTCTTCATGTTTTGCATGAAAAATCATGGAGTCAGAGCTTTGATTTCGATATCCATTGGTTCTTCATGTTCTCTATTTTTTTTTTTTTTTTTGAAAATTTCCTTCAACCAGTTATCAAATAAGACTAATTTCGAAGTATTTGATGAAATGATCAGCACATACACTCTAATTTCAACATTTGAGTGTAGGTGGTCTGATTTGCGAAAAATTCAAATTTTTTTTTTTCCAATTTCTCCCAAATTGCTTGCAATGTTGCACTACAAACATGAAATCAAACATGTATGAGGGTTGATCTATTGGTTTGTTAAGTCCTCGTCAATTTTCAGAAAATAAAAATAATTTTTAAAGTAAAAATTAATAGAATATTATTAAAATATTATTTTTTCTTCGAAATTCCCTTCAACTAGCTGTCAATTGAGACTAATTTCGAAGTATTTACGAGCGTTTGATGAAATGATCACACATACACTCTAAATGTCGTGTATTCAATATGAATATAGTTGCATTAGTGAAGTTAGATAGCGCATTGAAACCTATTACGTGCACTTCTTTTTTGTGATATTATTATTTAGAAGTGTGTATTAAGGTCTTTTTTAACAATCCCTGAAGTTTCATTGAAAAATTCAACTATTTTCCTAATGTTTCCCAAAAAGTTCGATAAATTACCTAATACAAACGATATATCCCGTGCGATAACCTATATGTATCTGTATCCCAAGGATACGATACATAACGCGATACCGATATTTCAAACACTGGCCGTAATGGCCACCACTGTTACTGTTACAATATGGATTGTAAAAGGCATTATGGTTCATTTTTTTTGTAACAGCGATTACGACCATTATGATCCTATAATGCGTAATGATTGCCACCGTTACCATTACGTAACAGCTGTTATGATGCACCTTTCTTTTGAGTAATTTAGTGCAGTATTACTTATTAGAAAGAAATCTATAAAAATATTAGGATGTAACTTTCTATAACTATGCCTACATAAAACTAAGGCAAAAAAAAAAAAAAAAAGAAAAAAAAGAAAGAAAGAAAGGAAAAGAATTTGGGTAAAAAAGTAGTAAAGTTGTAAATAGTTTGTTAAACCATGAATAGTCTTATGAGAAATTATAGGTTCATGATACATGTATCTTGGTTCATTGAATCCATGTCAATGGATCAATTCACCAAAGTAATTTTCTAATTAATAGATCCTATACGTCTAATCTTTGGCCCTTTTCTCTAGACCATGATTGTAGCTTTTCTATAAGTGGCTATTTGCAAGCCATTGATTAAAGGGATGGAATATTTTAGGCTATCATACCTTTGAGGTATTCCTATCCATTAGGGGGGAAGAATAGGACCACTTAAAATTTTGCTAATTAAAACACAATTACCTAACTTAAACTAATTTACTAATTGAACTAAGGCAATTTAATGCTAAGGCTTCCAAGCCAATAGTAGGTCCAATCACATAAACTACACAAGATATATCAATTAGGAACCTAGTTTATAAATGATAGTGTACATGTGTGTGGAATGTGTCAACTATTCCAATCCTAGCATTCGTCTAATCATGCATACATATAATTCAACTAAACAACCACATAAGTATAATTAGAAATGTGCTCCATTGACAATTCGAAACACAAGCATTTATAGTGGTTTGGTTTCCCTATTCCACTCCCGGCGGACGCACTCTCCTTGAGTGTACTGGTATTCACTATTGAAGGTTTTAGATTAGGTTCACCTTTAACCTTTACAACCCTACACAAGGACCTAACGTATACTCCCATTGGAGGCTTCCGCAAGAGACTTTAGTTGGTCTTTTATCGGCTAACTAACAACCTCTCTCCTAGTCCAAAAACCTACGTTTGCTCCCATCGGAGGCTCTCGCGGAGATTAACACGTACACACCCGTGTCCGGTGAATTCGACCCTACATAAGAACCTAGATTCTACACAAGAACCTATTGAGTTTGGGTAACAAACTCTTACCCTCAATCCCACACAAGGAAAGAGAGTATGGACTCATGCATGACACTTATCGAATCGAGCTCCATTGATGCGTCGTTCTTCAAAGCTCTCCCATGCTTGAATCCGCTCCTCAATTGCTCCCTTGATTGATGATGCCGATGCTTGCCTATGCTTCAGCTCAAAGATCAAACATCTTGCATGCGATGTTCCATTGAGGTAACTGAGGTGATGGGAGGTTGGTAGAATCTCTTACAACTAATAGGATAGTTGAAATCCTACGGGATTCGCCTAGTTTCTAGGAAGATGACTTGGAACTCATGGGATTAGAGGTCTAGTATGCGTGGTTTGAGTGAGAAAACATCTAGCCTTCTATTGCACTAAAAACTTCTTGAAATGCTCAAATACCGAATACCCTATATATAGGAACTAAGTTCCAACGGTAAAAAAAGGGGCAAAAACGGCTCTTGTTGATCGATCGACCGAGCTATCGATCGATCGAACATAATTCGAAATTGGCCAGATATGTTGCCCGACAGTTTTGACCCTGTTTGATCGCTCAAGGTTGATTGATCGATCGATCAACCGATCGATCGAAAATCACTCGATCGAAAATTGCTTGATGGCTTTTAATTTGGCCATATATGTCATCGGGCAATTTTGGCCTTGTTTGATCGCTCGAGCCCGATCAATCGAGGGTCGCTCGATCGATCGATTGATGATCGCTGGATGGCTGCTGTTTGGGCAGTTTGTTTCACATCAGCCCACACCTCTTTTTCCCTTACTTATCCTGTTCTAATTTTGGCTTCTAAGGGTATGGATGATCAAACAAGGTTTACCTATAAAGGTTGGAATCATCTAGAGGCTAAATGTTGTTTTGGGTCAAGGGTAAGGGTCACCAAGGCACTTCATATACCTGTTCTTTGCTTCTTGTTGCTCATGTCCTTTTGTGTCTTCAGTCTTCAGCTTCCAAGGGCTCAACTGACTCCCTGCCACATGGACTCACGTGATTGACAGACAAGGTGCACAAATAAGTGTACTAACAATATTTGTCTCATGCCTTAGTCTTTGCTCAATTACTCTCTGTCATAGTATGGCTCATAAGTTTAAGCCCATGATAGTAGCGTGTAGCTCCAGTCCAAACACTAAATATACATGATACAATTTTATATACGAATTGATATTCGTAAATTATATATGAAATAAGGAAATTTTTTGTCATTAAATAAGGCTTTATTTGAAAGGGAAGTCCAAAGGCGCATTACAATGCAAGTGCATTACAAAGGAGCACCAGCCAATGAGAAGCTACTACTTCAAGGCTGCTTGGGGTGAAAAGGCTTGAGATCTCCACTGCAAACAAGATGTTTTACTCGAAAGACAATGGCGGGGATTGTGGCAGCTTATGCCATTGAATCAAGGATTTTTCCTTTCCTCCCTTTATAACCCAAAGGATAGCTGCAAAATATAGCCTCCATAATACTCTTCCCTTTTGCCTAAAGGGACCAAGACTCCATGCTTCAAAAAGGAGATGAATAAAGCTTATGCCTCTTTAAATTGATGAACACACCAATTCCTAATGGCCCTGGTGAAAGAACAATGGATGAGCAGATGATCCAAGCTTTTTGCTTCATTCAATCACATGTAACATGCATTTACTATGATGAAATTTCTCTGCAGAAAGCAAAGCTAAGCAATATGCAGGCACATATCATCGGAAATGGATAGTTTTTGGTTCATGGATTAAATTGAGAATTGCTGCTTGCTAGCAATCCCATAACCAAATGAGCCTGTCCTCCCTGGAAGTAGCAATCCTCAGGATTAAAACGTCCCCGTGGGAATAGACGTCAAAGAGAAGAATCACTTTTGCCTTCAAACAAATGGGAATCAAGGTGAGAGCCATGGCCGAGTACGAACGATTGGGAGTCGAGTTCTAGAAGTATCATGTTTGGAACGTGGGAGAGCTTGACTTGGGGATGGGAAAGCCTAAGAGATGAATAGAAGCTGATTTTGGATTAATCAACACATAGCATTTGTTGGCAGGATGGATAACGTCTTATTATTATGAGCGGTGCTTGCCAATTCGAGATACTCATGGGTTGGCGGGCTTATGCACAATTTCCTTTGATTTTCCCATAGGACGGTGTCTCAAAACAAAGGGGAAATTGCGTTAGGGCATCTGATCATTAATGAATTGGGCCCTTTCATATTATTATTTCTAATTGAAAATTACACTCATAAAAAACTTACGTTGCTTTGCAGCTACCAAACGGGCCCTGAGTCTTTTCAATGTTTTCCATGATGAATGTTGCTAGTATGCTCCTTTGCATGTGCTCCATTGTCTTGAAATTGTAGCTAAAAAATTCATTCCATATTGAACGTGACTAAAATGGTTAAATGGGTTTATTTGGAGAAAAGCATGTCAGTCACTAAAGATTATACTTAAAATACATAAGAATGAAAAAATGCTTAAAAAACATAAAAATGAAAAAGGGCATTAACATTAAATCAAAGAGAAATTGACCACTAATGTATATTACCGACAAAAAACCATTTCTCATGACATTGGTGAGATAAAGAAAAGCCGAACATGGATCTAAAGTCCCCTAATGAAATTCATTGCTAGATAGAGGGTGGTAGGGATGAAGAAAGAGAGATTTGATTTGGGCTTGTTAGATTTTTAACATGTTTTAGGTTAGTTATAGAACTGTTTTGGATATGTTTGTGGGTAGTTATCAATCGGTTCATCTGTGTGTAGTGTGATTTAGTGAGAGTGGTGTGGGAGTTATGTGTGCATGAGCATGATATTTTATAATGGTAATGGCTAGTACTGTTACAAATTTTTTTTTTTTTTGGGTTGGGAAAAACCTTGTATCAGCCTTGTAACGGCTTGTTTTTCATGTAACAGCTGTTACAACCATTATGCCTCCGTAACGTGTAACGGTGGCCACCATTACCATTACGTCATTGCTTTTGTGTACCTCCTGTTACCATTACGTCATTGCTTTTGCGTGTCTCGCATGTGTGTGTGTGTGTGTGTGAGAGAGAGAGAGAGAGAGAGAGAGAGAGAGAGAGAGAGAGAGGAGTTTCTATTTGTGCTTTCCAAAAAACATTGTTTCTACAAAATAGTTCGATTGAAGAAAAAACCTTTCCCTTGGTTGGTTTTCAACAAGATTATCTTAAAAACTTTTCCTCCATTTCTAAATTTTGTTTGAAAAAAAGAGAGTTGTTCGTGAAAATTTACTTGAAAATTGAAGGCCACATGCGTGCGTTAAAGATGGATTATGGCACTTGTCGCATGTGACACTTTGGGACATGTGAGGCATTGGCACACGTTGGTTGCTTGAAGATGGATGGCGGCACATTCGAGTGCTTAAAGATGGATGGCGACACATTTGGCACATGTGGGGTGCTTGAAGACGAGGGTGACTCAGTGGGGCTTCTGGTAAACTGGCATGTGGGGCTCATGATTATGAAGTCGTGCGGTGGTACTTTTTGTGCACATGGCACATTGGCATATGTATGGTGCTTTAAGATGGATGGTGGCACATGGGCATATATATGGTGCTTTTAAGATGGATGGTGGCACATGGGGCACATTCGCACATGTGGGCCACTTGAAGTTGGATATTTGTGTGGGGCACTTGAAGGTGGTTAGGAGGCACATGTTGCAAATGTTGCTCATGTGAAACACTTAAGGATGGTCAAAGGCCACGTGGCACGTATGGGTTAATAGCATGTGGAAATTGGCACATGTGGGGTGCTAGAAGATGAGGGTGGAATATGTTGACACGGCACATTGGGATGTGTAGCACATTGACACGTGATGCATTAAAAGATGGACAGTGGCACATGTTTCACATTTGGCATATTGGCGTTGGTACGATTCTTCAAGATGGTTACACATGTTGTACATGTGGCATATTTTTTTGGGGCACTTGAAGATGGATGGTTGCACATGTAGGCAATGTTTTAAATAGTGAATTGCACGTAGCATAGCGCTCATCCCTCTGAAGTGTGAGGCGTAAGCTATGCTACATGCTACTAGATTTTTATTCAAGGTTGCACTTGGTTTCACCAAGTTCATGATATTTTGAACCAAATTATAGTGATTAATAATGAAATTTAACAAAACCGCATGACATTTGGTGCAACCAAATTCAACTTAAAGTGATAGGAAAGGACAATAACTAAGTATAAAGGTAAAGAAGAGCAATGAAACTGATTAAATATTGTTACTTATATTATTTTACTAAAAGCGTTGAAAAGATTATCTTTTTTTTTTTTTTTTTTTTAAATATTGAAAATAGAAAAATGTAACAAATTAATGAAAATTTAATTGTTTTTAATGTTGTAGTGAAAAATAACTTGTATTGAAGCTACATAGTGTGTAAGGTATAGTTTGTAGCATGTAGTGCAGGTTACATGTGACTTAAGCTATTTTAATGAGCTACGTAGCGTAGAGCGTTAAGGAGACAGTGTCCCGTATCGGTATCGGTTGGCGTAACGGTGCCCTCCGAAACCGATACGGATACGGGGGCGTAACGGCGATACGGAGGCGTAACGGCCCGTAACGGCGCAAATTTTTTTTTTTGCCAAAAAAATATGAAAAAATATTGATTAAATCCGGAATATTCTAAGCATTCCAAATATGCATTCATTTATAAATTGGAACATGTTTATGGTGGTGTAACGGTCCACTATTTGGTGAGAAGTTGTATCGGACTGTCTGATTAATTTTTTAACCAGGTAACTTGAATTTGACTACAAAATTCATATATTTAATTTTTTTTAAATATGTAATTTATATACTTAACAACTTGATATTATTTCTCCCTATAGTTCTTTAAAAAAAAATGAAATTAAATTTAGGTAGATGGCGTTACCAATTTGGGGCTGACTTGGAGGACCAATCTATTCTCCAAATCAGCCTCAAATTCATGTTATTTATTGTCATTATCCCACTTATAAATTGGTGGACATTTATTGGATAGTGAATCATAAAAAAATAAAATAAAATCAAAAGGTCCTATTTTAAAAAATAAAAACTCACAAATTAATAATTAAAACTATTTAAGTAATTTGATTTTGGCATTGTGAGTTAGCAATTGCAGTCCATAATTTAATTGTCAAATTTTAAGTTAATATATGTCTCGTGTACAATTATTTAAGGCTTGAATTAGGAGGGACGCAGATGTAAAGTGCAACACGTGTCAAAGTTTTTTGGGCCCCACCCGTGATGAATGTGTTATATCCATAACGTTCATTCATTTTGCCAAATAATTTTAGGGCATGAGCCCAAAAATGAGGCACATCCAAAGCTCAGGTGGATTGCACCATAAAAAACAACAATAATTAAATGTTCACCGTTAAAAATTTATTGAGGGCTAGAAAAGTTTTAGATCAAGCTGACATGTGTGTTTTCCCTTCATCCACGTCAATGTGACCCACTTAATAAGTTAGATTGAAAATAAACGTTACAGTGGACTTCAAGAAAATTTTAATAGTGAGCATTCTATAACCATTTTTTCCTATGGTGTGGTCCACCTAAGATTTGAATATTACTAATTTTTTGAATCCTAACATAAAATGACGTGGCAAAATGGATGGACGATATGGATAGAAAATATACATCATAGTGGGCCCCACTTGGGTCTGATCACATTGGATGGAAAATAAACGCTACCGTGCGCGTACGAATTATTTAACGTGAAAATCATTATCTTTGTTGCTATTTTTGGTGTGGTCCAGATGATATCCGGATATAAGTCATCTTTTGGGCGGTGCTTTAAAATGATCTTTGAAAATAGACGAACGGTGTAGATGTAATAAATACATCACTGTGGAGCCCATATAACTTTGATCTCCTTTTAACCGTTCGTACAACTCGGAGCTCGAGGAGTGTCAGCGCGCGTCTTTGCGTGACACGTACCTACATCAGTATTAAAAAAAAAAAAAGGGCAGAGAGGGAAACGAAAAGAAAAAAAGAGGGAAGGAAGAGAAAAGAAAAAAAGAGGGAAAGGGGGAGGAAGAGATTGAGAGAGAGAGAGCGAGAGAGTGAGAGAGAGAGAGGAAGAAGAAGAAGAAGAAGAGGAAGAAGCAGCTGCAGCCGTAGCAGGGCGCAGCCGCAGCCGCAGCCGGGCGCAGCCGCAGCTGCTCGAGAAGAAGAAGAAGAAGAAGAAGAAAGAGAAGAAGAAGAAGAAAAGAAAGGAAAAAAAGGTGAGTTTTTTTTTTTTGTTTTTTGTTTTTTTTTTTTTTTAGGGCCCACCATTATGATTAGTATCGCGTAACGGGTCCCACCGTTACCGTTACGTATCGGCCGTTACGGCCGATACGTAACCGATTTGGGATACCCTAGTTAAGGTTAAGCTACACTACATAGCGTAATCTACACGCTACATAGCGTAGCTATTTAAAGCATTGCATGTAGGATGCTTAGAAGATGGATGGTGCTACTGCTACATGTGACTATCATATAGAGCACTTTTTATTCCCTCAATTGCTTGGAAATGATGCTTCTTAAGCACGGGCATAAATGAAAAAGGTATTTTTCAGTAAATGAGAGGAAAATGAAAATGGCATTTCTAGAAAATTTACATAAACAGACAACGGAAAGGGTGTTTTCCTCAATTAGGATTCGTGGAAAGGAATGGAAACATAGTTTCCCTACTCACTTTCGGTTGTCTGTCAAACCGTTCTTTGTGGAATTTTTGGTAGCCTTCTTTTCCCACTTTCCATCTTTGTTGGAAAATAAACAAATTTATTTTCCTACACCACCTCTAAGAAAGACATTTTCCATTGGTGGATGGAAAATGCGTTTCCAACAGTTAAATCCAAATTTATCATCATCCATCTTCAATCACTTCACATGCGTCAATTGCCAAATGAGTCATTGTCCATCTTTCTTTATGATCCACACATGCCACTGTGCCACATGTGCGACCATCTATCTTCTCTTGCACCCCACTTGCTAATATGCCACATGTTCCACCATTCATCTTCTTGGCACCACACATGTGCGAAGCACCCCACATGCACCATGCTACATGTGCCATCATTCATCTTCAATTCTCCAAATATGCAACATGTGCCATCATCCATCTTCAATTGCTCCAAATATGCCACATGGTGCCAATGTGCACAAATCATGCTTCTAGTTCAAGTGCCCATGTGTCAAATGTGACAAGGCGTTCCTCGTGCCACGTGCCATCATATGTAGCTTCAAGCACCTCACATGTGTCACATGTGCCAAATTCAGCTTCAAGCACCCACATATGCAGTGTATGCCGCATGTTCATTGTCCATCTTCAAGCATCCCACATGTGGATGGGTCATATCCCTAAAAGGTTAGAAGATAGGACAATGTAATCTTTTGGTCAGCGGCCTGAAAAACTGGACAGGTAATTCAAAAAATGAGGAAAGGCCCACATTTAATGCCCAAAGCTGGAAAAGAAAGGATGGTCAGATGATAGTTTGAGTTGTCCAATCACTTTGACTTCCAGACATATCCTCATGACAGCCTACCAGATCAATGGTCCCAATCACCACACACATTTGGCACTTATATAGTGAGGGTGATGCTCCATAAAACTTATGTGAAGTGCATTTTAGTGGCGTTCTTTTTTACTTTCACTATCCAATTCAGGTTGCTATTTTCAGTGTCCTAATAGCATTTTATCTGTTCTACATTGTTCATAATCTGTTTTGTAGATACGTGTAGAACGTGTTGCAAGTCTCATGATATCTACATCGATGCAGCATTCCAAGGTCAAGGTATATATGCTCTGTAACATGGTTTCCTTTTGAAATTGTTTGATGAAGAGGTCACTGACACATGTTTGAAATGGGAAGCAGGATATGAGTGCTGAGGTGGTAGACAGCAACCCCTACAGTAGGCTTATGGCACTTCAGATGATGGGTATTGTGGAGAAGTATGAAAGGATACGGGAATTCTCGGTTGCCATAGTTGTGTGTATTTATCTTTCCCATTTCTTTATTCCTGGCATCTTTTTAGCATGCAAAATATATTAGCTCCTTGAGACATGTGCCATACAGGGGCGAGTGCAGATGCTCATTGGAAATGAATTGCAGTAACTAAAGAAAAGATGAAATGGCTATCATATGGGCTAGTCCCACTCCTTTTCATAATGAGCTACTGGTCCCCTAGCTACGACCATAATTGTTTCAGTTCCAATTGGAAACACATGTAATTCCAAGGGTTTGGTTCAATTTTACATAAATTGCCAACCTAACTTTCCACTTCTGAATTGTGCTATTTGGATTATGGGTCGTCTCCAACCCTGATTGCTATTTTTACCACAAAAGTCTAGGATGATGGTGTTGGGCAGTTAGAGGCAACATGACCGGAGCGTTGCTAAGGTAAGGATTTTGAGACGGACATGTGGGAAGACAAGGAGGGAAAGAATCAATAATGAGGCCATATGAAGCAGTCAAGGTGAAGTTCCAATGGGCATATTAAGATGGTTTGGTTATGTGTAATGGCGATCAAAGATGGCTTCGATAAAGAGGCGAGCATTGATTAGGGTTGAAAGGCTTGAAAGGAGGTTGAGAGAGGAAAACCTAAAAGGGCTTAGATTAAGGTGGTGAGAAGGGACCAGGGTAGGCCTTAGATAGGATTGATGAGAGAAACAGGGAGTGTGATGCTATTCCGAAATAACTAAGACAAGGCTTGTGTTGATAATATGATGATCCTTATTTTGTTGATCTGAAATTATAGTTTGGTGCTCATATAGTTGATTAGATGATCCTTATTTCGTTGATCTGAACTATAGCTCATATAGTTGATTAAGTTGTAATACAAATTTATTCTTAGTCTATGCATGTGTGTGCGTGTGTCAATTTATTCAGAAGGAAGAATGGATGTGTGTCAATTCATTCAGAAGGAAGAATGGATACTAATGGATGTCGAGCTGTCATCCCAAACAACAGGGGAAAAGCCATAGGACCACAAATCATTACCACAGCAAGATGAATCCAGATTGATGCAGTTCTTGGCAGGATTCAGATGATGATAAAGCAGGAGATTTATTTGAACCTTCAGAGATCCTGCAATTTCATGGACTCACTTCTAGTTCTGGGAATCTGCAGCTTTTGTTTTGTGACTAAGTACATAGGACCACAAATCATTACATTTTCATTTGAAATTTATTTCTAGAGGACTCTTTACCAATGTAAGTATCTTGGCCAGTTGGATATGTTGCTTTTGAGCAATCTAGCAGCCTTTGTTGTTGCAAAAGGTTTGCATCTTCTGTATTGAATGCTATGACCTAACTTTATCTGATATTTTCCAGTTTTAGAGAATTGAACTGTAATGCTGCAGCTTCTTCTTTTTTTTTTTACCAACACTTGTGTTGGCGCAGGGCATAGGTGGCGTAGGTAGTGTTGCTGCCGAGATGCTCACAAGGTGCGGTATAGGACGTCTTTTGTTGTATGATTATGACACAGTGGAGCTAGCTAACATGAATCGGCTCTTCTTTCGTCCAGAGCAGGCATGCATTCTTCCACATCTTGTCAATTTTCTCCATCTGGATGCATTGTGCTTGAGGGCACAGTAGTTTAACTACAACTTGCATAAGTAGTGAACCCTTGGAACAATCTGCGATTTATAATAATGGAAGATATATGAACACATCTAACACTGAAAATGATTTTGATGGAGAATCTACTTATATGACCCTTAACATCTATGCACCTTATCTCTTTTCCATCTCAGGTTGGCATGACCAAGACAGACGCTGCTGTTCAGACCCTTTCAGAAATTAATCCTGATGTTGTGCTTGAGGTAAGAATTCAACTAGGAATCTATTTCTGTGGAAATTATTTGTTTAAGGTCCTTGCCTTTTTCTTGACTTGATTGTTTCAGATCTTTGCGTATTGCTTGATGGTCATGTGTTGTTTATGCAGTCACAGGTCCCATGATCATGCTAGGATGTGTGCTTATGTTATTAATTGTGTTCCTATATAATGTGCATTCGTGTTTAGTTTCATGTGGATGCAGTGTAGCAATACCAAAGAATGTAGTGAAGTAGTACCCATGGAAGGATCTTGGGAAGCAATCTTTAAGTGCTTACATTTAACAAAATGCACATTTAGGTTATTGATTATTGTGCTTACTGAAACACTAAAGATTTAAACTGAAGATACAATGGTAGTTCAACACCATTTAGCTATCAAATTGGCATTTAACAAATAAAATGTTTAGAGGCCCAAATTCAATGAGCAATATCAGATTGTTAAGATCGCGGAATCAAGTGTGGATTTGGGCTACATTCAACAATGGGGCTTCACTTTGTTATTTTGTATGCTCTTTGTTTTTTAGGGTAATTGGTATTGTCTGGGTTGCCAACTTGCCATGCATTTATGCCATAAGGTGGATGAGAACCAGACATTAAGAATTGTGTACTATTTGAATTCTAGCTCATGTTTTAATGGTAGCTACGTTTTAGATAACAAATGCTACAAATGTCATGCATTTGCTGGCTAAATGGGACTCGACATATATATATATTATTATTATTATTATTTGTAAATTATTTGTTTATAAAAGGAAAGGGTGAACTAGTGAACACATGGTAGCGACGTAGCATTAGCTGGCAGCTAGAGCCAGGACAGATTTTGGCATGAGTGTGGGAATGCTGAGCGAGTGGCACAATTCGTGATATCTACCATATGCATATACTGTTTTCCCCAGAAAACTGAAGCAAAACCTGTTCAATCTTAGTTCTTTGCCAGGAATGAGCTATCTATACCAAGTTTCAAATTTTTTTTTTTTTGGGTTGCACTTCATATCTTTGTACAGACTGGATAAACCAGAAAACTTAGTTTGGTAGCATTATTTCTGATGAATCTTTTGCTTATTCCAGAGTAAATTCTTTTGGTGAGCTTATATGGGCAACAACTTTGATCTGTGCAAATTGCTTCATTGTAACAATTTTAAATATATAATGTTGATATATATTGATTCCTGCATCACTTAATACTATTTGTTGAATTTTACTTGCCTATTGTATTCTAGTTTGTTTTGATTCATATAATGTATCTTTTGTTGTTTTTTAGATAAACAAGTGATATGGTGATTGTTTTATTTGTGTTTAGAGCTATACTCTCAACATCACAACTGTCAAAGGTTTCGAGACTTTCATGGAGAGCCTAACATGTCGAAATTTTCGCTCAAGTAAGAAAGGCAGTGGAGTTGATCTTGTTTTGAGCTGTGTAGATAATTATGAAGCTCGTATGGTTGTAAACCAGGTAATTGCAATTGCTATAAACAGGATAGGAGTTCTCTTTACATTTTGTAGGCTTTTACTTTGTTAGACGTCAGGACTGACAATTGCTTGGTGCCTATCCGGTGATTGGACTGGTGTTGTTCTGGATTTTTAAATTAGTTTTCTTTTTCATATCTGGTGCAGAATTAGTATTTATGATAAGAATGCCTTACCGTTTAGTATAGTTTAAGTGTTTTGCATTTGGTATCTGATGCAGTTGTGGTTATTCAGGCTTGCAACGAGCTGAGCCAAACATGGATGGAGTCTGGTAAGAGAAATTGTTCTTTACCATTAGATTGAGCTCTCAACAATTGCTGCATTATATCTTCTGTTCATTTCTAGATGTGCAATATTTATACTGTTAAATCACATTATGATTCTGTGATTAGCTCTGATAAAAGCTGTACACGAGTTAATTTCATGGCTCCTGGAGAAACCTACTTGGAACTTATCATATGGAACATTTAAACTATAGTCACATGTCATGAAATTGCAAATGATTGAACATATCCCATCATTCTTACATGAGTATGCGATGGCTGTAATAAGTTGGTGCTTCAAGGAAAGATATCATTTTTTCCCCTGAATGGTAGCAAATATTCAATTTCCCTATTTAATTTCTTGTTTGTCACACATGGACATGTGTTAATCAAGTAATTAAGAGTTTCTCTAGCTAGGCACAACCCGTTTGTTAAAGATTCATATGAGTTAGTAAGAAAATTGTGTGGTCCTTTTATTTTTAGTGGAACCTGTCGGAATTTGAGGTTGCAATGGTGGTTGAGCTTTTTGGATCCTAGTGAGTGTCATTTCTTTTCTCCCACATGAAGAAGATGAGGGTTCAGGAGTTCCTCTCCCAAGAGCTTCCTCAAGGAGACATGCCCCCCTCCAATGCCCCTCTGAGCAAAATTCCCATTCCCCACCTCTAGCTGTGGCCTTTTGTTGGTGACTATGACTAACGAGTTCCTCACAGTGCCCAACTTCAAGAAAAGAAATTGGTTGCTTCCAGAAGTATGCCTCATGAATGGGAAAGATGAAAAATTGGTTGATCATCTTTCCCTCTGATGTGAAACAGCAATTCTTATTTGGTCCCTTTTTGGTTTATTTGGAATAGATTGTGTCCTCCCTGGTTTGATTAAAAATCTTATAGGGGGATGGTTTGCTGGTCCTTCAAGCCTAGGGGTAAGAATCTTTGGAGAATGCTCTCACTCACTATTAGGTGAAGCATACGAAAACAAAGAAACAATAGGACTTTTGAATGCTGGCTCTCAGACTTTGTGCAAGTTATCGGGAGAGTCAAGTAGTCTTAGGTCAATTTGGGTCTTTGAGGTTTAGGAGTAAAAGGGGTTTCTAGTCAATGCTAGAATAAAGAAGTTGAATTTCTTAACAACTTCCCATATGGGAATCTACAGGAAGTTCATTAGGGCGCCCTGATTTCTGCTCATCAGCTGTTGGTTGGGTGGTGCTCCTCTTATTCCGATGGAAAGGATGGATCCAGGGAAAATAGAAAAAAAGGGGAAGAATGAGTTCATATCCTAGGATGGGGGAAGGTATGGGCCATATTCAAGTTGGGCACGGAAGCAGGGATTCGCAGTGGAGGGCTGAATAATTAGTGTAGTTAGAAGTGGTTTTAATTAGTGTAGTTAGAAGTGGTTTAGGTTGAAACCAGCTGAAAAATGTATGAGCGCACTCTAAGTTAGATCTCTGTCGTGATTGAAGAAGCATTATTGATGATTTTTGAAGCTTGCCCCCAATAATCATGAATTAGTGCCCTCTTTCGGGCTTGTGGAAAATTAATATCTATGAGAGTTCCAGAGGTTTTCTGGGGCTGTGTGAGCGACTGGATCTGAAGTGTCATTAGGCTCTCCTTCAGGGAAGTGGGTTCTATTTTTCTGGAAACTCTAATTGGTTAGAGATGTAAGCGATCAAATTGGGATTAGGATTTATTATCATGAAAAAAGGAGAGGGATTGGGACTTTGTTATTAAGGTTGGAGGTTCAAAGATGGTAGAGGGCAATTTATTTAATGCAATTGCTTGGTCTTTGGGCTCTCAACCACTATTCGTTCTGCCTTCTTTGAGATCTCATGGACCACCGAATTGTAAAAAAGTGAACTTGAGGACACCATGCTCATCTCAAAGGATTCCTCCAATCCTGGAGATACTGGGATTTCCCATAGAACTACTGTCATAATATTAAGCTTCCATTTTCTGGAAGGGGAAAAACCAAACTGCCACTAGAAATCTCGGGTTCTGGAAATCGTCGATCATGATTGTCTAATCACAGTGAAACTTTCAATGTAGATATTCCTTTGAATTCTTGAGCTCCCCATCCCCAATTTATCATGGACAACTTGATTTTTTCCTGAGTTTTACTTAATTGTTTGGATTTAAATAGTCTGAGGTTTCTTTCTTTTAAAATGTTCACATAGGGCTGTCAATGGGCCGGGCTTGGGTTTGCTTTAGTCTGGATTTTGAGCTGTTCGGGCTGGGCAATATTTTGATCGTGTAGCCCGAGCTTGGCCCATTGACAGCCCTATGTGCACATGATGGGCAATGAAAACATTCTCCAAAGGATTTTTCCTCATCTTGAGCAGCCCATCTTTCAACCCCTTCATAAGTTTGTTGATTGAGTTGGGTATGATCCACTCTATTTGGAATAAAACTGAACAAGAGGGCCAAATTGAAGAAACTTCCTCACGGTGAAAAAAGAGATGATTGACCGTTTCTTCTTCTGTTCTACATATGAAGCACATATTTGGAATAATCCAATTCTCTCTCTCTCTCTAGAGATTGTCTATTGTGAGGATCTTGTTAGAGCTTGCTTAAAAAAAAGCCACTACCCAAGGTAGGGCTTGCCAACCCCTCACTTCTGCCCGCCCATGGGGGCCTCGGCAAAGCAATTGGGTGCAACTCCTTGACAGACTTTTTGGAGGATTGACTAGGACAAGGAGCCTATATATGTTCATCTTCTTTGAGGTGGGGCAAAGAAATCTCGTTAGTAGGTAAAGAAGCTCACCACAATCAAGGAAATAGATGGACTACTCTAATTTGTCTTCAAGTGCTCACAGGAATCTATGACAAGGGTGTTCCTCTTTGCAAGAGGAGTAAAGCTTTAGGAATTTGACCAAGAGTGAATTTTCTCCCACCACTATCTTCCCAGAAGCTAACCCTCCTGCCATGGCCCATCTTATGGCTAACATCATTTCGAAGGTATTCCTCATGTCTCTAGACGCAATACCAAAATGTGAAATAACCTTCTAGGTACATATTCGGTTACCCTTCACCACTGTTCTAGGGGTTGGGAACCAGCCTCCAACCTCTTTCAAATTTCCCATATTTGGAAGCCATGACCTTTCCACATACTCCTCTTTCTCATCTCTGAATCTCCACCACCATTTAGCCATTAACTCTCAATTCTTCTGCCTTATTTTGCCAATGCAAAGGGGCCCTTGCTGATGGAGTGCTTTTAGTTCCTCCTTTTGCATTTACATTGAATGTGTTGGATAGGAGGGCTACATGTTCAACACAGCGGCGTGACGCGAGATCCACTCATGATACGTCTATGTGCAAAGGGGTGGCACATGCATTCTCTACTCAACACAAGCTGACACCATAGGATGTACATGACACTTTGCATGTGGTCAAGACTCTGGTGTTTTGTCTGTGCGCATCTTCCCCTATTGAATCCATTAGGGCAGCGCTGTTTGCATGATGGCTGGTCTCCAAGTGTTGACTCTTGACACCAGTGTGCAGGGACGATGCATCGTCCTGGTCTTGACACACGAGCACCTACCCTAAGTTGCATGATACTTGGCCAACTTGCTTTTGGTGAAATTGACTTGAAGATTCGAGAATTTCAAAGCAACAAAGAATCGCTTTTACAATTTCCACCTGAGAACTTGAGGATTCTTAGAAAATAGTATCGAGGATTCTTAGAAAATAGTATCATCCATAAATTGGATGAGATATTGGTATGCTTGGTGGTCCAGTGGAGAAGCTTCTAAGAGTACACTCATTTGAGGCTCCCATCAAGAGTTTGGATAAGCCTTAAGCGACTACTGACAATAGTAATGGGGACAAAGATCCCCATTGCCAAATATCTCTTGAACCATGCCTTTAAGAGAGTCATTTATCAAAATGGAAAAGTGCCCAACCTCTATCCTCCCTCTCCATTGATCAGAAAAGCCCATTCTTGGAATAAGTTATGATAGGAAGGACCTTTCCACACTATCACATGCTTTATCCATGTCTGCTTTGTAGCAAGATCTGGATCATCAGTTCTTTTCCTTGAGTTGATATGTTCCTTTGTTAGAAGGATGCACCCCTGATTTGACACCTGCAACAAAAAAAGCCTTGGAATGGGGAGCTGATAAAGCTCATAACCTCCATGATTTGTAATGCCTAAACCCTATCGTCATGTCTAGCATTTTCATACACTTGCATGTGCTCAAACTTTATACTATTTTACTTGAGTCTGCAAAATAAAGCATCATTTTTGTTGGTAGATGAAGGCGAAATTCGTCAATTCCCAAAGTGGATAGGCAGGGACAAGAGCCTCAACAGTTCAAAGGTCTACAAAGTGAAGATTACTGGGGGAAAAAATAGACTGATTGTTTGAATGGTGGCTTAGAGAAACAATTGTGAGAGTGTGACTGATCCCTGTGCGAATTGCAAGCTTATGTTGCTTACATTTCTGCGTGCATGTGAACCTCTTATACTTGTGTTGCTACAAGCACTGTGTACCAGAGTTGGCATTATTCATTCTCTGCCAACATTACATGTCAAGCTTGGTCATGTACGAAGGCAGAGAACCCCTTTCCAGTAGAGAGGCTCTTGGAGGAAAATAAAGCTCTCTTGCAGTGTATGTTTTTTGACAAAGAAATGTGGGTTGAATGGAAACTACATGTAATTAGACAACAGGGTACATAATCCCAATGACAGGCAGTAGGTAACTTGAAGACTGGAGCCTTAAGTTCTTAATTAGGATATGCATTAACTGGTATGCTTTAAATGTTTGATATATAATTCTATTATCAGATTAGTTTTTGCACTGTAAATGGGATGCAATTTGTTCTTCTGTCTACCTTTATGATTAAAGGTATGTTAACTGTTGACAGTTGCATTGCATGGTGATGACTGATTCATGAAGCTGCCATTTTAAATATTGACGGAAAGATATGGATAATTTTCTTATTTTTGTTCTATAATTTGGGCAGGTGTATCTGAAGATGCTGTTTCAGGCCATATACAGTTGCTGATTCCTGGGGAAACTGCTTGTTTTGCTTGTGCTCCTCCTTTGGTAGGCTCATATTCACTTATCTGAATGATTCAGATGGTGCGAGTAAAGCTTTCTTTCTTTCGTTTGCAGATGGTTTTGGTCTGAGAATCCTTTAGGAAGCTCCACGTATACATCCTCTTGAAGGTCTTCAATAGAATTACATTCTTGACATCGATCTGAGGGCCACCCTTTGACCGCAACAATTGTAATAGATAGTGGTCGTAATTGTAGTCATCACCTCCTTGGCATATTTTGTAGCTATTAGTATATTTTGTAGCTACAAGCCGTGCTTTTATAATAGTAACCTTTTAGTAGGAATTTCATTTGACTGAGATTTGTTTTGAAAGGTAATTTGGTTGAGAATTGTGAAATGAAATAAAAAACTGCACCTTTCATTTAAAAAAAAGAAAGAAAAAAAAGTGTAAACCAGATTAGTCTTATGTGTTCATGAAGGTCACCCCATATGTTGTTATCGCTCTCATTCTGTGTTTCATGCGAATTTCTTCTTCACAAATGGTAATTTCATATTCAAATGGAGTGTTATAAAGCATCTCATTTGCTCTTCATTTCTTTGATGCTTACAACCTTGGCTTTGCCTTGTCCTTTGTCTCGTGATGTTGATTTCCTTGAGATGGATGACTTTGTGAGACGAGGGTCGATTGAAGATCTGAACCCCCATTAGATGTGGATTGGAGAGGATACGATTGGTGCCTCCTCAAATGTGTGAAACTGTCACTGGTAAATACGCACAATAACCATTGTCTGATTAACCCAAGAAATTTGATGGGTCTAAGAAGTGAAAGGAGAAGTTATACCACCTCTGTGGTTTATTACCTATTCCAATGTTCCTATCCTCCTTTATGTTGTGGGCTGTATTTCTTAACATCCATAGAGGATTTCCGTAACTGGTAGTTGGATATCCATAATGGATTGTACCAATCAAAGAAGTCAAGAATATAAAACAGATCTCCCATGATTCTTGGTGCTTCTTTTGGCTATTACTTTGTTATCTTTACTAATTTGTAAGACTTTAGGCCTATTAGTTTGCTTGGTAGCCCATATGATTCTAACAATTTTTTTTTGCTTCAAGGCTAGAGAGGTTCTTCCTAACATCATATATGAAAATCACGGGGGCTTTGTTTGAAGGAATGCAAATTTTGGATAGTGCACTAATGGCCCATGAATGCATCGACTCTAGGCACCGAGAATGGAAGAAAGGAGTTGTTTGTTAGCTCGATTTGGAAAAAGCTTATGACCATGTCAATTGGGATTTTTTGGACTACATATTAGGCAAAATGGTTTCTGGAAGGAAGGAGGAAGAAAAGTTGTGGAGATGGATATGGCAATTTACAAAGGAGGAAGGAAGGTTGTGGAGAGTTCTGCTTGCCAATAAATATTGCGTGCAAGGGGGTTGGTAGACTAGAGGCTCCTTGAGCTACTAGATGTCAGCTTGTTGGAGGGAAATCTCTTTGGGTTTGGCAAAGTTTAATGCGGGAGTTGCTTTCTCTTTGGGTGATAGGAACCGGATTTTGTTTTGGGAAGATTGGTGGCGTGGTGACTTTCTGCTTCAAAAATCTTTCCTAAGCTCTTCATGTTGACTCTGGAAAAAGGAATTACAATAGCTCGCTTGTCAGAGGGGAACCATGATTTGTTCTCCGCCTTGTCAAAGGGACCTTTGGGAGGAAGAAATGACTGATGATGCTATGCTCTTGTGTCACTTACATCTCTACCATCCTCTCGATGAGTTAGATTCAATGATGTGGAGTCATGGTAGCTAGGGGAAGTTCTTGGTGAAATCTCTCTATGATATGATTCGCAATTCAAGTCCTCATGGGGAAGTTTCTTCAACACCATTTTGTTGGTTTCATGGAATGCCTCCCAAGGTTGCGGCATTGGGCCGGTTAGTGGGTAGAAAAAGGGTGTCAACCATTGATAATCTTATGAAAAGGTCTATGATGCTCACCAATGTTACTCTATGTATGTATGATGTTGAGTCAATAGATCATCTCTTTATTCATTGCAAGTTTTCTAGGGAGGTTCGGTCTACCTTCTTAGGCCTGTTCGATACGGCATGGGTGATGCAAGTTTCCATTGAAGGTTTCCTTTGGGCTTGGCAGGATGATGTTGTTGGCAAAGAGGGATAGATTTTGTGGTGTCTTGTTCTTATACCGTTGCTTTGGGCCATTTGTGGGAAAGAAACAATTGGTGCTTGTGTAACCATCAAGGTTCGTTTTGTGAGGATGTTAGGAGAATTAAGATAGATGTGGTGGGGTGGGCGCTTGACTTAATTCTTGTGGACGCTTGTAATTTTTTTGGCCTTGTTGGCTTGTAATTCTTTGCGCCTCCTTTTTGGGGCAGTTCCTTAATAAAAAAAATTATACCTTTCCAAAAAAAAAAAAAATTTCTGTTAAAATTCTTACTTAACATTCCCAAGGAAAAGTGAAACTTTCATGTTGAGATATGGATGCATCAACATTTGTTTGTTTTTATCTTTATCTAATTTCGTTTTTGAGGAGCATGTTGAGAGTCTTGAGAACATTGTTCTCAATATTAGGTTTCAATTTGTTTACGTTGAAAAGTGACATGAGATTTTGATGCAGACATCACACCACCACTCCGTACATATCAGAGACGTAGGCGTTGACAGGATACATCAACACTTTTACTTTGGCTAGACGACTAATGGTGATCACCAGTGGTCATCGGCGAGCATTAGAAAAGCATGGATGACATGGATCATATTTGGAGATCATCTCACTGTTAATGATGGTCTACATGGTTGTCCATCTATTGGATTGTCTTGTGTCCCATCATGGGGCCATCCGATGGTTGGATTATGTTGGACCCTTTTGTTAGTTAGTTCTTTTATGTTATTTGATGATTTGGACATTTTAGTTTATGACTGGATAGTGGACATCTATTTGCTACATAAGATATTTTTGGGTGGGTAGATTAGACTTCTTACATTTTAGGAAATAATGAATATTTTTGCTTTTGTTATTAAGGGGTAAAATTGTCATTTCAACAAAATTTTGCTATAAAATAAAGCAAGAAGGGTGTGGACGTCCAACCCTATTGTGACTTTGGAGAAAAATCTGAGGAGGCCTTGTGAGAGTTCCTTTTTTCTTCATTCATCGTTGTGAAGGCTAGATCTTTGGATAGAAGCCTAGACGGTGTGAAGCCATTCTATCCTTCATCCCTAAGATCTTTCCTCATCCACTTCATGCTTAGTGGATCGTAGGTGGTATATCCATTTGAATCTTCAAATCTAAAGGTAAGATTTTATTTTTCATTGTTTTCACTTGGATCTTATTTCACTTGATACTAAGGGCCACCTCAACCATCTTCCATTATTATCAGACCCAACTCATGCGTGGATCTTAAACTTTCACCTATTGAACCTAGATTATTCCTATGCTAGTTGGAAGATCTTTATCTTCCTTGGGCCCTATTTTCCGAGCACTTTGTTTGGTTAAAGGGCTGATGACTGTGATTTGGCCTTGAATCATACCCATCATCTGTCGGGCTTCACGTTGTTTGCATGTGCATCACACTTTGGCTTGGTGATTTTTATACATTCCTTTTATTTTAAATTAAACCTTAGTCCTGTAGCTAGTTTTGCATCATTCTACGTCAAATTTTGGTATCAGAGCCACGTTTAGCATAGGAGTCATTTCACGCATAACACATGTTCGATTATATGCATCTAGGATAGTTTGTGTCACGTTTCATGCATAAACATAAAATTCAGCGTATGCATCATATCCAATCAAGTCTTGCATTATAAAATCTGAAGTTGCAGCACTTTATCAGAATTTACTGCATACGATTTGCAATTTTTGCACAAATCCGAATTTTATTGCAATCTGAAAATTTTGTGCAACTTTGAATTCCTGCGCAAATCTGAATTTCATTGCAATCTGAAAATTTTGTGCAAATTTGAATTCCTGTGCAAATCTGATTGTTTGTACATATCTGGAATTTCCCGCACAATCAAAAATTTGGGTGCGAACTGGAAATTTCTGCACGCTGCTGAGTATTTTTGTGTACAACAGAAAATTATGCAATTTGATGAATTTTCTGCGTATTGCAGAAGATTCTGCACATTGTTGAACTTTCTGCGTGTAGCTGAATTTCTACAGCTTGCAGAATTTTCTTCTGCCTACTTGTTGATTTTGCACCATTTATACCAGTCGTGTGATTGTGATTTTCAGATCTGTGTCCTTAATTGTTGTCTAGAAGTCGCAGGTGCATTCTAGTTCCCTAATCTTATATGCCCTTTAGATCTGGCCGTAGCATTGGACTAAACGTGATCATGAGTCTAGAGCAATTGAATGAAACCCTTAAATTGGTTATGGGGAGCCTTGACAAGATCGAAGCCCACAACAAGGCCACAATAGAGCAGATTATTGCATTGGCGGGTTGAGTCACCGCGCTAGAAGTGCCCCATTTGTTTGACCCCAACACTGGGGACCCCACCCATTCATAGGCGGGTGATCAAGTCAATGCACACATTGGTCATAATGTGGTTCGGCAATGTAACATCAGCGCACGTGGGAGGAATGTGGTTCATCAAGTTCCACTCCCACCCGTGGATTGATGTGACCATCATTAACCAGATGTGCAGATCATGAAGAGCGTGAAAATGGAGGCCTATAGCTTTGATGGTCGCCTTGACCCAAAAGCCTTCATCGACTAGATGGTGGGCATGGACCACTATTTTGAGTGGTATGATATGTCCGACGACCGGCGGGTGAGATCTGCAAAGATGAAGCTAGAGGTGCAAGCCAAAATGTTGTGGACAATCATGGAGAGGCGGATGGAAAGGGTAGGACAAGCTCCTGTGACTCATTGGGGAGAGATGAAGGAGATCTTGAAGGAGAAGTATGTACCGTATACATACCGTCATAGGCTGATGGACCAATGGGTTTCCCTACATCAAGGGACCATGTTTGTGGCTGATTACATCGCTAAATTTGAGGAGTTTATGATGCGGTGTGAAATTGAGGAGAACTCATTAAGCGTACTGTCTCGTTTTCGAATGGGTCTCTGGTTGGAAATAAGATAAGGTTTCTATCTCCGTCAGATTACTACCCTAGAGGAAGCGTATCAGGCAGCCCAGGAGATTGGGTTGTATTCCCGACCACAGTATGGAGGGAGGTTTGATTCCCGTACTTCTTCTGCTAGGACTAATACCCAGGCCAACAAGTCCAATTTTGGGAGCCAAACCAAAACCCAGGGGTCTCAGCCTAACCCTAGATATGTGAAAGGAAAGGGTATAGTTGGTACTAGCTCTAGAGGTAACAACTCCGTACAATGTTATATTTGTCAAGGATTCGGGCATTTTGCAAGTCAATGCCCAAAGGGTAAGACCCTTCTCCTTGATGAGTGTGAAGAGGCCGGGGATTAGGTTGATTAGGAAGAAGTGGTGTACCGGCCTGAGGTGGTCCCTAGTGATGAGGATTGTGATGAGGGAGAGGACACACTGTTGGTTGTCGTTTGTTGCGCCATAGCATGTCCTAAAGTAAATGATGATTGACGTCGAACTAGGATTTTTTTCACCTATGCAAAATGTGGGAATAAGGTTTGTAAAGTGATAGTAGACAGTGGTAGTTGTTCGAATGTTGTCTCCACTGGAGTCGTAGAGCGATTGGGGTTGAAGCTCAAATCCCACCCTCAACCTTTTAAGGTGTCTTGGGTTGATGCGACCTTGGTGGTAGTCACCCAGCGGTGTCTTGTGCCTATTCAATTTGACTTGTACACTGACTCATTGTGGTGTGATGTCATGCCTATGGATATTGGACACATCATTTTGGGTTGACCTTGGCTTTTTAACCATGATGTAATGATCCGAGGTCGCTTAAATGTATGTACCTTTGTGCACCAAGGTAAGAAGGTTGTATTGGTCCCCTTGCCCCCTAAAGGCCCAAGTGAGAAGAAGAGTGATGGATGATCGAATGGGTCAAAGGAGGGCACGAGTTCACAGTCTAAGTCTCTTCACGTTATCATCGCCAGAGAATGAGCGGGAGACTACGACTGATTCTGAGGTGTATGCCCTAGAGAGGCTATAAGATGCTAGTCCATTTTTAGATGAATTTGGGGATGTTTTCCCTGAGGATTTATCGGACGCACTCCCACCTATCCGAGACATTCAGCATGCCATTGATCTTGTACCAGGGGCCACTCTACCGAACCTTCCCCACTATCGGATGCACCCAGTAGAACACATGGAATTCAAGAAGCAGGTGGATGAACTTCTACGAAAGGGTTTCATCTAGTAGAGTATGAGTTCGTGTGCAGTGCCTCCGCTTCTCACACCAAAGAAAGATGGCACTTGGCGCCTATGCATGGATAGTCGTGTCATCAACAGGATTACCGTTAGGTGTCGGTTTCCCATACCGCGACTTGACATTATGCTTTTTATGATGGCTGACGCTAAAATATTCTCCAAGATTGACCTCAAGAGCGAGTATCATCAAATCCGCATTCGCCCGGGTGATGAGTGGAAGACAACCTTCAAGACGAAGGACGCGCTGTATGAGTGGCCAGTCATTCCTTTTAGCTTGACTAATGCCCTGAGTACATTTATGTGGGTGATGACCCAGGTGTTAAGACCTTTCATCGGAAAATCCCTAGTAGTATATTTCGACGATATTCTCATCTATAGTTCTACTAAGGAAATGCATCTCAACCACTTGAGGCAAATCTGTGGGATTTTAAGGGCTGGGAAGTTGTATGCAAACCTTAAGAAGTGCACGTTCATGTTCGATAGGGTTATCTTCTTAGGGTTTGTTGTGTCTAGAGATGGTATGTTTGCCGATTTTGAGAAAATCAGGGCGATAGTGGAATGGCCGAACCGCGGAATATTCGCAAAGTCCGTAGCTTTTATGGCTTAGCGACTTTTTATAGATGGAACTCATGTGAAGTGGGGCCCATGAGGGGGTTCGGTTGAGGTCCCCATGGGATGTGGGGCCTAGGCTATGAGATAAAGAGATTGATTCGCCATGCTCTATCACTTCGAGCTTTTAGAGCAAGTAGTTAATTGTCCTGCATCAAAGTGGTATCAGAGTGGGAGGTCTCGTGTTCGAAACTCCTTAGTGAGGGTGATTAATGCAGGGGCATTTTGACACCGGGCTCGAGTGGGGTGGCCTATGGGATGCAGACGCACACTTGGGGTGAGCCTCTCATGTGAGGCAGGCCCCACTCGTGTGAAGTAGGTGGCTCGTGTGAAGCGGAACCCATGTGAAGAGGGGCCCATGAGGGGGGTTCGGCCGAGTTCCCAACTCATGGGATGTAGGGCCTGGGCCTTAAGATAAAGGGATTGATTTGCCATACTCTAACAGATTAAGCTTTTAGAGCAAGTGGTTAATTGTCCTGCATCACTAATGCATCCATTTTAGATGTTAGGCATAGCTGCTGGATTCGGTGGCTCCTTGTTCAGTGCTATGCATGGTTCCTTGGTGGCGTTGTTGATCTTGTAGCAGTTGAAAATATCGGGAATTTCGCATAAATCCATGATTCCATTTCGAATCATAATTCAAATGAATCGTGATTCAATCTTTTATCATAGGCCACATAGGGGAAGAAGCAATACACTTAGGAATTGATCTCGAAGTAACTCTCGTCAACTAGCATTATTATGATGTAAACCATCAGGAGTAATTCATCGAATCGGTCAAATATAAAATAATAACATCCCCCTCATATGATCCCACTATGCATATCTACATACATATAGATACATGGGCTTTCTATTTCAGATATTCGTTGATCTATTTTAAATAGTTGCTTGTCTCATTGTCATGGGAGTTATTTCTCTCTTCCTTGGTGTTAGTCTTATTTTTCTTCTAAATGTAGTTTCCCCCCCAAAAGGATTGTTGTGCTTATCATAAATTTTGTTTATGATGCGGACATCAGAGTGTACCAGCGTTGCCATAGGAGAGCCCCAGGCCCTGGCCTAACCCAACCCACACTTTATTTGGGTGATCACTACTTGGGCCTGGCCCGTGGGCCACTTTGAAGACCCCATGTGCATAGGATGAGCATCATGAAGGCCCCAAATTGGGAGGATGCACATGGGCTGCATTATTTGGAGTGCCAGGGTAGTTTTTGAGAGTTTTGGTTGAGATCCGACCGTTGGACCGCGTCCGATCCCATGGTGGCCCATCATGTGATCAAGTCCTTTTTCAGTTTTTACTGTTCATTTATGTTTTGTTATTTTTCTGCACATTTTGGTTGGTTTGGATTTCTTAGTGGGCCCTTGCTTTGCTAGATTTTAAAAAGGGGCATGTTGGTCATTTTACTTTTAAATGTAAAAACTCTATTTAAGGAGGGAAAACGTCCAACCCTAGGGGTAATAAAGAGTACACGTTTGTTTTCTAAAGAGAAGCCTTTCTTTCTTCCATGCGACTTGAAAGAACCCTCCATGAGACTTGGAGCAAGGCGGTGAGATTTCATCTTTTTGTGGGAGTGCGATTCGCTCACGTGTTTATCTTCTGCAAGGTATGGTCTTTCTTTCTTCTTCTACTCCTTGAAAAACACTTCTTCGATCCTATCTAGCCTAAATTCTTTAATCCATTGCGCCCAAAACCTCGACACCCTATGTCCCCGCCTCCCACATAAAACCTACCCTAGACCCTCTCACAATATCCTCCCACAACCCTCAATTCCCAAATTATAGATTTATCCCACCCCATATCCCACGTGATCTTCATCTCCTCTAAACATAGTTTATGTGGTGAATGAGTATGGCAAATTCTATGTGTGTATGAGTCTGCCCATGAGTATTTTGTTGATATTCTGTGCTAAGGGGTTGTTCTAACAACCTTGACATCCTGCGATTTAATCTTTATATGAACGTGTGCATGTGGGGATGATTTCTAATGAAATGACATGCATTTTTGCTTGCCGAAATTACTGTTTGGTGAACTGTTCTGCTAAAATTATTGTTTAGCAGGCTTGGCCCATAACCTGTATGCTTTGAGTTGTCCTTTGAATAATCTCTTGTGAAACATGACATCCACAGATGTATCCTACATCATTTTTGGTATTAAAGAGAAGGTTTAACAAAGAGTATTTGTGAGTCCCATATAAAGTTAGGGTCTTTTGTGTGCATGCATATAGGTTGAGATTGCATCTCATATGGTGTTTAGGCCACACCATTAGGATAGTAAATCTGAACTAGAGTCTAGGGTTACATTGGGTACACCCCTTGCCGCATCGAATCAGTTTTCGTGTCAGTCCTAGAATTAGTTTCTTCCTTTTGAGTGAGTCCTTACATTAAAATTGTCTGAGGTGTGTCGCGGTATGGCAACCGCAAGTAATAGTCGTGATCCTGACCCGTTATCTGAACAGATCCTAGCACAACTACAAGCCATCACGTCTAGGCTAGATCATTTTGAAATAGCCGTTGAGGAGCAGCACATAGCGACGAAATCCAATAAGCGGCGCCTTGCTGACCTTGAGGATCCTGGTGACGAGAATGAGTCTCAGGCTGAGGTATTGGAGCGTGGTGCTAGGAGGGATCCCACAACCCCAGTAGAGCCAGCTAGGGCTCCCATAACACGTCCAACCCCTCAGAGAGAGCCTGTTAGGGATTATGCGAGGGGGCATGGCCCAGTAGTTAGCCTTGCAGGGGTGCATCCTTAACCACCCCGGTTCGAGTACCATTACCGACAATATGTTGAAGACCGTGTCATGAGAGGTGTGAAAGTCGATGCCCCGAGCTTTGATGGTCAGTTGGACCCCAAAGTCTTTGTCGACTGGTTGGCAGACATGGACCACTTTTTCGAGTGGCATGATATGCCCGACGACCGTCGAGTGCGGTTCGCCAAGATGAAGCTTGTTAGTCAGGTTAAGTCTTTTTGGCTGAACTATGAGCACCGACTTGAGAGGTCTAGGCAACCTCCCATCACACTATGGGCCGAGATGAAAGAGGCCCTGAGGGAGAATTATCTTCCCCTGTCATACCAACAGAAGCTCATGGATCAGTGGCAGCCCCTTCGCCAGGGGAACATGTCAGCCACAGATTATATTGCTAAATTTGATGAGCATATGTTGCGGTGTGACATCTAGGAGAACCCCATTGCAACACTCTCTAGATTTAGGATGGGGCTCCGACCTGATCTTCAGCACGAGCTGCTCACTCGCGATGTTGGCACCTTGGATCATGCCTAGTAGTTGGTGCCTGAGTTAGAGGGGTATGTAGCACTCCAGCGTTCTCGACGTAGCACTCCAGCGTTCTCGACGTATGGACTATCAAGATCCCAATACTCGGGCATCATCTCAGGGCATGAGACCTAATTATGGGACTTAGTCCAAACCATCCTCCTCTAGTCGACCCAATCCTAGAGATTTCAAGGGTAAGGCCATTGAGGGATCTAGCTCAAGAGGAGGTGAGCCTACAGAATGCTACCAGTGCGGCAAAACGGGTCATTTCGCACATGAGTGTCCCCAAAAGGTGCGAGGAAAAGCCCTCCTGATTGAAGATCAAGGGGAAGATCATAATGACCAGGGCGACTATGAAGAAGAAGAGTATCGCCCTGATGTGGGTGCTAGTGATGAAGACGATGAGGAGACTATCCCACTTGCTATAGTCAGACGTATCCTAACTCAGGCTAAGGACCAGGATGACTGGTGTCGTTCTACTATTTTTCATCCTTACGCCAAAAGTGCGGAAAAGAATTGCAAAGTCATTGTTGACAGTGGAAGTTGTGCAAATGTGGTCTCCGCTAGCACCTTGGATCATTTGGGCCTGAAGCCCACTCCCCACTCTCAACCCTCTAAAGTCTCTTGGGTTGACGACTCTTCCATGCCAGTGTCCCAGTGTTGTCTGGTGCCTTTGGAGTTTGGATCCTATAAAGACACTGTGTTGTGATGTTTTGCCCATGGATGTGGGACACATCATCTTGAGTCGGCCTTGGCTCTTTGATAAGGATGTCACGATATATGGTCGTTCAAATGCGTGTACATTCTTACCCGAAGGCAGAAAGATTATTCTGAAGCCTCTGCCTCCCAAGAACACACAGGTTAAAATGGGAGATGTCAAGAAGGGTGATGGAAAAGAAGTGAGGAAATCCCAAACTAAGTCTCTTCACATTATTAATGCGAAAGAATTTGAGAAAGAGGCTACAGAGAGTTTGGAGGTGTATGCCCTAGTGACAAGAGAGGTGACACTAGAGGTTAGGGCAGAGATCCCGTCTAGGGTGAGTCCAGTTTTAGAGGAGTTTAGTGATGTATTTCTTGAGGACTTACCAGATGAACTTCCACCCATAAGGGACATCCAGCATGTCATTGACTTAGTCCCTGGGTCTACTCTCTTAAACCTTTCTCACTACCGAATGAACCCGACCGAGCATGCTAAGTTGAAGAGGCAAGTCGATGAGTTGTTAAGAAAATGGTTCATTCGAGAGAGTTTGAGTCCATGTGCTGTGCTTGCACTCCTTACACCCAAGAAGGATGGCATGTGGCGCATGTGCGTGGATAGCCGAGCAATTAATAAGATCACAGTCAAGTATCGGTTTCTTATACCGAGGCTTGATGATATGCTCGACATGATGGCCGGTGTCACGATTTTCTCGAAGATTGACCTCCAGAGCAAGGTATCCCAAATCGGTTACATTTCGGCCGTAATGGTCGATACATAACGGTAACGACATCAACCGTTACGCGATTCGGCCCCAAAATGGGGCACCTCTGTTTTTTGGGTTCGTAACGGCCGTTACGGGACCGTAACGGCCATTACGGCCCATAACGGCCGTTACGGTACTGTAACAAACGTTACGATCCATAACCCTAAAGAAAAATGAAAAAAATAGTAAAAAAAAAGAAAGAAAAAAAACATACCTTTTTTTCTTTTCCTTTTCTTCTTCTTCTTCTTCTTCTTCTCGCCCTGCTGCGGCTGCGGCCCGAGCCTCCTCCTCCGCCGTAGCTGTGGCCCGGGCCTCCTCTCTCTCTCTCTCTCTCTCTCTCTCTCTTCTTTCCCTCCTTTTCTTTTCGATTTCCCTCCCGTTTTTTTCTTTTGAAATCGGAAGTGGTTTGACTGGTGTAGTATAGCTGCTTTAGGTACGTGTCATGTTAAGACGAGCGCTGACACTCGAGCTCCGAGTTGTACGAACGGTTCAAAGGAGATCAAAGTTACATGGGCTCCACAGCGATGTATTTATTATATCTACACCGTTCATCTATTTTTAAATTTCATTTAAGAGCATTAGCCAAAAAATGAATCGTATCCAAAGATCGTCTGGACCACACCAAAAATAGCAGCAAGATGATGATCTTCACCGTTAAAAAATTCGTAGGCCCACCATAACGTTTATTTTCCATCCAATCTGTTCAAAAGGTCAAAAAGACCTGAATGAAGAGGAAAAACAAATTTCATATTGATCCAAAAGTTTTGTGATCCCAAAAAGGGTTTCAATGGTAGACGTTCAATCCCCCACTGCTTTTTGCAGTGTGGTCCACTTGATAATTAGATCTGTATTATTTTTCGTGTCAAGCCTTAAGACGAGCTCGTCAAATGAATGGACGGTTTAGATATAACACATACCTCATGATCAGACCCACAGGACTTGCTTGCGTCAAATGAATGGATTGGTACGCGTTACGCAGCACGTTACACAATTTAATAAAATGTACACGTGCCACATGGGCCCCATCATGCTGTATGTATTTTATGCATGCCGTCCCTCCATTTTGCCACATCATTTTAGGTTATGATTCAAAAAATTAGTAAGATCCAAATCTCAGGTGGACCACAGCATAGGAAACAGTGGTTATAGAATTCTCACCATTAAAAATTTCTTAGGGTCCACTGTAACGTTTATTTTCCATCTAACCTGTTAATGGGGTCACACTAACGTGGATGAAGGGAAAACACATATGTCAGCTTGATTTAAAACTTTTGTAGCCCTGATAAATTTTTAATGATAGTCGTTTAATTATTATTGTTTCTTATGGTGCGGTCCACCTGAGCTTTGGATCTGCTCATGCTCTAAAATTATTTGGCAAAATGGATGGACGTTGTGGATATAACACATTCATCACGAGTAGGGTCCAAAAACTTTGACACTCGTGTGCTACACTTCACAATCTGAGTCCTAGCTAATTCGGGCCCTTAAAAAATTGTACATGAGACATGTATTAACTTAAAATTTACCATTTAAATTATGGACAGTAATTGCTAACTCAAAATGCCAAAATCAAATTGTTTGAATAGTTTTAATTGTTAATTTGTGGACGCTTATTTTTTAAAATAGGGCCTTTTGATTTTTTTTTCATGATTCACTATCCAATAAATGTCCACCAATTCACAAGTGGGATAATGCCAATAAATTGCATGAATTTGAGGTTGATTTGAGGCATGGATTGGTCCTCCAAGTCAGCCCCAAATTGGCAACGCGATCTACATGAATTTAATTTCATTTTTTAAAAGAACTATTGGGAGAAATGATATGAAATTGTTAAGTATATAAATTAGATATTTAAAAAATTAAATATATGAATTTTGTAGTCAAATTCAGGTTATCTGGTCCATAAATTCATCAGACAGTCCGATACAACTTCTCACCAAAGAGTGGACTGTTACACCACCATAAACATGTTCCAATTTATAAATGAATGCATATTTGGAATGCTTAGAATATTCCAGATTTAATCCATATTATTTCATATTTTTTTGGCAAAAAAAATTTGCGCCGTTACGCCCTCGTATTGCTGTTACGCCCTCGTATCTGTATCAGTTTTGGAGGGCACCGTTACGCCAACCGATACCGATACAGGACACCTTGCTCAAGAGTGGGTATCACCAAATTCGCATTTGCCTAGGTGATGAATGGAAGACAGCCTTCAAGAAGAAGGATGAGTTGTACGAATGGTTGGTCATGCCCTTTGGGTTGACTAATGCCCCAAGTACTTTTATGCGAGTGATGACCCAGGTGTTGAGGCCCTTCATGGGTAAGTTTCTGGTGGTTTATTTTGACGATATTCTCATTTATAGTACCACTAAGGAACAACATCTCCACCGTTTGAGGCAGGTCTGTGAGATCCTTAGGACGGAGCAATTATATGCGAACCTGAAGAAGTGCGCTTTTATGTCAGATCGAGTTATCTTCTTAGGGTTCATAGTGTCGTCCGAGGGTATGCGTGCGGATCCTGAAAAAGTCCAGGCTATAGTGAGTTGGCCAGAACCACGGAACATTCATGAGGTGCGTAGCTTCCACGACTTAGCTACCTTTTATCATCGGTTCATTAAAGGCTTTAGTTCCATTATGGCTCCCATTACCGATTTCATAAAAAAAGGGAGTTCCAGTGGACCAGTGCAGCCTCTAAGGCCTTTAAAGACATAAAAGGTAAGATGGTTGAGGCCCCTGTCATGCGACTTCCAGATTTTTCTAAAGTCTTTGAAGTGGCATGTGACACCTCAGGTGTGGGAATAGGGGGAGTACTGAGTAAGGAGGGACACCCAGTTGCCTATTTTAGTGAGAAACTGAATGAGGCAAAACAGAAATACTCCAACTATGATAAGGAATTTTATGCGGTGGTCTAGTCATTGAGGCATTGACGCCACTATTTACTCTCGCATGAGTTCGTCTTGTTCTCTGACCACGAGGCCTTGCGATATTTAGGCTCTCAGAAGAAGTTGAACCCTAGGCATGCCAAATGGGTTGAATTTCTTCAAGAGTACTTGTTTGTTCTCAAGCACAAGGTTGGAGTCGAGAACAAACCCGCGGATGCCCTTAGTCGTAGGGTTGTGATTCTCCATTCTCTGAGAGTAGAGGTTATGGGTTTTGAGCGGTTAAAAGACGAATATCCTGAGTGTCCGTACTTTGGAGAGATATATGTGTCACTTCTAGGGGATCCCACGAGGACAGACAGTGAGTTTGTCATTCATGATTATTACCTGTTTCGTGGAGATTGGCTCTGCATTCCTCGCACGTCCCTACGGGATTTCCTGATATGGGAGCTACATGTAGGTGGTATAGCTAGTCATTTTGGAAGGGATAAAATGATAACCCTTGTTGAGGACCGATTTTGCTGGCCAAGTCTCAAGCGAGATGTGGCTAGAATTGTAGGGCAATGTTGTACATGTCAGTTGGCAAAGCAAAAGAAACAGAACACAGGATTGTATACTCCTTTGCCTGTGCCATATGCCCCTTGGGACGATCTTAGTATGGATTTCGTGTTGGGGCTTCCTAAGACTATCAAGAAGCACAATTCCATATTTGTCGTGGTGGGCCGTTTTTCCAAAATGGCCCACTTCATTGCGTGCTACAAGACGTCGGACGCCTCACACATTGCTTGGATCTTCTTTGATGAGGTTGTTCGATTGCATGGTTTGCCAAAAACCATAGTGTCTGACTGGGATGTCAAGTTTGTGAGCTATTTTTGGAAGACACTGTGGCATATTATGGGAACTTGTCTGTAGTTTTCTTTCGCATACCATTCTCAGACTGATGGTCAAACTGAGGTGGTGAATAGGAGCCTAGGCGACTTGTTGAGATGTCTGGTTGGTGATCATATTAGGACTTGGGACGCAGTCTTGCCAACCGTAGAGTCGCATATAATAGTTCAGTAAAAAGGTCTACGGGTAAGTCCATTTGAGATTGTTCTTGGTTATAAGTCTAGGAGACCTATAGATTTGATTCCCATGTCTGTGTCACGTCATCCTTCTGAGTCTGCTGAGTCCTTTGCACATTACATGCTTGATTTACATAGGGAGATTAGACAAAGGATTAATTCAAGTAATATAAATTATAAACTTCAAGCAGACATGCACCGTCGATTCAGGGAATTTCAAGTGGGTGATGAGGTCATGGTCCATATTAGGCCAGAGTGGATACCACCCGGTGTCGCTAAGAAATTACATGCCCACAGCACAGGACTATATAAAATTTTAAACCCTATGGGTCCCAATGCGTATGTTCTCGAGCTTCTACCTACATTGAAAATCAGCTCTACATTCAAAGTGGTAGATTTCGTGCCATTTAGAGGCCCACCTCATGATCCACACCTTGAGCCTGATTAGTCCCCTGACCCATGGCCTATACCTGAGTCTTCCTCTCAGCTTGCACCCCCCATGCCATCTGTACACATGAGAGAGCAGATTGAGGATATTCTGGATGAGCAGATAGTGTCTACCCGCCACGATGAGTTCCAGAAGTTTCTCGTCAAGTGGAAGGATCGACCTACATCAGACTGCATGTGGATTACAGAAGTAGAGCTACATCGGCTTGACCTCGATCTACTAGAGCGTTACAGGAGTTTTGCCTCACTAGCGGCGAGACTTTCTCAGCCGGGGAGAGTTGATGCGGACATCAGAGTGTACCAGCGTCGCCATAGGAGAGCCCCAGGCCCTGGCCTAACCCAGCCCACACTATATTTGGGTGATCACTTCCTGGACCTGGCCCGTGGGCCACTTTGAAGACCCCATGTGCATAGGATGAGCATCATGAAGGCCCCAAACTGGGAGGATGCACATGAGCTGCATTATTTGGAGTGCCAGGATAGTTTTTGAGAGTTTTGGTTGAGATCCGACCGTTGGACCGCGTCCGATCACACACCATGTGATCGAGTCTTTTTTCAGTTTTTAGTGTCCATTTATGTTTTGTTATTTCTCTGCACATTTTGGTTGGTTTGGATTTCTTAGTGGGCCCCTACTTTGCTAGATTTTAAAAAGGGGCATATTGGTCATTTTACTTTTAAATGTAAAAACTCTATTTAAGGGGGGGAAACGTCCAACCCTAGGGGTAATAAAGAGTACACATTTGTTTTCTAAAGAGAACCCTTTCTTTCTTCCATGTGACTTGGAAGAACCCTCCATGAGACTTGGAGCAAGGTGGTGAGATTCCATCTTTTTGTGGGCATGCGACTTGCTCACGTGTTTATCTTCTGCAAGGTATGATCTTTCTTTCTCCTTCTACTCCTTTAAAAACACCTCTTTGATCCTATCTAGCCTAAATCCTTCAATCCATTGCGCCCAAAACCTCGACACCCTATGTCCCTGCCTCCCCACATAAAACCTACCATAGACCCTCTCCCAATTTCCTCCCACAACCCTCAATTCCCAAATTACAGATTTATCCTAACCCATATCCCACGTGATCTTCATCTCCTCTAAACATAGTTTATGTGGTGAATGAGTATGGCAAATTCTCTGTGTGTATGAATCTGCCCATGAGTATTTTGTTGATATTCTGTGCTAAGGGGTTGTTCTAACAACCTTGACATCCTGCAATTTAATCTTTATATGAACGCGTGCATGTGGGGATGATTTCTAATGAAATGACATACATTTTTGCTTGCTGAAATTACTGTTTGGTGAACTGTTCTGCTGAAATTATTGTTTAGTGGGCTTGGCCCATAAACTGTATGCTTTGAGTTGTCCTTTGAATAATCTCTTGTGAAACATGACATCTGCACATGTATCCTACATCAGTTTAACTACAACATAAATGTAACCAAGCATAAAACCTTTGAAATTCTTTCTAATTGGTTTCTCCAAAGTTGGGAAGCCGAAGCACATTACGATGGTTTCTAGGAAATTTTGAGAACTTTTTCTCTGCTTCTAGCAGAGAGCTTTTTGAATAATGAAATCACATTTACATTTAATCTGTCCTTCTGATAGTTCTAATTTTCGGTATCAAGAGCTGTATCAGCCTAGTTGAAAAAGATACGATATGGGTGTTGCATATAGGTATCGGATTGTATCTGTTGAATTTTTTAAGCCAAATAATTAAGAAAGAAATATCTGAAGAAGTAAAAAAGTGAGATATTCAAGAATCTGAGCTTTGCTAAGCACACGTGTACAAGTCAGCTAATTCACACACCACCACTATATATGCTAGTGTGGCAGACAGGTGAAATATCCAAGCCATCCATCAGGTGGCCATCTTCGTGTGAATGTTGCTTCCCAAAGACAATGGTGGTCCATTCAGTAGGTAAGCCATGATATAAGAAATAAGTTGACAGGTTAGACAACCTTGGCTGATTTTTTCATGACCGTACATTCACTCAGTTAATTGTGGTCCACCTGACCAGTGGATTGACTTGATTCTTAGGATGGGCAATCTACATGGTGGTACCATTTTGATGGATGGCTTGGATATTGCAACCATTCGCATGCTGGCATGTTAGGTGGCACATGTATTAACTGACTTGTTATGCATGTGGGCTTAGCAAAGCTCCAAGAATCGATCTTTTATTATGTATTTTGAACATGTATATACTAGTGTATCATAACATTCTTTTATAAGAATGTTGTCTATCAGCTTGATTTATTGAAGTCAGACAAATAGGCCCTAATTGAACACAAATCAATCATGATTTGGTTTAGGGCTAATCACATTACAACAAAAAGAAGATGAAAACATAAAAATGTCATGATTTACAATTTTTTACTGATGCCCAAAATGGTCCATTTCACTTTGATTTGTCATATCCCACTTGAATCTTTTGCTTTGATCTCCAAAATAGGCCTAGATCTGGTCTAAACTTTCTAAGATTCCTACATGGTTGAAATGGAAAAATGAGAGAAAATTGGAAAAGGTTTTCAAATTTAGGCCTTTATAGTTGTATTGGCCTGTATCACCATATCGGTGCATATCTGCCATGTATTGGCCGACACAGACCATAATTTTTGGGGTTCATTCATGTATCGCATATTGTATCCAGTCGATACAAATACAATTCAGCCATATTGGCTGATACGATACCGATATTCAAATACATGGTGCTTTCTAAGCACTGCCATACACTTGAGTTCATGTATTGTTTTCTTCTTGCACATTCTTGACTGATGTGTCTCTCAATTTGTTTGTAAAGTATGGATGTTTTGAAAATTTTAAATCATTGCCATGAAACCAATAAATCCTATGATGTGCATTCAAAACCACTGTGAGATTCTTCTGTGAAGTTTCAAGCAACTGTGAAACTAGTACCTGTACCAATATTTTTTAAAAAGTTTTTTTAGGAGCAATTTTTTATAGCACAGTTTGATGAAGGTCCAAGGAAACTTCTGGGTTCTCAAATTTCACTTCTTATATAATTAGGACTCTAGAAGTGAATATGTGAACTTTTGAATTTTGTTTAGGTGGTGGCATCTGGAGTAGATGAACGTACCCTCAAGCGTGAAGGTGTTTGTGCTGCATCATTACCAACTACCATGGTGAGGATCTTTTAAAAAAATCTTTTTATATATTTTATTTTTTGAATGCTTAAGTCTCTAAAACATTTGTTTTGATTAGCAATGCATTTCATTCAAGCAAGCAAAGAAATGATAGTCCATTAAGACAATGGATAAGTGCCTCTAACATGCACAGGAGCATGAGCAACACCTGCTTTTGCCTGGGGACAAGATTAAAAGAGACTGCATACCCATGCAACACCCCTTTAATTTCATTTAATAAATGTTGTGGGTATCATAATTATTTTTTGGCTCCCATTCTTATTTGCTCAAAGAGCTAACGATATATGCCTAGTTCTCTTCTATTACAATCCTGCACTGGAAATGTTTATGCGTGAAATATTTGATGTGTCTATTGCTCTGCACCTGGTGAAAACAATATGCCTAATGTCCATGAATCACGTGGAACATTTTCATGCTACTAATATTGGTGTCATAATAACTTGGTTTTGTAAGGTGTCTTTATAAGACTTTGCCTTTTTATTTATTTATTTATTTTTTTAAATTTAAATTTTGCTTCCAAAATGAGTCGCCTAGAAAGATTTATTTTCTTATTTTTAAGAACAAAAGATCCTTCCAACTACGTTTTCAATTGGCAAAATCATTGTTTCGTGGATGGGAAAATTGATATTTTTTACAGTCCGATTGGCATCCTTGCTCCCATTGATGGTAAGCATTTTTGTGCTTCTAGTTTCTGTTATTTGATTCAAACATTGGACTTTAGTGTTTTTAAAGCCTAGAGAGTAGCAATCATTGCACCTTGTCAACTGTCTTTGGATTGGAAATCTCTAGGTTGGGGAAACTAGGATTTTGGGATTCAATAATTTATGTGATGAAGATACAATGTGTTTGTTTTCAACGGGGAATCTCTATGAATAAGGAAGACATTTTTGCTTCCTAAATTTCAATACAGCCACCTTGATTTTAAGTGTCTACAGTATGACAGTAACCTTACCTGGTAAATGGGTGGTTGATTTAAGCATTTATAACATTCTCTCTTTTGTGGGCTAATATATCAGCAAGCAGACTTTCAACACATTGAGTTACTCTGTTCACCATGTATTCTGGTTGCTGCTGTTTTTTGTAACTAATGGTTCGGTTAATTGGTGGCATTAATTTGTTTTTGTAGGGGGTTGTTGCTGGTCTTCTAGTCCAAAACACACTCAAATTCTTACTAAAGTTTGGACAAGTATCCCCATACTTGGTAAAAAATTTCTCTTTCCTTTTCCTGTTTGTTCATTATCAGCATAGATTATGATCATCGCCATCGTCATTGTCATCATCATTGTCACCGTCATCTTTAGCAAAGTATTTTAAGGAACTTCCTAGAGACCCTCAATGGTTGCTTGCATGAGTAGGATTATGAGTCCTACCATTGCCACAAATGCCATCATGCACGTGCATGAGAGATCTAACCCACATAGGTGCATCCTCACCAGTCCCTGACTGTAGCCTGAAATTCAGGCCAGTCAGGTCATCAGATGGGCCACACATGGATGTTGAATGTGGACCATTAGTCAATTCTTTAGTATTGCATGCACATGTGTCTTGCTCCAGCCTAATGACCAGATGGCTAATTTCAGACCATTTGTTATATTTGGTCGGCACACCTGAGGAATAGCCCAGATGTTGCACGTGTTACATGGAAGCACATGGGAAGAATAGGATTTGAAATCGTACTCTCATCAAGTAGCTGTTTTGCATTTCCCAACTGGATGGCAATTAACAGGTCTTCAAGTTATCCACTACCAGTAAAAACCATAACTGAGAAATTATTTTCCCCATAATTTTTATGATTACTCACACGGGGATACGATTGACTTTATGCTGATACCCGCAACTGATTTTGAATGGATCTTTGACAGTATTCTCTATTTTACAGGGATATAATGCCCTTAAGGACTACTTTCCAACCATGGAAATGAAGCCAAACCCTCAATGTTCAAACTCGGTTTGCTTGGAACGGCAGGTGATGTATTTTCAACTTGAGATGTATATTCGGCTGTATAGCAGTTTATAGCTTGAAATTTACCTGTTTTCAAGCAGAGGAATTTTATGAATTCCAGCCCGTTATGCACAGGATACTCAAATTTTTAGTTTACACACTCGGCCTCATCGTTCAGTGATTGAAACCATTGGCTGATGTGACCTGCTATGGATGGACCATGCTAAAAAAAATCTCAGTTTGGAACATCCTAGCCACCTCTCTCAGGAAAATTTTCAGTTGAATGTGGACTGTGGCTGTATTTCTCCTCTTAACCAGTCTATTTCTATGCCAGAGATTGAAATGTCAGAATTGTCCTATAGACAGTGGGGTCCAATATACCAATTGTCCGGGTCAATGAGCAGTGGTCCAACTTGAAAATTGATAATATGAATAAATCGTGCATATCCTCTAGTCCAGGATCATATAATGCCTCTTTCAAGTATTTTGTATCTCCCGACTGATGGCAGAAGTTGGTATCTGTTGTGCAGAAGGAGTACATTAGCATGAAGCCAGCTAGAGATGCCGCTGCTAAAGCAAAGATGGAGGCTGAAGCATCATCCAGAAAAGAAGGCCCACTTCATACCGATAATGAATGGAACATAAGGTATTTTTCTTGGATGGGGATCAAAGATGGTATCTGTTTTCATCTTGGTGGATGATATGCCTAGCCTTTGAAGTTTAGCTTTATTTTTAGTGAGTTCCTTGATCATGTATGTAGGCTAAATGTTTCGTTTGCCCATGTTGGTACAGAGGCTAATAGTATTTCCAATGTGTTGGGATGTTGCCAGTCAATGCTATTTGTATTGGGGACATGTTTCCTATTTGATCTTTGATCATTCAATTTCATTCTCTCAAAGAAAAAACATGGGTGCATCATTTGATCATACTCCACTTCAGATCCTTTGGGAATTCGGTACTCTCTCATGCACTGGAATATTATAACTTTTTTGTTATAGTTGCATTTCAAATGGAAAGCATGTCGTACCTTTTCAAAATAGTTTCACCCTTGATAACTGTATCATAAGCATGGCAATTCCAAATTGAACATTTCCAAGATTCTGTTGTGAATTTTCAATAAAAATAACTTTTTGTGGATAATTAGAAAATTACATTGTAATTAAAGAAACGATTATAAAACCACAAGGAGCTGCACTGTTTTTTAGAGTAGAGGAAAAGTGTCATCATACCTATTTACAATGATAAAGGAGACATAGAGAGTTGCATTATCCATCATGGGATTAAACTTATGAGCCATACTATGAGACTAAGGGAGAATGATTGAGCAAAAGTTAAGGCATGAGATGAACTAGTCAGAAAATCAGTTTGGTTCAATGCCAGGAAGGTCAACCACCAAGGCTATTGTCCTCCTTAGACAAGTGATGGCGAAATATAGGGTGAGAATCTCCACATGGTCTTTATTGACTTAAAGAAAGCATACAATAGGGTCCTTGGAGAGTTATTCTTGGGGGTGTTAGGAAAGGAATTTCAAGAGGATATTTTGAAAAAAAAAATGCCTGAGGGAGTGGTGAGGACTACCAGTGGAGAAACAAGTAGTTTCCAATTAGGCTTGCACCAGGGGTTAGCATTGGGCCCCTAACCTTTTGCGTTGGAGAAGAGTTAACAGGGCATTTACAGGAAGAGATCGCGTGGTGTATATTAGCTCAGCTAATCTAACTTAGAAACTTTGACTGGACCAAACAATTAACCCAGCCGTGGTTAGCTTATCTCTCTAGGACCCACCATGGAACCTTTTCTAAGTCATGGACTGCGCATTTTTACCCTTGCAGGACCCCACATGATGACATCATAGCAAAGCCCTAATTTATGTCATAATTCTATTCCCTATGAAACTATCCCCTATTTGTTCATAACTTCTTAAATATGTGTCTTAACCCACACAAATCTTGATGATCTTTGAAAATAAAGAAAATCACATAATCTTGGACCTGTTGGAAAGATAATTTGATAGGATATATAATGATACCAGTTCTATGCCATACGGACAATGTTTCGCTTCCAAAAAAGTGTGGCCCACATGAAATAAGTGAGAAAAATGCTCATGCATCATGTACACATTTATTCATATAACCACTATGGTTTTAATGTTTACATCGCTACTTGATGGGTTTCTACAAGAATCGACCTTCAAAATCTTAGTAATATCTAATTGTGTTACTTTTATGCAGTGTTGTTGATGACAGTGAGACGGAGAGCTCCCACGTTTGCAAGAGTTCAGGTGATATTTCGTACTCAATTTTCGTTTTTTTTTTTTTTTTTTTGGAACAATGGAAAAATTCATTAAAAATCAAAAAAAAAAAAATAATAATAAAAAAATAAAAAAAATACAACAATAGCCATGAGGCAGGAGGTGACCCTCTTGTCTACTCCTCACCAGATAACAGGAAAAAGTAAATAAGATTGGACAGATTAGGCTGGATGATCGTAAACCAAAAACCCCATTCCAATTTCCCGAGAAGTTGAAAAAAGAGAGGTCACTGAAATATAGACTTGCGAACACCCAGCAAATGATCATAGACACGATCTTTCTTCTTAAAGCAGTGCCAAACCCCACTTTATCATCGACAATCCTGCCATTCATCTTCTCAAAATCCCCATAGAAGCCCGGAGAAAACTAGTATCCATATGGATTTGGTACAACCTTTAAAAGGTGTGTTGAGCCAACCTAGCAGCAATGATCCAATTAATGCGTTAAAGACCCGATGAACATCGAACTTCACAAGAAGGAAAGCCTGAATCTTTTTTTTTTGGGTTAGCATGTTAGTACACACCCATGTCAGTACACACACTCCATGTTAGCCACCCCCACTAAGGATCGATACCAAGACCTCAAGTGTTGAAATGAGGTATCTCCACTCAGTCTCCCGATGAATATCGAACTTCAGAAGAAGGAAAGCCTGAATCTTCTTATCCATTACACTGAATGAAACAGTGGTCCACTGTTTCTTCTTCTGACTTGCACATCATACATCTTTTCAGCAATATAAAATTATGCTTGTTAAGGTTGTCTACTGTTAGAATTTTGTTGGCCATCATAATCCAAACAAAAGCTTCGACTCCTTGAGGTGCATGGGTCTTCACTTTCACACAGGAAGAGACATTTTCCCTATCCAGAAGCCTAGAGAACATTGACCTTGCCGAGAATGACCCATTTGGAGACCATTTCCATATCATCCTATTTTCTACATAGATCCATTTTCAGCTTGGCCAGCTTTCTGAGTAAGGTGCCGTTTGGTAAACTGAAAAATAAGGTCTGAAAATTAATTTAGCTGCTGAAAGCTTAGACTGCTGAATTTATGTACTTATAAGTACTGAAAAATCCATTTGGTAATTTGTCTGAAAAAAGTCCGGATATATGAAATAAGTATTTTTTTTTTTCCACAAAAACCTGTTTGGTAAAAAACAAACCACAAATGTCTGAAAATTGACAATTTGTCATATTAGCCCCTATTGTCTTAATTTCTATCTTTTGGAGAATATGACACAAAGCATGCTATTTCTTAAAACAAAGCATGCTATTTCCTTGCCACCAAATTTGGCACACCCATGCCCCATCCACATACATCTCTCAAACATGACCCTCAATTAATGAACCATGCGCTATACTCTTCTTGATAGAACAATCATAACCCTTTGATGATATTAAGCATCGGGTACCATTGAATTAAATAAATATATGACATAAACAAAAATTATCCACCATCTTAAAAAAATCAAACACTTTTTTTTTTTTTTTTGCATTTCCTTGAATGTTCTTCAAAGTGACACATTTATGAGAATGGAAATGTTGAATGCAAAATTCTTAGGCATATCGGTGGATGCCCCATCAGACAAACACTTCTGATCATTAGATCATGGGTCCCACTTGTACAAATGGCACTATTATCTCGGCCCAACATTATATGGTACCTCTTAATACGTGTAGGCCACCACAGGAGACAAGGGTCATTGACTGTTAAAAACTTTTTGTAGGCCACAAAAGTTTTGGATCACGTTGATTGTTTAGTGGCATGAGCCTAAGGAGGCAGATTGAAGGCTCAAATGGACCACATCACAGGAAGTAGTGGGGATTGAATTCCTACGGTTGAAAACTTCCTAAGGCCTACTGTGATGTTTATTTGCCATCCAACTTGTTCATATAGTCACATAGACTTGTATGTAAGGAGAAAAATAAATATCAGCTTGATCCAAAACTTCCGAGCCCCCCAAGAAGTTTTCTATGGTAAGCTTTCAATCCCCACTACTTCCTGTGGTGTGGTCCAGTTGAGCCTTCAATCTGCCTCATTTTTTAGTTCATGCCTTATAATTATTTGTCAAAATGGATAGACGTTGTGGATAAAACATATACATCACGGTGGGCCCCATAGATCCCCTGACAAGACCGTCCGTCTCTAGCTACCCAATCTGCGGATTGCCTATTTGACCCCGGCACATAGATATTCTAGTGCCCGGGGCTGTGTGGGGCCCACAGAGATGTACGTGACAAATCCACTCTATCCATCTGATTTGCAAGTCCACAATGGGATAGTGGCCTAAAATTCAGGTAGATCCAAAACTCGTGTGAGCCATACCACACTAAACAGTGGACAGTGGGGATTGTATGCCTAGGGTGACAGAAGTTTGTATCAGTACAATATTGGTGCTTGCTGTTTATCTGAGTGATAACAACCCTATCACCAAACAGTGGGGATTGTACGCCTGGGGTGACAGAATGTTTTGTATCAATATGATAGTGGTAGTAACCCTATGAACGGTTTGGATGGCATATAAACATCATGGCCAGCTCTAGGAAGGTTTCAATGGTGGACGTTTCCCTTCCCACTGTTTCTTTTGGCATGGACAACTTGAGATCTGTCTCATTTTTGGGTTCATAGCCTAAAATGATCTTTCAAAATGGATGGACGGCATGGATAAACCCCATACATCATGGTGGGGCCCGCAGAGCTCTACCTGGACGGATTAGCGTCCAGGCGGGGGTAGGACGCAATATGCTTCTGATGCGGGAGCGGATTAGCTGTCACGTGGGTAACAACTTAGTAGGTGTTACCCTAATCATGTGGGGCTCCACCTTGATGTATTTTTTGTATATCCACATTGTCCATCTGTTTTTACATCTCGTTTTGGGACAGGATCCCAAAATTTAGGAAGATCCAAATCTCAGGTCGACCATACCACTAAAAACAGTGATGAATGAACGTTAAAAACTTTTTTGCGGGCCAAAGAAACATTACAAAAACCTTACGATGGGCCCTTTGGAATTTTTAATGGTGAGGCACTAAATCATCACTGTTTCCTGTGATGTGGTCCACCTAAGATTTGGATCTTCATAATTTTTGGAACCCTATCCTAAAATGGGCTGGAGAAACAAATGGACGACGTGGATATACAAAAAATCATGAAGGTGGACCCCACGGTAAGGATAACACCCACTAAGTTGTTACCCAAGTAACAACTAATCCACTCCCTTCAGATGCGGCTTCGGTGGATTCAAGTTTCACAACGGTGCTCTACGGGCCCCACCATAATGTATGTGTTTTATCCACAACGTCCATCAATTTGGTGAGATTATTTTAGGGCATGACCCCAAAAGTGAGGCAAATCCAAAGTTCAAGTGGTTCACACCACATACAGCAATGGAATTACTCATTGCCAAGGTTCTGTCCCAGCCTGATATCTCCATGGTTTTGAATATCTGTTATGTTACAGCCATATTGGTCATTACATAACGGTATTCATCATCTCCGTTTCACATTCTGGGAGTGAACTGCTTTTTAAAGAAAAAAATGGGCTGTATCAGCATCAATAGTCTGATACAAATGGCGGTGAACTGGTTTGTAAAGACAAAATGGGCTGTATCGGCTAGTGTATCAGCACCGATACAAGGCTATTATGGCCAATATGGACCAATGCAACCATAAAGGTCCCATTTGAAAATTTTATTTCGATTTTTTTTTTCCACTTCATTTCAACCACGAAGGAAGCTTAGAAACTAATTTTAGATTAGATGTAGGCCTGTTTTGAGGTTGAAAACCAAAGATTTGAATGGGATTTGATGAATCAAAGTGGAATTGAACATTTTGGGAAATATCTGAAGTACGGGTAAACCATTACCCTTTTTTTTGTCGTCTTCTTATTGTTGTATCTTATTAAAATAGATGGAACTAGGGTTAATATCTAGGATTAATCTGTGTTTTCTTCTGCTTTGAGAAAAAATCCATATTGATATGTAACGACTCTTTTGTGAATAATTGTATAACAATTTTGAAGTTTTCATGCATGTAGATAGATTCCCTGGGTTTGGAGAAGTGTTGAAATGTAAAAACTTTTATGAATAATTACATAAATTTTTTAAAGTTATTTATGCATAGAGAGATTCCCTTGCTTTGGGGAGTGATTCCTCAAAAATTGCTTATGTGATGCTTTCTATTTGAATGGTGCTATACTAATCATTAATGGACTCTCTAGTGCATTACAAGTTCTGTAAGAACTAAGTTTGCAAATTTAGTAAATTTTCTTCAAGATTATTCTGTTTATCTGTTCTCGAAGTATGAACATTGAGATTGCAGTGGGATAGTGACTTTCCATTTGTGTTGTTTTTTTTTTCCTAGGTGCTCTTTCGGAAGGCCTTATCCATGAGCTCCCCATTGCTGATGATTTCCAAAAGCCAACAATTCCAGGAGAATCTAATGCTGTGAGTGATGATCTTGAGGATCTCCGCAAGCAACTCGAAGCCTTAAATGCGGTGGTTTGACTCAACTAGAGAATTAAGTACTTCATCGTAGTAGGTCAACACACCTTTCAAAAAAAGCAAAAAAAAAAATCATAATGTTGATGCATTAAACATCAACTCCAAATACAAGTCTTAACCCACAATGTGGATCATATCTCAGTTTCGATCCTTCTCAACCTGTAAAATTTAGCACCCATGGTTTTATTTATCCTTAAACCAGCATCCCTTATTCAATCTTGGTAGCATCGATGAGCTGATGATGATATTTATAGACAAACCAATTGCAAGATGATTGCAAAGAAAAAAAATATTTCAGATTTCACACTGACAATGTAATGATTTTAAAAAAAAATTATTTCTATTTACTGGGATAATAAACATTTTAAGAGGTGCCTGAAACTTTTGAGTGTCTTAATAATCTTACACAATGATAGGGCATTTGATTCCAGGTTTCCTTGTTGCGGTCATTCTCATCTTAATTTGATGTATTGCTTAATGCTCGCTTGAACTAGTAGGTTTTGGCCTGGCGCATTCCGTACACATTTGGTGCACCTTATTGTCATCATAGATTGTTCAGATGTTGGGGATCCCCATTGATGGACGATGGATGAAAAAATCTCCTCCTAAGATTGGCTATTTCCTAAATCCTTTTTTACTATATCTCTGTAAAAGATATAACAATATCAACTTGTAGAGCTGTCATGGGTTGTGTTGGCCTTTTGGGCTCACGAGCTTGTCCCAAGGCTTAAGCAGGCAAGTAGGACGAGGGTTGGGCTTGGGCACCTATATTGAAACTTGTTTACGCTGAAATTGCATGGAATAGGATGCCACGACTATGTGCGGAAGCTTAACGAAACTAAGGAATGAAGACTGTCTTGGGGGGTGATTAGGACCAATAAAATTTTTGCCAATAAAATTCAATTGCTTAAAAACTAATATGCCAATTAAACTAATTAACCAATTAACTCTAAGGCTTCCAAGCCAATAAAGGGTCCAATCACATAGACTACAATAAATTTTTCAATCAAGCAACTAGTCTATAAATGTTAGTGTACATGTGTGAGCTAACTATCAACTCCTAACATTCATCTATCATGCATACATATAATTTTCTAATCAATCACATAAGCATAATTAGAAAAGTGCTTAAATAACAATCTCAAACACAAGTATTTATAGTGGTTTGGTTTTCCTGCTCTATTCCCGGTGGACGCACTCTCCTTGAGTGTACCAGATTTCATTATCAGAGGTTTTAAATTAGGTTTACTGCTAACCCTTACAACCTTACACTACACTCCTGCTAGAGGCTCCCAGAAGAGACTTTAGTTGATTTTTCATTGGCTAATTAACAATCTCGGTCCCAGTGCAAGGACCTACGTTTACTCCTGCCGGAGGCTCCAACAGAGATTAACACGTACACACCCATGTCCGGTGAATTTGGCCCTACACGAGTCCTACACAAGAACCTATCGAGTTAGGGTTACAAACTCTTACACTTAATCCCACACAATGATAGAGAGTGTGCACTTACTCATTGACTCTTGTCAAATTGAGCATCTTTGATGTGTCATGCTTGAGTCGCTTTTTCAAAGCTCTCCCATGCTTGAATCCACTCCGTAAGTGCTCCCCCGACCGTTGATGCAAATGCTTGCCAATGCTTCAACTCCAAGATCAAATACCTTGCGTGCAATGCTCTTTTGAGATGACCAATGTGATGAGAATTTCGTAGAATCTCCTACAACTAATGGAAAGAGTTCCAAAGATATGAATACAATATTTATAACAAAAGGCTCCAACGGATCTCCAACGGTTAGGCTCGAGCAATCGAGCTCGTGCCTCGAGCGTTCTAACTAAATCAATTTTAGGCCAGATGCTTACTGAACGTTTTTTTACCATGTTCAATTGATCAACTCGATCAATCGAGCTTCGCTTGAGCACACCCTAGGGTTTGCTGGTTTGGGCAGTTTGTTTTCTAGCAGCTCGGGACCTGTTATAACTTATCTTATCATGTTTCAATTAGGGTCTTAAGGCTAAGGGATGATCACACAAGGTTTTCCTATTAAGGAAATGATCATCTTGAGGTTCAAGGGTTGTTTTGGGTTAAGGTTAGGGTCACCAAGGCACCTTGTTTACCTGATCTTTGCTCCTTGATGCTCCAATCTTCATGTGTCTTCGGTCTTCAGCTTTCAAGGTTTCAACCGACTTCCTGACACAGACGCACGTGATTGAAAAACAAGGCGCACAAATAAGTGCACTAACATAGGCCCCTCTATACATTTGGCCATTATGTAAGGCTATCCAAGTCACTCGGATTATGGGGCAACTTTGGAGGATTTAATGTTCCTGTTATCAGCAATATTATTGTTAATATTGCCAATAATATCGGGCAATATCGAAACACCTAGTATTTGACATATTTTTGGGTGTTAGCAAGATACTCAGTGACATATCAGCAAAATATCACCAAGTATTGGTATCGTCGATATATCGCCATTCAAAGGGATAAAAATTGAGAAGGGGAAAAGCGTGTGTACATACTGTAGAAATCAAGAAAAAAAGAAAAAAAGAAAGGTAAATTCAATGTTTTTAGGTTTTTAGTTTTTTATGATCTGATTAGGGAGTAGATCTTGACCACTCCTCTCCAGTTTTTGAGAATTAAATCCCTACTTTTTGGGGAACTTTAAGAAGGGGGAAATGTGAGTAAATACAACGAAAATTTTAAAAAATAGGAGTGGATTTTGACCACTTTTTCATTTTAAAATTTTTGAAAAATATGAAAAAATTTGTTTTATTTAAAAAAGTAAATTGAACTTTTTTTACATTTCTATTTTCTTTCAAGTCATTCTTTTCTTCGGTTCAAATGGTTGCATTTATTGGTGGAAATCAGTTGGTTGGATTGATGGATCATCATGCAAAGCATGGATGATTGGATTGGTGGGTGGTTGGATGGTTGGATGGATTGTGTGTGCATGTGTGTATGTTTCTATGCATGCATGGATGGACGATTGGATGGACGGATGGATCATGTATGTTTATGTATGATGCATGGATGGATGATGCATGTTTGTTTGCATGGATGTATTAGTGTCTGTATGCAAGGATGGATGGATGTATTAATGTATGAATGGATGGATGTATGGATGGATGGATAGTCATATATGTATGTATGGATGTATGTGTGCATGCATGCATCGATTTAACAGATGGATATATTAGTGTATGCATGCATGGATGGATGGACTTAGTATGTGTGTATGGATGGATGTATTAACGTATGCATGTATACGGATGGATGGATGGATAAATATGTATGTATATTTGTATGCATGCATGGATATATGACTTTAAAAAAAAATAGAAACAACTTTTAAGTGACTATTGTGTTCCTAAGGATATTATTGGTATGAAATGAATTCATTTTGGTTATTGTTGCATTGATTCTTTAAGACATCATAGCCTTCCAGGTCCACATTAAATGGGAAGCCATTATGAATGCATGTTTTTTTGTAATTTTTTTTCGGTTCCGAAGTATGCAAATATGAGTATTTTAGTGTCTCTTGAAGTTTTTTTTCCCGTGTTTTCCCAATGTTTTTCTCCATCAGCGATTCATTGCGATAATATTGGCGATATCAAATATATGTTTCCATATCCCCACTCAGCAATACTTGTAATGATATTGATAATATGGACATTGGATGGATTATATTTCTAATTCACCATTCAATTCATAGCCAGGATGAAAATAAAATTGTCTCCTGAATTCCAAGGGTAAGTTCAAATGATTAATATTATTTTTTAAGTGTAAATTTTTAAGAGATTTTGAGGTATATGTTCCTGCAGACTCCTGGTTACTTCTTAAGTTTAATTCACCATCCAATTCATCAACAATTTTATTATTATTATTATTATTATTATTTGGACTCTTGCCTACTTTTAATTTACCCCATCCAAGGGATGTTAAGGTGGTGGGAGAATGGAGAAAAGAGGAGACTGAAATCAAAGTACAACTGATTCCGGTCAAAGGTAATGCAATACTTTTGTGGTCATGGCAAGGCATTGAATTCCATAGACTACATTCTCCCTTGGCTATGGCCGATGTGTCCAATCTCAAGGATGCCCAAGGAGAATGTGGTCTATGGATATCAATGCCTTGGCCATGACTGCAAAAGTATGCATTACCTTTGATTGATGAAAAATGATCCTCGTGTAGGATGGATGGCATCCACCATGTTATCAATTTATACTTGAAACTCTTTTTAGGTGTAGAGTACTCTTCAAACACCCATGTCAGTACACACACTCCATGTTAGCCACACACGCTAGGGATCGATACCAAGACCTCAAGTGTTGAAAGTACACTTCAAACTTCCAAACTACCCGTGAGCTCCCAAAACTGTGTTAACATCAGAAAACTTTCTTTAAGTGTGGCAGGTTAGCTACAGCACTTCCAAAAGTATTGCCATCTTTTTTCCATTCGACCTATCCAAAAGTATGTGCATTTTTACTAGTTTGTATAAGAAAGCTTATTATTTGTTAATAATTTATTAAACTAGTTTGTCATTCTTTCTCTGTCACCTAACGTCCTATTTATATGACTAAACTTTCTCATGTTCATTTCTAAAAATAAGTTTTAGTTAGCCAGTCTATGCTAGCCTTTCCATCCACAATTTCATGCTTTTTCCGAACCTGGTAACGAATCCTGGCTGGCTCGGTTGGAAATGACCCTGGTTGTTTATGGAAGTTAACCATAATGAAATATGTTGTTGAATCGTATACATGATCGCATTGCATTACAATACACATGAACACAGGTACTTTATATACCCCATTATTTGGCTAGGCCATGATAAGGTATAGGAATACACCTCACACACGAACTTTCTTAAGCTCATTCCTACTTGGGGGTGTACATCGAGCCGAACCGAGTCAAGTTGGCCTCAGCTCGACTCGGCTCGGTCCTTGAGCCTGACTGGCCAGCTCGGCTTGGCTCGGTCAGTAGCTCAGGCCAGTTTGAGCCGAGTTCGATTTGAGTTTTTCCATGCGGCATTTCCACAAACACCTGGACTACACCAGCAACATAAAAATCCAAAAAAAAAGGTATTTGTTTCATATACAGGCCTTGCCACCAGCCACACTTCGTTGAGTCATTTTATCAAACACTTGGTGAGCAACATCAATATCAAAGTAGCTGAGTCACCAAACTGGTTCGATCTGAGTTCGATTCGAGCTAGGTTCGATCCGAGTCGAGTCGTCGAGCTAGGTTCGATCTGAGTCGAGTCGAGCTGGGACCAACTCGAACTCGGCTCGAACTCATTTTCAAGCTTAAAAAATCAGCTCAGCTCGGCTCAAACTCAGCTTTGAACAGAGTCGAAACGAGCTTTTTCAAGTCAAGCGAGCTAACCGAGCTAGCTCGGTTCGTGTACACCCCTATTCCTACTATTGTTATATCTTTCAGATGAAAGTAAATAACAAAAGTAGCCTGGCATGAATTGTTTGCAGCCGCTACTTGGATTCTTTTGTTCTTTTGAATTTCTATTATGTATCATGTAATGAAACTCGTGCATTTGTTGTAACTATTAAGGATGTATGGTAAAGTGGAATTTGGGTTTTCCTTTGTATGTTACTCACAACCCGAGTTTGGAGCATGACGGACTTGGGACATGATGTGTTGGCCAAAGATTTAAGGAGGTTTGAAGATTTGAAAACTCTACAACCTCAACGTGGTCTGCATGATGAAAATGGCCTCGTACTTTTCAGGAATGAGGCCCATGGATGCCTAGCAAAAACTGCAATTTTCTGTGCTTTAAGAATCAAAGTGTGCAATATCAAATTTCAATCTGTTTGGATTTCTTAAAAGCAAATTCCTTGTTTTTTTTTTTTGTCTTCCTCAAAACATGAACCTACGCATTTTTTTAAACCAGATTTTGACACAACCCTTTCTCTCAACATCATTCTACCTCACAGTATTCCAAATCGGGCTAATCCGATTATCAGAATTTCACCAAAATTGGACGTCCCATGTAGTCAAAGTAATCTCAAATTATTTGAGACAACAATTCTCAAATACCCTGTGCAGCTTTGAGAAAGCACATATCCAAAGTGAACTAGTTCCAGTCAACAATGATATCTAAATGCAATAAAATAGGTAGCATATCTATATTATATCTATGCATGTTGAGAAAACCCTACTCAGGGTCATATTGTTTAGTTTTGATCCAATTTCTAGAGAAAAAAAAGGGGCATTTGCCAACTGCTGTTTTCTTCTATTAGAAGCAACGAGAGCAACACAATTTCAGCCTGTTAAGCATGGAAGGTCATATTCACCCAAACAAGGGTCTTTCAAAGCAGACATGAGAGGGCAGTGCCCATTTGAACACTTGTCCACACACAGCCTAAAAGAAAGGACCAAACGGCCATTATTTTATATGACCCATGTAATCGAAAAACACCAGAACAAAAAATAAAAATGACCTGTGTAAGGAAACTAATTAATCATTAAATATCCAAAATATAATTAGAAGCCAACGGTAATACATACATCCAAGGGGTCATTCCATATCCCAAGCAATGGAGATGCAAGCCAAACAATCTTTGAAAGGAATGGTCATTCTATTTTTTCTCAGATACTCTGCAATTGCGAGAAAGAGATCCGGATGACTGACCCATCAATGGAGCTAGCATGCTTGCAAACAAGGGCCTCTGTGGCCTGCTCCTCGTTCTCAAAAAGGACCAAGGCTTGCTTCTTTCCATTCGCCTCAAAAAGCTTAGTGCTAACAATGGCGCCATGCTCCTCCAGTTGGGCAACAATGTCTTCCTCATTTATGTCTTGAGGGAGGGTGGAGAGGTGGATCATCTTGGTTGGGGCACAACAGTAGCGGTAGTTCTTCACCAGATTCCGGTTGAAGCGGTTGAGGTTTGAACCCGAGTACTCACGGGTGTCTGGAGCAGATGTAATGTTGGGATGCTTTGAGAAATTCACCTCCACCCGCTTGCCAAAAAGTTGAGCCCCCTGAAAAAAAAAAGCAAGGTGATGTAGCCAAAATATAGTATAGAATCCTGAAAGAAGCGGCAGAAGAATTCATTAATTTTAATCTGAACAATTAAATGCCTCACCACTTATGCGAAAGGAAACATTACTTTTTCAAAATTGTGGTAGGTTGACACTTCATCTCTGCATTACAAGTCTTGGACATATCATGTGTACAAAACTAATTTTTTTTATGCACGCTTCTAGGTCTTTAGTTTTTGGAATATTTTTTTTACATGCCAACGATTTATTTCTAATGCGTTTTTCTTTTTTTTAAATTTTTTTTTTTTTTAATAATCAAGTCAAAGTGTTAGTTTAGAATCATATGCAATACAAAGTGGGATCTATCTAATTGATGTTTCAAGATGATTATCAGACCTATTTTATTTCTTCGGTCAATCTGGGCTGTCCATTTTCATGCTATTGATCAGAAGCTTAGGATCATCCTAATAGCATGATTTTTGCACCATGGCTTTCTCCTAGTGTTATCATATGAATGAATGAATGGTTTGGATAAAAAAATAGGTCACCCCTTGTGCCATTTAAAAGGTTTGGGGAAAGAGGGGATGTTAGCAAACCCTACTTTATTAATTAAAATATTTATATAAATGTGTCTGTGAGTATGACTTTTAAAGGTGACCATCTACAATGCCTCATATTTGCAACTGATACTAACATGCGTGACCAAGATACATATGTAGGGGGTGAGCGGTTTGGTTTTTCCACCTTTGTTACCTCCAGTGGCTAAACTCAGGTTTGCTGGAAACAGAGACTGTCTTCTGAAACTGCCCCCATCCTGAGGTTAGGCACTGGGAGATTAAGCTTCACTTACACCTAACAACTAAGTGGCTTGCCCAAGGTACAAGATACATATATGACTGTAACAAGCTGAAGAACTTTTATTTATTTACATAACAGTTTCTATTAGAGAGAAATATAAGGTGCAACTTAAGTTTGGGGGTACCTAAAACTAATACATGTGTCATCGCCCACGTACGTATATAAACCATAACAACAGCTGAGTTGAAGTATTTTTATTTATTATTCATTTGAACAAGTGATAACTACTTTTATGAGGAGCCAATAATGAAGGCTAGCAAATTCCCTCCCTCCCTCCCTCCCTCCCTCTTCCTGAAGGAAGTGGATTGTGTCCTGCCCCTGCCTGGTAGATAATCTTTCCAGGCAGGGTTCAGTGGGGCCCACAGTGATGTATGGGTTTTATCCATGCCGTCCATCCATTTTCCAGATCATTTTAGAATATGAAACTAAAAATGAGGCAGATCCAAGGCTCAAGTGGACCACACAGAGGGGATTGAACACCCACCATTAAAAACTTCTTGGGAGCCGCAGAGTTTTGGATCAAGCTGATATTTGTGTTTCCTCTTCATCCAGGTCTATATGAGCTTATGAACAGTTTTGATAGAGCATAAACATCATGGTGGACCCTAGGAAGGTTTCAGCGGTGGGTGCCATTATCACTGCTGCTTCCTGTTGTGTGGCCCACTCGAGCCTTGGATCTGCCTTAGTTTTGGGCTAATACCCTAAAATGATCTTTAAAACTGGATGGACAGCATGGATAAAAACTCATCTATCATGGTGAGCCCCACAGAGCCCCTGCCTGGATGGATTATTGTCCAGGCGGGGGCAGGACGCAATCCGCTTCACTTCCTGAAAGGTAATTGCTGTAGTAATGTAGACAGGACAAAAAAAAAAGGCCCTTTCAAGTCTCTTCTCACTCAGATGAAAGACCCAACATGAGAGATGCATAGAAAAGGTCAACAGATGTAAAAATAGAAATTATTGCCCAACTCTCTGCCATATTTTGAGAAACCTACACACCAAGGAAATTCTGTTGAAACTTCCCTCCATCAAAGAATATGCAACAGAACCTCTGAATAAAAACAATAATCACCAAGCAAAGGACGCATGAGAAAGGCCTGCAAAATCAAACCTTTAAGAAGTGCACGGCCAATTCTGCCTGAAACCCATCTGCCATCTGAATGAGTGCATGGTCTGGTTTGTTGCGGAGCAGTTTGATTCGGACAATGTTACCATAAACAGAGAACAGATTGAAAAGTTTATCCTCATCGATTTTCTGCAGAGAAGAGCCAAAGAGCTAGTAATGACAGATTGGCACACAAGCATATCTCAAAAAACCAGCTGGTCAACCTGTCGCCCAAGTTAACCACTCACTTACCAGGTCACTTTGTTCAGATTTTGAGCAACAGAAAACCTCATTTGCCAGGTGACCAGGTATGTGTTCACTTTGTCTCAGTCGGAAAGAGTCAAGAAAGTCTTGTTGCATATCGGTGTAGAGGTTTTTTTTTTTTTTTTTTTTCCTTTTATTATCTAAGCACATTCTAGGTACGACAGTAAAGGGAGGGAATTTTCCAAAACCCTATTTGCAACCTAGGCTTTATTCACATGAGAAATAAGAAAGACATCATTGTTATTACTGTAATAGGGGTTGATTAAAGAATGAAGCTTTATTCACTGGGTTAACCCAAGTTCTGTGCTGACCGAATAAATATCCAAGTCTGGCTCCAGGTTTTGAACTATGCAAATAAGTGACAGAATAAAAATAGGCAATGGAGATGGGGAAAATTACTTACATCAGGATCCAGATTGGAGACAAGGATGGTGCACCTGTCATTTGTACCACTTATTCCAGAAGGCAAGCCTCCACCAAATGCAGCTGCAATGGCTGCAGCATTTCCCATCTACAGATTAAGAAGAAAGAAAGTAAGAAAAAAAGAAAAAGAAAAAAAAGAAGATCATAAATGCATAAAAGTGAGAACGGACTTTCCCCAAAAAAAGGATGCAAACATGCTGGGTATTCAAAAGAAGACAAGCTGGAGATCATTCAGAGTTCAGACGAATTGCCTAAGCAACCCTACCTGAGGAAATGCCACTGAAACATAAAGTAAAATGTGGATCAGTGAGTGAGATGACAAAGAACCATACAAAAGTAAGAGGAAAGAACAATATAAGCACCTGCCCCGGAACCTGGAGGTTGAAGTGCATACAGACCCCCAGCATCACCATAGCCAGGCTGTTGCAAAAAACAGTAACAGAATGCACATCGGGCATTTCAGTATCAAATCTAATGATGGTATTTCTTATTTCTTTTTTGTCTTTTATGAAGGTTGAAATAATAATAATGCCATTTCTTTTAACAATGTTGTATATAATGATGGTACAACTAGCCTTGGATGTGCAAAACCACGAACCCATTATGCTAAAACCAAAGACTAAGTCACTGAAGAGACGAGTCACTAAACAGATACCTTGGAGTTGGAAGTAAAGGGTAGGCTCTTACCAGAGAGGATCTGCTTGTCTGTTCAGATGGCAACGACGGATTTGTGAAATCCCTGCAAACAAAAAGTGAGTCTCAACAGCAGCAGCATTAAGCTGACAATCGATAAGGCCCCTTAAGTATAAAATTTTCAAGCCACAGAAAGTTAAATGTATGAGAAGCTACCAGCGCACCTAGATCGCTCATTATTATAGTTCACCTGTAACTCACTGAGGCTGGATTGTGAACAGAAGAAAAAAAGAGCCATGTCAGGTGCAAAAACCGAAAGCAGTAAATAATGGCATTCCAAAAGGTACATACTTGGAGAACTGAATATCTAGCTGACAGCAACCATCGTAGATATTGCGTCCCTACAGAGAAGTAACCCAGACACAGCTTATCAAATCAACTTTCCAAACTCAATGAAAACTTCCGAATTTCACAAAACAAGTAAATAAAAGTTTGCATGGATATAGTCAACTCACTTGCAAAGCATTTCTTGCTTGAACAGCACTCTGACCTGACTGATACTGGATGAGGGCTTGAGAACCTACACAAACAAAGCTAGACTATTTAAAAGGGTACACAATGCATCGCTCGCGAGATTAGAAAAGGTGCACTTGCAACAACAAGAGTTCTCCTATTACGGTTACAAGTTTCCACAGCATAAAATCTTAATCAGATATCAGAAGAAACCATGTACACAATGGAATGAAAATAAAAAATACAGAACCTTCCGGACAATAATGAGCAAACTCCATCCAATCATATCTTCAAAGTTCAAAACAGGGTAAAAAATAAACATTAAGAGATAGAGAAAGAAGATTTGAAGAAGCTGACCAGCGGACTTCTGAAATGTGACGATCTTCTCCACGAATCCATGAGGAGAAAAAACTTGATGCAGCACTTCCACTGTTATAGGATAGAGTAGGTGATGAATTGTAACTAAGAGAACTCGATTGGGCTCTGCATCCTGAGAGTGCCCAACAGCAGAGCAGCATAGAGACAGGAGATAGAAGAATGAATAGAGAAGAATAGATCGAGAAAAGAAGGGAGTAAAGACAAATTAAGGGAGCACGTGAAAATACTCAGTTATGCCACAGCAAGCAAACAAGCATTTGAGGTTCCAGTAAAACAAAAGAAACAAGGAAAAGTAATTATGATCTTAACTAATTCCCATTATTCTCTTTATTATATTTCAGATTGACAATCATCCACCCTCAAAACAAGCAATAGTCCAAAATATTCCTCAGTTTAATGTTTATGCTGCAAAGCACGCTTCTCAGCTGTAAGCCTGTTACTTTCTGTTTGAAGCAATGAAATCAAACTCCCTGGGTCATCCAAAGTCTTTTTTATTACATTAAATGCTGTTATGACTGTTATGAATGATGTGATGTCATCCTTTTATTGTGAATATTCGTCTACTCCATGCAGTAAGCACAATCATCCAATTATATTGTTTCAGTCAGTGTAGTCATTTGTACCCAATTGTTATATTTGTATCAAAAGCCAGTAGGCATTTAATCAGTTGTGCTTGTTTCTTTCCATGTTGAGTATGCTTTTTCCCACATGTATTCTATTTGCATTATCTTCTTCTTTTTTGTACTGCATCTGAAATCACCACTATAGTCCTTTCACTGTGTTAATTGGGTCATGGCAAATTGGATACAGGAGGAACTTTTAGGGTGTGATGGATTCATCTTAACCTCCTCATACGTGCATATGTTGTCTCTTTTGAAATTTCATCATTTAATTTCAGATGTTGATGATGGATTTGTTCTTTATATTTGGGCATTTGTTTATGACTCAACCATATTAGCCATGTTTACTGCATTGTACAAAAACTTAACAGAAGTAACACGCCAATCAATCCCAAGTCCAGATGGAAGTTGATGGTAGATGGGTAGCCAGTTTCACTCTTTTATTTATTTGATTTTTAATTTAAGGGGTGCCAGTCTCAATCCTTTGACAATCAATCATGAAAAAGATGACCCCAAATAGCTCAGCAAGGCTATGATTATGGTGATGATGTGCATTCTACTGACTTCAAAATAAATGCTATGCTATACATCACAAACATTAGCAAAAAGCCGAACCTGCTTAAAAGAGATATCCTACAACATGAGGTGAGTGAACTGTGATCACTTGATGAAGAAATTACCAGATATGAGAAACAAACATGCACTCATGCACTTGCTCAACGGTAATGATGATCTAAGTCAAATGATCACTATCATGGATTAAATGCTTTCAGCTTTTTTCACTACTGGAACTCTAAAGCTAAGTCAGAAACATGACAAATCAAACCCTCACACATCCCATTCTAATGCACATCCTCATTTCAAGACCCAAGGGCATTTCGCTCTAATCGGCCCTGACAAAACTTTTGTGTACCAAAATAAGAAAATGGATATACATGACATATGGTCACATTGTTACAAAAAATGTCTTTTTTTGCAGGTGGCATCTATAACAAGGGCGTGCAAGTACCAATTAGCACATTGTAGAGTATTTGACATTCTTAAATACGCTTAAGGGAAAGTTGGGATTTGGGAACCACTCAACTAAGGGCCCGTTTATTTCGCTGATTACCCTAGTAATGTAAAGAAAATGTGTCATAATTACGGTTTATTTAGGAGATAGGTAAAGGATTTTGTAATCATTGAACTTTTTCATGGCATTACCGTGAAAATGCCATTGCTATGATTTTGCCACCGATAAACCAAACACGGGAATTAGCAGTCAAATGCAGAAGTTGTCAGGAGACGGGTAAAACAACTTGTAATAATTGCACATTTCCATCACATTACTGGGTCTCAACGGATCCCCGAAAGGTTTTTTCAAGAGTTCGAGAGGTTTGCGGCAAGGAGATCCTCTATCTCCGTTTCTTTTCCTCATCGTGGGGGAGGCTCTATCCAGAATGTTTCACAGAGGCCAAATAGAAGGTATTTTAAGTGGAATTAAAGTGAAAGGTATGCTTAACCCAATCTCGCATATTCAGTTTGCGGATGATACTTTGGTCTTTTCCGAAGCTAGTCCAGATAAGGTGAAAAATTTGTGCACAACGATTCGTTGTTTCAAGGCAGTTTCAGGGTTGAGAGTAAAAATAGTGAAATCTGTTGAGACTCAAATATTGCATAATTTTCCCCATTTATATCTTGGTTTATGAACATAAATCATCTTAATATTCTATTTTACTCATGTATGTGTTGCAAGGTGAATTTAAGAGCTTGGATTGAAAAATGGTGCTAAAAAGTAAGAATTTGATACTAAAAAATCACCAAGGCAAGGGATGGATCTTATGAGACCAAGATTGAAGAATTCACATATTAAAGATCCAAGAAAACCAAGTGAGGAATGAAGATAATCGAAAATTTGAAGTGAAGAATCCTGAAATCGTCCTGAAAAAGTGTATTCTGAAGCTGTGAAGTTTATTTTGGGAAACTATGTAACAGGACGTCTGTTTTAAACGAATTATGTAGCGAGAAGTCTATTTTGAAAAAATACGTATATTTTAGACGGTTTCTAGGGTTTTTCAACTTTATACGAAAATTGGAGTTCCCTACTTATAAATAAGGTTTCTATAACATCATTAGAAGCATTCAAGAGCAATATTTAGGGTTTTTAAAGAGTTTTTAGTTTTATTAAAGCTTTATAAGTTGTTTTTTTTATTTTAGATCTTTTCTATTTGCATTTTTTTCTTCTTTTTTTCTTGTTGCTTTTTATTTCTGCCAATTAATTATGTTTTTCTAAGTTCCTTCTAGCCCAAGCTAGAAGGGAAGCACATGGGTTTAATAATTTTTTAAGATTATGATGATTGATTGTTTTAATGATGAGAAGAATGGTGTATGCATGTTATCTATTATTTAGGTTTTGTTTTTTTATCCTCTTGTGAGATCCATATGTTTCCATCATAAAAGATCCACATTGATGGATAGGCTTACCCTAGATCAATCAGATTTCCTAGATAGGAGAGGTTCTCAACCTGTTATATTTCTTTGATATTCATTATCCTATAGATATTGAATACTTAAAATCACTGGCGCTTAAGAATATATGTCAATGGTGCAAATCCATTATTTTCTAATCTTTTATATCATTTATTAAAATATTTAAACTGTTTTATTTTCCGATTAGGCTGACCATAGTGCTCAGATCCTAGTTGTGTTATCCAAGTCATCATGATTTTGGAACATTAACCTATGTGTGGAACTTTGAAGCTTGGGTGTTATTTTATTCAGTTGAATTACATCCATTTAAAAATCCCAAAATCAAATCATCAGATTAATTTTTATTACTTAGTTTGTTTTGCATTTGATTATTTTTTTCTTCTCACAATTCATCTCCCTGTGAGATCGACCCTGTATTCACGGGATACTACTTACGAACCTCTGCACTTGGAGGCAAGCAATCAAAATCCAAGATGTTCGGGGTCAATATGGAGAAAGACGAGATAATTTCATATGCAGAAGCCTTTGATTGTTCTTCGGCCTCTCTCCCGACCTCCTTTGTTGGGCTTCCTTTGTGCATAGGTTCGCCTCCAAAGTGTCTATGGGAGAAGGTCATTTCCAGGTTTGAGAATTATCTTGCTAGATGGAAATGTCGTTATTTATCCCTGGGAGGTCGGCTCACTCTTATAAAGGCGGCCCTTTCTAATTTTCCGTTGTACTTCAGGTCTTTATTCAAATGCCCGGGTTCAGTTTTGGCTACCCTTGAAAAATTAAGACGCAACTTCCTGTGGCATGGTAAGGAGAACAAGAAGAAATTTCATCTTTTAGATTGGAAAGAGGTGTGCAAACAAATTCAAGAAGGTGGAGCAAGGGTAAAAGATCTAAATACTATGAATTAGGCTCTTCTTTGGAAGTGGATATGGAGATTAGGGTCGGAAGATGGGAATCTTTGGAATAATAATATTATTATTTTTTTAAAAAAAGTAACGAAGAAGATTTATTAAAAGAAGAAAAAGAAAAAAACAGAAAACAAAGAGGACTGCTGAGATAGCAGACTGAAGACAAGCTAAGAGCCTAAAAAAACCAGATTATAGCCCTTTAAACCCATTACATTCGTCACCCATTCAAAAACCAACTTTTTGGCGAAGGACCCCACAGATTTAACTGTAGCCTGAGAGTCGTTGAACACTCTCTCATTCCTTTCTGTCCAAACAGCCCACCAAATTGCAATTATGGCCATTCTCCAAATTCTAGTTTTCACTTTATCAAGCTTGTGGCTGTGCCAAACTGCGAGCAAGGACGCGGCCGATGAAGGGATGCAACCAACAAAATTGAAACAAGGCCAAAAGTCCCACCAAATGTGAGAGATAAAAGGACAGTGGACCAAAAGATGGTCTACTGTCTCTTCAGCAAGCATGCAGTAGCGGCAAATATTAACAAGTTGCATCCCACGCTTCCTGAGATTATCCATCGTAAGAATCCGATGCATCACTACAAGCAAGCCAAAGGAAATGAACTTGGGAGGAGCAACAGTTTTCCAACTGAAAGGGGAGATCTGCGATGAGGAGGAAGAGTTGGCGGCCATAAGCGCATATAATGATTTCACCGAAAAAATGCTGGACCTATGGCGATTCCAAATAAGTTTGTCATGAGAGGAAGTGTCCAAAGAAACGGAAGATAGACATTGATGTAGATCAACATATTCGATCACCTCCCAATCCCTCAGATTTGTGATACAGTTGACTTCCCAGACCCCGCTGTTTCCCGAATAGGAATAATTGTTGGCTATCATACTGTTTTTATTAGCAGCAATTCTAAAGATACCCAGAAATCTACTACTCAGGGTGTTATCGCCTATCCACTGATCTTCCCAGAATCTGATTCTCGTTCCATTGCCCATAAGGAAGCCTGTGTTTGAAAGCACAACAGTTTTATGACACAGGATGCCTTTCCAAATGAAAGAGGCTTTGTATGAAGAGGTGTCACTAGTCCACCACCCACCTGGAAAGAAGCCATATTTTCCTTTGACGATGATGTTCCACAGAGCTTCAGATTCATTTCCCAGACGCCAGATCCACTTACCCATTAGAGCTAAATTCATAATCTTGAGATTTTTATGTTAGCTCCCCCGTTCCTGTAGTGAGTACACACTTCTTTCCAGTCCATTAAATGGAATTTCTTATGGTTTTCCTTACCGCACCAAAGGAAATTTCTTCTGAGAGCATCAATGCGATTGAGAACAGGGGCTGGACATCTGTAAAGAGACATGCAGTAAAGAGGAAGGTTGGATAACGCAGCTTTAATTAGAGTGATTCTGCCACCAATCGACAAATAGCGACATTGCCACGTAGCAAGCTTTTTTTGCGCTTTAGCAATAATTTTATCCCACATCATCATTGGTGGGGGACCAATGGTTAAGGGGAGGCCAAAGAATGTTGTGGGGAAGGAAGCCGAAGAGCTACCCAGGATGTCAGCGTAATCTGAAAGTTCCTGAGTCGAACCGTTCACCCCATAGAGTTTTGATTTGGCCATATTGATTTTTAGACCTGAGACAGCCTCAAAACATCTTAGGGTAGTATGAAGATTATTAACTGAAGTTTCATCAGCCTCGATCATGATCAGGGTATCATCTGCAAATTGAATATGAGTGATAGGAATGACAGAATGAGCGACAAAAGAACCTCTGAATAGCCTAGCTGACTGCCCACTCAGAATCATTTGCGACAAAGCCTCTCCAATCAAAAGGAACAGAAGAGGGGAAAGAAGGTCACCTTGACGTAATCCTCTGGAAGTAGGGAAGAAGCCTTTAGGAGTTCCATTTAAGAGGATAGAGAAATGCACAGACGTCACACACGATCTGATCCAACCCCGCCATTTTTCACCAAAGCCCATACGCAACATCATGTATTGCATAAAGTTCCAATCTACATGGTCATAAGTCTTTTCGATATCCAGCTTGTAAAAAATTGTTTTTCTTCCAGAAGTATGGGTAGAATGCAAGCATTTGTTGGCGATCAGCACACCATCAATGATCTGCCTCCCTTTTATGAATGCATTTTGGTGTTTAGAAATAAGGGTCTCCATGACGGCATCGAGGCGAGAATACAGAATTCTAGCGAGAATTTTGTAAGGGCCACCAATAAGACTAATTGGCCTGTAATCTGAAAGGGCTGAAGCTCCAGGGACTTTGGGGATTAAAGTGATAAAGGAGGCTCCAAGACCTTTAGAGAGCTTCCCCCTGACATGGAACTCATGGAGAAAATCCACAATATTAGCTTGGACCGTGTCCCAGAACACCTGAAAGAAAACCATAATGAAACCATCCGGCCCGGGAGATTTATCTCCCGACAGAGCAAAAACGGCTTGTTTCACTTCTTCAGCAGTGAAGGGAGCCTCCAGCAAATCAGACGCCGAAGTTTGGATGGCAGGGAAAGCAATGCCATCGAGCAGAGGTCTAGACCATCCTTCGGAAGAAAGGATAGATCAAAAATGGTCGATAGCACATGCCGCAATCTCATCTTCATCTTCTATCTGTCTATCTTCCACAGTGATGTTACAAATGGCTTTACCGCGAGCTCTCAGATTGGCGATATTGTGGAAATATCTAGTACTTCTGTCACCTTCTTTAAGCCACTTCACTCGAGATTTTACCTTCCAATTAACTTCATCTTCCAAGGCTCGGGCAGATAAAGCCTGAATAATCTGAATCCGTCTAGATAAAAAATCATTCGGGATCTCCTCCCCGTCACTAGACACATTGATTTGCTGTAGTTCAACCAAAAGAGACTTCGCCTCCCTCGCTCTTTTGTTAAGTTCTTTGACCCTCCAGTCCTTGATTTTATCTCTTAGCTTGCACAACAGTCTATGGCTTGAGAAACCTTCCACTTGGAAAGAACTCCACCATTCCTCCACTTTCTCCTGAAAGCCTTCAACTTTGAGCCATGCTGGATTAAATTTGAAAGGCTTAGGGCCCCAATTAACTTCCTCCATTGAGAGCAAAATTGGGCAGTGATCGGAGGTTGTTCTGGGCAGGGCGACCTGATAAATTGAAGGAAAGGCCTCCAGGCAATTGGACCAGGTGAATGAAGCCCCAGACAAAGGAAGGTCAATCAGCTCCTGCGCTTGAATCCATTTGGAGAATTGAAGTATCGCCGAAGAAGTTCTCCTAGGATGAGAATGTTCGTCAGAGAAACGAGTAACATTGGAGTCACCGACAAAACAGGACGGACCAGGGAAATACTGTCTGGACGAAGTCAGTTCGTTCCAAAAAGACGACTTAAGAGAATCATCATTAGGACTGTAAACAGCAATAATATTACAACAGAAATTAGAAGACTTAGCCTGTAGAATGACGGAAACAGAGAAGTTCCCGATCTGAGAAGACTGCAAAGCCCAATTGGACGATTTCCAGGCAACCAGAATGCCACCTGACGAGCCAACAGCATCCAAAGTAATGCGGTTAACGTCGCTGGCTCTCCATATAGACAACATCAATCTACCAGAGAAACAAGGAACTTTGGTCACCTGAAGACAAACAATGTCCGGATTCTTCCTGCTTATGGATTCCCTGATCAGACCCCACTTTTGCTTAGAACCTAGCCCCCTAACCAGGGAATGCCAAATCGGTTACGTATCGGCCGATACGGCCGATACGTAACGGTAACGGTACGCACCGTTACCCGATTCGGGGCCGAAACGGCCGATTCCAGTTTTTGTACCCATATCGGCCGATACGGGCGTAACGGCCGATACGGGCGTAACGGTCACCCGTAACGGTCAAAAAACGGCCATTTTTTTTTTGCATTTTAAGGTCCGTTTTTGATGTTTTTTCGAAACTTCTTGCTTCCAAACTCCTTCTCACTCCTACTGCTAATTTCGACCAACCTTGGCTGGATATTTGAGGAAAAAACACATTATATTAGCGGATTTTGTTGAATCAAAGCTTGGTGGGCCATTTTTCATAAATTTGTCAAAAATAGGTATTTATACTTTTTTTAATATGTTTTGCTGTTTTAATTATCTCATATGATGTGTTAATCATAGTAGAACATGTTAATATGCATTTTACAGATTTGGGGTGCCATTTAATATTTTTTAAATATTTTTTTCTATTTACGCATGAATTTTGCCCCTTTTTTTTAAAATTCAAAAAATCAATTTTTAATGATTGTTTTGCTGTTTTAATCACTCCATATGATGTGTTAATCATAGTAGAACATGTTAATGTGCATTTTACAGATTTGGGGACCCATTTTATATTTTTTAAATATTTTTTTCTATTTACGCATGAATTTTGCCCCTTTTTTTAAAATTCAAAAAATCAATTTTTAATGATTGTTTTGCTGTTTTAATCACTCCATATGATGTGTTAATCATAGTAGAACATGTTAATGTGCATTTAACAGATTTGGGGTCCCATTTTATATTTTTAAATATTTTTTTCTATTTACGCATGAATTTTGCCCCTTTTTTTAAAATTCAAAAAATCAATTTTTAATGATTGTTTTGCTGTTTTAATCACTCCATATGATGTGTTAATCATAGTAGAACATGTTAATGTGAATTTTACAGATTTGGGGTCCCATTTTATATTTTTAAAATATTTTTTTCTATTTACGCATGAATTTTGCCCCTTTTTTTAAAATTCAAAAAATCAATTTTTAATGATTGTTTTGCTGTTTTAATCACTCCATATGATGTGTTAATCATAGTAGAACATGTTAATGTGCATTTTACAGATTTGGGGTCCCATTTTATATTTTTTAAATATTTTTTTCTATTTACGCATGAATTTTGCCCCTTTTTTTTTAAATTCGAAAAATCAATTTTTAATGATTGTTTTGCTGTTTTAATCACTCCATATGATGTGTTAATCATAGTAGAACATGTTAATGTGCATTTTACAGATTTGGGGTCCCATTTTATATTTTTTAAATATTTTTTTCTATTTACGCATGAATTTTGCCCCTTTTTTTTTAAATTCGAAAAATCAATTTTTAATGGTTGTATTACTGTTTTAATCATGCCATATGATGTGTTAATCATAGTAGAATATGTTAATGTGCATTTTACAGATTTGGGGTGCCATTTTATAATTTTTTAATATTTTTTTCTATTTACGCATTAATTATGGCCCTTCTTTTTTAAATTTAAAAAATAATTTTTTAATGATTGTTTTACTGTTTTAATCATGCCATGTGATATGTTAATCATAGTAGAACATGTTAATGTGTATTTTACAGATTTGGGGTGTCATTTTATAATTTTTTTCTATTTTCGAATTAGTGACTTTATGTTTTTATTTGCTTATATTGGACAGGTTTTGCCTTGGAGCTTCTTAGGGTTTTGTTAGAATATAAAATCATCTTTATTAACATAGGTCATACACTCATACTCAAATCTAATTATCTAGTGTCTACCTAAGCCTAAAGAAATGTCTGGATCTGGCCAACAACAAGTAAGTGATGATATTGGATGGCAACATTGTAAGAGGGTTGGTGGTACTAGGCACCAAATGAAGTGCAAGTATTGTGATAGACTAGTGACTGGTGGAATTACCCGTCTCAAACAACATTTGGCACATCGAAAGGGTCAAGTTGCGCCATGTAGTAGAGTACCGAAAGAGATAATGCTTTTAATGCAAGCTAGTCTGGATGAGTCGAAGGGTAAACGTGCTGCTGTACAAAAGAAGAAAGATGATATTTTGGATGCAGCTCGACAGGAAGTGTTTGGTCCTGAATATATGGGCATTCGTGATAAAGATATTATTGATTCTGACGAAGATTCAGATCGAGAATTTACTATAGTTAGGAGAGAGAGCTTGCGTCTAGCTCGTGAAGAGGAAGAACGTCGCCGCATGTTTGGCACGCATGGGTCAGTGCGTGATACAGGGGGGCAGTGGGAGTGGGAGTGGGAGTGCAACTGGAAGTGCAACTGCTTCTGCAGGTGGGGGTGGGGTGGGTAGGTTTGGTGGGTTACGACGTATGTTTGGGAGCCGACGACAGACATCTTCACATGATGCCCCTATACGTTTGGATGAAGAAGTAAATGAGCCTAGGAGACCCTCTATTGATCCAATCCTATTTAGGAAAGAATCAACTAAACAAAAGAAGATAAAACAAATATGGAGTAGAACTTCCGTTGAGAAATTAGGTAGAGCAGCAACAAAGTTATTTATACATGCCAACATACCTCCTAACGCAGCCAATTCTCTATATTGGCAGGTGGTAATTGATGCAGCAGCAGAAGCAGGTGAAGGAATAAAAGCTCCCACGGCTAAGGAGATTAGGGGAAATGGACAGATGCGAGTATGCGGATGTGAAAGCATACGTGGCTACCTTTAAACCCGTATGGCAAGCCGGAGGATGCACAATCATGTGTGATGGTTGGACTGCCCAACTAGATGCAGGATGATCAACTTCATAGTGTACCGCCACTTAGGAACTATATACCACAAGTCAATTGATGCCTCGAGGCAACAAAAATTCTACTTATATTAATGGACTAATGGATAAAGTTGTGGACGAGATTGGAGAGGAGAATATAGTGCAGATTGTGACAGATAATGAAACAACATATAAGCTTGCAGGACATATGTTGATGGATAAGAGAAAACATCTTTTTTGGTCACCATGTGCTGCCCATTGTATTGATCTTATATTGGAAGATATTGGGAAGAAGAAGAATGTTAAGGAAATGGTCGAAAGGGCAAGGGAAGTGACGACGTTTATTTACAACCATAATCAAGTAGTTGCAATAATGAGAAAGTTTACGAAAGGACGAGAGTTGTTGAGGCCTGCGGCGACTAGATTCGCAACAAACTTTATAGCATTAGAGAGTTTATTCCAGCATAGAGAAGAGTTGAGTGAGATGTTCGCTTCCCGAGAATGGCTCAACACAAAACATGGGAAGAAGACATCAGGAATACCTGTCGAAGTTGTGAACACCATACGGGACAACAAATATTGGAAGAAGGTCAAGGCGATCCTAAAGGTGATGGAGCCACTAATGAGGGTACTCCGTCTTGTTGAATCCGATGAAGCACCTACCATGGGCTTCATATATGATGCCATGGATAAGGTAAAGCTTGCAATTCAACGTGATTGTAGAAGTTGGCAGACTTATTGGAAGATGATCGACAAGAGATGGACAAACCAACTCCATCACGATCTTCATGCAGCAGGTTACTACCTAAATCCTAGGTATAGATATGCCCAATCATTTGTTGCGGATGATGAAGTTCGTGTCGGGCTAAAAAATGTGATAAAGAGATTAGAGCCTGACTTAGATCTGCAAATAAAGGCATTAAATGAATTAGATACATTTGGAAATCGCCTTGGTAGCTTTGGAGATGCTCTTGCACAGCATGCAGTATCTAGGTTGCAACCGGTTAATTTTGGAGAGAGTACGAAGGCTCTCCAAAAATTGCAGTAAGAGTTTTGAGCACATCTTCCTCTAGCAGCGAAAGGAATTGGAGTTGTTTTGCGCTCATTCATTCAAAGAATAGGAATAGATTGAAGACTAGAACATTAGATAGACTTGTCTTCATGCACTACAATATAAAACTAAGAATGCGACGACATCATAGGAGCATTACCGCTGCTAATGACGGAGACTACTGTCCAATATACTTGGACAATATTTATGATGAGGATGACCCACTTCTACCTTGGTTGGAAATAAGGAAAAAACAAATTGAAGAGGATAGTGAAGAATTGAAAATTGATGACCCGAAATACGCAGAGCGCAACAAGAGAGTCGTGTGTAAAAGGGGCAGCGTTTATGCCACGTACGAATACGGCTCAAGATCAACAAAAGAGTACGACCAGTGGTAGGACCGTGTCGGATGAAGACGATGACCCTCCCCCCGGGGCCACTTCGGTGTTGCTCGGCCCCATACCGCTACGATCACGATGTCGATGAATAGCGCGAGGTGGTACACGAGGCCGGACTTATGAGTGTCCGAGTCACGAAGGCCCGGAGGTGGGTACATCTAGTGGTGCAGCGGGTCCGAGTAACATCAGCAAGCTCATGGTCTTGGTTATTATGATGGATATTCTTATGGTGAATTGAATTATGATGGTTATAATGAGCTGTTCCATCACATTCATGTTGGAGTAGCCCTCCGATCAATATCCATATGATTATAGATATCCGATCCAAATCCAAGTTACTCATCACAAGACGCACTCTATTCGATGGGCATTGATGGATATCCTTACTCGGGGTTAGAGTCATTGCCTAGTCAGGATCAGTCATCCTCGGGTTTTGTTGATTTAGTATTTTCTTCTGGCACTGGATATTATGGATATACAGCACCTCCACCTATTGTACATCCTCAGCCTGATGATGATAATGACAATGATGTAGAGGTCGAGCAACCACAAAAAAGAAGATTTTCATTTTGGTGGTGACTTGCGAATTTTATTGCGGTAATTGTAAGTATATACTTGTATTAAGGTTAGTATTTGCAGCAGTGTTATTGGCACCGCGAGTACACACTTGACACTGCCGAACTTGTATTTAAAATAGCTCCCCCGACAACCAATCAAGTAATCCTTAATCAAGTTGCAGGGAGTATATCAGACACTACTAATTTTTTATTTTTTATTTTTTAATATTCTTGACTTGAGGATGACAAGTCATAGACAAGAATCCACAGTCACGTGCATGGTGCACCACACTGCACAGGACCACAGGTATGTTCGAGAAATTCCTCAAAAATAATTGCAAACACCTGATGTAAGAATTAAGATATTTTCATTTTACATTCATTCTAATATATCTATCATTGATAGTAGATAGTTAGAAAATTAAATATATGAATTTTGTAGTCAAATTCAGGTTATCTGGTTCATAAATTCATCAGACAGTCCGATACAACTTCTCACCAAAGAGTGGACCGTTACACCACCATAAACATGTTCCAATTTATAAATGAATGCATATTTGGAATGCTTAGAATATTCTGGATTTAATCCATATTTTTTCATATTTTTTTGGCAAAAAAAAATTTTTGCGCCGTTACGGGCCGTTACGCCCCCGTATCCGTATCGGTTTTGGAGGACACCGTTATGCCAACCAATACCGATACGGGATACCTTGCCCCTAACATTCCAAGAAATAATATTCATTGAGGAACTATGCTACCGTAGGCGCCCTTACGACCATGTCGACCCCCTCACGAAGCGCTGGATCTGGAGTCAGTTGAAGGCGAAGTAATTCTCTGTTGGACTGCCGCTGTACTGATTTGGAGGGAGTTTTGGAGGGAGGAAGAGGTCTGCCTCGGTTTTCAATGAACTGGAATAAACTAGCATAATCCTCAGGTTTGTTCCCAAAGGATAAACCGAGGGCTTCCCAACATGTCCGATCGCATCTCTAATCCATTTCTTATTTTGAATTTCATCGAAAATATCCTATCTACTCTTCCCTTCTGAACTGTTCGTCGAGGTATGATTGTGAGGAGGACCTGAAGAAGAGTTGCTGGAGTCTTGCTGATGAGGGTGGTAGTTGGAATACACCTGAAGAGGTTCGGCTTCTAAAACTTCAGTAGATAAATTCTCCTGAAACAGAGTAAGGGGGCCTATTACAGTCCAGTCAGAGGTCCGGGCAGGGGATTGAGACAGGGACGCAGGACTGGAGGGCTGAGTATCTGACAACAGACTATCGAAATCGGCCCCCTCGAAAGAGGCGTCGCCCCATTTCTCCGAAGGGATAAACCCAATGGAAGGACCTTGGTGAGAAGGGAGGGCGGGAAAGGGAACGTTACAAGGGGAGGGGTTAGAGGGCACTTGACTCCGTGATTTTAATCGGGCCACAAAGAGCTGATGAAAAATTGAAAGTCGAACCCGGACCCGATTCTGAAGACCCGGGATTGAACATCTGCGTTGGCCCTGATTGAATGGAGTGAACGGACACGTGGACGGCTGAGATGGGATCTGAAACAGTGTCAGAAGGCGCCTGGATAGAAGCTGCAAGCACGTCTTCATCATAAATGCGATGGGGCTAGCGCCGTATACGTGTCCTCTCCAGGGTCTTCATCAGCGGAGGAGAAACATCCTTCCGAGCGTTGGAAGCAGAGAGGAGGACACGTGGAGCGCTCTCCTTAGATCTAGATCCCGTGGCGGCGAAGCGAGATATATCTTCTGACGGATTAGGCGCTGGAGCTACAGGGAGGGAGGCACGTGTCTCCTTCGGACAGCTAGAGAAGAGAATAATTTTATTAAAAGTAAATATGGAAGATCAGCGGGTGATTGGTGGACTAAAGATTTGTCTTCTTACAGGGCTTCGACCATTTGGAGAGGTATTTTAAAGATGAAAAAGGAGGTTCTCAAAGGTGTTGGGTTTGAGCTTGGAAAGGGTGATAATATTCGATTCTGGGAAGATATTTGGGTGGGAGATGTGCCTTTAAAAGTTAGATTCCTGAGTATTTATCTTCTTGCCCCTAACAAAGCTATCTCCGTAGCTGGATGTTATTTTATTTCTGATGGTAAGTTAGAGTGGAACTTGGTTTGTAGAAGAAATCTCAAGATTGAGAGATAAGTGAGTATGTGGACCTCCTCGAATGCATTTATACAGCTAATCCTAATCAGTCAAGTGCAGATAGCTTGATTTGGAGATTGGATAAATCCAGTAGGTTCTCAGTTAAATCGTTATATAATTTGCTCCATAGCAACCTATTTGCTAAAGATACTCAGTAGCCTAATCAAATGTGGAAATATTCGGGCCCCCCCTAAGATTGTGGCCTTTGGCTGGCTGGCTGGCAAGAAGAAAATCCTCACAGTAGATAACTTGAGGAAAAGGGGGATGGTTTTAGCTAACATCTGTTATGTTGCATGCGGGATGAAGAAACAGTCGATCATCTCCTACTTCATTGCCCTTGCATCACTAGAATTTGGTCTGATTTTAATTCCCGGTTCACTACCAGTTGGTGCGTTCCTGGATCGGTGGATCATCTCCTAGAAGCTTGGCAGGGGGTCAATATAGGTAAGAAGAGGACAAGGTTATGAAGGATGGCCATTCTTGCAGTTTGGTGATCAGTTTGGGAAGAAAGAAATGAGAGATGTTTTAGGGATGTTTCGAATTCCGTAGAGGCTGTTACTTTAAAGGCAAAGCGGTTAATGATAGAATGGGCTATTCATGTAGAAATTTTGAAGGATTGTGACCTTCTTTTTATTGGAGTCTAGTTGAGTCTGCTTTCTCAGCGGACCCTCGCTCCTTTTTCTGTAATTTTTTTTGTTTCTTAATACAATATTGTTATCTTTCAAAAAAATAAAAATAAAAATAAAATAAAAAATCGTTGAAACAAACAGGCCCTAAGAATGAAAACCTCAGAGTAAACGAGAGCTTTATCTCATATTTGCGACAAATATAGGTACGCAAGTGATTTAAGGCACTGAAACCTAGGGTACAAAACTGTATATATATATATATATATATATATATATATATGTTGTTTAAACTACAGATGCGGGGGCTTATTCCCCCTGGGCATAAGATGTAAGTTGGAATATCCATCTAAAATTGTGCATTTTTGGTAATATGGATATGCAAAACTGCTACAGAAAATCCATAAAGGAAAAAAAATAATAATAATAATAAATCCTCCACAAGTCTGAAGAAAGAACAAAATGAACCAAAACACACGACTTCCTTATTTCTAAGGAGATTCAATACCTTGGTATTCTCCAGACGGCATTACCTATGTTGGCTTCCAATTCATTTTCCATGATTACAAGACAGTCTTGGGATTTGTCGACCTTCCAATTTGGTTGGAAGAAGTGTTCAAAATATTGATGATATCAGTTGATATATCTGTGGATCTCTCAATTTTCCAACATGTGTCATACAGAGGGAACTGAAATTTTATAGAGAGGCCACAAAAACAGGAAAGAATACAAAGGTCAAGAAAAAAAAAAAAACCATAAGGAAAGATTAACATTCAAAGCTGATTTAACAAAAAGCGCCCAATCCGAAACAACTAGTCTGACCATATGAATGATTTCCACAACAGAGAAGACCTTTTTTTTTGGAAACAATGGCTGTTTTGAGCCTTCCAAATATAACAAAAAATTCCCATTGCCACAATTCTCTGAATAGCTTTCTGGGATTTACCCACCACGCTCCCATGCTAGGCCCACAAAGGCTGATTAACCAACTTTGGCATCACCCAAGAAATATGGAAAATGCAAATGAAGTGCTCCCAAACCTTAGGAGCAAAGGGACAATGGATGAAAAGGTGGTCAATAGATTCTGCATCCCTCATGCACATCAAACAAATGTTTGGGAGGGTGAGAGACCTCTTTTGAAGATTGTCTATGGTTATGACTCCTTTCCTTCCTATGAGCCAAACAAAAGCCCGAATCCTCAGAGGAGCACCATAAGACCACTGAAGGTAGGGAAAGGAGTGCGCCAAAGATGGCTTAGAGATCAATCGGTAGAATGAGCACACGGAGAAAATACCAGAACTATGGGTGTTCCAAATCAACAAATCTGTCTTGAGGTGAAGGCAAATGAAGCTTCAGGTGGTCAAGTTAAGACATTCATCAAATTCCTTATCCAAAAGGTTCTGGCAACAAGGATGAGACCAAACAATGGATCCGCCAATAAACGAGTAGCATTGATCCACTATGATGAAATGGTTGAAGGCAAGACATGCCAACCCTGGAAAATGATCCTCTAAAGATCTAATCCACACCAAATGTTGATCTAGAAGTGAATACAATTTCCCTTTCCCAAAGAAGAGGAAATTCCCATATGGAAAAGATGTCCGGTGCCGACAATAACTTTCCAAGCATATGATGCGCAGTAAAGAGGAGAAGGCTTCATGCCCCAACCACCCATTTGAGTACCATATTTGGAGACAAGTTCCCTCCACAACTTCCCTGCCTCGGATCCAAATCTCCAGTGCCATTTTCCAAGAAGAGTGACGTTCATAATAGCCCTCGCAGTTCCAGAAGCATTCAAAGCAATCCAATTGAAATTCAAAATACCCCAGAAAGAAGATAACATGCAGTATCTTCCTGGATTAGAGTTCTTACAAGATATCCATGATATGCTGATATCGGCCTAAATATCAAGATATCTTCAATATTCCCAATATTTCCCACGACATCTGAGATATTTACTATGAACATATCACCATGACTATGTCCAATTCGTGATTCCAAAGTGAGTTCTATTCCTTTTGTTTTAATTCAACTAAATAGAAAACTATTAGAAATTAATTCAATGGTCCATAATTGGATATTTTCTGCTTTGTTTGTGGCAATTAAACAGGAGTGGTGAATCTAAAATTTTATGGATACCTCTTCCTCCTTATTTAACTTCAATCCCTTAATGAAAAAAGCTCAACCACGACAATACATTTGATTAAGAAAAAGAATTATAAAGTTAAACAATAATCCTATAACTTCTTTTGCATTTTGAATGCACAGAGAGAGAGAGAGAGAGAGAGAGAGAGAGAGAGAGAGAGAGAGGAAAAACGAGAGAGACTTTCTTATTTCCTTTTGATGCACTATCCACCACATAGGGCTGTGAGTATTGATGTCGACTCCACTGTCTGATAAAAGGGGTTCCCAAAGAAGCAGCAGTGTATTCTTCCCCATAGAGAGTGATGGATTGTTATATGGCACTGGGAACCAAGTGACTTGGAATGTGGCTCTTGTCAAAGCTTAAATAAGGAGAGCGGGTCATAGACCAGTCTCATGCAAAAGCTTTAATCATGTATATCATATTATACAAATGTGGATGATAAGAAAATTTCAAAGTGGAATAAAAATTAAAATTTCACCATTATTTTGAATCAGGTTGGATTCAAATCTCAGTTGGTCGTGGTGCCCTTGTTCCTCCTAGGGCTTGTGGTGCCCTCTCAGTATGTCTAGCTCATCATGGATATCATATTGTACAAATGTGGTGCCCTCTCAGTATGTCTAGCTCATCATGGATATCATATTGTACAAATGTGGTGCCCTCTCAGTATTTCTAGCTCATCATGGCAAACAAAATCCTCACCATAGATAATATCAAAAAGAGAAATTTTCCATTCTGAACATGTGCATAATGTGTAGGAAGGCATACATGTCATACGACCTATCGACACAAGACTTTGAGGAAGTTCTCGCTGAGTTCTATGATAAATCTTATGCCAAGAAGAATCTGAAAGCCATCTTTGTTGCCATATCCCAGAAGCATAGTGCCAACTGCAAAGGATCTCAAATATTTTAGGCCCATTAGCCTAGTGTAAGCATCCACAAAATTCTAAGGCCTTAATCTTGTCATTTGTGATGGGTAGGCAAGAAATCTTCCTTGCAAGGGGCTTTTGGGTAAAGAAGGCACATCCTTGATAGAATTGGTACGGGTAGTTCAACAGACATGGCAGGTACACAATGTCTAGTTTATGAATTGGAAAAAAAAAAAAAAGGCTTATGAATCTATTGATTGAAGATAATATGTGTGAAGGATGGGCTTTGGCTACAAATAGAGGTGGACCTTCCAATGTCAAAGATTTTAAGGCATCCCCACATCTAGTGGGGTTCATCAAATCAACATATAGATCACCAAACAACAGGCCCCCCAGGACAAATGGATGCAACGGAGCACAGTTCATGTGATGCACTGGACCCTTATAATTCTTCTTATGTTTGACGTTTATTCTAATTAAACAACAGATATGATGCTTTTTGCAGCTGTGGATCAAATGTTTTGTACTTTTGTGTAAGGAAGGAGAGCACCCAAAACACAATTTTCCATCAATTCTTATACAAATGCATTACTATTTGGTACTGGACTTGATATATGTACTACTGGCCCATAGGGCACACATTTTGGAAAGAAAAAGGTTGGTCCCCTTATAGGCAACACATTAGCAGTAGATTCACCCCTAATTGAGCCACCAAACTGCGAAATCCAAAACAAACCATAATACACCCATGAGTCAAACTAATATGTACCAACCTGATCTCCAACCTTGTGTGCTTGAGCATTCTGATCCATTGTTGTTAGTTCTTGATGTGAAGAGAATTGAATGTACACATTCCTACCCCTGAAATAGATACAGAACAATTTCAAACTATAAAATAAGAAGGAAAAAACAAATGATAACTCATCACAGCCTTGGCAGGTTTTCCAAATAATATGAATTAGCTGATCCCCTAAGTTTTTTTTTTTTTTTTTTTCCAATTAATATAAATTGATTGACTGAGAAGTGTGGTGGGAGTTTCTGAGGAATGAAGTGGGTGATGCTTGACTCAATCAGGGCTTTCACCAAGGGGTGGAATAGAGGCCATCAAAATAAAAAAAAGGGGTGGATTGTATTTACAGGGAAAAGGGGAAAAGGAAAAAGAAGAAGAACGGTCTCTTCTTCGGAGGGTTTCAAAGATCATCACCGATGGGTGTATCCCTACCCAATCCAATTTCCAATACAATATAGACCAATATGACCCCATATCGGGCTCCTGTATGCATATTGCATATCATATCAGAGATTTAAAAGTTAAAACAATACTTCTTAAGATTTATGTAGTGAAGTCTTCGGGGCGCTTGGTAAAGAGGGGTTCAATCATGATTGAAGGCTGGGTCCTCAGCCTCAAAGGAAAGATGAATCCCCCATCACCCTTTCTTTTTAATGTTGTATGCTTCACTTACCAACATAAAGAAAAATGAATATATGAGTAAAACATGGAGGAAGAAAGTGATGCAACTAGAATTCATAAGAAAGCCAATTGCTAAGTAATAGTCATGAATCGTAACTTGTATATACCATACTAAGGTTGAAAATCACTAATCCATTCACAAGAAAGACCACACAAGAATTGAGATTGAAGAAGAAAATGTCTCCAGATTGCAAAAGGTGACCTAGGGAACAGGATACTAGTTGATGTTGATAAGGCTTTTAAATTGAAACCATTATGGGGATTGCTTGATAAAGAGAGTATATGAGGTAACTACATCACAAGCAGATATTTCAAAAATGATTTTCTATGTGACGCAACGAAAACCTTGAACACCTCCAGGCTTTCGAATGGCATGATTCAGATCAAGGAATTTCTCAATGGTAATTACACATGGCTGATTGGAGAAGGGAAGATTTCATTCCAGAAAAGTTGTTGGTCCACACCCATTGCAAGAATCAGTGGCTTTGTATGATGTTCCAATTGATTATGGCATCCTCGGAAAATTGTTTCAACAGGAATGTGGAATCAGTCGAGTGACATGGTTTTGAAAAACCATATTGGTCCCATCCAACACACGATGCGGGGGTGAACCAGGTGCTGAAAAAAAAAACAAACTGGTGATTCGTAGCCATGTTGTTTCTGTTTCGTAGGGAGCGTACCCTTTAAGGAGATGGGTTTTGATTCTATCCCGTTTTTCAACTTTTCTCTTCCAAAAAACACGAGGATCTATGCCGGAAAAAAAAGAAGAAAAAGACTTTGAATGGGAATTGAAGCAAATACCATGGAAAACTAAAATTGGTAAACCCATCAACTGTTTAGTGTTTTTTCTTGTTCCTTTTGTTATATTTTAACATACTAGGGCCCGACGTACAAAATGATGCATGTTTTTTGTTTGATTAGAGCCTACTTTGTGGATTTTCACATATCAAGTATCTATTCCATTTGAGAAGATGAATAGTAAACGACTATTCATTAGTGAATTTATTTATTTATTATTATTTTTGGTTTACTTTGATATTATTGGGAATTTGTTTTCTTGAGTCACAAAGCCTTGTTGCATAGATCAATCCAACAAATTTTAATTTTTGGGGCTGAAATCAGGCCATTTTCAAGTTGTAACTTAGGGCTGACACTATTCATCCATTTTTATTTTTATTTTTCCTTTAGGGCCTGTTTGTTTTTTAAAAGCAATGGGAAATACACGGTAAATAGTAATTATTACGATTTCACCGTATTTGAAAATTCTTAGGAATTTGTGCCTTTGAAATTGGTTCAAAAGAGATAATCTTAATTTTTGAACTGCAAGTTAATGCATATGATATATCCATTCTGTCCATCTGTTTTATTACAATATTTTGGAGCATGAGACAAAAAATGAAGCAGATCCAACACTCAAGTGGCCCACGCCAAAAGAAACAGTGGCCCCACAAAGTTTTTAACGGTAAGTATTCGATTCCCTTTTTTGTATGACGTGGTCCACTTGAGTATTGGATATGCCTCAATTTTTTAATCATGCTATGAATTCAACTGGAATAATGGATGAACGGTGTGGATAAGAGAAATGCATCACAATGGGACCCACAAATATTTTGTAACATTCTTAGTTTTTGTGTGAAAAAGTAAGCTGTCAAATCAGGTATGTTGTAAATGTAAGGGGAAATAATTATTACTTTTTTACACGGTATTTACCAGTTCACCGGAAAATCAAACATGCCCTTAATATCGTTGAGGGAAATTGTTTTCATGAATCAGGAAACGTGCTACTTTAATCAATCCAATGGTCTTTGAATTTCAAGCCCAAATCAAGACGTTTTAGTGCTTTAAGTTAGGTTCACACCATTCTTCTGAATTTTCTATATTTTTGTTCCTCAATATCGTTGAGGGAAATTGTTTTCTTAAGTTAAAAGCCTCATTACATACTTTGGCCGATGTGGAACTGTATTGCATTTTTTGGCTGATGCTGTTTTTTAAAATCTTGGGAAACAGGAATTTTTATTTGAAAATGTCAGGGAGGATATATTTTTATTTTTTTAGAAAGATGTAAGGAAGGATGTTCCCTGGCAAATAGGATAAAAGATTAAAATAGTAAGCAATTAGGACCATCTGGTTTTGTCAGTTATGCCTTTAGGAGAATTACTGTTAAATCCGCGTGTGAAGTGCTGAAAAACCGTGGCCAGAATCAAAACGTCTGGAAATGGTTGTGGAATAAAGACATTTTATCCAACCTCTCTTTTCATCTTTGGTGATGTTTATCGGGGAAGGTTCCTGTGGATGGCTACAAATGTATGGGGCTTCTTCAGCTTTATTTTAAATGTGCCTTTCTCCGCTTATCAGTCCTTGTGTCAACGATGCCTAGAATGGTTTCACAGGGACTCCACATCAAATCAATTCAATTGGATAATATTTATGCCCCCAGACTTTTATTTTCTGGGATATTTAGAAGGAAAAGAACGGAAGAAGGTTTGAAAATAAAAGATGTGCCATGAAGACAGTGGTTGGTAAAGTCTTGTTCTGGATCAGTTCCATTCAGAAATCTGGAGGGGGATTTGCAATATGGGAGATAGCAGCAAAAGATGGGGATCGGTTCCTAAGTGGGGCACTAGAAAGGAGAGGTTTGGGAGGATGAATGGGTCGTAAATAAGCCTTTGGAGTGGCTTTCCGCGACCTCGACAGAGTTACAGTCCAGTGCCAAGTTCTGGTCAAAGACTGCGCAACCTTTTCAAATTGTAAAGTGGTTTGGCACATCAGGTTCAGAAGAAACATAAAGGATGTGAAATCATGCATTTTGCAGAAATGATGACCATCCTGGAACCGGTTAAGGTTATTTATGAATAAGATAACAAAGCCTGGAATCTGCAACGGGGAAGTTCCCAGCCAAATCCTTTTTCTGGACCATTTTTAAAGATGAAACTAGGTCCTTTCCTATTGTGTTCGGAATACAATCGTCCCTCCAAGAATCTCAGATTTCATGTGGACAACAGTGAAGGCAAAAATCCTCACTCAAGATCAGCTAAAGAAGAGAGGTTTCGGTATCCCAAACAGCTGTGTTCTCTGCTGTCATAGTGAGGAATCAGTCACTCATCTATTTCTACACTGCCCCTATGTGAGGTCAGTATGGTTGTTCATTCTCTCCCTCATCCAAGTCACTTGGGTGCTATCAGGAAATCTCCTTGTACAAACAGCCCTACAGTTGTGTATACAGCTCTGCAGTTGTACCCACAATAACAATAACAAAGGTCTGTAGTTGATAATTTCATCATGTTACATCAAATGCATGTTAATCTTAATACACCGACTGATTTTCATGAAATTCTCTGCAAGTGTAATCAGATGGGGCTCGCTTTGGGTTTGGCACACACATGTGGGCTAAAATTGGATTGCATAATAAAGGCTCAGAAGTTAAAAGAAGCGTGGATGGCCTTTATATCACCATCCCAAGTTTCAGGTAATAAATCCAAATTGAGTAAGACCCTGTTTGGAAAATCACTAAAATGGGCATTCCATCCAATATTCGAGGTGGCCATTTGCATTTCGAGGCACTGCTTGGAAATTGTGGAAAGACCATTTTGCATTGGCCAGATGGAAAAAGCCCATCAAACTCGCCAATCCAACGAACAAGAGTTTAGCAACAATGTCCAACTAGGTGAACGGCCAATCCAACGAACAGGAGTTTAGCAACATCCAAAGTAGCCTAAAGCCTCCATCCAACCAAGAATAACTAAGAGTTGAATATCTGCGTACCTAATGCTGGGCTGAACATTTGTATAGTATTGCAGTGCATTGACGGCAGAAGCCATGTCTTGCATCTGGAGAAGAGCCTGACAGATTAGCAGATATAGATCAAACAACTAAATGCAGGCAGTCTAGGAGCATAAGCATGCATGTAATAACTATAGAGTTCCAAACAACCAGGACCCCAGAAAGAAAACCTGATTTTTGGCACGTAACATCACAAGCTTAGTGACAACTCCAAAAGAATGCACCAGCTGAAGCAGATCACTCTGAAAAACAGAAACAGGTGCAAAGGCAACAACTGTGAAGACAAATTGCAATTAGAGTTTCAATGCTCAAAATAAAAAGAGATGGTTTGAAATACCTCAGATATTTCATGGCCAACGTTTCGGACATGAATAACCTTAGAAGGCGCTCTGTCATCTTAGCAGATCTCTGCAGCAAGCAAAATGGCAGAGAATCCAAGAATTTCACTATTTAGTATTTACATACAGGTAAAATATAGTTGAATTCAATGTAAAGAGAAACAATCACTACCAATTCATGTCATTTACTTCAACATATAAAGTTAGGGGGAAAAAACCAGCAATCTTTATAGATGAGGGCCATGAAAGCCCAACTTTCATGATCCAGACCATACATATGGTGGTAACCATAGTAGAAATCTCCCATTGCCCATTGGACAATCCTCAGTATCCAATACACAGCCTGCAAATGGATGGTAAAATGGAAAATACAAGTAATGGTCCATATCATCATCATTATCATCTCAGCTTCATCCCAATTAATTGGGGTTCGCCACATGAGTCGTATTCCACCATTCCACTCTATCAAGGGCCATACCCATAGGCCATCAAGTCTGTTCTCACTACCTCCACCCACATCCTTTTGTACCTTCAGCTTGCGAAACATTGTATGATACCTTATTGCATCCATCAATTTTGCATGCATTCTATGCAGTTGTATCATCCTTCTCTAAAGGGATGATCATGACCTACGATTGAAAGTCCCAATCCCACTGGTATGCTAACAAACAAAATAAATAAATAAATGAAATGTTTGGTTTTTTCATTAGAAAAAAAGAGTAGGGAAATATTACGGTAGACCAGAAATTGTGTCCCAAAGATCTCCAGCCACCAATCAACGTATTAAAACAAGGACCAGACGTATACATGGTCCAAATTGTTCCAAATGGATCAACCCATGAGGTCATAATTAAGTTAATTAAAAACAGTAGAGAGAGAGAGAGAGAGAAGAACAACCACTCATAATGGGGGGGCAAAAACCTGAACAGGTGGCCCAGCAAGTAGACAGTTAAGACAGCAATGGTTGAATTTAAACAGGAAAAAAAGTCGGAAAAATGAATATGCAAGGGATCTTCCAATATTGGGGATTTTTAGTGCATGGACCATCATGTGAATGCTTTGGGCATTGTATCATTGAACCATGACCCCACCCAACCTGGACAGACTGAAATCCCAAACAGTTGGAATCATTCAACCATTCATCCGACCATTGAATAATATCTCAAATACAATAAAAAGAAAGAGAGAAGAAGAAGAAGAAGAAGAAGAAGAATACTAGACATACCTATTCGTGTAGAAACGGAGCAAAAACAGGATAGACGTCGGGGGAAGATGGCGCAGTGGAGAAGACGAGAAGGAAACCCCGGTTTCGAAACCTAATTCATCCTCCCTCTTTTTTTCGTTTTTATTTTTTATTTTTTTAAAGTATAATAATCGGCAACAAGTCTGCGGTAATAGTCACTCCATTCTCCGAAGTATGGTGGCAAAGCCCCTGCTGTTACATATCATGTTACACATCTCTTTTATGGTGGATTTTCTTTTCTTTTGCTTTTTTCGTGGCTTAAGCTGCAATAACAAATGCATTAATTTAAAACACCTCGATCCAAAGATCCTTTCCAAGAATTGGGCAATAAAGAGAAAAATAAATGGGAGTAGAGACCTTAAGTGAAATCAACATTTCTACGAGCCAATTTCACATTAAGGATTTGATTCATCCACAGTATGGCCCACGAGTCGAACGGATGAGATTGCATTTTATGTGAGCCGCCCATGTGTGAAGTGTATAAGCCACCTTAATTTCTAAAATGGTGGTTAACTATCAGCGGAACGTAGACCTTGTTGCATTGTGGGCGTATGTACGCTGGTCAGGGGGGACATGAGGAGCAAATACAATCGAAGCCCCCTATTTCATCATCATCTCATCCATTGTTTGTGTGTGGGTCTCTCTCTCTCTCTCTCTCTCTCTCTCTCACATACATACACATGGGGGAGCAAGCCGCACAATCAACCATAACCACAACCTCAGCAGGAGCAGCACTACCGGCATCTTCCCATCATCATCATCATCATCATCATCATCAAGAGAACCCTCTTCCTTCTTCTCTTCCAAACCCTTCTTCCAAGATCCCCTTCCGCCCCAGGAAGATCCGGAAGCTCTCTTCCTCTTCTCCTCTTCAACGAGGAGGAGAAGAACAAGTAGAACAAGAAGATGAAGAGAATTTCAAGGAGAAGAAGAAGAATAATGAAAAGAAGAAGAAGAAATCTCTACAGACAACCTCCACCACTACTACCACCAGACTCCCTCTCTCTCTTCCTCCTCCTCCACCAAGAACCCTATCCAGCGAAGGCGAGATCAGTCTGGCCCTCCGCCACCTTCGTACCTCCGATCCCCACCTCGCTCGCCTTATCGACATCCACGATCCTCCTTCCTTCCACAACCTTCACCCTCCCTTCCATTCCCTCGCCCGCAGCATTCTCTACCAGCAGCTCGCCTTCAAGGCTGCTGCCTCCATCTACTCCCGCTTCCTCTCCCTCTGCGGTGGCGAGGCTGGTGTTGTCCCTGATTCTGTCCTTGCCCTCACCCCTCAGCAGCTCCGCCAGATCGGCGTCTCTGCCCGCAAGGCCACCTATTTGCACGACCTCGCCTCTAAATACCGAGGCGGGATCCTCTCCGACTCCTCTATTGTGGCCATGGACGACAAGTCCCTCTTCTCCATGCTCACCATGGTCAAAGGCATTGGTGCCTGGTCTGTCCACATGTTCATGATCTTCTCCCTCCATCGCCCGGACGTCCTCCCTGTCGGTGACCTTGGTGTCCGGAAGGGCGTCCAGCTTCTCTACAATCTCGACCAGCTCCCTCGCCCCTCTCAGATGGAGCAGCTCTGTGACAGATGGAGGCCATATCGCTCTGTTGGCTCCTGGTACATGTGGAGGCTTGTGGAAGCAAAGGGCTCTCCTGCAGCTGTGGCAGCAGCAGCATCTGGACAGCCGCAGCAGCAACTTCTCCATCCCGTGGTCAATGGCATTGCCAATCTAGAGTGAAGTGTCTTCCCTTCTGCTTCATTCGGATTTCCTGCAGCTGTTTCCATCGATTTTCAATTCTTTCTTGACCTTTTGTCTTTTCTTTTGTGCTGCTGCTTCGCACTGTCCCATGAACTCTTGTTGGTTTCCTTGTTTTGCCCTTAATTAATTATCATTGCATGTTGATGCTAAAGGATATTCTCCTACGATCAGAAACTCAGAATGAAAAAAAAAAAACTGCTTCTGGGACTTAGATCCATAAAACTGTATCATGTTAACTATATCCTGACTTGCACAGTTGGATGTTTTTACTGTATTCAAGTTAAAATGGGGGAATTTATGTTGCAGGTGCTGGAACATTTGATCTCTTGGGAAGAACCCATCATCACCCCAGTAAAACAGACTAGAATGGCTTCATAACTGGACTTACTACTACGCTTTTGTTATCAGAACGGTATCATTTTGTTTATTGTTCGTTCAACACATGAAGAGTTCTTACTTAACTGCACTAGAAAAGACTCCCAAGTTTTTAGCACTACATGACTTTATAAATAGTCAAACCACTTCAAATTGCATAATTTTTCTGAAGGCACAAGCCTAGAAGAGCACAATTCAAGGCGACGTGAGAACATGGATATGGTTTCCTCCCTTTGTCCTATGCAGATTCCAGAAATTATAACAGCCATTCCACATTTATGACTGACTCCAGCAGTGGAACTGCAGTTACCGCACGTCAGTTCCCTGCCTTATCTTTAATTTAAATTAGAGGAGAGCTTATAATAGCCACCAAAATATTACTATTTCCATATTCTATGCAAAGTTAAGATGGCAGTCCAAGCTGTTCAGTTTTGGGCAAAATTACTAATACCCTTCTACCACTCTCCCTGATTTCTGAAAGATAATTGGTGGGGCTTCAATGTTTTTCCCAAAAGATATTTACTTTCTATGTTAGGGAAGTGGGTTGTTTTAGTGTGGTAACTTGCTATAGGTTGTGAAGAGAATGGAGAGAAATCTTCCTCCATGGAAGAGTAATTGCTCTCTCTAAGCATGGATTTTCTTTAGCAAGGAGCCACGGCCAAAAAGATATTTCACCTCCTCAGTTGGTCCGAAGTGTGTAAGTCTGTGATTGAGGGAGGTGTGGGCTTTAAATGTTTGGATGTGGGTAAATTGGCCCTCCTTGGTAAGCCGATGTGGATATTTGGGGTGGAGGATTCCAGCCTCTAGAGGAGAGTTGTTGCAGCTAAGTACGGCATTTCCCTTTAGATTGGTGAAGTATACAAGCGAGATATTGCCTACATGTTTGCTTACCATTATAAAACAATGTTGTTAACTATGATACCTATGATATTACGTTCTTTTTTTTTTTTAAAAAAATTGTTATAAACTCTGATACCTATGATATTACAATTCGAAAAAATGTTTTAACTTTGATACCCAGTTACTACTATCTGCTTAATATATCGTGTTTTATAAAATATTGCTACTAGCACTGGATATTCTTCAGAGAACCTTTTTATTTTCTTTTGAGAAATAAGCAAACTTTAATGAAAGAGGGAGAACTCTAAGAGATTGTGAAGGACTGTTTCAACCAACTCCTATTGTATTAGGCGGTGTTTTAAATATCAACGATATCGGCCAATATATCCCACGATATATCTTGTATCCTACCTGTGCAATACGAAATGCACAGGTAGTGCGATATATCCCACATGTTCGATTTGGTGAGTATTTTTGAATTCCGATCCTTTTATTTTCTGTAAATCATGTTAAATTAGTGTCAAATCGATACAAATCCATGATTTTTCATGTTTTGCAAGAAAAGTCATGGATTGGGAGTTCGATTTCGAGATTTGGAAGAGATGGTGAGTTGTGAAAAATTGAAAAAATCAAAATTTCCCAATTTCTCGCAAATCATTTGCAATCTTTGTGTCCAAACATAAAATTAAGCATGTATGTAACCTAATCTAGTGATTCTTCTTTTGCTTGTGAATGTATTGCGTTTGTTTCCACACGTTTTCTTACATTTATAAATTATATGAATAGACATTGAATATACTTGCATCAATTCAGTTAGACAACGCATAGATTAGGACCCCATACAAAGAAAACCTATTATGTGTACTTGTTTTTTGTAAGATTTTGATTTATAAGTATGTACTGATGTCTTTTTTAACAATCATTGAAGTTTTATTGAAAAATTAAACTAATTTCCCAATGTTTTCCCATGTTTCTAACAACAACGATACATTACACGATACAACCGATATATCCCATGCGATAACCGATATGTATCTGTATCCCAAGAATGTGATACGTAAAGCGATAAAGATATTTTGAACACTGGTATTAGGTTCATTATTTATAAAAAACCGACCAATTTCTTGCATTCTTGTGGTAGTAAATGTTTGTTTGTATGGTGGAATGCTTGCAAAGGGATTTCTTGTTGCAAGCAGAGGAAGATAATTATAAGTGTCATGAGGTACAAGAACCAACAAGGTAGGAGGAATGGATAACAAACTGATGAAAGCCATCAATCAAGCTCTCCTAGGATTGGCAATGCAGGGGGTTGCATTATGGGAAGAGGTGGTGTTGTTGAAATATAGTATGCGGAACAATGGGTGGAGCACTCCTAGAACCTGCCGATACATAAGTTCTGGAATTTGGAAAACCATCTTAGGTGTGGAGAATTTATCCATGCAAGATCAGTTGTGCTATAGGTTCTGGGAGGATTGCTACTGCAGATATCATTCTTTGAGTTCAAAGAATGGGTTGGATCTCATTTAGTGTGGTTACCAAGTTTTAGATGGGATCTAAGGGAGGAGAAGCAAAATCTGATCAGATTATGGATGCTCTTGGAGCTGTCAATCGTCAAAGGTAGAACAAGAGAGTATGGAGGTGGGCCCACGGCAAAATATTTTCGGTCAAATCCTTCTACGAGAAAGCAAGGGAGTTTTTGACATGATTTGCATTGTTCCCTTTGGTGTGGCTCACCAGAGTTTCGGATTGACATGATTTTGGCACGAGAATGAACATGTGATCCCAACAATGAGAGAAGGCCGTTGCCTTTTATATTAGAAGGCATGTAGGACATTCTCCTAATTTCTAGGACTATCTCCTCATCCTCGTCTTTTTCTTCTGCTTTTGTGTGGCTAACAATTAAATCATCCACTAAAGATTCTTACAAAATAATTGTATTCTTTTATAGTAGAAGGCATGTGGTTTTTAGGACATTCTCCTACTTTCTAGGACTATCTCCTCGTCCTCGTCTTTTTCTTCTGCTTTCGTGTGGCTAACAATTAAATCATCCGCTAAAGATTCTTACAAAATGATCATATTCTCTTAATTATTTTACTACTTGGGTTTGTATCGTGGAGACCATTTAGGAATCACTATGTCATTAAAAAAAAAAAAAAAACTAATATGCCAAAAATCAGGGAATCATATTCAACTCGAAGATGCCAAGATACTTGTATATTCTCAATGTATCAAGATGCTTTGTATATTCTCAATGTATCAAGCCTTGCATTATATGTGACTGATACTGAGACTGGATACTGATACGATACACAGAGATATGTTGCGACCCTAGGCATTTCTTTTGTATTATTGTCATAGGGGAGTGTAAGGCATGAAACAGTGGGGAGAGGAAGGGAAGGAAAGATGGGACTTGGAAGCATGGAATTACAAAACAGCTATGTGCAGTTGTATCGGCTGTTGCATTAAGGAAAAAGTTACTCTTACGAGATATGGGGGTGAAGAGAGATGTAGAGGGAGGGTGGGAGTCAACTCAACGGGCTTTTTTGGGGAAATTCCTATCCATAGGTTCCCCAGAAACCACTAATTCAAATGTCTTCCCATATCCTTTAGATACTCAAAGTTTGGAGCTCTCCAAAAATTAATTGCATGGGTAGAAGTGTCCGCTACTACTAACGTTTTATATTGTGAAAAGGCTTACCCTAAATACGATACTTTCATTGAACTCACTATTTCTTTTTCTCTCTCCTTTTTTTTTTCTTTTTGGTTTTCGAAGAATATTCACAATTTTATTTATTTATTTATTTTAAAAAGCAAAGGGGAACAAGAAGAAAACAAAACAATACAAAAAAAAAGGGAAAAGAAGGGGAAGAAGTATGTACAAATGTTTCAAAAAACATTGATCCAAATGTTTTAAGTAAAGCCATGAAATTGTTTTAAATAGAAAGTACAAGTCATAAGACTTTTTTATCGAATGCAAATGCCATAAACATACCATGAATAATATGTTCAAATGGATATATGCATCATCCATGCCCTAGATTTAGAAATGGAAAGTGGTCTCCCCATTAATGTACTCGTATGTGTATCAGTACTATATCTGGGTACATAGATCGAAGTTATTCACCAATTCCTGAATCAACGTAAATGAGCAAAATGATCAAACTATCCAACTGAGTTACATGTTGAACTTTTAGAAACCAAGATTTGTGTCCCCATTAACATATTCATTTACATATCAATACCTAGGTTGATATTAGTGTTCCTTTCTTGCGGGCTTGCCCATGAGCCGTTGCCAGGCCAGTGTTTTGCTATAATTGTGTCAGATTGGCAAAGCTTGTGGGTATCTGATTGTTCCATCATCAATGGGCTGCTGCTTGGCTTGCCTAGGGGTTATTTCTTTTCTTGTTTTTGGCCCTTGGGCATCAGTGGCTGCAGAGCTATTCTCCATACTATGGTTTGGCTGGCATTGTCATGTTTTGAGGTACTTTTTAATATCCAGTGTGGTCATTGTGCCTCGTATTGTGCAGCCTTCTAGCTCTGCATTCTGTCTGAATTTGAGGCCCTCTGTTGTGTCTTCTTTTTTGTTTCTCTATTTTACTAGCAAAAAAGATTAGGTCTTTATTGATGTCAGGCAGAGTGTGCTGGAGGATTGAAACTGTCCTCGAGCTTTAGCTTTTCATGAAATCTCTTGGCATTTCTCTAATATGTAGTGGTAGGGACATACTTTTCCTAGTGCTATTGGGTTCAGCTAGAGGTTGTATTTTGTGTAGAACGGTGCATTTGGCATTAATGTGAGTACTATGGAAAGGAGTGGGACAATTCTTTCCCTGCAATGACCTCTTCTACCCTCCGAAAGCCAATATCGGATCACAGTCCAATCATCCTAGCCTCTTCAGGTATTCAGTTCTTGTTCTCCTCCTGCTTTGGAAATGTGGCTGCATATGCAGGGATTTCTGGACCTAACTAGGGGATGGTGGTCTGATATGTGAAACCTTGGGCTCGGCATGCTTCCCTTTCTATAAGTTGTCTCATCAAGGCAAGATAAGATTTTACATTAAGTTGGTCTTTGGTAAGCTTGAGCGGAAGAGAGATTTTGGGGGATCTTGGCAATCCTGATGTTGTGGAAGGATTGGAAGGTTCTCCAAACTTGGAAGAGAAGCAATCAGATCCTAAGAAAGAAAATGAAAACAATCCCCATTGAGAATGCATCTCCTAGCTTCAGAAATCTTGAGCCGATGAAATCTTAAGGTGTGAAGGAGTTGAGTGACTTTAGACCTATCAACCTCCCGGGAAGCCTTTATAAACTTTTTGCCAGTGTTGTTGCTAACAGGCTCCAAATAAGCCATTGCATTGATCATACTTTTCATACCAAGGTGCCTATATTTATAATTGCCATGTTATGGATGGGTTTCTCATTGCCAATGGATGTGTTAGCCTAGAAAGTAGAAGTGGCTACCCAGGTTTGTTCCACAAGATAGATATGGGAAAGCTTATGACCATTTGGATTGGTACTTCCCCATGTACATGATGTAAATAGCGGATTTGGAAAGTGGGTGAGGTGGATCAAGGATTGCATCTCATCAATCTCATTTTCACTTCTTCTGGGTGGCTCTCTTAAGAAGATTCTTTCAAAGTTCCAGAGGCCTTGGACAACAGGACCCTCTTTCCCCTTCCTTGTTCTCTATCATCGCAGAAGGCTCAATTTGGACTCTTTTAGAGCTGAATCTCCTATCTCATGTTCGTAAACAATACAGTTTCTTTTATGTGACATGGTGCCAAACCAAATTGCAGTTGTTTGTGGAATCTGTTGTTTCAAGGTTGTCTTTGGTTGAGATTTTGGCAAGAGCTCTATTACAGGAGTGGAGTTGGATTTGTCAATAGTGGATAGTATGATGCTTATTATAGGGTGCAAGGTGGAGTCTTTACCATAAAATATTTGGCCTTCCTCTTGGTGCAAATCCAATTGCTGAATCGACCTGGGATCCATTTGTGGAGAGAGACGAGAAAAGACTGGCTTCATGGAAATATGTCATGGAAAAGATCATATATTTCCCTTGGTGACTGTTTAATGCTACACTGTCAATCTGCCCACATACTAACTGCTATTTAAAATCTCCACTAAGGTAGCTATGAAACTCAAATAGCTACAAAAGGATTTCATGTGGGAAGGAGACTCGAGCACCAAATGGGAGGATATTTCAAAAGCCAAAACGCAAAGGGGGAATTGGTGCAGGCAGAACAGGGAGAAAAACTGGATGCTGCTGGCAAAGTGGTAGTGGTGGAGGTTTGGTTGTGTACATGATTCCCTTTTTTGGACGGTCATCTCCTGCTATTATGGGAGGAGGAGAGGGGCTGGAATCTGGTAGGAGTGATTGGTGGGAGGAGCTTATACATTTGAAAGGCAATTTCCAAGTTTGGAGATGATTCAAGGGAGTAGGCAAATTCTCTTGATGGGGACATCACGTGCACACGCGCATGCATACAAGGAGAGGGAGGGCCCCACCGTCGATCTGGCTCGATGACGATGTCGAAGGAGGGCCTCCTAGTGAGAAGACAGAGTTTTGGTTCAAGAGAGTGGGCGTGATAGCCAAGTAAAGCCTATCATGGGATCTCATGATCGTGGCCCACTAGTCGGATTGATTTCATATTTTAGGTTTTGATTATTTATGTTATTTAGAATATCATGAACACTTTAAATTTCTTTGATTAGTTTTTATTTTGGTTTACTTAATCGCCAAGTGATAGGTTGCGCACATGGCCCGAGTTTTGGAGTATAAGGTTTTCCTATAAATAGGCACCCCTTGTAGTTCTTTTGATTCATTGAAGTTTAATAAAAATTCCTACAAGTTTTTTTCTACTCTCTGAGTTTTTAAGTTATGGAAAAATTCAAGTGGGTGCAAAGCACTTCCTTTTCGAAGGGCTAACTGTCATGGTGCGAAGCCACATCTATCCCCATCCGCCCCTACCCTCCTCCATCCATATATCTCACTTTCTACAGCTATCCCCGCCTTGAATCCATCAGTTTTGCAGCAAATCTTCTCCCTACAGCCAGTTTCCAGAATCTGGCCCTACAAGAGGGTTGAAACTTCGGCGAAGCACCACGCACAGGCCGTAGCTCGGATCGACCCAAAACTTCGCAGTTTTGGAGCCCACCCCTGGCCGACCAGGGCCAAGGAGAGCTTTTCCGGGTTCGACGCCCCCTCGCACGTGTGGCTAGGCAGTGTTCGAAATATCGGTATCGCACAATGTATCACAACCTTGGGATACAGATACGTATCGGTTATCGCACGGGAAATATCGTTTGTATCGCGTAATTTATCGCACATTTTGGGAAACATGGGGAAACATTGGCAAAACAATTGATTTTTTTTTATTTTTTTTTATGAAACTTCAAGAATTATTTTAAAAGACCTTAATACACACTTTTAAATCATAAAATCTCAAGAAAGAAGTGCACATAATAAATTTCCCTTGTATAAGGTCCTAAGTTATGCGTTATCTGATTAAACTAAGGTAAATATATTCAAATATGATGCATAACATTTATAATTGTATAAAGATGTGTATGAAAACATAACCAATGCATTTAAAAGCAAAAGATACATTAGAAATTAGAAAACATACCTATCAATGATGTATATATTCAATATCCACCTTGTCCATCCGTTTTTCCATGTCATTTTAGGACATCATCCAAAAAATGAAGCAGATCCAATAATCAGGGGGACCATACCATAAGAAACGATGGTGATTGACCATTAGTGACCACAAAAGTTTTGGATCAAGCTGATAATTGTTTTTTCCCTTCATTCAAACTTATGTGGACCATGCAAGTGAAAATAGTTGGAATTGATGCTACTGTTGAAAACAATAAGACCCACCTTGATGCATGCACGACATATCTACATCGTCCATTGGTTTTGCAACCTGATTTTAAGGGTTGGCCTAAAAAATGAGACAGTTACAAATTTCAGGTAGATGTGTTCTACTCCACACAAAATAGTAGTTATTGACCATTAAAAATTGTGGGCCAAAAAATTTTCTCGATCAATCTGATATTTGTGTTTTCCTTTCATCCAAGTATGTGTGAACTTATCAATGGGTTGGATGGTCACAATGGACCTTAGGAAGTTTTCGATGGTGGGGCACACCTAAGTTTCCAGCACAGGAACTTCCTGCAGAGACTTTCGCAGGAAATCCGCGCCCGTGAAGGAAACAGATTGGCTACTCCCCTGGTGGTCGGTGCTTTGTGGGCCCCACCATAATGTATGTGTTTCATCCATTCCGTTCATCCATTTTTAAATATCATTCTAGGTCTTTACCCCAAAAATGAGAGGGATATAAATCTCAGGTGGACCACACCACACGAAAACAATAGTGATTGGATATCCATCATTTAAATCCTCCTAAGGCCTACTGTACTGTTTATTTGACATCCAATCTGTTGATTAGGTCATAAAGACCCAGATGAAGGGCAAAAACAAAGATCAACTTGATCCAATACTTTTATGGTCCCCAAAAAATTTTTAATAGTCGAAGTTCATTCAGAACTGTTTCCTGTAATGTGGTCCACTTGAGACTGGGATATACCTCATTTTTTGTGTAACAACATAAATTGATCTAGAAAAATAGGGGGAGTAGCCAATCCGTTTTCGTCCATAAAGATGGCGCTAAGGATCCTCGAGCTGAGTTGTACAAACAGTTCAAAGGAGATCAAAGTTACATTCTCCCCAAAATAATGTATTTATTATATCCACACCGTTAATCCATTTGGAGAGATCATTTTAGATCATGAGCCCGAAAATGAGTCATATCCAAATCTCAGGTGGACCACACCACAAATAGCAGTGAAGGCAATGATTCTCACCGTTATAACATTCGTAGGGCCCGCCATAACGTTTTTTTTCCATCCAATCTTTTCACGAGGTCACAAAGACCTTGATGAAGAGGAAAAAAAAATCCATATCGATCTAAAACTTCTGTGACCCTAAAAGGGTTTCAGTGGTAGACGTTTAATGTCCCACAACTATTTTCAGTGTGGTCCACATGATCTTTGGATTTGTCATATTTTTTGGGTAAAGACTTAATACGAGCTCGTAAAATGGACGAATGGTTTGGATATAACATATAACTTGCGATGGGACCCACAAAACTTGGTGACGTCAACACACCATTCAGGTCGGTGGTGTGCAGTACACTAGCCCATCCACTTCCTGTAAATAAGGGCTCGAGGCCCTTTTTTTCGAAGCAGAGAGGGTTCCGGAATGCCGGAACCCTAAAATCTCTCCCAAATGTCGGGATTTGGAGGATTTCTCTCGATTTCGCCCCCAAATCTCTCCAAATCAGAGACTTGGATTCGAATGGCCCATCAAACGCAGCTTCCGATCAGGACAATCTTCTTTACAGGTACCGAAATCTACTGTTGAAAGTTTTTCTTTTTTTTTTTTTTTCATTTTTTTCGGATAATGATGCTCTCCCAGGCGCGATATTAACGATAATATTGGCCGATATCTGAAATTTTGGATTTTCGGTATCTTCCAGGGGTTATCGGAGGAGTTTCGTCTCGCTAGGGCCCGATACCGATAATATCGGCCGATATATCAGCCGATAGTATCGATATTTCGAACATTGTGGCCAGGCACCTACGCACGTCCGAGTGCCCCGGCCCGCTGTCCGCACGCGGGAACAATCTTCTGGTTCAGGTTTTCGTCTTCTTTACCCTCTCATACCTGTTTTTCATAAACTCTAACCCTAGATTGCGTTTTCCCTAATTTGTTTGCCCTTTTTTCTTACCCTAAGGTTCCCGGAATTGGAATTGGTGAATCCCTTGGATTATGGACTGATTGTTGTGCATGTGTGGATGATTTCTATTTCCATTTGAGTATTGTTTGGTTCATAATTTTTATTGATCCAGCCCTAACGTGTGTAGGCCTAGACTCACATAGATTCTCCTTAATTGAATGTTTGGACTTTTGTGTGGGATATGGAATTTGTGTAATTGTTTCTGAACTAACGTGATCTTAAGCCTGAAATCTTGCACATTATATCTGAATTTCATGTCCTGCATCATCTCTCCAAGGGTGTGATGTTCGAAGTTGGGATGAGCAACCAAATTCATTTTTGTGAAGAGGTGGGGAGATGTATTGTTGGCCAACTGTTTCCCAAGTTTGTTCTATTTCTTGAAGGGAATCTTCTCATGAAGAGCGGTAGATTGGTTTGGAGTTCTTACTTCAGAAGGTATCTATGGGACTAAATTAGAAAAAGCATAGAATATCTTCTCAAAATGCTCGATGAGGTCCTTCTCACAGCAACAGGGAGGACAAATGTGTTTGGCCTTATGCATCTAGGTGGAAGATTCTCCGCTTAGGAATTTCAGATAGCTCTATATGCAGTAAGTAGACCTAAGCCTCTATGTGCTAAGGTTTGGGGATGATGTGCCCCTTCAAGGGTGGATAAGCTTTTTGTTGCACCTCTCCATAGAAAAAAGATATTCTGACACTGGATCAACTCTAAAGAAGAATTTTCTGCATTCCCAACATATGTTTTATGTTTGGAAGATGCAGAGATGGCTGGATCACAGTCTTCGTCATTGCAAGATGGCTTGTGAAACTTAGGTTTTCTTCTTCAATCTATTCAGTATTTTTTGATTGCTTCTTGGTTCTGTGTCAGGTCTAATGGAGGGCTGAGTGAGTGGTCCAGATCGGCCTTGAGGCAGAATGTTACGGAGGTCACTTCTTTTACCAATTTTTCCGAGGTAGATGAAAAGAATTCCGTGGGGCATATGGAAAGAAATAATGATAGCGCATTTGGGCCCTCTTTAAAGCTACTGAAGCATATTGAGTTTCTTCTTACAAGTTGGCTATATGGGCTAAAGAAAGAATTTAGAGCGAGATTTTCTGATTTTTAAAATTTTATATTTTCTATACAGGAAGCAGATGTCGCCTTAGGCACCTGCCTGCTGAATTCCTCCATAGGGTAGAAATTGAATGTCGATGAGAGTTCTTTGGGGAATCCTTGATCGTTTGGAATTGGTGTTGCGACCCATATCAACTATCAAACACAAAATCCAGCTATCATTTTAGCCCTTAAATCTTCCGCGCTCATGATGCAAAATGGATGGCAATTGAAGTAGGAGGCAATGTTTTAAATGTTGACGATATCGGTCGAGATATCTCACGATATATCTTGTATCCTATCTGTGCGATATGAAACACATAGGTAGTGCTGATATATCTCACATGTTCGATCTGGTGAGCATTTTCAATTTTCGATCCTTTTTTTATATTGAAATTATGTTAAATCAGTGTCAAATGGTTATAAATCCATTGGTTATTCATGTTTTCCATGAAAATCATGGAGTTAGAACTTTGATTTCGATATCCGTTGGTTCTTCATGTCCTCCATGTGTTTTTTTTTTTTTTTTTTGGAAATTTTCCTTCAACCAGCCATCGATTGAGACTAATTTTAAAGTATTTAAGAGTATTTAATTAAATGATTATCACATACACTCTAATTTCGAAATTTGAGTGTCGATGGTCCGATTTGAGTTTCTCGCAAATTGTTTGTAATGTTTTTGTTAAGTCCTTGTTGATTTTAAAAAATAGAAATATTTTTTAATTAAAAATTATTAAAAAATATATATATTTTTTCAAAATTTTCCTTCAACTAGCTATCAATTGAGACCAATTTGAAGTATTTAGGAGTGTTTGATGAAATGATCATCACGTACAATCTAAATGCTATGCATTCAATTTGAATATAGTTCCATTAGTTCAATCAGACAACACATAGCTTAGGACTTTATACAAAGGAAACCTATTATGTGCACTTTTTTTTTAGATGTTATGATTTAAAAGTATGTATTAAGGTCTCTTTTTTATTTTTTAACAATACATAAAGTTTCATTGAAAAATTCAACAAATTTCCCTATGTTTCCCAAAAAGTGCGATAAATTACCCGATACAAGCGATAACCGATTATGTGTATCCCAATTATATAATATGTAACACGATACCGATATTTTGAACATTGGTAGGAGGCACCATCTCTCCATCTTTATGGTTCCTCTCATTATTGAAGGAGACAGGGTTGAGCCCTTGGGAGAAAGGGTTTTATGTATAAATGATATTATAAAAAGATGTTCTGCTTTAAAGATGCCTTCTAGTCATGACATTCAAAGGGAAGCCAACTCCATTGACAGTGTTCTAACAAAGCAAGGCATCTCTCTGAATAGCCTCTTCATTGAATCTTTTCAACTATGGCCCCTGAATCCTGATCAAGTGAAGCGGTGAGATAGGATTTATGTAGCCGACCCAAACTAGTCAGGATAAGGCTTATGATGATGATGATTGGGTCATATTATCCTTTCCCTCGAATGGACTTCTCTCTTTTTTCCCCATTTAATACACAGAGAGATCCCAAGGAATCATCAACTCTAAATGTAACTCTTGATGTGACAATTTGCTAGTAGACAGGAGTGTTAGCAGCAAGCAGCTAGTTCTGTTAAACATTAGGGATTGTGCCTCATTCGGCCAATAATCTGTCTAGAGTCTAGACTCTAGACTCAGGTCACAGATAGATGGAGGGATACTCTTTCAAGCAAGATCTTCTCGTCATCTCTCCCTTATAGGTTTTCATTGTCTGAAGCCAAAGTGGATAAGCATATTAATGTAAAATTTTTGTTTTTCATTTAAATTGAATTAGTTGATGATCCTCTATCGGAGATTTTCTCCAACTTACTTTACAAACTTGCTGAAAGAATAACTTGTAAGCACTAATATACTTCTCCATGCACATTTCGCTATTGTTATGTACTTGCCACCCATATTTTGATCATTAAAGGTTCTTTTAAATCATCATCTAAGCCTTATCCCAACTACTCGGGATTTTGCCGGTTGGTCCAAGTCTCCACCATCTCCAAACATATTAAATGGTGCACGGGGTGACTTGTTCATACAAGCAGGAGCAAGCCATGGTGCAAGAATCCTAATCCTTTGAATGGGGCTAATTTGTACAATCATCTGCAAATCAGTGTTACTTTAAAATAATAGGAAATAGTAGGTGTGATATTTTTACTAGATGTTTCTAGATGATGATTGGACCTATTTTATTTCTCTGGTCAATCCTGACTGTCCATTGTCATGCTATTGATTGGAAGCTTAGGATCACCTAAGTGGCACGATTTTTGCACCATGGCTTGCTTCTACTTGTACGAATGAATGAACGGTTTGGGTCGACAATAGGTCACTCCTTGTGCTGTTTAAAAGGTTTGGGGATGGGGACATAGCAAACCCACGACCGGTGGTGCCCCTGCTCCCCAGCCAAAAAAATAAAAATAAAAATAAATAACTAACAAATAACCTCCATGTTCATCTGGGTCCAAACAAATGATTGGGTTGACCTGATTTTTGGGCATCCCATTTTCATTTGGTGGGGGTACTGTGATGGAAGGGTGGAATGGCATACAAACTCCAAGGTGGGTCCCACAGACCAACTAGTTGGACGTATAACTAAGTTGTGTGAGCATCTCAATGTGGAACCCACCATGGTCTTTGTATACATCTCACCCTGTACAATAAGACTGTCTTACCATGAAAACGGGTCACTCTGAAAGTAGGGTAGGGTAGATGGAACTATTGGGTGGGGACACACCACTGAAAATGATGAACAATCAATCAAAAATCTCCACATTCATGGGGAGCGGGGCCCATCTAATGGCTGAAGCCTACAAATTTGGTTGGTTCGTGATTCAGGTGAATGCCACACTTAGTTTTTGCAGGGTCAATTGCAATGTGTATGAACCTTCAAATATGCCATCACACGTTAGGCCTCAGGTTGGTCGGTGACACCAAGGATGGGCGTCCATCCCCCCCCCCCCCCCTGTAAACTGCTCCTGAATTGTGTTGCCCACCTGATCTAATTGCTAATGGATTATCAGTGGAAATGTTGAATATACATCATGATACGCCCAAGGCACAGCAAGGAGCCATTCATGTGTGTGTGTTCTGGTGATAAATCTCATTCTCCTGAATTTCTCAGGAGATTTTCAAATTTTGATATTGAGGTTTTCTTGTAATATTATCAGGAAAATCTTGCTAAAAAAGATAATCATATTTATTTAAATTTATAAATTTTTAAATTTTCAAATACATAATTGTTGATGAATTGGTTTAAAGCTCTAAATAATTTTGCTAGTAAATATCAAGATATTTCAAAATTGAAAACTGCTGACATTATGAAAATCTGTGATATTCTCACAATTATATGGTTTCATTTAGTTGGCAAGATTCCGAAAAGCTTGGCAATATTTGTCACACTGCTCTCCAGTTCATATATAACCTCAATTGGACATTTGCTATGGATAGTTCAGCTTTGCATTGTCAAACGACTAAGTGTCACCGTTCATCTTCAAGCATTCTACAGTATCAACATCAATCTTTAAGTGCTCCATAGGGCTACATTGGGATTACATTATTGAATTTTAATTTGAGCCTATAAGCTTTAATCCAAAATGTTTGATAAATACCAGACCTATTGACAAATCGATTTTCTTTGTATCGGATAAATCTTTACTAAAATCTAAAACTAGAAAATGCTTTTCCAAAGTTGTAATTGTATAATTATATAATGAATTTAGTTAAAAAGAGTAATGCTCCGGTGGTGTCAGGATACTATACTAGTTGCATTGGGACAGTTAACCCATGCAAACACCGCAGTGATTTATCTGATTGGACAAATATAACCATTGGAGCAATAACCTGGCCTTTAATATGGACGATTAAGATCATTCACACAAAAATAGGTCCATTAACAATTAGATCCCATCATGGAGAGAATTGAATTCTTGTTAGGAAATTGTAACCATTCCATCATTGGCATAGAAATAATGCCAAATGAAGGATATATTGGAATGTGTGCATACAAGCTAATTGATGCAGCAAATATAAGCATTTTCTCACCGCCCGTCGTTGATGACATATGACGCTTTATTTCCCTGTTGGGTAGTAGTGAGTGGGGGTTGAGGAAGAATCGCATGTATGTAGGAGGGATGCTTTTATAGCCCATCTTAGGGCATGATCCTAAAAATGAAGAAGATCCAATTCTCAAGTGGACCACACCTCAAGAAAAACTGGTGATTGACCATTAAAAACTTTTAGGTCACATAAGTTTTAGATCAAGCTTGTATCTTTTAGGTCACATAAGTTTTAGATCAAGCTTATATTTGCGTGGTCCCGTTATCCATGTCTTTATGACCTTATCAAGAGGTTAGATGGCAAATAAACATTCCGGTTGCCCCGAAAATGCTTTTAATGGTGGGTATTCAATCATCACCATTTCTTGTGGTACGGTCCTCCTAAGATTTGGATTGGCTCCATTTTTTTTGGATTCCGCCATAAAGTGAGCTGTCAAAATGGATGGAAGGTATGAATTTAAGGCATGCACATCAAGGTGGGCCCACAATCAGGGATCCACCCAATTTGGTGAATCCAAGGAGCTGCTGAAGCCATGCGCGCATTTCGTGTTTGGGATATTAATCAAAATAACCCTTAATTATGGCATAATAAAAGACACTAAAGCTAGATTTTTAATGCTTATCTTTTTTTATGCTAGACTTTTTGGCTTTTAGGAGAAAAATGCACCTTTGTCAGTCATCCCCTCGCATAACGTTAGCTTAACACGGAACTCGAAAGGGCCTTTTAATAATATGGTGTGAACCCTACTTAATCAATGATTGGGTCATCTTTCAACTAATATAATCCGTTCACTTTAATTGGATAGCTGTGAACTTATTAGGGTCATTTAAAAAATTTGGATTCGTCTGTGGCCCACAACTACATTAGCGCTGTAAGCTAATTCTGAATTGTTTCCTCTGATATAGTCCATCCGTTATGAGTTTTGTCCTCAAACTTAGGCAGATGGCATGAAATTAAAATCTATTTTATTTGGACGGCTTGAATCTGCAATAAGACGATTTAGTGGGCCCCACATAAATTGTGTGATGGGTTCAATAGGTGGGTCCCTTGTATGGGAAGACCATTTAGCATTTTCTTTCTCTTTCTTCTTCATTTTTTTTTTTTAATGAATGGGACCAATTTAACCGTTAGGACTGTTACCACGTCCGTGACACCTACTTCGACGAGCTTTCGTCGTGCATTTAGCATCATTCCCTATATTCTTACTAGTTTTTGAATGTTTTTTAAAAATATTTCTGACCACACTCTTCGATGTATAAGTTATGATTGCCAAAGATAGGTTAGGTTAAGATAATAGTGACTTTTGTGTGTTGTTGTTTTTAATGGGCATCAATGGTGGGAGTTTTTGAAAGGGAAAAGGGTGTGGTGGTTTCTTTATAATTGTTCTTTATTTTTTATTTATTAGGTATGATGGTGGGAGTTTGTTAAATGGATGAATGTCAAAATGGAAGAATGTTATAATAGATGAATTTTGAAACAAAAGAATATTGTAATGAATGAATGTCAAAATGAAAGAATGTTATAATAGATGAAGTTTGAAACGAAGGAATATTGCAATGGATGAATGTCAAAATGGAAGAATGTTGTAATGAATAAATTCTGAAACGAAAGAATATTGTAATGGATAAATGTCAAAATGGAATAATGTTATAATAGATGAATTTTGAAACAAAAAAATATTGTAATGGATGAATGTCAAAATGGAAGAATGCTGTAATAGATGAATGTTGGAGTAAATAAATTTTGTTATTGGTGAATGTTAAGATGAGAGAATGTTGTAATGGATAAATAATCATAACTGTCATAATAAGGGAGTTATGACCATTTTTGTCGGATCAACGACCTACATCGCGTATTGACGATCCACAGTCTTTGATGAACTTTGGGCCCACTTTTGGGTAATCAAATGGCGTCCAGATGAGATAATTCTAAATCCATTTGAAATTTAATTAAATTATCTTTCCAATGAGTACAAAATCACCTAAATTAGACATGTAATGAGGGAGTTATGACTATTTTCGTCAAATCAACGATTCACAGTGCATATTGATGATCCACGGTGAGTATCGATGATCTACATCTATTATCGGCGATCCAAAGTAAATATCGGTTATCCATTATTTATATTGGTGATCCTCACTAAAAATCAGTGATCCATAGTGAATATCGCCGATCCGTAATTAATATCGGTGATTCTCACTTAAAATCGACAATTCATAATGAATATCAGCGATCTACGGTTAATATCGACAATCCTCACTAAATATCGGTGATCCATAGTGATTATCAACAATCCACAGTGATTACTAATTATCAGCAATCCACGATGAATATCGGCAATCCACCATACAACATTCATTAATTACAACATTCTTTCATTTCAACATTCATTAATTACAACATTCATCTACTAAAACATTCATCCATTACAGCATTCTTTTATTTTGATATTCATCTCATCTATCCATTACAACCTTTCATAAACTCTCAAAAATCATACACAACCAAAATAAAAATAAAAAATAATTATAAAAGAAACTACCACACTCTCCTTTCTTTCATAAACTTTTATAATTGATACCTAAAAAAAAACAATAACACACAAAAGCCTTTATTATCCTAAAATAAACCTACTTTTGATAATCATAGCTTCTACGTTAGAAAGAGTGGCTATATATATATATATATATATATATATATATATATATATAAACACTAAAAAACTCGTCAGAATGAAGGGCATGACAATGGGTGAATGCCAGAGTGGGTGTCATGGACGTGGTAACGGTTCTGATAGCTAAAATGGTCCTCTCCCCTATAAAATGAAGAAAAAAGAGATACAAAATGCTAAATGACTTTTTGGTGGATGGGACTTAACTATTGAACCCATCTCATATTTTATGTGGGGCTCACTGGATCGTCTTGTAGAAGATTTAAAGCCGTCCACATAAAAGTAATTTTAATTTCATATCATCTACCTAAGTTTAAAGGCAAAACTCATCATGGATGGACCATATTGGAAGAAATAGTTCAAAATTAATTCATAACATTAATGCAACTGTGGACCACAAACAACTCTACTTTTATTTGAAATGATCATACTATAGGTTTACGGTTGTTCGATAAAGTGAATGGATTAGATTAATTAAATTGTGGCCCAAATACTTAATTTAGTGGGGCCTACACCCAATTCTCAAAATGCTCTCTCAAATCCGGTAACAAGTTAACATTGTACGAGTAGATAGCTGATAGAGGAGAGGACTGGTAGGATGATTTTCTATTTTTATTTTCCCATAGATGAAAAAGTACTCAGGACAGAAACAACATGGTATAAAGAACCTTTATTGTGTCATAATTAAAAGTTATTTTAATTAATATCCCTTTACGTCCTTGGAGGTAGAAGGGGATTAGTTGGTGAACCCAATAAGATCAACGAGCCAGTGAGGTGGTGTTGGGTGTTGTGCAATCCACAGCGGTGTATCTGTTTTATTCATCGGTTCATTTGTTTTGCGGGCTCATTTTAAGGTAGGAGCGAAAAAAGAAGCCGTTCAGGAGCAAACAGACAATTGAATGCCCACTGTTAAAAATTCCGTGTTTTCCGTTCGTACATGTCTTAGTGACCTACTAAGAGGTTGGATGGCAAATACATATTAACATTGTGGGCATTATTATACCGCTGTTTCATGTGCTACGGTGAGCTTATGGTATGTGATGCGTGGATATAAATTATAAAGCATGAACGTTACAGTGAGCGGATTAGGTGTTACCCTTGCCGTGGGGCCCACCTTGATTAAGTGTTTCATATCCATGCCATCCATCGGTTTTTCCGGACCGTTTTAACAAATGGTCCAAAAAATTATGCAGATCTAAAACTAAGGTCGACCACACCTCAGAAACAGTGGTGATTGAACGACCACTATTAAAAATTTGCAGGGCCCACCCTAAGAAGATCAGTAATGTATATTTTCCATCCAACCGGTTGATAAGGTCAAACAGACCTGGATGAAGAGAAAATACAAAGATAAGCTTCATCTGAAACTTTTGTGGCCTACCAAAAGTTTTAATGGTTATTCAATAAATTTTCCAGTGGTCTGGTCCACCTGTTATTTGGATGTACTTAAGTTTTGATATAACGTCTTAAAATGAGCTAAAAAAACGGATGGGCGGCGTGGATATACAACATATTCATCAAAGTGGGCCCCACAAGGTAAGGGTAACACCCATTAAGGTGTTACTGGGTGTTACCCACCCAAACCGCTTCCCTTGCACGTCTGTCCGAGCGTCCATTTACCAGTCAAATGTCTAATTACCAGTCAGTAATTGTACGGTCAGATTTTTCCCACCCGCGCCTGTAATATCAACGGTTTAGATCATATGAATTCGGAAACCCTCGTCTCGAGAATCGGATAATACATTACGCGTCAATACACCAGCCAATCCGCTTCCCTCGTCTCGCCATTTATTTTCGAACTAAAAAAAATAAAAATAAAATCCCGCCTCTTCAGCTTCCCGTGCCCCTTCATCCGCATTTGGGGGCGTTCAGATCTCTTATTACTCCACGGATTTCTTTCCTCTCTCACTCTCTGGATATTTGGAATAAGCGTATCTATGATTTTTGGCTTTCCATCTAATTGCAATGAAAGGTGTAACAGAGATGAGGTTTCCACCATCTTCGTGTTCATTGCTCTCATGGATGTTACCAGGTCAGTTGTCTTCTTCTAATACATATACATTTTTCTTTATCTACTTCATTTTTATTTGTTTGAGTAACGCAAGAACGAATACCAATCTCTTATATGAAAATTTCTTCACATAATGCATCTTTGAAATTACAAATTTCATTCATGAGGAAGAAGGAGAACTTGGAGTGTTTAACGGTTCATCTTTCATACATAAATAGGAGGAGAAATAGGGAGTTGGATCATGGCCCATTAATAGATACTCTGCTATTTTATACCTCTGCTGCTTCTCTTTTCTTCTTATAGGAAGCATCGGTCATTGGAGCTTTAAGTATTTGAGAAGCCTGCAAAAGAATATATTCATTTCAATTCTCAACTTATAAAAGTTTAGAAATTCCAGATCGGCGATACTAGTGTAAAAACACAAGGTAGAAATGAAAAACTTGTTGAAATATATTTTATTTATTTATCAGATAGGACGGAGGAGTGAATGAGAGAAAGTATGCGTGTGACAAACAGGGCAAATGCATGTGATATGAAGAAGGATTAGATCTCACGTGGCTTGCTTTTTGGTTAGGGACAAGATAAGGAGTTGATAGAATTTAGTCAAAGTAGAGGAACGATATATTATAATAAAATATATTTATTTATGCCGTGTTGGGAGTTGATTTACTCAACTGATGCTAGCTATTAAGTAATTCAATTACGGTGAGGGTGGGCCAAAAGGGATGTGGGCCCAAAAAAGCTCCCTCATAATACTGAATTTTACTGCAGAGATGGGAATTGGATGGAACAGGGAGTGGTGGAAATATTGTGTTAAGTTCCCAATAGTTTAAAGAGGCTAGTTGGGACGATTTCCATTTGAGTTATGGGACTTTTGAGGTATTGGTAAGGTTCTGAACAATTGGTATCAGAGACACATGTTGCCATCTGTGGAAGGGCTACCTTAACAACCAAAGTGCAGTTGCCAAGTGAAAATGGTCATCTGGATAACCAAAGAGATGAACAAAATAGAAATAGAATCACCTTTCCTCTTCATCAAAGGAAGAGCTTCCTTTGCTACCAGCAGAGGACCTGTAATTAGGGAAGGGCACTTGGCCCGACTCGATATACTTGAGATCCTCTATGAGGATGTCGTAATGCCTCTTCACCTCATCTGCGGATTTCCCGCCCACCGCCTTTGCTACATTCTGCCAGCGGTCGGGGGTGTCCTTATCATACAAGGCCAATGCCCTCTCAAACTGTTTGTTCTGTTTGGGAGTCCATGAAGAAGTCGAACTTCGCATTGAGCTGGATGCCATTTCTTTCTCCTTCTCGTGTCTAAGACACTCAGAAAAAAGAACCAAGTTAGAGAGAGAGAGAGAGAGAGAGAGAGAGAGAGAGAGAGAGAGTAGAAGGAGAAGGAGAAGGAGAAGGAGATGGTGTGAGCAAAGATTGGGATGAGGTGGTCTCCTTATAAACAGGAAGGTAATGAGGCAGGTGGGGGGTGGTGGAGCCAGTTGGCAAAAAAATATATTTTCATAAAGGGTGGAATAATAACCGATCATCCTCCCCTTATGACCACAAGATGTGTGTACCTCGCAAAAGTCGGGACAGCGAACAAACTGCAAGCTGCCATGAGAATCAGTATCTACGGACGATCTTTCTTCTTTTCTTTCTTTCTTTTCATTCCTTTTTATTTTATTTTATTTTTTCTTTCCTCATCTTTACGTTTTTGAACGCATATATCTGTCTCTCTCTCCTTTTTTTTTTTTTTTTTTTAAAATTATTTTTTTAAATAACTATCTAGTGGAATAAAGGGCAGTGACGAGTGAAAAATGTGCTCTGGGTCTATTTTTTTCAACGGGTTGGAGATAAAGCTTTGACTCCCAGCCATCCTTGATTTATGCAAGGACAGAAGCGGGATCGGATTGGCTACTCCCCCTGCCACCAGCCGCTGGTGGTCGGTGCTCTGTGGACCCTACCATGATGTATGTGTTCATCCATTCCGTTCATCCATTTTTAAAGATCATTTTATAGCTTGATACAAAAAATGATAGGAACATAAATCTCAGGTGGACCACACCACAGGAAAACAATAGTGATTGGATATCCACCATTAAAATCCTCCTAAGGCCCACTGTACTTTTTATTTGACATCCAATCTGTTGATTAGGTCATACAGACCCAGATGAAGGGAAAAAACAAAGATCAGATTGATCCAAAACTCTTATGGCCCCCAAAAAGTTTTTAATGGTCGAAGTCCATTCAACACTGTTTTCTGTAATGTGGTCCACTTGAGATTGGAATATAACTCAGTTTTGGTCTCATTTCATAAAATAATCTATAAAAATAGATGGACGGCATGGATGAAACGCATACATCATGGTGGTGCTCACAGTGCACCGACCACCAGGCATTGGCTGATGGCAGGGGGAGTAGCCAATCCGTTTCCGACAGAAGCGTGCCAACGTGGAACATCCATTGGTTTACCATAGCCTCGTTGGGGACTGCCCACCCATCATCATTGGCATGCCTTGGCCCAATGGCCAAAGTATACAGCTGGGCCATACCAATCACGTGGCATATGTGTGACTTACAAGATGAGTGGAACAGATTGATTTTCTTGCATTCATGTAGCCCCCACCAGATGAATGGTTTAGATCATTTTATGCGGGTGCAATAAATAATAAATAATATGAGATAGATATCTAAGTCCGAAGCGGTGTAACGCCGTACACAATACTCACGAGCGGGTCTGAGTCCTTTTTCCTGTTCCAGGGACTGACAAAAGCTCCTCAGGTGAGGTGTGGGTGAATCGACTTTTAGCCGTATGTTTTATAATTTATTTAGAAAGCCCAAGCCCTGAAATGTGAGAGTGCCGAGTTTTGGTTTGGTCTGTTAAGATTGGGGCTAGAGTCCAAAGGCAAGTAGCTGGCTCTCGGTAAAACCAAAACCCGTACACCGCTCCGAATCATCATTCTACTTTATTACGGAATCGAACCGGTGAGTAGATGTTCTCTTTTAGGCTCCTGTCAGTTCATGGGTCCGCTTCTATCTTTTTGGGACCCACTCACTGTTGCTGATGATGATGTAACATTGTTTGCGTTGTCCACCAAAAATAAAGAGAGGAAACAATAACAACAACCACAACAATAATAATAACAATAATCATCAGCCTAAGCAGCATTACCTTGCCCTGTTGATGTTGATCGTGACTAGCCCTGTATATTATCAGCTTTATTGAGCACACAAGGAAGGAATTCAAGGCATAAATATAGATATTGTAATAATTATCTAACTGTTATTTTCATTTTTAGTATAGAAATTGGGATGCCAAAATTAGGGATTATATGTAAATACAAGTGGAAATATTAATTTTATCAGAGGAAAAGTCACTTTGTCCTGTACTAAAATAGATATGTGTAATAATTATTTTGTGGAATCTTGAGTAGTATTGTTGTTAAAACAACCTCACATCCTTTCGAGGAAAAAAAATAAAATAAAATCTCCTTTCCTTGAAATCTTGGGTTCGGTTAATGGATTCATAACCTGGTTTAAACTAAGGATACTTACTCAGTTTGCTTTTGAAGTAGTTAAATCAATACATGTGATCTTGATAATTCATGTCAAAACAGAGTCATTCATCACGTAGAGTAATAAAGACACATAAGTCACTTATGAGATTAGGGACGAGAATAAAATCCATCCCCTTGTACACACACTACTCTATTAGTAGATCATGATTGATCAAGTGCTTTTGTTTACACAATCACATGCACGCTCACAATTTGAAGGTTGTTTTAGTATAATTCCTCAAACATTTGGAAAGCTTATTCTAAATTTTTATTTGTGGGCATAATGTGTTGTAAGGCCCCCCTTTAGGTTCACCCAATAACTAAAAATCAAGCTAATCCAAAATACAAGTGGGCCACACCATAGTGAGCCATTGGGATGGAGATGCCTACCATTAAAACCTTTCAAAATGTGGGTGAGGCCTACTGTATTTTTGCATTAGACATCCACTCCATTTACATTTATTAAATGCATCCCACTAGGATGAATAGGCAACCCAAAAAATCAGACCATTACCTAATTTAGGTGGCTCACACCATGTGATTTTAGAGGTTTTAGGCATGAATTTTCTTGGTGTGGCCCACCTGACTTTATATTGACTTAATGTTGATGGGTCTTCCTTGCATAACCCAGGCTTGTCAGGTAGGGGAGGGCTTTGTAGGAACGAGGAGGGGGATCTGATTTTTGCGTTCTCTCATGGCTACGGCCAAGGTACCAATAACAAGGCGGAGCTTCAGGCGGTGTTCGACGGCCTTACCTTCTGCGCTAACTGGGGCCTTATCAATGTTGTTGTCGAATCCGACTCAAAATTAGTTGTAGACATTCTCAATCGGGTTACGAGGTCTGGCTGGAGGTGGCATCATTGGATGACTCGGATCGCCTCTCTCATGTCCAGGGGATCTTTCCGTTTCTCGCACACCCTTAGAGAGGGGAATGGGCCGGCAGATGGCCTGGCCTGTCTTGGCAGCGGGTCCCAGCTCAATACGGTCTTCCATGCCCAGAGGGACCTCCCTCGTGAGATCCGGGGTTTAGTGATGTTAGATAAAGTTGGCCTGGGGGCCATTAGATCGGTTGTTCATGTATAGTTTCTTTACGATAGGTAGATCCACAGGCTGTTATTTTGTGCCATGGACCTGCCCGAAGTACAGGCCCTGTATATTTCCCCTCTTTTGAAATGAAGTTCAGTTTTGAGAAAAAAAAAAAGAAAAAGATTTTCTTTGGCTCAAAAGAGAACACGAGGGGGCTCACCCACAATTATAACAAGATTATGTTCTCTTCATGATTAGAGTTTCCCTAATAAAATCTTTAGTGCATAATATTTTAAAATTATTTAAATTTCAAAATGTTTTAAAATCTTGACACCTCTTAATAGGTGTAAATTTAAATATTGTGCACTATTTTAAATATTTAATTTTAAAATATTATGCACTATTTTAAATATTTTAAAAGAGATTAACTGTACGGGATTGTATTTTAAATATTTATTTATAAGTTTCACTATCAATAGACCAATGATTTTACTATTTTGTACTAATTTGGTTTTTGGCTAAATATTCTAATTCTAAAAATAAATAAATTAAATTAGCAAAATTTTAATGAATTTTCCTAATAAATATTTTAATATTATTTTAAAATATTTGCTTTTCTAAATAAATTTATGGAAGCTTCGTGTTCCACATGCATTTATGCAATTAGCTTCTTCAAGATACCATACATCTTGGACAATTTTATTTATCATAATCTCTTTGTTAAATGTTCGACTGTTAATTATTTATGTTCCTATCTTCCTTTGAATACCATCGATGGATGGATTTAATAATTCGATCTATGCATATTTTAAACCATTTTCTATCTCCGGAGCATGGACAACTAAATTTGAGGTCTAGGATTGCACCAATTCGGGCTGTAGCGGCCCCAATTAGGCAAAAAGCACCTAAAAACACACCATAGCTTGCGATGGCCATAAATTTTGAGACCAGTTATTCTTTTTGCACATAAACCATGTCGATGGAAAGCTATTGTCGGGCTCCACATGTTGGCCAATGCCAAAGGTCAAAATTAGCTCATTTTAGGAAGTACTTTTGAGTTTTAAATTAAAATTTATTAATTTTATTGAGCTCTAGCTTTTGCTATTTTAGGAGTTTTATTTATTTATTTATTTAAATTTTTTAACACATGCACACACACCCCCACACACTCACGCTGTAGTGGGATTTCACCACCTATGGATTCTCGAACCCTTGACCGGGTGTTGAAACTCTTGAGAGTCTACCACCAGAGCAAGAGTAAGGATCCGGGTGTTTTAGGAGTTGGAGAGTCGCGGAATAGCTTAAAGTCCTTATTTACATAATGATAAGTATAGGTTAGTTTAAAAATTGTTAGTATTGGTAAAAAGTTTACTGCTTTAGGAAAGTGAAAAGTTACAAATTTAGGGTTTGGAGCTTATGTCAGTCACAAACATTTCATCAATTTTATCAATTTTACTTCTTGTCTTTTAAAGGATTTTTCTTTCCTTGTGGATTCAAGAGTGATTCTTGAGAAGATGACAGTGATCTCGTCTTCATCCATGCACCTGCTTCATAACTGGTCCGAATATTAAGTGGGCCATGCTAGGCCTGGTTCATGTTGGATAGCACACGTGTAAGAGACCTGAGCCATGTGTTAAGCAGTTCACACAGTGCACTCATCCAGTGAGCCACACGTATACGCTAAATTTGGACTGTGGGACTTCTTTTCTAGCCATTCATTTTGTTCCTCCAAGTTTGACCTGCTTGATCAGTTCACCAACATTATTTTTGTCCAAAGGATGGTCAGCCTACTGTTTGTAATGAGTGGCCTAGATCTTTGACACGTATGCTATCTGACAGTGATAACTCCATATCAAATGGAGCCCTTTGGAGGGGCAACGTTCTATCAAATCCTGTTGGAGTGTTAGCGTGCCTGCCTCTGACGAGGACAACTCCGACCTGCTAATGATTCCACGATCTGGGTCTTCTTCTCTGAGATTCCATTGTTTTCATATTCCATGATCAGCTTTATGGATTTTCATTTGCTTTAGCCATTCCAAGTTACTTTTACACACACCGGGTTCCAACCCATGGCTCAATGATATAAAGAGCGCATTTCAACACAAAGGTCATGGGTTCAAGTGGCCATGTGGCTTGTGTAAAAAAAAGAAAAAGTTACTTTTACACACACCAAACCTTACTATTAATCATCTATTCAAGAAAGTGGTACAACGTAAATTTTCTTTTATTTCGAAAGGAAAAGAAAACGGATTTTGGGATGTTTTACCTTCACGACTTCTGTTACATTTAATGTTCAATATATTTATACTTTTTACAGTATCTTCTAATTTAATATGTTTATATTTGGATGGATAACTGTTATAATGTTACTCTTGCTCAGGTGGTAGACTCTTCGGAGTTTCAACACCCGGTCAAGGGTTTGAGTATCCATAGGGAGTGAAATCCCACTATTGCGTGAGTGTGTGAGGGTGTGTAAAAAAAAAAAAAATCACTCTGATATTATCTTGTAACATCTCTTTTTCTTTTTAGTACTTTATTTATGGAATAATAGTTTTGATATATTCAAAATTATGGGTGCTTGCGCATGTTCCTTTCCATGTCACATGAATGTTGTCGATTGAACTTTCGAGAGTTGAAGAAAAATCTAACATCTGATATGGCTCAGATGTCTGTAGAGACCCGCTTACTTGCGACTTATCAGGTGGTGCATTTGGTCATTGGCTGATATTGTTAACTGAGGAAGGGAGAGAGGCCTTAGGTCCTTGAAGAGAACTTGGTCCATTACTTTTCTATATCTGAATTGGTTGAGCTAAAATTATCATCTTCACATGGTGCCTTCCAGAACCGTTCCATGACATGACGCACATGCATACATACATATCATTTTGGAAAGCTGGTCAGGGACTATGCAACAGACTCTTTGAGGCTGAATCAGCTTAGCGTGCCCATTGAGTTGAGTGCAGCAAATTTATTTTATTTTTTTAACATGCCACCCCGACTCGCCTTCTGTTTCAGTTGTTTACTTGTTTTTACCCCAAAACTTGTAGTTATTTGTAACAATCTTCTCACAAGAAATGCAGAATCAACTGGCCCCCACAAGCCCAACATTGAACTGTCAGCTCGACCATGTCATTTTTTCAGTCCTTGGATTTTGGAGGATAAGTGGAAACCCTCGACAAAATCAATACACCATTTTCATCCCCTTAAAGCATTTCAGATTTGTTTCTGTTTGAGGATTGGACCCCACCCTTGTGCAAGTTGCTTGGGTCTTTGGCTTAGAGTCCGTCCACATGTGAAGGGGAGTGATCATTTGATGGAAATGACTCCTACAACTATGTTAGAGTCTGTATTGGAAAGTGGTCCTTGCGGTACACCGTCCTGCTGATATTTAGAATCCTTATCATCTCACATCCATCTCTAAGAAAGCAATGTCTGTGGATTCTTTCTCTTGCTCTCCCAAAGTCTGAGACTGTTTTTTGCTTGGTGGTCCTTCCACACAAATTGGAGGGACTGTTGCTGAGGCTGCTCCCAGCTCTGATATCTCTCTTTGCCTCTGAGGCTTTTAGTCATCTCAGATGTGGTTTGAATTCAATACGGTACATACGCTCGTGGTGAGACAGCAGCAGTGCAGTGTTGGATCCTGGAATATACTAAGTCGGTTCTACCAAGTTGTCCATTAAAACGACCTTTTATCATTAATTTATTTAAAGAAAAACAAGCCAAAGGGAAGGAGTCCACCACCCATACCTGGTCCACACTGACAAAGTATGAGAACCACCTTTAAAGGGAATCTTGGAACAAAGGTCTTGATGAAATTTCTTTGAATTGTTTTTTCTACTTGCAGAAGGGAGTTGAAGGATCCCTGATGTGATAATATGCATTGGGGGATATGGAGAGCAACGTATGAGGTTCATGTACCAATCAGTAGGAATCATTCAACCTCATCGCTGAGATATTTCTCTGTGCAAGTGTGGATGTATATTCAATCATATGTGATTTAAAAAAAAGTTGGGGAAGCATGTGGAGAAAAGCATGCCAAGTTGATAACAGATCTGTGGCTTCAATCGGTCGGATAAGATATGATGCAATTATTGGGTTTGAACAGGAGTTGGGAGAATGAGACGACAAATTTTTTTTAACTATTTGATTGAGTTTATATGGTTTCACTATGGTCTGATTCAGTGGCTCCTACCCTCCAAGGTTCTGAAAAGCCATCTCATGCCCACCACCCTAGGTTTCCAGGCTGGTATTAATTTTAGAGGATTTGTTTTGGGTGGTTTTGATTCAGTTTGGTAGGTCCCAACCATGATTGAGTGGGATGCAGATTCCAATATCTTCATGCTTTTCCAGTGTGTTCTTTTTTCCTCAAAAGTGCAAAGCTTTAAGACTTTCCGGGGCATTTTCCCTGCAATTACAATCCAATGTAGCAAAGAAGATTTTTCTCCAGTCTGTCATCTCTTCTAATCTTTGTATTTTTAATCCAATGTCCAACTCCCAAACTGACAAAATTGAACAATCTACTCCACTACAAGTTATCAAAGAAGGCCAACTGATACAGCACTCGTGATGCCCGAAACTAGGAAGGATCAGAACACAACTTTTTCCTGAACATTGAAACTTCCCATTGGCTACATAAGGCATCATCATAAACCTTGTCCTGTCTATTTGGTGTCGAATTTACTAATCGTTTCAAGCTAATCAATGACTCAAAACAAAGGTTGAATGACCCTCGTCAAGGTTTGAAGTAGGCCGAAACAGCTACTTATAGCCCAATTCATACTGGTTTTGGTCCCTAACTGAGCTGGTACACACCCATATAAAAAAAACCAGATTATGTGTATATGCCATACAACCTGCTGTAAGGTGCAGCCCAAAAATTAAGCTGATCCAAAACATAGGTGGGCCACATCACTTCATGTTTTGGGCACATTTGGTTTCATTTGGCACAGCCCCATGTAAGTTTTAGGTCAGTCTGATATCTGTCTTCCGATCTTCATAGTGGGGTGGACCTGAAGCATGGTTTGGGTGCCATGCAAGAAGAACTTGACCATGGCATAATTTACGTTACTGTAGAATCATTATTTTTTTGATTTTGTTCTGATTTGGGCTGTACATGTACGTATCGCCTCTTATTGGCTGCTGCTTCCAGTTGAATGATATGGTACACTGAAACCGATTTTATAAACTTTGACCCTCATCCTTTTATCGGGCCAGGGACCAGCTAATTTAGCGGACCAAGTGGAGTTATATAAAATGATTAAACCTATATAAATAACGATTAAAATGAACTTTAGATTTCTCTACATTCTGCCATTCTTGCTAGGTCCAACAGCCATCTCAGTCGTCTCACAGTCAGAGGGAGCTCAAACAGTGATAGCAATACAGGAGAAATTATATTGATTTCACTAACATGGGGTTGTCCTATAAGCCAAACAAATTTTGGCATGAGAATTTGATCACATGCAACTGTTGTAGGTTTGGCATGATAGTTGATCACATACAACTGTTGTAGGTTAACCTACAGCCATTTATTCTTCAGGAACCAGTGACTACTGAATCCATGCTGTAACTGTCTCTGTCTTGCTTTCAAGTTAGTGCATGGGAAACATAGGTTGGAACAGTTCTTCTAGTTTGCTAAACACAGATGACTAAATAAAGGTTGCAACCCTAGAATGAGTTTTACAGCACCAGCTTAGAATGGTTCTGAGTGCAACCATTTTACCACATCTTTCATGTGGTGAATTTCGTTTTTCTCTATATTACCCACAGTCATACTTCTTAAGGAGGGTAATTTGTTGCCTGAACTGCCTGGGGCCTTGTGAGCCTGAGCTGGTTTTGGATTGGACTTGAACCTATTAGCTTAGCTTGTGATCTTGGTCTTGGGCTTGGCACGCACGGCCTGATCAATTTTCGGGCTTGACTTGGCCTCGAGTCATTTTAGCCCAGCTGCCTGCCTGGCCTGACCTTACATCATATGTACATGTCTTCTATCTTATAAATACGCCATACACCATTTTAATACATGACTAGGTAACCCATGTGTCTTGAATGTAGACCATTGATTTCATTCCTTTTAAGCATCCTTTTTTTTTTGGTGTGCGTGTGTCGCTCACTTGATCAATAGATGGATTAGCAACATTCAAGTGGAAAATAGGGATGTCATCAACTTTCTGGCCATACTGGGTTGGGTCTGCTCCGGTAGGGCTGGTGCCCAACCAATTTTTCGGTCTTAGGCTCGGCCCTGGTGTGATAGGCTGGTCTGAGAACTTAACCAGCCTAGCTCGGCCCTGGTGTGATAGGCTGGTCTGAGAACTTAACCAGCCTAGCTCGGCCCTGGTGTGATAGGCTGGTCTGAGAACTTAACCAGCCTATCTCGGCCCATTTCCACTCCTAAGCAGCTGCCCTCTAGTTTTTGCTATTCTTAAATTCCTCAACATTTGTTGATGACCGCAAATGCCTCCCCAAACGATTGTGGCTTTTCTACCATTGTATATTCAAACAAATAGGTGTCCTATTTTAACATCTAATAGTCCTATTTTAACAAACAAGTGTCCATGAATCAAAGGTTAAAAATGCTCAACGAATCTGATTTTTGTACTGAGACTTAGCTGCGGTGGTTTCCAAGATCTATCCCGATTGATTTGATTAAATATGTGCCATGTATACGACTTTTGAGTGTGCCCGTATATTAAGCGTTTTAGTTAACCAGAGTATCAAATCTCCCTTGGGGCCTCCAAATCTCTCAATGCATGGAATGTAAGCCCCAAGCCTAAATTTTAATCAACAAACGTTAAATCAATGATTTACCGCATAATGCTTGAGAACATTCTTCATGGTCCTTTCAAATAAATATCCATCCAAAACAAGCCCCATGATTTCTATTGTCCAGATGCCCATGAACTTGCCATGTTACCACCATTTCAAAAATCATAGCAAACCATCACTATAGTCTACCTCTCAACAAGGGTTGTCCATGAGCAGCTAGCTATCCGTGGGTGTGAGTGAGGCTTGTAAGATATGGACAATTTTAGAATACTGGTCAGCAACAACACATACATAACCAGCTAAGTCCTGGCAGTGTGCCATGGAGATTCCCACCCTATATGTCGCTATCACTTGTCTAAGGAGGACAATAGCCTTAGTGGTTGACCTTCCTGGCATTGAACCAAACTGATTTTCTGACTAGTTCATCTCATGCCTTAACATTTGCTCAATCATTCTCCCAGAGTATCATAGTAGGGCTCATAAGTTTAATCCCATTATGGACAATGCAACTCTATATGTCTCCTTTATCATTGTAAGTAGATATGACGACACTTTTCCTCTATTCTAATAAATAGTGCAGCTCCTTGTGATTTTATAATCGTTTCTTTAATTACAATGTAATTTACTAATTATCCACAAAAAGTTATTTTTATTGAAAATTCACAATCACAACAGAATCTTGGAAATGTTCAATTTGGAATTGTCATGCTTATGATACAGTTATCAAGGGTGAAACTATTTTGAAAAGGTACGACATGCTTTCCATTCGAAATGCAACTGTAACAAAAAAGTTATAGTCTTCCAATGCATGAGAGAGATCTGAAGTGAGTATGATCAAATGATGCACCCATGTTTTTTTATTTGAGAGTGAAATTGAATGATCAAAGATCTGCCCGAATCCAAACAGGCTTTTAGATGAGGTTCCATCTGCAATGGGCCCTCTGTGGTTCGGATATGAGTACACGGCATGTGTACTGCTGCAAGGGAGGCTTTGTACCATCAGTTGTGGGGTAATGCCTGTTTTTATTGAGGCAGGAAAATAGAAAGTGAATCACTTAAAGATAGGCTTAAGGCGCGTCACGTTGTCGCTATCTTTAAGGTGATATTCGCACTCTACTAGTGATTAAACCAATTTGCAAGAGGGTTACAACAAATTCGCCTCTAGGATACAATAAGCCTCTCCTCCAAGACCGGAGAAATGTGGGTTTCGGCCTGCAAAACTGAAAAACCGTAGCCCTTTTCATGAAAAGACATCTTATTCCATGGTGGTGTTTTTCCAACAATGGTGGTGTTTTTCCAAGAATGGCATCCCTCCATTTCAAATTCAAAAGATGCTCCCTTTACCAAGAGGCATCACCATTCACACCAACAATCACCAAAGCCACAACCCTTCTTTTTCAATTTTCTTTTCTTCTTATTTTGAAAAAACCCAACAATGCCTATCACCATATCATTTTCATGATATGATAGAGACATCTCTGTCTTTCTCATGGATGGTAGCTACTGTCACTTTGTAGCGTCTTACATTCTTTGGACTTTAATGTGGATAGACCAAAACCTTAAAATAACAATATTTGAACCATGCTAATAATCTGATTTTGTTTTTTTTGAATTTCGACTCACCCACAACTATTTTTCTTATAAACACCTGACCCGGGGAGAGTAGAAGATGTGTCTTTCATTCCTCGCAATGGGTTGGGTTTGGGTTGGGTTGGGTTGGGTTGGGTTGGGTCGGGCTAGGCTAGGTCGGTCCTGACCCAACACCATAAACACAAAGCCTGAGCATAGGCCAAGCCCAGTATGGGCCTAGCAAAGCAGGCTGACCATTGATCTCAAAAGAATTTTTTTTTTTGGGCCCAGGCCTGACCTGGCTAGGACAAAAAATTGATAAAATCCATGTTTCATTCCTGAATGTTGTTAATCTATCCACACATGCACAAATAAATAGTCACGTTAAAAGAAAGGAACCAATGGTCTACATTCAAGTTGGAGGGTTTAATAATGCGATCTGGGACACAGGGAGGACGTGAGGTCGAGCATTGTCTTCCTTAGGGGGATAACTGTTCCGAATCCACAGAACTTCTCCGGACTCCTCACAAATACTCCTTGAATCCGTGAGGAAAAGAATAAGAAAATAGAAAATAAATTCTATAAAATTCGAAAATGATTGATGAATGAAATAAATGAGTTCACAACCCTTTAAATAGGGATACCAAGCAATGGGAGAGAAATCAGAAGCAAACTATAACTAAAACTCCTAGAATTTGCAACTTACTATAAATAGTAAAATTACTATTTATAGACGGTTGTGATGTTTACTAGTGCACAAGGTTTTCAACCAAAAATAGTAAGTGTCCTATTTGGCTTCACCAAGCTGTTCTCCTAATTATTCTAAGCACTTCTCATGTTGGGCGCAACTCCTAAAGCCCAACAGATGACGAGTTATAATCAAATTAAAACTTACTATTTATAGTAAAAACGGAATTAAAATAGGGAAACGACCGTCGATCTAGTTGTATTTTTCAAATCCGGCTTGTGTAACCCGACTTAGCGGGTTGGGTGGCTAAAGTAGCTCGTTCTACCCCAAAATCATATATTTTACGCTCGATAACTCATTTCGAATTGTGAGATATGCCCGATATAAGGTTTAACGGTTCGGATCACTTCTATCGTCGACTAGGCCTTTTCTGATCCATCTTGGCTACGAAACTGTTCGCGACCCGCTCTATATCAGTCCCCTCCACTTCAAAAGAACTCGTCCTACTTTAGTTCATGGTACACGATTAGGTCTGTGACGTTGAAAGTCCGTGAGATTGCCATGTCATCTAGAAGATTAATAACGTAAGTGTTGTTATTAATCTTTCGTATGATTGGTACTGGCTTAATCTTCTTATTCTTTAACTTGTTGTACGTCCTGGTCGAAAATCTTACTTTATGCAGATGGACCATGATGTGATCGCCCACCTCGAATACTTTTTGTCGTCGATGCTTGTCCGCTTGCTCCTTATACTTCCCGCTTGAGGCTTGTAGCTTGGTCTGCATCTCCGCATGAATGTCAATTATCCCGTCTACTATATGTTTTGCTGTAATGCTCATGCTTGGGAGCTTGGGCAGAGGGACCAAGTCAAGTGTGTGACCAGACACTCGCCTGTAAATAATTTGGAACGGGGATTCCCTGTCGACCGGTTCACCATGTTGTTGAATGCAAACTTTGTTTGAGACAAGGCCAAATCCCACTGCTTCGATTTTTCTCTTGAAATACATCGAAGGAGGTTTCCCAATGTGCGATTCACAATCTTAGTTTGTCCGTCAGTCTATAGGTGGTAGGCGATGCTGAATTAAAGTCGTGTATCGAACCGAGTTCACAAAGTCCATCAAAAGTGGCTAATGAACTTTGTGTTACAGTTAGAAGTAATAGTCTTGAGAACCTCGTGTAGCTGCATAACCTCTCTCAAAAATAGATTCACCATGTGTGTTGCATCGAGAGTCTTCTTGCATAGGATAAAGTACGCCATTTTGGAGAAACAATCTACTACCATGAACTTCGAATCCATGCCGCGTTGTGTTTGTGGGAGACCAAACACGAAATCCATAGATAAATCCTCTCAAGGGCCGTTAGACACATGTAACAGTATGTAGAAGCCCGTATTTTAAGATTGCCCTTTTGAGGTCTGACAAACATAACAACATTGAATTGCTTTTCCCACATCACAGACCAATTGTGACCACTAATACTGTTCTTCCACAAGAGGTCGTGTCTTGTCTTACCCAAGGTGTCCACTAATGCCACCTCCATATAGCTCTTGGATGATCTTTTCTCTTAGTGAACTCTTGGGGATACACCATTGATTCTTCTTGAAAAAGAACCCGTCTTGCATATGTAGGTCACCGGGGTGACCTTCTTGGCATCTAACTCACACATCCTTGAAATCGTCGTCATCAGCATATATGTCCTTGAGGTGCTCGAACCCTACAACCTCATTGTCATAGTGACTAACAAAGTTGCATGGCGACTTAGTGCATCAGCTACTTTGTTTTGTTGCCTAGACTTATGTTTCAGCACGAACGTGAATTCTCGCAAAAACGAAACCCACCTAGCATGCACACAGTTAACGTTAGCTTGACTAGTAATGAATTTGAGAGCTTGATGGTCTGTGTAAAGTATGAATTCCCTTTGAATCAAATAATGTCGCTAGTGTCGTAGTGCCTGAGCTACTGCGTACAATTCGATTTCATATGTAGACTACTTTTTTCATGCATCGCTAAGTTTCTCACTATAGAAGGCCACCGACCTACCTTCTTGAGACAAAACTCTCTTAATTTCGACATATGAGGCATTACATTTGACTTCAAACAGTTTGTCAAAGTTGGGAAGTATAAGAACTGGGGTTATGGACAACCTGCGCTTAATTTCATCAAAACTCTTGTCGGCTTCGTTAGTTCACTGAAGCTGCCCATTCTTCATGCAATCTGTGATTGGTGATACAATGGTACTAAAATTTTTCATGAACTGACGATAGAATATTGTCAGTACATAAAAACTTCGTACTTCGTAAATATTTGTGGGAATTAGCCATTTCCTGATTGCCTTTACCTTTTCCTCATCCACCCGAATGCCCATGGATGTCACGACAAAGACCAAAAACAATAGGATATCGGTCATGAAGCAGCACTTTTTAAAATTGAGATACAGTTTATTTTCAGTGAGTACTTGAAAGACCTTGAGGTGTTCCACATGGGTGGTTTCATCTTGACTGTATATCAAAATATCATCGAAATAGACCACAACGAATCGCCCAATGAAAGATTTCAGAACTTGGTTCATCAACCTCATGAATGTACTAGGCGCGTTCAAAAGACCGAAGGGCATGACCATCCATTCGTATAATCCTTCATTGGTCTTAAAGGCCATCTTCCACTCATCATCCAGTCGTATTCAAATCTGATGGTAGCCGCTCCTCATATCCAATTTAGAGAATAATTTCGCGCCCTTAAGCATGTTCAACATATCGTCCAGTTGTGGTATGGAAAACCTGTATTTTATGGTGATTTTGTTGATGGCCTGACTGTCGACACACATGCGCCAACTCCCATATTTTTTAGGAGTTAATAGAGTATGTACGGCGCATGGGCTTATGTTTTCTCGAATGAGACCCTTACGGATTAGTTCCTCTACTTGCCCTTACAGAATTTTGCACTCTTTCGGACTCAGCCGATAGTTAAGAGAAAACGACCATCCACTTTAAAAGTTTCACGTGATTCCTCTCGATCCATAGGGTCTAATATGTTTTTTTGGCCGTCCTTGACGAAGATATATACATTATTTTGCCCCTTATGAGTGGTGTCACGGTCGGATTGCTAGGGTCGATCGAGTAGTATTTGACATGCTTCCATGTCAACCACTTCGCACAATACTTCATCTTTATAATGTTTGCCAATTAAAAAGGATATAGTGCACTGTTTAGTTACCTTTATTTCACTGACCTTCTTGATCCAACCGATCATATATAGGGAGGGATGACGCTCTGTTTTTAATTGCAATTTTTTTACCATTACCCTGAAGATGATGTTCTCGTTGCTCCCACTGTCGATGATCACATTACAGGCTGTTCGATTCACCGTACACCTAGTTAAGAAGATGTTATGTCATTATGGGTGTACTTCTTTCCTTGGCCCATACAATAGTCGCCTCACTACGAGTGATTCGCCATAATCTTGCTGAACCCAACCTGACTCGCCCGTTTAATCTTCTATGGCGTGCTCTGGTTCCTCAATACCTGAATTCTCGTCGGTGTATTTAGTACTACCATCATTGATGGCGAGGTTCGCCACTTTTCGTTGGGGTCAAGTATTTTACAGGTGATCCGGCTGGCTACAACAAAAGCAATGGTCCCCCTTGGCCGAGCATAGGGGTTCGGGATCCTACTTGGGCTAGTAGCAGTCGATACGCCTCTTTGGGGTCTAGTTTGTCTGTTTCCTTGATCTCGGTTCACAGGTTTAGGAGGTTGAGTGCGTGCTCCTACGAGCTCCTTCTCCTTGGACTGAGGAGCTCCTTGGGACGGGCCTATCACAGCAACCCTAGCGGTAGGATAAATCTATGTGTTCAAACATTCAAGTTGTACTTCCGCTTGGATAGTCAACTTGATTGCATCGTTCATCGTCCAAACGAACTGCATCTGGACTCGATCTTGGATCGTCATATGCAACCACTATTGAATCAGACGACTTATTGCGATTCAGTTTTGGCCAAATTGTTACGCGTTGCTAAGTGGTAAAATTCTTCTGTGTTATCTCTCACTGTCCGACTATCTTGTCGATAATTTTGGTATTGTTGGAATAGTACCTGATGGTAGTCGTCAGGGAGGAATCGTGTTGCTTCATCCACTGCCATGTGCGGATTGGTGCTTTTCTCTGTCTCACCCGTGTGAGTTGTAGTTGCTCCCACCAAGCTGAAGCTCCACCTTTCAACTTGTACGCTAGAAGCTTGACCTTTTTTCGTTTTAGGGATGTTCGTATAGTTGAAGAATCGCTAAACATCAGAAAACCAATCGAGAAAATCATCGACGTGTAGTTAGCCATTGAAGCTAGGAATATCGACCCTCATCTTAAACTCCCGATCTGCCCGATCGCCACCTTGTCTGTGATATTGGAAGACTATGTTGTCGACCTCCTCGTCGTTGGATCCTCCTTCCTTAGGAGTGATTCTTTGATTCGTTGTTGGCACTATTCCGTGATCAGGGTAATCACGAGTTTCAGCAATAGCTGGTGGTGGATTACCACCATGAACACGGAGCTGCCCTAGGGCCTCCGCTATACGATCAATGGAAGCCTGCAACCCTTGCATGCCTTGTCGATTCTCTCGCTATGTTGCCTTCGAAGTTGTCGTCGTTAAAGATAAATTCCATGGAACACCGTCCATGGGATTGTTGCTTGTCTTGTCGTTAGAAGGCATAGATTCGAAGAAAAACTTGGCTCTTATACCAAACTGATGCAAGGAAGGATGTGAGGTCGAGCATCGTCTTCCTCAGGGGGAGGATAACTATTCCGAATCCATGGAACTTCTCTGGATTCCTCATAGAGATTCCTCGAATCCACAAGGAAAAGAACAAGAAAATAAAAAATAAATTCTATAAAATTTGAAATTGATTGATGAATGAAATAAACGAGTTCACAACCCTTTAAATAGGGATAGAAATTAGAAGCAAACTATAATTAAAACTCCTATAATTCGCAAGACGGTCGTGATGTCTACTAGTGTGCAAGGTTTTCAGCCAAAAATAGTGTCTTATTTGGCTTCACCAAGTTGTTCTCTTAATTATTCTAAGCACTTCTCGCGTTGGGCGCAACTCCTAAAGCCCAACGGATGAAGAATTATAATCAAACTAAAACTGATTATTTATAGTAAAAACAAAATTAAAATAGGGAAACAACCGTCGATCTAGTGGTATTTCGCAAATCTAGATTGTGCAACTTGGCATAGGGTGGCTAAAGTAGCTCGATCTACCCCAAAATCATATATTTTACGCCCGATAACTCATTCTGGATTGCAAGATATGCCCGATTTAAAGTTTGACGGTTGGATCACTTCTGTCATCGACTAGGCCTTTTCTGATCCATCTTGGCCATTAAATTGCCCGTGACCCGTTCTACATCAATCGAGGAGTAGGATGATTTATTTGTAGGATGTAATACATGTGATTATAGAGCTGGATCAAGTCAGGCTAAGCCAGGTCATGTCAAGCTAAAATGGCTTGAGCTAAGCCCAATCTGAAAATTGATTGGGCCATGCATGCAAGGCCCAAGCCAAGCCTAGAGGGTTCATTGCCACCCTTGGAACATTCTATTGGAAGATTTGACCTCTTAATAGATCAAGATGGTATACTCATATGTTGGGCTGCATCATAGCTCTAAAATTTGATGATTCAACTCAACCATGACAAATTGAGGTGATGAGCTTGACTTGTTTCCAACTAGACAAGATTCTTTGGGTTGAAGAAGCTCTTTTGCTAAAATTGGACGGTCACATTCAAACTTACAACAGAATCTACCAAGAGGTCATGCCCTATGTTTGTATTTTAGTAAGTTAATTTTATGCTCATACTTATATTATTAGTCAAATATCTTTCTTAGTTTTAATTATTAAATATTAAGGTGAGTTGACCTGGCCCAGCTGGACATTCGGTCAAGTTGAGATTTTGGGTTTTTAAAACATGGGCATAAGGCCTAATGGGTCATGCAAATATGACCAAATTAATGAAGTGGCCTGATTTTCAGGATAGGCCATTTACACATGTTGGGTGGGGCACATATATTCGGAACAGTGTAGACTGACTAGTGAGCGAGCTAGGCCAGGTGATCTTCATGGTGTTGCTCATATTTCGCATGGCTTTGATGTGCAAAACACATGAGCCCTTTGGGTGAAAGGCGGGGCGCGCATGAGGGTCATGGTTGGCTGGTTCCTGAACCACTCGCTCACCATTTGTTACAGACAATGACTGACTTGACCAGGTCCTTGGGTACTTGTCATTATATTTGTATTTGTATATTTATTTATTTTTAGGCCGGCTCCTCTCAAGTCCTTACAGAAATAAGTTTATTCTACGAGTTCTCTGCCAGTGGGCCCCACCAGGGTTTTTTTTTTTTTTTTTTTGTAATCTAACATGTTCATTGGGTTGCTCCTATCATGAGAGTTGTTGGATTTCTAAAAAATAAGGCCTATTCAGCCATATAATTATATGTGCCATCACATGAATTTGAAGCATTTTGGATGGTTCTCCATTGTTTTTTATTTTATTTTATTTTATTTTATTTATGGTAGAGCCACCGTGCTGTGTATATGCCATCCAAACCATGCATTATATAATCCACACCATAATGATGGGATGCTAAAAAAAAGAAAATTCGGCTAATGCAAGTATTAGGTGTCCCACACTGTAGAAAACATTGGAGCCATTCAAAACTCTCCAAATCCACTAGTAGCCCACATCATGTTTGGATTGGATTGATTTTTGGGGCATCCAACTTCAACGGTGAGGTGATCATGCTGGACATGTTGGATGCACTACACAACTTAGTAAACCATATGCAACACTTGAAGTTTATTCTTGTGGGACTAGTGGATTAAGTATCCAAATCAAGTTGCCTCCTGCCTATTTAGCTAAGCAGCTAATAAAGAAATGAACTGAACACAAGTTACGGGGCTCTAAGCTTCAGCCGAGCCTATCTGAATTTTAATGGGTCTTCAAGGCAAGGGCATATACGAAAAGTAAAAAATAATGATGAGATGACCAAGTGATATTTGATTGGTGGGGCCGTAGCCTGTCAAAGATGGCTGCTTGCCCAAAAAACCTTTAAAAAGGCTTTTGTCCATGTTGATAGGATACAGCTCCACTAATCAAATCTCACCACTCATCTCACCACCACCACTCAATCTAGTTTCATCATGAGGTGGTGTGTTTGGCCATTTTCATATATATGGACTGCTTCTTCTCACTAGTTTCCTTTGTTAAACATGGAAGAATAGAAGTCCAAGCCACCCACCCACTTTTTGAACAAAAGCAAATGCATGCAGGCTTATTTAGTGGGGTTTAGTCAGCATCCCCTCTCCAAAAATCCACAGTGACCCACTAGTTTGTTGGGTCACATCTCTAAGTTGAATTGGGTAGGCACCACTAACAAGTCATCAAGTAAATGGGGATTTCTATATAAATCATTAATAAAATATTAGAAAAAACGTTAAACATTGGCTGTTGGTTATTTCATTTCGGTCTATTTTCTTCTTGTCGATTAATAATTGAATTGGCCTGAAAATCTTCAAACAAGTGCCATGTTGTTGTGGCATGATTCACCTCAATCTTTCCTTCACGAATTGTCGTACCATCATCTCCCGATATTTTAGTCGGAAGATAGGTCTCAATTGATATGCTCTAAGGAGTGATTGATGAGAATTTGCTGTTAACTTGTCATCATTCTATGTGTGCAACAAATTAGTAATATTTGTTAAAATTGTGACAATAAAATCAGTATGAGTGTATTCACTTTTATGATCCCACATGACCTATGTTTCACATGCTAATACAACCCAAGTATTAGTGAATCCTTGGAAGGCTATTTTTGACATTTCTCTCTTGAAATGGTGGCTTTTAGGGTTAGTTATGTTAGGGTTGAGAGAGAGTTATGATTTTGGGTTGAATTTTATTTATTTATTTTGAGAGCCTCCAGAGAGAGAAAGAGAGAGTGCTCGAGTTTTTTATTGTAAGTTTTCTTCATTCCCATCATCTTTTCTGAATAGTAGATTGATCGTTACTTTGTGTCATGGTTTCTTCCTGCAAGGGTTTTACACATAAAAAATCGTGCGTTTAAATTCAGATTAAGGTATCGGAGCGAATACGGGTTGTTAGTTTGGATTTGACATATGGTGTCAAGGGGATTGGATGTAAAGTTCGAGACAGAAAAATTCACATGTAGAAACAACTTTAAAATTTGAAGATTGAAGCTGAAAGCTCTCCTAATTCAGCAAGAGTTGTAGTATGCACTTCTTTGGAAAGCGTATTGTTCGGAATCTATGAAGTAAGAAGATTTGAATGAACTATATTAAAGGAAAATTAGTATAATTCAATTGTGGTTAGCCGATGGAGTTCTGTTACAATGTCATAGGTGAGATGACTACTATGGGTTTATGCGCGAAGTTGGAGAGTATTTACATAACGAAACTCTCACCAATCGTCTATTTCTAAAGAGACAGTTTTATACTCTGAAGATGGTGGAAGTGTCGGATCTATTTAAACATATTGACACATTCAACACATTGATTTGCAAGTTGATGAGTGATGTTTAATTTAAACCAACCTGATTTAAATGATTTTAAACTCGCAAGTATACGAATCAGATTTAGATATGGTACGTATTACGAGATCGTTCCCACAAGGACTGGTTGTCACAATTCAAAATTAAAGACTCTTCTTAACTAATCCAACAAATATTTGAGATAGAAATTGAGTAAACTAAATAAAAATCAATGGAAAAATAACCGAGAATAATGACGAAAGTTCAATCAAAGAGAAGACTAGGACTTTCGAATCCACCCCTAATTATCATAAACCTTGTTCTGCCTGTTGATTCACCCTAATTCAGATTGATATCAAAAATAAATAAAGCGCACTCTATGTCCTTGGTCGGGCACACAGAATGTATAATTCCTTAAAGCATATGGATTACATCTTTCCATCCATGGTCAGGCATGAAGAGATGTAGATTCCTGTTTCTTCCTCTATAGGAACCTGTTCATGGTCAGACACAAGCACCTAGAATAGTAATCCAAACAACGTCCATAACTAGACTTTGGTTGAGCTCTTAGAATGGAGGAGTACGGATATTTCAGTTAAGCACAGTAGAGAAAGAAACAAACCAATCAAATTCAGATGAAATCAACACTTACAAGAGTCATTCAAATTAGGGGCTTCATCTCAGCCCTAGCTAGAAGATTAGCAATCCATGAATTCAAATAAAAAGAAAGAAAAATAAAATTGATATAAAGAAAACATCTCTCTCTCTTCTTCTCTTTTCTTCTCTTTTCTCTTCTCTGGATCTCTTCCTCTCCCTTCTCTTCCTCTCCCTTCTCCCTTAAACGAGCCTTCTTTCCTCTTTCTTATAGCAGTGTTGGCGGTGGAGAGACGTGCTAGAACGTGTACAAAGAGTCGGTGGAACGTTTTTTACGCACCAGCGTGCGTAACTTCTTTACGCAGCCCAGTTTCAGACACAAAAACCACCCATCTTCCCTTGCTCAGTTACCAAATAAATATCGTCCCTTAGGACGTTTTCGAGTTATCTTCATGATGGACGGATCAGATCTTTCATCTGATCAAGTATGGTGGGCCAAAACCGCTGCAGAATTCGGACAGCGTCCGGCGCGCGTAAGCAGGGTATGCGGATTCCGTCCGCTGTGGTGCTGGTGGGACCCACTTCGATGTTATTTTGATAAATCCAATCCGTCCATTGGATGCAGGACGGAATTTCGACCGAGAATGAACTGTTTTCACTGTCTGCTGATGCGGCCCACGTGATTTTAAACCTACCGTTCATTCTTCTTTTGAACGGTTGAAAAATCAATCCTCGTTCTCTTTTTCAACTCTGTCAACTAGGCTTGGATGAGAGGGGCCCAGGGATTCTGATGGACAGTTCGGATTGTCCGTTAGAACAATGTGTGGAGCCCACAACAAGGGACTGCAAGTCCTTGTTTCACGACAGAAGCAAAACGAAACTTTCCGTTTGAAGTCGGTGGTGTCAGATGACCCATGATCGAGTTCTGATTATAAATCCATGCCGTCCATTGTAATCTACTCGAAATTTCAGTTGGGAATGACTACTTTTGGATAGCTTTTGATGCGGTCCACCTGATTTCCTGCTCTACCGTCCGTTCTGCCTTTGATGGTGAAGATCATGTGATCGCACGAAATGAGGCCGAAATTCCACCTAGGCGATGGTCTTCCCTACTTAAGAGGCACAATGGACGGTTCAGATCTTGTTACATGATTATTATTGGGCCCCACTATTGAAACCGACGCCGGACGGCGTTTAACGCTGTCGCGTTTTCCTTTTTTTAAAATATCGTCGGTCAGCGCCTGCTGACCGACCTTGAATGTATGGGTGCACTGCTGGTGTGCGTCAGCACTGTGTGCATGCAGTGCACATGTGAGGTCCATCATGATGTATGCACCAAATCTCCTCCATCCATATGGTTCCCCATATGGTTTAAAGTGTTGATACCAAAGATGGGGCATATGTAGCTTGCAGGTGGACCCCAAGCTGGAAATTAATGGGCTGATCTGGCCGTTGGGCCACTTCTCGAGATATCCAATGGTTGAAATTTAATATGTACGGTTTATTTATGGCCTCCAGGCCATGTATGAAGTTTCGAGTCAATCGGATGATGGAAACCATGTGATCTTGCATTCTGGACCATTTTTGGGCCTTTTTAACTTGAACGGCTTGATTTCCTCGGATCCCTGGCATGTGAATTCTTCAGTATTGGTTTCCTTGAGTGCGTCCCTTGCTCTGGTGACTTCGGAGTGTCAAATTCATGCTTGTAGTACTCTTTTTCCATCAACGCTCCTGATTTCATCCTGCAACAAAAATATAATTAAAATACTCCATTAAACATTATCATGTACGTAAAATTAGGTAATAATTGGGGTCTGATATGTAATATTCGACCCTCATCAATGAGTGTTGAGGTGAAGTTCGAGAAGGAAAACAAAGCCCTAATTTTGTTGACATCTTTCCTTATATTGTTTGAGCAACTAGTTGATACTTTTTGTTATGGTAGCGATACTTTGGACATCGAGATCATTATCGTAGCTGTCACGCCCCGAACTCAGAAACCGGGCTCACAAAATTTCCGATTGCTGTATCCGGCGCCGACAGCCTCCGTGGAACCCCATTCTCGGCTCCCGGCACCCATTTACCAGGTTCCGATCATGGGATACTACAAGGAGGATTTATAATCATCAGTTTAATTCATAATGAGCATAACTAAAAGTATAACCCACGAACAATAACCACAAGAACACCATCACAAGATCCACTATGATAAAAAACTTTTGAGTACAAGGCGTATGTAAGGGAAATACAATATACTGAAAGTAACAAAAACTCTAGAAGCTCGACAGCATACTCCAACGGCGGCGAAGCTACGGCTGCGTCCTGGCGTCACCTGCATGCATCAATCGTGCATAAGCTTATAGAAAGCTTAGAGGGTGGTGTAAGTGTGTGCGCAATATGAGCGTGCTCAGGATGTAAGGTCAGAGAAATGCGGAATCATGCTGATGAACACGTATATGCAATCAGCCGTACCAAGGCCATACGGTGCAAAACATGAATGCGATCGGTCACATTAAGGCCATGCGATGCAGAATGCAAGTCAAGCATGTCAATGCTCATCCACATATCAATGCAGCTCCTCACTAGAGTATCAAATCAGTGCGGTTCTCAGTCTAGATAATCACCGGGGTCAAGTACACTCTACACCAGCTTGTCACCCCTATCCGGACGCACAACTGGGAGGGTGAAAGAGACCTCACTATCCGCCTGCCAATATCGAGCCCGGCTCGTCGATAGAGGACCGATTCCTCAAGCTGGTCAAACTCAACCTAGAAATTGCCCCCTCACTCAGGCGGGTAAGGTCACACCTCTTTCCAACCGACAACAACACAGTGGGAGACGCGACCTATTGGTATACGGCCCTCGCGCGCTCGTGTATCCACTCGGTCTTGACGTTGGAGTTATCCTCTGGTACCATCGAGTTTAGAAATTTTCACCCAGGGACATCTGTGGCGCCCGTATGCTAGAACCAAATATTTTCGGTATCCAATCCTGCCATCCACGATGTGTCTGTGGAGGCTATGACCCTGATGTCACTAGGGTATATAGTAACTACAATCACACAAATGCAAGTGCATAAGTCACACTATCAGTCATGCAACAATCCTGCGTGTACCATGCACTTATATAGGGCAAATCCGCCTATTAGGGAGCCCATAAATAGTCTGCCCGAAGGCATATGCAATGATTGGTCACTCCTCATATCAGGCATATATATGATGCGTATGATCATGGATCTATACTAAATATGTATAAAGAGATGGGCTCTGTGTATAACGGAGATGGGCCTAAATGGCCTACTAACTACAAATATGGGCCTATCAGTGGGCCTTCGGGAGAGTGATGATGCAGACATCTAACCAACATCATCCTTACAATGTGGACGTCAAACCAACATTGTTCCCAAGGCATAGCCCACTACAATAGTCAACACACGAACCATGGTAGAATTACGTTGTAATAGGCCTCATTTACATCCCATTGGGCCTCGACCCATGGGCCTTCAATACATCAAATGGGCCTCAAACCATGGTCTCATATATATCAAAATGGGCCTTAGTGGGCGACCATGAATACATTAAGATGGGCCTCAACTAATGGCTTTATACAAATCAAAGTGGGCCTTAATGGATGACCCATAAATACATCAAAATAGGCCCAGTCACATGGGCCTCATATGGCAGCCCATGATTGGCAAAATTAGAAGGACAGAGGGTCCGATACACTCATCACGGTGGCCTTGTCTAGGGCGGCCCATATTTGGGGCACATAAATAGGGTGGACCCCACAAAATAAATGAACAGTGTGGATATAAAACATACATTAGTGGGTCCCGTGTGGGTCCACCATAAACGTTTATTTTTTTCCATCTAATATGTGGATAAGGTCATACAGACCCTGGGGCCACTGTAATGTTTATTCCCATTCAACCAGTTGATAAGGTCACATGGACCAGGGCCCACTGGAACGTTTATTGCCATCCACATGGTTCATAAGGTCACACAGTCAGGGAGGGGCCCACCGTAACATTTATTTTTCACCCAATCTGTTGACTGGGTCACATGGGCAGGGAGCCCATCGTGATATTTATCTGCCGTCCAACCTGTTTATAAGGTCACTTGGACCTGGGGGTGGGTGTGGGGCCCACCGAAATGTGGTTCACAAATCCAGCCCACCCATTATGTGTGTCCCACCTGGCTGACGGTCTAGACCAAGTTTTAGCAACATCCAAAACTCAGGTAGGCCCCACCAAATGATTTTATATGTTTAGGCATGTCTTCACATGATTTCAGATGGTATGGTCCACCTGAGTTACATTTACGGCTGATTTTTGGGGACGTCCCGTGGACAAAGGGGACCCATCAAATGCAAGGTGTTGATGTTCGAAAAGCATCACATGGGGCCCATAGCTGGAGCCGTGAGGCCCAGCCTGTCCGTCCGTCAGGCAGCCAGCGCAGGCGCTACCTGCACCTTCTGTCAGTGGCAGTAGTTGCTGCTGCTGTTTTTTTTTTTTTTGAAAAAAAGAAATTCTGTGGTTTTTCCTCTGCAGGGCCCACATCAGATGAATCCACTCCAGCCATTAGATTTCACGGTCCAAGACCGACCAAATGAGTCCAATATGCGGCTTGTTTTTGGCGAATAGAAGGATCAAGGTGCATTTCAATGGTAACACCGCTATTTCCCATGGTATGGCCCGCCAAAAAATGTGATCAGCTTCATTTTTCGGCTCAATGCCTAAAATGAGCTGAAGAATGGAATGGACGGCGTGGATCGACCCCATACATCAAGTTGGAGCCTACATAGGTACCATATCCCAAAAGCAACTCTTTTTTTTTAAGCTTTATTAGTACCCACCCATGTCAGTACATACACTCCATGTTAGCCAGCCCATGTCCAGTGTCCAGGGACGCTGGACGGTACAAACACAGGCGTCATGGTGGGGCTCCACATGCATGTGGCCCGCCTACACCTATATACATATATAATATTTATATATCTTATATTATATATTATAATATATTATATTATATATCATATATATATATTATATAAAATATAACATATAACAAGAAGGGCATTGGATCCATTTCAACAGTAGATGGTGTGGATCTTCACCTATAATATGGTGGGCCACACCGTCTGATGTTGATGGATGAAGTAGATATAACACATTTTGGTGGGATCCACACCATCACAATGGAAAGAGAGAGAGAAGGAGAGAGGAAGAGACAAGAGAGACGGTGATGAAGAGGAGGGACCCCGCCACTATGGGCCCTCTATTGATACAACTCATACATCAAGTAGGTCCCACAACAAGTGGACCCTAAAATTTAAAATTAACGGTGGATCACCCACCTCTAGGCCTCCTCCTTGCTCCCTTAGCCTCCTAAGCTCCTTGCCTTCGCCTTGGACAGTGGATGATGGGGTTTGGATGGTGGAGACGAGAGATGAGAGTGGTGGGGAAAGTGGGCCACACTTGGCTTGGGAGAGAGAAGCTTAGACGTATGGAATTGTTGCTTGGGAGAGTGTTTGAGTAAATGAGGGAAAGAGAATATTAAGACTGATGGATGGAGTGGTGGGTGTAATTAATGAGGTATGGGTTGGTTTGAAAAATGGTTAAAAGAGGGATGGTGAGGGAGAGAGAGGTTTGACTTGTGGGAAAAGGAGGAGTGGGGTAGTTGTACTTGGATAAGGGATGCATTTATGGTTGATTAATGAGACTTATTGCAGAGATTCCCTCGAGATTCGCAACGCGCGGCGTTTCTTCGGAATAAACACAGACCGACATCTTCTAACCTGGGAATCGGGTCGGTGCGTGAGTCGCGGCGTTGGAACCGCAGCGACGACGCGGGCGCTGAGATACAGGTTTCGGTTCGAACTGACTTCACTATGCGGGACCTGGTTTAGAATCGCGTGCAAATGTCGAATATGGTACGAAGGTTGTCGAAATTTGACCGAAAGGATCGCGGAAGCTAACGGAACGGTACGGACTAGGATACAGGTCTTACAGTAGCCCTTTAGTTGAAGCAGTTGTGATAGTAGAGTGACAGTGAAGGTATCTCTACAGACATAGTGTTTGCTCAGGGAAGACTGTCCGAGCGAGAGAAGGAAAAACCGCGATCTATATCAAGTTAAAAGGCAAAACAAAGTTGAAGTGTTGGAATTATTAAAGGATGAGACATTTAGAAAAAGACTATCAATTTTTCAAAACTTGGAAGGATGAGAAGGCAGATGATTCATCGAAAAAAGCTAATTTAGTTAAATCCGGTGATGGCTTAGATGGTTGTGATGTATTGTCAGTGACCAAGATTAATTTTTTTTATTAGGAATGGATCTTGGATATGAGGGCATCGTACCATATGTGTCCCCATCGAAGTTGGTTTACTACATATAGCGAGTGTAATGGTGGGTTAGTTCTTATGGGCAATGATTATGCTTGAAAAATTATTGGAATTATTTTATTTAACATCAGGATGTTTGATGAGGTAGAGCGTACTTTGATAAATATGAGGAACATTCCAAAAATGAAAAAGAATATGATATGTCTGGGAGCTCTATATGCAATTGATTGCAAGTTCACTGATTATAATGGTGCATTGAAGGTTTTAAAAGGGGATCTTATAGTAATGAAGGCACAATGGAGTGGTAATCTTTACCGGTTGTTCAGAAATACTATATCTGGTGAAACTATAACGTCTGTAGTAGATTCCATGTCGGCACGTTTGTGGCATGTGTGACTAGGCAACATGAGCGAGTGACGTATGAATGTACTTTTCAATCGTAAGTTAATTCCTAGTTTTAAAAGCTTTGATTTGGATGTATATGAGCATTGCATATATGGGAAATGGTCGAAGCTACATTTTAAAATTAGGAAACATGTCAGTAAATAACAATTTGATTACGTGCATTTTAATGTGTGGGGGCTATTGCCTGTTATTTCTAGAGGATGACCGTCTTACTTTATCACATTCATGGATGACTTATCTAGGAAGGTTTAGGTTTATAGTTTGAAACATAAATCCGATATGTTTGTCACTTTCAAGACATAAAAATTGATGATTGAAAAACAAACATGACAAAAAGTGACAGTTCTGAGGACAGATAACAACGATAAATTTATTTTAAGAGAATTTATCAGTATTTTAAGAATGAGGGAATATTTAAGCACAACACAATGAAGCATACAATAGAGCAGAATGATGTGGTAGAACGTATGAACTAGATTCTTTTAGAAATGACTCAGAGTATATTTAGCAATTCTGGATCAGATAAAGAGTTTTGGGTTAAAGCTGTTTCTACCTTGTTATATGGTGAATAAACCTCCCTATCCAACTATTGATTGTAAAATTCCTAAGAAAGTATGAAGTGATCAGACAGTTGATTATTTGAGAGTGATAAGACCAAAGAGTAAAAAGGTGCACTTTTGTTGGCTATGGTGATGGGGTGAGAGTTTACAGGTTGTTAGAGTGTGTTTCACGAAAGATCATTATTAGCCAAGATATCAAATTTGATGAGGGTTCATTATTTCAGAAAGATGAACAAAAGGAAATGAAAAAGTCAATTGTTGATGTGGAGTTAGATAAAGGTGAGACACTTGAGGAACCTGAGCTGCTGGTTGAGGTACATGAAGAGGTGGAGCCACCAATTGTCTGGAGAAATCCACTAAGCGATTGTAGGTTATCATCAAGATACATATATGACTCTAATGTTGCATTTGCTCTCATTACAGATGATGTTGATTCATTTACTTTTCAGGAAGCTTTAAAAGATAAATATATAGAAAAGTAGATGAAAGCTATGCATGAAGAGATGATTTCTCTGTGTAAAAATCAAATGTGGGAATTAGTTAAGCTGCCTATTGGGAAGAAGGCGATTGGGTGTAAATGATTATTTCAAAATAAACTGGTTAGGTAAAAAGCCAGATTGATAGCGAATGGATATGCTTAGAAGGAATGTGTCAACTTCAATGAGATTTTCGTGCCAGTGGTAAAACAAGTATTATCATATTTGTATTGGCTATGACTGTCCAATATAATTTGGAATTAGAATAACTGGATGTTAAAATTTTATTTTTAAATGGGGAATTAGAAGAACAAATTTACATGAAGCAACTGGAAGGGTTTGAAGTGAAGAGAAATAATAGTTTTTTTTTTTTTTTTTTTGTAAGTTAATGAGGTCATTGTATGGCTTGAAATGATAGCATTGCCAATTGTGTAAGAAGTTTGATTCTTTCATATTGAGCCAAAGTTTTAATAGAAATTAATAAATTTGATCATTGTGTTTATTTTAGAGCAGTGAGTGGTAAAGAATTCATCATTCCAGTGTTATATATTGATGATATACTTCTTGTCATCCATAGCATGTTTGAAATCAACATGTTGAAGGCTTAATTATTCATGATATTTGAAATGAAAGATCTGGGGACTGTAAAGATGATTCTTGGTATTGATATACCCAAGAACATAAAGAGGAGTAGGCTATGGTTGTCTTAGAAAGAGCATCTTGAGAAAGTTCTAATCAAGTTTAGATTAAAAAAGACAAAACCAGTTAACATTTTCTACATTGCTCACTTTTGGATTTCTTTATAACTACGTCCTTCATTGGATGAAGAAAATCAATATTTGTCTCATGTGCCTTATTCAAGTATAGTTGGTAGTCTTATATATGTCAAGTTCTACGTCAGGATTTGCTATTTTTCTTTATCAGAATATGATTTTTTGTGGCACTAAGAAACAATGTACTATTTCTCGCTTGAGAACTGAATTACAATACCGTTCCTGACACTCACCACAACCGAATCTTTCTAGATTCGCATGGTTTTCAATGGTCTTCATATATATATATTTAAGAATCTCTTGCTTTATAATGTGACAATATCAATGCTATTTCATTCGCCTTAAATCCGATTTATCAAGTTCACACTAAGCATGCGGAAGTCGATTATTACTATGTCGGTGTAAAAGTCACTAAAGAAGATATCCAAATTGGATTTGTTGGGACGATTAATTAAGCACTATGTTTTCATTAAACTATTAAATACAGCTTGGTTGGGTCTTTTGCATGAGAAATTTCACATTGTCATCCAACTGTCGTGCTTGAGAGGGTATGTTGACCGCACATTGTCATCCAACTGTCGTGCTTGAGAAGGTATGTTGACCGCACGTTCAAATGTAAAGAATATTTAAATTTATATTTATTCAAATATTTATTGTAATTTAATTTCTATATTTATAGTTGGATCCATGAGATACAAATCATAGGATATTCATATAATGTGTTATGACTTTGGAGAGATAAGGTTGCTGATATATCTGGGCACCGGTATTTTCTCCTTGAACGAGGAATAGGTCACGCACGAAGGTGTAAACAGAATCCATTGAAAATTCTCGTCTTGACACGTGTTAATCAGCCTCCTATGAGTGACACTGCCAACTGACATACTTTCTTGATTTATGACTCTTAAAACGTTTGATGAAGACGCGGGGGGCCTTCATCGATCCATTTTACCCCCTCGTGATGTGTGTGGTTTATATCCACGCCTTCCATTCGTTTTAACCCCCTCATTTTAGGGCATTAACCAAAATGAAGTATATCCAAAGCTCAAGTAAGGATGAAAATGTGGCCCCTGAGAAGTTTTTAACGGTGGGCGTTCAATCACCACTATTTCTTATGGTGCGGTCCACTTGAGCCTTTGACTGCTTTATTTTTTAGCTCAAGCCCTAAAATGAGCTGATAAAACGGATAGACGGTATGGATAAAACACATGTGGGTGGTGTTGGTGTCAACACCTAATCCGCTTGGGGTAAGGAACAAAGAGCCACGGACCCTTATCCGGATGGGGAGCGTGCATGATCAGAGGCACATGAGGACAGGCATGGGTGACGGTGCGTGCGAGGAGCAGTGCGGTTGGTTTGCCTCTCTCAAGGGGAGGAGTGGAGGACACGGATTAGCTACTGTCCATTTGAGTAGCGAGAGTCCTCTGAAGTGACGTCACTAAGTTTCGTGGCTCCACCGTGGCTCCACCATCATATATGTGTTGTATCCACACCGTCCATCCATTTGGAGAGATAATTTTAGGACATGATCCAAAGAATTAGCCAGATACAAAGATAGAATGGACCCCACCACAGAAAACATGGGGAGAGTGACGCCTACCGTTAGAACCTTCTTAGGATCCACCAATATGTTTATTTGTGATCCAACCTGTTTATAAGTTGACACAGACATGAACGAAGGTAAAAAAAAAAAAAAAAACTAAATATCAGCTTGATCTAAAACTTGTGTGGCCCTTTGGAAATTTTTTAATGGTAGGCATTCAATCCCCACAATTTTCCGTGTGGGTCCACTCGAACATTGGATCTTACTCTTTCTTTAGCTCGTGCTCTAAAATAATATCTCCAAATGGATGGACGGTGTGGATACAATACATATGTCATAGTGGGCCCACAAAACTTGGCGACGTCACTTCGGTCGCGAGTTTCGTTCCCAAACCTATCAGTAGCTAATCAGCGTACAGGAGTGGACCCGTCGTGTCAGTGGAGTGACTCGTGTCCGAAAGCGGCAGAGACTGCAAAGAAAGATGCGGTGGCCCCCTTTCACGAGAAGGAAAGCGGAAGGACTGCTTCTTCTTCTAGACCCGATTGCGTCCGACTCTTACTCGGTCAGTAATCCGTCCAACCAGGGGCTCTTGTGCGACCCACTGTGATTTATCTGTTTATCTACACCGTTCGTATATTTTCTCATATTATTTTAAGAAAAAAATAGTCTTAGATAAGGTAGATACAACGCTCAAATGTGCCACAACACAAATGACTATCGCATTTAATGCCCTTTGCATTCATGTTTCGTGCATTTAATGCAACCCAAGCTCACTGTTTGATGTGTTACACTTGAGCATTGGATCTGCCTCATTTTTGTTTTTATGTATTAAAATGATCTTAGAAAATGGATGAACGACGTGGATAAACAGATACACCATGGTGGGCCCCACAGGACCCTGGTCGGACGGATAATTGTTTGGTCGGAGGTCGGACGCAATCCGCGTACCTCAACGACTAGCCTTTAAAGTCATTTAATAATTAATAATTGAAAAAGAAAAAAAAAAGAAGAAAAAGAAAAAGAAAAAAGAAAAGAAAAAGAGAGATGGATATGAGCTTCTTCCTCTTCTTCTTTTTTTCCTCATCCGTCTCTCCTATTATTTATGTGAGAAGATAAACAAGTTGGAAGCTGCAGCGCGGAGAAGAGCACAAGGAGTCAGTTGTTCGTAATTTGGTTGGTAAGTACGAGTTTAAAAAAAGAAAAAGAAAAATAAGTTCCATTGCCGTGTGAGAGGGAATCTATTGTTATCGTTTCTGGGTTGTGTTTGGTTGCACCAGATTACAAGTGATTTTATAATATTTCATGATATCTGGTGCCACCAAACGCACCCTAAAGTAATTAATAACTCATAAATAATAACCTGTCCATGTGTCTTCTTCTTCTCATCAGTTTATGCTTGTCTACTTGTCTTGTAGTCTGGTTATTTAATTTTTAAAAAATAAAAAAAAATCAAGAAACACCAACCCTATAGTCTACTCATCTTTTAATCTAGCTTAGTTGTGGGTGGGGGGGAATTCGTTTTCTTCTTTTGGTGGTTCTCTCTTTTGTTTCCTCCCATCCATATAAGAGCTTGCTTTTTAAGAAAAGAGCAGGAATTTGTCCAATATTCTTATATGGTTTTCCACTTGTTTTGCATTTTGATTGCGTAGGAGGGTGTTTCTGTTTTTTCATAGCTCACTTGAAAAGGAGAGAGACTTGGTTGTTATTGTTGTTGAAGCAGCTGCTTTGGGAGGTTGGTAGAGAAAGAGAGGCGTGATGGGCAGCACCCAAATACTTAATACTTAAAATAACAGGTGAAACATTTAATATCGGGGTTTTTCAGGTTTGATTGGCTTTCACTTACAAGTTAGTTACTTACACTTCAACGGTCTTTTTCTTTTTCTTTTGTAAATTTGTAGCATAAGGCGACACATATCTCTCGCCCAAGTTCTATATAGAGGTTGAATTGCAGCACCTCTCTCTCTCTCCGGCCGGCGAGCTTCACTATCTCTTTCCCTTTTGGCAAGCTCCATTATCTCTATCACTTCCGGTGTGCTCCTGCTTCAGGTAAATCTGTTTTTTTTTTTTTTTTTTCTTTTAAGAGTACGAGAGAGGGTTTCCAAGAAGACGAAGAAAGGCAGTATTAGTTGTGTGTAACCCTTAACGGATTGAGCCCGTGTACCCCAAAGTGGTGTGGGGCCCACTGAGATGTCCATCTGACATCCACTCCATCTATCAGTTCTTCCATATAATTTTAGATGTGAGCCCAAAAATAAGGCCAATCCAAAACTCAAATGGGCCACGCTTGAATGCCTACTATTGAAACCCTATTGGGGCCCACAAAAGTTTTGGAGTAGGTTGATATTTGTGTATTCCCTTCATCCTTGTGAGAATCACCTTACGGTGAGTTTGAATTAGAAAAAAAGAAAAAAAAGAAAAAGAAAAAAAAAAAGCCATGGCCCCAGGAAGGTTTCAATGGTGGGCGTTTACCTCTCCATTATTTAGAATGGTGTGGCCCACTTGGGTCTTGGTTCTGCCTCACTTTTGGTCATTTGTGCTAATATGACTGGCGAAATTGATGGATGGAGTGGATTTCATGCAAACATCACGGTGGACCCCATGGAGCTTTGAATCATAAGGTCTCACCCATATGGCATCTATGATGGGTACAGGGCTATATGATGGTCGGGCAATCAGAAATTACACGTGGCATTTATTAACACAGAACTGACAAGATTGTGCAGCCCACTATTGCTAATTCACGTGGCCAAGATCAAACAATCCTAACCTTTGTTTTGTGTGTACCTGTTTCTGGAAATAGGACCGTTGGATTTATTCACTTCTAACTGTCCGATGTCCACCATTTTTTTCCCTGAAGAGTCAATGTCCACCAATATGATAGTGAGATAATCCAATAAGCTTAATTTTCGTTTCATGATACATCTACACTGGTTAGTGGTTATCATAATTTGGACGGTTTAATTTGGCTAATTGTATGCCACGTGTGCAATATCTGATTAATTTATCAGTGCCTGTGTATCATCATCACACTCTGCTGAAGTATCAATGTTTTTCTCATTTTTTTTTTATTTTTTTTTGATACTCAAGCAGCGTGCAAGGTTGATGCACAGGCACAGAGTTTTAGGGGTCATGATGATGTGCACTGGAGATCTAATCGTTCCATTTTGTGTCATATGATGCCCTCTTAGGGCCCTAAACAAATCTACGGATTGATTGATTAAGTTGAACCTGTTTCTTAAGTAGGACGATTGGATATTATTAATCTCTTATGCACGGGTCTGATTGATCCATTGTATGTTCTGGTGGTATGGCCCAACTGATATTAAGATTGGCCTAAATTTTTGGGGGCCAAAAAGAAGATGAGGGGATGAACATGATAGACAGATTGGATGTACTTGACACTAGATGGGCCATTGCCACTTGTTTGTGCAAATAGGTTAATCTCAATATTAATCTATTATGGATGTACTTTATGGTTTGTTTTGGACTTATTATTATTATTATTAATTTGCTTGTTGCTTATATTCAGTAACTGTTCCACATTACAGGTATTTTGAATATATGGGCCCACTTTTGTGGCCCACCTAATGATTGGTTTATTTTAAGAATCGGCCAAAATATTTATTTATATGGGCTCAACCCAAAGGCATACTTATGCCAAGTTTTTAATGTGATTTGAAATTATTAGAGCGATTCCAAGCTCCAAGCTTTGTTTGGTATGAGTATACAGTTTCTTACCTGTGAACACTTTACAGTTACCCAAACATAAAAAAAAATGTTTACCTACATGTTGTTTACAACATTCAAGTCACTTACATCTGAAACTCAGTCACAACTTAAGAAGTTACAAGAATCCAAAGGTTTGGGAAGAAATTCAGAGTTTGGTTGCATGTTTTGGGTGTGAGTCTCACAAATCCTTGTACTTTGTGACCTTCATCATAGTATCTCCTAGATCATCTAGGACCACATGCAAAGTCACTCTCATGGTGAACCATGCACATTCTTTTGTGCTGTTCATTGCTTTAATTTTCTTGCACTCATGTTTTCATTTTAACAATAGTTGTAATCTTGCACAACTCAGGTATTCCTGAAATTAGGGCCATCATATTTCTTGAAGAGAACTGATCCCCCACTACCCTTTTTACAAGCATTTTTGGTGAAAAAATATATGATATTTCAACGGCAAATTTGGAAATGAAATTTTCTTGAGGTATAGAAAAAGGGTTCTACTCACAACTGGTTGTAGGTGACAAGTCCTCTTTCTTCTAATTGAAAATGGGTCTGTGGTATTTGAATGTTCTGTTGATGAAAGAATATTAACACTCTTATGGAATATTCTTCATGTAGAACATGCAAATAGAGGTAGAGACATGGATGACACATTGGCTGTTCTGTTTTCTGTTATCTATGTATTTCTCTGGCCTTACTTGACTATTTGCTCTTTATTTGCGTGTTTCTTGTCCTTCAATGCTATTAGTATCTTTTCTAGCTGATTAGGTGTGCTCTTTTGTACTGTATTTTATCTTTTCATTCTATTTCCTTCTTTGAGCATGTCAGACGCATGCTGCCTGTGTCACTGGGGTAATGTTTAGATGCTATGGGATTTGAACAGAATTATGATGCTACCTACCTATGATTTCTGACCCCATTTCTCTACAAATTTCCTGTTTATATGTGGAAATGTCTCTGCGTTATTGGTTCTTCGTCTTGCTAGTGGAATGTCATTCCTCCGTTGTGGGGGAATGAGCGAATTAAAATCAGGAGAACACGAGGAGAGAGAAAGCTACATTGTTTGTCAGAAGACCAACATATCTGTCCTTTTGTTCGGAAGCTGATGTGCTGTTAGTACAGAATTCAGGGCATGCCATGATGCATGATTGCTCAGACACAAACAACTCTCAACTTCTACATCCAAGGCACTTGGTGGAAATTGAAGCCATGCATAGTGACCTTTTTTTTTTTAAAGGCTGCATCATCCTACCAACTTTAGCACCTTCTTTAGGCTACATCCCACGTTCCTGCTCTAGCATTTTATTGTCATTCAAGCCTTTCACCATTTATTACTCATTTCATTTGGTGTAGTTCCTTTGTCAGCAATTTCCCATTTGAATGCTGTAATGTGGAGTTTCGGCATATCTATAGAGAAGGAAATGGTCTGGTGGATGGCATGGCCAAATTAGGTTGCAGGTCCCAAGAATCCGCCCTTCTCCCCTCCTTGGCGGCTCTCCCTCAGGAGGTGAGAGGCCTCCTGGTTCTTGACAAGATGGGCTTAGGGGCGATCAGGAAGTGTGTCAAAATGTATTGGCTGTAGATGTTGCTGCACATACGGTTTTACTGTGGAGTCTAGTTGTTTCTCCTTTTCTTTGTTGCTTCTCCGTCAGTTTTCAGGGGGAGTTTTTTTTTAAGCTTAGAAGTGCAATGTGGATAGGATAGGTGGCCAGTATAGGATCTTGTGGCCGCCCGAATGCGGATCATTTTGGGGTGAGGCCTGAGTCTTTTGTGGAGCCCCCCTGTTTTTTTGTACAGTCCTTTTTCGTTGAATGATAGCAGAGGCTCATTTAAAAAAAAAATAAAAAAATTTCCCATTTGAATGCAGTTTGCTTTCAATGAAAATGATTTTCTTATATATGAAGCAGCATGATTTTGCCTTTTCAATTGCTTGAACTACTGACTTTGATTTAATAAGTTACTATGCAATTGATCTTTTCTGTTCTGTTATGTATACAGATAGATACTCATCATAGTTTCACTTCGATGTGCAGATCAGATTACCTTCTAGCTGAATGGGGAGTATTACTGACGTCGAGCAAGCGCTGCCATGTTCTTTTGTTGCAAAGGTAAAATCAGTATTACATAAGATCATATCGGTACCCGTTTTCTTTTAGTTTGAGGATTGAACTAAATGTTTGCTTTCCTTGAATTGGTTTTTCATCATCTCTCTAATACTTCTGCAGGCACTAATTACCTTTTTTTTTTCCGCACACACCCTCATACCCACACACACCACAATGGGTACTCGAACCCATGATCTTAGTGTTGAAACTCTTGTGAGTCTACCACTAAGCCATGAGTAGGAACCCTGATTAATTACAGGTTTAGCAACATGCTTGGTCCATGGAAATGAGATAAATATACTTACTGAAGTTTTCTTCTTTCTAATGTTTGGTTAGGTTTGAAACCTGTATAAATACTACATGAAAATTGAATGGATAAAATGTTGGCTCTACATCAATAAATGGATCACAAGTTGACGCAGACATGATGAGGTCGATCACCGTCTTCCTCAAAGGGATAATTACTCTGAATCCACAGAGCTTCTCTGGACTCCTCACAAAGATTCTTTGAGTCCACGAGGAGAGATAGAAAATAGAAATAAATTATAATAAATTCGAAAATAGATTGATTGATGATAAAAACGAATTTACAACCCTTTAAATAGTGATACCAAACCTAGGAAGAAGTTTCAGAATCAAACTCCAACTCAAATTCCCTAAAATTCATGACTTACTATAAATAGTAAACTTACTATTTATAGATGGTCATGATTTCTACTAGACTTCATGGTTTTCGGCCAAAAATAGTAAGTGTCCAATTTGGCCTAACCATGTTATTCTCCTAAAATTTCTAAGCCCTTTTCATGTTGGGCATGACTCCTAAAGCTCAAAGGATCAAGAGTTATGATCGAACTAAAACTTACTATAAATAGTAAAAACGAAATTAAAAAGGATTTTCAATCGTCGATCTGATGGAATCTCGCAAATTCGGCATGGCCAACCCGGCATAGTGGGGTTGGGTGGCTAAAGTAGCTTCTCCTACCCCAAAATCATATATGGTATGTTGAATAACTCATTCCGGTTTGCGAGATATGCCGGTTTTAGGGTTCTGACGGTCCTGATCACTTCTGCCTCCGATCGGGCCTTCTCTGGTCCATCTTGGACATGAAAGTGTCCATGGCCCGCTCTACATCTCAAGCATATTAAGAATCCCATCAATAAATGAATTGCTCAGGCTAAATTTCTTCATGCATTGCAAGCATGTGATTCTTCTATAGAAGTGCGATATGCATTGGGCATCTTCTATGACCCCATTGAACTCACAACTGAATAATGAAAAATTATGTGGACAGAAAGAAGCATGGGGAACTCTCTCCTTCTCTCCCTTTGTATAAGAAGCAGAGATGCATACTAAAAGTTCACATGGCTTCTTTGGAATTCATTATGGTTTATTTCCTTCTATGATGAAATGAAGAGACATGGCTGAGGAATATTGTTTCCGTTGTGGTTCCTATGGTTTTTATGTTTATTAAAGTGTATCTTCAATATTACAATCAAGGATTCTCCAATCAATCAAGGACTGCCAATCAATACAGCCATTGTTTCTATCTTTGGGGGATAGCCCTTTCATGTGTAATCTTTTATATACGTGTATACATAGGGATGAAAATAATAACAATCAGAAAACTTTCTCCCAACTCTCTCTCTCTCTCTCTCTCTCTCTCTCTCTCTCTCTCTCTCTCTCTCTCTCTTCCTTAGTTTTATCCATGTTCAAACCTAATCAGTGTATGCGGAGTTAAGATTATAAGGTTTGACAGCTCTCTGTGATGGTAATCTGTTAACTGTTTTAGTGAATCTTTGGTCGTGAAGAGTTGTTGGTTTGTTAAGGTAAAATGAATATGGAAATTCGTAATCAAGTCATGTCTAATATCCAATTGTAGCATAAACTTGCTTACTAAACGTAAACTATTCTCTCTCTCTTTTTATACCGTGTTTGTTTGTTTGTTTGATTTTTCCACAACACTGCAGAATATCCTGGCTTTCTAGATTTGATTCTAAAGCCCTGAGGTTTTTTCTTTTGGCCTTATTACATTTCATATGAGCACATTTCTTGATGGCAGGTACATAGTGTAATGTGCAAGGAGCTGACAAAGGTTGTCGATAGGGTCACACAGATAATTCCATCAATAGAATCAGCTCGCCCAGGATGCAATTCTGGAATACAGGCATTGTGCGCTTTATACAATGCAGTTGAGAAAGCCAAGTTCCTTCTTCAGACATGTGCAGAGTCTAGCAAGCTCTACTTGGTGTGTTATCTGCTTCCTATTATAGATATATTTCGTGTTTGGCATCATCACTGTGTTAGTTTCTCTTACCATTAGCTTAATGGATTTTGCACATAAACAAAAAAAAAAAAGGAAAAAAGAAAAAAGACAAAAAAGAAGAATAAGTATCTACTTTATTGATCAGAAAGTATTTAGAGTAGTTTCTGAAAAACCAGTCCCAATGTGGAAGATACCAAAGCATCGATTCCACTTCCTGAAACCTCATGCGAACCTTGAATACTGTAATGCACAGATTTGAAATAATTATAACAAAATCAAGTGAAAGTTTTTTTTTTTTCCTTCTTTTGGGCAGAGATGTGGTGTTCATACAATCTGGGAGATTTTTGATAAATCCCTAGTGGCATCGATCAGATTAATGATTTGGATCATGAACTTGTAGTCCCAGTTGTATGAACGCACTACAACTTTCGTGTAAGTTTTCAAGCTGGGCCCTAGAAACTACCAAGCTCAGGCTCGAGCCTCTAATTATCAGCATGGCCCGGTCTTGGGTCTGTCTATTTTGGCCTGGGCCAAGCCTGACCCTAGTTTTTCTTTTATGGGCTGGACTTTGACAGACCCTGGTCCAGCCCATACCCGATCTATAGACAGCCCTAATCATTGTGATGATGTTTGTCATTGCAATGTTGACCAAAATTGATGAGGGATAAATAGGCTTCAGAAATCCCTCAAGCATCCCAATGATGGATTTGATGAAAACCCATATCAGACTTGAAAGCCTAGATAGTGATTCAAGCAACATGCTAGATAAGCCCACAGAAATGATGGGTACAGGTTACTCAAGTGAGACCAACCATCTCATTAAGCGTGCATGTTGGAAGAGTAAGTGAGGAACACCTCAAGCTTTAAAAAAAAAAAAAAACAATCTAGGGTGCATGTTGGAAGAGTAAGTGAGGAACACCTCAAGCTTAAAAAAACCAATCTAGAGTGTGTTTAGATACGTGAAATCCATGGGTTTTCTATGGAAAATGTAATGATTATTGAATGATAATTTCCCTGCTTACTGTCGATAATTGGGATTCAAAATTGGGGTCCTGTTTTGTTTTGATAGCAAGTGGAATCTGCAAAATTCCTTAGACAATGGTCAAATTGTTTTTTGTGCTAGAGAATTCCTATTGTGGATGAGCATAATGATTATTGTATGGAATCCTCATATCCAAACAGCCCAACTGTCTCTTCAGTGGAAAACAATTTCCATTTCCACAGATTCTGTGTATCCAAACACGCCTGTAAATCAGTTTATCAATGAAGAGAGCCCATTACAACTTATTTATAGAAAGGCTTGCTTCAACCTTAAGCTTACTTAACCACTAAGCAAAGCCTATTAATTCTAGTCAATTCATGTTTATCAAAACACAAATAGTAACTAAATAAAACAATAACAAATAGTACCATCTATGGCCCACTGATGGGTCCAATTTTCATGTGGAACCAATCTGGCTGAGGAATCAACTATTTACACGATCTCAGTCCTTGATCACTGCATCAGAAGCAAATCATTAATGTATTCTGGAGGCATATTTGCTGCTTCCGGGATTTGAACACAAGACCTTCCACTCTGATACCATGTCAAACAACCACTGTCTCTAAAAGCTTGAGCTGTTAGAGGATGGTGTATCAATGTATATCAAGGGACTTTAACACTCCAACACATGTAAGTTACCAGCATACACAACCTACACTGTAAAGATGGAAGTGCCAGGGCCATGCATTGTAGGACATGAATTGTCATGTCAGACCAAAAACACACTGAACAAACGATGAGTCTACCAAACTGACTGGTACTTGTCGCAACTGGGTGTAATTGTTATCCTTTGTTTCCTTCGAAAGAAAACTGGGTTTGTTTACTTTGTTGCCTCTGATATACGGGAATGCGTCAGTAAGAAACGAATTGTTCTTTGAAAATGACCAACACCGAAGTGTTAGGTTCATATCATCAGTGTTTATTTATTTATTTTATTTTTGTGCATCATGGCCTGCCTGTAGTGTTATGAAATAAATGGACTGTTTTGATCGATGATTTAGTTTCTCAAGTCATTTAAAACTTTTGGGGGCATTGCTAACATCCCTATGAAGGTGGAGGAAGTTTGCATTTCCCTTTTATTTTATTTTGCAAATACTAAGCGTATATGACTTTTTGACCAATTTCTTATGCCATCTGTGTGTGAAGCTCTTAGTTATGATCTTCAATCCCCTTCAATCTGTATATTTTGTGTTTTTTTCAACTGAACATTTTATTTTGGCAAGTTTTCCTTATCATTATGTGTTCCTTAATTTTGCAGGCAATCAGAGGGCAATCGATTCAGTTAAGATTTGAAATGACTAGTAAGGAACTGGATATAAGTTTAAGCAAAATTGAAGATATGGTTCCACAACCATTAGCTGCTGAGGTTTGTTATGAATTGTCCCTCTGAACATAGATTCTGGTCTTGGGAAGGGAAGCTGATAATGTTAATCATTAAATAAGTAGTTTTGATTTCTTCCATGGCGTTGGGGTTGATAGGAGTGTATCTTTATCCTCTGACCTTTATTGTCGCTCTTTTTTTTTTTCTTTTTGTTTTTTCATTTTTACCTTAGCTTATCATTTCTGTGATTTGATAGATATACAAAATCATACTTCTACCTTTTACTCATCAGACTAGTATTCATGGCCTGATTAGAATTGAAATACGCTAATTATTTTTTTTTTCTCACATCTGTTCAGCAAGGTTCTCCTTGGCTTTAAAAACTGTTAGGTCGTAAGTTCCTTTAGTTGTTACCTTGGTACTAATGGCTCTTGTTGCACATTTTTTTTTTCTGAAAGATAATGATTTTTTTTTTTTTTTAGAGAAGCTCTAAGAAAAAGAAATTACTATCTTGATACACATGTTAGCTTTTCTTATTTCGTACATGCAGAACTTATGAGTCACAGTGAATCTGCCAATCTATGAATGATAGCTGATTGCAGTACCTATCTAATACTGACAATATAGTCACAACGTTTGTAAAAAGCAGGTAGGGTTGATGCACTTTTTAATGCAGGATTCTGTTAGGCATTGTTTGGATGTCTGGAACTCTCCATTACAAACTTGAATTTCACGAGGGTTCCTCTGGATTCTCCAGAGAGTTCCATGGAACTCTTCACTTAGAACTCCCACTGAAGGGCCTGAAATATAGACAAAATGAGTTTGAACTCCCACAAAAGGGCCTAATATATAAAAAATGAGTTCTTTCATAAAAGCAAAGTCATCTCTATCCATGGAACTCTCTTTCTTAGCACACGGTCCATGGAACTTAAGTGGAGAGTTCTACACATCCAAATGACTGCTTATTGATTTTAAATTGTCAATAAAGTAGACTTCTGCCTTTTCCTATTTTTAAATTTTAGCATTTCTCATATTTTTGTTTTTATTTGCATATCCTATTAGTATTAATAATTTATAGAAACTTTGAATCTATTTGCACTACTCGCTGTGGCTTCCCCCTTGCCTCAACAACCATGCCCCATACATTGCATTGTTTTGTTGATAAAAATAAATAAATACCTTTTGTTATTTTTCAGTTTTTAAATAATGTGGAAAATTGATTAACAACATGTGATTATACACAGTTACTGCAAAACCATCTATATCTGCTTTAGAACCTTAGGGGGCGTTTGGCACATGGGATTAGGTGGGATGGAATTGCATTTGGTCTCATGGAATTGCATTTGGTCCCATGTGGGATTTCCGTGGATTTTAAAATCCACTACACATGTGGGCTCCACATTGATGCATGTGTTTATCCATGCCATCCATCCATATACACCCTTTAGACGTGACATTCTGGTTATATATGTGTACAAGTGACCGACATCCGTTATGAATTTGGTTCATTGATTACAATTCTATGGTCCACCAAACAGGATTTTGCTTAATCCATTGTTTTCCACGTAGCAAGAATTTTATCCCGAACATGGGATTGGATGGCCAAAATACCATGGTATTTCTGGACATGAAATCATTGTGCAATAATAATGTTAATCGCATCTAATACAATTCAATACCATTTAATCCCACTGACCAAACATGCCCTTAAGGTTGTAGGATTGATCTCAGCAACCTGCCAAAAAGGGGGGAAAAGCAAAAGTACAAAAAGAAAAAGAAAAAGAAAAAGAAGAAGAATTCTTGCATACGTCAGTTTCTGGAAAATTGCAAAACAATATATACATTCATATTTCTATTAAGAGCTGTTTTGATAATATTTTTAGTATGTCTACTCAAATTACATGTGGTTCCCCCCCTAATATACCCATACCCACAATACATACGTACAGTTGCACACACAGATGCATGAGAATAGCATAAATTCATAAATGCATATACTAATATAAATATTCAAATTATTTCTGTGGAAGATTGTCACTGTATCTACTCTAAAATATATTTCCCATGTGACATTAAATGGGGAAAAACCGTGGCTTCTATTGATTATTGGACCTCCTAACTGAAGGCATGTCCCAAAGTGTGCAACCAAGGAGAGTCCTTGCACTACTAACTGGACTCTTATTAGGTATATGTTGTGCATCATTTATTCTCTGGATAAAGGTGTATAGATATCTAGTGCAAGGGGGCTTGCTTGCTATGTTATAAGTCAATATTTGCTAATTTGGAGCTGTATTTCTTTACAGTAATGGCTAATATTTAAAATGTCTCCAGATATCTGATATTGTCAATGATCTTCGAGATGCAAAGTTTGTGATGGAATCTTTTGAAGAAGAGGCTGGCAGGGTGCTAATTGCATTGCTCGAGCAAGATAAATCTACAACTAATTCAACAGAAATTTCAGAATTTGAGGCATTCCAATTTGCAGCTCTGAGGTTAAAACTTACGTCTCCTAAGGCCCTTTTGATTGAGAAAAGATCTATTAGGAAGCTACTTGATAGAGTCAGTGACACGGACCAGGAAAGGAGGAGTATCCTGAAGAACCTCCTCCATCTTTTGTTCAAGTATGGAGAACTGCTTGGATGTGAACCTGCAGAAAATATTGCTGCTCGATGGAAAATTTTAATTTCAAGCACCAATTCCTCATGCAATAGTGGTCCTTGTGAAAACCTGTGTGAGCCTATTGGGCTAAAACTACATGTGGATTCTGGTTGCAGCGAAGATCATACTGATGTGGGTAATCCAGATGAACCTCCTGAGGAACTCAGGTGTCCTATTTCATCAGAATTGATGTTTGATCCCGTGGTTATAGCTTCTGGTGAAACATATGAAAGGATGTGTATAGAGAAATGGTTCAGCGAGGGTCATGATACATGCCCAAAGACACAGAAAAAGCTGTCACATCTTTCTTTGACTCCGAACTCTTGCGTGAAGGACCTCATTGCCAACTGGTGCAGAAAGCACAATTTTTCCGTTCCAGATCCGTGTTCACAACCGATTCCTGCAGCATTTGCTCTGTGGAACAGTTCCTGTAGTACATCCATCCATTGTTTTGGCAGCTCTATTAACAACACGGAAAATACACTAATAGATGGCAAAAGTTCAGATTATGAAAATCAAAATGATATTGGAAATGCATCGATTAGCTCCTCTGATGCTAGTAATCTTTTGGAGTCATTGGATACTAAGAGCACCAAAAGCTTTAATGATGGCCACCATCAAATCTTCTCCTGGTATGATGGTTCTGACAGATGCCAGTCTTTTGCGGACTTTAGTCACGAAATGTACTCGAACTTGCTTTCTAAACTTGCAACACTCCCATCAGAAGCTCATCACAAAGCAGTGGAAGATGTCAAGATCTTTTTGAAAGACAATGAGGAAGTCTGTTATTCTATGAACTGTAATGGTTTTGTGGAAGCATTGATGGCGTTTTTGATAAATGCACGTGAACAGTCAGACATAAAAGCACAGAAAGTAGGTGCTCAGATTCTTTTGGCATTTCTAAGTAGCAGCAGGTAATTAGTTTCTTCTTTCATTGATTTGATTGATCAGTCTTAATTTGCTAGCTGCTTATCAAAAGAAAACATAGAAGTCTTCAACTAGTAGCTGCTGTCCTTTGAGGTAGTGGACAAAATTTAAAAGAGCCCAGGTTGCAATTTCCTGCAGCCTAAGGGGGAACTGTTTGGTATTTTATTTTGCCAAAATTCTTTGATGTTTCCGAAGATCTAAATCAAAAAATTTAGCAACTCAGGGCTCTTTGCATGCCCAGTACATGCTTACTCTCATTTGGAGTTGCACTGCGAGTAAGCAAGAACCTTCTGCTGATGATGCTGCAACCACTTTAGAATGTTGTGATTCCCATACTCTTGTTTCCTGCCATATCTAGTAACTTAAAAGAGTCTTAATCATTAGAAATGATCCAGTGCCCTTAGAGAACTATAAGTTATAGTGCTGTTTGTTGCATTATGACACTTTTTTTTTTTTTCTTTTTTTTAAAGGTAACACTAACAGGGATTGAACCCCGGATCACTCACACACACTACACTGTGGCACTTGGTCAAGCCAAGCGATTGATCCCAGCTGTCCAGTAGTTCCAGCACACATTTCATGCCCTATGATGCAAAATTCACTCTAACGGGATGATTCTAACCATCCAAAAAAATTCCCAGAAAAGGATGGTCAAAATCATTTATATAAATATATATATCCAATTGACATTTGACACATTTATTTATTGGTGCATGTTGTGCATGGTTATGGTTAGAGAGCATCAGTTTTATGAGTTCATCCTAACCATATCCTCCATGGCTTCGGAAGTGGAGAGCTATAAAGAAGAAGACCCAGATGTAGCTAATCAACCAGCTAGAGGATTTTTCATCGAAGCCCATGAAATGCACGATTGACCTAATGGCCAGTCCCGATTAATCATTTGGACTATCCAAGTGTACCAATGCAACTAGGTGATAAATAGTGCTCTGAGAGCACCTGATCATGTCTCCCTAGTGCTCTGTTCATTGTCCCATAGCTGATGGTTTCTTTTTCTGTTCACACAAATAATCTTCTTGGTGGGATTTCATGTAGGAATGAGATGCCACCCTTAAATGAAGATGGATTTCTCCTGTTGGCATCTTTCCTTGATTCTGAAATGTTTGAAGAAGCTTTGGCAATCATCCAATTGTTATTAAGCCATGGGTACTGCAAACCAGAAATCGTGGCGTCTGGTATTCTTCCTTCTATCACGAAAGTTCTCGACTCCCAAGTCAAAGAATTCCTGCTCCAGGCTGTTAAAATCTTCTGTGACTTGTCTTCTTATAGCGACATTCAATCTCACATTTTATCCTCAGGATGCATCTCAAAACTGATTCAGCTTTTGGGAGATGATCAACTCGCTGGAAATTGCATAAGGATTTTGCAAAATCTATGTGATACAGAAGAAGCCAGAGTTGCGATTGCCGAAACTAATGGATGTATTGCTTCCATTGTTGAACTGATTGATGCTGGAACTTATGAAGAACAGGAACATGCAGTTTCTGTTCTACTTTCACTATGTTCTTACAGTTCTGACTATTGCCAATTGGTCATGAAAGAAGTTGTTATCCCGCCTCTTGTCAGTTTATCCATCAACGGGAATGTCAGGGGGAAGGAAAGCGCCATGAAGTTACTACTACTTTTGAGAGATCTCAGACATAATGATCATCTGGACAGTTCATTCTTGCAGATTGGATCCGTTCCTGAATTATCACATGATATTGGAAGCTTAGGTAAAGAAAAACAACCAAATTTCAAGACTTCCAGTTCTTGCAGAAGAAAATTGCACATATTCTTAAAACATATCTTTGGCCCTGTTTCGGCAGGCAGTGATATGACCAAAGCATTTAGAAGAGAAAAAAATGCCAGGTATGGTGCAATGCTCTAATTTCTCCCCCAACTTATATACTTATCCGAGTACTTAATACCTGTTAAGTTGGAAATGCTAGTGGCGGGTTACTACAGTAGCTTTCATTCTAGCTCTTCATGTGTTTCCAGTTATTTTGGTTACTCATACTTTTCTTCAGTTATTTTTTGGTTGGATCTCTGCTGAATAAGAATCGTCAGTCTTGCTGCTGTTCATGGTGGATGACAGATTGTCTTTTTTTTTTTTGGAAGGTGAAAAATGTTACTACCAACCAGAGGTGGCACATAGCCTAAATACAAACAACAATAGCATCAAAAGGGAGTTACAAAGCTAAGACAAGCAAAGAGAAAAGAAACCCACACCCTGGGCCAAGAAAACAATTAAGCAATCCCACATCCTCAGCCAAACAATAGGAGAGCAGAGCTGGGACCCATGAAAAGATGACAAACATGGTTAAAGTAACCACAAAAAAATGAGGAAAGGAGGACGGTGACTCCCTACCTTGGAGTCGGATCTGTTGCTGTAGGAGGGCAAAATAACCAACAGTTGATGCTGATACACTGACGGAGATTGTAAGAGGTCAATCCCTGCACTTGCAAAGTGGCCTCAGCCATGTCTAGCTGGCATCCTAAACCATAGTTCAAAAACCCGAAAACTTGATTAAACTTGATTGTTCAGCTAGCTCGATGTGTATTTATTGTAAATTGAAATTTTTGGAATGCAAAGTGATATTTAAAATAGTTAGATATTAATGTTAAGTAAATAGAACATAACTCATACCAACAACAGCATAGATGCCTCACTTGTTACTGTTGTTTCCTTGGTTTACTTTTTAATGATCCCTCCTCAGGAAATGAGTGATTGTTGTTCAGATGTCTTCAATTTGTACATGGAACAGGGGTCTTGAGCAATCAAGTGAATCCCGGATTATACAAATTGGTTCCTGGACAGTTACGGACAGGTTTGGTTGATCGACAGAATTCGGAAAGCACTTGTACACTCTCTTGACACTTTGGAGTATGTTCGAGCGATCAAACATTTGGCTGTCAATCGATGTTGATCGATTGATGCTTAGATCGACGGCGTGCAAGATTTTGCGTGATTGTGCGGATTATTTCTTACTCCGGGTGCTATGTTATAAATATGGGTGTAATGCGGGATTAAGGTATGATTAAGAGGATTTAGATGTTTCTAGGAAGGTTTTGAAGGAGACTAGGGTTTTCTCAAGGGTGTTGCATATGTAAGTAGATATATCTCTTCTAATATTGTTTCATAGTAGATTTTGTTGTTGCTTTGTACCATAAATTTTTTTTTTTTTGCTTCTAAGAGTTTTCCATGTAAAATTCATGTGTTCCTATGCATTCTTTGTTGCATTTATCTTTCGCTTGTTTGATTTGAATTTGGGATTTGCTTCTATGGTCTCCCAACAGTGACTTGGTTTGAGTCATGCCAAGTTGTGTTGAGTTGACTGAGCCATCTAGTCGATTCAATGAGTCTCTGTGTCTAGGCAGAGTCGGGCTCTGTACCAAGTTTCCCAATGACTTTGCTTGAAGTCTTACGGAGTCGAGTTGACAAGGATGAGTTTTGATTTGAGTCAACGAGTTCTGGAACTATGATCTGAACATGCGTTATCTGAAATCTAGGCTTCCGCGCCTCGGATTGACCACATGTATGCGTTGAATATCTGTTGTTGGTTATTTTTATATTGTCTCTGTGTGGCCCATCTGATGAGTGGATGGCTAGAGCAGGCTCGGACCAACTTAGACAATTGTTGAACCTTATACTTGTGTGATTCTTTTGCCTCTGTGTCACAATTCACCCCTTGAATCTTCATTCAGTGATTTGAGCATTTAGAGATAAGCAAACTGGGCCTCAAAAGATGACTAATTAGATTGTATGATATCATTGATTAGATTTGTTAGTTGTAGAATATTATATACGTGGCATGTAATTAGCTGGAAATTCGCCAGAGATCTTGTATCTTCATGTATATAAACTTATGTCTGGGCCTGTAAATGACATGACAAAATTTCCAGCTTTATAATATCCATTGTAATCTTGATAGAGCATTCCTATTGGCCTATAAGAATAGGAAAGGCTGAGTTTGGATGATATTCCAGAAATTAGTTTCTAAAAAACTCAATTATTTGGAAATGCAGTTTTATGAATGCAACTTCACTCATTTTACATGGAAATGTTGTTGCCTGAGAATCTCTAATTTGGATGTCAAGTACAAGTTAGTTGTCATAATCAGTATATCTTTCAATTCATATAACTAATGCAATATGCCCTGAAAATCTGTTTATCACGACTAAACTTTCACCTTTGGGAAGAAATAAGATAAGTGAAATATCATTTAGGGGGAGTTTGGATGGTAAGTTTCTTTGGATAAGCTACTTATGCCCTTATTCAGTTGTAAGTGTATTTTATAACCAACATACTTATCAACCAGAAAGTAGAAAAACATGTTTAGTTTACGTGTGTTGTCCATCATACAGGGCCCATCTTAAATGTGGGCCATCCATCATACGGGGCCCTTCTTAGATGTGGGCTATTTATCATTGTGGCTTGACCTTTAATGTGCACCATTCGTTATGTAGGGCCCACCTTTTATGTTGGTCATTCATCAAGTGGAGCCCACCATCAATGTTATTGTCTACCATGTGGGGCCCACCTTCAATTTCCACTGGCCATCATGTGGAGCCCACCTTTGATATGGACTATCCATCATGTTGGCCCCACCTCTGATGTTGGTCGTCCATTATGTAAGGCCTGCCTTGGATATGGGGCACTTATTGTTAGGGCGAGATCTACCTTGATGTGGATTGTTCCATCATGTGGGGCCCACCATTATTAATTTCCCATCATATGGAGCCCACTTTTGATGTGGATTGTCCATCATGTGGGCCCTGCCTTCAATGTGGGTTGCCTATCATGTAGGGCTTGCCTTGGATGTGGGTCATTTATCATTAGGGGCTAACCTTTGATGTGGACCATCCGTCGTGTGGGGCCACTTCAATATAGGCCATCCATCATGTGAGACCTTGGATATGGGGCACTCATCATTAGGGCTAACCTTTGATGTGAATTGTCCATCATGTGGGGCCCACCATTATTAATTTCCCATCATATGGAGCCCACTTTTGATGAGGACTGTCCATCATGTGGGCCCCACCTTCAATGTGGGTTGCCCATCATGTAGGGCTTGCCTTGGATGTGGGTCATTCATCATTAGGGGCTAACCTTTGATGTGGACCATCCGTCATGTGGGGCCACTTCAATATACGTCATCCATCATATGAGGCCTGGCTTCAATGTTCACTACCCATCATGTGGAGCCCACCTTTGATGTGTCCATCATCTAGGCCTCATCATTGTAGTGGGTCATTCATTATACCAGCTCACTTTGGATGTGGGCTTTTTATCATTATGGGCCGACCTTTGATGTGGACCATCTATATGTGGAGCCTACCTCTTGTGTGGACCGTCCACTGTGTGAGCCCTACCTTCAATGTGGATAGGTGACCACCAGGGGCCTCTTTTGATATGAACCGTTAGAGAGAGCCTCCTTTGACATGGGTTGTGAGAAAGAGAAGTAGAAAAGTCATAAGTTAAAAAGCTTTTTTAAAAAATTACTTTTTAAGATTAGTAACTTTTGGTATTTAAGTTTTTCTTTTACCATAATACTTACCAAAGGGCTTTAGTGAAAAAAGCTAACTTAATTACTTAACATAAGTTAAAAAATAACTTATTTGGTTGTATCGAAATGGGCCCTTAACATTCAACTAAATGCCGGTTGGCCAGAGGAACTCTCTCCTACATGCACTTTGCAAGCAAGACGTGCCAATTTGGCATGCATGTTTAGGTCATGAGGTGCTTTAACATACAATTGGCCAATTCCAGGTTGATCCATTGCATTTATTACGAGTCTTTGATGAATTCTTTAAAGGTTTGTATGAGAGTATACACGTGATATGTATTAGCAAATATCACGAAGTCCATGTGAATTGGAATTATCATATGTTTGTTTCCCGCAATCAAAATCTGACAATCTAGTAATGTGTTTGGCATCTTATATTTAATGAGTGAGAGAGATTGACTTTCGAGTTGCCAATCCATATGAAATGAAATGACATGGTTTTATTGCGATCTTGAAAAGATGAATTTTGGTAATATTTAATGTGAATTCCAATTGACATCAAATACACTCTTCTTAAACATCATGATTATCACCAATTCATGCTCCCAACTGGCTTCTAAAATGGTTCCGGTGGTCCTTTCTGGCCTAATGGGTGGAGCATAATCTACAAATTACACTTAAGGAGATGGCACTTATTGGCATTCACAGAAGTACATAGAGTGAAATTAAACAAGGTAATCACAATCACACAAGTAAATCTAATAGAGAACACTTTGATTTTATGTGAAAAACTCTCGTGGGAAAAAACTACAACACCACCATAATGCACTACGAATATGAAGCTCCAAGAGAAAAGCCCTAGCGTTTTCTCTCTCCAAAATCCTTTCAAACCCCTGAGCACTTTTAATAATCACCCTAATCCCTAATCCTGTTTACGCTTATATGCTTAAGAAAAAACAAAAATAGAAATAAAACATGCAAAACTGCCCAACCGGTCGATCTGTTGAGTTGATCAATCAAAACACTTTGATTGGTAGGGTCAACTTGTTGACTTGAGTTTTCGACGGTCAAAAACTCCAAAATCTGTTTAGAGAGTTTTGTTAAAAAAATAAAAAATAAAAAAGCGAAATTATTACGATAACCTTCGACCTCTCGACTGGACTAGTCGACACTCTATGCCCCTGTTTCAACATAAATTTGAAGCATCTGATTTTCCACGACAATGACTTAAAACTTCGAACAATTTCATTATTTTGCATTTGAACATCCATTTGATAACTGCAAATGGATGGTAGATTATTGTGGTTCATCCAAAACACGCCCCACAATTTGCTTTGGATGGTTTGAACATATGCACGTGAGATCCAACCCTGCCATTAGATTTGTAATCTTACGTTAGGGCCATGGCTAAAGAACCAGTCTGATACATGATTCAGGTGGGCTGCATCAAGGAAAATAGTTGGAAATGAGACCTCCATCATTGACATTTACAGAGCCCCACTATGATAATTATATAAAATCCACTCTAACTATTAGATACTATACGCAAACAGCTCCATCCATTAGGTGGGGCATATGAAGGGATTAGGTGAGACAAGTAAGTCCACGTTGTCCATATATTTTTCTAGATCATTTTAGCTCATGATTCCAAAAAATGAGGTTCATCCAAATCTCAGGTAGACCGGGCTTGAATTTCCGCTATTAAAATCTTCTTTAAGGACCACAAAAGTTTTGTATCAAGCTGTTATTTGTGTTTTCCCTTTGTCTAGGTCTGTGTGACTTTATTAATAGGTCGGATTGCTAATAAACATTACAGTGGGCCATAGAGAGATTTTAACGGTGGGTGTTCAATCACCACTTTGTTCCCCTAGTGTGGTCCACCTAAGATTTATATCTGCCTCATTTTTTGAAACATGCCCTAAAATGAGCTGGTGAAATGAATGGACACCATTGATATATACCACATACAAGTGCTCTCACGGTGAGAGCCTCATCTACCAATGGGCCTGAGCCTACCGGCTTTTAGAGCCTACCGGCTTTTAAACTTTTTAGTCCAAGCATAGCCCATTTTATAATTAAGCTTGAAACTTAAGCCTGAGCCCAGCCTGTTTATAATCGGGCCTGATACTTCAGTCCAAGCCTAGCCTGAGGTGAGCCAATCTCGAAAGCTAATGGGCCAACCCTGTCAATTGACACCCCTACCTCTAATGGAAGGTATTGGACGCTGTGGAAGCCACTGTGTGTTTTATATTCGGCTGTCAATCCATTAGCTAGCTTATTCTAGTTTTATATTCGGCTGTCCATTCATTTGCTAGCTTATTTAAGGCATGAGTCCAAAAGTGAAGCAGATTCAAATCTCAAGTAGATCACAGGAACTATAGTCCTCCAAAGAATTTACATTGGTGGGCATTTAATTGAATGAGGGGGATCATGTGAGCTGTAGCAACGGAAACAATAGGGATTGAACACCTGGGGTTATAGAGGATGATATTTGTGCCTACAATTTATCTAAATGATAATAACCCTCTGAACAGTTTAAATTACATATAAATATCATGGTAAGCTCTAAAAAGGTTTCAACGGTGGACATTTCTGTTCCCACTCTTTCATTTGGTGGTGACCTACCTGAGTTTTGTATTTGTCTGAATTATAAATTCCTGTCCTATTGTGGCCTTAAGAAATATATAGATGGAATGGATTTGTCACTGACATGTCTGTGGGCTTCACACAGCCGCGTGGGCACGGGCACAGCCACAGCCAATCCACTCTCCTAAAAATTCAGGACATATCGCTAGTTTGTTGGGCTAAACTACATAAGGATTTTCTGAAAAGCTCTCATCACGCACACCTGTGCCATATATGCACGTGTGCGAGCCCGCTGGCTTGCTCTGCCACGATGTTTATGAGAAATCTACCCTGTCTATCCGTTTTTTCAGCTCATTTTAAAGTATGATACAAAAATGAGGTGGATCAAAAACTCAAGTGGGCCACACGAGAGGAACGGTGGGGATTGAGCGAATACCAATGAAACATTCTTATGGCCATAGAAGTTTTGTATCATGCTAACGGTTTTTGGGTTTCAATTCATCCGAGTGAGAATGACCTTATAAACGGTTTGGATGGCCTGTAAACATCAAGGTAGAACCCAGGAAGATTTCAACGGCATGCATTTCTTTCCCCCACTTTTCCTCTCGTGTGGCCTACTTGAGATTTGGATACTCTTCATTTTTTGTTTCAACTCGTTAAATGAGCTGAAAAAACGGATGGATGGGGTGGATTTCTCATAAACATATCGGTGGGCCCCAAATAGCGTCCCAGGAACTTCCGGCGAAAAAGGCTGGCAGGCAATCCGCGTCCCTGGTTCAACGAACTTCTAAAGAGAACCCTAGCTCGAGTCACTCCGAGGGTTGGTCGAGGACGAGGTGAAGGCCATCACGGCAGAATGAAGGCCTTCCTTCCCAGACAGGCCATCTCCTTTCTCAGAAAATGGCGCTTCTCTTCTCATCCCTCTATTTACAGAAATGCTCCTTCCATTCAAACCCCCTTCTTCTCTTCCTCATCTTCCCATCTCATTCTTCCTATCCCCAATCTTCCAACATCTATCTCCTTCTGCAGCTCTCTTCACTCTCTTCAACCTAACAACCTCATCGAAGCCGATGATAATGACGAAGACGACACCCCAATGAATGAATTCCTATCTCGTTTCGTTTGGATTATCCGTGGAAAGCTTTCTGAAACTTACCCCGACTGCAATAAGGAAACCATCGACAGTATGCTCCTTATCATCATCCAGAAGGTCGTTTCTGAGATGGAGAGAGGTGGCCTTGATGAAATGCTTGATTCCGCCACGAGGACTCAATCACTTGATTTCAGCCAGGATCTCTGGAAGACCGTCTGGGAGGTCTGCAATTCCGTCCTCGATGACATGAGAAAGGCGCACAAGAAGGAGGAAATGAAGAAATTCCTCCAAGCTGAAGACGTCAAGGACATGTGCCACTTTGCCGGCGATGTTGGCATTCGAGGAGACATGCTGAGAGAGCTCAGATTCAAATGGGCTCGAGAGAAAATGGAGGAGAGCGAGTTTTATCAGAGCCTGGAGCGCCTGCGTAAGGAAGCCCACCAAGGAGAGAATGCAGAAAGTGAGGATGCAGCCCAAGTCATCAATGACGACAGTTCAGTTACCACTGAAGAGAATTCTAAGGCTGTTGCTCTCCCGCAGAGGCGGGGGAAGATAAAGTACAAGATCTACGGTCTTGATTTATCCAGCCCAAAGTGGGCTGAAGTGGCTGACAGAATCCATGAGGCTGAGAAGCTCATCACTCCAGAAGAACCCAAGTTGATTTCTGGGAAATGCAAGATGGTTACTGAGAGAATTCTCACTTTGACAGAGGAAGATGACCTGTTTCCACTTTTAGCAGAGTGGGTTGAACTTCTACAGCCGAGCAGGATCGATTGGCTTGCGTTGCTTGACAAAATGAAAGAACACAATATATTTTTATACTTCAAGGTCAGTGGTTGCTTTCTTTTTAAAGTTAATAGCTTTCACCATGTTCCATTGCTAAATATTCACAAATCAACATGATATGAGTCTCCAAAAGATGAGCTTCTGGGCTTTTGTGAACCACGTCACGAACAGCAAGTTTCTAAACATAAAACAAATTTTAACCAATATGTTTAGCTACCTCATGATGTCCTTGAACAAACTAACTAGATGTGAAGATGGCGATTTATCTCTGGGCAGGACACATATGATGGATGTTAAGGGTGGGTTTATATTGTATGAGAACATTTTTCTTTCCAGTGGGAAATTCTAACATTATTTGTTGGAGACGGAAAGCATAGAAGTGGAGTTTTTATCCCCTAAGATCTCAATTTTAGAGTACCGAGAATGATTTTGTATGAGAGATATAGTTAAACTAAATTAATTCCGGCTTAGTTCTTCTCATAGCGGTTGTGTTAAGTAAAGTTTGATTTACCATTAAAGACAGCTTGCTTTCTTCTGTATCTATCCAAAACGTGGAACATTTGGAATATGGAAGTCGTTAGAGGTTTTATTTATTTATTGTATAGCAATGGTTAAGATGAATTTCTTTATTGGCAGTTGGGTGATAAGTTGAGTGGAAGCCACCCCACTAATGATCATGGAAACAAGATTTCAGTTCCTAGAAACAGGAGCAGGAGATGGACTACAACAAAAAGTTAGCTAATATGCTATACTATCTTATGACATAAAGCATCTAGGAATCGCAATATTCTGAAGCAGGAGTCGCACCCTTGGTTGAGAATTTATTCAATTATAGTTCAAAGTCATTAATTTCTTTGGATTCAACAGAATATTCCACCAGATTCTTCAAAAAGCTATGTATCTTCATTAATTTCTTTAAAGTATTGTCTGAAATCAGCATGTATCGCCTGATACATAGTGGGACCCATGAATGATACAGCTGTATCAGCCCGATACAGGATCATATTGGTGGTGATTGGTGAATGATACAATTACCCAATAGACCGATTTAAAACCTTGGCTGGGAGTCACACCAAAAGATCAGAATTGGCAGCATCCTCTTCTCTATGCAAGAAGGGGGCAGGTGATTGTAGTCTAACTCTAATGCTTTGGGATGGTCTTCCAATATTTCAAGCATCATATTGTGGTACATTTGTGGCAGAAGGTGCCTCAAAAAATATTCCATTTTGGTTGACTCATGATCGGGTTAGGCGGAACCTTGGATGCTCACTTTCATATTTTCTGAAATCAGTGTCAAACAACCATTTACTCTAAAAGCTTAAGCTGTCAGATTGTGGTGTATCAATGTATATCAAGAGACTTTATCACTTCAACACCCCCTCACACGTGCGGGGTGAGAACTCTGCACAGGAACATATTGACATGGGTGGAGGGACACTCACACCATAAATAGGCCAGGCTTGATTTCCCGGTCCTTGGGCCGGACCTGATTTTCCTGACCCCCTCTGGGAGAATTATATATTAGCGAGGCATATTTTCTGCTCTCGACATTCAAACATTGGCCCTTCCGCTTTGATACCATGTCAAGCAACCATTTACTCTAAAAGCTTAAGCTGTTAGAGTGTGGTGTATCAATGTATATCAAGGGGCTTTATCACTTCAACAATCAGAGACTTGATTTTGATGTTAAACACTCATCCTCTGTTACTAGGGATGCAAGGCAGATGCTTTTGGTAAAAGAGGGAGCTAGGAGGACATATTTTGTATTAGGACTTCGTCCCTTTTGATGTGGTTCAAAGTGGATCTTGGTGTTCATAGGTAATGCAAATAGAATAAAAGAAATTGAAACTAATTGCAGATTCCGAATTATTGCATGCCAGTTTTGAAGTGAATAGATGATAAATATGTGGAGTCACTCCACGCAAAGACAAAGGAGTTTTTTTTTTTTTTTTTGGTGGGGGGGGGGGGGAAGCTAATTTTTTTGGGAAAGCAAAAGGAGTTGTACTGATGGTTTCTATGGCATCACAACTCTATTATAAAAATCCCATTGCAGGAAATTCAGAGAATATTTTCTTATTTCATGAAATCATAGAATCCTGTTCATATGCATGACCTAATAGCCTATTTATAAACTAAGTACATATGTTTCCAAGTGAAACTTAAACTATTCCTAATTGGTGCAAGCACACGCCTAATCATATTGTCATCATTATCATCTAACTCCTAATTATATGCAGTCACTACTAACAAAATGTTTCCAAAAAGCATAATAAAAAATCAACTCATATATACTAAAGTTCCAAATTATCCCATGGCTCCAAATAAACCTTGCTAGATTGACAGTGAACTGCAATGCCACTGTATCACACTACTGTGGTGGTACTATAGCTGCACTGTAGCACGTGCTGGGAACCTTTCTCTATTTGGTTCTGATTGCCTCAATATGTGCTGAAATGATGCACCATTGGTTCACAATCCTTTTGTGTCCTTCCTTGAGTGCGCTCCTTACCTATAAATGCTTGATTATGCAAATGGATGAGATATTTCTTTCTTTTTCTTCTTTTTTCAACTCAAAGGTTTTTTGTTTATTTATTTATTATTATTTTAAATTTAGGGAAGGCTCCTAGCAAAGAGGGGCACATGGTGTGCTCTTAGGGGCCTTTTGAATTTAAGGAAAGTTGTGTCAGGCCAAGCTGTTCAGGGTAGACAGCTTGCCCATGGCCATGTGTTTACAAGCGATGTAAAATGGGCCCACAATTTGAATAATTAGAGTATATTATATCTATTCCACATGTGCAATTTCATAGTGCTGATGACAGATTATGCAGAATCAGCCAATATGGGTACATATCGGTTTTGGTGGGTGACCACATCACCAAAACCAATTTTTTATCCTTGAGATTACTACTACATTTTGCTGAAGATTGTTCTTGACAGGAAGAATTGTCTATAATTCCTTCAGAAGAAAGAGATATCTGAATTGCCTCCCTTTAATGTGGTTGAAGGACTTAAAATCTTTTGTGCAAAATTGTGTTTCAACTTTCAACGGTACCTAATATTAAAAAAAAAACTTTCAACTGTACCAGAAAAAGAAACAAATACAGCGAATAATTCAGAATGAAAGACTAGTATGTTTAGATTCGTAGAACAGCCAAAAGTGTCTGAAGCGGCCTAAAAATAGTAGTAGGGGCAGAAAAACAGTCCACAAAATCATCAGAGCTGCAGCAAAATCAGCAACTAGTATATTCCACACATAGCAATTGTAATCCCATAAATTCAGGCCCCAAAATCAGCAGCTAACGGTATGAATTCAACACATTGTGGGCACCTGCTTCAGGGTGAGATGTATAGCACGAGACTACCAGTTCAACTCAAGCAAGGATAACACATCTAATCAGGGTAGATGATCCTCAGGAATTGGAGAGTGATTGTTGATGTTAAATGTCTGTGCAATATTTAATGCAGGGGCATTTTCACACCGGGCTCGAATGGGGTGGCCTGTGTGAAGCGGGGGCACACTCGGGGTGGGCAGCCCTTGTGAGGCAAGTGGCTCATGTGAGGACCCATGTGAGGCAAGTGGCTCATGGTATGGTTTGGTGGGTTTGGCTGAGGGCTTATCTTGGGCTATGAGATAAAGGGATTGATTCGCCACGCTCTATCAGTTCAAGCTTTTAGAGCAAGCAGTTAGTTGTCTTACATCAATATTACATAAAAGGGTGAGAGTAGGAAGCATTCTCTTTCTGTCTGTCATATTGGGAATAAGAATGCTATAGTTTTACGGCCGATCCCATTTAATTGGGGTAAGGCTAGATGATGATGATGAAGAAGAAGAATGCTATAGTTTTCTGTCATCATGATCATCATCACATCAACGCACTACCGTTACCACCACTAACAACAACTTTCAGATTCTTGGAAATAATAGGGACAGTTTTGTGAATCCTGTTTAAACAAGAACTGTTATAGTGGAGCAGGTATTTTTCATGTGTTTTTTGCTCTCGCGGAGATATATGTTGGAACAAGTATGTTTTTCAAAAAAAAAATGTTGGAACGGGTATCCTACATATTTATTAACATGCATTGTGTTCTTGCTTAAATGTATTTTTCTCTCATGTTTTGAGGAAGGATAGAATTAGAAGTGAATGCATTTTAGGGAACTTAGTAGTACTGCCAATAGGTAATAAGATGAGGGAAATTAGACTTAGACAGTTTGGTCATGTGCAATGGAGACCAAGAATTGTGGTGATTAGGAGTCGGTGGTGCAAGTTGGAGGCTCTAAAAGGGCAAATGAAGGCCCAAGAGGACATGAGTGGAGTTATTAAGGAAAGACTTGATAACCTTTGGTCCAACTGAAGTTGTGGCCCTTGATAGTGTGGAATGGCAGAACATGATTCATTTAACTAACCCCAATTACTTGGAACTGGTATCCCCTTCATATTTAGCTAACATCTGTATAAAATGTATTCTTGCTTAAATGTATTTTACCTCATGTACTGAAAGAGGTGAATTAGGTCGTTGATTCCTTTGCTAGGGATTTACATGATGAGAGGCTCACATGTTTTTTTTTTTTTTTCCAAAAGGTGAATAATATTATAAAGCAAGGCCAAAAAAACAAAAACAACAACAACAAAAAGAAAACTCAGGGAAAAGAGAGAAAACGACGGAAAAAGAAAAAGAAAAAGAAAAAAAGAAAGATAAAAAAGAAGGAAAGGAAAAGAAGAGTACAATAATCAGTCCCATGATAAAAAAGAAGGAAAGGAAAAGAAGAGTACAATAATTAGTCCCATGACTGAAGGAAACCCACACCCGAAACCCAAAGGCTAGAAACAGAAGCCTAAAGACCCCAAAACCCAAAGGAGGCTAAGGAGCCCAATCTCTGAATAGAATCAACACCCTACAAAACACCCCCGCTGAAGAGACCTTCCCATTGTTGAAGCGGCGATTGTTTCTTTCTAACTAGACAATCCACATGACAACCATGAGCAGGGACCTTAACTTTTTCCTCCCGATAATTCCCCATCATGGTATTCCAAATCGGTTACGTAATGGCCGTAATGGCCGTTACGTAATGGTAACGGTCATAACCATTATGCGTTACGGGGTTGAAATGGCCGTAACGGCCATTACAGAAAAACGTGCCATAACGGCCCCGTAATGGTCAAGGAATAACATTTTTCAAGAAATAAAAAATGGCCATAATGGCCGATACGGGGGCTGTAACGGCCATTACGGCCCGTATCATATCATAACGGTAACGGTTACCGTTACAAAACACCTTGTTCCCCATTCCCCCAGGGTCAGCATGCCACTAGCAGAGAAGGGCATCAATAGACTTCGGTATGATCCAAGAAACACTAGCAAGGGTGAGGGCTTTCCACTAGATATCTGAGGAGAAAGGATAATGGAGGAAGAGATGATCCACAGACTCTGTATCTTGGAGGCAAAACAGGCAGACATTGGAATCATGCCTCTTTTGTGCAAATTGTCAACTGTGAGCCACCTGATTCCTTCCCACTAGCCAGACAAAGGCGGCGACTTTGGGGGGAACTTCGCAAAATCAAATTGCACCTGTATGGCAACATCTCTTAGGGGACAGAAGAGATGCTAACGACTCGTAGAAGCATCGCACATGGCAAGATCTCTTAGGGGACGGAAGAGATGCTAAGGACGTAGAAGCATTGCATCGAGAAAAGACTCGAATTGGAGAGAGACCAAACTTGCGAATCATTTGAGCCCATTTTTGTCATGTGCGATCGCATACTCCATATGCGATGACATACTTTGCCAGTTGTGCTTTTTTTGGTAAATTATAAATTGTATTTGTAAATTAAGTTGTAACTTGTAACTTATAAGTTGTTCAAGTTATCAAGTTATCATTTATCAATAAAATTTCTATGTTCGAAGTTTTTAGTAATTAATTCTTTCTTAATGTAACATGTTATTTGTTTTGTTAAATTTTATGTAGATATAATATAAGTAATTAAATATATAACTTAGATGGACTGATAGTCTCAAACATTCAAACTACAATGAAATAGGTTAAAAAATCCAATCCAATCACTCGTAGTAATTAGTTATAGTTTTTCCTAATTTTTTAATTATTTTCAATTTTTTTCTTCAAAATTTTCCTTTTAAAACATTTTTTTAATTAAAAAAAATCCAAAGCAATATGCGATCGCATATGCGAGTGTGCGATGGCATATGCAAATAGCATATACCAGTTGCATGCAATGGCATATGCGATTCGACAACATTGTCTGAGCCCGAAGAAGGGAAAAGCCCCTGCAAAAGAGGAAGGAGTGCCATAAGGTCCTGAATCTTTGAATCTAAAAGGTGTCTTCTACACGAGGGAAGCCAAATTCCCCCATGACCCTCTCCAGAAATGCAGTGAGCGACAAAAATGTTCAGATTAGGGCAAAGAGCAGCAAGGGTTGGGAAGTTTTCTTCTAGGGAGGTAGAACCACACCATGGGTCAGACCATAATTTGATCATAAACCTATTACCTAAGACAAAAACTACTCTATCAAAGCCCTTAGGAGCCACCCTGGCAATTCCTTTCCATAAGGAAGTTTGATACAGGGAAGATGATTTAATCTGCCAACCATGTGGGGAGACCCCATAGTTAGCAGAGATAACCACCCTCTAGAGGCTTTCATTCTCATGACCGAACCTCCAAACCCATTTGCCCAGTAGAGCCTCATTAATCGGGTCCAATCTCTTGATTCCCGCTCCTTCCTCTAAGTAGGGAGAATAGACCGCATTCCAATTGAGAAGCGGGAATTTTCTCAAGGTAGATTCTCATTGCCAAAGGAACTCCCTTCATAGTTTGTCAGTTTTAAGAAGGAAAGGTTTGAGGCAATGAAAGAGAGACATAAAATAAACTGGTAAGTTAGAAAGGCAGTCCTTAATCAAAGTAGCAAAAGAAATTGTCTCTTCCATGGGGACAATTTTCGTTCCATCCACCCAATAACTTTGTCCCATATGTAGAGAGGAGGTTTGCCAATAGACAGCGGAAGACCCAGGTAGCAGGTGGGTAGAAGACCAGCTTTGCACCCAAAAGAGTCAACTAGGCAAGAGATTATCTCTTGGGATAGAGTTATCCCAAAAAACTTGCTTTTAGATAAGTTCACCTTAAGCCCAGAGACCACCTCAAACCAATAGGCAGACATACTGAGAGTTGTCGCCAATCGCCATGGATTCATCAACTTCACAAAACAATAAAGCATCGTTTGCATTATTGTATTGCAGCCCACAATTTTTGCAACAACAGAAGTGGGAATGAGGAATTAGTAAAAAATGCTGACCAATAAGTTTTCCAAAATGACCGCTTTCAATATCTTGGGTTGATAATTCCTGAGTGGAGAGATTGAGAAGGATGTTGCCCATATATAATTCAAGCAGGGTGGAAGAAATGGGGATGTGGCTTTAGAATTTTATGTGATCATCGTGTACTCCTCAAAATGAAAGGGAAATTTTATAGGATGGCTATGAGACTAACCATGCTTTATGGGACAGGATGTTGGGCAGTTAAGGAACAACATGTCCATAAGATGAGTGTAGCTGAAATGAGGATGTTGAGATGGATGAGTAGCAAGACAAGGATAGAATTAGAAATGAATCCATTCAAGGGAATTTAGGAGCAGCACTAACAGGTAACAAGATGAGGAAAAGTAGACTTAGATGGTTCGGTCATGTGCAATGGAGACCAAGAGCTTCCTTGGTTAGTGGAGTGAGTAGGTACAAGTTGAAGGTGATAAAGGGGCAAGGGGAAGGCCCAAAAGGATCTAGGTGGAGGTAGGAAGAAGAGACTTGATAACCAATGGTCTAATTGAAGTTGTGGGCCTCGATAGAGCAGAAAGGTAGGAAAGGATTCATGCAGTGGACCCCAATTAGTTGGGATAAGGCTTAAATTATGATGATGATTACTGTATTGTCTCCACCACGGATGGGCCATTCCCCAAGGGAAAAGGAAGACGATCCCTTTTCATTTCAATGTTTGTTTAGCAATGTGAATTTCTAATGGAAATGTATTTTTTTTCTTCATTTCCATTGTTTGTTTGCCATTTTGAATGGGAAAATCTATCTAAAATCAGGAAAAAGTGCAATAACAACTACTTTAAATGCCACATGATAGGGTCATAGTGTTGAGTGGATAGCTGGGAGAGTGTGGGGCTTTGTTCAGGAATGGGATTGATGCAACTTTCTGATTTATGGCGTCCGGCGTGGCTCTAATTATTATTATTATTTTTTAAAATGCGTTTTGCTCTTTGTATTCTTTGTTGCCTTTTGGTGCATTTTGAATAAAATTCCCATAAGAAAATCATAGGGTTATAGCACTTTCCCTCCAACTGAGGAATTCAGTGTAATAGGTTTTTGCATGGAAATGGTTTGTCCTTTTTTGAGGACTACTTTGGAAAAGGAAATCAGTTGCCTCTGCTTTTTTGGTTTCCCAAACAGAGGAAACTGTCACATCAAAGGAATTCATTTTCTTTTCCATGGTTGTCCATGGTTCTCTCTCATAAACAGGCCCTGAAAGGAGCAGAACAAATTCACAATAAAAAGGTCTTGATGTTTCCTGATGTTACTGTTCTATGTCATTCACAATTCCTTAGCTATCATGCTTACTTATTTCAAATTATGTTATTTAAGTGGTATATGCATTATTATGAATTGAATTGAATATACATTATTATGAATTGAATATGCATTATTATCTCTCTCAAAAAAAAAAGAAAAAAGAAAAAAGAAAAAAACATTATTATGAATTGAATGAAAATCAAAGCTCCCCAACCCAAATGAGGATTTAGCTTTTAGGGAGGCTTCAGGTTCAAATAGAACTGCACACTGACATTCTTTTTTTTTGTTTTTCAGCTTCACATATTCCTCAGTTCCTTTTTAAAATTTTTTTTTTAAATTTTAATTATAAAAAAAAATCAGTTTTTGTCCAGTTTGGTATTGTTTTAAAATCAGTTTTAATTGTATTTTTCACTCATGTGATAGCAAGGTGAATGAAGTTCTCACCTTCTTTTGCTAGAGATTATTATTGAACGGGTCACATGTTATTGGGACCTTGTCTCCCCTTCTTTTGAGATTTCTAATTTTCCTTTTGTTCATTGTTGATTAAAGATTTCTGAGATTTATTACATGCTAATTTGCTGTTTTGATTTCTTCTATAGGTGGCTGAGTTTGTGTTGAATGAGAAATCTTTTATGACTAACATTCGAGACTACTCAAAACTGATTGATGCGCATGCTAAGGAAAACCGTAGAGAAGATGCTGAGAGAATCCTTCATAAAATGACAGAAAAGGGTATCGACACTGACATCCTAACATCCACCATCTTAGTTCATATGTATAGTAAGGCAGGCAATCTTGACCGAGTGAAGGATGCATTCGAAAAGCTAAGGAGCCAAGGGTTTCAACCAGATATGAGAGCATATAATTCGATGATAATGGCTTATGTGAATGCTGGCCTACCAAAGTCTGGTGAATCACTGATGAGAGAAATGGAAGCAAGGGATATCAAACCCTCCAAGGAAATTTACATGGAATTGCTGAGAGCATTTGCTCAACGTGGCCATGTTGATGGGGCACAGAGGATAGTCAATACAATGCAGTTTGCTGGTTTTCAACCAACTCTGGAGTCATGCACATTGCTTGTTGAAGCTTATGGACAAGCAGGTGATCCAGATCAAGCCAGAAACAATTTTGACTACATGATAAAAGCTGGTCACAAGCCAGATGATAGGTCCACTGCCAGCATGATAGCAGCTTATGAGAAGAAGAACCTTCTGGACAAAGCATTGAATCTGCTCTTGGACCTTGAGAAGGATGGGTTTGAACCAGGAGTTGCTACATACACTGTCTTGGTGGATTGGTTGGGTAAGCTACAACTAGTTGATGAAGCTGAACAGTTGCTGCAAAAGATTGTTGAGAAGGGAGAGACTCCCTTCAAGATTCATGTAAGCCTTTGTGATATGTACTCGAGGGCTGGCACTGAAAAGAAAGCTCGTGAAGCACTTGGTATACTGGAGTCCAAGAAAGAATTATTGAGAGCAGATGAGTTTGAGCGGATCATAAATGGTCTTCTAGCTGGTGGTCTTGTGCAGGATGCGAGGAGGGTTCATGAACTGATGCAGGGGCAGGGTTTTGTTTCGTCTGAGCCCCTTAAAGTGGCACTCATGGCCGCTCAAGCAATCCCTCGGCAAAGGCCAAGAGCCAGGTAGGAATTTAGGAACCCTGCCTTTGAGAGGAGCTACATAATTACTGAAACAGATTGTAAGATGGATAACATGCCTGCATTAAGGAAGCTCTTGCCCTCATCTTGCATCTCATGCTTTGTAAGTTTACCCATAGTTCTATTTCACATGAGACTCACTGCTCTCCTTTTGTGTTAACTCCTTGCATGGAATACAAGGCGTATGTTCTAGTGAGTTAAAAACTGTAAGTAAAGCTGGTTGTTTGCAGTTTAAATCTCAAAGGGCACTCAAATCACCCTTGTCATCCTACATTTATGTGCCTGTGGGGTTCGACAATAATTCTTCTTCATCACACATGGCCATTCTTTGTCCTTTTTATGTGCATGTAATGCATGATGTTAGAGAGTATATGGGTCCTTTTGTTTTTGCAGAAGTATTGTTTTCTGTTTCCTTTTGGCCATTTCTAAAATGCTCTATACCTTACAGGTGTGCCAACTTGTGGTTGACAAACCGTTTCATAATCTCCTCATTCTGAAATTAATGGCCCGTTGGCATTGACAATCAATTTGGATTTGTCCACTTTTCTAGCTGACAATTCCAAGGGTACCACTTCAGTGGCACGCTGGTCCCTTTGCAGAAAGGAGTAGAGAGTTTCTGATGGGCTTCGTTTTATTTCCCTTTGGAAGCAAGACCCATTGCATTGTTGATATTCCACTATGTGAAACAAAAAGGATACTGCTGATGTCTCACCCTTGTTGGAGATTTTTGGCCATGGAGAAGGATTGATGTCTTCTATGCAAACATGCCAACATGCCTTAATCTACCTTTGGAAAGTGGTACCATTTCGTCCACTTTTGATCTTAGAACTAGCTTTGGAAACTTTATCAATCACAAAAGCATGTTCCATTTTATCTGTGACCTAATTGTTTTCCATGCGATCCAAATCAAATCATACAATTCAGATATTGACCTAAAATTTTAACATCAGGCAGTATACATTCATACGTTTTTAATGCATGCGCAAGGATCTTTCAAGTCTTAAACTCACTTCCCATTGTCATCTACCATATTTAGAACAGAGGCCAATGCACATTTCCAAGTTGAACACTTTGTCTGTGATAACAATTTGATGTCCGTATTACATGCTGTTGTAGTTCTTCCAGGTAACTGAATTGGAAAGAATGACCCCTTCATTACTAATTGATTCTAGAAGTATCAATTTTCTGTGGGCCATAGGAGGGACATGATGCGCATGCCTCAATCATCATCATCATCTAAGCTTTATTCCCAACTAAATGTGCTGATGAAATCGAACATATCCGTCAACACATACATATCCACAAGTCATCAATGTGCTATATTGTGTTGCTGATAGATAATATTTTAATATCTATCAGTAACACATTATATCACTCAGTATGGCTCATTGATGACTTGCTAAATATGCATATATTGACTGATATGCGTCATTTCTTCAGTACTGCTGGCTGAGACATGGATTTCTTGCATTCTATGTGGAGCCACATGTAGAACAAGTGATAGTGGACAACCGACCAGACGACACCAAGATGCCTCCGCATCATCAAGGCATCACTTAGGCATGGCACATCATTAAGAGATGATGTAAAGAATAATAAAGAAAGGACAGAAGGTACCAAAACATGCACTGTCAACCTGCACAACTAGTATTGATCATGCCATTTACTAATATTGGTCATGAAAATAAGGTGCCATATATTTTCTTGCACTTTTAGTTAGCTAATAGATGTGAACAGGTCTTTGAAGGAAGTAGTTGTAGGCACAATCCACCCTGTGATAAATGGGAAACTGTATTACAAAACCATAGAAGATTCTGAGCTTTATACACCCAATAAACAAGAAAATGCTAGATGTCACAATAACACGCCACACAACACCAATGCAAAGCTTGAGAGATTTCTTTTAGATCGCCACACAACACCAATGCAAAGCTTGAGAGATTTCTTTTAGATCACCGATTCCTCTCCTGCTTCTGCCAAGCAAAACATTTGTTAAGAAAATTTATGAGGGGATAAGAAGAAGATTATTGATAGATTTGCTGGCAGGGATTAGACAGAGATTGTGATGTACCTTTCCCTGGAACGATTATCACTGGAGCAGATTTACAGTTGTGGAAGCAGTATTCACTTACGCTCCCCTGCAAGACGCTGAAACCAGAATCCTATCGTTGGTAACATTTATATAGATGCTGAAATCAAAATCCCTATTGTTGGTAACATAGATATCAAATGAAGTTGAGGTGAAAATGACAATAATATTACTAGGGCCTAGGCCATTAGGATTTTGGTGATTCTTTGTTTTGCTGTGTAACAATGGGGTAGGCTTGTCCATGAGATAGTTTTGACACCAGTATTTACTTGTCCTTCATCTATTTATGTTATTATCAAATCAAAAGAAGAAGAAGAGCAGCAACAGACCTTTTAATCAGACTTCTACCTCTGGTTCCCATGACAACAGCCACTGGCTTTAATCTCTCAGCTTCCTTGCATATTGCCTTCCCAGCATCCCCTTCCACTATCCGAGCCACCGTCTTCACCTGAAACCATCCCAAACCAAGTCAATTTCAGCATAATTTGATTAAGAATTCTCTACATCCATAAATGATTGCTTGAACAAATGGATCTCTAACACGTCCATTGAGCCTATACAGCTGATGGATGTGTCACTTGCGTTTGACCTCTGAGCTGCTGAAATATCATGTTGCATGTTGAAGATTACTGGACACAGAAATCAGGCAGATCCATTCATCATGTGGGCCACACATGTGCACTGAGTAATAAAAATTTCCAATGTAGCCATTGGGTGTCCAGTGCTTACCAGAGTAATGCAAACCTGATGAATGGATGCCCAACTTATCTTCAAGTTCCTGGTTATCCTCTCTCTCTCTCTCTCTCTCACGCGTGCGCGCACACACACACACAATTTCTCTCATGTGCTAATAATAGCTCTCTCTCTCTCTCACACACACACCCACACACAATTTCTTTCATGTGCTAATAATAGCATGCAAGGCTCAGATGGGTTTGGTTAAGATTGTCACATCACATGGGACTTTGCTTGCTCTGCGCCAACTGATCAACAGATCCACTGGATAGAAGATTGATGATGAGGTACTATTGTAATCTAATAATAAGTTGGGAGGATATATTCATATTCTTATGGCAAAAAGGAAGGATATATTCATATTATCAGTACCATGGAGACCTGAAACGCTTCAATTGCTAGCTTCTCTATCAGCTCCCGACTCGTCTCATATACGATTTGGTTTTGCAGACCTATGCATTTAGAAAAATAAAAAATAAAATAAAATCAGACAACAAAGGAAGAGTAAGCAAGCAGGGCTATTTTATTTTTGAGAGAGAGAGAGAGAGAGAGAGAGAGAGAGAGAGACGGACTGGAGACAACGTGGACGAGGTGGATGGTGTCAGCGAGGCGGCAGAAGTGAAGGATGGCCCAGTGGAAGGCGTGCTTGCTGTTGGGGCCGTGATCTATGGCGATGAGTATGTCTCTTCCTCTCCTTCTCTCTCCTGTCTCCCTCTCCAACTCTGGCTCTTGTACTATTGGTATCAGCGCCGGCAGCTTCACCTCCCTCCAGCTGTACTCCTCTTCATCCTCCATCAACGTCTCCATCTCTCTCACAGGCGCTCTCCTCTGTTTCTTTTCCGAATGAAGAGGTGCCTGCCCTTTTCCTTGTTTCTGCTTTTGCTTATGTTACTTTTTCTTAATTGACCTTGTTTCCCAACAATAAGAAAAAAGAAAAGAAAAGAAGATATATGATGATGATTCTTTCTTTCTTTCTTTCATTTTATTAATTAATATCTATAATGGGAAGGAAGGCGGCTGGCTTGTCTTCTCTGTTTGACCCGACTGCAAAGGAAAAGAAAATCAGGACGGAAGCGGATTCCTGGCTCAGCAGCTAGGTGGGATCGTGATGTTTGTGAGAAATCCACCCCGTTCATCTGTATTGCCAGCTTATGTTTCGATATTAGCCCAAGAACAAGGCAGATCCAAAGCTCAAGTGGGCTGCATGACAGGAAACAGTGTGGATTGAACGTCCACCTCTCGATTAGGTTAAATATTTTTTGTGTTTTCAGTTCTATCTCAATAGGAATGACTTTATTAACGATAAGGATGACATATAAATATCACAGTGGACCTCAGGTGGGTTCCAACCATAGGCATTTTTCTACCCACTTTTTCCCTCCCTTCATCCCACTGCCTAATTTTTGGATGAAATGGCAAAAAGGATGGACTGAGTGAACTTCTCACAAACATAACGGTGTTGGAACCTAGCTTTTGAGTGCCGGAACTTCCGGAACTTCTAACCAAACGGGTTTGGCAGGCAATCCGTGTCGTATCCATACACCTCATTTTTACACGTGCATTTCATGGGATTGGAACCGCTCTAATCGTCCTTTGAATCTTCCATTCTTTTATCTTTGACCATTGGCTACTTCTCATTTTGGCCATCTGTCCATTTTATGATTTAAAGAAAAATCATTTATAGGCAAGTGTCTGAAATATTTGTATCAAAGTAAATGCACAAAAAACTAAAAAAAAAAGAAGAAAAGAATAAAAACAAGTTCAATAGTTTTTCTTTTCACACACACACACACACACACACACACACACACATATATATATATATATATATATATATATAATATTCTTGTCAATTTGGAGGCCACCAACCAATAACTAAGGATCATCAGATCCACGTGCAATTTGAACCATTCTCCATCCAGAGGATGGATGGTCCCGATTGGTGGAGAGATTTGAGGGGAAAATGTTAAGTTCCTTAAAGAGTAACAGGCAATGTAAATTAATAATAATAAAGAAAGAAAATTGGTGTATCTTGTCATTCTTTGGGTGTTGCGATTAACCAGGTTTATATAAATAAGATTTATTTGAGCAAGTGGAAATCCATGTTTATACGCACCAAAATGGAATGATGGTGTTTTCATTTTATAATCAATGGTAGAGCTGGCACGGGCCCCAAACCCTAGACAACTCGACTTGCCTGACTTGTTCAGACCCGACTTGATCCGACTTGAATGGGTGAGTTGGTCCGAATTGAGTAGGCTTTGCCCAATCCGAACTCAAACCGAGTTGAGTCCAAGTTACCCAGTAACTTGATACGACTCGACCCGAAACTTGATTTGGTCATACTCGACTCAATTCGAAACTCGATTCAACTCGGATTTGAGTATATATATAATAAAATAAATTCTAATTTCTAAGTATCTCTAACCCTACCTGCCGCACCCAACCCTAACTTTGATCCCAAACTCTCTCTCCCCCTCTCTCTCCCTCTTCCAAGCCCGACAGCCACCAACCACCATCACCACCCTCCTCTCTCTCTCTTCTCTCCACTCCCTCCATCCCTCATCTCTCGATCCGATTCGATGCCAACTCGACTCGGTACTTTTGATTAGGTCAGACTCGGTCCGGATTAGTCTAAAGCCAAATTCGGACTCGAATTGGGTCAGACATGTTGGACTCGGTACAATTGACCAGGTCAGACTTGGTCCGGATTAGTCTAAGTCAGACTCGGACTTGAATCGGGTCAGACATGTTGGACTCGGTACAGAGTCAGGTTGAGTTCGGGCCAGGCATATTTCAAAACTAGATCAAGGCGTGTTGAGTTTGGGTTAGGCCAATTTCAAAACTGGATCAAGTTGGGTCAACCCTAACTCGGTACTACTCAACTCCATGCGCAACTCTAATCATAGGGTCTCTATGCCCCCTTCTAGTGAACCACACCATAGGAAGCAATGATGACAAAGATCAAATCATTGAAATTTGCCTACGCCCCCCTGATGTTTATTTGACATCCAACCTTTTCAAAAGGTCACATAAACCTGGATGAAAAGAAACGTTAAATATCAGCTAGACCCATAACTCCCGTGGCTTCCGAGAGATTTTGAGTGGTAAGCATTCAATCCTCACCGTGAGGTTTTCAGTGGTAAGCATTCAATCCGCACCGTTCCTGTGGTGTTGTCCACTAGATCATTCACTCTGCTTAATTTTTGAGATCAAGTCTTAAAATAATGTTTCCGGACAGTGTGGATAAAGCACATCATCACGGTTGCCCCACAGAGCCGCTTACAGGACCGTTCTTGTCTAGCTAGGTCGCACAGTGGTAGTACCCAATCCCGATTGCGTGGTGTGCCACACCACTTGGTGGTGTGTTGACGTTGTCAGGTTCTATGAGCCCACCATGATGTGTGTAATCCGTATATCCATTTGGCAAGATCATTGTGGGATATGAGTCTAAAAATTTGGCAGATCCAAAGCTCAAGTAGACCCTACCGCATAAAGTTGGGGAATAATGAACAGTACTGTTGAAACTTTCCTAAGACCCACCACGTCGTTTATTTGCAATCTAAGCTGTTCAAAATGTCACACAGACTTTAATTAAAGGAAAAAAAAAATAAAAAAACAAATATCAGTTTCATACTTCAGTGCCCCTAAGAAAGTTTTAATGGTAGGCTTTCAATCCACACTGCCTTATGTGGTGGTCCACTCGAGCGTTGGACTAGCTCTCTCTCTCTTTATTTATTATTTTTTTTAAAGCTGTGGGCTGCCATTTATTTTTCGGGAATTAATACCTACAGGCGCACACACGCGGACTACTATAGTGTGAAAATAGAGTAACATTAATTTCTTCGGGGACAGCCCGTCTGATCTATGGGCCTATCCAGGAACACTAGAAATTGGGGATGTCCTTGGCGTGGGGGCGCGGATTAGATACTGACAAGGTCAGTAGCCAAATCGCTACTTAAGTGACGTCACCAAGCTATGTGGACCCCACCATGATGCATGTGTTGTATCAATGCCGTCCATCCATTTGGAGAGATCGTTTTATGGCATGAGAAAAATAATGAGATAGATCTAAAGTTTAAGTGGACCCCACCACAGAAAACAGTGGGGACAGTAACATCCACCGCTTCAAAACTTCTTAGGGACCACAAAAGTTTCCGATCAAGCTTATATTTTTGTTTTCACTTCATCTATCTCTATGTTAACTTATGAATAGGTTGGATCTAAAAAATACATCATGGTGGGCCCTATAAATGTTTCAACGGTGGGTGTGACTGATCCCATGGTTTTCTGTGGTGGGTCCACTTGAACTTTAGATCTATCTCATTCTTTTTCTCATGCCATAAAACGATCTCTACAAATGGTTGGACGGTGTGGATACAACACAGCGTGGTGGGGTCTTCGGAGCTTGGTGACGTCACTTCAGTAGTGATTTGGCTACTGACCTTGTCAGTATCTAATCCGCGCCCTTGGTGTGGGGCCTGTTATCAGTAGAAATTGTTAGATTTACAATGGGGATTTGGAATAGCTAGGTACAGGGCTACAATAACAGGGACGATTATAATGGTAGGGATGATCTAGGGAGGGTATCATCCCAAGCACAGCAAGTAATACACATGACCCAAGCTCAACATCATCGCCCAGTGGTAGATATAGGGTGTTTCAATCCTGAGGTTATGTGTTTTAGTACGTATGCGGTGTGCGTGAGAGTGTGTGCAATTAAAAAATAAAATAAAATAAATAAAAGTCCAAACATTGGAAGAAACCTATAAATAAGAAAAAGAGGGAACTCTCCTTCCCTTCTAGAAAAAAATAAAATAAAAATAATAATAAATGTTTCTCTTGTTCAAGAGAAATGCTACAATGTATTTTAAGAAAAAGAAAGAATGGATGAATAAATGTTCTAGTCCCCCTAGTTGGATTAGTTCACGAGGATAGCTCGATCCATGGATCTGAACTGTCCATTAAGTCTGGAACACATTTGATGGGGGCTACCATTCAAGAATCTCACTGATTAGATGATCCAATCCATCCTTGATTTTGCCTTGTTTTCTATAGTAATCATTTTTCCAAGTCATAAATGGGATAATTATGATTGATTAACACAAGTGATTCTTTAGAATCATATGCAATCCATGATGTTCCTTACAAAAAAAATAGATGGATCAAATTGTTGATTGGACCTATTTTCTGTAAACGATAGTGTGTTGGACCTGATGAAAAGTACAGATCAATTTATAGGAGTTTCCAAGTTTCGTGCGAGCATATCTCCTTATTCAATGCTTTCATTTGACCAAACTCCAAAGATCTCGTTGTCAAGATATAATAATAATAAGAGAGAGAGAGATCAACCTACAATTCCCTTGGTAGCAACGAAAACAAAAGAAACTCAAAAAAGTATAAGTCACAAATTTCAAACACGTCTATCTTCTCTTCTCGAATGTCCCAACTTGCAAGGGGTGAGACTCCCATGTTACTTTTGCTTGCACCGTTAAAAGAACGGCAGTGACTCTTCCAACACGCACATGGCACAGCTGTAGATAGATTCAGATCATTCCAACCGTGGAGGGAGCATGATGAAAGACATTGCACTGGTAAGATAATATAAAAACCATGGATTTTTTTTTTTTTTTCTTCTCTATTTTTCCCACATCTGATCCTAACCTTTAATCCTTGTACTCATTTGTTGAACTAAGATTGTTGGGTAACTCTCATTTTTTAACTGTCCAATAAATGCCCACCAATCCAATAGCTACGCGAATAAATAAGGTAATTTTTATTTATGATATATCTAAAATGGGAACTATATTTGGACAGTTTAATTTAACTTAACCTGCAAGCCAGGTATGCCATTTTTAATTAATTCTGAGTGCCTGTGTATCATCCATCACACTCTACCACAGTATTAGGAGAATTTCTCAAAATAGAGAAAACGAAGTAACCATAGCTCTGTGGGCCGGGGCCTTGTGATGTCCACATGACGTCAACTCTGTTAGTACATGATCCCAAAACGAGGAGGATAAAAAACTCAAGCAGACCACACCACAGGAAACAGTGCAGAGGGAAAGGTCTATGATTGAAACCTTCCTAGGACTCACCTTGATGTTTATATGCCAAAACTTCTGTGGGCCCCAATATGGTTTCAATGGTGAGCATTCAATCTCACTTTTTCTAGTGGCATTGCTCACTTGATCGAGCCTTTAATCTGCCTGATTTTGATCTGGCTTCCTAATATCAGCAGGGTGCAATGGATGAATGAAGTGGATATAACACAAACATCCCGAGGGGCCCAACTTGTTAAAATCAGACCTGACTCATTTTTTGGTGGAGTTGCATATTTTGGTAAAAATATGAAAGTGGTGCATGGCACAGGCCACACCTGCAGGTTGGGCCATGTTTTGGTGATCAGGGCCACCTCAAGAACACTCAGAACAAGAAAAGCCATGCGAAAAGGAAGCCTGTTTAGTTAATCTAGGAAGGTTGCTTTAGTAAGAGAAAGGAACGATTCCACCCTCGAATCCACCTCTTCAATCTCTAAGAGTGTTTTTTTCCCTCCCTCTTTCTTTCCAAATACCTGTTTTATCCTATCCTATCCTATCCAAGGGTGGGTACAAGAGCAAAGAAGCATGGCAAGACCTCATTTTGTGATGTGGGTTGCCTTTGTTACAGCTTCTTTAACAGCTACTAGGGCATCCTCTCCCTCACACTCTTCTTCCCCCATCTTCATAACCGTAGATCAATCAGGAAAAGATGGACAGTATAAGAGGATTCAGGATGCCATCGACGCCGTTCCCTCTAACACCAATCATCCTGTCTTCATCTGGGTAAAACCAGGCACCTACAGGTCTCTCTCTCTCTCTCTCTCTCATTCATGCATGCAATGAAATGCAGCTAGAATTGATGAATGTATCAGTTACTTGTATGTATTCCTTCTTCTTTATTTTTTTAAATGAAAATTAAAATAATAATTCCACAGGGAAAAGATTATAGTTCCAGCGGACAAGCACTTCATCACACTTAATGGGACAGAAGGTAACTCCAGTACCAAAATAACTTGGAATGCAAGTGGCAGCATTTTTGAGTCCGCAACCCTCTCTATCTTGGCTTCTAATTTTGTTGCAAGATTTCTCACTATTCAGGAATCTTTTTTTTTTTTTTTGGATTTATTTACAAATGTCTGGTTATCTCTCTGAGCCTTACAATCTGATCAATCAAAATGGATGGTCAAGATTGTTTGCATCAAGTCATCAATATCAACCATCCCATTTGGTACGGATCCAACACTCATTACTATCCAAATTCACTAATCATGTTTTGCAGAATACGTATGGGTCAGGTGATAAAGCAGTTGCATTGAGAGTATCGGGAGACAAAGCTGCTTTTTATGGATGCGTAATCCTTTCGTATCAGGATACTCTCCTCGACGATGCCGGTAGACACTATTACAGCAATTGCTATATTCAAGGAGCTACTGACTTCATCTGTGGAAATGCTCTTTCCTTGTTCTATGTATGTTTTACACACATGCAACCACTATCTTAAATTCATCATCAACCATATGATCAAACAAGCATTTGGCCAATCTTAATAAAAAAGAGAAAGAAAAAAAGAAATGCTCAAATCGGCGGTTAAGACCACTCAAATGATCTGCATTAGGCTTAGCAGATGTTGGTTCGGTCTGGATCTCTATATTGTATTTGCATGCATGGATATTAAAATGCTTGAAAACTGGTTCTATATAAGATATATAAATGGTTTATGATAGCATAATAACCATGGAATTCCTTTTAGAAGTGCCATCTACATTCACTCTCCAAAGGAGAGGGAGCCATCACGGCACAACGGCGATCATTACCAGCGGAGAGAATGGGCTTCAGCTTTGTGAATTGTAAGGTGACAGGAGAGGGGAGTGCCTTGTTAGGAAGAGCATGGGGAGCTTACTCAAGGGTGGTCTTTGCTCACACTTACATGGCCAACATCGTATTGCCTCAAGGATGGGATGATTGGAACGACCCTAGGAAGCAAAGGTAGATGGCCCACTTTCCATCTTTCTTCGTTACTAACAAGATTTTTAGATTGCCTACTGCCCAATCTTTCTTTGGTATAAGTCCATCACATGGCCTAGCGTAAAACATGTATGTGCCATGTAGCCGATTGAACCTAGCCCAGCCTGATCTCCACATGGTCTTGGAGATTAGACTTGGGGGCGTTTGGTTACTGAAAAAGTTTCATTTGGAAAACCTTGTCTGGACGGAGAACGATGCTTATTCAATAAAAAAACAAAGGCATGGCTATCAAAAACACTAATTGTTATTGTGAGTAGGGAAATCTAAACTTGCTATCACCCAATTTCCTCTAAAATAGGTGAAATAGATAGCCTTCCCACATTTGCCGTACGTATTCGACTTCCAGCAATATCCCATATATATATATGCTACATGTGCCGATACCCACGTGTGTACACATGTTCTACATGTGCCATTGCCATCCCTCATGTAAAAGAGGGATATGGAAGACTTGCTCGGAGTTCCGTTGAAACAGGCCTAAGCAGCTGTCATCAGTTTTGATGTTATTATCTTTGTGGTGTCTGTCTTTCGCAGGACTGTCTTTTACTGGCAATACAGGTGTAGTGGTACTGGGTCCAATGTCTCTGGAAGAGTTGGATGATCTCACCAGCTATCGAGTGTGGAGGCTGCACCATTCTTGACCACATCCATGATTGACGGACCTAATTGGCTGAGGTCTACCCCACTCCATTTCACAACCACTATCGCTGCAGTGGAGGTAGAAATAGGAAATAAATAATAAATAATTAATGTGTAGGAGGAGCAATATTAATCGATTTGGGGATTAGATGGAAGGGGAGTGTCCTCTCTTTCTTTCTTTGAATATTTTGGAGTTGTACAGAACACCTATTACTTGGGTCATTTATTAATAAGAGGTTGATACTTTCATTTTCATAATAATTCACCCATTGGGAGTTGTAACCCTAGGCTCCTCTGTTGCAGACGCCCACAGCAGCCACCCATTCTCTCTCTCTTGCACATACATAACAGGGCACTCGAAGCTATTACTATAGGGTTGAATATTTCTGCTCTGTCTATCACGGAGCCATGGGTTAGATTCCAAGAGCTACCCTGATGAATGGGTTGGATGGCTTATCCACACCACACCACAAGTAGACGCCTTGCATTCCCTCTAGAAATTTCTATTATTGTACGCGTCACCTCCCACTGTCCCCCAATTTTACTTTTGGTGTGGCCCACCTCAATTATGGATAAGGTTTGGATTCTAATATATCTAGTCCTTACATTGAGGGGGTTGGATTCTAATATCTAGCCCTTACACTGAAACAGTGGGGATAAATAATGTCCACCATTGAAACCTTCCATCCAACTTGTTTATAAGGTCATGTAGACTTAGATTAAGCCAAAACAAAAATATCAACTTGATCATAAACTTCTGGCCTAGGGAGGGACGTGATGAGGTCGATCACCGTCTTCTTCAAGGGATATCTACTCCGAAACCACGGAGCTCTCTGGACTCCTCAAATAGCTTCCTCAAATCCACAAGGGATAAAGATAGAAATAATTTCTAATAAATTTGAAGTAATTTGATTGACTCTTTAAATAAGGAATTCAAACCTAGGATGAAGTTTTAGACTCTAACTCCAACTCAAACACCCTAAAAACGTGATTTACTATAAATAGTAAACTTATTATTTATAGACAACCTCTATTCCTACTAGATTTCATGGTTTTCAGCCAAAAATAGTGTCCAATTTGGCCCAACCACGTTATTCTCTTAACTAATTTTCTAAGTCATTTTCATGTTGGGCATAACTCCTACAACTCAAAGGATCAAAAGTTATACTCGTACTAAAATTTATTAGTTATAGTAAAATCAAAATTAATGGGACTTCTGGCCATTGATATAATGGAATCTCACAAATCCGACATGGGCAACATGATGTAGTAGGGTTGGTTGGCTTAAGTAACTTCTCCTACCTCAAAATCATATAAAATATGTCAAAAAACTCATTCCAATTTGCGAGATACGACTAATTTAAGGTCCTAACGGTCTGAATTGTTTTTGCCTCCGATCGAGCCTTCTCTGTCATCTTTGCCATGAAAGTGTCTGTAATCCACTCTACATCAACTTCTATGGCCCTAAGTAGTTTTCAACCGTAGGTGTTCAATTCCCATTGTTTCACCATGGAATGGCTCACTTAAACTTTGGACATGCTTTAACTTTATGTTGATGTCCTAAAATGAGCTAGCAAAATAGATGGACAACATGAAAAATGCATACATCATGGTGGGCCCCAACGTGTTGTTAGGAGCCTTGTACAAAACCTTAGGATCTAGCCTCCCAAATCAAACTAGAAATATGGGATAATAAAACAATGAAATAAATCAAAGCATAAACCACACCACAAAAGAGATTTTTACGTGGAAAGCCCTTAAAGAGGTAAAAACCACGAGATCTCGTCCAGATCAACAATTTACTATGAAGTAGAACGTTACAACCTTCTTCACTCACGCAGGAGTAGATAATCAATAAGAGAATAAAAGAAAAATAAAGAGATCTCACCGATCACGAGGACATAGAAGCGCTGATATGTCGAGTGCATAGTAGATCACTTCTACGAGCATAACCTCCTTTCCACAAGCTTCCTCTCTCTCTTTCTCTTTCTCTCTCTCTCTCACCTTTAATAGCCGTAACCCTTTAACAAACCCTTGCAAAGCTTTAGAAAACCCTCTTGCATTACCTAGAAAGACACTAGACACCCCTATTGATAGTTAAGGAAACTCTCTTTCGCACCCCTTGCGAAAGGGCCTCAGATTTCTGCAGTCCGCACAAGATCTGAACTCAAATCTGCGTAACCTCCACTGGTCGAGCAGAGTCCTCGACAGTTCACTCGACCGGTCAACCGGGCCCTCGATTGGTCGAACAGTGTTCACTCGACCGGTCGAGCAGTGCTCTCGACTGGTCGAGCAGCGCGGTGATTCCACTGTTTCTGGCATTCAAACCGCACTATATCTCCTCTGACCTGAGGAGGAAAACCCCATCACATGTTTGGTCATCACACAATCCAAATGTGGATGGCATAGTGGCATAGTGACGTTACCAACAATGATGTCTTTATTGGATAGTGCTACGTAGGCCCCACCATAATGTATGTTTTTCATCCACGCTCTTCATTCATTTTGGATCATTATTTTAGGGCATGAGCTCAAAATTAAAGCAAATCCGTATCTTAAGTCAACCACGCCACACGAAAACCGTGGTGATTGAATGCCCATCATTAAAAAATTTCTAGGGTTCATTGTATTGTTTATTTGCCATCCAACAGGTTAACACAGTCCTAGATGAGGGGAAAACACAAATATTTACTTAAACCAAAACTTTTGTCCCTCCCAACAAGTCTTTAACGGTGGGTGTTCAATCACCACGGCTTTGTATGGTGTGGACCATTTGAAATTTTGATCACTTCATATTAAGGCTTATGCCCTAAAATTACCTGAAAAATGGATGGACCGGGTGAATAAGATACATGTCATGGTTTTGGCTTCTTCGCTCTCCGGTTAAGGTTTGGGCTGCTGGTTTTTGAGGTGGTTTAGAGTCTTATCTCTCTGCTGGTAGGAGAGGCTATTTTGAAGATCAGTCATCTTTGAGGTGCAGTTTTGTTATTTGGTGAGACTCTGTTTATCTTTTTGTGGAGCTCTTCTTCTCCGGTTGTACGTCTATGTCCATGATAAAAAATAGGTGGTGTGCTCCTACCTTTCATTAAAAAAGAAAAAGAAAAAGAAAAAGGGACATGTCATGGTGGAGCCAATAAAGCACTGGCTAGAAGGAGTTGATTGCTGGCGTGCCAGACATGGTGTGTTGATGTCACCAAGGTCTGTGTGCCCCACATCATCATTTTAAGGTATGTGCCGAAAAATAAAAATAAAAAGACAGATTCAAAGCTCAAGTTGACCACACCACAGAAGAAGTAGGGTGTACACCGTTAAATCCTCCCTGGGGCTGACCATGATGTTTATTTGTCATCCAAAACTTCAGTAACCACCAAGAAGTTTTCAATGGTAGGTGTTCAACCTCGTTGATTTATCAATTGAGCCGTTCTCTCTCATTCCACTCGTCCAACCCTTTTAGTATTAAATGTACAATCTCTACCACAGTGATAGACAACTTTATTATCAACCGGGTTGATTTCTGTAATGTGGTCGACTTAAGGTTTGCATCTGCCTCGTTTTGGGGCTCAAGCCCTAAAATTAACTCACAAAATGGATGTACAGTGTGGATATAACAAATGCATTAACATGCTGGCCTCATATAATTTGGTGACGTAAACACACCACTCAGGTCGGTGGTGTGTGGCCGACCACGCAATCCGCTACCGAGCAGTAGCAAGTCACTACTGGCAGTGTTAATGTGCACTCCGTGTCCAGTTTGAAAAGTCACACGTCAGAAGTTCCAAAGTCTCTAGCTGATCAGGATCCTAGGATCCTGATCAGATGGTTTACGTGTACTTTGAGATTTGAACCAGTTGTAACTGGATAGTTGATCTCGAATGATATGTCATCCTTCCACGTGTATTGTGGTGATTGATCTAGCGTAATCTCTATCCTCCCTCTTCGTTCTTACAAATCGAGCACTAAAGTCAGAACGGTTTTATAGAATGCCAACCGCATCTTAGCTACCATGCGTTCCCACCGTTAGATGGTATGCGTACTGAAGATCTGGGCCATTCATCAAGTAGTGCGCACCAAGGGCATGCCCTATCACAAAAAATTCATGGTAGTATACCTCTAAAGTGAGCCACACCTGTATCCTGATTGTGGACACCTTTTCCCTAACGGCTCATTTTTTCATACAAATGTGATTTGCTTGATCAGATGGTCAATATTAATATATTCCAGTGGACCAGACCATGTTAAGATCGTGTTCACTACTGAATGAATGGCGTGCCATTGAATAGTATCGACCCATCAATGGTCCATCTACTAGTACATATGAAATCTTAGCAAACAAAACAAGCACAAAACACACACAAGCCATCAAAATCTTACACGTAACTCCTTGTGTCCATCCGCAAAGATGAAAACTTTGATACTCTGACAGAGTGTGATGGATAAGAGACAGGCACTTAGAAGCCACTTAAAGATCGTATACCTAACATATTAAACCATTCAAATTATATGTAACAACTTACATGTATTATGAACCAAAAAATAATGTTTACTCAATCATTTAATGGACAGTTAAAAATGAAAAATATCCAACGGTCTTATATCAAGAAACAAGTGTGTCCATGAAATCAGAGGTTTGGATTGTTCAAGCAAACTGATTTTTGGACTCTTTAACTTAGAGACTGTAGGTACCACAATTGAAACGGTTTACTTGACTTAATACAAACCACGTGTATCATTTCCAAGCGACTGCGTATCAAGCATCGTAGACGGGCAAGAGTATCAAATAACTACACACACGTATTCCCCACTACACCTTTTCCCAAATAAAAACAAGTGAAAGCTATTCCTTTTCCTTAACGGTAACTGAAGCTTGGTCATACGTTGGTTTGGCCTCACGTACCTCTCATGCTCAACTCACAAGCCCCTCTCCATCTCTTCAGATACGCATTTTCTCTGCTTCAATGTCTCCATCAGTACTTGCTTCCAAGCTTTCAAATGCTCTTCTCTTTCACATCCCTACCTAATCTCTTCTCCACCACCTTCCTCTCTGTTCTAACCAACTGATAGCATACCTCAACACCCTCATTTTCCATATATAAAATCTACACCTATCATCCTATCTCCTCATCATCACCTTCACCAGCGGAAGATTTCATCCCACGTTGGAAAATGGCTTGTCTCCACTTGGGATCTCTCTTTCTCTTGTTGGGGCTAGTAGGGTTCGCCTCTTTTCCAGCTGAAGCTGCCATTAAGAAGTATCAGTTCGATGTAAGCCTTTTCCATATTCAAGCATGATTTTCTTTCAATTCCTCCATGTTTCTATTTTTACTCTTACTGATCAATGATGATTGTCTATTTGGATTGGTTTCAGATTCAAGTGAAGAACGTGAGCCGGTTATGCCATGCCAAGCCCATCGTCACTGTAAATGGGAGGTTTCCAGGACCTACTATCTATGTCCATGAAGGCGACAGAGTCCTTGTCAATGTTACCAACCATGCACAATATAACATGTCCATTCATTGGTAGGATGACATTAGTTCAAGAACAAGATTCATTCTTGGATTATCATTATCAATCCACATCCTCAAACTTCATTAAAAGATATAATTGGATGCATGTATACATCAATGTATGTGCATGAACACACAAAGAAAATATTGATTGCAACAAACTGCAAATTTACAGTTATGTGGCATGACAGTCCGTTGGTTCTTGCAGGCATGGGTTGAAGCAATTCCGGAATGGGTGGGCGGATGGACCGGCTTATATTACCCAGTGCCCGATCAAGAGCGGAAACAGCTACACTTACGATTTCAATGTTACGGGTCAGAGAGGAACCTTGTGGTGGCATGCTCATATCTTGTGGCTGAGGGCAACAGTCTATGGTGCAATTGTCATAATGCCTGAAGAAGGAACTCCATACCCATTCCCACAACCTTACATGGAAGCTAATCTTCTCTTAGGTGAGTATTACAAATGATAAACGTTCAAATCAGCTTCCAAACTTTCTATATACATACGATAACTACACTGAAATTCTTCTCCATGACGCAGGAGAGTGGTGGAATACGGATGTTGAAGAGGTAGTAAAGAAAGGTAGCAAGTTGGGCTTGCCGCCTGCAATGTCGGATGCGCATACGATCAATGGGAAGCCAGGGCCACTCTTCCCGTGCTCAGAGAAACGTAAGAATATCTAATGGCTACTGTGATTAGCTTTTATATTTATGCGATGTCTTCTAATCTCTATGTATCTTGTTTCATCTTTCAGACACTTTTGCAATGGAAGTAGAATGGGGTAAGACCTACCTCTTGAGAATCATCAACTCTGCTCTCAATGATGAGCTCTTCTTTGCCATCGCGGGTCATACCATGACTGTGGTGGAGATCGACGCAGTTTACACAAAGCCCTTCACCACTCAAACTTTGTTAATTGCACCTGGCCAGACCACAAACGTTCTTGTTAAAGCCAACAAGGCACCGGGTAGATACTTCATGGCGGCTAGGCCTTTCAATGATGTTCCAATCCCTGTGGACAACAAAACAGCGACGGCAATATTCGAATACAAAGGCGTCCCCAAAACAATAATTCCAATCCTACCTCAACTACCTACACCCAACGACACTGAGTTTGTGATGAGCTACAATGACAAATTAAGGAGTCTAAACAGCCCAAAATTTCCAGCCAAGGTTCCACTCAAAGTCGATCGGCATCTTTTCTATACGATCGGTCTTGGACGCAACCCATGTGCAACTTGCGTGAATGGAACCCAACTAACTGCTTCTTTGAACAACATTACTTTCATGATGCCTCAGGTTGGGCTTCTCCAAGCTCACTATTTCAAGGTCAAGGGAGTATTCAGAACAGATTTCCCAGACCGACCACTCACCACTTTCAATTACACCGGTGCGCCACTTACAGCCAACCTTGGGACTTCATCGGGGACTAGGCTAAGTAAGGTGGCTTTCAATTCCACAGTTGAATTGATACTGCAGGACACCAATCTTCTCACTGTTGAGTCCCACCCATTTCATCTGCATGGCTATAATTTCTTTGTGGTTGGAAGAGGAATTGGGAACTTCAATCCTGCAAAAGACCCTGCCAAGTTCAACCTAGTGGATCCTCCTGAGAGAAATACAGTTGGAGTTCCAACTGGAGGTTGGACTGCTATCAGGTTCAGGGCTGATAATCCAGGTAATCTCTCTCTCTCTCTCTCTCTCTCTCTCTCTCTCTCTCTCTCTCTCTCTCTCTCTCTCTCTCTCTCAACATGTGAAGGAAAGACACATGATTGTAACGTAATTTTATATTCCATGTAATTGGATGTGCAGGTGTTTGGTTCATGCACTGCCATCTGGAGCTCCATACCTCGTGGGGATTGAAGATGGCATTTGTGGTAGAGGATGGAAAAGGCAAGGATGATTCTGTGCTTCCTCCTCCAAAGGATCTTCCCCTTTGCTAACCATCTCAAAGAAGTCCACAAAAGGCATTGTGTGTGGACGAGGTGTATCTTGCTGGAGTTGCACTTACATGAATTCGATTCCTTCAAAAGAAGGGGATTCATATTTATGGAGAGGATGAGAGATTCATAGAAATGGAATTTGTTTGTGTTGGAGATTGTTTTGAGGGTCTATACGTTACAGACCTTAAATTGTAAATAAGAAACTACAGCAAGGAATGAATGGTTGTTGTCTTTTAATTCATCCATTGTTGAATTTCTTTCGTATGACATTGACATGCATGGTCTATATTCACGTTCCAAATGCATTCTTCAATGACCCCAACACCAGGAAGGTAGGTGGTCTCGGGCGCTGTGGGGCCACCTCGATGTATGTGTTGTATATCCACACTGTCCATCCGTCTTTCCAGCTCATTTAGAGCTTGATCTAAAGATCCAAATCTCTGGTGGACCACATCACAGGAAAACAGTGGTGATTGAACGCCAACCATTAAAAACTTCGTAGGGCCCACTGTAATGTTTATTTGCTTTCCACCCTGTTGATCAGGTCAACACAAATATCAGCTTGATCCAAAACTTTTGTAGTCTTCAAGTTTATTTTTGCATTCAATCACCACTGTTTAGTGTAGTGCAGCACCGTAGTCTACATGAGATTTGTATCTGGCTCATTTTTTGGGCTCATGCCCTAAAATGAGGGGTATGGATAAAACACATATATCGTGGTGAGGCCAAAGCACTGAATGGGTCAGCATAGATTTAAAAAAAAAACAAAACAAACATGTAGCGTGGTGAGGCCCACTGAGCACTGAATGGATCAGTACTATGCAATCGGCCTTGGACGAGGCTTCGATGGATCCCTGACTGTGGGCCTACCATGATGTATGTTTCTTACATCCATGCCGTCCATCCGTTTTGACAGCTCATTTTAGGGCTGATCCCAAAAATGAAGTAGATCTAAATCTTAGGTGGATCATATCACAGAAAACAGTGGTGATTGAACATTAAAAACTTCTTGTGAGCCACAAAAGTTTTGGATCAAGCTGATATTTGTGTGGTCCCTTCATCCCGGGTTTTGTGACCATATCAACAGGTTGGATGGCAAATAAATATTAGTGTGGTCCTAAAAAGTTTTTAATGATTGGTTTTTAATCACCACTGTTTCCTTGGGTGTGATCTAGCAAATTGGATATGCTTATTTATTTATTTATTATTTTCCTTCTTTATTAGAGAGAGATCAGATTTAGATGTGCTTCATTTCGGAGGCTATCCCGTGAAATGAATTGGCAAAATGGATGGACGACATGGATACACGACTCATACATCAAGGTGGGCCTACGTTCACGGCCTGAGTCACGGGGATGCAGGCAGCTCACGCCCATTTCTTGACCAGGGTATGACTAGCTACGTCAGTCGTCGGGTGACCCATGCGATTTTGGCCTACTTTCAAAAAAAAAAAGGCTGATGCAAAGCTCAGGTGGGCAACACCACAAAGGACGGAGTAAAATCATGTCCAAGATCTAGAATTCATATGGTGTGGCCCACAAAATCATGGAATAACGTGAATTGGCTCCTACGAATGGATAATATATATTATCGTCGCCATGCTCCCAAAAAGCAATTAATGGCTGTGTCACATGGTCTCGCATGCCTTTGTTTTGTTTGGGCACGAGGAATATAAGCTTATGGACAGGGCAGATCTCATACACATTCCCCACGTGGTGCTCGGTTAAGAGAGTTGTAGGGCTGTGATCAATGGGCTTGGCATGAGCCTGCCAAAATCAAAATTTTGAAAAGGCCTACCCCAAAAGAGTTCAAAATCCGGGCCACGGCCAAACCCAGGCCCGCCCGTTGACAGACTCGCACATGTATATTTGTCCGCGTGTTACCGCAATCCTGTTACCAGCTAGCTGTGGAACAAGCTTCTGCCACCATTCATCCCAGGTATTGATATTTTTACGTGGTTACTGTAGTTGTTGGATTCCAGATCTGGAATTGTGTTTCGACTATCCAAACCGTTTGTTTGATGGGCCATTGATTGGATTGAAGATGGGTGTCATCCAGACACTGTAAGGCCCATCATGTAAAGTTTTGGATCATTGTAGAATTACAGAGATCCAACGGATACAGTTAAAGAGATAATAATACGTGGGGCTGTATTGTAGCAAACCTCCATAGGAATAATACCCAAGAATATCCATTACACAATTGAATTCCAGCGCGTTGGATAAAATTTGACGGTGCATGTGTTAATCGTCACCGTTCATCTAGTAGTACCTCACGTGGATAACTTACGTACGTCCGAAAAATAATGGACCTTATGGTCTAAACCATCCAATGTGGGACTGCAAAAGAAAGAGTGAGAGCAGCCGTCTATATTGAAAAACAAAAATGTTATACAACTGAATGATCAAAATTGTCCAATAACAGCGGTTTCAGCTTATAGTTCGTCCATATGTTAGGCCACCAGATGTACAGTCACGATCACCTTGAGGAGTGAATTGTATATAACTTTATGCAGCACGATGTATGCCAGGATTGCCAGCAAGCATTCCTCCATCTCTAAAAATCCACCCTCTGCAGACAAAGACAAAAATCGCACACGTGCAGACGCATGTGCAAGATATTGGATATTTCTCATGGTGGGCCACCTAATTCTTCACTGACTAAAAATAGGTAATATGATTGTATTATGTAGAACATAAATGAAAGTCGAATCCAGATCGTTGGATGTACTGTTAATAGCCGTCCATTTTTTTTTTCCCAACACAAAAGAGGTCCAGCGGATGAGTGGATCGGATGGATTTTTGGGCTGAAGCTGGCAAGGGCCGACACCTATAAAAGGGAATCATTTGAAAGATAAGAGAATCGTCGTAAAAAGGGCGTTTGTGTCCATGGCGTCCGCCTTTCCAACCCTCACATCGTCCTCCGTAAACCCTTTACGAAATCGGTGGGTCTTTCTCTCTCTCAGATGGTGAATGCAATTTCTCTATCTTGTTGTAGATTGAAATCTTCTGAGCATTGTCCGTTCTAGAGTATTTGATTTCTTTTCATGCGATGATTCCTTTTTTTTTTTTTGAGCAAATGGCATTTTCATTTTCATTCCATTCTTAGGAATTTAATGCTGTTGCTACTAAAAAAACGTTTCTTTTCTTTTATTTTCATGGCATTGATGGGGAGCTGCCACACACAATTGAAATAAGAAAATAAAAGTAACAAGAGAAAATCAGAGTATTAACAAGCAAAAATTGACTGCCTTCAACAGATGCATTAATACAAGTTTTGCGAGCTTGAATAGAGAAATCTCTACTTCTGGGGTTCAAATTACGGAAGGAGTAGGCAAACTCCCAAAGCTTGTGCTTCTCTTCATGGTAGGTATGTTCTCCTTACCCGCACTCTTCTATGTAAAAGATCTGATGGAATAGACAGAAAATTTGGGAATTGAGTTGGCCGATTCGCTGAAGCTTGTCTAATACTATGTGCGTGTGCTTTGCTAATGTCCCCGAAGCTTTTGAATGCACATGGGTAACCCATCGTTAATCTGAACTGTTCATTCATTGTTTAGGCCAATCTCAATCTTCCGACTTCTGGCCTACAGATAGATAATTGAGAAGAGAAATACAACAAGGTCGACATTCAACTGAAAAGGTCCTAGTATTGGTCGACAGGATTTCCCAATGTGGGATCTTTCATGAGCATGCTCCATCATTGGTGGGACTCAACAAAGAAAGTCTAGATTACTGAATCATGGGACCCACTTATCAGAATTGAAAACCTATTTAAACTGTGCAAAGATGCACCACGTATCATATAATTCCTTGAAAATTAGACTCTAGAGTAATCTCTTTGAACTGAAGAGAATCTGGTTGAGTACTTTGTGTTTCTTATTTTCTTGGGGGGTGTTCAGCTCCAAGTCGGTCCTTGTCCATCATCTTGCAAATCTCCATTTGGTTTTCAATGTTTCATGACTATTTGATCGCCTCATGACTACCTTTTTGGCTTTGCATCTCAATGTTTACAATGGATGATCTTTTCTTTCGATACATATCATTTCTATCTGACCAAATGCTTTCTAATTTTGGTGTTTTTTTTTTCTTCTTGGAAGAGTTACCCTTTCCAGTCACATAACCTAATGTACAGTTAGTACTGAATGTTCATCAGAATCTGGAGTTGTAGGATTACCATTGACTGAATCTTTCATTTGCAGTGAAGCTGAGATTTATTTATTTGGAGGTTGTATTACATCGTGGAAAGTTGCAAATGGCAAGGACCTCCTTTTTGTTCGACCAGATGCTGTATTCAATGGGCAGAAGCCAATCAGGTTATTCGTGCTTTACATTCTGAAACTTCAATTTGTCTGATTTATTGCTCTTACACTCTGCTGAAGTCTCACATCATATACAATGAGCAACTTGTATTTTGAATTTTGGTTATAGCTATTACATATTGCATAGGAAACATTTCCTCTGTTTATTTAGGAGGGTGGATCTTTTGTACTAACTCTGGGAAGTATACAAACTACATAGCCAGCTTATGTACTTACATTACATATCGAGCATTTATCAAATTCTTGTAATTATTAAACTGTAATTCTAATGAATTTTGTGCATGGAATTAGTGGAGGCATCCCCCATTGTTTCCCTCAGTTTGGTCCTGGTCCCATGCAACAGGTATGGTCCCTTTTCTCATTCTATTTTCTGTTAAGATTAATCATCATTAGTAAGATGATCTTTCAATTATCATCCATGCTGGGAAATACTGGTGATAGCTTGGTTTTTCATTGCTTCAACTAATGTAAGCATTTGGTTTTGCAATATGCATACACATGTGCACGTATTCATAGTTAGCTCCCTGTTTTTAAGCTTTTACAATTTAGGGATTCATCATGTGCATGCATGTTTGGCACTTTAAATCTGTTTCAATGTCCTAGTAATCGATGTGAATAACTCCTTCACAAACTGTTGGCAATATGGCTTACAAGATAATGTGCAATTGGCCATGATGAAGTAATTAAAATTGATGATTGATTAGAATACTATAGTAAAGGATGGCAAAAAGATGTGTTTTTGTGTGTGTGTGTGTGCGCGCTCTCATGTGCGTGCATGTGCATGTGGCCTCTATACTCCTAGTAGCATGGTTTAAGAAGTCTTTAGTCAAGCTAAGAAATCTGTGAATTTCTATTCATTTTTTTACGGGATTCAAGTACTGATTTGGAAAAAGAGACCGTGCTGTATTATGTGCCATCTTACATGGGCCCATTCAGGGGCCCATTCTTGTAAATTGATGGGATTTTGTTTTATTGACCACAGTAATCTGTAAATATATTTACCTCAGAGAATTAAATAATTTTCTTGTTAAATGCAATCTTCTTTCCTTCATTCAAGCATGTGGTCATTGGTGCACCTTCCTCTAGCCTAGTAATCTTGTATTAACCAACCACCTGCTAGACAACAGCATCTTGGCAGACAAATTACTAGCTCAGAATAGTCATTCCTGATTAGTCGATGTTGGTACTGAGAACCTTTTTTCAGAGAACTGTTCGTAATCATTTCATAATTGTATTCCATTTTCAGCAAGTATTTGATCCTTTAAAATTCGTATTTCTTTTACAGCTTTTTATTTTTTATTTATTTTTATGAATACAGCATGGATTTGCAAGGAACATGAATTGGTCCATTTCTGATACTGAAAACGTGGAAGGAAATCCAATTATAACTTTAGAGCTTAAGGATAGTCCTTACAGTCGTTCTATGTGGGATTTTGGCTTTCAAGCTATGTACAAGGTAAAGTTCTTTGCTGTCCAATAATTTCTGCTTCGAACCGCTTTTTATTATTCTCTGCTCGATTTTAATCTTTTTTCACCAGTTTATGGGTTATTTTTGACTGTTCATTTAATATACAATTGTAATACTAGCTTGTTCTTCTAGTCTTCATACCCGAAGGTCACATTTCAGCTCAAAATCAGAAGTTTTTGTTATTGAATATTGGTCCAAGTCCAGATTTTAGATGGAAAAGTTATTGGCTTCACAATGTTTCAAGGCTTTGTTATTTCATCTTTACCACATCACTTGGCAGGCCCTTGAGCACTAAAACTTGTACTGAAAAGAATTAGACATGCTTGCCATGGACTTTTGATTTTAGCTGTTTCCTTTTCTGTCTTTTTTTCTATCTATTTTCAATTTTCTTTTCCTTTTTGATATCATCAACGTCTTGTTATTGACCTGGTGTGAACTCTTGCAGGTCACGCTAAATTCTAAGAGCCTTTCAACGAAATTTATAATCACAAATACAGACAAAAAGCCCTTCTCTTTTAGCAGTGCATTGCACACTTATTTTCGAGTAAGAATCATAAGTTCTTCTCCCACAAACAAGATTATCTTCTGTTATTCTTGTTATTGTTTTAAGGTAAGCTGGATCGAGCCCGTGACCTCAAGGTCGTGACACTAAGCACCATTCAGTTGAAAGTCAACTCCTTGTCTGTTAATTACCTCATCTTGTAACAGTTTGAGATGCAGTATTTGCTGGCAGATTTAAATGGTGCCTTGATAATTCTGCAGGCTTCAGTTACAGGGGCTTCAGTGAAAGGTCTGAAAGGGTGCAAGACATTGAACAAGGATCCTGACCCTTCTAATCCGTTGGAGGGGAAGGAAAAGAGGTCTGTTTATCATCTCATTTGGATCTTATCTTAGGTTTAAATCATCCAAATGTAGTAAAAATATAGATGCTTGCCAGCGCATGGTTTCACCGGGAAATTTTCAAAGTTTCCACCCTAAACATTTTATGCCACATCTTACAGAATGTATTTAGTGGAACTGTTTCTAGGTTCTGACCAGTTTAATTGCAATTCAGGGAGGTGATCGCTTTTCCTGGATTTGTGGACTGCGTTTACCTTGATACACCTAATGAGCTACACCTTGACAATGGACTTGGTGATAAAATTTCCATCAAGAACACTAAGTGCGTGATCTGTGACTGTCCTTTGATGCTTTGGCTTGGTTTTGGCCCCATTGCTTGTAGATATTCCTGCTGCTATTATTCTATATTATTTTTTAAAGGTGTATCTTACCTTTGCAGCTGGACAGATGCTGTTTTGTGGAACCTGCACTTGCAGATGGAGTCCTGCTATCAGGACTTTGTCTGTGTTGAAAATGCAAAGGTACTGAACTTCCCTTTTACTTATAATGCATGGAAAATTTCCCTGATTTTTTTACTTTATATCAGATCGGAAAAGTCCATCTAGAGCCTGAGCAATCATGGGTTGCAGAGCAGCAGCTGAGCTTTGGCTGAAGTAATGTTGTGATGCCGCATTCTGAACTCGTAATTTTTTTTTTTTTTTTTGGATCTTGAACAATAACCTGGAGAACTGGCCTATGGTGTATTCAGGACAGAAGTGAGAATTGTCCATTTACCTTCTCCACTACGTTTGGCAGCTGATATGCAGTCCAGCCATTGTAATTCTGATATCACAAGTTAACTGGTTGTAATGTAAACATGAAATTGCTTGTAAGCTTTTAATTCGTGATAATTTAGTTGCATGATTATTGCCTTAATCTTACATGTGGGTGAGTTTCAAAGTGTTTTGGTATTTGCATGCTATTGGTGCCCAATCAGTTTGATAGATCAGTTTTCTTTTTTATCTATTGTAAATTAATTAAGAAAGGTGATAGACTCTGTGCTGCAGGTATTATGTCTGTCATTCCTCCCAATTTCACTGAGATTTTTCTTCATTATCATTCAGATGACTATGTTTTGTCTTCTTTTTCTTCCTTTTTTTTTTTTTTTACTGGGAATGTTAGGCGATACCCCTCCCTTCTCGTGTTGCCCGGGGCTCGTCTACTGTTAATGTCATGATTGGCCATTGCTACTACCTTTATCAGATTGCTTATACACTTTTAAGGCCCTCATTTTTCCTTTCCAAAAATTCCTCCTTGCCAAGTTTTTAGTATGACTTCGAGCCTCTACCTTGAGAGAGAGTGTTGATCTGCAAGGTTTGATACTCTATTTCTTGACTCTATTACGACTAATCTTCAGTCCATTGAAGGCAATATGAATCTCTCTATTTCACCAATAATCTCTGCAAGAACAATTCCCATCTTTGAAAAGGTGGAAGCGAGTCCTATCACGCACAACAATTTCACAAGCGTAAACCTTGGAGATGAGCTTTGTTGCAGTGTGGCAATCCTTGCACACTCGAAGATTCTTAATGACCCGAATCGTTGTACCTGGATTGGTGTTGATAAGTCCAAATGCTATTGCCAGCTTCTCACTGTGATGATGGATTGCAGCTTCCTTTTCCTCCTCCTCCAGATCGAGTAGCAAATTTTCAGTAGTAGGAACGTATCCTTCCTGTCTCAATCTTTCCAAAATCCTATCCCATGTGTAATAGATCTCTTCTGTATTTGGGTGTGACTGGTCTCCAGCAAAAAACTCATGGACAGTGCCGTTCAGATCAATCAAACTACATCCTGGTAGCTTCGAAACTCCTCTGTCTTTCATCAGCTTTCTCACCATCACAGCTTCATTCCACTTCCCAGCTGCTGCAAAAACACTTGCCAAATGCACGTATCGACCACCATGGCCAGGGTCCAATTTGATCAGGATGTTGCCCACACGCATACCCAAGTCATAGTTTCCATGTATATGGCATGCCCTGAGCAATGCCCCCCAAACTGCAGCATTTGGCTTCATCGGCATTGTTTCGATCAACTCTTCTGCTTCCTTTAAAAGGCCAGCTCTGCCTAGAAGGTCGACCATGCACCCATAATGCTCGATCAATGGGCTCGCATCACAAGTTCTTTTCATGCTCTTGAAAATCAGCTTCCCTTCTTCCACCAGGCCTGCATAACTGCAAGCAGTCAAGACACCCGTGAATGTGATCTCATTGGGCTTGATTCCTGCCTTCTTCATTTCCATGAACAGTTCAAGAGCCTCTCTTCCGCGTCCATGAGTTGCAAAACCAGTAATCATGGCTGTCCATGCAGCAACACTTTTATCTTCTATCTTTGTGAATACACTGAAGGCTTCTTCTACATCGCCACACTTGGCATACATGTCCACAAGAATGCAACTGAGAATTGGATCAATTGAGATTTGGTTTTTGTCGATGTATGCATGAATCCATCTTCCTTGATCCAGGGCCCCAAGCTGAGCACACGCCGAAAGTGCACTCACCAGTGCTATATTGTCTGGTTCTATACCTGCAACCTGCATTTCCTGAAAGAGGTTCAAGGCCTCCTTGAAAAGACCGCACTCGACGCATCCAGCAATCATTGAAGTCCAAGAAATAACATTCCTTGCTGGCATCTGACAAAACAATTCTCGTGCATTCTTGATCTCTCCATTCTTTGCATACCCATTGATCATCGAGTTCCAAGAAACAGTGTCTCGATGTGGGATCCTGTCAAAGAGCTGACGAGCGGAGGAGATGCAGCCAGATTTGACATAAACATGGAGAAGAGAATTGGCTGCAAAAACCTCCAAACCGAAACCGTTTTTTATGATCTGACAGTGAATTTGTTGGGTTTCCTCCAAGGCTGATAGGTTGGCACAGCTCTTGAGCAAGAAAGGGAAGGTGTAAGCATTGAGAGGAGCTGAGTTATGGAGCATTTGACAGTAGAGAATCAGAGCTTCCTTGGGGTCTTTGCTGTTTGAGTAGCCTCTGATCATGGTATTCCACATGAAGGTGTTTGGTTGGCAGATTCCATTGAAAACCATCCGAGCATAGGCTAGGCTGCAGGAATTTGATGTTGCTATGCAGAAAGATAGCAGTCTGCTCGCTGGAATGATGTCTCGAACAAAGCCTGTTTTGATCATTTGGGCATGGACCTGCTTTACTTTTTCCATGTCTGAACATCTTTCTAATAGAGAAAGGGTATGGGCCTTTGATTGCGAGAGAATCTGGTTTGCAGGAGGAAGCAGTGAGGCTGCCATTGAATCTGCCAAGCACAGAGGGACTAACCTTTGGATGTGAAGACAATAATCTGGTATAGATTTTTTTTTTCCCCCCTTCAAGATGGCTGGCTGGCTGGTGGCTTGGTTTTCTTGCCTTTTGGATAAGGTTCACCTTCTGTCTCTTTCACAGAAATATCCCTCATTTATCTCAATTTGTCCCCGTTCTTTGGTTTCACTGCTTCTTGATATTTTGGCTGAAATTTATTTCATTAGCATTCCAAGAGACATTTGAAATCTTTTGGGATGCCATTCCAGTGAAGAAAGGATAAACCAAGTCGCAGACCTAAGAAAATGTCGCCTGTGTGTGCTTTGAGCAATCATCGCATGCCTATGTATATATTAACCAAAGCTATGGGGATTGGATTAACATACATTTTTCTTTTTCTTTTCATTTTTTTTTTTTTTTTCACGTGAGTGCATGTATATTAATTTAACAACTTGTCAAATTGAATTTCTGAATTTTACTCTCCCTCCCTCCTGAGTACAGGCCAAGTCAGGTCCAGTACTGAGTTTCCCAGTGACTCAGCTTGAAATCTCCCCGAGTCAAGTTGACTCAGCTGAGTTTTGATTCCAATCTGCAAGTTTTGGAACTATGTTCAGGAAACTAGTTCATTGGTTGATTAGCCTAGATTTCCATAGGGTATGCGCCAAATTGGCTGTTGTTGGCCGTTGCTATTGATTCAACCGCTTACGCTAATGTTTTAACCCAAAAAGAAAAAAGAAAAAAGAAAAGAAGTATTAATTTCTCAAATACAAGACGCTCAGCTCACTCTGTGATAAAAAGAATAGGCTATTACTCATTTAAATACAAGCTCAAAGAAAACTTAAGACAGTATTAAATTTCCCTAGACTGTATCAGGGCTTCATGGAAGAGGCCCTAGCTGTTTATTTACTCCAGTGAATCACCTTGCCTTAGTGGTCTAGACTCCTAACCTCAGCAATCACCGCATATATTCAATCCGGATCCCTTCAATGGTTGTATTTACTCCAGTCCCTCCTCTCGGCACCAAAGTCACCCAGATGTTCTCATCTTCATCTGCCTCCAAATCTTCCAATAATTCTGAAATTCCTAACTTAAGATTGCTCTTTGTCTTCATTGTCGAATCTCCCTTATTCATCACTAACCTTACACCACGGCGCATGTTAACATAGGTCCCTGCAAACTCTCGAGATTCAGGACCTGTCGTAGTTTCATCAACTACATTGACGTAGACATCGAACTTCATGTACACATCCTTCTTAACATCAATCCCATACACAACCAAGATCTCTTCTTCTTCCTCTCTCTCTTTCTTGCTTCTCTGCCTCTTAGGCCTTTGAACCTTGGCCCTTATGGTAGTGTCTAGGGTACGACCCTCCTGACCAAAGTCTGGAGACCAGCTATAGCTTGATAGTTGCATCGTGTTCTGGCTCTCTCTCATCTTCAATATGTTGCGTGCGATTTTAGGAGGAATGGATGGCTTAGGGCGTGCATTGAGCCAGGGAAGGTCCACCTCCTCATAACTGTACCTGAGCTTAGTTATGTCCAAGCAATCCCGTATCTTGATCCGGACAAGTTGGGCATTCTCATCATGGAAATAGAAGTAAGAATCGAGCCACTCAGGGTCGACAAACTCAGGGCGGTTCCTTCTTAGCCTCTTCCAGATTGTCCACATGCGATCAATGTTTGCATGGTGAGCATAGAAGACAGGGTCACGTGCAGCTGAGTAGAATGCGCCCATGTTCTCCCTCTCAGGATGCAGATTGCTCCCAACCCATGTGTGTAACGCATTATGGGGAGCTAACTCAATTGTTCCTGGCCCATCGCAGGAGCCCTCCTCACCAGCTTTGTACTTGCAGCCCATAAAGAGCTCAGGCTTCTTTGCTCCAGAAACCATTTGATGGTACATGAAGGCAACGTTGGTGGCTATTTGGTCCTCAGAACCAAGCCCACTCTCGACGTAGTCGAAGTTGATGTCGGTAACTTGGGGTGGGAGGTGGGAGTTATCGCGGTCCTTATCAAGGAAAGATCCATTCAAGTACATACTAGGTATCACCATGCCTGGAGGGGCATCCCAATTCCAGTAAGGCAATGCAAAGGTGTCATCTCCTATGAGCTTTCCAAGGATCCGCTCATGGAAGTAGATCATGATGCGATGCCAAGGGAAGAAAAGCCATGAACGATGGATCTTGAGAAGGGATGTCGAATTTTCTTGATTATAGGCCCCGGTGCAATAGATGCAGTGCATGTTTGCTTGGCGTAAATAGCTACGTGGGTCTTCATAGCTGAGTTGCTTCATGATTGAGAGGGCTTTCTGGTACTTGGCAATATATTCTTCATCGACGAGGTGAGCTGGCCGACGGATACGCATTGGTGAGGAAGGGCTAGGGAACTGGAAATCTATGACAGATTCCTCCGATTCTCTTTTAGGAGGGCAACAGTAGACTGGCTTATCAGCATCTGAAAGTGACCTGTGACAAGTGGTTAGGTTAGGAGCCAGGAGAATGACTCCAGTTTTCTTAGGCTCACTGCCGGTGGCAGCGTTGATGCTGGAAAACCATCCTCCACTCACACCTAACACGATGTTCTTGAGCTGTTTAAATGCTGCGGATATGGATATGTAGATTGCAGGGATCTTCTGTTCATCCAATTCTCTTAATTCCCTACACAGAAAATGGAAAGATAAATGTTAGGTAGGAAGCAAGAGACGGTGCCAAGAAAGGAGGTTTGATGAGAAGTCATTAGAATTTGAATGAAGGCTTTGATGATAATGATGATAGATGCAAATTAGTTTTGCAACTGACAAGTAGTGATCACCTACATAAGCCCGCACTGCTAATAGTAATACATGGATTTGCATAACTAATAGCAGTAGATATGGAATTTTTAGCCATTGGATGCATTAAAAGCAAGTCTAGTTATTTTAAATTATGATTTAACTCACATACGATAGAATTGATTTATATTTATAAAAGGCTATTATTACTGTCATGATGTGGTATAATTTGCAATAATTACAACTGATGAGTGTTTATTTTTCACAATTTTCTAAATGTGTCAGCTATCCCACAGCTCAATAGTACCGTCTACATCAACCCAAACATCAAATTCATCCCATGGCATCCCATCCCTTGTGTGGATAAAGCATAGGCTCAAAAGAAGCACTGAATCCTCTACTACCGAACCGTGTGCAGATGTAGAGCGAGTCATAGACAGTTTCATGGCCAAGATGGATCAGGAAAGGCCCGATCGGAAGCGGGAAGTGATCTGGACCATCAGGACTTAAAGTGGATGTATCTCACAAACTGGAATGAGCTATCAGACGTACCATATATGTTTTAGGGTAGCACGAGCTACTTTAGCCACACAACTTATGCCAGGTTGCCCACGCTGAATTTGCGAAATACCGTCAGATCAACAGTTGAAATTCCATTTATTTTCGTTTTTACTATTTGTAGTAAGTTTTAGTTTGAATATAACCCTTCATATGTTGGGCTTTAGGAGTTGCACGGAACATGAAAAGTGCTAGAATAATTAGGGGAACATCATGGTTCAGCCTAATAGGACACTATTTTTGGCCGAAAACCATGGGCAGACATCACGACCGTCTATAAATATAAGTTTAATATTTATAGTAAGTCGCACTTTCTAAGAGTTTTATTTGTAGTTTGACTCCGAAACTTCTCCCATGGTTTAATATCCCTTAAGGGTTGTGAACTCATTTATTTCATCTATCAATCAAATTACAAAATTTCTAGAATTTATTTTTATTTTTTTTGTTCTTTTGGATTCGAAAAGTCTCCAGACGAGTTGGGAGAAGTTTGGTAGATTCGAAGTAGTTATCCTTGAGGAAGACAGTGATCGATTTCATCAAGTTCATCCCTGCGTCATGTGCCCATGTCATCTTCTATAAGATGAGTTTAGGCCCCAGAGCTATTAAAAAAAATAATAATAAATAAAAATCACCGCACCATAGGTAACAATTGAGAGGAATCAACAGAAGTTCATGTGTGGATCTTACAATTGCTGGTGTATTCCATCCATCCGACCCGTTCATTAGATGTGCCTCACCAAAATGAACATACCATCCAAAAATCAGACTAACCCAAAGGTAGGTCCAGTGACACCTTATCAACCTTAGAGATCCATGGAGTCATTTTACGTTGGTCATCCCCGCGGGTTTGGCTCACCTGAGGGATGTGGGTATCACACACACAATATGGTAGGCCCCACAAAGCTCATGTGTTTCACCACTGCGTGCGTACAATAATTGATGTAGATAATTCTGGTCTAAAAATGATAATGACCAGAGAATCCGGCTGGTGCAACCAAATGGACGGTGAACAAGAAGAAGCTAATTAGTTCGGCTATACAAATTCAAAGGTAGTTAAGATCATCCAATCAGCATTATATTCTGGCTTTGCTACATCCAAAGGGGGGACCATGATTTAGCCAGGTTGAATTGACATATATATATATATATATATATATATATATATATATATATATATATATATATATATATATACACACGGAAACGCTCACCTGCGAACCAGTTCGTACGTACTATGTACAAACTTTTTTGAGAACCCATCATACGTGATGTGGATCCAAAATCTGAACCGTTCATGTGAAGCAGCACCTCCTAAAACCCCCCGGGCCCAAGTTTTACTTTGATCTAAAACTTTGATGGGCCATGAAAAATGAAAACAGTTTCCTCCCTTGATTTGCATTTCTCTTTTCTATGGCCCACCAGAATATTAGATCGGGGTGACAAATTGTCATTTAGGGTTTTATGTGATTCCTCATCACATGGACCGTTCAGATTAGACACCCATGGCACGTGTGTAAAGGTGCGCACCTGTGTAGGTGCGCAGGGGAGCATGACTATATATATATATATAGTCATGCTCCCCTGCGCACCTACGCACGTGCACACCTTTGCACACGTGCCATGGGTGTCTAATCTGAACGGTCCATGTGATGCGGAATCCCATGAAACCCCATATGACAAATTTTCACCCTGATCTAAAATTCTGGTGGGCCTTAGCAAAGAGAAATGCAAATCAAGGGAGGAAGCTGTTTTCATTTTTCATGGCCCATAAAAGCTTTATTTGAAAGTAAAACTTGGTCCCAGGGGTTTCACGAGGTGCTGCTTCACATGAACGGTTCAGATTTTGGATCCACATCACGTGTGATGGGTTCTCAAAAAAGTTCGTATGTACAGGTGAGCGTTTCGGTGTGTGTATATATATATATATATATATGTGTGTGTATATGTGTGTGTGTGCCAAATTTTCGTAGCAAACCCACACGGGAGTTTAGCCCAATAGGTTTTGCAAAAATCTCCCTCACTCCTTTAACCTGTTTAATGTGCCATCTTTCTCGAAAGCTTTTCCCAAAATGACCATAATACCCTTGATTGAATTTATTTGTTGAGAAGATAAAAAAGGACTTAAGAGGCTGATCTGATCAAGAAAAATCTTGTAGACCGTCGAAAAGGCCTTGAGAGGAAGTGAGTTTGTGCAAGGGTCAAACACGTGCCTCCCTCTCTCTCTCTCAATCAAATCCAATCCTACACACAACTCCCTCTCTTCTTATCCTCCCACATGCACATTTTAGACTCTTTCTCTTTAGACTCGCGGCATTGACTGTAGGGCTGAAAGTCCGGCGGCTTAGGGTGCTCTACCATAACGAGACCCACGGCATTGACTGTAGGGCCGAAAGTCCGGCGGCTTAGGTCGGTTGGTGCTCAACCATAACCCAACCTAACCCAATCATAGGTTGGGAATTCTCAAACGGAAGCCCAACCCAAGCAGCCTGGGTTGAGTTGGTAGGTAGATACCTGTTAATGTTTTTATTATTATTTAGTTTATTATATTTCAATACGCGTCTTATTTTTATTCTTATAATTTTATTAATTACATATGTAGTTATTTATTGTAAAAAAATTATTATTTTTTAACAAACAAGCTAAAATATAGGACTGCGTTTTAAACATCATGTTGTATGCGCCCAATCTATTTAAGGGAGAAATCTTGCGTATCTTGTTACTTTAGAGTCATCAGAAATTATGTGGACCAATAAGACTTGACAACATTGGAATTTCCCATGCTTTCAACATAAAGGGTAGGCATGGTGGAATTGGGTTGGTCAACCCGAGCTCAACCAAAGTTTTATTGAGTAGGTATTTGTATAACCTAGGCTCGAGGCCAAACCCGATACATTCTACCCAGTCCCAACACAATGTTGGGTCAGTCACCGGTCGAACAGGTTGAACTCACCTGACTTTCATCCTAATTGATTGTGTGAAATCTACTCCGTCCATTAGGTGCAAATCTAGATTTAGGCCCCTTGGCTGATCAACAGCTCAGGTGACCCACGGGGGAGTCGGATAATTGGGATGGAACGTCAACCATAGCTTTGTATATGGAGCTCACCATGGCATCCATCTTCCATCTTCCACCCAACTTATTCATCAGGTGCGTCTCCTGAGAATGAAGGGATGGGAGCATATTTCGTGCGGCCCCTAACATGGGGCCACTTTGATGTATTTATTTTCTATCCATGCCGTTTATCCATTTTTCTAGATCATTTTAAAGAATGAGCCCAAAAATGTATGATGAAACATATCCAAATTTCAGGTGAACCATACCATAAGAAACAGTGGTGATTGATCATTAAAACCTTCTTGTCAGCACAAAAAAGTTTGGACAAAGTGATGATTGATCATTAAAACCTTCCCGTGGTTCACATAAAGGTTTGTATCGAACTTATATTTGTTATTTTCCTTGCATCCAGGTACGTATGAGCTTACCAACAGATTGGATGGCAGATAAACATTAAAGAAACATTACAGTGGGCCCGACAAAGTTTTTAATGGTGAGGCGTTCAATAACTGCTGTTTCCTATAGCGTGGTCCCCCTAAGATTTGTATCTGCTTCAGTTTTGGGCTCATTCCTTAAAATGATCTAGTGAAATGGATGGATGGCGTGGATATAGAATACATACATCAAGGTGGCCCCACAGTAATGGCCGCACCTAATCCGGCCTCTCAAGGGACATTCCAAAATTAAGGTTGATCGAAAACCTAGGTGGCTTGAACCACGTGAATTTAAAGGTTTTGAGTCATTATTTTACATTGTTCTCAGTGGTGTGGCCCACCTGAGTTTAGGATCGATGGAGCTGATTTTTACTGGATAATGTGAACATAACGTGATCAGGTGATGGACGGAGTGGATTTTACACAAACAAAGTGAGTACACCTGAAAGGCTCGGGTATCAGGCCACTGAGTTAGAGCAGAAGATCCAACAAAACAGCACGCCTGATGTTCGGAAAGAGGATGTTATTGCCTCGTTTCATAAAGTTCTGAACACACCGGCCCATAAAAATAAATGAGGCACATCCATAATGGTACAGTGCTTAATTATATGGGACCTACGTCAACTGTGCAGTCGATCCACTCTGCTCATCGTATTCTAACTCTCATTCTCACTGTAGAAACCAAAAAATAAGGCATATCCATAACTTAGGTTGGCCACAACTCACAGAAAAATGTAAATAATCATGCCCAAGATCTCTAAAATTCACATGTTATGGCCCAAATGAGTTTTGGAATGGCCTAAATTTTTTTGAGTCCTTTTGATCCCAGTAGGAAAAAACCATGAATAAATTAGATGGCATGTACACAACACAGTGTGCCCTGCAAACAGTTCGGAAGGTTTTATTGGTCATGCGTCCCCTTCCAACGTTTCCTTGTGGTGTGGGCCACCAGAGCTTTTTCTCGGGTTGATTTTGTGATTTTATAATTATTATCGATGGGTGTATTGAATGGATGGGGTGGATCAGATGCAAAGCTGGCGTGGACCCCACAAAATCCCTGGTGCATATGAGCTCACCTCAAAATTAAATATGAAAATATTTCTCTGCCCTGCTATGCTTAAGCTGAACTAAAACAAGAGAAAAAAAGAAAAAAAAAAGAAAGGTAATTAAAAACGTACCCATCTATATGGGAGCCGGGACGTAGGAGAGTTGCAGAGAAGCCAAGGCCCAGCAAAATGAAAGCAAGCAGGACCGTTGAGAACCATAGCTTTGATCCCATGACGAAAGGTGCACTCTCACTTGATTAGGATGAGGATGTGTTGAGAGGAAAATGAGAGACCTTGTTATGCCCTTATATAGGCCATGGGACATCAAACCTACTACTTTATTCTTCTCTTTCTCACCCATATTTGTCGTTTATTGAGGCTTTTAATTTCATTTGAAAACCACCACATGAATATAACAAGCCACTCGGCCTCCCTCGTACATACGTACCAACCCACCACACATTCAGGATATCCATGGGCCCACCATGTACATCAACGGCCCCAAATTTAAAAAAAGGTTAGAACCAGTATAAAAAATAAAAAAATAAAAAAAAAATAAAAAAATAAAAAGAAGAAGAAAAGAGGCTAGGTAAGTGAATTACGTTTGGACTGCTTATTGTTTTTTTTCAGTGTTTCAAACAGTGTAAATCTCTTGTACCTTATGCTATAGATTCGTGGCGTATGTAATAGCTATGTAGCATACACTATAATATATATATTTTTATTTTTTATTTTTATGTTGTCTTTATATCTCATATTGAGGAATTTGACACTTTTATGGTATTTAATATTTTTAACCCGTGAAATTTTTATTTCTTTTTATACTTTTGACTTGTGGTTTCAATTAAATATTAATTTTAATTATTAGTTAAAATAATTTGCATAGAAAGTTGTTGATGTGATAATTATTTAATTTGGTTTATATATATAACTTGGCTTTTGATAAATGGTAATTAATAACTTTTTTTAAAAAATTATTTAAAGAAGTGAATTTTACTGACAAGTGAAGAGAGGCTATACAGCAAAGGAAGGAACGTTTGGGAGACCTCAAGCTCAAAAAGACAAAACATAGGTGGGTCTCCTATCATAAAACTACTGCCTATAAAAGAAATCTGTCACATTACTTAGGCCAACATAATCCACGAAAAGCGCACAACGAGCACGGCTTGCAGCTCCACAGCCTCCCAGAAGTACTTCCTATAAAGAGGCACTTCCTATTCTTGCTAGCGCGTTAGCCACGCTATTGGCTTTCCCTAAAAACATTGTAAATTTTCACTTCAGCGACACTTCTCAGGGAGCTGACCCCGTCCCCACTAGTACCAAAGAGACCAATTAGAGGGTCTCTCCTTGTTTACCATGTCAATAGCAGATTTTGAATCACTTTCAAGTTTCAACCTTAATTTTGATAAATGATAATTAATAACTTATTTAAACAAACTTATATTTAATTTTATTTTTTTTAAGACATATATATATACCATTCAAATAGTGACCCAAATGGTTAATGGAAAATGGTCCAAAACATCATAGTGATCAAGCCATTCTTAGCATGATTTTATCTGTTGAATCTAGACCAGTGCTACTTTTCTTTTGAATGTGTTCATATGATGAAAACCGATTGCATGGTAAGGACAGTTTGGTCAGTGTGAGATTTTGGCCATATTAGTCCCATGATTCGGATGAACGACATCATCGAACATAAATAGCTTATGATACCATTTCTCCTTTCATTGTTATTATTATTAATTTTGGGTATTTTTAATTAAAATCTACCTCGTTGCTCATATGTGAACCTGCGGTAGTCTCTCCATGTGAATCTTGCATTTGAACAGGAGTCATTAAATATATTCATCTTCGCGAACAATAACAAGTTCAACTTATATTTCTTACAATGTTTTGGAGGATACAGTTTTTCCTTTCTTTTCTCTCTCCACATAATCTTTTTAAGAAAGAAAAAGAATTTATTTTCTAAAAGTTAAATTAAAAAAAAAAAAAATTCAATTTTTTTCCTAACAAAGTTTTTTATCACAAGAGATAAAAAGAAGAAGAGCCCAATTTTTAAAGGTGGGAGGTTGGCCAAAAAGAGTAGTCCTAAATCATGCAAAATGATAGGAAAGTTGTGTGTACCACGGAAAATCAGCTTTTTTCTTTCTTTCCTTTTCTGCGACGGCCGTACGATAGGCTGTCCTTGGAATATTTTTTCCCTAAGTGGAACCCTGAATATAATCATCCTTTCTCTGTATGAATAAAAGTTTAATTTAAAAAAGTAAAAAGAAAAAAAAAACCACGGAAAATCAATAAAAAAAAAAAACAAAACTTATATATATATATATATATATATATATATATATATATATATATATATATATATATATATATATATATATGATGTTATTTTGGGTTCCCACTGTAACCTGTGTTTACTTGGTTAAAAAATAAAATACTAATTTTAATATTATTTTCATCTTCACTGTAATTACATGGGTGCCAAATTAAATTTATAAATAGAAAGGCTTTTATTTTCTCATTTTGATGAACTAAAGAGGTTTGTTAAAGTCTACATCTGTGAATAAGGTAATTCTCAACACGAAATATGCAAGTGCGGGGCATTAAATCTGAGCCGCCATCATGTGGGTCTCACCGTGTAGATGCCTCAGCTCATAGATGTGACAAGTGACAAGTCAGATCATCAGGTAGGCCATGATGTTCCAAAAAGACAAAAGGGTTTGGAAAATCTGTGGACAAAAGCAATCCAAATTGGGGCCCATGAAATAGGTGTTTTAAGTGGACGATCTGAGCCATCCATTTTTTGCATGGTTCTGATTGAAACAGTAAAGATACGGTGATTGGTAGGACGGTTGGACATAGTGGTGTGGAATGGATTGGACGGTCCAGGCCATTGATGGGACTGTCCCACGTCTACAAAACAATGGATGCCATTTTAGCTGATTGCCAATGGAAATATGGTGGTGGGGCCCCCTCACATCCACGAGCCATTCCTCACTTCTATGAAATCCCATGAGCCATCAGGAAAGACTGCGCGTGGTCAGTATGAAGGAAAAGTGGGATAGTCACGAGTCGCACGTGGGCACCAAGCAAATCAATGACAGGCGTTCACATCCCACGTGCAGTAGTATCCCATTTCTCTATGGCAGCGATTCGGTGGTCCAGAACGTCAGGTTAGCTTGCATGGGGGCCCCACTTCAAAATATAGATTCAACGTATCATGTGAACTGTCAACGTATGTGACGAAAGTTCCCCATTAGATACGTCTGGAACTGTTATTAATTGGAGTAGAAAATAAATTACTCTTTGACGATTCACAGTTTATTCTTCTATATATCATCGTAATTACTATTCTAACGTGCGAAAAAGGTCTCATTTTCAGTTTAAAATCACAAGTTCTTTGTATTTGAATATGAGGAAGAAGTTATTGGCTTCACTAAGTCTCTATTTTATTTATTTATTTAGGGCGTGTTTGGACGCGCGGATTAGGTGGGAGTAGAGTGGAGTACGTGGGATAGGGTTTTGAAATCCCACCCAGTCCTCCTGCAGTTCTGTTTGGGCGGCGCGGTATTGACGATGGATGGGAGTGGGATTTTGGCTTCGGGAGAGGATTCGGTGGATTGCGAATCCCATCGAGTAGAGGAGGTCGGTTTGGAGCCGGATGTACATGATATTAGAGTTGTCTAATCTAGGTCATTAATCAGATGGAGTTAGTGTAAATTTAGTATAAATTTAGATTACATACTCTAAATTTGCACTAAGGTGCCGATGCCTCAACTAACAATTGACAAAAGCCGGAGGTTACCGGACAAACTTTTTGAAGAAATAAAAACCCATTAATTTGGTATGTTGAAAATTATCATAGAATCCTAATTTAATTAGGCTACTTAGTTATTAATCATGCCTTGTTTAAGTCAAATTAGGAAAGTGGACAAAAATTATCTTTTTAAAGTTGTGGCTTTAATAGGTTTAGGAAATAGAAAGCCCCCTTCTATTTAAACGTGTACTGTAATATGTGCATAACAAAAACTCTCTTTCCTCAATATAGCCTTTGTCGTTTAGTTGGAGATTATGGACGGTTTGGATTGCTGATCCGATCACAACCAAGATCGCATAATGGCCCACCGAAGTCGATTTTCACGGACGTAGCGACTTGCGCAATTTCTTGCGCTGTGCTGATGGTGGGGCCCATGATTGATGTCTTCAGGGAAATCCACTCCGTCCACTGAATGCACGTCAAAGAACTAGTCGGAAATGTTTGGTTTCAGATTGAATTTAGTATAGCCCAAAGAATCTTTTACTCCACCGTCCGTCTTGCGTTTGACGGTGGAAATCATGTCTGCCTGTGCGTGAGAGGATAAGGTCTCCATGGGTATGGTCGGCCCCACCTACTGGACGCATTGGACGGTTCCGATCATCGAACTGTGCATGATGGTGGCCCATTACACGTCTCAACAGGACCCAGTGCGAACGCTGACGCTTTTGAAATCCCATCCCGTCCGCTCGTCCAAACACGACAGTAGATGGGCGATGGATATAGCAATCCAGTGGGATTGCATGTAATCCACTGACAAACCCATTTATGATATGGGAAGCCGTGCAATCCATCCTAATACAACTCACTCCCACCTAATCCGCGAGTCCAAACAGGCCCTTATTTGTGGTAAGCTGGATTAAGGCCGTGACAGTTGAGCTCGACCCCTTGTCTTATTAATTGTTTTTAGGTAAGCTGCAATGTATGCCGTGTCAGTTGAAGTATGTGGTCTACGTTAGAATTCAACTCAAAGGGTCTAGATGGCTTGGCTTCTAAATGTGTATGTGGCCGTGACCCTCAACTGAATCACATGGAAACCATTGGCCATGGTTTCTACTTAGGTGATAACACAGGGAAGGATGTGATATCGAGCACTGTCTTCCTTAAGGGGATAAATCTTCTGAATCCACGTAACTTCTCTGGACTCCTCACGAAGACTTCTTACATCCACGAGAAAAAAAACAAGCAAAATATAAATAAATTCTATAAAATTTATAATTTAATTGATGAATGAAATAAACAAGTTCACAACCCTTTAAATAAGGATACCAAGCAATGGTGGAGCAATCAGAATCAAACTACAAATAAAACTCTTAGAATTCACAAATTACTATAAATAGTAAACTTACTATTTATAGAGGGTAGTGATGTCTACTACTGTGCAAAGTTTTCGGCCAAAAATAGAAAGTGTCCTATTTGGCTTCGCTAGGCTATTCTCCTAATTATTCTAACCACTTTTCATGTTGGGCGCAACTCCTAAAGCCTAACGGATGAAGAGTTATAATCAAACTAAAACGTACTATTTATAGTAAAAACGGAATTAAAATAGGAAAATGACCATTAATCTGGTGGTATTTCGCAAATCCGGCTTGCACAACCTAGTGTAGTGGGGTTGGGTGGCTAAAGTAGCTCGTTCTACCCCAAAATCATATATATATTTTTAATGTCCAATAACTCATTCTTGATTGCGAGATATGCCCAATTTAAGGTCTGACGGTTCAGATCACTTCTATCATTGACCGAGCCTTTTCTGATCCATCCTGGCCATGAAACTGTCCGCGACCCTCTCTACATTAGGTGAGCTGGTGTCTTTAATGTTTCAAGTCTACTCATTGGCCCATGACTCAGCTTTCATCAGAGTATCCAAATGGTAGGTGTTAGCCGCCCAATTTGACCGTTTACATACCTTAAGGGGCCTCGTTCTCACACTAATATTTTGAAAATTATGGATATCCAAGAACGCAACTCGCTTCAAAGATACCCCACCTTGTGTTACAAAGTGATCGTTCGTGTTCATCATTGGATCTACTGGCTCGACACAACTCTCCCACTCCCCAAAAGTGTCAAGCCTGCCTTAACTGAGCTAGGCATTGATAGTGCAGTGACTTCTAGGAGGTTGGTCCAGGTGATTAGATGGACTAAACCCACGTTGGGCTGGGTCAAAATAAACATAGATGGATCGACTCTAGGGAACACGAGCCCTTCAAGGGGTGGTGGCGTCGTTAGAAATTGTGCGGGCGATTTTCATTTATGTTCATTTTCGGTTATGGTTTTGGTTCTAACTCTCGGGCAGAAATCAGGGCAATTTGGGAGGGTCTGTCCCATTGCGAGGAACTGAGCTTCTCTAAGGTGGAGGTGGAGAGTGATTCCAAGGCAGTCGTAGAAATCCTTAAGAGGAACTCCTCACCCTTGTGTACTGGTGGGTAAGGATAAAAAAAAACTCATGGATGATTTGGAGGTTTCCATTACTCATTCGCCTGGGAAAGCAAACAGAGTGGCTGGCGACCTAGCTAAAAGGGGTAGCAACGACTAATCTCATTTATTTTTCCACTCCACGGTGGACCTCCCCCATATGACCAGAGGGCTTTTATTTCTATATAGGGTGGGGTTGGGAAATCTGAGGGAGGTTTGAATTGTATCTTGGTTTAGCTTCTTTGGTTTTCTCACGATAGGCGGAACTTTTCCCCCTTTTGATGTTGGGTCTACCCGAAGATCCTTTTTTGTAAAGTTTTATCACATTGAATGAAAATTACGAGTTCAAAAAAATAAATTAATAATAAAAAATAAAAAATAATAATAATAACTCATCTTGTGACAATTTGATATGTCTCGATGTATATAATACTACAGGCTTTAGGGAAAGGTTTGAAAGAGTAGTGCAATACATTGAACAAGGATCCCTACCCTTCTAATCCATTGGAAGGGAAGGAGGAAAGGTCCTTCTTTCATCTCTAGATTATTTTCTAAAGCCCTATCTTACCTTTGCAGCTGGTCAGATGCTATTTTGTGGAAACCGTGCACACTTGCAGATGGATTCCTACTATCAGGATTGTCTGTGTTGAAAATGCAAAGGTACTCAAACTTCTCTTTTATTTGCATGAAACTTTTCCCTGAATAATTCATGATAACTGGCATTGTTTTTTTTTTACTTTATATCACATTAGGAAAGTCCATCTAGAGCCTCAACAATCATGGATGGTAGAGCAGCAGTTGAACCTTGGCTCAAGTAATATTATGATACACCATAAGTTAGGCTGCACGACTTGTGGGTTAGCATTCCTTTTTTCCTTTTCTTCCTTTTTTTTTTTTTTTTTTTTTTTTTACATAGAGTGCATGTATATTAATTAATTCCTTGTTGATTTGAATTTGTGAATTCTACTCTTTTATTATTAGAATATCAAACTCTTCATCTTTTCATCAAATTCATCTGAACCCAATTTAGAGCTCAAACCGATCACAAGTGTGCTTTAAAAAAAAAAAAGAAGAAGAAAGTCTCTGGTTTGTTTGGAACTTTTTTTTTTTAAAAAATAAATTTATTTCTAAAAATTTACCCACATACTTTGGGTGGGAGCCACAAAAATGGAACAGCTATCATAACAGTGAGTAAAAGGAACCAACTACCAGCAGAAAGAGACCGGCTAAACTCTCCTCAGAATCCCAGGCATTCTAGGGGGTCTCAAATTCACATTGCTCAATGCACTATTGAGAGTCAAATATTACATATTAGACCCTAATTATTACTCGATTTTGCGATTATGATATTGTTTAGCGTCCTAATTTAATCGTGTTTGTAATGCAGGATGTGTTTAGGGGACTGGACTGAAACATGGTACTAAAAGCATGGATTTGATCCTCATAAATCACCTAGGTAAGGGACGGACTACAGGGGACCGAGATAGAAGAGTTTACATGCTCGGGATTCAAGAAAATCAGGCCACTCATGAAAAACGAGCCCGAAAATAGTCCAGAATACAAGATCACAGGGTTCCCACCATCTGTTCAGCTCAAAACTTCATACATGGCTTAAAGTCCATAAATTAACAATACACGTTAAATTTAAGCTCTTGGATCTCTGTGGAAGTGGCTCAACATACAGAGCAGCCCATAAACCATTAATTCTGGGCCCACCTGAGATCTGAATATGTTTCAAATTTGGTCTCAACCCATTATATGATGAGAGAAAACGGATGGATGGAGCTAATTTCCCAGAACTATCATCATGGACCCCACCTGAGTTGGGTGTGCATAGTGCACAAGTGCACTAGCCGTGCACGGCAACGCTGAGACGGTCAAACCGCCTCTTGACCGAGCATTCCCTCTCCAGTTCAAATTCCTCCTTGCGAAAAGAAACAGGGACTTGCGGTTTTCCTTTGTGGGCTACCATCGTCATTCAACGGTCCGATCCGGACAGTCCGTTGGACTCCCACAGCCTCGGTGACCAAGGTTTAGGTGGCGGAATTTCAAAAGACAGCATATATCGGATCTCAACCATCCAAATGCAGGATGAACGGTGAAATAATAAATACAGTGGACCACACCTAATCTAATCCAAAACCAGAAATTTTCAATTTTTTTTTCGAGGAGAGTTCAATGGATGGTGTGGATTTCTCAAAAGACACTGATCATGGCCCCCACCAACGTCACAGCGTAAGCCGTTTACGCAGGCCCTGTTTCAGCGTCCGAAACCGACCGGTTTTGGGGTTATTGTACGCCCATAGTGATGATCGGACGGAAGATCTGGACCTTCCCTCGTGTAGGCCTGTCCAAAACGACCCCAGAGACCTTGTTCTTTTGGACAGAATCAAAGGAAGAGGGGAGTTGGGAGGATCCGATCTTGCGTGCGCAGCCTGTCTGCGAACGGATCTGTTGCTGCGTAAGCTCTCCTTCCTGCGCACGTGGCTGCGAAAGACCCACCGACTCCAGCCTCTACACCCAGCCGACCAACCTTCCAGTTCTATAAAAGGGAGAGGCAGCTGTGGGATTCATTAATCAACTGCTGGGACGTCAGAGAGAGAGAGAGAGAGTTTGTTTTAGAGTCTTTTTTATTGGTTAATTTACTTTTTTTTTATAAAAAAATTATTTACTTTTTAAATTATATTATACGGTATACATATATGTATGTGAATATATGTATGTGGTGGGCGCCATGTGGGACCCACCTGCTGGACCCACCTAAGGGGCGCACGTGATGGATGGATTTAATCCACACCGTCCAGATTATCTGGACGGTGCTGGACTGTTTAGGACAGTACTATAGTGGGCCACACCGTGTTGTATATGTGAAATCCAAACCGTCCACTCGTGTGGGCCCCTCCATGATGCATCGTATTTCCAAGTCGTCCATCCATCTGGACGGAACCATGGGACCCACCTTGATGTATTATCCACCGTCCATTCATCTGGACGGTGGGCCCCTTAATGTATGTGTATTATCCACCGTCCATTCACCTGGACGGTGGGGCCCCTTTTATATATGTGTTCAGCTCCGTCCATCTGTTGGGCTGCTGGGCAGCAGCCCAGCAGCATTTTAGCTGCTGTGTAGGCCCCACCTGATCATCCAGATCGTCCACCTGGTGGTCCTCCACCTTAATGTAAGTGTTTCATAACACCGTCCAATGGCAGTACGTGGGACCCATGTACATGTTGGATCCGTACGGTCCAAGTAGGACGGTGGGATCCACCGTCATGTATGTGTTTTAGCCGCACCTGGGACGGTGCTAACCCACCTGAGGTTGGGTTTCATCCACGCTGTCCAGATTACAGACGTGGGGCCACCATGATGTTTTATCCACACCGTCCAATGGGAGGACAGTGGGTTCCACTAGACGTGTGTTACATCCACACCGTACACCGTTCATATAGAGAGATCATTTTGAGTATGGGCCCAGGGTTGGGGCAGGCCTAGTGGCTGACGTCAATCTGTTGATGTATTATCCACAGGCCCACCTGCTGAGGTGGACGTATGGGGTTGGCCCACCTTCTGGACGACCCACATCTAAGTGGGACCTACCAGATGTGTTGCATCTACACCATCCACCCAATTCTGAAGGCCGTGGGCCTGGAGTGAGGTAGATCCAAATCTCAACTATTCCTAGCGTGATGGGTGATTTTACAGCTTGGATTCATGTTTATGAGCTGATGTTGATTATATTTTGGTTTATAGGAATGCTTTTAGTTTTTAATGGTTTGTTGTGACTGAAATTACAATAGATATGCAATGACCTTATGTATTCCTGTTCTATTATTTTGATTGTTTACTTTGTCTCATGGGCATGGTTTTGTGATGGAATCATCTCTAATTCTTATACCTTTCATCTCTTTGAAAACTAGATCAAAAGAAGTTCAAATTGTACTTTAGTGATATATCTTCCAACTGGATGAAGATGGGACTCGAAGTCCAGTTGAGTTCGTGAATTAAGCGTAGATTTTTCTGATCTTCTACAAATAGATCCTCTGAATTCCTAGTTTCTTACTTTTGAATTTCACAAGTTTTAGATTACTATCTCACCATTAGTCACTCATATACACTTGATTTACATTACATCTTATTCTAGTTCTAGTTCAAGTTGCTTTCAGATTACGTACAAGGTTCAGTTCTCGTGGATTCGACCTCGGTCTCACCAAGATTATTACTACATAACAACCCTATACTTGGGGTGTGAACATACACTCATACCTATATTATGAAGGGTGATGAGACCTTTGATGGGGATGGGAGGCTCAATCGACTAAGATTGTCACGCTCCAGACTCGGTGGCCGGATTCACAAGGAACCCGATAGCCAGTTTCGGCCGCAACAACCTCCGTGGTGCCTCATTCTCGGTTCCTAACACCCATTCACCAGGTTCCGATCCTGGGATCTCATAAGGAGGATTTATAGCATGAGTCTGAATCCAATAAGAGCATCCCCAATATCATAACATAGTAATCATAGATAGCAACAATAAGAACACATCATAATCCACTAGGAATTAAAACTTATACAGGTACATGACTTAAAGAGGGTACATGACTCAAAGAGGAAATACATAAGCAGAATAAGGGAAGCTCCAACAGGTCCTCGGCACGCTAGGAAAGCTCCTCAGTTATTGCGGCTGCCTAGAATCACCTGCACGAATCAATTGTGCATAAGCTTATAGAAAGCTTAGAGGACGGTGTAAGTGTGTGTAATACCAGTGCCGGAAAGAAATGTCAGAGAATGCAGAAGCTCGGCATGAACCATGAACACTATCAATGCCACTAGCTATGCCAAGGCTAAGTTATGACAATCATGAATGCAATAAGCCATATCAAAGCTATGCAAAGAAATACATGAGTACTGGGCACCATACTAAGGCGATGCATAAAAGGCTTATAAAGCTAATGCCAATGTAATGCAATACATGTCAATCCTCATATCAAGTCCACAAATCATATATAGGGAAACCACTGGGGCTAAGTACACTACTAGATGACTATCGCTCTCCAAGACCCGCACAGTCAAGCGAGCGTATGAGACCTCACTACCTGCTTGTGGACAATCAATTACCAAGAGGCTTGACGGTAGTAGACCCACTCACGAGCTGGTCAGACTCAGCCTAACTATGCCCACTCACTCAGGCGGATAAAGCCACAGTGGGAGACGCGGCCTAACAGTATAAGGCACTCGGGCGCTCATATTATCCACTCGGTTTCGGCGTTGAGGCGTCTTCTTGGTACCATGAAGGTTTAGGGGCTTTCACCCAAGGACATCCTAAGTGCCCTATATGCTTAAGAGATATTTTCGGTGTCCAATACGGCCATCCACGATACTCCTGTGGAGGCTATGACCCTAATGAAGCAAGGGCGAATATAAACCATGTAATGAAATGCCAGATGCATGAATCACCCATACCAGTCATGCATCAGCTTCAAGCCTCCTATGTGCTCAAGAGGGGAACTCCATCCCTCTGGAAAGCCATAATATCTTGTCCAATGGCACAACCATGACCACACACACACAATGCCAACCAAGCACACAATGATGTATATGGGTCATGAAGATGAACAAGATGTGTCATGCGGCAATGTACGATATCGTACTCTCCACCTATCCAAGAGGGGATTAGGTGTAGGTACTTAAACGAATTTCTATATGGAATCAACCTCTAGTGAGGGCACAATAGTCTGGGGTAGCCCATAAGGCTAAGGAATGACAATGACATGGGCCCAAGTAAATGAAACGGGCCTAGCTAGGGTCTATGGTGGACCTTTAACCACTCATAGAAGCGAGTTTATCTTGGGGCCACCAATGTGGACATTCAACCACTATTATCCTAAGATGGTAGCCCATCACTAATCGATCACGGATCAAGGCCTAAGGCCCAAACATCACTATGAATAAGAAATGGACAACCATAACATTCCACATACATTCATATTGGGCCTCAAATAAATGGCCCAAGGCCTATTCAATACATAGGTCCAAAGGGTAACATACATAACCCAACGCATATGTAATACTACGGGCCCATAAGGGAGGTTAGGGCCCAGTAAAAAGGGTCACCAAATCCATATATTGTGGTGAGCCTAGTGGGTAGCTCATTACCCCAACCACATGGGCAATAATCATGTTCTAGCCAAGCAAGTTGGGCCTACATTCTAGCCCAAGGATATAGTTGATTTGGTGGGCAACCAAGGGCCCAACCACTTGTGTAATCTAGCCCACTAACCCAACACAATATCATGGGGAATATAGCCCAAGAGTCCATTGGGCCTATCTAGAAAGTTCCAGCCCATTTGGGCCTAAAGAGTCTAAAAATCTTATTACATACATGGACCCAAATAACTCAACTATGGTGGGCCTCAAGAGTGCATTAATTAAGCCTAAAATTTGGGGATTAAAGGTATGAATTTATCCCTCCAAAGTCCTCACAATATGGTGGGTTCCACTCTTTAAAACTTCAGCCCAAAAGCCATGTACATTTATAACATCTTGTTGGATTTTTATTCCACTAGCTTTATGGGCCTGCTGGAACCCAAAAAATGTTCATCTGATTAGGACACGAGTCTAGGTGGTCCATTAGTAAGGTAAAAGGGTCCCACCATATAGGAGTAAACCTAACAACACAAAGAAGTGGGTGGGCCACACTGTTGGAACAAAGTCCAACAATAACCCACCATGGGCGTCCCACAGTTGGGCCTGGGCGGTCCAATGGACTGGATGCCCAGCCCTATACCAATGCACACGGTGGGCCCCACCTTGGACATTCCACACCAAGGTGGATCACGTCTAAGTAGGTTACAAAGTGGATGGACATGTGAATAAAATACAACAACATGGTGGGCCACAATCAAGGTGGACGGCCAACCTTGCTGGACATCACCACCATGGACGTCTAGTCAGGTGGGCCGGTCCAGCCCCCTACACACTGAAATCCAGTGGCCTAATTGGCCCCAAATCTAGTTAGGTGAGTCCCAGCAAGGGTGGGCCACCTTAGGAATTAATTTCACAATTTTATAGATATGATAAATATTTTTAAAAATTAGGACAGTAATACATATCCAAAACTCTGGTTAGTGCAGAAATCCTATTGACCCCATGTTTGGCACTACGTGCGGTAGGCCTAAGATCATCCAAACGCCTAGAAAATTTGTGGGAAGGGTAGTCCCACATGTGGACAGCAAGTGGGGTCCATTGGGGTGGCCCACTTACTCCAGAAAATAAGGTAAATATACTCATTTCTATCATACAGTATTGCTGAATTATCTAGAAATTTCTGGACTGTACAGTTAGCCCTCTTTGGCCCATCCCATGGGCCTCAGACATGGGGGAAATGGTGTGAGCCCCATTCTACATCAAAGTGGGGTCCGTACACTATGAAATCTCTAAAGAAATTTGGAAGAAAAGGACATGCAAACAGATCTAAATATCAGCTCAAAAGTCATGTTCCAACTGGGCTTGAAATCTGGACAACAACATGTGTTCTCCATGTTTTGGCCCATATAATTAAATTAAAGGGTTTATTACCTTGATCCATCATGTGGGGTCCACCTTGATGGGTTAGCGAAATTTCAGACCCATTAGTTCACCATATCCTCCATGCAAAAACTATTTTGGAGGCCATCCAACCCATGTATGCATGGTGGGCTTGGACATCCAACAATGGTGGGCTTGGACGTCCCATCTTGCTATGGGTCTGAGATGTTGCTGACCACCTTGATGGCCCACACATCATCAAAAATACACAATAGAAAATAAAGAGAAAGAGAGAGAGAAGGTGTAACGCCCCGAAAATCAGGGGTCGAGCCGAAGCTCAACTCTCGAGTTCCAATGTATCACTTATGCAATATAGATAATGATGATTAAATGTTGTCCATGTTAGTACATTAAACATGAGTATGATTACACTAAATTAGCATATCATACTATAAAGATGATTGAATCAAGCAAGCAGAAGACTGCGGTAGATATATAAAGTATATGAGTGGTTATAAATTCCCAGAGTATGATCATGTCACCAGGCTGAATATATACATGTTTGTTCCAAAATATACCAAATGACAAGTGTGATGTTCAACTAATTCGTAACCCTGTAGTCTCGGCGATGCAACTCCAGGTCTACATAGACCCGCCAGAGAGTTGCATGTAGGAAAACTCATCGTCGTCATAAAAGTCAGGCTCCATCTCATAAGCCTTGCAATCACCTGCAGCTACAACAGAGTCTAGTTAGTGTTTTAAAACAGTCCCAGAGTGGGAGTGAGTGATCAACTCAATGGAGTTATAAGGCAAAGGTTAACATGTTATCAATTCAGTCAAGTAGTAATGATAAAGCAATACAACAATAATATCTCAAGTACTTTTGTTAATACAAGAATGGTATGCGATAATGATGTATGCCCTCGCTTGCACTCCCTCAGTGACATCATCTCACGATCGCGCATGCACCACTTCGGACACGTGCACTTCCTCGCTAAAGCACATGCAATGCGGTGCATGGTCATATTAGCCATTATTTAATTAAACTTATTCATACAACAGGTTTGGGAAGTTAAGGTACCTCCCTTTATATCATTTACCCAAACAATGATCCATCTAAGGTCATCAATCTTAGTTAATCACATACAATAGGCAAGTTATAAGGCAACATCACCCCTGATTTAAAAGTAGTGGATAAGCAAGTTCAGGTCGCTAAGGGAGGCTTGTCACCTCAGCGTAGGGCTAGTTTATACTCGAGGTCACTATGGGAAGGCTCATCACCTTAACATAGGCGTACAGTTCGAATACAGTGTCCTATACCACCGTATTCGGCTCACGAGATTGGTTTGCTCACTGGACACTATAGGGAGGCTCGTTACCCTAGCGTAGGCCGACAGCTCGACCACGGTATTCCATACCACCATGCCCAGCTCATGAGTCTTAGCGGATCGTGGTACAAAGGTTAAACGGACTTTTCACTGGTAAGTGGTACCTTAAATTTAAGCAGTAGTGTCCATACATGGTGAACATACATTAGGCCATTGGGTTACTCGACAAGCTCCACTGGTATGAGCGCACGTTAAATTAATCGACATGGAGCGCATACACACTCCTCGTGGCCTAACCACTGTCGATAATCACCGTACAACTCGGATTCATCGAACGTATCCGTTGTGGCGAAACTAGTTCGGCCACTGACCGTAAACGTTACCGATTGGCTGGACTACATATTAGTCTCAATCATACTCAAATACAATAGGCATTCATATGTGATAGTCAAACAGCATGTGACAACTAATTCAAATATAAATCTCATTTGAGCATTTTAACAAACACATAGTGCACATGTTGTCATACATAGGCATTTCATCCATAAAGCACGTAGTAGCGAGATAGGTTACATGAAGGAAACTGTAACTATAGATAAGGTAATTGAGAATTCTATCTCAACACCCTCATTAAATGCATTTCAACATGCATTTTCTCATTCTGACATTTTATCAAACACTTAGACTAAACATATCAACATACATGTAATAAATTAGTTATAACATATATTATAACAAACCCTTTCACAAAGGAGTTGTCACACATACAACAATCATGTATTCTCAATCAATAGTCATGGAAAGCACAAATCATAATTTCATATTCATTAAAACATTTCAACAAACACATGGAATGCATTATATTCAACATAGTTCATATATATATGTAATAAATGAAAAATATCGCATCTAAGTACATGTGACAACAATCAAGTCAGTCATAAATCATTAACTGACATTGAAAGTCTTGAAAATCATAACCTAAACGTTTATAGTCTGTACCTTTCACCGATACGCCGATTACGAACTTGGTTCGTACACTATGCCTTTGTCTACAGCACAATGGCTACCAAATCATGAAATAGGTTAGCTATTTTACCGTTTCTTTTATTCGGATTCTTAAAACAAATTAGGGTTATGATTTCTTACCCAAAAACGGATTCGGATTCGATGGTTTAGTGACACGGGAGAGATGATTCGACATGTAGAGTGGTGGGAATGAATCCCAGCAACTATCTCTCACACTCTCTCTCTTCTCCTCACTCTTTCCTCCTCTTTTCTCTCTTCTCTCCCCTAAGGTTTTAGAAAATTCGTATGGAATGAGAGAGGGGCAGGTTTAGAACTTTAAATAGGCCTAGAAGTGATGTCAATGGCCCCCGGGCCATGGTATACTTAGGATATAGCCAAAAGGCATCTGTTTCGGGCCAACGGAGCTCATCTGGAGGTCCATTATCTGCATATGGTCCGGAGAAAGTTCCCTGACAATGGATTTATCTCAAGTTAAGATTTCGGTCCGATCGGATTTGTGGATCGACCGTGGAGGACCAGTTTCAGTTCAACGTTTATCGTCACTCGATCAGGGCCACAAGTACACTAAATATGTAGGAAAATTTTCCTGATCGAAGGGTATAGTTGACTTAGAATCTGATGGTCAGAAACCTTAAATTTGGCCTGCAAGCGAATGGCCTAAATCACTTAAGTTTGAGTTCATTTTCTAAAAATATTCACGTTTCTCACATACTTCACTCTGGGCTCAAGTTGTGTGTTTCTGGATACTATTTGGACTTGATTCCCACGATGGTTGTCAAGCCCAGTAAGGCGGTCATAACTGTATAGTTTCGCGGTAGTCGGACTTTCGACGCGCGGTCCAGGTCCGATACGAAGTTTCAATGTGCTTCCGAGAGAAACTGGGGTTTGAGATTTCTCCTAGGTTTTTAGGTAATGTAGAGTTAATGATTCTACTAGTTTTAGGTCTTGCAGTTCATATAGAAAGTAGTTCAAGCTAATCTACTAATTAATTAGTTTAACACTTAATTAATTTTTCATCTAATTTCTAAAGGATTCGGTCCTTAGTGATTTCTGCCTGAGGTGATACTCGGGTCTTTGTACAGATTTTTCTGAGACGTTACAGAAAGAGAGAGATCGGCCATTAGTGGAAGGTCTCGCCACTAATGGACCTTCCACACCACAATTCACACCTTCCACTATGTTGTATAATACATGCATGCTATGATATATTAAGAAAACTTACTAAATTGTAGGGACACCTTCCCTACATGTATGTAAAGACCTAAATGACATATGAGATGCAAAAAGTAAAATGAAAGCATCATGGTGGGTCCATAGAGAATGGTCCACCATAGAATGGATTGTGTAGGATCTAGGCCCTTGGCCTTTATCCTAGGAGCTATGTAGGACCTCCACCATGGATTGGAGGGTCCTCCATGCTTCCATGCATGCTAGGAAAAGAAAGGAAGAAGAAGGAGAAGAGATGATCTTCTAGGCCACCTCCAAAGATGTCTTCAAAACTTCAAGGATGGTGTTTTAGGCTCCAAGGGAAGAAGATTCAAGGGTGTAGATGGGATTCTAGGGGCTAGATTGTAACAACTCGTACCTTTGGTACACAAGTGTTACCTGTTAAACCCACCTTAACCTAAATGGATTAAAATAATCATTCGACTCAAACATGACTCATGCAGGGTGGGGATTCCGGTCGAAATTAAGGCCATCCATCCAGGCCTCCGGGAGCCAGAATGCGCCCTACAACATTTGGGAGGGTAAGGTTATCTAAACACTGTAAATTAAAATCCCTAAAGTTAATGGATACTGTCACCACACACTTGTCACCAACACCTGAAAGTTAGTGACAAATGAAGCCTTCATCATAACCAGTACCTTATATTAACCGTTGAAAATAAGTATCAGGCTCACCCGATCGACAGATCGCATTATTTGGGCCAATAATGGCCTAAAGAAGAGTGTAACGGCCCACTTGGGCCTCACCATTGGCCCAAAGTGGGCTAGGATCCCCCTGGAGTGTCCCCAAATGCGAATGGTCAGAATGGATTTGACACAACCATCATGATGGGCCCCTCACGGAGTGCGCGTGCATTCCATGTACGTACACACGACATACACAGGGACATGGGACCCGATCAAAGGAGCTTTGACCGAGCCTTATTTGAAACCGAGAGAAACAGGTCCTCTCCCGCCAAAATAGAGGTCCGAGCAACCGATCTTTGAGCCCCTAAGTGACCCACCATGATCACTTTCCGGGCCATCCGGTCCGTTCAAACTCTCTGTGGGGTCCATACAATCAAAACTGTATAGGCTTTTGGGTCCTCGTAAATGGATGAAAGAGACGTGTTGCAACCGTCCAGTGTATTACATGTGGCGGATATCCGCTGTATGGGACCCATCTGAGATCATTTGGATGGTTCACGATCGGCCCGGACGTGCCATCCCGGCTGTCCGACCTCCAAGGGAAGGCAATGCTTCTTTCTCTCTGGAACTGGCCAGATAAAGGTCTGTTAGAAGAAAGCAGAGAGAGAACTTACCTCTTTGGGAAAGACAACGACTAGAGTAAATCTCAGTCGTCCGCCATAGGAGCCATCTCAGTCGTCCCTCGTCTCTCTCTCCCTCTATATAAAGGCCCTGTAGCCTTAGGGATTCGCGCAGAGAGAAAGAGAAAGAGAGGAGGAAAGAAAGTGTAGAGAGGAGAAAGAGTGTGGACTGAGAGGGCTGACTGCCCTGTTGCTGCTTGACACAGCTGAGAAAGAAGAGGGGTGGGCCATGCCTTCTCCCAGAGCTAATACTAGGTGACCACCTATCAGCTATACCCATCTGTAATCTAAAGGAAGGTCCGGTTCAGCCCTTACCATGGCTGTAAACTGGGCCGAACCTCTGTTAAAATCCATGGAGGGAAAATAGCCTCGAATCAGGCCCTGTCGGAAGCTTAAAAGTAGCTCTCAGGCAGGGTTTAGATGAGGGTCGAATATAGCCCAAAAATGAGCATGATTTGGACTAAGACGATGCCAGGTAATGGCTACGTTTTGGGTCGAAACAATGCTAAAGCAGCAGCTCCGTTTCAATCCACAAATCAGGCCAAGCAATAATGGCCATGATTGCAGGGCCATTTGAAGCTTTGTTTGAGCTCTCTGTAGAGCTTTGAAACCGGCTCAGGTTCGGGTTAGGTTCGAGTTAGAGACCAGCCAATCATTGGTTGTGAGTAGGTATGAGGAAATAGTAAGCTTGGACCCTGTTTTGGACTGAAGGCAGGCTATGCAAACGGCAGTGCCTTGGGGCTGAAATCAGACCCAACGGTGGCCATCTATTAGGCAGAAGACAGGTCTTTTACGAGCTATGTTTTGAGCTAGGATGACTAGCCGGACGGTGGCCATGGTTCGTGTCAAAGTTGAGCCAATCAATGGCTATAGTTCGGTAGTTCCTTGACGGCAAGAATGGCAGCCACCATGCCGCTGGTTGAATGGTGGCATGGGTTGGAAAACAACGGCCAGGGAAGGGCCGTGGTTGAGCCAAAAACCAGGCCAGAAGTGACCTCTAACGGCGTGGCAAGGAGGCCGTTTTTCTTTTTATTGTTTCACGTTGCAGTTGATGGGCTGCGCTAAATGTGGGCCTCACCAAATGTAGGTGAGCTGCACTGGCGATGGGCCTCACCACGACACTGGTAGGCTAGTCATGGGCCCTGCACGAATGCAGGTGGGCCACACTTGAGATTCCAATCTCAGTGGGCCACACCGTCAATCTCAGCGGGCTGCACCTGAGATTCCAATCTTAGTGGACCACACCATCAATCTCAATGGGCCGCACCTAGCTTGGTGTTTTCTCCTATCCACGTCCGTTCCTAGCATTGGCTCCTATAGCCTATGTTGGGACGTGTCGGTCCAAAATTAGCCTCCTCTAAAATCCCAGTGGGCTACAACATAATAACCGTAGGCATGAACCCCACCATCCGAGCCATTGAAACTAACCACCAAAAATAATCCAAAACTTCATAGGCTCCACAAACATAGGATACATACAATCCAACGGTCCAAATTAATCAGGGGCTCACTGTGGATGGCGGCTGTAATCCAAAAAGGAAAACCATCTTGGTTTGACATTCCTAACCGTTGGATGTTCCGTTTGCTCCATCTGAACCACTGATCGTTCTTCATTCTAACGGTCCACTCGATAGTTAGAAAGCAAACAAAACATCCAAACCGTCTCTTCAGACGTAAGACTTTGGTTGCATCCCATCTACAATCGGGCCCACAATGTAGACCGTTTTCACTAACACAAATGCATTACGTGCCCACCTGAGATTCCAATCTCAGTGGGCCACGTCAGACGCTGAAATCATTTCAGACCGTCCATTAAGGGACAATGCGTTCAAACCATCCATCAGTGGACGTCCAGTGCTGGACAACGGTTGGGCAGTGCTGATTTATGTAGACCATGTTTGGATGGTGCTGATGTGCTGGAAAAGGTTTGGGACAGTGCTGAACCATAATCAAACGACATTGAATTTCCTGAACTACATTGGAAGGGTATCATGTAAGGCCCACCTGGTGAATCTAGGGTCCACATGTAGGGCCGGTACAACCCAAACAACCTTAGTTATGGCCTTCCAACCCTCCACCTATCCTCATATACCAAACATTGGGACTCATTGTCTAATATAAATGTATTTGTAAAGGAAGTTGCGTGAGTGGTGTGAATTCACTATCTTCTCAAGCAAACTTACATCCAGAAGCACTCTACGTTTTGTTTGGTGATGATTTCTTTCCCCTTAAGCTTTTCATCCCTAACTAGGCCAGAAATAGTAGTTTTGTAGGTTTTAAATGGCTAGTTAGACTGATAACAAATTGCGAATGCAAATAGACCGTATTCAAGAAAATGATTTTTGTGCTTACTATTGACTAGACTCTTTATTATATACTCTGAACTGCTTAAGTGGATAATTCAACCATTCATGATATGTATTTTACGTTAACTCAGTAATGTGCTTTGACAGGAGTGTATATCTTATTTTCTATTCCCTATTTATGATAAAATTCTTGTCTGCTATTATGATAATATGACACACGTACTATTAAAATCTCCCCATGGGATGTTCTAAGCAACGGAGAGTCCGTGCTTAGGTGTAGTCAGACTAGTTGTGATATGAGTAGACCCCTAACATGGAGGTTTTGGTTGTTAATATTTGACCATGGGGCTTACTATCCATGTGTGATTTCACCTAACTGATTTGGGGTGAATTTCACGACTTTTTCGACACCGCCGTTTACCCGTCCTTGAACCATCCATACTGTCCTGCTTTAATCGTCATACTTTGTGATTTCAACCTTTCATCCCTAGTCAGCATTGGTGGGCCCCCTCACATTGAATTAATTGACCACATGTTGGTGGGTACTACATACACCCTAAGACTGTAGCCACATAGGTCGGGGACGGTAGTCATGGGATATTATGCCCAAGCCGTTGGTCTACATTGGGCCATGCGCTCCCCGTAGTGACTGTGAGCTTATTTAAAATGCCTGAGTGTAATCGAATTAACAATGGACTGGCTAATTATGCATACATGACACAGACCTGCATCTATTGTTATCGTTCGTAATGTACGTATTGTTCCGACTGGATGATGTGTCCCAAGTTCGATGATTGCATGGGTGACGAGCCCACTGTCCGCACGGATGAGCATCCCCGGGGCGATGATTGCATTTCATACATCCATGCACTTAATAATATTGCATCCACTGTGTTTTGGATTACCTGTATGTTTTTGCTATTTCTTGCTTAGGGCAGCAATGTGTAATCTTGAAGGGAGATCACATTGAGTTGGTCACTCATTCATCAATGTTCAACCGTACAGAGAACATAGGTTCAGGAGCTGATGAGTATGCGGCAGACCCAGAGGATGTGGTAGTCAAGGAGGAATTCTATGACGAGGAGCTGCAACAGGAGGTGGCCGTCTATTTTGGGCTGAATCAGTAGATTAGCCATTTATCTTTATTTCAGTACTTTAAGATTCGAGAAACCTGAGATTTTGTAATTGGCCTCCAGCTGAGTGGGCCAGAATATTGTTCGTATGTTGGTTTAAATATATATTATGTCATATTTCCCACTATCTGCACTTTGATTTACACATTGATGACCATTATCCTTAACTAACTCCTGGGTTCTTGGAATTTGAGTCGTGTACTCGGGTTCTAAAAACTGGGGCATTACAAGTTGGTATCAAAGCTGAGTATGAGACAGCCTGCCTGTGGGACCAACATACAAACCTTAAGAGGTTAACTTATGCAAAACTTAGAAAATCTCCCTTAGAAGGATAGCTAGGATGAATAAACATAGAAACAGAATACTTAGGCCCCTTGTTAACTCAATGAACAACTTAGAATTCCTTGAGAAATGACAAATTAGTCATCGGAACTTAGAAACGAAAACCTTAGCCCCCTTGAAATTTCAGAAGGAAGTATTAGTTAAGCTTAGGGGTTTGACTCGTATGCCATATGACAGGCAAGTAACAAGGCCTCTAGCCTTGTATTATTTCACGACTAACTAAAATTATTCCCCGATACCTGAAACGTGTAATTTTTGGCCCCATAGGAAACCATGCCACCCGTATTACAATCCCAACAAACTAATACACCAGGCCTCCCGTCCAGAGTGGTGAACGGGAACGCAGGATCGGAAGCGGTAGGAGACTCTCCCTCTCCTCAGATCTTCGCATCGAGGCTACCCTCACCGCACTTCGGGTGACGGACGCTGTCGACCGAGCCCTCAGCCAACATATATGAAGATACGCTTATAGGAACTGCCACCTTCACAGCCTTCGCACAGATGGCAGCAACTATGCAGCAGCAACAGGCTGCCTTCATGCAACAGCAACAAGACTCGCACGCTCTAATGATGGAAACTCTATGAAGTCGTGGGGAGCGTCACGTGATACAGAGGCACGAGAAGCCGACATATTCGACCGTTTCTTAAGGCTCCGCCCACCAACTTTCGGGGGAGCGCCTGACCCGGTTCTGGCTGAAATTGGTTAGCAAGGATTGCTAAAATGATGGGGCCGATGGAGTGCTCTGATGCTCAAAAGGTCAGCTAGGCCACGTACCTGCTTGAGGGAGAGGTTAAAAATTGGTGGAAATGTGTACAAAGAAGCATGCCACTGGGTACGCCTGGACCTGGGCTGGCTTCAAAACAAAGTTCTTAGAGAAGTATTTTCCACGGTCACATCAAAGCGAGAAGATCGCATAATTCCTGAAGCTGGAATAAGGAAGCCTGACAGTTGCCCAATACGAGGCGAGGTTTGACGAGCTATCCCAATATGTACCCAAAGCCCTCGAGGATGAGGAGTATAAGTTAAAAAAGTTTAAGGAGGGGTTGAAGCCCGGGATACAATCTCGGCTATGCACCTGGGATTTTGGGGACTTCCCGGAATTGGTGTACAAGGCAATGCGGGTGGAAAAAGACTTTGAGCCCACCATCAATAGGGAGGTTCAGGCAACTACTCGCGCGAGCTCCGCCCCTGCCTTTAGGGGAAAGCTGTGGCTACTTCGGTAAGTTAAACAACATTTCCCGGAACTACTTCCAGCGGATGAGGGATCAGGGTATTCCACTCCTGGCAAACCAACTTTAGCGAAACCAGATGGCAACGCCCAAGCCTCAGCAGCCCAGACAGGGGCCCCCAGCTCAGCATAGGGCTCCCCTAGCATGAGTGTATACTGTTGCTGCCACAGAGGCCGAACAGGACCCCCTTCAGACCATTCATGGTACCGCCCACATTAACGGTACCCCTGTACTCATTTTATTTGATTCTGGTGCAAATCTTTCTTTCATTGATTCTGCTATTACATCTAAATTAGAACTGAACACAACTCGGATGCATGCCCCCTTAGTTGTAGCATCCCCTATGGGTAAATTTATAAAAACAGATAAGATGTGTAGAGCATGTCCCATCACGCTCGCAAATCATGAGGTTGCTGTGGACCTAATTGTCATGCCTGTCAGGTAATTTGACGTCATCCTTTGGATGGACTGGCTCACGTTGGTGTGTGCGGTCATGGATTGTCGCGACAAAATAGTGACTATCTCCATCTTAGGGCATGCCTCTTTCACTTTGAGAGGGAGGGGCAGATGCCGAGAATTTGTGAGCTTATAATCTCTAGAGGAAGCTAAGTCAGTAGAAGATATCATTAGGCAGATACCAGTAGTCTGAGATTTTCCCGAAGTATTTTAAGAAATACCAGGATTACCCCCGAGGAGGGTGATAAATTTCTGCATTGACCTTAAGTCAGGGACTGCTCCTATATCACTCCCTCCATTTCACATGCCTCCTTGCGAGATGGAGGAGTTGAGGAGTCAGATTGACAAGCTGATAGCTTAGGACTTTATCTGTCCCAGCGTTTCTCCTTAGGGAACACCGGTCCTCTTTGTCAAGAAGGACGGGTCGATGTGTCTCTGTATAGACTACAGGAGACTGAACAATGTGACGATTGAGAACAGATATCCCCTACAACGTATCGATGATCTATTTGATCAGTTGAAAGACGCCAAGTACTTCTCTAAGATCGACTTGCGTTCGGGATATTACCAGTTGAAGATTAGAGATCATGACATCCCGAAGACGGCCTTCAAAACTCATTATAGGCACTACGAATTCCTGGTAATGTCTTTCGGTCTCACCAATGCTCCGGCAGTTTTTATGGACCTTATGAACCGAGTTTTCATGCCTTACCTAGACCGGTACGTAATTGTGTTCATCGATGACATCTTGGTCTACTCCAAGAGCCAAGAGGAGCATAAACAACATCTACATATTGTCCTAAGTACGCTAAAGGATAACCAATTGTACGCTAAGTTATCCAAATGCGAGTTTTGGGGTAGGAAGTAAAATTCTTAGGGCACGTAGTAAAGGCAGGAGGAATAGTGGTCGACTTGGCTAAGGTGGAAACAGTATCTAAGTGGGAGCAGCCCATTATAGTGACTGAGGTTCAGAGTTTCCTGGGCATGGCCGGGTACTACCGATGCTTTATTAAGGATTTCTTCAGGATCGCGCGACCGCTCATGCAATTGACAAAGAAAAATGCTTAATTCACATGGGACGAGAATGAGGAGGTAGCATTCTAGGAGTTAAAGATGGGATTAACTTCTACGCCAGTACTCACTCTCCCATAAGAAGGGGAGACGTTCGTGGTATACAAGGATGCCTCGAAGTTGGGACTCGGTTGCGTTCTGATGAAGAACAACAAAGTGATTGCCTACGCCTCTCACCAATTGAAGAAGCACGAGGAAAACTACCTGACTCACGACCTGGAATTAGCAGCTGTGGTATTTGCCTTGAAGATATGGAGGCATTACTTATATGGAGAAGATTTTTAGTTATTTTGTGATCACAAGAGCCTGAAGTACATATTCACGCAGAAGGGCTTGAACGTGCACCAACATTGGTGGATGGAGACTCTTAAAGATTTTCACTTCAAAATCTCATACCACCCTGGCAAGGCAAACTCCGTGGCCGATGCTCTAAGTCGGAAGAAGAAGCACGAGCTGTTAGCCACCCTGATGATCAAGGAGTAGGAAATGTAGAATTTGTGTAGGACTTTGATATCCAGCTCACCCTCGACGAACCTGATGCCTACGTAGCTCTGTTAACTGCAGAGCCAACCTTGGTCCGACACATGATCTCCATACAAGACCAGGATGAATGATTCGTCAAGATGAAAGAAAGGTGTAAGAATGAAGAGATGCCTGACTGGAGGGTTGGTGATGATGGGGGTCTTCGGTATTAGGGATGAATATGTGTCCCAAACAACGCCGAATTGAGGAAGGAAGTAATGGTAGAAGCCCCCCATTCCAAGTTAGCTATCCACCCATGAAGTACCAAGATGTACAACAATGTTAAAAGATAGTACTGGTGGAGCAATATGAAGAGAGATATCGCCGACTTTGTGGTGAAGTGCATGGTGTGCCAAAAGATCAAGGCCGAGCATCGCAAGCCTGCTAGCCTCCTTCAGCCACTACCTTTAGCCGAATGGAAATAGGACAACATTTTTATGGACTTTATATCTAGTCTTCCTAGGACGTAGAGGAAACATGACTCGATCTGGGTCATTATTGATCAATTGACAAAAGCTGCTAGATTCCTCCCAATTCACACGACAAATTCCACCGATAGTTTGACAAGGTTATATATCCGGGAAGTCGTGCAATCCTATGGAGTTCCGCAGGAAATTATATCAAATCGAGACTCCAGATTTACTTCTGCCTTCTAGAAGAGGCTGCAAGAAGAATTGGGCATGGAACTCAAGTTCAGTACGATGTTTCACCCTCAGACAGACGGACAGACTGAAAGGGTGAACCAGATCTTAGAAGATATGCTGAGAGCAAGCGTCCTAGACTTTCAGGGCAACTGGGATGATCACCTTGCGCTAGCAGAGTTCGCGTATAATAACAGTTTCCAGTCCAACATAGGCATGCCACCGTATGAGGCTCTCTATGGTCGCCCTTGCCAAGCCCCTCAATGTTGGGCAGAAATAGGAGAAAGAAGCTTGTTGGGTCCCGAGCTGGTTCAGGCTACTACTTAGGTCATTGACGTGGTCAGAAAACGTCTACGTACCGCCCAAAGCAGACAGAAAAGCTATGCGGATAACCGACGTCGCGATCTGGAGTTTGCAGTTGGTAACCACGTATTCCTGAAAGTGTAGCCTATGAAGGGTCTAATGAGGTTCAAAAAGAAAGGGAAGTTAGCACCGTGTTTCATCAGGCCTTTCGAGATTTTAGATCATGTGGGAGCCGTAGCATACCGCCTTGCGCTACCTACTGCACTGGCCGGTATCCACAACGTCTTTCACATATCTATGTTGAAGAAATATACACCAGACGAGTCGCACATCGTTAGTTGGGAGCAGATCGAGCTTACAGATAATGCCTCCTACACCGATGAACCTATCCGTATCTTGGACCACAAGGAGCATGTCCTACGGACAAAGACAATACCACTAGTCAAGGTTCTTTGGACATACCACGGGAAAGAAGAAGTGACATGGGAACGAGAAGCAGAAGTTAGGAAAATGTGCCCTCACCTGTTCAGTGACACACCACAGGTAATTTCGAGGGTGAAATTTTTTTTAGGGGGGTAAACTGTAACACCCCGTACCTTTGGTACACGAGTGTTACCTGTTAAACCCACCTCAACCTAAATCAGATTAAAATAATCAATCGACTCAAACATGACTCATGCAGGGTGGGGATTCCGGTCAAAACTAAGGCCATCCATCCAAGACTCTGAGAGCCAGAATGCACCCTACGACATTCGAGAGGGTAAGGTTATCTGAACACTCTAAATTAAAAGCCCTAAAGTCAATGGATACTATCACCACACACTTGTTACCAACACATGAAAGTTAGTTAGTGACAAATGAAGCCTTCATCATAACCAGTACCTTATATTAACCGTTGAAAACAAGTATCAGGCCCACCCAATCTACAGATCGCGTCATTTGGGCTGATAATGGCCCAAAGAAGAGTGTAACGGCCCACCAAGGCCTCACTATTGGCCCAAAGTGGGCTAGGATCCCCCTGGAGTGTCCCCAAATGCGAATGGTCAGAATGGATTTGACACAACCATCATGATGGGCCCCTCACGAAGCGCGCGTGCACTCCATGTACGTACACACGACATACACATGGACATGGGGCTCGGTCAAAGGAGCTTTAACCGAGCCTTATTTGAAACCGAGAGAATCAGGTCCTCTCCTGCCAAAACAGAGGTCCAAGCAATCGATCTTTGAGCCCCTAAGTGACCCACCATGATCACTTTCCGGGCCATCTGGTCCGTTCAAACTCTTTGTAGGGCCCATACGATCAAAACCGTATAGGCTTTTGGGCCCTCATAAACGGACAAAAGAGACGTGTTGCAACCATCTAGTGTATTACACGTGGCAGATATCCGCTGTATGAGACCTATCTGGGATCGTTTGGACGGTTCATGATTGGCCCGATCGTGCCATCCCAACCGTCCGACCTCCAAGGGAAGGCGATGCTCCTTTCTCTCTGGAACTGGCTAGACAAAGGTCTGCTAGAAGAAAGCAGAGAGAGAACTTACCTCTTTGGGAAACACAACGGCTGGAGAAAATCTCGGCCGTCAGCCGTAGGAGCCATCTCACCTGTCCCTCGTCTCTCTCTCCCTCTATATAAAGGGCCCTGTAGCCTTAGGGATTTGCACTGAGAGAAAGAGAAAGAGAGGATGAAAGAAAGTGTAGAGAGGAGAAAGAAAGTATGGACTGAGAGGGCCGACTGCCCTGTTGTTGCTTGACGCAGTTGAGAAAGAAGCGGGGTGGGCCGTGACTTCTCTAAGAGCTAATACTAGGTGACCACCTATCAGCTATACCCATCTGTAATCGAAAGGAAGGTCCGGTTCAGCCCTTACCATGGCTGTAAACTGGGCCGAACCTCTGTTAAAATCCATGGAGGGAAAACAGCCTCGAATCAGGCCCTGTCGGAAGCTTAAAAGTAGCTCTCAGGCAGGGTTTAGATGAGGGTCGAATATAGCCCAAAAATGAGCATGATTTGGACCAAGACGATGCCAGGTAATGGCTACGTTTTGGGTCGAAACAATGCTAAAGCAGCAGCTCCGTTTCAATCCACAAATCAGGCCAAGCAATGGCCATGATTGCAGGGCCATTTGAAGCTTTGTTTGAGCTCTCTGTAGAGCTTCGAAACCGGCTCAAATTCAGGTTGGAGACCAGCCAATCAATGGCTGTGAGTAGGTATGAGGAAACAGTAAGCTTGGTCCCTGTTTTGGACTGAAGGCAGGCCATGCGACAGTACCTTGGCGCTGAAATCAGACCCAACGGTGGCCATCTATTAGGCAGAAGACAGGCCTTTTACGAGCTCTGTTTTGAGCTAGGATGACTGGTCGGACGGTGGCCATGGTTCATGTCAAAGCTGAGCCAATCAATGGCTTTAGTTCGGCAGTTCCTTGATGGCAAGAATGGCAGCCACCATGCCGCTGGTTGAATGTTGGAATGGGTGGGAAAACAACGGCTAGGGAAGGACCGTGGTTGAGCCAAAAACCAGGCCGGAAGTGACCTCTAACGGTGTGGCAAGGAGGCCGTTTTTCTTTTCATTGTTTCACGTTGCAGCTGATGGGCTGCGCCAAATGTGGGCCTCACCAAATGCAGGTGGGCTGCACTGGCGATGGGCCTCACCATGACACTGGTAGGCTGGTATGGGCCCTGCACGAATGCAGGTGGGCCGCACCTGAGATTCCAATCTCAGTGGGCCACACCATCAATCTCAGCGGGCCGCACCTGAGATTCCAATCTCAGTGGACCACACCATCAATCTCAGTGGGCCGCACCTAGCTTGGTGTTTTCTCCTATCATTGGCTCCTATAGCCTACGTTGGGCCGTGACTATCCAAAATCAGCCTCCTCTAAAATCCCAATGGGCCACAACACAATAACCATAGGCATGGATCCCACCATCCAAGCCATTGAAACCAACCAGTAAAAATAATCCAAAACTTCATAGGCTCCACAAACATGGAATACATACAATCCAACGGTCCAAATCAGGGGCTCACTGTGGATGGCGGCTGTAATCCAAAAAAGGAAAACCATCTTGGTTCGACATTCCTAACCGTTGGATGTTCCGTTTGCTCTATCTGAACCACTGATCATTCTTCATTCTAACGGTCCACTCGATAGTTAGAAAGCAAACAAAACATCCAAACCGTCTCTTCAGACGTAAGACTTTGGTTGCATCCCATCTACAATCGGGCCCATAATGTAGACCGTTTTCACTAACACAAGTGCAGTATGTGCCCACCTGAGATTCCAATCTCAGTGGGCCACATCAGACGCTGAAATCATATTCAGACTGTCCATTAAGGGACAATGCGTTCAAACCATCCATCAGTGGATGTCTAGTGCTGGACAACGGTTGGGCAGTGCTGATTTATGTAGACCATGTTTGGATGGTGCTGATATGCTGGAAAAGGTTTGGGACATTGCTAAACCACGACATTGAATTTCCCGAACTACATTGGAAGGTTACCATGTAAGGCCCACCTGGTGAATCTAGGGTCCACATGTAGAGCCGGTACAGCCCAAATAACCTTAGTTAGGGCCCTCCACCTATCCTCATATACCAAACATTGGGACTCATTGTCTAATATAAACGTATTTGTACAGGGAGTTGCGTGAGTGGTGTAAATTCACTATCTTCTCAAGGAAACTTACATCCAGAAGCACTCTACATTTTGTTTGGTGATGATTTCTTTCCCCTTAAGCTTTCCATCCTTAACTAGGCCAGAAATAGTAGTTTTGTAGGTTTTAAATGGCTAGTTAGACCGATAACAAATTGTGAATGCAAATGGACCATATTCAACAAAATGATTTCCGTGCTTACTATTGACTAGACTCTTTATTATAAACTCTGAACTGCTTAAGTGGATAATTCAACCATTCATGATATGTATTTTACATTAACTCAGTAATGTGCTTTGATAGGAGTGTATATGTTGTTTCCTATTCCCTATTTATGATAAAATTCATATCTGCTGTTATGATAATATGACATGCGTACTATTAAAATCTCTCCACGGGAAGTTCTAAGCAACAAAGAGTTCATGCTTAGGGTGTAGTCGGACTAGTTGTGATATGAGTAGGCCCCTAACATGGATGTTTTGGTTGTTGATATTTGACCATAGGGCTTACCATCCATGTGTGATTTCACCTAACGATTTGGTGTGAATTTCACAACTTTTTCGACACTGCCGTTTACCCGTCATTGAACCATCCATGTCGTCCTGCTTTAATCACCATACTTGGTGATTTCAACCTTTCATCCCTAGTCAGCATTGGTGGTGGCCCCCCTCACATTGAATTGATTGACCACATGTTGGTGGGTACTACATACACCCTAAGACGGTAACCTTATGGGCCGGGGATGGTAGTCATAGGATACTATGCCCGAACTGTCAGCCTACGCTGGGCTATGCGCTCCCCGTAGTGATCGTGAGCTTATTTAAAATGGCTGAGTATAATCGGATTAACAATGGACTGGCTAATCATGCATACATGGCACAAACCAGCATCTATTGCTATCGTACCTAATGTACGTATTGTTCCGACTGGATGATGTGTCCCAAGTTCGATGATTGCATGGGTGGCAAGCCCACTGTCTGCACAGATGAGCATCCCCGGGATGATGATTGCATTTCATACATCCATGCACCTAACAAGATTGTATCCACTGTGTTTTGGATTACTTGTATGTTTTTGCTATTTCTTGCTTAAGGCGCCGGTGTGTAATCTTGAGGGGAGATCACACTGAGTTCGCTACTCATTCATCAATGTTCAACTGTACAGAGAACATAGGTTCAGGAGCTGATGAGTATACGGCAGGCCTAGAGGATGTGGTAGTCGAGGAGAAACTATATGATGAAGAACTGCAACAGGAGGTACCCATCTATTTTTGGCTGAATCAGTAGATTAGCCATTTATTTTTATTTCAGTACATTTAGGATTCGAGAAACCTGAGATTTTGTAATTGGCCCCCAACTAAGTGAGCCAGAATATTGTTTGTATGTTGGTTCAGATATATATTATGTCCCTTTTCCCACTATCTGCACTTTGATTTATTCATTGATTACCATTATCTTTAACTAACTCCTGAGTTCTTGGAATTCGAGTCGTGTACTCGGGTTCTGAAAACCGGGGCGTTACATAGATGGAGGGAAAAATAGGGAAGAAGGGGCTGGAGTAGAGAGGGAAGCTTGGACGTTTGGCTATGGAGGAATAAAGGAGGAATGGAAGAATGAGAGAGAGAGAGAGAGAGAGAGAGAGAGAGAGAGAGAGAGAGAGAGAGAGATGAGAGTGTATATCTAGGTAATCATTTCTCTCTAAGCTAGGGAAGAACAACCAAATGATGGTGCGCTGGGGGTGAAGCCCAAGACATCTGATTACCTCTCTAGGAAAGGTAGCCTAGGCTAGGCTATGATGGGTTAGTAGCTAGGTAGAGTAGGCTAGGCATAGGCTTTTTAGGAAAATGTTGCTAGGTGGAGCCCACCTTGAAAAATGTGCAAGCTAGTAAGTAGATCCCATCACATCATGCATGGTAAAGAAATGCTCGGATCGATAAGTCAAGATGCACACGTCGGATTCATGCATGAAATGCGGCGTTGGAACCGCGGCGCCAATGCGGTCGTAATGGCGTAGGTTTCGAGTCGATCCGGGTTGGGTCTACATAACGTGACTTAAGGATGACCGCAAACGCTATCCACAGATCATGGGTCGCCGGAATTCAACCAGCAGGACCGCGGGACCTAGGGGAACGAAATTAATACTCGGGGTAAGGTCTTACAAAGATACCTCCTATTAGGCTAACTTGAACTCCCCATCCTTGAGAATCCATCTGCCACCACATTGCCTTCCGGAAACACTTGAGAAACCTTTAAATTAAGGTTACCTGTCACTAGCTACCTAAATCAATATTCAAATTCTAATAAATTAAAAGTGCCGCCCATCATTATTCTTCGTACCATAGCTTGTGATTATTTATAGGAAAATTGGATCATCAAGAACAAAAGGAATATACATATATATATATATATATATATATATATATATATATATATATATATATATATATATATATATATTTGTGTAAAATTGGAGCAAAAGATTCTTTTTATTCTCTCTCATCTAATCAGTGCCGGCGCCTATTGATCTAGACCCTCTTAGTGATGGATCACCTCTTAAATTGGCCACATCCAGAAAATCTCATTTAGGAATTGCAACTTGGGCATTCAAGTGAATAGTTCAAAAACCCCAAAAAAATCGACTCAAGTTGATGTTCAGCTGGGTAGGATTGACTCAAATACTCAACCAAACTTAACTCTATGTTCAATTGTTGTAAATTGAAAATATTAGGAATGTAAATTGATATTTAAAAAAGTTAAATTTGAGGTAAGCAATACATAACTTAAACCAATAACAACATAGATAGCTCACTGTTAAGCACATTGCTTCCCATTGTTGATGCAAGGAGTTAGAGTCTCACGTCCACCCTATTCATTTTAATGAAATCCCTCTTCAGGAGATGAGTGACTTGGTTCAAGTCACGTCGAGTCGTGGAGATTCGATGAGCCATCAAGTTGACTAGTTGCTCGTTGTAACAAGTAGTGATGCACGATAGTTAAGTGCATCAGCTACCTTGTTCTATTGTTTTAAGTTGTGCTTCAGAACAAACATGAATTACTGTAAAAAGGCAACCTATCTATCACGCACACGATTCACGTTATCCTAATTATTAATAAACTTTAAGGCTTAACAGTCAGTGTAGAAAACAAACTTACTATAAATAATAAACTTACTATTTATAATATACGGTGGTGATTTCCACTAGACTTCATGGTTTTCGGCCAAAAATAGTAAGTGTCCAATTTGGCCTAGCCACGTCATTCTCATAATTTTTCTAAGCCCTTTTCATGTTGGGCATAATTAAAGCTCAAAGGATTAAGAGTTATGATCGAATTAAAACTTATTATAAATAGTAAAAATGAAATTAAAAAGAACTTTCGACCGTCGATTTGATGGAATCTAACAAATCCAATGTGGGAAACCTTGCACATCTAGGTTGGTTGGATAAAGTAGCTTCTCCTACCGCAAAATCATATATGGTATGTCGAAAAAATCATTCAGGTTTGCAAAATATGCCTATTTTAAGGTTCTTACGGTCTTGGTCACTTCCACATCGATCCAATCGATCGGGCCTTCTCTGGTCCATCTTGGTCATGAAAGTGTCTGCGACCCACTCTACATCATTTTATCAGGCTCACTGCCGATGGTAACATCAATGCTGGAAAACCATCTTCCGTTTGCACCTAACAAGGTGCTCCTGAGCCATTGAAATGTTGCATATATGCAAACTGTAGGGCTCATCTTATCATCTAAGTCTCTAAATTCCCTGCACATGATTCGCACCGCCAAGGAAGGCTGGTTGATGAACTGTCATGAGAATTTGAACGAAGGGTATAATAATGATGGATGCAAATCAGATTTAGAATAGACAACTGATCACCGACACGAGCATGCGCTAATAGCAGTACAGGATTCGGACCGCTAATAGCCGTACATCGAGATATATATATATATATAAAGCCAGTGGATGCTAATTCTAAAGGCCTTGCTATTTTAAATGATGATTCCATTGTCATTGTCATGCATAGAATGGACCTGTGTATAAAAATTAGGGCCTATTTGAATTGCAGTTTTTTCCCTTGAAAGGTGGGAGAAAACCATATGTAATTTTGTTGATATAAACGAAAATGTATTGGGCCTATTTGAATTGCAATTTACGGCTGTAATGTAGTACAATAGTGCAAATAAAAGAATTCATAATACCCGGTACATCCGCCATGCACCTCCAAATCAATGAAGCATAGGTTCAAAAGGAGCACCGGTATCCTCATCACTCTTGCTGGACCATGTCATCTTATTTATGACATCCACTCCCTCCATAGGTGGTCCCTCATTGTTGAACCCCGGAGCTAATTAAAAAAATCGCCAGTATTAGCAATTAAGGTGCACGACGCCGTGGGGAGCACCACGTACAGATTCATGTCTGGATTACTGTCCCAAAATGAGGGCCGGCAACTCATCAAGTTTAGAGGTTCATGGAGTCATTTTACCTCCCTCCCCTTGGTTTGTCTCACGGAATTTTGAATTGAGCTGAGAAGGCTCACTTGATGGATGGATTGAGTATAGACCTGTACATGAACTGAGCTGACTCGGTTACTCACACGACTCGGCTCAGATCGAAAGTTGGGTTCAAGCCGAGTCGAGCCTCAAGCTGACCCGAGCTTGATTCAACTTGGCTCGAAGCTCAACTCAGTTTGGTTCAGCTCGACTTATATATATATATATATATATATATATATATATATATATATATATATATATATATATATATCTTGATTCAACTTGGCTCGAAGCTCAACTCAGTTTGGTTCAGCTCGACTTATATATATATATATATATATATATATATATATATATATATATATAGACACACACACACGCTAAATTCCATTTCTTTACCTTTTTTCGCCCTATCTAGATTGACCCTCCCTACCTCCCTCTCAAATTCCATTTCCTTTTCTTTGCCCTAGCCAACCCCACCAGTGATTCAGCTCAAAATCTCACCGAGTTGGACGAGTTTCGAGACTGGTTTCGAGTCCAGTCTGCAAGTCTTGGAACTATAATCAAGAGACTAGTTCATTGGTTGATTAGTCTACTTTCCCTACTTTCCCATTGGGTATGTGCCAAATTGGCTGTTGCTATTTGATTAAACACCACTACAAGAAAATAGGCCTTTAGCCACAATTTTTTAGCCTCAGTTGAAAAAATGGAGGCTAAATGTGTTTTTTAACCTCGGTTGCTAAGGAACTGAGGCTAAAAGTTCATTTTTAGCCTTAGTTGCATAGGAACTGAGGCGAAAAGCTACTTTTTAGCCTTAGTTATATAGGAACTGAGGCAAAAAATGAACTTTTAGCCTCAGTTCCTTGACAACCGAGGTGAAAAGTCTACTTTTTAGCCTCAGTTGCATGTGAACTGAGGCGAAAAGTCTACTTTTTAGCCTCAGTTGCATAGGAACCGAGGCAAAAAGTCTACCTTTTAGTCTCAGTTGCATAAGAACCGAGGCAAAAAGTCTAATTTTTAGCCTCAGTTGCATAGGAACCGAGGCCAAAAGCCAACTTTTTAGCCTCAGTTGCATAGGAACCGAGGCGAAAAGTCTACCTTTTAGCCTCGGTTACATAGGAACTGAGGCAAAAAATCTACCTTTTAGCAGAACCGAGGTGACAAGTATAAGAATCGAGGCGAAAAGTCTACCTTTTAGCCTCAGTTGCATAGGAACCGAGGCCAAAAGTCTAACTTTTAGCCTTAGTTGCACAGGAACTGAGGCCAAAAGTCTACCATTTTACCTTATTTGCATAAAAGCGACACTAAAAGTCTACTTATTGGGACAGACAAAGGCCCCACGGGCCAGCGAGCGGCCACCATGATGTATGACTTCTACCCACACCATTCATCCATTTTTTTCATATCATTTTAGAATACTGGACAAAAAATAAGACAGAATCAAGTCTTAAATGGACCACACAGTGGGGATTAAATTCCTACCATTGAAAAATTCTCAGGGCCACGGAAGTTATAGATCAGTATGATATTTATTTTTTCACCTCATCTAAGTATATATAACCATATCAACAGGTTGGATGGAAAATAAATGGCACGGTGGACCCTACGAAGGTTTCAATGGTGGGCGTCCTTAGCACCGCTTCTCCTTATGGTGTAGTCTACTTAAGCCTTTCATCTGCCTTATTTTTTATCCAATACTTTAAAATGATATAGAAAAATGGATGGACGGTGTGGATAAAAGTAACACGTCTCCTTAGTGGTCCGTGGGGCCTCCGCCCGTACCGAGCCCAGAACAGGAGGGGGTAGTACCTGATCTGCGCCCTACTTTTTAGCCTCACTTGCCTAGAACCGAGGCTAAAAGTGAGAGAGAGCGAGAGCCTGGCTATCGGTAGGTTTTTACCCGAACGAAACGAGAAAAATGGAAAGAAGAAAAGAAAAAGGAGAGAGAGAGAGGAAGGGATAGATCGTAGCAAGAAAAGGAAAGGAAGATGAAAAAAATGTAAAAATGGAAGATCTGATCTTCAATCGATCTCGACATCGTCAAGTACATACGAATCTCCCTTCAATCTGTGTTATTCACCGTGCAATCTGGCATTTCTTCCCATTTCTTCGACCATTCATCACTGATTGAAGAAGGGAATCGCTAGGGTTTCGTGGCTCTTGGAGTGTCGGTTCCTCTCGAAATTGTGGTGGGAATCGCTAGGGTTTTTTTTTTTGGTAGGAATGGTTGGGTTTTGATGCGTTTGGTGGGAAAAAGTTTCGGAAAATTCAATCTTGTGCCCTTTTTTTAAAATTTTTACTGCATTTTGTGTGTTTTTGCCGGAATTGCCGAGTTTCTGGAAATCGGTTTTGATTTCGTCGGGGAGAGTTAGGTTTTGGATGCGGTAGATGTGGGAGAAATCTCAAAGGTTTTATTTTTTGCGTATTGTGTATGAGTTGTGGTTGGATTTGTAGGAATTTGCTTTGGAGTTTCTGAGATTGGCCCCTTTCGGAGATCTCTCTTCGACTCTGATGTGATTTGTTTGGAAATTAGGGTTTTGGCCTTTTTTTAAGCAATGCTCCATCTAGTGAATTTTCAGAGAAGTCGAAATTCAACAAGCATTTTGTCTAATAAATCAGATGCTTTGATGTTCTTTTATGAGATTTAGTTTCATTTCATTTTACTGCATTTTCTTTCCATGCCAATAAGGAAAATGTGGTTTTTTGATTTTTGGTCATATGTTGTGGGTCAAATATTGCATATCAGACCCAATTATTACCTGGATTTATAAGCATGATACCGTTCAATGGCCCGATTTAATCGTGTTTGTGATGCAGGGTTTATTTACGAGCATGGACTGAAAAAGGGTATCTAAACCATGGATTTAACGCTCTGATGACACCAAAGGCAAGGGATGGACTCCAGGGGACCAAGATCGATGAAATTACATGCCAGGGATCCGCAAAAATTGAGAAACTGAAGCTCAAGCGGCCTGAAAGTCAGCCAAAATGCAAGATCACTAGGTTTTCATCATCTGTTCGTCTCGAAACTTTATACATGGCTCGAGGACCAAAAACTAACCGTACACGTCAAATTTCAGCCATTGGATCCCTCTGAAAGTGGCCTAACGGACAGATCAGCCCATAAATCAGTGATTTGGGGCCCGCCTGGCATCTGAAAATGCTTCAATTTTGTTCTCAACGCCTTAAATGGAGTAACACAGCAAATGGACGGAGTAGATGTCTCACAAACATCACAGTGGACCCTACATGTATAGTGCATGTATATAGTGTACACGCACCAGCCGTGCACCGGACGGTCAGCCCGGTCAAAGACGGGCTGACCCATCTTCTTCTTCCGCAGCAACAGCGGACGGACGCTGTCCGTCCATTTTTCAGCAGTGGGCCCCACTCGCTACTCAGTTCGATGATCCGACCCGTTCACATGTCTTATAAGATGGCCAAGACCAACGCCTAGGTGTCTTTTTGCCACTATGCAAGCGCCTTCACGATCCCAGCCGTTAAACGTAGGATGGACGGCGGAGTAAAAGATCTTGTGTACCCCACCAATTTCACTCCAAAAATCACCATTCCCGAATGGTTTTTCGCAAGGATTTCAATGCACGGTGTGGATTTCTCAACCGAACTCGATCATGGACTCCACCGACATCACATCGCAAGAAGTGCACAAGCTCTATTACGCGTAACCGAAAGACCCGAGCCGTTCTACAATCTTGGTGAGGATCGGACTGACGATCCTAGCCGACCAAATCCTTCCCCTGAGGCAATTGACCACCACCAAGAAGGACAAATGGATTAGATGTTCGAAACGGATCGGCTATTATGCCAAACGCGGTTGAGCACGGGTCCTCTGCGCATGTTGCTCACCGACTACGAAACCGAGTCAGTGGTGTAAACTGACTTGTGGGATACGGAGGACCGCAGGCTGCTGTATGCATGCTCCAGCGCTTCTCCATGCACGAAAGCCACCACCTATAAGAAAGGAAGAGAGAGAAGTGAAGAGGGGGATGGACGGTTGGCTTGAACGTGGATAGACAGAGAAAGGGAGAGGAGTTTGTATTTTTTCCTTTTTGTTTCTACTTTATTTTTCTAAGAGATAAGCCCCGTTATGTCTATGTGTGGCTGAACCTCTTAGCTAGGGCTAAGAGGTGAAGCTTGTAGCGTGATGGGAGAACTTGATGCATGTACCTTTTGTTTAGATTGAATGGATTTTTTATTTAATTTTATTATGGGAATATTTGTAGTTTTTAATGGCCGGTTGTGACTGAAAGTACAATGGGTTTGCAATGACTTATTTTATTATGGCGTCAGGAAGCCCCGTTGTTCGCCTTCGTCTCCTGGGCATGGTTGGATGACAGTACCCTTCTTAACCTTCATAATCATCTGATTGGTTGATAATTAGTTTAATTCTGTTGTTGACTTTGTCTCCTGGGCATGGTTTGGTGATGGAATCCATTCTAATTCATATACCTTCCATCCCTTTAAAATTATATCAGAGGAAGTTCAGTTTAAGTTCCATGATTTTTGAAGCAGGCATAAAGATCTCCTTGATCTTTACAAGTGGATCCTCTGAATCCCTAGTTTCCTACCTTTGAATTCTACATATTTTACTATTTCATCATTATTCCTCAAATCCACCTGATTTAAATTTCATCTTTTTCTAGTTCTAGTTATTTTCAGGATACGTACAGGTTTCAGTCCCTTGGAATTCGACCTCGGTCTTACCGAGTTTATTACTACATCACAACCCTATACTTGGGGAGTGAACATCATGCGATCTAAAACCCTATTTTATTCATTATTATTATTATTATTATTTTTTTCTGTTTTCTGTATTTTCAGAAAAATGTCAGCAATAATTGTTAGATTTCATGATATTTATTTCATAGCTTCAGTATTCATGCAATAGGGATTTTCTTCATCATTGGTCATGGTGTTTCCTGTTTATTCTTCCTAGGTACCTACACAGTACAAGCTCACTGGGCCAATTCCACCTGAATTGGGGAACATGTCCAAGCTAAGCTATCTGTGAGGGTTCTTACTTTAAAATAAAATTTCCATTTCGGGAATATTTGTGTGTAAATTATTTCTGATAGTTTCCTTCTACAGGCAATTGAACAACAATGAACTGGTTGGTAGCATTCCGGACGAGCTTGGACAGCTGGGGTTGTTTGAATTGTGCATGGCAAAGATCGAATGGTTCCATTCCATCAGAATTCCTGAAGCTAGAGAGTAACATATCTGTAATTCTTAACCAAAAGATATTAGAAATGGGCCAGTCATTTGTGAACATATTCTAATTTACAATGACGGCTTTGTACGGAGGCTTGCAGTTATTAAGTGCACATGCTTTCATTAGTATATTTATATTTTTACCAATCTATATTTTCTTTTTGTAACACCCCGAACTTTTCAATACCCAAGTATTGAAAGTCCTCGGGTGTTACCATAAATTTAGTCTACCATATATATGAGTACGATACCAATTTAACTATTCTCACCTTGCATCTATCCTCAAACCTGAATCTGACCACTGGGAATGACCTTCATCCATAAATCAAGTCATCCGACCGTTGATCATGTGGTCGGATACATGTACCTTCCCTCGACTAAATCGGTGAATAACTCTTTAACCATAATGATTTAGATGCAAGTTATTTTGTAAGAATTGTTTAGAAATAGACATAGAACCAAGTAGAACTGTTAAATTTCACAAAACTCTTAGATTAACAATAATTACAAAAATGCCATCAACTTATACCTTGAATTCAAATTCACATGGTTCTCATGATCTGTTTCATGTGAAATTTTATACCGGGTCTAATTATCATAAATCAACCGTACACATAAAATTTCAGCCCTTAGATCCCATTAATTTAGCTACTTGATCTCTACATCCGTCCGTACACTTATCAGATCAAGATTCTGATCCGTTCACCTTGTTCACACCATATGAATATGCTTAACTCACCATTAGAATTACAATCTGAGAAACCTACACATGTGAATAAGACACCCTAATCTGACGATACACATGCTTTACCCCTAATCCTCTTGAAACCCGCTTTACATATTATCCGTTTACGAAACTGACCGTATACCCACCTACATACATAGTAAGAGTGTTAACCATTATGTTCTCTTATTTTTAGCTAGTCATCTGACCCCCGGTCATATTTGGATCTGCCAAACGGGCCATAAGAACATCACAGTAAACGGATCATCATGAAGATCTTAGGTTCTAAGTCCAAACTGCCCGGTAACTTGTTGATTTGAGGTGTACAAATATTATTTTAGAATTTTGCAGTATATTAGCCATTAAAAGAATATTTTTTTCATCTTCGGGAGATGGGACCCAAACTGGATCACAGGAAAGAGCACGAAAAATGATGCATGTTCGTCAAATTTCAAGACATTCGGACGGCACATTTCGACATAACAGGCGTCGGATGCCGGTTGAGAAATGGATGACGAGTTCGTAAATAGTGAATGCCATTACTTGCCACCATTGATGCTTGAATCGGATAGTATGGCCCACCCGATCAACAGATCTGCCCCATTTTTGGACCTTAATCCTAACAGGGTATGGGGAACACAATGAACAGAGCGGATCGTACAACTATAAGTAGTAAAGTGAACTTCTCACAAAATATCAATTCATTCAAATTTCTACGTGCATGGGGTTTGACGTTAAATACCATTTAATGTATTAACAGATCGTGTGGCCCACCTGGAAAGCGGATCTGACTCAAACTTGGGGCTGTGGGCTACAACAACATGCAAATAGTGGTGAATGGCTTGGATTCTCCGAAAGATCATCACAAGTGGACCCCACCTAATCAAACAGGATTGGCATTTTTTCCGCACAAGCTAGCTGTTGTTACAGCGACTAAACCGAGCGGAATGACGGGTTTCACCCCACTTCCCTACCCCGCGTGTGGGTTACATGATCAATGGATTCTCATCATATTTTGGCCCCTGGCCTAAAACAACCCTACAAAACTAATGAACAGATTAGATCTATGGAAATGCCATTAAAGTGGACCCCACTCAATGCTACAGTAAGTCACAACTCTCCAAGATAGAAATCCTTCCGAAATATGTATTCAAATTCAAAAAGAACTACCTCCGTTTCTTCCTCCTAAAACAATCACGTTCCAACTAGGATCAGCATCAATAAATCAATCACGTTCCAATTAGGATTAGCATCAATAGATCTCACCACTCCATATGGGATGATCCCCACCCTCAGTGGACCCTGCTAACTGAAGGACCGATTTGGAAAAGGAACTCTCTCGCATGCTACACCAATGCCCATGAAAATCGTCATTGTAACGATATGTAGTTTAGATTTGGGGTGTGCCCCATTAGCATAGGCCACTTGAGTTTTGATCTTGCACCACCCATAGTCAGATGGCCTAAATAGGACCCATAAAACATGACAGACGGTATGGATCTCACTAATCCTCACTGAAGGCCCCACACATTGGTGGTGCATGTACACATAATGTGTACACTCCTGAGGATCACCAAAACAAAGGCTAGCCAAGATTTCACGTGAAGGAAATCCTTTCTTCCTTCCGCATTCACGGACGACCGTCCACTGGGATGAGTCGTGGCCCACCATGATCGTCCCTAAGGATGATCTGAACCATCCATTCAGTTAGTTACGCGACAAAATCCAAAACCTCAAAAAATTGAAACTCTATACAACTCGTGGCGTGCGCACCAGCCACACAAGGATATCTGTTTTCCATTGAAACCGGTAGTGGCAATTGTTCTGCGTAAGTTCAGCCAATCATCCAGTTGCGTGAAGGATACGCACGGGTCCTCATGTTTACAAAAGACCTCCCGTCCCACCAGTATAAGCCACGACAGAAAGAAAAGAAGAAACGTGGGAGAAAGAGAAAGCTGAAAGATTCAGGTAAAACCCCAAATCCGAACTCCAATTCCCACCATTATTAGAATTTTGCCGTTCTCCCGTTTAGTTGGATTTAAATTCTCCTGTTTTGATTACCTCATGTAGTTTTCTGTTTTAAAATTTCGATTCCAGTTCTAGTGCGGATCTCTTGAAACCGGTTGCATTTCGGCCACATTAAAAGGTCTGGCTCTCACTTCCTGATTTTAATATATAAATATCTATCTTTTCATCCATTGCTATAAAACCCCTCTTATTGGTATTATTACCAAATAAATCCTAATCGTGCACGCCAGTTGGCCGAAGTTTTCCATCCCACCTGCCGACTTGGATGGGGTACTACTTCTCTAGTAATCTGAGGGGCCCACATGATCTCTGGTTTGATCACTATACATATATTTCATGTGGAGTGTGGTTAACGTTACCTAGATCTTACATGTATCAATGTTCGACCCGGCTAGGTAATCTAGACCTTAGGTTGAGATCTTAACCCTAAATAGTTTGTAAGCTTGAACATAACTGTATAAATTTATAACTCATGATAGAGTTTGATTCTAAGGAAACACGCACTCCCTAGCAACACTGGTAGGCGATTCAAAGTATAAGGTGATGATTTTTTTCCTTAAGCTTTCCATTTCTAAATTGGTTTAAGTTATAGTCTTTATCAAATATTAAAATTTTTAATTCATAGCATGCGATCTCTTATATGATTTATATATGATTTACGATTGATAAATGAGAAATATGATTACATGTGATAGTTGCTACATGATAGCTCTCATTTTAATTTATAGTTCACATCATGACCTGTTTTGATTATTATGCTTAACATATGCCTGTCATGCTATAGCAGTATATTCTCATATGAATTGTTGTAAGTCATTATGAACCTATATTCACTACACTTATTAGTGGGTAAACCCTCTAGTGTATGTGAACCCAGACTTAGGATGTAACATGATGGAGTGTAGAATCGAATGAACCCTTGATTGGAGGTTATGTAGGACATGAGATTCCCTACTCAATTAATTTGATTGATCACTGATCGATGGGTTTCATTAAGCATCCTAAGGTGGGAGAAATCTCATGAGCCAAGGATGGTGGTAATGGGACACTATGCCCGAGCTGTCGGCCTACGCTGGGTGACGAGCCCCCCATAGTGACCATTGAGTAACTTTAAATGGCTGATTGTAATTGGAATAATAACAGGTTGGCTGATTATGCATCCATAGTATATTGGCGATGACGGGTGGCTAATTCTAAATGTTGTAGCATGTTCCCTTGGGAGCATTAAGGGATTACTTTGCTAGCTCCCAGACCACTGACTATCGACCTATTTGTCCGACTAGATACATCCCCAGGTCGATGATTGCATGGGTGACGAGCCCAAGTTAGACTGGATAAACATCCCCAGGTCGATGCGTATTCATGCATCCATGCATATAAAAAGACTGCATCATGTACTATTTTGAATGTTGTTGTTTTTAACTATGCTTAGCTAAGGCGGCGGTGTATAATCTTGAGGGGAATTCACACTGAGCTGACCACTCATTCATCGAATATCCAACCGTACAGAGTATGCAGGTATAGGTGGAGAAAATGATAGTACTGACCCTGATGGTACGATGGTGGAGCCTGAAAACGGATATTATGAAGACGAGCCGCAACAAGAAGCGGTCGGTTGTTTCGATTTAAATTAATAGCAGTAGTGCTCTTATGTTTAATTTGATACATTGATAATTTTTGTTTAAAAATAAAAAAGTTTAATAAGGCCCCCAGCTGGGTGGGCTAAATAATTGAGCTTATATGATATTAATCCATGCTTGCTTACGCTATCATACTCTGATTTTAATCTTCTGCTAGATCTCTGATTTATTAACTCTCGGGTTTCCAGAATAAGTCTCGTACTTGGGTTCTGGAAACACGGGGTGTTACACTTTTAAACTGCAGAAACTTCTATATTTTCTTTTAAACCGCATAATCAATCTTGATACTCTGTAGGTTGCACTGTAAGCTTTCAATGATTATCAGGAGAAAGAGGACTTGTACTACCCTTTAAAAAAAATCTCTTATATTGATTATTTTACAGGCCTTTGCTCAACTATTGCAAGCTCCTCATGATTATGCTCAAATTATCATAACAGATCGTTTCCCTGTCCCCATATTGGTTATTTGTGATTAGCATGGTTCCCAGGTTTGTAAATGTCTTTTGGCTTCAACCTGTGAAATAGACCACTCTACTTTTAATTTCTTAATATAATTTCCATGGAGGTGGGTATTCTCACTTCTGGATTACTCATGATTCACCCTTCAGTTCCTACAAAAAGGCCAATTGCCGTCAAGGATGAGATAGATTACATGCCCTATCCAACTACAGGTGATCTCCTTTTTGCTCTGATTTTAGCAGCCACTTTTTTAAAAAAAAATCTTTGGTTGACTAATCATTGTCTTTTTGTACCTCTATTTGGAAACTTGAAAAATCTCTAGTCGATTCGATCAGTTCATCAAGACTCAAGAAAGTATTTAAAAAAGTAAAAATAAAAAATAAAAAAAAAGATGTGACTCTGTCTAGACAGGTAACTTGGTCAAGTCAATTCAACTCAACAAAACTCAAAAAGCAAATTGCCTAGATTTACCATATTTATAACTTTTAGGTCATAAATATTACCATGTTTTGTTATTCAAGAGTCAAAAAGCTTGATCTTTAATTGACCAGCCACACTTTTGAGTCGAGTTTTTCGAGTTTTAAAGCTTGATCATTTTGATATTCAATGCAATGGTTCTTGTAGGTGGTACCAAGTGGTTGCACAAGAACATAGAATTTGGAAGGATCATAAATTTCTTTTTTGCCAATGCATGCAATATGAGACAGATTTGGAATGAGAAATTGAATCCCAAGTAACTTTTGCTACAACATGAAAGTTTTTTATACTCAAGGAAAAAATGTTAGTTTCATTACTAGTCATTAATTCAGAAATTATATAAACATAAAAGTCACCTAACCAAAGATGACAACCCCCCAATGTTATGCAATGTTATGCAGGCCACCATAACTTTCATGATATGTGAAATGAAGTTGCTTTATTAATTATATCATTTAGAGGAGTCATAGACAGTTTGAGTGAATGTGTTATTGCCTCCTAAACCATCACAAGAAAGTACAAGAACTCTCACATCAATAAACTTTGCTATTTTCTTTAGGTTCTGTGAGAATGCCTGCTGCTCTATGTGGTGTAGTCGGTTTCAAGCCAACTTTTAGGCGTATATCTCACTCAGGGTAAATGGAATCTAATCACTCTATTGTGTAGAGATCATCCAATTTCATGCTCTATATCGAGAACTAATGGGCTGATTGGATGACCCTAAACTCCGGTTAATGTGCATGTTTGTTGCGCTTGGACCATATGTGAACAGCAGATTGAACTATTTTCTAATCTACCGAATTAGGTGAACTCAAACTACGAATTGGGGAAATTAGAAAACGAACAAAATGAGCCTACACCAACTAACTGTGTTGCAAACTATGAATTTTTTTATTTTTTTTATTTTTGACAATGATTTTATTAAGAAACAAAAAGGAAACAAAGGCAGCAACAAAATAGGGATACCAAAACAGTGATCATCCAATCTCATGCTCTATCATTTGATTTTCTTTTTTATTTGCTCCTTTAAATTCATAGCAGACTGTTTGTTTGATTTCTTTTTGTGCAATCTCTGGGGACGGAAATTTGAGAAAAGAAATGTGCTCCAACTTAATTTTTATTTGCAAGTCATTCTCACTGGGATTGATTGCAGAAACTAAAAAAAATTTATCTGATGGAAAGCTTTTGTGACCAAAATGTTTCAACAGTGGTCGTTGAATCCTCATTGTTTACTGTCTGTGTGTTTCATTTGATTCGCCCGGCATATTATAAAATGATCTCTCAAAACAGATAGACGGCGTGAATTTCTCAAAAAACATCACAGTGGCCCCACTTGCCGTCCCAGCGCAGGAATTTCCTGCGAAAGGCTTTCGTAGGAAATCCGCGTCCGAAAGTGAGATCCTCTGTATACATGCCAGCGATGTTCTCTTATCACATCCACGCCATCCATCCGTTTTAGTAGCTTATTTTAGTAAATCAACCCACAGATAAACCAGATCCAAATGAACTGTCGATATGATGGACTCCACTATAAATTATTGCTAATGGCGAGTTCTTCTTTGCAGATGCTCTCAGACAACCGAACAAGCTGTAGTTGTTCATCAGCCAAGCAAAAGTCATACCCAAATCTTGTGTTGTGACTTTGTATTATTTGTGGAACCTAATGTTGTGTAATAGTTTGATTGAGTTTGTTTTGAAAACTTTAAATAGACTATTGTTAACTGTTTTGTTGGTATTGTGGCTTTCATGATTGATTGTTTCATGAGTGGATTGAATGTATGGTTTAGTAGTTTAAATAAATATATAAAAAAATTAAACATTTTTAGTCTCAATTTGTAACCGAGGCTTGGCTTTAGCCTCAATTGTTAAGAACCAAGGTTGAAATTCCCGTGGCTAAAGTCTTTAGCCTCGGTTGTTGAGTACCGAGGTTAAAAATAGATTTAGCTTCGGTTGGAGGCAATTGAGGCTAAAATTTAGATTTAGTCTCAGTTGGAAACAATAGAGGCTAAAATTTTGATTTAGCCTCATTTTGAGAAAACTGAAGCTGAAAAGGTTCTTTTAGCCTCACTTGAAGAACCAAGGCTATAAAAGTCATTTTAGCCTCGGTTGCTAAAACTGAGGCTAAAGCCTTTAGCCACGGGGGTTTCAACCTTGGTTTGGATAATTGAGGCAAAACTGAGGCTAAAGGCTTTAGCCTCAGTTTTTAACCTTTTTAGCCACAGTTTTGAACCGAGGCTAAAGTCCCCTTTTCTTGTAGTGCATGTACATGGATATCTTTAATGGAAAAAAAAAAACTATAAATCAGCCACACGCTGATCTATCAAAGATCTAGCTACCAGACGTCATATGTTGCGTGCAATTTTAGGAGGAATGGATGGCTTAGGGCGTGCAATGAGCCAAGGAAGGTCTGACTCCTGGTAAGTGTACCTGAGCTTAGTTATGTCTAAGCAATCACGTATCTTGAAGCGAGTAAGTTGGGCATTCTCATCATAGAAGTAGAAGTAAGAGTCGAGCCACTCAAGGTCAACGAACTCAGGGCCGTTCCCTCTTAGCTTCTTCCAGATTAACCATAGGCGGTCAATGTTTGCATGGTGTGCATAGAAGATAGGGTCACGTGCAGCTGCATAGAAAGCCCCCATGTTCTCTCTCTCAAATTGCACATTGCTCCCAACCCATGAGTGCAATGCGTTGTGGGGAGCTTGTTCCACCGTTCCTGCTCCTTTGCAGAAGCCCTCTTCACTGGCTTTGTACTTACAGCCCATGAAAAGCTCAGATTTCTTTGCACCAGAAACCATTTGATTGTGCATGAAGGCAAGGTTGGCGAGTATTTGGTTCTCAGAAGGAAATGGGGGCAATTCGGAATGATAGTTGAAGTCGGCAACATGGGGTGGGAGATGAGATTGATCCCGCTCTTTATCATAGAAAGATCCATTAAGATACATACTAGGGAGTACCATGCCTGGGAGAGAATCCCAACTCCAGTAAGGCAACACGAATGTATCATCTCTTATGAGTTTGGTAAGTATCTACTCATGGAAGTAGATAACCATACGATGTGTTGAGGGTCAAATATTACATATTACACTCTAGTTATTGCCTAGATATTGTTTAACAGCCTAATTTAATCATGTTTGTGATGCAATGTGTATTTAGGAGCCTAGATTGAAAAGGATACTAAAAGTATGGATTTAACGCTTAGGAATCACCAAGGCAATAGATGGGACTCTAGGGACCGAGGGAACCAAAAAAGTCAGTTGTTCCAGTTAAAGAGGATTGAAAAGTGTCTTGAATGCAAGATTAAAGGGTTCCCACCATCCATTCAGCTCAAGACATTATATATAGCCGGAAGACCATAAATTAACTGTACATGTCAAATTTCAGCCATTGGATCCCTGCAGACGTGGCCCAACGGACAAATAAGCCTATAAACTGATGATTTCAGGCCCACCTGATATTTGGATATACTTCACTTTTGGCCTCAACCCATTAAATGAGCTGGAAAAACGAATGGATGGAACAGATTTATCAAAAACATCAATGTGGGACCTACCCACGTGATCCATGTGCACTACATATACATGGCCGAGCCATACCGAATCAACCAGCTCGGTCAGCGTGTGCTGACCCGACCTGTATTCAGATTTCAAATCCCGCCCGCGGGGATTGCGAAACAGGGACCTGCGGTCCTTTCTTGTAGGCCACCACCACAATTCAAATGTCCGATCCGGACGGTCCATCAGAGTTATACAGGTCCACTAACCTCGACCTAGGTGGAAACTTTCCAAGAAGCAGCATGTATCGTATTTCGACCGTCAAAACGTAGGATGGACGGCAAAATGGAAAATCAAGTGGGCCTTGTCAGAAGCAATCCAAAACAGACCCTCTCCAGCTGAAATTTCATCAAGGATCTGATGGACGGTGTGGATTCCTCAAAACGTCGATGATGCAATCTGTGTTTGAAGTAGATGGGCGGGGGGAGGCGAATTAGACACTACCAGGTTAAGTAGCGAGTCAGATACTGAAGTGACGTCGCCAAGTTGTATGGGCTCCACTGTGATGTATGTGTTTTATCCACACCTTCAATCCATTTTGAGATATCATTTTAGGGCGTGATCCAAGGAATGAGGCAGATAAAAAGCTATAGTGGACCCCACCATAGAAAACAGTGGGGAGAGTGATTCTCACCGTTGAAACTATCCTAAGGCCCACCATAATGTTTATTTGAAATCCAATCTGTTCAAAAGTTAAAAAAGACATGAAAGAAGGAAAACACAAATATCAGGTTGATCTAAAACTTTTGTGGCTTTTAGAAGTTTTTAATGGTGGGCATTAATGCCCCCACTATTTTCTATGCTGGGGTCTACTGGAGCTTTGGATTTAACTCATTCTTTAGATCTTGCCCTAAAATGATCTCTCCAAATGGATGGAGGATGTGGATGCAAAACATACATCATGGTGGGGCTCAAGAAACTTGGTGACGTTACTTCAGCAACCGGTCTAGCTACTCAACCTGTCATTAGCTAATCCATGCCCGGGCTGGGACGGAATTGGGAAGCGGATTGGCTGGTGTATTGACGTTAGCAAGTTCTATGGGTCTCATCACGATGTATTTATTATATCCAAACCGTCCATCCATTTTGCGAGCTCGTCGTAAGGCTTGAGCTAAAAAATAAGACAGATCTAAAGATAAATTGGATCACACTACAAAAAGCAGTGGGAGATTGTCTACCATTGAAACCCTTTTGGGGTCACAGAAGTGTCAGATAAATATGAAATTTGTTTTTCCTCTTCATCCAGATATTTTTGACCTTATGAATAGATTAGATGGAAAATAAACGTTATAGTGGGCCCTGCGAATTTTTTAACGGTGAAAATCATTATCCCGCTGTTATTTTTGGTGTGGCCCATTTGAGTTTTGGATATGATTCATTTTTTGGGTAATGCTCTAAAATGATCTCAAAATTTTGATGAACAGTGTTGATATAATTAATACATTATTGTAGGGCCCATGTAACTTTGATCTCCTTTGAACTATTTGTACAACTCGACCTCGAGGAGCGTCCGCACTCGTCTTCACAGGACACATATCTACACCAGCTATATAGCTGGTGTGTGGTACGAAAACGGATTGGCTACTCCCCCTGCCACTAGCCCTGTGGGTGGTGGTCGGTGCTCAATGGCCCCCATGATGTATGTGTTTCATCCATTTTTACATATCATTTTTTGTCTCTATTCCACAAATAAGAGGGATATAAATCTCATGATGTATGTGGCCGGTGCTCTGTGACCCCACGATGTATGTGTTTCATCCGTTCCGTTCATCCATTTTAACATATCATTTTATGTCTCTATCCCACAAATAAGAGGGAAATAAATCTCAGGTGGACCACATCACAGGAAAACAATAGTAACTGAATATCCACCATTGATCCTCCTAGGGCCCACTGTACTGTTTATTTGACATCCAATATGTTGATTAGGTCATACATGCCCAGATGAAGTGAAAAAACAAAAATCAGCTTGATCCAAAACTTTTATGGCCCCCAAAAGGTTTTTAATGGACAAAGCTCATTCAACACTGTTTCTTGTAATGTGGTCCACTTGAGATTGGGATATACCTCATTTTTTTGTCTCATACTATAAAATGATCTGGAAAAATATATGGACAGTATGGATGAAACACATACATCATGGTGGGGCCCACAGAGCACCAACCATCAGCCATTGGCTGGTGGCAGCTGGACTAGCCAATCCCGGATTTCGTTGGAAAGCCTTTCGCATGAAGTTCTTGCGCTGGAAACCTATATGGGCTCACCCTGACTGTTGTGAATAATGATATTTTAATTTTCTATTAAGTACTTCATATTTTATTTAAATTAAATAGAATAATTTTATTTTCATTTAATAAAAAATAATTTCTTTATAATGTAAAATATTTCCAAACAAGAGATAAGGGCAAATGTGTCAAATTAACATATTTCAGACATTTCAGATATTTGTTAACAAACAGGTTGTTTCAAATTCAGTACTAAATTTTCAGACTTCAGCCATAATTACCAAACAAGTTATTTGACTTCAGATTTCAGATTCAGGCTTCAGATTTCAGATTCAGGATTTAGACTTCAGATTCAGGCTTTAGACTTCAGATTTAACAAACGAGGCCTTAGAGTTTGTCTTATTTGTTTTATTGTTTTTTGTTTTATTATTTTTTTAGAGATCCAGCCCACTCATGTTGGGCTAAACCTTTTAGCTAGGGCTAAGAGGTGAAGCTTGTAGCGTGATGGGGAGACTTTTTGTTTGAGCCTTTTATTTAGATTGAACTGATCTTGAATTTAGTTTAATTATGGGGAATGTTTCCAGTTTTAATGGTCTATTGTGACTGAAATTACAATGGGTCTGCAATAGCTTTGAGCATGTTCATTTCCTTATTTTGATTATGATGTTAGGAAGCCCTGTTGTTCACCATCGTCTCCTGGGCATGGTTGGATGACGGAACCCTTCTTAACCTTCATATATCTTGTTGATTGGTTACCAATTGGTTTAATTCCATTGTTTACTTTGTCTCCTGGGCATGGTTTGGTGATGGAATCCATTCTAATTCTTATACCTTTCATCTCTTTAAAAATAGATCAAAGAAAGTTCATATTTGATATTCATAGTTACACCCTCCAACTGGATGAAGATGAGACTCTAAGTCCAGTTGAGTTCTTGAATCAAGCATAAAAATCTTCCTGATCTCTATAAGTGGATCCTCTGAATCCCTAGTTTCTTACCTCTGATTTCTCTAAGTTTTAGATAAACATTTCACCATTATTCCCTTAATTTCATTCGATTTAGATTTCATCTTAGTCTAGTTCTAGTTCTACTTAATTTCATATTACGCACAGGTTTTAGTCCCTTGGGATTCGACCTCGGTCTCACCGAGTTTATTACTACATCACAACCCTATACTTGGGGTGTGAACACGATGCCAAGGGAAGAAGAGCCATGAACGATGGATCTTGAGAATGGAAGTGGAATTTGCTTGGTTATACGCATCGGTGCAATATATGCAGTGCATGTTTGCCTGTTGCTTGAAGCTACGTGGGTCATCGTCGCTGAGTTTCTTCATGATTGAGAGAGCTTTCTTGTACTTGGCGATATACTCTTCATCGACGAGGTAGGCTTGCCGACGTATACGCATTGGTGAGGAAGGGTTAGGGAACTGGAAATCTATGGCAGATTCCTCAGCTTCTGGTTTAGGAGGGCAACAGTAGACTGGCTTATCATAATCATCAATTGACTCGTGACAACTGGTTAAATTAGGACTCAGGATAATGGTGCTGGTTTTATTAGTCTCACTGCCCATGTTAGCATTGATGTTGGAAAACCATCCTCCATTCACGCCTAACACGATGCTCCTTAGCCATTCAAATGTTTCAGATATGGTGACTGTAGGGCTTTTGAGTTCATCCAAATCTCTCAACTCCCTACACATTCAAAAAGGAAAGATAGATGTAAGTGGCAAACAAGAGATGTTTCCAACAAAGGTTAATGAGTAGTCATGCATGAGACTTTGATCAGGGCCTGTTTGGCTTGGAGTAAATACAGGTAAATTGTTGTAAAATCATAATAACGAGGCATTACAACTGTTTGAGAAAGACATTTGCAACCCATCAAAAGATGAGAGAGAGAGAGAGAGAGATACCCAAGGGTACCATGTGTGCTTACGATCCGTTGCTTTCATGGCCACTTGTGTTGGAGAGAGACATTGGAAGGGAGAGGGGGGTCGCCATTGCCACTTGAGAGAGAGGGAGAGAGATGGAGGGGCTGAGATAGGGAGAGAGCAGCAGGGAGATGGGGTTGGAAATGGGTTTTTTCAAGAGGGAGAGAGAAGGGCACTTGAGAGAGAGAGAGAGAGAGAGAGAGAGAGAGAGAGAGAGAGAGAGAGGCTGAGATAAGGAGAGAGCAATTGGGAGATGGGGCTGGAAATTGGTTTTCTTAAGGAGAGAGAGAGGAACGAGCAAGGTTTGTAAGCAATGGTCTTTTTTTAACCTTATATAAGGTCGTGTACATCCACGACCCTAATAAGTAGGGATATCTACCGCACGTTTATCCCCTTAATCGAACGGCTCCCGACGCACCACATCTCGACCTCACAGGAGCGGGCGTATGCTCAACCTCATTGTCCCTTTTCACACACACACACACATACATATAGGATGAGTTTCACTATGGAATTTCACCACACAGTCCATTCATTTTCTTAGATCATTTCAGCGTATGAGCTCAAAAAATAAGTTAGATCCAAAGCTCAAGTGGATCACATGGAGTAATTTTTTCCCACTGCATCCTTTAATGCGGTCCAATTGAGCTTTGGATCTGCCTCAATTTGAGCTCATGTTCTAAGATAATATGGCAAAATGAATGAACAACATGGATACAACACATACCCAAATCAAGGTGGGCCCAATTAGTTTTGTGGCAAAGATACGACCCCTACCCAAATCAATTTACCACTGTCAAATTTTATTGGGGGAAATAGTATAGTAAATAATTACTACTCATTCGCATTAAACTACTGATATTTACATCGAGTCAATCAGGCCCTCATTGAAGGCTAAGATGATGATAGATGCAATTTAGTTTTAGAATTGACAACTAATTGCCTACATGATCAGCCTGCGCCCTAATAGCTAGTGGAGTGGTAAAGGGATTTGCACCACTAATAGCAGTGCAGGAATTTTTTTTAGTCATTGAATGCATTAAAAGAAGGCCTAGGTATTTTATTTTATAATTCCATTCAAGTGGTAGAATTGATTTTGTTGATGCAAAAATCTGGTCCACCCTCTTTAGACCTTCGAGTACCTGCACACGAAAAAGACAATGGAGACCCTGGCTAGAGCAGGAGACCCTCCGATGCCAAAGTCAAGCTAGGAATCTGGGTCTTATAATATTGAGGGGTTCTGGGAGAGAGATTTTGCGTACCTTGCACCCTTGGAGTCTCTCCTATTTATAGGAGAGAGAGGATCCCGCCGTACGGGGATTCTTTCCCGATATTTTAGAGATTTGTTGCGATCCTGGATCTTCCCGAGATTATAGGATCCCGTGATCGTCGAGATCTAGCGCTATCTTCCGGAGATCTTGAGCAAGATCTCTGATTTTTAGGAAGATCCTTCGGATCCGTAGCTCGGTTCTAGGTCGGGTCGACCTCTGGCTGACCTATGGCCGACCTCTAGACGACCTATGGCCAACCTATGGATTAGGTTGATATCTGGCCGACCTCTGGCCGACCTATGGCCGACCTCTGGCCGATCTATGGCCGACCTATGGCTTGTAGTCCCATTCTTTGAGTGCCCTTGCATTTGCATCACCCTTATTGAAGATTAGCCTGCTTTTGGACGTAGAAGCCTTATCAGGCTCGAGTTTCATTGGGCCCGCGTTGGTTCAATAGAGTTGGTCCAGTCCATAAGCTGACTTATCCACTTGTCCATTTTTTCCCCCAACAGTAAGCTCCCCTTACTTCTCGGGTTGACCTGTGGAGGTTCGAGAAGTAAATTGGTCAGATTATGCATGGTCAGCTTATACCTAGTCGGCTTATGTCCAGTTGGCTTATGCCTAGTCGGCTTATGTCTGGTTAATGTCTGGTCCGCTTATGCCTGGTCGGCTAATGCCTAGTAGGCATAATCCCACTGGGCATAAGCCTGTTGATGCAAAAATATGGTCCACCCTCTTTAGACCTTCGAGTACCTGCATAGGAAAAAGACAAAGGAGACCCTGGCTAGAGCAGGGGACCCTTCGATGCCAAAGTCAGGCTAGGATTTTGGGTTAGACCTGGGCATCGGTCCGATTCGGAACGGATCGAGCCTAACTCGAGCTGATCCAAAATCTCCCTGGTCTGACCCGAAATCGATCCGATCTGAGACCGAGTCCGGGTCACCTGACTCGGACCGATCCGATGCAGGGTTGGCCTGACCCGAATCGAATCCAACTTAGTCAAGGAAACCAAGTCAGATCGGGTTGGGTACGATTCAGATCGTTTAAATTTAATCCAACAGTTTTATGTGGTGTGGTCCACTTCAGCCTTCAATATACTATATTTTTGTGCTCAAGGCTTAAAATGATACGTCCAAATGGATGAACGGCTTAGATGAAACATATATATCAAGGTGGGCCCCACATGACTGAAAAAACTGTATCCACGCTTTCACCGAAACGTACTATAGTGTTGACGTTCACTACAAGAAAGTGCAGAGACTTGCTGTATTGACGTTCTTTTCACGCAAAGTCGTAGCAAGTTTTGTGGGTCTCAACATGGGGTATGTGTTATATCCAAACTGTCTATCCATTTGGCGAGCTCGTCTTAAGGCTTGAGACGAAAAATAAGACAGATTTAACTATCATGTGGACCATATGAATTGTTTAATGGTGAAAATCATTTTCTACTGCTATTTGTGGTGTGGTCCAGATGATTTTTGGATATTATTCATTTTTTGGATGATGCTCTATAATGATCTCTAAAAATATATGAACGGTGTAGATATAATAAATACATCACTGTGGGGCCCATATAACTTTGATATCCTTTGAACCGTTCATACAACTCGGAGCTCGAGGAGCGTTAGTGCTCGTCTTCGCACGACACGTACCTATGGCAGTTGGAGCATAGTCAGACAAACGTCACGTCATGGTGGCTACACAAAGAGGGAAACAGAGACATGGTCGGTGTTATGTGGGCCCCACCATGACGTATTTGTTTCATCCATGCCATCCATTTATTTTTACAGATCATTTTACAGTATGAGCAAAAAAAATCAGGTATATCCAAATCTCAACTGGACCACATTACAGGAAACAGTGTTGAATGAGAGTCGACCATTAAAATTATTTTGAGGGCCATAAAAGTTTTGGATCAAGCTGATATTTGTTTTTTCTCTTCATCTGCGACTGTATGAACTAGTTAACAGATTGGATATCAAATAAACAATATAGTAGGCCTTAGGAGGATTTTAATCGTGGATATCCAATCGTTATTGTTTTCATGTGGTGTGGTCCACCTGAGATTTATATTCCTCTCATTTTTTGTACCAAGCCATAACATGAACTTTAAAAATGGATGAATGGAATGAATGAAACACATACATCCGGATCAGGCCGGATCGGACCGAATCAGATCAAAACAGATATTTCGGATTGTATCGGTCCGGGTAGGCATGGATCCGTAATTGACTCGAAAAACTTTCGGATCTAACCTGACCTACTCGATCCGCACTGATCCAGGCTGTCGGATCGGGTCAGATCCACCAGATGGGGTCAGGATTGCCCAGCTCTAATCTGAGTCTTATAATATTGAGGGGTTTTGGAAGAGAGATTTTGTGTACCTTGCACCCTTGGAGTCTCTCCTATTTATAGGAGGGAGGATCCCGCCGTACGGGGATTCTTTCCCGATATTTTAGAGATTTGTTGCGATCCTTGATCTTCCGAAAATTATAGGATCCCGTGATCGTTGAAATCTAGGGTTATCTTCCGGAGATCTTAAGCAAAATCTCTGATTTTTAGGAAGATCCTTCGGATCTGTAACTCAGTTCTAGGTCGGGTTGACCTCTAGCTGACCTTTAGCCGACCCATGGCTGACCTCTGGCCGACATATGGCCGACCTATGGGTTAGGTTGATATCTGACTGACCTTTGTCTGACCTCTGGCTGACTTATGGCCGACCCCTGGCCGACCTCTGACCGACCTATGGCTCATAGTCCCATTCTTTGAGTGTCCTTTCATTTGCATCACCCTTCTTGAAGATTAGCCTTCTTTTGGATGTAGAAGCTTTATCAAGCTTGGGTTTCATTGGGCCTGCGTTGGTTCAATAGAGTTGGTTCATTCCATAAGCCGACTTATCCATTTGTCCATTTTTTCCCCCAACAGTAAGCCTCCATTACTTCTCGAGCTGACCTGTGGAGGTTTGAGAAGTAAGTTGGTCGGATTATGTATGGTCGGCTTATGCCCAGTTGCCTGGTCGGCTAATGCCTGGTCAGCTTATGCCTGGTTGGCTTATGCCTGGCTAATGCTTGGTCCGCTTATGCTTGGTTGGCTAATGCCCAGTGGGCTTATGCTTGATCGGCTTATACCTGGTCGGGTAATGCCTAGTCGGCTTATGCTTGGTCGGCTTATGCCCAGTCGGCTTATACTTGGTCGGGTAATGCCTAGTTGGCTTATGCTTGGTCGGCTTATGCCCAGTCGGCTTATACCTGGTCGGCTTATGCCTGGTCGGCTTATGCCTAGCTGGTTTATGCCTGGTCGGCTTATACTTAAATAATGGCTGACCCATGAAATGGGTTGTCATGGATGGATCCCTGGGAATCCCTTGGGCTGAGCTCTAGCATGGATGGATCCCTAGGAACCCTCTGGTCGCTAACGGAAGAATTCTCCCCTTCTCCCCTTTGCTCCATATCCTCAACCGAGTTGTTTCCTCTTCGAGCAGCACAACTCCAGGAGCGAGATCGAGCACCGAGCTGACCTGTCGAGGCCGGGCTGACCTGAGGTGCCTAGGCCGAGCTAACCTGCCAAGGCTGAGCTTAGCTGTCGAGGCAGAGCGGAACTGTTGAGGCCGAGCTGGGCTTCCGAGGCTGAGCTGAGCTGTTAAGGCCGAGGTGACCTATTGAGGCCGAGCTAACCTGTTAAGGCCGAGCTAACCTGTTAAGGCCGAGATAACTTATTGAGGTCGAGCTGACCTGTTGAGGTCGAACTGAACTGAGCTGCCTAGGCCGAGCTAACCTACCAAGGCCGAGCTTAGCTGTCGAGGCAGAGCGGAACTGTTGAGGCCGAGCTGAGCTGCCGAGGCTGAGCTGAGCTTTTAAGGCCGAGTTGAGCTATTGAGGCCGAGGTGACCTGTTGAGGCCGAGCTAAGCTGTTGAGGCCGAGCTAACCTGTTGAGGCCGAGATAACTTATTAAGGCAGAGCTGACTTGTTGAGGCTGAGCTGACCTTTCGAGGCTGACCTGAGCTGCCTAGGCCGAGCTAACCTGCCAAGGCCGAGCTTAACTGTGGAAGTAAAGCGGAACTGTTGAGGCCGAGCTGGGCTGCCAAGGCTGAGCTGTGCTGTTAAGGTCGAGCTGAGCTATTGAGGCCAAGGTGACCTGTTGAGGCCGAGCTAAGCTGTTGAGGCTGAGCTAAGCTGTTGAGGCCGAACTGACCTGTTGAGGCCGAGTTGACCTATTGAGAGCCGAGTTGAGCCTGTTGAGGCGAGCTGACCTATTGAGGTCAAGCTAAGGTGTTGAGATCGAGCTAAGTTGTTAAGGCCGAGCTGACCTGTTGAGGCTGAGTTGAGCCTGTTGAGGCCGAGCTGAGATGTTAAGGCCGAACTGAGCTGCCAAGGTCGAGTTGAGGCCGAGCCGACCTAATGAGGCCGAACTGACCTATCGAGGCCTGGATGATCTGGGGGTAGTAGATCCTCAAGCGTTCAACATCCCATGGGCGGAGTAAGAGTCCCCCATGTCTTCTAGTCGATATGTTCTTTAGTATTCGATATTGAGGTCGAAGTTGACCAATGACCCTTATTGTCGAGCTGACCTTCCAAGGCCGAGGTGGTTTTGGTCGTTATGCAGCCCAACGGGCTCAAGGTTATTGATTCAGGAATAACTGAGATGACTGCAAACAAATGATTCAGGAAGAGCTTCGACTTAGCTGCAACAATGATTTAGGAAGAGCTTTCTTCTTTCATTTCGCCATTGTAGATTGTTTGGAGTATTTATGGTAGAGCAGGAACGACTTAAGATGTCATTCCTATAGACGGCGTCAAACTGTTGATGCAAAAATCTGGTCCACCCTCTTTAGTCCTTCAAGTTCCTGCACAGGAAAAAGACAAAGGAGACCGTGGCTAGAGCAGGGGACCCTCCGTTGCTAAAGTCAGGCTAGGAATCTGGGTCTTATAATATTAAGGGGTTCTGGGAGAGAGATTTTACGTACCTTGCACCCATGGAGTCTCTCCTATTTATAAGAGAGGGAAGATCCCGCCGTATGGGGATTCTTTCCCGATATTTTAGAGATCTGTTGCGATCTTGGATCTTCGAGAGATTATAGGATCCTGTGATCATCGAAATCTAGTGTTATCTTCCGGAGATCTTAAGCAAGATCTCTGATTTTTAAGAAGATCCTTCAGATCCGTAACTCGGTTCTAGGTCAGGTTGACCTTTGGCCGACCCATGGCCGACCTTTGGCTGACCTCTGGCCGACCTTTGGCCGACCTATGATCGACTTATGGGTTAGGTAGATATCTGACCAACCTCTGTCTGACCTATGGTCGACTTATGGCCGACCCTTGGCCGAGGCTGACTTTTGGCCGATAAATGGCTGATATATGGCCGACCTATGGCTTGTAGTCCCATTCTTTGAGTGTCATTGCATTTGCATCACCCTTCTTGAAGATTAGTCTGCTTTTGGACTTAGAAGCCTTATCAGGCTTGGATTTCATTGGGCTTGCGTTGGTTCAATAGAGTTGGTCCATTCTATAAGCCGACTTATCCACTTATCCATTTTTTTCCCAACAGATTTATTGTACTATAAAAGGTCTGGAATGTTTGGAACATTGTGAATTATTATTGTCATGTGATGTGAGAGTGCAACAATTGAACGTTAAGTCAGCTTAGCTGTATGGAAGTATATGTTTATTACAATTTTATAAATTTGTCAGCTTCTCCATCTATGTAGAATTATTTTTATTACAATTTTATAAATGTGTCAGCTTCTCCATCTGTGTAGAATTATTTTTATTACAATTTTATAAATTTGTAGCTTTCCCACGGATCATAATGCTTAGTTCATCGACCCACATCTTCAAATCATCCCCCCGTGTACATGTGGATGGAGCTAGCACAGGAATCCTCTACAACACTTACTGTGCTGTTGGCCCATGTCATCTTATTTATGACATCTACTCCATCTATCAGGTGCGTCCTTTGATGTCATCACTGGCATCTACAACTAAGGTGCACCACATCATAGGGAAAGGCGGAGAGGAGACAACCACAGCACAGATTCATTTCTGGATCTTACAATGGCTTGAATATTCCATTCATCCGATCCATTCAACAGATGTGCGTCACCAATATGAACATAAAATTCCAGGCTGTGGCACCTTATCAACTTTAGATGTTGAGGTAGTCAATTTACGTTGCTCACATAGAATATAGTGGGCCCAACAGAGCTCACGTGCTGTCACCACTGCGAGCCTATAATAATTACTGTAGATGTATCTGGTCATGGATTGCGTGGTTACCCCAACACCACTGGTATCCCATGACCGGACTCTGTGGGACCCACCGTGATGTATATGAGAAATCCATCCCTTCCATTCGTACGTTTTGAGAGCTCATTTAAAGATATGCGACCAAAACTGAGGTGGATCCAAAACTCAAGTGGGCAGCATCGAGAGTAAACAGTGGGGATTCCATGACCATCATTTGATCCATTCCTATGGCCACAAAGTTTTGTATCATGCTAAGTTTTTAATGTGGCCACCGTTGGATACATTTATATGGCCACAAAGTTTCATACCAGGCTGTGTTTTTAATGTTTTCACTTCATCCACTGGGAATGACCTTATAAAGGGTTTAGATGGCATATAAACATCAAGGCAGAGCTCAGGAAGGTTTCAGCTCTCGGAAACTCTTTCCAAAAAGGTTTCAACGGTTTGGGTGGCATATAAAAAATTTATCTGAATTTTGATCTCGTGCCTAAAATAATCCCAAAAAAAATGGATGGACGGGTTGATTTCTCACAAACATCATGGTGGGCCCCACCTAGCATCGTAGCACAGGAACTTATGGGAAAGCTTTTTTGGGTTTTGTAAGAAAGGCTAGGTGGGGCCCACTGTGATATGTGTGAGAAATTCATTGCATCCATCTGTTTTACAAAACTATTTTAGGTCATGCAATAAAAAATTAGGTAGACCGACAGCTAGAGTGAGCTATTTGGGAGGGAAAACTAGGGAAAGAGTTTTCTACCATTGAAACCATCTTAGGCTCTGGTTGATGTTTATATGCCATCGAAACTGTTTATAAGGTCATTCTCACCATTATAAAGTGAAATCACATAAAACTTAGCTTGATGGAAAGCTACTGTGGTCGCATGAATGTTTCAACGGTGTTGTGGTCGTTGAATCTCAACTATTTCCTCTCCTCTCTTGTGGCACACTCAAGTTTTGAAACGTCTCCTTTTTGTTCACTGTTCACACTTATTAAAATGATTTCAAAAATTAAATTGACACGGTGGATTTCTCACACACATCAGGGTCGGTCCCACCTAACTTCATAGCGCAAGAAGTTATAGGCCGCATGCTAAAGCCTTTCACTAGAAGTTCCTGTGCGGTTATGCTAGGTGGAACCCACTATGATATTTGTGATAAATCCACTCCATCCATCCTTTCTCCAAGATCATTTTAGGAAATTCCACAGAAAATGAAGTGGATCCAAGAATCAAGTGAACCATGCGAGAGGGAATATCGGGAAAAGTGTTTACTACCATTGAAACCTTCCAGGATCCACCTTAATGTTTATATGCCACCCAAATCATTTATATTAGATGAAGTGAAAACATGGAAAAATTAGCCTGGTACTATACTTTCTTGGACTTGAAAATATTTCAACCGTAGTAATTGAATCTCCACGGTTTACCCTCGTGCAGCCCACTTTAGTTTTGAATCTACCTCATTTACGGTCACATGTCCTAAAATGAGCTCAAAACGGATGGCCGGAGTCCATTTCTCACAAACCTAACAGTAGACCGCACCTACCATCCCAGCGGAGGAACCTGCCGAAGGCTTTCGCGGTAAATCCGCGTCCCCAAAACCTGATGACTAGAGAATGCAGGTGGTGTAACAAAATGGACGGTGGAAGGTCCAGCTATTCAAATTTACAGATAGTTCAAATCATCCAATCAGTAAGATATTCTGCCTTCGCTCCATCCAAAGTGGGACCAACGATTTGGAGGGTCTGGATCTACATGGATGTAGCCCTGTCAGCGATTGAGGGGGCTTCAAAGGACACATATGGTCAAGAAAAATCTGGAAGACCAAAAGCAGAACATGGCGAGTGTTTACATTTTAAGAGTAAATATGTACTCAAAGTTTTATCCTGAAAAAAAATAAAAAATAAAAAATAAAAAATAAAAAATCCTGAAACAAGACTTTTATGGCCAGAGGAACATTTTAAGAGTGTTTACTGAATCCCCACTGTTTTCTCTCGAGTGAACTACCAAAAAATAAAAAATAAAAAATAAAAAATCCTGAAACAAGACTTTTATAGCCAGAGGAACATTTTAAGAGTGTTTACTGAATTCCCACTGTTTTCTCTCGAGTGAACTACCTGAGTACTGAATCCACCTCATTTTTAACAGATGTTCTAAAATGAGTTCGTAAAATCGATGTACGGGGTGGATTTCTCATAAACATCGGGGTGGGCCCTAACCAGCATCCTTGTACATTCCACATGAAATCCGCGTCCTACTTCATTGTCTGTGTAAAATCTACTCCGCCTGTTGCGTGCAAATCAAATTTAAGCCGATCATCCCATCAATAGCTCTGGGGAACGACAAGAGAGGAATATATGGAGGTGGGACGCGAACCATATCATACGGATGAAGTGACAAATCCAAAGATAAGGTATTGATCCAAAACCTTGGTGGGTTGAACCACGTGAATTCAAAGGTCCTCATTGGTCATGCATCCCCTACCAAAAATCTCCTTGTGGTGTGGATCACCTGAGCTTCTAGTCGGGTTGGTTTTTACGGGCGTGTTGAATGGATGCAATGGATCTGTTGCAGAGTAGGCGTGGGCCCCACAATAATCTGTGTCATATGAGTGCAAGTTGGAAAATTCCTGTTTATTGCAATGTGATTGGACAACATCATCACAGACTGAAGTACAGTGATTCAAGTGGAAGGAGGTATTAATGGCAATTGTCTCCTCTACTCTGCTTAAGCTGAGCTAAAAAAAAAAAAAACAAAAGCAAATAAATAAATATATAAGAGAAATTAATGGCAATTAAAGACATACCCCTCCATATGGGAGCCGGGAAAGAGTAGAGCTGCAGAGAAGCCAAAGCCCACCAAAATGGGCGCGGATTAGCTACTGAGCACTTCAGTAGCTATGTTGCTACTGAAATGAGGGTCGCGTTTTATTGGCGCAAAACTTAAGGCTGGGTTGAAAGCATTTAATGCCCCTCCGTCACTGAAAAGAAACGCCGTTTACTGGCCGCGTTTGTACTCGAACACAGAAAACCCATATTTTCTTTCCTCTTCTTTCTCCACCAATGTTGTCTCTTCCAATCTCTCTGTTTGTCTTGTGATGTACACATCTCGAACTTCAGTATTTCTCCTGATAAAAGAATACAATAAAGTCCCTTCCGCGAGGCTGATTAGCCATGGCATTCCCAGTGACCCTAGCTTCTAAATCATACATCCGCTTGAAATTTAAATTTCAAACCGAACAAATTCGAATTACTGGAAAATCATGACCCTAATCATCAAAAATAAAAATAAAAATCCCAAGTCCTGAAAGATTTGAGGAAAAAAGATAATTTTTACCAGATCTCAAGTGGACCATATCACAGGAAACAGTGAGAATAATGATCTACCGTTGAAACCTTTTTAGGGCCCACGGTGATGTTTATTTGTCATCCAACCTATTCAAAAGATCACACAGACATGGATTAACAGAAATCATAAATATCAGCTTGATCCAAAACTTCCGTGGCGCCCAAAAATTCTTCAACAGTAGACATTCAATTTACACTGTTTCCTGTGATGTGGTACACTTGAGATTTGTACATGATTCGTTTTTAGTCTCATTCTCTTAAAATGTGTGGTCGGAGCGGATAAAATACATATATTACCGTGGGGCCAAAGAGTTTATTGTGGCGTTCTGAGTTACTCAGTACCCAATCTGCCTTATGTACATCAAAGCAAAATGAGGATGTCACCGTGGTCGAGTATAAACGCGGCCAGTAAACGGCGTCTCAGTTTTTGACGGAGGAGCATTTAATGCTTTCAACCGAGCCCAGATTTTGCGCCAATGAAACGCGACCACATCACTTCTGTAGCAATATTGCTACAGAAGTGTTCAGTAGCGAATCCGCGCCCATGAAACGGAGCAGGACCGATGAGAAACGTAGTTTCGATCCCATTACGAAATCTACACCCTCACTTGATTGAGATGAGGATGTGTTGAAGAGAAAATGAGAAACCTTGTTATATTTATAGATATAGGACATAACACCCAACAACTACGCTTTCTGTTTTTAATAACGACCATATTGACACTACAATTTTAAATAAGTAACAACTTGCTCGGCCTCCCTCGGCCACACATGCCAACCCACCACATATCAAGGATATCACAGCCATGCATCAACTGGGCCCCACCATGTCCATGAAATGGCGCCCCAAATATTAAAAAGGAAGGCAGAACTAGTATACAAAAGCTGCATGCATGTGTGAATTAAATGTGCTCCACTTACAGTTTTTGTAAACAATCCTTTGTTTGATGCCTTGACCAACCTATTTTTGGATCGGATGATTTGCACGGTTGAAATTTGTGTATGGCTAAGATGTGTCCCACAATATGGCTGGGGGTGTAGAGGTGCTGATGTAGAGTGGATCGCACACACTTTCGCAGGAAAGAAGGACCAAGTAAGGGGGGAGAAACGATCCAGACTGTCAAAACTTTAAATTAGTTGAATTTTGCAGACCGAGATAAGTTTTTTGACATATTATATATGATTTTGGAATAGGAGATCTACTTAAGCAAGCCAACCATGCCGGGTTGCCCATGCCGGATTTGCGAGATTCCATCATATCAATAGTCAAAAGTCCCGTTTAATTTCGTGTTTACTATAAATGGTAGGTTTTAGTTTAAATATAACTCTTGATCCTTTGAGTTGTAGAAGTCAGGCTTAGAAAAGTTAGGAGAATAATGTGGTTAGGTAAAATTAGACAATATTTTTAGCTGAAAATAAGGTCAAGAAGGAGTAGAGGTCGTCTATAAATAGTAAGGGCCCGTTTGTTAATGCTGAATTTTTATACTTAACGCGGAATTTAAAAAAAGTTCCATGTTTAGTGGTGTTTGTTAATGCGGAAGAAGGAAAGCGCTCCACCATTTTATACTGAAATTTTTTCGTGATAGGAGTTTAACTTAATGGGGAATCAAGAATGTACTATGTGATTTTTTTAAATCCAAAATTGTCTTTTGCGACAAAGATTTTCTCCCTTGCGTTATATGCATCCCAACTTTTAACATGGGGCATTTCTTTGAGCCCACCATGATTTATGTGTTAGAACTACACTGTCTATCAACTTTTCTATACTTTTCTAAAGCATGATCCGAAAAAATATGCACATTCAAAGCTCAAGTCAATGCCACCACATAAAGTAGTGGGACTGGAACGACTCTCGTTAAAACCTTCCTGATGTCCACCGTGAAACTTATTTTCCATCAAATCTCTTTATAAGATCACATAGACCTGTATGAAGGCAAAACACAAAAAGAGCCTTATGTGGTCCCAAGAAGTTTTCAATGATAGGCACCTAATTCCCACAGCTTCTTGTAGTGTGGCCCACTTAAGCCTTAAATTTGTTTTGTTTTTATGTCTTAATTTCTAAAATAATATGAAAAAAATGAATGGACGTTATAGATAAAACATATATTTCATGGTAGGCCCCATAAAGCCCTTAATTGTCCATATTTAGGTAGATCTTGGTGGGTAGTATGCAATTCCCTCCTAAATCGTAGGACTCCACTGGAATCTTAGGTGGATTCCACCATTATATTTGTGATAAATCTAATCTATCCATCCATGTTTTGAAATCATTTTCAGACTTGAGACAAAAATATGGAGGATACAAGACTTAAGTGGGCCGCACTAAAGGAAAAGGTGGGTAGGAAAATCCCTATCGTTGAAACCTTTATGGGGTCGACAGTGATGTTTACATGCCATCAATACCGTTTTTACCGTCATTCCTAGTGAGATAAAATCAAATCACAAATATTAGCATGATTGAAAACTTCTGTGGCCCCATGAATATTTTAATTATGAACATCCAATCCTCACATTTTCGGCCCATTCGAGTATTGGGTACGGCTCATTTTTAGCACTATGTCTTAAAATGATTTCACAAAACAGATGGACGGGGTGGATTTCACACAAACATCACGGCGGGCCCTACCTAGATTTTCAGCAGTGGACTTCCTAAGAAAGGCTTTCCCATGAAATCCGACTTACTGGAGATAGGGGTGTACATTGGGCCGAACCGAGTCGAACTGGGCTCAACCCGGCCCAGCCCGGTCACCAGTCAAACCCAACACGAACCCGGCCAGGCCCGGTCACTAGCCCAACATGTCCAGCCCGAACTCGACCCAGTCAGCAATCAGGCGAGTTCGGGCCGAGTTTAGGCCAGTTTCGGACCTGCTCAATCTACAAAGGGACCCATGATTTGGACGGCCTAGATTGCTGTAAATCTATTACACCTATGAGGTGGATGAGTCATTGTCACTTCAAAGATAAGCGATGAACTATCCCAGAAGTCAAGAGAGAGAGAGAGAGAGAGAGAGAGAGAGAGGGAGAGACGAGAGGGACGAGAGAGAGAGAGAGAGTTTTAGGGTTTAGGGTCAGGCGGCATTCTCACATCTCTGTCTTAAATGGTTAGGGTAAGGATTTAGGATATATATATATATATATATATATATATAAGGCCGAGTCGGGCCGAACTAGGACCTATTCGAACTGGGCTCAAACTCAGTTTCGAGTTGAAAAAAATGGCCCGTCCCGGACCGAACTCAGTTCAGGGTCGGGCTGAGTCGAGTTTTTTTGGTTCGAGTCGAGCGAGTTAATTGGGCTAGCTCGGTTCGTGTACAGCCCTACCTGGGGATGTGGTTTGGCTAGTGACGGTGCCACTAGCTTGGTGACTAGTGGTCGGTGCTCTGTGGGCCCACCATGATGTATATGTTTCATCTACGCCATTCATCCATTTTTCCATATCATTTTATAGATCATTGATATAAAAAATGAGGCAAAGGAAAATAATACTGATTAAGCGCCCATCATCAAAAATCTATTTGTGCCCACTGTAATGTTTATTTGAGGTCAAACCTATTAATTAGGTCATACAGACCTGGATTGAAGGGAAAAACAAATATCAACTTGATCTAAAACTTTTGTGGGTCTAATAAGTTTTTAATGGTGGGCAATAATCAACATTGTTTCCTATGATGTGATCCATTTAAGATTTGGATATACTTGATTTTGGGATCATGCCATAAAATGATCTGTAAACATGAATGAACAGAGCGGATGAAATGAATACATTATGGTGGAGCCCACAAAACACCAACCAATAGCCATTAGCTAGTGGTAGGGTAACTAGCCAATCTACCTCCCCAATATGGGGGAGCGGATTTGGTGTGACCCGGATCCACCGAGGTGGGTGGGACCCTGACTGTGGGGCCTATTGTGATATACATGATTACATTCATACTGTCCATCTATATTAAAAGCTTATTTTAAGGCATGATCCAAAAAATAAATTAGCTTCAAATCTTAGATGGACTTTTGTCTAAAAAACAGTGGTGACTGACCATTTAAAAATTCTTTTGGGCCACAAAAGCTTTGGATCATAATGATATTTGTGTCTTCATCTAGCTGTTTGTGACCTTTTCAATAGGTTAGATGACAAATGAACATTTCAGTGAAATTCATGAAGTTTTTAAAGGTAGGGATTCAATCACAATTATTTCATATGCGTAAATGTGTCAAATTAATATATTTCAAACATTTCATATGTTAGTTAACAAATAAGTTATTCTAGATTCACTATTAATTTTCTGACTTTGGATTCAAATTTCACATTCAGACTTCAGATTCAGACTTCGGATTTCATATTTAACAAACGGGCCCTAAGTTTGCTATTTATAATAAGTCACATTTTTAGGGTGTTTGAGTTGAGTCTAAGTCTAAATTCCATCTTAGATTTGAGTTCCTAATTTAAAGAATTGTAATTTCATTTTTTATTATCAACCAAGTTATTTCAAATTTTTAAAAAATTATTCCCGTTTTTCTCTAGTGGATTCGAGGATGCTCTGTGAGAAGACCAGAAAGCTCTACGAATTTGGAGCAGTTATCCCTTGAGGAAGACAGTGATCAACCTCATCATGTCCCTCCGTGCGCAAAAACCATCGTTACATTCTTTCTCTTAACGATCTATTTCTAGGTCAACGATTTAAGGTTTGGGATGAATTTTCTAGGAGATTTCTTGTGTATTAAAGGTGGAGTCTGACCAATCGATTGAAGGTTTGGAATGAACGTTCCAGGAGATTTCTTGTGTATTAAAGTTGGAGCCTGACCAATCGATTGAAGGTTTGGAATGAACGTTGCAGGAGATTTCTTGTGTATTAAAGATGGAGCCTGACAAATCAGAGGCTGTGATCTTACACTAGTGCCGTGAAGTCTCTTGTATTTTTTGCCAATTGAAGCCTAATGCAATTTATTGCCACCATCTAATTTTCCATTAAACTATACAAAAGTCCTCTTGGGTTTTGTTTGAAAAAATTAAGAAAAGGCAAGCTTAACAATAATCCACACCAACTAAACCCTTTATATATTTCATTGAAATTCATTGAATTGTACCCCGTGAAACAAACACAAAAGGTACATAAACATTAGGATGCCCATTAAGTATATGAACCCCATTATATAATACAAAAATATGCGTGTTTTTTCGAGTGCGGAGCACATGCCATTGTAGCCAAAGATGGCACACAGTTCAATGACCAAGTTGGAATATCTTATTTGGGTCCAGCCACAAATGAGAAAATTTTGAAATACAAAATTAAAATTAAATTGTCCAAATGGTGAGCCCCACTTTAGATGGATGATAAACCAACTTTAAATATTGAAATTAGATTTTAAGTACTGCTACATTCGTGGATGCCCAATTAACATTTTTTTGTATATTTAATTTTAATATTAAAAAATAAGGAAAAAAAAAAACTCAATATTAGAATATTAGCACATTGTTTTTCAAATAGAGATCCTAATTGTTCGATGTTAACAGATTTCTTTCAGAAAAGGAAATTATTATTATTTTTCTCTCCTTCAGCACAAGGAACCCAATTCCATGAGTTTGGGTGAGTTTGGGAGATTCTATTAAGAATAGAGTACACAACATCCAAACGACAATACTGTAAAGTAGCCGTTTTCACAACTCTGAGATTGCATCTTCATTGCTACCACACAAAAGTTATACGGTCTTAAAATCCTGCTCCATTGATATCTTCAATTTTGAATCTTGCATTTGAGTAGGAACCATTGAATATTTATTTTCACTAACAATAACAATTTCAACTAATGTTTTGTACAATGGGCTGGTGGCAGAGAAGCCACGAGCACTAACAGTTAAGATCATCCTCATGTAAAATTCAGGAGGGGGTGCTACCCTATCAAAATCCTATAGTTTTAATATTATTTTCATATCCACTGTAATTACTTGGGTGCCAAATTAACCAAAAGACAACACTACTATATGGGCTAATTTGTTTTTCAATTTATCTTTGTAAATCTTTGTAAACCTCCGTGAATAAGTAATAATTATTTACCTATGTAATTCTCGCAGCTTTCCCAAGGCAGGGATTGACAGCTGTTTGAAAATAGTCCATGCTAAAGCTAGGGAGGGGTGTGAAAAACAGTGGGGCCCACCCTGATGTATGTGGCTTATTCATGTTGTCTATCCATTTGCCAGTTGATTTTAGGGCATGAGAAATAAACAATAAGGCAGCTCCATATTTAAAGTGGACCACAACACAGGAAACAGTAAAATTTTAATGCTTACTAATGAAAGTTTTTTAGGGGTCATAGAAGTTTTAGATTACGCTAGTATTATTGTTTTCTTTGTATTCATGTCTACATGACCTTATAAACAACTTAGATGACAAATAAACATCAATGTACGCCCTAGGAAGGAAACATCTTTCAATAGTGGACGTTTTAGGAACTGTTTCTTGTGGTGTGATCCACTTGAGCTTTGGATCTGTCTTATTTCGGGCTCATGTACTAAATATCATGGTCAAAATGGATAAACAACATGGATAAGTCACATAGATTATGGTGGGGCCCACAAATATAACTCAGCTTTTTACTGACCCATTTTCGAATTAAAAAGACTCAACTATTTCCAAACATATATTATGAGTAATAATAACTTATTTATGGGATTTGTTAAACACCACTGAGCAAGATTTAATCTCTAATTACTTTCACAACCTCAAAGGGTTTGCATGTGAAAGTTCAGAGATTAAATCTCCCATTTGTATTCCAAGCTGGCCCATGTGGTGCGTGTACACACGTGTATGTTCTCAGCTGACTTGTGGATGTGGTGGAGGTTTTTTTAAGCAGCAGAAACGATCACATGAAACTAGTTGCATCCTCAGTCTACTACCATACAGCTAGATGCTTCAGGCAAGTGGAACGGTCCTACCATTCATCTGAGATCTCCACTCATTCAATACCATTGTCAGCCGGCCATCGATGCATAAATCCAACTGATGGGATGATCCCAGGCCTGCAAGGTTGGTCATTTTTGTTATAGCCGTTTATTTTAGAAGTCATGGTTAGGTGGTTAGAATCATCCTAGTGAAGTGTTCTTCTAGAATAAAAACTCATCCAAAGTGGGGGCCATGCAATAGGTATTTTAAGTGGATCACTTATTTTCCAAGGTCGATCTGGACCATCCATATTTGCATGGTTCTGATTGTATGGTAAAGATCAGGTGATTGGCAGGACACTTGACATACTGGCGCGGAATGAATTGGACGGTCCAGGTCATTGATTGTGAATGAAATACTATAAAGCCTGCATAGGCAGTAAAGGAAAGGTAAGAATGGACACGAGTCGCAATTGGGCATCAAGCAAATCAACGACGGCATTTATATCAATTCGATTAGGTAAATCCCTTAAATGCATGGATGGGCCTACTTGAACATATAAATTGGGTGTTGCCCGTGAACTGTGAACGTCCGAAAGTTTAACATTATTTATTGGAAGAGGAAAATTACTCTTCGACTGTTCATAGTTTATTATTCTAATCAGATTTTAGAAGAAAGTTATTGGCTACACCAAGTTTGTTATTTCATCTTTACCACATCCCTTGCCAGGCTCTTGAACGCTAAAACGTATATTGAAAAGAAATGCACATGCATGCCATGAACTTGTGATTCTTGCTGTTCTTTTTTTTTTCTTCTTCTTTTTTTATTTATCTTCTACCCTGTTTTCTTCTTCTTCTTCTTTTTTCCTTTTATATTTTCTTAATACTCTCTGCCGTGCATTGCATGCTTATTTCCAAGTAAGAATCGTAAATTCTTCTCCCACGATCAAAATTATCTTATGTTATTCTTGTTATTATTCCTTGACCTCAAGGTGTTTATGCCTGATCTAATAGTGTAGAATCTAACAATTTCGATGATGCCATGTGTCAGTGAAATCAAAACAAATTTTTTTATTTTTATTTTTTGTGCTACTTTGAAGACTAAATATGATCAGAATTCATGAAGTAATGAGTAGCCTCAAAATCATTCCAAACAAGAAATGAAGCGGCCACATTCATCGAGGACAAATTCGTCCATAGGAGGATGACACTGTATAAGGTCAGAATGTGGGGCCCGGTCATGGCATCTCCCAGCAAAGGCACTTGGGTTCGAATTGAGGGGATCCCCCTTCATGCCTAGAGTGAACAAATCATTTGACATATTGCGGACATGTTTAGATCAATAGTAGAAATTAATAGGCAAACCCTTGTTGGATCGATACTCTGGTACATTAGAGCCAAGATCATCCCTTCTTCGGACACACCGCTATTCAAGATACTGGATCTTAAGATTGATGAAAGATCATTCTCAATCACTGTCTTTTTCTAATTAATTGAATGTCCACAATCAACTTTTCACCTTCCTTGTGCTCATCCTTATGGAACAAGGATCCTTCGTCGAATTTGACGTCGCGAGGATAATTTTCCGTGTAGTCTAATCGTATAGTCTGTACCCCCTCACACCATTACTATAGTCGATAAAGATGTACTTTTTAGCCCTTTGGTCCAACTTATCTCTCTCAACTGATGGGATGTGAGAATAAGCATCACGACCAAATACACGCAGTCCTGAGTAGTTTACTTGCTAACCACACCACAATTCCTATGAAATTTTACATTCAATGGCCATAGAAGGGGATCGATTCACCAAGTAACAAGATGTGTTAATGGCTTTAGTCCACAATTCATTGCCCAACTCAGCATTACTGATCATGCATTGGGTCCTCTCCAAGTGAGTCTGATTCATTCGCTCAGCTACACTATTTTACTCTGGTGTGTGGCGCACTGTGTTGTGACTCATAATGTCTTTATCTTTACAATACCGATTGAATTCCCCACCGTTATCTGTCATTAACACCTTCGCTTTTTACCCAGACTATTTTTCCACTATATATCATATTTTACTGTTTGAAGTTGGTGAAAACATCGAATTTATTTTTTATAAAATAAACCCACACTTTTCTAAAATAGTCATAAATGAATGTGACAAACCATGACAATCCTCAATCAAAAACCACAAGTGTCAGCTTTCATACAATAAGATGTACATAATCTAAAATCCCCTTAAAAACATATTTCTCAGATTTAAAAGATAACATTAACTGTTTACAATATATACAATGCTCGCATATACTAAAATCAATGCTTTTAAAACCTGAAATTAAACAGAGATAAGAAAGTACCACATTGTAGACCCATATATATATCGTCTGCTAATACATGACCAATTAGTGTCTGGATCAATTTTTTTTTTCTGCCATCCCATTTCCCTTTAATGAGTTCTAATATGCAACGCCAAGCAATTCCGCTTTCTCGGTCCGAGAAGTGCATTGTTGGAACTGAGTTTTCTATTGATTCCTACGAATTGGATTTAAAAAAAAAATTTCTTGAATGAAGTATTCTATTCCAGGGATGAATCGAAAAAGAAATATTTATGGGTTCTGCCTCCTATTTTCGATGAAGAAAATGAATCATTTTATCGAAGGATTAGAAAAAAATCGGTCAGGATTTCCTCTCTTGAATTTTGGTTATGGAAAGTGAAAGTCATTTCGTTTAGTACGAGATTGCTTCACACCTCGTGGTGCTACACCGCTTGCCTATCGAAGTTCTATTCAAAAACCTCGTATGAGAACTCGCATAGAGAAGGATTTCCTGCAGCGCAGCAGTTCTTCCATACCAACTTAGTTGCCCGGTGTTGCTGATGTAGAGCAGGTCGCGGACAATTTCATGGCCAAGATGGATCAAAAAAGGCCGGTCGACGACAGAAGTGATCTGGACCGTCAGACCTTAGATCGGGTGTATCTCGCAATCCGGAATGAGTTACCTGACGTAAAATATATGATTTTGGGGTAGAACAAGCTACTTTAGCCAACCAACCCTGCTACATCGGGTTGCACAGCTCAGAATTACAAAAAACCCTTGGATTGACGGTCGTTTCCCTGTTTTAATTTCATTTTTACTATAAATAGTAAGTTTTAGTTTGATTATAACTCTTCATCCGTCGGGCTTTAGGAGTTGTGCCCAACGTGAAAAGAGCTTAGAATAATTAGGAGAACGGTTTGGTGAAGCCAAATAGGACACTTACTATTTTTGGCCGAAAACCTTGCGCACTAGTAGACATCACGATCGTCTATAAATAGTAAGTTTACTATTTATAGTAAGTCACGGATTCTAGGTGTTTGAGTTATAGTTTGATTCTGATTTCTTTCCCATTGCTTGGTACCCCTATTTAAAGGGTTATGAACTCGTTTTTATTCATCAATTAATCAATTTCGAATTTCTTAGAATTTATTTCTATTTTCTGCTTTCTTTTCTCGTGGATTCGAGAAGTCTCTATGAGGAGTCCAGAGAAGCTCCGTGGATTCGGAGTAGTTATCCTCATCACGTTCATCCCTACGTCAGCTGCTATTAGCATAACAACTGGTACATCATAGGTTGGCCCAAAACCTCATGCCCCGCTCGCTTATGTGGCCTAAGCATGCATGCCACATACATACAGACATGAAATCTACTACAGATGCCGCAACTCTACCCGATGAAGTAGTCCTGATCAACCTATAAAGGTCGTGTCTTTAGGACTATAATTGCCTCCTTGGAAACTTTAAGGTACTGTGTTGATTTTCTAATAACAGTGGTAATTCACGGTAAATGGGTAATAATTATTTACCTTCACATTTACAGCTGAATTTTCAAGGTGATGTTGATAGTAGCCTTCATTTATAGCACCTCACGTCACCTAAGTAAAAAAAATATTACATTTGTGGGGGCCATCATGATATTAGTGTCTTATCCACACCGTTCATCCCTTTAGCCAGCTCATTTTAGAGCATGACCTAAAAACTGAGGCAAATAAAAAGCTCAAGTAAACCATACCATAGGAAATAATGGGGATTGATCTCCTACCAATGAAATCTTTTTTGAGGGCCCTAGAAGTTTTGGATAAAACTGATATTTCTGTTTTCCCTTTATCTATGACTCTATGACCTTATTAACAGGTTGGATGACAAATAAACATGCCCTAGGAAGAAAATAGCTTTCAACGGTTGACGTCTTTACAATCATTGGTTTTTATGGTGTGGCCCACTTGACATTGGGATTTGCCTCATTTTTGGACTCATATCTTAAAATGTGTTGTTAAAAAAGTTGGATGCTGTGGATAAGTCACATACATCATGATGGGGCCCACAAGTTTAAATCAGTAAAAACATGGTTTTTTGGATTGATTTTCTAGATGTAATTCTTGTATATTTCAAACCGTTGAAGTTAGTCATAATTATTTTTTTTTTACAAGTATTTACTGGGAAACTTAAAAATCAAACAGCTCTTAAGGGCACGAGTAAAGTGTGTGAATTTGTACACAAGCGCCTCAAGTGCTCCGAGAGATATTAGATTTTTCCTTAAATCAGGAACGTATCTCACTTCACTCAAGATTTGCTCCATGCCATCAAACATCTTGATGCGTACCGATCCAACTTCTACCACTTTACATGCATTATCATTGCCCATAAACACATAGCCACCATCGCACTCACCGTAACTGGAAAACCAACTCTGATGAGGGGTCATATGGTACAAAGCTCTCATATCCATAATCCAATATTCTTCGTTGTAGTACCTGAATTTTGATGCTGTCAATACGTCACTACCATTCATTTCCTCATGGAATTCCATATTATTGGCTTCATTGAAAGAACTATCTGAATTCTCCTTTCTCGACTTAGGATTCTAACAATCATTCTTCATGTGTCCAGTCATGTCACAATTCCAGCACTTTAACTTGCCTTTGCCCTTACCCTTAGATTTGGACCTCGATCGCGAAGATCCACAATCCTGTTTAGAATTTATTTTCCTCGTAAGTAGTACATCTGTAGAAGCACCCACGTCACCATTTTTTCTTTCTCATCGCCTTCGACTGAAGAGTTGAGATAACGGTCTTAACACTAATGGTTGTTCTATTGATGCACAAAGAGTCCTTGAATGAATCATACGAAGCTGGGGGAGAATTCAGTAGCATACATGCCTAATCCTCATCTTTCATCATCTCTTCTACATCCAACAATTTGCAAATCAACCCATTAAAGTTACTAATGTGGGCCTCAACGTCAGCCCCCTCTGTCATCTTCAAATTAAACAATTGTAGCTTCAAGTATAAATGATTCTAAAGAGATTTCTTCACATAAATATTTTCTGATTTCACCTATGTACTTGCTGTAGTTTTCTCTTTCATAACATTATAGATGACCTCATCCATTAAACACAATTGGATAGATGTTTTAGCTTTCTTATCCATCTTGTTCTATTCTTCTTCTGTCATAGATTCCGATTATTTTTCAAGGAGAGCATCGTCTAATACTTGAGAAATATGATACTATTCATCTTAACTTTCCATAGTTCAAAATTATTTTTACTGAAATATTTTTCTACATTGAACTTCTGGTCACAACCAAGTCCAGAAAAGAATAATCCGAATTTTATGTGGAATTACTCTTTTGAGAAAAAACCACAGTACAAAGGTGACGCAAGGATGAACGTGATGAGGATAACTACTCCGAATCCACGGAGCTTCTCTGGACTCCTCACGAGGAAAGAAAGCACGAGGAAAGAAAGAAGAAAATAGAAATAAATAATAATAACTTCTAAATTGATTAATTGATCAATAAAAACGAGATCACCAACCATTAAATAGGGCTACCAATCAATGGGAAAGAAATTAGAAGCAAACTACAACTCAAACTCTTAGAATCCATGACTTACTATAAATAGTAAACTTATTATTTATAGACGGTCGTGATGTCTACTAGTGCGCAAGGTTTTCGGCCAAAAATAGTAAGTGTCCTATTTGGCTTCACCAAACCGCTCTCCTAATTATTCTAAGCTCTTTTCACGTTGGGCGCAACTCCTAAAGCCCGACGGATGAAGAGTTATAATCGAACTAAAACTTACTATTTATAGTAAAAACGAAATTAAAACAGGGAAACGACCGTCAATCCAGGGGTTTTTCGCAATTCCGGGCTGCGCAACCCGGCGTAGCTGGGTTGGTTGGCTTGAGCTCGTTCTACCCCAAAATCATATATTTTACGTCGATAACTCATTCCGGATTGCAAGATACGCCCGATTTAAGGTTCGATGGTTGGATCACTTCTGTCGCCAGGTCTTTTTCGATCCATCTTGGCCATGTAATTTTCTGCGACCCACTCTACATCAGTCTCCTCCACTTCAAAAGAACTCGTCCTCGAGTTCTCGTCATGCTCGGGTTCATGATATCGGTCCGCGACATTGAAAGTCCGTGAGATTGCCATGTCATCCGGAAGATCAACAACATAAGCGTTGTCATTGATCTTTCGAATGATTGAGATGGGTCCAATCTTCTTATTTTTTAACTTGTTGTACGTCCTGGTCAGAAATCTCTATTTGCGCAGATGGACCATAACACGGTCGCCCACCTTGAACACTTTTTGTCGCCGTTGCTTGTCCGCTTGTTCCTTATACTTCTCGTTCGAGGTATGTAGCTTGGTCTGCACTTCTGCATGGATGCCCATGATCTTGTTTGTTATATGTTCTGCTGCAATGCTCGTGCCTGTGTACTTGGGCAGAGGGACCAAGTCAAGTCTATGGCGAGGCACTCGTCCGTAGATAATCTGGAATGGTGATTTCCGTGTTGAGCAGTTCACCATGTTGTTAAATGCAAACTCTTCTTGAGACAAGGCCAAATCCTACTACTTCGGTTTTTCTCTTGAAATGCAGTGAAGGAGGTTTCCTAACATGCAATTCACAACTTCGGTTTGCCCATCAGTCTGTGGGTGGTAAGCACTGCTGAATTGAAGTCGTGTATCGAATCAAGTCCACAAAGTCCGCCAAAAGTGGCTAATGAACTTCGTGTCATGATCGGAAGTAATGGTCTTGGGGACCCCGTGTAGCCGTACGACCTTCCTGAAAAATAAATTCGCCACATGTGTTGCATCGAGGGTCTTCTTGTATGGGATAAAGTGCGCCATCTTGGAGAAATGATCTACCACCACGAACACTGAATCCATGCTGTGTTGTGTTCGTGGGAGACCAAGTACGAAGTCCATTGATAAATCCTCCCAAGGACCATTAGGCCCAGTGCGGTGTAGAGGCCCGTATTCGAGATTGCCCCTTGGAGGTCGACAAACATGACAACGTTGTACGGCTTTTCCCACATCGCGTACTACCTGCGGCCAGTAATACCGCTCTTCCACAAGAGCTCGCGTCTTGTCTCGCCCTAGGTGTCCACCGAGGCCACCTTCATGTAGCTCCTAAATAATCTGCTCTATTAAAGAACTTTGGGGGATGCACAATCGATTCCCTTTGAAGAGAAAATCGTCCAGGTATATGAAGGTCACAGTGACCTTCTTGACACTTCATCCAAGAATCTTTGAAGTCCTCATCCTCGGCATACGGATCCTTAGACAGTCGAAGCCGACTACCTCGTTGCTCATTGTTACTAGTAGTGATGCCCGAGGCTAAGTGCATCGACCACCTTGTTCTGCTGCCCTGACTTGTGTTGAACGAACGTGAATTTCTGTAAAAACGCAACCCATCTAGCATGCACACGATTCACGTTAGTCTGACTATTAATAAACTTTAATTCTTGATGGTCAGTGTACAAAACAAACTCTCTTTGAATCGAGATAATGTCGCCAATGTCGCGGTGCCTGAAACTCAAGCTCATAAGTGGACCACTTCTTTCGGGCTTCACTAAGCTTCTCGCTGTAGAAGGCTACCGGCCTGCCTTCCTGTGATAACACTCCTTTAATTTTGACGTATGAAGCGTCACACTCAACCTCAAACAATTTGTCGAAATTAGGAAGCACCAAAACCGGTGTTGTAGACAAACGATGCTTGATCTCATGAAAGCTCTTATTAGCTTTATCGTTCCACTGGAACAGTCCATTTTTCATCCAATCTTTTATAGGCGCGACTATGGTGCTAAAATCTCGCACAAATCGATGATAGAAAGTCGCTAACCCGTAAAAACTCCTCACCTCATGAATGTTTGTCGGGATCGGCCATTCCCTAATAGCTCGTACCTTTTCATCGTCCACATGAATGCTTATGAACATTACAACAAATCCTAGAAATAACAGGCTGTCAGTTAAAAAACTACACTTCTTCAAGTTAAGGTACAACTTGTTAATTTGTAGGACCTGCAGCACCTGCCTGAGATGTTTCCTATGCTTCGCCTCATCCTGGCTATATATCAATATGTCATCAAAATATACTACCACAAATCGGCCAGTGAACGGTTTTAGAACTTGATTCATCAAACGCATAAAAGTACTTGGTGCGTTCGATAGGCCGAAGGGCATGACCAGCCACTCATACAACCCTTCCTTGGTCTTGAATGCCGTTTTCCACTCATCACCGGGTCGAATACGAATCTGATGGTACCCGCTCCTTAGATCTAGTTTAGAGAACACCTTGGCCCCTTCTAACATATCGAGCATGTCGTCCAACCGTGGTATTGGGAACCGATATTTGATGGTAATTTTTTTGATTGCCCGGCTGTCGACACACATGCGCCAGCTTCCATCTTTTTTTGGCGTTAATAATGCTGGTACGGCACATGGGCTCATGCTCTCTCTCAAGAGACCCTTACGGATCAATTCCTCCACTTGCCCCTGAAGTATCTCGCACTCCTTCGGACTCATCCGATAATGAGGGCGATTGGGCAGGCTAGCCCCAGGGACGAGGTCTATGTGATGTTGGATGTCCCTCATGGGGGGCAATCCATCAGGTAAATCCTCAGGCCAGACTTCTTTGAATTCGTTTAGCAACAGTCTTAAGCTTGGAGGGATATTTGAGGGTTCCTCTTCCTCGCCCTTCACTACTACGGCGTATACCTCGCCAGTTTCCTTAGATTCCTCCATGAAATTCCGAATGGTCAAGAGGAATTTTCCTCCACTTTAGAGGCTTCAAGGTGGTTCTCTGGTGCCATAGGGGCAAGGATTATTTTTCGATTATCCTTGAGGAATACGTAGACATTATCTCGTCCCCGATGGGTCGCATCACGGTCCGATTGCCAGGGTCGACCGAGTAACATATGACAAGCTTCCATATCGACCACGTCACAAAGTATTTGATCCTTATAATTTTTGCCAATTGAAAACGAGATAGTGCATTGTTCAGTTACCTTGGTCTCATTCACCTTTTTTATCCAGCCAATAGAGTATGGGGAAGGATGTTTCATCGTTGGTAGCCGCAACTTGTCCACCATTACTCTCGAGACGATGTTTTCGCTACTACCACTGTCTATGATCACATCACAGACCTTTCCGTTAATGGTGCACTGAGTATGAAATATATTGTGTCGTTGTGGATGTAATTCCTTTCGTGGGGCATACAACAATCGCCTCACAACTAGAAATTCGCCACGATCCTCGCCCATCATTTCATCGCCACCTGCTATTTCTTCAGTGGTTTGTTCATGTTCATCAAAGCGATGGTCTTCCTCTGTGGCCTCATCTTCAGTGCCCCCTTCGTTTGTAGTCAAGTGCGCTACGGGATGTTGAGGACAAGTGTTTGATAAGTGACCTAGTTGGCCATAGCTGTAACAATTATTCGACCTTGGTCGAGCATAAGGATTTGGAATCCTACTCGGACCCGCTGTTGTGGGTGCTACACGTTGAGGTCTGGATGAGCCGCTCCCCGTATCACGGTTTGCGGTTGTAGGAAGTTGAGGTACTGGGTCTTTTTCTTATGGCAGTACTGGATCCTGTGTGGGACCCGTCATGGGGGGTCGAGTTGAAGGATATGACCGAGCAGGAGCTCTTTCAAGTTGTGTTTCTGCCCTACCCGCCAATTGAACTGCTTCATCTACAGTCCCGACTGGGTACATCTGAACTCGGTCCTGAATTGTCGGTCGCAACCCACCTATAAATCGCGCCACCTTCGTGACTCGATTACGGATCGTTTCGTGTAGCGTAGTTGAAATTCTTGATATAATCTGTTGTTCGATTTCCTTGCTGAATTTTGATATTCTTTGGAATAATATCTGCTCATAATCACTGGGAGAAATCGAGATCGAAGAAGACGCCTCATCCGTGGCCATGATGAGATAGGCGCCTTGTTCGCGAGCTCGTGAGAGTTGTAATTGTTCCCACCATGCGGAACCCGATTTTAATTTAAACGCTACCAATTTTACCCTCTTATGATCGCACGTCCATATAATCAAAATATCTCTCTACTTTGTGCCAATCGAGAAAATCTTCTATACGTAATAAACCGTTAAAACTAGGAAGATCAACCTTACCTCAATAGTCTCTTTCAGCACGATCTAAATGATTACCTCCATGGATTGGTCGTCGGGCAAAACCTTCATTAAGGTCCTCATCGTTAGAACTTGAATCATCTAGTGTAGCCCTACGGTTTGGCACTGGTAGTGCTCTACGGAAATCGGGGTTGCGTCGTACAGCAACCATGGGTGGTGGAGCCACCACGGGTGGTGGAGCACCGCCTAAGGCTCGGGGCGGAAGTAGCGCATCCGCAAGACGGTCAAGAGTTGCCTGCAGCCCTTGCATGGTCAACTGACTCTCCCGGTGGAAAGCTTCCATTCTTTCCGAAAGATAACGAATCCCTGGATCACTGTCCACATGATTTTGATTCATACCTCCATTGTTTGCCATCAGCTCGAGGGGAATCCTTGCTTTGATACCAATTGACGCAAGGATGAACGTGATGAGGATAACTACTCCGAATCCACGGAGCTTCTCTGGACTCCTCACAGAGACTTCTCGAATCCACGAGGAAAGAAAGCAGAAAATAGAAATAAATTCTAATAAATTCGAAATTGATTAATTGATCAATAAAAACGAGTTCACAACCCTTTAAATAGGGCTACCAAGCAATGGGAAAGAAATTAGAAGCAAACTACAACTCAAACTCTTAGAATCCGCGACTTACTATAAATAGTAAACTTACTATTTATAGACGGTCGTGATGTCTACTAGTGCGCAAGGTTTTCGGCCAAAAATAGTAAGTGTCCTATTTGGCTTCACCAAACCGTTCTCCTAATTATTCTAAGCTCTTTTCACGTTGGGCGCAACTCCTAAAGCCCGACGGATGAAGAGTTATAATCAAACTAAAACTTACTATTTATAGTAAAAACGAAATTAAAATAGGGAAACGACCGTCAATCCAGGGGTTTTTCGCAATTCCGGGCTGCGCAACCCGGCGTAGCTGGGTTGGTTGGCTTCAGTAGCTCGTTCTACCCCAAAATCATATATTTTACGTCAGATAACTCATTCCGGATTGCAAGATACGCCCGATTTAAGGTTCGATGGTCTGGATTACTTCTGTCGTCGACCGGGCCTTTTCTGATCCATCTTGGCCATGTAACTGTCTGCGACCCACCACAGTACAAAGAGATGAGTAATCCACTATGAAAGAAGAAGTTACAAGAGATAAAGTCTTACCAATTCAAACGGGCTTCGAATCTACTTCACAAGTCAACCCTTAGGAACGATTTAGAAAGCCCTAATACACTTATACACCTCCATCTCTCTCTCCCTCCCTCCCTCCCCCCTCCCCCGCAAAATTTATACCCAATATATAAACTATCACAATTAGAATAGAAAACTAATCCCACACTTAACACAATTCTACGTATATCTTCGATGGGACCTTTGATGCCATGCATCGACACCCATTAAGAATATGTCCATGGCATTGAACTCCTCCGATACCATTGAGTAACAACATTAAAACGTTCCAGCAACCAACATAGAATTTTCCAAATTTACTTGACGGGATCGAGCATTTGTCACGGAGGCAATGACATACCCTGTAAGACATATTTAAGACATCAACAACATCATCTACGTGCATATCTATCCAAGGTCTAGCTGGCAGATGTCACACGTGAATCAGCGCAGATAAAAAGAATGAACAAGGGCATGATGTGAGGACGTGAATCCAAGACATTCCAGGGCTGGTGATTACACTGGGAGGGAAAGATACAATATAGGTGGGCCTTCAGCCAAGGTCTACATACCACGGCCCAAATACGCCCAAATACCTTATACATTATATAGAACATACGTTTTCTTATATAGCCAAGGTCCACATACCATGGGCCAGGTCCACAGACCATGGCCCAAGTTCCAAAATCAAGATGCTCAGCTCACTTGTCATTAATTCAAAGAATGGACAATCATTCATTTAAATATAAGCTAAAAGAAAACCAAAGACAGTATTACATTTCCTTAGACTACATCAGGGCTTCATTAACGATACCCTACGGGTTCATTACATTTCCCTTGCTATAATTGTCCAAAGCTCAGCAATTACCTCATATATTCAATCTGAATCCCATCAATGGTTGTATTTACTCCAGTCCCACCTCTCGGCACCAAAGTAACCCAGATGTACTCATCTTCATCTGCCTCTAAATCTTCCACCACTTCTGAAATCCCTAACTTAAGAGTGCTCTTTCCGTTCACTGTCGAATCTCCCTCATTCCTCACTAACCTTACACCACTGCGCATGTTAACATAGGTCCCTGCAAACTCTCGAGACTCAGGTCCTGTGGTGGTTTCATCAACCACATTGACAAAGACATCAAACTTCACATATGTGTCCTTCTTAACATCAATCCCATACACGACTAACACCTCTTCTTCTTCCTCTTTCTCTTTTTTGCTTCTGTGAATCTTAGGCCTATGGACCTTGGTCCTTATGGTAGTGTCGAGGGTGCGACCCTCTGGGCCAAAGTCCGGAGAAAAGGTGTGACTCGGCAGTTGCAATCCGTTCTGGGTCTCTCTCATTTTCAATATGTTGCGTGCGATTTTGGGAGAAATGGATGGTTTGGGGCGTGCATTGAGCCAAGGAAGGTCCACCTCCTGGTAAGTATACCTGAATTTAGTCATGTCCAAGGTATCCCGTATCTTGATCCTGACAAGTTGGGCGTTCTCATCATAGAAGTAGAAGTAAGAGTCGAGCCACTCAGGATCTTCAAACTCAAGGCGGTTCCCTCTTAGCCCCTTCCAGACATTCCACAGGCGATCAATGTTTGCGTGATGAGCATAGAAGACAGGGTCACGTGCAGCCGAGTAGAACGCACCCATGTCCTCCCCCTCAGGCGTTATATCGCTCCCAGCCCATGAGTGCAACGTGTCATGGGGAGCAATCTCTATTGTTCCTGGCGACTTGCAGTAGCCCTCCTTACCGGCTTTGTACTTGCATCCCATGAAGAGCTCGGGCTTCTTTGCACCAGAAACCATTTGAGTATACATGAATGCAAGGTTGGAGGATATTTGGTCCTCAGGCCCAAGCCCACTCTCCTTTTCATGGTAGCTGATGTCGGCGACATGAGGTGGGAGGTGGATGGGATTCCGGTCCTTATCAATGAAAGACCCATTCAAGTACATACTGGGGAAAACCATGCCTGCAGGGTTATCCCAATTCCAGTAAGGCAGCGCAAAGGTGTCGTCTCCCATGAATTTCGCAAGCATCTGCTCATGGAAGTAGATCATGGCGCGATGCCATGGGAAGAATAGCCATGAATTGTGTATCTTGAAAATGGAGGTTGAATTTTCTTGGTTATAGGCTCCGGTGCAATAGATGCAGTGCATGTTTGCTTGGCGGTTAAAGCTACGTGGGTCATCATAGCTGAGTTGCTTCATGATTGAGACGGCCTTCTCGTACTTGGCAATATACTCTTCATCAACAAGGTAGGTTGGCCGACGGATACGCATCGGTGAGGAAGGGCTTGGGAACTGGAAATCTATGACGGACTCCTCCGATTTTGGTTTGGGAGGGCAACAGTAGACTGGCCTATCGGCATCTGTAAGGGACTTGTGACAGCTGCTTATGTTAGCAACCACGAGAATGGTTTTTGTTTTATTAGGCTCACTGCTGCTTGAAAACCATCCTCCATTCACACCAAACACGGTGCTCCTGAGCCATTCAAATGCTGCAGATATGTAGACTGCAGGGCTCTTCTCTTCATCCAAGCCTCTTAATTCCCTACACATTCAAAAAGGAAAGATAATTGTAAGTGGCAAAGCAAGAGATGATGCCGAGAAAGGACGGTTGTTGAGCAGTCATGAGATTTTGAATGAAGATTAATATGATAATGATGATAATGATAGATGCATATCACTTCTAGAATTAACAACTGATTACCGACATGAGCCTTAAAAATAAAAATTATATATATATATATATATATATATATATAAACAACTTTAGAATATATACTTTTACGGATGCTTTTTTTATTTTATTTGAAAAAAAAAAAAAGTGAAGCCCAACATTGAACACTTTATGGCATGAACATTTTCAGGCAGGCCCACCGACAAAATGGAGAGGGTCCACCTCTCATAAGATAGAAAGAAGCAAAAGAAAAACGGCGGGAGTTAGGCTTCCCTCGGGGCTTTTTTTTTTTTTTTTTTTTTTACACACGCGCACACACCCCTACACACTCACGCTGTAGTGGGATTTCACCACCTATGGATACTCGAACCCTTCCCTTGGGTTGCCTAGGCCTACTTGATCAAGGAACAACAGTCCTTGAATGGGCGTGGGGAGATCTCCCAATGAAGGGACGAGCCTGACCCGTTGACGGTCGCTCCCCAATCTGGCGTGGGTGCCCGCCACCGCGTTAGTCTCCCGTAGGGTGTGCGCGTTGCGAATGTCCAAATTGCACCACCAATAGCGGTATAGGGATTTTTTAGCCATTCGGTTCATTAAAAGAAGGCCTTGCTAGTGATTCCATTTACATGCATAAAATGTTAAAAGCCTTATTTGGATTATGAACTATTGGTAATATGGCAATAATTGCAGCTTAAATCACATCTACATAGATATAATTGTTTAAAAAAAAAAAAAAAATTTATTTTTATTTTTTTATTTACAATTTTACAAATGTGTCAACGATTCCAACTCTTCCACTGGTCATACTACCTGATACATCAACCCACACCTCCAAATCATCCGACCCTTGTGTGGATCGAGCAAAGGCCCAAAAGGAGCATCTGAATCCTCTATAACACATGTTGTACCGTGAGCCCATGTCATCTTAATTATCACATCCTCTCCATCCCTCGTTGTTTAGGCCCAACAGCTAAAGAAAAAAATCACTGATATCAGCAATTAAAGTGCGCCTCGCCATAGGGAACAATGGAGAGGAGATAACCACAGATTCATGTCGAGATCTTACAATGGCTCAAATAAATTAAGATGTCATGTTCACAACACAGTGTGACTCGCAGACAGTGCGAAAGGTTTTATTGGTCACGCATCCCCTCCCAACGTCTCCTTATAGTGTGTGGACCACCTGAGTTTCTGGTCGGTTTGATTTTTAGTCCTATGGTCTAACATCAAAGGGCGTATCGAATGGATGGGGTGGATCTGATGCAAAGTTGGTGTGGCCCCACAACAAACCCAGTGTTATATGAGCGCACCTCAGAATATAATTAGCACAAGATGAGAAGTGGGAGGAGAAATTAATACAGGTTTATTTCTCTTCCCTGTTCTGCTTAAGCTGAACTAAAAATAAAATAAAATAAAAGAAGAAGAAAAAGAATGAAGATTAAAGACATACCCCTCTATATGGGAGCCGTGAAGGAGAAAAGTTGCAGAGAAGGCAAGCGTGACAAAAATGAAAGCGAGCAGGACCGTTGAGAACCACAGCTTGGATCCCATGATGGAATCTGCAACCTCACCTCATTAATAGGAGGATGTGTTGAACGGCAAATGAGAGACCTTTGCTGAGCGGCGAATGAGATACCTTTGTTGCGCCTTTATAAAGATGTAGAACTTTGATCCCCAAACTACCACCTTTCTACCTTTCTCTCACCCATTTGTCCTTTTGTGGATTTTTTTCCTTCATTTTACAACCAACCCCAAAGTTACAGGTCATTAATTGAAGGTTAGGCATGAACATCCAAGGAGATTTCTTATGTATCCATGATGGAGGACCCCGATCAATAAGAGGCCCTGATCTCTTACACGTGTGTGACATGAAGCCTCTTGGGGCTTTGTTTGGATGGTTGACTATGACATTAATGTGGCAGAAAAAACTCACATCCTTAAATGTTACCTTTGATTGGATACAACCCACCGTCAAATTAATGTAATCCAAATTAATATGTTACTTGACGAAGGTCTGCCGATGTGCCATAGTTCCATGGACCTACCTTGATATATGCATTATATGCAGATGGTCTATCCATCAAAGTGGAAATGGACCACACTGTAGAAATCAATGGGAATTGAACGCCTACAGTCAAAAGCTAGTCCGTAGAAGTGTTGGATTAATTTGATATTTATGTTTCCCGTTCATTCAGGTCTATGTAATCTTATGAGCAGGTTGGATGGCAAATAAGATCATGACAGGCCTTAGGATGCTTTCAACGATGGGCATCATTATCTCCACTACTTGATGTGATGTGGTGTAGCTAGCTGAGCTCCGGATCTGCCTCATTGTTTAGGTCATAGCTTAAAAATGATATTGCAAAATGGAGGGACAATGCCGATATAACACATTTGAAACTTTTACATCCATATGCATCCAGTCACAATTCTTTCTTTACATGCATATCTATAATCCGAAATGTATCATAATCCATTCAGGGTTTACATGCATATATATAGTCCTAAATGTATTCTGGGAGTGACGTAACATAGGGTGATTTCTCCGGTTTACTTTTGATTATGTAATTGTTAATTCTAATAGGCCCTTGTATGTTTAGTTAAAAAACTTACTGCTATCAATTGTTATTTTAGTTTTTTGGGAAAGTTAAGAGCTCACCACCTATAACTTTGTTTATATGCGCGGGCACACACACATAAAAAAGGTACTATACTTGTCTTTGGGCAGGCACCATTAAAGAGGTAAAGGCCAACATTTTTGTTCCATTAAACCCCACAAAATTCCTCATGGGTCTTGTTTAAAATTTGGAGAACAACTGAGTTCAACAACAATCCATCTGCTGAACTTATATTTCATTGAAATCGCTCACCCCCTCAATCCAATCGCTGTTCTTATTCATTATATACCGTACATCTTCATTGTATATATGTATATACACCATGTACAGAAATATATATATATATATATATATATAAAAGAAAAATTATTCATAAATCATTATTGTTAAAAATGTGCCTCTATAAATCATAAACGAGGGGATGCAGACATTGGGATTCCCTTAAAATATCAATATAAAATATGTAATTTTAGAGTGTGGAGCTAGCACATGCCATTATAGCCACAGCTGACATGTGATCCAAAGACCAAGTTTGAATTATTTTTTAATTGGGTTCAACCACACATGGTGAATTTGAATTATAAAATTAAACTGTGCAAATGGTGAGCCCCATTTTATATGGATCATAAACTAACTACGGTAGATGGATCATAAACTAAGCTTACATGGTGAAATTAGAATTTAACTGTAACATTTGTGGATACCTAATTATTATGGTTTTGTATATTTAATTTCAGTATCAGATCAGCCATTGTTTTTCAATTAGAGTTTAAAATTGATCCATATTAATGGGTTACCTTCTAAATGGGGCTATTTCTTTCTCATGCAACACAGAGAACCCAAATCCATGATATTGGGAGAATCTATTACAAGTAGAAAAGATAACATCCATAGGACAGTACTGTATACCAGCCGTTCCTTTTAGGGTTGAATCCAGAACATGAATTGTTAAGATCATCATCATATTTGCATGGTTGTGATCATATGGTAAAGATCCGGTGATTAGTAGCACGCTAGACGTACGTAGTGGTATGGAATGGATTGGACGGTCCAGGTTATTGCTGGGACTGTCCCATGTGTCCAAAGAACAGGTTGTATTAGATCGATGCCCTTTCAGCTGATTGCCAATTAGAATAAGGCAATGGGCCTCGACGTTCACAAGCCATCCATTCTTTACTTTTGTGAAATACTATAAAGATAAGTTATCACCACTACACGTGGGCAGTAAGAGCCTGTTTGTTTTTCTATTATAAATAAAAGTAAATATTTAAGACAAGTATATATAACTCATGCCAGCTACTTCACATGAGTTGATGTATATGTGTATCTTTTAACAGTTCATCTCAAGGCATGAGGTAAAACATAAGGTAGAACCACAAAGCCGGTGGTCAGACACATCCATAATACCGGTGGGTCCCTCAATTTTAAAAAAGACGTAATCCCTGCGTGTATGTTTTTTATTTTTTATTTAATAAATGCCTTCTTTTTTTTTATTTTTTATTTTTTTTTAAAAAAAAGAACTAAGAAAAAGTGAAAATGGACACGAGTCTCTCGTGTGCACTATAAGGAAATCAATGACAGAACTGCAGAGTATCCCTTTTCGATTCGGTCGTCCAGAGGGATGGATTAGCGCGGGAGCGGATTAGGGGAGACCCGGGATCCACCTAGGTGGGTCGGACCCCTGATTGGGGGACTTATAATGATGAATGTGCCATAAATCGACACTGTCCAACTATTTTGAAAGCTCATTTTTTAGCATGATTCCAAAAATGAAGATGACTTATATCTTAGGTGGGCCACACCGCAGGAAATAGTCGTGATTGAATGCCCACCATTAAAAACTAAGTAGATTCCACCGGAATGTTTATTTGTCATCCAACCTATTGATAAGGTCACAAAACTTAGACGAAGAGACCACACAAATATCATCTTGATCCAAAGCTTTTTTGGTCCACAAAAAGTTTTTAATGGTCAATCACCACTGTTTCCTGTACTATCATTCATCTGGTACACGGAACTGCTTCATTTTTTGGATCATACCCTAAAAGAAGTTTTCAATACGGATAGACCGTGTAGATGAACTTACATACATCACTATGGGCCCCACAGTCAGGGCTCTCACCGACCTCGGTGGTTCCCGGGTGTCACCTAATCCGCTCTCGGTTAGGTTGCATATGTGGGCCCTACTTCAAAATAAAAAAATCTCTGTACCATGTGAACTGTCAACGTGGAGAAAGCTCGGGAACTGTTATTTATTGGGAAATGATTCTTGGACGGTGGACTCCGTGGAAGTGGGAGTGGATAGCGGCGGGCCGCCCAGGCTCTTTGGTGCCACCGTCACTATGGGTTTAATCCACACCGTCCATTCATCTTTTTATATGATTTTATGGCATGAGTGAAAAAATGTGGCAGATGATCCAAGACTCGGTGATAATGACGCCGACAGCTGGAGCCTTTCTAACGGCCACCGTGGTGTTTATTTGAACGTGGAGGAAGGAAAAACACAAATATTAGCTTGAGCCTTAGAATTTTGCCTCATATTTAGGCTCATACAATAAAATGATCTACAAAAATGTATGTAATATGTAGATAAAACCATACAAGTCAGCATGATGAACGGCATGAATCAGTTATAAATGTGACCAGGACTTCCTAGATGTAACGCTGGGTCACAGGCGGTGAATACAAGGCCCCGACCCTTGCAGATAATGGACGACCTATCCAGCCCAGATTTTGCAAACCAGGACTCGGTCAGCCGTGGGCCGAACGGATTAAGCAGGCTAGGGCGTGCATTGCGTACGGACACTGACAGTAGGGACGTAGCCACTTGTTGGTGCTTTGTGAACTTGCAATGATGTATGCTTTTTAATTATCTGGCTCTATATCTAATTTGGTTCATTATTTTAAAGCATAAGCCCAAAATTAAGGTAGATCTTCATCTCAGTTGACTCATATCACAGGAAAAACATGGTGATTGACCATTAAAAACTTCCTACAGCCCACTGTAATGTTTATTTTCCATCCAACCTGTTGTGAAGTAAAAACACAAATTTCACTTTGATTTAAAACTTTTGTGACTGTTGGTAGGTTTTTAATGGTGGGCATTCAATCACCACTGTTTCCTATGGTGTAATCCACCAAAGATTTTCATCTACATCATTTTTGGGCTCATGCCTTAAAATTAGCTACCAAAATGGATGGATGGCACGGAAAAAAGACACATACATCATTGTGAGGCCCGCAGGTCACCATCGAGTAGCATGCTATGCTCATTATCTCAGAAAAATCCAGTCCTTTAGATGTTGGAAACGTCATATTACAAAGGACACAGGCTGCCCATTGATGCTAGCTAACAGTGCTTTGTGGGCCCCACCATGATGTATGTGTTTTATCCACACCATCCATCCATTTTTCTAGATCATTTTAAGGCATGAACCCAAAAATGAGGCATATCCAGATCTCATGTGGACCCCACCATATCCAGAACTCATGAACCCAAAAATGAGGCATACCCGGTACATTTGAAATATAAAATTAAACCATCCAACTGGTGAGCTCCAGTGTAGATAGATCATGAACCAACCTTACATAGTGAAATTAGATTTTAACAGCTATATATATTTGTGGATATTTAACTTCAATATCAAAATATCACACTGTTTTCAAATAGAGTTCTAAACTATTCTATATTAATGGATTACCTTTCAAAAAGGGACTATACCTTTCTTTAGCAGCACAAAAAATCCAAATCCATGATTTCGAGGGATTCTATTAAGAGTAGAAAAGATTACATCCACAATACGGGATTGCATCTTCATTGCTACCGCACAAAAGCCATATATGGTCTCTAAAATATCTTCAACTTTCAATCTTGCATTTGAACAGGAAGTCATTAAATTTTCATTTTTCACAAACAATAATAAGTTCAAATAGTATTTCTAAAAACGTAGAATTCAGAACATGAACCGTAAGATCATCTTCATTTAAAATGTACTGGGGTGTTACCTTATGAAAATCTCATAGTTTTAATATTGTGTTCATCACAATTATAATTTTTTGGGTGCTAAATTAATCAAAAGACAACACTCTTTTTAAGGGTTGCGATGTCGCGAGTAATAAAACCCATATTCCGAATTCGGGGAATGAACTAAATAGAAATATAGGTAGGAAAATTTTTCACGGGTATGCGTAATCAAATTAGTTGTCAATTCATAGCCAACAATCAAAGTGGCGCTAGTTACAGAATGATTTCAAAGATAAACAAGAGTAACTAAACCGTAGAGAATGTCAAAACAAATATCCAAAATGTACAAATTACAAATCCCCCAGTTGGGGATATACAACCACACTAAACAAAATATACACTATATAAACTAAATAGATAAAGAAAACTCATCGACTCTCTGCTCCCCCACGCACTCCACTAGTAGGCGTCATCCCCCTAAATACTTGTATATGTTAAATGGAAGGCGTCAATGACCTATGTGGTGAAGAAATACCTACAAAATTGAACATGTAACATAATAGTCAAGCATATGTTACAACAAAAGCAACAATTCATAACATACAAACTATACATGTTATCCTCATACGCAAAAAAAATTTAACAACACGTCAAGCTATTTCACGGGTTAAGTCATATTTAAGTACGATGACACAAAAATATATTCAAGGTTGGGAAGGGGCATTGAGTTGGCACACGAAAATTTGTAGTGGCTAACAAGGTAGTAAAGTACGAAAAGAAAGCCCATTACGGCTAACAAGGCAGTAAAGTACGGAAAAACATGTTTGTACTAACCAGCCACACCCGGGCGGTATTTACAACTCATATTGGTTAAACACGCAAGAAAATCATCGTGCCTCAAATGTGTATTTACAACCATTATTAATCTAACTTACTAGTACTTGGTCTACAAGCAATTAAATTTAGGCAACTTAATTTATAAAGAATTTAACTTGCTAACAATATTAGATTGGGGATGCGCATCTAGCTAGCATGTGATGTCCATAGCGGCTAGCGATCAGGTAAAATATAAAGAAATGTACGTCCATACTAGTTAAGCACCTAGTAAAATCTTTACGCCTCAGATGCGTATCTACGACTTTTATTAATCTAATTATAAGCAATTTCATTTACCCAAGTTGGCGTGCGATGCCCATTGTGGTAAACCAGCTAGTAAAATACAGAGAAAAGTATGCCTGCACTAATTAGGCACCTGGTAAAATATTCACAACTCGAATGTGTATCTCCAACCTTTATTAATCCTAGTTTACAAGTTATAACGCTCGTAAAAATAATAATTTAGAGAGAGATTCTGTATCTCTCTCTCTCATCTAAACCTAATTCCTTTTTTTTTTATCTAATCTTAATTTTCTATCTTATCTCTATCACAATCTCTCTCCATTTTATATTTCTAACTCTTTTTATGTATCTCTCAACCACCCAACAAGCCATTCCTTTTAAGGAATGTGTCACAAGAGGAGTTCTACTATAACTTAAATATTAACAAAAAGACTCCCTACGTACAACTGAGAAAGAGATAGAGAGAAGGTTGGTTGAAAAATGATTTCAAGTTGGTACATTTATCATTTTTAATAATTTTAATGTAATATGTGGCTAGATGGGTGCGATGAATGGTTTGGATTAGTCTTCCGATTATTGCATACACTTGAATGAAGATGATCAATTCTTTGTGTAAATAGTCTAGTTTGGCACAAGAAATTACTCTCTACGAATGACGATAGATTTATATTTGTAAGATAGATTAGTTGTTATCAATTTTATTGAATTAAGGATTTAATTATTTGGACAACGCAATGAACGGATCAGATCGACAATACGATTATTGTGTTGTCAGATCTATAAGTGTTTAATAAGGAAAGCTCAAATTTTCTGTACGAATGTTGGTATCACTCGGCGTAGAAGGTCAAGATTGGCAATCAATATGTGTGTAGTTAAATCTACACCATTCATCCAATGTGTAGAGGCAAAACATGCCAAGACTTCAAAAATCTGGATGATCTAATCATTCGGTGGGCAACCCTGATTCGTCATTTGCCATTCATTTTCAAAATATAGATGTAAATAAGGATATGAATTGTTCAGATTAACAATATATGAGCCTCTCTGATTATTAACCGAGGGGTAAATAATGAGGATAATTTTGTCCATTATGGTTAAATGGACCCTATGTCCTTAATTAAAGTAAATCTTCAAAAATTTTGGGCTTATTTGTGTATTATCGATCAATCGTCGATCAATCGATTGATTGATCAATCGAATGTGCCGAATTTTGTTCAACGACTTGTATGCCTTAAACAGAATTTTATCGATTTGAAGTTTGATTGATCGACTATATCAGTTAATAGGTGTCTGGACAGAATTTAAGCTTTGCTAATCGAATCAAATAAACATATTATGCATGTAAACTTCAATTAAGTGATTTTTGAAGATTGTTGTATAGTAGTTGACCACTTAAGTTGTTAAATCAAAGGTGGGACCCACTAAGTGATGTAATTATATCAAACAATAATAAGGTTGTGTGATTGTTAGGATTTCCAAGTTCAAATCCATCAGATCATCTTGTGAATTGATCTTTACTACTAAAGTATTAGGTGAGTAACCCAACATATCTCATATTCATGGAAATTAAAATGAAATTGTTTATGTAATTAATTTATTCATATTTTGAACTAGCTGATGTTAATTCTTGAAAATGTATCACATTCTAATTTATGTTCTCACATTTAATTTTTGAAAAAATAATGGAATCACATACTTACATAACACTAGTGTTTATAAAATGATGAAATCATACATCATCCACTGTGGATCTTCTCAGCCTATGAAAGTTTTTTAAGTAAATAAAAGGCCGACTTTGATGACCTAAGGGCCCGTTTGGCCGGTCGGATTGGAAGGGCTTGGATGGTATTGGAAGGGATTGAAAGTCAAATCCTGGGACTGGCCTGGCGTGCCAAACAGAGTCGGTGATCTGATCCCAATCCCATGGATCTTAAGACAATCCACTGACAACACCATCATTACCTTTAAATCCCATCCAATCTAACCTAATCCTTTCAAATTTGCCTGGGACGTGTTTGGTTTGAGGGATTGGAAGGGATGAGAAGGTTTAATCCCAGGATTGGCCGGGCACGCCAAACAGATTGGATATAGCAATCCAGGGATATAGCAATCTCATGGATCTCGACAATCCACTGACAACATCATCATTACCTAGAAATCCATGCCATCCACCCTAATACCATTCAATCCCTCCCAATCCACCCGGCCAAACGGGCCCTAAGGGGTTTTCTCATCGTAGCTGCATGTACAAGTTAGTTGTCTCCACCAAATGCCGACTTTGATGACCCGGGGGATTTAATTCTCAACCTAGCTACGAGTGCAAGTTAGTTCTCTACAACAAATGCATAAAGTGGCGTGGCATGTGGGCATTAAATCTGAGCAGTCCATCATGTGGGTCTCACCATGTAGATGCCTTGCTCAAAGATCTGGCTGGTGGGATCGTCAGATAGGTCATGGTATTCGAAAACGGTGAACGGATTGGAAATCTTTTGTTTTTTTTTTTGGCAGATTTCATTTCTTACATGAAATGGGGAACACCCGATGAGAGAACCGGCTCTCTGTTTCCAGGGTATCTAACCGGTGGACCGCGTAATCGTACGCTTCAAGTTGAACGATCCAACCGTCCATCTGAGAACTCCACTCATTCTACACCATTGTTGGCAGGCCATCGATGCATAAATCCAACAGATCGACTGATCACATCCCTTGTAGTGTTGGCTGTTTTTGTTATAGCCGTTTATTTTTAAAAGTCATAGATCAGATGGTCAGAATCATGTAAGTGAAGTGTTCTCCTGGAATCAAAGGCAATCCAAAGTGGGGCCGTGCAATAGGTGTTTTAAGTGGAAAAATTATTTTTCCCCAGGTCGATATGGGCCATTTATATTTGCATGGTTCAATATGGTAAAGATCCGGTGATTGGTAGGATGCTTGACACTGCGGAATGCGCACTGGACGATTCCACGTGTCCATAGCTGATTCCCTATAAAATTAGAGCACGTGGCCTATTGAAATCCATCACCACTCCACGCGTTGGTTGAATAACATAAAGCCGTCAAGAGAGACTTTCACATGCTAACATGTTTTATGTTTTCATAACGCAAGAAGTCAACCATGATGTATAGGTTTTTATCACGGCGTTTATCATTTTTCCATATGATTTTAGAGTATGATCCCGAGGCACTTCCAAGGCTCAAGAGTTCCACACGGTAGCAATTGAACGCTCACCGTTAAAAACTTCTCTAAGGTCATGCGAGTTTTGGATCAAGATATAATTTGGGTTTTCCATTCACCCAGACTTATTTAACCTTATGAATAGTTTGGATGACAAATAAACATCAAATAAGCCTTATAAAAGTTTTAACAATAAGTACTATTATCACTGCTGCTTCCTATGGTGTGATTCCACGTGAGGTTTGAATCTGCTTCATTTTTTATTATTATTATTTTTTTTAAATCATGCTTTAGAAAAATGAATGCAGGGCAAGGATAGAGGTGGCCCCATAAAGCCCTTGCCCGTATCGATTTTTGTTGGTAAGGTTTGGGTAAGCCATAATCCGCTTTCATGCTCAGAAAACTCTTATTAGAAAGAAAACACCATTGGGCTAAAATTGGTGGGGGCCACTGTCATATATGTGTATATTATGTTAGCAACTTGTTTTAAGGCATGAGACTACAACACAGGAAACAATAAGGAATTGTGGGCCTACTCTTGAAAACTTCTAAGAGCCGTACAAGTTTTAGATTAAGTTAGTATTTGTGTTTTTCTTTATTTATGTCTGTGTAACCTTCAAGCTGCTATTTGTGTTTCCCTTGATTCATGTCTTAGTAATCCTATGAATAGATGGATGTTAGATCGACTCTAAGCTCCTACCAATGAAAATTATTGCTTGAGAAGTTAATCAACCTCATTTTTAGACTCATGCAGCTAATAAAATGGATGGAAAACACAAATTACATTTAAAAAAGTATGTTAAAATGGGTCCCATATATTTAAAAAGTATGTAACCCTCAAATTGCTTGGGTTTTCTTTTTTTTCTTTTTTCTTTAACACATGCACCCGACATACACCCACGCACGGCCGTAGTGGGATTTCACCACCTATGGGTCTCGAACCCAAGGCCTTGTGTTGAAACTCCTCAGTGTCTACCACTGAGGTAAGGACACTCTGAAAAAGCACATTTAAAAGTGAGTTCTATATAATTAAAGAGTATGTAATCCTTATATACAGTGAATAGATTATATATTCTAAAAAGACTGATTCCCACTTTCTCAAATGCGCACGTGGAGTAATAATTGTATTTTCAAAAAATCAAACAGGCCCAAGGAAAAAGGAGAAATGGCCAGAGTCTCACGGGTGCACAAAACAAACTGCAAACCAAGGACGGTAATAAATATCCCAAATGGAGTGTCTTTCAATTTGGTTGTTCCGAAGGAGAGGTTCATGTATGGTACTGCTTCAAAAATAAATTTAAAAAAATTCACTGTAGCATCTGAATGGTCAACGTGGTGGAAGCTCCTCCATTTAGATGAGGAACTGTTATTTATTCGAAAATTACTTTCGACAGTGAAGTTAGCGGACGTGGATGGCGTCCTGCCCCTTCCCAGACCGAATCGATGCAAGCAGAGGCTTTTGTGTTGGACGTAGGCCGGTGGGGCCCACTGGTGAGCAATCACTAGTGGGTGGGTCCCACATGCTTAGGCATCTTCCGGCCTTTCTCCTTTTCGGTTATATTTCAAATTCAAAATTGAATTTGATTTATGATAGGAGATAGGGATAAGACCGGATGATATGGTCTCATCCAATCTCCGCTCCTTTCCTATAAAAGGCACGCGCTCTCTCTCGCATAAATATAAGATATACAAAATACTGAGAGTATACGGAGAGAGAAACATTGTGCACGAGAGTCTGTCCATCTTAGCTTGTCCTTGGGACGATCTGATCCATAGATCGCAATCCGGGACCACTATATACCGTAGGATCAGAGGTGTGAATAGTTCCATCTGCTCCAGTAGTAGATAGGCGGGCCGTTGGAGCACCGTTCTTCTGCTTTGTAAAGGTTCCAAACATCGTGTAGACTGTCAAATCTTGAGGGATCACCTTCTGCGCTTCCCTACAGTGGTATCAGAGCAAATTTAACGGCGGATCTCCGATTATATTCATCTAAAAAGGTAAGTGACCCAACCTTTTTTTTGGATTGGAATCTATGACTTACGAATGGTATTGGATCAGTATATGTATGGTGGATTAGATTTTGGAAACACGCATGAGGATACATGTAGTATATGCATGTATCCTGGCTTTAAATCTAATCGGCATAAATGTATACACGTATGTCATATGCCTGTAAGCCCAATTAAGATTCCATATACCTTGTATACATGTATGGAGTACTACATGTGGACCATTCCATAAACAAATAACATGGCATACATGAATTGCTTGTGACATATCTCCACTTAAATACGTGTAAACATAAATACTTGAGTGATGTGCACGTGTACACATCAGACCCATGTGTACACGTGTTCACACATCAGTCCCATGATTACACGAATTGGATATTGTTGGATGATGTATACATGTGTTGGTGTTGGCAGCTATACATGCATACGAATTGTACATGCACACATATATGGCTATACACGTGTTATATATGGCTGATGTACAAGTGGGCCCATGTGTCATATATGACTGTCGCATAGGCTGATATGCTTATCCATGTTGTATTGAACTACAACACTGCTGTTGCATTGAACTACACCACTGCTGTTGTGCTTATCCATTTGTATTGAACTACACCACTGCTGTATACATGTGTTGGCAGTATCCATTTGTATTGCAGTGATGGACAATGACATAAGTTGTATCCAAACCGTCCATCATGACCAATGGATAAAATGGTATAAGTTGTATCAAAACGGTCAAAAGATACACATGTTATTCTATATGCGTGTTGTTTTGTACAGACGGTACACATGTTGGCTGTACATGCAATAAAACATGCAATTGCTAATCTGTACACGTGTTGACATATGTGTGAAGCAGATCTACAATAGCTAATCTGCAAGTACCGTGTGAAGCAGATCTGCAAAAGCTAATCTGCAACAGCTTATCTGCATTAGCTAATGTTGTACACGTGTTATTTAGCTACCATACATGTGTTGTATACCTTAATTATCTCTTGTACACGTGTTGTACACATAAAAGTTCACACGTGCTGTACATGTTGTACACGTGTTATACATGTTGTACATGTGTACACGTGTTGGCTACCATGCATGTGTCAGCCACTGTACATGTGTTAGCTGCTATACGTGCATAAGCTGCTGTACATGTTGTACACGTGTTGTAAGCTAATGTAGATTACATACGTACATACATGTGTACGCGTGTTAGCTAGATTACATACATGTTGTACACGTGTTGTAAGCTAATGTAGATTACATATGTACATACATGTGTACACGTGTTGGCTACCATGCATGTGTCAGCCACTGTACATGTGTTAGCTGCTATACGTGCATTAGCTGCTGTACATGTGTACACGTGTTGCCTACCATACATGTGTTACCTATTGTACATGTGTTGTAATCTGCATTACCTATGTATACAGTATACACGTACAAGTTAGCTACTGCATACTTGTCTAATAGAATTTGCTATACACATGTGTACACATGTTGTCTTATGTACACATGGCTTTTGTACACACGTTAGCATGTATACACATATCAGCCAATCCGTAGCAATTTTATTTTTTATTTTTTTATTTTTTATTTTTTCTAATTCTTCATGAGTAGATCTGTTGAAGCATGATAGACTCATATCATAAATATAGTTTCCATTATAATATCTTCTTCACTGTTGATCTATTGCTCATTAGTGAACGAAACGATCATCAACCATGATGATCAATGTTGATGAAAGGATCCATCATCAACAATGATCATTATCGGTAATGATCGGATCCATCACTAATAGTCATGCTCACAGGTGAAGATTGTTCTCTTTTTGTATCTAAGCACTTAATTTTTCCTTTCTGATGATGATGTTAATATACATGAAAATATTCGGTTTGATGTGTTTAGATCTAAGCCCCCTTATTTTTCATTGGAAAATATAGAAAAACTTAGTACTTAGATACTCCCTATACTCAAATAAAGGTTGTGCATAACCTGAGTGGGAGTTTATTCTCCTACACCAAATGATGCATGCAACCATGTAATGGAAGGTTGCACGTTATATAAATTTATTCTTATAAAAGCATTAAATCTCATCTTAATTAGAGAACTTGATTGTTCTACACCGCCCATTCGGGTATGTGGACTTCCAGATCTCATTAAGATGTGTTAACTACTTTTATACTTTGAAATTTTATATAACACGTAGAAATGCTGATGATTAGTGTCAATACCTTAGATCATAGCTAAGTAGTGATACTCATGCAATGTAGAGATGGCCACCAAAGCGTTAATCGCTGAACAGCTAAAAGGACAACATTTCGACGGCAACAACTACGAAGACTGGTCCCGCGCAGTGCGATGCCTTCTGGACGAGGACGACATATCTCACACACTCGATGTAGTTCAAGAGGAACCCATCCTGGCTGACAACGGGAATTTACAAGAACATAGGGTTGCGATGACTCGCTATAATAAGTGGCGAAAACAAAATCGTTCAGCCCGTAATGTCCTTCTTAGCACTATGCACAAAGAACTCATACCTACGTATGAAGTGCATGAAACCGCTAAGGGAATCTGGGAAGCACTGACAGATGCCTATGCGCAGAAGTCAGATGCGAGAGTTAGGGCAATGGAATTGGAATTCCAGGAGTATAGGATGCCTGTCGGCTGTCCCATCAAAGATCATATTCGTAAGATGGAGCAAATGATAGGTGCCCTTAGGAATGTTGGGTGCAAATTGACTGAAAATCAGAAGATTATAGCCATGCACCGTTCCTTGCCTGAATCTTGGGCCCAAATCAAAAGAATTCTAAACCATACTGATTCTATCACAACGTTCAGAGACTTTTGTGGCCACTTGGTACGTGAGGTTGAAATGAATGCAATTCAGCCAGGTTCGGCCAAGGCCTTTGTAGCAGAGACCCATAAGCGAAAAGCTAACAATAAACGGTCCAAAGCTCGCAAGAAGGCGAAGAAGAATAATCAAGAACAGAAGACCACAACACCTGCTCCAAATCTCAAGAAGGGGAATGGAAAGAAGAAGCAGAAAAAGACAAATGTAATCTGCTTTGTCTGTGGAAATTTCGGCCATTATGCTCGGCAGTGTGCCCACAAAAAGACGGTAATTTCTCAGTCACAAGATACTTTGTATGTAGGCGTTTGTTCTGAAATCCTTTCCGTTGATACTATATCTAACGAGTGGATTTTGGATTCAGGCGCAACAAAGCACGTGACTCAGAGTCGTCGAGGACTCGAGGAATTCCAGCCTGTAGCTAAAGGAAGTTATAAGCTGTACATGGGCAATAACGCTGTTGAAGACGTACTAGGGATTGGCGTTCTCCATCTCCGTACACGCATAGGGCAAACAATAATCCTTCGTGATACTCTTTTTGCACCGGGGATGCGTCGGAATTTAATTTCTGTTTCTAGGTTATTATTTGATGGTTTCGATATTCGATTTTCTGGGACTAGAGTTTCTATGAGACAAAATAACCTCATCTTTGCATGGGGAAATTTAATTTCAGATTTATTTATTCTAGACGTAGATTGTGATAATGCCCATATTGCTTTATCTACTATGTCGAATAAAAATATAGTATCTGAATCTCAAAAATGGCACGCGAGGTTAGGTCACATTGGAAAGGATCGTATGACAAGACTAGTACGTTCTGGTCTGTTAGACTCCTTATCCAAAGTTGATTTGCCATTTTGTGAACATTGTGTGTCCGGGAAGACATCGAAGAAACCATTTCCCAAAGCGGCTAGGTCTACGGGCACACTTGAGATAATCCATTCAGATATCTGTGGACCATTTAATGTACATGCCAGAAACGGATGTCAATACTTTGTCACTTTCATTGACGATTACTCGCGCTATGGATATGTGTATCTCATCTCACACAAATCTGAGGCTTTTGATTGTTTTCTTAAATATAAAGCTGAGGTGGAAAATCAGCTTGAGAAAAAGATTAAAACCCTTCGATCTGATAGAGGTGGCGAGTATACATCTGAAACGTTTAAATCATATTGTGAAAACGTTGGAATTGTTCGGCAGTACACAATGGCTTACACTCCACAACAAAATGGTGTTGCAGAGAGAAGGAATAGGACACTATTGGACATGGTTAGATCGATGATGGCACAAGCTAATCTCTCTACCACATTTTGGGAAAATGTACTGTTAACAGCCGTCTACGTCCTTAATAGAGTCCCATCCAAAACCATTCCTAAGACTCCATATGAGATGTGGTCTGGGAGGACTCCTTCTTTAGCCCACCTACGCCCTTGGGGATCATTGGCATATGTTTTGCTACCTACTCAACATAGAGGTAAACTTGATAGTAAAACCATTGAATGCGTGTTCATTAGGTACCCTATGCATTCAAAGGGATACGTTCTAGTTTATGAGGACCATGGACGATGGATTGAGATAGAGTCCCGAGACGTGACCTTCGTTGAAGATAGATACCCAAGCCGAATGAAGCAAAAGGTTCCAATAGAATTTTTTGAAATGCCCGATGTATCTCAGGAGAGTGGGAGTTCTGCTCCTCAAGATGAAGATGCTCCTATAGTTCACCAGGACAGTGGGAGGACATCGCAGCAGGCTCCTGAGTTACGTCGAAGCGAAAGAGGATTGATTCCCCGAAGATACTTCGATATTGAGGGGCAAACATTCTCTTGCGTTGCAGTTGATGATGATGAACCTGATTCATATCAAGATGCATTATTATCTTCTAACTCGGCCGATTGGGTAAATGCTATGGACGAAGAGATCGCCTCCATGGAGAAGAATAAAGTCTGGGAACTTGTTGATCTGCCTTCCAATCGCAAAGCGATAGGTAACAAATGGGTACTTAAGATCAAAAGAAAGGCAGATGGTACAGTGGACAAGTATAAAGCACGATTAGTTGCTAAAGGTTTTACACAGCAAGAAGGCATTGATTACGAGGAGACCTTTTCACCTGTTGCAAAGTTCTCCTCAATCCGCATGATCTTGTCCATTGTCGCAAGTTTAGACTTAGAGTTATATCAGATGGATGTAAAGACCGCATTCTTAAATGGTGACTTGGAAGAAGAGATATACATGCAACAACCCATGGGTTATGTGGACAAAAAGCATCCGAAGAAAGTCTGCAAGTTGTTAAAATCTATCTATGGGCTGAAGCAATCTTCAAGACAGTGGTACATGAGGTTCCACTTGGCCATCACCACTTTTGGATTCACGATGAGTGAAGAAGATCATTGTGTATATATAAAACGGTCTGGAAGATCTTTTCTGATATTATCTCTATATGTAGACGATATCCTGTTAGCTGGTAATGACATGCAATTGTTAATATTGACTAAAGATTGGCTATTCTCGAACTTTGAGATGAAAGACCTCGGTGAAGCCAACTTTATTCTTGGGGTAAAAATCATCAGGGATCGCTCTAAGAAATTTTTAGGCTTGTCTCAAGCAACCTATATACAAAAGATCTTAGAGCGGTTCAGGATGGAAAATTCAAAAGCTGTTGAAACCCCTATGGATAAAGCTACCAAGCTAGACAGGAAATCGCGTCCCTAGACTGAAGCCGAGAAATTGGCTATGTCCTCAGTACCTTATGCAAGCGCAGTAGGGAGCTCAATGTATGCCATGCTTTGCACCAGACTGGATATTAGCTATGCAGTTGGCATAGTCAGCAGTTTTCAGAGTAACCCAGGACAGTCTCATTAGCAAGTCGTTAAACGTATATTCCACTATCTCAGAGGAACAAAAGACCTAATGTTGTGTTATGAAGGCACAAGCCTCGAGCTTAAAAGATATTCTGATGTTGCTTGGGGTAATGACACCGACAAGGGAAAGTCTACTTCAGGATATATGTTTTTACTCGAAGGAAGAGTTAGCTCATGGTCGGGTAAGAAAGAGACATCCATGACTCTTTCATCTATAGAGGCTGAGTACATTGCATGTTGTGCTGTAGTTTAGGAGTGTGTATGGGTTCACAGGTTTCTTTTGAGTCTGGGTGTTGTATCGAGTGTTTGTCAGCCTATATCGCTGAAGATAGACAATACTTCTGCCATTGATTTGTTAAATGACTCTAAACACCACCAGAAATCTAAGCACATTGAGATCAAGTATCACTACATTCGTGATCAAGTGAGAGGTAAGAAGGTCGCCCTCAGCTACATTCCTACTAAGGAGATGATGGCTGATCTCATGACGAAACCTATAGCTAGAGATCTATTTCAGGTTCACGTCAGGCAGATGGGATTGAGGAAAGCTTGACTGATGTACTTATTTTGTAGTATGAATAATATATTCTTTTTATTCAGTATTGAACACTAATATAACTAGGTATGAAGATCATCAGCATTTACCTTAAAATCATGTAAGATTTCTATTTTTGTCGGCAGGCCGATCACCCACTCGCACGGGTTGACCAACCTTAAATGTACAAGAGAGGTACATTTAGGGTTATATTTATACATTGAGGTATGAACTTCTCTTTATTGTGAATAATAAAAGATGAGGATATGAGTGAGTCATATCTGCCTATAATCTTATAAAGATTGAAGATGAGACTGATAAAGTCGAATAACATAATCGCACCATTCCGTTACATGCGATCAATGTTATGGCCTGAAATTAAAGCCAGGTTATGAGGTTATAAGATGAGTCATACCTCATGTAGAATGACTCGCGTATTGTAAACCCGACATTCACCTAGCATTGTCTACTTTACGACGTGGATTGTAGCCACGTGCTGGGACCTATTACCTACAGATTGCTTTGATTCGATCTAATCATTATAACGTGTGAGTAGCCAGTCTCGTAGGTGACTCTTTGTGTCCTTAGCTATCCTCCTCTTGTGTATATGAGGATTAGATTGACTGTTGCTACTCTAGTGTACTATGAAGAAAGGTTCTTGATTGGTCAGAATCAATTACGCTAGGAAAATGGCTTGATTGATTCTAAATTATACATCTGTGTGGGGAAGATCCCGTGATAACTACACCAAGTTTCTAGAACTATAAATATACATTTGAAGATTAATCCGCCGGCAGTATCGAGTTGTTTTTATTAGACTTTTATAAACAATATTTTTTCTTAAAAACACACACATATATATATATATATATATATATATATATATATATATATATAAGTATTGCTTTGAATTGGTTTTATTCGAAGTTTGTGAAAAATCAAGTTTTGAATAACTCGATAAGTTGGATAAGTGCGTATGTTGGCCGAGTACTCGAGTCTGAGTTAACTCCATCCGGTGTGGTCATGCGACTAGGACAGGCATTGCAAAGCTTGGGTTATTGAGTACTAGTCGGTGGTCACTTAGTACTTAAGCACTGTGAGAAGATAATGGTGATCCAGCTGGTCCACGCCTCTGATTCTTTTGATCGCAATGTTTGGTTTTATGATTGTTATTAGGCAAGTTAGATGAACAAATTTATGTGCCTATCCCACAATGTGATTGAGTGGGAGATGTTGGACGTAGGCCGGTGGGGCCCACCGGTGAGCAATCACTAGTGGGTGGGTCCCACATGTTTAGGCATCTTCCGGCCTTTCTCCTTTTCGGTTATATTCAAATTCAAAATTGAATTTGATTTATGATAGGAGATAGGGATAAGACCGGATGATATGGTCTCATCCAATCTCCTCTCCTTTCCTATAAAAGGCACGCGCTCTCTCTCGCATAAATATAAGATATACAAAATACTGAGAGTATACGGAGAGAGAAACATTGTGCACGAGAGTCTGTCCATCTTAGCTTGTCCTTGGGACGATCTGATCCATAGATCGCAATCCGGGACCACTATATACCGTAGGATCAACGTGGTGGAAGCTCCTCCATTTAGATGGGGAACTGTTATTTATTCGAAAATTACTTTCGACAGTGGAGTCAGCGGACGTGGATGGCGTCCTGCCCCTTCCCAGACCGAATCGATGCAAGCAGAGGCTTTTGGGCCTCATGTATGTGTTTTATCCACACCGATTCATCTAATTTTTTTCAAAATCATTTCAGGGATTTAAGATTTAAGTGGACCACATCACACAAATTAAGTAGTAATAATAATTAATGACACCCACTGCTAAAACCTGTTTAGGGCCTATTTAATTTTCAAATTACAATGTATTTACATTGTAAATTAAGTAGCCATTATTACTTGTATTTTTAGCTCCAGGCCTAAAGCTGATGTTGACCAATCCGGTGTTCTGGAGCAAAACAAAAGGGGAAAAACATTTTAAGTGCGATATAGTTTAAATTGAACAGATAAAACAAATGCATCATGGTGACTACCACGGGGAACTAGTGAATGGCAGTGTTAATAGACAACCGGTACAATAAATTTTTGCTTTGCAATCAGTCATTCCAATCTACCTTTTCTTTTGGGTGAGAGGTCCCACCTGCAGCTCATTGTCATAGAAATATTCACTCATCTTAATAACGTGACCCATCATCTTTGAAAATCGATTCAAGCTCCGCCACAAAATCATTGCAGGGTACTTTTTTCGGAAGGGGATTGGCTGGTGTACCACACACCACCAATCTGGCTTATGTGTTGACGTCACCAAGTTCTATGGGTCCCATCACGAGGTATGTGTTATCTCCCAACCGTCCTTTCATTTGGCAAAGTTGTCGTAGGGCTTGAGCTTAAAATAATAATAATAATAATAAAATCCAAAGAACAAGGGAACCACACTGCAAAAAGCAGGAGTCTTGGATCAATATGATATTTGGTTTTCCTCCTTATCCAGGTCCGAGTGACATTATGAAAAGATTGGATAGTGGGCCCTATGAATATTTTAATGGTGAGAATTATTGTCCTATTGCTACTTGTAGTGTGGTCCACTTAAGCTTTGTATATGAATCATTTTTGCAGTCATGCTCTAAAATGATCTTGAAAAATGGATGAAAGGTGTGGATATAATAAATACATCATTTTAGGGCCCATGTAACTTTGATTCATTTGAACCGTTTTTACAACGCCACCGCTTGTCTTGGCACGACACATAGCCACAATCGGTGGTGTGTGGTACACCAGCTAATCACACTTACCTTTTTCTTCACGAGTTGAATCTTGGCCATCCATTTGTAACTCATTTTCATAGGAAAACTACATTGTCCCACGATATGACCCATCATCATAGAAAACCACAATACGCGGCACGACAAACTCACCCTAATGTATTCATAGCACCACCTCCAATTTATTCCCACATCTTTTCATAGTTTTAACGCATCGTCATAAAATATTCTACCTACTTTTCTTTCTTTCTTTCTTTCGTTTTTTCTTTACACACACACCCTCACATCCATATGTACTCCAACTCATAACGTATATGGTATATACTGAAACTCTTGTGAGTCTACCACAAACCCTGAGGCCTTATTCTTCACGTCTCAAGTTTTGGATGATAGTTCATTATTGTTGGAACTGGGGACTTGAAAATCAATGTATACCATAATCACACTACGTCAATTTAGTTGTTGATATTAAGTAATTACCATGGGTTTTCTTGAATATATATCTCACGTCACCCCGGAAAAAATGTTACATTTGTGGGGGCCATCATGATATAAGTGTCTTATCCACATCGTTCATTCCTTTAGCTAGCTCATTTTAGGGCATGTGTTGAAAAATGAGGCAGATATAAAGCTCAAATGGACCACACCATAGGAAATAATGGGAATTAAGCTCCTACCATTGAAAGCTTTTTGAGAGCCCTAGAAGTTTTGGATAAAAATAATATCTTTGTTTTCCCTTTATCTATGACTCTGTGACCTTATGAACCGGTTGAATGACAAATAAACATCAATGTCAGCTTTAGAAAGAAAATAGCTTTCAACGGTTGACATCCTTACAATCATTATTTCTTAAGACGGGGCCCACTTGACTTTGGGATTTGCCTCATTTTTGGACTCAAATCTTAAAATGTGTCGTGAAAAAGGTTGGATGGTGTGGATAAGTCACATACATCATGATGGGGCCCACAAGTTTAAATCAGTAAAACTTGATATTTTAAACTGTTTTTCGAGATGTAATTCTTGCCGATTTCATACAGTTGAAGTTAGTCATAATTACTTCTTTTACAAGTATTTACAGGGAAACTTAAAAATCACACAGTCCCTAATGACACAATCGAAATCGGTGAACTTGCACCCAAGCGCCTCGAGTGCTCTGAGAGATATTAAATTCTTCCTCAAATTAAGAACATATCTCACTTCAGTTAAGATACGCTCCATGCCATCAAATATCTTGATACGTACCGATCCAACTTCTACCATTTTATGTGCATTATCATTGCCCAAAAACACATGGCCACTATCGCACTCAGTAAAACTGGTGAACCAACTCCGATGAGGGGTCACAGGTATAAAGCCCTTGTATTCAAAATCTATTCTCCGTTGAAGTACCTGGATTTTATTGTGGTCAACATGTTACTATTATTCATTTCCTCACTGGATTCCACAATGTTGGCTTCCTTGGAAAAACTATCTGAATTCTCCTTTCTCGACTTAGGATTCTGACAATCCTTCTTCATGTGCTCCGTCATGCCACAATTCTGACACTTCAACTTGCCTTTGACTTTGCCCTTAGATTTAGACCTCGATCACGAAGATCCATTGTCCCGTTCAGAATTTATTTCCCTCGTAACCCGTGCATCTGTAGAAGCATCCACGTCATCATTTTTCTTTCTCATCACCTTCGACTAAAGGGTTGAGATAACGGTCTTAACACTAATGGTCATTCTATCAATTCACAAAGAGTCCTTGAATGACTTATATAAAACTGGAGGAGAATTCAGTAGTACACATGCCTAATCATCATCTTTCATCATCTCTTCCACATCCAAAACTTTACAAATCAACTTATTAAAGTAACTAATGTGGGACTCAACATCAGCGTCATCTGTCATCTTCAGATTGAACTATAGCCTCAAGTACAAACGATTCTCAAAAGATTTCTTCACATAAATATTCTCTAATTTCGCCCATGTACTTGCTGGAGTTTTCTCTTTAATAACATTATAAATGACCTTATTCATTAAGAATTATTGAATAGATATTCTAGCTTTCTTATCCATCTTACTCCATTCGTCTTTTGTCATAGATTACAGTCATTTTTCAAGGAGAGCATCTCCTAATCCTTATTGAACAGGATACCATTCATCTTAATTTTCTTCAGTTCAAAATTGTTTTTACCGAAATATTTTTCTACATCAAACTTTGGATTAGATTCCATTAATATGTTGCTTTCAAATTTGACATGTTTCCCAACGTTTGCTCTAATACCACTTGTTGGAAACCGTGGAAATACCTAGAGACGAATTAAGCAAAGTACAAGCAATCACACAACCAAATCCAAATAAGAACAATCTGAATTTTACTTGAAAAAACCATTTTGGAAAAAACAACCACAGTACAAAGCGACGAATAATGTACTATGAAAGCAGAAATTATATGAGATAGTCTTACCAAATCAAACAAGCATTGAATCTACTTTGCAAGCCCTAGCTATGCCCTTGAACCCTTAGGAACGATTTAGAAATCCCTAATACACTTATATACCTCTCTCTCTCTCTCTCTCCCCCCCAAAATCCCGACTACAACTAATATATAAATTATCACAACTGGAATAGAAAACTAATCCCACTCTTACGCAATTTTGTGATTAACAGAATGGACTATCATTCATTTAAATATAAGCTAAAAGAAATCCAAAGACAGTATTACATTTCCTTAGACTGCATCAGGGCTTCATTAACGATACCCTACGGGTTCATTACATTTCCCTTGCTATAATAGTCCAAAGCTCAGCAATTACCTCATATATTCAATCTGAATCCCATCAATGGTTGTATTTACTCCAGTCCCACCTCTCGGCACCAAAGTAACCCAGATGTACTCATCTTCATCTGCCTCTAAATCTTCCACCACTTCTGAAATCCCTAACTTAAGAGTGCTCTTTCCCTTCACTGTCGAATCTCCCTCATTCCTCACTAACCTTACACCACTGCGCATGTTAACATAGGTCCCTGCAAACTCTCGAGACTCAGGTCCTGTGGTGGTTTCATCAACCACATTGACATAGACATCAAACTTCACATATGTGTCCTTCTTAACATCAATCCCATACACGACTAACACCTCTTCTTCTTCCTCTTTCTCTTTTTTGCTTCTGTGAATCTTAGGCCTATGGACCTTGGTCCTTATGGTAGTGTCGAGGGTGCGACCCTCTGGGCCAAAGTCCGGAGAAAAGGTGTGACTCGGCAGTTGCAATCCATTCTGGGTCTCTCTCATCTTCAATATGTTGCGTGAGATTTGGGGAGAAATGGATGGTTTGGGGCGTGCATTGAGCCAAGGAAGGTCCACCTCCTGGTAAGTATACCTGAATTTAGTCATGTCCAAGGTATCCCGTATCTTGATCCTGACAAGTTGGGCGTTCTCATCATAGAAGTAGAAGTAAGAGTCGAGCCACTCAGGATCTTCAAACTCAAGACGGTTCCCTCTTAGCCCCTTCCAGACATTCCACAGGCGATCAATGTTTGCGTGATGAGCATAGAAGACAGGGTCACGTGCAGCCGAGTAGAACGCACCCATGTCCTCCCCCTCAGGCGTTATATCGCTCCCAGCCCATGAGTGCAACGTGTCATGGGGAGCAATCTCTATTGTTCCTGGCGACTTGCAGTAGCCCTCCTTACCGGCTTTGTACTTGCATCCCATGAAGAGCTCGGGCTTCTTTGCACCAGAAACCATTTGAGTATACATGAATGCAAGGTTGGAGGATATTTGGTCCTCAGGCCCAAGCCCACTCTCCTTTTCATTGTAGCTGATGTCGGCGACGTGGGGTGGGAGGTGGATGGGATTCCGGTCCTTATCAACGAAAGACCCATTCAAGTACATACTGGGGAAAACCATGCCTGCAGGGTTATCCCAATTCCAGTAAGGCAGCGCAAAGGTGTCGTCTCCCATGAATTTCGCAAGCATCCGCTCATGGAAGTAGATCATGGCGCGATGCCATGGGAAGAATAGCCATGAATTGTGTATCTTGAAAATGGAGGTTGAATTTTCTTGGTTATAGGCTCCGGTGCAATAGATGCAGTGCATGTTTGCTTGGCGGTTAAAGCTACGTGGGTCATCATAGCTGAGTTGCTTCATGATTGAGACGGCCTTCTCGTACTTGGCAATATACTCTTCATCAACAAGGTAGGTTGGCCGACGGATACGCATCGGTGAGGAAGGGCTTGGGAACTGGAAATCTATGACGGACTCCTCCGATTTTGGTTTGGGAGGGCAACAGTACACTGGCCTATCGGCATCTGTAAGGGACTTGTGACAGCTGCTTATGTTAGCAACCACGAGAATGGTTTTTGTTTTATTAGGCTCACTGCTGCTTGAAAACCATCCTCCATTCACACCAAACACGGTTCTCCTGAGCCATTCAAATGCTGCAGATATGTAGACTGCAGGGCTCTTCTCTTCATCCAAGCCTCTTAATTCCCTACACATTCAAAAGGAAAGATAATTGTAAGTGGCAAAGCAAGAGATGATGCCGAGTGAGGACGGTTGATCATGAGCAGTCATGATAATTTGAATGAAGATTAATATGATGATGATGATGATGATGATGATGATAGATGCAAATCAGTTATAGAATTGACAAATGATCACCTAAATGAGCCTGCGTTAATAGTAATATACGAATTTGCACCACTAATCGATTCGATTCATTAAAATAAGGCCTTAGGCCTTACAAATGATTCCATTTGCATGGACTGAATGGATTTTTGTGTATAAAAGGCTAAAGGCCTTATTTGGATTATGAACTATTGCTGTAAATATGGTGTAATAGTATAATAATTGAACTTTAAGTCACAGCTGTGTAGAATTATTTGTTAATTACAATTTTACAAATGTGTTAACTATTCCTCTGGTCATAATACTTGATATATCAACCCACACCTCCAAATCATCCTACCCTTGTGTGGATGAAGCATATGCCCAAAAAGAGCAGCTGAATCCTCTATAACACCTGTTGTACCGTGAGCCCATGTTATAATCTTACTTATCACATCCACTCCATACATCAAGTGTGTCCCTCGCTGTTTAGGCCGCAGCTAAAAAAAAAAAATCACTAATATCAGCAATTAAGGTGGTCCGCACCATAGGGAACAATGGAGAGGAGACAGCCACAGATTCATGTCTGGATCTTACAATGGCTCAAATAAATTAAGATGGCATGTACATAACAGCGTGACTCGCAAACAGTGTGAAAGGTTTTATTGGCCAAGCATCCCCTCCCAACGTCTCCTTGTAGTGTGGACCACCTGAGCTTCTGGTCAGTTTGATTTTTGGTCCCATGGGCTAACATCAAAGGGTGTATAGAATGGATGGGGTGGATCTGATGCAAAGTTGGCGTAGCCCCACAACAACCCCGGTGTCATATGAGCTCCCCTCAAAAATAATTAGCAAAAGATGACAAGTCGGAGGAAGTATTAATACAGTTTTATTTCTCTTCCCTACTCTGCTTAAGCTGAACTTAAAATTATAAGAATAATAATAATAATAATAATAAGCTAAAGAAACTAATGGCGATTAGAGACATACCCCTCTATATGGTAGCCGTGAAGGATGAGAGTTGCAGAGAAGCCAAGCGTCACAAGAATGATAGCGAGCAGGACCGTTGAGAACCACAGCTTCGATCCCATGATGGAAGCTGCAACCTTGATCTTAAGGAGGATGTGTTGAACGGCAAATGAGAGATCTTTGTTGAGCGGCGAATGAGAGACCTTTGTTGCGCCTTTATAAAGACATAGAACTTTGACCCGAATTACTACCCTTATTTTAAATTCTATAGATCTCACCCATTTATCCTTAATGGATTTTATTATTATTATTTTTTTTTTTTTTTCAAGTTTACAACCAATAGGCAATCGATCAATAATTGAAGGTTAGGTATGAACATCCAAGGAAATTTCTTTATGTATCCATGATGGTGGACCCCAGCCAATTAAAGGCTCCGATCTCTCACACGTGTGACGTGAATCCTCTTGGGGCTTGTTTGAATGGTTGACTATGACATTCATGTGGTGGAAAACTCACATCCTTAAATGTTCCCATTGATTGGATACAATCCACTGTCAAATCATAGTAATCCAAACGAATATGACACTTGAGGGAGATTTGCTGACGTGTCATAGTTCCGTAGTCCTACATGATAAAAATTGGAAATGGACCATACTATAGAAATCAACGAGAATCGGAAGCCAACCATTGAAAGCTTCTCAGTGTAAGCAAAAGTATTGGAATAAGCTGATCTTTATGTTTTCCCTTCATTCATTCAAGTCTATGTAAACTTATGAGCAGGTTGGATGGCAAATAAGATCATGGTAAGCCTTAGGAAGCTTTCAACAATGGACATCATTGTCTCCACTCCTTGGTGTGAAGTGGTCCACTTGGGCTTTGGATCTGCCTCATTTATTGGGTCATGCCCTAAAAATTGTATTGCAAAATGGTTGGACATTAATGTCTCTATATAACACATTTGAAAATTCATGTGTCCAATCACAATTCTTTGTTTACATGCATATCCATAGTTGGAAATGTATCATAGTCCGAAATGTATGGAATCACAATTCATGGTTTACATGCATATCCATCATCCGAGATGTATCATGGAAGTGACGTAACATAGTACTCCCACTAGCTTTCGATTATGTAATTGCTAATCCAAATAGGCCCTTGTATGTTTAGTTCAAAAACTTAATACAACTTACTACCATCAATTATTTTTTTTGGGAAACTTGAGAGCTCGTCGCTTATAACTCTGTAGGCATCTTCAGGGGGCACCATTAAAGAGATAAAGGCCAACATTTTGATTCCATTAAACCACACAAAATTCCTCATGGGTCTTGTTTACATTTTGAGATCAGCTAATCAGTTCAACAACAATCCACCAACTAAACCTTTTTACATTTCATTGAAATGGCCCACCCCGCTTTATCCATGGAATTCCATCTTTGGAAGCTGTTCTTATTCATTATATACTGTACATCTTCATTGTATCTATATACACCCTGTAGAGAAATATATATAAGAAAAATTATTCATAAATCATTTTTGTTAAAAATGTGCCTCTGTAAAGCATAAACGAGGGGATGCAGACATTGTGATTCCTTTAAAATATAAATATAAAATATGTAATTTTATAGTGTGGAGCACATGCCGTTATAGCCACAGCTAACATGCAGTCCAATTTCTTAATTGAGTTCAACCACACATGGTGAATTTGAAATATAAAATTAAACCGTCTAAATGGTGAGCTCCAATTTAGATGGATCATAAACTAACCACTTGAGTTGGATCATAAATTAACCTTACATGGTAAAATTCGACATTTGTGGATACCTAATTATCATTGCATTATATATTTCATCTCAACTGTAGTTTCTTGGGTGTTAAATTTAACTAAAATGCAACACCTTTTTTAAAGTTAAATAAATAAATAAAGAGGAGAAGAAGAAGAAGAAGAAGTTGTCAATATGTACTTTGATGACCAAGAGGGGTTTTCTCGGTATATGGCCTGTATAAGGTAGTTCTCTGCACTCCATATGCATAAAGTGGTGTGGCGTATTGTTGTGGAGAAGGAAAGATTATGTTTCTATTTTTATGGGTGGTGTTAATATGGGAGGCGCTAATATGGTTGGTGCTAATATGGAATGTGCTATATTTGGGATGTGCTATTTTTGGTTCCTTTCTTAGCCTAGAAGCTTCTTGTATCTCTATATATTGAGGTGCTCTTATATGAGCAACCATGAATAAGAAATCCTTCTATCTTCTTCTGCCGCGGAGGTAAGCTACCAGACTGAACCACGTAAATTTTCATTGTGTTAAGTATGTGATTGCGTTTATTAGATTCTTTATGGTATTAAAGCTATCGTTCTGATCCGACTCTCATTTGTCCGTCAATTTGGGAAGAAGTGAGACTGTGAAAATCAAGCATACTTCCGATATACATAACTTTTCGCTCCTCCGAATGAGCAAGAAGGTAGGGTGCTGCCTCTTACATTCAAGATTTTTTAGACGAGACTTACACAGTACGACACTTCCTGTAAGTTCTCTCCACTATTTTTCTTTAATGGTTGAATCTGATAATAACAGCAACCCAAGCATGAGGCTCTCATCGGTTCTCTTGAATGATTTAAACTATGTTCCCTGGTCCCGAGCAGTCTCTTTGTTGCTTAGTGGAAAGTCAAAATTAGGGCACATCAATGGAACAAAAAATGCACCTAAGATGGATAACCCCAAGTTCGAAGAATGGCAATCTCATGACCATTTGGTTATGTCAACTCCATGGAACCAAAGATTGTTGAGATATCCCGTGGGTTTGTCAAGCTTAATGTTGATGGGTCTGCTTTGGGCAACCCGAGGAAATTGGGCGGCGGAGGTATTTGCAAGCGTGACGATGGGGAATTCTGTTTCGCCTTCTCAGTGGGGTATGACATTGGGTCTAACTCTAAAGCCGAGCTCAGAGTTGTCTATAATCGCATTTTGTTATGCCTTGAGTCCGGTTTTAATATGGTCCAGATTGAATCAGACTCTAGGCTCGTTGGTGCCCTCTTGGAGGTGGGTTCACTGGAACAGAAGGATCGATAGGCCAAGGGCTAGTGGGTCCTTCTCATACAGCCACATCCTTAGGGAAGGGAATGGTCCAGCGGATGGGATGGCCTGGTTAGGCTCCTCTCTTCAGCAGTCCTTTGTGACGTGGCAGGTTGCAGATCTCCCCCCCAAGATCAGAGGCTTGATTTTTCTATACAAAGTGGGCCTTGGGGCTCTCCAGGTCTCCTCTAGATCTAGGTTAGGCCCTAGTTTATAATTGTTTTGTTTCCTGCTTTTACGATAGGCCGTGGCTGGGATCTCTTTTTGTTCGCCTGGCTCGGGCCCGAATGAGTTGTATATGTTCTCCCTTGGAATATATGAATCTTTTCGGTTGAAAAAAAAAAAGGATTGCTGAGATATTCACTTTTTTTGAATCTGCTAAGGATCTTTGGGAATTTGTTAGGGATTTATATGACCATCAAAATAATGTTGCCCAAATCTTCCAGTTGAAACAAGAAATCAACGAATGTAAATAGGGAGACAATTTCTTTACTAAGCACTTGGGCAAGATGAAAAGTATGTAAGATGAACTCAATATGTATTGTCCTCTCACAACAAATCTCAAAATATTACAACAAAGGGCAAAGCAAGACAGGGTGTTTTAGTTATTGGCTAGTTTAAAACCTGAGTTTGAGAATCATCGAAGCCAGATCTTGATGGGATTGGATGTTCCCTCCTTGTCCAATATTTGTGCGACCAACCAGCAAGAGGAAACCAGAAAAGGGCCATGAGCAATGAGCGTAACTCTACTACTATCATTTCTGAAGCAAGTGCTTTATTGGTGGATAAAAGGAAGGATGACAAGAAGCAAGGGAACAATTATGGCAAGGATCAAAATCAATTTCGCAATCAAGGGAAAGGGTGTTGTTGTGAACACTGCAATAAAATTGGGCATACTAAAGATCATTGTTGCATCGCTCAACCCAATCTCAAGCCGAAGTTTGATAAGGGTGACAAGATTGCCAGAGCAACCAATAGTGTCACTTCCGATACCATCATCTCCATTGGATAATTAGCTAAACTTTTACAGCAACTGAGTAAGCCTGACTCCCGCATTCCTGAATCATCACCTTCTACCCATGCCTAGGTGATCTCCAAGCCTTTCTTTCCGCCACCTCTAATTCCCACACTTGGATTATTGATTCTGGTGCCACAGATCATGTGAGTAATGAATCTGTTGGCTTATCCAATTTTCCCTCACATACTAATAAAATTGTCTCAGTTGCAAATGGGTCTTTTGCTTCTATTCGTGGTTGTGGACAAATTAATTTTTTTCCCTAACTACCCTGATTTTGTGGCACTTTACATTCCTTCTTTTCCTTCAAAATTACTTTCTATTGGAAAACTGACTAATGCCTTGAACTGTGATGTTCTCTTTTCTCCCACTACTGTGATTTTTCAGGATCGAGTTATGGGGAAGAGGATTGGTGAGGGCATCTATTCGCATGGGTTATACTTGCTGAAATATGACTCTCAAGCTTTGACTGTTCAAACTCCCACTGATTGACACAAGCGTATGGGACATCATTCTGATCGCATTTTATCCTTACTTTTTCCCATTAAACCTAGACATTTTGGTACTTGTGAAGTGTGTCAATTTGCTAAATAGACTCGTTTACCATTTAGTACCTCATTGTCTGTGTCTGTTGTATCTTTTCAATTAATTCATTCTAATGTTTGGGGCCCTATTCCTTTTGATTCAGATGATGGTTATAAGTATTTCATTACCTTTATTGATGATAAATCACGTGCCACTTGGATTTATCTATTGAAATTTAAAAGTGAAGTTGTTTCTGCTTTCCAAACTTTTCAGTCCATGATTATAAATCAGTTTGGTACTCATGTCAAAATTCTTCGATCAAACAATGGTACCGAATATACTAAAAATCTCTTCTCAAATTATGTTAGTAAGCACTGTATCATTCACCAAACCAGTTATGTGGGTACTCCCCAACAAAATGGCATGGCCGAATGAAAAAAAATAGGCATTTTTTTCAAATGAATGTTCTGAAAAAATACAGGTCCCACGGGGTTCTCACATCTGCCTACTTAATCAATAGACTTCCTAGCCATGTTCTTGAATTTAAATCTCCTCTCGAAGTCCTCAAACAATGCCCTATTGATCTCTCACACCTTCGTGTGTTTGGCTGTCTATGCTATGTTCATGTTTCTACTCTTCATCGTAACAAACTTAATGCCCGGGCTATCAAATGTGTGTTTTTGGACTACTCTTCTACTTAGAAGGGGTACAAGTGTTATGACCTATCGAGTAGGAAGCTTCTTGTTTCTCGAGATGTTCGTTTTGTTGAGACTGAACCCTTTTTTAAGGCTCAGTCCCATAGGGAGTGTTTTAGTGATCTGGTCCCTCTCCCAACCGTCGGTCATGAACAGCAAAGAGAACCAATTACAACCCCATTCTAGCCACCAGTCACTCCATCAAAAGATGCCTCACCAACTGCTACCCCCATTGAGGCTCCACCTGAAAACATATTGTGTTGGTCAACCAGATCCTCTTAACCCCCTATGAAGTTGCAAGATTTCTATACCTATCATGCCACCACATTTTCCATTCAGAATCATTTGACATATAATAATGTGTCCCAATCTCATTTAGCTTTCTTAAGTTCTATTTCTGATGAGCCCAAAAGATTTCTTGAAGCCAATGTTCAACCAATATGGAGAAAGGCCATGGATGAAGAACTTCAAGCTCTTTATAAAAAATCATACTTAAGACCTTATCAAATTACTTAAAGGCAAGAAAATTGTAGGGTGTAAGTGGGTGTACAAAATCAAGTATATTCGTGATGGGACAGTTAAAAGGCATAAGGCTCAATTTGTGGCTAAAGGGTTCACACAAACCTATAGGGTTGATTACAAAGAAACTTATGCTCATGTTGCAAAGATGAATACTGTTCGGGTCCTTTTGTCTGTTGCTGTCAACCTGGATTGGTCTCTATTTCAGATGGATGTTAAAAATGCTTTCCCCCATGGAGACTTGGAAGAAGAAGTTTACATGAGCCTTCCACCAGGAAACCCTTAAGAGTCGAATTTGGAATTGGCTTACAAATTAAATAAGGCTTTGTATAGACTTAAGCAATCTCCTAGAGTTTGGTATGTCAAGTCGAGTTATGCTCTTTTGAGTTATGGGTTTAGTAGAAGTTTAGCTAACTCCTCCCTATTCACAAAAAGAGGTATTCGTGGAGCTACAGTTGTTCTCATTTATGTGGATGACCTCATCATTACAGGGGATAACAATCAAGACATTGCAGCAGTAAAATCTCTTCTTCACAAGAAGTTTGCTATCAAAGATCTGTGTATATTAAAATATTTTTTATGTATGGAAATCGTTCACTCCAAAAAAAGGCATCTTCCTGAATCAAAGAAAGTATGCCTTGGATTTACTACAAGAGACCGGCAAATTGAGTGTCAAACTTGTTGATACTTCAACTAATAGTTCTGGTTGTAACGTCCTGGATTTTTACTGTTTTGGATCTCCAAGAATCCTTGAATTTTTTTTAAATGCAATTAACTTATATTATCACTTACTGACCATTAGCACTCAATGTTAGTTTATGCACGGGTGGAACCAGTAAAGAACTGCACAAGTTCGATTAATCAACCGTAAGAAGCCAACGAATCCGCCCAATCACTTAAACATCAAGTTTAGCCCCATGATTTACTCACATAGGGCCTAAAATCTAATTGACCCATCGCTAACTAGTCAAGACAATCATAACTAAATTAAAGATCTAACCAAAATTGAGTTAGATAAGACCCGGATCTTGACTAATAGACCAAATCAACCCCGTTACTCTTTTAGCCTAAAACCGACGGTTTAGATTAATCATGACTAAATATCCACTTTTACTAGTTATAAATGGGCCACACTATGAACATAGTTAATCCAAACCCCAATCATTGCCCACAAGAAATCTCAATACCTAATTCATTCCAGAAATGCCCCGTTTTTCGAATAAGCTCTAAACACCTCGTTGGTAGGCCACTAGTTCCAAAACTATAGAATCATGTTCATCATACTGGCCTCGACGTCCATCGCGGGAGTCGGACCTGGGTACTGTTCAGAACCACTTAACTTGAGTCAAAGGACGAGTGCATGAGAAATGCAAATACCCTAAAGGAAGAAGCTGAAACTTAAGTAAATTAGGTCGTCCACTCTCAGGCAAAGTTGAGGATTTCGGATCGTCAGTTTATAACTAAACTTTACACATGGAGTAAAGATATTTTCCTACTCATATCCATATAGCCGCGGCCCCAATCGACCATCGGTGACCGTTGAATAGACTTCTAATCATATCTGTCGATTGGCGTATCTAAATGGCGAGCCGATCATATCCATACGTAGATCATCATTAGGGCTAACTATCCTAAGGTGTATATTAATATGTACGCCCCATAGTGGGCCCTAGAGGCTAAAAAACCCTCCCATATTTCTAGTATAGTAAAAACCCAACCCTTGTGGCCATTTACACCAAACCTAGCATTATAAAAAGGCCTCATTTGGGCACCCCCTCTCTCCATACGAATTTGCTTTAGAAAAAAGAAAGTGAGAAAGAAAGAAAGAGAGAAAGAGGAGAAAAGAGGAGAAAGAGAGGGAGAGCTTAGAAGCATGAGGGTTTGTGCACCTTCACCCTCTCATCTCCTCTATAGTAACACTGTCCTTCATTGGTGTCAATTCGGTGATGATTGAAGGTAGGTATTGAGTTATGTTTATAGATTTAGGTCTTGTGTTTAATCTCTTCCAATTCTTACAAGCTTGTATTCTTGTTTAGGCATCTCAACGATGATTTCCTAACACCATAACCCTACAGGCGCCGTGAATTGAGCGGTTCCTCACAAGGTATAAACTATTATCCTTAGGTGGCCTAGCACTAATTTTACTATAAGTTTAATGATTATGAGTGTTAGGATGATGTGCTTGAGTAACCTATAGAGAGAACCTAGCCAAAAACCTACATGGTAGATCCTCCTAAATTCCATAAAATGATTAAATGTTGTCTATTTGTTCTTCAATATGATTAGGTTTAATTTTCGTATGGCATGTTCATCCCATATATGATTTTAGTATAACATTCCTTATGGCATGTATGATTGCATAAAATCCTTGTTGTATGTTGGTGCTTGCATAAATCCTTGTTATATATTGGTGCTTGTATAAATCCTTATTGTATATTTGTGCTAGCATTAATCTTTGTTGTATGTTTGTGCTATGAATGATGTATAACTCTTGATCTTTTCAGTAACCCATCACAACACACATGCACATTAATTTCATATTTTTGTTAGTAGATTCATTGTAGAAAAATCTGAATTTTATGTTTAATGTATGAGAGCATAACTTCACTTGTGTAGAAGATGAATCCTGAATTATTGGAATATTATTAAATGTCATCAAACCCCTAACTTGGTTAAGGAGCTGAGGTGGGAGGAGGTGGTCCTATTGGTAGACCATCCTGCGGTTAAACCAGCGGGTTTGGGCAGATGCGAATGAGCGACAGTAGTTGGATTACATGAGTCGCCTGTACTCGATGTCGTCTGTCACGTACTCGCCTGAACTCGCACGGTCTAGTTCACTTACTGACCAACCATGTTTATTAATCATGTCTGCCCACGCCTGTATGGAACTTGGAACACCCTTCAACCACTAAAGCCTATTGATAATCGTTTGAAACCGATCTACTGACTCAAGAGTAGGGCATGGAGGAATGGGACACTATGTCCGAGCTGTTGGCCTATGCTGGGGTGACAGCCTTCCCGTAGTGACCGTGAGTGATCCCTCTTCTCAGCACTCCCCATGTGCTTAAAATCGGAGATGGGGAACCCAATGAGATCAAGGATCGCTCGGTCCTTTCCTCGCACGTTGAGGGGCCTTGGTCTCGCAACCAGTTAAGCGCAATGATATGTAGGGTGTACCAGTTTCCCCAATTTGCTGGATAAACGGAATTAATTAAATATTCGGCTAACATTATTCATGCATCGCATTAGATAGGATTTGACGACTCGGCAGTTAAGGTCACAATGAGGGAGTGTTGGCCATGCGCGACTGTGAGATGAAGTTGCTCGAGGGATTGTTGTTGCGAGGTTATGCATCATATCATAATACATGCATATACATTAATAAGACTAGTTAGGGATCTGTGAATATATGTCTTTCATTAAATTCATCATATAATTGATGCTTGTTGTAATTTAGGGCTAATAGTAACCACTGAGTTAGTTACTCCCACTCTGGGACGGTGTTTTAAAACACCAATCAGACCCTTTACTAGATGCAGGTGAGGCGGAGCTCGATGAGTCGAGCGGTGTGAGCATGGATGAAGAAGAGGAGCTTTCTACTTTCAACTTAGGGGCAAATCACCGTAGATTGTTGTTGGGGGTCGAATATTGCATATTAGACCCTAGTTATTGCCTGGATTTACGAACATTATAATGTTTAACGGCTTAATTTAATCGTGTTTGTGATGCAAGGTGAATTGACAAGCATGGACTGGAAAAGGGTACTAAAAACATGAAATTATCACCCCAAAGTCACCAAGGCAAGGGACAGACTCTATGGGACTAAGATCGAGGATTTACACGCCGGAGATCAGAGAAATTCCAGCCATTCACCTTAAACAGGCCTAAAAGACGTCTAAAATGCAAGATTACAGGGTTCCCACCATCTGATCAGCTCAAAACATTATACAGGGCCTGAGGACTCTAAATTAACCATACACGTCGAATTTCAGCCAATGAATCCCTCTGGAAGTGGCCCAACGGACAGATCAGCCCATAAACCATTGATTTTGGGCCCATTTGATTTTTGGATATGCTTCAAACTTGGGTTCAACCCATTAAATGAGGTGATAAAACGTATGGATGGAGTGGATCTCTCAGAAACATCACCATGGACTCCACCTGAGTCAGGGTGTGCATGGTGCACAAGTGCACCAGATGTGCACGGCAACTGCATCTCCTTCCGAAACGAGTTGGTCTCGTGACTGAGTCAAAAACGACAACTGCTTTTTATTTCTTCCATAGACAGTTGCGCAGGGGCATTTTTCAGAAGCTGGTGGGCCACCATCATGGACCATCTATCTGATCCAAGCCATTCATCTTGTAGAGGAGCTCGGGACAGTCGAACCCATGTCTACCTCGTACATCAATGCAAGCACACGTGCCGATCACAGCGGTCACAAAAAGACCATTCTACTTTGTCCAAACTTGTTGCAGCATGATTTCTTCTATGGGTCACACCGAATCTGATCTAAAACTGTCCCTTCCCATCCAAAATTTTGAGGAGAATGCAATGGACGGTCTAGATTTCTCATAAATTATCAATCATGGGCCCCACCATCAGCATAGTGCAAGAGCCCTTTCGCAGGCTCTATTTTTGGCGTCCGAACGTTGCCCGATTTTTACGGCCCATTGTACGTCCATGGCAGTGATCGGATGACTATCTGGACCGTCCAAAATTATCCCATGGGACCATCGAGCAAGGCCAAGAAGCCTGACCGGAATAGATATTGCAACAGATCTGTGTTTTGCCAAAACTCATTCCCACGCAAGAGGATTTCGCGATTTTGCTACGCAACATGTTTCTAAATTCGTTGTTGCGTAAACTTACGCAGCAACCGACTCTTCTGCCATCTCATGTACAACCGACTCCCTTGGCTACAAAAAGGAGAAGAGAGAGAGCATGAAAAAGGGGGAGGAGATCTCGGCTGAGAATGTCAGTCGCAGAGAGAGACAGGGAGTAGTTTTGTTTATTTGTTTTATTTGTAGTTTTTTTTATCATGGTTTCCCAGAGATCTGGTCCAATCATGTTAGGCGAGACCTCTTAGATAGGGCTAAGAGGTGAAGCTTGTAGGAGATGGGGGACTCTATTTTATGCCTTTAATTTAATTTATGAACTGAATTTGATATTAGTTTGATTATTAAGGGAATGTTTTTAGTTTTTTAATGGTTTGTTGTGACTAAAATTACAATGGGTTTGCGATAGATTGAGCATGTTCCTTTCCTTTTGATGTTTATGATGTCAAGAAGCCCTGTCGTTCACCATCGTCTCTTGGGCATGGTCGGATGACGGTACCTTTCCTAACCTTCATAGCATATTGATTGGTTGGTAATTAGTTTAATTATGTTGTTTACTTTGTCTCATGGGCATGGTTTGGTGATGGAATCCATTCTAATTCATATACCTTTCATCTCTTGAAAACTATATCAAAGGAAGTTCAGTTTGATGGTTACACCCTTCAACTGGATGAAGATAGGACTCTAAGTCCAGTTGAATACTTGAAACAGGCATAAGATCTCCCTGATTTCTACAAGTGGATCCTCTGAATCCCTAGTGTCCTTTCTCTGAATTCCTTAAGTTTTAGATAATTATTTCATCATTATTCCTCAATTTACACTCGATTTAGATTTCATCTTACTCTAATTCTAGTTCTACTTAGTTTCAGATTACGTACAGGTTTCAATCCCTTAGGATTCGACCTCGGTCTCACCGAGTTTATTACTACATCACAACCCTATACTTGGGAGTGAACAAGTTTTTGGCGCCGTTGCCGGGGACTGACGGTTACGTTTTTCTGAAATTAATTAGTTTTAGAATTAAGTTAGGATTAGGATTTTAATTAAGAAACCTTGAGGGGTAGCAGTTTGTCCATTTCTCCAACTAAAGTTTGGATGATTTTTCCAACCAGGATTGTACGTATTAGAGGTCGGTCCATTGAAAGGTCTTTGATAAGTATTTACGGCATTGGATTGTTCATTCAACACTTCTCGAAAGGCGGGTATTGTAGGACAATTTTCAGTTGTATGAATGTTGCAATCACAGATGCCGCAAACACTTTCATTAACCTTATCCTTCTTTCCTTCCATGGCCTCAAATTTTCTTATGAGCGTAGTCACTTTATACTTGAGATCATCCTCTTCTTTTAAGAGATACAATCCACCTTTCTCCTTAGATTGAGTCGGCCTAGACGTGGTGTTCGATTTTGGGTAATAGTCCCATGATTGTGTTTTTTCAGCAAGACTATCGAGGTAATCCCATACCTCATCGACATTTTTATTAATGAATTCTCCATTACACATTGTCTCGACCATTTGGCGCATGGAAGATGTCAGTCCATCGTAGAAAAAATTTGTAATGCGCCACGTTTCAAAGCCGTGTTGTGGGCATGAACTGACCAAATCCTTGAACCTTTCCCAACATTGGTAAAATGTTTCATCCTCCTTTTGGGTGAAGTTCATGATTGCTTTTCTAAGGGTAATTGTTTTATGATGTGGAAATTTTTTTTTTATAAATTCCCTCTGCATATCATTCCATGTGCCAATGGATCTAGGACGCAGTGAATGTAACCATGTTTTAGCCTTCTCCTTCAAGGAAAAAGGAAAGAGTTTCAGCCTGACTGTGTCCTCAGACACATTTTGAAAATATAAAGTGGCTATGATCTCATCAAACTCTTTCAAATGTAGATATGGTTCTTCAGATTCAAGCCCATGGAACTTAGGAAGGAGTTGGATAACCCCTGGCTTGATGTCCATATGTCCTGTATTTTTAGGAAAAATCATGCATGAGGGCGTACTCACCCCCGCTGGTTGTAAATAATCTCGTAAAGTACAAGGCGGGGGTGCTTGATGCACCTCATTCTCATCCTGAATGTCCTCCACCCTAGGTTGGGGTAGAAGAGGTTGGTTTTCAGCCATCACTTCAATTAACTCAGGGGATTTTGAGTGGTGTCTAGTCCTGCGATGGATAGTCAACCCCTCAACCAATCCTCCTTCAGTCAAGAGACGTCGAGTGTTGTCACGGGCCCACTTGGGCATGAAACACTCGCAGCCCTCAATCAAATTCGAAACCTAATCCTAAGAAAGGAAAAGAAAATCTAGAAAGAAAGAGAGGGTTAGAAAGAAGTTACCAAATTGGAGTCCCTAAGTTAAAAACCTGCAAAAGAAAACAAAAGAAGTCAGTTTCTAAAGAGAATGTCTAAGATTAGAAAATCCTTAAAAAGAAAGATAAAAGTAAACTAATTTCTAAAAGAGGAAAATTCTAAAAAAAAAAAGTGGAAATTCCTAAAATAAATTAGGAAAGTCTTAAACTAGAAAGTAAGTTACTAAAAGAGATCTGAAAAATAGAAAGTAGAGAAAGAGCTTACCGAATTAGAAATTTCTATCTTAAAAGCCTACAAAATGGGAAAGTTTCTAAACAAAAAGTCTACAAGTAGAAAATTTCTAAAAATAAATTAGGAAACAAAGTTAGATTCTAAAAGAGTTAGAATTAGAAACTTGCTAAAAAAAACAAATCCTAATCTAGAAATAGCAAGGAAGAAATTAAGACAGAAATTACCAATTTAGAAACCTATCTCAGAGTCCTACAAAACGGGAAAGTTGAGTTAGTTTCTAAAATTAGAAAGAAATTCTAAAAGGGAAATAACTAACCTAGTTTCTAAAAACAAAAGAGGAAAGTTTCTAAAAATAAACTAGTTCTTAAAAATAGAAAAATACTAGAATTAGAAGATTTCTAAAAGGAGAAAATAAAACTTAAAATTAGAGACTTTCTAAAAATAAGTAAGAAAGTTCTAAACCTAAAGTTAGAAAATTCTAAAAAAAAACAAAATCCTAAAATAGAAAGTAATGTTAGTTTCTAAAAAGGGAAAATTTTCTAAAATTAAAAAATAGAAAATTTCTAAAATTAAAAGAAAGCCTAGAATTAGAAAATTTCTAAAACTCAAACCCTAATTAATTCTAAAAAATAGAAAAAGTAGAGGAATTAGAAAGGGATTACCAATTTAGAAGTTTATGTCAGGATCCTACAAAACAGGAAAACAGGTTAGTTTCTAGAAATCAGAAAAACCTAAACCTAAAGTTAGAAAAATCCTAATCTTAAACTAATCCTAAAACTAGTTAATTTCAGAAAACGTAACCGTCAATCCCCGGCAACGGCGCCAAAAACTTGTTCACTCCCCAAGTATAGGGTTGTGATGTAGTAATAAACTCGGTGAGACCGAGGTCGAATCCTAAGGGACTGAAACCTGTACGTAATTTGAAACTAAGTAGAACTAGAATCAGAGTAAGATGAAATCTAAATCGAGTGTAAATTGAGGAACAATGATGAAATAATTATCTAAAACTTAAAGAATTCAGAGAAAGGACACTAGGGATTCAGAGAATCCACTTGTAGAAACTACTATTTGGTGGAATATACAATATATTGGAGTTTTCTCCTATGCTTTATTGGCATGGAGGGAGGGGTTGGAGCTGGCTTGACTTCGTGATATTAAGAAATAATTTGAGTATTAAAAAATTATGAGTCTTAATGCTTTCTAAATGTCTAACTAAGTCTTAAAAATTGATATAACAGAAAATATTAATCCAAACATGAAAACATGATACAACAGTTTCATGTTTTTATGTTTTATTTGGAGAATTCATCACTGTTGCTATGTGCAACATTTTACTTTTCTGTTTGAGTTACAGTTCATTTACAGCAACATGGAGCACCTATGAAGTCTCCTGGTTCTCGGCTTGAACTCTGAGATGGTATGTCCTAAGGTCATAGGATCCAGCTGCCTATTGTGTTTTCTAAGATGTTTATGTTTTGCTTATAATTTCAATTGATGCTTCTGTTGATGATTGGAGCATCGTGATGCTTTTATGTGATTAGATTCCCATAGTTCACTAATTTTTCATGTTCAACTTGAATATAAAGAAATTGTTGCTTATTTTATATTTGCACTCAACGACACATACGTAAGAGCTGTTGTTGAACATGGATGCTTTACTCTAGGAAAGCATTGATAGGTTGTCCCAACGACATATCCAGAATCCTCTGTTTCTCTTTGTTTTCTTCAGTTCTGCTCTTAAAAAAGAAAAAGCAAAAAAAAAAGAAGAAAAGATGGTGTTGTCGTCCCAACCAGCATTAGATCAAATTAGTTTTGTAGAAAACCAGAATGCCTCAGGTCAAGGATGGATGTAGTTTGTGTTTGTTTGGAAAAATGCGAATGTGAATATAATGAAATATATTGTAACAGGTGTATAACAGGAAATTTTGCCTGAATTTCGGGGGGAAAAAAGGAGACTTTTACCACGCAAATTTTCGTAGGTAAAAGGTTGAGTAAATAGCTATTAGCTACGAAAACTGTCGTAGGTAAAAGTCTTAGCAGTGTTTTTTAGCTGACTTTTACCTACGGAAATGTTTGTAGATAAAAGTCTTAACACACTTTTTACCTACAAAAAAGTTCATAGGTAAAAGTCTTACCATTGTCAAGAAATCTTTGGCAACGGTGATTTACCGACGAACTATTTCGTAGGTAAAGCTCTTTGCCTACGAAATAATATCATTTACCTACGAAATATTTCGTAGGTAAAAGTCTTATTAACGTTTTTAATTTCGTAGGTAAATGTCTTACCATTGCCAACGATGGCATTTTTTGTCTATAAAAACCTTTAGCCACGATCTTTTACCAATGAAATTATCGACAAAATTTTTCGTAGGTAAACCTCTTTTGCCTATGAAATAATATCATTTACCTATGAAATATTTTGTAGGTAAAAGTCTTATTAACGTTTTTAATTTCGTAGGTAAACGTCTTACCATTGCCAATGATGACATTTTTCGTCGGTAAAAACCTTTAGCCACGGTCTTTTACCAACGAAATTATCGACGAAATTTTTCGTAGGTAAAGCTCTTTGCCTACGAAATAATATCATTTACCTACGAAAGTTTTCGTAGGTAAAAGTGGAATTTCTTATAGGTGTGAAGGGTGTAACCATCAAACTGAACTTCCTTTGATATAGTTTTGAAGAGATGAAAGGTATATGAATTAGAATAGATTCCATCACCAAACCAGGCCCATGAGACAAAGTAAACAACAGAATTAAACCAATTACCAACCAATCAATATGCTATGAAGGTTAGGAAGGGTACCGTCATCCGACCATGCCCAGGAGACGATGGTGAACAACAGGGCTTCCTGACATCATAAACATCAAAAGAAAAGGAACATGCTTAAGCTATCGCAGACCCATTGTAATTTTAGTCACAACAGACCATTAAAAAACTAAAAACATTCCCTTAATAATCAAACTAATATCAAATTTAGTTCATAAATTAAATTAAAGGCATAAAATAGAGTCTCCCATCTCCTACAAGCTTCACCTCTTAGCCCTAGCTAAGAGGTCCAGCCTAACATGATTGGACCAGATCTCTGAAAAACCATGATAAAAAAAACTACAAATAAAACAAATAAACAAAACTACTCCCTATCTCTCTCTCTGCTACTGACGTTCTCAGCCGAGACCTCCTCCCCCTTTTTGACGCTCACTCTCTTCTCCTTTTTGTAGCCAAGGGAGTCGGTTGTACATGAGACGACAGAAGAGTCAGTTGCAGCGTAATTTTACGCAGCAACAAATTTAGAAACATGTTGCATAGCAAAACTACAAAATCCTCTTGCGTGGGAATGAGTTTTGGCAAAACATAGATCTGTTGCAATATCTATTCCAGTCAGGCTTCTTGGCCTTGCTCGGTGGTCCCATGGGATAATTTTGGACAGTCTAGATGGTCATCCGATCACTGCCATGGACATACAATGGGCCGTAAAAATCAGGCAACGTTCGGACGCCAAAAACAGAGCTTGCGAAAGGGCTCTTACGTTGTGCTGATGATGGGGCCCATGATTGATATTTTATGAGAAATCTAGACCGTCCATTGCATTCTCCTCAAAATTTTGGCAACGGCGCCAAATTTTTGATTAGTTGTAAGCCTGACCGTAGACTGTGCGGGTTGATTATGGGTTGTTGAGTTGTAGATCCAGTGCACCATTTCTTTTGGACATTATTTTATAAAATTTTTGTCGGATAACGCCTTGTGCGACCCGTTTAATATTCATATAGACTTGTATTTCTTAATCGTATTTGTTTCAGTAGATTAGTTGTGGTTGTGGTTTATGTTCTAGCCGATTCCTTTATTGCTTATTTAAACTAATATATGTATAAATTACCATAATTAGAATATAAGCGACACCCGGGAATTTAGAGGCCGAGTTCCTACACGGCCCCTGAAAACCCGGGGTGTTACATTGGTAAACTTACTTTGGAAGGAAATATTTTAGAGAATGTTGGTTAATTTCAAACATTAGTAGGAAAACTCATTTATCTAACCATCACTCGCCCAGACATTTCTTATGCAGTCAACTTGGTCAGTCAGTTCATGTTTGCTCCTAGGAATAGTCATATGAATGCATTTCATAGAATCCTACAATACCTCAAAGCCTCCCTTGGACGTGGCATTTGGATGTGCAAAAATGGTCATACCTCCATCGCAAGCTATGCTGATGCAGATTGGGCTGGAAGCCCCGTTGATAGACGGTCTACCACTGGGTATTACACATTTGTTGGGGGAAAATTAGTCATGTGGAGAAGCAAAAAATAAAATGTTGTTGTTCAATCCAATGCCGAGGCTAATTATGGGGCCATGGTGTCCACTACGAGCGAGTTAACTTAGCTCTACTCTCTTTTGCAGGATTTGGGCCTTCTGACCCTCTTACCAATGATATGTTCTTTGACAATCAATTAGCCATACATATTGCTTCTAACCCAGTATTTCATGAACGAACTAAACACATTGAAGTCGATTATCATTTTTTCAGAGAAAAGGTCCAAGCCAATATTATTCGCACTCCTTCCATTTGTAGTGATGATTAACTGGCTGATATCTTTACCAAGGGTCTATGTAATGCCCCGGTTTCCAGAATCCGAGTACCAATCCCAAAAACCCAAGTGTTAATTAACCAGGTAACTGGTAGTATATCAAAATTAGAGTGCGATAGCATAATAAGCGTAGATAATATCATATAATACAAAATTTAAGATCCTTCTCCACTCAAATGGAGACCTTAAGTTCAAAATTTATAAGTTTCAAATATACCAAGACCAACAAGAAAAGAAATACTGCAACTATTGATTGAGCCCATAATATTCTGCTGCGTCCTACTGCGGCTCTTCCTCATAGTATCCTTCCTCCAATCCTTTTGCCACGTCACTGGGACCTGCTTCGTAGTCGTCCCCGCCTATACCTACATTTTATATACGGTTGAATATTTGATGAATGAGTGACCAACTCAGTGTGAATTCTCCTTAAGATTACACACCCCCGCCTTAGCTAAACATAATTAAAAACAACAAGATATTCAACAGAATGCAGTCGTATTTAAATGCATGGATGTCGAATGCACATCGACCTGGGGATGCTCATCCAGTCGGACTTGGGCTCGTCATCCGTGCATAAGACTGGTCATCAGCATAGCACAACACATGCGTACATCACGTACAGCATAATGACCAAGTCATCACATTACGTAAGTAGGTCGATAGTCGATGGTCTGGAAGCTAGCGAAACGATGCCCCACTCAGCCTGATAACACATGCTACAGCATCCAAAATTATCCACCCGTCATCGCTAGTATGCTATGAATGCATGATTAGCCAAACCTTTATTATTCCAATTACAACTAGCCATTTTAAATAACTCAAGGGTCACTGGGGGACCCATCACCTAGCGTAGGCTGATAGTTCGGGCATAGTGTCCTATGATCACCATCCCTGACTCATGAGATTTCTTCAAATTACGATGTCTAATGGATGCCCGTCGACCAATGGCCAATCACATTCAATAAGTAGAGATTACCATCGCATGGGTATAGGCCATCGAAGCCACGCAGGGCAACATCAAAATATGGGACAGATATTAAATTACAGCGGTAAAAAGGTGCTCGGAACATATAATCAAGACGGCAAAGGGGTAAGGCAAAGTTAAATCAGAGTGGTTAAAAAGGTCATTTCTAAGCCACTCAAGCCGTATGACCTATGGATACTAGATCTTATATTAGTGTTTCATGCCCCCACATAACCTCCAAATCAATGGTCCATTTCTTACCACACTCTATCTTATTACATCCTAAGTATGGGTTCATATACACAAAAGGGACTACCCACTAGTAAGTATAGTTAATATAGATCCATAAGTGACTTACAATAGGTCATTATGTGAACTATCGATTAAAATGGGAGTTATCATGTAAGTAACTATCGCATGCAATCATGGTTCACAACTATTAACTATAAATCAGATATAAATCATGTCTTAAGGATTCATAACTAGTGTAAGAGGTCACATGCTATGAGATAACAATTGTGATTCTAATAAAAACTATTACTGAAACTAATTTGGAAATGGAAAGCTTAAGGGGAAGAAGTCATCACCTAAACATATAGCTTGATCGAGACTTCATGACAGATTATCTTGCCTTTAGGCTATCTCTTGTTCTAATTAGCCCAATTTTTCAAAGTTAGATGTTTTAAAGTTACTATAAGCTTTAAGGAGTTTCGTATGCCGATTTATTGGCATACCTAAGAGGTTGTTTTAATGAAGTTTAGTCCAATTGCGGCCTTTTTATCGTTCCTAATTTGGTAGAGAGTTGGGATAAAAGTCCTATAGTTACGATGTAGTTAGCAACTATACACATATAGAACTTCTCATTCAATGGCTTGGTTAGGCTTACCTGTTGTGCAAATTCACTAAGATTTGGACTGATAATTCTAAGTCATGGTCCAGCTGGATCTAGCCCTGAAATAGGAGATTTTCTCATTCATTCAAGCTCGAGTCGACTTGGCTGGGGTGGCCCAATTAAAGCCATTTTCATGGCGAAATGGACGATTTTCTCATGGTAGGGCCTTGGCCCTCAAATTTCCAACCATACAAGGGCTGAGTTGGACTAAACCGAGTTAGTTGGGAGACCCCATCACTGATTATCATCCTTCCATCAGCAGTTACCATTCCAATGGGCCCAGCGACCCGTTTGCCGAGTTCGGTCCTGACTCTGCCCAGCACCTGTGGCCCATTGGGTTCAGTTCAGACTCAGCCAGGTTGTTATTGCTGAGTTCAGCCTGGACTCGACCCAGTTGTTGTGGCTGAGTTCAGCTTGGACTCAGCCCAACTGCTGTGGTTGAGTTTAGCTTGTACTCGGCCTAGCTGCCATGGCTGAGTTCAATTTGGACTCGGCCCGGCTATTGTGGCTGAGTTCAGTTTGGACTCGGCACAGCTGTTGTGGCTGAGTTCAGTTTGGACTTGGCCTAGTTGCTGTGACGTCCTAACTATACCATGCGGCATTTGGCCGACAAGGGTTCGACCGTAATTTAGGGCAGTTGTTATCGTGGCCAGGAGAGCCGTTCTTCGCCAAACGAGTGGCAGGTGGAGTTAGAGGGCGATCCCAACCATTGATCATGGAGGTGGGGGCATTCGGGTGTTACCTGGACCGTTCTGCACATCCGTTGGGCCGCCTTATCATTTACACAGCTGCTGCAATGGGTCGGGTCGACACTACCGGTAGCCAGGTCAACGTCCTTATCTCTTTCTGCTTCCCTTTCTCCTTTCTTTCCCTCGACTAAAGCCCACCGTGCCTGGGCCTGACACAACACGGCCTGAGCCCTGCAACTCGGTCTGGCCGACTTGGTCTCGGATGGGAGTGTAGCAGCACACTCACCCACCCTACTCTCTCAGCCGAGTATGGTGACACTGGTCTGCACTGACCCAACTTGACCTGAATTGACCGGGTCAACTTGGTGCAGTGCGACACCGAGTTCACTCAGTTTTCTCTCTCTCTCTCTCTCTCTCTCTCTCTCTCTCTCTCTCTCTCTCTCTTTGATTCCCACTCTCCCTCTCTACCCCTTGTAGTGATGCTACTAGTCTATACTGACCCAACTCGGTCTAAGTTAAACGGGTCAAGTTGGTAACTCGGTCCGAGTTAAACGGGTCAAGTTGGTGTAGTGTGGCACCAAGCTCACTATTCCTGCACTCACTCTCTCTTTCTTTTCTATTTCCCCTTTCTCTCTTTGGCCTTGGTACGAATCCCGAGACACACGCTATCCTTTTATAGCTGGGAGGAGTACTTGCACGATCCATCTAATGGCTGAGATAGGGTGCTGAATTTATGCTCCCATCTTAGTTTCCTAAATGCATGGGGTCCGTCCATCATGAGGGATGGATTCTTGACAATGTGACCCTCTGGAAAAACGTTCCTAATGGAGCTAAGGATCCATCCCATCATGGTGGGTCTATCGGCTCAACAGAGAAGAAGGCAAAGCCTCCAATGGCGTTTTCCTTCTGTCTGGTTAAAGTGGCGATCCAGTCCGCTTGGATGGATCAAATGGGGCCCCAGACCACTGAGGGGCCCACTTATCTCGTTAGTAATCACGGTCCTGATATCATCTCCTGAGAAATTTGGCCGCAACCTTATTTTCGAGGAACAGCTGCCCTAGTAGGAACAGCTGAGATTAGTCCACAACACTTGGGGAGGGGCTTGGATCGTGCCAACGTGATTTGCCCGAAGCGGAAAGGTTTCCCACTCCTTTTCCACCTCCCATCTGGTTGTCCACCCCTTTTTAGCATTGCAGGAAGTGTCGAGAGAGACTCCCATCGATCGGTTGAAATTAAAAATGAGCCAACAGCTCGGATCGCCGATGTGGCAGTCATCCGACCCTCTTCATTGGAGGGAGACCGACGCACACCACTGTCTGGCCTCTTCCTAAGTGCATGCGTGCTTGCATGGGTTTGCCCGGTCAACCTGGGTCCGGTCGGATCTGCTGTCCAGTCAAGATAGACGTTCCTGATCACGATGGTGGGCCTTAGTTTGGGTGGACGAGTATCGCCCAATTCAAACCTCGGGTTAGCAGGAAAAAAAAAGAGGAATTTTCCTCCTTTTTACAACTTCTATCGGGTCAAACGTTGTTTGACCCGATGCTCCATTTGGTGCATGGTGGGTGCACGTCTCAAGTGCACATGCACCATGGATGTGGGGCCCACTGTGATGCCTATGAGAGACCTGTTCTGGCCACCTCTTTTGATGGCAACAATCAAGGCCCTTGGTCGAGGATTGGCCATATCTAAGACTCAAGCGGGCCGCACTATGCAATCCTTGACTCTATATAATAGGTTTCTAATAATCCCTTGGTTGGATTGGTTTAAAATTTTTATCCAATGGTCATATAGGACCCTTAGTAATAGTAGCTGTTTTAGTAAGTTGTTCATTAGCTCCCTTTCACGATATTTTTTATTACATTATTTTCTTTCCTTTCCACTTCAGGATTGGATGGTTGTCCCATTGGTAAAGGTTATTCTGAATCTAGGGTGCTTGGTTGTTAGGTTTACTCACATGGCTAGTGCATGTCCTTGTTTAGTTTCTAGGAGACTTTGGTGACGTGCCCAGGTGTTGATGGATGGTTTCGACAAATGGTTGAAGGTTTCTCCTTGCTTTGGTTTAAGTTAGAACTGTTTAGTAATTAGGTTCACAGTTATACTAGTAAGGGTTTAATAGTAACACCCGTGTATCAGAGGTGCAGGGTGTTACAGTCTACCCTCAGCAAAGTTTCATACAATCTTGTCCAAGTTGGGCTCGATCGACATCTACGCTCCAACTTGAGGGGGAGTGTTGTGGAGAATGAAAGATTATGTTTCTATATTTGTGGGTGGTTTTAATATGGTTGGTGCTGATATAGATGGTGCTAATATGGAATGTGTTATGTTTAGGATGTGCTATTTTTGGTTCTCTTCTTACCCTAAAAGCTTCTTGTATATATTAAGGTGCTCTCATATGAACAATCATGAATAAGAAATTCTTCTCTCTTCTTCTCCCATGGAGGTAAGCTATCAAGCTGAACTACATAAATTTTCATTGTGTTAAGTGTGTGATTGTGTTTATTAGCTTCTTTACGTATGGTCATAATTAAATCTGAGCCTTCCATCATATGGATCTCACCATGTAGATGGCCTTGGCTCAGAGATATGACAGGTAAGATCATCAGGTAGATCATAATATTCAAAAATGGTGAACGGATTGGAAAAAATCTTCTCTGATTTCATTTCTTTTGAAAACTGAGGAACACCTGATGTGAGGACTAACTTTTTTTTTAAAGGGTAGTTAACCAGTGGACTGCCTAATGGTCCACTTGGATCTCCCATCTGTATTCTAAGCTAGCCCATGTGGAGCGTGTACATGTGTATGTTCTCAGCACATCGAGTGTCCGAAACAATAACAACGATGCTCTTACACACTGAGTTTTTTTAGCTATAGAAAGGGTTACCTAAAACTAGTTGCAACTACAACCGATAATTCTAAAATATAAAGATATAGTAAAGAATTCAGAAAGTTAATATTAAATCACAAGTATCAAAAGAAGAATTTAAAAAGTTGAGGTGTGTTATTGTCGTTGTCTTAAAGATAGATTTGTCTTCTATAAAGATGATTTGTAATCCCTAATGCACAGGATACCAGTAACTCTACCCCCATAATACAACAACTCTTCTCCAAGATGAATAGTTTAAATCCGTTGCACTCGTTCACAACCACACAAACTCAAAAATACTCGAATTGATTTACTAAGAAAGAATTCGAAGAAAAACCATAAATGATAAGATTTTTTCAAATGACTTTGCAATTGAGATGTGATGTCTTTATAAAGGAAAAGTAAATAGTTGTTAGGAACTTAAGGTAAAATAAATGCATGTCGGTGTATGCTGGCTCATTTCTTCATTGTTCATGAGTGCAAAACATGTACACAATCAAAGGCACACCACACCACTGCACAACGCATGTGCAAGGGTACTCACGTGACATATCATTATTTTCGAATACAAAGAATCAAGTAAGAGTTTTAATATAAAGATTTGGTTTTCATAATAACTTTTAATATGGGACAAAACTAAACCCAATTTAAAATAATAATAATAATAATAATAATAAAATTAAATTAAATTAAATTAAATTAACAAAGGTAAAAATCAATTTTCGAGTTAATTGCTTTGGGCACGTGGAATGGTCCAACCATCCATCTGAGAACTGCACTCATTCCAGACCATTGTTAAATCCAACTGAACAGATGATCCCAGTCCTTGGAGTGTGGTCGTTTTTGTTATAGCCGTTTATTTTTAAAAGTGGTAGATGGATGGTTAGAATCATCCAAGTGAAGTGTTCTTCTAGAATAAAAACCAATCCAAAGTGGGGCCCAAGCAATAGGTGTTTTTAAGTGAACCACTTATTTTCCCAGGTTGATCTGAGCCATCCATATTTGTATGGTTCTGATCACATGGTAAGATCCGGTGATTGGTAGGATGCTGGACGTAGTGTATGGAATGAATTGGACGGTCCAGGTTATTGCTGGGACAGTCTCATCTGTCCAAAGCAACGGGTTGTATTAGATCGATGCCCTTTGAGTTGATTGCCAATTAAAATAAGGCAATGGGACTTGGCATTCACGAGCCATCCTCCACTTTTGTGAAATACTATAATAAGTCATCACCTCTTCACGTGAGCAGTGGTATAAGTAAAAGGGCTCGGGTTAGGTACTACCCCCGCCTGTTCGGAGCTCGGGACAGGCAGAGGATACGAGGGCCACCATGATGTATGACTTTTATCTACACCGTCCATCCATTTTTTCATATCATTTTAGAATACTGGACCAAAAATAGGGAGGTTCCAAAGATCAAGTGGACCACACAGTCAGGATTAAATTCGTACCATTGAAAAAATCTTAACGACTACGGAAGTTTTGGATCAAAATGATATTTGTTTTTTCACTTCATCAAGGTGTACATGACCATATCAACAGGAAAATAAATGACATGGTGGACCCTAAGAAGGTTTCAATGGTGGGCCTCCTTAGCACTGCTTCATCCTGTGGTGTCGTCCACTTGAGCCGTGGATCTGCCTTATTTTTTGCACAATATTCTAAAATAATATGAAAATTTGGATTGACGGCATGGATAAAAGTCATACATCAACGTGGCCCCTCAATAACCTTCGGAGCCTCCGCCTGTCCCGAGGAGCTCTGAAGAGGCGGGAGTGTGCGCGTGTGTGTATATATATATATATATATAGAGAGAGAGAGAGAGAGAGAGAGAGAGAGAGAGAGAGAGAGAGAGAGAGAGAGAGAGGTGTGTGTCCCTTTTAACCACTCATTTTCAGGCATGAGCTAAAAAGTAAGATAGAGCTATAAAGCGGGTGGTCCACACCAAAGGAAATAGGGAGAATTGTGAGCTTATTGTGAAAACTTATTACCATACTACAAAAGTTGTGAACCGGGTTAATGTTTGTATTTTTCTTACATTTATTCTGGTGTAACATTATGAATAGGTTTGATGGCAGATACATATTCCTACAATAAACTAATAAAATGAAAGTACAGTAAGTGTAGATCCGACATATTCATCAGGTTGAGTCTCTCAATTTTAAAAAAGACTTAATCTCCGCGTATATTAAAAGGAAAAAACAAAAATGAAAAGTTGTTTCCCTTTTCTAAAATGCCTACGTGTTTTTTTTTTTTTTTTTTTTAATTTTTAAAAAAGACCTAAGAAAAGGTGCATATGGTCACGAGTCTCACATGTGCAATAAGAAAATCAAGGACAGCATCACGGAGTATCTCGTTTCGATTTGGTCGTCCATAGGGATGGGTTAGCTTGCATATGGGGCCCTACTACAAAATATAAAAATCCCTGTATCATGTGAACTATCAACGTGGATAAAGTTGCGGAAATGATTCTTCTACGGTGGAGTCAGCGGAAGTGGATCGCCTCCTGGCCTGCCCGGACGGAACCGGTCCACACATAGGCTCTTTGGGGCCACCCTGATGTATAGGTTTTATCCACACGGTCCATCCATCTTTTTATATCATTTTATGGTAGGAGTGAAAAATTTTGGCAGATGATCCAAGACTCCGTGATGATGACGCCCACAGCTGATACCTTTCTAAGGCCCACCGTGGTGTTTATTTTCCGTCCAACCTGTCCACAAGGTCACATGGACATGGAGAAGGGAAAACACAAATATCAACTTTATCAAAACTTCTGCTTCTGCCAAGAAGTTTTTAATGGTGAGCGTTCAAATCTCACTATGTGGTCCACTTGAGCCTTGGATCTCCCTTATATTTGTTGGGGGACCACAGAAGCACACATAGATGAATCATGGATAGTTATCTAATAACACCAAGCGAAAGGAAGAACGTGACAAAATCCTTTCGGAAAAAAACCACGGCACAAAGTGAAGATGATTACTATGAAAGCAAAAATTATAAAGAAAAAGAGCTTACCCGATTCGAACAACCTTGAATATCACCCTTACTATACCCTTCGAAACCCTAGAACAATTTAGAAACCCCTTAAAATACCTCTCAATCCCGTTTACATTCACATATATAGCCTTAGAAAGAATCATAAACGAAATCAGAAACAAATCCCACAAATTCGGAGGTTTACGAAAAAATCTACGCTGAATCTATCGATCCCATCGAATACTCATAGATGTCATCGAAACTAATCATTCGATGACATCGAACTAACACATCAGCTGTCCAGAGACAAAACATGATTTTCCAAAAATGCTCAATGACATCGAACACTCATCGGTTACATCGAAAAAGCGCCCAGTTAGTCCAGCGACCAATTGAATAAAATCCGAAAAATATCGATAGGATCAATCACTACTCGATGCCATCGAACATACTGTCGATGGCATCAATAGACCCTATATCTGACTTAATTTAAGACATCAAATACAACAATATATATGCTCATACAGTAAAATGATCTGTAAAAATGTAGGTAATGCGTAGATAAAACCATACAAATCAGCATGGTGAACGGCCTGACTCAGTTGTAAGTGTGACCAGGACTTCCTAGATTGAACGTTCGGCCAAGGGTGGTGAAGACAAGGCCCGACCCTTGCAGATAATGGACGAGCTATCTCGTCCAGATTTTGTAAACCACGAATCAGTCAACCATGGGCCGAATGGGTCAAACAGGCTAGTTAGGGTGTGGATTAGGTGCCGACACTGACAGTAGGGACGTAGCAACTTGTTGGCGCTTTGTAGACTTACAATGATGTATGTTTTTTATTCATGCCCTCTGTCTAATATGGATCAATATTTTAGAGCATAAGTTTAAAATTGAGGCAGATTAGCATCTCAGATGAGCCATAACATAGGAAAACCATGGTGATTGAATGCCCACCATTAAAAACTTACCAGAGCCTACTCTAATGTTTATTTGTCATCCAACCCGTTGGGAAGCAAAAACACAAATTTCAGCTTAATACAAAACTTTTGTGGCCTTTGAAAAGTTGTTAATGGTGAGCATTCAATCATGATGTAGAGTGGGTTGCGGACACTTTCATGTCCAAGATGGAATAGAAAAAGCACGATTAGAGGCGAAAGTGATCAAGACCGTGAGGCATATCCTGCAAACTGGAATGAGTTATTCGATGTACCATATATGATTTTGGGTAAGAGAAGCTACTTTAGCCACCCAACCCACTATGCCGAGTTGCATAGGCCGAATTTGCAAGATTCCTTCATATCGACAGCCAAAAATCCTTTTTAATTTCATTTTTACCATTTATAGTAAGTTTTACTTCGATCGTAACTCCTGATCCTTAGAGCTTTAAGAGCCGTGCCCAACATGAAAAGAGCTTAGCAATTTTAAGAGAATAACATGGTAAGGCCAAATTGGACACTTAATATTTTTGGCAAAAAACCATGAAGTCTAGTAGGAATCATGACCGTTATAAATAGTAAGTTAAGTCACAAATTTTAGGGACTTTGAGTTGGAGTTTAATTTTGAAACTTTTTACTATGTTTGATAACAGTATTTAAAGGGTTGTAAATTTATTTTTATTATCATTTAATTAATTTTTTAATTTCTTAGAATTTATTTCTATTTTACTATTTTCCCTCATGGACTCAAAGAATCTTTGTAAGGAGTCCAAAGAAGCTCATGGATCCGGAGTAATTGTCCCCTTAGGAAGACTGTGATTGACCTCATCACGTCCATCCTTGCATCAAATCACCACGGTTTCCTAAGGTGTGATCCACCTAAGATTTCAATCTATGTCATTTTCGGGCCAATGCCTTAAAATTAGCAACCAAAATGGATGGATGGCACCGAAAATAAACACATACATCATGGTGGGCCCGGATATCACCATTCGGTCCCGTCCTACGCTCATTATCCTAGAAAAATCCACTCTCCTTTCAAATGTTGGGAACCATCGTGTTAGAAAGGACACTGACTGCCCACATACCCGGGCTAAGGGTGTTCTATGGCCCCACCATGATGTATGTGTTTTATTCACGCCGGCCATCCATTTTTCTAAAATATTTCAAAGGCATGAGTAGGAAAACAAGGCATATCCAAATATCATGTGGGCCCCACCACATGAAATAGTGGTAATTGAACCCCTATTGTAGAAAACATCCTGAGGTCACAAAAGATTTGAATTAAGCGGATATTACTGTTTTCCCTTGGGGTGCACATTGAACCGTTGGAACCGTGTAACCAGACTGGAACCGTTGGATCGGTCCGGTTTGGTCTGGTTCTAGGGTGCTAACGGTCTGATTCCGGTTCCAAAGCTTCTAGAACCGTTGATTACGGATCGATTCCGATTTAGGGCCCTTTAGAACCGAACCGAACCGTTGATCCGAACCATTACCCGAACCGTGACACAAATCGTGGATCCAAACCGTATATATACTCATTTCGAAAATGGAGAAATACCCATTTCAGCTCTTGCAAATTCTGTAAAAACCCATCTCTCATTTTTCTCAAATCTCTCGATTTCTGTTTTTTGCATAGGCGAATGGGAATTGGGTTGAAGCTCGTTTCTTGAATGGAGGACTGGTTTCGAGAAAAAGGAGTAGAGTATTCCTATATGACAACAGAGAAAGACAATGAAACTTCGTTAAAGCTGTTCATAGACTGTTGCGGCTAATCCAAATTCCGATCCCCATCCATACTCGTCCAACCCGTTTTCGCCCACCGAGTCAAGCTTCCAAGCGAAGTCACAATCTTCCGACTCTCTCCACACGATGCAGAGATCCTTCACCGTTGCCGCTTCTAAACCATCGAGTTCTTCCCCACTCGCCGTCTCAATCACCGGCACTCTCTCTCTCTCTCTCTCTCTCTCTCTCTCTCTCTCTCTCTCTCTCTCTCTCTCTCTCTCTCTCTCTCTCTCTCTCTCTCTCTCATTGTCCCAGACTCCCAATCACCAGGACGCCAATAACCGTGGAACCGATCCGGTTTTCACGGTCCGATTCCGGTTCGATTCTAGGGTGCTAACGGTCCGGTTCTAGTTCCAAAAATCCTAGAACCGTATGGAATGGTTCGGATCCGGTTCCACCCCAAAACCGGACCGAACTGAACCATGTGCACCCCTAATGATTAGCCTTAGGAAGTTTTTAATTGTGGGCGTTCAATCAGCACTGTATCTTGTAGTGTGGTCCACCTTAGATCTGGATCTACCTTAATTTTTGGCTCATGGCTTGCAAAACATATGAAAGGATAGATTTATTAGGGATACCAATGGTGGCCCCACCCTGCCTCCAATCCCTGGATTAAAAGCCCTGTCTCTGCACACCGATCCAACTGCAGGTGGGCCCTACTGAGATGTTCGTCTCCTGTCCATCTGTCTTAGAAGATTTTTTTTTTTTTTTTTTTAAGGCATGAGATAAACAATCGGTCAGATCCAAAACTCAAACTCAAGTGAGTCACATGGTAAGAAAAAATGAAAAGTTTTTTGGGCTAAACTGCAGTGTTTATATGTAATATGAAATATTCATAAAAGCCACACCCTGATTCATAGCTCAACTGGCAGACTGAGTGGAGATACCTCGTTTCAACACTTGAAGTCTTGGTATGGATCCCTAGCAGGGGTGGCTAACATGGAGTGTGTGTACTGACATGGGTCATTCCCAGATTGGAACGAACTCAAAGAACTAAAATTTTAGCCTCATCCAAAATTTAGGTGACCGCACTAATGTTTTCCGTCTCGTGGAAGCATGAGCATTGGATATACCACTTTTTTTGGTTCATGCTCTAAAATGGTTGGCAAAATGGATTGACTATGTGGACTTTTCCCAAATACCGTTAGGCTCTGTCTAGCTTCGGGCCCCACCACAGCCCATCTCTCTGTCACAATAGTGGTGAGCTGGTTTTTTTTTTTTTTTTTTTACACACTCCATGGTAGCGGGATTTCATCACCTATAGATACTCGAATCCTTAACCTAGTGTTGAAACTCTTGTGAGCCCTTTATCTGCAGCCGCAATCTCACGCAAGTTGGCACATGCAATTCTTACTGTGGCCCACCTTGACGTATGTATTTTATAACAATTTCATCAATCCATTTTAAGGCATTGAGCCCAGTAATGAAATATATCAAAATCTCAGTCCAGCCATATTATAATAAACAATGATAATTGAAAACCCTATTTCGGTGATGTTTATCAGCCATCCAACCCATTAACTGGATGAAGGAAAAAACATAGCAAAAAATAAAAACAACTATCAGATTGGTCAAAACAATTTTGCCCCATAATAAGTTTTTAATGGTTAATAATTATTGCTTTCTACAGTATGATTCACCTGAAATTTGGATATTTTTTAATTTTAAATCCATTCCCTAAAATGATATGGAGATATGGATGGACGGCGTGGATATAGAATAAACACATCAATGTGGGCCCTATGGTAAGTGCCGCACCGTCTTCGGTGAGGCGAGCCGCACCTAATCCGATCCCACTGACGTTGAGCTTCAAAGTGACGAGTGCTGGCCCCACTGCAGGTGGGCCTTATTGTGAAGTTAGTGGGAAATCCACCCTGTCCATACGTTTTGCAAGCTCATGTTGAAGCATGAGACCAAAAATCAAGCTAATCGAAAACTCAAGCGGCCCACCCGAAAGGAAAGAGTGGAAGGAGACTGTCTACCGTTCAAACCTTTCTAAAGCTAAACTGCAGTTTATATGTAACACAAACCGTTTATAAAGCAGCCCAATTCCCACTGAACGAACCAAAAGAATAAAAAAATTAGCTTGATCTAAAGATTCTGTGGCCCCACGCAATATTTCAAGAATGGGCATACAATCTCCACTGTTTAATGTGGAATGGCCCACGTGAGCATTAGATATGACTCATTTTTAGGGTGAGGCTTTAAAATGTCCTTGCAAAACGGATGGATGGCTTGAATTTTTCACAAACACCATGGTGGGCCCGTATGTCATCTTGTGCTAGTGTTAAGTGGATTAATAAAATTACATTATAGTGGTACGGCATGGAGCAAACCATTGATGGGATTCGGATTGAATATATGCGGTGATCCGAATGGTCTGTCGTTCATTCAAATATAAGCTCAAAGAAAACTAAATACAATATTACATTTCCCAATATTGTATCACAGCTCCATGCCGTACCACTATAATGTATCAATGGTTTGGTGGTCCAAACTCCAAAGCTCAGCAATCACCGCATATATTCAATCCGAATCCCATCAATGCTTGTATTGAATCCGGTCCCACCTCTCGGCACCAAAGTAATTACCCAGATGTACTCATCTTCATCTGCCTCTAAATCTTCCAACACTTGTGAAGTCCCCAACTTAAAGAGTGCCCTTTGCCTTCACTGTCGAATCTCCATCACGCCTTTAAAAGTGTCTTCTAAAAGTCTATAAATAAACTTTTTTTAATCTGATTTTTTGTGTGAAATAGTCCGATTTTACTTTCAAAGTATGATTAAGTATTTTATGGTTGGGATTAAAAGTACAGACATGCCTAAACTTCTAATTCCATAACCCATGTAAGTAAGGCCGACCAAATATATGTCTCAGGTGTACTACATTAGCATGTGCTTAAGGGAATGGGAAATATGATGCGTACATGCCATTACTCCACAATTTAATTATCGCAATCAATGGACTGTCACACTATAAGTGGTTGAAAATATAGATTCAACGGATAGGCCTCAATTAATAGTAGGTTCTGCCGGTCCATTCTGATCTTAATGTAGCCAGACAAATAAATGGTGTATCGATTATGGTACATGAAACACATGTTCAGTGGATGTGTTACACGTCATATATATAAAACCCTGTTGGTATACGAGATTCCAGTCCCCAAAAAAACAAAAAAAAAAACCCTCATGCATCTGGTGTACAGAGTGAAACCACATCGTCTATATGGTGGGATGTATTGTGACAGTGGAAAAGCCACATAAAATGGGCAATACAACTGTATCATGATCACAATCTTCAATTGGATGGAGAGGTTGAAAGGAATTCATGTTCCACGTCCCTAAGCAATGAATCTTTTCACGGAAAGTCCATGATTCGTCAGTCAACTCGTTTCCATACAGAGGGCTGTTCATGGTAGGATGACAGCGGAGTACACCTGTACATGCGTTGGTATGAAAATAAAAAAGGCTTCCATTTCACAACTTGAACGGCTAGGATAGGAAGTTATCTTTGAAGAGAAAATGATGAAGCCAAGGATCCATTAATGTGCGATGGTGTTAGGGGTGCACATGGAACCATAGAACCGAACCAGTTTTTGCAATCCAGCTCCGATTCGGTTATAGGGTGCAAACGGTCTGGTTCCGGTTCCAATTTTTCTAGAACCTTTAGGAATGGTTCAGTTTCAATTTCACCCCAGAATCAGACCAAACCAAACCATGTGCACCCTTAATTAATGTACTATCATGCCCTGTAATTCGGATACAAAGTGTGCACTCTTAGACCAAGTTATGATTCATGACTCATACACTAAGTGTACTCAATGATCAATCATACAGTTGCTTGAAGGCATAATTTAATTACATTATAAGTCTCATCAATTCCCTGCATCTTCAAAAGACATCAAATAGGGATCACAGGGACTACTAATATTAACCAAACAGACAGAAAGAACCGAGATAAAGTCATCCAACACAGGATGCCAGCACCAAAAACAACAAAGACACCTCCAAGGCAGCTAAAGCACCTTGAAATGCAGCCCAACCTATTGGGAATTGCGCAAAAGCAAACTCGAATTAATCAAACAAGACGAAATCAAACGTAAATAAAAGCACATAAAGAACACACGATTTTTATGTGAAAAAATTCCTTGTGGGAAAAAACAATGGCACGAAGCGATAAGTAATCCATTATTAAATGATATTACAAGAGATGAATCGACTTACCAATCCAAACAATCCCAAAATTCCTTCTCATGATCCTAACTTTTCTCTGGAACACCTAAGGAATGTCTTAACATTCACTTCAAATACTTTAATATCAATTATACTTGATACACACACACACACACCCTGCCTAGCCTCTTACAAAATCTGCTGCCTCCAAATCTAGCTAGAGCTATCTCCATAGGACAGTCCCCAAACCAGCCCTGTCCGTGGAGAGACTACTCCTAGCCTCCCAATGGAGGTCAGAGCAATTCCGCATCAGCCTGTCCTCTGCACCTGAGCTTCCTGTTTGGGCTAAGATATCTGCTCCTGCATTATATTCGCTGAACGTATGAACAAACCGGCAATTGATGCCCATGATCTCCCAGGTTTTCTCGCGATGACCCATCAATGTTTAGTTTCACCCACCCTTCTATTGGTGCCAAGCATTTAAGCAGCTTTAGGCTTTTTGTAATTTTCCTTGGGCATGAACTTCCCCCACCACTCTTCTATCAATGGACATCTGCTGTCATCCGGCATCATTTGAGCTAGCTTCCTGAGCCAGCATATGATTTTGGAGATCACGAACTCTGATTGAATGAGTTTATCTTCAAACGTTCTTGGATTCTTTGCCATCCAGATTTCCCATACAACAGGTCGATTCCCCTAAGCCGTTTGATTGTTGATGCCTCACTAGCCCCACTGGCCCATGTTCGAATTACTATATCAAATTTATCTTAGCCCAACTCAAAGCTCAAACCAATCGCAAGCGCTCCTTTTCAAATGTATCTGGTTTGTTTTCAAACTGTCACTACCTAAAGCAGACTTCCCATTCTAATAAATCCAAAACGCCGCCCATCATTATTCTTCATACGATGGCTTGTGATTACTTACAGAAAAAAAAAAAAATGGATTCTCAAACATTTTGCATTAAAATTGAAAAAATAAAAATAAAAAAAATCTTCTTTTTAGTATCCTCATCAAATCGGTGGTGGTGGCTATTGATGTAGATCATCTTATTGATGGATCACCTCTTGAATCGGACACATCCAGAAAATCTCATTCAGGCATTGCAACTTAGCGATTCAAGTGCATAATCTCATTCATGATTAGCTCCTCTGAGTGGAAGCCAAATCAGATCCACTACTGAGTTTCCCAGTGAGTCAGCTCAAAATCTCACCACATTGCCAATCCGCAAGTTTTGAAACTGTGTTCAAGAGACTAGTTCATTGGTTGATTAGCCTAGATTTCCATACGGTATCCGCCAACTTGGCAGTTGCTATTCATTAAACACTTGATGGATATTTTAACAAAATTAAAAAAAAAAAACTATCAACCCGCTACGTGCTGATTAATCCAAGAACTAGGCTATCAACGTCACACCTAAAAAGATTTTTTTTTTTTTTTTTAAATGAATCAATAAAGGAATAGCATGAGGATATGAATCCTGGGGAGTGAAGGAGAGTGATTTGAGATCTCAAAAACGTGAACAGGGATGCAACTTACATCGAATGGAAACTAATACAATATAGGTGGGCCTCCAAACCAGTTCCACAATGACCCACACGTGCACCTACTATGGCCCAAGGACCAAACACTTTACACAATATTACATAGATCATACGTTTCTAAAAAACAAATAACAAATATAACTTTCTCAAATACAAGACGATCAACTCCCTTGTGATCAAAAGAATGGGATATCATTCATTTAAATATAAACTAAAAGAAAACCAAAGACAGTATACATTTCCCTACACTGTTATCAGGGCTTCATTAAAGATTCCCTACCAGTTTATAATCTTAATTCTCACACCGGTGTATCACCTTGCTTTAATACTCCAGACTCCAAAGCTCAGCAATCACCGCATATATTCAATCCGAATCCCATCAATGGTTGTATTTACTCCGGTCCCACCTCTCGGCACCAAAGTAACCCAAATGTACTCATCTTCATCTGCCTCTAAATCTTCCAACACTTCTGAAATCCCCAACTTAAGAGTGCCCTTTTCCTTCCCTGTCGAATCTCCCTCATTCCTCACTAACCTTACACCACTGCGCATGTTGACATACGTTCCTGCAAACTCTCGAGACTCAGGTCCTGTGGTGGTTTCATCAACCACATTGACAAAGACATCAAACTTCACATATGTGTCCTTCTTAACATCAATCCCATACACGACTAAAACCTCTTCTTCTTCCTCTCTCTCTCTTTTGCTTCTGTGAATCTTAGGCCTAGAGACCTTAGTCCTTATGGTAGTGTCGAGGGTGCGACCCTCCAGACCAAAGTCTGGAGACAAGGTGTGACTCAGCAGTTGCGACCCGTTCTGGGTCTCTCTCATCTTCAATATGTTGCGTGCAATTTTGGGAGAAATGGACGGCTTAGGGCGGGCATTGAGCCAAGGAAGGTCCACCTCCTGGTAAGTATACCTGAATTTAGTCATATCCAAGGTATCCCGTATCTTGATCCGGACAAGTTGGGCATTCTCATCATGGAAGTAGAAGTAAGAGTCGAGCCACTCCGGATCTTCAAACTCAAGCCGGTTCCCTCTTAGCCCCTTCCAGACGTTCCACAGTCGGTCGATGTTTGCATGGTGAGCATAGAAGACAGGGTCACGTGCAGCCGAGTAGAACGCACCCATGTTCTCCCTTTCGGGTTGCAGATTGCTTCCGACCCAAGAGTGCAACGTGTCGTGGGGAGCAATCTCAATTGTTCCTGGCGACATGCAGTAGCCCTCCTTACCGGCTTTGTACTTGCAGCCCATAAAGAGTTCAGGCTTCTTTGCACCAGAAACCATTTGAGTGTACAAGAAAGCAAGGTTGGTGGATATTTGGTTCTCAGGCCCAAGACCGCTCTCCTTTTTGTGGTAGCTGACGTCGGCGACTCGGGGTGGGAGGTGAGAGGGATCCCGGTCCTTATCAACGAAAGATCCATTCAAGTACATACTGGGGAAAACCATGCCTATAGGGGCATCCCAATTCCAGTAAGGCAACGCGAAGGTGTCATCTCCCATGAATTTCGCAAGCATCCGCTCATGGAAGTAGATCATGGCTCGATGCCAAGGGAAGAATAGCCATGAATTGTGGATCTTGAGAAGGGATGTTGAATTGATTTGGTTATAGGCCCCGGTGCAATAGATGCAGTGCATGTTTGCTTGGCGGTTAAAGCTACGTGGGTCGTCGTAGCTGAGTTTCCTCATGATTGAGACGGCCCTCTCGTACTTGGCAATATACTCTTCATCGACAAGGTAGGTAGGACGACGGATACGCATCGGTGAGGAAGGGCTAGGGAACTGGAAATCTATGACAGACTCCTCCGATTCTGGTTTTGGGGGGCAACAGAAGACTGGCCTATCGGCATCTGTAAGTGAATTATGACAACTGCTTAGGTTAGCAATCACAAGAGTGGTGCTGGTTTTATTAGGCTCACTGCTGCTGGAAAACCATCCTCCATTCACACCAAACACGGTGCTCCTGAGCCATTCAAATGCTGGAGACATGTAGACTGCAGAGCTCTTCTCTTCATCCAAGCCTCTTAATTCCCTATACATTTCAAAAAAATAAAGATAAAAAGCCAGAGAAGATGCCAAGAAAGGATGACTGATGAGCAGTTAATGAAATTTAAATGAAGGCTATGATGATGATAGATGCAAATCAATTCACCTACATGAGCCTGCGTTAATAGCAATACAGGGATTTGCACCACTAATGGCTGTACATGGATTTTAATTTTTTTTTATCCATTCGATTCATTAAAATAAGGCCTTAGGACTTTCTAATGATTCCATTTATTTGTGTAAAATCTACTCCGTCTATTAGCCCAAGGGCAAAGATCAGCCGATCAACGGCTCAGGTGAGCTACACGAGAGGGTTAATTGAGGACACCGACTCCAACCATAGCTTAGTACGTGGAGCCCACCACAGTTTCCATCTTCTATCTAACTTGCTCATCAGTCGCGTCTCACAAGGATGAAAGGACAATCCAAAAAAGTAGGTTTTTTATTCTAGAATTACTTGGGTCGAACCATGTGAATTTAAATGGTCCAGTCATTATTTTACCTTGTTCTCGGTGTGGCACACCTGAGTTTGGGTTGGACCATAGCCCAGATAATTTTGGGCTAATGCATTAAAATGAAATGAATAAACCGATGGACGGTGGTATAAAGCATATACATCTCGGTGGGCTCCACAGAGCCTGGGAGATCCCTGATGATATGGGCCGCAGGAAATCCGCGTCGGGTCCATCAGGTCAACATCATGATAAGAAAACACGCCTGGTTGGTCCTAAAGTCAATAGATTTTTAGCTGATAGATAGTTTTCTACTTTTTGAAAGTGGTGGGACCTCATCCATGGTAAACGTGGCGCAACCGCACGTATGTCTCTCCAGATTTTTCTGAACCACAGGTTTATATTTTGCATGGATCATGGCCCAGAGATTACTCCCACTGATCAAACAATCCTAACCATCTAATTGGAAGGTGTCGAGATGAGCGGTTAAAATAAAATGATTCATGGCCCATCATCAACTATCAAAATTAGACGGTTAAGCTCGTTCAATGAATTTTAAATTTTGGAGATTCTAGATTGATGTTCGTAAAGGGCACGTTTATGTTGAGTGGGACACGATAGCTAATGATTAAAAAAAAATTAAATAAATAAATAAATAACGGGTGAATTATCAAGGCGGCTACCATTGGCTGTCCATTTCAGTTGTAGCTTTATGAGCCCCTACGTGTATCACACACCACCAACTTAACTGGTGTGGGTACGTGTCGTGCGACGACGAGCGCTGACGCTCCTCATCTCCGAGTTGTACGAACGAGTCAAAGTAGATCAAAGCTTACATGGCCCATTCAACACCGTTCATCCATTGTTCCAGATCATTTTATATATTGATCCAAAAAATTAATCATATTTAAAGTTCAAGTGGACTACATTACAAATAACAGTGGAGACAATAATTCTCATTGTAAAAACAGTTATAGGGCTCACCATGATATTTATTTTCCATCCAATCTATCTGGGAAAACAAATATCATATTGATGCAAAATTTATGTGACCCCAAAGGGTTTCAATGGTAGGCGTTCAATCCCCCACTGCTTTTTACAGTGTGGTCCACTTAATCTATGGATGTGTCTTATTTTTAGTCTCGAGGCAAAGGTCAAGTTCGCCAAATGAACCGACGGTTTAGATATAACACATACCTCATGATCGGACCCAGGTAACTTGGTGACGTGAACACACCACCCACGTCAGTGGTTTGTGGTACACAAGCCAATACGCTTCCGATACAAACACGCCCAACGAACAAAATGTACCGTACAGTTCATGTTTGGAAAGGAGACACTAACTCGTTTCACAAGTTCTAAGCGTAATTTTAAGCCGAAGAGCCGATGGGGCCCACCTTTATGTATGTATGTGATCTATGCCATCCATCCGTTCTGCAAGCTAATTTTTGGCCATGAACCAAAAAATGAGCTAGATCCGAATCGCATGTGGGCCTTAGGAAAGTTTCAATTGTGGGCGTCAATATCCCCACTCCTTGTTTTGGTGTGGTCCACTTGTATTTGTGATCAGCCTCAATTTCTTTTTCTTTTTTCCCTCATGGCTTAAAATGATGTGACAAAATGGATGGACAGTGTAGATAAAACAGATACATCATGGTGGGGCCCATAGATCACCGACGAGTAGCAACTTGGTCTTGGCAAGGTCATATGCAATCAGTAGAGGTGGGTATCGGACGCCTCGATCCGGCTAACTCGACTCGTCCAACTCGTTCAGATCCGACTCGACCCGTACTGAATGGGTGAGTCAGTCCGAACCGAATAGACTTCAGTCAATCCAAACTCAAACCGAGTCGAGTTCGAGTTACCTAGTAACTTGACTCGAAACTCGATCCGATTAGACCTGAGTCAATCTGAAACCCGACTCTCTAACCTTACCCGCTGTACCCTACCCCGACCTGATCCCAAAATCTCTCTCTTAATTCCTCCCTCATCATCCTCATCTTCCAAGCTCGACCTCTATCTCTCCCTCCCTCATCCTCCTCATCTTCCAAGCCCAACCTGTCTCTCTCCCTTCCTCGTCCTCCTCATCTTCCAAGCCCGACCTCTATCTCTCTCTCCCGCATCCCCTCCAGCTTCCAAGCTCAGCCTCTCTCTCCCTCCCTCATTCTCCTCATCTTCCAAGCCCGGCAACCACCCACCACCATTACCCTCCTCCTCCTCCTCCTCTCTACTCTCTCAGTCTCTCCCTCCCTCATCTCTCAATCCAACTCGGTGCCAACTTGACCCGACTCGGAACTTCTGACCGGATCGGACTCAGTCCAAATCAGTCCAGGCCAGACCGGATTCAGATCGAATCAGGCATGCTAGACTCGGTATCGAGTCAGATCGAGTTGGAGTCACGCCTATTTCAAAACCGGATCAAGTCGAGTCAGCCCTAACTAAGTCCGACTCAACTCGATGCCCAGCTTTAGCAATCAACTTCCGCCCGTTCTCAGACAAGTGATGTTAGCGAGAAAGCCACCCCAATGATTTGTAATCTCATTTCAAGGTATGGGCCCAACAATGATGATATTACAAAGCTGAAGTGGGCCACACAGCATGAAACAGTGGGGATTGAACACCCACAGTTGAAAGTACCTTTGGATCATCCTCTGACCCAAATTATCTTTTTTGGCCCGTGCCTTAAAAAGAGATGAAAAAACGAAAAGGGATTGGCTACTCCCCTGCCAATGGCCAATGTCTACTGGTCGGTGCTCCGCAGGCCCCACCATGATATGTGTTTCATGAATGTGGTCTACCCATTCTTCCGTATCATTTCATGGTATGAGCCCAAAAATAAGGTTGATACAAATCTTAAGTGGACTGCACAGTGTTGATTGAACGCCCACCATTAAAAACTTCTTGGGGCCACGAGTTTTGGATTAAGCTGATATATATATATATATATATATATATATATATATATATATATATATATATATATTTTCCCTTCATCCAAATCTGTATGACCTAATCAGGTTTGATGTCAAATAACCATTACAGTGGGCCCCAGTAGGTTTTTAATAGTGGAAATTCTATCACTACTGTTTTCCCATGGTGTAGTCTACCTATTTAAATCTACCTTATTTTTTGGCATCAAGTCCTAAAATTATCTTTCAAAATGGATGGACGGCGTGGATAAATACATACGCCATGGTGGGTCCGCATAGCACCGACCACTAGCCACCTGGCTGGTGGCGGCGTGACCAGTCAAACCGCGTGTATTTCTCACAAAAAATAAAGGTCCCCCACTACCGTCGGACGCTGATTGCGTACTGAGTAACTCAGTACCCTTAGCGTACTGAGTAAACCCTGTGGGGCCTACTGTCATTCATTCATTTCATCCCTTCCGTCCATCCATTTTACCAGATAATTTTAGGGGTTTAACCCAAAAAATGAAGGATATCAAAAACTCAAAAGGAACACGCCGCATGAAAAAGTGTGAATTGAACATCTACCATTGAAAAGTTCTTGAGGGCCACAGAACTTTTAGATCAACCTTATATTTGTTTTTTCCCTTCATCCATGTCTTTATGATCTTATGAACGGTTGGATGACAAATAAACACCACAGTGGGCCTTAGGAATGTTTCAATGGTGGAAATCAATACTTCCACTGTTTCCCGTGGTATGCTCCACTTGAGCTTTTGATATCTTTAAATTTGGTCTCAACCCCTAAAATGATCTGGAAAAACGGATGGACGGCGTGGATAAACTACATGCATTCACGTGGGCCAGTACGCCATCCGATTCCACTACCGTCGCTGGCGTCTGCGGTTGCCAGATCAGCTCATCTTAGATTCCGCGTAGGTGAATTGACTAACCGCGAATTAGGTACGCCCCCCACCGAACCCAAGACGGTGCAGCTCTTACCGTGGGGTTTGATTTATGTATTTTATATCCACACCCTCCATCCATTTTTCTAAATTATTTGAGGGATGAGCCTAAAAAAGGAAGAAAATATGGTGGACCATACTACAGAAAACAGTGGTGATAGAACGCCCAACCATTAAAAACTTCCCAAGGCTCACCCTAATGTTTATTTGCCATCCAACCTTTGATAAGTTCATACAAATATAAGAGCCCATTAGGGAGGGTGGATTTGGAACCTGGATTCAAAATCAATGCTAATCCAAAAGTAAATATGCATAATACATTTATTAGGTTTGAATTTAATTACTAAATCAACTTTAATATCTCTAATTAGTGATCGAATATAATGTTTGATACAATGGTTGTAATAAGCCTGTTGAAATATATACTTTACACGAAAATGATGAAATTCTAAGTCTTACATGGACCCAAGCACAAGATCATGTCCAAGTAGCTAACCGTTGATTTGCATGGTCAATGTTTGGACCACATTGATCATTATATTAAAGTAATTATAATGATGCAATTGATAATGCAATTGATAATCTACTTATTTTGAGATATCATTAGTTGGTCATGTGTCCAACAAATTAATAGTCTAGTGATACACATGTTACACATGCAACTCTTGAAAAGATTTTAGATGTTATCCAAATTTTAACTGTGGATGCCAAACTCATATTTGAGATTTGAAATTGCCTGGATTTGAAACCCCAATTACTTTATAGTGCCAAAGAACCAGGGAATTTTAAACCCCTTCAAATCCCCCTAAATCCATTGTGCAAACCCCTTCAAAAATATATAAACTTAATCTAAAATTTTTGTGACTTACTAATGATCAATCACCACGGATTCATATGCTATGTTCCATGTGAGAATGGAATCTTATTCATTTTTGTGCTCCTATTCTAAAATGATTGGGCAAAACCGATGTACGGTGTGGATATGTAATACACATATCAAAGTGTGCCGCACCTGCGTGGGTAAGGCCGGTGCCGGTCGGCCAAGTTTCTTTAAATATTTCAAAACTGAGCCGATTTAGTGAACGGTTATATGAAAATGACACACCAGAAAACAACTGAGGCGCTATCATGTGGTACAGAGCTTCTGTGGGACTTACGTCAACTGTGTGTTCGATCCACGCGGCTCATCGTATTCTGGCCCTCATTCTCACCGTAGAAACCGAAAATAAAACCGATACAAAATGTAGGTATGCCACAATATATAGAACATTGTAAAATCATGCCCGAGACATCTAAATTCACGTTTTGTGGCCCACCTGAGTTTTGAAATGGCCTGAGTGTTTTTTTTTTTCCTTTCGATCCTGGTGGGTTACATAAGATGAATAGATTAAGATGGCATGTACACAAGACAGTGTCCCTGGAAAACAGTGCGGAAGGTTTTATTGGTCATGCATCCCCTCCCAACGTCTCCTTGAGTAGTGTGGACCACCTGAGCTTCTAGTTGGTTTGATTTTTAGTCCCATGGTTTAACATCAAAGGGCGTATCGAATGGATGGGGTGGATCTGATGCAAAATTGGCGTGGCCCCACAACAACCCCAGTGTCATATGAGCGCACCTCAAAAATAATTAGTAAAAGATGAGAAGTCGGAGGAGGAATTAATACAGGTTTATTTCTCTTCCCTACTCTGCTTAAACTGATTAAAAAAAAAAAGCTAAAGAAATGAATGGAGATGAAAGACATACCCCTCTATGTGGGAGCCGTGAAGGAGTAGAGTTGCAGAGAAGCCAAGGGTCACCAAAACGAAAGCGAGCAGGACCGTTGAGAACCAGAGCTTCGATCCCATGATGGAAGCTACCCCCTCACTTGATGGAAAGGAGGATGTGGGGAAAATGAGAGACCCATGTTGCCCCTTTATAAAGATGTAGAACATGATCCCTACCTACCACCGGAAGCGGATTGGCTGGTGTTCCACACACCGGCGATATAGCTCGTGTGGGTATGTGTCGCGCGAATACGAGCGCTTACGCTCCTCGAGCTCTGTGTTGTACGAACGGTTCAAATGAGATCAAAGTTACATGGGTCTTAAAATGATGTATTTATTATATCTACACCGTTCATACATTTTTCGAGATCATTTTAGAGCAAGAGTTAAAAAATGAGTCATATCCAAAGCTCAAATGGACCACATCACAAATAGCAGCGGGATAATGATTCTCACCGTTAAAACATTCGTAGGGTCCACTGTAACCGTTATTTTCCATCCAATCCAATCTGTTCGTAAGGTCACACAGATACAGATGAAGAGATAAAATAAATATCATAATAATCCAAAACGTCTATGACTCCCGAACGGTTTCAATGTAGGCGTTCAATCCTCGACTAATTTTTGCAGTAGGGTCAATTTGTTCTTTTGATCTGTCTTATTTTATTTTATTTTGCTCAAAACTAACAACGACTTTGCTAAATGGAAGGGCTGTTGGGATATAACACATAGGGGACCCACAGAACTTGCTGACGTCAACACATAGCCACACACCAGCCAATCTGCATTCCCTTCTACTCTCTCTCACCCATTTGTCGTTTGAAACACGTGGATGTTTCTCACTTTAAGACCAGCCCCAGAGTTTGATCAGGGCAATAATTGAAGGTTAGGTATGAACATCCAAGGAGACATTTTACTTATCCAAGATGATGGACCCCAACCAATCAGAGGCTCCGATCTCTCACACGTGTGAGATAAAGTCTCTCTTGTAATTTTCGCTCACTACATTAAAAGATGAGAAATTTACGACTGTAGACCCCACCTTTTATCCATTGGATATTCTTGAAACAATACAATCTTAACATACTCACTTAGACCTCCTCGTACGGACAACAAATTCCAGGACGAAAATACCCCTCCTTTTCACATAAACGGATTCGCTACTGCGCCTGCCAACTGCCAATGGCGGATTGTCGTGGTCTGTGGGCCCCACCATGGTTTATGCTTTTCATCCTCCGGATCATTTTATGGTATGGGACAAAAAATGAGGTATATCCAAATCTTAAATGTACCACATTATAGGAAACAGTGTTGAATGAGCGTCAACCATTAGAAATCCTCCCCCGTCTAAGTTGGGGCCCATTGTGATGTTTGTGAGAAATCCTCCCCATCTAAGTTCATTCATAGGGTCACAAAGACCTGGATGAAGAGGAAAAACAAATTTCATAATGATTCAAAACTTTATTAACCCCTGAGAGGGTTTCAATGGTAGACGTTCAATTCCCCACTGCCTTTTACAGTGTGGTCCACTTGATAGTTAGATTTATCTTCTTTTTTTTTTTTTTCTCAAACCTTAATATGAGCTCACCAAATAGATGGACGGTTTGGATATAACACAGACATTATGATGGGACCCACGAAAACAACTTAACAAATTTTTTTTTTTTTAAATGGCACAGACGGCCGCGGCACTACCGCCGGCTGTCTGGTAGTTTTTATTTTTTTTATTTTTTTTAACAAAGAAAACTTTTTCTCTCCTACATTTTTCTCTAATACATAATTATGTAAATATGTATATATAAGTATATAAAAATATTTTTCTATCTTTTAATTCATTTCTTTGTCTATTTATTAAACAAGCACACCCCCATGCACTCACACTAGTGGAATTTCACCACGTATGGATACTCGAACACTTGACCGGGTGTTAAAACTCCTAAGAGTCCACCACCTGAGTAAGAGTAAAAATCCTAAACTAGCGGGGGAAGCATGAAAATTAGTGGGGCAAGCATTTAAATGAGTGAGGCAAGCATGAAAATCAGTGGGGCAAGCATGAAAATGTGCGGGAGAAACTAGAAAATCAGCGAGGCAAACTGAAATATGAGCAGGGCAAACTAGAAAAACAGCGAGGGAAACATGAATTGAGCGGGAGAAACTAGAAAATCAGCGGGGGAAACATGAAAATGAGTGGGGGAAACTAAAAAATCAGCGGAAGAAACATGAAAATGAGTGGAGAAAATTAGAAAATCAGTGGGGCAAACTAGAAAATCAGCTGGGCAAACATGAAATTGAGCAGGATAAACTAGAAAATCAGCGGGAGAAACATGAAAAGAGCGGAGCAAACTAGAAAAACAACGAGGCAAACTGAAATATGAGCAAGACAAACTAGAAAATCAGCGGGGGAAACATGAAAAGCAGCGGGGCAAACTAAAAAATTAGCGGGAGAAACATGAAAAGCAGCGGCAAACTGAAATATGAGCAGGGCAAACTAGAAAAACAGTGAGGCAAACTAGAAAATCAGCGGGGAAAACATGAAAAGCAGCGGGGCAAACTAGAAAATCAGTGGAGGAAACATGAAAAGCAGCGGGGCAAACTAGAAAAACAGCGAGGCAAACTAAAATATGAGCAGGGCAAACTAGAAAATCAGCGGGGAAAACATGAAAATCGGTGGGGGAAACATGAAAAGCAGCGGGGCAAACTAGAAAATCAGCGGGAGAAACATAAAAAGCAGCGGGGCAAACTAGAAAAACAGCGAGGCAAACTGAAATATAAGCGGGGCAAACTAGAAAAACAGCGAGGTGAACTGAAATATGAGCGGGGCAAACTAGAAAATCAGCGGAGGAAACATGAAAATCAGCCAGGGGAACATGAAAAGCAGCGGGGCAAACTAGAAAATCAGCTGGAGAAACATGAAAAGCAGCGGGGCAAACTAGAAAAACAACGAGGCAAACTGAAATATGAGCTAGACAAACTAGAAAATTAGTGGGAGAAACATGAAAATCAGCGAGGGAAACATGAAAAGCAGCGGGGCAAACTAGAAAATCAGCGTCCCTTTTTCTATATTTAGAATGGTTTATAACAGTTCCATCCATTTTAAGAGATCATTTTAGGACATGAGACCAAACATGAGGTGGATCTAAAACTCAAAGTGGGCTACACAAGAGATGAGAAATCCACACCGTCTATTTTTCTATATTTAGAATGGTTTATAAAAGTTTCAAATTTGGAACAACTTAAAACCATTCTTAAATCAAAGATAGAACCATTCTAAATTCGTAATTTTGGTGTAGTGACAAAATTATCTGTATACCAAGAGTCATACTAGGAGGCCCTTATCTCTCTTTTAAGATTTTACAAACACCTATATGCAACTGTTGGAAAGAAACCTCATTTTTCATGACATGCTCTCTTTAGTCTTTTTCTTCCCTCGTCAATATAACAAATCCATGATACACAAACTCAATTACAACAAGCTACCTGCCGACAAGTTCACAAAACCATGATCCCTATATCTTGGAATGTTAGCATGGAAATTTCGTTGTAGAACATCAATCCAAGCTGTAAATATGGACTCTTTTAACTGAGCCCACTTGAGGATTTACCAATTTTTCCAAAAGGAATCATAAGGTCCATGCCCAACTATGCAAGTTTGATGGATCTAACTGTGACAACACCCCAAACTCACATAGATTTTAAAGTTGCTACCCTCAAACCTTAGACACTTCTTTAGTTGAACGTTGACCATTACATAGTTTTATGCCACTAATTAGAACATTAAGATTATCCTATTGAAATTTTTTATACTACTCTTTTCGAAATGAGACTGAACAGACCAGTCCAAATCATGGATGGACGATGTGGATTCCTCACAAACATCACAGTGGGCCCCACCTAACATCCCAACTTCCTCCAAAAGTCTCTCATAATCTGTGCTTGACCTCAAATCACAAACCGTTCTCTCGCCCCAAACCCTCAACTCTTGTTCTCCCTCTCGCTACGCCTCAAAGCCCCGAAGCCCCAAACCCTCTCTCTCTCTCTCTCTCTCTATTGGCATTTTTCAGGCATTTTCTTTATATGAGCATTGATTTGTTTTCATTTTCTCTCGAAATTGAGAGATTTTTCTTTGCTATATTCGATTTTCAACTGATGAAACCCTCTTCTCTCTCTCTCTCTCTCTGTGGGGTGAATTTTCTCTCATTTTCAAGTTTGCCCCGTTGATTTTCTAGTTTGCTCCACTCATATTTCAGTTTACCCCGCTCATTTTCTAGTTTGCCCCGCTCATTTTCATGCATGTCCCACTCATATTCATGATTGCCCCGCTCATTTTTCATGCTTGCCCTGCTCATTTTCATGTTTCCCCCGCTGATTTTCTAGTTTGCCTCGTTCATTTTTATGTTTCCCTTGCTGATTTTCTAGTTTCCCCCGCTCATTTTCATGTTTCCCTCGCTTTTTTTTCTAAAAGAAGGGCGATGCCCCTAAAACTTTTGATAAATGAACAGACGATGTACAAGGAACATTTTCAAGTGGGCTCCACAAAAAACATTGGGCCTCACCTATCATATCTGCTATTCAGAGAAAGAGAAACAAGAAAAAACATGTCAAGCTGCCCCTCAATGGGCATAAACACTACCAGGAAGACACCACCTTACTCACCAACAACACAGAGGCAAATCCGACTCCTCTACTCTTCGACCTTCTTAAAATCCCACGAGCCGAAGCGACCATTCTCCCTACCTACAATATTTCACTTATACAAACCAACCAGCTGCCACACCTTCCCATCTAGCCCTCCCAACTTTTGACCATAGACCATAGTCTGCTGCTATGATCACACATCCAAGACCCTAAACCAACCTTAGCGACAACACCTCCAAGGGAAGGCCCACCACAACAATACATAGGCAGCATCCACTAGAAGAAGTAGAGAAGATAGACTGAAGCAGAGAATCATAAAATTGAGCAGGGAAAACTAGAAAATCAACGGGGCAAACTAGAAAAATCAGCGGGGCAAACTGAAAAATGAGCGAGGCAAACTAGAAAATCAGCGGGGCAAACTAAGAAATCAGCAGAGGAAGCATGAAAATCACATTGAATGTATGTAGTATATCCACGCCGTCCATCCATTTTTCCATCTAATTTTAGCGGTTTAGCCCCAAATTAAACCATATCAAAAGATCAAGTGGATCACACCATGGGAAACAATGGGCATAATGATTTCCACCGTTGAAACCATAATGGGCCCAATAGTGATGTTTATTTGTTATTAAACCTATTCATAAGATCATACAGACATGGATTAATAGAAAAAACAATTATAAGCTTGATCCAAAACTTCTGTAGCCCCTAAGAAATGATCAACAATAGAAGTTCAATTCAAAATTTCATTTAGTGTGGTCCATTTGAACATTGGATAAGTTTAGATTTATTGGCTCAAGCCATGAAAATATCTGTTAAGTTCGCCCCGCTGATTGTCTAGTTTGCCCGGTTGAATTTCATGTTTGCCCTGCTCAATTTCATGTTTGCCCCACTGATTTCCTAGTTTGCCTTACTGATTTTGTAGTTTGCTCCGCTAATGTTCTAGTTTGCCCCGCTAATTTTCTAGTTTCCCTCGTTGATTTTCTAGTTTGCCTCGCTGATTTTCTAGTTTGCCTCGCTGATTTCATAGTTTGCCCCGCTGATTTTCTAGTTTGCCCCACTGATTTTCATGTTTGCCCCGCTGATTTCATAGTTTGCCCCACTGATTTTCTAGTTTGCCCCGCTGATTTTTTAGTTTGCCCCACTGATTTTCTAGTTTACCCCACTGATTTTCTAGTTTCCTCCGCTCAATTTCATGTTTGCCCCTCTGAATTTCTAGTTTGCCTTGCTTAATTTCATGTACGGTTAAAAGTTGGGTAGGTTCAACCCGACCGACCTATGACCGACCTGACATTAGATTAGGCTCGGGCAGGATATATCAGGTCCGATCTCAAGCTTGGGCTATACAAACACCAACCCGAACCCAATCAATATATTAGTTACTTATAAATTATAATTGAGTGTCGATTGTATGTGTAGAAGGTACACTGGTAATGTCGGGTCTCATTCATCCACATCATTTCCAAGGACTTAAGCTAACAAGATATGTCAGATTTCTCTCTCCCAATTAGACATGTATACACTCGACCAACCCAATCAACTCATCGAGCCCTCTTGGGTTGGGCTTGGGTTGAGAATTCCCAACCCAAGATTGGGTTGGGTTAAGTCAAGGTTTAGGTATAGGAACCTTGGGTTAGGTTAGGGTTGAGCACCAACCCGAACCAACCGGCTCGACTTTCAGCCCTAATTTCATGTTTGTCTTGCTCAATTTCATGTTTTACCCGCTAAATTTCTAGTTTTCCCCACTCAATTTCATGTTTGCCTCGCTCAATTTCATATTTGCCCAGCTGAATTTTCAGTTTGACCGCGTGATTGAAATTGACCGTGAACTGAATGAAATGGATTTTCGACCATCGATCCGATGGAATCTTAGAAAATAACTAGGTTGGTTGGCTTAATTAGCTTCTCCTACCCCAAAATCATATGTGATACGTTAAGTAAATCATTCTAGTTTAGGAGATATGCTTGTTAAATAAATAGACAAAGATATGAATTGAAAGATAGGAAAATATTTTTATATACTTATATATACATATTTACTTAATTATGTATTAGAGAAAAATGTAAGGGAGAAAAAGTTCTCCATGTATATAAAAATTAAAAAAAATAATAAAAAAAAAAGTCGGACTGTTGCCACACTATTGCCGATTTGGCAGCGTAGGCAGACTGCGCAGCCGCAGTCTGTGTTTTTGTTTTTTTTGCTATGTTGCTTTTGTGGGTCCCATCATGAGGTCTGTGTTATATCTAAACCGTCCATCTATTTGGCGAGCTCATATTAAAGCTTGAGACGAAAAATAAGATAGATCTAACTATCAAGTGGACCACACTGTAAAAGGTAGTGGGGAATTGAACGTCTACCATTGAAACCCTTTTAGGGGTTATAGAAGTTTTGGATCATTATGAAATTTATTTTTCCTCTTCATAAAGACCTTTGTGACCTTATGAATAGATTGGATGGAAAATAAATGTCATGGTGGGCCCTACAAAATTTTTAAAGGTGAAAATCAATTTTCCCGCTGCTCTTTGTGGTGTGGTCCAGTTGATCTTTGGATATGATTTTTTTTTTTTAGGATAATGCTCCGAAATGATCTCGAGATATGGATGAACGTTGCGGATATAATAAATACATAGCTGTGGGGCAATGTAACTTTGATCTCTTTTGAGCCATTCGTACAACTCTCGGTTGGAGGAGCGCCAGCGCTCATCTTCGAAAGGAAGGCGGGGGTATTTTCGTCCTGAAATTCCGACTCCATACGAGGAGGTCCAAGTGTGTATTCTAAGCTTGTATTGCCTCCAAAAAACCGCTGGATAAAAGGTGGGGTCCACAGTCGTAAATTTCTCTAAAAAGATTAATGCTACTTGCTGCCATCATTTTCATTCCATTAAACCGGAAACGGATTGCCTACTCCCCCTGACACCAGCCCCGGAGCTGGTGGTCGGTGCTCTGTGGGCCCCACCATGATGTATGTGTTTCATCCATTCCGTTCATCCATTTTAAAATATCATTTTATGTCTTTATCCCAAAAATGAGAGGGATATAAATCTCAAATGGATCACACCACAGGAAAAAAATAGTGATTGGATATCCATCATTTAAATCCTCCTAAGGCCTAATATACTGTTTATTTGAAATCCAATCCGTTTATTAGGTCATAAAGACCCAGATGAAGGGTGAAAACAAAGATCAACTTGAACCAATACTTTTATGGCCCCCAAAAACTTTTTAATGGTCGAAGTTCATTCAGCACTATTTCCTGTAATGTGGTCCACTTGAGATTGGGATATACCTAATTTTTATGTTTTACTATAAATTGATCTATAAAAATAGATAGACGGAATGGATGAAACACATACATCATGATGGGCCCACAGAGCACCAACCACCAGCTCCGGGGCTGGTGTCAGTGGGAGTAGTCAATCCGTTTCCCATTAAACCATACAAAAGGGAAGAGAATTGCGTCCTACCCTGCCTGGATGGAATCGGTCCGGATAGGGGCTATGTGGGGCCCACCGTGATGTATGAGTTTTATCCACACTGTTCATTCATTATTAAAGATTATTTTAGGATATTATGCCAAAAATGGGGCAGATTCAAGGCTCATGTGGACTACACAGTGGGGAATGAATGTCCACCATTAGAAACTTCTTAGGGGTCACAGAAGTTTTGGATCAAGTTCGCATTTGTGTATCCCCTTCATCCAGGTCTATGTGACCATATGAACAGGTTTGGATGACAAATAGACATTAGGGTGGTCCCTATGAAAGTTTCAACCGTAGGCATCATTATCACCGTTGCTTCCTATGATTTGCCCCACTTGAACCTTGGATTTGCCTCAGTTTCGAGCTTACACCTTAAAATGATCTGAAAAAATGGATGAACGGCATGGATAAAAATCATACATCACGTTGGGCCCTATACAGGCCTGCCTGGACCGATTCCATTCCAACGGGCCAGGACACAAACAACAATCCACCAACTAAACCCCTTTATATTTCACTGAAAATTCATTAAAATTATTATATTATCAATCAAACTTCCCAAATCATGGGATTCCATCTTCGAATCTGAATCTCGTACATCTTCACTGTATATATATTTCTCATAAATGTAGAGAAAATATGCAAGAAAAACTATTTATAAATTATTTTTATTAAAAATGTACCTCCATAAAGACGAGGGAATACAGACATTGGGATTCCATTAAAATATATGAGAATTAAAAAAGTATGCATATTTTAGAGGATGGAGCACATGCCATTACAGCCACAGCTGACATGCATGTGGTCCAAAGACCAAGTTGGAATTTCTTATTTGTGTTCAACAGCACATGGTATTTTTGAAATATAAAATTAAACCATCAACTGGTAAGCTCCACGGTAGATGGATCATGAACCAACCTTACATGGTGAAATTAGATTTTAACCGCCATATATATTTGTGAATATTTAACTTCAGTATTAGAGTAGCATACTGTTTTCGAATAGAGTTCTAAACAATTCTATATTATTGGATTACTTTCTAAAAGGGTTCCAAATTAATGGATTACCTTTCAAAAAGGGGCTATATCTTTCTCTAGTAGCATCGAAAACCCAAATTCATGGTTTTGAGAGATTCTATGTATTAAGAGTAAAAAAGACAACATCCATACGGCAATACCTCACGCCAGTCATTTCCACCACAAAAGTCCTTATCTCTAAAATATCTTCAGCTTTCAATCTTGCATGAACAGAAAGTCATTAAATTTTCATTTTCACTAACAATAATAAGTTCAACTAGTATTTCTAAAAACATAGAATTTAGAACAGCAACCGATAAGATCATCTTCATTTAAAATGTACTGGGGTGTTACCTTATGAAAATCTCGTAGTTTCAATATTATGTTCATCACAACTATAATTTCTTAGGTGCTAAATTAATCAAAAGGCAACACTCATTTTTAAGGGTCACAGTGTCAGTGTCACGCTTCAAATCTAGGCATACGAGTAAAAAGACCCAGATTCTAAATTCTAAATATGAAATAAATAGAAATGCATGTGGAAAAAAAATTCACGTGTTTGTATAGTCAAATTAGTAGTCAATTCACAACCAATAATCAAAGTTGCACTAGTTACAAAATGATTTCAAAGACAGGCAAGGGTAACTAAACCATAGAGAATGTGAAAACAAATATCTAAAATGTACAAATGACAAATCTCTCATATGGAGATATGTAACCACACTAAACAAAATATATAGGATCTAACTTAAATAGATAAAAAAAACTCATCGACTCTCCGCTCCCCCACGCACTTTGCTAGTAGGCGTCACCCCCCTAAACGCTTGTATATGACAAATGAAAGGCGTCAATGAGTTACATGGTGAAGAAATACCCACAAAATTGAACATATGACATAATAGTCGAGCATATGTTATAACAAAAGCAACAATTCATAACATACAAATTATACATGCTATACTCATACCCAAAAGAAATTTAACAACATGTCAAGCTATTTCATAGGTTAAGTTATATTTAAGTACGAGGACACAAAAATACATTCTAAGTTGGGAATGCGCATTCAACTGGCATGCGACAACCCGTAACCGCTAACAAACTGGTAAAGTACGGAGAGGCACATCTATACTAACTAGCCACCCTGTAAAATTCAAGAGAAAAATGATGCCCATAGTAAACTAGCCAACCAGTAAAGTACATGAAAGTATACCCATACTGGTTATACACTCAATAAAATCATCATGCCTCAAATGTGTATTTATAACCATTATTAATCTAATTTACAAGTACTTGGTCTACAAGCAATCGAATTTAGGCAACCTAATTTACAAACAATTTAACTCATTGACAATATCAGGTCGAGAATGTGTATCTAGATGGCATGTGGCGTACGTTCATAGCAATTAACGAGCAGGTAAAATACAAAGAATAGTACATCCATACTATTTAAGCACCTAGTAAAATCTTCATGTCTCGGATATGTATCTACAACCCTTATTAATCTAACTACAAGCAATTTCATTTACCCAAGTTGAAGATGTGCATCTTGTTGGCATGTGACGCCCATAATGGTAAACTAGCTAGTAAAATATAGAGAAAAATACGCCTGCACTGGTTAGGCACCCGGTAAAATATTCACGTCTTGAATGTGTATCTCCAACCTTTATTAATCTAGTTTACAAGTTGTAAGGCCCGTGAATTTATTTTTTTAAAGAGAGATTTAGTATCTCATCTCTTTCTTATCCAAACCTAATTTACAATATCTTATCTAATTCTAATATCTAATCTTATCTCTATCATAATTCCTCTCCATTTTATCTTTCTAACTCTCTCCCCGTATTTCTCAATCGCTCAACGAGCCTTTCCTTTAAAGGAATGTGTCGTAACAGGAGTTCTACTCCAACTCAAATATTAATCAAAAGACTCCCTATGTACAACTATGAGAGAGAGAGAGAGAGGGTTGGTCAGAAAGCGATTTCAGGTTAGTACATTTATAATTTTTAATAATTTTAATGTAATATGTGGCCAGTCGGGTGCGATGAACGGTTTAGATTAGTCATCCGGCCATCGTATACGCTTGAATGAAGATGATCAATTCTTTGTGCAAATAATCTAGTTTTGGAATAAGGAATTGCTCTTTACGGATTATGATAGATTTATATTTGTAAGATAGAATAGTTGTTATCAATTTTGGTAATTTTGGGATTTAATTATTTGGACAATTCAATGAACGAGCCAGATTGACAATACGATTATTGTTTTGTCAGATTGGTAAGTGTTTAATAAGGAAGCTTAGATTTTTTGCACAACTTTTGATATCACTTGGCGTAGAAGGTCGAGATAGGTAATCGATGTATGCATGGTTAGATCCATACCATTCATCCAATGTCACTACAAGAAAGAGGGTTTTTACCGATAAACTTTTTTTTTGTCGCTAAAAGTGACTTTTAGCGAAAAGTTTCCTTTTACCGACGAAATTGTAAATTCATAGGTAAAAGTCACTTTTACCGACGAAAGTTTTTGTTGGTAAAGGTTGTTTTAAATTTTTGAAAAAAATCAAAAAGTTTACTTTTACCAACAAAATTTTTCGTAGCTAAAAAATACGGATGAGACTTTTACCTACGAAAAGTTTCATCGCTAAAGGCTGTTAACAATTCTTGAAAAATATTTGAAAAGTTTACTTTTACCAACAAACATTTTCGTCGTTAAAGGTTGTTTTTAAAAAAAATTTGAAAAGTTTACTTTTACCTACGAAAATTCCCATAGCTAAAAAACATGGATGATACTTTTACCTACGAAAAGTTTTGTCGCTAAAGGCTGTTAACAATTTATCAACAAATTTCGAAAAGTTTACTTTTACCGACGAATACGTTTGTCGCTAAAGGGTGTTTTAAATTTTTGAAAAAAATTGGAAAAGTTTGCTTTTACCTACGAAAATTTTCGTAGCTAAAAAACATGGATGAGACTTTTACCTACGAAAGGTTTCGTCACTAAAGGTGTTAACATTTTTTTAAAAAAATTCGAAAAGTTTACTTTTACCGACGAACATGTTTGTCGCTAAAGGTTGTTTTAAAAAAATTTCGAAAAGTTTACTTTTACCTACGAAAATTTTCGTACCTAAAAAAAGTAGTTGATACTTTTACCTATGAAAAGTTTTATCGCTAAAGGCTGTTAACAATTTTTCAAAAAAAATCGAAAAGTTTACTTTTACCGACGAACACGTTCGTCGCTAAAGGTTGTTTTAAATTTTTGAAAAAAAATCGTAAAGTTTACTTTTACCTACAAAAATTGTCGTAGCTAAAAAACGTGGATGAGACTTTTACCTATGAAACGTTTCATTGTTAAAGGCTGTTAACATTTTTTTTAAAAAAATTGAAAAGTTTACTTTTACCGAAGAACATGTTTGTCGCTAAAGGTTGTTTGAAATTTTTTTTGAAAAGTTTACTTTTACCTACGAATATTTCCATAGTAAAAAAAATGGGGATGATACTTTTACTTACGAAAAGTTTCGTCGCTAAAGGCTGTTAACAATTTTTGACAAAAAATTTGAAAAGTTTACTTTTACCGACGAACATGTTCATCGCTAAAGGTTGTTTTAAATTTTAAAAAAGAAATTCAAAAAGTTTACTTTTACCTATAAAAATTTTCATAGCTAAAAAACGTGGATGAGACTTTTAACTACGAAAAGTTTCATCACTAAATGCTGTTAACATTTTTTTAAAAAAATTCGAAAAGTTTACTTTTACCGACGAACATGTTGGTCGCTAAAGGTTGTTTTAATAAATTTTGAAAAGTTTACTTTTACCTACGAAAAATTTTCGTAGCTAAAAAACGTGAACGAGACGTTTACCTACCAAAAGTTTCGTCGCTAAAGACTGTTAACAATTTTTGAAAAAAATTCGAAAAGTTTACTTTTACCGATGAAAATTTTCGTCGCTAAAGGTTGTTTTAAATTTTTTAAAAATTTTCGAAGAGTTTACTTTTACCTACGATACTTTTCGTAGCTACAAAACGTGTATGAGACTTTTACCGACGAATATTTTCATCGCTAAAAGTGTTAGATCTTTTGAGTTAGAAAAACTACGCGGTGAGTTTTAGTGACGACACTTTTAGTCAGTAAAAAGTCAAATAACACTTTTACCGACGAAAATGTTCATTGCTAAAAGTGTTTTGAAGTGAAAAATTTACGCGGTGAGTTTTACCTTAGATACGTTTACCTATAAAAATATTCGTAGGTAAAGAAACGTGAATGAGACTTTTACCCACGAAATGTCTTGTAGGAAAAAACGTAAAAGAGACTTTTACCTACGAAATATTTCGTAGGTAAAAGTCTCTTTGGTAAAAAAATAATATATTTCAGCACAAAATTCCTGATATACACCTATTACAATATATTTCATCATGTTCTTCCTGATATACACCTGTTATATAATATATTTCATCATATTCACATTTACATCCATCTAAACCCAAATTGCGTAAATCCATCCAAAAATAAACTACATTCATCCAAACATAAACTACATCCATCCAAACAGAAACAATCTTATCCACATCACATTCATCCACGCATAAATACATATAAGTTCAACATCATAAATAAAATACAAAAAATTATTCATAACCTATTTCCTAGTGAGGGTCACAAAATTCAGTGTGGTGAGCACATCGCCGACTATGCACACACACTTAGGTCCTTACTCATGCCTTCATGATAGATTCAAAATAGTTTCAATACAAGGTCACGAGTTCAAGTACCCATTGTGGTCATAAGTGTAAGGCCCGTATCATACTCCGTACCATTCCGTAGGTTTCTGCGATCCTCCCGATCGAATTTCAACAACCTTCGACCCTTATCCGACGTTTACGCGCGATCCTAAGTCGAATCCTGCAAACCGGAGTCCGCTTAACCCGAGACTTATACCCTAGCGACCGCGCCGTCGCCGCGGTTCCGATGCCGCATCTCGCACGTCGAGGCGATACCCAGGCCACGAGATATAGGCTCGCGTTCAGTTTGAGAAAACACCGCGCATTTGCAAATCCAAGAAAGATTTCAAATCATGTCTCATCAATCCCATCAATCACACCTCATGTCAAGTACACATCACCCCATCCCCAAGCAACCCCTAAAGTCAACACCCTCTTACACAAAGTACACCTATCACTCACCTTTTCACCCATCACACCTCCCTCTCTCTCTCTCTCTCATTTTTCTCCCAAGCCACCCACGTCCATGGCTCTCCATGGGAGAAGCTTTGTGTGGCCCACTCCCTACCAATTTATCTCTCATCTCCACCCTTGGATCATCATCTCCACCGTTAAAAGAGTACTTTTAGAGCATTGGAAGGCTAGGGAGGAAGAAGAATGAGAGGTGGGTGCTTCTTTCTCCCTCTTTCATTAATTTGGTGTGATGATATGGCCGTGTGGCCCACCCGGATATAGCCCATCATGATGTATGTCTTATTCAATCATCCAATTCATATGGACCCTATTCTTGGTGATGGGAAAATGCAAGCATTACGTTGATCCAATCAAGTGGGCCATGTCTACATGGGACCCACCAGCTGTGGTCCCCACACGTGGGGCCCACCTTGATGCCATGAATACCCAAGCTGTCCGTCCAGCGTCCCTAGACGCTGGACGTTGTGGAGAGTGAACTGAGTGAACTGACGGTGAGGTGTTCACCCTGCAAAAAAAAAAAAAAGAGACACAATTTGATTTTTTAAGGCTTTTAGGTTACCTTGATGTATGAACCTTATCCACCCCGTCCATTCCCTTCCAAGGCTCATTTTAGGCGTTGAGCCCAAAAAATGATGTTAATCCGATTTTTCTGGTGGGCCATAACATAGAAAATGTTGATTTTTACTGTTAAAAATCGAGTACGACCCACCTTGAGCCAAATCATTCTGGATATTGGACTCCTTTAGACGGTAGCGGGCCATGGAATCCAGTGGCTGGGGTGGATTTAGCTTAAGTGGGCCCCATGTATGGAAAACTGTAAAAAAATCATAATTTCAAAAAAAAAATAATTTCAATAGCAGCATTGCTGCTGTTGTGTCAGAGGGCAGGCAGCACCTGCTGCTGTGCTGCTGTGTATGGGCGGAAGGGCCAGGGGTCACGGCCCCACATGTGGGCCCCTCTATGATGTTCGTTTGTCATCCAACCCATTCATTATGTGGGCCCCTTCATTCAATAGGCCCCACCCAAATATCAGCCCCATCTAAGTCTAAGGTGGCCCACATCATGGTAAACAGTGGGGTTGAACCCTCTGCCATTGAAACCCGTTTCTGGGTGCACAGAAATTTTGTATCAAGATGAAATTTATTTTTACACTTCATCCAGGTCTGCGTGACCTTATGAATGGATTGGATGGCTTATAAGCATTATGGTGGGCCCCACATGGGACCCACAGTGATGTATGTATTTTATTCACACCGTCCCCAGCACAGGACGGTGGAACCCACCCTGTGCATGCGTTCTCTCCACGCCGTGCAGTGGACGGTGAACTCCACCGTGATTTATGTGTTTTATGATAGGTGGGACCCACTGTAATGTACGTGTTCTATCCGTGCCATCCAGCCATCAATCAGGTGGGCCACACAGCAGAGAACAGTGATGATTGAACGCCAGCCGTTGAAACCCTTTTGGGTTGCTGCACAAGTTTTGGATCCAAATGAAATTTGTTTTTCCTCTTGATTCTAGCTTATGTAAGCTTGTAAACAGATTAGATGGAAAATAAACGTTATATTAGGCCCCACGTGGGACCCACTTACCATGGACGTTAAATGGCTAGTGTACCGTGGAGCTACACAGCTCACGTCAGTCAGCTTTATAACACCTGGACGCTGGAGCGTTAGTGCATGTGTTTATATATAGATATATATATATATATATATATATATATATATATATATATATATATATATCAATGTATATTCTATTATTTATATTTACTATATTTACATATAATGCTATATGGTGGGCCCCACGTGGGACCCACCTTGACGAAGTATTATGTGTCCCACCGTATAGAGGTCTGGATGGTGGGCATTTGATTATGATTATAATATTATGAGAGAGGGATGTTGTGGTGGGCAACTGCTATGTGGGACCCACCTTTATCATGTTTTATGCACCGTCCAGAGACGCTAGAGTATGGGCAACCTCCTGCCACTGTATAATTATAATATTATATATATATATATATATATATATATATATATATATATATTAATATAAGATTATATTGGTGGGCCACTACATGGGCCGCACCATGATATATGGTTATATCTGCACCGTCCAGTTACCGGACGGTGTAACAAGCATGACAGCCATGCCGTCCATCCATTTTTATGGGTGGAGCCCCCACATGATGTATATGTTTTATTCACACTGTCCATCATCCAGCAATGGATGGTGGAGCCCTCTGAGGTAAATATTTTGCCCACTCTATCCAGTCCAGGGGATGTGGACCCTACCCTGATGCATGTGCTTCATTCTGTGCCGTCCATCTCAAGGGTCCACCATGATACTTGTATTTCTCCAAGCCGTCCATCTGTTTTGCCAGTATGGGACCACCATAATGTATTTCTTTCATCCACACCCTCTAGATTGAACTGGTCAGTGCTGGACAAGGTTTGGACAGTGCTAATCACATTAGTGAGCCATGTACCCCCATGATAGTGTGCAGTGATACACATGTTGTACCTGCCACTATTGAAATGATTTTAGATGTAATCCAAGCTCCCACCGTCCATCAGGACGTTAGACCCATCGTAATATATATGTTATATATATTCACACCGTCCATTCATGTGGTCCTCACGTGATGTACGTGTTTGATCCGAGCTGTCCATTGATGCAACCCACTTAATGTGTTTGAGGCCCATTAGTGCGGCCCATTGATGGTGTTTGAGGCCCATTAGTGCGGCCCATTGATGCAACCCACTTGATTGTGTTTGAGACCCATTAGTGTAGCCCATTAATGCAAGGCCCATTGTGATATGTATTGGGCCCATGACGCGTAGCCCATTTGATGTGTTCAAGGCTCAGATACGTGGCCCATTTGATGCATATGAGATCCATGTGTAGGGCCCACATGTTATGTATTTGAGGCCCATGAGCAGGGCCCACCTGAGGTGTATATAAAGCCCATTGATGTGGCACACTTGTTGTATTGGAGGCCCACGGATTGTGGCCTATTATGATGTACTGGGGGCTCATGGGTTGTGGCTTATTGAGATGTATACTTGGCCCATACGTCATGGCCCATTGTGATGTATTTCCGACCCATTTAGTGAGTCTCATTGTGATATATCTCTGCTCATATGATGAGGCCTATTGAGATGTATTTCCGGCCCATATGATGCAGCCCATAGCGATGTGCATTAGGCCCATGTAATGCGACCCACTTGATTTATGAAACCATTGTTGAGGCCATCGGCCCACTATATGTTTAGCCCTATGTGGGCCACTCGTTGGGAGCAATGTTGGTTAGATGTCCACATTGATGGACAATGTCGGTTAGATGTCCACATTGTGACCTTTCCTTAAGCTTTGTTAGGCACATTCTCATCATTCTCTTAGTGGGCTAACCCTAATCAGTGGGCCCCATTCACCATAGACGGATGATTCCGTGCTATCAGATTGGATATAACCACGGTTGAGTGTCGATCTTTATACTATGGTTGATCGGCTGATCATCTATAGACCCCGCTTTGTTTATCTATGGATTATTGGTGCCAGTTATCGAGGCCAACGCCTATTATCGACCCGGATTATTGGTGCCGATTATCGATGCTGATTATCGGTCCCGATTGTCGTAACTGGTTTGCCGATTCTGATTATCAATCGATTTCGATTGTCGTGACCGATTGCCGATTGACGTGACCGATTGCTGATTCCGATTATCAATCAATTTCGATTGTCGAGGCCGAGTATCAAGGCCTATGTGATGAGGCCCATTGTGATGCATTTGAGGGCCAGGCGATGGAGCCCATTGTGATGTATGTTAGGCTTATGTGAAAGGCTCATCGTAATGTGTATTAAACTCTTGAGTGAGGCCCATGGTATTGTATATCAGGCCCTTTGTGAGTCCATGGGTCTACTATATGTTAGGCTCTATGTGGGCCATTCCTTGAGGGCAATGTTGGTTAAATGTCCACATTATCGAGGCCGATTGTTGATGCAGGTTATTGATACCGATTATGAGTATGTGGCAGCATAGCACCATGATACATGCTCATACGCATCATCCGCATGTTGTTATGAGATATGATCGACCATTGCATATGTCATTGGACATGTTGTTATGAGACTCCCTGATAGGCGGAGATTATTTTACATGAGTACACGGTATGTGTAGGATTGATGCATGACTGGATTGTATGACTCATGCATCTTGCATTATGTATTGTAATTACTGTATGCCCTAGCGACATCAGGGTCGTAGCCTCCACAGGTATTTCGTGGATGGCTAGATGGGACACCGAAAATCTGTTCTACATGGGGTGCTATAGATATCCCTGGGTGAAAGTCCCTAAACCCTCTTGGTTCCAGAGGTTGCTCCAACGTCTAGACCGAGTGGATGCATGAGCGCATGAGGGCCGCATACCGTTAGGCCGCGTCTCCTACTGTGTCGTGGTCGGTTGGAAGGAGGTACGAGCTTACCTACCCGAGAGGAGGGGGCAATGCTAGGCTGAGTCTGACCAGCTCGAGGAATGGGTCCGCTATCGATGAGCCGGGCCCGATATTAGCAGGCAGATAGTGAGGTCTCTTTTACTCACCTTGTTGCGCGCGATGGGGCGACAATCTGGTTTGTAATGTAATAGACCCCGGTGATTTCCCAGAGAGTAATCGTACTGATATGTGGACTTATTGAGCAGGAGTTGCATACTCAGCATTTTACTCATTCATTCATTCACTATCCACTCGGGCTGGTGGTGCGCAACTAATTGTTGTATACCTTCGCAATGGCCAGGATTTCGGTTGGGGCGCGCGACTAACCTGAGATCAGGAGTTTACCACATTGAGTCTGACTATCCAAATTTAGGTATGGGACTGGTTTGGATAGAAGTCCCTTGTGGTGGACCCCGTAGCTTGCGATACTACGAACTATCATCCCGACTTCACACTCCAGCATAGTCATTTTATTCGCATCGCATATTGCATTACATCCGCAGGCATATGACATTTTGGGTTGCTATGTTTCTGCACTTATATGGCCTAGACAGACTTAGCAGGATTTGTATATTGCATTGCATCCTCGACATCTGATATTTGGCTCTTTATGACTCCTTATTGTATAGCTGTTCTATATTACGTATTCTGATATTGATTTACTTATGGACTTGTCCATACTTCCGCTTACTCTGTCATCATATGATTTATGATCTCGTCAGTATCTCTGCTTATTCCGATAATGTACGATTTATGGATTACCAGTAATTTTGGTATTGTATGATGATGGCATTGTATTGAATACTTGACACTTACTTTGTGTACACACTTACACCACCCTTTAAGCTTTCTATAAGCTTATGCACGATAGATGCGTGCAGGTGATGTTAGGTTGCAGCAGTGTTGAGCTTGGAGCATGCAGCGGTCTTCTGGAGATTGATTCTTGATTCATGTATTTCCTTTTCAGTATTGTATTCAAATGATTATATTAATGGATATGTGATGATGATGTTGCCTTTGTGAATTGGGTAATCTTGTGGTTATGCTTATTACGAGTTAAATGTATAAAAAAAAAATCCTCCTTGTGGGATCCCAGGATCAGAATCTGACGTATGAATGTTAGGAGCCGAGAATGGGGTACTACGGAGGCTGTCGGCACCGGACTCGGCGATCGTGATTCCTGTGAATCCGATCTCCAGGTTTGGGGCGTGACAATAAGCGACTCTGGTGTGTGAGTGTGTCTTAAAAGAAAAAGAAACAAAGAAAATGTTGATTTATCTTTTGGGTTGAGCCTAATGGTACTTGGTGATTTTTCATCAAGTAGAAATTATTATTAGTTGTTTTTATAAAGGTGAGATTAGGCCACTTATAATTATATTAACATGATAAAATGTTGTACGTATATTTGAGCAAACACCACAAAATAAACAATCATATGAAAAAAAACAAATGAAAAGAGAGAGAACATATGAGAGGTGATCCTTATCTCCTTTGATGGATTCAAGCTGCATGTGCCCTACCCAACATCCTATAAGGAGAAGTTATATAGGTCTTAGAATAATGTTGGTGACAAATCCACCTTATCTATTAATATTATCATATTGTGTTAGGACATGACTCTAAAAATGAGATAAATTCAAATCTCAAATAATCTATGCTATAAGGGATAGATAGTGGAGATGAAAATAGATGCATTGTGATGCTTGAATTCGAGTATGCTTGCTAACAAAGCAAGATTTTCTACTTCGTTGTCATGTGATTGGGCTACATTATTACATCAATCGGGTTCAGGTTTGGGATCGGGTTTAGGTTTGGGTTTTCAAGTTTACGTTTAGGTTTAGGTTAGGGAGTTGAGATTAGGTTTAGGTTTATGGATTTGAGAATACATTTAGGTTTTAGATTTAGGTTTAGGTTTTAGGTTTTAGGTTTTAGGTTTAGGTTTTAGGTTTAAGTTAAGGTTAGGTTATAGGTTATAAGTTTAGGTTATAGGTTATAGGTTATAGGTTAAGGTTTAGGTTATAGGTTTTGGTTTAGGTTAAGGTTATAGGTTTAGATTTAGGTTAAGGTTTAGGTTTAGGTTATAAGTTTAGGTTAAGGTTTAGGTTTAGGTTATATGTTATAGGTTTTAGGTTATAGCTTTAGGGAATTGAGAATATTTTAAGGTTTAGGTTTAGGAAATCGGGTTCGGGTTCGGGATCGAGTTTAGGTTTGGGTTTTCAAGTTTAGGTTTAGGTTTAGGTTAGGGAGTTGAGATTAGGATTAGGTGTAGGTTTAGGTTTAGGGATTTGAGAATACATTTATATTTTAAGTTTAGGTTTAGATTTAGGTTATAGGTTATAGGTATAGGTTTAGGTTTAAGTTTAGGTTTTAGGTTTAGTTTAAGGTTAGGTTATAGGTTATAAGTTTAAGTTATAGGTTATAGGTTATAGGTTAAGGTTTAGGTTATAGGTTTTGGTTAAAGTTTAGGTTAAGGTTATAGGTTATAGCTTTAGGGAATTGAGAATAGGTTAAGGTTTAGGTTTAGGAAATCGGGTTTAGGTTCGGGATCGGATTTAGGTTTGGGTTTTCAAGTTTAGGTTTAGATTTAGGTTAGGGAGTTGAGATTAGGATTAGGTGTAGGTTTAGGTTTAGGGATTTGAGAATACATTTAGGTTTTAGGTTTAGGTTTAGGTTTATATTTTAGTTTATAGGTTTATGTTATAGGTTTAGATTTAGGTTTTAGGTTTATATTAAGGTTAGGTTATAGGTTATAAGTTATAGGTTATAGGTTAAGGTTTATGTTAGAGGTTTTGGTCTAGGTTAAGGTTATAGGTTTTGTTTTAGGTTTAGGTTTAGGTTTTAGGTTTAGGCTTAGGTTATAGGTTTAGGTTAGGTTTAGGTTTAGGTTATAGGTTATGGGTTATAGCTTTAGGGAATTGAGAATAGGTTAAGGTTTAGGTTTAGGAAATCGGGTTCAGGTTCGGGTTTGGGATCGGGTTTTGGCTTGGGTTTTCAAGTTTAGGTTTAGGTTTAGGTTAGAGAGTTGAGATTTAGATTACGTGTAGGTTTAGGTTTAGGGATTTGAGAATACATTTAGGTTTTAGGTTTAGGTTTTAGTTTTAGGTTGTAGGTTTAGGTTATAGGTTTAGATTTAGGTTTTATGTTTAGGTTAAGGTTAGGATATAGGTTATAAGTTTAGGTTATAGGTTATAGGTTATAGGTTAAGGTTTATGTTAGAGGTTTTGGTCTAGGTTAAGGTTATAGGTTTTGTTTTAGGTTTAGGTTTAGGTTTTAGGTTTAGGTTTAGGTTATAGGTTTAGGTTAGGTTTAGGTTTAGGTTATAGGTTATGGGTTATAGCTTTAGGGAATTGAGAATAGGTTAAGGTTTAGGTTTAGAATATCGGGTTTGGGTTCGGGATCGGGTTTAGGTTTGGGTTTTCAAGTTTAGGTTTAGGTTAGGAAGTTGATATTAGGATTAGGTGTAGGTTTAGGTTTAAGGATTTGAGAATACATTTAGGTTTTAGGTTTAGGTTAGGTTTTAGGTTTAGGTTAAGGTTATTGGTTTAGGTTTAGGTTATAGGTTATAGGTTATAGCTTTAGGGAATTTAGTTAAGGTTAAGGTTTAGGCTTAGGAAATCGGGTTCGGGTTTGGGATCGGGTTTAGGTTTGGGTTTTCAAGTTTAGGTTTAGGGTTTAGGGTTTAGGTTATATGTTAAAATTTAGGGAATTGAGTTTAGTTTATAAGTTATATGTTTAGGTTATAGGTTATAGGTTAAAGTTTAGGTTATAGGTTAAGGTTTAGGTTATAGGTTTAGGGTGTGGTCCCTGCAAATACAAATATACACATGGCCTATCCAAATGGCCAGGCCACTCCAATGTTGTCTATATGAAATAGATAGCTTCATCATGGTCATAACAGCGGTTCCCACCTTCCAGGGACCCCCACTCAACATCCGGATAGCTCTAATGCACATCCGGGTCTGCTCCATAAATTTTGAGCAAATACATAAACATGGCCTGTCCAAATGGTCAGGCCACTCCAATGTTGTCTATAGTAAATGGACAGTTTCATCATGGTCATAACAGCAGTTCCCACCTTCTAGGGACCCCCACTCAACATCCGGATAGCTCCGACGCACATCCGGGACTGCTTTAACAAATTCGAGCTAATATATAAACACGACCTATCCTAATGGCCAGGCTACTCCAATGTTGTCCATAGGAAATGGACAGCTTCATCATGGTCATGACAGCGGTTCCCACCTTCCAAGGACCCCTACTCAAGTGAATAGTTCATCAATCCTTTATAATGATGTGAGGAAGTCAATAGCATATGATTGTTTGTCTCTAGTCTGTAGATGATATTTGTGAAGGGCATGGGAGAAATTATGAAGAGATGTTATATTCTATACATTGTATTAATTTCATTGTTGAATATACATAGTACATTGTTGTCCCACTCATGTACTATTTCATGTTATATACATTGTATTATATACATCGTTAAATATATATTGTATGAGGTTTACAGTAATCTTGGAGTGCAAAAAATTTTCAAGTCTATGCATTTCAATCCGAGTTCCTTCTCTAATCACGATAGCCTTGGGAGGGTAGATCGGAGGGATAGGTTGACTGCAAAAGGGCTGATTAAAACTATATTGGGTTATCTTGCTAATCCTGAAATCATTATACCAACAAGATAACCCAATATAGTTTTAATCAGCCCTTTTACACCCAGATCCATAGCTCAACTGGCAGACTGAGTGGAGATACCTTGTTTCAACACTTGAGGTCTTAGTATCGATCCCTATCGGGGGTGGCTAACATGAAGTGTGTGTACTGACATGGGTGTGCACTAACAAGCTAACCCAAAAAAAAAAAAAAAAACTAATCCCTCTGATCAACCCTCTCAAGGCTATCATGATTAGAGAAAGAACTTGGACTGAAATGCACAAACTTAAAAATTTTTTGCACTAAAAGATTATTGTAAACCTCGTACAATTTACGTGAAAATTTTCTTCAATCATAAGTCATCTGGTATGAAGAGCTTGTCGTTCTCTACTAACCGAACATAAAACACGAACTCATAAGCAATTTTTCAGCCTATGAAACGGGGCATTGTAATAATGCTAATTGGAAACTCACATTTTGTGTATAAGCAGTCCATCATTCCTTTCTCCAAGTCCAACTACAAGCAAATGCCACTCATATAGCTCATTAAAAGGGTGGACCCCATAGTGAGGATAGCATGGGACAGAATCAGAATGCTCCACTCAATGGTTAGGCCACATCAGCGAAATTGATGGACGGATGATGGTCTAAATCAACATTAGCCTAATGAGTGGACCTGCCTCATTTTCACAGCAGGTGATCTCATGGCGTGGCCCATATTTTGGACGGCTTGGATGCCCCAAACACATGGCATCTCTGATTCTATGGTGGGGTCCACTTGAGCATTAGATTTACCTGGCACAAGACTAGATGCAATTCCATCACACCTAATGCCTTCTAATCCTACTGCCCAAACACGCCCTAAGTAATTTCGAAGTGCCTGTGTATCAATCCCCAAATCCCTAGATCCCCAAATCCCTAAATCGGTATTGAGATTGAGAGAGATTGAGAGAGAGAGAGAGAGATACCTCACTGTCGTGAATGACCTTCAACCGAGCTTCAGAGAGAGAGAGAGAGAGAGAGAGAGAGAGAGAGAGAGAGAGGGCATGCTTGGGTAGGGCGTTCGGCAACGGACCGCAAGAGAGATCAGAGAGAGAGGAAGAGAGAGACAGGGAGAGAGAAGAGGGAGAGGATGCGAGAGAGACAGAGAGAGGAGAGGGTGGAGAGATCAAAGAGAGAGGAAGAGAGAGAGAGATAGAAAGTGAGAGGAGGGAGAGGGTGTGAGACAGATAGAGAGTGAGAGAGAGACTGCCGCACGGGTGCGGCCCTTAGATAGGTTGAGTAGCGAATTGGCTACTGAAGTGACGTCACCAAGTTTTGTGGGCCCCACTATGATGTATGTGTTGTATCCACACTGTCCATTCATTTTGAGATATTATTTTAGGGCAAGAGCCAAAGAATGAGGCAGATAAAAAGATATAGTGGACCTCACCACAGAAAACAGTGGTGAGAGTGATTCCCACCGTTGAAACTATCTTAAGGCCCACCATAATTTTTATTTGAAATCCAACGAATACATCATGGTGGGGCCCACAAAGCACCAACCACCAGCCATTGGATGGTGTCTGGGGGAGTAGCCAATCTGTTCCCCTTATTTGTAGCGTGGTCCATTTAATCTTTGGATATGATTCATTTTCTGGATAATTCTCTAAAATTATCTTGAAATATGGATGAACAGTATGTTATGTAGTCTGCTTATAGTGCGACTGTCCAAACAAAGGAAGTTAAATGTGTACTAACTCCGTACACTATAGCCTATTGAGTTAACTCTAACGGCACCAAAATTTATTTAGCTTATCAACGCCATCTATCCATTTTATCAAGAACTTTTAGGGCATGAGCACAAGATCAAAGCATAAATAAAGCTCAAGTAGACTACACCCTAGGAAGCAATGTCAATTGAACACCTACCGTTGAAATATTCTTAAGGGCCATGAAAGTTTTAAATCAAGTTGATATTTGTTTTTTCCCTTCATCCATGTCTTTGTGAACTTGTGAATAGGTTGGATAACAAAAAAACATCATTGTAGGCATTAGGAAAGTTTCAACGGCGGACATCATTTTCCCTATTGTTTCCTGTCGTGTGGTCTACTTAAACTTTTTATATGCTTCAATTTTGGGCTCAACCACTAAAATGAGCTGAAGTACCAGATGGACAGTGTGGATAAGACACACACATTCAAAGTGGGCTCAATAGGGTTTAATCAGTACGGTAATCTAACCGGGTTACTCAGTACGCAATCCTTGACTGTGGTGTACCTGATGTTTGCCTTTCATCCATGCTTGTGATGTTATCAACAGGTTAGATGAGAAATAAACATTACAGTAGGCCATGGGAAGTTTTTAAATGTTGACGTTCGATCATCATTGTTTTCCTATGGTGTGGTCCACTTGAGATTTTAATCTAACTCATTTTTGAGCTCATGCCCTAACTTTATATAGAAAAATGGATGGATGATGTGGATAAAACACATACATCATCGTAGCCTATAGAGCCTTGACTAGTGGACTACTGGTGTTGGGTCACTTGCCAAACTGCGTGCAAATCCTACACCTCCACTCTGTCCATCTATTTTGATAGATCATTTTAGGTTATGATACCAAAAAGGAGGCAGATAGGAGACTTTGGTGGACAACACAATAAGAAACAGTGGTCATAGTTGTAGTCATTTAGGTGGGGCCTATATATTTCCACAATAATGTCCATATGATACATTAGAATGTGATCATAGAAAGTTATGGTAGTATGTCATCTAAAACACCTTGTAAGTAACATAAAAATCAAGAAAAAAAATGGTATTTTTTCATATAGGTACCTTCCTTGCCACCAGCCACACTTCATTGAGTCATTTCATCAAACACTTGGTGAGCAACAACAATATCAAAGTAACCGAGTCACCAAACTGGTTCGATTTGAGTTGGGTTCGATCCGAGTCGAGTCAAGCTCGGGCAAGCTTGAACTCGGTTTGGTTAACACCCTGATCCATAGCTCAAGTAGTAGACTGAGTGAAAGATACCTAGTTTCAACACTGAGGTCTTGGAATCGATTCCCTAGTGGGGCAAGCTAACCAAGCTAACTCTGCTCATGTACATCCCTAACAGGGAGTACCTCGTCGCGACACAAATCGTTCGTGCGTCCCCACCCACTTTGATTTGGACTGTCCAAATTATCTTAAGCACCGAAAATAAGCTATTGACTCATAATCTCATTTTAGATATGATCAAAACCTTTGATTTTTAGAGTCTAACGCTTGCTGCTGAAAATCTTATTTCCATTGCTCTAGATACATCCATATACAGTGACCGTCACAATCATTATTTCAGATGTATGTGTTGTATCCACACCATAAATTCATCTATATAGATCATTTCAGGGCATGGGTCAAAGAATGAGGCAGATCAAAATCTCAAGTTGACGCACCACAAAAAAAAATGTGGGGATTGAACGCTTACTAATAAAAAATTTATAGAGAGCTACAGAAGTCTTGGATCAAGCTGATATTTGATTTTTCTCTTCATCTATGTCTTTTTTTAACTCATTAACAGGTTAGATCTCAAATAAACATCATAGTGGCCCTAGGAAAGTCTCAACGGTGGGTGTCACTGTCCCCACTGTTTTTGGTGGTGGGGCCACTTGAGATTTGGATTTGAATTGTTCTTTTGATCATCCCATAAAATGATCTCTTCGAATGAATGGACGGTGTTGATACAATACATACATCATGGTGGGGCACACAGATCTGACTCCTTTTTTGGATCAACTGTTAAAATAATTCATTAAAATGAATGGACAGAGTGGATAAATAACATACATCATGGTGGGCCCCACAAGACTTAAAAATGGAAATCGGATTGCGTACTGAGTTACTCAGTATGCTCTTATCATACTTAAGGGTGCACACAGGTCGATTCGGTCCGGTCTTGGGGTAAAACCGGAACCGAACTGTTCCTAACGGTTCTGCAAGTATTGGAACCAGAACCGGACTGTTAAAACCCTAGAACCGAACCGGAACCGCGCCGTGAAGAACGGTTTGGTCCCGGATCGGATCCACGGTTCTGGGCTTTTAAAAATCTAGCCTAGTTAGTTATTTTTTTTAAAAAAAACAAATAACAAAAAAGAAGATGAAATAGAAGAAAAAGAATAATTTTTTGGGCCACATTAGTACTCTAAGTCATACGATCGGTTGTCTAATAATATTTACTTTATATCCTCTTCTATAAGTCAATGCGCTGATTTTCATATAAAATGATCAACATGGCGTTGCCAAGATTTTTTACGGATAGGATTTTTTATGCATATGAAATGTTGGCACAAAAACATGGATGCATCATAACTCATGATACACAACTGTTGTATAGCCTGTATCTGATCATTTCTCGCATCGTAGATTCCGGCCAACAGGATCATTCATAAAACACCCTTCCACTTCAGACAGATACTCTGTGGATTATAACCATCTACGTACGTACACACTGCTTCCATGGATGCTGCCCATAATTCCACAAATCTAGCTGTTCAAATATGGGGCCCACGTATATTGGTCATAACCCTAAAATCACCGTAGCTATCAACAAGATGACTGAGAAAAATTCTATAAAGAAAAAAAAGGAAAGAATCAAAACCTAGAAAGAAAAGGGCATGGACTTAGGCAACTTAGGGTTTTTTTTTTTCGTTTTAAATACATCGGATCCACGGTTCCTATCATGGATCGGTTTTACGGTTTGGATATATGATTCGGATCAACGGTTCGGTTAACAGTTCGGTTCGGTTCTACAGGACCCTAAACCGGAACTGATACGTAATCAATGATTTTCAAAATTTGGGAACCGAAACCAGACCGTTAGCACCCTGAAACCGGACCAAACCGGACCAATCCAACGGTTCCAATCCGGTTACACGGTTCCAATGGTTAAATGTGCACCCCTGATCATACTTAGTAAACTCTGTTGGGCCCACCGTGAATGTATCTGGTCTATCCACACCGTCCATCCATTTTTCCATCTTATTTTAGGGGCTGAGACAAAAATTTAAGCATACCCAAAGATCAAGTGGACCATACCACAGGAAACAGTTGGAATAATGATTTCCACCGTTGAAACCTTTATAGGGTCCACAGTGATGTTTATTTCTCATCTAACCTATTTATAAGATCACAAAAACATGGATGAAGGGAAATCACAAATACAAGCTTGATCTAAAACTTTTGTGGCCCCCAAGAAATTTTCAATGGTAGATGTTCAATTCACACTGTTTCCTGTGGTGTGGTCCAATTGAGGTTTAGATATACTTCATTTTTTGGGTCAAGCCCTAAAATTATTAGGTAAAATGGATGGACAGAGTGGATAAAATACATAAATCAAGGTGGACCCCACAGAATTTACTTAGTACGCTAAGCTAAAAGCCAAAAATGAGGCCCCTCCCAAAACCAAAATCCCGCACCTACCCCTCCCAAAACCCAAATCCCACACCCGCCCCTCTCCCAAATCCTCTCTCTCTCTCTCTCTCCCTCTCTCTCTCTCTCTCTCTCGCGCGCGCGCACGCCTGGTCATTGGTTTCCCAACCTCTCTCCCACAAGCAAATGCACCCGGCCCTTTGTTTCTCAACACCTCTCTCTCTCTCTCTCTCTCGCTAGGGTTTTGAAATCCCCCTTTCGTCGCAAACCCACCATAGATTTGTGAGAGAGACTTGGAGAGCACTCGAAAGAAGAAAAAGAAGAAGAAGAAGGAGAAGAAATCCAGACATCTCAGACATTTATCCTGCGAACCATCTACGTTTTCTAGCTCCTCAAAACAACGGTTAGTCTCTCTCTCTCTCTCAATGCTGATTTATGCATTTGGGGATTTAGTAATTTATGGATATTTGATTTGATGTGGACCCTCATTTAGGGATTTGGGGATTTTAGGGCTTACAAATTTGAATGTGGACCCCAAATTGAGCTTTTGATCTGTTTCTATATATATATATATAAGATTAAAAAAAAACTCAAATTTAATGTTTCAAATATGAGATGCCATATAGTTCATGGAGAGGCTGCAATTCCAGCAGGCGCACGTAGGTTTTGAGCTATGATTTCAACTCGTGGATACCCGCTACACCTGACTTGACTCGATGTTGACTCGACTTGACTTAGTACCTGTGTTCGGATTGGACTCGGTTCGAATTAGTCTAGGCCAGACCCAGACTCTGGTCGGGTTAGGCATGTTCGGATCAGTCCTAACTTAGTCCGACCCAATGCTAATCTCCGATCGACTTAATGCTAATCTCCAATGCGACATGATTTCCAATGGATTTGTACTTGTTTTCTCCCTAATCTGTTGGAAAAATGAACTTAAACAACTGAAATAAAAAATAAATAAATTCACATATTAGTTTTTTTTTCTACTTGATTTTGCTCTCAAATCGTAGTTTCTATGCCAAAATTATGTTTCAATGCAAAATAACTCAGGTGGAGTTGCCAAAACACACGTAGGAACGAATTTCCCCAAAAAATCTGAGCTAACATGGAACTTTTTAATTTTTGAATTTTTGTTGATTTTTCAACAATATATAGACTGATATGACTCAATACTTGTGATATTTCACAAGTATCAATTAATACAGTGTAATCTGATGGAGTGTTGCTTTGCTGATATACAATGATAATGATATCGATAATGTCACGATATATCAGTATATATTGACCATTGTAGTTGATACAATGCATTTTTATGTTACACACCCATAATATTGTAGCAACACCATGTTGATATTGATAATATCAGATCATTTTGTAGATGCATTGATCACTAACTGATGTAAGTAGCTAAACCACCAAATCATTAACATGTTGCTTGCCTACTTATTGAAGTATTTTGATTTAGAAATGCCTACCTCCATCCCAGCGAACCATTATGGTATCCTCCGTCGAGTGCATACAACCAAAATGGCATGCTTATATGACATCCAAGCCGCTAAATAGATAGCCCCACATTGAAAATCAGTGGATGCAGATGACAACCGATCCAGTCATCAGGTGGCCACATGTGTAAATTGAGTAAATCAATTGTCCATCCATTGTTTTCTACATTGTGACCCACCTGATGAATGGATCTGCCTGATTTTTGCTACCAATTATCTTCAAGTTGGGGCCTACTTCTTCTATGGCTTGAATGTTTGTATACGTGTGGTGCTTTGATGTATAAGCTCAATAGACGGTAACTTAATGGTCTATTAAGATGTGAATGTGAACATTCCTCATTTTACATAATTTAACTATTTACGACTGTTAAATATTTTGTTAGTCATTATACACCCAGTAAAGTTTGAAGACTCTATGATCAACTTAACCCAGCTGGAAATCATGTCAAGTTTTTGTGTTGCTAGGAGTATTTGTAGAAATAGAAATTCAGATTTAAGTCCACTTTGTGTTTCTAGGAGGTAGGGTGAAGGCTCTAGTTGACCACACCACATGAAGTAATATGGTGACAATGACCCCCCACCATTGAAACCTTTCTAGGGCCTACGATTAAGTTTATTTTCCATCCAACCTATTGATAAGGTCACATAGAAGTGAATGAAGGGAAAAATATAAATATGAGCTTCTTGACATCAAGCAGTTTTAAGCAGTAGGCAATCAATCCTCACATTTATGTGGTGTAGTCTTCTTAAGCATTTGATCTGCCTCATTTTTGGGGTAATAACCTAAAATGTACGGATGACGTGGATAAAACACATATATCATGGTGGGCTCCACAGAGCTCCTAACAGGACTGTCTATCTCTAGCTAGGTTCTATTAGGAGTAGTACTCAATCCCGGCACTAAGGCAGCATACTAGTAAACTCTTATGTGGCCATTATGATGTATATGTCTTATCCACGCCATCCATCTTTTTACCCTTCATTTTAGGGCATGAACTTAAAATTGAATCATAATCCAAACTCAATTACACCATACCACTTGAAATAATAGGAATTAAAGGCTTACTGTCGAAAACTTATTGAGGCCAGTAGTCTTGGATTAAGCTGATATTTGCTTCATCCATGTCCCTCTGTTACTAATGCAACTTATATTGTTCCATTGCCCTCTGTTGCCTATAGTTGTCCTTGCAAACCTTCATGAGCTTGTATATTACATTTTTTTGCCTCAAATTATTATTGTGATTAGTTAGTTTATAGTTGTGACTTGTAATTTATAGATTTGTACGTTAGATAATTAGTTACTCGTTTGAGGATTTCTATGGGGCCATACATAGATATGGTGTATTTTTGGTGGCATAGAAATCGCTCAAATTGTCCCATTTTAGACAATTCAAGGTTAGATGAATAGTATGCTTTCATATAATCTAATTAAATATTCATGCCTGATCCACGGTCCATCTCATCATTTCTCTCTGGATATGTTTCTTCCGTTCCATATCTAATGTCAAATATCTTTACATTGTTTTAGATATTTGACATCGGAATGTAACGTAAGATCAACTTATCTGGAGAGGCATGGGGAGATGCTGCCGGATTTTCGGCGTGGATGTTTAAATGGGAATATGAAAGTATTACAATCTATCCAACCTGGATGAGTAACTAATTTAGGATTTAATTGTATTAGCTTAGAATTGATGGAGCAGACCCGGATGTGCGTCGGAGCTATTCGGATGTTGAGTGGGGGTCCCTGGAAGATGGGAACTGCTGTTATGACCATGATGAAGCTGTCCATTTCCTATGGACAACATTAGAGTGACCTGACCATTTGGACATGTTATGTTTATGTATATGCTCAAAATTGATGGAGCAGACCTGGATGTGCATCCGAGCTATCCGAATGTTGAGCAGGGGTCTCTAGAAGTTGGGAACCGCTGTTAATGTTTGGGTAAGATAAGATGCATGATTTTCCTTTTCAACTGTTAGTCATAAAGTGACAGTATTTGTTTTAATTTTCTTGGATGGATGATGAATGTATTTGCGAATGTAAATGAAAATAAAGAACTTATAATATATATATATATATATATATATATATATATATGTTATCAATGAAGGGTACCTTGTTTAGGGGGACATGAAATTCTTGTAGCTTATGGTATGGTGCCCCAATATTGGTTGTATGTTACTAGTATGTAGTAGATAATACTAGGTTCAATAATAGATAATACTAGAAAATACCTAAACCCGATCTGAACCCGAAACCGAACCTGATTCCCTAAACCTAGACCTTAACCTATAACCTTAACCTAAACCTATGACCTAAACCTATAACCTAAACCTAAAACCTAAACTTTAACCTATAACCTAAACCTAAACTTACAAACTTAACCTAAACCTATTCTCAAATCCCAAAACCTAAACCTAAACGTAAACCTTAACCTATAACCTAAACTTAAACCTAAACTTAAACTTATAACCTACACTTATAACATAAACATATAACCTAAACCTAAACCTAAACCTATAACCTAAACATATACCTATAACCTTAACCTAAACTTATAACTTTAACCTAAACTTATTCTCAAATCCCAAAACCTAAACCTTAACCTAAACCCAAACCTAAACCTATAACCTTAACCTAAACCTAAACGTAGACCTAAACCTATAACCTTAACCTAGACTTATAACCTTAACCTAAACCTATTCTCAAATCCCAAAACCTATACTTATAACCTAAACGTAAACCTTGACCTATAACCTAAACCTAAACTTATAACCTTAACCTAAACTTATAACCTTAACCTACACCTATTCTCAAATCCCTAAACCTATACTTATAACCTATAACCTAAACCTAAACATAAACCTAAATCTATAGCCTAAACCTAAACCTTAACCTATAACCTAAACCTATAACGTATAACCTATAACCTTAAACCTAAACCCAAACCTAAACCCAATCCCAAACCCGAACCTTAACCTATAACCTAAACCTAAACCCAAACCTATAACCTAAACATAAACCTTAACCTATAACCTAAACCTATAACCAAAACCTAAACCTATACTTATAACCTAAACCTGAACCCGAACCCAAACCCGAACCCGAACCCAAATTCCTAAACCTTAACCTATAACCTATAACTTAAACCTATAACCTAAACTTAAACTTAAACCTAAAGCTGAACCTAAACCTATATAACCTAAAACCTAAACCTAAACTTAAACCTACAACTTAAGCCTATAACCTATTCTCAAATCCCAAAACCTATAACCTAAATCTAAACCTAAACCTTAACCTATAACATAAACCTTAACCTATAACCTTAAACCTAAACCCAAACTTAAACCCGATCCCAAACCCGAACCTTAACCTATAACCTAAACCTTAACCTATAACCTATTCTCAATTCCCTAAAGCTATAACCTATAACCTAAACCTAAACCTAAACCCAAACCTAAGCCTATAACCTAAACCTAAACCTATACCTAAACCTAAACCTATAACCTATAACCTAAACCTATACTTATAACCTTAACCTAAACTTATAACCTTAACATAAACCTATCCTCAAATCCCAAAACCTATAACTTAAACCTAAACCTTAACCTAAACCCAAACTTAAACCTATAACCTTAACCTAAACCTAAACCTAGACCTAAACCTATAACCTTAACCTAAACTTATAACCTTAACCTAAACCTATTCTCAAATCCCAAAACCTATACTTATAACCTAAACCTAAACCTTAACCTATAACATAAACCTAAACTTATAACCTTAACCTAAACATATTCTCAAATCCCTAAACTTATACTTATAACCTAAACCTAAACCTTAACCTATAACATAAACCTATAACCTATAACCTTGCACATCTAAATGGAGTCCTAAGAGACCAGATTTCTCCTATTACGACTATTATGTTGACTGAAAAAATGTCGAGTGCTTCACAAAACATAACATATGCTTCTGAAGCGTACGATAACTTACACAGGGAGTACTTCAAATAGTTTACCTCAAAGTTGTTTCGTATTATAACAAAATATGTGTATTTAATATAGAACGACAATGTGTAATGAAATTTTCAAAGGTTATAGATTAAAGTTTACAGTTTTATTATATTCTACTTACATTATAGTGTAATAGTTTAATCATATTTTAATCATCTCTCTGAGCATAAGCACAAATGTATTGTACCATCAACACTACTTGTATAATGTTTTAGTATATTCCACTTGTATTGACATTGTTTAAATTTATAAGTTCGTATCTCGCACATATTCAGTGATGGCACCAGGTGGGAGAGCACGTCGTTCGCGCACTGGATCTACCCCTTCTACCCGTGATGCGACGTAGACAACATCGCCGTCACATGTTGCATCGTAGGCGTCTAATCCCTCAGTCGCGCATACATCGGGCACTGCATGTAAGTCTAGACATATATTTCTTTAAATGATTTCTGTTTATGTTTAGACTTACATATTTCTTTTGCAGCAGCATCGTCGACCAGCCGATGAGGACGTGGACCCACGCATGGGTTGCTTTTAGAGCGACTTATGCGTGAGGGTAGGGTGACGGTAGAGTTCCCATAGGACTACATTAGACCTATTGGGAACTGTCACGCCCCAAACTTAGGAACCGGGCTCACAAAATTTTCAATCATCGAATCCAGTGCCAATAGCCTCCGTAGTATCCCATTCTCGGCTCCCAACATACATACGCCAGATTTCGATCCCCGGATCCTACAAGGAGGATTTTCCAACGTACATTTATCTCGTAATAAACATAACCACAAGTTTACCCAAATCACAAAGGTAACATCATCATCACATATCCACTCATATAAACATTTGAATACAATGCTGAAAGGGAAATACATAAGTCAAAATAAGATCAAAGCTCCAGAAGACAGCTATATGCTCCAAGCTCCACGCTACTGCAACCTAATGTCACTTGCACGCATCTATTGTGCATAAGCTTATAAAAAACTTACAGGGTGGTGTAAGTGTGTCCGCAAGGCAAGCGTTAAGTGTACAATATCAGAGTAATGTGAAAATATACGGGTAAATCCATGAATGCTATCAGCTGTACCAAAGCTATATGATGCAAGGCATGAATGCTATCTGCCATACCAAGGTCATGCGATGTGAGGCCTATGTAGCTAAATGTCATATGCGAGATGCAAAGCAAGCATGCCGGTCCTCATCAAGTACACATATTAGTACAGTTCCTCTCTGGATATCACCGGGGTTTTGATACACTTCACACTGACTGCCTCCTCCCTAGCTGCACAGCCAAGCAAGTGGAAGAGACCACACTATCCGCCTGACCAGTAGTCTGCCAATACCTACCCGGCTCGTCTATAGTAGACTCATTTGTGAGCTGGTCAAACTCAGCCTAGCTTATAGCCCTCTCACTTGGGCGAATAAGGTCACACCCCCTTCCAACCGACCACGACACAGTGGGAGATGCGGCCTACTGGTATTTGGCACTCGGGCGCTCGTGTATCCACTCAGTCTAGAAGTTGGAGTATCTCCTAGTACCAAAAAGGTTCTAGAATTTTCACCCAAGGACATCTTAAGTACCCACAATGCTGAGCCAATATTTTCGATATCCGATACGACCATCCACGATGTGCCTGTAAAGGCCACGACCTTGATGTCACTATGACGTGCAGTGATCATGACACACAATGGGAAATGTATGAGTCACACCGTCAATCATGCAGTAATCCTGCGCGTATCGAGTGCTCATGTGGGGGTACTCTGTCTCATAAGGAGTCCGGCTTATGCTATGATCAAACATTCCTCATATCAAGCATACATATGATGCGTATGGGCATGAATCATGGAGCTATACTAAGCATGTTGTAAAGTAATGAACTATCCTTACAACACAGATGGGCCTAGACGGCCTACACACAACAAATACAGGCTTATCAATGGGCCCTAGGGAGAGTTATAATGCGGACATTTAACCAATATTATTCTTACAATGTGGATGTCAAACTAATATTGCTCCCAAGGCATGGCCTGCCATAAATATCATTACACAAACCATGGTAGAATCACACATTACAATGGACTTGTGTACATCCCATTGGGCCTCGACCCATGGGCCTCCAAAACATCAAATGGGCCTCATATCATGGGCCTCATGTATATCAAGGTGGGCCTCAACGGATAGGCCATAACTACATCAAGAATAGCCTAATTATATGGGCCTCATATATATACCAAGGTGGGCTTCAATGGACAGCCAAAAATAAATCAAGATAGACCTCATAACATGGGCCTTACATTCATATCAAGGTGGTCCTCAACAACGGCCTCATATACATCAAGGTGGGCCTCAACCAACGGGCTATAAATATGACAAGTGGGGCACCTCGCATGGGCCATATGTATATCAAATAGGCAACACCAATTGGGCCTCATGCATATTAAATGGGTCATACCCAAAGATAAGTGGTGATAATGATTTTCACCATTAAAATTCCCAAGGCCCACGATAACATTTATTTCCCATCCAATCTGATCATAAGGTCACACTGACCTGAAAGGGGTTTTAATGGTGGATGGTCAAACCCACTGTTTTCTATAGCGTCATCCACCTAATCTTAGATCTGTCTTAATTTTGATCTCAAGCCTTAAAATGGGCTTTCAAAATGGTTGGACAGATTGGATGCAACACATGCATCATGGTGGATCCCATAAGGATAGACGGTGTGGAGAGAACACATACATCATTGGGGACCCACCGTCTAGTGGTATGGACGGTGAGGCAAGAACACATACATCATTAGGTGGGTCCCATTGTCCAGTGCTGTGGATGGTGCAAACAAAGCACATACATCATTAGGTGGGTCCCATCGTCCATTACTGTGGATGGTGCAGATGTTGAGGGTCAAATATTACATATCAAACCCAGTTATTGCATGGATTTACAAGCATGATACCGTTTAATGGCCCGAATTAATCGTGTTTGTGATGCAGAGTGTATTTACGAGCATGGATTAAAAAAATGGTGCTAGAAGTGTGGATTTAACACTCCGAAGTCACCAGAGCAAGGGAGACACTCTAGAGAACCAAGACTGAAGAATTTACATGCCAGGGATCCGAGGAAATCAAGCCATTCACGTTAAAGAGGCCCGAAATTGGTGAAGAATGCAAGATCACATAGTTCTCGTCATCTGATTGGCTCAAAACTTCATACATGGCCTGAGGGCCATAAATTAATTGTACATATCAAATTTCAGACCTTGGATCACTACGGAAGCACCCCAACTGACAGATTAGCCCATAAACCGTTGATTCTGGGCCCACCTGATATCTGGAACTATCTCAACTTTGGTCTCGACGGTTTAAATAAGATGAGAAAATGAATGGATGGATCAGATTTTTGAAACACATCACAGTGGGGCTCGTATGTGAGGTGTGTACATTACACATGTACGTGTACACGAGCCGCACCGAACCGATTAAAGCCAGTCAGCCACGGTTGACCCGCTTCTTCTTCCCAAAACGGATATTTCCGTTTTAGCGCTATATAACGGACGGACGGCGTCCGTTTTGCGGACGCTAGTGGGCCCCACAGAGCGTAAATTCGTATAATCTAAACCATCCATCTTGTAGAGGGCCATGAATTCTTCAAACCTATGCTGAACTTTTGGACCCATGCAAGCACACGTGCGCGATACAAAGGCCATAAGTGGACTGCCCTGCAACGTTCAAATTGATGTTTGAATAATTTCTTCTCTGATTCTGAGTCAATGGACATGAAAAACCATCCGTTTCTGATCAAAATTTCGAGGGCAATCTAATGGACGGGGTGGATTTCCTTGAAAACACCTCTGTGGGGCCTACCTATCACGTCAGCGCCGGACGTGCGAAAGGCTATGCACGTCTGCAAAATCTGATTTTCCAGGTAGTTGTGGCCCACCATCTTTGATCATATGCAGATCTGAACCGTCCATCGTGTAGGTCAGCCAAAATACTTCCAAGAGACATTGATTTTACAGAAATAATGCAAGAAACGCGAGAGTTATGAAGCCCTGAACTTGGCTGCGAAAAGGCTTTCGCTGCATGTGCGATAGCTTCCCAAATTCGATTTCCACCACTCCAAAAGCTATAAAAAGAGTTCCAAACGTGGAGAAGAGGGTGTGCTTGAACAGGGGACGTCAGATAGAGAAAGAGAGGCGGAGAGAGAAGTGTTTGAAATTTTTATATATTTTTTCTTTATTTTTCTTCTTTTTCCTATGAATTATGTTGAGATCTAGTCTGATTATGTTAGGCTAAACCTCTTAGCTAGAGCTAAAAGGTGAAGCTTGTGGCGTGATGGGAGCTTCTACGGGTTTGATTTGAACTGAACTGATTGACTCTGTTTTGATTTAAGAAATTCTTTTAGTCATTAATGGTTTGTTGTGATTTAAATTACAGTAGATCTGTGATGGCTTGAATAATTCCTTTCCTTTTATTTTGATGTTCGGAAACCCTGTTGTTCGCCATCGTCTCATAGACATGGTTGGATGATGGAATCCTTCCTAACACTCATACATCTTTTAGTTGGTTATGGATTGGTCTAAGTTCTGTTGTTTACCTTGTCTCTTAGGCATGGATTTGTGATGGAATCATACCTAATTCTTATACCTTTCATCTCTTGAAAACTATATCAAGTAAGTTCAGTATAATATCCATGAAGCAGGCATAAGATCTCCCTGATCTCTACAAGTGGATCCTCTGAATCCCTAGTTCCCTTTCTCTGAATTCTTTAAGTTTAGATTAATATTTCACCATTATTCCTCAAATCACAATTGGTTTAGATTTCATCTTAGCCTAGTTCTAGATCTGGTTATTTTCAGATAACGTACAGGTTTCAGTCCCTGTGGATTCGACCTCGGTCTTACCGAGTTTATTACTACATCACAACCCTGCACTTGGGGTGTGAACAGCAGACAGAGCACATACACCATGGTGGTTTCCACCGTTCACGGCTAAGTAAAACACATACATCATTGTGGGTCCCATGTGGGGCCTACCACAATGTTTACTTATCATCTAATCTATCACGCCTCGAACTCAGAAATCGGGCTCACAAAATTTTCGATCACCGAATCCAGCGCCGACAGCCTCTGTAGTACCCCATTCTCGGCATCCCGGTACCCATACACTAGGTTCCGATCTTGGGATGCTATAAGGAGGATTTCTAATCATCAATCTGGTTCGTAATGAGTATAACCACAAGCATAACCCACGAACAGTAACCACAAGAACACCATCACAAAATCCACTATGATCAAAAACTTTTGAATACAGTACTTATGAAAGGGAAATATAATATAACGAAAATAACAAAACTCGAGAAACTCGGCTGCACACTCCAACTGCAACAAGGCTACGGCTGCGTCCTCGCATCACCTGCACGCATCAATCGTGCATAAGCTTATAAAAAACTTAGAGGGTGGTGTAAGTATGTGCGCAATATGAGTGCGCTCAGAATGCAAGGACAGAGTAATGCAGAGTCATGCTGATGAGTACATGAATGCGATCAGCTGTACCAAGGCTATGCGGTGCATAATATAAATACTATCGGTCATATCAAGGCCATGCAATGCATAATGCAAGTCAAGTATGCCAATCCACATCCACATATCAATGCAGCCCCTCTCTAGAGCATCAAATCAGTACGGTTCTCAGTCTGGATAATCACCAGGGTTTAGTACACTCCAAATGGCACTTTCGCTCTCCAAGCCGCACAGTCCAAGTGAGCGTAAGAAACCTCACTATCCGCCTGGCCAATAGTCTTTCAATACCTATCCGGCACGTCGATAGCGGACCCATTCACGAGCTGGTCAAACTCAGCCTCGTATTGCCCCTTATCCTCGAGTGAGTATGGCCACACCCATTTCCAACCGACCACGACATAGTGGGAGACGCGGCCTCCTGGTATTCAGCCCTCGTGCGCTCATATATCCACTCGGTCTCGACATTGGAGTCGTCCTCTGGTACATCGAGTTTAGGGATTTTCACCCAGGGACATCTATGGCGCCCCGATGCTTAGTAACAATTTTTCGGTATCCAATCTAGCCACCCACGACGTGTCTGTGGAGGCTATGGTCCTAGTGTCACTAGGGCATACAACAATCACAATCACACAAATGTAAGTGCATGAATCATACTATCAGACATGCAACAATCCTGCGCGTACCGAGCGCTCATGTGGGGCGACTCTGCCTATCAGGGAGCCCATGAACGATCTGCCCGAAGGCATATGCTATGATCGGTCACTTCTCATGTCAGACATATATATGATGCGTATGATCATGAATCATATATCTATACTAAGCATGTTATGTGATGATGGGCTCTGTTCATAACGAAGATGGGCCTAGACGGCCTACACACTGCAAGTATGGGCCTATTAATGGGCCTTAGGGAGAGTGACAATGTGGACATTTAACCGACATCATCCTTACAATGTGGGCATCTAACCATCATTGTTCCCAAGGCACTACCCGTTATAAACATCATTATATACACCATGGAGGAATCATGCATTGCAATGGACCTAATTGCGCCCCATTGGGCCTTAAGTACATCAATTGGGCCATATCATATGGGCCTTATATTCATCAAGTGGGCCGTATCAATGGGCCGCACCAACGGGCCTTACGTACATTGCAATGGGCCATAACCCATGGGCCTTGCATACATCACAATGGTGTGTGTGTGTGTGTGTGTGTGTGTGTGTGTGTGTGTGTGTATATATATATATAAGGTGAGCCTCAACAAAGGCCACCAATACATCAAGATGGGCCTCAACAATGGGCCTTAAATTATCTCCAAAATGGTTGGACGGTTTGGATGAAACACACGCATCATGATGGATCCCATAGGGATGGAGAGGATGGTCGGCATAGACAAAGTACATACCTTATGGTGAGGCCCACACTAATGGAAAGTGTGGATTACAATACATGCATTAGTGGGTCCCATGTGGGGCCCACCATAATGTTTATTTTCTATCCAGCCCATTGATAAGATCACTAAGACCTGGGGGCCCATGGTAATGTTTATATGACATCCAAACTGCTCATAAAACCACTCAGACCTAGGGCCCACTGTACTATTTATATGACATCCAAACTGTTCATAAGGTCACTCAAACCTAGGGCCCACTGTGATGTTCATTTCCATCCAAACTATTCATAAAGTCACATGGACCAGGGGGCCCACGGTGATGTTCATTTTTCAGCCAACCTGTTGATAGGGTCACGTGGACCTGGGGTGGGACTGGGGCCCATCGTAATGTTTATTTGCCACCTAAACTGTTCATAGGGTTACGGTCAGGGGCCCACCATAATGTGGTTCGCAAATCCAGCCCACCCATTATGTGTGTCCCACTTGGCTGAGGGTTCAAACCAAGTTTCAACCGCATCCAAATTTCAGGTAGGTCCCACCAGGTGATTTTATATTTTTTAGGCATGTCTTCACATGATTTTAGATGGTGTGGCCCACCTGAGTTCCGTATACGGCTAATTTTTGGGATATCCCATAATTTAAAGGGGACACCTTGAATGCACAGTGTTAATGTTCGAAACGCATCACGGTGGGACCACAGCTGGGCCGTGAGGGCCAGCTCGTCCATCCGCCAGGCGCAGGCAATGCCTGCGTACGCTCTGACAGCAGCAGCGCTGCTGCTGCTTGTTTTTTTTTAAACAAAAAACCAGTTTTCCTGTGGGTTTTCACAGGTGGGGCCCACATCAAGGAAATCTGTCCCGCCCATTATATTCCTCGGCTCGATACAGTCAAACAGAGTCCAATATCCATTAGGATTGGGCGAGTAAAATAGCAATGCGGGTTTTGGACGGTAATAATATTGTTTCCTAAGGTATGGCCCGCCCGAGAATCGGACTGCCCTCAAATTTTGGCTCAACGCCTAAAATGAGCTGGGGAGAAGGATGGATGGCTTGGATTGAGTACATACATCAAGGTGGGGCCTGCATGAGTGGCCCACCCCAAAAGCCCCTTTTTTCTCTTTTTTTTGTTAGCTTGTAAGTACACACCCTGTCTGTACACGCACTCCATGTCAGCCGCTCCCTATCCAGCGTCTCCTGGACGCTGGATAGCATGGATATAACACAATCATCATGGTGGATCCCACGTGTCATCAAGGTGGGTTCCACATGAACGTAGCCCCCTGATGGGTCTAATATTTGTGTTTTCTATCATCCAGGTCAGGCCCACTGGATGGGATGGATGAAGCAGATGAACGGCGTTGATAAAATACATCCATCATGGTGGGTCCACGATCGGTGTGGATCTAGTGGACCACACCCATGACAAAAGAGAGAGAAAGAGAGACATAGAGAGAGAGATACGGTGAGATAGAGAGGAGAGACCCCGCCACTATGGGCCCTCCATTTCTTATATTCATACATCAAACGGGTCCCACCACATATGACCCACAAAAATGAGAAATAACGATTGATCACTTACCTCTAAGCCTCCTTCTTGCTCCCTTAAGCTTGTATGCTCCTATGATCAACCTCCAACGGCGGATGATGGGGTTTCGATGGTGGGGATGAGAGATGAGAGGGTGGGCTACACTTGTTGTTTGGGAAGGCTTGGAGAGGCTTGGACGTATGGAGTTTTTTGTTGCTTGGGAGAATGTTTTGAGAAATAAGGGAGAGAGAGAAATGATGGGATTAAAGGGATGGATAGAGTGGTGGTTGTAATGAAGAGGTATGGGTGAGTTTGAATTTTTTGTAAAAAGGGGATGAGTGTGGTTGAAAAATTGTAAAAGAGGGATGGTGAGTGGAGAGAGAGTTGACTTATGGGAAAGGAGGGATGGGTTGATGTACTTGAGGTATGGTTGTACTTGACATTGATTGATTGATGGGACATATCATAGAGATTCCCTCGATATTTGCAACAGGCGGCATTTCTTCGAAATAAACGCAGGCCCACATCTCCTGGCCTGGGTATCGGTTCGATATGCGAGTCACGGCGTTGGAACCGCAGCGACGGCACGGTCGCTAAGGTATAAGTTTCGGTTCGAACCGACTTCGGTATGCAGGACCTGATTTAGGATCACGCGCAAGCGTCAGATACGGGTCGAGGATTGCTGGAATTCGACCGTAGGGACCGCAGAAGCCTACGGAACGGTACGGACTATGATATGGATCTTACACAATCTGTTGATAAGGTCACACGGACTTAGAATGAAGAGGAAAAATAAATTTTATAATGATCCAAAAGCTTCTGTGACCTAGAAAATGGTTTCAATGGTAGCCGTTCAATCACACTGTTTCCTGTGACGTGGGCCATATGAGTTTCATATACGGCTAATTTTTGGGGTGGCCCACAGCCAGGAGTGGGGCCACCAAATGCATGGTGTTGATGACGACACACATCACGGTGGGGCCCACGGTTGGGACCCCCTGCTTCTAGCGCCCACGCAGCAGGACGCTGCTGGGCATCCTTGGTTGTCAGTAGCAACAGCAGACGCTGCTGTTTGCTTATTTATTTTTATTATTTTTTTTGAAAAACTGGTTTTCCCAAGGTTTTTCCTAGATGGGGCCCGCATCATGTAAATCCACTCCAGCCATTACATTTCATGGCTCAAGACCGACTAAACAAGCCCAGTATTCAGTATGTTTTGGCTTAAGGTGGGTCCTAGTCGATTTTTAACAGTAAAAATCAATATTTTACATGTTATGGCCCTCCAGGAAATCGGATTGGATTCATTTTTCAACTCAACATCTAAAATGAGCTGGCGAATGGAATGGACAACGTGGATTAACTTCATACATCAAGGTGGGGCCTATAGGAGTGGCCCTCCCCAAGTTTTAAATCAAATTGATATTTATTTATTTACTTTTATGCATGTCAGGGCACCACACCATCACTTCACACTTCACAAATAGCCACGTCAAGCATCCCTAGACGCTGGACGGTTTGGGTAACACAAATTTAAGGCAGGCCCCACCCACATACATGTTACCAGGGTGGGCCACCAAATGGTTGGATGGCTTGGGTGAGACATACATCAAGGTGGGGTCCATCTGAGTGGGCCACACAGCCACATCATCGTACACAAAACAAATGAAAAAGGGAGGGAGAGAGAGAGAAAGAGAGAGGGACACGTGTGATGGAGGGCTCTGCCACTATGAGCCCTCCCTTTCATTCAATCATACATCAAGTGGGTCCCAATACATGTGGGCCCACCAAATCAAAGATCAACGGTGGAGATTACTTCTCCACCCAAAACGAATGGTCTAGATGACCTCTTTTCATGCAAGGAAAATAAACATCATGATGGGGTCCATGGAGAATGGCCTCATCATGGAATGATCATGAGAATCAAGGTGGGCCATCGGCCACACCTAGGGTCCAAAGTGAGATCCATACCATCAATCGGTAGGCCTCACTTAGCCCATCATACAAACATGAAAACTAGCCTATAGAAGCACCCACCGTTCTATCTTCTTGGTCCGATGGAACGACGAGCTCCTTATGTCTCACTTTGATGGAAGATGATGAGAAAGGAATGGCTAGGATGGTGGATCTTGGGGTGGGAAGTGGGCCACACACATGCACTTTTTTCTCTCCTTAGAAATGTTGGACGTCCACCACTCTTGCTAGCTTGGAAAATGTGTTGAGAAATGAGACAGAGAGAGGGTTGTAAGGGAGAGAGAGTGATGGGTGTTGTGAGGTGAGTGATGGATGTGAGGTAAGTGATAGGTGAGGTGAGAGACTTGTTGACTTGGTGGTTGCTTGACTTGTGGAGAAAGAAAGCATAGGTTGCTCTTGTACTTGACATGAGGTGATTGATTGATTTGAGTGATTGATTGATGGGATATGACGTAGAGATTCTCTTGGGATTACAAACGCGTGGTGTTTTCTTCGAAATAAACGTCGGCCCACATCTCCCTACCAGGGTATCGAATCGGTATGCAAGACGCGGTGTCGGAACCATGGCAACGGTGCGATCGCAATGGTACAAATCTTAGATTAAGCCGACTCAAATCTATGGGATACGACTTAAGGTCACACGCAAACATTGATTATAGGTCATAGATTACCGGACTTCGACGGGAAGGATCGCGGGAGTCGACGGAACAGTACAGACTCAGATACGGGCCTTACAGGAACAATGCCATGTTGTTTACGTCGGAGCTCGGTGTCTTATACCGATCTCTGATCCCCCCACCACCCCCTGTTGGGCAGACGTGACAGATGATGTGCAGCAGCTTATCCGTCAGCACCTTCAGGTAAATTTTAGTAAATTAAAATTTATTTTATAAAAGTTCATTTACGGTTAAGTTATTTTCTTAATAAGTTTATTGCATTAATATATTATTTACGAAACTGCAGGATAAATTTGACTTGGATTTGAGTGTTTCGCACATCTCCCATGCCGTCGACGACATGATCAAGGAGCGGTTCAAGGATTACTGCGGTAAGTTACACCAGTGGTACAAGCAGTGCGTGAGCCATGAGGAGGGTGCGTTGTCTGCACCGCCACACGTGACCCATGAGGACTGGCGGATACTCTGCGATAGGTTTTTGTTTGATTCTTTTCAAGTAATATTTACATATTTATGATATCTTAACATAATAATTAAATTCACAATTAATAACAATGTATTATGAATAATGTGTTCAGAAGAGGAGCAAAATAAATTCTGACAACAAGGGAAAGTTAGAAGTGAACCACGTAGCTAGTTCAAAGTCATTTGTACGACTTCGTCACGACATGGTAAGAAATTACTGATAATTATTACGTTTATATATTCGTCACGACATGCATTTATATTAACTCTATTGTCCTTTCGATTGTGCAACAAGATTCTGTCATTGGCCAGGAGCCTGGACCAGTAGACTTCTACAGAGGGACTCACTGTCGGCAGTTGATGGGATCTTGGTACATCCTACAGCCAGCAAGATTTAGGTAAAGATCTTTACATTATAAAATTTAATTGCATTAAATTATAATAATGTCATTTATTATGAAAATTCATATATTTTCATTACAGGCGGAGATGGACACCTTACACAGTCAGCCCACTCCTGATGGTACTCAGAGGAGTGAGCCAGAGATCCTGAGTCAGGTGCTAGGCACCCGTTCTAGATATGTGCGTGAGCTTGCCCATGGTGTCAAGCTCATGGCACCCGCTAGAGCTGCCTCCAGCCGATCCATCGTCGTTGGCAATAACGCTATACGCCGAGCTGATATCGCAGAGAGAGAGGTTCAGCAACTACGGGTCGTCATCTATGACATCAGAGAGCAACTAGACAGGCAAAGGGAAGAGCAGGAGAGGAGGTGGATGGAGGAGTTAGCGAGGCAGAGGGAGGAGCAGGAGAGAAGGATGGAAGAGATGCTGGTGGAGCATGAGCGACGGATCACGGAGATGTTTCAGGCTCTCGCTGCATGTTTACCCACAGATACCCCACCACATCCGCCTTCATCTTTGTGATTTTTTATATTTTTATTTATGGTGTTAAACTTATATGCATTTATGCGTGAATGAATATGATGTGGATAAGATTAGTTGTGCTTGGATGAATGTAGTTTATGTTTGAATGGATTTACTAGTTTGGGTTTAGATGGATGTGAACGTGAATATGATGAAATGTATTATATAACAGATGTATACCAAGAAGAATATGATGAAATATATTGTAACAAGTGTATATCAGGAATTTTGTGCTGGAATATTTTATTTTTTTTTTAAAAAAAAGAGAGAGACTTTTACCTACGAAAATTTTCGTAGGTAAAAGTTTTGTAAATATTCGTAGGTAAAAGTTTCTTCCATGAAAGTTTTGTAATTATTTTTAACGGCAAAAAATATCGCCGGTAAAAGTTTAACGTTTATTTTTTAACGACGAACAATTTCGTCGCTAACAGTTTTGTAATTATCTTTAGCCACGAAAAATAGCGTCGGTAAAAGTTTAACATTTATTTTTTAGCGACGAACAATTTCATCGCTAACAATTTTGTAATTATTTTTAGCTATGTAAAATATCGTTGGTAAAAGTTTAACATTTATTTTTTAGCGACGAACAATTTCGTCGCTAATAGTTTTGTAATTATTTTTAGCCATGTAAAATATCGTCGGTAAAAGTTTAACATTTATTTTTTAGCGACGAAAAATTTTGTCGCTAACAGTTTTGTAATTATTTTTAGCAACGAAACATATCGTCGGTAAAAGTTTAACATTTATTTTTTACTGACGAAAATATTCGTTGGTAAAAAATTTGTAATTATTTGTAGCGACGAAAAATATCGTCGGTAAAAACTGTCTTCCTTATTTTTTACTGACGAACACTTTCGTCGGTAAAAATCTTAGCATTACTGACAATTAAAAATTTCGTCGGTAAAAACCTCTTGCCTCAATCTTTTATCGGCGAATTTAGTGACGAAAATTTCCGTCGCTAAAACATTTTAGCTACGAAAATTTGGCTTTTAGCGACGAAAATTTTCATCAGTAAAAGTGATATTTCTTGTAGTGTGTAGAGGCAAAATATGTCAAGACCTCAAAAATCTAGATGATCTAATCATCCAGTGGGCCACCCCGATCAATCATTTGTCATTCATTTTCAGAATTTAGATGTAAATAAGGATATGAATGATTTAGATTAATAATTTATGGACCTCTCTGATTATTAACTAAGGATGGGTCAATAATGAGGGTAATTTTGTCTATTGTAGTTAAATGGATCCTATATCCTTAATTAAAGTAAATTCCCAATATTTTCGGGCTTATTTGTTTATCATTGATCAATCATTGATTGCTTGATTGATTGATCGATTGAATGTACCAAATTTTGTTCAGTGACCTGTATGCTTTAAACATAATTCCGTCGATTCGAAGATCGATCGACCATATTGATTGATAGGTGTCTAGATATAATTTGAGTTTTGATAATAGAATCAAATGAACATATCAATTTGGACCTTTTATTAAGTGCACCTAGGCGTGGATTCCATCTAATCATGCAACAGTGCCTAAAGGATCGAGGATCCAATGACCCGGGTCCTACTAACAATTAATATGATGCGGTCTAATCGGGTGAAAAGTCTACTAATTTTTGGGTTTCCAAAATAAAGGTTCACTAACAAATTTCTAAGTTATTTGGACTCAACAATGTACAGGGTTACTTGCGTTAAGGGTTTTTAAAATTAGGTTTTTATCTCAAATTTCTAAGTTCTCATGTTATAAGACACGTTCACACACATGAGTAATTGAGTGACAAATTAAGAATTTTTCTTGTGATGCCTGAAGACATCAAATACCCGAGTATTGGAGGGTCAGGGCGTTACACACGACTTTAGTAGAACCATGGAAGTGGGTGGGATCCCTGACTGTGGGGCCCACCGTGATGTATGTGCCTTACATCCACTCTGTCCATCCGAATTGAAAACTCATTTTAGGGCATGATTTGAAAAATGAAGCAGATCTAAATCTTAGGTGGACCATAGTATAGGGAACAACTAATCATCGTTGAATCGCACCATTAGAAACTTCATGGGATCCATTGGAATGTGTATTAACCATCTAACCTATTGATAAGGTCACAAAGACTTGTATGAAGAGACCATGCAAATATAAAATTGATCCAAAACTTTCATGCCCATAAGAAGCTTTTAATAGTAATTTAAAATTGTTTCTTGTACTATGATCCTCCAAGATTTGGATCTACTTCAGTTGTTTAGTTAAGGGCATATATTCGGTTTACTTGTGTGCATAGAAAGTGCAAGCGTGCTAAAGTCATATTCAACTCAATGTTTGATTGAACGTTGGTGACCCCTGCATTGAAATGACTAACTAAGACCAGAATCGAAAACCTAGATGTAGTTTCGACCACCGTTTGTAATCAACAACAAGGCAATTTGCGAGAAGATAAGGGTGAGTCATTCTAAATGGGTTCTTGTTGCCTTGCATTAATGACTTTTCTTTTACTGCTACTTGCGACTAATGTATTTCTCAAAAAAATGAAGATGAATATATAAACTAAAAGGGTTAAAACAATATCAATTTTATTAATATGTGAATGTAGTTCATTACAATCGACAAAGCAAAAATAACTAGAGATAAAAAAATATATATATACTAAAACTGGTCCATGTGAGCAAACCGTCCAATCAAATGGTCAACAAGATGTGACCAGAAAGATTGATGGCCCAGGTAAAGACTTGGTTAATCAAGATCTAATGACTTAAGGTTGTAGATATTTAATATAATCATATGGTACTATCGCAATGACGCCGAACAATAGCGATCTATGCTAAGATTATGTTATATTAAGATAAACGTAAAGATAAAAGTAAAATAAGATAAATTGTATTTGGCGTAGGCCTCGAACTCTTCATCGTACACTTCTTTTATAGGTTGTCAATGTGGCAAAACCCTCATTGGATTCGGTGGTTTATGATCCTTCGCATATATGGCTTGTATTTTAAATAGGAAGACCTCCATAAATATGAAATTGTTGGTTTTTATATCTCTACTTCTACGTAAATGCTTTCTTATCGGAGACCTTTAGGAGGATGTTGCATTTAAAAATGGCTTGATCAGAACCATCTTCACCCTTCGTCCCTTTTAATTGATGAACTGGTAGTCAAGCTCTCTCATTCTTTTGATTCTGATCCGCTCCATTATGTGTTCATTCAATTAATATCCATTTATTCATATATCAATTTGATCTTTAAATATTTAAAATCTTCATAATCACCATAAGCATCAGAATGTATTTGGTAAGATTTCTTATTTTAGAAAGATTGTGAGAGAACTTTCCTAAGTGTACCATGGCCAAATTTGTAATAGAATTCTTTCTTTTGATAGATCTTTTATAGATATGCTAGACATGTTGTCTTAACGACATATCACATGTATTATGGGCATATATCATTCCATGTTTCGCTATGTTGATGACATGTGTACAGTTTCATGCCATTACACTAATAACGGAAGACTTATTGGTCCACGTCAGTAGGCATAAAATGAGTGTAAATGATGCCTAAACTGAATTTCAATACAGATGGGCGGCGTGGATGCAAGGCACGTATATCACGGTGGCGACACAATCAGGGATCCGACCTACGTCAGTGGGTGATAATCCACAGAAGCTACGCTGCTTTTTAAGTAAATAAAAGGCTGACATTGATGACATACGGGGCAATTTAGCTGCATGTACAAGGTAGTTCTCTACACCAAATGCATAAAGTGGTGTGCCATATGAGTATTAAATCTGAGCAGTCCATCGTGTGGATCTCACCGTGTAGATGCCTTGCTCGAAGATCTGGCAGGTCCGATCATCAGGTAGGTCATGGTATTTGAAAACGGTGAACGGATTGGATATCCTTTTTTTATTTATTTTTTCAGATTTCATTTCTTTTGCACCCGATGAGAGGACCGGCTCTTTGTTTTCAGGGTATATAACTGGTGGACCACCTAATGGTCCGCTACAATCTCCCATCTGTATTCCAAGTTGGCACATGTGGTACATCCACACACGTATATTTTCTCAGAACACATGACGTCTTGAAACGGAATCGATGGCAACAACGCATGTGCGCACGTGTATGTTCTTAGCTTGCCCACGTGGTGCGTGTACACTCGGAGTTTTTTTTAGCAGCGGAAAGGATCACATAAAACTAATTGCAACATCGGTCTACCGTACAGCTAGTTGCTTTGGACACGTAGAACGGTCCAACCGTCCATATGAGAACTCCACTCATTCCACATCATTGTTGGCAGGCCATCGATGCATAAATCGAACTGATCGGCTGATCCCAGCCCTTGTAGTGTTGGTTGTTTTTGTTATAGCCGTTTATTTTTAGAAGTCATAGATCAGAAGGTCAGAATCATGTAAGTGAAGTTTTCTCCTGTAATCAAAGGCAATCCAAAGTGGGGCCGTACAATAGGTGTTTAAAGTGGAAGATTTATTTTTTTCCAGGTCGATATGGGCCATCTATATTTGCATGGTTCTGTATGGTAAAGATCCGGTGATTGGTAGGACGCTTGACTGCACTGGACGATTCCACGTTTCCATAGCTGATGCCCTACAAAATTAGGGCAGCGTGGCCTGATGACGTCCACCACCACTCCACACGTTGGTCGAATACTATAAAGCGACATGGTTTCTGTTTTCATGACGGTGAGAGACACATGTTTGGAGTAAGCCAACTGTCGTTTTTTCTGGCAGGGCTGTGGGGCCCACCGTGATGTATAGTTTTAGATTAAGTTGATATTTGTGTTTTTTTTAAAAATAATTTTTGTTTTTTTAAAATTTTATTTTATGTCTGTGTAACCTTTAAGCTTATATTTGTGTTTACCTTCGTTCATATCTTAGTAATCCTATGAATAGATGGATGATAGATCCGTATCAAAGCTCCCAACAATGAACATCATTCTTTGGGAAGTTAATCAACTGCAATTTTGGGCTCATGCCTGAAATGAGTTAATAAAATGGATGGACGGTGGATGTGGATCAGACACATACTTTAAAAGTGGGTCCCATATATTTAAAAAGTATGCAACCCTTGCATACAGTGATTAGATGGATGATGTTTTTAAAAAAGACTGTTTCCCACTTTTTCAAATGCTTATTTGGAGTAATAATAATATTTTTAAAAAAATCAAACAGAACCAAGGGTAAGTGGAAACGGCCAGATTCTGACGCCTGCAAAAAGCAAACTGCAAACCGAGGACAGTACTTCCGTCCGCCATATGCAACTCATTTTCGAAAGCGGATTAGCACACCAGCCATATAACTGCTTCATTGACGTCAGTAAATTCTGTGGGTCTGATCACGAGGTATGTGTTATATCTAAACCGTCCATCCATTTGGTGAGATCCTCTTAAGGTTTAAGACGAAAAATAAAACAGATCTAACTATCAAATGGACCACACTGCAAAAGGCAGTGGGGGATTGAACGTCTACCATTGAAACCCTTTTTGGGGTCACATAAGTTTTGGATGAATATCGAAAAAAAATTTCCTCCTCATTCGTGACGTATGAAAATCATTATCTCCACTGCTATTTTTGTTGTGGTCCACATGATCTTTGGATATGATTCGTTTTTTGAATAATTCTCTAAAATGATCTTTAAAAATAGATGAACGGTGTGGATATAATAAATACATGACTATGAGGCCCATGTAACTTTGATCTGCTTTGTACCGTTCGTACAACTCGGAGCTCGAGGAGCGTCGGTGCTCGTCTTCGCACGACACGTACTACGGCAACTATATAGCTGCTGTGTGGTACACCAGCCAATCCGCTTCCCCACATTTCGGACGGAGAACATAGGTGGACCCGAGGTGATGTTTTTGAAAAATCCACTCCATTCACCTGTTTTGTGAGCTCATTTTAAGAGGGCGTTTAGCGCATGGTATGATGTAAGGCTAAAAATGAGCAGTATCCAATACTTAGATGGGCAAAATAACGTGAGTATTGAACGTCAGCAGTTAGAAATATTCGTGTCGCCACAGAAGCTTTGAATCGGATAATATTTGTGTTTCCATTTCATCACAATATAAATGGCGTTATAAACGGTATAAATGTCATATTAACATCACTGTCGAAGGGAGGAACGTTTCAACGGCAGGAATTTCCCTGCACATATTTTCCTTTAATGCGGCCCACTCGAGTCTTGAATCCTTTTCAATTTGGTTTCAATTACTAAAATGATTTCAAAAAACGGATAGACAGGGTGGATTTCTCGTAAGCATAACATTAGGCCCCACCTAAGTCTACAGCGCAGCAACTTCCTGCCAAAGGCTTTGCAGGAAATCCGCGTCCCTCATTTTCACAGCGAAATTGCACAGGGAATCGGATTGCGTACTGAGTAACCCAGTAGGCTCTTATGGTACCGAGCATGAATGTATTTAGTCTATCCACGTCGATCCGTTTTTTCATATAATTTAAAGCATTGGGCCCAAAATTGAAAAATATCAAAAGATCAAGCATATCATACTGCAAGAAACAGTGGGAATAATGATTTCCATCGTTGAAACCTTGTTAGGCCCCACGGTGATGTTTATTTGTCATCCAAACTGTTCAAACAATCTTACAAACATAGATGAAGGAAAAACATAAAAATAAGCTTAATCCAAAACTTATGTAGCCCCCAAGAATTTTTCAACTATAGATCTTCAATTCATATTGTTTCTTGTAGTGTGGCCCATTTGAGTGTTGGATATATTCATTTTTGATCTAGTTTTCTAAAATTATCCCGTAAAATGGATTAACCGAGTGGATAAAATACCTAAATCATGATGAACCTCAAAAAGTTTACTTAGTACGCTAATTGCACTGAGTTACTCAGTACGCAATCCACTTCAAATTACACAGTCCTAACGATATGACCCATATCATATCAAACCATAATAAGCGCCACGACAAACTCTCTCGAGGCTATCCATTGCACCACCTGCAGCGCCACGACAAACTTGCTCCAGGCTATTCTTTGCACCACCTGCATCTCATTCCTACCGTCCATTCACAGCTGAAACGAATCGTCATAAAATATTCTTCCTATCTTTTTTAAAAAAAAAAAAATTCTTCTTTTCCTTGCATACGCACCCTCACACTACACCGACCACAGTATCCACTCGAACTCATGACATCTCTGTTAAAACTCTTGTGAGTTTACCACAAACCCTGAAGCCTTATTCTTCACGTCTCAAGTTATAGACGTTAGTTCAAGACTTTTGAATGTTTATCATTGTTGGAATTTAAGACTTGAAAGTTGATGTAACCATAATCACACTGGGTCGATATGTGACAAAGTCAATTTTAGTGGTTGATATTAATTACATGGGTCCTCTTGAATATATGTTATGTGAACTAGATTAATCTTGTGTTGTCGTAATCATACATATTATTAATCATGTGAGTACATACCACGTGCATCATCTTGTCTTTAGAAACTTGAAATTGGACATCGTGGTTAATGATTGAGAAGAGTTGTGTTTCATGAATTTTAATACTTTGATGAGCCCTAACTAATACATGTTCTTGGATATATTTATGGACATTATTGGTGGAAATGTATACTTATCTTATGCGAGGGAATTGACTTGAGTCGAGATAGAAGGTCTTCACTATTAGGAACCAACTTGATTTTGGTTGTGCCTTTGGTTCTTATCTTATATAGGAGCATGAGTATGCCCTAAATATATAGGATTTGTATTTGTTTTTTTATTATCTTTAGACATTTACATTGGTGGATCGTAGAACAAATCAACTGTTAAGGGCCTATTAACTTAGACTATAATTATGTTATTAGAGCTTGATGTTGCACATAAATTAATTAATCTTTAAACCAAGTGCATAAAGGAATCTTAGATCTTAACTGGACAACTTTGACTCATTTTAAGATGTTTTCTTAGAGGCAACTAAAAGTAATAATGTTAGATACATCAATCAGGGTTCATTGATTCTAAATAACTTCATCCATGATGAAAGTATTGACCGTTATAAAAGAGAGTTGAGTCTTAAAACTCTTAATGAAATCCAATCAAATAGGTCAAATGTTTTAAATAACAAAAAAATTGAAATAATTTCACATATGTAAACGTAGAAGTGGTACCGCTTCTCATGAGAGTTAAAGTTATTTCGGGATCGGTCATGAAACAACATAAACATATGGGCATTAAAAGTGCTAAGCGAATTATATGAAGAAATATATAACGCAAAAGTTATTATGTGTGTAGTATTTTTGGTTATGACATTAAGGAATAACTAGTTCAATATTGTGGCAACCAAAAATTTTGAAATAATTTAAAAATACTTACACTAAGGAAATATTCAAATCACAAGATATCTTTTTTTATGTATAATAACTATTCTTCTATCTCTAGAAAAAAAAAAATATTTATTGTTTTAAAAAAATCAGTGGGGGATTGTTGAAATTTGTGGTTTTTTGAAAAACAATTCAAATTTTCAAAATTTCAGGATTTTGTCGTCAAAACGATTTTTCAGGTATTTTCAAATGAAAAGTGTCGTGTATGCTTTTATCTCACATCGGAAATGATAGAAAGAGTTTTGGGGTTTATATGTGGATGTGTGCATGGTATTCTTACCTGAAGCTTTGAAGATTGAGACGCTCTAGTTGCGCACTGTAACACATGCCCGCGCGGGCTCGGGCTTAGGCGTAAGCAGTGTGGCTGTAGTGGCGCTAGTTGGCGCACCTTGCACTTCGCATCATGTCGTAGAGTAGTTGTTCATCGTGTCGCAAAGTAATCGCTCCCTCACAACCTTACGTGAACCATCGCAAGACGGTGCGAGTGGTCTGGTAGGAGCCTAGGTGCGATGGGTCTGAAATGAGTCAGGGCTTTATACGTGATTGAGAACAGTCGGATCTTTAATCCGAAATGGTTAGCAGTTTCTGAAAACGGGTAGCTTCCTTGAAAGTCACAACGGTCCAAAAACGGACAGGCCATAATGATCCAACAGTCAGATCTTCTGATCCAACAACCAAAAATGGCTGTAATTAATGATTAACGGTTAGAAATGTTTTTCAAGCGTTATAAACCATTGATGGCCACCTAGCAACGATCCACTCCCTGGTGCATATATAAACTGGACCATTCCGGTCCAAATTCATCATTTCAAACATAAATCTCTCCCATTCCATCAGATTCTCCAGATCTCCTTTATAGAATATTGTGAACACATCCACTATCTGATTTTGTCAGAATAGATTTGTTGTGTTGCATTGTTACTAAGTAGACCCATCGTGATTGCTACACGCTGGATCCATATAGGCTTGTCTTATCCTGGAAGCAATTCGTCTGTTACCCATCAGCAATTGATAAGGGGGTGAATCACACTTTAAGGACAACGTAAAATATTTTACGTGATTTAGCCCGGTGAAATGGAAAATTTGAAATTTATCTTTATTCCAATTTTTTATTTTTTCGATATATCCAACAATTTTTCTAACAAAATTAAGGGTCTTGGAGGCGATAATGGTGACATAACTTGCATGATTGGATATTGTCCTAACATATTAGCAAAATTTGAGTAGATGGGGCGGGCTTAAGGAACTCAAGGGGGAAATGTTGGGTGCTCTAAACACAAGGCACAATGCATAGAGAGATAAATACCTTCCAGGTCAGGGTGCTGGAAAACTTCGCCTTGCTCTAAACACAAGGCACAATGCATGGAGAGATGGATACCTTCCAGGTCAGGGTGGTGGAAAACTTCTACCTACTGAACTAGGTCTAGAAAATGAGGGGTGAATATGTATTGTGGAAAAAGGTTATGGTCAATAGGAGTGTCCCAAACGGAAAGCAACAATTAAAAACGTGCAAAACTCTGACCTTAGGACCTTCAATGATCAAGGGATGCTAGGAAATTGGGTTTCAATCTAGATCGATAATCGTGAGAACCCCACTTTTGATTGCACGATTTCATCAAGAATCAGTTGATTGGACCATCATTACATTCTGATCATTTGTTTGGAAAATGAACGGTCCATGTTTATTATATTAAAAAAAATGTGTCCAAACATCAATCCATGTGAACCCTACTTTCAATTACATGTGATCCTCAATAATGGCTTTGGTTGGGCCATCTTTATCATCCCATTAATTGCTAGAGAAATGGATAGTACTTTAAAAAAAATAATAATAATAATAATTTTTTTAAAAAAAAAATAGAAAAATGGATCAAACAGTCAATTTAAATCTTCCATCATAGGCTCACTTATTTAATGCATGTCTTTCTCAAGATTCACTTTATCTAACTGCTTTCACCATCCGACCAATTGCTAGGAAAATGGAAAATCCCCATTCATTGTATGACACTAGATTTCAGAATCACATTTATCAGGTTATCCTCAGCATCTAACCCATTGCTTGGAAAATCAGGAAAATGCTTTTAATCATTAATCTAGACCATTCATTCGCGTGAGCTCCTCTATTAATTACATGTCATACTCGAGACTTATAGTTTAATTGGTTATCCTAACCATCCAATGAATTGCTCAGAAAATGGGCACTCCATGCTGATTACAGGAAAAGGAGTATAATCATCATTATGGACCGTCCATCATGTGGGACCCACTTGTTGATTGTGGATGTTCCTCGGGACTTTCTTTACTGGATCATCCTAATCATTCAATCAATTACTAGGAAATGGATAATCCACATTGATTGCAGGTAAATGGATCTCACTGTCAATGTGGACCGTCCATCACATGAACCCCACAATTGATTATTGGTATCTCAAGAATCTCTTGATCAAAGCATCCTTGCCTTCTGATCAATTGTTAGAAAATGGACTATCCACATTGAATGTAGTGAAATTAATCGAATCATCAATTTGGGGTCGTCAATCATGCGGGCCTGCCTTTTGATTCCATGTACGGATCACATTTTAACCATCTGATCAGTTGCTAAGAAAATGGATGATGATCTGTATTTATTGTAGAACAATATTGGATCTAATCATCAATCTAGAGAGTCCATCATGTGGGCTTAGGCATGCTTTTGATTAAGTGTGTTCCTCAAGAACTGGTTTGATCTGGCCATCCTAACCATTCGATTAATTGTTGTGAAATGGATGCATGGTATCATTTGTTGGAAAAATGGACCATTTATAATATAGGTGTTGACATGCACCATGTGCTTGTAAACAAGGGCTGTCAATGGGGCCAGGAAAATCAAATTTTTTAATAGGCCGGCCATTGAAAAATCGAATATCATGATATTCATTAATCATGGAATGTCATGATATTTGGTGCAGCAAAAAGAATCTGTCATCAATTAAAAACGTAAAAGTAATATTTCAGAAAATTATTTTAGTCAGACATCCAAATGCAACGTAAACATTGGAAGAAATGCTACACGGATGCTTGAATGTGCATGTCCATTATTTCTTTATACAACTAGTAGGATAAAGGGTATGTGTGCTGCGTACAGCTGATTGGTTTTAGGTCTAGCCGGGTTCGGGTTTATTTTTCAGGATTCCGGATTTGGGTCTGATTGGGTTCGGGTACCTGTACATGGCTTTGAACATTGGTTTCAAGTTAGGTACGGATTGGGTCAGCAGAAATATGGACATTTACATCACTAGCCCACATAAATAATTGGATTAAATCATATACGTGTGGGCCACTTGATATATGCGTAGGGTAAACTTGCTTTCTTATTCGTGGGTGTAGCAGACATAACTCAAATACTAGAATAATAAATATGAGAATATTTTTATTAAAATTATTGAGGCCAGAGCCAGACCTCATGACCCTAGGACCCCACTAGACCCATGGCAATTATGGGTTCATCGCTTTTTAAATGGTAGAGGAAGTCCACATGTTTCTGCCACAAATGTGTTTTGATTGTACTTGACACACGTGAGATTCATCCAAACTGTTCATGGCAGGCTACCATGTAGACAATCGTATCTATGTCTAAAGCCGAAATGATGAATTTGTGAAAGTGAAAGAAAGAAATAAAGAATAATAATAATAATAAAATAGCAGTTCAAACAACTCATCGTGAAAGTGAAAGAGAGAAATAAAGAATAATAATAATAATAATAAAATAGCAGTTCAAACAACTCATCGTGAAAGTGAAAGAGAGAAATAAAGAGTAATAATAATAATAATAAAAAAATATCCATGTCAAACAACCGCATAAGTTTTCCTAAACTTCCATCTGCCAGATTATAGTTTAATTCAAAGAGGATTCCTGATAAGTGTCTCACACATCGCACACGTCCCATCATTTTCACAGGTGAAAGGGAAAGACAAAGGAAACAAAGCAGATATGGGAAATATAAATAGAATAGAATAGAGAAATGCTGTCTCACAGCTTAGTTGGATGTCCAACTAGTTCTGTAATTTAGGGATTAATAAATAGATGCTTTGAAAAAGACTTATTTTGATATCAATTTGAAAAAAAGGGTCATGGCTTGGGTTGGCCCCACCGTGGTGTTAATGTGAAATCCACCTTATCATTAAGTGCATCACCCCAGGTTAGATCAGGACTCAAAAATTATTTTCATCCGGGGTTTAGTTGGACCACACAATTGAAAGCAGTCTATAAGAAGAGGTTTACCCATCAAACTATTTCCTTCATTGTGTCCCGTTTAATCACGTATGGGCCTGATCTTTTGGACTAAGGCCTACCTTTTGGTGTGGTATCTAATAATTGGAGTGGTTTTCATATATTTATCACAGTACGCTCTATAAAAATTAAAGGTGTACGTCTCTCTCCCAATTGTTTCCATTGGTGTGGACTGCTTGAATCACTGGTCATTGACTTTTTCAGCTTTGGGCTCATTATGAGGAATACACATCTAATGGTTGGAGTGGATCTCCCATACACATTATGATGGGCCCTTAAAAGGCAATTTTGGGCATTCACCCTTTTCCGATGATACCTATCCAGATAGTATAAGTTGAGGGAGTAGTTAATGATAATAATTATTTAAACGTCACTTTAGAAAAAAGGTCGGCGGCTGGGGTTGAATCCACTATGGTATTAATGTTAAATCCACCTAATTATAGGTACGAAAACTCCACATTATACCTAGAGCTCAAAATCAATGCTGGAAAACTATTTTCCATAGTATGGACTACTTGAACCATGGATGGACTTGATTTTTGGACCCTTAACATGTTTAAGAATTTTGTATAATCATCACAATAGGCCTTGTAAATATTAGGAGTGGACGTCTCTCTTCCAACTAGTTTCCTTTGTGTGGCCCACCTAAATCATAGGTCAGCTTGATTTTTTATTTTTTATTTTTGTTCTTACCTTAACATGGGATTGTCTCTGGTATACATTATGGTGGGCCCCTTAAAAATTAAGAGGAGTGTATGATAAAATTCCTTTTATTGAGAATTAACAAATCTAAATAGCTGGACTAAAGTTTAATGTTTAACCACGTCCAATCTTTTCTGTGCATATGACGTCTAACTCATTTAATGGGTTGGCCCTTCTGAAAAGCTCCACAAAATGTATTGTGAGTATACAGGTAGGTGGGCTGCATTCAATTTAGATGATTTTAATGGTGGAACTTCCCCTCTTAATTATTTCTCATGGTGTAGCCCACCCAACCGTTGAATTAGCCTTTAAGTCTTAAGCCCTGGTCTAAACTCAAGGTGGCGCACGTGATGCTCAAAGTTGGATCTGCTCTATATAATGTCTTACCTTCCACTGAAAGTAATACACCCTTGTTATAGAAAACCCATACAAACATTATCCCAGGATATTTGGGAACAGGAGAAATACAAATAGAGAATAGATGTGCGATGGGCCATGAAACTATCGTATATTTGTGACCATATAACTCATACTTTAGAAATCATATCTATCCATAAAATAGAGTACATTATCAATATGTTGGGGAAAAAATGACGATTATATCATCTAATATGTCAAATACTTACTAAAAGAGTGGATGGCTAATAATACAATCCAATAGTTTAATTTTAACATTCATTTATGCTTATTTAATTAGTGTAATTTATTAACTTTTGGCACATGACTTTTCCTGACTGTGCCTTAATTGATGAACGGCTTGGATCTTCAACATGTGTGCTACTTTACTTGACAATGATACTAATTCCAAAATCTCTAAATGTAGCTGTGTATATTATATTTAAGAGTGGATTTTTTTTTTAAAAAAAAGCCCAGCTAGTTGGACGAAAATATAAAGTCCAGCAGTCCAACTAGTAGTGGGTGAGCATTTCTCAGTAATCCTCCGAATGCATTTGGCTGAAAATTGGCCACAGCTCCAGACGTACGCACACCACACATGCCAAGATCGCTAACCAGAACCGGAAAGAATGCTTACGGTATCAGAGAATGCTTCTTGTTTAAACGAAAATCCAAAGAAAGGGTTGGGAATCGATGCCTCCTTCCTACGCCATTTCCACTCGCACTACTCCTATCAATATCTTTCGTTCTTCCATCTCTGGGAAGAATTATCTACCCAGTAATCCCCAACTTATCTTCTTTCTTCTCTTCCTGTTTTCCCAATCTTTCTACTGAATTTTTTTTTCTTATCTGCTCTTGTTTTTTTTTTTCTTCTTCTTCTTCTTTCCCCGAAAGGGAGTCAATGTGGAATGCTGAGAAGGAACTTCACCCTGAAGGGAGTCGTTGCCGCTGGAGCTTCTGTCCTTGCTCCTTCCTCCGCTCGAGGTTGGTCTCTCTCTCTCTCTCTCTCTCTCTCTCTCTCTCTCTCTCTCTCTCTCTTCTTCCTTTGCTAGCTTTTCTGGAGATTTTAGGTGATGGAACTTTTTTTTGTTGCCTATTTCGTTGATTGATACTCATTTGCAGTTTTATTCTTTATTTTAGTTGAAATTTCTAGATTTAATGAGCTATTTGTATGGAATTGGGAATGAGTCGTCGTCATCATCATCCAAGCCTTATCCCAGCTAATTCGGTCAGCTACACGATTCCTGTTCTGCCCATTCCACTCCATCAAGGATCAAACCTTCAGTTAGACCACACATTATCAAGTATTTTCTTACTACCTCTTACAGAACTTACAGGCATCCAAACAACCCTTAACCATGACAGTTCCTGGTCTCCGTTGCAAACAGCCAAACCATCTAGTTACACTTTCCCTCATCTTCTTATTACATATTAGTGCTACTCCTAAGTTCCCTCAAATGAATTCATTTCTAGTTCTATACTTTCTTGTCTTGCCACTCATCCATTTCAACATCCTCATTTCAGCTACTTGTCCTATGAACGTGTTGGTCCTTGACTACCCACCCAACATTTTGTCCCATAAAGCATGGCAAGTCTTATAGCTAATTTATAAAATTCTCCCCTTCAGTCTGATTGGCACACGGAAATCACATGAACACCAAAGGCACATCTCCACATCATCCACCCAATCTATTCTATGAGTAATATCCTTCTCAATCTCTCCGCTCTCATGAATTCCTGACCCAAGATATTGAAAATGGTCATTTTGGTATATATCTTGGTCAGCAGTCTTAACTAATTCCTTGTTTGCAATCTTGTTGTTACTAAAGTTGTATTACATATGTTCTGTTTTAGTCCAACTGGAATTGGGAACAAATTATTTGATGTTAGGCATCCAGAAATTCTAGTAGTTCCCTTTTAACATTTAGGATCGTGTCTATGTTATTTCTGCGGAATTGGACTGATGTATCATAATATTCTTTTTAGGGATGGAGCGATTACCTTTCAAGCCAGAGGGCTATAATTTTTGGACGTGGCGAGGTCACAAAATACATTATGTAGAACAAGGAGAAGGGATTCCTCTTGTTCTTATCCATGGCTTTGGCGCTTCTGCTTTCCACTGGAGGTTGTATTTTCTACTTTTCTGTTCTTGTCATTTTTGGCTCTTATGAACATATGGTAGAAAATTGCATCCAAATGTTATTACAATGCTCATTTTTTGGATAATTCCACCAAATGTTGCTACCATTTAGATTACTTTATGAGAAAAGGCAATGGAAACTCATGAGAATAGGAGTTTGAATCCAACTCTTCCCTAATGTGCAATGTGGCCATCCTTAAAATAAAATTTACAAAAGGAAAGAAAAAAAAAAGTACAATGTGGCCACTGTGTGGATATGATATTGGCCATCCATATGGTGGTCCCTACTGTATATTTTCTATGGCCCAAAAATCATCCTGATCTGGTCATCAGATGGGCCACATGTATATGAAAATTGGCAGTCAAAATTATTGACCAACAGTCCACATCCAACATGTGTGCGTGATAAATCTGATGATCTGACAAGCTCGAGTTGCAATGTACAACACACACATAGTGGGGTCCACAAGATGACCAACCTCGATCAGTCACACACACATTCCGCATGAATACTCACAAACATAGCCATACTATGTTTATAGCATATTTGTCTCATCACCACATCTTTGAGTGTTAGGAAATATTTACTGAATTTAGCTTGTCCAGTGTCCTTTTTTCTTCCAAGATTGAGAATCCGTCCACCCATGTCAACATTGCATCAAAATGGGAAGTTCATCTCATTGATGCGTAGAACATTTGGAAATTATGAGATGGTTGTCTATGCCAACAGGTGTTAGCCTTATTGTCAACCTCATGGTGTGACTCTCATGGTAACCCTGCTCATTTTCTGGATCATGTTTCCATGAGTTATATGGGTCCTTGTTTTCATATTCCTGTCATCCCCATGTCTAACTAATAGTCTTCTATATACATGGTTAACAGATACAACATTCCAGAGTTGGCAAAATTGTACAAGGTTTATGCTGTAGACTTGTTGGGGTTTGGCTGGAGTGACAAAGCGATCGTTGAGTATGACGCGATGATATGGAGGGACCAGGTAACTGATTTCTTGAGGGAAATTGTGAAAGAACCAGCAATACTAGTTGGAAACAGGTAGTAACTATGACCCATCTTGTGACATTTTTTTACTAACATTTAGAGATACAACTTGTTTTCATGTTTATATTATTGAATGATGGTCTAGGACATGTATCCTTTTTTTCTGGTAGAAAAGAACCAAAAAAAAAAAAGCTCTCTTGTTTTCGGTAACTGTGGTTGATAAGATTATGGATGCAGTCAAGCATCAGCCCGGCTTTCCTAAATTCTAGCAGGGCTAGTTTGGGCTTTGATAAATTTAGGAGGGTTAGGTATGGGCTGACTCAGCCCTGCCCAGACCCAGCCCATTTAGAGACATATTACAAAGGCCACTAGGATATGGACTAGGATAAATGGATGACAGTATGACTCTAGAAACTCACAACCAACCTTACTGGATTACTTCAGTCGCACAAATTGCACTGGAATATACCCTTTACCATTATCTAACATCTTATAGCATCGTTGCCTCTTAGAGGAATAAAATAAAAGCTATCAAAACCGCTAATAAAATTGATTAATATGCACTAACATCTTTACTGACATTTAGAGATACAACTTGTTTTCATGTTTATATTATTGAATGATGGTCTAGGACATGTATCCTTTTTTCCTGGTAGAAAAGAACCAAAAAAAAAAAAAAGCTCTCTTGTTTTCAGTAACTGTGGTTGATAAGATTATGGATGCAGTCAAGCATCAGCCCAGCTTTCCTAAATTCTAGCAGGCTAGTTTGGGCTTTGATAAATTTAGGAGGGTTGGGTATGGGCTGACTCAGCCCTGCCCAGACCCAGCCCATTTAGAGACATATTACAAAGGCCACTAGGATATGGACTAGGATAAATGGATGACAGTATGACTCTAGAAACTCACAACCAACCTTACTGGATTACTTCAGTCGCACAAATTGCACTGGAATATACCCTTTACCATTATCTAACATCTTATAGCATTGTTGCCTCTTAGAGGAATAAAATAAAAGCTCTCAAAACTGCTAATAAAATGATTAATATGCACTAAGGTAGATAATTGGATTGATTAACTGAAATAATCTTGCTACAAATTCAAAATATTTCTTTGTATGCGTGTGTGAATGACAAGTGGATGAGTGTGTAGCCACTCATCAGCATTCTTAAACAATACATATTCTCACTTGCACTTTGGAGTAATCATTCTCAATTAACAATTCTATCGAACATCTTTACTTGAAAGTGGAGTATTACCACTGGAAAAATAGATGTTGCATGACCATTAAATTGCTTAATAAGTTTTTCTTTTCTTTTCTTTCTTTTTATTTATTTTTTATTTTTTTTATGTGAATATTTGTTACATGCTTTTCCATTTACATATATAGTTGGTGAGTTGTGCTGGTACATTCATGTCCAATTACTGCCTCTAATATTGCCATATAAATAAGCAATTTAAATAGATAAGATTTAAATCTTAGGAATTAAACAGTGTGTCTAAACAATAAAGCATTCCTGTAACATGCTGTTGGAATCGCTTTTCTAAAATTCCTGCTGAATTGAGTGTTTTGCGAAGTTCTCTTTTGAGGTCATCTTTTTAATTTGTTGACATGTGACCTATTCTTTTCAGCCTCGGGGGATTTACTGCTTTGGTTACAGCAGCACAGTTGCCTGAACAAGTTCTGGGAGTTGCATTACTCAATTCTGCAGGACAGTTTGGGAACCCTAACGCACAAGCCAACAACAATGAAAATGCTGAGGAAACAGCCTTACAGAAATTTCTGTTAAAGCCACTGAAAGAAGTCATTCAACGTGTCATCCTTGGGTTTCTTTTCTGGCAAGCAAAGCAACCCGCTCGCATCGAATCAGTCTTGAAAAGCGTATGCTGTTATGCATGTGCCTTGGTTTCTCTGTTTTTTAAAGCTCATTCGGCATGCAACAATCATAGGCTGAAAAGTTCAACCATTTTCTAATATCCCTTAAAAATGAACAGGACATCCAATTTTCTCCTTTCTTTCTGCATGATTTTTTTTTTATTTTTCCTTTTCGAAGAAAAAAAAAAGAGGTTGCCTTTACTATGGGAGTATATGTATACATACATGCATGCATGCATGTCTAACCGAAGCTATGACCCTTGATAGAGTGGAATGCCGGAAAAGGACTCGTGTAGCTGACGCCAATTAGTTGGGATAAGGCTTAGATGATGATGATGATTCTAAATTTTTCATCTGTCAAATAAATATTGGACTTGCATTGCATGGGAATTAGCAAAATACCTCAGTTATGCGTTTTTCCCCCCTTATCATATACTCTTTTGTATTAATATTTGTATGTGTGAATGCATTTTTCTCTCTCATGCAAGGAGGAATAATATTTTATAAAAATAATAAATCTTTCAACACTGTCACATAGCCGTATGTAGTACCGTGTCGGATTTCCCAGGAGTGACAGGTCTGACACCTTAGTTCATGTCTGGTACAGTTACATGTTTTTGCATCTATGTTACTTTGAATATGACTCCGTTCCAGTATTATCTTAAAAGGAACCTGTTCTTTTTCGTCTCAGGTATATATAAATACTTCTAATGTGGATGACTATCTTGTGGAATCAATAATTAAACCAGCCGCGGACCCCAATGCAGGAGAAGTTTATTACAGGTACTGAATTAGAATCAAGCATCATTTTGTCCGATCCCCTATGAGAATTTTCTGATTTTTCTTAGAAAATGTATTTTAGCTTTATAAGTTGCCAGCTCATGTTGGAAAACATACTGTTTGAATTTTTGACATTTGATTTCGGATACTGCAATGGATGGCTTCATCTTATATAAGAAACACAATGTATCTATGTGAATTATATGGTAGGATGCTATTTTTCCACTCGTTCTCTATATATTGGTATTGTGATTGAATCAATGAATTTCGAAATTGTGCTGGTTGGTGGCTCTCTCTCCATTAATCTGATACTTTTAGAATGGTATTCAGTGCTCAACTGATATCTAGGAATACCATAACTAGCTAGTGGTTCCATGGTTTGTTGGCCTGCCAAGCTTATTTTGTGAAGACTGTCATGTACTTCTATTCGCTTATGAAAACCAAGCTGTCATCACGAAATTGTGGTTTTTGCACATCCCAGCAACAGAGCTAGTTTATTGAAATATTCTATCATCATTGGTATCATCTTCGTCTTCATGTTTCCATGCTGTGGGTTGTGGATGTTTTTTGAAATTAATCTATTCATTATGTGGCCTTTTTTCTGCAGGCTCATGACACGATTCATGTTGAACCAGACCAAGTATACACTTGACAGCATCCTATCAAAACTCTCTTGCCCACTCTTGCTGATCTGGGGCGATTTAGACCCTTGGGTGGGGCCTGCCAAGGCAAACCGAATCAAAGAGTTCTATCCAAACACTTCCATAGTAAATTTGCAGGCTGGGCATTGTCCACATGATGAGGCCCCGGAGCTCTTCAATAAAGCTCTTCTCAATTGGTTGTCATCCCTTAAAATCAAAGCCTCTCTCCAAACACTCTAGGCAATGAATTGCTATCTGTATATTCTTCAAGTATAACTGGCTCAAGGCCTTGATAGTGTAGTTGTTCTGTATGGATCGAAGTTTTACTTGTAATTTAGTCACAGATTTGTTGTTCACAATAACACATTAAAGATTTATGTATGACTGTCTCTTGCAAGCAATTGGATTCATCTTACTGATTTTCTGGCAAAAATGAAAGCTCTTAGGAATCAAGTCTCCACTCTTTCAAATGCTCAAAACAAATATTTTCCCTCTCAACAGCCGTGCACTGTGTAATTAAAGATATAGTATGACAGTCTCTTGCAAGCAATTGGATTCATCTTACTGATTGTCTAGCGAAAGTGAAAGCTCTTAGGAATCTAGCATCCGCTCCTTCAAATGCTCAAAACAAATATTTTCCCTCGCAACAGCCGTGCGCTATGTATCTGCATAATACAGACTATCTGTTGTTGGCTATTGTTCTACCTATATTAATATAAATATTGACATCCATTTTTGTGGGGGGCCAGCAACGTGCATGCATCCGCAGCAGCAAATGGGGTGGGCAAAGCACATGCGCAAATAGGGGTGCACATCAAACCGGTAGAACTGTGGAACTGTACCGGAACTGATCAAACAGTCCAGTTTGGTTCGGTTCTAGAATGCACCGGTTCTGGTTTCAAAAATTAAAGAACAGTTGGATACGGTTCCGGTTTAGGGGTATGTAGAACCGAACCGAATCATGGATCCGAACCGTGAAACCGAACCTAGAACTGAAATTGGACATTGCGATTAGTGGAATCCTGTACTATTGTGGTATTTGAAAATGAATGGATAGAGTGGATTTGACATGAACACCTCTGGACGAGGGAGGTTTTAATGTTGGACATCAACACTTCAACTGTCTTAGGTGTTGGGGTCCTCTGTACGTACGGTGTGGATGAAATATTTCCATCATGATGGGCCTTAAGAAGGTTTCAACTATAGGAGACCTTACCTCCATTGTCTATTGCGATGCAGTCCCTTGATGGACGGTGGATATAAATGCATCTCTACAAAATGGTCCCTAGCAAGGTTTCAACATGTGGCCATTCATCACAACTCTTTTCTATGGTGGGGCCCACTGGAGCTGTTGAATCTACTTTATTTGTGGGTATCCACTCACGTCCAGGTATATGTGACCAAATCAACAAGTGAGCGTGCCAAAACGTGGGCCCCAGTAATTCATACCAATTGGGCTGGATTTTAAAAAGCCTAGAACCGTGGAACCGTTCCGGTACTGAACTGGTTTTCACGGTCCAGTTCCGGTTCAGTTCTAGGGTGCTAACTGTCCAGTTCCGGTTCTGAAATTCCTAGAATTGTATGGAACGATTCGGTTCCAGTTTGACCCCGGGACCGGACCGAACCGACCCATGTGCACCCCTATGCCCAACTACATTTGCCTTTTGTTTCCTTCTTGACATAGGAAATTTGCTCCAAGAAAGTATTGTAACATGACCTGTAACTGCACTCCCAGTTGTGAGATTTGCCAAGGATGAGACCATTTTCTAGGATTTCATCTTGCAGTGCAGATGAGACCGGTGCCTGTTTGATCAGATAATCCTAACTATTGGATAAGATAGATTACTGACCATCCAATGTGAGCCACTGCTTATACTTTTTAAAATGTTCATTTGCAATTGCAAGCTCTTAATCAGCCAATCCAATGGAGGGATTTTTCCAAGTCATGGCATCATATTGTGTGGATAGGCGTGGTGGCTACAAGGCGGGGCTCACATTCTATCAATACTCAAGGCTACAAAGAGGTTTGCTAGAGTACATCCCTCGTTTTGCAGCATACTTCTAGAATTTGGCCGTTGGATCGGGCTCTTTTCCAATGGCCCAAACGGTTATATGATGGACTCAAAAGTGGATGAATTAAAAAAGAAACAGAAAGAAGAGGGGGAAAAAAAAAAAACTCAGGGAATGAAATATTTCAAGGTTTTTATTTTTGGCTATCTCCATCCAAGGTAAGGGTGATCATATAAACGGTCTAAACGGTCGATGGAAGAACTGAAATTGAAAGGGTAAATTTATATAAACGCAATATACGTGCATGTATTCTAACAAACCTCTGTTAAATATACTTTTTAAGAGTTGTTGCCTCTCTCTCTAATGGAAGTGATCCCACACAATTAGTTGTACGTCCAACTAATTGGAGTGTAGGACCCAATCATGATATTTGTATGCCATCATATCCTTCCTCCAGGTGGAAGCAACCATTAGCTGGAACCCATATAAACATGGAGGTTTTTGGGTGGTTATTCATTATTTTTTATAATGTGGCTCATCTGAAAGTTGGATCAACCTGACTTCTGGAGTATTTCATTTCTACGGTGAGGCTACTTTCCTAGACAGGTTGAATGGTACGTGTTGTAGGTATATGGACAATGTAGAGAGTAGTTTCTTTTTCTTTTTCGGCGGAGCAACGCAACAAAGGGAACCAAAACCTCGTTGGGTATGCGACCAAGAAAGAAATGTAATTATAAAGAAGAAAAGGGGACATCACTCTCCATAATTCAAGCCGAGGTTCCGTTTGTTGGATGTTTTACAATAGACAGAAAGAGGAGATTAATGTCTTTTGGAAATTGGGAAATGCTTTCAAAGCTGTACGATCTTCACAAACTCCAGCTTAACAAGTGCCCTCTTAAAATATAATCTTCTTATTTTTAATTATGTCTTCGTGGCCAATGCTAATGCCTTTCACTTGCGATACTTGAAAAAGAATGAGCAATACTCACATCCAACAGGTTGGACAATAAGTCACCGTCCATGCAACAAATAACTTCCAACATGCATGTGATGTGCGTCCAGCATCCACCTCGTCCAATGGGTTGGCCCCACCACGAGGATCACCTTGTGTAAAAATCAGCCCCATCTCCTCATCAGCGGCAATACTTTATTTTCTATGGTGTGTATTGAGAATCCCTGTAGATCCTCCTCCATTGAGTCACGGGATCCTCCTTGATTGTATGAGATGTCACACAAATCTGTTTTGATTATTTCCTTTTATTGTAGATACCATAGCTGCGTAATGAGGTTGTACAATTGTACAATATTATAAATAGATATACTCACCCACATAAAGTGGTAGGGTGATTTGCAAACCCTCTCATGGTATCAAAGCCCCTCATGGGTTTAACCTCCCACCAATCTCTATGGCTGTCAATTCCTCCAACTCTTACCTTTCCTTCAACACCATGATTCATATGGTGACCATTAAACTCTCTTCCTCAAACTATCTTCTCTGGCGCAATTAGCTTATTCCGCTTCTTGACTGACAGGGACTTTTTAGCTATGTCGATGGGTCCATCGTTGCTCCACCCACAAACTCCACCTCTACTACTGAGTCTTCTACAGAAATTCAGAAATACACAGATTGGGAACTTCAAGATCAACACATCCTTAACTTGCTTCTTTCTTCTCTTACCGAAGAAGCTATGGCAGAAGCGCTCGGTCTCACCACTGCCAAAGACGTCTAGCTTGCCTTGGAAAACTCTTTCAGCCATCGTTCCAAAACACGTGAACTTCATCTAAAAGATGAGTTGCAACTGATCAAACGAGGAAACCGCAGCATCTCTGAATACTCTCCCTCATTCAAGGCGTTATGTGATCAGCTCTCGGCGATGGGTTGTTTGATTGATGATATAGACAAATCTCATTGGTTTCTTCGAGGGTTAGGTGCTAATTTCTCCACCTTTTCTACTGCCCAGATGTCGCTCACACCCCTTCCCCTCTCACCGATCTGGTTTCTAAGGCTGAAAGCTTTGCCATTTTCCAGAAATCTCTTGAGCAATCTCCTGTTGTCCCTGCTGCATTCACTGCTACCGATGGTTCCTCTTCTAACTGTCGCGGTGGTGGTCATTTTAAATAGTTTCGTGGTCGTGGAGGACACCAGCGAAACAGTGGACATGGTCGTGGCCGTCGTCATAACAATCCCCATTGTCAGATCTGCAAAATCGAGGGCTATACTGCTGATCGTTGTCGAAATCGATATGACAGGGCTGATGCTCAACTTGCTGAAGCATTCACTACTGAGTGCTCTCTTTCAACTGAAGTTAAGTCTAATTGGTACATGGATATAGGTGCCTCAGCACATATGACCCCTCATTTGAGTAAACTGGACATATCAGAACCATATTCTGGTAAGGACCGTGTACTAGTAGGCAATGGAGCCTCTCTTCCAATTACCCACACTGGTAGTGTCTATCCCTCTCAAAATATTCAACTATTAGATGTGCTTATTGTCCCTCGCCTTACCAAAAATCTTTTATCCATTAGTAAATTAACTACTGATTTTCTATTCACTGTTATATTTACTAATGATCAGTTTATTGTATAGAACCGAATAACAAGAAAGGCAGTAGCAACCGGTAAACGAGAAGGTGGTCTTTATGTGCTGGAACGCGGAAATCAGGCTTTATTTCTGTTTTTGCTAAAAAATCTCTACGTGCCTCATTTGATTTATGGCATGCTAGACTTGGACATGTCAATCCTTCTGTTATATCTTTATTAAATAAAAAAGGTCATTTATCTCTTACCTCTTTGCTTCCCACTCCGCATATGTGCTCTAAATGTCAGTTAGCAAAAAGACATCGATTGCCTTTTTCTTCTAACGATAGTAGATCTAATTATATGCTTGGCCTAATTCATTGTGATATTTGGGGTCCATCCCCTATTAAATCAAATGTGGGTTTTAGCTATTATGTGTTATTTATAGATGACTACTCACGTTTCACATGGCTTTACCCCATGAAGCTTAAGTCTAATTTCTTTGATATTTTCTTCCGCTTCCAACGATTTATGGAAAATCAACTCTCGGCAAAAAAAGAAAAATTTCAAAGTGATAGCGGAGCCAAATTCACCAATATTCACTTTCAATCTCATCTTCAGGACAATGGCATTCATCATCAAATGTCATGTCCTTATACTCCTTCCCAGAATGGACATGCAGAATGCAAACACCGTCATGTGACTGAAACCTGTCTTGCTCTTATCTTTCATTCTCATGTTTCCCCTTGCTCTTGGGTTGATGCTTTCAGCATTGCCACTTACATTATCAACCGGTTGCCTATGTCGATCCTTGGCAGCATTTCACCTTTTGAGGTTCTGTATAGTAAGTCTCCTAATTATGAGTATTTTCATCCCTTCGACTGTCGGGTATATCCTTGTTTACATGATTATGTTTCTAATAAATTTGCTCCATGTAGTCTGCCTTGCATCTTTATTGGTTACAATTCATCTCATAAGGGCTTCCGTTGCTTGGACACCACTACTTCTCATATTTACATTACTCGGCATGCTCAATTTGATGAGTCTTTCTTTCCATTTTTAGACTCTTCATGTGCACATCCCCCTTCGGAGTTGATCATCTCTAATTTTTTAGAGCCATGCATTTTCATTCCTACCCCTCTGGCTCCATCCTCTATGCCCACTATTACACGGCCCCTTGTCGACTCTTATACAATCTGTGATGATTTTCCTGTTTCTGAGTCCATGCAGGTTTCTAGCCCATCCTCCTCTGCTTTGGCTCCTACTACACGTGAGCCTCGTGATTCCTCAGGCTCTGGCGCTCTCTCCACCGGATCTGTTCCATCCTCCTCAGTGTCTAATCCAGCTTCACCTGCTCGTCACTCTATGGTCACTCGAGCTCGAGATGGGATCTTCAAGCCCACGCATCCAGCTCTTTTTAGCACGGTGCAACCTCTGACCCTTATACATGCCTTGCTCAATACTTCTGAGCCTAAAAGATTTCTCTGTGCGGCTAAGGATCCTGCATGGCTTGCCACTATGGATGCAGAAATTGCAGCGCTGCTCAAGAATGATACTTGGGTTCTTGTTCCTCGGCTGCACAATACAAATATTGTGGGCTCCAAATGGGTTTTCAGGACCAAATATCATTCTGATGGCTCCATTGATCGCTTCAAGGCTCGCCTAATTGTCAAGGGCTACACACAGCTTCCTGGACTTGACTACACCGACACCTTTAATCCTGTGGTCAAAGCTTCAACCGTCAGGGTTGTTCTCTCTCTAGCCGTGTCTAATCGTTGGCCCTTACGTCTACTTGACGTCAAGAATGCCTTCTTAATGGTGTTCTTTGTGAAGATGTTTATATGGAACAACCTCCAGGCTATGTTGATCCTCGACACCCTCTTCATGTGTGCAAATTAAAAAAAGCTCTCTATGGCTTAAAACAAGCTCCGCAGGCCTGGTTTCAACGTTTCAGTACGTTTCTCTCACAACTTGGATTCTCTTGCAACTGTACTGATATGTCCCTCTTTATCTTCAGTAGGAAAGCTGATTTCATCTACTTGTTGTTTTACGTTGATGACATCATTGTTATAGGGAATAATCCAGCACTTCTCAACCGATTCATTCAACAGCTACATGCAGAATTTGCCCTCACGGACTTAGGCTCCTTGAGCTTTTTCCTTGGCCTTGAGGTTTCCTCTCTTTCGGATGGACACTTTCTCAGTCAAACCAAGTATGCTCATGACATTCTTGCTCGTGCTCAATTACTTGACAGTAAGTCTGTTGCTACACCAATGGTTGTGTCTCATCGCCTCTCCTCTGACGGTGCACCCTTCTCGGATCCCACTCTTTATCGCTCTTTAGTTGGTGCCATACAGTATTTGACCATCACGCGCCCTGATCTTTCTCAGTCTGTCAACTCCGTTAGTCAATTTCTTCATGCTCCAACTGAAGAACATTTTCAAGCCATCAAACGTATTCTGCGCTATGTCAAGGGCACTCTTCGCTTTGGCTTAACCTTTTCTACATTGCCATCTACTGGTCTTTTGGCCTATTCTAACGCTGACTGGGCAGGGTGTCCTGACACTCGGCCTTCCACCTCTGGTTATTCCATTTATCTGGGAGACAATCTTGTCTCTTAGAGTGCCAAAAAGCAGTCTACAGTTTCCCGCTCTAGTTGTGAATCCGAGTACTGTGCTCTCGCTTTTACTGCTGCTGAGGTTCTATGGCTTACTCATCTCCTACGTGATCTCAAGGTCACCCTCACACATCGGCCTTTATTACTCTGTGACAACAAGAGTGCGATTTTTTAAAGCTCGAATCCTGTTTCTCACAAGCGTGCCAAACACATCAACCTTGACTACCATTTCTTATGAGAACTTGTTGTTGCCGGCACCCTTTGCATTCAATATGTTTCGTCAAATTTGCAGGTCGCTGATATATTCACCAAAAGTGTTTCATGGTCGCTATTTACTTTTTTCCGATCCAAGCTTCGCGTCGGCTGTAATCCCACGCTTAGCTTGCGGGAGGGTATTGAGAATCCCTTTAGATCCTCCTCCATTGACTCACGGGATCCTCCTTGATTGTATGAGATGTCACACAAATCTGTTTTGATTATTTCCCTTTATTGTAGATGCCATAGTTGTGTAATGAGATTGTACAATTGTACAATATTATAAATAGATATACTCACCCACATAAAGTGGTGTGGTGATTTGCAAACCCTCTCAGTGTGGTCCACCTGATGAGCGGATGGGGCTTTTTCTTTCATGAGATGATCCACATGTGAGGCCAACCTAATGGATGGAGTGGATGTTGCAGGCACATGATATGTTGGTAGTTATCCACTAGGTAGACTATGTTGTCTAGATGTCTTCAATATGTGTAGAAATAGGGATTTGGAGCGATCCGGGGATAGGGTTGATCGATCGAGATAAACCCCAATTAGAAATATTGGTCTTTGTACAATTTTGGACAGGCTTGATCGATCAAACCTTCGGAGTTTGAGCGATTGATAAAATTCAAAAAATTCATGTAAACTCTTTAGACACTTTTGAGCATGTTTGATTGATCAAACATGTGGGAGCTTAATCAATCAAGGGTTGCTCGATTGACGCTTAGATCGACGGTAGGCACAGTTTTGCGTAATTGTGTGATCTATTTCCTATTTTAGTTATAATATTATATCTAAGGGTATAATCGCAGAATTAGGGTAGAACAATAGAGCTCAATCAATTTTAGGGTATTGAAAAGAGAAAATGTGGGTTTTCACATATGTAAGTTCATTTGTTCTCTTGTAATTCATTTTTACAGTAGATCATTGTCATTTTATGCTGTGATTTTTTCTGTAAGGGTTTTTTCATGTAAAACACGTATGTTTATGTGCGTTCTTTGTTGCATTTATCTTTCATGTGTTTAATTCAAATTCAAGGTTTGCTTCCAATAGATAGCAACTCATCATCCAACTAATGCATACATGTGAGTATTTCATTTTAAAAATCTCTTAACAGCTTACATGCCAAAGAATGCAGCATCTCCATTTCCCTCGTGGCACAATTTCATTATGTACGAATTGGTACACTTCCCATGTATCGCTGTGAACATTTCATTTTCGTCTTGGAAAGTTGGGTCACTAAAATTTTAAATTTTCATATGATTCATGCCCACTACAGCCTATATATTGGCATATTAATTTGGCACTTTTTATGATTTAATAGCAATTTGAGTTGCTTTCCCTTCTCAAACCGATGCATGCATGCGTTTGGATGCACCTGTAAATTGAATTGTCAACCTTCTGTTTATGTGGTAGGACATGAAAATTAAAAACCAATAACAATGAAATAGCCCCTCATATTGCATTTGGAATTTGGAGCTGCTCAAATCCCGTAATACGAATGCTAATGAAATTAAAGGTAGTTGCTTTCACTTATCCAAACTTAAGTATTGCAGCTTAATTTGATAGTGCATCCAAAAAAGTTTGTAAGGTGCCACTTCTTTAATTTCATGTCACACTTGAGTTTCAAATCTATCTTACTTTAAGCTAATGTCATAAGCCAACATGCCAAATGAACATGGATATTAGACATCCATCATGTAAGAAAATGACCTCATACAACAAATAAAGTCATGTAAACACAAAAGATTTTATTTAGTTCTGTGTTTCAAGGTGGATATCAGATAGCCAAGAAAATGACCTGATACAACGAATAAAGTCAAGTAAAAAACAACAGATTTTATCTGGTTCAGCGTTTTACCTGCTCCGTGGATAAGCCCATGTGGAAATTACTATTTGGGTCAACGTTTTACACACGTAACTGCATCACATACACACATTCATGCCACATGGTCACTTGATTTGTTGAAGTTCCTGCACAAGGATACTGGGTGGGTCCCACCATGATGTTTGTGAGAAATCCACCTTAAGCTCATTTAATACGTGAGACCAAAAATTAGTTGGATCCAAAGCTCAAGTGAGTCACACGAGAGAGAAAATTGGGGAAAGAATTTCCAACCGTAGAAACTTTCTTGAGCTACGCCTTATGTTTAGGTGTCATACAAAAGGTTTATAAGGTCATTCACAATGGTATGAACTGAAAAATCCAAAATTATAGCTTGATACAAAACTTTTATGTTATAAGAATGCTTCAACAGTGCTCACTGAATAAACAATGTTTCCTCTCTTGTAGCTCACTTGAGTTTTGGATCCAACTCAGTTTTATTCTTATATCCTAAAATGAGATCCCAAAAAGGATGGATGGAGTGTATTTCTCACAAACATTGCAGTGGGCCTTACACAGCATCCTTGCACAAGAACTTTATGCTAAACGCTTTTGCAGGAAATTCGCATCATGTTAAAACAGAGTCTATCTGTCAACTAAGTCATGACTTCTCTATACAGAATAAAAAACAGATATCAAAACACAACATTTTCTTTAAATATTACATTATGAATGCAACATACACAACATAATCTTTAAATATTACAATGTAGATGCATCTATTGAAGATACATGCACCGAGTCCAAGAAATGGGGGCAGTCGCATAAAAGAAGTAAAATGACAAAATCCCCCTTAATTGAAGATTAAACGCTACTCAAATTAAGGGGTATTTTGTACAAAGACGCATTAGTTGTGTATGTCACCGTTTATAAGGTTCAGCATCTGCCTACCCACCACCCATGTTAGAACAAGACATGTTTTGTTTATTTTATTTTATTTTATTTATTTATTTATTGTCTTTTCTCTCTAAACTTTAGGTGAGGTGCGTTTTCATTTAGTGCGTGAAGTGGGAGCATGTGGAAATACCAATTTTCAACCTTCTAGAGAGATTCCTCTTTAGTCTTTACTGACCGAATAAACAAAGAGGTGGTTTAACTCTCAATATGAATCAATTTCAGCCAATAGTTAAAAAATTTATCTTTTTTAATCTTTTTTTTCTAGCCATTGATCATAACAACCCAATCAAAATGGTTTTTGAGAATTATGGTTAATCAAAGGGCTCTATATGATTGACAGACTATATCAAATATAAGACCCTTTTCTGCTAGAATCATTTTAGACCACTCATTTTTCTAACTACTAATCAGACAGTTAAAACACTTTATCAAAGTTTATTCCTGAGAGTTATAGCTAGTTAATGGTAGTGCATGTATGATAGAATGACTCGAGGACAATGATGCAGGGATGAACGTGATGAGGATAACTACTCCAAATCCACGGAGCTTCTCTAAACTCCTCACAGAGACTTCTCGAATCCACGAGGAAAGAAAGCAGAAAATAGAAATAAATTCTAAGAAATTCGAAATTAATTAATTGATTAATAAAAACGAGTTCACAACCCTTTAAATAGGGGTACCAAGCAATGGGAAAGAAATTAGAATCAAACTATAACTCAAACTCCTAGAATCCACGACTTACTATAAATAGTAAACTTACTATTTATAGACGGTCGTGATGTCTACTAGTGCGCAAGGTTTTCGGCCAAAAATAGTAAGTGTCCTATTTGGCTTCACCAAACCGTTCTCCTAATTATTCTTAGCTCTTTTCACGTTGAGCGCAACTCCTAAAGCCCGATGGAAGAAGAGTTATAATCAAACTAAAACTTACTATTTATAGTAAAAACGAAATTAAAACAGGAAAACGACCGTCGATCCAGGGGTTTTTCACAATTCCGGGCTGAGTAACCCGGCATAGTGAGGTTGGTTGGCTTTAGTAGCTCGTTCTACCCCAAAATCATATATTTTATGTCAGATAACTCATTCCGGATTGCAAGATACGCCCGATTTAAGGTTCGATGGTCTGGATCACTTCTGTCGTCGACCGGGCCTTTTCTGATCCATCTTGGCCATGTAACTGTCCGCGACCCGCTCTACATCAGACAACATGGATGATATACCAGCCATAGGTTTGTATGTGGACCACCATAGTGTGTATCTTTCATGAAACCTATTAATCAAGTGATGAAAAAGTCATCAGGATGAAACGAAAGGACAAAAGTTAACCTGATTCACTATAATGCGGCCGCACAGTGTGAACTTTGGAGGTTTTAGGAGCAATTTTACATTATTCAGCTCCTATCACCCATGAGAAGTTTTATGAGGCTCATCTTCCATCTGTATCATTCAGATAAGGGCTCTCACCTGTTGGACGGAGTAGATATAGATATAAAACATGGTAACTCCACGGAGCTTGGTGTTCTACGTAGAATTGTACACAAACCAAAGCCCAATAGAGTTTGACCTAAGTTTTGTTTGACTTGTTTATATATCGCCTTCTATTTAAGCTTTACACAAGCCAAGTTTCCAGCCTATCTTTAGGGTTGAGCTTGGTTTGATTTAGATTATACAACTTAAGCTTGGTTTAGTTTAATCCAAATATATGAGCCAAGCCAAATTCAAACAAGCCACAAAAATTAGAATGCATTCATGTATATGTATTATGTATTATCCACATCATCATGTATATATATTATTCATGCCATCTAGATATCCATTTTTACATATCATTTTAAGACATGATCTCAAAATTGAATCATATTCAAAGCTCAAGTGGATCATACCACAGTAAATTGTGTGTATACAATTTATGAGCCGAGTCAAACTGAGCTAAATCAAGCCAATCTTTAAGCCGAGCTGAGCCGATACTACCTGATTTGAGCTAGATTTGATTTTTTAAACGGTCTTCACTTTAAGCCTTGATTTGGTTTGAACTTCTATTTGAACCAATTTAAGCCAAGCTTTTTCAAACTAATCTGAACTGAGCTTTTGAGTTAGCTTGATTTGTATCGAATTCTAATTTTACTATCTATGCCTGAGTCGCATGATTCAATGCTTTCTTTTTTTTATCCGACAATACATTTTTCTCATAGGATATCCTATTGAGTAACAGTACTACCGTGATACGTGTTTTATCTACGCTGATTCATCCATTTTATGCTATCATTTTAGGAAATGAGCCAAAAATTAAAGCATATCCAAATCTCAAGTGGACGGCACCATAGGAACTGTGTGAATTGAAAGTCTACTGCTGAAAACTTCATCAGAGCCGCGGAAGTTTAGGAAATGCTTATATTTTTGATTTCCCTTCGTCCATGTCTGTAGACAAAACCTTTTATCCAGCGGTTTTTATGAAGGAATACAAACTTAAATTACCAACTTAGACTAGCACGTGCGGACAGTGAATTTGAGGACGAAACTACCCCCCCTTTTACTGCTGCGTCGTTTCCTCTCCCTCCCTTACCTGGCTCCATTTTCAAAAAAAAAAAAAAAAAAGACGAATACTCCACCACTACATCTGTTGCTTGGATCGCACCACGCTCTAGCTGGATCCCACCCTCTCTATTCATCAGCATTATCTCGTTTTTCTGAAAATGGTCCCTCCACGGAAGAAAATACGCACTACAGGTATAATGTACATTTACCTAAACGGTGTAAATTTTTTGTGGGCCATTGAACTGCTGGATGAAGCTCGCATCTTGGTTTTTGGTGGAACCAAGATGATGGATTACAAGTAAAACATCATTGTGGGGGGCATAACAGGATTTCTACGGTGGAACCACTGTTTCCTGTGGTGTGATCCACTTGATATTTCGATATGGCACCATTTTGGGCTGAAACCCTTACTTTAGATGGAAAAACGGATGAACGTCGTGGATAGTCCACATACATTCAAGGTGGGCCCAACTTAGTATTTTTTATTTTTTTATTTTTTTTATTTTACTATTAAATTTTTTATTTTTTTATTTTGGTTAAGCTTGTTAGTACACACCCATGTCAGTACACACACTCCATGTTAGCCACCCCCGCTAGGGATCGATACCAAGACCTCAAGTGTTGACACGGGGTATCTTCAATCAGTCTGCCAATTGAGCTATGGATCTAGGTGTGCCCAACTCAGTTAACTCAGCACTATAGGTGCGTACTAGGCAAACTATAAATCCAAATTGCGAGAGGTTTTGGTCCATTTGACTTACTTTTCGGTTCATGATTGGTGAAATTCCCCGAGCAGTTCATAAATTTGACGGAGATATCATAAAAATATGATGGGGAACTTCCACGGATTCATGCAAAGTAACGGAAAATTTTATGAACCGCTCGGTCAATTTCATTAATTGCTCGGTCAAATTCACCGAAGAGAATTTCATGTAAATCTCGGTCAATTTCATTAACTACTCCGTCAAATTCACCAAAGAGCTAATTGTTAGGCTAGGTCAATTGTATTTAAAGTTCATTCCAATTCATGTTAGCCTCACCCAATTTCAAACTTGCCTCGCTCAAATTCATGTTTCCCTTGCTCAATTTCTCAGTTGCCTCGTTGAATGCTCAACTCCTAGGTTCCCTCGCTCAATTTCTAGCTTCCTTCGCTCAATTTGGAAGACTTTTTTTTACTGCATAAATGTTATCTTCCAGAACCCCAGCCAAGGAATGAGGATAATTTCATTTGGCAGCTCAATCCTCGCGGTCATAACTATGCTAATTCTGCCTACAAATCTCTTCAAGTGATCAAGAGGGCCCCCTTTTCCAGTAGATGAGATTAGGATGAAAGGTATTATCTCAATGCATCTTTTTTCTGTCTTGCTCTTAAAAATCGTTGAATAATCCTAAGCCCTCGGAGAAGAGATATCTCTCTTGATAAAAAATGAGAGGGATCTCTCTTCTATATTATATCTATGAGAAAAGATATAGAGATCTTCTCTGTTCTATCCATTCCTCTATCTATGAGAGGATAGATAGTCTCTCAAAAAAGTCGTTTCATCTTTATTGATGATTTAACTAGTGCTCAATCCGTTGGTTGCCTCGCTGAATTTGTACGTTGCCTCACTGAATTTTTAGGTTCTCTTGCTCAATTTCTAGCTTCTCTCACTCAATTCGTAGGTTATCTCGCTGAATTTCCACGTTCCCTCGCCCCATTCCTAGGTTGCCTCGTTCAATTTATAGGTTGTCTCGCTAAATTCCTAAGTTCCCTCTCTCAATTTCAAGCCTCCCTCGCTTAATTTCTAGCTTCATCTAGCTTCCCTAGCTCAATTCCTAGGTTTCCTCGCTAAATTTCCACATTGCCTCGCTCAATTCCTAGGTTGCTTTGCTCAATTCATAGGTTGCCTCGCTGAATTTCTAGATTCCCTTGCTCAATTTCTAAGTTCCCTCGTTCAATTCCTAGGTTGCCTCGCTCCAATTTCTACATTGCCTCGCTTAATTTCTAACTTCCCTCGCTCAAATCCTTAATTGCCTCACTCAATTTCTATCTTCCCTCACTCAATTCTTAGAATTTCTAGCTGAATTTCTACGTTGCCTTGCTCAATTCTTAGCTTCCCTCGCTCAATCCCTACATTGCCTTACTAAATTTCTAGGTTGCCTCCCTAAAATCCTAAGTTCCCTCGCTCAATTTCTAGCTTCCCTCGCTCAATTCCTAGGATTCCTCGCTGAATTTCTATGTTGCCTTGCTCAATTCCTAGGTTCCCTCGCTCAATTCCTAGGTTCCCTCACTCAATTCCTACATTACCTCGCTCAATTTCTAGCTTCCCTCGCTCAATTTCTACCTTCCCTCACTCAATTCCTATGTTACCTCGCTCAATTTCTAGCTTCCCTCGCTCAATTCCTACGTTGCCTCGCTCAATTCCTAGGTTCCCTTGCTCAATTCCTAGGTTCCCTTGCTCAATTCCTAGGTTGTATCACTCAATTGATAGGTTGCCTCGCTCAAATTGTAGGTTCCCTCACTCAATTTCTTGCTTTCCTCACTCAATTCCTAGGTTGCCTCGCTAAATTTTTAAGTTCCCTCGCTAATTGTCTCGGTTCCGTCGCTGAATTTCTTAGTTGCCTCGCTTAATTTCTAGGTTCGCTCAATTTCACCTTGCCTCGCTCAATTTTTTAGGATGTCTCGCTCAGTTTCATCTTGCCTCGCTGAATTTTATATTTCCCTCACTCATTTTCTAATTTGTCTCGCTCAATTTTTAGTTTGCTTCGCTCGATTTCAACTATGTTTAATTTTTTTTGTTATGATTCTCTAAGTAGTGAAATTTGATTTTAATATATTTTTCATTACATGTTTGTAGGTGAAGATTCTTGTTCTCAATTCCCAAACTCATCCTCTAAGTGTTCATTGAGATGGTGGTTCGACACGGTGAAGGGTGGATTAGAGAAGCATGATACTCGGCTAAGTTTATTCAAGCAATCCCCATTTTCCTTCTTGTTGCACCTCTCATCCTTTCGATTTATAAGGGCTCTATTTCACCTTCTTCTTATAAGATATAAAGGTGATCTTATATTTGAGATACAGGGGACACGGTTGCAATTCACGAAGATGGACTTAGCCCTCATAACAGGGCTTAAGACCGAGGAGCTTACAATACCAAAAAAGTGTCCTATCAGTAGTACATTAATGGACAAATACTTCAAAAAATATTCAGTTTTTAAGAAGCATTTATTAGATGTGTTTAATAAATTAGTTGACACCAATAAGCACGAGGATGTCGTGAAGGTTGCTTTACTTATGTGCGTAAAGTGTTTTGTTAGGGGAACCGAATCGAAAACTATGTATAACATGAATTATATGTACTTGGTAGACTCCATAGAGGATTTCTATAGCTATCCTTGAGGTAATTTGGCCTACAATGCAATGTCACAAGAGGTCGCAACTGCTGTGATGGCATCAGGTGCGGTTCGCTACAATGTATATGGTTGTGTCTTTCCTTTGCAGATAAAAACTCTTTCTTTGTTCTACATGATTAGATTCAATTATTGATTTTTATCCCATGCAATTTCTTTAAAACAGATATGGGCTGTAGAGAGATTATCGGCCCTACGAGAGTGTGTTATTTCATTTGTTCCCTCGCAAATTCCACTCTTCATTCAATATCGAGGCTGGAAGGGTTGGAGGTACAACAAAATATATGCAATTTTTGAGAGTGAAGCTGTAAGTATATGTATTTCTCTGCCATTCACTTTGCTTGATTTGACACTTAAACTCTATATATTAACATCAGTCTGGGTTCTTTTGCAGACTATCTTAATAAAGAACTTGGAACCCACCCTACGAGAATGGGAAACAGACGTCGTTCGCTTGCTCCGTGATAGTTTTCAGTTGAGATATCATGAGTGTTTAATTAAAATGAAATGTTATTTAATTCACTGTTAAAAGTTTTCCGACTCTTATATGTGCATTGATACATTTTGTAGGTCATCGAAACCTAGGAATTGAGCGATGAGGGTAACGAGAATGATGACAAGGGTGAGGAGGGATCAGCGAAAAGTGATGAAAAAGGCATACAGGGAGAGGGATCGGGGGGAATATCGTGAAACCATCTCTTTTGATAGCGTCAAGAAGCGGGGTAAATCACACGTCAAGGAGATTTGGTATAGTGAACGGGTAATGCATTCATCACATAACATCAAAATAGGTAGTAATGTGTTCTTTGATAATGTTTTTTAACTGATAGCCTACTTCTTAAACATGGACAGGTTTATGTACCCGTCAACCATGATAACTATCATTGGTTCTTGATGGTCCTATATCCAAGACAACGAGAGATCATTATTATCGATAGCTTAGTATCAAATGCTCTCCAAAAGTATAAGCAGATAATAAATTTGACGACGGAGGCGCTCCTGATTCTCTTTCATGCCACCGGAGACGTCACCGCGCTTGAAGGGAAGACTTGGACCGCCAAATCTATAAAATTTATGCCGAAGCAATGCAATGGTTTTGACTGTGGCATATTTGTAATGAAATTCATCAATATACTGTGCAGCGGTCGCACCTTGGAGGGAACAGACATGCAAAAATTCACTATACATTGGAGGAAGTCGATAACGTATGATTGTTTGTTTGTAACCTGTAAATGATACTTGTCGTAGGCATGAGATGAAAAGAATAATTTTGTGGAATGTTGTATTATATATAGTGTTGTATATACCTCATACAATTTGTACTTCAGGAAATTTTATAATGAATTAAATTTCATAACGTGTAAATGTTTCTGTGGCTCAATTTTCATGCTTGTTTTGTTCAACTTTTAGTTTGCCCCGCTTAATTTCAAGTTTTCCTATCTCACCTTATACTTACCCTCGCTCAATCCCTATGTTGTCTTGCTCAATTTCTACGTTGTCTCGCTCAATTTGTAGGTTGCCTCGCTCAATTGCTAGGTTCCCTCACTCAATTTATATGTTACCTTGCTCAATTTCTTGCTTCCCTCGCTCAATTCCTAGGTTGCCTCACTCAATTCATTGGTTGCCTCGCTGAATTTCTACGTTGCCTCGCTCAATTGCTAGGTTGCCTCACTCAATTCCTAGGTTCCTTCGCTCAATTTTTAACTGCCCTCGCTCAATTCCTAGGTTGCCTCGCTCAATTTCTAGCTTCCCTTGCTCAATTCCTAAGTTCCCTTACTCAATTCCTAGGTTCTCTCGCTCAATTTTTAGGTTGCCTCGCTGAATTTCTAGCTTCCCTCGCTCAATTCCTAGGCTGTCTCGCTCAATTCATAGGTTCCCTCACTGAATTTCTAGCTTCTCTCGCTCAATTTCTAACTTCACTCGCTGAATTTCTAGCTTCTCGAGCTGAATTTCTACGTTGCCTCGCTCAATTCCTAGGTTCCTTTGCTTAATTTATATACTACCTCGCTGAATTTCTAGCTTCCCTCACTCAATTCCTAAGTTCGCTCGCTCAATTCCTAAGTTTTCTCGCTCAATTTTTAGGTTCCCTCACTGAATTTCTAGCTTCCCTCGCTCAATTTGTAGGTTGTCTTACTCAATTCATAAGTTCCCTCGCTGAATTTCTACGTTGCCTCGCTCAATTGCTAGATTGCCTCGCCCAATTCCTAAGTTCTTTTGCGCAATTTATATATTGCATCGCTGAATTTCTAGCTTCGCTCGCTCAATTCCTAGGTTGCCTCGCTCAATTTCTAGCTTCCCTCACTCAATTCCTAGCTTCCCTCACTCAAATTGTGGGTTCTCTTGCTCAATTTCTAGCTTCCCTCGCTCAATTCATAGGTTGCCTCGCTTAATTTGTAGGTTCCCTCGCTCATTTTAGAGCTTCCCTCGCTAAATTCGTAGGTTGCCTCGCTCAATCTGTAAGTTCCCTCGCTCAATTTCTAGCTTCCCTCACTCGATTCGTAGGTTGCCTCGCTTAATTTGTAGGTTCCCTCACTCAATTCCTAGCTTCCCTCACTCAATCCGTAGGTTCCCTCGCTCAATTTCTAACTTCCCTCGCTCAATTCCTAGGTTGCCTCACTTAATTTGTAAGTTCTCTCGCTCAATTCCTAGCTTCCCTTGCTCAATTCCTAGGTTGCTTCGCTCAATCTGTAGGTTCCCTCGCTCAATTTCTAACTTTTCTCGCTCAATTCGTAGGTTGCCTCACTCAATTCCTAGGTTGCCTCGCTCATTTCCTAGGAGTGTGTGGTCCCAATTTTAGATAAGATTTTAAATGCACCTTTGGCTAGGGTATGACACTTTTAGATTGTTCTAAGCTTTAAGATAAAAGTCAATGAGCCACATGGCATAGTCCAATTCGTAGCATGCTTGGAATACAATTATTTCAGTAATATTTAAAGGCTACTACAAACTAATCGAATGGGTTAAGTTGTTGTGCAAGAGAACCTATGAACGGTGACCATTAATCGCAAATCGGACTCTTGCGATAAATCCCCACATCTGTTTGACATTAAACATTTGACAGTCCCTTATCTGACCATGGGATACCCATTGGACAGTCCCTTATCTGACATTAAACATTGGACAGCTATAGCGCTCAATATTATCCAAAGTTACAATGTTGTATTCTTTTACTCCAGTAACAGGTCCCAGGATATTATCTACAATATGTCAATAATATCGATGATTGCATCTTTTGTTTAGTGTATTATATGTGATCGATTCAGTCTCCAAATTACTTGTCTTCCTTAAGACGTTCCAACAAGCACATTGCACTGAGAGGTATGTTTTCTACTTAAGACTTATTAGATGTGTTGTTGAAAGTGAGTTTAAATGCACATGCAACTGCCATAAATTTCTATCATCGTATATTTCTTAAAATTTTAGAACTTCAGTAGAAATTTGATGTAGTTTTTCCATATTGCTTCAACATGTTGAAATCTGATATTTGTCAAGGGCATGGGAGCAATTTTGTTGAAATGTTGTACTATATACATTGTTGAATATACATTGTACATTGTTGTCCCACTCATGTACATTGTATACATTGTGTTATACACATTGTTGAATATACATTGTACATTTGCTATTTTTCTATCTTCGGTAGGGTGACGTGAAATGTCACATACGGGTTGGCATCTGCAATCCCTGAAAAGGCTCAAAATTTTCTCTCCCTCATAGATTCAGTTTGCCTTGGTGAATATCATGCTTGCCCCGCTCAATTTCTAGTTTGCCCCGCTCAAATTTGCTTCACTTCACGGTCATTTCCATGCATTTCATGGTCATTCCCGGCGATTCCGTGTTGATTCACGGTCATTTCCACGCATTTCACGGTCAATTCCCTTCACTTCACGATCATTTCCATGCATTTCATGGTCATTCCCGGCGATTCCATGTTGATTCACCACATATGATTTTGCGGTAGGAGAAGCTACTTTAGCCAACCAACCTAGTTATTGTCCACTGTTTTCCATCAAGTCGATGGTCAAAAATCCATTTCATTCACTTCACGGTCAATTTCAATCAGTTCGCGATCAACTCAATTCATTTCATGGTCAATTCCCTTCACTTCACGATGAATTCCATGCATTTCACGATCAATTCCCTTCACTTCATGGTTAATTTCATGCATTTCACGATCAATTCCCTTCACTTCACGGTCAATTTCATGCATTTCATGGTCAATTCCGATGATTCTCTTTCACTTCATGGTCAATTCCATGCATTTCATAGCCAATTACAGCGATTCCCCTTCACTTCACGGTCATTTTCATGCACTTCACTGTCAATTCCCTTCACTTCACGGTCAATTCCCTGCATTTCATATAAATATATGTTAGAGAAAAATGTAGGTAGAATAAAATTCTTTGTATGCTTATATATACATATTTATATAAATATGTGTTAGTGAAAAATGTAGGTAGAATAAAAGTCTCCACGTAAAATAATAATAATAATAATAATAATAAATAAATAAATAAATAAAAAGTGCATAGGGATACGATTATAATTCGTACCCATAGATCGGGGGGTGGAATGGTGGAATCCACGATTGATCGCCGATCGGAACAGCAACTTGCGGTGGAATCGCGCGATTGATCGCCGAAGTTGCGGTTATCTATGGCTATGGATTATAACCGTAGTTATATCCGTAGCCAAACCGCACTCGGCATTCTTTTTTTCTCTGTGTTGCTTTTGTGGGTCCCATCATGAGGTCTGTGTTATATCCAAACCGTCCATCTATTTGGCGAGCTCATATTAAGGCTTGCAATGAAAAATAAGATAGATCTAGCTATCAAGTGGACCACACTGTAAAAGGCAGTGGGGAATTGAACGTCTACCATTGAAACCCTTTTAGGGGTTACAGAAGTTTTGGATCATTATGAAATTTGTTTTTCCTCTTCATCCAGGCCTTTGTGACCCTATGAATGAACTTAGACGGGGAGGATTTCTCACAAACATCACAGTGGGCCCCCTAAAGGTTTCTAATGGTTGACGCTCATTCAACACTGTTTCCTGTAATGTGGTACAATTGAGATTTGGATATACCTCATTTTTCATCTCATATCATAAAATGATGTGGAAAAATATATGGACGGCATGGATGAAAAGCATACATCATGGTGGGGCCCACAGACCACCCACGATCAGCCATTGGCTGGTGGCAGGGGGAGTACCCGATCCGTTTCCGTGAAAGGAGGGGTAGTTTCGTCCTCAAATTCACTGTCCGCACGTGCTAGTCTAAGTTGGTAACTTAAGTTTGTATTCCTTCATAAAAACCGCTGGATAAAAGGTTTTGTCTACAGTGGTCATTTTCTCCCCACTTAACAGGTTGGATTGCAAATAAACAACACTAGGCCCTAGGAAGGTTTCAACAGTGGACATCATTATCCCCTGTTTCCTCTGATGTGGTCCACTTGAGCTTTGGATATACTTTAATTTTGGGCTCAATGAGTTGATGAAACGGATGGACGAGCAAGGATCATAATAACACATACATCAATGTGGACCCTACCGAGTTTACTCAGTACGCAGTCCGCTTCCTTTCTCATAAGCATGTGCTGAAGATTTTTGGGACTGGGTATTACCAGGCCCAACTGATGAGTGGTTCAGATCTGTCATTGGTAGGCCATGAATCGCCTTGATAAAGTCTCATTCCTCGGGAGAATGAAGTTTAGCAAGTAGCATCTCTCTTGCTATAATCACAAAAAGATAAAGACAGGATGATAATATAGAAAATACGAGAGAGAGAGAGAGAGAGAGAGAGAGAGAGATGCATTTTGGTAAATTCGCGGGTCATCTCCCCTCTATAAAAGGTAGCGCTGAGAAGAGTCTGTCGATTGCAACTGAGAAATCACATCATCCCACATCTATAAAGGAAAGAGCTAGCTGAGAAGAGTTTGTTTGTGATTGCAATTGAGAAATCAAAACCAATGGCTGAGAAAAGCAAGATCTTGATCATCGGTGGGACAGGCTACATCGGCAAGTACGTCGTGGAAGCAAGCGCCAAAGCAGGAAATCCAACATTCCTCCTTGCCAGAGAGAGCACTGTCTCCGATCCCTCCAAAGCCCAACTCCTCGACACCTTCAAAAGCTTGGGCGTTTCTCTCATCTATGCACGCATTGCGGCCTCTCTTTCTTTTCTATTCCCTTTCATTACCTTCTGTTTTCTAATAATACTTTTTTTCTCTTTTTTTTTTTTGGCTATTTGAAAACAGGGAGACATGTACAATCATGAGAGCCTTGTGAAGGCCATCAAGCAGGTGGACGTCGTCATCTCTACGGTGGGCCACGAACCTACCGCCGATCAGACTAAGATCATCGACGCCATCAGAGAAGCTGGTAATATTAAGGTATTCGACTCACCCTCTCTCTCAACCACAGGCTTCTGCTCTTTAACCAATGTACTGCTTGCTCATTCGTAGAGATCCCATATATGTTTCAATGATCCAAGCCGTTAATCTGTTGGCCCTGTCTTGGATGGGGATACCCAAAAACTCTTCCACTCCACGGAAGCGGACTTGGGGTGACCCCAACATCAATGATATCCCTGGTTACCGGACTCTGTGGGGTCCACCTTGATGTATGTATTTTATCCACGCTGTCCATCCTCTTTACCAGATCATTTTAGGCAATGAGCCTAAAATTGAAACATATCCAAAACTCAAGTGGACCACACCAAGGAAACAGTAGGTATAATGATGTCCACCGTTGAAACCTTCCTAGGGCAAACAGTGATGTTTATTTGTCATCAACCCGTTCATAAGGTCAAATAGACACAAATGAAGGGAAAATATAAATATCAGTTTGATCAAGAACTTTTGTGGATGGTCCCAAAGAAGTTTTGAACGGTGGAGGTTCAATACCCATTGTTTCCTGCAGCGTGGTTCACTTGAGATTGGGATATTCTTCAATTTTGAGCTCGCAGCCAAATAGAGCTAGAAAAACAGATGAAACGGCATGGATAAAACATACACGTAAGAAGGTGTTGCAGGTGAGCATTCCTCTCTCTCTCTCCCTCCCTATGTATATATACACGCGCGCGAGAGGAAGACTCAATCCCACGCAGGAGATAACTTCCAACCTATTAAGTGCACGTGACATTCAAATTTGAGCCATTGATAAATAGCAAAATACAAGTATCATCCATTCAATAAGCTTCTATTGCTGATTTTTCAAAAAGGTAATCCTCACGATAGATCAGCCTATTGGATGGTTTGGATGTTGTACATCCATGAAAGGTTGAAAATTATCCACTGATTGGACCGTAACTTGTAATCCAACTGGTTGGACTTGAGGCCTCTCTATATGCATAGAGGTGGGCCCACCCTGATGTCCTTTCAGGCCCCACAGAGCTCGACCTCATGAGAAGCTCCCATGAGGTTGACCCCTTAGTACCATATACAAAGGCCTCAAGTCCAACCGGTTGGATTATAAGTTATGGTCCACCAAGGAAATAACTTCCAACCTTTCATGTGTGTGAAATCTAACCCGTCCAATACGTTGGCTTTATAGAGGTTCACCTTGTGAAAAAAATAAAAATATAAAAATATCTACTCATCAAGTGCACCACACTTCCTTTTTTTCTATTTATTAATGGATAGAAATTGTTTTATATAATGTGGCCCATTTGAAAAGTAAATAGGGATGATTTTTGTACTAGATCCTCATGGTAGGACCAACCTATCGGAAGGGTTGGATGTCACATGCGCTTAATACGCTTAATAGGTTGGATGTTATCCACTGGTTGGCCTGTATTTTGTGGTCCAACCGGTTGGACTTGAGACCTCTCTCTCTCCCTCTATATATATATATATATATATATATATATATAGAGAGAGAGAGAGAGAGAGAGAGAGAGAGAGAGAGAGAGAGAGTAAAGTTGGTTGATGGCATGATAATAGGCTGTTTGGGCGCCACTCAAAAATGAGTACATCTCATTTTAGTTAATATCGGTTACATATTAGAGATGATAGTTAAATAAATTTGGTTATATTTTCAATCCCTACCAAAAAATGGATGTCTGATACATCATCAAGTGGCACCCAAACAGGCCTTAAGTTTTTTTTGTTTTTAGTTTTAATAGCTAGTTTTTTGGTAAAAGTTTCAGATAGAGGTGCTTTGAATTGTACTGTTGACATGTTTGACATGTTCAAAATGCAATAACGCAGAGATTCTTACCATCGGAGTTCGGAAATGATGTGGATCGTGTCCATGCTGTTGAGCCAGCCAAGTCTCTCTATGAGATGAAAACTCAGATCAGGAGAGCCGTCCAAGCCTCGGGAATTCCCTACACCTTCATTTCCTCCAATTTCTTTGCTGGGTATTTCCTCCCCTCGTTAGCACAGCCAGGAGCCACTGCTCCTCCCAGAGATAAAGCTGTGATATTTGGAGATGGAAACCCCAAAGGTAACAGACAACTATCCTATATTTTATCAGGAAATCTTTGTATACATTCATACAAGCAAGCATCAAATAAATTCAACAAGGACATTCTAGTTCTAAATACAGCCCTTACCAATGCAAGGTCCTGCAAAAAAAAAAAAAAAACACTATATTGGATAAAGCCACAACACGACTTGTTTGATCATCGGTATTAAGATTTCTGGGAATCCCACTTTGCACTTGGGCTTGAATCACAATGCCCAAAAAAACTAGGATTTCATATGTTCATTAGCAATTACCCCTTCTTGAGAAGATGGACAGTACTGTCTAAGTCTAAGGTGAAAAACACAAGATGGGTAGAATCATGCAACCAAAGTGATTTATAACATTCCATAGCAATGTGTTTTAAAAATGCATACATGCGTACATGAATTAACTAATTGCATGCATAGAAGTAATCAGAGCTTTTGTATCCTTCAAGTCAATATATCCCCCTCACAGCATTCTTTTTTAATTAGTTATATGCTTGTAATATTTTGGAGTTGGGAGGATTTCATGCGCAGAGAGAGGCTATTATCCTAATCAATCAACATCTTGTCTTATCTCATGTTCAGCTATATTTGTCAAGGAAGAAGATATCGGCACATTCACGATCAAAGCCGTGGATGACCCAAGAACCCTGAACAAGATCCTTTATCTGAGGCCTGCTGGCAACATTTACTCCTTCAATGAGCTGGTCTCCCTTTGGGAGAGAAAGATCGGAAAGACCCTCGAAAGGATTTACGTTCCTGAAGAGCAAGTTCTCAAGAACATTGAAGGTCAGTAGTAAGCTTGCAAGTATTTGGAATTCCATGCAGTATGCCAAATCTCAACTCAGAGAATTAATCTTTTGGATCACAGGGTTTGACTTAACTGAAACGAATGCCCTCTTCTGATTGAGTGTTGTTGTCTCTTTTCTTATTGCAGAATCTCCATATCCGATTAATCGTCTCTTGTCTATCATGCACTGCGTGTTTGTGAAGGGGGATCACACCAACTTCAACATTGATCCATTATGTGGGGTCGAGGCAACCGAGCTCTATCCTGATGTAAAATACACCACTGTCGATGAATATCTTGATCGGTTTGTCTGAGGATCCAAAACCTGTCTTGAGTTTTGTTTTGTTCTGTTCTTGTTGCATTAGGTGAATAAGTGGTTTCCCATATGATTCTCCTGCGAGAGATATGAGTTCAGTTACTTTCATTTCCTTGAGTTTTGTTGCATTAGGTGAATAAGTCGGTTTCCAATATGATTCTCCTGTGAGAGATTTGAGTTCAGTTACTTTCGTTTCCTTCGGTTAGAAACTTGTTGAGGAAATACAACTGTAATCTGATCATTTTAGACATCTTTGGTAAGAGTTATGGTGTGAGAATTTCATGTAATTGCTACAAATTGCAGAGTGGATGATTTGAATTATTATGTTTCTTGATGTAGCCTTTCTTCTACGAGTGACTAGTTTAGGAGAAAGCCCCAGGCTTATGCATGCAAAATCCCACAATATAGCATGGTGAGGAGTTCATTACACACAAGATGAGAAGTTGCCACCAGCAAAGATATGCCCTGAAAATCGATCAAGGGTTTAGGCCCTGTTTGGTAGATGCCTAACTCATTTTTAGTTAACAGCTCTAATACATAATTACTATTGGCTATAATGAGATGAACTCACCTTGGTCTCTAATACATGATAACTGTTAACTAAAATGAGATGAACTCATTTTTGAAAGCGTCTACCTAACAGGGCCTTCTAGTTTGAGAGATAAGAAGATCAACAGTTTAGAATTGCATACAGATGTGGAGCATGACAATGATGATGTCGGACTAGAGAAGTAAAATTAGGGAAAAAGAAACGAAAGCGGATCAGGTGCGGACCATGGGACTCGCCTTGATGCATATATTTTATATCCACGTGTCCATTCGTTTTCCAGATCATTGTAGAGCATGAGCCCAAAAAAGATCCAATTCTCAGATGGACGATATCATAGGAGGAAACAATGGTGATTCACCATTAATGGGCCACAAGTTTTGGATCAAGATGATATTTGTTCTTCCCCTTCATCCAGGTTTATGTGACCTTATCAACATGTTGGATGGCAAATAAAAATTATGGAAACATTAGTTTTGGATCAAGATGGTAGTTTTTTCCCCATTCATCCAGGTTTATGTGACCTCATCAACAGGTTGGATGGCAAATAAACATTACGAAAACATTAGAGTGATCAGTGGACCCTAGTAAGTTTCTAATAGTAAGACATTCAATCACTACTGTTCCCTACTGTATGGTCCACCTGAGAATAGGATCTGTTTCATTTTTGGGCTCATGCTCTGCAATGATCTGGAAAAACGGATGGACAGAATGGATATAGAATATATACATCAAGATGGGACCCACAGTGAGGACCACACCGTCTTGGGTGAGGCCAGGGCCACACCTAATCCACTCCCAAAAGAAACAGGGACATGGAGGATTTATTTCTTGTGAAGAGGAAAAGGGGAAATGAAATGAATTTTACTGGAAAGTTATCCAAAGTATTCAACAACTGTCAAAGTACAACAAACACCAACATATTCCTGAGACACCATAAATTCTATAGTATCATAAAATCCACAGAGAAGGGCATTAACGTGAGCATCCAGGTCTGGAGGAGGCAATTCACTGTAAATTTTGTCTTCACTTCGGATTTCTTTCAATTTAGTTCCAGTAGAGGCCAACTCAGCAGATTGCTTGGCCAAGGAGTGGGGCGAGAGACCCTGTATGTCTGGTACTTTTTCATTGCCACAGTGGGTGGAATCTATTCAAAATTGGCATTTATCAAAGAAAATCTGGAAAGATTTTTAACCTGATATAGAACTCGTCAAACAGCAACCTTGTCTAAGTTTAAATAATCAACAAGCAAGGCAAAAGAAATGAATAATTGAAAAACCTGCTTGTTGTGGCTACTTTGTACTTCAGTGGGGAGAGATGACAAGTAGCATAACTGAGATGCAGGTCAGTCACCTATGTTCATCTTGTTTTTCTTTCCTTTCTTCGCTGATGCTTTTGCAGCCCCTTTGCCTCCTTTTTGGCCCTTGGCCAATTTCCCTTTCGCATTCTTTCCCTTCTTCAAGCCACCTTTCCCTGGCTTGCCCATTTCACAGGACCTTGCATCTTTCTTCATCTGCCTGTCAACCACCACCTTCCCTTTTCCACCCTTCACTTGGACCCCCTTCTTGGCAACCACATACTCCCTTTGAGGCTTCTTCGGAACCGCCTTCTTATAAAGCCGATCAATCATCTTCCCCTTTGACAGATCAGATATATCAGTCTGATCTGAAATGGAATTCGCCTTCTGACGAACCTTCTCAAGCTTTCTCATTGCTATCAACAGACCAAAAGGGCTAAGAGGAGATGAAATGGAATTCAAACCATTAACAATCATGGAACACTACAATTCCATTTTCTGATTAAATATTACACTTCATGTATACTGACACATCTTAAATTGTAGAATTTGAAGCACAAATAACAGGATTTGAACATTGGTAATAAGCATTGCAATCTAGAAACTATCAGCCCCTTGTTGATAAATGTTTAGCACAAAACATGAGATCTCCAGTTCAGGATTCAGCTTCATCCAGTGTAGCTGAAAGGCAGAAGCCACAAGTGCCCTTAGATCGCTCCATAGGCCTGGATGCACCTAGATGCAACTGTCTTTTTCTTGTAAGTGGGAATTTTACTTGAAAAAACGGAGAAACAACAACAAAACAGGGCTAAAAGATCACAGGTAACCAAGCTACAGCAAAAAAAAGGGGGGGGAGCGGGCGGGGGGGCGTGGGGGCTGGGAATAGAAATAAAGCAGCAAGGCAATGCAATTTTTGCCTTATCTTCTATCAAAAATAAGAAGAATACTCCTGCTTGACCTGTTCCTAGGAAGATTGTCCACGGCAGAGTTAGCCTCTATAGTAATCGCAGAGAAGGAAATAGTGTCCCCCACACAAACATCCCTTCATTCTTCAATCATGTCCACCACTCTCCAAGGGTATGAAGCTCATTTATTCCAAGAAATGATGTTTACTTGAGTCCACTCTAGGATAATCAGCCTTTCAAATAGTCCACGGCAATCTTTCAAGCTTGAGGAAGACCCACTACTTCCACATAATTAGTCTTTCTATCCAATCCGCCGTGAGAACTGCACAATTGATGTGCTAGTATTGCCACACTAAATTAAATATTTAAAGATTTTATTTTTAAATAAAAAATAAAAACAAGTCAATAGTTGAGTTGGTAGTGAAATTCTTAATTGAGAGAGAGGTTTAGGGATCGATTCTTGAAGTAGTAATAATAAAGATAAGGGAGGATGTGCTTATCCTATCTTATAATAATTTTTTTTTTAAAAGGGATACGAAAAGTTTAGGAAGCCCTAAAGTAAAAGGAAGAGGAAATTCTAAGAAAGCTCGATCAGGTAAGTTTTAATCGTTAGATCTTTTTAACTTTTTATTATGTTGTTAATTTCTTCTTTATCTATATAATGGATGGCGTGGATCATCCACACCATCATTGTATCGGTGTGTATGGGCAATTTTAATAAAGTGATGTTTTTATAATTTCGGTCTAATTAGTAATATTTTAGGAATAAATTAAATGGATGGAATCTGATTGTGCTAAGATAGATCTGTACGGATCATATGATCCTTAAGGCCAAAATATACAAGGGCCATAATTTTTAGATCAATCTAACAATCAGATAGGCCACATTAGTCAGATCTAAAAGTGTTTAATAAAAGAATCTTAGATTTTTGCGCAAGTGTTGGTATCACTTGGCGTAGAAGGTCGAGATGGGCCATCGGTGTATGTGTGGTTAGATCCACACCATCCATCTAATGTGTAGAGGCAAAACATGATAATACCTCAAGAATCTGAATGATCTGACCATCCGATGGACCACCCCGATCAAGTAATTATCATTCAATTTTATAATCTTAAAAAGGAGAAAAAAATAGAATAGAAATTTTAATTATTTGATTATTTTGGATCTGGCCACCTGGGAATAAACATTACGAAAACATTAGAGTGATCAGTGGACCCTAGTAAGTTTCTAATAGTAAGACATTCAATCACTACTGTTCCCTACTGTATGGTCCACCTGAGAATAGGATCTGTTTCATTTTTGGGCTCATGCTCTGCAATGATCTGGAAAAACGGATGGACAGAATGGATATAGAATATATACATCAAGATGGGACCCACAGTGAGGACCACACCGTCTTGGGTGAGGCCAGGGCCACACCTAATCCACTCCCAAAAGAAACAGGGACATGGAGGATTTATTTCTTGTGAAGAGGAAAAGGGGAAATGAAATGAATTTTACTGGAAAGTTATCCAAAGTATTCAACAACTGTCAAAGTACAACAAACACCAACATATTCCTGAGACACCATAAATTCTATAGTATCATAAAATCCACAGAGAAGGGCATTAACGTGAGCATCCAGGTCTGGAGGAGGCAATTCACTGTAAATTTTGTCTTCACTTCGGATTTCTTTCAATTTAGTTCCAGTAGAGGCCAACTCAGCAGATTGCTTGGCCAAGGAGTGGGGCGAGAGACCCTGTATGTCTGGTACTTTTTCATTGCCACAGTGGGTGGAATCTATTCAAAATTGGCATTTATCAAAGAAAATCTGGAAAGATTTTTAACCTGATATAGAACTCGTCAAACAGCAACCTTGTCTAAGTTTAAATAATCAACAAGCAAGGCAAAAGAAATGAATAATTGAAAAACCTGCTTGTTGTGGCTACTTTGTACTTCAGTGGGGAGAGATGACAAGTAGCATAACTGAGATGCAGGTCAGTCACCTATGTTCATCTTGTTTTTCTTTCCTTTCTTCGCTGATGCTTTTGCAGCCCCTTTGCCTCCTTTTTGGCCCTTGGCCAATTTCCCTTTCGCATTCTTTCCCTTCTTCAAGCCACCTTTCCCTGGCTTGCCCATTTCACAGGACCTTGCATCTTTCTTCATCTGCCTGTCAACCACCACCTTCCCTTTTCCACCCTTCACTTGGACCCCCTTCTTGGCAACCACATACTCCCTTTGAGGCTTCTTCGGAACCGCCTTCTTATAAAGCCGATCAATCATCTTCCCCTTTGACAGATCAGATATATCAGTCTGATCTGAAATGGAATTCGCCTTCTGACGAACCTTCTCAAGCTTTCTCATTGCTATCAACAGACCAAAAGGGCTAAGAGGAGATGAAATGGAATTCAAACCATTAACAATCATGGAACACTACAATTCCATTTTCTGATTAAATATTACACTTCATGTATACTGACACATCTTAAATTGTAGAATTTGAAGCACAAATAACAGGATTTGAACATTGGTAATAAGCATTGCAATCTAGAAACTATCAGCCCCTTGTTGATAAATGTTTAGCACAAAACATGAGATCTCCAGTTCAGGATTCAGCTTCATCCAGTGTAGCTGAAAGGCAGAAGCCACAAGTGCCCTTAGATCGCTCCATAGGCCTGGATGCACCTAGATGCAACTGTCTTTTTCTTGTAAGTGGGAATTTTACTTGAAAAAACGGAGAAACAACAACAAAACAGGGCTAAAAGATCACAGGTAACCAAGCTACAGCAAAAAAAAGGGGGGGGAGCGGGCGGGGGGGCGTGGGGGCTGGGAATAGAAATAAAGCAGCAAGGCAATGCAATTTTTGCCTTATCTTCTATCAAAAATAAGAAGAATACTCCTGCTTGACCTGTTCCTAGGAAGATTGTCCACGGCAGAGTTAGCCTCTATAGTAATCGCAGAGAAGGAAATAGTGTCCCCCACACAAACATCCCTTCATTCTTCAATCATGTCCACCACTCTCCAAGGCTATGAAGCTCATTTATTCCAAGAAATGATGTTTACTTGAGTCCACTCTAGGACAATCAGCCTTTCAAATAGTCCACGGCAATCTTTCAAGCTTGAGGAAGACCCACTACTTCCACATAATTAGTCTTTCTATCCAATCCGCCGTGAGAACTGCACAATTGATGTGCTAGTATTGCCACAAGGAATGACCCCAATACCCCTAGAGGACATCTCTCAAGCCGTGCATTCACATTGGTATGAGTAGCATGCACTTTGGGTTACCATGGATAAGGATGTGTCAGTGGTAGGTCCATTGATTCCTTTTGGTTTTCCTTATTTTCTTCCATGATTCTCGTTTATCATTTGGCCTTTCAACCAAGTATAAAGTCAGTAAAATGCCACCTGGCACCAGAAAAGAGGCCCGCTTTTTATTATCGAAATGGTTAACCCCATCAATAAACCTTTTACATCAAAATTCAAACTATTCTGTGTATTGGTACGAATTTGTGACAAATGCAATTTATTCAGTCATTATAGCCTCTGAGTTATGTTATCATGTACCTGTTTAATCACTCAAAGATGGAAAATCCCTCTCAAGAACAGTGAAGCCATTCCCAGCCAGACTAGCTTAAGAGCATCAGGTGATCTTGTCACGTCAGAGAGGTGGAGCAATCCAAGAGGCCTGATACTTCAGTCCTTTCCAGTGACTGAAGATACCATGCCAGCACCCAATAAATATTCACGAAGACAGCCCTTTAAATCAGGGAACAGGCCAGCCTGGGCTCATAATATAAGAGTTCTAAAAATCTTGGACAAGCTGCAGCACATAAAGAGCCTTACCATTGAAAATCCTTTTTTTCTTTTTTTCTTTTTCGTTCTTTCTTTTTTTCTTTTTTGAGAGAGAGAGGTCACTGTTGAAAATCTTATTGTTACTTTCTACCCACAACCCACAAAACAGCCAATGCCCCCATTTTCCACAGAAGCGTACCAATAGGGCCCCACGCAGTCATTGACTATCTTTCGAACAGCTACCGGACCGAGTCAGGCATAGTTCACATAATACCAAACTTGGAGAAATTGAAGCCCATATCTCCTTCATGAAATAGCAATACAAAAGGAGATTGTTAAAATCATCTTCATTCCCACAACAAAGCATCTATTTGCCAAACATGTCCCTCCATTCTTGAGGTGATCAATTGTGAGAATTTTGTTGATACAGGTTGTCCACACAAAGGGCCTCACTTTTAGTGGGACCAGAACAGACACAAATAAAAGACAATACCAATTATCTGGTCACTGTGGTCTCCACCAGGGATTGCTCGAGAGATCTGAGGTGAAAATCCCACTAGATTCCAATGATCCTTCTGTCAGTAAGAACTTGCAGGAAAAAAATTCCTTGAAGAAGCTCAAGCATCCTCCCCAGACTGACAATCTCTTCCCCTTGACGCAGGAAGGAATTAATTGAGTCACCTCTACAACTGGCAATGAACTAAACATCTTCAAATAACTCCAAAGGAAGGCTTCAAGCACAATACATCTTCCCAGAAACAAGGTATTCCAAAACAGTTACATAACAGTAACGATGGTAACCGTTGTGTTACAGGGTCATGACAGCCATTATGGGGAAAATGGCCCATAACGACCACCTAACGGTCCCGTGATGGCCGTAACAGCTAGGTAATGATCCATTACCACAAAGGGACTCCTGCCCACTCCCCAGCCTCCAAACCCGTTTACCTGGCATAGCCAGGTTAACTGTTCCGGTGCTTCTTAATCCAAGGTCATCACAGTTAATTTCCAAGCGCACATTATCCCACAACACCGAACAGAACTTATAAGATCCAACCCAGTCATTCTACAAGAACTGCTTGATAATAGATTCAATCGAAGTCACAAGGCACCAGGGAAATGACAGAAGATATAACGGCAGCAAGGAAAGGAACACCTTTATTGGAGACCCAAATGCCTAGTTAATTCAGCTGAAGGGCAGCCAGCCTGCAACCAATCACCCTTGCAATAGAAGATACCCCCAGTATTGAGATTGGCACTGATGATGCTGCTTTTCAAGATATTCATCCTAAGTCCATAAACCACTTCGACTCTGAGATTCTAAAATGACACCACCAACCACCTTCTTGAAACACAACCCTAAAACTCTAGCAGTGAGTTTGTAAATAAAAGGTCTAAAATCGATAACATGTTCAGCACCATCCTTCTTCAGGATGAGGCCAAAGAAAGAGGCACCCAAGGATTTGTAGAACTCTTCAAAAACTATCATGACACGCACTTTATTCACACTCCCACATTCTGGTTGAATAGTAGAGGAAATCTATCAAGACCCAAGGCCCAATAACGGCATGAGTCAGAAAGACTGACCTCAAAATCCTTGAGAAAGAAGGCATATCTGAGCTTCAGGACTTGGGAAGGATATATCATATCAAAATTAACACCTCTGAGCAGCAGCTAACAGCAAAGTCTTCAGAAAAAAAAAAAAAAGTAGCAGAGAAGAATCTGATGAAACAGTAGGAGACTACTTCCTTCTCCAAGAGAACTTGATCGTTACAGCAGAAAAATGATTTGTTCTTCTTGAGCATTTGCTAACTTGTGAAAGAAAGCTGTATTGTTGCCTCGTTGATCCATCCATCCCAAGATTTCTACCTCCAGTTAACACTTCTTCCCTCCTTAAAACATCATTCAGAGCTTCCGCCAGCATCAGCTTCTTTGTGGCAGCAAAGCAAGCAGATATCTGAACTCTTCTTCAATACATTCCAAATCATCAAGCTCTTTCATAGATATTTGCTTTGGTTGCTTTCAGGTCCACAGGAACTTCTAAATTCCATACTTTCAACTTCTCCCTCAGCATACAAAGCTTCATAGATAACCGACGAGCGTCACGAGCTGCATATCCCAAAGTATCAAAGAAGGCCCACGAGCCTTCAACTGGCGATACAAAAAAAGGAAGATTAAGCCATATACACTCGATTCTGAACGATTTGAGACCCTTGACTCTAGCTTGGAAGAAAGACACAGAGGCTTATTTGGCCACGTGAATTTGGCTCCCTAGAGAGGGAGATTGACCAGCCCCCACTTTAAATGAATTCATTGAATCATATCATACTTGATGCAATTCTTGAGACTTGACCCTCCCAGTTTTCTGTGGCTGTATCTAATGACGTTCAAGTCCCCACTCAAAAACCATGGGGCACCCAACAAGTAAGAAAACCACCGAGCTCCTTCAAAAATCCTATCTCAATCCTGGGTCATTTGGACCGCATTGGTAAGTTTAATGCTATTACATATCTTAGACCGTATGATAGACACCACTTCCAACAACCATGTGACGAGGACGTCACATCAAGTACGCCTTTGCGCACATATAAGAGGAGGGGGTGGGCCCTAGTCTCTCCATGGCTAGGTGAGTATTGAAGACCCCATAGTGCATGTACGAGCATCTAGAAAACCCCACACTAGGAAAATGCACACGGATTACTTTATAGATTGATTTGGACCGTTGGATTTGATGGACACAACGATCGGACCGTTGGATAGCATGGATTACATGATCGGGTCATTGATCGTGGACCATTTTTCATTATAGTACAAATATTTGTTTTAGGATTTAGTTTTATGTTTGATTTATGCTTTTGGACAATTTAGAAGTGGTTTTATATGCTTTTTCTTATACTATGATTATTTTGGTTAAAAGACATACAGCAGGGACTATTTTGTAATTTTCTAAAAGCTCTTCAGACTATATAGAGGGAGCATATGGAGGTATCCCTAATGGTGGATTTCTATTTTTTTTTTAAAAAAAAAAAAAAACCTTCTTTGTTACCTCTTCTTCATGCAATTTGGAATGAAAATTGATGTGATGCCAATCTTCAATCATGGGAGTGTGAGACTTCCAGTTATCCACCTTCGAATCTTCCTTCTATGTTCAAGGTATTTTGTTAAAATCTCTTTTGTTCTTCACCTAAACCATCTAAAACCTTTCCAAATATCTTCCTTCTTCATTAGTCCCTCCATCAAAACCCCATAATTACAGACCAAACCCAAGCCGACCGGACCCCACACATGTGACCATACGGTCACACGTGTGAGCCCCATGACTGGTCCAAACAGCCCAATTTTCTTTCCCCTTTGCATCTTTGTTCCTTCCTTCCAAAACCCTAACCCTACCTGATGTAAAGCAGGTCACAGACACTTTCATGTCCAAGATGGATGAGAGAAGGCCCAATCAAAGGCAAAAGTCATCAAGACCGTCAGAACCCTAAAACAAGCATATCTCATAAACCGAAATGAGTTACTCCACGTACCATATCTGATTTTGGGGTAGGACGACCTACTTTAGCCAACCAACTTGGCAATGTTGGTTTGCCTACACCGAATTTATGAGATTCCATCATATTGACGGCCGAATTCCATGTTTAATTCCGTTTTTACTATAAATAATAAGTTTTAGTTTGATTATAAGTCTTCGTCCATTCAGACTTAGGAGTTGTGCCCAACATGAAAAGTGTTTAGAAAAATTAGGAGAATAACATGGTTAAGTAACATAGAACACTTCTTATAAATAAAAAATTTACTATTTATAGTAAGTTACGAATTTTAGGAAGTTTTAGTTATAATTTAATTCATAAACTTATTCAAGTCTTAGTATCTCTATTTAAATGGGTGTAGACTCATCTATTTCATCTATCAATCAATCAACAAGTTTCTTTCATATATTTTAAAAATATTTCTATTTCCTTTCCTCATGGATTCAAGAAGTCTCTGTGAGGAGTCCAGAGAAGCTCCATGGATTTAGAGTAGTTATCCTTAAGGAAGACGGTGATCGACCTCATCACGTTCATCCCTGCATCACTACCCCAAAATCCCTAATCTCTCAATTTTCCCTAAATTCACAAACCTTAGATCTCCAAATCCTTCAAGTAACCTAAAATCCCTATTTTTCATACATCCAAAACCCTAATTCACATCTCATAATACATAAACCCTTTAATCACTCCATCCAATTCCCCAATTTAGCCCTAATCCTAATTTCACCCTTTTTTCTGAAGCTTCCCTAACCCTAGCTTGACCCACACACAAATCTAGTAAACCTTAGGTAGTATTAGACCTTCCCCTTTATAGTAGACCTAACCCTATGCTATTTGCATTAGATCCTAATTTTTCATATTTATTGATCTTGTATGACGGTGCTTGACAACTTAATCTTAAATTGTGCATGATTTCCTCTTAAAATCTTGATATTTGTGATGATGTTAGCAAAATTTGTGGTTTTGCTAACATTAGTCTACAGTGGCCCTTGGTAACAAGTGCAATCAACTGAAGAACATGAGAATAGTGTAACCACTTGGAGGAACCCATCAATGATAGAACACTATTGCATACAAACCTTAAGAACCTGATCACACATCCATGGTGCAACTCTATAGTAACTAAAACCTTCTACACTATGAAAGTGTCTTGACCCACATCCTTTTAAAAAGCATTAACTTATTGATGTGCCCGCATCCCTCCAGATAAAAATACAAAACTTTCACACCTGAAAGCATTCTCCATTAGTAATCACCAACCCAATTGTTGAGAAATAAATATAAATTTTGTAAAATTATAATAGTGTGGTAAACTAATAGTGTAAGAGTAGAAGCTTTAAGAGAGCCACATAGAAGCTTCATAGTTCAAATTCAAATGGAAAATGACATGGGTATTTGGAGTAGGAAGAATCTCGTTAAATGTAAATAAATGTGTAGAAAAGACCTCAAAAGCCTATATATACATGTAGGGGTCTTCATTGTAACACAAGAAGTAAAGAATATTCAATACAAGTGAATTTTTTTCATCCCACTTCTAGCTTGCATAAAAATCTAAGAGTGTTAGAGGCCTCTTCACATACAACACCAACGACCTTTGCTTTCTTTAAGTTAGGCAAGACTTCTCTAATATAAAAGGCTGGAGATGTGGATTTTTTGGGCCTAAAAGTAGGGAACCTTTTCCTTTTCCTTGCCTCTTTTAAATTTTTAGGCAAGCTCTTCACAACAACAACCTTATTTGTAAGTGCTGCTATGAACCGGTCCTCGTCAAAAAGATGAGAAAAGCTCTCGAATTTGGGGCCGCAGAACATGCCAAAGGATAAGTAAAAAAACAAAACATCGGACAAGGCCGATTGCTTTCTTGGATCTCTGGAATGACAAGAGTAGCATTTAGAAGACTGGATATGGTGACAAGATCACAGATCTAGAAAATGAACAAACCTGTTACAAACTCTCAACAAAAACAGCAACAAAGCAAATCTCTCCAGCCGAAAGAAACCCACAAAAGATCGTCTTCTCAAACCCACCAAATTTTTTTGGCATAGATGAAACCATCTCTGCTCGCTTGGAGATGCAGCAACCACAGCAAATAAGCTGATAAGTTACAAATTGAAATTTTAAATGAAATTTCTTAGAAAATTAAACCTAGGGAAGAGCTCAAGTGCTAAAAAATCTTAGACAATGAAAATTTAAATGAAACAAATAAAAGAATATAAACCAAAAACCAAACTGTGACAGGGTAAGAATAAAGATATACCCTTTTTTTTTTCTTTTTTTCTTTATTAATAAAGATGCACCCTTGCCACAAGAAGCAAAGGTGATTTCGAGGCATGCATTTGTGATTCTTAAGTCTTCGCCTTATAGAATTTAAGCTTGCAATTCATGTTGAAATGTACAGCATAACAGTTTCATTTATATTCTTAACAAGATCGTCATCCATCCCTATTTATAGAACTATTTCAACCCAAAAACATATACTACTTTATGCTGCAAGATTAGAAAGTGTAAAGGGGTGAAACATACTAGTTCCTTGTTAAACCTAGTTACCTACATTCCGGTCTTCCTTCTAGGTTCCTAACTCATTCCAATTTGCTCTATTGTAATTATCCTCTTAATTTGATAAATGTTTGGTCATTATCAAATCTTTACTCCTAATTAAGAACATGAACTACAATATGCACCTTTATATCTGTTTTATATCTAAATGGATATAAATTTTCGTAACCTGGAATTTACCAAAAACAGTCAAGGATCCAAAACTAAGCATTACACCTGATACTTTCCACAAGTAATATGCTAACTTACAGACTGTACTATTCCTCCAACTGTGGAGGGTAAATCAACCAACTTTGCAGAGTGACAGTCTTATCAATAGCTTGGAATTCAACAACAAATAAAGAAGGCATGGAAGAAGCCTTTAGCCACTGAATGACACTAAACGGGTCTTTTTCCATCCAAGAGGAGTGATCAACCTCCACCAGAGTTTTAAGACAGTACGCAGGGCAGCTACCCCAAACTTAACAGTGTTAGCATTTCCAATCAGACCTGCATAAGCAGAAAGTATTTCACCCATATCATTGGCAAAGGCACCATTAAGAGTGGCTCGACCAGGTTAAAGCAGTGTTATGACCAAGTCTCCTACCTCCACAAACAGTTCAAACCTAGGCAAAATTGTAATATTGCCAACAAACAAAACACAATCTGCTCAAAGAATTTTTCACAGAAATAGAAAAGTAGAAATAAAGTGAGTAGATCTAGATCTAAAAAGCAAAAGATCGGCACCAAGAGAACAAAATTCAGCAGACGTGAAGATTCGTAGATGGGAATTACAAAAGTTGAAAATAGTTTCTAATACTTGAAGAAAAAAAAAAAAAAAATCTCCATTTAGCCCTCATCTATCTCTGCCTACAACCTGCAAAATAAAATAACAAAAAGAAATTAATTAGTATTCACAATATCCTACAAGAAGTTCTACTGTATATGTAAAAATAATAATAATAAATAAATAAATCTTACCCTACATAAACTGGCAGGCCAAGCAATACTAGTTTCAACTACATCCCCAATTGTCTTATATCGTCCATAGGGTCTTATCAAAGCCTCCTGACATATCATTGCCACCTGAACGTATACTTCCCAGTAATCAGTTCCGAGTTCTTGCCCTCCTACTTTTATGAGTGGATCCTTACTCAAAACAGCTCCCTTAGCCACAGTAACCCCGGGCCTCGCGACACTGGTAAGAAGAACTTCGATCACATCCTACAAATAAAATTCACTATTTAACAAAATGCATTGTATCGAATAAACGCTCCTCTATAGCCAAATTCCAGTTTACAAACATATACCACATATAATTAAGAACACGATAATCTCAGAACATAATTATTATATATAAAAAAAAAAAAAAAATCTATCCAATTTGTATGAGGATTTACCTCAGCACTACTGCGAGTCGTGGTCTTCCCCTTCTTCGCCGAGGATCTCTGCAACTGATAAATCAATATCAATCAACATATACCAACTGAAGTATAAAGAATTCTAGGATATAGTACATATATAAATATATACATATATAATATAATTACCTGTGAGGTTGATGATGAGAACGGCTGGTTTTGGTTGGGATTAGCAGATACACCTAATACTGTGGCTAGGTTAATGTTTGGATTTGTCAGGGCGGACATCAATGTTGCCAAAGTTTCTCTCAAGGATGACATTTCAGCCACAGTTTCTTTTAGGGATGATATTTCAGCCTGCAATCCCTTATATCGTTCGTCTCTCTTCTGAGCAACGGAGGCCAACATTGGTGTTGTGCCCCGCAAATCAGAAGGAGAGGGACCTAACCCATAAGTGCGAACACGGCCATGTCGATCTTCTCCCATGACTTGGGAGAATACGTCATTCCATGTAGTGCTGCTCTGTGAGGCCTCGGAGTGCTGATTTATTCGTTCATTAAGTTGTGACTGCAATAAAAATAACACTGGTTTAGATTGTACAATGATAAAGTAATAGGCTAATCAGAGCTAGTTATATATGAGAGAAATTCAAAAAAAAACAAAAAACAAAAACAAAAACAAAACAAAACAAAAAAAAAAAAAGTAGATTCATGGGCATACCATTGCTACTGATGAAGCCTCATCCACGGGCCTCCCATCCTTGCATGTATGGGTCAATATGAACATCTCTGCCCTGGTCAAATCCTCTCCATCAGCCCTCTTCGCCCTCTATCATTATGTAAACAAGAACAATTTAATGCATCGTAATATGTGATGATCAAGTTATATATCACAGACATGGTTGATCGAGTGATTAATAAAATTTACCTCTTCCTCACGTATCCGAGCAAAGCTCTTCGAGCCTGCAGCGTGGCTGATCTTCTGTTTTCCCCGATTCTTTGTATTTGTCTTATTGCGGGCCTATAATGTGGCATACCGAAAGAGTAAATTATGTAATATCAACAAAAAATGGTTGTGTAATTCTAGAACGTGAAGCATTTAATAGCTACTTATCACATACCTTCCCCTCTTCAGAGTTCCAAAACTCAATGAGGACCTTCCACTGATCCGATTGGACCCGCTCATCAAGGTCTGCGAGCCGCTTCTCATCAGTCTCATGAGGTAAATAGTGGAGTTTCTTTAACTCGCACTTCCACTCCCTCCATTTTTTACCAATAGACATCAGCACCCAAGACTTAATGTTTGTGTCAATGTCAAACTTAGACTACATCACACGTTAAAACCAAACAATCACATAATAATAATAATAACAAAAAACAAAACAAAACAAAACATTGTCACCATTACCGTGACAAGCCCCCACATATCATCCTTACTCTCATCTGGCACCGCCCTCCAATCAGAAAATGTAAGGGGTGCAAATTCCCCATTACGTGCTATGGTCCCTAGGAAGTTTGTAAGCTTGCTAACATTATCACCAACAGGCTGCCCTAGAGTGTTGGTGGTAATAGGAATGCGTTGCCCTTCACGCATATTCCAAACTTCTAAGCATCGTGTGGGGCCTCGAGTCTTTTTTTTCGTGGATGACAAATCTGTTGAAAAAAAAAAAACCAAACAACAATAATATGCAAACCCGTATAGTTCATTAGAATAAAAAGACATGAAATTTGCAAGGATATCATAAGGGATGCTTAGCATACCACTAGGAGCCTCTATGGATCCAATTGACTGGGGCGGATCCTGAGGCTGAGGTTGGGAGGGACCCATCTTAGCCTGGGACAGTTGAGGCTGGACAGGTCCCACATCAGTCTGGGGCAACTGAGGGTGGCTCTTGCTACCAGTCATAGTGCATACCGGTCGCCTAGCCGTGCGTCGTCCAGTGCACCTCATGTCTAACACCTGTATATGTCCAGCAATATGACAGTATGATAATCAATAATTCCTCATTTTTAGTTCATAATATATCTAAACAGATATCCATAAAATGAACAGTCTAATTTGATCAAATTGGAGCCCCATATGCAATTTGCAAATAACTTCAAAGCACATGTGTATCATCTGTCACACTCTGCCAAAGTATCAAAGTTTTTTTAAGTACATGAGCTATTTAATACTCTTACAGAGTATGAAGCTAGTTACTCAGACACTTAAAAATTGTACTGGTGGCATACAATAACACAATGATATATGCAGGTCATACAAATTGTGGATTCCATTATCAATGAAACATCTCCAAAATCGTCATATCAAGCAATTCTAACCATCCATATATTGCCTATCAAATGGATGGTTAAAACAAAATAATGAGTGATCCAAATTTGTAAGGTCAAAGATCAGGCTTACCATATGAAAGGCCACACATGCAATGAAAAAATGAAATATACATGTGTATCTGAATTTTTTTTGTTGAACTTTTCAAATCAAAGTGCATTGTGTCATATCTATGTCTCCAACCTTTTGCTGATTTGGCTATTTATGGCTTGAATGAGACTGACCCAGAATATGATTAATGACTTGCACATCCATCATAAGAGTTCATGTATAATGCTACATCAGTACAATATGGTGAACTTCTCAAATCAAAGTGCAATGGTCAAAAGCTTACAACGGCTAGTCTTTCACATATTGAGTAAAATCTTTCTTTTTCATACATCGGGACAATATGGTACATAAGAAATCAATTATTGGGACCCATGACCCTATCTTTCAACTTCTCCCGTAGTAGAGAAGGCCCACCAGCCTTCAACTGGTGATACAAAACCACGATGATTAAGCTACATACATTCGATTCCGAATGATTTGGGACCCATGACCCTATCTTGGAAGAAAGACACAGAGGCTTATTTGGCCAAGTGAATTTTTGGCTCCCTAGAGAGGGAGATTGATCAGCCCCCAATTTTCAATGAAGTCATTGAATCCTATCATATTTGATGCAATTCTTGAATCTTGACCCTCCCAGTTTTCTGTGGCTGCATCTAATGATGTTCAAGTTCCCACCCAAAAAGCATGGGGCACCCGACAATTAAGAAAACCTCCAAGCTCCTCCCAGAAATCCTATCTCAATCCTAGGTCATTTGGACCACATTAGTTTTTTCAGTAGTTTTAGATCTAAAAATTAATTTAATGCAATCAAAATAGAAGTAATTTTAATGCTATTACATATCTTAGACAGTAGGATAGACACTACTTCCAAAGACCCACCCAATTAAACATTCCAATGAATCCACGAACCATCCCAATTAAACCAATCAAAATTCAGCAACATCATTCCAAAGAAAACCAACATTAAAACCTAAAGCAATTAAGAAAAAAACAAATATCTCAGTCAAGCATCTATTTATCAACCTAATAATCAGTAATCAAACATCCATCAACCAGTAATCATTAATCAAAAGCTAAAGTGCTAGGCCTCATGGATGTCGAAATAGATAATACCCTTTCTTTAAGGAATTTTTCTTAAATCAAAGCTTTGATCTTGTGAGAAGAGGTATTTTGGGTGTCAAAATGCTCAAAATTTCTTAGATTCCACTTCAAATCTAAGAATTTTGGGAGAAAAGCATTTTCCATAAATCAAAGCTTGGATCTAAAGGGTATCTCACATCATTGATGTGCCCATAATCATAAGGGTAACTCACATCCTTCTGCAGGTAGCACTCAAGGATAGCACCTTGCCTAAGACACAAGGCAAGCACCTTGCCAAAGGCCCAAGCACAGCGCCGGCAGCCCAAGCACCTCAGACCTATGCCTCAACCACGAACCTATGTCACCTTTAACTTCATTGGTTTCATCATACCTTCAATAAATCTCCACCATCCTTATTGCGGGCATTCTTTGCACGTTTCCGCTGCTTAGCACTTCCTTCTTTTCTACTCACGAGTTGTTCATAAGCTTGATCAAGGAGTTCCTCCGGTTGGTCATCATTCCTGACTAAGAGTATCAAATGCATCATTGCATATCCACAGCAAGCAGATCAACCATCATTTATTTGTACAGGAAAGACACTGCTATCATCTGCAACCATATCAACCACGTCAAAGGATTAGAGAATTACCGTCTCTGTTCGTCATCAGAGTCAATATCACTCGGTGAATCTTCCTTGTAAGAAGCTGCAGGGGTTTCTTCACCCTCACTGTCATTTAAGTCGTCATTCTCATCAATAAACTGTGTGGAATCAGCAGCCTGCAGTTCTTTCTTTCCCTGAAGTGAACATGGAAATGGCATGGAGATATCAGAGCTGCATGTCTCAAAGAAACAGGAGTGCCAAAAGGTGAACCAGAAAGGTCAAGCTGTGCAGTCTTTTTTCTTCTTTTGTCACACAAAATCCAAAGCCGAACATACCTTCCTTGAAGTAGTAACTCCATCCTCATACCTGTGGAAAAACGTAAGAAATTGCACGTGAAAGGCATTTGCAAAACAACTTCAAGACACCCAACACAAAGAGACAGTCCATACGAAAGTCGGAGATCGAGGAAGCATCACATGTACCTCTACATGCAGCCATGTGTGCAAGCACACATGTAGGAACAAGTAAGCCAAACATGTAAAACACAACAAGAGATGACCCAAAGAATTTGAAAGTTTCTACAGACCGTCAGTTGTTTTCATACATGTGTCAGTGTGACCTAGGCATATGATATGCACAGTGGGTTCCACCTGATACACAGAACAGATGTCCTACACAAATGCCCAGTATAATGCATCCTATGAATGGCTGGCACGTGCGACTGCATCAAAAGGTGCATGTTCTTTTTTTGATAAGAAGAGGTGCATGTTGAATGGTGCATGTGAGACGAGAAGCTCATATAGAATATCATCACCATCATCTAAGCCTTACACCAACTAATTGAGGTTGGTAAAATCTCATATTGAATATTTTTTAAGGGTGTGTTTGGTTGCACAAAATATCATGATACTTATTGATTAATCAGTCTAAATTGGTGCACAATATCAACGAGGTTTGGGCGAATGGTCTTCACCATAGGTTTGCTCCCTATAGGTAAGGGTTCGATTCCCCTCCTTGGCTTTACCCGATACACGTGGTTGTGGGTGATTGCATGTATCCGCAAGGATTAGTCTCACTTCAAAAAAGAGGTGGGGATACCCTGTGTCTTCAAAAAAATATATCATAAAATTTCTTGAAATTTGATTCAACCGAACACACCCTAACAGAAAAACTCACATACAATATACATAGGGTTAAATAGAAAATTTATCGAAGATAACGAAAATATAAACAGACATCACAGATCCATGTCTGCCATGGAACGTCCGTGTCCATGCCAGTACACGTTGACAGCTAAAAAAAACTAAGTGGCATATTTACCGCATCCCCTAACACGTATATGCGAAAAACCTACTAGATTCAGAAAGTGGTCTATCTAGCACATCACTAATCAAATTTATTTAAACATAAGGCCAGAAACTGAAAACAGACATCATGCTTTTGCCCACTTTGCTAACAAAACCCACCAAAAATGAGAACGCTTACCCTTCCCGGTGTCTCTTTTGTTTTCTTCCTCGAAGAACATCCAACACCTGCATCAGATGTCCAGGTAGTATGAGAACAAAACAATCTTAATTGCAGTGCGAAATAAGTGACAGACAGGTGAGATGAAAAGCATGCATCAATATCTTTGACTCAGAAAAATTATTAAAATTACCCTAGGGGGCTCTATAGCTCCCTGAAATAGATGCTTAACATCGAGAAGACGAGGATCAATCTTTGCAGGGGCCTTATATCTAAGACCCACCACATAAATTTCCGCAGATGTTGAACGACTAGCACCAGGTTTAGTCACCTCTACTTTGTTGAATAGCTGCCAGGCAAATTCCATCATCCATATGAACCACCTATAGAGATGAACAAACCAGTCCTGAGCAAAGGGAAACCTCACCTGCTTGAGACAGTAGAGAATGGCACTATAGTCCTGCGACCTGAAAACCTGTCACAAATATTAGAAAGCATTAACAAACAAAGGGGACTGGTAATATACTTGCAAATCCAGCAAAATTTGAAAACAAAAAAAAATTCAAGTATCTAACGAACAGTGCAAGGGCAATAGAAGAAAGATCTCAGAAAGGACTTCACATAAAATATAAAACTCTTTCTCTCTCTCTAGTAATAATATGAAGAAACAGACCTCTCTCTCTCTCTCTCTCTCTCTCTCTCTCTCTCTCTCTCTCTCTAGTAATAATATGAAGAAACAGACCTCTCTCTCACCTCTCTATCAAGTAATAATATGAAGAAACGAACCTCTCTCTCTCTATCTAGTAATAATATGAAGAAACAGACCTCTCTCTCACCTCTCTATCAAGTAATAATATGAAGAAACAGACCTCTCTCTCACCTCTCTATCAAGTAATAATATGAAGAAACAGGATAGAGTAATAATATGAAGAAACAGACCCCAGACCCCGCCCCCCCCCCCCCCCCCCTCTCTCTCTCTCTCTCTCCAGCAGAATGCTTTGTGTCCTAACCCCCTTCTTCTTTTCCCCCCATTCTGGGTCTAGGTCCATCCGACGTAGATTGCCTACTGATGCTACAGTAACCAATCGTTACTGACAGTGCTCTATGGGCCCCCACCATGATGTATGCATTTTATCAACGTTGTCTATCCATTTTGCAAGATCATTTTATGGCATGAGCCCAAAAATCAAGCAAATCCATATCTCAGGTGGACCACAACACAGGAAACAGTGATAATTGAACGCCCGCCATTAAAAACTTCTTGGGGCCCACAAAAGTTTTGGATCAAGCTGATATTTATGATTTCGCTTCGTAATGGTGGGGTTCAATCACCACTGTTTTCCTATGGTGTGGTCCACCTGAGATTTGGATCTTCCTCTTTTTTGGGCTTATGCATTAAAATGATCTCGAAAGATGGATTGACGATATATATAAAAACCTAGACATCATGGTCGGGTCCATAGAGCACCTACCAATAGCTACCTTGCTATGTGGGCCCCACCATGATGTATGTTTAATCCATGCCGTCCATCCATTTTGGATCCAAATTTCAGAAAATTTGGGCTAAGAAGAGCTACAATCAAGAAGTTTTTCCCCTCCAAAATACAATTCCCAACAACAACTCCTATTCTTTTCCTTTTTCTGTATGGATGTCAATTTCGATTAATGGATTCCAGAATTCCATTTGTTGATGTTGAATTTGGTTGTTGGAATCATCTTATGTTCTTTAATCATTGAGCTTAAAGGGAATCATATATTCAGGAATCTCAAGATTTGCAACAAATGTTTCATTACAATTCGAGTCAATACACATTTTGTTATGGGCTGGATTCAAGTGCATTGGCAGATTGCATTTTCATTATTGCATTTGTTGATGTTGAATTTGGTGGTTGGAATCATCTTATGTTCTTTAATCATTGAGCTTAACGGGAATCATATATTCAGGAATTTCAAGATTTGCAACAAATGTTTCATTACAATTCAAGTCAATACACAGTTTGTTATGGGCTGGATTCAAGTGCATTGGCGGATTGCATTTTTATTATTGCGTTTGTTGATGTTGAATTTGGTGGTTGGAATCATCTTATGTTCTTTAATCATTGAGCTTAGAGGGAATCATATATTCAGGAATTTCAAGATTTGCAGCAAATGTTTCATTACAATTCAAGTAAATACACATTTTGTTGTGGGCTGGATTCAAGTGCATTGGCTGATTGCTTTGTTATTATTGGACCAGATTTTTATCATTACAATTACATTACTCTTGAGTTGCAGTTGAAATGAAGGCAGTGGAAGCTTGTGTACTCATTACAAACAGTAGGAAACATCACTACAGTCCAGTTATATCTGTTTTATTGATTTTTGTAATTCAATTCAGTTGCTCATCCAAACACACACTGGACCACTCAAATGCAGATGGTGTTTGCTACAGCTTCTGTAGGATGGGTGCTAATGGCCTAGTCCTCTTCTTAACTATTTTCACACCTCCGTTTCCACATTACGGGTATATTGAATACGTGGGCCCACTTGTATGGCTCACCTGAAGATTAGTTTAGCCTAAGAATCGGCTCAACTATTCATTTAGATGGACTCAACAAAAAGACATACTTCTATCCAAGCTTGCTTATATGTCAATCTAATTTTTGAATAATTCCCTACTCCAAGCTCTAGTTGGTGTAAAGATACAGATTCTTACCTGTAACTAACTTGCAAGTTATCCAAACACCGAAACCAACTTACTTGTAAGTAATTTACAGCTTACATCCAAACAGGATTACCTGTAACTTACCTTCACCTGTAAGCAAGTTACATGGAAACTTCCTGTGGCAAGGAAATAGTGATACCTCGAAATTTTACCTTCTAAGTTGGAAGGAGGTCTGCACTTCCTTTGATGAGGGAGGGGAAAATATTAGAAATCTTGATCTGGTTAATAAAGCTCTGCTTGGGAAATGGATTTGGAGGTTTAATACTGAATCAGATAGTTTATGGAGACAGGTTGTGGCTGCTAAGTATGGTACTACCCCCCAAGGACGGAGAACCAAAGACTCCTCTTACAGAGCCTCTTATGTTTGGAAGAGTATTGCCAAGATGGGGCATGTGGTTTCTTTTGTCTTAGGGAATGGTTGCAAAATCAAATTTTGGTTGGACAACTGGTGTGGTTCCCCTATTCTAGCGGATAGCTTTCCCTCCCTGTTTTCATCTCTATTGACCTCAATTCCTCTATAGAGAATTGTTTTTCTTTCAACAATAATGGAGAGATGTGGCTGCCCCATTTTAGAAGAAACCTCTTGGGTAACGAGATAGAGGATTTTATTGGTCTTTTGTTTGTTTGCAAGAGCTGTCTCCCAATCCCCTAGTCGAAGATTCACTTTTTTGGACCTTATCAACCACTGGACAGTTCTCGGTTAAATCTCACTATCGCTCTCTAGCGCCCTAAAAAGTCCCCAAGGCACTTCTGCCATGTTGGTCTGATCTGGAAATATGGGGTGCCGCCAAAATTCGCGACTTTCAGCTGGTTGCTTGGGAGAGACCGAATTCTTATGGTTTATAACCTAAAGAAGAGAGGAATGCTTATTCCCAACGTTTGCCTGCTTTTTCTTAAGAATGAGGAGTCTGTGAATCATCTTTTCATCTGCTGCCACTACACCTGTGATGTTTGGTGGGGTGTTCTAAGATTGGTCAATGTCTCGTGGGTCATGCCATCTTCAGTCGACAACTTCTTCAGCATGTGGCATGAAGAATCAGGAGGATCTGTGGGAAAAAGGAAATGGAAGACTCTTCTTCTGGCAGTTTCTTGGGCAATTTGGGCGGAAAGAAACAATAGATGTCTCTAGAAAAAAAAAAAAAGCGTGGCTTCTGCGGGGGGGTTTTCTCTAGGGTTTTAGCTCTCTTCAGGGACTGGACTCTATAATGTATTTCTTGATGGCTGTTTCTATCCAGGAATGAGCTTATTTTTGTGTTCTCTTCCCTTTAGTCTCTTTTCTTTTTCTTTTTTGCTTTTTTGCTGCTTTTGTTTTTTCCCCCTCTTCCTTGTTGTCTTTCTCCTTGTCTTTGAGAGGACCTCCCTCTCAGCCTTGTGTTTTTTTTTTAATAATAATATTTCTTATCTTTCATAAAAAAACTTACAGGCATACAAACGTGCCTTTACTTTATAAGCTTATATGAGTAGTTTCATTCTCCATGGGAAAATCCAAAATCCGAAAGGTCCCATTTCAACCACAAAAGGAGGACAGCTGTTAACAACAGGGAAGGAGATCATGGCAATGCTTCCTAAGATAATGGAATATTTTGCAGTGTCAGGTGTAAATCACATACTCAAGTGAGCTATTTTTATTATTTTCTTACATGAAGACCATAACTGAGGAATTTAGAGACAGGCTGAGTCTAACACTGAATGCCGATTGCACTGCCTTCTTGGGGGGGAAACGGAATGGTCAACAAAAATACGGGATGTAGAAGGTATCAAGGGCTTGGATTATCTACTTTCGGATCCAATACAAGATTGAAATTTCAGTATCACTAGTATAAATAAAGGCAGTAAGGGGTCGTTTGGATGGTGGTAAATGGTTTACATTGTAAATGATTTACTAGTAAATCACTGAAAGGCTGTAAGTGATTTACAGCCCATCTGTTTGGCTTTAAGTTGTAAATGATTTACAGTGTTTGGATAGCCTGTAAATGGTAAATGAAATCTGCTTTATAGGCTTTCATTCAAAAAAATGGAGCTGGTGCCAATTGCCATCTCCTCATTTACTAGTAAATGAAATCTCAGCTTTTTGCTAGTAAATGAGAAGGGGGCTTTGCTAGTAAATCATTGAGAGCATCCAAACACAAGTACTAAATCATTTACTACTTCCCCCATTTACCACCATCCAAACGACCCCTAAGGACACTCCCAAGGATGACGAAAGAAGTGGCAATTCAAGAGGGGAGCAACAAAAAAAAAAAAAACATTTGGTAACCCTAGTATAGACCAATTTCACCCTGCTTCAAAAGAAAATGGGTGGCATTTGATATTGGCAAATGAGGAAAATGAATGCCCCCAAAAACCATAACATATACACTAATTAAAAATTATAATTTAAAAAAAAAAAAAGAGAGAGAGAGAGAGAGAGAGACAGAAGAAAACCAATAAAAAGCAGACCTTTGTGACAAAAGTCCCCTTGGGTGCCAAGAACTCAGTGGCGACCTTGACGGCATCGATGACTAAAGCAGCCTGGCTGGTGGCCTCCTGAGCCAAAGCGCCATCGACATTGGGGGAACCGTCGTGCAAGACAACATCGAAAGCACGGCAGCCGTTTTCATCCATGAGCTTCTTGATGGAGGAGCAGCAGCGTTGAGTGGTGATGTCCTCCTCGATGGAAAGAGCGCCGCGGATAGGAAGTATGGGGAAGAGGTCGACGCCGAGGACGAAGCTGCCGACGGGGACATGTCGGACGGCGACCTGCAACCAACCGCCGGGGGCGGCGCAAAGATCGAGGACGGAGCGGGATGAACGGAGGAAACGGAACTTGGCATCGAGCTGTAGGAGCTTGTAGGCAGCTCTGGAACGGTAACCTTGCTCCTCCGCTAGGTGGTGGTACTTATCCAATCGATGCTTGCCCTTGGCCTTTCCCATCTCACTTCACCACTCACCTACCCCTCTCTCTCTCTCTCTCTCTCTCTCTCTCTCGGGTTTAGGGTTTCTATAGCTCGAACAGGTCTACGGAGTATTACAGGCTCTGCAGTCCGTAGTACCGGTACAGTTGGGCACGGAGACTGGACTCGTTCACACCCAACTCGACCAATCCGAACTTAAATCTAGCCACTGGGCATCTAAACTTTGCTTGAGAGGCAGGCCAGGCTTAAAAAATCTAGCCACTGGATGAACTAAGGCCTTTAATGAATTACCAGACCTGGTCCAGTCATTATGGTGACTTGTTTAAAGACACTCACTAGCAATTCTCATTCACCTTGCAGTTACATTGAATTCCGGTCATGCTTCAAATATCCATGCCTCATTTATGATTCGACTAACAGCCAACAAGTTTCATTACTGAACTTATTTCAACCATCGATCATTGTATCCTTTGTCTTAGAGCCAGGGCTGGCCAGGACAAGGTTCAGGGCTCAAGGCACTAGCCAGGCCAGGACCAATCCTGCCTTGGCCCATTGCCTTGCCTTCCTTAGCCCACCAGTAGAAAGGAGATGCATCAATAGGGTGGCAACAATATGGGTGGCATTGGGCTGAGGTCCAACCCAATCCTTGCATTGCCCCAACAAAACAGGCCCAATGGCCCAGTTAAAAGTCTGGCCCAAGCTTACCCAGCCCAGCAGGAAAACAGATAAAATCACTCTACAACTTGAACATTCGTGATCTATTTGTTAGTAAATGAGCCACACATGTACAAAGAAATAGATGCTGAGAGTCTGCATTTAAGATAAGATATATGGTTTGCCTAAGGGAGATACTTTGATAGAAAAGTAGTACAAAAGAAGTCGGCCTGAATCAGGCCAGGCTAAAATATCTTGAGCCCAAGTCCCCCCAAAAACTAATTGGTCGGCCCAATTCAAGGCCTCAAGGTTGAAGAGGAGCACCTTCCATTGAGTTGAGCCATAGGTTTGATGATTCAAATGGTTTGGATTAACGCATTTGAATCCCACTTGTAAAAAAAGAGTTTGCTTGTATTTGATATGTAAATACTACACCATCACGTACTACACGGTTACTAAATCCGACCCATCAATTGGTGGGCCTACCATCGATAGCCAACAGGAGTAAAAGCTAATTAATAAGGCAAGGATCGTCCAAACGGTTGTCCATGGTAAGACCCACCAGGCGGACGTTCCAAAGTCCCCAATCACCCTAACAAAAACAACTGCAAACAAAAAATATATGAATGACAGTTTGTATTGAAATTCATCTATGGTGGAAACCATACAAATCATACATTCCGCAGCTATGGCCATGTAATTATGTCTTCTATCAAATCACATTGTAGATGTATATCAATCATTCTCTTTAATGTTGAGATTCATCAATCTCTTGTAATTCCCAAAGTTGTTCAAATATAAAATTTACATGTCCTCTTTTTTCACCCACTAAAATTATAGCATAAACATCTTTAATTCATCCCTTTACAATCATTCTTCTATGCCAAATATCTACTAGCTTAGCTTCCCCTCTCAGCTGCTGGCGCCGGCGCTGGTGCGGGTGCGGGTGCGGTTGCTGCACTTCGTTTACGTCCTCTCTCTAAATAGTCCATCATTCTCCTCGCCTTAAAATCACCGTTTCTTTCCACTACATAAGGAAAAAAAAAATTTATATCATGTATCAGTTAGTACTTAAAAATGTGTGGGTGGCTTAAATACAAAGATAATGGACTTGTCTTTTTTGTTACCTGTGGAATCCAAAAGGGGCTTTGCTGATGCAGACCAGAAAATAAGGGTTGGGGTGATGATGGCGAGTAGGGCCCACAAGAAAAAGATCAAAACAAAGGCTCTTCCAGGCATTTTATCTCATAAATGGAGGTGAGAGCTGAAATGGTTCTTCTCAATGCGATATATGGAAGAAGAGAGGAAGAACACCATAATGCTTAGCTGGACATGATTTGTCAATAACAATTTTTTTTTTAAAAGCAGCTCATTTCTCTACTCTCTCCCTTATGCAGATTGCAATATCATATTTTAAATATTCGTTTTTTTTTTCGGTTTTGTTAATCAGTAGTTGAAGGGTTGTTGTTCGACTACGATAGTGGTGGACGCGGATTTCGTCCCACTCCTCCCAGGTTGGACTCGGTCCAGCCAAGGGCTCTGTGGGGTCCACCGTGATGTATGTCTTTTATGCACGCCTTCCATTCATTTTAACAGATCATTTTAAGCATGGTCCTTTAAAGGAGTCAGATCAAAGGTTCAAGTGAGCGACACCATAGGAAACAGTGGGGATCGAATGCCTACCGTTGAAAACTTTTCAAGGACCACAGAAGTTTTGGTCAATATGATATTTTTGTTTCCCTTCATCCAGGTCTATACGACCTTATGAACAGGTTGGATGGCAAATAAACATAATAGTGGGCCTAGGAAAGTTTCCATGGTGGTGTCATTACCACTGTTTTTTCCTGTGGTGTGGCCCACTTGAACCTTGGATCTGATTTTTTTTTTCAGGCTTTTGTATTAAAATTATTTTTTTGAAATGGATGAACGGCATGGATAGAATACTTACGTCACAGTGGGCCCTACAGAGCCCCCGCCAGGACCGAATCGGACCTTGCAGGGGTAGGACTCCATCCGCGTCAGATAGTCTGACTTTTTTATTTTTCATTTCCTGGGTAGATTAACAATCTCTGATGCTTTGCCAGAGTGTCATGATCCATCCGCACGTGACACGTATTCAACCGCTAAATCATGGGCCTAACACATGGACTGTAAATATCATGACGAACTTGGAAGCGGGTTCTGCTGTGACCTCACACCACCAATATCTTTGGTGACCACACTTCATGAGCCCACTGTAATTAGGGGTGTACATTGAGTTGAACCGCGTTGGACTGGCCTCGGCTCGGCCACTAGCTGACATCAGCTTTAACCGAGCTTGCCTTGGTCCTCAAGCTTGACTGGCTAGCTCAGCTCTTTTCAGTCAGCAGCTCGGGCCAGTTCGAGCTAAGATCGAGCCAAGTTCGCTTGTGCAACATTTTCACAAACACTTGGGCTGCACCTTCAAAACTTCACTACATGTAAAACAGTTGCAATGGTTTTTACAAGTACTTTGTCAAACGCATTCTAAGCAACATAAAAATCAAGTAAAAAATGGTATTTGTTTCATATACATACTTTCCTTGTCACCAGCCACACTTCGTTGAGTTATTTCATCAAACACTTGGTGAGCAACATCAATATCAAAGTAACTGAGTCATCGAACTAATTTGTTCTGAGTTAGATTCGATCTGGGTTCGATCCGAGTCGAGTTGAGCTAGGGCCAGCTCAAACTCATTTTCAAACTAAAAAAATCAGCTTGACTCGGCTCGAACTCAACTTCAAGTAACCGAGTCATCGAACTAATTTGATCCGAGTTAGATTTGATCTGGGTTCGATCCGAGTCGAGTTAAGCTGGGACCAGCTCGAACTCATTTTCGATCGAAAAAAATCAGCTTGACTCGGCTCGAACTCAACTTCGAACCAAGTTGAATAGAGTTTTTTCGAGTCAAGTTGAGTGAGCTAACTAAGCTAGCTTGGTTCGTGTACACCCCCAATTGTAATATATGTGTTTTATCTAAGCTCTAGTAGTCTTGCTAGCTCATTTTAAGAGATAGGACTAAAATTGAACAATATCCAAAACTCAAATGTGCCACACAAATGGACATCATGGTATATGAATGCCTATAATTGAAAACTTGTTGAGAATCAAAGAAGATTTGGATTAAGCTGGCAATTGTGATTTACCGTCATTCATATCTGCATGACTTTGTCAACAGGTTGGTATGGTCCACTCGAGCTTTGGATATGCTTCAATTTTGGTTCATGCACTAAAGTGAGCTGAAAAAATGAATGTACTGCAACTCATATATTATGGTGGACCCTGCAAAGTCCTAATACTAGGTTCATATGTTGGGTCAAGTCACCACGCAAACCTTTCACCAAACTCCCAATCATAGTGGGTCTATTTTAAAATAGGCCATGAAAGAGAATAATTGAAGATTATATATATATATATATATATATATATATATATATATATCCGATTAGTGTCCATTAAAAACAAATGGCCAAGATGAAAAAAATGACATTCCAAAATTTCAGACAGGAAACATCCATCGAGTAGATGTTAGGATGTTCCAGCTAATTTGATATCCAGGCACATCCTAGCTGGGGCGACTGTTTGGATCGATTGACTTTATCATCTTGTATGGTGGCCATATGCATGCGTACTAACAGGTATGTTCTGCGACGGATCATTATTTCTTCTCCACAATAATTATATTGAACGCCAGACACTCGCACAAGCAGAGATTGAAGAGGCGACTCGCAGCATAACATCCCAAGTGGCACACGTGTGTGATATCTGAGCCAATCATTAGGTGTATACTACAGCAAACCTGCAAAGGCCCTTTAATCAGATCAACCAGTTAATTGGGTGGGCACTATGCCCATATATATATATATATATATATATATATATATATATATATATATATATATATATGAATTATATCAAAAGATGAACTGGACCGCACTCCAAAAATGACATTCCAAAATTTCAGACAGGAAACATCCATCGAGTAGATGTAAGGATTTTCCAGCTAATTTGATATCCAGGCACATCCTAGCTGGGGCGACTGTTTGGATCGATTGACTTTATCATCTTGTATGGTGGCCACATGCATGCGTACTAACAGGTATGTTCTGCGACGGATCATTATTTCTTCTCCACAATAATTATATTGAACGCCAGACACTCGCACAAGCAGAGATTGAAGAGGCGACTCGCAGCATAACATCCCAAGTGGCACACGTGTGTGATATCTGAGCCAATCATTAGGTGTATACTACAGCAAACCTGCAAAGGCCCTTTAATCAGATCAACCAGTTAATTGGGTGGGCCATCCCCATACGAGAAAAAACTGGACTGATTCAAATCTACACGCGTAGCAGAACCAGCTTGACTTTTGGGATGTTCCCCTTGAACCGAGAACCCAAAGCTCTGCAGTGCCCACTGAAATATCTGTTTGAAATCTACTCCGTCCATCAGTTCCTCCTGCTCATGTTATAAATGCGAGCAAAAGAACGATGCAGATAGAAGCGCATACAATGGAGATGGAAACACCCATCATTCAAGCTTCCCTCAGGCGTGCAGTAACGTTTATACGCTATCGAATTGGAAAAGGAATGGAGAACACAAATATATATTAGCCGGATCCAAGAAGGCTTCAACAGTGGGCATTCAATTCTCCATGTTCTTGTGGTGTGGCCCACTTGAGGCTTGTGATTTCACATGGACGTCACGGTGCGCCCCATAGATCTATGGTCACAGGAACTCATGGAAACAGCCAATTGCTGCGTGTATGAGATTTTATATAGTTTGTTTTACTTAGTTAATAAAACAGATAGAATAATAAATAAAATCAAAACCATATAGCGTTGGATGCGCAGCATCTTTCACATTTCTTTCAAGAAAAAGACGAAAATACATAAAATGCAAGTTATAGATTTATTTTCAGTAGGAGTCTGTCGTACAAGCAAGGGAACAAACTGAGGACGTTTCTTCTTTAGAAGGAATGCATTTCATCATCATATTGGGCGGTTTCCATGACATATTCGACGGTATTTTAGTCATTTTTTTTAATCAATCCGGTCACAATCAAAGGTAGTTACATGCGATGGGTGGTCATGATCGATGGGTAGACCTGCTCTATTTAATACTTGTAGATCGTTCATATTGCAAACCATTAATCAAATGGTTAAGAATGCCATACTACAATGATTTTCTGAAAGACGTGACTAATTCAACCCAGGGACCACACAGTGGACAATCAACATCAATGACTGCCTGACTGGTTTATTTCATGTAATCAGTCCAAACCATCCATATTCGCTTAACATTGACAGAATGGTTAGGATCAATCCAATCAATGTGACTATTTTGATCATAGATGCAGGAGATAGGAGAGGTGAGGACCACTTTGTTGTATTGGCTGAATTATATTCAATTTGGACCATCCAGATTGCTTGCCATTGATTGAGTGATCTAAATCACTCATACCATTTTATTCAGGGGTGATCCAAGATGTGACCCAAGTGATTGATGCCAAATTCAATTTATAAGACAGTTTTTGGTGTTAACCTGAGCCGCCCATTTTTCTCACCATCAACTAAATGGTTTCATCTAATCAAGTTGATTCTTGGGAGATGTGTTATGGGGGAAAAAATATATTGACCTATAAAAGCAGGTCAGGTCGAGACCCAGCACGTCTCGATGGCTAAAAGAGGCGAGAGACCTGACACCTGTCTAAGGAGAAAGGTTGGTACGAGTAAAGCCGTCCCAAAAGTTTGTACGAGTAAGGTCATCCCAAAGGTCAGTACAATCCAGAATGAATTCTTCGGGGAAGACAATGAGGAAACTCAAGGGTCACAGGAACTGGAGATCACAAGGACCTTTGATCGGTTTAATCAGTGGATGATGCCGACCTTCTTATAACTCGGTCGGCATTGTAACTTCCACCAACCGACCTAAATCGAAGCTCGGACAACTACGCCCTAGTCTATAGACCAAGACTGACCCAATTTAAAGGAATATATGTCCAATCTTTTCTCCAATGATTGCGAAAACTAACTCGCGATCAATTCAGAATTCCAAGATCTCCGTCGAGGATCCCGGGAGATCTATCATGCATTAGGAGTCCTAATGCTTCTACGACACGCACCTACTAAATAGGAAAGTTCTCTCTACGCTGCTACTTCCCTCCAACTATAAATAGATGCATCTATAATGGTGAAAGGTACACTTAGATAACCCTTTATGCTAAACCATTTCTACAAATACTCAAATTCTTGACTTTGCCATTGGAGGGTCCGCTGCACTAGTCAGGGTCTTCCTTGTTTCGTTCTTTGTGCAAGTATTTGAGGGTCCAAGGAAGATTAACCAGAAAACAGCATCAACAACATGCATCCAAGGGATAACCGCTTGATGGATGGCTTAGATGGATGATTGGACCTTTTATGTTATAATTGAAATGCACCGTCCATTTACTTGCCTTTGATTAGATGGTTAGAATCATTCGATGATAGTAGTCCTAGTGCAATTTGTATAATGGATATAATGTAATTATAGTACCAAAAACCCTTAATTGAAGACTTAGCCTTCTCAATGCAATTGATATGTGCCATCCATTTTACTCACCATTAATAAAAATGGTTAAAAATAAGCCATTCATGATATTTCTTGAGATACATGCAATCTAGGGCCAAACCCAGTGGATGAACATTATTTATTATAATCAACATGAACCATTCATTTTTTGTTCCTACATTGGTTGGATGCTAAAAATCATAATGATAAAATTGGTTATGAGCAGACATGGGTAATCTAAGGTGGGGCCCATATGCTTGATGGTTACAATTGGTTGGTTGGATCCTAAAACTTATAATAATAAAATTGATTATCAAGAGGCATGGGTAATGCAATGAGAGTTCGTTGTAATCAACTAAGGGTCCATTTGGATGGTGGGGAATGAAATGAAAAAGGAAAAGTGCAGAATGATGATTTCATAAAATTTTCCATAGGTATGGATTCTCATGAATTCTAATTTTAGTGTTCTTGTTTTAACAAATAAAAATTCAAATAAAGTTCTTACAAAAGTTATTGCATTCATATTGTTTCACATTAAAAGCTTAACTAGTGTTTGGGTACTAATTGTATTTTGAAATCTAGAGTTTCCTTTGCCATCCAAAAACAAGGAAATGTTCTACCATGATAACAATCATCCATTTTTTTATTTTATTTTTTTCTTTTCTCTTCTTTTTTCACCATCCAAATAGGTGCTAAATGTTGAATATTTTCAAATAAAAGAAAATTTGAGGAAATTTTGAATCTTTGAGAAGATTTTTTTATGATTTGAAAGATATATTTTTTTTATCAAAAAGATTTATAGATTAGTAGCTAAATCATAGTAAATTAAGTTCTATCACATCGGGTTCAAGGTACAAGCATTATAAGGACAATGGGTTGTACTTGCAGGAGTGCAACGTGGATGCGTGAGGCTGGCATTTCTCAACCCAAACCTAGCTTAAGGACCTTGGCAAACCAACCTAAACTCAAGTTAGGTCAATCCGGTTCAGGTTGACCCAGACCCAAGTTGTATCCCTAGCTACTTGTGCACCTTTTGGCACACTAAGCATGTATACATTGTTGCGAGGAGCCTTAAAGCCTTAAAGTCTCACTAGTCATAATTTTATTTTTATCAATCCTAGCCTGAACCGCAGTCTAGTCCTCGTCTCATAATGATTGGGAAAGAGGATTTGGTTAACGATCGACTCGATGCTTACCAAAATATGTTGTGGCGCCCATATGACATTTATGTGTACCAGTGAATGGCATGGTAATTCCAATGATAGTTGAAATGGCAAATTATGCAGGATGACATCAAAAGGGTGTTGGCCGGCTTAGTTATAGTTGATTGTTGTAAATAAATTATATAATGCCCTTGGTTCAAATAAAAAGACATAGAAGTATCTCTTGCCAATGAGCAGGTGCCTCTTCAAAACATTCTCTCAAACACCCTCAACAGCTACTCAAAATCTATATATATGGCATTTGAGAGAATCCTTGTACATGAGAAAATATCTTGCCTACTCTCAAATCTCTCTCCCAAACTATCTTATCTTTTATCTTTTTAGGTTATTTTTTTAGGGAAATTGGGTTATGCAATAGTATTACATTTGTTATGCAACAACAATCTGTAGACTAGGCATGGAGTATATTGGAATTAATCGAACTTCCTAGAACTCTTTGCACTATTAGTAGAAAAAATAATTTCTTTCTCTTTTGAATTCCAAATGATCTAGAACTCTTTGCAGTAGTGTGGGGGCATTTATTGTCTTAAAGACAACAAAATCCATAATTAAGTTATACATTTCTATCTTCTTCATTTCATTTTTCTAACACTATAACCATTCCATTAGTTCCCTCGCTATTATTCAAAGTGCCAAGGTGAATTCTTGATGGGCATATAATCCAAGTGACTAATTTAGAATGGTTTAGAATACTTATTGGACTTCTTTTTGTGGTAATCAGTTTTATAATTGTTCAATCAAGGTAGTTGATGAGCGAATGTGTGGCACTCATGATTACCGTCGTTGATTGATGAGTGGCTTATTGTTTATAATCAATCTAAACCATATATTTTGTGATGGCCAACTATATATTTTGCCTGACAGAGAGTTTTAGATTTATTTGTATTTGCTTGGCTTTGGTTTTTAATTATGTTATGTCAGTACATCTTTGTCAGTTGCAAGGTTAAAATGGCTTTTGCTCGCTGTGGCTATGGTATGAAGAAAACTTTTTCTTTTTCAAACAAACCCTGATAGACCAACAAACTAGTTTGTTTGTTTTGTTTGGTTTATGCTTGCAACCAGTCTTTAAACTCCTTTTATAGTCCCATTGAAGCAAAATGCTCAAATCTAATTGAATGCTTATCAAAGATTAGATAAAATAACACACACCATACTCACCACTTTGCTATTTTCCTCACTATCTTCTCTATAACATGCATGTACATCTTTCATGGGCTCCATGTTAATTATTTTGTTTAGCCATTTAAGATAGTTTATCAACAAACAAGTTACACAATGAGCAAGGGCGTGTGATTAGGAAGCACGGAAATATTTGGATGAAATTTTCCTTTAATCAAAATGTAATTTTAACTTGTTAGAAAGGACTTTTTGAGCACGAAGTTTTTCTTGAAAATTGGGATTTTCTTTAAATTAACTACAAAAAACTTCCTCACAACTGTAGTACAAATCTCATTTCAGCAACTTTTTGGTTAGAGATTTCTTGAAAGTTCTCCAAAATTTTAAGTTTTTCATAGGATAATGTTTGAGCATGTTGCCAAGAATAATATATATACTTTTAAAATAACTATTACAAAGCTAATACATAATTAAAAATTAAAAATTATACAAATATAATGGAATAACAATTTTTAAAATTTTTTTATGAATATAGTGAATGTTATAAAACAAGCTATCGGAGATTGAGGTGAATCACTTCTGGTCCGCATATGGATTTGGTGTGATGCCATATCTTAAGAAAAAATATGGTATCAAAGGTTCCACAAAGAATCCACTTAATTGAAAAGTGTAGATTAAACTTTCTTAATAAGAGGGAGCATAGTAATTTGATATATTTAATTACATTGTAACTTAAGAGATACTAAAGTTAGTCTTTAACTGAGAGTTATCTAGCTAACTTTAACTGAGGGTTATCTAGAGTGGAGGTTTTTAGATACAAGTGCATGACTTTGGTTTAATACGGTTTTATTTACCATCAAGTTGTAATCCTAAAGAAATTCATTCCCTCATACAAGCCCTAGTCTATAAAATTAAGAAACTACCTATTGTGTATAGAATTTTCTTTTCTTGTGGTTGCGAATCAATACCTCTAGTAGGCTTTCTTTTGTTTGCACATATGCTTTGGCGCACGGCAGCAAAGAACATGATCATAGCTATGCCTTTGAGTTCATTTCTTTCATGGAACTAAAATTATCTTCTTGGCAATTTCTTACCTTCAAAAATTTTCAGGAGATTTCCAAATTTTGAGATTTTTCCTATAATATAAGGAAAATATTGCCAAAAATAAAAATATTCAAAGATATTTATTTTAAATTATCAAGTACATTTAAAATTTGAATATATATATATATATATATATATATATATAACAAATTCATTTAGGTTATTTTCCAAGTTGATATAGCGACGGTATCATGACCGATAAAAATGTAAGAATTTAAAATTTTGCCTGAATTTAAAAAAATCTCTAGATGATATCACTTACAACATATTTTGAGATATTACCACAGGATTTTCAAAATCTTGATGATATTTGCCAAACTATTGCCAACTATTGAATTGGTGGAATTTCTTTTTGGATGAATAAAAAAAATAAAAAAAAATCATCCGATGGTCCTCTTACAACACATCCACTCATAGAGGTTAGGATTGTTCATCCGGTTTGACTTTTGTATCATTAACTCAGGATAGTTTGTTCCAGAATTTAGCTTAATTATTGGATTCAAACTAATGTGTTGGCCTCATATGTATATTTTGTGACCACCCTGCGTATCAAGCATTATGTGTTGCTGGAGTATTAAAACCTACCATTTTCTGCTCATGTCAGCTAGCACTGTTGGCAACGGCCGGACTATATAGGCCAAGTTGAGGCCTAATCAAGCTCAGCCCACAAATTGAAACCTCAATCCAAGACTCACCCTAGCCCAAGCACTTACATGACACCAAGGCATGGGTACATTTTAAGAATTACCACCATTTTCTAAATGGTGCAAAACTAACATTAGAAATTGAAACGTAAATATCCATTGGCATAAGAACAGCCATCACCTGATTCCCAGCAGTCCCAACTCCATGAGGCCTACTGTGATGTTGTCTCCAACATCTACTCTATCCATTATCTGACCCACCATGTACAATAAAATTGTGTCTAATACTCAAGTGGGCCACAACATGGAAAATAATGCAAAATACAAACCCATGTTTTGTGCTACCTCTTGATTCTGTTGAGTTGAGTCTTAGTTGATGAATGGATTAGATGGGATCTAAACAACATAATGGCTGCTAAGTAGGTTCCTATGGTTTGAAAGAATACAATATTAAAGATGATATTTGAATCACATTTTCACGGAGATAATTGCATTACAGTTTATAAAGATTGACGGTATATATTTATTTTCATAATGGAGAGGGCTAGATTTCTAGCCATCTATGGGCTATGCATTATCTTTATTATCTTTAAATTTACGTGTATTCTATAAAGGAAGATTATCTTGTGCTATGAGTATGATATTGCTTATTTAGGAGATGGTCTAATACGTGTCTCTATCCCCATATTCTCTATGTTGTGGCTCACCTAATTAGTAGGTACCTGTCCTAACATGAGGTTTAGTTGCAACTAATAGATGAATGGGCTGTCACATAAGCATAAATTAGCCCATGAATTTTGAGTGTCACATGATATACCTATGAGCAGAGGATTAAGAACAGTCTCTCTCATCATAAAACCAACGAAAAGAAATGAAGAGAGGGTTAAGAAATGACTGTTTAAAGTTATATGTGTGTGTGTGTGGGGGGCTCCACCGTTATGTGTGTCGGACATCCACTCTATCAATCAGACGAGCCATTCCACGGTGGCCCAGGGCCTAAAAATCAGATCAACAGCAGTTGAGAGTGGTTACCTACCCATTGAAACCTTCATGATTGTTTATAGGGCCCGCTCAAACGTGGTTCAAACATCAGCCCATCTATTGTATGTCTCGCCTGGATGAAGGGTCACACAAAGTTTCAGCCCATCTATTGTATGTCTCGCCTGGATGAAGGGTCACACAAAGTTTCATCCATATATAAATCTCATGTGGCCCACTAAGTGCTTTTAGATATTTTAGCATGTTTTCACACGATTTTAGATGGTGAGACTCACCTGAGTTCCATAGACGGCTGCTTTTTGGGATATCCCATAACTTAGAGGGTAGCCACAAAATGCACGGTGTGGTTGTCAGACACACATTACAGTGGGGGCCACACAGCTCGACATCATGAGGTTATAGTACCATTTCCCATACACGCGTATAAAAGCTTTAATTTGGTAACTATATATATATATATATATATATATATATATATATATATATATATATATATATATATATATATATAAACGCTCTCTGTAACCTTAAACAAGTTGGGCTGGGCAATGCTTGCTTTAGATGGGTAGACACTAAACGGAGTTTTATAAAAATCTAAAGCCCGGACCGACGGGCTTGACTAATAGGTGCGGGCCTGCAGCCCAAGTCCAGCCCAAACGAGCTGGGCCAGTGACAGCCCTATGAGGATTGAGGAGGCAGGAGGTAGTTGAATGCCAGGGACCGCATCGTAAATTCGTCAAAAACACAAAACCCCAAATCTCACTCTTTGGGATCTCCTGCCTTCTCTCCTTTTCTCGTTCTCTCTTACTCTCATTTCACCCCTCACTCTCCAGCTAAAAAGAAAAAGGAAAATAACAGAAATAAACAAAACCTCTCTCCCCGAGAAAAGATGGGGACGTTGGGCAAAGCGATCTACACCGTTGGATTCTGGATTCGCGAGACGGGACAGGCCATCGATCGCCTCGGCTGCCGCCTCCAAGGCAAATATTACTTCCAAGAGCAGTGTACGCTTTCTCACCTTTCTAACCCTAACTTCCCATTTTCATTTATTCTCAGAACCTCAGAAATTCGTTTCTTTCTAGAAAAATGTATTCTTGTGTTCATTCCATTATCTTATGAGATCTGACCATCAATTCCAGTAGTCTCCGAACTCGATTTTTGTTCGAGAGTTTTTACTTGTGGAATTTCTGTGTCCTTTGGCCAATGGAGGAGTGACACGTGGCATGCATGTGTACTGTCTGACGGGACGTGAATTGCCTGTGCCGGAAGTTCCTGTAGGTGGAAGCAATGTGGGGCCCACCACGATGTCTGCGTGACATCTGCTCCGTCCATCAGTTCTGGCAGCTCATGTTTATCGCATGACTCAAAAAACTCAAGTGGGGCACGCTGCAGGAAACAGTAGGGATTGAACGCTGAACATTGAAACCTATGTGGCGCCATAGAAGTTTTGGATCAGGCTGATATTTGCGTTTTCAGTTCACCCAGTGGGAATTACCTTATGAACAATTTGGATGACATAGAGACATCACGGTGGGCCCTGGGAAGGTTTCAAGGTGAATGTTTCAATTCCCATTGTTTCCTGTCATGTGGCCCACTTGAATTTTGGATCTGTCTTGTTTTGGGGCTCATGTCCTGATGTTAGCTGGCAAAACTGAGTAACGAGCTGATTTGACATGGACATCAAGGTGGGCCCCACAGGCTTCCACCTACAGCAAGTTCTAGTAGACAGGGGCACAGGAAGGTCCCAATCCTGCCCAATGTGTAAGTGAGGTGTGGATTATACGTGGCTCTCAGGAAAGAAAATGTCTAACGTTCTTGCAGGAACATGACGTGCACTTGCACCTTTTTTTGGTAAGCAGGACGATTGAGTTGGGCACTTCATGGATGGGTCATACCCGAAAGGCATGAAGATTGGACCATGGTAGCCGTCCCGTCTGTGCCCTGAATAAGGGATAATTTTTTGTCCAATATAGAACTGGTCGGAAATTGCAACAAGTGAATTGCTTGAGTGCCCAACAACTGGAAATTTGGGATATAGCTGATCTAGGTTTTTGTTATAATACATGTTTCCACATGCACATTTAGGGCAGCATGCAAAGCACTTCTGTGGGAAGCATGCCACAATAGAATTTGTCCTAATGTTATATGTGCACTTCTGTATACTGTATTTCTATACATATACATACTGTATATTAAGGGCCTGTTTGGTCCGTGGGATTAAATGGTATGGAATTGCATTAGATAGGATTAACACCATTATTGCACAATGATTGCATGTCTGGAAATACTATGGTATTTTGACCATTCAATTCCCATGTTTGGAATCAAATTCTTCGTCAGGAAAAACCACCGTGTTGTATTAAGCAAAGCCCTGTTTGGTGGACGATATATTTGTATCAATGAACCAAATTCATAGCTAATGTCAGTCACATGCACATCGTATGCAACTCAAATGTCACTTGTAAAGGATGGATATGAATGGACCTTATGGATAAAACACATGCATCAATTTGGGCCCCACAGATGTAGTGGATTTCAAAATCCACAGGAAATCCCACACGCAATTCCATTCCACATAATCCCATTCCTTCCCGTGTCTCCAAACCTTGCATGAAACCAAATGTAATTCCATCCCACTTAATCCCTCCTAAGCCCACGTACCAAACAAGCCCTAAACATTTAGGAAGTTGGTGACACTGACAGTGTTGAAGGTGTCACCAACATTTTTGCGAGAGAGAGCAAGAATTCTCTTGGAAAAGAAGAAGATAGTACATCAAAGAATTGGGGATGGAATTGCTCTACATAAAGAGGGCCGAGTAACACTGCCTTTTGGCCAAGATGTATTAAGGTAAGATTCCAATGCATGGCGTGTTGTTTGGAAGCACAATTAATGATATTCTTCCTCGATGAAGACCCAAAGATCTTAGATAAATCCATAAGAAATTCCTTTGGAAAAAAGTCCAAGCCTTACACAAGGGCCCAGGTTTCATAAACTTCATTGGAAGATTCTGTGTTGTATTGCACACATAGTGATGCTTGATGTGCTTAAGAACAGTCCAACTTGTAAAATTTCAATTTGACTGATTTTCAAAAAAAAAAAAAAAAATTAAAAAAATTCAATTTGACTGATGCACCATGGTACTTCAATTTGGTTCTATACAATCATCGCCTTTTGGCATAAAAAGATAAGGTTGGCCATTGTCATCAATCTCTTGAAGAACATTCGGTCATTTCAAAGTTGGTGATCCCTCTTTAGGTTCTTTTATACTGAGTTTCATAGCCATTAGCTGCATCTTTTTTTTTCCCTGGCTGGCAATGAATTCTATTAAAGCCCAAAGGCAGAGAGCATCACAAAAGCTAACAGGCAAATATTAAAAGCAAAACCTGAAGGCAAAAGGCACAACAAAAAAGCTATCACAATACAACAGGATCTCCAATTGATCCCTGAAGAAAACATTTCTATTTAACCCAAAAATTCCTTTAAAACCAATTGCTACAAGCTAATCAGGGGTCAACTCTCTTGCTTGCCCAATGGGGCATTTCACAATTTTCATTGGAAGTTCTCTTATTTTCCCCTTTCAAGATGACCGGATGATCACCAATAAGCATATATTCCAATGGATCTTTCCCTTGCAACCTCTAGGACTGAGATCCTATGCCTCAAAGAGTGCTTCTGTAGAGCATGGAGTTGCCTAGCATGCCCCAAATTGGCCAAGATACTAAACTTAAGCAGCACTGTCAACTTGACAATGGATAAACAAGTTATTCATACTTTCTATATTGTTTTGACATATGTAGCAATTGTTAACGATGATCATATTGATACTTCTAAGATGATTGATTGTCAACATTTTATCGCAATCCACCAGCAACCAAGGCCGACAACCTGGGAGGAAACTCTACTTCCCACATCCAAGCAACATAACTATAACAGATACCTCCAACATATATGACCAATTTTTTAAAAGGGATTTAAGTGAAAAATTGCCTAGATGGGTCCCATCTCCATAATAACTCACCATTGCATAACACACAAATAGCCACATCCTTCAAGAGCCCCTTAAGAGCAGTGAGCTCCTCCGTGCTACATAGATTCCTTCTAAAGGTAGGTACCAAACAGTTTTATGGACGACATGCTCATAGTAATCAATGATCATTAACCTTTGTCTCCTTGTGCATCTTTAGATTATAGTCTTTTGGACCTACTCCATAACAGGCATGGTATTCAAAATCGGTTACGTAACGGTAACGGTCATAACCGTTACGCGTTACGGGGTCGAAACGGCCGTTACAGAAAAATGGACCGTAACGGTCCCGTAACAGCTCGTAACAGACCAGTAACAACAATTTTCAAAAAATAAAAAATGGCCGTAACGGCCGATATGGGGCTGTAACGGCCGTTACGGCCTGTATCATAACAGTAACGGTGGTGGCCGTTACGGCCACCGTTACTGTTTTGGAACACCTTGATAATAGGATGTCCTTGCACATAACATTCTCCCAAAATCATGTTGCTAACCTATAGAAAACAATGCCTTTTAACAATGAGATTGCTATCCAAGCGTTGCGCATCTATATTTTGATAAGCTAGTGATGCGGGGGCATCTTGGTGTGATTCCAAGGATGCACCGTATCTCCACGCTGGGGTGGGGTGGCCCACGAGGTGAGGTCTGTAAGATGTAGAATGGGCATGAGGTGGGGCCTGCTGAAGGACTATGCGATTTAGGGACCCATGAGAAGTGGGAGTTGCCCATAGAGAGGTCTTGCTTGGGTTTGCTTGAGAAGGCCTTTATATAGGGATAAATCAGTCATTCCCCATCAGCTCTAGAACTTTTGGTGCGTTGGTCGATTGTCTACTATCAAATTAGTATTAGAGCGGGAGTCCAATGTTTAAGTCTCCTCACTAGTGTGGGCTGGGCTGGGGTGGCCTACGAGGTGAGGTCTATGAGATGCAAAATGGCCATAAGGTGGGGCCCACTGTGGGACCGTGCAATTCGGGGACTCGTGCGAAGCAGGGGTTGTCTACGGGGAGGACTCGCCTAGGTTTGCTTGGGAGGGCCTGTATATATGGATAATCCGGTCTTTTTCCATCAACTCTAGAGCTTTTGATGCGTTGGCTAGTTGTCTGCTATGAGCTAGGGGTCAAGGTGTTCCAAAACGGTAACGATGGCTGTAACGGCCACCACCATTACCGTTATGATATGGGCCCTAACGGCCATTACAACCCCCGTTTGGCTGGCCCTTTTGTATTTTTTTGAAAAAACTGTTACAGGACTTTACAACTATTTCAAACATGTAATGGCTATGACCGTTACCATTACATAACGGCCGTTACGTAACCAATTTTGAATACCTTGGTAGGGGTGCACCTCCCATCCTTCTGAATGCCATATTATGAAACGATGATCTCTTGCCACAAATTATCATTTCTCCTGGAAACAGCAGAACCATTTGCCCAATAATGCTTTATTCATTGCAATAAGAGTCATAATATGGACAACCTTGTAAATTGGTTGGAGACCTTCCAATCCATAAGATGAAACATGTGTTTATTATACAAACCTTGCCATAAGTAATCTCTTTGCAATCCAGCTTGCTAATGACACTTTTGGGACATCGAAAGAGCAACATAAATTACACTAGCAAAATCGCCAGGGGCGCTTTGATCAAAATGATCCAATCTCCCAGAGGTGAATCTTCCCTTTCCATACGGCTGACCTTCTGTTCATTCTTTTAACATCCGGGTCCCAAAGTCTTAGAGAGAGCACCTGCACGTAAAGGAAGCGTAGGATAGGTGGATGGGAGGAGCCTGCCTTACACGCCAAGATGGATGCCAACTCCCTCACCCATTCTCCTTCAAGATTCTTACATAACAATTTGCTCTTGGACAAATTCACTTTCAGACCCGAGATTGCTTCAAAGCCCTGTAAAATGCATTTTAGATTCGATACCTGCTACCTATTCCCGTTACAGAAGATCATGGTGTCATTTGCAAATTGAAGGTGGAACTTGGAGCTCTCAATGACCAACCCAGCCTTCAATTAAATTATTATCTGTCACTTTATTGGCATTTACTAAGCGTTTTTGCTATTGCCGTAAATAAGACTGGTGACAATATATCTTACTGTCTGATCCCGCTTGATCGCATTTGGCAAGCATTGAGTATTTTACTGGCCCTACGCACGCCTGAATCCAGCCTATCCAGCAAACTCCAAAGCTGATCCTCCACATTATATAAATTAAGAAGTTTCCGACCAACTTAATCTTACAAACCAACCCCAGCTTGGGCAGTTTCTTGAGTCAGTACACTCGTGGGCCACAAGCACTCCTTTGTCGTAAAATTTCCTTATAAAGTTCATCAGGTCATCCTTCACCACATCCAAAATACACGAAAAAGGCAACTGGGAAGCTATCTCACCCCAAGCCGTTGTCTAATCCCAATTAATCCTCAGCCAACTTCACCTTTTCCTTGTCAATTGGATGTTTGACAAAATCAGCGTCTGCTTCAATGATCTGATAAAAGGCAAATTCCCCAATCTCAGATGATTCCTCTTTCTGGAAAAAAAAAAAAAAATGTTACAATAGAGCTTCACAATTGAAGAGTAGATTTCCTGTGGATTGTCAATTTTCAACCCAATTGACCCCAAGTCTTTGAATCCGGTTAACCCAACTATGATCCTTTGTTACATGTTGGAAGAATTTAGTACTTTTGTCCCCTTAAACCACAGATCTCTAGACCTTTGCATCCACATAATTTCCTCTTGCTTTGGCTTATTTTTGAATTCCTTTTGCAACATTTTCTTGTAACAAGCTCCTCCTCCAATTGATAGCTTGCCTCTTCTGTATTCAACTCTTCTATCTTCAGCAGAATCTTAGATGTATCTTTCTCAGTTTTACCCAACTTATCTCTGTTTCACTCTCTTATTTTTTATTCGAGAAGATTTAATTTCAACCCCAGCCATGAGGCCGCTTATTGGTTCTGCCATAACTGTGGTATAACCATGCTGTGACCTGGTAACATTGATTATTTGTAAGTACTCAAATGTTTAATTTTTAAGGAAAAAGTGATTTACTTTTCAACTGCATATAAATTTCCACTGGTCTTTGAATTTTTAACATCTTAGATATGCAGCTTAATTTTAATTGTAGTTCAAACTGTTCCTCTGTCTCTTGATTTTATCACTGGTTTGTGAGGCTCTGTTTAGTTATGGTACTCGCTTGAGAGCCTTGTTATTTTCCATTTTTGAGCTTTCCTGCCTGACCCCATATTGGAATAGGATTATATATGAATGTATTTCATTCTCTTTCCAATCTTTCTATCTACTGGGTCATTGGGTCTGAGTTGTCCTTCATTTTCCGTGCAATTTCTCACTAATTTAAGCATGGTGTCTTTATGACTTCAATATAGTCATGCCTTTTGCATGTTATTTATGTGCCTGTTATCCATTATCTTGACAGTTGCAAAATTCATGCCTTTTTTTTTTTTTTCCATCTAACTTGTACTCTTATTGATATTATTTCAGTATCGAGGCACCGGACGCTTATGAATGTATTTGACAAAGCCCCTGTCGTTGATAAGGATGCTTTTGTGGCTCCAAGTGCATCTGTCATCGGAGATGTTCATGTGGGACAGGGATCATCAATTTGGTATGGATGCGTTTTGAGAGGTATATTTCACGATATTTAAGCGGACAATCACTTCTTAATGGAAAACTGTTTCCCTGCTCCGTAGATCTGTATACCTGATATAATGAAGTTTTCATCTATGGTTTAATACATTTTAGATTCTTGCAGGTCCTATTATTAAAATTTACAGAAATAAGTCTTTTTTCACTCTGGAATCCAAATTCTAGTAAAATATCCTGTAGTTACATATCCACTTCTATCTTATATTATATTGCGAAATTTTCAAAACTTGTCTGGATGTATGGGAAACCTTAAGTTTCTGCCAATATTGAAACAGTATTTGATCCCTTGACTTTCCTGGTTTTAAAATCAACAAGTGGGGGGATCACATGTTACGTAATTGATGAATGTTTGCATGTATGCTACACATTCATGTGGTGTCTTGTCGTTATTTCCTCGCTACCTCGAAGAGCTAAGATGGCAATTTGCAAGTGAATGTGATTTTCCTGTGTTGTAGGGATGGTTTGTAGGTTAATAATGCTTGCTACATCATTGTGAGTTTTCCAAGAGAAGCACTTGTTCTGTGCTGACATGGCATACGTGCATGTTGCTTCTCCATGTAAACCTTTTTACAGAGAGCAGTTTGTTTATCAAATATAAAAATCTAATTGTCTTGAATTACTGAAATTTGCAGCTCTAGTTGTTGAATGGTGACAACATGGGCCACCTCCATTCTTCGGAAGAGATAGGCCATGTGTTGCAGTCTTTACCTATAGGAGCAAAGGTTTAGAAACTAGAAACATGATCTGAACTTGTTGAGGGCCAAAGCTTGAGTTGACTCAAAATGCTTGATTTGATTTTAAAAGCAAAATGTTGTAGTCTGTTTCTTGAATTTCTTGTGTTTGAACTTGTGAGTGCTCATTTTGAGTTCCCATGGGTTTTGAGAAACCAAATTATCTCCTCGATCTGAGTCATGATTGAGTGACAGAATTTTTCGATCACTAAGTTGAGTTTTTAAACCCTGATAGTAGCCACGTATGCGCGTGGTGGGTGTCCTCTTCCTCTTTGAAAGCCAAGCCTTGGAAAGACCTTTTGGGGCCCAAGTCATTCTTATCGTTACAACAGTCTCAAGATTCTAGGCAGCATCTTAATTGACTGTCAAGGGCCAGCAAGAACCAGTTTACATTTTGACAAATGAACCCCAGTTTCATGCCTACAAGCAATCTCAGTCTCATTTTGGTAGTTCTTTTTGATAAAAGTGACAAAAATGAAAAGAGACAAGCCAAGACAAGAAGATATGGACGATTGAATTGGTAGTTTTCTCTGTCTTGAGAGAAGGGATATCTCCTTCTTATAATACAAGAGAATCCTATATTTAAGCTCTTATGGCTATGATAGAATTACAATGCTTATCTTCACATTGTGATGGTCCTCCGATACACTGATTAGAATGGTTTGCAAGTCATGTATGGTACACTTTGAGAGAATTTTCCCTTGTCACTCATTTTTCACCACTAAATTTTTTGCCTTTGCTTGGTGGATTTGAGTAGTGTCTCTTTGGACTTCTTGGATTCCTAACCTATGTGTGCAGAGTCATGTCTCTTTGGACGTATATGTCACTCTCTTTAACCTTAGTTCATTTTTTTTCCACCTCGAAACAATAACTGATATTTTGACCATGGCTTCTAATTATTTAAGTGCATCCAAACATATCTTTCTTGGTAGGTGTTTGTATCCTTGGACTAATGTCATGTCATGCATCTGTCCAGGTGATGTGAACAGCATAAGTGTGGGATCTGGAACTAATATTCAAGACAATTCCCTTGTGCATGTGGCAAAATCTAATCTAAGTGGGAAGGTCTTACCAACTATCATTGGAGACAATGTTACTGTGGGTAAGTGACTTGCTATTGATTTCATTAGAAATGATTCATGAACCAAATCATTACATGTTGGGTTCCATGTTTCTGCTCCTCCTGACACATGCAAAGAGCTAAAAAAATATTGTACTCCATCGGAGTTTGACAATGTTAATGCTCAATTCTCCATCACATTCTCTTCATATGTTGTGTGATGAAGGATACTGATAACCGTGTTTTCTACTATTATGTTTTAGTTTCTTTGGAGGCATCTGCAAATTGCGACAGCTCTAGTGGTTTTACTAGACTATTTGGGAGATATCCATTATGATTGAGATCTTGAAATGGGCAGGTCATAGTGCTGTCATACATGGATGCACCGTCGAGGATGAGGCTTTTGTGGGTATGGGCGCAACCTTGCTTGATGGAGTGGTTGTGGAGAAACATGCCATGGTTGCTGCTGGAGCCCTCGTGAGGCAGAACACGAGGATCCCATGTGGCGAGGTTTGTCTGCAAGTCATTCTTTTTGTGCATTTTATTTCTCAGTATCGATAATATCTTCATGAGTTGGACAATGTCACATGTGAGTGCCAGGCAGGAAATGGACAGAAGGTGCAAACACAGACCCTAGTGAAAGCTGATACCCCAATGTGTCTTTATTTCTCATTGATTTGATTTGATATTATATTGTTTACAAGAAAATGAATCCTTTCAAATAGAAACATTGCACAAGGCCGTATTTTAGAAGCGGAGCATCTTTGTTACATAGCTTAAAAATCTTTTTTTTTTTTTTTTTAACGGAACCCCTTGGGGTTTTCATTGTATATACTTTGTTTGACTTATAGAAAGAATAACCGGAAATAAAGTGAAATTTCTCAATTGAACACATGGAAAGGAAAATGACTCACACGATCTCTTGTCACTTTTTGAACATGTATCAAGTTAATGCATCAATAAAGAGAACCTTTGATGCAAACCACTTGCTCCAAAAGCTTGAAATGATAGAGCATTGCGAATTAATTCCTTTATCTTATAGCCCATGCCCCACATCCCCATGGGTTAGGACCTCTGCCGAATGCCCCTACATTATTTACCCCCGATGAAAAGTCTCGAGCACTAGACCTCCCGCTCTGATACCACTTTGATGCAGGACAATTAACCACTTGCTCTAAAAGCTCGAACTGATAGAGCATGACGAATTAATCCCTTTATTTTATAGCATAGGCCCCACATCCCATGAGTTAAGACCTATGCCAAACCCCCCTCGTGGGCCCCACTTCACATGGGTACCGCCTCACACAAGCCACCCGCCTCACATGAGCCGCCCACCCCAAGTGTGCCCCTGCATCCCACAGGCAACCCCACTCGAGCCCGGTGTGAAAATGCCCCTGCATTAACCAGATTGTCAAAATCTCATTTGTTAAAAAGTTAGCAAGAAATTGTTTTTTTATTCTAGTGCCAACCTGTGGTTGCAACTGCACCTCCACAAGGCATGCACCCTCTTATCTCTGCTGTTTCTATTGCATCCACATTTGTTGGTAGAAGTAGAAAACCACAAAGGGAATGGATGCATATATGAAGAAATGGTGGATGTAAGCAGTGTTCAGAGTATTGGTATTGTTACATGTATTGCTAGCTGGGGATACGAAAACATATATCGATATTATCACTTATATCTGGAAATGTATCACTGAATGAGGGAAGCATGGGGAAAATGGTGTAATTCTTCAATGAAACTTCAAGAGATGCTAAAATACACATATTTGCATATTTAGTAATCGAATAATTGTAAATAAGATGCATACCTGATAAGTTTCAATGTGGGCCTAATCATGTATATCGTTGACGCAGGGAAATATGTATCAACCCCTCATCATCATATTAAAAAATGGAGCCCCATTTACTTTAGGCAAGAAAATGGGGAAATTTTGTTTTTGTTTTTCTCCAATTTCTCCAAATTTTTGTTTCAATCTTATAATCTCTCCAATTTTTCCCCAACTCCATGTCAATGCATGAGAATCATGCATAAACATGGATTTGAAGTGAAATCCATAAGAAAAATCAAATAAAAAATCCATTATATTGCAATATTACACACCTCTTTAATTACGACCCAACGAGGTTTCAAAATGTGATTTCTCTCCTAAATGGGAGATTTGATCCACCGGGAATGAAGTTGAGATGCTGGAATCCACCACCAAACTCAAACCTGGAAAGAAAATGGGAAGTTTTTTCCATTTTTCCTTTTCTTTTTTGGATTTTTTTTATTTTATAATGCTGAATTTTCTGTCAAAATACACACGCTTGCTGTTGCAGAGAAGTTGTTGACTTGTATCGGCAATAATATCATTGATACAAAAGGTACCTGGAATTTTTATACTTGAAAATATCACGATACACTGGCAATATCTAGACCAAGTCCATACTTGGTGATATATCAGCGGCTGATAGCTGGAATTTCTGAACTTACCTGTGTTATCTGTATTGCAGAGCTGGCTATACCAATAATATTGGTGATATTATCAATAATTTGGAACACTGGGTGTGAGTGCTGTAAGTATTTTGGATTGAATGTCCTCATTGTGAGGTTCCTCTGATTATATAGAAACTCTAGGCTAATTACAAGGCTGAATTGCAGCCATTAACATCAATCTAGGCTAACAAACAAGGAAACAATAACTATACAAGATATATACAATCAGTAACTGTACAAGATTGACACAATCATGCCATAATTAGAGGACCTAATTATAGCTAAATATATGCTAATGCTGTCCTGATTATGCTGTCCCTGCTAAATATATGCTGCTGTCCTGATTATGGCTAAATGTATGTTGTCCCTGTTGTCCCGATTGACATCTATGCTATCCCTGCTGTCCTGATTGACATCCCCCCTCAAATTGATGTTGGTCGATCAATAAGCATCAATTTGCCCACAAGGAACTGATGGCGCGGTCGTGTCATGGCCTTGGTAAACACGTCAGCTATCTGAAGGTCAGTGGAAACATGAGGAAGAGAAATGATACGAGTGTCTAATGCTTCCCGAATAGAGTGACAGTTCACCTCAATGTGCTTCGTTCGTTCATGGAAAACAGGATTAGCAGCAATCTGAATGGCACTAGTATTATCAGCATGGAGAGGTGTAAGATCAGACAGGGAAAAACCAAGCTCAGTCAGAAGCCTACGAAGCCAGACAATCTCAAAACAAGCAGCAGATATGGCACAGTATTCGGATTCAATAGAAGATTTAGAAACACGAGGTTGTTACTTACTCTTCCAAAAGATCAAGGAATTACCAAGAAACATGCACCAACCTGTGACAGACCGTCGAGTATCAGGACATCTGGCCCAATCCGCATCACTATATTTAACAAGGTGAAGAGGAGAGCCCGTTGGAAAGAACAACCCATGGCTAGGGGATCCTCGAAGGTATCGGATGATACAACAAACAACAGCCAAATGTAGATGGCGTGGAGTCAGCATAAACTGGCTAACCTGCTGGACGGTGAAGGAAATATTAGGCCGAGTAATAGTCAAATAGTTCAAATTGCCTACCAGTTGTCGAAACAGAGTAAGATCATACAGGAGATCACCCTCCTCACGACGATACTTCGTGTTTTCTTCTAGAGGAGTATCCACAAAAGAAGTATCCTGAAGACCAGCTAAAACAATCAAATCTTGTGTGTACTTAGGTTGATTCAGAATAATACCAGAAGGATCTGTGTGAACTTCCAACCCCAATAAGTATGTAAGAGGACCAAGATCCTTCATATGAAACGAGGCCCGAAGATGCTGCTGTAGACAAGTGATCAAGTCTGAATCCGTCCTGGGGATAACAATATCATCAACGTAAACAAGAAGAAAAACAATACCAGCAGAGGTCTTACGAAGAAACAAAGAGGAATCATATTGACTCTGCTTAAAGGAAAACTGAAGTAAGGTAGACCGGAACTTATCAAACCATGCTCAGGGAACCTGTTTCAGCCCATACAGATATCGCTTCAATTTACATACATCAGAAGAAGAGGAGGAGGTCAAGTCAGGCGGCAGGGCCATGTAAATTTCCTCTTTGAAATCACCATGAAGAAATGCATTTTTATCGTCCATTTGATGAAGTGGCCAGCCTTGGGACGCTGCAATAGAAATAACCATCCGTACCATAGTCATCTTGGTGACTGGATCAAAGGTCTCCTCATTGTTCACCCCATATTCCTGTTTGTTACCAAGTGCAACCAACCGGGCCTTATAGCGATCCAAAGTACCATCAGAACGCAGCTTAATCGAGTAAACCCATTTACAACCAATAGCTTTAACATTCGTTGGACAAGGAATAACATCCCATGTGTGATTGTCCTGAAGAGTCCGAAGTTCTTCGGCCATCGCCTCACGCCAACATTTATGCTTAACAGCCTCGGAATAACATGATGAAATTGAAATAGAGGACAAAGTGGCATGAAGAGATGTATGAGAAAAGCCATACTAATCAAGAGGATGAGAGACTCTAGTAGACCGACGAGGAACAATGTGAGAACCCAGATTAGCCGTAGAAGGAACAGGCTGAACAGGCTCAGATGTCGGGTCAGGCTCAGGAAGGGACAAAGTCGGTCGTCGGCGTTCATACACAAATCCAAGTTTGAATCGCTCAGGAATAGGAGTCAAGTCATCAAAATGAGGAAGAACATTGATCTCGGGCAAGGATGCAACATGAGTAGAAAAGAAAGACTAATTTTCAAAGAAAACAACATGACGAGAAACACGAAATCTGTTAGAGCATGGATCATAGTACACATAACATTTGTGTAAATTACTGTAACCCATAAAAACGCACTTAACAGATTGGGCAGAAAGCTTGTGTCGTTCATGTGACGACAAATGAACAAAACAAACACAATCAAAAGTATGCATATTAAGATAGTTGGGATGCTGATGATGAAGACGATAATAGGGACTTTCAAAATGCAAGACACTTGAAGGCAATCTATTAATTAAATAAACTACTGAGGATAAGGCTTCCACCCAAAATTTAGAAGGAACTGAAGATTCAGGCAATAACGTTCGAACAACTTCTAACAGGTGGCGATTCTTGCGTTCAGTAACACCATTCTGCTTAGGTGTATAAGGACAAGAACGCTCAGAAACAATTCCTTTCAACTTGAGAAAGGCATGAAATTCATGAGACATATATTCACCACCCGAATCGGACCTTCACACTTTAATGCCCGAAGAGAATTGAGTTTCAATATAAGCCACAAATTGTTGAAACACAGAAAATACCTCAGATTTAGAATGAAGAAAATAAATGCAGGTATACCCACTATAATCATTAATGAACGTGACAAAATATTTATAATTTGCATGAGATATAATAGGAGTAATACCTATACATCACTATGGATCAAATCAACACAGCTTTCAGCACGACTACCATGAGCAGGAAAGGAAAGAGATTTACTCTTACCTAATTTACATGTTGAGCAATCAAAAGAGAGATGAGAGGAAAATTGATCTTTATTACCCAACAAACCAGATTTCAACCCAAACGTTTGTGCCATACTTTACCCTTATTGTTTACAGTAGTACAAGCCAAAGAAATGCAAGAAGGAATGGAAAAATGTAGAGGAAACAATTGTCTAACTTTAGGCCCCTTCGCGAGTATCTTCCCCGATACCTGATCCTGCACAATACAACCATCACGAGAAAACCCAACATTACAGTTGTTATCAACCAATTGTCCGACGGAAATGAGACTAGTAGAAAGCTCAGGAGATACAAAAACTTCTTTAACTAATGAATTAATATCCCCAACAACATGAATAGGTAACTGACTACCATCAGCAATCTGAATGTACGATGAGCCATGATAATGCCGAACATTGGTAAGAGTGTTGGAGGAACTAGTCATATGATTAGACGCAATAGAATCAACAAGCCAAGGTAAAGATGGTAGTGTACTGTTACCTTGAAGCCCTAAGGCTGAAAAGGCTGAAATAATCATTTGTTGAACAATTTCAGGAGTAAGAACAAAGGGATCACCAGCTGTAGAGGAATTAGCGGAAGCAGAAGTACCCACCGCAGCTTGATAGGCATTAGTTTGGCGATTCTGGGGACGAGTCGGACAGTCTTTGATAATATGTCCCGGCTTCTTGCAATAATTGCAAGATTTCTTGGCACAGTGAGCAGCAATATGCCCATATTCCTTGCAGCTGAAGCATTGGACCTTCCGCATATCCCGACCCTTGCCTTTCCCGTGAGCTGCATAAGCGACGTCATTAGAGGTCATGCGGTTCTGCTGAAAAGTAGCTTGTGTTACAAGACGCTGCTCTTCACGAAGTAATTCCCCAAAGCACACATCCAAAGAGGGAGGAGGAACACGATTCATCAAATTGGAGCGAGTTGCCTCAAATTCCAGCCGTAACTTCATTAGAAACCGATCTCTCTTGCTCTATTCATGAACCTCCTGAACAGCAACGAGAGATGCAGCTGGTATCTTAGCATAAATAATGTTAGCAAATTCACCCCACAAGTTCTGAAACCCAGAAAAATAATCTTGTATGGAGAGATCACCCTGAGTGTAATTGGCGATCTCATATTCCAACTGAAAGTGTCTAGCTGTGTGGTCCTAATTGTAAACCTTCTTTAAATACTCCCACATATCTCGTGCAGTCTTGTATGACCTCAGATTTAGGACAATCAGATGATCAACAGATCCTAAAATCCATGTCATGACTCTAGCATCTTTCACTTTCCACTGAGCCAATTTAGATAGTTCAGTAGGAGCTGGATCACTTCCATCTATGTGACCCCATAACTCTTTCCCTAGGATAAATAGGCGAAATTGAAATTCCCAGGCAGAATAATTCTTGCCCGTGAAGCGCACATCAAAAGAATCCGAGTTGCTAGTAGACATGGTGCCCGGAACACAGTAATAAAGATTGATAATACTAAATCCACCTCACCCCTAGTCCAAAAACAAGCCTACAACTAGCAAGTCCAAAATAAAAGGAGACCAAAATGAGAATTTCCAGCAAGAACTGGACACGTCGACAGCCACTAATCACCCCAAAATGAAAATTTTCAGCAAGAAAGAAACTTCCTACCCTCGACAGAAGCTGCCAAACAACAGTTTATAACCCACCAGAATTATCTACACCTCCCTTTGAAGGTATCGACAGCCAAGAAGACTAACAGATTAGTCCCAACCCAACCCAGAAATCTCAGAATAGGTAATACAAGTCTCTGATACTATGCAAGTATTTTGGATTGAATGTCCTCATTGTGAGGTTCCTCTGATTATATAGAAACTCTAGGCTAATTACAAGGCTGAATTGCAGCCATTAACATCAATCTAGGCTAACAAATAAGGAAACAATAATTGTACAAGATATATACAATCAGTAACTGTACAAGATTGACACAATCATGCCATAATTAGAGGACCTAATTATAGCTAAATATATGCTAATGCTGTCCTGATTATGTTGTCCCTGCTAAATATATGCTGTTGTCCTGATTATGGCTAAATGTATGCTGTCCCTGCTGTCCTGATTGACATTTATGCTGTCCCTGCTGTCCTGATTGACAAGTGCTATTTCCTTAGACAATGCCTTAACTATGACCATCTCGCCTTCACCTCGTGATTAAGACAATTCCTTGTTTTAAATATACTTTGTCTAAGGCAAAAATGGGCTCCATGTTCTAGAAATCACTCCTCATATTCTAAATAGTTGCTGTTTCAGACACGTGTGTTCAGAACACCTGGAAACCAGGATACCAACATGGCTGTTATGCATTTACACACACACACACACACACACACACACACACACACACACATATCTGTGTGCCTGCGTGCGTGCGTTGACTATGTTCTTGCTTTCAATGTTACACATACACCAGTCACTTTTTATAGCTTCAGTGTTTTTATTTTGTAATTGAAAAGTTCTATTTATTATATACATTTTCTTATCTCATGCTTTTATGGATTAACATTATTTTATTTGAAAGAACACGCAAATTTTTTTGGCAAGAAGAAGGTTGAAGATGAAGAATCAATATCGTGGAAACATTTATGAACTAATATTTGATATAATTACTATATATTTCAATATTGTTGTAAGACTGTATAGCCATGCTACATGGTTGGATACTGATGCATGTCTAGGGTTGTTGCAGCTATTTAATTTTAGATATTTTTGCATGCCAATATACTTGGAAATAATTGATGAATTCCGAAAGCATCTATATACACTATACAGGTATGGGGAGGTAACCCAGCGAAATTTCTTAGAAAGCTGACAGAGGAAGAGATAGCTTTCATCTCTCAATCAGCTACCAACTATACCAACTTAGCCCAGGTACATGCTGCTGAGAATGCCAAGACCTTTGATGAGATTGAATTCGAAAAGTTGCTGCGCAAGAAGTTTGCTCGCCGAGATGAGGAGTATGACTCGATGCTAGGTGTTGTTCGTGAGGTGCCTCCGCAGCTGATTCTTCCTGATAATATCCTTCCAGAGAAATCGGTGAAGGCTACTTAATGAGTCTCCTGTGGTAAAATCTTCTTTGCAAATTGGCATCATCATGGAATATTGCTGTTACAAGCAGATGGGCAAATGTTCTTTTGGTTTTTTTTTCCAATAATTTTTGGGGTCGAGCCAGTTTTAGGATCGATCATGTGTACTTTCCCAAAATTGGATTACCTTTTCCTTCTGCTCTAGTTTCTCCAAAGCTCAAATGTTCCTTTTTAGGAAAATGGTGAAACATTGCAAATGTTACTTTGATGTTCCTGTCTATTTCAGCTATGTTTATGCAACACAATCATTTGTTGAACCGTCCAAATGGGTTTTTTTTTTTTTTTAATTATTATTATTTCTTTTGAAGGATTGCAAAATGGGATATTCTTTTTCTCATAGTCGCCTAATTGGTAGTGTCAGTGATGAGCTTCAAACTGATTCATGAGGGTTGGGCAGCAATTTGCCATAAATTAGGACTCTTTGCTGTCTTCCCTTCTGCCCTTTTTAGTTTATATTTAACAAGATATCTTCTAATCTAGTGCTGTCCACTTGTGGGGTCTATGCAAAGAAAGTAATTTGACCCAACCGTTCATATAAGAATTTGGTTAGCCCACAAGCATTCTGGACATGCACCTCTACATGTCACCAAGTGGCAATGTGAAGGAAAATTACTGCAGATACGGGCGTCTGTTTCAAAATGTTAACAAGTATAAACAGGTAGCAGGATGGAGCGGGAAAGCGTTGATAACTGTTTCAGAAGTTTCTTGTAGTGGCAATCAGTAAGGAACCATCCAATCAGTATTTTTGGCCCATGGCCCATGGCCGATTTTCTGTTGAGCTCACGGAATGGAAGGGAAGAGATCAAATGCAATGTTGTCAATTGACTTTACATGCAATGATTTTTATTCCAGGACTTCAGATATTTCACTTGTGTGACCTTCCAAACCGTGCTAAAGGTGCTCCGCATGATAAAGGTCGCCTAGGTAAAAAACCTGAAGAGCACATTCATTGGGCAGCGCGTTGGCTACACCACTGAAATAAGAGGTCATTTGGCAGCAAGGAAACTGTTGTAATAGGTGGTAAAAGCAAGGTGTTTGGAATAGGGTACAGCGGCTATATGTACATATTATCTTGGATGATGTGAGCATGAAAATCAAAGTAAAATTAACTTAAAGAATTGATTGCCTCTATCACTTTGTTTAAGTGAAATCTACCCCAGAGACTAGGTGTGTCATCCCATTTTAGCTATAGGGTCAAAAATCAGCCTAATGTCTGCTCTTGATTTTTAAGGGCTCACCATGCTGATTATAAAAAGTCCACATGAACTTCGATGCAAAGTTCAAATTTAGGCTTTGGGACAAAAAATAGGCCTATCTTTGATTTAAGTGGGCCACAGGAAAGGAAATAGTTTTGAGGCTGAGTATTCTGTTTCTTTTCGTATGGCCCACCTGAATCACAAAACAAGCTGATTTTTGGGCCTTAGGGCTGAAATGGGGTGAGATTGGGTGGATTTTACATAAACATCACGGTGGGCCATATGTTATAATATTTTTGGTGAGTGAATTTGAATGAAAATGGCTAGATTTGACTTTAAGAATTGATAGGCCTATCATGATGATTAAGTGAAATCCACCTTGATCACTAGGTGCGTCACCTCATTTTACTTATAGGTCTTAAAAATCAGTCAAGTCCATGATTCAAGTGGGCCATACAAAGGCCAACAGTTGGGAGAGGGTATACTGCTCAATCACACGGTACACTAGAATCATGGATCAGGATGATTTTTAGGCTCTATGGCTAAAATAAAGTGACACACTTGGCTATGGAGGTGAATTTTACATATATCCTAATGTGTTAGGATGAAAAGTTTTTAGGTTTGCTTGTGTTAACATCCATGACTTTCACATGAAAGTAGCATGAATTTTTTAAATTAGTGGATTCCACAATGATGTTTAAGTGAAATCCACTTTGGTCATTAGGTGCATCACTCCTTTAGTCACATGGTCACACAAGTTTTGGATTACATTGCTATTTGTGTTTTCAATTCATCCAAGTTTTTGTGACCTTATCAACCGTTTGAATAACAAATAAATATTATTATAAGTCTTATGAAGTTTTTAACAATAGGTGTTAAATCACCATTGTGTTCCTCTAGTGTGGATCACCTGAGATTCAGATCAGCCTTATTTTTAGAATTACTGGAGTTTTTGATTTGCCTCATTTTTTAAACCATGCTCTAAAATGAGTCGGTTAAAGAGAGCAATGGTGTCACTATACAATACATATATCAAGGTGGTCCCAAGGTCGGGGGCTCGCAAGGCAAACGGGCTAACCCAGCCCATTGACACCCTCGTCAGGGCCACTCCCTATAGCATGGTTATAGTTTTCCAGCTTATTTTAAGGCAAGATCTGTATAATGAAGCATATATAAATTTCAAATGGACCACACCACACGAAATAATAGTCATTGACCATTAAAAACCTTTTGTGGACTAAAAAAATTATTGAATCAAGTTGATACTTGTGTTTTCCCTTGGTGGAGGTCTGTGTGACCTATTCAACAGGTTGGATGGTAAATAAATATTAGAATGGACCCTAGGAATGGTTGGAAGAGAAACTTATATCTGTTTCATTTTTGGGGACCGAAGCTCTAAAATAAGCTGGGAAAACGGGTGGATATACAATACGTACGTAGAGATGGGCCCCGCCCCATGGTCAGGTTCCCATACACTCTAGCCCATCTAGTTGAGCTTTCGAAAAAGACGATCGGGCCTACGAATCGGAAGGCTGAGATTGGACAATCCAGGAGACATTTTGGGGGCATGGATTGGTAAAAAGCGAATGGGCCCCACTCGTCTCCAAGATAAAACCGCGGTTTTCTTTTCGTTTCCCAACTTGCAAGTTATCAGAAGAAAGAAGAAGAGAACCAACTCTCTCCAGACTCACTCCAGCTAACAACAAGTGAAGAAGGAGAAGGAGAGATGTTCCGCAACCAGTATGACACGGACGTGACGACGTGGAGCCCTGCTGGCCGTCTGTTCCAGGTGGAATATGCGATGGAGGCTGTGAAACAAGGGTCAGCAGCGATCGGTCTCCGATCGAAGAGCCACGTCGTCCTTGCCAGCGTCAACAAAGCCAATTCCGAGCTCTCATCCCACCAGAAGAAGATTTTCAAGGTGGATGATCACATCGGCGTTGCCATCGCCGGCCTCACTGCCGACGGTCGTGTTCTCTCCCGTTACCTTAGATCCGAGTGCATCAACTACAGCTTCGTCTATGAATCTCCCCTCCCCGTCGGCCGACTCGTTGTTCAGCTCTCCGACAAGGCCCAGGTCTCTTCTCTTCTCTTCTCTTTCTTTTGGAATTGGAATCTTCTAATTTCAGCTGCATTTTCTTTTTTAATTTGCCGGCTACACGATACATCTTCATAACAAGGAATGTTAGGGTTTTGTTTTTGGGTTTTAGGGTTTCTTCGGATAGGATTATACATATGATGAAAAAGATGTTGCTTCCTTTTGTTATTCAATTCCATAAAATGATTCCAGAGAATCGTTAGCACTGAAACTATAACACCATCTGCCTCTATTCATGTACGTGGTCTGCCAATAATGGCGGATCAGTACTGATCATCTACTTGGCCCTACCGTGGATGTTCCATGATCAAAAGATTGCACTTATTGGATGGCCCTGACATCACTATCCTCAGCTCTTACCTGCTGAATGTTGACTATTTGAGTTTTTTTTTTTCCAACTATCCATTCACTGATTGTGTTTCGATGGAAAGGATTGTTTAACCATTTTATGGATTCTCTCTTTCAAAGTTTTCAAAAATTGAAGCAAAGAGAGCACGTGTTACAAGATTATTTAAGGAATTTTATCGTCTTTCCAGATTTAATGTATCACAAGATACATTAAATGGAGTGATGCAAGATCGACTGCTTGCTGAATACATTAAAAGTTATAGAGGAGAGGGTTGGTAGGAGGATTGAAGAGTGGAATTGAGCACTTTTAGGGAAAGTGGCGATGCAAGATCGACTGCTTGCTGAATAATTCATGTGTTTGTTCATGACTTAGATGAATCATAACTCGGCAGTTATTGGTTTTCCAAGTAGCCTGGGGGCAGATTGGTTTGGAATTTTAATTTTTGGAGGAGGATCCAATAGAGGAAGAAATCGATGATCATCAGCTATTGCTGGGTACAATTGACTCAGCTGTCATGAAGCCTATGGAGAAGTTTTTGTTGAGGTCTAATTTCCACAAGATGTCAATGTCTAATTCTTTTTACCCAGGTTTGGCAGATTTCATTGGGTGGCTGTTGAAGATAGGACAAGAGTTCAATGCATTTTGGAGACCATTATAGCATGGATGTGTTAGGTGTAGGTATCCTAGTTTTGTATGGATTAGTATCCAGAAACGTTGTTTTGGTGAAGGATTGTTATGCAACTGGATGCACCAGATTACTTCAGTGGGTATTGGATGAACCTTACCATCCTTCTAGTTGGTGACTGGAGATTGCTTTGATACCCCATCTCTTCGTTTCTTCCAAGAACTAATACAAACATTAAAATTGATGTTAACAGTCTCTGGGAAAACTTGAGTTCACACGTCCAATTGAAGCTTTTCTAGGATTTACAAGAAAAAGCAACCCAAATACTAAATGAAAGGACTAAAACACCCCCATCTGTCCTTGGTGGGTTGGATTACCTTAATCAGAGCATCCATAGCCAATTTTCCAATATACTCTCTCTCTCTCTCTCTCTCTCTCTCTCTCTCTCTCTCTCTCTCTCTCTCTCTCTACAATATTCAAGAATGTGTGCCTTGGAGATAGAGAAAATTTCAAAGAGAAATCCTTTGGGGTGGCTCATTCTATAAAAGGAAATTCTTCCATTTGATGAACTTGAGCAAAGTTCAAAAATTGAAAAATGAAGGGGGCATAGGCATCAGCCAATTACAAAGAGGAATGGAAGCCTCTTATGGAAATGGTGGTGGAGATTCGCTCTGAAAGGCAGGGCTTTGAAGAAAAGTGGTGAGAGAGAAGTATAGGTCTTCTAGTATGGACTGTGATCCAGGCCCTCCATCTAGAGCTCCTGTCTCCAAAATGGGGAAAGACATAGTATGGATTGGCAACTCATTGAATCTCCCAAAGTGAGGATATTATCTTCCTTCACTGTCCAATGGCAACCACTTTAGGGAGACAAAATTTTCTCTCTTTGGCATAGAGTCAATCATGAGGGAGGGGCTTTGGGGGCTTTTTGAGGAATTTAGCAGCTATGTGGTAGTCCTTTCAACGATAAAGGAAGGTTCATGTGGCGTTTGCTTCCTTTTGCTTTGTATTTCGAGGTTTGGAAGGAAAGAAATAACTGCATATTAAGGTAAACAAAACTAGCAGACCAAATTATTTGACAAAATCAAAGCTAACATCTGATGGGGACATCACGCGCACATGCACGCCCTCCTACACATGTACGCAAGGAGGAGGAGGGCCCCATCATCAATCTGGATCGATGACGACGTCCAAGGGGGACCCCCTAGCTAGGGGATTGTGTTTTGGTTCCTTGGAGTGGACTCGATCGTCATGTGAATCTCACCATGGGATCTCATGATCATGGCCACTATTCGAGATGATCTAGTACTTTGGGTTTTGCTTATTATTGTTATTAGGAATATCATGGACGGTTTAGATTGCTTTGATTAGTTGTTATTTTTTATTACTTCGCCTTCAAGTAATAGGGTGCGCACATGGAGCGAGTTTTGGGGTATAGGATTTTATTATAAATAGGCGCCCCTTGTAGTCTTTTTTCTCATTGAGGATTGAATAAAACTTCTGCATTTTCCTGCTCCTCTCCGAGTTGTGAAAATCCAATTGGGTGCGAAACCTTCCCTTCTTCGAAGGGCTAAGTACCGTGGTGCGAAGCCACACCCATCCCGATTCGCGCCCACCTTCTACCATCCATATTCCTCTTCTCCTACAGTCATTCCACCTGCAAATCCATTATTATTTTGCAGTCGTTCCTTCTCTACAGCAGATTTCTGGAATTTGGCCCTGCAGGAGGGCTGAAACTTCGGCGGAGCACCACGCACGGACCGTAGTCGGATCGGACCGAAACTTGGGGGGTTTGTAGTCCAACCCTAGCCGACCAGCCTCAAGGAGGGGGGTTTTGGGTTCTTGGGCCCCACGCACGTGTGGACTGCCCTCAACGCGCGTGCGTCAGGCGTGGCCTGTTGTCCACATGTGCGGGCGGTCTTCAGGTTCACTCTCTCCTCTCTTTCACTCATCTCTTACCTAATTTCCCTAACCCTAACCTTAGATTATCTTCAGCTCCCAATTTCTTTGCCCCTTTTCCAATCATAGGGTTTCCCGAATTGACACTTGTGAATCCCTTGGATTGGGAAAATTATTCCTGCGCATGTGCGGCTGAGTCTACTCTCCTTTGAGTATTGTTTAGTCTATAATTTTAATTGATCCAACCCTAGCATGTGTAGGCTTGGACCCGCATAGATTCTCCTTGACTGAGTGCTTGACTTTATATGAGATGTGGAATTTTGTGTGATTGTTTTGAACTAGTATGATCTAAAGCCTGGAATCTCGCATATCATGTTTAAAATTTCATGTCGTGCCTCAACATCTCCCATCAGGCTCTTCCTTCCTATAATGTAAATGATGTTTGGTTTCAGATTTGAGCTGCCTTACCTTTTTATGGCTCTGGTCTCTCACTTTTGGTTAGATATGTCGTTTAATCGTATGTGGTTGGGGGTCTTGGCTATCTGTATTTTGTTCTTTTGTATTTTCAGATGTAGGTGGCCATTCACTATATCATTGGGCATTCCCCCTGTTTCTGCTTCTCAAACAAACAAACAAAGAAGAAGAAGAAGAAAATTCTGAGGATTCCCTTCCAGCTCGTGAGATCAAATTGGAGGAAGGTTTCTCATTGCAGTTATGGTGCAATCTCTCCTAATGAAAAGTGGAGAGCCTCTGCTGTGTGCTTTAAATAAAACTATGATGGGAGTGTGACTGGAAACCGTGACTGCTGGGTCCCTGCAACTCTGATGTTGCTGAAGCTGCGCGTCTTCTTCGGCGGGCAAGAATTGCACTTTAATACCAGCTTATGATTGAAGGGAAAGAGTTGTAAAAACTTAAATCAATGTGGTTCAATTGTGAGTGAGCACATGCGTGTGTGTTTGTGTGTTCTGTTAGAGTTCTCATGGCTGCTGGGTCACTTCTACTCTAACGTTGCTGAAGCCATGGCTCTTCTTCAATGGGCAAGAATCGCACGTGAATACCAGCTTATCATTGAAGGAGCAAGAGTTGTGTGTGCCCCCGCATGAGCTTGCATGCGTGAAAACTAAAATTTATGGTAGTTCAAATTTTTTTTTTTTGTGTGTGTGTGTGTGTGTGTGTGGTCATGTGCGTGCGTGAAAACTAAAATCAATGGGCAGTTCAATTGTGTGCGCGTGTGTGTGCTATTGTTGTAGGGGCAGGCAATGTGGGATCATATTGCTGTTTTCTCTTACTGCATTGAAAGGTTGCAGGTATTGGAAGCATGGAGGGTTTTGTATGTGTGGATTATGGTGGCATTGAGGAATCATATTGGAGTTTTCTGCTCTTATTGTGTTGAAGGATTGTGGGCAATTTTATTGGGTTTGGAAGCACGTAGGGGAGATTAAAAGAATGCTTTGAAGTATGCTGTCTCAAGTTCTTGATCCATGGAGGTTATCTGTCATCATCAATGAGATTGAAGATTTAGTGTTGCCAGTGTTTCCTTTAGTCACAATGTTTAGAAAAATTGTTTCTATCGGTCATATCCTAAGGGAAGAGAATGACATTGCTAGTGAACTTCCTGTTAGGTGGCACTTCCCAATGGGGTATTACTTCCTCTCTCATGATGCGAACAAGTAGTTTGCTCTGTAATTTCTTTGCAGTAAAGTTTTCTGTAGTTGAAAGGAAATTAATCAACATTAGTTGGATCTGTAAGTTCGTGCACATGGGTTCATTTATAATGGTCAGGTTTTTGTTAATTCCCTATCCTAGCAATTGGTTGTGGGTGTTTCCATGTCTACCTGCACCTTATGCAATCTTGATATTTGGAATTGTTTTCTTCTCGTGTCCTTGTTTCATCAGTATATTCTGATAGTAGATAGCAACCATTCATCACCATTATTATCATTAGCACTGTCACAGCTTCTTGGGATCGACTTTAGGTACCCTGTTTTGCCAATCACAAGATTGGAAACAGGAATTCCTCAAGATTGATTGTCAAAAAGTTGGTGACCAACTTTGCAACTGGCTGCCAGGTAGAGTTTTCATAGATATCGGCCATTACATTCAAATATGAATGGTATATTTTTTCAAGAGTTCCATAGATATCAGCCATTGAAATTCAATAGAAATGGGTTGTTTGCTACAAGCCTACAACCCATTTTATTCCTTGAGAACAAAGTTCTTGTAAGAAAATGTAGAAGGTGATTTCTATAAAAAAAATTGTAGAAGGTGATTTCTATAAAAAAGAAGTTTGTAGGTGATTAAGTTCTCATTTTTCAATATTCTTAAACAGTTGATGCTTCTTTGTTTAGGTGTTGTTTGTATTTTGATAACCAACACTATAAGGGAAATGAATTGATAGCTAACGACAATCCTCTTGACTCATTCTCGCATCCTAAGGGAACACTCTTTGTTTAAAGATCTTATTTAAGCATGTGTATCAAGGGGCCGAAGATGTGGCAGATCAGCTCAGGAAGAGAAAGTGTTGTTTTGCTTTACCCTTTGCTCATGCAAGCTTTGGCCCCTGACTTGTTGGTTCTTTCCTTTGGCAACTTGTCTTTTATTTCAGTTTTTCCCTTTCAAGTAAAATTATCATTATTCACAATGAGCATGATGAATAGGCTGGAAGGGCCTGCAAGGAGGATGAGAAGTAGGCTGAGGACTTGTATCAAGGTGGTGTAAAGGATATGAAGGCTTGCCCATTTACCAGAGATAGGGCCTTACACAGGAATGGTTGGCAAAAGAGTATTCATAAAGCCAACCCCAAATAACTGGCAGTCTGTAGCTTCAAAGCCTTGCATTAAATCAAACTTGTGTTGGTCTGATCCCGAAACTGAGCCTGAGCTTCCGAACATTTGTTTCATTTTTCAATAATTAGAGGTTCCTCAATTAGAAGTCCAGGTTCTTTGCATATGAATTAGTTTTCAAGAGGAATTCTTGTGACTTATTTCTGTTCATGGCAGGTCTGCACACAGCGATCATGGAAAAGGCCTTATGGTGTGGGTCTGCTGGTTGCGGGTTTAGATGAATCTGGGGCTCACCTTTATTATAATTGCCCAAGTGGGAACTACTTTGAATACCAGGCATTTGCCATCGGATCACGTTCCCAAGCTGCAAAAACTTACTTGGAACGCAAGTTTGATAAATTTGCCAACTTTTCTAGTGAAGAACTTGTTAAAGATGCACTTTTTGCCATCAAAGAAACACTACAAGGAGAAAAGCTGACCAGCTCTATCTGCACCATCGCCGTTGTCGGGATCAATGAGCCCTTTCACATAATTGATCAGCAAACCTTACAGCAGTTGATCGAGTCACTAGAGATAAGGGATGAAGTGGCCGAACAGAGTGCCGACATGCAGGAGGACGATAGGAGTCCAGCAGTGGCTCCAATGGAAACTTGATCTGAGAAGTGTTTCCAGGCTGATGCTCACAAGGGTACCATTTTCAGCGGAAACAAGGTACAGGAAACTGGCATTCTTGATAGATATTTGGTTCCATATTCCGTTGGCAATTCAGTCTTCTCAATGTGTTTCACAGCATCTAGCCATGGTTTAAGTCTTTTTTATACTCGTGAACTGGGGAACTTTGTCATTTTCATTATTGATTATTGTCTTGGGAATTCTGAATTTGACATTATCATATTGGTTATCAGTCTCATTTTGATTACATCGTGATCTTTGGAAAAGGGAGTTAAGGCTGTATTTTGCCTGGGCCATTATAAGAGTAAGTTGCACATTGTGGGATTTCCTACACCTTGTAGAATTTCCAAAAATTATGGCAATACAACACAAAAGAGCTCTAACCCCCCTCCCCCCCTTCTCTTTTCTTCCGGAAATTCTACGAGTGGAGATCACAAAATCACAATTTATTATCTCCGCCTCTGAAATGTTGAGCCGAACTTATAGAACTTCGCATGCAGATATCTTGCTGGAGAAAGTCCGGTGCGACTGAAAGCACTGCACATTATAGTGCTCCTTGTTCCATAGGGTTATAGGGATGATCCAATTAATCGGATCAGGACTGTTGTTAGGTCTAGCTTACACTCCAATTAATCTGATGATCCCATTGGTTCGGACTTTGAAGTTGACCATCTTTTTGTTGCTTGCATTCCAAACCATGATTAGGATCTCCTATTGAAAGTAATTATTTAGAAGCATGAGCATTTCATGATGGGTCACATGAAATGGATGGTTCAAACTGTTGGACCTGATTTCCTGTAAACAATATTGGCCATCCATTCTATAGGCCATTGATTGAATGGTTAGGTTCCTCCAATTGGTGTAATTTTGTTGTCTGGCCCATTGTGGAATGGTCCTAATGGACTGCTCCGATCGATTGGATTGGATAAGAATCTTTGATAAAATTCCTAAGAAAGTAAGAGCAGTGGTAACACTAAAGACTGTTTTCCATCTCCCAGAGAAAGAAAACAGTTGAAGACATTGATGCAAAGCTTCCAACTTCACTTGGGATTCAATTGAGCACTTCTTGGAACAAATGTTGAGAATTTGGTGGAACTAAATATACAGAGTTGGTTTTGAGAACTCTTACAACTGCTTTTCTAGGTTTAGTTTGTGGTGAGCATCAGTTTGGGTTGAAACTCTGCAACAGTTGAGCCATCGCATGTCATGTGCCATGAGTTCATGGTGATGCCTGCTGATTGGTCAGTCATGATGCCCTGTGAGTGACGACGGATAACTCTTCCTTGATGAGCGAGACTATCTAAGTCTACAGATCTGGTAATCTAAAGAACTCCACGAGTTAACTGAGTGAGCCATGAGGCTGCCTATTGGCAAGGCTTGAAAAAGCCGTGAGGCTCCTTACCTCACTTAACTGATTCACACAGGTCCAAACCAGCTGGCTCATTTTACCTTTAGGAGGACCGGGTTTGTATTTTATGTCATGTCGTTCTGTTATGTGTGTCTGTGTGCGTATATATGTATGAGATTTGGATGTTCTTGTTCATGCCCAGAGAGAATGGGCGCCACCTCCCATCTCCTGTTCCACCACCTGTTGATAATAACCAATAACTATTATTGATGCCACTCATGGTTTCATACAAGTATCTGTGTGGGAGGTGGGGGCTTCCCATGAGGTCGAGCTTTGTGGGCCCCACTGTGATGTGTGATGGATATCCATCCCATTAATCGGATTCACCGTTTCATGGTGAGCCATGTGCCAAAAAATCAGGCCAATCCATGATTGGGTGGGCCACACCACAAACAACAGTTGGGACTTGATGCCTATCCATTGAAACCTTTCTGATTGTGTATAGCCCAGTTAGATGTGGTTTAAACATCCAACCCATCCATTATTTGTCCTACTTGGATGAGGGTCACACCAAAATTTAGGCCATTTCAAAACTTAGGTGGCCCCAGCAAGTGCTTTAAGATGTTTTAGGTATGATTTTCCATGATTGCATATAGGGCTCTACATTGAGCCGAGTCGAGGTGGGTCAAGCTTGGCTTATTTTGTCCATGCTCTCATTGAGTTTGAGCTCGAGCTCAAGCTCAAGTTCGGCCTTAAGCTTACCATTGGAGCTTAACTTGTTTGCCAAACCTTTTGAGCTCGAGCTTGAGCCGACCTAGTGGATCGAGTCGAGGCGAGATTACTTCGAGTCAAGTATGCTCTCAACCCGATCCAACCCAGTACCCAACCCGTACCTGACTCAATGCAGCAACCCAACCTAACTGACCCAACCCCCAAATCAAATATTCAATTATATATATATATATATATATATATATATATATATATATATATATATATATATATATATATATATATATATATATATATATATATATAGACATAGAGGGTACTTGGTTGTTAGTGCAGAGGAGCTCAAGCATGACGAGTTAGGTAAGGAAGGGAAATTATAAGAAAGGGACGGATGGGTGGGTATGGTTTAAGTTTTAATTTTTTTAATTTTTAAATATAATATAATATATATTCAAGTCAAGCTGAGCTCGAGCCGGGTTCGAGTTGAGTCAAGTTCTACTATGTTTGAACTTGGCTTGTTTTCAAAGCGAGCCGGGTCATATGAAACTTGGCTCACCTCAAGTTGTCGTTCGAGTCAAGTCGAGCTAAATCGAGAGCTTTTCGAGCTAGCTTGGCTCGTGTACAACCCTAATTGCATATAATGTGGCCCACCTGAGTTCTGGATAAAGCTGATTTTTGGCACATCTCATAACGAGGGGACTTATCAAATATACCGCGTGGATGTCTATCACACATCACGAATCCATGGTGCCAAATGACCAGCCTAATCCAAGACTCTGATAGGTTATAGCAAAGGGAGAGGCAAATCAATGGAGGAATATGTTTCCCTTTGCCATGACCCACTAGAGTTTTGGATTTCGCCAAAATTTGAAACCCGAGGCTTTCGTGATCGCCTGAACCATTTGGATTTCATGCTCATGACGTGTGCAAAGGCACGCTCCTAAAAAGGTATGTAGGTGAGTGTTTCTCTGTATATATGAGGCTGATCTCATGGGAACTTCCCATGAGCTCACGTTATGTGGGTCACAACGTGATCTATGGCAGGCATTTACACTGCATTTGATGGGTCCCTTCTAGGTTATGGGATATCCAAAAAAATCAGCTGCATGCGAACTCAAGTGGGTCACACCATCTGAAATTGAGTGAAGTCATGTCTAAAACATCTAAAATCACTTGGTGGGGCCCACCTGAGTTTCGGATACAACTATAATTTGGCAAGACCCCTCGTCCAAGTTGGGCACACACAATGGACAGGCTGGATGTCTGAAGCTCATTTCAAGGAACTATTAACGAATATGAAGGTTTCAATGAGTGGATAACTACTCTCAACTGTTGTCTCTGATGTGGCCCACCTAAGTCATGTATTGGCACGATTTTTAGGCTTGTGACCCACCATGAAATTTTGCATATGTTTGATGGGGTGGAAGTACACAAACATCACGGTGGAGCTCACCTCCCCCAACATGGGCGCACAAAGGAATGCTCTCCTGCTTGACAGTTCTCACTATAACTTGTAACAACTGTTATGTAAGTGCAAAATCTGAACGTCTATCTGATGCAGCATCCCATGAAACTCATAGGGCCCAAACTCCACACCGATCCAAAACTTTGGTGGAAAAAAGAAATAATTTCCTCCCTTGATTTTTCTCTCTTTTACCATGGCCTACAAAAGTTTTGGATTTCACATGGACCGTTTTCTGAAAAAGTTCTCGTGAATTATCGTGAGTATTGGTGAGCAGGTGAGCAATCCTCTTATCTCTATACATATATCATTTTCTTCCTGAATCAGCTCAGGAAGTAAATCATGTCTATAGTCATCCATTCACAAACTCTTAAGTTTTCAAACCTTTAACTAAGCGGTGCATTTAGACCAGGTTGATATCTGATGCCTTGGCAGGCCTAGTGATGGTTGACATGGGGTCGTTTAGGGGGCGTTTGCATCCTAAGCTACTAAAATAAGCTTCTTATGCATCAAATAACTTTATCTTGATTTCTACTTATTAAGCTGGAGTGATTAATTCACTTTAAATAAAAAAGTTACTTATAACTAATCTTAATTAAACCCAACTTACTCATCTCAAATAAGTTATTTATCTACTATTGTAAATAGAAAAATTAACTTATTTGGTGGTATCCAAACGAGCCCATAGGAGTCATACATGTTTTGGGACCCGACAGAGTATCATCATCCAAAATTAAGATCGATTTGATCTTAGCCTCCACTTAGTTGTTATTTGATTATTGAATTCTCCCAATTGACTGTTTTTTCATTTCTATCACCCACGAAACATCAACCAATCAGCCATTTGTAAAAATCAGTGTAACCTTTCCTTTAACAACCATAAGAAAACATGGCATCCATTAGTCTAGTCGAAGGGTTTAGTTTAAGTTAGTGATATGCCCCATTTGCAATTTCTTAGAGCTTATTCATCAACCCATCACAGCTTACAGGAGTATCCAAGCTTCTTCTTCTTCTTTTTTCTTTATTTCTTTCTTTTATTATTATTATTATTATTTTGTAAAGTTTTTTACGTGTGATATAATGCAGCAAACATGAGTGCATAAGGAATTTCTATGTAATTGTTTTTATGTAATAGAATGGCATCAAGTGAGGTGGCACACATGGATGGAATCAAAACCGTACAATTTCGTAATGTGACAATTTTAGCCCCATTTTAACTGTGGTATACAAATGAATAAAAGACAAAAATCAGCAGTAGCGGCATTATCCTAGCGCAAGCTCAGCCAGTGAAATCCAATCATCCCATCCATAAGCGTTCACTGTTTCAATTGTACGGTGGATGAGTCCACACAACTCTCTTTCCTGTGGTAATGATTCAGGATGTTGATATTACTTCAAAGTTACAGTGGTGCTTGTAACCATACAAGTTCTTCTTGGGTCCTTGCTCTTGCTCGGGTGGTAGATTATCAGGAGTTTCAACACCCGGTCAAGGGTTCAAGTACTCATAGATGGTGAAATTCCACTGGCGTGAGCGTGAGTGTGTGGGGGTGTGTGTGCGGGTGTAAAAATAAAATAAAATAAAAAACCATACAAGTAAGAGTATTCCACTGGAGTAAGAGTATACCAACCCGTGGATAGGATGGTCAAGATTACCTAATAGAAGTGAATATTTAGAATAATAAATAATCCATGATGGGGCTATTAAATAGGCCAATTTAATATTTGGTTACACCTACTTTACTAGTGATCTTGGTTATCAATATCTGAGGCCATTGATGGGATGGTTAATACCTTCATAACGGTGTGATATTTTCGTGGTAGTACATGCAATGCCTCATTGGACCTAATGGACAGTCCAGATCAATCGGATAGGTTGTGCGTCTCAATTCAACCAGGAGCACCCTGACTTATAGTGATCTAAGCATCCCTCACATTTTCTTTACGGTGAGAATCCAACCCGGTTATGATTCCTTTCATAATTCATCTAGATCGGATGAACTTTGCTGTGGTAGCTCTCTATAGAGCCCAACGCAAATCCTTTTAGAAATCCACTCCGTCCATTAGTTTTGCTATCTCAAGTTAGGATACAAGCCCAAACACAAGTCATATTCAAAACTCAAATGGGCCACACAATAGAAGTCACTCACAATGGAAACGCTCACCGTTCATGCCTTCTTAGAGCCCACCGTGATGTTAATATACCAACCAAACTAAACTGTTCATAAGGTTATTCTCATCTGAATGAACTGAAAATACAGCTTATATGGCCCCGTCAAGGTTTCAATGGTGAGCTTTCAATTCTCACGATTTCCTGTGAAGCACCCACTTATATATTTTGGATTGCATCATTCTTGCATTTTGCATTCATGCACTAACATGAGCTTCTGCCCATATGAACTTTCAGTACGCGAGGGCAGAGGCAATGTGTGCCCTTCCAAATTTACCTTCTACGTGGGACCTAACACTTGAACAGGGCCTAAAGACCCAACTGGAATTGTCTTACGGTTACAGATGCTTTATCTTACCTGCATTAAAACACCTAATCTATGTAGAACCTACCATGTTGTATGTGTAAATCTACTCTTATCTGTCAAGTAAGAGACCTTATTTTTATGGCTTATATAAAATATTAGCCCAATAAAAATGCAACGGGCCACACCAATGGGAATGATGTAAATTAGCTCCTAAAATCTTTATATTCAATCTGGGTTGTCCACCTATGTTTTCCATTGGAACAATATTATTATTATTATTTTCTTCTCTTCACCTTTGTGAGTTACACCAGACTATCAGGTTTGATGAAAGACGCGTGCTATGGTGATCTCCGCATAAAAGCCTAAGGTTAGCATCTCATCCATATTGTTCCCTTTGGTGTGATGGACTTGAGTTGTGGATGTAGTTGATTTATATTCCCATGGCTTAGAACTTGATAATTAGAATGGATTTTAGATATAAAATCAGTGGGCACAAGCAAACTTAGGTGTTTCACCTTACAAATGAAACGAGACATGAAACAGGTATTGGAGTGGATTCTGGTCATAAAACAACTATGTGGGCCCAAAATGTTCTATACGTAAAATCCACTCCATGGTTCATTAGGTGGGAATCCTTATGTTGATTGTAGGTATGAAATGTTAGCTCAATAACAAATTTAGGTAGTCTATGCCAATGAGAACAATGAAAATTGTACCAGAAGCTTCCATGTTCATGCCTATCCGAGTTTTGCATTAGGTCTAATGATTTTTGTATTTTCTTTTTTTCTTGTTGAGTAATGCTTGACTGACGAATTTAATGAATGATATAACACAAAGGATGAGCCTGACATCCCGATTAAGTTGAAATGACCTAAAAAAAGAAATCAGTCCATTCCAAAAACTCATGGGGGCCACACGATGGGAACAACGTACAATCATGACTGAAATCTTTAAATGCAAAACTTAGGTGGACCCCACGTAAATGGGCCCTGAAGATTAATGTTAGGCTGCCTTCACAGGTTAGTTCTCCGTACGAAGGCCCCACCTTTTTTATTTTTTCTGTGAAGATTAAAAGGACCTGAATGAATGAAAACCCGTTGATCACTCTGCTAATTTTACCGTTGAATGGATGGAATATCTTGAATAGTTTCTGGAAATTCTTACTTTTTACATTGCACTGTCGTTGGATGCATGGTCTAGGCCCGATGAGCCTGACCCAGCTTTGGGCTATGCCAGGACTTATGATCTTGGCCAAGGACTGCACTTACTCTGGCAAGCCATTTTAGCCCAATCTACCCAGCCCAGCCAGGTTTAATCCAAATTCGTATGTGTATGTCTTGTGAATGTGTGGCCCACTTGATCAAAGGATAGATTAGGAGCATTCAAGTGAAACATGTGGATTTTATCAATTTCTGATCCAGGCTAAGTCAGGCCCAGGAAAATCCAAAATTTCCAAACTGGGTTTGTTGGGTCGGGCTAGCCTAGCCTAGCTCGGCCCAAACCCAGCCATTTCCAGAGGACTACGGGATCACTTTAGTAGCCCGCAGGCTATGTAACGGGCAAAACAAAATTTAGAAAAGCCAGCTTTCGTTTTTTCATGGGAAGTAATTTGATACTCTGGTTGCCTATGATGCTTGATACGTATGCACTTAGAAATAGAACATGTGACATATACAAACTCAAATTAAACCGATTAAATTATGGAAATCACTGTCATTAAGTAACAGTCCAAAACTCAAGTTGAGTTGAATGATCCTAGCCTCTGATTCGTTGACACTAATTTGTGGAAGTAAGATCATTGTAAATTTTCATTATTAACCGTCCAATGAATGTATGATAAGATGATTAAGATGAGTGTAATTTTGGTCATAATAAACATACTTTGCATTGATTAATTTGAATTATCTGTACAAATTTTGAAGTGCGGGCGTATCATATATCACCCTCTTCAAGAGTATCAAAGTTTATTCTTTTCCTCTCTCTCCCTCCTTTTTTTGGTTTTTCCGTCTTGGTTTCTGCATTCACTGACTGCTGACAGAGAACTCACCAGCAGCTGCACGGAGGCAGAGAGAGAGAGAGGGAGAGAGAGAAAAGCCCTAGAGGCTCTATCTCTAATGGAGGATTTTCATGATAATCTTCTCAGCAAGCTCTCCTCTGCAGCTCTGTCCAAGAAAACAAGCTTCAACGGCAATGGCGTCGACGACTTGTTCGGCGGTCCCCCGAAGTTCGCTGTTCCGTCTTTCGCCGCTCTGATAGACGACTACAGTGAAATGTTCGGAAGTTTTCACGCTCTAAAGAGCTCACCTTCCGTTCCCATTCTGGATTTCCAGGTCGTCGACTGTGACGATGTTTCCGTCGACGTTCTAAGCTCCAACTTCAGTTATTCGGAGGTTTTTGGGGGTTTCGACGGTGAAGATTTCGCTGTCTATTATGAAGAAACGTTTGAAGAAAATCTCTCTGAAAACCCGCGGTATGCTTCTTCTTCTTCTTCTTCTTAATTTTCCCCTTATTTTATTTTTTTTTTTGCTATTTTTAGTTATGAGATTGTTTGGATTGAAGTCGAGGAACAGTGTCTGTTACTTTAGGCCTTGGTTATTTGATTTCTTGATGTTATTTTGTCCTTGTCTTGCCATTTTTTAAAAATAAAACAAAAATTGAAAGTAAGTTTTCAGGTTGGGTAATTTTGGGTCGTTTCATGCCTGTAAGTTTTAAGTTGTAAGTGACTTTCACCTGAAAGTGTAAGTCACTTTCGGGGAAGTGACTTCTCACCGTCAGCCCCATGAAGTTTCCTGGCAGTTTTGCCTGTAAGTGACTTACAGGTGAATTTCCTCTCCCAAACACCACATGTAAATGACTTAACTGCAAGTCACTTCCCACTTGCATAACTTACAGGCATCCAAACGACCCCGTTTGTGTACCTGGGTGAAGTTTGTATACAGAACTTACATGCACTGAGGTGTTATACAATGCTTTGGGGAAAGTTTATATCAGTACTGTTTGGGCTTTGTTTTGCACAAGTCGGCCAGTTTTCAATGATCAGAATGTTGATATTGTGAGCACCCACTGTGGATGATCCATGGACCAGAAATCTCCTGGATGGAAATATGCTAACACTTTAATGGGTAGCCTAACAAATAGATGGTTAAGAAAGAAAATGTTGTATCATTTATTTATTATTTGAAAGATAAAGTGTCACAGCAGTTCACATTCAACCAAAGAAAATTCCAAATATACATCCAAAGAAAAGGCCCTGGTTTGGTGATTTCTGGTGCCTGGGTCTTTCCAATGTGGGGACCCTTGTATTACAATTTGGATCACTGAACTGAACCATTTTTGGCCTCACTTATACAAATTGAAAATCTGAACATATACAATCTCTCAGCCTAATCATTGTTTAATACCAATGTTTGTCTGGGGTTTGCTAATTGCGCACTTGCGTATAAGCGAACCCGCTTGCATGCCTCTACACTTGTTATTTTGGAACAAATGTGGAACATTGGAGCTGTCCACTAGTTGGGTCCTACCATGTGGATGCCATATCCCAAAAATTAGGGTGGTTCACTCATCACATGGGCCACAGTGTACGAAACAGAGTGGACAGATAAACCTATTTTTAGCCCTCCATTTATTTTATAGAATGTTGCTCATTGATGAGTGAACTAAAGGAAGTATTGCGTTTGAGAATAATCAGATGATTTGGATTTCATGGATCCGTTTCTATATATAGAATGAGAAATACAACAACTATTTAGATAAACACAAGTTTGGATTTGAATCTGCTGCTACGCTATCCATCTGGAGGTAGTTTCGATGAAGATGAAGATGAAGATGAAGATGGGTTATTAACACGCCCCTGTAAGCAAAACGGGTGGTCAATGACGTGAAGCTTGTCTTGTAAGAGGCAGAACCTGGCTTCGCTCAACCCTTTAGTGAAAATGTTTGCCACCTGATCAACTGTACCAACAAATTGTATGTGAATATCCCCACGAGTAACTTTTTCACGTACAGTGATAATCAACTTCAATGTGTTTGGTGTGGGCATGATAAACTGGATTTGACACTAGAGAAATAGCTCCGATATTATCACAGTATAAAAGCGGAGGCCACTTTAAGAAGGTAGTCATATCACGCAGAACCATGCGTATACAGAATAATTCAGATGTGGGGAGGGCAAAGGAGCGATACTCCAATTCAGTGTTGGAGCACGAAATGGTAGGTTGTTTCTATATATAGAATGAGAAATGCAAGAACTATTTAGATAAACACAAGTTTGAATTTGAATATGCTGCTAAGCTAACCATCTGGAGGTAGTTTCGGTGAAGATGAAGATGGGTTGTTAACATGAGCCCACTTGATCTTTGGGCCAGAGAATCCACACAGTGGCTGGTGTGGCCTACCTGATAAGAACTCAAATGTTTCACACGTGTCAAATATGGAGGTCTATATGTGTTGGGAATCTGCGGAAGCAAATCCCAAATTTGGATCATACGAGATTAAACAAATGTAAACAAAACAATCACAAACACAATTTTTACGCAGAAAAACCCTTGTAGTAAAAAACCATGGCACAAAGCGACAACGAATCACTATGAAGGCAAAAGTAGAAGATATGGAATCACTCACAATGCTCAGAAAACCCTTGTTTTCATATCCCCGAACCCTAGAAACGTTTAGCCCTTGATTGGAACTAACCCTAATTCCGTTTACACCCATATATATAGTGTCGCACCTAGAATAGAAAACAAATCAGCACTTGGCAAAATTGCGTGCACAATTGATAGGACTTTCGATAGGATCTACAACCGTAGAGGCCTGTCAATGGGATCGAAGAATGCTAAAAAAACTGTCCAGTAAGCAAAAGTTAAAATTAATATTTTCTAGATATGATCGAGTGGTATGTTGATGGGATCGACGGACGCTCGATGGGATCGAGTGGCCTGTTGATGGCATCGACAGACCCTGTTTCAGTCAGATTGAAGACATCTGACAATAATCTCCACTATGGTGTCAATCATCATGAACCACAGCTTCAAGTTCTATCTCTAATCACCTCCATCATAGCTCCATCATCGTCGTCGCTTCTTGTGCACACTCCGTTTTCATTAATCCTTTGCCAGACCTAGAAAATCTGGACAGAATCAGAACTTCTTTGCGAGAACCACATTTGTAAGTATGTCCGCCAGATTCATGCTCGTATGGATCTTCTTAAGAGTCACACCGGCTTCCTCAAGCACCTGTCGGATAAAATGATTACGAACATCAATATGGAGGCTGTTCCAATTAGATTGAAGACATCTGACAACAATATGGAGGCTGGCTATTCACGCATAGGATTAGCAAGCATATGCTATCCATCCTGGCTAGACTCTTATGTTAGCTTCGCGCAATTTAAAAAGTGGTGGGATATTCACGTCGGTTGAATGGTTGATATAATTAAGATCATTCGAAGAAATTGTTTTTTTTGGAATGATAAGCAATCCAAGGTGGGGTACAATGAATAGATTCTTCAAGTTGATGATTAGACTTTCCGCTCGGTCTTGATTGTTAAATTTATTTATTTATTTACTTATTTCTTTTTTAATTTATATCGTTTTTGCATCCTACTAGTCAAATGGTTAGGATCCTCTAGTTAGGGCTATTCTTTCACTGTCTCTTGTCAAGAGTCAGCTGGAATCATTGGATAATGCGGATTGATGAATGTACTATACCCCATGTGTTTGAAAGCAACTAGTTATACCTTAAGCCTACCAACTAGTTGTAATAGATCCTATCCCATTTGTTATTTCATAGGTGTTGATCGAGTGCCTTTAATTTGGTGTAGTGCTGTTCGGTTGACCGGGGAATTCTTGGGTCGACCGAAGAACGCTATGATGTTCTTAATCAATCAAGATCTTCTTCATTTGACCGTGAGATTGTTGATGTCTCGGTCAAGGTGTTCCGTAACAGTAACGGTGCCCGTAACGGCCACCACCATTACCTTTACGATATGGGGCATAACGGTTGTTACGGCCTCATAACACGGCTGTTACGATCTCTTATTTATTTATTGTAAAAACCCTCGAAAAACCTGTATCTGCCCCGTAATGTTGATTAAAAAGTATGAAAAATCTCTATGTCCCGTAATAGACCATTACGGGGCTATTATGGCTTTCATAGGGGATGTAATGTGCCGTTAACGGCAATTACGGGTCATTTTTTTCCATAACGGCTGTTACGGCCGTTACGACTCCGTAACGTGTAACGGTTGCCACCGTTACCTTTACGACACACCATGGTCTTAGTCGACTGAAGGTGCGACTGAGCGGAATGCTAAGTGCTGGTTTTTGTTTCTAATTTCGTACGGAAGTGTATCAATAGGCTTCTAATTACGCAACTGGGGTAGAATGAAAGGAGCTTAGCACGTTTTCAAGGGTTTTGAGGGAGAAGCTAGGGTTTCTCATCTGTAAGTTGTTTCATCTCTTGTAACTTTCTGATTATGGTGGATTGTTTGTCGCTTGGTGCTGTGGTATTTTCTCGCAAGGGTTTTTCCACATAAAATTTGTGTGTTCTCTGTGGTTGCTTGAATTTTTCTTTCCCTATAGCATTGTGTGATTCCATTTGAGGTTGCTTCTACACTGGACAAGTCGTGTTAGGGCTTGTTGCATCCCCAACAATAGGGACATGTTTCTGCTGCTATTTTTTGCTAGTAGGACTGCATGCTTTCCAATTCTCTCTTATGTATTTATTTATTTATTTATGTTGTAGATTGTTCTCTCTTATGTTGTGCATACTTGATCATGTGTCCTGTTTATTAAAAAAAAGTATTTTTATCATGTCAACATTAAAGAACAACTTTTTATATAAACATTCCTTTCATATGAGGTTAAAATCTGATCACACAGTGTTACTTCCTTTTCTTTTGTGACCTTCTCTTTTCGCATGTGTAGGAGTCAAGCAGAAATGGGGTCCCAGCAGCAGGCACTAACAGTTATTTCCAGAGCTCCTTCTGAAGAGCTCGATGGAGATGCCTTTGTTTGTCCAGAAAAGAATAATATTTTGTCAAATGTAACCTCTTATGATATATATGATGGTACGAAGCAGTCTGATGTATCACTTAACAAGGAAAATGAAAAAACCAGACAACATTCAATACATGGGCCAGCACATACAGCCCAATCTCGGGAGGTTTCTGGATCTAATTTTGTAGTTGATACATGCTCTTCTTTACAAAAGGTCAAATATGACAAACCTCTACCCCAGGTGACTGATGGTCTCCGTCTCAACTTAGATTCTAATGGGGGAATAACCATTGGAAAATATTTTGAAACATTCTCAAATGCCCCTGTCTGTAGTAGCAGCACGAGGAATTCTGGAAATGATGTCAAGGCAGATCAGGAACAGCTTGGCTGTAAATGGAACACCTTGGAAGATACTCCTCCAAATGACCAGTGTCATTTACACCATTCTTATAACCACCTTGCATCGTATGTGTATCGATCTTATTCTGGTGGAGGATTCTTAACTGTCTCCGACATCAACCTTCAAACGCATCCCTCTCCAGTTCCACCCCCATCAAGACCACCTCCAAAATTAGTTAATAAGCAGGGTGATACCGAAAGAATGATAAATGTAGACAAAAAAGGTTATCCAGGCGAAGTACATTTATGTAAACCTTCGACAACTGACCGAGCTTGCCACATTGGGATGGCTTCTGAAACCTACACACTTGAGGAGGCTGCCAAGGATAGTTCGCCACCTTTTTTTGATGTAGAGATTGATTCAGGTTCAGCTGCTGTGGTTTCTGCAGCTGCCATGGGAGAAGCAATGGAGAAAGCTCAAGCAAGGTTAAAGAGTGCAAAAGAATCAATGGAAAGAAAACGAGACAACTTTGAAAGCCATATGAAACTGGGTTTAAATGAACAAAGAAAAGGCAAGGAGAAAAGGGAGGGTACAACTGCTCAGGAAAATCACAAATTCAAGGAAGAGGTAGCCCAGGAAACCTGCGAAAGAGAGATATGCAAAATGAAAGATTTTGTTGGAGATGAAAGGCTAACAGCAATTAGAGCAGCATGTGCAACTCCAGATTCAGAAGCGAAATGGGGATATATAGAACTAGCTAAAGAGTCTATAGTGAAAAGGCAAGTGAAGGAATATCAGCCGACGCTACAGTGCTGTAAGCAGGAAGAAAGAGCGGGAGAGTTGAAAACAGAGAAACAGTTCCATGAGCTGGTAAGAAACGAGAAGTTGAAATTGGTTCAGGATATCCCTGAGCTGGAGCAAAAACAGAAATGGAGAGCAACAGTGAAGTTGCACATGCAAGAACTAAATGAAAAGAAAGCAGCTGCTGCAGAGGCACGAAAGCTAGAAAAGAATGAGAGATCAAGTATGATTCAGGACACCTGTGGGTGGGAAGAGAATAATATGGAAATGAAAGAAGCTCTTAAGCAGGATGTAAATGTTAATAGGTCAGAAACAGCTCCTGAGGTTTGTGAGAGAGAACAAAATGAGAGGAAACTAGGAGTGGCTTACGAACATGGAGAGAAGAATTTCGAAGCAGCTAAAGAGGTCCATGGGCACGAAGAGAATGATAAGAAATTAAAAGCAGATAGAGAGGCTAATGAGATGCAGGGAAAGGAGAAGAAACTAAAAGCAGCTCAAATGGTTCTAAACAGAGCAGACTTGAACAGGACGACCTCACTTGACTATGAGAAGAAATTGAAAGCAGCTGTTCAGCATGAAGAAGAGGTGATCAAATTAAAAACGGCTGAAGAGACCTGTGAGTTTGAAGTAAATGAAAAGGAACTGAAAGCTGCTAAGGAGGCATGCAAACATGATGAAAATGAGAGGAGAATAGAAACAGCTCAAGATACCCATGAGGAAGAAGACAATGAGGAAATAAAATCAACTAAAGATGCTAATGATTGCCAAGTAAATGAGAAGAAGATGAAAGCAGCTGAAGATGCCAGTGACTGTGAAGAAAATGAGAAGGAAACAAAAGTGGCTAAAGAGGCCAATAAGTGCAACAAGGATGAAAAGAAATTGAAATCTGCTAAAATGACACGTGTGCAGTATCAAAATGAGGAAACATTAAAAAAGGCTCAAGATGTTTGTTGGTGGGATGAAAAGGAGAAGAAACTAAAAGCAGCTCATGATGCACATGGGTGCAAGAAAGATGAGGAGAGAGTTTATGAAGAGGTCCTTTTGCAGGATGGTTCTGACGAGAAATTCGAAGTAGCTCAAGAGGCACATTGGTGGGAAGATAATGCCAACAAACTAAAAGCACGTCAAGTGTCCAGTGAGTGGGTAAAAATGGAGAAACTCAAAACCGCTAAAGAGGCTCATGACGTAGTATGCAATGAGAAGAACATCAGACAAGATCCAGTGTTCCTTGAACGGTTGTCCAACAAGAATAAATTCAAAGCAGCTCAGGAGGTCTTTCGTTGGCTTGAGAGTGGGAAGAAATCCGAAGCAGCAGCTAACATAATGGAAAGGAGAGAGAATATGTTGAGAACAACTTCAAAAGTAAAGTTGTGTCAAGGCACAGAGAGTAAAGTAGAGTATGGTTGTGGAATACGTGAAATGGAAGAGCGGGAAAAGGAAGAAAGCATGCCAAAGGAAAGAGAACTGGAAAAGGGGTGGGTGAGAAAAATGGAAGAAGAAAGAGAGTGGGAACAGGAAAGAGAAAAAGACAGGATTGCTGTTGAAAGAGCAAACCATGAAGCTTGTGATGTGGCATCTGCAGAAGCCCGAGAGAGGGTGGAAAGGGTTCCCATGGAGAGAGTGACTGTGGAAGCTCAACAAAGAGCAATGGTAGATGCCCAAGCAAGTGGAGAGATGGCTTCAGCAGAAGCTCGTGAAAAATCATTAGCTCAGAAGGCTTCTACAGAAGCTAGAGTTAGGGCAGAGTGTGCAGCACTAGAGAGAGCAACTGCGGAGACTTGGGATCAGGTTGCAGATAGAGATTTGGTAGAGAAGGCTACTTCAAAAGCGAGCGGACTGATGAAGAGATCCAATGCTGAGAAGTTTACAGCTAGGGAAGATGATGGAATTGAAAGGTTTGTTGAGTTGAATGATGATGCAGATTTCGGATCGAGGCAATGCCCTTCTTCCTCTGTGAGTGACATAGTCTTTAGTTATTTATTTTCTTTCTTATTCTTGCTTGATCATACTTTTTGGATGTTCATGTTGGATGAAATATTATGGCAGGACATGCAGGATTTTGCACACGATCCAGAACTTCAAAGTGCATCCTTTTCCAGCAAATATTCTAATTCTGCAAACCATGGACGTATGTGATTTTTTGGAGCATTGTCCCATTTTATTTATAGCACTTGTTTATACCTAGCCTTCTGTCTGTCTCACCCCCCACCTAGCCTTCTGTTTTGTTAAACTTTTTGATGCACTCCCATGAGTAGTTTGCTTCTGAACTTACAATTTATCCTTTTACCATGAAGCTTCCTACTCAGATCAAAAGTTTCAAGGAGCTGATGGTGAATCAGCCAAAAGATGTAAAGCAAGGTTAGAGAGGCATCAACGAATGCTTGAACGTGTGGTAAGAGCCTTGTTTGAAACTTGCTTACTGCCAGCATTTCCTTGACAAGTCTGGTGCATGTTGATTTTCCCAAGGCATGAATCATGAAGACACACTATTTCCTTTTGGGTGCAAGATTTTCATTTCTTGATATGATCAGTGTTGTAAATAGCGAATAGCATGTAGCGTAGCACTCAACCCTCTGAAGCATGAGGCGTAAGCTACATAGCGTGTAGTTTACTAGATTTTTATTCAAGGTTGCGCTTGGTTGTACCAATTACATGATATTTTGCACCAAATTATACTGATTAATAATGAAATTTAACAAAATTGCATGATATTTGGTTCAACCAAATGCAACCCAAAGTAATAGGAAAGGACGATGATCAAGTATAAAGGTTAAGAAGAGCAACGAAACTGATTTTATATTGCTACTTATATTATTTTACTAAAAGCATTGAAAAAATTATCTAATTTTTATTGAAAATATAAAAATGTAATAAATCATAAAAGCATTAATTGATTTTAATGTTGTAGTGAAAAATAACTTGTAATATAAGCTACATGACATGTAGCGTGTAGTGTATGCAAATTATCACGTAGCGCAGGTTACATGCGACTTAAGCTATGTTCATGAGCTGCGTAGCGTTAAGGCTAAGCCATGCTATGTAGCGTTAAGGCTAAGCTACTTTACGTAGCGTAAGCTACATGCTACATAGTGTAGTTATTAAAAACATTGGATATGCTATTGTTTAGTTTAACATTGAGTTTTGTGACTGGAAGCATGATTTAGCTCGCTCATTTTTCTATTTCTTTTTCATTTTCCAGGCGAAAGCTCTTGCAGAGAAGAATTTACGTGACATTCTTGCTCAAAGAGAGCTAGCAGAGAGAAATGTATGCCTGTTCGCATGGTCTAGAAACTTTGAGAATTACTACAGGCTATGCATTTAATTCTGATTATCATCTTGGATTTAATCATGACTGCAGAGATTAGCAGAAGCTCTGGATGCTGATGTCAGAAGGTGGTCAAATGGAAAAGAAGGGAACTTACGAGCTTTGCTTTCAACACTGCAATATGTATGCATTGTCATTCTACAATTGCACATTCTTAAATCCTGTTCTGAATCCTTGGATAATTGTTGCTATGATGTTTAAGTGTTAGTTTTAAGTAAAGGACTGAAATTTCTCCAAGCTCTTCTTCGCTTGAGTCAGGGTAGTCAGTAGCAATAGAAATTCAGTTGCCACAGTTCTGTAGCAATTACGGAACAGCAACCATTTGCAGGAAGACAGTTTGGAGAGCAGAATGTTTTGAGAATTGGTACAAGACAAGAATTTTTTTAAAGGGAGCTGCCATTTAATTCTGACTGATAAATACACCCATTCTTTCCACTTCAGTGTTTCAAATAGCGAATAGCGTGTAGTATAGTGTTCACCCTTCTGAAGCATGAGGCGTAAGCTACACGCTGCTTCTAGATTTTTAATCAAGGTTGTGCTTGGTTGCACCAATTTCAAGATATTCTACACCAACTAAGACTGATTAATAGTGACATTTAACAAAATTTCATGATATTTGGTGCAACCAAACGCAACCTAAAGTAATAGGAAATGATTAAGTATAAAGGAAAAGAAAGAGCAATGAAACTGATTTAATAGTGTTACTTGTATTATTTTTCTAAAAGCATGGAAAAAATCAACTAATTTTTATCGAAAACAGAAAAATGTAACGAATCAATGAAAACATTAATTGATTTGAATGTTGTAGTGAAAAGTAACTTGTAATATGAGCTATGTAGTGTGTACCGTAGTATATGTAGCATGTAGCGTAGGCTACAGTCTACACATGACTTAGCTATTTTCATGAGCTACATAGTGCAAGGCTAAGCTACACTACAGTGTAAGCTATATGCTACATGGTGTAGCTATTTAAAACACTATTCCACTTATGGTAATTCCCCCCCCAAAAAAAAGACAGAAAAAAGAAAAAGGAAAGAAACAGAAACAAACAATTTGGATTTTGGAGACCAAAGTGTTTCGAATTTTTTTTTTTTTTTGAAGGATGATCTTTATTATAGGCAAAAGCCAAAAGAAAAACAGCGAACACAAACAGAAAACAGACAGGAACACTAAAATACAACAAACCAGCCCTTTGGTCAAGGATCCCACTCCTTAAACATCAAAGAAATTCTGGCAATAGAAAAGAAAAGGGGGTGGCTGATGTCTCTGAAGCAATGATCATTCCTTTCCCTCCAGATGCTCCAGAAAACCGCCCCCATGGCTTGCTGCCAAATCTTGCTGTCTTTCACAGAAGGACAACCCCCTAACCAAAAAGGAACCAACTCTCTTATATAGCCAGGCATAACCCAAACAACCTTGAGAAGAGAGAGGATGCAGCCCCATAGCCCCTTATCATTTGTAGAAGACGAGTCATTTTGAAGGGAGCTGCTACTAGCACCCTCTCAAACTAATAAACACAGCCATCCTTTTCGCATCTGGCTAACTTTGTAACAAATAACCTTTTTCATTACCCTAAAATGTTATTTAGGTTTTCAAATCACCTTGTTTTCTATGGAATTTTTATGGCACCACTCTATGGGCTGGGTTCACATGTCAGCCACTGTTGAACTTGCTCTCAAAATGCTTCAAGATTTTCCTCAAGTCTGTATGATTCTCAACTTCCTCTTTAATGTCTCTTACACTCAGGGCCTATTTGGTTTTAAGAATTACATGTAAATGAATATATATAAGTCATAATTACTTTTACATCATGTTTGAAAAGGGGGGAAATACCTCTCTGAAATGTGTCTCGAAAATCCCGCATACATGCATGAAATCGGATGGAAATGCATGGTGGTAAAATCTGTGGGTCCCACAATCATATATATGTCTGATCCACGCCATCCAAATGTTTTACCATCTCATTTTAGGGCATTGACCAAAAACTGAGGCAGATTGTAAGCTTAATTGGACCACACCAGAGGAAGCAAGGGGATAATGACTTGCACCATTCAAAACCGAAACCTTCCTAGGGCCCATAGGGTTGTGGGGCTGTCATCCAACCTGTTCATAACGTCACATATACATGGATGAAGGATAAACATAAATATCAGCATGGTCCAAAATTATCATGGCCCACGATAAGTTTTCAATGGTAATCGTTCGATTCCCTTTGTTTCCTCTGTGTGGTTAACTTTAGCTTCACACTTGCCTCACTCTTGGGGTCATACCATAAAATGAGCAAGTAAAATAGATGGACGGCATGGATTAGACATATACATATCAGTTGGCCCCACAAGTTTTAATGCATTCATTGTAGCTTTTTTCCTGTCTTGGAGCTACACCTTCCAAACATGAACAGCTGTCACTTCAAGGTAAAGTAAATGACGGCAACTGTCGCTTCAAAGGAAAGCAGAAGAAGGGAATTACCAATGTAAATAATAAATGCCAATTTGTAGTCTATTTACATTGTAATCCAAAAACCAAACAGGCCCTCAATGTACACATTGGGAGAAGTCAGTGGATGATACTTCAGCTAGTCACAATATTGGTTGAAGTCAAATGCACCGACTTCGTCAATTTTTACATTTTGTATGTGGCTTGGTCCTGTTTGTTGTGCCTCTTTACTTTTCATAATGGTTCACTTTTCCAGTAAAAATATATTTTCTTTAGTGGCCATCAATAGGAATATGGCTTTTCACTCATAAAAGAGTGGGTTCCAACTCTTCACTATTGTTGGTTAAATACCTGTGAGTCTGTGACAGTTGCTTGATCATTATTATTCCTTGGCAGATCCTTCGGCCTGAGAGTGGTTGGCAACCAATTCCGTTGACTGATGTTATAACAGCTGTTGCTGTAAAGAAAGCTTACAAGAAGGCTGCTCTTTATGTTCATCCTGACAAGGTGCAGCAAAGGCGTGCAAACATTCAACAAAAGTATATATGTGAGAAGGTTTTTGATCTTCTAAAGGTTTGTTGCCGGACTTTCTTGTTTCTTCTTTCATCCTAGTGCTAGAATCATCATTGTCATTGCATCGTCCCAACTATTTGCAATTGGCTTTATGGATCCTGTATCACCAATCAAGATTATGATGATTATCAGCAAAATGCTACAACCAGCTGCCCACCTGACATTGAACTTCCTCCTTCTGGGGCTTGGGATCTGTTGGCACTTTGCTTCCAGGCTGAATCTGAAGGAAAAGAGACACATAATTGACATAATCAGTTACCTAAAATAAAGTAAATAAATGAGCCGATGGATTGGATTAGCCATGATCCCATGCCAGCTCAGCAACTAGCCAATTAGCCTGTATGTCAAACTAATGCAACTCCGGAAAACAAAGCCTATGAACTTGAAAACAAAATGTAGAAAATAAATTTGTTCTTCAGCACAGCAGACTCACCAGACTTGTACTGTGCAAGAATTAAACCTATGGAACCAAGTTCTCCATGAAGGTCACCATGCATAATATAAGTTATACGATCATAATATTTAATTCTCATTTCCAACCTATCCTAGCTGGCATGGTATACTGCAAAATGTGAAGACCTGAAACCCAAATTAATGTCTGTGTTTACTTTATTGAAACCCAGTGGATGACATTAAGGATTGAAAGGTACCGTGAAATGGATATTGAGTTTTTTTTATCATCTTTTTTGTGTTTATAAGATTCCCTATTTGGTCAATTTAGTAATTACATCAGTTGTATAAATGTTCTTGGTCACACCCACAAGCGGACTAGTTAGCTCCTTCACAGTATAAATGATCATTGTATTGTTTGCTAGTTATTTTCTTTTTATATTTTTCCTCGTGTTTATTTCAACATCCCAAAAAGATTGATCCCAGGGGCAGTTCATCCCAACGGTGATTGCATTAACATTTTATATTTTCTAGAACTAATACAGTTCTACTTGTTTGAAATTGTGCGTGATTCATGATGTATAGATCATGAAAATCTAGTTTGAGTCGGTTTATGTAAACGTTTATTTAGTTAGTGACTTGACTCCCTTGAATAATTAATGAAATATGTGCATGCACACATTACCATGCATACACACCGGGAAGTGATTTGTGTCTCTGAGATTACGGATCAATTACGTTTGATTTGTATGCCAGTAATGGATGGATAATCATATTCTTTTACTTGGTTTTGATATTCCATGGTTTGTGTTTTCATGGTTCGAAAAGGAAAAGCACAGCAAAACAGTTCATAAATATAAACATGGTGGTGGCTGTTCTGAAACTCTAAATACACATGCACAGAGATCCAACTCATGAGTGAATTCACGCATCATTCATGAATTTGCATGATGCAATTAGTACCAACATTCAGCTCTGCATAGAACTTTTGGAGGTCAAATTGCCCTGCATCATCCCTTATCACTGCATATCACCTTTTATTTGGGTGTTTTGGACTGACACAGGCCAATACATCTGTTTCTTTCATGGATGAAACCGGTGTGTAATGGGTGATGTGTACCAGTTTCAGACAACACTTTAAACCTTGCTTCAAATTGAGACCTGTGCACAGCCAGTATTATTCATCTACAATTCATATCTGGGCTCAGGCTAGATCTCAATAGAAAACGTTGTCAAATCAGAGTTTGGTTGCTGCCCTTTTATTAGTTGTTGCCTCCGAGGACAGGCCCAAACCCGACCCATTTGTAGTGGTTGGGCCCCAACATCAGATGGGACAAGTTAGCCTCTTGCCAGGCTTGCAAGGCTAACCTCTTAGGATTGATCGTGCTTATTCTATCAATTTGCTCTTTCCCCACCTTCCTACATGGGTGAGATAGCTATTGTGACAGTGTCTTTGAAGAGGGACAATATGATACCTGGCCTGCATCTTTTGCTGTATGTTTGGGTTTTTGGTTCTTGCAAGTGGGACCCATGGTTCTGTAATTCAGACCATTGTGTGAGTCCCACCATGGATGGAGAATACCCCAAAAATCTCCAAGATTGGACCCATATTTGGACCATTTTCATTTGAATGTGGATAGTTGTTGTATTTCTCTTGACCGAGCCACAAATTGAAAGGTTAAGATTGTCCCGTCAAAGCCATTAACAGTGGGATGCAACACCAATTGTCTGGATTGACAAACAATGGGACCCACTGGTCAGAATTGAAAAGCTTTGCATTTTGTGAATGTACAGAAAATGCATCGCGTAATTCCTCCCCATGGGGTATCATCTGTCACATGCAAGCAAGCAAATGGAATGATTTTAACATGCTGCAATACTATTAGAGTTTGGACAAGAAAGAGTTGGTAAGTGGAGTTGTCTGCAAAGTTTTCCAGTTCATCAAGGATTGGGCTCCTTGATTCTTGTGGGCTGTGTTTGAGCTTTGAGCTCTTGTTTGTTGTTTTTCTTTGTTTGTTTGTTTTTTCTGCAATTGTCTCCTGCTGCTTTTCCTTTTCCTTACGGCTTTTTCCTTTAAATATTCATCATCTTCCAAAAAAAAGAAAAGAAAAGAAAGAAAGAAAGAGAATGAAATGCAGTTTTGACTAATACTCAACTTATACTAATATCATTTGTAGGAGGCGTGGAACATATTCAATTCAGAGGAACGCTAGAAGACACTAATGTCGTTGTTCGCCACCCTCAGAAGAACATGCTGTCGTCAAATTTAATGAAACTGGTTCTGAAAATTCCTCTCTAGCAGTGTCAGTATTGCAATCATTTTCCTTTTCACCCAGTAGACCGATGTATGCAGTGGGGCAGCGATTGTAACTAAGATGGATCTGGTTTATCAACTAAATTAGAAAAGGGGTGCAATTATTGTTGTTGTTGTTGTTATTATTATTTATGCATTACTATGATTATAATCATAACTATCATTATTACTGTTTTGTTTTGTAGCAACTATGTTTATGTGCCACAGTCTTGGCCATGCTTTTTCCCCCCTACGTTAATAGGCCAAATGTTGTCCCAATAGAGCCTAGATCCTGATCATTGATTTGGTCGTTGGCTTAGGACCATAGTTCAAAACCCCAAAAAACTCGACTCAATTGCTAACCGATTTGGATTGACTCGAAGACTCGATTTGATTTTTAGTTATGAAATCAATATTAATAGAAAAACTGACATACATTATTATAAATGAAGTGGCATTGCTTGCAAAAAAGGGCAGGGATTCGAATTTCACTCTTCAGACACAAGTGCATTCAAGGTGTACCAACGAAGAAAGCGCCAACCACAAGTGCCGTCCTTGTGGATAGGCGAATATTGAGGAGCTGAAGACCTTTCACATGTGATTGGATATATAGAAGACCCCACTTAGGGAAGACACATGTGAAGGAAGATTGGAGAAAGAAGACCGAGAGCCAAACTTTCCCATATTTATGTTATTTGCACGTTTTTGACTTAGTTAGGGGTCTTTTAGTAATCTTATATCTTTATTTGCTTATCCTAGGGGTATTTTAGTAATTTTATGTCTTTATTTGCTTATTTAAGTGGAGTAAAGCCCTAAACACGAATTTCAACTAGTGATTAATGAAAAGCAAACCCTTTGGTTGCCTCCTTCCTCTCTTCTCTCTAATGGTGCTTTTTCTCTCCCCTTGATCTTCTTCTTCTAATTTCTTCTTGTGCCCCTCCAACTTCCTCAAGGTAATAACTTTCTTTCTTCTATTTTTAGTTTTGGCTAATTCCTCTTGATCAAAATCTTGAGAACCGATCTAAACCCTAAATTCCCAAATTCTCAAATCCCTAATCAGAAACTTCTTGGTTCTTCGGACTAGTGATCTTCATTGATCGATTGGGTGTGACCATGCAAGATTGGGAGGTCTCATCCCTCGCCGGATCCAACCTAAGTAGTAATTGAATTCCATAATCCATGGTTGTAGTGATGGCCCGCTCCATTGCATGTTTCCTTTATGATTTTCTCAGTTATGATGATTACTGTTAGACTGTTAGATCATTTATTCCTTTTATTTCCGCTGTTTAATTATGTCCATGAACATGCAGCATAATTAGGGCTGTCCTGCGTCAAATTTGGTATCAAAGCCTAAGCTTGCATGGTTTTTGTCTAGATCGAGTTATCAAATTAGAGTTTTGATTTTTAGGTTTAACTTAGGAAAGTTCCAAGTTTAGAAAGTTCCTAATCTGGAAAATTTCCAGATTTGAGTTGTTTCTTGTTTCAACTTAATTGTGTCAGTTCATAGTAGTTTTGCATTCATCGCATTCATCAGTCATAACACCTAGTAGTCTAGTTAGGTAGAGTTTGGTTCAAGTCTTCATTATATGCCCACGAGAAGAGGTAGAGGTTTCGAACTTCAACCTACCATGAATAACGAGCAGTTATCTGAGCAACTTGCTCAATTGATACAAAAGATAACCGCCCTAGAAGCGGGCCAAAGGCGTGAGTTTGCCCGCCTTGAGAACCAAATTACCACTACCATGACTAAGGTGGAGCAACTAGAGGTGTCCCAAAAGGAAAACCCCGCTGTAGGGGAAGATGCGCACTCCCAAGTGGAAGGAATCATTGAAGAACGTGCTGTCACACGTGGTGGTAGTGAGGATAGAGATCGTGGTAACGGTCGTGGTGTGGTGCGAGAGGCACGAGCCACATGTGGTCATCAAGACCGTTATGATCCAGATGAGCGTGCGATGAAGAGTGTGAGAGTTGAGGCCCCAAGTTTTGATGGACGCTTGGATCCCAAGGCATTCCTTGATTGGGTTGCTGACATAGACCACTACTTTGAGTGGTATGGCATGTCGAAAAACCGTCAAATGCGATTTGCTAAGATGAAGCTTATGGGTCAAGCCAAGCTCTTCTGGACTAACACCGAGCGTAGGATAGAGAGAGTTGGTAGAGCCCCTATCACACATTGGTATGAGATGAAAGAGAAGTTGAAGGAGAAGTATCTTCCTCTCTCATATCGTCAGAAGCTCCTTGACCAATGGCAATCCTTACGCCAAGGGTCAATGCCTGCCGCTGACTACATTACTAAATTTGAAGAGTATGTGATGCGATGTGATATCCGAGAAGACCCTCTAGTAACGCTCTCGCGTTTTAAGACGGGCCTTTGTGCGGATCTTCAGCGCGAGCTTATTACTCGGCCCTTAACGGACTTAGATGAAGCATATCAAGTCGTGCAGGAGTTAGAGCAATATCTGAAGGCTCCTGTCGTTCGTCGTTTTAAGTCCCGAGACTCCAGTGCTAGATCTAGTTCCCAAGGAACTAGACCTAATATTGGTAGTCAACCTAGGGCACAGGCAACCATTCCGCCTAGGCCTAGGGAGGACAAGGGCAAAGGGGTTCTTGGTGCCGATCCTAGTAACATGAGCCAAGTGAGGTGTTATGAGTGTGGCAACCTTGGCCACATGTCTAATCAGTGTCCTACGAAGAGCCGTGAGAGAGCCTTAGTTATAGGCGAGTCCCACGAGGGTGGAGATGACCGGGGTGATTATGAAGTTGAAGAGTATCACCTTGAAGGAGGACTTACTGATGAAGAAGAAATGGATGGAGAAGCAATGCTTGCAGTAGTCAGGCGTGTGTTGGCTCAGTCTAGAAGTAGTGCTGACTGGCGTCGAAACACTATCTTCTACACTATTGCCAAGTGTGGTGAAAAGAATTGTAAGGTGATAGTGGACAGTGGAAGTTGTCAGAATGTGATTTCCACTAGCACCTTAGATCGCTTAAAACTAAAATCCACACCTCATCCAGACCCGTATAAAGTTTCTTGGGTTGACAAGACATCCCTACCTGTCACCCAGCAATGTCTAGTCCCCATCGAGTTTGGGTCATACAAAGAGTCCCTGTGGTGTGATGTTTTACCTATGGATGTGGGACATGTTATCCTAGGTAGACCGTGGCTATTCGATAATGATGTCACGATCTTTGGCCGTTCGAATGCGTGTACTTTTATGTATAATGGTAAAAAGATCAAACTTAATCCCATGCCACCTGAGAATACACTGGGGAAGAAGAAGGATGAGAAGGCAAGTGAGCCTAGAGAAATGGGAAAATCCAAACCTAAGTCTTTACATATAATCAGCGCAAGAGAGTTTGAAAAAGAGGCTAAGGAGGATTCTATGGTGTATGCCCTTGTGGCTAGAGAAATTACACCTGAGGTTCCATCAGAGTTGCCTTGTGAGGTGACCTCGGTCCTGAAGGAATACAGTGATGTATTTCCTGAAGACTTACCGAATGAGTTGCCACCTATGAGGGACATACAGCATGCCATTGATCTTGTCCCAGGGTCTACTTTACCGAACCTTCCTCATTACAGAATGAACCTCACGGAGCATGCAGAGTTGAAGAAGCAAATTGATGAGCTTCTGCAAAAGGGTTTCATCCAAGAGAGTATGAGCCCGTGTGCCGTGCCTGCATTGTTGACGCCAAAGAAAGACGGCACGTGGCGAATGTGTGTGGACAGCCGTGCCATAAACAAAATTACTGTCAAGTACAGGTTTCCTATACCTAGACTTGATGATATGCTTGACATGATGGCCAGGTCTACTATATTCTCTAAGATAGACCTCAAGAGTGGATATCATCAAATTCGTATACGCCCAGGAGATGAGTGGAAGACGGCATTTAAGACGAAAGATGGGCTATATGAGTGGTTGGTCATGCCATTCGGCTTGACTAATGCACCCAGTACTTTCATGCGGGTGATGACACAAACTTTGAGGCCGTTCATGGAAAAATTCCTAGTGGTGTACTTTGACGATATTCTTATTTATAATACCACTAAGGAATCACACCTTGAACATTTAAAGAAGGTCTGTAGTGTCCTTAGGAAGGAAAAGTTGTACGCTAATCTTAAGAAATGTGCATTCATGTCTAACCAAGTTGTGTTCTTAGGATTTATAGTGTCATCTGAAGGGATGCGCGCAGACCCTAAAGTCAGGGCCATAGTTGAGTGGCCCGAACCAAGGAACATTCATGAGGTGCGAAGTTTTCACGGCTAGCAACTTTTTATCATCGGTTCATTAGGGGTTTTAGCACGATCATGGCTCCCATTACCGAGTGTATGAAAAAGGGAGAGTTCATGTGGTCTAAAGCCGCCTTCAAGTCTTTTAAAGAAATAAAGGGCAAGAATGTGGAAGATCCTGTCACGAGTCTACCTGACTTTTCTAAAGTCATTGTAGTAGAGTTCTATGCGTCTGGTGTCGGTATAGGTGGAGTGTTGAGTCAAGAAGGACACCCAATGGCCTATTTCAGTGAGAAACTGAATGAGGCAAAACAAAAATACTCCACTTACGACAAAGAATTTTATGCGGTAGTGCAATCCCTGAGACATTGGCGACACTACCTCCTACCGCAAGAATTTGTTTTGTTTTCTGACCATGAGGCTTTGAGATATTTGCATTCTCAGAAGAAACTCAACCCAAGGCATGCCAAGTGGGTAGCGTTTCTTCAGGAATCTTCGTTTGTTTTAAAACACAAGGTCGGGGTTGAAAACAAACCAGTAGATGCCCTTAGTAGGAGAGTGGCGTTACTCAACTCCTTGAGTGTAGAGGTAGTTGGATTTGAGCAACTGAAAGATGAATACCTCATATGTCCTAATTTTGGAGGTACTTACGCGTCGCTCTCTAGTGACCAGCATATTATGGGTGAATATGTTCTTAAAGATGGTTTTCTTTTCAAGGAGACAGACTTTGTATTCCCGTATGTCCATTCGTGAATTCCTCATCTGGGAGCTTCATTCGGGAGGGATAGTGGCCATTTTGGTCGTGATAAGACCATTGCCCTCGTGGAAGATCGTTTATTGGCCAAGCCTTAAGCGAGACGTAGCCAAAGTTTTAGGGCGGTGTCGAAAGCCGGCAAAGCAAAGAAAACAAAATACCGGGCTGTACACGCCATTGCTAGTGCCACACTCCGTGGCAGGACATTAGTATGGACTTCGTGCTCGGGCTTCCCAAGACTATAAAAAGCACGATTCTGTTTTTGTCGTTGTGGACCGTTTTTCTAAAATGACGCATTTCCTCCCATGTTCGAAGGCTTCAGATGCGTCTCATGTTGCTCGTATCTTTTTGATGGTGTGGTGCATCTCCATGGATTACCTAAAACCATAGTGTCGATCGTGATGTTAGATTTACTAGCTATTTTTGGAAGACACGTGACACATTATGGGAACTCGTTTGCAATTTTCTACTGCTTACCACCCACAAACAGATGGTCAAACTGAAGTGGTAAACCGTAGCCTTGGAAATCTTCTACGTTGTCTAGTGGGTGAACATGTTAAGACTTGGGACCTAATTTTACCAACTGCTGAACTTGCTTATAATGGGTCAGTTAATAGATCTACAGGGTTGAGTCCTTTTGAAATTGTAAGTGGTTATAAACCTAGAATGCCCATAGATCTCTTACCTATGTCTGTTACCCAAAGGTCTTCTGAGTCAGCCGATGCATTCGCACGCCATATTCATGATTTGCATACGCATATTAAACAGCGGTTAAATAAGAGCAATGATGATTATAAAGTTTCAACTGATTCTCATCGTAGAGTGCAAGAATTTTAAGAAGGAGACTATGTAATGGTGCGAATAAGGCCAGAGCGATTCTCTCAAGGATCAGCAAAGAAATTACAAGCGCGTAGTACTGGACCATTCAAGATATTACAAAAGGTTGGGTCCAACGCGTATCGGGTTGACCTTCCATCTGAAATGAGCATTAATCCAACTTTTAATGTGGAAGATCTAGTCCGTGCCCATACTTCCATTGTTGATACATCGTCCCTTTCATGGGCTTTTTCTGAGTTTGCTACCCCACCCATTACCCATAAAGAAGCAATTGAGGAAATCTTGGATGACGAGATAGTATCCACGAGAGATGGGGGTTTCCAAAGGTATCTTGTCAGGTGGAAAAACAAACCATCGTCTGAATCTACGTGGCTGTCGGGCGACGCATTGCAAGGTATTGATCCAGATCTACTTGAGCGCTACAAAAGTTTCAACTCGTCGGGGTTGAGTTTTTCTCACCCGAGGGGAATTGATGCGGACACAGGTGCATTCAAGGTGTACCAACGAAGAAAGCGCCAACCAAAAGTGCTGTCCTTGTGGATAGGCGAATATTGAGGAGCTGAAGACCTTTCACATGTGATTGGACATATAGAAGACCCTACTTAGGGAAGACACATGTGAAGGAAGATTGGAGAAAGAAGACCGAGCGCCCAAACTTTCCCATACTTATGTTATTTGCACGTTTTTTTGACTTAGTTAGGGGTCTTTTAGTAATCTTATATCTTTATTTGCTTATCCTAGGGGTATTTTAGTAATTTTATGTCTTTATTTGCTTATTTAAGTGGGGTAAAGCCCTAAACACGAATGTCAACTATTGATTAATGAAAAGCAAACCCTTTGGTTGCCTCCTTCCTCTTTTCTCTCTAATGGTACTTCTTCTCTCCCCTTGATCTTCTTCTTCTAATTTCTTCTTGTGCCCCTCTAACTTCCTCAAGGTAATAACTTTCTTCCGTCTATTTTTCAGTTTTGGCTAATTCTTCTTCGATCAAAATCTTGAGAACCGATCTAAACCCTAAATCCCCAAATTCTCAAATCCCTAATCTGAGAAACTTCTTGGTTCTTCGGACTAGTGATCTTCATTGATCGATTGGGTGTGACCATGCAAGATCAGGAGGTCTCATCCCTCGCCGGATCCAACCTAAGTAGTAATTGAATTCCATACTCCATGGTTGTAGTGATGGCCCGCTCCATTGCATGTTTCCTTTTCTCAGTTATGATGATTACTGTTAGAATTTTAGATCATTTATTCCTTTTATTTCCATTATTATAAATGAAGTGGCATTGCTTGCAAAAAAGGGCAGGGATTCGAATTTCACTCTTCAATTTTATTTTTTATTCATGAAAAGAAATCACAAAGTGACATGTTTTGAGTTGTTAGGAGTCACATCAGGTCAACCGAGTCAGTGAGCCAACTTGGTGAGTCTAGATGAGTCTCATTCGAGTCAAGTTGCCAGTGAGTCTCAAGTGAATCGGCTTGAAATCTGATGTAGAGCGGGTCGCGGACAGTTACATGGCCAAGATGGATCAGAAAAGGCCCGGTCGACGACAGAAGTGATCCAGACCATCGGACCTTAAATCGGGCGTATCTCGCAATCCGGAATGAGTTATCTGACGTAAAATATATGATTTTGGGGTAGAACGAGCTACTTTAGCCAACCAACCCCGCTATGCTGGGTTGCCCAAGCCGAATTTGCAAAATACCGCCAGATCGACGGTCCTTTCCCTATTTTAATTTCGTTTTTACTATAAATAGTAAGTTTTAGTTTGATTATAACTCTTCATCCGTTGGGCTTTAGGAGTTGCGTCCAACGTGAAAAGAGCTTAGAAAAATTAGGAGAACAGCTTGGTAAAACCAAATAGGACACTATTTTTGGCCGAAAACCTTGCGCACTAGTAGACATCACAACCATTTATAAATAGTAAGTTTACTATTTATAGTAAGTCGCGAATTCTAGGAGTTTTAGTTGTAGTTTGATTCTGATTTCTTTCCCATTGCTTGGTACCTCTATTTAAAGGGTTGTGAACTCGTTTTTATTTATTCATTAATCAATTTTGGGTTTATTAGAATTTATTTCTATTTTCTGCTTTCTTTCCTTGTGAATTCAAGAAGTCTCCGTGAGGAGTCTAGAGAAGTTCCGTGGATTCGGAATAGTTATCCTCTTGAGGAAGACGGTGCTTGACCTCACGTCCTTCCCTGCATCAAAATCTCATAGACTTGACTTGGGCTGCGTTTTGAGTCGAGTCACCAAGGTTCTGAACTATGCTTAGGACCAAGTTGGCCCGAAATATGTTGGGGCTAATCAATGGCAATTCAAGCTGCCATTTACAGCCCTTGACAGTTTATAAAAGATAAATGCATACGAAGAGGCATAGAGCACCATTTACTTCCAGATATTAAATCCAGACATCTTTATTTCATCAAGCTTCTGAAAGGAGACAAACACTACAACACACATGACACAATGCTAACAATTTAAGCGGTAGCAATTGGAACATGTTTTTCGATGTCATTTAATATCTCACTGACGAATGGCTTCTCTTCTTTTTTAAGTGGTATCAGCTTTTTCTCTCGGCATGATTGGATGGCCCCATCGTACATATCCTCCATGGTATACTGGAATTTGAAGCCCAGATCAGTCAGTTTCTTCGAAGAGAATCTGACGGGCTTGATTGTGGCGTCAACACCTTTGAACCTGCACATTGGTTTTGCACTAGTAAATATCTATCGATTGCCTCTGGTATTAGACCTGAGTGTGGCCCATTACAGCCATAAACATGTTGCAGATTCCAAGCTCTGGCGAGCTTCCATTGAAATTTTGTTTCTTGAGATGGGCCAGACATTTAATTTTGAGGCCTGAAAATCAAGCACGCACCCTGCTGGATTGGCCTGAAAACGAACCGAGAACCATCTTGTGATGGGTTAGGTCAAGTACCTCGTGGGCCAGCGTGGTCCATTGACAAACCCATTTGAACTGTGTTTGAAATGTAATAAACAAGCATGTAAAAGGTAAGAGTTGATGAAGGGATACATACTGAGTAGGGATGGTGTATTCCGGGTATCTTTCCTTGAGCTTTTTTGCAAGTTCAATGATGGTGGTGTCATGAGAAGAGCAGATGTATCTGCCCTCAGCTTCTGGATGCTCCATGAGGAAGATATGAGCCATGCATAGGTCATCCAGGTGAACCAGTTGGATTTGCTTTAAAATTGAGTAATGAGATTCAGTTCCTGCCCACCACAATCATTTTCAAGAACAGAAAAAAAAAAAAAAAAACCCTTTTAAGCAGAAACTTACGGCCTGCTTGGATGCATGAAATTAGTCAGTAAAGGAATTTGGAAGTACATAAATTGGTTATCTTCATGAAATTATAAATTCATTAATTAGCAAATGTGGTGTTTGGAGTTTTTCTTCTTAAATTCATGATTTTCCAACTTTGTTATTTGGTTAGGTCCTCCATGGGGACATGGCAGTTGTACAAGATCCACACTAGTCATGCAAGCCACATCATGTAAGGTCCGAGGTCCCAAAATCAGTTCGGTTGGACAACCACTCATTTCAGGCCCTGTTCCAATCATGAAGGTTAGGATTGCCCATCTTAGTGTGGTCTGCTCAATGAGTGGCCTGGATGTTGAACATGACTGCCATGAATCTGATGATAAATGCAGTTAAGTCTTTAGCAATACTCATTGATGAAAATGACCATGGCACCCTTGAGCCTAGCAGCAATGATTTATGTACACTGCTTTTTGTAATCAAATGCAGCTGTAGTGTTCTAAGTCTGCATGGTAATGGGTTCCATCCCCAGCAAAATACCTGTGATTAATGCCAGGGCGGTGATCATGCTGGGGGGCATGCTGGGCATGATGAAGGGCCCCACCACAAGGGTCGGTATGACGCTAATGAAGTCTATGCTGTTCTCTTTGGCAAAATCCCATGCAGCTTTCTCCGCTAGTGATTTGGAGACAAAGTACATCTGAGCAGCAAAAAATGAAGTGATTACACCAGCAAGCGTAATTAATTGTAAATCAGGGAACTGGAATTCATGTTCATATACTAACCCAGCCAGTCATCTTCACTCTTCGGCAGAAATCGATGTCACTCCAGCTGCTTTCAGTGTACTCTGGCTTCTGCTGCTCTTCTACATTGACCGTCCCTGCGGAGGACGTGAAGAAGACGCGCTTAACCGATGTGGCCTCCTTGCAAGATCTCATTATGTTTAGGACTCCATTTATTGTGGGCTTTATAACTTCATTCTGAATGGATACAACAGAGATTAGAGACACTTCAACCTAAGTCTTCTACTGATGGCTAATGTGGCTATCAGTGCCAAAGGTTAGGACTGGGCCTATTCAAGCTCGAGCTGTGCCTGATTCTTTTTCGGGCCTTGAATTAGGCATGGCAAGTTCTATAGGCCCAAAATAAGGAAAAAGATTTCTAAAACCGGGATTGAGCTGGAGCCATGTGCTGAACATATCTGTAAGTTGGGTCTCTAGCCTTGCCCGACCCATGGATTTATTCTAACTTGAGTAACTGGTAAGATATGTGTGGAGATTTTGTAGGAATAGTCACCTCAGGATCGGTGGATTCGAAATCCATTGGGGTGGCGACATGGAAAACAGCGGTGCACCCGTCGATCGCTTGGTCAAAGCTTCCTTCATCATCAAGGTCCGCCTTCCAAATAGTGAGTCGAGTGGCGGCATCAGGTAAATCCAACAAATGCTTGGTCTTGCTGATATTAGCTGCAAAACTCACGTCACACAACTTTAGTACTGGAATAAATGGTCTTTTAGATATCAAGTCCAAAGAATGTAAAGCTCAGTCCCTCTAATTTACATTAGGGTGTGTTTGTTGCACCAAATTAGTCTTGTTTATCATGAAATATCATGATATTTATACTGCAACCAAACGCAACCTTTAAAAAGAATTTTTTTTTTTTTTAAAAAAAAACATAAAAAACAATTGTCGCTATTTGCAGTGGTGAGTGACTGTTAAAAAAATATGTTTTAATATCATAAAAAACATTAAAAAAAACAAAAAAAACAATACCAATATATTTTTTTTAATAGTCATTCACCACTGTTTGCAGCGGTGAATGACTATTAAAAAAAATTGTCACTATTAAAAATGTTTGTGTTATGTCCACACCGTCCACTTGAGATTTGTATTGCTTAATTTTTGGGATCTTATCCTAAAATGAGCTGGTAAAACAGATGGATCGACGTGGATATGCAAAAAAAATCAAGGTGGGCCCACATGGTAACAGCTGATCCCAACTTCCCAGCTCGAGTCCGAAGGCCAAAACTAAAAGCAAGACGATGAAAACATTGAAACTATGGTAGAGGTTGAAGTCAGGTACTAAGAAATTATAGAGATTGAAGAAAAATAACTCACATTAGACCGTCCAAATCGTGGTCCATATTTTATATGGATTGTGAACAAAAAATTACACCGTTTCTATTCTCTAACTGGACGATTGGTGCACATTTAGTGGATGTTTGTAGTAAAAAAGTAATCAACGGTCCAATTTCAACAAACAAAATGACCGTGGATCGAAGTTTGGAATCATCCAATCTATCTAAATTTCAATTAATATCCTATCGATGGTAGGTCCCAATATTTGGACAATTTATTTTTTAAGTTTTGAGTGCCTGCATATCAACCATCACAATGTGCCAGCGTATCGAATTACTTGCAACTTTGCAAGAGAAGATACTGCTCCCGTCAACGAGGGGTCGTACGCAAGCAGGCGGATGATATGGTAGAGCAGGAAGAATGGGAATATGTCAGATTTTTCTCTCTGCATTGAACTGCAGGTGGCAGGGTAATAAGTCGATCGGGACTCTCTATCTAGTGGGCCTCTTAATGGATGGACTATCTTTCAAAGATCACACTTATCAGATTATTATAGCCATCTATTTTCATCGCTCGGCCATCCCTATCTAAATACACCCAAGGTGGGAGTGGACACATGTGGCTAATAGATAGCAAATCACCATTTATTGGACAATCGTATATTGATCCCAGGAAAGTAAAACACATGGATAGAAAGTAGAAGGGCAAAAGAAAAAAAACAAGAGAAAGAGGAGGAAGAACCGAACTGGGGTCTCTTACGGTGGCCCTGACAGTGTAACCCTTCTCAAGAAGCCTCATGACCAGCCACGAACCGATGAAACCAGCTGCTCCGGTCACCACCACTGGTCCCTTCATCTCTTCTCCCATTTCTACTGGTCCCTTCATCTCTCCCATTTCCTAACTCTCTCTCTCTCTCTCTCTCTCTCTCTCTCTCTCTCTCTCTCTGATCTCTTCTTGAATGCACAGTTATGTGTCTATCTCCAATTACATGTGAAGACTATATAAAGGAACGAAGGGAGGATAGAACGTGCCCCATCTACCCAAATGCACGTGACAAGTACCTAATCATCCTCCATATCTTTTTTTCTTTTTTTTTTTTAATTGCTTTCTACTACTTTTGTAAGCATGTGTGCATTTGTGAACGTCATTTTCTTCACCTATCAAATCTTTTTGGAATTTTAACCGCTGCATGGGCTTATTTTCCAAATGAGGCACCCTTAATTACTTGCGCCAACTGATAGCTACGTGTAACAAAGATGCATCGGATCCATCACCTCCATCATCAAGTGCTCGGTCGCATTTTCACGGTGATTTCTAGAAATCTGTCAAATCCATGACTTTGATGTGCCACACTGTAGGGAAATGTTTGAACTCATGCCTATAACTCTAAAGGCCTGTTTGATTTTCCATGGTAAATTTCCGGTGAATAAGTAATTATTACTTTTTCATTTGTTTGGAGACGAGTAACTCCACATAAAACCGGTCAAAAATGTTTGACTTATGTCCGTGGCCCCACCGTGATGTAAATGATATACCGGTGTCATTCATCTCTTTTATTAGAATATTTTAGGTATGAGCTGAAAAACTATGAAGATTCAATGCTCAATTGACCCACATGAAAGGGAACAATGAACTTAATTTGTCCACATTTGAAAGTTGATTCTTTTACTAGGCCCACATTGAGGTTTATTCACTAACCTGATCACAGGGCCATATAGACATGGATGAGTGAAAAATAAATATAAGCTTGATCTAAAACTTCTAAGGCCCCAAGAAGTTTTTAATGATAGGCATTCGATTCTCACATTTTCGTGTGGTGTAGTTCACTTGAGCTAATAAGGAATAGAGGGTTTGGATAAGCCACACACATTATTTGGATCCCATATTTAATTTGCAGATTTCCTGATTCAAGTATTTAAAAAGTAACTGGCCAAGTCAGCATCGGAATAAATATAGTAATTACTCTAGTAAATAATGATTACTCATTTACAAGGTAATTAAAGCTGAGGTAGAAAATCAAACGAGCCCTAAATTCATGTAGTGTGGACCACATGAGCCTTGGTATGTTCTGATTTTATTTTATTTTTCATCCTGGTGGGTCTCTTCGGATAAGTTGATTGGATGTTATATAAATATGATGATGGACCTATAGGCAGTTTGGTCGATTTTAAAGGTGGGACTTCCGACCTCAACTGTTTTCCATGATGTAGCGCATCTGACTGTTGAATCAGCCTGATTTTAACCCCTTGTCTAAACATAGGGTGACCTGCCTGATGGACGGGGTGGATCTCATCCACATCATTCCGTTCCGTCCATGTCTGTGAAGTAACGCCCCTTGTGTCCGTAGAAAATTAATTAGCGCAAGCTCTCCCGGGACCCATTTCTGGCAGAAGCCTTTGCAGTGGCAGTGACTCCCCCAAGCCATAAATACGGTGGATTGGCTAGTGTACCACACACCACCGATCTAGTTGGTGTGGGTACATGTCTTGCGAAGACATGTAAGGGACAAGACTAACATAACATGTGGAGGAGAGCATACCATAAGAAACGGTTATGATTGAACGCCCACAATTAAAAACTTCTCCGGGCCAATGGAATGTTCATTTGCATCTAACTTGTTGATAAGGTAATTCAGACCCTTTGCTACGAATATGTTTTTTCTGTTTTGCTATACTGTATTTGGTACACATCATAATGGTTGTTGCAGTGTATGATGATCTGACCCAATCACATTGCATCAAACATGCTTTTCCAGGAAAACCCGGAAGAGGGACCACACAAATATCAACTAGATCCAAAACTTTTGTAGCCCATAATAAATATTTAATAGTTAATCACTATTGTCTCCCATGGTGTGGTCCACCTGATAATTGGATCTGTTAAAATAGATGGAAGGCATGAATGTAAGGAACATACATCACCTTTAAAAAACTACTTATCTTCAAAAAGTGACGTTTTAGTATCTCTTTTTTGTCCCATCTGTATGTTTCAAAGAAGTAGGAGAACCTATTTTTCTGAGGTAAGATTTTTTACCACATATTGTAGTCGCTGTGGGAGTTTTTGCGTAAGAGAGCAGTTGAAAAGCACGTCACTAGATAGTAGTTGGATGGCATGAGAGTTCGCGAACGTGCATAGAAAATTAAAAAGGTGTCTAAGGACATTTTCATCTAAAAAATACAAATATTATTATAAGTATAAAAATAATAATTTGAAAAGTGGTGCTATATCTGCACTGTCACAAAACCTTGCATGTATTTAATGCTTCTAACCGTTGATTCATGTACAATTGTCTGTTGAAACAAGACACCAATTTAATTAGTATGTTTTTTCTTTGCGTGACATTTAATATGGGGCCACAAGTTGGACCATTTAATTTGAATTAATTATACTTCACGTACTTAATTTTTAAGTACTCAGCAATCATCCATCACACTGCCCGCGCAAGTAAAGTTTTTCTCTTATTTGATCTTTTGTGGGGTTTTAATGAGTTAGTCCGTAGAGTATGATATAAGGTAGATATGCATATGATTCCGTAAGTGATTCCCTGTACAAAAAGTAGGGGAGTGGATTACGTGTTTCTACGGTAACCGTTTGTGGGTGTTTGTCTTACCACGGGGTCACCCAAATGATGTGATGTATATTCATGCCATCCATCCCTTTTTTCAGCCTAGTTCTTCTAGGTCAGTTTAGGATATGTTTTAAAAAATTAAGTAGATCCAAATATCAAGTGGACCAAACCTAGGAAACAATGGTGATAACCTTCCCAAGGACTACATTAATGCTTAGTGTAATATTTATTTTCCATCCAACCCATTGATAAGGTCAACCAGACCTGGATAAGGGAAAATGGAGAGAGTGGCTTGATCCCAAACTTTTGTGGCAAAAAAGAAGAAGAAGAAAAAGTTTTTAATGGTCATTCACCACTATTTCCAGTGTCATGGTCCACCTAAGGTTTGGATTTTCTTAATTTTTGTAGTCACATTTTAAATTGATAAGGGAACATGTATGGATGGTGTGGATATACAAAAAATTCATCAAAGTGGGCCCCACACAGTAAGTGTATCACAAACTAAGGTGTTACCGTGTAACACCTAATCAGCTGCCAAGGAAGCAGATTGGGTGGCGTGCACACATCATTAATCTCAGTGGTGTGTTGATGGGACCAAATTCTACAGGCCTCGGTAGCATGTATGCCTCGTCACCATTCCGGGAGATCATTTAAAATTAAGGGTATGGGACAAAAATAAGGCAGATAGAAAGCTCGAGTGGACCACACCAAATAAAGCAGTAGAGCTTGAACACTTACCATTGATGCATGCATCATGGTATGGCCTACAAAGCTTGGTGACATCAATAAACCACTGGGGTGGGTGGTGTGTGGCGCACGACGTAACTTGGGGGACGCATATTTCCTGCGGAAGCCTTTTGTGGAAAGTTTAGGTAGGTGTGCCTAATATCTTTGAAAAGTGTATTTGCCCATCCGTTTTGGGAAATCCTTTTAAGGGCTTGAGATAAAAAAAAAAAATTAATTACATTCAAAACTCAAGTAGGCACGGCGGAAAATAGTGGACAGGGAAATGCCTATAATTGAAACCTCCTTGAGTTAAACCTGTTGTTTATATTATATGCAATCTATACCGTTTATAAGGTCATTTATACTGAGATGAACTGAAAATACAAATTACCATTTCCTGCTTTGCAGCCTACTTAAGTTTTGGATCCAACTAAATTTAGTCTTATGTCCTGAAATGGTCTTGCAAAATGTGTGTGTGTGTGTGTGTATATATAAAAGGTAGTTTCTCACAAATGTCACTGTGGGCCCCATCTAGCTCCGAACTTCCTGCGATGCAGTGACAGTTACCTTCCTGATTAGAAGAATTTGTGGAAATATCGGTAGGACATCAGGTGTTACGTACCCTAACCATGTGGGACCACCTTGATGTATTTGTTGTATATCCACACCGTCTATCTATTTTTCCATGTTATTTTAGGATGCGATCCCAAACCTTAAGCCGATCTAAACCTCAGTGGACCACGCAATTGGAAACAATGGTGAATGACTATTAAAAGCTTTTTATGAGCCACAAAAGTTTTGGATCAAGCTGATCTTTGTATTTTCTATTCATCCAGGTTTACTTGACATTATCAAAGGTTAGATTGCAAATAAACTTTACAAAAACCTTACGATGGGACATAGGAATTTTTAATGGTGGAGCTTTTAATCACCACTATTTCCTGTGGTGTTGTCCACCTGAGATTTGGATATGTTTAAGTTTTGGGATCACATTCTAAAATGGGTTGGAAAAACAGATGGACGGTGTGGATAAACAACACATCATCAAAGTAGGCCCACGGTAAGGGTAATAACACCTACTCTGCTCTCGGAAATATCATGCACCACAGACAGAGCCAGCTGATCTGCTCTCGGAAATATCATGGACCGCCCCCATGATGAGATGATCCGTTCATGGTTTGGATTCAACGATACCCGGGCCATGGTAAGGAACAGTAATCATTTGGGAACTTTATCTGATACTCGTGAGGCGCTTGATACACAGGCGCCCATGACTTGTACACATGGCACCCATCAATTCAAAGTAAACCGACTAGATTATGGAACCCACGGTCTTATGTCACATTCCAAAGGACGCGGATTGAGTACTTCCCCGCCTAACCCTAGCTAGGAACGGACAGAGGCTTTGAGGGGCACTTTCATGTATGGGTTTTATCCACACCGTCCATCTATTTTTCTATATCATTTTAGAGGAAAGATCTAAAAATGAGGCAGTTCCAAGGCGCAATTGGACTACATGGTGGGATTAAACACTTACCATTGATAAGTTTTGAAGGGTTGCAGAAGTTTTGGATCAAGCTTATATTTGTGTTTTCCCTACAACCGGGTCTATGTGACCTTATGAAAAGGTTAGATGGCTATTGACCATCGCAGTGGCCCTTGGAGGTTTCAATGTGTTGAGTCATTACCACCGCTACTTCCTATGGTGTGGTCCACTTGAGCCTGGCATCTGCCTCATTTTTGGAATCGTACCCTAAAATGATATTAAAAAATTGGATGGACATTGTAAATTAAACCCATACATCACCCTGGCCCCACAGATCCCTGTCCTTTCCTACATACAGAAGTAGTACTCAAATCACAACCCATTCCAAAAAATTAGATTGGTTTAATGTTTCTAACCTCTAAGTTGTGGACAGTTGCTTGTTGAAACAAGAGGTACAGAAAATGTCAATGGATTTGGTAGTGTGTTAATTAATTACCATACCTTTTTCATTATACATTTAAATTGCGGTCCACAAGTTACACTATTTAAATTGAATTATTTGTATTCCACATTCCTAATTTCTAATAATTCATCACACTGCACGAGAATCAAAGGTTCTCTTATTATGTCTTTTGTGGGGGGTTTTAATGAGTTACTCTGGTTCAGTATGATGATTCATACACAGGCACCCAGTAACTATACACATAATTAATAGGTATACTTCAATCCAAATATTCAAAATCATGGGTCCCATTGTTGATAAGCTAGCCTAAAAATCAGAGTGACTTGACCATACTAACTTCAAAAGAGGCACATGTCTGCTAGATATGGTCCTAGTCCCAGGTGGGGCTCTAATCATCCATTTTCCACGTACAAGTACCAGTGTGGCCCACCTGTCTGACTGTAGCATGGGCTCAGACTAGCACTATTCATTGCATGATGCATGATCTCGTACGTTACTGATCAGGAGTTTTCCAGCTAATTCCATGCTGAACAAGGCACGATACGTTCTCACTCTACAGTACATCCCGATGTATGGTCAGTAACATGATACGTTCTCACTCTACAGTACATCCCGATGTATGGTCAGTAAATCTCTTCGGTCCAACTACTTGAAGTATATGGATGGTCAGTGGTACAAAGACCACTCAGATGGAATATGGTTTATTAATAATACTGATTCACACGGCGTGTTTTAAAGCCATAAGATTAAAAATAAAAAATCGATCAACAGCTAGGATTGCGCCTCCATCCCGTGCTAACAGCGTGCAGTGTACAGATACCAAAAGAGCGGTCCAGAATCAAAGAGCCACAAACATACCAGTCAAGAGTCTGGTGAGAGCGAATAGTGTTAGGCCGAGCATGGTGTGAATGTTAGGTCGGTCAAACCATACATATGAACCAGATTAGCAGTAGGCAAAGAGTAGATAGCAAGTATGATAAATGGTCCACGCTCAACAAACAAACTTGGAAGGTAAGGTTATGGCAAATGGACATCTACTTATCTGATGAACCAACACATCACCCTACCACGTGTATTGTGACCCCAGGGATCGGATTCGTTCAGGTCTGGGTTGTTGGTAACAACCAGCTCGGTCAGACCGCCGTGGGCCCACCTTGATGTGTTGTATAGTCACGATGATCATCTGTTTTTTCTAGATCATTTTAGAAAATGAGCTAAAAAAATAAACAAATCAAAATCTCAGGTGAACTACATCCAAAGAGTAAACTTAAAGTTTAAGGATTTTCTCGGTCGAATTGACGGAGTAGTTGATTGAATCGAAAATCTAATTTCAACAACAGATTAAAAGCATTATTGATCAATAATCTCCATCATGGCTTTAATCTTCCGACTCAACTGTTCTAAGCTGCTATTACCATCTATAATCTTCTTCTTAGTAGTGCAATTATCATTGCTTCTCATGCAAACTCCTCCATCTTCATTTCTTTGTTAAGTCTAAAGAAGTTGAGCAAAACATGAACTTCTTTATAGGAACCACCTTAATAAGTATATTGAATGAATTTTTATTATTGTAAAACTTCTCAAGAGTAACACTGTCTTTCTCTAGTATTTGTCTGATAAAATGATAATGCACATCAATGTATTTAGTTTGGCAATGGTACATCGAGTTCTTCACCAAATTGATCGCGCTTTCGCTGTCACAATGCACAAACATGACTTTTTGTTAAAACCCTAACTCATTTATCATCGATTTCATTCAAACAACTTCTTTGAATGCTTTCATCACTGTCATATATTCCTCTTTGGTTGTGAAAAGAACAACTATAGACAAAGCTTCAACATCCAACCGATCGCTCCACCCGCTAACACAAACGACTAAACGGAAGTTGACATTTTATTGTACATATTACCAGCATAATCCACATTCACATAGCCTATAAGTCACTCCTTAAAAAAATTTGAATGTCAAGATGTACTCTGTCGTACTTCCTATATAACGAAGTAACTATTTCAATAATTTTAAGTGTTGCTTGCTGGGGTTTGATATGTATCTTCTTACAACACCCACAATATGTAAAATGTTTGATCTAGTGCAGACCATGACATACATAAGACTATCAATAACGCTCGAATAAGACACATGAGACATATATGATTTTCTTTATCTGACGTAGGATATTGTTTCGAAGAAAGTTGAAAGTGAGTAACATGGGGTGTGCTAACTAGTTTGGTCTTTTCTAGTCTAAATTTGACCAAGACCTTCTTAAGGAACTTTTTCCAAGACAATCATAGTCTACTCATTTTGTTATCTCTGTGTAAATCGATGTCGATAATTCTTTTTGCAGCTCATAGATCTTTCATATCGAATGTCCTGGATAATTGAACCTTCAATATGTTGATTTCAAACATATTATAACTAGCGATAAGCATATCATTAACATATGATATTAGCTAGAATAATAAATTCCCTATTATACTTAGTGATCTAAAGTAGACGTAATGATTGAACTCATTTTTGATAAACCACCGACTTGAGTTGGCTTAATCCAAGACTTCTACCATTGTGACCGCACCATCACCGCGGTTCCAATGTCACGACTTGCGCACCGATCCGATGCCCTGGCAGGGAGATGTGGGCCAGTGTTTATTTCGAAGAAAATATTGCACGTTTGCAATCCCAAGAGAATCTTTACATCATGTCAAATCAATCCAATCAATCACCTCACATGTCAAGTACATGTCCCATCCCCAAAAGTAACCCCAAAGTCAACTCTCTCTCACCCTCTTTCTTACACACCTATACTTGTCAAGTACACCTATCAACTCACATCCATCACTCACATCCATCACCTCGTCACACCCCAAACCCTGAAATCGAATTCACAAGAATCCCGATCGCCGAATCCGGTGCCGACGACCTCCGTAGTACCCCATTCTCAGCTCCCAATGCCCAAATACTAGGTTCCAATTCTGGGATCCTACAAGTAGGATTTTCCAACATTTAACTCGCAATAGGCATAACCACAAGATTACATAATTCACAAAGGCAACATCATCATCACATATCCACTAATATAATTAGTTGAGTACAATGCTGGAAGGAAATACATAAATAAAAACCAAGCCCCAGAAGAACTGCTGCACGCTCCAAGCTCAACACTGCTGCAACCTAACATCACCTATACGCATCTATCATGCATAAGCTTATAGAAAGCTTAGAGGGTGGTGTAAGTGTGTGCACAAGGTAAGTGTCAAGTATTCAATATCAGAGTAATTAGAGTAAGCGAAAATACTGATAAGTCTATAAATATACAATATCAGGGTACACATCACAAATCAACTTATGCAAATGAGGAGTCAAAGCGAGCCAAATATTAGATGCCGAGGATACAATGTCATAAATCACACAATATCGAAAGTACTGGTAATCCATAAATTGTATAATGTCGAAATGAGCAGAAATACTGACAAGAGCATGAATGATCATAGTAATCGGAATATTGACAAGATCATAAATCATACGATAACGAAGTAAGCAAAAATACGGACAAGTCCGTGAGTTAATCAATGTCAAAATATGCAATGTAAAACAACTATGCAAATGAGGAATCATAAATAGCCAAATATCGGATGGCAGAGGATGCAATATAATATACATTCCGATGAGTAACACAAATAGCTTCAGTACCTAGACCATATAAATGCGGGGACACGATAACCCAAAATGTCGTATCTGCGAATGTAATGCAATATGTGGTGCGAATGGGATGACCATGCTGGAGTGTGAAGTCGGGATGATAGTACGTAGTATCGCAGGCTATGGGATCCACCACAAGGGACTTCTATCCAAACCAGTCCCATACTTAAATTTGGATAGTTGGACTCAATATGGTAAACTCCTGATCTCAGGTTAGTTGCGCAACTCAACTGAAATCCTAGCCATTGCAAAGGCACATGTAACAAATAGTTGTGCACCACCAACCCAAGTGGATAGTGAATAAATGAGTGAATGAGTACGCAACTCTTGCCCAATAAGTCCACATATCAGTACTGTTCATCTTTGGGATCATCACTAGGGTCTAGTACACTACGCCACTTGTCGCCCCTATCCGAGCGCACAACCGGGTAAGTGAAAGAGACCTCACTATCCGCCTTTGCCAATATCGGGCCTAGCTCATCGATAGCGGGCCCATTCCTCAAGCTAGTCAAACTTAACTTAGATATTGCCCTCTCACTCAAGTGGTAAGGTCACACCCCCTCCCAACCGACCACGACATAGTGGGAGACACGACCCTCTTGGTATACGGCCCTCATGCGCTCATATATATCCACTCGGTCTCAACGTTGGGGCGTTTTTGGCCACGGAGGTTTAAGAATTTTCACCCGGGGACATCTATGGCTCCCATATGCTAGAACCAAACATTTTCGATGTCCCATTTGGCCATCCACTATACGCTGTGGAGGCTACGACCTTGGTGTCGCTAGGGCGTACGTAATCATAACGCGAGATGCATGAGTCATAAAATCCGGTCATGCATCAATCCTGTGCATACTACGTGCTCAAGTGAGATAACATCCGCCTATCGGGAGTCTCATAATAACATGCTCAATGACATACAATGATCAACCACATCTCATAACAAACATGCGGATGATACGTATGGGCATGTATCATGATGTTATCTTTGTCACATACTCATAATCGGTATCAATAACCGGCATCGACAATCGATCTCGACAATGTGGACATTTAACCAACATTGACCCTCGAGGAATGACCCCATAGATCCTAACATATAGTGGACCCATGACCTCACATAAGGGCCCAAATATACAATAACATGAGCCTTACTCAAGAGCTTAATACACATCACGATGGGCCTTTCACATGGGCCTAACATACATCACAATGGCTCCATAGCCTAGCCCTCAAATACACCACAATGGGTTTCATACAATCATAATAGGCCGCGTCACATGGGGCTAATACACATCACATGGGCTACATATACATTACAATGGGCCACGCTCATGGGCCTTTATACATCACAATGGGCCTAACCCAGGGGTCTCAAATATATCACAATGGGTCTCAACCCATGGGCAGAATAAACATCACAATTGGAATCCACAATCGGCCACGATGATTGGCCTCGATCGATAATCGGCCAATCGGCCACGACAATCGGTAGTTGATAATCAGAATCGGCAAATTAGTCACGTCAATCAGAATCGATCAATAATCAGCCCCATTGATTGGTCGAACATGGCCTATGGGAAGGTCACAATATGGACATTCAACCATCATTGCCCATCAAAGTGGACATTTAACCAACATTGCTCCCAAGTAGTGGCCCATGTAGATATCATTACATACATCATGATAAAATCACACATCACATCGGGCCTTGAACATATAACGGGTGGGCCTCGCACCTGGGCCTCAAATACATCCCATGGGCCTCCTCGCACGGGCCGCAAACACATAACAAGTGGGCCCTGCACTTAGGTCTCAAATACATCTTAATGGGTCTCAACTCATGGGCTCCAAATGCATCGTATTGGGCCTTAACTTATGGGCCGTAAATACATCATATTGGGCCTCGAACATGGGCCATATATACATTTCATTGGGCCACGTCACACCAACGTCATCATATACATTAAGTCGGCCACATCAATAAACCACATTATTGGGCCTCATATCATACACATCAAATGAGTTGCATCAATGGGCAGCACTAATATATTAAGGTGGGACTCAAGGATGGGTCATAAATATATCAAGGTGGGCCCGATAAATGGGCCACAAAATACGTCAAGATCGCCCCGACAAATGGGTCACAAAATATATCAAGGTGGGCCCGACAAATGGGCCACAAAATACATCATAATGGGCCTCATATCTGTGTCACGTATACATCAATGTGGGCCGTATCAACGGGCAGCATAGATATACAATACCTTCATCATGGCAGCAAGCACGAAAGGATGGTCATGGATGTAAAACAGATGAGTGGTGTGGAAATACACCACATAAATCAAGTGGGCCCCATGAAACTTGCTAGCATCAATACCTTAGCTATCAAGCTAGTATGAGGTACCCCAGTCAACCTGCATCAACCGTTCATGGATTGGATAGTATGGATGCAATACATTAAATCAAGGTGGGCCCCATACGCTACCATGGTGGGGCCACGTCCAATGAATGAACAGGGTGGAGAAACACATACATCATGGTGGAATCCCACCGTCTTTGAACCTGATGGTGAGGATACAACACTTACATTATGGTGGAATCCCACCAATGACGTGGATAGAACACTCATATCAGGTGGGACCCACACCCATGGACGGCATGGATTAAAACCCATATATCATGGTGCGCGCTACACCAACAAATGGATGGCCTAATAAAGGTGGGCTCCACACAGCAAATAGAGACATGGCTGCATATAACTAGGACCACATGATGGGTCCACGTGGTCAGCCAAAGGCAATACAGCAGCTATATTGCTGTTTGGGGGGGGGGGGGGGTACACTGTCCATCAGTTTCCACCAAAGGTGGGTCCCACATGGGGCCCACCATAATATATTATATCTACATATATATAATATATATCAATATATATAATATATGTAAATATATAGAATCATATTATTATATTACTCCAAAATGTCTGAAAAGGATTTCAATGATTGACGTTCAATCCTCCACTGTTTGCTGCAGTGTGGTCCACCTGATGGATCTGCCTCATTACCCAAGCCATGGATCGTGCTCACCAAGCGAAGGGACGATGTAGATATGACCCAAACCTCATGTTAGGGCCCACACATGTTGCCCACCAGAAAAGAGGGACGGTCTAGGTCACTGAACTTCTCATTTTTCAGAGGTTTTTCGTACATGGGGCCCACATCGGAAGAATCCACCCCACCCACTGATTTCTACAGCCCACGACAAGTCCATCAAGCCCAATATTGGGCATCTTCCGACGTGTAGGAAAAATCTAGTGAATTTAAACGGTGAAAGTCACTATTTGTTATGGTATGGCCCACCAGTAAGTCGGTTTGGCCTCATTTTTTTCACCTCAATGCCTAAAATGAGGTGGGAAACATGATGGATGGAGTGGATTAAAGCCCTACCTTAAGGTGGGGCCTGCATGAGCAACCCACCCTAAAGTTTACATTCAAAATAGTATTTGTGTTTTCATTGGCTCGAAGGCACACAAACCGTCAGTTCACACTTCACTCTTCAGCCATGTCCAGCTTCCCTGGACGCTAAACGGTTTGGGAAACACATACCTATAACGTGGACCCCACCTACAAATGTGCTACATGTGGGCCACCAAATGGCTGGATAGTGTGGATATAACACATATATAAAGCGGGCTCCACATACATATGGCTTGGATAGAATACATGCTTCATGATGGGGTCCATCCGGGTGGGCCACACGGCCACATCATCACACAAAATGATAGAGAGAGGGAGAGAGAGGGAGAGAAAGAAGCACCCACCAATCGGCCTTCTTCTTGGACTTTCTTCTTCCATCAACGCATCTTAGAGATCCAAAGGGTGCGATTCAACGGTCGAGATTAATTTTGGAAGGTGGAGATGAGAGTTAGAAAGGTGGGCCACACTAGCTCCTCTCATGGAGCCATGGACGTTGGGTGCTCCATGGGGTGTTGTTTGAAAATGGAGAAAGAAAATGAGAGGGAGAGAGGGGTGATGGGAGAGAGGGATGTAAGGGTGTACTTGGGTAAGGGATAGAGTTGACTTTTAAGGGTTGCTTTGTACTTAGGGATGAAATAGATTAATGGGTGTACTTTTGACAAATGATGTGATTGATGTGATGGATTTGATAGATTCTCTTGAAATTTGTAACGTGCGGTGTTTTCCTCGAACTGAACACTGGTCCACATCTCCTGGCCTGGGTGTCGCCTCAGCGCGTGAGACGCGGCGTCGAAACCGCGATAACGGTGCGGTTGCAATGATACAAGTTTTAAATTGAGCCAACTCTGATGTGCAGGACTCGGCTTAGAGTCGCACACAAATGTTGGATACAAGTCGAGGGTCGCTGGAATTCGACCGGGATGACCGCAGCATACATGTCAAGTACACCTATCACCTCACATCCATCACCTCTCTTACAACCATCCCTTCTCTCTCTCTTTCTCAACATAAATTCCAAGCAAAAGAGAGGTGCACGTCCAAGCTCTTCCACGGTGAGGAAAGAGTGAGTTGTGTGGCCCACTTTCCATCCCAAGATCTATCATCCTAGCCCTTTAACTCTCATCACCTTCCATCAAAGTGAGACACAAGGAGATTGGCATTCCACCGGATTAAGAAGATCGAACGGTGGGTGCTTCTATAGGCCTAGATTTCATATTTTTATAATGGGCCAAGTGAGGCCTACCGATTGATGGTATGGATCTCACTTTGGACCCTAGATGTGGCCGATGGGCCACCTTGATTCTCATGATCATTCCATGATGGGGCCATTCTCTATGGACCCTATTATGATGTTTACTTTCTAGTTTAATAAGGGTCATCTAGACCTTCCATTTTGATGGAGAAGGATCTCCACCGTTGATTAGATTGGTAGGCCCACATGTAATGGGACCCACTTGATGTATGTTGATGTATGGAAGGGAGGGCCCATAGTGCGGGGTCCCTCTATCACGCGTGTCTCTCTCTGTCTCCCTCTCTTTTTCATTTTGTATGATGATGTGGCCATGTAGCCCACGGGTGGACCCCACCATGAAGCATTTATTTTATCCAAGCCATTAATAGGTGGGGCCCACTTTATATTTGTGTTTTATCCACACCATCCACCATTTGTTGGCCCACCTGAGCAGGGGCCACCTTATATACGTGGTGTGCCCAAACCGTCCAGCGTCTAGGGATGCTGGACGTTAACTGAAAACACAAATATTAGCTTTGGTTCAAAGCTTTTGGGAAGGGCCGCCCATGTGAGCCACACCTTGATGTATGGATTTAATCCACGCCGTCCATCCTATTCCTCAGCTCATTTTAAGCGTTGAGCCGAAAAATGAAACCAATCCCATTTTGTTGGTGGGCTATAGCATAGAAAAATGAAATTTCTACCGTTTAAGGCTGTTAGGACACACATTGACATTTCGATTCACCAAAACATGTTGAATATTGGGATCATTTGGACTGTTGTCCTACAATCCAGTGGGTGGAGTGGATTTACTTGACGCGGACCCCACCTATGAAAAACTAAAAATTGTTATATATATATATATATATAACAACACCTAGATCTGACGTCTATATATATATATATATATATATATATATATATATATATATATATATATATATATATATATATATATATATATATATATATATAAGACTCTACGCGACGTCAGAGGATGTGCACGCGCTACCTTGCCTTGTCTGTTGTTAGAGAGGCCCCAAGTGGTGCATGTCTTGGTCCACACCGTGGTCCCGACCATGACGTATGTGTTTTATCAATGTCGTCCGTCCCTTGCTGGGACGTGGACCCCAGTGGACCCCACTCTTGATGTATGTGTTACGTCTAAACCGTCCATCCAGTGGCGAGCTAGCCTTAAGGCTTGAGACAAATGAGGCAGATCTAGCTATCAAGTGGACCACACGGCAATAGTAGTGGGGATTGAGCATCTACCATTGAAACCCTTTTGATTGTCACAGAAGTTTGATCAATATGTAATTTGTTTTTCCTCTTAATTCAAGTCTGTGTGACCTTATGATTAGATTGGGTAGAAAATAAATGTTATGGTGGGCCTTGAGAATTTAATGGTGGAAATCATTTTCACCACTTGTTATTTGGAGTGTGGTCCAGTTGATCTTTTGATATGATTCATATATATATATATATATATATATATATATATATATATATATATATGCATATTGTTGGTGATTATGCAGTTGGACTCGGCTCATTTGAATTGGCCCATTCAACTCGGCCAATTCGACTTGGCCCATTTGATTCGGCCTATTTGATTAGGCTCAATGTGATATATGAGGCCCGTTGTTGAGGCCCACCTGGATGTGATGTATGAGGCCCGTTGTTGAGGCTACCTTGATATGTAAGAGGCCCATGTGATGCGGCCCATTTGATATATTTAAGCCTATGGGTCAAGGCCCAGTGGGATGTATGTAAGGTCCATTGCAAAAGTGATTCCACCATGGGTTATATAATGACATTTATGGTGGGTCGTGCCTTGGGAGTAATGTTGGTTTGACGTTCACATTGTAAGAATAATGTTGGTTAAATGTCCGCATTATGACTCTCTCTCTAAGGCCCATTGATAGGCCCATACTTGTTGTGAGTAGGCCGTCCAGGCCCATCTACATTGTAAGGATAGTTCATCTCCTTATAACATGCTTAGTGTAACTCCATGACTCATGCCCATATGCATCATATGTATGCTTGATATAAGTAGTGACTGATCATTGCATATACCATTGGACAGATTATTTATGGGACTCATTGATAGGAGTTACTCACATGAGCGCGTGGTACGCGTGGGATTGCTGCATAACTGTACGGTGTGACTCATGCACCTCGCATATGTGTGACATAATCATTGTACGCCCTAGCGACATAAGGGTCGTGGCCTCCACAGGCACATCGTGGATAGCCAGATAAGACATCGAAAATACTTGGTTCTAGCACTATGGGCACTTAGGATGTCCTTGGGTGAAAGTCCCAGAACCTCCAAGGCCAAGAGACGCCCCAACGTCTAGACCGAGTGGATACATGAGCGCCCGAGTACCGAATACTAGTAGGCCACGTCTCCCACTATGTCGTGGTCGGTTGGAAGGGGGTGTGGCCTTATCCACCCAAGTGAGGGGGTCGTAAGCTACGCTAAGTTTAACCAGCTCGCAAATGAGTCCGTTATCGATAAGCCAGGTAGGTATTTGCAGACTACTGGTCAGGCAGATAGCGTGGTCTCTTCCACTCGCTGGGCTATGCAGCTAGGGAGGCGGCAGTCAGTGTGGAGTGTAATAGAACCTGGTAACTCCCCAGAGAGGAACAGTACTGATATGTGGACTTGATATGAGGACTAACATGATATTATGATACCCCGTCACTGTTGCACATGTGGGGGGGCACACGTGGGCTGATGTTGATGTGGGTGGGGCTGAGGCCTGGGTGAGCTACCAGTGATTTGCGGGCTACTGTGTTGACAAGTTACTGAGCAGGAGTTGCATATTTATTCATTCATCCATTCACTATTCACTCGGGCTGGTGATGCGCAACTATTTGTTATGTGTACCTTTGCAATGGCCAGGATTTCGGTTGGGGCGCGCGACTAACCTCAGATCAAGAATTTACCACATTGTGTTTGACTATCCAAATTTAAGTATAGGACTGGTTTGGATAAAATTCCCTTGTGATGGACCCCATAGCCTGCAATACCACGTACTATCATCCCAACTTCACTCCAACTTAGTCATTTCATTCGCATCGCATATTGCATGTCATCCATGGCATATGACATTTTGGATTGCTACGTTTCTGCACTTATATGGCTTAGACGGACTTGTCAGGATCTGCATATTGCATTGCATCCACAGTATATGATATTTGACTCATTATGATCTGCATTGCGTACTCTGATATTATATGACTCATGGACTTACCAGTATTTTTTCGCTTACTCTGATATCGTATGATTCATGATCTTGTCAATATTTTCGCTTACTCTGATTACTCTGATATTACTTACTTGACATTTACCTTGTGCATACACTTTCACCACCCTCCAAGCTTTCTATAAGCTTATGCACGATAGATGCGTGCAGGTGATATTAGTATGCCGATCCGAGGCGGGAGCGTGCGGTGGAGCTTTTGAAGTTTTCTTTGATATCTTTATATTGTATTTCCATTTCAGATTGTACTTGAATGATTATATTAGTGGATATGTGATGATGACGTTGCCTTTGTGATTTGGGTAAACTTGTGGTTATGCTTATTACGAGATAAAAGTATGTTGGAAATCCTCCTTCTAGGATCCCAGGATCGGAATCTGGCATATGGACGCTGGGAGCCGAGAATGGGATACTACGGAGGCTGTCGAGAACCTTCAATATGTTGATTTCAAACATATTATAACTGGCGATAAGCATATCATTAACATATGATATTAGCTAGAATAATAAATTCCCTATTATACTTAGTGATCTAAAGTAGACGTAATGATTGAACTCATTTTTGATAAACCACCGACTCAACACGAAAGAATCAAACTTCTTGTACCATTGCCTAGGCGACTGTTTCAAGCCGTATGGCGATATATTTAACATACAAACTTTATTCTATGCTCCTTGCACTTCGAATCCTTCAGGTTATTTATGTAGAATTTCTCTTCTTGTTTCCTGTGTAGAAATAAATTCTTCACATCTAACCGTTCCAATTTCAGATTGTATTGGGCAACCAGCACCAATACAAATCTAATAAATACTTACTTGATCACATGCGCAAATATCTCACCAAAATCGACACATTTTGTCTGAGCGTAATTCTTCGCTATCAGTCTAGCATCATACCTATCAATTTTCTTTCAAAATATCCACTTGCACCTAATCACTTTCCTCCCAATGAGTAGCTTTTATTAGCTCCGACGTTTTGTTCTTATACAGAGAGTATGTCATCATGCATCACGGTCATCCATTTTTCAGCATTTATGTCTTCTAATGCTTCTTTAAAGGTAGACAGATTTTTATCATTTGTAATGAAGGCAAATACAATATTTGAATCATTCATGTATCTCAACGGTATTCTGTGATTTCTTGGTGGATTTCTCCTGACAGGTGGAGGCACCACTTCTTCCAGTACCTCTGTCCACGGCTCAACTTCTTTAAATGTTTTAACTTTATTTGTTTCAACATTAATCACTGATTTTTTTTTTCGATTCCTCTACTCATCATTCAGGAACAAGGAACCCTCATCAAATTTGACGTTTTAGATAAATATGATCTTATGTGAAATCTAGTTATACAGTCTATATCCTTTCACCCCATCACCATAATCGACAAAAGTACAATTTTTCGTCATTTGCTTTAGATTATCTCTTTCAATTGATGGTACAAGAGAATAAGTCTCACAACCAAATATGTGCAGCCCCAAGTAATTAACTTCATTAAATCACACAATCAAGTTTAAACACAAACAAATCAAAATTTACGTGGAAAAACTCTTGCGAGAAAAAACCATGGCACAAAACGACAATAATGTACTATGAAATCTGAAAGATATAAGAGACAGATATTACCGACTCGAATCTTTCTCACAAGCCAAGCTATACCCTTGAAATCCTTAGGAATGAATATAGAAAACATAGAATGCACCTATCTTCCCAAATTCCAATTATATCCATCATGTATATAACATAATATCGTATCACAATTGGAATAGCAAATCACGCACTTATGTAATTCTACGCGCTCGATGGCACATTTGATGAAACTTCGATGGCATTGGTAATCCATCAATGACATTGAGTAAAACACCAAAATGTTCTAGTGGTAAAACATGATTTTTCCGATAGCATTGAGCATCTGTCGATGGCATCAACAGACCTGCTTCCTACATATTTGAGACATCAACAACAAGCTCCTACGCTGGACAATTGTGCAACCCAATTGTTGTTCGGTGGTTGGCTCTCACAAATGGAATGGCTCAATTTCATCGAACATATGATATTCACTTTTCCCCTATGTGGTCCCTGTACAACGAATGGCCATTGCTTGAAAAGGGGTCCATTGCTTGTCTGTGCTGTTGGTCCTGCGTGTTTTCAGATTTCTCATGGTTTGGATTTGGGAAAGTAAATAAAAATGTCCACTATTTCCCGTAGGCTTGCAAGTTTTACCTTACTCCTCCTATCTATTTATTCAATTTCATAAGCTTTTCCTTAGTAACCCTGACCCTGGTTTTTAAAACCACGCTCAGACTATACCAGCTAGCAGCCTTATCTCCATAAATAGGAGCCGAGTGGTTTTCTTATTAGGAACCCATCCACCATAATATTTTCGGATGTGGATATTGCATCCTTCTTTTATTCAGGCCGTCCATCCATTTTTTCAGATCATTTTAGGATATGAGTCTAAAATTTAGGCAGGTCCAATGCTCAAGTGGACCACACCACAGGAAGCAATGGTGATAATGAAACTCACCATTGAAACCTTCTTACGGCACACTGTGATGTTTATTTGCAATTCAACGTGTTCATAAGGTCATATAGACATGAATGAAGGGAAAACACAAATATCATATTAATCCAAAACTTCTGCCTCTCACGGATTGTTTTTAAATTGTGGTATTTCAATCCCCACTATGGAGTCTACTTGAGCCTTGGATCTACCTCAATTTTGGATTATATCCTAAAATGATCCAGAAAAATGGATGGAGGGCCTTGATAAAACCCATACATCATAGCAGGGCCCACAGAGCCCTGCCTGGACAAATTATGTTCCAGGTGGCAGGACGCATGCTGCATGCATTGTCCCATAATAAACTTACTATTAATATTAATGATCTTGGCTGATACATTAGTTTTTAGGCCCGGTCCACCTTGGGCTGGCCTTGAGCTGGAGAATCAGGTTTGAGGGCTGAGTTCGGGTTATTTCAGGATCATTCTTAATTTACTTGAGTTTACACTATACCTTCCACTCCCAGCCTACGCCCTCATTTCTTTACTCTGAAGCGGACCAACCTTATCGGACTTAGACTTCGAATAGACATTTCAGGCTAGGCTTAGGCTGAACTATTTTGGATCATCACGGGCATGGGCAAGGTTAAGGCCTATGTTAAACCATAGGGGGAGGTTTTGGACAGAACTGGACTAGGCCTTAACCCAGCTCAATGACATCCTTAAACCCAACCAAATAGTGAAACCCACTATCTTCAAGTCACAAGGCCAAAATCAGACCTCTTGATTCCTGAGTGGTCAGGGTTCAGGCCTATGTTGAACAATGTGGGCATACCTTGGACAGAGCTTGATCGAGCTTTAACCCGATTTGAAACCTGCCTAAACCCAACCAAATAGGGAAACCCACTGTCTTCAAGTAAAAAGCCCAAAATCAGATTGGTTGAATGACCTTGGCCACTGATTCGTAGCCACTTATTTGTTGAAATATGACCATGGGATTCAGGGTTCAGGCCTATGTTGAACAATGTGGGCATACCTTGGACAGAGCTTGATCGAGCTTTAACCCGATTTGAAACCTGCCTAAACCCAACCAAATAGGGAAACCCACTGTCTTTAAGTAAAAAGCCCAAAATCAGATTGGTTGAACGACCTTGGCCTCTGATTCGTAGCCACTTATTTGTTGAAATATGACCATGGGATATTTTCATTTTTTGTCATCCAATAAATGTCCACTAACCAATAATTTGGACAGTTGAATCATTAATGTGAATTACTTGTATTGTGTTGCCACTTTCTAAGGACACATGCTCCGGTGCCCTGAGAGCATTATAAAGTTATGGTGCTCCTGGAAGCATTTTCCTATCTGGATGGTTTGATCAATCGATCTGTACTGTCTATTAAATCGAGGATATATTTAACTGATTACCATGCAAAAATTGCACTGATTGAATGCTCCACCACTAAGTATGTCACCCCATGTTAGGCGAGGGACCAAAAACTCAAACACATCGGTGACTGGATTACACAGTTAGAAACTGGACATAGTAGCATTCACTCTCTAAAAATTTTTTCCCTAAGTGTAGCCCACTTGAACCATATATGTAAGTAATTTGAATCATACATGGAACTGATTTTTTAGGTCTTAAGCCTAAGTTTTTGCATGGCATGTAATGGTTGGAGTGTATTTTATATAATCATCATTGCGAGCCTTAGAAAAATCAAGAGTGAACCTCTCTCACAACTGTTTCTTTTGGTGCGGCACACATTTGCACAAACATTAATCATGGGTCAGCCTATTTTTTCTATCTGAACCTAACTTGCAATTGCACCGAGAATGGTCTGTGTGTATTTCACAAAAACATCATAGTGGGACCCCTAAAAAATCACGGGTGGGCGTCACTCTTGGAAGCTGTTTCGCTGATATCTTGAAAAAGAAGAAGACGAAGAAGAAGAAGAAACAAACGTTACAAGAGGCTGACACTTGATTTTTGACTGAGCTCATTGTGACGTATATGTGAGTTTCACTCCAGCCATTAGATGTGTAATCCATGTTAGATCCAGGGACAAAAAGCAGACTGAAATGTGATTAAGAGGGCTAACCAAAGGAAACAATTGGGAGAGAGATGTGTCCACCCTTGATTTCCTACCATGATGGTTATATGAAATTCAGTCCAACCATTAGATGCCACACCAAAATATAGGTATGTTACCAAAAACACAAGCTCATATATGATTCAGGTGGCCAGGCCAATGGAAACAGTTTATAGGGTGAACGTAGCCCTGTATACTGTTTCTAATCGTCTGGCCTACTTGAATAACGGATGTGGCTGATTTGTTAGGTCCTAGGCTTAGCATGTGGTGACGCACCTAGTGGTGGGGGTGGTTTTCACATAAGCAGTTGGCCCCCACCCGATCTAAGCTGGTTTAAAGTCCAAAGAGCTTGACTCGAAGAGATTAATTCTCCTTGAGCTTCACTCAGATATTCTCTTTATATACTACAAAATTGGCCTTCCAAATCCTAATGAGTTATTGTATATGGTTCAAGCCTCGCCTAATTGAAAAACAGGCTTAAATATTAGTCTCCAGCCCAGCCCCAGGCCTGATATCAGCCCAAGTCGCACCCAAGGCAGGCCAGTTTGAAAGCCCAACAGACCATCTCATCCATTGACAGCCCTCGTTGGACCTACTGAACATTTTGGATCAATGGTTGCAACAATGAGCATTATAACATACCATGCTCTGAAAGCACTGGAGTATTTTTCATTTCCCAGTGCCTGCACATCATCATTACACTATGCCAGAGTATCAAAACTAAATAATTGAAGCCGCAAAAGGCAAAAGCTGAATAGGGCTGTCAATGGACCCAGTTCGGGCCTACTAAAACTAAAAATTTTAATAGCCTTGGCCTGACTGCCCGGCCCAAAACAGTTCAAAATCTGGGCCGGCTCGTTGGTGGTGTAACTGAGTCAAAGATGCCATGTGATTATATAAACAAGTAAAAACAGCCAAACATGTATAATTAAGTGAGACCATGTCAACCAAATCAACCTTAAATCCACACTCATTAATCTCTTCCCATAATCATCGTCGTCTCCTCTTCATCTATTTCAGGATCAATCGACAATTTCATCCGCTCGAATCGAGATGTCAGCGTCTAGTTACAAACTACCAGGTCTATATCGATCATTGGCCTGCCGGAGAAGTCATGGCTATGAACGGCTGAGCCAAGAGCCGGCCTCAGACCGTTCCAAGCCAAGAGTCATCAGACTTCTAGTCAAGGTGAAGAGGGTCACTTTCTTACCAATTCAATTACTTAGAGCAGCGAGAAACGATTCATCTGAAGATGTTAAGTCGTCCACCTCTTCAAAAATGAAACAGTCCACCAAGGCTACATGGCCTCACCCTCTCCTCAAGGTTTTCGACGCCCGGGACAAGAAGAAGGCAGTGGCGAAGCCAGAATTTGTTAGGTATCTTGAGTATGTGAAGGAAGGAGGGAAATGGGACACTCGTTTAAATCGACCCATATTATATTTCAAATGATCCATGTTTTCATTTGTAACATGTAATCTTTTCGCATGGTTGACTATTTGAATGAAGAATGAGGTATTTTTTGGAAAATCTATCTCTAGTTATGTAACACATGCATGAGATATGGATTGTTCATCTTTCATAGCCTATCATGGGTAGACTATTTCCCAAAAATTCGTACCATTAAGATGATCTTTTGGCTGCAAATATCTCCCATCATAAGTGGGCCTTTGGCTATCTTCAAAGTAGGAAATTTATTATTATTATTATTTTTTCATGTGGAAACTCCTATGATAAATTTTAAGCCACCAGATAATCGAGCGGGTTTAGTTTGACTGAGGTGGCTTGACCTAACACGCTTGTTTTCGCCGGTAAATTCAAATGACCAGTGCTAAATGCTGGCGCCAAATCTGTGAAAAAGAATCCTAAATAAATTGTTTGTGTTTAGCATTTATGATGCCATTGAATTTTATTTTTTATTTTTATTTTTTTAAACATGGAAATCTCTCTCTTAGGTTAATTAAAAAAGCAAAAAGAAAAGAAAAGAGAGTTGTCTCTAAAAAAAACATTGAAAATTTTACTTTATTGGGTTTCTGTGAGGAAATTGAAATGGTCCTTATTTGAGGAAAATTATGAAAAAAATGGAACATTACACACAAAAAAAAAAGAAAAAGAAAAAAGAAAAAAAAAAGAGAGAGAGAGAGACTACCTATTTAATATAGAATTTACATGCCCGTGCCATTTTGAAAAAGCTACCTAATTAATCCATAAATTATCAATTCCCTACCTTCCATCCCTACTGCCATGCAAGCAAAAGAGTTGCTAGCTCCCAACCAAGTGTGTCACTCCATGTTAGGAAAAGGGCTTAAAAATCAACTCCATTTATGATTTAGGTGGACCACATGATTAGAAACAGTGTATAGGTTAATGCTTTCTATTAGTGTATCCCATGTGACTCAAGGCTGGGTATGATTTTTTGGCCAAAGATCTAAATTTTTGTGTGAAAAATTATTTAACAGTTGGAATGGATCTCATGTAGTTATCACAGTGGGCTATGTATAAATCAAGGTAGATGTCTCGCTCAATTGTTTTTGTGTGGCCCACAAGAATCATATGTCAACCTGATTTTATTTTTTATTTTTCTATGGAACTAAATATCTAATGGTCAAAAGTAGATTTTACATAAACATAACAGTGAAATTGTCAAAATCTAGAACATCATTTTTTTTCCTAAATAATCTCCGGGTATTGGTGGAGAGGGACGAGGGGACTTGATATTTGTAAATTCCATACGTGGTCTCCACAGGTGAATCTTCTTTTCCGCATATCCAAACAACCATATCAAAGACATAAACTAAAAGCCCAACCACGGCGACCTCCAGCGATAAGGCAACTAGCTAGCTTTTTTTTTTTTTTGTTGCTAAATTTATAAAATAATTGACTCAACCTTATCCACTCCATTCATTAAAGATTGTTCCTAAGAAAATCAGTAGATGTTACTTTCATGGACAACAACAATGTTTTGAGGACCATTTTGCTTAGGTCCGGATTCACGGTCTTTCAACTGTCAGTATTCGAGTAGAAGTATCTGTGGACAGAGATGTCAAACTTGAATGATTTTTGTGTTGTGGCATACCTAAGGTGGATCCAACGTATGAATGTTTTGGATAGCTTAGATATGCATTCATATGGGCTTGACGCTGACACATGCTGGTTAGACAAGGCCTGGCTAGTGTCACCACTGTTGTGGGATTTAATTTGAATATAGGTTTTCATCACATATAACCCTGTGTAAAGCATGTTTGAAAGTTGTTGAGTCGAATATGTACCAGAACCCATCATTAACATAGGCTTGTCTTGTAATCAAATGTTGCCATGTCATGCTTGTAATGACTTTGATACAAGCAGGGATAATACCCAATCCGCACGGATGCCGGATACAATAGAGAGGACATGGATTAAGTACTGACCCTACATGGGGGTATAGATTGTGTAACACTTCGGATTTTCACTACTTTGAATTTGCCAAAAATTCTTTAATTTTTTTATTTTTTTATTTTTTATTTTTGTAATAACTAGCCATATCATTACTTACGGACCATTGACGCTCAAGGTGAGCTTATACGCGACTGGTACCGATAAAAAACCGTACAAATAAGATTGATCAACTGTAGAAAACATATGAACCCAACCGATCACTTAAACATTAAGTTTATTCTCATGATTTGTTCACATAGGACTCAAATCTAACCGACCTACCACTGATTAATCAAGACAATCGTAACTAAATTAAAAAATCTACCCGAATCCGAGTCAGATAAGGCCCGGATCTTGACTAATGGATTAAATCAATCCAGTTACTCTTTTAGCCTAAAATCGACGATTTAGAGTGATCATGACCAGATCTTCACTTTCACTAATTTCGAATAGGTCATACTATAAACTTAGTTAATCCATACCTCAACAATTGCGCCCAAGAAATTCCCCTACCTAACTTATTTCTAAAATGTCCCGATTACCCGAACAAGCTCTGGACCGCTCTTTAGTAGGCCACTAATTCCGAAATTATATAGTAATGTTCATCCCACTAGGCTTGTGGTCCATTGTAGACAACAAACTTAGACAACGCCCGAAAATAGATGATTTACGCTGTCAAATCAACACTTGTAAAGTGCAACTTGCCCTAGCACAGGCCTAAAATCTAAATTTTAAAATAAATGGCCCCCACCGCCTAGGACAATAAATTAGGACATTTTAGCCATTAGATTCCACCCGAATTTACACCATAGGTTGAAAATATTTCTCTACACTCATCAGCAAAATCTGACCATTAATCGAGGATCGGTGACCGTTGATGGCAAACCGGGTCATTCCGGCAAAATCCCGCATCTGTTTGCCGTCAAACTTTACCTAGCCATTCATCGGGCCATGGGGCACCTATTCCATGAATTAGATGGGCCAGAGGCCCATCAAGGCAGCCCCAACAATCAGATTTGGGTCCCACAGGGCCATTCGAAGGAATTTATAGAACTTTAAGGCCAACTGATTTAATTTCTAGGTATATAAACCCCTAAGCCCTTTCTCTCTCTCATTTCCACAAATTTCAACAGCTAAAATTGAGAGAGAGAGAGAGAGAGAGGGGGGGGGGGAAGGAGAATAGTGTGTGGGTGCATATTGTGCGTGGGGACTGAAATTCCCTGCACCTACACCCCTCCATTGCCGAGAACTCCGAACCGATCGTCGTAGGAACAAACCCCGTCAGATCCAAGGTAAGAATTGGACTTCAATCCGTCCCTCTCTAGCCTCTAGCCACGTGCATGCGTTCTAACTACAACTCCATGTAACGCAAGGCCCTGGTACATCGAATTTGCGAACTCGGCACCGCTGGACCAACCGTAAGAGCTTCCGGTCGACAATATGTGCGAACCATTACCTTTAGATGACTGATTATCGTGCCTAGCGTAGATTTTAGTAAATGTGCATGATGTATTGTCCCTACATGTTGCTGGAATTTTTTTTGAATTGTTGATTTGAGATTACAAACTTGAAAATTCCCCCAATGCGGGAAGGGATTTAAGCCCCGAACATCCCTGAATGTGTAAAATGCCAACCTGCATGTCTAATTAGAGCGTATGCACTCAAATTCCCCAAATGTCGCTGAATTGTTGGTTGAACTTTGTTGCATGTGAAACATGTTAGGCATTAAAGGAATGTATTGTTGTTGGATTGCTGAATTTCTGGATTAATTACACTTAATTTCAATTATATTGCTGAATTATATGTTTCATATCTGCATGTGTGAAAATGAATTGATGTGAATGGGTGCGTGGCTGTCCATCTTGTTACAATTGTTGGAATATGTTGAACATGATCCTTGTAGTTTGGTGAAGATTGTTGTATTGCTATCCATATACTTAGAATGCTGGATTTTGTTGTCATTTGTAAAATTATTCCTGAATTTGCTGAATTTATGTTATCCATCTGTGAACTTGTCCTCTCATGGATCAGCCGATTAACCGAAATTATTTGAGAATCCCATCGTTGGATCAGCCCACGGGTAAATCTGGCCCTACTAGTTAAGCTGTAAATTATCTTAGGCTGTTCAGTTTATAGTTCAACTTGTGGGGGCATATTGGCTCACAAATCAACTATCCTTGTATGTTAATCATAGTTGCACACATCTGTATGAACCCAAGATACCCTGAGATCCTTGCGCCTACTATTAACTACAATTTTCGGCCCATAAGACTCATGAGCCAGGGACAGTGGTATGGGACACTATGCCTGTAGTGTCAGCCTATACTGGGGTGACGACCTTCTCGTAGTGACCGCGAGCAGGACTTGAAAGTCCCAATTGATTTTCGTATAAGCTTAGAGTTATGGGATTGACGAACCCACAAGGACTAAGGATCGCGAGAGCCATACGACCATAGTCTTGAGTCGTGCGATCAGATTAGGACAATGTTTCTGATAAGGGTATTCCGGTTTCCCCAACCTGCTGGATGAATGAACCTAATGAACCAACTCGGCTGACATTCTCATGACATTGCATTACTTATTGTGGCGACTCGGCAGTCGAGGTCGCAATTGAGGGAGTGTTGGTCATTGCGATCGTTAGATGTTATTGCTCGAGGGAGTGTTGGTGGTGAGGGCATACATCATCTCATTAAACCATGCATTTCATTAACTAAGAGTACTTAGAATTTTATGATGAATGTTGTTTACTAAATCTACTCTATGTATGATGATTTGTGCGATCTATTGTTAATGGTACCACTGAATTAGCTACTCACTCTCACTCTGGGATGGTGTTTTAAAATACCAACCAGAACTTGTCATAGATGCAGGGTCGATAGAGCTGGATGCACTAGCGAACACCAACATGGTTAACGAGGAGGAGCGAACGTACTATCAGACTTTCGGCGGTTTCTCCTAGTTTATGAATGAATGGTCGCGAGATATGGGCCAGAGCCCTAGTCATCTGGGGTATTTATCTGGGTGGGTCTAATTCCGGATTTGAATTTTCTTAGCACTATATTTTGGATATCTTATATGCTTAGCGGTCTTTATTTATATTTTATGATATTTTCATATTTATGGTTTGTTAAACCCTTCATTTCTTAATAATAAACCTAAATGTATTAGAATCTGCTCATTAGGGTATACGTGACACCCAGGAATTTGAGGAACTCGGCCCTTGAAATCCGGGGCATTACAGATTGAGTACTACCTATAGCACATAAGGTGATGTATATATTTTATCAATGTTATTTATCCATTTTAATATATCATTTTAGGGTACGGGACTAAAAAGGAGGTAGGCTAAAGGTGTAGGAAGAAGTGAGGATTGAATTCCTACCGTTGAAAACTTTTTAAGGCCCATTGTGATGTTTACTAGCCGTCCAATCTATTTACAAGATCACATAAGCTTGTATGAAAGGAAAACATAAATATCAACTTCATCAAAAACTTATGCACGCCCAAAGAATTTTTCAACAATAAGCTTTCAATCCCCACTGCTTCCTATGGTGTGGTCTACTTGAGCCTTTAATCTATCTCTTTTTGGAGCTCATGCTCTAAAATGATGTTTAAGACAATGTGATAAAAACATACATCGTGGTGGGCCCCACCAATCTCTTGATAAGATTGTTCATCTCTAGCTAGATCCGGGGTAGTACCCAATCGGCACTATGCATGGATCAGCTTCTTCCACCACGGAGGTAGCAAGATTTGATTGGATGATAGAGTTCTCTACGACTCTATTTCTAGGAGGAGTCGGGATCCTCTGTTATCAGGTCAACAGAGAATTCCTGTCACCCTAATGGTTTGGCATCCGAAGCTGTTTTTTATTATTTTTATTTTTTTATTGAGTAGTGACGTGGACCAATGAGATTTAGGGTATCAGGAATTCTCTGTTGACCTGATAACAGAGGATCCAGACTCTTCTAGGAGTGGCTTGATTTCTAATCAAATCTTGCTACAACAGGGACAAAGGGAGCCTGATCTAGGTATAACCACTATGCAGGAAAGAAAAGGCCCGTCGAGAGAGAGAGAGAGAGAGAGAGAGAGAGATATGAAACATGGATGATTTTGGATAAAAGGTTACCAAAGCATATTTAGATGGTGAGAGGAATGCGAGCGTGTCATGGTAGATGATCAAGTAGACACCAAAGAAAGAGATATTTCTTTTGACCGTGCGCCCGATGATGTGGACTCTTTATATTCTTTACCTACTATAGATAAGCTATCAGTGGTGATCCTGACCACTGATTTTGTAGAGTTGAACACGACCGTTCAAAATCTTATTTCATCGTTTACATTGATCTGCAAATAATAACGGTCACAATTATACATTTAGCCAGAGTTTAACCTCCTAATGGTATTATAAAATGAAGAAAGATATATGTGATTTATTATTTTTTATTTTAACTTTTTTATAAAAAAATTATTACAAGGTAAGACAATGAAACCTTAAATCAATCGTACACACGTCAGTCTCTGCCAGCTGGTGATGAAAGACGTGAGTTTTGAAACATAATAAATGGATAATGAGGTCTTAAGTTGAACCGGTTGGATCATGAGTTATGGTCCACCCAATGAATAACTTGCAAACGATTTAAGTACCTCTAACATCCAACCTTTTCAATAGGCTGACTCCATAGTGAAGATCACCTAATACAAACTTCAGCTCTATTTAGTTATCAGGTGAGCCACACCATAAAAAATAATGTCTAGCAATTGATAAATAGCAAAATACAAGTGTAGTCAACTCAATCAGTGGATATGGCTGGGTTTTTGATAAAATGATCTTTACGATGAGACCAACCTACTAGACGAATTGGATGTTATATACAAATGAAAGACTGGAAGTTATCCATGGGTGGACTGCAACTTATAGTCCAACCAGTTGGAATTGAGACGATGACATGGTATAAAAGCATACACGTCCTTCATCAACCAGGTCACGTGTATAGTTATCCAAAATTTCCACATGGTGGGCCAACCATGAATAGATCTCTATTGAGGGTATGATATTTTAAGGCCTATTTGGATAGTAGATTTCATTTAGATTTCGAATAATAATTTTCATTATTACACTAGAAGATAGGATTCCAGAAATGGAGTAGCTGTTACCACAGTTACATCATTTCTTAAACCATCCTAACCATAGATAAGAGCAAGGTTGGTCAGATAATTCTAACCATAGATAAGATCAGTAATAGTTAGGGGCCGTTAACGTCGGATTAAGTGGCATGTAAATTTCATGGGAGCGGATTAGATACTGAACGTACGCTTCAGAAGCGACCGCACCTGATGATCGGTTGGGATTTCGTGCGTGCCTGCCACGTGTATGAAATAAAGCGATAGATTTTATTGCCGGGGGGAAAAGAAAAGAAAAAGCGCAGGGTCGCCGTGTCCACGGCCACACTCGCCCGAAAGATCTCTCTTTTTATATTTGCATAGAAATCGACGACGTCGTCTGGTATCCATTACGTGGCTGAGCAGAAGCGTCGTGTCATCGTCCCCTTCTCTCCCTCTCTCGACTGCCATGCCGATCGAGTAGAGCTCTCTCTCCTCGAAGAGAAATCAGGTGATTTTCATTAGAGCAGAAGCTTAGAAGCTGTTGCTGTCGTTTCTTTTCTTTATTGTTCCTCACTTTTTTTCAGCTGGAAATGGCAATTTCAGACGTGGATTTCTGTTTATTTGTTTGGCTGGGTTTGGATGTACGATTGAATTGAATTGTAGATACATATATAGGAAATAGCGAATATGAATCAGTGTTTCAGAATGACAAGGTCACCCTTACGTTTCTTCCACGTCCCATTCTAAGGTATTGCGACTGCGATTCGGAGTCTTTAAGGAAGGAAATTGCGATTTGGTGACCCATTCTAAGGTATTGCGATTGCGATTCGGAGTCTTAAGGAAGGAAATTGCGATTTGGTGATTTCAGCTTTATGAGAACAATAATCGCAATTCAATCTGATAGTGCATCCAAACACATCCTTTGTCTCTGTATTTTTGCAACATTTCTCTTTATATTTATCTATTTATTTCTGATGCGTCCAAACATGATCTTCGTCTGATGCTGCCGGAAATTTCCATGTAAAGCTGGATTGATTTCTTCCATAAGATGTGAGGTTTGATGAGCAAAGCATAGCTCTTTCTCTCTCCTTTTATTTTCCTCTGTTGCTTGTTTCTATTTCTTTCTTAATGGCTTTCTTTTTGCTATATTGAAAAAATTGAGGAGATTTCAACGAGTAAATCCCTATTCTTTGCAACTGGTGTTTCCATATTTTCTAATTTTGCTGGAGACTGGGGAAGCCGTACTTCTGCTATTATTTTCACCATTTTTCCTGCTAGAATTTAAAACCTGATTAAGATGAGATTGTCTTGTCAAATCGGCAACTTTTAAAAATCATCTTTTGAATCTGTCGAATAACGACAGGTTTAACTCTCTTGGATTTGGAATTTACACGTTTTCTGAATTTGAAAATTGAGCAAGTTTTTGACTAGTTGCAGATGCGTTTGGATGTGCTATTGAATTGAATTGCAAGTAGTTAGTCTAATAAAGTGGAAAGATCTAGACTGGGTTACAAGTCACAATGACATCACTTTCAAGTTGGATTTGAGAGGAACGGCACTTCATCAGTATGAATGCGAGGAAATACCATTGATTTTTGTTGATTCCTCTTTGTTAGCCTTAAGTTTTTGCTATTCAATCCACTTTTCTATCCACATGCAGCTTGAATGTCGATCTTTACTCCCTTTTGCGTAAATATTTTTGGGTATTAAACATTTCCATCTTTGTATGTTCTTATATTTTCTGATGAGTTGGGTCCTTCTCACCTCTTTCTTCTAAAACGCAAGATTTTTCTTTGTTGTTATTAAAAGGAAAATGATTTCTAGGCATTTGTTCACTTTTGCGAGTTGCGTTGTTGTCTCTGTGGAAAAAAGGATTCTTTCTTTTCTTTTTCTTTTTTGATTTTTCCAGTGTGCTGGGGATGTCTTGGACAGTGTTTGGCTGCTTGCCAAGAAAACCAAATTTTAATGATGTTTCTTAGTTTTCATGACACGAAACTTGCAGTTTTATTCCATTCACATCCAACTTCGAAGTAATGTATAGCAATTTGGCACCCATTCCCTTGACATTGATGCTGATGATAACTACAATTCAGTCCTTTCCATTTCGATCATATTGATAAGTGCAATCAAATTCGATATTAAATGGCCAATTAGGATGTATGCTTTTAGATAGGATACACTTTGCTCATGCATTTCTTGTGTGCCATGCTTAGAGAGATGACTTGTTGATTCCTATGTAACACAATGTCCCTCGTTTTCCTAGGTTACATAATTTTCCCTCATTTATCTCAATAATGGTTGGAGAAATTCTTCTTCTGTTATCTGCATTGAAAGCTCTTTACTTCTTTTTGTTATAGAAATATTGTTCTTTGTTTATTTCAGGTCTATAGCTTTCTGTTCTCTTCTTTTATATCTTTAAGATGTCAAGAGAGGGAGAAGAATTTGTTCTTTCATATATGGTGGCTTTGTCGTAATTTTCAAAAAACATTTGTCAAAAGGTTTGGCTGTATCACAAAGAAATGCTGTCAGCCAAGGCTCAAAATATCTAGTTGTTTTGTTCTATTTTTATTTGCATATTTCAAAGATGATTTTGCGTATTTGTTTGCCTCCTGTTCAATATCAGAAGATTAGCTTATTTTCCAGAAAAGTAAGACTTATTACATGTAATGGATGATTTGCAGCATCAAGTTCTTACTGTCATTGAGCTTGCTTTTGCTTTCTGTACTTTCCCAAATGTGTTTTACCTTATGTTGAATTCACTCCTCCATGTTTCTTCAAGGACCTTCTGAAAGTGAGGTTTGCAGTGCAGTTCAGTGAATTGTGCAACCATCTTCAGTCTATAGAAGCCTTCTTGTAGAGAGGCGAGCTAAAGCTGCCTGGTAAGCTGTATGGGACTGGTTGCTACCTGATGATCTATACTGCTAAATGGAACTGTAAATGAGAGTGGACTACTTTTCTTCTGCTTATCATGTCAGACTGTCCTCAAAAACATGTGTTGAGTGATGGAAAAGCTAGGGCATTGATGGCACACCAGGTGCAAGCAAGCTGTGATCAAGCATGCCAAGTTCATGAACACGGTGCTACTCATAGTGAGAGAAAGGAACAAGGTAATGATGATAGGAAGGGGCAGACTGCTATTCAGATCTCTGTGTCTAAAAAAGCTGAAAGGTTAGACGTAGACAAGGGCCTCACTAATATTTCTGAATACAAGAAAATAAGGAGATATGGACCAGTGGGGTTAGAGCTGGCACCTGATTTTGTCCAATCTGGAAAAGAATTGTTAAATCAGAGCAGAAGAGTCGGGATCACAAATGAGTTTCCCATGGGAAACTCAGGAAACTTGCTCTTTCCCGATGTGAAAGCAGAACAGTCAGACTCCCTGTATATTTGCAAGCTATCAGGATTTCCTGCATATCAGGACAACTGCGTTGCTTCTTCGTTTCCTTACTTTGGAAACACAAGATCAGAACAACAACACTTTCCAAAGTTCAACTTCAGTCAAAAACTGGAGAATATTTTGCCTCCATACATGGAGTTGCCCATCTTCAACAGACATCCTTTTAGGCATCAAATTGCTGTAAAATCAGGATACAATGCCATCAATGTAGGCTCAAGTAACTCAAATTTACTACTAACAGAATTGGCATTGCCTCCAACTGAAATTCGTTTCCAAGTAGAAGGTACAGTACAAAGACTGGAACAGCAGAAACAACCATACGATTCTCCTGACAAGAAAGTTTTGTCTGTTCAGACCTTCAAGGATGATTTAACAGGTTCAACTTCCAATTCTGTACCATGTGGATTTAAATCCAGGGGACTAAATATAAGGTCACATGCAAGACAAAAAGATGAGAAGGATCAACCTAGCTTTGGGTTAGCATGCAAAGAACCTGTTGCAAATACCCGTTTTACTCTTACCGAAGATGAACACCATAACTGTCACAGCTGCTATACTTTCGTGGCCTCCGATGAAATGGATAAAGGACTGATTGCTAAAGCTTCTCGAAATCCAAGTGCGAGGAAGAAGGATGGGGTCCTGAAACTGAATGACAATTCTTTAACAGATGATTTTCATCTCCCAGTCCTTGTTGGAGAACAGGGAAGAGGAATAAAAAACGTCATCAGCAGATTGCCACTGAGCCACAGCAGCACACCTGCACATCACTTGCTACGAAGAATGCCATCGGGCTCTCTCCATGATGTGGAAACATTGCAAATATGCTCGACTGTGGATTCTGTGGAGGGAGTTCCTGGACGTCCTCCAAAGCTCTCGAAGACAACCCATCATCTTTTGATCACAAAGAAAACTGATGTAAATTTGTCCAAGGGAGACCAATTGATTACAAAGTCAGCTGCCTCTGCTGAATTCAAACGAAGTTCGTTCCATGAAATGATTGCCGTGCCTCCTGTTTTCTACAGCCAAGGTAAGGACAAAGCAAAGTTTCAACATCTGGGAAACTCAACTGATAGTGAAGAGAAGCAAGATGGGAATGCCATCACGACGGGTTTTTTGCGTATACAGAATGAGTCATCAGCTGAAACAGATAACATATCTCTTGGTGTTAATCAATCCAGACCCTCTCTTCCAGGCATGTGCTTTTAACTGATCCCTAAATCCATAATTCTGTTAAAGCATAGCCTGAACTAAATATGAACGAAGGTTCGCAAGTTTGAATTGTAATGTATATGGTACTATAAAGTACTATGCTACCTATTGCATCTGTAGTGTCACTCAACCTAATATGTGATATTTGCTTCATATTTTGCAGGTTTAATTTCTTCACCATCACATAAGGTACGGATAGTCTTTGCCATCTTCTGAAGAGTCAAATTTTCTGGTCAACCATCTTTTGTCTGAGCACTAAAGTGAATAGGTCAACACACATCTTAGCTACAATGCTTCAGAACTTCTGCATATTAGTGCGTTACAATTCTCAGGTCTTTGTCTTGCCATTTATATAGTAAGACCTTGGAACGTTTTAGAGGAAATATATGACATAGAAATGGTCCACTGAAATAATTTAAGACCTAATGACTTCAATATTAGGAAGTTCTTTTTACTTGTTTTCTAACCATAGGTGCTGCTTGTCCCAACTATTTGGGGTCAGCTTTTTTAAGGAATTCTAATGATTACTTGGCAAAAGTTATGTGATCTGCTGCCCATCAGACACCTTGTATCTGGACTCATAAAAGAGAGAGAAAAAAAAGAAAAAAATAAAAGACACGCCTTGTATGAGGAAAATGGACAGTAAGAAAGAAACTCACCAGGAACCTATATTTATTAGCAGACCAGAGTAGCTCTTGGGAAAGTGTATGACGTTGTTGAGCCCTGCACATAATGAGCAGACCAGCCTAGCTCTTGGTGGAGGGCACGGCATTGTTGAGCTCCAATAGTTATAGCCCCAATCTCACACGTGTGCACATTGGTGTTTCTGCTGCGATGCCTCCCTCCCTCTGTTGCTGGATTTTAAAAGGTATAATCTAATCAATTCCTTCGGATGTGCTAATTGGCATATGTGGCATCCAATCAACTAATGCTGCATAATATAGATATCTTTTGTTGCTAATGAAGAAATAACAGGACTCTTCTCTAACTCACTCCTTATCTCTTAGGTTGGATTGGTGGGCCAAAATGCAGAAAATTCTCTGGCAGCAGTGGCTTCAACGAGCAAAGAAGTGAGAATCAGAAATGTGGCAACTGCATCACCCAATATTCAGGAAGAGCTTCTTTCCAACTTAGCCGTAGCCACTTCTGTTGACGACAGGGGATTGAGCACATTGAGAACTGAGAGTTTTGATGTGGAACACGTCCTTTCCCATGTTGAGCAGCCCGAGAGTTCAAATTTCAGTCCTCATCAGGGCAGTGCTCTCGGCCCAGAGCCAAGCAGCAAATGGGTTAAGCGTCTCAGGCTAAGCACAATGGAACCCCTTGCCCTTGGTACGAAGAGTTCTAAAACTGGTGTTGCATCACCCTGCAAGAAAGTAAATACGCCATTTAGCAGAATAACAAATGACAGCAAAATGAGCTCGGAACCTCTATTGGTTAAACCACTTGGGGCAGTACCACAGCAGTTGGACAATACCATGATGTTATTGAAAAACAGAGAGTTTTCTTCAATGGATTTAGTGAAGGGCCATCCAGATCTAAGTGCATCATATTCTTGGATTCAGAGATGGTGTCACCGTCAAGAGGTTACTGAACAGGAGAGAGCAGCACCACAGGTGGTGGTGTGCAAGCCAGAAAATCCAAAGGCAACTCTTGAAGAGGTTCAAAGGAAGCAGTTCCCAAGCATTGCAGCCATGGCATTGATGGGAAAGGCAGTAAGCAATTTCCGACCATGTGAATTCAGGAAAAGGGGTTCCCTTGTGGTTTGGAATACTGAGGGGTTTTGAGGACTTTTAAGGCTGGTTAGTGAGGGATGCATGTTTGACTGCAGCAGCCGCGGAATTAATGGGAAAATCCTATGTACCAGAAAAGAAGAGATGCTCTTGCAGGATAAGGGATTCTGAATTTGGTGATGGGAGTGTAAAATCTCAGATCATGGATCATTTGTTGGTATGTTACCCTTACCTGCAATTTCCTGTTTTTGACTTTATTATAGACAAGATCTTTTAAAACTCGGTTCCCTAATTTCTGGCTTCTACGAAATGACCGAAGTGAACTGAATGCCGACCAAATACATACTCATATTTTCGCTTTATAAATTCAAGGCAAGTGACATTACTGAAGTGAAAGTGAACCTGACATATCTGAATGACAAATTTTGTGTACCTGGTTTGTTCCTGGAGTTTGGATGAATCGTTGGTGTTGGAAATGAATCATTCCTCTTATTCAAATTCTGCAGATTTCCAGCAATTGGAGTCTTATGGAATGGATCAGTTGTACCTCTGTTATGTGGTATGCTCTGGATCTTAAATCATTTATATTGTCTATGGTTTTTATGCTCTTTTCAGTTTCTTGATCGTGTAACCTAAAACTAGTTGAGAGTTGTTTGTGTTTAGGAGTGTAAGATCATATATCATGTAATGTCAGTGGTGGTCTCTTTATACTTTATATCATATGCATTTGGTCTCAAGATCCTGGTAACTCTATGTGAGTAGTTTTGGACCCGAGCAATTCTGAACAATACCTCTCGAGTTTTGGACCTGAGCAATTCTGAACAATACCTCACGAAATATACATGTAGGTTATACTAGTTCTATTCCACCCGATCTCAAGCATGCAGAGCTAAAATGGATGACTCTTTGCCATTCATAGATAAACTTCATAGAATCCATATCCACTGTCAGCAACTTCCCCTCGATATAATTATGACTGGAGCAAGGTTCTAAAACACGAACTCGACTCTCTGTGGCCCCAATCCGAGGTCTTCGACTTCAACATGGGGCAACTGTCTGATTATTTAATTGAGGTTTTCCAGTTTTGAAAATGATTATGCTGTAAGTTGATTTTCATGTATTCAATCTCTATTTCAAACTTCTGAAAACCATGTTGAGTGAAGTCCACTGCATACCTAGTAAAACAAGAAATATAATCAGCAATAACCAGTCATTGATCTGATCTGCGTATGGCACCCAGCCTGCTCCAGTGCAGATTCAAAGAAACCTCCACCATTAATCCTTGAATCCATCAACGGTGGAGAAAACTGCATGATTATGTCTCTTAATGTCACAACACCAGTCACGTGCTTAGACTCGTCAACTATGAAACTGCAACTGTTTTTTGTTGCCATCAGGTTTTCCATTGCTTTCTTGAGGGTGTCAGTCATCCGGTTGGTTACTGGGTCCATTCTCTGGAGAAATTTGCTTTTCAGACAGAGAATTCCAGCTGAGAGAAGAGCTCCAAGATCTCCTTCAGTTGTCGGGTCTGAGCTCTGGTTGTTTCTTCTGGCATCCAAATTGATGAATTCTTCAACCGTCAGACTCCTGCAAGCAATGTCATATGCATCCATTATTACATCTGAGTATGTTTCAGTAAGATGTCCATGTATTTTCAATCATCATTGAAATAGCACTTGCTGCCTATTAAAACGCTGATACTCAATCATTTCTCCAACTATTTCAAACTATAGTAGCGATTATGTAATCTCAACTTCATGTCAGAAAAGTTCAAACTTATATTTTGGATCTTGATCAACCAACAAATGGAAGGTAGAACTTACTTTCTGTTGATGAAGAGATCATCGTCATCCAGTAGAAAGTGGATGTCATAATTCCTCACATTTCCTATCAGAGTTTTAGTTTTCATGTCCACCACCGGAACTACATCAATTCGATTTTCCACAAGCTGTTCACATCAATGCCATGACCATTGTTCTCAATCCTGAAGGAAAAAGAAAGAGAGAGAGAGAGAGTGTGTGGTAGCATTTTCTTTAGAATCATACTGAAATTAAACTGAAGTACCTGACGGGCATTTCATGAGAGTTGCAAGGTCACTATGGTAGAGTTGTTAATGTCCTGTTTGCCCAACAGTTGATCCATGTCCCACACATGTAGGTTGGTCCTGCATCTATGAGAATGGTCTAACAAGCTGTTATTTGAAGTATTATTCATAGCTTCATCCATCTAATAGAAGTTACAGCAAGTCATGGTACACATTAAGCCTATGTTCCAGTTCTAAAGGAGGGTTTCCTCCTCCCGGCTACATTCGCCTGTGTCTCAAAAATACTTTCGTTTTCTTTGATAGGAGTTTTATCATTTTACTCTCTGTTGCTCAAGGATTGTTTGGTTGGCACTCAGGATTTGGCACCAATCAATTTGTTCCTCTGGGCTTCACCCTAGATGCCAAATACCGTCATGAATTTTGTCTGGTCAGTGTTGGGTCATTCTAAGCCAATCAATTGTTACCAGAGAAGGCTGACTAACATAATCTCCAAGAATCACTAAGTGAAGATCTTACATCCCTATCCTACCCTAATTCCCTGTATGAGGCTGGCTACCTACCCTCCTACCAGCAGACATGGATGCCAACATTTGCCACATGTGTAATACACTTATCAGGCCATCTCTTTTGTGCACTCCTGGGCCAACCAGCCTGTTGAGGCCCGGACCTCTATATGGTGTGGCATGCATGATGAATGGGTTGGACTGCACATGCGCATCACAGTGGCACATGTGCCTACATTCAAGTGTGTGGGTGGAAAGGCGTGTCTAAGCTTAACAAGCACACAAAAAACTTCGCGTGAAACAAAACTCATGTGGCCCCATGAATGTTTCAACGGTGTTCTTTCAATTCCCACTTTTTCATCCCGTGTGGCTCACTTGAGTTTTGGATCCACTTCATTTTTTGTCCCCTGTTCTAAGATGAGCTGTCAAAACAGATGGACGGTGAGGATTTGGAACTTCCTGCTAAAGGCTGTCACAGGAAATCCGCATCCTCTCATTCTTAACTTCATTACTTAACTAGAAACTGATTAGATTTCATTGACTGTAAGGTCTAACCAGTGCGCATTGTGGATGTTTATTACCATAGTTCAAAAACTTAAAAGCCTGATTTGACTGAATGTGCAGCCAGGTAGAGTCAAATTGAAGACTCAGATGAGTCTTGGCTTGATATTTAATATTAATTGTTTATTTGGTATCGTAGTAATAAGTGTCTAAAATGGCTATATGGATACAAAAAATAGCTTTAGTTCATGCAACTGCAGCCTGTAGCACTCTGGATGGAGAATGGAGATAATGTCCTCTCTGTGAGAGGTCACAGGTTCAGAACATAGTGCTTTTTGTGATGAAAAACTGTTTCCAACCGAGTAACTTGGATCGAATAGTCACAAGTCATGTCAAGTGGACCGAGTTTTAGAACTATGTTTAATACCAGTCAACATGGATGTATGCACCCACTACACTTCTAGTCATGTTGAAAGGATCTAGTAAATCCTTGACTATGGGGAGTACCATTGTGAGGAAGCCGGTGACAAGTGAGGCTTTCTGGTCCATGACGGAGATGACTTTCAACGGATGCTTCACAAAGAGTAACAGGACATGAAAGAGGGTGTCATCTGAATGCACAGGGAAGAAAGGATTCCACATAAATGACTTGGCCAATTCTCCCATCTGCTCAAGATCGTGAGGATCAACAGTTAAGATGGTATATATTGGACCGATTAAGTATGGATGTAGAACCATAGTGTGGTATTTTCCAGAAAATATTAAAATAAAAACAGCTCGTTTTCCAAATCATGGTGAGATCAAAGGTTTATTATGTACTTAAAATTCGATTCATGTACCTTAGTTCTTCCAATATGAGAGATTTGTTCAAGCATGGAGAAAAACCCACTGCAATTGCTGTCTTTTGATTCTGCATTGGCTTTATCACATTCCTTATAGAATGGAAATAAAAAATTAAGTTTGAGCCTTTTCTAGTTATGGGAATCCCAAATCCATGGATTTACACATGAATATTCAGGAAGAAAATTATCATGAATTTCTAAATATATAGATTTCTCTAGAACTTCTTGGAACAATAGTAACTTTGATGGTTGAAAATCATGCATCCAAAATCTCACATAGTAGGATGGAAAGGGAACTGGATATATACCTCAATAGACCATAGAACCATGCTATAAAAATCAATGAAACCGATATTGCGCTCCAAAAATTTCTGATCTCCAGAGTCCGAGACATCTGTGATTGGGGCACCAGATACGTTCCTTTCATACAGAAAAGGGATTGCATCTTGCAAGCAGTCATTGAGATTCAACTCCAAAACTATCCAAGAAGAGTGAATAGATTGAGATTTTTCATCGGTAAGCCATATGCACTGGTAATTAGATTGTGAGGGTAGAAGAAATCCAATTCAAGATAACTAGCTAGGGATGGAGAAAAAAAAAAAGCCAAGTCCCCAAGAAAAGGAAATACACAAGTTCATAAACCATGTCAGGATAATGCTTTTGCATATTCCCTTTTTAAATAAGTTTCACTGATCAATACTGCATATCTATGATCATCATCATCTTGACCTTTTCACCAACAATTCGGGTGGGTTTTAAATTTAGATTGGCAACAGTTTTACGATCAGGTGCCCACCAGAAATGAATCTTCCTCTTTTACCCAGGCTCTTGCAACAGCCCATGATAGAGGCTCACATTGACACCACTAGTAAGTCAACAAGTTCCACCCAGTATTAACCCCAACCTGCCTATTAGATTCACGCTCCGAAAGGCAAGCAACGAAAATGGGGTGTGGTGCGTGCGAGTGTGTGTCCTACATTGCACTTCAGCAGAATTATTGCCTGCGACCAACAACAGGGAATTTGTGAACATTTCATGTCTAGAGGATGCAGTGCTAGACGAGCACGCTAAGCATGAACCAATACTGGAACTCTGTACCTACATTAATTCGGGGTAGTAATTCGGGGTAGCCCAATAGAGACTTGAGGAAAGAAAAGAGTAGGAAAAATGTCCATAATCTAACCTGGTAAAGAAAACCGCCTGTGCCAGCAAAACTACCTCCCTCTATCACAATCATGGTTTTGAGACTCAGACAAGTCTAATACAGCTCGTTTGAGTCATCATGGATTCAGTAGAGTACCCAATCCAGTTTGATACCACGAGCCACCCCTGACTCGGGTGAGTTGGAGCTGATCAATGAGTCGTTCTGAGTCAGAGAGTCTCTTAACCATGATTACAATGCTACTCGGATCTTGCATTGGATGTGTGAGGTGTGCCACCTTGTTTGCACCCATGCATCCCAGAAGTTTCATACATGTACATCATACCCAATGCATTCCATCTTGGTTTCACTATTACTATTACTAATCTTTCATTTCTCCATTAATTGGTTTCCTGGATAGAACATGGAATTCGTACATGATTTGCCTTTTAAAGTTTGTAATGTGGTGATAAAGTATTGTGAAAAATGAACATCCAAATAACTTGGATGCATTGGTTCCTTTGTGATCTCCGTTGTTCCAAATGCAAGACGTTACATTCATAGTTCTAAACTCGTTGGATCGACTCAAAACAAGAGCGAGTCAACTCGACTTGTGAGTTGGAAAGTCAGTCCTGGGTCTGGCTCAATTCCGACCCAGCATGACTTGCATTGATTGGAACTGAGTTACTCAGTGAGTCACAGTGTGAGCATTAATAAAATGTAAAATGGGGAGGGAATCAAACCCACAACCCGCAGGAAAGATGAACTCAACCAGTGAATCGATGACTGGTTTGATGACAGCATTTACATTTTATATTACCTATCTAACTATGTTAATAAATATCTACTCTAATCCTTAATTCTTTAAATTTATAGTTGTAAAATATTAAGTTGAGTCTGGTTGAGTTTTCAAGCAATCTGGCAAAAAATTGAGTAAGTCGAGTTATTGGATTTTCAAACCATGGTTACATTTGAAATGGCGGGAGAGAGGAATGATGGTACCAGGGGAATTGCTGATGCCAGGGATAGAACTGATGGGGATGTGATCGAGAAATAGCTGAAGTGCAGTGGTTGAATCGATTTCATGGTGACTTCCATCTTCTTCTGTGCCAGAGATGATGATGCTGCCCCTCTTCTCTGCCAATCCGCCTTCAGACTCCTTCATTACATTATCCACTTGCTTGAGATCCATGACACACAGAGAGAGAGAGAGAGAGAGAGAGAGAGAGGAGGAGCTTGAATCACACACACCTGCTCGCCCTTTTCTTTCTTGCCTGACACTTGCGACTGTTTTGAAGTGTTGGTCTTAGTTCTTTATTTGTTTTGAAAAGCGTCGCATGGTGAGCTTATAACGATGGACAGAGCATTTTGGTGGCTGCCACACCCACATGTCTGCTTATATGAATTATTTTGTTAGCGCTGGCAATGGCGGCTCTACTAGGTTGTTCAGGCCCGGATTTTGAATGAATCGAAGCTGGGCCCGTCGGGCGGGCCAATTCAAATCATGGTTCACAGACTAAAAACTCGGCTTGACCTGATTGCTAGCCGAGTCGGGTCAACTCAAAGACTCAATCGAGTCTTTAATCGACTAAACCTGGTTTTCCTTCCTTTTTATAGTCAAGACGTGCGGTCTCACCATTTTGGTTCAAGGCCCCCTATATAATTTTAATTTTGAAACAAAAAGCGGTTGATCAGCCTTGTAAATGGTCCGTTAATATCATTATTAGTTTCTTTTAAATCCTTCATTTTAATCTTTTCACCTTCTACTCAATTCTACTAATGGATGGCCCCACAAATCTCCATTATTTAAATTGCCCTCTAAAAGATTTTTTTTTAAATAAATGTTTTTTTTAACTAAAAAGAAACATTTTTAATTCAGTTTGCCTAAAGAAAACTAGTTTTGTTTGCCTATTTTCTGAAATGTACATATTTTTAAAAAATAAGTAGTTTTGCTATTGCGTTGTTATCAAATACTATTTGTAAAAACAAATGCTATTCAACAAAAAATTTCATCCAAAAGGTTAACAGAAGAATTATATGATCCACAGTCCAAGGATATGCTCCCATGCTTAGGATTTTCACTTGTGCTGGCACAATCAAGGCACTTTGTTCAGTAATCGTCCTTCAGTCATTGGGGCTCCACCACAAATGGACCATGCCCTAAGAATCTCCTAAATAGAATAATCTAACACTTAATGGCATGAAAAATATTTAAAAGGAAAAAGAATAAAATATGGTTCAAGATCTTCATCGTTAGACATATCTCAACTTAAGTGGGTTTGGCTGCATGAATCCTATTATGCCATTCCACTCTATCAAAGGTTTGGGCCTTTATATACTTAGAAGTACAGATGGGCACAGGATGAGTGGGCTCAACTTGTCTGACTCGACCCAAATTGAGTGGGTGAGTCGATATGAACAGAGTAGACTTCGCCCAATCCGAACTCAAACCGAGTCGAGTCCGAGTCATCCATTAACTCGACTTGAGTCAACCCAAAATCCGACTTGGTACTGACCCAACTCGGATTCAAGTAGTGTATGTGTGTAACCTACCTGACGCAATCAGACTCAAACTCGGATTGGGTCAGGCATGCTGGACTCGGTACCGAGTCGGGTCCAGTTCAAGTAATATTTATTTCAAAACTGGGTCGGGTCAGGTCAACCCTAAATTGGTCCTACTTGACTCGATGCCCAGCTCAACTCACAAGTTTTTATCTTGCCAAATTAGACATAAAATTCAGGCCCAGGTCTATCCCAGGGACCTTATGGCTCAGCCCAAAGCAGTCTGGACTAGCGTTGTCAGCTGTCCATTGTTTTACTCATGTGGTCATATGAAAGGTGACCAAATTCTGCTTAGTTAAGGGTCTGTTTGGCTCTGCTAAACTGGTGTCTTAAAAATAAATAAATAAATAAATAATTGAAAATAATTGTTTTTGGGCTTTATTTGATTAGATATTTAATTAATCAATTTTAGAAAATAAATTTCCAAATTTGCACTTATGCAGCAACTGGTCCTTGATCTTAACTTTTCGGCTGGGAAAGGCGGGAGCGGATTGCCTGTGACCCCTGGCAGAGATATACCTGTGCCCGCGGCTGTGTGGGGTCCACAGAGTTTTTCATTATAAATCCACTCCGTCCATCTGTTTTCAATGGCCACTATAGGGGAGGATTTGAAAAACCAGGTAGATCCAAAACTCAAATGGGCCACACCAAATTAAACAATGGGAACAGAAACATCCACCGTTGAAACCTTCATGGAGCTGACCATGATGTTTATATTCCATCCAAACCATTCATAGGGTTATTACCACTAGGAGTGTACATCGAGTCGAACTGAGTCGAGCTAAAGCTGGCCTTAGCTCGACTCAGCTCGAACACTGGCTGACCTCAGCTCGAACTTGGCTCGGCTCGATTCAGTCAACAGCTCAGGCCGAGTTCGAGCCAAGATCGAGCCGAGTTCGTCATTGAGGCATTTCCACAAACACTTGAACTGCAACTTCACAATCATCAAACACCTTCTCAATAACATTAAAAAAAAAATTAAAACTTAAAAAAAAAAGTATTTATTTAATGTACATACCTTGCTTGCCATCGACCAAACCTTCGTTGCCACCCGCCACATTTGGTTAAGTCATTTTATCAAACAGTTGGTGAGCAACATCGATGGCAAAGTAACCGAGTCACCAAACTGGTTCGATCCAAGTTCGATTCGAGCTGGATTCAATTCGAGTCGAGTCGAGCTGGGGCCTGCTTGAACTCATTTTCAAGCTCAAAAAATCATCTCGACTTGGCTCAAACTCAGCTTCGAACCGAGTCGAATTGAGCTCTTTCGAGTCGAGCGAGCTAACCAAGCTAGCTCAGTTCGTGTACACCCCTAATTACCACCCAGATAAACTGTAGGCGCAAATATCATCCTGATACAAAACTTGTCACCCTCAGGCGAGTTCAATTCTCGCTATTTGGTTTGATATGGCCCACAAGAGTTTTTTTATCAACGTGATTTTTAAATTCCTAACCTATTATGTTCTTATAAAATAGATGGACGAGGTGGATTTGTCACAAACATATCTATGAGCTTCGCAGCCCCGGGCATAGGAATATTTCACAAGCAGTCAGCTCCTAGAAAAGCACTCTTCGAATGGAAGCGATTGCATGGTATCCTGGCCACTGCCGACATTGGAGGTGTGTTGATGTGGCAAAGTTTTGTGGGCCTGCCATGATATGTATTGTATTAATATTTTCTATACATTTTGTGAGATTATTTAAGGGCATGGGCCAAAAAATGAGACACATTCAGATGTAAAGTGATAAAGTGGTAGGACAATGATGACTACCACTTAAACTTTCCTAGGACATGTTTGGTCCATGGAACTGAATGATATTGAATTATGTTGATGCAAAAAACTAGTGCGTCCTTCATCGTCCTTTCACCTGCACAAGAAGGAGATAAAGGCTCCTCCGTCCTTTCACCTGCACAAGAAGGAGACAAAGGAGACCCTGGCTAGAGCCGGGGACTCTCCGATGCTAAAGTCAGGAATAGGATCATATAAGAGGGTTTTTGGGAGAGTTTTTGCGTACATTTCACCTTGGAAATCTCCTTTATTTATAGAAAGAGGAGGATCCCATCGTACCAGGATTCTTATCCGGATATCTTGGAGATTTGGCGTCAATCCGTTTTTAGACGTCAACCGATCCCAAAATCTTCGGGATCGGGGATCCTTTTACTAGATTTTCGGAAAAGTATTTCACTTTGTACCGTTTCTACCTTACTCGGATCAGGCCGGGCCGACTCTACTGATGAGTGAGTCTCGGCCCGGCTATAAAGGGTGGAGTTACTTGCCTTCTCTTAGATGAGATGAGTCTAATTCGTACTTAGTGTACTCTCTTAATTTGATAGCCGACTCTGTAACTGACCTAAGGATGATCAATTTTATGGTCGATCGGGTGATTTCTAAACTTTGGGCTTTAATCGGCCTCTTTGGATATTGTTGTCTCGTTTATCGAGTCAACTTTATGCATCTCGTATATTTTGTCTTATGGCTCTGGACATTGTAAGTCTCGGTCGGAATTCATTTCCTACAATATGAGTTAAGTCTCTTCTTTAGACATTTGGTATACTTGTCTCGGTCAGGCTTGTTGCCTCGGAATCCCGGGCAGTGTTAGTAGAGTTGGTCTATTCCCTAGTCGAGTCCCTGGACTTGTCTCATTTTTCCCCAACAAATTATATTAGACAAGATTAACATTATTATTGCACAATGATTACATGTTTTGAAATACCATGGTATTACGGCCATCCAATCTCGGATAAAATTTTTGGTAAGGAAAAACACTAGATTAAGCAAAATTATGTTTGGCAGACCATAAAATTATAATCAACGAACCAAATTCACAGCAGATGTTATTCATTTGTGTGTGTGTGTGTGTAGGCATGGATAAACACATGCATCAATGTGGCTCACATGTGGTGGATTTCAAAATCCATGAAAATCATGCTTGGAGCAGAGTGTTAAAAAAATCCTGTGGTTTAGATTTGCTTCAATTTTGAGCGATGTCTTAAAATAATCTCACAAAACGCACGAACAGAGTGTGCAGTCGACACACCACCTGCATACCCTGCAGTCGGCTTCGTCGTAAAACGGAACATCTCTCTTGCTGGTCGGTCTGTTAACTGCACACCATTATAGAGCCGTACACCTCTACACATGTGCCATCATATCACGTAAGTCAGGGATCAAATCCATCCACGAGTTGGTCCAACCATGCTTTCCCTAAAATTAATCTAATCCACTCGGAAGGTGGGCTCCAATATTGAAAAAGCTGTAATGATTAGAATAAGTGTTTTAGAGCCATGCATTTGTTTTACAAGTTGTTGCCCACCTAACCAGTGGATCAACATAATTCTTGGGAGTAGGGTATCAATATCGTGGTGCCTTTTCTAATGGATGGATTGGATCTCAGACCCGATGGTAATGGTGAAGCATGTACATGAGTTGTATTGGACACGCTGGTGGCCCGAGAAAGCAGATGGTCTTTACTTTTCTATAATAACGCCCAACTGCAATCGCATATGATTCCAAAGAGCTAGATCCACGATTTATGTAGGCCACACGCTCGACTGCAATAGGATATCATACGATTCCAAAGAGGTAGATCCTTGATTTAAGTAGGTTGAAACGTCCTCAGAAAATCATTTTTCTTACACACGTACACTTTTTATAGGTAAGCAATTATCATAACCGTTTATGAAGTTGCTGCATGCAAATGACGAAGAGCCCTCGTAGAAACGGAAGCCTAAATGAGTGATGGAACCCAAATATATGTATATCTAGGGCCCAATGAGGTTTCAATGGTCAGTGTTAAATCCCCACTGTTTCTTGGTGGTGTGGCCCACTTTGGTTTTGCACATGTCTCATTTTTTAAACAATCTGGCGAAATTGATGGACGGACTGGAACGGACATTGCGGTGGTCTCACGGAGCATACCGTACGTTGACAGGCAACTCGCATTCGGACGACTCCTCAGATGCGCCAATCACGAAGAACTTCTCTTTCTTTCGGTGGTGACTGGTGACTGGTGCGTGTCTCTATCAATTGTTTGAAACAACACCTCACCTTGCATTTTTTATTTTTATTTTTAATCAAAAAATAATTTAAAAATAGAACGAAAGAAAACTACGTACTCGGCCCAACTCACCTATTGGATTTGGACCCATAGAGATCGAGGATTCGACAGTACGGAACCCTAAGAGCTAAGAGGGTCCTTGTGCCCTTGGGTGGACATGAGCTGTTTTCTCTTTTTGTGCATTGTGTGGATCGGTGGGCCTTGCCCCATAAACCCAAAAATCAGAGACTAGGATCATCTGATCGATCCAATTTTGAATCACGGCGATACATGGATGGAGGGATGGGAACGAGGATTGGGTGGATCTAGGGAATCACTCATGTCCGTGGATCAGTGACTGTGGGGCCTAGCTTGATGTATTTGTTTTATATCCATGCCGTCCATCCCTTTCGCAGCCTCAAATCATGGACTGTGGCTCGTGTGGCATTATATTAACAAAATAATAATAATAATAATAATCCAAATAACAGGCGACCCATGACATAAGAAAATATAATAAGAAAAAGGGATGATTGAAGACTGTAATCTTTAATTTTCCATCCAACCTCTTGATAACGTCATACCGACATGTATTATGTGAAAACAAACCTATCAACTTGATCCAAATCTTTTATGGTCCCAGGAAGTTTTTAATGGTAGGCATTCAGTCACCACTGTTTACCATGGTGTGGTCCATCTGAGATTTATATCTTCTTCTTTTTTGGGTTCATGCCTTAAAATGATCTTTCTAAACAGATAGACAGAATGGATATAAAATACGTACATAAAGGTGGGTCCCACAGTCTTGAATCCACCGACCTCATAGTTCTCCGGATCTAGCTGAGATTGGAGCGGATGCTAACGTGCAGATGTGACCACTCATGTGGACGATTCTTATGCTTTAAAAAAAAAAAAAAAACCTCTCTCTTTTGTTTTTGTTCTTTTCCTTTTTCTTTTTCTTTTTTTCTTTCTTTTTTTCCTTTTTTTGTTTTTGTTTTTTTCCAGTGACCATACCGATGTGAATTAATTGGAAGCGGATTCCGTCCTGCCCCAGCTTTACAAATTACGGTACATCTAGAGGCTCTGTGGGGACCACAGTGATGTCTTGAGTTTTATCCACGCTGTCCATCTTTTTTTTCTAAATTATTTTATGCATAATCAAAGAAATTATATAAAAAAAATATCAAGTGGACCACGCCACAGGAAGCAGTGGTTATAGTGACACTCACCGTTAAAACCTTCCCAAAGGCCTCGTGATTTTCATTTGCCATCCAACCTGTTCATAAGATAATATATGGCTTAATGAAGGGAAAACACAAATACCAGCTTGATCCAAAACTTCTGTTGCTCCCGAGATTTTTTTTAATGGTGGAATTTTAATCCCCACTGTATGGTTCTCTCGAGCCTTGAATCTGGCTCATTTTTTGTTTTATATCTTAAAATGATCTTAGAAAATGGATGGACTACGTGGATAAAACCCATATATCAAGATGGGCCCCACAAATCCATGCATGGACGAATTATTGTCCAGCGGGAGCAGGACGCGATCTGCTTCCGCATTACGACAGTTTCACTGTTTCCGCATTTATCTCTTCTCCGATGATTGCGCTTCTTATACAAAGCTGTCACGGTACGACCAGACATGCCATGGGCGCTTGTCTTTTATTTTATAGAGGGACCCGATTCCTCTGCACCACCTGTTTGCGTGAAATATACATGATCTGTGGGCTTCATCATTTTGATCATGTAAAATCCACTCCGTCCATCAGGTTTTAACCTCGACTTTAGTTTATAAAATGGAAGATCAGATAGATATAAAACTCATGTACGCCACACCACAGGCAACAGTAAGAATGGAATGCCAAGATAGGTTTTGTGTGTGGGGGCCACCGTGGTGTGTGATTTTCATCAAAGCCGTTAATAAGGTGCAAATCATCAGAATGAAGTGACGATACAAAAATCAACATGATCCAAAACTCATGCAGACTACACTGAGTGAACAAAAACGTTTCAGTAGAAATTTTACATTGTTTCCATTGTAATAATCCATCGGAATTGATCTTTTGTATGTACGGTTGCAATAAAGACGCAGATTGCGTGATTTGCGACACACACCACCGACCTATGTGGTGTTTTGACGTGGCAAATTGCTGTGGGCCCACAGCTTTTCGGTGCTGAGTACAACAAGTGGTGTGTAGGCGATTCTGGTCCATGAAATATTCATCCAGAGTCTGATATTATATCTACTGTTACCGGAAAATATGATACAACCACCTTTAAGGTCAGGTCGGCCTAACTATGATTATGGACAGGGCTCAACCAAACTATCTTCTACGTTGGCTCAGTCAGACAAACGGTCATTATGGAGATACTTCACCAAAGAGGAACTAACGAGTAAAATAGGTCCAAGTCATGGTACAGAATGATATAGGTTGGGATGGATCAGTCCAAACTTTCTTCAAGAAAGTGGACAAATCATGCTCTGTCAACTTCAGCATAGGCAGCCCTTAGTCGACTCGGCATAGCCCGGGCTCGATTTAAGAAAGCCTTGTTCGGCTCATCTTTAGTTAACCAGTTGAGTTCTGTTAATAAAGTTGAGTTCATTCCAATAACACCCGATAACATTAACTACTCTACCCTGATCATGGGATAACTGACAACATCACCACATATTCGGTTCTCATCCAATTGTTGAGATTGTGCTGAAATTAATGAACTCCCACATTCTACCTAACGGTATAAATAAACACCTTATCCAGTGAGATAGGTATGCAAAATCTCTCACCTGAAACCGTTTACACTACTTGGACACAGATTCTTAGCATGATTTTAATATCGAAGGGTCCTCGTCCTTAAGCCCGGTGAGGGTGAGCCTGATTTATGCATCAGCATTTATTAAATTTATGCATCAGCATTTACTACTTGGACACAGATTCTTAGCATGATTTTAATATCGAAGGGTCCTCGTCCTTAAAGCCCGGTGAGGGTGAGCCTGATTTATGCATCAGCATTTACTGTATGCATACCTGCAGTCATTTCACTCCATGTCTCACCTCTCTACTCAGACCAAAAATCTACAAAGGACCGTCCTACACTGGATGAAAGGGTTAAACAGTCCATATCAGAATACCAGCTGGCTAATCTTGATCCAAGGATGATAGCCGGTGGGGCCCACCATTCATGTTTGTATCTGAGGTTGGCCCCACCGTAAGATAGAGCTAGACCATCTCGCCCTGTGGACTGTTGTCCACATAACGCAGTAACTTATGGTATGTACTCCATGGATTATTACGTAAAAGTCTCCAATCTGTAGGTAAAGATTGGAGTGGGCCCAATCAACATGAGCCGAACATGTGGCGAGCAATCGCCGGCCACTAATAAGGCGATGGAAAGTATCTCACATGCAACCCACCCAACATTTCTTTAATAAGGTGCTTCGCAATCACATGGGTACCACGTGTATTTGCCTCTTTCCTACTTCTGCCGTATCTCCACAACAAACGTGGTCTGCAGATTTTTCCTTCGAGAACTGTCCATGGAGCTACCCTACTAAAATGAACGGCTGGAAACACTGGCTTTCAAAGTGAACGGCAGAAAACAAAATGGACAGTGGTCTATTTTCTTTGCGGGAAAATTTTTAAAAATGTGATCGATAGGATGGTTTGATGAGTCTGATTTTTAGATCATGGTCCAAATATAAAAGATCCCACTAAATAAAAGGTCCTCATCTATTTTATACTGCCACGTGTACTGTGGATATAAAGGGTTCCACTATCTTCCGATTCTACCGGTGAGACAGAACATTTTTCTTTGATTAGGTGATCAACCAAAGAAAAAGTGCCTATATCAGGGCATCGCAACACCACGTGGGTTGTACGAGAGTTTTCCACGTGGCACTTAAGGTGAGTACGGTGGATCCGGAGAACCACCAAGATCCGTTAACTATTTCTAAGGTAAACCACATCACAGGAAACAGCTGTGATTGAATGCCCACAGTTAAAAACTTTGTAGGGCCCACCCTAATGTTTATTTTCCATCTAATTTGTGGATAAGGCCGCAAAGGCCTAGATGAAGGCAAAACACAGATATGAGCTTGATTAAAAATTGTTGTGACCCCAAGAATTTTTTAATGGTGGCCTCAATCAGCATTTTTTTTTTTTCTATAGTGTGGTCCACCTGCGATATCTATCTGATTTATTTTATTTTATTCTTATAACGCTCTAAAATAAACTGGCAAAACGGATGGACGGTGTGGGTATAAAACATATATATCAAAGTATGCCCGACAGTCACGGAACTACTGATATCTGTGGTTAGCCGGATCCACCATAACCGCGTTCGAGCAGGGTCCACGTATAACCAGCGAATAGGAAATGGTGCCCTCAGCACTGTAAGCTTATCGTACCCAGCTTTCTTTCCCCGATGTGTCGACCACCTCAGAGATTAAAAGATACAGCTCATGGAGATTAACCAGAGCAATAACCAGGCTTCTACACTCATCAGGTGGCCCAGACTTGTACATTGGACCAGATAGCCTACGGTTCATTGATTTGATGGTGTGGCAACCTAAGGACTGTATCAGCTTCATTTCTACTTAAGGTGATCTTTATGATGAGGCCTACCTTTTTCACGGATCAGATATCTACATGTAAGCATGTTGGTGGAGATAAATGTTATGGTCTAGTTGGGTGGTGGTGCTCAACCAAGTACCTAATTTTTTTATTTTTTTTCCAAATGAAAAACGATCCCTTAAAAAAATAATAATAATAATAATAAATAAATAAATAAATAATTTTTAAAAATGGGATAGAATGACAGCGTTGAGCATACGCATGCACTCCGCAGCGGTATACGTACATGTTGGTGCGTGCCTCGTGCATCCAAACTCCCGACCTCTTGGGACACGGTTTCCTGCGAAAGGCTTTCGTTATGCTAGTTGGAGTCCACCGTTATGTTCGCGAGATATTCATCCGTCTATCCGCTCTGAGATATCATTTTATGATATATGACCGAAATTGAGGTGAATCCAATATTCAAGTGGGCCGCATAAGAGGATACAGTAGGAATTCAGTGAGCATTGTTAAAACATTTTTATAGTTACATAAGTTTTGTATGAGACTGACTTTTTCATGTTTTCACTTCATCTCACTAGGAATGGCATTATAAGCGGTTTGGATGGAACATAAACATCAAAGTTGAGCCCAAAAAGGTTCAACTGGTATGACATTCTTTCCCCAGTTTTCCTTTCATACGTACCACTTGGGTTTTGTATCCCTTCTTTTTTCTGCGGCATGTCCTAAAATAATCTCTCAAAGCGGATGAACGGGATGGATTTCTCACAAACATCACTGTGGCCCCACCTTACATCCCTGCGCTGGAACTTCCTGCTAAAGGCTTTTACAGGAAATCTGCGTTCAATCCCTTAGTTGTTGAATTTGGTATCTTTTTCTCATATCAACCGTTCATTAAATTTGTACTTATCGTCCAGCTAGGATCATCCCCTTATAATTATTATTTTTTGTTATGTCCCATCTAAAGTGGGGCTATATAACTTGGACAGCTTTTCTTGAGGCACACATTACCATGTTTACGACGGTTGTGCGCATGAGTATAAAGAGATGCACTTTCCTGGTATCGAAACTACCGTCTGTTTTAATGGCTTTCTTTTTTGTCTCTCTCCTTCTTCTTTTCTTTTCTTTTCTTTATTATTATTATTTTTTTTTTAAACTTACATGCCCCCTGGGCACCGTGAGAGTTCCTGGATAACCTCACTTTTTAAAGCTTCAGTTTTTCATGCTACCGACACTTTTTTAAAGTTTCTTGAGACAAAACTACCCTACATTTGTAAAGAAAGCTACCCTTAGGCATGTTTGGGAGCATAGATTTGGAACCACTAAATTTGAAATCTTCCGATCGCGTTTGGTACCATGGATTCAAAATTCCCTGGAATTCAAAAGTAACTATGCATTGTATATTTATAGGAGTTTGAATTTAATTATTAAATCAACTTTAACATATCTAATTAGTAAATGTATGTAATGTTTGACACAATTGTTGTAATAAGCTTATCGAAATATATATTTTACTTGAAGATGATGAAATTCCTAGTCTCAAATGGGCCACAAGCATAATATCACATCCGAGTGACCAACCAACAATTTTTAGCCATTGATTTACATTAACAGTTTTTGGATGGCACCTATGATCATATTAAAGTAATTATAGTGATGTAATTGATAATCTAATTGTTTTGAGATATCATTAGTGGGTCATATACAACTCTTGGAAGGATTTTAGATGTAATCCTCTAGATATGAAACCCCAATTACTTTACAGTTGCAAACATACTTGGGGATTTGAAATCCCGTCAAATCCCTAACCCCCATTTATGGTGCAAAACAACACTTTAGACCTTGTTTTATAGACATTAGTTTTCTTTTATCACTACTCTTTAACCTTTTAAATGTTATTTTCTGGTAAATTTTGTATTTTTTAACTGCTCACTTAGAAACTTTTACTTTAAAAAAAAAAAAAGTTCTAAGCTTATTTGAGAAGGTAATGAGAGGGGGGAAAATATTTTAGAAGAACCACCTTTAGAAGATGGGTTTGTCTTCTCTCTTTAAAAAATTGTTCGCATGTTAGAATTGGACTCAATTTTGAAAGGTTAGACAGTGTTCAAATGAGATGATTTTAGTCCCATTTGAAAGCTCATCAAATTATCTTTTCAACAAGCCTAGGATCAATTTGATTTAACTTGTAACAAGGGAGTTATGATTGTTTTGTGAGAGCGTGCAATGCTAAAAATGAATGTAAATGCTAACATGAACTTTAGTCTAATTTTAAAAAGTTAAATAGTATTTGAATGAGATAATTCCAGTCTTATTTAAAAGCTAATCAAATTACCTTTCCAATAAGCTCAAAATTACCTTGATCCAACTTGCAATGAGGGACTTATGATAATTTTTATGAGATCTTATAATGCTGAAAATGAGATAAGTACTTTGCAAATGCCATCATGAAATTTGAGAGTACTTTTGAAAGGTTAAATGGTTTTCAAATGAGATGATTCTAATCCCATTTGAAAAGTCATTAAATTATCTTTATAACGAGCTCATGATCACCCTAATCTCGCATGTAACGATGGAGTTATGACCATTTTCATGGGCTAGCATGATGCTGGAAATACGAACATGAATTGTTACGTTCGATATCATTACACTATCACGCTTGCTTTCATCACATTGTCATGTTTACTTTCGTTACAATATCATGTTCATTTCCAACATCATATAATCTCATGAAAACAGTTATTACTCTCTCGTCATAGGTCAAATCGATGTGATCTTAAACTCATTGGAAATATAATTTAACTAGCTTTCAAATGATATTGGAATCATTTCATTTGGACATCATTTGACCATTTAAAATTTGGCCTAAAGTCTATCTCACTAAATGTTTGCAAAGTGAACTTTGGGTCATGTTTTAAAATATTAAACGATGTCCAAATAAGATTATTACAGTTTCATTTGAAAGCTAGTTAAATTATCTTTCCAATGAGCCTTAGATCGTCCCAATCCAATTTATAATGGAGTTATCCATTTTCATAGAATCGCGCGATGTAAGAAACGAGATCAAATAATCAACAAACATCATTATAGACGTTAGACATACTTTTAAAAATGCCAAATGGTATCCAAATTAAATGATTACATTCTCATTTGAAGGATATTGAATTCTCTTTCCAACCATCTTAAGATTCCCAACCTTTAACGAGAGAGTTATCATCATTTTTTTGAAATCACGTGATGCTGGAAACGAGAGCGAATAGGATAATATATCAAAAGATAATATATCAATGTAATGAAAGTGAATGCAAGAATGTACCGAAAGTGAACGCGATAGTGTAACAAAAGAGAATGTGAAAGTGTAACAAAAGCAGACGCAATAGTGTAACGAGAGCGAACGCAATTGTTTGTGTTCACATTTCCAGCATCATGTGATCCTCATATCTCCCTCATGAAATGTCAGATTAAGGTGATCTTGGTCTTGTTGGAAAAATAATTTGATGACCTTTCAAATAAGACTAAAATCCTTTCATTTTGACGTCATTTCACCTTTCAAAAGTGAGCCCAAAGTCTATGATGATGTTTACAAACCATTTGGTCTCATTTTTAGTACCATGTTATCACATAATGACGGTCATAACCCCCTCGTAAATAGATCAAATCAAGGCAATCTTAGACTCGTTTGAAAGATAATTCGGCTAGCTTTCAAATATGATTAGAATCAGCTCATTTTCAGACACCATTTGCCTTTTAAAACTAGACTTAAAGTTTATGATGATGTTTGCATTTATTTTCAGCATCTCTTGATCCCATAAAAACAATCCTAAGTACCTCATTACTGGTCAGATCGAGGTAATCTTTGACTTGTTAGAATGATAATATGATGAGTTTTTAAATGTGATTAGAATTATTTCATTTGGATACCATTTGACCTTATAAAATTAGGCCAAAATCTAGCATATATATATATATATATATATATATATATATATATATATATATATATATATAAGAAAAATAACCCATCTTCTAATAGTAGGATTTTGCAATATTTTTTCTTTCTCAGTTTCTTCCCAAACAAGCTTAAAACTCATTTTTTCTGATGATAGAAGTTTCTATCAGAGAGAGTAGTAAAAAAACATGAAAGATTTCCAAAGAATAATCGAAAACATGAAAAATCGTTGAAGTGTAGTGGTAAAAAAAGATTTAGTTGGAAAGTACTAATAAAAGAAAGTAAATGCATAGAAAAGAAAGCCCATAACCTTTACAATTACAAGGATCGATGCAAACCATTGTTTGCCTCAAGAAACTTGAAAAAGGTGTCTAGGTGCAAACAAAATAAAGATTTAACACTTTTAAGCATTATGAATTATTTTTATTTTTATTTTTTTAAAAACCTTAAAGTACGGCCATGTCTAATTTAGATGTTGATTGCCTGCGACCAAAGAAGTTGGGTGAGATTCATTGTTATGTTTGTGACATCTATATTGTTTATCCATTTTTCCAGCTCATGTTAGGACATGAAAAAAAAATGAGGCAAATCAAAAATTCGAATGGGCCACATGATAAAAAATAATGGAGAAAAATGCTTATCATTCAAATCTTACTGGGTCCTCTGTGATGTTATATGCCATGGAAAACATTCATAAGTTCACTCACACGGGGATGAATTGAAAAGACAAAAATATTAGCCCTATCAAGAATCTCTGTTGCCCATGAATGTTTTAATTGTGGGCCTCCAATCCTCACTTTCCAATCATGTAGCCAACATGAGTATTAGATTTGCCTCAGTTTAGGGCTCATGTCCAAACATGAGCTGAAAAACATGGATGGACAGCTTGTATTTCTAACAAACATCACGGTGGGCTCTGAATAGCTTCCCACTCTACGAACTTAATTGGTCATTGTGCCAACTATTATGTATGTGTTTTATCCACACCATCCATCCACCTGATCAACTTATTGTAGGGAATGAGCCCACAAATGAAGTGGATCCAAAGCTCAAAGCAGACCACATCATAGGAAACAATGAGGACAAATGACACCCACCATTAAAAAGTTTCTAGGGCCCACAACTATGATTATTTGCGATCCAACTTGTTGATGAAGTCATATAATTCTCTAGTAACATTCAACTCTATTTGATTTTTCTAATTACATGTAAATGTAAAGTAAATGGATAATTACTATCTTTTTCAATCATTTGTTTTTTTAGAAATTATTATCTTGAAAATTGTGATAATTTTAATTGAATTTCATATATTTGTACATGCACAAAAATATGTGAGGTACACTATGATAAATATATTATATTCATGCCATCCATCCATTCTACAAGCTCATTTTATTATTATTTACTATTATTTGCACAAAATATGGTATACACTTCTACCCAAACGGCCCTCAGTGACAGATGGAAATCAGCATTAAAAGTGCTTTGAAAACGAGATTGCATACCACCTAGTGAGTATGCAAAATCTATAAATCCCACCATCATATATGTGTTTGATATATGTTATTCGTCGGTTTTAGCAGCTCATTTTAGATATAAGCAAAAAATAATTTAGATAGTAAGCTAAATGAGAGGATAATGATATCCACCGTTAAAACCGAAAAATTTGTGCAGGCCCACAGTGATATGCATCTGTTGTCCATCTTGTTTAAAAAAACAGGGTCAGGAAGGCATAAATGAACCAGTAAAAATAAATAAATCAACACCATAGGTGTTCAATTCTCATCCACTGTTACGTGTGATACACCTAAGCTTCGGATTTGTCTCATTTTTGGGCTTATGCCCCGTAATGAGCTGCTAAAATAGCTGGACGGCACAAATATATCACGGTGGGCCCCACAAATTTTCATTCGTCTAATGAAACCGTCACGTCGAAACCGCCGAATGCTCGAAATTTTCACGGTGAGCAGTTATTATCCATCTCAGTGCATTTACAAATTTACCCTTTGAAACAAACTGGCCTAAACTCATATCCTTGGGAAGAGGAGAATAAACAAACTTCCTCTCCCAATTGCAGACTTTTTCATAAAAACGACTCTTGTTTTCACATGGAATAAATGTAGAAAATCTTTATAAAAACAACCCCCCACAAGCCTTCTTTCTTTATTTAGAGGCCCCTCCTCTCTGCATTCTTTCTCAATAACCAAATATGGCTTCTGAAATGAAGCATCTCAGTCTGGTTTTCGTTCTCCTTTTCTTCCAACAACAGCTTCTTCTCCCAGTCCATGCAGATGGTTTCATGAGGACAAGAGGCTCACATTTTGTATTAAATGGGAGCCCCTTCTTTGCAAATGGGTTCAATGCTTACTGGTTGATGTATATTGGGTCAGACCCATCTCAGAGAAGCAAGGTCTCAGCTGCATTTCAGGAAGCCTCTAGCCATGGTCTCACAGTGGCAAGAACATGGGCTTTCAGTGATGGTGGATCTGGAGCTTTGCAGTACTCTCCAGGCTCCTACAATGAGCAGATGTTCAAGGTCTGGTTATCTGAAAATAGCCCATTTCATCTTTTCTTCAGGAGAGCTGATAGAGAGACATGCCCTTTTCTCTTTCTGCTTTGCTTGTATTGTTGCATTACAGCAGAGTTGAAAGAAATTAGGGGTGTATATGCTAATAAGAAGGGTGTGAATAGAAGCTCCCTTTCTCTTTCAACCATTTTGTGGGAACTGATATTTACACCCTCTCCTATTGATGCATGAACTTTCTTTCTACTTTTGGGATTTAGAATGGGACTAGTATCTGATAACATACGTACAAAAGGGGCTATCATTAAAAATAAAAGGTGTAAATATCATTCCACAGTTTCTTTGGGCAGCCAGTATTGAGTGTTCACACCCACATTTTTCTCCTTCTGGTATTACAATAGTGAAAACTTGTAGTATTTATCATACCATACATAGAGAAAGAAGCATGCATTTATCAGTCAATATGGGTATGATATCAATTTCCTTTCTTTTATGTAATGTCTTGATTTTTGCTTGCTGAGTTTTTTTTTTTTTTTTTCTGGTTTATTAAAGGGATTGGATTTTGTAATATCTGAGGCAAAGAGACATGGGATTAAGCTGATATTGAGCTTGGTGAATAACTATGAAAACTTTGGTGGAAAGAAGCAGTATGTTCAATGGGCTAGAAATCAGGGCCAGTATTTGACATCCGATGATGATTTCTTCAGCAATTCTGTTATTAAGGGATACTACAAAAATCATGTTAAGGTGAGTAATAAAATTCTCTTCTATTATTTTCTTAGGGATATGATTTTTATTCCCCCCCTTTTTTTGGTACCTACACTCCATATAGACTTATTCTAGTAATTGGTTTGCACTTCATCAATAAAGAAGAAATGTGTGCTATTTGAGTCTTCCTCTCATTTTTTATTTCAATTGTGTTATTATGGTTATATTTACTTGATAAATTTTCTATTGAGAGCCACTGATTACACCCAACCTGATTAATTTGCTTACACATATTTTATATATTGGGAACTAAAATTGTATGCCCAAAATAGAAAGTGGGTGTAAACAAGTCAATCATGGTGAGTGTTGATATCAATTCTCTTATGTATTTGGGGTTTCCTTGGGTTCCTTGTTTGATACTTTTAGTTCCCATCTTCTATTTCTGTCTTTATTTGGAGACTGGTATTTCTACGCCTAAAATCGATATTACAACCCATGGGGATAATTTAGCCATAATGCGTTTTTATCTGTACTTTTAACAATCTATAATATATACAAACTTGAGTAGTGGGGGATAATTTTACCCCTGCAATTAGATTTCTTAGGAGCTAGACATTGAATATATAAAGGAGATGGAAAGACATTTTAACCAAAAGCTACGGTATTTTGGGAACATGAAAATGTTGTGGTTGTCTAATGTTTGGTTGGGATTTTACCTGCCGGAAGTCATCAATGGCTTAGATTTTACCTGCAAAAAATGTCTGGCCAGTTTCATGATTGTAGTTTCTTTGTGCAAGTAGCTTGGACCCACCTCTTCTCCTCTTTGCATGTAGCCAACACTAAGCATATCATTAAGGAGCCTGTGTGACAAAGGCTCTATGGAGCCCACTATGACGACTGTGTGACATCTACTCCATACATCTGTTGTGTTGGCTCATGTTAGGACGTCAACAAAAAAGAGGCAGATCTAAAACCTCGAGTGGGCCCTTAAACTAGAAAAAAGTGGGTATGTGTTGGTGACCTTCGAAATTACTTGGGGTCCCCCTCCCCCCCCCTTTCTGCGTGTAGCTGCACCTTTCCCTCTGATTTCTCCCCCCTTCTCTCTCTCCCTGCTCTTTCCAGGTGCCTTGCATGTGCCATACCCTGTAGTATTGTACGACACTAAGGTTTGAATACAACTGTGCCAGCAGTTTTAGGGGGTGGAGTATTACTTCATTTTTATATTTGTCAGTTAGTTTAGTGGTAACATTAGTAACACTTTCTTTAAGGGATCATATCAATGCCATGCATTTTATGTTTTATTTATTGATTATTGAATGGTCTTTTTATTGGGTTCTTTAATATAAGATCGCCTTTTTCTTCATGATTTTGGAAACTATAAGAATCATGTTAAGATTCGGGATTATTTTTCTTCACAAATGGGATTTCCTGTGCTTTTGTTCTGTTTATCTCTCTCTGATGACTTTCAAACCATATTGAAGGGTTTGAAAAAAAAAAAAAAACCATATTAGAAGGGTTCCATTGATTATTCTTCAAGTATATTGTTTCTGAGATTAGTGCATTGTTCTTTTTCTTTTTCATGTGTAAAAGACTGTTCTTACAAGATTTAATAGCATGACGGGAGTTGCTTACAAAGATGACCCAACGATCTTTGCATGGGAGCTTATGAATGAACCCAGATGCACATCTGATCTATCAGGAAGAACCATACAGGTATAAACCCTCTCTTCCATTCTTATAATTTTTGCCATGTGTGTTAGTTTCATTTACTTTGTTCTGTTTCTTTCTCTCCTGGGTAGGCAAATGCCAGAAGAGAACTGCAAGGGCAACTGTTGGTACATATGCCAAAAATATTGGGCGGTTCATCAGGTGGGGGCACAATGAACTTGCCCTGGCCCCAACATGGCACATGTGTGTGAGATTTGGGTAAGTCATCAGGTGGAGTCACCATGAATATGCCCTGGTGAAAATCTTCAGCCTGATCTGCCCACCAAGTAGCCATACATGTATGAGAAAAATGGACAGTTAGATAAAAAGGTGACCACAGTCTATTCAACTTATATGTGTGGCCCAGTTGATGATTGGTCTTCCTTGAATCTTCTAGCTGGGTTATCTTCATCGAGGTCTGTCTGACAAGTGTCCTGATCCTGCACATGTTTAGCATCATGTCTCTGATCTCTCCTTGCCACGAATTGCCTCAGCCCTCAGCATAATTATTTGCCAAACATTAGGCTATTTGCATACACTGCCATTATCCTGGCTGATTTTCTTTAGGGGCATGTCAAACTACTAATTTTATAGGTATCATGATAAAAGAAGCCATCAACTTTCAAAATTAGGATCTGTTAGGACTTTGTAAAATGAGGAATTACCCATGAAGGACAAAATCATATACATTATGTGTAGTCACAGCAACGACACCCCATACCTACGATATAGTCTATTGCTGACATTAAGATTTTATTGTTTATCTTGGAAGAATATTCCAGATATGGCCACTTACAGGTAGAAAATACACCGATATTCCTGAGACCCTGTTATCTCTAAAAATTAAGGCTATTGACACTTGAAATTCACCTTCCAAGAATGCCCATTAGCCAGTTGACGGAATCCACTGCATTTAAGGGCAGATTTGTCTTTCACTCTCTGCACTCGCCTGCCTTATCCTGTTGGATAAACATTGAGTTACACCTTCATTAGTGAGGGGCCCCCATTGAGTGGCATGCCCCGTTTTTCCTTCCCATGTGTACAATCATGCAAATGGCAAACAAGGAGTTTTCCAGAAGGTGAAGGTTAATGCTTCTTAACACCAGGGTATTGATGAAATGCTGATATTTAGTGGCACATATTTAACATGGGTCCCCTGTAAACGTGCTATGGGAGTCATGCTTAAGAAGAACCAGATGATTCTGACCTTGGCATTTCGAAAGTTTAGTTTTAATATATAACTTTTCTACATTTATTTAAAGACATAGGGTAAAACAGCTCTTTCTTGACAATAATGTTATGTTTCGGCAATGATTTTGCGTATTTCTTGCAATCTTTCTTGACAATAATGTTATGTTTTGGCAGTGATTTTGTGTATTTCTTGCTAAATTATTGTTATTTCTTATTTGATAGGGTTGGATTATGGAAATGGCTGCTTATGTGAAATCCATAGACAGTAATCACTTGCTGGAAGCTGGTTTGGAAGGATTTTATGGAGAATCATCGCCTCAAAAGAAGCAATTCAATCCAGGTTTCCAAGTAGGGACGGATTTCATTTCAAATAATCAGTTGAGCGGCATCGATTTTGCGACGGTCCATTCATACCCAGACCAATGGTAACAATCTAAATAAAAAGAAAGAAAATCTCACATCTTTTAATGAAAGCATACAGAACTCACAGCCTCACACTCCATTTCCTGGAGTCAGCTTGATCAACTTCTAGTATGTGAAAACCATTTCAAACATGGCTTGGGATTCTCCAAAAATTTGAACAACAACACGTGTTAAATAGGTTGATGAATGCCCATACACACATGTATGCATATGTATGCATGTATAGTTTTTCTGTACACATACTCATTTGGATGCATGCAAAGGTTGGCGGGCAGTTTTTAAAGACTAAATAACCTTAGATGAGATGTGAGTGATTTGAACCTAAAACTGTATTGCATCAGAACAGATCTCCTGTCAAGGCCCAAAGCAATTGAATTGAATTGCGGACAGTCAGTTCAACCAGAGGAAATGACTGAATTGAAACAAATTGTAATTAACTTACTTTCAAGTTGTATTTGAAAGTTCCATATCTTTGCAATTTGGAGCCTACTGAGCACTATGAATAGAAAGGTTGTTCATTTCTACACCATTGGACTAGTTATTACAATTCAATTTAATCGGGCATTTAAATGCAAATGCAGCCTTACTGGAACCATTTTACTTTTTACTGATGTTTAATTATTATTATTATTTTTTAATTCCATGAGCAGGTTATCCACTTCAAATGATCAATCCCAACTTTCTTTCTTGAACAACTGGCTCGACACCCACATCACAGATGCACAGACCATCCTCAGAAAGCCGTTGCTATTCACGGAGTTTGGGAAATCTTCGAAAGACCCTGGTTTCAGTAACTACCAGAGGGATGAGGTGTTTAATACAGTCTATTACAAGATTTATTCATCGGCCCGCAGTGGAGGTGCTGCTGCGGGTGGCCTATTCTGGCAGCTCCTAACTGAAGGAATGGACTCCTTCAGAGATGGGTACGAGATTGTACTGAACGAAAGCCCGTCAACAGCCAGTTTGATTGCTCAACAGTCCAACAAGCTTTATCATCTTACGAGGATGTATGTGAGATTGAGGAATATTGAGAAATTGAAGCGAGCGAAGGCCATAAGGAGGGCCCAGTGGCTAGCTAGAAACAAGGGGAGGAGCGTTGGAAATTGAAGGAAAAGCTGTTTAGATGAACTTAAGAGTGGTGGGCTTGGACTAGTGTATAAAATCCTGACAATGTTTTGATTTGTATGGGTGATATGGGTTTGTTAGAAGGCATAGGAAGGCGTGTTTCTCTTGGAGATGGATGTTGTTGTCCATCCAAGATATTGAGAGTTATGTAATGAATACACCATGTTGTTTTGGTTGATGAATTTATATGCTAAGCACTTTCTTTCTTTTATTCTTTCCCATTAGTTTGGGTTGTGTTTGGCTTTTTTAATCATGGAATGCATCTGTGGGCAGTCAGTTTTCCATCAAACCGGCCTAAAATAAGAATTATGCATTTTCATTTAGGAACTGAATCAGTCCATCCATTTATTCAGTTGTTTTACGAACTCACTCCTGAGGCCTACCTACCCAGGCTGTCCATTGATTAACACCATTTGAGGGCAAGCCATGGTGAAAAATCACAAGGATCAGTCGATCACCGCTTCGCCGGTTGATTGTGGACCAGTGTCCTTTCTTTTGTCACCTATTTTTAGATCTATTTCTTAGAAATGACATCAAAGATGGTTCAATCATGCAATCTGAAACACTTTCCCATGGTAGTCCATCATATCAGTGGATCCTATTTCCCTCTATATGCATGAAAACGGTAGCGGAGATATCTCCAAGATGCTCTCGATGGTTGGTTAGGTTAGTCTGATCTTGCAATTTTTTCTTAGGCCCCTTCCCATTCTGGTCCACCAATTTAATGTTTTTGATTATCCTAGAATTGCTCCCCATTTCAATTGAAATATTCTTACTCAATGCTAAATGCCGATATCTAAGTTAAGTTACCAAGCATTTTTTTTTTTGGGGGCCCTCCAAAAAACCACACTATTTAGTGGTCGTAGACATCAATTCTTGGATGCTTTTTTCCCATATTCAACATTAGCCACAGTTACGACTCTTTCCATAGTTCTAATATTCACTCACTCTACTCAAAACTCAACTGAGTTGACTCAAATCGGTGAGACTTTGAGCCAAATCACGGGTAGCTCTGTGTGGCTCAGCTTTGACTCGGCAAGATTTGCCGAGTCCAACTCGGCCACTTGATCTGGCTCTCAGTGACTCAAGCTGGATGCTTGCTTGGTCATGGTTTTATTTATTTATTTTCATTTTTATAATAATAAAAAACAGAACATGGAGAGTTTGGAACTCTTTCAACTATTTAACACTCTTTAATTTAGTAACTATTCCAGTTTTTGTTATTATAAATTATAAATTATTTAATTTAATAAAAGACTGTCGAGTTTTTGAACTGAGCCGACCTAATTGGACATCTAGTTGAGTTTTTGGGGTTTTGAACTGCATTATTTGTAACTATCCATCGTATGGTAAAAAAGGAATCCTCTAATTAGTGGCTAGGATTCATCCAACTAAGGTCATTTATTTATTTATTATTAGGCATACCCACAATAGCTTCCAACAAATTAATGGCCTTGAATAAAATAAATAGGGAGTAAGCACTCTAGCTCATGGTTCTAAATCTCATTGATTCAACTCAAAAGTTCACTGAGTCTACTAGACTTCGAGCTGAGCCATTGCAAAACTCGGAACTGTAACTTTCTTGACATTGACTCACTCGACGAGTTTATTTGATGACTTGGTTGGCGTAGCTCAAACCAAACCAAGACACTTAACCAGCATGCACAGTTGATTTTTTGTTACCATAGCTTTTATATATTTTTATTACTTGTCCAAATATCCTGGACAACACCTGTTTTATGCACTCTGTGGGGCCATATGCAAACCAAATCCATCCGTGGTACTTGATGTTAGGTCATGAGGTCAAAAGTCATCTAGATCCACCACTAAGGCTATACCATGTGCAAGGGTTGGAATAAGATGCCAACTATAGGTTTGTGTGTGGACCACCACATAGTATATTTTTCATTGAACTCGTTAATTAGGTTTAGCTTACCGACTTGAAGAGGAGACACAAATCAGCATGGTAAAAAACTCAAGGAGACAATGTCAGAATATTTGGTTGAATTAAATAGACTTTAAAATTGAAAATAAAAAAGAAAATAAAAATTAACTTATAAAGTTGAATCGAGGCGTGACGTGAGTCATTCGGCTTGAAGTAGATTTTTTTTCCCATAGACAACGTTTTAAGTGCAACAGGTTTCCAGAGCAATCGACCTCCGTGATACAATTATAACCCAATGTCAGCGGTGGACTTATTGTAAAGGGGCTCGAATCACTTGCAGTTTTATCCCACAAGTGCTAAGTTATCTTAGCGATGAACTCGGTAACCAAAACGTTAACTCGTTATCGTAAAACAGAGAATGAATAGAAAGAGCAGAAAGATTTTTTTTTTTTATGATTTTTGAAATAGAATGAAAGTTATTATATTGACTTCGAAGTGATGTATTAAGTACACTTTTGAAAGAGTTTGGTTCATTGGATTTAAAAACAATGGGTGCGACCAATTGGCCGGTCACATTTCTCTGGTTCAAAATGAACCACGTGGCTCGGCTTGGCTTGACACGTGCACACGTGCATGTGGTCAATGACATATATTATAGCTATTGGTATAGTTCTCCCACATGCGTCTTGAATGGAGCTTAAGCCCTAAGGTAAAAGGATTATCTTATTTTTTTTTTTATAAAAAAAGTAATAGAAATTTCAAATTTAGAGAGAAATCAAAATATTCAATTTAATTAAAATTTTTTTTTAAAATCTAAATTTTAAAACAAAATACAACATGCCATACTATGATCTTTGTGTTTTTGGGAACAATTTTACATTGTTTCTATTAATGTGACCCATGTAAGTTTTTAATTAAAATTATCTTTTATATGATTTAAATAGTGGTTCTTATCTTATTGGTGGAATGGGCATTATAAATAAGACGTGGTGGATCCCAATGTGGTTCAGTCTCCCCTTCGTGTGCAAGCTATATGAAGAGAAGAGAAGTAATGCAAGCTAGGCTACACTACACTTAAAAGAAAAGGTGAGTAGGAGCTAAGTGGTCCCTTGTATGGTAAAATTTAAATGGATGCTTGCTCTGCATTTTTACCATGAATTTACCCCTCTTAACCAATGTCTTGAAGTGATTGCAAGGGCCAAAAAGTGTCCAAAGCTCCTAATGCTTTGGTGTGGGGTGTGGGTTGGGTATTACCCCACTAAGATCTAATTAAAGACAGGCGGCCTTACCAGGGGCTTTTGAGGTGAACGGTATTACCCCACTACGATCTAATATCCACATCATTCATCCATTTTAAGTTTTTAGCGAATCATTTTAGGTGATGATCCTAAAATGAGGTAGATCAAATACTCCGTGCATAACATCACATAAACACTGCAGATTGAACACCTACATTGAAAGCCTCTTGGGTGCCAACAAAAGTTTTGATATTTATCTTTTCCCTTCATCCAGGTTTATATGACATTATAATACGGTAGGCCCTGGGAAGGTTTCAACAGTAGAGTTACTGTCATCACTGCTTCCTATGATGTGGTCCACTCGAGTCTTTGATCTGCCTCCTTTTTGGTCTCATGCCTTAAAATGATCTGTCAAAACTGATAGATGGATTGGATAAAAAACACAGATCATGGTGGGGCCCACAGAGTCCCTAACAGGACCGTCCACCTCTAGATAGGTCCTTGTGGGCCAGTGCGGGAGCGGATTAGGTGTTACTCGGGTAAGAGTACAGTGGGTGTTACCCTTAACGTGGGCTCACCTGTTTTATATATCCACAACTTCCATACGTTTCTCCAGCTTATTTAGGATGCAGTCCCAAAAATTAAGCGGATCGAATCTCAGGTGGACCACACCACAGGAAACAGTGGCCTTTGAGTGTCTCACCATAAAAAATTCTAAGGGCCCTATAGTAATGTTTATTTGCCATCCAACCTGTTGATAATGTCAAGAAGACCTGCATGAAGGTAAAGTACAAAGATCAGCGTGATAAAAAAAAGAGTTTTGTGGCCTAGAAAAAGTTTTTATTGGTCATTTTTCACTCTTTGAAGTGGCGTGCACCACATGAGGTTTGGATATTCTTAAGGTTTGGGATAATGACCTGAAATGAGATAAAAAAATAAATGGACGGCGTGGATATACGAAAAATACATCAAGATGGGCCCCACATGGTGAGGGTAACAGCTAATCCACTCTCGGGTAGACAGTTGACTGAAGTACCCAATCTCCGTCCTTAGGCGTGATAATGATAATAATTAAATTTCGAGTCGAGAATCGAGTCTTCGAGTCAACTCGATCTAGCTGAGTATCGAGTCGAGTCGATTCGAGTCTTCGAGTCCAGTCGAGTTTTCGCGTATCTCAGCTATAACTTATCCATTGGAGCGTTTGGGAGCCCACACAGGGCCTGAGATAGCACGGAGAAGATGAGCTCTTTCATGAAAGCAGATATTTCTCTATCCATGGAACTCTCTTTCTTGAAATTCATCATCGCCCATCGAAATTAGAATATTTACGCATCCAAACGACCCCTAAACCTCTGCAACAGAAAGTCGACGGTGGCTCCTCACAACGCATAAAATTTCAAATGGAGCTATCAGCTCTTCACATATCTGCAACTCATCCTTTCCACAACAAAATTACTTCTTCTACTTCTCCCCCTCATTCATTTCCTCGTTCCTCAAGAAACCCATCTCGGCAATCTCTCTTCCAGACTCAAAAGCTAGTGCTTTTGCTCGGAAGGCAGCTCTCTCATGTCTGGAACAGGACAAGAAGCAAACAAGGAGAAGAAGAAGCTACGGATAGCAGAGCTTGGAGCAGTGCTTCCGATGAATATGCTTTCTTGTCGTTGAGCGAGAAACCCGACAGGAACTTGGCTATGCTTGATGACTACGAGATGGAAGAGCTCGACCTCGAAACGGACCCCAATCATCGCAGCGGTTCGTGTTCTCTCCCTCTTTATTTCTAGCACTCTGGCGATTCGAAATACGTTTGAAGTTTTCTTTTTTGACAGATGGGTCGGCTTCTTTTCTGCCTCTAATGATGCAGGATTATTTTTTCCCAAACTCTTTTTAAAATAATAACCGTACTGTCTATTTCTCCATTGGGAAATTCGTTTATTTCTCGTCACAACAATGAAATTCACTTACAACATTTTGTCCAAGGCGAAAAAAGAGAAAAAAAACAGGTGTTGAGAATACGAACTCAACCTTTTATATGTTTATCGTCTTTTGGGCGGAAAGCAGGTTGTAATTCCCTCTTGTATTAAAGAGCAAAAGTCATCTAGCCTAGTCTGGAGAGTGTGTAAGCAATGTTTGCACCTATGCAATGGGAGCTCTAATCTAGTAAGAATGCCTTGGTCTTCTGTTGATGTAATTCTATTGTGTTTTCTGTTTGTTCAACACTATATATATATATATATATATATATATATATATATTGATGCAGGACATGAAAATTAAATATGATATGCGAGATTTCAAGCTTAAGATCACGTTAGTTCAGAAACAATTACACAAATTCTATATCCCACATGAAAGTCCAAACATTCAATTAAGGGGAATCTATGCGGGTCCAGGCCTACACATGATAAGGCTGGATCAATAAAAATTATGAACCAAACGATACTCAAAGATAAGAAATAATCATCCACACATGCATAGTAATCAGTCCCTAATCCAAGTGATTCACCAATTTCAAATCAAGGAACCCCAGGGTAAGAAAAGGGGCATAAAATTGGAGATTTGAGTAATTTAGGGTTAGGTTTAGGGATTTTGGATGAAAACGGAGTGAAAGAGAGGAGAGAGACAAACCAGAGAAGTATCGCACGCGTGGACAACAACAATGGCCCAGACGCACGTGCGTGTGATCACGGCCGCACGTGTGTGGGGCCCACTATTTAGAAAAAGGCCACCTTGGCCCTGGTCGGCTAGGGATGGACTCCAAAATCCCCAAATCTCAGCTCGATCCGATGTATGGTTTGTGCATGGTGCTCCGTCGAAGTTTCAGCTCTCCTGTAGGGCCAGATTCTGAAATTCTGATGTGGAGAGGAGAATTGCTACAATAGATGATTAATTCGAAGTGTAGATGATGGGGTGAGATGAGAAGAAGGGGTGGTAGAAGATGGGTAGTAGAGATGGCGATGGTTGGGGCGAATTGGGATAGATGTGGCTTCGCACCACGGTAGTTAATCCTTCGATGAAGGGAGGGCTTCGCACCCAATTAGGCTTCACAACTCAGAGAGTAGGAAAACGCAGAATTTTTATTAATCTTTAATGAATGAAAAGAACTACAAGGGGTGCCTATTTATAGGGAGAACCCTATACCCAAAAACTCGCATGTGCGACACCTATTACTTGGCGATGAAGTAAACTCAAATAAAAACCAAACAAGGAAATTTAAAGCGTTCACGATGTTCTAAAAAATAACAATAAGCAAAACCTAAAATATAAAATCAATCCGACGAGTGGGCCACGATCATGAGATCCCATGGTGGGCTTTTCTTAACTATCGGGCCACTTTTCTGAACCAAAACTTGACTGCTAGCTAGGAGGCCTTCCCTGGACGTCGTCATCGAGCCAGATCGATGGTGGGGTCCTCCTTCTACGTACATACGTGCGTAGGGGGGGTGGCGTGAGTGTGCGTGTGCACGTGATGTCCCCATCATATATATATAATTGCAATTGTTTTGGATATTTAGAAAACATGGCTTTGAGGACACCCATGAAACCACTCGCTTCAGTTGTGGCAGATATAAGCCTATCCATCTATAATAAACCCAAATAGATCAAAGTGGTTACAGTCATTATGTAGTTGTATCTTTTGCTGTCCATGACAAGGTTGCATGTGAATTTTCACGAAGGCAGGAAAAAGCCATGAATTCTTTGTTGGGAAAATTTCCTTTCTCATTTTAGCAATTGCATTTCTTTTGAATGGTTTTGAAGGAAGCAGTGAGACATTTTGCATCTATAAACAGTGAGAAAAGCCTGTCATCTGTGAATACATGAATTACTTTTGTTTTCAGGATTATTATATTCTATGCTTTCTTAAGGTTCTGGAAAATCAACTTTCAAAAATATTGTTGCAGCATTGTATCGCTGTCTGAATTTACCACAATACATTCCCAATACAATATGATGCCTTGCACCATTATCAATCTTTGTAAGATATTGAATTCCAGAATTCCAGTAAAAGCATCTTCTGGTGAATGTATCATATTAGTGCTTACATTCTGATTCCAAGCATTTGTATTACCATCCACCACTCCCATCCTGGGGCGCTAAGGGGGTTTTGTTTTTGGAACAGACAACAGTCTTCTGCTGACGCGTTCAATCAATTAATTGGTGCGACGTTCTATGCTTTTTTCCCCATTGTGAATGTTACTATGATACAAATGACACTTTTCAATGCGTCACCTTATTTTGATACTGCTATTTGTATTGTATCTCTGGATGGATTTATTGTTATGCAATTCGATAAATTCTGATCTTTTCAATCTTGGTAAAAATGTTATGCAAAGTGGAGAGCTTCTGCATATTTGCTATATTAATGCATAATCTCCAGTGAAAGAACACTGGCTGTTTTGTGTTTTACCGAGTGGAGTTATTTAAGGTTGGTGTACGGCATAAAATGTTAATGAAACCTGGAAGATGTCACAGGTTTGTAGAAAGAATATGCACTGTATAGATCTCTATTTCTCTCTCTCTCTCTCCCCCTCTCTCTCTTGCTGCCTCTAACTAGTGCATATTTGTTTCTCATAATTGAAATTGAAGGAAAGAAACGGGTATCTACAGAATAATTTGTCATTACTGGCACACTAAAAAATGGATTACTTGTTGGAAGAAGTTTTGGGTAATTCTACCTTACCAAGTTAATTCCCTGTTGTTTATGAAGTTTTAGCTGCTTGAGTCCAATCAGAGCTCATGTCACAGTAACATCTTGCTTGGAGTTCTGTCACTCTTTGTTTCTTCTCCTGCTTCTTCTTTTTCTTTATTAATTATATATTATTTTTAATTGAAAACTGAAGCCTCATTGAGGGAAACAGAGTATTAAATATAGAAGAAAATCAGGAATCTTAGAAACTCAATAAACAAAAATAGGAAGGAGACTGTTCTGAAGGTTTATTATATCACAGTGCATATATTCCTTTGTTCTCTCTAATTTTGATTTTTCTTTATTCATTTAATCAAATCAAATGGTAATCTTCTTTGTAATCTTACGGTATATAAGTTAAATGCAGGATATGTAGCTGTATTAGGGAAGCCGAATGTTGGAAAGAGTACACTATCAAACCAGATGATAGGCCAGAAGCTTTCAATTGTTACAGATAAACCTCAAACAACGCGCCATCGAATCCTTGGTATTTGTTCTGGCCCTGAGTATCAGGTACAATGCTTTCCATAGCTGAATGCTCTCTCTTTATAATTTTCCTTCTCAGCCAATCTCAAATGTTGTTGTTTAAGATAACAAATGGGTCATAATCGCTGAAAACTGTGCAGAAGTTTAAGGAGCTTGTCCATATATTTATCTGAGTAATCGGTTAGTTTGCAGATGATACTCTATGATACACCTGGTGTTATTGAGAAGAAAATGCACAAGTTGGATTCTATGATGATGAAAAATGTCCGCAGTGCTGCTATTAATGCTGACTGTGTTCTGGTAGTCGTTGATGCATGCAAGGTACCCCAGCAGGTACGATTTTATTTATTTCTATATTTCTATATTTATTTTTTGTGAGAAGGAATCTGTGGAATAATCTAGCCAATTACAAAAGGAAAAAAAAAAAACAAACTGTGGAACGATCTAAATAGCTCTGTGGACTCGTTGGGCACTGCATCCTCTATGCATCAACTGCTTGCAAGTTCTCCCTGTAGGTAGTGGGCTAGTTGTGCTAAGGTGCAGTGTGGGGTCTAACTGTGTTGGCATGTGGTTAGTTCTGGTAATCATTTTGGATGGGTTCCTTGTTATCTGGAGTAGCCAACACTCGAGCAAGACCTTTCATCTGTCGCTGCTTCTTATGTTGAGGTTTGCCTAGCGACTGCCTCTTCATGACCCTACATAATTTGCTCACTCTGTTGAGTGTGCATGTCATAGTTGGGTTGTGGGTCAATGATGCAGACTTTCTTGGCCAAATCAAGAGAAAAGCCCAGACCATGAATCAGGCCCAAGCCAGAAAATCTACCCCATTATTTCTAGCCTAAGTGTATCCATATTGCATGCCTTTGGGACCATGTTGCATGCATAGAAAAGAGAAGAATTTAAAATTGAAGTATATCTTGGAAAGGTATTTTGCATTATTTTTTTTTTGTCTTAGAAAGATGTTATATACATTGAGAATCCATGGTTGTTATTAATGTAGTTATGTGGTAGTTGTAATTTTTCTATATAAGGACCCATTTGCAGTGAAATAAAATCCAATTTTGAGTTCTAAAAAAATATCATTTCCTGAAAATTTCTAGTAGAAGAGAGAGTTGAGTGATTCCTCTTTGGTTGTGAGTGATTCCAACCTCATACCGGTTGAATGATTCCCAGTTCATCGGCAACTTGTGATTGCAGAACTTTTCAGTTTTGACAGGTCTGTTGCTTACAACGTTTTTGGTACTTCTAGCTAATGAATGATTTTTATATTTTTTTCTGGTAATTCATCATAAAGTTTATTTTCATCGTACAAAATTTAATTCCATTTTAAGGTCTAGAAAAATTATTAAAATTCATTCATGAAGTACCCACTGCCTGAAACTGATGATTTTCTTGACAGTTTAAAAACATCCTAAAATCAGTTTCATTTGAATTTAGGTTTTATTTTCCCTTTAATTTTCCCACAACTAGACTCATCAAGGTTTATTTTGGTTTTTGAATCACCTCAATTGGAGTTGTATTCGAGAAGATATACTATTTTGAAATCAGTGTATTTAAGTTGTCCATTGCAGTCCATTGCGACCACATCGGACTGCATCAAAGTGGTATCACTGTATCAAAGCAAGCTCCATTTATGATGGAAGAATTTACAAATAGTTAGATATTCATTCCATCAAATCTGGAAAAGCATTTTAACATCTTTGAATGTCATCACGAAAAGGTAGAATTCCCATTCTCTTCCTCCACTATCGTGATGGGAAGTGTTGTTGATTGGAGTCCACCTATTTTTTATGAAGAGGTTAGTTATAGCATCACATATAAAAAGAAAGTTGGAAAAATAGACATGGTATTTTTAATGAAGATTATAAAGTTGAAGAGACATACGGTGGCAATGCTATAGTTTTGAAAGATGAGAAGGTTTTGTATGACAAGGAACTCTCAATATATGATAAAGAAGTCACCACCATCTTGTCTCCCATCAATCTCCTAAGTGAAGGTTTGTACGATGTAATTGAGGAAGTAGATGGAATTTTTTTCCACGAAGATGATGTTACATATTTGATTCAACAATATGATAGAAAATGGTCTGCGTCGATGTGGACATTCAAAGAAGACAAATCATGGTGAATTGTCAGGCTACATCATCAACTACCAATGATGAAGTCAATTCCAAAAGGCATTGCACTTCAAACTCGAGGATGAGTTTTTTCAAAGAAGGGGATTATGATGCAGACTTTCTTGGCCCAATTCAAGAGAAAAGCCAGCCCATGAATCAGGCCCAAGCTAAAAAATCTAGCCCATTATTTCCAGCCCAAGTGCATTCATGATGCATGGCTTTGGGATCATGTTGCATGTATAGAAAAGGGAATAATTTGAAACTGGAGTATGTCTTGGAAAGGTATTGTGCATGATTTCAAAACTTTTTTTTTTTTTTAGAAAGATGTTACATACATTGAGAATCCGTGGTTATTATTAATGTAGTTATGAGAGGTGGTTGTAATTGGTCTATATAAGGATCAATTTGTAATGAGAAATAAAATCCAATTTTGAGTTCTAAAAAAATATATATTGTTTTATGCAAATTTCCAATGGAAACGAGTGTTGAGTGATTCTTCTTTGGTTGTGAGTGATTCCAACCTCATACCGGTCGAGTGATTCCTAGTTCATTGGCAACTTGTAGTTACAGAAATTTCTAGTTCTAATAGGTCTCCACACCAAACTTTTTCACCTTTCAAAACCATATTATTACCATCCTATGTCTTATCAACCTTACAATCTTCATTAAAAGTTCCATGTTCAAATATTTCTTCAACATTCTTTTCATATGCAATATCACTTTTAACCTTTTAATCAAAGATAGGTGGCTTACTCCAATCAACAAAACTTTCTACTATGATACTGGAAGAGGAGAATGGGAATTCCACCTATTCATTATGAAATTCAAAGATGTTCAAATGTTGGCCTAAATTAGACTCTTCTATCATGAATCAAGCTTACGTGATACTACTTTGATGCAGCCCGATGTGGTCGCAATGGACTGTTAAAACTGAAAATTATTGCAATGACGAAGTGGTGCCAATGAATCGGGAATCACTCAACCGGTATAGGTTGGACTCACTTACAACCAAAGAGGAATCACTCAACTCTTTCTTCTGCTGGAAATTTACAGGAAATAATATATTTTTCACAACTCGAAGATGGATTTTTTTTATTTTTTATTTCTCATTGCAAATGGGTAATTTTATAGACCAATTATAACCACCTCTCACAAAATACATTAATAACAACTATGGGTTCCCAATGCATGGACCATCTTTCCAAAACAAAATAAAGCAAGTTTTAAAATCATGCAAGAAATCTTTCAAAGACATACTTAAATTTCAATTTATTTCCTTTTCTATGGATGCAACATGGTCCCAAAGCCATGCATAATGAATGCACTTGGGTTGCAAATAATGGGCTAGATTTTCTGGCTTTTCTCTTGAATTGGGCCAAGAATGTTTGTATCACAAAACATCCCAAATCAGCCATATTCAGCTTTGGATTTTATTTTTTCTTTATTTTTCCTCGAAACAAGACTCATCATGCTTCATTTTGGCTTCTAAATCATCTCAATCAGAGTTGTATTGTAGAAGATATACTATTTTGAAGTTGGTGTATTTAAGTTGTCCATTGTAACCACATTGGGCTGCATCAGTCAATACTGGGTGGGACCAAGTTGGCATGCAAGTGGTGTATATGTGAGCATTTTCCATGGCTGTTCCAAGAGCCTGGGAAAAAGATAGGGCTGATGCCTGGCGGGCAGTTGATAGTTTTGCTAATCCACCATTTAAAAGCCAAGCCGAAATTGCTGGTAGAAAGGCTAAGATGATGCTGATGATGATGTAATTTTCAACTATCATGCATCCATAGTTTTCTAAATTGACTGCTTAATTTCTAGATTGATGAAGTTTTGGAAGAAGGTGTTGGAAGTCTCAAAGAAAAGCTGCCTATTCTTCTGGTATTGAACAAGAAGGACCTGATAAAGCCAGGAGAAATTGCAAAGAGACTTGAGGTTAGCATGGATGATATTTTTTTTTTTTTTGGATTCTATACAATTTGGACATAAACTCACATGTTAGTGTTGGATAGAGAGATGGTTTATGACATGGTGATGTGTGTGTGTGTGTGTCTATATATATATATATATATCTGTGTGTGTGTGTGTGTGCGCGCTCACCTACGCTCCAATTTTCATGAGAACTCGTGAGAACTTTTTGAGAACTCATCTAACGTGATATGAATGCAAAATCTGAACCATCTACATGATGCAGCACCCCATGAAACATCCAGGGCCCAACTTTCACCCGATCCAAAACTCTGATGGGCCATGGAAAAAGGAAATAGTTTCCTCCCTTGATTTCTCCTCTCTCTTTGCTATAGCCCACCAGAGTTTTGGATCAAGGTGAAAGTTGGCCCCTGGGGGTTTCATGGGGTGTTGCATCACATGGACCATTCAGATTTTGTGCCCAGGACACGTGTCCAAAGGTGTGCACGAGTGCACATGTAAAAAGGTGCGCAAGTGAGTGTGACTCTCTCTCTCTCTCTCTCTATCTATCTATCTATCTATCTATCTATCTATAACCATTAAATAAATATTGCAAAAACACAAGGGAAAATGATATGATTGCTTTTTCCAAATAGCCGTGTCAGATTGTGTAAGGCACATATGTCTGACATGCAAGCCTGACATGATGAATTCCTTTCTTTTTTTGAGAAGCGAATTCCTTTCTTTCTTTCCTCTCTCTCTCTCTCTCTCTCTGCGAAAATCGAAACAATATAAATAAAGAAGTTTCTAGTTACATGGACTTGGTTTGCTGATTTAGGTGTTGATTGGGATGAGGCTTGAATTTCCTCTTCTTCTTCTTCTTCTTCTTTGGGTGAATGATGTAAACTTTTAATATAGAATCATAGTAGAATCATGGAAAGATGCTTTTTTGTTTGTAAGTTATGCTTTCTGTTTCAGTGGTATGAGAAATCCACCAATGTTGATGAGGTCATACCGGTTAGTGCCAAATATGGCCATGGAGTGGATGATGTTAAGGAATGGATATTGTCAAAGCTTCCTATTGGACCTGCTTACTATCCAAAGGTATGTACAAAACTGCACTTAGTTAATGATTGAACTTATTTATTTATTTATTTATAATGAGCATTGGTGTCTCTACCAATCTACCATTTAAAACCAACCCCAAATTACTGGGAGGAAAGCTGATGATGATGATGGATAAAGATTTGTTGCTCTTGGATCTCATGACTGGGAATGATCCTAAAAATTTTGAGAGTGGGAATTTGATAGAATATTTAATAGACTTAAATGAGTACTTGAAAAGTTTACTGAGAAGAATCTACTCAAAATTTCTAGTTGACTCAGAGCTGAGGTGCCATAAAATCCAAGTTTCTAACAGCTTTCCACATCCTCTATATTCTTTAAATAAATAACGACAATTGATTAAGAGATAAAGCCAGGTGCACTATCCTTTAAGGCAATGGATAAGCCCACCAACATACAAAGACTCTCTCACTACTCCTTTGGCCAAACATTCGGCCAGGGAATTAGCCTCTCTATGAATGAAGCTGCAAGTGATTGATAACAGTGATTTCAACTTCGTCCTGACATATGCTTCCAGGGAGACTGCCTGATCCAGAAACCCACATCAAAGTGCTTTTTTGAGTCCCCTTCAATGATAACCCGATCTAAGGAGACAAGGGTGGCTTTTTTCAACTGCAAACAGTTTTTATTGTATCCTTCCAAAAAAGAGAAAAAAGAAGAAGGTTTCTATCATTTCTAATTCCTTCCCATTGGAATGTCCAATCCCAAAAGGACATACAATCTTGATTCTGCCTTATCTAACAGGAACTAGGTTAGAGAAAGGCATCAACAAGGAGTTATCACATCATTCCCATCCTTTTGGTGCTGATTAATGTACCAAATAATCCAATTCAATGTTTCCTTTCATGCTCACTTGGTCATGATTCCATGGCTTGGAATTGGGTTACAATTGAATGACATAGGCTGATGAAAGGCATAGGAGCCTGGGGTGGTGGAAAGGGATTGGCCTGGATGAGAACATGAAGGTTAGGCCATGGTTATTTTCCATATGCACAAATTCCATGTCATGCATTGTCCGGGGGGGGGGGGGCGCGGGGAGGGGGCGCCGAAAATGAGGCCTTTAGATCATAGCTACACAGACCCCCCCACACTCCGTCAATGGCTGCGATCTCCAAGACTCTTCTTCTATCCTCCATCTGTTTCAGAAGGCCATATGGCCTACATAAAAGACGTGGGCTGTTGTAGGTTAGCAAGTCGATATGCAACAAAGTTATGATTTATAAGGTAACCCAATCTGACCATGGATCGGTAAGCGTGACTTGAATTCCCTGAGCTCTTAATTAAAGCTCCTCTCTGTTTAGCATCGTCCATGTTTAGGCACAGATTGCTAGATATTATTGGGTTTCATTTAAAGCTAGTGTCATTGGCACCCACTACGAGTCTCTGACTGCTAAATATACCATAGTTCCAAAACTCGGTGGCTCGACTTGAAACTTGGCCAAGTCAATTTGACTCAGCGAGATTTTGAGCCGAGTCTCGTGGAAACTTGCTGAAGAGAATGACTCAGTTGAGTCTCGACAAGACTAGTCGAGCCGGCTCATAAACTTGGTTGACTCGATGCGATTTGAGTTACTCATCTGGTCAAGGGGTGTTTTTTGTAAAATTCAAAAAACACAAATGTTGGAACTAGAACATACCACATGTTTCCAAAGCACAAAGTCCTGCTACCAGCTCGCCAATTGCTTTAGATGTGGCAAAACTTGGGTTTTAATTTATTTTACTAATGTCCACGTATTTAATATTAACTGCCAGAAAAATAATATATTTTTAATTATTAATGTATCTAGTCGAGTCATCGAGTTGACCTGATCTGATTAGATATCAAGTCAACTCAAGTTTTCGGGGTTTTGAACTGTGGAATATACTCATCCTTTCTACTTTTGGTGATGCAGTGGTACAATCATCCTATTGGATTACCAAATGTAGAATGGGTGTGCTCTCAATCGGTGTTGGTGTAGATAGTGCTCCCTTTCATTTACTTCTCTATTTATTTCATATTTCTTGATGGGGGCTTGACTGTTGATTTGAAACCTCTTCATTTTGGGAACACTCATAATTTGTTTCTTTGAGATTTCAGGACATTGCCAGCGAGCACCCAGAAAGATTTTTTGTAGGTGAAATTGTCCGGGAGAAAATTTTCATGCAGTACCGAAATGAAGTCCCATATGCATGTCAGGTATTGAAATGAACTTCTTGTCTGCATTCCTATATTCAGCAAGTATGGTTCTGCTTATACTGCTTAACCCATTAAATGAGAAAGTAATGCTGCAAGCCTCTCCCTCCCTCCCTCCCTCCCCTTATTTTGGGTGTTTTCCTACAGGTCAATGTGGTGAACTACATTAGTCGACCAACCTCAAAAGATTTTATTGAAGTTGAGATTGTTGTTGAGAAGAACTCGCAAAAGATCATTCTCATTGGTAAAGTATGTTCAAAAATCTCATATCCGAAGCCTTGACTTTTTCTTCCAGTTGCGTAAAATTTGCAATTTTTGGTGGTTGTTCTTTCAAATGCACTTTAAATTTCCAGCTGAATGGAACTGCACTTTACTTTATCCGGTGCATGTAATTTTCAAGAAAAAAATTGGGTGCATGCACCTGGTAGTGTCTTTTCTTCATTAACTTTACTACTTTAACCATACTACTAGCAGTATTTGTTTGCTAAGTTTCTTAAATAAAGGGAAACTAACCAAAAAGAAGAAGATAACTGCAAAGAAGAGGCTAGATGAACTAGGACTCCATCAAGAAACTAACTCTAAAATAAAGGAAAAGGGAACTACTTTCTATAAACATATAGAAACCTGTGAACTGTAGGAATTATATGGGCCCCATAGTTTGGTCAAACAGTGAAGCCATGTGGCTTTCATGCTCACTGATTATTTGGACAATAGTGGGGTCTTTAGGCACACATGTGGGGCCCAACAGGTCAACTGTGTGGATGTGGGCCCAATTTCTAGTTGGATGCCTTGTGGGGTCCACCCCTGGTCCTATTTGAGGTCTTTTGAATGTTGGGAGGTTGTCCTGCATCATTTAGGCTTGCATATGGAAGCAAAATATTTTGAAAATCTTGAAATTTTTCTGAAAGGAATTTTCAAAGTTATTACTTCCGTGGGGTTCCTAGTGCAAAAACTGACGATCCCAAAGCACAAGAAAACGGCCAACGAGGTTTGGGCGAGTGGCCATCACCGTGGGTTTGCTCCCTACAGGTGTGGGTTTGACTCCCCTCCTCAGCATTACCCGATACACGTTGTTGCGGGTGTTTACATGTATCCGTAGGTAATAGTCTTGCCTCAAAAAGAGGCAGGGACACCGTGTCATCAAAAAAGGAAAAAAAAAAAAAAAACAAAAAAGAAAAAGAAAACCGCCAACAAAGGTTTTCCCCAAACAGCCATGTCATGTGCCCAGCATGGTAAATTTTAAGAGTTGTACTGTCCTTGTCTGCACAGCACTGGATATAATGATGCCTAAAATATCAACTGCTTTGTGCTGTGCGATTAGAAATCAGTTTTTTGGTTTCTGTAAGTGGAGCTGATGGCTTTCCATCTTGTGCAAGATCTTCTGTTTAATTTGAATGTGTTTTTTTCATGGTCCCATATCAATGCAGGACGGAAAGGCCCTTAAACTATTGGCAACAGCTGCTCGGCTTGATATTGAAGATTTTTTGCAGAAGAAAGTCTTCCTCGAGGTACACAACTTACAGGCTTCTTGTGCAATAAAAAGTCTTCCTATGTCGCATTTGGTTGCATAATTAAAAAAAAAAATAAAAAATCCCTGTGTGGCTTGGCAATCGAACAGGTTGAAGTGAAGGTGAAAGTGAATTGGCGGCAAGATGAAGATCTTCTGAGGCACTATGGTTATGGTGGTCAAATTCGAGCATTTTAATGTGAAGTATGTGGACTAGTTGTATCATATCTACTCCTCAATCCTCTCCTTAAATAATAATACAAATGCAGATTTAGTTCCTAGTCCCTTTTCTTTTTAACTGGTTCACACTCTTAGAAAAGAAAAAGCAATGAGAAAGTCTACTTGAATCCTCATTTCAAACACGGTCATATGAACAAGCATTCTCGAGGAACTGTTGTGCAATTGAGAGAATGCTGTTTTTGCGTATTATCTATCAGCCTTTTTAGAAGTTCAAAAGCTTTCCAACAGTTGCTTTGCTAACTGGAGACGGATGACTGTGCTGCCTTCGATAGGAGAAACAGAGGATACTTCTCTATTTGAGATTTTGGATCAGGGCATCCGCAATCCTCTTGGTTGATAACACATTTTCTTTGCATTCATCATCATCATCCATTTGCTTGGGATGGGTGATCTTGTCACCTCCAATAGTAGAACAATATTTCAGATGATTCTAGCTATGGTTGCTTTTTCCGAGACCATAGTCTCAATATCAATTCTTAGACCATATTTTGTTGCATACACAGACGACCTCACAATTGTTCGATATGGTCCGGGGATAGGGATGTTTTGGATGAATCTCTCATCAACATATCGCATCGGGTCATACCGTTGTTAACCTGATTAAGATTGTCATTAGATATGCATCCACGAACTAATATATATCATTCCTCACTTTCGTAGTCATTTTGCAGGTCCCACATGGATGGCCTACATGGTCAGAATCCCAGAGAGTAGAGATCCTCACCATCCAATAAACAGTTATGTCTAACTAAACTCTGTATGGACAGTGACAAATCTCTAATATGTGAGTCTTTCTATTTGCCCCATCCAGGGTGGGGCATTCTAGTTGAACAGCTTGGATCATCATGTGGTGGGGCAATAGGAACAAGCCTCCTAACATTTCTTGGCACTTGCTACTCTTATAAAGTTGCAGGCATGGAGAAGTGCAAATGGTACTGTTATGAAATTCATGGCAATGCATTGCCATGCTAATGTTTGCAGATAGGAATTTGAGTGCTAACTGATAATTCCAGATGCTGCAACTTCAGGCACCAAATACAGCTGAAGCACGCACATGGATCTGGGACGTTCGATCTGGGATGTTCTTCAGACAGTCCTAGAAAAAAGTAAGTGGCTCGATCACTCATTAGGTGTCCTATTGTCCATCCAAGCATCCATTTCTTCATACATATGTCGCCCACCTGATTAGTGGACCTGCCAGACTTTTGGACTGCAGAACATTCCGGTGTCTTCCTGTTCTGTATTTTGTAAATACCGTCCTATATTTTGCATTTTTGTGCAAATTCTACTGGAGGTTAAAATTTCACTCATCAAAACATGCTAACGGAATGTATGGACCCCGTTTTGTTACATTTGAGAATTTTAGCATTAGGAAATGATCATTTTTGGCTCTTTTTATTTGGAAAAATCTTCTAGACTGCAAATTGGTAAACTTTCTTAAATGTTATGGTTCCATAAGCATGAACCCTGCAATAAAACATGTCTATGGTGCACCAGTGGCTGAGGGTGCGTTTGGTCGCACCAAATATCATGATATTTCAAGATTGACAAGTCAAATTTGGTGCAAAATATCAAGAAAATTTCATGATTTTTTATGCAATAAAGTTATAAAATGCACCCTAGGGGGCCACTTTTGTTTGTTAACCAAACAACTATTTAGAAATTACTTTGGTGCATTATTTGGGTAGTTGGACAACTTAATTGAGTTTTATTACAATTTCCATGTTTATGTGAATCAAGTGCCATACTCAGCCAAAGTATAATACTTTCCCTGGGTCGGCCAATTACAATAAAAGAGAATAATCAGGCAGGGAGTGATGGATGATAGGCAACAAGAAATTACTTAGGTACTGCATACAGCATGCAAGTACTTCAAATTACTTAGCGGAATATTGGATTTTTGGATATTTATTTGACCGTTTAAATGAAAAATATCTAATGATCTTATTTTGACAAACAACTTTCCAAGATTAGAGGTTGGAATTGCTCAGACATTCTGATATCTGGGGTGTAACTGTAACTTAACAGCAGTTGGTTTCACAAATTAGTTGGTTTAATTTGAGTCAATGTATGCCACTTGCAATCTCTGAGTGGCTGCATATCAACTGCCATACGCTGCCAGAGTATCAAATAACTCCCCAAAGAGAAATTATAGGATAAACAGCCTGTTCAAGTGCCACGCCACATGCAGAGAACATGAATGAGATCCACCCTATCCATCAGGCGTGCTTCCTTTTGTTCACCTAGAGTCCAAAAAAAAAAAAAACAGTGTTAATCATGCCTATAATCTAAAAATTTACATTGTGTGGCCCATCAGAGTTTTTGAATGGCTTGATGTTTGGAGCATCTTTCATCCTAGTGGGTCACATCAAATGAGTAGATTAGATGGGATTTTACACCCAAACGGTTGGGCCCACAGTGTGGTAGGTTTTAGTGGTGGGTCTCCACGTATGCATGGTGTCACCCACTTGAGTTTTGGAGTTGCCTGATTTTTGGGCTCAGGGCCAAACAGGGGGTGACCCCATATACATAAAGTCGTTCCATGTTAGTATAAGTTAGGATGTTCACAAAATTGCAATCTGTTCCATGTGAGTATAAGTTACGATGCTCACAAAATTGCAAGTACTCACATGGGACCGCCAGTGGTGTTAGAAACCATTCAATCAGTGGGACCCATGGTCCATGCATCAAATGGACAATCTTATAGCTCAGCTTCCCTTGATTCATCTTCTTTTATCCCCAAAGCTCCAAAATTGTGAGTAGAAATGTAATCATTCTCCTCTTGGGCTATAGTCCTAAAACTCAGTAACTCGACTCCATGAGAAAATAAGCCAAGTCACTGGGAAACTGACCAGCAACTTCAACTCGGTTCAGATTCGAGAGCTGATTTGTTGAGTTGGATTGCCTACTCTTGAGTCACTCGCTGAGTAAATGTGTTTTAATAAGAAGAGAAATGCCTTGATGTGGACTCCCAGTCTAAAACAAGTGAGATCACATCATTTTGTAGGAAGTCACACAATTATTTTGTGATTTTGTTTGCTTATTTTTATACTCATACCATTCTAAGTATTTATTTATTATTAGTGAAGCATTAATCCTAGTTTAATATATTTAAATACTGAGTCAAGTTGAGTCGAATTGAATAGATCAAATCCAACCCAGCTAGATATTGAGTTCAGTTGAGTTTTGAAGTTTTTAAACTATGCGTTAGACAAGATGTTATTCATCTAGCAGGTCTTACCGAGAATGGACCATAGATTAGAAAAGCCATTTTGTTCCATTAACAGAAGGTCAATTTTGGGTGATTAATTAATGGTTGCCCCACTAGATGATTAGGATCATCATAACTATGCCATATGTATTCTACAGAAGATGTGAAGGACAATGGCTCCCACATCTTGGGATGATAGCGGTTGCAGTTATCACATGTTAACGTATGAGCATTTTTACACTGGGCTCAAGTGGAGTGGCCTGTGGGATGTGGGGGCACACTCAGGGTGGGTGGCTCACAGAGCCCATGTTCTTTGGGACCCGTGTGAGGTAGGTGGCTCATGTGAGGTGGAACTCATGTGATTTGGGGCCCACGAGGGAGTGAAACCCATGAATTTGAGGCCTGGGATATGAGATAAATGGATTAATTCGCCAAGCTCTATTAGTTCAAGCTTTTAAAGCTAGTTAATTGTCCTGCATCACATGTGCACCACGGCCACGTGTGGTGAGCATAAATACAACCACCTTCGGCATGCGATTATGCATATGCACTACCTACTTAGTAGATGTAAACAAGAAATTGAAAAGGCTATATTTTCAACCACCCATGAGAATAACAGCAGCTACCAACCCGAGTCAGAAGATTTTTTTTTTTAATAAATGCAAATGTAAAAATGCAGCTACTACAGTACTAGACTGCTGCAGTTTGATATATAAAAGGCAAAACCTCAACAAACCCAGAAAAAGAAAGGAGAAAAAGTTAGGAGAGATGGGATTAATTTATTAACTTTAGCCAAAAAAAAAAAACAACAACAGTTACATCCATTTTAAGTCAGAGTTGTAACCTTCTTTCCTCTAATTGAAAAAACTAACTTTTAACTTTTCAAGAAGTGTTCCATCTACATTCATGCTCTTTTCAGTAATAATCCCAAGATAAGATGAAACATTCTAATATCTGTATTTCACAGCAGTCAAGATCATGTGAAAGAGATAGCTTCAATTCATTTTGCATGACTAAAATACATCTCGGCACCATCAACTGGTTTTGGGTGTGGTTGGAATTTAACGCCTGCCTCAGGATTCAGAAGCTCCCACCTGCTCGAAACATAATGAATTGTTAGATGACAAAATACAAAACATGGATGGATGGTTTTTCTTTTTAATTCTTTATGACTCATTTACCTGTACTTGAGGCATACATGGTAGAGGAACATTATCACTTGAAGCCTTGCAAAGTTGTTTCCTGGACAATATCTTGGACCATGGCCAAAAACAGTGTAAGTTCCAACCTTTGGCTTCAAATCCTGTCAGAACACCCAGATCATGGTTAGTGTCATTCTATCTGCCTTTGAGCCGCTTCTTCAATACAAGTATGTTTTTGTACTCACACTCCATCTGTCTGGATTGAATGTTAATGGATCATCATAATAGTCAGGATCGACATGTATAGAGCGGATCCACACGATGACCTTCCAATTCTTTGGTATCTTGTAGCCTGTTCATTTTAAAAGCACTTCAAAACCTCATTGGCACAAGATACAACATTCATCTAATATTAAACACATCACAAACTTAGATATATGATGTTTCCATGAATGTTTTCTTTTTTGTACTTACCGTTAAGAACTACATTATCTTTCACCACTCTTCTGAATATGAAGGGTGACACATTGGACAAGCGAATCAATTCATCAGCTACCTAAGTTCAAATGAATTGTGTTTAAATATGGAGTGTTTAAATATATTTTCAGATGTTACTTTATATATATGTGTGTGTGTGTGTGTGTGTTGTCATTTCTTCCTTTGTGAAATAGAAGATTACCTTTGAAGTATACTTCATTTCTTTGATATCTTCAAGTGTAAGAAGCTCATCCTTAGATTTCTGATTTGTGATCCCACGTATCTCCTCCTACGCCAATACCCCATGGAGAATTAAATGCAATTTCATAGAGTTTATTCGATATCTGTCATCCAACAAAGTTTAATCATGGACCTCAGAATGAGAGACGCATGTTAGTGTTGGAAAGCACCATGTCACGCTGTTGACACGTGGTTTCCTCACATATCTTGTGTTGGCTCTTAAAGAACAGTTAAGGAAACAGAATGACATCACAAAAATACTACATTATCTTGATAAGATGTATCTGTTGTGGCATTAAAACAAGGAATTATCAAGTCTGGATGCCACCATTGCATATGAGTAGAGCCCATGATTAGTTATTCTAGATCATTGAGCTAATGGTCCCTACCGTGGACGGGATGCCCAAAAATCTTCTGGATTCCAATATCTAATCTTCTTTAGACTCGCAGTGTATTTTTTATTTTATTTTATTATTATTAACTGTCTATTTGTTAGCCACTAATCAAAAGGTAAGGATCTTCCTATCTGGATGACTTTTGGGGATCCCCCAATCCACAGCAGCTCCATCAAATCAATTGATCTATATCACCAAATCATGGGCCCCACCTGTACGGAGTGGTACATCATGACATTATTTGCATCCTCAAATTTGAAAAACCGTGTTTATCAATAGCAAGAGCATTAGCGGTATTGGGAGGAGAAGTAATTAATCTTCACCTTGAGTTTATTTAGTACTGATGGGTACTTGGCAAGATAATAAAGGGCCCAAGTCATCACATTTGAGGTAGACTCATAACCACCTAAAATTAAGGAAACTATGTTCTCCACAACCTCCATTTCGCTCATATTTTCTCCATTTTCATCAGTAGAATCCATCATCATTTGCATGAAATCCTGTTTCTGAGTGCCCATCTCTTTCCTTTTCCTCACTTCATCTAACAAGATGCCAGTCAGTTTCTTCCTACACTAAATACCATAAGAGAAAAAAAAGAAAAAAAAAGAAAATTTGTTAGCATGTTCACCATTTCTTAGGCTACATTTGACGTACTATTGACTTCAAATGAAATAATTGAGTTTGAAAAAATGGAAATGAACAAAATCTAATCATGTATGTGTATTGAGGGACTGGGCACCAAGTTGAAATTATATTAGTTTTTCAAGATTGACTTGAAAGAAATGCAATTGTGATATTAGAGGTACTTCCTCACTATGAATACTAGGAAATTACCACAACTATGATATATATATATATTTTTGGTTCTGTTTTGTTTTGTTTTTTTTCCTCTTGACCGAACCTCTTAGGGTATATTAGATAGATAGAAATAGATATGAGAACTCTATATATAGCTAGGCAGTAGATTACAGTAGACATTAGGTTCTCGTAAAATATGTTAAGATACAAAGTTGCCTTCTTATATTGTCAATGCAATATATATCTAAGCTTTCTATAATGTAATCCGTGAATGTTAGAAATTCAATTCATTTATACATCCAAATATGCTGTAAAAGATTGACACTTGGGGATCAATAAGTTGAATTTTGTAGACCTTGAGAGCCCAATGGTATGCTGTTCCCGGAACATTGATTGTCATTGATCGAATTCCTGCCATGAGTCCCCTGTATAGACGTTCCATTGTATCCAAAAGATCCTTTGATTTGAAGCTTATAAGCATATCACAGATGCTGTAAAACGTCATCTGAAAAATGTTTTTGATTCATACAAACAATATTAGTGTGGTTTTACTACACAACTAGATTTCTATATTTAACATTGAGCTTAATTGAAGTAATTTAGAACAGATACAACATGGCTAATTTAGTCACCTAAAGCATGTTGTTATCAAATTGCATTAAGAGCTCGTTTGCCGAATGTTTCTAAGAAGTGCAGATTAACTACTTACAGTTTTTATTTCCTCGAATGCAATGATCTTCCCCTTAGAGGCCCACTCTTCAAAAGTTGAGATGAAGATGGGTTGGGCAGTGATGAGAAGGGCTTTGAGGGCCTTTGGGCTGTTGAAAGCTTCCATCAAATGCCTTCTTATCCTCTTGTGGGCAACCCCATCAACGATTGCCACAGCTGAATTCCCAATCAGCTGACTGGATGGCCAGCCGGTGCTGAAACTCCCTTCCTCAGTCATGCTACCAAGGACTTGCTTGTTTAGTTGTGGGGTGCATGTGATTATTGTGGGGTACCCAAATAAATGGGTCCTATAAATACCAATATCTCCATACCTACAAATCAAAAGTATTTGTAAGAAAAATAGAACAACTTTGAGGGCAATTCCAAGTAGTAATGGGACTTGGGAAGTGATATTCGATCCTGACTGTTCATCAGGTGGGCCACGTCCATGCATGGATTGTGTCACGCTCAACCATGGAAAATTTACTAGGACACCCGAGAGTTTCTTATGCAAATCTATGATCCAAACCGTTGATCTGATTCAGTCCACTGTGAATGGAGGATGCCTTGAAAAAAAATTTGCAGACTGGAAGATCCTAACCGTTCAATCAATAGAAGGTTAAATAGAACTTATATCAATGGTTCACATTCAAGGGGAAATATTCCAATGATCAAAGTATTATGATATTCCAGTTTAGAAGATTTTTCTAGGCATTCCACTTACGCCTTGGGCATTTAGTCAGATAATAGCTCAACCCCAGCCCAATTAATCACTGGACAGTCTGGACCTAAAGGTCAGGCCAGGTCCAACCCAAGGGCCCCACAAATTCAAACCAACATGAAAAATTTCATACCTTGCTTTACGTTTGGCAATGAAATGGTCTGGCTTTCTCAAGAACTTGAAACACCACAAGAAATCGAGAAACTCGCCGATGAGTGGCCAGCCCATCGATCCTGGCGGCACCTTCGATCCGTTGGTCCCTGTTTCGAGGCCTCTGAGGTGCCATCGATCGTTGATCCATCTTACATACAACACAAGGAAAGAAAGAAGAACAAGAGCTGTTGAGGTTGCAAAAGTTACAACCTCCATGGCTCTTGAGATATATTCCAGCAACGTTTTTTTTTTTTTTTTTTTCGGTCTTTTCAAATTTTCTGCTTGAAAATTTAAAGGGCGGAGAAAGATGCGGTTGTCTAGGATACTCTATGCGTTTGTATGATATGCTTTTGTCTGCATCCCATGTTTGCATTGATTCCATTTTCCTATTTCATGGACTCATATTCAAACAAAAGTTGTGGTCTGTTCCTCTACAACAAATTCTATTTGTGGGACCCACCGTGATCTGTATATAACATCCAGATCGTCCATCATAGCCTCCTCGCCATGAAATTGGGATTCCCTAAAAATAAGGGTGACCCAATCATCAGGTGGGCGACCACAAGGAAAGAAATTTCCAACCACCCAAAACAATCCGAATTCATGCGATGGTGCACCTGATTATTTGATCGGCCTGAATTTTTTGTCGGTCCAATTTTTATGATGGGAGGAATCTTCTTGACGGGCTAGATTCCATATACATAACATGGTGGGTCTCACTTATAGCCAGTTGTACGAAATTCTCATCAAGGACAGCGGGGCAGCGGATTAGGTGCGGCCCCGGCCTCACCCAAGACGGTCTGGCCCCACCTTGATGGATTTATTTTATATCCACGCCGTCCATCTGTTTCACCAGATCATTTTAGGCATGATCCCAAAAAATGAAGTATATCGAGATCCCAAGAAGACCATACCATAGGAAAGAGTGATGATTGACCATTAAAAACTTCCTGTGGGCCACAAATTTTTGGATCAAGCCGATAATTTTTTTTTTTCCCTAAATCCACGTTTTTGTGAACTTATCAACAGTTTGGATGGCAAATAAACATTACCTCGGTCCTAGGAAGTTTTTAATGGTGTAGCGTTCAATCACCACTGTTTCCTATAGTATGGTCCATCTGAGAATTGGATCTGATTCATTTTTCGGCTCATCGAATAAAATGATCTTGAAAAATGGATGGACGGTGTACATATAGAATACATGCATCAAGGTGGGCCGCACGGTAACTGCCGCACCTTCTTGGGTGAGACCGGGTCGAACAAATCGGCAACCGACAGCGTAATCCACGTCCACTTCAGTCGCGAATTGTGTGCCCCGCCGACAAGAAGTATTAGTATCTGTAAGCGGAATATTCGTGGGGTCCACCGAGATGTCGATGTTACATCTAATCCGTCAATCAGTTTTTTCATCTCATGTTAGAACATGGATCCAAATATAAGACAGATGCAAAACTTAAGTGGACCACACTATAGGAAAGAGGAAAGAGTGGTGAATGAATGCCCACCATTGGAATCTCCCTGAGGCCACATAACCTAATGAACGGTTTAGATGGAAAAAAATAAAATAAAAATCAGAATGTGCCACGGGAAGGTTTCAACAGCTGGTGTTTACATATCCGGCCTACTCGAATTATTGATCTGCCTAGGTTCAATGTGATGGACGGTGTGGATGTATCACGGACTTGCCGTCCATTCGCGTACACGGACCCCTGGTTTGGTAAAGATACAGGTCTCAGGTTTGGGAAAGGTACTGGTCTATCATAAGATATGATATTTAATATATGTTACTATATTTAGGTTTGACACCTGGGAGATTTATATAGACATTGCAGGCCACCTCGATGTTCGTTCGCCTGCAACAGGTTGCATGTGAAGTTCACATGCATTGGCTGCATACGTGCTAACGTGTCACGTGTGTATCGTATACAAGTGCCCCACCGTGAAAATAATCTGGCATGAAAATCAGGTTTGTCCTTCACACATGGGCTTTTCCAAAAAATAAAAATAAAATTTCTTTTAATATAGAAAAAAGAAATTTTCTTTTATGAAAGATACTAATTTTTGATGAATTTTTAACATGTTATTGACTTTTTAGGGATGAATTGATTTTGTATGTTATTGACTATTTGGGAATGAATTGATTTTGTATTTAAAATTTGGATGGAGAGTTGTCCCGGAAGAAGAGACGGTGAAAAGAGACCAATGTGAGAAGGCATGAAAATGCGTATCCCTGTTGGGTTTCACTTGGACCTCTTGATTACGCGTGTAGTGATTAGCTGGGGTTTAACCCCGCGCGCGTGTGCGCGCGTGCATGTATGCATGTGATGGGTGTGCCAAAGTTATATTTAACTCAAATTAAATTAAATGACTTGTAATCTTATGCATTGAAATAGACGGGATCTAAAAAGATTAACCATCTACAGTGCTATCAATAGATAAAGAATTAGGTGATATATGAAGGAAAGGTTAGTCCTTTAGATGAGTCCTTTTTGCCTTAGATATAAAAACTTTTTATTACCATATTGATAACTTTATAGTATTTGTCAACAAAACAAACACTTAAGAGAAAGTCAATAATTAAAAAAAGGAAGCTAAATCTCCATTTTATTAAATTAAATAAGAATGCAATGTAACCGGCAAAAAAAACAAATAAAGTAAAAGAAATTAACTCTCAACGAAATGGACTCTGAGGGCTTGTTTGGATGCCACCGAATAAGTTACTTTTTAACTTATTTTAGGTTATTAAGTCACTTTTACACTTAAGTTAGTTTGATAAGCATAATCATAAAAATAACTTAATATCTAAAGCTACTTATTCCAATATTTGTTATATAGCTTTTTAAGTTATTACTTTTCTACTTTCCACTCTCAATTATAGTCCATGGCAAAGGAGCCTTTCTCTCATCCTCCTTATCAAAGGAGGCCCCATATAATGGATTATCCCTATCAAAGGTGGTGCTCACACAATAGATAGCCCACATCATATGTGGGCCTCATATGATAGATGACCTCATATTAGCGTAGGCCCATAAAATGAATGGTCCATATTAAAAGTCAGCCCCTAATGATAAATAACCCACATCCAAAGTGGATGTGTATAATGGACAACCCACTTTAAAGGTGAGACCTACATGATAGATGGTCTGCATCAAGGGTGGGCTCTGCATGATGGCCAATGGACATTGAAGCAGAGCCCTACATGATGAATGACCCACATCGAGGGAGGCGTCCCAAATGATGGATGGTCCACATCGAATGTTAGCCTTTAATGATGAATGACCTACATCCAAGGTGAGCCTCGCATGATGGACGACTCATATTGAAGGTAGGGCCCACATGATGGATAATCCATATTGAAGGTGGGGCCCACATGATGGACGGTCCATATCAAAGGTGGGCTTCATGGGATGGATGATTCACATCAAGTTAAGCTTTACATGATGGATGATCCATATTAAAGGTCAGCCTTAATGATAAGTAGCCCACATCCAAGTTAGGCCCCACATGATGGACGACTCACATCAAAGGTGGGCTCCACAAGATTCGGTGGATGTTGAAGGTGGGCCCTACATGATGAACAATAACATTGATGGTGAGCCCCACGTGATGGATGACCAATATCAAAGTTGGGCCCTATATAAAGGATGATGTACATTAAAAGTCGGCCCTTAATGGTGAATGGTTCACATCCAAGGTGGACCCTGCATGATGGACAACCCACATTAAAGGTGGGGCCCACACAATGAACAATTCACATCAAAGGTTGACTCCACATGATAGATATTGAATATGAGGGTGGACCAAACAAACCTGAGGGATAAATACTTGTGTGATGTTGGAAATAAAACATGCTTTTCTACTTTTTAGTTAATAAGTTCGTTATTTACTAAATAAGCTTATTTACTTAATAAGTAGAAACCAAGATAAGTTAGATAAGTTACTTATGCATAAGTAACTTTTCTAAAGTAACTTACAATCCAAACACCTACTATGTGTCTCTTGTTGATTTATAACGGGTAAAATTTTCTCTTCTTATTCTTCTTTTTTACCACTGCTGCTTCGGATAGTTTTGAAAAGTTTACAAATTTTAGGAAGTAAACTGCAAACAAAAATAAGTTAGGAGATAAGGGTGTGGTTTTTTGATTTTGTAGATCCAAGTCTATGTCTCTCTGATTTATAAATGGAATTGCAAACTAATTTAACCACTAGAAGGGTGCGGCTGATTTAACCACTAGTACGGTACAAATATCACCTTCAAGACAATGATAATAATGCACATTAAGTAATTTTTTTCTCTGTTTTCTCTTCTTTCATACGTATCTTCTCTTTCCCGGTCATCATCCTAAAACAAAATTGCTTCTTTTTTCTTTTTTACCTCGTATCAGAAGATTTTCATGGATCATCCATCTTTGGGACGGCTCAATTGTTATTCATGCGGTACTTAAGCAATTGTGCTTAGTGAACGGCCCAGGAAGAGTCATCACACAATACCTTTCCAAAAGAGCAATGCAACTTGCCAAATAGGCCGTCCAAAATACAATCCACCAGAAGGGCGTTCCGGATTCACCAATAGTTTAATAAAGCGTATCGAATTGGAATGGCCCTTACTGCTCGTTGGGCTAGAATCTGCAGGCTAGACTTATCTGTCTCACATGGGCCACTCATTTTAAGCTCTGCATTGTGGGCTGTGGCCATGTTGCCTCATGCGAAGATTATTATTTTATAATTTTTAATTTATGTAAATTAATTATTTTAATAGGAATATTTTAAGAAGCTATTTTCAAAATAAAATCGTTTTAAATCAAAGGGTATCTTCAAAATTAAGGGGGACTATTTCACTTGTGACTAAATCTCACCGCCGGTTGCAAAGGCTGTTTTTTTTGAAGAATTGGGTGGAGTCATAACTCCAAATGACAACAAATGCAACATAAATTGAGGTAAAGTTCTGTCTACCAGGGATTCCTAGTCTAACAACTCAAAATGCTTTTGTCTTTATTTCTTTCTATATATATGTGTATATATTTTTTTTGTTATATTTCTTTCTCATGTCTTGTTTTTGCCCATCAATACAGACAATCCAAGTTGTGCACCACACATCTCTGGTTCACACAAATCAAGCAATCCTAACCATTGATTTGGTGAAAATAAAATAGATCGCCAAAGTAAAATAATGAGTGGTACAAATTGAGAATTTGGATGGCTACGCATCATATGCTTAATATAGTTTTTGGGTTACAATTCATCTACAATTGAGTTGGACCATATGAGTTACTACACAACTGCGCCACTGATACATAATAGTGGGCCAAGCATGCAGGCCAAAAAGGAGAAATGGGAAAAAGAAAAAAGGAAAAAAAGAAGAAAAAAACAAAAACCCTGAAATGAGGGTGCTTTTATCTTCGGCCTAAGATTCCTTTAGCATCTTCAGAGGGGACATGGATTACTTGGTAGCTGGTGACTCAACTTGGCGGGATTTAATTAGGCCACATGGCACTATTAGAGATGATGGGGCCCACACAGAGTATATTTAAAAGTTATAGAGTTGACTATATGCTTGATTGGGCACATCTTTGATAGCATCACATGATTCAATCAAATCCCATTATGTCACTAGTGACTAGCGACCCACTTTCCTCCATAATGTTGAAAAATAGGAAATAGTAAACAATGAGAGAGAAAAGAAATTGAAGATGAAAATATTATTTATTGTAGGTTAAGTCTTGACTTGAATAGTTAATATCTTAAGACAAATTTATTATTATTATTTTAATATTCTAACAAGTGCAAAAGAAAGAATATTTAAATTATTTTTAGATTACAATGAACTTACATATTTGAATATCAACATAGATTTATACCTTTAAATGTTGAATAAATCTCCAAGAGATGGCATTGATACACCTCACATAAGCTCTTTTAGAAAAGGACAAGTGCTAGAAGGCATAATGAGAATGTGATATATGAAGGCTTGATCTATTATGAATTATCTTAAGAAAAAAAAAAACCTCTCAACTATAATGTCTGAGATACATATAACATGCAAGCCCATTGTGTCTTTCATGAAGTGATAATTTTGTGCCTCTTCTGTACATCCATACACCCATTCACACTTACCAATTACCCTACTATCAATAGATATGACCTTTTTATCTTGTGACAGTTATTTCTCTCTTTTAAGACAAATAATTATTCAATAATATACAACTAATGATACACTCAGATACATAGCTCAACTGGCAGATTGAGTGGAGACACCTCGTTTCAACACTTGAGGTCTTGGTATCGATCCCTAGCGGGGGTGGCAAACATGGAGTGTGTGTATTGACATGGGTGTGTACTAACAAGGTAACCAAAAAAAAAAAAAAAACTAATGTTATACTTAGACCCTAGTTATCAGAACCGTCGCTATGTGTTTATGACACATGGCACATGACATAGGGATGAACGTGATGAGGTTGATTATCACCCTCCAAATTCATGGAGCTTCTTTAGATTCCTCATAGAAACTTCTCGAATCCACGAGGAAAAGAAATAGAAATAATTTTAAAATATATGAAAGAAACTTGTTGATCATTGATAAACGAGTCTACAACCCTTTAAGTTTAGGAATTAAACTATAATTAAAACTCCCTCAAATTCATAACTTACTATAAATAGTAAATTTCTATTTATAATAAGTGTCCTATGTGGTTTAACCACATTATTTTCCTAATTTTTCTAAACACTTTTTATGTTGGACATAACTCCCAAAGCTCAACGAATGAAGAATTATAATTAAACTAAAATTTACTAAAAATAATAAAAATGGAAATAAACATGGAATTTGACCGTCAATATGATAAAATCTTGCAAATTCGGCATGGGCAACCCGGTTCTGCCTCCGATCAAGCCTTCTCTGGTCCATCTTAGACATAAAAGTATCCGTGGCCCGCTTTATATCAATCCCCTCAACTTCAAAATAACTTCCTCTCGAGTTCTCGTGCTAGTTCGATTCTTGATACTTAATCAGGTGTGATATAATGATACCCAGATCAAAAGTTACAATTAATTTATGGTCCACCTTCTTTTGGTCCAACCATGCTAGGAATGTATTTGTAGCATGTCCTATATCAGCACCGATGCCATGTGGACAATCATGTCCTAGTCACTCTTAATTAGTAGCATGGCTGAAATTTTGGTTGCTAGTGGGTCAAACTTAATCCTGGTTTACTCCTAATTTCACCATGGTCGGGTGCATACACATAGCAAGTGGGCCCCACAAGTGTAGACTTTCACTACATTGTAAAGAAAAAAAAATTAAATGAAGATATTTTTGTAATTTCATCAATCAAAATCTCCTTTAATTTCTAATCATTCATGCATTATTTAATAAACTATAAATTCTTCAAAAATTGTCCTAAAAATTCTTACTTTACAAAATAAATTTTTAAATTTTTTTTTTTATATTTCTTTAAAATACAATAGCAGTACGTCTTTGCAATAACCCAAATAAGAGTAAATGTGTTTACAATTACTTGAGTAGAAGTGTCTAAAATTATTGGAATGGAGTCATTTGAGATTGTCCCTTTAATAGATTTAGTTTTTATATATATATATATATATATATATATATATATATTATTTGGAACTTGGACCTGACCCCACCTGATCCAAACGGGCCACCAAACACATGGCTCAGATGTGCAGCAAACTTGCAGATGGCACACGCATATATATATATATATATATATATATATATATATATATATATATATATATATATAATTTGGAACTTGGACCCAACCCCACCTGACCCAAACGGGTCACCAAACACATGCTCAGATGTGCAGCAAACTTGCAGATGGCACACGTGTGGTGCGTGTAAAGTTATAGAGTTGACTATATGCTTGATTGGGCACATCTTTGATAGCATCACATGATTCAATCAAATCCCATTATGTCACTAGTGACGAGCGATCCACTTTCCTCCGTAATGTTGAAAAATAGGAAGTAGTAAACAATGAGAGAGAAAAGAAATTGAAGATGAAAATATTATTTATTGTAGGTTAAGTCTTGACTTGAATAGTTAATATCCCAAGACAAATTTATTATTATTATTTTAATATTCTAACAAGTGCAAAAGAACGAATATTTAAATTGTTTTTAGAATACAATGAACTTACATATTTGAATATCAACATAGATTTATACCTTTAAATGTTGAATAAATCTCCTAGATATGGCATCTATACACCTCACATAAACTCTTGTAGAAAAGGACAAGTGCTAGAAGGCATAATGAGAATGTGATATCTGAAGGCTTGATCTATTATGAATTATCTTAAGAAAAAAAAAAAAAAACCTCTCAGCTATAATGTCTGAGATACATATAACATGCAAGCCCATTGTGTCTTTCATGAAGTGATAATTTTGTGCCTCTTCTGTACATCCATACACCCATTCACACTTACCAATTACTCTACTATCAATAGATATGACCCTTTTATCTTGTGACAGTTATTTCTCTCTTTTAAGACAAATAATTATTCAATAATATACAACTAATGATACACCCAGATACATAGCTCAACTGGCAGACTGAGTGGAGACACCTTGTTTCAACACTTGAGGTCTTGGTATCGATCCCTAGCGGGTGTGGCTAACATAGAGTGTGGGTACTGACATGGGTGTGTACTAACAAGATAACCAAAAAAGAAAAAGAAAACTAATGTTATACTTAGACCCTAGTTATCACAACCGTCGCTATGTGTTTATGACACATGGCACATGACGTAGGGATGAACGTGATGAGGTTGATTATCACCCTCCAAATTCATGGAGCTTCTTTAGATTCCTCACAGAAACTTCTCGAATCCACGAGGAAAAGAAATAGAAATAATTTTAAAATATATGAAAGAAACTTGTTGATCATTGATAAACGAGTCTACAACCCTTTAAGTTTATGAATTAAACTATAACTAAAACTCCAAATTCGTAACTTACTATGAATAGTAAATTTCTATTTATAATAAATGTCCTATGTGGTTTAACCATATTATTTTTCTAATTTTTTTAAAACACTTTTTATGTTGGACATAACTCCTAAAGCTCAACGAATGAAGAATTATAATTAAACTAAAACTTACTAAAAATAATAAAAATAGAAATAAGCATGGAATTTGACCATCAATATGATGGAATCTTACAAATTCGGCATGGGCAACCCAGTTCTGCCTTCGATTAGGCCTTCTCTGGTCCATCTTAGACATAAAAGTATCCGCGGCCTGCTCTACATCAGTCCCCTTAACTTCAAAATAACTTGTCTTCGAGTTCTCGTGCTACTTTGATTTTTGATACTCAATCAGGTGTGCCATAATGATACCCAGATCAAAAGTTATGATTAATTTACGGTCCACCTTCTTTTGGTCCAACCATGCTAAGAATGTATCTGTAGCATGTCCTATATCAGCACCGATGCCATGTGTACAATCATGTGCTAGTCACTCTTAATTAGCAGCATGGCTGAAATTTTGGGTGCTAGTGGGTCAAACTTCTTACTAAGTCCTGATTTACTCCTAATTTCACCATGGTCGGGTGCATACACATACCAAGTGGGCCCCACAAGTGTGTACTTACACCACATTGTAAAGAAAAAAAAAATTAAATGAAGATATTTTTGTAATATCATCAATCAAAATCTCCTTTAATTTCTAATCATTAATGCATTATTTAGTAAAATATAAATTCTTCAATAAGTTTGTCCTAAAAATTCTTACTTTACAAAATATTTTTTTTTTAATTTCTTTAAAATACAATAGCAGTACGTCTTTGCAATAACCCAAATAAGAGTAAATGTGTTTACAATTATTAGAGTAGAAGTGTATAAAATTATTGGAATGGAGTCATTTCAGATTGTCCCTTTAATGGATTTAGTTATATATATATATATATATTATTTGGAACTTGGATCCGACCCCACCTGACCCAAACGGGCCACCAAACACATGGCTCAGATGTGCAGCAAACTTGCAGATGGCACACGTGTGGTGCGTGTAAAGATGCAAGCGGTGGTACGGATTTGTTTGGGGTAAACGGACCTCCCATCCCAGACCAAACAAGAACGATAAGAAACTGAGAAAAAAAGGAAAAAGAACAAGAAAAAAAGAAAAAAAGAGAAGAAAGAAAGAAAAGAAGAGAAAGGAAAACCATCAGGCGAACCCTGTCTCTCTCTCTCTCTCTCTCTCCCTCTTCTGTGTGTGTGGAAAATGGCGTTATCTCTTACCGCTTCTCTGCACACTCCCCTCCAAAAAAAGCCCTCTTCTTTCTCAGATGTCTTCTTGAAAAGGGTAAAAATTAAAATAAAAAAATCCCCAACATATCCTCTCTTTCTCTCTCTCTCTCTCTCTCTCTCTCTCTCTCTCTCTCTCTCTCTCTCTCTCTCTATCACTTGATTTGATTGTTGTAATAATAATAATTGAAAATAGAATATTTTTGGGAATGAATTTGCAGGAGGCGAAAGAGGGGAAGCAGTTCGGTAGATGGAGCTGCAGGAAGAAGGAAATACACCCAAAGTTCTACGAAGGAGCCAAGGTATACTGCAACGGGGAGCACGTCATGACGACGGGTGGGACCCAGCCGGAGTACGTGGTCGATGTGTGGTCGGGCAACCACCCTTTCTATCTGGGGAACAGGTCTGCTCTGCTCGTCGATGCTGATCAGGTCGAGAAGTTCCGTAAAAAGTTCGGAGAACTCTCTAATCTCATGGAGATTCCTGTCCTCAAGTATGGTGAGATCGTCATCCCCAAGAAGAAGTCCGCTTCTGGAAAGGGCAAGGGCAAAAAATAACAGTCCAATTGGGTTTTTAGATGCTGTCTTTGGATTCTCAATCCCATCTCTTCTTCTTCTTCTTCTTCTTTTTTAATTATGTGAAATTGGGTGAATTTATGGCTTTTGAGGTATGTTTGGATTTGCAATTCCATCTCTTCTATTTCTATTATTGTTCTTTCCATGACTATTTTGTTCTTGCTTTGTGGGAAACTCCAATTGCCTTTGGAAAGAGTGAGGATTGAAGACGGCTGCGATGGCCAACGCCACTTCTCTACTATAGGTTAGTAGATGTTCCATGTGGGACACATCTATGCCGTCCATCAAGTGGGTCCCACTATTCAGATAGCTTAGAGATTCATTCCAGTAGATGCATCCTGAATGTGGATTGCGGGCAACTGTTTGTAATTTTACCATCCTGATTTTCGTGCCAGGTGTTCTACAAGTGGACCATGCAACGCCATACACGTGTGCTAGATTGCACCTGCCATCTTATCTCATCGTTGGGTTGAGGAACTCAGTCATTGACCATGCATATATGGCATGGAACGATGAATCAGCTCTCTCCCTCTGAGCCGTACTGAAATGATTCGTTTGAAGCTTAGACTGAAAAGGCCACTCACTCATCAGGCCTGGCCCACTTGATGGGTGGAACATATGTTACAGGTGGCCCTCACCTGATGAGTGGACATGATCTTGTATCATCATTGCCCAAGTGCACATACCTGCAGCATCAATGGAATATGGGTTTTGTTCAAATGTATTACAAGGCACGCTGCTAAGTTACTGTGCGTTAGAGCTGTGTGGGATGTGTGGATGGAATCCAATCCAAACGGTGCATATGTTCATCGTACATCTCAACAATCATCCAACTCTAAAATCCAGGTGGGAGCAATGTACAATCACACCATAATCCTATATATTCACTTATAGCAGCCCTTTGTGGGCTACCTAAGTTATTGGACACCTAAATCTTATATATTTATTTACATGGTGTGGCCCACATGAGTTATTGAAAGCCCTTAGTTTTGGTGTCTCCTTCATCCTGATGGTTCGCTTGCAGATGATGAATGGTTTGTATAGTACATGAATTTTAAGAAAAAGAAAAAAAAAACATATTGGACTGCAAATTCCATCTGGAAGTTTCCATGGTAAGTGGAAGCCTTCTCAATGTTCCCCATTTTTCTCTCTTTGGCACGACTCATCTCAGTTATTGATCGGTCTTAATATGCAAACCTAGGCCTAACATGGGTTGGCACACTATATGCATGGTGCAGATTCCATATTCCATGCACACATCATGGTGGGACCCACACAGCAGCTTAATGTGGGATGCGGATTCGGTGGATCCATTACTGTGGGGCCTACCATGATGCATGTGTTTTATATCCTTGCCATCCATCTTTGCCTGTTCATTTTAGGTAATGAGCTAAAAAATGGAGCGGCTCCAAATCTCAGGTGCACCACACCACGTGAAACAGTGGTGATTGAACACCGACCATTAAAAACTTCCTAGGGTGGTCAATTGCCACTGTTTCCTGTTGTGTGGTCCACCTCAGATTTGGGTCTGCTTCATTTTTGGGCTCTTACACTAAAATGAACTGGAAAAACAAATGGATGGTGTGGATATAAGATACATACATCACGGTAGGCCCCACAGTCACGGATCCACCAAATCCATGTCCAGCTTAATGTACAGATTTCACATGCACATCATGGTAGGATCCACAGCTCAAACACATAGCAGCTTAATGTGCATCACATGTGAACAAAACTGGTTCATTTACTACAGTTTAAGTGATTTTAAGAAGATCAATGATTCTTCTAACTGTGGTGTGAGTGCGTGGGTGTGTGTGTGAGTGCGTGGGTGTGTGTGGGGTGCGCGTGTAATAATAATAATAATAATAACAACAACAACAAAAGATCCTTCTAACTAAAGATAAAAGGGCGGAAAATCAGAGTAATTGGTGAGCAGAACCTCAAAAGATTAGGTGTTGATTTTAAAAATTAAAATATTTTACACTGGCTTACACCATCTGGTCATTTACAAACCTTAGTTCTCTTCCACAAGCCAATTTCGAATCACATACAACAAGAAGCCCACAGAAAAGATTGCCGATCCCAAAAGCACAACGATCCGAACCCATAGAAAGGAATTGAATGCTTTCAACATGAATTCATGCCATGACCAGAACCATAGGATCGAACAAATGGATCCCACTGTGGCACCCACAACGACTTGGCTGACGGTGTGAAGCTGCTGCGAGACTCGTAGCCATGACTGCCAACAAAAATGATAACAGAAAATAGATTTAGCCACATTTTCAGAATTTTCTCGTGCGTGCGTGTGCATGCGTGTGTGTGTGTGTGTGTGTTTGTTTCTGTTTATTCTTTTGCAAACCTGCATTTTTTTAAAAAAATTCAATAGTTATGCATCTTCAAACTCCTAAAGGATGGCAAGTGGTGTGAAAATGACTTAAATGGCATCTGACGGGGAGAAAGCATTGCAAAGGGGGATAATGAATGAAAAGATGGTAGACTTCTATCTGGTTTTCTACTATTTATTGAATGGCAGAGATTCATTTACCATCCACACATTGCAGGCTGCATTTGGGGATCAAACATCGCACAAAAATCTAATGCATCAGATGAGTTTAACCATCTGATATACTTTCTAACGCTTGCTAGCCACCATTTGGACGGTTAGGGTTATCTACTAGTGAGATTTTCAGGTTATTCTCCATTTGCATTAGGCCCATGATTTCAGCAATTTGGTCTAACATGTTGGGAAACCACACAACTCGCCCTTCTATGTGAAATTAAAGGGATTAACAATATAAAATATTTAACGAAAATCACTTCTAACACAAACAAACAAATCATCAAACATGTAGGATGCAAGAGACACCAATATTTTTTACGTAGAAAAACCTTCGATGTGATGGGAAAAACCACGGGATCCAGTTTGGTACAAATCCAGTATAATAATAATGGAAGTACAATAATCAAGTGATCTCTCTTTGATGCCCAAACTACATCACTCAATGGTGGATTACAAGCAACGATGAAAGGAATGAATTTCTCACTAACTAGGGATTGTAGAAAATCCCCAACTCAATCCTTAAAGAAGACAATCAAAGAAACCGGCGTTGTGGATGAAGCTTCATGAACCCGGTTGTGGAGATTTCGGTGATAGAAGGCTCTTGTTCTTCTTTTCTTACAAAACTCCCTTTTTCTTCTTATTTCGCCTCTTTTTCCCCAAGAAAAAAAAACCCCCAAATGTAGCTTAACTCACTTACAAAACAAAAGAGCCACTTTTCTCTCATTTTACTTGCATGGTCAAAAGACCAAAATACCCTCACACACATGTGGCACTAAAATGCTATTTAAGCCCACACATGTGGGTCCCACTCAACATGAGGAGGGACCCCAACACTGACATACACATATGCCATCTATATGGTGGGTGAAGCACCCTCACCAAACAACTGGTGGATGATGTACATGCTTCACCCTCACCTAACAACTGGTGTGTGATGTACATGACACTTCTGCCAAATGACATGAGGTTCATTAGAACTAGGGCTGCAACTTGTGGGTTCAGGTCAATTGACCCAACCTGAGATCGGGTTGGGTTGCCAGGGTCCTTGGGTTGGATTAGGGTCAGAAAACTCCAACCCAATTTGAAAGTGGGTCGAGTTAGGGTTGAGAAAATTTTGTTTGGGTTGTGTTAGGTTGGGGATACTCACATTTATTTGGCTAAGTTTAGGGCTGAGTAAAGGAATTTGGGTTGGGTTTGGGTTTACGTTAGGAACCTTGGGTTGGGTTGGGTCCTCTTCAAATCGGATTAGGTTTGGGTTGACAGGCAAGCCAACCCAACCCACCCGAGTTGCACCCTTAATTAGGACTTGAACTTTGGTGTAGTAATTTGGCTAATGCTGTTCATCATGTCCTTCACATGGTATCCTCAAGAATGCTCCAGTGCATCTTTCTAATCTTCACCTTTTTTTTTTTTGGTAAGGTAATTGGGATCAACATCTAGGAGCATCCTAGTCACCTACGCTACCATCCAACCCAGATCATCTATCCTGTGGTTTCTCAATTGGAATTGTCACTGGATAGTATCATGAGACTCCTAACATGGAGAATTTTAAGTTGGAAAGGATTTTACATGATAAAACGTCAGTGGCAAGCAAAGGTGTGGAACCAGAACTATAACAAAATTTACAAAATAAGCTTTTTTTTTTTTTTTTAAACACACACACACACCCCCACACACTCACGCCGTAGTGGGTTTTCACCACCTATGGATACTCGAACCCTTGACCGGGTGTTGAAACTCCTGAGAGTCTACCACCGGAGCAAGAGTAAGGATCCATTTACAAAATAAGCTATTCTCTAACTTGAAGATTAAAAAATTTACAAGATTCTGATATGGGAGTGAGACCGTGTGTAGAACCCTGACCTGCGTGTTGCCTAGAGTGCTGGTTTGCACATTCGTAAAGAATAAAATATTGCAATGTTGGAGGAGATCTGCAAATTATAGCTCCGCATGACTAGATTGCAGTGAGTATAGTATTATACAGAAGGTCTAAAATTCGATAGAGTGCATGAAACACTTGCAGCCTCAACTCAATTCAGTCAAGACTTGGGTCTAATTGAAGGGAAAACCATCCTTTGTAAAAACCCAAAAGAGCTTGATCGAGTCCTTGGAAAAGCACATCGCTGAGTACAAAAAAAATTGATTTATTATTTTAAAAAAAAAAAAAACCCTCAATCAAGAAGGAAATAACATAAGCTCTTTAAACTCATAAAAACAGCTTGACCAAAGGTTTTCAACTTGACTTGGACTGTATCAATCAGGTTTTTAACCTAGATAAATTACTAATTGTGTTCCCTACTCGTATTGATGTGGATCAGTTTTCAACAGAATATAGCTAGTACATAAAAATTCTTTCGACAAGCTCCTGAAGTGTCTTTAATAAATGTATAATTTTGAAGAAAGATATTTATACCGTGTTGTTATCTTAAGAATGCAAAAAGCTATATAAATCTGCTTAGGTATCTGCTAAATCAGTGGGTTTATAAAGTTTGTAGCTAAGTTTTTAGTAAATAATGCAAGAAATGGTTACATAAAATAAGAGATCAAGCCATGACTCTTACAAGATATGCGCCACAAATCAAGATAAGTGCTGCAAAAGTCAGTGTAAGTGCATTGATTCCTAGCCACTCGATCACTGCAAAAAAAGAAAAAAAATAAGGCATCACATCTCTGACCAGAAAAACGAAATATGATATTGATATTATGGAATTTGAACAACAATAGCAACAATGCATCTAAACTCTAAAGCAATGCTCAAACTACTCGGACACCGGTGTTGGATTCCAAAGTTTGAATAGGCCGAGTTGATAAAAACTCAAGACTTTTCAAAAAATCAAGTCCAAAAACCTTTTATTTATTTATTATTTTTACACACCCACACACCACATGGGCACTCGAACCCATGATCTCAATGTTGAAACGCAGTGCGTCTACCACTGAGCCATGCAGTGAGACCCATCAAGTCCAAAAACCTGTTGATCAACTTGCAATGTAGCGCAGTCAAATAAGTTTGGCTCAGTTTTGAGTATAGAAGTCTAAATTCAAATCTTTCACAAATATAAGTTATATTGGCATGTGAGTCAAACTTGGACTTGGGGTTCTGAGTATCAACTCTACATTCAAACCTTTTATAGGGGAAGGGGGAAATTTTATTGACTTCCTGAGTCAAAACTTGGACTCATATAACATATTTTGATTCCCAAGTTTGAGTTAGCAAAGTCTATAAAAACTAACAGATTCCAGGTTTAGATTTGATACTCAGAACCCAATCAAACAAATTCAGCTGGTTCAAATTCCAAATGATCAGCAAGTTTTTGAAAATTTCCCTATTTGAGTCACCTCTAGAAGAAGAAGAAGAAGAAGCACCTAAAAAAACATTGCCCTTGCATCTAGATTAACCATAAAACTGAAAAGCTCCATTTAGGTTCAAATGAATTCCTAAAAAATAAATGAATGGAATTCCAAACATAGTTAAGATTATGCACAAGAAAATTCACCTGCCCTGCAATTTGGAGAACTTACATGAAACGACAGCAAAGACTGCAATATAGAAGATGGATTGTGCATGAGAAGATGGCATCCCAGGGTCAGATCTCAAAGCAGAGGCAGGTCGCTGCTGGTTAAGTATCTGCTTCAAAGTAGTGGAGAGCGAGGAATTTAAGACTGCTCCCATTGCGGCCCACAAGGCTTCAGCATCATGCTTCAAAATAATGACAGACCCAAAAAGGGCAGCAACTAGCCACTTGCTCTGAAGCCAATAGAAATAGAGAGAGGAGATTAGAAAAGGTATAGAATAGAAAATCCCATAGAAAATTGTGATTGAAGAGTCTCTGAATGTATAGAATACATTTTGAAGTTTTTATTGGTGAAATATCTTAATGGCATGATTTGAAACATGACTAAAGCTTCTTCTCCTTCTTCTTCTTCTTCTTCTTTTTTTTTTTTTGGGGGCATGGTGGGGATGGGGATGATGGGATAGTTAAGCTGGGATTGAACTTGCAACCTTGTTGAAATGCAAGCTGTCTGCCATTGAGCTATGGCCTCACACAGGAGTAAAGCAGAACATTACTAGCTACGATTGACAATCAGCGAACAAGAAGATAAACAAGCGTCAGAAAGAGAATTTCAGTCTATGGAACTTCATGCAGAGCACAATATCTATACCTGTAGAAGGTAACAGAAGAGTATCTCAACGAACAAACACTATCTGAAACATATATTAGTAAAGAGCCTGAATCCATTATGCCTCCTTTGTGGTTTAGTAAATGGTATCAACCCTATAACCTGATAAGATCAGTGAATGTGTCAACCAATCCAAACTGACCAACTACTAGGCCAACCCATGGACAGGCCAATGCTAAAAGAGTTGCACCAATTATCGGTTTCTACTCGCTCCATTCATTCCAATACTTAAAAAAATAATAAAAATAAAATAAATAGGTCCATTAAGGGGATGGTCTTGTTCCATTGCAAAAGTGCACCATTCAAGGTCTCTAGTTTCCTTTTCCTTTTTCTTTTTTGGTAACAAGGGTTTTGTAGGGTTAAGCTGTATTTGATGGACAGAGGACCCTAAAGCATTGGTGAAGCATGCCATGATGGCAGGATTTGCAACTGGGCCAACATAGGAATCCCTAGCTACGAATTGTTTCCATATGATGAGAAGATAAATGGGGGTTAAGGACATGAAGAATTTCAATCTATGTAAATTCAGCCTGAGGATAGTATATGGAGCTGATTATCTGTACTGGCACGTGAAGTTCAAAATGATTTATGTTATGTTTTGCTTATGCAGTGACACATGAAGCTGAAGTCCATGCTCCAAGCATGTTCATGTTTTTGTTTTACCATCTTGAGGAAAGGGCATAAATCCCATACGCATTGGTGAATATGATAGTCACATATGAAAAATTGGAATGATACAACAAGGATAAATTCTGTGCATGTTGATGTAGAAAATTTTCTAAAGGCTAGACATAAAACTGAGAAACAACTCCATCGAATCAAAATATTTAAGAAACTCCCAAAGCCTGTATGAAATTTTCAGTTATTCAACTGAAACAAGAATCAGGATAGAACAGAAAACAGCTCAATTAAGTTATCAATATTCAAATAGCCCTTAAAAGCCATTTGAAACATTCCTATCTTCAATTCATCACAGACAAAATGGAAGTTTCTGGAATAGAGAAATGGACAAGCAGAATCACAAATATTCAAATAAATATTTCCAAATGGCATCTTCAGTTCTTCTGTTCAATTCAGACAGAAGGGATAAGTTTTGTATTGTCTCTACAGAAAATGTAGTCACGGAATGAAGAAACAAGCTGATTGAACGGCAATTATTTCAACAAACTCTACAAATCCACGCAAAACAATAATATATCTATGTAACATGGCATACATGTAGGGCAATCCAAACTGTCTAAATCACGGGCCTTCGTGCATGAAGCATAGATGCTAATTGGACGATGTTAACAACCGATTGTCTTTTTTACTTTCTTTCTTCCTAATAGGTAAAATCATTTCAAAATGAAAGATCCTTTGATGTAACGGTCCCTCAACTAGAAAGGGCCCAACAAGCAAAGAATCAAAGACAGACAAATGGAAAGTGCAATAGGCAGAAACCTAGCCAAACATCAAAACAAAAGGCATACAGAAAACTAGCCTAGATAAGAAACCTAAAACAAAATGTCATGGCCCGTATCGTAACAGTAACTGGTGGTGGCTATTATAGCCCCCGTTACCATTATGGAATACCTTGGAGAAGACACATCCATCAGAGAGAACAAAATGTCATGAGCCATGGAGGTTGTTCATGAATTAGTCATTTATGGTGCTTTTTGTACTAGTGTTTCAAATAGCACCCGCAGCATAGCGGTAGCGTACGCTATGTAGCGTGGCCGTAGCGCTACGTAGCGTCCCAAATAGCGTAAACTCCCTGTAGCGTACGCCACAGGGGTCGTAGCGTACGTTACATCTACGTAGCGCGTAGCATCCGTAGCGTAAGCTACAACGTATTTTTTTACTATTTTATTTTTTAATTATTTTTTTTTCACTTTTTCTTTGTTTCTAATGTTGAGGAATGTGACAATTGTATTGTACTTGATACTTTTAACCTATGAGATTTTTATTTCTTTTCATAATTGTTACTTGTGGTTTCAATTAGACATTATTAATTAAAGTGGTTTGCTTAGAAAGTTGTTGATGTGATAATTATTTGATTTGGCTTATATATGTGGATTGGCTTTTGATAAATGATAACTAATAACCTTTTTGAACATGCTTATAATTGATAGAATGAATCATCTTTTAGGCATTTTTATATTTTTTTCCTTTTTTTTTCGCTATTTTTTATAGTTGTCCTATTTTTAAATAAAAAAAATAGAAGTATTGTGTAGCTTACACTACACGCTACGTATTTACGCTACACGCTATAGAGGGCTGAGCGCTACGCATCATGCTACCGCTATTTAAAACACTGTTTTGTACATATGAGGCCTGTACATAGCGTGTATAGACATAAAATAATCTAGGGTCCTGTAGTGTAGTGTAGAGAATTCTAGAGCAGTCTATGCTATTGTAGATTGGTGTAACGATTTCAGGAAGGTTCTGTACTTCTCTAGTAAGTTTTTGTAGCCAGTAGAGTGAAGATGAGTTCATATTTCTAGAGTATTCTTAGCTGTTGGATGAATGCCACATAGCACCATCCTAACTATTGATGTAAAGTAGTTAGAAGATTCTTAAGAACACATGAGTAGTCACCTCATTTGGGACTCAACTCAGATTCGTAATATTCTCTCCTTTAGTGCAATATAAGCTTTCCCATCACTCTATTGTGTTCTTGCATTCTCAATAAATCCTTGGGGGTAGTACTTGATGGTGCAAGTGGAGTAAGGGTAACTCAAGTAGCATTAGGGTGTTGTGCAAGTGCCGCATGGCTAAGGAGTTAGCAACCCTGTGACAAGCAGTTACCAACTGGACTCTAGATAATAGATTGAACAATGGTCGAGAGACAGGCCAACACAAAAAGCCTCATCCAAAATCAGCTCCACTAAGCCGAGCTGGTTATTGCACCAGACAGAAAAACCAGCTTCCAAAGGCAGCAGTGCTGACTGAGAGCCAGCACATTCCTTGAAATTCAGACACTGCTGCTTGATTAATGGATCTGGAACTAAATTATTCTGATTCATATAATACATCATTGATGTCTCCTATACACACCCGGGGTAGTTGATGAAGCTGATTTGATTCTAAAAGATTTTACATAAAGCACTATGTGTTTGAAGTTTAGTGGAAGTGTAAACAGCAGTGACTGAGATCAGATCATGGCCATCTGTAAGGAGATTTCAAGGAAAACGAGTTAAGAAGAGGAGCCCAACATCTTCACAAACCAAAAGCGGGAGCTTTGATGAAGCACCCAAATTGGGCTTTTTGATAACAAAGAAGAGGGATTAGACAAGAAAGAATTGAAACCAAATGTGTCTATTCAAGAGAGTGGAAATAGCAGAACAAACACTTGGGCTCACTGATTATGATAATTTTTAGGTTGTCTTCCAAAATGAAATTGATTAAACAATGATCTGTGGGGAATTTACAATTCCCTGATGGTTCCAATACATTATTCTCAACATGGATAAGAAAGTTTTGAAATGGGAGTAAAATTCGAGAATGGTTATCAAGACGAGAAGCCTGAGATTTCTCCTGCCGGGCCCTGATGAAAGAAGCTTTGTTAGGAGGCTTGAACTGAATTTTGATATTTACAGTGTTGATTCTAGCTTGCTCTTTACGCTGCTGTTTCCTTTTCTTTCCACTGGTAGCCAGTTGCCAATTGAAACAGGACGGTTATCATTTTAACCATCCATTTGTTAGCAGCAATCAGATGGTGCTCCATCCGAATGGGGCCCACAGTTTGGATGTCTGGATTGACTTCAGCATGTGTGCTGTGTTGATTGTGAATGTGTTGCAATCACACAGGCCATAGAGGCTGTTTGGATTGGGGTAAAGTTATGTCTTGGACAAGTAGTGGGGACAAATGCACATAACCATTGTTTGTTAACCATCTTGTGCATGGGAACTAGGCATTTTTTGACAAATAATCCAAGACAAGCGACCATTAAAGCATGGATTTGTTGTCTCTACTAAAGAGGTGGAACTCCTTGTCAATTACACTTTACAGTTTTAGGTGCACATGAGATATACTCTTATTAGTACACATGCATGACATGTTCTAATGTGATACCATGCAAGTTCACGCTCTCCAATTGTGCATATGTAAACCACTGTCAATCTTCAAGCACCCAAAAATGTGGCAGATTTCTCAATGTGTGCATGTACCAAATGTGCACATGCATATGCCTTACCGTGCCAACATCTATATTAAGCTCTCCACATGTGCCACAATCCATCTTTACTCTGTGTTCCGGGGGGATTGATAAATAACAAACAGAACGATTAGTCATGGCAACATGTCTACAAACAGCTAGTCCCAATAACATGTCCATGGATAGCCAATGACACAACTTGTCCTGAATCCAAACAGCCCCATACAAAAGCCTTCCCTAAAATTTGGGAACCCCAAAGGAAATCTTCTATTATTTAATTCATTTCAGAGAGAAATAAACACAATCATAAGCAGAATACTCAAACCACTAGCTACAAACTTTAAAAAAAATAAAAAAATAAAAAAAAAAATCCCAAACCATACATAGGCACTAAATCATACCAACCAAAACGTGATTTCATTGAACTCTAAAAACAATCTACGATCTTCAGTCATTCAAATCAATCGGAACACAATAATACCCAAAAGCAAACATTGGCAAATTCAAATAAAATAATAGCTCCAGCAAAACAAAACCCATAAAAATTCAAACCATGGAAGCCCAAATTCGCACGTACCGATCGATTGAGAGCTGATTCCAATCCACCAGACCATAAGCTGCGTGTAAGCTCCGACGACCCGTCACTTTCCATAAACCCACGATTTTCAGCATCCTCATGGCTGCCGAAAGAAGAAATTCTCCTCATCTCATTCATCTCTTTCTGCGCCAGACACTTGAATTTCTCAAAGTCAGATCTTCTTGAGAGAAACCCACCAACAAAAACCGATGCCGAGGTGGGAAATTCCGGAAACGAAATGGGTTTTGGCGATTTTAAGCGAAAAGGAAAACACGGAGAGAATCGAAAGGTTGGAACGTAAGAAATGGCTGCTGACATTCCGCTGTTTCTGAGAAGGGATAGGATTTGAAAAGCGAGTCCGAGAGAATTGATAAGAGGAAAATTGAAATTACACCATTTCCACGTAAATCAACCGATTTGCATAGATTACTTGGCTAAGAAAAATACAAGAAAGCATCCAATCACGAAAACGAATGTCGATTTCTGAAAATTCGTTAGTATTCTAGGAGAGTTATTTATTACTCCGGCTGCCTATGAGACTTGATCCGCATACACTAAAATGGTACACGTGCCATATATTAATCAAAATAAAACCCACTAACTAAATTAATTTACATGACAAAAATCAGACTTGGATATTTTTCATTTGGAGCCGTCTATTAAGCGTCCATCAATCTAATATTTCGAAAACTAAATAAGTGTAATTTTTAGTTCATGATACATCTGCACTAGTGCCAGTTTGAATTGTTTATACGCCGCATATGCAATTTCCCAGCATTTTCTCATCGCCTGCATATCATCAGTCACACTCTGCCAGAGTAACAAGGTATTATTCTAACGGTATACATCTCCTTGCGGGGCCACCATGGTTTTTTAAGGATTCCAACTCATCTCGTCTGAATGGTCGTCATACCAGACCACCCAAAAATAAGGCTGACCAAACCATGACATGCCCCCACCAACTGAACTTTCTTAATTATTATGGTGCAACCCATGCGCACATGACGATTGTATATACCTATTTTTGAGGAACACGTCATCATGGGTTAAATGGTGTACAATAATAAGGTAGGCCCCATACATTTACACGTGGGCATGTTAATAACTTCTGGAAATGGATTAATAACCTTTACACCTAAATGAAAATCATACAATGCCATAAAGGTTGAGTGTGGCAACAGAGGTCTCAAGTTGAACTGGCTGGAGAAGAACTTGTAGTCCACACAGTGAAGAATAACTTTCAACTTATATGGGCATGCGGAAGGAAATATTCAGATGAGTCATCTCCACCGCGGAGATTGGACTTGTGGAAAAATAAGCCCATCCTTTATTTGCAGTTAGTGATGCTGTGACTGAGGGTGTACACGAACCGAGCTAACTCGGTTAGCTTGCTCGACTTGATTCGGAAAAAGCTTGATTTGACTTGGGTCGAAGTTGAGTTCGAGCCGAGTCGAGCTGATTTTTTGAGCTCGAAAATGAGTTCAAGCCGAATTCAAGCAAGCCCAGCTCAACTCGATTCCGATCGAATCCAGCTCAAATCAAACTCGGATCGAACTAGTTCGGTGACTCGGTTAATTTGCCATCGATGTTGCTCACCAAGTATTTAATAAAATGACTCAACAAAATATGGCTGGTGGCAAGGAATTTATGTACATGAAATAAATATCTTTTTTTTTTTCCTTGATTTTTATGTTGATTAGAAGGTGTTTGATAAAATACATGTAAAACCATTGCTGCCGTTTCACGTATAGATGAGTTTTGAAGGTGCAGTTTAGGTGTTTGTGGAAATGCCTCAATGGCGAACTCAGCTTGATATTGGCTCGAACTCAGCCTGAGCTGTTGACCGAACCGAGCCGAGCTGGCCCGAGCTGCTGACCGAACCAAGCAGAGCTGGCTAGTCAGGCTTAAGGACTGAGCCAAGTTGAGTTCGAGCTGAGGTCAGCCAATGGCCGAGCCAAGTTGAGTAGAGGGCAGCTCGACTCGGTTCGACTTGATGTACACCCCTAGATGTGACCCAATCATATTGCAATAAGTAAAAAATTAGTGCTTGTGATAAGCATAGGATATGGATTATGAGAAATAACGTGTGATCCTTTAATAAGGAAATAAAATAGAAGCATGGTATATTCAATAAATTACTATCGTGGACAATTGCAGTGAGAGCACTATTGGATGACTTGAATGTAACAAGCACATGAAAGGTTGGAAGTTATTTGATGAGTGGACGGTTACTTAAAGAGTCCAACTCCTGTAATAGGTTTAGGGTATTTTGATAATTCAAAGGCTGCTTATGTGTTGCCACACTGTGTGCACTCTTCTACAGTTATTAAACTAATGGGCCCCACCGTGATGTGACAGCCCAAAAATTTCACCGTTTGGGCATCCAAATTCAACACGAGGAAGTGGGCTAATGGGTACTCTTGGTCTGTAGGGGTCCACTGTGGATCAACCATGCTCCCCAAATACCTGATTAGACTCCAAAATTACGGTTATCAAGACCGTTGATCTATTGACCACGCCTTAAAATTTCCTTAATCTGAATTAAGTTACAAAGAACTCAAAAAATCCAGGCCCAACCGAGTGAAACTCTGTTCAAACGCTAATAAATAAACAGCTTAGATGAGCAGAGTGACAAAACCACTGATAGTCTGATCCTGACTATCTATTTGGCATCATACAAATAAACGGTTATTAATGATAATGGCCATCCGATTATGTAAAGCAAGCAAAAGTCAATTGAATGGTCAGGGTTGTCTGACTATGGTGGGTACCACATTTAGCAAATATGCCTATTCACGGTTTAATTGGCCAATTGCTAATGCCTTGCGTATAAAATGCTTATTATTCGTATATGATACATATACACACATGTCTACATATGTGTCCATTCGACTGTCCACACACATGGCCACTGGGCACATATGGGGTTATCTGTGCGAAGGTGGGGCACAACATGTTGTTTACCTGGTCTGAAAATCTGGCCAGTCCACTCATCTGCTGGGCCACACCCTACAAAAAAAAAGGGCAGCTAAATAGGTGGACCAAAAATTAAGTTGGATGGATCAAGGGCCGACATTCAACATGCAGGTGAACCACCAGATGATCAGACTATATGGTCAGGTCATCTACCCCAGCTGTTGCGTAGCTTGGATGACTGCCATATGTATACACATCTGAGTGGTCATATGAAACTGCCCATACATGCGCGTGGTATTAGCAAAACTCACAAGTGTGCCTCTGGACTCAATAGGAGTCTTCTTCTATTTATTCTGGGAAATTTTGCAGGATGACCGTACTTTTATAATTATTTTACTTAAATATTCATTAAATATCATATTTTATCATTTAACTAAAAATAAATACGATTATTAGTCAAACGACTCTTTGGCTTTAAATGAAATGACTGAAATAGCATAAAAAGAGTACTTTTCTCGCCGTAGACAAGTACGTCCTTCATCAACCAGATCTAAATTGGTAGAAATCTGTAAAAGCCCTGCACATCTTATCGTAATTACACGTGTGAAATTGCGCTTCAATTTTGATCTTCACCTCTATAAATTGGCTCAATATACACTATGCACTGATTGGTCCCTTGGTGGGCCAGCCGTGTTGGTGGGTCAGAAGTTTATGACCCACGCGTGATATATGTGTGTTTAATCTTGTGGCGACAAAAAAAAAAAAAAAGACAGAAAGAGGAAAACAACAATGGTTGACTGGACCCAATCTTCAACAGCACCTACGATGTTGAATATGTAAAATACCTGGCAATTGTATTTTTAAAATCTAATAATCATTTTTTTTATGCCATGCATATGGTGTGCATGATACCACAACTTCAGCGACAGTGGACTGTACAACTATCACATTATCTTTTTAGGGCATTTCGGTCATTTCACTTAAAATTTCCCCACTTCAGGTCAAAAGTTATTTTTAACCAATAACCCAAAGTGAGCTACATACGAGTTGAATCGAGTTGAGCTTGGCATAGCTCGGCTTGGCATAGCTAGCAACTAACCCTAGCTCGAACTCGGTTCGGTTTGGTCTTCGAGCTTGACTAATCAGTTCAACTCGATTCAGTCAACAACTCGGGCCAGTTCGAGCCGAGTTAGATCATGTGAGACATTTTCTTAAACATATAATGCATCTTTAATCTCTCATAGAATACTAACAACATCTCATAAGTATTTCATCAAACACTCAACAAACAGTATAAAAAATAAGATATGAGGACGGTTCAATTGTATAAAGTTATTTATTTTTAATATATAGTGATTTGTTCCATATTCATTCATTCCTTGCCATGAATCAATTTTGTGGAGAACATACGCATCCGAAACAACACTTCGTTGAGTCATTTCATCAAACGCTTGGCAAGCAGTATCCAAATAAAAATAACCAATTCATCGAACTGATTTGATCCGAGTTAATTCAAGTTGAGGTTTGAGCCAAGTCAAGTCGAGCTTGGGTAAGTTCGAACTCAGCTTAAAAGTTTTTCAAGCTCCTAAAAATTAGCTCAGCTTGGTCTGAATTCAATTTCAAGTCAAGGCGAGCCAAGCTTTTCTGAGTCAAGTTGAGCAAGCTGACCGAGCTAACTTGACTCGTGTACCGCTCTGCTACTCATGGACAAATGACGTATTACCACATTTATAGAGGTATTTAGTAAAATAGTTAAAATATTCTACAAATTCCTCATTTTTAGCCACAACAATCAATCACGTTTCATAACAGTTATTATTTTACAGAGAAATGATCTATTGCTCTGAAAGCTAATTGCATAGGGTCACTTGTACAGTCCAATCAATTGATCTGAGCTGTCCATTAAGTTCATAATACATTTCATGGCCTAAAATGCAAAGAACTCACTGATTGGGTGGTCAAATCCACCGTTGATTTGGTATTACTTGTTGTAGCCTTCCTTTTTCCAAGACAAAAGAGATTCTTATTAATTATAGGTACTCTATGATGGTTCCCAACTAATATATGGATTGATTTATCTGTTGGACCTATCTTTTTTCCAACAATCTTTGACCGTCCATATTAAAAGCTAGTGATCAGGTAGTAATGAATATAAAGTCAATGTCATATTTACATAATGGCCCATGAAGTATGTGTTGAACCTAATGGACAGTCTATATTAATTGATAGGGCTGTCTAAGAGTCTCAATACAACTAGAAGCATTGCGTGCTCTGAGAGAACCGGAGCATTTCTTCATTTTGAAAGGTTTCCTTCTTTATAGTATATTTTTACCTTCTTGCATTTGGATTTCTTGTAAGATGGGGGAACCTCCAAGATCCAGCACTGCTTACCTGTCTGATTGTTAAGTGTTTTGATACAATTCTTACAAATGTACTCTATTTGTCCATACAAGGGGCATTTTGTCCATTTCGTAACATCCAAGCTGTTTACTTAGTGGGCCCAAATAGAATTTAATTAACTAGGCTGTTGGGTTGGGGCTTTTGAGTTCTTTGTAACTTTATATGGATTTTGCATGCCTCACAACGCTTGGTAACCCAATCCCAATGGGCAGAATATGCATGATTAACCCAATGCTTCTCAACCCTCCAATCAAGAAGAGTTTTTTGTTATGGGGATCTTCATGTCAATGGTCTAGATCCAGTTTTCATTGCCAAATTAAAAGATTCAGCTAGAGTCAGGTAAGGTCTATGTTGTACAATATGATAGTGGGTCAGGTTCTTGCTGATGAAATGGGGTTAAAAATCAGATCAAATTGGATTAAGATTGGTGGTTGATTATTCAGGTTACCAGTCGACCTTAACCCATGCAAACGAGTTGCACTCCCAACTAATATTGATGTTACAACACAACGTGGATGACTCAATGGAGTACAAGCTAGGATCATGAGAATTTCAGCTGGAAGAGCTGAGATTGGGCGAAAACAGCTTAATGCCCACCATAGCTTTTACGGGCATAACTTTACAACTAGTCAATGTAATCACATATGTAGCAAGTCATTCAACAGCTATCCACAAGCTTTCAATTACTAAGTTTTGTTGGTCCCTAAACCATCTTATAAATTTCAACAGTTTCAGGATTTAATTTCAATTGAAGTCAAAACTTATTATTTTTAGTAGTTTCTATTTTTAGGGTATTAAGAGTCTAGTTCCAAACTAAAGTCTTTATTTTATTTATCAAAGATTTGTTTACAAATTTGGGTATGCTTAGACGTTTTTACTATTTTTAATAAATTTACAATTTTGAGATTTTTTTTTTATAAATGGAATTCAAATTAAGTTGATAGGCTTATTTAAGCATATCAGGAGTGACATTAGAACAAATTTTCTATAATTCGTAACTAAATTCTCATTTTCCAAGAGCAGTTGCCTTGCGGAATCAAGGCTCTCCCTATGACTTTAAGGATTATCTTAAATAAAGAAGATGATACATTTTTTTTTTTTCCTCTTTTATTACACATTTAGAGTACAATAAGCATGAATTCATCATACAGACAGGCAGCACCTAACGACTAGAAGTTAACATGAACTGAGCTAGCTCGGTTAACTTGCTTGGCTCAGTTCAGATAAGTTCGACTCAAAAGGTACGTTTGGGGCGCCGAGCGAAGCTGATTTTTTGAGCTCGCAAGAATTTCAAGCCAAGCTTGAGTTGCCCCAGGCTCAGCTTGACCGGGCTCGACTTGACTTGAGTTATAACTTATATATATATATATACACTATGCGCTCCACCTCAAAAGTCCGTCCCATGAAGTTGAGCTGTGTGGGCCCCCCGTGATGCGTTTCGAACATCTACCCCATTAATCAGATGCACCATTCCATCATGGGCCTAGGTCTCAAAAATCAAGTCAATCCGTGACTTTTGTGGGCCACACCACATACAGAAGTGGGGAGGGGGCGTGCACCATTAAAACATTCATAATCATTTTTTGGGCCCACTGAGATGTGGTTTGCAAATCCAGCCCATCCATTATGTGTGTCCCACTTGAATGAGGGTTCAGACCAAGTTTCAATAGCATTCAAAACTCAAGTAGGCCCCACCAAGTGCTTTTATATGATTTGACGGTGTCTTCACATGATTTTAGAAGGTATGGCCCACCTGAGTTCTGTATACGGCTGATTTTTGGGATATCCCATAATTTAGAGGGCACCCATCAAATGCACGGTGTTGATGGTCGACACGCATCACAGTGGGGCCCACACAACTCGACCTCACGGGAGCTTATTGTGAGGTCGAGCACATAGTACCTTTTCCCTATATATATAGATATAAAACTTAATTAATATATTATATTTTGTGTAATATATAATATAAAAAAAGAATCTGCCTGTATAAAAATTAAAAAGAAAATTCTCTACTCGAAAGCTCGAGTGAGCTCAAACTCACCTCGAGTTGCCAACCGAACTAAGTCAAGCTAGCTAGTCAGGCTTGAGGATTGAGCCAAGCTGGAGTAGGTTGTTGGCCGAACTGAGCTGAGCTGTGCCAAGCTCGACTCGGTTTGGCTCGGTGTCCAGCTGCTGATGACTAGATGGACATGGACTTTTGGACCCATCTCAACCCATGGGCCTACGAGCTTGAAACCATGAGCTAGAAGATCGGATGGGCTGGCTAATCGGATCCACTAACAAACATATACACCACTCCCATTCTTTGGATGATCTGTTTGGGGTTATTGTGAGGTATTAAAAACCATGATATAGCTCCAAAATGTCAATATGTCAGGTCACAAAAAAACAACCATGTGTATACCCTATGTTAGAGCTTACAACTATTGAAGACAGAGAAGGAAGCAGGATTACAGCCCAATTATTTTATAATCAGCTCTAAAATGTTCTACTACACCATTTGAGACAAAAACACAACGTACAATGCTTGATCGAGATTTTGTTTTGTCCCCACAGACCATACGTGCGAGGCCCACAGGCTGTTGATCCATTTTATTCCTACTGTGGTAGGTCCCATGGTGGATGAGAGGTGGCCCCCAAGATCTCCCAATCAAATGATGCTAAGGTCTAATCTGACCCCTTGGGATCGGGATAATTGGTTGTAATTTGTGGCTCCATATCAAAGGCTTATGTTACATACTAATGCCGGGTCAAAAACATATCTATGTATGTCTATCTGTTTATCTCTCCATCTGCTTATATGTGTGCGTACGTGGCCCATTGGTCCTGTAAATAGGCCATTTACTGAGGATTGAGTTGACTAACTCAGGCAGGCCTTTTTCACATTATATGTGAAATCCTTTTGGTACATGAAAATGCGTCAGCCTACGTTAGGCCTGTGGCCCAAAACTCAGCCCAAAACCCAAGTTTAGGCCTAGGGGATTAAAAAACCAGTCACATCTGTGATTCAGGTGGATTACACAATTGGAAACAGTGTATGGGATGACACTCACCCTCCAAACTGTTTCCCTTGGTGTGGCCCACCTGAATTAAGGGTTGACCCAGTTTTTAGAACTCTTGCCTAAATTTTAGTGTGTTATCCAATGGTTTGAGTGGATTTCACCTGATCATCACAGTAGGCCTCAAAACAATCAACAGTTTATGTCTCTCTCCCAATAGTTTCCTTTGGTATGGCCCACTGAATCCTGCATAGGGTTGATATTTGGCCCTGGGCCTAATTGAGGTGACTTACCTGGTGGTCAAAGTGGATTTCACATAAACATGACGGTGGGGCTTACTTGAGCTACCGACCTCTTAAGACCGCACTTAAGGTTCCTTAGGATCTGTTTGGCACTATTGAGAGAGAGAGAGAGAGAGAGAGAGAGAGAGAGAGAGAGAGAGAGAGAGAGAGAGAGAGAGAGAGAGAGAGAGAGAGAATTTTGTCTCTTAAGCCATACATAGATGTATTCTACAAGGGTTGCGTGTGGGGTCCACCATATGTATGGGCCCTAACCTGTTGAAAAGGGTCAGCCCATTGCGAAATTTGGACGCTCCAAAATCAGTCTAATCCAACCATCATGTGAGTCACCATGCCAATGAGATGTTTATGTGTTCTTCAATTGTTTTCTATGTTGTGGCCTATCTCATTATATTGGTATGCCTGATATTTGGAGCATCCCATCATCATAGTGGGGCTCACTTAATTCATTAGGTTGGATGGAATACACACAACATGGAGGGCCCCACACATCTATAAAGAGAAGGTTAATTAGTAGGTGATCGAATAGTTGATAAATATCAGGTGAATAACTTTCACACATAGGTTAATGATTTGGATACTAATTAGAAGTGTACTCAACAAGGACCAGTAGGTCCGGCTAAAGTTTCAGTAGTTATAGAACAGAAGCACCAACAACCCTACAAAACAGACCATTACACACACACACACGTCTATGCTACACTCATTACTAGTTGTAGCATTTTATTTCAACATTCAGACCCAGCAAAAGCATACTAGATGCGACCCGAACGGCTGTGAGTACTACTTCTCTAGCAGTTGAAGTAGCAAAAGCATGCAAATCCCGGAAACTGGAAGTGGCAGGCTCCATGCTTAGCCTTCTCCAAGGTCTTGCATTGTCGGTTGCAGTTGCCGGTGTTGGTGCAGATGCCCGACCATGTCTTGCTTCGCCTCTCGCATAGTTTCGCTTCTGCCATTGGCACACCTATATATATATATATATATATATATCCCCAACACCAAAAAGTATTAGTCTTACACAAATGCTGGAAAAATGATCAGGCCGATCCAGTCATTGAGTGGGTTTCATCATCTAAATGTCGGAACCAACTTGCAGAATTGGCCCACTCTAATGAATGGATCAGACCCATTTTTCAGTCGACTTACACCATCCTACTCTATATATGAAATCTCTTTGAATATTGAATATGAAAATCACTCACCCAATGTAGTAGCTACGAGGACTATGAAGAAGAGGGAGAGGAGACTTTGATACTTAGCCATTGCTTCCTTGGGTTTTTATTTCATTTTGATGACTGTTGAGATATTTATAGGCGATGGAGAAATCAGAAAATCTACAACCAAATAAAGAAGAGAAAATGTATCGAGTGATTCATGGCGAAGTTTATGCAGATTAACATTACATTCGGGTGTGGAGATTCGTGCAATCTGATCCTCATATCTACCATTTCTGTTTATTTTTTTCGTTTTTTATTTTTTCCAAAGACCACCTTGAGGACAGTTCATCATGCATGCTTTGCAATGCTTTCTTTGATTGTAGAATATAAGAGCTTTGGTAAGAGCTCATGTAGACATAATACATGTGCCAATATGGCATTATAATTTGTAGATCCAATCTATGTTGGAGTTAGTGTCTTATAAAATCATTCGTGCCATTATTCACTAGTCATGTAAATATGATTTGGTGGATCTTAGCCATTGATCGTGATAACCACAAGTTTTAAATTGGACATGCAATATGCCTTAGATTTAATGTGCGGAGGGTTTGTTAAGGAATAATTCCTTTGGCAGTCCTTGGGAACATGAGATTAGACATGATGATGATTGACTTGTGAGAGTTATGGTCTATAAATCTCAGTACCTTGTTAGACCATGACTGTCACAGATGTGCGGGGCACACATGTACGCATTACTTCATGAAATGTATGGTCATCCTGCATGAGGAGATTGACTTGAATTAGGATGGAGTATGATGTGGATCTAACAATTCATCAATCAGAACGGCACCACTACGTAAATGCCCTACCCTAAGAATCAGGTTGATCAAATGATGGGTGGGCCACAATTTGCAGAACAAATGCATGGGTCCGAAAATTTTCGTTGAAGTTTTCAACCCATCAACCTGTAATTCCAACATTTAGGCACGCATATAAGTGGATCAGAATTATTTTTATTTTTTAAGGAAAGCGTGTAAAAGGGCTGAACCCCATGGCAAGCATTTCATTGTACACTCATGTGCAATGGATACGTGCAATCTTATCCTTATAGTATAATATTAGCCATTGAATGCAGCGCACCATTGACTTTCATGAGTCACAAAGTCCATATCCCACGTCTCCATTTTAATGGAGTAAAAATGTCACTCGAGCATAGACACTTCCATAGATTATAGATTATTAAACCATCATCTAAAGATGAAATCTCAATATCTTTTACAGATCACAGTACAAGAGAATCTCCACGTATCTGGAAATTAATCATATACAATTAAAGAATAAGCCAGGTTTTCTAGCTCAAGCCAAATCCAGTACCCAAACATATAAAGAAAATTAAGTAAGATAAAATGTAAATGATGATATAGAAATATGGCATTACCCCGAATTTAGATTGACTAGGCTTAGTGCTCTTTGTTCTTTGTTAAATTTATAGAAATTGTGAGGAGGTGGCTGGAGAGTTGTACTCGGATTCGACCTCTATGATTTTCGTTCAATTAATTAGCCAATCAAGAGTTATGACTGTTCATGTTTCCATCCTTAAAGAAGAATAATCTAATTTTCGACCAATTGCTAAAGAAGCATAGCCGATTGGGTTTCTATGATTCTTAAATGATTTTTTAGCTGCTATTCTTCATACTATCAATTATGATTTGCTGTAAATTTGGAAGCAAATTACCCTTAGCAATGTATGAGCATTTTAGGTCATTACACAAGTTATGACCATTACCATATTGCCATGTGTCTATGGTAACATTGGTGTGCTTTTGGCTCCTAAACGTGTGGCACACAGTCTGAAGAGAGATTGCTTTCTCTTTATGATTTACTTCTATTGATCGCAACAGCTGCAGGGGTTTTGTGGGATCTTCATTTGGCTTGCCGTCACATGGCCGCTTCCTAGCCGTTGGGCTTGACGGTGTCAGGTCGAGTGTAAACACTAAAAACTGAGGTTCTTATTAATTATAAGCAATATATGTTGGGACCCAACTAATAGATGGATTGAGTTGTTGATTGGACCTATTTTTATTCAAACAATCTTTGACTGTCCATGTTAAAGGCTAGTGATCAAATAGTTATGAATGTAATAAAGTCAATATGATATTTACATGATGGCCCGTGAAATATGTGTTGAACGTAATGGATAATCCGGACTCTCTAGAAGTACCAATGCAACTAGGAGCACTACAACTTGTAGTCATCTAAGAGACCAGAGCATCATTATTTGGACATGGTTTCCTTCTTTAATTATAACTTATTTTTACCTTCTTGCATTTGGATTTTTGTGAGGTGGGGGAGCCTGCAAGACCCAGCACTGCTTGCCTCTGACTGATTATAAGTGTTTTGATACAAATCTTACAAATGTGCTCCATTTGTGTCAATACAAGGGCACTTTTATCCAATTCATAACATCTAAGCGGTTTGTTTAGTGGGCTCAATCAGAGTTTAACTAGGCTGTTGGGCTGGGGACTTTTGAGTTTTGTAACTTTAATCAGATTTTGCTAGATTTCAGGTCAAGTCACAATGCGTTGCAGCCCAAACCCAATGGCGAGAACATGCATAATCAACCCAATGCTACTTGACCCAATTCCAATCCATGTTGGGGATCTTCACATCAATGATCTAGATCAGTTTTCAATGGCCCGTTTTAAAATTTCAGATGGAGTCATGTAAGGGTGGATTGTGTAATTTGATAGTGGGTTGGGTTCTTTCTGAAGAAGTGGGGTTGAAAATCAAATCGAGTTGGGTTCAGATTAATGGTTGATTATTCAGGTTTGGTAGCGGTTTACCTTAACCTGCGCTAACAGGTTGCATCCCGAACTAAAACTGATGTTGCAGCACATCGTGCTCAACTCGGTGGAGCACGGGAATTGCAAGAATTCAAGCTGGAAGGGTAGAGAGATTGGGTAAAAACAGGTTAATGCTCACTATGACATTCAAGATAACTTTATAACTAGTTATTATAATCACATTTGTAATTAGTCATTATTGGAAAGTTATCAAACTTTCAATCACTAAGTTTTATTGGGCCCTAAATGATATTACAAAATTCAATCATTTTAGAAGTCTAATTATAGTTAAAGTCAAAACTTACTATTTTTAGTAGTTCTAATTTTATTATTTTAAGGCATTATGAGTTTAACAACCGTTAAAGTCTTTATTAATTTATTTAGGTACAAGTTTGGATATATGTTTAAACATCTTTTATATTTTAAATGTTTGCCAATTTTTTTTTTTTTATTAATATTTTTTTAAAGTCAAATTACAAGGCTAGGCGTATTTAAGCATATCAAGGGTGGTAAGAATATTTTGTCTACAATTCTCAATTATATTCTCATATTTTGAGAGTTGTTACTTTGGGATTCAAGGCTCCTTGTAGATTTAAGTGAAATTGCACGGTGGGATACTGAATTTTACTATTGGATGTTTTAAATTAGGTTCATGTCTAACTTTTATTGCCCTATACAAGGACCGCAGTCCTACACAAGAACCTACCAAGCATGCACTCCTACCGGAAAAGGGTTACACCATTGCAAAAGTTGGACACTCCAAAATCTGTCTAATCCAACCATCATGTGAGCCGCCATGTAAATGAGATGTTTAGGTAGTTTTCAATTGTTTTTTTGGTGTGGCCTACCTCATTATTAGTATACTTGATTACTGGAGTATCCCATCCTCATAGTGGGGCTCACATTTGTTGGGTTGAATGGAACACGGACATTATGACGGGCCCCACACATGTATGGGGAGGTTAGTAAGTGAATAGTAGATGAATATCAGGTGAATAACTTTTCACACAAAGGTAAATCACTTGGAGCAGTAGGTCTGGCTAATGTTTCAGTCAATTGCGACGACTTAGAAAATCGGAATAGTTATGGCATACATGCACAGACCATTACATGATACACACATCTATCCTACACTCATTGCTCGTAGCATTTTATTTCAGCACTGAGACCCAACAAAATCACACTAGAAACGGCCCGAACAACTGTGGGTGATACTTCTCTAGCAGTTGAAGTAGCAAAAGCATGCGAATCCTAGAAACTGGTAGTGGCAGGCTCCACGCTTAGCCTTCTCCCAGTTCCTGCATTGTCTGTTGCAGTTGCCAGAGTTGGTGCAGTTGCCCAACCATATCTTGCTTCTGTTGTTGATGTCTCAAATCTGTCAATAACAGGGTCTGGGGTCTGTTCGATTCTATCCACAGATGTTCGATCCCATTGAGAAAATTTAAAAATTTCATATTGGTCTCTTAACTGATTTAGAGTTGCTACTTTATGCTATCGAATGCCCTATTAACCAACCTGACCCACTTGTCCATCAAACCTAAGCGTAACCAAGTAATTTATATCATTCTTGTTGTACTTACATGGGGTTCAACCAACCCCACCTAACCTGACACTACCCAACTCAGGTTTAAATTAATTGATACATACATACATATATACATACATGGAAATTGTCTGGTGCAAACGTTTTTACCACAATATGGTGCAAATGGTTTGATGTGGGACCCAATAATGTATTGTTGATGACATCCACTATGACCATTATACATACATTACACTTATTTGTACTGATCTATTATTTTGTTCCTGATAAACTATATGGTGGGCCTGCTGTGTAGGGTCCAACCTGAGCTCTTCCCATTTACCAGACTGGACCATGTTTTCTAGCCCAAGCCCAATCCACTACCAATTGGGTCTGGCTAGTTGAGACGTCAGAAAGTCGAAAAGTGGATGGCCAAAGCCACCTCGATTTCTCACGGGTTTCTATAGCAATGGCTGTCACTGGTCTGGGACCAGGTTGAGCAAAATTAAAATTTTGAATAGGGCCAACCCAACTGGCCTATCCCAAACAGTTACAATAATCGAGGGCAAAGCCAACCAAAGATCCGGCCCATGGACAGCCCTTGTAATCTTGCTTTTGCTATGGGCTTTATGAGAGTAACCAAATCAACGGTAAATCTGATATATATCCACATGAAGGGTTTCGTCAGCATCATTGTTTCTTCAAGGCTTAGCTTGCAAGTGAGGTGAAATTGGCATGGGACAGGCGGTATACAGGCCCAATTACTAACCTGGCCTAGGCCTGGAGAGAGTGCATAAAGGCCCAAAATAAAACCATTCACCGGGTTGAGCTTGGGGCACAGTATTTAAATTCATCCCCCACCATTTAAAGATAGTGGCGGGAATCTATAAGCATTACGAATTCGAATTGTCAAAAGCCCAGTTTGAAATGCATGGTAAGATTCCCCCCAATGTGGACACTACTTGCAAGAGATTTAGTGATCTAGATGGTTCAACCATTGATTCCAGTGTGGATGATGAGCCCCATTCTAACAATTACATCTAACAATCTTAACTGTCCAAATCGTGAGGGGCCACAGGGGAAAAATCAAATCAAAGGTCAAAGGATTTGAACCTTTGGCCTTTTTCTAAATTTCTCGTGGTAGGGTGCCTATCAAACAATTGAAATCATCCAATGCGTGTGGCGTTGAAACGGCAGGACCCAAAAGTTTCCAGAGTGGATGATTCTACCTATCCAATCTACAACTGTTTTTCAGTCCATGTTTTAGGCCACTGGTCCAGGAGTTGGAATCATCAGATCCAGAGATATTTTAGGCATTTCCCATCATTTGTGTTTGCTTAGATCAATGATATCATTCATCATGGTCTAAAAAGCCAGCACATCATGACACCATTCATCATGGTTTTAAAACCCAATAAAACTGTTCTGTGACTCACCTGAAAACTCATTGAACTAACTCAACTCCGCCAAGTGACTCACCTCGAAATCTCATTGAATTAACTCAACTCAGCTAAGTTTCAAGTCGAATCACCAAGTTTTATAACTATGATTGAGGCTCAAAAACATTTACATTTTAAATACAACAATGGAAAAAACTAGTCCAAAAGCGACTCGACCTGACAGGCCTATGAATCCTACTAATCGAGTTTCCAAGTATTTAAACTAGGCCATTAAAGTTTGATGGATCATGGCTAAAATTCTTCATGGTTGACAATCTCTTCTAAACAATCCACTTGAAAAATACAAGCTTGAAGATTTAATCCCAACCCTAAGTTTCCACAAGCTGCCTTTTAGGCCTAATCAAGAAGTGGGCCTTTACAGGGAAGAAAGATGCATTGGGATCTTTTAAAAAAAAGGCACCAACATAGAATCAGAACCCCACATTAATCATTATTGTTAGATTTCACAGTGTAAGGAATCGGAGATTGTCACTCAAGCCTACCACATAATTCAACTTCTAGAAAAGCAATTCCCACCAAACTCTCTTTTTACCTTCTTCCCTTTGCTTTTGGATAACCTAATTTATGCAACTCTCTCTCTCTCTTGGAAGATTAAAAGAATATGCTTTTTTTTTTCTTTTTCTTTTTTTTTTTAAACAAACACGCACCTGCCACACACCCACGCACACCATAGTGGGATTTCACCACCTATGGGTTTCGAACCCAAGACCTCATGTTGAAACTCCTTAGAGTCTATCACTAGTCCCTCCATTGCGGCCTGATTCTATTAAGCAGGTGGACTCTCAAGTGGACGACTGACTAGGATTAGATTCCATTCTCGGATGGCAGCGATGCTTTTCGTCAAGTCATGAAAACTAACTACATTATGAAAGGGACCCAGCTCTAGCATCCAGCTTGGTAGTTGAGTTAGCCCACTTGAGCTCGGGTCAACTAACCTGTCGCTTATGGAAAATCCTTCCCAATGAAAGAGAAAGGAAAGGGGACCCAACTCCCAGCTGAACTGCTTTTTTCTTGGCTGTTGGGTGGTAAAGGTTGTTTCTTTGAAGTCAGGTCTAAGGTTTACGGTTTAGGGTTTTTAACATAGAATTTTAATTTGACTTTTACTTAAAAGATAACTGTTCATATAAAGAAAAGGAGACATCAACCTTTCCCCTATTCACAAATGCCAATTAGGAGTAGCCCGCGTGGCCTCACTTTGAACTTGTCTTGTGGGTGATCTTGGGCTTCATCAATTTAATATTTTCCTGGTTTAAGTAACACATGCATCTTTGTATTTCAAAGTGCCTGTTTCATTTTTCTAAATATTTATTTTTTATGTATGTAGAACTCACTTGGCTTGCTTGGATTGTAAATTACAATATTAATATATTGTAGAAGTACAATGATTATAAAATATAATACTTGTCTTTTAAAAAGTAAGTAGTTTGATCAATAATTTTCATATTTAAATAGGCATAGTAAAATTATAATAATGATACTATTATATTACTAAAATTTTATCTCGACAATTAAAATACATTTATTTTCATATTTGGACGAGAGATTTTCACATTGTAATGAATATTTCACTACTGTTAATAAACAGTGTAAAATCATAATGATGGCATTAATAATTCAAACCGATTAATGGACGGATTAAAAGCATTTATAAAGGAAATTGGGATTTATTCAATTTTTGGGCCAGGTTGGGTTGAGTATGGGCCAACCAATTTATCCAGAGTAAACCAAGCAATTGCGGAGCCTAAAAGGCAGTGGGGTCCACTAAAATATCTCTGGCAGTAAGTAGTAGCAGCCGTTAGATCGTTGAATTGACCGGACGCTAGTACTTGAGTTTTACCTCTTGACCATGTGTAGATATTAGAATCGCTACTTTTCTTTTGGTAATGGAAAGACACTACGGTCTCCTGAATTATTTGACAGTGGATGCCCCCACACCAGACACGTGGCACCGCCTAATAAAGAGCGGCTGCATCATTGGTGGGCCATCCAGGCGCAAAAATCGAGGGAAAGCGAAAATCCCGTGGCTATTTCTTACAACCTAAGAAACTGGAAGCTTTCATAGGGTCCATCCTCCAACTACTACCAGCCTTCCACGTGTCAAATGAATCAAACACATCGCCAATGTTCAAGCGTCTAGCATAAACGCACCGGAAGCCAAAACAGGAAAACTTTGATACTCTGCCCAATGTGATAGATGATACGCGTGCACTAATGAATTACGTAGAAATTGTGTACTTCAAATAAAAGTAAATCAAATTAACTATTCAGATTGTGGGTCCCATGGACCAAAGATTATCTTATTTGATTAGCTAACTATTGGAATGGTGGACATTTATTTGACGGTTACGAATGAAATATTTCAACAAGTGTCTAGGAATGAGCGGCTAGAATTGTTTGACCAATCTGATTTTAAGGCAATTTCTACAATTTACTTAGTTTAATTTGAGTTACATATGACTTTTGTATAATTTATGAGTACCTGCTTATCAAGCGTCATACGAGCCAGAGTATCAAATAACAGTCGAAACCAGAGTCCATTGTTTGGTTTGGCTGGAAGAAAGCATTGCATTTTAAAGCTCCGAAAGAATGCTTGCTTGCATGATAACACTTCTCTTGATGAATAAGAGGCGCTTCTTATTCTTATTCTTTTTTATTTTAATATATTTTTAATTAATTCCAAAAAGAATATGAAGAATTTGATACGTTGATTAATCATCTGTTTGGTGGGAGTCATTTTCTGGATTATGCCCACTTCTCTGTTTTTGGGGCCCACATGGTGCCAGGCTATTGTGGGGCTTTCATGCGCTTTTATCAGTTTATGACATCCAAACCATCCAAAAGATGTCCTACAAATGGTAGGCACGTAGCTTAAAAAACAGGATGATCTATTTTAAGTGGGTCGCAGCATTAGAAAACTATATATGTACAACCACCAAAGGGACACTTTATTTTTAAGTGGTGGGATATAGGAATGTGTACGGTATCCGACATCCCAACCTATCTAATAGGTGGGCCCCACATTGATTACAGTACACTCCTAAAATAAGTCAATTCAATAATCAAGTGGGCCCCATCTCTTGAATTTGGAAGTTTAGGTGATTATTCATTGCTTTCTACGGTGGGAATATCTTGATTCATGTGGTGTGGCTCACTTGAGTTTTGGAATAACCTTACTTTTAGTTTTATGGTGTGGCCCACTTTTGAGTTTTGGAATGCATATACACAACACGGTGGCCCCACTAACCATGGAGAAGGTTTATTGGTTTGGTGTACTTTCCCAAATGTTTCTTGTTTTGTGCCTCACCTAAGTTGCTATTAAAGCTGAGTTTTGGCAACATGGCCTAACATGGAACGGACATCTAAGTGGATAGAGTGGATCTAACCACTTACCATATTGGCCCACACTAACCTAGCAGCACCACAGGTAGTTTTGGCACCAGTACCATGTAAAGGGTGCCGCTATAGTAGGTGTGGTTACATGGTACCATTACTCACACTATTAGCCAAGAACTTGGCTATTGTTGGGCCCACATCACCTATTAATTGTAAGTTCCTAATATAATTTTGAGTGTTATTATTATGAATCCGGTCAAGTGATAATATGACGGTTTGAGTAGCTAAAATACAGAACTCAATGGCCCACTCAAACAGGAGCATTTCTTCATTTTGAAAGGTTTCCTTCTTTATAGTATAGTTTTACCTTCTTGCATTTGGATTTCTTGTATGACGGGGGAACCTCCAAGATCCAGCACTGCTTACCTGTCTGATTGTAAGTGTTTTGATACAATTCTTAGAAAAGTACTCTATTTGTCCATACAAGGGGCATTTTCTCCATTTTGAAACATCCAAGCTGTTTATTTAGTGGGCTCAAATAGAATTTAATTAATTAGGCTGTTGGGCTGGGGCTTTTGAGTTCTTTGAAACTTTATATAGATTTTGCGTCCCAACGCGTGGTAACCCAATCCCAATGTAACTTTATTAACTAGGCTGTTGACCTCCCAACCGAACCAAGTCAAGCTGGCTAGTTAGGCTCTGAACTCGAGCTGAAGTAGGTTGCTGGCTGATCTGAGACGAGCTATTCCAAGCTCGACTCGGTGTCTAGCGCTGGACTGATGACTAGATGGACATGGACTTTTGGACCCATCTCAACCCATGGGCCCACGAGCTTGAAACCATGAGCTAGGCTAGAAGATCGGGTGGGCTGGCTAACCCGACCCACTAACAAACATACACACCAGTCCCATTCTTTGGATGATCTGTTTTGGGTTATTGTGAGGTACTAAAAACCATGATATACCTCGAAAATGTCGATATGTGAGGTCGCAAAAAACAATCATGTGTATACCCTATGTTAGAGCTTACAACTAATAAAGACAGAGAAGGAAGCAGGATTACAGCCCAGTTATTTTATAATCAGCTCTAAAATGTTCTACTACACCATTTGAGACAAAAACACGACATACGATGCTTGATCGAGATTTTGTTTTGTTCCCACAGACCATACGTGCGAGGCCCACAGGCTGCTGATCCATTTTATTCCTACTGTGGTAGGTCCCATGGTGGATAAGAGGTGGCCCCCAAGTTCCTCCCAATCAAATGATGCTAAGGTCTAATAATCTGACCCCTTGGGATAGGGATAATTGGTTGTAATTAATTTGTGGCTCCAGATCAAAGGCTTATGTTAAATACTAATGCCGGGTCAAAAACATATCTATGTCTATCTGTTTATCTCTCCATCTGCTTATATGTGTTCGTTCGTGGCCCACTGGTCCCATAAATAGGCCATTTACTGTGGATTGAGTTGACTAGCTCAGTTAGGCCTTTTTCTCATTATATGTGAAATCCTTTTGGTACATAAAAATGCGTCAGCCTACGTAGGCCTGTGGCCCAAAACTCAGCCCAAAACCCAAGTTTAGGCCTAGGGGATAAAAAACCAGTCATATCTGTGATTCAGGTGGATTACACGATTGGAAATAGTATATGGGCCGACACTTACCCTCCAAACTGTTTCCCTTGGTGTGGCCCACCTGAATTAAGGGTTGACCCAGTTTTTAGAACTCTTGCCTAAATTTTAGTGTGTTATCTGATGGTTTGAGTGGATTTCACCTGATCATCACAGTAGGCCTCAAAACAATCAACAGTGTATGCATGTCTCTCTCCCAATAGTTTCCTTTGGTATGGCCCACTGAATCCTAGATAGGGTTGATATTTGGCCCTCGGCCTAATGGGGGTGACTTACCTGGTGGTCAAGGTGGATTTCACATAAACATCATGGTGGGGCTTACTTGACCTACCGACCTCTTTTGACCGCACTTAAGGTTCCTTAGGATATGTTTGGCACTATTGAGAGAGAGAGAGAGAGAGAGAGAGAGAGAGAGAGAGAGAGAGAGAGAATTTTGTCTCTTAAGCCATACATAGATGTATTCTACAAGGGTTGCGTGTGGGGTCCACCATATGTATGGGCCCTAACCTGTTGAAAAGGGTCAGCCCATTGCGAAATTTGGACGCTCCAAAATCAGTCTAATCCAACCACCATGTGAGTCACCATGCCAATGAGATGTTTATGTGTTCTTCAATTGTTTTCTATGTTGTGGCCTATCTCATTATATTGGTATGCCTGATATTTGGAGCATCCCATCATCATAGTGGGGCTCACTTAATTCATTGGGTTGGATGGAATACACACAACATGGAGGGCCCCACACATCTATAAAGAGGAGGTTAATAGGTGAATAGTTGATAAATATCAGGTGAATAACTTTCACACATCGGTTAATGACTTGGATACTAATTAGAAGTCAACAAGGACCAGTAGGTCCGGCTAAAGTTTCAGTAGTTATAGAACACAAGCACAAACAGCCCTAAACAGACCATTACACACACAGACACGTCTATGCTACACTCATTACTAGTTGTAGCACTTTATTTCAACATTCAGACCCAGCAAAACCACACTAGATGCAACCCGAACGGCTGTGAGTACTACTTCTCTAGCAGTTGAAGTAGCAAAAGCATGCAGATTCCGGAAACTGTAAGTGGCAGGCTCCATGCTTAGCCTTCTCCCAGGTCTTACATTGTCGGTTGCAGTTGCCGGTGTTGGTGCAGACGCCCGACCATGTCTTGCTTCGCCTCTGGCATAGTTTCGCTTCAACCATTGGCACACCTATATATATATATATATATATATAATCCCCAACAGCAAAAAGTATTAGTCTTACACAAATGGTGGAAAAATGATCAGGCCGATCCAGTCATTGAGTGGGTTTCATTATCAAAATGTCTGAACCAACATGCAGAATTGGCCCACTCTAATGAATGGATCAGACCCATTTTTCAGTCGACTTACATCATCCTACTCTATGTATGAAATCTTTTTGAATATTGAGTATGAAAATCACTCACCCAATGTAGTAGCTACGAGGACTATGAAGAAGAGGGAGAGGAGACCTTGATACTTAGCCATTGCTTTCTTGGGTTTCTATTTCATTTTGATGACTGTTGAGATATTTATAGGCGATGGAGAACTCAGAAAATCTACAACCAAATAAAGAAGAGAAAATGTATCGAGGATTCATGGCGTAGCGTATGCAGATTAACATTACATTCGGGTGTGGAGATTCGTGCAATCTGATCCTCATATCTACCATTTCTGTTTATTTTTTTCTTTTTCCTTTTTTCCAAAGACCACCTTGAGGACAGTTCATCATGCATGCTTTGCAATGCTTTCTTTGATTGTAGAATATAAGAGCTTTGGTAAGAGCTCATGTAGACATAATACATGTGCCAATATGGCATTATAATTTGTAGATCCAATCTATGTTGGAGTTAGTGTCTTATAAAATCATTCGTGCCATTATTCACTAGTCATGTAAATATGATTTGGTGGATCTTAGCCATTGATCGTGATAACCACAAGTTTTAAATTGGACATGCAATATGCCTTAGATTTAATGTGCGGAGGGTTTGTTAAGGAATAATTCCTTTGGCAGTCCTCGGGAACATGAGATTAGACATGTTGATGATTGACTTGTGAGAGTTACGGTCTATGAATCTCAGTACCTTGTTAGACCATGACCATCACAGATGTGCGGGACACACATGTACTCATTAGTTCATGAGATGTACAGTCATCCTGCATGAGGGGATTGACTTGAATTAGGATGGAGTATGATGTGGATCTAACAATTCATCAATCAGAACGGCACCACTATGTAAATGCCCTACCCTAAGAATCCAGTTGATCAAATGATGGGTGGGCCACAATTTGCAGAACAAATGCATGGGTCTGAAAATTTTCGTTGAAGTTTTCAACCCATCAACCTGTAATTCCAACATTTAGGCACGCATATAAGTGGATCAGAATTATTTTTATTTTTTAAGGAAAGCGTGTAAAAGGGCTGAACCCCATGGCAAGCATTTCATTGTACACTCATGTGCAATTGATACGTGCAATCTTATCCTTATAGTATAATATTAGCCATTGAATGCAGCGCACCATTGACTTTCACGAGTCACAAAGTCCATATCCACGTCGCCATTTTAATGGAGTAAAAATGTCACTCGAGCATAGACACTTCCATAGATTATAGATTATTAAACCATCATCTAAAGATGAAATCTCAATATCTTTTACAAATCACACTACAAGAGAATCCCCAAGTATCTGGAAATTAATCATATACAATTAAAGAATAAGCCAGGTTTTCTAGCTCAAGCCAAATCCAGTACCCAAACATATAAAGATAAGTAAGATAAAATGTAAATGATGATATAGAAGTTAAATATGGCATTGGCCCGAATTTGGATTGACTAGGCTTAGTGCTATTTGTTCTTTGTTAAATTTATAGAAATTGTGAGGAGGTGGCTGGAGAGTTGTTCTCGGATTCGACCTCTATTATTTTCATTCAATTAATTAGCCAATCAAGAGTTATGACTGTTCATGTTTCCATCCTTAAGAAGAATAATATAATTTTCCACTAAATCAACCAATTGCTAAAGCAGCATAGCCAATTAAGTTTCTATGATTCTTAAATGATTTTTTAACTTCTACTCTTCATACTATCAATTATGATTTGCCGTAAATTTGGCAGCAAATTACCGCTTAGCGTTGTATGAGCATTCTAGGCCATTACACAAGTTATGACCATTACCATATTGCCATGTGTCTATGGTAACATTGGTGTGCTTTTGTCTCCTAAACGTGTGGCACACATAGTTTGAAGAGAGATTGCTTTCTCTTTATGATTTACTTCTGCAGGGGTTTTGTGGGATCTTCATTTGGCGTGCCGTCACATGGCCACTTCCTAGCAATTGGGCTTGATGGTGTCAGGTCGAGTGTAAACACTAAAAACTGAGGTTCTTATTAATTATAAGCAATATATGTTGGGACCCAACTAATAGATGGATTGAGTTGTTGATTGGACCTATTTTTGTTCAAACAATCTTTGACTGTCCATGTTAAAGGCTAGTGATCAAATAGTTATGAATGTAATAAAGTCAATATGATATTTACATGATGGCCCATGAAATATGTATTGAGTGTAATGGATAATCCGGACTCTCTAGAAGTTCCAATACAACTAGGAGCACTAGAACTTGTAGTTACCTAAGAAACCAGAGCATATCATTATTTGGACATGGTTTCCTTCTTTATAACATATTTTTACCTTCTTGCATTTGGATTTTTGTGAGGTGGGGGAGCCTCTCCAAGACCCAGCACTGCTTGCCTCCGACTGATTATAAGTGTTTTGATACAAATCTTACAAATGTGCTCCATTTGTGTCAATACAAGGGCACTTTTATCCAATTCATAACATCTAAGCAGTTTGTTTTGTGGGCTCAATCAGAGTTTAACTAGGCTGTTGGGCTCGGGACTTTTGCTTTCTTTGTAACTTTAATCAGATTTTAATTTGCTAGATTTCAGGTCAAGTCACAATGCGTTGCAGCCCAAACCCAATGGCCAGAACATGCATAATCAGCCCAATGCTACTTGACCCGATTCCAATCCATGTTGGGGATCTTCATATCAATGGTCTAGATCAGTTTTCATTGGCCCATTTTAAATTTTCAGATAGAGTCAAGTAAGGGTGGATTGTGTAATTTGATAGTGGGTTGGGTTCTTGCTGATGAAGTGGGGTTGAAAATCAGATCGAGTTGGGTTCAAGTTAATAGTTGATTATTCAGGTTGGGTAGCGGTTTACCTTAACCTGCGCTAACAGGTTGCATCCCGAACTAAAACTCAGTGGAGTGCGGGAATTGCAAGAATTCAAGCTGGAAGGGTAGAGATTGGGTAAAAACAGCTTAATTCTCACTATGACATTCAACGGCCATAACTTTATAACTAGTTATTGTAATCACATTTTTAATAAGTCATTATTAGAAAGTTATCATACTTTCAATCACTAAGTTTTATTGGGCCCTAAATAATATTACAAAATTCAATAATTTTAGAAGTCTAATTTCAGTTGAAGTCAAAACTTACTATTTTTAGTAGTTCTAATTTTATTATTTTTAAGGTATTATGAGTTTAACAACCGTTAAAGTCTTTATTAATTTATTCACGTACAAGTTTGGATATATGTTTAAACATCTTTTATATTTTAAATGTTTGCCATTTTCATTTTTTTTTTAGTCAAATTACAAGGCTAGGCTTATTTAAGCATATCAAGGGTGTTAAGAATATTTTCTCTACAATTCTCAATTATATTCTCATTTTTTGAGAGTTGTTACTTTCGGATTCAAAGCTCCTTATAGATTTAAGTGAAATTGCATAGTGGGATACCGGATTTTATTAGTGGATATTTTAAATTAGGTTTATCTCTAACTTTTATAGCCCTACACAGGATCGCAGTCCTACATAAGAACCTACCAAGCATACACTCCTACCGGAAAAGGGTTACACCATTGCAAAAGTTGGACACTCCAAAATCTGTCTAATCCAACCATCATGTGAGCCGCCATGTAAATGAGATGTTTAGGTAGTTTTCAATTGTTTTTTTTTTATGGTGTGGCCTATCTCATTATTAGTATACTGCTTGATTATTGGAGTATCCCATCGTCATAGTGGTGCTCACATTTGTTGGATTGAACGGAACACGAACGTTATGAAGGGCCCCACACATGTATGGGGAGGTTAGTAAGTGAATAGTTGATGAATATCAGGCAAATAACTTTTCACACATACGTAAATCACTTGGACCAATAGGTCTGGCTAATGTTTCAGTCAATTGCGACAGCTTAGAAAATCAGAATAGTTATGGCATACATGCACAGACCATTACATGACACACATCTATCCTACACTCATTACCCGTAGCATTTTATTTCAGCACTGAGACCCAACAAAATCACACTAGACACAGCCCGAACAACTGTGGGTGATACTTCTCTAGCAGTTGAAGTAGCAAAAGCATGCGAATTAGGAAACTGGTAGTGGCAGGCTCCACGCTTAGCCTTCTCCCAATTCCTGCATTGTCTGTTACAGTTGCCAGAGTTGGCGCAGATGCCCAACCATATCTTGCTTCTGTAGTTGATGTCTCAAATCTGTCAATAACAGGGTCTATGGTCTGTCAATTCTATCGACAGATGTTCAATCCCATTGAGAAAATTCAGAAATTTCATATTGGTTTCTGGACTGATTTAGAGTTGCCATTTGATCGTATCGAATGCCCTATTAACCAACCTGACCCACTTGGCATCCATCAAACCTAAGCGTGACCAAGTAATTTATATCATTCTTGTTGTACGTACATTGGGTTCAACCAACCCCACCTAACCTGACACTACCCAACTCAGGTTTAAATTAATTGATACATACATATATACATATATACATACATGGAAATTGTCTGGTGCAAACGTTTTTACCACAATATGGTGCAAATAGTTTGATGTGGGACCCAATAACGTACTGTTGATGACATCCACTATGACCATCATACATACATTACACTTATTTGTACTGTTCCATTATTTTGTTCCTGATAAACTATATGGTGGGCCTGCTGTGAGGGTCCAACCTGAGCCCTTCCCATTTACCAGACTAGACCATGTTTTCTAGCCCAAGCCCAATCCACTACCAATTGGGTCTGGCTAGTTGAGACGTCGGAAACTTGAAAAGTGGATGGCCAAAGCCACCTCAATTTCTCACGGGTTTCTATAGCAATGGCTGTCAATGCTCTGGGACCAAGTTGAGCAAAATTAAAATTTTGAATAGGGCCAACCTAACTGGCCCATCCAGAACAGTTATGATAATCAAGGCCAAAGCCAACCAAAGATCCCGCCCATGGACAGCCCTTGTAATCTTGCTTTGGCTATGGGCTTTATGAGAGTAACCAAAGCAACGGTAAATCTGATATCCACATGAAGGGTTTGGTCAGCATCATTGTTTCTTCAAGGCTTAGCTTGCAAGTGAGGTGAAATTGGCATCCTTCTATGGGCCCCGGGACAGGTGGTATACCGGCCCAATCACTAACTGGCCTAGGCCTGCAGAGAGTGCATAAAGGCCCAAAATGAAACCATTCACCGGGTTGAGCTTGGGGCACATTGTTTAAATTCATCCCCCACCATTTAAAGACAGTGGCCGGAATCTATAAGCATTACGAATTTGAATTGTCAAAAGTCCAGTTTAAAATGCAGGGTAAGATTCCCCCCAATGTGGACACTACTTGCGAGAGATTTACTGATCTAGATGGTTCAACCATTGATTCCAGTGTGGATGATAAGCCCCATTCTAACAATTACATCAAACAATCTTAACTGTCCAAATCGTGAGGGGCCACAGGTGAAAAATCAAATTAAAGGTCAAAGGATTTGAACCTTTGGCCGTTTTCTAAATTTCTCTCGTGGTAGGGTGCCTATCAAACAATTGAAATCATTCAATGCATGTCGCGTTGAAGTGGTAGGATCCAAAAGTTTCTAGAGCAGATGATTCTACCTATCCAATCTACGATTGTTTTTAGTCCAATTACAAGAAAAATAGGAATTACCGGCGGCTAAAACCGCCCCTAAAAATCAACAAAACCGCCGGTATAACAATTACCAGCGGTCGGGAGCTGCCGCGCGTCGCTGAATCATTTGCGGCGTTCGTCTATTTTTAACGGCGTTTTTGACAGCCGCCGCTAAATGTAATCTTTACCGGCGCTTATTATCATTTACCGGCGACTCTGCTGACTGCCGCGAAAAACTGTATAAGCGCCGCTAAATATTCACAAACGCCGCTAAAAGCTTTTAAAATGACTGTAAGATAATTTGTACTACTGAGAGATGAAAAACGCCGCGAAAATTTGTTGAAAACGCCGGTAAATCATTTACTGTGTAAAAAAAAAATAATGAAAACAATTAAAAATTCTGCTAGGCTGAATTTTCTAAATCAAAAGGCCTTTACAAAATTAAATTAGCGTTCAAACACAACCTGTAAATCATTTACAACTAGCCTCAATTATAGGGGGCCTGAGAATGAAAAGTTACATAATGGACAGAAAGTTTATAAGTTGAGACACAAGGAAAAGTAGAAGGGAAAAAAAAAAATCAACGGACTTCAACGACGCCTAAGGCGAGACTTCTCAAATGCACCCCAAGAACCAGAACTCATGCCATATAGAGGACCTTTGTCAGCACCACTCAACCTTGAATAGAGGTCAGGTAATAAAACAGTATATACACTCATAGTCTAAGTTACACTATCTAAAATTAAATTTTCAGTCATAAATATTTTCTGCAAAAACAACCATACCAAATGAAGTCCATATCCAATATCCATCACCATATGAAGCAGCAAAGCCCCCCTCTGTTACTAATGCTCCACCTTCAGTTACCAATACAAAGACAAAAGTTTACAAAACAAAATAAAATAACCAAAAAACAAATTTGATATAAAATAAAAGGAATCAATAAATACCTGTAATAAGTAGATGGAGGAGAGTAGCTATGAATTTTTTTTTTTTTATAAATATGTGGACAGATTTTTCTTCCCTTTTTCTTCAAGGATAAAACTGCATCATAGCATGCAACTCAATATGAGCTTTTTTACAGAAGCATTAACTAGCATGTAACTCAATATGGATGGACCTGAATTCAGCACAAGGAAAGCCATATAGTGGCTTGTACCTGATGAGCAGCTTTGATCATGCATCCATGTAAGCATTGTGGACCCCTGAGCCTACACTCTATATAGTTACTTTCACTTTGAATAAGCATCTTACAACCAAAGATAAATACAAAATATAACTCAAACATTATGGAAACCCTTCTTTATATTGAAGCAATGAAGATTGGTAAGAAAAATAAAAATAATAATAATAAGCCAAGGGTGTGGGGCCCTTGCTTTTGGTGATCCTTACATGGAGTGGACTTGCCTGATTTTTGGACCGTGGCATCAAGAAGTGGGGAACCACCTGATGGAAAGCTTGGATATTGCACACCTTCTATCCAGGCCTGTGTTGGATTGTAAGAGAGTTGGGTTGCACAAGCTCGAGGCTTTCTGACCTCAATGCATCTGTGTAAGCATTCGATATAAGGATAATTAGTGGTTGAGGTCCATTTCTTGGCTCAAGCAATTATGGACAAGCCAAGCACACAAGCTCGAGGCTTTTCTGGTCTAGAGGTTTGAATTGATCCTTGTTGCAAGTGTCTAATAGGTCTACTAATCTTTAATGGGAAATATTATCTCTTTACCTTTTATAGCATATGCCCCGACTGCAAGATATAATTGAAAAGAAAATCTTACCATTGAGAAAATTACCCTTAAGTTTAAAATCAATAGGTTATTACTCCTGGTACTATCCTTCTTTGAATAAAAAAAATATAGATAGTAAAATAGTAGGTCCCATAGCTTAGATTTACTGTAAAAACAAAAAAAAAAAATTAAAAATTTAAAAAAAAAACTTGTAGATTTACAAATTAAGTGAGTCACAATTTACAAAATAAGTGCATGTCAAGAATATTGACTGAGTACTCTTCACTGTCCATTTGTCAGGACCTGGAGATGAGTGGACCAGATCTCACACTAATTACATACAACATGTCGAGTGCTCTAGTCTAGAAAATCAGAACGTGCCACCTAAGACATACATCTGCACTCGGCCACACATGCCAACCTGACACGAGAAGGACATTGGAGTCATCCATGTTGCTGGGGGATGCATGTAATGTGTATAAGGATTGTAGATGGAAACAGCCATTAGCAGGCCCTACCATTGGTGGCCCATTTTTATTTTTTATTTTTTAAACACCAATCAAATGGTCTTGGTGGTCATTTGGATGAAATACTTTTTAGTCCTTCAAAACCCTTTTCTCAACATGCAAAGAAATAAAATAATAGGAAACACTTCTGAGAATCAAAACAATGTCATATTTAACCAAAAGGAATGCAAGTATAACAACTAGAGAGGATTCTTATCATCCAAACCTTACACATAGAGGAGCACTATGGCCACTTCAGAAGCGTAAAAGACGAGGATCCCCATCAGTTGTGTCAAAAATCCACATCTGATTCAAAGAAAAGGCAAATATGTTGTTTTGGTTAAAAGAAGAATCATTGGCATCTCAAGTGCTGACAACAAGTAGGAAGAAGAATTTGTAATTCAATATTTTCCGCTGATCTAAACCTGCAAGGCTGAGGAAACAGTCTCATGCATAGATGAATCCTTGAGAAGAACCACCAAAAGTTTCACAAGGTAAACTGATAATTAAAATATATATTTAATGTTCTTCATAGGTCATAAAATATTTAATGTGGTCTAAATTGTATGCCCTTCATTGAATCTTCTTTTCATTTGGCTATCCAATTGGAGAATTCAATCGAGCAATTGTTATTGTATCTCCTAACAAGTGACAAGCAATCTGCAGGAAGCTTCACAAAAACTTCATAGGGCTTCTCAAAGATTGGAAAAACAGGAAAACGGGCACGTGAAGTTACCCCCACCCCTGTTTTAGTAATTGCAAAGGGGTTTATGGCCCTTTTTAGGCATAATAAAATACATTTAATGTAAAAGGGTGGCTACCAAAGCTATGGCAATCAGAAAGTCTGTTCTGCACACTTATGCAGAGCACATTTATTTGTATCTATTAAATAGGCCTTTGGTAACAAATACCAATAAAATGTTGAAATACCATGATAGTTTTGCAGTATTTAAAAAATCAAAGATTTAAATACAAACTGCTTCCATGCAAAAGAGACTAATACATCAAATCTAATAGTAACGTCTAGATTTGAGTTGGAATTTGAACTTACACCGTGCTGAGTATGTCTACATGAACGTTTTATTCCTTTGTAAATACAAAGGGGATGATCCCTTGAGGAAGAGCTGCCTGCATGCAACAACATAGAACTTTTAAAGGCCCAACTTCTAGTAACCTAAGATGTTGATCTTTGTGGGACCACCAAGGGATGAGCTCACTTATACCTCCCCCATCAGATGATCCAACCAAATGAATGATTCTCATCTAGGTCTATGAAATTATAGCCATGGGCAAGTGATGTAGAGCGGGTCGCGGACAGTTACATGGCCAAGATGGATCAGAAAAGGCCCGGTTGATGACAGAAGTGATCCAGACCATCGAACCTTAAATCGGGCGTATCTCGCAATCCGGAATGAGTTATCTAATATAAAATATATGATTTTGGGGTAGAACGAGCTACTGAAGCCAACCAACCCTGCTACGCTAGGTTACGCAGCCTGAAATTGCAAAAAACCCTTGGATCGACGGTCGTTTCCCTGTTTTAATTTCGTTTTTACTATAAATAGTAAGTTTTAGTTTGATTATAACTCTTCATCCGTCGGGCTTTAGGAGTTGCGCCCAACGTGAAAAGAGCTTAGAATAATTAGGAGAATGGTTTGGTGAAGCCAAATAGGATGCTTACTATTTTTGGCTGAAAACCTCGCGCACTAGTAGACATCACGACCGTCTACAAATAGTAAGTTAACTATTTATAGTAAGTCGCGGATTCTAGGAGTTTGAGTTGTAGTTTGATTCTAATTTCTTTCCCATTGCTTGGAACCCCTATTTAAAGGGTTGTGAACTCGTTTTCATTCATCAATTAATCAATTTCGAATTTATTAGAATTTATTTCTATTTTCTGCTTTCTTTCCTCGTGGATTCGAGAAGTCTCTGTGAGGCGTCCAGAGAAGCTCCATGGATTCGGAGTAGTTATCCTCATCACGTTCATCTCTGCGTCAATTGGTATCAAAGCGAGGATTTCCCTCGGACTGATGGTAAACAATAAAGGTATGAATCAAAATCCTGTGGACGGTGATCCAGGGATTCGTTATCTTTCAGAAAGAATGAAAGCTTTCCACTGGGAGAGTCAGTTGACCATGCAAGGGCTGTAGGCAACTCTCGACCGTCTTGTGGATGCGCTACTTCCACCCCGAGCCTTAGGCGGTGCTCCAACACCCATGGTGGTTCCACCACCCATGGTTGCTGTACGACACAATCCCAATTTTCATAGAGCACTATCAGTGGCAAACCGTAGGGCTACACCAGATGATTCAAGTTTTAGCGACGAGGACCTTAAAGAGGATTTTGCTCGACGACCAATCCATGGAGGTGATCATCTAGATCGTGCTGAAAGAGACTATCGAGATAAGGCTGAACTTCCTAGTTTTAACGGTTTATTACGTATAGAAGATTTTCTCGATTGGCTAGCCGAAGTAGAGAGATATTTTGATTACATGGACGTGCCAGATCATAAAAGGGTAAAATTGGTAGCGTTTAAATTAAAATCTGGTGCTTCTGCATGGTGGGAACAATTACAACTCTTACAAGCCCGCCAGAATAAGGCGCCCATCTCATCATGGCCACGGATGAGACGTCTTCTTCGATCACGATTTCTTCCCAATGATTATGAGCAGATATTATTCCAGCAATATCAAAATTGTAGACAAGAAAATCGAACTGTCACAGATTACACTAAAGAATTTCAACAGTTGGCTACACGAAACGATCTGTCAGAATCTGAGTCACAGAAGGTGGTACGATTTATAGATGGGTTGCGACCAATAATTTAGGACCGAGTTCAGATGTACCCAGTCGGGACCGTCGATGAAGCAGTTCAATTGGCGGGTAGGGCAGAAACACAACTTGCAAGAGCTCCTGTTCGTCCATATCCTTCAAATTGACCCCCCATGACGGGTCCCACGTAGGATTCAATGCTGCCACGAGGAAAAAATCCAGTACCTCAACTTTCTACAACCACAAACTGTGATATTGGGAGCGGCTCATCCAGACCTCAATGTGCAACACCCACAACAGCGGGTCCGAGTAGGATTCCAAATCTTTATACTCGGCCAAGGTCGAACAATTGTTACCACTGTGGCCAACCAGGCCACTTATCAAACACTTGTCCTCAACGTCCCACAGCACACTTGACTATAAATGAAGGGGGCACTGAAGATGAGGCCACAAAAGAAGACCATCGCTTTGATGAACATGAACAAACCACTGAAGAAATAGCAGGTGGCGATGAAGTGACGAACGAAGATCGTGGCGAATTTCTAGTTATGAGGCGATTACTGTATGCCCCACGAAAGGAATTACATCCACAGCGACACAATATATTTCGTACTCGGTGCATCATCAACGGAAAGGTCTGTGATGTGATCATAGATAGTGTTAGTAGCGAAAACATCATCTTAAGAGTAATGGTGGACAAGTTGCGACTACCAATGATGAAACATCCTTCCCCATACTCAATTGGCTGGATAAAAAAAGTGAATGAGACCAAGGTAACTGAACAATGTACTATGTCATTTTCAATTGACAAAAATTATAAGGATCGTGATGCGACCCATCGGGGACGAGATAATGTCTACGTATTCGTCAAAGATAGTCGAAAAATAATCCTTGCCCTTATGACACCAGAGAACCACCCTGAAGCCTCTAAAGTGGATGGGAGTTTTCTCTTGACTATTCAGGATTTCATGGAGGAATCTAAGGAAACTGACGAGGTATACACCGTAGTAGTGAATGGCGAGGAAGAGGAACCCTCAAACATCCCTTCAAGTTTAAGACTGTTGCTAAACAAATTCAAAGAAGTCTGGCCTGAGGATTTACCTGATGGATTGCCCCCCATGAGGGACATCCAACATCATATAGACCTTGTCCCTGGGACTAGCCTGCCCAATCGCCCTCATTATCGGATGAGTTCGAAGGAGTGTGAGATACTTCAAGGGCAAGTGGAGGAATTGATCCATAAGGGTCTCTTGAGAGAGCATGAGCCCATGTGCCGTACCAGCATTATTAACGTCAAAAAAAGATGGAAGATGGCGCATGCATGTTGATAACCGAGCAATCAACAAAATTACCATCAAATATTGGTTCCTAATACTACGGTTGGACAACATGCTCGATATGTTAGAAGGGACCAAGGTATTCTCTAAACTAGATCCAAGGAGCGGGTACCATCAGATTTATATTCGACCCGGTGATGAGTGGAAGACGACATTCAAGACCAAGGAATGGTTGTATGAGTGGCTGGTTATGCCCTTCGGCCTATCGAACTCACCAAGTACTTTTATGCATTTGATGAATCAAGTTCTAAAACCGTTCACTGGCCGATTTGTGGTAGTATATTTTGATGACATATTGATATATAGCCAGGATGAGGCGGAGCATAGGAAACATCTCAGGCAGGTGTTACATGTCCTACAAATTAACAAGTTGTACCTCAACTTGAAGAAGTTTAGTTTTTTAACTGACAGCCTGTTGTTTCTAGGATTTGTTGTAATGTCCACATGCATTCGCATGGAAGATGAAAAGGTGCGAGCTATTAGGGAATGGCCGATCCCGACAAACATTCATGAGGTGAGGAGTTTTCACGGGTTGACGACTTTCTATCATTGATTTGTGCGAGATTTTAGCACCATAGTCGCACCTATAACAAATTTCATGAAAAAAGAACCATTCCAGTGGACCGATAAAGCTGATAAGAGCTTTCATGATATCAAACATCGTTTGTCTACAACACCGGTCTTAGTGCTTCCTAATTTCGATAAATTGTTTGAGGTTGAGTGTGACGCTTCATATGTCGAAATTGGATGAGTATTATCATAGGAAGGCAGGCCGGTAGCCTTCTACAGCGAGAAGCTCAGCGAAACCCGAAAGAAGCGGTCAACTTATGAGCTTGAGTTATACGCAGTTGTTCAGGCGCTATGACATTGGCGGCATTATCTGATTCAAAGAGAGTTTGTTTTGTACACTGACCATTAAACATTAAAGTTTATTAATAGTCAGACTAACGTGAATTGTGTGCATGCTAGATGGGTTACGTTTTTATAGGAATTCACGTTCGTTCTGAAGCACAAGTCAGGTCAGTAGAACAAGGTGGCTGATGCACTTAGCCGTCGTGCATCACTACTAGTTACAATGAGCAACGAGGTAGTTGGCTTCGACTATCTCAAGGAGTTGTATGCCGAGGATGAAGACTTTAAAGATTCTTAGATGAAGTGTCAAGAAGGTCAACCCTGTGACCTTCATATATAGAACGATTTTCTCTTCAAAGGGAATCGATTGTGCATTCCCCAAAGTTCTCTAAGGGAGCAGATTATTTAGGAGCTACATGGAGGTGGCCTTGGTGGACACCTGGGGCGAGACAAGACGCGAGCTCTTGTGGAAGAGCGGTATCATTGGCTGCAGTTAGTACGCGATGTGGGAAAAGCCATACAACTTTGTTATGTTTATCAGACCTCCAAGGGACAATCTCAGAATACGGGCCTCTACACTCCGTTACCTGTTCCTGACGGTCTTTGGGAAGATTTATCAATGGACTTCATGCTTGGTCTCCCACGAACACAACGTGACATGGATTCGATATTCGTGGTGGTAGATCGTTTCTCAAAGATGGCGTACTTTATCCCATGTAAGAAGACCTTCGATGCAACACACGTGGTGAATTTATTTTTCAAGGAGGTCGTTCGGCTACACGGGGTCTCCAAGACCATTACTTCTCATCGTGACACGAAGTTCATTAGCCACTTTTGGCGGACTTATGGAATCGATTCGATACACGACTTCAATTCAGCAGTGCTACCACCCACAGACTGATGGGCAGACCGAAGTTGTGAATCGCACATTGGGAAACCTCCTTCGCGGTATTTCAGGAGAAAAACCGAAGCAGTGGGATTTGTCATTGTCCCAAGTAGAGTTTGCATTCAACAACATGGTGAACCGCTCGACAGGAAGATCACCGTTACAGATTATCTACGGACGAGTGCCTCGCCATACACTTGATTGATTCCTCTACCCAAGCACCCAGGCACCAGCATTACAGCAGAACATATGACAAACAAGATCATGGGCATCCATGCAGAAGTGCAGACCAAGCTACATGCCTCGAACGAGAAGTACAAGGAACAAGCGGACAAGCATTGGCGACAAAAAGTGTTCGAGGTGGGAGACCGCGTTATGGTCCATCTGCGCAAAGAGAAATTTCCGAATGGGACATACAACAAGTTAAAAAATAAGAAGATTGGACCCGTCCCAATCATCCGAAAGATCAATGACAACGCTTATATTGTTGATCTTCCAGATGACATGGCAATCTCACAAACTTTCAATGTCGCGAACCTGACCAAGTATCATGAACCAGAGCATGACGAGAACTCGAGGACGAGTTCTTTTGAAGTGGAAGAGACTGATGTAGAGTGGGTCGCGGACAATTACATGGCCAAGGTGGATCAGAAAAGGCCCGGTCGATGACAGAAGTGATCCAGACCATCGAACCTTAAATCGGGCGTATCTCGCAATCCGGAATGAGTTATCTGACGTAAAATATATGATTTTGGGGTAGAACGAGCTACTAAAGCCAACCAACCCCATTACGCGGGGTTACGCAGCCCGAAATTGTGAAAAACCCCTGGATCGACGGTCGTTTTCCTATTTTAATTTCATTTTTACTATAAATAGTAAGTTTTAGTTTGATTATAACTCTTCATCCATCGGGCTTTAGGAGTTGTGCCCAATGTGAAAAGAGCTTAAAATAATTAGGAGAACAGTTTGGTGAAGCCAAATAGGACGCTTACTATTTTTGGCTAAAAACCTTGCGCACTAGTAGACATCATGACCGTCTATAAATAGTAAGTTTACTATTTATAGTAAGTCGTGGATTCTAGGAGTTTGAGTTGTAGTTTGATTCTAATTTCTTTCCCATTGCTTGGTACCCCTATTTAAAGGGCTGTGAACTCATTTTCATTCATTAATTAATCAATTTCGAATTTATTAGAATTTATTTCTATTTTCTGCTTTCTTTCCTCGTGGATTCGAGAAGTCTCTATGAGGAGTCCAGAGAAGCTCTGTGGATTCAGAGTAGTTATCCTCATCACGTTCATCCCTGCGTCAGCAAGTGCTGAACTCTCTGCTTCTAGCAGGTTGGACCCAGCTGTTTTTGATTTAAGCTGAAGAATGGATACCACGGTTTCTTTGACAGGTTTCAATGATTAGTAATAGCTCCTCCTGCATTGAAGGCCTGTTCAGGGCCTAGTGAGTTCAGAAATCCTTCCACTTTTAATTAATGCTAATACAATTGTGTTTCTTAAGGAATCAAAATGTTTTAATGCACTATTGAAATGAATTGCAATTGTTTGTTCAAGAGAGAGGAAATGATCACATTGCAGTTGCATTCCTTCCATGTCTAACTTGAATTATGATTGGGTCATTTCAACTTTATTGGGTTTCAATTCAATTAGATTGTGCATCCAAACATGTCCTTATTATTCTTAGTTCATGTGAGACACACCCGAAAAATAAGCCCACCTTATGAACCACGTGCTGCCATATGTTTCTCAGTTTGTCTTCAGATAGAGGTTTCTGAAGAAACTCTGTTGCACCCAACTGAAAAAATAATAATAATAAAGAAAGGAAGAAAGAAATCATGAGACTCTGAATAACCACCACATACAAACAAATGTATACATGTGTATCAGGAAGCAGATGAGAAAACACACCTTTGGGCAATTTTACCATTCTTCATTTTGAACCTCACATTTACTATAATGAAGATGAAGCGCATAAGTGGAAGTTTGGTGTGAATGGAAGCAAGAGTCCCTACCATCATAAATAAGAATGTGCGCCTTGCCATGGCCCATAAGAATGCCTGATCTTATCATGAACCATACTTGAAGCTAGGACCCACAACACAGGACCACCCAAGCAACCAGATTTTAGGAAGCTATAAGAAGCCAAGGTATCTCCAATTTGTTTCCATGTACCTAGGTATTAGGTAACAGTATCAGCCAGTGTATTGGCATGTTGTTATTTCCTTCTTTAGCATTCATACAGTGCATCAAGGCTTCAAATTGCAGTCACATTACTTCCAAGTTCCAAGTTGGACCTGTGAAGAACATGATTGCAATTTGAAGGCTACTTCCTCATTACAAACATTTGGAAACATGTACTTCGACTAAAGCCAAAATACTCTCAGGAGAAATGTAAGAACAAACAACAAACTTTAGAAAGCCAGATTACAGAGAATGACATAACAATGAAATCTTTGGAATGTGTTTTCTTTCCATACAAACTTGGGGATGGTGCATCTCATGCCCAAAGATCGGGTGTAGTTGGCCTTGGCCGTGCAATTTGACAAGGTAATCTATTGATTCCGTTCACAGTAATTTGGAAGGACTCTGCACATGTAATGCTAGTAAACTAAAAGAACATTGGAATTTCAAAAGGCTAGAAAGATAACATCAAATCAAAATATGCACATGCTGAGATGATCTGTACAATTATCTGAATTTTTTAAACTATCTGAGATGATTTGTACAATTTCAGAGCATTTCACCAATTTAAAGCTTTAAATTCCACCTAATGTGTATTTAGAAGGACCGAATCACATCTATAGTCATCAAAGCTTGGGCTAACTTTGAGGACTTTTTACTGGGATTTGGCAATATGAAGCCTGGCCCCTTGACAGCCTATCCAATAGATCACCACCAGGCCATTCCTTATAGCCCATAGTTCTAACTATGAATGCAAGTGGAAACACCAGCCTATCCAATAGATCACCACCAGAAGGATTATTTTACAGCTAAAGTGAACTTCATTTTCTAGAAAAATATAGCATGGAATCAAATGGAAACGAACCTGCTGTTTGGGAGATTCTTCAATGCATTAACTACAAAACTCTTGTACAACCCAATGAAACTGTCAAGTGCCACGATACCTGCATTCGCATTGGGCAATCAGAAGATTGCTTTCCTTCGCAATAGACAATTTCTGTTGGAAGCAAATTAGAGATCAACAGTTGCACAACAAAAGACTACACGAACTAAACTGAGAAATGCAGTATCATTGTACAATACAGGAATGTAGAATATTGGTTGGTTTAGTTATCATCTAGTGCATGAACAAATTTTTTTATATAATCATTTTAGTGTATGCAACCTGGCTTCCTATGTACAAAACAGATTTTTTTTTTCCATTCAAATTAACTGCAATTTACTGCACCGGTTGCATTCTTAGTTTGCTGATTCAGTTTTTAACATGTTAAAACTGAGAGAAAGATAGGCCCGATAGTTGAACACCTCTTTCTTGTGGAACCGAATGCAGTATAGTACAAGAATATTCTGGAACTATCTTATAAAACCCATGTTAAGGAAGTATGTTTGACAGATGAAGCTACCAAGCAATAATTTCAAAAAGGGAGTAGCCACGATTTACACCCACCTTTGTCACTAGCATACAGTCAATTTTTCCATTTGGAAAAATGGTGGGTGTGGACGATATCAACTCCCTTCTTAAAATACATCAAACTCCTTATTAAAATAAATCATTTCTTAATCCATATCCATGCCCAGTCTTGTCCATGCATAGGCCTTGCATGATAGCAAACACACGTTGCAATCAAGAAATCCATGTCCAGGGCAGGTATTGCTTGTAGAGGTTTACTAATCAGACACACAAGTATAAGGCATGCCATCTACATACTCCCATTTGTGTCAATCAGACACAAGTACAAGATCCAAGCTGTCCACCAATTGAGTACCAGCTTGCAAATGTCCTATCCCAACATTCATGCTGCTTTATTCTTGTTGACCATAACATTTGAAATAGGGAAAGTACATAAATCAATTTCACTTACAACCAAACAGAGCGTGGGCCATGCCGACTATGTCAAGTGACCTGAAAATTAGTCAAGTGACTTGAAAATTAGTCGAGTGACCTGAAGATTAACGTTGTATGTAAAATAAAATGGAAGAAAATGACACAACTCACCTTGACGCCCTTTTCCCTCCTCCTTTACTCGGGCTTGGGACCGGCAATGCGAGAAGTTGCATTGGCGGAGTTAAAAAAGGGCTTAAGCTCCATTTGGTTTGAGAAAAAATTATATTCATAAAGATTGATGTGATGACCAAATAGAGCCTAAGACTTATATGCAAATTTACTAAAAGTTATGATAGGAACTCTTACACTACAAATATGATGACCAAGTGACCACATGTAAAAAGAAGAAAAGAAACAGAAGAGATTAAATTAAAGACATGCAACTCAAGAAAAAAACACCCACAACAATTAATAGGAAACTTCACATTCATCTATAAAAATATGAATCCGCACAAGGAAAACAAAGCAAAAAGGAAAAAGAAAATGTGAACTTGTGAAGATGTCAAGACATGATACACAAAGCTCCCAACTCAAGAATACAAACCTGCAGTCAAACAAGGAAAATCTACATGAAGCACTCCAAATAGTGAAGAAAAAGAAATGTTTTCATGGACTTATAACCATTATGTTTTAGAATTTTTCAATGGGACTCTTGATCCACACATGATTGAGATCCTGACTGTTCATCGGGTGGAGCCACAACTTAGATGTGTTGGCCTAAAACTCGGGTCTATGGGCTAATCATGTGCTCCTCACGTGTAGACAAGAATAGATAGTTAAGAAAACTTGATTCATAGCACATTTGATGTATACATGTGTTCCACTAGATAGTAGGTCCGTTTTACAAATTCCAGGTTGGCATGGAAAACATGACTGTTTCTATGGTGGAGAATCATGAACTGCATAGTCTTATGTATAGCGGTTAAATTGCAGACCTATCATGGATATAGCATGGCCTAACAATCATTTAACTGATAAAATAGACAAAGGGCCTCTGTGTTAGAGAAAACCCAAATCAAACCACTTGAAAATAAAAATTTAAAAATAAAATAAACCTCTGTTTTGCAGCCTTCTTTTGCAAGAATCCAAAAACCAAAAAGAAGAAGAAGAAGCAAAAATCCAAATCAAATTGCTTCTTTATTAACAAGTTATTTTAAATAACACACACACACACACACACACACACACACACACACACATTTGAGGCCTTTGATTGCTAGCTAATTAGACAAAAAACCAAATTTAGACTAAATAAAAAATATTTAGGACTGCTACCTGTGCAACATGTAGATCCACTTCCAAGAAATTGTTTTGGGTTTATAAGGTGGTAAATACAGTCTTAGGTAGCTATTTTGGATAGGCTTTCTTTTGCAATTCTATTGAAGTAGTGACTTATTTGATATGCTCTTGAATTCAGGAGAATGTGTATAAAACATCATACTTGTTGTGCTGAAATGTTTAAATTTTCTCATTAGATTATGGTGAACATAACTTTTGAAAATGATGAGTAGAGTAAATCAGTTAAAGTGTTAAATTCAAATCACAGACACACAACAAACAGATCTCGACTCTGGCAAGATACAAAAAGATGCCAAAGGTAACTGAGTGAAAAAGCAAAGTCTTCCCACTAATGATCAAGATTGGAGAATGGGAGCATGCTGCAAAGGACTAGAAACACAAACACACATCTGGGACCCCTCAGTGCCCAAGCCAATTAACAGTGGTAATATCCAAACATGGATTCTTATCAGTGGATAATATTTTTAGAATCAAGTAAACAGAAAAGCTTACACAACATTTTTGTACTTCTAAAAAACCAAAAAGGTAAAAAAAGAAAAAAGAAAAAGAAAAAGAAAGAAGGTTTGAAAGAAAAGTAGCACTCTAGGAATAATAATAGGATCAATCACAAGAAGACTTACAAGGCTTATCATCTTTTGAGAGTGCCAAAAGTTTACCCTGATGATATATGAGAGTTGTATTACCTGGCATACGGTTATAACAATCGGTTCATTTCCAGCATGTGTCATTCTAAAGTTTGAAAGAAGATTATGGATGGAAGAATGCTTTGAAATTTTAATAGGTATGTAACAGGTATACTAGGATGTTGCTGCATTGAAAGAGAAAACAAGTGATAAACTATCATAATGGGCACAAGTAACAGCCTTACCTGTCCCTCTTCCTTACGAGACATCCAGAACTTTCAGTTTTGCTCGAAGAATTTGCATGTTAACCATAAAAAGTCCAAACAATCCCTTAAGGTCACCAATATACAGGAAAAAACAAAAATTTACTGTGATTATGGGAGTTCAAAGCATACTTCACTCAGCCACAGTTAGTCAAGATGTATTAGCCCCAACTCGGCCGAATTTATGTGACTCCAATCGACTTGATTTCCAGATATTGCACAAGAAAGTCAAGTGTTGGATTTATGTGACTCCAACTGACTTGATTTCTAGATTTTCATATGCTAAAGTGAAAATCACCTTGTTACTTTCTATTATCTGGGTTATCCTAAAAATTATTAACAATGCAGGTGCAACCAAGGAGGCACATGTCAAGTTCCTAACACAAAGGGGCTGCCTCAAGCCCATTGGATATCAGGCTATCAGCTTAATGTACAGGAAATGAAAAATGCATTGCTTTTCATGGTTCGCACTTGGTAACATATGCTTGCATATGCATTTCATGGTTCGCACTTGGTAAACTCAAAAACCATCCATGCTATGAATTCAAATGTATATAGGTGGTATCCCAAAAATCAGACTTGTATAATGGATTTATACTTTGATTCGTAAACCCTTTTGTTGAATTAGGTCCAAACCGTCGAATCTCCTAAGCGTAGGTGGGTTCATTGACCCGTTGTTCTTCTGTCTTGGGAGGGATCTCAAAATCTGAAATTCCCATTAGTGGTCATGCTCAGCAGAGTCCATGTCATTAGTGTTCAGGATTTAAGTCCGGTTGGGTCAGCTCTGTCTTGATTGCAGCCCTTGTGCACAGCTCAATCTATAACGCTGTCAGTGTCATGGGCATTCACCTCTCCCATGGCCAATTCCAATGCCAGGTAAATGAGAGAGCATGTGGTATGGTCAACAGATATATCATAGGACTTCTGCCAACCATTTAAAGCACAACCCAAATTGCTACATGAAAGCTTAAGGTAATGATGATAGTTTAATGAAAAGCTGACATTGAAGGTTAATACTAATACAAAAGTGGCACCCGCTGGAATGTTTTCTTCATAGCACAATAAAAGATGCATGCAGTTATTTAGGAAGAAAAGAAATTTTGAAAAAAAAATGAAAAGAATTTGGGAAGACAGTACAAAACTTACAAAACAGCAGGAGCTTGCATGAGTCCTATCACTTTTGGAATCTTCCCAGTAAGCCTATTTCCCTAAAGAGACCTAATAATAGCAAGTTTTTTATCAGAAGGGTCAGCACACCATTATCAAGAAAAACAACCTAATTAAATGCAACAAGAATGGATGACAACTGGATGCAAAAAATAAAAGAAAAAAAAGTTGCAAATTATCAGCTGCAATAGAGATTCGGTGCTGTATACTACAGCAAGCAGTTTAACTATAAGAGTTCAAAAATATCAGTAGCTGAATGATTCTGGTTAGTTGATTAGTAGATGAAACGAATAATTATTTGCAGATGAAAGAAGAGATACAATAGAGCTTTTGAAAGATGGAAACATACAATGTAGCTACTTGTAGGAAACTAATGTTGTAAGGAATCTCTCCAGTGATTTGATTGTAAGAAATATCCTTGGAAGTCATAACAGTCAATAGACCATAAACAATTGAAGAAAGAATAAGAACAACACCCACATCAAAAGGAATGCCAGCCATCTTACAGGATTTCGTAGCTTGTACAATTCCCAATGTTATCCAGTATGGTTCCTGAGATGTTATTGCCCCTCACATCACTGCAACAACACCGGTAGAGATGGTTCAAACAAGGGTATGAACAAAATCTCAAATATAAATTCCCAGACAACCATTGATGCAGGTTCCATCAGTATCCACTTACAAGTACCATAGGCCAGTCAATTGGCAAATATCAGGAGATAATGTTCCTGTCAGCAAATTCTCCCGTAACCCACTACAGAAAACAACATCATTCATCATTTCGCAGGGAAAAAAAATTAACATAGCAAGGTTTAGAAAATGGAATTGTGACCATAGAAAAGCTGATTGGTGTTACAGTTGCATAACGGTAAAGGCCATGTGAAAGCAAAAAAATGGGTAAATTGAGAAAACAGAAAACATCAGGCGCACAAAATAACGGCTGTTTTTCATTGGAATAGTGTTACATTGGATGACATAATGCCACTAGATGAAGAAACAAAACATCCAGTGTATGCAATGGATGCAATTACATTACATGGAAGCAGTTATTGAGGAAACAATAGCCTGATTTTGGCTAACAACTATTGTTTATCTAATGTCCATCTTACATAACAAGAATCAAAGTGGTCATCACATTACATAACACAACCCATAGTGTGGCAACAATAATGGGCGACTCCAAAACATACCAAATTCCTAGATGAACTAGATCTAATTTGAGATAGACTTATAAATTGTGATTTACATGGGAGTACACAAAGTGCAGGAAGTACTCATAGATACTGCAATACTTCATTCCAATAAATCAACCTCGGAATGTCACCAGTGAGCTGATTCTGAGCAAGATCCCTAAAAAAAGTTTAAACAACAAGGGACCCATTAAAATCATTTTGTACACACAAATCCACACCATTGAAAACAAACAGTTGTAGTTCAGGTATGTTTTATCAGACAAACCCCCAATGCAAATGTGTGACTAAGAAAACCATAATGAGAAGGGATTTTCGGATTCCCAAATAAGTGATTAGGAATCTTTAATTCCCAAATTGAAATCAAATAGGGATTTTAATCCCAAATTCAGAATCACAGATTAGGGATTGCGATTCCCATATCAGCCATTAGGGTTTTCCATCCCCAAAAATTGACTATTGAGGATTTTGGATTGGAATCCCAAATCCAGTTACGATTGGGGAATTTTGGATCCCAAAACCCAAATTCCAAATCGCCCATTAGGGATTTCAAATCCCCAGATCCGGAAGAAATTGGGGATTTCAATCCCATTAGGGTCTAGACAATCATACCAATCAGGAACACTTAGGGTGGATCTATGCGACCTTGGACTCGGATTTGGCCATTAGGGGTGTTTCTGCATCCAATTCCAGCATCTAGCCACAACAGCAATGTCTATCGCCATTGAGAGACTGTATTGAGATTGGGATTAAAGGATTACAGGAATCCCGTGATTAGAATCATCAGTCCTGTGTATCAAGTGTAGAGATATTATCGAAATCCATCATACCTATCAGTTACAACCATGGTAGCTTGATCCCGATAGTGCTGCCACCCACTAGAGCCGAAATTAAGATAATAGACAACCCTATTAGTGCCATTGGCAGCCATGACTGAAAGCAGCGGCCTCCTAATTTGCGTATGTCGTCGGAATCCAACATGATGGTGAAAGTATATCTCTCCATACAGAATCCTAAAAGGGAAAACCGCATCAGATTGCTCGGCTATTGGGAAAAACTCTCTTTGCCAGAGAGAATGACATTAGAGGAAGCTCAGGCGCTGTCATTGGTGGCGGTCTTCCTTTTCATCAGCCTCTTTCGCACGGCAGCCAAATTTTGCAGCCGTGGTTTCAGCCAACGATTTAGGCGAGATCGGCAGTAGTGACGGTGTAGAGGGAGAACCGATAAAGATAGTGCAGCTTTGATTTGGGGTTACAGGGACGCAGCTGCTCCGTTGATTAGGTTAGGGATTTTTTCCCTTTTCCCTCCTTCCTCCCAAAACCCAACCCTAGAGCTGTAGATCTGATCTAAGAACCCTGAGAATGAGAAGAAAGGAAGAGAAATAAGAGAGAGAATGAGATTTGGAGATGGGAGATGGAAAGTTCCAAATCAAAGATGGGGGAAGCAGGAGACGAGAGGGAGAGATGATAAAGGGAGTGCTAATTAACCAAATAAGCAGCAGCAGAATTCTTTTGGAGAGAAGAGGTGAACCTGACGAGGAATAGAAAGAGGGGAGAAGGTTTTTGGAGAGAAGAGGCGCGCGAGAGAAGAAGCGCCATTTGGAATTCGGGTGGGCAATTTGCCCACCCCAAATTGAAATGTGCAGCGGTGGCTTCATCCTACACGGGCGGCCACAAAAAAACGCCCCTCATTTCCATCTATAGTGGCGTTTGTTGTGGCCGCCTGTGATAAAAACGCCCCTAATAAGGATATTTTTTGTAGTGTGGTCCAGGAGTTGGAATCATCTGATCTAGAACTATTTTAGGCATTTCCCATCCTTTGTATTTACTTAGATCAATGTGATGTAGAGCGGGTCGCGAACAGTTTTATGGCCGAGATGGATCAGAAAAGGCCCGGTCGACGACAGAAGTGATTTGGACCGTCGGACCTTAGATCGGGCGTATCTCGCAATCCGGAATGAGTTACCTGACGTAAAATATATGATTTTGGGGTAGAACGAGCTGCTTTAGCCAACCAACCCCGCTATGCTGGGTTACGTAGCCTGAAATTGTGAAAAACCCCTTGATCGACTGTCGTTTCCCTATTTTAATTTCGTTTTTACTATAAATAGTAAGTTTTAATTTGATTATAACTCTTCATCCGTCGGGCTTTAGGAGTTGCGTCTAACGTGAAAAGAGCTTAGAATAATTAGGGGAACGATTTGGTGAAGCCAAATAGGACACTTATTATTTTTGGCCGAAAACCTTGCGTACTAGTAGACATCACGACCGTCTATAAATAGTAAGTTTATTATTTATAGTAAGTCGCGGATTCTAGGAGTTTTAGTTGTAGTTTGATTCTGATTTCTTTCCCATTGCTTGGTACCCCTATTTAAAGGGTTGTGAACTCATTTTTAGTCATCAATTAATCAATTTTGAATTTATTAGAATTAATTTCTATTTTCTTCTTTCTTTCCTCGTAGATTTGAGAAGTCTCTGTGAGGAGTCCAGAGAAGCTCCGTGGATTGGGAGTAGTTATCCTCATCACATTCCTCCCTGCATCAATTGATATTAAAGCCAAGTTTCCCCTCGAGCCATGGCAAACAATGAAGGTATGAATCAAAATCCTGTAAACGGTGATCCAGGGATTCATTATTTTTTGAAAAGAATGGAAGCTTTCCATCAGGAGAGTCAGTTGATCATGCAAGGGCTGCAGGCAACCCTCGACCATCTTGCGGATGCGCTACTTCCGCCCCAAGCCCTAGGCGGTGCTCCACCACTTATGGTTGCTCTACCACCTATGGTGGCTCCACCACCCATAGTTGCTGTACAACGCAACCCCGATTTCTGTAGAGCACTACCAGTGTCAAACCGTAAGGCTACACCAGATGATTCAAGTTCTAGTGACGAGGACCTTAATGAGGGTTTTGTCCGACGATCAATCCATGGAGGTGATCATCTAAATCGTCCTGAAAGAGACTATCGAGATAACGTATAAAAGATTTTCTCGATTGGCTAGCCGAAGTAGAGAGATATTTTGATTATATGGACGTGCCAGATCATAAAAAGGTAAAATTGGTAGCATTTAAATTAAAATCTGGTGCTTCTGCATGGTGGGAATAATTACAACTCTCATGAGCCCGTTAAAACAAGACGTCTATCTCATCATGGCCATGGATGAGACGTCTTCTTCGATCACAATTTCTCCCCAGTGATTATGAGCAGATATTATTTCAGTAATATCAAAATTACTGACAAGAAAATCGAATCGTCACAGATTACACTGAAGAATTTCATCAGTTGGCTATGCGAAACAATCTGTTAGAATCTGAGTCACAAAAGGTAGCACGATTTATAAGTGGGTTGCGACTGACAATTCAGGACCAAGTTCAGATGTACCCAGTTGGGACCGTGGATGAAGCAGTTCAATTGGCGGGTATGGCAAAAACGTAACTTGCAAGAGCTTCTACTCGTCCATATCCTTCGACTCGACCCCCCATGACGGGTCCCACGCATGATCTAATGTTGGCACGAGAAAAAGATCCAGTAGGAGAATGTCCTCAACCTCCTACAATCGCAAACCGTGATACGGGGAGCGGCTCATCCAGACCTCAACATGCAGTACCCACAATAGTGGGCCCTAGTAGGATTTCAAATCCTTATGCTTGGCCAAGGTCAAACAATTGTTACCGCTGTGGCCAAGAAGGCCACTTATCAAATACTTGTCCTCAACGTCCCGCAGCACACTTGACTATAAACGAAGGGGGCATGGAAGATGAGGCTGTAGAAGAAGATCATAGCTTTGATGAACATGAACAAACCATTGAAGAAATAGTAGGTGGCGATGAAGTGACGGGTGAGGATCGTGGCGAATTCTTAGTTGTGAGGCGACTACTGTATGTCCTACGAAAGGAATTACATCCACAGTAACACAATATATTTTGTACTCGGTGTACCATCAATGTAAAGGTCTGTGATGTGATCATAGATAGTGGCAGTAGCGAGAACATCGTCTCGAGAGTGATGGTGGACAAGTTACGGCTACCAACGATGAAACATCCTTCCTCGTACTCAATTAGCTAGATAAAAAAGGTGAATGAGACCAAGGTAACTAAACAATGCACTATCTCATTTTCAATTGACAAAAATTATAAGGATCAAATACTTTGTGACGTGGTCAATATGGAAGCTTGTCATATGCTACTCGATTGACGGACTGTGATGTGACTTATCGGGGACGAGATAATGTCTACGTATTTCTCAATGATATTTAAAAATAATCCTTGCCCTTATGACACCAGAGAACCACCCTGAAGCCTCTAAAGTGGAGGGAAGTTTCCTCTTGACCATTCGGGATTTCATGGAGGAATCCAAGGAAATCGACGAGGTATACGCCGTAGTGGTGAAGGGCGAGGAAGAGAACCCTCAAACATCCCTCTAAGTTTAAGACTATTGCTAAATGAATTCAAAGAAGTCTGGTCTGAGGATTTACCTGATGGATTACCCCCCATGAGGGACATCCAATATCACATAGACCTCGTCCCTGGGGCTAGCCTGCCCAACCATCCTCATTATCGGATGAGTCCGAAGGAGTATGAGATATTTCAAGGGCAAGTGGAGGAATTAGTCCCTTAGAGAGAGAGCATAAGCCCATGTATCGTACTAGCATTATTAACACCAAAAAAAGATGGAAGGTGGCGCATGTATGTCAACAGCCGGTCAATCAATAAAATTACCATCAAATATCGATTCCCAATACCACGGTTGGACGACATGCTCGATATGTTAGAAGGGGCCAAGGTGTTCTCTAAACTAGATCTAAGGAACGGGTACCATCAAATTCGTATTTGACCCAGTGATGAGTGAAAAACGACATTCAAGACCAAGGAAGGGTTGTGCGAGTGGCTGGTCATGCCCTTCGGCCTATCGAACATACTAAGTACTTTTATGCATTTGATGAATCAAGTTTTAAAGCCGTTCACTGGCCGATTTGTAGTAGTATATTTTGATGACATATTGATATGTAGCCAGGATGAGACGGAGCACAGGAAACATCTCAGGTAGGTGCTGCAGGTCCTACAAATTAACAAGTTGTACCTCAACTTGAAGAAGTGTAGTTTTTTAACTGATAGCCTGTTGTTTCTAAGATTTATTATAACGTCCACAGGCATTCGTGTGGATGATGAAAATGTGCGAGCTATTAGGGAATGGCCGATCCCGATAAACATTCATGAGGTGAGGAGTTTTCACGGTTTGACAACTTTCTATTGTCGATTTGTGTGAGATTTTAGCATCATAGTCGCGTCTATAACATATTACATGAAAAAAGGACCGTTCCAGTGGACCGATAAAGATGACAAGAGCTTTCATGAGATCAAGCATCGTTTGTCTACAACACAGGTCTTGGTGCTTCCTAATTTCGACAAATTGTTTGAGGTTGAGTGTGACGCTTCATATGTCGGAATTGGAGGAGTATTATCACAGGAAGGCAAGCCGGTAGCCTTCTACAGCGAGAAGCTCAGCGAAGTCCGAAAGAAGTAGTCGACTTATGAGCTTGAGTTATACGCAGTTGTTCAGGTGCTGCGACATTGACAGCATTATCTGATTCAAAGAGAGTTTGTTCTGTACATTGACCATCAACCATTAAAGTTTATTAATAGTCAGACTAACGTAAATCGTGTGCATGCTAGATGGGTTGTGTTTTTACAGGAATTCACGTTCGTTCTGAAGCACAAGTCAGGGCAACAGAACAAAGTGGCTGATGCACTTAGCCATCGTGCATCACTGCTTGTTACGATGAGCAACGAGGTGGTTGGCTTCAACTGTCTCAAGGTGCTGTATGTCGAAGATGAGGATTTTTAAGATTCTTGGATGAAGTGTTAAGAAGGTCACCCTAGTGACTTTTATATACAGGACGACTTTCTCTTCAAAGGGAATCGATTGTACATCCCCCAAAGTTTTCTGAGGGAGTAAATTATTCAGGAGCTACATAAAGGTGGCCTCGGTGGACACTTGAGGCAAGACAAGACGCGAGCTCTTATGGAAGAGTGGTATTACTAGCCGCAATTAGTACGTGGTGTGGAAAAAGCCATACAATGTTATCATGTTTGTCAGACCTCCAAGGGGCAATCTCAGAATACTGGCCTCTACACCCCGTTACCTGTGCCTGACGGTCCTTGGGAGGATTTATCAATGGACTTCGTGCTTGGTCTCCCATGAACACAACACGGCATGGATTCGGTATTTGTGGTGGTAGATTGTTTCTCCAAGATGACGCACTTTATCCCATGCAAAAAGACCCTCGATGCAACACATGTGGTGAATCTATTTTTCAGGGAGGTTGTACAGCTACATGTTCACTCCCCAAGTATAGGGTTGTGATGTAGTAATAAACTCGGTAAGACCGAGGTCGAATCCACAGGGACTGAAACTTGTACGTTTCCTGAAACTAGGTAGAAATAGAACTAGCCTAAGATGTAATCAAAATCAAATGTAAATTTAAGGAATAATTGTGGAATAATTATCTAAAACTTTAAGGAATTCAGAGGAAGGAAACTAGGGATTCAGAGGATCCACTTGTAGAGATCAGGGAGAAATTATGCCTGCTTCAGAAATCATGGAATTGAACTAGACTTCCTTTGATATAGTTTTCAAGAGGTGAATGGTATATGAATTAGGATGGATTCCATCATCTAACCATGCCCAGGAGACAAAGCAAACAACAGGATTAAACTAATTACCAACCAATCAACAATGTATGAGGATCAGGAAGGGTACTGTCATCCTACCATGCCCATGGAGCAATGATGAACAACAGGGCTTCCTGACTTCATAAACATAAAAGGGGAAAGAAATATTCAGAGCCATTGCAAACCCATTGTAATTTCAGTCACAACAGACCATTAAAGACTAAGAAAAATATTCTTTATAATAATCACTAAATCAAATTCAGTTTATGAAATTTAAAGGCACAAAGTAGAATCTCCCATCTTCCTACAAGCTTCACCTCCTAGCCCGAGCTAAGAGGTCTAGCCTAGCATGATCCTGCTAGAACCAAATAAAAAATATGAAAGGAAAGAAATAAAAAGAAAAAGAAAAAGGAAAAAAAAACTCCCGAAACCGGCTTCAAAATTCGCCTCCACGGCTGCACTTCCTGTCCCAGATGATGGCTCCCTTTCTCTCTTCTCTGTCCTTTTATAACTCGATGTAGGTCGGCTGGGCTGTTTGCGCAGCAAGCAAGTCAGTTTTTCGTAGTTGGAGACGTTTTACGCAACAGAGAAAACTAACAATTTTTCAATTTTGTTTGCACATGCAACCATGATCGAAGTTGGACAGGAAATCCACTCCGTCCACTGAGCTCACCTAGAAAAACCGGTCGTATATGGATGGTTTTGGATCGGATCTTTAGTGGTACGAAATATCTCTCTCACTGCCGTCTATCTTGCGTTTGAACGGATGAAAATATATCTCTGCTGCCTCTTGAAAATTCGTCACCTAGGTTAGGATGATGGGGAGCGTGGGCTTCTTATGGACGGTCCAGATCAGACCGTTGCTGTCCTATGGAGGCCTATAGAGATCAACCGCGAACTCTGTTTGCGAACAGAGCTTCCGCGTCCGCGCTGTGATGGATGGCGGCCCACTGATTGATGTCAGGACGAAAATCCATTCCGTACATTGGAATATACTCCAAAAAACATTTTGGAAGGGATATTTTTGGAGTGAAATTGGAGTGGCCCATACGATATTTTATTCTGCCGTCCATCCTACGTTTAACGGCTAGGATCTTACAATAGCTTGCATGGTGGTAAAACGACACCTAGGCGAGGGTCTACCCCAACCTCTCGTCACAATAGACGGTCCAGATCTGTCTTTTGAACAATGCCTGGGCCCCACAAATGCCAGCTGCGAGCTCTGTTTTCGCGCTGGCGAAAATTTGAATCCGAGAGGATGACGTCCCTGTGTTGCCATGCAGTGTTAGTGCAAAAAGTGTACTATATACACTGTATGATGATTATGAGAAATCCACACCATCCATCTTGTTCTTCTCATGATTTAAGGCGTTGAGACCGAAGATGAGGAGTATCCAGAGATCAGGTGGGTCCCAGATCAATAAATTGTGGGCTGATCTGTCCGTTGGGCCCCTTCCACAGCGATCCAATGGATGAAAATTTACGTGTACGGTTAATTTATGACCCTCAGGCCATGTATAAAGTTTTGAGCTGATCGGATGGCGAGAACCCCGTGATCTTGCATTTTGGACGTCTTTTGGGCCACTTAAGCTTCAGTTTCTCGATTTTCGCGGACCCCTAGTGTATAATTCCGTTGCTCTTGGTCTTCTAGAGTCCGTTCCTTGCCTTGGTGCTTCTGGAGCGTCAAATCCATGCATTTACCACCCTTTTTCAGTCCAGGCTCTTAAAAACACCCTGCAGCACAAACACGATTTAAATAGGCCTTTAAACATTATCATGGTCGTAAATCCATGAATAACTGGGGTCTAATATGCAATATTTGACCCTCAACACAACCCCCAACCAGCATCTTGCTAGTCCCGAGCAAGGTATGCGAAAAAATAAATTGAGAATTACAGGACAATTTCTACAAACCCAAGAGATTTATGAAAAACAATTCAGATACTCGAATTTAAAAAAACTAAGATTCATGAATGTTGGCATTACTTTCTCCTGAAATCAAGCTCACGGTAAACTTCATAATCAAGCTTAAATACTAATCCATTAATTAAAACGATTCTAAATATTGAATTCCATGGATGTATAGTCTAATCTCGACTTGACACCATTTAAATTTCACTCCTCTATTTCAGGATATCATTGGTAACCACAAGAGAATTCATGATAACCAATACCTAAACCAAAGCTTGATCCATTCTTCCAGCTTTTGATGATTTTCACACTATGTCAACTTGCTTAAAAGTACAGCCAAGGAGGAGAATCGAATCTACACCTATAGGAGCAAACCTATGGTAAAGACCGGTTGCCAAAAAGTTTATGAATGTTAACCTTGGGGAATCAAACCTTCACCTGTAGGGAGCAAACCTATGGTGAAAACCATTCGCCCAATCTTTTCAATTTCTCAAGTTGGTTCCTTTCAAGCTTAGTGATTACCAAATTAATCCTTCAATATCGAATGAAACCTTAATGTGTAAGCGAGATGTGACATGTAAAATTAGGATTCAATCAGTGTTTAAAACTTCTAATCATGGATTAATAGTTCTAACTTAACTGTGAAATCTAACAATAGTTGAATCCAAGAGTCATCAATTCCAACATCACTTATCTTGTAATTCTAAGTCTAAGATGGCCATTAAAATCGCTTCGAATTCATACGAAATTCTGAAAAATTAAAAAATTTCACAACTTTTGCTCAAGACCAAGAAACACTGATTAGGAAACCTAATCTCCCACCCCCAACCAAAAATCTACACTGTCCTCAATGTAAAAGATATGAGCGTGCAATGCACTTAGGACACGAAAAGTGAATATGAAGTGATGGGAAGATAGTACCTGGCTGATGAATCGAGAGATACTTTCCAAGAGATCGCAGCATGGGCGTCGGTCAGCACGAGAGAGAAAGTAACACAAAAATGATAAAAATAAAACCCTACCTGTACCACTTTCACAGGTGCCCTCGATTGCATTTAGCATATGCAACGAGCCTTTAAACCCCTAGGTTACCCCTAGTGGACAAGTTGTAGTCTCGTGAGGGTTTGCAGTAATGTTACCCACAAACATTGAACTAACTAATGATAAAAACGAAATGAAATGAAGAGCTGGGTTGCCTCCCAGGAGCGCTAAGTTTACCGTCTTCAGCCATACAAATAAAGCAACTACTCTAGTCCTAAGAAAGCAAGGAAAAACTACTGAGTCAAGCTGCAAGGTTCCTCTTTCGGCCAGTATCTTGATAAGTTTCTCAGTAAGTTCCTCAACAGGATCATCCAAAAGCCCTTTTTGCAATAGGCTTGGACGCCTTGGAGCATGACCTTCCATAGAAACTTATGTACCTCATTAAAATTTTGCTGTTGATTCGCTTGAGGTATCCAAAGTATATGTGATTCACCTGTGTCAGAAAAAGTTGCAAAGTTACTATCCCATGGTGAATCAGAGACTACAGGTAGATTAAATTGAGAAAAATTTTCAGGAAGTAGTGTAGTCTCAACACATTCCGAAGTAGCAAACTTCAGTTCAATTTTCAGCTCCTCCTCCCCTAATGGTAAATATTCAGGGTCTGTGGAAGAAGGGGCTTCAGAGTAAGGGTTCACTCGGTCAGTGATGACTACCGAGATGTCGTCTTGCAAGGCATTCACTATGTCTCTTATCATGTGATCATTTGAATCTGCAAAGTGTGCCAAACAATCATCAAAAGAGTTGGGACATTCAGCTGAGGGTGACTCATTTTCCACATTAAAGCTTGTGATGATCTGCCCAAGGAATCCATTGTCCTTAAAGGTAAATGGAGGTGTACTCTCTTGCTCCAGCCCTACACAGATGGATTGAAAATCAATAGGGGAAGCATCGATGTGATCACTTTGTTCATTGAAACTACTCAATCGAGGTGTTGAATTGTCAAACGTGTACAGCTCAGATGGTGGCCTCAACTTAGTGGTTTCAATTTCCAAGGTCGTAACGAGCAACTCGACCTTCTCCTGAATCACATCATCATTTAATTCAAAAGAGTGGTCCAAACATGTTTCACAAGAGTTAGAAGGGTCGATTGTAAGGGGCTCAGCCTCCACCTTAAAATTCAGACATGTCAGGTGAAGGGAGTGGCTCATTATGACCGACCACTTCATGTACATCTTGATCATTGACCTGGACCAAACTTGAGATTGATTCTAGGGGACTTTGGGCTGTATATTCATGATCATCATCCCAATAAGCATCATTGTCTAATTCCGTGCAGGTACACACTTGGGATGGGGTCGCTCTCCTCACATTCTACACCTAAGTTCGGTTGAGGTTTGAAAAACTAACCTCTACGTCATCATTGAGATCCTGTGTGTCATGTGAGGAAAGTGTGTCATCATCACGGTATTTGAAAGATACCCACGCATCTTGACCATTCCTTTGAACAGTCATCGAGATCAACTCATCGGGAAATTGAACCATATGTTCATTGATAGAATCCAACTCCTCATTTGTAATTCCGGAGTTCTTCCAAAGCGAGTTAGGATCACTTTTCTCGCATTGTATTTCCGGAATGAATTGTGGTTGAGATAACCGAGCCTCCTCTATCTTATCAAGGCGCGAATTAAGCGCTTCCAACGATTTTCTCATTTCCGTGAGATAGGCCAGCCTACGCTGAGCTGAATCCCTTGGATTGTTTCTGGTTGGATATCAATGGTAGGATATCTAAGAGGATAATCATTATAACATATAGTTGGTTCATCTTCCAAATTTTGATGTTTCCCCTGGTAATAGTCATAATGATCATACATGGGAGAATATGATGGTTGATAATAATCCTCGTTTCCATAATTACGATCATATACGGCCCTATTAACGATGGAACATAACGTTCTAGTCGGTTCTCAATGTCTTTCTTGATGGAGAAAAATCTTGAGGTATACGTTGAATTCCACAACCCTCGGGCATTCCCCAATATCTCTTATCCATCTCGGCATATGCACGTACTCCACGCTTCCATGGTAGAACCCTAACTCGGAGTCTAATTCTAAGAAGAAAAACCCTACAGTAATACATAAAGTAAGAGGAGAAGTTAGAAGGATGTTACAGACTAGAGATTCTTATATTAAGATCCTGCAAAAGAAAACAACAGAAATTAGTTTCTAAATTTAAAAATTCTAAAATAATGTTAGTTTTTAAACAAAAAGTCTACAAATAGAAATTTCTAAAAATAAATTAGGAAACAAAGTTAGATTCTAAAAGAGTTAGAATTAGAAAGTTAATAAAAATAGAAAGTTAGTTCCTAAAAAGGAAAGTTCCAGAATTAGAAAATTTCTAAAAATAAAGGGAAGATGAGTTAGTTTCTAAAATTAGCAAGAAACTCTAAAAAAATAAAAAAAAGAAATAACTAACCAAATTTCTAAAAACAAAAGAGGAAAGTTTCTAAAAATAAACTATTTCTAAAAAAAAATAAAATAATAATAATAAATAAATAAATAAATAAAATAAATAAAATAGGAAAATACTAGAATTAGAAAATTTCTAAAATTCAAACCCTAATTCTAAAAATAGAAAAAGTAGAGGAATCAGAAAAGGATTACCAATTTAGAAGTTTATGTCAGGATCCTACAAAACAGGAAACAAGTTAGTTCTAAAAATCAAATAGAAATAAGAATCTAAAACTAAAGTTAGTAAAATCCTAATCTCAAACTAATTCTAAAACTAATTAATCCCAGAAAACGTAACCGTCAGTCCCCGGCAACGGCGCCAAAAACTTGTTCACTCCCCAAGTATAGGGTTGTGATGTAGTAATAAACTCGGTAAGACCGAGGTCGAATCCACAGGGACTGAAACTTGTACGTTTCCTGAAACTAGGTATAAATAGAACTAGCCTAAGATGTAATCAAAATCAAATGTAAATTTAAGGAATAATTGTGGAATAATTATCTAAAACTTTAAGGAATTCAGAGGAAGGAAACTAGGGATTCAGAGGATCCACTTGTAGAGATCAGGGAGAAATTATGCCTGCTTCAGAAATCATGGAATTGAACTAGACTTCCTTTGATATAGTTTTCAAGAGGTGAATGGTATATGAATTAGGATGGATTCCATCATCTAACCATGCCCAGGAGACAAAGCAAACAACAGGATTAAACTAATTACCAACCAATCAACAATGTATGAGGATCAGGAAGGGTACTGTCATCCTACCATGCCCATGGAGCAATGATGAACAACAGGGCTTCCTGACTTCATAAACATAAAAGGGGAAAGAAATATTCAGAGCCATTGCAAACCCATTGTAATTTCAGTCACAACAGACCATTAAAGACTAAGAAAAATATTCTTTATAATAATCACTAAATCAAATTCAGTTTATGAAATTTAAAGGCACAAAGTAGAATCTCCCATCTTCCTACAAGCTTCACCTCCTAGCCCGAGCTAAGAGGTCTAGCCTAGCATGATCCTGCTAGAACCAAATAAAAAATATGAAAGGAAAGAAATAAAAAGAAAAAGAAAAAGGAAAAAAAAACTCCAGAAACCGGCTTCAAAATTCGCCTCCACGGCTGCACTTCCTGTCCCAGATGATGGCTCCCTTTCTCTCTTCTCTGTCCTTTTATAACCCGATGTAGGTCGGCTGGGCTGTTTGCGCAGCAAGCAAGTCGGTTGTTTCGTAGTTGGAGACGTTTTACGCAACAGAGAAAACCAATAATTTTTCAGTTTTGTTTGCACATGCAACCATGATCGAAGTTGGATAGGAAATCCACTCCGTCCACTGAGCTCACCTAGAAAAACCGGTCGTATATGGATGGTTTTGGATCGGATCTTTAGTGGTACGGAATATCTCTCTCACTGCCGTCTATCTTGCGTTTGAACGGATGAAAATATATCTCTGCTGCCTCTTGAAAATTCGTCACCTAGGTTAGGATGATGGGGAGCGTGGGCTTCTTATGGACGGTCCAGATCAGACCGTTGCTGTCCTATGGAGGCCTATAGAGATCAACCGCGAACTCTGTTTGCGAACAGAGCTTCCGCGTCCGCGCTGTGATGGATGGCGGCCCACTGATTGATGTCAGGACGAAAATCCATTCCGTACATTGGAATCTACTCCAAAAAACATTTTGGAAGGGATATTTTTGGAGTGAAATTGGAGTGGCCCATACGATATTTTATTCTGCCGTCCATCCTACGTTTAACGGCTAGGATCTTACAATAGCTTGCATGGTGGTAAAACGACACCTAGGCGAGGGTCTACCCCAACCTCTCGTCACAATAGACGGTCCAGATCTGTCTTTTGAACAATGCTTGGGCCCCACAAATGCCAGCTGCGAGCTCTGTTTTCGCGCTGGCGAAAATTTGAATCCGAGAGGATGACGTCCCTGTGTTGCCATGCAGTGTTAGTGCAAAAAGTGTACTATATACACTGTATGATGATTATGAGAAATCCACACCATCCATCTTGTTCTTCTCATGATTTAAGGCGTTGAGACCGAAGATGAGGAGTATCCAGAGATCAGGTGGGTCCCAGATCAGTAAATTGTGGGCTGATCTGTCCGTTGGGCCCCTTCCACAGCGATCCAATGGATGAAAATTTACGTGTACGGTTAATTTATGACCCTCAGGCCATGTATAAAGTTTTGAGCTGATCGGATGGCGAGAACCCCGTGATCTTGCATTTTGGACGTCTTTTGGGCCACTTAAGCTTCAGTTTCTCGATTTTCGCGGACCCCTAGTGTATAATTCCGTTGCTCTTGGTCTTCTAGAGTCCGTTCCTTGCCTTGGTGCTTCTGGAGCGTCAAATCCATGCATTTACCACCCTTTTTCAGTCCAGGCTCTTAAACACACCCTGCATTACAAACATGATTAAATCAGCCATTAAACGGTATTATGTTTGTAGATCCAAGTAATAACTGGGGTCTAATATGCAATATTTGACCCTCAACACTACACGGGGTCCTCAAGACTATTACTTCTGATCGTGACACAAAGTTCATTATCCACTTTTGGCGGACTTTGTAGACTCGATTCGATACACGACTTTAATTCAGCAGTGCTTACCACCCACAGACTGATGGGCAGATGACAGATCGAAGTTGTGAATCGCACGTTAGGAAACCTCTTTCACTATATTTCAGGAGAAAAACTAAAGCAGTGGGATTTGACCTTGTCTCAAGCAGAGTTTGCATTCAACAACTTGGTGAACCGCTCGACAGGAAAATCACTGTTCCAGATTATCTATGGACGAGTGCCTCGTCACATGCTTGACTTGGTCCCTCTACCCAAGCACCCAGGCACGAGCAATGTAGAAGAACATACGGCAGACAAGATCATGGGCATCCATGCGGAAGTGCAGACCAAGCTACATCCCTCGAACAAGAAGTACAAGGAACAAGCGGACAAGCACGTTCATCCCTGCGTTACAATGACACCATTCATCGTGGTCTAAAAAGCCAGCACATCATGACACCATTCATCATGGTTTTAAAACCCAATAAAATTGATATGTGACTCACCTGAAAACTCATTGAACTAACTCAACTCCACCGAATGACTCACCTCGAAATCTCATTGAATTAACTCAACTCAACTAAGTTTCAAGTCAAATCACCAAGTTTTATAACTATGATTGAGGCTCAAAAACATTTACATTTTAAATACAACAATGGGAAAAACTAGTCCAAAAGCTACTCGACCCGACAGGCCTATGAATCCTAGGAATCGAGTTTCCGAGTATTTAAACTAGGCAATTAAAGTTTGATGGATCATGGCTAAAATTCTTCATGGTTGACAATCTCTTCTAAGCAATCCACTTGAAAAATACAAGCTTGAAGATTTAATCCCAACCCTAAGTTTCCACAAGCCGCCTTTTAGGCCTTATCAAGAAGTGGGCCTTTACAGGCAAGAAAGATGCATTGGGATCTTTTAAAAAAAGGCACCAACATAGAATCACAACCCAACGTTAATCATTATTGTTAGATTTCACAGTGTAAGGAATCAGAGATTGTCACTCAAGCCTACCGCATAATTCAACTTCTAGAAAAGCAATTCCCACTAAACCTCTCTTTTTCCATTCTTCTTCCCTTTGCTTTTGGATAACCTAATTTATGCAACTCTCTCCCTCTTGGAAGATTATCAGAATATGCTTTAATTATAGAGGAATATGGAGCCCAGGGATCTAGCTCTCTTCTGATTAGTCCCTCCATTGCGGCCTGATTCTATTAAGCAGGTGGACCCTCAAGTGGACGACTGACTAGGATTAGATTCCATTCTCGGATGGCAGCGATGCTTTTCGTCAAGTCATGAAAACTAACTACATTATGAAAAGGACCCAACTCTAGCATCCAGCTTGTTAGTTGAGTTAGCCCACTTGAGCTCGGGTCAACTAACCTGTCGCTTATGGAAAATCCTTCCCAATGAAAGAGAAAGGAAAGGGGACCCTACTCCCAGCTGAACTGATTTTTTCTTGGCAGTTGGGTGGTAAAGGTTGTTTCTTTGAAGTCAGGTATAGGGTTTACGGTTTAGGGTTTTTAACATAGAATTTTAATTTGACTTTTACATAAAAGATAACTGTTCATATAAAGAAAAGAAGACACCAACCTTTCCCCTATTCACAAATGCCAATTAGGAGTAGCCCGCGTGGCCTCCCTTTGAACTTAGCTTGTGGGTGGCCTTGGGTTTCATCATTTTAATATTTTCCTGGTTAAGGAACACATGCATCTTTGTATTTAAAACTGCCTGTTTCATTTTTATAAATATTTATTTTTATGTATGTAGAACTCACTTGGCTTGTTTGGATTGTGAATTGCAATATTAATGTATTGTAAAAATACAATGATTATAAATTAAAATACTTGTCTTTTAAAAAGTAAGTAGTTTGATCAATAATTTTCATATTTAAATAGGCATAGTAAAATTATAATAATGATACTATTATATTACTAAAATATTATCTCGACAATTAAAATACATTTATTTTCATATTTGGATGAGAGATTTTCACATTGTAATGAATATTTCACTACTGTTAATAAACAGTGTAAAATCATAATGATGCCATTAATAATTCAAACAGATTAATGGACGGATTAAAAGCATTTATAAAGGAAATTGGGATTTATTCAATTTTGGGCCAGGTTGCGTTGAGTATGGGCCAACCAATTTATCCAGAGTAAACCAAGCCATTGCGGAGCCTAAAAGGCAGTGGGGTCCACTAAAATATCTCTGGCAGTAAGTAGTAGGAGCCGTTAGATCGTTGATTTGACCGGACGATAGTACTTGGGTTATTCCTCCTGACCACTGCCACTAATGTAGCACATATACCATGTGTAGACATTAGAATCGCTACTTTTCTTTAGGTAATGGAAAGACACTATGGTAGACAGTGGATGCCCCCACACCAGACACGTGGCACCGCCTAATAAAGAGCGGCTGCATTATTGGTGGGCCATCCAGGCGCCAAACTCGAGGGAAAGAGAAAATCGATCCCGCGGCTATTTCTTACAACCTAAGAAACTGGAAGCTTTCATAAGGACCCATCCTCCAACTACTACCAGCCTTCCACGCGTCAAATGAATCAAACACATCGCCATGTAAGCACAACCTACCGAAGTTCCGAATGCCAATTTTCAAGCGTCTTGCATAAACGCACCGGATGCCAAAACAGGAAAACTTTGATAGTCTGCACAATGTGATAGATGATACGTACGCGTGCACTAATGAATTACTTAGAAATTGTGTACTTCAAATAAAAGTAAATCAAATTAACTATTCAGATTGTGGGTCCCATGGACCAAAGATTATCTTATTTGATTAGCTAACTATTGTATTGGTGGACATTTATTTGACAGTTAAGAATGAAATATTTCAACAAGTGTCTAGGAATGAGCGGCTAGATTTGTTTGACCAATCTGATTTTAAGGCAATTTCTACAATTTACTTGGTTTAATTTGAGTTACATATGACTTTTGTATAATTTATGAGTACTTGCTTATCAAGCGTCATATGAGGCAGAGTACCAAATAACAGTCGAAACCAGAGTCCATTGTTTGGTTTGGCTGGAAGAAAGCATTGCATTTTAAAGCTTCGAAAGATTGCTTGCTTGCATGATAACACTTCTCTTGATGAATAAGAGGCGCTTCTTATTGTTATTTTTTTTTATTTTAATATATTTTTAATTAATTCCAAAAAGAATATGAAGAATTTGATACGTTGATTAATCATCTGTTAGGTGGGAGTCATTTTCTGGATTATGCCCACTTCTCTGTTTTTGGGGCCCACATGGTGCCAGGCTATTGTGGGGCTTTCATGCGCTTTAATCAGTTTATGACATCCAAACCATCCAAAAGATGTCCTACAAATGGTAGGCACGTAGCTTAAAAAACAGGATGATCTATTTTAAGTGGGTCGCAGCATTAGAAAACTATATATGTACAACCACCAAAAGGACACCTTATTTTTAAGTGGTGGGATATAGGAATGGGTACGGTATCCGACATCCCAACCTATCTAATAGGTGGGCCCCATTACATTACACTCCTAAAATAAGTCAATTCAATAATCAAGTGGGCCCCATCTCTTGAATTTGGAAGTTTAGGGGATTATTCATTGCTTTCTACGGTGGGAATATCTTGATTCATGTGGTGTGGCTCACTTGAGTTTTGGAATAACCTTATTTTTAGTTTTATGGTGTGGCCCACTTTTGAGTTTTGGAATGCATATACACAACACGGTGGCCCCACTAACCATGGAAAAGGTTTATTGGTTTGGTGTACTCTCCCAAATGTTTCTTGTTTTGTGCCTCACCTAAGTTGCTATTAAAGCTGAGTTTTGGCACCATGGCATAACATGGAAGGGACATCTAAGTGGATAGGGTGGATCTAACCACTTACCATATTGGCCCACGCTAACCTAGCAGCACCACAGGTAGTTTTGGCACCAGTACCATGTAAAGGGTGCCGCTATAGTAGGTGTGGTTACATGGTGCCATTACTCACACTATTAGCCAGTAACTTGGCTATTGTTGGGCCCACATGACCTATTAATTGTAAGTTCCTAATATAATTTTGAGTGTTATTATTATGAATCCAGTCAAGTGATTATATGACGGTTTGAGTAGCTAAAATACAGAACTCAATGGTCCACTCAAACAGGAGCATTTCTTCATTTTGAAAGGTTTCCTTCTTTATAGTATATTTTTACCTTCTTGCATTTGGATTTCTTGTATGATGGGGGAACCTCCAAGATCCAGCACTGCTTACCTGTCTGATTGTAAGTGTTTTGATACAATTCTTAGAAAAGTACTCTATTTGTCCATACAAGGGGCATTTTCTCGATTTCGAAACATCCAAGCTGTTTATTTAGTGGGCTCAAATAGAATTTAATTAACTAGGCTGTTGGGCTGGGGCTTTTGAGTTCTTTGTAACATTATATAGATTTTGCGTCACAACGCGTGGTAACCTAATCCCAACGCGTGGTAACCCAATCCCAATGTAACTTTATTAACTAGGCTGTTGAGCTGCCAACCGAACCAAGTCAAGCTGGCTAGTTAGGCTCTGTACTCGAGCTGAAGTAGGTTGCTGACCGAACTGAGACGAGCTATTCGAAGCTCGACTCGGTGTCTAGCGCTAGACTGATGACTAGATGGACATGGACTTTTGGACCCATCTCAACCCATGGGCCCACGAGCTTGAAACCATGAGCTAGGCTAGAAGATTGGGTGGGCTGGCTAACCCGACCCACTAACAAACATACACACCAGTCCCATTCTTTGGATGATCTGTTTTGGGTTATTGTGAGGTACTAAAAACGATGATATACCTCGAAAATGTCGATATGTCAGGTCGCAAAAAACAATCATGTGTATACCCTATGTTAGAGCTTACAACTAATAAAGACAGAGAAGGAAGCAGGATTACAGCCCAGTTATTTTATAATCAGCTCTAAAATGTTCTACTACACCATTTGAGACAAAAACACAACATACGATGCTTGATCGAGATTTTGTTTTGTCTCCACAGACCATACGTGCGAGGCCCACAGGCTGCTGATCCATTTTATTCCTACTGTGGTAGGTCCCATGGTGGATAAGAGGTGGACCCCAAGATCCTCCCAATCAAATGATGCTAAGGTCTAATAATCTGACCCCTTGGGATAGGGATAATTGGTTGTAATTAATTTGTGGCTCCAGTTCAAAGGCTTATGTTAAATACTAATGCCGGGTCAAAAACATATCTATGTCTATCTGTTTATCTCTCCATCTGCTTATATGTGTTCGTTCGTGGCCCACTGGTTAGGCCATTTACTGTGGATTGAGTTGACTAGCTCAGGTAGGCCTTTTTCTCATTATATGTGAAATCCTTTTGGTACATAAAAGTGCGTCAGCCTACGTTGGCCTGTGGCCCAAAACTCAGCCCAAAACCCAAGTTTAGGCCTAGGGGATAAAAAACTAGTCATATCTGTGATTCAGGTGGATTACACGATTGGAAACAGTATATGGGACGACACTCGCCCTCCAAACTGTTGCCCTTGGTGTGGCCCACCTGAATTAAGGGTTGACCCAGTTTTTAGAACTCTTACCTAAATTTTAGTGTGTTATCTGATGGTTTGAGTGGATTTCACCTGATCATCACAGTAGGCCTCAAAACAATCAACAGTGTATGCATGTTTCTCTTCCAATAGTTTCCTTTGGTATGGCCCACTGAATCCTGGATAGGGTTGATATTTGGCCCTCGGCCAAATGGGGGTGACTTACCTGGTGGTCAAGGTGGATTTCACATAAACATGACGGTGGGGCTTACTTGAGCCACCGACCTCTTAAGACCGCACTTAAGGTTCCTTAGGATCTGTTTGGCACCATTGAGAGAGAGAGAGAGAGAGAGAGAGAGAGAGAGAGAGAGAGAGAGAGAGAGAGAGAGAGAGAGAGAGAGAGAGAGAGAGAGAGAGCATTTTGTCTCTTAAGCCATACATAGATGTATTCTACAAGGGTTGCGTGTGGGGTCCACCATATGTATGGGCCCTAACCTGTTGAAAAGGGTCAGCCCATTGCGAAATTTGGACGCTCCAAAATCAGTCTAATCCAACCATCATGTGAGTCACCATGCCAATGAGATGTTTATGTGTTCTTCAATTGTTTTCTATGTTGTGGCCTATCTCATTATATTGGTATGCCTGATTATTGGAGCATCCCATCATCATAGTGGGACTCACTTAATTCATTAGGTTGGATGGAATACACACAACATGGAGGGCCCCACACATGTATAAAGAGAAGGTTACTTAGTAGGTGATCAAATAGTTGATAAATATCAGGTGAATAATTTTCACACATAGGTTAATGATTTGGATACTAATTAGAAGTGTACTCAACAAGGACCAGTAGGTCCGGCTAAAGTTTCAGTAGTTATAGAACAGAAGCACCAACAACCCTACAAAACAGACCATTACACACACAGACACGTCTATGCTACACTCATTACTAGTTGTAGCATTTTATTTCAACATTTAGACCCAGCAAAAGCATACTAGATGCAACCCGAACGGCTGTGAGTACTACTTCTCTAGCAGTTGAAGTAGCAAAAGCATGCAAATCCCGGAAACTGGAAGAGGCAGGCTCCATGCTTAGCCTTCTCCCAGGTCTTGCATTGTCGGTTGCAGTTGCCGGTGTTGGTGCAGACGCCCGACCATGTCTTGCTTCGCCTCTCGCATAGTTTCGCTTCAACCATTGGCACACTATATATATATATATCCCCAACACCAAAAAGTATTAGTCTTACACAAATGGTGATAAAATGATCAGGCCGATCCAGTCATTGAGTGGGTTTCATCATCAAAATGTCTGAACCAACATGCAGAATTGGCCCACTCTAATGAATGGATCAGACCCATTTTTCAGTCGACTTACAACATCCTACTCTATATATGAAATCTCTTTGAATATTGAATATGAAAATCACTCACCCAATGTAGTAGCTACGAGGACTATGAAGAAGAGGGAGAGGAGACCTTGATACTTAGCCATTGCTTTCTTGGGTTTCTATTTCATTTTGATGACTGCTGAGATATTTATAGGCGATGGAGAACTCAGAAAATCTACAACCAAATAAAGAAGAGAAAATGTATCGAGTTGGCGTAGTTTATGCAGATTAACATTACATTCGGGTGTGGATATTCGTGCAATCCGATCCTCATATCTACCATTTCTGTTTATTTTTTATTTTTATTTTTATTTTTTCCAAAGACCACCTTGAGGACAGTTCATCATGCATGCTTTGCAATGCTTTCTTTGATTGTAGAATATAAGAGCTTTGGTAAGAGCTCATGTAGACATAATACATGTGCCAATATGGCATTATTAGTTGTAGATCCAATCTATGTTGGAGTTAGTGTCTTATAAAATCATTCGTGCCATTATTCATGTAAATATGATTTGGTGGATCTTAGCCATTGATCGTGATAACCACAAGTTTTAAATTGGACATGCAATATGCCTTAGATTTAATGTTGCGGAGGGTTTGTTAAGGAATAATTCCTTTGGCAGTCCTCGGGAACATGAGATTAGACATGATGATGATTGACTTGTGAGAGTTACGGTCTATGAATCTCAGTACCTTGCTTGACCATGACCATCACAGATGTATGGGACACACATGTACGCATTAGTTCATGAGATGTATGGTCATCCTGCATGAGGGGATTGACTTGAATTAGGATGGAGTATGATGTGGATCTAACAATTCATCAATCAGAACGGCACCACTATGTAAATGCCCTACCCTAAGAATCCGGTTGATCAGATGATGGGTGGGCCACAATTTGCAGAACAAATGCATGGGTCTGAAAATTTTCGTTGAAGTTTTCAACCCATCAACCTGTAATTCCAACATTTAGGCACGCATATAAGTGGATCAGAATTATTTTTATTTTTTTAAGGAAAGCGTGTAAAAGGGCAGAACCCCATGGCAGGCATTTCATTGTACACTCATGTGCAATGGATACGTGCAATCTTATCCTTATAGTATAATATTAGCCATTGAATGCAGCGCACCACTGACTTTCACGAGTCACAAAGGCCATATCCCACGTCGCCATTTTAATGGAGGAAAAATGTCACTCGAGCATAGACACTTCTATAGATTATGGATTATTAAACCATCATCTAAAGATGAAATCTCAATATCTTTTACAAATCACACTACAAGAGAATCCCCACGTATCTGGAAATTAATCATATACAATTAAAGAATAAGCTAGGTTTTCTAGCTCAAGCCAAATCCAGTACCCAAACATATAAAGATAAGTAAGATAAAATGTAAATGATGATATAGAAGTTAAATATGGCATTGGCCCGAATTTGGATTGACTAGGCTTAGTGCTCTTTGTTCTTTGTTAAATTTATAGAAATTGTGAGGAGGTGGCTGGAGAGTTTTACTCGGATTCGACCTCTATGATTTTCGTTCAATTAATTAGCCAATCAAGAGTTATGACTGTTCATGTTTCCATCCTTAAGAAGAATAATATAATTTTCCACTAAATCAACCAATTGCTAAAGAAGCATAGCCGATTGGGTTTCTATGATTCTTAAATGATTTTTTTAACTTCTACTCTTCGTACTATCGATTATGATTTGCCGTAAATTTGGAAGCAAATTACTGCTTAGCGTTGTATGAGCATTTTAGGCCATTACACAAGTTATGACCATTACCATATTGCCATGTGTCTATGGTAACATTGGTGTGCTTTTGTCTCCTAAACGTGTGGCACACATAGTTTGAAGAGAGATTGCTTTCTCTTTATGATTTACTGCTGCAGGGGTTTTGTGGGATCTTCATTTGGCGTGCCGTCACATGGCCACTTCCTAGCGATTGGGCTTGACCGCGTCAGGTCGAGTGTAAACACTAAAAACTGAGGTTCTCATTAATTATAAGCAATATACGTTGGGACCCAACTAATAGATGGATTGAGTTGTTGATTGGACCTATTTTTGTTCAAACAATCTTTGACTGTCCATGTTAAAGGCTAGTGATCAAATAGTTATGAATGTAATAAAGTCAATATGATATTTACATGATGGCCCATGAAATATGTGTTGAATGTAATGGATAATCCGGACTCTCTACAAGTTCCAATACAACTAGGAGCACTAGAACTTGTAGTTATCTAAGAGATCAGAGCATATCATTATTTGGACATGGTTTCCTTCTTTATAACATATTTTTACCTTCTTGCATTTGGATTTTTGTGAGGTGGGGGAGCCTCCAAGACTCAACACTGCTTGCCTCCGACTGATTATAAGTGTTTTGATACAAATCTTACAAATGTGCTCCATTTGTGTCAATACAAGGGCACTTTTATCCTATTCATAACATCTAAGCAGTTTGTTTAGTGGGCTTCATCAGAGTTTAACTAGGCTGTTGGGCTCGGGACTTTTGCTTTCTTTGTAACTTTAATCAGATTTTAATTTGCTAGATTTCAGGTCAAGTCACAATGCGTTGCAGCCCAAACCCAATGGCCAGAACATGCATAATCAGCCCAATGCTACTTGACCCGATTCCAATCCATGTTGGGGATCTTCACATCAATGGTCTAGATCAGTTTTCATTGGCCCATTTTAAATTTTCAGATAGAGTCATGTAAGGGTGGATTGTGTAATTTGATAGTGAGTTGGGTTCTTGCTGATGAAGTGGGGTTGAAAATCAGATCGAGTTGGGTTCAAGTTAATAGTTGATTATTCAGGTTGGGTAGCGGTTTACCTTAACCTGCGCTAACAGGTTGCACCCCGAACTAAAACTGATGTTACAGCACATTGTGGTCGACTCAGTGGAGTGCGGGAATTGCAAGAATTCAAGCTGGAAGGGTAGAGATTGGGTAAAAACAGCTTAATGCTCACTATGACATTCAACGGCCATAACTTTATAACTAGTTATTGTAATCACATTTTTAATAAGTCATTATTGGAAAGTTATCAAACTTTCAATCACTAAGTTTTATTGGGCCCTAAATAATATTACAAAATTCAATCATTTTAGAAGTCTAATTTCAGTTAAAGTCAAAACTTACTTTTTTTAGTAGTTCTAAAATTATTATTTTTAAGGTATTATGAGTTTAACAACCGTTAAAGTCTTTATTAATTTATTCAGGTACAAGTTTGGATATATGTTTAAACATCTTTTATATTTTAAATGTTTGCCATTTTCATTTTTTTTAAAGTCAAATTACATGGCTAGGCTTATTTAAGCATATCAAGGTTGTTAAGAATATTTTCTCTACAATTCTCAATTATATTCTCATTTTTTTGAGAGTTGTTACTTTCAGATTCAAAGCTCCTCATAGATTTAAGTGAAATTGCATAGTGGGATACCGGATTTTACTATTGGATATTTTAAACTAGGTTCATCTCTAACTTTTATAGCCCAACACAGGATTGCAGTCTTACATAAGAACCTACCAAGCATACACTCCTACTAGAAAAGGGTTACACCATTGCAAAAGTTGGACACTCCAAAATCTGTCTAATTCAACCATCATGTGAGCTGCCATGTAAATGAGATGTTTAGGTAGTTTTCAATTGTTTTTTTATGGTGTGGCCTATCTCATTAGTCGCATACTGCTTGATTATTGGAGTATCCCATCGTCATAGTGGTGCTCACATTTGTTGGCTTGAACGGAACACGGACATTATGAAGGGCCCCACACATGTATGGGGAGGTTAGTAAGTGAATAGTTGATGAATATCAGGCGAATAACTTTTCACACGTACGAATCACTTGGACCAGTAAGTCTGGCTAATGTTTAGGTAGTTTTCAATTGTTTTTTATGGTGTGGCCTATCTCATTATTAGTATACATGATTATTGCAGTATCCCATTGTCATAGTGGTGCTCACATTTGTTGGATTGAACGGAATACGGACATTATGAAGGGCCCCACACATGTATGGGGAGGTTAGTAAGTGAATAGTTGATGAATATCAGGCGAATAACTTTTCACACATGCGTAAATCACTTGGACCAGTAGGTCTGGCTAATGTTTCAGTCAATTGCGACGGCTTAGAAAATCAGAATAGTTATGGCATACATGCACAGACCATTACATGACACACATCTATCCTACACTCATTACTCGTAGCATTTTATTTCAGCACTGAGACCCAACAAAATCACACTAGACACAGCCCGAACAACTGTGGGTGATACTTCTCTAGCAGTTGAAGTAGCAAAAGCATGCGAATCCCGGAAACTGGTAGTGGCAGGCTCCATGCTTAGCCTTCTCCCAGTTCCTGCATTGTCTGTTACAGTTGCCAGAGTTGGCGCAGATGCCCAACCATATCTTGCTTCTGTTGTTGATGTCTCAAATCTGTCAATAACAGGGTCTAGGATCTGTCGATTCCATCGACAGATATTCAATCCCATTGAGAAAATTCAGAAATTTCATATTGGTTTCTGGACTGATTTAGAGTTGCCATTTGATGGTATCGAATGCCCTATTAACCAACCTGACCCACTTGGCATCCATCAAACCTAAGCGTGACCAAGTAATTTATATCATTCTTGTTGTACGTACATGGGGTTCAACCAACCCCACCTAACCTGACACTACCCAACTCAGGTTTAAATTAATTGATACATACATATATATACATACATAGAAATTGTCTGGTGCAAACGTTTTTACCACAATATGGTGCAAATGGTTTGATGTGGGACCCAATAATGTATAGTTGATGACATCCACTAGGACCATCATACATACATTACACTTATTTGTACTGTTCTATTATTTTGTTCCTGATAAACTATATGGTGGGCCTGCTGTGTAGGGTCCAACCTGAGCCCTTCCCATTTCCCAGACTAGAGCATGTTTTATAGCCCAAGCCCAATCAACTACCAATTGGGTCTGGCTAGTTGAGACGTCGGAAAGTTGAAAAGTGGATGGCCAAAGCCACCTCGATTTCTCACGGGTTTCTATAGCAATGGCTGTCGATGGTCTGGTACCAAGTTGAGCAAAATTAAAATTTTGAATAGGGCCAACCTAACTGGCCCATCCCGAACAGTTATGATAATCAAGGCCAAAGCCAACCAAAGATCCGGCCCATGGACAGCCCTTGTAATCTTGCTTTGGCTATGGGCTTTATGAGAGTAACCAAAGCAACGGTAAATCTGATATCCATATGAAGGGTTTGGTCAGCATCATTGTTTCTTCAAGGGTTTGCTTGCAAGTGAGGTGAAATTGGTATCCTTCTGTGGGCCCTGGGACAGGCGGTATACAGGCCCAATTACTAACCTGGCCTAGGCCTGGAGAGAGTGCATAAAGGCCCAAAATAAAACCATTCACCAGGTTGAGCTTGGGGCACAGTGTTTAAATTCATCCCCCACCATTTAAAGATAGTGGCGGGAATCTATAAGAATTACGAATTCGAATTGTCAAAAGTCCAGTTTGAAATGCATGGTAAGATTCCCCCCAATGTGGACACTACTTGCGAGAGATTTAGTGATCTAGATGGTTCAACCATTGATTCCAGTGTGGATGATGAGCCCCATTCTAACAATTACATCAAACAATCTTAACTGTCCAAATCGTGAGGGGCCACAGGTGAAAAATCAAATCAAAGGTCAAAGGATTTTAACCTTTGGCCGTTTTCTAAATTTCTCTTGTGGTAGGGTGCCTATCAAACAATTGAAATCATCCAATGCGTGTGGCGTTGAAACGGCAGGACCCAAAAGTTTCCAGAGTGGATGATTCTACCTATCCAATCTACAACTGTTTTTCAGTCCATGTTTTAGGCCACTGGTCCAGGAGTTGGAATCATCTGATCTAGAGATATTTTAGGCATTTCCCATCCTTTGTATTTGCTTAGATCAATGTGATGTAGAGCGGGTTGCCGACAGTTTCATGGCCAAGATGGATCAGAAAAGGCCCGGTCGTCGACATAAGTGATTCGGATCGTCGGACCTTAGATCGGGCGTATCTCGCAATCCAGAATGATTTACCTGACGTAAAATATATGATTTTGGGGTAGAACGAGCTACTTTAGCCAACCAACCCCGCTACGCCGGGTTGCGCAACCCGGAATTGCGAAAAACCCTTTGATCGAAGGTCGTTTCCTTGTTTTAATTTCGTTTTTACTATAAATAGTGAGTTTTAGTTTGATTATAACTCTTCATCCGTCAGGCTTTAGGAGTTGCGTTCAATGTGAAAAGAGCTTAGAATAATTAGGGGAACGGTTTGGTGAAGCCAAATAGGACACTTACTATTTTTTACCGAAAACCTTGTGCACTAGTAGACATCACGACCGTCTATAAATAGTAAGTTTACTATTTATAGTAAGTCATAGATTCTAGGAATTTTAGTTGTAGTTTGATTCTGATTTCTTTCCCATTGCTTGGTGCCCCTATTTAAAGGGTTGTGAACTCGTTTTTAGTCATCAATTAATCAATTTCGAATTTATTAAAATTTATTTCTATTTTCTTCTTTCTTTCCTCGTGGATTCGAGAAGTCTCTGTGAGGAGTCCAGAGAAGCTCCGTGGATTCGGATTAGTTATCCTCATCACGTTCATCCCTACGTCAATTGGTATCAAAGCCAAGTTTCCCCTCGGGCCGATGGCAAACAATGAAGGTATGAATCAAAATCTTATGAATGGTGATCCAGGGATTCGTTATCTTTCGGAAAGAATGGAAGCTTTCCACCGGGAGAGTCAGTTGACCATGCAAGGGCTGCAGGCAACCCTCGACCGTCTTACGGATGCGCTATTTTCGCCCCGAGCCCTAGGCGGTGCTCCACCATCCATGGTTGCTCCACCATCCATGGTTGCTATATGATGCAACCTCGATTTCCGTAGAGCACTACCAGTGGCAAATTGTAGGGCTACAGCAGATGATTCAAGTTCTAGTGACGAGGACCTTAATAAGGGTTTTGCCCGACGACTAATCCATGGAGGTGATTATCTAAATCGTCCTAAAAGAGACTATCGAGGTAAGGCTGAACTTCCTAGTTTTACGTATAGAAGATTTTCTCGATTGGCTAGCCGAAGTAGAGAGATATTTTGATTATATGGACGTGGCAGATCATAAAAAGGATAAAATTGGTAGCGTTTAAATTAAAATATGGTGCTTCTGCATGGTGGGAATAATTACAACTCTCACGAGCCCACCAGAACAAGACGCTCATCTCATCATGGCCATGGATGAGATGTCTTCTTTGATCACAATTTCTCCATAGTGATTATGAGTAGATATTATTCCAGTAATATCAAAATTACCGACAAGAAAATCGAACTGTCACAGATTACACTGAAGAATTCCAGCAGTTAGCTACACGAAACGATCTGTCAGAATCTGAGTCACAGAAGGTGGCATGATTTATTGGTGGGTTGCGACCGACAATTCAGGACCGAGTTCAGATGTACCCAGTTAGGACCGTGGATGAAGTAGTTCAATTGGCAAGTAGGGCAGAAACACAACTTGCAAGAGCTTCTACTTGTCCATATCCTCCAACTTGACCCCCCATAACCGGTCCCACGCAGGATCTAGTGCTGACACGAGGAAAAGATCCAATAGGAGAACGTCCTTAACCTCCTACAATGCAAACCGTGATACGGGGAGCGGCTCATCCAGACCTCAACGTGCAGTACCCACAACAGCGGGCCCGAGTAGGATTTCAAATCCTTATGCTCGACCAAGGTCGAACAATTGTTACCGCTGTGGCCAACCAGGCCACTTATCAAACACTTGTCCTCAACGTACCACAGCACACTTGACTATAAACGAAGGGGGCACTGAAGATGAAGCCACAGAAGAAGACCATAGCTTTGATGAACATAAACAAACCATTGAAAAAATAGCAGGTGGCGATGAAGTGACGGGCGAATATCGTGGCGAATTCTTAATTGTGAGGCAACTACTGTATGCCCCACGAAAGGAATTACATTTACAGCGACACAATATATTTCGTACTCGATGCACCGTCAACGGAAAGGTCTGTGATGTGATCATAGACAGTGGTAGTAACGAGAACATCATCTCGAGAGTGATGGTGGACAAGTTACGGCTACCAATGATGAAACATCCTTCCCCGTACTCAATTGGCTGGATAAAAAAGGTGAATGAGACCAAGGTAACTGAACAATGCACTATCTCATTTTCAATTGACAAAAATTATAAGAATCAAATACTTTGTAACGTGGTCGATATGGAAGCTTGTCATATGCTACTCGGTCGACCCTGGCAGTCGGACAGTGATGTGACCCATCGGGAACGAGATAATGTGTACATATTCGTCAAGGATAGTTGAAAAATAATCCTTGTCCCTATGGCACCAGACAACCACCCTGAAGCCTCTAAAGTGGAGGGGAGTTCCTTCTTTACCATTTGGAATTTCTTGGAGGAATCTAAGAAAACTGGCGAGGTATACGCCGTAGTGGTGAAGGGCGAGGAAGAGAACTCTCAAACATCCCTCCAAGTTTAAGACTGTTGCTAAATGAATTCAAAGAAGTTCGGTCTAAGGATTTACCTGATGGATTGCCCCTCATGAGGGACTTCTAACATCACATAGACATCGTCCTTGGGGCTAGCCTGCCCAACCGTCCTCATTATCAAATGAGTCCGAAGGAGTGTGAGATACTTCAGGAGCAAGTGAAGGAATTGATCCATAAGGGTCTCTTGAAAGAGAGTATGAGCCCATGTGTTGTACCAGCATTATTAACACAAAAAAATGAAAGCTGGCGCATGTGTGTCGATAGTCGGGCAATCAACAAAATTACCATTAAATATCGGTTCTCAATACCACGATTGGACAACATGCTCGATATGTTAGAAGAGGACAAGGTGTTCTCTAAACTAGATCTAAGGAGCGGGTACCATCAGATTCGTATTCGACCTGGTGATGAGTGAAAAATGATATTCAAGACCAAGGAAGGGTTGTATGAGTGGCTGGTCATGCCCTTCGGCTTATCGAACGCACCAAGTACTTTTATGCGTTTACTGAATCAAGTTCTAAAACCGTTCACTAGCCGATTTGTGGTAGTATATTGTGATGACATATTGATATATAGCCAGGATGAGGCGGAGCATAGGAAATGTCTCAGGCAGGTGCTGCAGGTCCTACAAATTAACAAGTTGTACCTCAACTTGAAGAAGTGTAGTTTTTTAACTGACAACCTGTTGTTTCACGGGTTGGCGACTTTCTATCGTCGATTTGTGCAAGATTTTAACATCATAGTCGCACCTATAACAGATTGCATGAAAAAAGGATCGTTCCAATGGACCGATAAAGCTGACAAAAGCTTTCATGGGATCAATCATCGTTTGTCTACAACACCGGTCTTGGTGCTTCCTAATTTCGACAAATTGTTTGAGGTTGAGTGTGACGCTTAATACGTTGGAATTGGAGGAGTATTATCACAAGAAGACAGGCCGGTAGCCTTCTACAGCGAGAAGCTCAGCGAAGCCCGAAAGAAATGGTTAACTTATGATCTTGAGTTGTACGCAGTTGTTCAGGCGCTGCGACATTGGCGACATTTTCTGATTCAAAGAGAGTTTGTTCTACACACTGACCATCAAGCATTAAAGTTTATTAATAGTCTGACTAACGTAAATCGTGTGCATGTTAGATGGGTTGCATTTCTACAGAAATTCACGTTCGTTCTGAAGCACAAGTCAGGGCAATAGAACAAAGTAGCTGATGCACTTAGCCGTCATGCATCACTACTTGTTACGATAAGCAACGAGGTGGTCAACTTTGACTATCTCAAGGAGCTGTAAGCCGAGGATGAAGACTTCAAAGATTCTTGAATGAAGTGTCAAGAAAGTCACCCTAGTGACCCTCATATACAAGACGACTTTCTCTTCAAAGGGTATCAATTGTGCATCCCCTAAAGTTCTCTAAGGGAACAAATTATTCAGGAGCTACATGGAGGTGGCCTCGGTGGACACTTGGGGCGAGACAAGACGTGAGCTCCTGTGGAAGAGTGGTATTACTAGCCGCAATTAGTACGTGATATGGGAAAAGCCGTACAATGTTGTTATGTTTATCAGACTTCTAAGGGGCAATATCAGAATACGGGCCTCTACACCCCGTTACCTGTGCCTAACGGTCCTTGGAAAGATTTATCAATGGACTTCGTGCTTAGTCTCCCACGAACACAACGTGGCATGGATTCAGTGTTCGCGATGGTAGATTGTTTCTCCAAGATGACGCACTTTATCCCATGCAATGTTGAGGGTCAAATATTGCATACCAGACCCAGTTGTTGCCTAGATTTATGAACATGGTACCGTTTAATAACTCATTTTAATCATGTTTCTGTTGCAAGGTGGAATTACGAGCTGGGACTGGATCGGGATACTAAAAGCATGGATTTAACTGTCTGAAGTTACCAAGGCAAGCGACGGACCCTAAGAGACCAAGATCAGCATATTTGCACGCCAGAGATCTACAAAAATAAAGAAACTGGAACTCAAGCCACCTGAAAATCAGCCAGAATGCAAGATCACGGGGTTCCCACCATCCGTTCAGCTCAAAAGTTCATGCATGGCCAGGGGCCCACAAATTAACCGTACATGTCGAATTCCAACCCTTAGATCCCTACGGAAGTGGCCGAACGGACAGATCAACCCCTTGAATCGTTATGTGGGGCCCGCCTGATATCTGGATTTTCTTCAAATTTGGTCTCAACCACTCAATCTACAAGAGGGGAGGAATAAGCGGAGTGGATTTGCCACACGCATTACAGTGGACCCCACGTGCGACGTGCGTGTACACAGCACGTCCGCACGCGAGCCGCACCAGGCATAGTCTCCTGGTTAAAGTCGGTTTACCTGACTCCTTCTACAGCGGCAACAGCGGACGCACCAGCGTCCGCTGATCTTTTGTAGTGGGGCCCACCTTTCATCCAAAGCATCGATCTGGACCGTACATTAAGTCTAGAGGGAGGGCATGACCCCCACCTAGGTGAAAGTTTTGCAGATTATTGCGAGGATTTAAACCCAATCGTTCGAACGGAAGATGGACGGTAAAATGGGAAATCCAGTGGACCGCATCAACGGACGACAAAGACCTCTCTTTCCCGACCGAAATTCTGAGAGAAATCCGGTGGACAGCTTGGATTTCTCATTTGAATCTGAGTGTGGACCCCACCATCGTCACAGCGTAACGAATACGCAGGCCCTGTTTTTACGCCGGACGCTGTCCGGTTTTTGCGGCAGGTTGTGTGCTCTTGGGGGCGATCGGATAGAAGATCTGATCCGTCCATCATGTAGCTCATTCAACAACGTCTCAAGGGACGTTGATTTTACGGACAGAATGCAAGGAAAATGGGAGTGGGAGGCTCTGAATTTGACTGCGTAAGGTTTATTCACGCAGCCGACTTGTCTGCGGACTGCTGTGCGTAAAGAGAACTTCCGCAGCTGACTCGTCTGCGGACTCCAACCCTCCACCGCCCCTGGATGTATAAAGGAGAGGGACGGCCAGTTGTGGAGGGCAGGAAAGGAAAGGGAGAAAAAGAAGGGAGAGAGTACAGGGGTCCTATGGCTTGGGCTTGAACGGGAAGGTAGGGAGAAATTTGGTGGCAGTAGGGCTTATCTCATTTTGGCTGGACGTAAGCATGGCTTGGGATTGAACGTAAAGATAGGGAGAAAAAAGGAAAGTTTTTTTTTCCTATTTGCTGGCCTATTATTTTTTTCTTTTCTTTCTTTCTTTCTCTCATGACTTCTAAGGTTATTGGCCTAATCATGCTCGGCTAAATCTCTTAGCTGGGGCTAAGAGGGGAAGCTTGTAGCGTGATGGGACTGATTCTATGCCTTTGATTTATGCTAGACTGATTGATGTTGATGTTAGTTCAAATAAGAGGAATATTTTCAGTTTGTTTTAATAGTTTGTTATGACTGAAATTATAATAGATCTGCGATGGCTTTGAGTATTTCTCCCTCCTTTTTATGACGTTAGGAAGTCCTGTTGTTCACCATCGTCTCATGGGCATGGTTAGATGACGGTATCCTTCCTAATCTTCATGCATTGTTGAGTGGTTGGTAATTAGTTTAATTCTGTTGTTCACCATCGTCTCATGGGCATGGTTTGATGATGAAATCCATTCTAATTCATTTACCTTTCATCTCTTTAAAACTATATTAAAAGAAGTTCAGTTCAATTTTCATGGTGATGGCATAAGATCTCCCTGATCTCTACAAGTGGATCCTCTGAATCCCCAGTTTTCCTTCTCTGAATTGTTTAAGTTTTAGATAATTATTCCACAATTATTCCTTAAATTCTGCTTGATTTGGATTACATCTTATCAGTCCCTTGGGATTCGACCTCGGTCTCACCGAGTTTATTACTACATCACAACCCTGCACTTGGGGAGTGAACAAGTTTTTGGCGCCGTTGACGGGGACTGACGGTTACGATTCTCTGAAATTAATTGGTTTTAGGATTAGTTTAAGATTAGGATTTTACTAACCTTAGTTTTTTTAATTTTTATTTGAGTTCAAAACTAACTTATTTCCTATTTTGTAGGATCCTGACATAAACTTCTGAATTGGTAATCCCTTTCTAATTTCTCTACTTTTTCTATTTTTAGAATTAGGGTTTAAATTTTAGAAATTTTCTAATTCTAGTATTCTCCCATCTGTAGGAAATAATTTATTTTTAGAAACTATGTTATTTCTTTCCCTTTTTAGAAATTAACTTTCTATTTTTATTTTTAGTAACTTTCTAATTTTAACTCTTTTAGAATCTAATTTTGTTTCCTAATTTATTTTTAGAATTTTTGTTTAGAAACTAACCTTCCTATTTTGTAGGCCTTTAAGATAGAAATTTCTAATTTGGTAAGCTCCTTCCCTACTTTTTATTTTTCAGTTCTCTTTTAGTAATTTACTTTCTAGTTTAGGACTTTCCTAATTTATTTTAGAAATTTTCACTTTCTTTTAGGAATTCCTTCTTTTAGAAATCAGTTTACTGCTATCTTTCTTTTAAAGGATTGTTCTTCTCTTTTTAGAATCTAACTTATTTTGTTTTATTTTGCAGGTTTTTAATTTAGGGGTTTCAATTTGGTAATTTCTTTCCAACTCTCCCTCTCTTTTTTTTTAGATTTTCTTTTCCTTTCTTAGGATTAGGCTTTGAATTTGATTGAGGGCTGCGAGTGTTTTATGCCCAAGTGGGCCCGTGACAACACTCGATGTCTCTTGACTGAAGGATGATTGGTTGAGGGGTTGACTATCCATCGCAGGACTAGACACCGCTCGAAATCCCCTGAGTTAACTGAAGTTATGGCTGAAGACCAACCTCCTCTACTTCCACCTAGGGTGGAGGATACCCAAAATAAGAATGAGGTGCATCAGGCACCCCCGCCTCGTACTTTACGAGATTATCTACAACCAGCGGGAGTGAGTACGCCCTCATGCATGATTTTCTCTGAAAACACAGGACAAATGGACATCAAGCCAGGAGTTATCCAACTCCTTCCTAAATTCCATGGACTTGAATCAGAAAGTCCATATTTACATTTGAAATATTTCAATGAGATTATAGCTACATTATGTTTTCTTAATGTATCTGAGGATACAATCAGGCTGAAACTCTTTCCTTTTTTCTTAAAAGAGAAAGCTAAGACGTGGTTACATTCACTGCGTCCTACATCCATTGGCACCTGGAACGACATGCAGAGGGAATTCATAAAAAAATTCTTCCCACATCATAAAACGATTACCCTCAGAAAAGTAATCATGAACTTTGCCCAAAAGGAAGATGAAACATTCTTCCAATGTTAGGAAATGTTCAAAGATTTGGTCAGTTCATGCCCACAACACGGATTTGAAACGTGGCGAATTACAAATTTTTTCTATGATGGACTGACATCTTCCATGCGCCAAATGGTCGAGACAATGTGTAATGGAGAGTTCATTAATAAAGATGTTGACGAGGTATGGGATTACCTCGATAGTCTTGTTGAAAAAACACAATCATGAGACTATTACCCAATGGCGAACACCACGTCTAGGCTGACTCAATTAAAGGAGAAAGGTGGATTATATCTCTTGAAAGAAGAGAATGATCTCAAGTGTAAAGTGACTACGCTCATAAGGAAAGTTGAGGCCATGGAAGGAAAGAAGGATAAGGTTAATGAAATTGTTTGCGGCATCTATGATTGCAACATTCATACAACTGAAAATTATCCTACAATACCCGCCTTTCGAGGAGTGTTGAATGAACAAGCTAATGCCTTAAACAACTATCAAAGACCTTGTACTGGACCTAATTCCAATACGTACAATCCTGGTTGAAAAAATCATCCAAACTTTAGTTGGAGGAATGGATAAACGACTACCCCTCAAGGTTTCTTCAATCAAAATCCAAATCAAGTGAAACCTCAAGAGGAACCGGTTCAAAATTCCATACAAGAGCTGGCTCAGGCAATGTGGGGAATTACAGATTTTATGCGAAAGATAGATTCTCGTATGACGGTTATAGAAAAGGGGATGCTTCCTGCACAACCTCTCCCAAATCCTAAATCGCAGTACGAGATTAATGATCACAGCTCTTCAAATCAGATAGGGCACGCTAAATCCATCACCACGCTTAAGAGTGGAAAGATCATTGATAAAACTCTTCCAGTTAGGCCCGAAAAGCCTCAAGAACCAGAAGAGAACAACAATGATGTATCTAGTAATGCCCCACAAAAATTAGAACCAGAACTTCTAGAGAAGCCAGTTGCTCTGTTCCCTCAACGGTTGGTTTCACCAAAACCTCTCTCTAACTCTCAGGATATCCTAGAGGTGTTGAAACAAGTGAAAGTCAACATTCCTCTACTTGATGTCATAAAACAGATACCTTCATATGCCAAATTCCTGAAAGACTTATGCACGACTAAACGACGGTAGAGTATTCAAAAGAAGATCTTCTTGACCGAGAAAGTGAGTGTCATCCTAAAGCAAGACGTGCCACAGAAATTCAAGGATCCCGGTAGCCTAACCATATCATGTGTAATCGGGGACCATCGAATTGATCATGCACTTCTTGACTTATGAGCAAGCATTAATCTGATTCCCTACGTGGTATACAAACAGTTAGGCTTGGGTGAATTAAAACCCACCCTAACCATACTACAACTTGCTGATCGCTCTGTTCGTGTACCAAGAGGGATAATTGAGGATGTGCTGGTCTAAGTTGATAGATTTTACTACCCTATAGATTTTATCATTCTGGACACCGAACCCATCAATAACATAAGCACTCAGATCCCCGTCATTCTTGGCTGCTCATTCCTTACCACTTCAAATGCAATTATCAATTACAGGAATGGTGTCATGACTATGTCTTTTGGGAATATGACATTAGAGTCAAACATCTTTTTCAATAACGGCAGAAACTTAGAGGAGGATGACGATTTCCACGACATTAACATGATTGACTCTTTCATGGAAGATACGACACCTCTAACCTTATCCTCCGACCATCTAGAGACGTGCCTGGCCCACTCCCATGATTTTGATGATGACATGATTATGGAGACGTGCGCCTTGCTTGACACTGCACCAATACTTGAAGTTAACCGGTGGAGGCCACTATTTGAAGAATTGCCACAAACCGATGTAGTGCCTCTACCGTCTAACCTCAAGCCGCCGAAGCTTGACCTAAAACCTTTGCCCTCTGATTTGAAATATGCCTATTTAGGTCAAGATGAAACATACCCAGTGGTGATCTCTGCCCAGCTGGAGAAAGAACAAGAGAGTATGCTCATTTCTACTCTCATTAAGCATAAAGGAGCCCTGGGATGGACGATAGCGGACCTCAAGGGAATCGATCCCTCGATTTGTACTCACCGCATATATCTTGAGGATAATGCAAAAACCGCTCGGCAACCACAACATAGACTAAATCCAAACATAAAGGAAGTGGTTAAGGCTGAGGTTCTTAAACTATTGGACGTGGGTATCATATACCCTATATCTGATAGTCAATGGGTGAGTCCAACTCAAGTGGTCCCTAAGAAGTCCGGAATCACCATCGTAGCCAATGCTAATAATGAACTCCTGCCAACTAGAGTCACTACTGGTTGGAGAATGTGCATTGACTACAGGAAGTTGAATACCGTCATGAGGAAAGATCACTTTTCTTTACCATTCATTGATCAGATCCTGAAAAGGTTAGCTGGTCATTCCTATTACAGTTTCCTTGACGGGTATTCGGGCTACAATCAGATAGAGATAGCCCATGAAGACCAAGAAAAGACTACATTTACATGTCCCTACGGTACCTTTGCCTATCGAAGGATGCCATTCGGACTATGTAATGCCCCTGCCACCTTTCAGCGATGTATGCTAAGTATCTTTTCTGATATGGTGGGGCAATATCTAGAGGTCTTCATGGACGATTTCTCTGTTTACGGTCTATCTTTCAGCAAGTGCTTGGAAAGTCTTAAATGTGTGCTGAAAAGATGTGAAGAAAAGAACTTGGTACTTAATTGGGAGAAGTGTCATTTCATGGTTCAGAAGGGAATTGTCCTTGGGCATATCATCTCATCCAAGGGAATCGAGGTAGATAAGATAAAAATTGATCTTATCTCTAACCTACCTCCACCCAAGAACATCAGAGACGTGCGATCCTTCTTAGGACACGCAGAATTTTACAGGCGATTCATAAAGGACTTTAGTCTCCTCTCTCGTCCTTTATGTAATCTTCTTCAAAAGGATGCTCTGTACGAGTGGACTGAGCAATGCCAGGAAACTTTCACCAAGCTTAAGGGCACGTTAACCACTGCACCTATCATGTAGCCACCCGACTGGAGCCTTCCTTTTGAGCTTACGTGCGACGCTTCTAATTATGCTCTTGGAGCGATTTTAGGCCAGAGAAAAGATAAGAGACCTTACGTCATACATTACGCGAGTAGAACTTTAAATCCGGCCCAAGTGAACTACTCAACTACGGAAAAGGAACTCTCAGCTGTAGTGTTCGCCTTGGACAAATTTAGGTCCTACCTGATCCGGTCCAAGATCATTATCTATACAGATCATGCGGCACTGAAGTATCTTCTTTCTAAGAATGATTCTAAGCCCCGCCTGATACGATGGATCCTTCTACTTCAAGAATTTGATTTGGAAATTAAAGATAAAAAGGGAGTAGAAAACGTTGTGGCCGATCACCTTTCTCGCCTTAATAACTTTGATTTCCTTGAGACGACCCATATCAACGACATGTTCCCTGATGAACAACTGTTTAGAGTCTCCCATTCACCTTGGTTCGCTGATATTGCTAATTATCTTGCTACAGGTGTCATACCGACACAATGGACTGCGTAAGATAAGAAGAAATTCTTCACCGAGGTGCGCAACTTTTTCTGAGATGATCCTTATTTATTTAAATATTGCCCAGACCAAATCCTAAGGAGATGTGTACCAGACGATGAGCATCAGAGCGTCATCTCCTTCTGTCACTCACAGGCCTGTGGTGGTCACTTTTCTGCTAAAAAGACCACGGCCAAGATTCTGCAATGTGGCTTTTACTAGCTCACTATGTTTAGGGACACTCATGAGTTTTGCAAAGCTTGTGAGCATTGTCAGAAATTGGGAGCATTGTCCCGTCAAAATATGATGCCTTTGAATCCCATCCTTATTATTGAAGCATTTGATTGTTGGGGCATCGATTTCATGGGACCATTCTCCCAATCGTTTGAAAATCTGTATATTTTGCTCGCTGTGGATTATGTCACTAAATGGGTCGAAGCGATTCCGTGTCGAACTAATGACCATCGCACGGTCATTAAATTCCTAAAAGAAAACATCCTTTCTCGATTCGGAACGCCTCGAGCCATCATTAGTGATGGGGCTCACACTTTTGTAATAAACCATTTGAGAGCTTAATGAAGAAATACGGTATCTCTCATAAGGTGAGCACCCCGTACCACCCATAGACAAGTGGACAAGCTGAGATTTCTAATAGGAAAATTAAACACATTTTGGAGAAAATGGTTAACCCTGATCGTAAGGATTGGTCAATCCGATTGACCGATGCCTTATGGGCATACCATACTGCCTTTAAAACCCCCATTGGAATGTCTCCCTTTAGACTTGTCTATGGGAAAGCTTGTCACTTCCTGTGGAGCTGGAACATAAAGCGTACTAGGCGATCAAAAATCTTAATTTCAATCTGGACAACGCTGGCTCGCTATGCAAACTTCAATTGAATGAACTTGAGGAAATCCAGAATGATGCGTACGATAATTCGAGAATTTACAAGAACAAGATGAAAGCATTTCATGACTAACACATTTTGCGAAAATCATTCACGCCTGGTCAGAAGGTCCTTTTGTACAATTCTCGATTATATCTCTTTCCGGGTAAGCTTCGATCTCGTTGGACCGGCCCTTACATTGTTATTACTATTTTTCCTCATGGGGCCGTTGAGATAAGAGATCCCGACAATGGCAAGGAGTTTAAAGTCAATGGACATCGATTGAAACTATTTGTCGAGAAATTTAATTCAGAGGACTTGTCCATGCCCTTGACTGCTCCTGTTTACCAGGATTGATCTCCTAATCTGATAGAGGTATAGGTAGGTTTATTGCTTTCATAGGATTAGGGTAGTTGCTTTATTTGTCTGGCTGAAGACAGTAAACTTAGCGCTCCTAAGAGGCAGCCCAGCTCTTCATTTCATTTCGTTTTTATCATTAGTTAGTTCAATGTTTGTGGGTAACATTACTGCAAACCATCACGAGACTACAACTCGTCCACTAGGGGCAACCTAGGGGTTTAAAGGCTTGTTGCATACGCTAAATGCAATCGAAAGTACCTGCGAAAGTGGTGTAGGTAGGATTTCATTTTTTGTTATTTTTATTTTACTTCTGTTGGTTTCTCTCTTGTGCTGACCCGCTCTTACGTAAGATATCTTTGGAAAGCCTCTTGATTCCTTCGTCCAGGTACTATCTTTTCATCACTCCTCTTATATTTCCGTTGTCCCATGTGCATTGCATGCTTATTTCTTTTACATTGAGGACAATGTAGATTTTCGGTTGGGGGTGGGAGATTAGGTTTCCTAATCAGTGTTTTCTTAAGCAGTGTTTTCTTGGTCTTAAGCAAAAATTGTGAAATTTTTTAATTTCGAAGTGATATTGATAAGCTATCTAGGACACTTGGAACTTTAAGATACGTGATGCTGGTAATTTAAGACGCTTGGATTCAGTATCTGTTAGATTTCAGAGTTAAGTCTGAATTGTTAATCCAGAAATAGAAGTTGTAAACATTAATTGAGTTATGATCTCATATATCATATCTTGCTTTCACGTTTAGGTTTTAGTCTGATATTGAACGATTAAGGTGGTACTCACGAAGCATGAAAAGAATCAGCCTGAGAAAATTGAAAAGATTGGGCGAATAATCTTCACCATAGGTTTGCTCCCTATAAGTGAGGACTCGATTCCCCTTCTTGGCGTTACTTAAAAAAAAAAAGAAAAAAAAAGAAAAAAGATAATGTGTAAGGCAAAGTTGGGTTACCGTGAAGTCTCTTATTGGTTACCGATAATATCTTTAAATAGAGAGGTGAATCTTAATGTTGATAAGTCGAGATTAGACTATACATCCATGGAATTCAATGTTTAGAATTTTTTTAATTCCTAGAATAATACTTTGAACTTGATTATGAAGTTTACCGTGCGCCTGAGTCTAGGAAAAAGTAATGCCTAACATTCATGAATCTGAGAATTCTCATATCTGGATTATTCTACAAAAATCACTCGAGTTTATAAATTGTTCTGTAATTCTCAACTTACTTTTCGCATATTTTGCTCGGGACTAGCAAAATGCTGGTTGGGGGTTGTGTTGAGGGTCAAATATTGCATACCAGACCCAGTTGTTGCCTAGATTTATGAACATGGTACCGTTTAATAGCTCATTTTAATCATGTTTCTGTTGCAAGGTGGAATTACGAGCTGGGACTGGATCGGGATACTAAAAGCATGGATTTAACGGTCTGAAGTTACCAAGGCAAGCGACGGACCCTAGGAGACCAAGATCGGCATATTTGCATGCTAGAGATCCGCAAAAATCAAGAAACTGGAACTCAAGCGACCTGAAAGTCAGCCAGAATGCAAGATCACGGGGTTCCCACCATCCGTTCAGCTCAAAAGTTCATGCATGGCCAGGGGCCCACAAATTAACCATACACGTCGAATTCCAACCCTTAGATCCCTCCGGAAGTGGCCGAACGGACAGATCAGCCCCTTGAATCGTTATGTGGGGCCCGCCTGATATCTGGATTTTCTTCAAATTTGGTCTCAACCACTCAATCTACAAGAGGGGAGGAATAAGCGGAGTGGATTTGACCACATGCATTACAGTGGACCCCACGTGCGACGTGCGTGTACACAGCACATTCGCACGCGAGCCGCACCAGGCATAGTCTCCTGGTCAAAGTTGGTTTACCCGACTCCTTCCGCAGCGGCAACAGCGGACGCACCAGCGTCCGCTGATCTTTTGTAGTGGGGCCCACCTTTCATCCAAAGCATCGATCTGGACCGTACATTAAGTCCAGAGGGAGGGCGTGACCCCCACCTAGGTGGAAGTTTTGCAGATTATTGTGAGGATCTAAACCCAATCGTTCGAACTGAAGATGGACAGTAAAATGGGAAATCCAGTGGACCGCATCAACGGATGGCAAAGACCTCTCTTTCCCGACCGAAATTCTGAGAGAAATCCGGTGGACGGCTTGGATTTCTCATTTGAATCTGAGTGTGGACCCCACCATCGTCACAGCGTAACGAATACGCAAGCCCTGTTTTTGCACCGGACGCTGTCCGGTTTTTGCGGCAGGTTGTGTGCTCTTGGGGGCGATCGGATAGAAGATCTGATCTGTCCATCATGTAGCTCATTCAACAACGTCCCAAGGGACGTTGATTTTACGGACAGAATGCAAGGAAAATGGGAGTGGGAGGCTCCGAATTTGACTGCGTAAGGTTTATTCACGCACCCGACTCGTCTACGGACTGCTGTGCGTAAAGAGAACTTCCGCAGCTGACTCGTCTGCGGACTCCAGCCCTCCACCACCCCTGGATGTATAAAGGAGAGGGACGGCCAGTTGTGGAGGGCAGGAAAGGAAAGGGAGAAAAAGAAAAGAGAAGAGGCTTGGCTGCTGGAACGTGAGCGGGAGCAGAGGAGAGAACGTCGGCTGGGGCAGGGCCTAAAGGACGCAAGAAGGGAGAGAGTACAGGGGTCCTATGGCTTGGGCTTGAACGGGAAGGCAGGGAGAAATTTGGTGGCAGCAGGGCTTATCTCGTTTTGGCTGGACGTAAGCATGGCTTGGGATTGAACGTAAAGATAGGGAGAAAAAAGGAAAGTTTTTTTTTCCTATTTGCTGGCCTATTATTTTTTTCTTTTCTTTCTTTCTCTCATGACTTCTAAGGTTATTAGCCTAATCATGCTCGGCTAAATCTCTTAGCTGGGGCTAAGAGGGGAAGCTTGTAGCGTGATGGGACTGATTCTATGCCTTTGATTTATGCTAGACTGATTGATGTTAATGTTAGTTCAAATAAGAGGAATATTTTCAGTTTGTTTTAATGGTTTATTGTAACTGAAATTACAATAGATCTGCGATGGCTTTGAGTATTTCTCCCTCCTTTTTATGACGTTAGGAAGTCCTGTTGTTCACCATCGTCTCATGGACATGGTTGGATGACGGTATCCTTCCTAATCTTCATGCATTGTTGAGTGGTTGGTAATTAGTTTAATTCTGTTGTTCACCATCGTCTCATGGGCATAGTTGGATGATGGAATCCATTCTAATTCATTTACCTTTCATCTCTTTAAAACTATATTCAAAGAAGTTCAGTTTAATTTTCATAGTAATGGCATAAGATCTCCCTGATCTCTAAAAGTGGATCCTCTGAATCCCCAGTTTTCCTTCTCTGAATTGTTTAAGTTTTAGATAATTATTCCACAATTATTCCTTAAATTCTACTTGATTTGGATTACATCTTATCAGTCCCTTGGGATTCGACCTCGGTCTCACCGAGTTTATTACTACATCACAACCCTGCACTTGGGGAGTGAACATGCAAGAAGACCCTCGATGCAATACACGTGGTGAATCTATTTTTTAGGGAGGTCGTACGACTACACGAGGTCCCCAAGACTATTACTTCTGATCATGACACGAAGTTCATTAGTCACTTTTAGCAGACTTTGTAAACTCGATTCGATACACGACTTCAATTCAGTAGTGCTTACCACCCACAGATTGATGGGCAGACTGAAGTTGTGAATCGCACATTGGGAAACCTCATTCGCTTTATTTCAGGAGAAAAACTGAAGCAATGGGATTTGACCTTGTTTCAAGTAGAGTTTGCATTCAACAACATGGTGAATCGCTTGACAGGGAAATCACTGTTCCAGATTATCTATGGACGAGTACCTCGTCACACGCTTGACTTAGTTCCTCTGCCCAAGCACCCAGGCACGAGCATTGCAGAAGAACATATGACAGATAAGATCATGGGCATCTATGCAGAAGTGCAGACCAAGCTACATGCCTCGAACGATAAGTACAAAGAACAAGTGGACAAGCACCGGCGACAAAAAGTGTTCGAGGTGGGCAACTGCGTTATGGTCCATCTGTGCAAAGAGAGATTTCCGACCAGGCCGTACAACAAGTTGAAAACTAAGAAGATTGGACCAGTCCCAATCATTCGAAAGATCAATAACAACACTTACGTTGTTGATCTTCCAGATGACATGGCGATCTCACGGACTTTCAATGTCGCGGACGTGACCGAGTATCATGAACCAGCGCTAGATGAGAACTTGAGGACGAGTTCTTTTGAAGTGGAAGGGACTGATGTAGAGCAGGTAACGGACAGTTTCATGGCCAAGATGGATCAGAAAAGGCCCGGTCGACGACAGAAGTGATTCAGACCATCAGACCTTAGATCGGGCGTATCTCGCAATCCGGAATGAGTTACCTGACATAAAATATATGATTTTGGGGTAGAACGAGCTACTTTAGCTAACCAACCTTGTTACGCCAGGTTACGCAGCCCGAAATTGCAAAAAATCCCTTGATCGACTGTCGTTTCTCTGTTTTAATTTTGTTTTTATAGTAAGTTTTAATTTGATTATAACTCTTCATCCGTTGGGCTTTAGGAGTTGTGTCCAACGTGAAAAGAGCTTGGAATAATTAGGGGAACGGTTTGGTGAAGCCAAATAGGACACTTACTATTTTTGGCCGAAAACCTTGCGCACTAGTAGACATCACGATTGTCTATAAATAGTAAGTTTACTATTTATAGTAAGTCACGGATTCTAGGAGTTTTAGTTGTAGTTTGATTCTGATTTCTTTTCCATTGCTTGGTACCCCTATTTAAAGGGTTGTGAACTCGTTTTTAGTCATCAATTAATCAATTTCGAATTTATTAGAATTTATTTCTATTTTCTTCTTTCTTTCCTCATGGATTCGAGAAGTCTCTGTTAGGAGTCCAGATAAGTTCCGTGGATTCGAAGTAGTTATCCTCATCACGTTCATCCTTGCGTCACAATGACACCGTTCGTCATGGTCTAAAAAGCCAGCACATCATGACACCATTCATCATGGTTTTAAAACCCAATAAAACTGATATGTGACTCACCTGAAAACTTATTGAACTGACTCAACTCCGCCGAGTGACTCACCTCAAAATCTCATTGAATTAACTCAACTCAGCTAAGTTTCAAGTCGAATCACCAACTTTTATAACTATGATTGAGGCTCAAAAACATTTACATTTTAAATACAACAATGGAAAAAACTAGTCCAAAAGCTACTCGACCCGACAGGCCTACGAATCCTACGAATCGAGTTTCTGAGTATTTAAACTAGGCCATTAAAGTTTGATGGATCATGGCTAAAATTCTTCACAGTTGACAATCTCTTCTAAGCAATCCACTTGAAAAATACAAGCTGGAAGATCTAATCCCAACCCTAAGTTTCCACAAGCCGCCTTTTAGGCCTTATCAAGAAGTGGGCCTTTACAGGCAAGAAAGATGCGTTGGGATCTTTAAAAAAAAAGGCACCAACAAAGAATCAGAACCCCACATTAATCATTATTGTTAGATTTCACAGTGCAAGGAATCAGAGATTGTCACTCAAGCCTACCGCATAATTCAACTTCTAGAAAAGCAATTCCCACCAAACCTCTCTTTTTACCTTCTTCTTCCCTTTGCTTTTGGATAACCTAATTTATGCAACTCTCTCCCTCTTGGAAGATTAAAAGAATATGCTTTTTCTTCTTTTTTTTTTCTTATTTATTTATTTAAACACACGCACCTGCCACACACTCACGCACACCATAGTGGGATTTCACCACCTATGGGTTTTGAACCCAAGACCTCATGTTGAAACTCCTTAGAGTCTATCACTAGTCCCTCCATTGCGGCCTGATTCTATTAAGCAGGTGGACCCTCAAGTGGACGACTGACTAGGATTAGATTCTGTTCTCTGATCGTAGCATACTTTTCATCTAGTCATGAAAACTAAATACATTATGAAAGGGACCCAGCTCTAGCATCCAGCTTGGTAGTTGAGTTAGCCCATTTGAGCCTGGGTCAACTAACCTGTCGCTTATGGAAAATCCTTCCCAATGAAAGAGAAAGGAAAGGGGACCCAACTCCCAGCTGAACTGCTTTTTTCTTGGCAGTTGGGTGGTAAAGGTTGTTTCTTTGAAGTCAGGTCTAGGGTTTACGGTTTAAGGTTTTTAACATAGAATTTTAATTTGACTTTTACATAAAAGATAACTGCTCGTATAAAGAAGAGGAGACACCAACTTTTCCCGTATTCACAAATGCCAATTAGGAGTAGCCCGCGTGGCCTCACTTTGAACTTAACTTGTGGGTGGTCTTTGGTTTCATCATTTTAATGTTTTCCTGGTTAAGTAACACATGCATCTTTGTATTTAAAACTACCTATTTCATTTTTATAGATGTTTAATTTTTTGTATGTAGAACTCACTTGGCTTGTTTGGATTGTAAATTACAATATTAATATATTGTAGAAGTACAATGATTACAAATTACAATACTTGTCTTTTAAAAAGTAAGTAGTTTGATCAATAATTTTCATATTTAAATAGGCATAGTAAAATTATAATAATGATACTATTATATTACTAAAATTTTATCTCGACAATTAAAATACAATTATTTTCATATTTGGATGAGAGATTTTCACATTGTAATGAATATTTCACTACCGTTGATAAACAGTGTAAAATCTAATGGCATTAATAATTCAAACAGATTAATGGACGGATTAAGAGCATTTATAAAGGAAATTGGGATTTATACAATTTTGGGCCAGGTCGGGTTGAGTATGGGCCAACCAATTTACCCAGAGGAAACCTAGCCATTGCTGAGCCTACAAAGCAGTGGGGTCCACTAAAATATCTCTGGCAGTAAGTAGTAGCAGCCGTTAGATCGTTGATTTGACCGGACGCTAGGACTTGAGTTTTCCCTCCTGACCACTGTCATATGGCACTAATGTAGCACATATACCATGTGTAGACATTAGAATCGCTACTTTTCTTTTGGTAATGGAAAGACACTACGGTCTCCTGAATTATTTGACAGTGGATGCCCCCCACATCAGACACGTGGCACCGCCTAATAAAGAGCGGCTGCATTATTGGTGGGCCATCCAGGCGCAAAAATCGAGGGAAAGAGAAAATCCCGTGGCTATTTCTTACAACCTAAGAAACTGGAAGCTTTCATAGGGCCCATCCTCCAACTACTACCGGCCTTCCACGTGTCAAATGAATCAAACACATCGCTATGTAAGCACAACCTACTGAAGTTCCGAATGCCAATGTTCAAGCGTCTAGCATAAACGCACCGGATGCCAAAACAGGAAAACTTTGATACTCTGCACCATGTGATAGATGATACGTACGCGTGCACTAATGAATTACTTAGAAATTGTGTACTTCAAATAAAAGTAAATCAAATTAACTGTTTAGATTGTGGGTCCCATGGACTAAAAATTATCTTATTTGATTAGCTAACTATTGGATTGGTGGACATTTATTTGACGGTTAAAAATGAAATATTTCAAAAAGTGTCTAGGAATGAGCCGCTAGAATTGTTTGACCAATCTGATTTTAAGGCAATTTCTATAATTTACTTGGTTTAATTTGAGTTACATATGACTTTTGTATAATTTATGAGTACCTGCTTATCAAGCGTCATATGAGGTAGAGTATCAAATAACAGTCTAAACCAAAGTCCATTGTTTGGTTTGGCTGGAAGAAAGCATTGCATTTTGAAGTTTCTAAAGAATGCTTGCTTGCATGATAACACTTCTCTTGATGAATAAAAGGGGCTTTTTATTCTTATTCTTTTTTATTTTAATATATTTTTAATTAATTCCAAAAAGAATATGAAGAATTTGATACGTTGATTAATAATCTGTTAGGTGGGAGTCATTTTCTGGATTATGCCCACTTCTCTGTTTTTGGAGCCCACATGGTGCCAGGCTATTGTGGGGCTTTCATGCGCTTTTATCAGTTTATGACATCCAAACCATCCAAAAGATGTCCTACAAATGGTAGGCACGTAGCTTAAAAAACAGGATGATCTATTCTAAGTGGGTCGCAGCATTAGAAAACTATATATGTACAACCACCAAAAGAACACCTTATTTTTAAGTGGTGGGATATAGGAATGTGTACGGTATCCTACATCCCAACCTATCTAATAGTGGGCCCCACAATGATTACAGTACATTCCTAAAATAAGTCAATTCAATAATCAAGTGGGCCCCATCTCTTGAATTTGACAGTTTGGGTGATTATTCATTGTTTTCTACGGTGGGAATATTGCTTGATTCATGTGGTGTGGCTCACTTGAGTTGTCGAATAACCTTATTTTTAGTTTCATGGTGTGGCCCAATTCTGAGTTTTGGAATGCATATACACAACACGGTGGCCCCACTAACCATGGAGAAGGTTTATTGGTTTGGTGTACTCTCCCAAATGTTTCTTGTGGTGTGCCTCACCTAAGTTGCTATTAAAGCTGAGTTTTGGCACCATGGCCTAACATGGAAGGGACATCTAAGTGGATAGACTGGATCTAACCACTTACCATATTGGCCCACACTAACCTAGCAGCACCACAGGTAGTTTTGACACCAGTACAATGTAAAGGGTGCCCCTATAGTAGGTGTGGTTACATGGTACCATTACTCTCACTATTAGCCAAGAACTTGGCTATTGTTGGGTCCACATGACCTATTAATTGTAAGTTCCTAATATAAATTTGAGTGTTATTATTATGAATCCAGTCAAGTGATTATATGACGGTTTGAGTAGCTAAAATACAGAACTCAATGGCCCACTCAAGTCAACCACACATACATGATAAGCCAATTCACCTTTTTGATCGGACAATAAAAACGACCCAGTCCAATATAATTAGACCAACCCATTATGTTTAATTCTTCTCATTTTCTCATCTACTTTCCTCCAGGGGTTTATAAAGTAGAACTGTACACGAGTCTATTTAGCTCGGTCAGACTTGAGTACAGCTTGCTCGACTCACCTCAGCTCAAAATTGAATTCGGATAGAGTCGAGCTCGGAGTTTGCTTGAGCTCGACTTAACTCGGATCGAATCGGCGGCTCTGCTGGTGCTCGCCGAGTGTTTGATGAAATGACTCAATGAAATATTATTTCGAGTGTATACATTCTTCATGGAATCGATTGGTAGCAAGGAAGGAATGGATGGGAAACAAATCACTACATTAAAAAAAAAAACTAAAAACTAAAAAAAAAAAAAAACAACTTTACACTATAAGGTTGTCCTCATATTTTGATTTTGATGTTGCTCTTCAAGTATTTGTTAAAATATTTATAAAGCATTGTTACAATTTTGCATCATGTGAGAAATTGAAGATGCAATTTATGTATTTGAGAAAATTTGGACGGATTCAAACTAGACTCGAATTAGCCTGAGTTGTTGACCGAGCCCAACTGTCTAGTCAGGCTCGAAGGCTAAGCCAAGCCAGCCAAGTGATCATGCTGGGTTAGCTACCGGCTGAACCGAGCTGAGTTGTGCCAAGCTGGACTCGGTTCTAACTCGTGTACAGCTCATTAAAGAGCGATGAGAGACACTGTTGCCTAACAAAGAGGAGACGCAATGCAGGTTCAAAGAGGGAGTGTGAATAGATAGTCCAATAACAAGGGACCACGCATATACGGTCCAAGGGATGCACTTTAGGGCAGTTGGCTTCCACTAGGGGTTAGCACATGTCCCTGTTATTGGGATGCACTTTAGGACCATGGAGCTTAAATATTGGCCAGTAAGGGAAACCTAGGTGGGCCACACCACAAGGAACAGGCCGAACCAATAAAACCATCCAGAGGTTTGTGGAGCCAACCATGCCTATGTATTTGTCATCCAAGCCATTCATTAAATAGGCCCACCAGAGTAAAGGGACACACCATTTTGTCTTCTACCCTGTGGCCCAACTGAGGAATCAAGAGTCGAGATATATATATTTATGGCAATGAAATCTAAACACTGCAACCCACCTAATAGAGAAATCTGATATTGCAGGTGTCATACTGGCAACAATGCTTGCATGTGGATGGGCACAACCTCTGCCAGCATAAGCGTCCGGAGAACTTCTCTTTTCCACCGTAGATATTAGTTATGAGAGGGCCTGATCTGGGTTAAAATACAAAATTCCAGATACAATATTTACTGGACCCACACTCCCCATGTGTTTCTGAGTCAGAAATCCAAACAGAACATATCTTTCCCTACAAGACCACATTCACTACTGTTGGAATAAATCCAGCATATCATTCTTTTTCCCAAATCAATCTGATTTTGATGCTCTAATGGCTGATTATCCTAACACTATCATTCATATGGTACACATCTAATTCCACAAAGAATACTACCTCTCTTGTGGGCCCCATTTCTCATGACCCATATTCCCAATATTGGATTAATCAGAGATGATTCCCATCATCTGATTAATTGATTAGTGGGAACTTTCTCTCAGATATTTGAAAAATCAAGGCCGTTCATTTCTTTGATGGCATATACCAGACAGCTAGGATCATCTTTAAGCGTGATTTTCGGTTTGTAATCCATCTAGGTATGAAGAATGACACGTGTGCAACGCAACGATTGCGTGTGACCGTATGGGTCCTCATATTATGCCAGATTATAAGGTAATTAGTTATGTTATAATGTTAATATTAAAAATATAAAACATCCCATCATCAGCATTTGACTTGTTGGTGGACCGTTGTTATTTGTACATGTAAACAACCATCCAAAAATAAAATTAAAAAATAAAAAATAAAAAACCAAAGGCAAGAAAGATATGTACAGGTGTAAAAATCCAGTTACCCAATGACCCAAAAAGCTTATTAACAAGATCATAGGATCCCTTCTCTCTGTTTAATAAAAGAGAAATGATCTGATACTAACCCTGAGTACCGTAACCTTACCGTAGCGCGCTGCCTTTCCTAAAAATATGTCACACGGATATGATATCTGATCCGTGCAAACGGTCAGCCCCATCATGAAGATCATGTGGCCTGAAATCCAGGCCTCTACATTCATAATCTAGGCAAACTTGTTCACTGGGGTTAGATCCATTGCTGTTCACGTGATGCTTGGATCGAGCCTTTTTATTTTTCTCTTTTAATGCCAGGTGATATTCAAGGCCGACCTTTTATAGGGCCTAGAAGTCTTACACGTGTAAGAAATTGGTGGATCAGATGTGCAGTATGGCAAGCTTATGGTAGTAAAGGAAGTACCTCTATCATTCGTTTGAATTAAAAATGTAATGTCTTTGCCTAATGTATCTTTTTTAGGTTACTTTCTCTGGTTAGTGAGGTGTTAAAAAAGCAAGCGTGCGTGGACGGCCCTTTTATTTATGTATTTATGAGAAATGCTCCGGTGCATTGAGAGCACTGTAAGTTATAGTGCTCCTAACTAGTTAAACTGGGACACTTGGACAGTCCAATCCATTGCATTAGATTTCTGATTAGATCCATAGCACATTTCATGGGTTAGTAGGCAAAGACCATGCCAATCTGATAAATATTAACCATTGGATCAATGGATTTTAATATGAACGGCCCAGACCATTTACAAAAATATATGTCCAAATCAACAATTAATCAAGGTCAATTTAAGAATGGATTGGATCATCTTATAATCCATGATCAAATACATTTTGGATTTGATCGATCGGTTCAGATGAATCGATATTGAATTGTCCAAGTAAGGTGAAAAAGTGATGGGAGCACTGGAGCATTTCTCTTAATTTTTTTCTCTTCAAATTTTAATTGAATGGGGTTTGGTGGGTTACACCCTCGAGCTGTGATCCCCCCTTTTGCGGTGAATCGGATAAGTCTCATCCACAAATGTATATTAATTATAGGATTGGATTTGTTATGTTGTTTGGGAGCTTTACATCAAAATCAAACTTATATAATTGAATTAGTGTCATTCGTGTTTGGTAACATCTGAGGCTTCTTCTTTGACTTGATTTCATCTTTCATTTTTGACAAAATGGTTGGTGACGATCTCTCTCTCCAAGCACTTTTTTTCTTTTTAATTAGGACCGGACATGGACTGGTCCTGATGGAGTGGGTCGAATTGTCATAAGGAAATAGGCATCAGTCCGTTGGATGGCTAGCTTTTTGGTGGTTTTATATTCTTTTCCTTTAGATGTGGAGTTGAGATGATACTCAGGTCCACTTGATTCCCGACACTCAAAGTTTGTACAGTGGTAAATGTTAACTCCAATTAAGCCAGATAAATTGTGAAATCTATTGTAGATAACTTTACAGTCTTTGCATTAGATTAACTTGTTTGAAGCATCCTAATCTTTTATTAATGGACATGCTTTTGTTGAAATAGGAATTGATCACTATATGTTTTTCAATTTTAGTTGTCCAATAAATGTCCACAAATTAGATGGTTAGATTGTTTGGCTTAAAATTTTATCGTTGGTATATGTGTATGATGTCAGGCATGTTAGAGCCTATTACGATTTAATCCAAACTAAACGCCTATTAACTCAAGTGCCTAGATAAGTGGAGAGACCATGAGTGGCCATCTTTAACCGAGAATTGAAGCAGTTCACCGTGGTATTGAGCTATTTGTAAAGAAAATTAGGTGATTTGTGAAATGTGAGAGTTTATCCTTCTAACGAGTTCTTTTGTCTTTTAATCAAAATAATTTTTTTCTCATCATGATAACAGAGATAAAACGATTCACGAAATATGAAAGTAGAAAGTATTGAAATTCAATTCAGATACAACCACAAATATAATAAAGGACACAATTTCAAATATACGTGTATAAGTATAATAGTGTTAGGTATGTCGGGGTTATATTCGACTTAAATTGAACTGAACGCCTTGTAACGTTAGGCACTGAGATAGACTAATCAAGACCAGATCCATTAAGATCGGTTGTTCAGTCAACCACTAATTCATAAGGTTATAAGAAGATTTACGAAGGAAAAGCTAGCTCTCTAGAAGGGGTTTTTTTTTTTCTTCTGGAAATGAGTACTTTTCTAATAACAGTGATATCTTAAATGTGTTCCTCGACAAAATAATAACGATTTTTTTTTTTTAAAAAAAGCTTGATATCGATTTTATTAATCTATACATAGATGTAGTACAATTAGCATGTAAAGAAAAGTAAGTAGAAGAGTTAAACTGATGATGATTTAAGTTGATAAAACGGTCTTGGGCTTGACAGTCTTCCAAACCTGGACGATGGTGAGAAAAACCAAATGGTCATGGTAGGGGATCCAATGAAGGTCATGGATACTTAAACTAAACAAACCAACACTAAACTGCAGCGATGCACTAGCTATAGGTGTAAACTAAACTAAGATTAAACTAAAGACTCTCAGCTTGTTGCAACATTATGGTGGATATATAGAAGTAGAGGTATCTTAAGTTACACTAGTTGAGATAGGTGTCCATGAGGGACAAGATAAGCAACGTTGAGCTGAAAAGGTTGTGTGATTGGTTGGCATGAGACTCTGAGCTTCTCTCTCTTATGCTTTTATATATTTGAGGCAATGGCTGTGCATAAAATTCTGTAACTTTTGCAAGTAATCTTTCAATTTGGTAGTGGCCTTATCACACCCAATCCATAGCTCAACTGGCAGACTGAGTGGAGATACCTCGTTTCAACACTTGAGATCTTGGCATGGATCCCTAGCGGGGGTGGCTAACATGGAGTGTGTGTACTGACATGGGTGTGTACTAACAAGCTAAAGCAAAAAAAAAAAAGAAAAAAAAAAGTGGCCTTATCTTGATGTATCCTATTAAGATCCGGAATCCTTTGACATTACAATATCATGAATAACGATGTCTCTATCTTCGGACAACTTCCCGCTTTGTGGGTTTTATTTCACGCTTTACGATGGTCACGTATCTCTTCAGACGCAACCCTCTCGCAAAACAAGAGTTCTTTCGTGCAACTGCTAGCAATAGTCCATCAACAACAAATTTTCAGCTAGGCTTCCTCTACATGTGAATCGAGCATGCTCTGCACCCGCTGGTTAGTTGTGGTAAAGTGGACGAACTCCTTTAGGATTTTGGTCATGTGTACATTTCTGGGTGCCTGACCCTTCTAATAGAATTTGTGTCCTTAACTGATAGTCATCCACGATCTTCTCTATGTGTGAGTGGCTTTGTTCCTTAGCTTTCATATGAGTGTGCTAATATATGGTGACATCTCACTTGTTGGTTTGGATCGCATCAGGCCAAGTGTAACAAAATTAACATAATTGTGCTAATGTACATAAAAACAAAAAACTTACAAAGCTAATCCTTGACCATCCAATGTTTATGGAGAGTTGGGGTCACATCACAAGGAACAGTTGGGATGGAGACATCCACCTTAATTAAAACATTTCATATTATGTGCGAGGCCCACCGTATTTTGTATAACCCATCCAATCCATTTATTAGCTAGATGAGATCCACTAGGATGAGTCAACACCCCAAAGATCAGATCATTCTCAAACTCAGGTGGGTTACACCACATGATTTTAGAGGTGTTAGGAACTATATTGTTGGTGTGGCTCACCTGAGTTCAGGATCGGCCTCATTTTGGGAATCCAAGAAAAACATGAGGGACACATGATAGACGAAGCAGATGTCATTTACACATTTATGATGGGACCCAATCACAAAATATTAGAATAAGCTTATTTCATAGAGGAACTGACCTCTTAATTTAAATAACAAACCCTTTATTAGACATTGATTAGGTTGGTTTTGTACGGTCCACAATTCTCAAATTAGAGCTAATGATTAGTGAAAGATGGAAAGCCGTTGAGATTTTGGACCAATCTCTATATAAAAGTACAAAGTACAAGCGATGTCTTATCACAACATCCAACCCTTAGGGATGATTGCGAGGACCCAGTCCTCAACGCTTCATCGATCGAAACATTGCATTTTTTTATTTTTTATTTTTTCATTTCATGTAATCTCTTGCCCTTTTCAGTTCCACACCATAGTTCTAATAATCAAACATCACCCAACCTACCAAACCACTCTATTAATCAAACGCAGCGCGTGGCCATCCAAATCCGGATAAAAGTAAAGGGTAGTGTGGGCCCCACCATCATGTCTGTTCGGGACCCAACTGGATGTGGTTCACACTAGGGGTACACATTGAACTGGTAGAACTGTGGAACCGGACCAGAATCGACCAAACGGTCCGGTTTGGTCCGGTTCTAGAGTGCACCGGTTTCGGTTTCATTTCCAAAAATCAAAGAACTGATTACATTAGTTCGATTCTCAGTTTGGGGGTATGTGGAACCGAACCGAACCGTGAACCGATCCGTAGAACCAAACCGTGAATCCGATCCGTAGAACCGAACCGTGGAACCGAACCTGGAACCGAACCAAGAACCTTTTGATTGTTTCCATATTTGACTCATGATTTATGGTTTATAATGCACCATCTAATTATTTTCATAAATGTATTTTTGCACACCTTATATAATATCTAAACCATTTATCAAATAAACCACAACATGGATGGACATGGGATAGATAATAAAATTAAACATGTAATTGGACTGGATTATAAAAAGCCCAGAACGGTGAAACCGATCTGGAACCGAACCGATTTTAACAGTTTAGTTCTAGGGTGCCAACAGTTCGGTTTTGATTCCGAATATCCTATAACCGTTAGGAATGGTTCAATTCCGGTTTCACCCCAGAACCGGACCAAACCGACCCATGTGCACCCCTAGTTCACGCATTGAATGGATTCATTGTGTACATCGCCGACGGCTAAAAACCGTCGGCGAAGGTGAGACCCACGGTACTGAATTCCTTGGTATTAGGCGTGATTTGGCACTGTTCCAGGTGGTGTGGTCCACCTGAGTTTTGGATAAATTCTGTCATTTTTAGGCAGGGAGCTCACTTAGATGTACGGCCCAAATGCCACATACGTATCCGGAGATCCCGTCATTTGTGCGTGTAACTGTAACTAAGGCAATCCGGTGAATTCCCTCGTGCTCACCGTACATAAAAGAAAAGCCCCATCCAGAATTAAGTGGACCACACCACCCCGTTGAACAATGTAAAATCAGGCTAAAAACCTTACGGGGTGTGCCCTACCTGAGTTTTGGGTCAGGCGAATCTTGGAGCTGTCCTTTATCCTGGTAAGGTTCACTTGATGAACGGCTTGGATGAAATCGATCATACAGAACATGGTGGGCACCTTAATTTCCCTGTAGTCCAACTGAGTTGTGGATTGGACTGATCTGTTTCCCCAGGGCCTAACATCTAGTGGTGCACCTGATGGACGGAGTGTATATCAAACACAACACATGATGGGGACCCACAAAGCTTACTCGCTGCGGAAAACAGTAGCTGTAGGGATTCCGGTCCATTCCTGCTTTTGTACCTTTGCATTATATATAAAGAAAAAGAAAAAGAAAAAAAAGGAAACGTCCATTGCCCAGTCAGTGCACTGTCCACCTATCCTATAAAGGAGCCCACGGTTCAGGTGGGCCACCGTAATAATCACACTAATCCAATAATAATATTCATCTGATCAATGGGCCTACGCACTGATTGATCAGTACTAGAGAAGAAATTGGGTATATTATCACACGCATGATTTCGCTCATTAGAAAGATGATCGATCGAGTTCACTCAGTAGCTGAATGAGTGGGCATTAGAACATCTCCACATTGGACATGGTGTCATGTATGGTGTCTGGACCTTTGATCTGGTGGGCCACTATATGGATGCTCAAAATTCATGACAACAAGACTATATCCACCCAATCAGCTGAGGCTTGAAAATGGGCATTTGAGATTTTAGGTAGAAAAGCACGGCTGATACTAAACGGGCAAAGATCATGCCGATCTGACGGGTGTGATCATGTCCATATAGATGGAAATGGTTCAAAAATATACATCCACAAGATGATCCTAACCATCTGAGCATTGGCATTCAAAGAGAAGTTTGTAAACGAAAATAGATGGATGGATATGATTGACTATGATGTCCCATCTTTTTTAACATAGGCCATTCACGATAGGCATCATTAGCTGGACGGATCGGGTGAATGCATCACTTCACTGTAGACATGGATCTCCAGTGTCTTCTTTCCTAGGATTTTCAGATGCGACATCTGAACTGATCTTACAGACATGTTAGTGCAGTCAGTATCGCTTTTGTGGACCATGGGAGCAGAATTTCGCCAAGCTGCAGCGTGGCTCCATTTCATTGGTAGGTAAGATATAATTGAGTTATGTGTTCGATTGAATAACAACCTTTTAAGTCGGTGAGCATTTCTCTGATAAATGTCCCGTGTGCCGATGAAATATTTGTACGTATGTGGTGAGTGTTGGGAGTGGGTCCAATTAAAGCAAACGTATCAAATCAACTAACTCAGACATTTATATTTTAGCTTAAAATTTTAAGAGGATTTATTGGTGCAGCTGGTAGAAAAAATTGCAGGTGATAGACAAATATTTAGGGTATCTCTTCCACAGCTTAGGCTGTCTTTGTCTTTAAAAAATATTATAAAATTAAGTTTTGGGCAGGACTGTTGTCTTCCAAGTATTCTAGGGAGATAAATGAGGCTTATAAAATACACGAACAAGCCCATTTTAATAAAGCTTTTAATAAATAGCAGAAACAAATGGAGAGGTTGAACGATCCTAATGTCTCTTTCGACCGTTATTTGACACATAATCGACCCAATTCATTCTATTTTCCTACTTCGGTTCGACTTTTGGCGATACCTATTGGCAATTAATCCTTCTAAAATTCAATCAATAATCGCTTCTTCTTTTCTTTTTAGAAAATTTTAGCAATCCTCAGCCAATGTTGTCTTGGATGACGTTCATGAAAATAATGCACTTGTTAGTGAAATGAGACCAAGTTTTATGCCATTTGCAATACTCGATCCTTTTCAATTCTTTGATTGTAGATATTTTATAATTGATAGGGATTTTAATAAAATTTCTGGCTAACATTATATCAAGAATCTTACCAGCTCAAGTAATATCAAATGAATGTCCTTTGAGCTTTCTGTGTGGCTGGTGTGGTCACTTCTGTTTTAACCAACGTTAAACAGACAAATGATTGCTTCGCCACTACTTCAGCCACTATCATACCGTAGTTAGGATCATAATAGTATATCTCGATTGACGAGTTTTTCTGCCTCTTTCCTTTCTGAAGAAGAGATTCTTATTGGGATACCTTTCTAGTTAAATCATAAATATCGGCAAACTCGGTCTTGATAAACTTTTACAGAGTTTATATTGCAGACTGTCTCTGGGCCAGTTGGACAAATTCAACATTTATCGTGACTACTTTGCATTGACTTTTACCTCTTTAAAACCAAGTAATATAATTGTTGACCAATTCTCCTAGCAATTGTTAAAAATGTGCAATGTCGATCATAAAAATCTCCCTATCCCTATAAAAGAATTGGGCATGAAACTTCTCCTCAATTTCTTACTAAGTTTGAATGGAATTCAATAACAAATTGGAGTACTAAGTAAAAGCTACCGCAGTTAATGAATGACAAATAACTGTAATTGGTAATAATCATTATTGACTATTCTCTACATTACATGGTAAATTAACCTATGTATTCTATAGTTGATTGACTAGTGTCACTTGTAAAAAGTGAAAAGTCAGGTTAGTAATTCTTTAGTAACGGATATTGCTAATTGATCCATTCAGGATAAGGTTTAAGATAGACAGGAGTGATAGTTTGACTAAAAACTTGGTTTGCCACCTCCTGGAGCAGTTGTAAAACCTGGTCCCAGTCCAAATAGTTTGGTTCGGCCACAAGAGGTGGCTTAGGACCTGCCTAGTATTGTTCCCCGTTGTTAGGGATATTCCTAGGGAAAGGTTGTCCCTCAAGTATTCCATGATTTTAATATTAGGAATAAAATTCTTATTTTTTTAATTCAAATCATCTGAACTCTGCAGGTGGAGGAATGTTCCACACTTCCTGTAATGGAGCAAAATGTGTGTTCTATTGTGGAATAAGCGTTGGTGGTGGTGGCAGTACCGACGCTAGATTTTCGATAGAATTAGTCTCAACAGCAAAAATAACCATCTTCCGATTTAAGCTCGGATACGACACGTGCTTTTTCAGCAAAAATAGCCATCTTCCAATTGAAGCTCTCAATATGATTGACCATCCATCTATTGAAAGTTTCAGCCTAAATTCAAAACTATCTGACCTAAGCTCGTGACTGTTCTACAATACGTTGAATCCATTTTACATATCGCATAGCTCAATCGATATTATCTCAAGTGGATTAGTACGAGATGATGATGCCATGTCTTAATTTGGATTATTGGGTACCGAGTTCGACAATAACTCAGGTGTTGACTGCACCTACATCTCCTCCTTTAGTGCAAGAGGTTCATTAATTGTAAAAGTATTACAAATACCTCTTAGATTCATGCTTTCACAAGATATTATATTGGTATGTATACTCAAACTCTTGAGTCTCATCGGGTGTGCTAAAAATTGTTAGCACTCGATTTGTTTTGGTCACCTATGATATGTGTGGGCCTGCCAGAACCGATTGTACAGCTCAATTTAAACTGAACAATTTGACCCCAAGTGCTAAGATAGGAAGATATGTCAAATGTGATCATATATGACTGAGACCTAAGAAGATTAATCGCCTATTCAATCATTCGCAAGATAGTTACAGGATAATCAGGCGAGTATCAAAAGGTGAAGTTCTTCCTTCGATGATGGGTTACACTTTGCCCTCCATATGAAATGACTTTTATAAATGAAAACAGTTAACCAAAAGGAAAATAGTTAGAGTCAATCATAAGGAGAAACATTAAGATGCCTTTCTGAAAGACAAATTAATTATATTAATACCGAGAATAGTTCATTGCAAAAGCATAAACTTGGATTACAATTAGAGATTACCTTTAGTGAATTATAAAAGGATTACAACTAAAGATTACCGTTACTAGATTATGACTAAAGATTACTATTACTCTTAAGATAGAGCTCAGATATGATAATGAAAAATAATTTAATTTGTTTAATTGATTTAGTATGAGATGATCCGCTATTTATAGATTTTTATTGCGGCTATCTCTCACATGTTTCTTCTTTTATTTAATGATTATTGCAGTTGAATCGTTGCCAGGTTGGTCTTTAAGATCTTTCTTTCCTATCTTGACACATGTCCCTTTAATCGCTCTTTTTGCTTGACTACTTTTCACGTTTTGGACCTTCGACTGTGCCCTATCATTATATGATGTGTATCATGCAATCAACGCCTCCCGTACTTCTGTAAAAAGCTCTCCAAAAACTCATGTTCTACAATGTGTCCTTTTCTACGTAGCCATTCCAAGAATGGTTAGAAATATGGTACAATAATAGAATAATTCCATCCATTTAATTGATGGCCATTGTTAAGAGTTATATCATCCCGGTAAGCTTTGATTCTGAATTTCAGGAACGAAATTCCTAGACTCTCAATCTAGTCATCTAAATTCAAAAGGAGTTAAAGCATTCAGTATCTCTTGAATTGGAGTTGGTGGCAAATTCCTTTGAGGGGCATAGATTGTGGCTGAACCACATTACCAATAGAACTTCACTTAGTATCATATTGGGTTGCTGTTGGCACTCGTTTTGCCATCATAGCCATCAATTGATGCACGACCTCGGTTTGGTTGGCCATGTATTTGTTAGTGTTTTCGGTTTGAAAAAGAAATTGCTCGACTTTAGTTCTTTCGTATTCCTGAACATACTGGATATTCAGTTGTACATCCCTGAGTGTGACCATTATCTCTTCCGAAAAAATAGTCTGAGAGGTCGACACCCCTTCTTAGTTCCCTGTACAATATTCAACGTTTTGGGGGCTGCTTGAACAAGCATATCCTCAGTTAGAGGTGGTACAATAGGTGTGGAGGTTCGACCTAGCGATTTGATTGCTTCTTTCATTCATAATTCTGATTAGCAAAGTTGATTACTAAGTTAGAGACAAGGTCCCACTGGGTGTGCCAAAAACTTGTTGCTCGTTTCTGCACGACCGGTGCACAATGTATAATTTTGACAACTAAGTAGTTTTTTAGTAGTAGTTCCATCAGGCGTGACAAAAACTTGTCGCTCGTTGTTTTCAACAGTTTAGTCATATAGTAAATATGGGCATGACAGAATTGAATTTGTTGTTCAATTCTAACTAAACAACTATGACCCAAAGCGTCGAGATAGGCATATTCACAGTAAATGACCGAGATCGAATGAGGTCGGTCGCCTATGTAGCCACTCGCTCAGTGCATAAATAAGATTAAGTGATATTCAAAGGGTAGGGTTTATCTTATGATGAATGTTGCACATTTACCTTCCGTGAGAAAAGACTTTTCAGTATAGATAAAAGAAGAGTGAGAAATGAATTCTTATAGTCAGTCATGGAGAACGGTTGCCAAATACCTTCCTGGATGAGAAATTGAATCCAACATATGAATGCAGATTCAAATTATAACTAAGATTACCAACTACTTAATTAATGCTATAGATTATATTATGTAATGTAAGCAGTAGACAAAAAGTAAAAAATTACACTAGGAAATGTAATTTATAGTAGAAAAGTAAAACAATTATGTTAAGGAATGTAATCGAAATGATAATTGAAAGATAATGTTTGAGTTTGTTTGGGTTGATGTATCACATGCTTTGTCAAATTTCTCTATTATTTATATCCTTACCCTAATCATATCGATTATTCTTACATTCTAATGATTGTTATAATTATTCAACACTATATGGCTTTTTTGGTTTCTAGTGTCTTTTTTGCTTTTACTTTTGCCATTTCTCTTATAACCACTTTTACGTGGTTTTTCTTCTCTCGGTCGCTTAAGAAAATGTCATGGTGCCGGTGGATGGGTTCCAACATATATAGTAATGCAGAACTCTGGACGCATTCCGATCGCGCGTAAGTTACGCATATAGATTCCCAAAAGGAAACGGCGGCAACCGGGATGAACAGCCATATCAAAGAAGCATTTATAAGAAAAGGTACAAGACGCAATGTTGCGCATGGGCCTGCTTGGGCGCACGTGACATTTCACCGCGAATCGTTGCTCCCATCCGTATGTAGCAGGTAAGTGCAAGTAATGCTGTAACGCATGATATACTTTCTCACGTGATCTATGAGCTATTGCACGGACAATCACGTGCACGACGAGGTTTTGACGAGTTATCAGCGAGTTTTTCGGTGCGGAAAAAGAGACCTGGTTCCATCACCGAGTTGCCGGACGCAACCCTGTCAGACACGCGATCGGGTCCTAGGATAATAAATAAATCGCCAGCTGCCCTCGTATGACGGGGTGGAATACGTGTCAGATTCTTGTGCGTACGGGACACGTGTTAGATATCCAAGCCATTTATAGGGAAGGGCACACTGGGAATATGTAATGTACCAAAAATCAGGGGAGTATACACACATGTACGGTAGTGATGTTGGACTGTACCTGACGGATGGTCTGGATCTGTGACACGTATTCGGTAGATCACGTATCCATATCCGATCCCTCGCACGAGGGTCCGCTTTTCTCATCCTGCTAGGAAACTTTCCTATCTTTAATACATGCCGGCTTCGAACACGTGTATGAGATCGGAATCGTTCATCAGGAGGTCCAAACTGCGATCTGTCAGTATGTTGCAAGTTCACATAAAAAAAATGGATATGTTACGGCCCACATGTTGAACTTATTGGATTCGTGCATGTACGTGACAACTTGGCACACGGATCAGGTCCATTTCATCAGGTGTTGGCCAAAGCCAAAATTTCCGGCCCAAATATCATGTTCCTCCTCCGTGCACTAGGTAAAAATGGATGGTCAGAAAAGAGAACGTCAATGGTCTATTTTCATCATAAATGTGGTCCATCTGTTTTATAATTTTTTTTGATTTTTAGGCCAGGTTGTGTATGCACCACGCCCATCTAATGAGTAGCCTTGATCGAACACACGTATGACACGTGCTCACATCTTCAGTGAATCGCCTCTTTAATCTACTCGCGCGAATCGTTTTTCTGTGGTTTTTTTTTAAAAAATATTTCCTTAACACCGGAGCTTTGCTTTCTTTGCGGATAATGCATTGAAATGAGGAAACGGATCTCAGGTGCTTTAGCAGGATGGGGTGCGACGTACCAAAGTACTGTACGGTGGTGGGTTTTCACCCACGGAAGGCATCTTACATGATGATCCGAACCGTTCAGTGTCTCCAAAATGATTATCTGAACCGTTCCCTGGATACTAATGCACTGGATAAATGGAACAGAAAGAACACGATAGGTTCCACTTAGGGTGTAAATAGAGGCCCTGATTTTCTTTTGGTTTTAATCGCCGATTTGGAGGCTGAATGGAGGCAGTCCGTCTTCCTTCGACATGTTTTCATCGGGAGGTCGATCGATCTGTGCTTATTACGCCGATTTTTACGGCATTTCTTTATTCAAATCGTAGCTGGTAAGCTTTGGTAGAAGGCCACGTGAGGTCGTGCTTGTCCGGAGATTAGGTTGTTTTCTGTTTTTCCCCCGACTGGTTTTTTTTGATGTTTTTTGTAATCCATCCTTCAGTTGTACCCTTGTCTGCTTGCATTATTACGAAAACACCAGTGAAGCGCCAGACACCAGGGAAGTGTAGACTGTATCGATCTGTTTGATGCTCTGGCAGACTACGATGATTCATACGGTTTCATTTAGAAATTGTACACGTGTCATATGTTTAAACCGTCCAAATCGAGGGACCCACTGTTGGTTTTTAATATGCTTAAAATTATATTAGTTAGACGATCCTAACCTCTGATTTAAATGACATTTATTGAATGAATATTTGAATTTTCTTTTATTCTAACCATATTATTACAAAAAGCCAGTTCAAGCAGCTCTATCGTACCATCTCCATCATCTGATTGGTGCATTTTTTTAAGGGGACAATACAAGGAGTTTCGAGATCTACCTTCCTACCAGGGGGCTACCAGTGGAAGATGGGTTGGGTAAATTACCCTACCGAATCATTTCCTACCAAGCATTCAAGACGCTTACAGGAGTGAAATCGTAGCCCCACCTGCTGGCTATGTGGATATGTGTCAGACCCATTCACGAGGTAGGGCCCACATTGAATAAGCCATGGACGCTCAGGTAATCCTTTCCTTTGAAAATGACCATTAGATCGAACTATTGATTCTGGCGACTCATTTGTTGCCTATGATCCATTCAGGGTGGGTCCTACCCTTTGAACGGTTCAGATCAACGCCTAGTTTTTGAATTGTTAAATAGGTGGGACCCATTCATCAGTTGGGCCACTACTTAAAATGTGGAGCGTTGGTTATAACATGTGGTTTGGCTGATCAATGTACGGCCTGACTTTTTTGGTTTACAAGCAGTCGTTGTTGGGGACGAACGGCCTGGATGTTGAGTCTGTGTACCGTACATGAACCGCACTCTTTGGCGCCTGTGTTTGCGCGGCTGCAAAGTTCAAAAATATTACTGCGCGCCTCAATAAATGAACAGCATTAGCTTTTTTTTTTTTTTTTTGGGTTAGCTTGTTAGTAGGGAAACGGATTGGCTACTCCCGCTGACACCAGCTCCGTGGCTGGTGTTCGGTGCTCTGTGGGCCCCACCATGATGTATGTGTTTCATCCATTCCGTTCATCCATTTTTAAAGATCACTTTATTACTTTCTCCCAAAAATGAGAGGGATATAAGTCTCAGGGGACCACACCACATGAAAACAATAGTAATTGGATATCAACCATTAAAATCCTCTTATGGCCCACTATACTGTTTCTTTGACATCCAATTTGTTGATTAGGTCATACAGGCACAGATGAAGAGAAAAAACAAATATCAGCTTGATCCAAAACTTTTATGGCCCCCAAAATGTTTTTAATGGTCGATCCTCATTCAACATTGATTCCTGTAATGTGGTTCACTTGAGATTTGGATATAACTAATTTTTGGATTTATACGTAAAATGATCTGTAAAAACAGATGGATGGCATGGATGAAACACATACATCATGGTGTGGCCCAGATAGCACCGACCACCAGCCATTGGCTGGTGTCAAGGGGAGTAGCCAATCCATTCCTTGTTAGTAGACACCCATCTCAGTACACACACTCCATATGTTAGCCACCCCCGCTAGGGATCGATGCCAAAACCTCAAGTCTGCCAGCTGAGCTATGGATCAGGGTGTATGAACCGCATTAGCTTGCGCTAGGTACCTACCCGGGTTACTTTGGCAAGTCGAGAGCCACTTGGGTGGAGCTTTAATGAGATCCACACCGTCCATCAGGTTCGCTACCTCGTGTTAACCATTAAACCCGAAATACATAATATTCTAAATTTTAGGTAGGCCACAGTATCAGAAACAATATGAAAGTCCCACCATTAGTTGTGTACGGCCCACTGTGGTGTTTATATGGCATCCAATCGATTCATCTGATGTGTCTCATTAGGTTCAAAGAATTAGCTAAAATAGAAGTAGTCCAAAACTTAGGTGTGCCATATCATTTGAATTTAGAGGTTTTTAGGAACACACGTTTTTAGGGTCCCACAAGTGTTTGATCACCCTATTTTTTTTGGTCAAGATCAAAGAAGGGGTGATCTATCTATTAGACGGTGTGGATCTTATGCTCGTTAAGCCGTTTCCTTATATTTGAGAAAGTAACCCCGGTAGTACCTGGCGCGAGGTACTCGGGAAGATTTTCTTGATCAGTATCCGTAAGCAGCGGAATAGGTCTGAGCCGACACGGGAATTCCTCGGCAAGGTGCCGCGCCGTATTTATTCCCACGAGTTACATGATTGGTTGATACACAGCACTCTCAAATTGTACACGTGGCAAACCTTAACTCATGTTAAACCGACTACATTGTGGAAATCACTGTCGCTTATTCACAGTACCAAGATCTTGTTGCTTGAGCGACCGTAGCATCTGATTCCTGTATACTTGATTGTTTAAACAGAACCACTGGATATTTTTCATTTTAACCGTCCATTAAATGACCACCAATTAGATAACCAAACAATCAAATAAGTCTAATTTTTCGTTGATGATACATCTAAGATGAGAATCACAATTTGGACAGTTTCATTTGAATTAATTGTGTTTTTAAATATGAAATTTCTAAGTAACATCTATGTGCATGCGTATTATAGATGATACAATGCCAGAGTAGCAAAGTATTTCTCATTTATTAGAGAAATGCTACGTTGGCAGCAGACCGAGCGGGGCCATTTTTTAATCAGGGTACAAAAAACAGAGACGCGTGGTCGACGACTGGCCACGGCTGGTTTCTGTTCGGTTATCTACATTCGAATTTTCTCTTCAAAATACAAGAAGGAAAGAAAGAAATAAAAAAAGAAAAGAAAAGAAAAAAGAAAATCGATGCCCCAGCGGCTATAAAAGGCGAACCTGTGATGTCCAAAGGGTCCAGCTGCTTCACCTCCAAGCAAATCAAGCTCCTTTCCTCTTCCATTTCAAAAGAGAAAAGAAAGACAGAATTTCTCTTCTTTTCTTCTCTCACTCAGGTCTCATCTCATTTCCTTCCTTTCTCCTTTTTTTTTTCTCCTCCCTTTTCAAACGAGATTTCGCGGGAAAATACAGCCCCTTCATAGAACGTAAAAACAGAAGCAATTTTTTTTTTTTTTCTCCTCTTTCCGTTCCTTCTCCTTACTTCTCAGCTGGTAATCGTAGCGAAGCAGAGCACGATTTTCTCCTGCTTTTTTTTTTTCCCCTAGAATTTCTTCTCAGATCTTCTGTTTCTTTTCCCCCTTTCTTCTCGCATCCACTATAAATCGCCAAAAACCGTGGGAGACTGCTCAGGAAACGCGAAAAAATCGCATCATTCGAGTAAGCGCTATATAGGATAGCGAAATATTGATCAAGCGACGAGAAATCAGCTCGAAATAGTGGATTCATAGCTTCGAAGTAGAGAGTCTATCAAACGGCGATTGGTCTGTTCGATTCTCGATATCTATTAATGATGCTGTGAATCCGCCATTCTTTGCTTATTTCTCGTCTTCCGATACTTACCAAAAACAAAAACAAAAGAAGCCGACTCGATCTCTAATTCTCTGATGGATCTGTTCGAGATCGATACCGTGAAAGCCGAGAAAGCTAACGCGATGAAAAGATACCGTAGGATCCGAAAGATCGCGATCGTTTTCAGAATCGTCGAGGTCTGCGTCGCTTTCGTCTTCATCTCCTGGTTTTCCGCTCGCCTACCTATCGCCGTCAAAATCTCCGGTGACTTTGTCCGGCACCTCTCCGTCATTCTCGTCAGCCCGCTTTTCGTTTTCCTCGTGGGAAACGCCATTGTCGTGACGCTCTTCCTCAAATCGGGCCAAAATCCAGCCGGAAACTCCAGCGTCGATCTATACGACGAGTTCTTGAAGAACAGCGAAAATCGCCACAAGACTCGCAAGGAAACTCCGCCGCCGGAGGAGGAAAAGGAGACGGCATGCGAAGACAAGTCCGTAGTGTACACCGAGAATACGCATGCGTGTACGAATACGGATACGAGCATGAGGAAGGCTTACCGAAGGAGCCGATCGGAAAACATGAGCACTGAGAAGAAGAGGGAACTCCGGCGGTCGAAGACGGACGTATGTCCAAAAGTGGAGAAATCTGGGGAGAAACCGGCGGATTTTCCGTATTCGGGGCCGGAGATGAGTAGCGAGGAGTTCCAGCGCAAGATAGAGGCGTTCATTGCGAAGCAGCAGAAGTTCCTGAGAGAAGAGTCGATGGCCATCGTCCTGCGGTGTGAGAGCTGAAAAAAAAAAAGAAAGAAAAAAGATTTGGAAATCTCCGCAGTAAAAAAGAAAAAAAAAAAAAAAAAGAAAAAGAAAAAATCCTATCGTTTCTTGTTCCTTTTTTCCTTTTTCTTTTGTTTAAATCACCTGATGCTGTATTTCTGTACATAGTAATTAAATAGGACTGAAGAAAAGAGCGATGGATTTAGCCTTTTTTTTTTATATATATATATTCTTCGCAAGATTGTTTTTTTTTTTTTTTTTTTTTTTTTTAAATTTTAAAATTAGCTTTCCAGTTCCTCTCGATGAAGTGGGACTGTACCGGTCATCAGCGCGCGCAGCTGTATTGTAGGTCAATTAACGCCGTTCATCTAGTGGGCCTTTCTAGCCTTCTGCATTTTTACAGTATTGATGTTAATTTGCAATCCAAACACGCCGTGATCGTTATTTAACTTTTGAATCCCTTCTGTTTTTATTGACTTCCATGGATTTAGATGGCCAGGATCGCCAGATCGGCTTGGTCTTTCCACCATGGTCTATCTAGTACGGGCCCCACTGGATAGATGGTCTCGATTTACCAATTGCAGAGCCATTTTTACGGCCGAGAGTCACCGAAACATGAAACGACGGTATTATTCCTCTATCGAGCGGGAGAAATTGCAGTTTATGAGGAGAAGAAAATTGAAAGTGTTATGAGTCGAGAAAAACATTGATACTCTGGCAGTGTGTGATGGATAATACACGTGCACTTGGAAATTACAAACGTACTTACTTGAGTATTGGATGGTTAATGAACTCCAAAAATATCCAACGGTCTTGTTGTGGACAAAATTTCACGAATCAGAGGCTAGGATTGATAAGCAAATGTCATTTTAGCGACACTGGGTTCCACAATCTATTTGATTCCGTGCACCTGTGTATGGAGTGTCATACTCTGCCAGAGTATCAAATTACTCCCCTTATCTGCATCTGCCTGATTGCTGTCGGAGGATCATGTCATGTTGCTGCGTAACTGGGTGAGTTAAGGGCTAATCTGGTTACTGAGTCGAATCGGGTAATGTGCTCCACTGTCTTCCAATCGTGGAAGGATTCTGATGAGACATAGATAACTGATTCCGATATATTATTGGCTTGCTGTCATGCATGTTGATGTACAATGGATTTTCCTTCTGATTTTTTTCTATTGGGAGTAAAAAGAAAAAGGAATGTATTCCGTCTCTTCCATTGGATGTGTGAATAAAAAAGATACCCTACAAGGGTTTTATAGTCCATGGATGGAGGTCATGTCCCAGTACTTCTTGGGCCTTTTATTTTTATAAATCCTTACTCTTCATTTTCCATTATGGAGAATAGCATCTACTAGGCATCTGTTTGATTTTAAGAGGATTGGGGAGCTTTCCAGCGTGGTTTTTAGACTCAGGTGATTCGGTCTGATTTGAGTCGTCACTTGCCTGAGTCAGAGGGGGAAGGGAGGACACGACTCATGGTTTTGAACCGTATTGGATTGTACGGAATCCGAGTCAACTCAGACGAGTCTCATTGGACTTGTTTGAGTCTCAAAACCATGCTTTCCAGCTCATTTAGCAGTGGACCCATCTTGGTTTTGTTGCAATTATATAGTGCATGTGGCTATATGTGCAGTGGATTTGGCTGTCCAACTGGTGTGCTCTTCTGATTGAAAAAGAATAGAATCTGATTACTATCCATCTAAAGGCAGAAAATTAATAGCTACGGTTGGATTACTGGTGTCTTTTGTGGGCAATGGTCAATTAATCCACGGTGGGCCATCAGATGGGTGGTACAGTGCCAAGGAAGCAGATTGCCTATGGTGAATCGTCCGTGATTTAACATGGCAGGATGTGATTAGGCCACATGCCTTGTATAGATGACACACATACAAAGCATTTTTGAAAGTTGTTCTATCATGTACTAACTTAACTGGCATGTGGCCCAATCAAATCTTACCTCCTCAGGGCATTAGGAATATCCCCAGTGAATAATCTAATTCCAGTGCCCTTTACAATGCCATCATTGTAAATGTACTGTGAAGTGCCAACAGATCATTAGGGTTGATCAAGGCATAAAGTTTCACTCCCCAAAGCATCCATGGGGCACACAGTCTCTCTGAAATAAAGCCTATCTTGACGAATATAATTATGGGACCCAATATATTGCTGGTTGTTTGAAAATATGGCATAGCGCAGTCGCCTTCAAGGTAGTTACTTAATACTCTAGAAAGTGTGATGGTTGACACACAGATATTCACAATAGTACTGCATGTCGCCATCTTGTTAGGATTTGGGTTCGCTCGTTATCTAAATTTGAACAATTGGGTATTGTTCATCTCAATGATTCAGTAATGCATAGTCAAATTAGGGTAACTTCTGATTTATAATCCATATAAACTCGGTTCAACATATGAGTAGCTTAGGATGCATTTGGTTTTGGCTGAAAATGAGTAATGCTTACTTGTTCTAGTATAATTGTGTAGTGTGAGATCACTTACATTTGAATATAATAATGAGTTTATTACCATTTTTTTCCAAATATTATTATTATAGGTTTATATTATATAAATGTAATAACTACATATTTCTTTATCTATGTCTTTACATGTGTATTTGACTACCACTTTACAAGTTACAAGTCTTGTTTATACAAATACCTTGAAATGATAATTGTTGATGCAAGTGTCTGGTTCGTCCTCCTAGACCCTGGTATGCCTGCACAGAAAGAGGACAGAGGAGACCCTGGCTCGGGCAGGGGAACCTCCGATGCCAAAGTCAGGCCTGGATTCGGGGTCTAAATGTATTGAAAGGTTTTGAGAAGGAATTTTTTTGTACCTCTCAAGGTGTCAGGGATCCTTATTTTATAGCTGTTGGGGCCTTAGTCGCATAAGGATTTTCCTCCTGATATTGAGCGCGGGATCTTCTCCTGGTATCACGGAGATAGAATCGTGCCCATCTTGAGCCTTCATCCGATCCCGTGAGCTTCGGGGTCGGAGATCTTATCCCAAGATATCCGGGATGAGACCCGACCTAGCGACGGTCGATCTGGCAAGGTGGTCCGCCCGACGCACGCCCGGAACGCTGATGAGGTGTCCGAACCGACTCAACCTTTGTCTCGGTTTAGCGAATCATGCCTCGGATTTGACACATCCTTCGGTGACCCGAGGCATTAAGTCTGAGTCTTCGGACTTGTATTTTTTGCCCCCAACAGTAATCCCCCCTACTCCGTGTGTTTCATATGACACCTAGGAGTAGCGAGTTTTGAGTCGGTTCATCGGTTCATAACCCAGTCCGAGACAGCAGGTGGTCATTTAATGCGTTCCATGCCGCCTCTGACGAGAGGCGGTTCGGTTCCTGACATCTCATGCGCCGTCAGCCATCAAGTCGCTCATCCCGCCAATGAGGGTTGGACACGTAGCAAGGACATTATTACCGTCAGTCGTCGAGCGCCACGTGTCGAGTGGGGGAATCGATGCAGGCGTCGAATCATTTCCTCATTAATTACTCCCGCCGTATGGCAACCTTATAAATCGGTGGGGGTCCCGCATTTTGAACTTCTATTGTCATTCCTACTTTTCATTCCCTTTGGAGCCTTTTCATTCTTTCATCTTCTTCCTTTCCTTTCTCTTAACCGTCAGCGCTTCCTTCCGCCATTTCCCCTTTCTCCCTCCGGTGAGTTTCTCCTTCCTCTTTATTAGATAATAATGGCGGATAGGGGTTCTCGAAGTCCCCATGGGGGAGCTTCCGGAGACGAAGGCGAAGCGCAACGTTTTTGGAATGTTGCGGAATCGCCTTCCTTACTGACGGAAATAGCAGTGGATGCCAACGCTGCGTTTCTATCTGAGAGAGTCACAGAAGCTCCGGCGGAGCGCCCTGCTTCCGTCGTTCCTTCTCGGGGCGGGTCGTCTCTATTAACCCGCCCGGGAAGGCCTAACTTGCCAAGGGACATGGAGGAAGATGAGGAGGAAGAAGATGAAATTTTAATCGCCGAAGGAACCCCTGATCCTGCTCCTGTTGGTGAATCGGCGCAGGCCGAGTCTGAAGGGGAAGAATCCGGGGAAGATTTAAGTGGTCCGGTTCCTTCAGTCTTGACTGAGGACTTGGATAGAATCCGAGTCGGGTATCATATTCCCGAGTCGGTCATCACCTATCTCCCCGTCCGAATGACTTGCCGGATCACCCTCTTGGGGGCGATCGCGATTTACCAAGTGTCGATGCAATGTGGCTTGCGTCTGCCCTTACACATCGTCCGGGGGGTTTTGTCTCGCATACAGATTGCCCCGACAGATAGTCCCGAATGGGTGGAGGAACTTACTCGGATGTGCGGTGTTGTGGTGAGATGGAGCCCACCGCTTACAGTCGACGAATTTCTCCACCTGTATCAAGTGCGAGTAAATCCGAACTATCCCGGCTTCTACGTCTTCGCTGCTTGGCGAGGCGGAGGCGGTTCCCTGATAACCGACCCTCCCACTTCCAACAAACACTGGAGAGAGCGTTGGTTTGGGCATGTGGTCGCTGGGAGACGGATGAGTCTGGGTCCTGCGAGGCTCGTGTCCCTCGGGCGTTCCAAAGAGCAGGTGACTTGGGTCTTCTCTCTCTCGCCCTTTTTCATTTTTTGTAATATTCTGAGTCTGACGAGCTTATGTTTGGCAGATATTCCGAAGAAGCGGCCGAAGCTCGGCACCAGTGCCTCGGCTCGGATCAAAGAGTTGAGGTCGTTGGATCCGAGGAACAGGTCTTGGAAGGTGCTTCTACAACCGGAGCGCCTTCATCTTGCAGGTCTGGACTCGGAAGTTACAGGTAATTGAGAATGAACCTTCTGAATTTTCCGAGTTTCCCCCGACTTACTTCGCCATAACTTATTCCTCTTTTTTTTTTTTTTTTTTTTTTTTTTTTACAGATCTGCCCGAAGCTCGTCCCAACCTCAGGATTGTCCTCGAACCGGAGATGACTGGAGCTCGTCCTGCCCTTAGGCCAGTCACGAAGTTGAAGGCTCCTCCGCGGTCAGTTCTTCTTTCAGAGCCTCGGCCGCCGAAGAGGCAAAGGGTGCTGCGGAAGGAGAAAGAGCCAGCGAGCTCTTCTGCCCCTTCCGTCGTCGTGATTCCCGACCCGGACGAAAGAGCGGGAGAGACGGCGATTGCTGCTTCGGAGCCTCAGGCGGCACCTGACTCGGCACGCGTTGAGACGGGTGCTCCGAGTCGAGAGGAAGAGACCGGGGCCGCGTCCTCCAGGGGGGAGGGAGAGACGAGGACCGCGTCCTCCCGAGGGGAGGAGACGAACCAGGAGGGGCCGTCGGTCCTGCAGCAAGTGGTGTCGGGGATGGTTCCTTGGGCCCTGGCCCACGGGTGTGAAAGAGAGTTCGTGAAACTTTACAACGCCCCGTCGTCGCAGACCGTCAGCCACGCTGCCAAGATGCTTTTTGAACTCGCTCCTTGCTTAATCAAGGCCAGCAAGGAGCTATCCTCAACTCATCGGCTACAGGCTCTTCTGTCTGAGGCCGAAGGTCGACGCGAGGAGGCCGAGGTCCGGGTCGGCGTCCTGACGGGCGAGGCGTCCCTTGCCCGGAAAGCTGCCGAAGACGCGAGGGCAGAGGCGGCTTCCTCCAGAAGAGCCCTGGATGAAGCGAAGGCAGAGGTCGCTCAGGCACTGGCTCTACTCTCCAAAGCTGAAGAAGAGAATCAGCGAGTTCTGGCAGTCCATGCTTCGTGCGCGGATGACTTAGCTCGGGCTAAGCTTGAGGCGGCGGAGCATATTCAGCAGGCCGTCGAGAAAACTCGGGAGGCCGAGAAGGCTAGGGACCAAGCCGTCCAAGCATTCCTCGAGTCGGCGGAGTTCGAGGATGAAAGGGACCGCTTGTTCCAAAGCGGATATCTGGAATGCGTCAAGGACATAAAGAAATCTTTCCCTGACCTTGACCTTTCAGAGATCGAGGGTGGAGCTGCCTCGGGATCCGAGAACCCGGACGGCACTGCTGAAGATACTGCTGGGGACGAGGCCGGTGCATGAGGACCATTACCGGGGCCCTTGGACATATGTTTTTTTTTTTTTTTTTTTTGCTTTGATGTATTCGCTTGCTTTGTACTCACATATGTTTTGATGAATGAAAGAGAAATGCCTATCTTTATTTGACTTGGCTTTATCCTTTCTTAGATCAAAGTCTTTAATCGTTGAATATAGAACTAGGGATAGTAGACTTTGAGGTGTTCAGCGTTCCAAGGGTGAGGCAACGGCTGTCCGTTTAAATCTTCTAGCTGATACGTTCCCGGTCTAATGGTGCCCGAGACGATGTAGGGTCCTTCCCAGTTGGGTCCCAGTGTACCCAACCCAAATTCCTTGGTGTTAGAAAACACTTTCCGAAGAACCATATCTCCCATTCGAAATCTTCTAGTCCTAACTCGGGAATTGTAGAACCGAGCCACTTGTCGCTGCCGCGCCTCCGTGCGCAGCCGTGCCACTTCTCTTTGTTCGTCCAGAAGGTCGAGTCCGAGTGCAAGGAGTTCTTCGTATGCTTCTGCATTGAATGTGGTGATTCGAGCCGAAGGTAACCCGATTTCAACGGGAGTGACGGCTTCCGAGCCATAAGCTAGTGAAAACGGAGTCTCCCCTGTGGCTGTTCGAGCGGTGGTTCGGTAGGCCCAAAGAATTTTCGGGAGCTCTTCGGCCTATGCTCCTTTGGCCCGGCCAAGCTTGGTCCGAAGATGTTGCTTGATAATCTTATTAACCGCTTCAACTTGTCCGTTGGTTTGAGGATGATGAGGCGAAGAGTAAACGTTTCTGATTCCGAGGTTGTCGCACATCCCGCGAAAGCTTCTATTATTAAATTGCCTTCCATTGTCTGTAATGATGGTACGGGGTATCCCGAATCGGCAGATAATGTTTTTCCATACAAATTCGGTGATCTTCTGCTCGGTTATTTTAGCTAATGGTTCTGCCTCGGCCCACTTCGTGAAATAGTCAACCGCTACCACAGCAAACTTGGTCTGACCTTTTCCCATAGGGAGCGGTCCTACGATGTCGACGCCCCACTGTGCGAAAGGCCAGGGACCAGTCATCGGGGTCAGTGCTTCGGGTGCTTGCCTTGGAATTGCCGCGAATCGTTGGCACCTGTCGCACTTTTGAACGAGCTCGCGAGCGTCGTGTTGGATAGTGGGCCAGTAGTATCCCTGTCGTAGGACCTTGTAGGCGAGGGATCGCCCTCCAGAGTGGTTTCCGCAGATTCCTTCATGGATTTCCCGTAACACATAGTTTGCCTCGCTGGGTTTGAGGCACCGCAGCAACGAAGCGTAGTAACCTTTCTTGTAGAGGGTTCCGTTGAATATGGTATAACGGGAGGCTCGAATCTTGATTCGTCGAGCCTCGGCACGATCCTCGGGCAACTTTCCTTCGTCGAGGTATTGGCGGATTGGATCAATCCAGGAAGGTTCCGAGTCGATTGTATTGACGGCCTCGCTAATTGGTTCATCTATGCTTGGCTTGTCAACGTATTCGACAGGGACGGACCTGGGTATCTCATCTTCATCGGCTGAGGCGAGCTTTGCTAACAAATCGGCTTTGCTGTTTTCCGTACGAGGGATCCGAGTGACACGACAGAGTTGAAATCCGTTGATAAGTTCCTTTGCTTTCTGCATGTATGCCCTTAACTGGTCTTTTCGTGTCTGGTATACACCGGTAACTTGGTTAACAACCACTGAGAGTCGCTGAAAACACTTAGGTGCGTGACCTCCATGCTAGCGGCGAGTCGGAGGCCGAGTAACAACGCTTCATATTCCGCCGTATTGTTCGACGCTTGGAATCCAAGTCGTAAGGCATACTGTATATAGGTATGATCGGGGGTTTCCAGCACAACCCTAGCCCCACTGGCCTTCGAGTTGGAAGAACCGTCGACATACAGATTCCATGGAATAGGGCAAGGGGGAGCGGTTGAGGTCGGAACTGCACCGTCCTTCGGTGTGTCATTTACTGAAAGTTCGGTTGAAGACGTTCCCTCGGCGATAAAATCAGCTACGGCTTGCCCTTTGATTGCTGCCTTTGGTCGGTATTGAATATCAAACTCACTCAGCTCGATAGCCCATTTGGTGAGTCGGCCGGAAGCTTCTGGTTTCTGTAGTACCTGGCGAAGCGGAAGGTCGGTCATTACAATGATGGTGTGAGCATGGAAATACGGCCTAAGTCGCCGAGAGGAAGTTATTAAAGCCAAGGCCACTTTTTCTAAGCTTAGGTATCTCGTTTCTGCTGGCAATAACGCTTTACTGACGTAGTAAACCGGCAGTTGCTTTCCTTCGGATTCTCGCATCAAAGCCGAGCTAACCGCTGCCTCGGACACAGCTAGGTAGAGGAGCAACGACTCCCCCGGTTCGGGTTTTGATAAGAGAGGTGCAGAACCGAGATATGATTTTAATTGCTGGAATGCTGTTTCACACTCTTCCGTCCAACCCATTGCTTGTCTTCCTTTCAATTGTTTGAAGAAAGTGAGACATTTATCCGTTGCTCTGGACAGGAACCGATTAAGTGCTGCGACTCGTCCGGTCAACCTTTGGACGTCCTTAATGGTTTTGGGGGATTCCATATCAATCAGAGCCTTTATCTTCTCAGGGTTTGCCTCTATTCCTCGCTGACTGACCAAGAAACCGAGGAATTTTCCGGAGCCTACTCCAAAAGCACATTTACTTGGATTTAGCTTCATCCGGAACTTCCGTAGGATTAGAAACATTTCTTCCAAATTATTCACATGATCTGCCGCGTGTATGCTTTTGACGAGCATGTCGTCGATGTATACTTTCATGGTTCGGCCTATAAGCCGAGCAAAGATTTTGTTAACTAACCTTTGATAAGTTGCGCCGGCATTCTTCAGACCAAATGGCATCACTCGGTAACAATAAAGGCCTTTGTCGGTGACAAAGGTAGTTTTTGATTTATCTGTTTGATGCATTACAATTTGATTATATCCTAAATATGCATCCATGAAGCTAAGGAGCTCATGTCCGGCTGTACTATCTACCAGCTGGTCTATCCTCGGAAGCAGAAAGCTATCCTTGGGGCAGGCTTTATTTAAGTCGGTATAGTCAATACAGACACGCCACTTCCCGTTGGATTTCTTTACAAGCACGACATTCGCGACCCACTCTGGATAGTGTATTTCTTCTATGAATTTAGCCTGGAGTAATTTATTGACCTCTTTTTCAATGATGGCGTATCGTTCAGGGCCGAGCGGTCGTCGCTTCTGTCGGATCGGTCGATATGACGGATCGACGTTAAGTCGGTGAGTCACTACGGAAGGGTCGATCCCTCGCATATCTTCATGACTCCAGGCAAATACGTCTACCTTCGGAGCAGGGCTATCAGCTTTTCTCTCAAAGGGGACTGCAGAGATGAGCCAATTCGTACTGTCTTGGATCCATCTGTTTCGACTAAGGGGATCGGGACAAGATCTTCGACAGGCTGTCCTCGTTCATAATTCTCGCCCCGAGGGTCCAATGATTCGATCGTTAATATGTTGGTCGGATTCTTGTCGGCAGCTCCTTTTACAGCTATCATATAACATCGCCTCGCGTCTTGCTGGTCTCCTTTGACAATTCCGACTCCTGACTCGGTCGGAAATTTCATTGTAAGATGGTATGTGGATACCACAGCCTGGAGGAGACTCAATGAAGGTCGGCCGAGTATCGCGTTGTATACCGAGGGTTGATCGACGACCAGGAAGTCAACCATCATCGTCGTCTGATGTGGGGCATTGCCAGCAGTGAGTGGTAATGAGACAGTCCCCTCGGGCAGTACTTGTCCTCCGGAAAAACCGATCAATGGGGTCCGAACCGGGCGTAACGCGGATCGTTCGATCCCCATTTTGTCGAACGCCCCAGTAAACAATACGTCTGCAGATGATCCTGTATCGACGAGTATTCGGAACACCTTTCGGTTAGCGATCGCCAAGGAGACGATCAACGCATCATCGTGGGGGTGATGGATACCTCGGGCGTCTTCCTCAGTGAACGATACGCAATATCTTTCTCTTTTCTTTTCCTTTGATGGCCGATCTATAATCATGAGCTCGGACTGAGGCTGACTAAGTTTTCGTGCATGATTCCTTCGCGCGTTGTTTGAGTCGCCCCCACATTGTGGACCGCCGATAATCGTCCGGATTTCTTCCATAGGCTGACTCTCGGTCGGGTGCGCCTCAGCTGCCCCAGCTTTGACCATATGTTCTCTGAGTCGGCCGTCTTTTATGAGCCGTTCAATCTCTTCTTTTAAGTGACGGCAATCACTTGTGTTATGCCCGTGATCACGGTGATAATGGCAGTACTTATCCTTGTCCCGCCGATTAGGATTACTCCTGAGCTTACTGGGCGAGCTAACAAAGCCTTCGTTTTTTATTTCCATCAGTACCTCTTCCCGAGTCTTATTCAGGGGAGTATATGTGGAAAATTTTCGATCCGGCCGTTTTCCTGACCTTCGCTCGTCACGCGCTTGATCCTCTTTGCGTTTCCTTCCTCCGGCCGAGTCGGCTTCTTTTTTGGCCGACTCTTTGGCCAAGGTTTTGGTTTCACGCAGGATTCGCGCTTCCTCGGCGTTGGCATATTTATCGGATCGTGCCATAAACTCTGCCAGAGTATCGGGCGGAGTTTTGTCTAGAGATGCCAGGAATGGCTTATCCCTAACTCCTTGCATGAGCGCATTGAGGGCCGTTTCTTCCGAATGTTTTCGAACTTGAAGGGATTCGAAATTAAAACGCTTGATGTAATCTTTCAATAGCTCTCCCTGTTTCTGAACTACGTTATTCAGATGTGCAGGGGGCTTCAATTTCTTCTTTCCGCCGATGAAGTTGGTGAGGAAGGCGTCGCTCAGCTCAACGAATGAACCGATGGACTTTGGCTTCAGCTGTTTGAACCACAGTCGAGCTACATCAGTCAATGTAAGAGAAAAGGCCCGACACATTACCGCATCCGAGGCATCGTGGAGTTCCATATAGGTTCTGAAGCACTCAATATGCTCGGTCGGGTCGGTCTTGCCGGTGAAAGGAGTGATTTGAGGTAATCGAAACCTCTCGGGCAATCGGGCCTTCAGTACCGAGTCCACAAAGGGGGACACCTTCGCTTCGGACCCGGTTGAATATACATTCCGGCCGTGCTTTATGTCCGCCATCTCTTTTGCCATCTCTTCCCGCACTTCTTTTTTGAAATTTTGAATGTCGGCTTTCCAAGGTTCGCTGCTTTCTGCCGTGCCTTCCATGGAAGGGCGATTGCGCCTTCTTCGCTCTATTTCGTGCCGAAGATCAGTCGGGGGCAGGGAAGCGTTGGCTGACTGCGCTGGAGATGGTTCTGATCCGCCTTGGGGTTGGCTTGGGCGGACAGACCGCGGCGCGGAAGGTTGAGGATCAACCGCCGTAGTTGGCGCGCGTGCCGTCTCCCCTTGAGGATGCGGGAGCGGCTGCATTTGTTGCTGATACATTCGTTCCAGCATCTGCTTCATCATATTCATATCAGACCGGATCTCTTGAACCTCCTTATCCAACCGTCCATCGTCGCGATCCTGCTGATTGTTGCTTGTCCGGGTCGCTCCTCGTTGGCGGTTGTTAGGTGGGTTCTGGGCCGCGGGGGCCGCGACTGGACCCACCGGTCCTTCAATCTCATTCAAATCTTCCTCTGGGACCGTCCTTCTAGTCATTACCATTGGAATCAATATAGTGATACGAGATGACTTTCTTGCACGTTTCCCACAGACGGCGCCAAACTGTTGATGCAAGTGTCTGGTTCGTCCTCCTAGACCCTGGTATGCCTGCACAGAAAGAGGACAGAGGAGACCCTGGCTCGGGCAGGGGAACCTCCGATGCCAAAGTCAGGCCTGGATTCGGGGTCTAAATGTATTGAAAGGTTTTGAGAAGGAATTTTTTTGTACCTCTCAAGGTGTCAGGGATCCTTATTTTATAGCTGCTGGGGCCTTAGTCGCATAAGGATTTTCCTCCTGATATTGAGCGCGAGATCTTCTCCTGGTATCACGGAGATAGAATCGTGCCCATCTTGAGCCTTCATCCGATCCCGTGAGCTTCGGGGTCGGAGATCTTATCCCAAGATATCCGGGATGAGACCCGACCTAGCGACGGTCGATCTGGCAAGGTGGTCCGCCCGACGCACGCCCGGAACGCTGATGAGGCGTCCGAACCGACTCAACCTTTGTCTCGGTTTAGCGAATCATGCCTCGGATTTGACACATCCTTCGGTGACCCGAGGCATTAAGTCCGAGTCTTCGGACTTGTATTTTTTGCCCCCAACAATAATAACAACTCATTTGTTTTGCATTGCCAGGGAATTAGAAAACCAAACAAGCCCTAAAGTCATTTGTACGCATTGTGTGGAATTTAGTATTTGTAGTAGGAGTGTAACTTAGGTCAGCTGTGGGGTCAAGGGTAAACCCAATCCTAACCAAACCTTAAGAGGAGTTGTTGCCTGAGGTTCAACCCAACCCTAGACTCAATCTAAGGTTACCCAAACCCTAATTATTGAATGTTCAACCCAAACACCATTCAAGTTGAGTCAGGTTAGATTAAGTTAAGACTGGCAAAAGTTCTTATTTGAGTTATTCAAGAGTTGCTACTTTCATTAAGTACTTCTAGCAATGATTAATATGTGGACGTCTTTGCTTATATAAGCCACATCAAGTATGTTCCAAAACAATAATTCATTCAATACAATTAGTTATATTCTCATTTTTAAGAGTTATATATTCTTTATCTTATTCAATTCAAGGTTTCACATAGGAAGGATAGAAAATTGTTATCTTATCCTCTTTTCTCCACTCACCTGCTATTTTGGTTTGGTGGTACTACCCATATATGTAGAAATCTGGTGAGAACTTTTTGAGAACTTATTTTCGGTGACATGAACCTAAAATCTGAATAGTTCACGTGATGCAAAACCCTATAAAAACCCCCTATGGCTCAACTTTTACCCTGATCCAAAACTCTGATGGGCGACAACGAAAGAGAGAGAAATCAAGGGAAGTAATTATTTCCTTTTGCCAAGGCCCACTGGAGTTTTAGATTAGGGTAAAAGTTGGGCCTTGAAAGTTTCACGAGGTGCTGTATTAGATAGCCAGTTTAGATTTTGAGCTCATATCACTAAAAATGAGTTTTCAAAAAGTACTTAAGAGAATTGGTGTGCAGTTGAGCATCTCTCTCTCTCTCTCTCTCTCTCTCTCTCTCTCTCTCTCTCTCTCTCTCTCTATATATATATATATATATATATAGACACTTGTAACAAAAATTCTCATATTTAAAGGGTTAGGATTATTGTATTGGCATAATTTTTGCACCATTGCATGCTCCAACGGTAGGGATGAATGGACAACCCAAATGATGATTAACCATACCGCATGCTAATTAAAAGCTTTTTCCAACATTGTTAATGTCCCAAGACATCAGCATGTTTAGAAATAAATAATATTTGCAAATTAAGCTGCCACTATCTCACTTGTATAGTATTTTTAAACCATAATGTCAAAAAAGCTTTCTTTCTCCCTTTTTCTTGTGACTATTTTACAATTCCCATTCTCTATCTTTCTACTATTACACTGGGTCCACCATTTGAGTGGCTTGGACCGTTTAAGAAATGGACTCAAACTCTCTCTATCGCCTATTACGCATAGCGGTTAGGATCCAACATGTTATATATGTGGCTGAGATCGACTCTGTTCATCACGTATGACTTGTCATATTCATCTTAGATTTCAAAAATAAGCCCCACCCAAAGTGAAGTGTGACCCACATCAGGGGGAGCGATGTGCCCACTTAAGTTTCGGAATGTTTGTTCATTGAATTGAGGCGCACCTGATGACGGGTTGAATAGAATATACACACTATGGTGGGCTCCACACACCCAAACCCAATGTTGGTATCCTTTCCACATTGTTCCCTATGGTGTGGCCCACCTGAGTTGTGGATCAGGGTGAATTTTGGCATTAGTTGCTAACATTGAGGGAGACACCTGACGGACGGAGTAGATGTCACACAAACAAAAACGGTGGGTCCATAAATCTCGTGTTATATACCTGTTGTTGCAAACAATAGGTTTTTTCTATGATTCCACATCTTAAGAAACAATGTACAAAGCAAGTATTAATCTACTAATCTGCTACTTTTATTTTACTTTTTTAATGACTGGAATCCCCATTTCCACGGAAACATGGTTTGGCGTGTTCTAGTGGGGTTTTAATGGTGGGCCAGCGTTCCCGGCCCATGTGAAATGTATATTGAACGTTCATTCGCATTTTGCCCGACTTTTATTTTATTTTGTTTGGGTTTAGTCATTTAACAGGATTGGGTCCTTGGTCTTCCCTCAAGAGTGGGCCCACACTAATCAATGGATTAGGATTAATGCTTAAATTTTTTATTTGTTAAAGTATGTTGCTAGTATCCATCAACAAAGAAAAGTAAAATCTACTTTCCTTGGATAGAATATATATAAACAAAAGATGGTATCATTACAAAATTGTTAATTTATTTTTACAGTAGGATACGGGTCTTTATGTGTGGGGTTGGGTTAATAGATCAATGGACTCCACCTCTGAAATTTAACCAACTGCGTCCGGTCTGGTCCAGAAAGATTGCCTTGTTTATCAAATGGATCAGGTTTGGGTTCTCTCAATGTTCCTACTCTCTCCTTGTATATAACTCTTAAATGGGTTGGTTTTGGACCACTTAAAAATGGACCAACCTGATGTAGAGTAGATTGCATACAATTTCATGGCTAAGATGGGCCAGAAAAGGCCTGATCGGAAGCGGAGGTTATCTGAACCGTCAAAACATTATAATTTCACCACCCTAGATCCATCCTTATTGAATTGGATGTGTAACTCAATACTTCAAATTTCTTTTGTTAAGGTGGCAGTGGTCATCGAGAGAGAGAGAGAGAGAGAGAGAGAGAGAGAGAGAGAGAGAGAGAGAGGACATGTGGATTAAAGAGAGAGGGTGTGAGACAACCGTGGAAAGCGACAAAGGAGGTGTGGGCCACTCATAAACAGCCCGACGGCTACAGAAAGGAGAGAAAAGGTGCGGGCTACTTGCATTAAAAAAACGCATAAATGCTATCCAAATTATCAAAATACCCTCTCCTATGCTCAAAATATCTCCGAATGTTCTTTTAAAGCTTAAAGTTCATGGCCATCGAAGACTTGTTGCATGGATAAAATTGTTTAAGGCCATTTATCTATATAAATTATATAGTAGAGATTAAAGAAATGAACTAAAACCAACAAAACTATCTAAAGAAAACAAGCAACATCGAGCTGAGCTTTGCTAAGCTCCCACCTGTGCGCTATAAAACTCATGTACATGCCGTCGCACAAATGCCAGTAATACAATACGTTTGAGATCCAATCCATCCATTAGAACGGCACCACTATATTGATGCTTTTGCCCAAGAATCATGTTGATCAGCTGGCCAAAATTTGCAAAACAAATGCATGGCTTTGGAAAAAATTGGGTGAAGTTTTCTAATCCATCCACTTGTGTCAATGTTCACGTGCTGATTGGACCAGATTTTATTTTTGGGAGTCATATATATGGTTGGACCGACCTGATGAATTGATTAGATTGGACACTTATATCCCATGCTACCACATGTGTGTCTTGTATACCACCTTTATTGCACATGCTTGTGTGCTTAGCAAAGTTTAATAAAAGGTCCATGTTGGATAGGAAAATGAAAAATAGATCAACCCAGCTTAGAACTATACAAACTCAACTATAGTTAAGCTTATTATGTCTGGATTTTCATAATGTGGGCTCGAGATAGACCAAATATGATCCATGCTTGATTTCTATACTAATGAACTAGGTCATAAGTTGAAATTGTTAATATAATATTATCTATGCAACTTCAACTTATTTTTTCTCTCATCTATTTCTTCTAAATGATTAAATTTGATTTTTGAATATTAATTGTAATTAATTCTATCTTATATATCTATTTATAGCAGACGACATATAAAGTCTAATATATAATCCAAAATACTATTTATAAAGTATTTAAAAATTAGTATTAAATTGTATATGGGACAACTTTAGAACTCTCCTTAAACTTGCACTCTCTCTTTCATGGTTTTAACAGTGGAATGGCTTACGCAACTCATCTGAGTCAAGTTGGAGTCGATTGGACTTGATCTAAATCGACACCAAAGGCCATCCATGGTTTTGATATCTTTAACTTCATGCAACTTGTCATTATATGCTAATTTAAGTCTTTATAAAGATCTAACTTATGTTTTATTTTTCAATTCTTTTAAGCTTGGGATCTTGACTACTCCATTTTAAAAGGTCCATTTATGATATAATCTTGTTACTGTAGCTTATTTCCTTTTTAATATTTTAACAATATTTTTCTTGTTTCCAAGAATCTACATAAAACAATTGGAAAGAACTTTTGGTACTCTAGCGTAGTGCAACGAAAGATGCGCATCATGATCATCATCATCTAAGCCTTATCCCAATGAATTGGGGTGGGTACATGAATTTTATTCTGCATATTATTTGGATTCATATTAAAAGTTATGCCACAAGATTTGATTTTAGCCATTAACCTAATGCAAATCCTCTTTTAATATAATGCAATGCAATTTTATTTATTTTAGGCCCGACAATAAAAGCACAAAACTCAAACAAGTGTAAAGTAATAGATTATGATATAAGTTGATAACAATCTATTTAAAATTACTTATTAATTGCATACCAAAAATGCAATTAAGTCAATTAATTAAGCTGTCCAAGTCATGGTTACTGGTTTGGATGTATCAAGAAATAAAATTTATGGGTATTTCATTATTTGACTGTTCAGTTGGTGGATATTTATTAGACAATTAAGAATAAAAAATATCCAATGGTCCTATTTTAACAAAAAAAAAAAAGTGTCCACAAATCAAATGTTACGATTGTTCAAACAATCTAATTTATGGACTATGACTTACTCAAAGGTCATTACACAGCTTAGCCAGTTTAATTTGAGTGGACGATGACAAGTATCTAATTTATGAGATTTCCTACGTATCAAGCATCATATGCTGACTGAGTATCATATAACTCCCCAAAATAATTTTATCTCTCTCTGATATGCTAGTTAAGATGGATTACTACCTTGTTGGGTCTCATCAAGATTCAAAATATCTCTTACATGTTATACGAGTTGGACGACTGAATATATGATGCTGCTCCTCAGCATGCCCCCACATGTGAGATCTAAGCCTTCCATAATATGGACACAACTGTTTGGATACTTTGGGGTGATGATCATTCTAGTCCACTAATTGGGTGGGCCACAATGTTTGAGAAGAAATAGGTGGCTTAAAAAAAAAAAAACCTGGCCGCTGTTTATCTATCAGACCAATTTCTTCGGATACTCACCTACCTGATTTTTTTATATTTATTTATTTATTCTGACCTACTTGATTAGACGACTGGCCTAAGTTTACTGCAGGGCAGCTACATGGTGGGACCCAGCTGTGGATAGCATGGATGTTCCAAGCAAAATGCCAGCTCAGCTGATCACATGTGAGGGCGTGTACAAGGGCTGAGTTGTACGGGCTCGTGGGATGAGTAAACTTCTCCCATTGATAAAGGCTTATAATAATATAATATAATATTATATTATTATAAAAAGGAAAAATTAACATATACAACAACATTGTGTGAATTTTCATACACATTGCTTTCGTTTGCCAAAATGTGTCACTTTTTTTGGATAATCAGAACGATTGTAAAGGTGATCTGCATGGTAAGAATCATCTGTGGAGAAAATCAGATCCATCCACTTGTTAGTTGGGTTGTATCCATGCATTTATTTAGATGATCAGCCGTCTGTTGATCCCCTACGGTTTAACTTTCCTGATGAGTGGGTGATCTTAGTTTTTCTAGAACTCAATCCTTATTACTGGGCCAACCATTTGAACGGATGGGATGTTCAAAGCAAGTGAACCGTCGACTGGAAGGGTAAGAAAATTTTGTATGTAAAAGTTCACATACTCACATTTGTATATGAACAGCTCTCAAAAGAAAACCACAGTAGCTCAAATTAGAATAACATAAACCCTTGTCAATTTTACCTGCAATAATATCTTTGTCTTTGTGGTTTGTCCTCAGCCATAGCTGTCAGTGGGCCCCACCTACTAGAGAAAAACCAAATAAAGGAAATAAACCCAATTTCCAAACCTAATATCCATTACCAAACACTTAAATAAAATAAGCCAAATTTGGATTACCAAACACTAAAAGAATTAAAATAATAAAAAAGAACTTTCCCATTGTCCTCTCTTGTTATCTATTTAATACGTATAATTCTTTCTTGTGTTTGGCTAGGACAATCATCTGGATTTTGTTCGATAATCCACCCAACATGATGTAACTGATGCTACACATGTGGTTTTGTATAGACCCTATGGGCTCCTGAATTTGACATAACTGACCATAAACTCAGTTGGGTATCTATTCTCCTAGTCAGTGTCATTCACAATAGCCAGATGCTAGGGACAGTCGAATGAGGAGACATTTAATGTAGATTGCAGCATGTGGGCCAACGTCTTGCGTGTGTGAGATCTGGTCCATTCATCATGTGGGTACCATTGTGAAAATGCTCTGGCCCAAAAATCAGTCAGGTATTTGAACGCATCAGTAAAGTCAATGATCAGGACATTTGATCAATGGTCTATAGTTAATGTGCCGCGAATAAATATCTGCATTAGATGACACAGACACACACAAAAAAAGAGCAGAGGAATAATTAATAAGATATTAGAGGCATGGATGTTAATATGATTCGCAAATTTGTTTATCCAAGTGGTAAAAATATTATAAAGTTTTGTTCTTTATTAAAATAAAAGAAATTAAAAAAAATATATAAGACGCATCTCTCCGCAACTTTTATATCATATCATAAGGTTTATTATAAAAAGTTTACAGCTTTTTCGGATAAAATGCAAATAAAAAATGTAACCAACTTGCATAAACGAGACGTGGCTCCTTTGGAAAGCACCAGATGTTACATTAAAGTGTTTGCATTTGCTTTTGCATACCTTCCTAGAATTAGGATCCAAACAGTCAAAATGAAAAGGAAAAGCATTTTCTATTACTTTTTCTTAAGAAACTAACATATACAAAGAATTTATGTCGTCCGTTTATCTTCTTTTTCTTATATTTATCTAGCTTACCTTCAATCCAAACAAGTTTTTACAGACAACATTCAACTCATGAGAAATCATTTGTCCCAAATTTACTAAAACTAGACTTCACACATGCACTTTAAAAAAACAAAGAAAGAGAGGACTTTCCAAATAAGAAAAAGGTCTACACAAGATTTCCCACGTATGAGCTAACACCATTGCAACACAACACACACGTGTGTGGTCTACTAGATGCAGTGGACCTTGTTTTATTTAATTATTTATTTTGGGCCAAGCCATGGTAACAGTAACCCACCTAGCGAGCAGCCTGGGTCCTACCTTGAGCCATGAAGGTTCCAAAAATCAGGTGGCTTGACTTGAAATTGGACCAAGTCAACTTGGCTTGATCCAAACTCACCGTAAAGTGTGACTCGCTCAGGACTTGGTCAACTCAACCTACTCGATTAAGACACATCATGCTACCATGAATGATTTAGTAGTCATGAAAATCATTTATCACCCATGGGGCATCCAGCAAAATATGAAACATTTACTCAAAATGATAAAAATATTTAAACCAAAATTTCAACCTTTTAAATGATTTGTTTTTAAAATAACAACTAACCTAGTTATTTTATACATGAACAATCGTATTCAACCTTTAAAAAGAAAAAGAAAAGGAAAAAAACTCATGGTTATTCTTGGATGCCGGTTCCAGCCATTTGTTCCACGGAATATATTGAACTGACTGATAAGAAGAAAAAAGCGAAAAAAGAATACTATTTGATGGATTTTAATTATCCACACAAAGCAAGTTTTATATTAATATATACTTAATTTTAAGGAGTTGTATGATACAAGCCTGCATCCGTTTCAAATTCTTACAAGTGGGGTCCATGGTTCAGTAATCCAGACCATTGGTCTGTTTTCTCCAACCAATCTTAGCCTTTTAATTTGTGACCCACCGATCGATCAAGCTAAGAAACGTACTAACAATGGTTACTGAGATCTTCTGATTTTGGAGGTTTTGAGGGCAGCGTCCATCCGGTGGTTGGAGTCAGCAGGGAAATGATCTGAGTCATGGAACCTGCATGGTCCCCACTTACGAGAAATCAAAATGGCTTTTGACTTGGAATACCATTGGTGCAGAATCTTGACAAGAGACTAACTCAAAAGAGTAAGGTGGGGTGGCCACTAATAAAAGGCTGAGATGAGTATGAAAGAGAGGCCATTTTAGGATAAGGAAGGCAAGGAAAAGATGGACACAAAGCAATCAATTATGAAAAGCTATCCCTATTCTCCAATAATTTGGTTTTTAAAATTGGCGCTCCTCAATTCTCATCCACTTGATATGAGTGTGGGGGACATGGGCCATCACATAGGGTTGGCAAGTGGGCCCCATGCCAAATTAGAAATAGAGGTGAAAGGTTACGGAAAAGGATGATTCTCTGTCCATTTCCTTAATCTCAAGTGTCCTTTTGGGTCCTTCCCGTATGTTTGTTTTGTGGATTAAGAAATGGTAAAGCCATCTTTCTACAGTACCTGCCGTAGGGTGATGGATGGATTGGGACCATACATCAAGTTGTCCCAATCATGGACCTCCTATTTGTTATACACACACACACACTATGTGCTCGACCTCACGAGTCCGTCCCATGAGGTCGAGCTGTGTGGGCCCCACCGTGATGCGTTTCGAACATCTAACCCATCAGTCAGATGCACCATTGGCCTAGGTCTCAAAAATCAAGTCAATCCGTGACTTTTGTGGGCCACACCACATACAGAAGTGGGGAGGGGCCATGCACAATTAAAACATTCATAATCAGTTTTTTGGGCCCACAGAGATGTGGTTTGCAAATCCAGCCCATCCATTATGTGTGTCCTACTTGCATGAGGGTTCAGGCCAAGTTTCAGCCGCATTCAAAACTCAGGTGGCCCCCACCAAGTGCTTTTATATGTTTTAACGGGTTTCACATGATTTTAGATGGTATGGCCCACCTGAGTTCCGTATATGGCTGATTTTTGGGATATCACATAATTTAGAGGGGACCCATCAAATGTATGGTGTTGATGGTCAACATGCATCACGGTGGGGTCCACACAGCTCGACCTCATGGTACCTTATCGTGAGGTCGAGCGCATAGTACCTTTTCCTATATATATATATATATATATATATATATATATATATATATATATATATATATATATAATGATGTGGACCACATGGGAACTTCCCATGAGATTGAGCTGTGTAGGCGTAGTCGACGACAGAAGTGATCCGGACCGTCGAACCTTAAATTAGGCGTATCTCATAATCTAGAATGAGTTATTGGACCTAAAATATATGATTTGGGAGTAGAACGAGCTATTTTAGCCAACCAACTCTGCTATGCTGGGTTACACAAGCCAGATTTGTGAAATACCATTAGATCGACGGTTGTTTCCATATTTTAATTCCATTTTTACCATAAATAGTAAGTTTTAGTTTGATTATAACTCTTCATCCGTTGGGTTTTAGGAGTTGCACCCAACGTGAAAATAGCTCAGAAAAATTAGGAGAATAGCTTGGTTAAGCCAAATAGGACACTTACTATTTTTGTTCGAAAACCTTGCACACTAGTAGACATCACAACTGTCTATAAATAGTAAGTTTACTATTTATAGTAAGCCGCGAATTCTAGGAGTTCTAGTCATAGTTTGATTCTGATTTCTTTCCTATTGCTTGGTATCCCTGTTTAAAGGGTCGTGAACTCGTTTTTATTCATTCATCAATTAATTTCGAATTTATTAGAATTTATTTCTATTTTCTTGTTTTCTTTCCTCGTGGATTCGAGAAGTCCTTGTCAGGAGTCCAGAGAAGTTCCATGGATTCGAAATAGTTATCCTTTTGAGGAAGACGGTGCTCGACCTCACGTCCTTGGCTGCGTCAATTTGGTATCAAAGCGAGATTTTTTCCTCGGATCGATGGCTTCTAACGACGGGTCGGGCAACAATCCCATGGGCGGTGCTCCAGAAAATTTACCTTTAATGGCGACAGCTTTTGAAACAGTGCAGCGAGAGAATCGGTAAGCCATGAAAGGGCTGCAGGCTTCCATCGACTGCATAACGGATTTCTTGGCGGAAACCCTATTGCAACTCCGCGTTCCTCGTAATAATCCTCTATTGCCAATTGCTGAAACTCATAATCGCCCTGATCGCAAGATAATACTGGCAGTGCATCAAAGAGTCATTCTTAAGGAAGGGCGATCCAATGAGGAGGAGATCGGCGACATTGTCTTCTAACACTTCAGACAAGGCGGCGATCGAGTAGATCAAACAGATTGAGTATTCAAGATGTGGGTTGATATTCTTAGTTTCAATGGCCAACTACACATTAAAGATTTTCTCGATTGGCTTTCTAAAGTTGAGTGATTCTTCGACTATATGGACATCTCTGAAGCAAAGAAAGTCAAGCTTATGGCCTACAAGTTGAAGAGCAGAGCTTCAGCTTGGTGGGAACAACTGCAACTCGCACGAAGCAGGCAGATGAAAGCACAAATCCGCAAAGTGCCTGATTCTTTCCGAACGACTACGATCAGGTATTATTCCAACAATACCAAAATTATCGACAAGGTAGTCGATCGGTGAGAGAATACGTAGAAGAATTTTACCGCATGGCAGCGCGTAATGATTTGGTCAAAACTGAATCGCAACAAGTCGCCCGATTCAACGGTGGATTGTTTATGACGATCTAGGATCGAGTTCAGATGCAGTCCGTCTAAACGTGAATGATGCAATCAAGTTGGCTACCTGGGTGGAATGCAACTTAAACGTCCTGACACACGGACCTATTCTACCGCAAGGGTCCCTCCTGCAGGTCTGCCCTAGGGAGCTCCACAGCCCAAGGGGAAGGAGCCCATAAGACCACGCACTCAACCTCATACGTCTAAAAGCCAAGATAAGGGAAGCGGGCAAGCTAGACCCCAAAGGAGGTATTGATTACTACTGGTCCAAGTAGAATCTCGAACCCCTATGCTCGGCTAAGGCCCAACAACTGCTAATGTTGTGGCCAACCAGGTCACCTATCCAATACTTGTCCCCAACGAAAAGTGACGAACCTTGCCATCGATGATGGTAGTGCTGATAAAGCTTATGAAGATTCAGATGTTGAAGAACAGGGACACACCATTGAGGACAAGGTAAATGAGTCAGGTTGGGTTCAACAAGATCGCGACGAGTCACTCGTCGTAAGACAACTATTATATGTGGTAAGAAAAGAAGTGCATCCACAGTGGCATAACATCTTCCGAACTAGGTGTACAGTGAATTGAAAGGTTTGTGATGTGATCATTAACAATAGGAGTAGCGAGAATATCGTCTCCAAGGTCATGCTGGAAAAATTACAATTGAAAACGGAGCGTCATCCCTCCCCATATACAATCTATTGGATCAAGAAGGTCAGCGAAACAAAGATAACTGAATGGTGTACCATATCCTTTTCAATTGACAAACATTATAAGGATGAAGTAGTATGCGATGTGGTTGACATGGAAGCATGTCACATACTACTCGGTCAACCCTGACAATCTGACCGTGACGACACTCATAAAGGGTGAGATAATATATATATATATATATATATATATATATATATATATATATATCTCCATCAAGGATGACCGAAAGATTATATTGGCCCCTTTGGATTCAGAGGGACTACCTAAAACTTCTAAAGTGGAGGGCCGTTTTCTCTTAACCATATGACAAGAATTTAAAGAAACATAACAGACTTATGCATTAATTGTAAAAGGAAAAGAATTCGAGCCTACCATCATCCCTAAACGACTAAGGCCTATATTATATGAATTCAAAGAAATTTGGCCTGATAACCTTCCCGATGGGTTACCCCCCATGCGGGATATCCAGCACCATATCGACTTTGTCCTTGGCTCCAGTTTACCCAATCGTCCTCACCATTGGATGGGTCCAAATGAATTTGAGATTCTGTAGGGGCAAGTGGAGGAACTGATCTGTAAGAGTCTTATTCGAGAAAGAATCAACCCATGTGCCATACCGGCTCTATTAACTTTAAAGAAAGATGGGAGTTGGGAGTTGGTGTACGTGTGTCGACAGCCGGGCCATCAACAAAATCACCATAAAATACAGGTCTCCTATACCATGGTTAGACGATATGCCGGACATGCTGGAGGGCTCAAAAATATTCTCTAAATTGGACCTAAGGAGCGGCTACAATCAGATTCGAATACGGTGGGGTGATGAGTGGAAAACGACTTTTAAGACTAAGGAAGGATTGTATGAATGGATGGTCATGCCCTTCGGTCTTTCGAACACACCTAGCACATTCATGAGATTGATAAACCAAGTTCTGAAACCTTTCATTGGGAAGTTCGTTGTGGTTTATTTTGATGATATTTTGAAATACAGGCAAGATGAAACCACTCATATGGAACACCTCAAGAAGGTCCTTCAAGTGCTAACTGAAAATAAACTGTACCTCAATTTAAAAAAATACAGCTTCATGACTGATAGCCTGTTGATTTTGGGTTTTGTCGTAATATCTACGGGCATTCGGGTGGATGAGGAGAAGGTGAAGGCAATTAGAGAATGACCGATTCTCACAAATATTTACGAAGTGCAAAGTTTTAATGGATTTGTGACATTCTATTGTCAGTTTGTGAAAAATTTTGGTACCATTGTGTCACCAATCACAGATTACATGAAAAAAAGGGCAGTTTTAGTGGATTGATGAAGTTGACAGGAGCTTTGCCGAAATTAACCACTGGTTATCTACGACCCCGATTCTTGTACTTCCTAACTTCAACAAACTGTTTGAAGTTGAATGTGATGCCTCACATGTCAAGATTGGAGGAGTTTTGTCTCAAGAAGGTAAGCCGGTAGCCTTCTACAGTGAGAAACTTAGTAATGCAGGCAAGAAGTGGTCTACATATGAGATTGAGTTCTACGTAGTGGTTCAGGCACTGTGACACTGGCGACATTATTTGATTCAAAGGGAATTCATATTTTACACAGACCAACAAGCTCTCAAATTCATTAATAGTGAAGCTAACATTAACTGTGTGCATGCTAGATGAATCTCGTTTTTGTAGGAATTCACGTTCGTGCTAAAACATAAGTCTGGATAACAGAATAAAGTAAATGTTGAGGGTCAAATATTGCATATTAGACCCCAGTTATTACCTGCTTTATGAACATGATAATGTTTAATGCCCTATTTTAATCGTGTTTGTGCTGCAAGGTGAATTTAGGAACCTGGACTGAAAAAGGGTACTAAAAGCATGGATTTAATGTTCAGACGCCACCAAGGCAAGGGACGGACCCCAGGGGATTGAGATCGAAGAAATTACACGCCGTAGATTCGATAAAATCAAGTCATTCACATTAACGATGCTTAAAAAACGTCCTGAATGCAAAATCATAGGGTTTTCACAATCCGTTCGGCTTGAAAATTTATATATGGCCTGAGGACCATAAATTAACTTTATGCGTCGAATTTCAGCCATTGGATCCCTGTGTAAGTGGCCCAACGGACAGATCAGACCATAAATCATCAATCTGGGGCCCACCTGATATCTGGATTTACTTCGAATTCGGTCTCAACCCCTTAAATGAGATTGAAAAACGGATGGACAGAGTGGATTTCGCATGATCATCACGATGGGCCCCACCTTGGGTTGCATGTGTGCACAGCACATGGGAGTGTGATGTACACCGAACCCATGAAATCGGTCAACAGCCCGCTGATTGATTCCTTTTTAAAAATAAAAATTTAAAACGTCCAGCAAGGGACGTTGTTTCTCCGGTTTTAGCTAGTGGGACCCATCCATCGTGCTGATGGACGATCTGAACCGTCCAGTCGCTCCAAGGGGTGGGCAAGAACCTCTTCTAGCTTTCCTTTTTAGCTCATACACGCGATCATACGACTTCCACCGTCAAACGCAAGATGAACGGCAGCTTGAGTTTATTTAGTAGGCCACGATAAAACCTACCAAAACCACTCCTTCTCGACTAGTTTTTCGCTAGGAATCTAATGATGGATTTCATCAAAAACATCACTGTGGGGCCCACCGATCATCGCAGCGTCGATTTTTCGCAGGCCATGCATCCGAAAAATTCGGATGTTCCGGGCTGTTCCGCGATCATGTCCGTGATCGGATTCACCATATGAACCGTCCAAGGGTGAGATAGGGTAGCCATAACCTCGTCCAAGAAGTATTTTTTGAGAGATATGGACGGTCAGCCTTCTAAACTCGGTCAAACGCAACATTTTCTTGATACGTTGAAATAGAGCCGCTTGTTGTGCAAAAATTCCGGCCGACCGACCTTGCTCTTCTCTTTGCCGAGAAAGAGAGGACGTGAAAGGGACATATCCAGGGATGTGCAGCCATGGAGGTGTGGTGGGAAGCAAAGGCAGAAAAAGGGAGAGAATGTGGAGATTAGCCGGCCATAAGGAGTTTCTTTTTCCTTTTCTTAAGTTTTTTTTAATTCTTTTAAGAGTTTTTAGTTAATCGTGCTTATGGTTGGCTAAACCTCTTAGCTAAGGCTAAGAGGTGAAGCTTGTAGCGTGATTGGGGAGTTAACTTTGCTTTGATTTATGTTTATTGAACTCTCATGGATTCTAGTTTGATTATAAGGAATGTTTTTAGTTTTAATGGTTTGTTGTGACTCAAATTACAATAGATCTGTAATAGGTTGAGATATTCTCTTTTTATGTATTGAGATTATGAACTTGGGAACCCTGTTGTTCACCTTCATCTCATGGGCATGGTTGGGTGATGGAATCCTTCATAACTTTCATAATTCTTTCATGATTGGTTGTGAGATTAGTAAATTGCTGTCGTTTGCCATAGTCTCTTGGGCATGGTTAGGTGACGGAATCACTTCTAAATCTTCACCATTTTTATCTATTGATGATTAGACACATGAGAAGTTCAGAGATCTGACAAATCTCTTCTTACCAACTAGATAGGATAGGACTCTGATTCCAGTTGTCTTTGAATCATTGCTAGGTAGCGTCCCAATTGCTACAAGTGGATCATTAGCACTCTAGTTTCCACCTTTATTTTTATTAGTTTTTAATTAATCTATTCATAATTAATCTCTTAATTTTCTCTGATTTAGATTATATCTTTGCCTAGTTTTAATTTAAGTTACTTTCAGATTACGTATAAGGTTCAGTCCCTGTGGATTCAACCTCAGACTTACTGAGATTATTACTACATTACAACCCTATACTTGGAGTGTGAACAGTAAATGATGCACTCAGTCGCCGTGCAACTTTGTTAGTCACTATGAGCAATGAAGTTGTCGTGTTCGAGTGTCTCAAAGACATATGCCGACGACGACGACTTAAAGGATGCATAGGTTAGATGCCAAGAAGGTCACCCTGGAGACTTACATATGCAAGACGTGTTCCTTTTCAAGGATAATCAACTGTGCATTTCTAAAAGTTCGTTAGAGAACAAATAATCCAAGAGCTACATGGAGGTGGCTTTACTGGACACCTCGGGCAAGACAAGACATGAGCTCTTGTGGAAGGGCAGTATTATTAGCCACAATTGGTACATAATGTGGGAAAGGCAATCCAACGTTGTTATATTTGTCAGACCTCCAAGGGATAATCTCAGAATACGGGCCTCTACACCCCTTTACCCGTGCTTGACAGCTCTTGGGAGGATTTATCTATAAACTTCGTACTTGGTCTCCCATGAACACAACGTAGCATGGATTCAGTGTTCGTGGTAGTAGATTGTTTCTTCAAGATGGCGCACTTTATTCCATGCAAGAAAACTCTCGATGTAACACACGTGACGAATCTATTCTTCAGAGAAGTTGTGCGGCTACGTGGGGTTCCCATGACTATTACTTTTGACCGTGACACAAAGTTCATTAGCCATTTTTGGCAAACTTTTTGGACTCGATTCGATATACTACTTCAGTTTAGCAGTGCCTACCACTTACAGACTAACGAGCAAACCAAGGTTGTGAATCGCATGTTGGGAAACCTTGTTCGATGTATATCAGGAGAAAAATCAAAGCAGTAGGATTTGACCTTGTCTCAATCGGAGTTTGCATTCAATAACATGGTAAACATCTCGACAAGAAAATTCCTGTTTCAAGTTATTTACAGACGAGTACCTTGCCACACACTCGACTTGGTCCTTCTGCCTAAGTTTCCAGGCATGAGCATTACAACAGAACATATGGTAGACAGGATCATGGGCATTTATGCGGAGGTACAGACCAAGCTACATGCTTTGAACGAAAAATACAACGAGCAAGCAGACAAGCATCAACGATAAAAAGTGTTCGAGGTGGGTGACCAAGTAATGGTCCATTTGTGCAAAGAAAGATTTCTGACTGGAACATACAAGTTGAAGAATAGGAAGATTGGACCGGTACCAATTATCCAAAAGATCAATGACAACGCTTACGTTGTTGATCTTCTAGATGACATGACAATCTCACGGACATTCAACATCGCTGACTTGACTGAGTATCATGAACCAGAGCAAGACGAAAACTCGAGGACGAGTTCTTTTGAAGTGGGGGATACTGATGTAGAGAGGGTCGCGGATAATTACATGGCCAAGATGGATCAGAAAAGGCCTAGTCGATGACAGAAGTGATCCAGACCATCGGACCTTAAATCAGGCGTTTCTCGCAATCCGAAATGAGTTATTGGACGTAAAATATATAATTTTGGGGTATAACGAGCTACTTTAGCCAACCAACCTCGTTATGCCGGGTTATGTAAGCCGGATTTACAAAATACAGCCAGATCGACGGTCGTTTCCTTATTTTAAGTCCGTTTTTACTATAAATAATAAATTTTAGTTTGATTATAACTCTTCATCCGTTGGGCTTTAGGAGTTGCACCCAAAGCGAAAAGAGCTTAGAAAAATTAGGAGAACAGCTTGGTCAAGCCAAGTAGGACACTTAATATTTTGGCCGAAAACCTTGCACAGTAGTAGACATCATGACAGTCTATAAATAATAAGTTTACTATTTATAGTAAGTCGCGAATTCTAGAAGTTTTAGTTATAGTTTGATTCTGATTTCTCTTCCATTGCTTGGTATCCCTATTTAAAGGGCTGTGAACTCGTTTTTATTCATTCATCAATCAATTTCGAATTCATTAGAATTTATTTCTATTTTCATGTTTTCTTTCCTCGTGGATTCGAGAAGTCTCTGTGAGGAGTCTAGAAAAGTTCTGTGGATTCGGAATAGTTATCCTCTTGAGGAAGACGGTGCTTGACCTCACGTCCTTGGCTGCATAATATATATATATATATATATATATATATATAGAGAGAGAGAGAGAGAGAGAGAGAGAGAGAGAGAGAGAGAGAGAGAGAGAGAGACTCTCAGGCATTCCTATCCATATTTTCCTTGAAACTTTCCTCCAATGGGTGTTGACATCCATATTTTCCTTGAAACTTTCCTCCAATGGGTGTTGACATGATTTATGACTGGGATCGTGAGCATGAACTATGGATCTTAATATTAGAATTTGCATGACCTTTCAAGCAGGCTTGGGCAACTTAGGGTAGTAGGTGGTCATCCCATTCAAGGAGACCAATTATAAATTGAAATGAAAAGTCTCCACCATTAGACTAAACAATGAATTGATGCCTTAACCTTACCTTGCACAAGAGTCCGAGTGTTTATAGATCAAAGATTTTGATATTAGACTTTTAGATATTTATATTAAAGGATCATTTCAAGTCTTTGATCATGAGGTCCATCATATCAAGTCTAGGTCGACTTATACATATACCAAATTTGACTATTCTCTAGAGTTGATGATATATGAGGAATTCAAATTCCTAATATAGTATCTCTCCTCTACTGCATTTTCCTTCATCTAGAATAGATTAGAGAGAGATCTCCACTGCGGAGAATCCGCATCCACACTTTTACATCAAGATTAATGGCCAACAAGTCAAAGTATGAGGTGTGTTTATGGTTTTGGTTAAGGTTTGGATTGCATTCTACTTGGGAATTTTAAATTAATTAAAATTTGATGTTTTTCAAAATTTTAATTTTGTTGCGTTTATAAAACTCTTGCAATTTGATCTACATGTATTTTAAGCAGTTCCGTCCAAAATAGGATGAGTCACCTTAGTTACAAATGGGCTGAGTGGGGTTGGTCCTATCCTTCCCCAACCTGACCTTAGTTACAATATGGAAAGATAGCTCTACCATAATCTGGTTTTGTGCACTCCATTGTAGAATTTTGGCTAGGAAAATGATCCAGGTGGCCCTTTCCAGCCTTTCCCTACTCCCCTACACCATATCCCAAACCAGGTTAATTTAAAAGCATTGGCCTTGGCCTTGGCCTTGGTTCTACATGGTCGGCCCTGGGATTGAAATTGTCCAATCTAATAAATTTTCTGGGTATCCCCTCCATCCATAACAAGTCTCATCATACGAATGATTTTGATAATTGAAACATAACCTCATTTACAAAAGTACTTATAAACAACAAGTATGTTGATGTTAGGCCAATGAATATCTTTCAAGTGTCTCTTATTTTTAGAAATGACAGACAGGGCCCTGGTCTAGGTCATTCATCATTGGTCCTAGCCTAACACGGGCCTAGATTTAAAGACCAGGCAGCCCAAACCCTGGCCTTACGGGGCCGGTTCACCAGTCCATTGCCATTCCTAATTTAGAATGAATTATAAAATGGTGGCTGACTGTTTAAACATACACCGTTCATAGTTGTCCACTAATCTAGATTGTCCGAAATTCATCACTCAACTGCTAGCAGATCATAACCAAAATGTTGCAATTAGAAGATAAGATTGACCATCTGATTTTATTTTATTTTTTTAATCTTCAAACCATGTAAATGAGACCCGCATTTGGGTGGCGTGGACAGCCTACGTCAATGCCACAAGTGCATCTGATGAGTCACCATGATTTTATTTTATTTTTTCCTAATGTTGAAAAATTAGAGAGTAATCCAACCCTCGGCCAATGATAGTTCTGTTAACCTTGGAAAGCGACGTAGATAGTGTGTCTACATCACACTCTTAACTCAGGGATGTAGATTAGGTTCAACCTCAGTGGTGGTGTGGTCACGAGGTGAGATTTTATTGGTGGGGCCGTATACAATGAGAGATGGGTTTTTTATGACTGAGTACGTACTCACCACGGCCCACCTATCAATTCTCACCATGTCACTACACTGCTGAGGTAGTGAGGGCCTTACTACCTAATCCACTCAGGTAAGGGTTGAGATCTGGTGCATGCCACGTGGCAAAAATCGCGGCTCAGGGCTTGTGTTTTAAGTTGGAAGGAAATCACCTGTGGCCCCCCATATGACATCGATCCATCCATACACCGTACAAAAGGATAAGATGTATTATAATGTCTTCCTCCGAGGAAGCATATAGAATTTACTGATGCTTTTAGTCCATTAATGCCTGTTATTTGATCATCCAAACTGTTTAAATGATGGGCCTTTAGGTGAGCCATATGATAACAAATATTGGAAAATCCTAATCCTTGTATTAGTGGTCCAAAAATAGGCAGTCCTAAAGAAAACGCCTATACCATTTCATAAGAAAACTATGAAAGATGTCCCAGAGTTGTGATCTACCCGTCTGGATTTATGCTACTTGAAGTTTGAGAATGGATCAACCGTAGGAGGAATATTTCTCAACAATAGATACTCTCTGATTCTCTCTCTACTAGATTTTGAGGCCCAATTGATCAAGCCCAGGCCCATCTCGTTGAGCGTATTGCAGGGAAGGCTCAATTCCGTTTCATCACTACTTAGGCATCCCCCATTCAATGTATGCCCCACCAGATCGAAGGGCCCAAGAACAGAATTGCATATTTTTTTCATACTAATAACAGTAACGCGTTATCTACCACCCCCACATATTCAATCTCCTAGCCCATCAGACTCAATCTGGGATGCTTCTTGTGGCATCACCCATTCAATGTAGGGCCCACCAGATCAAATGGTTGAAATCAAAATTGCCCATTTTCCAAACTAACAAATAACACATTATCTGTCACACCCACATGTCCAATCTCCTAACCCCTCAGATTGTCTAATATTTGCGACGTTAAGTTCAATCCAGGTTTCTTCATAGGCATTCCATTAAATTCTAGGGCCCACCAGATCCAGAGGTTGAAAACAGAAATAGAAATTTTCAAACTATCAAATTACATATTATCTACCAAACCCACAAGTTCAATGTCCTAACCTGTCTGCTCATCAAAGGTTAGGCTTTGATACATATCTCTTCTTGTACTTAAGATCTCTCTTTTCGTACACTTTCTCATGGCTGATTTAAAATCAAACCACCCAAAAATAAAACATTTAATTAAGAACATGTGGGTTTTCTTGGACTTGTTTCCACATGTCCACCCACCGTGATGTTTGTGTTATATCCACTCCGTCCATCTGTTTCGTCAGCTCATTTTATGACATGGACACAGAACGAGGACAGAGATCCAAGAATCAAGTGGGCCGCACCACAAGAAATAGTGGGGATTGAATTCCCATAGTTGATACCTTCTTGAGGTCATAGAAGTTTTTGGATAAAAGTGATATTTTTGTTTTCCCTTTCATCCAGGTGGGAATCAGCTTTTGAACCCGTTGGATGGGATATAAACATCACGGTTGGGGCCAAGAAGCTTTCAAAGGTGGTCTTTTACATCCCCATTGTTTCCTATGGTGTGCCCTCTTCAGTTTTGGATCTCCCTACTGTTTGGACTTATGTCCTAAAATGGCCGCCAAAACAGATGGACGGAGTGGATGTAACATGAACATCATAGTGGGCCCCACTGTGCTTGGGGTCGTAGGGAATCCGCGTCCAGCTAGAATTAGATCATTGGCTCATGGTTTGGACGTCAACATGCTTCAACCATGGTTAGAAAATCCAAAAAAAAATAAATCAACTTGACTCGATGTTCAGTTGATTCGATAGGAGAAGATATTTAAAAATTATAAATTAAGAAAAAGGGATGGAAGTAGATATTTAACATAGTAAAATAATATAAAAATACAAATGTTATTTTCAAACCACTCAGTGGTGGGCTGGATAAGTTCAATTTTTTTTTTTTGTAGGTTCCATTTGTTTGAAGCTCCTGGAAAGTGAGCACGGCTGCTTTACATCATTTCCATTCTCATCCAGGGAGCAAAAAGAAAATAAAATAAAATAAAACCAACAACTAGGCATGCTGTGAGAAACTTCGGAAACAATCTAGCCTGAAGAAAAAAAAAAATCAAAATAAAAATCAAAATTAAAAAACAGTGATTGTTTCTCTCCCCTCAAATGTAGTCTCTACTTTAGGTTTGCAAAGCAAAAAAAAATTATTAACCATGAGTATTCACATTGGGAGATAATTGGTAGGTTTTGAAATCCATAGAGATTGATCTGTTCAGCATCTATATTGTTGGATTGGATGATTCACATCTCTAGTTGCCCAAAATAGAAACAGAAATTCAAGATTTGAAATGAGTTGCAGCGTCATGACAAATCCAGTCCATGCCTTGTCCAAAATATCAGACTGATCTGGAATTCATAGTTCCTGTATGCATTCATTTAAAAGGATTGTTGGTTGAAATGCATAACTTCTACCACCGAGACATTGCATATACACCACTTATTTAGTGGTTATGTATTAATGTCAGTAATAGCATATCCAATGTCCAATCATTTGAACACCTACTTTATGAAAGCGAACTCAAGCCGAGCAACATATGACAACATATTATACGGTAGTGATTGGAACAAAATTTTAATATACGCATTTTTAAAGGAAAACAATGTGACAAATTACACTTGTAGCAACTCTGGCTATAATGGATGCCCACGTGTAACAAAAGTAAGCCAACTTATATTAATAAAAGCATGATGGTGGCCAAACCCCATGCATGAGAAAAACTTAAGAGAGCTAGAGTTTGTGGATACTTTCTAATTCCGTAAATACATGGCATATATAGCCCCACCTACGGACTTTATAGCCTTAATTTGATGCATGGGATTTTGCTTTTTTAATATTGAGCAACAGCAGTATCATACTAGCTTGCACTCTAAGAGCCTTAATTTGAAGCCCAAATCATGCAATCCAATTAGGGCCCGTTTGGCCGGTCGGATTGGAAGGGATACTGATGTAGAGCGGGTCGCGGACAGTTTCATGGCCAAGATGGATCAGAAAAGGCCCGGTCGACGACAGAAGTGATCCGGACTATCGAACCTTAGATCGGGCGTATCTCGCAATCCGGAATGAGTTAGCTGACGTAAAATATATGATTTTGGGGTAGAACGAGCTACTTTAGCCAACCAACCCCGCTACGCCGGGTTGCGCTGCCCGGAATTGCGAAAAACCCCTTGATTGACGGTCGTTTCCCTGTTTTAATATCGTTTTTACTATAAATAGTAAGTTTTAGTTTGATTATAACTCTTCATCCGTTGGGCTTTAGGAGTTGCGCCCAACGTGAAAAGAGCTTAGAATAATTAGGGGAACGGTTTGGTGAAGCCAAATAGGACACTTACTATTTTTGGCCGAAAACCTTGCGCACTAGTAGACATCACGACCGTCTATAAATAGTAAGTTTACTATTTATAGTAAGTCGCGGATTCTAGGAGTTTGAGTTGTAGTTTGATTATGATTTCTTTTCCATTGCTTGATACCCTTATTTAAAGGGTTGTGAACTCGATTTTAATTATTCATCAATCAATTTCGATTTTATTAGAATTTATTTCTATTTTCTGCTTTCTTTCCTCGTGGATTCGAGAAGTCTCTGTGAGGAGTCCAGAGAAGTTCCGTGGATTCGGAATAGTTATCCTCTTGAGGAAGACGGTGCTCGACCTCACGTCCTCCCCTGCGTCAGTTTGGTATCAAAGCGAGGTTTCTCCTCGGATTGATGGCTTCTAACGACGGGTCGGGCAACAATCCCATGGGCGGTGTTCTAGGGAATTTACCTTTAACGGCGGCAGCTTTCGAAGCAGCACGACGAGAGAATCGGCAAGCCATGCAAGGGCTGCAGGCTTCCATTGATCACATGGCGGATCGTTTGGCGGAGGCCCTAGGGCAGCTCCGTGTTCATGGTGGTGATCCACCATCAACAATTGCTAGAATTAGTAATCATATTGATTGTAGGGCGATGCTATCAGTGAACCACAGGATCCCTCCTAATAAAGTGGGATCTAGCGACATGATTTTACAGCATCCTAGACGAGCCATTGATCAGGTGGATCGGATGGATCAAGAATTCAAGATGAAAGTCGATCTTCCTAGTTTTAATGGTCAACTCTACTTCAAGGACTTCCTCGATTGGTTGCTTAAAGTCGAACGTTTCTTCGACTATATGAACATAATGGAAGAAAAGAAAGTTAAACTCGTGGCCTACAAGTTGACGGGCAGAGCTTCAGATTGGTGGGAACAACTTCAACTCGAGCGAACGAGACGGATGAAGGCGCCAATCCGCATGTGGTCGTGGATGAAGAAGTTATTGTGCATGCGATTCTTCCCTACCAATTACGATCAGGTATTATTCCAACAAAATCAAAATTATTGCCAAGATAACCAATCATTAAAGGGTTATGCAGAGAAATCCTATTATTTATCGGCGAGAGGTGACCGAGTCAAAACGGAGTTACAACAAACCACAGGATTCATCAGTGGAAAACATGTGACCCCTATGGGAACGATGAGCCAACTCAAGACTTCTAAAGTGAAAGAACAATCTCTCATGACTGAACAGGCCTTTGTTAAACAATCTGAGGAAACGGGAGACATATATACAGTAGTTGAAGAGAAAAAATATGTGGAGCCTGTGAATATCCTAGAGGATTTGGAACCAGTATCGCAGGAGTTCAAGGGGATTGTGCTCGATGAACTCCCTAATAAATTATCTCCCATACGAGATATGCAAAATCACGTTAATCCCATCGCAGGGGTAAGTCCGCCTAATTGTCCACATTATCAGAAAATATATGAAATCTTGAAGACAGATGTGAAGGAATTAATCGATATTAGTCAAGTCAAGGAAAGCATGAGTATATGTATCGTATCGGCTCAAAAGCTTAATGCCAAGTACGAAAAAAAGTCTAATGAACATCGGCGTCAGAAGTTATCTCAGACTCATGTGTCAAGTCCCTTGTGTAACTCGAGGACGAGTTTTTTTCAAGTGGAGGGGTCTGATGTAGAACCTGTCACAGACACGTTCCTAGCATGGTTGAGCCAAAAGAAGATGGACCGTGAATTGACTATAACTTTTGATCCGGGTATCGTTATGGGGCGCACAACCTATCAATCTTTACTGAAATGGGCCATCCGAGGTGAACCGACCCACAAAGTGGGTCGCATCTATCCGTTTCGTCAAAAAAGGCGCGCTTTCAGTTCAAAAACGAATTTTTAGGAAAATTTTACTATTTTTAGTAATTCCGATTTTTTAAATATTTTTAGAGTTTTAGATTTTCTTTCCTTTTAGAAATAACTTTTAGTTATACTAGGACTCTTCTAGAGAAAGTTTATTTGCAATTTTTATTTTTAGAAATTAGGCCTTAGAAGAGTTTTATTAGAATTAGGATTTTTATTAGAGTTAGAATTTTGCTATTTTTGGTAATTACGAATTTTAGTTTATTTTTTTTCCTATATTAATGGTGTAAGGAGACACATTAGGAAATTATCAATTATTCATCAATCAATTTCGAATTTATTAGAATTTATTTCTATTTTCTGTCTCTGTGAGGAGTCCAGAGAAGTTCCGTGGATTCGGAATAGTTATCCTCTTGAGGAAGACGGTGCTCGACCTCACGTCCTCCCCTGCGTCAGGATTGGATGTCAAATAAACAGTACAGTGGGCCTTAGGAGGATTATAATCAGAGTCGGTGATCTGATCCCAATCCCATGTATCTCAAGACAATCCGCTGACAACACCATCATTACATTTAAATCCCATCAAATCCACCCTCATCCTTCAAATTTGCCTGGGACGTGTTTGGTGTGAGGGATTAGAAGGGATGAGAAGGTTTAATACCGGGATTGGCCGGGCGCGCCAAACAGACTGGATATAGCAATCCAGGGATATATCAATCCCATGGATCTCCAGACAATCCACTGACAACACCATCATTACCTAGAAATCCATGCCATCCACCCTACTACCATTCAATCCCTTCCAATCCACCCGGCCAAACGGGCCCTTAAAGCGTCCTCACTTGAACTCACCATGCATGTGGGCGCTCTGGTGGGCCCCACCACATGGGGTCCACGACCAACGATTAATCATATGGATTGTGATGTTAGGCATACAGCGATCAAGCAACTCTACTTTCTCCCCCAATGGGTTTTATTGGGTGCACCTCACCCGACCGTAGATGGCCCATGGAACAAAAATCTACCTAATTATAAAGTCCCAACTACTGAATGGGTCTAACATATACATAGTTAAAGAAAGAAAACATAACAATGGTTCACAATCCACTGATAAAAAGCCAAACATTCTATAGCTAGGATCTTCCTATCAATTATGAGATTTTGTACAGCAATGGATGGATCCTGAACCATGGCCCCTACTTAATTTTGATATACTGTGGCTTACCTGAGGTGTGAAAATGCATGATTTTTATGCCAGAAGAAACCTCAGATCTCATACACGTGTGTGTACGAGTGGGAATGTGAGGGAAGGCATGGGAAACTTAAGGCAGCGTCTCATCTGGCCTAATGCAGGTTACACGAACTGGACATCCGCTTTTGAGCCTTGGAAAGAGTGCCCATTTCTCCAGGCTTGAATCTGGGTCAATCACCTTCCACCTGCTTAAAATCAAACACATAGCATTTACATGATCATACGGACAATTGAGACTTGGGCCCAACAAATACAAGACATGGGGCACCCTTCTATGGTTATACTAGCTATTTCATTTGTCAATGACACTCCAACCTTGATAGTTATCCCAACATACTTCAAACAGTTGGAATGTAAGGTCCACCATGTTGTCTCTGTCTTCCAACTGAGTCAATGGGACAAGATCATTGCCTTGCTTGAGCCCTAGATCTTGATCTGGTGGGGCCAGGCCTATTTCATATTTTGATTTTAGCCGTCCATACTAGACCGGTGGAAGACCTGACCCAGGTTGGTGTAACAACCATCAGATGAAGAGATGGCAACACACCTGTATGTTGTAACGAGTCGGTGAAGAAAGACCAGCATCATGGCCTTAGCCAGGTTCATGCCTAGACATGTCCTTCCCCCTGTTCCGAACGCTAGGAAACTGTACGGTTTTGAGTCCTCCTGTCACATAAAAAAAACGAAGAAAGTGTGGGATATGGTCCAAAAATTGAACTGATTGGATGATCCTAGCTAACCATTGGGCCACGGTCCATGTTTGTAACAATCAAATGGTCCAAACTGATTGACGCGTCATGGTCCCAAAAAAATAAATTTCACTGACAAAATAAAATGATCCCGTATGTTCATTGGACATTTTACCGTTGAATGTGGACATAACCGCTTTTGGCCATTGATAAATGTGGACCATTGGCAAGTTTTTGAAACCGTCTATTCTTTGTCATAAGTGTGCGGGGACATCCGAGTGGTTGATGAAGATGGCCATTCCTAAATTGCGCAAGTCAGTTTTATGTTGAATGTGACCATTGCCAATTTGTTTCTTGATCCGTCTATTCTTTTCATTTAGGGATGGTCCACCTGATGGGCGAACCAATCTCTTGCATTTAGTCATCTTCACAGGACGGCAAGCAATGGCATGTTCAAGAGCTGTGCCAACATCTCACGTATGTGCTTGATCCGTACATAATTTGCACAGGGTGGTCCCTATATATGGCGAATATTTCATGGCCCAAAAATTCATTCGGTCTATTGATCGGGTGAGCCACACAGAAATTGACAGTTACAAGATTGATAATCATTGGTTGTTTCTTACATAATGAATCCGCCCAGTGATTTTTATGATAGATGGCTCGCCAGCCCACCTTATGATCGTCACAGATTCAGCGCACGTACGTGTCACATTGACACCTGTTTATGATGATAGATGGCAGGATAATAGATGGCGCCAATAGCTCCATGGTGTTAAGCTACAGTGGAATTTGATTGGCCCAGGTGCTGTTGTCAGAGATGAGCATGCCCGTAGCATGTTTGAACGATGGGCTCATCCTTGGCCGGCGCAAGTGGTTCTCAAATGTCCCAACACTACCAAGCTACATGATGGTGTGAGGACCTTAACACATAACTCGTGTTAAAACTCGTCAGAGTCTACCACTAAGGTAAGGACTGGAACTAGGGGTGTACATGAACTGAGCTAGCTCGGTTAGCTCACTCGACTCGACTCGAAAAAGCTCGATTTAACTCGGTTCAAAGCTGAATTCAAGCCGAGTCGAGCTGATTTTTTGAGTTCGAAAATGAGTTCGAGCAAGCCCTAGCTTGACTCGACTCGGATTGAATTCAGCTCGAATCAAACTCAGATCGAACTAGTTTGGTGACTCGGTTACTTTGCCATTGATGTCGCTCACCAACTATTTGATAAAATGACTCAACAAAATGTGGCCGGTGGCAAGGAAGGTTTGGCTGATGGCAAGGAAGGTATGTACATGAAATGGATACCTTTTTTTTTTTGGTTCTTGTTTTTATGTTACTTAGGTGTTTGAGAAAATACTTGTAAAATCATTGCCTTTGTTTGTAAAACAATGGGATTTTGAAGTTTCAGTTCAGGTGTTTATGGAAATGCCTTAATGCTCGCCTCGATCTTGACTCGAACTTGGCTCTAGTTGCTGATTGAACTGAGCCAAGCTGGCCAGCCAGGCTCGGGGACCGAGTCGAGCCAAGTTCGAATTGAGGTCAGCCACTATTTGAGCCGAGACCAGCTGAGGCTAGCTTGACTCGGCTCGACTTGATGTACACCCCTAACTGGAACCCCCTTAACACATAACGCGGTATGTTATTATGTGACGGGATTCGATTGGGCCGCATGCTATTGGTAGAGATAGGCTCATGCAAAATAAATTTTAAAATTATTAGGTTAATTACTGCTTGACCACCATGTTCATCTCTAACCATAGCATGTGGCTTAATCAAATTCACATACATCCCAATACACTAACAATTCTATTGATACTCTGTCAATCTTAATACTCCATGTAAAGGCAAAAACTTGTACATGTGACATACATTAACTCAAATTAAACATTATAAAGTGCCAAGGCCACTCCTATTAGGTCATAGTCCCTAAATTAGATGGGTTAAACAATCCTAGCCTCTCATATTGGGGGGCGCATCTTTGTTGAAATAAGGCGGTTGAGTATATTTCATTTTTAAGCATCCAATAAATATCCACCAATCACATAGCCAGATAATCAAATATGAATAAGTTTTTGGTTTGGATGCATCTAAAGTGGGACACTAAATTTGGACAGTTTAATTTAAATTACTTATATGCCACGTATGCAATATTTTAAAGTAATTACAACTACAAATGTATCCTCAATAAAAATAAAAATAAAATCTTCAAAGTAATTTCTTAGTGCCTGCGTATTATTAGGCTCAGCCAGAGTATCAGTGTCTCCAAATTCCAAAGCGGCTTATATTTGTATAAACTTACATCGAACCTGGAAGGACAAAACTTCATTGGGTCATCATACACGGTTGGATCGAAGTGTATTGACCTGGCGTCAACGTTCACAATCCATCCTTTTCTGACGTGGAAACCTGGAGGAGTTTTGAAAAGTCACGTCTATTAATAAATTGATGCAAGTAACCTCCAAAACCTATACAATATGGTTTGATAGTGGATTGCTTGTCCTTTTGAGACGTGGCTTTTCCCATGTGAGTTTTTCTACATAAAATTAGTGTGTTCTCTGCATATTTGATTTACGTTTTATTTCATCTTGTTTGATTGAATTCAGATTTGCTTCCACACCATCCCTATTATTGGACCCATCAGATCCGAATTTTAACTCGTCCAAGTCATGGATCCAAGCTGAACCCAAGTAAGTACGATGATTAAATCCAATCTAATTTTAACCAGGTCCAGTTAGTAGACCGAACCTGATATGATCGTAGCTGGGGTCCAAATTGCTTGACCCAACCTGAACTCAACCAGACCTGATTTTAAACAGGTCCAAGAAGGTGAGACCCAAACCCCAGCCTTTATCTCAATGGGTCCATAAACTGATCCCTTAACCGATAAAATCCGGTCGGGTCCATTGGGTCCCTATTGACAGCCACAATTCCAGCCCAAGGAGATAAAAAGTGTAGGATGTTGATAAAGGGTGAAATTTGGAAATTGAACCTTCAATCCAGCAGTCCTTGAGTGCAACCCTTGGGAACCATGAAACCACAGACGCCATCCTCAACGACTCCTTCACAACCTGCATAAACATCAATTCCTGAGCTCAGCTCTATTCAAGACTCATGCATTCGAACAAGAGATTTTAGGCTGCTGGTAGAGGCCAATGGGCTGGTGGATTACTAATTTCAGGCCCACTTAAATCAGTTTAAGTGGCGTGATTTGGTTTATTACCTTAGAGGCGTATGGCATTTCATTCAAATCTTCAAGTCTGAGAGATGGCCCACCAGCTGTGTTGGCTAATAAGAATTGCAATTCCTGATCAAATGGTTAGAATAACATTTAATTCACTTGTAAACTATAATTGAATAGAAATAGGAAATAAAAAGGATGGATACACACACATTATGAAGATCAATGGCAGAGAGATTGCCCCAACATTCTCTCTGTAAACAGCTGCTTAGGCCCCTTAAGTAGTTTGCCCGAACTACCGGTGTTAATGGGCCTGGCCCAACATCTTATGAAGTACAGTTCAGTATAGACTATGAATAGTTAGCTTATGTAGCTTTAAACTTTAACCACCCATTTACAGGAAATGGTGTGACCCACCAGATCATGCAATCAGTAGCATTTTCACATCATCTTCCATCCAAGTAATAGCTCACAATCACAAGGCCTGAAGGACTACCCGCACGGGTGGTCCTGCAAAACTACCATTCATTTTCCCCAAAGCTAAAAACAAAGCTTACTCTCAGTGTTTCTTGAACCCCTTGATTCTCATCAAGGTACTTGACCATCCATGTCATTGCACTTGCTGTCGTAACCTGACCTGCACCGTTCAATTTTTTTATTTTTTTTTCTATCAGTTAAATGGTCCCACTTTTCCTCATAAACTGATCTACCAAAAAAAAAAAAAAAGAAAAAAAAAAGAAAGAAAGCATGAAAGATTAACCTGCAATGATCAAAGTCAAGATGTTATCTTGGATCTGTACATCTGACAGTGGGACATCACATGAAGATCCACCGTCCATTAAAAGGGATTGCAAAAAATCTTCATGATATTCTAACCCTTGTCTTCTAATTGCTATTATTTTCTTCAATCTTTCCATCACTCTTTTCCTTGCCTGGTTGTCTCATCTAGTTAATATTTCTTATCTCATATTCTAAAGGATTAACCAAATAAAAATAAAATGTTGGGCCACGTGTACACTCATTCTAAAAACCCAACAATTGGTAAAAGATTAAATAAAAATAAGTACCTTGAGCCCTTTGTAGAATCTAGTCCAGGGTAATTTCAAGGGAAAAGCCAACATTGCATCACAAACCTCACCAACGTCTCTTTTCAACATTTCAAGTTCACCCAAATTCTCTAAACTCATCAGCATCTTGCATATGGCAACAAACGTTATCTGCAACAAAATAAATAAATAAATAAATAAAAATAAAAATAACCTAGATTTCAGGATATGGAAATGGGAGTTGATATCTACATCTTCCTTTTGTGGTCCACTAGTTGGGCCATGCACATGGATGGGTGGAACTGTTCAGGAGCTAGGTCTCGTCATGAATGGGCCATGGGGAAATATGGATCCATGGACGGATATAATCATATAATGGTCCACGGTTTACATTTAGCTCAAATTTTTTTTTTTTTCTTCAAATGTATAGGTTCATCTTGAGTTAGACCTACCTCCTGAAGTGGGACGCGCACACTAATCCACATCGGCCAGCTGGAGGACTACAATTTGAATTTAGTCCGATGATTACTTGCCATCTATCCTTTACATGTTGGACTTGGATTGGGCTCACTCGTACAAGCATGACATGGTGAGATTTGATTGAATGGCATGTTGCTTTTAAAGATAGAAACCGTACAATTAGGTATTTTACTGAACAACTTTCAAACATAGTACCTTTTGTGGCCCATCTGTGTTTGAACAACTTTCAAGCATACTTTATGTGGCCCCACCTGTGATGGTAAACTGCCATCTAATCCAATCTCACCATGTTCTTCGTGTGCTGAGCTTAGTATAGGCAGAGGGGAATACCCAACCCAAGTCCTTCATGCTAGTGCAAAGCTGTACTGTTGCAACATGAAGTAGAAAAACCTACCCAACGGGTGCATGGAGAAAAAGGAAACAAAGATTTAACATATTGTTGTGAGGAGGAATAAACCTTTCAATCTATGAGGAAAGAAGACATTGAGAGAGAGAGAGGCAGAGAGATCTTCATAATAGTAGACATGTTTGTTCTTTAAAAGATGCATGATGTGTTTTTTATAAGTAAGGACGTCCAAAACACAATTTAATTCAAAAGAGTGTTTTTTTTTTTTTTTTTGAATGGTAAAATTTACTAAAAAGAGTAGATATGTCTAATCTAATTCAAACTCTCATAGATAGTTTAAAATGGAGATTTAAAATCATCACAAGATCCTTTAAATCTTAAAACAACTATAAAAACAACTTACTAAAAATAAAAAATAAAAAATTAACACTTGCTTATAATTTTGACATAAAAACGGTAGTTTTTTGGTAGTGGCAAATTGCCTCCCATCAAAAGTTATAGTGCATTCATGAAGTAGTATGCAATTTGTACTACATCACAAGGGTGGGCTTATCTATCAACAAGGAGGTTGTAAATAGTGGCTCTAGAATTAGAAAGTATAAAACCCAAAATCCATGAACGAAGGAACTGCTAATGGAATGTACTATATATATATATATATATATATCCTACTCTCCACTCTTTCTTTCCATCCACTACTCTTTCCTATGAAAACTCACTATCTGGGTCGTTGGATGCATCAGTTTCCATGCCCATTTACATGCAGGTTTGGACCTAATTTATTTTCTGTGGGCTGGGCTTCCTTATGTTAGCCCAATTAGAAAACTGCTTGGTGCGGCCTAGATTGAACAGTTCTTAAAACATATTGTTGGCCGAGCAGGGATCCAGGCGTGTTTTTCCTGCCAAGGCCACGGTTCATTCACATGCGCTGGGATTTCTATGAATTGGCCCAGGCCCAGCCCATTCATAAGTCTTCTCACAGTCGACATCTAAACTAGCACTGCCAGTTTTATTGAACTGTGAGTTGGCAACAAAGGGGTCCATAACAATTACTCACTTTATTGATATCGTGTATCAAGAGTAGTACTCTACCAGAGCATTAAACAATTCCCTTGAATGTAGTTCTAACACACCAATTTAGAATCTTGGTTAACAACCTTCATGGTGTCGTTGAGTACAAGCACAGACTCCTTTCCTTTCCAGTCATTCAGAGCCTCAATAACCATTACGTCGAACTGTTTGATAAACAAGGACGTGGAGTCCGTCGTGAAAAGATTAGAGAGGCCACTTCGGATGAGCTTATGATGTTCTTGAGAAGCACATAGCAGGCTCTGATTACCCACAAGCTCCGCAATTGATCTTATATATCTCTTTGTAAAATCTATGAAATCACTGCCTAAAACCGCCTTAGCAGCCTCAGTACTAGAAACAAATACATGGGTCTTCCCGAAAATGCTCGTCTTGAAGCAATTCCCATACCTGATGAAGAAATGGTCCAACGTTATATCAATGCAGTTTATTTATTTTGGTTCATGATCTAGTGCAAATATTTTCACTATATTTATAATGATAATGAGTTCTGTGGCGGCAACCGTGATATATTAAAGATATCCACTCCGACCAAACCAAAAATCAGTCCAATCTGTGACTCCAGTGGGCCACACAGCATGAATAGTTGGGAGGGGATGCCTACCACTGATTTGTTGTGCTCCACTCAAGCTCTAGAATGGCCTGGTTTTTGAGTTATACCCTCATCTGGGGCAGATTTTTCACCTCAATGGATTAGAATGGCATATACACAAAACGGGGAGCCCTGAATGAATATCAATGGAAAATGAGGTGAAAAATCTTAAGATAGCATGCGTCTTCGTTGAGGAACCATGCACGGACCCAAGTGTTCAATGATCCAGGCTGTTCATCCACTGGGACCCATGCATTCGCTTGCATGGTTAAAATCATTCAAGGGAGGAGATTTTTTTATTTTTATTTTTTGCCTACCACCCATGAAGCACAACAGTTGAACGGCTTAGAACACTGGAAGCAAATGCAGCATTGCCTCTACAGTTGCTGGGTTGCACCTTTGCATGAAGCATCACTGTTATAAAATAGCTTTGCTGTCTAACTTACCTTTAACATTATATAGCTCATTAAAATAACTTTAGTCACATGTAGTTGATGTTATTTATTTATTTCGATACCCTCCAGATAACATAACTTGTACTATATTCTAAGTAAGTGTATATTACACGTTATTTTTCACTAAAACATTATAATTAATAATTTATTAATTTTTAAAATAATTTTAATAAAATAATATAAAAGATAGTATTAAAGCAGTTAAGTTGTACTTTCTCAATTAAAAATTTAGAACTCATAATGTAAGCTTAAGTCTCATAATTCAGAGAGACGAACACGACGCTACATCCTTGCTGTTTAAAACACTGGTGCAACCAGTATATTGGGTCACATTAAATAAATAAATAAATAAATAAATAAAAGGGATTAGAGATTCAAGCTATCTGAAGGTGGGCCGCAGCCAAACCGATAGTTCGGATTGCTGGCAAGATCAGTTCTTTTGGGCAATGGCCAAGTTGTTGTGGGGCCCACTCGGTAGACTGTCCAAATCAATGATATGATCACCTCCATATTTGCAATTTATTTGAATTTCACCCCAATAGCATGCACATGAGTTGCATGGTGAAAATCTGGCCCGAGCCAACATCGTCCCATCATCTAAATCCAACGGCTAGGATGTACTGGCTCCATTCAATCAATGGATGCAGTTGGAGCGTTTTAGTAGATCAGATGCTAATTGATTTGGGAGTTGCGCCGGATACATCAACTGGAATCCTGAGCCAGTCAATGTAGCAGTCGGATGACAATCTGACGGCTCAGATAGCCTGGCTCTTTACCACGGCGTAAATTAGCAAAACTCAACCGACTTACCGTTGACGGCGAATCCGGACGAAGTCGTAGAATCCCCTGCTGCTGTTATTGGCAGCAAGAAATTCAAGCGTCTCTCCCATCAAAGGGAATCCACAGCTCCCAGGAGGAATCCCCACCGTTGATTTATGACGATGGAAGCAGATCTTCGCGATCTGGAAAAGAGAAAGCGAGATGAGAAGCAATGAAATGAGATGGAGAAGGGTAAAAACAACCATCGTTGCTCCCGTATCGGCTCCTGGGGATCGGTCGTTTCCCATTCCATTTATAACGAAAATGAGGCCTGCGTCAGATTTGATGCGGTTTGGCTAGTGACCCCAACATCAGCCAGCTATCTGGTGTCAAGGCGCTGTGTTCTCCATCATGTTGTATGTTTTTTTTTTTTATCTACACCGTTCATCCATTTTCCAGCTCACTTATGGGAATGATCCAAAAATTTAGGTATATCAAAATATCAGGTGGATCACATCATAGGAAAACAGTAGACACTGAACGTCCACCATTAAAACCTTCCTAGGACACATTACAATATTTATTTGGCATTCCACCTGTTGGTAAGGTTACATATACCTGGATGGATGAAGGGAAAACACAAATATGAGATTGAACCAAAACTTCCGTGGCCCCTAAAATGTTTTCAATGGTAACCATTCAATCCTCACTTTTTCCTGTGGTGTGGTCCATCTGATATTTGTACTGCCTCATTTTTAGTCTTATCCACTAATATGAGCTGGAAAAATTGATGGACGGCGTGGATAAAACAAATACCTTATGGTGGGGCCCAAAGCACTTTGACACCAGCAAGCTGGCTGGTGTTGGCGTGACTAGCCAAATCACGTCCCATCAGATCCCGGCCATGGAATCGAGCAGGACACGCGTTAGCAGATGATGGGGGAACGAATATTGCCCTTTGGCAGACATGAGTGGAGAATCTTTTATGGGTGTTTCCCCACTGATCAGCTCTTATAGCGGTGGGCTTTCGTCATGAAGGGGTCAGGTCTGCAACTTGGTCTGGGCCCGGACCTTAAATATTAGGCTATAGGTCTCCTAGCTGGATGGGGTCAATTGGACTGTCCATCAATCTATCTGAGCTGTCCACTCATATCCGATTCAGTCGATTTAATCAACCGTATCATCGAGGGCAGGCCATGTGCAAAAATACAGTTCGTCCAATAGCATGGAAGTTTTGATAGTCAAGACCCACCGGCGAAAAAAGTTGGTCCACTCATCATCTTGAAATATACTTCAATAAAGATGGAAGTTGGAGTGTGCACAATTTCAAAGAAGCAATTAGTTTTGATGATGCCAACCCACCAACTTACGGCCGCCCACACAAATAGATGGCTGTAACAGAAGTTTGAAAGCTTGGAATAATTGGATTGGCAGATTACTAGTTTTTCAGAAACTATGCATCTTATGGGCTGTTTGATTTTTTATTTAAATGGTAAATACAAGTAAATTCTTAATAATTAAAATTTCTATTTAATTGTTTGAGATGGAAGTTGGAAAGGATTTTTGCTTGGAAACTCATAGGAAAAGTACCTTCTCAGTACTGTTTTAAATTTGTGGGCTCCACCATGATGTATTTGACTTATCCACGTTTTAATAGCACATTTCGGGGCATGAGCCGAAAAATGAGGCAGATCTAAAGGTTAAGTGGACCACACCTTAGGTAAAGGGCTCATATTAATTTCTATTTGTAATCCAACTTGTTCATAAAGTCCCACAGTTATACATAAAGGGCCACATAAAATATCAGCTTGATCCAAAACTTCTAGCCCCACTAAAAGTTTTCAACGGTAAGCATTCAATTATCAGTATTTCCTGTGCTGTGGCCTACTTGATCTTTGGAATTGCCTCGTTCGGCACATGCCCTGAGATGATATGGGGTAAGGGATGGATAGTGTGGATAAGATACAAACATCACAGTTGGCCCTATGATTTTAAATATTGGAAAAAATTATTACTTATTTAATCTCACTTACTATGAAGTATAAATGAAATTTAAAAATCAGACACCCCATGTATATATTTTGATAGATTTATGTAAATATGCTTAGGTTTCTTGGTTTTGGTTGGATTCTTAAAAATTAATTATTCAAAAGAAATAGATTGTTTTTTTGAGAAATTTTATTTCTAGAAAATTGTAAGAAAGGAAATATTGTTTTACTTGTTTTTCAATAAACAATGTATAAAATTTAAAATTTACCTTCAAATTTGTTGATTAGTAAAATAAAAAGGAATTTAAGAAAAATTTCTAGGTAGTCATTAGCATGTGCCAAATCAGAAAATATGGACGTGGGAGATATTTGAAGATGCATAATATCATGTGTATACGCGTAATGTGGGCGCTTGATGCTGAATTGTGGCGAACATTGTTTATGTGTGGAGCTTGAGGTTGTATGGTGGTACTTGTGGCAGAAGACATGCATTGACAGGTTTGACACTGGGACAATTAAAGCTAGATGGTAGCACTTAGTGCATATTGGCACCATAGGCACATATGCCATATTTGGAGCAGTTGAAGATGGACAATGGTCCATGACATATGAATGCATGTGGAGTGTTTTGCTTATGTGGGGTGCAAGAGAAGATGAGTGGTGGTACATGTGGTACATTAGTAGATGTAGGGCGGGAGAGAAGATGAATAGCCTCACATGTGGGATACTAGAATAATATGAGAATGTTTACATGCGGGGTGCACAAGAAGATGGATGGTGACACATGTAGCATCGTAGCACATGTGGGGCATAATCAAAGATGGACAATTAGCTCATTTACCTCATTTGGCACATGTAGATGGTGGCACAGTTAGGTTTAACCCTCATGAACTAATTTTCCTTCCAACATGGGAAAATGAGTTTCCCAAGGATAGAGGTGGGAAAATAAATTTATTTTGTTTAGGGTTACGGTGAGAAACTAAAATTGTTTATTTCCAACAAAGATCAAAAGTGAAAACTGGTGTTTCATAAATTCCCACAAACAAAGGCTTGAAAATGACGAAAAGCTTGGTGGGAAACATTGTTTGCTTTCCTCTTCTTTCCATGAATCCAGATAGGTGACTATAGAAACCTACAAATCTCTCACCTCTTAATATTCCTGTCATTTCTCAATGAAAAAATAAAATAAAAGTAAGATACAAATTCCACAATGTAGTATCTTGTTGAGCAATTAATAATTGATTACAATCTGCTCTAAATATAATTAAACGGACTGTCGTGATCTTTTGCCAAAAAGAAGAAGAAGAAGAAGAAGAAGAAGAAGAAGAAGTAAAGAAAAGAAAAAGAAAAAGAAGCCTCGGCTTGGACCTTGCATGCATGGCCAGATTTTAAGTCAAGTGGCTTGGGCTCAAGTTAAAGAAGCCTGGCCTAGCCTGGCTCACCTTGACTTATATGTACATGTATTATATTGCATAAATATGCCATTTTACTTCTCACCGTTGGTTTCATTCGTCCAAAATGTCTATTACATGTCTACTTTTTTCTCGGCCTGTTGGAATATTCCAATGGCTATTTGTAGTGAGCGTCCTTCCCTGCTCCTCTTTTCCCTATATCTCTGCGGCTGGGGAGATGAAATATCGCATGCGCCCCGTTAAACAATGCTAGGCTATGGCTGAATTGTTTCCCTCCAAATTTTCATTCTATGTGCTGGGGCTATGTTCTTCATTATCCTAATCTGAATCCCCTCCCTTGATAGATGCCTTGAGCTTATTCTTATTGGTTTATCCAAGTTTTACAGGGCTAATCTTATAGGGTTTGTCCTGGAGGTTCAAAACCGCCAGTCTGTCCAAGGATCTGCTTCTTAGGCCACGTGCCTTTTTGCTATATCTGTTTGTCCCATGGTTTCCAGTGCTAATGCCAGCATTAAGCTTGCTTCGAGTAGGCATAGGAAGTTCATCTCTAATATGAAAATTGCATCAATTGCCTTGGTTAGGCATGACTTTTTCTTTTTCCATTCTTGATTCGGGGTGTGTGATATGGGGCTTTCATTTGTTTTCTTTTTTACTACAGTGGGATGTGTGTTTCTTCGTTTGCTTCTTGTCTTTTTTCTCCTGGCTTGGGATGTGGGTGAAGGCTCCTTGTTGTTGAGGGTCAAATATTGCATATTAGACCCCAGTTATTACTTGGATCTACAAGCATAATTCCGTTTAATGGCTGATTTAATCATGTTTGTGATGCAGGGTGTATCTACGAGTCTGGATTAGAAAATGGTACTAAAAGCATGGATTTAACAGTCTGAAGTTACCAAGGCAAGCAACGGACCCTAGGAGACCAAGATCGACAGATTTGCACGCTAGGGATCTGAGAAAATTGAGAAACTGAAGCTCAAGTGGCCTGAAAAGTGTCCAGAATGCAAGATCATAGGGTACCTACCATCTGATCAGTTCAAAACTCCATACGTGGCCTGAGGATCGTAAATGAACCGTACACGTAAAATTTCATCCATTGGATCCCTCTAGAAGTGGCCCAACGGACAGATCAGCCCCTTTAATCATTATGTGGGGCCCGCCTGATATCTGGATATGTTTCAAACTTGGCCTGGACGGTTTAAATGATATGACAGAATGGATGGACGGAACGGATTTCATGAATATATCAAAGTGGACCCTATGCAGCAGTGCGTGTACACCACGTACCGGACGGCTCGCTGTGCACCGAGAAATTGAAGACGGTCAACAAGGCGTTGGCCGATTACAACTCAAAAAACGGCAAAGCCGTCTGCTGTTTGCAACAGAGAGTTGCGGTTGAAGTCAGGTGGGCCACCATCATCGCAGATATCTCTAATCCGGGCCGTCCATTTGTTTCAGAAGGTAAAACCAACCGTACACATGAGGTTTTTCAAAACCTATGCTCGCATACACAGGAAAATACCGTTCAAACGTTGGTTGAACGGCAATATGGAAAATCAGGTGGGCTGCTTCAACGTCAATCCAAAACCGACCAGATCCGAACGGTTTTTCGAGGAAAGTGCAATGGACGGTGTGAATTTCTCATATATGGTCGATCAATGCCCATCAGCCACGGCGCAAGAAGCCTTACGACGTCTCTGCTTCGCGACCAGATCTGCGGACGATCCTGGTGGGCCACGTAAACGATCTTTTCGGATGATCCGGTCCACCCCTCTTGATCAGGGTCAAAAACCGACTGGTCAATGCGCGTTTTCTTGATCTATGTTAACCGGACGAAAATCAATCCGCACCGCACTGTCCGCGGACTCCGTTGCACAATCCACGTTACAGATCGTTGTGGGCTCCTATCTTCAAGGTGATTGAAGATCTGCATCGTCCATCTTGTAGGGATGAGGGACTAGACCAAACCCTAGAAGATCTTTCACCGATCAGCAAGATCAGCAAGGGTGGAGTGCATCGTCTAAATCCCTGCGTAAACAAAGGTTCCGTAGGAGGCCTTGCGTAAACAGACTTGCGGAGGACGTTTCACCGTCAGCAAAGCCCTATTAAAAGGGAATCGGCGTGGGGAGGAAAGGAGCTTTTTGACCAGGGAGTTGGAGGCAGTGGAGGAGTTCTCGTTTTGGCTTTGACGAAGGAAGAGAAACGGAGAGAGAAAGGGAGCAGGGACGTGGCTGCTGGCACGTAACGGGAGGTGTTTTGCTGCTGCAACGTGAGCACAGGTTTGTTTAGCTGATGGGATTGACAGGGCTGCCGGCTGGAACGTGGAATTTGGCATGATCTTGCCGGCACGTGAGCTCGGTTTTGGAGATGAGCATGTGGAGGAAGTATTAGAAGGCTTGGGCTGGACCTGGACCTAGTTGTTTCCCTTTTTCCTTTCTCCTTCTTCTGTTGTTGATTTTTAATTTAGCCCATATCATGTGTTGCTAAACCTCTTAGCTAGGGCTAAGAGGTGAAGCCTGTAGCGAGATGGGAGAACCTACTTTATGCCTTTAATTTAAAATTTCTAAACTGAATTTGATATAGTTAATTATTAAAGGAATATTTTTCTTAGTCTTTTATGATCTGTTGTGACTGAAATTACAATGGGTTTGCAATGGCTTTGAGTATTTCTTTCCCCTTTTTAAGTTTATGAAGTCAGGAACCCCTGTTGTTCATCATTGCTCCATGGGCATGGTAGGATGACAGTACCCTTCCTGATCCTCATACATTGTTGATTGGTTGGTAATTAGTTTAATCCTGTTGTTTGCTTTGTCTCCTGGGCATGGTTAGATGATGGAATCCATTCTAATTCATATACCTTTCATCTCTTGAAAACTATATCAAAGGAAGTCTAGTTGATTTTCATGATTTGCGAAGCAGGCATAAGATCTCCCTGATCTCTACAAGTGGATCCTCTGAATCCCTAGTTTCCTTCCTCTAGATTCCTTAAGTTTTCGATAATTATTCTACAATTATTCCTTAAATTCTATTTGGTTTAGATCACATCTTAGACTAGTTCTAGTTCTACTTGGTTTCAGATAACGTACAGGTATCAGTCCCTGTGGATTCGACCTCGGTCTTACCGAGTTTATTATTACATCACAACCCTATACTTGGGGAGTGAACAAGTTTTTGGCGCCGTTGCCGGGGATTGACGGTTACGATTCTCTGAAATTAATTAGTTTTAGAATTAGGTTAGGATTAGGATTTTACTAACTTTAGGCTAAAAGTTTTTATTTTATTTTATTCTTAGAAACTAACTTGTTTCCATATTTTGTAGGATCCTGACATAAGTCCATAAATTGGTAATTCCTTCCTAATCTCTTTACTTTTTCTACCTTTTAGAATTAGGGTTTAAATTTTGAAAATTTTAATTCTAGTATTTTTTCTATTTTTAGGAAGCAGTTTATTTTTAGAAACTAGATTAGTTATTTCTCTTTCTAGAAAAATCCTCTAATTTTAGAAACTTTTCTCTTTTGTTTTTCACTTTCTATTTTTAACTCTTTTTAAATCTAATTTGTTTCCTCATTTATTTTTAGAATTTTTGTTTAGAAACTAACCTTCCTATTTTGTAGGCTTTTAAAATAGAAATTTCTAATTCGGTAAGCTCTTTCTCTACTTCCTATTTTTCAGTTCTCTTTTAGTAATTTACTTCCTAGTTTAGGACTTTCCTAATTCATTTTAGAAGTTTCCACTTTCTTTTAGAAATTAGTTTACTTCTTCCTTTATCTTAAAGGATTGTTCCTCTTCTTTTAGAATCTAACTTATTTTGTTTTTATTTTTGCAGGTCCTTAACTTAGGGGCATCAATTTGGTAATTTCTTTCCAACTCTCTCTTTCTTTCTTTTTAGATTTTCTTTTCCTTTCTTAGGATTAGACTTTGAATTTGATTGAGGGCTGCGAGTGTTTCATGCCCAAGTGGGCCCGTGACAACACTCGACGTCTCTTGACTGAAGGAGGATTGGTTGAGGGGTTGACTATCCATCGCAGGATTAGACACCGCTGGAAATCCCCTGAGTTAACTGAGATTATGACTGAAGACCAACCTCCTCTACTTCCACCCAGGGTAGAGGATACCCAAGATGAAAATGAGGTGCAACAGGCACCCCCGCCTCGTACTTTACGAGATTATCTACAACCAGCGGGAGTGAGTACGCCCTCATGCATGATTTTTCCTGAAAACACGGGACAAATGGACATCAAGCCAGGAGTTATCCAACTCCTTCCCAAATTCCATGGACTTGAATCAGAAAGTCCATATTTACATTTGAAAGAGTTCGATGAGATTATAGCTACATTATGTTTTCCTAATGTATCTGAGGATACAATTAGGCTGAAACTCTTTCCTTTTTCCTTAAAAGAGAAAGCTAAGACGTGGTTACATTCACTGTGTCCTAGATCCATTGGCACATGGAACGACATGCAGAGGGAATTCATAAAAAAATTCTTCTCACATCATAAAACGATTACCCTCAGAAAAGCAATCATGAACTTTGCCCAAAAGGAAGATGAAACATTCTTCCAATGTTGGGAAATGTTCAAAGATTTGGTCAGTTCATGCCCACAACACGGATTTGAAACGTGGCGCATTACAAATTTTTTCTATGATGGACTGACATCTTCCATGCGCCAAATGGTCGAGACAATGTGTAATGGAGAGTTCATCAACAAAGATGTTGACGAGGTATGGGATTACCTCGATAGTCTCTGAAAAACACAATCATGGGACTATTACCCAATGGCGAACACCACGTCTAGGCCGACTCAATTAAAGGAAAAAGGTGGATTATATCTCTTGAAAGAAGAGGATGATCTCAAGTGTAAAGTGACTACGCTTATAAGGAAAGTTAAGGCCATGGAAGGAAAGAAGGATAAGGTCAATGAAATTGTTTGCGGCATCTGTGATTGCAACATTCACACAACTGAAAACTGTCCTACAATACCCGCCTTTCGAGGAGTGTTGAATGAACAAGCCAATGCCGTAAATAATTATCAAAGACCTTTTACTGGACCTAACTCCAATACATACAATCCTGGCTGGAAAAATCATCCAAATTTTAATTGGAGGAATGGACAAACGGCGACTCCTCCAGGTTTCTTCAATCAAAATCCAAATCAAGTGAAACCTCAAGAGGAACTGGTTCAAAATCCCATACAAGAGCTGGCTCAGGCAATGCGGGGAATTACAGATTTTATGCAAAAGATAGACTCTCGTATGACGGTTATAGAAAAGGGGATGCTTCCTGTACAACCTCTCCCCAATCCTAAACCGCAGTACGAGAGTAATGATCCCAACTCTTCAAATCAAATGGGGCATGCTAAATCCATCACCACTCTTAGGAGTGGGAAGATCATTGATAAAACTCTTCCGGTTAGGCCCGAAAAGCCTCAAGAACCAGAAGAGGACAACAATGATGGATCCAGTGATGCCCCACAAAAAGTAGAACCGGAACTTCTAGAGAAGCCAGTTGCTCCATTCCCCCAACAGTTGGTTTCACCAAAATCTCTCTCTAACTCTTAGGATATCCTAGAGGTGTTGAAACAGGTGAAAGTCAACATTCCTCTACTTGATGTCGTTAAACAGATACCTTCATATGCCAAATTCCTGAAAGACTTATGCACAACAAAAAGACGGAAAATTATTCAAAAGAAAATCTTCTTGACTGAGAAAGTGAGTGCCATCCTGAAGCAAGACATGCCGCAGAAATTCAAGGATCCCGGTAGCCCAACCATATCATGTGTAATCGGGAACCATCGAATTGATTACGCACTTCTTGACTTAGGAGCGAGCGTCAATCTGATTCCCTACTCGGTATACAAACAGTTAGGTTTGGGTGAATTAAAACCCACCCTAACCACACTACAACTTGCTGATCGCTTTGTTCGTGTACCAAGAGGGATAATTGAGGATGTGTTAGTCCAGGTCGATAAATTTTACTACCCTGTAGATTTTATCATCCTGGACACCGAACCCATCAATAACATGAGCATTTAGATTCCCGTCATTCTTGGTCGCCCATTCCTTGCCACGTCAAATGCAATTATCAATTGCAGGAATGGTATCATGACTATGTCTTTTGGAAATTTGACATTGGAGTTAAACATTTTTTTCAATAACGGCAGCAACTCAAAGGATGATGACGATTTCCACGACATTAACATGATTGACTCTTTCGTGGAAGATATGACACCGCTGAGCTTATCCTCCAACCATCTGGAGACGTGCCTGGCCCACTCCCATGATTTTGATGATGACATGATTAGGGAGACGTGTGCCTTGCTTGATACTGCACCGGTACTTGAAGTTAACCGGTGGAGGCCACAATTTGAAGAATTGCCACAAACCGATGTAGTGCCTCTACCGTCTAACCTCAAGCCGCCGAAGCTTGACCTAAAACCTTTGCCCTCTGATTTGAAATATGCCTATTTAGGTCAAGATAAGACATACCCGGTGGTGATCTCTGCCCACCTGGAGAAAGAACAGGAGAGTATGCTCATATCTACTCTCATTGAGCATAAAGGAGCCCTGGGATGGACGATAGCGGACCTCAAGGGAATCGATCCCTCGATTTGTACTCACCACATATATCTTGAGGATAATGCAAAAACCGCTCGGCAACCACAACTTAGACTAAATCCAAACATGAAGGAAGTGGTTAAGGCCGAGGTTCTTAAACTATTGGATGTGGGTATTATATACCCTATATCTGATAGTCAATGGGTGAGTCCAACTCAAGTAGTCCCTAAGAAGTCCGGAATCACCATCGTAGCCAATGCTAATAATGAACTCATGCCAACTAGAGTCACTACTGGTTGGAGAATGTGCATTGACTACATGAAGTTGAATACCGTCACGAGGAAAGACCACTTTCCTTTACCATTCATTGATCAGATCCTGGAAAGGTTAGCTGGTCATTCCTATTACAGTTTCCTTGACGGGTATTCGGGCTACAACCAGATAGAGATAGCCCCTGAAGACCAGGAAAAGACCACATTTACATGTCCCTACGGCACCTTTGCCTATCGAAGGATGCTATTCGGACTATGTAATGCCCCTGCCACCTTTCAACGATGTATGCTTAGTATCTTTTTTGATATGGTAGGGCAATATCTAGAGGTCTTCATGGACGATTTCTCTGTTTACGGTCCATCTTTGAGCAAGTGCTTGGAAAGTCTTAAATGTGTGTTGAAAAGATGTGAAGAAAAGAACTTGGTACTTAATTGGGAGAAGTGTCATTTCATGGTTCAGAAGGGAATTGTCCTTGGGCATATCATCTCGTCCAAAGGAATCGAGGTAGATAAGGCAAAAATCGATCTTATCTCTAACCTACCTCCACCCAAGAACATCAGAGGCGTGCAATCCTTCTTAGGACACGCAGGATTTTACAGGCGATTCATAAAGGACTTTAGTCTTCTCTCTCGTCCTTTATGTAATCTTCTTCAAAAAGATGCTCCGTATGAGTGGACTGAGCAGTGCCAGGAAGCTTTCACCAAGCTTAAGGGCACGTTAACCACTGCACCTATCATGCAGCCACCCGATTGGAGCCTTCCTTTTGAGCTTATGTGCGACGCTTCTGATTATGCTCTTGGGGCGGTGTTGATGGTCAAATATTGCATATCAGACCCAGTTGTTACCTGGATTTAAAAACATAGTATTGTTTAACGGCCTGATTTAATCATGTTTGTGATGCAGGGTGTATTCACGAGCTTGGACTGGAAAAGGGTACTAAAAGCATGGATTTAACGCTCTGATGACACCCAAGGCAAGGGACGGACTCCAGGAGACGAAGATCGATGGAATTATGCATCAAGGATCCGAGGAAAGCAGGCCCTTCACGTTAAAGAGGCCCGAAATTGGTGAAAAATGCAAGATCACATAGTTCTTGCCATCTGATTGGCTCAAAACTTCATACATGGCCTGAGGGCCATAAATTAACCGTACATATCAAATTTCAGCCCTCGGATCACTATGGAAGTACCCCAACTGACAGATCAGCCCATAAACCGTTGATTCTGGGCCCACCTGATATTTGGAACTGTCTCAACTTTGGTCTCGACGGTTTAAATAAGATGGGAAAATGAATGGATGGATCAGATTGTTGAAACACATCACAGTGGGGCCCGTATGTGATGTGTGTGTGCACAGCACACGTAGACCCGAGCCGCACCGAGCCAACAGACGCGGGTCAGCAGCGCTGACCTGCGTCTCCTTCCCAAACACGGCAGCAGCCGTTTCGCGCTGCGTAACGGACGGACGACGTCCGTTTTGCGGACGGTAGTGGGACCCACAGTGTAATTTTTCAGATGATCCAAGCCATCCATCGTGTAGAGGGCCTCAAATACTATAAACCCTTACTAAAATTTTACACCCAAGCGTGCACATGTGCACGATACAGAGGCCACAAACAGGCACTCCTGCAACGTTCAAAATGAATTTTGGCATGATTTCTTCTTTGGGCCTCATGAATGGACGTTCAAAACCACCCATTTTTGACCGAAATTTCATCCTGAATCTAATGGACGGGGTGGATTTCTTTAAAAATACCTCTGTGGGGCCCACCGAACACGTCAGCGCCTCTGCGTACGCCTTACGTGCGTTCGGGGAATCCGGGATTTGCGGGAGGTAGTGGATCACGATCATTAACATTTTGAGTGATCCAGACCGTCTAATATGTCTACAGGGAGGCCAATACCCTAGCTAAGATTTCAGAATTGTCAGGAAGGTCGATATCACGCCGCAAAGACACTCCAAACGCAAGTTGTTTTGCGTTTTTACTGCGCAGACGAACTCAGTTGCTGCGAAAGCTCTTCTATTCCGACTCCAACACAGTCTCTTATGCGAAAAACTTCCGCATGGAGGACGGAAATTAGGTGCCAACGAGAGTGCTATAAAAAAAGAGAGAGAGAAAGTGTAAGAGGATCAAACGGGTCTCGGTTTTGAGGAACGGTTTCGGCTGCTGCTGCACGTCAGAGGGAGGCTTGCGGTAGGCTGCTGCTGAACGTGGTTTGCTGCTGCTGAGGTCGGTTGCTGCTGCACGTGGGAAGCAGCAGGTGTTTTTTCTGCTGGATCGTGGGGCTGGACGTGAAAAAGAAAGCAAGAGGTTGAAAGGAGACGTGGCTGCTGTCAGCGTGTGGATCCAAAGCTTGGCTGAAACGGTTCTCCTTCTTCCTCTTCTTTTTCTTCTTCTTCTTCTTTCTTTTAGTTAGAATTTAGCCCATATCATGTGTAGCTAATCCTCTTAGCTAGGGCTAAGAGGTGAAGCCTGTAGCGAGATGGGAGACACTATTTCCTGCTTTTCATGAACTGAACTTGGTTTTGAGTTGATTATTAAAAGAATATTTACTCAGTCTTTAATGGTCTGTTGTGACTGAAATTACAATGGGTTTGCAATGGCTTTGAATATATCTTTTTCTCTTTTGATGTTTATGACGTCAGGAGACCCTGTTGTTCATCATCGTCTCCTGGGCATGGTTGGATGATAGTACTCTTCCTAACTTTCATGTACTTTCGATTGGTTGGCAATTAGTTTAATCCCGTTATTTACTTTGTCTCCTGGGCATGGTAAGATGATGGAATCCATTCTAATTCATATACTTTTCATCTCTTGAAAACCAGATCAAGTAAGTTCAGTTTGAATTCCATAATCCTTGATGCAGGCATAAGATCTCCCTGATCCCTACAAGTGGATCCTCTGAATCCCTAGTTTCGTTCCTTTGAATTCCTTAAGTTATTAGATAATTATTCCACAAATTATTTCTTAAATTCTATTTGGTTTAGATCACATCTTAGTCTAGCTTTATTTCTACTTAGTTTCAGATAACGTACAGATATCAGTCCCTGTGGATTCGACCTCGGTCTTACCGAGTTTATTACTACATCACAACCCTGCACTTGGGGTGTGAACAAGTTTTTGGCGCCGTTGCCGGGACTGACGGTTACAATTCTCTGAAATTAATTAGTTTTAGAATTAGGTTAGGATTAGGATTTTACTAACTTTAGGCTAAAAGTTTTTATTTTATTTTATTCTTAGAAACTAACTTGTTTCCATATTTTGTAGGATCCTGACATAAGTCTATAAATTGGTAATTCCTTCCTAATCTCTTTACTTTTTCTACCTTTTAGAATTAGGGTTTAAATTTTGAAAATTTTAATTCTAGTATTTTTTCTATTTTTAGGAAGCAGTTTATTTTTAGAAATTAGGTTAGTTATTTCCCTTTCTAGAAAAATCCTCTAATTTTAGAAACTTTTCTCTTTTGTTTTTCACTTTCTATTTTTAACTCTTTTAAAATCTAATTTGTTTCCTCATTTATTTTTAGAATTTTTATTTAAAAACTAACCTTCCTATTTTGTAGGCCTTTAAGATAGAAATTTCTAATTCGGTAAGCTCCTTCCTTTCTATTTTTCAGTTCTCTTTTAATAATTTACTTTCTAGTTTAGATCTTTCCTAATTTACTTTAGAAATTTCCACTTTTTTTTTTTTTTTAAGAATACCTTCTTTTAGAAATTAATTTACTGTTATTTTTCTTTTAAAGGATCATTCTTCTCTTTTTAGAATCTAACTTATTTTTGTTTTATTTTGCAGGTTTTTAACTTAGGACTCCAATTTGATAATTTCTTTCCAACTCTCTCTTTCTTTCTAGATTTTCTTTTCCTTTCTTAGGATTAGGTTTTTAATTGAGGGCTGCGAGTGTTTTCATGCCCAAGTGGGCCCGTGACGACACTCGACGTCTCTTGACTGAAGGAGGATTGGTTGAGGGGTTGACTATCCATCGCAGGACTAGACACCGCTCGAAATCCCCTGAGTTAACTGAAGTTATGGCTGAAGACCAACCTCCTCTACTTCCACCCAGGGTGGGGGATACCCAAGATGAGAATGAGGTGCAACAGGCACCCCCGCCTCGTACTTTACGAGATTATCTACAACCGGCGGGAGTGAGTATGCCCTCATGCATGATTTTTTCTGAAAACACAGGACAAATGGACATCAAGCCAGGAGTTATCCAACTCCTTCCCAAATTCCATGGACTTGAATCAGAAAGTCCATATTTACACTTGAAAGAGTTCGATGAGATTATAGCTACATTATGTTTCCCTAATGTATCTGAGGATACAATTAGGCAGAAACTCTTTCCTTTCTCCTTAAAAGAGAAAGCTAAGATGTGGTTACATTCATTGCGTCCTAGATCCATTGGCACATGGAACGACATGCAGAGGGAATTCATAAAAAAATTCTTCCCACATCATAAAACGATTACCCTCAGAAAAGCAATCATGAACTTTGCCCAAAAGGAAGATGAAACATTCTTCCAATGTTGGGAAATGTTCAAAGATTTGGTCAGTTCATGCCCACAACACGGATTTGAAACGTGACGCATTACAAATTTTTTCTACGATGGACTGACATCTTCCATGCGCCAAATGGTCGAGACAATGTGTAATGGAGAGTTCATCAACAAAGATGTTGACGAGGTATGGGATTACCTCGATAGTCTCGCTGAAAAAACACAATCATGGGACTATTACCCAATGGCGAACACCACGTCTAGGCCGACTCAATTAAAGGAGAAAGGTGGATTATATCTCTTGAAAGAAGAGGATGATCTCAAGTGTAAAGTGACTACGCTCATAAGGAAAGTTGAGGCCATGGAAGGAAAGAAGGATAAGGTCAATGAAATTGTTTGCGGCATCTGTGATTGCAACATTCACACAACTGAAAACTGTCCTACAATACCCGAATTTCGAGGAGTGTTGAATGAACAAGCCAATGCCGTAAATAATTATCAAAGACCTTTTACTGGACCTAACTCCAATACATACAATCCTGGCTGGAAAAATCATCCAAACTTTAGTTAGAGGAATGGACAAACGGCTACCCCTCCAGGTTTCTTCAATCAAAATCCAAATCAAGTGAAACCTCAAGAGGAACTGGTTCAAAATCCTATACAAGAGCTGGCTCAGGCAATGCAGGGAATTACAGATTTTATGCAAAAGATAGATTCTCGTATGACGGTTATAGAAAAGGGGATGCTTCCTGCACAACCTCTCCCCAATCCTAAACCGCAGTACGAGAATAATGATCCCAGCTCTTCAAATCAGATGGGGCATGCTAAATCCATCACCACTCTTAGGAGTGGGAAGATCATTGATAAAACTCTTCTGGTTAGGCCCGAAAAGCCTCAAGAACCAGATGAGGACAACAATGATGGATCCAGTGATGCCCCACAAAAAGTAGAACCGGAACTTCTAGAGAAGCCAGTTGCTCCATTCCCCCAACGGTTGGTTTCACCAAAACCTCTCTCTAACTCTCAGGATATCCTAGAGGTGTTGAAATAGGTGAAAGTCAACATTCCTCTATTTGATGTCGTTAAACAGATACCTTCACATGCCAAATTCCTGAAAGACTTATGCACGACCAAAAGACGGAAAATTATTCAAAAGAAAATCTTCTTGACTGAGAAAGTGAGTGCCATCCTTAAGCAAGACGTGCCACAGAAATTCAAGGATCCTGGTAGCCCAACCATATCATGTGTAATCGGGAACCATCGAATTGATCACGCACTTCTTGACTTAGGAGCGAGCGTCAATCTGATTCCCTACTTGGTATACAAACAGTTAGGTTTGGGTGAATTAAAACCCACCCTAACCACACTACAACTTGCTGATCGTTCTGTTCGTGTACCAAGAGGGATAATTGAGGATGTGTTAGTCCAGGTCGATAGATTTTACTACCCTGTAGATTTTATCATCCTGGACACCGAACCTATCAATAACATGAGCACTCAGATTCCTGTCATTCTTGGTCGCCCATTCCTTGCCACGTCAAATGCAATTATCAATTGCAGGAATTGTATCATGACTATGTCTTTTGGAAATTTGACATTGGAGTCAAACATTTTTTTCAATAACGGCAGCAACGCAGAGGATGATGACGATTTCCACGACATTAACATGATTGACTCTTTCCTGGAAGATACGACACCTCTGACCTTATCATCCGACCATCTGGAGACGTGCCTGGCCCACTCCCATGATTTTGATGATGACATGCTTAGGGAGACGTGCGCTTTGCTTGATACTGCACCGGTACTTGAAGTTAACCGGTGGAGGCCACAATTTGAAGAATTGCCACGAACCGATGTAGTGCCTCTACCGTCTAACCTGAAGCCGCCGAAGCTTGATCTAAAACCTTTGCCCTCTGATTTGAAATATGCCTATTTAGGTCAAGATGAGACATACCCGGTGGTGATCTCTGCCCACCTGGAGAAAGAACAGGAGAGTATGCTTATATCTACTCTCATTGAGCATAAAGGAGCCCTGGGATGGACGATAGCGGACCTCAAGGGAATCGATCCCTCGATTTGTACTCACCGCATATATCTTGAGGATAATGCAAAAATCGCTCGGCAACCACAGCGTAGACTAAATCCAAATATGAAGGAAGTGATTAAGGCCGAGGTTCTTAAACTATTGGATGTGGGTATTATATACCCTATATTTGATAGTCAATGGGTGAGTCCAACTCAAGTGGTCCCTAAGAAGTCCGGAATCACCATTGTAGCCAATGCCAATAATGAACTCGTGCCAACTAGAGTCACTACTGGTTGGAGAATGTGCATTGACTACAGGAAGTTGAATATCGTCACGAGGAAAGACCACTTTCCCTTACCATTCATTGATCAGATCCTGGAAAGGTTAGCTGGTCATTCCTATTATAGTTTCCTTGACGGGTATTCGGGCTACAACCAGATAGAGATAGCCCCTGAAGACCAGGAAAAGACCACATTCACATGTCCCTACGGCACCTTTGCCTATCGAAGGATGCCATTCGGACTATGTAATGCCCCTACCACCTTTCAGCGATGAATACTTAGTATCTTTTCTGATATGGTAGGGCAATATCTAGAGGTCTTCATGGACGATTTCTCTGTTTACGGTCCATCTTTCAGCAAGTGCTTGGAAAGTCTTAAATGTGTGCTGAAAAGATGTGAAGAAAAGAACTTGGTACTTAATTGGGAGAAGTGTCATTTCATGGTTCAGAAGGGAATTGTCCTTGGGCATATCATCTCGTCCAAGGGAATCGAGGTAGATAAGGCAAAAATCGATCTTATCTCTAACATACCTCCACCCAAGAACATCAGAGACGTGCGATACTTCTTAGGACACGCAGGATTTTACAGGCGATTCATAAAGGACTTTAGTCTCCTCTCTCGTCCTTTATGTAATCTTCTTCAAAAGGATGCTCTGTACGAGTGGACTGAGCAATGCCAGGAAGCTTTCACCAAGCTTAAGGGCATGTTAACCACTGCACCCATCATGTAGCCACCCGATTAGAGCCTTCCTTTTGAGCTTATGTGCGACGCTTCTGATTATGCTCTTGGAGCGGTTCTAGGCCAGAGAAAAGATAAGAGGCCCTACGTCATTCATTACGCAAGTAGAACTTTAAATTCTGCCCAGGTGAACTACTCGACTACGGAAAAGGAACTCTTAGCTGTAGTGTTCGCCTTGGACAAATTTAGGTCCTACTTGATCGGATCCAAGATCATTATTTACACAGATCATGTGGCACTTAAGTATCTTCTTTCTAAGAATGATTCTAAGCCCCGTTTGATACGATGGATCCTTCTACTTCAAGAATTTGATTTGGAGATTAAAGATAAAAAGGGAGTAGAGAACGTAGTGGCCGATCACCTTTCTCGCCTTAATACCTCGATTCCCTTGAGACAACCCATATCAATGACATGTTCCCTGAGGAACAATTGTTTAGAGTCTCCCATTCACCTTGGTTCGCTAATATTGCTAATTTTCTTATCACAGGTTCTATACTAACACATTGGACTGCGCAAGATAAGAAGAAATTCTTCACCGAGGTGCGCAACTTTTTCTGGGATGATCCTTATTTATTTAAATATTGCCCAGACCAAATTCTAAGGAGATGTGTACCAGACGATGAGCATCAGAGCGTCATCTCCTTCTGTCACTCACAGGCCTTTGGTGGTCACTTCTCTGCTAAAAATACCACGGTTAAGATTCTGCAGTGTGGCTTTTACTGGCCCACTATGTTCAGGGACACTCATGAGTTTTGCAAAGCTTGTGAGCGTTGTCAGAAATTGGGAGCATTGTCCCGTCGAAATATGATGCCTTTGAATCCCATCCTTATCATTGAAGCATTTGATTGCTGGGGCATCGATTTCATGGGACCATTCCCCCAATCGTTTGGAAATCTGTATATTTTGCTCGCGGTGGATTATGTCACTAAATGGGTCGAAGCGATTCCATGTCGAACTAATGACCATCGCACGGTCATTAAATTCTTAAAAGAAAACATCCTTTCTCGATTCGGAACGCCTCGAGCCATCATTAGTGATGGGGGCTCACACTTTTGTAATAAACCATTTGAGAGCTTAATGAAGAAATACGGTATCTCTCATAAGGTGAGCACCCCATACCATCCACAGACAAGTGGACAAGCTGAGATTTTCAATAGGGAGATCAAACATATTTTGGAGAAAACGGTTAACCCAGATCGTAAGGATTGGTCAATCCGATTGACCGATGCCTTATGGGCATACCGTACTGCATTTAAAACCCCTATTGGAATGTCTCCCTTTAGACTTGTCTATGGGAAGGCTTGTCACTTGCCTGTGGAGCTGGAACATAAAGCGTACTGGGCGATCAAAAATCTTAATTTCAATCTGGACAACGCTGGCTCGTTACGCAAACTTCAGTTGAATGAACTTGAGGAAATCCGGAATGATGCGTACGATAATTCGAGAATTTACAAGGACAAGATGAAAGCATTTCATGACCAACACATTTTGCGAAAATCATTCACGCCTGGTCAGAAGGTCTTTTTGTACAATTCTCGATTACATCTCTTTCCAGGTAAGCTTCGATCTCGTTGGACCGGCCCTTACATTGTTGTCACTGTTTTTCCATATGGGGCCGTTGAGATAAGAGATCCCGACAATGGCAAGAAGTTTAAAGTCAATGGACATCGATTGAAACCATTTGTCGAGAAATTTGATTCAGAGGACATGTCCATGCCTCTGACTGATCCTGTTTACCAGGATTAATCTCCTAGTCTGATGGAGGTATAGGTAAGTTTCCTGTTTTCTTAAGACTAGGGTAGTTGCTTTATTTGTCTGGCTGAAGACGGTAAACTTAGCGCTCCTAGGAGGCAACCCAGTTCTTCATTTTATGTCATTTTTTCATTAGTCAGTTCAATGTTTGTGGGTAACATTACTGCAAACCCTCACGAGACTACAACTCGTTCACTAGGGGTAACCTAGGGGTTTAAAGGCTTGTTGCATACGCTAAATGCAATCGAGAGTACCTGCGAAAGTGGTGTAGGTAGGATTTCATTTTTGTTATTTTTATTTTACTTCTGTTGGTTTCTCTCTTGTGCTGACCCGATCTTACGTAGATATATTTGGAAAGCCTTTTGATTCTTTCGTCCAGGTACTATCTTTCCATCACTCCTCTTATATTTTTGTTGTCCCATGTGCATTGCATGCCTATTTCTTTTACATTGAGGACAATGTAGATTTTTGGTTGGGGGTGGGAGATTAGGTTTCTTAATCAGTGTTTTCTTGGTCTTGAGCAAAAATTGTGAAAATTTTTAAATTTTTCTAGAATTTCATATGAATTCGAAGCGATTTTGACGGCCATCTTGGATTTAGAACTACAAGATGCGTGATGTTGGTACTTTATGACTCTTGGATTCAGTTATCTATTGAATTTCACAGCTAAGTTTGAATTGTTAATCCATTATTAAAAGTTGTAAACATTGATTGAGTCATGAATTCGCAGGACACATCTCGCATGCATATTAAGGTTTCAGTTCGATATTGAAGGATTAACTTGGTAATCACTAAACATGAAAGGAACCAACTTGAAAAATTGAATGGATTGGGCGAATGGTCTACACCATAGGTTTACTCCCTATAGGTGTAGATTTAATTCCCTATGAATGATATGTGAAAAAATTTGGGTGTACAGTCTTTACCTTAGGTTTGCTCCCTGTAGGTGAGGATTTGATCCCTCTTCTTGACGTTACTTTTAATGAAAAAAAAAAAAAATCAAATCAAGAATTAAAAGAATAAAAAGATAAGGTGTAAACCAAGTTGGGTTATCGTGATTTCTCTTATTTGTTACCAATGATATCCTTAAATATCAAGGTGAATCTTAATGTTGACAAGTCGAGATTGGACTATACATCCATGGAATTCAATATTTAGAATTATACTAATTGATGGACTAATATTTTGAACTTGATTATGAAGTTTACCGTGAGCTTGATTTCAGGAAAAAGTAATGCCAACATTCATGAATCTTAGAATTCGAGTATCTGAACTATTTTTCATAGATCCCTTGAGTTGTAGAAATTATCCTGTAATTCTCAATTTATTTTTCGCATACTTTGCTCGGGACTAGCAAAATGCTGGTTGGGGGTTGTGTTGAGGGTCAAATATTGCATATCAGACCCATTTATTGCATGGATTTACAAGCATGATACCGTTTAATAGCCTGATTTAATTGTATTTGTGATGCAGAGTGTATTTACAAGCATGAACTGAAAAGGGGTGCTTAAACCATGGATTTAACGCTCTGATGACACCCAAGGCAAGGGATGGACTCCAGGAGACGAAGATCGATGGAATTATGCATCAAGGATCCGAGGAAAGCAGACCATTCACGTTAAAGAGGCCCGAAATTGGTGAAAAATGCAAGATCACATAGTTCTTGCCATCTGATTGGCTCAAAACTTCATACATGGCCTGAGGGCCATAAATTAACCGTACATATCAAATTTCAGCCCTCGGATCACTATGGAAGTACCCCAACTGACAGATCAGCCCATAAACCGTTGATTCTGGGCCCACCTGATATCTGGAACTGTCTCAACTTTGGTCTCGACGGTTTAAATAAGATGGGAAAATGAATGGATGGATCAGATTGTTGAAACACATCACAGTGGGGCCCGTATGTGATGTGTGTGTGCACAGCACACGTAGACCCGAGCCGCACCGAGCCAACAGACGCGGGTCAGCACGGCAGCAGCCATTTCGCGCTGCACAACGGACGGACGACGTCCGTTTTGTGGATGGTAGTGGGCCCCACAGTGTAATTTTTCGGATGATCCAAGCCATCCATCGTGTAGAGGGACTCAAATACTATAAACCTTTGCTAAAATTTTACACCCAAGTGTGCACATGTGCACGATACAGAGGCCACAAACAGGCACTCCTGCAACGTTAAAAATGAATTTTGGCATGATTTCTTCTTTGGGCCTCATGAATGGACGTTCAAAAGCAACCATTCTTGACTGAAATTTCATCCTGAATCCAATGGACGGGGTGGATTTCTCCGAAAATACCTCTGTGGGGCCCACCGAACACGTCAGCGCCTCTGCGTACGCCTTACGCGCGTTCGGGAAATCTGGGATTTGCGGGAGGTAGTGGGTCACGATCATTAACATTTTGAGTGATCCAGACCGTCTAATGTGTCTACAGGGAGGCCAATACCTTAGTCAAGATTTCAGAATTGTCAAGAAGGTCGATATCATGCCGCAAAGACACTCCAAACGCAAGTCGTTTTGCGTTTTTACTGCGCAGACGAACTCAGTTGCTGCGAAAGCTCTTCTATTCCGACTCCAACACAGTCTCTTATGCGAAAAACTTCCGCATGGAGGACGGAAATTGGGTGCCGACGAGAGTGCTTTAAAAAAAGAAAGAGAAAGTGTAAGAGGATCAAACGGGTCTCGGTTTTGAGGAACGGTTTCGGCTGCTGCTGCACGTCAGAGGGAGGCTTGCGGTAGGCTGCTGCTGAACGTGGGAAGCAGCAGGTGTTTTTTCTGCTGGATCGTGGGGCTGGACGTGAAAAAGAAAGCAAGAGGTTGAAAGGAGACGTGGCTGCTATCAGCGTGTGGATCCAAAGCTTGGCTGAAACGGTTCTCCTTCTTCCTCTTCTTTTTCTTCTTCTTGTTTCTTTTAGATAGAATTTAGCCCATATCATGTGTAGCTAATCCTCTTAGCTAGGGCTAAGAGGTGAAGCCTGTAGCGAGATGGGAGACACTATTTCCTGCTTTTCATGAACTGAACTTGGTTTTGAGTTGATTATTAAAAGAATATTTACTCAGTCTTTAATGGTCTGTTGTGACTGAAATTACAATGGGTTTGCAATGGCTTTGAATATATCTTTTTCTCTTTTGATGTTTATGACGTCAGGAGACCCTGTTGTTCATCATCGTCTCCTGGGCATGGTTGGATGATAGTACTCTTCCTAACTTTCATGTACTTTCGATTGGTTGGCAATTAGTTTAATCCCGTTATTTACTTTGTCTCCTGGGCATGGTAAGATGATGGAATCCATTCTAATTCATATACTTTTCATCTCTTGAAAACCAGATCAAGTAAGTTCAGTTTGAATTCCATAATCCTTGATGCAGGCATAAGATCTCCCTGATCCCTACAAGTGGATCCTCTGAATCCCTAGTTTCGTTCCTTTGAATTCCTTAAGTTATTAGATAATTATTCCACAAATTATTTCTTAAATTCTATTTGGTTTAGATCACATCTTAGTCTAGCTTTATTTCTACTTAGTTTCAGATAACGTACAGGTATCAGTCCCTGTGGATTCGACCTCGGTCTTACCGAGTTTATTACTACATCACAACCCTGCACTTGGGGTGTGAACAGCGATTCACAACTTCGGTCTGCCCATCAGTCTGTATGTGGTAAGCACTGCTGAATTGAAGTCGTGTATCGACTCGACTACGGAAAAAGAACTCTTAGTTGTAGTGTTCGCCTTGGACAAATTTAAGTCCTACTTGATCGGATCCAAGATCATTATCTACACTGATCATGCGGCACTTAAGTATCTTCTTTCTAAGAATGATTCTAAGCCCCGCCTGATACGATGGATCCTCCTACTCCAAGAATTCGATTTGGAAATTAAAGATAAAAAGGGAGTAGAGAACGTAGTGGCTGATCACCTTTCGCGCCTTAATACCTCTGAGTCCCTTGAGACGACTCATATCAACGACATGTTCCCTGATGAACAACTGTTCCGAGTCTCCCATTCACCTTGGTTCGCTGATATTGCTAATTATCTTACTACAGGTGCCATACCGACACAGTGAACTGCGCAAGATAAGAAGAAATTCTTCACCGAGGTGCGCAACTTTTTCTAGGATGATCCTTATTTATTTAAATATTGCCCAGACCAAATTCTAAGGAGATGTGTACCAGACGATGAGCATCAGAGCGTCATCTCCTTCTGTCACTCACAGGCCTGTCGTGGTCACTTTTTTGCTAAAAAGAACACGGCCAAGATTCTGCAGTGTGGCTTTTACTGGCCCACTATGTTTAGGGACACTCATGAGTTTTGCAAAGCTTGTGAGTGTTGTCAGAAATTGGGAGCATTGTCCCGTCAAAATATGATGCCTTTGAATCTCATCCTTATCATTGAAGCATTTGATTGCTGGGGCATCGATTTCATGGGACGATTTCCCCAATCGTTTGGGAATCTATATATTTTGCTCGCGGTGGATTATGTCACTAAATGGGTCGAAGCGATTCCGTGTCGAAAGAATGACCATCGCACGGTCATTAAATTCCTAAAAGAAAACATCCTTTCTCGATTCGGAAAGCCTCGAGCCATCATTAGTGATGGGGGCTCACACTTTTGTAATAAACCATTTGAGAGCTTAATGAAGAAATATGGTATCTCTCATAAGGTGAGCACCCCGTACCACCCACAGACAAGTGGGCAAGCCGAGATTTCTAATAGGAAAATTAAACACATCTTGGAGAAGACGGTCAACCCTGATCGTAAGGATTGGTCAATTCGATTGACCGATGCCTTATGGGCATACCGTACTACATTTAAAACCCCTATTGGGATGTCTCCCTTTAGACTTGTCTATGGGAAGACTTGTCACTTGCCTGTGGAGCTGGAACATAGAGCGTACTGGGCGATCAAAAATCTTAATTTCAATTTGGACAACGCTAGTTCGCTACGCAAACTTCAATTGAATGAACTTGAAGAAATCCGGAATGATGCGTACGATAATTCGAGAATTTACAAGGACAAGATGAAAGCATTTCATGACCAACACATTTTGCGAAAATCATTCACGCCTGGTAGAAGGTCCTTTTGTACAATTCTCGATTACATCTCTTTCCGGGTAAGCTTCGATCTCGTTGGACCGGCCCTTACATTGTTGTCACTGTTTTTCCACATGGGGCCGTTGAGATAAGAGATCCCGATAATGGTAAGGAGTTTAAAGTCAATGGACATCGATTGAAACCATTTGTCAAGAAATTTGATTCAGAGGACAAGTCCATGCCTCTGACTGATCCTGTTTACCAGGATTGATCTCCTAGTCTGATGGAGGTATAGGTAGGTTTCCTGTTTTCTTAGGACTAGGGTAGTTACTTTATTTGTCTGGCTGAAGACAGTAAACGCAGCGCTCCTGGGAGGCAGCCCAGCTCTTCATTTCAGTTCGTTTATATCATTAGTTAGTTCAATGTTTGTGGGTAACATTATTGCAAACCGTCACGAGACTACAACTCGTCCACTAGGGGTAACCTAGGGGTTTAAAGGCTTGTTGCATACGCTAAATGCAATCGAGAGCACCTATGAAAATGGTGTAGGTAGTATTTCATTTTTGTTATTTTTTTTATTTTATTTGGTCTCTCTCTTGTGCTGACCTGCTCTTACGTAGATATCTTTGGAAAGCCTCTTGATTCTTTCGTCCAGGTACTATCTTTCCATCACTCCTATTTTTCCGTTGTCTCATGTGCATTGCATGTCTATTTCTTTTTTACATTGGGGACAATGTAGATTTTTGGTTGGGGGTGGGAGATTAGGTTTCCTAATCAGTGTTTTCTTGGTCTTAAGCAAAAGTTGTGAAAATTTTTTAATTTTTCAGAATTTCTGATGAATTCAAAGTGATTTTGATGGCCATCTAGGGTACTTAGAATTTCAAAATGCGTGATGTTGGTACTTCATGACTCTTGGATTCAGTTATCTATTAAATTTCACAGCTAAGTTTGAATTGTTAATCCATTTTTAGAATTTGTAAATATTGATTAAGTCATGAATTCGCAAGACACATCTCGCTTGCATGTTAAGGTTTCAGTCTGATATTGAAGGATTAACGTGGTAATCACTAAGCATGAACAGAACCGGCCTGAGAAAATTAAAAGGATTAGGCGAACAGTCTTTACCATAGGTTTGCTCCCTATAGGTGAGGACTCGATTCCCCATGAATGATATATGAAAAAGCTGGGTGTACAGTCTTTATCTTAGGTTTGCTCCCTGTAGGTGAGGATTTGATCCCTCTTCTTGGCGTTACTCCTAATAAAAAAAAAGGGGGTCAAAAATTAAAAGAATAAAAAAATAGGTGTAAGCCAAGTTGGGTTATCGTGATTTCTCTTATTTGTTACCAATGATATCCTTAAATATCAAGGTGAATCTTAATGTTGACAAGTCGAGATTGGACTATACACTCATGGAACTCAATATTTAAAATCGTTCAAATTAATGGATTAATATTTGAGCTTGATTATGAAGTTTACTGTGAACTTGATTTCAAGAGAAAGTAATGCCAACATTCATGAATCTGAGAATTCTCATATCTGGATTATTCTGCAAAAATCACTCGAGTTTTTTTTGGAAATTGTTCTGTAATTCTCAACTTACTTTTCGCATATTTTGCTCGGGACTAGTAAAATGCTGGTTGGGGGTTGTGTTGAGGGTCAAATATTGCATATTAAACCCCAGTTATTACTTGGATCTACAAGCATAATTCCGTTTAATGGCTGATTTAATCATGTTTGTGATGCAGGGTGTATCTACGAGTCTGGATTGGAAAAGGGTACTAAAAGCATGGATTTAATAGTCTGAAGTCACCAAGGCAAGCAACGGACCCTAGGAGACCAAGATCGACAGATTTGCACGCCAGGGATCTGAGAAAATTGAGAAACTGAAGCTCAAGTGGCCTGAAAAGTGTCCAGAATGCAAGATCATAGGGTACCCACCATCTGATCAGTTCAAAACTCCATACGTAGCCTGAGGACCGTAAATGAACCGTACACGTAAAATTTCATCCATTGGATCCCTCTAGAAGTGGCCCAACGGACAGATCAGCCCCTTTAATCGTTATGTGGGGCCCGCTTGATATCTGGATATGTTTCAAACTTGGCCTGGACGGTTTAAATGATATGACAGAATGGATGGACGGAACGGATTTCATGAATATATCAAAGTGGACCCTATACAGCAGTGCGTGTACACCACGTACCGGACGGCTCGCTGTGCACCAAGAAATTGAAGACGGTCAACAAGGCGTTGGCCGATTACAACTCAAAAATGGCAAAGTCGTTCGCTGTTTGCAACAGAGACTTGCGGACGGACCTAGGTGGGCCACCATCATCGCAGATATCTCTAATCCGGACCGTCCATTTGTTTCAGAAGGTCAAACCGACCGTACACATGAGGTTTTTCAAAACCTATGCTCGCATACACAGGAAATTACCGTTCAAATGCAGGTTGAACGGCAATATGGAAAATCAGGTGAGCCGCTTCAGCGTCAATCCAAAACCGACCAGATCCGAACGGTTTTTCGAGGAGAGTGCAATGGACGGTGTGGATTTCTCATATATGGTCGATCAATGCCCATCAGCCACGGTGCAAGAAGCCTTACGACGTCTCTGCTTCGCGACCAGATCTGCGGACGATCCTTGTGGGCCACATAAACAATCTTTTCGGATGATCCGGTCCACCCCTCTTGATCAGGGTTAAAAACCGACCGGTCAATGTGCGTTTTCTCGATCTATGTTAACCGGACGAAAATCAATCCGCACCGCACCGTCCGCGGACTCCGTTACACGATCCACGTTATAGATCGTTGTGGGCTCCTATCTTTAAGGTGATTGAAGATCTACATCGTCCATCTTGTAGGGATGAGGGACTAGACCAAACCCTAGAAGATCTTTCACCGATCAGCAAGATCAGCAAGGGTGGAGTGCATCGTCTAAATCCCTGCATAAATAAGGTTCCGCAGGAGGCCTTGCGTAAACAGACGTGCGGAGAAAGTTTCACCGTCAGCAAAGCCCTATAAAAAGGGAATCGGCGTGGGGAGGAAAGGAACTTTTTGACCAGGGAGTTGGAGGCAGTGGAGGAGTTCTCATTTTGGCTTTGATGAAGGAAGAGAAACGGAAAGAGAAAGGGAGCAGGGACGTGGCTGCTGGCACGTAACGGGAGGTGTTTTGCTGCTGCAACATGAGCACAGGTTTGTTTGGCTGCTGGGATTGACAGGGCTGCCGGCTGAAACGTGGAATTTGGCATGATCTTGCCGGCACGTGAGCTCGGTTTTGGAGATGAGCATGTGGAGGAGGTATTAGAAGGCTTGGGCTGGACCTGGACCTGGTTGTTTCCCTTTTTCCTTTCTCCTTCTTCTGTTGTTGATTTTTAATTTAGCCCATATCATGTGTTGCTAAACCTTTTAGCTAGGGCTAAGAGGTGAAGCCTGTAGCGAGATGGGAGAACTTACTTTATGCCTTTAATTTAAAATTTCTAAACTGAATTTGATATAGTTGATTATTAAAGGAATATTTTTCTTAGTCTTTTATGGTCTGTTGTGACTGAAATTACAATGGGTTTGCAATGACTTTGAGTATTTCTTTCCCCTTTTTAAGTTTATGAAGTCAGGAACCCCTGTTGTTCATCATTGCTCCATGGGCATGGTAGGATGACAATACCCTTCCTGATCCTCATACATTGTTGATTGGTTGGTAATTAGTTTAATCCTGTTGTTTGCTTTGTCTCCTGGGCATGGTTAGATGATGGAATCCATTCTAATTCATATACCTTTCATCTCTTGAAAACTATATCAAAGGAAGTCTAGTTGATTTCCATGATTTGCGAAGCAGGCATAAGATCTCCCTGATCTCTACAAGTGGATCCTCTGAATCCCTAGTTTCCTTCCTCTAGATTCCTTAAGTTTTCGATAATTATTCTACAATTATTCCTTAAATTCTATTTGGTTTAGATCACATCTTAGACTAGTTCTAGTTCTACTTGGTTTCAGATAACGTACAGGTATCAGTCCCTGTGGATTCGACCTCGGTCTTACCGAGTTTATTACTACATCACAACCCTATACTTGGGGAGTGAACACTTGTGGATCTCTTTTCTTGTTTCTTTTTGAGATCTTTGTATTTATTTAGGCTTAGTCTGTTTTGGAAATAACCAAAAAAAAAGAAAAAAGAAAAAGAAAAGAAAAGAAAAGAAAAGAAAAAAAGTATGATCTAGTTGATCGATGAATAGATTAGGAGCATCAAGTTGGAGATAGGAATTTTATCACTTTTCGGATCATGTTGGGCAGGACTTGGTCAGGCTCGGGCTTGGGACTACTATTGCTAGGCCCTGGGCGTGGGCCAGGTTCAGGCCTCAGGGTTTAAGTGTCAGGCTGGACCGGCGACTCACCTGGCTCAGTCCATGACTCATTGCAACCCCTAGCTAACGGATATGATGCATCTTCGTGTATGCCCCGCTCTCCTTACGAAGGCTCTACCTTACAATTCTTCTGATTGAAACTTTTTTTTTTTTTGTTGAAACAACAGAGGATGTACAAGTTCTTCGGGCGGACGTCACAAAAAGATCGACGCCTCACCTATCATATGAACGGATGAGGAGACAATAGCATTTCCTCAAATAGCCTAATCCTACCTTGTCCAAGAAAAGAAGGCCCCTCGTGCTGGCAAGGAGTTCAGATTGAGACTCATAGAACGAGGAGCCTTGGGAAGCACTACCCCTTTTGGCTAGATCATCAGCTATAACATTGGCTTCCCTAGGAGTGTCAGAGAAAGAGATGTCCAAAAACTCTGAGAACGACTTAACTCTCGCATGCTAGTAGCACATGGACCAGGCTGGCTTGGAGTTATTGGCAAGGATATTAACAATTGACATGGAATCTCTAGCCACTTCAATCTTGGAAAAGCCCAAATCAGCGGCCTTCTCAAGGCCCTCGCAGATAGCTCGAAATTCAGCTCGGGAGTTGGAGCCCGCCCCATAACTTGAGGAGAAGCCAAAAATGAACTTCCCTTCCCAACATCTCCCAATACCGCCCCCTCCCGAGGTCTCCGGGTTACCTAGAGTAGAGCCGTCCACGTTGATCTTTATCCATCCCTTTTTGGGGTGGCTCCATTTGACCACCTTGATGTTTCTTGGGCTGAGAGCGGGGTTTGAAATTTGGAGAAGCGAGAGCATATGGTAGGAGCGTCGGTTGAGAGTGGAGGGAAGTCGAAGCGTGCAACTAATTTTTCTGATCCAGCAATGGACTTGGCCAATGACTTTGGAGGGGGAAAAACCTGAGTTGTCAAAATGGGCTCTATTCCTTTCCAGCCACAACTCCCAGAAAATGAAGGAGGGGAGGATAGCATGCAAGAGGTGCAGACGGTCAGAGGTGGCATACGTCCTCCACAGTGAAGCCCTGTCCATCGCTGACAACTGAGAGAAGCCTTGGCCGTGAATCATAGAGGATTGGAAATAGTTCCAAATCCTTGAGGTAGTAGGGCCTGAAGAAAAGAGGTGATCTAAGGTTTCCAAGTGCGGCTGGAGCGGCAGGGGGCAACACTGACATTTAGAGGCCAGATGGACACCTCGGTCTTGAATTCTGTCTTCAACTGGTATGACTCTATGGATGATCTTCCAATGGAAAAGAGAAATTTTTAATGGGATCACTGGATGTCAGATCCATTTGGCCTAGTTGAGTTTCGTGCCAGCCATTCTGAGGATATTCCAAGCAGACTTAACTTCAAACAAACCTGAAGTAGAAGGTTCCCAAATTTTAGAATCGGCCCCAGATGAGGTGCAGAAGCCCTCCTCAGCTATGTGATCCGCCACCGCATGCAGGAGGGTGGCCCAAGCCCACCTCACGTCAAGCCAGCCGAACGACCCTAAAACATCCCGAACCTGAAGACTGAGAGACTGGGGCGCATGTTGACTCCAATCAATTAACGGGCCGAGCCCTGACCAGTTATCGCTCCAGAAGTTTAGGTCTCCTCTACCCACCACCCAGCGTGAGCTAGCTGAAACCAAGGGGAAAAGAGAAGCAATTTTTTTCCTGATTGGGGAGGGGAGATAGGAGTGGGAAAAACTGCTGACGAAACTGCTTCAACAACTAGAATTTTCAGCGTCCAGAACGCTCCATGCTAGTTTCATCCTGAAGGCCTACATCACCTGCCCGAGGCCTCCCTCCTTTGGATAGGACAACAACTCCCACCTCATCCAATGGCAGCGCCGGCGGGCCCCCTCCCAGCCCCAGAAGAAGTTGGCGTAGGCTTTTTCCAGCTCCCCCAGGAGGGATGCAGGGATCTCTGCAGTAGCCATCACGTGAATTGGAATGCTATTAAGCACATGGTTGATGAGGGTTGCGTGACCTGCTTGGGTCAGCAATTTGGAGTTCCAACCCAAAATCCTGTGATGAACTTTTTCAACCAGCGGTCTAATGTACCTCTTTAAAGCTTTCCCTTTGAAGATAGGGACCCCCAAGTATGTGAATGGGGCTGACCCTTGATTAAAACCAAGAATTCTTTGAACTGATCTACATTTGGCTGGCGATTGGGAGGAAGAGAGGATGAAAAAACTTTTCCTATTGTTGATCTTTTGGCCCGATGCTGCTTGGTACAATCTGAAGAATTTAGCAACTTTAGTGAGGGAAGAATTCCCTCCATTGGCAAACAGAAGCGTATCATCAACAAACAATTGATAGGTGATAATCGAGCAATTTCTGTGAGTGGCATAGGGGATGCAGCCGCCAAGCATGAACAGATTGTTGAAGCCATGACTCAGCCTTCAGATGCTAGGATGAACAGGGCTAGCGAGATCGGGTCTTCTTGACGTAACCCTTTTGACGACCGGAAGAAACCACATGATTCCCCATTAATTATGACTGAGAACCAGGAGTTATTCCAACAATTTTCAGCCAGGGCTATCCAAGTAGGGTCAAAACTGAACCTGTGAAGCACTTCCTTGAGGAACTTCCATTCCAACCTATCATAGGCTTTTTCCATGTCGAGCTTGATAAGAACATTCCCCCCTCTGACTTTTCTGTCAATATCCCTAAATAATCCTTGAGCTAAAGCACAATTTTCTGCTATAGATCTCTCTTGGACAAAGGCTCCTTATTCCTGCGAAATAATTTTGGGAAGAATCGAGCTTAGTTTATCCATAGTTACTTTTAAGAAAATCTTGTAGAAGCAATTACATAAATTGATGGGTCAGAAATCAGTAAAAGTTTTTGGATTTGCAGATTTAGGGATGAGACAAATTAACGTAGGAGTGTACGCTTTGGGGAGGGGGGTCCCTTGGAAGAAGGCAATGGTCGCCTGGTCGATGTCTCGGCCAATGATCTCCTAGCAGCCTTGGAAGAAGCCCCTGTGAAGCCATCGGGGCCCAGAGCTCCATCTTGGGGGAGGGAAGCCACGACCCTCTTGACCTCATCGAAGGACGGCACGCGCAGCAGCTCCCTGTTCTGGTCGGCCGATAGAAGCTCAGGAATCGAGTCGAGAATACCATCATGGAGGAGAGAATAGGCTCAGCTGATAGGAGCAAAGAAAAGTAGTCGACCGCAACATTCTTGATTGCATCGTGGTTAGATATAATCTCTCCATCTGCCAACTGGATAGATTGAATGGACGATCTCCTGGCTCGATCCGTTGCGACATTGTGAAAGAAGCTATTATTTCTATCTCCCTCTTTAAGCCAATCGCACCTGGATTTTTCCACTGATTATAGTCATACGGATCATTGGTGGGAGAATCTGATGGTTGGTAATACATATTATCACTCATAATATAATCACGCGTTGTTTTCTTTTTATGATGGGTGATAATAATTCTTACTCCCACAGTTATGATAACCCCAACAGTCACGTACTGTCCATAGGGTGTAATTATTCTCCCGTTTATGATCGCGTAAGGAATTCTTAACCAATGGAGCATTATACTCTGATCGGTTCTCGATGATTGTTTCAGAAAAATTCTGAGACGTAGGTTGATTTTTATCATAATCATCATACATCCCTTCCCATGTCTCTTAGACATCTCAGCATAGTGATGTTCCTATTCTTGCATATACATGGTGAAACCCTAACTCTGAATCTAATCCTAAGAAAAATAAAGAAAAGATCTTACAACAGTATGAAAAGTAAGAAGAGGGAAGAAGTTAGAAAGAAGTTACCAAATTAGAAGTTCCTATGTTAAGATCCTACAAAAGAGAACAAAAGAAATTAGTTTCTAAAAATAGAAATTCTAAAGTTAGAAAGTTCTAAAAAAATTAGAAAGATGAGTTAATTTTGAAAAAGAATACCTAAAATTAGAAAGTTTCTAAATTAAAAAAATCTAAACCTAAAATAAAAAAAAGTTTCTAAAAATAACTAGTTTCTAAAAAGGAAAGTTTTTAAATCCTAAAAATAGAAAGTAATGTTAGTTTCTAAAGATAGAAAGTCTAAAAATAGTAAGAGATCCTAAAATAGAAAGTAAACTAGTTTCTAAAAAAGGAAAATTCCTAAAAGGAAATAGAAAATTTCTAAAACAAATCAAGAAGGTTCTAACCTAGAATTAGGAAGTTAGTTTCTAAAAATAAAAGAAGTCCTATAATATGAAACAAATCAGGAAAATTCTAAAAATATGAAACAAATCCTAATTTAAAAATAGAAAGGAAGAAAAATCAGGAAGAGATTACCAAATCAAAAAACTTATATCGGAGTCCTACAAAACAGGAAAGTTAGGTTGGTTTCTAGAAATCAAATAGAAAAACTTAAATCTAGAAAAACCCTAATCTTAACCTAATTCTAAAACTAGTTATTCTCAGAAAAATGTAACTGTCAATCCCCGGCAACGGTGCCAAAAACTTGTTCACACCCCCAAGTATAGGGTTGTGATGTAGTAATAATCTCAATAAGATCAAGGTCGAATCCACAAAGACTAAACCTTGTACGTAATCTAAAAGTAACTTGAACTAGAACTAGGCAAAGATGTAATCTAAACCAGGAAAAATTATAAGAAATAATGGTGAAATATTAGACTAAAACTTGTAAAATTCAAAGGTGGGAAACTAGGAATTCAGAGGATCCACTTGTAGAGATTAGGGAGATTTATGCTTGATTCATGAACTCAACTGGACTTCGAGTCCCATCTTCATCCAATTGGAAGATATATCATTAAAACTCTATCTGAACTTCTTTTGATCTAGTTTTTAAAGAAATAAAAAGTATGAGAATTAGAGTTGATTCCATCACAAAACCATGCCCATGAGACAGTAAACAACAGAATTAAACTAATCCACAATCAATTTGAAAGATGCATGAATGTTAGGAAGGATTCCAACATCCAACCATGTCCAAGCAATGGTGAACAACGAGACTTCCTAACTTCACAATCAAAATAACGAAAAGGAAATACTCAAAGCCATAGTAGATCTATTGTAATTTCAGTCACAACAAACCATTAAAAATTAAAAGATTTCCTTATAATCAAACTAGAATCAAATCAGTTGATAACATGAATCAAAGATGTAGATACTACCCATCATGCCACAAGCTTCACCACTTAGCCCTAGCTAAGAGGTTTAGCAAATCATAACCATGATTAACTAATCTCTGGAAAAAACATAAATAAAAAACAAAGGAGATAAAAAAACTCAGTTTAGAAAAACTGCTCCACGTCCATCTCCTTAGATGCTCTTCACGTTGCTGATCTCTCTCTTTTATTGCATGTATGGGGCGGTGATGGGGTGAGAGAAGTCGGTGGAATGTCAGGCTGGAGTCGGTGGGCGCTACGTACGCAGCTTTTTACGCAGGTCCCTGTTTAGGCGCGGCAGGAACTTGGAAACTGACTTGCATCGGCTCGGATTTGTGGTGGCTGATGGTCCCTGATTTCTAATCTGGATCATGGACGGGGTAAAGGCCCACCTATGCATCTTTTGGACATTTCGGATAAAAAATCCAACCTCGATTGTGATCATACAATGGCCCACGGAGGCCCATTTTCACGGATGCAGAGTCTGCGCACGCTCCTTGCGCTGTACCGTTGGTGGGGCCCATGATCATTGTCGGTCAAGAAATCCACACCGTTCATCAGTTTTGTGGTCGAATTTCGGTAGGATCGACGATTTTTGGATGTCTTTTGATGCGACCCACCTTATCGATCGTGCGGTGATGATTCTGCCATCCAGTGAGTAAGAGAACTGTTTCTGACGAGTCTTAAGCCCATATCTCCTAGGTTACGGTTGGTTTAGCCCTATGAACTCAATGAACGGTGAAGATCATCCAAATGTATGATGATAATGGCCCACCGAGCTTCGTCCGCAAGCTCTGTCTGTGAAACAAAGGCGGCAGATCCGGATTTTTAAATCCAAACGGGTCAGCGGTCGCTGACCGTTTCGGATGGCCTGCAGTGCACGTGTAGCACTCGTGTGGGCCCCACAATGATATTTCTGATGAATTCACACTGTCCATCTGCCTTCCTATCTCACTTAAAGGATTGATACCAAAATTGAAGCATATCTAGAGATCAGGTGGGCCCCAGATTGATGATGTATGGGCTGATCTGACCATTGGGCCACTTTCGCATGGATCCGAGGGCTGAAATTCGATGTGTACGGTTCATTTGTAGTCCTCAAGCCATATATGAAGTTTTGAACTGAGCGGATGGTGAGAATCCTCTGATCTTGCATTCTGGACGATTTTCAGGCCTATTGGACTTCAATTACTTGATTTTCTCGAATTTCTGGCATGTAATTTCTTCGATCTAAGTCCCTTGGGGTACGTCTCTTGCCTTGGTTATTTATGAGCATTAAATCCATACTTTTAGTACCATTTTCCAGTCTAGGCTCCAAAATTATCTTTCAACACAAACACGATTAAAATAAGATGTTAAATGGTATCATACTCGTAAAATTAGGTAATAACTAGGGTCTAATATGTAATATTTGACCATCAACAATTTTTTCGGACAAGAAAAATCTATTAAAAAAATCAGACTTCAGCAGTTTGTTTTTCAGCTAAAAAAATCTGTTTAAAAGAAATCAAAATTTTAATCCATCCCTTTCTCCCTTCCTTCTTCGAAAAAATCTGCCATTTTTTTTTCAAAAAAATCAGATTGTTTGGATTATCTTAAGGCCTAGTAAAGCCAATTTGTCTAACCCATAAAGCTTGTTGGTATAAAGATGGTCACCACAATGCAGCCATAGGTTCCTAAGTTGTCAAAGGAAAACTATGAAAAATGGTGCATCCAAATAAAGGTGATATTCGGGTAGGAAGATCTATGAGAGATCATCACCATGGGTATGTAGAACCCACTATGGAGGAGAAGCCGCCTTCACCAATGAGGAAAAGACCACATACGTGCCAAATGCGATGTTTGTATCGCGTTTCTGATATATATGAACTACATTGAGTTTAGTGTATTCCATATATATGTAGAAAGTATCATATACGTATGAAATTTGAACGTGTGTTTGCCATGATTAATTGTCGTGTATTTGTGCTAGTTGTATGTGTAACAACTCCTTGGCGAAAGGATTTGCCCTAATACGTGTTATCACCAACATATGTCATGTATGTTGGAATATGTAGTCTAAGTGTTTGTAGAAATGTCTGAATGAACAAGTGTGTAATAAATTATACTTTATATGGGCATTAAGAAGAGATTCTTAACTACCTTAACGATGTGTATGATTTCCTCCATGTAACTTATATTCTTTGTCTGTTTTACTTAGACACTACATATGTGTGAATTCATGTTTAAGTTGAAATCCATCAAATGCTTACATGTTGTATGATTGGAATTGTTGATCCATTACTGTTCTGATTAACTTGTATGATTATCTGTTATAGTGGATTTTGTTTGGGACTACAGAATAGTCTAGGCAATTGGTAACAGGCATTGAATAGGTGGCTGAGGTTGATTTCACCACATAAGACGTGATCGATGAATCCGAGCCGTACTTGGGATGTTGGCAGTGGTTAGGCCACACAGAATGCTTACGCACTTCATGTCAATCAACTCAACGTGCGCTTGTACTAATCGAGCTCGTCAAGTAACCCGATTAACCCGATGTATGTTCACCATGTATGGACGCTACTGCTTCAATCTAAGGTACCAAACTCACCAGTGAAAATCCTTTAACCTTGGTACCTCGATCCACTAAGACTCATGAGCCGGGTATGGTGGTATGGGACACCGTGGTCGAGCTGTCGGCTTACACTGGGGTAACGAGACTCCCTGTAGTGACCAGTGAGCAACACAGTCTCATGAGCTGAATATAGTGGTATGGGACACTGTATTCGAGCTATCAGTCTACACTGATAAGGTGACGAGCCCTTTGTAGTGACCTCGAGCATACGCTAAGACTGCGTAGAGGCGATGAGCCCTTACGTAGCAATAAGAGTACACTAGGCCTACACTGATAAGGTGACGAGCCCTTTGCAGCGACCTAGAACCGCAATATCGTATGAGAATTGCTAGGACTGACGACCCTAGAATGGATCATTGTTTGGGAATTAATATAAGGGAAGTACCTTAGCTTCCCAATTATGCTGTATGAAAAGGACTAATAAGAACTTGGTAATCACGCTCATGCACCACATTGCATGTGCCGTTTGACAATGTGTAGAGAGCACGAGGAAGTGACTGACATGCGCGACCGTTAGATGAAGATCGCTGAGGAAGTGCAGGCGAGAGCATGCATCATGTATTCATACCATTCCTGCATTAATCAAAGTACTTAGGGATGTTCAATTATATTGCTTTATCATTACTGCTTGATTGAATTGATAACATGTTAACCTTTGTTTTATTGTCCCACTGAGTTGATCACTCACTCCCACATTATGGGACGGTGTTGTACACACCAACCAGACCCTGTTGTAGGTTCAAATGATGGCGTAGCCTGCGAGGCAGAGCCGGACTTTGAAGACGATGAGGAGGCATTCTCCTATATGCAGTATTCAGGCGGGTTCTCGTAGACCATTCTGAATCGACGAGGGCTTCAGGGTTATACTTGTAGTGGACTGTTACATTTTTGATATTTTATATTAAACAATACATGTAATTATTGACCTGGCAATGCATACATACTTTGGGGACCTAAATTGATTTATAAAGTTATACATAATCGTTCCAGTCTTCTGCTTGTGTATTACAACTGTCTCTGGATTATGTTTTGCTATTTTGGCTTAATCTTATTCATGTTTTATGCACTAATGTAAACAACATTTAATCATCATTAAATATGTTGTATAAGTAATGTGTTGGAACTCGGGAGTTGGACTTTTACTCGACTCCCGATTTTCAGGGCGTTACAAGGTTATAGGTTTAGGTTTATGTTAGGTTATAGGTTAAGGTTTAGGGAATTGAGAATAGGTTGAGTTTTAAGTTTAGGAAATCGGGTTCGGGCTCGGGTTCGAGTTTAGGTTTGGGTTTTCAAGTTTAAGTTTAGGTTAAGGAGTTGAGATTAGGATTAGGTGTAGGTTTAGGGATTTGAGAATACATTTAGGTTTTAGGTTTAGGTTTAGGTTTAGGAAATCGGGTTCGGGTTTAGGTTTGGGTTTTCAAGTTTAGGTTTAGGTTTAGGTTAAGGAGTTAAGATTAGGATTAGGTGTAGGTTTAGGTTTAAGAATTTCAGAATACAATTAGGTTTTAGGTTTAGGTTAAGGTTATAGGTTTAGGTTATAAGTTTAGGTTATAGGTTATAGGTTTAAGGAATTGAGAATAGGTTAAGGTTTAGGTTTAGGAAATCGGGTTTGGGTTCGGGATTGGGTTTAGGTTTGGGTTTTCAAGTTTAGGTTTAGGTTTAGGTTAGTGAGTTGAGATTAGGATTAGGTGTAGATTTAGGTTTAGGTTTAGGTTATAGGTTATAGGTTTAAGTTTAGGTTTAGGGAATCAGGTTCGGTTTCGGGTTTGGATCGGGTTTAGGTATTCTCTAGTATTATCTACTATTGAACCTAGTATTATCTACTACATACTAGTAACATACAATCAATATTGGGGCACCATACCATAAGCTACAATAATTTCATGTCCCCCTAAACAAGGTATCCTCCATTGATAACACACACACACACACATATATTATAAGTTCTTTATTTTCATTTACATTCGCAAATACATTCATCATCCATCCAAGAAAATTGAAACAAGTACTGTCACTCTATGACTAACAGTTGAAAAGGAAAATTATGCATCTTATCTTACCACCGCAATTGACGGCACGTCGGATTGGCCTGGGGAACCATGTGATACATCCATCCCCATGATGTTTGTGGGAACTCCAGAAATCAAGGAAATGGAAAGTGAGTGTTCAACTGCAAGTAAGGAATTCATTCCACCAAGTTGTTGAAAAGAAAGGAAAGGAGGTTGTCAGCTAGACAGAGAGATCACATCTGAAATTCCCATCCATTAGTTGTGTGTGTGAGTGTGCGCGCACGCACACACACACACACACACACCCACCTTTAAAGGGCCATCTTCTTCAATAAGATCATCATCATCAACCCTCAATAAGGTGACACCTCTGGCAGCTAAAAAACATGGAGGGACCTTTAGAAAAATTTCACCATCGACTTCCATTTTCGCTGTAAATCTAGTAAAAAGATTCATACTTGCGAGTGACGATACGAAGGTCGAAATCAAACTCACACGCAGAACTTGCACCGCCGCTCACTCTAGAATGAGTACATTTTAAAGAGAAAGAGAAAGAAAGAGAGAGAAATGGCAGTGAGGTGACTTTTGGCCCTCTCGAGGAAGAGAAATTAGTGCGGTGATTTGATTTGCCCGACGAGTAGTGAGATTTCAGTCGACACCGGTTTCCTACTAAACGTAAATCAAAATGAAAATTTCTACAGAAACAATGGTTTCCCATGCAAGTAAAACACACTATAGAAGAATGTGACTTACATGAATTCCAACTTTTTCAACTTTGAAATTGAAAATGGTATATCCCCATAGATGTCGTTGAAAGACCAATCCTGAGGGCAACACCCACAAACCCACTCATAAAATGTTAGCAACAAAAATAATGCCAAAGAATCCATGACTTACAACAAAATCACCCATCTGCTGACATTAGAGAAAACAATGACTTTATATATAAATGTTAGAAACTAAATTGAGATATAGAAGACACGTACATGGAGAGTAGGCATTTCAGATCTCCAATTGCACCAGAAATATTATTGCATGGAGAAAACGAAACTTCAACATCGAGTCATACATCAATTCAAAATAAAGTAATGACATACCAAGAAGGAAATTAACATTTGAAATATGGAAAACTGTTGTTCTTTAGCTAACACACCAAATTCCCAAACCCAAAGCTAACACATAATTCTCATAACTTCTTTACTTGAAAGGAAACAAGATTATCGCAATTCATTTTAGATGGTGTACAGTAGAGTACACATTCCACTACCATATTTATGGTATAAAGTCCGGCACCTATCATTCCTCAGCCCCCAACCACGACAACTTTTCCGACTCCCCAAAGGGAAGTTTTAATACTATGATTGTCTATGACGCATGGTACGTGGGCACTATGTCAGGGAAGTTTTTCAATTCAGTCTGTGAAGCATGGTACGCAGGCACTACGTCGTAATACTCAAAGTAATGATAGGTTGATTGGATTTGTTTTGTATCAAGCTATATGTTTTTTGTTTTCACTTCATCCCATTGGGAATGACCTTATAAACGGTTTGGATAGCATATAAACATTAAGATAGGGTTTACGCATTCTTACGGCCATAAAAATTTTGAATCAGACCTTATAAACGGTTTGGATAGCATATATACAATCTCGTACTAAATGAAACGACTTTCACTTTCCATAACCATCTATTTGCAAGTTCACTAACTGGACAATTAAGGTCATTAGGTGAGGAGATTTTGGAGTATGGCCCTCCACTATATAAATTCTCTAGATCCCTCATTTAATGAGAACTGTTACTCGTAAAAGTAAAAGAAAGGTGGAATGCAACTCTCATGGTTTCTGGGATACCAGTGCCAGAAAGGAGCAAAATGGACTAAATATTTAAATTTCTATGAGTTGAGATATATAAATTTATTAGTTGAGATATATAAATTTCTATCAAACAAGATATACCTCTAAAAGTGTGATGAAGTAGTCTCAAAATCCATAATAATTCGTGGGTTTTCCTTGAAAATCCAAACTTTTGGTGAAATTGAGGAATGGGAATGATAAAAGATTTAGTTTGTACGGTGAGAGCTGAAGAAAGCATACAAATCAAAACAAGTCAATTGACTGGTTCCAAATGCAAACTCCAAAGTAGAAAGTATTTGCATCATGGAATCTCATATCCCAAAAGGTTTCTGAGTGTTCTTAAAAATCCAAACTTACAATGAAAGAGTTAAAAAACTCTTTTTTTTTAAAAAATCCAGCTCTTTTAAACACTGAAACTCTTTCAGGTGCTGATTCTAGAGCCACATAACTTTCAGGCTCAAATCCTAACATGAACTTGTACATACAAAAGATGTACAGAACAAATTTCAACCAAACATCAAGGTGGAAAGCACATAGAATTCAATTACACAAACTCCCTATAACAGAGGTAGTAAGAAATTCACATCCCCTATTTTCTAGCTCTTGAAGGCCAATTCCACACAAACATTTCACCATACTAGCACAAACCAACCATAAAATCAGAAAGAATCGTACTAGACAATAAAAGAGCATTTCATTAGATAAAAAACAAACACCTACCATGCATATACTCTTTGCTAATACCCAGCAGATTGTTCAGGGCCAAACTAGGAAACTGCCCATGCTCCGTTTCAGTTCAAAATTTCCAATGGAAGTACACTTGACTACTGTGGCTGCAGATGAGTAATTCAGTGACCACATCTAAAAAAGAAATTAAAAAAAACAATCGACATACCCCAAAATCATGCCTGAGTAATTCCATGTCCTGCTTGCACCAAAGCAATTAGCTAATTATTCCAAAGGAGTTACAAGAGATTTAGAAGGACCATGAATCAATTTTTCATGAACAGTGACATATAATGCAAAGGAGTTTTGAGGCAGTACCTGTATTGCAATAATGAATTCTGAAACCAAGAAAATCTTCAAATTCACAAGAGCCCACACCTTTAGTAGCAAATTGCTCAATTATATATATATATATATATATATATATATATATATATATATATATATATATATATATATATATATATATATATATATATATAAGTGCTTTATTTTCAAGTAGAGAATGATTGCAAAGATCAAAGCAAAACCAATCTAATGAAGAGATAATATGACATTCAACAAAAAATGCACAACATAGTCAAAATTTCAAATTTTCCATGTAGGGACACAATTCAAAATATAGAATATTCAAATTATGAATTTTTACAAGGCAACATTTTTTTTTTCATGAAGGATAGTAAGGCAACAGTTTAATAATATAGAATAGTCAAATTTTCAATTTTTACAAGTAGGCCAAAAATTCAATAACATAGAATGACTTATCAAAAATTTCAGCCCTACATCTGATGGGGCTGACCAAATCAAAGGACTGAGATTGGAGGGAATTATCATACCAACTAAGTAACAGACATGTTCCCATCCACATCAAGGCACCAATATAAGCATCCAACCAAACAATGGACCTAAATATGAGCATAACTTGATACAACAGTAACGATCTAAAACAAGACTTTATTTCATTCTTGCACAAAGAAAAAGGAGAAACCTATTTAAGCCTACTTGCAAGAGTGTTCTTGTGGCAAAATTCCAGGCCCTATTTTGCAAATACATTAATCATCCATCCAACTATTAATAACAAGAAAGGCAGAAGAACCAGTTCATTCAATAGTACCATTTAAGCAAGCCTTGGTGGAAGAATCACGCTACTGATCAGATGATCCTAACCCCATGAATGAGGCCAACTTGTTATAATCTCTCTCCTTTTTTTTTCCTTTAAAAAAAAAAAAAAAAAAAAGGAGCTATAAATCGCAAGGTTAGAATTGTCGAACCAAAATGCTAATTTGGAATCACAAGCAATACAAAGTGGGAGCCATTGGATGAATGGTTCAAGATGATTGGACCTATTTCATTTTTTTGCTCCATCTTGACTGTCCATTTTCCATGCTATTGATCGGATGCTTAATGATCATCTAATTGATGTGATTTTTTCACCATAGCTTGTCCCTAGTGGTATGATAGAATGTACTTCAAATTAGCGACTAGAAAAATTAGTGAGTCATAACAAAGGGAATCTCATTTTCCTGAGCTTTAATATTGGTTTAACCAACAAACTTCCCAAAACAAAGTTACTCGTTTAACTTATAGAGTTGAGGAAAATAACATGTTCCAGCTTTCACTGATTCTTTCCAAGTGGACTATTAAGAACAGAAATAGTCCTAATATAGGTGGCTGGAGCAAAAAAAATTAAAAAATCTGCCAGATCCACACCCTGGTGGGCCACATCACAGATAGTAATGAGAAAAAAATAATAATTAAGAAATCCCCAACTAGTTAGGGATTAAACAAGACAAATCCCTAATGAGAAATTCGATAATACAAATCTCTAAAAAGGGTTTCGATAATGCAAATCCCCAACTAGGGATTCAACAATACACATCCCTAATTAGGGCTTCGACAATGCATATCCTTAATTAGGTATTATGCATTGCAGAAAGCAATAACGAGAAGGGAAAAGCCTTACATCAGTGAAATGGAGGGCCGAGATTTACGAGCAACAGAAGGCCGAACTGCAGCAGAGGGCCGAGGAGATAGAGACAAAGGGCTAGGGTTTTGAGAGAGAGAAAGAGGGAGAGGGAGAGCGAGCGGAGAGGGAGAGGGAGAGGTGGAGAGAGAGGGAGATGGAGAGGGAGAAGGAGAGGCAGAGAGAGATTGAGAGAGGGAGGCAGAGGGAGAGTGAGTGCGCAGAGAGGGAGAGGCAGGGAGAGTGAGAGAGAGAGAGAGAGTTAAGGGTGGCGAGGGCCCTTTGCCTGCGCTCGGTTTTGGCGAGAGAGAGAGAGAGAGAGAGAGAGAGAGAGAGAGAGGTGCAGAGGGAGAGAAGGAGAGACGGAGGGAGAGGGAGGAGTTAGGGTGCTCCCCACTGTTGATGTCGGACGCGGATTAGCTACCGATAGGTTGAGTAGCGAGACTCGCTATTGAAGTGACGTCACCAAGTTGTGTGGGCCCCACCATGATGTATGTTTTGTATCCACACCGTTCATACATTTTTAGAGATCATTTTAGAGCATGAACCAAAGAATGATGCAGATCCAAGGCTAGAGTGGACCTCACCACAGAAAACAGTGGGGAGAGTGGTGCCTACCAATGAAACCTTCCAAAGGTCCGTCATGATTTTTTTTTAAGATCCAACTTGTTCATGTGTTAGTGAAGACATGGAAGAAGGGAAAACACAAATATCAGCTTGATCTGAAACTTTTGTGGACCTTAGAACCTTTTAATGGTGGGCGTCACTCTCCCCACTGTTTTTTGCGGTGTGGTCCACTCGAGATTTTGATCTAACTCATTCTTTGGATCATCCCCTAATATGATCTCTCCAAGTAGATGGACAGTGTGGATACAAAACATACAACATGGTTGGGCCCACAGAACTTAGTGACGTCACTTCAGTAGCAAGTCTCTATACTCAACCTGTCAATAGCTAATCCACATCCTGATGGGAATGGGGTGGGTGACGTCAACAAGTTCTGTGGGTCCCATCATGAGGTATGTGTTATATCCAAACTGTCCATCCATATGGCGAGCTCGTTGTAACACTTGAGACAAAAAATAAGACAAATCTAACTATCAAGTGGACCACACGATCAAAAGCAGTGAGGGATTGAATGTCTACCATTGAAACCCTTTTGGGGGTGATAGAAGTTTTGGATCAATAAGAAATTTGTTTTTCCTTTTCATCGAGGTCTTTGTGACCTTATGAACAGATTAGATGAAAAATAAATGTTAGGGTGGGCCCTACGAATTTTTTAATGGTGAAAATCATCACCCCTGCTGGTATTTGTGGTGTAGTCCATTTAATCTTTGGATATGATTCATTTTTTTGGATAATTTTCTAAAATGATCTCGAAAAATGGATGAATGGTGTAGGTTGATCCCAAATTTTCGATAAATCCAAAGCTCAAGTGGACCATGCCACACGAAACTGTGTGGAATAATGATTTCCACCATTGATACCTTCCTTGGGCCCATAGTAATGTTTATTTGCCATCCAACCTGTTCATAATATCAAAAAGATATGAATGAAGAGAAAACACAAACATCAGCTTGACCTAAAACTTCTATGGCCTCCAAGAATTTTTCAATGGTAGAGGTTCAATCACACTATTTCCTGTGGTGTGGTCTACTTGAGCTTTGGATATGCTTCCTTTTTGTTCTTTAGACCTCAAATTATCTCATAACATGGATTAACGGAGTGGATAAAATAAATAAATAATGGTAGACCCGACAAAGTTTACTCAGTATGCTAAGGGTAACGAGTAACTTACCCAAATGTAGTGGAGAGGGGTTTCCTTAAAACATTTATAATCATATATTGGGCCTGCCTAAATATGATTCACATATCCAACACACTCATTATGTGTGTCCCACTTGGATGAGGGGTCAGACCAAGTTTCACTCGCATCCAAAACTCAAGTGGGCCCCACCAAGTGCTTTTATATTTTTTAGGTGTCTTCAATTAGTTTTAGATGGTATGGCCCACTTGAGTTTCGTTTACCAATGATTTTTGAGATATCTCATAACCTAATGGGGACACATCAAATCCACGGTATTGATGTTCGACACACATCATGATGGGGCCCACAAAACTTACTAACATCAATTCTTAGGTTCTCATGAGGTCAGTAAGTTGGGTCACAATTTTCACCAGAATATTTGGCCCATTTTACATGTCCGGTCCATTTACTCTATTTTACTGATCAATACTCTCAATTCGACTAGTTACTCGCCTCAATCAAGCTACATATGAGAAAGATATTAGGCATACAAGATTGATCAACAATTTCAGTGAAATTTGATTTAAACATCTGAAGTTATTTACTCTTCAATTTGAATTGATTAGATTGTCCAAAAACGATTAAAGGTTTAATTAGTGGATGTGCTTAATAATTTAGTAATTTTATTTTTCACAAATAAATTTAACATTTGTTTTTGCAACATGTATATTTTTTTTTACTCTTTTAACTAAATATCATTTTTATTATAAAATATTTCAAATACAAATTTTGAATTTTTATTTTCAAAATCTCAAAAATTTTCTCATATTTTAATTTTTTTTCTAAGAAATTTCAAAATGTCGATTTTTTTCTTCAAAAGCATTATTTTGTTCTAAAATTTTTTCTTAAACATAGACAAATTCTAAACTTTTCAATATTCTTTTTCATGTGAAATTACAAATCATTTAAATATTACCTTTTAATTATATATGTATATAAAAAAATTTCCATTCATATAATATGAAAACTATACACACACACACACACACACACACACACACACACACACACACACACATTTTTACTGACAAAAATTTTTAAAAATTAAAACATTTTTACATTATTGCCGACAGTTTTCAGCCATCGGGAAAAAGATTTTGGAAAAACACTTTTACCGACGAACATTTTCGTCGGTAAAAGGCTTACCACGAACATTTCCAACATGGCACAAAAATTGTTCGTCGGTAAAAGTCTTACCGCGAAAATTTCCAACATGGCCCGAAAATTTGACATGTCAAAAATTCAAAACACCCTTTAGCGACGAATATTTTCGTTGCTACAAGTGGCTTTTAGCTATGAAATTAATTTCGTCGCTAAAAGGAAACATCTCGACTTTTTTTATTTTTTCAAAAATTATAAACACCCTTTAGCGACGAAAAATTTTCGTCGCTAAAGGTGGCTTTTAGCTACGAAATTAATTTCATCGCTCAAAAGGAAACATCTCGGCTTTTTTCTTTTTTCAAAAATTCAAAACACCCTTTAGCGACGAAAATTTTCGTCGTTAAAGGTGGCGTTTTAGCTACGAAATTAATTTCGTCGCTAAAAGGAAACTTTTCGATTTTTTTATTTTTAAAAAAATTCAAAACACCCTTTAATGATGAAAATTTTCATCGCTAAAGGTGGCTTTTAGCTGCGAAATTAATTTTGTCACTAAAAGGAAACTTTTCGATTTTTATTTTTATTTTTTCAAAAATTCAAAACACCTTCTAGCGAAGAAAATTTTCGTCGCTAAAGGTGGCTTTTTAACTACGAAATTAATTTCGTCACTAAAAGGAAACTTTTCGATTTTTTTGTTTTTTGAAAAATTCAAAACACCCTTTAGCGACGAAAACTTTCGTCGCTAAAGGTGGCTTTTAGCTACGAAATTAATTTCGTCGCTAAAAGGAAACTTTCCGATTTTTTTATTTTTTCAAAAATTCAAAACACCCTTTAGTGACGAAAATTTTCGTCGCTAAAGGTGACTTTTAGCTATGAAATTAATTTCGTCGCTAAAAGGAAACTTTTCGATTTTTTTTTTTCAAAAATTCAAAACATCCTTTAGCGATGAAAATTTTCATCGCCAAAGGTAGCTTTTAGCTAAGAAATTAATTTTATCGCTAAAAGGAAACTTTTTGATTTTTTTTTCAAAAATTCAAAACACCCTTTAGTGACGAATATTTTCATCACTAAAGGTGGCTTTTAGCTATGAAATTAATTTCATCGCTAAAAGGAAATATCTCGACTTTTTTCTTTTTTCAAAAATACAAAACACCCTAGCTTTTAGCTACGAAATTAATTTAGTCGCTAAAAGGAAACTTTTCGATTTTTTTTGTTTTTTCAAAAATTCAAAACACCCTTTAGCGACGAATATTTTCGTCGCTATAGGTGGCTTTCAAATTTTTTATTTTTTCAAAAATTCAAAACACTCTTTGGCGACAAAAATTTTCATTGCTAAAACTCTTAGCGGGAGAATTTTCACAATAGCGGGAAAATTACTTTTCCCGACGAAAATTTTCATCAGTAAAAGTGACTTTTAGTTACGAATTTACAATTTCGTCAGTAAAAGTAAACTTTCAGCGATGAAAAAAAGTTTCGTCGCTAAAAACCCTCTTTCTTCTAGTGTCTCTACCTGTCCTGGTAGATTTGTAGTTCATGGGTTGGATGTTAATGGGAGGTTCTTTGGGGGTGGCAAGCTTGTGTTTTTGAGGTAAAGATGGGGGGTTTCTTGATGTAGAGCAGTCGCGAGCTTACATGGCCAAGATGGATCGGAAAAGGCCCGGTCGACAGAAGTGATCCGGACCATCGAACCTTAAATCGGGCGTATTTTGCAATCCGGAATGAGTTATCTGACGTAAAATATATGATTTTGGGGTAGAACGAGCTACTGAAGCCAACCAACCCAGCTATGCCGGGTTGTGTGTTGAGGGTCAAATATTGCATATCAGACCCATTTATTTCATAGATTTACACGCATGATACTGCTTAATGGCCTGATTAATCGTGTTTATAATGCAGAGTGTATGTACGAGCCTGGACCGAAATGGGTGCTTAAAGCATGGACTTAATGCTCTAATGACACCAAAACGTGGGACGGACTCCAGAGACCCAAGATCAACAGAATTACACATCAGGGACCCAAGAAAATCAAGGAAGTGAAGCTCAAGTGGCCTGAAAGTGTCCAGAATGCAAGATCATAGGGTTCCCACCATCTGATCAGTTCAAAACTTCATACGTGGCCTGAGGACCATAAATAAACCGTACACATCAAAAATCAGCCATTGGATCGCTGTGGAAGTGGCCCAACGGATAGATCAGCTCCTTAAATCCTTAAGTGGGGCCCACCCGATATCTGGATACTCTCCATGTTTGGTCTCAACTGTTTAAATCTGAAAATATGGATGACGGAGCGGATTTCTCACAAACATCTCTGGGGACCCATACATGCGAAGTGCAGAACGGTGCAGGGCGGCAGACCGGGGGCACCCACCCGATCCTTGCAGCAAAAAGAGCTTCCTTTTCCAGTGGGCCCCATCAATCAGTTTCCCATCAACCCCCATGCCCAATGACCAACATCTCGCTAGCTTTCCTTTTTGGCCCATGCATACACACAAAGGCAGATTTCATAAATGGATGGCGGACTAAGCAAGCTTGTGGACCACACCGATTCTCTCCAAAAAATACTCATTTTCTTCATTTTCAGTGGACGGAATGGATTTCTTAAAATACATCATGGGGTCCACCACCATCAAAACGGCGTGTTGTGCAACAGAGCCGGTGGATCGGCCACTTTAAGGGACTTCAACTGGGGTTGGGATTCCAAAGAGGCTTGGAACCATCACCTAGGTGGAATTTTTCTAGGAAGTAACGTGTAGCGAATTTCGACCGCCGAAACTTATGATGGACGGCGGAATACAACATCCAGTGGGCCATACAAGAACCTGCCAAAATCACTCTGTCCTGAAGTTCAATGGATGGAGGGGATTTCCTGGCCAGTTCCGATCTTGGGCCTCACCAATCATCACCGCAAGAAGGCTAGCTCACGAACGCAAGATGGGCAGAGTCCCACCAGGAGTCGGCTGCGAATGGAGAGGAGAAGAGGTGGACGGCTGCATAAAAGGGAGAGGTTTTGGACGGACTCTGGGGGGAACCGGGGGAAAGAGTTTGGCTGCTAGTGCTCGGGCTGGGATTTTTCGTGAGGGGCTGCTGTGCACGAGAGGAGTGCGGCTGCTGGTTCATTGGCAGGGGAATGCCGGAGCAGGGTGATCGGTTTTGGGTTTAGGCGTTCAACGAAGAGAATCAGAAAGAGAAAGACATGGAGATTGGCTTGGCTGTATCAGCAGCTGGATCGTGATAGATAAAAACTCAGTTATTTTCTTCTTTTCTTTTCCTTTTTCTTTTTATTATTATGTTTTAGTGAATCTGTAGCGAGATGGGAGACACTATCTCATGCGTTTAATTTCGAACTGAGTTTAAGTTGATTATTCAAGGAATATTTTTCTTAGTCTTTTATGGTTTGTTGTGACTTATTATCTTCTAGCTTAGGATATTTTTCCCTTTTTTTTATGTTTATGAAGTCAAAGTCCATCATTGTTCCATGGGCATGGTAGGATGACGGTACCCTTCCTACTTTCATACATTGTTTTGGTTGGTAATTAGTTTAATTTTGTTTTTTTGTCTCCCGGGCATGGTTTGATGATGGAATCCATTCTAATTCATATACCTTTCATCTTTTGAAAACCAGATCAAATGAGTTCAGTTTAAATTCCATAATCATTGATACAGGCATAATATCTCCCTGATCTCTACAAGTGGATCCTCTGAATCCCTAGTTTCCTTCCTCAGAATTCCTTAAAGTTTTAGATAATTCTTCCACAATTATTTCTTAAATTTTATTTGATTTAGATGGCATCTTAGTCTAGTTCTAGTTCTACTTGGTTTCAGATAACTCCATCCCCTGTGGATTCGACCTCGGCTTCGAGTTTATTACTACATCACAACCCTATACTTGGGGACTGACGGTTACGATTCTCTGAAGTTAATTGGTTTTAGGATTAGTTTAAGATTAGGATTTTACTAACCTTAGTTTTTATTTATTTATTTATTTTTATTTGAGTTCAAAACTAACTTGTTTCCTGTTTTATAGGATCTGGACATAAGTTTCTAAATTGGTAATTCCTTCCTAATCTCTCTACTTTTTCATATTTTTAGAATTAGGGTTATTTCTTTCCCTTCTTAGAAATTAACTTTCTATTTTTGTTTTATTTTAAGTAACTTTCTAATTCTGACACTTTTAGAATCTAATTTTGTTTCTTAATTTATTTTTAGAATTCTTTAGAAACTAACCTTCTTATTTTGTAGGCCTTTAAGATAGAAATCTCTAATTCGGTACACTCCTTCCCTACTTTCTATTTTTCAATTCTCTTTTAGTAATCTACTTTCTAGTTTAGGACTCTCTTAACTTATTTTAGAAATTTTCACTTTCTTTTAGGAATTCTTTCTTTTAGAAGCTAGTTCACTTCTATCTTTCTTTTAAAGAATTGTTCTTCTCTTTTTAGAATCTAACTTATTTTATTTTATTTTGCAGGTTTTAATTTTGTAGGATCTAACTTAGGTATTCCTAGATTTCTATTCTTTTCTTCCTTTTTTAGGTTTAAGTTTAGAATCTGAATTGAGGGCTGCGAGTGTTTCATGCCCAAGTGGGCTCGTGACAATACTCGATGTCTCTTGACTAAAGGAGGATTGGTTGAGGGGTTGACTATCCATCGCGGGACTAGACACCGCTCAAAATCCACTGAATTAATTTAAGTAATAGCTGACAACCAAACTCTTCTGCCCCAACCTAGGGTGGAGGTTGTCCAGTATGAGAATGAGGTGCATCAAGCACCCCCGCCTCGTACTTTACGAGATTATCTACAACCGGCGGGAGTGAGTATGCCCTCATGCATGATTTTTCCTGAAAATACAGGACATCAAGCCAGGAGTTATCCAACTCCTTCCCAAATTCCATGGACTTGAATCAAAAAGTCCATATTTACATTTGAAAGAGTTCGATGAGATTATAGCTACATTATGTTTTCCTAATGTATCCGAGGATACAATTAGGCTGAAACTCTTTCCTTTTTCCTTAAAAGAGAAAGCTAAGACGTGGTTACATTCACTGCGTCCCAGATCCATTGGCACATGGAACGACATGCAGAGGGAATTCATAAAAAAATTCTTCCCACATCATAAAACGATTACTCTCAGAAAAGCGATCATGAACTTTGCCCAAAAGGAAGATGAAACATTCTTCCAATGTTGGGAAAGGTTCAAAGATTTGGTCCATGCCCACAACACGGATTTGAAACGTGGCGCATTATAAATTTTTTCTATGATGGATTGACATCTTCCATGCGCCAAATGGTCGAGACAATGTGTAATGGAGAGTTCATTAATAAAGATGTTGACGAGGTATGGGATTACCTCGATAGTCTTGCTGAAAAAACACAATCATGAGATTATTACCCAAAATCGAACACCACGTCTAGGCCGACTCAATTAAAGGAGGTGGATTATATCTCTTGAAAGAAGAGGATGATCTCAAGTATAAAGTGACTACGCTCATAAGGAAAGTTGAGGCCATGGAAGGAAAGAAGGATAAGGTTAATGAAAGTGTTTGCGGCATCTGTGATTGCAACATTCACACAACTGAAAACTGTCCTACAATACCTGCCTTTCGAGGAGTGTTGAATGAACAAGCCAATGCTATAAAATTATCAAAGACCTTTTACTGGACCTAACTCCAACACATACAATCCTGGCTGGAAAAATCATCCAAACTTTAGTTGGAGAAATGGACAAACGGCGACTCCTCCAGGTTTTTTCAATCAAAATCCAAATCAAGTGAAACCTCAAGAGGAACCGGTTCAAAATCCCATACAAGAGCTGGCTCAGGCAATGCGAGGAATCACAGAATTTATGCAAAAGATAGATTCTCGTATGACGGTTATAGAAAAGGGGATGCTTCCTGCACAACCTCTCCCCAATCCTAAACCGCAGTACGAGAATAATGATCCCAGCTCTTCAAATCAGATGGGGCATGCTAAATCCATCACCACTCTTAGGAGTGGGAAGATCATTGATAAAACCCTTCCGGTTAGGCCCGAAAAGCCCCAAGAACCAAAAGAGGACAACAATGATGGATCTAGTGATGCCCCACAAAAAGTAGAACTGGAACTTCTAGAGAAGCGAGTTGCTCCATTCCCCCAACGGTTGGTTTCACCAAAACCTCTCTCTAACTCTCAGGATATACTAGAGGTGTTGAAACAAGTGAAAGTCAACATTCCTCTACCTGATGTCGTTAAACAGATACCTTCATATGCCAAATTCCTAAAAGACTTATGCACGACCAAGCGACGGAAAATTATTCAAAAGAAAATCTTCTTGACTGAGAAAGTGAGTGCCATCCTGAAGCAAGACGTGCCACAGAAATTCAAGGATCCCGGTAGCCCAACCATATCATGTGTAATCGGGAACCATCGAATTGATCACGCACTTCTTGACTTAGGAGCGAGCGTCAATCTGATTCCCTACTCGGTATACAAACAGTTAGGTTTGGGTGAATTAAAACCCACCCTAACCACACTACAACTTGCTGATCGCTCTGTTCGTATACCAAGAGGGATAATTGAGGATGTGTTGGTCCAAGTTGATAGATTTTACTACCCTGTAGACTTTATCATCCTGGACACCGAACCCATCAATAACATGAGCACTCAGATTCCCGTCATTCTTGGTCGCCCATTCCTTGCCACGTCAAATGCAATTATCAATAGCAGGAATGGTATCATGACTATGTCTTTTGGAAATTTAACATTGGAGTCAAACATTTTTTTCAATAACGGCAGCAACTCAGAGGATGATGACGATTTCCACGATATTAACATGATTGACTCTTTCGTGGAAGATACGACACCTCTGACCTTATCCTCCGACCATCTAGAGACGTGCCTGGCCCACTCCCATGATTTTGATGATGACATGATTAGGGAGACGTGCGCCTTGCTTGATTTGCACCGGTACTTGAAGTTAACCGATGGAGGCCACAATTTGAAGAATTACCACAAACTGATGTAGTGCCTCTACCGTCTAACCTCAAGCCGCCGAAGCTTGACCTAAAACCTTTGCCCTCTGATTTGAAATATGCATATTTGGGTCAAGATGAGACATACCCGGTGGTGATCTCTGCCCACCTGGAGAAAGAACAGGAGAGTATGCTTATATCTACTCTCATTGAGCATAAAGGAGCCCTGGGATGGACGATAGCGGACCTCAAGGGAATCGATCCCTCGATTTGTACTCACCGCATATATCTTGAGGATAATGCAAAAACCGCTCGGCAACCACAACGTAGACTAAATCCAAACATGAAGGAAGTGGTTAAGGCCGAGGTTCTTAAACTATTGGACGTGGGTATCATATACCCTATATCTGATAGTCAATGGGTGAGTCCAACTCAAGTGGTCCCTAAGAAGTCCGGAATCACCATCGTAGCCAATGCTAATAATGAACTCGTGCCAACTAGAGTCACTATTGGTTGGAGAATGTGCATTGACTACAGGAAGTTGAATACCGTCACGAGGAAAGACCACTTTCCTTTACCATTCATTAATCAGATCCTTGAAAGGTTAGCTGGTCATTCCTATTACAGTTTCCTTGACGGGTATTCAGGCTACAACCAGATAAAGATAGCCCCTGAAGACCAGGAAAAGACCACATTTACATATCCCTACGGCACCTTTGCCTATTGAAGGATGCCATTCGGACTATGTAATGCCCCTGCCACCTTTCAGCGATGTATGCTTAGTATCTTTTCTGATATGGTAGGGCAATATCTAGAGGTCTTCATGGACGACTTCTCTGTTTACGGTCCATCTTTCAGCAAGTGCTTGGAAAGTCTTAAATGTGTGCTGAAAAGATGTGAAGAAAAGAACTTGGTACTTAATTGGGAGAAGTGCCATTTCATGGTTCAGAAGGGAATTGTCCTTGGGCATATCATCTCGTCCAAGGGAATCGAGGTAGATAAGGCAAAAATCGATCTTATCTCTAACCTACCTCCACCAAAGAACATCAGAGACGTGCGATCCTTCTTAGGACACGCAGGATTTTACAGGCGATTCATAAAGGACTTTAGTCTTCTTTCTCGTCCTTTATGTAATCTTCTTCAAAAGGATGTTCCGTACGAGTGGACTGAGCAATGCCAAGAAGCTTTCACCAAGCTTAAGGGCACGTTAACCACTGCACCTATCATGCAGCCACGAGAGCCTTCCTTTTGAGCTTATGTGCGACGCTTCGGATTATGCGGAGCGGTTCTAGGCCGGAGAAAAGATAAGTAGCCCTACTTCATTCATTACGCGAGTAGAACTCTAACTGCCCCAGTGAACTACTCGACTACGGAAAAGGAACTCTTAGCTGTAGTGTTCGCCTTGGACAAATTTAGGTCCTACTTAATCGGATCCAAGATCATTATCTATACAGATCATGCAGCACTAAAGTATCTTCTCTCTAAGAATGATTCTAAGCCCCGCTTGATACGATGGATCCTTCTACTCCAAGAATTTGATTTGGAAATTAAAGATAAAAAAGGAGTAGAGAACGTAGTGGCCGATCACCTTTCTCGCCTTAATACCTCGATTCCCTTGAGACAACCCATATCAATGACATGTTCCCTGAGGAACAATTGTTTAGAGTCTCCCATTCACCTTGGTTCGCTAATATTGCTAATTTTCTTATCACAGGTTCTATACTAACACATTGGACTGCGCAAGATAAGAAGAAATTCTTTACCAAGGTGTGCAACTTTTTTTGGGACGATCCATATTTATTTAAATATTTCCCAGATTAAATCTTAAGGAGATGTATGCCAGACGATGAGCATTAGAGTGTCATCTCCTTCTGTCACTCACAGGCCTGTGGTGGTCACTTTTCTGCTAAAAAGACCACGGCCAAGATTCTCCCAGTGTGGCTTTTATCGGCCCACTATGTTTAGGGACACTCATGAGTTTTGCAAAGCTTGTGAGCGTTGTCGAAATTGGGAGCATTGTCCCGTCGAAATATGATGCCTTTGAATCCCATTCTTATCATCGATGCATGTGATTGCTGGGGAATCGATTTCATGGGACCATTCCCCAATCATTTGAAAATCTGTATATTTTGCTCGGCGTGGATTATGTCACTAAATGGGTCGAAGCGATTCCGTGTCGAAAGAATGACCATCGCACGGTCATTAAATTCCTAAAAGAAAACATTCTTTCTCGATTCTAACGCCTCGAGCCATCATTAGTGATGGGGGCTCACACTTTTGTAATAAACCATTTGAGAGCTTAATGAAGAAATACGGTATCTCTCATAAGGTGAGCACCCCATACCATCCACAAACAAGTGGACAAGATGAAATTTTGAATAGGAAAATCAAATATATTTTGGAGAAAATGGTTAACTCGAAATGTAAGGATTGGTAACTTTGATTGACCGATGCATTATGGGCTTACCATACGGCATATATGACCCCAATTGGAATGCTCCCTTTAGACTTGTCTATGAGAAGGATTGTCACTTGCATATGGAATTGGAGCATAAAGTGTACTGGGCGATCAAAAATCTTAATTTCAATCTGGACAACGCGGCTCGCTACGCAAACTTCAATTGATGAACTTGAAGAAATTCGAATGATGCGTACGATAATTCGAGAATTTACAAGGACAAGATGAAAGCATTTCATGACCAACATATTTTGCGAAAATCATTCACGCCTGGTCAGAAGGTCCTTTTGTACAATTCTCGATTACATCTCTTTCCGGGTAAGCTTCGATCTCGTTGGACCGGCCCTTACATTGTTGTCACTGTTTTTCCGCATGGGGCCGTTGAGATAAGAGATCCCGACAATGGCAAGGAGTTTAAAGTCAATGGACATCGATTGAAACCATTTGTCGAGAAATTTGATTCAGAGGACATGTCCATGCCTCGACTGCTCCTGTTTACCAGGGATTGATCTCCTAGTCTGATGGAGGTATAGGTAGGTTTCCTGTTTTCTTAGGACTAGGGTAGTTGCTTTATTTGTCTGGCTGAAGACGGTAAACTTAGCGCTCCTGGGAGGCAACCCAGTTCTTCATTTTATGTCATCATTAGTCAGTTCAATGTTTGTGGGTAACATTTCTGCAAACCCTCACGAGACTATAACTCGTCCACTAGGGGCAACCTAGGGGTTTAAAGGCTTGTTGCATATGCTAAATGCAATCGAGAGCACCTGCGAAAGTGGTATAGGTAGGATTGTATTCTTGTTATTTTACTTCTGTTGGTTTTTCTCTTGTGCTGACCGCTCTTACGGAGATATCCTTGGAAAGCCTCTTGATTCTTTTCGTCCAGGTACTATCTTTCCATCACTCCTATTTTTATTTTTTTTTCCCGTTGTCTCATGTGCATTGCATGTCTATTTCTTTTTACATTGAGGACAATGTAGATTTTTGGTTGGGGGTGGGAGATTAGGTTTCCTAATCAGTGTTTTCTTGGTCTTGAACAAAAATTGTGAAAATTTTTAAATTTTTCTAGAATTTCATATGAATTCGAAGCGATTTTTACGACCATCTTGGACTTAGAATTTCAAGATATGTGATGTTGGTACTTCATGACTCTTGGATTCAGTTATCTATTAAATTTCACAGATAAGTTTGAATTGTTAATCCATTATTAGAATTTGTAAACATTGATTGAGTCATGAATGCGCAGGACACATCTCGCTTGCATATTAAGGTTTTAGTTCGATATTAAAGGATTAACTTGGCAATCACTAAACATGAAAGGAACCAACTTTAGAAATCGAAAGGATTGGGCAAATGGTCTTTACCTTAGGTTTGCTCCCTATAGGTGTAGATTTAATTCCCCATGAATGATATGTGAAAAAGTTGGGTGTACAGTCTTTACCTTAGGTTTGCTCCCTATAGGTGAAGATCTAATCATTCTTCTTGGCGTTACTTCTAATGAAAAAAAAAAATCAAAAAAAAAAATTAAAAGAATAAAAAGATAATGTGTAAGCCAAAGAAGAGTTATCATGAATTCTCTCAGTTGTTACCAATGATATCCTTAAATATCAAGGTGAATCTTAATGTTGACAAGTCGAGATTAGATTATACATTCATAGATCTCAATGGCTAAGATTTTTTCTAATTAATGGAATAATACTTTGAACTTGATTATGAAGTTTACCATGTACTGGAGTCTAGGAGAAAGTAATATCCAACAGTCATGAATCTAAAAGTTCTCATATCTGGATTACTCTGCAAAAATCACTCGAGTTTATAAATTGTTCTGTAATTCTCAACTTATTTTTCGCATACTTTGCTCGGGTCTAGCAAAATGCTGGTTGGGGGTTGTGTTGAGGGTCAAATATTGCATATCAGACCCATTTATTTCATAGATTTACACGCATGATACTGCTTAATGGCCTGATTAATCGTGTTTATAATGCAGAGTGTATGTACGAGCCTGGACCGAAATGGGTGCTTAAAGCATGGACTTAATGCTCTAATGACACCAAAACGTGGGACGGACTCCAGAGACCCAAGATCAACAGAATTACACATCAGGGACCCAAGAAAATCAAGGAAGTGAAGCTCAAGTGGCCTAAAAGTGTCCAGAATGCAAGATCATAGGGTTCCCACCATCTGATCAGTTCAAAACTTCATACGTGGCCTGAGGACCATAAATAAACCGTACACATCAAAAATCAGCCATTGGATCGCTGTGGAAGTGGCCCAACGGATAGATCAGCTCCTTAAATCCTTAAGTGGGGCCCACCCGATATCTGGATACTCTCCATGTTTGGTCTCAACTGTTTAAATGAGCTGGCCAAACGGATAGACGGAGCGGATTTCTCACAAACATCTCTGTGGGACCCATACATGCAGTGCAAGTGCAAGGAACGCAAGTGCACCGGGCGTGCACCGAATCAAGCCGATCGGGTCAGCGCTCGCAGGCGGCTGCAAGGTGACTAACACCGTCGCCTAGCTTTCCTTTTTGGCCCATGCACACACACAAAGGCAGATTACCTGATAAATGTCAGATGGACGGCGGAGTAAGCAAGCTTATGGACCACACCAATTTTCTCCAAAAAATACTCATTTTCGGAGGGTTTTTCGTCCTGAACCTAGTGGACGGAATGGATTTCTCAAAATACATCACTGTGGGGTCCACTGACCATCACAGCGCTCAAACGTGCAGGCTCTGTTTCGCAACAGAGCCTGCGGTGGATCGTTGTGGGCCACTCTCTGAAGGGATCAGTTCAATCTGGACCGTCTAGTGGATTCCAAAGAGGCTTGGAACCATCACCTAGGTGGAATTTTTCTAGGAAGTAACGTGTAGCGAATTTCGACCGCCGAAACTTATGATGGACGGCGGAATACAACATCCAGTGGGCCATACAAGAACCTGCCAAAATCACTCTGTCCTGACTGGATTTCCACGAGGATTCCAATGGACGGCGTGGATCTCGTTGACAGTCCCGATCTTGGGCCTCACCAATCATCAGCGGAAAGCAGAATGCGCAGATTGCTGATCTTGTGTCCCAGCAGCTCACGAACGCAAGATGGGCAGAGTCCCACCAGGAGTCGGCTGCGAATGGAGAGGAGAAGAGGTGGACGGCTGCATAAAAGGGAGAGGTTTTGGACGGACTCTGGGGGGAACCGGGGGAAAGAGTTTGGCTGCTAGTGCTCGGGCTGGGATTTTTCGTGAGGGGCTGCTGTGCACGAGAGGAGTGCGGCTGCTGGTTCATTGGCAGGGGAATGCCGGAGCAGGGTGATCGGTTTTGGGTTTAGGCGTTCAACGAAGAGAATCAGAAAGAGAAAGACATGGAGATTGGCTTGGCTGTATCAGCAGCTGGATCGTGATAGATAAAAACTCAGTTATTTTCTTCTTTTCTTTTCCTTTTTCTTTTTATTATTATGTTTTAATCAGCCCATTCATGTGTAGCTAATCCTCTTAGCTAGGGCTAAGAGGTGAAGCCTGTAGCGAGATGGGAGACACTATCTCATGCGTTTAATTTGAATTTCTGAACTGAGTTTAAGTTGATTATTCAAGGAATATTTTTCTTAGTCTTTTATGGTCTGTTGTGACTGGAATTACAATGGGTTTGCAATGGCTTTGAATATTTCTTCCCTTTTTTTTTATGTTTATGAAGTCAGGAAGCCCTGTTGTTCATCATTGTTCCATGGGCATGGTAGGATGACGGTACCCTTCCTGATCTTCATACATTGTTGGTTGGTTGGTAATTAGTTTAATTCTGTTGTTTACTTTGTCCCCTGGGCATGGTTTGATGATGGAATCCATTCTAATTCATATACCTTTCATCTTTTGAAAACCAGATCAAATGAGTTCAGTTTAAATTCCATAATCATTGATACAGGCATAATATCTCCCTGATCTCTACAAGTGGATCCTCTGAATCCCTAGTTTCCTTCCTCAGAATTCCTTAAAGTTTTAGATAATTCTTCCACAATTATTTCTTAAATTTTATTTGATTTAGATGGCATCTTAGTCTAGTTCTAGTTCTACTTGGTTTCAGATAACGTACAGGTATCAGTCCCTGTGGATTCGACCTCGGTCTTACCGAGTTTATTACTACATCACAACCCTATACTTGGGGAGTGAACATTGCGCAGCCCGGAATTGCGAAAAACCCCTGGATCGATGGTCGTTTCTCCGTTTTAATTTCGCTTTTACTATAAATAGTAAGTTTTAGTTTGATTATAACTCTTCATCCGTCGGGCTTTAGGAGTTGCGCCCAACATGAAAAGAGCTTAGAATAATTAGGAGAACGGTTTGGTGAAGCCAAATAGGACACTTACTATTTTTGGCCGAAAACCTTGCGCACTAGTAGACATCACGACCGTCTATAAATAGTAAGTTTACTATTTATAGTAAGTCGCGGATTCTAAGAGCTTGAGTTGTAGTTTGATTCTGATTTCTTTCCCATTGCTTGGTACCCCTATTTAAAGGGTTGTGAACTCGTTTTTATTCATGAATTAATCAATTTCGAATTTATTAGAATTTATTTCTATTTTCTGCTTTCTTTCCTCGTGGATTCGAGAAGTCTCTGTGAGGAGTCCAGAGAAGCTCCGTGGATTCGGAGTAATTATCCCCATCACGTTCATCCCTGCGTCAATTGGTATCAAAGCGAGGATTTCCCTCGGGCCGATGGCAAACAATGAAGGTATGAATCAAAATCCTGTGGACGGTGATCCAGGATTCGTTATCTTCGGAAAGAATGGAAGCTTTCCACCGTGAGTCGATTGACCATGCAAGGGTGCAGCAACTCTCGACCGTCTTGGATGCGCTACTTCCGCCTCGAGCCCTAGGCGGTCTCCACCACCCGTGGTGGCTCCACCACCCATGGTTGCATGACGACACAATCCCGATTTTGCCGAACACTACCGATGGCAAACCACGTGGCTACACCGGATGATTCAAGTTCTAGCGGCGAGGACCTTAATGAGGGTTTTGCGACGACCAATCCATGGAGGTGATCATCTAGATCGTCCTTGAAAGAGACTATCGAGGTAAGTGAACTTCCTAGTTTTAACGGTTCATTACGTATAGAAGATTTTCTAGAATGTCTATCAGAAGTAGAGAGATATTTTGATTATATGTACTTGCAAGATCATAAAAGCGTAAAATTGGTAGCGTTAAATTAAAATCTGGTGCTTCTGCATGGTGGGAACAATTACAACTCTCACGAGCTCGCCAGAACAAGGCGCCTATCTCATCATGGCCACGGATGAGACGTCTTCTTCGATCTAGATTTCTCCCGGTGATTATGAGCAGATATTATTCCAAGAATACCAAAATTGTCGACAGGAAAGTCGATCGGCAGATTACACTGAAGAATTCCAACGGTGGCTACACGAAATAATCTGTCTGAGTCACAAAAGGTGGCGCGATTTATAGGTGGGTTACGACAATTCGGACGAATTCAGATGTACCCATCGGGACCATGGATGAAGCGTTCAATTGGCAGGTAGGCATAAACACAACTTGCAAGAGCTCTGCCGTCCATATCCTTCAACTCGACCTCCCATGACGGGTTCCACGCAGAATCCAGTGCCACGAAGAAAAGACCCAGTACCTCAACTTCCTACAACCGCAAACCGTGATACGGGAGCGGCTCATCTAGACCTCAACGTGTAGCACCCACAGCAGCAGGTCTAAGTAGGATTCCAAATCCTTATGATCGGCCAAGGTCAAATAATTTTTACTGCTGTGACCAACCAGGCCACTTATCAAACACTTGTCCTCAACGTCCTGCAGCACACTTGACTATAAATGAAGGGGGCACTGAAGATGAGGCCGTAGAGGAAGACCATCGCTTTGATGAACATGAACAAATCACTGAAGAAATGGCAGGTGGCGATGAAATGACGGGCGAGGATCGTGGTGAATTTCTAGTTGTGAGGCGATTGTTGTATGCCCCACGAAAGGAATTACATCCACAACGACACAATATATTTCGTACTCGGTGCACCGTCAATGGAAAGGTCTGTGATGTGATCATAGACAGTGGTAGTAGCGAGAACATCGTTTCAAGAGTGATGGTGGACAAGTTGCGGCTACCAACGATGAAACATCCTTCCCCGTACTCAATTGGCTGGATAAAAAAGGTGAATGAAACCAAGGTAACTGAACAATGCACTATCTCATTCTCAATTGGCAAAAATTATAAAGATCAAATACTTTGTGACGTGGTCGATATGGAAGCTTGTCATATGTTACTCGGTCGACCCTGGCAGTCAGACCGTGATGCGACCCATCGGGGACGAGATAATGTTTACGTATTTGTCAAGGATAGTCGAAAAATAATCCTTGCCCCTATGGCACCAGAGAACCACCCTGAAGCCTCTAAAGTGGAGGGGAGTTCTCTCTTGACCATTCGGGATTTTATAGAAGAATCCAAGGAAACCGGCGAGGTATACGCTGTAGTGGTGAAAGGCGAGGAAGAGGAACCCTCAAACATCCCTCCAAGTTTAAGACTGTTGCTAAACGAATTCAAAGAAGTCTGGCCTGAGAATTTACTTGATGGATTGCCCCCATGAGGGACATCCAACATCACATAGACCTCGTCCGTGGGGCTGCTCAATCGCCCTCATTATCGGATGAGTCGAAGGAGTGTGAGATACTTCGGGCAAGTGGAGGAATTGATCCGTAAGGGTCTCTTGAGAGAGAGCATGAACCCATGTGCCGTACGCATTATTAACGCCAAAAAGATGGAAGTGGCGCATGTGTGTCGGCATGGCAATCAACAAAATTACCATCAAATATCGGTTCCAATACCACGGTTGGACGACATGCTCGATATGTTAGAAGGGCCAAGGTGTTCTCTAAACTAGATCTAAGGAGCGGGTACCATCAGATTCGAATTCGAACCGGTGATGAGTGGAAAACGGCATTCAAGACCAAGGAAGGGTTGTATGAGTGGTTGGTCATGCCCTTCGACCTATCGAACGCACCAAGTACTTTTATGCGTTTGATGAATCAAGTTCTAAAACCGTTCACGGCCGATTTGTGGTAGTATATTTTGATGACATATTGATATATAGCCAGGATGAGACGGAGCATAGGAAACATCTTAGGTAGGTGCTAAAGGTCCTACAAATTAACAAGTTGTACCTGAACTTGAAGAAGTATAGTTTTTTAATGAATAGCCTATTGTTTCTAAGATTTGTTATAACATCAACGTGCATTCGTGCGAACGATGAAAAGGTGCAACCCACTGGGGAATAGTCGATTCCGACAAACATTCATGAGGTGAGGGGTTTTCACGGGTTGGCAACCTTCTATCGTCGGTTCGTGTGAAATTTTAACACAATAGTCGCACTTAACAGATTGCATGAAAAAGGACCGTTCAATGGACCATAAAGCCGATAAGAGCTTTCATGAGATCAAGCATCGTTTGTCTACAACACCGGTCTTGGTGCTCCCTAATTTTGACAAATTGTTTGAGGTTGAGTGTGACGCTTCATATGTCGGAATTAGAGTATTATCACGGGAAGGCGGGTAGCCTTCTACGGAGAAGCTCGTGAAGCCCGAAAGAAGTGGTCGACTTATGAGCTTGAGTTGTAGCAGTTGTTCCCGCGACATTGGCGACATTATCTGATTCAAAGAGAGTTTGTTTTGTACATCGACCATCAAGCATTAAAGTTTATTAATAGTCGACTAACGTGAATCGTGTGCATGCTAGATGGGTTGCGTTTTACAGAATTCACGTCGTCAAGCACAAGTCGAGCGAGAACAAGGTGGTGATGCACTTAGCCGTCGTGCATCACTACTAGTAACAATGAGCAACGAGGTAGTCGGCTTCGACTGTCTCAAGGAGCTGTATGCCGAGAATGAGGACTTCAAAGATTCGTGGATGAAGTGTCAAGAAGGTCACCCCAGTGACCTTCATATACAGGACGATTTTCTCTTCAAAGGGAATCGATTGTGCATCCCCCAAAGTTCTCTGAGGGAGCAGATTATTCAGGAGCTACATGGAGGTGGCCTTGGTGGACACCTGGGGCGAGACAAGACGCGAGCTCTTGTGGAAGAGCGGTATTACTGGCCGCAGTTAGTACGCGATGTGGGAAAAGCCATACAACGTTGTCATGTTTGTCAGACCTCCAAGGGGCAATCTCAGAATACGGGCCTCTACACCCCGTTACCTGTGCCTAACGGCCCTTGGGAGGATTTATCAATGGACTTCGTACTTGGTCTCCCACGAACACAACGCGGCATGGATTCGGTGTTCGTGGTGGTAGATCGTTTCTCAAAGATGGCGCACTTTATCCCATGCAAGAAGACCCTCGATGCAACACACGTGGCGAATTTATTTTTCAGGGAGGTCGTTCGGCTACACGGGGTCCCCAAGACCATTACTTCTGATCGTGACACGAAGTTCATTAGCCACTTTTGGCGGACTTTATGGAATCGATTCGATACACGACTTCAATTTAGTAGTGCTTACCACCCACAGGTGGACCGAAGTTGTGAATCGCACGTTGGAAACCTCCTTCGTGTATTTCAGGAGAAAAATCGAAGCGGTGGGATTTGGCCTTGTCTCAGCGAGTTTGCATTCAACAATTGGTGAACTCGGCAGGAGATCACTGTTCAGTTATTTATAGGACGAGTGCCTCGCCACACACTTGACTTGGTCCCTCTGCCCAAGCACCCAGGCACGAGCATTGCAGCAAAACATATGGCAGACAAGATCATGGGCATCCATGCAGAAGTGCAGACCAAGCTACATGCCTCGAACGAGAAGTACAAGGAACAAGCGGACAAGCATCGGCGACAAAAAGTGTTCGAGGTAGGTGACCGCGTTATGTTCCATTTGCACAAAGAGAGATTTCTGACTGGGACGTACAACAAGTTGAAAAATAAGAAGATTGGACCGGTACCAATCATCCGAAAGATCAATGACAACGCTTATGTTGTTGATCTCCCCGATGACATGGCCATCTCACGGACTTTCAATGTCACGGACCTAACCGAGTATCATGAACCAGAGCATGACGAGAACTCGAGGACGAGTTCTTTTGAAGTGGAGGAGACTGATGTAGAGCGGTTCGCGATGATTACATGGCCAAGATGGATCGAAAAGGCCCGGCGAAGTGATCCGGACCATCGAACCTTAAATCGGCGTATCTTGCAATCCGGAATGAGTTATCGGCGTAAAATATATGATTTTGGGGTAGAGCGAGCTACATTAGCCAACCAACCCCTGGGTTGCGCAGCCCGAAATTGTGAAAAACCCCTGGATCGATGGTCGTTTCCCCGTTTTAATTTCACTTTTACTATAAATAGTAAGTTTTAGTTTGATTATAACTCTTCATCCGTCGGGCTTTAGGAGTTGCGCCCAACATGAAAAGAGCTTAGAATAATTAGGAGAACGGTTTGGTGAAGCCACATAGGACACTTACTATTTTTGGCCGAAAACCTTGCGCACTAGTAGACATCACGACCGTCTATAAATAGTAAGTTTACTATTTATAGTAAGTCGCGGATTCTAAGAGTTTGAGTTGTAGTTTGATTCTGATTTCTTTCCCATTGCTTGGTACCCCTATTTAAAGGGTTGTGAACTCGTTTTTATTCATGAATTAATCAATTTCGAATTTATTAGAATTTATTTCTATTTTCTGCTTTCTTTCCTCGTGGATTCGAGAAGTCTCTGTGAGGAGTCCAGAGAAGCTCCGTGGATTCGGAGTAATTATCCCCATCACATTCATCCCTGCGTTATTTGTTGGGGGAGTTCTTTGAACAGCATCGTTGACAAACATTCTCCTTCTTCCCATAAATCGCTCGTTGAGCATTTCCTTGGCTGTTTGGGCTTCTCCCTTGTGTCGGAATCTTACAAAAGCATAGCCCCTCTTCCTTCCCGATTGCGCAAAGGTTGGGATGTATATATCAGTGATTTCCCCAAACTGACTAAATCTTTTCCTTAGATCGTCCTCCTTTATGTCGAAAGCAAGATTGGGAATGAACAAGCTCCATTCTCCTCCCTTGGATTTCCTGTGCTGAACCGAATGCCACTCATCTATCAGCGGCTCCTTTGCTTCCTCTCTTCTGTTCCCAGATTCCTCATAGCACTCTGATCCTCATCCAAATCTGGGTTATTCATCATCAGAATTTCGAAAACACACTCTCTCTCTCTCTCTCTCTCTCTCTCTCTCTCTCTCTCTCTCTCTCTCTCTCTCTCTCTCTGTGTGTGTGTGTGTGTGTGTGTTTGTGTCAATGCCTTGACGACGAGCACAACACTCTATGCTTGGGGACAGTTACAAGGGTAACTAATCCGAATTTTAAAAAAATAAATAAATTTGTGGAGAGGCTGCTAAGGCATTTGTTTAAGCCTATCAATTCTTGGGGTGTTTGGCAATACCACGAGGATAGTACGGTCAAATAATATATATATATATATATATATATATATAAAGTCCATTTGATTTGATGTGTAATCGGGCTTGAGTCTATCCAAGTCGTTGAGTCCAAGCTGGTGAGACAAATTGTCGAGTCTTGGTGAGTTTGATCCAAGTGATCTCACTTGCCACGGAGTATATTAGGGCCTGTTTGGCCGGACCGATCCCACGGTATTAGGAGGGATGGGATCGCAATGTCCCGGGATATGCATGACAGGCCAAACAGACCCGGTGAACTTGTCCTGGGGTATAAGCAATCCCTTGGATCTTAAAACAATCCACTGACATCACCATAATTACCTTAAAATTGATCCGATCCCTTGGTTGGACGGATTGGAAGGTAAAATCCCGGGACATGCCGGTCGTGCCAAACAGACCCAGTGAACTTGTCCCGGATATAGCAATCCATGGATCTTAAACCAATCCACTGACACCGCCATCATTACCTTAAAATCCATCCCATCCCTCCTAATCGCATGGGATTCGCCCGGCCAAACAGGCCCTTAGTGACTTGGCTCGAAATCCTGCAAGTTGACTCAGTGGAGTTTCGAGGCCAGTCACCAAATTTCAGCACTGTAGTTCCGCCTAAAGTTTTGCCCCAACTACAGCACAAAGTTATACATTCTAACCAGGTATCTCTCGTAAGACTATAAACCAAGGGACTTGGAAAGAGTCTTAATGCATAATCTAAACATAACAACAATATTTTTTATTTATTTATTTATTTATTTATTTTTATTATTATTTTAATATCTTATCATAAAACCAAGGGAACTTGGAAAGAGTCTCAATGCATAATCTAAACATAACAACAATATATAGATACGGAATGCTTCTTTATTTGGAAGGTACATTTTACATTCTTACTCTTTAAAAGCAAAATGCCAAAGTACACTTGGAAGAGGCTTGCACATCTGGGTCGGATGCATTAACTAACTCTGAGACTTTTTGGGTGGCACCAATGTCAAAGCCAAATGGCTGGACTAGCCAACCCCACTTCTTCATTACAAATACAAACATTTCTACAACACATTGCCCATAGAACGCCATGTGTGCCGGCCAGATGTGAAACTTTGAGCATTGCGTCTGAAAGCACACATACATGGTGCTTTTTATTAGGCTCATTAGGAATTACAAGATACAGGCAAGTCATGTCCATGTTCATACTTGTAAATCCTCATCCCCTTTTCTTGCCATCGAAATGGTCACGTTAGTTAACTTGATTTCCTCATGCTGCATCTGCTCTGAGATAATTTCACTTAATCTTTTGAACAAGTCATCCATGATGGCCTCTCCGAAATGGGTTGCAATTAGAGGTTCGGCTACGGCTCTGATATGCTGTCCTACCTTTTGCGCCCTCACAGACGGATTGGATGGAGAACCTTGGTGACCTTCATTTACAATATCCCACTTCACTTGGGAAACTTGGAGTCGATGGACAATGAAGGATCCTTCCATTTGAATAAGTTCCTTTAGCTCCTGTGGTGAGGGTGTATATTGTGGCAAATTGAATGTATCCACTTTCTCCTCTTCAATGAGACCCTGCATCAAATGTTGCATTAGCCAATGATATCAGCTAATAGCATAGTTCAACCAAAAAAAAAAAAAAAAGGAGACTCTTTGTCTAGCTGGGTCGTGTTGACTTAATATTTAATACTTAAATTAATCAAATGTTTGGTACGAGTCTCTACTAGATTCGACTTGATATTTAATAATTAAATTAATCATGTTTCTAAATGTTTTAACTCTTTGATTCTTTCCCTGAAGGAATCTTGTTTCATTATTTTTTGGCTTCCAGAATGGCCCCACAATGTATTGTACATAGCAATATAGCTGCTCTCATTTGGTAAGGAATTTATTAATTAACCATAGTTCTTAAAAAAAAAAAAAAACCATAGTTCTAAAACTCAGTAACTCAGACTTAGAACTTGGTGAAGTAATAAGGAGAAATAAGTTGGCTACAAGAATAGCCTAGTCACGCAAACAACAGGATTGGGCCTATATATATATATATATATATATATATATATATATATATATATATATATATATATATATAATCGAGAGAGAGAGAGAGAGAGAGAGACCTGGGAGGCCAAGTCATTAAGCGCCTGTGCCAGCAATTCCCAAGTGTGGCAACACTCCTTACTGGAGGGATCTGCACTTTCCCTACCCAAAAGTGTTAGAACCATCCGTCCGCCACCAATCATCTCTTCAGCGCGGAACCTCAGAAACATCAAGAAATCTTTCTGGAATTGCTCCAGATACGCTTTGAAAACGACGGGAGGACTTGTCTTCGCCATTTAGATATTCCCTTTGTTTAATGCAACTCCATTTTCACTCTCAAGTCCTGTAGGAACCTGCCATTACCAAGAACTCCAACTGACGTTAATTGTTCCGTTAAATCAGATCAATTAATTGTTTTCTAATCTAGACCGTCCAAATTGTTGACCTCAATTCCAGTTGAATTTGGCGGTACGTTGGCCATTTTATTTCTCAACTGTCCATTTTAATACCCACCAATTCGGTGGTTATTTTTTCGGGTTATGCTTAATTCAACTCAGCCTATGGTCTGGACGGTTTGGATCTAGTATAAAATGGATGAGATAGCACAACTTAATAAATAGAGAACCATCGCTAATAAATAGCGGGCAAAGATATATGTGCCATCAACAAAGATGCTTACCTTAGATAGCCACATGAGGCTGTAAGAGGAATGAAGGAACTGAAGGCTTTTGTGAGGAAAAAGCCTACCATAGAAAGAACCCGGGACTCCGCTAACGAAACATGGCCCAAATTCATCTCCTTTCTCTTCTTTCGGTTTCTGATGGAATGTTGGCAACGACCTGAAAATGGTATTGAAGTCATTCCCTGGAAGGTCATTCAAGTACACTCGCAACTCTGGTGATGGACGGCCTAAGCGGTTGCACTCTCCAGCAATGGTGTCCATGATATAGGAGATGAGCATCAATGTGTTGGGCCCTGATGAACAACCCAATTCTGCAATTCCCATGCTCTTTGGGAGTTTGTTGCAGTACACATCTAGCAAAGCTTCTTCTATTATGGGTTTTACCATGGATATAACCTTCCTCTACAAAAAGCATTAGATACGTGAATAATTCATTGAGTAGAAAAATAGATGAATGATTAGCAAACAAAAAAAAAAAAAAAAACAAACAAACAAACAAGCCGTGGCAGGGCTAACTCTTGCGAATCCCTGCCCACAAATACCATTTTCACAGTTCATTCAAGTCATCCATCAGGTTGGACCTACTTGGTATATACTACCACCTGAAAATAATTCCCCTGGACATCAAATGGGCCACGTATGGACTTTGAATGTGGACCGCCTATTTTTTTTATTCAGACCGTGCATATGTGGTTCATGATCAGACCCGCCTGATTTTAGGGCTAAGGATTGTGGTATGACTCACTAGATGAACAATACATATATCTAGCGCAAATGGGGAACTGGAAAACCTGAAGAATGGAGTTCTTGGCGTAACTGCCTTCTTCAGTTCCTCCATTCATGCGAAGAACTTCTTCCACGTTCACTCTCTCTCTCTCTCTCTCTCTCTCTCTCTCTCTCTCTCTCTCTCTCTCTCTCTCTCTCTCTCTCTCTCTCTCACGAATTCCTTGGATGGGGTATTTCTCACTCTTATATAAGCCTCTCTCTCCGACGATTTCCGTGGATCGGGTGTTTCTCTTATATAAGCATCCAACCCATCGTGCCTTTCGTCATCGTGCCTCTTTATGATGTATAATATCTATGTATTGCCTACAGTTTTAGACTATTTTGCCTGTGCAATTATTTTTAAAGAGAGTCGTCGGCCTTAAAATTAAAAAACACGTAAGAGAAAAATAAGTGCGTGTGGGGCATTTTAAATATATGAGCACAAACTATGGCCATTTTTATCATTTTCGAAAGGGACGTGGCTTGGGTGCTACCTCGCCGGGACCTAGCTAGAGACGGACGGTGGGCTCTGTGGGGTCCACCATCATGTATGTTTTATCCACACTGTCTGTCCATTTTAACGGATCATGTTAGGGCATGAGCTAAAAAAAGAGAGACAGATTAAAGGCTCAAGTGGACCACATCAGAAGAAGCAGTGAGAATTAGAAGCTTACTGTTGAAAACTTCTTCAGATCACTGGAGTTTTAGATCAAGCTAATATTATTGTTTTTGCCGTTGAAAAGTTTAGAAATTTTGCACCAAGCTAATTATACTTATGGTTTCCATTCACCGAGGTCTATACTACCTTGTTAACAGGTTGGATGGAAAATAAACGTTACAGTGGGCCTATGAAGTTTTCAATAAGTGGGAGTTCAATCCCCACTGCTTCATCTGGTGTGGTCCTCCTAACCCTTCCAATTGCCTCCTTTTTGGGCTCATGTCCTACAACAATTTATCAAAATAGATGAACAGTGTGGATAAAACATATACATCAAGGTAGCCCCACCGAGCCCTTAACAGGACCATCCATATCTAACTAGTTCCTCGCTGGAGAATAGCCAATCCACGTCCATTCAAAAGGCCTTTAGGTTCTGCCTCGCTCTTTCTTAACAGTGCAAAGCTGCTGCCACAGCTGCAAATCTCCCAGAGGTATGCCCTTAAAACTTCAGAACGAATTAAAAAGCTCTCTCTCTCTCTCTCTCTCTCTCTCTCTCTCTCTCTCTCTCTCTCTCTCTCTCTCTCTCTCTCTCTTTGTTAGCTTGTTTTTTATTTTATTTTATTTATAAAAAAAAAAAAAACAAAAAACAAAAACTGTGAATTCATTCATATCATCAACAAAACTTACAAAAAAGGATTCAGGTGCACACGACCAAACAAAAAGAGGCCCTATACCACCAATCGTGTGACTATACAAAAAAGAACGATGGAAAAGGAAGATAAATTATCTCTCCCTTAGTGCTCCTATACCCGCTCTATTGAGGAAACAGAGTCCCCTGATCAACCTAGGGAGATCAGCCCACTTTTCCACCCAAAAAGATCTCAGATTGGCCGCTCCCAAGCAAGTGAGTCCATCCACCAGACCATTGATTTCCCGAGGAATAAGTGAAATGGGTTTCCTTTCTTTTGCAGATTTTTTATTCTCGACATCCAGTAATCCCACTTCCAGTGAAGGAGCGACGTCCCTCTTTGTTAGCTTGTTAGTACACCCACTGTCAGTTGACACTTCGCTGTTAGCCACCCCCACTAGGGAATCAATACCAAGACCTCAGTGTTGAAATGAGGTATCTTTCACTCAGTCTACCACTTGAGCTAAAAAGCTCTCTTCATCCCTTGATACACCCAAATCCCGATTACACCCATATATATAGCCTCGATGAGAATCACAATCAAAATTGAAAACAAATTCTGCACTTGGGTAATTCTACACATGCGCTCGATGACACCTTCGATGGCATCGAACACCCTTAATGTCATCGAGTAGAATACTAAAATGTTCCAACAACAAAACATGAACTATCTAGACTTTTCCGATGGCATCGACAACCTGTAAATGGCATCGAACCCTTTCGATGGCATCAAGCGACTATTGGTGGCATCGAACAACTGTTAATGGTATCAAACGGTCTGTCGATGGCATCGGACTCTAATATTGTGGTGAATATTCTGAATTGTAGGTCCCAGGAAAATTGGAAATAGAGGTATTGGGTCTTTAGAATAGAGGTGACGAAGGGTGGTTGCCAGGTTAGATTCTGTCATGTTCTAAGAGAAGGGAATGGCCCAGCTGATGGTCTAGCCCGTCAGGGAAGTGGCAGCTAGACCCTCGCGCACTTCAACAGGATTTCAAACCATCTTATGAGGATTCGAGGTCAGATCTTCCTGGACAGGGTTGGGCTAGGATCCATCAGGCAGTCCCCCCTTTGACTATTTATTAGTTTTCAACAATATTTTCTCTTTTATATATTTTGCTTCTTATTTTCTCTTGTATAAGTCATAGAAGAAAACAATAATCTCATCCTCTTGCTTTCCACCACACATCCACTATGGCAGTAGCACAAGATAATGCAACAGTTCACATTAATGGAAGATGAGCTCCAACTTTAACTTTCAGAATTAAAAACCTATGTATACTACCAAGGAAGTGGCTGCTTACAACATGATACCTCACTCTAAAGAGGCTTCTTATAACATAATACCTCATCCTTGGTGGCTGCTTACATAATGCCTCCTTTCCTTCGGCTTAACATTGTTATAGTACCATTGGGGCTTTCATTATGTGTGGTCCTTATTTAGTAATATTAACCATACATCATATTTAGATCTCCATCGATTTTTTAGTCATAGAAATGATCACATAAACATGCTTGGTCTTCCCTTTGGCAAGGTGCTCAGCTACATTCTCTCCATACCTCTTGTACAAATCATCTAATATTGTCTCCCCGAAGTGACTTGCGAGCATGGATTCAGATGCAACTCTTATGATCTTCGCCATAGTCTGCCCGCTTATAAGCTTATCAAACACAAAGCCTTTCTCATTGTTATTGTCATTAGGATCCCAATTTACTTCGATGAATTTCAGCTGATCTAGATGGAATGATCCCTCAGTTTCAATCAAAGTTGTTAGTTCTTGATCAAAAGGTGTGTAATAGGGAAGATTGAACGAATCCACTTTCTCTTCTTTGATGATTCCCTGAATTGAATAAATAAAGCAATTTGATAAATTGTGATATGTTCATGCGTAAGTATGATAATTTATGATATTTAAATGAGATACCATCTTATGTAAACCCTTGAATTAATGAAAGTTGGAAAATCAACGACATGAGCAGAAGAAGAAGAGTGAGATGAAAAAATCAGGGAGATCATGGTGGTCTGGACTGCAATTTTCAATGCCAAACACCACTTAAGCAAGAGGAGAAAAGGGTCTCTCTCTCTCTCTCTCTCTCTCTCTCTCTCTCTCTCTCTCTCTCAAACTGTCATTAGAACTTTATATATATATATATATATATATATATATATATATATATATAATTACAAAAATAATCTCCTATATTATACAAATTCCTGTAACAACCCAACAAACCCCATCTGACCCTACTTAAATCTTACTAATTGAAGTGATTAGTTGCAAAAAGATCTCCAATTGACGCTACTTCAATCAACCCTTGCAATCCTTAGGGCCTGTTGGATAAGCAAGAATCATGGGAAAAATAAAAGAATTCATAATTATTTTTCTCAAACGATTATTGATAAATAGATTTCAGTGGATACTTTCATTATGGTATGTTTCATTTGCAATTGGAAATCTCCAATTCACATTAATTACAGGTCATCCTAAACTGTCTTTGAGAATTATAGAAGTGAAAAGTATAATAATTATATTATATAATTCCCAATTATTTTTTTAACAAATCAAATAAGAAAATCATTAATGATTATACCTTTTTTTTTCTTCAATTTCAATTGATTCCCACTAATCAACCAATAATACCGAAATCCTCGTCAATGTTCTCGCCAGCCAGGGATTCCAATTCGGACAACGTAGAAGGTCCCTAATTGATGGAAAAAAAAACTATTCTTGCAGGCCAGGTGGATGTCCAAGTTGGCAAGAATAGTTTTTGCGCCGGTCAGGGATATGTTCTCATAAGATGTTTTCATGTGGCCCTTGATTACAGCTGTCACGTAACCATCAGATTGACAGTCAAATAGAGACCGATGCTGATTGCCTGCAGCCCTAAGTTGTGGGGCCCACTCTGTCCGTCCGTCTTCCCATCTTATTTTAGGGAATGAGCACAAACACGAGGCAGATCCAAATCTCAAGTGGATCACACCACAAGAAACAGTAGGAAGGACAACCCCCCCCCCCCCCCCCCCCCCCACTGTTTAAGCCTTCCTAGGCCCACCGTCATGTTTTCATACCATCCCCGTTCATACGGTGACTCTCTCTTGGATGAACGGAAATATACAAACTTCTGTGGACCCCAATGAGTTCTTATTCGTGAGCATTCCACCCCCGCCATTTCCTGTGGTGTGTTCCCTTGAGCTATGGAACTACCACATGTTGGGATCATGCCTTAAAATGTGCCGGTGAAATGGATGGATGGAGTGGATGTAAGACATACATCAGGGTGGGCACCACGGAGAGATGGCTGAAGGAATCCTTCGCAGCTCCGTTTGCAGGCAATCCACGTATGAGAGAGAGAGAGAGAGAGAGAGAGATTTCCCCTTTAGCTTACTGGCTCATCCAAACTCTACACTACATGAACCAGCTCCGCCAATATAACTAGGCCCACCACATAAATTGATGATGACCAGGCCACCATTTTCTTGCCAAGGCTCCCATGTCCTGCTTCAATACAAGTCAGCTTATTGCTATGCTGGACTAGGCCTTAGTCCCCATAGGTAAATTGGATGGTCCCAACCCAATTGCTACTCCTAAGAAAGAAATAAAATGACTTTGGAGATAGCCCAATGGGGCCAGCCATGATAAGTTTAAATGATGGAATCATATATTATTGATGCAGGGATGAACGTGATGAGGATAACTACTCCGAATCCACGGAGCTTCTCTGGACTCCTCACAGAGACTTCTCGAATCCACGAGGAAAGAAAGCAGAAAATAAAAATAAATTCTAATAAATTCGAAATTGATTAATTGATGAATAAAAACGAGTTTACAACCCTTTAAATAGGGATACCAAGCAATGGGAAAGAAATTAGAATCAAACTACAACTCAAACTCTTAGAATCCGCAACTTACTATAAATAGTAAACTTACTATTTATAGACGGTCGTGATGTCTACTAGTGCGCAAGGTTTTCGGCCAAAAATAGTAAGTGTCCTATTTGGCTTCACTAAACCGTTCTCCTAATTATTCTAAGCTCTTTTCACGTTGGGCGCAACTCCTAAAGCCCGACGGATGAAGAGTTATAATCAAACTAAAACTTACTATTTATAGTAAAAACGAAATTAAAACGGGGAAATGACCATTGATCCAGGGGTTTTTTGCAATTCCGGGTTGCGCAACCCGGCGTAGCAGGGTTGGTTGGTTTCAGTAGCTCGTTCTACCCCAAAATCATATATTTTACGTCAAATAACTCATTCCGGATTGCAAGATATGCCCGATTTAAGGTTCGATGGTCTGGATCACTTCTGTCGTCGACCGGGCCTTTTCTGATCCATCTTGGCCATGTAACTGTCCGCGACCCGCTCTACATCAGTCTCCTCCACTTCAAAAGAACTCGTCCTCGAGTTCTCGTCATGCTCTGGTTCATGATACTCGGTTAGGTCCGTGATATTGAAAGTCCGTGAGATTGCCATATCATCTGGGAGATCAACAATATAAGCGTTGTCATTGATCTTTCGGATGATTGGTACCAGTCCAATCTTCTTATTTTTTAACTTGTTGTACGTCCCGGTCGGAAATCTCTCTTTGTGCAAATGGACTATAACGTGGTCGCCTACCTCGAACACTTTTTGTCGCCAATGCTTGTCCGCTTGTTCCTTGTACTTCTCGTTCGAGGTATGTAGCTTGGTCTGCACTTCTGTATGGATGCCCATGATCTTGTCTGTCATATGTTCTGCTGTAATGCTCGTGCCTGGGTGCTTGGGCAGAGGGACCAAGTCAAGTGTGTGGCGAGGCACTCGTCCATAAATAATCTGGAACGGTGATCTCCCTGTCGAGCGGTTCACTATATTGTTGAATGCAAACTCTGCTTGAGACAAGGCCAAATCCCACTGCTTCGATTTTTCTCCTGAAATACAGCGAAGGAGGTTTCCCAACGTGCGATTCACAACTTCGGTCTGCCCATCAGTCTGTGGGTGGTAAGCACTACTGAATTGAAGTCGTGTATCGAATCGATTCCATAAAGTCCGTCAAAAGTGGCTAATGAACTTCGTGTCACGATCGAAAGTAATGGTCTTGGGGACCCCGTGTAGCCGAACGACCTCCCTGAAAAATAAATTCACCACCTGTGTTGCATCGAGGGTCTTCTTGCATGGGATAAAGTGCGCCATCTTTGAGAAACGATCTACCACCACAAACACCGAATCCATGCCGCATTGTGTTTGTGGGAGACCAAGCACGAAATCCATTGATAAATCCTCCCAAGGACCGTTAGGCACAGGTAACGGGGTGTAGATGCCCGTATTCTGAGATTATCCCTTGGAGGTCTGACAAACATGACAACGTTGTACGGCTTTTCCCACATCGCGTACTAACTGCGGCCAGTAATACCGCTCTTCCACAAGAGCTTGTGTCTTGTCTTGCCCCAGGTGTCCACCAAGGCCACCTTCATGTAACTCCTGAATAATCTGCTCCCTCAGAGAACTTTGGGGGATGCACAATCGATTCCCTTTGAAGAGAAAATCGTCCTGTATATGAAGGTCACTGGGGTGACCTTCTTGACACTTCATCCAAGAATCTTTGAAGTCCTCATCCTTGGCATACAGCTCCTTGAAACAGTCGAAGCCGACTACCTCGTTGCTCATTGTAACTAGTAGTGATGCACGACGGCTAAGTGCATCAGCCACCTTATTCTGCTGACTTATGCTTTAGAACGAACGTGAATTTCTGTAAAAATGCAACCCATCTAGCATGCACACGATTCACGTTAGTCGACTATTAATAAACTTTAATGCTTGATGGTCGTGTACAAAACAAACTCTCTTTGAATTAGATAATGCCGCCAATGTCGTAGTGCCTGAACCTGCGTTCAACTCAAGCTCATAAGTCGACCACTTCTTTCGAGCTTGGCTTCTCGGCGTAGAAGGCTACCGGCCTGCCTTCCTGTGATAATACTCCTCCAATTCCGACGTATGAAGCGTCACACTCAACCTTAAATAATTTGTCGAAATTAGGAAGCACCAAGACCGGTGTTGTAGACAAATGATACTTGATCTCATAAAAGCTCTTATCAGCTTTATCGGTCCACTGGAACGGTCCTTTTTTCATGCAATCTGTTATAGGCGCGACTATGGTGCTAAAATCTCGCACAAATCGACGATAGAAAGTCGCCAACCCGTGAAAACTCCTCACCTCATGAATGTTTGTCGGGATCGGTCATTCCCTAATAGCTCGCACCTTTTCATCGTCCACACGAATGCCTGTGGACGTTACAACAAATCCTAAAAACAATAGGCTGTCAGTTAAAAAACTACACTTCTTCAAGTTGAGGTACAACTTGTTAAGTTGTAGGACCTGTAGCACCTGCCTGAGATGTTTCTTGTGCTCCGCCTCATCCTGGTTATATATCAATATGTCATCAAAATATACTACCACAAATCGGCCAGTGAACGGTTTTAGAACTTGATTCATCAAACGCATAAAAGTACTTGGTGTGTTCGATAGGCCGAAGGGCATGACTAGCCACTCATACAACCCTTCCTTGGTCTTGAATGCCTTTTTCCACTCATCACCGGGTCGAATACGAATCTGATAGTACCCGCTCCTTAGATCTAGTTTAGAGAACACCTTGGCCCCTTCTAATATATCGAGCATGTCATCCAACCGTGGTATTGGGAACCGATATTTGATGGTAATTTTGTTGATTGCTCGGCTGTCGACACACATGCGCCAGCTTCCATCTTTTTTGGCGTTAATAATGCTGGTACGGCACATGGGCTCATGCTCTCTCTCAAGAGACCCTTATGGATCAATTCCTCCACTTGCCCCTGAAGTATCTCACACTCCTTCGGACTCATCCGATAATGAGGGCGATTGGGCAGGCTAGCCCTAGGGACGAGGTCTATGTGATGTTGGATGTCCCTCATAGGGGGCAATCCATCAGATAAATCCTCAGGCCAGACTTCTTTGAATTCGTTTAGCAACAGTCTTAAACTTAGAGGGATGTCTGAGGGTTCCTCTTCCTCGCCCTTCACCACTACAGCGTATACCTCGCCGGTTTCCTTGGATTCTTCCATAAAATCCCGAATGGTCAAGAGGGAACTCCCCTCCACTTTAGAGGCTTCAAGATGGTTCTCTGGTGCCATAGGGGCAAGGATTATTTTTCGACTATCCTTGACGAAACATTATCTCGTCCCCGATGAGTCGCATCACGGTCCGATTGCCAGGGTCAACCGAGTAACATATGACAAGCTTCCATATCGACCACGTCACAAAGTATTTGATCTTTATAATTTTTGTCAATTGAAAACGAGATAGTACATTGTTCAGTTACCTTGGTCTCATTCACCTTTTTTATCCAGCCAATTGAGTATGGGGAAGGATGTTTCATCGTTGGTAGCCGCAACTTGTCCACCATCACTCTTGAGACGATGTTCTTGCTACTACCATTGTCTATGATCACATTACAGACCTTTCCATTGACGGTGCACCGAGTACGAAATATATTGTGTCGTTGTGGATGTAATTCCCTTCGTTGGGCATACAGTAATCGCCTCACAACTAGAAATTTGCCACGATCCTCGCCAGTCATTTCATCGCCACCTGCTATTTCTTCAGTGATTGTTCATGTTCATCAAAGCGATGGTCTTCTTCTGCGGCCTCATCTTCAGTTCCTCCTTCATTTATAGTCAAGTGTGTTACGGGACGTTAAGGACAAATGTTTGATAAGTGGCCTGGTTAGCCACAGCGGTAACAATTGTTCGACCTTGGCCGACCATAAGGATTTGGAATCCTACTCGGACTCGCTGTTGTAGGTGCTGCACGTTGAGGCCTAGATGAGCCGCTCCCCGTATCACGGTTTGCATTTGTAAGAAGTTGAGGTACTGAGTCTTTTCCTCGTGGCAGCACTGGATCCTGCGCGAGACCCATCATGGGGGGTCGAGTTGAAGGATATGGAAGAGCAGGAGCTCTTGCAAGTTGTGTTTCTGCCCTACCCGCCAATTGAACTGCTTCATCCACAGTCCCGACTAGGTACATCTGAACTCGGTCCTGAATTGTCAGTCGCAACCCACCTATAAATCGTGTCACCTTCTGTGACTCAGATTCTGATAGATCGTTTTTTTAATTAAATATAACGAAATATCCAATTACACAATTATGTTACTTATTTCCATATTCTTTGAATAATATCTGCTCATAATCACTGGGGAGAAATCGAGATCGAAGAAGACGTCTCATCCGTGGCCATGATGAGATGGGCGCCTTGTTCTGGCGAGCTCGTGAGAGTTGTAATTGTTCCCACCATGCAGAAGCATCAGATTTTAATTTAAACGCTACCAATTTTACCCTTTTATGATCTGGCACATCCATGTAATCAAAATATCTCTCTATTTCGGCTAGCCAATCGAGAAAATCTTCTATACGTAATAAACCGTTAAAACTAGAAAGTTCAGCCTTACCTCGATAGTCTCTTTCAGCACGATCTAGATGATCACCTTCATGAATTGGTCGTCGGGCAAAACCCTCATTAAGGTCCTCGTCGCTGGAACTTAAATCATCTGGTGTAGCCCTACGGTTTGCCACTAGTAGTGCTCTACGAAAATCGGGGTTGTGTCGTACAGTAACCATGGGTGGTGGAGCCACCACGGGTGGTGGAGCACCGCCTAGGGCTCGGGGCGGAAGTAGCGCATCTGCCAGACGGTCAAGAGTTGCCTGCAGCCCTTGCATGGTCAACTGACTCTCGCGGTGGAAAGCTTCCATTCTTTCCGAAAGATAACGAATCCCTGGATCACCGTCCACAGGATTTTGATTCATACCTTTGTTGTTTACCATCGGCCCGAGAGAAATCCTCGCTTTGATACCAATTGACGCAAGGATGAACGTGATGAGGATAACTACTCCGAATCCACGGAGCTTCTCTGGACTCCTCACAGAGACTTTTCGAATCCACAAGGAAAGAAAGCAGAAAATAGAAATAAATTCTAATAAATTCGAAATTGATTAATTGATGAATAAAAACGAGTTTACAACCCTTTAAATAGGGATACCAAGCAATGGGAAAGATGTTAGAATCAAACTACAACTCAAACTCTTAGAATCTGCGACTTACTATAAATAGTAAACTTACTATTTATAGACAGTCGTGATGTCTACTAGTGCGCAAGGTTTTCAGCCAAAGATAGTAAGTGTCCTATTTGGCTTCACCAAACCGTTCTCCTAATTATTCTAAGCTCTTTTCACGTTGGGCACAACTCCTAAAGCCCGACGGATGAAGAGTTATAATCAAACTAAAACTTACTATTTATAGTAAAAATGAAATTAAAACGAGGAAACGACCATCGATCCAGGGGTTTTTGCAATTCTGGGCTGCGCAACCCGGCATAGCAGGGTTGGTTGGCTTCAGTAGCTCGTTCTACCCCAAAATCATATATTTTATGTCAGATAACTCATTCCGGATTGCAAGATACGCCCGATTTAAGGTTCGATGGTCTGGATCCCTTCTGTCATCGACCGGGCCTTTTCTGATCCATCTTGGTCATGTAACTGTCCGCGACCCGCTCTACATCAATTACCTCTGAGACCATGTCCATCAGCGCTTGTGCCATTGGTTCCCAAGGAAGGCAACACTCTCCACTTGATGTGTCTGGGCTTCTCCGGCCCATGAGTGTCAGGACCATATGCCCACTAGAAATAATGAGAAATCGCACTGAAATTGATCCAAGTAAGCTTTAAACACAGTGGGAGGACTGCTCTTCGCAATGTAGATGTGCCCTTTGTTTAAAAAGCCACCAGATTCAGTCTGTAGCCCTGGTGGAACCTGGCATGCCACAATGGTTTAAGTTAGCCCAAGCCAGCTTATTTATTATTGGGTCTCAACATTAGGCCGAGGCCAGTGGTCACATGAAATGAAAGCCAATTTAAACTGTTCAACCATTGCTGAACTTTTCCTACATTTACATACTTTTCTTAAGATCTTGAGTTTTTGAACTGTTATTTAGAGTCAAAACATGGTTCAAGTATGCACAGTATTTTGGTGTAATTGTTTGAAGCCTTTTAGTGAATGATGCTTACTTGAGAGAGCCAATGGAGACTATAAGAAGAATGAACAAAATCCAGACTTTCGGTTGGAAAGAGCCTCCCATAAAAAGAACCAGCCACTCCAGCGATGAAACATGGCCCAAAATCAGGCCCCTTCTCTTGCTTGAGTTTCTCATAGAAGTCTGGCAAGGACTTGAATATGGTGTTGAAGTCATTCCCCGGTAGGTCATTTAAGAACACTTGGAACTCAGGAGATGAGTGGCCCAGATGACGCCGTTTCTGGTCGACAGAGTCTATAATAGTAGAGATTACCAATAATGTGTTGGGCCCTGAAGCGCAACCCATGTCTGCCAAGCACAAGCCCTTTGGAAAAGTGGTGCAGTAGAGCTTGACGATGCTGTCTTCTACTATGGTCTTTGCTTTGGATATTGCACTTTCCTAAAGAAAAATAATAAAAATAAAGGGGGACTTAATCAAGTGACTCGAACTAGGAAGATTGATCCAATGTAAATTATTAATAATAGGAGAAGTGGACAGTCCAATTATTGGATAGATAGATGGTCTGGCAGACCCATTTTGGATTGCCAAATACCTCAAGAATCACTTGATCTGATGATCCGAACCATCTAATAAATAGGTCACCTTGAGAAAATGTGTTCATAAGGTTATGGCATGGTGGAAAATTAAGACTGAGTTAGACGAGATGGATGGTCCACATCTATCCTTTCAAAAATCTACGTGTCTACTTCAAATTTAATGTGGAGAGAGAGAGAGAGAGAGAGAGAGAGAGAGAGAGACCTGTAGTGTTGAGTTATTGGCATAGCTGGTCCCACCGGTTCCACCATTCATGTGAAGAACTTGTTGCACTTCCATTACTTCTCTACGAATGCCTGCCTTCTTCCGAAAGAATAGGGAGGCATACCTTGAACATTTATAGGGAAGCGGATTCCCTCCTGACACTGCCACTGAGGATATCCCTGGTGGCAGGGGCTTTGGGTCCCATTATGCTGCATGTATTTCACATCCATGCCGTAGATCCATTTTGGCAGCTTTATTTTAGGGCATGAGTACAAAAATATTGCCAATCCAAAGCACAAGTGGACCATACCCTAGGAAACAGTAGGGATATGGCTCCCACCTTAGAAACCTTCATAGGCTTCATGGATGAAAGGAAAACGCAATTATTATGATACTTTTGTGGCCCCAGGAAGTTTTCACGGGTGAGCATTCAATCACCGCTGTTTCCTATGATTATGGGCTGAAATTAGGGTGATCCGGGAGGGCTAGTCCGTCTTCGTGGCACGGCCGTTCCCTGAGGTGTTGGTAGAAAGCGAGTCCAAGGCGGTGGTTGATTTAATTCGAGGGAATTCCTCTCCCTCTTGGAACATGTGCTATTGTATTGGTTGGCAAGGATCAAAAACCTCTGGAGTAAGCTTGAGGTGACTATAGCGCACTGTCCGAAGGAGGCAAATGGAGTGGCCGACGACTTAGCGGGTAGGGCCAGCATTGGTCAAGCCAATAGTCTGCTTTTCTCAACCGTGGGACTGACGCAGATGACTAGAGGACTTCTTTTTCTTGATAAAGTGAGTTTAGGAGATTTCCGGAGGTTTGATTCTTTGGTTCCGTCAAGTCTAATTTTGTATTTAGTGTTCTCTCACGATAGGGGGGACCTTTTCCTTTTTTTCTGTTGGGCCCCCCTGAAGTCTTGTAAAGGCCTCCATTATATGGAATCAAGCCACTTTTTGAAAATACCTCATCTCAACACGGAAGTCTTGGCATCGATTCCAAAAGAAAAAAAAAAAAATCTATTTCATTTTTTGGCTCATGACTTAAAATAAGCTTCCAGAAGAAATGGACAGTATGAATAAAACACATAAATGATTGCGGTCTCTATAGTACCTGCCACTGGTCATGACCATGCATCCCTACGAATGCGGATTGCATGGTAACCCTAACATCTGATAGCTTCTTCTTCTTTTTTTCTTTTTCTTTTTTTCTATTTCCTTTTCTTTTTGGAAAAAAGCTACTCATTTGTAATGATTTACTAAGGGATGCCATGCCAAGATTTTTCAGATTACATGGTTCATTTATTTCCTTCAGAATTCAAACTGCCATGAATAATTTGGCCCGGGCTTATGATAGTTCCAGCATGACTATAAACGGAAGTAACCACCTCCAATGGACTATATCGATATAAAGCAATCCAATCTTGTAACAGGTTATTTATCCCTTCACTTAGCACATTTCCATTTTGAATTTTAATGCAAATTGAACGGAATCTCACACAATCCTGGGTTAACCGAATCTCACACATCCATGAGCATCTTTCCTTGGTTTTGATCAGATTTTATTTGATCGTCCAACCAAACGAACCCAGACAGCATGTAAAACAATCCAAAGAGAAAAAACTTTGATACTCTGGCATAGGGTGGTAGATGTTCCATGTGCCAATTTAAATCCACCATGAACAACAATCATTCGTTACTTGGTTACCTGATCATTAAATATGAGGGACATTTATTGGACGGTCAGAAATGAAAAATGCCCAAAAAATCTACAGTGGTGTTGGGACATGTTGAAATTTAATTGGGCCCAATGTGCCTTTATAAAAAATGAGATTAATAAAGTAACAATTTTCAAACATGCTTCACATGGGTACCATTGCTGGCAAAATCTGGATTGCCGGCAATCCACACAAATTATATATATATATATATATATATATATATATATATATATATACACACACACACACACAAAGCAAGTTTGAAAGTTATTACTTTTACCAAGCTCATATCTGAGAGGGGGACCGCTTATAACGGGTTGGAGTTACCGTGCACTCCACATTTGCAGGGATGCGTGCACGTCATCACCGATAGGGCCAGCATGCAGGGATGCATGCACGTGGTCATCACCAGTGGCAGGCACTATGGGCCAGCATGATTTATGTGTTTTATCCGTTCCATCCATCAATTTTGGAAGCTTATTTTAAGGCATGAGTACAAAAATTAAATAAAGTAGATTCAAAGCTCAAGTGGCCCACACCACAGTAAACAGTGGGGATATGGCACCCACCGTAGAAACCTTCTTAAGGCCCCATTATAATGTTATTTTCCATCCAACCTTTTCGCAAGGTCATACATTCCTAGATGAAAAGAAAACACAAAATATTAGCTTGATCCAATACCTTTGTGGTCCTAAGAAGTTTTAGTGGTGAGCATTCAATCACCACTCTTTTTTGTAGTGTGGTCCACTTAAGCTCTGGATCTTCTTCATTTTTTGGGTCATGATCCAAAATGAGCTGCCGAAACAGATGGACGGCATAGATAAAACACATATATCATGGTGGCCCTACCATGCTCGCCACCGGTGATGACCACACATCTCTACCAATGCGGATTGCATGGTCACCCCGACACATCGTAGGTCAGTGGTGTTGGGATGCCGTAAAATTTTATTGGGCCATGAGCTCCTATTAGAAATGAACGGTCTAAGTCTTCACAACATGTTTTGCGTGCCTACCATCACTATCAAATTAATTTGTGTGAGTCACTACAGTCCATTAATAGGCACTTCAACTCAAGCAAAATGCTTTTCATGTCTTCCATCAGATCATTAGGTGCGAATCCAGCTTGAGGTAGGAATGTAGTTTTCGATGCTCTTAGCTAGTCAGCAACACTCTAGTGCAGTAAAACTGCGTCTATTGTACACTTCTATGGGATGACTCTAGAAATATGGTAAATAGCAATAAAATGGATGGTTACGATATTTATGGAAACATAGGTTCATTCACCCTGAACCATCTATTCATCGTGATACATAAAAAATTATTTATGTTTCAAATGAATAACTTTTATAAGGTCATCATGACGATTCGTGAGCTGGGATGTATGCAGCTGCCTGTTCAGCAGCAGTAGCAGCAGCGTTTGGGGAGGTCATATAGCCCTCTGATTGTTGAGCAGCACCTTGTCCAGATCGGCCTCGCAGCTGCAGCTGCAGCGTGTATGTGTGATGAGCTAGACAGAGGTCGATGGGGTTTGTTTCAACATGATTTGTATGGATTGAATGGATGTTTCTTGATGGGGTTTGCCTGATTTTTTGTACAGGCCCCTGTTGCCTCCGTATTTGATAGGTGTGGCCTAGTTTTTATTTGGGCCCACTCGAATGGTTGTATAGGTCTTATCAGTATTAAAAAAATTCAGGGGGCATGCACCCACCTTTCTTTTAAAAAATATGTATAGTAAATAAGAAAAAAATGGTGATGATAACTATTATACCTATTCTATATGTATTGCTTGCAAATGGTAGTAAAATATGAAATTGGGTTACGTACGGATCCAGTTATCAAATCGATGTCATCTTTTACTTGATATGCTATGAAATGTATGTTAGGGATAAGGATTGCACCGTGACCCTGTCAAAGATGTGTCCACACAAGGCATGTTTGAAAATTGTTAGGTAATGCAATTAATCATGCCCTGCCTCTAATGGCATTATGTTGCCCAATCAAATTCACCACCCAATCCGTGTTTGTTTGTCGGACATGCTTACAAGTCTAGATTAGTGAACTTTTGTCCCTGCGTAGCTAGTAGCACTGCGACTTCCTCTTCTTTCTTTTTTCATTTTTTTTTTTCATCTTTCTTTTTTATGGCCCTCAAAAATGTTTTTATTGGTGGCTGTTTAATCCCCACTATCTCCTGTGGTGTGATCCCTTGATCTACGAATTTGGCTCATGTTTGGGATCATGTTCTAAAATGGGTAGGCGCTTGTTAGAGAGACAGAGAGAGATTTCCCATTCGACTTCGTAGCTAATCCAAACAACAAATAAAGTGTATTACATAGTCCATTTTAGAGATTGACAAGCTCCCCAGTCAATAACTTTAGCACAAGATATTCCTAAAATAGGTACTATCAAGTTGGGTGAATTAGATAATGGGAAATTGACTGAACTGGCCACATCGATGTATTGTCAAATTCCCTGACTTTCAAATATTTCGAGGGTGGCCTTCTAACAAGCTACCGTAAATTACTTGTACCAAAGTGTCATTGTCCTTGTTTCAGTAGTTGTACGGATTTTTCAGGAATAAGAATTTACGTCGTATTTAATGCTAAGAAAGTGACATGTACAAAACCCTTTTTTGTGCCTGGGTAAGCACTAAACTAATGAGGCTCACATTGATGTATGTGTATAATCCATCCCGCCCATCCTTTTTGCTATGTCATTTTAGGGCTAGGGCCCAAATATCAACCCACTCTAGAGCTCGTGTAGGTCACATAATAGAAAATAATGGTGACAATGGAACCCACTGTTGAAACTTTCCAAGCTCACTGTGATGTTTGTTAGAAGTGGACACTGCCCAAGTTAGGACTTTTTGGGCTAACGACGAGCAGGCCGACAAGGTGGATGGAACGGATCACCCCATTGTGGGCCTTAAGCTATTGTACCAATGACTATCCTTTCATTTGGTAGTACAGGAAGTAAACATGTAACAACCGCAACTCATATCACATGAGAACCAGGACTCATATAACATGATAACTACGACCCATGTAACATGACAACCACGACCCATATCATATGACAACCACGACCCATGACATCTACGACCCTAACCACATTACAACCACGACCCATATAACATGATAACCACGACCCATATAATATGACAACGACAACTCATATAGTCTGCATTTCCTGCTCCTGCAATCTATCAATAGTCATCTCATTTTTGAAAAAAGTCAGGTGAGCTATTCCATGGAAAACAATTGAGATTAAAAATTTTACTCAAAATTCTACTCCACTTTCTACGTTATGGTCTATTTAAGATCTATATTTGAATGAAATTTAGTATCCTCAGTGTAACTAGATCGTTTCATCTGATAGAAGGTAAAGATCTTATGTATGTTTATCCCATGTAGTCACCAAATTAGTGTAAGTCACGCCATAGTCGTGCAAACGATATGTGTATGATAGCATAAGTTGCATCAGGTGGTTGTAATGCGGTAAGGGTCGTGCTCGTGATGAGGTGAGGGTCGTAGTTGTCATGGGTCGTGATTGTCATGAGGTAAGGGTCGTGGTTGTCATACTATAGGGTCGTAGTCTTCATTTTATAGGCCTTAGCCCAAAAATGAGAACCACGACCCATATAACATGATAACTACGATCCATGACAACTACGACTCATGACAACCATGACGCATATAACATGACAACCACGACCCATATAACATAACAACCATGACCCATGAAAACTATGACTCTTACCACATTATAACCACGACCCATACTGCATTACAACCACGACCCGGGAATTTGACCATATATTGAGGCACACATTGATGTATGTGTATAATCCATGCCACCCATCCTTTTTGCCGTGTCATTTTAGGGCTAAGGCCCAAATATCAGCCTGATCCAGTGCTCGTGTGGGCCACATAATAGAAAATAATGATGATAGTGGCACCCACTCTTGAAACTTTTCAGGCTCACTGTGATGTTTGTTAGAAGTGGACACTGCCCAAGTCAGGACTTTTTGGGCCCACAGCGAGCAAGCCGACAAGGTAGATGGAACGGATCACCCCATTGTGAGCCTTAGGCTATTGTACCAATGGTTATCCTTTCATTTGGTAGTAAAGGAAGTGAATATGTAACAACTGCGGCTCATATCACATGAGAACCACGACCCATATAACATGATAACTACGACCCATATAATATGACAACCATGACCTATGATAGCCATGACCTTCACCACATAACAACCACGACCCATATAACATGACAACCACGACCCATATAATATGACAACCACGATCCATGATAACTACAACCCATATAACATAACAACCACGACCCATGACAATCACGATCCATTTTTTGGTAGTATAAATGGATCAAAGGCTACATATTCAAGTCGTGGTATATATAATCCAATTGATCTTTGGATATGCTTCAATTTTGGGCTCAACCCCTTAAATTAGATGGAAAAATGGATGGACGACATGGATAGACCACATACATTCAAGGTGGGCCCAACCGAGTACTCAATCCGATTTCCTCTCTTGAGCGCAACTAACGTTGGGAAAAAGCTTGCGTGAGTGAAAGAAAAATGGGCGTGAATTGATACTGACAAGTTAAGTATCCAGACTCACTACTCAACCTGTGCGGATAAGAGTCATTTGCGTGATGGGAGTCTTTTGCATTGAAAATTTTCCATGATGGGAGTCTAGCTTAATGCTGAATGGAGAATGTGATATGTGATTATTACTTTTTTAATCCAAAATTACCCTTTGCGAGAGAGATTTTCTCCCTTACGTTATACACATCCTGACTTTTAACACACGGCACTTATTTGAGCCCACCATAATGTATGTGCTTCATCCATTTTTTAAGATCATTTTAAGGTTTGATACTGAAAATGAGAGGAATATATCAGGTGGACCACACCACAGGAAAACAATAGTGATTGGATATCCACCATTAAAATTCTCCCAAGGCCCAATGTATTGTTTATTTGACATCCAATTTGTTGATTAGGTCGTATAGACACAGATGAAGGGACAAAACAAACATCAGCTTGATCCAAAACTTTTGTCCCCCAAAAAGTTTTAAATGGTCGACATTCATTCAACATTGTTTTCCTGTAATGTGGTCCACTTGAGATTGGGATATACCTCATTTTTGGTCTCATACCATAAAGTGATCTATAAATATAGATGGATGGCATGGATGAAACACATACATCATGGTGGGGCCCACATAAGACCGACCACCAGCCACTGGCTAGTGACAGGGGAATAGTCAATCTGTTTCTGCGGATGCGAATTGGATACTGACAAGTTGAGAGTAACCAAATTATGTGGCCCCATCATGATGTATGTTTTGTATCCACACCGTTCATCCATTTGGAAATATAATTTTAGGTAGAGATCCAAAGAATGAGTCAAATCCAAAGCTCCAGTGGACCTCACCACAGAAAACAGTGGGGAGAGTGATGCCCACCATTAAAAACTTAAATAGGCCACGAAAGTTTTTAATCAAGATGATATTTGTTTTTTCCCTTCTTTCAAGTCTGTGTTAACTCTTTTTTTCTTTTTTTTGGTTTTTTTTTTTATTACACATGCACACACACCCCACACACTCACGCTAGTGGAATTTCACCACTTATGGATACTCGAACCCTTGACCGGGTGCTAAAACTCCTGATAGTCTACCACCCGAGCAATAGTAAGGATCCAAGTCTGTGTTAACTTGTGAATAGGTTGGATTTCAAATAAAAATCACGGTAAGCCTTAGGAAGGTTTCAACGGTAGGCATTAATCTCCCCACTGTTTTTTGTGGTGGGGTCAACTACATATTTGGATCTGCCTCATTCTTTAACTCATGCTCTAAAATTAAATATCCAAATAGATGGATGGTGTACATAAAGCACATACATCATAGTGGGCCCATGGAACTTGATGACGTGACTTCGGTCGCGAATCTCGCTATTCAACCTGTCAGTAGTTAATCTGCGTCCAAGTAGGATGCAGATTGGTGGGTGTACCTCACACCAGCTATATAGCTACTGTATTGACATCGGCAAGTTCTGCAGGTCCCATCATGAGGTATGTGTTGTATCTAAATCGTCCATCCATTTGGCCAGCTCATCCTAAGGCTTGAGACAAAAAATAAGACAGATCTAAAAATAAAAGTGGAGAACACTGCAAAAAGCAGCGGGGGATTGAATGTCTACCATTGAAACCCTTTTGGGGTCACAGAAGTTTTGGATCAACATGAAATTTGTTTTTGCCTCTTCATACAAGTATTTAACCTTATGAATAGATTGGATGGAAAATAAATGTTATGGTGGGCCCTACAAAATTTTTAACGGTGAAAATCATTATCCCACTACTGTTTTTAGTGTGGTCCATTTGAGCTTTGGATATGATTCGTTTTTTGGGTAATGCTTTAAAATAATCTTTAAAAATTGATGAACGGTTTGGATATGATAACATGATAACCACGACCTATATAACATGATAACCATGACCCGTATAACATGACAACCACGAGGTATATCAACCACTACCCATATAACATGACAACCACGACCCATATAACATAACAATTACGACTCGTGACAACTATGACCCGGGTGACAACCACGACCTATATAACATGACAACCACGACCCGTATAACATGACAACTACGACCCATGATAACCACGACCCATATAACACGACAACCACGACTCATAAAAACCACGACACATGTAACATGACAATAACGACCCATATAACATGACAATCTCGACCCTTGCTACATGACAACCACGATCCATTCGAAGGGTTATTGTTCATACATAATAGATTGTGGTTTTCATCCACAGAAGGTCGTGGTTGACAACAATGATCCATAGTGCATATGAACCATAACCCACTGTTGATAACAACCACGATCCATATAACATGACAACCACGACCCCATATAGTATGGTAAGGGTCGTGGTTGTAATGTGGTAAGGGTCATGGTTGTCAGGTTGATGTAATCAATAACTTATTTATTTTTAAATAATATGAGTCGAGGCCCACTATGGGGTGATCTATTCCATCCACCTTGTCGGCCAGCTTGCTGTGGGGCCAAATTTTCTTGACTTGTGCAATGTACACTTCTAACAAGCATCATAGTGAGCCTGGAAAGTTTCTACAATCACCATTATTTTCTATTTTCTAGCCCACACAAGCACCGGATTAGGCTGATATTTGGGCCCTACCCCTAAAATGACACAACAAAAAGGATGGGAGGTACAACATTCCAGATATCCCAAGAGTGGCCTTCTGACAACTTCTGATCCAAATATCAGCCTGATCCAAATATCTGGGCCCTAGATAATAGACTTCTGATGGCATTCCACCTTCCGTCCCCTTTCATGGCCCATCCGAAAGAGAATCCAGTACCTTTTGGTTATGAATATCTGAATAGGACAAACCAGCTTTCATGGGTATCTTTGCATTGAAACAAAATAATTAGAATTAAGCTCGGTCAACTGAAATGTATATTCTCCATATAGGAGATTTTCCAATAGACAAGATCTATCAACTTGAGACGAAGAGAAAGGTCTATCTATTTTATTTAGTTATTGGAGCAAATAGCAACAACCCATTTCATTGGATATGTGTCTGTTTTATTTTCCAATAGATTTACATGTTTCATTAATGGAAATTGTTTGATGCAGTGAGTAAGAGGCTCTGGTTGCTCGTCGTTCACCACACTACACAACACTACACGATTTTGTGGGCTTAGTGCCTAAGACTTGAGCTAGGTGTCTGCCAATAACTAGGCCCACCAAATAAATAGACCATGCCTAGGCATTGTTTTTTACCAAGGCTCTTATCACGCTTGAACACAAGCCAATTTATTGCTATGATGCGTTGGGCCCAAATATGAGGCCCCATAGGTAAATGGGATAACTCCAACCCAGTCCCTATTCCCGATCAAGCCCAAGCTACAAGAGAGCCTCAACAGAATCCTACCTCGCAACCTCAAGATCCTGATTCTCCAGTAGCTTGCCCATAGTGTCAATAAGATATCCCAGCTACTCTGGACATACCTCCTCAGCATACGAATCACACGAAGGTCAGGGGCAGTCCCAAGGTTGCAACAAATAACACTTACTTGAATTCCCTCCTTAAATCCTGGCGGGGCAAGAAAAGAAGTAGAGGGATCAGGGCCATCAACTTAGGCAGTGTTTCTCATGGATAAAGTCCTCCTTTGGAACGTGAGGGGAATAGGGAATTCCTCCTCGATCAAACATGTTAAAAATCTTTTGTCCATCCATAAACCGGCTATTCTGATCTTGCTCGAGCCCATGTTAGCTGACTCCAAGAAAATTCGAACAGGGCTACGGCTCGGTTTTCACAAGTCTATATCCAATGCAGCTGTCGGGGGTAAAATCTGGGTATTTCACCATTCTCCTTTCGATGTGGAAGTTATATCATTCTCGGACCAATTTCTTACCTTCAAGGCCAAGGTGTCGAAACTCCTCCAGCCGCTTCTCTTCACTTGTGTGTACGCAAAATGCACCTATGTGCGTAGGAGGGAGTTATGAGCAGATTTAGCTTCTCAATCCTCTGTGTTCTCTGATCCTTAGATAGTTTGTGGTGACTTTAATGCCGTCACCTCCCACTCGGAGAGAATTGGGAGCAACGCCTTGGCGAGAACCAGCTCTAAGGAACTTAAGGATGCGATTAATCAAGCCAATTTATAGGACGCAGGGTTTTCAGGGAATGCCTTCAGGTGGTGCAACAACCGTTCGGGGCCCAGTAGAAAATGGGCCAGACTGGACCGAGCCCTCTGCTCTTCCACCTGGCTGCAGACCTTCCCCTCCTTCTCAGTGCAGCACCTTCCCAGGATCAGATCAGACCATTCTCCCCTCCTTCTATCAGCTCCTTCGCCAGCTCCTCTCCCTCCAAGGCCGTTTCGATTACTTAGAATGTGGACACACCACGACGGTTTCCAGTCCCTGGTTTCAACAGCATGGCACGCTAAAACCTTCATCAATCCAATGGTCCATCTCCTTGCCAAGATGAAGAACACTAAGGTGGCGCTGAAAAAGTGGAACAAGGGCGTCTTCGATAATATCTTCTCCCAAATTAAGCTTTCAAACTCGAGGGTGGAGTCCCTGGAACAGGAAGCGATCCTCTCCCCCTCTCCTCATGTCCTGTCTAATCTGGAAATGGAGAAAAGGAATTTGGAAAGACTTGAGCTTCTGGAAGCAAAAATCAAGGAACAGATGGCTAAAAGAAGGAGACAGGAATTCGAAATTCTTCCATGCCTCTACGGTCAATCGCATCAGGCGAGCGCAAATTAGGCAGATCGTGCTTCAAAATGGCACCACTGTTTCGGATCCGACCCAGATGTGTGAGGCAGTAGCTGATTTTTTCGCATCCCTTTTCTCAACAGAAGCTACTGAACCGATTGGGGACTTCCTGAATATGATCCCTACCCTTCTCTCCCAAGCCGATAATGATGTTCTGTTGGCCACTCCTGCTGTCGAGGAAGTAAAGCAAGCTGTTGAAGCGCTTCCGCTGGACGGAGCCCCTGGTTCAGATGGGTTCTCGGGGGCCTTTTTCTCAGCGTGTTGGCCCATTGTTGGGGAGGACCTTCATAGAGCCGTCAGGTTCCTCTTCCAGGGAGGTGCGATCCCTAGAGCTGTTGCTACTTCTCTTCTTTACTTAATCCCTAAATGCATAGCGCCCAAATCCTTTTCTAATTTTCGTCCTATCAGTTTATGTAACTGTGTATACAAGATCTTTTCTAAGGTGATCGCAGCTAGGTTGAACTCCATTCTCCCCAACCTAATCTCCAGCGAACAAATGGCTTTCGTCCAAGGTCGCTCCATAGTGGAGAGCATCGCTTTGGCCTAGGAACTTATTAGAGATATTGATCGGAAGGTTAGAGGCTGCAACATTATCTTCAAAATTGACCTAGAAAAAGCATACGATCGCGTTAGCTGGCCTTTCCTAAAGAGTGTGCTCCTCAAGTTCGGCATTTCTCCAGCATGGAGTTCGATTGCCGAGTAATGCTGGTCGTCCCCTTGGTTCTCGGTCCTCTTCAACGGCGAGGCCACTAGCTTCTTCAAGTCAACTAGGGGCCTCCGTCAGGGGGACCCCCTCTCGCCTAACCTCTTCATTATTGTCATGGAGGCCCTCAGCAGGGGCATCACGGGGCTGATCGAATCCAATTCCTATCAGCCATTCCAGACCAGAAGAGGCTCTCAGACTATCTCCCACCTCCTTTTCGCAGATGACACAACTATCTTCTTGAATGGAGGTGCAAGATTGATTAGAAGCATGAGGGACTTTCTCAACAGATTCACAGGTCTGTCTAACCTTAAGATAAACCTTGCCAAAAGTAGCTTCATAGCCCCTGTCAAGGCTCCGGTTAGCAGGATCAGGAGAATTGAAGCGCTATCAGGTTTTGCCCGTTCAAGTCCCATCTTTCAATACTTGGGAGTGCCACTGTCAAAAGGTCGTGTCCTTTCCTCCACGTTCCAACCCCTCCTGGATTAGATTTTGTCCTGTATTTCAGGTTGGAAGGCCCGTATCCTTAACCAAGGGGCCGGAAGCGTTCTCATCAGGCATGTTCTTTCGGGCATCCCTATCCATACCCTTGCAGCCATTAAGGTCTCAAAAAAGACGATGGCCACGCTGGAAGCTGAGATATCTTATTTCTTCTGGGGTTGGACAGAAGCTAAAAAAAACCTCCATTGGGTCCGCTGGAGCAGAATCACTTCCCCAACAAAGGAAGGTGGGTTGGGTATCAAACGTTTAAAGGAAGTTGCGGTGGCCCTGACATTAAAAAGAGCTTGGACCATCTTCTTCGACCATGGCAGCAGCCTCTGGGCCAAATTCATGAGATCTAAGTATGCGATAGATGGCTTCCAAGTTCCCTCCATCCATCGTCAGTCGAACTCCTCGGCTTGGAAGAAAATCAGCAAGCTCATGAACCTTCTATCGGACCACTCTCGGCTTCTTGTAGGCAATGGTACCAGCAATTTTCGGGACGTCAACTGGTCGGGCCCTGGTCCTCTTTCGAGATGGAATATAAGGAGCATCCCCCCTCATTCCAAAAACCTTCAGATCAGGGAGTTCTTAGGGTTGGAGGGGCCCCTACACAATGACCCCTTCCCTGCCTCCCTGCCCCCCTCAGTTCGTTTCCATGTCACTACAGAAGGGATTACTCTGAACCAACAAGAAGATCACTTTATTTGGACTGAGGAGAAGTCAGGCCGCTTCTCAATTAAGTCGGCTTGGCAGCTCATCCGCGCACGTGGTCAGTCCTGCACTTGGACCGCGTGGGTGCGGCACTCTCTCCTCCCTCCCAAGATTGGGATGTTCGTCTGGAAGACTCTAAACAAGGCCGTCCCAGTAGACATAAGCGTCAAGAGAAAGGGAGTTCACTTGGCCTCCGCCTGCGCTTGTTGCGCCCAGGGGGGCCAAGCGGAGGAATCCATCGATCACCTCTTCGTTTCAGGGGAGTTAGCCTCTGCAGTTTGGGCCCATTTCTCCCCCATCATATCAGTGGACCTCCTCCCCAACCAATCGTTGTCGACCAAAGTCTCCCAATGGTGGGCAGTTGCGAGCAGAAGCTCTTTCTTGGGAGTCCTTAGGGGAGTGACCCCTGCTCTCATCCTCTGGGAAATTTGGAAGAGTAGAAACACCATGAGGTTTGAGGAGACCCATTCCAGCACCGCCGATGCTATTCATCAGGTTCGAAGCTGGCTATTTCGTCTGGCGACCACCTTTCCATTGTCGAGGTGCAACAGCTGGGCTGATAAAGAGGCCCAGGCGGATCTGCACCTTCCCCAGCTTGTGAGGCCCCTCCCCTCGATCTCCTTTGTGAGATGGTTTCCCCCTATCCCGGGCCATCTGAAGCTGAATGTTGACGGCTCAGCCAGAGGTAATCCCGGCCCATCGGGTGGTGGAGGCGTCTGCCGCGATGACAAAGGTCACTTCAAGTTCGCCTTCACTAGAGGCTACTGTCACGGTTCCAGTTTCCTAGCGGAGGCTAAGGTTGTCGTGGACGGCCTGTCTATTTGCTTCGGCAAAGGCTTCACTTCAATCGATGTAGAAACTGACTCCGGTTCAGTTGCCGATTTGTTCTCCACCCCGGGGGATGCGCCATGGCGAGTGTTTTATTTGAAGAAGAAGTTCGATTTGTTTCGTGCTAGTGGATTGCTGTCCATTAAGCATATCCCGAGAGAAGCCAACCGGGCTGCGGATAGCCTGGCCCACTGGGCCAGCGCCAATCAACATTGCATCTCCTTCGATCACCCCTCGCAAATCCCCTTCCTATCTCGTGGTGAGCTGGTTCTAGATAGAGTGGGTTTTGGTGAGGTGCGGATCTCCTAATTTCCTTTTGCGTTTTTGTGTAGTTCCTTACGATAGCGTGGCCGTTTCTTTATTTCGGGCCTCCCCGAATGTGCAGTTTTTCATTGCTCTCTGGAGTGTCAGGATCTTTTTGTTAGCCTGTCCTCCCGTTTCTGTAAAGCTTAGTGCCTTCTCAATGAATTCCAAGGGGTCCCATTTCCCCCCCTTTTTTGAAAAATAAAATAAAATAAAATTTGCCACTCCTTATAAAAAGAGATAAAATGATTTTGGAGATAGCCTAATGGCACCATGCTAAGTTAGAATGATGGCATGATATACTACCTCATGTGCATGAATGCTTGTGCAATTAATTCCCAAAGAAGGCAAACACTCTCCACTTGTCGGGTCAGTGCTTCTCCACCCCATGAGTGTCAGGACCACCCTAAAAAAATCAATGGTGGATGTCTCTCCTCCAATTGTTTCCTTTGGTGTGGCTATAACAACTCCATCTCATGGATTTTTTATTTTTTATTTCTTTTCAAAATGAACTTTTTCATTAATAAGGATGATTTCTTTATAGATTGGAATGGGAGCTCAGGTAAAAAATAGGCCCTGACACCCCGACTGAACAGCACATTCACATTCGCAGAGGCCCCACCCAAGGGGAGGCCCACCTATCGTATCAAAGGAAAAACAGAACTAAGGGCTAGGAACTGTGCACCACTCCTAACCCTGTCATATCCAGGACAAGCTCCCGCGGGAGAGATATGGGAGATCGGATACCGCATGAAAAATTCTGTTTTGCTGGTTGGAACTACCCCAGCAGGCCAGGCTGTCTACTACCCTGTTGGCCTCTCGCGAGATATGCTTGATTGAAATATTATATGTGGACCGAATGGAGTCAAACTGGTTTTTCCAATAGAATACACTCCAAGGAGTATCACCAGCTTTGGAAAACATGTCAACTATGGCAAGCGAATCACTCTCCACCTCAATCACGGAGAACCCTTTATCTATACAAATGATGAGACCGTCTACCACTTCTTTCACTTCTGCAAGAAAGCTAGATCCCACTCCGTATCCTTTAGAGAAAGCAAACTTAAACTCACATTTGTCATCTCAGCAAACGCCCCCACTGCCACACTACAACAATTCAGTCTTTTCGCGACAAGTCAACTCGTCGCTAAAAACTTTTTGCGACAAGTGTTGCTCGTCGCCACGTTTGATGCAAATACGGCGTCACTAATTCTATTTAGCGACGAAAACGGTAACTCGTCGCCAATAACTCAACTATTTGCGACAGCCTAATAACTTGTCGCAAAATACAGTTAATTAGCGACGAGTTGACACGTCGCTATTGCATATCGTAAAACGTCGCTAAAAATGAGACTCGTCGCGAATAAAGACGTGTCGCTACAAGTCCTCATCGTCGCTAACAAAACCGAATTTGTCACAAAACATTTTTTGCAGCAAGTGTTGCTTGTCACCAATTTTGTTGCAAATAATAATTATTTGCGACGACTTAATACATCGTCGCTAAATAAAGCTTATTTGCGACGAGTTTATACGTCGCCATTGAATATCGTAAAACGTTGCTAAATATAAGACTCGTCGCGAATAAAGACGTGTTACGACGAGTCCTCGTCGTCGCTAACAAACCCAAATTTGTCACAAAAAGTTTTTTGCAACAAGTGTTGCTTGTCACCAATTTTGTTGCAAATAATGATTATTTGCGACGACTTAATACAACGTCGCTAAATAAAGCTTATTTGCGACGAGTTTACACGTCGCTATTGCATATCATAAAATGTTGCTAAATATGAAAGTCGTTACGAATAAAGATGTTTTGCGACAAGTCTTCATTATCGCTAATAACCCACTACCAAAAAAAAAGGGCAACACCGACAGTTAAAAATCGTCGGCAATGACCTTCCCTAACGGCTTTTAGCCATCGCAAGGTCCGTCGGTAAAGTGTGCAGTGTGCATTGGCGTTGCTTACTGAATGCAATTCTCATTAAAAATAATAATAATAATAATAATAATAATAATAATAATTAATTGAATTTGGATGATATATTTTATTTCTTTCTTTTCGTTCAGGGTTTGGAGAAATGGGTATATCTAGTTATGGATGTGTGCATTGATTAATCAACGCACACATCCATAACTAGATATACCCATTTCTCCAAGGCCCTAAACCAACCAACCTATTTGAGAAGGCAAGTCTACAAAAAAGAATAGGAAGAAATCAAAATCAGATATATCATCCAAATTCCAAACATAAAAAATCATGTGTAAATATTTCCTAAAAATCACGAGTATTTACTCAAATTAGAGCAATGAAAGAGAATTCAATGAAATAGTATACAACATGTAAGTGAATGACAAGAAAAACATTAGATATACAAAAAGATGAGCAAAATGCTACACAGACTGAATTCAGCCTCTTCAAATACATATAAAATCATTTTCAAGTAAAAAAATGGAAATTATTGACTGATCAATTTCCATTACTCGCACTTCGCATATGAGAAATTACTGAAAGGCGATGATATCCCCAGGAGCATCAATTGCTGCATAGTCATGCAAGTCTGACATCAATGCACACATGATCAGGAATGGAAGAAACAACACCGAAAGAAAAAAAAAAAAACCATCATATATTCACGATAAGAATCTCAGAAGAAAAACAAACATTCGACAAATTGACAGGTTGGCAGAGAGTGCCCAAGTTGTTCTGCATCATCGGGAACGCTTCATGTGAAGAAATGGGTCAAATAACCCATTTTCCCGAAATGGGAAACAATCCACCAGAGACGAGAACACAAGTCAACCAATTTAGCTTCCCCAAATCACAATTTCAGAACAAGCTAGCTACATCAAGTTATGAGTGAGTCGTCCACTACACCAATTTAACTTGCCCAAATCGCAATTTCGGAACAAGCTCCATCAAGTCATGAGTTTTCAAGCATTGACTCAGATATGTAGACTGAAATATGAAAAGCAGTCTTACCATCATTGCACTATAATGAAAATATGAAGTTTCAATCCACAAAAAGAAAAGTACATAATTCAGAAGTTATTTAGGAAGCAAGAGCAGCAAAATGCAATAAACAATACCTGCTGTAATGAAGTTTTTTTTTTTCATTAAAAAGGGCATATATTAACATCTTAGAAGATGAGTAACACCAAATCCTAAGTTTTTATTATTGAATGCAATGAAAAGAAACAACAAAACCAATGGCTCAATGGCTACTATCAGAAGTTTACGTCAATTAATCTTTGGTCTTTAAAGGTGCTTTTGACATTTCAGGGGGCGTACTTGAAAGTAAAGGGTTCTCAAATTTTTGACAAAAAAGCGATGGTCGCTGTTGTCCTCTAAATCAGAATATTGATCAATACATGTAAAAGTTCCCAAATGTCTGATGACTGGATGTGATGTGAAGACAAGGAGTGGTGGTAATTTCCTAGATAACCAAGCAATCTTACCTGCACCACCAAGTCCTAGTAAAGGGTTCTCAAATTTTTGACAAAAAAGCGATGGTCAGTTCCCAAATGTCTGATGACTGGATGTGATGTGAAGACAAGGAGTGGTGGTAATTTCCTAGATAACCAAGCAATCTTACCTGCACCACCAAGTCCAGGTTTTGACTGCATGAGTTGACATCAACTTTGATGTCCTACAAATTTCAAAATGTACATCTCAGAGCCAAACCCATGCATAGAAAAAATGATTAAAAGGGAAGAAAAAAGAAAAGCATGCCAAACCAAGGAAATAAAGTGCAAGTTGTTACAGTCCTCTGTTGAGTTCGTGCCTGAATTTGTTGCAATGCTGCGGACACACTGCCTGGGTTACCTTGGACCAACTGGCTGTTTCAGCAAGAAAATTGAAAAAAAAAAAAAAAAAAAAAAAAAAAATTATCAAGCCATTCTCACCAAAAGTGGACAACACATCGAAACATTTTAGGCAACTATATTAACATGAGATTACCCAGGATGGTTAGTTGATGATTTAAGTAAAGCCATTCTCCTAGCATCCATAAGTTGTGGGGATGACTCAGACTCCATTGAGTGAGGATGTTTCATACATTCTTCATACATTTTTGCAGCCAAGACACTGGCAGTAGACTGCCCCAACATTCCTTCAGAGATTATAGCATTTATTGGGCCACTAAGACGAGGATGATTAGCATCCCTTCTCTGCAATTGAGCATGTCTCTGCTGCATGAAATGCAATTGCTCCATTTGTAGTTGATGCTGTTGTTGTTCCCTTGCTTTAATTTGTTGTGCCTGTTAATCAGAATAAATATAACATTGGTTGAAAAATTCAAATAGAAATCACCTCACAAATTGAGAACAAGAAGTACTAAAAAAATTCTAAATCCACCTCAATAGAAGCTGGAGCAACCTCAGACTGCTTCTCATTCATCCTTGCAATGAAGATGTCCCAAAAGACAGACCATTACTCAAAGAGATATCCCCCAGGAGCATCAATTGCTGCATAGTCATGCAAGTCTGACATTGAGTGTTTGATTAAAATTTTCAAACCCCATTAATCAAGAGCAGTCCCATATGATTGTCATTGTCATTTCTATTTTTTTTTTACGCATCTTAGTTTATGAAAGAGAGTTGCAATAACAACATTACAACAAAGAGAAGAAAAAATCGGAGAATTGCAAATTGTTTTCTTATTTAACGTTAAAGGCATAATCTTACACTATAGTGGGTTTCTTTGATATCTAGACCTGATTGAACTCCTCTCAACCTTACCTGACCTGAACATATTGATGTTACAGGCACCAAAATGAAATTATGTTACTTTCAAGATGGACTTGAAGGAAACAATTTACCTTCTATTGACCAATGATACACTGATGTTTGTGTGACCAACCGCAACATCTCTGGGGTAATCCACTTCCAAAACACAACCTGTGAATATAACAATATGGCATGGAAACTAATTGAGAAATGAAACAGCCTATGAAACAAATAGAAAAGTGAGCTAATAAAGTTTAAAGTGGATGGCATTATCACCTGCTCGGGCATCTGATGTGATTTCATTTTTGCCTTCATCTCAATTTTGAATATTTGTAGGTGGTCCTGAATAGTTCCTGGAAATTGAGCTTCAAACAGAATGTCATATATGAGATGCAACAAAGAAGATGCTCACCACAACAAGCACAAAGAAACAGAGGCATTCAATAGCCAACGCCGAATAGCTGGGGACAATGCTGAGTAATGATCCGACACATGCATTCCACGAAAAGCCATGACAACCATTTATCAGATGGAGAATGAACAAATTAGCTCCAAAATAAGCAATATGCATGAATATACAAAATAAATGGCAGCAGGAATAAAAAAAACAAATGGAACATTCATTTCTGGATAGAATTATTTCCCAAGTAGTGAACTACTAAGAGTCAAAAGGACCAGCAGGGTACAAGAAAAAACTAGAGTTGACAAACAGAATTAGTATAGGATATGTGTGCCACAATTATGCTAGGAATCAAAGATAAATATCTTGAGGTTGAAATCTGCACAAAATTTTTGAATACACTAGTAAAAGTAAGCAGAATGAAGACTGCAGAGTCATAGTTGAAGCCTGACAGCAACATAATTCCAAAGAGTGCTGTGGCCAGCATCACACATGCAGCTTGCCAATTTCCAAAATAGGAAGGGAAGCCAAAGAGTAAGAAACTTTACAACAGGAATGGTGACTTGTACATACGGCTATGACAGCTGTTTGTAACGTTCGAAAGAAAAACATTATGGCAGTAAGGGAAAACTCCACGGGGTATCTCTTTGTCATGGGCATCTGCAAATTCAAAACAATGTAAATAAATAATAAAATAATAAAAAAATAAAAACATATCAAATTTTCTAAGCCATGATAATTAAGAAATTTGATGACTTGCACATGTACAAATAGGCCTCATGGGAAAATTCTACGTATATACACTTTTCCTTATTTTCTAAGATAATTAGCCAAGCAAAGATGTACAGGAAGCAATGCTTGTGAAAAGACTATATGCAAGCAAAGAACAGCACGTACTTCAAAAAATCAGGAAAAAAAACCCTCAACTAGACTCGCCTGAGTCAACTCCACTCAACCAGATTACACCAAGACTGGAGAAATGTGATTCCTGTCACGACTCATATACACTGTAATGTCGATCTCTGTGGCCCCAGCATGATGTGTTGGAACCGTTCATCTCTTGGTGATGAGATGTTCTAAAAATCCAGCCATATCCAGAACTCAGGTGGGTCACACCATCTGGAACAATACAAAGTCATGCCTAAAGCATTTAAAATCACTTCATGAGGCCTATTGGAGTTCTAAAATTGCCTAAAATGATGGGACCCCGCATGCAGGTGGGACACACAAAATGGACAGGATGGATGTCCAGTCTGCATCTCATTGGCTCCATAAATAATCAGGAAGGTTTGGGTGTCCACTATCAACTGTTCTTTTGTCATGTAACCAACCCAAGTCATGGATCAGGCTGGATTTTGGGTTCTAGGTGTAATCAAGGGGGGACGTATGATGGACAGGGAGGACAGCCCACATGGATCATGGTGAGGCCACAGTGGTCGATCTTACCGTAGGCTGCATATGCACATATATGTAGTACGCATGTAAGTTGTACGTATGTACATACAAAGACAATCCACTGGCTTGAGTTTATGGAAACATTCCTGCGCAACTAGTACGATCAATCAATTCATGAGGTGGGCTAAAACAAGTACTCACATTTGGGAGAGGCATGTTGAAGAATTGTTGTAATCAGGAGTAATTAGGACTCTCTAATTCCCTAGTATCTACTCTCTCAGTAGTATTATAAGATAATTCGGAAATTTTCCTCACCATTTTTTCTTTTCACATCATATCAGAGCATCTTCTCTGATCTGATCTAGGCTATTTCTGGTGGCCTGCCTAACCAATCACCCGGCGGCAGCTCAAGACCGCAATCCCTCATCACCATCACTGTCTGCTCCAATCGGACGTCCATCTGCCAAACGAACAGAACTCCTCGTTGCCGCTTCTTCAATCCCAACAGCATCACCACCACAAAACCAAACTCAAACCCTAGCCCTCAGAACCATCTGTTGCAGAGCTTCAACCCGGAAAAGAGAGAGAGAGAGAGAGAGAGAGAGAGAGAGAGAGAGAGAGAATCACAGCCAAACCTCTGCAAGCAATGTCGATTGGCGCCTTGACGTGAAATCCCCAATTCCAAAAATCCTCAGATCCCCATAATCCTAAAATCCCCAAATCCCTAATTTGTAAAATCAGAAAAACCACAATTCGGGGTCCACATTCAAATCTGTAAGCCCTAAAATCCCTCACGTTCGAGAGAGAGAGAGAAAGAGAGAGAGACCTCACGTTCGACAAATAGTCTTCAGAGAGAGCGAGGGCGTGCGTGGGCAGGGCGTTCGTGGATCAAAGACAGAAAGAGAGAGAGGACTGAGGGACAGATCGAGAGGGAGAGAGAGAGAGAGAGAGGATTAGGGCGACGGAGAGGAGAGGGGGACGTGGATTAGCTACTGACAGGTTGTGTAGCGAGACTTGCTACTGAAGTGACGTCACCAAATTCTGTGGAGCCCACTATGATGTATGTGTTGTATCCACACCGTCCATCCATTTGGAGATATTATTTCAGGGCATGATCGAAAGAATGAGGCAGATCCAAAGCTTTAGTAGACCCAACTACAGAAAACAGTGGGGAGAGTGATTCCCACCGTTGAAACCTTCCTAAGACCCACCATGATGTTTATTTGACATCCAATCTGTTTATTAGGTCATATAGGCCTAGATGAAGGGGGAAAAAGAATCATCTCGATCCAAAACTTTTATAGCCCCCAAAATGTTTTTAATGGTTGACACTCATTCAACACTATTTCATGTAATGTGGTCCATTTAAGATTGGGATGTACCTCATTTTTGGTCTCATGCCGTAATATGATCTTTAAAAATAGATGGATGGCATGGATGAAACACATACATTATGGTGGAGCCCACATAGCATGGACCACCAACCATTTGGGGGGGGGGGGGGGGGTGGTTGTAGCCAATCCATTCCCTTTATTTGTGGTGTGGTCCATTTAATATTTGGATATAATTCATGTTTTGGATAATTCTCAGAAATGATCTCAAAATTTTGATGAACGGTGTAGGTTGTTCCAAATTTCCAGTAAATCCAAAACTCAAGTGGACCATGCCACGTGAAACAATGTGGAATAATGATTTCCACCGTTGATACCTTTCTTTGGCCGACAGTAATGTTTATTTGCCATCCAACCTGTTCATAATATCAAAAAGATATGAATGAAGAGAAAACACAAACATCAGTTTGATCCAATCTGTTTCCCCCTGCCACCACCAGCCCGATGGTTGGTGGTCAGTGCTCTGTGGACCCCATCATGATGTATGTATTTCATCCATTCCATTCGTCCATTTTTACAAATCATTTTAGGTCTTTACACCAAAAATGGATGGGATATAAATATAATTTGAACCACACCACAGGAAAATAATAGCGATTGGATATCCACCATTAAAATCCTTCTAAGGTACACTGTACTGTTTATTTGACATCCAATCCATCCACTCCATAGGAGATATGTATGAATTGTATCCACACTGACCATCCATTTTTTCATGTCATTTTAAATTATAGTAGATTTTTTTAAAAAAAATGCATATCTACGTATCAAGTGGACCTCGCCACAGGAAATGGTGCTAAGGATGGTCACCATTGAAACCTTTTTAGGGTCGACCATATTGTTTATTTGTCATCCAACCTGTTGATATGGTCATATACACATGGATGAAGTGAAAAAGTAAATATCATCTTAATCAAAAACTTCTATGGCCCCCAAGAATTTTTCAATGGTAGGAATTTAATCCCCACTTTGTGGTCCATTTAAGCCTTGGATCTTCGTTATTCGTGGGGTCATACTCTAAAATGATGCGTATAAATGGATGGGTTGTGTGGATAGAATTCATACATCTTATTGGCCCCTTAGTCGCCCATTAGAGCCTCATTCATCTCATCCCCCATCCAACCATTGTATCCCCCATCTAACCATTTATTCATCTCATACAATCATTCAAACATCCATTAATCCATCTATCCAACCATTCCATCCATCTATATATCCAATCATCCAAACATCCATCTATGCATCTATCCATCTAACCATACTATCCATCCATCCAACATCCAACCATCTCGTTCATACATCTGATCATCCCATCAATCAACGAAACATTTATCCATACATGCCATCTACCCATATAACCACCCCATCCATTCATCCATACATTCATCCAACCATCCCATCCATCCATTCATCCATCTATCCCAGCTATCCATCTAACGATCTATCGAACCAACCCATCCATCCATTCATTCTATCTAATCATCAAAACATCTATCTATCTATCCATATCATGTATCCATCCAAACAACCACCCATCCATTCTCATCTCAATCATCCAATCATTTATCCATCACATCCAAACATCCATCCAACCATCCATCCCATCAATCAATCTATCAATATTCATATAACCATCCCATCCAACCATCCCATCGATTAATATATCCATCCATCCATCCAATCATCAGATCCGTCCATCTAACCATCCAAACATCCATCCATCCCATCAATTCATCCCAAATATCTCATTCATTGGTCCATCCATCCCATCTATTCACATATTGATCCATCCAACCATCCCATTTATCCATCCATCTAACTATTCCATCCAACCGTCCAAACATCCATCCATCCCATCCCATCCATCCACCATTCAATCGATGATTGGAGGTTGATTTAATGGTCGAAAGCATGTTGTGTTGTACGATCATTGATTAGGAGGTTGATCTTGTGATTTTCGGTGATGTCTAACATTCGATTGTTGATTAGAGACTTAATGAAGTGATGTACGATGATTTCCACAATCCGATAAAGGATTGGAGGTGTTGATCGGATGGTCAATAACACTTTCTATCGTTCGATTGTTAATTGGAGGTCGATCAAGCAATTGTCAATATGCACCATTCCATCGTCAATAGGGGAATTGATAACAAGATTTATATTAGTTTGTACCGTTCAATCATTAATTGGAAGTTCATCAGATGTTCAACAACACTTCATGTTGTCCGATTCTTGATTAGGAAGTCGATCAAGCAATCATCAGTAATGTGCACTGTTCAATCATCGATCAGGAACTTAAAGAGCTAATATACGTTGGTTTCCACTGTTTAATTAATGAGCACACAGATAGATGAAAGAAAACTATTCATAAGAGTACACAAGCAAATAATTTACGATGTTATTACAAATACTCTACCATTTCGCAATGAAACTACATTCGTCATAAAAAGCTTCAGTTGGTATTTGTCGCAACGAGTTAACCTAGTCGTCGTTAAAACAAACTATTTGCAGCCACTTTTGTGTCATTGCAAAAAATGATGTTTTGCGACGACACTCAATTCGTCGCATAAAGTGGACATTAGCGATGACGATTGAAACGAATGGCAAAACGTCTTTCCCGCCATGTAACTTTTTCGAAAAAAATTGGTGAGAAACATTTTAGCGACGATAATTATAGCCCATGGCAAAAACATCTACTTTTTATGATGATTTACAATGTTGTTGCAAATACTCTAACATTTCGCAATAAAATTATATTCGTCGCAAAAATCTTTAGTTGATATTTATCGCAACGAGTTAACCTAATCGTCGCTAAAACAAACTATTTGCAGCGACTTTTGTGTCGTTGCAAAAACTAATGTTTTGCGATGACACTCAATTCATCGCATAAAGTGGACATTAGTGATGACGATTAAAATATGTGACGAAACGTCTTTCCCACCATGTAATTTTTTTGAAAAAAATTGGTGGACAACATTTTAGCGACGATAATTATAGCTCGTCGTAAAAATGTTTACTATTTGCGATCATTTACAATGTTGTTGCAAATACTCTAACATTTCGCAATGAAACTATGTTCGTCGCAAAAAGCTTCAGTTGATATTTATCGCAACGAGTTAACCTAGTCGTCGCTAAAACAAACTATTTGTAACGACTTTTTTGTTGTTGCAAAAACTAATATTTTGCGACGACACTCAATTCGTCGCATAAAGTGGACATTAGCAATAACGATTGAAACGCGTGACGAAACGTCTTTCCCGCCATGTGATTTTCACGAAAAAAATTGGTGGGAAACGTTTTAGCGATGATAATTATAACTCGTCGCAAAAACGTTCATTATTTGCGATGATTTACAATATTGTTGCAAATACTCTACCATTTCGCAATGAAACTATATTCGTTGCAAAAAGCATCAGTTGGTATTTGTTGCAACGAGTTAACCTAGTCGTCGCTAAAACAAACTATTTACAGCGACTTTTGTGTCGTTGCAAAAAATGATGTTTTGCAACGACACTCAATGTCGAATAAAGTGGACATTAGTGATAACGATTGAAACATGTGGCGAAACATCTTTCTCGCCATGTAATTTTCTCGAGAGAAATTGGTGGGAAACATTTTTGCGATGATAATTATAGCTCGTCGTAAAAACGTCAATTATTTGCGATGATTTACAATGTTGTTGCAAATACTCTAGCATTTCGCAATGAAACTACATTCGTCGCAAAAAGCTTCAGTTGGTATTTATCCCTACGAGTTAACCTAATTGTCACTAAAACAAACTATTTGCAGCAACTTTTACATTGTTACAAAAAATAATGTCACAACACTCAATATTTTCTCGGGAGAAATTGGTGGGAAACGTTTTAGCGACGATAATTATAGCCCGTCACAAAACGTCAACTATTTGTGATGATTTACAATGTTATTGCAAATACTCTAACATTTCGTAATAAAACTACATTCATCATAAAAAATATAATTCAGTATTTTTTGCGTTGAACTAGTCATTGCAAAAAAAAAAAAAACTATGAAAAAAAGTCTAATATTGTATTTTCACAACAAGCTTAACCAATTGTCGCAAAAGCTACTGTTTGTGACAACTTTTGTGTTGTCGTAAAAAACTTTTTTTTACGACATCTAATTTGTCACAAAAAGTGGCTATTAGCGATGACTGGTTAAGCTCATTGTGAAAAATTCATACGACAAGTTTTGCGACGACAATTGAAGCTCGTCGCAAAAAAGTTAACTATTAGCGAAGATTTAAACTATCATTGTAAATAATCTATTTTTTACAACGACTTGAAATGTCATCGTAAAAATTGACTTTTTCCAATGAAATTAGACTCGTCGCTAAAAAAATCGTTGCAAAAAGTCTAATTTGTTGTAGTGCCAGAAGGGCCGGGATTGCCCCTAGAAGAGTCATCTACATTCAACTTCATTCCGCCCATGTTAGCTTTTACCCATTTCACATAAGACATAGGAGGAATGCTTCTACCCGGAACGAGCCCAAGATTTGCCACGACGTCCCTGTTTGCCTGATTTTTACTCGAAGGGAGGGGAAAGGTATTGGACAAGAGGAAGAGACAAGACTGAACCTGGCGAATGGATTGAGATGCATTGAATAGAACCTCTTCAAACCGTTGCGTGTTCCTAGCCTTCTAGATCTCCCAGAGGATCAGGGTCGAGGTCAGCCCTCTAAGGACGCCCAATGAGGAAGAGCATGGCCCACCATTGGGAAGATCTCCCCATAGCCGATTGGTTAGGGAGGAAAGCAATGGAAAGAATGGATAAGAAGTGACTCCTAATGGATGAAGCAAGCTCACCTTCGATGAAGAGGTGATCGAGGGATTCCTCTATTTGGCAGAGTGGCGTACAACAGATGCAGGAAGAGGCCATTTGGATGCCCTTCCTTTTCAAGTTGTTGTCGACTGGGACAGCATTGTTTAGGATTTTCCAAGAGAAAACCACAATTTTTGGAGGAAGGTGGGAGTGTCACGCCCACTTGGCCCAATTGCGTGTCTGGCCATGGGCACGGATGAGCTGTCACGCTGATTTGATGGAGAATTCTTCAGACTTCTCTCTAATCCAAACAACCTGATCATCGTCCTGATTAAGTGATAAGCCTTCAACAATTACGTAAATACGAACTGAGGCTGGGAGACGGGAGTTGTGAAGGAGGCCATCAAGCCCAATTATATCCTTGATCCTTAGGTCTTGTAATTAAGGAGGGATGTTGCCTAGAATCCATCTTTTAAGAGGGCCAAGCCCCGTCCAGTTCTCATTCCAAAAATTGTTGTTCCCATCCCCCAGCAACAAACGGGAGTTATCCTCAAGGAGGTCAAGAAGTTTACTAACTTTTTTCCACGTCGAGGAGTTAGACTGGCACTGAATGGAGGTGTCATGCGAGTCGTTGATGCCTATTTAGATCGCATGAATCTCGCCTATAGGCTGCTCTTGTGGCTGAAGAAGATGGTCCAGGCCCTTTTCAATCTCAGGGCCGCTACGAGGTCACTTAAAGTTTTGATTCCCAGCCCTCCTTCCTTAGTTGGGGTAGAGATTTTTTTCCAACTAACCCAATGGAGGTTCTTTTTTCCTTCAGACCACCCCCAAAAGAAGTCAGCGAATCCATTTTCCAGGGCCGTCAACGTCTTTTTCGGTATTTCTACCATCGCAAGTGTGTATAATTAAGAATACTCGAGAGGACGTGTTTAATAAGGGTGATCCTGGCGGCCTGGTTCAGGAAGTAGGCCTTTCAACCCAAAATGCATGACAAAATTTTCTCCACAAGTGGCTGATATGAGGAAGAGCGGATTCTACCTTTGGACAGTGGCACACCAAGGTAGAGAAAGTTAGAAACCGATCTAGCAATCCCGAACACCCTCTCAATACCCCGAATCCTACTTTCTGTTATCTTTGAGGATATCATGAAGCTGCTCTTGGCATTGTTGATCTTGAGGCCTAACACGTTCTTGAACTGCTATAGAAAAGCCATCAGATTTTTGAGTGATGAGCTACTACCATTGATGAAAATTGTTGTGTCGTCCACAAAGAGAAGGTGGGAAATAGTCTAGCTTCCTCTTCTGGTCCTAAAGGGCTGACATTTATTGGATTCAATCAGCAATTTAATGCCCCTATTGAGGACATTCATGATTAAAATGAATAGACGGGGCAAGAGGGGGTCTCCCTGGTGGAGCCCTCTTTCTGATTTGAAGAAGCTCGAGGCATCGCCTTTGAAAAGCACTGAGAACCACGGGCCCGACTAGCATTGCTCAACTAGAGAGATCCACGCTTGACTGAACCCAAATCTTTGGAGAACGGCCTTGAGGAAGGACTAGCTCACGCAGTCGTAGGCTTTCTCGAGATCGATCTTGAATATAATATTACTACCCCTGACCTTCTTGTCTATGTCTTGGGAAAGTTCTTACGCCAAGGCTATGCTATCCGCTATTGATCTCCCTTGAACAAATGTCATTTGCTTCTCTAATATAAGCTTAGGAAGGATGGAGTTTAACCTTGCTAAAATCACCTTAGAAAAAATCTTATATACACAATTGCATAGACTAATTGGACGAAAATTAGAAAAAGACTTAGACGCCAGACATTTTGGGATTAAGCATAGGAGAGATGCAAAGAAGGCTCTAGGGATCGTACCTCCCTGGAAGAGGAATTTAACTGCTCAGTGGAGGTCTGCGCCAATAATATTCCAGCACAACGAAAAGAAGGCACCAGAGAACCCATCTGGGCCAGGGGCCCCGTCCACAGGCAGTGCTAAAACAGCCAATTTCACTTCATCTATCGAACGGAGAGCAAGGAGGAAGCCATTGTCTTCTGGGGAGACCAAAGCAGTGATCATGTTGATGAAGTCTCTAATGGGCGTCGTTGCTTCAGCTGAATAGAGGGCCTCGACGAAGTTAGCTCCTTCGTCTTTCATTTGGGATTGATCGTTAGTTTTGGACTCGTTCTTTAACACAATTTCTCTTATTTGAGCTCTTCTAATGTGATTGGTTGTGGAAGCATGGAAAAACTTGGAGTTTCTATCTCCTTCTTTGAGCCACTTGTTTCTGGATTTCTACTTCCATAATATTTCTTCCAGAAATTTCAGTCGAGACAGCTTGTTTTTCTCCATTTCTAGGTTCGAGAGGTTTAGAGAAGATAGGGAGGCAATCGCTTCCTATTCGAGCTTCTCCACTCGCGATATGGAGACCTTAATCTGGGAGAAGATATTGCTAAATTCATCTTTATTCCAGCTCTTCAATGCTACTTTGGTGTTCTTCATCTGGTTTAGGAGGTGAATCATCGGGTTGATGAAAACATCTAATTTCCATGCATCGGAGACTATATCCTGGAAGCCTTATGCTAAATCCACATTCTTTGGAAGCGGAAAGGCCTCGGGGGAAAGGGAGGGGATGATGGGGAAGATAGTAGGAGAGGGGAGTGGTCTGAGTTGGCACGGGGTAGATGTTACACGTTGAAGGAAGGGAACCTCTGAAGCCAAGCTGGGGAGCATAGGGCTCGATCGAACCTAGCCCATTTTCTGTTTATCCTTGATCGGTTGTTGCACCAGGTGAAGGCATTCCCTGAAAATCTTGCATCTATTAGACTAGCTTAATTAATAGCCTCAGTAAACTCTTTGGAGCTAGGACCCACCAGCGAGTTTCCACCAATTCTCTCTGATTGGGAAGTGACCACGTTGAAGTCCCCACATACAATCTAAGGCCCTGTAAAAGAGTTGGCCTGATTAGCCAAGTCTGACCATAAGTCCATCCTGCGCAAGTAATAGCATTTGGCGTAAACACAGGTGAAGTGAAGAGGATGATCGAGATTAGACACCCTGGCCCTGAATGCAAGGAATTGGTCTAACGATGATAGAGAGTCCACAGAAATTGTTGCGTCGTGGAAAACTCAAAATTTACCCCCTACCGCTGCATTGGAGATGGAGCAATGGAAACCCAGCTTTAACCCTGTACTCACTCTTCTAGAGTCTGTAACCATGGGTTCTATTATAATCACAATCACTAGTTTGTGAATGGAGATAAGCCTTTTCTCATGTCTGACCGAGGGAGAATTACCGATTCCCCTCACATTCCAAAGAAGGATACTATCCATCTGATGCACTTCTCGAGTTAATCGCCCTATTGCTCTTGCTTCTCTTTCTGCCACGCCAAGACTTGATGAAACTACTCCAGAAAACTCATGCATCACTATTTGCCTCTCCATTAATGTTTCCCCTGTCCACTTCTAAAGCTGGCTGTTCATTTGAATTTTCCACTGCAAACTTCTCTCTGACTGATTCTGTTTTTGTGACTGACACTTGCTTTGCATTGTTGGGTAGAATATGGCTATCTTGCTGGGGATGGTCTGGGCTTTGATTAGGACAAGCATGGAAGAAGGGTAATAGGTCTATATGAAATTGGCCAATATCAAGAGAAGGAGCTTCGATTCTAGCTGTCGATATCACCTAAGAAGGAGAGTTCTCTCTAGATGGTTGGGAAATGGCTATAAGGTTCCTTGGCTTAGCTCCCTCTGATTGGGAGAGCATTCTCCTACGATTGGGAAAGGAGAGGTTGGGGGTGATTTGGCAGTCAGACATGTTTCCGGCTCTAATACTATCATTTTCCTACATGAGGGGATGCAATTGGGATCTATTCGCGCTGATGGCTTGATCAACATTCGTGTTTTGTTGCTAACTAAGACCTGTGATGGATGGTGACCTACGCTAATTGAATGGTAGCTGTGGGAGCTGGGCGGTGGCTATGTGAGAGTGTACACTGAGCCTTTGTTCTAGATACATCCTCAGTTTGCAGAGCTGGAGTGTTCTGTTGCTGAATATTAGGCTCTTTCAATTGATCTACTTCCCTAGAAGGAAAGGCAATGGCTAACGATTCTGCAAAAGCTAGCATGGCTAGGATGAAAGAGTCCTGAGGGCTCACATCGCTCAGGAATCTGTTGCCTAGACTTGCCGAGGAGTCAGTTACACTAGCACTGTAAGGCGTATTTTGTCAAAACAGATGGTGGACGACCTAGTTGCTCTCCCTTGTTATGGTAGAAGGTAGATAGTACCCAATCTCTTGTATTGTGATATTTATCTGGTGGTTCCTTAGGGGTAGGGTGAGAGTGGAAGAAGTTTCGGAGCTCACCCCCGGGATCCTCAATAACTGCAAATATCAGGTAGACTTCCTGACCCTCCTTGAGTTCTACCACTTTGGATAAGTCTCTTCCAGGCCTTAAGATAATCTTCACCCTTGCAAAGACCTAGAAAATGCCATATCTTGCCGTTAAGTCAACTTGAACTACCTTACCAAAGTGTTGTCTGATATCCACGATCACTGATTCAAACTAGGCATGGGCAGGGATGCCATGCAATCTAATACAAGAGCCGCCATGCCCTATCATGGAATTAGGGTGCTAAGGTTCAAACCCGTCCAAGCCCATGGTTGAATGGAGGGTAGAGTCGGTGGAAAAATCTCTGAGTTCCTCTATAGATTTGAATTATAGAAGAAATGCTTGTGGTGTTATCCTGACAACATCCACAACCGATGCTACAAATATGGAGTTCCTGAGGGTCCGGAGAAGCTGAATGATGGGAGTATATGGTTAGTTGGAGTAACACACTAGAGACATCTCCAAGCAACGTATCTTATGGTCGACCAAGGCTAAGTCCGCTATTACAGTAAAAGAGTCAGCACCTGTCAATTTCAGATCTGAGGGAGGGGGTTTTCTCTTGAGGATTTCACTGTAGGAGTTTGGCTTCAGGGGTTCCGGATTCGAGTGTTGTTGATGGGTATGATTGGATTTCCTTTGTGGGCCTAGTTAGGAGATCGCTGCCTAAATGGAGACCACTCTTCCATCAATTCGTCTACCATCCAACACTCCAATGGTAGCTTTGGCTTCATCTTCGTAGAGGAAGCGCACAAGCGTGAACCCTCTCGGTTTGAGCGATCCGGGGAATGTAAGTAGGTAAACTTCTTTTACCTTCCCATACTTCCCAAAAATGATGCCAATATCTTTACGAGAGCAATCAAAAGGGAGGTTGCCGATGAAGACTGTGAAACCTAGCAATCTCTGGTAACTAGGAGATGCCCTAGAGTAGTTCGCCTCCTTCCTGTAGCCTTGGCTGATACTCGGGAGGGTTCGGCAATCCCACCCCTAATTTCCGATTACCTTTTTCTTACCTAGGGATGAATCCCGGTGACGGGACCTTCCCTTGTTCCTCACCGAGCGAGAAGCTCTCATGCTTAAGGAGGAGGAGATCCTACCAATACCTCCTTAAGCTCTCACGCTTAAGGAGGAGGAGATCCCTGTGACGGGACCTTCCCCCATTCCTCATGGAGTTATACACACACACACACACACACACACACACATGCAAATCTACCTCACGAGGAACATAGTGAGAACTCAAAACCTATAAATTAAAATATTTTAAGTACATGGTAGAAGTATTTAAATTTTGAGGACAAAATTATTTTTAAGGGGTACACTGTAACACTTGGAACTTTTCAATACCCGGGTATTGAAAGTTATTGGGTATTATCATAAAAATATCTATATTAGTATATATGTGTGTGGGAATACACATAACCTACATTATACATTATCACCCAATAATTCACAATCCTCCTATCTTAATCTTCCAATCTTGAGTTATGACAACTCAGTGTACTTATAAAGTTTAAGATGAATCGGCCTTTTGATTAACCATTGATTTCTCAATTTAGATTTACATCGCCAATGATTGTTCAACCCACATTTTAAATCAGCCCGTTGAGACACATGATATAATACCTAAGCATTTCAAATAGATTCAATTACAAAAATGAATCAATCCCTCAATTTTTATCCTAAATTGGCGTGAACAATCCTTTAACTTTTTTAATAAGGAGAAAATATTTTATTATAAACTAGGACATGCACAAGAGATCGAGACATTCAGGCGGCCCAAGACAAAGGCCCCGGGCTCGCCTATCATATAACCCAACATGGGACCTAAATAAAACAGCCTACATGAGATTTCCATGCCACACACACCTCTTGGGAGTGCTCATATTTTTTTTATCAAGTGCAGTCCCGCTTTGGTAAATGAACCGATGGCTACCATGGTTCCTTATAAGTAATTTTAACAGAATAAATTATGTGCAGTCCCACTTTGATAAATGAAACAATGGCTACCATGGTTTCATATCAATAGTTTTAATAAAATAAATTATTCAGAGTATTGTTCATAATCGACTAATAGATACCCAGTTATATCTCAAGTTAGTATAGTTAAAAGACTAGATATATCTATTACTTTATATATCAGGGTACCACATGTGTCTTGAGTAGAAAAATGTAGAATTTAATTTTATGATAGGCCACACATGGTACACATATCAATTGGAGGATGCAGATGGCTTAGAATAATGAAATGGGCATCAGGTGGGGCCACGATGGTGGTGTATATGTACAATGCACCCTTGGAGTACCATACCAACTTCCACAATTATGTGTTGCAATTGAGTACAGCCTCTCTGCCTTGCGAGCTAGGTGTGGTGGCAATAGAGCCGTACCGGATACGATGATTGGTATTTCTCGGCCGCCGACCTGTGCTCACAGGAAGCAAGCCATTATCTCCAAAGTTTAGGCAATGGAAATCCCATTGTCTATGGCAGTGAGGAGTAAAAGACAATGACTGATCATCCTATTTAACAAGCTCTTTTTTCCTTTTTTTTTTTTTTCTTTTTTTTTTTTTCTTTTTTAAATTTTATTTTAGAAAGAGCTATATATTTAACAAGCTCAAGCTCAGTCATTAACGGCACACTCAGGTAAGCTTTCGTCATCCTCATGATCGATGGACCATGATTCCCATATAACTAGCTAGCAATTCTCAAAAGTAAAATAACATTAATCGTTTTACGGACTGATAAAGTATCCACCCTACATCCATATATAGATTTATAGCTGGTACAATCAACCCTACTCAAATCTCCTAAACCATCTTTAACTAGAGTCCAAATTTATATAATAACTTACACAACTCTAATAAACTAATAAGATAAATAAAGTTTGAAAACATGAGATCCAAAAGGAGTACTCAATTTTCTTGTGGGGTCGTTGATGATGGCCAACACTTTGGACATGCATTCATGATCCTTGATCATCCCTACATGTTCTTTCTTTTCTTTGACATTTTCAGGATCCTAAACGCCCCCACCACATTCATTTCCTTAATACAGATACAAACATAGTTGGGGTAACCGTTTGAGTCAAATGCATAGATCCTCATCCCCCTTTCTTTCCATGGAAATGCTGACATTAGTGAACTTGGTTTCCCCTGTCTTCATCTGCTCAGAGACAATTTCACTGTATCGTTTGAACAAGACATCCAGAATTGCCTCTCCGAAATGTGCCGCGATTAGAGGTTCAGCGACGGCTCTCATATACTGGGCCACCTTTTGTCCCCTCGCCAAAGCAAAACCATCATCAACTTCATCTTCGATGTCCCACTTTACTTGGGAGACTTGTAGCCGATGGAGGATGAAGGATCCTTCCTTTTGAACGAGTTCATCGAGCTCCTGTGGTGAGGGTGTGTATTGTGGCAGATTGAACGAATCCACTTTCTCTTCTTCAATCAGACCCTACATTGAAAGTAAACCCACTTATGATTTATGACAATAGGATGCAAATGATATCAGTCAATGAAAACAAATAAATAAATCAGTCAATGGATCCCCGATTGGATGAGAGCGGTTCTTAATTATTGTATTAACATGTTTAAGAAAGTCTATCTTCGTGGAAAAGGTAGGTCCCACAGTGGATACTGGAGAGAGAGAGAGAGAGAGAGAGAGAGAGAGAGAGACCTGTGAGGCAATATCATTGAGGGCCTGTGCTAGCAATTCCCAAATGTAACAACACTCTTTGCTAGAGGGATCTGCACTCTTCCTACCCAAAAGTGTTAGGACCATACGTCCACCACCAATCATTTCTTCTGCACGGGCCTTGAGAAATGTCAAGAAATCTTTCTGGAATTGCTCCAGATACGCTTTAAAAACGATAGGAGGACTCGTCTTCGCCATGTAGATGTTCCCTTTGTTTAATGCTACTCCATTTTCACTCTCAAGCCCTGCAGGAACCTGCCATTATCAAGATGCCAACTGACATTAGTTGTTTGGCTGAGCTAGATTGACTAATTCACAATCATTCTTTTGATTTGTGTATATCTGCAGTCATCTAGACCGTCCAAATTGTTGTATCATTTCCAGTTGAATTTGGCTACAGACCATTTTATTGCATAATGGTCCATTTTTATAGCCACCAATTTGATTATTAGGTTTGTTTGATCAGTCCAATTTTTGGGTTATGCTTCATTTACCTCAGGCCTATGGTCCGGTCTGGATCGATTTAGAAAGTGAATGAAACATCACATTAATATAACTAATACAGCGAATTATCACTACAGAAGATATGTGCCATGAACAAAGAATCAAACCTTGGACAACCACATGAGGCTGTAAGAAGAATGGATGAAGTGAAGGCTTTTTCGTGCAAAAAGCCTACCATAGAAGGAACCCGGGACCCCACCAATGAAACATGGCCCAAATTCATCTCCTTTCTCTTCCTTCAATTTCTCATAGAAAGCGGGCAACGACCTGAAAACGGTATTGAAGTCGTTCCCTGGAAGGTCATTCAAGTACACACGCAACTCCGGCAATGGATGTTTTAGACGGTCACAATTTCCAGCAATGGTATCCATGATTTTGGAGATGACCATCAAAGTGTTGGGGCCTGATGAACAACCCAAGTCTGCAATTCCCATGCTATGTGGGAATGTGTTGCAGTAGGCATGTAGTAAAGCTTCTTCTATCATGGGCTTCATTATGGATATAACCTTCCTCTACCAAAGAAAATACATGAATGAGTCAATGAATAAGATTATAAGATAATGAGGAAAAATAATTAAGAGTATAGAGAGTCCATGCCGGATCCTCTGCAACGATTGTAGAGTATATAAGCTTCTTCTACAACTGTTGCAAGCGTGATCAGACCCGCTTAATTTTTGGGCCAAGTATGTGGAAAGTGTAATGCATTGGATGAACGATTCAGATCTAGCCCCATGGGCTAAGCAGGACCGCAGAGTAGTCACAACATTTCCTGACACAAACACGGGGGAGAGGAGGTACCTGAAGAAAGGAGTTCTTAGCGTAGCTATTATCTTCAATTCCTCCATTCATGTGAAGAACTTGTTCTACTTTCATCCTCTCTCTCTCTCTCTCTCTCTCTCTCTCTCTCTCTCTCTCTCTCTCTCTCAATCACTGACTCAATCACAGCATTTCCTGAGATGGCATCCGTCTTATATAGGCATACATCCCGTGCTACATAGGCATACATCCCGTGCTACATGGTCGGTGGTCGGATGGTGATTTTCGTGTTATTTTCTAACACCAGAGAATATGTGGGGACACGAGCCATTTCCAAGAAAGGTTACATCCAAAAAAATTTATTTTTTGTTTTGTGACCTCTATTCGTCAACATGAGAATAATAATACGGAACCGTTGAGATCCCGTTCACATGCAGGGAGTCAGTCGAGAAAGTTTTATCAAAGTTTTCTATTCATTCACCGGGGGACCCACGATGCATGTTTCATGATTCAAATTTAAGATGCTCTAATGTCAGGATGTAGGACATGCCACCGATCCATTCTTTGCATGGCTATATCTAAAGTAGCCCAAACAAAAGTAGTAGTCCATCAAATACGGGTCCATTCGTAACTCGTCCAGCACATTCACTTAAAAAAAAAATCATTCTGGATAGAGAGATAGTTATTGCGAATGTGAACCGGAAATTGCTTGTAACTTTTGATTTGAGTATTGTCAGAGAACGCGTGACTTATCAATTTTTATGTAACAATGCTTCTGGGATCAACTGGCGAGTTATGTCGACTGAATTCATCCATTTGTCAGAAAAAGCACTTCTTCAATTCAACTATGTGATTTTAGAAAATTTTGCTATTTTTAGTAATTTTTATTTTTTTGTCATCTCTTTATTTTTAGAGTTCTAAATTTATTTATTTATTTATCTATTTTGCTTGTGATCATGTTAGGAATCCTCCATTAAGGTTTATCTAGACTTTTTATTTTTGATGAATTAAGTTTTTGAAGGGTTTTGCTAGAATTAGAAATTAGACTTTAGAAGAATTTTGCTATATTAGATAATTTGAAATTAGGGTTTGGGTTTTCTTTATTATTAATATAATTGAGAAATTATATACACAATATTCAACAAAATATTAAAAACAAAAATTTGGTGAACTCAAGAACTCTCGTTGTAGATTCAAAATTTTAATCATAGGAGAAAGACGATACTCTTATTCTTTATCGTTTCACGCTTTTCTCTCCATGTGTCATGTTAGTAGCATGAAGTAAAAATTAAGATGATCAGGTATTAGCCACAATAATTAAATTTAGGGTCATTCATAGGTGTAATTGCAGTTAGGAAAGCTAGGGTCCATGGTCCATCCATGAGATCAAATAGACCAATGGTCTAGATGAGTGAACCATAAGCCTTTGGATTAAGGAACACTCGCGCACTTTTCATGGCATTCCATTGCCTAGTGTAGCATACAACACCCAGGTTCGTATTGTGTGCTAATGGAAATGTTTTGTCCCCGGCCATGGTGGCTGCGTTTTATCCATGCTGTTGATCCATTTTGCAGGATCATTTTAGAACATGAACCCAACAATGAGGCAGATCCAAATCTCAGGTGGACCATATCATAGGAAAAATGCAGTGATAGAACATCCACCATTAAAAATCTCCCAGGACCCTCTGTAATGTTTATTTGCCATCTCAGCGGGATTAGGTCACGTAAACTCAAATGAAGGATTTTTATTTTTATTTTTTATTTTTTGAAAAAAAAACAAATATCAGATTCATCCAAACCTTTTATCACTGCATTAGATTAGGTGATTGATAAAATATCATCATGTCTGTGTGACCTAATCACATACGTGTTCAATCACCACCGTTTCCTCTGGCGTGGTCCACTTGAGATTTGAATTTGCCTTAGTTTTGGGCTCATGCCCTAAACTGATCCAACAAAATGATTGTACAGCATGGATACATACATCATAGTGGTCCACAAAGCCTTTTTCAAGTATACATAGTACCCATGCTGTGTTCATCCGAGATGAGGCCAGTGAAAAGCAACTCGGATTCCACTTGAGCTTTGCTTATTTTTGGGCTCATGACTTAAAAAGATCTGAAAAAAGGGTTGGATAGCCTGGATAAAACATATACTATACACCGTGCCGTGGACCACGGAGCTTTTCCACGTAGACACACAGTACCAGGTCGGTGTCTTCATTATTCAATCCGAGTTCCATTTCACCGTGTGATTCACGTTTTCTTTTATTATAATGCTAAAATGCATGCAGGTATACGAGCCGCTTGTACAAACGTTTCCTCAGGTCTTGCATTCGGTGCGGGGAGTGTTCCAGGAAAGGGGGCGCGGATTGGATACTGACGAGGTCAGTAGCCAAATCCCTACTGAAGTGACGTCACCAACCTCTGTGGACCCCACCATGATGATGTATTGTATCCATACCGTCCAACCATTTGGAGAGATAATTTTATGGCATTACAAAAGGAATGAGATACATCTAAAGTTCAATTGGACCCCACAATAGAAAACAGTGGGGATAGTGACATCCACCGTTCAAAACTTCTTAGGGGCCACGGTAGTTTCCGATCAAGCTGATATTTATTTTTTCACTTCATCTATCTTTATGTTAACTTATGAATAGGTTGGATCTCAAAAATACATCACGGTCAGCCCTATAAATGTTTCAATGGTGGGTGTGACTGCTCCCATGGTTTTCTGTGGTGGGTCCACTTGAGCTTTAGATCTATCTCATTTTTTTTGTAATGCCATAAAACGATTTCTAAAAATGGTTGGACCGTATGGATACAACACATGCATCATGGTGGGGTCCACGGAGCTTGGTGATGTCACTTCAGTAGCCATCCCTTGTCAGTATCTAATCCGCTTCCCAGGAAAGGGCCGGGGATGCCCCAACACGTGCAGAAAGATATTCAGCGTGTGCCATGGTGGAAAATTGCCTCATAATCCAAGCCGTTCAAAAAATGTCCTCCAACACTTATGTGTCATAACCCAAAATTTGATGTAGAGCAGGTTGCGGACAGTTTCATGTCCAAGATGGATCAGAAAAGGCCCGATCGATAGAAATGATTTGGACTATTGGACCTTAGATCGGGTGTATCTTACAATCCAGAATGAGTTATCGGGCATAAAATATATGATTTTGGGGAGCTACTTTAGCCAACTAACTCCATTATGCCGGGTTACGCAAACTGGATTTGTGAAATACCACTGGATCGACGGTTATTTCCCTATTTTAATTTCATTTTTACTATAAATGGTAAGTTTTAGTTTGATTACAACTCTTCATCCGTCGGGCTTTAAGAGTTGCACCCAACGTAAAACGAGCTTAGAATAATTAGGAGAACAGTGAAGCCAAATAAGAAACTTACTATTTTTGGCCGAAAACCTTGCGCACTAGTAGGCATCACGACAGTATAAATAATAAGTTTACTATTTATAGTAAGTTGTAAATTCTAAGAGTTTTAGTTATAATTTGCTTTTGATTTCTCTCCCATTGGTTGTTATCTCTATTTAAAGGGTTGTGAACTCGTTTATTTGATTCATTAATCAATTTTGAATTTTATAGAATTTATTTTCTATTTTGCTTGCTTTCTTTCTCGTGGATTAATTAAGAAGCCTCTCTGAGGAGTCCAGAGAAGTTCCATGAATTCAGAATAGTTATCCTCTTGATGGAGACGGTGCTCAACCTCATCATGCTCATCACTCTGTTAAAAATTTAGTCCAAAGATTTCATTATTATTTATATTTACTACTTCCAGCATATTTTAGGGAATAAAAGGATGCCCTTATACACGTAGAAAGATAATTTAATACCTCACAATGCAACCTAGAAAGTTATGTACTCCATGCATGATTCAAGTCGTTTGGTAGGCTGCCCTCACCATATATGTATCAAGACCCAAAATCAGAATGATCTGATGTTGGCCATCTAAAATCATTACGGTGCTCAATTTTTGGGCCGCTCACAGGTTTAACCCTAGTTAGGAAAGCTACTTTGCATAGACCAATGATATAAACGTACCAACAGTCTGGATAATGATAATAAAATAAAATAAAATAAAATAAAATCCTTTTCAAGGTTACTGCAGCTTCATACATTGAATCAACGGAAGCCAAACACATTTGAGGGGAATTTTTCGAATGGAAATTCTTGGGGTATTTACTAATATTCAAAAACATGCGAGGAAAAAACCCTAATCCAAAGAAGTTCACATCACCATACGTGAGGGCAACAGGAATCTATAGATGGCATGTGTACATCCAAATGGTTGTTGTAATAGTGGCAATGCAGAAAGTTTGTCTAAGATCCGAGTCATTCAGAAAGTGACCCAATACGCATGTATTGTGACGAAATCAAAATGATGTAAGAATGGCCTCGTGAAACCCAAATGCATGGAATCATTAATTCATAGGTTATTGATGGAACAATGAGGTCAATCATACCAAGGACACGTGAACCATAAGCTCTGCTTCCACAAAATGATAGTGTTAATACAATGCCCAAATCTTTCTAAGAATTACTTCAGCATCTAAGCTTTATCCAAAATCAAGATGATATGACATCAGCAATATATTAGCGCTTACTAAATTTTGAGCCATTCATAGCTAGCTGTTACGCCATTTAGAAGTGCTACCATCCAATATGATTCATGTGTTGGATTAAACATACCAATGGTCTTTACAAAAGCCTAGTCCAGAGGTTTCATTGTGATTTATCTATAATACATATACATATAGATTAAGCAACTTTTGGACATTTTTGCCTCCATAATGGCTGTGTGAAAGAGCAATGCTTACAGCACTCACGATAGTTATTGTGCATGGTCCATTGATATATATATATATATATATAAAACTCGGAACGCTCACCTGCAAACGGACTACCATCGAACTTTTTGGAGAACTCATCATATCTGATGAGTCTCGAAAATCTGAACGGTCCACATGAAAAAGAACCTCATGAAACCCCCTGGTGCCAATTTTTTACTTTGAACCAAAACTTAAGTGGGCCATAAAAATGCAAACAGTTTTTTCCCTTGATTTGAATTTCTCTTTTCTATGGCCCACCAGAATCTTAAATCAGGGTGAAAATTCACCACCCGAGGTTTCATGGGATTCCACATCTTATGGACCGTTCGGATTGTACAAGCTGAAACTTTGTTGAAATTGTAAAAAAAGTCAACAAAAAAAAATAAAAAATAGAAGGGTGCCTTGCCTTGGAATGCACACCTGAACAGTTCAACAAATACAATAAAAAACCAAAAGCACCGCTTGTACAAACTGACAACAAGCTCGTTTCCTAGATTTTATTAAAGATCATGTAATGGTATAGATATTAATAAAGTTTAATTAGTAGTCATTAATATTAGAATAGTGCGAGGATCTTTAAAATAAAATAGTTGTTTCTTTGAGAGCTTAAAGTTGAGTCTTCCCTCGTGTTTGTTTTTTTTCTTCTTATATAAATAAATTCAGTGGTAGTTAGTGTCCAATTAAAATAAAAGTCCCCACTACATTACCTGAATCATCTACAACAATTGCACAGCGCGCTTGCGAAATAACCCGCGGGACTCTTTAGGGGTACCAGTTGTATACGTAAACCCAACCGTCTGTCAAGACGTACCCTCGTTTCTAAAATTGGGAGCTACTATGCATGGTCCATCCAAGGGCCTATACTAATGACCTGCACAAAAGGCTAGTCCAAAGGTTTCATTGTGGCTCATACTAAGGAAAGCTCGGATGCCTGACTGAGTACATGCTGAATGATATTAAAAACCTGTCAATGTAGAAATGTTGTCTATGATCCAAGTCGTTAAGAAGTGGGCCCTTGCTGGGTATGTGTCATAACCCAAAATCAGAACGATCCAATGGTGGCCATGTCAAACTGGGTTTCTGACAGTTCTTTAATCTGGAGCCACTCGTTGTGGGATTTACTATGCGTGGACCATCCATGGGATCTACCAATGGTCTAGATAAGTGGACCACATGATTGAAAGCATAAGCCTATTGCCAAGATCTTCAAAAGATGGTGCAAGGATCTTTGGAATAAAATACTTGTCTCTTTGAGAAGTTAAGGTCTAGTCTTCCCTTGCATTTGCTTATTTCTATTCTAAATAAATTCATGGTACCGTCCAATTAGAGAGAGAGAGAGAGAGAGAGAGAGAGAGCCACGGTGCAATTATTTTTGCATTTTCCTGTCACTTACAGTAAAAAGGGGACAAGTGGGGAGATCCAAGCCGCTCATCAGGTGGGTCCTACCTCAAAAGGGTTCATGTCTAAATAACCAGTTGGATTATCAGTAGGTGAACAACTTGTGTGCACTAAAATAGGACTGTTGGTCAATTTTCTTTCATACATATGTTGGCTATCTGATGATCCGATCTGCCTGAGTTTCTTTAACAGGGATCTACCTTTTGATGAACGGGTTGGATCTACGATAAGGTGGTCACATTGCCACATGTTACAGGACGAGAGCCAGATGAATTGTACTCGCTCGAACGCACTTAGCATTCCTTTGTTTGGGTCCATGACTTCCAACCTCTTTGGGCGCATGGGCCCACAGCACGTGAAGTTCATCAGGCCTTGGTGGAAATCAGCTTTCTCTGTCCGTAAGATACAAAAATAAAAAAAGCAAAAGTCGTATGTCCCATATGTCAGGTGTCCCGCTCCTGCTGAGATGACGATAGGTCACAAGGCCCATGTGTTTTCACACTCCTGTATAGCATCAGCTCACCATTGCTGACCATGGGATCATCATATTTGTCGTCGATTCACTTAACATCCGTTCAATGCCTAGAACTTAACACTAAGGCATGAGTGAGGACCCAGGTTTTGGTACATCTAACCCTAGCTATGAACAGGCATGGACTGGGAGGAGCCCATGATGTATGAGTTTATCTGCACTGTCTATCCATATTTTTATTTTTTATATCATTTTATAGCACAAGGTAGAAATGAGACAGATCCAAGGCTCGAGTGGACTGCATGGCAGGAAGCAGTAGTGATAATAACACCTCTGTTGAAACCTTCATGGGGTCTACAAGATGGTTTGTTGCCATCCATCTTGTTCATAAGGTCACATGTACCTGGATGAAGGGAAAACACAAATATCAGCTTGATTGAAAACTTCTTTAGCCCTCAAAATGTTTTCAACTGTTAGTATTTAATCCCCATTATGTGATACACTTGAGCCTTGGAAGTGTCTCATTTTTGGGCTCACGCAACAATGATATGGACAAATGGATGAATGCTATAGATAAAACCCATACATCACAGTGACCCTCGGGGCTCCTGTCCGGTATTAGCTACAGATCGACCCATCGACGCCGATTGCCTGCCAAAGGATTACGCAGGAAGTTCCCTAGGAAGCTAGGTGGGGGCTCACCGTGATGTTTTTCATTAATCCAACCTGTCCATCCATTGTGTCATTATATTTCAGGACATGAGACCAAAAAATGAGATGAATCCAAAACTTAAAGACGAGAGGGAAGAAGAGTGGGAAAAGAAATGCCTACGGTTTGAAACCTTCCTGTGGTTTAACTTGATGTTTATATGCTATTTCCAAACTGGTTATAAGTTCATTCCCACTGCAATGAATTAAAAACACAAAAAACTTTACCATATTACAAAACTTATGTGGCCGTATAAATGTTTCAACTGTTGTTATTTAATCGCCACTTTTTTCACTCATGTGACCCACTTGATTTTTTTTATTCAGTTTATTTTTTATATCATGTCCCGAAACGAAAGGTAAAAAAAAAATGAATGGATGGAGGTGAATTTCTCGCCAACATCATGGGCGGCCTTGCCTAGCTTACCGAACTTCCTGCGAAAGCCTTTCCCAAGCAATCGGCGTCTGGTCATGGCAGATAGTGGTATGGTAGCCAATCCACGTCAGAAATCCTGGGAGATGGAAAGGAGGTAGAAGATGTGATGCGTTGTTATCACTGATAGACTTGGCTTGCTTATTAACTGGGTCACTCGAGTGGCACGAGAATCACCTTCGAACTGCTTTGTGTGGCGTTTTCTTTGAGAGCAACACATTACCTAATGTAATCTGGCCATATTAGATCATTATAGGTATCTGCTACCGTTAAGTAACAATACAAATCCCTACCATAAGGCTTTTGTTTTGTTTTGTTTTTTGTTTTTTTTGTTTTTTTTTTTTTGGTTTTTTTTCACTCTGCAAGAAAACTACTGATTGAAAACAACCAACGGAACAGGTGCTTGATGGGTTGTTTTGTACATGGCATGTTCATTGCACTGTACATGGCATGGTCATTGTACATGTAACCCACCAATGTATAATTTTTCTGCCGTGGTTCAAAATCATTTGTGTGCGTGTGAACATGACAAAGCTAGATGAGGCTCGAATTGAATCGAAATCCCTGTGACCTCAAGTGTTGAAATGGGCCGATTAAGAGAGGAGTTGTGAAGATAGGTCATCTACCTAACCACTGAAATGGGCCGATATGAGATGGAGCAATTTACGGAAGAAAAAAGAAAATAGTTCTTCCTTTAAATATGTGTTTTTTTTTTCTTTTCTTTTCTTACTTTTCGGTCAAAAGTACTTCAATATTCACATGATTACAATAATAATTTAATAACAGAATACTAAAGAAATAATATCAAAGTTAAAAGTATTGTATTAATGATTTTTATAATATTAATACTCATGATTGCCTTTAGGATGTTAATCCATTCATCACATATTATGAACTAAGCTTTCTAGTATGACGGGTGTGATGTGTGAGATGGTTGTTAATTTATTCATTACTTGGTAAAAAAATTTAGGCCACGTAGTGAGACAATTAATGGAACACGGATCTTACATATTTTGCTTGTCGCTTGATTGAAATCTAAGCTTTATCACTGTCTGTTTGTTGACTTAATGAAAACCAAGCATGTCTCACGATCAAGAATTTTTTTTTCTTTTGTACTCTAGCATTTAATGTTTAATTAAATATTTTATTATTACTTTTTTGTAAAATTTTTACTTTACAAAGAGTTGCTTCCTAACAGAGCACTCTACCAATTGACATCTTAAAGGTAAGATCCTGCAGTAATTTATTTATTTTTTTTTTTTTTTAAGTAACTCTATTTTCACGGTAGGGAGGATGAATAGACCACCACCAATCGATCTGCTTGTACGGTTGCATGCTTTGCATGCGGACTCGGCTAACGTCTCAGTTGGTCTGTAGGTTGGGTCAACCTGGTGCAGATTTAAAAACCTTATATGATGAAGCATGGCTGAACAGGGAAATCACCATTAGGTTATAGGTCTTCGGTAGCAATCGATTTTTTCATAAATAAAGTATTCTCAGTTTCTCATCTTAATGAATCTCTCTGCTATATATATATATATATATTCTTTCAGTCATAGCTATGAATATTTATACTGTAGATCTGCTTTTGGTTCTCTCAATTTTACTAAGGACCTGTTTAGATACCACCAAGGGCCTCTTTGAATACTACCAAATAAGTAGCCTTTAAGAAGAAGAAAAAAAAAAACTTACATTTCTTAAATTACTTAAATTAGCTATTAAACTTAAATAAATAGTTTTTTTTATTAGAAAAGTAACTTATTTTTATAAGTTATTTATTATTATTATTTTTCAACTTTTAAAAGTAACTTATTTCCTTCGTTGTAATTGGTGATCCCAAGAACTTAAGAAATTATTTATGAGAATATGTTTTTAGAGGCCATGAATCCCTTTTAAGTTCATGAGATTGGAAATTTATCCAACAAATGATCATATGATCTAGTGAGCCCCACATGATGATGGCCCATGTCAAGGTGGCCCCACAACAATCCACATCAAAGGTTTGCCCCTAATGAAGAATAGCCACATCCAAGGTGAGATCCGATAGGCAACCGACATTGAAGGTAGGACCCACATGATGGGCAACCTACATCAAAGGTGGGCACCACATGATGGGAAATTAATAATGGTAGGCCTCATATGATGGATGATCCACGTCAAGGTGAGCCCCACATGATGGTCAATCCACTTTAAAGGTCAAGCTAATAATAAGTGGTGCATACCTAAGGAAGGTAGTACATGATGATAGACGGCTCACATTGGAGGTGGGCTCACATGATGGATGGTCTATATCAAAGGTGGGCTCCACATGATGGGCAGTGGATACTAAAGATGGGCCACATATAATGGACATTAATATTGATGATGGGCGCTACATGATGGATGACTAACATCAAAGCCGAGCCCTACCTAATGAACTATGCACATTAAAGGTAGGCCTCTAATGATGAATGGCCCACAACTGCAGCAGGACCTACTTGATGAACGACCCACATCAAAATTGGGGCCTACAAAATGGACGATCCATGTCAAAGGTTGGCCTCACATGATGGACATTGGATGTGAGGGGGGCTAAACAGAATTTGGGGATAATTACTTATGATGTTAGGAACCAAATATGCTTTTCTACTATGTGGATGATAAGTATTTTGTTTACAAAATATACTTATATGTTAATTAAGTAGAAACAAGGTTAAGTTATTTATGGCATAAGTAGCTTATCCAAAGTAACTTACAACTCAAATGCCTCCAAATAAGTTACTTTTTTTACTCTTTAAAAATAAAAAAGAAAAGAAAAGAAAAGAGAGAGAGAGAGAGAGAGAGAGAGAGAGAGAGAGAGAGACCTATTTCCATCGAAGATATGAACAGATGATGTATGGACCAGTTTTTCAGATGGGCACCACAAAAAAAAAAAAAAAAAAAAACAGGTCCTACCTATCATATGGTCTAATGAGCGAGCACAAGAGAGCAAAAAAATAAAAAAAACAATCGCTGCAGCCAACCTGCAGAGAACAGGGCATCTAATCTACCCCTCAAAGCAGCGGGAAAAAAAAAAAAAAAAAAACTCAGGCACACTGCCTGCTAAGAAAACCGGCAGGCCGAGCATTACAGGAAGGCAATAGTATAATATCAGACTGAAAGAAAGTTATCTGAGATAAGTAAGTTTTAACGGTAAATAACTTACTTAAGATACGTAAATTTGGTTTAATATCAATTATAAGTACTTTTTATTTAAAGTTAATAATTTTAGCTTGATAAGTAGAAACCAACATAAGTTACTTTTAGGAATAAGTAACTTACCATCCGAACAATGAAACGTCTCTTTTTAATTAGTTATTTCCACGTCTTATTCCTTCGTGTACCATTCCTCTGATTTCGGGAAAAGAGCTGGAATTCCTGACTAGTTCTTAGGATGAGGCTATATGGCCACACTTACATGCTCACATTCACATGTGCCAACACCTGAAACTTGGTGGTTAGGCCAACCGGGTCAAGAAAATAATATTTTATTATTCGAAATCAAATAAATAATATTTTATTATTTGAAATCAACAGCAGGAAAATTAATTAAAACTAATTAAAAAAAATTATGCTTCTTCCAACATGTCAAATGGTTAATATCAAAACCATTAAGAGAGGCCCACCATATCAACGGTTTGGGTATTTACGTCATGAGCCCCACTTGTACAAAATTACAAATTGAATGTTCCAAGTCCCCACCAGTTGGACATTTTATAAAATCCCAACCATCCACTTGTAGGTCTCTAGACGAAGGATTGGGATGTTTTAATGCTTGGTGGCACCATTATCAAAATGAAAAGTGAATTTTATATATATATATATATATATATATATATATATATATATATATATATATATATATAAAGTTACCTGGCCGAGTCAACTCGTCCGAGTCTGTGTCAACCAGCAGCCTAATTTTTAAACTATCCTCTGGCCTACGCATCATGGTGCAACGACTAATTGTATGGCTGATGCTGTGTGTCTACTGTAGACGTACAGCGTCATGATGTACCAAGGCCGTGCAAATTGGATCGGAGTAGTCTTTCACGTGTTTTACACGGTTGCCTAAAACACCCAACCTCTATGTGGCCCACCATCTGTTATATGTAAATCCATTCCGCCTATCATGTAAGAAACATTATTTAAACTGTACACACAAAATATCAGACCAATGAAAACTCTGGTGGCACTCAACATTAGAAACAATATAAAATTTCTCGTGAAACCTCTAAATTCATACCGTGTGGCCCACCAGATATTTATATCAGTCTAAATTTTTGTATTTTCACATCATCCTTGTGTGTTACATCGGATTAATGGATTTGATGAAAGGAACAAACCATAGTGGTGCAATAAATAAACAGAGCGTTGGCATCCCATCCACGTTATTCTCTTTGCAGTGGCCCACCTGGGTTGTAGATCTGGCTGATTTTTTTCACTTGTAGTGCCTAGAATCGAGGATAGGACCTGATGCACAAAGTGGATTTCACATATACAGTATGATGAGCCTCAAGAGCTTGGTGTTTTAGGCACTTTATAAAAGAATTGTTGTAGAGGATTGCGGTGTCATGCACACTCTCATTTTGGACCACCGAATTATAGGCTCGCTTTCCTTTTCGGGAGTGGCCTATCATAACACGCAATCCACGCTACATGTACGTCCTAATGCCATGATGAATCACCACCAATAATTGCGATCCTATTATTACATAATGACACAATACATACCTCTCACAATGCCTTTTTTGTTTTTTTGTTATCTTGTCAGTCACTGTCGGTTCACACTTCACTATGCATCCCCACATATATATTACAATAAATAAATAAAATGTCAAAAAAAAAAAAAAAACAAATTATTTGTAAGAGTTACTGGCCACACATGGCATTATCCATGTGACCAGGGAATAATTTGTTCAGATCAGATTGGGATAAGGTGGAGCCCACACATGTGTGGTGTCTACAACTTTTTAATGTACCTATGGAGAATCAAACTGACTCAACAAGTTGGATCTTAAGGGGCATGGAGTCATCTCTTTCAAGAGAGGAGTGGTCAAGGAGGAGCCACGGTGAGAAGGATTATAATGCCTTTCAATTTTATAAATTGACATGGGGAAGAGCATAAATGGATAATAAGAAAAATTACCGTATTCCTCAAGTGAATAAAATCTTCAATCCATGGGAGTATTTTTTTGAATTCACGAGAATAAAATAAAATAAATTATTAATCAATAATTGTCTAACGTGTATGTGTCTCAGTTACACCATTAATAAAGAAAAAAATAAATCAAACTTTATAATTATCAAGAATAATAAATTTATAACTCTAATAAAAGTCCTAATTCTAGTAAAACTCTTTTACATCCTAATTTTTCAAAAAAGAAAATCTAAAACTCTAAAAATAAGAAAATGTTACAAAAATCAAAATTACTAAAAATAATAATTATTCATAAATTTTTGTTTTTGAGCTAAAAGCGTGTGTTTTCTTGTGAAATTGACATGCGCGGCCCACTGTATGGGTCGGTTCACCTTGGATGTCCCATTACAGTAATGATTGATAGGTTGTGCATCCTATAACAATACTCAGATCAAAAGTTATGACCAATTTACAGTTTAACTTCTTTTGGTCCAACCATCCTCAGAATGTATGTGTCATGTCCTATATCAGACCTCTCCATTTAGAAAAACTCATTCTCGAGTTACTCAAGGAACTTCGCTCATGATACTCAAATAATTTCTAGCACTGATATCAGTATTTTCCTTGTACTTTGTACTAGCTCTTGAGATGACACAACATATGTACTCATACTCCCTTTGACTTGACCCATATACATCAGTTTCTTCATGTGTGCCTGCAAGATCTTGCATTCTTTCTGATAATATAAACAATTAAGTAAACTTGTCCCTAAGATAAAATCAATGTGGTTTTGTATATTTCGCCTGGGAGGTAATTTCTTATGGTAGTTCATTGAGTACAATTGCCTTAAACTCATGCAATATTATTGGTTTCAAATTCTCTAATATGTTCATGGGCTCTGCAACTTTTTTCCTTTTAAACTAATGCATCTACATCTCTTTTCTCCTCAAATTGTTTAACGAAATTATGTTCGGTTATGAGAGACCGTCAATCAACTTTAGAAGTTTTAAGTTCGATCACCGTTCCCATAGGGATGAGGAAAATCTTTCTACCGTTTTTAATAAATATAAATACATTATCCCGCCCTTTATGCATAGCATCAACAATATATTGCAATGATCAACTAAGTAACATGTGACAAGCTTTCATTTCGTTTATGTCACGCATTATTTCATCCTTATAATATTTATCGATGGAAAATTATATATGATTGTTCGATTACCTCTGTTTTGTTAACCTCATGGATTCATCCAATCATATACAGAGAGGGATGTTTCTCTGTTTTCGATTGTAGTTTTTCCAATATTATTTTTTACACAAGATTCTCATTACTCCTGATATCGATGATCACATTACAAACTTTTTTATTTACAGTGCACCTCGTTCGAAAGATATTGTGCTACTGTAAATCTATCTCTACCTTTAGCATATACAGTGGCTTCCTCATGATCAAAGTAGTGACTTGCTATAAACATGATGACCGCAAGCTCCATCATTGATCTCATATTGCCTATTATTATAAATATGGACTATCATATAGCTTTCATCAAATGGTTGATCGCAGCCTCCAGTTCTTGCATGGCTTGTCAATTCTCTTGATGGAAAGCTTCAAATGCCGCCATTGTAATAGAATTATTTCTTAGAACACCATCCATGGGACTGTTGCTGGCCCACACCTTCGTTAAATGCCATCATCTCAAGGAAAAGCCTCTCTTTGATACCAACTGGTGCAAGAAAGAGTGTGAAGGGATAATATGGAAAATCACTATCTTCCTCAAGTGATTACAACATTGAATCCACAAGGTTATTTTCTTTATTCCACAAGGGGAAAAAAAATAATTAGAATTTTATTAATCAATAATTGTCTAACGTGTATGTATCTCAATTACACAATTAATAAAGAAAAAATAAACCAAAATTCACAATTATAAAAAAAAAAAAAAAATAGCAAAATTGTAATTCTAATAAAAGTCTTAATTCTAGTTTTAAAAAATTAAAGCCTAATTTCTAAAAATAAAAAATCCAAATAAACTTTTGCTAGAAGAGTCTTAACATAATTACAAGTTATTTCTTAAAAGAAAAGAAGAAGAAAAAAAAAAAAGATGAAGAAAATCTAAAACTCTAAAATTAAGAAAATGTTATAAAAAATCGAAATTACTAAAATAGTAATTTTCTTAAAATTCTATTTTTGAGTTAAAAATGCGCGCTTTCTTGCGAACTGGACAAATATGGCCCATTACAATAAAGATTGATAGGTTATGCATCCCGTGACAATACCTGGATTAAAAGTTAAGGCCCATTTACTGTTTACCTCCTTTTAGTCTAACCATGATAGGAATGTATTGTGCAACGTCCTACATAAGAAATACAGGATTGCAATGTCATGTACACTCTTAATTTGGACCACTGAACTATAGGCTTGCTTTCCAAGTAGAGCCTATCATGACATGCAATGTAAACATGTATGCCCCGGTGCCTTGATGAATCACCACCTTTAATTGGTATCCTATCATTACAAAATGACACGAGATGCATCCTAATTAATGCCTTGGTTCATTCTTCTATATTACTGTAAAAAAATATAGAAAAAGTTTTATGTGTAAGTTATTGGCCACACAAGGCATTGTTATGAGTGAACCTGCTCTATGTCACACAACAATGATATAAACTTGAGCCAACAACAATCTCAGATCAAAGTCTTAGTGTTGGAAATTTGGATCTAACATCACCTTAATCAGTGCCCTTCATGGAAGCACAATAAATGAAGATAAAACAATATAATAATGATAGAATGCAGCACTCCATGAAACTCGTCAGGCCCAACTTCCATCCTAATCCAAAACTTTGTTGGCTATGGTAAAAGGAAATAGTTTCCTTCCTTGATTTGTCTCTCTTCTGCCATGGTCCACATGAACTATTCATATTACAAGTCGCCAAAGGTAGTGGCGTTTGATTGAATCACATACCACTATTAAAGATAGCACACTGTGTAATTGTTCATGATGTGATTTGATTGCTTGGCGGGCTATCAGAAGTTATCCAAATCTTAATGTCAGAGATGAGGCGATGACAGCAGCACGTTGCTCAATCACGGCCACCAGTTAAGGGATGACAACAATTTAGTTGCCATTTAAAAATTAAAGATAATAAAATGCTACGTCACTGTCCCGTGCACTTTCCACCTGGACAATATAATTATCTCTGTCGAGGGTTGGCTCGGTTGGGTTGCAAGGTTTTTGGACTCGTTTGGTCCGCATCTTGTCAGCTCTATCAGTTTTGATTGGGTTTCCTAGGCCACAGGTCAATTTCTAAATGGCATCTAGATTGTTGTCATCCCTCTTTCCTATATTAGGGAAAAGCAGGAGTGCATGACTCACACCAATTGAATAATCAAAAGCATCCCATCAATAGCATGAAAAATAGACAGTTAAGACTTAGTGATAAATAAAGTTAGATCCAACCATCATTCTGAAGCATTTATCTAATGAGTTGCACTTTGTATTGCTTATCATTTCAAAGTATTACTTTAGTTTCATGATTCTAACCATATGATTGTGGCTCATAAACAGATGGTAATGCTGTGGCATTATATGATAGGTGAGGGCTGTCTCTTTTTTCTCTTTTTGGCGCCCACCAGAAAATCTTTACACCAATTTTCAATTAACAAAGGTATAGGTGATGTGCTGTCACTTTGCTCAAAATAAATAAAATTAAATAATAATAATAAATAGATGGTTGGTACAAATTGATCTCACTCATAGGCTTGGGTCATCTAATCACCGTGTCTTGTACTTTAGGGCTTACTGTCATGATTGATTATTGGATATCCCATGTATGGTTCAAAAGCTTTGTGGAAGTTTCTAACCTCCTATGCAGGTGGGAGACATTCGTGAAACCCATATTTAAAATATATAATAATATTGTTAAAATTAGTTAGGCCTAATCTGACCCAATTTCAGCTAGAGGCCCCAGACCTACACCTTATTGGACCTGATTTTTAACTGGGTCTAAAATAACAGACCTGGCTGATTTCTTAAGGACTCTAGATTGGACTAGTTAAAATCTGGTCAGGTCCATGAGGTACCTGTTGACACCTCTAAAAAATAATTGGGCGGTTGAGAGTTGACCAATATTGATTCAAATTTTTGTGTACATGTGTGGCCCACCTGATCATTATATTTGCCTGATTTTATTTGTATAGCCATGTGGAGATCCTCCTGCTTAGCTGACGCAGGGATGAGCGTGATGAGCTCGATCACCGTCTTCCTCAAGAATAACTACTCCGAATCCACGAAGTTTCTCTAGACTTCTCACAGAGACTTCTGGAATCCACGAAAAAAGAAAACAAGAAGAATAGAAATAAATTCTAATAAATTCGTAATTTGATTGATGAATGAAAATAATGAGTTCACAACCCTTTAAATAGGGATATCAAGCAATGGGAGGCAAATCAAAAGCAAACTATAACTAAAATTCCTAGAATCCGCAACTTACTATAAATAGTAAACTTATTATTTACAGACAGTCGTGATGTCTACTAGTGCACAAGGTTTTCGGCCAAAAACAGTATCCTATTTGGCTTCACCAAGTTATTCTCATAATTATTCCAACCTCTTTCGCATTGGGTGCAACTCCTAAAGCCCAATGGATGAAGAGTTATAATCAATCTAAAACTTACTATTTATAGTAAAAATGGAATTAAAGTAGGGAAGTGACCGTTGATCCTGGGGTATTTCGCAAATGCAGGTTGCGCAACCCAGCCTAGCAGAGTTGAGTGGCTAAAGTAGCTCATTCTACCCCAAAATCATATATTTTACGCCCGATTACTCATTCCGGATTGCAAGATACGCCCAATCTAAGGTCTGACGGTCTGGATCACTTCTGTCTTCGATCGGGCCTTTTTTTATCCCTCTTGGCCATGAAACTGTCCATGACCTTCTCTACACCATTAACCATTATTTTTACTTAAATCTGATTCATTTAGCACAATTACAATTATTATTTTTTTCTGGTAAGGAGTGTAGTTAATATTTCAAATGTATGTGTGTGTGTGTGTGTGTGTGTGTGAGGTCTTGATTGAAGCAAAGAATTGTGGGATACATGGCTGGCATCTTCAAATGCTATCCATGAGTTTTGAAATCCAACAAGTGGCACCCATGGTTACCATTGGTCCGTTCTGTCCCATCATTTTATTTTTTAAAATTTTTTTTATTGAAAGCCGAATGATCTTGGGAAAGCCAGGAGTTGTTTAGATCATTGAGGTAACATGCCTAGAAGTTGTTTAGATCAGGAGATGTAAGAGACATTACAAGACCTTTGTAGTTGAACCAGAACATTGTTTTGCTTCTCTTCAACCAACCATAACCTCTAATATATAATTATAATGAACTAAAATGTGATGAACTCATTTTCATTTTCAAGTGCCACCAAAAGAGGGTCTAGAAATCAAACTTAAGATTACCTTGTTGAGAAGATCCTTTGAGGATATTTCCCATCCACAGTGGCTTATGTAGGACAAGTCAAGGAAAATTGTACCGGTGGCCCAGATTGAGAGAAATTAGGTTGTATGGGTTGAGACGGGGCAAAAAAGGCATAATGCACAGAATAACTTCTAACTATTATAACTTTGTAATCAAGTATCCATTTAATGCGTGTAATATGTCAGCAAAAAGTTGTTGCAAGCTATACATAATAAAAAGGACGGTCCAAAACCGTCTCAAATGACCAAAAAGGACGGTTATGGACCGTCGCATGGGCTGTCAAATTTTGACATGTCGTATTACTTAAAAGATGGTCGAAAACCGTCATTCTTATTGACGAAAAAAGGACGGTCATGGACCGTCTCTTATGAGCCTTCAAAGGACAGCCATCGACCGTCCTTTAAAAGGACGGTCATAGACCATCCTTAAAAAGGACTTATAAACCGTCTCTGATGAGCCTTGAAAGGACGACCATGGACCGTCCTTAAAAATGACTGCATTGACCCTCTTATGAGCCTTCAAAAGATGGCCATAGAAAAGGATGGTCATGGACCGTCCTTAAAAAGGACTGTGATGAACCGTCTCTTATGAGCCTTCAAAGGACGGCCATGAACCGTCCTTAAAAAGGACTGTCATAGACCGTCCCTTATGAGCCTTCAAAACATATTTTTAAATTTGAGAGGGTCAATATACACCTGTTATAATATATTTCATCGTATTCTTCCTGATATACACCTATTATATAATATATTTTATCATATTCACATTCACATCCATCTAAACCCAAACTACGTAAGTCCATCATAAAATACATTAATCCAAACATAAACTACATCCATCCAAACATAAACAATCTTATCCACATTACATTCATTCACGCATAAATACATATAAGTTTAACATCATAAATAATAAAAAAGAAAAAAAATCAGCAACAATTTTCTTTGTGTCTTTCATTTTAAAAAAAATTAAACCAACAAAACATTATAATTCAAAATCATGAAGAATCGCATAAACTTCTTCAAAAAAAGTGGGCACTTTTTTAAAATAAAACTGATCATTAAAATGAAACTAATGCAAGCAAATAATGCAAAAAAGTGTTTCAATTCAAGTTAATAGAAACAACAACAAAAATTAAAGCTTTGTAAAAAGGGGCATTTGTTAAAAGGGATACATTTTTGTTTGTTGCCATGTGATTGGGCTACAATTCAAGTTAATAGAAACAACAACAAAATTAAAGCTTTATAAAAAGGGGCATGTGTTAAAAGGGATACATTCTTATTTCTTGCCATGTGATTGGGCTACATTATTACATCAATCGGGTTCGGGTTTAGGTTTAGGTTTTCAAGTTTAGGTTTAGGTTTAGGTTAAGGAGTTGAGATTAGGATTAGGTGTAGGTCTAGGTTTAGGGATTTGAGAATACATTTAGGTTTTAGGTTTAGGTTTAGGTTATAGGCTATAGGTTATAGGTTTAGGTTTAGGTTTAGGTTATAGGTTATAGGTTACAGGTTATAGGTTATAGGTTTTGGTTTAGGTTTAGGTCAAGGTTTAGGTTTAGGTTATAGGCTTAGGTTAAGGTTTAGGTTTTAGTTATAGGTTATAGTATATAGGTTATAGCTTTAGGGAATTGAGAATAGGTTAAGGTTTAGGTTTAGGAAATCGGGTCCGGGTTCGGGATTGGGTTTAGGTTGGGTTTTCAAGTTTAGGTTTAAGTTTAGGTTAGGGAGTTGAGATTAAGATTAGGTGTAGGTTTAGGTTTAAGGATTTGATAATACATTTCGGTTTTAGGTTATAGCTTTAGGTTATAAGTGCAGGTAATAGGTTTAGGTTTAGGTTAGGTTATAGGTTAAGGTTTAAAGAATTGAGAATAGGTTAAGGTTTAAGTTTAGGAAATCGGGTTCGGGTTCGGGATCGGGTTTAGGTTTGGGTTTTCAAGTTTAGGTTTAGATTTAGGTTAGGGAGTTGAGATTAGGATTAGGTGTAGGTTTAGGTTTAGGGATTTGAGAATACATTTAGGTTTTAAGTTTAGGTTTAGGTTATAGCTTATAGGTTTAGGTTAAGGTTTAGGTTTAGGTTTAGGTTATAAGCTATAGGTTTAGGGAATTGAGAATACGTTAATGTTTAGGTTTAGGAAATCGGGTTTGGGTTCGGGATCGGGTTTCGGTTTGGGTTTTCAAGTTTAGGTTTAGGTTTAGGTTAGGGGGTTGAGATTAGGATTAGGTTTAGGTTTAGGTTTAGGGATTTGAGAATACATTTAGGTTTTAGGTTTAGGTTTAGGTTAAGGTTTAGGTTTAGGTTTAGGTTTAGGTTTAGGTTATAAGCTATAGGTTTAGGGAATTGACAATAGGTTAAGGTTTAGGTTTAGGAAGTCGGGTTCGAGTTCAGGATCGGGTTTAGGTTTGAGTTTTCAAGTTTAGGTTTAGGTTTAGGTTAGGGAGTTGAGATTAGGATTAGGTGTAGGTTTAGATTTAGGGATTTGAGAATACATTAGGTTTTAGGTTTAGGTTTAGGTTATAGGTTTAGGTTTAGGTTATAAGTTATAGTGTTGAGGGTCAAATATTGCATATCAGACCCCATTTATTGCTTGGATTTATGAATATGATATTGTTTAATAGCTCGATTTAATCGTGTTTATGCTGCAGGTTGAATTTAGGAGCTTGGACTGAAAAAGGTGCTAAAAGCATGAATTTGACACTCCAAAGTCACCAGAGCAAGAGACGGACTTCAGAGGACTAAGATTGAAGAATTTACACACCAGGGATCCGAGGAAATCAAGTCGTTCACGTTAAAGAGGCCCGAAAATGGTCCAAAATACAAGATCACATAGTTTCTGCCATCCAATTGACACGAGACTTTGTACATGGGATGAGGACCATAAATTAACCGTACACGTAAAATTTCATCCATTGAAGATCTCAAGAAGTGGGCCAACAGACAGATCAGCCCATTAATCATCAATTTCAGGCCCACCTGATATATGGAACTGCCTCACAATTTTTCTTAATGGTTTAAATAAGATGAGAAACAATAAGGACGGTGAAGATTTCTGATAATCATCACAGCGGGTCCCGTACATGGTGAATGTACACCTTGTACATACAAGGCCGGCCGTGCACCGGCCGCTGACTGCCTACTTATAACACACCTGCCCGACCGACTTCTAAATACGGCACTTGCTGTTTCAGCAGCGCGTAACCGGCCGCTGGCCGGTTTTGCGAAAGATAATGGGTCCTATATGTCATCCATACGGCTAATCTAAACCGTCCATCTTGTAGATGGCCTCGAATATGACAAACCATGTTGAAATTTTAGACCCATACGTACACACGTATGCGGTACAGAGGCCACAAACGGACTGCACTGCAACGTTCAAAAGTAATTTTATTATGATTTCTCCATTGGGCCGCGTCAATGGACGTTCAAAACCATACATTCTTGACTGAAATTTCGTCCTGAATATAATGGACGGGGTGGATTTTCATGAAAGCACCTCTGTGGGGCCCACCGATCACGACAGCGCTGGACGTGCGAAAGGTTACGCACGTCCGCAAAATCTGGTTTTTTAGGCAGTTGTGGCCCACCATCTTTGATCATATGGCAGATCTGAACCGTCCATCGTGTAGGCCAACAAAAATACTTCCAAGAGACGTTGATTTTACAGAAATAATGCAAGGAACGCGAGAGTTATGAAGCCCTGAACTTGGCTACGAAAAAGCTTTCACTTCGCGTGCGATAGCTTTCCAAATCCAATTTCCACCACTCCAGCAGCTATATAAAGAGTTCCAAAACGTGGAGAAGAGGGGGAGCTTGGGAAGCAGGGACATGGAGTAAGAAGAAGAGAGAGAGAAATAAGAGCAGAGACGGGTTCTAGCTTTTCTTCTTCTTCTTTAGTTTCTTTTGTTCATGAATTTTTTCAGAGATTATAGCCTCATCATGTCCATGAGTAGCTGAACCTCTTAGCTAGGGCTAAGAGGTGAAGCTTGTAGCGTGATGGGGGACTCTTTCGCTTGTGTTTTGTATTCATATTGAACTGATACCGATTATAGTTTATTTAAGGGAGTGTTTTTAGTTTTTAATGGTCTGTTGTGACTAAAATTACAATGGGTCTATAATGACTTTGAGCATGTTCCTTCCTTTTATGTTTATGACGTCAGAAAGCCCTATTGTTCACCATCGTCTCCTGGGCATGGTAGGATACCCTTCCTAACCTTCATAGAATGTTAATTGGTTGGTAATTAGTTTAATTCTATTGTTTACTTTGTCTCCTGGGCATGGTTTGGTGATGGAATCCATTCTAATTCATACAATTTTCATCTCTTTAAAATTTTATCAGAGGAAGTTCAGTTTAATTTTCATCATTTTTGAAGCAGGCATAAGATCTCCCTGATCTCTACAAGTGGATCCTCTGAATCCCTAGTTTCTTATCTCTAATTTATCTAAAGTTTTACATTAATCTCTCACCATTATTCATCAATTTATATTTGATTTAGATCTCATCTTAGGCTAGTTCTATTTCTAGCTAGTTTCAGATTACGTACAGGTATCAATCCCTTGGGATTCGACCTCGGTCTCACCGAGTTTATTACTACATCACAACCCTATACTTGGGGAGTGAACATATAGGTTTAGGGAATTGAGAATAGGTTAAGGTTTAGGTTTAGGAAATCAGGTTCGGGTTCGGGATCGGGTTTAGGTTTGGGTTTTCAAGTTTAGGTTTAGGTTAGGTTAGGGAGTTAAGATTAGGATTAGGTGTAGGTTTAAGTTTAGAGATTTGAGAATACATTAGGTTTTAGGTTTAGGTTTAGGTTATAGGTTATAGGTTTAGGTTTAGGTTATAAGCTATAGGTTTAGGGAATTGAGAATAGGTTAAGGTTTAGGTTTAGGAAATCGGGTTCGGGTTCGGGATCGGGTTTAAGTTTGGATTTTCAAGTTTAGGTTTAGGTTTAGGTTAGGGAGTTGAGATTAGGATTAGGTGTAGGTTTAGGTTTAGGTATTTGAGAATACATTAGGTTTTAGGTGTAGGTTTAGGTTTAAGGATTTGAGAATATATTAGGTTTTAGGTTTAGGTTTAGGTTATAGGTTATAGGTTTTGGTTTAAGTTATAAGCTATAGGTTTAGGGAATTGAGAATAGGTTAAGGTTTAGGTTTAGAAAATCGGGTTCGGGTTCGGGATCGGGTTTAGGTTTGGGTTTTCAAGTTTAAGTTTAGGTTTAGGTTAGGGAGTTGAGATTAGGATTAGGTGTAGGTTTAGGTTTAGGGATTTGAGAATACATTTAGGTTTTAGGTTTAGGTTTAGGTTTAGGTTATAGGTTATAGGTTTAGGTTTAGGTTTAGGTTAAGGTTTAGGTTTAGGTTATAAGCTATAGGTTTAGGGAATTGAGAATAGGTTAAGGTTTAGGTTTAGGAAATCGGGTTCGGGTTTGGGATCGGGTTTATGTTTGGGTTTTCAAGTTTAGGTTTAGGTTTAGGTTAGGGAGTTAAGATTAGGATTAGGTGTAGGTTTAGGTATAAGGATTTAAGAATATATTTATGTTTTAGGTTTAGGTTATAGGTTATAGGTTTAGGTTTAGGTTTAGGGTTAGGGTTAGGTTATAAGATATAGGTTTAGGGAATTGAGAATAAGTTAAAGTTTATGTTTAGGAAATCGGGTTCGGGTTTGGGATCGGGTTTAGGTTTGGGTTTTCAAGTTTAGATTTAGGTTTAGGTTAGAGAGTTGAGATTAGGATTAGGTGTAGGTTTAGGTTTAGGGATTTGAGAATACATTTAGGTTTTAGGTTTAGGTTTAGGTTAAGGTTAAGGTTTAGGTTTAGGTTATAAGCTATAGGTTTAGGGAATTGAGAATAGGTTAAGGTTTAGGTTTAGGAAATCGGGTTCAGGTATGAAATCGGGTTATAGGTTATAGGTTTAGGTTTAAGTTAAGGTTTAGGTTTAGGTTATAAGCTATAGGTTTAGGGAATTGAGAATGGGTTAAGGTTTAGGTTTAGGAAATCGAGTTCGGGTTTGGGATCAGGTTTAGGTTTGGGTTTTCAAGTTTAGGTTTAGGTTTAGATTAGGGAGTTAAGATTAGGATTAGGAGTAGGTTTAGGTTTAGGGATTTGAGAATACATTAGGTTTTAGGATTAGGTTTAGGTTATAGGGTATAGGTTTAGGTTTAGGTTTAGGTTATAAGCTATAAGTTTAGGGAATTGAGAATAGGTTAAGGTTTAGGTTTAGAAAATCAGGTTCGGGTTCGAGATCGAGTTTAGGTTTGGGTTTTTAAGTTTAGGTTTAAGTTTAGGTTAGAGAGTTGAGATTAGGATTAGGTATAGGTTTAAGTTTAAGGATTTGAGAATACATTTCGATTTTAGGTTTAGGTTTAGGTTTTAGGCTTAGGTTTAGGTTATAGGTTTAGGTTATAAGCCCAAGTTATAGGTTTAGGTTTAAGTTAAGGTTTAGGCAATTGAGAATAGGTTAAGGTTTAGGTTTAGGAAATTGGGTTCGGGTTTGGGATCGGGTTTAAGTTTAGTTTTTCAAGTTTAGGTTTAGGTTTAGGTTAGGGAGTTGAAATTAGGATTAGGTGTAGGTTTAGGTTTAGGGATTTGAGAATACATTTAGGTTTTAGGTTTAGGTTTATGTTATAAGTTATAGGTTTAGGTTTAGGTTTAGGTTAAGGTTTAGGTTTAGGTTATAAGTTATGGTTTAGGGAATTGAGAATAGGTTGATGTTTAGATTTAGGAAAACGGGTTTGGGTTCGGGATCGGGTTTAGGTTTGGGTTTTGAAGTTTAAGTTTAGATTTAGGTTAGGGAGTTGAGATTAGGATTAGGTGTAGGTTTAGTTTTAAGGATTTGAGAATACATTTAGGTTTTAGGTTTAGGTTTAGGTTATAGGTTATAGGTTTAGGTTTAAGTTTAAGTTTAGGTTATAAGCTAAAGGTTTAGGGAATTGAGAATAGGTTAAGGTTTAAGTTTAGGAAATCGGGTTCGGGTTTAGGTTTGGGTTTTCAAGTTTAGGTTTAGGTTTAGGTTAGGAAGTTGAGATTAGAATTAGGTGTAGATTTAGGTTTAGGGATTTGAGAATACATTTAGGTTTTAGGTTTAGGTTTAGGTTATAGGTTATAGGTTTAGGTTTAGGTTTAGGTTTAGGTTATAAGCTATAGGTTTAGGGAATTGAGAGTAGGTTAATGTTTAGGTTTAGGAAATCGGGTTCCGGTTCAAGATCGGGTTTAGGTTTGGGATTTCAAGTTTAGGTTTAGGTTTAGGTTAAGGAGTTGAAATTTGGATTGGGTGTAGGTTTAGGTTTAGGGATTTGAGAATACATTTAGGTTTTAGGTTTAGGTTATAGGTTATAGGTTATAGGTTTAGGTTTAGCTTAAGGTTTTGGTTTTGGTTTTGGTTTAGGTTATAAGCTATAGGTTTAGGGAATTGAGAATAGGTTAAGGTTTAGGTTTAGGAAATCGGATTCGGGTTCGGGTTCGGGATCGGGTTTAGGTTTGGGTTTTCAAGTTTAGGTTTAGGTTTAGGTTAAGGAGTTGAGATTAGGATTAGGTGTAGGTTTAGGTTTAGGGATTTGAGAATACATTTAGGTTTTAGGTTTAGGTTTAGGATATAGGTTATAGGTTTAGGTTTAAGTTAAGGTTTAGGTTTAGGTTATAAGCAATAGGTTTAGGGAATTGAGAACAGGTTAAGGTTTAGGTTTAGGAAATCGGGTTCGGGTTCGGGATTAGATTTAGGTTTGGGATTTCAAGTTTAGGTTTAGGTTTAGGTTAGGGAGTTGAGATTAGGATTAGGTGTAGGTTTAGGTTTAGGCATTTGAGAATACATATAGATTTTAGGTTTAGGTTTAGGTTTAGGTTATAGGTTATAGGTTTAGGTTAAGGTATATGTTTAGGTTTCGATTTAGGTTATAAGCTATAGGTTTAGGAAATTGAGTGTCATGCCCCAAACCCGAAAATCGGATTCACAGGAATCCCGATAGTCGAATCCAGTGCCGACAGTCTCCGTAGTACCCCATTCTCGGCTCCCAGCGTCCACACGCCAGATTCCGATCCTGGAATCCTATAAGGAGGATTTTTTTTTGTTTAACTCACAATAAGCATAACCACAAGATTACCCAATTCCCAAAGGCAACATCATCATCACATATCCACTAGTATAATCAGTTGAGTACAATGCTGGAAGGAAATTCATAAATAAAAAAACCAAGCCCTAGAAGACCGCCGCACGCTCCAAGCTCAACATTGCAGCAACCTAACATCACCTGCACGCATCTATCGTACATAAGCTTATAGAAAGCTTAGAGGGTGGTGTAAGTGTGTGCACAAGGTAAGTGCCAAGTATTCCATATCAGAGTAATTAAATTAAATGGAAGTACTGACAAGTCCATGGATCATACAATATCAGGGTATACATCACAAATCAACTATATAAATGATGAGTCAAAGCAAGCCAAATATTAGATGCTGAGGATACAATGTCATAAATCATACAATATCGAAAGTACTGGTAATTCATAAATTGTATAATGTTAAAATAAGCAGAAATACTGACAAGAGCATGAATTATCATAGAAATCAGAATATTGACAAGATCATAGATTATACGATAACAGAGTAAGCGAAAATACGGACAAGTCCGTGAGTCAATCAATGTCAGAATATGCAATGTAAAACAACTATACAAATGAGGAATCATAGATAGCCAAATATCAGATGCAAAGGATGCAATACAATATACATTCCTGATGAGTAACACAAATAGCTTCAGCCGTACCTAGACTATATAAATGTAGGGACACGATAACCCAAAATGTCATATGCCGCGAATGTCATGCAATATGCGGTGAGAATGGGATGACCATACTGGAGTGTGAAGTCGAGATGATAGTACGTAGTATCGTGGGCTATGGGGTTCATCACAAGGGACTTTTATCCAAACTAGTCTCATACCTAAATTTGGATAGTCAGACTCAATGTGGTAAACTCCTGATCTCAGGTTAGTCACGCACCCCAACCAAAATCCTGGCCATTGCGAAGACACACGTAACAAATGATTATGCACCACCAACCCGAGTGGACAGTGAATGAACGAATGCATGAATGAGTATGCAACTCCAACTCACTAAATCCATATATCAGTACAGTTCATCTCTGGGATCATCACTGGGATCTATTACACTGCGCCAGCTTGTCGCCCCTATCCGAGCTCACAACTGGGTAAGTGGAAGAGACCTCACTATCCGCCTGCTAATATCGGGCCCAGCTCGTCGATAGCGGACCCATTCCTCACGCTGGTCAAACTCAACCTAGATATTGCCCCCTCACTCAGGCGGGTAAGGTCACACCCTCTCCCAACCGACCACGACACAGTGGGAGACGCGGCCTACTAGTATACAGCCCTTATGCGCTTATATATATCCACTCGGTCTCGACGTTGGGGCGTCTCCTGGCCACGGAGGTTTAGGAATTTTCACCCAGGGACATCTATGGCGCCCGTATACTAGAACCAAACATTTCTGGTGTCCTATTTGGCCATCCACGATACGCTTATGGAGGCTACGACCCTGGTGTCGCTAGGGCATACAGTAATCATAACGCGAGATGCATGAGTTATACAATCCAGTCATACATCAATCCTGTGCATACTGCGTGCTCAAGTGAGATAACCGCCGCCTATCAGGGAGTATCATAACAACATGCTCAATGACATATGCAATGATCAACCACATCTCATAACAAACATGCAAATGATGTGTATGGGCATGTATCATAATGCTATGCTGTCACATACTCATAACCGATATCAATAACCGACATCGACAATCGACCTCGACAATGTGGACATTTAACTGACATTGCCCCCAAGGAATGGCTCACATAGATCCTAACATATAGTGGACCCATGACCTCACACAAGGGACAAATATACAACACCATAGGCCTCTCTCAAGAGCTTAATACACATCACGATGGGCCTTTCACATGGGCCTAACATACATCACAATGGGCCTAACCTAGGGGTCCTAAAAATATCGTAATGGGCCTCAACCCATGGGCAGAATATAAATCACAATAGAAATCCACAATCGACCACAATGATTGGCCTCGATCGATAATAGGCCAATCGGCCACGACAATCATAATCGACAATCAGCCATGATAATCAGCCTCGATTGATAATCAGTCAATCGGCCATGACAATCATAATCGGTAATCGACCATGATAATCATCCTCGATCGGTAATTGGTCAATCGACCACAACAATCATAATCGGAATCAGTAGTCGATAATCAGAATCGACAAATCAGTCACGTCAATCAGAATCAATCAATAATCAGCCTCGTTGATTGGTCGAACATGGCCTATGGAAAGGTCACAATATGGACATTCAACCATCATCGCTCATCAAAGTGGACATTTAACCAACATTGCTCCCAAGTAGTGGCCCATATAGAATCAAACATAAGGTGGGCCCAAATATCCAACAGGTGGCCTCAAAAAGTCATCACAGGTGGGTCTTACACATGCAGCGCGTGGGCTTACGCATCACGGTGGGTCGATACATTGGACCGCACCATTAGCATAATATGCACATCACGGTGGGTCGTACCATTGGGCCGCATCAATGGGCATCAATCCAATAAGTGGGCCGCATCAGTGAGCCGCACTGATGGGCCTTATACACATCAAGTCGGGCCTCGATAACTGGGTTGGAAACATGTCATAATGGGACACGACATATGGGCTGGAAATACGTCGCAACGGGCCTCGATCCATGAGCCGAAAATACATCTCTGGGGGCCTTACCAAATGGGCCATAAACACATCCTAATGGGCCTCAACCATGGGCCTCTAACATATCATGACGGGCCTTGCATCAATGAGCCGCACTATTGGGGCTCATGCACATCAAGTGGGTTGCATCAATGGGCCGCACAAATGCACAATAAGTAGGCCCTGCACATGCAGTAGATGGGCCCCACCAGATGGTTAGTGTGGATATAGAATGCATACATCTAGAAGGTCACACATCCCACGGACGGTGTGAGTAAAACGTACATCGAGGCTGGCCCCATATGACCTGGACGGTTAGGGTGGGACATATGAGATGGGTTCTGCTCACGGGTTCCAAATACATTACAATGGGCCTTATACATAGCACAATGGCCTAGCACAATGGGCCTTGCCCATAGGCCTAATACGTATCATAATGGGCCTTGCCCATGGGCCTCAGATTCAAGTAGGTGGGCCCCATCATATGGGCCTCAAACCATGGTCTCATATATATCAAAGTGGGCCTTAGTGGGCGACCATGAATACATTAAGATGGGCCTCAACTAATGGCCTTATACAAATCAAAGTGGGCCTCAATGAACGGCCCATAATTAAATCAAAATAGGCCTAGTCACATGGGCCGCATATATCAGAGCGGGCCTCAACATCGGGCCACAAATACATCAAAATGGGCTTAATCACATGGGCCTCATATGGCAGCCCATGATTGGCAAAAATTAGAAGGACAGAGGGTCCGACACACTCATCACGATGGTTTTGCCTAGAGTGGCCCATATTTGGGGCACATAAATAGGGTGGACCCCACAAAATAAATGAACAGTGTGGATAAAAAACATACATTAGAGGGTCCCGTGGGCCCACCATAAGTGTTTATTTTCCACCCAACCTGTTGATGAGGTCACAAGGACCCAGGGCCCACTAAAATGTTTATTTTCTATCCAACCTAGGGCCCACCATAATGTTTATGCACCACCCAAACTGTTCATAAGGTCACTTGGACCTGGACTCACTGTGATGTTCATTGCCACCCAAACCATTCATAAAATCACGTGGACCAGGGGGCCCATGGTGATGTTCATTTTCCAGCCAACCTGTTGATAGGGTCACATGGCCATGGGGCCCACTGGAATGTTTATTGCCATCCAACCGTTGATAAGGTCACGTGGGCAGGGAACCCACCGTGATATTTATTTGCCGCCCAACCTGTTTATAAGGTCACTTGGACCTAGGGGTGGGCGTGGGACACACCGAAACGTGGTTCACAAATCCAGCCCACCCATTATGTGTGTCCCACCTGGCTGACGGTCCAGACCAAGTTTCAACAACATCCAAAACTCAGGTAGGTCCCACCAAATGTTTTTATATGTTTTGGGCACATCTTCACAAGATTTTAGATGGTGTGGCCCACCTGAGTTCCGTATAAGGTTAATTTTTGAAGTGGACATCTGGTATGTGGGGACCCATCAAATTCATGGTGTGGATGTTAAAAACGCACCACAGTGGGGCCCACAGCTGGGTCCGTGAGGCCCAGCTCGTCCGTCTGCCTGCCCATTGATAGCGGCAGCAGCAGATGCTGCTGCCTCTATTCTTTTTTTCTTTTTTTTTTTTAACACCATTAATTCGATGGTTTTTAATAGGTGGGGCCCACCTCAGACGGATCCATCTCAGCCATTGGTCCCTGTGGCTCGATACAATCCCATCGAGTCCAATATTGGGCTATTTTTGATATACAGGAGCATCAGAGAGTAAATCAAAGGTAGGAACACTGTTTCCTATACCATGGCCAGCCAGGAAACCAAATCAACCTCATTTTTCGGTCCAACGCCTACAATGATCTGAGGAAGAGGATGGATGGCCTGGATTATATAAAAACATCAAGGTGGGGCCTGCATGAGTGGCCCACCACTCCCTTCTCTTTGGCTAGCCCGTTAGTACACTCCTCATGTCAATTTACACTTCATAGTTCACCAACGTCCAGCGTCCAGGGACGCTAGACGGCATACATAAACACATTATTGTGGTGGGTCCCACGTGAACGTGGCCCACCAACATATGTACATATAATATATATCTCATATTATATATATACAATACATATTATATTATATACATTATATGTACATTATATGAAATATAACATATAGAAAGAATGATGTATTGGGGCCATCCAAACAGTGGATGGTATGGATCATCACCTGCAATAGGGTGGGCCACACCGTCTGATGTAGATGGACGGGGTAGATATAACACATGTTGATGGGACCCACACCATCACAAAGAAAGAGAGAGAGAGAGAAATATACGGTGAGATAGAGGGACCCCGCCACTATGGGCCCCTCTTGCTTAAATCACATACATATAAATGGGTCCCACCCACAAGTGGGCCCTAAAATAAAAAATAACAGTAAATCACCCACCTTATCTTCCTTCTTCTTGGTCCCTTAGACTCCAATGCTCCTTAGCTTGCCTTTTGATGGAGGTTGATGGGAGATTGATGGTGTGGATGAGAGATGAGAGGGTGGGCCACACTTGTGGTTTGGGAGAGAGGGAGGTTGGACGTGTGAAGCTTGAATTGCTTGGGAGGTTTAAGAAATGAGATAGAGAAAATATTAAGAGTGATGTATGGAGTGGTGGGTCTAATTAATGAAGTATAGGTTGGTTTGAAAAATAGGTAAAAGAGGGATGGTGAGGGAGAGAGAGATTTGACTTATGGGAAAAGGAGGAGTGGGGTGGTTGTACTTGGATAAGGGATGTATTTATGGTTGATTAATGGGACTTACTGTAGAGATTCTCTCGAGATTCGCAACGCGCGGCGTTTCTTCAAAATAAACGTAGATCGACATCTTATAGCCTAGGTATCGGGTAGGTGCGTGAGTTGCAGCATTGGAACCGCGACGACGGCGCGGTCACTATGATACAAGTTTTTGGTTCGAGCCGACTTCGGTATGCGGGACCTGGCTTAGGATCGCGTGCAATCATCGGATACGGTGCGAAGTTTGCCGAAATTTGACCGGTAAGATCGCGGAAGCATACGGAACGGTATGAACTAAGACACGGGTTTTACATTGAGAATAGGTTAAGGTTTAGGTTCAGGAAATCAGGATCGGGTTTAGGTTTGGGTTTCAAGTTTAGGTTTAGGTTTAGGTTAGGGAGTTGAGATTAGGATTAGGTGTAGGTTTAGGTTTAGGGATTTGGGAATGCATTAAGGTTTAGGTTTAGGAAATTAGGTTCGGGTTCGAGATCGGGTTTTCATTTGGGTTTTAGTTTATAGGTTTAGGTTATAGGTTATAAGTGTAGGTTTAGGTTTAGGTTTTAAGTTTAGGTTATAGGTTTAGTTTTAGGTTATGGGTTATAGGTTAAAGGTTTAAGAATTTGATAATAGGTTTAGGTTTAGGTTTAGGTTATAAGTTTAAGTTTAGGTTTAGGTTTAGGTTTAGGTTATATGTTAAGGTTAAGGTTATAGGTTTAGGTTATAGGTTTAGGTTTAGGTTTAGGTTATATGTTAAGGTTTAGGTTTAGGTTTAGGTTATAAGTTTAGGTTTAGGTTTAGGTTTAGATTATAGGTTTAGGTTTAGGTTAAGGTTATTTAGGTTATAGTTATAGGTTTTGGGATTTGAGAATAGGTTTAGGTTATAAGTATAGGTTTAGGTTAGGTTATAGGTTAAGGTTTAGGGAATTGAGTTTATGTTATAGGTTCATGTTATAGGTTATAGGTTATAGGTTTGGGTTAAGGTTTAGGTTATAGGTTTTAGGATTTGAGAATAGTTTTAGGTTATAAGTATAGGTTTAGGTTAGGTTATAAGTTAAGGTTTAGGGAATTGAGTTTAGGTTATAGGTTCAGGTTATAGGTTTAAGTTGAGGTTTAGGTTATAGGTTTTGGGATTTGAGAATAGGTTTAGGTTATAAGTATAGGTTTAGGTTAGGTTGTAGGTTAAAGTTTAGGGAATTGAGTTTAGGTTATAGGTTTAGGTTATAGTTATAGGTTTTGGGATTTGAGAATAGGTTTAGGTTATAGGTTAAGAGTGTGGTCCCTGCAAATACAGATATTAACACGGCCTGCTCTAATTGGCCAAGCCCTTCCAATGTTGTCCATAAGAAATGGACAGCTTCATCATGGTCATAACAGCGGTTCCCATCTTCCAGGGACTCCCGCTCAATATCTGGATAGCTTCGACGCACATCCGAGTCTACTCCATCAATTTCGAGTAAATGTATAAACATAGCCTATCCAAATGGCCAGGCCACTCAATGTTGTCTATAGGAAATGGACAGCTTCATCATGGTCATAACAGCGGTTCCTACCTTCCAGGGACCCCGCTCAACATCCGAATAGCTTCAACGCATATCCGGGTCTGCTCTATCAATTTCGAGTTAATACATTTAAAAACAACATAATTATATCTAAAAGCATCTGGATACCTAGGGAAGGCCTCCCATATTCGTATTATTGGTTACTCATCTCTTTGTCTATAAGCCACAATCAACCTACACTTTCTATTGCTACATGTACTCTGAAACTAACACAAATATAACTGGGAAACAATATAAGGAAGAAAAAAAATGAATTTACCTGTACACATCATTAAATGTTTTCCTATAAGGAGGTGATATTATATATCTGATAGCCACAACCTGTATGACAGAGAAAAATGCTACCGATACAGTCGGTTAAGGTTTAGGTTTAAGTTTAGGTTAAGGTTTAGGTTTAGGTTATAAGGTATAGGTTTAGGGAATTGAGAATAGGTTAAGGTTTAGGTTTAGGAAATCGGGTTCAGGTTCGGGTTCGGGATCGGGTTTAGGTTTGGGTTTTCAAGTTTAGGTTTAGGTTTGGGTTAGGGAGTTGAGATTAGGATTAGGTGTAGGTTTAGGTTTAGGGATTTGAGAATACATTTAGGTTTTACGTTTAGGTTTAGGTTTTAGGTTATAGGTTAAGGTTTAGGTTTTAGGTTATAGGTTATAAGGTTAGGTTATAGGTTATAGGTTAAGGTTTTAGGTCATAGGTTTTGGTTTAGGTTAAGGTTATAGGTTTAGGTTAAGGTTTAGGTTTAGGTTTAGGTTTAGGTTTAGGTTTAAGTTATAAGCTATAGGTTTAGGGAATTGAGAATAAGTTAAGGTTTAGGTTTAGAAAATCAGGTTCGGGTTCGGGTTCGGGATCGGGTTTAGGTTTAGGTTTTCAAGTTTAGGTTTAGGTTTAGGTTTAGGGATTCTCTAGTATTATCTACTACATACTAGTAACATACAACCAATACTGGGGCACCATACCATAAGCTACAAGAATTTCATGTCCCCCTAAAAAAGGTATCCTCCATTGATAACATATATATATATATATATATATATATATATATATATATATATATATATTATAAGTTTTTTTTTTTTCATTTACATTCCCAAATACATTCATCATCCATCCAAGAAAATTGAAACAAGTACTGTCAATCTATGACTAATAGTTAAAAAGGAAAATCATGCATCTTATCTTACCGACCGCCTTATGTTTCTTTTCACCTTTGTAACTCTCATATTTGTTGCAGTTGCTAGTTCACCATCAGTAGTCTCCCTAACCAAATCTTTGTGTAGTCCCTCCATTTAAAGCAGTAACTGAAGTTACAAGAAGTATGACTGATTAGTCTTTCCATGTTTTGAAAAAAAATCAAATTCTTTATTTTTGGCTGCAAGTCTACTTATAATTATCATTGGCTCTTAATCTATTTATAATGAAAATCTTAAATATCACATGATAGTGCTCCTTTGATAAATGTCTTGTTTGGAACAAATAATTTGTTTTATCATAAATGTCTTATTTGGAACAAATAATTTGTTTTATACATACATGTTTTATCATAAAACCATGCATGATGCATCCATACAAAAAAAAATCAAATGAAATTTTTTTTATATAAATTGATTTTTTTAATATTATTATAAACATCCCATCTCTCTCTTTCTTGTATGTATGTTTAGACAGGTGAACGATGAAATAAAGGAAGAAATGGCTATTTATAAAGATAAGAGGTCCACTAATTTAGAAATGAATGGTTGTTTTTTCATTTAAAGTACTTAAAAATAGATGGGGTGGTTAGTTTTTCTTGGATGATAGATTTAAAAGGCTACTAAATAGGTGGAGTTTCTAAGTTTGAAAATTGATTCAATGCTCTTTTGGAGCACTGTGAATTACACGGTTTTAGTTGCATTGGGTGACTTGGACAATTTAAGAGATAGATCTAGACCGTCTATTAAGTTTAGAACATATTTAAAGGGATACCATGAAAAAATAAGACCCTTCAAAATCCTACCTATACCCTGCAATCAACTAAAATGGACACTTCAACTAAATGAACTAAAGAAACTGACATCACTGCTATAGATCATAAACAATGTGGCTCAGGAAAGAAAAAAAAAAAAGACATTAAAAAATACAACAATTCTCGATCAACTGAATATGAAAGATTTTCAGTGCATGGGCCATCTAGGGTGAGAACCCATCCTGTCAATTACACTTGTATGAACTGAAAACCTAAACTGTTGAATGGAGAACAAGAGCTGTAGTTTAGGAAAAAAATAATGGTTAAGATAAAAATACAGTAATGGTTCGTATTCAACTAAAAAAAAAGGTCAAAAAACTTATTGCTACGATTTTCCAATCTGACGAATTTTAGTGCATCGACCATTCAGGGTAAGGTTCATCATGTCTATGGTTTCAGTGGTTTGGGCTTTGAATCATTCAACCATGACCCCACTTGTACAAACTGTAATCCCAATCAGTTGAACCCTCCAACCATGCACTCAGAGCATTGTGTGTATATAGTATCTCTAACCAAAAAGTAAAAAAGAAAAAAGAAACAGAGAAGAATAGAAGATAATGGCATTGAATTCATTATACAACAACTAAAAGAAGAAAAGGAAGAAAATGCATACCGAATAGAAGATGATAGTCACTAGGGAAGATGCTTTTTATGACATCAAGTTGGTTATTTTCCCAGATGCAAACTTTCTGTGACCCTCATGTGTAAGCCTCAGGGATTTACAGAACACAGCAACAACCTGAATGGCAAAATAAGCATTATAGTAATTACTGATATTGGAGTATCAACAAGTAAAAACTAAAATAACATAGTTCGAATATGGGGAAGTATTCATCAAGACAAATTTGGCAGATAGATAATATATAGAAGCTTGCATGATAAAAAGGAATAATGTTTTGATGACATAGTCCAAACGGAAATCAATGGATAATAGGCAATATCAAGAGAATATAAGTTTCTAAATTAATCCCACCACATCTCCTGATATTAGCATGTGGAGAATAGGCAATGGTCATGCGTCGAAGGAGAAGATATTTCTGTGGGGAGTCTTGTCAAACACCTTGCGGGTGTGATGAATATGACCGAATTTACAATACATAGAAACTAGCTTTGAGATGAGGAAGTTGTTGGGGATGATGTCAAAAACACATGTCATACGCAATACATATCATATGCTAAGAACCAATAAACCAAAAGGAGAAAACTGGGCTTTAGGAACAGAAGAAGATAATTTACAAATGTATTTTCAAATTTTAAAGGGAAACTGTTAGAACTCAAAATTCTACTTTTGTTCTTTTAGCATTTGAAAATATGATGCTGTGAGAAATTAACATAAGCATTTGGGTAGACATCATGCAGTGGCCTTGCATCATCCAAGGGGACTTGGCATTGCTGAATAGCCAGCAAGCTGTTTGAGTTTGGCTTTGGAGGTTTTGTACCTTTCGAATCCTTTTTCTCCTTCACCTTTCATTATCAGAACTCCTAGAAGCATTCCGGTTAGGTTGCTTGCAGCGGCAAAAACCATCCAGACCGTTTAAAGGTAGAAGAAGCCTTGGAACTTAGTGTAACAACTCAGCAAAGCCATAAGATTTGGCAGAACCATTTGAGGAACCCAATGGAATGTTGAAATTTCCTTGTAGGGGATCACATTTTGCACATTAGATGTTTTCAAGAAATCAATGGTTGCAGTGATATTTACATGTTTTTCATGTTTATCATTAGTAGAATCAGTACCCAGTTCCAAAAAGCATTGGCACAATCCTTTCATCACTTTCATGACTGAAAAAGTGGGCTTAATAGATTTGTACGGTTTAAGACATTTATCCTTGACCAGTTTTTAAACTGCATCTAGATTTGGCATACGGAAATCTAACCGATCAATGGCAGAGTTGCAAGTCAGAGAAATTTTCACCTCTCCAGAGGTTGATGATGTGATTTCCAAGTGAGTAGGAGATGCCTCTAGAACAACAGTCCGGGTCAATGAACCATGGACAGCACTTGTGGAGTATGGCCAAATCAGGACATATTCACATCTAATGCATCAGACTCTTAATGATTCAACCTCAACAGAATATCATCATGCTATAAAAACAAAATCAAAATCCAAGAACAGCCGAAAATCATTCAAATTCATATATCTATGATCACTCACATTTTATATATATTAGATCTCTAAAACCCAAATTAAAATCAACAAAGAAAAAGAAAGAAAGAAAATAGAAGTCCTTTTCCAAAACAGAAGTGTTCTTCTTTCCCTCTTTTCATTGAAAGTTTGAACCTGGTGTGTAGATAGCTAGATCAGGCCACCCATTTCTACCACCCCAACACCCCATACGCAGATTTGGCACACTTGTGCAAGATCCAAGCTGTCCATCAAGCCAACGACTCTGATTAGATCCAAGCTTTCCATCAAGCCAACGACTCTGATTCTTAAATCCCCAAATCTGTAAGACCTAAAATCCCTAAAATCTGTAAGCCCTAAAATCTCCAAATCTATAAGCCCTAAAATTCCCAAATCTGTAAGCCCTAAAATCCCCAAATCTGTAAGCCCTAAAATCCCTAAAATCTGTAAGCCCTAAAATCCCCAAATCTATAAGCCCTAAAATCCCCAAATCTGTAAGACCTAAAATCCCCAAATCGAAAGGGGAAGTGAGATAGACAGAGATGAAGGAAGAGAGATTGAGAGAAAGTACCTTTGATTTGACAGTAGTTGTTGTTGACGGAGGTTAGGCGGCCATGCATTGGGACTTGATCCGCTGCTACTGCCGATGGGGAAGACTATGGACATCGTTGGTGGATGATGGGGTAGGGTTTGGAGTAGAAACAGGAGGGCGAGAGAGAGAGAGAGAGAGGAGAGGGGGACGCGGATAAGCTATTGACAAGTTGAGAGAGGGGGACGCAGATTAGTTATTAACAGGTTGAGAAGAGAGGGAGGGAGGGAGGGAGGGAGAAGAGGAGGGCGAGAGAGAGAGGAGAGGGGGATGCGGATTAGCTACCAACGAGAGAGAGAGAGAGAGAGAGAGAGAGAGAGAGAGAGCGATTGCAGAGAGAGAGAGAGGGGGACAGGGAGAGATTTAGGGATTTGGGGTGGGAGCGCGAGGGATGGTTTTTGGGTGGAACGGATTGGCTACTCCCCCTGAAACCAGCCTCGTGGCTGGTGTTCGGTGGTCTGTGGGCCCCACCATGATGTATGTGTTTCATCCAATTCGTTCATACATTTTTAAAGATCATTTTAGGCCTTCATCCTAAAATTAAGAGGGATATAAATCTTAGGTGGACCACACCACAGGAAAACAATAGTGATTGGATATCCATCATTTAAATCCTCCTAAGGCCCACTGTACTATTTATCTGACATCCAATCTGTTGATTTGGTCATAAAGACCAAGATGAAGGGAAAAAACAAAGATCAGCTTGATCCAATACTTTTATGGCTCCCAAAAAGTTTTTAATGGTCGACATTCATTCAACACTTTTTCCTGTAATGTGGTCCACTCGAGATTGGGATATAACTCTCTTTTTTTTTTTAATATCATAAAATGATCTATAAAAATAGATGGACGGCATGGATGAAACACATACATCATGGTGAGGCCCACAAACCACCGAACACAAAAGTTGAGAGGGGTTACCCTCCATTAAAACATTCATAATTATTTTTTGGGCTCACAGAGATGTGGTTCACAAATCTAGCCCATCTATTATGTGTGTGCCACTTGGATGAGGGGTCATACCAAGTTTCAAATGCGTCCAAATTTCAGGTGGGGCCCCACCAAGTGCTTTTATATGTTTTAGGCATGTCTTCACATGATTTTAGATGGTATGGCCCACTAGAGTTCTGTACACGGCTGATGTTTGGGATATCCCATAATTTAAAGGGGACCCATCAAATGCACGGTGTTGATTTACGACACACGTAGAGGTGTGCAAAATGGACTCGATCCGGCGGATCCGACCCGATCCGCCCCAATTCGAACAGAACCGATGGCCTGGATCGGTTAAGATCGGGTACGACCAGGCATATCCGAATGATATTTGGATCGGATTCGGGTAAATGGTAAATCCGACCGAACCGAACCGATATCCGAACCGAATGAATCCGATCTGGACCTATCCGGACCGGTCCGGAGTGATTTTTAACACATATATTTATCTTATACTTTTTGTTGTGGTATGGTCTACCTAAGCTTTGGATATCCATCAACTTTAAGTTCAACGACTAAAATGATATGAAAAAATGAATGGACGGCGTGGATAAACCACATGCATTCACGGTGGGCCCAAACAGAATTTACTCCGTAGGATAACTCGATAACATATCCTGTAGTTTGGAAGCGGATTGCATGCTGAGTAACTAAGCGTACTGAGTAGACTCTGTAGGGTCCAGCGTGATTTATATATTTTATCTACTCCTTTCATTCATTTTATACGATAATTTTAGGGCTTAAGCCCAAAAATGAAGCATATCCAAATTTCAAAAGAACCACACCGTGGGAAACATGTGAATTGAAAGTCCACCATTGAAAAATTCTTGGGGGCCACAGAAGTTTTGGATCAAGCTTATATTTTTATTTTCCCTTCATCCATGTTGGTATGATCTTATGAATAGCTTAGATTACAAATAAAAGTTCAGTGGGGCTTAGCAGGGTTTCAACGGTGGAAATCATTATTCCCATTGTTTCTTATGTTATGCTATACTCGGGCCTTTTATATGCTTCAAATTTAAGCCCAACACCTTAAATGAGGTTTTAAAACGGATTTTCCAGCACCGAGCTGGGTACTGAATCACCGAAGATCAAGTATATCACCCCATATTAGATCAAGATCTTAAATTTCATCCTCATATTTAGTTCAGGTCAACCACACGATTGGAAACATTGTACATGGAAAGCTTCACCCACTAAACTATTTCCTTTGGTGTGGCTCAGATGAATCATATACGGTTTTGTAACCCAGGCTTAGTTTTGGTTTTTGGTGTGACATCCAATGGATGGAATGGATTTCACAGTTTCGTCACGATGGCCCTGTAAAAATCGAGGGTAGATGTCTCCCTCCTAAATGTTCTCATTGGTGTGGCCCATCTGAATCACAGGTTAGCCTAATTTCTTGGCTCTATGTCTTTAACTGGATTATACATATAATGATCGGAGTGGATCTCACATACATGTCAGAGTGGGCCCATAAAAAAATCAAATGTGGGAGTCCGTGTGGTACCTGTTCCCAACACACTACCGTTTGGCGTTATTTAAGATGATAATTAATGCTCATAATACTTGGCAGAGAAGAGAAGTGGCGTTATTTTGATAATTAATCCTCGTAATGCTGCTAGAGAAGTGATTTAAACTATCTTTGGAAAAGATTGTCCCGTTCGGGTTAGCCCATCATGGTGTTAATTTTAAATCTACCCCGAACATCAGGTGGGTGACCTCACCTTACACCTAAGATTCAAAAATCAGGTCCATCCTCGTTTCAGGTGGACCACGTAGCTGGAAATAGTTGATAAAGAAAAGCTCACACTCCAAACTATTTACGTTTGTGTGGCCTACTTGAAAGGTAGATGGATTGCATTTTGGGCCATAGGCCTAAGTTTTAATGTCGCATCTAATGATTGGAGTGGATTTTATATAATCTTTATGATGGGCCCTATAAAAATCAAGGGTGGACATCTCTATTCCAGCTATTTTCCTCAGTGTGGTCTACTTGAATCACGGGTGGGCTTTATTTTTAGGTTTTATATCCGACATAAGATTACACATCTAATGGTTGGAGTGGATCACACATACACATCAAGGCGAGCCCATAAAAATCAAGATAGAGCGTCTGCTGAAATTTTTTTTCCAATAAAAGTTCAAGTTGGAATACCGTTTAATGTCTAGCCAGCACGTATCATCCAACCTTTTATGTAAATATGACATCCAACCCGTCTAATAGATTGGTCCATCACAAGCATTACTTTTTGTAAAACACCACAGCAGCCATATATATAAGCCAGTAGGCTAAACACAATTTGGTTGATTTTAATGGTGGGAATTTCTATCTTAACTATCTACCATGGTGTAGCCTAATCAAGTGTTGAATCTACCTTAGTTTTAAGCCCTTGTCCAAACATGAGGTGGCCCACATGATGGACGGGATGGATCTACTCCACATGAATTCTTTTCTTTTAAGTTTGTGAAAGCAATGCCCTATTACCCTTGGAAGGTCATGCAAACTTTATGCTAATATTGAGGAGAGAGAAATTTACGACTATGGACCCCACCTTTTATCCGGTGGTTTTTAGTGAACAATACAAACTTAACATACGCACTTAGACCTCCTCGTACGGCCACGAATTCGAGGACAAAAATACCCCTGCCTTCCTCCAGGCAGAGACGAACGCTAACAAACGGTTTGGCGATGGGAACTCAGGTGGGGCCCACTGTGATGTTTGTGAGAAATCCTTCCCATCTAAGTTCATTCATAGGGTCACAAAGACCTGTATGAAGAGGAAAAACAAATTTCATAATGATCCAAAACTTCTGTAACCCCTAAAAGGGTTTCAACGGTAGATGTTTAATTACCCACTGTCATTTACAGTGTGGTCCACTTGATATCTAGATCTGTCTTATTTTTCATCTCAAGCCTTAATACGAGTTCGCCAAATAGATGAATGGTTTAGATATAACACATACCTCATAATGGGACCCACAAAAATCGGTGGGGATTACAACAGGGAAGAAAGAAAGGAAAAAAAGAAAAACCCGTTCGATCGGGTCAGAGCTGGGCCTATCGCTACGGATTATAACCATAGCCATAAATGTAATGCTATGCGCTTTTTTCTCTTTTTTTTTTATTTTTTATATTTTACATGGAGAACATTTTTCCCTTTACATTTTTCTATAATACATAATTATGTAAATATGTATATATAAGTATATAAAAATATTTTTCTATCTTTTAATTCATTTCTTTGTCTATTTATTTAACAAGCATATCTCCTAAACTAGAATGATTTACTTAACTTACCACATATTATTTTGGGGTAGGAGAAGCTAATTTAGCCAACCAACCTAGTTATTTTCCAAGATTCCATTGGGTCAATGATCAAAAATTTATTTCATTCAGCTCGTGGTCAATTTCAATCACTTCGCGGTCAAATTGAAAATTTAGTAAGGGGAACATGAAATTGAGTGAGGCAAACATGAAATTGAGCGGGAAAAACTAGAAATTCAGCGGGGCAAACTAGGAAATTAGTGGGACAAATATGAAATTGAGCAAGGGAAACTAGAAAATCAAATGAGGCAAACTAGGAAATCAGCGGGGTAAACATGAAATTGAGCAGGGGAAACTAGAAAATCAGCGGGGCAAACTAGGAAATCAGTGGGGCAAACATGAAATTAAGCGGGGAAAACTAAAAAATCAGCGAGGCAAACTAGAAAATCAGTAGGACAAACTAGAAAATCAGCGGGGCAAACTAAAAAATGCTTTTCATCTCTATGTGTTTTTGAGGTTCCCCAACATACAATACGTTGTCTCTTAGTTATAGGTGTTATTTGCCATTGGCCACTTCATAAATTTAATGTCAATGATGCTTTCCTTCATAAAGACCTCCATGAAGAAGTTTGCATAATGATTCCCCCTAGCTTTATAAAAGAGGGGGAGAAACATGTTTTCTGCCTTAACAAATCGATCTATGGTCTTCGTCAATCTTCGCAAAATTGATTTTAGAAATTCTCCTATACACTTAAAGAAGTTTACTATCATCAATCATTAGTGGATTATTTCTTTTTCACTCATTCAAATGACATTTTCTATTAGACAGTCCTTATTAACATTGATAATATTATTCTAATAGGAAATGATACAACCGTCATTAATTACTAATTTAAAGAATTTTTAAAAATCAAGTTTCATGTTAGAGATCTCAACCCGCAAAGGAGCAACCCTAGTTTTTCTTAATTACTACGGCAGCAGTGGTTTTTTAGTGTTTAACGATGTAATAAATATGTTTTTAATTAGGGAGGGGGGGGATCACGACTGTTTCTTGTAGTATGCTCCACCTGAGATTTGGATCTGCCTCATGATCATGCCTAAAAAATAAGCCGGCAAAATAGATATGGACCACACAGATTTTAAAAATAAAAAAACAAACAAACATCATCGTGGGGCTAGAGATCTTCCAGCGCCGACGCTCGTACCGGATGGGTCACTACCGAAACCGAGTTCTTTGGAAACTACGAAGAAGCGGATAGCGTACTGAGCAAACTCTGTGGGGCCCACCGTGATTTATGTATTTTATCCACTCCGTCCATCTATTTTATCAGATAATTTTTATAACTTGAATCCGAAAATGAAGCATATTCAAAGCTCAAGTGGACCACACCACAGGAAAGAGTTTGCATTGAAAAATTCTTGGTGGTCACATAAATTTTGAATCAAGATGATATTTTTGCTTTCCCTTCGTCCATGTCTGTGTAATCTTATGAATATGTTGGATGACAAATAAACATCACCGTGGGCCCTAGAAATGTTTCAACATAAAATTTCCCACTATTGCTTATGGTGTGGTCCACTTCAGCTATGGATATGCTTCAATTGTGCGTATTTTCTCTTTTGAGCGGATGCATACAACCACCCGTGGTGATGGCCGAGGAGGGGAGTGGAACCCACACACCTAGGGAAAGAAAACCCATGGTGATGGCAGCTCGCCCAAACCTGCTTTTAAAAAAACCCATGTTATAAGGAGAAACCATGCTTTATATGTAAATCCACTCCGTCCATCTGGTGAAGATTATTGAACCGTATATTTAAAATGTTAACCGGATAAAAATCTCTGATGGGACAAGCCAACGGGAACCATGTAAAACTGCTCCTTAAACCTAATTCACATAGTGTTTCCCCGCCTTATGTTTGTATCAGGCTTATTTTTGAATCTTCACTTCATCATCGCCAGTTTCATCTGATTGAAGGGTTTGCTGAGAGATACACACCATCTTGTCCAGCACACTAACCTATGGTCGGCATCCCATCTCCATTGTTCCCTTTGGTTTGGTCCATCTGAGTCATGGGTCAAGCTGATTTTTTCCCCCAGGCCCTGTAATCGACAATAGAACATGATGGACGGAGTGGATTCTACATATACAACATTGTGGGCCCCACAAGCTTGGTTGTTATAGGAGCTGGTTAAAACAAGTGTTGTAGATGATTCCGGAGTCCGGACCAAAAGCCCATGGGCAGCAGTACCAAAAAGGAGGAGAGACCAAACCACAAAGAAAGTGGGCCAAGTACCAACAGACCAGCCCAGTTCTAAGAATTCGATTGGTGGCCCACAAATCCGCAATTGTCAGCGGTTTCACGCTTAGCAGGACAAGGTCCAGTTCTCACAGGTTAGGAGCATAACATGTGTGTTTCTACCTTTTAGAAATGGCCCATCTACCTACACAAGTTATTCCTGCTCACTATTTTTTTTATAAAACAAATACAAAAACAATATTAATAATTCTCGTAGTTTTCATCGCTAGATAAAATTTGTAACACGGTATTTGCAATAAAATTGATGACGAGCAACATTTGTCACGAAAAGATTTTAGCGATGAGTCTGAATTTTTTAGCGACGAGTTGACTTGTCACAAAAAGTCTGAATTGTTATAGTGCCACTAATAAATGACGCAAATGTAACAAACAGGAACCATTCATCTGATAGTGAAATGCCATATACATGGCATACACTAAATATCAAGTGAACCACATTCTTCAGGTGTACTTTTTTCTTAACCACTCATTTTCTCATACAATTTTGATCTGCATGATCAGCAATCTAATATTTATTTTTGGTCTGAGGATGTTCCATGTGTATGATACTAGAGAACGGTCTGACATCCAGCAGTGAAAACGAGGCACACCACGAAGCTATTATGTGGGTGCAACTCAGATATACTGTGATTATAGATGTCATTTGAAGAAAATTACATCATATCAAGGCATCATCTTAATAATAATAATGCAGCTGAAATCTATCTTAGATCATCAACCTCTCTTAGTCATTGAGACCACAAGATTAACATGTTTCGGGTTCTCCTTCGACATGTGATCGGCGACTTTCTTTCCGTACCTCTGGAACAAATCATCAATTATGGCTTTGCCAAAGTGACTAACAAGCATAGGTTCTAATACGGATCTTAGAAACTTTGCCACCTTCATACCGCTCGCATACTTATCGCAGACAAAATTTCCGTTGTCGTCATCCATGCTCGGATCCCAACTTACCTTGAAGATTTCCAGTTCACCAAGATCGAAGGATCCTTCTCTCTCAATTGCAGCCTTAACCTCGCCGATGGACGGTGGATAATACGGCACGTTGAATGAATCCACCTTTGCCTCTTCCACCATTCCCTAAATTATATTCAATTAATCAAGTGATTCAAGTGTAAAACAGCCATTATTTGTTGTAATTGGAACTCGTCTCAATAGCACTTTGCCAAGGCCAACCCTGTGTGTGAACTAGATTTTTTTAACTTGAATCTTAGACAAGTTGATGCAATGAGCTAACGTCTATTGAGAGAAGCAACAACCTCAACTGACGAGTCATGTCCATTGGACTATTTACTATGCACATTTCATTCTTTTTTTATGAAATTAACTGGATTCGGATTGGGTCCTTACTCTTGCTCGGGTGGTAGACTCTTGGGAGTTTCAACACCGGGTCAAGGGTTCGAGTACCCATAGGTGGTGAAATTCTACTAAGGCGTGAGGGTGTGGGGTGTATGTGTGTGCGTTAAAAAATAATAATAATAATAATAATTTGAAAAAAAAAAAAAATGGATTCGGATTGCATCCAACAAAATGCTGGATGCATCTGGTCCAAAACCAATGAAAAAGTGCCATGAGCATATATAGTATAGGACCCATGCTGAAAATGTAAAAATTCTCAAATTATTTTGTCCTTTTTACTGTAGTTCTTATGCTTGTGCACATGTACATGGTGCTATTTCATTGGTGTTCGATCAAATGTCCGTTGCAAAAATGTACCCATGCACAATCACATTCAAATGAGGAAAAACTTTTTCTTTTTTTTTTTTCGTTTTTCAAGAAAGGTGGGAACATAACACCTTTTTTTTTTTCCCCAAAAACGGTGGGAACATACCACCTGAAATCTATAAAGAAGAAAGGAGGAAAAAAAAAACTTTGATACTATAAAATGTAATGTGACTTACACATACTGAAATTAACCGTCCAAATCATGATAGATGCCAGTTTAATTAGATGGGCCATGAACCAATACTAGTGATAAATTGATGTCCAAAGGGGCTGCTTGATGGACATTTAATGAAAATATTTATATGAACGGTCGAAAACCAATGGACTGGAATTCCCTGCAGAACCTGTACTTTTGAGAAGTTGTGCATAGGGTCACCATGCATGTTGTATATGTAAAATCCACTCCATCAATTAGTTCCTAAGGCCAAAATATCAGCCAGATCCACAACACAGGTGGGCCATCCCACATAGATCAATGGGGATGGTGGATGCAAATCATGGGTTTCCATGTTGGATCATCACGGTGTGTATTTTCCATCAAATCCATTAATCAAGCATCACTCACCTGGATGAAGATGGAAGACACAAATATCAGCCTGATACAAACTGAGGCTGGCAACAACTAGTGAATTTAGCAGTTTTTGGGGGTAATTTTACATTGTTCCCTTAGGCGAGCCCATATGAGTTATTCATCCATCTTATCTTCTATATGTATGTTCCAAATAATGGTCCTCACCTGATAGACGGAGGGAATTTTATATATTCAACACAATGGACCACACAAAGTTGGTTGTTTTGTGCAAAATAGGTGTTGCAGACAATTCAAATCAGAAACGAACAAGCAGATCCCATTAATCAGAGGCCAAACTCATCCAATCAATCTGATTTCGAAGGTAAAGAAACATCGGTAGTGGGTCCTACGAGCTAGATGATGCCAAGTGAACAAATTAAGAGCATACCTCAGAGACCATGTCATCAAGTGCAAGTGCTAAAAGTTCAGCAACGTAACGACACTCCTCACTGCAGGGGTCTGGGCTTGTTCTGCCTACTAAAGTGATAACCATCTTACCCCCCTCCACTATTTCTACAGAGCGAGAGCTGAGAAAGAGGGAGAAATCACCATTGAACTGCTCTGAATAGGCTTTGAATACGAGAGGGTGGCTAGACTTTCCCATGCATATATTCCCTTTGTTCAATGCAATTCCATTTTCAGTCTCAAGCAACGGAGGTACCTGCCATTTTAGCAATTTATTATTATTTTTATTTTTTTTAAATGTTAGGATATATGTACGACAACACTACTAACATGGTTACGCTGCTTTTTTTCTTCTTTTTTTTTTGACATTAGGTGCGGAAAGTCAAGCCAAACTGTTCGTTAAGGAGTGACGTGTAGCAAAACATTGGCTGTGTGAGAAATGATGAGCAATATAGACGTGTGGCCCACCTCATCCTGGATCCCCCATACGTGTCAAACCGGACAAGTGCAATGGATGATAAGCAGGCAGCTAGAAAATACTAAGAAATTGTATAGGTAGCACACTAATAATTAAAAATAAAAATAAGCTGTCTAAGACATAGAACGACGTCATAAGTATCATGAACCAAACATTCACTCAAATCAGGTTGGGTCTCATGCATGGTAGGGCTTGTTGTAATAGATGACTTAAATCAAGTATGTATCAAGTATGTTACTGGGTCTGTCAATGTCATTGATAGTCTGTTCGATGTCACATTCGATGGCATCGAACAGTTCTCGATTCCATTGATGTCTTCTGAATTTTCTTTAGTTGGTTATTGGACTAATTGGGCACTTTTTCGATGTCATCGATGAGTATTCAATGCCATCGATAATTTTTGAAAAATCATGTTTTGTCTATAAACAGTTGATGTATTAGATCGATGTCATCGACAAGAGTAGTTTAATAACATTGACAGGGCTTCAATGGCATCAACAGATTCTACACAAATTTTTCACAAAATTGCGAAATTGTAAGATTTGTTCTCAATTTCATTAGAGATTCTTTCCAAAGCTATATATATGGGTGTAAATAGGATTGGGAGGTATTATAAGGATTTCTAAATCATCCTAGTTTTCGAAGAGATGTAGTAAGGGTGAGATTCGAGGTTTTTTGAATCGGATAAATTTTCTCTCTTTGTAATTTCTACTTTCATAGTGATCATATGTTGCTTTATGCTGTGATTTTTTTCTCAAAAGGATTTGTCCATGTTAAAATCTCTTTGTTCTCTTTGTGTTTGCTTGATGCTATTGGATTGCTTTCCTTTTTTTTTTTTACACACGCACACACACCCCACACACTCACTCTAGGCGAATTTCACCACCTATGGGTATTCGAACCCTTGACCGGGAGTTGAAACTCCTGAGAGTCTACCACCCGAGCAGGAGTAAGGACCCATTGGATTGCTATCCTAAATTCATCTCTGTGTGCTTCCGTGATCCCCCGATAAGGCCCACCATAAACAGGTCATGACAGAAACCCACTTTTGATAAAATTTACAAGATATTTGATTTGGTCTTTGGCCGTTGAATTCTTCCATTTTAATCATCAACCTCTTTTCATTTTAACCATAAATTAGACATTTAAGAATTGACATATTCAACACAAATTGAGAAGATGGGAGGAAGAAAAATGTAAAGGGAAAAGAGATACAACTACGATAAAACAAAGGTATGAACTATAATGAAAAGGAAGTACTCAAATAATTTCAACAATGGACAATTAATCTCAAATCGTTCTTATATTTGTGGGTTATTTAAGTTTTTATATATGCCATGCCAGGTTTAGCTCGATGGCTCCGTTGTAGACAAAGACTCTTTTTACAGTACCACTGAAGGTTGAGTCACACCGTCAGTTCTCCATCAATTCCAATGCGCGCCCTTGATTTTTAAGAAGGGAGATATACATTGTGGGTCCCACCGAATTCAAGGCACCGATGTCCTACACAAGTGTCATGTTGACCGGAAAGATGGTAGAACACCACCCAAGTGGCCCGACAATGGAGATTTCTTTCTTTCATGACAGATGATGTTCGGTCAAGATTGGAACTCCAGGAGTGATTCTAGTGACAACTTGTGACTAGAATCACTCCGCATGGCACACGTGCCAACACATAAGATGCGGATGTGAGCGTGTGTCCCGAATGAGAATTGAATTCCCATTTCTGAAAGGTCTTTACATATCGAATGTCAACCGCATCCCACCGTCCATATTATATTATTCGTAGGATGGGTCTAAAATTCCTGCGTCTTGTAAACGCAGGTGTTGGGAAGGAGTTCGTTCTTCTCCTGTTGAAACTCAGAATTCTGATTGTGCTGCAGAAGCGAATTTCCTACAGGGTTTTGATACGGTATGCTGCAGACCGTACCACAACTATGATAAGTGGGTGGGTTTTTCAACCCGAGCGCATCTCAGATGATGATCTGAACCGTTCATATTCTAGATTCAACACTAAAGAGACCGTCCTAAGAAAAGTTTATTGAATGGGATTTTACGCATGAGGATAAATTAATGGAATTTATGCATGAGAATAAATTTAGAACATTTAAAAGTAAAGTTTGATTGACACATATTCAAATCCTACAGGATCATCAGATAAACATGTTCCCCATGCCTTACTTTTGTAGGTGCACCGTCACCTATCAAATGCCGGGAGCGGATTAGCTGTGACCCAAATGTTGTGGGCCCACTTGATACATCAGTTGTATATTCACAGTGCCCATCTATTTTTTCCATATCATTTTATGATGTCATCCTAAACCTTATAGGAGCTGTAAGCTTGGCTTGAAGTAGCTCGGTTTGACTCGACTTGAATGGTGAATCAAGGCAAGTCGAGTTTTATATGACCTCGCTCTTTTTAAAATAAGCTGAAGTTGTGCATAATAGAACTTGACTAAGCCCAACTTGCCTCAAACTCAGCTCAGCTTAACTTAGAATTTTATATATATATATATATATATATATATGAGGTCGACCTCATAGTAACTTCACATGAGGTTAAGCTGTGGGCCCCGCTCTTTTGGAAAATGAGTTGAAGTTGAGTATAATGGAACTTGACTAAACTCGACTCGACTCAAACTCGGCTCAGCTCAACTTAGAATAATATTATATATATATATCGTAAAATTTAAAAATTAAAAAAACCACCCTACCCTATCGTCCCTTCCTTACATTTTCATTTTCTTACTCAACCCTTTACGCCCGAGCTCCTCTCTCTCTCTCTCTCTTAACGCGCGCGCACACACACACCCTCGTGCTTAGTGGAATTTCACCACCTATGGGTACTCGAAGCCTTGACTTGGTGTTGAAACTCCTTAGAGTCTACCACCGGAGCAAGAGTAAGGACCCGAGCTCCTCTCTCTCTCTCTCTCAACAGCAAAATACTTTTATCTTAATCTACTATTTGATTTTTTTTTTTAATTTACGTAATTGTTTGAAAAAAAAACTGCAAATCTTAATTTTGATATTTGAGATTTTAAATCTTTGATTTGGGAGTCAGGTTGGAGCTTAATTGGGTTGGGAGCAGGCTCACCTTGACTTGAAGTAAGCTTACCTCAACTCGACCCGCTAGCTTGCCTAGATCTCACATCAAAAGATTTGGCAAACAAGCTAAGCTCCAATGATAAGCTCGACGGCAAACAAGCCAAGTGGGCCCCACAACTCTGTTGTTCCGTGTGGGCTCTCTGTAACGAGTGTTGGAAATTCTAATGTGTGTGTTGCGCCAATTTGGGCCCACGTGCTGAGTGGTCTGTTTATCAAAACTGTCTGTATTTGGAACTATCTGCAAGGTGATCTACGAAACTTATGGTTGAGCGGGTGAACGTGGCTCTCATTATCTAATGATTGAGTGCGGATCGTCCTTGTTGGAGCCACGGGAAAATTCAGTGGCATTGCTTCTCATTGGTCCACGTCGTGCTTATGACTCCAGCTAGCCGGATTTTTACAATTTTTTTTTTAGAGCATGAGTCTAAAAACAAAACACATCTGAAGCTCAAATGGAGCGCACCACGTCAAAGGGGATTGAGCAAATAATGTTGAACCTTCTAGAAGTTTTTAACTGTAGGCATCCAATTCCCCGTGTTTCTATAGTGTGGCAACTTGAGCTTTGGATGTGCTTGTTTTTTATCCCATTCCATGCAATGTTATGAAAAAATGGATGGACGGTGTAGATTTGATAAATACATCATGATGAGACTAACAGAAGTTCCACGTGTCAACACTTATGGTTTTCTTCTCTCGACCGGTGAGACCCTGTAGACGGTGCAGCCATTACTGTGGTGCCCACCTTGACGTGTTTATATTCGGTATCCAAACCGTTAATCCGTTTTTTAAGATAAATTTAGTGCATTATTCATAAAATGAAACAGATTATGAGAGAATTAATAAAATAATAAAAGAAAAATATATACGGTTCATATCACAGGACCATCTAAGCACGCGGACCCCAGCGGATGGCGAGACACACCGGATCCTGTGTCGCTACAGTGCCAAAACGAAGTAGTTTGGAGCATGGAAAACTGAAAATCCCTCCGTTTCCAAACCAGAGAAACTTTGAAACTCTGGCAGAGCGTGATGCTTGATACACATGACACCGAAAATTTGTATAATTACCAAACAAATAACACAAACTAAACTACTTAGTTACGATTGATCATAAATCAAAATTTACACGGGGCCAAATTTCTAACAGTTCAATGTTGGGGACATCTAATGAACGGTTGAGATGAAAAGTAGCGAAAGATCCTAATTCAACAAACAGATTTACATTAATGAAAGTTAAAGTCGTCCAATCGATATTGGGTAATCATCTATACACTGAGAGTTTTGAGAGGGGTTTAATTTGAGTTAAAGCATGCCACTTATAGATTCCAGAGTTACTGCGTATCAACCATCACGTTCCGCCGGAGTATCAAATAGCTCTCTCATCCAGAGTTCAAAAAAAAAAAACCGAAAATGCAATACGATTTAAAAGCTATGGAAGAGGAAACTGACCCGAGAAAGCCAATGCAGACAGTACGAAGAATGCACGAAGTGTAGACTCCTATATGGAAAGAGCCTCCCATAGAAGGATCCCGGCACGCCGGCGACGTAACACGACCCAAAATCGTCACCCTTCTCTTTCTTGAGTTTCTCGTAGAAGCCCGGCAATGACCTGAAAAGGTTGTTGAAATCATTGGACGGGAGATCGTTTAGAAAAACTCGAAACTCGGGCGATGGACGTCTCAGATGGAGGCGTATCCCATCCACGGTATCTATGATCTCAGAGATAACTAACAAGGTGTTGGGTCCTGAAGAACAGCCCAAGTCTGCAATGCTTAGGCTATCTGGGAAGGTGCAATAGAGCTCTTGTATGGCCTTCTCTACTGCGTGCTTTGCCTTTTGTATTGCTGTTTTCTGTAGAAATTAGGAAAAAGGAAGAGAAATACATGAGAGAGAATGAAAGAGATGGATAGAGAGAGAGAGAGAGAGAGAGAGAGAGAGAGAGAGAGACCGGCAGAAATGAATTTTGAGCATAGCTGGCTTCTCCATCTCCACCGTTCATGTGAAAAACATGCTCCACATCCATGTCTTCGATTCTTCTAAGGTTTTCGTTCTTCCCGAAAAACAAATGCTTCTCTTTCATGCTTCAAATAGAGTTAGGCTGCTATATCTTCTCCTCTCTGGAATCCTCTACAATAGCGGTTTTACGCAGTGCAGTGCGTAAAACACCCAAGTCTGTGTGCCCCACCATATTGGATATTTAAAATCCCAACTCAGGTGGGCCACACCACGTGGAACAATGGGAATGGTATGCCAACCATAGGTTTGTTTGTGGGACCACGATGGTGCCTATCTTTCATCAAGACCGTTAATTACGTGTTACTCACCAAGACGAACTGAAAACAAAAAAAAAATCAGCCTGATACAAAACCCAGGCAGTGGTTTTGAGAGTAATTTCACATTGTTCCCACTGGTCATGCCCATATAAGTTTTTAACCAGGCTTATCTTTTTTACGTGCGGTAAAAATAACTGTTTTCACCCAATGGACGGAGTGGATTTTACATACATATACAGCAAGGTGGACTCCATGGGGATTGGATATTTTACGCATAAAACAGGTGTTGCAGAGCAAAGCAACACCAAAGAGGTGAACGAACCGTACTTCACTTTCATAACTAAGTGATCTCTCGATGAAAAGGGCAAAAAGAAATCTTTCCATTCCGAAACTTTTATACTCTGCCAATGTGTGATGGATGATACGCAGGCACTTAGAAATTACTTAAAGATTTCACGTGTCATTATTGCACTTCAAATTAAATTATCCAAATTATGGGGTCCTAGTTTAGATGTACCATGAACCAAAATAAAGGTTTTAAAAAAAAAAAAAAAAAAATCATCTGACTGTAGGATTGGTGGACATTGATTGGACGGTTAAAAATGAAAAACATCATGACCAATGTCTTATTTCATCATAACAAGTTGCCATGAGTAAGATGTCAGTTAGGATTGCGCAGCAAGTCCACTTCTACGCTTGTCACTGAGCGATAGTGGGCTCCACGGTGTATTTGTCGTATGCAATTTCTGAGGAAACTGCGCATCAAGCGTGATACGCTGACAGAGTATCAAATCACTCCCCTTTTTTTAGAAGGACGTGATAAACGTCTATGCTGTTTTTGTGCAACCAAACGCTTACATTTATTTGTTTTGACCCCAAAATAAAAAAATAAAATAAAATAAAATAAAACGGTGGGCATGAAGATCGTGGATTCTTTAAGTAGTAGAAAGACAGACTGACAAGTAATGTATGTGTGCACATTAATAACTAGCGTGTTTGTATATATGTATATAGAAGTTCCAATGATATACGGTTGTGATAGAACCTCACGGATTGAAAATCATCATCAGTCATGTAAAAGGGAGAAACTATTTTATTTTTATAAATTATTGATTCTACAGTAATGCTACGGAGATTAGATTGAGTAATTCGGTTACGCAACCAAAAGCTTTGTGGGCCCAACATGATGCTTATGCCAGAGTGACTCCCTCCATCAGTTTTGCCATATCATTTTAGAACGTGATCCCAAAACTCTGAGTGGGCCGTACCACAAGGAACGTTGGGAATGAGACCGTCCACCACCGTTGAAACCTTTCGAAGGCCCACAGCTATGTTTATATACCATCTAACCCGTTCACAAGGTGAGTACAATCAAGATTAATGGATCAAGGGAAAAATCAATTACCATCCTCACTTATTCCTTGTGTGTCCCACTTGAGTTTTAGATTGGCTTGATTTCTCGGCTCATTAATGGAGTGGATAACACACACACATCACCGTAGTATTATAGTATAGATGATGAGATCTACCGTGAGTGAGATTTTTTTCCCATATATCTTATAAATAAATGGCCTGGGATGATCACATGGTAGGACAGCTGGCCATATCTTTTATGTTTTATGTGTTCATTTAACTAACACGTAAGACAGGCTCAGATGCTTTTCGGGTACTGAAAATTGAAGACAGGAATAATAGGCTACTCTCTTATTAGTATGCTTTTTATGTAACATGACTATCCACATTTGTGGAAATGGACTGTACGTGAATATGCATATGGCCAGAGATAAAAGTGGTTTGCGAGTCTTGAGAGAGAAGGAAAGAGAAATTGTCCTTCAAAGTAGGTTTCTTTTTATAGTGAGAACCTCCAATTCTTGGTTTTATTTTTAATTAAATGCCAATCCAACCCCTTGAAATCCATTCTTGCATATTTTGCTTTACTTGTATGAAAGGACTACTTGCATTTAAAATTACTATCTTGGCAAAACAAAGATGTTATATGGGTTTTGCTTGGTTAGGATGCCTGCCTAACACAATTTTGTATGAGGGTGAGTTTCACGTGGGATTTCATTTTTGAGTTGTTTGGTTTTCAATTTTCTATAAATGAAACATAAAGTAAACGAGGCATCATTATTATTTTCAGATTTTTGGGTCCTTACTCTTTACCCGGGTGGTAGACTCCCAGGAGTTTCAACACCGGGTCAAGGGTTCAAGTACCCACCAGTGGTGAAATCCCACGGTGTGTGTGTGTGCGTGTAAAAAAAAAAGAAAAAGGTAAAAATATGCCTTATAAATCAAAGCCAAATACACACCTAAAAGAAGTGAAGTAAAATGGTTTGGAGATTTTTAGACGTTTGGGGTTGTCTAATATCTTGGTAGATACGTGTGGTTGCGGAGGTGGCTTCTGAACATCAAGCTGCTGCTTCCTAGAATATCTATTACCGCCTGGGGACCCTTCAGCTCCTTCGACAATCCACCCACTTCAAGATTTCACATATATTACTCGAAGGAAATGTGGTTGTGGATGCACCAGCGACGATTGGTAGTGGTGGATGGCCCCATAAGAGATGCCATAGTAGAATGGATATCTTAAAACCTGTGGGGAGGCTCATCTCCCTGGACTTTGCCTTAGTGGAAATGATGAGAAATGGCTACTTGTTGATGCAAGGAAGGACGTGTTGAGGTCAAGCACGGTCTTCCTCAAGGGATAGTTACACTGAATCCACGGAGCTTTTTTGGACTCCTCACAAAGATGCCTCGAATCCACAAGGAGAGAGAGAAAATAATTCTTATAAAATTTAAAATAAATTGATTGATACTAAAAATATATTTTTTTTAAAAAAAACGAGTTTACAACCCTTTAAATAATGAAATGAACCCTAGAGAGAAGTTTCGGAATCAAACTACATCTAAAACTCCCATAAATCATGACTTACTATAAATACTAAACTTACTAGTTATAAACGGTCATGATTTCCACTACACCTCATAGTTTTCGGTCAAAAATAGTAAGTGTCCTATTTGGCTCAACCATTTAATTCCCCAAATTTTTATAAGCACTTTTCATGTTGGACACAACTCCTAAAGCTTAACGGATGAAGAGTTAAAATCAAACTAAAACTTACCATAAATAGTAAAAACGAAATTAAATTTGATTTTTGATCGTCGATCTAATGGAATCTCACAAGTTCGGCGTGGGCAACCCAACATAGCGAGTTGGGTGGCTAAGTAGCTTCTCCTATCCAAAATCATATATGGCCTATAGATAACTCATTCCGGTTTGCAAGATATGTCCGTTTAAGTTTCTGATGATCCAGATCACTTATGCCTCTGATTGGTTCTTCTCTGGTCCATCTTGGCCATGAAATTGTTCGCAACCCGCTCTACATCACTTGTATTTGTTACTCTCTATAGAGGGTTGTCGCCGTTGGGGCAACTAGTTCTTCTGTTGTTCTCCTTTTTCTTTTGGGCTTTTCTGGGTAGGGGTGTATATCGAGTCGAACCGAGTTGAGCTAGCCTTAGCTCGACTCGGCTCCACTACGTGAAAAATAGAAAAAAAAAATGACGGATTTTGAAACGGTTCTGGACTCTCTAAAATTGCTTGGTTTAAAGACGCTTTAGAGACAGCCGTAAACCGTCTCTAAAATTTTAGACAACCCCTGACCGTCCTTAATTATCTTAAAATTTTGAACGTCCACAAATCGTTTAAGAGTCCAAGACCGTCTTAAATGCGGTCATCTGAGACGGTCAAAGATCGTCCGGATTAGAGACGGTCGACGACCATCTTATATGCAGTCATCTGAGACGGTCATTGGCTGTCTACAATAAAGACGGTCATTGGCCGTCTTTTACTTGTAAGCTGAGACTGTCAAAGACCGTCTCTGTTAGAGACGGTCCTTAGCCATCATATAGCCCTGTAAAAGACCATCTCTATTAGAGACGGTCCTAAACGGTCTCTAATACTCAAGTCAAAATTTAAAAAGCTTTAAAAAATTATGAATTTCGAAAAAAAAAATAGTTAAGAAGCTTAGAAAAATAATTAACAATGTTTAAGAAAACTTTAAATTTTGAAGAAATAAAAAAAACTGTTGATAATTTTGAAAAAAAAAAAAAAGATTTTGATAAAAAAAATGATATTTTGAAAAAGAAAATTTAAGAAATTAAACAAAATTGTGAAAAAATTGACAAATTGTTAAAAAAAAATATTTTTTAAAAAAGAAAACTAGATTTTATATTTTGACAAGAAAAATTGAAAAGTTATATAACAAAAGTGAAATTAGAAAAACGATATTTTGAAAAAGAAAATTTTAAAAATTAAAAAAAAAAAATTGTGAAAAAATTGACAAATTGTAAAAAAATATATATTTTAAAAAAGAAAACTAGATTTTGTATTTTGATAAGAAAAATTGAAAAGTTAGATAACAAAAGTGAGATTTTGATAATAAAAAAAATGATATTTTGAAAAAGAAAATTTAAAAAATTAAACAAAATTGTGAAAAAATTGACAAATTATAAAAAAAAAATATTTTTTAAAAAAGAAAACTAGATTTTGTATTTCGACAAGAAAAATTGAAAAGTTAGATAACAAAAATAAGATTTTGATGATGTGTTGTATATCCTTGCCGCCCATACGTTTCTCCAACCCATTTTTGGGCCGGGTATAAAAAATTGTGTAGATTTAAATCTTAAGTGGACCACACCACTGGAAAGAATGATAATATAGTACCTAGCCATTAAAAATTATAAAGAGCCCATCGTAAGGTTATAGTAATGTTTATTTGCAATTTAACTTGTTGATAATGTAAAGAAGATCTAGATGAAGGTAAACTACAAAGATCAAATTGATCTAAAACTTTTGTGGCCTTCAAAAGGTTTTTAATGGTTATTCATCATATTGTTTTGATTGGTATAGCCCACCTAAGATTATTTAGTTCTTATGATTTGAAATCATATCCTAAAATATGATGGAAAAATATATGGACGGTGTCAATATTTATAAAATATATCAAGGTGGGCCTTACACGGTTAGAGTAACACCCATGAAGGAGTTACCTAAAATAGTGAAATGGTACTATAAGGTCACCTCATGGGAACTAATTCCCATGAGGTTAATATATGTGGGCCCCACCATGATGTGTGTAGAACATCAACACCATGCATTTGATGTGTCCCCTTTAAGTCCAAAAATCAGTCATATACGAAACTCAGGTGGGCCATAGCATCTAAAACTGTGTGGCCCACCCAAGTCATGGATTGACTTTATTTTTAAGCTCGTGGCCTACCATGGAATGGTGCATCTGACTGACGGGACAGATCCAAAGTTCAAATGGACCCACAGCATAGAAAAGAGTGGGATAGTGACACCCACTATTGAAACCTTCTTAGGGCCCGCCGCGATGTTTATTTGAGATCCAACCTGTTTATAAGTTAATACAGACATGGATGCGGTTGAAACTTGGTCTGACCCCTCATCCAAGTGGACACACATAATGAGTGGGTTGGATATGTGAATCACATTTAAGTAGGCCCAATATATGATTATGAATGTTTTAAGGAAATCCTTCTCTACTACATTTAGGTGAGTTACTCGTTATCCTTACCAGAGTAAACTCTGTGGGGTCCACTGTTATTTATTTATTTTATCCACTCCATTCATCCATGTTAACAGATAATTTGAGGTCTAAAGAACAAAAAGGAAGCATATCCAAAGCTCAAGTGGACCACACCACAGGAACTAGTGTGATTGAACCTTTACCATTTAAAATTTCTTAGAGGCCATAGAAGTTTTGGATCAAGCTAATGTTTGTGTTTTCTATTCATTCATATATTTTTGATATTATGAACAACCTTTAACCGTTTTTGGACAATCTGATCAGTTCAGATTGAAGGGTAAATAACTTCAGATGTTTAAATCAAAATTCACTCAAATTGTTGATCAATCTTGTTTGCCCAATATCTTTCTCATATGTAGCATGATCGGGGTGAGTAACTAGTCAAATTGAGGGTAATGATCAGTAAAATAAAGTGAATGGACCAGACATGTAAAATGGGTCAAATATTCTAGTCAAAATTGTGACCCAACTTATTGACACCCTAAGACTCTAAGAATTAATGTCAGTAAGTTTTGTAGGGCCTATCATGATGTGTGTCAAACATCAACACTATGCATTTGATAGAAGTTTTGGATCAAGCTGATGTTTGTGTTTTTCCTTCATTCATATCTTTTGATATTATGAACATGTTGGATGGCAAACATTATTGTGGGCCCAAGGAAGGTATCAACGGTGGAAATCATAATTCCACACTGTTTTGTGTGGCATGGTCCACTTGAGTTTTGGATTTACCGAAAATTTGGGATTAACTTACACCGTTCATCCATTTTTCGAGATCATTTTACAGAATAATCTAAAAAATGAATCATATTCAAAAATTAAATGGACCACACCACAAATAAGGGGAACAGATTGCTACTCCCCCTACACCATCCAATGGCTGGTGGTTGGTGCTGTGTGGGCCCCACCATGATGTATGGCCCCACGAGCATTTTTTTTTAACTTTTGAACCAGTTGGATTTCAAATAAACATTACGATGGGCCTTAGGATAGTTTCAACGGTGGGAATCACCCTCCCGTTGTTTTCTATGGTGGGGTCTACTACAGATTTTTATCTGTCTCATTCTTTGGCTCATGACTTAAAATGATATCTCAAAATGGATGGATAGTGTGGATATAACAAATACATCGTAAGTTTTTCTATTTTTTAAATATTATATATATACCCTATAATGCTAAGAACATGCTCAAAGCTATCGCAGATCCATTGTAATTTAAGTCACAACAAACCATTAAAAACTAAAAGCATTCCTTAATATCAAACTATAATCAAAAGAAAGTTCAACTAAAGTATGAATCAAAGCATAGAAAACCATCCATCATCCTACAAGCTTCACCTCTTAGCCCTAGCTAAGAGGATTAGCCCATCATAGACATGATTAACTAAACACCCTTAAATAAGGAAAAACCAAAGAAGAAAAGGAAGGGAAGAAGGAGAAGCCTGGCTAGCCGTCCACTCTCTCTCTCTCCTTCTCTTACTTTCACAGCTGCCCCACACGTCCAAGATCACAAAGTGCCTTCACGGCTGCCCAAGATCCACACATCCTTAGATGTCGTTCCATCTCTCTCTTCTCTCCTTTTATAATATTAAGAAGGTTGGTCGGTGCATGGAGAGGTGGAGTCGGTCGCTGGAGTTTACGCACAAGTTACACAGCCAGCTACATGCATAATGACAGACGCAAGAACCTTGCGTTGGCCTGTTCTTTTGGAGCGGTGGATGCACAATCGTGAGATCTGATCAGTTCAGCTCTCTTGGCTCTAGTCGATGGTCCCATGAGAGGAGTTTGGATGGCTCAGATTGTCGGTCCGACCCTAGCCATGGTTGCAGAATGGCCCGGATCATCCGGGTTTCTCCGGACGCGCATGGTGCGTAAAGGGTGCGAATTCTTGATTTTTCAGCGTCAGTAAGACTCATTATCGTTGTTATAAGAGAAATCCAATCAGTTCATTGGATTTTTGTTGAAAAACCAGTCGGGAAGGAATGATTTTATCGGGTTTTGGTGCAGTCCACTGTATCAAATCAACTCGCTGTTCATCTTACGTTTTCTGTCGATCCACGTGTGTATGTTTGCAAGGGGCTAAAGGGACACCTAGACAAGGGTCATGCCTCCCCCCCCCCCCCCCTCTAGACACAATGGACGGTCCAGATCATCCAATGGAATGATGGGTGGGGCCCACTATCAAACCCAATCGACTCGGGTGCGTCCGCTGGGCGTTTTGCGCTGTTTAGATATTTTGTTCAAAAAATAGGTGGGGCCCACTTCTGATGACATTCTCGAATATTTACTCCACTCATCATCTTCGTAGTAACGTGTAAGCCCATGGGTCAAAGTATGAAGTAGATCCGAACTCTATGTGGGCCACACCATCCACCTGTGATGAGGCACTACCCACTGTTGAAGCAAACCTCTATTCTCACTTACGTGCATGCATATGGAGTTCCTTAAATTATAGGTTTACCATCATTCTAACCACCGTCTTCCGAAGTACGTTATATTTGAATATACCATCCAATTTCCTTAAAATTGAACAGGTATTCTTTATTTTTCGTGCTCTTTTCATTGGTCAAGTTTGAGCCCTAATTTCTCAATGATGACCAAGATGCTCTCTTAATGATTATTGTCTGATCTTACCCATCGGGTCACTTATACACTGATTTAAGTGCTGAATTTTGACGTGTATGGTTAATTTATGGTCCTCAAGCCAGATATAAAGTTTCGAGCCGAACGGATGGTAGGAACCCTGTGATCCTATATTCTAGACGACTTTCAGACCCGTGTAAACCTAATCACTCGATCTTCTTAGATCTTTGACATGTAGATTCCTCGATCTTGGTCCCCTGGGGTCCGTTCCTTACCTTAGTGATTTTAGAGAGTTAAATCCATGCTTTTAATACCTTTTTCAGTCCAATCTCTTTAAATTCACCTTGCAACAAAAATACGATTAAAATAGGACGTTAAGTATTATCATGTTTGTAAAATCAGGTAATAATTAGGGTCTAATATGCAATATTTGACCCTCAACACAACATCAATGGCAAAGTAACCGAGCTACCGAACTGGTTCGATCCGAGTTCAATTCGAGCTGGATTTGATCCGAGTCGAGTCAAGCTGGGGCCTGCTCGAACTCATTTTCGAGCTCAAAAAATCAGCTCGACTCAGCTCAAACTCAGCTTCGAACCAAGTCGAATTGAGCTTTTTCAAGTCAAGTCGAGCGAGCTAACCGAGCTAGCTTGGTTCGTGTACACCCCTACTTCTGGGTTCGCTTGTTTTTGTTTTTTTTTTTTCCTATATCCCTTGAGTTAGGTGTCTTTCGAGTATATGATAGGTAGGTTGCCAATCATTATGGGGCGTTCATCCGAAGTGTTAGGCTATACATTTTGACAAATATATGTGATTGGACAATTCTTATTGGAGACCACAGAAGCAAACCCCAAATTCAAATCAAACACCTATTACAAGTAGGATTAAAATCATTTGGAACACTTCTTTTTAACAATACATAAAACACCATAACTCTTTACGGCTAAGAAATTGTATATTTGAAATCCGACAATGACCCTTATATTCATCCTATGAACAAAAGGTCAACACAATGAAAAACTAAGATGGGCCGGCGACACTCATATTAACAAGGTAACAATGCAACTAAACACCTAAGTTCACTCATTGTAGCCTGATTGACTTTTGGACCAGGCTAATCTTTGTACATTCCTTTTTTTTTAACAAAAGAACTTCAAGTATATATATATATATACACACACACACACACACACACACACACACACACATACCTGCAAAGCTTTACAAATAGAGCGGGGCTTCCGGCTGTCTCTTGAAAAAAAGATCAAGAGCAGCCTATCAAGAGGAAAGCAAATAAACCAAAAGAAAAGGCAAAAGAGCAAAAATAGGGTAGCCGGATTCAAAACTAACAAAGGAGCCCCTAGCAACCCCTACTACCCACTTGGGCATAGCCTGATGGATCCCAGCCCTACTTTATCTAGCAGACCTAGGCCCCGAATGCAATGAGGAAGATCTGAGGATTTGGTGAACGTGGAGTGAGACTGGTGGGAGCTCCCCAATTTGGCCAAACCATCGGCTGCGGCATTCCCTTCCTTGTAGATATGGGCGAAAGAAAACTGACCTCCTCCTTTGATTTTCCGAATACGGGACAGCCAATAGGTCCATCTCGCATTCCCTTAACTGTTACCATTTAATAAGTCCACAATCAGTTTTAAATCCGATTCAGCCTGAACCTTCCTCAGCCCCTTCTAAAGACACATGATCAGACCATCCCAGATTGCTCTAAGTTTAGCAATGTTGTTTGAACCAAGGCTGTAGCCAATGGCGAAAGTGAACAAGAACTTGCCTTTATCTCCCCTACAAATCCCTCCGCCTCCCGAAAGACCCAGATTACCCCTGGATGATCCATCAACATTCAATTTGCACCAATCCCCTGCCGGTTGAGGCCATCTCACAATCGAAGAAAGCATCCTCTGCGGGGTGGGGGCGCCAATCCCCAGGGCCTTGAGAATGCTGCCACTAGCCAGCGATTTGCTGGAGGTTTTTGGAAATGCCAAACAAAGCAATTTAAACCACCCGAGGATCTTGAAAATTATTTTGGAGGGAATGGCTTCCATACCCTCAAATCTCACTTTATTTTTGGATTTCCAAATCTCCCGTAGGATGATTAGTGGAGTCAGGCCCTACAAAAGATCATGTAATACCCATAGAAGAGGAGGCAGCCCACTAGGCCGTGATTCTGTCTTCCACAAACTAGTTGGTCAAGATAGCAATGCCAAAAATTGCTCTGAAGTGGTTCCACACTGTTTTTGCTAGGTAGCCTTCAATGAAGAGGGGAAGCAGTGACTCCTCTAATGGACGTTGACTGCCAATCGTCCCACAACAAACACACTTAGAAACCATGAAAACACCCCTGGACTGCACTCCGGAATTTGTTGGGATGGCGCCCTGTAAAACCCTCGAGGCAAAATAGGATATCTTAGGGGGAAGCATGGAGTGCTAGACCCAAACTGCCCAATTTTTCCTTTGCCCACTCGATCGAGTAGCCTGCCATGCTGACTTGACAAAGAATGAGCCCGACGGTTCTAACGGCCAAATGTACGCATCTGGGTCCTCAGAGGTGCAGAATCCACCATGGAAAATAAAGTCTATGACTTCCTGAGGGAGAAAAGAGTAAACAGAGGAGGGGGGAAGTGGACCATTTGGGCCAAGAAAGTCCCTAACCTTCATTTCCAGCAGTCCCTCTAAAACAGGGCTCAAGGCACACTATTGCAGGCAGCCTAGATTAGTCCAATTTTCCTTCCATAAGCTACAATTCCCTTGGCCCACCTGGCATTGGACCGAACTATCTATGAAATGGAGGTAGGATTTGATGCTTTTCCACATAGGTGAAGGCACAGGCAACATTGTAGGGCCACCGTCCAAATTTCGAAGATCGCATTGGTACTTGGATTTCACCAAATCCACCCATGGGCTTTTGTTCTGCCCAAATTTAACCGCCCAGGCTAACTTGATCCTGAAAGCCATCATGATCTCTTTAAGGCGGCGAATTCTCAACCTACCTTCGCTTATGGGTTTGGAAATCCTCTTCCAACTAACCAATGTAGCTTTCTATTGACATCTGACCAACCTCAGAAGAAAGAAGATAGACCGGGACCTGCAAGGCGACCAACGTATGCACCGGGATGTTGCACAGAACATGGCGAATGAGAGTGGCTCTCCCGGCCTGCCAAAGGCATTTGGCCTTCCAGCCACTAATCAGTGGCCTCTATTTTGCTGAGCAGGGGCTAAAAGATTGCACTCTTCACCTTGCCCCTTGCAATCGGAACACCCAGATAGGTGGGAGCAAAGGGGGCCATCTTAATTCCTAGGCAACTCTCAATACTTCTAATCCTAGATGACGGAAGCTTGTCAGAGCACATAAACGAGCTTTTTCCGAAATTTACACGCTGGCCCGACATAGATTGGAACTCTACCAGGAAGTTTTTCACAGCTCGCAACAACGATAATCCTCCGTTCGTGAATAGGAGTGTGTCATCCGCAAAAAGAATGTGGGAAATCACCGGACACCCTTGCTTTTACTTGTAGGCGGAGCACTTTCCTATGGCCATTAAGGATTTGAAACCTCTGCTAAGCACCTCGATCGCCAGAATAAATAGACTTGGCGATAATGGATCACCTTGTACATTCCTTTCGTCTTAGTGAGTCTCACCTATGAATGGATTTGATGAAATATTGACACCATAGGCCTCACACATACTTATTGTTGGCATCCCATCCGTAACGTGCCCTATAGTATGCTCCATCTGAGTTGTTGTGGATCTTGCTGATTTTTTGCCCTAGGGCCTAGCATTGAGGAGTGCACTTCTGATGAAGTGGATTTTCACTAAGAAATGCCATTGGGATTTAATAAACCTATGAAACATCCACTAAGACGATTAATTTCTAATGTGTTTTTTTTTTTTTCTTTATCAAATAGGTTTTTCAGTTATGTTTTAAGTTCTCTTTGGATAGTGGGGGAATTTTTTATTTTTATTTTTTAAGATGGATAACTTTTTCTGTCCCAGGATGCTTCTAGAAGCAATCATTAGCTAATGAATATGCTTAGATTTTCATGACATATGACACGAGGTAACCATTATAAGGTCTTTATAACATTTTAAACAAAACCCTGGAAAAGAAATCCATATTTCAGTAATGCACATAAAAATCTTAAGAAATAATCATTAGTTAACCATTATAATTTTTCTTTTCTTTGCCTACTGTCCAAATAGGCCCCATTGTATCAAATGCATTATATGACTAAAGGTAGAAGCGGAAAAAAAAAAAAAAACTAGTATTCACATGCACAACACCCCCTGATGTGTGGACAGACATGATGCAAGGGTCGATATATTTCCAGTGGCCACACTGGATGAATGGCTTAGACCATACACAACTGAACAGCCTAGATCAGACATATCTTGCAATCTTGTCTGTCAACACCAACACATAAAATGCAGTCCCAATCTAAAACTATAAAAAAATTATAAAATAAAATAAAAAAATAAAAATAAAATAAAATAATTAGAAATGTTATTTTGAAAGGAGTAAATGCCTCTCTTAAGTGCAATTACCCGGAAGTATACAAAATGTATGATACGTGCTAATTGTCTTAACAACCAAATAAACTGAACAACTAAATCCTAATCATTTCTTAGTCATGGAAATGACAAGATTAAGGTGTTTAGTTTTCTCTTTTGAAAGGTGCTCAGCAACCTTGCATGTGAACCTCCGGAACAGATCTTCAATTATCACTTCTCCAAAGTGACTCACAAGCATTGACTCTGAGATGGCTCTTACACTCTTTGCAACATTTTGCGCAGTCTTGAATTCGTCGAACACAAAATTTTGATCATTGTCATCGTCAGTAGGATCCCAATTCAGTTCTTGAACTTCTAAACGGTCGAGATTGAAGGATCCATCTGCCTTGATCGCATCTTTTAGTTCCTGAACGGATGGTGTATAGTATGGCATGTTGTATGAAGTCACTTTGGCCTCTTCAACAATTCCCTATATTGAATTTAAGTTAATTTAGTACCTAAACAGATCTTGATCTCGTGTGCTATTGAATGGGAATCGAAGATCGTAAAGTACCGTTCAGATTTTCATTTTTTCCTACAAGTGGGGCCATGGTCAAATGACCTAAACCGTTGATATAACAAGCCTCAGCCTGGATGGTTAAGCCTTCTAGATTGGGAACCGCAATTTGGATATATAGTTAATCTAAATCACCTACAAGTGTGCAGTTTCTTGGTGTGTGCGTGCCAATTCCATCACGAAGCTAGAGTATCAAGGTTACACTCTAGCACAAGTAGTCACCATGCTTCAATGTCATGTGCAAAAGGACAAGGGTTACATGACCTTCGGTTGCCCCTAACCTTGCCAAGTGAAATGCCTTGTATGTAGGGGTGTACAGCGGGCCGAACTGAGTCGAACTGGGCTCAACCTGGCCTGGCCCAGTCACCAGCCAACCCGAACCCGGCCCGGTCAGTAATCGGGCGAGTTCGGGCCAGTTTCAGACCCACGATTTGGACGGTCTTGATTTTGTGACTCTGCTCCAACTATTCCATGGGAAGAGCTTTGGCAGGTAACTTGAACGGCCTTGATTTTTAGAAATGGCTTTTGTCATAGATTTTTGGGACTTTACCCCATCTACAAAGGGACCCACGATTTGGACAGCCTGAATTGCTGCAAATGGTTAGGGTAACTGGGTAAGAATTTAGGCAGATATATATATATATAGGCCGAGTCGGGCTAGGTTGAGTCGGGTTTCGGGCCGAACTGGAACCTATCTGAACTTGGCCCGAACTCAGTTCCAGGTCGGGCCGAGTCAAGCTTTTTCGGGCCGAGTCGAGCCAGTTAATCAGGCTAGCCCTGTTCGTGTACAGCCCCACTTGTATGCCTATGCGTGCAAGAGGTCGAGCTCCAGTGAAAAAGGCAAAAGCATCATCATTTCACCCAGAGAAATCTTTGCTTTTCACTATTGCTTTCAATCCCAACGCCTGCCCATGCTGCTTTTTTATTAGGCTATGTCCAAGGAATTCAGATTCTCTGGTTGCCAAAATCCTGCTTGTTATAATTTAATTGGGCCACATTATTACAGACTGCATTTAATGTAGCAGTGCTGACGATTAACGTCAGTGATGATGTGGGTCAATCACCATGCAGAAAACAGAATTTTTTGCTTGTAGCAAATAAAGGATCCGATTTCTGGTCTAAGTTGCACAAGATTCTTGTAACCCCTTTGCCAATAACAATTCACATCCCATGCAAAGCATGTGTACGTAGGTGTCCGTGTGTGTGTGCATTTATATACTAGAAATCATCTACAATATCTATTTCACACTGCACGTAGAATACCCGGGCTCCATGAGCACACCATAAAGCATAAGTAAAATCCTCTCCATCCATCGTCTGAGAACCATTATTTTCACCATAGGGACAAAATATAAGGGAGATTAAAAACCTTATATGGGTGACAACAATTAATGGGGACAGTGAAAATCTACTACCAAAAAGCACTAAGTTCACATGTTGTGACCCACTTAAGTTTTTCATAATCAGGCTGATTTTTTTTTTTAATCTTCTCTTCATCTTGGTGAATTAGGTTCGATCAAAGATACATACTATGATTGCCCCACACAAGCCCATTGCTTGGCACCACATCCTCATTATTCTGTGGTGTAGCCCATAAACGAATTTTGGCCTCAAGATCTTACATTGAGAATGGAACGTGACAAATAGAATGGACTTTATGTATATTACATGGTGGACCCATAGACTAATTGAGTGTTTTACACACAGCATAAAATAGGTATTGTAGAGGATTCTTATCCGCATCGGAGAGAAGGATGGTGAGCTATGATGGAATTTGAATTTATGTACCTGTGAGACCATGTCATTGAGCGACTGTGCTAGGAGGCCCCAGTGGACCCCACACTCTCCGCTATATGGATCATGACTTCTCCTTCCCAACAGTGCCAGGACCATCCGTCCCCCAGCCACCATTTCTCGAGAACGAGAGCTGAGAAATAAAGAGAAATCCCTCTGGAACTGCTCCAGGTAAGCTTTAAACACCAGAGGAGGGCTCGACTTCCCAATGTAGACGTTCCCTTTGTTTAAGGTAATGCCATTTTCACTCTCAAGTAGTGGAGGGACCTGCCATTTGGTTTTTGGGAGAAAATTAACTTGTTTGACTCTGCAGATTGTTAGGAAAGATATACAGCTATGCATAGGATAGAGATTATATATCTTAGATTTACATTAGTTGTGCATGCACATATTCTAAACGTAATGTTCTTGTGTATAAATTAGGTATCTTAATAGAATACTATATACATACAATCCTCTGTAATGTTCTTCTTCTTTTTTTTCTTTTTTCTTTTTCTTTTTTTTTTTTTTTTTGGAGGAAAGGTGGGATCACTCCAAGACCTTTATTGGCCAGCCGAAAAGATTTACAACTTCAGATGGGTACCACAAAAAGGGCAGTACCTCAGCTATCATATATCCCAAACAAAGAAAAACCCCTGCAACGTAAACACTAGATAACATGGAATGGAATGTGGAGAAAAGGAAAGGTAAATATCATCATCTTTTTATCTATGATAAGCCTTAAATTCACAAGAAAAAAAAACTTACCACTTTGAATCAAATTGATAATAATGATTTATTCATACTTGATATAGCTTATATATACATGTACTTTTAATTCATAAACTTACTAAAAATAATAACGACATCTAAATTAACCTACGCTTTTAGGGCCTTTTTGATTCATTGTAATTCATTTGAATTGGAGGTAAAAACCTAATTATACTTTTTTTACATATTTGAAAGAGAGGAGAAACTCATTATCTTTTCTAGCCATAACTCTGTGGCTCCACCATGATGTATGTGTTATATCCATGTTGCCCATTCATTTATTTTTTTCATATTATTTTAGGGCATTAGCCCAAAAAAGAGGCAAATCCAAAGCTCAAGTAAGCCACACCGTAGCAAATAGCTGGGATTGAACATCAACCGTTGAAAACCTCTCGGGACTACAGAAGTTTGGATCGGGCTGATATTTGTGAGTTCCCTTCATTCATATCAGTGTCACCCGCCTGAGTAGGTTGGAACTCAAATAAACATCATGGTGTGAGCCCTATGTAGATTTCAATGGTGAGAGTCATTATTCCCATGGATTCACCTAAGAGCTTTATCACATAAAACAAGGCATGCCTACCAAAGATGTCAACATCTTAATTCTACATCTACAAATTTTACCAGGATAAGTAATAAATGCAATATTCGATCAAATTACAGGTGAATGTAACAAATCAAAGAGGCCCTTCAATAATTGATAAAAGAAAAGAAAAAAAAAAAAACCTCTTTAAGTTATGATTGGACTTTTTAAATCCTAAGATAGACTAAAAACAAATAAAATCAAAATTTACTAAAACTACTAAAGTATGAACTCAAACTAAAATTTAATCCCCAAAATGACTTTATTTTGTCAAGAGCTTACTAATAATAGCAATTTCAATAACCGTTCATAAATTTATGCCAGTCAAAAGTATAAAATGCATATTTAACTATTTTCTTTTTTATGGGCTTGTTCTAATTTTCAAATTATAATGTAAATACATAATAAAATAGTCATCATTACTTACACTTATAATTACAACTCTTACTCCAAGGCTTATGTTGATAAGTCTAATATTTTAGCACAAAATAGAGGTTGAAAAACATTTCGAGTCCAAAATTGTAGGGGGCAACATAATGTATATGTCATATCCATTTTTTTCACATGTTCCGCTGACATATTTTAGGGCATGAGCTCAAAAACAAGGCAAATCCAAAGCTCAAGTGAACCACACCCCAATAAACGGTGGAAATTGAACGCCTACCATTGGTAACTCTACGGAGAGGTTGCAAAAGTTTTGGATAAGTTGAATTTGTATAATTTTTCCTTTATCTATGATTGTATGACCTTATGAACAGGTTGGATGACAAATAAACATCATTATGAGCCTTAGGAGAGTCTTAGCTTTCAACAATTGAAGTCAACTACTGTTTAATGTGGTGTGGTCTACATTTTTATTTTTATTTTTACACACGCACACACTCATGCCGCAGTGGGATTTCACTACCTATGGATACTTGAACCCTTGACCGGGTGTTGAAACTCTTGAGACTCTACCACCAGAGCAAGAGTAAGGATCTATGGTGGTGTGGTTTACTTGAGCTTTAGATTGACTTTATTTTTGAACTCATATACTAAAATGATGGATTAATAGCATGGATATAGCATTTTTATCATTATCTTTTGACCTGCTGTTCTATTATTTAGCTTATAGAATTACATGAAATTCACATGAATTCACATGGTTTCAAGGCAACAACCAAATAATGGTGAGAAATAATAATGACCCATTTAGCCTTCCCAGTCCCACCTGATTTCTTTTAATCCTGTACTTTACAAATGCATCCGGACACATGCAAAATATACCCGTGGAAACATACATTTATTTTACCTTTGAAGAAAGTTTTACTTTTAAAAAGATTTTGGGCAGAGCATATCCAAAACTTTTGGACTTCAGACAATACAATGCCACGTGTCAACTAAAAAGAGGAGTGCAGCTACTTTATACCTAGCCATATAGAAGTAGCATTCCTCTCTCACATACGAGATGTTTAAGATGGTCAAATCAACGAAATTTGTGTCACTGGCCAATACAGAGCGAACCCAGTTCACATGGCCCACATTTATGGTATGCAATTTCGCGGCCCAACAATGATGGGTCCGGAATCCTCTACGGCACTGGTTTTAGCAGTGGGAAAACTGATAGGGGTGTACATCGAGTAAAGCTGGCCTTAGCTCGATGCAGCTCAGCCACTAGCTGACCTCAGCTTGAACTTGGCTCAGCTCGGTCCTTAAGTCTGACTGGCCGGCTCGGGCCAGTTCAAGCCGAGTTCGAGCCAAGATAAGCCAAGTTCACCTGTGCAGCCTTTTCACAAACACCTAATGTGCACCTTCAAAATCTTATTGTATTTAAGACAGCACCAGGTATTTTATCAAACGCTTTCTAAGCAACATAAAAATCAAGAAAAAATAAAAAAAAGATATTGGTTTCATATACATACATTCCTTGCCACCAGCCACACTTCGTTGGGTCATTTCATCAAACACTTGGTGAGCAACATCAATATCAAAGTAACCGAGTCACCGAACTAGTCCGATCCGAGTTTGATTCAAGCTGGGTTCAATCCGAGTCAAGTCGAGCTGGGGCTTGCTTAAACTCAGCTCGAGCTCATTTTCGAGCTCAAAAAATAGCTAGACTCAACTTGAACTCATCTTCGAACCGAGTCAAATCAAGCTATTCCGAGTCGAGTCAAGGGAGCTAACCGAGCTAGCTCGGTTCGTGTACAGGTAAACACCGAAGCTTGTGTAGCCCACCATGTTGTATCTGTAAAATCAACTCCGTCCATCAGGTTTCACCTTCAATTCTAGGGCCTGAGATAAAAATAAAAATTTAAAAAAAAAATAAAATAAAATACAGCCAGAGCCGCATTTCAGGTAGGGCCACACCACAGGGAACAATGGGGAAGGGATGCCAACCATTGGATTGCCTGTGGGACCACCGTGGTGTGTATCTTTCATCAAACCTGTAAATCCGGTATAACTCACTAATATAGAGTGAAAATACCAAATCAGCCTCATCCAGACATCAGGCAGGCCACACGACGTGAACTTAATTAGAGGTTTAAAAGCATTTTTACATTTTTCCTATTGGTATGGCCCATCAGAGCTTGTTATCAGTATGATATTTCTTACGTACAGTTCAAACAATGATTATGATCACCTGATGGATGGAACGGATTAACATATAAAATATGGTGGACCCCACAGCTTGGGTGTTTTAAGCAACTCTATTAAACAGGTGATGCAGACAAAACCGGTCCAAAATGATCTGCCTATAGGAGAAGAACAAAAAGATCAGATAGCAAAAGAAAAAATAGGAGTTACACGATACTCAGGCTTTAGACGCTTTTTTATAGAAATCGTATTATTAGATATTTTTCATCTTCAACCGTCCAATAAATGTAAACTAATCCAATATTCAGGTTACCAAATGAGTTTAGTTTTTGGTTTATGTTACAATTTATTCTGACTACAATAATTTGGACGGGTTTAATTTGACTACTGGTATGCCACGTACGCAATTTCTAAGTGCATGCGTATCATCCATCACACTTTGCGAGAGTATCAAAAGATTTTCTCAGGAAAGCATGCTACTCATATTCAACGAAGAAGATAAGGTCAAAATAGATTGGTTATCATCCAAGCTTATCTTTGTCTGATATCCTAGTCACGATTGTAGGATCATCAAGATCGCTGATCCAGTATGAATTCTTAAGTGTGGGACTGGGTAGACCAATCTATGATCGATCACCAACAACCGTTGGATAGGAGAGGCTGACCATGCATTTCACATGGCCAGGTGATCAAAGCCATCTGATCAAGAACCTACAAAATGGATGCCCTTGATTGAATATCTGTGGTCACCCAACCTATCCATGGCCCACCATATTGTAAGTGGGCCCATTTGTCTTAGTAAATTGGTAATGAAAATACTGACCTGAAATAGCCAATGCAGGCTAGCAGCAGAATGAATAAAATGCAAGCTACTGTCTGGAAATAGCCTCCCATAGAAGGATCCTGGCACGCCTGCCAAGTAACATGGTCTGAAACCATTCCCCCTCTCTTTCCTGAGTTTCTCATGGAAGCTAGGCAAGGACCTGAAAAGGGTGTTGAAATCATTGCTGTAGAGGTCGTTTAGGAACACTCGGAATTCGGGCGATGAACGGCCTATATCACGACATCGCCCGTCAATGGCATTGATGATCTCAGAGATGACCAACAAGGTATTGGGCCCAGAAGAGCAGCCTAGGTCTGCTATACTCAACATCTCCGGTGAGGCGGCTTTGAAAAGATCTAGTATAGCATTTATAACGATCGGCTTCGCCTTGTCGATTGCTGTTCTCTACACAAGCAGAAGAAAGATGAACTTGGGGTCAAGGATTGAAAATTCGTTTAAGGGCAGCGTGTTGGGCTTATACAAAACTGGTTCGTATTCGTATCAGGCGATACGATATGAACTAGTTTCGGATGATACCAAGGTTTAAAAGAGAGTACCGGAGGAATCGTATCATTCAGTACCGATACGGCCTGTTATAGCCCTTTACTGGGCTGTTTTGGGCCGATGTGGTTGTATCTTTCATGATGAGACCGGTACGATACTTATCAGTCTCCAGCCAATTTCAAGCCTGCTGGTGAGACATGGGCCTGATTTTCAGACCCAAAAGATGAATAAGATGGGGCTACGATTTTTGCCCCAGGCCGAGGCCCACCTTTTGACATGCCGAGAGAGAGAGAGAGAGAGAGAGAGAGAGAGACCTGCAGTGATGAGTTGTTTACATAGCTGGTATCTCCAGCTCCAGCGGTCATATGAAGAACTTGTTGCACTTCCATGGCTCTCTCTCTCTCTCTCTCTCTCTCTCTCTATCTCGCCGAGATTCTCTTATAGCCGTCTAACTGAAGGAAACTCATATTTTTGTGAGTAGTCACCATTATATAGGACTTTAAGTGCAATTCAAACGTGGCAATACGACTACATACTCGCCACCGTCCAATTGCATTTCGACGGTTGTAAGCCACGCACGCATGGTTGCTGTGATCCACTTATCAGACCCCTTTTTTTGTTGTCGTGATCGTGAATGTAACTTTTTTACTCTTTTATGGGAGTAATGGTCAGGGACGATTTTCCCCGTTATAGCGACACCTGTCATCTCCTTCCTGCGAGGCCCATAATAATGTACACGTGGCATCCAATCTGCCCATCATCTAAGTCGGCGCATTGTAGGAGTAAATGCCGAAAATCATACTGATCGAAACCTCAAGTGGGCTACACCGTAGGCAAACTTGGGACTAGAAACCTCCACCGTCAAAATCATTCTAGGGTCATGTGATTATATTGCATCCAAGCCCTTCATGACTGCTTTAGTGCTTTATCCAAGACTTCAATGGATATGTGGGGCCCACCGTGATGTATGATTTTTTTCCACACCTTATGGTAGGGGTGGATTTCACGTATACAGTTATTGGGCTCCACGGAGCTCAGGTGTTTTAGCTGTAACAGACCATTGGATGAAAATGTGGAGTGGTGAGTCTGGTGACAGGTCTTTTTAAACAATTTATTATTTCTTCATAAGAGTGGCCCTACCTGATCTTGCACCCGAGTACATTTACAAACCGTTCATCTGATGACGAGACAACTCAAAAAGGCAAGATCTTCCTGTGAAGGAGATTTCCCAACCATGATGAGGCCAATCAAATTAATGGTCTGGATCATAAAACCATGGCTCACCAGTAAAGATTGATTTATTGTGGGAAAAACCTTTAGTACTTTTTTGCTAAGAAGACGATAGAAATTTCTTTTAGGCCAGTTTGGTCTTCCAATTTCGGGCGCGGATTAGCTGATGAAGTGACGTCACCAAGTTCCGTGGCCCCATCATGATGTATGTTTTGTATACACGCCTTCCATCCATTTTGAGAGATCATTTTAGGGCAAGATCCAAAGAATGACTTAAATCCGGAGCTCCAGTGGACCCCAGCACAGAAAACAGTACTGGGGACATTGTCGCCCACCGTTAAAAACTTCTAAAGGCTACAAACGCTTTAGATCAAGCTGATATTTGTATTTTCCCTTATTTCATGTCTTTTTTAACTTTTGAATAGGTTGGATTTCAAATAAACATTATGGCGGGCCTTAGGATAGTTTCAACGGTGGGAATCCCTCTCCCCACCTTTTTCTGTGGTGGCGTCCATTACAGCTTTTTATTTGCCTCATTCTTTGGCTCTTGCTCTAAAATGATATCTCAAAATGGATGGACAGTGTGGATATAACACATACATCATAGTGGGGCCGATAGAACTAGGTGATGCTACGTCAGTAGCGGACTCCTACTCAACCTGTCAGTATCCATTCGGGTCCTCCAATTTCCTATAAAATGCCAAGTAAATGAGATATTATTATAATTTTTAAGTGTTTATTTAAGAGTGATTCATAAATTCAAAGTCAAATACACTTGTAAAAGAAATTAGTAAGATAATTGTCATAATTATATTGTTACATTATAAAACTATCACTTTAAGATAATTTATGGGTAAAACAAACCATGCAACAAAATCATCATTTGAGTTACATATAAGTGACATCACCACACAATTACAAGTGCCCTGTGCCTTTGTAATTGAAAATTCAAACAAGCCTTGGGGATTTTTACAGCAAAATTACTCAAAGAATTGGATTTTACCAAATAGCACCTCGGTGGTGCTTATTAGGAGGGAAACTGCAAAACCGTAAGTTGCAGTGCCCATGTAGTATGCATCTAACATCCAACGTATCCAACAAATACATGCTAACATTATTATTAGATAAATTAAAAATACGATGGATCCAATTATAAGGTGAGTTAATCTATAAAAAAATAATGTACAGCATTCAAAATATCCTAATTCTAAGTGTAGCCCATCTGATTATCTAATTGACGCGATGTTTTCTTCATGTTATCACCATAGTGTGGTGAATATGTTTAACCGGTTGGAGGCTATACACATACCATGTGGGCTACACAAGTCTTGAGTTTTAATAATTTTAAAGAAAAAATTAAATAAGAGTATTTTTGTAACTGTGTCACTCAAAAACATCCCCAGGTAATTTCCAACCGGTGGTGGCATATTTGGTAAAATATGGATTACACAGGAATTTTGCAATAAAATCACAAATCTTTATTAGCTCTAAGCAAGCCAAACCCGGAAAGATAAAATAAATAAATAAATAAATAAGCAATGGAGACCAGCAAAACTAAGAACAACTGGTGGACCCACCATTTGGATGCACCTGGTCCAGAGACTAGACGTGTCCATTCACATGGCGGGCCGCACGTGCAGATATACACAATCATGCAATCATGAAGGATGTTGCGAGGATATACACCTAAAATCGTCTCATTCTCCTTGGTTGGGTTGTAAGTGGGCCGAGAAAGTCCATTCGGCCCTCTAACAAGAGATGGGTTTTAGGCATGACAATGAGCCCATGGTCCTGGCTCGGTCCTGAAAATTCAAGAAAGTTGAGTTATCCGCCAGGTTCGCGTCTGGAAATTCAAGGGCAGTATGTCGGGCCTAATAAATGAGGCCTGTCAGGCCCTTAATTGTACGGTTCAACTTCAATCAGCCCAGTATCAAGCCTGGGATAACTGACCTTAATATGATCTGTCTCTGGCTCTGGCTCTGGTTGGACTCTCCACGACAAAGTAGGGACGTCAATGGACTAGCCTGTCCATCTTACGGGGTGGGTTGTAATTGAAAGATTAGGCCCATGGGCTCATACGGGCTTTTATTTTAAGCCGTGTATTAATTAGACCAGGATTATCTACATGGAGAGCTATCTACGTGGACCAAAACCCACCCCAGCCCATTTAGGATTTCAAGGATTTTTTATTTTATATGCCATGCACGGTGGGAACACTAATGAACAGCCCAGATCTTGCATAAAAGTGGGTGGCCAGATTCGGACTCAGGGCTGTTTCTGTTGGCCCATCATGGCCATGGGCTGGAGGGGCGGGCTTGGACAAACCTCAGCTGAACCCAACGACCGTCCTATCGACAAGGCCCACTGTTTGGGTGATCCAGATCACTCAATCATAACTAAAGGGGGTATATGGAAAGAGACGTACCAACAACTTGGGTTACAGCCTTTAGGGATATGTTACATACTAGAAAAAGACAGCCATCCCAAAGCACGTGCTTCTATTTAAAATGCTAGCTGTCGAGACTAGAGTAGACTCCACCATTCATCTCATCCTATTTTTCATGTTTTTGGCCTGTTTGGCCCTTCCCCAAATTGCGATTTGGGGTGATAACGTGCAGAAAAATATCCACACAGTTCGAACACCGTCCCATCATCAGGGGGACCCCATGATATAGATTTTCTGACCCTAACAAATGTACGTACAGCTGAAGAGAACTTGGATGTAAGTTTTCTAAGCCGCCCACGTGTTTCTAACATCATGGCCCACCTGCTGAATGTAACAGCCTGATTTTCAGATGAGAACATCTTCAAGGTCAGACCCAACTGGTGGATGGCTTCGATACCGCACCCATCTCCCATGCTAGCTGGAATTTGTGATGAGGCTGTAGTTGGTTTGCCTTAGCAATTTGATGAGGCCAGCCCCACTCACGTACATATGGGGGCCGTGATTTGATGATGCAGACCGCTGATCTACGGTCTCCCACCTAAGATGGCGACTGCCCCCAAAACTCTCTCGTAGGAGGGACAAAACAAATATAGAGCTATCAACATTATATGGTAAAAGCACCAAAGATGGAAGACTTAGGATCATCTGATCCAATCTTGAAGATCTTGGGGTCTCACCCGCTCCTACCCATGAGTGGGATTCGTTGGATCATCGACCTGGATTACAAAATCATGGCCCCACGTGTATGTACGCAGGTGGGACCCACATAAAACTGGAGCAATATAATTGCAATCCATCCTCTTTTTTTCTATTCTTCTTCCTTTCTTTCAAGCTTTTACACCAATGGTGTGAAGTAGAAAGATCATATCAAGTGAATGAATAGAAAAAATCGGTGCCTTCAATCTGGTGAAAAACAGGGGATTTCAAATGATAGATACTAGTCTCAATCGAATCTAGAAAATCCTGAATGTCCCAATTAGTTCTTTAGACAGCTTTGGACATATTCGATTGATCGAATATCAAATCTCGATCAATTGAGATTATTTGAAAAATACATATTTGCTCTGTGGACACTTTTGAGTATATTCGATTGATCGAACATTAAGGCGATGGTCAATTGATGGATGCTCGATCGATGTCGATTGATTGAAGGTTCGATTGACAATTTAAGTAACTTCCACACAAGTGCACGTTTTGTTTCTAATTTTATATGTAGCCTTATATAAATGGGTGCAATGTAGGATTAGTAAATAGGAATGAACATGGGAGTACTAAAGAGTTTTCTAGGGTTTTGAAAATCTGTAAGTCGCTTGTCTCTTGTAATTCTTTGTTAATAGTGGATTGTTTTGTTGCTTGGTGCCATAGTTTTTTTCACAAAAGGGTTTTTTCATGTAAATCGTTGTGTTATATGTGATTACTCGTATTTTTTGTTCCTCTATTGCGTGTTTGAATCGTTATAAGGTTGCTTCCGCGCCTAATGTGTGGTAGTTGCGTACAACAAGTGGTATTAGAGCGTAAGTTATTACATTGAACTTTTAAATCAAATATGAGACATGGCTTCTAAGGGATCAAATGTTAAATACAAAACAAAAAAAAGTTACAGGAAATAATAACTTTGAATTGTGGAGGTTTAAGATGAAAGCCTTCTTGATTCAACAAGGACTGCAGCAGGCACTCCTTGGCAAAGTGAGATGCCTTAAAACTATAGAAGAGGATTGGGAAGACTTAAATCAAAAGGCGATAAGCACAATTCAATTGTACTTGGCCGATGGTGTCCTATATAGTGTGATCAATGAAACAATTGTCTAAGCTTATGGGCAAGGTTGGAAAGCATCTATATGACGAAATCGCTCTCTAATCACTTATATCTGAAGAGACAACTGCATATTCTTAAGATGGCGAAAAAATTGAATCTCAATTAGCACATTAATGCCTTCAACAAACTGATGAACGCGGAGGTGAAGATCGACAAAGAAGATAAAGCTCCAATGTTGTTGACACCCCTTCTAGATTTCTATAAGAATCTAGTGGATACTTTGTGTCATGGTAGCAATACATTTCACCAAGACACTATTATCTCATCGCTTTAATTGAAGCAATTGAGAAGGAAGAACGGTGAGGAAGGTACATCTACGAATGCACTGATTGCAAGGGGAAGAACGTCTAAGCAAGAGAAACAAAAATCGTGATCAAGGTCCAAGTCGAACGGCAAAGGGAAGTTGGAGTGTTGGAATTGTGGTATAATGGGTCATATGAAAAGGGATTGCACAAACCCTAAAATGCGGAAATATGAGAAATCATATACTTTTCCCAAAGAGGCCAATTCAATGGAATCCAACGAGCCGATCAGTGGTTGCAATGTATTGTCCATGTCCAAGGTTGGACACTTGCAAAATGAGCGTATTTTGGATATTAGGGGATTGTATCACATATGTCCTTAGTAAAATTGGTTCACTACGTACAACGAGTATGATGTAGCCTGATACTTATGGGCAATGATCATGCCTGTAATATGGTTGGGATTGGTTCGATTCGCATATGAATGTTCAATGGGATGGAGCGCACATTGACAAATGTGAAACACGTTCCAGATTTAGAGATATCAGATTTAAAGAAGAATCTAATATCTCTAGGAGCACTTAATGCTCTTAGATGCGAGTTTTCTAACCACGATGGTGTTATAAAAGTTTCTAAAATGGTAATCACTATAATGAAGGCACACAAGCGAAAACCTCTACAGGTTGATTGGTAGCGTTAAATCGTATGGGGCCGCAGTGACTGTAGTAAACTTCACATCGGCTCGTTTGTAGCATGCACACCTGGGCTACATGAGCGAGCACGGTATGAAGGTACTACTTGATCATTGTTTAATTCATACTTTTAAAAATTTTGATATAAATGTATATGGGCACTGTATATATGGTAAACACTCAAAATTATCTTTTAAAACTGAGAAACATAATAGTAAAGGATTGCTTGACTATGTGAATTTTGATGTGTGCTGGCCATCGCACACTGTTTCTTGAGAGGGGTCATCGTTTTTTGTCATGTTCATTAATTATTACTCTAGAAAGGTGTCGGTTTACTGCTTAAAATGTAAATTTAATGTTTTCACCACCTTCAAGCAGTAAAAAGTCATTGTGGAAAAACAGTTAAGGCAAAAACTGAAAGTACTCAGGACTAATAATGGTTTAGAGTTCATTTCTACAGAATTTAATCAGTTTTGTAAGAATAATGGGAACATACGGCATCACACGATAAGACACACACCTGAGCATAATGGTGTGACGGCACGGAATGTATGAATCGGACTCTCTTGAAGAAACCTCGAAGTATGTTAAGCAACGTTGGGTTAGGCAAGCATATATGTTATGAGGCCGTTAACACGGCTTGCTACTTAGTGAATCGGTTTCCATCTATACCAATTAATTGTAAAATTTCAGAAGAAATGTGGAGTTTTCATAAAGTTGACTACTCGGGGCTACGTATATGTAATTGTGATGCTTATTCTCATGTACTGTCAGTTGAGAGAGATAAGTTAAACCAAATGGTTAAAAAGTGTCCATTTGTTAACTATAGTGATGGTGTGAAAGAATACAGGCTGTATGACCAAGTCATATAGACGATTTGATGAAGATTCTTTGTATCAAAAGGATGAACGTAAGGAAATTGAAAAATCAATTGTTGACGTTGAAATAGACAGAGGTGAAGCACGTATAGAAGCTTAGTCGCAAGAAGAGGTGGTTGTACCACCTGTCAGAAGAAATTCACCAAGAAATTGTAGAATGTCGTTGCCATATAAAGATGACTCAAATGTTATGTTTTCCATCATTACGGATGAGGGGGGTTCGTCCACCTTTTAGGAAGCATTAGACGACATTGATTTTGAGAAGCAGATGGCGACTATTCACGATGAGATAAACTCATTATACAAGAACAAGATGTGGGAACTGGTGGAGGTTCTCCTTAGTTGGAAAGTGATTGGGTGCATATGGATCTTCAGGAAAAAGGCAGGATAATTATAAGAGTAGATTGGTTGCAAAGGGTTATACGCATAATGAGACTGTCGACTTCAGCAAGATTTATGCGTATGTGGTCAAGCAGGTATCTATCATATTTGTGTTAGCACTAGTTGCCCAATACAATTTTGAATGGAACAATTTGTTATGAATATTGCTTTCCTAGAAGGGTTCAAGGTACAAGGGTCGTAAAATAAGGTTTGTATATTAAGGTCATTGTACGGTTGAAATATTTTCCTAGGCAATTAGTTGTATAAGAAGTTTTATTCTTTCATGATGAGTAAACGATTTACCAAAAATAAATGTGTTTATTGTGTCTATTTCAAATCGTTGAGTGATGAGAAATTCATTATATTGTTATTATATGTTGACGATATGCTTAATGTCAGTCATATCATGTCTGAAATCAATATATTGAAGGCTCAATTATTAAGGACATTCGAGATGAAAGATTTAAGGGCTGCAAAAAATATTCTCGGCATCATTATACACAGAGACAAGAAAATGAGCATGTTATGGTTGTCTCAGGCGAAATGCCTTGAGAAAGTCTTCGTCAAGTATAGCCTTGATAAGACAAAACCGATTAGCACACCCCATGCTGCTCATTTTTGGATTTCTTCATAAAAATATCTTATTACAGATGAAGAAAAGCAGCATATATCTCATGTGCCCTACTCGAGCACAGTTGGTAGTCTGATGTACACCATGGTCTGTGCTAGACCAAACATTTCACATGCGGTGGGTATTGTGAGTAAATATATGTCAAACCTCAACAAGCAACACTGAGAAGCAGCGAAATAACTACTTAGGGCCTGTTTGGCTAGCTGCATTAGCTGGGATTAAGATTGATGGAATTGTAAAAGTTACAATAAATGCATGTTTAAGGTATTGTCTCTGGATTGGGTGTATCCCATGTTTTCTAATACTATGTTTGGAATTAATGCATTAAAAAATAAATCTCAAGATTTACTTTCAAATTGAACATGGATGAAACAAAAATCTATCATCCATTGAATTAATAATCCCATCTCACACTTTCCAACACAAGGATCATTTTCCAAAGCCTACAAAGTTAATTTTATTCCCATCTCACACTCCTTCCAAACATGTCATTCTCAATTTTAGTGTGGGATTAGTAATGCAATCCCATTTAATACAACTTAATACCATTGTCCAAACAAGCCCTTAGTTATATATGAGATGCAAGTGACTATGTTGAAAATTTAAGGAAAATCATTAGGCTATGTGGATGCCAATTATACTAATAACATGGATAACAAAAGTTCAACTTCTAGTTACTTATTTATATTAGTTAACGGACGAAGCAATCAATTGGATATCGAAGCTTCAAACAATCTCTTTCATCATTTTTCCTTGCTCTTAATTATTTTAATTAAATGAACGTGATCCTTTGATGTATTCTAAGACATTTTCAATACATATAACAATGAGACCTGCAGAGATCCCAGGAGGTCGACCTCTTTTCCATTTGTACATTGTGGCACACATGGGTGCGTTCAAAATGGAAAGAATGAAAAATGTTAAATGCTTCCTGAAAGATTGCATCGGTTCACAGGCGTGCAATCAGAGTTTGTACGGTCAACATGCATGACAACTTAAGACTAAGCTTCCCACATCTCAGCCCCACCATCGGTCATGAGCTATGAGTTACTCTTTTTTTTTTCTATTGAAACTTAGTAAAATGGAGAAAATAAACAATGATGGTCGTTTGAACAAAACAAACTTGCATTAATTAGCTTGTAAAGCCCTAACATGGCAACTTTTGATTGGACAAGTGTTATTGTGAGAATTGAGTCATACAAAGTATGTTTGAAAAGTGATTGGACCATGTCAAATCTGGCTAAGTTAGGGTCTCACAGAAATCCATGTTTCCTCGTCCTCACAGAAAAAGGTGCTTTTCAGGGAATGAAATAACGGAATTGCAATTAGAGTAGTGCATTGTGGGCCCACATGGTTTGTGTGTGATATCCAACGCATTCAGGTAAACTAAAAAATCATGTGGATCCAACATCAGGCAGGCTACACATGGATTTTTATTTTTCTGGATGGTGCAATTGTTTTTTATGATTGTGGCCCACTAATAATTAGATCACTTTCAACTTTTTGTTTATCTGATCATCATAATGGAGGCATACCTGCTGGAATCATTGGATGCCATACAAACAACACGTGGACCCCACCTCCTCAATTCTACCACTCTTTAGAAGAAAAAGTAGATGAGAACATTTTGGTCATTTAATCTCTCAAAAAAACAAAAAAACAAAAAACAAAAAAAAAAAAAAAAAAACCATCTTCCAGTAATATCAATATGCAAGGCAATTTTTGATTAAAAACCGAGGAATTCCATGGTCACTTCCCAGTTCACACGCGCCCGCCTGGTCTTATTTGGCCATGTCTATGGGAACTTCTCCATACAAATAGTTCCATTTGGGCCACATCACCCATCTGGACCGTCCATTAAGGACTAGTAGAATTCCTCATAGACTTCCTTGAAAAATGCATACTGAATAGATGATCCAAACCATCCAGTTATTGACATGCAAAATTGATGCATAAGATTTTTTATTTTTATTTTTTTGTAGAAGATAGGCTCAGTCAAGAATACTTGAATGGTTCGATTCTTGTGACTCTTGCCTGATAGTAGAAGGACAGGTTTTCAATACCCTGAGAAATCCATCAATCTATATTTTCTCTCTTTCAAGCTTTTAAGCATGTTTGGCGACACACCCATGTGTAGAAGTTGTACCATGGTCAATTTCTTCAGACCATTCATTATTTCTGTACATGTTTGGCCCACCTGATGATCATATGTAGGCCTACTTTTTTACATATGGCATTGATACCGTTTAGATCGCCTAACCAGCAGATCGGATCATGTAGAAATGGGCCTTTTCTCCACCATCCATGCTCTTCTTCTCTTCTTTTCTTTTCTTTTCTTTTCTTTTCTTCCTTTTTTTTTCGTTTTCTATTAAGGATTCCACTTGAAAATTCACATTCAATGCCTGTAAGTTTTCATAGGTGGTCCAGTCAAGAACCTCTGCAACCACATTAACTTCTACTTTCCTCTTTGCCCATTCCTCTATTTAGTCCCCCACCAATCTCCCACCAAATATACCCTTTTTTATCAAGTAAAAGTGATTTAAAAATATCAAAATAGCATATAAATTGAAGGGAGATAATACATACACCCTAACATGTGATATAAATAAGCATTATCGGGACCGTCCAAATTGTAGGCCCAGTCGTCAATGGAGCATTGCCTGAAATTTACACCATTGAACCATCTAAACCATCCGGTTTGTGGCCAAGAAATGGATGATGGTATGTAGATGAAATTCAATGGGAAAAAGTACACGGTTAAGATCATCTGATCAGTGCGATTTTGTGTTGTGCTTCATCCATAGGAAGGCCCACAATTTGGACTGTCTTGATGGACATTCATGTGTTGCATGTGTAAGGTGGATCAACTCAGTAAGTTGTGGGAGCCCAACGATGGAAAGGGATGCTCGTAAATACCTCCTCTCTTGTTTCTGACAATTGTAAATACCTCCCCCATTCGTTGGATTATTACAAGTACCTTCCTCTGCAGCTCTGGTAGAGTGAGTTGATTTTGATTCAAATGACAAATTAAATACCCTGAGATTAAGAATCATGTGGGGCCACTGTTATGTATAAATGGTATCCAACACGTCCAGTGGAGTATCTATGCTATAAATATTGGACACTCAAAAGTGCAAGTTAATCCAATAATCAGGTGGGCCCACACCCACCAAAAAACCTCTAAATTTACCTAGTGGACCACCTGATGGTTTGATCAACATCATTTTTGGAGTTTCCTATTTTCGAGTCTACCACCGGAGCAAGAGTAAGGATCCACTCAAAGACAACTATACCAACACACACCATACAGGAGAATCTGCCACAAATCCATAAACTAAGGGAAGGTACTTGTGATAATCCAAATCATAGGAGAGGTTTTTTTTTTTTTTTTTCACACACAAAATGGGCATTCGAACCCATCACTTGAGTGTTGAAACGTAGTGTATTTACTACCAACCAATGGAACCGGACCTGGGGAGGTGTTTACAATTGTTAAAAAATAGAGGGAGGATTTTACAATTATCCCAAAAAGAAAAAGTTCCAAAAAAACAAAAAAATAAAGTTAAAAGAACTTTATAAATAGAAGAAACACGGTATCCATCTCCCTGCCCACAGCTGCCTTTATTCCATTACCTTACAAATCAAAGAGCAGTTCTCAATCAGGAAAATGTCAAAGGTTCTATATTCTCTATATTTCAATACATCTTTATTTCCTTATAACCTGTTTAGCTTGTTTTTAGCAATGCTTTCATGATACATATGTTTGTTTCATTCTCTTCTGTCTCTCTCTGACACTTTCTCAGAACAAGTACTAAAAGTCCTTACTATCATTTCAGAAAACTGTGGTATCAGTGGACATGCTGTGTTCAAAGTGTAAGAAGAAGGTGATGAAGTTAGTTGCAGGCATAGAAGGCATAAATTCAGTTGTCCTTGATTCAACAAAAGGGACGGCTACGATCATCGGGGAAGCCGACCCAGCCACAATCATTAAGAAGATAAGGAAATTCAGAAAATCAGCTGAGTTTGTGAGTATAGGCCCACCCAAAGAAGAGAAGAAGGATGAGAAGAAGGATGTGTGCCCTTATGTGCCAAGGACATGTCACCAATGTGATACATGGTTTGTGATATCTGAGGATAGTTATGGGCATTGTTCCATATTATAGTTATATAGAGCCCATGACACATGGGTCTTTTTTGGAAGGCTCATCTTACTTCTTATTTTCTAAGTAATCTTGTTATTACATTGTCTAGTGAATTATAATGTCCTTTTCTTTTTTTTCTTTTTTTATGGACGTGAGACGCTGTTATGATCTTGGATTGCAGTTATTCATTTGGTAAATTTCATGGTTTTCGCCCTCCTCGCAGACTATGGGATGGACGCATTTGATCTTGAATTTTTGTTATGGAGGATGTGGTTCCTAAGTTCATGGGGCTATAAAATTACATCTATTTTCCTTATCTTTTTTGGATTCTAAGGTTCACAATCCCTTCAATCAGTGACTTATGAATAGATGGTTAAAAAGAATGCATCAACTGTCTGCACTCAAAGCAAAAACAACCAAATATCTAAGTGTTAGGACCTTCGAATCTGGAAGATTTTTCAAACGTCATATCCATGATGACAACAATTGGATCAGCGGCCTTGGCCTCGGTCACATGACTGTGGGCCCACATGTAATACATAGGGCGCCCCAGGAAAATTTTACAGTCAATGAGGATCTGGATACTTGTACATTACTTGGTATACCTAAAAAATTAAATACAAAACGATAATTGCGTGGGCAATAAAAGTTGGAACTACCCATGCATATAGTGGAACCCACAACTAATCAAACGGATGAGCAAATCACAATCAAAGAGAATATCTCATAAAAGTTAGCCAATGCAAGAATCCAAAAGAACCAAGATCATAAATAGTGGTCCACTTAATACTAAGTCAGAAAAACATCACTTTCTCTTTCTTGCAATTCGTAAGCATTTAGATGGTAAACAAACAAGACCGGATTGCTTCAACAACAGGAATACTATACGAAATAAGGACTAGCAATTAGGTTACTACACTGAATGTAACTGATTTGGGTTCTTGGCATCGATTCCCTAGTGGGGGTGGCTAACAGTCATGTGTGAACTGACAGTGGGGTGTACTAACAAGCTAACAAAAAAAAAAAAAAAAACTGATTTGGGTGGCTGAGATTATGTGTATAGGGTGCCAATGTTAGGCGGCCTACTCGGAAATGTTGACTTTGATTCGACCAGACATCAACATGGCCATCTATCTAATAAAAATGCTTAAAAGGTATTTATTTTAGCCTAATTTGTTCCAAATTAAGGATCATGTGGATGACACTTGAGTTCATTTATTTATTATCTGATGTTTAAGTTGTTGGTGGAAAATTGATGTCGTTGGTGGCTATATTTCGTCGACACAACTGTTGAAGAGAATAATGGACGTGTTGTCGAATTAAGGCATTGGTCACATCATCAAGTGTAGCATGCGTCTCACTCGATTATACTAGAATGAGTTGGATAGAAAGATGTCAAGACATCAAAAAGAGTCAACAGGTGGGGCATGAAAGCTCATCTTTGTCACGCTGAATCAAATGAAAATTGGAGTGGTGTATGTCCCCACATCGGGTCGTGTAGACATGACAAGATCATGTTTCGACGGACCGTTTTCGATTCATGGCATGTGACATATTAATATAAAATGAAAGAATTAATGGATGCACGTTGGTGTCGATGTCAACGAGGAATCCATACCTTCAAGTCCACGGCGACTTATTTTCAGGGAAAATGACCTAGAAAATTTTGGCCCACAAAAGAAATGAAACGAAAAGGCATGTGTTTTCTACACTATTTGCTCTAATAATCTTAAGTTACTCACTTCCTTACTATTCAAAAACAATTACTCAACAAAACAAGGTCGATGGATATTGATTATGAAATTAATGAAGATAGAAGATTTTGTAGGATGGGTCCCATCTTTTGGCAATTCTAATAAACATTTAGACCCAAAAAGAAACGCTCAAATTACAATGTCATTTGACAAAAAGGAAAAACAAACAGTAGATGTAATTTGGAGTTCCTTAGTAATATGTACATGATCAGAAAGCTTTCAAGAATATCCTTTTGTAAGCTTGTGAATAAGATACAAGCACAGTATTCCTATGCATACAAAGATAGACTTCCATGGTATAGAGCTTTCCACCTCTGATTGAAAATATTGTATTTTATATGTCCAAGCTAGGTCCTTGGGTCTCTCAGATAGTGAAAAAAGTGCTTGGAAACCTTGATTGAGGTAATTTCAATTTAATTTCTTGGTATGGAAGCTTTAGCCTACTCAATTAGCACTGTCAAGTGAAATATTTGGATAGCGGTTAGAACCTAATTCTCTGGTGGTCTTTTTGAATGCTTACAAAATTATGCATCTCTTAAGTTGTTTCAAGTAGACAGTTTGTGCATGATTTATCAAATTCATTTTTCATACATCAAATTTTAAAAAATAAATAAATAAATTAGTACCTCGTATTTTTAAAATTTAATTATTAGCAAGGATATTGCATTCTAGCTAAAATGATTGAATAAGGCTAAGAAAAGCTTATTCATAATACAATGCATTCAGGCATACAATGCATGCAAATAGAATGTTCTATACAATGTCCAATGCACATGCATACACATGCCAGATGTGTCGACCATCAAGCGTGACCTTGCGCAAAAATGCATAATGGAGAGTCGTAATATGAGTCAGGAGTTTCAGGGTCCCAATAGGAGACGGGAGTTTCATGAGACCTTCCATACAACCTACCTACATCCACAATGGATCATGGATCAGGACCATCCAGGTAGAAGCGCTAATGCGGATGGCTCAAAATTATTATTATTATTTTAGGCCAATCTGTAATCCTAGCCCACATATATGTCCATGGCATCCAATAAGTATGCTTGAATTATATACCATATGGGTGAATAGGATCATCAAAGGGTGTCGTTTCATCACCTTGGGTGACCCCCAGTAGGTCCCTCTCCGCCACTCGTACATGAGAGGCACAGATGCATGGCAAAAATTTGTTCTGCACCCATCACTTTTTAGATAGCTCCCGCGAGCATCGCCTATGGCAAGCCTGACACTAGTTCTGGCAGGCTATCAATCTTTTTTTCTCTGGAAACATGGAAGCGATTTGGGAACGTAGACATGCCAACCGGTCACACATGCCAGGCTATTCATCAGCCAAGGCACACCATCTACTCTGGCTAAGAATCAGCCATTCCAGTTCTCAGGAGGCCACGTTTACATAAAACATCTACCAGTGGTCCTCTTTCCAATCATTCTGCACACTGCCCACTTGATGAATGATCAGTCCGAGGCAATTTCAAAGTGGGCCACATTTGACTGGATCCCGCTGCCTGGTTAATCTTATCTAGCATAAAGCGCCTCAGCAATTCTCATCCTGTAAAGCATGGTCATTGAATTGAAGAAGCTTTTGCAAAAAGAGACTAAAATATCCCCTCCAAATGCTTGTTAGAAATCCAGCAAAACGCATTTGGTCATTTACAAAAGAACCCAAACGCAAAAGGTCAGCACTAAGCAATCTTTATCTTTTCTGTAACAAAAGGCATAAAATAAAACGAAAGCTTGAAAAGAAATTCCTAATCACCTTAGAACCAACATCTTTTGGAACTAAAGGATCCCAGTTTCTAGATACATATACCAACAAGTATAGAGTATATCCACCAGATTTTATTTATCTATATACACTCTCTTTCAACGCACGCCTCTGTACCTGTTTACCTGACAATATCAAAGCAAACCAAGTTAGCTGAACTGATGATAATTTTCTTCAATTAAAAGAAAAAAAAAAAAGTTCACAGTTAGTTTGGGCTGCATTTGGGTCAGGCTGCGAGAATACAATTTATGATTTTGATATTTTCCAAAATCAATGATATTCTCGTGGACACGAAGGAGCTGTTTCTTTCCAGTAGAAAACACCCAAAAGCCCCACTTTGCAATGTCTAGAAATTCTTTGGAATAGAAGTTCCAACATGAAATTTTATTTTTCTGCTTTCCTAAAATGGCCACGAATCAAATGCAGCTGTTTAAAGCTGCTACACAGCATGCTACCATGAGGCATGTACAGGCAGCAGCTGCGCCACAAGGTGCCCCGGTCAGATTGTGATGATGCCCCACCCAGTGGCATCTTTGCATCAACCTAACCCCTGCTCGAGTGAAGGTAGGAAGCTGGTCATTGAACTTTTGCCAAGCTACCATGATGATTCGTGTTTCAAAAGCCAACTCCCAACAGATGGGACAAGGATATGACGACAACGACAATGATAATAAAGGTGACAATGGTGGTATGCGGTATGTGTGCCAAGCTACCGTGAAATTTGTGCTTCAAAAGCTAATCCCCGTTAGATGGGATGAGGATTTGATGATGATGATGAGGACGACAACCACCATACCACAGGATGCGGCCTTGAGAAAAAGGACAATTGTGCCCTCTGAGCTTTGATTTGGTAGGAGTTTATGCATTTAGTGATTAGTTTGAAAATTTAATTGACAACTTGGCAAACACCCTAACTTCATTCAGTCCATCACTACAAAGGGATTTTTACTGCAAAATTCCTCAAAACTTCTGATTTTGCCCAAGAGTTCTTCATCCAATTGGAGTCTAAATTCATGCTTGTTCAAGGGTAAAATGATCCAAATACCCTTTGCCTATTTTTTCCTAAAAAAGTAGCGGAGTTGATAATTGTGGACCCACATAGTGTGTGCATGACATCAACCTGTCCAAAAGGTGCAGCCTACCATGATGATTAGACAACCCAAAAATCAGGCCAATCCAATCATCAGGCAGGCCACATCAATGAAGACAATATACAAAAATAATAATAATAATAATAATAAACACTCTAGATTCATGAGTGCCTTATTTTTGGATCGTTTAATCAGCATGGTGGGGTGCACATTTTTGAAGGGCTTGATGTAATACATCCACATGGGCCCCACAATGCTCCAGTCCATTTTTTTTTTTTTTGGGGGGGGGGGGAGAGGGCAAAGGGTTTTTTAGTCAATTCACCCTCCAAAATGCAGTGTTGCAATTTCAATTAGTAGAGGGACTTTCTGATAAATTAGAATGCCTCAGGAATCTTGTGGTAAAATCCCTATTTCAAGTAAAAGAGGACGCAATCCCATACTTGACCTAGTTTTTGATCAACGTGGATTAGCATCTCATCATGTTTGAAAATCATCTTTCTTTGGAAATTAAATTACATACTTTTTTTAAAGCTTAGTAAAAGAGCTAGGCAGCATTTTCTCCTTTCTTTTTCCTTTTTCTGAACTTGAAAATCAGCTTTCATCATGTTTGAAAATCAGCTTTCTTTTGGATGTTAATTTATATACTTTCTCCTTTTTTCTGAACTGGAAAATGCAAGCACTTACTAAAAAAACTAGGATCAGTAGTGAGAAGAGGGATGAAAGAACTCGGAATTTTCAGATCCTTTACAGAGCTCAGACACCGTAGTCTATATCGCCATCTTCATTTCTATTTTCTGGTGAGGATCATAACCCACGAGCGTGAAGTCGGCCGCCACAAAAGAATCAATATCCTTCTTCTCAGGATTGATCTTCAAAACCTTTATACAAGAGAGACGTAGATATCATCAAAAAAAAAAAAAAACTACTTTATGAAAATGGGTGAAAACAAATAAATGAACAGCTCAGTTAGTTCAATTTGGAATTTCAGTATTTCCTACTTACAGGGAAAGGTTTGGGGAGTTTCTGAAGCTGCTCCTGCAGAGGCCTAACGTGAGTTCTATAAACATGAGCATCTCCAAGAACATGGATAAAATCGCCTGGAATAAGATCTGAACAGGAAAAAGAACGGATTACTGAGAAAGATAGACAATAACCTCTATACCAACATACAAACAACAGAGAAAACGACAAGTTACATCCTTACAGGGGACTTTGGGTGGCTTAAATCTATATCAAAGCCAGCTTCTCCAATGCTTTAGAGATTCTTTTCAACTTTACATTTTTTTTAAAAGAAAGGAAAATGCTAAAAGCAGAATTAAAACATGTTTCTCAAACAGAAATGGAACTTGTTTTAAACAACTAGAATTAATTTTTAAAATAATGGAAAACAGCTTTCAGCTAAAAACATAATCTGAAAAAAGATGTTTCTTTTTCTTTTAGCATCTTTCTTTCTTGCCATTTTTTACTACTATATTTAAAAGGTCATATAGACATTCAAGAAGGGCATCCCATGTCCTATGAAAAAATTACCGCCCATGCTGAAGTGTCCTCATGGATGTAAGACCTCAAATCAGAAGACCTTCATCATTTTTCCTTTGTTTGCATGTATTAACGTATTTTTATAACTCCTACATTTTATATGGTATGCATCATAAGGGCATATATTTTGATCCACTATTATCTTAATCATAGCGGACGCATGCATTAACAAGATCCCCTTGACAGACACTGATATGCGTAACCTCGTAGGTCCTTTCAACATGTAACCCTAAAAACATCCAGCAGTACATGCATGTAGACAGAGAAAAAACATGTGCTTTGGTCCGGTTCAAAGATCGTAAGATCAGCATACCACAAATATGAGCGATCATGCATGTTAAAAGAGCATATGATGCAATGTTGAATGGCACGCCAAGACCCATGTCCGCAGACCGCTGGTACATTTGACAGGACAGCTCTCCATTGGATACATAAAACTGCAAGGCAAAATCAGTATCAAAGGCCAGAGGAAGATATCAAAGAAGATAATATAATGCACTGTCAAATCCTCCAAGCACCAAAACCAGCAAATAGTGAAAACTGAAAACCTCCTAACTAGATTTGATTTAATAAAAGTGAATATTTCAGTGTTCTCTCTAAATGACATTTCCAGGTGGTGTGTACAAGGAAGCACCCACATGCCTATCCTTCTTTGCGAATCTCTAGTTCAAGCCTCAATTAAAGACGCAAGAATGTGCAACCATCGACAAACAAGTATACAAGAATGCACACCATTGACACCTCAAGAATCATGCTTTATCATTTTCAGATTTAACAACTCAAAGGACAAATTTGTGTTAATTATTAAAATAGGATGAATGAGTCATGCTATTAAGTACCATCAATGTCACACATCCCAAACTGGTAACATACCCATTTCTGATGCTTCAGTTTGAGTTGTAAAAGCCATGCGCTTCTATTTATAGGATGCTCCGCTGGGTAATGTATCTGCTAGCACCCATAAAATGCACAAAGAAAAGAAACAAATGAAGTTTCTAGTGTCAGCAGTAGGGGTGCAACTCAGATGGGTTGGGTAGCATTAAATGTCAAACCAAGCCCAACCCAACCTCAAGAGGACCCAACCCGCATGCCAACCTGAATTCCAACCTGTTGTGCCTGACCTGAACCCAACCCAACTTCCTCTATTCTCAACCATAAACTGAACCAACCCGACCTGACTCAACCCAATCCAACCCGACTTCCTCCATACTCAACCCTAAATTGACCCAACCCAACTCAACCCAACCCAAATACATATGATAATTCAAACCCGACCTAAACCAACCAAATTCCAAACTGGGTTGGCATTTTCCAACCCCTGCCGACCCAAATTTAGATTGGGTCAGCTGGGTATGAGTTGACCAGGACCCAAGTTGCAGCCCTAGTTAGTAGTATAATGATGGGACTAACAGTCGGGTTAAATTTTTGGATCCACTGACACCATTTCCACCCATCAACACTCACAAGGGAAACAATGACGTAAATTTTCCAAAATAGTAAAAAAAATAATAATAATAATTTAAAATAATTTTAAAAAAAAACCATCTTTTCATGCTCTCTTCCACATACGATATGGCATGCCTGTGAATGAGGAAAAAAGACCTCTTTATACTGCTTTCACTGTATTATAGGCAGACAGTGGAAGGCAGTAGTATTCTTTTGAATCAATATTAGAGCAGTGTCAACAGTATCGCTCTTGAGGTGTCTATAATAGCACTATCCATAGTCCATACATAAGAACACATACATAACATACACCTAGGTACATGTTGCACCACCTAGAATCACCAGAAAAAGGAACAGAATGTGGCTTCAGAGGTATGATGATTGCCAACCTGAGCAAACATGTGACAAGGTGGAAGTGCCATGAGTTTGAGATCTGAAGGATTCCAAGCTGAGAGAACAATGCGACGATCATCCGGAGTATTCTTTATCTTGTTAATTACATCCAGCAGCTGATCAAATCCTTTCCCAGAGTAATCAGCATGCATGTCAGTATAGCTGTAAAACATACAATCTCTAGTGAGGACCAACCAAAAAGGAAGAACAGAAGTTAATTATATAATAGCTTCTGCTGACCTGGCACCAAAGTGTCTCCACTGAAACCCATATATGGGTCCCAAGTCACCCTCTTCTCTGTCAGTCAAACCAATGCTGAGAGAACAAACAAGAAAAGGTAGTTAGTTTGCATATATTAAGTAGCATTTACACATTTACATTTATTCACGTAGATCTCTCAAGCCACGTTGGTACTTATTGAGGTAGTCTCTGGATGCATTGCCATCCCATATCTGTATTCCTTTTTCCTGCAAAACCTGTTTACAGGAATACCTTTTAGGTCCAAAACAAAAGGACTACAAGTAGATGAAGGTTCTATGTTGAAAAGAATACAAAATTAACAAATACACTCTGTTTCTTAACTTTTATCAAGCATTCCATCAAACACTGATATGAATAACCAAGTTAGGTTTTCTGAGCTCCATTCATTTCACGAATTGGACATTAAAATTTCATGAATTGAAACATAAAAAAGGAGGGTCAGGGAATTTCATGAATTAAAACACTTTAAAAAAAGGGGGAATCTCCCTCCCACCCTCTCAATCCCAAATATATTTATATGCTGTAGACTATTTGGAATTCTGCTGTGCCAACATTTCAAAAACAGCAATTCACTGTCCAAATTGATTTGGACACAGGGATTCCTCAAAACCTACACATGGGCAGTGTTGCTAAGCCCCAAAAGATTAAAATATTCAACAAAAAGCAGCATATAGCATAACAGCATTTTTGCTAAATTTTAGGCTGCAGCTATGATAAATTTTGAATCAACCGTTGACTTCAAATTTGCTTATTAGTGACCAATGGTATTTCCAGCCTTCTAGTCATTAATGCATGGAAATCCAAAACCAAGAAGGCTAGCGTTGTTTCCCATCAATCATAATCACCATATCGAATTTCACCATAACATAACTGGCAGATCAATTAAGCCAAGGTCAAAAGCAAGTTCCAGACCATGAAAGGCTGTAAACATCCATATGTTTCAACTTTCAATAAACTTTGTTATAGTACACAAAAATAAGTATTTAAAAAATATATATATACAGCAAGAGTGTAGAGCCTCTCCAGATTGTTTGGTCAATACTACCTTTGCATTTGTTGATCCACTGATAAACCACAGAAGTTCTTCAACAACACCCCTCCAAAATACTTTCTATGCACACAAAAAAAAAAAAAAAATCTCATTAATAGATGCCTAGAAGCCGCAGAAAATGTTGTCACGAAAACATATGAAATTCATTGTCATATTTGACCAGAAGGAGATTGCAGTGTCCAGAAAATATTGAACAACATGCATGATAATAGAAAGGTTGGCAAAGAAAAGAAAGTTATGACCAGCAACAACTCAAGCATGTCCAATCGAATAGACTACAAAATAAGAAGAACCATAGCCACAGCGGAACCATATAGCATTACATGCTGCAATGGAAAATGCAAACTTCAAAAGAAAAGAATTATGTTACCTTAGTTGTGAGAAGTGGAAATGATTTGCGCAGATTAAAACGCATCTGTGTTGGAAGCAAACAAGAATAAGGGTGAATAAAACCCAATTAGTCATTAAACATTAAGGACTCAAAAGTCCAACCAGTTGGATCATGAGTTTTGGTTCACCCAGTGGACAACTTCCAACTTATCAAGTGCATGCAACATCCAACCCTTCCAATAGGTGGCCCCACCACAAGGAAGGAGGCACCTGGTACAAAAATCAACCCCCTGCCCCACCATAAGGAGCCATCTGGTACAAAAATCAATCCCCTCTGATCATCAGGTGGGCTACACCATAGAAAACAATGTCTGCCTGTAGATAAATAGCAAAATGCAAGTGTGGGATAATCAATGCGTGGATGTGGCTGATTTATGCATGAGGTGATTAATGTAGGGGCATTTTCACACCGGGCTCGAGTGGGGTAGCCTATGGAATGCGGAGACACACTTGGAGTGGGCGGCCCGTGTGAGGCAGGTGGCTCGTGTGAGGCAGTACCCATGTAATGTGGGGCCCACGAGAGGGGTTCGGCCAAGGTCCTAACCCATGCAATGCGGGGCCTGAGCTATAAGATAAAGGGATTAATTCACCATGTTCTATCAATTCGAGCTTTTAAAACAAGTGGTTAATTGTCCTACATCAAAGTGGTACCAGAGCGGGAAGTCTCGTGTTCGATACTCCTCACCGGGGGCGATTAATGCAGAGGTATTTTCACACTGGGCTCGAGTGGGGTAGCCTGTGGGATGCGGGGACACACTCGGGGTGGGCGGCCCGTGTGAGGCAGGCCCCACCGGTGTGAGGCGGATGGCTCGTGCGAGGCGGTACCCATGTGATGTGGGGCCCACGAGGGGCGTTCGGCCGAGATCCTAACCCATGCGATGTGGGGCCTGGGCTGTAAGATAAAGGGATTAATTCGTCATGCTCTATCAATTCGAGCTTTTAGAGCAAGTGGTTAATTGTCCTACATCAGTGATCCGCATGATGTGGTCAACCTATCGGACAGCTTGGATGTCGCACTCACATTAAAGGTTGCAAGTTATCCATTGGGTGGACGCTAACTTATGCTCCAACCGGTTGGACTTGAGAACTTCTCTTAAACATTTGTAGACTAAACATAATAAAGCTATCAGACAAACTAAAAATATTGTATCAAATAATCTGAGGAGCTGTTGATACCTGACAACCAAATTTTGATAGTGTGCCAGTCCCTGTCCTGTCATCTTTTTGAGTGCCATGTGAAATTATATCTTGCACCAGCCTTGTATACATATACTCCTCATGTTTTTCAAAAATCGTCTTTGGCAGAAAGGAGAACTTCTCAATCTCAATGCCTGAATTATTATCTATAATCACCCCATTGTGCATTGCAGGAGGATCCACAGCTGAACTTCTGATGCGAGCATATGTCACGAAAGAATATCTAATGTTGTTCTCTACCAATGGGAAGGACGCATACCATGGCCGGAATAGAGAATCGTCAATAGGAGGGATGAAAGTATCGCATTCAATGCTTGTCTCAATTTCTGTAAAATGGACAGCTTCACATCCAGGTGCATTGAGAGCCTCCCTGCAGGTAAGATCATCACCATCCCTTTCAACAGAAAAGAAAGTTTTATTTATAGTGACCTAAATAAGGCCACTAAGAAATATACTACTCACCTTAATACCTGGCCGCCACCTATAACAAAAACTCTTTCTATTGACAAACAATAAGGAGATGCTGCTAACAACTCCAATGCTGAAGCAATGCTTCCACACATAACAACATTCTCTGCCGTAGCAATGTCGAAACTCCCGGAACGAGTAAGCACAACATTCAGACGACCAGGTAAAGGCTTATGCTCAAACGGGATGCTCTCCCATGTTTTTCTACCCATTATTACTGCGTTCTTTTTAACAGGATCAGATGTAGCCATCGTGACCTCCTTGAAAATTTTCAGGTCAGAAGGCAACTTCCAAGGCAATTTTCCATCCTTCCCGATACCCATATTTCGAGTTGCAGCAACAACAACTTGGAAAGTCCTTTTGGGATCAGATTGTATATTTGCATCGCCATTCGGAATACTCATTGGGATGTCACCAGAAATAGCTGAAACCCTAACACAATGACTATACTGGGCGAACTTGTTTGAAGTTCCAAAAAACCGTGAAGCTGGTGTTTTAGAACCAAAGTCAAAGAAGCACCTCCAACTGAGAACTGGTACAACCTGAAATTGATTAAACAAATGGACACAATTACAGACAATGGAAAAAAAAATATTTAAAAATAAAAAAAAATAATAAAAACACAAGAAGAAGAAGAAGAAGATTTCTCCAGAACAGGAATTCAGTACGAGAAGTAAATGCTTGAAATTATCTTGAGCATGGTGATAGAAAATCAACCCTTGGAAAGAATATACATCAAAAAAACACAATGTTAAGAACATTGGATAAACCTTGAAAAATGGAATGTTCCCTGAGCACGAGATCCCAAGTTTCAGCATCTAGACGTCTGCTGGAGGCTAACCAGTTTCACTCCATAATTCTTAACAAAAAAGAAAAAGGAAGAGGAAAAAAGAAAAGAAAAAAGGATAACTGGTTATACACACACACACACACACACACACATATATATATATATATATATATATATATATAATCCATGAACTTAACTCCTTATCAAGAAATATTAGGAATGCTTGGCAACTATGGAAATCTATGAACAAGGAAGATCTTACTGCCAAATGTACCCAGTTACTTCATTTACAGACAACTAAATGGTTATAAAGATGGCAAAAAAGACGTGTATTTATTTGCATCATTGTTTGTGACTTTACGTGCACTGCAGCCAGTTCAAAATATCCAAAGGAAACGGTCATCTTAGGAACTCGAATTTCAAAGAAGGAACATTTAAAACATGTATTGTCTTTTTTAAAATTTTCAAAAGAAATAACAGAAACGTATAATTGAATATAAATATCAATCTTATAGCCCTTTCCTATAAACAGTGTTCTTCCCCCATCTTAAAGCAAGACCCCTTAAAACTCATACTTCAGCTTCCTGTCAAATGGCCAACACAATATTTTGAAACAAAGCAATTAAAATAATGAAGTACAGATGTGAAGCTCTGACCAACTGTCTTTAACCTTAATTACACAAAGACTGTTAATTTCAACAGCAAGAAAAAAAAAAAAAAAAAAAATTCCAACCAAACATGGTGTTAACTGCAACCAGCTAAACATGCTAGACATATGTAAACCAAACAACAAAAATCATTAGAAGAAAATATAACTTTTAGCTGAGATAATTCTAGACAATTGCACCATGCCTCTGAATTATCTACCAGCTTAGGGCAAGAAAGGAAAAAGAGGAATGAATTCCAATAATGAAAAAGGACTCACAAAAATGTGTGAGAGAACAATAAGAAGCCACAATTTGTAATTTGCAAAGAGTGTGTAAAATCATTCTTCTCTAGAACTTTCAAATTTCTATGAAACAAGTGAAATCCTAGATTCCCCTTTGGGAGAAAGAAAAAAAAAAAGTGAATCCAAGATTTCCTTCAAAATTTTGATAGAATCAACAAAACTTGCAACAGAAAAAAAGAGGGGACGGGAGAGAGCCTCAACCCAAGCAAAAAACAAGAGAAATACATTATTCTTTCAAATCTCAAATACATTCATTAAAATATACACTAAAAGAAAGGAAAACAAAGAATGAAACCAAAATCCCCCATTTTTTCAAATCAGCTCCAACAAAAAGCTGAAGAAGAGATTTCCAACTTGAAAAAGAAGCAAAAACTAATCAATAACAAAATCATTTTGGCCATAACAGCCACTACCGTTACCTTTTGTAATGGCCATTACGGTCTCTTTTTGTTATTGGAAAAAAAAAAAAAAAACGAAAGACCTATATTTGCCCTATGACGGGGAAAAAAAAAAACATATATTTGCCTCATAACAAACCATTATAGGGCAGTTACGACCTTTACAGGGGTGTAACAGGCCGTTAACAATGGTTACAGGTCACTTTTTCCATAACGACCGTTATGACCTTGTAACGTGTAACGGTTGCCATCGTTACCTTTACATAACGGCCTTTACGGCACACCATGATTCTTCGTGATTCATCTTATAACACGATTAAAAAAAAAAAAGGGAGAGAGAGAGAGAGAGAGAGAGAGAGAGAGAGAGAGAGAGAGAGAGAGCAAAGATGATACTTCCGGTATGAAATAATCAAAACGGGTAAATGCCTAAGGGGTCCTTCGGATGCCTGTAACTTTTTGAGTTGTTTGCATTCTACCTGTTTGGATGTAAGTTGTAAACAACTTACAAGCCTCTATTTGTTTCACCAATTACCATGGTTATATAAAGGAAATGTGCAATGATCACAAATTATTTTACCTGTCTCCTGACAACATCTGCATTTCACTGTTGATTCGTTTATTAGCAGTAACATCATAATGATGGCATTTATGCATTATTTTAATGCTAAATCATCACCAAAATACACTAATGCCGCTGTTTGGATTCAATATTTTCATGGTAATGTCATAAAAATGTGCAATGAAGACAAATTCATTTACATGTCTCCTGAATACATCTACATTTGACCGACGATTCCCGTGTTTGGTTTGGTGGTGGTAGAATCATAATGATAACACATTTCTTTTACATTACCAGGGTAATTGGCAGAACAAATAGGCCCTACAGGTAAATAGCTTTTTTTATTATTATTATTTGGGTAACCTGTAAAGTGTTTATAGGTAAGAAAATGCGTATTCACAACAAACAAAACTTAGATCAGGGAATCGCTCCAAAATCTTCAAATAACATTAACAAAATTAAAAAATAAAAAATAAAAAAACCATGACATAGGATATATGCCATTAGGTTGAGCCCATATAGCTAAATAATTGATCAATTCTTAGGCTAAGCCAATCATCAAGTGGGCTACAAAAGTAGGTCCATACATTCAAAACACATGTAAATGTGGAGCAGTTAGTTAATATAAGCCACAATCAGATGGATAGAGTTGATATTTGGATAGAGTTCAATATTACAATTGTGTGATAGTTCATATGCCAGACTTAATTAATGATTAAAATAGATTCTCTGCTTAGATGGTCATATTTCATCAAACAAGTGCTCATGGATAATAGATTAGTAGCATCCAATGGTCCTATTTAACAAACAAGTGCCCATAGACAAGATTAACCTATTTGCACAAACAAGTGCTGACGGACCATCTAGTGTCGAGTACATCCAATCATGGTGTGACGTAATGGCTATTATGTAACAATAACGGTGCCAACCATTACGCATTATGCGGTCATAATGGCTATAACAAAAAAAATGACCCGTAATGGTAAAGGTGGTAGCCGTTACAGCCACCGTTACCATTATGGAACACCTTGTATCCAATCCATCTCTCATGTGCATCCCTCATCTTCTTCCTGGCCCCAAAAAAATCAGGCCAATATAAAATTTAGTTGGGCCATGCCACAGGAACGTACATTGGATCAATCAAGCCAATGCATAAGAGATTAGTAATATACAATGGTCCTATTTAAGAAACGGGTGCAACTTGATCAATCAATCCATAGATTTGTTTGGGGGCCTAAGAGGGCATCATATGACACACATAATGGACCGATTAAATCTCATGCGAGCGTCTTCGTGGCCCCAAAATCTCTGTGCATGTGTATCAACCATTGCACAGCACCCGAGTATGAGAGAGAGAGAGAGACTAATACTCTAGCAGAGTTTCGATGATAGGTGCACACATAGAAATTGCACACACGGCATACAAGTAGCCAGATTAAACCATCCAAATTATGGTAACCAGTATAGATGTATCATGAAACAAAAAATGAAGCTTATTTGATTATCTCACTGTCGGATTGGTGGGGATTTATTGTACAGTCAAATGTGAATAAATCCAACGGTCCTATTTCCACAAACAAGTGTCTCCGAAACTTCTACAGCTCCCAAGAAGTTTTTAATGGTGGAAGTTAAATCCCTACTTTGTGGTTCACTTAATCCTTGGACCTGCCTCATTTTTTACTAATATCTTAAAATGATATGAGGAAAACTATGAACGGAGTGGATAAAACACTTACATCACGGTGGGCCCCACAGAGCCCTGCCCGGACGGGGTAGGACGCAATCCGTTTCCCCCAAAACAGAGGGTAGGATTGTTTGTTCTTGGCCCTGTGACTTGGCGGCAGTGGGCCACACAATTTTATTTGTGTTAATATATGCCACATGTGCAATTCCTGAATGCCAGCGCATCAAGCACCATATGCAGCCTGAGTATCATATAACCCTGCAAAAGGGTTATACACATCACATATGTCATGGGCGTGAGCCTGCATAATCCAAAGCTCCGTAGAGTCCACCATGATGTCTGCATGAAATCCCCTCCGTCCATCAGTTTTGACAGCTCATGTTACGATGGTAGGCCAAAAATGAAGCAAAACCAAGACCCAAGTGAACAACACCATGCCAAACCGTGGGGAGTGAGACCCACCGTTGAAAGAAACTTTCCTGAGGCCCACGGCTTTTTTATTTCTTATCCAAACCGTTCGTAAGGTGATTCTCATGATGATGAAGGGGAAACACAAATATCAGCCTGCTCCAAAACTTCTGTGGGCCACAAAGGATTTTTATGGTGGGCGTCCAATCCCCACTGTTTCTTCTGGTGTGGCCCATTTGAGTTTTGGATCGGCCTATTTTGGGGCTCACGTCCTAAAATGATCTGACAAAACTGACCCATAAATCCTTCAAAATGCTTCAGACATCTTACAAAAAGAAAAGAAAAGCAAATCAAGACATTCCGCACCTGAAATCAAAGCACACAACAAGAAAATGCTAGGTTCTTTATCTATCTACAGAAAAACACAAAATCCGCCACTATACGAAGTAAAACAAAAGACTTCCGACTGCAAAATTAAAGTAAAATACAAACAAAACCCTCATTGCTTCCAAATTCCTCATGCATTCATCAAAAACAGAAAAGAATAAGAAGAAGAAAGAAAGATGAGATTTCCGACCTCAAATCAAAGCGAAAATACAGCAATTCCCTAGGTTCTTCGCGTTTCCTCTCCCGTTTCTGTGTATACTCTGCTACACTGAAATTAGGGCTTTTCCGAGCTCCAGTCGCTATCCTTCCATCGCAATTTCTAGTGAAATCAAAGGGCGGAAAGGCTCTGCAATACCAGAGGCGAAAAAAACCGCTGCTTTCTCTCTTTCCGGAGAGAGAGAGAGAGAGAGAGAGAGAGAGAGGGAAAAGGAGGAGAGAGACAAGCCGAAAATCCAAAGCTCGTTTGACGACGAGTGCCGCCAAGGTATTTATAGAGAATATAAATGGATTGGAATTTACCAGAATAACCCTGGCAATGTCCGGATTTTGCGGACAGAGGATTAGTGCGTTTTATACTGTTGAAATTTTTACCCCGATTTTCTCCGAAATGACAGTCGTGTCCTGAGGCTGGGAACTTTTGTCTTGGGCAAGCTACCGAGATTGAAGTGGATTTGCGGGATTATCCGAATGGATTTTTTAACTAAAATACCCTTCTAAATTAGTAAAATGACTTAATTTTGTGAACTTTGTATACTGCACGCGCGTGTGCAACCAAGCTCTTGAAACGCCACACATTTGCCAGCACAGAAAGATAGGTACAGGATCCAATCCATCCATCAGAAAGAAACCAGTATATTGGTATTGTGGCCCAATCCTCAGTTTGATCCAATAGTCAGGTGGGCCATAGCTTTCTAAATAAATTTATGCCTCTAAAAAACTTTGGCTGAAGTTTTCTAACCCATCCAAATGTTACAAGTGTTGTGGCCCACATGCTGAGTGGACAGGATTTAATTTTGGGAAAAAACAACCAAGGTCAGACTAACCTGATGGATGGATTGGTTTTCACACTTATGTGACATGGTAGCACATGTGTGGCATGCACATGAGAGCATGGGCTTAACAAATCTGACAGTATAAAGTGACCTGGTTACACGGGGAGCATGTACGGAGCACCCGAATGAAAAAAAATGAAGAATTTTATTCGTGAATTCACCTTCTCATTTTTTTTTTATTTTTTTTTTAATGAAAATGCTCCCGTATAGGTAACTCATATGTTAGTTCTAGTCTCTTAGATGAAATCTCCTTACATGTTTGATTTGGATAATTTTGTACTAGCTTGTTGGAAAATTAATTTTATAAAATTTTAAATGACTTTAGAATTATGTCATTTGGACAGCGTTTGATTATCTAAAATTAGGCCCAAAGTTCATCATTTACTGTGGGGTTACTGATATTCACTGTGGGGCATCGATCTAACAAAATGATTATAATTCTTTCATTAAATGTTCGATTTAAGTGATCTTATGCTTGTTCAAAAGATAATTTGATGATGTTTCAAATAAATTTTGAATTATCTCATTTTGAATATTATCTAATTAGAAATATAATTTGATAGACTTTCAAACGGTTATAACTTCTCTCGTTACATGTCTAATTTAGCCTACAGTAAATGATAAACTTTGGACTCATCTTTGGATAATAAAATAGTGTCAAAATAACATGATTCTAAAGTCATTCGAAAGTTCATCAAATTACATTCCAACAAGTATAATCACCTAAATCGAACATATAACGGCGGAGTTATGGTCATTTTCGTCGAACGAGTATCCCATAGCGAATTTCAACAATCTACAGTGATGTTGATAAATTTTTGGCTTACTTTTGGACAATAAAATGGTGTTAAAATGAGATATTCTAAATATATTTGAAAGTTTATCAAATTACCTTTCCAACAAGAATAAAATCATCTAAATTAGACATTTAACGAGTTATGGCCATTTTTGTTAAACCGATACCCCATAGTAAATATCAAAGATCCACAGTGATATCAATGAACTTTAAGGCCAATTTTGGGCAATAAATAATATGCAAATGAGATTATTCTAAAGTCATTTGAAAGTTCATTAAACTACATTTCCAACGAATATAAGATCATCCAAATTGAATATGTAATGAGGGAGTTATGGTCATTTTCATCGGACCAACACCCCTCAATGAATATCAACAATCCACAATGATCTTAATGAACTCTCTACTCAAATATAGGTAATCAAATAGTGTCTAAATTAGATTATTACAAAGCTATTTGAAAGTTCATCAATTTATATTTTCAACGAGTACACAATCACCTAAATCGAACATGTAACGATGGAGTTATGATCATTTTCGTTAGACCGATACTCCACATTGAATATTTGTGATTCATAGTAGAAATATCAGTGATCCACCATGAAAATATTAGTAATCCATAGTTAATATCGGTGATCCATACTAAATATTAACGATCCACTATAAATATCAACGATCTAACTAAATATTAACAATATACATTAAAAGTATCGATGATCCACAGTGAATATGAGTGATCCATAGTAAATATCAATGATATATTATACAACATTCATCAATTAGAATATACTTTCATCTCAACATTCTTCCATTATAAAAATTTACCTATTTTAAGAGTTATCCATTACAACATTCATTCATTCCAACGTTGATCATAGTTATCCATTACAAAATTCATACATTATAACATTTTTCTACTAAAAAATATTCATCAATTACAACATCATTCTATTATAAAAATTCATCACTTACAATATTCTTCTATACCATATTCTCTTTTACAAACTCTTATCATTCATATAAAAAAAAAAAAAAAAAAAAAAAACTTAAAAAACAAATATAAAGGAAATCAAGGAAGAAAGAAGGAAGAAAAAAAAAAGGAAAATGAATGGAGTTAAAAAAAAAAACACTATCCTCTCATTCTGTGAACAAAAAACAAGAAAGAAGAAAACGACCAAATGATCCTCGTGCAAAAGACTCCACGTTTTAAACCATCCACATCTTATGTGAGACTTACTTAGTTGTCTTGAATTAAATTAGCCTCATTTACATATAAGGAATTTTAATTTCATGTCGTTTGTGCAAGTTTGAGGACAAAACTTATTACAGATAGATTATATAAGAGAAAACAATTTAAAATTAATTCATAACATTAGTGTAGTTGTGGGCCACAAAGAGCTTAAAATATAAAACCAGAAACATTATTTCATTGGTTCACGGCAACCCGATTAAAACATCTGTTTCCTATGATATGGTCCACCTGAAATTAAAATATATTTCATTTTTTAGCTCATGCCTTGAAATGAACAGGAAGAATGGATTGAAAGCATGGATATATAACACATACTTAAAGGTGGGCCGACAAAAGACCCACCATCCTAGGGCCTATTTGGATGCTTGTAAATTGGGTAAGTAGGAAGTGACTTATAGAGAAGTTACTTATAGGTGGTGTTTGGGGGAGAAAATTTACCTATAAATAACTTATAACTTGTAAGTCATTTACTAGCAAATTTATTTAAAAACTGCAGGGTGATAGAGGTAAGAAGTGATTTTCACCTCACTTACAACTTAAAATAACTTACAGGCATTTACATATGCCCATAGGTGAGATCAGGTGCACGTAATCCCGCTCCCATTGAAACATCAAGACGAGCACTGGTGACTGGTGAGAGAAATTGCTGCAGTCATGAGTAACGAATGACGGAAGGCAGATTTGGTGAGCCCTAAACGTCAAACCTGCTTTGATGTATGTGATAAATTTCCTCGTTGTCCATCCATTTTGTCAGCTCATTTTAATACATGACCCTGAAGCAAATCCAAATCTCAGACAAACTACACTAGGAAATAGTGGTGATTTAACGCCCACCATTCAAAAGTTCCTATAGCCCACCAGAATGTTTATTTGTCGTCCAACCTGTTGATAAGGTCACATGAACAAGGAGAAGAGAAAACACAAATATCAGCAAGATTTAAAACTTTTGTAGCCCACAAGAAGTTTCTTATGGTGGGAATTCAACCACCATTGTTTCCTATGATGTGGTCCACCTGAGATTTATACAACCCATACATCAAGATGGGCCCAACGGCCTTGGACTCACCGAATTTGTTGTTTAGCTGGCCTCACCAAATCCGCCTTCCAAATGAAGAATCTGATGGTAGTGAGCTTCCAGTCAGTGACTTTAGGGTACGTCCCTCACAAGATGTGATCCCTTGAATGGATGGTCCGGATTCATCATCATTTGCTCCATCCCAAGGTCGGCAGGGTAGGAACTGGACTCCTACCACTTTGGGTTTACCCTTCTTCGGAAAACAACGGGCTTCCGTTACTGAGCCACTTTTAGTTAGCATGGGGCAAACGTTAAGAAATCCGGACCTTGATTTTCTTTGCAATCATTTAGGTGGGCCACAGTCCCAACATCAAAGTAGTCCAACTACTGTATCTACCTGAAAATGGACCATTAACACCAAGTTGTCCGTATGTGCTTGGTAAGCATATCATTATTACAATTTCATTGTGATATGTCAAAAGCCCTCTCATGTAACCATCGGTCTTAGCCGTTGAGGGGCCCACCAGATGTGTTAGCATTCGTTTTTGAATATTTCAAAGGAAATGTGTAATGATTATAAATAACTTTCCTCGAGTCTTGAGGTTATCTGTTTGGCTACATCAGCTGTGGGTTATCTTAACATACAACTATTGAATGTGACAATGTGCCATGAGAATTAAGCAATCGAAGCTGTGCATCAGATGGGCTGACTATAAAAACTTTTGGGTACAAAAGTCAAGACACAAGCAGTGGCCTGGTGCAAGACTTCTAGTAAGTGGGGTGGGCCTATATGATCAATGGCTCAGATTGATTAAATCTATTTAATCGTTGAATATTTGTTCGGAGTATACATGATAAGTCTTAAAATAGCTGTTATTAGTTCAAATATATGAGTAGTGTGTTCCTTAATATTTCAAAAAGACTTGAGCTCTAAAGTACTTAAGTGAAATATAGACTTTTGTAGAAAAGAAACCACATGCTAATACTTGTGAAAGTTGCACTATTCCAGCCATATAAGTCTTGGTATCCTCACCTGCACATTCAAGAAAATATATTGTCCCATTTGAAGTTATTGAAGGAATGAATAGTACGGAAGATCAGTTGTAGCAACCACGACCCTTAGCTAAATGAATTGAATTGGACTTTCAATAAAAAATATATTTTTTTTTTATTCCACTGTTTCGACCCAAAAATCCAAATCTAACAAGATGGTCATGGTGGGTCCAAGGACATTCACAAATGAATTTCATAAAAACGCAGCACGTAGACTCATTTGATGGTTTGTATGTTAAGCCAGCCTAAAACCAAATTCATGTGGATTGTCAAATTTAATAACTTTTATAGCATCTTATTCTTGTATTTCTTCAAAGGGAGGAAATAAAAACTATGAAAACTACAAATACCAACAATTATGGTGTTCTTGGTTGTATTGGAGAACTTAGTCCAATTGACCATCTAACTTATACATTAAATGCTCATTTGGATGTGCTTATATAAGAGGGGGTTCCTATGAAAAGGTTTTCATTCTCACTCTTTTTTATTCTTTTTTTTCCAACTAATCATATTATGCTCTTTAGCTTTATTTTGCTAACGAAAAATGAACCAAGGTTTGCAAAAGTACATGTGAACTGAGTTTGGCTTAAAACAACATTTAGAAGGCCGCCAACCCTCTAGAGAACGGTATCACAAGTTTTATGGCTGGCTATAAATTTGTCTTATTGGTGCTATTTGATTGGATCAATTTTTTTTTTTAATATATAATCTGATAGGCCATTTGATTGTATCCTTAAATTGCCTTATTGGTGCTATTTTGCCATGGTGCCAATGAAATTAATGTTGCACCTAATCAAGATTTCCAACCTATCATTGGATTTTCCAAGTGGATGTGGTTTGGCCAGTGACCCCTGTGCTAGCCAACTAGCTGGTGTCAAAACTCTATGAGCCCACTATTATATATGTATTTTATTCACCCTCATCCATCCATTTTGTCAGTTTTTTGGGGGCATGAGCTAAAAAATAAGTCACATTCATTTCTCATGTGGACCACACCATAAGGAATGGTAGTGATTAACCATTCAAAACTGGCATGCGCTAAAAAATGAGTTATAATCATTTCTCATGTGGACCACACCATAGGGAATGGTAGTGATTAACCATTCAAAACTCCCCGCAGGCTATAAAGGTTTTCGATGAAGGTGATATCTGTTTTTTCCCTTCATTCAAGTTTGTGACCTTATCAACAGGTTGGATGGTAAGTAAACATTACAGTAGGCTCTGGGAAGGTTTTAACGGTGGACATTCAATCAACACAGTTTTCTTGTAGTGTGGTCTCCCTGAGATTTCGATCATGCCCTAAAATAAGCTGGCAAAATGGATGGATGGTGTGGATAAAAAGACATACATCATGGTGAGCCCACGGAGCTTTGACGCGAGCTAGCTGGCTGATGCTGGGGTCACTAACCAGACCGCGTCCCAATACAGCCAGGAGCCCTGTCGCTTACAGCCTTCTTGAAAGAACTCGATCATTTCCCATGTCTCAGTATCTATTTATGTTTCACATATTTCATTTCCAAAACCACCCCCGTCTTATTCCTAAAATGCCCTCGTGAGCTAAGGATTTCAAGATCCATCGGGTCCGTTTCATGAATCTTACGTCTAAAGACAAGCAATTAACATAAAAAATTTAGAAGCTTTTACTTTGGGGGGTTATTTTAGGCATTCTTGGAAGTATCGAGGGCATTTCCGTTATTTATCAAATTCGAACCCAGCCTCTGGAGGCGTCGGGTGTTGGTGCGTCGAGGTTGTGTAACATACCCGTCGAAGATGTGATGTAATAATCTGAACCATGCATCCTGTGGGACCCACCGTTCATTAGCCAAAAATAGAATTTTATTTCACTGGTCTTAACGCTCTAATAAATGAACTTTCTCTCCAAAAGCAACTCATTTCAAGTTCGTCTTCTAGTGTCCATTCGTATGACACTCCTTAAAAGGAAAGTACAAAGCCCTAAATCCATTTCGAATTTTGATCCCAGGGACCTTTACCGTTGGAAAAACCGAATGAACGGTTTCGATCTCGTCGATACATGCCACGTGTGCAGAAATGAATTGGAGGCACGAAAATGCGGTGCCTCCGGAGGGAGGAATCGGCAGTTTGCGCATCGTCTGAAAGGGCGCGAAATCTGCCATCCGACGGTTAAACGAACGCGCAACCTGTCCATTCAGCCTCGAAATTTCCGCGTCGAGCAGCAACCGTGACATGCCATCGACATCAGACTCTGTCGGGCCCACACTCTACCTAACTAAAGCGACTCGCTGCTTCGTGTTGCCGCGATCTTGGCCGTTGAATTTCTTAGATTTTTTTGGTAGCTTCTTCTTGGCAGTTTATCACGATTTTCATTGGAAATGCTGGCGTGACTATGATGGGTATACCAACCGCTTTTGTGGGGCTCATGTCTTTGTATGCATGATATCTACACCGTCCATCAGGTGGGCCACCTGATGTTTGGCCTTGAACCCAAACATCACAGCTATCCAAGAATAAGGTGGACCTCACCGCAGGAAACAGTGTCACTCCTTAAAACCTGGTGTGACCCACATGCGCGATTTTTGATACGTCCCTTAATCCTGGTGGTTCGTATCAGATGAACGGATTGGATGAAATATATAACCATGGTGGGCTACACACTCAATTAATAATGGTTGTCCCATCCCAACTCTACCTAACGTTGTGCCGTACCTCAGCATTGAACCGGTCTGATTTTCGAGCTCCATGACGGACATGAGGTAACGCACATGATGGACGGGACAGATCTCATGCACGTGGTCAGCCTAGTAGGCACCCCTCTATATGCCAGAGTATCAAATAAAACTCCCCTTGTTTCAAACCCGGACCATACTCGCACTCGGGGGTGGGCATCGAGCTGAGTCGGGGTGGGCCAAGCTCGGCTCGGCTTGTCCATACTGTACCCGAGTTCAAGCTCAAGCTCAACATTAAAGCTTGACTTGTTTGTCAAAACTGTCGAGTCGAGTTCAAATCGAGTTAGTGATTCGAGTTGAGTCGAGTTTATCTTGAGTCAAGCTCGAGCTTGTTGGTTGAGAGAGTAATAGATTCTGTTCTTGATTCTTATCTATTGATTTAGAAGAGAAGCTAAATAAAAATATTTTAAAGAATCATTTTACATGACGCTCCACCAAATGAAATTCATTTTTAGTTTAGTCCGGCAATTGAAACTAGGTGTAGTCCATCTTTCAGCGGTCCAGAAAATTCATCTATGTGAACTCTATGATAAAAGAATCATGGGCCAAAAGCATCCTCAATTGTATATTCTAAATTACTCATCATCAAGGTTATACTTTCCAATGGATATGATTTTGAATAGACCTGGGACCACATAAGAGTGGGACCCACCTGTATTGTTGTTGCTCAGACAAAAGCGCAGTTTCCGTTACCTTGCAGATGATATGAGGACTTGTAGCTCACAACATATTCAGGAAGGATATATTTATTCATGTGAGTACTCCATACAATATATCATTTTGAATTCAAGAGATCATCAACACCAACATCAAACTCTTCGCAGCTGGGGTGAAAGCAAAGAGATCCTACTTCAACTTTCTCTACATTCCCCACAACTTTAATAGATTTATTAATCGAGCCGAGTCGAGCTCGAATTCGAGTCGAATTGAAATGCCCCTTGGTCGAACTCGGCTTAAACTCAACTCGAGCTTCAAATAATTAGCTTGACTCGCCCGAAACAGCCATTCAAAGCCGAGTCAATCCGAGCTGACTCGAACCGTTCGAATGAGTTTTTCGAGCCAGCTCAACTCGTGAACAGCCCTACTCACACAGGTTTTCCTGAGCGGTACGGCTCAAACGGGTCCAACCGGGTCCACCATTTAATGATGTAATAATTAAATTACTTTAAAAATAACGAAAAAAATAAAGGATGCCGGTGGCGAACCAAACGGCCAGGATTCTACGGTGGGACCCGAAAACCTTCCGGCCGAGTGGTTGAAATACGGAAACGGTTCCCGGAGAGCCCGGTCCAAAAACGGCGGGTCCAGTGCCGATTTCAGAACAATACGGTCAGTTGATGGGTAAAGCATTTCTAATTTCGTATGTTGTCGATCGTGGAAGGAAGCGGATTAGGTGCGGCCCTGGCCTCACCCAAAAGAGTGCATCCCTTACAGTGGGGCCTACCTTAGTCTATTTATTCTATATCCAAACCGTCTATCCGTTTTTTGAAGATATTTTATGGCATGAGCCTAAAGATGAAGGATATCCAAATCTCAGGTGGACCATACCATAGGAAAGAGTGGTGATTGAATTCTTTGCCATAAAAAATTTCCTATGGCCCACCGTAATGTCTCCCTAATTTATTTTCCATCTAACCTGTTAATAAGGCCACACAAAAACTGGATGAATGGAATATATATCAGTTTTTTTTTCTAAAACTTTTGCAGTCCATTAATGGTAAATCACTACTGTTTCCTATGGCATGGTCCACGTGACAATTGGATCTGCTTCATTTTTGTCTCATGGTCTAAAATTATAGGGAATAATGGATGGACGGCGTGGATATATAACAAATAAGCCAAGGTGGGCCAAACGGTAAGAGCCGCACCGTCTTGGGTGGGGCCGGAGCCACATCTAATCCGCTCCCGTCCTCGAAGCTTATCTCGAATCCTAGAGTTTGCAAATTACACGCATGTATGGACGTACATATCCATGTGCGGGCACAAGTGCAAATATAAAACACGTGTGAGATCCGAGCTTTCTATGAGGTTGAAAGTACTGCTCAGATCTTCTGCTTAAAATTTTAGAAATTTCGCTCTTCAGATAGGCCAAGATGCACAAGATAAATCAATGGTTTTTTCTAGCCATTCATTTGTTTTGATATTTTGTGGCCCAACTGAGGTATTAGATGACTTGATTTTTATGACAGAAGATCTAAACAGTGTATCTAATCTAATAGAAATATCATATCTCACAAATATCTCACATTGTCATACATGCTCCCACGTGTGGATGTGTACGGCACTCACACGCGTGTGGAATTAGCAAACCTCTTAGAAAGGGACTTGAAAAAGCAAGGTGACAATTTTTTCTTCTAATGGGCCCACTTTCCTTTCAATGAAACGCTACAATTGGGTGGGAAACGTAAGTGGTTGAAGGGGACGCGGATTGCGTACAGCCCCTGCCTGGACGGACTCATCCAGGCAGGGGCTCTGTGGGGACCCATCGTAATGTATGTGTTTTATCCATGCCGTCCATCTGTTTTTCCATATAATCTTAATTCATGAGCCCAAAAAATAACCTAAGAATAAATCTTAGGTGGACCACACCACTGGAATCAGTGGGGATTGAACACCTACCATTGAAAACTTCTTAGGGCCACATAAGCTTTGGATTAATCTAATATTTGTGTTTTCCCTTCATATAGGTCCTTGATTTTATGAACATGTTGATGGAAAAGGGCCCTAATAAGGTTTCAACAGGTGATCATCAGTATCACTACTGCTTTCTGTGGTGTGGTCCAGTTGACCCTTGGATCTACCTCCTCTTTTACATCATGGCCTAAAATGAGTTGAAAAAAAATAATAATAAAAATTGAACGGCCTGGATAGGACACAAACATCACGGTAGATACCTCAAAACCTCTCCATGGACTGAGTCCGTGCAGGACGCAATCCGTGTTCGGTTGACGTAGACCTAACCTTCCCCTACACGCCCCACCGTATTGGGTCCACACCAGTATCAGGCCACGTGTCATCTTCCATTGGCCAAATCCAAGTAATGACAAGGTGACCTCATGGATGTGGGCCGGCGCCGGGTCAAGGTTCCCTTGACATTTAACTGGTGCCCTTGACATCATTATTACAAGATCGGTTGTGGATGGGCCCACGTTCCTCAGGTGGGATTGGTTTTATCACCCTGTATTATGCAATGACATGTGGGGTCCATTTTCTTAATAAAAACCTCAAGTGGAGATTTTTTTATTTTTTTTTAATTGCATTTCTTAAATTATTTAGAAAGCCTTGTAATCATTCATATTTGTCTTTTAACTCTTGTACGTGTAATGTGGGACATGCATTGTATGTGGGTGTCTCCAAAGTCAGACCCGAGAATTTAGGGGAGTGAGACTCCACAGAGTGGACAAGATTCATACAAAGCGTTGTAAGTTCACATTGTAAATGAACTTACAATGTGATCTAGAGCGGGTCGCGGACAGTTTCATGGCCAAGATGGACCATAAAAGGGCCGGTCGATGACAGAAGTAATCCAGACCGTCGGACCTTAGATTGGGCGTATCTCACAATCCGGAATGAGTTATCGAGTGTAAAATATATGATTTTGGGGTAGAACGAGCTACTTTAGCCAACTAACCGCTCTACGTCGGATTGCGCAAGCTGAAATTACAAAATACCCCTGGATCGACAGTCGTTTCCCTATTTTAATTTCGTTTTTACTATAAATAGTAAGTTTTAATTTGATTATAACTCTTCATCCGTCGGGCTTTGGGAGTCACGCCCAACGTGAAAAGAGCTTAGAATAATTAGGAGAACGGTTTAGTGAAGCCAAATAGAACACTTGCTATTTTTGGCTGAAAACCTTGCGCACTAGCAAGCATCACGACTGTCTATAAATAGTAAGTTTACTATTTATAGTAAGTCACGGATTCTAGGAGTTTTAGTTGTAGTTTGATTCTGATTTCTTTCCCATTACTTGGTACCCTTATTTAAAAGGTTGTGAACTTGCTTTTATTAATCAATTTAGAATTTATTAGAATTTATTTCTATTTTCTGCTTTCTTTCCTCGTGGATTCGAGAAGTCTCTGTGAAGAGTCCAGAGAAGCTCTGTGGATTCAGAGTAATTATCCCCATCATGTTCATCCCTGCGTCAATTAGCATCAGAGCGAGGATTCCCCTCGAGCCGATGGCAAACAATGAAGGTATGAATCAAAATCCGGTGGACGGTGATTCAGGGATTCGTTATCTTTCGGAAAGAATGGAAGCTTTCCACCGGGAGAGTCAGTTGACCATACAAGAGCTGCAGGTAACCCTCGACCGTCTTGCGGATGTGCTACTTCCGCCTCGAGCCCTAGGCGGTGCTCCACCACCCATGGTTGCTGTACGACGCAACCCCGATTTTTGTAGAGCACTAGTAGTGGTAAACCGTAGGGCTACACCAGATGATTCAAGTTCTAGTGACGAGGACCTTAATGAGGGTTTTGCCCGACGACCAATCCATGGAAGCGATCATCTAGATCGTGCTGAAAGAGACTATCGAGGTAAGGCTGAGCTTCCTAGTTTTAACAGTTTATTACGTATAAAAGATTTTCTCGATTGGCTAGCCGAAGTAGAGAGATATTTTGATTATATGGATGTGTCAGATCATAAAAGCGTAAATTTAGTAGCGTTTAAATTGAAATCTTGCGCTTCTACATGGTGGAAACAATTACAACTCTCACGAGCCCGTCAGAACAAGGCGCCCATCTCATCATGACCACATATGAGACGTCTTCTTCGATCACAATTTCTCCTCAGTGATTATGAGCAGATATTATTCCAGCAATATCAAAATTACCAACAAGAAAATCAAACCGTCACAGATTATACTGAAGAATTCTAACGGTTGGCTATACGAAACGATCTGTCAGAGTCTAAGTCACAGAAGGTGGCACGGTTTATAGGTGGGTTGCGACCGACAATTCAAGACCGAGTTCAGATGTACCCAGTCAGGACCGTAGATGAAGCAGTTTGATTGACGGGTAGGGCAGAAACACAACTTGTAAGAGCCCATGCTCGTCTATATCCTTCAACTCGACCCCCCATGACGGGTCCCATGTAGGATCCAGTGCTGGCATGAGTAAAAGATCCAGTAGGAGAACGTCCTCAACTTCCTATAACCGCAAACCGTGATACGAGGAGCAACTCATCCAGACTTCAACGTGCAGCACCCACAACAGGGGGCCCGAGTAGGATTCCAAATTCTTATGCTCGGCCAAGGTCGAACAATTGTTACCGCTGTAGCCAGTCAGGCCACTTATCAAACACTTGTCCTCAACGTCCCGCAGCACATTTGACTATAAATGAAGCGGGCATTGAAGATGAGGCCGTAGAAGAAGACCATGGTTTTGATGAACATGAACAAACCACTGAATAAATAGTAGGTGGCGATGAAGTGACGGGCGAGGATCGTGGCGAATTTCTAGTTGTAAGGCGATTACTGTATGCCCAACGAAATGAATTACATCCACAGCGACACAATATATTTCGTACTCGGTGCACTGTCAATGGAAGTCTGTGATGTGATTATAAACAGTGGTAGTAGCGAGAACATCGTCTCAAGAGTGATGATGGACAAGTTACAGCTACCAACGACGAAACATTCTTCCCTGTACTCAATTGGCTGGATAAAAAATGTGAATGAGACCAAAGTAACTGAACAATGCACTATCTCATTTTCAATTTGCAAAAATTATAAGGATCAAATACTTTTTGACGTGATCGACATGAAAGCTTGTCATATGCTACTCGGTCAACCCTGGCAGTCGGACCGTGATGCGACCCATCGGGGATGAGATAATGTCTACATATTCGTCAAGGATAGTCGAAAAATAATCCTTACCCCTATGATACCAGAGAACCACTCTGAAGCTTCTAAAGTGGAGGGGAGTTCCCTCTTAACCATTCGAGATTTCATGGAGGAATCCAAGGAAATCGGCGAGGTATACGCCGTACTGGTAAAGGACGAAGAAGAGAAACCTCAAACATCCTTCCAAGTTTAAGACTGTTGCTAAACGAATTCAAAGAAGTCTGGCCTAAGGATTTACCTAATGGATTTTTCTCAATGAGGGACATCCAACATCACATATACCTCTTCCCTAGGGCTAGCCTGCCCAACCGCCCTCATTATCGGATGAGTCCGAAGGAGTGTGAGATACTTCAGGGGCAAGTGGAGGAATTGATCCGTAAGGGTCTCTTAAGAGAGAGTATGAGCCCATGTGTCGTACCAGCATTATTAACACCAAAAAAATGGAAGTTGGCGCTTGTGTGTCGACAGCCGGGCAATCAACAAAATTACCATCAAATATCGGTTCTCAATACCACAGTTGGACGACATGCTCGATATGCTAGAAGGGGTCAATGTATTCTCTAAACTAGATCTAAGGAGCGGGTACCATCAGATTCGTATCCAACCCGGTGATGAGTGAAAAACGGCATTCAAGACCAAGGAAGGGTTATATGAATGGCTGGTCATGCCCTTCGGCCTATCGAACGCACCAAGTACTTTTATGCGTTTGATGAATCAAGTTCTAAAACCGTTCACTAGCCGATTTGTGGTAGTATATTTTGATGACATATTGATATATAGCTAGGATGAGGCGGAGCACAGGAAACATCTCAAGTAGGTGCTGCAGGTCCTACAAATTAACAAGTTGTACCTCAACTTGAAGAAGAGTAGTTTTTTAACTGACAGCCTGTTGTTTGTAGGATTTGTTGTAACATCCACAGGCATTCGTGTGGACAATGAAAATGTGCGAGCTATTAGAGAATGACCGATCTCAACAAATATTCATGAGGTGAGGAGTTTTCACGGGTTTGCGACTTTCTATCGTCGATTTGTGCGAGATTTTAGCACCATAGTCGCGCCTATAACAGATTGCATGAAAAATGGACCATCATATACAGGACAATTTTCTCTTCAAAGGGAATTGATTGTGCATCCCTCAAAGTTCTCTGAGGAAGCAGATTATTCAGGAACTATATGGAGGTGGCCTCGGTGGACACCTTGGGTGAGACAAGACGCGAGCTATTGTGGAAAAGCGGTATTAGTGGCCGCAATTAGTACGTGATGTGAAAAAAATTGTACAACGTTGTCATGTTTATCAGACCTTCAAGGGGCAATCTTATAATATGGGCCTCTACACCCCGTTACCTGTGCCTGACGGTCCTTGGGAGGATTTATCAATGGACTTCGTGCTTAGTCTCCCACGAACACAACACGGCATGGATTCGGTGTTCGTGGTGGTAGATCGTTTCTCCAAGATGGCACACTTTATCCCATGCAAGAAGACCCTCGATATAACACACGTGGCGAATTTATTCTTCAGGGAGGTCGTACGGCTACACGGGGTCTCCAAGACCATTACTTCTTATAGTGACATGAAGTTCATTAGCCACTTTTGACGAACATTGTGGACTCGATTAGATACACGACTTCAATTCAGCAATGCTTACCATCCACAGACTGATAGGCAGACCGAAGTTGTGAATCGCATGTTGGAAAACCTCCTTCACTGTCTTTCAGGAGAAAAATCAAAGCAATGGGATTTGGCTTTGTCTCAAGCAGAGTTTGCATTCAACAATATGGTGAACCGCTCGAAAAGAAAATCATCATTCCAAATTATCTATGACTTGGTCCCTCTACCCAAGCACCCAGGCACGAGCATTGCAACAGAACATATAGCAGACAAGATTATGAGCATCCATGTGGAAGTGCAGACCAAGCTACATGCCTCGAACGAGAAGTATAAAGAACAAGCGGACAAGCACCGGCGACAGAAAGTGTTCGAGGTGGGCGACCGCATTATGGTCCATCTGCGCAAAGAGAGATTTCCGACCGGGACGTACAATAGGTTGAAAAATAAGAAGATTGGACCCATCCCAATCATTTGAAAGATCAATGACAATGCTTATGTTGTTGATCTTCCAGATGACATGGCGATCTCACGGACTTTCAACGTCGCGGACCTGACCGAGTATCATGAACTAGAGAAGGATGAGAACTCGAGGATGAGTTCTTTTGAAGTGGAGGGGGCTGATGTAGGGCGGGTCGTGGACAGTTTCATGGCCAAGATGGATCAGCTGGTCAACGACAGAAGTGATCCGGATCATCGCACCTTAGATCGGGCGCATCTCACAATCTGAAATGAGTTATCGAGCGTAAAATATATGATTTTGGGGTAAAACGAGCTACTTTAGCCAACCAACCCCGCTATGCTAGATTGCGCAAGCCGGAATTGCGAAATACCCCTGGATCGATGGTCGTTTCCCTGTTTTAATTTTGTTTTTACTATAAATAGTAAGTTTTAGTTTGATTATAACTCTTCATCCGTCAGGCTTTAGGAGTCGCGCCCAACGTGAAAAGAGCTTAGAATAATTAGGAGAATGGTTTAGTGAAGCCAAATAGAACACTTACTATTTTTGGCCGAAAACCTTGTGCACTAGTAGACATCACAACCGTCTATAAATAGTAAGTTTACATCGCGAATTCTAGGAGTTTTAGTTGTAGTTTGATTCTGATTTCTTTCTCATTACTTGGTACCCCTATTTAAAAGGTTGTGAACTCGTTTTTATTAATCAATTTAGAATTTATTAGAGTTTATTTCTATTTTCTGCTTTCTTTCTTCGTGGATTCGAGAAGTCTTTGTGAAGAGTCCAGAGAAGCTCCATGGATTCGGAGTAGTTATCCTCATCACGTTCATCCCTGCGTCACAATGCCATGTGTGAGGCCCACCATAATGCATGTCCCCTCATTTTACCCTTGTCTTTGAAAAATCAGTGACAAAGTGTGGGCTAGATCACAGGGGCATCCGATCCTTTTAGAATATGAGCCCCATTAAGACAAATTAACTACCCAAAAATTAGGCCATTTCAAAAACTTGGTTTATTTGAATTATCTATTGCCACGGTAATGTAAAAGAAATTTATCATTTTTACAGTCCAAAACCGAACTCAAGAATAGTTAAGTAATCATAACAGTCTTATCAAGAAAATCTCAAACCCTAAGAGTGACGTCCGTGTGTAGGCATAATGATCAATTAAATATTAAAGTAATGAAAAAAAAATGTTATCATTACAATTTCACTATTGATGAGCCAAACATGAGAATTGATAGGCAAATGCAAATGTCATAAAACATAGTTATTGAGAGATAATATCAATATACAGCGAGCTAGATGACGGTCATCCATATCCTTTTACAATATAAGTCCTGTAAAGATGAATTAATAATCTAAAAATAAGGCATTTTCAAAACTAAGTTTATTTAGATTATCAATTACCATGATATAAAGCAAAAGTGTTATAATTATGATTTCAAACTTAATGCAAGAATCATCATTCAAATGCTTTAGGTAAAGAAATTTGTAATAATCAATCAAATCTGAAATCCCAACATCAATATATAAGTTTGATGATTTAATATTAAAGTAATAAAAAAAAAACATTATCTTTATGATTTTACTGTTGGTATGGCCCACTTGAGTTTCAACCCTAAATCATAATCATGCTGATCAAAAACTCAAGTGGCCCCCACCATAGGCAAACGTAGGAACAGACACATCCACGGTGAAATCTTCTAGTGGCCTGCTGTGATGTTTGTATCTAGAGTGAGTAAATGGATGATGAAGGAAAAAAAAAAAACAAATATCTGCTTTATCAGGACTTCAGTGGATCCAGAAAGATTTCAATGGTGTGCATCCTATCCCCATTCTCCTTGTGGTGTGGCCCATTTGATAGTTGGATGATCCAAAATTCTTGGTTAAAGTCTTACAATGATCTGTCATAAATGATGAACAGAGTGGATTTCACGAAAACATCATGATAGGCCCGTACTATCAATGTCGCATAAAGAGGAGAGGAGGCGTCAGTATAGTAGTGCGAATCGCCCCAGACAAATAGCCGTAGCATTACCCAGATTTCTGCAAGGGAGCCCACGGTTTATACACGAACCACTGATACTATTGAATTCCTATGGATATGCACCAAATGATTAAATAATAATAATAATAAAACTTCAGCCCCCCAATAGGTGACCTAATAAATTGACGGTCAACAAAGAATATACAGCAACGATACACATCCAACCACAAAAACACCCATCCTCAGTTAGGTTCATCATATCAACGATCTGGATCACTGAATCATGGGCCCCACTGGTACAAAATGAGAACCAAAGCAATTGTTATATACATGCCAAGGAGTCGGATTCCCTTCGACCCTGCGGTCAGAAGCTAGGTAGGCCCCACCGTGATGTTTGCGAGAAATCCACCCGGTCCATTCATTTTTGCCAGCTAATGACAGGACATGAGCCCGAAAATGAGGCAGTTACAAAACTCAAGTGGGCCACATGACAGCAAACAGTGAGGATTGAATGCCCACCACTGAAACATCCATGGGGCCACAAAAGTTTTGGATGAGGCTAATATTTTTGCATTTTCAGTTCATCCCAGTGGGAATGAACTCATGAACAGTTTAGATGGCTCATAAACATCTATATTTTTGGGTCATGTCCTTACATGAGCTGGCAAGACAGATGTACAGTGATTTCTCGCATAGTTTTGAAATGGCAGGACACCGCGTACACATGCCAAGGGCAGCCAGGGAACGAAAGTTGATATATTAAACATGTCTCAGCAAAAGGGAAAACGACTAATTACAGATGTGAGTACCACTGATTACAGATGACCCTTGATCTACGGCATGATTTATGATTATTTATAACTAATATTTTTCTCCAATACGCAACCGATGGCCTTCTTATATGATACAAAATAAGTTAGTACTAAGATTCCTCTTCCTTACTAAAATATCAAAGTAACAATTAGGTGGGAAATTATACAATATGTCATGACCTACCCTATTATGGTAGACATCCAATAGATTTGTTTGCCTGTGTCAGTGAGTTAAATAAGGATTTTTATTTTTATTTTTTGCCTTTTCCAAGAGGGAACTGAATTTTGGACTGAGGCCTAACTAATAAAAACGTCTCTACAATAAGCTTAAAATACAAAAGTGTATCTAAGTTCATCAAAGTGGGTTTACCTACAGTTTGTTAGTGCATTTAAGTCCAATGCATTTAGATGCACCTAACTGGACTTCGACGTGACGCACTTAAATGCATTTAAATATACTTAGACTTGTGCTTTCAGCTAACATACAAAGATTTGTACTGGATCCAAAGCTCTATAGATATTCTAGGATGTATTAGGGGTGGCGGTGGGCATAGCTGGTAATCGGCCTAGCCCTGCCCCACTTCCCTAAGCCTAGGCAGTGGCCCAAAAGGCTGGCTTAAGAAAATGATAAAAGGCTCAAAATGGTTCAGGTTTTTTTTTTTTTTTTTTAATAATAGTAGCGTACTTGATGATTGAACCTGGCCAGGCATCAATCTTATATATATATATATATATATATATATATTATATATATATATATATATATATATATATATATAATCAGGGTGCTCATTTTGTTTGAGCTTTCAGTTTAATGTTTCTATTTTGTGTGTGTGTGTGTGTGTAGGGTGCTCATTTTGTTTGAGCTTTCAGTTTAATGTTTTTATTTTGCGGCTGTGTTTATTGGCAAAAACTCATTGAATTCATCATTTGGGCTCATAACAAATTAAAATTTGCTCCTGCCGCTCAGCCAAGGGCCTCAAGCATTGTATAAGTATGTGCTGTAGGAGTGACCCATTATCTACGGGTGGAATTGCATAAGATTGGCTTTCTTCTTAGCAAGAACTATTACAGTAGGATATTGGCTATAAGGATTTGAAAGGCATTATGAAATTAAGATTTTCAAGATAATACCATTTCATTGGCCCAAACACGAGCCTAGTTTTCCAGCTATCACATAGTCAAGAATATGGACCACAACCCTCTCCCTACAAGGTAAGCGTCCTGGCCCATCACCACATCTTACTAAGAGCTCTCTCTCCTCTGCTCATGAAATTACCCAAGAAACAAACATAGCTTAATTGAGTCATCATAATGCCACATTAGTTTGATCTATTTGATATTCCCTTACAATATAGGGAATTCTAGATCACCCAAACATGTAATTCTTCAAAACTCGAGCGACCAAGTTGAATAAGAAATTGGCTGGCTTGCATTGCGCTAGCCAAAACCACAAAACTGTCTTGCGTGAATCAATCACCAACTGAAAGCCATTGACTCAGTGGCTCAGCTGAATAAGAAAGCCAGCCTAGTTCTTTCGATGCCAATGATGCTTCTCCTCAATTATGGAAATTCATGTGGAAATTATTGCTTTCAAAGCTTCAACACGTTCTAAGCTTGGTTGGAGAGGACCATGGACTCTTAGGCGACTCTTAGTTATAGAATTTAGTTCCCCTTCCCTCCCTTGCCTTTATGAAAACCAAGTCCCGCAAGACTCTCTTTCCCTAAAAATGCTGAATTCCCTTTTGATGAAGTTTACTTGATTGTAACGTAGAGCCCAAGTTTCTTAAAATCCGAAATAATACACACATGCATGTGGACCACCAATGACAAAATGTTTCCTTTTTCGTCGTCTCTTTTCTTCTGTTATCTTTGAATCTTTTTCTTTTTCTTTTTTCTTTTTTCTTTTTACAGTGGCTCTCCCACCAGAAAAGGCCGGAAAAAATAGCAATAGAATGTTTGTCACTTTCTATACTCAATAATAGTTCTTCATTTTGTACACGTGGCAAATGCATATGAGATCCAGACCGAACATAATGGTAGGCCCTACTTTCCCAAAATTCCCACCAATTAGAAAATGCCTTGGGTTGGAAGCTTCTTTTTTTTTCTTTTTTTTTAGTTGAGGACTTTTATGAGATGGAACAGAAGTTGCTTTTCTTTCTTCAATAACCATCCATTGGGTTTCCTAAAAAGCCATCCAATAGAATGGATAGGAATTCCTAGTCAGTGTGATTTTCAAGGTGTGGCCCAGCCAACACCAAGAGTACCTGATGATCAGTTCTGATCTTATCCACATGTAAACCTATGGAAAGACAACCCACTAGATTTGAACTAAGAAGGTAAATACTAGTCTGACCCTTTTAAATACGACAAAGGCTCATATTCAAACAGTTGGGAGGGTAACTATCCAATCAGTGGATAAGTTCCAACCTTTCATGTAGAATCCAACCCCATCCAATAGGTTGGGTCCACCATGGCCATCACCTAGAGCATAAACCAAAAGAGATCCAATCATCTGTTGGGCCGCACTATAGAAAAAAATAATAATATTTCAATAAACATGATAAGATTGATAGGATAAAAATTTATCTGTTGATTAGCTGGTAAATTAGCAATCCGACTAGTTGAACATGTACATCTCTTTAAATACCTGTGACCTGTACTTGGGTCAGATTTGAACGGCTCACCAAGGTCGCCCAATCGACCAATGGAATCAAAATTATGTGCTAGGCCAGCCAAATCATGAGTTTTTTCAATGATGATTCCAAGGAATGGAAGCCATCATCTTCTCAATAATTCCACATGTGAACACCCATTGGGTCCACCCACCTTAGATTCCCCTCCAATCTTGATATAAGTGACATCACATGAAGGAAAAAGATTGCTTGAGAAGTCACCTGAAATATAGCTAGATTTAGTAAAGCTTTACCCACTCCATAAAACCTAAAAAATAATGGTTGGGATGATCTCACCTGTAGGTTGTATAGCCTTTTCTAGGCCTCTTGGAAAAGACCCGAAAGAGACAGTGGGCCATTGGCCCGCTCACTTTCTTGATGGGGAAAGTTACAGGTCAGCTATCACTCAAATGTAGATTCCTGCAGAAATACAAACAAGGTGCCCCGACACCCTCTGGAAATTCATTTTATCCCTATTTTTAACCTCTAAAATTGTATCATCCCATCAAATTCTATGTTTTCCCAAAAGTATATTTAGTATTCACATTAAATTGAGCTGTGATCAACCTAATTTCTGTGTATATGTTCTGAATTATTTTGCATTGAAGAAATTCAAGATTCCTGAGCAAAAGCAACCATAGGAGAAATTCTCTATGCTGTTGGAAATTTGCTTACCTAGCAAGAATTGAAATAAAGAAGAGAAGAACGGCAATTAGATGGGTTCGGGTCAGGTCAGGACCCCAACCCACTTACTAAACACGCCAAGAATTCTTGCTTGAACCCAACCCTTGACCAATTACCTAGCAGCGTAACCCGACCCACTTAAAATTCATCAAGCCCAAGCCCGACCTGACCCAACCTATTTAGTTGTAATCAGGTTCAGCTCACCCAACCTGGCACAACTATACTAGATTTAATGACGGAATATTGTGCAAAAGGTACATCAGCCTCAACTAATTAATGGACACGAATAAAAATACATACATCATGTGTATGTATCTATACTTATCACCTATTAGTTTTGTTTTAGGTGTTGGGCTGGGTTATCTGGCCCAGCCCATTAATAAGTTGCTTGGGCAGGTCAGGTTGGGTAACAATGCACTGGTAAGCAAAGACTTCACCCCAGATTGTCTGCCGTAAATGGAAACCCCTTGCGTTTGGGAGGGAACACCCATCCTTTAATTTAACAGGGTGGCACCTTAGTCATAGAACAGCCTAGTTTTTGGCCTGACCTTTCATCAGGCATGGATGGTCTGAACAGACTAGATTCTATATATACAACCTGGTAGGCTCCCCACTCTAATCAATGCCGGGTATTCCCTCTCAACATCTTCCATGTGCTATGAGTCTATGACCCACTTGATTACAAAAGCTAGTTAAAAGGGAGTGGAAATCAAATGGTTAAGCTGTCTCCGAAGCTGACCATTTAGCTCCAAACCCGCCCTCGAAGTCTGCTAGGCTCAGCTTTTGCTGCTGTCTCAGGTTCTTTTTGTTCTAGTTCTGTTTTTTGCCCTGTTGATGGGGCTGAGCATTTGCTTCTTGTTGTATTGGCATCTCTTTGAGTTCTTTCCAAAAAAATTGGCTTTCATTAAAATTTATAAATAAAAATTAAAATTTAAAAAGAGAGAGAGAGAGAGAGAGAGAGAGAGAGAGCACAATGTTCCACAACAGTTTGGCTTAAAGAAGGCAACAAAAATATGAGCAATTCCACGCACTTGCCAGCAACATGTGTAGATACAACTGGACTCACAGCCTTTTGATAAATTGGAATGAATTGAGGAAGGGAACTTTATATGGTGCTATCGTAGCCTTCTATTCTTGTCTTCTCAAAATCCTACGATTTACAATTTGAGTAGAATCTTACGCAAAATGAATTAAATCCCACCTTTGAATCCCTTTTTATATGAATCCTAAGATTTAGGATTCAAATTGTACTTGTTCTCTTTTGTTTTAAGATTCACTTGGCTTTCATTTTATGTTTCTAAATTGGTGGGGGCTTTAAGAATCACCTAGAAAAAACCTAGCAAAAAAAAGAAAAGAAAGGGAATTGTATAGAAGAGGTAAATTAGTTTATTTTGTTCTTTACAAGAGATTAAATGATACATATTCTCTTCCACATTAAATCATAGTTTATTTTTTCCTGATTTCTTACTTCTTACTGATTGAAACACCAAATGGATGTATTACTTATCTGGAATGTTTTCGTGGATGGTTACGGTTATGTTGACTTACATGTATTGTGGAATGATGGTTGGAAATCAAAATATCTTGCTCTTTAAAAGGAAAAAAGAAATCAAAATATCTTTTTTCGTCAGTTTACTGAATCAAATGCTGCTTTTACAACGTGATTCTACATTCAAGAAAGTTAACAAGAACATAAATTATTAAAGGATCCTTGTATGTTTTTTGAAGAAAATTTCTTGAAAGACAAAAAAAAGGAAGAAGAAGAGGAAGAAGAAGAAGAAAGAGGAAAGACAAGAATCCTTTAACAACATCATGACATGGTATTACTTGGTGCATATTGATGGCAAAAGGATGATTGCTGAGTTTTTTCTGCTTTTTTTTTTTCTAATTTATTTATATTTTTAAGAAAATCATTAAAAAAAAGCATAAGAAAATCATTGAAAAAAAAAAAATCTTACAATTTACGATACGATTCAACCCCTATTACAATTTGCGATACGATAACAATTTTGACAAAATTGGCTGTGACAGCAAATACTTGTCATCCTGTAAAAAAGACTCATTTTCCTCTTTTATATCTAGCATTTTGCTGTTGTAAGTTCTCAAGCTTCAATGATCTTTCTTCCATTGCCTAATCCTCCCTTTGAGAGGTTGAGTTTAAGCAAAAGCCTATGAGCCACACGGCCATGTACCAGAAAGAGTTGTACCAGAAAGAGTCCAACCAACCTTCGCTTGTTGAGAAAATCCCTCTTCCTCAAGCCACGTAAGCTCAAACTGAAAGGGAATAAGACCCCAATCATCCTCCAATTCAAGCATGATGGGAAATAATCATATACTGGATGTGGTAAACCACATTGGTCCACCAACGGAACACCTCCACCCGATCTGCCAACATGAAAAAAAAAAAAAACTTGGACATGGCCAGATGCTCCTGGCTGCACCTCCCGGGGAATATCCAACCAGTTCCTAACAACCCAATCCAAGAAATCCCTCATGCTTCTAGTGATGGGACTTCCATTAAGCCTCTTAAAGGAGACCCTGATCACATTCAAGTCGCCCCCCGAGCACCAGTTCCTACCATCTATTTCTCACATTATCCAACTCAAGCCAAAATGTGGAAAGGCATACACTGCCTAGAAAACCCACCTGAAACCATTAGTCGCATTCTTCGAGAATAGAAACAAAGAAACATACATGCTTACCAACCCTCTCTAATCTAGACAACCGAGTTCCAAATTACCAGGATGCCATAAGCTGCCACAACTGCATCCAAGGCCATGCAATACTTCCTTTTGCATCCTCAAGGAGAATCAATCATGCCACTCTCCATAGAGTCATAGACTGATTTTTTTTGTTTCCTGGAGTGCCCTCAATTGCAATTTTTGTCACCTATAGAACTGCCTGATTTTGGCCGGTTCCTAGGGGCAGCCCAGCCCCCTAACATCCTAAGATAGCAGCTTCATGGTGAACAAATATTGATTCCTCTCCCCTTGTCATCCCCTCTGAAATTCAATTCCCTTTATCGGAGTTGAGATCAGGCCAAATAGCACTCTTACCCTTGGGAGATTTCATAATCTGAATACTTGGCTAGGATCTTCCAGTCTGGTATTTTTGGTGCATGGGCCATCCACATCATATCAAAGGCTTGGATCACCAAAACATCAGCCCCACATGCACAGACCAGAAATCTAGATGGCGTGGCACAAATATTTGGCCAGAGCTTGTATCATACTTCTTTTTTCGAATGAGCACCCAAGCAACTGATCATTTAAATTGGTTACTTCGAATAAAAAATGAAACTACATTGCAGAGTGATTAGATATTTTCCAAGATAAGAAACATTTATCTTACGCATCTGTTTGGGATCTTGCTTGATATGTGTTCATCTTTTCTTGTCATAATAATCCTCTAACAAGAGGCCAACAGAAATTAGCTACCAAATTAACTTAAATTTCTCATCGACAGCATCCATGCATGCGATACAGACATCACAGGAAGGGTTAATCCTGTAACTGAATGGAAGATGGTGCATTTCAACATTTCTAGGTCACAGGTTCAAGTCCAGCTAACCTATCAAAAAGGGAAATACAGAATTACTAGAGCAAGCTCAAGCAGTTTTACCTCAATTACCGAAAATGGTTGACGCCGCATGTAATCAGAGGCCCTCAAAAAATCTCATATGATCTTCAAATGTTTCAGCATGCCTAATTTTCTTCAGAGAACCATCTTCTTCCACCTGCAAAATATCCAACTTCCAGGTTTAAAAAAATTTGAACATGGAATTCCACAAGTGAAAGCAGTAATCTTTATTTCAACTTTTTATCACAATCATAAAACAGCGTCCAGCGGTTTCAACAAGCCCTACAAAAGAAAATGAAGGAAGCAATCTAAACTAATTGTTGATTTTGGAATCCAGTCACAGCTCATAAGATAGTGACAAGTACTGAAATCTACGAAAGTGAGTGTCATCATCAACGCCATCATCATCGTCGAACTAGTTGAATCTTTCCATTCTGAATCTAATTGTATCTTCTTATTAACAATCTAGGGGTTGTTTGGATTGGTGGAAAACCTTAGAATACAATTCGAATTCCCTTTATGTTACGGTTTCCTCTGTTTGAGTAGCCAAAACAGGGGGAAAACAATTTCCTTTTCCTAGGTTTTCCTCAAAAAACAAGTAAAAAGTATTTCCCAAAAAAAGCTGTTAAATCTGATTTTCAAGGTTACAAGAGAAAGCTCTTGCTGTTTGACCATTAAACTTTTAACATTTCCATTGAAAAAACACTCCAAACCAAACAGGTTATTGTGGATTCTTTTCGACACATTTCCCTGTTCTCAGTTTCCAAGGTGGATTTCCCTATCCACATTTTTGTTTCCACCAATCCAGACAGGTTAAATTACATGGGGGAAATATATCATGGGGGAAATATATCTAAACATAATACATTAGCAGGTTGCCACTACATTACATTCGAATGATATTTGAAACCGAGGTGGCTACATCGATAAGAAAAATTACATACCCAGTACTCAGGAGGTCGCATTTTGAGATTGTATGTTGATGCCATGCTCATGCAATACGCTCCTGCATCATGAACAACGAGGCCAGCTCCCTGAAAAGTCACAACTTCTGATGAGCAACAAACTGATGATCGAGCAAAAAAGGGGAGGGAGGGAGAGAGAGAGATATCCATGGTGAATCAATGCCCAAGATGTGACCTGATCAGGAGTTGGAAGCTCTCTATCTTTCCCTAAGAAATCCGCTGACTCACAGACTGGGCCCACCACATCGAAGGTAGAAACCTCAGCACCAGGTTTTGGGGGAGAAACAAGCTCTATGTGCTGTACAAAAAGGTTTGAGAGGTGCAATTGATCAAGACCAGAAGAAGCTCAGGATAGAACAACTCTAACAATCTTCAGGAAATGACCACGCATACAAAAAACTTAAAGATAGGACATATTACAAGATTGTAATGCTGGATTGATGTAAAATTATAAAATGTCAATCAGAAAGCCAAAATGCCTGCTGCTTCATGTGACAAGATGGGCATATATAGTTACTTAGAGAAACAGATCCATGAACAGCATTAGTCTTCATGGTTTTCAAGGAGAGACGAAGGAGAACCTTACTTCATTAGACGACTAAGGCCCAGTTTGGTAGATGCTTAAAAATGAGTTCATCTCATTTTAGTTAACAATACTTATATATTAGAGATCTTGTTCTCTGAAACAAATTAGTTCATGGTAACAGTAATTATGTATTAGATATCAAGAACTCTAATACATAATAATTGTTAACTAAAATGAGATGAACACATTTTTGGGCATCTACTAAACAGGACTAAGAGTGTAAATCCATAGAAAATGGGTATTTTGTGAGATACGTTTGAAATCATCATCATCATCCCACTTTGAAATACTTGCAAAAACTAAACTTTATAATGGGTCATATGAACATTCAAAAACAGAAGACCATGCCCAGTCTCTTTTATGGTCATGAATTATCACCATTACTATGAAAGAAGGAAAACCACCACACCAATATCACAGAGCCACTTCCTGTAATCAAGTATCAGTTCAAGGAATATTGGAATTATCTGTTTATACCTTGCACCAATGTTTTAAATACTGTTATCGCATAATGTATCGCACCCTTGCGATACAGATAAATATCAGTTATCGTATGGGATATATTGGTTGTATCGCATAATATATCACTATTGTTGGGAAACATGGGAACATTGGGAAATTGGTCAAATTTTTCAATGAAGCTTCAGGGATTGTTGAAAAAAACATCAATACACACTTAGAAATCAAAACATTACAAAAAATAAAAAATAAAAATGCACATAATAGGAGTTTCCTTTGTATGGGGTCCTAATAAATGTGCTTTCCAACTAAACCGATGCAAATATATTCAAAGTCTATTCATATAATTTATAAACGTAAGAAGACATGTATGGAAACACAAGCAATGCATTCAAAAGCAAAAGAAGAATCACTAGATCAGGTTAACATACATGTTTAATTTTTGTGTTTGGATACAAAGATTGCGACTGATTTGTGAGAAATTGAGAATTTTTTATTTTTCTCGATTGTCCACAACTTGACCCATCTCCCCAAAATCTCGAAATCAAAGTTCCAAATCCATAAATTTTCATGGAAAACATGAAGAATCATAGATTTGTAACCATTTGACTTTGGTTTAAGGTGACTTACAACAAAAACATTGATCAAAAATTGAAAATGCCCACTGGATCGAATAGGTGGGATATTTCATGGGATACAAAATATATCGTGGGATATATCGGCTGATATCGTTGATATTTAAAATACTGCCTTGCACTAAACTGAGTGCCGCATTTCAGACCCTAGGCAAGTAGAGTGTACAGAAACCACCAAAAATGTTCATGCCTTCTCTCGACATGCTTTCCATAAAGCAGACAAGGATGACGTATAAATTCTTTTTTGCAAATAGGGTAATCTTGCTGTTGTTGTGCAGTAACAAAAAAGAGATGAGATCATTTATTATAAATGAGCCTACCTCCCAACAAATGTAACACCATATTGCAGAACAATCTATCTAATTACTACAATAACTTACTTGATAAGCCCCGTAAAGACTAGGCCGAATAAGTTCTGCCATGCTGCCATCAACTACGATAAAATTTTTCGTGCCATTTGTTTTCACTCCAGTGACCCGATTGACTAGACAGCTAGTGTTGGCTATGAGAGATCTTCCAGGCTCAATGATGAGAGTAAGATCTCGAGAAACAACCAGCTCACGTACCTACAAAAATGCACCGACATACTGAACTTCAGAAAATCTCTGTAACATAGCTAAGAGAAGTCGCATTCAATTATCTAACAGAATAAAACAGATCACATTTTTCCCAATAAACGACAAACTTGTAAACATAGATTACATATATAAAGTTGCAAAAAAAAAAAAAATCTTTATGAGCGATATAAAGTTGCAAGTTAGTAATATAGGAGTGAAACACAAAAAGCTGGGTTGCATAGTAAATATCAGGTATTTGGGTATCGGAACTGGGACATGAATACATTGAAACAGTGCAGAGAACACATGATCATGTGTTGTGTGGGTACAGTTCTTGACTATGTATTTATTGAATAACAAACACATGTATGCGACTACATCATGCCAGAATATACGCATGTGCATGGCATACATATGCATCTACGAGACTACGTCTGTGCAAGAAGCAAATATTTTGATCATGCATGGATGAACTCACATGTGCAGGCAACAGAAAAATTTCAAGCTTACCGTGTTGATGAGATCCATGGGTGTTGGAAGGACAGCACCGGTGTGATGGTAATCTATCCCCAGACCGCCGCCAATGTTTAAGTACTCAACTTCGAAGCCTTGGGCTCGAATTTGGTCTATGTAATTCACCATCAAAACTGCAGCATCCTTGAATATGTCTACCTGAAAAAAGGAGAAAAGTTGAGATGGAATCAAATAAAAAACCACCGGACAGAGGAAACAAATGTAAATATTCGATACAGTCAAGGAGTTAAGTCCCATGACATGTGCAATCAATGAAATGGGATCCACAATTTATTCAACAAGTGGATGCATGTTGTCCGCAGAAACAATTACTGGGCACTGAAATAGCCCATTTAAATAAATTTTAGTTAATAACTCCGCATTTTCATTGCTTATTTTTGGTCCACTTTTCAGGTGCTAAATGGTGTCCGAACGACATGAAATTGGCCCTGTTTGAGAGCCTATTAAGTTAGCTTTCAAATGACCTCAATAACATGCAATTCTAACATGAATTGGACAAGTTATCACCGATTTACAAACGGGTTTATATGGTTGCGTCTTGTGATGGGATTTAGGGGCTTGTGAATCAACTGGGCTTGGGACCAGCAATGAGAGAGGAAACTCCAACAGGGGTTATTAATCAATGGCATTTAACATGACGAGAAGAAATGTATTCAGAAGATAGCATACCTAATACAGGAAGTCACTTAAAGTAACTGATGAGCTGTAGTATGATTAGAGCATGCCACTACCTCCGCAACAGTTGCATACAGCAACTATCAGGACCATAATGCAAATATAATCATCTTTTTTTTACAATATAGCAAAAATTTTCTCAGCCTTCTTGGTACACTTTAGTTATCCAGGAAAACAAATTTCAGGTTTATATCCTGATAATGATGGCAATAGATGTGGCAGCAAAGAAACATCACCAGCACAACAATTTCAAAGGAAACAAAAACTCATTTCTAGTTTAAACAACGCATCAAATGAAAAGCAATAAGCACATGCAAACCAGCACACAAATGTAAATATACTGGTGCCATGGCACATGCTGTGCATGTGATCAATACCAGATGTAAATGCAAATCAAACTCACATTAACTGGTCTGATTTCTGGGCCAGGGTGTGTTCAGCGTTGGTCCCAACCTATGTTGTCAAAATTGTTATTGTATCACAAATCACAATAGGAGTTGAATCGTATCGAATTGCAGATTGTATTGTAAATCGTAAGATTTTTTTATAATTTTCTTTAAAACTTTAAAAAAATATATGAAAATTATAAATAAATAATTAAATAAATAAGTTATAAACTCATCAACATCCTTTTGCCATCAATATGCACCAAGTAATACCATGTCATGATAGTGTTAGAAGGATTCTTATCTTTCCTCTTTTTTTTCTTTTTTTTGGAAAGATGAATCAATTTATTAGGCAAAGCCAAAACAGAAAACACAGAAATTTTGTAGACTCATGAAAAAATATTTTGATTCTAACCATCATTCCACAATACATATAAGTCAACGTGATCGTAACCATCCACAAAAACATTCCAGATAAGTCATACATCAATGTGGCGTTTCAACTAGTTAAGTAAGAAATTAAATAATAATTTTTTTATAAAAATAAAATAAAATAAAATAAAAAGCTCTATGATTTAATGTTGAAGAGAATATATATCATTTAATCTCTTATAAAAAATAAAAAAATAAAAAATAAAAACAAATAAAATAATTTACCTTTTTCTAAATGAATCTTTTCTTTTTCTTTTTTTCTTTATGAAAGGTTTTTTCTAAATGATTCTTAAAGTCCCCACCAATTTAAAAGCATAAAATGAAAGCCAAGTTAAGCTTAAAATTGAAGAGAACAAGTATGATTTGAATCTTAAATAGGGATTTGAATCATGGGTCATAGGATTCAAATCATAGAATTGTAGGATTCATATAAAAAGGAATTCAAGGAGGGATTCAAATTGTTTTGCTTAAGATTCGACTCAAATTGTAGATCTAAGGACTTTGACAGCACTAGTCCCAAATGATAAATGGCCTGGATCCAGCACATTTGTGCCATGTAGGCACGTGTCCTGTGAGGCATGTGTTCTTCTATGCGTGCATGTGTGTGTGCATGTGCACATGTGGAAATGCAAGAGTTGGATGAGGAAGCATGTATTTTTTTGAGAAAATTAACAAAGATGCTCCCTTTGAAACACTATTCTCATGGGTTACATGACTCTAAATGGGCTACCAAATATTTTCATTATAGATAGGATGGATTAAATATTGAAGCCAATAACAAGCAATTTTTGTCAAGTCAGGTTTGTAATGAGTCACCTTGGTAATGGTAGATCCAAGATGGCAATGAGCACCCACAAGCTTCAGCTCATTTGGATGCGACTTCACCACATCTAGAAACCATTGCAGCTTCTCATTTCTGATACCAAATTTGGAGTTCTTGTTACCAGTGGCAACATAAGGATGGACCTAGTGAAATTACAAAAAAAAAAAAATACAAACATCACACATTAGAATAAATGATATTGGAGGACAGCTTAGTTGAACACAAGGATTCAGCCTTGTTTGAGTGTTTAAACATTGGTCTGAATAAACCTGAGAACATATTGGGGTATCAATGTAACCAAAGATGGAATGTGGATCAAAGGTTGATTGCAGACAAATATAGTTATATAGAAATTAATCAACAATAAGAAAGTAAACATCATCATCATCATCCAAGCCTCATCCCAGTTAATTAAGGCCGGCTACATGAATCCTGTTATGCCATTCCACTCTATCAAGGGCTATACCTTCAGTTAGACCATAGGTCATCAAAACTTTTCTTACTACCACAATCCTTGTCCTTTTGGGCCTTTCCCTTGCCCTTTTAGAGTCTTCAATTTGTAACAACTCCTAACCGGCACACTTCTTGGTCTCCATTGCACATGACCAAACCATCTAAGTCTGCTTCCCCTCATCTTGTTACCCAGTGCTACTCCTAAGTTCTGCTGATCGCATTCATTTCTAATACTATTCTTCCTCATCTTGCCACTGATCCATCTCAACATCCTCATTTCAGCTACATTCATCCGATGAATATGTTATTCCTTAACTGCCCAACATTTTGTCCCATTCTAAAGAAAAACTTAAATTACAACTTAATCGGGAGCCGTAGGGGGGTGGGGGTTGGTGATTTAGGTAGCACTGGTTTAGGTCAAATCAGCTCGGTTAATCGAGGTTTTTTAAATTTCGAATTTGAAGTCCAATTTTCGAGTATGAAGCACTTAAACTATTTCTTTCACGTACTAACTTGAACTTCTTTTCTTTTCTGTTTATTTTAAAGAAAAGAGCTTAGCCTTTTCGAGTTTCTAACTTTCTCTTTCTGTGTTATTCTATCATCAACCACATACAGAGCAATGTTCATCCATTAAGGCGATTTTGGGACCATTTGCAATCCAACATGGCCCCTTTTAATTCAATGGCCACCATGATAGTAGGTGGGTGGTGGATCGACCTGGGCCCCACAGAAGAATTTGCAATGTAAGATGGAGAGGAGATCTATTAACTGGATCATTGCTCACAACATACATACATGCATAACAGCGTAAGGGAAATAGATAAAAACACTTATTTTCCACCATAAATCTAAAGGTATTGCGTACCTGAGGATCTACATCAGGATTAATCCGAAGTAAAACCGGAACCTTTTTCCCTACAACTCTCGCGGCAGTTATTATATTCTCTAAATCGAACTCACTGTCAACATTCACAAAAACTCCTTCCTCGGCAGCCAAAACAAGGTCCTCCAAGAGCTTTCCATTTCCATTAAATATGCACCTGATCTTTAAAATATTTTTGTAAGAAATAAAAACCATGTAATGATCATATGAAGTGAAAAGGACCAAAAGGCCTATGGGTAAGTGCTGTAATTACTCCACCCAAACTATCAGTTAAAGGCATCAATATTCCATGTAACTGAATGAAGTATACTATCGCATCATTTGACCACTTTCTTTTCTTTTCTTTGTTTTTTCTTAACGATAAACAGAAATTCTATTAAGAAGCAGCGAGATGGTGATCTGTCGACCACATTTTATCAGCCAGATCACTTAGCTGCTCATGCAACTGACCCGAAGTATGCCTTTTTATGACAGGTTTTGTAGCCTATCAGCCCGTGGAGCCCTACGCCATGCCTGGAACCCACCCTCAGTTATCAGAACCTTTCATCTAGTGGGCCCCATTGCAAATGTCCCACTACACAAAAATTGAGCCAACTGGAATATACACCGCATCTAGTTAAATGGCCCCTAAGCCATCTGTTTGGAGGCCAAAGTTAGGGGCCACCATGAATGGCCCTGATAACAAACAGGGTGGAAGGTCCCAAAGACTACAATCTCATGCGGTCTGGTGGGCTATCTGTTTCTGTCTTTTCTTCATCGGGACACACATGATCCTCTTTGGAAATGGACCCTTGCCCATCTCCAGCATAACTACTGCATATATGACATGTGTAGGGTAATCAGCACTGTCTAGTAGACAGACCATACCCAAAAATCACAGTAAACCAACAATCCACACCCATCAAGATGGTATGATTGTGTCCACCAAAAGTGTTGTGGCCCACCTAAGGAGTCATTTGGATACCTATAACATTTTTAAGTCATAAATAACTTATACTTGAACATGAGTTTCTGGTGTAACTTGTTTACATGTTGTTTATTTAGCTATAAGTTGTAAAGTACTTACAGCTAGGTAAACAGTTTTTTTGTGATTGGGTAACCTGTACAGTGTTTATAGGTAAGAAAGTGTATAATCACACCAAATAAAGCTTGGAGCGGTAAATCGCTAAAAAATCTTCAAATTATATAAAAGGTGATGCAGGACAATTAACCACTTGCTCTAAAAGTTCGAACTGTTAGAGTATAGCGAATTAATTCTTTTATCTCATAGCCCAGGCCCCACATCTCATGAGTTAGGACCTCGGCCGAACCCCCTTCATGGGCCCCAAATCATATGGGCCGCCCACCCCAAGTGTGTCCCCGCATCCCACAGGCTACCCCACTCGAGCCCGGTGTGAAATACACATTAATCACTCCTGGTTAGGAGTCTCGAACACGAGACCTCTCCCATGAGCCCCAAATCGCATGGGTCACCCACCCCGAGTGTGCCCTTGCATCCAACAGGCGACCCCACTCGAGCCCAGTGTGAAAATGCCCCTACATTAAAAGGGCTTCACATATAATATGTCATTGGGTTGAGCCCATCTAGATGAATCTTTGAGCTGATCCTTAGGCTAAACCAATCATCAGGTGGGCCATAAAGTAGACCCATAGATTCAAATGATACCCTGGCAATGTGTGATGGATGACATGCAGGCACTCAGAAATTAAGAAGTCAAATTAAACTGGTCTAATTATCGTTCCCAGGCTAAATGTATCATGACCGAAAACAACGGTCCTATTTCCACAAACAAGTGTCTGTAAATGTGTCCCACCATGTAGATGCCCTTGATAAGAAATTGGGCTCATTCAGTAATCAATTGGGCCACAATTTACAAAGATTTAATTCATTATTTGGCAATCGGATTGGTGGACATTTATTGGATGGTTCCAAATGAAAAATATTCAAGGATCCTATTTCCATAAACGAGCATCCACGAATCAAAGGTTAGGATTGTTCAACCAATCTAGCCTTGGGATTGTTCAAAGGTTACGTGTACAAAACATAACTCCTCTTTTAAAGGTGGGTGTCTCAGCCCAACTATTCCTTGTCATGTGGCCAACCTAATCAATCAATTAGCCCGACTTGACTCACATAATGAATGGATTGAATCTTCTATGCACATCAAGATGGGCCCCAAATCGAAGTGCACATGTATTAACCATTGCACTCTAGTCTCTACCCAAGTATCAAAAGGAGGAGCTTTGCGAAGCACGCACACATGTGCAATGAAGCTCATGTACACTCCACAGGTGTCAGCATGGCACATAGATGCGAGATACAATCCATATATCAGCTTGTTACTAGTTACTACCTTGTAAATGTTTTCCCAAAATTAAAAAGGGTCCACTCAACATGTAGGCCCCAATATTCCAAACAGGTGGATGGATTAGAGAACTTCAGGCATTCGAATGGATCAACCTGACTCTTGCACTAGGGCATCAATATTAGTGGTGTCATTCCAACAGATGGATTGGATCTTGGACCCATCATGCCACACTGGCAGATGTGTGGCATGTGCATGAGCTTCACTACACATGCATGTGGGCTTAGCATAGTTCGAATAGGAGAGGAGAGCCTTCTTCTCCGTTTTCTTCTCTCCATTTAAAAAAGGTGTAAGTGTTTTACATCTTAAAAAGTTACTGGCATCCAAACGACCAGGTAAACCCTTTACAATTAAAACAGCTTACAAGCATCCAAACAATCCTGTAAACCCTTTACAATTAACACAGCTTCTAGGCATCCAAATGACCCCTAAATTTGACAAATTTTAGGTTCCAAGGTGAAAATGTGACCATGCACCTGATAGACAAGGTGGATCTGATGCATGTTTGTCCCACATAGCAATCAGTTAACACAAGAGAACTTGCTTAAATAAAACAGCATTCAACTGTTTTTTATTCCATAGGTCCTATGCCTTATTTATAATGATTGTGTACAAGGTTTCCTAGGTTCCCTCCTCTAATAATCTAAGGAATCTAAAAATAAGTTTCCTTGCTAACCAAGGTCTCTAAAATAAGAAAACCCTTGAACAAGAAACACTAAGGATACTTCCTAACATAGGGATATTTTCCTAAATGTAAATATTAACAAAAGGAAATTAGGAACAAGCTAAAAAGTAAAGTGGGCCTTCTCTTGTGCACACGTGTGGATCATGCGCGTGTGGGATGTGGGGAGATTGCATCAGCCACTGTTTGGATAAGTGGTCGTTCAGATGCCTGTAAATGTTTTAAGTGGTAAATGATTTACACCTGTAAATCATTCATTTACAGCCTGTCCTGTTTGGCAGTAAGCTGTAGATGATTTAAAGGTAAATGATTGTTTGTGTTTAGATAGCCTGTAAACTGTTTAAGTCCTGTAAATGGAGAGCCAATCTTTGAAAATATAGCCGTTAGGCTGTAAATGGAGAGCCTGCAAATGAAATCACAGCTTGTTGCCTGTAAATCAAATGGGGCTGAAAACTGTAAATATACAGGCATTTTTCAGCATCCAAACACACACTGTATACCATTTACCTGTAAATCATTTACAGTTAGCCAAATTTACAGGCATCCAAACGACCCCGGAACAGTGAAATGCAACTCATTTCAACAGGATACGTCCAATGCAACTCATTTGCGCCATTAGACAGTGCAAACTAGTTGTATATAGGATCATTCCCCACAACCCAAAAAATAATAAAAAATCTTTACACCAGGAACGCTAGAGTTAGGATTTTCAATACTTCTTCGGGTCGAATCCAGCTTGAAGCGCCAGCCTCAGCTCGTTACCACTCACGAGCACCGCTCCGCAGCCCAATTCCCTCAAATGCTCGAGAATTTTCAGATTGTTGTTGGCCTTGATCGCATACCCAATGATCGATCTCAGCCCTTCCAACGCCTCTTTGTATGCTTTGAAGTTCCTCGTAATTTGGGGCTTGCTGTAGACGTAAAATGGTCTTTTTTCGACGGATTCCAGAACTTCTTGAACTTTTGCATCCTCGCAGTAGAGAAAACCGTCTTCGGATTTTCTGAAACAGTGGTGGAATTTGGCGGGAGATGGGTCGGTGGATACCGTTTGAGGGGTGGATGACAGAATTGCCCTTAGCTTAAGGCGCTTGGGAGAGGATTTGAAAAGGAGGATGGGTTTGGAAATGATTAGGTTTCGAGGGGCATTTTGGGGTTTTGAGAAAGCAGAGGTGGATGAATAAGAGAGAAGATGGGCTGCAGTGGCCATTGCTTTACTCTCTCACTCTCTCAGTGGAAAGGGGCAGTTTCTCATGAAAATTTGACGGCGTTTTAGGGTTTTTAGTTTTGGCGAAAGAGAAAAACTTTGATACTCTGGCAGTGTATGGCGGATGATACGCAGGCACTTAGAAATTGGATACTTGGGATGAAGTAATTTAAGCTGAACCGTCCAAATTATAGACCCTATTTCAGATGTTTCATGACGCAAAACTTACCATCATATGATCTTTCTGACTATGAGATTGTTGCAAATGATTTGGACAGTTAAACTGGGAAATATTCATGGTCCTATTTCAACAGACAAGTGTAAACGATTTGGATATTAGGTTTGTTAAACCAATCTGATTTGCAGTTGGTTTCAGAAATTAGTCGGTTTACTTTAGAGTCAATCGATGCAGTATGTACGGTTTATGGGAGCCCGAGTATGAAGTGTCATAATCTGCCAGAGTAAATAGCTCCACTGACGAAAGGAGAGAATGTCCACCAGATCACAAACTACAAGATTGGCGGATGGATTGAGCTCAGCACATGGACTAGAATGGTATGCTTATGTGGGATTGTACCCATTTATTAGTTGGATTTACCTTAGATGGGAATCAGTAAACCAAATCAGTTTAATTATCGATATTAATATTAAAAATTAATCATTTTTCATACAACATTAAATTTGAGTCATTGATGACACATAACTTAAACTAATGGGCCTTAAAACTATTGTCTTGAAGTTAATCCAACTACTGAGGCTGTTAACAGGCCGAGCTTGGGATTGGTCTCAGCCTGGATTTTGAACTGTTTCAGCCAAGCCTATTCGTAACTCAGAATTCTGATGGGCTTACATTTCAAAGATTATTATTAGATTCATATGTACATCCAAATGCATTTTGGGAAGTAAATATTACTAGAGAGGGAGAGATGGAAGTACAAGATTACTTGTTTAGTATTGTATGTTTAAAACAAAAAAAAATAATAATAATAATCCCATTTCATTTTTATATACAACAAAACCACCTGAAAATTACTGTAATTTTAAATAACCACCTACCTTTTGCCATGTTGTATAAAAAGACAATACCAGTTTTTAATTAACTTTGGTTGGGTCATAAGTGAGAAGTCTATTTTAATTGTACTTCAAAGGAAGAGACTTGCTATCTCCATGCGAGTGTGGAATTCATGTATGAGATCTCAGCTACCACCATTTACATCCTCTAGCATAAAAATAAGGCCGCACCTATGTGGGCCACTTTATATCAAAATTGGGTGAATGATTCCCATTATATCAACTAAAGAGGGCAGAAATGGTAATCTAAAATGGTTAAACAATCATGAATGGTGTAATGCATGCTAAACGAGAGCAAATGGCCACTTAAAGTTTTAGAAAAGTACCATCATCTGCACATTACACCTCATCCATTGATTGAGTAACACCACAAGGGGGAGTGCACAAATATGCAAAAAAGTGAGTAGATTTTGCAAATACAGTGAGTTCAGGGAGTTTTTTGTTACATATAAAAAAGGTAAAGGGCTTTATATAAAGAAAAAGGTTATAAAAGAAATTTATTGAAGTTTGGTTTTTTTTTTTTTTCAAAGCTTATTAGTACACCCCAATGTCAGTTCGCACTTCACTGTTAGCCACCCCCGCAAGGAGAGGTTTCTTTCACTCAGTTGGCACTTGAGCTATGGATCAGGGTTTATCTATCTTTACCTCCTTTTTTTAGGGTAATTGCAAGGTACATTTTTTATGACCCCCAGTGCAATTAAATCAAGCAAGCAATATTCATTTGTAGGTGGACTCGGATTAGCTACTGATGGCTCATTAGCTATTGGTGGAAGTGATGTCACCAAGCTTTGTAGGGCCCACTTTGATGTATGAGTTGTATCCACACGTCCATCCATTTGGATAGATCATTTTAAGACATGAGACAAAGAATGAAGTAAATCCAAAACTTGAGTGGACCCACCATAGAGAATAGTGGGGATTGAACACCTATCATTAAAAACTTCTCAGGATCCACATAAGCTTTGGATGAAGCTGAAATTTGTGACTCCCCTTGATCAATGTCTATATGAACTTACAAACATGTTTGATCTCAAATAAACATCATAGTGAGCTTTATGAAAGTTTAAAAGGTAGGTGTCACAATACCTACTGTTTTTTTTAATAGATCATGCCCAAAGATGATCGCACCAAATAGATAAATGATATAAATGCAACACATACATCATAGTAGGCCACACAAAAACTCGGTGACGTCACTTCAATTGTGAGATAGTTACTGAAGCCCTAAGCAACTAATCCACATCTTTGTTGGTGACCCAACAAATAGCAAGGTATCTCATATAAGAATTTTCAAAATCTACATACGGCACTGTTCTCCTAATGAAAAATCCCACCACATGCAGTGAAACACACCCGCTTTCCACAAAAGCAATCTCTACCTATCACATTACTTAATGTTGATGACATTTTAACAATGAGCCAGAGGCCAAAAAGCATTTATGTTTTAGGACCGATTACCTGCAATCAATCGTACGCTACAACCCATTCATTTATGGTTTTAGAATGATTGTTCATCTGATTGGACCACGAGTTACGGTCCACCCAACCAATTACACAGCCCATCCAATGGGCACGCCCTACCACGATGATCACCTTGTGCAAAAATCATCCATATCCACTATCACGTGGGCTACACTTGTATTTTATTATTTATAAATGGCTATATATTATTTTATTTGGAGTAGCCCACTTAATGAGTAGACAGGGCTGATGTTTTCAATAGATGAACCTTGTCTTAGAGCCAACCTATTGGAACGTTTAGATGTCACGTAGTTAACAGGTTGGAAGCTTTTTTGTTGATTGGACCGTAACTTATATAGTCCAACTAGTTGAATGTAAGACCTCAAAACTGATGTTGTGCGGGATGCTTCTAAAACAGGGCCGTTAGGTTAGCTACCTATGATAGGTTGTAGGTTATCTATTCATAAGTTGGCTGATGATTTCCAAAATCAGGCAAATCTAAATAAGAATACATTCAAAATGATGCTGATCTTTTTTAGAACTCTAGAGAGTGGTAGTTGAGAATCAATGTAGGTACTAAGAGCATATTAAATGCTATGGAATAGCATTGGGTGGAACTAAAACCTTATTGTATAATAATTATATAAAGAAATACCATAGCATTTTGACTGTCCAATCTCATATTTAGATTCTAATTCTCTCTTTAGGAAAGAATATTGTATTAAGTGAAATCAGTGTTTGGTGAACCATGAAATGTAATTAATAGATAAGATTTCACTACGAATACTAGTTACGTATATATATGTATACAACTCAATTGTCACGTGTAAAGGGCACACATGAATAGCCTACATAGATAAACCACGTGCAGCAATTCACTAGAAATGTTATTATATTTTCTTCTGCGACGGAATGGTATAATACTAGATTAATCCAATGCTTCCCATTGTTTCTCAACACCACATGAAATTTACCCGGGACCAAATGTAATTCCACATCGCCTAATCTTAGGTTCCAAACAGGTCCCAAGAGGATTTGATATACTTGTATTACTACTTTGAAGAGGATTTGATATACTTGTATTACTACTTTGAAAAGAGTGCACGCACCTTGACGCACAGACACTCATAAGTTGTATACTTGGCACACATCATTTCAAGCTAAAGCGTCCAAAAATAGTGGGACCCACTATTGGAAGGTCATCATCCCAAAGAAGAGTGGTTGAACTACCCTAACATCTGATTAATGGCAATTTGCTTGTTGAAATTACCTCTATTAATGTCCACCAATCAGCCATTTACTAAATCCAATTAGTGTAATTTTTGGTGGGAAATGGTACCGTACAGCTGGTTGAAATGAAATAAAGTAGAACACTGATCAAAGAGGTATAAGTGGCATCAAAATTCAAAAACCATTTTTCAAAATTTCTTTTTAGCTGTTTTAGATTGAATCACAAGCTACACTAACAGCTGCTTTACCTTGTTAAAGTTCAGCCACATGGTTTCCCATTTTTGGTTTATCAACCATCCAAGTGGGACGCATGATCCGAAAAGGTGAGGATATATCACCCACCGTTGAAATCGATCTAAGCAGCCTTCTCTCTTTCGCCTTGAATATTTAGCTTTCCTTGTGCCTCTCCAGTTTAATCTCTCACTCCAAGAAAGATGAACCTGTCATCCATCCTAATTTTGTGGGGTCCACAGAGATTCTTACGACAAATCCACCCCGTACATTCATTTTGAAAGACAACCATAGATTAAGATTCTCAAAATCACGCAGATCCAAAGCTTATGTGAGCCGTACCATAGAAAACAACGGGAATTGAACTCCCACCATTGGAAACTTTGTAGAGGCTACCGAAGTTTTGTATCAGGATGATGTCTGTGCCTACAGTTTTGTATCATGGCCGTTTCTAGGAATGTTTCAACGGTGGACGTTTCTTTTGCTACTTTTTCGTATGGCGTGGTCCACATAAGTTTTGGATTTGCATGATTTTCAAAATCATATACTATTGTAATCTTGCAAAACTGATGGATGGACTGGATTTAACAAATAAATCTCTTTGGGCCTCACACAGCTTCCGAATACAAGAATCCGCTTCCAACCCATTCCCTCACCTGGCACTCCGCAAGCGAAAGTAGGACCCTCCACGTACATTTTTCGAGTTAAGTAGCGCAGCCGCCTATTTTTGGGCCGAGGCCGGTCTATGTTTGGATGCACCTAATAAATGGTCCACCTCTCGTACGTGTACCATTGTGGCAAGCAGTTTTGAATCGCCTCTTCAATCTCTTCCTGTGGATTACTTTGATTCACATGGCCCACCATTTAATAATCCAGGCTCAATCTTGTATAAGGCATTTCCTGGTTGGCCCACCTGATGAGCGATCCAGATCTCGCATACGTATACCACGTCTTCAGGCAACGAAAAATCCGCAATCCTAACGGCGCGAGTACAGTCGGACTTGGCGGAGAGAGATGTTGGGCAGTTGGGCTGGACACTTCTCGGGGAAAGAATGCTAATTCCAGGCGCCTCATTTCCAAGCGCGAAATACAAACGCACAACACATGTCAACCTGACACGTGTACAGCACACTTGATATTGATAGGGTGGGTCCAATTGGTTTATGCGTTACATCCCCAAAATCCTGATGGCTCGTTCATTTAGGCGAGTCACGTATTGCACACTGAGTTTGAAAGTTGTTTATAACCGTCCATTTATTTGTTCATACGTGGCCATTTAAACCAACAGATCGACCCTTTTTTGGGTTAAATGATAGCAAACCATGGGGTCCAGCTTATCAACGTATCCGATCCCATACAAGAAAGCCTCATAGGCACATGTGGACGTTCGTTTTTGGCGCGAGGTTGAGGCGTCTGTTACTGTTACCAGGATTTTCTCGTCTGTGATTTGTGCTGGATCAAACCGCATGTGTAGCACACACGTGTTTTTAATTCCAAGAAATAGATCCCATATTTAGATAATCAAGACCGTTGATCAGTTTTCTCGAACATTGACGGGACCATATACCAAATCTAGTTCAAATTAGAATTTTCTACCGATCAACCTTGAAACTTTTGTGAACCATTCCGTAGAATTCATCTAAAACGTCTAAATGCCGAAACAAATTAATTTTTGGTAATTAATCCATATAAAGTGGGCCTCAGCAGACCAATGGACTAGATCATCTAGTAATGGGCCCCACTCATCAAAATTCAACGAAGACGCGCGCGTCGCACATCACTAAAATTTGATAGGTGGCATATTCTAATTTTTGAATGGAGTGGCCTGCATAACGGGCTTCCCCTTCTCTCTCTCTCTTCCCTCCGAATAGAAAGGAAAGTGAAGAAGAGCCCATGGCCAGACCCCGTCAAATCTCTCTGTCTCTCTCTCTTATTTCTCTCTCACTTGCTTTGCATTATTTTCTCCTCTCGAGAGAGGATTATTCGGTCACTTATACTCCTCCATCTCTCAAACCCCACATTTTTTTTTTCAGTGGTATGTTTCCCTCTTTCTCAGATTCCATGGTTTCTGCTTCCGATCTAGATTGCAATTGCATGCATTCCATCAAATCCGAAGCTCTTCTGTTCCAATCCCGAGCTGCTGATGGAAATGCAGAGGAATTGCCTCTTTCTGAGATTTTTAGCATTTCTGTTTTCGATCTAGATTGTAATTGCATTCATTTCATCGAATCCGAAGCTTGTTAGTTTCAATCTGTAGCTACTGATGGAAATGCGGAGGAATTTTCTCTTTCTTTTCGTGCTTTGGCTTCTGTATTTTTGGTTTTTTGTTCTCGATTCGGAATGCATGAGTTCTTTTGAATTATAGAGGTTTAAGTTTTAATCTTTTTCTGATTTCGAGGATACTAGAGCTTTATAAAAAAAAAAAAAACCTTTCTGACCATATGAAAATGTTTTTTAGGGCGTGCTTGGATACAAGGAATCCACATGGAAATGGCATTTCCACTGACCAGCAGCGTGACAAATATCACCAAGAATTTGAAAATCCCACGCGAAAAATGCACTAAATGATATTATCACGAGAATTTCAAAAAAATAGGCAGATATTAAAATTTATTGCAATATTTTGGCGATATTATTAAAAAAATAGTAAAAACCTTAGGAATTTGTTATATGATATAATATAAAGATTTTAAATATATTTATTAATACAATAAAAATATTTTTTCCCAATAATATCCCAATTAAAACCTTAAAATTTGAAAATCTCCGGAGATTTCCGGGCCAAGAAATTGCTGAGAATGAGATTACTCACTGGGCTGGCAAGCCGGTTGGGCGTTTGGATACATAGATTCCATATAGTAATCATTACTCTTATCAATGGTCAGAATTCTTTGGCACAAGAAACAAGATGGTGGTCATTTACAGGTTGTTTGGTTGATGGTAAACGGTTGTAATAGGTGGTAAATGGATGCACATGGCAAAATGGGTCGTTTGGTTGATGATAAGCAGTGGTAATTGGAGTAAATGTGAAATGGAATGCGGCCAAATTATTTGAAATGGAATCCTCTCGAAAGGCTGAGAATCAGATGATGCCAGAAACGATTGGTTTTTCGAAAGTGGGCCCATTTTTATGATCCACCCGAAGCTCAAAATTTGCTTATTTTTGGCCAAGTATATATTTTAATGGGCTTATTACAATTATTATGTCAAATGCCACGTATACTAATTTGGGATATTAAAATTGATTTACTTAATGCATTCCAATTACAGGCATTCAAATGCAATTTTTGGATTCCAGTGTATTCTAATTACAACTCTTCAAAAAATAAAAAAGAGTGTATTCTAATTACAGGCATCCAAACACAACTGAAGAGTCCAATTCACATTGATTCCATTTACCATGTGCTTTGGATTCCAGTGTATACCAATTACAAGCATCCAAATGAGCCCTTCATGAATTCGAGGATTCCCTTGCTATCCAAACATGCATCGCTTTTTTGGATCCTATTTTCTATGGTGACCATGGAAATTATCATTGGCTAATAATTACTTTATCTACAGAATCCATGTGATACACACGCTTATTGTATTGTACTATTTCCACTATGGAAATGCAAAGAATTTTTTTTTCTTTTTTTGAAATTTTCTTCTATCTTAGTTTGTCTTGTTTATTTCTTCCTTTTCGATCTCAAGCTGAAATGCATGTATTCTGTTGATTTCTGTTTGAATCTTGACCCAAAACTCATGCATTTGTTTGAATTCCATGTATTGTTTTTCTGTGAAAGATATTTGAATATATCTTCTTCTTCTTTTTCATTATATCTCTACTGCTGGAATGCAAATTGCAGAACAAAAATGCATTGATGCCATGGAACTCTGTGATTATGATATTTATATGGAATGCTTGAATAGGAATGTAGAGATAGGTAAGTTTTGTGGAATTCCCATGCCACTTGGGTTTCTGATGTTGAGCTGGTGAAAACCTAGGTGTTTGGAGCGGGCTCCTGTCCTGGTATTTTTGATATGCGAGCTTGAATCTCCTGCCCTTTGTAGTCACAGACCATGAGCGACCACATGTCAGGACCTCTCGATCGGTCCACAAGACCTGGTAATTAAATGGTCCCTTGATTTCATCTGTTTTATTTAAGCTTTTTGTTTTCCCCCTAAAAATCAGGTGAACTGTCATACTCCTTTTTTTTGTACATTTATTGAATCTTATAAGAATGCGGACGAGATCCTGTGAAGTCATTTCGTCCAATTTGTATGAAACTAAACAACTGATTAGAAAAGGTGTGTTTATTCTTGAGACTCACCAGAATCATGTGAAAGATAGAAAACATAATGGATAAGGTACAGTAAAAAGAGGTAAGTTCTGGGCTATTGGATTATCAACTTGAAAAGATTTAAGAAAAAAAAATTATGAATGCTTTCTCATTTTTCCGAAAGTACTTGTTCATCATCGGGGTAAACCAAAACATTCTTGCTTTGGTAGCTAGAGTTTAAATGACCTTTTCTATTATTTGTTTACAGGCCTCGATGGAGAGTCTGACGATGAGAGGAAGACTAAGATGGGGTGTTTGAAGAAGAAAGCAATCAATGCCTCCACAAAGTTCAGGCACTCCTTGACAAAGAAGGGTAGGAGAAACAGTAGAGTTATGTCTGTTTCCATTGATGACGTCCATGATGCCGAGGAATCACAGGCAGTCGATGCATTCCGTCAGGCACTTATTTTGGAAGAATTGCTTCCCTCAAGACATGATGATTATCATATGATGCTGAGGTTAATTTCTTTTTTCCTTTGCCGTATGATTATTTTGTATATGAACAAGGACAGAGATGTAGATGTAGGTATGGGGCAAATGGGGAATTATATGTAGATCAACTTCATTTGGCAGTCAATTGAAGTAACATGTTTGTGCAGAAAGATGTGTGCATTAGTTTGTAGCCGCTTCCATACGAGCGGATGTAAAACACCACTTCTATACATTTCCATATTGAAAACATCTATAAATGCCGTTGCTGTTGTTGTTTACCACTGGCGCCCATATTAACTTGTATCAGATGATGCAGGTTTTTGAAGGCTAGGAAATTTGATCCTGAGAAAACAAAGCAAATGTGGTCTGATATGCTTCAGTGGAGGAAGGAATTCGGTGCTGACACGATTTTGGCGGTAATAATGGTTCCTGGGGCTTGAGATCTCTGATTTTGGATTTGTTATTAGTTAATTATATCTTGTTTGCATCTGTAGCATCATACTTTTCTCATAACAGACAACTAGCCTCCTCTAGATTTTACTTTGTCTCTTTGAGGAGTCATGTAGTGATCAAACTTATGTGAACTTTTGTTGCTTTACCTGTATGTGTTTAAGATCAAAGCATGTTTGCACTTAGTACAGATTATACAGCACAACTATGCACACCAAATTTGAGTATGAACTGATATATTTTTTCTCATGTTGGTGATGGGTGCTTTAGAATAAGCAATCAGCATCACCACCAATGCAAGTTCAGGAATTAAAGGGAAGAGCTGGCATGTATTTGGAAACCTGAGTGCGATGATTTTAAACCCTAAAAAGAATGTATTGCATCCAATGCCTGTAGACATAGAAAAGGCTAAAATACCTAGATACACTATGGACTGCAAGAAATCATCATAATCATCATCATCATCATAGCCTTGTCCCAAAAATTTGTTGTTGGCTTTACTGATCTTGTTTCGCTAATGATATTTAAAACAATAACTTTGATGGTTGCTTTGCTAAACTTCTACGACCAGCTTCCCACTTGATATCAACCTTTCTCCTTTTAGCTGTTCTTTGCCTTCTCCATTTGGTTCTTAGTTTATAACTTGTAATTCTGGTATTCGGTTAAGAAGTTGGGTGTTCTTAGTTTATAACTTGTAATTCTGGTATTCGGTTAAGAAGTTGGGTCCTCTCAGTTTCTCGTGTTATTTATATGGCTGAGTTTTTATACTATTTTGTCATTGCTTTCAAGGATTTTGAATTCCAAGAAATTGATGAAGTCCGGCAACATTACCCTCAAGGCCATCATGGTGTAGATAAGGATGGAAGACCCGTTTACATCGAGACGCTAGGCAAAGTTGACGCTGTCAAATTGATGCAAGCTACAACCATGGATCGCTATGTTAAATACCATGTGCAGGAGTTCGAGAGGAACTTTGCCGTCAAGTTCCCAGCTTGTTCAATTGCAGCGAAACGACAAATTGACCAAAGCACAACAATTCTGGATGTACAAGGAGTGGTATGTGAGAACAGTTGTATTTATCATAGGGCAAATTTCCTTAAACATTAAAAAAAATTAAAAATAAATAAATAAATAGAGACATGCCCCACCATGCTTCTACTGAACTGACTAAATTTCCTCATTTGCCTTTCTAAATGGATGTGCTGGCTCCACTTTTGTCACACACATGGATGGGTGATGATCATCTAAGGGTTGTTTTGACCAATTTGAAATTTTTGGAGCAGTTTTTGTCAGTTCTCTTCCTCTTTATTATATGGCTTTTGTCTGTCCTGCTCTACTATTCATGGGATACAAAATGCTGCTTCAGGGACTTAAAAACTTCAGTAAGGCTGCAAGGGACCTTATCACACATCTTCAGAAGATTGATGGTGACAATTATCCTGAGGTATTTCTTTTCTCTTTGTTGAGTTGAATTAGCTCACACATAAATTCTTGCTTTGGTCACTTACTAGGGGTCATGGTTGTTATGATGTCATTTTCTGCTTGTACCGCAGACCTTGTGCCGCATGTTCATCATCAATGCAGGCCCTGGGTTTAGAATGCTGTGGAACACCGTAAAGTCTTTCCTTGATCCAAAAACGGCTGCAAAGATCAACGTATGCAGAAACTTTCATGTTGTCTTTGAAGTACCGTTTTAGACCAAGTCCAAATAACCACTAATAGGTTTTGTCGTTCAGGTTCTTGGGAACAAGTACCAGAGCAAGTTGCTTGAAGTAATTGATGCTAGGTGAGGTTGTGAGAAAAATATGGTTTGAGTTTGTGGTCTTATATCAATCCACAAATCAGCAGCACATTTTTTTATGGATTTAACTGTTCAAAGAAATAAGCGAAACTTAGATGAAGAAATTAGTTTTCTATTCTGAGTCTGTTTCCATTGAGTTGGTTAAAAAAAGAATATCTGATTTTATGAAAAATCGGTAAACTTGACCATTAACTCAGCCACAAAACTAAATGCCGGACTTGTACTCAGAGCTTGGTCAAAATTAAGTGGATTTGGCTGAGTTTTTGGTCGATCAACAAGTTATTTGAAACTTGATGAAGAATACTTGTGCAATGAAATTCTAATTTTCTTTAATTCAGTTAAATGCAAAAGAAATTTCTACTGTTTTTAAACCTGTATTTGAGCCTCATAACAAATGCTATTTATGTTGGGTTTTACTAGTGAATTGCCTGCATTCTTGGGAGGTACTTGTGCATGTGCAAATGAAGGTGGTTGTATGAATTCTGATAAAGGTCCTTGGAAGGATCAGGACATATTGAAGGTTTTGTATTTTTTCTCCCAGACTTCTTTTTTGTTCAATACTTCTTTTTAAGAATTGCATTTCTAGTTCACTTGCAATGTTTAGGGATTTAAATATTAATCCTTAGTTGACATTTTTAACATCCAGATGGTTCAAAATGGCGAGGCAAAATGTGTAAGGACAATCACGACTATTGATGAGAAGATGATTTCCGAGGATGAGGTAGTGCACTCAAAGGTATCATCTGGCTTGACCATATTTCCCCCCCTTTCTTCCCTTAAATCTAAGCTTTCTAAATGCCAATGTCCAGTTTTCTCAAATCAAATGCACAAGTCTGTAGAGTTTTTTTTTTTTTTTTTTTTAAATTTTTTTAAATTTTAATATTGGTGAATGACGAGCACTGTTTTCTTTTTCTTTTCTTCCATATTATGCCCAACTTAAAGGGCTGTGACTCATTCAAAGGGGAGAAGATTCTGGCACATGGCATGCATTCTCATTCACGCAAAATCCAACGGGATTACATAGAGCATCCACAAATGTCTCCTGTTCGTGAGGAAGTAGGTGCCCCTGACTTATTGAGTATTTTAGTAGTAACTGGATGATATGAATGATGATTGAAAGGCTTGGACTCAGCTTCTCACCAAGTATCTAGGCCTGGAAAGACCTTTGATAGTGCAACAACTTGACTTTGATCAGCCAGCTATTATTTGTCAAATATTTTCTTGCCTCTTTGAGTTTCAACTTGGACCACGAGTCTCCTTGAGCACACTGTCTTGGTTGATTTGCTAGCTCAGTTATATTCTAGAAATTAGAGTATGGATTAATGTTTTTTTATTTTTTTATTTTTTATTTTTTATAATCATGTTACTCTATGGACTTGTTCCTTTTTTTTTTCTTTTGATAATTAACTGTCACTTTATTACAATTTCATGGAAAGAGAAGAGTCTTCTAGATAAAAGAAAGGTAGAGGGAAGGGAAGGCATCCCTGGTACAACCTTTCAAAAAGTTAGCAATATATATATATATATATATATATATATATATATATATATATAGAGAGAGAGAGAGAGAGAGAGAGAGAGAGAGAGAGAGAGAGAGAGAGAGAGAGAGAGAGAGAGAGAGAGAGAGAGGAAGAAGAAAAAGATATCCCCAATGCACAAGGAGGTGATCTCCTCACACCATTTCTTGCTATTGCCTTGCTTCGATGTGAACAGAAGGAGATGTTGGCACTAGAACGTAGAACTTGGATGTTATGAAAAAATAAATGGAAGGAACATAGATTTTTACCATTGAAAAAGAAAAGAGAAAAAAAAAAAGGCTCACTGATTTTGTACATGATATGACATTTTTAAAGTCATTACATCATTTAAGATCAGGGAATTTGGTAAGAAACCAACCCAAAAAAATCCAGCCAATCCTTCGTTTTATTTCAAAATTCAGATTTAAAAACTAATTACTATGATAGGTAATAGGTTAAGTGGGTTTTATATAATCCCAACTAATCAAGGCGATTGGGACCTAAAGATTACCCCATTAGCACTAAATTTTAACTAAGCATAAGAAAATTACAAACTACCCTTCAAATCATGCCCAAAATATTTTTTAAAAAATCTTGCACCATCAAGACAAGGGGTTTCCTGTCTGGCGGAAATGGGATTTCCACTAGACATGGACATTCCAGAAATAACAAAAGAGACCACTGGTTGGTGGAATTGGAAATGGGATTTGCACCAACAGAGACTGTTGGTCGGCAGAAATTTGTTCTTGCTAACCAAAAACTACACCTTCTCATTTATTTATTTGTGTGGTCCACCAATCGATCGCCCCAACCACTCTATCTTGATATTCGAGGTATTGCAGGGCCGTTGCTTTGGCATCACTAATCTCATGTAGAAATCCATGAATTCCTTCTTTTGGACAACCTCGTTCCTACATAAATCAAGTCCCATTATTTTGAACAAGGAAGGCATGTTTACAACTCTAAAATAGACTGTACTTCTTTAACATCATCGACATATGATCATCACCTAAGCCTTATCCCAACTAATTGGCTACACATCCTGTTCTGGCATTCAACTCTATCAAGGTTTAAATGTTGAATTATTAGGATTCAAGAGAAAAATTTGTATCCAATTAGCCAAAGTTTGATGCCGTCTGCCAACCTGACACAACCCTCCTTGGGGCTTGGGACCGGCAATGAGTGCGCATAACTCCCACTGGCAGATTTGCCATTTCTTTGACATAATTACAAGAAATGACCCTTCTATTTAGATGCTTCATGAACTTTATAACAACTTGCAGAAACCTATTATAAAGAATTTTTTGGAAATAACTAAAATTGGAAGAATGTAAAAAAACTGGTTGAATGACCAATTGACGCCTTTGTACTTTCTAAATTAAGAAGGTTCATTTACGCCCTGATGGATGGTAATACACCAACTGCCTCTAGCACTCATACCAAGAGGTCACATTTACACAACATCTGATGTCACGCCCCAAACTCGGAAACCGGGCTCACAAAATTTCCGATCGCTGAATTCGGCGCCGACAGCCTCCGTAATACCTCATTCTCGGCTCCCGACACTCATATACCAGGTTCTGATCCTGGGATCCTACAGTGAGGATTTTCAAAATAAATTTGTTTCATAATGAGCATAACCACAAGCATAACCCACGAACAATAACCAGAACACCATCACAAAATCCACTATTATCAAAAATTTTAAGTACAAAGCATAAAAGGAAATACAAAACAAAATTCCCGATTGCCGAATCCGGTATCGACAACCTCCATAGTGCCCCATTCTTGGCTCCCAGCATCCATACGCCAGATTCCGATCCTGGGATCTTATAAGGAGGATTCGGTGATCAGGAATTTTGTGAGCCTGGTTTCCGAGTTTGGAGCGTGACATCTGAGCCATTCAAAAGGTAAGTCCTGCCTTGAAGATCACCTTGCACAAAAGTTGGAAAAAAAAAAAGATGGCTTGAATCAGACCTAACACCTTTCAGTACAGGTTTGAGCCTGTATCTTAATGGTAGATAGATTGCATATCAACATTACGGACTTGGGCTTAAGCCTAGCTTACCTATGAAAAGAAAAAGGTGGGGGCTACCTTTGTCAATTTTATTGAGTTGTTTATTTCTCAGTTATAGCCTTTTGCAATTTCTGAGGAATCTGTGGAAAATTGAAGGTGCTTCTTGTTCTGAGCTATCTTGGGGATAGTATGATTATTCTCTGATTTGTATTTGGTTAAGCTCTAGCTTTCTTTCTTTCTTTGTTGGCAAGTAATAAAATCATACAGTATTGGGGACATAAAAGCTTATCGTCTTATTCCATCTTGTACCCTATCGAGGAAATTTGCTATAAATTTTAATAATTTTCTTGTTGCATGGTTCTTTATGAATTATCTGCAGGTTCCAATTAGAAATGCAGAATCGCTTGGTTATGCGTACGATGATTATATTCCAATGGTTGATAAGGTTGTGGATGCAAGTTGGAAGAAACAAGTACAAGATGAAAAGCTTCAAGCCATCTGTAAAGGTATGCAGCTTGTTGTTTTTTTACGTTACCCCATAAAGTCTTTTTTTAGGGTTAATGGAAACTTTATTTCAGGACCGCTAGCAAAGCTATGCGGTACAAGAATATAATAGAGAAAAAGATTCGCATCCTGAGGAATTGCAAATATACCTTCAGAATTTATTAGCATGACCAAGACATTTTTTCCTAATTGTAAAACTGCTTTCCCTCTTCAGCTTTACTTTTCAAATTTTAAAACTAACATTGTTAGCAACAACATGAAGTCTACTTGAGAAACGAAGGGATTTGAACTTTCATCTATTTTGGGTAAACTTTGGTTTAATTTTTGTCATATGCAAGAAGATGCAACAAGATTATTTGTATTTGCACTTGGACTTTAAAGTGCCATTCTAATTTCCATAGGGGCGCGCTCTAGCAGTACTAGTACCAACATATGCTATGGTGTTACTAGGTAGATATGGGGTCCACGTGATTCATGCATGAAATCCAACCCATCCATCAGATGCAACAGCGAATGTTACCACCACATCCCGTAAATCAGGCTGATCCATGAATTAGGTGGGACAGTACACAGGGAACAACTTGGAAGGGAACGTCCACCCTTGATTTGCGTGGAGGTCCCATCATCTTGTTCATATGTAATCCATGCCATTCAGAACATCTGGCCTGCATGAAGGGTCAGGACCATGGTATTCTGTATCGGTCATGGTGGTTGTAACAGTCACCACCATTACCAATATGGGGCAAAACGATTGTTACGATTCCTATAACGGTTGATTTTTTTCTTGCCCGAAAAAATCTGAAAAAAATATCTAGAAGATCCAGAATAATATAAATATTACGAATATTTATTCCTTTTTTTTTTTTTTTTAAAGCATGTTTATGGTAGCATAATGGTCCACTCTTCAATGAGAGTGTGTATCGGGCTATCTGGTGAATTTATGAACATGGTTATATGTATCTAATGTTTACACATCACAATCACACATTCAAACTAAAAATCGGAAATTTTTTTTGCATAAATACCACTTTTTTCAATTTTTTTTTGAAAAAATGGCCTTCGGATATTCTATTTGCTCAAATTGCTTCCATCTATGGTTTCAATCCTAAAAACTATAGTAAGAGTGGTTGAAATCTGCTGTAGAATGATTCAGGAGAGTTTCTAGAATAAGAAAAGTAGAAAAATAAGGAGAAAGTGGATTTAAATTATAAAAAAAAAATTGTAGTTTTTGACCATTACGAGGTTAACTGTCAATACAGTCCAAAAAAACCAGCTACCCTATTTCACCCCCATATAATGAAATGGTCACGGCCGTTACCTACATGTATCTGCCTTTATGGTTGTATCATATAAAATGCCTTGGTTAGGACAAACATCCAGCTGTTTTGCAATTCAGGTGGGCCCTTGTGCAAATCGAAGTTGGGCATCTCCTCTGTGTTGTGGTTCACTTGAGTGTTGGATCGAACTGATGTTTTGCTTCTGGGGGTGATATGAGGTGATGAAACCGATGGACAGGTTGGATGGCCTGCAAACATTGCGTGGGGCCCACTTCTCCCTTGTACCACCCTAAGCTTACTGTGGTACCAGTACCATTGGATTGCACCTCATTTCCATACACCATTGAAAAGAGTACTTTGAAATCTTTGAAAACAAATGGACCGTTACACATCACATTGCACAATGAAAAGAAAAGGATAACTTGGACAGAGGTAATTTTCAGCAAATTTAAAAAACGTCCCGCTATTTTGGCCAACTCTCCAAAATAAATCCTTTCTATCCATCAGGCCATCACTCATAGATTGGATTAGATATCTCCCTTTAAGCTCTTTCAGATTTTTTTAAAAAAGAATTGAGAATTTTATTAAAAGTAAAAAAGCAAAAGACAACAAGACGAAAAAGGAAAAAGAACAACAGAAACAAAAACAGGAAAAGAAGAAACTAAAATACAACACCAGAACCCTGACCGGCAGCAAAACCCAATACCCAAAACCCCGACTGAGATTTTTTATGCTGGGAAAAGGTTAATGAATTCATTAAGAAACATCAATAAGGAGGTATCAAAGTTCTAATACTGAGGATCAGCCCGGTGAGATGATATTTGGCAATTGTTTCTAGTGTTTGAAAGATCAAAAGATGTCTCTTTCTATTAATGTGATGTTTTAAACATTTTAGCATGCCTATGAAGCTGTAATATCTTGCAAAATTTAATTCCTGGGTGGTGCAGGCATGATATCTATGCCAGAAACTTACAAGGCTTCAGAAGGGGCTTCAGAAGGGGCTAAGTTTGGTGGAGTCATGGCCTTCGTCATGGGCATTGTCACTATGTTGCGGGTAACGCGCAGCATGCCAAAGAAGGATTCTGCCATGGATTGTGCTTATCCTGCTTATTCTGTTGACAAGATGATTAAAGGCCAGACACTTCATCACCAGTTCCCCATCACGACAATTTCCACCACTGATTACGCCTCTGTTATGAAGCGCCTCGGTGAGTTGGAAGAGAAGGTGACTGTTCTCAGCATGCAACCTCAGATGCCAATTGAGAAGGAGGAAATGTTGAATGCTGCTGTAAGCCGTGTTGATGCATTGGAAGCAGAGCTGGAGTCAACAAAGAAGGTAAGTCTGCTGATGCTCAGTGTCCTGTGAATGCAGTTGGCACTTCTAGTGAAACTGAGTAAATTTTGTTTATGCATGTGTGCTGGAGATCTTATTGAGGATACAGGTGTATGTTCATGTGCTTCAGTATTCTGGCGTGTTCATGCACTTGTACATGTTTGTGTGTGTGGTTTAAACTATCAGTAGGAGCATTTATCATCCATCTCCAAACCATTACATGTATGATCAAATATCTAACTTTTGACCCATTTTAGTATCATATCGGTGTACAGTGTCATGACAAAGAAAAAGAAAAAGAAAAAGAAAAGTGTGTATTGAGTGATATGATATGTAGTGGATGGTAATGTTAAATCATGGAGCGAGGGTGCACGCACATGTTGTTTGCATGTGTAAAGTCACTTTTCTAGACACGTCCTAAACCTCACAGACACATCATTGCTCTCTCTCTCTCTCTCTCTCTCTCTCTCTCTCTCTCTCTCATTAAAAAAATGTGCTGTTGAAAATTTGTAGTTGAAATGCCCAACTGTGCACATTGAAGTCAAGTCATGTCCTTGTTTTTAATATTGTCCAATAACTCTACAAATAGCTGCGAAAAGGCTATAATAATGATTCCACAGGCATGTTCAGTGCGGTATATCGGGTTCTCCATACTGTCTAATGCCTCGCATTTGTATGAAATGAAGACACCAACCCTTGTATAGGTCACCCACGTGTTAAAATCTCCAGTTAAACTATTTGTTTTTTTGCAGTTATAATAGGCAAATATATTCTTGAGCATCCTGTATTATAATGTTCGGTTCTCCCGTTACGCGACTATAGTCTTTTTTAGCTTCTTTCAAAACCAGAATATGATATTGGTCACATCCTCGTCTGTTTTTATTTTTTCCCATTACTGAAACTCTTATGTTATCATTTAGTTCTGAATTCTGTTTGATTATCTATTGGTTATAATTTTTCTTGTTCTTGCAGGTTTTGGAGGAAGCCCTTGCGCGACAGGAGGAATTCCTTGCTTACCTCGATAAGAAGAAGAAGAAGAAGACAAAGATGGTAAGCCCAAAATTTACTTTAAAAAAGGCTTAAAAACTAGTCAGATTCGATTGGACCCTAGTAAGTCCACTCAATACTTGTTTGGTTGCTTGATAAAAAATTACACGTTGGAAAATATTTTCGACAGCATCTTTCTTCTTCTTTTCCTTCTCTTTTCGAGGTCTCAAGTACTCACTCATGCTTTTTAGGACTCAACAGAACCATTTTCGAGTACTTGATGCAGTTATTCTCTTGGTACCTGAGCATATATAATGTTTGGTTCTGTCTGTAGTCTCCAAATCCGCATGTGTTAAAAAGTTTTTCCTTTGTCAGACTCCGCTCAAAATCATGGTTTTTGTCAACAATCAAAGTCAATCAACTTGAGGGAATTTTCACAAAATTGGATTTTGGTTTTGGTACTTTGGGCCAAGACAACTGAATACTTTGGCTGTGGAGTGTGATTGTTTAGTTATTATATTTATTTTGACTTACAGATTGCAAGACATGATGAAGAAAATGCTAGTGTTTCCTTTTCCAAAGCCTTTTCCCCCTTTCTCGAATGCCCTCTATACGATTCTACTCCTTATCATCTGAGTTTAATCTTTTCACACACACTCCGTAGTGGGATTTCACCACCTATGGGTACTTGAACCCTTGACCTGGTGTTGAAACTCTTGTGAGTCTACCACCAGGGCAAGAGTAAGGGTCAAGGACCCTTATCATCTGAGCTAAATTTCACAGCACTCATCTTTCATCCTGTATATTTATCGATCCCACTTTCGTCCTTGCTGCAAAAGTTCATTTTCATCCTTCCAGAAACACCCTTCCTCAAGAAATGCTACTCTTGCCTTTCCTGGAATCATTTGATTTGTATCTGTCCCCCATCTCCCAATTTAGTCACAATTGTGCTTGAAAGGTTGCCATTTTGGTTATTTCTGTCGTGTCAAGCTTTTCTCCTGGATTGCCCTTAATTTCCAAATTACTAAAAAGCCAATTCTTCATGGGATGCAGATTGCTTGGGGACCCAAACTCCATGTAGCTCGGCATTGTTGAGACTTGACGGGATTTGATCAAGCCATGTGCCAATGTCAGAGCGTGTTAGAGATGGGCGCCATTTGAGTATGTACTTGACCTAACAACTTTCAAACATGTTTTCCGTGGGCCCCATCTTTGACGGTGGCACATGGCCCAATCAAATCCCGCCATGTACCAACACCACCAAACTACATAGTGTTGGGGTCACCACGCAATCTGATCCCTTCTTTTTAGAGCCATTTCCAGACTATCTAACCTAATCTCAAAATCCCCTTCTTTCTTGTTATTTCAATTGCCTTTTTTTTTGTCCTAACATTATGGACCTTTGCTTCTTGTGACACAGAACCCATTCTGCTGGTAAAGAGAGGAGCTGTAAAAGACATTCCACTGCTAGTAATTAAGCTGTGAATTTGGTGCTGGAGCCTATGGCGATTTTCCGTCCTCCAAACCCAACTGAATGTAATTTGCCATGTTTGAATAACCAAACTAATATAGAGGGTTTTGGTTGAACATGCAAATTTTCCATTGTTTCATTCTTATATAATCTGAGGTTGCATTTTGGATGCACAAAGCAAATTGAGTTGTGAACCTTCAATCTAAACAAGAGGAAATGATCAAATTACAACACGCTTCCTCTCTATTCATAATGTGGAAGGACCCCCAAAGAAAGCAATGTGATTGTGATTTGGAGCTATTACATTCATTTCACTAGTCCCACAAGAAAGCAATGTGCTTGTGATTTGGATCTATATGGCAGTTATCATCTGATCATTTGCACTAACATGCAAATAATCGTAATTCAATAGGGCGGCGATGGGTTGCTTTGACACGCAGGTCAACTGGCCCAACCTGCTTGTGAGGCGGATTTTGGCCAAGATGAATGGGTACAGGGTCAGGCTTGGGTTAGAAGTGTGGCTAAGTAATGGCTTGGGCTTGGGTTGAATGCCATCCTACCTGCCCTGCCCATAGACCTTATAGCATTATCAATGGGATGGACCAGATGACCCAACCTGACTCAAAACCTGAAACAAATTAATAGATGATCAGCAATAGGTACATCCTCATGATGTATGTTTGCATTGCATGTATTCACTAGCTGGGATGGCTCGGCTGGGGATACCTTGTTACCTATTCCTTTCTTAAACTCAAGTGGGGCCATGCTAGGTTGCAGTCAGGGCGTACTGAATTTTGAGGATCGTGCTGGGTCAGTTTGGTTGAGCCCGACAAGGAGAATTGATCACATACGGGCTGTCTGCATCACAAGTGATACTTTGCATTTTCAACCACTAAAAAAGAGAAAATTAATAATTTTTAATCCCCAAATGATTTTTAGTTGCTGAAAATGCACGGCATCACAAGAGTGATGCGGGCAGCTAGTAGGTGATTAGATGGGTTGTGTCGGGTTGGGCCCATGCATTGGGAATTTTAAGTGGGTCATGCTGGGTCAGGTTGGTCGAGTCTCACCAGAGATTACACCAGAGATTATAATTAAATGGGTCAGGTCAGGTCGGGCTCAGGCATAAAGACTTTTAAGCCAGTCAGGTTGGGCTCAGGCAGAACCAATTTTAAATTGGTCCAGTCAGGTTGGGCTAATGCAGAACCAATTTTAAGTCGGGTTCAGGCTCAAATTCCTGGACCATTTAGTAAATGAGTCAGGCCGGGGCTAACATCAACCCAACCCAAATTACACCCATTGCCACCCCTAATTCAGTATGATAATGCTTACAAGCTAGGGTGAGGGCGTGGAAGCCAGTCTCCAAGCTAGGGAAAACTGGCCCTTTATCAAGGGTGAGGTTTGATTGTGTGACGTGCATGCAGACCCCCTACCCCTCCTTAGGGTGCACACATGCAGATATGGCATACCGCTATATCTGAGCTTTGCATCAGGTGGGCCACGCTGTTGAGATTTCTGGCCTGGAAATTATTTTTAAAAAAAAATAGGCCATACCATTCAGGTGGGCCAATGCACAAATCAAATGAATGGCTCATGAAAATATTGGTTTAGGTGAGTGTTTGTTTTGTATGCTGCACCCACCTGAAGACTGCTGATGGTCTGATCTTTTAGACCTATCTAAACAGTGTGACATACCTGATGGAAAACTTGGATCTCAGACAACTTCGACATAATGACGTGTGCTGGCGTGTGGATGGGCCCCACTTTATATCTATCAGAACTTACATTCCTGGGCAAAAACCAAATCAGAATTAGGAAGCCTTTTGTTATGAACCGCGCTAACCTACCTCGGGTAGGTACCTCTGCTCTAACCTCAAGTCATACCTACTGCCAACTAAGTGCCGCGTGGGTGGAACTTCATGAGACTTAACACCGTCCAGCACCAGCAGGTATGTTGCCTCATGCTCACCTAGGACCCAAAAATCACGATGATCCAAAACTCAGGTAGGCAACACCACAGTAAACAGCCGTACAAGACATCCACCATTAGTTGTGCAGGGACCACTGGTGTTTATGGGCCATCCAATCCATTCATCTGACATGCCTCTTCGGGAGGCAAGGATTACCTGAAAATCACAGCATTCCAAAACACAGGTGGGCCATGCCATGAGAATACAGAGGTTTTTTTGTATAATTTTGAAGTTTGTGAGTGCTGAATCAGCCTGATTTTGACTTCAACGCCAAACAAGGAGTGGCATATCTGATGGATGGGGTGGATTTCATGCACATCGAATCGTTTCCCTATGTTAGAGAATGTTACCCCCACTAAACACACAAGGTACAGAAAAGTTTATTTTTTCTAATTCACAAATTAGAATTTCTAGTATCTTTTCATTACAGAATTTGAAACAAATTACATAACAAAAATGGGAAACCACATTTTTGATATCCCCTCTTTCACCAACAAAATTTCCTCCTCTGCAGAACACGACAAAATCTCACATCAATCTCACTGCCAACACGAATGAAGGACAAACAAAAGAGAGTTTTGAAAATCGAATAAAAAGCTTTACAGATAGTGAAGTTGCAACATCTTTAACTTACCCGGAATTTAGCATCGTGTTGACGGTCTATAAATGCAAGCACTTCCTCTTCCCTCATCAATGCTTCATGTAGAGCCTAATCAAAGAAGAAGAAGAAAGTGAAAGAGGAGATATTTGATAAACTGGCAGACTGTGATGCTCTACATACGCCTGGACACATTATACCTAAAACTAGACTGCCAAATGGTGGGACCACCAATGGAGATGGGCTCGGATGACCACATATACCGAGATACAAGCACAATGCATTGGATGAATTCTTGCATGCAAACACAAGGGACTTCCCTAGACGTGCAACGATACAAAAAACGTAGATGGAAGGATGCATGCATATGTTCAAATATACAGTTGCAAGCAGTGTGACAAATATCACCAAGATTTTCAAAATGTCGCAATAATAGCGCAAGAAATACACCAAAGATATTATCGAGCAATTTTCTAAATCACTATTGTAACCATCATCATCATCTAAGCCTTCTGCCATTCCACTCCATCAGGGCGATATTTTCAAAATCTTGGAAGATCTTAAAATAATGCATGCATCATGATATTAACTTGAAAAACAGTAAAAACATTAAGATTTTGTTATATAGATATATATATTTAAAATGTAAATTTATTTAATAATTTACAAAAAACATTTTAAAATATTTTTATTTTTGGCGAGATTTTCTGGATAATATCTTGAGAAAAAAACCTCAAAATTTGAAAATCACCAGAGAATTTTCCAGGCCAAGAAAGAGATCAGTCACTATGGTTGCATGGATGGAACAACATATATAGAGGTGCATGCATAGGGGGGTGGGTGGGTTTGGGCTGGGGCCGGCCGACATGCAAACATTTTTACGCAATGCACATGCATTCAATGAAACAGTAGCTGTCACTTGAGAATGTTATATAAAGATATATGGATGTTTTAGCAAGAAAGGCCAATGCTGATCCCAAGTGAAGGGTATGAGCCATCAGGCTCTTTGCATTGGCTTCCCCTCTTATAATGCTTCTGTTTGCTTTCTAAGAAGATTTGTTACCTGCTAAAAAGAAAAGGACAATATCGGGTCCTGAGCTTCTGATGCATCCCATCTGCAGGGCTGTCAATGGGCTGGGCTCGGGCCAGGCAAAATCAAAATTTTGAATAGGCGCAGCCCATCAAGCCTGTCCTGAACAGTTAAAAAACCAGGCTGAAGCCAACCCCCGGCCCAGCCCATTGACAGCCCTAACCGTGGTTCATTAACCAGACTGTCGACCTGATGGGCGGGCCTCATGGTGGAAGGTGGTTCCCAATAACCTCCTAGATCAGAAGACCCTATCCATCCAATATTTTGTCCTTCTTGGAGATGGTTGCTGTGTGTGTGTGTGTGTGTGTGTGTGTGTGTATTCCTTCTTCTTAGTCATCTATTCTTAGACCACCAATCGTGAGGAAAGTATCTTCAGTGCAGGAGATTTTTTGGAGAATCATCCATGATGGGGCAAGACTTCTGTCGCTCCATCCCCGCAGGGGCAGAGAACCCGTCGCTGTCTCGGCTGTGCTACTGGAGGCTCTGGATGTTAGACCAATGATGTAAGTTCCGAACCATGGGCCTCACATGCATGGACAGGGTGCATCAGGACACTATTCACATCTTGGTGCATCAAGACTCCGAAATGTTTCATCAGTCAGATTTCAGAATTCACTTCATGATTGACGCCAAGCAAAGGGCTCTGGTGTATGTTGGACGATGACAAAGTTACATGATAATGAATGAGGGTGCAAAAATGCAAATTTCATTCTTGAAGGAAGAAATAAGTGAGTATGCAAAACTATACCTTTTTCGTAGCAATAAGCTCAGCCTCTAAAGCATCCACACGGCAAATGGCAGCATTTAGCAACTCCTCTTTCTCAGTTGGCATCTCAGATGGCTTTGTCTGAAGTGTTTCGACCTTTTCCTCCAGTTCGGCCAGCCTTTTAAGGACAGAAAAGGGGAGGTCCGACTCTGTGAATCCGGGAGATGGTGAAGGCGTGCAGAGTTCTTTGGGCACTGGATTGAGCATGACAACTGGATATTCATGATCTGATTCAGATAATCTGTCATGCAGCTTTTGTTTCACATGGCAGGTGATCGAACGGACAAGGGCAAAGAAGGTCATGAAGAATGCCAAAAATGCTGTGAGAATTCGAGAAAGAATTCCCTCTCGAGGCTTATTCAATTCCGATGGAGGAAGCGGCCCTGGATCAAGGATATTAATGAGAACTTTCTGAGCATACCAAGAACTTGGAAAATAAAAGAAAAAAATTGAATGACTATTGGATCGCAATGGCAAAGAAAGAGGAACAATGAGAATCCAAGAAAACTACTAACTATGAGATTTAACAGTCCAATAAACCTACTAAGTTGGTCCTAACCTACTCAAATACACATTCTTATCATGTTTGAATTTGAAAACATTTAAAAGAAAGGAAAAAGGGAAAAAAGAAGAAGAAGAAGAAGATTTTGGCAATTCAAATTAGCATTACTGTTATAGATACATCAACATCACTAACGTGTAGCTGCAAGAGCTGAATAGTTTTATGGAAAAGAAACATGCAGAATGAATTGATTTCAGGAGAAAGTTTGAAATCAAAACATATAGCCATTCAGGACCACCATGTAAGCTAGTGATTTTAGAAAGGGACGAAAACCAAGGGTGAATCTTCAGGACATCCTTAAGAGAGATTTTTGTAAAAACCCACCAAAGATTTAAAAGAGATGGCCGGTTTTCTTTAATTAACAAAAGCGTAGAACTCAATTTTGTTTTCACTTCTTTTGAAGTCATTATCCTTTGTTATATATCTTAAAACTAATTTGGGTGACAAGAATGATAATGCAAGAGCAATCACATACAATAACTAAATAAAAATCATTAAAAAGTTTTTTTACAAACCCAAAAAATTCTGACCTTTGGGAGACGGGAGCCTTTGATAGGGCACTTCTTTTTTCCATCCGGCATCCACTGCTTTATCCACCATGGGAACATACTCATCAAGCTCCGAGAATTCCACCTTTCCAGCCACTTTGGCCTGATTAATTATCAAATATATCATAAAATAGAAGCTACCTCAACTAGGGGTGTCAATGGGCCAGGTTAGGGCTGGGCCAACCTCTATCTAAGCCCGGCCTGCAATATTTGACACAGGCCAAACCTAGCCCAGGCCCATGACGGGCCAAAAATCCAGCCCGAAGTGTTTAAGCTGGCTCAAGCCCAAGCCCCTTCCATCACGAGAGGTTGGTGGTGGATTTTTTCAAAAAATTTCTCATCCATGCCCTCAAGGGTCGGGCCGGGCTGACGGGCTCTTTTACATAGTCCAAGCCCAGCCCGTTTAAAACATAGAGGCGTGACTTTTAAGTCTGGGCCCAGTCCTCAGACTTGATACTCCAGACCAACCCCAGCCTGAAAGCCCAACAGGCCAGCCTGGCCCATTGACAGCCCTGACCTCAACCCTTGTATACCATAGTGTCCCATGACTGGATATGGAAGTCCAAAATACCATGACAAGACCTACTTCTTCACGAACAGGAGTCAACTGAGGATTAGGAGTGTAGCTCCTAAAAGCTTTGGGGGAAGAGATGTCCTCAGCTTCTGAGCCAGACTCTGCAGTAGATGTATCACCGCCCTTAATCTGATCCACCTGGAGGAAAAATAACACCCAAAACTGAATAGGACAATCTTAACTGAAATAAGATGTATTGAAAGTGAAGTTCGGTCCATGAAGTAATTGAGAAAGATGGTCTCACTGTTGGATATTGTGGCTTAACATAAGTCATCTTCCCATCACTGTTTGAAATTGTCACGATTTGCTGGGCACATCGTGCTTCACCATCAAGAACCATCTGTGGGCCAATACACACATGATCATTAGATTTGGTCCATCAGGTTAGGAGATATCACATTGAGTAAAGATAGTATAAGACTAACTTTACAGCATACACAATAAACACAAGTAATAGATATGAAGTTCTAAAAGATAGTAGAAAACCTTCAAAATGTTTGGGTCCTTCCAAGGACCTTTATCTGACCTAAGGCAACCCCCTTGATCTGCACAGGTACAAGCACCACCAAGAAATTCTGGCAACTCACTAGAGGAATCCAAACCATGCCACAGGTATTAAAAGGGTTGGTATATGAGTTTTAAGGAGAATATACATGCCCATGATCAATAAATCCTACACCAGAACTGAAGGCAGGTATAGTTACCTAGCATCAATCATTTCAAGCAACCTGCTCTGGTACTTGTTTCCGAGAACCTGAATAAAAGGAAAAGAAAAGAAACACATCAACAATTCAAACTTCATACGATTTTGCAGCATCTCAGAATAATAGACAATAATCACTCAAAAAAGAAAGTAAGGAAAGCATCCTTGCATACGTGAATCTTTGAAGTGGTTTTGGGATCGATGAAGGACTTCACAGTGTTCCACAGCAGCCTAAAACCAGGGCCAGCATTGATTATAAACATTCGGCACAGTGTCTGCAACAGTGTAATTCCCATGTCATTGGAAAGTAATAGACATATACACACTTCTGATGAGGAAAGGAACCCATATTTATATTTGAGCCTCGAGCCAAATAATTACAATCATGTATTGTGTTAAGACTAAATACCTCAGGATAGTTGTCACCATCAATTTTCTGCAGCCGCGTGATGAGTTCACGTGCAGTCTTGCTGAAGTTTTTTAAACCCTGAATAACAAATACATAGTCGGGAAATTTCTACAAAGAGAAGTACAATGTACTAAACCTCTGAAAAAAAAGGACGGAAAACCTGCATTTCAGGTTTCGGAGAAAGTGAATAGATAACATACCACACCCTGAACATCTAGAATTGTTGTACTTGAATCAATGTGTCGTTTTGCAGCAATGGAGCAAGCTGGAAACTTAACGGCGAAAGTCTTCTCAAACCCTTGCACGTGGTATTTTATGTACCGATCCATGGTGGTCACTTGCATGAGTTTGTTGGGTTCAACCTTCCCCAGTCTTTCAATGTAAACAGGTCTTCCTTCCTTGTCCACGCCATGATAACCATGAGGGTAGTATTGTAAAACTTCATCCAACTCTTTGAACTCAAAATCCTGTTGAAAGTGACAACATCGATGAGCATGCTAATCAATCAAGAAGTAAGCAGGCAAACCAAAGCAAAGATTCCCAAGTAATACTTTGAGAGATGGGATGCATGTGTGAGTATCAACAAATGATTATACCTCAAAAATAGTATCCGTACCAAAGTCCTTCCTCCATTGAAGCATTTCAGCCCACATGTGTTTTGCTTTCTCAATGTCAAATTTCCTTGCTTTCAAAAATCTGCATGGGGAAAATATTTGAGCACGTAATTTTCCAGGCAATCATGAGAAGCTAAACAAGCTAAAGAACATTAAGCAACATCAAAGAAAAATTGCTTTGACCATGAAAATATCACTGGAAAGTTACTCAACAGCATATAGTATGAAGTTGGTTAGTTCGAAAGGCAGAGATAGGAAAAAATAAGGGCATTTTTTAATTTATTTGGGACACTTCATTTGTAGGTGGTAATCAATACAAAAAGAACAAGAAATAATAAATAAGTATGCAAGGATGATGGGAATCCAGAGGTATTCTATTCCATTGTATGTTAGCAACAATTTAAGCATACCAGGTGCCCTGGTTATTGCTAAGTGAAAGAAGAACACATGATCAAGTAGAAGAAACTTCACACCAACTATAGCAACATTGACCATGACATTCCTAAAAAAAGATGTGTGCGTGTGCGTGCCCGCCATGGGTTTGGGTGAACAGCTTCGGTCGTGGGTTTGCTCCACATAGACATGAGTTAGATTCCCCTCCCCGTGGATTACCCGATGCACGTGGTTGGTGGGTGATTGTGTGCATCTGCAAGGAATAGTCTCACCTTAGGGGCGGGGACACCTTGTCATCATCATCATCATCATCACACACACACACACACACACACACACACACACACACACACTCGTGGGAGAGTGGGTGCAAACTATTGCTTTGCATGGATGATCAACTCATTTATCTGAATTGTCCATTAGGTCCAACTCACTTTCCATGGGACGCCATGAAAAATTCACACCAATCAGAGAAAATTTTCCATCCGATTAATGCCATACAAATTAGATGGCTTGGATTAAAGATCTAATGATAAGAATGAACAGTCTGTTCTATTGAGTCACTTTTTATGGCATCTATCTTCAAGGGAGGACCATGGTCACCCTATCCATGGCTATGCAAATTTTATATCAAGAGAGGTCAATGTTTGGGAGGTTAGCATCCTATGATGACCATGAGTTTTCATGGTGGCCCACAAATAGTGGGGCCAACCCAATGGCATGTTATGCAGTCTCAGAGTGCATCAATAGCATTACTGCATGCGTAGCATCACATGAGCTTTCCTATATGTTATATGTAATAATGTCATCTTTTGCCTGCAATTTGTGCTCATCAGCAACCTCTAGTAAGAACATAGTAAAATTATTGAAGGAAAAAAAGAAAAAGAAAAAAAGAAAAAAGAAAAAGAAAAATTAACCTGCGTAACCAAATTGTTGGAGAAAGACAAAATGGTATTCATTTATGGATTGAAAAATGGATTACATCTGAATCCATTTATCAGTAATTCACATGATATTGGGTATTTTTAAATCTAAAAAAGAAGTTCAATCAAATTATCTTAGAGAAAATATGGCGCAGAAGTGAGCTTGATGAGAAGTCTTTTCACATCAGTAACTAGATTAAGTTCAAAAACATTTCCATATGGAGTTGACTTTACAAAGAAACAAGTTATGTACTCGTAGAAAGATGCACAATTGATAGGCACATAAAAGTGAACATCAACACAAAGTTAAGGTACCTTAACATCATATGATAATCATCATGCCTTTCAGGCAACATTTCATCCAAAATCAATGCTTGGCGAAACACATCGACAGCTTGTAATTCCTCAACATCCCGTACATCTTCAATCGAGACAGAAATGACTCGACTATCACTCTTCCTTCTACTTTTTTTCTTAAGAGAATGCCTGAATTTATTAGATGCATTTATTGCCTTCTTCTTCAGTGATCCAATTCTCGTCCTCCTTTCATCTTCAGAAATTTCGAAGTCAGATTTCCTTTCTCTTCTCTCATCATGACTAGAGAACCCCTCAAAGCCTGTAATATGTTACAAAGCCAATCATTGACCATAAAATTGCAAATAGATCATTTAATTTCTAAACAGAGGGTAATTAAATCTCAGTTTTATCAAGCTATGAGAATAATGAAATATCAGTTTCATCTAACTATGTCATTGTTCCTAATCTACCTGTTGATCAAATGGGCCATATATGCACAAAGAAATAGACATTTTTGAGGAATGAACCAACAGTCTACATTCAAGATGGATGGGTTGCCTAACCAAGGATTGGAATTGCATATTTGTAGGATATAAAACATGTACATAGAAAGTCGGGTTGGGCAAAAATGACTGGAGACCAATCCTAGCCTAAAAATTGATCAGGGACATGCATCAGGGACATGCATGCAAGGGCCAACCTGGCCCATGGACCAATCTGTCAGTCCAAGTCCAACCCAAAGTTGGGTCGAGCTCATCAGGTCAGGTGGGCTACTTGGCCCAAGGCCACCCTTAGAGGTCATTGAAAAGCCACGACCTAGTCCAGCCCGGCCCATTCACACCTCCAGTCATGGAAATCTTACAAAATTGGAACACGCCGTGCTGGTCAGATCCAGATGATTTGCCAAAACCAATATTAGAACCATGGCCATGTTAACACAGCATGGGAATGGGTATTGAGAACGCCAACGATTACAGTGATCCTCTAAACCTTGAACTTTACAATTCACACATATAAACTGTACTGAAATATTCTCCAAACATATCCACAGGCTGAACTTGTAGCAAACAGCTGCTACTGTCAATAGCACGGCTTTAAAATATCGGTTTCAGAGCATGACCCTCCCAGTCCCAGAGACTGAACCTGGTACACACCCCGACTTCCTAGTTCATGCTCACCACAACTCATTATGGGAGGTCAACAATCAACCCGACTCGGTCTGGTTTTGGAGCATGACTCACCTGCTGACTTGTTCCATTCACCACTGATATGGGGTGGACTAAGTTTCAAAAGATATCCTGATCATGGTTCAAAAATGCAAAGTTCCTTGAATTTTTAGAAAATCACAATTCGCGAATTATCTAACAATTCACTAATTGCTATCTATTTGCAAATTACTAACCAAAAATTCAATATTTCAAACAAAACCCGAAAAATCAAGAAAAAATCGCATTTCCTCTTTTAAGAGAAGAAATCCGGGTTGCTTTTCAGATTTATTTCTACCCTGGATAATCTAGCCTTGTGAATTTTTCCCGAACATAAACTCCTAGAACGATGCTACGGTTTGGTCGAAATTCTACATCACTAGCAACTCTAGTTCCAAAGCTATATACACGGGTGCGTTTGATTTCACCAAATTTCATGAAAATATGCACCAGATTAAACTGATTAGTCATGAATAACATGAAATTTCTTGATATTTGGTACAACCAAACGCACCCGAATTATAAAAAAAAATCCCCCAATTTCGCATATTACCAGCTGAAAATAAATAAATAAATAAAAACATCTAGAATCATCACAGAGAAAAACAGAAGAAAAGAGGATTTCGGTCAGATATACTCACAAGGCCGGGCAAATCGATCAAGCGGACCGGACATCTCTGTGCTTCCGAGCAGAAAAGCAAAATTCAGGTCGATATGATCACCAGAACAACTAAAACCCTAGAAACGATCGAATTGAACTAAACAAATCCAAACCACTGGAGGTGTCGATCGAACCGTTTATCCGCGAGGAGAGAACTTGAGATCAACGGTGGATGATGGGTTCTAACAGCGTTTCGCATATGATTTTGTAAACTGAGAGAGAGAGAGAGAGAGAGAGAGAGAGAGAGATTGGGGAGGGAGCAGTAGAGATTTTTATTTTATATAACTTTTTTCTTTTTTTCTTTTCTGGCGAGTTAATCGAAGGAAATTGATTGTCCTCGGCAGAGGGAAGCAGATTGCCTGTTGATATTCATGGTGGCTGGTGCTGTGGGCCCACCTTGATGCATGTGTTTTATCCACACCGTCCATCCGTTCTTTCGGATCATTTTAGGTGAAAAAAATGAAGCAAATATAAAACTCAAGTGGACCACACTACAAGAAAAGGCTGTAATTGAAAGTCCACCATTCAAGCATACTTGTGGCCATGAAAGTTTTGGATCAAGCTGATATTTGTGTCTGTCTGACAGGTTTGATGGTAAGTAAACATCATCGGTGGCCCTGGAAAGGTTTTTAAGCGGTGATGGGTGTCGTTATCCCAGTCTTTTATGTGGTGTGTGGTCCACTTGAGCTTAAGATCTGATTGATTTTGAAACCGTAAAAACTGATGTACCGTGTGGATATAAAAAATATACATAAGCACCTGCAATTAGGATATAAGTCAAAAAATTAATAATAATTGGAAGTAGACTCAAGACTGGGATCGACCTCAGGAAGTTATCGCAGGCAATCCACGTGCGTCCAAAACGTTAGCCTTCGGCAGTTGAACCTTTAAAAGCACGGGCCCCACATCCTACTGAAGGCGGGAGGAGTTGAGATGTCGTCATCAAAGCAAATGCACACCATCCACCCCTCGATTACGGTGAATGCTTGAGACGTATACGATATCCAAGTAGTTGAAAAGGTTGGCCCTGCAACGGAAAATAGGCCGATCCACGGACACGCATTGTGTCCTGCCCCCTGCCTGGATGGACCCGGCCAGGCAGAGGCTATGTGGGGTCCACCGTGATGTATGTATTCTGCGGGCCTGGTTAATCGCCCGAGAAAGGGGCTAGATTCAAGTAGACCACATGCCCACCAATAAAGACTTCTTGGGAGCCGTAGGTTTTGATCAATATAAATAAGTTGGATGGCAAAACATTATGGTGGGCCCTAAGAAGGTTCTAATGGTGAGTATCACTGTCACAACTGCTTCCTTTGGTGTGGTCCAATTGAGCTTTGGATCCACCTGCATTTTGGGATTATGCCATAAAATGATCTGTTAAAATGAACGGACGGTGTGGATAAAACACATACATCACACATCACGGTGGGCCCCACAGAGCCGCTACGTGGACCAACTCCGTCCAGGGGGGCAGGACGAAATCCGCGTGCCCCTGATCCACAAGTCATGTCGGCCGGCACATGGACATTGAGTGGACCGTCCATTGTTTTCTGTGGTTTAACGCTTCCTCGTGAATCTATCTGCCTTGATTTTTGTGATCCATAATCTTTAAGGTGGGGCCAGCTTTTTGAACGGCTCAGATTCAATACTTGGGTGGATGGTTAGTAAACGGTCATTCCTTGGGAATGATCAGGTGCGTCCATCTAACTTTGTTAATTAGCTAACGTTCAAGCCGTGTGAGGCTGACCGTGATGTCTGACTAAATCCAACCCGTCCGTTAAATGCGTCCTCAAATGATAGTCCTATTTATTAAAATCCACCCTGATTGTTCACTGAAATGCGCCACACTAAAAGAAATGCTCACCGTAGAAACTCCCGATGGATCTGGTCCAGAGTGTCGTTTCTATCTCATCCAACCCATTGATCAGGTGCGTCCCACCTGAAATAAAGGATCCACCTAAACTCAAATTTTGTTTGGGCTACAATAAGTGAATATATATATGTTTTAGCCATGATCGTACATTTCTCTGTCGTGTGTCCCTGAGTTTTTATTAAGGATGACTATAGGAATGTACGGTAATCATGTTGAGGCACACTAGGTGAACTGTCCGGATTCCCCATACACATCATGTATGGGGCCCACATGGCTCGGACGTATGATAATCAACATAGGTTGGATCGCATGTGATCATTCCCCATTATTACTAGTTAATTATTATTATTATTATTATTATTATTATTTTTGTGTGTGGGATGGTTAGACAGGGTGGATGTGGACCCTACATCAACGTCCAAGTCACATTAGTACTACACTATTTAATATAGAAAGTGATAATTCAACAATGAGCCGTCTGACTCTGATCCGTCGCCGCTGGATCAGGAAGGACTGTTCTTTGTTCTACATATGAAAATTACCAGGTCTGTAGATGGATCTAGTCCGTCCATCTAAGCTTGTCATTTGTATAGATGGCCATAGTCCAAATTCACACTGAAGAGATCATCCTAACCATCAGATTCTCGTAATAAATTCACTTCCATCTTGATTGTCCAGTAGAAGCCCACCTTCCATATGGATAGTACCGTTTATTTAATTCGATTCTCAAAAATAAGCAATCTATTAGAAGGACCACAAGATGGACGGCCTATATTCACTGTACGACCTAACATGTGACAGTTATTGGGCGATGAAAATGGCTTCCTTATCCAGCAGGCCCGAGGCAGTGGATGCGTTTCATATGCGTCACTAGCCATTAACAGCCCTGTCGGCAAGTAATAATCGGACGGTTAAAATTTTCATTGTGGCTCAGATTTGATAAATTGCGCCAATCCAGACCATCCAACTTGTAATCCCATACTGGATCTAGCGTATCTCAAATATTCACACTGATCAGATGACCGTAGAATCTGGTTTCACCCACTGGATTCAAACCGCTATCCATATTCCTTTATACCGTCAATTTCGATGTCCACCAATCCCATGAATGGGATGTTCAAATCAATCAGGATTTGTGAATTATTCATCCATGGTACGGCCCAGGAGTTGGACGGTCTGGACTGGTATACACGTATGTCAGTAGTGGACAGGTCGCCACAAATTAGGAAAAATAAAATAAAATAAAACGTGATAAACGCACAACAAAGACTCACGTAGCCGAGCCGCCAAAGAATCGTTCCATACAATGCAGGTCTACGATCTGTATGGACCCGGTCCACGTGCCATGGCAGGCTCATGCTTCAACTGGACCCCATCAGTGGGCCCTGTCATTTATGGCTAGTGTGTTAAAACTCAACCGTGATGGTTAACTAGTAGTTTTCTACGGTTGATTTGGTGGCCACCGATCAGACGGATATATGATCGCCGATTTCATTCCTATTCTTTACCATTTTCAATCCACATTAGGAAAATGTAGATGGAAAGTCGGATATTACAAAATAACCTGACATGTGTACGGTGGGATATGGGTCTATCATCTCTCAGTTCTACTGGCTCTACTACCGTATGGACACCTACTGCGTACTACCCCACCAGGACCTGGCTAGAGACAGGGGTTCTGTGGGTCCCGTCGTAATGTATATGTTTTATCCACACCATCCATCTATATTTACAGATCATTTCAGTGCATGAACCCGAAAAAGGAAGCAGATTGAAGCTTCAAGTGGACTACACCATAGGAAGCAGCGTGTATTGAACTCGTACCGTTGATAACTTCGTATAGCCCACCGTGATTTTTATTGGCCATCCAACCCGTTCATAAGATAAAATATACCTGTATTCATAAATATCAGTTTGATCCAAAATTTCCGTGGCCCCAAGAAGTTTTCAAAGGCAAGCTTTCAATCCCCACTGCTTCTTGTGGTGTGGTCCTCTTGATCATTCAATCTGCCTTTATTTTTTGGGTTAATGGTCTAAAATCATCTTCCAAAATGGATGGACGGAGTGGATAAAATATATACATCACGGTGGGCCCCACAGAAACCCCGACAGGACCGTCCGTCTTTAGTTGGGTCCCGGGGCGGGCAGTACCCAATCCGCGCCCCTAACGGCAACGGATCATCTTTCCCGCGGAAAAAAAACGTTGGTGCGCTAACTGTACTAGGTGGAAACTCTCATGCACATAGTTTCATTTGGATTCACTGGCATTCGCATCGCCTATCTAGACCGTCCATTTAGGCTAGTAATCATTTTCTACCAATAATATTTCCAATACAGCCTGTAAAGAGTAGATTGGAACTGATGGACGGTGCAGATATTTGATGGGGATGCCAACGAGTCCATATGGAGCATTACTCAAGGACCGGAATCTTCTTCAACACCTGTTTTACCCTGCTCCTAAAACACCCAAGTTTCTAGGGCCCACAGTCCACTCCATCCATCAGGTTCGATACAAAGTGAGCAAGATCCACAACTCAGGTACTGTGGGTTCACAATTCACTGTTAGCCACCCCCACTATGGATCGATACCAAGACCTCAGCGCTGAGACGGGGTATCTTTCACTCAATCTATCACTTGAGCTATAGATCAGGATGTGGGCGCATTTTTCTTCTAATCCGGATGGAATTCACCGGATTAATTGAAAATATAAAAATAAGCATTATCCATATATTAGGAGCAGTTGTACATTTTTTCCGTTGGTGTGGCCGACCAGAGCTTTTTATCAATCTGATCTTTTTTGCATATAGATATACATACAAAACAGTCGGCCCCACAAAGCCTGGCTATGATTAAAATCTGTTAGGCCTACCTTAAAAGTAGTTTGCCTATGCTGCCCATCAGTTTTTCTAACTCATTTTAGGAGTTAATCCAAAAATTGAAGTACATCCAAAGCTCAAGTGAACCACATCTTAGCAAATAGTGGGAGTAATGATTTCCACTGTTGAAACCTTTCTAAGCCAACGATGATGTTTAATCACATAGACATGGATGTAAGGAAAATAAAAAAATAAATATAAGCCTCTGATCCATGAGTTCACAACAGTCTCAGATGAAGCTGATATTTGTGTTTTCTCTTTATCTAAGTCTAATAGATTCTACGCAAATAAGCAAAACTATGGACCCTTTGAAAAGTTTCAACCGTGAGAATCATTATGTCCAAGGTGAGAATTACTATCACCGCTGCATCCTGTGATGTAGCCTACTTGAACCTTGAATCTACTTCACTTTTCTGACTCATATCCTGAAATGTTATTAAAAAAAACAGATGGACGGCATTTATAATCCCCATAACGGTGGCCAGTCGAAGCTCTGCCCGTTCCCAGCTGGAGAGGGCGCTGTAGTACGCAATCCGCGTCCGGATAAAATAAATAAATTACGACAGACACCGTATAGTCGAAGCTCCGCCCATTCCCTAGAAAGCTAGGTGGGGCCCACCCATGATGCTTGTGAGTCCATCCGTATTTTCCAGCTCATGTTCGGACGGGCGCGAATTAGGTGTTGCCTGGGTAACAGCTAGTGGGCGCTACCCCTGACGTAGGGCCCACCTTGATGATGTGTTGTATATCAACGCCGTCCATATATTTTTACAGCCCATTTTAAGATGGAGTACCAAAATTTATGGAGATCCAATTATCAGGTAGACCACACCACCAGAAACAGCGGTGATTGAGTGCCTCACCATTAAAAAATCCAAAGGGCCCATCGTAAGGTTTCTGTTATGTTTATTTGCTATCCTACCTGTTGATAATGTAAAAAATATCCGGATGAATGGAAAATAAAAATATCAGATTCATCCAAAACTTTTGTGGCCCGTAAAAATATTTAATAGTTATTCATCACTGTTTTTATTGATATGGTCCACCAGCGATCTGGATTTTCATCTGATCTGGGATCGCAAACTAAAATAAGATGGAAAAACAGATGGACGGAATGGATATACATCCAGAAAAAAAAACCATCAAGGCGGACCCGACACGGTTAGGGTAACACCCCGGATAACAGCCAATCCGCTCCTGTTCGGACATGAGACCGAAAATAGGAGTGTTCAAAATTTAAGTGGGCCACAAGACACGAAAAAGTGGGGATTGAACGACCACTGTTGAAAGATTAATATTTCTGTGTTTTCTGTTCATCTGACCTTATGAATGGTTTGGATGGCATATAAACATCACGATGGACCCCAGCAATGTTCCACGGTAGACATTTCCCTACATCTCTACCTTTTCCTATCGTGTGGCCCATAGAGTTTTGAATCTGCCTCCTTTTTGGGCTTATTACCTAACACGAGCTGCGAAAATGGACGGACCGGGTGGATTCCTAACTAACAACACGTTGGGCCAAACTAACTTTCGACCGGGTCGTAGGCAGGCGTCCGTTTTGGACCCTGATACTCAAAAGCATAGCCGACAATTCGGTCTTCGAATCCTGCCGGTAATCCAACCTCATCAAATCCGTACTTGCAATTCTCGTGTACAAGATCTTGACCTTTCATCTGCTGGGTTCTACTATGTATGGAAGGTATCCCGAAAATCAAACACGTCAGCTGGTCCTAGCCACTGATGAATGAACGTATAAGCTCATTTGATGTGTGGACCGACCTGACTTTTGGTCAACTGCTCAACCATTCATCGCGTCGTATAGCGTTTTATCCACGGCCACGTGTTGCCCGGGTAACAGGTTAGTGAGCGTTTCCCTGAAAGTGGAGCACACCTTGATGTATGTGTTGTATATCCAGGCCGTCCATCAGTTTTTCCAGCTTTTTTTTTGGGCATGGTCCGAAACTGAAGGAGATCTAAATCTCGGAAGACATCACAGGAAACAGTGGACATTGAAGGCCCACCAATAAAAACTTCCTAGGCCCCACCGTAATGTTTATTTGTCATCCAACCTGTTGATAAGGTCACCGACCTGGATGGGTTCCAGTCCTTTCCTCAATGGTAGACTTTGAGGAGTTTCAACACAATGTCTTGGGTTCCAAACCCACAGGTGGTGAAATTCCACTGCGGCGTACGTGGGTGTGTAAAAAAAATAATAAATAAAAAAAAGTGTCTCCCACAAACGTGTTACCCGGGCAACCACTAATCCGCTCCCAATTGGGTGGGAACATGTACTGTCCTGATCCACCCATTCCGTACATCTGGGACCCATTGGCTTAATGACCCAGACCAGAATATTAGACCCAAGGCAGACCCGGAGTCCATTGGAAGATCCTAACCCTTCAATCAGAGAGCCCAACTGCACAGTAAAGGAAAGAATATGGCAATGATCGAGAAAGGGCCAAAGATTGGATGGATGGCAAGGATCATCTGATCTGGAACAACCTCATCTGCGCTTTGGATGAACAAAGCACGGCACGTGTGTATCGTCTCATCAGGACAGCATCATGTACAATAGACAATAGTACTGGCCCATTGATTCCTCAACAGATAGTCGCAAGCACATAAGCGTGATCTGGTCATCATAGGGACTTTATGCTTCGAGACGTGTAGGGAACTACGAATTTGATGGATTTATTATTATTATTTTTATTAATGACAATAGGAAATGTTAACATGACGGGGTGGGAAGTTACCTTCCAACTGAAAATGACAGGATTACCTTCATTTCTTGACAAAGCTGACTTGACTTGTCTGCGTTTGCCGTCTTTCATGAGTTTTCTAGAAGATATGCTACTCGCCAATCAAGCTCCCCGGATGCTCGGGAGCGGATTAGGTGCGGGCCCCGGCCTCATTCAAGATGGTGAGGCCCTTACCATAGGGCGAACCTTCATACATGCATTCTATATCCACGCTCTCTATCCCTTTTTCAGATCATTTTGGAGCATGAGCCCAAAAATGAAGCTGATCCAATTCTTGGGTGGACCATACCATAGGAAACAGTGGTGATTGACTATTAATGGGCCACAGAAGTTACCTTATCAACAGTTTGGATGGCAAATAAATATTAAGAAAACATTACGGTGGGGCCTACGAAGTTTTTAATGATAAAGCGTTCCCATATTATGGTCCACCAGAGGTTTGGATCTTCTTCATTTTTGGGTTCATGCCATTCCCTAAAATAATCTGGCAAAAGGGGTATAAATATAGAATGTATACATCAAGGTGGGGCCCATGGTAAGGCGGCACCTTATTGGGTGAGGCCGGGGCCACACCCATTTGGCTCTCTGCTGCCATGTGATGATCCATCCAGCCCATTCATCTAGAAGCATCCACCTTAGATTGTCCACATGTAAAAGGATCTCTCACCAGAGATCTCATTCGCACACACAAGTGACTTTTCTGGCCCCCAGTCTGATCGATGGTGATGATCTCCATTCAATAAGAGAGCCTCTTCGTTGGTCATGCTGGACGAGCCACTAGCAAACTATAACAGCATGCTATACCCACCGCTGCTAGCTTATTTCCTCAGGCAGGAAACGAAGGGGGGAGCAATTGGGGAAACTTGATATCGGTGCACGGTTCAGATATGCAATGAGATTGAGAGTATTTTGGTGTGCCCATCAACACCTTAGGTGTCATGGAGCATCTTCATTATTGAAATTCCCCACCATAACTGAATCCAACCATGGGAGAGACTAGTGGTAGAAGTTCTCATTGTTCAGGGCCCTCCATTAATAATCGCCACTTCCCTAAACTCACATTTATTGGATGATCCAAACCATGAAAAATGTTGCATTACTTCCCTTAGTTGAACAGTTGAAGAATATAATATTACCAAGGTTGTGTACTCTTTGCACGGTTTGGAGCATCCAAAATTGGTAGTACGCATAATAGTGCTAATGAACGGCCTGCATTAATGATCACCTTCATCAATTGAGAGTTCTACGACACTTCATCCATGCAGCAAGGACGTGGTATCAACAAGATGTGGGGTTCACATGGTGTGTGTATGGCATCCAACCCATCCATCAAATGGCATTACCATTAGGTTTCCACCAGCTCGAATTGTCCACTATTTTGTGGCCCACCTGATTTTCAGGTTTTGGCTGATTTTCGTACTCCTGTGGTGACACAAGCCAATGCAACTGATGGATGGATCGGGTGTCATGAATACATCAGATGGGCCCTACTTACGTGCAGAACCACTGTATCTCACCCATACAACTGAAGTGCACCCGAAAAGCTTACACAAGAAGAAAGAAAGTTTACACAGTAAAACAGAGGCGAACCCAGTGCCTCTGGAGGCATCGGATGTATCATGGCACCATGTCATTGCTGCACGGGGCATACATGGATGAGAAAGGAACTGAACCGGCATACATGGATGAGAAAGGAACCGTTCGTTCAGTATGCCAAATGGGAAATGGGCCAAAGACCAAATGATTCCAATGGCATTTCACATTCCATTCAAAAGCAGCAAGACGGCACTTGAACTTGTCAAACAACTAGCAAACGATTAACAGGTTTCGCATGGAATTATGATAAAACCAAAAGAAGCTGCACAAGCTCCAACACGTCACATTAACAGTTGCATCTGTACAGTTATTCACAAATTTACTAACTAGACTAGGTAGACATGTATATAGATTATATATATATGACTATGCGGAAGCTGACCTCATCCTCATCCGCTTTCCATAATAGCTTTATCTACACCTGTGCATAAGGTCACTGCAATAGAGCATTTTTCCAGTAAGGAAAATAAAAAAGATGAATTAGGAGAGGAAGGCTAGTCCTTAGCAGTGAGTGTGCATGTGGGACCCATGTGCACATTGGCCACATGTGCCTCAATTGGTTCACATAGGCTGTGGAACCCCGGAAATGACACCCTTCAGCATTCATAATGATTTCGAACCCATTACAGCACGTGTACCATTTTAGCATTCCTCTTTGCTGGATTCCAACAAAACCATGTCCCGGCTATTCAGACAGAAGGGTCAAACCATTGTGAGTCACAGGGCCAATCCAATATGAAAATGGAAAGTATTAATATGTTAAGAACCTAACCAATAGGCCTAAAGCTCCACGACTAATGGAATGTAAAGTTAGGTGCTTTAAACCCTCGGTATCATAACATTCCACCACGCTTTGCGGGGGGCCCACTTTGTGGCTGCACTCACTCTGACTTCTTTTCCAGGTAGCCCTTTCCAAGGCATGGCAGCTGCACTCTGGTTATCCAGGTAGCCCTTCCCACTTGGCAGCTGCACTCCAGTTGCCTAAGTAGCCCTTTCCACGATGTGGTAGATTTCACTTTGGTCCAGGTTGCACTTTCCATAGGTCACCCCTTCCGTGACTTTAAGGCAAGACATGGTGTTGGCTTTGATACCAATTATTAAGAACCTAACTAATACGCCAAAAGCCCAGGACTGATGGAACGTGTAAAGTTAGACCCTTGGGATCGTAACATCATACCTGTCATGTCCATTTCTTTTTCTTAGATCGGAGTTGGCTGAGCTCGTCTCTCCATTGAGCTGCAACACAACGTCAAAAGACGTGAATTTTCATGGTTCCAATATCGGAGAAAGGAAAAGGCACTCCAGTGGAAATACGAGGTTTAAGGGAAAAAGGAAAAGGACTATGACACGATGGGCATCTGAACTTGGTTAATCTATGGTGAGACTAGTGAGTTCCTAGTAGCTATGGGTCATTGAAAAAGGAAAAGGACTATGACACGATGGGCATCTGAACTTGGTTAATCTATGGTGAGACTAGTGAGTTCCTAGTAGCTATGGGTCATTGGTCTCCATCGGGGTTCAACATTACACTTCACCTTTTTCCGCTCATTATAAAGAATTAACCACCGAGTGAGGTCACCGAAGCAGCATATTGTTTGGGGATAGGATATTGACCAATGGAACTAGAGAGTGGGACATGCTGCACCAGAGGTTTAGAGGAAGGCTCTTAGAGTCCAGAGGCTCAGAAATTAGCAGAACTAAGATGGGAGTATTTGGAATTCAACTTATCTAACCAATTATAAAGGATGAACAGTTCTAATCATTAAGGATGGAATAAGGGCACAATCTCAATACACAATGCACAATGAGATCCCGCGTGCATGTTATCTTTCAACATTTCAAGATTATTGGATCTCACAGCATTCCAAAACTATAAAAATTTAAAACTCCATTTTGAAACTCATGTTAAGACTTAAGATTCCCATCTACACGTGCAACAACTGATTCTTGATGTGTGCAAGAAATTTTTGCAATGCCCAGTGGTGGGAAGTCAAGACCATGGGTCCATTTTGCCAGATATCCAATATTTGCGGGACACATGGTAAGTAGCTTCACGCAAGGTGCAGAGGATGGATTGGGCCTAGATTTTATAAGATCTTAAACCAGTTTCAAGTTTAGAGATTCAGAAAATAACAATATTTTCATTATCCTGTGAAACAAAATATGGAGAAATCTTTCGAAAGAAAATTATTGCAAGTGATAAGAGATCTCACCTGCATCTCCATAGCGTTCTTCAATAGCAGCTATCAGCATGTTACGCACCAGATTAAATTCTTTGGCTTCAACGCATGGCTGACCATCGGGTCTGCAAAAAAAAAAATTTGCATTGGAGTCCAATGTACAATAGGCATGCTGCATATGCACCGTTTGTCAGATAAGAACGTGATGTGTCAGACAGCAATTATGACCTTGCCTGGGTAGGATTGGGCCTTCATTTGCAACTGTTAGGGTGTTTGATTTTTCAAATCCTTGGTAAATACCCATAAATGGGTCAATATTAATTCTTACATGCATTTGCAAAGAGATGGAATTCTTCCATGAAAACCAGTCCAGAAAGGGCCCCATTAAAATAGTGGCCCCACCGTGATTTATGTGACCTATCCATGCCGTCCATCCATTTTACAACAACATTTTCGAGCATGACCCGAAAAACCAAGCAGATCCAAAGCTCTCCATACCACAAGAAACAGTGGTCCATTAAACGTCCACCATTGAAAGCTGTTTCATTCCTTTGGCCCACAATGATGTTTATTTCTCATCTAACCCATTAATAAGGTGACACAGACATGGATAATGGGGCAAACACAAATATCAGCTTGATCCAAAACTTCCGGGGCCCTCAAGAACTTTTCGCTAGTAGATGTTTAATTTCCACTGTTTCCTGTGGTGTGATCCACTTGAGCTTTTGATCCTCTTTTTTTTTTTTTGCTCATGCCCTAAAATGAGCTGGCCGAAGGGATGAACGGCGTGGATAAGTCACATACATCATGGTGGGCCCAACAGTTTTTACCCTCAGGTTTGGAGAGGATAATTTCTAACAACACCTGTCACCATCACAATGGTAAAGGTGCAGGAATTACCAAAGGAAATAATAATTACTTATTTACAATGATTTTACAGGGGAAATTGAAAACCATACAGGCCCTTTGGGGGCTTGCTAAAAGTTTGAACTTTGCTCAGCCAGGGTCCAGCCATTTACCAGGATGACCACAGTGAACCAGCAAATCCAATGTGCCCGCATGTTTGTGGATTCAATACATAGAAGACTATTGTATAAATAATGATCACATCAGAATACAGCAAAGAAAAGCATATCAAAACAAACATGCGTACTCTAATAATGGGTTTGTCAAAGGATACCCACATCTATGGATACCAAAAGTATCTGATTTAATTGGATCTGGATCCAGATCTCATTACAGATTAAACATCCGGAAGTGTTTGGGTCCACTAATTGGATTTGAATTGAAATACATGAATATACATCCTTTTTAAAAAAAAAAAAAAAAAAATCCTTCACTTAATTATCTGTTATTTAAAACCATAGAAAATGCATGCTTCTAGTAAAAACCTGAATCAGCCCCAAACATGAGTTCGGACCATTCCGGATCCAAAGCCCATTCCTAATTTCATATATGGACCATGGTACCCAAATTGGTCGGATTCAGATTCGGATCTCGTAACTCATATACAGTACCTGAATCCAATTACCTGAGTCCGGTCCAGTTACAGACGGATAAAGTAGTACCCAACCGTTGACAGCCCTATCTAATAATTATAGTAGTACATAAATAATAGCTGTAAACACAATAAAATTTTATGCTTATTAATAATAGCTGAAAATACAATAAGATTCGATCTAACAGCCTGCTGACACATGCATGACACGTATTCTATATGCGTGTTAGATAAAGGAATTTTCTTTTTGTCTTCTTGATCCATATATGTTTCCATCTCTTTGCATTCCATTTGGAAACTGCGACAGTAAATGCAATGCACTTGTCAAGAGGATTTACCTGTCCAGTTCTGTGAACAACAAGCCATCTGAGAGTGGGGCCTGGATTGCCACCTTTGCAGGCTCAACAACTCTCATTCCATCACTATAAGCAAGATGTTTGTTGACTTGAATCGGCACCTGCATCGATACAGCATCGATACAATTATAAACATAAACTTCAAGGTATTATGGTATTATAGTACTAGTAAAGTGCACAAATGCACATGGAAACGTATTTGTATCTTATAATTATACACATTAACTAGTCACCCACAAGGCCAAAGTGTACAAAATAGAGGAATGGCTATAACATTTCCTCCAGCACTAAGGCCCACCTGAGTGAGAAAATGCCCAACTTTTAGGCTGGAAGACTGTGTAGCATGGCCATTGATGGAAAGATTAGACACTTCACACGAATGCCAATACTACATTGGCAGTCATGTTTGCATGTGGCTAGGCAGGGCTCCACAGGCATGTGGGTAGAGCAAAAAAATGGGCTTCATGCATATTGTACTGTTGTTACTTTATTAGATGTGTTTTAAAAGTTGAAAGCAGCTTCGGGTCAAAAGGGGCTCTGCTCTCCCATTTTTTTTCCAGCAAGTGGTTGGGGGTGGGCAGCAGATTTGGTGCAACATTCCAGAGAAACTTGAAGGGGTGAAATTTTCAGTTTGTGCTCCATATTTTCAGTATGGGCATAGACAGAAGGTTTTGGATGCTAGAAGCTAATGGAAATTCCCTGTCAATTCAATGGCCAGCGTGCTGATTATATTACAGCTGCTGTATCCAGTGCATTTTCAACGATTTGGGAGGGCTCTGGTGCCTCGGAAAGTGAGGGCCTTCTCTTGAACATCATGTCCTGACTAATTATCAGCTTATATCATCTGAAAAATTGGGGATTAGCAATGGTAATTAGATGCAGATTATGTTTCAAGTAGGAAGAAACAGTCGACCATCTCCTACACTGTTGTGTTTTGGGTGTGATTTAGGCTGCTATTTTTTCCAAGTTTGGTATGAAGTTAGTCGCTCCATTTGCGAATGTTCAATGATCCTGGTGTGGGATCCCATGGCAAATAGTTTTGTTCACTGTTTTGTGGTCTATTTGGCTAGGGCAAAACAACAGAGTTTTTAATGATTAAAAGTGGCAGTGCAGCTGATGGTCCAGAACATATTCAGTCTCATATTCTCTTGGGCAAAGGTGCATAATCTATTCAGTGGCATTTCAACCCAGACGATGCATTGTAGGGAGGTTCTTCATTGCAGAAGGTGCATAATCTATTCAGTGGCATTTCACCCAGTTGATGCATAGGAGGGAGGTTCTTCGTTGCAATGAGGGAGATTCACACAACGCACTCTCTTGGGGCAGTGGTGGTGTGTTCCATTGGAGCGCGACTGACATGGTTGAAGAAACCCATGACTTTTCCATGGTCAGATTGTTTATTTCTCCCAAGCACTGAAAGGATAATGCAATCGAGGATTCTCTAGCCAAGGCCAGAGCCAGCTTGGATCATCTGAATGCTGTTGTTTTTTAGGACTTTTTCGTATTACTCTATTACAGAAATCATAAAGGAGATCACCAATCGTAAAGAGCATTATCAATGAAAAGGAATATATATATATATATATATATATATATATATATATATATATATATATATATATATATATATATATATATATATATATATAGTGGGTTGCTTGCATTAAAAGAGAGGGTGTGAATGCGAGTTTCCTTGCATTAAAGATAAGGAAAACAAGGTTGAAAATGAATATAAAGAAAAGAGGTTGCAAGTTTGCACCAAAAACGTGGATTAAATTTGTATGGATTTGCATTAGATGGAATCAACACCATTATTGCACAATGATTGCATGTTTGGAAAAACCATGGTATTTTGACCATCCAATCCCCACGTTTGGGATCAAATTCTTCGTATGGGAAAAACAGTATTAAGCAAAACCCACATTTGGAGGACCATGGAATTGTAATCAACAGACCAGATTCACAACTGATGTCGGTCACTTGTACGCATATGCAACTCGAATGTCACATGTAAAGGGCGCTTATGGATGGACAGTGTGGATAAAACGCATGCATCAATGTGGGCCCATAGATGTAGTTGATATCAAAATCCACCAGAAATCCCGCATGGGACCAAATGCAATTTCATCCCACCTAAAATCCCAATCCTTCCAGTCAATTCCAAATGCTGGATGGAATTTGCATGGGACCAAATGCAATTCCATTCCACCTACCAAACAGGCCTGAATTAGACAATAACAAATGCTCTGGATCTGACATTTTGGAGGGCAACTCTAACACATATACACCTATCCATGCAATCTAGAAATCAATCTGATACATGCAATCATGAGAATAGGAATTGCCGTACAACACATTTGGCTACAAAGTAGGTATGTTTACACCCATATATGATCAGTCAAACAGCTGTCCAAGGACTCTATACAGCCAACAACCAGACCAATAAAATTAGTGTATACATGTATGGTCCAGACTGTAGACATGTTTCACTCTTAACATGTGTGAGATCTAGACCACTGATTGGATGCACTGTGCATGGATGTAAGATAACTAAATAGCAAAGACAGCACACCTCTAGCTGTTCCATTGGATGCACTTTTACATGTGCATCAAGAACACAGAAGTTAAATCCATTTCCTTAAAGACAAGGATATGGCTCGATACGCTCTGACGCAATATGGCTCAATGAAGATTCCAGGTTCATGGACACCGAAGTTGACACACATGTTCCTATAGCCCATAATGTCGTGATCCAAACCGTTGATGTGATAGGGCCTACCATGGATGGGGATGCCTAAAAAATATCCCATATTAGAATATCCAAACCTCTGATCAATAACCTAGAAATAGATTGTTACGGAGAAAATACAACAAAAAATCTACATTCAATGCAATATAGTTGCAGTAATCAAAGGGTTCAAACGTTCCAGTTTATGATATTTTCAGCATATCCCCAATCCACAGTGGAGCCATACATTAATGCCCACATCTCCAAATCATGGCACCTAAACAAGACCTTAAAATTCCCCATGGCTCCATAGCTCCTGTGGCAGTCTCGTAACAATAAATATATGTACATTTCTAGAAGGTGTTATACAATGCACAGCCCCGAGATTCATAGTACCTTACAGGTTTTCAATTTGAAACAATGGTAGTACCTATCGCTTGGCAATCCAAACCATTGATATGGGTACCAATCTGAGTGGTCCATGCATGGATTTGGAGCCCATAAGATCAATGATACAATGGCCATTTGACAGTGCATCGCCATTTTTTTGGTGTGTGGGCCACTCTAGCCAGTTAGTGATAGGTTTACGAATGGATGGTCTACACAAGGATTAACTTAGGTGTGTCTCATCCCCTCATTGCTATTACGGTTATGTAAGAAATCAAGTGTGAGCATAGCAAACCTTAGTTTCGAGAGAATAGTTGTTGGGACCTTAAAGGGGCATTTCACACTTAAACACCATTCAGATCCAGACCAGAGTTCGTGTCGTGCATTTGGATGCACTTCTACAAACCCTATCTAAGCCCCTACTTGTCGACTTACGCTAAAAAGCCAAGCTGACTGACAATGTAGGGAGAAACCCCTGTTTACATAGTTGCATCCAAATGGGAACTAAATTAGTCAGGTTACTTTGGTCACGTAAAGTCATAAACAGGCTGTTATGCCTTTTATGATAGTATGTGTATGGGCACACATGCTTTTGTGTGCAATAGTAGTACATGTGTTTGCATGCATGCCTGCATGTTTGTGTATGCAAAACACATCTTATCTATATATCTAACTTTCCACTATATGCAACAGCATTGTCATGTAGTAACAAACACTTGGCTAAAAAGAGGGTAAAAGAAATACCTTGCATCTCACTGCAATATTTATGGCATCTGAAGGCCGGAGATCAAAGCTTACTCTCTCGGTTTCATCGCCAACCTATATTCAACCAAAGAACATTAGCAGCTCTCCATTTTCTCTGCTTGGGATTTCCATATACTTTATGAAGACTAAGAGGAGCATTTATCCCACATAAAAATGCATATGTTCTGCTTTTTCGTAATGTTCTCACAATTTTCTCTATTTTACAATTTTTCTGTATTTTTTTTTAATATTATTGTATTTTTGTGATTCTACATAAAAATTGCAAAGTATGCATCTGATCCTCTTTTTCCTAGTTTTTCAGAAATTTCTCTATTTTCCTCATTTTCACTAATATTTAAGAGAAATGCTCCAATGCTCTCAAAGCCCTGTAAGTTATAGGGTTCCCAGTTGTATGGGGACAATTAGACAATCCGATCTGTTGATCTAGACTGTTGATTAGGTACAACACTCATTTAATGGGCTACCACACAAACATCACACCGATCCGACAATCTTACCACCTGATCGGTAGCATTTAATAATGATGGTTAGGATCATTCACATAAATAAAAAAATAAAAATAAAAAAAAAGGTCCAATCAACAATTTGATCCCTATATTTCTTAGGGATCATCATGGATTGCCTATGATTGTAAAGAATAGCTTTTGTTAGGCAATTGGGCTTATAAAAAGGAAGGCTACAAAAAGGGACCAAATTAAGGATTGATAGGATCGTCCAATCAGTGGGATTTTCTCATGGTAGCCCATGAAATGTGTCCTAGACTTAATGGACAGTTCAGATCAATCAATTGGACTGCCCTAATAACCCAGTGGAACTGAAGCACTGTGACTTATAGTGCTCCAAGAGCACTGGAGCATTTCTCTTCTTCCTATAGTTTAGAGAGAGATTTCCTCACACTAGAGAGAGATTTGGCAATTTGTATAGAGGGGCAGAATAGTTTACATCACCTATCGTGCATCATATAAAACAGCCAAGCACTGCGGGCCTTTCGTAGGTTTGACATCTAATTCGTTAATCATGTGGTAACCCTTCACTGTACATAAGATCAGCACAATAAAACACTGAGATGGGTCACACCACAAGAAAAACGTAGAATTATGTGCCTAAACCCTCCTTCAGACGACGTGGTGTGACCTGAGTTCTATACCAGGAACTATTCTATCTTTATCCTGGTTAGTCACATCTGATTAATGGTTGGCACGAAATATAAACACCATGGTGGCCCCAATACAAACATATGCAACCATCCCATCCCCATTGTTCTCTGCAGTGTGACCCGCCTGAGTTGTGGATCTAGATGATTTTATTCCATATGACCTGGAATCGACAGGTGCAGCTGATGAACGCAGTTGATGTCACAAAGTAATCATGGTGGTCCCACGTAGCTATGCATGAACAGGCATAAGATCTTCGTGTATGAAGAGAGTATCAAGGATGCATAAGGTGGATGAGTTTTGTTAATCTCATTTGCCTTTATACCATTACCTTCTGAAAACGTCTAACCTTATAATGGTACCATAAGGTTTTTTTTTTTTTCAAAGGTGAATGAAATTATTAGGCAGAGCCAAAGAAGCACAACAAAAACAAAAACAAACAAGCACAACCAACACGCAAGAGACAAAAGAAAAACCAAACAAAGGGAAACTTGAGAACCTAAGATACAACAAGCTGGCCCCGTGGCTGGATTCTCCCGGGCCTCCGCTAAGGGGCCCAATCTCTAAACAAACTTATTGCTCTATAGAAAACCATAAGGTTAATTATTTTCCTTCATAAAAATTACATCCGAGGAGTAATAATTTATTATATCGCAATAAGAAATGTGTTCACCTCATTATTGTAACTCTTGAAACGTAAGGTCTTCATTCTAGATATAAAACATCACCTATTTAAATTACTTAAACACTCTTCAAAATTATGGTTTATAAAGGGTATATTTATAATTTGATGGGTGCAAGAGAAAAATACTGTAATGCTCTTCACGTGTTAAGTGTAAATCACTTCATAGAGATAGTTCTGTAATTTTGTAAGGACAGTTATGTAAATTCATGAGGGCCACAAAAATAGAGAGACTTGCCGTTTAGGAGTGGTATAGATTAGGACTAGGAAGAAATTGGGAGTCACCTTTGCAAGGTACAACTGAGCAAAATATGCCTCATTTACTCTTTTAGTCACTCGAACTAACTGCACCTGAAAAGGAAGTCCCACTAAAGTTCGTAAAATGTAAAAGCAATAATCGGAATTGACTAGGTGATATAAACAGTGGAACTTACAGAATATCCCATTTTCTCAATCATTTCCTTTATTATTTGATATAAAGTGGGCCTAGCCTGAAGTACAAATGAAGGGTTAGTTCTCTTTCTCACAGTAAATGATAAAAGAAGACATAATATTAGAAACTAAAGTCAAAATTTTAAGTGTAAATGGGGTTGAAAAAAGCCATGACTGGAGAAGCACATACAATGTGAACATTGCGGACAGCAGCCATAAGCAACACGCTTGGCATCTCCACTGCAATTAAACAGGGAAAAGCACTGGTTAGAAAGACAATAAATTAGGTAGAATACATTCCTGAAGCAGAGTTTTTACTAGTTTCATTCTGAAATAGCTAACCCCAACTCGCGAAATATACACTTACAGACAATGATAGGAAGAAGAAGATCGCTTCCATCTTCCATCTTCAGAACAATAGCAGGATGTGGAGCATAATCTGGCAGATGTCCACCCTGAGGGTTGTTATGAACACATCTTAAATGCCTGCCATCTCGCATTTTAATTAGGAAGCCGTCGGCACCACTTTTCACCTCAACTGCATGGGAGGCGGGAAAAAATGCCCATCATATATGACAGTTCCCATCGTTTCCTTGAAAGTTTGGAACCATAAATATTTCTTAACAAATAAATCTTGCACCCAAAAGCAGGTTTTCTAATGAAGATAAAGAAATGTATATATTATTTTAATCAACTGTACCAAAGGTCAATACTATCACAAAACTAGCAAATAAATAAGACCCACAAAAACATATGAATCATTTACAGCAACAAAGGCAACCCACATTATAAAGGAATACAGACGCACAAGAGAAGGATATAATGATTGATGGCCAGACAAGCATACCAGCCTCAACTACACTGGAGTTCACATATTCTTCGTCATTCTCACCGAAGTTCTCTGCCTTGCTTCCATTACCATTCGATGATGAACTGAAAGTGCAGTGGATTCTCCTATGCACTCCTATGTATGGATGAGGAGATGGAGCCTTGACCTGAGTTCGATTTCGGCAGCTCCCTTTAGATCCCCAAAATTCACTTCTAAGAACCTTAGACTTCATGAAAGGCCCATTCACCGGCACAGTACTAAGTCCAGTTTGTTTCACACGGACAGAGGGGCAGATAACTGGTCCATGTAAAGCTCCCATCTCGCCTCCTACTTCACCAACATAAAACACATGAAGATAAGAGGTCCCAACTATGCCAAAAATAAATGAAGGAATAAAATGGTGGTTCATGGAGAGTAACAAAAGAAACAGAATAGGAAAGCATAGTAGCCAATTCAACATGAGAGAGAGCAACAGGCATGTGTGCAAGGAACGAATTTCCATAACATTACCCCAAGCCATATCATGAAATCAAAATCAGATTGGTATCTCCTAAAAGAATGTTTGGTTGGCAAACCAAAAGCAAGCAATTATCTAAATGATCTTCATCGACTATGAATGTGGGCCATTGTATGCATTTTATTATTTCAACAGAATTCAGTTGAATTCCAGACAACTAAAAATTAGTCAGTGAAATAAATCAAGGTTTGCAATAATAATAATAATAATAATCATTCGAATTCTCCACCTATGAATGAAAAAAGACTGATTTCATGCCAGTGTTCCATTCCCCTGGGGACCACCCTCCACTGATCCAGACCATTCATCTGATCAATCCCACTATAAGTGAGTGATGCCGCAAGTACACACGTCTGGCAATCCTAGCCATCCTATGCAGCGTGCAAATCGACTGTCACAAGGCAAGGGGGGAAAATACAGCCAACAGTGACATGCAACAAGATTGATCTCATGCCAACATTCTATTCCCCTGGGACCTTTTACTGATCCAAAACAATTTATGCGGTCAACTACATTGTAAATAAGAAATGCTACAAAAAAAAAAAACCTCTGGCAATCCTAGCCATCCTCTTCTTTTTTGTTTTTCTTTTTTTTTTCTTTTTTTTTTTTTTTTTGTGAACAAGATCCTAGCCATCCCATTGCAGCATGCAAATGGATTGTTAGAAAAACGGGGGAAAATGCAGCCACCAATCCTCAGGCAGTGGCTAAAAAACCACCAATCAATGGATGTATTGTTTGATAGTGATCCCCAATTCATCACCTCTCCATGGTGGCTCACCAGATGAACTTTCCATTACACCGGCATCCACCCCAACCTGTTCAGAATGCTGGTCCCAATCAAAAACATTCTTAATTCTTCCAGACCATTGAGTTATAACACTAGTAAAATCTACCAGAATCTCAACCTACAAACAGGTATATATAGTCAATAAAAATGTCTGGAGATTAATCTTTCAGAACATTTTTCCAATCCGATTATCAACGAACACGACTCGCATGTGAATTATGCTTAATCGCAAACACAACAAGCTCTATTTACGAGTTCACACAATCTAACACAAACTAACATGTAAATTACATACGATCGCAAGCGTAACAAGTTCTGTTTTTAAGAATCCCCGATACATTAAAAACAGTCGTAACTGCAAACATCACAAAGAAAGCATGGAAATGGAACTGTTTCAACAACCGCAAATGATGATTCTCAAGCAAAAAATTTAACTGCTCACGACTTCTCAGCAGATTTGCCGCAAAACGCATAGATGATCGAAACCACAACTTTCTAGAAACTCCAACAAATCAAAGCATTAAAAAAAAAACTACAAAACCCCTCACCTTAACCTCTTCCGACCTCGAATCTCCGTAACCTTACGAGATTCTTCAAAATCCGTAATTTTTGCGAGAAACCAAAAATTCGTCAGGAAATCTAAAATTTTGCGAGGCAAATCCGATCTGCAGGCGGGGAAACGCTAGAAAAGGGCCTTTCGAAAGCAAAAACGCCACCGATCAGCAGTTTTTGTTTTTTTGTTTTTTAAGAATCTAGCCGATCTTGGCGAGGAAAACGCCTATCTGCGACGATTAAAAGGAAGAATCGACCCGATCTGTGTCAGATAGCGTGAAATGCACGGATTTACAGCGATTACAGAAAATCAGAAAAAGGAAGAAAAAAAATAAATAGAAAAGCTTAGAGAGAAAGGAATCGGATTCCAGAGATTGGAAGCAACTAAAACGTGAGAGAGGAATTGTTATATAAAAAGAGAACCGGAGTCGAGAGAGAGAGAGAGAGGCGAAAAATCTGAAGTGGATGAGGATTAGAGTTCTGCGGATGTAAAAGAGGAGTTATACGATACGCGGCTTGCGTATGACGCTTGATACGCTGGCACTCAGAAATTGTTCACTTGGCACATATTTACTCAAATACAACCGACTAGATTGTGCATCCGACTATTTAAAACTATTAAATATCAATTTCATACTGATTTAACAACCCTTACTTCAGATTTGTGCTCACTTTTTTTCTAGAAGTAAGACCGTTGAATATTTCCATTTTTAACCGTCCAATAAATTGTCTATCAATACGATAGTAAGATGGTCAAATAAGATTAATTTATTTTTCGTATGATAAATCTACATTGGATTCTATAATTGAACCATTCGATTTGACTAACTATGTGCCACGTACAACTTTTAAGTTATTTTTCTACGATCGTGTGTATCGTCCATCATACTCTGCCAGAGTATCAAAGTTTTTATCATATTAACATGCCCCTGTTGATCCTATCCATCTCAATGCACTGAACAATTACCATTCATTGAGCACAAAAGACCACCGTTTCAAGTGTATAACGAAAACTGAGCCGTTGAAAAAGTTGGCCACATCCTCAAAATCGTTGGATCAAAAAGATCTCCCTTATCCATTCATAACGTGGGCCACACCAATAAAACGACGGATGTCAATTGTTCTACTTAACTTAGATTTGTGGCCCAAATAATACTTTAATTGGAATTATTATTGTTCACACTCATCATCAAGGTGGATCTTATCTTTTGAACGGCTGAGATTTTTTTTTTTCATGTAAATTTGGCCGAATGTTCTCAATGAACAGTCCTTTAGAGTCCGTCGAAATGTATTTGAACATTGTCAGAAGATGCAGACAGGGCGCCTTACGGTTACTTTCCCAGTAGTATCCAATCCTCGGGTCGAGGGATCGTATACGGGTTTTCAGTTCGTCCTGGTGGAGTGTCCTGTTCACTAATCCAAGCCGTTAATATTACGAGGCCCACCTAACTTCTTGGGTTCCAAAAATTTATCCAATGGAAAAAACCTTAATCTTTGAAAAGTAGACCAACAAAGAAACGGCTAAAAGGGAAGTGCAACAACCGTTTCCATACATTTAATAAAAGGGAAAGTATTCTACATCTAAGATCTTAGAATCTGGCGATATATTGAGCCCTCTACAGTGATTCCATCATATCAACGTTATGGATCACTAAACCATTGCCCATTTCCACAAAAATAAAGTACGGACGTACTGTACAGTGCATAGACGTTCGTCACGACCAGCGTATAATAAATATCTACTTTATTCCCAATCTCATCCGGTATGAGTCATTTCATGGCAGACGGAGATGGGCGTGAATTGGCTGTGCCCCCGCCCACAGGAAGTTCATGTTGTCGGCTTCGGTTTTGGTAGGGACCCCTCCTGTATCGAATCGGGTGCTGTAAAAGCTATGTAGTGTTTCATCCGTACCGTTCACTAATTTTTTCGGCTGATTTTATAACATGGACTCAAAAATAAAGTAGATCCAAATATTACGTGGACCACACTATAGGAAACATCAATGCTGAAACGCCCACTATTAAAAACTTATTAGGGCACACTGTTTATTTGCCATCCAACCAGTTGGTTAGGTACGTAGTGAAAACACAAATATCAGCCCTATCTAAAACTTTCTTGGCCTCTGAGAAGTTTTCAAGTGTGGGCCTTCCATATCCACTGTTTCTTGTGGGGCACACCTAATTCCCTAAAATGAGCCGGAAAAAAATACATAAAATGGACAGCATAAATAGGTACTGGAGGGGTCACTACCGAATTCGAGTCTCGGAAGCTATGTGGGGTCACGGAAATGGCCGTGAGATATCCACTCCGTCCATCATCAGTTCTCAAGATCACAATAGGACATGAGTACAAATCATGGGTGGACCGCGCTACACCGAAAAGAGGATTGAACGTCCAGCATTGGAAACTTTGTGGGGGCCACAGAAGTTTTGGATCAGGATTTTTCACGGGCATATCTGTGGGCCCCACGTAGGACTTCGTGGGCTCGAAGCAAGCACAGGAAATTCGCATATGAAGGAGATGGTTCGTAAACACTGGGGCCAGCTTTAGATACATCACAATCCTGAAATCAGATCAATCATAAGAGTCTTAACCTTTGGACATCCATACATTGAATTTGAACCGTGGATCAATTTTCATTTTTAACTGCCATCAGATACACACGAATGAACCAATCAGGACATTATTTCAGCCTAATGTTGTCTTATGTCCCATTTAAAGTGGGCCCCACTAATTGGACGGTTTAACTTTGAGTAACATGAAAACCATCTCTACAACTACTGGTGCATGTGTACGAACCCCTTTGAGGCACTGGTATCTCAAAGTTTCTTTTCTTTATTGATTCAATATAGATAGGCACTTGGAAATTGTACATGTGGCACAAATCAATTTCAATTAAACAGTCCAAATTATAGGTATCATACTAGATATATCATAAATTAAAAAATATAACTTAATTGATTATCCAACCAGTGGATTTATATGCCATTCATTGGACGGTTGAAATGAATGTGATCCAACGGTCCTATTTAAGTAGACAAGTGTCCACGAAAAAGGCAGTTGGAATCCTTCAAACAATTTAATTTGAGATATTAAAATATAAAAAATGGGTTCCGTGTGTTTTGACGGTTCAATTCGAGTTAATATGTGATCGATGGACACCTTCCGACTTCCGAGTGCCTGCGTATCAAGCATCATCCACTGACAGAGTACAGATGACCCCACAATTGATTCACTTGACAAAAGCTGAGGCGCGATAAGAGACTATATCCGTCGCGCAGAGAACGAGACTCGTGGCAAAGTGGCACACGTGCCTTGTCTCAAATATCCCTGTTGTCATCGTAGTATTTTCGTGATATTTCCATCAGGCGATAATATCCTCAAAATATCGTTTTTGCCATTTTTTTACATATAGCCTCCTTTTTGCCACACGCCAAATAAACCCCTAATTTTCATTATTGCTAAATACCTCTTCTCATTTTTATATAGTTGCATAAATCATCGTTGCTGATGCCTAACTTCTCCCAAGATTAACTGTTAAAGGGACCATTGACCTCTAAAATTGACTATTGACTCTATAAAATAATGTTTTTGCCTTTGCCCCTATGTAAATATTAAAAGATTATCTATGGCATTTTAATAATTTTGAGCAATCACTTAAATGGCCTTAGATATCTAATGTAAATGTTACGTAAGATTATCTACAACATTTTGATAATTTTGACCGATCCTTTAGATGGTTCTGGATCTAATGTCATGGATAGCTCACCATTAGATGATCTGGATCATGTAGCTGTGTTAGGGTCACATAATCAAACAATTTGGATCTTGCCCAAAATGAAAATCACCACCTCTACAAAGTCAGGGTAAGCTAAAGACAGTGAAGCCAAAAGGTTTTTTGTATTTGAGACAATTCAATGGGGTTGAATATATACAGATTACAACCATCTATACAAGGAAAACAATAAACTTAGAATCCTCTACTTATGGAAACAAACTATACAAGGTATACTAGTTATACAAGATATGTGAGCTGTCTAACATTCCCCTCAAACTGATGTTGGTCATCTACAAATAATAGTTTGCCAACTAAAAAAGAGTGACGTGCAGAAGTGAGGGACTTGGTGAGATGTTGGCAATCTGATCATGGGATGCAACATGTGGAAGAGAAATGAGCCCAAACTGAAATTTCTCGCGGATAAAGTGACGGTCAACTTCAATATGCTTCGTCCGTTCATGAAAAGCCGGGTTAGAGACAATCTGAATTGCACTGAGATTATCGACATGGAGTGGAGTAGGATTCTATAGAGGAATGCCCAAGTCTGAAAGAAGTCCACGTAACCAGATGAGCTCACTACACGCAGCGGATATCGCCCGATACTCGGCTTCTGTGCTCGATTTGAAAACAGTGTCCTACTTCTTTCACTTTCAAGAGATGAGAGAAGTGCCGAAAAAAACACAATAGCTAGTGGTAGATTTTCGTGTGCGAGCGCAACCGGCTCAATCAACATCCGAATAAGCACGAAGGTTCAAAGTCGCCGTGGAGGAGAAGAACAGGGATCGATCTAAAGTTTCACGAAGGTACCGTAGGATGTGCAATATCACAGTCATATGAAGAGTTCGAGGAGTAAAAATAAACTGACTGACGACTTGAACAGTATAGACAATATCAAGGTGAGTCATAATTAAGTAAACCAGACTCTCAACCAAACGGCGGTATAAATCGGGCTGTGCAAGTAGATCACCATCGTCATGGCCATAGTGAACATTAAGTTCTAAGGGAGTCTGAACTGTCTTATGATCCGTCAATGATGCCAAGAATTCAAGTCCAATAAAGTATGTTAAATGGCTGAAGTCTTTCATCTTGAAGGATGATTGTAGTACTTCCTTTAAAGCCGAAATGTCAGTAGCATTGCTACCAGTCAGGAGGAGGTCGTCAACATACACCAGAACAATGACAATTCCGTGAGTAGTGGTGCGCAAAAATAAAGATGGGTCATGACCACTTTGAGTAAAGCCAGCACCCATAACAACATCATGAAAGCGTTGGAACTATGCCCGAGGTGCTTGTTTGAGGCCGAACAAGGCTTTCTTTAGGCGACATACCTTATTATTAGGGATTAAAGAACTAGGAGAATGTTTCAAATATACGGTTTATTGGAGGTCTTCATGAAGAGAAGCATTTTTCACATCCATTTGAACGAGTGGCCATGAGCAAACAGAAGATAAAGACAGAAGAGTACGAACAGTTTTCATCTTGGCCACTGGGGCGAATGTCTCATCATAATCAATTCTGTATTCCAGTTTATATCTCTGAGCGACAAGTCAAGCCTTGTATCGATCCAATGATCCATCAGACTTAAGCTTTACACAATAAATCCATTTGCTACCAATTAGCTATTAGTCAGCGGGTCGAGTGACAATGTCTCACGTATGATTATCATTCAATGTCGCAAGTTCTTCTGCCATAGCATTCTTCCAACGATCATGAGTAGCTGCCTGAGAGTATAAAGTAGGAATAGAAACAGTATCCATAGTAGTATTCATGGCAGACATAGAGCATATCAAGCGATCAGGCGCTCGATGTTTACGAGCGTAACGACGTATCGAGGTAGGTTTAGGATCTACAACAGGTACAATATGTTCATTTTGATGTGTTTGATGGTTGAGTTTAATAGTCAACGGTATTCATTAATGATTGACCATAACAAAAGCACTGATAATTTTATGGCCATGTATGAAAACTGGAAAGAATTATTTAGTAATATTAAATAAAGAGGGCTTTATTTTTTTGGTTTTGATGTATAGCAAAAAGGGATGATGATATGTGTCAAAAGCTTCTTGTTTTTTACCTTTCCTTTTTAGTTTTTAATACCAATATAAAGGCATATTGTTTGTAAATAACCATATTGTTAATTTATTGTTTTACAGAGCAAAGAAATCCCATACCTCTTGCTATGTAAATAACCATATTCCATTAATTTTTCATAACTTATGTTAACAACCATTAGAAAATGACAAAAATGTCTATGTGAAATATATTACAAATTTTTTTTCCATAGAACATAAGTTATTTAATTTTTCTCTATATAGAACATATCAAAAATAATTTTAATTCATGTTGTTTTTTGTTGTAGAGAGAGAGAGAGAGAGAGAGAGATCTTAAAGTTAACGATGATTTCATCATTTTCCCATATCAAGCTAATAGACTGAACGACAGTTAGGAAAAACTTTAGTAAATTGAGTGTTTGCAATAAATTTAAAAAAAAGTTATGGATATTCTAAAATATTTTATTAATTTAGGTAGATATTTATTAAAACCCCATTTTTCAAAAAAATAATATTGGAATTTTCATTGCTATTACCTTTATATAAAAGGACTATGCTCACACAATCACATTGCACAAACCCAACCTACCAAGGCCCACGTTGCACTTGTATCACAACCTTCCAAAAAGTTCAACCCACCATGATGTGAACCAAGGCGAAAAGTAAGCAGACTCTTCATCATGTGGACCACATTGTACATAGAAAATAATTTATGACATCTCCTCCAGTAAATGCATACTAATTAAGCTCCAAGGATCAGGTCCGCTCAATCATCAGGTGGGTCTCATCGATTGAATTTGGAGGTTCTCGAGCAACTGTGCACTTTTTTCGATGGATCCTTATTTTTAGGATGATGATCATAACGGTGGGGCGCACTTGTTGGATAGGTCACATGTCATGTACAATACATTAGCTTTTTTTAAAACTAAATTGGTAGCAATAATAAGATATATCAATTAAAAGACACCTTTAATGGTATTTTTATAAGAGAATTCCTTATAAATTTCAAATTTACAAATAAATCCCCCACTAACCAAAGTACCAGGTAGAGGTTGGCATCGAGTCGAATCGGACCGGATTAGGTCCAACTCAACTCGATCCGATTTTTCAAAAACCTGACCTGAACTCGATCGGATCTAGGACCGAGTCCAGTAGGGCTGACTCGATCCGATCCGAACCCTTGCTGGCCCGACCCGAACCGAGTTCGACTCGGTCTGGGAAACCGAATCGAGTCGGATCGAGTTGAGTCTAGGGAGAGAGAGGGAGAGAAAGGATGAGAGAACAAGGAGATGTAGAAAACCGGGAGAGAAAGGAGGAGATAAGGAAGGAGAAGAGGGAAATCGGGAGAGAAAGGAGGAAAGATGGGTGGGTGCGGCGCCTCCTTCGGATAGAGAAAGATGGGTTAGGGTTCGTTCGAATTTCAGATCGGATCGGTCCAGATTGACCACGATTCAAACTCGATGTACGATCGGATCTGAGTGGTCTTACTCAATCCGCATCGATCTAAGCCTTTGGTTCGGTTTGGATCCACCAGATCGAGTCAGATTTTGCCCATCTCTAGTACCAAGTACCGCTTTTTTAGAAGAAAAATTATTAAAGAATCCCCACACATTATTTTTCTTTAAAAAGTAACAAGGTCATAGCACATGTGTATGACATCTAACCTAGCAAATATATACATCTACCCATAATAATCATACTAACCCAAAGTCTTTCGGATCATCATCAGATGGGTTACATGTGTTTTTTGATATTTTTAAATGGTACATATTATTTTTTATGGTGTGACTCTAATTATACTTAGATCTAAGTATTTTGTTTTGAACGTTATGGATTACGTTCATTGAATGAGTTGAATATCATAAAAATAATGATGTGGTCCCATAATTCTTTGCTTTACTACTTTTTTAAAGGAAAAGTATACCTTGATCATTATAATAATTTCATTACATACAAAATGTTCCTACCATTTTGGTTAGTAGAGGCGTTATTTAATAAAATTTTAATTTTGAGGGAATTTTAGTGTAAAAGTTTCTTTTTTTAATCCTTGTCATCAATTTGACTAGGGATGATGAGGTTTTTTTTTGTTTTTTTTTTTGGGGGTTAGTACACACCCATGATAGTACACACACTCCATGTTAGCCACCCCCGCTATGGATTGATACCAAGACCTCAAGAGTTAAAATGAGGTATCTCCACTCAGTCTGTCAGTTGAGATATGGATCTAGGTGTGGATGATGAGTTATTGCACAGGATAAGTTCCTAACCTGTTCCTACCGTTTTTGCCAATTTTTTTTTTCATATAGTCCCCTCCTTTTTGCCACATGCCAAATAAATCCCTAATATTCATTATTGGTAAATAACCCCTCTTATTTTTATATAGTTGCATAAATCATCATTGCTGATGCCCAACTTCTCCCAAGATTAATTGTTAAAGGGACCATTGACCACTAAAATTGACTATTGACTCTATAAAATAATGTTTTTGCCTTTGCCCCTATGTAAATATTAAAAGATTATCTATGGCATTTTAATAATTTTTAGCAATCATTTAAATGGCCTTAGATATCTAATGTAAATGTTACAAGATTATCTACAACATTTTGATGATTTTGACCAATCCTTTAGATGGTCCTGGATCTAATGCCATAGATAGCTCACCATTAGATGGTCTGGATCATGTAGTTATGTTAGGGTCACATAACCAAATAATTTGGATCTCGCCCAAAATGAAAATCACCATCTCTACAAAGTCGGGGCAAGCATCACTTCATGCGTTTGATGGTTGAGTTTAATAGTCAACTGTCTTCATTAAAGATTGATTATTTAGTATTATTAAAAAGAGGGCCTTTTTTTATCATTTTAATATATAGCAAAAAAGGAGGATAATATATGTCAAAAGCTTCTATTTTTATTTTTTTTTTCCTTCTTAATTTTTAATACCAACATAAATGCATATTATTTGTAAATAACCATATTATTAATTTATTGTTTGAGGGAGCAAAGAAATCCCATACCTCACGATATGTAAAAAAGCCATATTTCATTAATTTTTTATAACTTCCATTAGCAACCATTAGAAAATGACAAAAATACCTATGTGAAATATATCACAAATTATTTTCCACAGAACATAAGTTAAGTTAATGATGATTTCATCATTTTCCCATATCAGGCTAATAAATTGAATGACCGTTAGCAAAAACTATAGTAATTTAAGTGTTTGCAATAACTAAAAAAAAGTAATTGATATTCTCAAATATTTTATTAATTTAGGTAGATATTTATTAACACCCCATTTTTCAAAAAAATAAGATTGAAATTTTCATTGCTATTACCTTTATATAAAATGACTATGCTCACACAATCACATGGCACAAACCCAACCTACCAAGGCCCATGTTGTACTTGTATAACAACCTTAATGATATTTTTATAAGAGAATTCCTTATAAATTTTAAATTTGCAAATAAATCCCCCACCAACTAAAGTATGCTTTTTAGAAGAAAAATAACTAAAGAACCCCCAAACATTGTTTTTCTATAAAAAGTAACAAGGTCATAAACTTTTAGGAGGCACATACGTATGACATAAATATATACATCTACCCATAATAATCATACTAACCCAAAGTCTTCCCGGACATCATCAGATGGGTTGCATGTGTATTTAGATCAAAATAGTTTGTCTTGAACGCCATAGATTACGTTCATTGAATGAATTGAATATCATAAAAATAGTGATATGGTCCCATAATTCTTTGCTTTACTACTTTTTTAAAGAAAAAGTATACTGTGATCGTTATAATAATTTCTTTGCATACAAAATGTTCCTACTATTTTGGTAAGTAGAGGCATCATTTAATAAAATTTTAATTTTGAAGGAAATTTAGTATAAAAGTTCATTTTTTTAATGCTTGTCATCAATTTGACCAGGGATGATGAGCTATTGTACAGGATAAGTTCCTAAAGGGGTGTTTGGAGCATGGGATTAGACAGGTTTAAGTGAGATGGATTTACCAAAATGTAATGATTACACTGTGTAGGGATTGTCGTCTAATCCCATGACTCAGATGCCATCCCACTTCATGTTTGGAAACCGGATTGACTACTTATCTTGCTACTACCCCTCAGTGCTCTATGACTGTACTATGATGTATGTGTTTCATCCATGCCATCCACTCATTCTTCCATGTCATTTTATGGCATGAGCCCAAAAATGAATTTGATCCAAATCTCAAGTGGACGGCACAATTGGCCCTAGGAGGTTTTTAATGGTATAATTCAATTACTATTGTTTTCCCATGGTGTGGTCCACCTGAGATTTATATCTACCTTATTTTTGGGATCAAGCCCTAAAATTATATTTCAAAATGGATGGACGGCATAGATAAAACATATACATTATGGTGTGGTCCACATGGCACCAACCATTAGCCACACGAAACCCAAAATAGGATTACAAAAACCCTTGCCCTGGTGCGCTGATTCCAAAAAGGGGCACTTTATAACCCATACCTTACGTGAGTCTTAGACAGGACATTACAACCATCCATGGTATCTTAAAACCCACTCTCACCTAATTCCATTTAAACCCATGCGCTAAACACCCCCTAACCTGTTGTGAGCGTGAAAGATCCATCTCATCCAGCTGGTTGGCTGTGCCATAAGGACCGTCTAATGTAAAAGTAGCCCAATCCAGTTTTCTGATAGACCAGACCATAGAAGACAATGAATTTTGTAAATATAAGAATAACATAGGTGTGACCCACCTGATGAGAGAATCTAGTTGATCTTGATGGTGACCCTAGTAGTGGGGCCAACTAATTAATTGGGTTGGTCATTGCACAGATGATAAGATGGAAAGTATCCACTGGTTGGAAAATCAAATAGCGGTCCAACCAGCTGTAGATGAGCATCTCTTGACTTAAATATAACCCGCCGGCTAAAAGGCCTTCTTATTAATAAGAGAGGCTTTTAAGGTACAGATGAGTGTACAAGATGGTTAACATACATACCACAATAGATGCCAGCTTGGCAAAGGGGTATGAAATCTAAACCATCCATCATGAAAGTTCCACCACATACAAATCATTTCCCGAAAATGAAACTTATTCATTAGTTGAACGGCTTTGAAGAAGTTAAATAGAAGTTTCCTGAGCCATTCATTTTTCTTTGTGCATTGTGGCCCAAATTTTGATCTGAACAGCCCAGTTTTTATGCGCCAGTGAAAAAAAACAATGTGACACGCCTTATGGAAGGCTCAGATCTAGTGATTGTCTCCCATATGGACACATGAGATGGCTTGTAGATAAGATGTCTAGTATATACTTGCCTCTTTTGCATGATCCTAATTAAACAAGGAGAAATTTACGACTGTACGACCCATTTATGGCCCAATTAGGAGACTAAGCCCACCTTATTTTCCCTTGCGAGAATACGCCCCAGCTGTACGGATGGCTTGCCAAAGGTCGAAAATGCCCCTGCTTGCTCCTTCAAGCGATCGGCCGCTGCCCGAAAACGAGCGCTGACGCTCCTCGAACTCCGGGTTACACGAACGGTTCAAAAGAGATCAACGTGACATGGGCCGCACAGTTATGTATTTATTATATCCACAACGTTCATCCATATTTCGATATCATTTCGGAGCATGATCCAAACAAAAAAATCATATCCAAAGAGCAACTGGACCACACCACAAAGAGCAGCAGAAAATTGATTTTCACCGTCGAAACTTTTGTAGGGCCCACCATAACATTTATTTTCCATCCAATCTATTCATAATGTCACAAAGACCTGGATGAAGAGGAAAAACAAATTTCGTAATGATCCAAAACTTCTGGGACCCACGTTCAATCTTCCACTGCCTTTTACAGTGTGGTCCACTTGATAGCTAAATCTATCTTATTTTTCTTCCCAAGCATTAGTACGAGTTCGCCAAATAGATGGACGGTTTGGATATAACACATACCTCATAAAAGGACCCACAAAGGCGATGGGGATTACAACAGGGAAAAAAAAAAAAAAGCCTTGCATCTATAGCTACGGATTATAACCATAGCGATAACCGCAGCCAATGCTTTTTCAATACGTCCTCTACTATGCATCGAAGGTCTTTCGATATATACTTCGATATATCGAATGTCTTTCGATTAATCCAAAAGGGTTCAAAACTATCCAGTAAGTTTGCATAAAAAATCCTGCAATTTTCGATTAATCGAAGTGTATTCGATATGTATCGAAGATATAGCTACAGATTATAGCCGTAGCCATAACTGCAGTCCGTAAAAGTCTATACAAATTTTTTTATTTTTTTATTTTTTATTTTTTATTTTTTATTTTTTACATGGAGAACTTTATTCTGCCTACAATTCTCTAATACATATTTATATAAATATGTATATATAAGCATATAAAAAAAATTCTCTCTTTTTTTCATTTATTTCTCTATTCATTTAACGAGAATATCTTCTAAACCAAAATTAGTTACTTGATGTACCCTATATGATTTTGGGGTAGGAGAAGCTACTTTAGCCAACTAACCTAGTTATTTTCTAAGATTCCATCAGTTCGATGGTCGAAAATCCATTTCATTCACTTTGCGGTCAATTTCAATCAGTTCGTGGTCATTTCCATGCATTTCACCGTCAATTCCCTCCACTTCACAGACAATTTCATGCATTTCACGGTCATCCCAAACTATTCCGTGTTGATTCACGGTCACTGAGAGGCATTTCACGGTCAATTCCCTTCACTTCACGGTCATTTACATGCATTTCGCGGTCAATTCGCTTCAATTCATGGTTTGAAGTGAATTGACCGCGAAATGCATGCAAATGACCGTGAAGTGAAGGGAATTGACCGCGAAATGCCTCGAAACGACCGTGAATCAACACAGAATTGTTTGGGATGACCGCGAAATGCATGGGAATGATCATGGTTTGAAGCAATTTGACTAAGAAATGCATGCAAATGATCGTGAAGTGAGGGGAATTGACAGCGAAATGCCTCGAAACGACCATGAATTAACACGGAATTGTTTGGGATGACCGTGAAATGCATGGGAATGATCATGGTTTGAAGCAATTTGAGCCTGAAATGCATGCAAATGACCGTGAAGTGAGGGGAATTGACCGAGAAATGCCTCGAAACGACCGTGAATCAACACGGAATTGTTTGGGATGACCTTGAAAAGCATGGGAATGATCATGGTTTGAAGCGATTTGAGAGCGAAATGCATGCAAATGACCGTGAAGTGAAGGGAATTGACCGCGAAATGCCTCGAAACGACCGCAAATCAACACGGAATTGTTTTGGATGACTGCGAAATGCATGGAAATGATCATGGTTTGAAGCGATTTGAGCCTGAAATGCATGCAAATGACCGTGAAGTGAAGGGAATTGACCGCAAAATGCCTCAAAACGATCGTGAATCAACACGGAATTGTTTGGGATGACCGTGAAATGCATGGGAATGATCATGGTTTGAAGCGATTTGACCGCGAAATGCATGCAAATGACCATGGAGTGAGGGGAATTGACAGTGAAATGCCTTGAAACGACCGTGAATCAACACGGAATTGTTTGGGATGACCGTGAAATGCATGGGAATGATCATGGTTTGAAGCAATTTGAGCGCGAAATGCATGCAAATGACCGTGAAGTGAGGGGAATTGACCGCGAAATGCCTCGAAACGACCGTGAATCAACACGGAATTGTTTGGGATGACCGTGAAATGCATGGGAATGATCATGGTTTGAAGCGATTTGAGCGTGAAATGCATGCAAATGACCGTGAAGTGAGGGAAATTGACCGCGAAATGCCTCGAAACGACCGTGAATCAACACGGAATTGTTTTGGATGACCGCGAAATGCATGGGAATGATCATGGTTTGAAGCGATTTGAGCGTGAAATGCATGCAAATGACCGTGAAGTGAAGGGAATTGACCGCGAAATACCTCGAAAAGATCGTGAATCAAGACGGAATTGTTTGGAATGACCATGAAATGCATGGGAATGATCATGGTTTGAAGCGATTTGACCGCGAAATGCATGCAAATGACCGTGGAGTGAGGGGAATTGACTGCGAAATGCCTCGAAACGACCGTGAATCAACACGGAAATGTTTGGGATGACCGTGAAATTCATGGGAATGATCATGGTTTGAAGCGATTTGACCGCGAAATGCATGCAAATGACCGTGAAGTGAGGGGAATTGACCGCGAAATGCCTCGAAACGACCGTGAATCAACACGGAATTGTTTGGGATGACAGTGAAATGCATGGGAATGATCATGGTTTGAAGCGATTTGATCACGAAATGCATGCAAATGACCGTGAAGTGAGGGGAATTGACCGCGAAATGCCTCGAAACGACCGTGAATCAACACGAAATTGTTTGGGATGACCGCAAAATGCATGGGAATGATCATGGTTTGAAGTGATTTGATCGCGAAATGCATGCAAATGACCGTGGAATGAAGGGAATTGACCGCGAAATGCCTCGAAACGACCGTGAATCAACACGGAATTGTTTGGTATGACCGTGAAATGCATGGGAATGATCATGGTTTGAAGCGAATTGACCGCGAAATGCATGCAACTGACCGTGAAGTGAGGGGAATTGACCGCGAAATGCCTCGAAACGACCGTGAATCAATACAAAATAGTTTGGAATGACCGTGAAATGCATGGGAATGATCATGGTTTGAAGCGATTTGACCGCGAAATGCATGCAAATGACCGTGAAGTGAAGGGAATTGATCGTGAAATGCCTCGAAACGACCGTGAATCAACACGAAATAGTTTGGGATGAAATGCATGGAATTGATCGCGAAGTAAATGAAATGAATGAAATTGACCGCGAACTGATTGAAATTGACCACGAAGTGAATGAAATGGATTTTCGACCATAGATCTAATGGAATCTTGAAAAATAACCAGGTTGGTTGGCTAAAGTAGCTTCTCCTATCCCAAAATCATATAGGGTACGTCAAGTAACTAATTTTGGTTTAGGAGATATTCTTGTTAAATGAATAAAGAAATAAATGAAAAAAAGAGAGAATTTTTTTTAATATGCTTATATATACATATTTATATAAATATGTATTAGAGAAAATTGTAAGTTGAATAAATTTATCTATGTAAAAAAATAAAAATAAATAAATAAAATAAAAAAAATTCATAAACCGGCACAGACTACAGTTATGGCTACGGTTATAATCCGTAGCTATTGGTCATATCATCTTCGATACATATCGAATACTCTTCGATATGTATCGAAAATTGCAGGATTTTTTAGGCAAACTCGCTGGACAGTTCTGGATCTTTTTCGATTAATCGAAAGACCTTCGATACATACAAAAGGACATATCGAAGTGGCAAGGCTACAGTTATAGCTACGGTTATAATCCGTAACTATAGAAAACCCCGTAGCCATAAGTTCCTGGCCTATTTATTTATTATTATTTTGTTTTTTACTTTTGTAATCCCCACCGCTTTTTGTGGGTCCTATGATGAGGTATGTGTTATATCCAAACCGTCCATATATTGGACAAACTCGTATTAAGGCTTGAGACGAAAAATGAGACAGATCTAGCTATCAAGTCTGTAAAAGGCCGTGGAGTATTGAACGTCTACCACTGAAAACCTTTTAGGGGTCACAGAAGTTTTGGATCATTATGAAAATTTTTTTCCCTCTTCATCCAGGCTTTTGTGACCTTATGAATAGATTGGATGGAAAATAAATGTTATGGTGGGCACTACAAAGTTTTTAACGGTGAAAATCAATTTTTCCGTTGCTCTTTGTGGTGTGGTCCAGTTGATCTTTGGATATGGGATTTTTTTTTTTGATAATGCTCCCAAATGATCTCGAAATATGGATGAACGTTGTGGATATAATAAATACGTAACTGTGGGGCCCATGTAACTTTGATATCTTTTGAACCGTTTGTACAACTCGGAGTTCGATGAGTGTCAGCGCTCGTCTTCGAGCACCACCGATCCGCTTGAAGGAACAAGCAGGGGCATTTTCGACCTTTGGCAAGCCATCCGTACAGCTCGGTCGTATTCTCGCAAAGGAAAATGAAGTGGGCTTAGTCTCCTAAATGGGCCATAAAGGGGTCGTACAGTCGTAAATTTCTCTTAAACAAGTTCTTAGGTTGAGCTTGGAATGTTTTAGAAGTTGAATTCCCACAAAACCTCGATCCGAAGATAAATGCTCTAATTCTCTCAAAGCACTATAAGCTGTAGTCCTCTTAGCTACATTGATCCACTTGGACAGTCCAATCTATTGATCTGAACTGTCCATAAAGTTGAAAAAAACGTTTCATATGCTACCATGTAAAAAATCACATTGAATGAATGGTCTGATCCATTCCTTCATTTGGCCTTACTTTCTGCACCCATACTTTTCCCAGGCCATGGATGGGATGGTTACTGTTCCCAAGCAACCAATGATGGTCTTAACAAATAGAAGAATCGAATTATTGATTAGACTTATTTTTGTGTGAATGATATTTAAGACCACCGATCAAATGGTTATTATCGTTAGATCGGTTTGATGTTTTCGTGATAGCCAATCTAACATGCTTCAAACCTAATGAACAGTCTAGATCAATAGATCAAACTCTAAGTAGGGCAATGCAACTAGGAGCACTATAACTTATAGTGCTCTGACAGAGCACCGGAGCATTTCTCAATATAAAATAATGTAAGTACCCTCCTGTCCCGAGCTTGGAACAGGCTGGGATTTGAGGTGTCCACCACGATGCATGGGTTTATCAACACCGTCCATCCATTTTTCAATATCATTTTAGGATATAATACCCAAAATGAGTCAAATCCAAGAATCAAGTGGACCACACAGTGAGGATTAAACTCCCACCATTAAAAACTTCCTAGGAGTGAAGGAAGTTTTCGATCAAGCTGATATTTGTGTTTTGTAGTCATTCATGTCTATGTGACCTTATGAACAGGTTGCATGGAAAATAAACATCACGGTGGGCTTTAGGAAGGTTTCAACAATGAGTATTATTATCCCCGCTGATTCATATGGTGTGGTCCATTTAATCGTTGAATCAGCCTCATTTTTGGGTTTACATCCTACAATGATATGAAAAATTGAATGGACGGTTTTGATAAACTGATTCATTAAAGTGGGCCCCTTAGAGCTCAGCCTGTTCTGAGCTCAGGAAAGGCACGGTAGTACCTGATCCGCTCATGCATGGCCTTTCAATCTCTACAAATGGGGCAAAGATTAAATAATCATCCGCACCTGTTTTTTCCTCAAAACAAAAGATAAGAGTATTTGGATTTTAGGTAAGTGCTTCATCCCAACCAACCCAAAAAGTCTAAGGTTTGCATCAACTCACTTCCCATGTAAAGTAGGAGTTCCAAATATGTTGTAGATAAAAAATGTCTTTTATTTTTAAAAAAATTATAAAAAATTATCTGATTAATACGAAATTAATATTTTGATACTTTTTATATGAAGGTTTTCCATCAAGCTATTTTCTTTTACACTTTTTTAATGCCCGGTTGGCGGGTGTGCCTGCAAATGGGTTGTTGCTTTGGTGGGCCCCATCATTATGTTGGTGCAAAATCCACCTGAACACCAAGTGAATCACCTCATGTTTGGTCAGGGGCTTAAAAATCACCCCATCCATGATTTAAGTGGACCATAGATGGTGAAATCCCACTACGGTGTGTGTGGGTGTAAAAAAAAAAAAAAAGATGGACCATATGATTGAAAACAATGTATCTAACAACATTAGCCTTCCAAACCATTTCCCTTGACATAGCCCACTTAAATCACAAATGGGCCTGATTTTTTAGACCTAGGCCTACATTGGGGTGTGAGATTCTAAGATTGGAGTAAATTTCATATAATCATCATGAGGGACCTGTAAAAATTGAAAGTGTACATCTCTCTACTAAGTGTCTTCTTCATTGTGGCCAACCTAAATCGCATTAGCTTGATTTTTTTTACTCTAGGCCTAAACTAGAATTACACGAATGATGATTGGAGTGAATTTCGAACACACATCATAGTGGGCCCCTTTAAAAAAAAAAAAAGTGCCAACGCTCCTCATTTTATTTTGAAGATTTTTTATTTCTTTTACCAAACGTTTCTCTCAATTTGATAAGGCTCAGCATAATATTTATGTAAGAAACACTTCGGACATTAGATATTCTATCCAATAATAGGACCACACAAAAATCAGACTAATCTGCTATTTTGGTGGTACCCACGGAAGGAAACATTTTATAGATAAATGTATACCCTTAATTTTTACAAGGCTCACTGTGATATATAATTCACTCCAGCTATTAGATTCCATATACATATAACATTTTAGGCATGTAAGGCTACACCTATCTAAATAGTTAGGGGGCAAACATTGTCCCATGCGCGCACTGTTTCCAACCATATGTCCACATAAATTATGGATGGAGCTGAATTTTAGACCATTGCCTTGACATAGGAGTGATTCACCTGTTGATCCGTGGATTTTACACAAACATCATGATAGGACTACTCGCGTCACCAACTCATTTGCTCACATCAGTAGGTAGGTAATAGAATTATAATTACATTAAAGGTGGCTTAAAAAATTAAAATAATACCATAATATAAATTTCATATTAATTACGTAGTTTTTTGTAAAATTTTCTTAATATTAAATTATATATTTTTATTAAATGGGTTAAATAGGCTGAGTTTAAGTTAACCATTTATTGCAAGATTCAATTGGTGTTTAGATTTACACTCAACCATTGCAGAAACTAGTTTGGTTTGGATTAGACCCAGCCTCATTGTGACCCAAGCCTAACCTAACCAACACCTAACCTATTTTGGCCTATTGCCATCATCTGCCATATGTGTTGTATTCAGTTTATTTTACATTTTATTCATTATCATAAAAAATTATAATAAAATTTCAATTATAAATTTAATACCCAACTTTAATTGCATTAGTACTCACCCATGTGATGAGCAAGTCATTTATTTTTTACTTGTCCATTTTTTTATTATTTTTTTTACACACACCCATGCAGACTGTAGTGGGATTTCACCACCTATAGGTATCGAACCCAAGACTTGATGTGACATTTAATGGTCAGGTCTGGATCTAAAATACTTATTCAATTCTTGAATGGGGCAGGTCAGCCCTCTCAATCCCACCGAAGGTGAGAGACCCTGGATCCACCGAGGTGAGTGAGGCTTATAGTGATGTATGTACCTTAAATCCACACCGTTGAACCGTTTTGGAAGCTCATTTTAGGGCATGATTCCACAAATGCAGCCCAAATCTTACGTTGACAATACAACAGAAAATAGTAGTGATTGAATCCCCACCGTTAAAAACTTCATGTCAGCCACAGGAATAGTTATTTGCCATCTACCGTTTTGATTAGGTCACATAGATGCAGGTGAAGAGACCACACAAATATTAGCTTGATTCAAAGCTTTTATGTCTCACGAGAATGTTTTTAATAGCCGATGACCACTGCTTCTTATATTATGTTTCTCCTGAAATTCGGATCTGGATCATGTCCTAAAATGAGCTTTCAATACGGATGTACGCGTGAACGTAGTCACATACATCACAGTGGGCTCCAGGGATCCCAACCACCTCGTTGGATCCGGGTCTCACCTAACCCACTACCCGTTTACACATCTATCATATCATATCATTGCTTACAGTCGGCAGATCAACAGCCTCGATCACTAAAGCATGGCCCCACGTGCATAGATAAACGGCAGAGATGTAATGTCCTTGGGCCTCAAGTAGTACGGCTCAAATGTACAAGTAGAAACCAGAGACTGGTCATCCACATCGTTGATCCGATGGGCCATCCACATGTGCGCCTAAGAATCTGCGAGAAGTGTGAGAGGATGACTCCAGAGAGAAAATCCAAAATACCGTGCATGTTTGCTAGTGCCTCTGGTCGGTGTCTTAAGCAATGGCGCACTCATCACGTAAATCGCTTTATGAATGATGGGGCCCACGGTCTGGTCCCCAAGATGGCAGATGCATGGAATGAGCCCATCTCATGGGACGTTGATTGACTTACATTGAGAAAGAAGCCACATGTGGAATGAGCCCATCTGATGGGACGCTGATTCGGTGGATCCTCGGAACTGCTGACTTGGGTGGAGCAGTGACTGTGGGGCCCACTTTTATGTATTTGTTTTATATCCAATCCGTCCATCTATTTTTCCAGCTCATTTTAGAATCTGAGCCCAAAACTAAAGCATATCCGAATCTTAGGTGGACCACACCACTGGAAACGGTAACAATTGAAGGCCTCCCATTAAAAACTTCCTGGGGCCTACCGTAATGTTTATTTGCCATCCAAACTGTTGATATGGCCACAAATACATGGATGAAGGGAAAACACAGGTAGCAGCTTGATCCAAAACTTGTGGACCCCAAGAAGTTTTTAATGGTGGGCGTTCAGTCACCACTGTAAAATGAGATAGCGAAACAGATGGATGGGATATAAAACACATACAGCACGGTGGGCCCCACCGTCCCGGATCAACCGACTCCGCGTCCCATGAGGGGGTCAAAAGAACAAAAAGGCAAGTGTGGCTGCTGGGATTCGAGCCCAGGTCTCCACGGCCACAACGTGGAATTCTCACCACTAAACTACAGCCACTTGCTGCGTTTAGAAGCTAAAAGTTATTATAAAACTAATAATAATGATGCAATGGAGGGCAAATCAGGAGAAAATGACGGCTGAGATTACCCAACCAAAGTTACTTACTGAGAGGGATTTGCGATCAAACGTGAGACCAACATAATGGAGGGTTCAGATCAAATGAGTAAATCCTCTTGTAGTATGGTCAATATGAACCGTACATTTCCCTACCCATTGACCGGATGGCTAGATTTACCCGGGCAAAGTGATTTGTTCAGTGAAGGGGAATTCAAAGGTGGACGCTCACCACTTGCAGAATGATCGATATAGCCATCCTTTCCCTAACCATTGAATAATGGATGGGCAGGATAATTTGAGAAAATTGATTTTTATTTTTATTATTTTTTAAAAAAATAGGAATTGAGGGTGGGACATATATGATATGTGGTCAAGATTAATAACTTTAATGCTTGTAGTATGATAAACATGGACCATTCATTTACTTAGAGAATGACCGGAAGGTTAGGATCATTGACAAAAGTTTTTTTTTTTTTTTTTTTTTAAATATAAATATTGAAGGACAATCTAAGGGTGAAACCCACGTGATGGATGTTCTAGATTAATGATTGGACCTTTTGCAGTGTGATCAATATGGACCGCCCATTTCCTAACCACTGATGGACGGTTAGGATCATCCAACAAAAAGTGGTTTTATTTTATTTTATTTTAGTAACGGTGGATGGTAAAGGTATGACCCACATGATGAATCGTACAGAACACTGGTCAGACCATTTGTAGTACGATTAAGATGGACGATTCGTATACCTAACCATTTGAGATTGTTTTGATAAAATGTGATTTTCTTAGGGTGAAGGGCCAATCAAGGGGAGCCAGATGATGAATCGATTAGATCAATGTTCAGATTCCTTGGTTATACGGCCAATCGTGATATATATTGTCACGCCCAAAAACTGGAACTCAAGTTGGCCAAGCCCGAACCCGAATGCAAGACTATGAGTTGTATTCAAAGAAATATACATAACAATTTACATTATTCATACATTTTCAAGGTAATTGGAGCAACTAAAATGATAATAATCATTGTCATTAAATATTGTCCACTGATTAATCCTTAAATCTTTAATGACACAAAAAAAATAAATAAATAACAACATACATTGAATTTTAATTAATAAGGATAAAAGTTTTTAATGTTGCCTAATTGATTTTTCATATACAAATCCTGCAAAATAATCTATACGCGTGTGAGTACGACAGCTCGTAGAGTCACATCCTTCCCAAAATTGAAAACTCTATGTTAACACCAATACAACTCAATAAAATAAATAAGATCAATTATGAGTATTAAATCGGCATTTTACATGATAATAATAACAATTTGTATTTCATAATAACAAAATAAGATAATACAGTCATCTAAAATCCTTTTTGGTTTAATCCAGGGCAGAGTACTCGTGTGTGCTGATCCTTTTAGGGAATGACCCTAGGCAAAGCACCGGTGTTGATCATTTTAGGAAATAACCCTCGGTAGAGCACCTGGTGAATAGACTTTTAGGGTAAATAGGCAAGGCAGAGCATCCGTATGTGTTGATCCTTTTAGGGAATCGCCCAGGGCAGAGCACCCGTGCCGATCTTTTCGGATATGACCCTGGGCAAAACACCCATACTATGCCGATCCTTTAAAGAATGACCCTGTGCAGAGCACCCATGAAAATATAATGATCTTTTTAGGGCAAAGCACCCATAAATTCAAATACATTATTCATCATGTAATAATAAGGAATTAATTACAATTTGAGCACAAATAATTAATTGAAATCAATTAATAACTCAAATAAATTACCTTTATACTATGCAATTAATGATAATGATCAGATAAATTTAATTCATAACAAATAATCAAATCAATCTATATGCTAACCTAAAATTTTCAGTAGGGAAGATCACCTACTTGATTTATGTGACATATCTCATGTATGGTTAGATTAAGCGAGAAGATCTAAGATCGATACAAATGCGGTCCATTCGGCCCAGTTAGATCAAGTTCAACTCAATTCAAAACAACGCCACTTCGACTAGTAACACTCGGTAAATATTTTCAATGTAAACAATGTCATCCCTACACAAATCATACATGCTGATTTATTAAAACCTACACTAAGGTCTCTGATTCTTTAATATTAAAATATAAGAAAATAACACGTTAAATCACTGAGTTGACTCAATGAGTCGACTCAAATCAAGGCTACTCTAACGTATGAGGTTAAAGGATGAAGAATAGAAACTTAGCTCATAAATTGCTCCAAGTCAGAATCTCGAATCAGTTCGGATGATCGGACCAGCGGGTCATCGGGTTGACTCGCTGAGTTAACTCGATGAAACTGCATGTTTCTCTTTCTTCCTTTTATCTCTCTCTTTTCTTCCTTTTATAACTATTTTCTTCTCTTCTCTGATCTCTCTCAATGTTACTCTCTCGATCTTCTTTCTCTTGTTGATGGAATAACTGATTTTTGGCGCCATAAAGAAGACAAGGGTCGTCAATGGTGGATTTGCAACCAGTGAGTTTTCCTTCGTTTCGAGGTTGATGGACGATGTAGATTGGTGTATGAAAACTTGTAAGTGCCTGACAATGGAGGTCTAGTGGGTTTTTACCAGTGAGTTTTTGGTTTAACAGTTCCACACGTCACAAGCTGTCGACATGACCTTCTTGGAGTATTTTATGGTGTTGAGGATAATCCCAATGAATTTTGAATAGCCTAGATGTTGTAATATGAGAATGATGGAGAAAGAAGCAAGCAATTTGAATCGAGGTGGGTGTAGGACCTACCACGTTTGCCGAAGGAGAAGGAAGAGAGAGTCCAACAGGGAGTGGGGAAAGGTAACGTGCTTTTGCACGTTACTGCAAAAGAAGCTTTTCCTTTTTCTTTTTTTTTTTAGAGAATGGGCCCCACAGGAATGATGTGACAAATCCACACCGTTCATCAGTCCTGTCGGGTCAAGTTAGGGTGAGGGCCCAAAAATGAGGGCAATCAAATGGCCACACCAAAAGAAAAAAAAAATGGAATATAGTTTCCAACGTTAAAAAAAACAGACAGGCTATATATATATATATATATATATATATATATATATATATATAGCCTTACATCCATGCAATCCGTGCATTTTAAAAGCTCATTATGTAGCATGATCTAAAAAATAAAGTAGATACAAATCTCAAGTGTACCACACCATAGGAAATAGTGGTGATTGACCATTCAAACCTTTCTATGGGCCACAAAAGTTTTAGATCAAGCGGATATTTATATGGTCCATTCATCCAAGTTTTTGTGTCTTATCAATAGGTTGCATGGCAAATAAACATTCTAGTCACCCTAAGAACTTTTTAATGGTGGTTATTAATCATGGTGCGGTCCACCTAGGATATGGATATGCTTCATTTTTTGGATTATGCCCTAAAATGAAGTGTTAAAATGGATGGACAATTTAGATGTAAGTACATACATCAAGGTGGGCCCCAGAGTCGGGGATCTATCCTGAGATCTACCAAGGTCGGGCCTTTCATGGCATGATCAATATCATTTATGATTTTCAACTTATAAAGAACCAAATTATTATAACTCGTGGAATTAAAATCATCAAACCTAAAATGTTAATATAGTGATGATAACATTCCTTGGGTATCATAATGCCTCCGTTCCCTACTCATGGCTTAATGGTAGACCCCATGGGCTTCAACACTAGGTCATGGGTTCATGTGCCCATGTGCGTATGTGGGTGTGTTATAAAAATCATGGAAAAAAAAAGGTATCCTAAGTATGTGCAATGAGTGAGATATGGACCAGACAAGGTATTGACTTGAGCTAGTTTCTTAAATTGTTTTTTTATTTATTTTTATTTATTTATTATTATTATTATTATTTGGGTTAGCTCGTTAGTACACTCCACTGTCAATTCACACTTCAGTCTTCACTGTTAGCCACACCCACATAGGGAATCAATATCAAGACCTCGGTGTTGAAATGAGGTATGTTTCACTTAGTCTACCACTTGAGCTATGGATTTTTCCTATATACAACTGGGGTATCTTGGGACACCCAAAATCACCCATATTTAAAACTTCAACTTTCTATAACTGCATGTACATTTGGATACTTTTAATTTTTTTTCGGATGGAAGTGCCTTCAACCTTTTTTAGCACTATTTTCCATATAACTGTTCTTTTACTGCTATTCTTGTGCAATTCTTCGTGCTTTCCAACTATTTTTAGCAATTTTTTGTGCTTTCACTTATAAAAGAGCCTCTTTTAAAAGAACTTCATTTGGTAGCTAATGCTTAGGAAGGTATACTTCAAATAAGAAGATGACACACCAAATAGTGAATGATCGAAGTGGTTTATGACTCATTGGAGAATGGAGATCTAGTCTATTTATTGAAGTCATATGAAGACCATCTAAACTTTCAAAAGAGCCTTGTGGAGCATATTAAATCCACTTAACAATCATATAATTTTGAATCTAGAATCTAAATTCCTATTAAGATAGTTTAAACAAATCACGAATTTAATTTAGATATTCCATCCAATGAGACCTACCTTTGATTAATTCAAGACGACCCACTATTATTTTTTTAAACTAGCAATTTAGTAAAGGAGATTGCATGTATTATGGTCTTATCAATCCCAAAATCTCAGTTTAAAAAATCAATACAAGGATTCTCGATCAATGCAGTCAATCGATCGAGCCAGCTCGAAAGCTCTCAATTGACCCTCTGATCAATTGATCATGAATTAAGAAGACTCGAATTTTAAAACTCAAGTCTCTAGACACTTTTGGTCACTTTTGATCGATCGAGAAATGTCAGATTTAATTCAATTGGGTCACTAGACAAATTTTGCTATCTTTGGTCAATGCCTTCATTTGATCGAGACCGCTCAAGGAAGCCCTCGATCGATCGAACATTGATATCGATCAATCAAATAATATTACGAATTCTAACTTTTGGTTGCTGGACAAAAATCGACATGTACGATCGATCGATCAAAGTTGGTCATGTCTTATACACAATTCGGTTTATGAAATTCTCAAGTTTTTTTTCTGTATCTCCTCAACTTTTATGGATTCAATTAATTCATAGATTTGGTCCAAACCATCCAATGATTTTTTTCCATCTCTAAATATGAAAAATCAAAGGATCACTCATATTCAAATTATGAGGATTTACAATCGTTAGTCGAAATCGTTCTATAACAGTAGTTTATTATTAATATTATCCTCATATGGTTACGAACAATCCAACAATCAGATCACTTTAGAATCTGAGGTCATGGTAAGTTTTGGTCTCAAGAAACAACGAAATATAATAAATCTATACTGACACTGCCACATCGTGCCAGGCCAATCTTACGACACAAGTTCCTGCGCAACCTTCTTCTTCATTTTCTTCAAACCTTCCCATACAGTTTTTTTTTATAAATAAATCCAATTAGAATTCACCCGCGGAAGTCCTCTCTCTCTCTCTCTCTCTCTCTCTCTCTCTCTCTCTCTCTCTCTCTCGGGTTTCTGCTAGAGATTTTCTGCAATTCCACCTTTTTATCGTGGTGCCAAGAATTGATCATTTGACCTTACCGTTCTATAAGGTTCCTCATGGGTTTTGTAATTTTGTACAAAAGTTAAATATGATAGTACCAAGAATCAATCCTCTAACCTTATTATAGTACCAAGAATCAATCCTCTAACCTTCCATTCCAATTAGAGTACTTCTGCCAACATGCAAAGTGTTTTGTTTTTGTTATTAATTACAAAATTAATTTTTTTATTCTAATTAATTCAGGTTTATGTATTTCAAAAATCCAAATAGTTACAAGTCCTATTTGAAAGTTTGTTGAATTATCTTTTCAATAAGCTCAAGATTGCCCTTAAGTTATAACAAGGGGATTATGAGGGTTTCGTGGGATCACGTGATGCTGGAAAAACCATGATCGTGACTTTGTACAGATCATAATCGCAGCTTTATACATACCACGGTCACGATTTTTATAACATTGCGTGATTCCATAAAAACACTCACAACTCCCTCATTACAAGTCAGATGTGGGCGATATTGGGCTTATTGGAAAGATAATTCAACTAGTTTTCAACTAAGACTGAAATCATCTTATTTGAAAATCGTTTAAGCTTTTAAAAGTACGCCCACAATCCCTGATAGCATAATTCATGCTGCTTGCATGGTTAGCATTGCCCAACTTGAATAAATGGGCCAGATATCCTTCATTACACCTTGAATCTAAGTAACCATAGGCTTGTTGAAAAAGGTTATTCGATAAGCTTTCTAATGAGTTATAAAAATATTTTGATTAGGAATCATTTGGTCTACCTTGATCCGACTTGAAAGTCACAAAAAAACAAACATTATTAGGAAATACAGGCTCACTTTTAAAAGGTTAAAAAGTCTCTAATTGAAATTATTCTAATCATAGTTAAAAGCTTGTCAAATTATCTTTACAACAAGGCTAAGCATTTTTGTGGGATTGCACAATGTTAAAAAATAAGTTTTTAAAAAGAAAATTTGAACATCCCTTGATGCCCTGGTTTAACAAATCTCTAGTAAAAATAAAAAAAGTTATAAAAAACATTTATCATCCATCCATCGTTATCAACATCATCTAAGATATCTAAATTGAAGTTGATTACACCATCCCAATAATCCCGAATGGATTGAGCATTGGGTTAAAAGGATTTTGCTTCTGCCCATAGTCGATGAACTTTTCATCATTCACCATCCGGCCCACCCATTTGCAAGATTGGAACTCGGTCCACATACATAGGAAAGGAAAAGCTGTTCCTAATTATTTTTTAAAATTGCTCCTGTAGGCAATTTGCCGCTCCTGCCAGATCTAGGCCAGCCATCGAGTGGGCCAGCCCAAGGACATGCCTTGGCCAAAAAATCAGGCTGATTTACTTGTCAATCGGGCCATGTTTGTGATGCAAATGGAAGATCAGAAGGGATGATGATCATGCATTCAATCGACATGTGTGGCCGACCTGATTACCTGAACAGGCTAATTTCTGGTGAAGCGCATGCTCGGGGTAGACCTTGCATGATGAATGGTGTAGAGCTCATGAGATATGGCCACAAATAGCCTCTTCAATCTCACCCCAGTCAAGCATTTCCTTCCCATATGCAAGATGTGCGGTGCGGTGTTTTGCTAGTGTCATTCCTATACCTTCCACAGGTGTCAGATTCATTAGCCATAAGCCTCTTAATTTCACATAGCAGCAAAACATATAGATAGAATTGACCAGATACCGCGTATGGCAGGCACTCTGCCAGAATCCTAACACATTGATCAATGAACTGAAAATCAACAGTTAAAAAATACACTAAAGTACAAAATTTAACAGGAAAAAGTACCAACATTAGATAGCTAGGATCTTCCAGTGCAGGATAATTTTAGAACATCCCCCAATACACTAAGTGGGGTCCATCATATCAACATTTGGATAAACAAAACATAGGCCTCACTTGTACAAATTCGCTACCATATGAATTTCCTTAATTTAAACAACAACAACAATGAAGAAGAAAAAGAAAGGAAGGGGAAAAAAATGAAGGATTTTACAACTCAAATGTAGAATACTCAGTATACCGTATTTGATTCCCTTCCACTTCCTGACCTTCAATCCCCACCTAAGAATAAATCAAATTGTTGCTGGGCCACACTAAAATAGCTCATTAGTTAACTTGTTAGTTGCTAATCTAGCAGATATTGTCCTGGAATATGGCTGTTGACTCAATTCAGTCAATAGCCATGCAAGGCTTCCGATATCCTCAATTGCTCACCCAAAAACAAAAAACAGGAATAGTAGTAATCAGCTTGCGTAGTGTTCTCTTTTTACCTTTTCAGAATTCGCCTTTTTCCATATCTTGAGGTGAAAAAGCATTATAGTCGCCTTTTTCCATATCCTGGGGTGAAAAAGCATTATAGTCACCTTTTTCCATATCTTGAGGTGAAAAAGCATTGGCACTTCCATACTGACTCCATTCAAAGACATCTTGACTTTCATGAGACTTCACAGGACTCTGAAATTCATGTTCGGAATCTTTTCTCACTTCTTCCCCTTTCAGCTCAGATTCAACTGCATCTTCCTGGGCAAAGCAATAAGTACCAGTATGAGATATGTAACTTATGATGATAGCCAAGTCCTGAGTGGACTCATTGAATTCTAAAATTCCAGGTCGCAATCATGGTTGCAAAACTCAAAAACTCAACCCCATGTCTAAGCTAGGTCAGGTTTTGACTCGAAGACTCCGACGAGCCTTTACTTGACTCGAATTGATATTCAATAATTAAAGTAATATTATTTATAAATATTATAAATCATTATATATCTATAAAATATGAACATGATGGAAAGACATGCAAGTGCATGGTGCTTGGCTTTTTTGTTAGAGCTGTTGCAACCTCTGCTGGAGTTCATGGGTTCAAAACCCAGTTCATACTTTTTTAGTATTTAACACTTTGCAAGTGACTCGCTTGGAGTCATGTTGAGTCAAGTCAGTGGGGTCAGGTTTAGAGCTGAGATTCACAATGACTAGGGCTCGAAATCTTGCCAGCCAAGTTTCTTGTCGAGTTATCAAGTTTTAGAATGGGTGTAGCAACAGGGATAGTATGTAAAAGTAAGCAAGGACTGTCAATGGGACTGGTTAACTCATCGGGATTCCAGGCTGGGGTTGTCTCGGTTTTAGGCTCACAGGCTAGAAGTGGGCCTCATTTAGAGGTTGAAGAGAAGCAGTAGCTGGGCATGGACTTGGATTTGACAAAATTTCTGATTTGAGTCTGTGGCCCAAAATCAAACCCATGCCTGGTTGTGGCTGTCATGGGCAGAGCCCAGGCCTATGCCAAAATTTCAGGCCCGACAAATAATGCAGCCCAGAAAACACGTACTACACTAAACTCATGGAGATTGTTCAGAAGTTACCTCATTTCCACCAGTTGCATCAAGTGATTCCATATCTCTGTTAGAGTTCTGCTCTGCCTGAGCTTGTAGCCGTTCAATTACCAGTTCAAAATGAGAGAGATCTGAGGGGAACAACAGAAAAGACAAGCCCTAAGTTTTTTGACAGGAGTTGAGGAGAATACCACACATCTGTCTGCGAAGCAAAGAAATACACAGCCCAAGCAAGACTGGTAGCAAAACTTTCAGCAAATTAAGGAAGAGGAATTATCGGGTTTTGACGCACCAGGTTGTATAAAAATCCTGATGTGCTGCATCCATACAAGCAGACCCCACAGTTAGGTGATCCAGATGGGGTGCCCCATTATCTCCCAGATCAAAATATCACAGCCTTTCGATCAGTGGTGTAAAAGATAAACAGTTAAGGTAGATGATACCACAATGGCCTGAGGAAAGGGCAAAAGAGGGGCAAAAGAGGGCTAGGATCTTCCAATCTGGAAGATGTTTAGCAGAACCCAGATCCATGGTGGGTTCCATCAGATCAAAGATCTGGATTGTCGAGCGATGGACTCATTTATACGGACTGTGGATGTCAAGGAATCTGCTTACCCCGATACATCATGACTCTATAGTTCCTCATTAAAGAAACTAAGCTGTCTAAAATCCGAAATTTTTTCATAAGCATTGAGTGAAAGACCGAAAGTAGAATGCAAGCGCAATCAAATACCACTTTCGGCGGACAATGCTGTACCTTTGGACCGATGAATTAAAGCATCGGAAAGCTGCAGAGGATGTTTGCGTTCTTCTGCCTTATATTTCAATTTCACTTGATGGCGTGTTCGGCCAGGGAATAGCTGTTGTATCATTGCAAAATCCGTCCCAAACTGTCGAATAGCCTGAACCCCAGATCAAATTAGAATACAGATTCAATCTATAACCATAAATTCACGTGATTGCAAGTAGAATAGAATGTGAAGAAAGAAAAATGTGTGAGCACCTACAGTATCTGTAATTCAATTCTCCGGCAGGTTATCGCCGCTGCCTGTGATCGTTCTAATAAACATTTTCCATGATGCATCTCTGGGCCCCACCACTGGCCCCTTCTATTGAAGCATGTATTCTTATGCATGCACTCTTACACCAACAATAAGAATACATGCATCAATAGAAGGGACCCAAAGCACCAACAATAAGAATACATGCATCAATAGAAGGGACCCAGAGCACCAACAATAAGAATACATGCATCAATAAAATAGGCTCTGAGATACATCAACATCTTGCATTTTGAGTTTCCAATATTCAGTTTGATGCTTGCTTGTTTGCATCATGACAGCTTTATCTGAGAGGTATCACACGACACTCGACCAAAAGAAACACATTTTTTTTGTTCGACGCAGCAATGAAGCAAATGGGGCCCATCTTTGGTAACATAAGCCATTCATCCTGTAGGTCCCTTCATTAACTGCCCATACCAACTATCTCCCTATCAGATGACCCTAGCCATAGACGAAAACGAAACATTACAACCAATGGTCCATATTGAAAGGTGGCCTCAAGGGTACATTTTGTTGTGCTAGAATGTTGTATATTTCCTCTTTATCCAATGATACAAAGGAGCCGTTGAAATAATGAGTGAAGTACCTCGTAGAACATTTCTGTATCTGATTTTGACCACCTTTCTGTTGGTGTCCTATTCATGAAGGAGTGGTAATTCAGTTTAGAACTAGGCTCTGCTCTATGATTTGCGTGATCATCATCAGACTCTACACCTTGCGTTGAAGCTAAGGGATCGTCGTCGTCATACGGGCTATCATTGGAAAAGGAGTTAACACCACTGCACAAGAAAAAAATAAGCAACTGATCAGAAGGCAATACATCACTTGAAAGTGAGCGAGCAGATGGCTAGTTTTGAAACCAAAGCTAGCATATATTATGTAAACCATCTATCATTTCTTTCACAAAAGCAACATGTTTCGAAAGTGCTCATATGCAGCTTGTGTCATACAAGTTCTATGTAGCTCTCTTCTCAGTACGCATGGTAAACAAGCATTGTGATTGTGACTGTTGGTCTGGAGGGCCTCTATGTGGATAGACTATAGCCCAAAAACTGCAGTCAATGGACACCTCTTGACTGTCATTTTCTGGTTGAATGTGGACCTTTGTTATATTCCTTTTTTCAAAGGTGAGATTTGAGAATGGCAGGTTGCCATTCTCCAGCTTGAGAGGGATGGGAATATGGTACCTCATGTGTCGTAATTAGACAACCCTTTTTTCCTTTCATACTTTCATGAGGGAGGGAGAGAGGGGGGATAGGATCAGACCAGGGTCAACACAAGCCCAGTCCATTTACTGAAATGGGACACACATTCTGGCCTGGGCTGATCCCAACCCCAATAAATTCAGCTAAATCTTGGCTATCAAGAAGGCCAACCTGGTTAGCCCGCTAGTCAACCCAACTGTTTGCCAGGCTCATCCACAAGGGCCAATTTACAAGTAACAGTGACTATTATCTTGCTAATTTGATGTCTTTCCTAATATGGAGCACAGACTGTATTTGACTATGATGATTTGTGCTACTTAGACACATACGACCATTTGGATTAGCATGGAATGCAAAGTTTCTACATTCAAATGCTACAACAAATATTGCATTCTAATATGGTAGGTCCTTACAGTAAAGAATCACAATACCTTCTAGTGGGAAAAGACCTTGCTGCTGCGGCTTCTTTACTCTACAGATGAATGTAAATGGTCAGCAACACAAGCACTGATGAAATAGAAAATGCTAGCATTGCTTGCTCTAAAAGAAAATGCAATAGAAAACATAATTCCACCTAAAGCTAAGAAACCATCACAGATGAAAGATACTGTATAAAAATGCAAGCATGCCCATAGTACAATTCACAAAAGACAGGAGAATAGAAGACGTACAAATTTACGCTCATTATGCTCTGCAAGCATGATTAGATCCTTCATAATCAGCTTTTTAGGATCGATATCTTCTTCCGGGGTTTCAAGCAAAGCCTTGCTCACTACCAAATGGAAGTTAAGAGTACCAAAAGTAAATACGACCATATCCAATAAGAGAAATGCTCCAACGCTCTTAGCACTAAGTTATAGTGCTCCTAGACCCTTAGGCACTCAAATAAATAGTTCCAGACTGTTCATTATATATAACACATTTCATGAGCTACCATGCAAGTATCACACCAATCTAACAACAAACTAATCGTTTGGTTGATGGAATTTAATACATACAGTCAAGATTGGTTACACAAACAAATTCCATATCAACAATTTGATCTATAATTTGTTAGGGCCTACTATGGATTGCTTATGATCTTAAACACTCACTTTTGCTGAGCAATCATAAAAATTTGAACCATGGCTAGGAAAAGGGATGGTGAGAGAAAATAAGACCAAATTCGGGATGGATTGGATCATCTGATCAGTGCAATTTTGATGGTAGTCCATAAAACGTGTTCTAGAGTGAATAAACAGTTCAGATCGATCAATTGGACTGTCCAAGTGAACAGATGCAACTAAGAGCAATATAACTTTTAGTGCTCTCAGAGCACTGAAGCATTCTCATCCAAGAACTGCATCCATAAACATTCAACCGATTAATGAAACAAAAACAGAAAATCCTATTACATTTCCTCCTATTTCTTCGAGTGGAATGAGAGAACTTCTTTTTTGGGGGATCCTTGTTTACTGGATCAGGTTCTTCAGATGCCTTTCTACGTCTCCGAACTGGTTTGTCGGTTTCAGCCGCAGACCCCTTGGTTGCTCTAGGTGCCCCCTTCTTCTTGGGTCTATCTTCCGCCCTGTAATCATCATCACTGTCATTGCATTCATCCATTGCAGAACTGTTAGGGGGCTCATAGTTCTCATCTTCAATGTCGTCAATGGTACTCTGAATAGCCGTCCTCTTTCTCAGTTGCCTCGATGAATTACCAGCTTCATACTGTTCAACAGCTGATGAAACAGGCGTTTCATCCTGGTCACCTTGAGAATTTCCTTTAACCTTCCGCGAGCGAGTCTTTCCCACAGACACTTTCAAAACAGTTGGATTTTTCATTTTCCTACTGTTGGCACTCTGTGCATTCAATTTCATGCAGCAGGATAAGTAACAATACATCATCACTATGCTTTTCATATCAAATAAACAAATGCACGATGTGGAAAGGGTTAAGTTACTGTCTTTCCACCATTTCTTTAGACGGCGGTGACTCATCCACCATACATATGGGATATATATACATCGATCCAGGACCCAATGTCAATGTAGCATATCCTGAAATCACAAATGCAAGATGATCCTTACCATTCAATTGGTGACCGCTGACCGTTAAATGGATGGTTAAAATGAAAACGGTCAATGGTATAAAGTTGATGGCTGACATCAGATTGTTAAAGCTGTTCAATCAGTGTGACTTTCCACACGTGCATTCCAAGTTGTATGCAATGTGTGGGTCAATTGGTTGCCAAAGTTTAAGGATGGTGGAATATGCACATAGTAGTCCACCTTTTACAGAAAGTACGCATCTTTTACCTCTCTTCCTGATGTTCCAGGAACATTTTGTAAATCAGTGTCCGCTCCAGCGATTTCGGCTTCCAAATTAGGAACCTCAACATGGTTTTCTGCCTCTTGGCTCCCAAATTGGGCAGAAGGATATGCTAGTGTAGAAGTTGCAGGATCAACAAAAGCATCAGCGGAAACCTCCTCTAGGCATTCAGTTTCAGGAATGAACTGAGCTTTCAGTGGAGAAGAGATTGGTTCTGTGTCATCAGGAGGAATGAAAGGTTGGACAGGTTTTCCCGTTGTTGTTCGACCTTTGGACTTGGGTCGGAATTTACCCACTCCTCGGACTGCCAGCAACATAAATCCACAACTCAACATGACAAACCAAATGTAAAGGGAAAGTTTTAGCAGAGAATCTTGTTGCTTACCATTAGTGGTGGCAGGCTGAAATAGAATATCATCCATAGACTCCATGCCAGAAAAGGCCGATGCTTCCTGAAAGAAAAAAATAAAAAAAAATTTATAAACTACTCCATGAGGGGGATGGAAAGAGCGTGTAGAAGTTACAAATTCCTACCTCTCTTGCCAAGCTTCCAAGATCTGTCTCCAAGTCTCCATCTGCACCAAACGCTACATCTTCAGAATATGGGGTGCCTGCTGGGTCTGCCTCTTGAATCATAACAAGCTGGGCAGAAGGGTCTGTTTGTGCAGAAATGCAAGGCATGCTGATTGAAAGCTCAACAGAAGCACTGTCCAGAACAGTAGAAAGAGTTGATCCCTCCAATTCCTCGATTTGTGAAGAAACAGGCTCCGCAACTTTGGGAAGAGCAATGTCTTTCTTGCTTTTAGGTCGGTCAATGGGCTTGGGTCGGAATTTACCCACAGGTTGGCCTATCAACACAACAAACAACTTGGCAAAGTGAAGTTAAAGCAAGAGAAGGTTCCGGCTGGTTCAGTCGTTACTTACCAACAGTGGCGGCAGGCTGAAAAATAATCTCATCAAGAGACTCCAAATCAGGAAAGGCTGGTGCAACCTGAAATAGATGAAGTTTTTGAGAGAGAGAGAGAGAGAGAGAGAGAGAGAGAGATAGTAGAAGGTTTCAGTTTCTACCTCCATCCCTAAGCTTTCATGAACCGACCGCAGAATTCCATTTGCACTGGAGATTTCTTCTGCACGTGGAGCCTCTGTTGGATCGACAGCCGCTTGGGTTGCAAGAAGGTGGGGCGAAGGATCTGTTAGTGCATAACTGCAAGGACTAATGGATGAGATCTCTACAGAAACACTGGGGGGAACCTCCTCCAATCCTTCAATTTGAGAAGGGATTTGAGAACTGACACGAGGAGAAACCAATTCCACAGCTTCAGGAAGTGAAGAAGGAAGTGTGATGGTGTTCTCATTTTTTCGACGGGCAATAGGCTTAGGTCGAAATTTACTCACTCCCTGAACTGCCAACAACATAAATCATTCAACTCAATATGCCAAATAAAATGAAGAAGAAAACACAGCTACGGAGTCTTGTCACTTACCAGTAGCAGTGGTGGGCTGAAAAAGAAGATCATCAAGAGACTCCAAACCAGAAAAAGCTGCTGCTTCCTGAAAGCAAACAGAAACATTTACTAAATTAGTTCAAGAAAAACTCAAAATGGGCAAACAAATTCCATGGAAGTAGAAGCATGGAGTGGAAATTACAAATATGTACCTCTGCTTCTGAACATCCAAGTCTCCTTTGTGAATTTCCTTCACCTTCGGAAAACAGAACTACTGAATGTGGGGCCTCTGGGCAGTTTTCTAAATCTTGGGTAGTGAGAATTTCAGGGTTCATTGGTTCATGGGTAGAAGTCCCAATAACCGAGGAATCAACAGAAGGAAGCACTGTAGTGGTAGTATTAGAATCATGGAATAGATTATTCTGTGGAGGAGAAATGGAGTCGAAAGCTTCAGGGGAAATGGTGGGTGATGTTATGAGCTTGTCGTATTTGAGCACCGCATTGTCTTTGAGTTCAAGTGCACCTACTGTCACTGCTACCAATAGAAGTGTACAACAACCACTCAGTGTGTCAAGAAAAGAAAACTGGAAGCAATAAGAGTCTCAGGTAAAGATTTGATGCTTACCATCAGTAGTGATGATGGGTTGAGGAAGAACGCCATCAAGAGATTCAGACCCACAATACACGGGACCTGCCTAAAAGCAAACAGGATCTTTGCTATAAAAGAGGCGAGCTATATGCAAACAGGGTGTTGAAATTATGAATATTGTGGATGGATTCAAAGGCTTTTTAAGAGCCATTTACTAAATGATGCTGGCATAGTTACATCACCATCATCTAAGCCTTATCCCAATTAATTGGGTAGGCAACATGAATCACGTCCCACCATTTCCCTCTATCAAGAACCATAACTTCAGTTAGACCATAGGTCAAGTTATGGTCATTTAGTAAATGATGCTGCCATAGTTACCCAAAAGCTCATTTCCCATTGCAAATACTTTAAGTTCCTTAATTCTTGTTTCTTGTATTTGTTTCACGCATTTGCATTACTATAAGAGTGTGTTTAGATGCACTATCGAATTGAACTACAAATGCTAGTGTAACAAGTGGAAATAACGGAATTGTGATTTCCATCAATAGCATTTATGTTGAGGGTCTGGGCTCCAAATATAGATTACATCGGTTCCGAGTTGGGTTGAAAGGAATGTACATGCAAGTTGAGGCCTACTTCCACATTCTGAATACTAGCAAACATTGTTGTTTTTTGTCATCTTCTTTTGATTAAGATGAACATTCACAATTCAATTCATGTGTTCATTCAAACGCCGCCCAACAATGTTGTAAAAGGACAATGAAGGACGGAACAGTTGATAGGGCACCGCAAGAATGGATCAATTGTATACAATGGCGGTGATTGGTTGTCTTATACTTTTAACCCTTTTTTTTTCTTTCTTTCTTTTTTTTAACACACACACCCAAGCGCGCCATAGTGGGATTTCACCACCTATGGGTTTCGAACCCAAGACCTCGTGTTGAAACTCCTTGGAGTCTACCACTCGGGCAAGGACTGGAACCCTACTTTTAACCTTTCCATGCATTGGAATTTTTATAGGCTCTCCAAAAATGTTATATGGCTGGTATAGTTACGAAGTTCCAATCAGCTGAGTGTTTGGGTCGACAGAGGTGGCCTAATGATTAACAGCTCTGAATTAATCACTGGTTCACCAATCGAACAGTTTGTAGGGTGGGTAGTATTTAATAAATGTTACTGCCGGACATTGCAGTCTTGTGATCTAGCAAAATTATTGCCTCTGTTGGAACAAGTGTGGCCATGGTTCAGCGATCCAGACCACTGACTGGATGGGCCCCACCATTATTGGACCATGTCCCAAAAATCTAGTATATTGGAAGATCCCATCCATCCAATCCTCGTGCATGTTCGGTCAAACTGGATCATTGCAATAAACATTTCTTAACCAACTATACACAAGATACCAATTGAATCCTTATAATTATCCAGTGAGATTTCTTGGGCACCATCCATCAGCAGTGGGACCCGTCAGACTGACACAGTCTAATCACCGAACCAAGGGCCACGCCTGCAAAAACTGGTAATTTTGGGGATCAAAAGTCAAAACAATTCATTTGGAAAAAAGAAAGAGAGAGAAAAAAAAAAAAAAGTCACAGGAATTACAAGTATCTTCTTACCTCTGCTCTGGGCAATTCCAGATCTTTCTGCACGCCTCCATTGTCGTCAATGCAGGTCGGAGCTTCTGTGGGGCCCACGGGCTCTGTTGCAGAGGAGGGTGGTGAAGGGTCCGTCAGAGTAGCAGTGGCACTGGTACATGGCATTACAGAGGAGGAAAGGGAAGCAGGCTTGCTATTGGCGCGGAATTTCGGCTTCGGTTTAAACTTACCAGCTGCACGGACTGCAATCGGCAATACACATGTCGATTCAGTTCATGTCCACGAGAGAGAAAATCAATGAAGATAATAACCAAAAAAAAAAAAAAACAGACCTGCAACGGTTGAAGGCTCTAAGAGAATATCATCGAGAAGATCCATGGAAGGTGCGTCTTTCTTCCTTCTTCTTCCTCTTCTCCAAGAATCAGACTTTTAGGGTTTTCAGTGGATATCTCGGGTTTTGCAAGAGGCGGGTGAGAAGATTTTAGGGGCCGTTTGGATGCCTGTAACTTGTGTAAAATGCAAGAAAGTTACAGTTTGTGTTTGGGGGAGAAATGTTAAAGGTATCAAAGTCTCAACCTGTAGCTTTCCATCAAGTAAGATTGCAAGAAATGTAACAGGGGAATTAGGTGTTTTTCAAGTCACAGGTTAATTTGTTACGGGCAACGGCTATCCATTTCGAATTTAGGAGAGGAAGGTGGAAACGCAGCTGCATTGAAAGTGCACCTACCTGCTCTGACGCGCCTCCTTCTCCTTCTCTCAGCGTCCCCTTCCCTCTCTCTATCAGCGTCTCCTTCTCCCTCTCTCAGCGTCTCCTTCCCTCTCTCTCTCTCTCTCTCTCTCTCTCTCTCAGCGTCTACTTCTCCCTCTCTCAGCGTCTCCTTCCCTCTCTCCCTCTCTCTCAGCGTCTCCTTCTCTCTCTCTCAGCGTCTCCTTCTCTCTCTCTCTGCTCTAGCATGGTAAGCCCTGACCCTTATTTGTTTTTCTTGTTTCTTTTTCGTTCTTTTTTTTTTTTTTTTCCTCTTCATCAGATGTTTTTATTTGGGGGCAGTGCGGAACGGGCGCTTTCCTGCTTGCAAACGGATTGGCTACTTTCCCTGCCAGTAGCCCGGTGGCTGGTGGTCGTGCTCTGTGAGCCCACCATGATGTATGTGTTTCATCCATTCTGTTCATCCATTTTTACATATCATTTTAGGGATCTATCCTAAAAATTATAGGGATATACATCTCAGGTGAACCACACCAAAGGAGGACAATAGTGATTGGATATCCACCGTTAAAATCCTTATAAGGCCACTGTACTGTTTATTTGACATCCAATCTATTGACTAGGTTATACAGACCCAGTCGAAGGGAAAAAAACAAATATCATATTGATCCAAAACTTTTATGGCTCTAAGAGGTTTTTAATAGTTGATGCTCATTCAACGTAGCTTCATGTAACGTGGTCCACTTGAGATTTAGATATACCTCAGTTTTACCTAATGCTATAAAATGATCTGAAAAAATAGATGAACGGCATAGATGAAACACATACGTTATAGTGGGGCCCATATAGCACCGATCACTTGGCGAGTGGGAGGAGTAGCCAATCCGTTTCCGCGCTGTTTGCCCATGGGCGGTTTCGTATGGACGCGGATTTCCTGCGAAAGCAGGAAGTTCCTGCGAAAGGATACTTTGAGGGGCTCATAGATGTTTGTGAGAAATCTACTCCGTTCATCCACTCTGAGAGATCATATTAAGATATTTGACCAAAAATTATTTGTACCAAAAACTTAAACAGGTGACATGAGAGGAAACAGTGGGGATTTTATGTGTGTTGTTGAAACATTCTTGGGCTATTAAATTCTTTTGTCAGGCCTCTTTTTTTTTTTTTTTTTAGATATTTTCACTTCATCCCCGTGTCAATGACCTTATAAACATTTTGGAAGGAATATAAACATCAAGGTGGAGCCTAGGAAGGTTTCTTCTGTAGGACTTTCTTTCCCTAATTTTTTCTCTCGTGTGATCCACTTGAGTTTTGGATGCACCTCTTAAAATGAGCACTCAAAACGGATGGACGGATATATTTCGCACAAGCATCTGCGTGGGCGCCACCCAGCATCCTTCATGCGGAAGACTTTAGCACGAAATCCGCGTCCGTTTCGATTCTCTGACTGCGGGCCCACCGTGATGTACTTTCCCTACATCCATGCAGTCCATTCATATTGAAAGCTCATTTCAGGGTATCGCCCAGGGAGCGGTTTCGGATCCCTGACTGCGCGGCCCACCCTGATATACTTTGGGACGCCATTCATCCGTATTTAAAGCTCATTTTAAGGTATGATCCAAAAAAAAAAAAAAAAAAAACTGATCCAAATCTCAAGTAGGCTACACCATAAGAAATAATCCTAACTAAATTTTTACCGTTAAAAACTTCGTGGGGTTCACTGGAATATTTATTTGACTTCCAACCGGTTGAAAAGACAACATGGACTCGATGAAGAGACCACACAAATATCATCTTAATCCAAAACTTTCACGAGAAGTAGTTTTCACCGTCAATTACTACTGTTTCTATACTATGGTTCGCTTGAGATCGAGTTCTTTTTATTTTTTGGATCCAGTCCTAAAATGGCATGCGGATTGCGTCCTACCGTTGCCTGTCTCTAGCCACGAATGAGCAGTCTTGTGCCATCGTGATATATCATTTTATCCACGATGGCCATCCCTTCTCTCGTGATATTTTACTATATGTGCATAGAAATGATGCAAATCAAATGCTCTAGTGGAACACGCTAAATAATAAGCTTAGGTTGCATTGAAAATGTACGGACAGTGTGGATAAACATATATATCATATGGGCTCACCCACGAAACTGCCCATTTGTGGCCAGAGACACGCAGGGGTAGGACGCAATCCGCGTCCCCTAAAATGAGCTTTCAACACAAATGAACAACGTAGATGTGGATCCTTACTCTTGCTCGGGTGATAGACTCCCAGGAGTTTCAACACCCAATCGAGGGTTTGAGCATCCATAGGTGGTGAAATCCCCCCATGGTGAGAGTGTGTGGTGGTGTGGGTGCATGTGTAAAAAAAAATAAAAAATGACATAGATGTGCGGAAAATACATCACAATGGGCTTTGCAGTATGGGATCCCACCCACCTCGATGGATCCACTCCAATAACTAGATCACTACAAGTTGGTGCTTTGTGGGCCTCTCCATGTTGCATGTGTTTTATCCATGCTGTCACTCCATTTTTTTCATACCATTTTAGGGCTTGATCCCAAAATGAGAAAATTAAGGCATATCTCAATCTTACATGCCTGGACCACACCGGAGGAAAATGGTAATGATCGAATGTTCATGATTAAAAACCTCCTAGGGCCCATTGTAATGTTTATTTTATGTCCTACCTAATGATTGGGTCCTATAGACTTTGATGAAGGGAGATACAAATATAAGTTTGATTTTAAACTTGTGGCCCTGAGAAGTTTTTAAGTTACATATAAGTGGGTCTACTTTTACATGTTTTTAATACACGGGCCCACTTTTAGAGCCTACCTAATGATTAGTTTAGTTTAAGAAGTTGTCAAACTATTCGTCTAGATAGGCTCAATAAAATTACATGCTTTTATATAAGCTTTTCTATGTGTCGTTTTGATTTTTAAACAATTCAATACTCTAAACTAAGTTGGGGTGAATATACAACATCTTACCTGTAATTAACTTACATGTTATCCAAATACATAAACTTACTTGTAAGTAAGTTACCTATAACTAACTTACATGTTATCCAAATACATAAACTAAGTTACCTATAACTAACTTACATGTTATTCAAAGTTTGTTAATGCAAAACTTTAAAAGCATACCCTAATCTTTTTAGGAATTATCAAACGAGGATTGTTTGGCTTAATGGTGAATACAGAATTGCTGCATGGATTCTTCTTTAAATGATAAAAAAAGTTACTTTCAAATTTACTTGTACACACGTGATCAAAAAGATTTTCTCTCTTTGAAATAGATTGCATACTACACCACTAAACTTTTAACTTATAGAACTTCTCTTGGCCTACTACGATTTATGTGTTGGATCTACATTATCCATTAACTTTTTCATATCATTCTAGAGCTTAAGCACAAAAAATGAGGCACATCCAAAGCCTAGCGGTAGCCCACACCACTTAAAGCAATGGGAATTAAACAACAACGGTTGAAACTGTGAGACCCGTATCTTAGCCCGTACCGTTCCGTAGGCTTCCGCGGTCCTCCCGATCGAATTAAGGAGACTCACGATCTGTTTTCGATGTTTGCGCGTAACCCTGAATCATATCCCGTGTTCTAGAGTCGGCTCGACCTGAGACTTGTATCATTGCGACCGAGCCGTCGCCGCGGTTCCAACACCGCGTATTACTCGCCAAGCCGATACCTAGGCCAGGAGATGTGGGCCCGCATTCAGTTCGAGAAAAACGCTGCGCGTTGCAAATACCGAAAAAATCCCCACAACACATCATATCAATCCATGTTAAGTACACAACCTTACCTAGCCCATCCCTCTCCCATTCCCCAAGTCAACTCTCTCTTACACAACCTGTACCCATCTCATTCATTTCTTACCACAAGTCAACAGGCACCATGCCCTCTCATCCCATCACTCATCTCACCACTCCTCTTTCTCATTTTCTCACTCCATTCCATGCTACCATGAGAGCAACCGTCCAAGCTATCTCCATGAGAGAGAGCTAGTGTGGCCGACCTTTCAACCACCTAATCTCACCCTCCAAGCCTTATCTCAACCATTGGATCACATTCTTTAGAGCTATAAAACACATTGATGAAAGAAGGAAGAAGAGATCATGAGGTGGGTGATTTTATTATTTGATTCGTGATTTGAGGGCCCACATGTGGTGAGACCCATTTGATGTATGTATAGAGGGGCCCATGCTTATAGTGGCGTGGCCCCTCCTACAACCGATCTCTCTCTTTTTCCCTATTTCTCTCTCTCTCTCTCCATTTTTCTTATTTTGTTGGTGTTGATGATCCGTGGGGCCTACCTTGATGACATGCTGAGTGCAGCACGTGGGGTCACCGCGAGATATCTGTTGATCCCAGCCGTCCATCTTTTGGACAGTGGGACGACAGTTATAGCTGCTGAACAACGTCAGCAAGCTCCATGGGACCACCATGAAGTATGTGATTTATTTATGCTAACCATCAGAGGAGGCTCGTCCAACAGCTGTGGGACCCACGTGGTATGTGTTATCCCCAAACCATTCATCCATAGGACCCACCTATAGCAATGGGGACCACCACGCTGTACGTGTGCAATGTCCAGGCCGTCCGTCCAAGGCCTGGACGTTGGCAGGTATATATAAAAATAAATATTATATATATTGTAATATATATACCATATATGTGGCCCCACGTGGGACCCATGTGTGAGTGGACTCCACGTGGGGCATGCAACGCTGCCCATCTCCATTTATTCCACGCTATCCACCTGTTTTGCAATCCACACCATCTAGATGGCTGGACGGTGGGCCATAACCATGATGTGTGTGCAATCCACTCCATCTGTCCATCCAGACCGTGTGTATCCACATCATCCATTTAGTTAGTGGGCCACTTGTGTGGATCCCACCATAATGCATATGTTATACCTATGTTGTCCGTCCAAGCGTCCAGGGTCTGGACGTTGGATTGGATTTAATAATTATAATAATAATAATATAATATAATATAATATATTATATTTGATGATGGGCCTATGTGGGACCCACCTCTTTGGAAACCGATTGGCTGGTCTACCGCTCACCAGCTATATAGCTGTTGTATGGTGTCAGCAGCTGGGTGGGTTTGATCCACACCGTCCAGACCTTGGACGGTAGGACCCACCATGATGCACGTGTTGTATCCATACCGTCCAACCATTTTGAGAGATCATTTTATGACATGAGAAAAGAATGAGTTAGATCTGAAGTTCAAGCGGACCCCACCATTGAAAATTAATGGGGACAGTGATATCCACCGTTCAAAACTTATTAAGAGCCACGACAGTTTCCAATCAAGCTAATATTTTTGTTTTCACTTTATCTGTGTTAACTTATGAATAGTTGGATTTCAAAAATGCACCATGGTGAGTCCTATAAATGTTTAATGGTGGGTGTGGCTGCTCCCACGGTTTTCTGTAGTGGACCCTATACGATTTTAATGGTGGAGATCATTATCACCACTACTAATCTTGGTATGGTCCAGATGATCTTCCAGTCATCATCTCCGCCGCTATTTGGAGTGCGATCCAGATGATCTTTCGATATGATTTATCTTTGGCCCATTAGTGCGGCCCATTGATGTAGGCCACTTGATGCGTATAAGGCCCATTAGTGCGGCCCATTTATGTAACCCACTTGATACGTTTGAGGCCCATTAGTGCGGCCCATTGATGTAGCCTACTCGATGTGTAGGGCTTACCTCACCTATTGTGTATTTAAAGCCCATGGGTTGTGGCCCATTGTGATGTGCTCGAGGCCCATTGTGATGTATTCGAGGCCCATGGGCAAGGTCGGATGAGATGTATTTATGTCCCATGTTTGAGACCGACATGTTAAGACCCATGTGATGTATTTGAGGCCCAAGAGTGAGGCTCATTGCGATGTATATTAGCCTTTGCATGAGGCCATGGGCCCACTATATGTTTGGCTCATTATGGGCTACTGCTTGGAGAGCAATGTTGGTAAAATGTTCACATTGATGAGCAATGATGGTTTAATGTCTACATTGTGACCCTTCCTTTAGGTCTTGTTAGACAGATTGTCAAGGCCGTTCTGATTCTGTTAGTCGAGGCCAATTCCGATTGTCGAGGTCGATTCCGATTCTGATTGTCGAGGCCGATTCCGATTGTCGAGGTCGATTCCGTAAGTTGAGGCCGATTGTCAAGGCCGAGTCTGATTGACGAGGCTGATTCCGTTAGTTGAGGCTAATTTCGATTGTCGAGGCCGAGTCCGATTGACGAGGCCGATTCTGTTAGTCGAGGTCGATTCTGATTGTCGAGGCCGGGTCCGATTGACAAGGTCAATTTTGATTGTCAAGGCCGATTCCAATTCCGATTGTCGAGGCCGATTCCATTAGTCGAGGCCGATTGTCGAGGCTGATACTGATTGTTGAGGTCGAGTCCGATTGACGAGGCCAATTCTAATTGTCGAGGCCGAGTCTGATTGTCGAGGTCGATTCCGATTATCATGGCCGACTGTCGAGGCCAGTTCCAATTGTCGAGGTCAATTATTGAGGCTGATTCCGATTTGTCGAGACCGGATATCGAGTCCGATTTTTGCGGCCCAATGTGATGTATATACAGCTCGTGTTTAAGGCCCAATGTGATATATTATATATATATGAGGCCTATGTAATGAGGCCCATTGTGATGCATTTGAGGGCTAGGCGATGGAGCCCATTGTAATGTGTGTTAGGCCCATGTGAAAGGTTCATCGTGATGTATATTAAGCTCTTGAGTGAGACCCATGGTGTTATATATTTGGCCCTTGTGTGAGGCCATGGGTCCACTATATGTTAGACTCTATGTGGGTCGTTCATTGGGGGCAATGTTGGTTAAATGTCCACATTATCGGGGTCGAATGTCAATGCCGGTTATTGATGCCGATTATGAGTATATGATAGCAGATCATCATGATACAGTCCATACACATCATCTGTATATTTGTTATGAGATGTGGTTGACAATTGCATATGTCATTAGGCAAGTTGTTATGAGACTTCCTGATAGGCGGATGTTATCTCACATGAGCGCATGATATGCGCATGACTGGATTATATGACTCATGCATCTTGCATTGTGTGTTGTGACTACTGTACGCGCTAACGATATTAGGGTCATAGCCTCCACAGGCATATCGTGGATGACCAGATGAGACACCAAAAATGTTTGGTTTTAGTATGCGGGTACCATAAATGTCCCTGGGTGAAAATTCCTATACCTCCGTGGCCAGGAGACGCCCCAACATCGAGACCAAGTGGATATATATGAGCGCATGAGGGGTGAATACCAGGATGCCACGTCTCCCATTGTGTCGTGGTCGGTTGGGATGGGGTGTAGCCTTACCCACCCGAGAGTAGGGGGCATTGCCAGGCTGAGTTTGACCAGCTCGTGAATGGGTCCGCTATTGATGTGTCGGGCAGCTATTGGTTAACTATTGGCCAGGCGGATAGTGAGGTCTCTTCCACTTGTACGGTCGCGCGTCGGTGGCGGCGATTTGCATGTAGAGTGTAATAGACCCCGGTGATGATCCTAGAGAGAAACCGTACTGACGGACTTATCGAGTAGGAGTTGTATATTCATTCATTCATTCATTCACTATCCACTCGGGTTGGTGGTGCGTAACTAATTATTATGTACCTTTATAATGACAAGGATTTCAGTTGGGTGCGTGACTAACCTGAGATCAGGGGTTTACCACATTAAGTCTGACTATCCATATTTAGGTATGAAACTGGTTTGGATAGAAGTCCCTTGTGATGGACCCCATGGCCGCGATACTACGTCTTATCATCCCGACTTCACTCTAGCTTGGTCATTTTATTCGCACCGCTTATTGCATGCATCATCAGTATCTGATATTTGATTATGTTTTCTCATTACATAAGCGATTTACATTGCTTTCTCCGTATATGATATTGTTTTTATTATATTTTTGCATCACATAGCATGGATAAGGCTGATGGTATTTATGAGCCTATTAGCATGTTTTCGTATTACTACGATATCATATGATTTATGATCTTATCGGTATTTACGATATTATATGATTTATGGGTTTATCGGTATTTTCGCTTACTCGATTATCTCCGATATTGCTTACTTGACACTTATCTTATGACATATTTTCACCACCCACTAAGCTTTACATAAGCTTATACACGATAAATGCGTGTAGGTGGCGTTAAGTTGCGGCGTCGAGCTTGGAGTGTCTGACGGACTTACGGAGCTTTGGTTTTGACATATGTATTTCCCTTTAACATTATATTCAAATGTTTATATTAGTTGATATGTGATGATGATGTTGTCTTTGTATTTTGGAAAACTGTACAAGTACAATGAGCATAAGGGAAATACAATGATGATAGACCAAAAGCTCCAAGAAGATCTGCTACGCGCCCAAGCCTCAGCGCTGCTGCGATCCCACGTCACCTGCACGCAACGGTCGTGCATAAGCTTATATAAAGCTTAGAGGGTGGTGAAAGTGTATGCTCAAGGTGGCAATGCAGCCATACAGTATCAGAGTAATGCGGGACATGCTGATGAAGGCTAAGAATACCATAGCCGTACCAAGGTCATGCGGTACAAAGAATGATGTCGGCCATACTAAGGCCATGCAATGCGAAATGCAACTCAAGCATACAAATCCTCATCTAAGTCCACATGTCAATACAGCTCAAAATCTGGAATATCACCGGGGTCTAGTACACTCCAAGCCAGATTGTCGCCCCATCGCGCTCAATAAGGTGAGTGGAAAAGACCTCACTATCCGCCTGCCAATATCGGGCTCGGCTCGTCAATAGCGGACCCATTTCTCGAGCTGGTCAGACTCAGCCTAGCATTGCCCCCTACTCTCGGGCGGGTAAGGTCGCACCCCCTCCAACCGACCACGACACAGTGGAAAGCGCAACCGTCTGGTAATCGGCACTCAGCGCTCATGCATCCACTCGGTCTAGACGTTGGAGCAACCTCCTGGTACCATAAGGGTTTAGGGACTTTCACCTAGGGATATCTATCGCACCCCATGTAGAACAGTATTTCCGGTATCCAATCCTGCCAACCACGATACGTCTGTGGAGGCTACGGCCCTGATGTCGCTAGGGCATACAGTAACCATATCACACAATGCGAATGCATGAATCACACTATTCAGTCATGCAGCAATCCTGCGCGTATCGTGCGCTCATGTAGGGCAACACCCCCTGTACGGGAGCCCCTAAACAATCTACCCGAAGGCATATGATATGATCAGTCATTTCTCATTCAAGCATACGTATGATGCATATGATCATGAATCATGGGACTAAATATGTTATATAGGATGGATGATGTGTATAACGAAGATGGGCCTAGACGGCCTACACATAACACGTACGAGCCTAACAATGGGCCCAAAGGAAAGTCATAATGTGGACATTTAACCAACACTATACTTGCAATGGGGACGTCAAACCGCCATTGCTTCCAAGGTACAGCCCGACGTAAACATCATTACATAACCCATGTTGGGATCGTACATTGCAATGGACCCTAGGCACATCCCATTGGGTCTTAAATACGTCAAATGGTCCATATCATATGGGCCTTATATTCATCAAGTGGGCCACATCATTGGGCCGCACCAATGAGCCTTATGTGCATTGCAATGGACCATGACCCGTGGGCCTTAGAATGCATCAAATGGGCCTACTCACATGGGCCTTATGTGTATCAAATGGGCCTCGCCAAATGGGCCCCATATGTACATCAAATGGGCCTCAACCCATAGGTCCTAATACATCTTAACGGGCCTTAACCCATGGGCCCCTAACACATCAAATGGGCCTCGACCCATGGGCCCATAACACATCAAATGGGCCTTGACCCATGGGCCTTTCATATAAATCAAAGTGGGCCTCAATCATGGGCCAAAAATAACTGAGATGGGCCTTATATATATATCAAAGTGGGCCACAACCATAAATAAATTGTATATAATATAATATATATATATATATATATAACATATAATATTATATGTAATATAATATTATATATATAAATATATATACACACACCAACACACACACGCACACGTACACAGCCAGCCCACCGTCCTTGGACGGTGGGAATAAAACACTTGCATCACTGTGGGCTCCATGTGGGGCCCACCATAATATTTATATGTCATCCAACCCCTTGATAAGGCCACGTGGGCCTAGATGAAGGGTAGAAACAAATTTCATTTTGATCCTAAACTTCTGTGGGCCCAAAAGAGGTTTCAATGGTAGAGGTTCAATCCCACTGTTTCATACGGTGTGGGCCACCTGAGCCTTAAATCAGGATCATTTTTGGAGTGGGCCCACTTCAGTGGGTGGCCCACCCGATGAATCGGTCAGATGGCAGATAAACTTCAAGGTGAGGCCCACGGCTACAGCCGTGGGTGGCTGTACGCTCGACGTCCGTCCGTTGGGTGCTGGCGCGCAGGCAGCGCTGTTGCCCTCTCTGACACAGCAGCCGACGCTACTGTGTTGCTTTTTTTTTATTTTTTTATTTCTGTTTTTCAGTGGTTTTCGCAGGAGGGGTCCACATCTAGGCGATCCACTCCGTCCAATGGCCCTCCATGGCTCCAGACAAACAAAACAAGCCCGATATTGGGCATATTTCGGTGTATAGAAGCAATATGGGATATTTCAATGGTAAATCCACTGTTTGCCATGCTATGGCCCGCCTGAAAATCTGATCAGTCCCATCTTTTGGCTCAACGCCTAAAACAAGCTTGGAAAGGGAATGGACGGCGTGGATTAAATACCTACATCAAGATGGAGCCTACACAAGTGGACCACCCTCCTTGGCTTGGAAACAAGCTATTTGTGTTTTCCAAAAAAGAACGTCCAGCGTCCCTGGACGCTGGACTGTCTGCCGAGCCAGGTGGGCCTCCTCATGTGGGCCACCCCACTGATGGATGGTGTGGTACAATACATGCAAAGTGGGCCCCACTTGTAGGTGATTTGGATGGAATACATACCTTGTGGTGGGGTCCATTCAAGTGGGCCACACAACCTTCTTATCATCAAACACAAAAGAAAGTGAAATAGAGAGGGAGAGAGAGAGAGATAGAGGGTGAGATCCGCGTGATGGAGGGACCCCGGCACTATGGGCCCTCCCTTGCACTAAATCATACATCAAGTGGGTCCCATTACTTGTGGGTCCATGAAATTGAAATCCAACGGTGGAGATCCCTTCTCCACTAAAATAGACGGTCTAGATGACCCTAAGCATGCAAGGAAATAAACATCATGATGGGGTCCATGGAGAATGGCCCCATCATGAAATGATCATGATGATCCAAGTGGGCCATTGGCCACATCTTAGGGTCCAAAGTGAGATCCAAACCATTGATCGGTTGGCCTCACTTGGCCCATCTTAAAAGCATCAAAAACTACCCTATCAAGACACCCACCACTTGATCTTCTTGCTCCCTTGGCTTCCTTAGCTCCTTGTGCTTCTCTTTGATGGAGGAAGATGAGAAATGGATGGTTGAGATGAGAGATCTAGGGATGGAAAGGTGGGCCACACATGAGCATTTTTCTCACATGGGAGGGCTTGGAGAAGTTCATACGTAGGGGATTTTTGTTGCTTGGAAAAGTTGAAAATGAGAGAGAGACTTGTAAGGGAGGGAGAGAGAGAGAGGGAGTGATGGGTGATGGAGTGATGGATGGGAGAGAGGGATGGGTGTGTAAGAGGCTTTTTGGACTTTTTTGGCAAAAGGTGTAAGAGGAGTTATGGGTTGTAAGAAACTTTTTTGACTTTTGGGGCTTGCTTGGGAAATGGTGAAAGGTGATGTGTACTTGACATGATGGGATTGATTGATTGATGTGACACATTGTAGAGATTCCCTCAGAATTCGCACGCGTGGCGTTTCCTCGCACCGAACGCTGGCCCACAACTCCCAACCAGGGTATCGCCTCAGCGCGCAAGTCGCGGCATCAGAACCGCGGCGACGACGCGGTTGCTAAGGTACAAGCCCTGGGTTGAGTCGACTCGGGTTGATGGCACGAGAATCCAGGTCACGCGCAAATACCGGTTAAGGGTCGAAGGTTGCCGAAATTCGACTGGAAAGTCCGCGGAAGCCTATGGAAAGGTACGGTCTAGGATACGGGGCTTACAGTTTGATCTAACATACAGGCGTCATAGATGTCCCTGGGTGAAAATTTCTAAACCTCTGTGGCCAGGAGACGCCCCAACGTCGAGACCAAGTGGATATATATGAGCGCATGAGGGCCGAATACCAGGAGGCCACGTCTTCCACTGTGTCGTAGTCGGTTAGGAGGGGGTGTGGCCTTACCCGCCCGAAAGTAGGGGGCATTGGTAAGCTGAGTTTGACCAGCTCGTGAATGGATTCGCTATTGACATGCCGAGTAGATATTAGCTAACTATTGGCCAGGCAGATGGTGAGGTCTCTTTCACTTGTATGGTCGTGCGTCAGTGGGCGGCGATTTGCATGAAGAGTGTACTAGACCCAGGTGATGATCCTAGAGAGAAACCGTATTGATATGTGGACTTACGAATAGGAGTTGCATATTCATTCATTCATTCATTCACTATCCACTCGGGTTGGTGGTGCACAACTAATTGTTGTGTATCTTCATAATGACAAGGATTTTGGTTGGGCGCGCGACGAACCTGAGATCAAGTCTACTACATTGAGTCTGGCTATCCAAATTTAGGTATGGGACTGGTTTGGATAGAAGTCCCTTGTGATGGACCCCATAGCTTGCGATACTACGTACTATCATCCTGACTTCACTCCAGCTTGGTCATTTCATTCGCACCGCTTATTGCATGCATCATCAGTATCTGATATTTGATTATGTTTTCGCATTATATAAGCGATTTACATTGCTTCATCAGTATATGATATTATTTTTATTATATTTTTGCATTACATAGCATGGATAAGGCTGATGGTATTTATGAGTCTATTAGCATGTTTTCGCATTACTCTGATATCGTATAATTTATGATCTTGTCAGTATTTCTGATATTATATAATTTATGGGCTTATCAGTATTTCCGTTTACTCTGATTACTCTGATATTGCTTACTTGACACTTATCTTATGCACACACTTTCACCACCCACTAAGCTTTCTATAAGCTTATACACGATAAATGCGTACAGGTGGCGTTAAGTTGCAGCAGCGTCGAGCTTGGAGCGTGCAGCGGACTTCTGGAGCTTTGGTTTTGACATATGTATTTCTCCTTCAGCATTATATTCAAATGTTTATATTAGTGGATATGCGATGATGATGTTGTCTTTGTGATTTGGGTATATTTGTGGTTATGCTTCTTATGAGATAAATGTACGTTAGAAAATTCTCCTTATATGATCTCAGGATCGGAATCTTGAGTATAGGCGCTGGGAGTCGAGAATGGGGTACTACAAAGGCTGTCGACACCGGATTCGGCGATTGAGAATTTTGTGAGCCCGATTTCCGAGTTTGAGGCATGACAGAAACCTTCCTATGGTCCATTGTGAGGTTTATTTGCATCTGACCTCTTCATAAGGTCACACAAGCCTAGAAGAATGATGAACACAAATATGGTCCATTTTGAGGTTTATTTGCCATATAACATCTTAATAAGGTCACACAGGCCCGGACAAAGGGAAAACACGAATATCAGCTTGTTAATAGCTTTTTATGGCCTCAAGAAGTTTCCAACGGTAAGCTCTCAATTCTCACTATTTCCTTTAATGTTACTCACTTGAGTTTTGAATCCACCTCGTTTTTTGTGTTCTTGTCCTAAAACGAGCTTGCAAAACGAATGTAATGGTGGATTTCCCACAAACATCATGGTAGGCTCCACCTAGCATCTCAGTGCAATAAGTTTTCGAGGAAGGCTTTAGCAAGAAATATGTGTTGGATTTAGCGGTGACAATGGGCTAGGCCCGAGCCTAAAAAATCATAATCTTGAATAGGGTTGGGCCGACAGCCCAGCTTGAAACAGTTCAGAATCCAGCTTGAGACCTAGCCTAGACCCGGCTCATTGACAACCCTAGTCGGATTGTGCATAACATTGCTAGTGGTGGAAGCGGATTGTATGGTGTGCCACACACCACTAACCTAGCGTTGCCAAGTTATGTGGGGCCCACCATGACATGTGTGTTATATCAAAGTTGTCCATCCATTTTGCGAGATCAGTTTAGTGCAAGAGACAAAGAATAAAGGCAAATCCAAATCTCCAGTGGACCATATCACAAGAAAACAGTGGTGATTGACCACTCACCATTAACAACTTCTTAAAGGCCACTTAGGGGTGTCAATGGGTTAGGATTGGGCCTAAAAAAATAAAATTTTGAATAGGGCCGGCGAGAAACCGTTCGAATTTTGGGTAGAGACCTACCCCAACCCCAACCCATTTACAACCTAGGCCCACTATAATGTTTATTTACAATCCAACCTGTTGATTAGGTCAAATAGACATGGATGAAGGGAAAATACAAATATTATATTGATTAGATCATTAAGTGAGTTAAAAAATTGTTCTACAATAAGTGCCCAAATCTCATCGTTTTCCTAAAGTATGCCCACTTGAGCCTTAGATTTATCTCATTTTTTATTTTTATTTTTATTTTTTTATAAATCTTATGCCCTAAAATAGTATAGAAAATGGATGGATAGTGTAGATAAAGTATATACGTCATGGTTGGCCCACAGAGCCCATGACAAGACCGTTTGTTATGCCTCGAAAATCGACACTCGACTATAGAGACTTCGATCCCAAGTTCCCTGGTATAAAACCTAGCGAAAATGCCCGTAGGCGAGTTCCCATGTGCTCGCGTAGTATGGTTAATGTTAACATATTAGCAAAATTATAATAATTTTAAATCAACAGTATCTAAAATTAAGCCGAGATAACTTAATACATAAATATATTGTTAACATTCAAAATGTAAAATTCAAAAAGTAATGTCTACCCAAATGAAGATTATACAAGCCACAATATATATACCTAAAAATAATTAAAGTGTAAAGTTTTTTATTTATTTTCGCCAATCCTCCAAAACATAACGGTAGTGGTGTAAGTTGATTTAAGCTACCCGTCTGAGATATCGATAGTATATGCATTAATAATATCGCTTAGTTGGTGTTTTAAATACCGTCTTCGATAGGAGTGGGTAGTTAACTCAGTGATTTTATTAGTTCTAAGTTACATATGTTATCGACTCAATTAATACAGATAAACAACCACTTCCTAAATACTATTGTGAAATGTATTAATGAGACTACAAAATAATGCATGCACCTTACAATCCAATACTCATACACAAGAGACTTTAATACCTATTTTGCAAATGACAATATTCGTTTATCACATGACTCTGACACCAAATTATAATAGTCTAGTTTAGTGAAATACGATTGATATATATGATTAACCGAATGATTATTAATCCCATTTCATACAACAGCTATGGAAAGATAAAATAAATACTGCTATTACATAACAGTCTCTGCTCGGATCAGGAGAGTCAATGCCGCTGCTCCTCACCCGTACATGCAAAATATGATATTTGTATCTCCGATTCAACCCGGTGAGTTACACCTGAATAACAGTTTTAGGGAAGATACACACCCTCTTGGCCCCAAATGCAAACCTATGGTCAGCATCCTATATCCATTCGTCCATGTGATGTGGCCGTCCGAGGTTTTTTTATCGGCTGAATTTTTACCTTGGGACATGACATCTAGGATGGAACGTGGATTGTACATTTACAACATGGTGGACCCCACGTAAGGGTGTTTCACGCACTACGTAAGGCGGGTGCTGTAGAGGATTCCGGCGCGCTAACGTCTGAGAGGGAAAATCGGAACGCGTTCTGCTCCGCGCCAAATCTCCGCATCGGCAATAACGTGTTCTGCTCCGCGCCAAATCTCCGCATCGGCAATACGATATACAAAAGCGGAAGCTTTGAGAGAGAGAGAGAGAGAGAGAGGGAGAGAGAGGGATAGGGCTGAGATTTGGGGGAAAAATCGGAAGATTTGAGAGAATTGCTGTATGATTCTCGGGGAAAGGAGAGGATTTCTGCATCTTCTGTACGAGAGATTGGAGAATTCGAGGAGAAGAAGGGATTTCAGAGAAAGGTTCTTGGATTTTGGAAGACGTGAGAGAGATGTAGTCGGCAGTTGGGTGAAATTGGGGGATTTTGGCCTGTTCGAGAGAATTATAAGTGGAAATTTGAGGGAATTAGAGGGTTTTGAAGGAAATCAAGCTCTCTTGTTGAGGGTGATTCGAGGATTTCTTCAGATTTCAGGGAATTGAGCGGGAATTCAAAGAAATTAGGGATTCTGAGTAAAAAATGAGATGATGTTGGGAGAAATAGAATGGGAATTTTAGTCAAATTGGCAGATTTTGGAATATTCCATAGTATTCCTAGAATTAGTTAGTGACAATCGAGGATCGATGGAGGTTTGGTAGTAATACTGAAGAATTTCACGAAGAGAGGAGGATTAGATATTCTGATTGAAGGAAAGCAGGAGGTTTCTGAGAACTCTTTCAAGAAAAGATTGTAATTTGACGATTTGAGTAAGGGGGAAGAGATCAGAGCTTAAATTCCGAAAGATTTAAGAGAAACAATGGTGGGAAAACAGAGAATGGCTGCCAATATTTAAGATATTCACGGGAATCATGCATCATAGGCAAGAATAAGGAGAGAAATTTATAAATAGAAAGAATATTTGAGTTTCTGAAAGAAAAGCAATTTCAATATAAGAGAGTATAGAAGGAAAAGAGAGGATAATTCCTGAAGATTGGATTAGATTACTGAAGAAATCTCGACTATTTTTCACTCTTCATCTTTTGTAAGGATTTATACGTTTGGTGAAATTTCTTTTCAATTATGTATTTATATCAGGCTCATGATCCGGTATGAATTCTGAGTGGCTTATTGCCTCACAAATTCCTTTTTGGGAGCCTCGTTGGAATTCCACTGTGGATTGCAGATGACTCATTAATCACTCCTGTCAGATGATCAAAGCCATTGAATTAAGGCCTCCAAATGGCCGGCGATACCATTTTTAAAAAATTTTCTGTGCATATTGTATTCTCTTCACAGGAGAGGGCTTTGATCATCAGATCATGGTTATCTTGGGGCCATGAGCTATCTGTATTGGACCACACACATCCAATGGTCATCAGTGATCAATAGGTGGGCCCACCTGGCCCTGACAGGACTTTGCACTGGACTAAGGTACAAAGAATTCATACTGGATCATTACTATTTATTTTCAATAGCATGCATTTCCATTTTTTTTTGTTTTTAAAATTACGGTCTAGGATACGGGGCTTACAGTTTGATCTAACATACAGGCGTCATAGATGTCCCTGGGTGAAAATTTATAAACCTCTGTGGCCAGGAGACTCCCCAACGTCGAGACCAAGTGGATATATATGAGCGCATGAGGGCCGAATACCAGGAGGCCGCGTCTTCCACTGTGTCGTAGTCGGTTAGGAGGGGGTGTGGCCTTACCCGCCCGAAAGTAGGGGGCATTGGTAAGCTGAGTTTGACCAGCTCGTGAATGGGTTCGCTATTGACATGCCGAGTAGATATTAGCTAACTATTGGCCAGGCAGATGGTGAGGTCTCTTTCACTTGCATGGTCGCGCGTCAGTGGGCGGCGATTTGCATGAAGAGTGTACTAGACCCCGGTGATGATCCTAGAGAGAAACCGTATTGATATGTGGACTTACGAATAGGAGTTGCATATTCATTCATTCATTCATTCACTATCCACTCGGGTTGGTGGTGCACAACTAATTGTTGTGTATCTTCATAATGACAAGGATTTTGGTTGGGCGCGCGACGAACCTGAGATCAAGTCTACTACATTGAGTCTGGTTATCCAAATTTAGGTATGGGACTGGTTTGGATAGAAGTCTCTTGTGATGGACCCCATAGCTTGCGATACTACGTACTATCATCCTGACTTCACTCCAGCTTGGTCATTTCATTCGCACCGCTTATTGCATGCATCATCAGTATCTGATATTTGACTTACTGTCCCCGCATTGTATAACTGATTTACATTGCTTCATCAGTATATGATATTGTTTTTATTATATTTTTGCATTACATAGCATGGATAAGGCTGATGGTATTTATGAGCCTATTAGCATGTTTTCGCATTACTCTGATATCGTATAATTTATGATCTTGTCAGTATTTCTGATATTATATAATTTATGGGCTTATCAGTATTTCCGTTTACTCTGATTACTCTGATATTGCTTACTTGACACTTATCTTATATACACACTTTCACCACCCACTAAGCTTTCTATAAGCTTATACACGATAAATGCGTGCAGGTGGCATTAAGTTGCAGCAGCGTCGAGCTTGGAGCGTGCAGCGGACTTCTGGAGCTTTGGTTTTGACATATGTATTTCTCCTTCAGCATTATATTCAAATGTTTATATTAGTAGATATGCGATGATGATGTTGTCTTTGTAATTTGGGTATATTTGTGGTTATGCTTCTTATGAGATAAATGTACGTTGGAAAATTCTCCTTATATGATCTCAGGATCGGAATCTTGAGTATAGGCGCTGGAAGTCGAGAATGGGGTACTACAAAGGCTGTCGACACCGGATTCGGCGATTGAGAATTTTGTGAGCCCGATTTTCGAGTTTGAGGCATGACAGAAACCTTCCTATGGTCCATTGTGAGGTTTATTTGCATCTGACCTCTTCATAAGGTCACACAAGCCTAGAAGAATGATGAACACAAATATGGTCCATTTTGAGGTTTATTTGCCATATAACCTCTTAATAAGGTCACACAGGCCCGGACAAAGGGAAAACACGAATATCAACTTGTTAATAGCTTTTTATGGCCTCAAGAAGTTTCCAACGGTAAGCTCTCAATTCTCACTATTTCCTTTAATGTTACTCACTTGAGTTTTGAATCCACCTCGTTTTTTGTGTTCTTGTCCTAAAACGAGCTTGCAAAACGAATGTAATGGTGGATTTCCCACAAACATCATGGTAGGCTCCACCTAGCATCTCAGTGCAATAAGTTTTCGAGGAAGGCTTTAGCAAGAAATATGTGTTGGATTTAGCGGTGACAATGGGCTAGGCCCGAGCCTAAAAAATCATAATCTTGAATAGGGTTGGGCCGACAGCCCAGCTTGAAACAGTTCAGAATCCAGCTTGAGACCTAGCCTAGACCCGGCTCATTGACAACCCTAGTCGGATTGCGCATAACATTGCTAGTGGTGGAAGCGGATTGTATGGTGTGCCACACACCACTAACCTAGCGTTGCCAAGTTATGTGGGGCCCACCATGACATGTGTGTTATATCAAAGTTGTCCATCCATTTTGCGAGATCAGTTTAGTGCAAGAGACAAAGAATAAAGGCAAATCCAAATCTCCAGTGGACCATATCACAAGAAAACAGTGGTGATTGACCACTCACCATTAACAACTTCTTAAAGGCCACTTAGGGGTGTCAATGGGTTAGGATTGGGCCTAAAAAAATAAAATTTTGAATAGGGCCGGCGTGAAACCGTTCGAATTTTGGGTAGAGACCTACCCCAACCCCAACCCATTTACAACCTAGGCCCACTATAATGTTTATTTACAATCCAACCTGTTGATTAGGTCAAATAGACATGGATGAAGGGAAAATACAAATATTATATTGATTAGATCATTAAGTGAGTTAAAAAATTGTTCTACAATAAGTGCCCAAATCTCATCGTTTTCCTAAAGTATGCCCACTTGAGCTTTAGATTTATCTCATTTTTTATTTTTATTTTTATTTTTTTATAAATCTTATGCCCTAAAATAGTATAGAAAATGGATGGATAGTGTAGATAAAGTATATACGTCATGGTTGGCCCACAGAGCCCATGACAAGACCGTTTGTTACGCCTCGAAAATCGACACTCGACTATAGAGACTTCGATCCCAAGTTCCCTGGTATAAAACCTAGCGAAAATGCCCGTAGGCGAGTTCCCATGTGCTCGCGTAGTATGGTTAATGTTAACATATTAGCAAAATTATAATAATTTTAAATCAACAGTATCTAAAATTAAGCCGAGATAACTTAATACATAAATATATTGTTAACATTCAAAATATAAAATTCAAAAAGTAATGTCTACCCAAATGAAGATTATACAAGCCACAATATATATACCTAAAAATAATTAAAGTGTAAAGTTTTTTATTTATTTTCGCCAATCCTCCAAAACATAACGGTAGTGGTGTAAGTTGATTTAAGCTACCCGTCTGAGATATCGATAGTATATGCATTAATAATATCGCTTAGTTGGTGTTTTAAATACCGTCTTCGATAGGAGTGGGTAGTTAACTCAGTGATTTTATTAGTTCTAAGTTACATATGTTATCGACTCAATTAATACAAATAAACAACCACTTCCTAAATACTATTGTGAAATGTATTAATGAGACTACAAAATAATGCATGCACCTTACAATCCAATACTCATACACAAGAGACTTTAATGCGTATTTTACAAATGACAATATTCGTTTATCACATGACTTTGACACCAAATTATAATAGTCTAGTTTAGTAAAATACAATTGATATATATGATTAGCCCAATGATTATTAATCCCATTTCATACAACAGCTCCGGAGAGATAAAATAAATACTGCTATTACATGACAGTCTCTGCTCGGATCAGGAGACTCAATGCCGCTGCTCCTCACCCGTACATGCAAAGTATGATATTTGTATCTCCGATTCAACCCGGTGAGTTACACCTGAATAACAGTTTTAGGGAAGATACACACCCTCTTGGCCCCAAATGCAAACCTATGGTCAGCATCCTATATCCATTCGTCCATGTGATGTGGCCCGTCCGAGTTTTTTTATCGGCTGAATTTTTACCTTGGGACATGACATCTAGGATGGAACGTGGATTGTACATTTACAACATGGTGGACCCCACGTAAGGGTGTTTCACGCACTACGTAAGGCGGGTGCTGTAGAGGATTCCGGCGCGCTAACGTCTGAGAGGGAAAATCGGAACGCGTTCTGCTCCGCGCCAAATCTCCGCATCGGCAATAACGTGTTCTGCTCCGCGCCAAATCTCCGCATCGGCAATACGATATACAAAAGCGGAAGCTTTGAGAGAGAGAGAGAGAGAGAGAGGGAGAGAGAGGGATAGGGCTGAGATTTGGGGGAAAAATCGGAAGATCTGAGAGAATTGCTGTATGATTCTCGGGGAAAGGAGAGGATTTCTGCATCTTCTGTACGAGAGATTGGAGAATTCGAGGAGAAGAAGGGATTTCAGAGAAAGGTTCTTGGATTTTGGAAGACGTGAGAGAGATGTAGTCGGCAGTTGGGTGAAATTGGGGGATTTTGGCCTGTTCGAGAGAATTATAAGTGGAAATTTGAGGGAATTAGAGGGTTTTGAAGGAAATCAAGCTCTCTTGTTGAGGGTGATTCGAGGATTTCTTCAGATTTCAGGGAATTGAGCGGGAATTCAAAGAAATTAGGGATTCTGAGTAAAAAATGAGATGATGTTGGGAGATAGAATGGGAATTTTAGTCAAATTGGCAGATTTTGGAATATTCCATAGTATTCCTAGAATTAGTTAGTGACAATCGAGGATCGATGGAGGTTTGGTAGTAATACTGAAGAATTTCACGAAGAGAGGAGGATTAGATATTCTGATTGAAGGAAAGCAGGAGGTTTCTGAGAACTCTTTCAAGAAAAGATTGTAATTTGACGATTTGAGTAAGGGGGAAGAGATCAGAGCTTAAATTCCGAAAGATTTAAGAGAAACAATGGTGGGAAAACAGAGAATGGCTGCCAATATTTAAGATATTCACGGGAATCATGCATCATAGGCAAGAATAAGGAGAGAAATTTATAAATAGAAAGAATATTTGAGTTTCTGAAAGAAAAGCAATTTCAATATAAGAGAGTATAGAAGGAAAAGAGAGGATAATTCCTGAAGATTGGATTAGATTACTGAAGAAATCTCGACTATTTTTCACTCTTCATCTTTTGTAAGGATTTATATGTTTGGTGAAATTTCTTTTCAATTATGTATTTATATCAGGCTCATGATCCGGTATGAATTCTGAGTGGCTTATTGCCTCACAAATTCCTTTTTGGGAGCCTCGTTGGAATTCCACTGTGGATTGCAGATGACTCATTAATCACTCCTGTCAGATGATCAAAGCCATTGAATTAAGGCCTCCAAATGGCCGGCGATACCATTTTTTAAAAATTTTCTGTGCATATTGTATTCTCTTCACAGGAGAGGGCTTTGATCATCAGATCATGGTTATCTTGGGGCCATGAGCTATCTGTATTGGACCACACACATCCAATGGTCATCAGTGATCAATAGGTGGGCCCACCTGGCCCTGACAGGACTTCGCACTGGACTAAGGTACAAAGAATTCATACTGGATCATTACTATTTATTTTCAATAGCATGCATTTCCATTTTTTTTTTTTTTTAAAATTTTTAATACTTGAACTCATTTAATGTACTGTTGACATTTCTGTGTATGTAAATGAAAGGTTTCCTCCATTGAAAATGATTGTGAAATCGAAGAAAGTGCTAGGCAGATGGAGGAAGAGTACCGTGGTACTTATTTATAAGAATAATGGAGACATATAGAGCTGCAGTAACTCTCATGGGATTAAACTTATGAACAATACTATGAAACATTGCAAAGAGTCATTGAGCAAAGACTTGAGGCATGAGACAAATGTATAAAAAAATCAGTTTGGCCACATGCCAGGGAGGTCTACCATTGAAGCTATTGTTATACTTAAACAATTGATGGAGAAATATAGGGAGAGGATGAAGGATCTGAACATGGTGTTTATTGACTTAGAGAAAGCTTATGATAGGGTCCCTAGAGAGTTAATTTGGTGGGTGTTGGGAAAGAAAGGCGTTTCAAGGGGATATATTGACATGATTAAGGATATGTATGGGGGAGCAGTAACAAATGTGAGGACCCCTAGTGGAGAGACAAGTGAGTTCCCAATTTCTAAAGGCTTGCACTAGGGTTGGCATTGAGCTCGTGCCCTTTTACATTGGTCATGGACGAGTTATCGAGGCATTTGTAGGAGGAAATCCTGTAGTGTATGTTGTTTATAGATGGCATAGTTTTGATTGACAAGACAAGGGCGAGTGTACACACAAAGGTAGATTTATGGAGGGGCCTTTAGAAGATCTAAAATTACTAGACTAAAATATAGTGTATGGAGTGCAGTTTTAGTTACAATAGGCGTGAGAATGAGGGATTTGTGAAGATCGTTTGACGAAGAAATTTTCCAAAATGATCACTTTCGATATCTTGGGTTGACAATTCATGAGAGCGGAGAGATTGAGAAGGATTTGCTCATGGAATTCAAGAGGGGTGGAACAAATGGAGATGTGTCTTTGGAGTTTTATTTGATTGTCGTGTCACTCAAACTGAAAGGGAATTTTTGTAGGATGGCTATAAGACCGGCCATGCTTTATGGAACAAAATGTTGGGTAGTTAAGGAATAACATGTTCATAGGATGAATCTGAAATGAGGATGTTGAGAAGGACGAGTGGCAAGACAAGGAAGAGTAAAATTAGAAATGAATCATTCGAGGAAACTTAGGAGCACGAATAGGCAATAAGATGAGGGAAAGTAGGCTTTAGATGGTTTGGTCATGTGCAAAGGAAACCAAGAACTGTGCCGGTTGAATTAATGAGTAGGTACAAGTTGAAGGCTCTAAAAGTGCAAGGCGAAGGCCTAAAAGGACGTGGGTGGAGGTAGTAAGAAAATACCTGATAGCCTATGGTCTGATTGAAGTGGCCCTTGATAGAGTGGAATGGCAGAGAACAATTCATGTAGCCTACTCCAATTAGTTGGGATAAGGCTTAAATGATGATGATTTGCTGATGTTGTCATGGTTATTTATCGTCTTCAAGAATTATTGATAAGAGTTCATATAGGAAGCTTTGTCATGTATTCTTCATAAATGTAATCTCTCGATTTGAGTGATTTAGAGAAATTCCTTTGGGCAGCATAGAAACGTAGCTTATAGATGTAGTTCTTGGGCATAAGGAAAGCTTTGTTTGTAAATTCAATCTCTTAGCTGTAAGTCGTTGAGTGTGGCAGCATTCAATCATAGCTGCTAAACGTAAATCCATGGTTGGTTCGAATGTATATAATTGATGCTTTTGCATGTGGTTGGGTTATATCAAATGCTACTGGCGTATTGTCTTCCTTTAGAGCATTCTTGTACAACAGTGGAAGGCTTCACCAAGTTGCAACCATCTTTCTTCTTCCTTTTCTGTGCAATCTGTTATGATTTTAATTTTGTATTTTGTACTTGGAACTTCTAGCGTTGAAAATTTTACCATGCATTAAGTGACATACATCTTTGAAATCTTTAAAAAATTGCTTCTGGTTGTTGGAATCACAATTCAATTTCTACAGTTTTAGACAGAATTCATAATGCATGAAACTTGTGAGTTATGGTGATTTGCAGGAAAAAATGGCAGTATCGGTGGATCCTCCAAGTGGTATTAGGAACAGAGGGAAGCATTACTACTCTATGTGGAAAACCCTTTTTGAGATTGATACGAAATATGTGCCGATCAAGGCCATAGGAAGAGGATCCTATGGCATTGTGTGCTCATCTGTAAATAGAGAAACGAATGAGAGAGTTGCAATTAAGAAGATACAAAATGCTTTTCAGAATCATGTCGACGCGCTCAGAACTCTACGGGAACTGAAACTCCTTCGTCATCTTCGGCATGAAAATATTGTTGCTTTGAAAGATATCATGATGCCAGTCCATAGGAGAAGTTTCAAGGATGTGTATCTGGTTTACGAACTCATGGACACGGATTTGCATCAGATTATCAAGTCATCTCAGAAGCTCTCCAATGATCACTGCGAATGTTTCCTTTATCAGGTATGATTTTCCATCACATATATTTATTTACATCTTTCCAAAGGGGATTTGGAAATTATCTTCATCATCTATTAGGTTATTAACATGATGGATGTGTGGATAAAAGAGAAGAAATCATTGAATTCTTCTAAAAAATAGCCCTTGAATCCACAAGGACAGAGAAATCTCTAAAAATGAGAGAGAAAATTGATGTTATTGAATGAAGTGCTGTTTGTAATGAATATGGTGTGCTTATGTAAGCAAAAGAAGCCCTAGATTCCTAATTTGACTCGAAATAGGACACTTTCCTTTATATGTCTAGCTCTACCAAAACTCGTAAACAACCCTGAGATGATTAAAACGAAGACTCTGGACCACAACTAAGCTCTTAAAACCCTAAAAATAGAAAAAAATGGAACCTGCTAAAAATCCTAATTTGACCCTAAAAAGGTTGAATTTTGTGAATCTGTTGGGGGCAAACGAACCTTGGGTGGTTGTTTAGGGCGTATGGATTATTGATAGCCTTCCAATGGTATATTATATGTGTGAAACGGATAATCTGTCGCAAAGTTATGACCATCGGAAGCTATATTGCGTGTTTAGGCTGTTTTTGCCCAATTGGGCCCCCTTTGGCCCAAATTTGTACAATCCTGGCCCTCCATTAAGTTGTCTTACCCGTCCCCACACCAATCCCCTTCACTTGAAGAGAACTTATCCTCGAGTTGATCACTAGATGTGTATGACCCACTGGTACATGATACTCGAACAAGTCTGCAATAAGGAATGTTTGCCATATCACCATGTCCTCGGAAAGATTAAAAAAAAGAAGAAGCATGGTCACTCATCTTCGTGAGTATATGATATGGCCCGAACTTCTTGTCCTTCCACTTGCTGTATGCTCCTGTTAGCAAGCACTCATATCTTAGGTGAACCATCGGTAGATTGCCTTGCTGGGACACTTTGAAACCCTTGAAACGCCTATGCTTGTCAGTAGGTATCTATCTAGAGGATTCTAGAATAATCTCCTTGAGTTCTCTCTTTAATAGCGCTAATTTTTTTGAACTGACCAGAGGCTCCATGCCACCCATAGGGGGCTAGGGTTGGTTTTCCATATATGAAAGGCTGCCCCTCTACTAGGAAAGCTTCGAGTCGGTTTTCCTCACTCATAGGGGCAAGGGTAATCTCATTCTCATCTTTAAATAAGATATAGATGTCTCCCCTGTCTCTATGGGTAGAGTTAACATTATATTGTCATGGTCATCCAAGTATCATATGGCACGATTCTAAGCTACCAGGTCACACTCAACTTCGTCTTTATAATGTTCACTGATCAAAGACGGAATTAAGCATCGCTCAGTTACCTTGGTTTTGTTGATGTTTTTTTATCCAGCTGATTGTGTATGGAGAATAGTGCTTTTTCGTCTACAATTGCAGCTTATCTTGTTATTGCCTCCATTTATGATCACATCACAGATATTCAGTTGATTGTGCACATGATCTTGAAGATATCATGTCGGTGTGGGTCCTCAATCCTCATCCTGCTTCGCAAGTCTACTCTCTCCTCCTCTTGTTGATTTTCTCTCGCTCTTCTTCAGATTTTGACCGATTCTCACTTGCCTCCCTTGAGTTAGTGGCTAGGTTGGCCATATGTCTTTGAGGGCATTGTTTGGATCAACCTAGGCTGACCAGACCTATAACACCTAGCCGGTTGGGGTGGAGCATAGGGGTTCCGGGACGTATTTCTAGCATTGGTTGCTCCTTCATATTGCTTAGCTTGCCCATTCTCGGAATCTTGGTTCATGGTAATGTGAATCGGGAACGTCCCGTACAGGACCTTTACCTCAGGCCTCCATTGTAGCTCATGAAGGTTCGACAATGACAATTTTCCTTGCTGCTTGGGTTCTTGTAACGGGTCTCTCTAGTTGTTTCTCCACTTTGATCACCAATTTGACAACTTCATTAAGGGTCAAGATGGGCTGCATCATCACCCAATCTTGTATTGCCCTATGCAATCCATATGTGAACCTTGCTACTCGTTGCGACTTGGTCTCTGTCAAATTGTTACGTGAGGATAAATAGTACAATTCTTCTGGATAACCCCTCATTGTACAACTTAGTGATAATTTTGGTGCTGTTTGCACAATACCTAATTGTAGTCTACTGTCAGGAATCGCGCTCGCATCAACTTCTTAACTTGTGGCTAGGTTTTTATTGGTGCCTTCGGTTGTTGTGTGCGAAGAGTTGGAGTTACTCCCACCATGCCGACGCTTCGCTTTTAACCTTTTACACTCCATGCTTTACTTTCTTTTCTTTAAGGATTTCCATGTAGTCGAAGAACTGCTCTACCTCCACGAGCCAGTTGAGGAAATCCTTGATGTAAAGCTGGCCATTGAAGGAAGGGAGATCTACCTTAACTCAGTAGTCCCGATCTTGTTCAACGATTCCTCACCCTCCTTATAAGAGGATGATCTCGTCCACCTCCTCATCACTAGACTCATCAACATTGAGTTGGGGTATATGATATAGCATGTGCTGGACCTTTTTTAGATCATGAATTGACCAACTGTGAACCCCTTTGATGGTAATGTGCCATTCATTGCCTTGGCTCTGAAGGTGCTCCATGGGCTTGGCCAACAAAGCAATCATCGCATGCATCTCTTGCATGCATTATTGGTTTTCCTATTGGAAGATCTCCAACTTCGGCTCAAAGAATGATTGGTTCTTTAGAACACTGCTCACAAGATTGTTGTAGCTCGATATGCTATTCAACGCCATGACCTAAGGAAAAACCTTGCTTTGATAGTAAATAAGGTTGCATGTGCGTGGGTAAAAAAAGAGATCACACTGTCGTTTTCTTAAAAAAAAGCCATTGAATTCACAAGGATAAAAATATGTAAAAATGAGAGAGAAATGGATGTTATTGAATGAAGTGTTGATTACAATGAATTTGATATATGCTTGTATAAGCAAAGAAGCCTTAGATTCCTAATTTAACTTGAAATAGGACACTTTCCCGAAATAGTGAAATTACTAAAATTAGTATAAAGATGCCTAATTTTACCAAAACCTCTAAACAATCTTTACATGACTAAAACAAAGACTCTGGATCACAACCAGACTCTTAAAACCCTAAAATAGAGAAAAGGGAACTTACTAAAATAGTAATTTTTAACTTAAAATACTGATTTGAACCCTAAAAAATCATTGATTTTTTTTTTTTTGTAGCCGTTTGGGGGCCAATGAACCTCGGGTGGTTGGCTAGGGTATAGAGATCGTCGATAGCTTTCCAACGGTATACTATACTCTAGAAGCAAATAACTTGTTGCAAAGTTTTAGCCATTGGAAGCTTTAGTGTGTGTTTAGGCCTTTTTTGCCCAACAGGGTTCCTTCAGCCTAAATCTTGCAATCCTGGCCCTCCATTGAGTTGTCCTTTACCCATCCTACATTAGTATGCAAATGATGGCGGAGTCTTTTCTATTATGTGCTAACAGATGATTAGTTTGCACAATCTTGTAACTTGGATTCTGTGATGTTTTCTCAAATGTCTGTACCAACTGATGCAACATGGGTTTATAGATAGAGTCGATCGACAAATGAAGCTGCATGTTACTTTTTACTGTTTAGTAATATTATAGAGTTTCGTTAATGTTATTATTGAACTCATTGCTACTATGGAGTAGCAGTGTCAATATACTAACAACCCCTAGGAAAAAAAGATTTACACTTCAAAGAAAGTAGGGGATTCACTCGTTGCACAAAACATGCCTTGAATCTCTGTTCTGCCTTTGAGAGACCTATGTTGCAGCGACGGACTTCCTTCATGTAAATGTAAGGGTGGCAATGCGCCGAGTAGCCTACCCGACCCAACTTAGGGCCAGGCTTGGACCTACTAGCTCTGCCAGTGGACCGGGCTTGGGCCTGACATGCATGGCCCGATCAATTTTCAGGTCGGGCTTGGGCTCAAGTCATTTTAGCTCAACCCAGCTTGGTGCGACCCGCCTGTTCCAACTTTATACATGCATATGTTATATCCTACAAATTGGCATTCCAATGCTTAGTTAGGCAATCCACCATATTGAATGTAGACTGTTGCTTTCATGCCTCTAAATATCTATTTCCTTGTGCATGCGTGGCCATTTGTTCAACGGGTAGATTGGGAAAATTCAAGTGGGAAATAGGGATTTCATCAATTTTCAGGTTGGCCGGGCTAGGTTGGGTCAGGTTGTGCCTGGGCTGAACCAATTTATATTGGGCTTGGCCCACACAGGCCTTGGGTTTTGTGTTAGTCTAGGCCTGGCCTAGCCTGGCGCAGCTTAAACCCAGCCCATTGCCACCCTCATTTAAATGCAGCCCTTTTCTTGTCAATGGTCACTTCATTATAACTGATCCTATTTGTACTGTCAAATGGTGTCTTAATGAAAGAATCAACTGATTAAGTACACATCTTTTAATAAGATCATTTAGATAACATTTAAACATACTCTATAATTGCATGGCACTTTTTGAGTTGGTCTTTTGCTATGCTTTCGGGGACCCATTTTGGCGATGACAAACTTCATTTATGCAATTGCAGTTGATCATACCTAATGTTCATTTCATGATCATTGACACTATGTTCTGCTAAATACCTGATTGATTTTTAACTTCCACCGGATATTTACGTGTTTTTTTGTTAATGATTTATTTTGCCAAGGACATAACACCAGTTACTGCTAAATATTCATTTATTTGAACTTGTTCTTGTGAAGTTTCTCTCATGTGTGGAAGCAATGAGGTTGTGGGCGCCCCCAAAAAAAAAAAAAAAAAAAAAAGAAGAAGAAGAAGAAGCTTTATTCCTTTTTTATATTGATGGGTTCAATAATTATGATCCAAAGAAAAAATGATTTTGCTTGAGGCTTAAAAAGCTGTAATTCGACTCAGACCAATGAGGGCCTTAGCTCCAGTCCATTTGAAACTCAGTGAAGTGCTCACTCGAGCTTTTCAAGCATAAAATGTTTACATTGTAGTCTGTTTTGAGTTTAAAATGATTATCTTTTAGTCTGATTTTTGAGTTTTTATGGCTTTGATAGAGTTTTTCAATTACCCAATTTCAAGTGCTGGTTTGGGTTTTAAATAGAGTGGACTTGACTTAAATCTTGATCAAGACTTCGTAAGATTTTCACGTATTCAATCAAGTATTTAAACAATGGACTTCTTAGACTGGTTTGTGACGCCAATTTGGAGTTTTTTGTTCTTTGATAGTTATGGCCTCAAACCCAAGACCTTAATATTGAAACACTCTTTCTCTACCACTGAGGCATGGGCTTGAACCCCATTTTGTTATTATAGCATGAAAACATGACAAGGTCTGTAGCCTTTGGAAGACAACTGACTGGCTGGTTTGACCCAGCTTTACCTGAACTGACAGGTCTCTTTGTTCTTTTGACCTCAGATGTTTGCATTCTGGTGCTGAACTGAATCACCAGTCAGTTTGCTTCTGTACCGATAAGGTCAGCTGGCTTGTATTGAACTGAACGGTTCACTGGATTATGTTTTTGTTCTTATTGCCATTTTCATGCCACTGATGAAGTAGTCATTTATTGTCTTTTTTCCCTTCCTTTTCCCCAGTTGTTGACAAGGCTTTAAATATCGTTATCGCACATGATATCACACATTTGAGAATAGGAAATGTAGTGGGATATATAGGGAATGGTTGTGTAAAGTTTTGCAATCTTAAGGGAACTTTGGGGAAACTTAGGAAAATGGTGAATATTTTTTCTGAAACTTAAGAAGTTAAAATATACATGATTACACACTTATAACTCAAAACATTACAAAAAAGCTTTGCATTATACTTTTCCTTTGTTCAGGGGGCAAAACTGTGTTGTTAGCCTCAAATGATGCTATCATATTCAAAATGAGTTTATTTCATTCAAATGTCATACAATACCACCATACCCGGGGGAAAAAAAACATAAACAATACAACCACAAATTAAAAAGAACTAATAATACATCTTTGTCTTAGATCCACATGGAGTCAAGGTTCAAAATTGGTGTATTGGGATTGTGTCGTCCACCAACGATACATCCCTCCATATCGACCTATTTGAGGCTGATACTAGCCAATAGAGCCATATCATTCATGGATGATGCCATTACGTATCAGGCAATGTGTAAGGGTTTCAGACGATAGTTTAAACCTTGCAGCGGCTTGAAGTCATCATCCCTATCCCTACTGGGGTGTCCATATATGAAATTATTTTAATTAATTAAATATTTGCAATACTATCAATATTTAAATCACTGTTTATTGGAAAGCCTAATTTTCTGTAAGCAGGTTTCCTAGACGTCAAACAAAAAATGGAAAAGGAGAAATGAAACCTTAATTAGTTTCTTCATTCCTTTTCTTTAAATTGATTTTAAATGGGTATTTTGTGTTTCTTTTCCGGACTGTCTTCTTTCCTTTATTATTATTTTCTTTTTTCTCAAAAAATTGACCTAAAGCACCATTTCAGGCTGTCCTTTCCAGTTATCTCCTTATTTTGTTTGTGATGGGGGGAGGTCCCACCTAAAGCTTGCGTAAAAAATAAAAATGAAAATAACCCCCATCCAGCCTTTATGGATTCATTGAAAAGATAGGAAAGGAAACATTGTTTTCCATGAAAATAACTTTCCATTGTTTGTCAAGTATTTCTTTGTGGGAATTTGTGGGAAACACCATTTCCCACTTTCTGTCTTTGTTGGAAAATAAACAAATTTATCTTCCCACCTCTACCCCTAAGAATGACATTTTCCCACTATAGAAGGAAAATGGATTTCTAGGGTTAAATCCAAAATGTGCCACCATCCATCTTCAATCATCTCACATGTGCCTCATGTGCCAATATGCCAAATGAGCCATTGTCCATCTTCAATTATGCCTCACACATGCCACTGTGCCACCATCCATCTTCTCTTTCACCCGACATGTGTGAATGTGCCACATGTGTCACCATCCATCTTCTCTTGCAACCTACCTGTGCTAATGTGCCACACGCCCCACCATTCATCTTCTCTTGCGCCCCATATATGCAAAGCACCCCACGCGTGAATGTTCCACATGCCATCGTCCATCTTCAATCGCTGTGTATGCCATTCGCCAATGTGCAAGTAGTATAATCTAGCTTCGAGTGTTCATGTGTCAAATGTGTAAATGCGTGTCTTGTGCCATGTGTGCCACTGTATAGCTTCAAGCACCTCACATGTGCCGTGTGTGTCACAATTCAGCTTCAAGCACCCCACATGTGACTCACTTGCCATGTGCCGTTGTCCATCTTCAAGCATCCCACATGTGCAACATGTGCTAATTGGGTACATGGTAGTGACTACCAAGAAAAATTTTCCAAGATTTTTTTTTTTCCTTTTTTGCCAAACAAAAATTTGGAAATAGATCCTAAATTTCTAAGAAAATTTTGTTTAAAAACAAACAAGGAAAACAATGTTCCCTTTTCCCCAGTTTCTTAGTAATAAGGTTTCCCGAGAAAATCCTATTTCCTTTCTGATGCTTTCCACGGGTCCAAACATGCCCTAAAGTACTCTCCTTTTATTGCAGTTTCCTTTCTAAGATATCTTTTATTCAATCTTTATTTTAATGGCTGAGTTCTGGTTACCTCCACAATTGCCTTCCATCCATTATTAAAGAAAATATAGTTATTGTGGATTTAACACTTGGGGCCTGTTTGGTAGACGCCTGAAATGGGTTCATCTCATTTTAGTTAATCATAGTAATGTATTAGAGAACATGAGATCATGATATCTAATACATAATTATATTAGCTAAAATGAGATTCTCATTTTTGGTTGTCTACCAAACAGGCCCTTAATTTTATTTTGAATAACGTATTGCATCAGTTATGATCATATTACAAAAAAATTTCCTTTCCTAATCGAATAAACCAATTTCTGTATGTTTTGAACTGTCATATGCCCCCAACCATGTAACTGAAGCCATCAGTGATCAAATTCGTTTGACTTTGTTTTTCCATTGGTGAATTCATCTGACTTTAATACAACTAGTCCTGAAGTACATATGTCGAGCATTTGATCTATTCCTCAACTGAAACTTCCTACATCTCTGGAATGTAGTTGCTCCGAGGCCTAAAGTATCTTCACTCTGCAAACATCCTCCACCGAGATCTCAAGCCCGGGAACCTCCTCATCAACTCTAATTGCCAGCTCAAGATCTGTGACTTTGGCCTCGCCCGCACTGGCAGTGACAAGGGTCAGTTCATGACTGAGTACGTCGTGACCCGCTGGTACCGGCCCCCAGAGCTCCTCCTCTGCTGCGATAACTATGATACCTCCATTGATGTCTGGTCTGTCGGTTGCATCTTCGCTGAGCTACTTGGGCGCAAGCCCATCTTCCCAGGCACTGAGTGCCTCAACCAGCTCAAGCTGATCATTGACGTCCTCGGCAGCATGGCCGACACCGACCTTGATTTCTTTGACAACCCCAAGGCCCTCAAGTACATCAAGTCCCTCCCGTGGTCCCCTGGGATCCCGCTTGCCAGTCTCTACCCTAATGCCACCCCTAACGCCATCGACCTCCTGCAGAAGATGCTTGTGTTCAACCCGTTAAAGAGGATCAGCGTTGCTGAGGCCCTCCAGCACCCTTACTTATCACACCTTAACACCCCAGAGCCGGACCCTGTTGCAGAGCTGCCGTCCGATGATGATCTTGATGCTGCTGAGTATTTAAGGGAGGATAAGATCAGGGAGTTGATGTGGAATGAGATGCTTCACTACCACCCGGAAGCTGCCGTCGCCAACTCATAAACTCGGCCGAGTTTAGAGCCTGTTTGGACACACTTCGGTAAAAGAGGGTTTCTGCAAAGGGGGTTTTCAGGCTGCTTTTTTGGCTGTTGAGTTGGCCTTTTAGCACCTATTTTGCCAAGCGGGGAATGAGACGGGGTTTGCAAGATAACATGCAAACACACAACGAGAACAGGGTTTGGCTCAACATGCCATTTAGGCACCAAACACCCTTTTCGAGACTGCATCTGAATTGGGGCCCTTAGGGGTTATTTACTTGTTTCAATAACAAAATGCATGAATTAGATATTTGCCTCTTAATGCATGGAAATCCACTGTTTGCTGTGGTTTGTTTCATGAGTTTGAGCTCTGCATATTGTGTGGTCTGGTATCTAAGTTGTATACATACATGTGATGTGTGCGTTGTGGGAGGCTTGTTATGTCATTTGTGCATTTTTGGTGCATGTATTGTTGTATCATCTCTATGCTCAGACATCTATTTTTGAACCTCTGGAATGTACGTTGGAAGGGGCCAAATGTTAAGTTGTGAGGATAGGGTAGTTTTGGCCCAGATTGTATGGACAATCCAGGTTAATGATTGGACCGTCCATGTGTTTCATACGCAGCGGGGTTGCATCATGTTTTATTGTAAAAGAATTGCGTGGGTTCGTTTCATAGATGCGATTGTGCTTGACCTGGTTTTCATCTGCCTGGGCTGACTTGGACATGCTTTAGCGAGGCCCAGTTGTACCCTAATTATATGCCCTTCAGATCGGTGGGGCCACACTAGATGGTCCACTGGCTAGGTTAATGGCTGTGGCAATGTTACAGGGATAGTAAAATCATATCGAATTGGGCCGCCGTCAGCTCAATTAGTCATATTACTAATTTTTGACATCAATGCCTATTGTGGGTCACTTCTGGGGTTGGGCCACCTTGACCCATTCCATGGATGGCCCTTGAACACCCATAGGTAATTGTGTTGTGAAACCATCACATACAACATTATATATTAAGTTAATGTGCAATGTTTTTTTTTTTCCTCTGGCGTATCACTTTTGTATAACATCCCTGAAAAAGGTGGGCCACATGGAAAATGTCATCTGGGGCGAAAACCAGGATGGTCCATTCATCAGGTGCTGAAGTCGCTGTACAGCTGATGGTGTGACACAACATATGTACATTATCCACCCGAAGAGTGGACTGTTTCAATTTTCACTTCTGGTGATCTTCATGTATGGCCCACCCTTTTAATGGCTTGGATGTTCGGCCGAGTGACACAAAAGCAGGAAATATATATATATATATATATATATATATAAACGTTGGTTGTTGACATACAGTATTGCATGTGATCGTTTTCTGTCACATGTTCAGGCAGATATTTAAAATAATTGCAGCATGTGAGCACCTTTGACCATGGCTTGTGTTCTAGTGGTTGCATCTTAGATAAAGATCTGACCACTAGGATCTATTATTATCGTATGCCATGTGTTCTGACCGTAGATTGGCCGCACCCAAAAAAAAAAAAAAACACCTCAATGGGACAATCATAGCCTTCCATTTTGTGGCATACAGTTAGACAGTTTAGAAGAGATAGATCAACTGTCCACATTCAACCAAAAAGGTCCCAGGATTGGTGGCCGGATCTTGAAGTCTTGGACAACTTTAGGGCAAAGGTTCAAATCCGGATTACTGTACATCATTGATTAGTAATGTTAACAAAGCATTCATTCACAAAATAAACCCAGATTCTTTGATGAGTTCTTTTTTATTAGTCTAGTGGTGAATTATATAATACATGTCCGTTTCTTTGGATGGTGTATACGGGTTCTCAATCGCAACTGGGTTCAGTAATTTGTAATCCAGACCATTGGTCTGTTGAGTCCCACCGTGGATGGTGGATGGCCCAAAAAAGATTCAAGATTAGAAGATCCTAGCCACTAATATTATGATCCTTCTGAGTTCGACCATTGTTGCATTTCTCTTCTTAACTGTCTATCTAAAAAGCCACACCATTTACTTGATAGTTGTGATTCATGTAATCTTTTCATTCTTAGAGAGAAGAATCAATAATTTTTCCTTGCATATCAGTTGATTTATTCTTATATTTAAATCTTATTTGGAGCAAAGCAACATATAAAAAGCACATAAAAGTCTTAAAGTCTTGAATGGACTTTATTCACCAGCTCAAGAAGACAATTTACGGACGTAAGTAGACGCCTGTGCTGGGTTATAGAGATTCAATTCCTCCGGCTTCAAAACGATTATTACATAAAACGTGCATTGGCTTTTGACTTAAAATATAGTCATAATAATAATTGTGTTTTATTTGACTTAAAACAACTATAAATTAAGGTGCGTTAGTGTGTTTCATCTTAGGGCACGTTTGGGAGCGTGGATTTTAAACCCCCTGGATTTGAAATCCTCTTGCTTTGTTTTGCACTTTGGATTGAGAATCAATTTTAATCCAAAAGTAGTATTCATAGTATATTTATAGGGGTTTGAATTTAATTACTAAATCAATTTTAATATCTCTAATTAGTGAACGAATGTAATTTTTGACACAACGGTTGTAATAAGCCTGTTGGAATATATACTTTGCCAGAAAATGATGAAATTCCAAGTCTTGGTGGGGCCACAAGTACAAGATCATGTCGAGTGACTAACCAACAAATTTTAACCGTTTGTTTACATGGACGATGTTTGGACGGTGCTGATCATAGTATTAAAGTAATTATAATGATGCAATTGATAATCTAATTATTTTAGGATATCATTAGTGGGCCATGTGTCCAATAAATTAATAGTTTAGTTACACACATGTTATAGTGGATTTGAAAACCCCTGATTATTTTACTATGCCAACAACCCGGGGGATTTGAAATGTCCTCCAATCTCCTCGAATCCGCCCAAATCCACGGGGCCAAACGACCCTTCAGCAATAAGATTTGAAGCAGGTAGCTGAAAAATATATACATATACTAGTGCACAATGACTTTTCAGACATTGCTTGCTGGTTTCAAAGTTTATTAGCAGATGTTCTGGCAATATTGTATGTCAGAGATCTTTATTAATTAAGCACGATTTTTATATATTTACTAGCACTCTAATAGGGTAATGGTATCCATTGTCGGTTTGTTGGAGAGCGAGTCTTAGAACCTACTGAAGGAGATATAGGTTAGGAACCGTTTAATCTCTAAAAACGACGGATTCTTCATGTCATCTTGTGTTACCATTACCACTGTTCTTGAAACAAGGGCTTGTATGCTTTGAAAGATGTGGTCACTTGTATGATGTGTTTGCTCCTCACACTGGTGTACATATATCCAGACCATTCAAATTGTGGGTCCCATTGTAGATGGAGCATATATTCGAAATCACACCATTCAAATTGTGGGTCCCATTGTAGATGTGGAGCATATATTTGAAATCAGACCAATCAAGCATTCCTAACCATCCAATTAATGTCTATCAAATGGATTGTTAAAAGTAAAATAGTGATCACTCCAAATTCCAAAGGAAAAATCAGATGGTTAATATTATCTTCTTAGTTTAATTTTTAGTGCATGTTCCATCCACCATTAGATCAGCAAATTTGGATGGTCTGGATGGCCATATTTTTTAAATGGTGCAAAACTAGCATAGGTTTCTAGACCTTGATGGCTAAAGTAGTCAAAGATACAATCTTGGGTCCCTTTTAGATATTTATAGAGTATAACATGATTAAATGAGATGATCCTCTCCAGAAGTAGGAAAGAGAGAGTCGCAAGTGGGGCCCATGGTCCTGTCTTTTGGATGATGGATGCACTAAAACCCTTCTAGATTGGAGGATGCTAACGATCTGATCTTAGACCATTGCTGTAATCTTTTCTCAACGGTTCAAATTCTAGTCCACTGACTGAAGGGTAGAGACGTTCCTACATGGGAGAGACTTTTGCAGTATTCCTCCACTCACCAATCCACTCATAAGGTTTTCCACACAAGTACAGTCCTACAATCACCAGTTTATTGATATTGACATTGTCTTCGACCATACGTGTGGTCCTGCATGTGTGGCCCACCTTTGCTACGGCAATACTACAACAGTTTTAAGATTAGACTTGAATTGTCTTGAAGGCGGCAGATTTTAGTGGAATCCTTTGCAGTGCTGATTTAAAAGTTGTGGGTGCATTTACTTTCTAAAGGAGAGCATGTTTTGTAATTCAGGCTAAGTAATTTTTGTCTTGCCCATGTCGGCTTCTAACACCTCTAACAGATTTTAAACTATTTAGCTTGCTGATCTGGATCACCAATGGTCCATTTATTATTGATCCGGACCACCAGGACCTATCGGTTCTCCAATCTGGTCCATTCAAACTATGTGGTGGTGTCCAATAGCTGCATGTGCGCTTAAGAATTCCCTATGTAGTGATAACATATCATTGATGTGAAGTCATGCTATTAAGATGGATGCAAATTGGGTCCTTACTCATGCCGAGGTGGTAGATTCAATGGAGTTTCAACACGAGGTCATGGGTTCGAATGTCTATTGTGGTGGGTGGGTATGTGTGAAGTGTGAGTGCTCTGTAAGACCTAACATTAATTATGTATGTGTTTCATCCATGTGGTCCATCTATTTCATTAGCTCATTTTAGGACATGATCTCAAAATTAAAGCGAACAACACCTTAGGTAACAATGAAGATAATGATGCCTACCATTGAAGCATTTCTAGAGCCACAACTTGATGTTTAGTTATCGTCCAACCTGTTGATGAGATCACACCGATTTGGATAAAAGGAAAACACAAATATCAACTTGATCCAAAATTTCCTTCGCTGCAAGAAAATTTCAATGGTAAGCATCCAATCCCCATTGTTTCCTAAAGCGTGGTTCATTTGACCTTTGGATATGCTTCAATCTTATCTTGTATAAAGCTGGCAAAATAAATAAATAACATAGATAAAACACATACATCACATTAGACTCTATGGAGTTTTTTTTTTTTTTTTTTTTTCTTTTCTTTTGTTAGCTTGTTACTACACCCCATTGTTAGTTCACACTTCACTGTTAGCCACCCCCACTAGGGAATCGATACTAAGACCTCAGTGATGAAACGAGGTATCTTTCACAGAGTCTTGACACCAATAACCACGTGTCCATGTCATCATGTCCCACTATGTGTGAGTCCATCTATATGGCCCACCATTCATATGTCATCATGTCCCACTATGTGTGAGTCCACCTATATGGCCCACCATTCATATGACCGTACAAAGATTTTAAGATTGAACCTGAATTATATCTTGGAGGCAGATTTGTTGTAACCTTTGTAATATTGATTCAACTGGTGTGAAAGTATTTATTTTTTCAAAAGATAGATGCAGTCTGCGATTCGAGCAAAGTAATTTTTGTCTCCTGCATTTATATTTTTAATAGATCTTACACACGCACCTTAATGGCACGTGTGCTGATAGAGCCGTCAACGGGGCGGCCCGGGTCGGCTTCACCTCGGATTTTGAACTATTCTAGCTGGGCCTATTCAAAATTTTGATTTTTTCTAGCCCTAGTGGGCCCATTAACAGCTCTATGTGCTGACGTGTAAAAGGGCATGGCAATAGCCTGCGTACCATTTACAACGTTCGGTACAGTAATTTGAATTATTGGTGGCCTAAGTCATGCTATCAAGCATTAGATCTCTAGAATGCTAATATGCAGAGTGCGCTGCAGTTGTATGCAGTCACCTCCACCAGGTGTGTGTTGTAAGCATGTGGCAATTGTGGACCGTTGATCTGGAGTGCTAGCATGTCAATGAGGGATAGCCTAACGGTCATAATGTTTGGACAGTTCTGACAAATGGTTCAATGTGGACCGTTGCTGTAAATGTTCTTTCTTTAGGTCTGTTATGGGATGGATATTACAGTTCGCTTCCCCTGGATTTTATGTACATGGCTTATCACATGATGGCCCACCACAACAACAGTTCCGATCACCACATATTTGCCACGTGTATGATGAGAAAAGTATGTATTCCAGCAAACCTCACGTGTAAATGAGTTTTTCTTTTGAGAATCACTTGGCAGAGTGTGCTCGATGATGCGCTGGCAGTTAAAAGTATTTAAAATTGCATACAAGTAATGCAAATTTAACTGTTCAAATTCTAGCACCAGTTAAAGTGTACATAAATTGGACGGTTGAAAATGAAATAAAAAGTAGACCAATCGGTCTATTTCAATAAGCAAGAGAGACATCTAATTTTAGTCGACATAAGCCTCAGGTATAATTTCTGAGTATCCGAGTATCAAGCGTGGTACTCTGCCAGAGTACTCCCTTTCATTTGCCTTTCTGAAGACACTCGTATTTTTATAATGTGGAACACTCGGGTGCCTCGTGGGAGGTACCTACAGGGGTTACTTTCACAGACGACGTGGGGAAATGATTTAAATTGAATGCAATCCACACCGTCCATCACATTTAGAATCCATGATTGGTCGTTGATTTCAAAAATCAGGATGATTCAACACTCAGATGGGCCATCTAAAAATTTTTATACCTAAAACCTCTAAATTCACATGGTGTGGTCGACCTGAGTCTTAGAATACTGTGATTTTGGGTAATTCCTTCAACCTCACGAGGCACATCAAATGAATGGACTGGATGGCATATAAACACCACAGTGGGTTCTACACAAAAGTAAAGGTGGATGATCTATACCAATTGTTTTCCTGTCCGAATTTTGGATGATCATGATTTTTTGTTTCAATGGTTAAGATGATGCAACTTACCTGATGGGCGTAGATCTCATTAAATATGCACTTAGAAGTCTCTCTATTTTCGAAAGTAACACTAGTAGGTATCCATAGCTACCTACTCTACGGCGGCTCTTTTATAAAGAGGCATCATATCATCCACTTTAACCCTATGATGTGTATAGTATCCTCTACTTCCCAGCTTGTGCCAAGTGGGACGTATGGCTCAGTGATCTGGACCGTTGGTTTGATAGTCCCACCATTTCCAACATCCAATCTTTGACCTCTTTTCAGTCTAATGTGCACCATTGCTGCATTTCCTTTCGAAGCTGGCTATTTGCAGCCACTGGAGAGAGGGTGATTTCGGTTTTGTGCATGGTCCTTCAAAATGTTGGGCCATAATATCTGAGGTCTAGATCACCATGGGCCTGACATATACAAAATTTAGGAATATATTCCATGCAAAAGGCTTGTGCTCAATACGGTAATATTAGATTGGACAACAAGCTACTGTTAAGAAAAAAAATAAAAAAAAATTGAAAATCTCCACTATTTAATGATTTTCAAACGTTCTTTACATTGACCATCTCCAAGATGATTCTGGATTAAGCGTGGCACATCCTTACCCAAGATGTTGCGGTTCTTATTGTGAAGTCAGTCTTAATGTATTTATTTTATGTCTGTGCTGCCCCTTCATTTTGCTAAATTATTTTAGAGCATGAGTCCAAAAATGAAATTCCAAATCTCAAGTTACCTATAATATAGGAAATTGAATGTCCTACCATTAGAAACTTCCTAAAGCATACGGTAATGTTTTTACAATACTATTTATTTTCCATATTACTTATAGATGAGCTAATATAAACTTCTTCGATGAAAAGAAAAACAAATATTAACTTGGTTTAAAATTTTTGTGACCCAATAATGGTTAATTACCACTTATTCCCATGGTATGGTCCATCTTATAGTGGAACGACTTTGTCTTTGGACACGTGCCCTAAAATGATATGGTAAAACTAATAGAAGGCATGAATGCAGAATACATACATCAAGGTGGGCCCTACGAAAAGGGCCCCACATCTTGGGTGAAGCTGAGGCCGCACCTAATCTGCTCCCTCTAACACGGTCGATGTCGGGATTTGATTGCCGCTGTCAGTCTCTGCCTGCAAGTTTATCTTTAATATCACTCTGCCGTCCAATCAAATTCCACCATCTAATATATTAAATCTAACCACATTCATACACAATGAAAATTCCTAAAATACAAGATACGATTGTCCACTTGTTAGAGCCTGGAATCACAGCATGACACGTGGTGATTCCTCGATCATGCAAACAAAACTATGTATTGTTATATAAAATTCCACAAGCGTGTTGATACCTACACATCCACACCCAGACACGTGTGTAGGATCTGAGCTTTCCATCTGGCTTCCAATAATGTTTACATCTTATACCTCTAGAGTGAGATAATCAACTGCGTAGATGGGCCGCAATGTACAAAGCAAACCAATGGTTATACTTGTATTCCATCCATCCATTTGTTTTGGCAGGCTATGACCCACTTGAGGTTTGAATAGATTTGATTTGATTTTTGAGCCACAAGACATAAGTAGTGTGGCCCACTTGATGGAAAGCTCAGATCCACACGTTTGTTAGAGTTTGGCACGAATGCTGACCTTTGGATGTGCACGGTCCCACGCGCCTGCGGAATTACCAAACCTCGGATGCCTTTGTTCCAATGTTCTTAGTCTCAAAGTAGAGGCTTGCTAATTCCACATGCATGTAGGAGCAAAGTCCATCCACACACGCGCACACATGCTTATATGGAACACGTGTACTTGATCTTAGCTTCTCATCAAGTGGACCAAAGAACATCAAACAAAATAGACGGTGAGAAAATTGTTTATTTTCTACATTATGGCCCACCTGAGGAGTGAGACAACCTGATTTTTCTAGATAGAAGATTTAAGCATGGTTTTCAATTAGATGGAAGGTTCAGATATTACACACGAATTTCATTGGCACATGTACGTGCGTGTAGATGGGTAGGTCTCTCCACACACGTGTGGAACTAGAAAACCTTCTTAGAAAGCAAATGCACATTCCTTTCACATGGGAACAGGCTAAATCATTTCCTACTTTAAGTGTGGTTTTATTGACCGTTAGGTTTGAAAGGCAGCCATTTGATTCTTCACTAAATATAATAGCATTTTCAGGTGACACGTGGCACGCAATCAGAAATTTAGTGTGTTGGGTGTGTGACACTTGTCAATTGGACAGAGACTGCGATGGGTTTTTTAGTGGGATTATTTTTCACGACTAGTGGTGCACCAGCCACATTGATCTGTGGTGCGACTTAGCTGGACCCCGGAACCAGCCATGTGAATGGTACACTGATTGTGGGGCCCACCTTCATGTATGCGTTTTATGTTTACACTGTTCTTGCCAACTCATTTAATGCCATGAGTTCAAAAAATGAAACAGAAATAAACCTCAAGTAGGCTGCACCATATATAGTAAACAGTGGTCAGTGAACTCCCACCGTTAAAAATTCCTGAGTCCCACCTTAATGTTTATTTACCATTTAATCTATTAATGAGGTTACAAAAGGCTTGGCTGAAGGGAAAATACAAATACCAGTTTGACCCAAAACTTTTGTAGTGCACAAAGATACCTTATATATATATATATATCCTAATGCTCACCACTAATTTGGATAAAACTTTTGTGAATTTTTTTGAGAACCCATCATACATGATTTGACTCCAAAATCTTTACAGTCCACACGTGAAGCAGCACCTCTGGGCTCAATTTTTACTTTGATCCAAAACTCTGATGGGCTATGAAAAATAAAAACCATATCTTCCATTGATTTGCATTTCTTTTTGCCTTGGCCCAGCAGAATTTTAGATCAGGGTGAAAATTTGTCCCTTGGAGTTTCATGGGATTCCGCATCACTCTTAGAGAGTTAGACAAACTTGGTTTATTTCTCCTACTCCTACCAGGATAGCTTGTTTAAAAGAAAAAACCAAAACAAAACAAAAAATATCTGTTAAAGTTATATTCCTGCTTGAGTACTAATAGGAATTTGGAACTCCGTACATATGTGCCACCATCAATCTCCAAACACCTATCATGTGCTTCACTTGCCACCACGCACTAGTCTCCAAACACAACATGTGCCTCATGATGGGCCATTGTCAATCCTCAAGCACACTGTCATTATGCACATGTGCCATGTTTGACGCATGTGAATGTCCTATCTCCAAGGTCGCGCGCCCATGGCATATGGAAGGCAATTGTAGGGTTTTTAGGGTTGCAAATGGGCTAGTTTGGCCCAATGGCTCATTGAAGCCAACCCATTAATTTTTAGGATTGAGTCCAAAATTTAGATCTATTGGACCTGAGTTATCAAATGAGCTGGGTTTGGGTTCTCTCAAAATCAACTCAACCCAGACCTAGTTTTTAAATGAGTCTAATTTGAATCATACTAAAATGGTCCCTACCTAATCAAACCCAGCTTAGATCTAATGGTTTTTTCTCCTCCGGGCCAGATGTTCACAACCTTTTCTTAAACATAATACTCATCTGTTACTCAGTGAGCTTCTACAAATCATAGGCTTGTTGTCAATGGAGAATATAAAAAAATATCACATTATTTGATTTACGTAATCATCTTATTAGACCGTTCCTACTCATGATACTCAATCATCTCATTGTACCCATTGAATTTGGATAGACAACCATTTTATTCTTCACTATCAAAATTGATAGATATAATAGATTAGGTGGTTTGAAATATTATTTGTGAGAAAACTCAATTGCAATCTTTATACTGAACTAAGGCCTGACCCAGACTCACCCAAACCCAACCATCAGCTAATGAATGGGTTGGGTCTTGGTCCTCATATATCGTGACCGAACCCACTAAATAAACTGCCAATGTATTTTGACTTGCATTTGGACACAATTGGCATACACCTCACCTACCAGGACAACCCATTAGGTCCACAGTACTACTTTTTATAGGCTGCCTTGGTAAAATGATACTAATGAGAAGATCAAAACTATCCATTGTTAGATGGTATAGGTTTTCACCTGGATTACATCTTAGATGATAATCTAAACTATCGTGTTTTCATTATTGCCTTATCGAAGCTATGATCTTACAACCACACTTCATTGACATAAATAATCCTTGACTCTTGGATTTTTTTTTTTAATTATTTTTTTAAAATTTTTACACACACCCTTGCATACTTGAACCTATGACCTTAGTCTTGAAACACAAGCTTGGATTTGAATATGAGCAATTCATGTTCGGATCTATAGAACCTGATCACCATCACCCAAGGTTTAGTCAACATCTCTGTTCAAAGGTCAATTTTGTAATTTTATATAGAGTTTTTATATAAAATTTTTTAGGGTAATATATTTTCTATCATGAGAGAGAGAGAGAGAGAGCCTTTATTGTATTAAGAGTTACTTCTTTATTTTTTTGCCTTGGAATATAATAGATCGGTGTGAATTCGTGAATGTAATGAAATGGAACTATGAAAGAGAGAGAGAGAGAATGTCTGTCGTAGAAAAGATTTTTTTTTTTTTTGTCTCTCTCAACAATTCAAACCTTATTTTCAGTTTTCCAACTATGAATTGTTCATATGGCATATAATCAATGGTATAAATGGATCATATCATCATCTAAGATGTAATCCTGAGGTGAAAGCCCACCCAGCGGTAGTTGTGGTTCGGTGGCCAACATATCCTATCAAAACCCTAGGGAACAAGCCACTCAACGAGTGCCGGGCAATTGGTGCAACAGAGATTGGATTGGCCATATACAACACAATTGCCAACATGACACGCATGTACATATAAGATCCAGGCTGTTCATCTAGTGAGGACCACCACAAACATGCCCAGGTCCAAAAATTAGTCAGACGCACTCATCAAGTGGGTGGCATGCACATGTTAAAATTGACATTATTCAACACACACACACACACATGTGAACAACCTTAATTATGAAAGGATGTTCTTGAAATGCAGGCCAGACCATGTTGGAGGTCCAAGGTACTTGTTGTACTGTGCATGCAACCACGAGACCTTGAAAGTAGGTTTGAGATGGTCACTAAAAACACGAAGATGAGTGAGTGGCACATCATTTAAAGTAAATCTAAAAAGAGATTTGGAGACGTCGTAAGTAATCAAATGACAGGAGAGAGAGATTCTTTATCAATGTAGCATCATAGCTTATGTGATTTTTATTTATTTATTATTTTTTTTGTATTGAGGGCCACATGAGGGGTGGAACACGTGTCAAAGACCTGAAAAGACGACACAGCATGATCTAGGCCATTCTTTAAGAAAGCTATACACTAAACATGCCATAAACGACGTCGACGACGACAACGACAACAACAATTTTGGTCTTCAGATCAAGATGTCAAAATTAAATGGGTGGTTAGAAAAAACGCAATAGTCCAATTTCGGAGTACATGCATGGGATTAAACTATAACTCAATGGAAAAATAAAGTGTAGTTTGAAAAAAAAAAAAAAAACTAATAGTCCAAAATCTAATGTACATGCATGGGTCCAAACTATATATAACTCAATGGCAGACAGCCAACATTTTAATATTGAGGTCTTAGGTTGAAGTCATGTTGGCTATGAAAGAAAAAGATGCACATGTGTAGCACACTGCTGCCCTAACTTTTGGAATATGGCATGATCATGATGACAAATGATCCTGATGTCACCTGATTTGAAAATCAGGTTGAGGCAATCATCGGATTGGATACAAATGTTAAAATAAATTAACTAGTAGCATGATCAAATGTACAACTATGGCCCACCAAATAAGTGGATTGGACCATTGATCATCTCTAATTTCTAAATAGAGAAACAACGATGGTAGATCATCTAATGAAAGTTTGAATTACATAACCACGTTGCTAGCTTTAGGACTAATTCTAACTTACATATGTATGATGGCTCTTGCAACAAAAGCTTCTAAGATTTAAACACTCTCGTTTTTGTGGTTATCCAACTCTATTTTGCCACCGGATTAAACCTGTGGCTATTGTAGGAGAATAGTTGCTAAAAAAAATCATAGTAAGATCATAGAAGAAGACTGAAGAGAGTCCTACCTAAAGGTTTTGTGCTGATAGTCTCGTTTTATTATTAGTTTTTACTTAGAATTAATTTGCTTTGTAAGATTACAATTTGAATACTAATCATAAAAAAGTATTTTATGCTGACATTATTATCTAAATTAATAACGAGTTAATAGAACATCTACATATAAATAAATCATAATTACTATGTCATCAAAGGCTTTTCAATATATATATTTATGAGCTCATTCATTGATTTAAATATATTAGATAATATTATTTAATTAAAATTTTTATGTCATTGTTTGGGTGCTTGTTTTATATCATATAATAATCTAATTAGATGACATATTGTAGAACTCATGTATGATTATCTTGTCAATTAAAGTCAAACTGCCTTTAGTTTTTCTTTATTTTTTTAGCATTTTCTTCTTTGAGTATTTATTTAACTTAATTTTGATGTTATGATGATGTAGGGGAGGATGTGAGGTTGGGCACCATCTTCCTCAAGAGGATAACTATTCCGAATTTACGGAACTTCTCTGGACTCCTCACAGAGACTTCTCGAATCCACGAGGAAAGAAAGCAGAAAATAGAAATAAAGTCTAATAAATTCGAAATTGATTAATGAAAATAAAAACGAGTTCACAATCTTTTAAATAGAAGTACTAAGCAATGAGAAAGAAATCAGAATCAAATTACAATCAAAACTCCTAGAATTTGCGACTTACTATAAATAAGTTTACTATTGATAGACGGTGGTGATGTTTACTAGTGTGCAAGGTTTTTGGCCAAAAATAGTAAGTATACTATTTGGTTTCACCAAACTGTTTTTATAATTTTTCTAAGTTCTTTTCACATTGGACGCAACTCCTAAAGCGCCCAATGGATGAAGAGTTATAATCAAACAAAAACTTACTCTTTAAAGTAAAAACAAAATTAAAATAGGGAAACGAACGTCAATCTGGCGGTATTTCGCAAATCCGGCTTGGGTAACCCGGCATGGCCGGGTTGCTTGGCTAAAGTAGCTCGTTCTACCCTAAAATTATATATTTTAGGTCAGATAACTCATTCCAGATTGTGAGATACGCCCGATTTATGGTCCGATGGTTTGGATCACTTCTGTCGTCGACCGGGCCTTTTCTGATCCATCTTGGCCATGTAACTATCCGCGACCCGCTCTACATCACATGACGACTTCATTGGTTCGAGCAAACAGAATAAAGACTAGGTCGAGTCTTTGAGTCAACTCGACGGGGCTGAGCACTGAGTCAAGTAGACTTTTGAGTTTTTGATCCAGGAATGAAACACTGCTATCAACAGCAACTCCATAAAGCCTTAGAGTGGCCAACTATCACCTCACCTGCCCCTTTCAACCCAAGTAATATGCTTAGATAGTGGGTGAAGAAAGAAATTCCAATGAGCTCCAACGGAGTACGATGGTACTTATGTATGTGCTCAACAATAGCACCTTGTCCAGCATGCAACTCAAATTAAATCATGAGATCTGTGGACCCCACTTGAGGTGGGCCATAAATCAAACTTCCACAGAATTGATGATTGTTACTGGCTGTCTAATGGACAAATAATGGATAATTAAGAAGAGATACTAACAAGTGTAACCGTCTGTCAATAGTGGGCTGCAAATCAAGCTTTTTGGGCTCACGCACCCGACACACACAACTACACACGCCATAGTGGTTTCACCACCTATGAGTATCGAACCCAAGACTTTGTGTTGAAACTCCTCATAGTCTACCACTTAGGTGAGGGTTCGAATGCCAATCGGTTGCAAAGTTATAACCATTGAAAACTCCATTAATGTTTAGACATTTTCACAGTAAATTTTGAACTTTTCTAACCTAATTTATGACCATTCCCGAAGTTATACGCAACCTGCTCTTCATCAAAGTGCAACTGTCTAATCAATACAATTTTGGGTACCATGACTCATCTAGAGTGGGTCCCACAACCTGGACAGCTCAATCCAAGTTAGGTGAGCACACAAATCCTTTAATCTGCAATGCTACTCAGCTCATTTTTTCCTAAATCAAACCTTTCGTTTCGATCACAACCTCTGTTTCACATCAAAGTATGACCATTCTGTCAATATAATTTTTGGGACCATGATTCATCTTGAGTGGGTCTCACAACTTGGATAGCTCAATCTAAGTTAGGTGGGGTACATGTCTTTTAACTGGATGCAAAGTTATAACTCACAAAATCTATACAGCCATTCAGGTAATTTTTTCCTAAATAAAAATTTACAACTCGGTTTTAGACCATCCAATATCCATTGAGTGGTCCACAACATGCTAAGCATCAAAGTACAACTGCCCCGCCAACACAATTTTGGAGACCATGACCTTTCAGGACGGGGGTTAGATACTGACAGGTTGAGTAGCCAGTGGGCTACTGAAGTGACGTCACCAAAGTGTGGGCCCCACTGATGTATGTGTTATATCCACACCGTCCATGCATTTTTAGATATCGTTTTAGGGTATGAACTAAGAATGAGGCAAATAAAAATCTGTAGTGGACCCCACCAAAGAAAACAGTGGGGAGAGTGATTCCCACCGTTGAAACTATCCTAAGGCCCATCATAATGTTTATTTGAAATCCAACCTGTTTAAAAGTTAAAAAAGATATGAAATAAGGGAAAACACAAATATCAGCTTGATTTAAAACTTTCATGGCCTTTAGAAGTTTTTAACCGTGAGAGTCACTGTCCCACTGTTTTCTGTGCTAGGGTCTATTGGAGCTTTGGATTTAACTTGTTCTTTGGATTTCACCCTAAAATGATCTCTTCAAATGGATGGAAGGTATGGATACAAAACACTTGCTGACGTCACTTCAGTAGCTAGTCTCGCTACTCAACCTGTCAGTAGCTAATCCGCGAGTGGGGCCCACAACTTGGACAGATCAATCTGAGTTGGGTGGGCGCCACGTGTACAGTTGCCAAGTGCGCGAGTACAAGATAACAAACAGCAGCCCAAGTTGGGAAAAAGTGAATGGGAGGAGAAGAGCAAGTTGTTGCTATTACGGGGGCATATTGCACCTTTTACCAACAAAGGAAACAGAGTTTCCAACCCCAGCAGTAAAGCATGTGAAACTCATAACTGCAAGTACACCAAAACAGTGGTGGACCATCCCAAAAGGTGAAATGGACCTTGTTTTCCTGTGTGGCCCACAAACCGACCTTGCCCCTTTTCCCACCTAATTCAGATCTCTCTCTTTCTCCTTTTTCTTCAATTCAGCTTTCAATCAAAGCATTCCAATGTGCTACATTTAAAAAGATTTAATGGACCATCATTTATTATTTGATTAATCCATAGCTTAAGCAAAAGCGTGGACGCAATGTGAGCCGTCGGAATAGTAATGTGTCGGATGGGCCACGCCATCATGGCTTTGATGAATTATGTGCTGATGTAAATTTTAGATTAGATGAGCAAAGATCGAATTTAAGAAATGAGAGGGATTATTAATGATCATAGAAGATAAATGCAACTATGTGGGTTGTGAACATGTATGTTAATCTGGGCCATTGATATCTTAGACCACCAGGTGGAAAATCACTGCAATTAGACAAGTATGGCCATTCAATTATTGGGATTTTTTCATTTTAAATGTGGACAACTAATCAATTTTTTGAAGTCCAATTGCGATGTTTTTTGCACCATGGTCCAATTATTATGGCGTCTCACCGGATCATTGAGAGTGGCTTTAATCACCGAGCTCAATGGTTTTAGGACTTTATGGGGGCCATTGTGATGTATATGTTTTATCTCCATGCTATCCATCATTTTATTATCTCATTTTAAGTCATGAGCCCAAAAATGAACCTTATCCAAATCTCAGGTGGGCCACACAGTAAGAAGTAATGGCACAATAACACCCACCGTTGAAACCTTCTCAAGGCCCACCATAATATTTATTTTCCATCCAACCTCTTAATAACGTCACACGAACCTAGATGAGGGGAAAAAACAAAATCAGCTAAATCTAAAACTTTTGTTACTCCCATGAAGTTTTTAATGGTGGGGTGTTTCAATCATTACTTTTTCCAGTGTTGTGACTCATTTGATATTTGGATCTACTTCATGCTTATGCTTTAAAATGACCTGGAAAAATTAAATATACAATACTAATATAAAACACAGATCACGGCGGCTCCAGAAGCATTGAGCTGGAACCACCTAATCCACTCCCCAGGTCATCAGTTATGATCACCGTACAGTAAGTGCCACATGCAATATAGAAACCAACCCAAAACTGCCGTATTCACCAGTAATGACTAATGATTGAGACCCAGCTCATGCATCTCAGCTGGCGTGTATTACTCTCCTGATGCAGTGTAGGCCTGGGATTGTGTATTATCACGGGCGTTTGGTGAATGCCCTACCAAAAATGAAAAAAAGAGGAGAGATTTTGGTGAGATCATCTCAAACCTGTTTGGGAGTCAAATGAACAAGAAATCTCTGGTCTCACTAATGCTTTTGATTTTAGATATTGATTCTCTTTTTTCTTGTTCTATATGGTCTTGTCTATTGTTACCAAGTAAAGTTGATTATCTTATTTTGGGGCTGTTTGGATGCAAGAAAAGTTGTGTATATTAGAGTAAATATCATTAGATTAAGTTATTTTCTATTTCATTAAGACGTACCTATTAATTTTCTTAATGCGGAATAGTAAGGACCGAGTTGTGCATCAGATATGGAGATCAAAAATATTGAATACATAGTGTATCTGATTGAGACGTTGTTGATGTAGATAGAATATTGAAGTCTTCTTCTCCTTACACCCTTAAAGAAGCTATGATGGGGCTGAAACTTTTGTCGGTGGTATTGGATTGGAGACCCGGTTTTATAATATAGAGGGCAGAGGAGTTTGAAACCCATCAAAACTCCTCTCCCTATGCCTCCAACTCGTATTTCACAATCCTAGTTCCTCTAAAACACTATGTGTTTACCATAGTTATAGCACTCCAACCCTTACATGAATTTCTGAATGTATCACAACTTAATGAGGTTCACTGGTACACCCGATCACATCATCCAACTTTTAGGACAATCCAAACCGTTGATCAATAAGGCTCACCTTATTGAATTCTTACAGTATCTTTAGTTTGATCTGAATCTGTATTAATTTTTACTTTCATTCAAGTAGCTTTTTCTGCCAAAATTACCTGGTTCACACTATTTTCAATTCAATAGTAGATGCCGTGCTAGTTGTACCTATGCTCCCTTTTCTTTTAGCCTTTGTTTGGCAAGCTGCTGTTTTAGATGAGATATTTTAAATTGTCCTTGAAACATTCATATCTGTTGAGATCTCTTATATATCGTACAGGACTTTCATCTTTATTTTTTTTTCCCAGCAAGTTTAGAGTAAAACAAGAATAACATGTCTTTTTAAAAAGGTGAAATAAATACTTGGAAAGCTTGTCCTCATCCCTACTTTGGCATTACAAGAATACAATACCTTGTGCACTCAATTCACATCCATCGAATGTGTCATTTGTGCGATTATTTATGCATTTCACATCGGCTTCCATATGTGGTACTTATCACATGTGTTTACATTCACATGTGTCGGCCATGCAACATTTGCCACCATCCATCTTAAGCTCTCCAAAAGTTCCATTTATCCAATGTGATTTTTTCTTAGTGGTACCATCAATATTTAAAAAATATTTTAAAAAAGCGTACTAAGCTTTTGAACGGTCCTCAAAAACATTAAACAATGGTGTAATCTTGCTTAGAAGGAATAAATTCACTGAAGTAAATATCAAATAAAAAAAATCCAAAAAAGAAAGTGGAAGAAATGAAGGAAACCCAAATTGAAATGAAAATCCTACAGGCACTAGAAACGAAAGAGTTTTGCATGGTGTTTTAGACACTACTGAGGTCGGTGGCGTGTTGATTTCACCTAGTTCAACTGGCTCCACTATGAGTTATATCCACCCTGTTAATTTTTTTAAAGAACATTTTAGGACGTGCTAGAAAATGAGGTAGATCCAAAGCTCAAGTGGACCATACCAAAAAAAGTAGTGGAAAATGAATGCCTACCAGTGAAAATTTATTGGGCCACATAAGTTGTTTTTTTTTTTTAAATTAAAAAAAAGATTTATTTTTAATCAAGCTGATATTTGTATTTTTCCTTTCGTACAGATCCATTTGACCTTAGGAATAGGTTGGATGGCAAATAAACATCATGGTGGGGCTTAGGAAGTTTTAAACGGTGGCTTCCATTGTCCTCACTGCTTAATGTGGTGTGGTCCATTTGAGCTTTGGATCTGCCTCATTTTTGAGACCATCACCTATAATGATCTCAAAAAATGGATGAACGGTGTAGATATAATACATACATCATGGTGAGATCCACAGAACTCAGTGCCGTCAACACACCACCAAAGTGGGTGGTGTGTGACCCACCACGCAATCAGCTTGCACTTCACAGAATTTAAGTGGACCCTTGCAAATCTAGAATTGATGTGAGGTTTGAGTGAATTGCTTTGATATTTTGTCTTGAAGAGGGCATTTATGCTTTGAGAGCACCAGCTGTGGTGGAATATTCTCTACGCACCACACCACGGGATCTGTGACACGTGCCACCAAACCTTGCTTTTGTCAATGGGCCATGGGCCAGAGTCCATCGGCATGCACTTTTTGTGTGATGGAAATGTGTTTGTTTTTTTCCTTATTGTGTTCTAGGGGGGCCCACAAATTGAAGGGCTTGAAATTGAAACTTGTATTGGATGCTAATCCATTTTACTCAATGTTACATATACGTATACTGACTAGAAAGAGAAACTTCTTCTGGACACAACTTGGGATATTATCCATCGCTACGGAATTCAACTCAGTGTTGAAGCATGGTTGAGAGAAATTGGGTTAGACCCATGTTTAAAATTTAAAAGGACTTGTGACTCTTACCTAAGTTGACGCAGGACTGATCGTGATGAGATCGATCACTACTTTCCCCAAGGATAACTACTCCGAATCTACGGAGCTTTTATGGACTCCTCATAGATAATTCTCGGATCCATGAGAAAAGAAAATAAGAAAATAAAAATAAATTCTAATAAATTCAGAAATTAATTAATGAATGAATTAAATGAGTTTATAACCCTTTAAATAGGGATACCTAGCAATGGGAGATATCAGAATCAAACTACAACTAAAACTCCTAAAATTCGCAAATTACTATTTATAGACGGTCGTGATGTCTACCAGTGCGCAAGGTTTTTGGCCAAAAATAGTAACTTTCATATTTGGCTCCTAATTATTCTAAGCACTTTTCGTGTTGGGCGCAACTCCTATAGCCCAATGGATGAAGAATTATAATCAAATTAAAACTTACTATTTATAATAAAAATGGAATTAAAATAGGAAAATGATCGTCGATCTGGTGATAGTTCACAAATCCTGCTTGCGCAACCCAACGTAGTAGGGTTGGGTGGCTAAAGTAGCTCATTCTATTTCAAAATTATATATTCTACGTCTGATAACTCATTTTAGACTGCGAGATACGTCCGATTTAAGGTCCGATGGTCCGAATTACTTCTGCCGTCGACCAAGCCTTTTTTGATCCATCTTAGCCATGAAACTGTTCGCAGCCCGCTCTACATCTTAAGTTCGAGTCAGGGCAGAATCAGACTGACTTGACTCAGGTGTAACTCTTATATATTGAGCCTGATCGTGTCCTGCTGAGTCAAAACTCCACTGGAACATGTCACATCTGACTAGCCCAAGTCTTCAAGCCATGGTTAGGGCCCTTTATGCACCATGGCTAGGATATAGGTGAGGGGTTTATATAGTTTAGGTGACATATTCCAAAAATCTGAACCATCCAAATAGTGGGACCTGAACCCGACAAGAAGATGCCCACTAATTGAATGTCAGGGATGTCTAATCAATCCATCCATCAAAGTCTCCCCCCCTCTCTCTCTCTCATAGTTTACTAATCCCACATGCGTGTGGTCATAATGCCATCCTCTTCACATGTGTGAGATGTGACCTTTCCATCGGGTAGACTGCACTTTTTACATCTTCTACCATAAAAATCAGTCCATTTCATACTTCAGGTGCTCTTTCCAACCAAGAAGAAAAGCTCGTCTCTCTCTCTCTCTCACACACACACACACACATTGATGGTAAGGTAGTACGATGTGTACACGCACCTCTTGCCGTGCCTCAGTGGTAAAGCCTAGGAGTTTCAACACGAGGTCACAGGTTTAAACATCCCTTGTGGTGTGAGTGCGTGTGTAAAGAAAAAGGTCCTCTATATATTCCCATAGACAATTATCTTTGGAATGATGTGACTCTCACCATTTCTTAAGTTTGGTGTGAATCTCGCACCTTGTTTGGCACACACTTAAAAATAACTTGTATTTTTTCTTTTAAAAAAGACCAAGATCTCTATGTTGGACGTAGGCCAGTGGGGCCCACTGGTGAGCAATCACTAGTGGGTGGGTCCCACATGTTTAGGCATCTTCCGACCTTTCTCCTTTTCGGTTATATTTCAAATTCAAAATTAAATTTGATTTATGATAGGAGATAGGGATAAGACCGGATGATATGGTCTCATCCAAACTCCCCTCCTTTCCTATAAAAGGCATGCGCTCTCTCTCGCATAGAAATATACAAAATACTGAGAGTATACGGAGAGAGAAACATTGTGTACGAGAGTCTGTCCATCTTAGCTTATCCTTGGGACGATCTGATCCATAGATTGCAATCCGGGACCACTATATACCGTAGGATCAGAGGTGTGAATAGTTCCATCTGCTCCAGTAGTAGATAGGCGGGCCGTTGGAGCACCGTTCTTCTGCTTTGTAAAGGTTCCAAACATCGTGTAGACCGTCAGATCTTGAGGGCTCACCTTCCGCGCTTCCCAACAGTGGTATCAGAGCATATTTAACGGCGGATCTTCGATTATTATCATGTAAAAAGGTAAGTGGCCCATTTTTTCCTTTAGGAATGGAATTATGGCCCAACCCCTAAAATCATATGAGGGAAATGGACGGTACAGATTTTTTTTTGGACAAGATTCATGTCTATGATTTTAGTATCAAATCAATCAGTGTGTACAATGTGCACAATGAATTGTTTTCTTAGCTAATCCATTACAGTAATAAGAGCCTTTTATTAATATAAATCATACTTAGAATTATGAGTACAATGTGCAACAGATCACTTGTCATATAAATAAATTCTAAGGATGTATGTTATGGATATAAGTGACAGACCTAGAATTCTTAGGCATTTACTAACGGTGGGACCCACTAGTCAGAATCCATAAAATGTAAGGAGTGATTGGCTGGTGTACATCATACATGCTATAAAGTTGCTGTATTGTACACGTGATTGGCTAATGTACAACACCCCAGCTATTCAGCCCCTTGAATTTCGGTGGAGAATTTCAGTAGAAGTTCGCTTGAAGACGAAATAGGCGTGCGCTGTTACAGGATGCAGCAGCTTCCGGTTGGATTTTAAAAGTCAAAGTGGGGTCAAGGAGTACAGGATGCCTATGTGCAGAAGTCAGATGCGAGAGTTAGGGCAATGGAATTGGAATTTCACGAGTACAGGATGCCTGTCGGCTATCCCATCAAAGATCATATTCGTAAGATGGAGCAAATGATAGGTGCCCTTAGGAATGTTGGGTGCAAATTGACTGAAAATCAGAAGATTATAGCCATGCACCGTTCCTTGCCTGAATCTTGGGCCTAAATCAAAAGAATTCTGAACCATATTGATTCAATCACTACGTTCAGAGACTTTTGTGGCCACTTGGTACGTGAGGTTGATATGAATGCAATTCAGCCAGGTTCGGCCAAGGCCCTTGTAGCAGAGACCCATAAGCGAAAAGCAAATAATAAACGGTTCAAAGCTCGCAAGAAGGCGAAGAATCAAGAACAGAAGACCACAACAGCTGCTCCAAATCTCAAGAAGGGGAATGGAAAGAAGAAGCAGAAAAAGACAAAAATAATCTGCTTTGTCTGTGGAAATTTCGGCCATTATGCTTGGCAGTGTGCCCACAAAAAGACGGTAATTTCTCAGTCACAAGATACTTTGTATGTAGGTGTTTGTTCTGAAATCCTTTCCGTTGATACTATATCTAACGAGTGGATTTTGGATTCAGGCGCAACAAAGCACGTGACACAGAGTCGTTGAGGACTCGAGGAATTCCAGCCTGTAGCCAAAGGAAGTTACAAGCTGTACATGGGCAATAACGCTGTTGAAGACGTACTAGGGATTGGCGTTCTCTATCTCCGTACGCGCATAGGGCAAACAATAATCCTTCGTGATACTCTTTTTGCACCGGGGATGCGTCGAAATTTAATTTCTGTTTCTAGGTTATTATTTGATGGTTTTGATATTCGATTTTCTGGGACTAGAGTTTCTTTGAGACTGAATAGCCTCATCTTTGCATGGGAAAATTTAATTTCAGATTTATTTATTCTAGACGTAGATTGTGATAATGCCCATATTGCTTTATCTGCTATGTCGAATAAAAATGTAGTATCTGAATCTCAAAAATGGCATGCGAGGTTAGGTCACATCGGAAAGGATCGTATGACAAGACTAGTACGATCTGGTCTGCTAGACTCCTTATCCGAAGTTGTTTTGCCATTTTGTGAACATTGTGTGTCCAGAAAGACATCGAAGAAACCATTTCTCAAAGCGCTAGAGATAATCCATTCAGATATCTGTGGACCCTTTAATGTACATGCCAGAAACAGATGTCAATACTTTGTCACTTTCATTGACGATTACTCGCGCTATGGATATGTGTATCTCATCTCACACAAATCTGATGTTTTTGATTGTTTTCTTAAATATAAAGCTGAGGTGGAAACTCAGCTTGAGAAAAGGATTAAAACCCTTCGATCTGATAGAGGTGGCGAGTATACATCTGAAACATTTAAATTATATTGTGAAAATGTTGGAATTGTTCAGCAGTACACAATGGCTTACACTCCACAACAAAACGGTGTTGCAGAGAGAAGGAATAGGACACTATTGGACATGGTTAGATCGATGATGGCACAAGCCAATCTCTCTACCATATTCTGGGGAGATGCACTGTTAACAGCCGTCTATGTCCTTAATAAAGTCCCATCCAAATTCATTCCTAAGACTCCATATGAGATGTGGTCTAGGAGGCCTCCTTCTTTAGCCCACCTACGCCCTTGGGGATCATTGGCATATGTTTTGCTACCTACTTAACATAGAGGTAAACTTGATAGTAAAACCATTGAATGCGTGTTCATTAGGTACCCTATGCATTCAAAGGGATACGTTCTAGTTTATGAGGACTATGGACGATGGATTGAGATAGAATCCCGAGACGTGACCTTCGTTGAAGATAGATACCCAAGCCGAATGAAGCAAAAGGTTCCAATAGAATTTTTTGAAATACCCAATGTATCTCAGGAGAGTGGGAATTCTGCTCCTCAAGATGAAGATGCTCCTATAGTTCACTAGGACAGTGGGAGGATATCTCAGCAGGCTCCTGAGTTACGTCGAAGCGAAAGAGGATTGATTCCCCGAAGATACTTCAATATTGAGGGGCAAACATTCTCTTGCGTTGCAGTTGATGATGATGAACCTGATTCATATCAGGATGCACTATTATCTTCTAACTCGGCCGATTGGGTAAATGCTATGGACGAAGAGATCGCCTCTATGGAGAAAAAATAAAGTCTGGGAACTTGTTGATCTGCCTTCCAATCGCAAAGCGATAGGTAATAAATGGGTACTTAAGATCAAAAGAAAGGCAGATGGTACAGTGGACAAGTATAAAGCATGATTAGTTGCTAAAGGTTTTACACAACAAGAAGGCATTGATTACGAGGAGACCTTTTCACCTGTTGCAAAGTTCTCCTCAATCCGCATGATCTTGTCCATTGTCGCAAGTTTAAACTTAGAGTTATATCAGATGGATGTAAAGACCGCATTCTTAAATGGTGACTTGGATGAAGAGATATACATGCAACAGCCCATGGGTTATGTGGACAAAAAGCATCCAAAGAAAGTCTGCAAGTTGTTAAAATCTATCAATGGCCTGAAGCAATCTTCAAGACAGTGGTACATGAGGTTCCACTTGGCCATCACCACTTTTGGATTCACAATGAGTGAAGAAGATCATTGTGTATACATAAAACGGTCTGGAAGATCTTTTCTGATACTATCTGTATATGTAGACGATATCCTGTTAGCTGGTAATGACATGCAATTGTTAATATTGACTAAAGATTGGCTATTTTCGAACTTTGAAATGAAAGACCTCGGTGAAGCCAACTTTATTCTTGGGGTAAAAATCATCAGGGATCGTCCTAAGAAATTTTTAGGCTTGTCTCAAGCAACCTATATACAAAAGATCTTAGAGCGGTTTAGGATGGAAAATTCAAAAGCTGTTGAAACCCCTATGGATAAAGCTACCAAGCTAGACAGGAAATCGTGTCCCCAGACTGAAGCCGAGAAATTGGCTATGTCCTCAGTACCTTATGCAAGTGCAGTAGGGAGCTTAATGTATGCTATGCTTTGCACCAGACCGGATATAGTCAGCCGTTATCAGAGTAACCCGGGACAGTCTTATTGGCAAGCCGTCAAACGTATATTCCGCTATCTCAGAGGAACAAAAGACCTAATATTGTGTTATGAAGGCACAAGCCTCGAGCTCAAAGGATATTCAGATGCTGCTTGGGGTAATGACGCCGACGAGGGAAAGTCTACTTCAGGATATGTATTCTTACTCGGAGGAAGAGCTATCTCATGGTCGAGTAAGAAACAGACATCCACAGCTCTTTCATCTATGGAGGCCGAGTACATTGCATGTTGTGCTGCAGTTCAGGAGTGTATATGGGTTCACAGATTTCTATTGAGTCTGGGTGTTGTACCGAGTGCTCGTCAGCCTATATCGCTGAAGATAGACAATACTTCTGACAGTGACTTGGCAAAGGACCCTAAACACCACCAGAAATCTAAGCACATTGAGATCAAGTATCATTACGTCCGTGATCAAGTGAGAGATAAGAAGGTCGCCCTCAGCTACATTCCTACTAAGGAGATGATGGCTGATCCCATGACGAAACCTATAGCTAGAGATCTATTTCAGGTTCACGTCAGGCAGATGGGATTGAGGAAAGCTTGACTGATGTACTTGTTTTGTAGTACCTTTGATCTTTCATTAGTGAATATTATATTCATTTTTATTCAGTATTGAACACTAATATAACTAGGTATGAAGATCATCAGCATTTACCTTAAAATCATGTAGGATTTCTATTTTTTTGTCGGCAGGCCGGTCACCCACTCGCACGGGTTGACCAACCTTGAATGTACAAGAGAGGTACATTTAGGGCTATGTTTATACATTGAGGTATGAACTTCCCTTTATTGTGAATAATAAAGGATGAGGATATGAGTGAGTTGTATCCACTTACAGTCTTATAAAGATTGAAGATGAGACTGATAAAGTCGAATAACATAATCGCACCATTCCGTTACATGCGATCAGTGTTATGGCCTGAAATTAAAGCCAGGTTATGAGGTTATGAGATGAGTCGTACCTTATGTAGAATGACTTGCGTATTGTAGACCCGACATTCACCTAGTATTGTCTACTTTACGACGTAGATTGTAGCTACGTGCTGGGACCTATTACCTACAGATTGCTTTGATTCGATCTAATCATTGCAACGTGCGAGTAGCCAGTCCCGTAAGTGACTCTTTGTGTCCTTAGCTACTCTCCTTTTGTGTATATGAGGATGAGATTGAGTGTTGCTACTTTAGTGTACTATAATGAAAGGTCCTTGATTGTCCAGACTCAGTTACGCTAGGAAAGCAGCTTGATTAATTCCAAATTACACATCTGCGTGGGGAAGATCCCGTGACAGCTACACCAAGTTTCTAGAACTATAAATACGCACTTGAAGACTTATCCGCCGGCAGTATCGAGTTGTTTTTATTAGACTTTTACAAACAGTATTTTTCTTAAAAAGCATATATATATAAGTATTGCTTTGAATTGATTTTATTCGAAGTTTGTGAAAAATCAAGTTTTCATAATAACTCGATAAGTTGGATAAGTGCGTATGTTGGCCGAGTACTCCAGGTCGGGAGTTAACTCCATCCGGTGTGGTCATGCGGACTAGGACAGGCATTGCAAAGCTTGGGTTATTGAGTACTAGTCAGGTGGTCACTTAGTACTTAAGCACCTGTGAGAAGATTATGGTGATCCAGCTGGTCCCACGCCTCTGATTCTTTTGATCGCGATGTTTGATCTTTGATTGTTATTAGGCGAGTTAAATGGACAAATTTATGTGCCTATCCCACAATGTGATTGAGTGGGAGATGTTGGACATAGGCCAGTGGGGCCCACTGGTGAGCAATCACTAGTGGGTGGGTCCCACATGTTTAGGCATCTTCCGGCCTTTCTCCTTTTCAGTTATATTTCAAATTCAAAATTGAATTTAATTTATGATAGGAGATAGGGATAAGACCGGATGATATGGTCTCATCCAAACTCCCCTCCTTTTCTATAAAAGGCATGCGCTCTCTCTCGCATAGAAATATACAAAATACTGAGAGTATACGGAGAGAGAAACATTGTGCACGAGAGTCTGTCTATCTTAGCTTGTCCTTGGGATGATCTGATCCATAGATCGCAATCCGGGACCACTATATACCGTAGGATCAGAGGTGTGAATAGTTCCATCTGCTCCAGTAGTAGATAGGCGGGCCGTTGGAGTACCGTTCTTCTGCTTTGTAAAGGTTCCAAACATCGTGTAGACCGTCAGATCTTGAGGGCTCACCTTCCGCGCTTCCCAACACTCTAATACATAATTACTATTAAATAAAATGAAATCATTTTTTCATGTGTTTGCCAAACAAGCCTTACTAGTAACTGTATTTTAAAATTGGCCTGAAAAATTAATGTTTTGAAATATTTTTAAAGTGCTGCAGGACTTGTGTGCTTAGTTTCTAGTCTTCAATCTGCACGTTAAAGTTATGTTCATATCTTTAAGTAATATAGAAGATTTTGGATGATATATAGGCAATGAAGCTTTTGGTGCTGATGTGAATGAGTTTTATTAGAATCATGCCAATGGAAGGACATGAGCTTAAGGTCGTGGCCTACTACTAGGCCTAAAATTTCTACAATGGGTTTTCAGTAATACCGAGCGTGATGAACGGTTTGGATTTTCAAATACATGACATGTGAGACAATGGGTGGCACCCAAACGGTGGAATTTCCTGAAAGGGAAGAAATCCAGGATGGATTATTATTTTATTTTATTTTCATGCCTCACGGGTGTGACAATCTGAACCATGCATTTCACGGTCTCTGGCATTGATTTCGGAATAATAAAAAATCACCTTGATCAGACTATCCCAGCCGTTCTAACATATGAATTTAGCTTTTAGTTTCCATTTTTGTGTCACCAATTAAAAGTTTATGGTCATCCAGTCAGATTAATTTTTATGTGTCCCATTCACTACTGGACCCAGTTTCAGCATCCAACACAAGGCATTAAGAGTGAGAAGAGAGTGTGTTTGGTTCCACCAATATCATGAATATCATGATTGAACAGCCTAATTTTGTTCTAAATTTCATGATATTTGGTGCACCCAAACAGGCCCTAAACTAGTATTTGATATTAAAACCGTCACTTCATCAAGATTTCAAATCCCAGACTGATCCGGTCATTTTTTCATGGGTGGTTAAGTCCACTTGCGCGACCCACCCAACACCTTTGTGCCGGAATTTCTCCTTTAAAGATAATATATATATATATTTTTTATAAAGACAAAATTCATTGATGAAGAAAATTACATTCGGGCTTCTCAGGAGAAAAGGGACCTGGGGAAGCCTATCATAGGCCTCACCAAGACTATGCTACTGAAAACAACAAAAAGATGCCATCAAGAAAGGGGACCAACCCGAGCAGATTCCCTGATCGCCCCCAGGCCCACCTTATCAAGGAAGATGAGGATATGAAAGAAGGCTAAAAAACGAGGAAGTTTGGTTCGCACTACCCAAGCGAGCCAAGGAATCTGCTGGAGCATTCCCTTCCTTGAAAATCACTAGAAATGATATTTTACCACAAAACTCTTCTATAATTTGGATTTTATCCTATAAAGCCTCCATGAATCTAAATCACCCATATGGTGCCTTTCCAAGGCAAAATTATGAAAATGTCTTAGTTTATTTGTTTCTTTAAAAAATGGTGTGGTCAGATTGTTTGGTAGAGTATCACATGTTATGCACCTGTTCGCCACTTTGTTCTCAACTGTTCCAAACTTCAAATGTGTGAGCATGCCCTTCCGTTTTAAAGACGGACGAGACATGCTAACTTAAGCTAGGATCCTCTTTTCTTGATCTTCGGATACAACATCCAACTTACATGTGTTAAGCATATAGCAGGCGTTCGTTTTAATTCAAGATCAAACTTTGATTTTGAGCATGATTGAACCTGCAGTGATAGAATCTGGTAAACCGAGTGGATTCCCTCTCTTCTCTCTTCCAAATCCTCACTTTCTATGTTATATATACACCAACCCAATCACAAATAGTCTAAACTAAAAGAATCAGGGGTAGCAATTAATCTGCTTTGCTACCATCTTCTTACAAAAGTCTTAGCAGAGGAAGGTACAAGGGATTTAGATCATTCCCATCAAATCAATGGATATCTAGGCTGCTGGAACAAAAGATTCTCCTTTCCCTCCTCCGTAGCCTTCCACGACCTCCTGTCACCATGAGTTATCTATTCAACCAATGAACCCCATCATAATTCTAGATCCCATCAGGTGGGCCACACAATAAAAATCAATACACACCACCCAAAACATCCAAATTCAGGTATCACCCATGTAATGATTCGATCATCCAGCTTTTTTGTTTTAGTGATCATCATCATGGGGTGAATATCTTAAATGGGCTGGATGTCGTACACATACCAAGTGGGCCCCACAATTCTTGACTTAATTACTTTTTAAATAAAAAGTAATTTTACCCGTCGAAAAGCACTGCTCAGAAATTTCCCTTTCATGGAAGCCTTATTTGGTAAAATTTGAATTCCTAAATAATTTTGTAATAGAAATCTTAATATTAATGCAATGTCTTTCAATATAGTGATTTAAATGTCCACCTATTGAACCTGGTTTTTAGTGACCCAGCCCATTTCAGTGGTGGTTTTGGTCCAAACCAGTAGATGCAGGGATGAATATGATGAGGTCAATCACCGTCTTCCTCAAGGATAACTACTCCGAATCTATAGAGCTTCTCTAGACTCTTCACAAAGACTTCTTGAATCCATCAGGAAAAAAGTAAGAAAAATAATTTTTTTTTTTTTATAAAATTCGTAATTTGATTGATTATCGACTAATGTGTTTTATTGCACTATTAACATATAAAGAAAAAAATAAACTAAAATTATAATTACTAAAAATAAAAAAATTCTAACTCTAATAAAACTCTTCCTAGCATAATTACAAGTTATTTCTAAAAAGAAAGAAAATCTAAAACTCTAAAATAGAAAAAATAAAATAAAATCGAAATTATTAAAAATAATAATTTTTTCCTAAAAATTCATTTTTGAGTTGAAAGCACGCATTTTCTGACAAAAAGGACAGATGCGACCCACTATGTGAGTCGGTTCACCTCAGATGACCTCTTTCAGTAAAGATTGATAGGTTGTGCACCCCATAACAATGCCCGGATCAAAAGATACGATAAATTAAATTTACAATCCACCTTCTTTTAGCCCAACCATGATAGGAGTGTATCTGTAAGATGTTCTACATCACCAGTCTAACCATCTAGAACCAACTCATACAAGAGATCCAGGGATAAGGCATCCTAGTTATCCATAAGGGGTTGCTAAGGGACCCGCAAAGGTCCCAACATGAACTATGTGGTCCAACTAACATCTACCAAACTCTAGATAAGTCGTGCCCATCAATGGCCGTACACGTGTCAAGCTTTGGGCATGGTTGGCAGGTTCATGAAGACATGGGGCCCACTAGTTAGCTGGGATGTGGACGTGGTTCCTTTCCATGGTTAGTTGTTGAACCACAAAGGGTCCACATCTGTCGTTTATAGCTCACTAGGAACAATCCTAATAAAAATCAATGACTATATCCCCCACATCACCAACATAAAAGATAGTGGATTTAGCTTTCAAAATGATTGACTAGGTTTAAGTGGGATCACTGCCATAAACTTAGCTGATATTTTAAAAATATCTTGAAAAATACATAAAATGATATTATCCACATTTTTAATATATTAGCAGATACATAAATATAGAAATATTATCATGAAAAATTTTCAAAGAAATTAAGAATTTTGTTATATAAATTTTAAATTTTAAACTTTTTAATAATACCTCCAAATTTGAAAATCTTCCCATAAATTTCTGTACCGAGAAATTGACGAGAAACCTAAATATTTGAAGATCTCCTTGAAATTTCTGCGCCTGCAAATTGACGAGACTACCATGACTGAGATAGGACAGGGCTCGCTGATTGTTCACCACCATTTTATAAATGGTCTGACTCATCCTCCTTCATGGGGGGCACATGTAAGGTCATTGAGAACTTTCAAATTGTGATGATTAAAAGTTAAATCATGGGCCCAGATACAATGCAAAAATAAAAACAAATAAAAAGCATAGGGTAGCTGACATGGCGCATTATTTTCAAAATGGCGGTGAACTATCATACAAGTCTAAACCATGTGGGATATTTATGTGGCTTTGTCGTTATAATCCAAAATAAGCCAATAAAATTACAACAAATGCCTCATTTTGCCCTTGAAATGTTTAACACTCACTATTTTTCTTTAAATTATCCTGTTGATGCCATCAATCAGATGGTTGGGATTTACACATGAATGCCTAGCGAGAATATGATGCTTCGCTATCATTTCTTAAATGGTGGTGAACTATTAGATAGGTTTATCCTCATTTCATTGTTCATTGCATTTTACAATTTTTTGGACCTATCTATTGCTTTACTTTTCTTGTGTACAGAATCTAGCCAATAAGTTAAAGTTAGGCTGCCATTCATGTCATGGCCATCACAAATCAAAACACCAACTTGTAAGTATGCTAAAATACGCCAAGATTTAGAAAATTTTCTAATTATCTAGTGAAAAAGATGTCAACCGTTATTATTATGATCTTTTCAAATATTGGTAGATTTTAAAATATTGTATTTTTATTGTCATATTAACTTAAAAAATAACAACATCTTGGCCAATTTTTCACACACGCACGTGCGCGTGCACACACACACACATATATATATATATGAAAGGGCTATGTCAGACATTCATACCATACATTTGTTATTAGTTGGGTCTCGTCTAAGCTATTAAGTATTTAAAAAATCAACCATATTCGGAGCTCAAGTGGGTGCTACCATCTGAAATCATGTGAAATTGTAACTAAAATATAAAAAATTATTTGGTGGGGCCACTAAGTTTTTTATATGGTTGAAACTTAGTGCAGCCCCTCATCCAAGAGGTACACATACAATTGATGGGCTGGATGTCCAATCCACATTTCTAAAGGTTTCAATGGATGGATATCTACTCTCAACTGTATTTATGGTGTGTTTATGATCTAGCCCACCTAAGTTATAGATTGCCTTGATTTTTAGGCTTTTAGCCCACCATGGAAGGGTGAATTTGATCCATGGGGTGGATTTCGAACATAGATCACAATGGGGTTTCCAAAGCTCAACCTTATGGGAAGCTTATCACGAGGCCGACCTCGTAGCACCATTTCTGATCTCTCTCTCTCTCTCTCTCTCTCTCTCTCTCTCTCTCTCTCTATATATATATATATATATATATATATATGGCATGTGGAGAGAGATTTTCATCAGCCCACTTGTGAGCACCGTGGTAAGAGACTCACTCTTTTCTTTCTTTTTCTCCTAAATTATCCGGCCTTTAATCTCCGGAATCTTATACTTTAACTAGATTTTTTAGATATTATTCCAAGAAAAACCTCAAAAATAAAAAATATCTAGAAGAATTTATGAGAAGGAAAGAATATGTCATCTTTGGATTTGCTACTCTAGCAAGTTTTCCTATGTCAAGGAATTTTTTTTTTTTATTCTTTACCAACTGTTTCTCAAGATTTTAGGTATGTTGGTTGCAGTCCACATCACCTCTACACAAAGGCAGGAGGCGACTCAGTAAAATCCCCTTAGAATTGAAAGAGTCCGGTGACTCGGACCGAGTCAATCTCATGTAAATTGTCCAGTGGCTGGTTTTCGTTAGTTGTGTGAGTCTTACGGTTACGTGGATTTGAAATTCATTCCGTTCATCAGCTGCACTTCTATATTTAGCCTTAAGCTAAAAATTAAGGCTAATCCAAAACTCAGGTGGGCCACAAAACAGGAAATGAAGAGGGATATGGTACTCACTATAGAAAAGCTAGGCTGTGTGTGGGGCCCACAATGATGTGTGTATGCCACCCAGCTCATTCATAAGGTGTGCCTGACCAGTTACTCAAACTGATTCAAAAGAAGGGTGGATTACACATGAATTTTGGAAGTTTATGCATTTTTTAATTGTTTTACTATGGTGTGGTCCACTCGAGTTTTCGATCAAACCCATTTTCTCATTATCCCATCTCCATGGTTGGAGTGACCTGATGCATGGTTTGTTAGAAAATAATCTGTTGGATACACCAAAAATAGAAAAAATAAAAATAAAATATGAAATTCGTTTCACTAGGCTAAAACACATAAAATGATACGCTGTCCTTAAAGCGTGATTCGCCCCCTTATCAATTGTTGATGGGTTATAAGTGAATTGCTTCCATGATAAGACAAGCTTGTCTGGATTCGGCGTGCATCAATCATGATGGGTTCACTATGGAACAATTTAACGCAGTAGATCTGTTCTGGTAAAATCAGACAGTGGAAATGTTCACAATATTCTAAAGAGGAGATCTGGGGTGTATCTGATGGTTGAGATGGTGTTGAGATGATCAATTTTGGATTAGAATGGTCCAGTTTATATAGGCATCAGGTAGTGGACCGTTGCTAGGTGGCTATCAATGGTTCAGAACGTTTGAAAAATGTTTCCAATCGTTGACCATTAATTCTAACTGTTTCTAGTCGTCGGATTATCATAGCCCATCCGTTTTCAAACCGTTGTGGCTGTCAAGACAGCTAGTCGTTTTCAGAAACTGTTGAATGTTTCAAATTTATGATCCGACCATTCTTAGTCACCTATAAAGCCCTGACCATTTCAGACCCACTGCACCTAGACTCTTAGCAGACCTATCGCAACGTCTCGTGTGGGACCGAATACTCTGCGACACAATGCGCACGTGCGAAATGTGCCACTACAGCCACACTGTCCACGCCCTTGCCCATGCTCGTGCCCAAGCGCGCGAGCATGCGTTCTAGTGTAACGTACTGGAACACGCAACCCGAACATCTCCATCTCCAAAACATCCAAGTAAGAATACTATCTACAAATCTACATACAAGTCCCAAAAACTTTTCTACCATTTCCAATGTGAGACTAAAAGTATACACCACACTTATGAATTTTGAAATTCCAAAAACCATTTTGGTACAAAATATCAAAATTTTGAAAATTTTAATATTTTTAAAAAACCACAAATTTCAACATGGTTAGGATGTTACACGAACTTTTTATTTTTTTTTGGGTTAGCTTGTTAGTACACACCCATGTCCGTACACACACTCCATGTTAGCCACCCCCGCTAGGGATCAATACCAAGACCTCAAGTGTTGAAACGAGGTATCTCCACTCAGGCTGCCAGTTGAGCTGTGGATCTAGGTGTCCCACAAATAGCATGACCGTATGACCGTATGATTGCCATTCTCTTGACTCTGATTGTAATGGATGGTTCACTTTGCTTTTCAGCATTTTTACCACAGGATTCGTCTACAATTGAGATTTTACCAAATAGTGCTTCCTTGATTCTTTTTTTTTTTCTACAAAGTGAAGAATTTAGTATTGTGGGGCCATATGATATGTGTCTGACATCCCATCCATCCACCGACTGAAAGCCAACATAATTATTAAGCAAACCAAAAATACTTTGGATATAATCATATGGTGGGCCATCCAATCCATTAAAAATAATAAACATCACTCAATACATCCAAATTTAAGTGTAGTCATATGATGACTTTCTCTGCCTGATCTCTTATGCGTGCGATCACCATGGCGAGCTGCGTGGGTTTGAAAGTCATACACACCATGTGGGCCCCACAAGTCTCAATTTTCATTACTTTCAAAAAAAAAAAAGGAAGATAAAGGCGCTTTTGGTAATTTCACTCTTCCAAAAGCACCTTTCATTTTTATTTGGTAAAATGTCGATTCCTCAAAATGATATTTGTGAGGCCATAGAAGTTGTGTATGAGAATGATATTTGTGCCCACAGTTTATCTAGTGATAATAACCCAGTGAACCGTTTGAATGGCATATAAGCATCAGGGTAGACTCCAGTAACGTTTCAACAGTGGACATTTTTATTCCCACTGTATTGTTTAGTGTGGCCCACTTGAGTTTTTGATCTACCTGATTTTTAGCTTCCTGACCTACCGTGGTCTTGCAAAACTGATGAATCGGAGGGGATTTGCCACTGGCATCTCTATGGCCCCATACAGCTTCCAACTCCAGTAACTTTTATTTTTGTGCTCATGCCCTCGAACGATATATGGACACGATGAAAAAAGGAGACGGATTGGCTACTCCACTTACACCACCCAATGGCTGGTGTTCGGTGCTACGTGGGCTCCACCAACTATTTTTACATATCATCTTAGGGTATAAGTCTAAAAACGAAGTATATCCAAAGTGTACCACATGACAAGGAACAGTGTTGAATAAGGGTTGACCATTAAAAATATTTTGGGGCCATAAAAGTTCTGGATCAAGCTAATCTTTGTTTTTTCTCTTCTTCTGGCCCTGTACGACCTAATCAACATATTGGATGTCAAACAAACAGTATAGCGGGCCTTAGGAGGATTTTAATGGTGGATATCCATTCACTATTGTTTTCATGTAGTGTGGTCCACCTGAGATTTATATCCCTCTCATTTTTGGGATCATAAAATGATATGTAAAAATGGATGTACGGAATGGATGAAACACATACATTATGGTGAGCCTACAAAGCACCAACCACGGGCCGGAGCTGGTGGCGGGGAGTAGCCAATCCGTTTCGTGACACCACCGAAGGCTGGTGGTCAGTGCTACATGGGCCCCACCATGATGTACGTATTTCATCCATGCCATCCATCTATTTTTCCGGATCATCTTACCTTCCAGTATAAGTCCAAAAAGAGGTATATCCAAATCTCAAGTGGACCACATTACAAGAAACGGTGTTGAAGAGCCTTTACCGCATGGTGGGCCCACGGAGCTTTTACAGCATCGACGTTGGTACTGAAGGGGCTGCTAAAGTGTCCGAGTTTTACGGTTTGTTCTCCAATTTTGACAGTTTAATCTGAATAACTGTATGCCACGTGTACATTTTCTTAGTGACTGGGTACCAATGAGCATACTCTGCCAGAGTATCAATACCTCCGTTTTATGTTTCGTGCATGTACGGTCATGCAGACTGGGTATGCTCATGTGCATTTATACATCACAGAAGCTCTGCCCACTTTCGGCCGTCCGTTTGCATAGATACCAAAAGTATGTCATGCACATGTGGCACAAGCCTGGGCTGTTTGGACTGACGGACAAGGGTGTATTGTATTATATTCCATTACACTTCATTTAAGTTCATTTATACGTGCAATCAATTTCAGAATACATCCATATCAACATGCCATGAATTAATATTTGGATACGAGGAATTGTTCATGCAAGTATACAAATTCTTTCTTTGATTAATGTTTGGATACAACGTATTAGGGCTGCATATTGTATATACATATAACATTGACGGTACTTGTACAACAACAACTATTTTCAAATAGATGCTAGAGTAGAGTTAATTCTGGGGTCTATGTGAGTCCCTCAATGAGGTCCGCGAGCCATCACCGTCCATCTATTTTAATTGTCAGATTTTGTTTCGATTAGGGCCAAACAGCCAATCGATGTTGTCTGATTAGAATTTTGAATTGGACATAAGATCCGATTCGAACCGTGCATCTACTAGTTGTGGGACCCACCATGATTTGGCCTACTTTTTTTTTTATCCGTACAATATCTTGGAAAAAAATACATAGAATATAGGGGGATAAATAAAGAAAAAATGTTTAAAAAATGGGAAAAAATAACAACTTGTTAAAGCCAGAACATGTGATCGGATTGTCGATCCGATCTAGATGATTGACTATCAGGTGTCCGATCTGGTAAACGAAATTCTTACTCCATCCGATCCAACAGCTCGAGAAGAGTATCGACTGTATAACGAAACTTAAACCTTCGGAGAAGAACCAGGGCAGCTGAATGCCCACATGCAATGGAAGGGAGATGATCTAAGGCGATGCTGGAGTAGGAATTTTCCGTTCTCCATAGATAGAAAACCCTGCAAACAGATAGCTATGCTATCACACGCGAATACTCCGTAATGAATAAACTGCACTGCATGATGCAGTGCCGTCTGAAAACACACTACTGCCTTTTGAATTTTTTGACTCCATGATGTATTCGTGCGCATGATAACCCAAGGAATTGAACTCCAATTCAAACATTGAATAATGTATTAATCCACCTTTAATACAATACAATCCAATCCGAACCGTCAATCCAAACAGGTGCATTGTCCGACGTGTACGATCCTGTCCGAGCATAACTTGGGTGAGACTAGAACCAACGATGTGGGTGAGACCTGACCGAAGGGCCCACCTCAATGTATGCATTGTATTTCTACACCGTTTATCTATTTTTTTCATATTATTTTAAGCCATTGTTCCAAAAATAAAGTAGATAAAAATTTTAGGTGGAGCACACCACTGGAAACAGTGGTTAATGACTATTGAATACTTTTCATGGATTAAATTTTTTTTAGATCAAGTTGATATTTATTATTATTATTTTTTCATCTAAATCTGGATGACTTATCAATAGGTTGGATGGTCAATAAACATTACGATAGACGGTGGGAAGCTTTTGATGGTGATAATTCAATGACCAATGTTTCTTGTACTGTCGTCCACTTGGAATTTTTATTTGATTCATTTTTTGGAATCCTGATATAAAATAAGCTGGCAAAACAGATGAACGACGTGGATATACAATGCATGCATCAAGGTGGGCCATACTGTCAGGGTCTCAACGAAGTTGTGCTCATCTTACATCGTCACAAGCTCGGAACGGGCAGGGGCTCTAAGTGGCCACCATGATGTATGGATTTTATCCCCACCATCCATCTACTTCTCTTTGCCATCTCGTGGAATAAGGCAAAAAACTAGGTAGATCCAAGTATCACGTGGACTACACCACAAGAAGCAGTGATAATGACCCCCACAGTTAAAACCTTCCTAAGGCCTACCGTGATTGATGTTTATTTTCCATTCAACCTATTTATAAAGTCACATATACCTAGATGAAGGAAAAACACAAATATTAGCTTTTTTCAAAACTTCTTGGGGATTTCAAAACTTCCGTGGTCCCCAGGAAGTTTTCAACGTTCCGAGTTTAATCCCTATTGTTAGGGGTGTACATCAAGTCAAACAGAGTCTAGTTGGGCTCAGCTCGACTCGGTTCGGCTCGGTCCTCAAGCCTGACTGGCCAGCTCAGCTCGGTTCAGTTAGCAGCTCGGGCTGAGTTCAAGCCAAGATCGAGCCGAGTTCGCTATTGAGGTATTTCCATAAACACTTGGACTGCACCTACAAAATCCCTCTGTATGTGAAATAGAAGCAATGGTTTTACAGGTATTTTGTCAAACACCTTCTAAGCAACATAAAAACCAAGAAAAATCAAGCAAAAACGGGTATTTGTTTCATGTACATACCTTCCTTACCACCAGCCACACTTTGTTGAGTCATTTTATCAAACACTTGGTGAGCAACATCAATGGCAAAGTAACCGAGTCACCAAATTGGTTCGATCCGAGTTCGATTCAAGTTGAATTCAAGCTAGATTCGATCCGAGTCGAGCTGAGCTGGGGCCTGCTCGAACATGGCTCGAACTAATTTTCGAGCTCAAAAAATCAATTCGACTCAGCTCAAACTCAGCTTCCAACCAAGTTGAATTGAGCTTTTTCGAGACGAGTCAAGCGAGCTAACCAAGCGAGCACGGTTCGTGTACACCCCTACCTATTGTGTGGTTCACTTGTGTCTTAGCTCTACCTCAGTTTTGCTTCCATGCCAAAAATGAAATGAAAAAAATGGATGGACGGTATAGATAAAACCCATACATCATGGTACCCACTGGAGGCCACTCACAGCACCTGCCCTTTCCTAGACGGGGGGATATTACGCAATCCACCCGACTGTGATTTATATATTTTATACAGGAGGTCCATCCATTTTGACAACTCATTTTAAACTATGAGCTTAAAAAATAAGAAGATCTCAGGCTCAAGCGAACCCCACTACAGGAAACAATAGATATAACAACACCTATATTAAAAACTTTTTAAGGCCAATCGTCATTTTTTGAACAGTTCATAGGCTCATGTAGATAGGGATGAACAGAAAAACACAAATCTAAACCCGATCCAAGCCTTATAAGTTTTCAAGTGTAAGTCATTCAATACCCAGATCCATAGCTTAAGTGGTAGACTGAGTGAAAGATACCTCTTTTCAACACTGAAGTCTTGGTAGATCCACTTAAGATTTTAATATACCTCATTTATTTTTGTTCACACTCTAAAATGTGTGCTGACAAAACAGATGGGATCAAATACATACATCATGGTGGGCCCCAAAGAGTCAAGTCCCGAGGTGAAGTGTCTTGCATCCACATTTCATCACCACTTATTAATGGACCTTAGGATAGATGCTTGACCAAATAACTTTCAAACATGTTTTACCAATGTTATCTCTACCCGGGGCCCATTGTCCAATCAAATCTCACTAGAAGGGGAAATCTTGATGTTTGATAGTTGTCCACATCCATTATATCCTCATCTCTTAATTAATATTGTAATCCAGAGGATTGGAGATGGACAACACTTGGGTGCTTTTGGATTACTTTTACTGACGTGGGATAAATGACTTAACTCACACGGGATCCACACCATCCATCATGGAGAGAACAAACTTATAAGGCCTTAGTTGGTGGAATGACTTAACATGTACGCAATCCACACCATTCATCATGCAGAGAACAGTCATATAGTGCCTTGATTCCAAAAGTTACGATGATTCAACATTCAAGTGGGTCACCCAAAATAATTATACATAAAACCTTTTAAATTAAAGTGATATGGCCCAAGGATACTGTGATTTTTGGTAGTTTCTTTCATCCGGATGAGGCAAATCAAATGAATGGATGGGATGGCATATGTACACCACGAATACAATGTTTTCTTGCCACCCACTGGTCACTTGGGTAGAACATCCTAATCGTTGAGCTGTGGGGCCCACTTTGTTTTAAATTTTTTTTTTTTATTTTAAATATCCACACTGTCCATCCGTTTTGCCAGCTTATTTTAAGGAGTGAGCCCAAAAATGAAGTAGATTCCAAGCTGAAGTGGACCACACCAAAGAAACAGTAGGGATAATGACAGCCACCGTTGAAATCTTCCCACGGCCCACTGTGCTGAAGGGAAAACACAAATATCAGCTTGTTCCAAAACTTTTGTGGCCTCTATAGGGTTTTTACATTGGGCGTTAATCACCACTCTTTCCTGTGGTGTGGTCCACTTGAGCTTTTGATGTACTTCATTTTTTTAGGATGGATGGTGTGGATAAACAGATAGATCATGGTGGGCCCACAGAACCCAACACCACCCTAGGTGGTGTTGGGGTCACCATTTGCCAAGGAGCAAGGAGCCTCGTACGAAAAATTAACTCGATACACAACTCATGTGGGCCATACCACAGCGAGCAATGCAGTCGTCCAATCATAGGTTTGTGTGTAGGGCCCACCATGGTGTATATATCCCATCCAAACTGCTTATCAGGTGCACCCCTTTAGGATGACCTGACACTCCAAAAATTAACCTTATCTAAATCTTAGTTAGCCAATAAACCATGGATTACAGGTTCTACATGTGATTTTTCATTGTTCTCTCTGGTGTAGCCACTTGAAAACGAGGTTAGCCTGATGGACGGAGTGGATGTCACCCTCAGCCACATACTGGGCCCCACAGAACTTTAGTTGTTTTGTCCGCTGCAGTACAACAGGCTATATGTGGATGTGGTCCAACCATGCCATGCCCACTGCAATTCTCTTTTTGTTGTTTTTGGATGACTCTCATCTTCCAACATTATACAGCACATGTGCCAAAAGGTAGGTGGGACATCATAAAGGTACATAAGGTGGTCCTTTCCTCTATGTAAATAAGCAAAACTCCAGCTGGTCCGCTCATCGGGTGGACTCGCGAGTACTTTGCATATTCTTTAAGTAAAATATCTTTATTGTATGGTATCAATAGATATTTTTACTTGAATAATAATTAGTTTTGGAAGAGTCATTCAAGTTTTAAAAGGATATTAGAAAAGATTTTATACATAAAGGAAAAACATTTAGATAATTTTAATGTTTTGTCTATTCTTTTAGAAATACTTTTATTTTTAAATTTTTTCTCTTTCTGTGTACATGTAGCTTGTTTTATCTCTTATAAATTTTTTCTTTAGTAACTTGGCAGTGTGACATATATGTATAGTTAAACGATATACTTGTGGTATATTTTAATTTAAATTGAATAGCCCTAATTGGAGAAGCTATTCTAATTAAGTCAGTATTCCGAATTCTGATATTGGAATAGTGGATGCTTGTTGAAATAAGACTATTGCACGTGTTTTTCATTTCAGTTATTAAATGTTAAATGATTCAATAATTATATAATTAAATCTGATACACTTCATTATATAATTATGAGAGAGATGGAGAGAAGTATCCTAAATCAAAGTCTTACACCTATATTTGTAAACTTTTATTATTGAAAATTTTCAATTAAATACTAAACTTGACTTCCCTTAAATTATGGTGATAATGAGGTTTAAAAAATTATTGTGCTCCTACCTAACTAGAAAACCTAATCTACATCCTCTATTCATATAGATATAAAATGAGACATTTAAGAGTCTAATTCTCCATAGGGGATGACATTCTATTAAATCCAGTAGACAAAAATAATTTATCCTAATCTTTAACTGATTTGTCATAGATTGTTAATACTATTAATCGTGATGTATGCTTATTTATTATTGAGATTGAACAGATTTTATTTTTGCAAACTTAATTGATCAAAACTCGTTAAAAATATTAATATATAAATATATAAATATCTTTTCAAGCTTGATCGATCAAAACTCATTAAAAATATTAATACATATATGTTTTTTTATCCAAAAATAGTTTATAATCAATTCCAACCATTCATTCAATCTAACTTTGGTATAAGTCTTTCGTACATAATGAATCCCATATGATCACCCCTAAGCTTACTCCATCACATTTACATGATTGAATTTTGATTTGGTCACTTTCCCAACAAGCTTTACACCAATCCAATTTCATGCATGTGGCTTAAGAATGCACACCAAAGTAGTGTCACCTTATTTTGACCTTATCACGTAGTGTAGAATAGTAACAACACAATAGTTACATATGGGATTAACATATTCGCTTGAAGGTAATTAGTCTCACAACATGTGGCTTAATTCACACATCATGATTGATCAACCGTTTATCGTTTATCGTTGACGTATAGGTGGGCATGATGAGGTCAATTATCGTCTTCCTCAAATGATAAGTACCTTGAATCCATAAAAGGAGTTTCTCAAATACACAAGAGAAATAATGGAAAAGTTGATAATTTTATTAAAGGTTATTAAAATAAACGAGTTTGCATCATTAAATAACTTTAAAATGCAATTAAAAGAGACTTAAACAAATAAGGTAATAAAAATTGAAAAATGCACAAATTTTCACATCCTGCGATCGGTCGGTCCATCGATCGGAAGGGCGCAAAAATGTCTATAAACTAAATCCATAAAATAGAATTTGTTTCGATCAATTGACCCAATCTGTTGATCAATCGAACTAAGGAAAAAAGTGCATAGTAAGCTTTCATCTAAATTTGAATTTCCATCGATCGATCGATTGAATCAGTTGGTCTACTTGATCGACCTCAATCGATCAAATTATTCTAAATTTTGTTGATTTCTTTCTTGGACTTCTTCTAGTCCATTTGTGATAGGCACATGCTTACCTTATGTCCTACATCATCATTTATGTGATTATCATGTGGGATCCATCCGATCAATCAATGATTCATCCCACTATTATATATAAGCTTACACAATCTGACTGTGTTCGAAGCCGATCATATTGATCTATGTGAAATCACATCATAATCAGCACAGAAATTAAGATAGACGTGTATCTCATATATACATACATCTCAACATGCATTACTTTTGTTATGTATATCTGCTCAATGGTCTATGTTGTGTAGAGGCGAACCAAGCTTTTAATCGATGAAAGTTTGCAACACCTCATTGTGGAGGCCAATATAACTATCTATTTATATAGATTACATAAATATTTACATATGTCACTACCTATTTGATGTCCAGCATAAAGTCTAACGTCTTTTCTATAATAGTCTGGCCATTTCGTACCTTAGGTAAGGTCACAATACAAATTAAATGCATTAGCACATTTTAAAAAAAAAATTATGAGTCAATTTTTTTACATTACAACTATTTTGAAGCGTTAAATAGTTTATATTTGAAGTAGAAGATATAAGTGTTTAGACATGTTGAAAGATCAAATCTTACCCATATAGTTTCTTTGAACACTAGTGGTTATTATTAAAACTCCATACATATGTGGAATTAACAAATCCCAAAAATGCTTAAAAAATTATTCCAAAGTTACACATTCAATATATGCTTATGCCGCTTGTAACATGGCATCTCCCTCATGTAATAATCATCGTAGGTTTATCCCAACTACTAGCAAATGGTCAAGTGTTCGAATCCTAAGAGCCGTGGTTAGAGAAATTATGCCACTTGCCATACCTAAACAGATATTGTGAACAACTTGCAAACATGAAAACTTGTCCCAATCTAGAACAACTCTTAAAAGCCCATAAAAAGATATTCGATTTTCACTATCCCCTGAAAGGCAAACAAGTCTATGTCCATGAATCCTTAGGCGAAAGTACCTTAGGCTTCAAGCATGCTTAATCACCAAAAAAAAAGAAAAAAAACTACCTAAACCTTTCTTTAAATTACAAATTCTTTTATCCCAACTGCTAATGAAGAAGTCATGTGCCCTTAAGGTTTCCAACAACCAACTAGATCTTTGGAAATCTCTTCTATATTTAATACATTCTTGTTATTGTTAGTAATATAAATAACTTACAGTTTTCACAATGTGAATTCTTGTGGTTTAACATTGAATCAAAACTAGAATTAAAATCTTGACCCTAACTTTTTTCCTTTCTTGCCACGGGTGGCGACACTGTCATCATTGGACTTGCTAGACCATTGCATATCTCTCTCTCATTTTGCTTTACTGCACCTCTGTCAAACCCACATCTTAGTGGCAACCACCTATATTGAACCAAAACTATAGGTCACCTACCTATCTTCAGATCCAGATCTGACCATCAGTTCTTGAGGGAATTTCTCAATGAAATCCTTATTGCAATGAATCCATTGCTCACACTCTCAATCATATCCTTCGTTAGAATTTTTTCCGATTCTTTTCTTTTTACAAACACCCACTCCTGCACACACCCGACATGGACATTCAAACCTAAAACTTTAGTGTTGAAATGCAGAGCATTTACCACTGAGCCATATAATGAGACCCTTTCTGGATTTGTTTTCAATAATACATAAATACATTAAACTTTTTAACCATTTCCTCCATTTGGCTTTAGCAATATGCAAGCACATCAAACTTTTTTGTATTTCTAGCTATATTTTAATTACACATCTTAATTAAAAAAAACAAATCTAATATAATAATATTACCTAATCTACTCTAACATATTGCTTCTATGAGGATGTGGATTGCCTCCAAAAAGATTTTCAAAGAAAATTCTTAGGGTGGAAAGCTAATTTGGGCCCACTTTAATGTTGGTGAGAAATTCACCGCACCTATCTATTTTACCATTTTTTATTCATTTTACCTAACCATCTTAGGACATGAGTCAAAAAATTGAGGTGCATTGGAACCTTCAATAAGCCAAATAAGAGAGTGAGAAGCCGGAAAGAAATGCAACTGTTGAACACTTCCTAGGATCACCTGGATGTTTATATGTCATCCCATTTATAATGCCATTCACATGATAACGAATGTTTCAACGGTTGTTGTTCAATCCCACTATTCATCCTTGTGTGGCTTACTTGAGTTTTTTATCTGCCTATTTTTTGGGTCATGTCCTAATATGGTACAGTAAAATCTATGGATGGGTCGGATTTATACCAAACATCTCGAGGGCCCCATCTAGCTCCCTAGCGCAGGAACTTCCTGCAGGATGTTTTGGCAGGCAATCCGCAGCCCACGCAAGTATGTTGAATCACAGCCGTTGTTCATTGATTCCAGCAGTGTGGCTTAGTTGGTGGGTGGAAGGGACTAATTTTTGTGCAGGTGATCATCTCCATGGTGGGTCTACCATTATTATAGTACCGGTGCGTTGCACAAGTGGCTTGGTGGCATGTGGCAGGAGACATGGTACGGCACCGTAAGTTGTGGTACCTGGCTTGCATGTGATAAGTTGTCTAATTTTAATTTAAATTGAGGGCTTTGTCTTTTCCCACAATCGCTAATTCAAGCCTATGAAATTACCAAAGTATCTATTCACATGCGAAACCAAAATGCCCTCCCAACTACCAGATCAGGAAGCATCAGGTGTATTGAGTGCTTTGTAACCTTACCATGCACATAGTTGCATTTGGAGGGATTGGCATTTAGTTCATGCATCTGGACTGTCCATTAGGTCCATTCCACTCCTAGCTGGTACACTGGAAAAATTATAAAGTTTCGATGAGGGAAAACTTCCAATCTGTGGCTTTCAGACAATTGATGGATGAGATTATTCACTAAAGTGGAAAATGTTTTAGGAATATTTGATTTCTATAATGATTTTACAGTATTGAAACGAGATTAGACTAGATATAATGGACGGACCAGATAGTTTATGTGACTGACGACGGGTCCAAATCCAACCATGCATAGCCAACTAGTTCATTTCTCCTCCCAAATTGGCCAAAACACCTTGAGGTGTTCGTTTACCACCGCCGCGAGTGGGATATATTGTACCTCGCCACCCGCTGGGGTCCACATTCTGAAGCGATCTGTTAATTCAAACCATCTATACTCTTTCTACCACTGCAAACAAGCTATTACACCATAATCAGGCTTCCTTGATGATCCTAACCTTTGATTTATTGAGTTGAATTCTAGCCATTGAATTTTTTGTTTTTACAATCATTTACGTAAGGTATGGTAAAAATCAACCACTTATTATAATTTCGTTATGGTGGGTCCACAACATGGACGGTTACAATCGTCGGAAAAGTAAGCACGTGGCTCCAGTGGGCGGCGACGAACGGTGGCCCCCAATACAGACAGACGCAAAACGAAGTACCTGACACTCGGTTTCTCCGATGCCATATCCCTGCATGTTGCCACTTGGCAGGATCGCGGTTGAAATGCAACGGTAGATATTTACTGCAGGTGGTGAAAAGATCTGTGATCTTTGCAGATGCGTCCCAGCTGGAATTGGACGGTTGTGAAGATTGCATCTGCACCCCCACATGCTTCATCACCCCGCCCGACGACTTTTCTAGACGAGATCCCAAAGGCAAACGCGCTAGGTGTAATAACAAGCTCTTGCACTGATCCCATCTAACGCAAAATTCCGTGGGGCCTACCGAGATGTCCGTGTGACATCTTCTCCGTCCATCAGTTTCTGCAGATGATATTAGGATGTGATGCAAGTGGGCCATACCACAAGAAACAGTGAAATCAAACCTTTGAGGCCCACTGGAGTTTTATATCGGGATGATATTTGTCTTTTGTATTTATACTGGTGAAAATAACCTTATGAACGGGTCGGATGGAATATAAAAATTATGGTGGGCCCTATAACCGTTTCAATGATGGATTCAATCCTCACTGTTGCTTGTGGCGTAGCACACCTGAGTATTTTATTTATCTAATTTTTTACCAGCATTCTAAAATGAGATTTTGAAACTAAATGGACGGAGTGGATTTCACACGGACATAATTTTAGGCCCTGTAGAGTTTTGTGGTGCACGTACTCGGTGTAGCAGGTTACACGCGCGTTCATTCCAAAGCGCGCGCGCTCTCTCTCTCTTCCTCCCTCCTCCGAATTTTCTCGATTTTTTTTTTTTTTATCAGGTAGCTTTTCTGTTCTATAAATTCCGGCGTCTGCAACCCCAAAAACCTCTTCCTCTCTCCTTCCTTCCTCCCTATATAGATTTTTCCAGTCCTTTGTCTTTCCTCCTCTCTCTCTTTTTTCTATGGGTTTGAGGTTCTGAAACTCTGTTTTTTGAGTTTCTGCTCTGTTTCTGAGGTCCTTTTTGTGATCTGGGTGGTGGATCTTTATTTTGGGTGTTGTTGGGATTTCTGAGCTTGGGTTCTGATTTTCAGATCCATATCTCAAAACCCATTTTCTGAATCTGGTTTTTATTGCTGAAATATATCATTTTTCTGATTCGCAACGCTATTTCTTCTGTTTTTCTGTGGGAGCTTGGTGGAAATTCTGTTGGAATTTCTACCTTTGAAGGTGGGTTGCTGGATTTTTATATTCAGTACGGAAAACCCATTATCTAATCTGTTGGTTTTTTTCCGTTTTCCGCCAGAGATCCCAGGTTTAAGTCAAAAACAGGGGCTGATCCTCTGTTTTCTGGTACTGAGCTCTGGTTTTTCCCATTTTCCACTTTCATAGTCTCCATATCTACACAGATTCCTTTCTGGGTTTTGGATATCCTCTTCAATCCCCTCATCAAACCTTCTATAAGGCATCTGGGGCTGAAAATCCATCTCCTTTTCTTCCAAAATCCCTCTTTCTGCCAATTTTCTTTGTGGATCTTGTTTTTATCACCGGAAAATCTTCAAAAAGTTGAAGGTTTTCTGCAATTTTAGATTTTGTAGAAATATCCTCTCTGTCTCTTCAAATTCATATGTATGATCTGTCAGTCTTGATGTTTCCTGATTGATGTCTCCAATCATCAGCGAAATCCTCCTCTCTGGGTTTATGATAAATTCGACTCTGCGGCGCAGGACCCATCTAGTTCAGTCTTTCTCAGTTGTTTTCCTTTACTGGTTTTATGTGTTTTCATGAGCTCGCTTCGAGAAATCTGATCATATAGGTCCTGATATTTCAGCTTTTTATATCAATAATCCTACTATAATCAAAACCCAAATCCTAGTTTTCGATCAATTAGCTTGAAATAATCGAGATCTGAGTCTTTTCTCTCTCATCTTCACTGCCTATAATCCTAGAAAAATCCACTTAAAGAAATCTGTTTTGTGTATATATATAAAGAAATCATGGCTACTTCTAGTGGGACATCTTCAGGTTCTGGGTCCACCTTGCTACAGAATTCAGGATCAGAAGAAGATCTGCAGCATGTTATGGATCAAAGGAAGCTTAAAAGGATGCAATCCAATCGTGAATCTGCCCGGCGATCGCGGATGCGCAAGCAGAAGCATCTGGATGATCTGATGGCCCAGGTGGCCCACCTGAGGAAGGAGAATAACCAGATCCTTACAAGCTTGAACATCACCACACAGCACTACTTGGGTGTGGAGTCTGAAAACTCAGTGCTGAGGACACAGATAATGGAATTGACCAGCAGGCTGCATTCCCTCAATGAGATCATCCATTACATGCATGGGAGCCATGATCATGATCATGATCCTGATTGTGGGCCCCTCAATACATTGGCCTGTGATAGCTACACCAGGCCCTGGGACTTGCAGTTTTTAAATCAACAACCCATCATGGCTTCTGCAGACATGTTTCAGTACTGATTTTCCCATGCCTTGATGAACTGTGTAACAAGGGTCTGGTTCTTGCTGCTGTTGGGCTGTTTGTATTGAGGTTTTGATAAAAAAGAACATGTGGTGGAGTGTTAAGACAAAAGCTGGGGGCATGATGTCAATTGACTTCTTGCCTGTATATGGACAACATCTACATGCATATACATTTCATGGGCTATGAATGTAATCGATCTTTTTTTATTAATATATGATAATATATAATAACTTCCACAATCACTGCAAATTTTTATCTTTTTTTTTAATCTTTATAATTTATATGGTGGGCCATCTGATTATTTCTATTTTAGTACTATTTTTGTCTGTTGTTTATTGTGCAAATGGGACACATGTTCAGTCATCTGTACCATTTGTCTATTTAAGCCCATCAATGGATGGCTGATGACCCAAGAGAATTGCTGCACATGGGGTGTGTTCTGCAAGAAACGGACGGTTAGGGAAAAAAGTTAAAGATTCCAATCTGAGAGCTTTATGGGGGTATGAGTAATGGCCTGGATCACTGATAGACATGGACCCCACTTCAAACTGAGAACCCAGAAAACTGTGCATATCCTCCTATCAGAAAAGACACCTTTGGAGTTTCTCAAGAAAATTACAAAAGAGCTAGCTGGTGAAATGATTATGCAAGTGTCTCATTATTGCTGTTTTCTTCTTTCCTAATTTTCTCTCTTCTTTTTCTTTTCATTTCTTGTTTTTATAGCTAAGATCATTCCTATCCTTGTTTTGCTTTGAAATGGTGGTAAATCTTCAACCGTACACATAGGATAGTTACACGGGAATCCAATCAAGACCATCCAAATTGCTTACTATAACTCGAAAATTTCATTGAGAAGATAATAATAACCATGCAATTTTAATTTTGATGGTTCACTTAATAGCCATTAATTGGATGGTTTGAATTGCTTGATCAATATTCATGGGATTGCTCGACCCGTATGAGTTTGCACGGTTTAAGAAACGGCCAACACCATACTCAATCCAGCTTATACCATTCGAACCACTGATAATAACTCAAAATTTACAAAGGATAATATCAACCATTGATTTTTCTGTAATAATGTAAACCACTTGCAATTTAACTATTCAGCATCTATTTAATAGTCATTAATTAAATGGTTTTAAAGTGCAAAATGAGATTGCCCGATCTATGTGGTTTTGAACTTCTTTATTAGTTGAGCACCATTTATGAAATGGTGTTAAGCATGAGATGGTTATATGGCAATTCAATCCATCTAAATGGCTTATCATAATTCAAAAATTGCATTGAGAAGCTAATCTTAACCATCTAATTTTCCTTTTAATGTGAACCAGCCATTAATTGAATGGCTAGATCAGTTTCATTTTAGAGATATGTTCCATTTATGATTGGATTGATTAGCTAATGGGATTTTTAAGTCTCTTATGTTAGTTTTACACCATTTGAGAAATGATAGCGACCCTTCATCATACTCTTGACATCCTTATCAGCAATCCCATCCACAACATGGTTATTAGCAATCCAATCCAAGCCATCCAATGGAATTGCTTGCCATAATTCAAAATTTGAACTGAGAAATTAATATTAACCACCTGGTTTTCCCTTCGAGTGTGAATCACTCATGGTTGTACTTTTAACCATCAATTTATAGCCATTAATTTGATGGTTTGGGACCTGCTTTTTCAGTGTGGTCGTTTTAGAGCGAAACTCATAAATTGGATGGTCCGGATAGCTGTACATAGTGAGGAGGATGAGCCACAACTATCTTTTAAATAGTGCAAAACTAACACAGGAGTCTAGCCATGGACCTACATGGTGGGCCACATCATCATTGCTCTTATTGAAATGATTATAAAATTGCTTGGGTTGGTGTTTTAACTTTCGAGTGTCTTTGGTTTGATTGAACTGAGGTAATCCCACATCTAGCGTAAATTATATAGTAGATTCGAGAGCACTGGAATAAATTACACCCATCTTTCTACGCCAAGGCTAATTGCTAATTTGGACCGTCCATCTAAATGGTCTTTATGTGGATCTCAAAAGATCTCAGCTATCGGACAATCGTGGATGTTACTTTTATTGTCCTTTTCACTGCTAATCAGTTTTTATTTTTTATTTATTTTCCACCGTCAGTTTGAAGTCCACTTATTTGTGGACTGGATCATCCAGTTGGTTTAGTTTTCTAACCACTTTGCATCTAACGGTGAGATCAACTAGATGGACGGTCGGATGTGCAGACATACATGAAAGTGTGGTGGAGAGAGAGTGATGGATGTATCATGTACCATATTTTCCTGGTATGATTTCAGTCCATGGGGTCTCTACAGTACTATTGACATTTTACACACCAGAATTATTCCCCTGCAGCCGGCTGCATGATAGTTGGGGTTACTTCTGTAGGATATCCAGACCACTGAAATGGTGGACCCCACAATGAAGATCGCCTGGCATAAAAAATCAGGCCAGACCACTAATCTGACTAGCCACACCGTGGAAATGGATGATGGATGGGCAGACTCAACATGCTAGAGAGGCCCACCTTATCAGTGGATTGATCAAAAGTTCGCTGATACGTTCTCGTGGTGGTGGGGCCCATTTATTTCACGGGTCAGATGTCCTACCAATGAGACAAGTTGGAAGGAAAAAACCTGACTGCATAATAAGTTAGCATACAACCGGCGGTAGTTGATCACTTCTATTTACTGTTTTACACAGAGCAGATGGTTTGACCCAGTGTATCTATCTATGTGGCCTACCTGATGAATAGATTTTCTTAATTTTTGGTTGAGTTGGTCTTCATAGTATGGCCCACCTTTTTAACGGTTTAGATTATCCACTAAATACACCTCAGTGGAAAATAAGAATAGTGTATACAAAAGTTATTATCCAGCTCTCTGGCAACATCTGGAATTTCATTTTTTATATGCAACCTAGTGAGAAAAGAGGTTGAAATTATGCGAGATGCGTGAGAAGGCTGAAAGAATGCGGTAGTACTGTAACTCTGGCATCACAGCCGTCCGATCAGTGGCCCTTTAGAACGAAAGTATTATTGAAAGTAGTTAAGGGTCAACATTTACTGTTGTAAAGTGAACGAAAGTCTCACACGCAACTAGTTGTAGATTAAAAAAAACGTGCTGTTAGTTGCACGTGGGACTCACTATGGTGCATTTACATCATCTATCCGCACATGAAGGTTGCCTTTTATGCAAGTAGGATGGCACAAAAATCATAATAATTCAACTATTAGGTTGACTACATGACAGAAAACAATGGATAACCACCCTGTCCAAGAAGAAGAAGAAGAAGAAGAAAAAAACTCTTGAAATTCAAATGGTGTCTTATTTGATGGTTGGATTGGCATATGACTTTTAGGGTAAATCCATTTTCAATGGATCCCATCATGGTAGACCCGTCGAGTTCAATAGACCATGGTGGCTTCACATCTTAGCTTGTTGCATTTACAACTAGATGGAGGGGAGAACTTATCGAAAGAAACATATGACATGAGTGTGATTGAAGCATATGTGACCTTGTGACCTTCCCACTTGTGCCATGGACAAATCATCTTGTCCTGTTTCGATAATTCTACTTCTTTATCTTGTTTTCAGAAATAATTCAAGGGATAAATACATAAAAGGGTGAGTTAACTATTAGGTTGACTACATGACAAAAAACAATGGATAATCACCCTATCAAAAAAAAAAAAAAACCTTGAAATTCAAATGGTGGCTTATTTGATGGTTCGATTGGCATGACTTGTAGGGCAAATCTACTTTCATTGGGTCCCATCTTGGTAGACTGAGTTCAATAGACCATCGTGGCTTCACATCTTAGCTAGTTGCATTTACAACTAGTTGGAGGGGAGGACTTATCCAAAGAAACATATGACATGAGTGTGATTGAAGCATATGTGACCTTCCCACTTGTGCCAGGGAGAAAAATCATCAGGTCGTATTTCAATAATTCTACTTCTTTATCCTCTTTTCAGACATAATTCAAGGGATAGATACATGAAAGGGTGAGTCAATATAACATGGTAGAGAATTTACCGTTTATAAGGCAAGTAGCATTTGGCTAATTTTACCCCTTGAATTAGTTTAATTAGGATGGACATTAGCATTTGATTTCAAAGGAAAATGGGATGTGGTTGGCCATTCAATTGAAGGCATTTTGGTCATTTATTTCTTTCTTAGCCATTCAATTGAGGGCATTTTGGTCATTTATTTCTTTAGTGCACTTAGCCCACTACGTGTATGGGTCCCATTCAACAAGGGTTATGTGGGACCCACTATAATAACTTTTTAACAATTCTTTATACATTTGTTGTGTTAGCTTACGTTTTAATTTCAACTCCAAAAAAATAAAAATCTAAAATTTAAATGAGTCTCAACCTTAGAAAAAAAATAAAGATGAGTGTATGCTGTTGACATTTCTCTCCTGTCCCACTCCTATTTTATCTTCCTTATTCTATTTGCTTATATTGCATACCACATCTCCTAATTTTCATATGGGATCCAATCTGAAAATAAATTTCATCACATCTCATATGTGCTACAAGCAACCCATCAAAAGGTTGGACCCACCATGGGGTCACCTTGTCTAAAAAATAAGACAATTCACTCATCAAGTGCGCCGCCTTGCATATTTGTTTTATGTTAGCAATTATTCATTCTTTTTATACGCGCGCGCGCACACACACACATACATACATATGATATGTTGGAACTTATCCATCAGTTGGACAGTAACTTGTCATCCAACTAGTTGGATTTCAGCATTTCTCTTTATTAAAAAAATATTTTAACTCTTTTATTAAGATATTTTCCTAATAACATCCTAAGAAAACCTAAAACCCCACTAATTCAATTTAGCCAACGATGATTATGTATTAGAAATCTTAATCTCTAAATTTCCATTACATAATCCCTGGTAGCTCAAGTGAGATAAATTTATAGAGCATTAAAGATCAAGATCTTAATATCTAATACATAATCACTGTTAACAAAAATGAAATGAAATCATCACTTATTATATTTATAATCACTACTAACTAAAATAAGATTTACTCTTTTTTAATAAACAGGACATTGGAATTAATAAATCTCCCAAAAATTATTCTAAAGAGAAATGGAGAATTGGGATTATATATGATGCCCATCCAAGAGTACGGCTTAGATTGAAGCAAGTTTGTGGCCCACCTCATAATCCAGACCTGAAATTTCAAAACAAGACACTTTCTTGAACAGATCACATTCAACGGATTGCTAAACATGTGAAAATATCACTAGATGGGACTCATTTTTTACATGTACGATTATTTAATTCTCTTTTCTTTTTTAACCCAAGGGATTAAATGTGAAAATGAAAAATTATAAGGTTCGCTTTTGTTATTTTATTTTTTAATGGACAAATCGTGCGAATGCTCACGCCCATCCTTTACGACAATTGCACCATTTCTTTCTACCTTTGGTAATATAATACTACAAATTGTAGCAATACATTATGAAAATTAAAAATGAGGGGCGTTCATTAAAAAAAAAAGGTGGGGTTTAAATATGAGTTCTTCGTACAAATAGGTCTGTTCCAGGTTCATCTCCACTGAGAAATGGGCCATTTCAGTTCTTTGAACACCAACTACTTTCATGAACATTTCAACTGTTCAAGGCCTAACAAATTAATAAAATATGTAAATTAATAAACAAATCCAAATTTCAAAAGAGAGAGATGTTCAAACCCAACATTGGATGTGAACTTTCACAAGCTATTCTTTCTCTTTCCTGTCAATCTGTTGCTTGGGTGGAACATCCCACCCATGCAAAAAGGTGGGCCACACCTTAAAAGATAACTTGGTACAAAAACCAGGGTGATCCACTCATCAACGGTCTACGCCATCAAAATCAATAGAGAGTTGATGGTCTGATTCTAAGTACGGTTGTGGTTAACCTAATGGGTTTGTTGGTCTGCTTTTCACGAATGATGTGGCCCACTTTTTGCATGGTCAGATGTCCTTGGGGGGAAAGAAAGCGCTGTATGTGAAAGCTCAAGTGCAAGTTTGTATGGTAACATTTTAGATTTTAAATGTATCAATGAGTTAAAGAAATATTCACATGCAACCTCCAATGCTAATCTTCAGATGCAATGTTTGTAATTTCCATAGACCCATCACTTCAGTGAAACATCCAAGCCGTGAAAAAAGCTGACAAGACCATGAAAGTTACGCAGAGAGAAAATTAGAACAATCCACCCATCAGGTAGACCACACACAAACTATCCATTGATTTCAATTGTATAGCCTGCCTGATAAACGTGCCATCCTAGCTTTAGGATGCAGCTCACCTTTTCTACGGTTCAGATTGTACAAGTTACATGCATGTCTACAGGAAATAAATGGATATAGATTGCTTGTGACTCTTGACCACAGAGTTGCTTAGTAGGATATTAATTGGTGCCCATCAAAGTGTTTGTGAGATATCCACCCTATTCATCCGTTTAACCTGCTCTTGAGATTATATGTACGGCAAATTCAAAACTCAAGTGTGTCACATGACAGGAAAAAGATGAGATAAGAATGCTTGTTATTGGAACCTTTAATGATTGGATAGCATCTAAATAATTTATAAGGTTATTTCCCTTGGGATGAACCGAAAACTTTGTGGCACAACACTTGTTTCAATTATATGCATTCAATTCTACTGGTTCATTTCATGTGACTCATTTGACTTTTCGATTTACTTCATTTTAAGCTGTAACTAGGGGTGTACATGAATCGAGCTAGCTCGGTTAGCTCGCTCGACTTGACTCGAAAAAGCTCGATTCGACTCAGTTTGAAGCTGAGTTCAAGTCGAGTTGAGTTGATTTTTTGAGCTCGAAAATAAGTTCGAGCAGGCCCAGCTCAACTTGACTCAGATCGAATCCAACTTGAATTGAACTCGGATCGAACCAGTTTGGTACTCAGTTACTTTGCCATTGATGTTGCTTACCAAGTGTTTGATAAAATGACTCATCAAAGTGTGGTTGGTGGCAAGGAAGGTATGTACATGAAATAAATACCATTTTTTTTTTCTTGATTTTTATGTTGCTTAAAAGGTGTTTGATAAAATACCTGTAGAACCATTGCTTCGTTTTCACATATAGAGTGATTTTGAATGTGCAGTCCAGGTGTTTTTGGAAATGCCTTAATGGCGAAGTCGGCTCAAACTGTTGATTGAACCAAGCCGAACCAAGTTCAAGCTGAGGTCAACCAGTGGCCAAGCCGAGTGGAGCTGAGGGAGGCCAGCTCGACTCGATGTACACCCTTAGATATAACCTAACATGAGTTGGTAAAATGAACGGATGAAATGAATTTCTCACAAATTGTATAGTCAGCTAACGTAGCTTCTAACTGCAGAACTTTCTTAGTAGACAATCTGTGCCTAAAATAAATGGTTGTCCATTAAAGGTCACGTGCAATGGTGTATGAGAACACTTTTTTATATAAACAAATACTTAGAAGCATATAACACCACTTTCCATGGAAGGCTAGTTGACAGAGAAAATGGGTTCGAGGTGCAAGACTGCTTTAAAGGGCCTGTATTTCTTGAACTACTCAACAGCGTGTACTGCATTTCATTAAACAAAATAAAAAGAAATAAAAAATAAAAAATAAAAAATAAAAAGATTCTTGTGAGTCTCCAACGCTCATTTGCCCAGTGATGCCTCACATCTCTTCCATTGAATAAAAAAGAGAACATGGTAGGAGACCAACACTGTTCATGTTTACTTACTCTCTATATTCCTGATTTTATAAGAGCCGTTACTTTTTTTTTTCTTTTTCTTTTTAAAGCAGCGATGCTTTTTATTTTAAAGAATGTCTTGATAGCACCCAGATGTAGATGAAGAAAACGTGCAATTAGCAATGTGTGATGCCCATTGCCTTCGTGTATGACATCTCATCCGTCCATCAAGGTCACCCAAACCATGAAATTGGCTGCCCCAAAAATCAGGCTGATCCAACCGTTAGGTGGGGCACCATCTGAAATTAGAGGTTTTTTGGGTGGATTTCCGTTGTTTTTAATGGTATGGCCCACATAATGATTGATCCTGCCTGATTTTTGTTGTGTGACTCTGTTGGACGGGTTGGATCTTATACACGCAGCACAGTGGGCCTCACAAACTGCTAGATGCACGTCCTCTTCATCTACAGCTAGTGGGTGAGCCGTGGATCTCACATGTGTGAATTACTCTGCCCATCTACACTATTCTACATGGGATTGTCGGATGGGTCCCACCGTATCTTGGCTCTGGCCCAAAATGAGGCTGGTCAGTCAGGCCAAACGTTTAGAACAAGCCAATGCAGCCAAAAACAACCTGCTCTTTTTGAATAATTGTAGACACCTCCCTTCATATTCGGATATTTGCAATTACCTCGCCCAATTCGATGCAGGTTCCACCACTGCACGGGGGACGCGGATTGGCTACTCCCCCTGATACCAGCCAGTGGCTGGTGGTCGGTGCTCCCTGGGACCCACCATGATGTATATGTTTCATCCATGCCGTCCATATATTTTTACGGATCATTCTACGGTATGAGACCAAAAATGAGGTATATCAAAATCTTAAGTCGACCACATTAACTGAAACAGTGTTGAATGAGCGTAGACCATTAAAAAACATTTTGTGGCCATAAAAGTTTCGGATCAAGATGATTTTTGTTTTTTCCCTTCATCTGGGCCTGTATGACCTAATCAAAATACTAGATGTCAAATAAGAATTACAGTGGGCCTTAGGAGGATTTTAATGATGGATATCCAACCACTATTTTTTTCATGTGTTGTGGTTCACTTGAGATTTAAATACCTCTCGTTTTTGGTATAATGCCATAAAATGATCCGTAAAAATGGATGAACGGAATGGATGAAACACATACATCATGATGGGGCCCACAGAGCACCGACCATCAGCCCCCGGGCTGGTGTCAGGGGGAGTAGCCAATCCGCGTCCCTGCACGGGCGTATTACATCACTGTCTTTATGTAATTACGGTTTTACCCCTATCTCTAAAGTAACTAGTTGAAGATCTATAGGCCTACCATAGTACGTGTAAATCATCTGGACCGTTCATCATAATCACTTGACCATGAAAAGGGGACCCAAAAAAAATCAGGCAGATCCCACCATCAAGTGTCCCACCACATAAATATAGTGTGGCCCACCTGATGGTTGGACTGGCCTCTTTTTTGGGGAATCCAATATTTCTGGTGGAGAGACCCTACTGGATAGGTTGGATTGCATTTATACTAATGGTGGGCCCAACAAACTCTTACCATGAGGGTACTTTTGTCATTTTGTTCAGATTCCTCAGCGGACTCCAGCTTAGAGGAGGTACTCACAATAATCGAATCAGCGGGGGAGGTGTTTACAATTATTCCTTTTTTTTCCAATCCATCCATTCATTTGGTTTGCTATGTACGGTGGGCCCCAGATGATTGAGTGCTCTGATATTCGATACGGGAACAATCTTAGCACACGTGACAGCACATATGGAGACTAGAATTATTCACGCGTGTGTGCTTGAACACACGTGACAGCACCTATGGAAACTTTAAGTTATAGTGCTCCTAGTTGCATTTAGTTGCATTGGAGCAATGGGACTGATCAATCTATTGATCTAGACTGTTGATTAAGACCAGTTGCACATACCATAAAGAGTCATACAAGAATTACACCAATCCCAAGAGTACTAACCATTCAATCAGTGGCCTTTAATATGGACGGTCTGGATTTCTTAAAAAATTTAGGTCCAATCAACAATTTGATCCATCTATTTGTTAGAGAACATCATGGATTACCTAGGATTCTAAAAAATCACTTTTGTTAGGCAATCGTAGCCCTCCACATCCATGGCTTGGGACATGGATGGACAGAGAAAGTAAGACGAAATTAAGGATGGATTGGATCATCCAATCATTGCAATTTTTTAATTGTAGTGTAATATATATGTTCTGGACACAATGAACAGTTCAGATTGATTGATTGGACTGTCTAACTGAAGTTAAAAAGCTAGGAGCACTATAACTTACAGAGCTCCGAGGGCCCTGGAGTACTTCTCTAGGCTAAAAACCAATAAGTTAACGGCTTCTGTAGACCCAGTGCGAAATAAAATCCAAGCAATCTCAACCGTTGGAACTGATTGATGGGACCCACTGATCGAATGGGTAGCATACGGCATCAAGATTTCCATGAAATATTATTAGATTATCAAGATCTGCTTTATTGGGAGTCTTATTCCTCATGGATTAAATAAAGGAAAGGAAATCAAATGGTCAGTGAGAAATGCTCACATGCAGCTTTGTATGTGAACTTTAAAAGACAACCACATGCAGCTTTGTATGCGAACTTTAAAATACAACCTTCTACTTCTGCTAAGTGGTTGTTTTGATTTGAAATCAGAGCCGTAAAAAAGGTGGACATAACATGAAAATCAACTGGAGCTTAAAAAAAGCAGCGGAATCAACTCATTAGGTGGGCCATATATGTACAGCCAATCTGACCGTCCGATGTCTGATAAATGGACCATGTTGGTCTTCATACAGTGTAAATTTTATACTGCCTACCACGGCTTGTACGGCTGGGATTTTATAAACAAGTGATACGTTGGTGGAAAAGAAAACGTTGTATTTTAAAGTTTCCGTACAGGAGTGTGCATGAACATTTTTCATTTATGCGAACTTGCATAACTAAGAGAATAACTATATATTCGTCCAATACAATAAGCACAAGCTGATGCCTTTCAAACCCCTTTTCTACATTTATTAATAAAAGAAATAATTTTTTTTAAAAAAAGGAAAGTAAAACATTGATAATCTGGAAGAATGTGATGGATGGTATGCAGGCACCGAGAGAGATGTACACGTGGCACACAGTAATTTTAATTGGACCGTCCAAATGGTGTGTCCCAGTTTAGATGTATCACACAAATCATATATCACACTTGTTTGGTTGTATACGTATAGATCGGCGGACCTTTATTGGATGGTTAAAATGAAAAATATTTGATGGTCCTACTTCAGAGAGCAAGTGTCTGAGATCAACGGTTAGATTTGGTCAACCAATATGATTTTCGGGATGTGATTTAGTTACAGTGGGATCCACAATTTAAGCCGTTTAGTTTGAGTTGATGTATGAAATATACGGTTTCTGAATGCCTGCGTATCAAGATCATAAGCTCGGAGTATCAAATGACTCGCCTTAAAGAGCCATGTACTGCAGGTTGAAAAGGAAAGGAATGATAAACAACGGGAGAAGTGCAGAAGTGGGCGAATTTAGGTGGGCCTGAAATTCTTTCAAGAGATATTATACTATTGTTGCAGAGAATTCATACAGTATGCTTCACGTGTACTTTATACGGGTGAAGCTCTCCTTCCCGCAATCCAAACCATTGATATGGTGGTTCTCAACGTGGATGATCAATGCACAAAAATTCACAATATTTAAGTACCCTGACACTTTAATTAGTGGCCCACTAATTGATGATTAAGAAGGAAATAGATCAATGGTCGAAGGCTGATTATTTGATGGTGAGGATCTTCTGGTTCATGTGCCAACCGTGTTGAGGCCCATCATATTAATGGTTTGGATTATTGAATAGCATGCGACAACCGGAGCGGTTGTGTAACCTACCAGCCCATCCACCACACTGGTTACAGGGTGATTTTAGCCGTTGGATGCATTAAATGGGGAAACTAAAATCATTAAATGCATCCAATGGCTAAAAAATCACTGTACCACAAGAAGTGGTATAGGCAGCTAGGATACTAGCACTGAAAAATGAAAAATGTGCCACTCTGTTTACAGGTTGTCTTTATCCGCTGGATGCATTGAACAATGCAAATAAGAAATTTAATGCATCCACGGTTAATAAAAGCTTTGTACCACAGTCAGGAGATTAGTGCTAAAAAAACAAGGAAACTTTGATTCTCATAGAGATTGTGATGGATGACATGTAGGTATTTATAAATTGCATACCTAGCATATAAATAATATAAATTAACCGTCCAATTTATACGCCTATCATACAAGTAGTTTAAATTAACCATCCAAATTAACTGATCGACTCATGCACCACTCTAGTTACACGGTGTTTTTAGTAGGAGTTGATTAGGTGCAACCTAGAGTAGCCAAAGATATGTGTAGCCTTTACTATGAGGCTTACCTTGGTGTATGTGTTCTATATCCATGCTCTCCATCCATTTTGGCAAATCATTTTAAGGCTCGAGTAGGGGTGTACATCGAGTCGAGCTGGCCTCAGCTTGACTTGGCTTGGCCACTAGCTGACCCCAACTCGAACTAGCTCAGCTTGGTCCTCGAGTCTGAGTGGCCAGCTCCACTCGGTTCAGTCAGTAGCTTAGGCCAGTTTAAACCGAGTTCAATCCAAATTGAGCCTCTATGGTATTTTCACAAACACATGCTGTGCACTTTCAATTTCTCATTGTATGTAAACTGGCAGTAACTGTTTACAGGTATTTCATTAAACACCTTGTAGGTAATATCAAAATCAAGAAAAAATGATATTTGTTTCATATACATACCTTTCTTGCCACTAGTCGATACTTCGTTAAGTCATTTCATCAAACACTTGGTGAACAACATCAATATCCAAGTAATTGAGTCATCGAACTAGTTTGATCCGAGTTGGATTCGAGTTGGGGTTCAATTTGAGTCTAAGTCGAGCTCGAAGAAACTGGAGCTAGATTCGAAATTTTTTCGAGCTCAAAAAAATCAACTTGACTTGGCTTGAACTCAACTTTAAACAGAGTTGAATTGAGCTTTTTTGAGTTGAATCTAGTGAGCTAACTGAGCTAACTTGGTTCCTGTACATAGCTAAGCTTGAGCTATTAAAAAAATGAAGGTGCTCAGAATCCTAATGGGACCACACCATGAGAAATAGTGGTGATTGAATGCTTCACTATTAGGAGCTTCCTATGCCCGCTAATGTTTCGGTAATGTTTATTTGCCATCTAACCTAGCGATAAGGTTATATAAACTAAGTTGAAGGAAAAATTCAGCTTGATCTAAAACTTTTGTACCCCGTAATAAAATTTTAATGGTCAATCACCATTATGGTCCTCTTGAGATTTGGATCTACTTCAAATTTTTAACTCATGCCTTAAAATAACATAAAAAATGAATGGACATAATGGATATAGAATATATGCATCAAGGTGGGCCTCACAATAAGGGCTACGCCACCCCTGGGTGAGGCTAGGCCGCACCTAATCCACTTCTCCCATTTAGCCGTTCGATGTATTAAATGAAAAAATAAAAACCATTTGATACATCTAATGGCTAAAAAGGCTATGTACCAAAAGAAGTGGTGTAGACAGCAAAGGAGACTGGTGCTAAAAGAATAATCTAGAAACTTCGATACTCTAAACATACTGCAACCCACATCCATAGCTCGACTGGCAGACTGAGTGGAGATACCTCGTTTCAACACTTGAGGTCTTGGTATCGATTCCTGGCAAGGGTGGCTACCATGGAGTGTGTGTCCTGACATGAGTGTGTACTAACAAGCTAACCCAAAAAAGAAAAAGAAAAAAGTACTTATAAATTGCATGCCTATCATACTAAGTAGTTTAAAATAATAGTCTACTTTCAACGCATATTATACTAGTTTTAATTAACTTAATAACACAACACCATTCTAATTAATAATCTAATTTCAACACATATTATACTAGTTTAAATTAACTTAATAACACAACACCATTCTAATTACAGGGTAGTTTTAGCAAAATCATATTAGGTGTGACCCACTGTCAGCTGAGACGGTGCTGCCTTTACTATGAGGCCCACTTTGATGTATGTATTCTATATCCATGTTGTCCATCCATTTTCCTAGATTATTTTAGGGCATGAGTCAAAAAAAGATGAAGCAACTCTGAATCTTAGGTGAACTATATCATATGAAACAATAGTGATTGAATGCTTCACCATTAAAAACTTTGTTAGGCCCCCTTAATGTTTCCATAATATTTCTTTGCCATCCAACCTGTTGACGCGGTCATATAAACCCAAATGAGAGAAGAAAAAAATAAATTCAACTTGTCTAAAACTTGTGGCCCAAAATAAGTTTTTAATAGTCAATTACCACCATTTCCTATGGTATGGTTTAAATATGTGAGATTTGAATTTGCTTCATTTTTTAACTCGTGCCCTAAAAACATGACAAAGAGGATGGACGGTATGGATATAAAATACCTGCATCAAGGTGGGCCTCACAATTAAGGGCCTCACTTAATCCGCTCCCTGGTTTAGCCGTTGGATGTATTAAATGGTCATTATTTAGCTGATGGCTAAAAAGGTTTTGTATCAAGAAAAGTGGTACAGATAGTGAGAAGATTAGTGCTAAAAGAACAGGGAAATAAACTTTGATACTCTGACAGACTGGATGGATGATGCACAGGTACTTATAAATTGCATGTCTATCATACAACTAGTTTAAACTAATTGTCCAATTTGTACACGTCATACAAGTAATTTAAATTAACCAGCCGGTGTACTCACCACTCTAGTTACAGGGTGTTTTAGCAGGAGCGGATTAGGTGCAGCCCAATGTCCCCCAAGACAGTGCAGCCCTTACTGTGGGGCCCACCTTGATATATGTATTCTATATCCACACCATTCATCCGTTTTCATAGATTATTTTTTAGCATGATCCCAAAAATGAAGCAGCTTTGAATCTCAAAGTGAACCATACCATAAGAAATAGTGGTGACCAAATGCTTCACCATTAAAAACTTCCTAGTGCCCCTTAATGTTTCCGTGACTTTTATTTGCTAATAAGGTTATATAAACCTAGGAGTGTACACGTACCAAGCTAGCTCGGTTAGCTCACTCGACTCGACTCGAAAAAGCTTGATTCGACTCAGTTCGAAGTTGAGTTCGAGCCAAGTCCAGCTAATTTTTTGAGCTCGAAAATGAGTTCAAGCCGAGTTCGAGCAGGCCCCAACTTGACTCGACTTGAATCGAATCTAGCTTAAATTCAGCTTGAATTGAACTCAGATCGAACTAGTTCGATGACTCGGTTACTTTGCCATTAATGTTGCTCACCAAGTGGTTGATAAAATGACTCAACGAAGTGTGGCTAATGGCAAGGAAGGTATATACATGAAGCAAATACCATTTTTTTTTCTTGGTTTTTATATTGTTTAGAAGATATTTGATAAAATACTTGGAAAACCATTGCTTCTGAGGGATTTTGAAGGTGTAGTCTGGTGTTTGTGGAAATGCCTCAATGGCGAACTCGGCTCGATCTTGGCTTGAACTCGGCCCGAGCCAGCCGAGCTACTAACTGAAACAAGTTGAGCTGGCCAGTTAATTAAGCTCAAGGACCGAGCCGAGCAAAGTTCGAGCTGAGGTCAGCCAGTGGCCAAGCCGAGTAAGTTGAGGCCAACTCAAATCGGTTCGACTCAATGTACACCCCTATATAAACCTAGATGAAGGGGTAAAAAATATCAGTTTGATCTAAAATTCTTTTGGCCTATGATAAGTTTTGGTCAATCACCACTATTTCCAATGGTATGGCCCACCTGCGTTTTACAAATCGGAGATAAGCAATGAAATTAGGATACATGCATTAAGGTGAGCCCTTTAAGAAGGGCGCACGTAACCTGCTTCCTGGTTTGCCGCTGGATGCATTAAATGGGGAAATAAAAACCATTTAATGCATCCAATAGTTAAAAAGGCCTTGTACTAAAAAAAAAAAAACCAATGTGGAACAGACAGCTAAGAGTTTAGTACTTAAAGAACATGGAAAGAAACTTTGATACTTTGAGAAGCTGCAATGGATGATACGCAGGTTCTTATAAATTGCCAGCTTGTCATACAAGTAGTTTAGATTGACCGTCTAAATAATGGTCCAGCTTAGATGTGTAAGAAACCAAACATTATGCTTATTTGATCACGTGAACATTAGATTAATAAAAATTTAGTGGACGGTTAAAAATGAAAATATTCAATACTCTCATTTCAACAATCATGCTTAGTGAATTAAAGGGTAGGATTGTTAATTCGAGTTTATGTATGTACAATTTTAAGAGTGCCTGTGTATCAAGTGTCCAGAGTATTAGGTAACTTCCCTGTAAGATGTATATAAAATTCCACCGTCTTGACAGAGAGGAAGGATGATGAAATCACCTGTCATGCCTTTTGATTAGGTATTAGAAAAAGAATCATGGAAACTAATAGAGTAATTAAAGGATGATGGAAGCATGTGACCAGCCATTCATCAGAAAAGCTGAGATGAGCCAAGAAAATGTGAAGTGGTGGTTTTATAAAGGGATTTGATACTCTGTCAGAGTACAAGGCTTGATACACAGGCACTCCGGAATTATACAAGTGGCCTACTTTAACTCACATTAAGATCAAATAAATTGTAGAACCAACAGTCACTACTCATACTTCCAAGATCAGATTGAGAGAGCAATCCTGACCTTTGATTTATGGACACTTGTTTGTTAAGATAGGATCATTGGATATTGTTAATATTTAACTGTCCAATAAATGCTCAGCAAAATGATACATCTAAGTTAGGACTTGTAATTTGGATGGTTTAATTTGAATTACTCAAATGCTATGCATGCAATTTCTAAGTATTTTATAAGTGGCTGTGTATCATCTATCACAGCCAGCCAGAGTATCAGAGTACTTTGTGTTTTAAAAAATAGGCGTTGATTGTGGGAATGGTGTGGTGATGATGTGAGTGAGAGTGATGGGGGCTTCCTTTCACTTAAAAGAGGTTCATTGCTTCCAAAAGAGTTCAACATGGGAGTGAAATGTACTTGAGAGAGAGAGAGAGAGAGAGAGAGAGAGAGAGAGAGGTTTGTAGAAGTGTTCATTTCCAAACATTCGAGGACAATATTCAGCCATCGACACTGTTGATCTGATGGACCCCACCATGAATTGGAGTTCTCGCTTAGGTAGGCTATAGAGATGATAGGTAGATTTTAGTCTGTGATTTTTGTCAATATGACCCCTAACATAAAGGATCTAGATTGTTGTAAATTGCTATAACTGACCAATTGCTGTAAATTATTGGGGATCTAAATTGATGTAATTGACCTCTAAATTAGGGATCTAGATTGCTGTAGAATATCTATATGCACCCTCTCCCGGGTATTTCTGGTTCTAGTGGTAACGTTGTATGTCGCTTGAAACGTTCATTGTATGGGCTAAAATAAGCCCATCGTGCTTGGTTTGAGAAGTTCCGGCAAATACTTCTTCGACTCTCCTTTGTGCAAAGCCAGTATACTCATTCTCTATTTCTGCGCAAGACATCTTTGGGTATCATCCTTTTACTTGTCTACGTAGACGATATTATTATCACCGGCAGTGATAGTGTATTGATTCAACAACTTCAAGCTTCCCTTCGTTTCTCCTTTCACATGAAAGATCTTGGCTCTCTTACCTATTTCTTGTGGCTTGAAGTTCATAAAGGTGCCAAAGGTCTCTTCCTAAATCAGCAGAAGTACATCAAAGATATTACTATCTTAGCTGGCTTACAAGACTGTTCCGGTTGATACTCCTATGGAAGTTAATGTGAAATTTCGTCAAGATGATGGTGATATTCTTCCCGACCCTACATTATATCGACAACTAGTTGGAGCCTAGTCTACTTATCGATTACTCGGCCGGATATTTCATACATTGTTCATTTTGTGAGTCAATTCATGACTTCACTGCGTTATTTATATATAGTTGCAGTTCGACGCATCATCTGCTATCTTCTTGGTTCTCCTATTCGTAGGCTATTCTTTCCTTCGGGTTCTCCTCTTCAACTTATCGCTTATAGTGATGCTGATTGGGCTGGCTACCCCGATACGCATCGCTCTACTACTGGATGGTGTATATATCTAAGTAATGCACTGATTTCCTGTAAGTGTAAGAAACAAGATCGAGTATCCAAATCATCTACTGAGGCTGAATATCGTACTATGTCCTCCGCCTGTTCCGAAATTACTTAGCTGCGTGGCTTGCTCTCTGAACTGGGATTTGCACAAACTGTCCCTACTCCCCTACATGTTGATAACATGAGTGCTATTCAAATTGTAGCAAATTCAGTTTTCCACGAGCATACCAAGTATATAGAGGTTGATTGTCACTCAATCCGCGAAGCTTTTGAAAACAACATTATTATCCTTCCTCACATTTTTACAAATCTTCAAATTGTGAATATTCTCACCAAACCTCTCCCTCGCGCTCAGCATCAGTTCTTCGTAAACAAATTGATGCTCCTTGATTCTCTAGCATCAATTTGCGGGGGGGTGTCAACGATATGACCCCTAACATAAAGGATATAGATTGCTGTAAATTGCTGTAACTGACCAATTGCTGTAACTACTCCTAAATTGAGGATCTAGATTGATATAACTGACCTCTAAATTGGGGATCTATATTGTTGTAGAATATCTATATTATGGATAGAAAAGCTCTCAGTTGAGGGCAAAAAAATTCACCACAAACATTCTTCTTGTGTTTGTAGTATTCTGTTTTGTGTTTTCTGATTTTGTCAATTTTTATGGAATTTAGATCATGGGTAGTAATTCATCTTTCAATGTTGATCAAATAGCCAGTATGGGTGTTCATTTCAGTCTAAATTTTGGACCGTGGCCCGTCTAGTGTCGGCCACCTACTTCGAGCGGTTTAACTAGAAGTAAGCCATGCATAAATTTTAAGTGCCTGTGTATGAAAACATTGTACTCCATTATAGTATCGAAGATTCTGTGGGTGGACTGTCAGGCGCCTTACCCAAGAGATTAAAAAAAAGGAAACCAGAGAGGGAGAGAGGGCGTGCTTCGATGCCACTAAAAATGTGTTTTGACGCCAACAGCCACGGACAACAGTATCCCTGTACGCTTGTTGAAAGCATACCAGCCATTGATAAAAACCTAAGATTGTGGACCACCCAAATATCTAGATGGCATGAAATTTCATCTGGCTATGTGTACTTGTAATAGAGATTTTGGTAACGGTTCATATTTCCAAACATGAGCAAATATGAGCATGTGTGTGAAAGGTGGTCAGAACCATGCTCAGAGTAGGATTGAACCATGCTCGCCAGTTTGTTTTTCACTGACCCAGCTCAAAAATCTTGTTGAGCCTAGGTTACTTGGCTGAGTTCAAGTCAAGTCACCGACTCTTACAACTACACTCGATTCTAATGCTAGGTGGCGGATTTCATGGTGACCCCACCACCACAAAAGTTCAAAGTGCCCCAACACGTGGCAGACTTTGATTGAACTATGTGCTATTGTCAAGATAATTACAACCCTAATAATATTCTAACCTCAAAAATTAGAAAAGAATTTCTTGCGTAGCCATAATTCAACTCCATAAGCAATATTTATATCTCAAACATGAAAATATTCAAAATATCATCTGTTGGCAGAGTTAGGTTTCATTCCATTTGAGTCAAGGCACCCTCGACCTCATGCGGTGCAAGTAATATTTGTATCAAATACATGAAAATATTTAAAACGTCATATTTTAGTAGAGTCGGGTCACATACCATTCAAGTTAGGAGTGCCACCCCTAAACTCCCATTACAGTGCAAAAGCACTTGGACCGTACGATTATGTGAAATACAGACATCTTTCATAATAGGATAAAATATTATATGCTGATCATAAGTGGACCATAAATCTTTGTTGAACCAGTAGTAAACCTTGTGGATGTGCCCATGCACATGGAGATGGATAACCTATGTGTGCCGAAAGTTTGTGAAAGATCTAAACCGTTCAAAAGGTGGTACTTCTCACAGCATGCATTGTGACAAAATCAAGATGATATGATATATGCTACACATAAGAAGAAAGTTACCTGTATCTTATCATGCTAAATGAAGTGAGAATTTTGGACGCATTTTTATAAGATTTGGACCACTTAGGCTGTTATCAAGCTGGGCTAGGGCCCACGAGAGTCATGTCCAAGTCCAGCCCACAAAGTAAAGCCTAGGTCTGAGAACCAGCTTGGCCCTATGATGGGCCGCCCGAGTTCATGCCGACAGATGCACGCACTTGTGTGTAAAGTCAGCCATTTGTAAAAAGGTGTGTGTGATGCATGGTTAAAACACTCATCGACTCGGACCAACTCGTCTAGACTTTTGTTTGAGTCGTCACTCACCTGAGTCGGGGGTGACTCGTTGTGTCAAGAAGGTTTGGTCAAACAACTCCGAGTCAACTCGGACTAGTCACACGAGACGGGCCCACAATTGTAAGCCCATGTACATACTCTAAAATACCCTTTAAACCATAAACTGGCCAGACATAGCTTAAGCTCAGCCCATTAACAAATGGGCTTGAATTTTGGACCCGAGATAGGCCCTTGGGAACCAGCCCAAGCCCGGCCCGTTGACAGCTCTGGTTGATCTTAGACATCCTTTTCTCTTGGATCCACTTTCATTTATTTAGTTTGATCACCATATCTAGGCCATTCAAGGCAATTGTCGATGGGTGTTAGATCCACGTGTCAATCAGCAAAACCACTTCGTACGATAGTGTCAAAATACTACCAATTTATAAGTCTCTCCATGTTGCCAGCACAACACAATTGATGATGGGCTGGGATTAAGTATGGACAGGAAATGAACGGCCCATATAAAGGAACGTTGGAGGAAAGAAAAAAAACACTAGAAATTGCATTTTACAGTAATAAGCATAGACGGTCTGAATGGACCTCACAGTCACCTGATGGACCACTCATGTACGAGAAAAACAGATGGCTTGAAAGAGAAATGACCAACTTGGGCATGTGGACCACTTCATGGAGAAACCTAACTTTATCGGGCAGGGCTTTTTTTATATATCAAAATGGGCCCACCTGATGAATGCTGCAGTCCTGCACAAGCTTTCCATCTCGGAGGAGCGGATCCGATCAGGTCGGGGTAACACAGAGTTCGGTCGGGCTGTGACCGTGGGGCCCACCTTGATGTATATGTTGTATATCCACGCCATCCATCAGTTTTTCCAGTTCATTTTATATTATGGTACTAAAAATGAAACATATCCAAATCTCAGGTGGGCCACACTACAGGAACAGTGATGATTGAACGCCTGCCATTAAAAACTTATTGAAGGCCACAAATTTTTTAGATAAAGTTGATATTTATGTTTTCCTTTCATCCAGATCTTTGTGACCTTATCAACAGGCTGGGTGGGAAATAAACATTACGGCCGGCCCTTGGAAGTTTTTCATGGTAAGCATTCAATCACCACTATTTCTTGTGGTGTGGTCCACCTGAAATTTGGGTCTTCTTCAATTTTGGGCTCATTCCATAGAATGATCCGGCAAAACAGGTCCACGATGTGGATATACAACAGATACATCAATGTGGGCCCCACAGTCACGGCCTGAAAGAATCCTCTCCCCCTGAGCATTTTCCACGTTAAAACAGAATCGCATCTTTGGTTGGTGTTGTTTATTGCGCTGACATGATGGGCCCAGTATGGCCCAGGTTTGAATCTAACTAATCAGGACCCACGTATCAAGCCCACAAGCCCATTTTGGCCTTTGAGATTAGTAGCCTTGAGCAGAGAATCATTTGCGCGGTCGGGATTGATGATGCACGCAAGGGTTGTGGGATCCTTACTCATGCTTCGTTGGTAGACTCACAACATCAAGAGTATATGTATAATATCATTTTAGCTGCAAAAACTCTTCTTATAATCTGAAATATGACTTTTTCGTAAAAGCTCCGCAGTTGTAATATACTTATAACTTATAAAACCTGTACAGGCAAATGCAAATATCAATAAGGTAGTGAAATGACTCCTCCTAAGCTGGCTGTTAATGGGTACCCAAAGAACTAATTTGTTGTCAATGTGCTCGGGTCCCATTTATCAGACCTGTTAAGAGATTTGAGTATTGGGGTCACACCTCTTGGACTTGGTTTAAAATCAGGTCATATCGGAGTTATGTCAAGTCCATCACATGGACATAGGTTAAACTCAAGGAAGGTCTAGTCTACTTGGGTTTTGATGGGTTCTAGGTACTTTTAATATGAAATTATGTACTTATAGGCATTGATTATTTTAACATAATTAATGGGTTTATACGCTATGCAATGTTAATGTAGCACTTTGTGTGAATTAATCCATCCATCAATAGGCCCTATTGATGTAATTTTTTCAAACCCAATTAGAAATTTAGATTTAATGAGCCGACGGGTTAACAAACCCAATTGGATTCAAGTCCAAGCCTCCAAGGTGATTTAGACCCGCACTCAAAAAAAAATTAAAGTAGGAAGACCCAAATCTGATTAGTCTTAGCATAAATAGTAGAGGGCATGCATGTATTAATTGATAAGTGGTCACCATGGGTGGCCTAACCCTGTGAGGCCCACCATAATATATGTGTTTTATGCACATTATTTACGTGTTTTGCTAGTTCATTTTGAGGCATGAATCCAAAATTTTAACAGAGGCAAAGCTCAAGTGTATCATACAGAGTTTTAATGATTACTATCCAAAACTTCTTGGAGCTACAGAAGTCTTGGATCAAGCTGATGTTTGTGTTTTGGCTTTGTCTATGTCTGGGTGACCTGATGAGTAGGTTTGGTATCCAATAATAATCATGGTAAGCCTTAGAAGGCTTTAACGGTGGGTGTCAATATCTCCACTGCTTCCTTTTGTGTGGTCCACTTGTGTGTTTGATATTCTTAATGTTTGGGCTCATGCCTTAAAATGAGATGGAAAGACGGATGAATGGTGTGGATAAAATATATAATCACGTTGGGCCTCACAGAGTCAGGTCATTAGGGTGTTCCTGGTGATCGGGTCATCAGCCAATCCGCTATCGGACCCGACCTTTGACGAGAACGGATTGGCTACTTCCCCTGCGACCAGCCAATGGCTCATGGTCGGTGCTCTATGGGCCCCAACATGATGTATATGTTTCATCCATGCCGTCCATCTATTTTTCTATATCATTTTATGGTATGAGACAAAAAAATGAGGTATATCCAAATCTCAAGTGGAACACATTACAGGAAACAGTGTTGAATGAGTGTCTACCATTAAAAACCTTTTGGGGGCCATAAAAGTTTTGGATCAATCCGAACTATGGTTTTTCCATTCATCTGGACCTGTATGACCTAATCAACATATTGGATTTCAAATAAACAGTACATTGGGCCTTAGGAGGATTTTAATTGTGGATATCCATTCACTATTGTTTTCCTATGGTGTGGTTCACCTGAGATTTATATCCCTCTCATCTTTGGGAACAACCCCTGAAATGATCTTTAAAAATGGATGAACGGAATGGAATGGATTAAACACATACATCATGGTGGGCCCACGGAGCACCGACCACCAGCCCCGTGGCAGGTGGCTGGGGAGTAACCAATCTGTTTCCCCCGTTGACAACCCTCTAATCGGACGCGGATTTCCTATGAAGTTGCTGTGCTGAGATATCAGGTGAGGCCCACCGTGATGTTTGTCAGGAATCCACTCTGTTCATCCATTTTTTGAGATCATGTTAGAAAATTAGACCAAAAGTAAGCAGGATCCAAGACTTAAGTGGGCCGTATTAAAGGAAAAGTTGGTTAGGTAAATTCCTACAGTTGAAACCTCTGAGGGTTCGTCAATGCTGTATACATGACATTCATACTGTTAATAACATCATTCCTACTTAGATGAACTGAAAAAACAATTATGATTCAAAACTTTTGTGGCCCCATGAATATTTCAACTGTCAACGATCAATTATCACTTTTTCAGGAGGAGATTGGATACTGACAAGGTTTAGGGTTTAGTAGCCAAATTGCTACTGAAGTGTCGTAACTAAGTTCTGTGGACCCCACCATGATGCATTGTATACATATTGTCCAACCATTTTTAGAGATCATTTTATGGTATTATAAAGAGAATGAGATAGATCTAAATTTCAAGTGGACCCACAGTTGAAACATTTATAAGGCCGCAGTGATGTATTTTTGAGATCCATTCTATTCATAAGTTAATATAGGGATAAATGAAGTGAAAAAATATATATATATCATCTTCGTCGGTAATTTCTGTGGCCTCTAAGAAGTTTTGAACGGTGGATGTCATTGTCCCCACTATTTTCTATGGTGGGGTCCACTTGAACTTTAGATCCATCTCGTTCTCTTTGTAATGTCATAAAACGATTTCTAAAAATGGTTGGACGGTATGGATACAACACATGCATCATGAATTCATGATGAGTCCATAGAGCTGGGTGACGTCACTTTAGTAGCGATTTCGCTACTGACCAGTATCCAATCCGCGCCCCACTTTTTCGGCTAACTTGAGCATTGGATACGGTTCATTTTTAGCCTCATGTCCTCAAATGAACTCAAAAAACGGATGGACGGGGAGGATTTCGCACAAACATCGCAGTAGGTCCCACATGGGTTCCCAGCGTAGGAACTTCCAGCGAAAGGCTTTCGCAGGAAATCCTCGTTCCCTCCGATCTGCTCATTATTCGGCGCCGAGAAAACCTCTAACATTTGGGCGGGAGAGAGATGGAAATGTCTTCTTCTTCTCCACAGAACCCTAACCCTAGAAAATGGCGTTTCACTTGGGAAACCCTGACGCACATCCCAACCCTTCGTCTCTTCCTCTTCAATCCCTATCTCAACCCGTCAACCCAATGCAAGAACTTCAGTTCTTCTCTCGATTTCGAGCAATCGCTGCTCTTCGTCGCTTGGATCGAAGAAATCGACGGAGATGGTCACGGCTCCATTGATTTTCTACTCAGGGTCCCTGTTCCTAGGGTTCTGATCGATCCAGCTTCTCCCGTCGATTCCAGTGCGAACGAGGATCATATCGAGGTCAAGCTGGCCCTTCTTCTCCCGGTCGATCATCCGCTCGTTGCTGCGGGTTTCGAGTCAATATTGGATTTGGGTGAAGACGAGGGTTTTGGAAGGCAGAGGTGTATTTCCGATCGGTTGCTGCCGCTTTCTTTAGATTCTGGTGAGTGGTGAGAGCTGGAACTAGGGTGTCTTTTGCTACGCCGCGGGACGGCACGAAATTGTAGTCCGCTGGCAATCACATTACAGGGACCCATCCTGAAGTGTTCCTCTCTTGGCAATTGGCATCGTTGTGTTTGGTCCACTTCAAAAATTTGGACCGTTTGTTTGTGGATTGTGAGCCATTGGCCTCTTTAGCTTTTTAACTCTTTGTTTGCTGCAGGCCACAGTGGGGCCCGCTACATGGTTGGGAATTTTCACCTGGCACCGTCTATGGTGTGACTCACTGGATGAATGGTTCTGATTGTTAGCATAGGAATTAGGATACATGTACATGCTATAGATAGCATGTACATGTATCCTATAAAACTGATCATGTGGAGTGGCTCCGTGTGCAGTACAGTACCCCACAGGCTATAATGTCAGGTAATTCAGGCGATCATGGTCGGATCCACTGGATGAATGGTTCTAATTACATAGAGTAGCTAGGTGTTGGTTGGTGGGCCCCACTGGTTACAAATTTTGGATAATCCAGGGACCATGCAAAATCATTGTCCTCTAGACCTCCACAGCACACCAACCGTATGTGATTTAAAGCCATATCCTCGGAGGGCAAACCGTGGATGGTCCCGTGCAAAGAGAGAAAAAATATAATCTCAGTGATGGATGATTCAGTGAGCCACAGTGTCCCACAGGGCATTGGTTGGAATGAAAAAAATCCAGTAGCCCATAATCAATGAGCAAATGCCCACTGCTTATCAGAGTGTCTGGTGGGTGCAATTTTTGCACTGTGGCCTGACAGATTAATGGTTGCAATCATCAAGGGTGGATTCCATGTATGGGGGAGATGATGAAGACCAAACTTATGGGTGGTCCTGTGGACTGCTAAACCAGTCCTGTTTTTTCTTTTCTTTATTGGAAATCTAAAGTTCGTTAGATTTATTTAAGCCAATAGTGAGAAAGGTGGAACAGGATTCGTTTAGCCGACCCCAATTAGTTGGGATACGGCTTTGATGATGACGGTGATAAGGATGAGATTATCAGTGTATTTAGTTTGTGTAATTGTCATGAGTTTAATGATCATTGTATCTTATGTGATGAATTTTTTTTATTCGTGCACTTGAATTAGCCACTGAAATCAATTGTAATGAATGTTGTTTGATTTTTTGTATTACAGTTTGAAAATGGATGCTACTACTTGCACCCCTGCCTTTTATGCATATATTCCTAATTTGCTCTATTTTTTGTACTTCCATAGTATGACCAAACTAGAAATAGGTGTGCATGAACAGAAACATGGGTGTAAATAGTGGCTTCTTTAGTAACTACTGAATTTTTACAAGGACAACATGCTAGTTCTTTAAATCTACCCGGACCCAATACAATGCTTTGTATTAGCAAACGAAGAACTTGGATGCATTTAGATGAACTTAGATGGACTTAGACACACTTGGATGCACTTCGTAGGTTAAGGTTAACCCAGAAAACTTTGTACTGGATCCAAACTCATTAACTATAACTAGAGTCAGTTTCCATTGTCGTGGTATTGGCGTTTCTGGGTTAAATAGTGATAAATTGAGGTCAAGCGCCATAGTCTAGTTTCTATGGAGTTGAAGTCACAACCCTAGGTTTTGGATGTGGGTCTTTAAATTAAGAGATCAATTGCATTTTTTATGATTTTTATTTTTATGCTTCCGTTGTTTGATTTGTTCAGATTTAAAGAGTCTTTCTTCTGGACAAGGGGTGCAATTTTATTGCAGAGTTTGTTCAACAAAATTAACAAGGAAACCTCTCAGGTAGCCATTGGCCCTTTTCCTTTTGGATCTCTAATTACATGTCTTATTTTTTACTGCAATTTATTTTACTTCAAGTTACTTTTATTTGCTTCTAGTTACCCTTCTCCTCTAGTTGCTCTAGTGTCTTTGCTTTTTATTTCTGTTAGCTCATGACAGCTGCGTATGTGAATTTGAGATTTTTATGCGACTATTATTTAAGTTGGTTATGGAGTTTTTTTTCATTTCACTTTGATCTGTTAATTTTGGATGCAGCCAACTGAAGTAACTTTGAAAGCACTTCTCTTTACAGATCTTTTGTAGAAATGCCATCAGTGAACTGGCGTGAGGTGGCTGATAATTGGTTTGGGGCATGCTGCTGCTCATTTGGAGGTATAAGTGAGAAATTGGTATTGGATTATGTTAATTCTTATATTTGTGCAGAGGGTGCATGTCTGCTAGATGGCACATCTGTTATTATTTGCAAGGATGACCTTGCAGAATGCGAATTTCGAGACTTCTCTGATGGAAACTCAAGACATGATTCCGAACTCAATCTTGTTGGCAAAGATGATTTAACTGATACTGTCATAGATTCTGGGAGTAAAGGAAGAGGAGGCGTATGTTGTGTGAATGGACACGAGGGAATTGCTGATGTTTCTGGTACATTGAGTAGTTCATGTCATAAAGAGGAAAGATCAAGATCGCAGAATTCTTCATTTTTCATGCCCTTTTCAAGTCCTAATCACTCTGAAAAGGTGGCACAAGGAACAATTCACTGCTTCATGGAAAATAAGACATGTTGTGTGAATGATGCAAATTTCTTGGAGTATGAGTCAAAGCTTACTTCTGGTGACGGTGAGAAATCCTGTCCAAGCTCACCCACCAATGGACTCTCCACGAAGGACTGTTACTGTGTTGCTGAAATAAATTCTGCATTAAATCATGCTGATGAAAGATATTCTCATGGTGTTTCCATTTTGTCTACGGAAAGTACCAAGCTCTGGGCAAATCAGAAGCAGCTCCAAATCGGTGCTATTGGGAGTGGCTTTATGGTTAGAAGTGCCAATCTTTCAAATGATATAAAGTGGGTTGAATTTCAGTGCTGCCAGTGCTCGTCTCTCCTTGGATCATATCCCTCTGTTAAAGATGGTCACACCCCAATCGATGGTGGCGTTCGGTTGTTCAAGTGCTGCATTTCCACTAGCTTGCCTGTTGGTGGGCCGGGTGACATATTCAGGTCAGAAAACAGTAGGCATCCACATTAAATGCTTTGGTCTAATTATTCAAATGATACTTTCCCTTACAATGAAGTGTGATTTTAAGTAGCTCTATCAACATTCTGTCACAATTTGGAGCTTCTTAGCTCAGCCCGATTCTTATTCCAGTAATATGAATCCGGTCTTGTTACTTTTTCTATAACATTTGGAGGAATCGCATGCCATAACTTCATCTTATGAGACTAGGGCCTCCTTGTTTCTAATTATTCAATAACCAAGTATCATCCATTCTCTGAGGAACTCGATTGCAGTTATTTATTTATTTATTTATTTATTATTATTATTATTATTATTGCCATATTAGGTTTCTAAATTCTAATAGAATATGTGTCTGAGTATCTCACATCATATCTCGTTGGACTGGCTAGTATGTAAAGTGTTAAAGGATTGAATTACCCCTACGATGCCAACATAAAATTTAATCTCTGAACTAATCTGACTATGAACAGGAAACATACATTGCAAAGGGTGTTTGTGAATCAGCTGCTGGAAAGTGCTGCTGATGAATTATCATTCCGAACAGTGGTTAGGGATCTGAGAACCAAGAGCCCGATGCTGCAAATTGTTGTTCTGAATTCAAAAGCCTGGTCCTGCACTGGCTATTGCTTGGATACCGAAAATGGAACCGGACCTGGTTCTAAGATAGATCTTCACCCTGTCGTGAAAGTGGTGTTTTCTGACTGTAGTAATGCCACAGAAGCTGAATCAAGGTTAGTCAACTTTGTGAGTGCTTCTGTTTTTGCTTTGCACTTGCATGTTTATTGAATGGAGGATGATTATATATTGTTTGTTCTGTGGATGTGTAAAACAATCAGTGATCTGCTATTGAATAGTGATCAGATTCGAATGACATCTCTCATGAAACAGCAAACCTGATGGGTATCTCACATAAGTTTCTTATTAACTGGTGCAGGAAAATAGCGGAATGGGCAACCAAGAATCATGCTGATGAGGCATACATGATGCAATGTCAAATAAAGGAATTGATCGAGTCCCTGAAATCAGCACAGGAAGGATTGCCTCGATCGTGTTCTTTTATGCAAGGATTACTGTTGTCATCCATGGATAGGTAATAGAAAATTAGAAATCCATTGACCATATATGAGAAATGGCAAATATCCCATGTTTCATATGGAATGATTAGTCCACTTTGTTTTTTTCTTCTTCCTCTTTTTTTGTTTTGTTTTTTGGTTTGGCTGCAAATTCCTCTCTGCTGTTTGAGCAATTGAGATCTTCTAAGCTCTCAAATTTTCTTCGAGTGTTTGAACCCTTCTGCATAGAACCATCCTTCCGTCACCAGTAATCTCCACAAGAACAGAACCCATCTTTGAAGTGGTGGAATCGAATTCGATCCCTGATGATTATCTCCCGCTGAAAGATCTTAGAGATGAATTTCATTGTGGAGTGGCAGTCCTCACAAGACCGCAAGTTCTTTACAACCAAGATTTTGGTCCCGGGGCTTGTGCTGATTAACCCAAATGCAACAGCTAGTTTCTCGCTGTGGTGCCACAGTTGGGAAGCTTTCTCATCCTCCTTAATGTCAAGCAAGACCTCTGATAATTTTGGTTGGTAACCTTCTACCCACAATTTCTCTGCAATATCATCCAATTTTCTGTAGATCCTCTCTGCTTCCGGATGACCTGAATCCCCTGCTACAAATTCATGTACAATTCCATTTACCTCAATCATACTACACCCTGGTGATTTCTCTTTTCTTCTTTGAGTCATCAACCTCCTTACTCTTGCCTTCTCATGCCATTTCCCTGCTGATGCATAAACATTTCCGAGAAGAACATAGCTCCCACTATCATTAGAATCCATATTTAGAAGCTGCTGATTCATCAAATGTTCACCACGAATGGTGTCTCCATGAATCTTGCATGCCCAGATCAGCATGCGCCATAGAACTTCATCCGGTTCAATTGGCATCCTTTTGATGAACGCCTCTGCTTCATCTAGACGTCCTGTTCGTGCAAGTAGATCCACCATGCAACCATAGTGTTGAATCCTGGGCTGTATCCCAAAGTTCTTCTCCATATTGTTGAAAAAATAGTAGCCCTCGCTGACCCATCCAGAATTTCGACAAGCAGATAAAACCCCAGTAATGGTCCGCTCATCTGGTGGTATGTTGAGCGCTTGCATTTGATGGAACAAATCGATTGCCTTTTTACACTGCCCATGGCTGGCAAGGGCAGCAATCATTGCTGTCCATGCAAAAACATCTTTTGCAACAATTTTATCAAACAACTGTTGAGCATTTTCTATGCACCCACATTTGGCATACATATCTATCAGAGCCGTAACAACATTAGCCCTTGAATCGAGCTTGTTCCGCTCAATGATCTGATGAATTCTCTGCCCGATGCTAACTGCTCCTGAATCTGCACAAGCTCTCAAAATGGAAACCATGGTTGCATCATTAGGTGCAACACCATCATCTTGCATCCGTTCAAACAGATGCAGTGCCTCAACTGATCGGTCACTATCAACATAGCCGTTGATGATTGAAGTCCATGAGATGACATCTCTGTTGGCCATTCTGTCAAACACCCGCGTTGCATTATCCAATTCCCCACAGCTCGAGTACATATGGATGAGGGAATTCTGAATGAAGCAGTCGGCTTGGAGGCCGGCCTTGCAGACGAGCGCATGCAGCTGCTTGCCCTCATGGACGGCACGCAGATGGCTGCAGGATTTGAGGAGGAAAGGGTAGGTGAATTTGTCTTGTTGCTGCTGGTTTTGTTGCAATGCCAGGAAGAAGAGCAGGGCCTGGTTCGGGTCTGGGCTTCTTGAGTAGGCTCTGAGCATGGTGTTGGAGAAATAGGAGTTTGGGTTGTGCAGGGAATTGTAGATGGAACGAGCGTAGGTGAGGTTTCCTGAAATGGACAGGGCAGAGAAGGTAAAGAGCTTGCTAAGTGCAGGGGTGTTTTCGTCATTTTTTCCCGTTTTGATTATCTGGGCGTGGAGTTGCATGGCATGGGTCATGGTTGTGATTTCCATTGTGTGTGTGTGTGTGTGAGAGAGAGAGAGAGAGAGAGGACGGGGTGTATAATATGGACGCAGATTGCGGGGTGGCTGGACGTGTGGCCCACCATGATGTATGTGTTTAATCCAAGCCGTCCATCTGTTTTGCCAGATTCTTTTAGGGAACGAGCCCAAAATTGAAGCATGTGCAACTATTCAAGTGGACCACACCACAGGAAATTGTGTGGATTGAATGTCTACTGTCGAAAACTTAAGGAGGACCACTAGTTTTGGATGTGTTTTCCTTTTCCATTCATCCCGGTCTGTGTAACCTTATGAACAGGTTGCATGGCATGTAAACATCTTAGTGGGCCCTGGGGAAGGTTTCAACCCCACTGTTTCCAGTTGTGTGGTCTACTTAGCTTTGGAACTGCTTTATTTTGGGGATCATGCCTTAAAATAAGCCAGCAAAAGGGATGGACAGCAAGGATAAAGCACATACATCATGGTGGACCCCATAAGAGTCGGGTCATCAGGGATACCTCGAGTGGGGTCGGCAAGCAAATCCCATCGGGTTGAAAGTTGTTGAGTCGAGTGCTGAAACTGAGCTGCCCAAATAGTGGGACTCGCTGTAGAAGGGACCCTATTCTTGTTTGTTGAATTTGGATCTCTATTTCTTGTTTACTGTCATCAGATCTTAGTTTAATGTACTGTTAACATTAAGGTCTGCTACGTTGGGTCCTATTTTGGCGGTTCGAATGGGCTTCCATGAGTTCTATATACTCTTTTGCTTCCTGATGCGCCGGTCTGTACAAGTGGGGCCCTTTGTTCGCCGAGTTTGACTGTTGATCTGATAGGATCTGTTGATGGGGCATGCCCTACAATGACTTTAGATTGAAAGATCCTAATCTTTCAATCATCGACCTACAAACAGAGAGCTAAGAAAAGAAAATACAACATTCTGGACGGATTACAGGGCATTCCCCAATATTGTGGCCCCCCTTTTTATGGATTTGTGGACATTAGTCGGACCTGATAGACAATGAAGAAAGCTAAGGGGATTTGTGCAATGTGCGGGACAGATCGGGCTGGTTTGCTTAGCAGGTGGGCCACATGTTTTTATTAAATAGAAACCTCTGCTCGTTTCTTTATTACCTTGTTTTTTTTTTTTCCCCATACATGTTGGTCCATCCAATGAGTTTGTTGGCATGATATCTGGATGAGGGCATGCTCCATCCAACGAATCATGAACGGTCAGGATCTGGTACACGTGTGCTGTTTTTCATTGTTGTTTGGGGATGGAGCTAAACAGTGCACGCCTGGGAAAATGCTCTGGGCCCAACCCATTTAAGGTCCGAGTTCCGATTTAATGGTCAAGCCCATGGCTCAAGGGAAAATAGGAATTGAAACTCTAGCTAATTTCATGTTCCGATGCAAGCAATGATATTCGTGCCAATGATCTAGACCTTCCCGTCTAGTGGGTCTTGGCATGTAATTGGGCTGGCCAAAATTGAACAATTCTAGCTGCTGGATAAGACCAGCAGGCCAGACAAGAACAGGGCCCCAAAAACGGTGGGTGGTCCACATTAATCACAGGTGCAACTGGTTTTTGAACCCTATGCCTAAAATGGGGCAACCTACCTGATGATTGGAGTCGATTTTGGAAACATATCACAGTGGGGCCCACCGAAGCAGCTGACCCCTTTACTAGGGGGTGCAGGAGAAGACCACTTATTTCCTTGCCTATGTGATGCCTTACTATTGTCACCTTCCATCATGGCCAGTTCCCGGTGGGCCCATCAGAAGAGCAGTCCATGGTCCTTGTGTGACAACTTATCAATGGGGGTGGATTAGGTAATGCTACGTGGAGGGATTTGATTGGACAGTAGGCCACTATCAAAGATGAGTCAACCTATTGTTTGTTTAACCTATTGTCTAATGATATTGACATCCATCCGTACAGGGGCGCCAACTTGCATCTTAGTAAATTAAATGAGTTTTCTTTTTCCGGGCACTGCCAATGGAACTAATAAGTAATGATAAATGATCTTTTCTTTTTATTATATCCAAACTTCTGTCTAGTAGCAGTGGCACATGCAACACACGTGAAGAGAAGCCAGTTGTACAAATCAGGCCTCTTTTTATAAGCTATCCTACCATAATTCTACCGTACACATACTGTATTTTTCTGCAATCCATTTTGATTTGCTTGATTGTATTCGTGACAGTTTCAGTGTGGCGAGTCTGTTGGATGTTTTGCATGTGATGTATGCATCGAAGTGGGTTCCACTTGAGAATTAGTTGGTGACTGCTGACTCATCCACCGTACACATGGCATGTTTTTATTTGGCAGTTGATACCTTAAAAATCATATGGATGAAGCGAAACCCAAAATTCAGAGATTACACTGCCATCATAGACGCACTAATAAGGGTAAAATTGTCATTTTCCAAAGTAGTTAACCCCATTGCTTTTTCCGTCGTAAAAAGGAACGCCTGGATGTTTACAAATACATAAATAGAAGGGTTTTATTTGCGGTGTAGCCGGTTACATGCATAAAATATTTTCTGTAACCTACAGTCATTTATTTAGACCTTCGACCCGAGCTACCATTCAATCTGATGGAATCATTTGATGCTCTGGCAGACTATGACTCTTTATATACAGGCACTCAAATCGTAAACGTGCCAAACAATAACTCAAATAAATCCTGCTAAATTGGGTAGCCTGTTGTCTCTAAGTAGCAGTCCTCAAGTAGATTGAGTGATCCTAACCTCTCATTGATGGACACTTGTTTGTTGGAATGGGACCATTGGATTTTTTTTTTTAATTGTTTTTTTTTTAATTTTCTAAGCGTCCATTGTTCACCAATCCAATGGTTATGTTATGAAATGCTGACCGTAATTTTGGCCCATCATACGTCTAAAATGGGACCCATTGTTTGTACTGTTTATTTGAAATTACTTCGTGCCACGAATGCAATATCTAAGTGCCTGTGTATCATCCATCATACTCTGGCAGAGTATCAAACTTTCTATCTTCAACGTACGTTCACAATAAATAAGAGGGTAGCTTAGCCCTCACATGAAGGGTTAAATATGGGAAAGATATGTTACTCTGACAGTGTATGGAGGATGGCATCCACTCAGGTGAATACCTGACTCATGGCATATATGTATATCGATCAAGACCATCTATATCAGAGCCTCCATTACAGATGGGCCATAGAAAAAAAATTCAGGACTTTGTAATGATCCTAGTGGTTGGATTAATCAACATTTGCCTCCCTTGGTTGAAACCAGTTATGTCCATTTATTGGATGGGCATGAATGTTTTCTCCGAAAATGCTATGGTTCCTTTGGGCCGTGCCCCGATTTAACTGCTGGTTTGAAGTAACCCCCATGGATGGGTGATTCCCAAAAAAATCACCCACATTGGATGATTCTAACCCTTGGATCAGTCGACTACAAATAAGTGGTTAGGGTAAAACACAACAATGGTCAGGATCTTCTGATTGAAAATTTCTTTGAGACATAATCCATCGATGGTGGGTCCAACAGTCTCTCGGGATGATCGATCTGATGATTTTCATCATCTTGATACAATCCAGCCATTAATGGACACTAAAATGAAAATCATGATCTTGTCTCATCTGGGACCAAAGATTAAGACGGTTTGGATTGAAGAACATGCATGCCATTTGTACACTTGGTGTGTGCAGGCGTAGTATATTCCATGCTTTAGCGGAGCACCAACATACAAAATTACCGCAGACAGGGGGGTGGGGGCGGCGTTTGGCGCATGGAAAAGCTTGGAATTAGATAAGATGGAATTGCATTGGTTCCTGTGCCAATTCTACTTAATGTTAGCAAGTTGCGTAGGTCCCACGATGATGTATGGGCTATATCCATACCATTCGCCTATTTTTTGAGGTCATTTTAGAGTACAGGCCAAAAAATTAGGTAGATCTAAAGCTAAAGTGGACCCTACTATAGAAAGCAATGGGGATTGAATACCTACCGTTGAAAACTTAGTTGTCACATATGTTTTGGATCTGCCTCATTTAATGAGGTTACAAAATAGATGAACGGTTTGGATATAACACATGTGCTATTCTTAATAGTTTCAAATGATGGTGAGTATATCCATTCAATGTACCACAATATTACAAACATAACATGGAATTAAGCTTATCCCATTGTAACAAGTAATAATTATGTTTATTTGAATATGTTTCTTTGAATTCCATCCCACCTGCTCCTTCCCAATGCCATGCACCAAACACCGTCTTAAAGAATCATATTCCTTGCACATTGGTACCATATGTTTTTTGTTTTTTTTTTTTTTTTTACGAAACGGAGAATTGAGAATTATGGAGCCACATGATATTTATCTGACATCAGTCCGTTTAATATATGGACATGGAACCAAATACACTGGGCCAATCGATACAAATTTATATCCACCGTTCAAAATATCCCAATTCGAGTGTAGCTCATGTGATGGATTTTTTTTTTTTTTTTTGTTAGCTTGTTAGTACATCCACTGTCAGATCACACTTCACTGTTAGCCACCCCCATTAGGGAATCGATGCAAGACCTCAGTGTTGATCGGTTTGGTGGGTCTTTTTAGTGTTATCACCGTGGTGAGGTGCATATGTTGGATGCGTTAGATCTTATACATGTGGGCCCACAAGTCTCGACTTTCAGTGCTTGATAGAAAAAATTACATCAGTGTATGTTTGTAATTCCATTCCTCAAAATCACCTGGAAGTAATTTCCAGCATCATAAAATATAGATTCCTCAGGGATTCCGGGGTAAAAACCCCATATATATTCCTCTGAGATTTACCGGGTTACTACTGGAAATCTGACTTCCAAGGACTTGAGAGCTTTCACAAATATCATATTCCTGTCGAAATTTTGAAGAAGTTTGAGTGGCAGATCTTGTTCCTTGTTTTCTTGGTATGTCATTTTCCTACTCTAATTTCCGCTGTCTTTGAATTTCTCCTTCAAATTTTCTTTGCATATAGAAGCTTGGAATGTTGGGTAGTCATTGTTTTTTTGTATTGGTTGGTCTTGGTGGGGTTTGCTTTGGGTGTGATTATCTTTTGAGGAGTTAATAGCTACAGCCACCTTGATTGATTTTGCAAACACCCATTTATCCGTTTTGGGTAGTGAAAATGGGTGTACGCATACGCACCCTGATTGAATTTTCATACATCCATCCATTTTATGTATTGAAAATGTGTGTATGCATACGCACCCTGATTGAATTTGCATACACCCATTTCCCCATCTTGGGTATTGAAAATGGGTTTATGCATGCACTCCCTGATTGAATTTTCATACACCCATTTTCCCATTCTGAGGTATTTGAAAGAAAGGGCGTATGCATGTACCCTGATTGAATTTGAATACACCCATTTTTCCACTTTGGGTTATTGAAAATGGTGGTGTGTGCAAACCAATCAGGTTGGGTTTAATTTAGTGGCTCCATATATTTCTGTTGTGCTGTTTTTATGTTTTAGATTTGGGCATTAATTTTTTTTTAATCATCGTAGTCTGAGGGATCTACAGTTTCTCATTTTGGAGAATTAGTGACTCGGTTCTATTCATTTTGAAGCTTCGATTGATGGGTCGTTTTGGTTATTGTGGTGAGTGTCAGAGTGCTTGAGCGTTTGACTCATGATGATTTTCTGGGGTGTAGTTGTGTATTTTAAATATTTAATTTTATTTTCCGATGAAGGTCTTGTAAGCTGCAAGTATCTGGAAATTAGGTTCATGATATTCTTTATATAGTTTGGAACTTTTTAGTGGTGGATTCTAGATTGGTTTTATCTTGGTGTATTTTTTGCCTCCTCCTAATGTATTTTGTGTGAGATTGGGTTTCCATCTGCGTTTTTTAGTGTGAATTTTGTGTAGCACGAATGTGGAAATTAGTTGCATGATGTCATTGGAAGATCCCCAAACGTGGAAATCGCACATTGGTCCAATTATCCCTGTGGCATAAATTTCTCTGTTGTTAGAAGATCCTATTCCTTTGATTAGTGGTCTAAAACAATGGTTATGGAGAAATATAAGAAGAATTAACAAAAAGGTTAAAGATTGGATGGCTAGAATCTTACAGACTGGAATATTTTTTGGGCAAGCCCCATTTACAGCGGTCAGGTGCATTCTACAGATCGATGAAGTATGAACCATGTGCTCCATTTGTACGCAATGGTCACATTGGAACATTATTCACTTCTTGATGCATGAAAACTAATTTCTCAAGTAATTATACCTTAATTGGCCATCCTCTTTAGTTGTTTTGTGATTTATCAAGATTTTGAACAATGTTTCAATGTTGATTTATTTTGGATTGTTTAATATTTGTTTTAGCCATTTTGTATGGGTAATTTTGGAATTTTTGTGGTTAATATGGTTTCTGATTTTTGCATTTGTGTTGTTGGAGTTTAACAGGAAAGCGATGGTGAAGGACACTGAGTATTATGACATCTTGGGTGTGAGTTTTGATGCATCAGCAGCTGAAATAAAAAAGGCTTACTACATCAAGGTAACGTATATCTCAGGCTGTGTTTAAATGCACAAATGAATTGAATTGTGAACATTTTTTTTTTTTTTTTTTTAAATTTTAATGATGAGGAAATAGCAAAAGTTAATTATACTTGTATACACAATGAGGAAGCAGGCCTCCAAATTGCAGTTACATTTCATTCAGGTTCAAATTAGAAGTAAATTGAAAAATTGGAGTCCAGACCCTCAACATGATTTTGAGGAATAAAATTGTAGTCTGGTTATTTATGAGCTATTGTGATTCAAGTTGATAGTGCATTCAAAAGCACACTTAGCCTCCATTTTGTTAATCATATAGTTGCTGGTTTGGACACTTGGGTTTACTTGGGATACCTTTGCTTGTTTGGGTTGATAGCTTCTTTGTAGATTTCGGTCGAGGAAGCTATAGAATTCTGTTGATGTTACATCCGAAATGGTGACTATGCCATAGGCGAACTTTCTTCAGTTCTTTTGATTTTCTTTGTTAGTTTCTTCTTAGAGTCCTTCTTCTTCTTCTTCTTCTTCTTCTTCTTCTTCTTTTGGATTTGATTTATACGATCTGATAATGGCTAGTAATGCAGATTCAGTAGCCCGTTTTGCTAAACATATTTGCAATAAAATCTTAGGCTGTATTTGAAAATACTACATCAGCATTGAGTGGAATGGCCATTGGTCCATTGGCCATTATCTTATTTCTTCTATTTGAAGAAATGAGACCACTTTCAATCTAGACCTGGTTTGATTGGTGCTCTCCATCATGCTCAATGCAGAATGGGGTTTCTAGACTTTCCAAACGAAGCACCCTGTTCAATTGAAAGTTGCCGCAAATGCCTTTTGCACCCTCTAGCAAACTGTTTATTAATTATCCTTGCATTTGTTTTCCCAAAACCATAAGTATACCATCTCGGCAGCCCCTGTTGTCTCCTCTTCTTTTTTAATATATTCCAGTCGCCTTTTTATTTTTTATTTTTTTTTGCCATGAGATCATTTTAGTTATTACGCTATATTTGTGTGTTGGTTTTGTAGGCAAGGTTGGTACACCCTGATAAAAATCCTGGAGATCCCAAGGCTGCTCATAATTTTCAGGTATTATATTTACTTTAATGTACTTGAGCATCGCCAGCGAGAATCTTAGTGTATCCAAGGAATGTGAATTTTTTTTCTGTGGGTTCTCAAATAGTCTTGTTGCAGGAAATGATCAGTGTTTGTAATACGTCATCAGTTAGATTAGATTCCAAGTCTCATGTAGATGATCAAGATGCCATTTAGGGGTGAAATTTGAAAGCGGGCCAGCTGACCCAGCATGGGCCCATGTCCTGTTTGCTGTGAGCTGCGCTGGGACTGTGGATAACTGCTGTTAGTTTGGATGCCTCATAACTATCAGGCGAGGCCTGCTTTTAGATATGTGTAAGGCCTGACATGACAACCTGATCTAGTCCGACTTGTTTAACACCATTGGAATGGATACTTGGCAAGTGGGTTGGGTGGGGACCTAGATGCTTATCTGGTGGGCTGGTCAGGCCTGGACCCTTGTATTTTGCCCCAGGCCAAGTTTGCACAAGCCTTAGAAACTGCCTAGCCGAGCCCATTAACACCCCTAATGCCACTTGGGACTATACGAAATCAACGAATTTACACAAAAATATCTTTTTTCACTCAATTCATGGCCCAATCACATCAGACAGAAACGCGACTGCAGCATATAACCTGCTACTGTTATGGCTTGGTGGCTCATATGTGGAAGAATCGGTAACTGGATTGCTGCAATGGTTAAAGGGGGAAGACTGTAAGCTGATTTGAACCTTTAGTCAATTTTGTATCATGTGATTGGATAGTTTCAAGAGTGGAATAGAGGAGAAGGTTAAGGAACTTCATATGCTTTGTGGTTACTGTAACTCTTTGAGGTTTACTTCGGGTGGTGCTATGAAACTTTTGAAAGTTTGTAATGTCAGAGGACATTAATCTTCGTCTGAATCTGGGGCAAGAATATGCAAATCATCTTAAGGAGGAAGAGATCAAATGGAAGCAAGGATCATGTGCGAATTGGCTTAAAGAGGGAGATAAGAATACTCAGTTTTTCCACAGCATTGCTAGCGCCTGGGCAAGATGCAACAAGATTAGTAGTATTGTGGTGGATGGTGAAAGAGTGGAAGAAAAGGATATGGTGTGCAAGAAGATTGTCTGTTTCTATCAAGATTTGTTGCATACAAATCCATGGTATAGACCTAAGCTGTATAACCTGCAATTTCAAAGTTTTTCTAGTGAGGAGGCGGACTCACTACAGGGGGAATTCTCGGAAGCTGAAATGAAGGAAGCAGTTTTTCCCCTGGGGAGAGACAAAGTGTTGGGTCTGGATGGCTTCCCCTTAGCTTTTTTCAAGTCTTTTGAGAAATTGTGAAAGGGGGTGTCATGAATTTTGCCCTGAATTTCATAGGAGGGGGCTACTTTCTAGAGATATTGGGGCCTCCTTCATTGCGTTGATCCCTAAGATTTCAGGTGCGGAAAACCTGTAAGATTATAGACCCATTAGCCTTATTGGAAGCATTTATAAAATCATTGCAAAGGTCCTAGCAACTAGATTCGGGGCAAAGCTAGGATGTGTTTTCTTGATGTTCGAAGGAGCTTTTGTGGAGGAGCAGCAAATCTTGGATAGCACCTTGATCACTCATGAGTGCATTGACTCTAGACATAAAGATAAATTAAGTGGCGTGGTTTGATAATTGGACATTGAAAAGGTGTATGATCATGTTGATTGGGGCATTCTTGACTATATGTTGGGCAGAATCGGGTGCGGTCCGAGATGGAGGACTTGGATGATGGAGTGTGTGAGTTTGGCTAGATTTTCATCGTTGGTCAATGACTCTTCTAAGTTTTTTCCAATGCTCGAGGGGGTTGCGCCAAGGGGACCTGCTTTCTCCTCTTCTCTTTGTGGTGGTTGCTGAAGCACTTGGGAGAAAGATAGAAATGGGGTAGCAAAATGACTTGTTTTAGGGATTTTTAGTGTGGGAAGATTATCCACTTCGATCTCTCATTTGCAGTACGTGGATGATGTGTTTCTTTTGATTCTGGGAGCAATGAGCATCATTACCTTTCATCATTTGCTCTTAATTAAGCTGAATGCCTACAACTCAGTTTGAATTCAAATGCATCATAGAAATGTAGAAAATACTCGCCAAAAATCACTCTTTACAAATTTTAGGTGTTTTCAAAGTTTGGCATGAGGATGCTGTTTGAGAAGTCCGCTTCGTCATTTGATTTGAAGCTGGTTAGATATGCTATTCTAATGTGTTGAATGAGGGGTAAGTCACTAAGGAGTGGTGCGTTGGCTCAACAGATGTTCCCTGTTGGAGACTAATTATTGAAAGCTTGAAAAGGCAATCTTTGGAAGAAGTTCTTTTTTCTTTGTTCTTTTTTTAAGGATACACAGGCATTAAGAAATTATACATGTTGGCGTCCATGAACTAAAAGTAGTGTTTTGAATAGCGTTCGTAGCATAGCATAGCGTAACTACTACATTGCGTAGCGTTAGCAAATAACGTAAATCCCCTGCAACGTATTCTATAGGGGTTGTAGCGTATGTAGTGTACATATGGCATATGTAACATACGCTACGTTTTAAAAAAAAAAAATTATAAATGATAATTGTATTTTGTACTTAATACTCCCAACCTGTGGGATTTTGATTTCCTTTCATACTTTTGAGTAGTGACTTGTGGTTTCAATTAGACATTATTAATTAAAATGGTTTGCTTAGAAAGTTGTTGATGCCATAATGATTTGATTTGGTTTATATATGTGGATTGGCTCTTGATAAATGATAATTAATAACTTGTTTGCACTTGCTTGTATTTGAACAATGAATAATCTTTTAGGCATTTTTATTTTTATTTTTATTTATTTTTTATTTTGTCTTATTATTTATCATTGTTTTCCATTTTTAAATTAAAAAATAGAAGTATCGTGTAGCTTACACTACTTACATTATAGAGGGTTGAACGCTACACTACATGCTACCGCTATTTAAAACGCTAACTAAAAGTAAACAATGCAAATTGTGGGTATCAATTCAGATGCATCCTGATTTTAAAAAAATATTTATTGATTTTATTTTCTAATTGGCTGATTGGTGGATATTTAATGGATGGCCAAACAAAAACAGTCAATTATTCAAATTGAACAAATAAATGGTTATTAATAGGAGATTAGAAACAATAAATCGATCTTGAATTTGGAAACTCAGGTATCTAATGTGGTTCTCACAACTTAAGCAGTTTGCTTGAGCTAATATACGCCATGTGTACAATTTCAAACTTGAGTATCAACCCTCGCACTCTGTAAGAGAATCTAACAAGTCCCTTTTACAACCACTTCTCCACTCCCTTTGGCTTCTCTCCCATGTTTTCTAAACCACCACCTCTCCCTCCATGTCCATTGCACGTGCCATACCTACTAGTTTGATGTAATCTCTCTAAACGATCGATTCTTAATTTCTCTTCACTTGTAATTACAAGCCTATAATTGCCTTAAACTCAACTTTTTTGAAGATCTATACCATTTAAGACCCATCAAAATCTTTGGTAGTTATATCTCACGGTACTACAAACTTCTTCAGTGCTGATTGTGTTGTCTGTATAAAGGTTCTTGGGGAGGCTTATCAAGTTCTAAGTGATCCTGTGAAGCGTGAATCATATGACAAGAATGGAAAGTCAGCTGTAGCCCAGTAAGTTCGCCTAACTTACAATAGCTTTCTTAATAGGCATTTATGAGCTCGTCTACTGTCAAATTACGATTTTCTTATTCTGTTAGACTCGTGCACACAGAATGCTATCGACTTGTATTGAGTTAACCAAATTTATGCTTAGCCTTTTATTTTAAGAAGAGGATTCAATGCTATCATTACTCAGTTATCAAGCATGTAACATCCATACATGTAGCACATGTGAACTGGATTTGGACCTTTTGTCTATTGGGCCCAACAGTGGATGGGGCATGCCCCAAAAACTTCATCTGTCAGGTGGTCCTAGGTGCTGGTACATGGACTTGAGGGGATTCTAGATTGTAGGAAAGGCTCCAACCAATGGTCAAAGTTCAATGGGCAAAATACTCTAATCAATGACTAGGATCTTCTGAAAGGTGAGGTTTTTTGCATATGGCCTATGCATGGCAGGGCTCAATGACGAACACTCAGGATTTCATACATGCGGTCCATGTGTCTGGATACTAAGTGCTTGATAACTAATTCATGGCACAATGACAAACACTCAGGATCTTGTACATGTGGGCCATGTGTCTGGATGCTAAGTGCTTGATAACTAACTTCGATATCAGTTCTTAACATTGCGTGCTCTGCCTTATTTTAAATGAAAAGAGAACATTATGGGTCAAAAAAAAAAAAAAAAAACAAATATATTTAATAACTATGATACCCAGATACTTGTGTGCGCTCAGCCAATGTGTCAGACATGACACAATACTGATATTTACATTTCAATTTGTTACTCATTTTCAGGGATTCTATGGTGGATGCTGCTGCGGTATTTGGGATGCTTTTCGGGAGTGATTTTTTTGAGGACTATGTTGGGCAGCTTGCTTTGGCTTCCATGGCATGTGTAGAAGCTGAAGAAGAGTCACAGGTCCCAGAAGTACGAAGGCATAAACTTCGGGAGAAATTGCAGGTATAGTACACCCATCACTTATTAATATTATACCGAGGAAGTGACAACTTTATGAGGAATTATAGGACCCTCAACCTGAGGCTTTGCATGTTATACTCAATAGTTTTAGTACTAACAAGTGGGGCCATGGTTTGGTAACCCAGATCATTGGTCTCTTGCATTCGACCATGGCTATTGACCATGCCTCAAAAATATCCCAGATTGGGAGATCCCAGCCGCCAATCTCGGGACTTTTTTTCCCAGATTAATGTAGATAGTTACTGCATTCTTCTGCTTAATCGTCTATTTTAGGCTACAAATCAAAAGGTTAGGATTGTCCAATCCAAGAGATTTTTAGGGCATGGTCCATCCATAGTGGAGACAATGGTCCGAATGCTGAACCATGGCCCCACTTATCAGAACTAAAATCTTGAGTATACTGCGTGAAGCTATCTTGTTGTGTATCATCTTCTTTTGATCACTAGATTTGTGATTATAAAGGAACATGTGAAGTTTCCTCTATTGCAGGTTCATGAATTAATTAACACAGTTTGGTAGTGATTAGCGTAGAGAAAAGACAAGTACTAATAAGTTAAGACGTGATTCCAAACTGCCGGAAGGTAGATCCCTAGGCACTCATGCCATATGAGGAAGCTTTTAATGGAAGGTACCCACAGGTCATAGCTGGGACTAGCATAGCAATTGGTAAGGGGGATAAAATGCGGTTTTGGGAAGATTTGTGGGCGGGAGAATCCCTTCTTAAAGACGTATTCCCCAACATTTATCGCTTGGCACCAAACCAATCAATCTTGGTGGCTGATTGTTTCTCAAAAAACGGGGAAGATTACGTCTGGAACATAACCTGCAGAAGAAATCTTAATGAATGGGAGATCGAGGAATTTGTATTACTTCAACGTCAGCTATCCTGCTTCAAGCCTGACCAATCTTTTGAAGATTCCCTTATCTGGAGACACGGAAAATCAGACCCATTCTCATTTAAATCTCTGTACGAATTCATGGACTTCAATCCAGCAGTAAAGGAAAAAGATACACTTAGGAAAATCTGGAAAGTAAAAGTTCCTCCAAAAATTTCAGCGTTCGGCTGGCTAGTGGCTAAAAAGAAAGTGTTAACCGTGGATAATTTGAGGAAAAGGGGAATGATTATTCCTAATATATGCCTTTGTTGTATGAAATCGGATGAATCAGTGGACCACTTGTTTGTTCATTGTCCCTTCATCTCCCAAGTTTGGTCGGCTGTCCTCAGTTTCTTCATTATCTCGTGGTGCTTTCCTTGCTCTGCTGAGGATCTCTTCAAAGCCTGGCTTGGTTCCAATTTGGGAATCCAAAGAAACAAGATATGGAAAATCTGTCTTATGGCAGTTTGGTGGTCGGTCTGGAAAGCTAGAAACAGGAGATGTTTCAATGACATCAACATATCGGTGGAAGCAACTATCCAGAAAGTGCAGCAGTACATTGCGGAATGGGCCTTTAATTTTGCTTATATTAAGGATTGTATTTTTCTGTCTAATGGAGGCATCTCTTCTCGCTAACTCAGCGAGATTATCCTCCTGTTTTGTACCCTGATTTGTCTTAATACAAATTATCGTTATCTTTTTTTCTTTTTTTTTTTTTAAAAGAAGGTAGAAATGTTATGGTGGCGGATAGGCAGGTTGCATTTTTATCTCATCCATATGTTCATGTCTACCCTTGAAGCATGGCATGGACTAAATGGGTATCTGGTTATCATCATTTCCATCCTAATCAATGTTCCCCTCCACATTGGCGCCATCTGTGGTGGCCATTATACTGTAATCCTAAGCTGCTTGAGACCATCCCATTCTTATTTCTTTCATAGTATTCCCACAAATTCATCTCAGCATACTTATCCCTGCAACATTCACTCCCCGCTCATGTTGCGATGTAAATGCCCAACACTGTGCCATATGGCATAGCCAATCTAACGGATCTCTTAAAAAACTTTCCATTAAGTTTCATTGATATACACTAATCACACAAGACTCCAAACAGATGATACTCTCCTGTTCTGTGAAGCAAAAGAAAAGCAGGTGGCTCTCCTTAGCATAACTATCACCTGGTTCCAAGTGGTCTCAGGCATGAAAATCAACCTTCCCAAGATCGAATTCTTTGGAATCAATCTGGAACCTGAGGTTTGTAATTCTTTAGCTAAGTCTTTTGGGGGCAAGGTAAGTATTCTTCCAACTCCGTACTTGGGTTTGCCCCTGTGTATAGGTAAGCCCCCATTAGCCCTGTGGGACAAAATCATAAAAAGAATTGAATGGAAACTCTCGGCTTGGAAGTTTAATCTCCTTTCGTTGGTAGGGAGAAGTAATTTTATCAAAGCTTCCCTTTCTAACCTTCCAGTCTATTTCCTCTCCTTATTCAGATGTCCCAAATCAGTGATTTCAAAGATTGGCAAGCTCAGAAGGAACTTACTTTGGCAAGGTGGTTCGAGTGGAGGAAATTTTCCTATTTTGAAGTGGAATGAAGTTTGTTGTCCTTACAATAATGGAGGGGCCAACTTTAAAGGCCTTATCCTGTTTAACGAAGCTCTTTTGGGTAAATGAGTTTGGAGATTTGGTTGTGAAGAACATATTGGCGTCATATAGTGGAGGCAAAATATGGAATAACCACTGCAAGGTGGACTAAAAATTCATCGCTCTATTGAGCCTCGTTCCTGTGGAAAGGCATTGCCAAGGCTGCTTTCCCGATGTTTGATAGAATCTCCTACTCTTTGGGAAGAGGAGAAAATGTTAGATTTTGGTTAGACATTTGGATTGGTAATCACTCTCTTGCCTAGGATAGTTGGAGATGTCATTATTATAAAAGAGGATACTTTTGAATTTCAATGGTCTGTAAGACTGTTGTTTGCTTCTTTAATATGCTTTACTTCTTTGGTCTATAGATTTGGCGTTAAGCCTAATTTCTTTTTGTGAGTGCAGGAGGTCCAAAAGGAAAGGGTGGAAAAGCTTATCCAATATCTAAAGGACCGTCTTCAACCATTTGTAGAAGGCAGAAAGGACGAGTTTGTAATTTGGGCAAACAAGGAAGCCCGTCAGCTGTCACAAGCTGGTATATCTATTTATGCATTACTAGAAAGCTTGAAATCCATTACTATTATCTAAAGGAAACACTCTATTACCTTTCTTGATATGATTATCTTCTATAAAGATTAACTTGAGTTCCATGTTTGTAATATCCTAGCACGGGTAATCTTCTCATGAATAAGTTACATTCTTCAAACATATAATTGTATGGTCCATAGACCTGTTTTTGTGGTAACTACATTGCGATGAACTCGTACTTGTTGCAATTTTCAGCTTTTGGGGAGGCAATGCTACACACTATCGGTTATATCTATACGAGGCAAGCTGCTAGGGAGCTTGGGAAGAATATACTCTTTATGGGCGTGCCTTTCTTAGCAGAGTGGGTACGGGGCAAAGGCCATCATATAAAATCACAAGTGACTGCTGCTTCAGGTTATTGCTTAACTATGTAACAGGGACACCTAAAAAATCTGCGATGGACACTTTCAGTAGCTCTTAGGAAGAAATCTCCAAGTTATCTTCTTCTTCTTCTTCTTTTTTTTTTGGTGACTATTTATATACTTTAAATACTCCTATTTCTATTGTATAAGTGCATTTTTCAGTTGCAGTAATACTTAAATGAGTTCTGCTAAGTTTGCACTCACCTCTACCTGTGTAGCGCATCGGAGCCATGCACCACATGGGCTCCACCTGTATTTGGCTTGGCTCAAATATTAAGCGGGTCTACTTGTTAGTCAGACCACACATGTACATAAATGTGGACTGCTGGAACTTCTTTTAACCATCATTTGTTTTTGTACATGTGATCCACCTGAGTTGACTGGCCTGATTTTCGGCAAAGCCATCTGTATGGTGGAGCCACCTGCTTGGGTCAGATGTGCCGGGAATGCCAGGTCGTCATGTACTGTCATTTGTAGGGGCATGTGAGGGCTTAGCAACACTCTATTTAGACAATAATATCATCATCATCATTGCCTTGTCTGGCATGAATAACATTCGGCTTAGTAAATCATGTATTGTAAATCATCAAGTTTTGAAATCTGATGAATCACATCTCACCAATTCTCTATTTATAATAAAATATATTTTGAAATTATTGTATAGCTTTGCAGATGCATCAATTTTGGGACTCCATAGTGGTGCAATGGGTCAGGTTCGGTTCATGTCAGTTATCTGATCTGACCACTCAGATGCTAAATCCAACCATTACTTGCAACCTTGTGGACAGTTAGATGTCCTTCGGCCAGAATCCTAATGGCCACAAGTTTGTAGGTAATGGTCGGGTCATATCCGATCGGTCAGGGTCAGCTCCATTTACGAATGGGGTAAAAATTCTGACCTTAGCCTCCTGCATCCATGACCCATGACCCACTCACAGACTATTTGCTCAACCATATAGAATCTAAGCTCATGGCTCAATCCATGAAAAAAATTATTAGGCCAAGCCCCATTGCACCTGACCCGTGACCTTATGGCATCATTTTCAGGACCATTAGTATTATTAAAGTCATTTGGTGATTATAACCTTCTAGTACTATTTATGAAAATCATATCAGTCAGTTTGGTTGGGGATCTGACCAGACTGTTTAAATAATGACCCTCATTTTCTGGCCTGAACCTTGCATGTGACCTGACTAATGTAGCCCAAACCCAACTAACTAAGAAGCGGGTTGGGATAGCTGGCCTGCATAACAACTTAACCCTTTGCCAGCCCTATTTCCAGGATGCTATGTTTGATACCGAAGCATGTTCATGTCTAAGTATGCATTTGTTATGGGTTCTGCATATATGGTCCTTGCATGCTTTTTCGGGAAGGCGAATCATGGTTGTATGTCTTTCTTCAGAATTGGAGCCAACACGCCACTTGTTGTCTCTGAAATGTGCAGGTGCTGTGTCTTTAATTCAATTACAGGAAGGGATGGAGAAAGTGGGGCAAGGTGAAAATAAAGAAGAGAACTTGTTGAAGCACGTGGAAGATAATAAAGACGTGATGCTTAATTCTCTTTGGAAGATCAATGTGGTAGACATTGAAGCAACCCTTTCTCATGTATGCCAAGCGGTAAGAGTTTCACTAACTTTTACTTTCGAGAAAATGGATTATATTGAACAGTGTGTTCCAGAATAATGTGATTCATATGCTTTGCCATTTTGGCATCTTAGTAAGAAAAAAAATCCAAAAAAAATCTAGGATAATATTTTCTTATCCCCTTTGTTTGTCACAAAGTAAGTAGTAAATGTATTTAAAAAAAGGAACTTTATTGCTCTATGGTTGGGATTGAGTACTGGATTCCTTTCCTCAGCAGCATGGTGACAAATCTCTTTCTTGGCAATTTCAGTCAGAAAAATCCTCAGGATATCTTCAAATTTTGAAGTTTTTCTCGGGATTTTATTGGGAAAATCTTGCATAAATAAAATATTTAAAAGTATTTATAATAAGTTAATAAATAATTTAATTTTTTTTATCTTATATTATATAACGAATTGTGTAAGGTTTCTAGTTTTTTGGGGGGTTAAAATCGTGATAAAAACGAAATATTTTAAGGTCTGCGGATACTTCTTGCAATAATACCATTTTCTGTATTTTTCGCTAAATTATCACGAGACTGTCAAAATCTCTGGAATCTGTCGCTGTTCAGCAGATGTAGTTTGCTAAGGCCAAAGGTTCCTTTCATGTGGGCTGCTGTTTTGGTCTGTGGGCCATTCATCTGATGGGCCCAACTGTGAATTATGGATATACCAAAAATCTCCTAAACTGGAATATGGAAGCACCTTAATCATGGCTTATAAATAAATGATTAAGAAAAAGTACAGAAAAGGTCCAATTCACTTGATCCATAGAAAAATAAAGCTATCAGTCCATTAAAAAAACAGTCTACCATTGACGGAAAAAAATATGCTATTTTTGGGATCACCAAACTGTTGGCAACACACGTAGGGAAAAATCCTGCTCGTCTGCAATTTATACGTCTGTTGAAGCTTAGGACATGGTAAATTTCTCACAGTTGAGTTCCATTTCTTTTTCCCCGATGACCAACTTCAGAAAGTCAGTAGCCGCTTTAGTCTTTTTACAAGCCAAGGGAACTATTGTTAAACTAATTCTTGTGTTTCAGGTTCTCAAAGATAGTAGTGTTTCAAGAGATGTGCTCAAGTTACGAGCCAGAGCATTGAAAAAGCTAGGAACCATTTTCCAGGTAAGTCATGAAAATATTATGTTACCTGCTAATATTTCTTAATCATTTGCAATTAGTAGTTAATGGATTTGACTCTTTTTTTAAAAAAATATATGGTTATTTGTAAATAACAGTATACTGCCCATACATCATCTTCGTTTTGTCCTAGCTCCGTAGGGCCTGTTTGGAATTTGGATTCAGGCAAAGTTGCCTTGCACAAGCAATGCACGGCATGCGTTCAGGGCTAGCTGGTCATAGACATGATGTCGCTGACTTTTTGTTCCGTCCCTTGTTTGTTAAACATGCTATGCTGGAACATGGACGGGATGGATTGCAACACGTGGGGAACTAAAAGAATGGTTCACGGCACATTTACACATGCGCCACATTTTCTTAGTGCTTGAATATTGATGGTGGCACGTATGCACATGTGAATGCTTGAACTTGGACGGTCACACACATGTAACGGTGGAGCATGTCATGCATGCGCATGGACAAGATCCTCAAGTGTTATAAACAAGTGGTTCCGCCTCTCCACCAAAGACACCCAATGCAAGGACTATAGGTCACATGTCCATGACAACTTGTGCAGAAGTGCAACACTCAATCTTTACTCATATCTTCTCATGCTACCTTCTAACTGTCCAACACTCTGCCCATATGGTATAGCTGGTCGAAGTTTTATAGGCATGAGGTGCAATCACGTAGCTCTAGGGGCATATCTCCACTCCATCCACCCAACCCTAGTTTATGTAGAAATAGAAACATCATCTTTGATCTCTCCAAAATAGAGTTGTAGGAGAGAGAGTGGTAGAATCAAGGTATTCGGTAACGGTATTGGCAGACATAATGGCTGGCCGTATGACCGTTATTATATGGGTTGTACTGGCTGTTATGGCCCCTATAACGGCTGTTATCGGAATTCTTTTAAAGGCACAAAGTTTATGAGCCGTATCGGCCCATTAGAGGCCCATATTGGCCATTGCGGCTGTTACAAGCCCATTAGGGCCATATTTTTTTCTTCTTCAAATTGGGCATTACAGCCCTATATCGCGTAACGGCACCACCATTACCATTATGTAACGGCTGTTACGTAACTGTTTTTGAATAACTTGGGTAGAATTCCCCAAAATCCAAAGGTTGGTTCTTCACTCTATCTTTAAACCACCAATCTCCTATCTCATCGAATTAGCTTCTCTGGGAATTAAACAAAATGAAGTTGGCCACCTCGATGCCATCATATTTATCTCATCAAATGAGGAAGCTCTCTTTTCCAGGGAGTTTTGCTAGCCGTAGATACCCAAGCAATACCAATTTTAAATCGCCCAAAGTATTCCCATGTCAGTTCATGCCCATTAAAATAGTTCCAAGCTCCGGTTAGATAGAGTCACCCGTAACAATTGGACAGGAGAGAAAGCAAATACCCTTGGACCATGACATCAGAAACCGCACACCGGTTCCCCAGATGCCTAGATTACCTACGGAGCATCCATTGAAACTCACCAGTTAGATGGTGGCATATTCCAGATATCTGCTCTCTTAGGGACTTCCCTTGAATTGTTTCCAATCATTTTCTTAGGGCTTGTTTGGGTGCCGCTTAAAAATGAGTTAATCTCATTTTAGTTAATATACTGTTAACTAAAGTGAGATAAAGTTATTTTTAAGTGGCGTCACAGCCTTTTAGAAGCTCCAGGAAGCCACATCAGTTGTAATTTTCTCTTTAACCCGGCCAGTTGAACAGAAATCTCAGATATTCTTCTGACATGGTCCAGCCAATTCCCCCTCACAATTGCATGTGGGAGCATTTCTCAAATTGTTTTCCTCCTCTGGTGGAATGGGCCCGTGGTCTACCCCACCATAAGTTCACCCACCGGAACTAGCAGGACCCATTCAATCTAGAATTGGTTCAATGATGTAATTTCTTTGGTCGCTTGTTGAAATAGGACCATGGGTTTTTTTTTTTCTTTTTCTTTTTCTTTTTTCATTTTTCATTTTTTTTTTTTTTTTTGCAATTTTAACTGTCTGATAAATATCCACCAATCCTATAGTCAGATAATCAAGTTTGATTTTTGGTTCATGATACATCTAAACTGGGAAACCACAATTTCGATAGTTTAATTTGCTTTACTTGCATCCCACGTATGCAATTTCTAAGTACCTGCATATTATCCATCACACTCCACCAGAGTATCAGTCTCTCTCAACATGCCTTCTTACAACTGCACCCTAATGTTTGTTCTTTCAAATTGCCTTTCAGGGTGCCAAGGATCTTTATAGGAGAGAAAACAGCCTGCGTCATGAGAGCGGTGCGAAGAATGATGCTACATCATCTTCAGCAGCATCATGACCTGTATCTGTCTTATATCTGAAAGAAATTGTAATTGGGTTTAGGCATCTCACCCAGTATACGATGCATGTGTTAAAACTTCTTAGAACTTTCAGTTTTCTTTCTTTCTTTCTTTTGAACTATTCTTTTGAACTATGTATTTGAATGTAGGTTGTGATTTTCATTGCCAGCTAATGTAGTATTGTTGTTTGGATCGTTGATTGAGGTGGGCCCATTTGTGTTTAACTGTGTTCTAGTTGAATGATTTGAAAGATGATTTTTCATAACATGAAGTTATCCTGTTGTTTTGCTTCGGAAAATGATTCTATTCTTTTCTTGTTACCATACTCTTCTTTTCAGAGCGACTTTGTATCCTAGTTCTAAAACTCGCCGAGTCGACTCAAAAGTTGCCCGAGATTTGATTCGGTTCCCTATTTTGTACATATAAGAGGTACCTCTTGCTGATCCAGACCGTTCATCATGTGGGGCCCACCACCGAATCTCCGTTGGTCAACCCTAGCTATTTGGCTGTTGGCCTTGCAAACGGACGGTTAAGGTGCTATCGGAATTATCTAGGTTAGTTACTAGTCCTTGAATGTCCGTACAGTCAGTACACTTTGTGCAGTATCAAGCCTCTCACCTATTGGGCCCTACCATGGATGGGACGCATCACAACGGTCAGGTGAGGTTGGCCGTGCATTTGAATAATCCTGAGGACGATTACAAATGGCGACTGGTAAATGATCCAAACCGTCAAGGGGCAATGGGCAAACAACCTCTAATTAATGGCTAGGATCATATGACTGATTCGGTACAGTCAGCGAATAAGATGACTGGGATGTTTTAATGGTTGAGATTTTATTTATTTATTTTTAATTTTTATCAGCAAGCTATGGTGGCCCCGTCAGATGAGACATAGATCTATTTTGGGTGAGATCCTGACTGCTTACTATGTGGGCCCTAACACGGTACATTATCTAGACCATCCAATGGTATACGATCTAAAGCAGCTAACGGTGGATCAAAATCTTCCAAACACCATTGGATGACATTTGCTTGTTTACGGAAACCATGATTCAATGTTTAGCAATGGACACTATCATCCAAATTCCAAACCATGCTAGAGTCAGGTCCATCTCAAGTGGACTGAGCGGATTAGGTGCAGCCCCGGCTGTAGCGCCCACCTTGATGTATGTATTGTATATCCACACCGTCCATCCGTTTTGCTAGCTTATTATAGGGCATTAGCCCGAAAATGAAGCAGATCAAAATCTCAGGTGAACCACTCCATAGGAAACAGTGGTGATTGAATGCTCACCATTAAAACCCCACCTTTTATCCAGCGTAAACGGATTGGCTACTCCCCCTACCACCAGCCAATGGCTGGTGGTCGGTGCTCTGTGGGCCCCACCATGATGTATGTGTTTCATCCATGTCGTCCATCTATATCGAAATCTCAAGTGGACCACATTATAGGAAACAGTGTTGAATGAAGTTGACCATTAAAAACATTTTGGGCGCATAAAAGTTTTTGGTCACGCTGATATTTATTTTTTCCCTTCATCTGGGTCCTTATGACCTAATCAACAGATTAGATGTCAAATAAACAGTACAGTGGGCCTTAGAAGGATTTTAACGGTGGATATCCAATCATTATTATATTATTATTTTTCCCGTGGTGTGATCCACTTGAGAATTATATCCCCGTCAGTTTTTGTATAAAGCCCTAAAATGATACGTAAAAATGGATGAAACACATACTTCATGGTGGGCCCACGGAGTACCGACCAGCAGCCACGGGGCTGGTGTCAGGGGGAGAAGCCAATCCGTCTCCTTATCCAGCGTCTTTTATGAAGGATCCAAAACTTACCTTTCCAACTTAGACCTTGCACGTTCGGACAGAGCATTTGAGAACGAAAATACCCCTGCTTTAAATTTTTCGTGTCTTTAGACCTATAGCTACGAATTATAACCGTAGCTTTAAGTAGGGCACAGGGGTATTTTCGTCCTCGAATGTTCTGTCCGTACGTGAAAGGTCTAAATTAGCAAGGTAAGTTTTGGATTCATCATAAAAGATGCTGGATAAAACGTGGGATTAACGGTGGTAATTTTCTCCCTCCTTAATGCCCTCTTCCATACAACCTGTTGATAAAGCATAGAGCAGGGGAGTATCGATCACGCTCATCCAGAGTATCAAATACTGTGGAGCTCACTGATTTATGTCTCCTATCCACACCGTCCATCAAGATCTTTTTAAGGTATGAGCCCAAAAATGAAGCATATCCAAAGATCAAGTGGACCACACCATAGGAAACAGCAGTAATTGAACACCTACCGATGGATCCTTACTCTTGCTCCGGTGGTAGATTCTCATGAGTCTCAACACCCGATCAAGGGTTCGAGTATCCATAGGTGGTGAAATCCCACTACGGCGTGACTGTGTTGGGTGTGTAGAAAACGGATGGACGGCTTGGATAAGACACATACATCCACAGTGGGCCCCACACAGTTTACACAGTACCAATACGCTTCCGCGTAAAGAGGGTTTATTGCTGCTGTCGTAGGGTTTTCGGTGGGTTTCGACGGAGAGAGAGAGAGGACCGTCCCAAAGGGATTCCAGCGACAGAGAAAGAAGCGCCGAGAGAGATCGAAGACCTTATTGGCTGGAGAAGGGATTCTGGCTACACAGAGAGAGAAGGGATTCCGGCTAGAGAGAGAGAGAGAGAGAGAGAGAGAGAGAGAGAGACGTCGGAGCAGGTACGTGGAGCTACGCTGGCAGATTTATTTCGAGCTCGAAACTCTCCCATGTCAATCCAGACCGTACACACTCTAGTCCCCCTTTTAGATGGGCATAACCCGAAAATCACATTGATTGGACGACTCAAATAGTCCTAACTACTGGGCATCGAATGACCGATCAAAAGAAAAAGAAAATCAGCGCTCCGAATTCAATGGAGAAATTAGTTGGTTTCGGCCTCTGATCGTCCACAATATCATTTTTCTTCCAAGCAGTATCTGATCATCCAATCAGTGTGAGTTTTGGCCTCTGCTCATCCATAAAAGGACCTTGAATCTGAAATTTTGGGTGGTTCTGATTGATGTAAATGATTGTCATTTTTAATGTAGATGAGTTGCCAGTGTTTAATAGATTATGGCGAATCCGCATATTAGTGTAGTCATGGTAATTTTCTGGTTGAGGAATGCTAGTATGAATGTGTGATACACACATCCAATCCAAACATATCCACACCAATTAATGTTTTCCATATGGACGCTTAACATTCGATGTTGTATACTCTCTCTTGGATAGGATAATTGTGTAAAATATGATAGCGGCCGTGTGTTGGGTCCCAAAAGGTGCTTCAAAGGTTGTACCAGTTGTTGCGGAGCCACCCTCAAAAGAGGAGATTGAAGAGATCTTGAAGAGAGGGGTTCTAGAAAGAAGGTAAAATGCTTATGTTATACTCACTTACATGGTCATTGCTGTTACATTATGTAGTCTAGCCATTGACACTTAGAGATGTTAATTTTTATTTGCAAGTGATGAGCTTGAGTACCCAAATGCAATTAAAAAAGTTTATCCAATGCATCATCCATGCATCAGTTAGGGGTCGTGTGGATGCCTGTAAGTTTTGTAAGTGGGAAATGATTTCCAAGTAAGTCACTTACAGGTAGTGTTTGGGGGAGGAAATTAACCTTAAGTCACTGCTGGTTATGCGTTTAAGGAAATATTGTATGCCTGAAGTGTGTAGGGAATGATCACATGCATTCAAATGTTTGAGCTGTGTAGGGCCCACCTTGATGCATGAGTTCCATCAAGCTGTCTATTAGAACCCACTCCCACCCACATTGCATTTACTTGAAGTGTCTGTATATTCTTGTTGGATTATATAATCTTCGTGCTCTGTCTTGTTCTAAAAGTTGTATGCTCATGCAGCGGACACAGCAAGGATGAACAAGATGAGGAAATGGATGTTGATGCTGCTGTGCAGACCAATGCAATCGGTCAGGCATTAGCTGCAGCAGATGCTCTTGGCAAAAATTCCGGAAACAATTTTCAGGACATAACTGATGGCTTGAGGGAACTTGATATGGATAATTATGATGAAGAGGATGCAGGTACTTCCTATGATTTATCTACATGTGTTTGCCAACTACTTATCATGTCATTATAAAATTTCATTAGGTTGTGTTTGGATTGAGGAAAACTAAATGTGGATATGGAAAAGTGACCTGGAATCCTCAGGGAATGGACAACCATGGATTTAGGTCTTCTGTTCTTTGTTTTGGTTTCCAGTTTTACATGGATATGATCACCTCGAACAGTTGCCTCGTATCGTTTCTCTGCCTCAATAATTGATTTAATGCCTTATTCCGGTGAAATAAATGATGACATTTTTTTTGGGAAAATTTGGGAAATAGAAATAAGTTTCTAGAGCTCTACTTCTTTCTCAAACAGAGGAAAAGTGAGTTTTCCGCCGAAGCTGATTTCATTTCCAAGGTTTTCCAAGTTTCCAAACACCACCTTAGGTTCATTGATCCTTGCATGGAAGTTGAGGCACACTGTCTAATTTCTCCTTTTATTTCAGAAAAAAAAAGAAGGTAAAAAAGTTGTGTGGATATTTTACCAACAATGTATTTCTTTTGGACAACATCAGGCATTGAGCTATTTAGTTCTGGACTTGGTGACACTTTCTATCCCAGCAATGACATGGATCCATATCTGAAGGATAAGGATGTAAGTCTTGTGCTCTTTTTACATGAGCATCCATTGCATCTTCGGCTTCCAATGCATGAACTATGCCATGGTTCTTCTGGCAGGATGATGATGAAGAGGAAATTGAAGACATGACCATAAAACCGTCGGATGCAGTTATAGTCTGTGCACGTAATGAGGATGATGTCAGTCATCTCGAGGCATGTGATAGTGACTTGATCAGCACTTGCTTCTCCTTTTTGTTCTCGCTTTCATCCTTGCATATTATTGAGTTTGTGATCTCTTTCCCTTCTGTTTATCATTGTACTTGCACATGGGGATGCTGGGTGCCCAATTGCATTTTCATTTGATAGTAGACATCTCATCAATCCCTTGTTGATTTAATTGTGACAAGGAAGGAAAAACTCTTACAGTTTCTTTATTTTGTTTGGCAGGTTTGGATACTTGAAGAATCAGAAGATGGTGATTCAAACATGTATGTTCATCATGATATAATACTTCCAGCCTTTCCCCTTTGCACATCATGGCTTGATTGTAACCTCAAAAGTGGAGATAAAGGTGAGTTCCATATACCCCTGTTTGAATATATATATATATATATATATATATATATTCCTTTTCAAATTTTATTGAGGGAGACTGCTTGGGTTATGCTGGGATTTTAGTTGGGAACTTTGAAGGTTGGCTTTTGCCTTCTTTTTTTTTTTTTAAAAAAAGGTGCTGCATCTGTTTTTTTTTTGAAAGATAACAGGAACTTTCATTAAAAGGTGCTGAGATAGCAGTAGCGCAAAGAGGAAACAAGAAAAAGTGAAAGGAAAAAAAAGAAAAAGAAAAGCTAAATTACAACATCCAACCCTTAGCTGTAACCCACTCCATAGCAATGTCCCAAACATGAGAAGCGACCCAATCCACACTACGGCTGACATTATTGAAGCATCTACCATTCCTCTCAACCCAAATAGCCAATAAAGCAGCAAGGAGACAAAGTTTCCAAATCGCACGAGAATTCTTGCGAAAGGCCACCCCGTGCCAATATAAGAACAAATCCCCAATGTCAAAAGGCATACACCACACCAAACCGAACCTAGCGAGAAGAGAAATCCACACACGACTCACAAAGGAACAATGATGGTTGATCGTCTCTTTACGAGCCATACAAAGGAGATGTTCGGGACAATCATGGACCATTTTTGGAGTTTGTCGATTGTGAGGATTTGTTTTCTACCCGAAAGCCCCGATCTTAGGAGGGCCTCTATAATGCCAAAGAAAAGAGGTGCTCAATTCTCTCCCCTTCATTATGAAGCATAAAGTAGAAAGATTTCATCGTGAAGCGACCAAACTTATCTCTAGTCCAAACTAGGCTATCGACCTCACCAGCCTTCGGAATGTTGGGTTGGAACAAATCCAAAAGGGCAACATACTCTTCCACCTCCTCGTCCCACAAGGACTTGCTACAGGGTGACCAAACAATCGCCTCACCACGGATCTCATAACATTTATCAATCATGATACTTCTATTTGGGGCAAGAGTAGCTATGGCCAAGAAGCGGGTGGAGAGAGGCATATTGCCTCTCCACATATCTTTCTAGAAATGATTATTTCACCCCTTTTCCAAGATAAAAGGCAACGCCATCGAAGAATTTGTGCTTAATGCTAACGATACCTTTCCATACCGAAGAGGATTTGTAGAGGGAGGATTCCTTCGTCCACTAGCCTCCTACCAAGCAACCATATTTACCTGCAATAGCCTTTCTCCAAAGAGCTCCCGATTCAGTCCTAAATCTCCACCACCATTTGCCTAAGAGGGCCTCGTTCATTAAGGCCAAAGAGTGAATATTAGCGTCGCCTTCATCATATGGCTTACACACCACCCTAGTCCAACAAGTGAAACATTTTCTTCTCGACTGAGTCACCCCAAAGGAAATCACGTCTTCGCTTGCCGAGGTGGGAGAGAACCGCCTTTGGGCATTTGAAAGTGACAAGAAATAAATAGAGAGATTGGATAGAACAACTTTAATAAGGGTAATCTGCTTGCCAAGAGACAATTACCTTCCTCTCCAAGCCGATAATTTCTCATCTCTATCCTTTCTACCACTTTGTCTCAAAGATGCTTAGCCGGTTTTCCAATGCAGAGGGGGAGCCCCGAATAAGAGGGGAAGGATTCTGCCTTGCAGCCGAAAAGGTTCGCAAAGTGACCAATTGCTTCACTATTCAAATGAATACCATGCATCTCACATTTAGCCAAATTAACATTTTGCCCCAAGACCGCTTCAAAACAATGGAGAATCATGCTCAAATTATCAACCTTTACCTCGTCCGCCTCACAAAAGAGAATTGCATCATCTGCAAACTGAATATGGGAGATTGGGGGAAGCGCCTGACTCACTTGGAAACCTTTGAACAAGCCCACCTGTTGCCCCTTGGAAAGCATCTGTTAGGAACTTGTTTATTTGGTTATACTTCTTTTGAAATCAATAACGTTAATTAAGGCCATTAAAAAAAGCATAATATGATCATATTTGAGGACCATTGCATTCATCTATCTACGGCTTGGACATGAACACGGGTTATTGTTAGACATGGGGGGCTTGGAAAACCCGAAAAACTGACATATCTATAGAAATATATAATGATGTTCAAAAATGTTTTGTTATATGAAATTTGTCCATGGATATTCACGAAAAAGGAGTTCATAAAAGCATGAGATGTAGAAAACTATATGCACATAAGTGGAGATGCATGCCTATGAAACTTGAGTGAACATTTCACAGGACAACTATTCGAGTGGCTATGCTACATAGGGTAGATTGTTGGACAATTAGAAAGTAATGTGAGCATAGATGAGTCTTGCAAAGATGAGGTTGTTGAGATGGATGTGTGGGAAGATAGGAAGGATAGAATTAAAAGTGGGGGTCATCCAAAGCAAACTAAGGATAGTCCCAATAGGGGATTAAAATGATGGAGAGCATAAATGATTTGGTCACGTACAATGAAGACTAGAATGGCTTCGCCGACGAGGGGAACATTGATTAAGGTAGAATGACCTAAAAGAGGATGTGAGGAAGACCTAAAATGAATTGGATTGAGATGGTGAGACGGTGAAAGCCTGTTCACTTATTGAGGATAGGACCTTAGATAAGGTTGATTGGTGAAACAAGATTGTAAAGCTGACCACAGATAGCTGGGTCATGGTTTTGATGATGGTGATGATGAACAGCTAGAAATACATTAGAACACACACGCATCCCATGTTTGCAAAAGTTCACATGCAACCCCTCCTTTCCCATTAGCATATCATATCATGTATTGGACATCTGATCCATTCAAAAGGTAGGGCACACCATGAAGACCACCTTGTGCAAAAATGAGGTGGTCAATCCTAGGTGGGCCGCTGTTGAAATCAATGGACAGCCTAGGATTTGACTCAATTTACATGTGTGTCCCACCTAACGAGTGGATTGCTTGACCTTCTTGTGAGGTGATATTCATGGTGTGGCCCGCCTTTTGTATTGTTCAGATGTCCAACACATGAGACATTAGTAGTAAAGATGAAGTTGCCTATGAAAATCACCTCTCTCTCTCTCTCTCTCTCTCTGGTTTTGATACGTCTCTTTGATTACTGTTTTGTCAAAGATCATTATTATTGCTGGCAATTTCTCCTTTCTTTGTTTTTTGTATTTCTAATGTTTTAGTTGTTTTTTAATGTTTCATCTCTCTCTCTCTCTCTCCCTCTCTCGCTCTCTTTTGCCTCCTTTTGGCTATGGTTTGACTCTTCCTGATGATGGCAGGAAACTTTATAGCTGTAGGCTCGATGGAACTTGCTATTGAAATTTGGGACCTCAACCTTGTATGTGACTTCATATTTCTTATTGGTTGACATAGCTCATCCTTGAGCAGAGGTGTACACGAGTCGAGCCGAGCCGAGCTTTTCCCAGCTCAGGCTCGACTCGGACTGCTCAAGTCTTAGCTTGTGCTCGGCTCAGTCGGCCTTCGAGCTCGGAACAGCAGCTCGTGCTCGGCTCGGCCGAGTTCGAGCCGAGTTGTTGAGTCGAGTTCGAGTCTTCAAGCCTATTTCGAGTTCGAGTTTTCGGCTTATCAGACTGGTTTGTTGCAGCAGTGGCAGGGGCAACTGGACTGGCAAGCTGCAGTGGCAGGGGCGGCCGTGGGGCAGTGCGGGTAAGGGAGGAGGGGGGAGAGAGACGAGTAGAGAGGGATGTGCGAGTAAGGGAGGAGGGAGAGAGTAGGGAGATCGGGCGCCGGTGCGGCCGTGCAGGTAAGGGAGGATGAGAGAGAGAGGTCAGCTTCGCCGGACTGAGAGAGAGGGAGGAAGAGAGGGTTCGTGCGGGCGCCGGGCGGGATGTTTTTTGAAAACGGGTAGTGTAAGGTTTTTTTTTTTTTTTTTGAAGGGTATATATACCCCGTACCGAGTCGAGCCAAGTTCGAGCAGTATTCAAGTCGAGTCAAGCTGGGGGCAAGATCGAACTTGGCTTGAACTGGTTTCAAGCTCCAAAAATTAGCTCGACTCGGTTCGAACTCAGCTTCGATCTGAGTCGAGTCGAGCTTTTTCGAGTCGAGTCAAGCAAGCTACCGAGCTAACTCTGCTCATGTACAACTCTATCCTTGAGAAAATATGACTTCTTTCTATGCTTTGACATCCTTTTTACCTTAGCATTTTGTATGTTGAGTCCTTCATAGCTTGTCTACATTTTCTTTTTCAGATTGATGAAGTTCAACCATTTATGGTCTTAGGGGGCATTTCCAAGAAGAAAAAAAGCAAGAAGGTCTGTAATTATTTTCTTCCTTTACTGTCAATTGCAAATTTTCTTTTTTGATTGTTTCCGGCGAAGTTTCAAAATTGTAAATTTTCTTTTTTGATTGTTTCCTGCATACATTTGATAGTTTTAAGCTTAAGATCTGACAATAACATTTTCTTGTTCGTTTGTGGAAACTTCATCATCTAGTTTATTTTGTATCTTGCCTTTTCTATCACTAGCATGCATATCTCTCTAGTTCCAAGAAAGAAATAAATGAATATGCTTCCTGGATTCTTATTCTTAAATAATATAGGGAATTGCTTCCTCATGCACTTCAATCTGAAGTCCTGATTCTTCAACAGGGGAATTTATGACTTCCCCAACATCCTTGAATTGATGTAGATACCCTCAACTCACCTTGTCAAATGGCCAAGTCAACTAGATGGAGTGGATGGTATCATGTTTTCATAAGCTATTTCCGTCAATTCAAAAGAACAATAAGCAGGGTGTTTTCAGTAATTTTCCCATAAACTCTACAGCTGTTTTAGTTGTCCTTACAGCAATGTTTTGAGTGCTTATTAGATACTAGATATAGATGCCTTCACATTTTCTAACATGTGATCTTACTAAATGTGGGAATTTGATTACTGTAGACATTGGTCAAATACAAAAAGGACAGCCACCAAGATTCTGTACTCGGTCTTGCCTGGAACAAGGAGATCAGGTGAGTGCACAATGCTAGGATGATACGATGTATTCTAGTTCCCCATCAGATCAACAGTCTAGATTATTGGAGCATGGTGCCCATAACAGTCTACACTTTAGATTCTGTACTTTGTGATCCCTGTCCTTATGTCTTCAGTTCCTATGACTGGGCCCCATGGTTTGGTAATCCAGACTGTTAGATCTGATGGGCCCCTCTGTGAATGGCTCGTTTCCCAAAAATCTCCCTGATGGGATGGTCCTAGCCCTTAAGGGGGTGTTTGGCGCATGGTATTGGGAAGGATTAGGTGGGATGGTATTAAAAAAACGTAATTATTACATGTGGCAGGGATTGTCCCCTCTTACCATGGGATAAGCTTAATTTCATGCTATGTTGGTAATACGGTGGTACATTGAATGAATATACCCACCATCATTTGAAACTACTGAGAATAACACGTGTTATATCCAAACCATTCATCTGTTTTGTAACCTCATTTTATGGCATGGGCCTAAAAATGAGGCAGATCCAAAACTTACGTGGCCCCAAAGAAGTTTTCAATGGTTGGTATTCAATCCCCGCTGCTTTCTATGGTGGGTTCCACTTGAGCTTTAGATCTACCTGATTTTTTGGCCCATGCTCTCAAAAGATCTTGAAAAATGGGTGGACGGTGTGGATATAGCCCACACATCATGGTGGGACCTACACAACTTGCTAACATTGAGTGGAATTGGCACGAGACCCAATGCAATTCCATCTAATCTAATTCCAAGCTTTTCCATTCTTCCCAAACATTGAGTGGAATTGGCATAGGACCAAATGCAATTCCATCCCACCTAATCCCATCTAATACCATGTGCCAAATGCCCCCTAAGCGTCTGGCCTGCAAACAGACAGTTAAGTCAATCAAGGCCCACATTTGTCAGGAAAAAAAGCCAAAGATGGATGGCTAGGATCTTCTAATTTGGGTGATAATTGGAGCATTTTCCATCTATAAGGTGGCCCATCAAATGAAAGATCTGGACTGGCAAACCATGGGCCCCAGTTATATGAACTCAAGACCTGAGGATACAGTTAATATTTGGGTCAAGTGTAATGTTATTCCCCTCATTCTTATGATGATTTAATTGTTGCTGCTGCTTCATAAATTCAGGAATGTCCTAGCCAGTGCAAGTGCAGACAAGTCTGTCAAGGTTTGGGATGTGGTTACAGGGAAATGCCCTCTCACAATGGAACATCATATAGACAAGGCAATTTTCTCTTAATCAACAGCATCCATAGTTTATTTTGAGAACTGTTTTTTTTTTTTTTTGGAATGCAAATGCAATGCATCAGTGCTATTTCTTATTGTTTAAAAGGCTGAGATTATGTTATCATTCTTCTTCCCTTAAACTAATCTGGTTCTTGTGTTTGACTCAATCTTATTGAACAAGTTATATCTTAGGTATCCCATTTATCAAGCTCCTTGATCGGATGACGGAAACACATCAGTTTTCTCTAACTAGACGCCTTTTCTCTCTAATTTATATACTCACTGTACCTGCTGCAAACCCAAATCTGATTGCTTGGAAGGAGTTTTGACTTTCATGGTGGTTGATTTGTATTCGGAAGTCATTATTTCTCTTTATGTAAAGCGTAGTTACATGAACCTCGACCAGAGATATGCATATGCAGGATATATTTGGGTTTTCAGTTTGTTCAGTTGGGGTCATGTTTAAGTGATCCAGACGATTGATCTCTTGGATAGATGATATCTGAAAGCCTCCTTGATAGAACAATCACAGGCTGACTTCTTGTGGCCAGCACATTGATGGTCAAGAGGAGCTGTAAAACAATGGTGCACATGGAACTGAAACACCCAATATCAGTGGGATCATCCAATCTGGGAATTCAACTGTCCAGTGGTCTGGATTACCGGACCATGGGTCCCGCTTGTGCAAACTGAAAACCTGATTATACCAGTTGAGGATCATATAGTTCCTCTTAGCAAATATTTTTGTATATATGATCTTTTAAATAGTGGTTTCTGTATATTAAATGAAAAAGAAAAGAAAAGAAACTAGTGTAATCCCTATTATTTTTTCCCTTCCACGAAATACATGTTTCACTGCCAACCATCTTCCCCTAGAAGCTCACTTAGCATCCCAATCCCCATCTCTTGCTAGGCTCGTGAGCCTTGATAGCCAACATCTTTTGTAGCATGTTCTAGTGAAGCATAAATTTATAGAAATAATTTAATTGTTGATTTCTACCTCTTCCTATGTCTCTCGATCTTGTTACAGGTCCAAGCAGTTGCATGGAACCGGAATGTGCCAGAAGTTCTTCTTAGTGGGTCTTTTGATCACTCAGTGGTCATGGTAAGAGAACACTATCTGTTGCGAACTTAAATGTTTGAACTCTCCCTTTCTTTCTTTTTTTCCCAACATGCTTTTCTAGATCATCTAGATCATTTGTAAAAACAAAGATCTATGTGATTTTTCCTAGGACCAGGAGGATGGTGCATTCTATTTATGAGAAGTGACAGATGCGGGTTCATTTCTAAATATTAGTGAGGTTCAAATATTGGCCGATACATATCGGCTGACATGTATCGTATTGGTATTTTGAAAAAGAAAAATATATGAATGTGCATTATATATGTATTAATATTAAAGCAATCCCCTACTAGAGGCTCAGCCAAGCACGACTGGCCCAAGTTCCGAGTTGAACATTGCTAGCTCCCATGCTTCTAGGATGTGATTTAATATATCAAATTGAAGGTAAAGAGAAGATAGCGATAGTTCATGCATCTTTCAGGAGGTGAATTTACTTAAAATTTTCACAAGTCACTCCAGTTATTGGTTCCTCTATGAAAGTACTTCTCACTTACAAGTTGTTTATGAGAAGGATTTGTAGTGCAACTAAATATTATCCACATTAGTTATACCCCATTAAACAATCTAAGGGCTATAATGCTTCCAAATCTGCATTGTGTTGGTCTCAAGTATTTTGAATATGCGCACATACACCTTAACCTGAATTGTCTCCTATGTCTATGAACTGCAGATGGACATGAGGGCACCCTCACAAGCTGGTACTAAATGGGAGGTTGCAGCTGATGTTGAAAGCTTGGAATGGGATCCGCACAATGAACACTCTTTTGTGGTAATCTTTCTAACCATTTCAATACAAGTTATAGATGAATTTCACTGGCTTAACTTCATTTGAAATTTCACAACATCGGTATATAACCCGGACATGGAAATGTGTTGTTATTAGACAAAAATAAAAATCTGGGTGTTGGACATGGGAAACTCCTAGAAGCCCAATCGGCAAACATCCCACGTATATTATGAGTAATAGGTTTTGTAATTATTTTTGTCAAATTAATTTGAAATGGCGATACCTTTCAAAAAAAAAGTGATAAACCTAAAAGCTCTTCTTTCTGAAAATGAGCAGGATATATTCCCAAAAAAAAAAAAGTTACCGATTTTGAGTATATAAGATGACCTTCACAGCTCAGACCACCTGGTGGACACCCAGTAGGTGATTCTTTTTAGTCTCCCTCCGCTTTCAATCGACCCTAGTGAATCTTTAGCTAAAAAAATAATTTAAAGTCTTCCTTACCATAGATTCTGCTTCTATGGATTCAGCCCATCCGTGGTTTTGGAAGTGACATGTATGAATTTAAATTCTAACATCCCTCAGGATTCTGTAGTCCTTTGCACATGGTCTCAGGTTGCCTTCAGAGCGCCATCAAAGTTAAGTCTCTACCAACCAAAAAATATCAGTTACATACTTTGTGTGGTGTCCAGGAGTCACATACACACATCGTCATGTACCATTGCCAAAAAGCTCCTTGCTACATAATTCTGTTTGATTTATAGACAGTTTGTTCATCAACATACTTTCTCATTTGAAGACTTGCAGATTGACTAGGAACTCTACCGAGTCAATTCGCTATAGTCTGGCACTGTACAAATCCCAATTATACAAAAAAAGAAAAATTGTGTACTAGCTTTTTGACTTGGCCAGTCAAATCTGGATAACTGAAGGACCTAATTCCTGAGCCGAGTATGAGTTTTTAGTACGTTCTAGATGGAAAAATATGAATGGGCTTGGGCTAATAGTTCTCTGAATGTACTCAGGTCAGCCTCGAAGATGGTACAGTTCAAGGTTTCGACATTCGAGCAGCTGCTTCCAACTCAAGTTCTCTTTCCAAACCAAGTTTCACTCTTCATGCACATGATAAAGCTGTTTGTACAATCTCCTATAATCCATCAGCAGCTAACGTATGTCCTTCTCATTCTCAACTTAAGCTTTTTGTAGACCACTTTCAATTCTGAGAAAAAAAGGAAAAAAATTCCATGGTAATTTATTGAAACGGCCGTCGTTCTTTTTGCAGCTGCTTGCAACTGGGTCAACCGATAAAATGGTAGGCTTACCTTTTTAACATCCTTTATTTTTGCATAGACTTTTTATTATTATTATGGTGCACCTCACATGTGTATCTTTCAGGTGAAACTCTGGGATATATCAAACAATCAACCTTCCTGTGTTGCATCCAAGGATCCTAAAGCTGTAAGTGCTGCTTAATTATTTTATCATTGGGAAATGATAAGGAAGGTCACGAACTGGAGGTCCATGTGATGATCTGAACATTCATCTAGAAGGTACTACCATTGTTTATGGGCTACATAGGCGCTGAAGTCTCACTGATTAGAGATCCTCCACTTCCGTACAACTTCCATGCAAAAGGTAAGTTAGGAGGTGCTCTTCTTGGCTGCTGTTTCCAGCTGACCTCTATATGGACAGTGGGATCTCTGATGAGTGAGATATTTTCACGTGGTCCACCTATGGTGAGACCCTCTAAATAAAGAGTCTGGATCATTGCTTGAGGGGCGTAAGGGGTGAGCAGCTCTGTCATGCCTCAACGTTTATGTGTTTTTTTTTCTTTTCTTTTGTGTTGGTTATTGTGTTTTAAGAGGTTTCCATTCTCCTTCATGGATTGCTGATTTTAACACAGCTGTTATCCAATTCCTTTTAAAATGGGTTGATCAAACACTATCTCTATCTTCAAATTTCAAATCGAAGCCTTATTTCCTAACCTTTGTGGTTCAGAGCTTTTCCTTTCTTTCTATTTTTACAGGCATTTTTCTCCAATTAGATTCATGAGTTCTGAGTTGCTCATAAAACGTGTGTATTAGGGACCCTTCATTTCTCTGCAAATTGTAGCCAGAAGCATGTGTTTGACGATTGTGTTGGACATGTTAATGTTGATGTTGGGAAGGAAAATGTTTGTATACGCTTGCCACCACTCAAAATCATTCTAATTCACATGGTGGCCCACATTATGGTTGGATCGGCCTGATTTTGGGGCCGCCAACTTTCACAATAGTGACCCTATCTGTCAAAAAAGAAAAGAAAGGGTAGTGCAACCTTGCTGGGCAGGTCGGATGACATGCAGACCATAGTGCGCCTACACACACCCTATTAGAATAAACTTATTATGTAAGGATTTGTAGAGGAACTGGCATCTTTAGGCTAAATGTAGGGGTGTCAACAGGCCGGGCCAAGCTTTGTCCAAGACCAGCTTGCATTGTTCAACAGGCATCTTTAGGCTAAATGTAGGGGTGTCAACAGGCCGGGCCAAGCTTTGTCCAAGACCAGCTTGCATTGTTCAACATGTGCCTGAGCCCGGCCTAGGCCCCTGATGAACCAAAGTAGTCCAGCCTGAGCTTGGCATGAAATGTTTATTCTAAGCCCGGGCCTAAGGGATATTAAAATTGCCTTTGCAAACCCTAATGGCCAGGGCCCAGCTGATGGCTGTTATACATGGGCCTGAATTTTAAGCCCAGCCCTCAGGCCTGATACTCTAGCCCAAGCTTGGCCCGAGATGGGCCATGCCTAAAGTCCGACGCACCGGGCAGGCCTTAGCTGAATGGGCTTAGTGCTACATTGCTGTTGAAAGAAAATACAAAAGAAGGGTTCCATCAAGGTATGTAATGGATGGATTATGGGATCTTTCTAGCATTGTAGACAAAGGGAAAAGAAGAAAAAAGAAAAGAGATTATTATGTTCTACATAAAGCAAACAAGGTGGTCGATAATATTGGGGTGGCCAGATCCTCTCTTTTGTATTGGGCAATATCCAACCCTTGATTGTTCTTGTTCTTTTATTATTATTATTTATTAAAAAAATTAAATGTATAGAAACGAAGTCGTTTATTTTAAAAAATAATAATAAGAAAGCTGACTTGGGTTGTTGTTATTCTTGTGCACTTGGGTTGTTGTTATTCTTGTGCCGGTGCGGATGCTATTTTCAGGGGGCAGTCTTTTCAGTTTCATTTTCAGAAGACAACCCTTTCTTGTTGGCAATTGGAGGCTCCAAAGGGAGGCTGGAAGTGAGCATTCAAATTCAAATCCCGTTCCACCTTTCTGTATTATTTCTACTTATGATGTCCTTTTTCTTCACTGCCTGGATTGACCATAGCCAATGAATTGCCGCCACAGGTATGGGACACGTTATCTGATCCTGGAGTTGTTCGGAGATTTGGGAGTTCTAGCAATCGAAGAACCGACCCCATGCCGGCAGCGTGAGGAAAACCAGGGAGGAGGAGCGTTGTTTATTTGATTAGAAAGGCATGCGTATTGTCAGCTAAGAGAACTCTCAGGAGGGGTTTGTATTTTTGCTGCTGGCTTTGTTGCTATTGATTTATTTGTTGAGAAATATAAAGGGAAAGAAAGGTTTTTATAGGTGTCCATAGAGATGCATCTGATCATACATCTGTATGAATTTTGGATATCGCAGCAGCACCATGATGGGACCCAAAAGATGGATGGTTGAGATAATCAGAGAACCTCTAAATCTGTGCGGGGAAACTGTAGACTACCCAAAAAGATGCAATGAGCCACCCATCATGATTGGAACTGTTCAACCAGTGGGTCCCTGCATAGATGGGCCACGGCACAAGCACACTGATTTTAACCTTCCTAGCCTCTGATTTTTGCTGTGGAAACAAAAATTGCCAGTCCTTAATTCAACTAAAGGAGTTGGGGCTCAATAGATGAGTTCTTTGTGCTGATTCTCATTCACACAAGATTTTAACCGTGCTGGGTGGACCCCACTGTCAGTTGGTCATGGCCCTTGTATCACATTGTTGCATTGATTGGGTAATCCGAACAAATTAAAACGCTCATAATTCATTTGCTGTTCTGGAAAGATTTGTTGGACCGTAAGGATCAGATGATTGGTTTGAAGCTTGGGCAGTTGCCCATCCATGTAAAGCTGATGGGATGAACAGTCCTGATCTTTTACACTTATGCCACAGCAGGATTTAGGTCACTGATACGGAGAAGTGCATCCCCCTCCAGTTTCACTTTCATTTTGGAGCAAACCTTAAATGGTGATGACTCTTCCGCCGTACAATGGCATGGTTTTGCGACAATCCATACCGTCCAAGCCCCTGACCCAATCGTGGATTGAACATAACCCAAAAATTACACTGAGATGATTGTAACCATCTGATTTCGCCCTTGGAATTTAAATCGCTTGCATTTTACTTATAACTGTCTGATTTGGCCCTTGGAATTTTTGGGTGGACCAACCTTGTTCTGTCGTAGAGGCCTAAATGCATGCTGGTCCAGTCATCAGGTCGGCTATTTGTATGTCGAACGTGGCCTTTTATTCAAAATTTCATTAGGGTCACAAGACCCATCTTTTGAACGTCCGGATCTGGCAGTATTGCCACTTTGGCACCTGTTAGGGTTCAAATCATGGTTGGTTGGACTAACCAGGTAGGGCCCATGGTGAGCATTTCTCGGCCATAAAAATTACAAAGGTTCGATTATTGGATAGGCTACACAAAATTGCCCATTTTGTTCATGTGTGGCCCATTTGATGATGAGCGAACCGGCTTAAATTTTGGACCAATGCTTTCTCAAGAAAAGAAATTAAGGATAATAGTCATCCCAAGCACCCATGAGAGTATATCAGATTGGTTGGATCGTCTGCAGGGATATGACGATGATGATGAGGGCCATGATCAATCAACGATGATGGTGGGTCTTTCATTGGTACAAATTGGCCGTATGGCTTGATAATCTAGACGACTGGTTTTGTTTGGTCCTTTGTTGATGGACCATGTCCCAAAAATCTCCTCCATAGGAAAGTCCTAATATTTCAATTTGTACTTGCAAATAAATAAATGGTCAAGGACATAATGGAGCAATGTCTCCATTCAACTGAAAAGAGGCTCAAGAGTAGTTGCTGGGGCCTTCTAATTATTGAGATTTGTAATGAGTCGTCCATCCATACAGGCATCCGACATTCCAATGGTCTGGATCGCTGGAAATTGGGCTCCACTTGAGAAAAACAGAAAATCCAAGTATAATGTGCATTATCTCTGGTTGGGACCGACTGACACGATTTCCGAAGCTTGTCCTCTTACTGTCAATTCATCTCCAATATCTAACGCATGACTTATCATTAAGGACGAAGGATTCTACTTATGGATGGTAGGGCCACTTGCACTAAGAAAAAAGAGTACTGGTCACTACCATTCAATACTCGGGCAGGAAATCATTACCATAAAAACGATAGGCCCTATAATAGTGACCACTCTTCTTGAAAATCAAATCGATCCATTCACTAGGTGGGCCCCACCAGTGTGTTGAGTTGGACCTCTGGTGTTTCACTGATTCCGAATGACGTGGCCCACCTGATGAGCTTACAGGCCAAGTTTTTGTTTGGGGAGATCTTGATGGTGGGGCCCACTGTTTTAACGGCACCGATGTCTTATTCAAGCAGCAGGTTCAACAATATGGTACCATTTGTGGTACACCTTTATTGTAGGTGATCAGCCCTTAGAAAAATGGGGCATCATAATCTTCACAATGTCAAAAAAGATAAAGGAATATGAATTGTTTAAATAAGGTAGTGGATCTCTTTATGGCTAACAACATTCCTATCAATTGTATAAGGTGGCCATGTCCCTTGTCTTTTTGGATAATTGAGAGCACTACACATCCACAAAGCTATTTTATGTAACCTCACTTTAGTATTATTTGATATTTAATACTCTGGCAGAGTATCACACTTGATACGCTGGCAATCCGAAATTACACAGTTGCCATGTATTGGGTAGAAGCCACTGTGTTCAAATCAGTCTCAAAGTCAGATTGTATGAACAATCCTAACCTCTGATTTAAAGACAAGTGTTTGATAAATTGGAGGATGGTATAGTTTTCTTTTTTAACCGTCCAATAAAATGTCCAGCAATCTGATAGTCACCTAATCGAATAAAAACAATTATTGGTTCATGATACATCTAAACTTAGACCCATATTTAGGCAGTTTAATTTGAATTACGTGTACGCCACGTTTGTGATTTTTATGCAATTTCTAAGCGCCTGTGTATCATCTATAACAATCTGCCAGATTATCAAAGTCATTCTCTTCATTTTTATATGTAGGCCATGTTCCATTGTGGCACATATGATGTTACACTTAGAACAGAACATGGCAGAAGTCTACATTAAAAAAAAAAAATATTATTAATTTAGTAAAAGAAGACTTTGTAAGCTCATGAAATTGTCAATGCATTGAGATGAAATCAACTTAATAGGCCAAAATCAAGTGCCCCAGATGTGCTGGATTGGGACATGTGCATGTGATCTTGGACGTTCATCAGCAGGGCCTTTATGGAATACTTCCTAGTGTAAAATCAGGCCAAACTTAAGTTCCCCACGTGGCTGATTAGCATACGTGCGTGAGATCTTGGATGTTTGTCGATTGGGCCCTTGTAGAATGCGCCATGTTATAAAAATAGGGCGAAATCGAATGGCCCACATGGGTCTAATTGGGACATGCGCATTGAGATGTGGGATGTTCATCATGGTATAAAAATCAGCCCAGATGAAGTGTCCCGCATGTGTGGCATTGTGAAGTGAGATCTGGGACGTTCATCGGATGGGACGATATGGGAGTCTTTTTATTTATTTATTATTATTATTATTATTATTTTTTTTGCAATTAATGAATATAATGTAATGGTATGACTGGATCCGAAGGATCTTGCTGCATACACAACTCCATTGAACTGGAGATGGCCCATGGCATAAAAATCAGGCTGGCTAGCTCATCAGGTGGGTCAGACATCTACATGGAACGTCTGATCTACATACATGATATATGTGTTGCCCAACAATGATAGAAATGACACATTTTTTTGGATAGAACACATAGATAAACATAAAGTGGGGCCCAGCTAGGCTAGCTTACACTATAATGACTTGATGCATGGGCCCAAATCCGGTCTGGGGCTGCCCGTTGCAGCCTTTAAGTACGTCATGGTTGATAATGGGTTGGACTGGGCTAGTGGCAGAACTGGGCTTGGATCCGGGTCCATTTACAGCCTTACGTGAATGAGAAGTGTTTGAAGTCATTGCTTTTAAATAAGAAATAAAATAAAACGGTCCATTTGGATCTTAGACTTTGTGAAACAACATGGAAAGCAAGTGGTTGCCCTCACATTTCCTCTTCTTTTTTCTTTTTTCTTTTTTAATGAATTTTGAACCATAGAGCATAATGATTTCATTCTTACAAAAATAAAATATTGCAATGTCAATGCTCTCTCTTTTTCTCTCTACCAACCTCATTCTTCAACATAGAAAGAAAGAATCTCTGATTTCATGCTCTTGAAAAAGAAGAAGAAGGAGGAGAGAGAGAGAGAGAGATTCGACAAGGAATTTTATCTTATTTCATTATATCATGGCTTTCTCATTTCTCAAGAAAATCATTCTCCTCTTCATCCTCATCTCAGCATCAATAATTCCAGCCTCATTTGCAGGTGGGTTTTTTTTTTTTGGCGCACCAAATCAATGCCATGAACACATTGTCATGAAAATTCATGGTTTCGGGACCAAAATGATGTCTTTGAATGGTCCATGACCTGACCCAGCTTTGATTATCTTCACCCATCATTCAATGATTCAAGCCAGGGAGCGATGCTTGATTCTTATGTTCATGTTTTGCTTAAACATGCATCAATTCGTATATTCCGAAGGGTCTTGTTTGGGTGCCATTTAAAAATAGATTCGTCTCATTTTAGTTAACTTTAACATGTATTAGAGTTTCTAGTTTTTTTTTTTTTTTTTGTAGGGAATAGAAATAGTCTTCATAACCAACAATTCTTACCATGGTATGTTTGGCTACACCAAAATTCATGAAATATTATCAAGTTTGCACCAAACTAAACTGATTAATCATGAAATTTCTGGATATTGGTGCAACAAAATGCATTATATATAAATGTGTGTGTGTGTGCGCGCGCGCGCATGCACGCACCTTTACGCACGTATCATGGGCCTAAAATCCGAATGGTCCATGTGATGCAACACCCAAGGAAACCCCCAAGAATCAATTTTCACTCCGATCCAGAACTCTGGTGCGCCATAGCAAAGAGAGATGCAAATGAAGAGAGGAAACTGTTTTCTTTTTCCATGTCCCACCAAAGTTTTGGATTAGAGTAAAAGTTGGACCTTGTGGGTTTCATGAGGTACTGCATCACATGGACCGTGCAAATTTTGGACTCACATAAGGTGTGATGAGTTCTCATATATATATATATATATATATATATATATATAGACACTAATAAGGTTTACAAGTTAAAGACAACAGGAATCAAACAAATTGGATCACTAGCACACAATACCTTGTCTCTACCAGCTCAATTAATATCTAATACATAATTATTATTAATTTAAATTAGATGAACTCATTTTTAAGTGGCACACCCAAACAGGCCCTAATTAGAACTTTTCTTATTATTGTGTTTCCATATTCACATTTGAATGATGCCAATTTTGTGTGCCACTGCATGTTTGGATGCTTGATTGTATTGAATTGCGATAGCTCAATTCAATAACGTGCAAGTTACCAAAGTGGGGTTAGCCTCAAACAACAAATCATATCATTTCAAGTTGGATGGAATCAGAGTTAAGGGTCAATCTTCTTCTTCATTGTGAACTAAAGCGATTCCATTCCCACTTCAATTTTGGCCATTTCCTTTTATATTTAATTTTATTATTGCAATTCAGTTCAACTGATCATCCAAACATGTCATAATAAATCGGTCAGTGTCATTCAAATAAACTAATGGAAAGAAGCAAGAACTACCATCAAAATTTTAAATTGATTGAAATGAAAAGCAGCTAAAACTTTTTCTCTCTAACATAAAAATACCTTCTTTTTTTATTTGCTTAAAATGCTCCAAATTTCTGATATTTTCATATACTGTCATGTGATCTTACATACATGCACTTGATTCTTCTCTCAACGTTGAAGTAGAAACAATTTTATGGGATTATATACCTCAATATGGATTCATGCAGGTGGGCATAGGAGGTACATGCATAAAAATGCAATTGAAGCTGGTCCATTGAGTGAGGTATTTCATTCATAAACACAAAACACAAACATTTTCTTTCCCTTTTTCTTTTATTTATATATTTATTTATTTTATAATGAGGGGTCAATTTTCACATTGAATCCAATGGCTGAAGATGGAAATCCTATATATATATATCTTATAGGTTTTGCTAGAATACATCTACATTAGCGGTTGCTCAGGGACATTTTCGATGACCCGAACCATTTATATGATGAGCTTTGACGATGGTTGGAGAATGCCCAAAAACACTCCAAGGGATTGAAATATTTGAATCCTTTTGATTATTTGAAGGCTAAGGAGTCCATCCATATTGAAAACAAAAGAGTCAAATAATCAAAATATTGAAATACTCTAATTCATTAGCTCTTTTATTTTATTTATTTTTATTTTAAAAAAAATTTTTAATGTTAGCGCCCCTCCAAGGTGAGCCCCATAACATAACATAAATGGTTGGGGTCATTGAAAAATGACCTTAGATTCAAAAGATAAATTCTCCATGTATTATGTATTGTGTTGTAATATGTTGGGATGTATTCTAGTAAGCCTCTATTTTTCTTCTACTTCATGTAAGCACGTACATACATGCATACACAATGCCACCCGGACAAAGCCTTACAAGAATCGTTCGGTGAATATCCTTTTAAAAAAAGCACATTGTATACACATATATATATATACACATACACATTTATACATGTATTTCCAGTGGTTCTACTTCTTTTTCTTCTGTGTACTACTTAGATATATTCTTCACACATTTATGGTGATTTTGTTAGTTTTCTTAGTTTATATACAGTTAAGGAACATGAAAGTGGTGAACTCTCTCTCTCTCTCTCTCTCTAGCACACACCACACAGGTGCGCATGCATGCACCACACTCACAGTGTTGGAGACGATTTTGGTTCTACCGCATATAGTAGAGGCATACACAAGCATATACATTCTGAAGTAGAACTGGTAGCAGACGATTTTATGGAGTGCTAGAATCGAATCAAATAAGACCCGAAGGTTGGAGATAATGGAAAAATAACTTAGGTAATAGTTTCCAACAGTTGTTACTTTGCAGTAGATTACTAAAATTGTGCATATAAGATATCTTTGAAAAGCTATCAACCAACCTGACGACTTGGCTAGCTCTCAAATGATTTCACAAGATTAAGGTTGTAATTAAGAGTTAAATTCCAATTTAAAACCGAAATTTATTACTTTTAGTAAGTTAAGATTTTATTATTTTGGGGTCAATTAGGACTTAAATGATCCAATTTAACGATGAATCCTTTTGAGTCATTTATTAGAGTTTGAGTTTGTTTATGACTTCTTTACTGATTTTAATAAATTCATTATTTTTGGTCGAATTTGTAATATACATGTGGAAACAATTCATTCATTATTATCAATTTTATTTTCTTTTTAATATTTTTTCCTTGGATTCAAGTCTTATTGTGGGGAAGAAGACAATGATCTTATCTCCCCTCTCCATAACACTCCCGACATGCACATGCCCACACATGCGAAAGAGAGGCATGCACAATCACATGTACACACACAAACATGCACCCGTTGTTTCCACTCCCACTCATTTTTGGGGAGCGGATTAGGTGAGACCCTGGATCCATCGAGGTGGGTGGGACACGCTCACAGTGATGTATGTGTCTTAAATCCACACCGTCCAATCATTTTGAAAACCCATTTTAAGACATGATCCTGTAGATGCCCCACTCATGCTAGCAACTTGATAAAGCATGGATAGTCCTTAAGAGCTATTACCTTAATCCTAGCTTAACTTAAACTCTCAAGTCTTAGCCGCCATTTTCAAGCCTTAACTAAGCCTTAGCCATACCACAAGCCATTTCTAAGGCTTAAACCTAAGCCTTAAAGCCACTTTTTGGAACCAAACAAGCCATCTGGCCAAAGTACGAAGAAAATCAATTAGGTGGCGATAGTTCGACCACTACTAGCAATAAGAAAATTACCATATTCTCTCGAGAGATGTGCCCTGAGCTACAACTCTCTTGGAGAGACGACGGCAATGGACCCCTATTGCCTTGAGAATGATCATTATTTACCATTTTACTAACCATTTTAACCCATAAAAGATTGTTTGTGGCACCTCTTCTCCCTCTACCAATTATAAGCCTCTACATCATCCTTTACCCTCCACGATCCTAATAATTACCAAAAAACCACTAAGGAGCCTATAAATACTCCCTTTCTCTCTTCATTTTGACACCAAAATCAAGAAGAAGAGTAAGAGTGAAAGAGCGAGTGAGTGAGAGAGAGTAAAAGGTGAGCTTGAGTTTCCATAGCTTCTATCCTTTTCACCCCCCTTAGCTTCCTTTGAACCATTCCTTAGCCATCTACCCCACTTGAGTCAACCCTCTTTCCTAGGTTTACCTAGGACTGTAAGATCAGGCCACTTCAACCTGCAAATTAAAGATCTAGCCATCATCACTAACATTCACATTTTACTAATTATATCATCATCTTTTTTCTCAACTCCCCTGCTTCTCTAGATTGTTATAGAATGTATGCTCTGTAACTTGCCGAAACTCTGGATATATCACATCATAAACTTATGGTAGCCTAGTTCTCTTACATATCATTCTGGCATCATCGCATCTCCTCTTAACCTTATTTCCTTTCTAGATGTTCTTTTAATGTATGCTTTGTGACTTGTTGGAACTTCGGACCCTGTCACATTAGAAATCCAAGTTTGCCTAGTCCTATTGTAGTACTTTGCATCATATCATTCTATCCCCTGAAATTAGTTAGCCACACGAAGTAGAGACTGTACCCTCGTACGGGCAGAGATGGTGCATAACACCTTTCCTATTTGTAACCAAGGTCTCTTAGACTCTTAATCGCAGATCAGGAATCAATCTAAAATGAAAGACTTTTCAAATTCTCTAGTCTTTTTAGATCGTAGATTTTGAGTTGTCCCTTAGACTCTTAATCGCAGATCAGGAATCAATCTAAAATGAAAGACTTTTCGAATTCTTAAGTCTTTTTAGATCCTAGATTTTGAGTTTCTAAGTAAAACACACACACACACACACACACACATATATGCGCTAATTTCTAGCATTCACATATCTTAAAAATGAAGGTGACTGAAATCTCAGGTGGACCATATCACAGGAAACAATTTTGATTGAATCTCCACTATTAAAAACTTCATAAATTCCACTGGAATATTTATTTGTCATCTAACCTATTGATAAGGTCGCAAACACCTAGATGAATAGACCACACAATATCATCTTGATCCAAACCTTTTATGGTCACAAGAAGTTTTTAATGGTCAATCACCACTGTTTCCTGTACTATAGCCCATTTCGAATTTAGAACTGTTTCGTTTTTTTTTTATCATACCCTAAAATGAGATTTTAACAAGGATGGACAGCATGTATTTATTCACAAACATCACAGTGGCCCCATAGTCAAGGGTCCCACCCACCTCAGTGTCGGGCCCACCTGTTATGTGTATGTAGAATCCACATTATGAATCTTGTGAGCCTCCTTGCATTCACCGTATATCCCAAGAATCATCTTGATCCAAAACTTAGGTAGGACACCACATGGAGCAATGCACAGTCACTACTAACATGTATGTATTGCTCCAGACACTACAAAAATGTATTTATTGACGTGGTGTGGCCCACCTGAGTTTTGGTGTGTCCCTTTATCCTCGAGGGGCACACCTGATAACTGGCTTAATGGCACACCACACCATATACAGATCCCAGTGGAAGCCACATTTCACGTCGAAGTTTGTATGGTGTGGCCCATCTGAGTAATGGATTGGGATGGATTTTATAATAGAGGTCTAAAATGTGTTCGTGCATCTAGTAGATGGGTCGGATGGCACACCCGCATCATGATAGGCCCCACACGATCCGAACATATGCAATCATTCACCTTTTCATCCTATGGCTGGCAGGAAGCAGCACAGAAGGACGTGGACACTGAAAAAGAAGGTAGAGCCATAAACAAGAGAATCCTCAAAGTCCATACAAAAGACTATGAAACATATGATCCAGCCCCAGCTCTTGACAAGCCTCCCTTCAAGCTCATACCCAACTAATCCTGCTCTGCTTTATTATATATATACTTACCATGTGAAGATATCTGCGTGTAATGTATACATGATATATGGGGATGATATATACAATGTTATGTGTAAGGTATGTCTTATGTCATGACTACTCATTTCATATGGGTACATGTGAACTCATGCATGTGTTAATGATGTTTACCGTGTAGATATGGATCAAATGTGGTGATGGTGACTGGTGATGGATCGGGTCAGGTTGACCCATGGATCAATTTTCTAGACCCACTTCTGAGGTGGCTAAGCTGGTCATGTTCAAGCTAGAGAATATAGCCTTTTCAATGGGCTGGGCCATATAACACAAACCAAATTAGATTTTTATTTTTTTATTTTTGGTTTAAAAAAAAAAAACCCTAAATAAACCATCAAAATGTAAGTGTAGGCACATAGGAATGATGTATGTACATATTAATGAATGTATATATACACAATGTGGCCAGGCCAGTGGGGTCCATTTTGTTTAATGACCTTAAATGGTTGGGTCTAGAATGGATGAAGTTTATTAAGTTGGAACATTAATTCTATCAATTTCATCAGTGTCTTGAAACTTATGTTTTAGAAAAGATCAACCATGGTCCAAGAAAAGATAAAATCAGATAGTGGATGGCTAGGATCTTTTAATTTGAAATATTTTAAGGTTGTCCTTCATCAATGATAGTGTCCATCAAGCCTATGGTTCTGATCAATAAGAGATGTGAAAAAGCGTACATCCATGATAGTGTCCATGAAGCCCATGGTTCTGATCAATGAGAGACGTGAAAAAGCGTACATAGCTTGGCATAGAGTTTCTTACACGTGTATGTGCATACATACATTAATGTTTGTACATCCATTACCAGGTTGGCATATGTTGTGATGTTTGGATAGGCCTATTTACACTCATCTGCATGTGTGCTTAGCAAGCTCTACGCAAGTGTCAAGTGAGCCTTGATACGCTGGCCTAGACCTAACCTTCAATTTCTCACATTGGTTAGACCTTTTGGCCTAAAAATCAGATGGTTTCTTAGGCTTGTTTGATTTTTCATGTCCGATGTAAATCTCTTGTAAATAAGTAATTATTAATTTTTCAACCCAGTTTTGAAAATGGGTGATTAATTTTGTTTAGAAAGGAGTTCAAAAGTATCGGCTTAAATTTTTGGGCCTTAATGTGATGTATATAACATATTCTCGCCATCTATCTGTTTTACCAAAACATTTTAGGGCATGATTCAAAATAACGTGGCATGTGCAGTGCTCAAGTGGCTCACACCAAGGGAAGCAGTAGCCTTAATAAATCCACCATGAAGAGTTGTTGGAAGCAGTAGCCTTAATAAATCTACCATTAAGAGTTGTTTCCTTCGCGAGGTTGACATTGATGTTTGAATTCATACATTAAATTCAGCCGGCATGATGGATGGACTGTGTGGATAAGTCAAATACGTACGGTGGGCCTCACTCTTTTTTCTTTTTTTTTCTGCCTATTTAACTTTAGCATTAAAAAAGTAGGTCGTCACTGTCTGCATTAGAAAAGATGCAGTAATTATTTACTTAAATAATTATTACTCATTTATAAGGTATTACCGTTTACAAGAAAAATCAAACAGGCCGGTAGGGTGAAAAAAAAAAAAACCGACTCATCTATCAATTTTGTATGCAGCCCACCTAAGGAATGAAATGCCTTTAAAAAAAAAAAAAAAAAACCATAGATCTTATTAGTTCCACGAAATGGAAAGCTTAGATCTTGCAAACGCGTCCCACAACAGTACGTGTATTAGTAGGTGAGATGATCCCTACCCACGTGGGGTTTAGTAAAACCCTGTAGAGAGGATTAGGGGTTGCAATGGGTTGGGTTTGAACACGGTAAGCTAGGCCCAGCCTGACCTAACATTATAAGGATGAAAGTCCTGGCTTGACGTGGCCTAGCACAACTAGCCCAAGCCCAGGCGCAAAAATTAGTTAGACCACTGATCACATCCCTATTTTCTAAGGTGAATGTTCCTGATTTATCCATCAGTTGGGAAGTCTGTACATTCATAAAGAAATAAACATTTTGAAAAAGAAAAAAACAATTCATACAAAAAGCTTATCTTTTTACCCATTTCCATGAAAAAAGTGCTTACTTTTTCAGTTACCCGAATAAATTACAATGTTTTAAGCATATAGTAAAAAGGCCTCATTTTAAGTTTTTTTAACTGACTGATATGGAAAGTAGAAACTAAAATAACTGTTAGAGACTTAGAGGTTGTAAAAGACTGTTTTGCCCTTAAAGTGAAAGACCGCTTGGCAAATGGGTAGGGATGTCAACGGGCCGGGCGTATTCAAATTCCAATTTTTCAGGCCCGAGCCTGGCGCATTGAAACGGGAACGGAAAGGCTACTCCCCCTGACACCAGCCAATGGCTGGTGGTCGGTGCTATGTGGGCCCCACAATGATGTTTGTGTTTCATCCATTCCGTCCATCTATTTTTACAGATCATTTTACGGCGTGAGTCCAAAAATGAACTATATCCAAATCTCAATTGGACCACATTACAGGAAACAGTGTTGAATGAGATTCAACCATTAGAAACATTTTGGGGCCCACAAAAGTTTTAGATCAAGCGGATCTTTGCCGTTTCTCTTCATCTGGGCCTGTATGACCTAATCAACATATTGGATGTTAAATAAACAGTATAGTGGGCCTTGGGAGGATTTTAATGGTGGATATCCAATCACTGTTGTTTTCATGTGGTGTGGTCTACCTGAGATTTATATCCCTTTAAATTTTGGGATAAAGCCATAAAATGATATGTAAAAATGGATGAACGGAATGGATGAAACAAATACATGATGGTTGGGCCCACGGAGCACCGACCATATGCCACGGGCTGGTGGCAGGGAAGTAGCCAATCCGTTTCCCATTGAAACACTCCTGCTGATGGGGATGGAGATAATCATGGCCCATCGTAATGCGTGTAGGACATTCACATTGCAATGTCCGAATGACATCCACACCATCCATCCGTGCGAAAATGATAGACATGGTGGATATTAACAGATGATGCGGTGAACCTCATTTTTAAGATCAGGTCCTAACATAAACCACAGGCATTTTCTTTATATAAGAAATACTGCACCATGTACATGTTGAACATGATCAGCCATTGAAACTTATGATGGCCTAATAGAACACATGTGCATATTAAGTAGGGCCACACCGGGTTAGGTCCGACCAAACCCAGACTAGTGGTTTGATTGGGCCTGGCCCACCAGTCAAACTAATTGGTCCATGCCAGTATAGTAATTCGGTATGTAATGTGAGATATTGCGTCCTTGGGTCTACATATTTATTTCCAAAGTGGCTTTGGAACGTGTAGCGTCGCACCCTTCAATAACGCCGCATTAAAGGTTTTAACGTGAAACATTTCCATCGTGGGAAGCAACTATAGGACATGATTGCCAATGTCATCCATTGCACATGTGGTATAACTGACCAAAATGATCCTGACCGTCCATTTACTTCTCTGCTATGAATGTACTGAAATTTGAGTGATTGTAAGATCATAATAACTCTGCCACTACGAATTGCACGACTAACCAATGATTTTGACCGTTCAATCAGCATTCTGCAGTTTGTATGTACAAAAACTGGATGATCTCCGTAGGTGATGACTCATGAACCTGCTGCCAACGGATCACATTGGTGGGTCCACATTACGGTTTCGGGTGGCAATGGGTGGAGTTTGGCCAACAAAGCTCGACCGTTGCTACACGTGCCAAGAATTCAGCCCGTTCCTAATAATACCCTACCCGGAAGAAACCGCTGTGTACGGCCGAATGCTCAGCCGCGGAATTCAGCCCACTCAATTTGTGCAAACTTATCTGAAAACTTGTCATACATGACGTGGCTCTAAAATCTTTTTTTCTTTTTTTTTTTTCAACACAAGCACACACACCCCACACACTCTAAAATCTAAACGTTTATGTGATGCAGTACCTCATGAAACCCCCCGGGCTCAATAATTACTTGGATCCAAAATTTTGGTATGCCATGAAAAAGTAAATAATTTTCTTTCTTAATTTTCATTTCTCTTTATTATATCCTATCAGAATTTTATAATATGGTAAAAAATTTCCATATATATATATGGAAATGGTTCGTTTGACCCATGAGGTCAAGCCATATGAGCCCACCGTGATATATGTTGAACATTTATCCCTTCAATTAGATGCACCATTCCAAGGTGGGCCTCAATTTAAAAAATCGTCAATTCATGACTTGTGTGGGCCACACCACATATAAAAGTTGAGATAAATTACCTTCCCATTAAAACATTCATAATCATTTGTTAAGCTTATTGAGATGTGTTTCACAGATTCAGCTCATCCATTATATGTGTCCCACTTGGATGAGGGGTTAGACCAAGTTTCAGACGCTTCTCGGGTTTAGACCAAGTTTTAAATACATCCAAATTTTAAGTGGACTATGTATATATTTATATTTATATATCGTGTGGACCACCTAAGTTCCACATACAATGATTTTTGAGATATCCCATAATTTAATGGAGCAGTGTTAATGTTCAACAAACATCATGATGGGGCCCACAGTTGGACCTGTAACGTCTCGAAAAATCCGTACAAAGACCCAGTACCACCTCACGCAGAAATCACCCAAGACCAAAACTTTAGAAATTAGGTTAATATTAGCAAGTGTTAAACTAGAATACTTGTGAAATTAGCACTAATCACTTTAAATATGATCTGCAAGATTCAAAACGTGTAGAATCATTGACGCTACATTACCCTGAAATCTAGAATCCGTCCTTAAACCCGGTTGCTATCGGGAGCACACCGAAACTTCGTATCGGACCTGGACCACACGTCAAAAGTCCGATTACCACGAAACTATACGGATATGACCGTATTACTGGACTTGACAACTCCTTCGGAAATCAAGTCCTAATTGTGTCTAAAAATACACAACTTGAGCCTGAAGCAAAGTGTGTGAAAAACGTGAAAATATTTAGAAATAAAATTCGAATTTAAGTAATCTGAGTCATGTCGCTTGCGGGTCAAATATAAGGATTCAGACCGTCAGAATTTGACCCAAATACACCTTTGGATCGGGAGAAATATCCCACACATGTCGGTGTACTTGTGACCTTGATCAAGTGACCGTGACCGTTGAACTGAAACTAGTCCGTCGCGGCTGATCTACAAACCCGATCGGAACGAAAACTCAGCCTGACCTAGATCCATGGTCGGGGAGCTTAAGTCCGACCGCATGTGGAAAAGGGGCCACCAGAAGTGCTCCGTTGGACCGGAACAGTCCGTATTTGGATATAACCTAAGTATGCCTTGGCCCTAGGGCCATTCCCATCAAACTTGAGCCTATATAAGGACCTTAAACCCTCTCCCTCTCACCCCATACGAATTTGAGAAACCCTAGGAGAGAGAGAAGAGAAAAGAGAAGGGAAAAGAGAGAAAGTGAGAGTGAGAGTTGGAGATTCTTCCTGGGATTCGATTCCGCTACTCCACGCACTCAATCGCCATTCTTGTATTGCTATACAGGCGATTTCAACTCCGTGCTTAGGTAAGAAAACCTAACCCTAACTTGTCTTAGAGTTTTTGACTAGCGTAATAGATGAATTAGCTAACATATTCCCTGTTATAGGTTATTATGGTGCCGTAGACAAGACTTAACTTTTAAAATTGAGTTCGCTACGAGTCTACCGGCGAAAGGTGCGGACTATAAATGTTTAGGTTATGGTTTTCAAGGCTTTCAATGTCAGTTAATGATTTATGACTGACTTGAATTGCTATCACATGCTTAGACACGTTGTTCCCGCACTTTACACATATATATGAACTATGTTGAATATTGTGTATTCTTGTGTTTGTTGAAATGTTTGTATGTGTATGGATTATGGATATGGATTTGCTATGATTAACTGTTGTAGACATATGGTTGAAGTATATGTGACAATTCCTTAGTGAAAGGATTTGCCCTAATACGTGCTATCACCAACATACGTCATGTATGTTGGAATATGTAGTCTAAGTTTTTGTAAAAATGTCTGAATGAACAAGTGTGTAATAAATTGTACGTTATATGGGCGTTGAGAAGAGACTCTCAACTATCTTAACGATGTGTATGATTTCCTCTATGTAACTTATATTCTGTCTGTTTTACTTAGGGACTACATATGTGTGAATTCATGTTTAAGTTAAAATCCATCAAATGCTCATATGCTAGTATAATTGGAATTGTTGATCCATTACTGTTCTGATTAGCTTATATGATTATCTGTTATAATTGAATGTGTTTGGGACTATGGAATAGTCTAGGCAATTGGTAACAAGCATTGAATAGGTGGCTGAGGTTGATTTCGCCACATAGGACGTGATTGATGAATCTGAGCCGTACTTGGGATGTTGGCAGTGGTTAGGCCACACGGAGTGCTTACGCACTTCATGTCGGTCAATTCAACGTACGCTCGTACTAGTCGAGCTCGTCAAGTAACCCATTAACCCGATGTATGTTCACCATGTATGGATGCTACTGCTTGAATCTAAGGTACCAAAATCACCAGTGAAAATCCCTTTAAACCTTGGTACCTCGATCCGTTAAGACTCATGAGTCGGGCATGGTGGTATGGGACACCGTGGTCGAGCTGTCAGCCTACGCTAGGGTGACGAGCCTCCCCGTAGTGACCAGTGAGCAACCCATACTCATGAGCCAAATACGGTAGTATGGGACATTGTATTCGAGCTGTCGGCCTACACTGATAAGGTGACGAGCCCTTTGTAGTGACCTCGAGCGTACCCTAAGACTGCATAGAGGCGACGAGCCTTTCCGTAGCAATAAGAGTATAAACTAGGCCTGCACTGATAAGGTGATGAGCCCTTTGCAGTGACCTAGAACCGTATCATCGTATGAGATTTACTAGGATTGACGACTCTAGAATGGATCATCGTTTGGGAATTGATATAAGGGAGGTACCTTAGCTTTCCAATCCTGTTATATGAAACGGACTAATAAGAACTTGGTAATCACGTTCATGCACCGCACTGCATGTGCCGTTTGGCGTTAGGGAGCATTGAGGAAGTGATTGACATGCGAGACCGTTAGATGAAGATCGCGGAGGAGTGCGGCGAGGGCATGCATCATTTATTCATACCATTCTTGCATTAATCAAAGTACTTGGGAATGTTTGATTGTATTGTTTTATCATTCTGCTTATTGAATTGAGAACATGTTAACTTTTGCTTTATTGTTCCACCGAGTTGATCACTCACTCCCACGTTTCGGGATGATGTTGTATACACCAACTAGACTCTGTCTTAGTTGCGAGATAGAGAAAAGCTGATGAGGCGGAGGCGGACTTCGTAGATGATGAAGATGCCTTCTCATATATGCAATTCAGGCCGGTTTGCATAGATCGTTCTGATTGGCGGGGCTTCAGGGTTATACTTGTAGTGGATTATTACATTTTGACATTTTGTGATTTGAAACAATGCATGTAATTATTGACTTGGCAATGCATATATACTTGGGGACCTATACTGAGTTATAATGCTATACATATTTGAGTAAGTCTTTCACTTGCGTATTACAACTGTCCTTGAATTATGTATTGTTGATTTGGCTTAATCTTATTAATATTTTATGCACTAATATAAATAACATTTAATCATCATTAAATATGTTGCATAAGTGATGCGTTGAAATTTGGAAGTTGGACTTCTACTCAACTTCCGATTTTGAACGTTACATTAACTTTCCGGAAAGTTCTCACAAGGTCGATCACGACCATATATATATATATATATATATATAAAAGGATTGGTGTATTTTCATCTTAACCACTGATCCAAAGGCCACAGGTTAAAGGATGGGACAACACCGTCCATGACGGGACCTGTGTTCCGAGCAGTCCTGATGAATGGAGGGCCCACATGGATGGAATTTTGAGTTGTCAACACGAGGCTCACATCATCCATTATAAAAAAACTATCCATTTTCAAGATGGTTACGTCTAACTCAACCTCCGCGTACGCGCGTACAGCACATTTCCATGCCAGTACTGTACTGAAATCCTCTACAACGCCTGCTTTCCAGGTTGCGTAGAACACTCGAGTCTGTGGGGTCCACCAAATTATATATGTAAGATCCACTCCGTCAATCAGGTGAAAATAATATGGACTGTACATTAAGGAGATAAGTTCACTTAAAAACTCACATGGGCTCCACCATTAGAAATAATTCAAATTGCTTTCAAAACTGTTAAGTTCGCATGGTGTGGCCCAAAGTAGAAACTAAAATAACTGTTAGAGACTTAGAGGTTGTAAAAGACTGTTTTGCCCTTAAAGTGAAAGACCGCTTGGCAAATGGGTATGGATGTCAACGGGCCGGGCGTATTCAAATTCCAATTTTTCAGGCCCGAGCCTGGCGCATTGAAACGGGAACGGAAAGGCTACTCCCCCTGACACCAGCCAATGGCTGGTGGTCGGTGCTATGTGGGCCCCACAATGATGTTTGTGTTTCATCCATTCCGTCCATCTATTTTTACAGATCATTTTACGGCGTGAGTCCAAAAATGAACTATATCCAAATCTCAATTGGACCACATTACAGGAAACAGTGTTGAATGAGATTCAACCATTAGAAACATTTTGGGGCCCACAAAAGTTTTAGATCAAGCGGATCTTTGCCGTTTCTCTTCATCTGGGCCTGTATGACCTAATCAACATATTGGATGTTAAATAAACAGTATAGTGGGCCTTGGGAGGATTTTAATGGTGGATATCCAATCACTGTTGTTTTCATGTGGTGTGGTCTACCTGAGATTTATATCCCTTTAAATTTTGGGATCAAGCCATAAAATGATATGTAAAAATGGATGAACGGAATGGATGAAACAAATACATGATGGTGGGGCCCACGGATCACCGACCACCAGCCACGGAGCTGGTGGCAGGGGGAGTAGCCAATCCGTTTCCCATTGAAACACTCCTGCTGATGGGGATGGAGATAATCATGGCCCATCGTAATGCGTGTAGGACATTCACATTGCAATGTCCGAATGACATCCACACCATCCATCCGTGCGAAAATGATAGACATGGTGGATATTAACAGATGATGCGGTGAACCTCATTTTTAAGATCAGGTCCTAACATAAACCACAGGCATTTTCTTTATATAAGAAATACTGCACCATGTACATGTTGAACATGATCAGCCATTGAAACTTATGATGGCCTAATAGAACACATGTGCATATTAAGTAGGGCCACACCGGGTTAGGTCCGACCAAACCCAGACTAGTGGTTTGATTGGGCCTGGCCCACCAGTCAAACTAATTGGTCCATGCCAGTATAGTAATTCGGTATGTAATGTGAGATATTGCGTCCTTGGGTCTACATATTTATTTCCAAAGTGGCTTTGGAACGTGTAGCGTCGCACCCTTCAATAACGCCGCATTAAAGGTTTTAACGTGAAACATTTCCATCGTGGGAAGCAACTATAGGACATGATTGCCAATGTCATCCATTGCACATGTGGTATAACTGACCAAAATGATCCTGACCGTCCATTTACTTCTCTGCTATGAATGTACTGAAATTTGAGTGATTGTAAGATCATAATAACTCTGCCACTACGAATTGCACGACTAACCAATGATTTTGACCGTTCAATCAGCATTCTGCAGTTTGTATGTACAAAAACTGGATGATCTCCGTAGGTGATGACTCATGAACCTGCTGCCAACGGATCACATTGGTGGGTCCACATTACGGTTTCGGGTGGCAATGGGTGGAGTTTGGCCAACAAAGCTCGACCGTTGCTACACGTGCCAAGAATTCAGCCCGTTCCTAATAATACCCTACCCGGAAGAAACCGCTGTGTACGGCCGAATGCTCAGCCGCGGAATTCAGCCCACTCAATTTGTGCAAACTTATCTGAAAACTTGTCATACATGACGTGGCTCTAAAATCTTTTTTTCTTTTTTTTTTTTCAACACAAGCACACACACCCCCACACACTCTAAAATCTAAACGTTTATGTGATGCAGTACCTCATGAAACCCCCCGGGCTCAATAATTACTTGGATCCAAAATTTTGGTATGCCATGAAAAAGTAAATAATTTTCTTTCTTAATTTTCATTTCTCTTTATTATATCCTATCAGAATTTTATAATATGGTAAAAAATTTCCATATATATATATGGAAATGGTTCGTTTGACCCATGAGGTCAAGCCATATGAGCCCACCGTGATATATGTTGAACATTTATCCCTTCAATTAGATGCACCATTCCAAGGTGGGCCTCAATTTAAAAAATCGTCAATTCATGACTTGTGTGGGCCACACCACATATAAAAGTTGAGATAAATTACCTTCCCATTAAAACATTCATAATCATTTGTTAAGCTTATTGTATTTTAAAAAAAAAAAAAAACCCTAACGTAAAAGCAAAACAAAAAGTTCCCTCTCTCTCACCGACCGCGCCCCTACCCTGCCCTCTCTCTCTCGCTGCACTCCCTGCGCCTGCCCCACCCCGACTCCGGGGGCAGTTGGCTCCCTCGGTCCCTCTCTCTGTCTCTCTCTGTCTCTCTCTCTCTCTCTCTCTCTCTGTGGCTCGCCGTCCCGGTCTCGGACACCTGCACTCGTGCGGTGCGTCTGCTGTTTGAGCTCTCTCTCTCTCTCTCTCTCTCTCTCTCTCTCTCTCTCTCTCTCTCTCTCTCTCTCTCTCTCTCTCTCTCTCTCGCCGTCCGCCCTTCCCATCTTCCAATCACTGGAAAACCCTCTCTCTCGCCGTCCCAATCACCGCAACACACTCTCTCTCTTTCGGTACGCCATTTTCTTTCTAGATTTTTCAAATTTCTCCCCCCTTTCAAAACCCTAGCTCGAAATCTCTAATCCGTCTCGAATTTCTCCCCCATTTTCTTGCATTTACAGTGGTAATCTTCTCTTTGCAGGGTAAATAGTTCAAAAAGACCACGTCCAGCCATCCCTCTCGCGCTGGCCGCCCCTCTCCGATCGTCCATCGCTGGCCATCTCGAATCTTGATCCGAACTTCAACAACGGCTTCTTCATCATTCTCTGTGATGGTAATTAGCAATTATCAATGTTATTGATTTTCTATAAATGTTTTATTGAATATGAACCATTGTTGCATTTGTTTTCTTATACTATTTGCGGGCCACTAGTGTTCGTTGTAAGGGGAGATGGTTGACATCTCCCCTGACAGGGACAAGAACGGCTTTCGGGCTTTCCTGTTACCACACATCCCTATTTGTGGGCCACTATTCCAAGGGTTAGTGGGTTACAACTCTGGACTGCCCTGTCAAAGAAATTTTTAGGTGGCAGGGTCCATGAGAGCAATGGTCTGGATAATTGAACGATGGGCCTGCTTGCTCAAGCTGAAAACTTAGAGTCCAGCATTAGATAAATTCCTGGTGGTTAAAGGGTGCATTTGATTGCACTAAATACCAAGAAATCTCTTGTTATATCACTGATAGCCTAAAACAGTTATTGCCTTATTGGGGTATCTGTTTGGTTGAGTTTTGAGAGTTTGTGTTGTGAAGACTACTAAGTTTTTTAGGTGGTTTTTGTTTTGCCTTTTGTTACTTGCAATGTTAATTGAACATGATTTTAGATTCTAATAGTTGGATTTTAGAGAGCCATTATGTAATGCCTCTAACTATTTGATAAAATGGCTTAACAAGAAATGTTTTGTGTGGATTGTAGTATTTTATATTTAGATGTGATCTTGAGTTGGTAAATGTGGTACACTCGACTGCAGCCACAGTAGTCAAGTGTACTTCCATTGGCAACTTTGAAGCTACAAATGTTTTGTCTTGACTCTTGAGGCATACTTGCATATGCCTTACAAAGAGCTAGCATGGTGTTGTTATTAAGTCATCATCTGCTTTCTTTTGTTTTGCCATTCTCAGGAATGGATGATAAATGGAAAAAGGCTTTTTTCTCCATGATTGGTTAATATGTTCTCCCTTGTTTCTAAGCTAGGATTGCAAAAACTGTATGTATGGTTTCTTCCTTCTGACATGCAAAATTTCGATTGTAGATGGAATGAAATGATAATTTACATTGTTGTTATTGAATGTTTTAGGGTGTTTGGTTGCAACCAAACACATTACATCAATGTTTTATTGAATGTTAGGTGTTTTATTGATTTTTGCTTTTTTTATATCTTAATTCTTATTAGATGTCAAGTACTGGAGAGACAAATAATCCTTAAGAGCTCTCTATCACTAATTCTCCATCTCATGCAAAGGTATGTCTTCCTAAAGACAAGGGTCGTAAATCTGATGTTTGGGATCATTTTACCAAAATTTTAAATGACGGGGATGGAAAAGTGAAAGGGGCTAGATGTAACTACTGTAATTCATCCTATGCATGGTTGAGTGAGAATGGGACTAGCACTTTGAGAAAACATATATCAAAGTGTCCCAAGAATTCTCAAAATAAAGATAAGAAACAGAAACTTGTGTCAATGCATTCAATATCAGAAGATGGTGGTAGTACCCTTGGTGTGTGAAAATTTGATCAAGATCTATGTAGAAAAGCACGTGCAAAAATGATAATCGTAGATGAGTTGCCTTTTAAGTTTGTTGAGCATGAAGGATTTCGTTACTTTTGTAGCGTCATGCAACCTAATTTCAAAATATTATCACGTACTACAATGGCAAGGGATTGTATGGCATTGTATGTGAGTGAGAAAAAAAATTGAAGGATTTATTAGTGAACTCAAATCAAAGAATTTGTCTCACTACGGATTCATGGACCTCAGTGCAGAATCTTTCTTACATGTGCCTTACAGCTCATTTTATCAAAGACTGAAAATTGCATAAAAGAATTTTAAACTTTTGTGTGATTTCTAGTCACAAAGGTGAAGAAATTGGTCGAGCGGTGGAGGCATGTTTAATGGAATGGGGTATAGAGAAACTATGCACGCTTACTGTGGATAATGCAAGTTCCAACGATGTTGCTATTTCATATATGAAAAGAAAGATGTCTAAGAAGAGTGATACTTTCATTTTAGGCGGCGAATTCTTTCACATGAGGTGTTGTGCACATATTCTTAATTTAATTGTGAAAGATGGGTTAATTGAATTAAAAGATTCATTAACTCGAATTCGTGGGGCAGTGAGGTATGTTAAGAGTTCTCCACAAAGAGAACAACGTTTCAAGGCATGTGTAGAGAAAGAGAGAATAACATATAAAAGTTGTTTGTGCCTAGATGTTCAAACTAGGTGGAACTCCACATATCTCATGCTAGATGCTGCAACAAAGTTCCAAAAAGTATTTGAGAGATTAGAAGAGGAAGATCCACATTTCACCATAGAACTTCATGATGGACCGCTTATTACTAGTGATTGGGATGATGCTCAGGTTTTTACAAAATTTTTACAGAAATTCTATGATGCGACTGTTCACTTGTCTGGTTCTTTATATGTCACTTCTAATTCATATTTTCATGAAGTTTGTGCCATTGAAAGTTTCTTATCCGAATGGTCAATCAGTATGGATTCTACTTTAAATGCCATGGCTAAGAAAATGAAGATTAAATTTGAGAAGTATTGGGGAAATATTGGCAAGGTGAATATGATGTTATTGATTGCTGTTGTGTTGGATCCCCGTTATAAATTGAAATATGTGAAGTTTTGTTATTCTGAAGTTTACGAACCTGCCATGGTGATTGAGCTCACTAAGAAGATAAGAGAGACATTCAATCGTATTTATGATGAGTATCAAAAGTTGCAGTCAGTTGATTCTTCTTCAAGTCAAGCCATTTTTGACATGGATGTCGACCAATCAATTAGTTGTACAAGTGAGCAATTAATTTCTCTCAAATCGAAGTTTCAAAAACATTTGGAAGAAGAAGAGAATTATGGAGGCAAGTCTGAAGTGGACAAATATTTGGAGGAATCTTGTGAAAAGGATGATCCAAACTTTGAAATTTTGAATTGGTGGAAGGTGAATAGCTTAAAGTATCAAGTTCTTTCTCAAGTTGCAAGGGATATTTTAGCCATTCCTGTATCTACCGTTGCTTCTGAATCGGCTTTTAGTACTGGAGGTCGTGTTCTAGATCAATTCCGTAGTTCTCTTACCCCTAAGCTTGTGGAATGCTTAATTTGTGCACAAGATTGGTTACGTGCTTCGCCTCTCCCCATTCAAGTTGAAGAAAATATGGCTGAAATTGAAGCTCTTGAATCAGGTAAACGTTCATTTGATCAATATAATTTTGTCATATAATTTACTTTTACTTATTGTGTTCTTCTTGATTTTAATAAATTATTATATTTTTGCAGCCCTATCTTCTATTTGAGGACTTTCATATCAAGTTTACTTTGGTGAGGTTCAATTGACTATGATCTACAGGTTGGTTTCCTTCTGCTTTGTGTTTTCATGGTCTTTTCATGTTTATTGAGCATTTGTTGTTTGTTGGGTGTTAATGTGTTTTAATAGGATTGTTGTTATTGTTGGTTTGTTGAAGTTTCTTATTGTTGGTTTGTTGACGTTTCTTTCTTCTTTTACTGGTATATTAGAAAATTAAGGTAAGAATGGATTTCTAAAGCATGGTCCCACTTGTCAGAACTAAAAATTTATGTATACATTACCAGCAATCTTCTTTAACATCTAATATGTTGATATGTTGAAGTTGTTTAATTTTATCTAAAGTTTATTCCACCTTTTTCACCTTTGTGGTACACTTCTATGGACTGTTGGAAGAGTAGGATTGGTGAAAAAGGTGAGGTTTGGTAGTTGTTTAATTGTGACATGTTTCAGGCAGATTCTAAACTGCTGGTTGCATCGTGGTCATATAATCTTGGTGAGGTTTGATAGTTTTCAAAGGCATTTCTTAGTTTTGAAGGAATGGTCATGCAAATCAGATGACTCTACAGTTTGTCCTGGTGTTAATTATTAGATGATCTTTTCTCTATTTGGTTGAGATTTCCCTAGGTTTATACATTTGGAAAGACTAATATGAGCACACAGTGCAATCTGCAATTTCTGCTAAGTTTCTTCAATCTATCCAAATTTTTTATTGCAATGTGAGTTGATACCATTAACGATCCATGGTTAATTCTGTCAGTGACCTGCAGAGCAACCAATTTACTTGATCAGTTAACGTCTTGGCTGGTCTCCCTCTATCATACCTATATGTCTTGAACTGTCTTACTTTGTATGGATTGTCTATTCTTCAACACTTTTTAAGCCTGAGTACAAAGTTCTGATTTTAACTGCTCTTAAGTTTCAGTAGTGTATTGATTTTGAGATGAAAGGCTATTGTGATTAGGCCTTTCTATTCTAATAAACATATTAGTCAAGGCTAGTAATAAATCATGTACTAATCATATGTATTAATGAGAAAAGAGATTCGTGATGGAATAAGTTTGGTGCTTTCTTAGCAACGTATTAATGTGTAATATATAGGTATAGTTCAATGCTGGAGAGTCCACTTCTCTCTTTGGTAGAAATGATTCAAGGGCATGCCTGGAAACAGCACGTCCAAAAAATCAAAAGCTCCCTTTTAATGGTTTGCTTATGATTCTAACGAATCACTTTCAACAGATGATCTTAACCATCTATCCATGGCATACAACTCAGATAAAAGATGGTCATAAAAAAACAGACGGCTACTTTTCAGGTGGATAGGATCATCTGACTGGTGTGATTCTTTCAGGGCGTCCCATAGGTTGTAAGTTTGTAACTATGGACAGTCCAGATTCATTCCTTGAAGACAGTTGCCTAAAAGCAAAAATTGTTGATGGCACTGTATGATGGCTGATAGATGAATTTTTATGATAGTGGTTGGTTTAGTTAGTTGATTTTGTCATAAGAAGCTCAGATTTTCTATAATTTAATATGATTTCAGTTTGTATAAATATGATTTCAGATTTTTCTATATCTGCAAAAGATTATAAAAATCTTATGGCTTTATGATTTGTGATTTACATTTTCAATCCTCTTGCTATTTTGTGATCCGACTTGACTTTCAAAACATTGCTCATGAATGGACATGTTGCACCCATGTGGCAAGCAACAATGTAATCATAACAATTCATGTGGCAAACAACTTCCAACTGACAGGAACCTTATGGAAATCAGGAAGCTTAGTTGAAATAATTGGAGTGTGTTTCCATGTTCAGACACAAAACAATGTTTTGGAACAATATCATACTACCAATACAGCTGCAGAATCTGAAATTTCATTCAATAGGCTTAACAAAACCCAGCTGCACAGACCTTCAAGCTCTTCAAATCTAAGGAGCATGAGTAGGTGAATGGATACAATTCAGTCGTTAATATGTGGAGAAGAGTAAGTAATCTTCTTTGTTGCTTCTTAATTGCAAATGGTTAATCTTACTAGAGTTTCTCACCGTTGATGTTAAGTCATTTGTGCAGCTTGAGGGATCTTTTTGTTAATTGGGCCACACATGGCTGGGTTCCATTTTTGTATTAAAAAAATTAAAAAATCCCCAAGTGACTTCTTATTAAAAAGCAAACAACCAAATTGTAATTTTCTCTATCTGCTTTTGGGTAACCACGTGACTTGAATTGCAAATGCTCTATCTAAATCATGAGGAAATGGAAAAAGTTAGCAATGTTTGCTAGTATTCATGAGGAAGTAGTCTTCAAAATTCAGTTTTAATGCCATTCATATTGAGTTTCTGGAATCCAAATTGCAATTACATTTACTTTTAAGTTATAGTCAAGCTAAATGTTAGTTTGATTGCAGAACATACTAGAAGCTAAATGTTATTTATGGTTGTGAAACAACATTAACTTCTGTCATTTCCTCATTCACACTTCACTTGTGCATCCAAGTACATCCATGACCATTTATTTCTAAAAGTTGAATATCCCACTGTTATGGACATAGTCCTTGTCTTATTTTTTGGGTGTGATTACAGGGCATACAAGAAGCTGACAGATCTTCAAAAGGGTTCTACAATCTACATCCGTTCTGGCATCATCATCATGTTGAAGAACTCAACAATCAAGGCAGGTTTGTCATATGATGGCGGATTTTTTCCTTTTTGGGTGTGTGTGTTTGCAGGACATACAAGACATTCTTTTTCCTTTTTTTTTTTTCATATCTGTGGACTGTGGGAACTAAACTGAAGTTTTGCTGAAATCTCCCAGGCTGCAAGATCCTAGCCTTTTTTTTGCTGTTGTGGCCTGAAAATAGACAATTACTAAGAGAAATGTGACATTGATTCCAGGGTGGTGCATGTGGTAACCCTTTCTCTTGCACCTTGGGTTGACCTTTTTGTGATGATTGGATCATAATATTCCTTTTCTTCTATTTCATCTTCCTTTTTTTTTTTTTTTTCAAATCAACTAATTGGGTTGAATTTTTAAAAACCCAGAACCGTGGATCCGATCCAGGACCGAACCGTTCTTCACGGTCCGGTTCCAGTTCGGTTCTAAGATGCTAAATTTTCTTTCTTAATTTTCATTTCTCTTTATTATATCCTATCAGAATTTTATAATATGGTAAAAAATTTCCATATATATATATGGAAATGGTTCGTTTGACCCATGAGGTCAAGCCATATGAGCCCACCGTGATATATGTTGAACATTTATCCCTTCAATTAGATGCACCATTCCAAGGTGGGCCTCAATTTAAAAAATCGTCAATTCATGACTTGTGTGGGCCACACCACATATAAAAGTTGAGATAAATTACCTTCCCATTAAAACATTCATAATCATTTGTTAAGCTTATTGAGATGTGTTTCACAGATTCAGCTCATCCATTATATGTGTCCCACTTGGATGAGGGGTTAGACCAAGTTTCAGACGCTTCTCGGGTTTAGACCAAGTTTTAAATACATCCAAATTTTAAGTGGACTCCACCAAGTGATTTTATATATTTTATACATGTATTCACATGATTTTAAATTGTATGGCTCACCTGAGTTCCACATGCGACTAATTTTTGAGATATTTCGTAGTTTAAAGGGAACTATCAAATGTATGGTGTTGATGTTCAACAAACATCATGGTGGGCCCACACAACTCAACCTCCCGGGAAGTTCTCAGGAGAACGACCACATCGAACCATTTCCCACCCACACAATGTGTGTGTGTGTATATCCACATCGAACCATTTCCAACCCACACACATACAGATGTGTATATATAGATATAAAACGATTGGTGTATTTTCATCTTAACCACTGATCCAAAGGCCACAGGTTAAAGGATGGGACAACACCGTCCATGACGGGACCTGTGTTCCGAGCAGTCCTGATGAATGGAGGGCCCACATGGATGGAATTTTGAGTTGTCAACACGAGGCTCACATCATCCATTATAAAAAAACTATCCATTTTCAAGATGGTTACGTCTAACTCAACCTCCGCGTACGCGCGTACAGCACATTTCCATGCCAGTACTGTACTGAAATCCTCTACAACGCCTGCTTTCCAGGTTGCGTAGAACACTCGAGTCTGTGGGGTCCACCAAATTATATATGTAAGATCCACTCCGTCAATCAGGTGAAAATAATATGGACTGTACATTAAGGAGATAAGTTCACTTAAAAACTCACATGGGCTCCACCATTAGAAATAATTCAAATTGCTTTCAAAACTGTTAAGTTCGCATGGTGTGGCCCAAATGAGTTTTGCATCATGCTGATTTTTTCTATCTTCTCTTCATCCTTGTAAGTTAAACCTGATTATCAGGTTTGATGGAAGATACATGCCTTGGTGCTCCTATATACAAATCTATGGCTAACATTTCATCCCCATTATTCCGTTTGGTGTGGCCCATCTAAGATTAGAAATTTTTTGCCTTGTGTTCTAACATCAAGTATAGAACATGATAGAACGAGTGGATTTACATATACAACATGGTAGGCCCATAGACGGGTATTTTTCGCACTGCAGGAAACATGTGTTGCAGATGATTCCAGAGCGCCAGTATCCGTATATAATGCTATCCATTGGATCAGTGGGCTCAATGTGGGGACAGAAAAGAAATTTATTCAACGGTTGATATCAATTTTGGAAAATGATGATAAGCCATCCAGTAGAGGATCGACTGGATGCACGGTCCCGATTGATCCATAACCTTTCCACGTGGGACGTAGAGAGAGAGGGCTCTACCACATTTCGGTTCTCCGTTCTCTACCATATCACCTGCCGTTGCTTATCAAAGTACGGTGGACCTCACTGTCTTTTCCCGCCTTTCCACGGTCAGCATGACTGTGTCCGACCGGAATTGTCTACTTTCCGGCCGTCCATATTGCGTATGAAATCCACTCCGTCCAACTGGAGATAGACCCTGTATCCACTGCACATGCAACAGATAGTATCGGTAAAATACTCATATGAGCCACACCAATTGTAACAATTATGTCTAAGTTCCAGCTTTGTGGCCCAACTGAGTTTTGGATCAGGATATTTTTGCGAGTCACACCTTATGGACGTGTTTGATGAAAGATTCACACCATGTGGCCCCACACACAAACCTATGGTTGGCATCCCATCCCATTTCCCCTCTGGTGTGGTCCAACTGAGTTATTTTTATGGCTGATTTTTTGGTCCTAGGACCTAGCATCAAGTATATCAAGTTATGGACGGAGTGGATTTCAGATTTTAAAAAATGGCGGGCCTAAAAAATCATGGATGTTACAAGCGCTGCATTGACTAGGTGGTGTAGACGATTCCGCGTCCGTCGCAGAAAAAAAGGGGAACACGTGGTCCATTTGCCACAACAAAGTCGCGCGTCGACTCCTGCACGTGAGCGTTGTGCATACTTTTCCAATCATCGTGGGACCCACTTTAAAGTAAAGTATATTGATTAAGATTCGTAGTATTTAAATTTGAACCGTTGAATTGTGTTTTTCCAGATTTTCATCGGTAAAGGATGGGGCCACGATTTGGACAGTTTAGATTTGTGTTACTTTTTCGTCTTCACTGATTACGTGGTAAGCTTCAAAGAATTCTTCGGTGGGAAGCTATTTGATACTCTGGTTGCTTATGACGCTTGATATGCGGGACTCCAAAATTACACAATGTAGGTTAGCTCAAATAAACCATTTAAATTGTGTGGATCACTGTAATTAAGTCACAATCCCAAAATTAGATCTTTGGAATAGTCTTGATGTCTGATTCGAGGAGATTTGTCGGCTGAAATAGGACGGTTGGATATTTTTCATTCAACCGTCCAATAAATGTCCACCCACTTAATTTTATGTATTAAAATAAATGTAATTATTGGTTTGTGGCACATCTAAATCCAGTAAGTAATTTAGGTAGTTTAAGAACTAGATATGTGCCACGAATGGAATTTCTCAGTGCCTGCGTATCATCTATCACACTCCGCTAGCGCGTCAAAGCTTTCATGTTTCTCAATTTCCACGCCGAAATAACTGAGCATCCTACGTGGCGAGGCACGTGACACCTCATCCAACTTGGGTTGCAAGGGACGTGTATGGTCGAGAACACGAGAATTTTTAATTCTGAGTGGGCCCATCTTGCGGTGATCTAGACGGTTGATCTAGGGGCTCGTATCGTGGATGGACAAATCTCAAAAATTTATCTACATCAGTAAGATCCTATCCATCTAATATGCACTCTTTCTGTTTTATCTGCAATCTATTTCTAGCCCACTGATCTAAGAATAAAAATCCTTTAATCTTGAAAGTTTTTAAATACACGCCCAGTGAAGCTCCGGAGAATCGACGGTGCGGATCACCAAACCAACGGTTTCAAACGCATGTACGTGTGGCGTCAGAGTCGTACAGGCTTCCTAACGCGCGGTACACGGCACCATAGTTACAAATATCGTTCTCGGCAATTTGTCGCCCTAGAGTTTACCGGTAGGTTGTCGAAATCTCTTTTATGGAGAAAATCCATATGAAATTAATAAATGAAGTTAGAAAATAAATGTATAAAATTAGTGAGCACGGTAAGTTAGTGTGCTTCTAGTTGTATTGGGACACTTAGACAATCCAATCATGCTATCTCAACCGTACATCAGGTGTCCAACACAGATTTTATGAGCTACTGCACAAATGTCGCTCTAATATGAAATCTTACCTATGTGATAATTAGCCTTTAATTTGTTTGATGGTCTCTAAAAAAAAGATCCTATCAGCATTTCGGCCAATCTATCCATTATAGCCCGTCATAGTGGCTGATGGAGAAGGATGGTCACAGGAGAAATATGGAAGCAGATTAGGTGAGACCTGGATCCACCTAGGTGGGTGAGACACTTGATTGTGGAGCTCATGGTGCATGTGCCTTAAATCTACACCGTCCAACTATTTTCAAAGCTCATCTTAAGGCATGAATCCAATGATGAAGCATGCGGAACTCTTACATGGAAGTAGTGATTGAATCCTCGAGTAAAAATATTTATGAAGTCTACCAGGATGTTTACTTTTTTTTTTTTATTATTATCTTGGTAGTTCACCCCACTCTTAGCCACCCCCACTAGGGATCGATACCAAGACCTCGGTCTTGAAAGAAAGTGCCTACGTAGTTTCAATCCACATACCGTACCAACTTAGTTCCTGTCTTCTCAAAAGTTCAGAAGTAGTCTTTCGTACCTCGAATGTATTGAAGTAGCTATTTCATCGCTTCCCAATGTTGTTTATTAGAGTTTGACATGTATCTGCTTACAACACCGATTGCCTGTGAAATATCTGGTCTCGTACAGACAATGACATATATTAAACTGTCAACCGCATTCAAATAATGCACATAAGATATAACCTGTTTTTCCTCATTTGATTTATGACATTGTTATGAGGAAAGCTTGAAATGAGCCACATGGAGAACGCTCATCGGCTTTGCTTGGTCTATCCTATACTTTATCAACACATTTTTAAAGTATTTTGCCTGTGATAACCAAAGCCTACTCTTCTTCCTATCTCTATAAATATTTATGCCAAGAACACTTTTTACTGCCCCTAGATCTTTTATTTCAAATGTCCCTGATAACTGAGTATTCAGTACATTGATTTCAGACATATCATGACAAGCGATCAACATATCATCAATATACAATACTAGGATGATGAATTTACCATCACTCACTGTCTTGTAATAAATACAGTGATTGTATTCACTTCGAATAAATTTCTGACTCAACGTGAAATAATCAAATTTTTTATACTACTTCAAAATAAACAACGAACTCATTAACTTGCAAATCTTTTTCTCCATCCATTTAATTTCGTAGCCCTCTAGTTGCTTCATGTAGATCTGCTCTTCCAACTCCCCGTGCAGGAATGCAATCTTGACGTCCATCTATTTCAGCTTGAGATCGTATTGGGCAACCAACACCAACACAAATCTAATAGACACATGCTTAACCATCGGTGTGAATATTTTTGTGAAGTCGATTTATTCTCTCTGAGCATAATCCTTCGTTACTAATCTAGCTTTGTATCTATCATGTTTTCTTTTCAATAACTACTTGCATCTGATCACTTTTCAACCCACTGGAAACTCCACTAGCTCTCATGTATGATTTTTGTGCAACGAGTCCATATCATCGTCTATACCAGCCTTCCATTTTTCTGCATCAGGCTCATTAAGAGCTTTCTAAATAGTAAGCGGGTGTAACATCCCAAATTTTCATGGTCAGAGTATGTACTCGTACCCGAGTAAACCGGGTGTTGACAATGTACAACTGGATGCTCTGAAATCACACCTATTTTTTTTCATTTAGATCACATCCAGATACATTCATGAAGGTAACATTCATAAGAATAAAATCAACTGTATTGATTATATATCCTTAGAGTAAAAGGAATAATCAAAGCCTTCCCAATGAAAGCTCATTACATTCATCGAGTTCGCAGCGAAAGTATAAATCTAATTAAATAATCTAGCTTCGAATTCTTTTAGCATAGTCTTCTACAGGAAGCGAGCCCTTTAAGTCTTTACACCTGTACATCACCTGTATAATTGTACGATTGTGAAAGGGTCAATACCCTACTCATAGTGAAAGTTATCCTTTAAGATTAACAATAATTTTAGAGATTTATAACAGGTAAAGTAAGGGTCTGATATGTCTCGTGCTCTACTAACACGAGGGTATCAGCATGCGCACACAACATACATGATATGCATATCTAGCAAAGTATGTGTGGCTCATCATACGTAGTGATCATCACATTGTGGAATACGATTTATAAACAACCGGCTCGACCCACATCCCATAACTACGGATATCACCGCCATGACCAATGCTACCGTGGATTTACGAGAACTCCTCAGAGCGCATAACACATGAGCTGCGTGAATTACGTGCAACGATTTGTTTATAGAGTGACTATTTACAACATCCAATCCCAGAGTGATGTGACACTGCATTTGCGAATTACACATATTGATTTGTGCACCACTACCCGAAGGCTCAAGGACTTACGTGCCCCAAAAGGGTCTCAACTCAGAGCGCATTACATCCATGATAGAATATTTGAATCACTAGTTGTGATACATCTTATACATTACTTGTACTTATAGAGAATATAAACTGAATCATAACAAATATAACTGAATCTGAATTATAAAGAATATCAACTGAATTATGGAGGTTCTGGAATAGCAAGACACATGCCTAAGCCGTAAAGATAGATGGCACAATGCCAAAATAATAAAGAGAAGAGTGATAAGGGTATACTCAACACAAGTGGCAATGGTCAATCATAATAAGAGAAGAGTAACAATGGTCAACTCTATAATACAGAGAGTAGCAATGACCAACTCAAAATAAAGAGACGAGTGGCAGGGCCAACTCAATAAATTAATAAGCCAAGGGCAGGCTTGTATCCATGGCCTCACATAAATTCATAAAAATCACTTATAATTGACATAATGTTATAATCCCAATAGGGCCAATAATTGTAATGATAATAACTGAATCAATTAATAGGATAGTTCTCAGAAAAATATAAACATGATAGGTAGGATGATTCACATCATTAAAGGTATAAAAAGAATAAGATAATTCACATCTTTAACAGCATGGAAAGGCATGATAAATATAATAACTTAAATTAGTGTAAGCTTAAAGGATAAAACTCTCACCTTATCGACCTTGATCTCTCCCTAACATTGTTAGGTGTGTGTCCTCACGCTTCAAATCTGGTAGCATCAATATGACTCATATAGTTAAGTTATTGTATAGTTTAGAATGATAAGGTTAAGTTGTGTTTTATGCTAGGATTGGAGTGAATATCGGAATAGATGTGGATATATTTTAATTCGCCATTATTCACATTCCAATTGATTTCTATTTTACACCCAGATCCATAACTCAGCTGGCAGACTGAGTGGAGATACCTCGTTTCAACACTTGAGGTCTTGGTATCGATCCCCAGCGGGGGTGGCTAACATGGAGTGTGTGTACTGACATGGGTGTGTACTAACAAGCTAACCCAAAAAAAAAAAAAAATCCATTTTCAATAAATCTTTTGTTAAGTCAATTCGAACCGTTGTAGGAAAAAGTTTGTGAATCAATACCTTTGATCTCTTAGTCAGGGATTAGGATGATCCTTCCCATATTCGTCGGACTTGAAACTGCGTGTAATCTTTCGCAAGGCAGCCGGTCTCTCTCTCTCTCTCTCTCTCTCTCTCTCTCTCTCTTTCTCTTTCCTTTTCTTTGTTTTCTTTTCTTTTCTTTTTTTTCTCTTTCTTCCTTCCTCCTTTTCTTGCTGTCATGCCCAGCAGGGGCTGGCCACTGTTCTTCTCATGTTTCTCTCTTTCTCACACCTTTCCTTCTTTTTTCCATCATCGAACGAGAGAGGTTCTTATAGGCCTGAGGGGTTCCAAAACCTTCCTACGTAAAGCCGTTTGCATAGGCGAAAAGAGTCAGGCGGATTCTTTTACGCACTCCGTTTATGCTCAGTAGAAATTGGTACGAGTTGAGATCTTCTTCCATTCCTTTCTACTGACGTGGGTAGGGTTGGTTTTGTTGTGTACACAAGATGGACGGTCTAGATCTTTCAATGGATTGATCATGGTAGGCCACAACGTCCCCAAACAGATGTGGTCTGATTATGCCGTAGGTTATTTTGTAAAATCCCGGAATCGCATGGATTCTTTCGAACTCCCAATGCTTGGGGTGTGGTCGGATCTCCCTCATCTTCAGTTTGGATGACTTAGATTAAAGCTAAGATCCAGGGCTTGGGCGTCCTGCACGTGGAGACTGAACTATTTCCGGTTCCTTTTCTTGCGGATGAATTTTGGGCGAGGAAACGTCCAGTTTTTCGGTCGCGTTGGGAGAGAAAAAGGGCCAGGGTTTGGTCGTTTTGACCCCGTGGTATTAATGAACCGTTCAAATCATCTTGGATGATCACGATCATGGCCCACCGTAGGTCCCAACATGGACGCTGTCTGTCCATTTGGTGCGGCAGAAGAAAAGGAGAGGGAGATCTTCTTCTTTGAATAGGAATCGGGTCAACCATGTTTGACCGGATTTCCAAATCCGGTGCACTACCAGTGCACCTATGCAGCGATGATCTCAGGGTCGATTGTGGGGCCCACAGTGGTGTTTTCTAAGATCTACATCGTCCGTCCATTTTTCCATTCAATCTAAGGGGTTGAGCCCAAATTTTAACTATATTCAAAGATCAAGTGGGTCACACTCCAAGTAACGGTGATTATTATGGTCCCTATGATTGAAACCTTTCTAGGCTTTACTTTGATGTTTATTTGTCATTTAGCCAGCTCATAAGATCATCTAGCCATAGATGGAGGGAACCATTCTACTACAACTACTCATAACCTTCCTTCACTTGATGGACACCCAAAATCAACTGTTGGGGGGCTGATCTATCGATCAGATCACTTATACACCGATCTAAGGGCTGAAATTCAGTGTGTACGGCTGATTTATGATTCATAAGCATGGTATAAATTTTCACATCAAACAGATAGTGGAAACCATGTGATTTAGAATTCAAGGTCTAAGTTAGTGGCATTTTTATAATTATCAATAATCTAAGAGTTTTGTGAAATTTGATGGTCTATATGGTTATATGTCCTTTCCAAACAATTCTTACAAAAGAACTTGTATCTGAATCATTATGAATAAGGAATTATTCACCAAGTTAATCAAGGGGATGTATATGTATCAAACCATATGATGGATGGTCTTGTCTTTAAAATCAACGGTCAGATGGCTTGATATATGACTGGAGATCATTCCCAATGGTTAGGTTTGTGTTATGGCAAGGGTGTAAGGCTAGGATAGATGGACTGACATCGAGTACACGTATATATTATGATGAATTTTATGGTTATGCTCGAGAACTTTCGATGCTCAAGTATCGAAAAGTTTGGGGCGTTACAGCGGATCCCTCCTCATTTGTAATGAGGGCATATGCAATATTAGAGTCGTCCCTGTATCTTGCCAGTAACCTGCCATCACGCGGTTGGTTTCTTCTCACAGGTGGCTCCTCCACCTGCTCCTGTACCTCTATCTGCACATCTGTAAGCCCCGTATCCTAAATCGTATCGTTCCGTAGACTTTCGCGGTCTTCCCGGTCGAATTCTGACAACCTTCGACCCTTAATCGGCATTTACGCACGACCCTACGTCACACGCCGTCAACCCGAGTCGACTCAAACCGAGACTTGTACCCTAGCGACCGCGCCGTCGCCGCGGTTCCGATGCCGCATCTCGCGCGCCAATCCGATACTCTGTCCAGGAGATGTGGGTCCGCGCTCGGTATGAAGAAAATGCCGCGCATGTGAATCTCGAGAGAATCTCTACGAGATGTCACCTCAATCAATCTATCCCATCATGTCTAGTACATGTCAAGTACACATCACCTCTCACCCTTCCCCAAGCAACCCCCAAAGTCAAAAAGATTTTTACACACCCATACTTCTCTTACACCATTTACCACAAAAGTCTAAAAGTCTCTTACACATCCATCACCACCACATCCATCACCCATCCCTCTCTTTACTTACAACTCTCTCTCATTTCTCAAAGTTGTTCCAAGCAACCAAGAGCCTCACGTCCAAGCATTTTTCAACCTCCAAGAGAGCCACAAGTGTGGCCAACTTTTCCTACCCTTTCATCTCCCATTTCTACCATCCAAACCTCATCTCCTCCGTTGGAATCAATGCTAAGGAGCAAAGGAAGCCAAGGGAGCAAGAAGAAGGCGGTGGGTGATTTTGGATTTTGTCTTTCATTTATTTGTTTGATTTAAGAGTTCATATCTATTGGGACCCACCTTGATGTAGCCTTTGTATTAAAGAGGGGCCCATAGTGGCGAGGCCCCTCCACCTCACCAATGTCTCTCTCTCTCTCTTGTGTATGATGGCTTGTGGCCCACCTTGATGTATGATATCATCCACCCGGTCCACCTATCCAAAACAGTATAGCCCACCTTGATCTTACCCTTTTAGCCCACGCCGTCCATCTGTTTTATCCAGGCCATCCAATGGGCTTGGATGATGAGCAAACACAAATATCAGGCTGATTCAAAGCAAGTGGGCCATGTGGGACCCACCTTGATGAGGTGTACATCCACACCGTCCGTCCAGAGACGCTGAACGTATCTGACAGTGGGGTGGCTAATGGGGAAATGTAAACTGACAATGAGGTGTGTACTGACAATAGGTGTGGCCAGCAGTGAAGTGTGGGCTGACGTGGGGAGGTGGCTAGCATGGTGTGTGTGTACTGACATGGGTGTGACCTAACGGTGGGGTCCATGGGACCCACCCACGTCATCCATCCATTTTGGTGGGCCCCCTTAATGCATGTATTATATCTTAACCGTCTGACTGTGGGACCCACGTCCCTGTGGGGCCCTCCTTGGTGCATGTACACACCCACATCCATAGCTCACTGGCAGACTGAGTGAAAGATACCTCGTTTCACGCTGAGGTCTTGACATCCATCCTTGTGGCGGTGGCAACAGTGAAGTGCGAGCTAGCGTGGGGTCCATGGGACCCACCTACGCCGTCCATCCATTGGGGTGGGCCGCGCCTCATGCATGTGTTGTGCCACGTGTGGGCAGCACCCCTGATGTACGTGCATGTCCAGGGCGTAGACGGCCTGGATGTTGGGTGTTATATATATATATATATATATTAATATATTATATTATATTATATTATATGTAATATATAATATTATATATTATATATTAGATATTATAATACAATATTTTGTATATATATATTAATAATATATGAGGGTGGGCCCTACGTGGGACCCACCTCTGTCTTTAAATGCTTAAAGCTGCTCAGCAGCAGCAACTTTTTATGAAATAAATAAATATATATTATATATAATATATTATATACTTTATATGTATAGGATGGTGGGCCCTACATGGACCCACCTCTACCTCTTTCAGGCAGTACAACCACCCTATTTCTGCTGTGCACGGCAACAGGTGGACCCCACCGCCAGCGGCTGTACATAACATCGAGTTTAGTAGGTCTCACCTGTTCCATTCACGCGTCTATGGGACCCACCATGATGCATGTGTTGTATACAAACCATCCAACCATTTGAGATATCATTTTATGGCGTGGGCAAAAGAAATAGTGAGATCTAAAGTTCAAGTGGACCCCACCATTTAAATAGTAGATAGCGGCATCCACCGTTCAAACTTCTAAGGACCATGGTAGGTTCCAAATAAGTTGATAATGTTTTCACTTCATTTACCTCTATGCCAACTTATGAATATGTCAGATCTCAAATACATAAGGTTGGGCCCGACTTGAATTAAATAAGCCCATCGGTGCGGCCTATTTGATACACATGAAGCCCGTCGGTGCGACCCTTATAATGCGGCCCATGTGATGTGGCCCGCTTGACATAAGAGGCCCATTGTGATATGTTTGAGGCCCAGGTGTGAGGCCCACTTGTTGTGTATTTTAGGCTCGATGAGATGTATGTTGGCACATATGAAGAGGCTTATGTGACGTAAATGAGGCCATCGTGATTGTACATAAGGCCATGGGCCCACTATATGTTTGGCCCTATATAGGCCACTCCTTGGGAGCAATGTTGGTTAGATGTCCACATTGATGGGCAATGATGGTTAGATGTCCACATTGTGACCTTCCCTTAGGCCTGGTTAGGCCCATTCTCTTGTGGGTTAACCAAATAAGTGGGCCCTATTCGCCGTAGACGGATGACTCCGTGCTATCGGATTTGATATAACCACGGTCAGGTGTCGATCCTTATACTAGGGTTGATCGGCTGATCATCTATGGACCTCGCTTTGTTTATCTGTTGATTATCGGTGCCGATTGTTGAGACCGACGCCGACTATTGACCCTGATTATGGGTGTCGATTACCGATGCTGATTATCGGTGCCGATTGTCGAGGCTAATGTCGATTATCGACCCTGATTATCGGTACCGATTATCGATGTTGATTATCGATACCGATTATGAGTATGTGACAACATAACATCATAATACATGCCCATACGCATCATCTGCATGCTTGTGATGAGATGAGTGATTGATCATAGCACATGTCATTAACATATTGTTATGGGACTCCCTAGAAAAGGGAGATGCCCACATGAGCGCGTAGTACACGCATGATTGATGTATGACTGGATTGCATGATTCATGCATCCCCCATTATGTGACATGTATACTATACGCCCTAGCGACATCAGGGTTGTAGCCTCCACAGGCGTATCGTGGTTGGCAGGATTGAATACCGAAAATCTTGTTCTATATGGGGTGCTATAGATATTCTTGGGTGAAAGTCTCTAAACCCTTATGGTACCAGGAAGTTGGTCCAACGTCTAGATCGAGTGGGTGCATGAGCGTCGAGTGCCGATTACCAGATGGTCGCGCTTTTCACTGTGTCGTGGTCGGTTGGAAGGGGGTGCGGCGTTACCCGTCTGAGAGGAGGGGGCAAAGCTAGGCTGAGTTTGACCATTTCGAGGAATAAGTCTGCTATCGACGAGCCGAGCCCGATATTGGCAGGCGGATAGTGAGGTCTCTTTCACTCGCCTTATTGCACACGATGGGGCGGCAATCTGGTTTGGAGTGTACTACACCCCGGTGATATTTCAGGGTTGAGCTGTATTGATATGTGGACTTAGATGAAGATTCGCATGCTTGAGTTGCATTTCGCACCGCATGGCCTTAGTATGACCGACATCATCCATGTCTCGCATCGCATAGCCTTGGTATGGCTACTAGCATTTATGAATTCATCAGCATATTCCGCATTACTCTGATACTGCATAACTACTATCTTGCGCACACACTTACACCACCCTCTAAGCTTTCCATAAGCTTATGCACGACCGTTGCGTGCAGGTGATGTTGGAGCGCAGTAGCGTTGAGGCAGGAGCACTTTATAGATCATCTTGGAGCTTTTTGTTCATTATCATTGTATTTCCCTTTATGCTCATTATACTTGTAAAGTTTTTTATCATAGTGGAAATGTGATAGAGTTTTTGGTTGTTGTTTGTTTGTTATGTCTTTGTTTATGCTTATTACGAATCAACTTGATGTTGAAAATCCTCCTCGTAGCATCCCAGGATCAGAACTTAGTGAATGGGCGCTGGGAGCCGAGAATGGGGTTCTACGGAGGCTGTCGGCGCCGGATTCGACGATCGAAAATTCAGTGAGCCCGGTTTCCGAGTTTGGGGCGTGACAACATCGTGTCTACCTGAGTATCGTATGTATCAATCTGGATATCTACGATTAACCTTTCAGATTCCTTTCGCTCTTCCTGATCATTCTTGCAGAATAGGGAGTTTTCATTAAATTTGATGTCACGACTAGTGATAACATTGCATGTGACCTTGTTGAATAACCTCTAACCTTTCACATTAATATCATAACCAACAAAAATATACTTTTTCGTTCTATGGTCTAGCTTATCTCTCTCAACTGACGGTACATGAGAGTAAGTCTCATAACCAAATATGCACAAATCTGAGTAGTTTACCTTATGACCACTCCATATTTCCCCTGAGATCTTACATTCAATTGCCGTAAAATGAGATCGGTTCACCAAATAGCAGGCCGTGTTGACGGCCTCTGTCTATAGGTTCTTGCCCAATGCAGTATTACTTAACATGCATCGAGCCCTCTCCAAGAGAGTCCGATTCATTCGTTCGGCCACACCGTTTTGTTCGGGCGTGTGATGCATTGTATTATGTTTAATGATCTATTCATCATTGCAATATTCATTAAACCTAGTGGAAGTGAATTCTCCACCATTTTCAGTCTTTAAAACCTTTATTTTTCGCCTTAACTGTTTTTCCACCATTACATTCCATTGTTTGAATATGGTGAAAACTTTGGATTTACGTTTCATGAAGTAAACCCAAACTTTCCTAGAGTAGTCGTCAATGAATGAAACAAACCATGACGACCTCCCAATGGAAATCTTTCGCGATGGCCCCCATACGTCAAAGTGCACATAATCAAGCACTCCCTTACATATATGTTTTTCAGATTTAAAAGATAATCCAGATTGTTTACCATATATACAATGCTCACATATATCTAAATCAGAATTCTTAAAAATTGGAATAAGACAACGATCAGATAGTACCTTCATGCCCCGCTCACTCATGTGGCCTAAACGGGTATGCCACATACGTATAGACGTGAAATCTGTAACAGCTGCTGCCGTTTCACCTTTTGAATTGCTCTCGATTAACCTGTAAATGTTTTTGTACCTTTGCACTCTCATAATCAGGAGTGCCCCTTTTGAAACTTTAAGGACACCATTAATACCGGTGAACTTGCACCCTATAGCCTCGAGTACATTGAGAGAAATCAGACTTTTCTTCATATCAGGAACGTGCCTGGCATCAGTTAAGGTATGTTCCATTCCATCAAATATCTTGATGCTCACAGTACTAATCACCACAACATTATAGGCATTGTCATTGCCCATAAAGACCTGTCCACCATTGCATTCCTTGTAAGTGGCAAACCAGCTCCGATGAGGAGTCATGTGATATAACGCTCCTATATTGAGGATCCACTCATCTCTATGATTGTTGTGCAAGTGTCCGATCATGGACACAGACAGTACATCACCATCACTTATCTCTTCATCAGATGTGACAACATTGGCCTCCTTGGAAGAAGCCTCTGAATTTTATTTCTTCACTTTAGGATTGGTATAATCCTTCTTCATGTGTCCAGTTATCCCACAGTTCCAACATTTTAGTTTTCCTTTGCCTTTGCCCTTGCCCTTGCCCTTGGATTTGGATTTAGGTCTTGAAGATCGTATATCTCGCTCAGAATTCCTGTCTCTCGTAATCAGTGCATTAGAAAATGTACCCATGTCGTCGTTTAACTTTCTTATGGCCTTCCCTTTAAGGACTGAAATAATGATGTCGACACTCAAGGTTTTATTTGCGGTGCATATTACGTCATTGAATGACTCATACGATGCCAGAAGAGAATTTAACAACATATATGCTTGTTCCCCATCTTTTATAACTTCCTACATATCTAGTAATTTACAAAGTAATTTATTAAAGTTGTTGATGTGGGCTTCCAGATCTCTACCCTCTATCATCTTGAAGTTATACCACTGTAGCTTCAAGTGTATACGATTTTTAGAGGATTTTTTTTGCATAGACGTCCTCTAACTTTGCCCATAACTTAGCCGCAGTTTTCTCCCTCAAAATATTATAAAGAACCTCATCCGTGAGACATAAACTAATAGAGGTTAAAACATTACTATCAAGAGTCTTCCATTCTTCATCTTTCATAGTTGATTTCCACTCCTTAAGAGCCTTAACTTTGCCTTGCTTGGTTAATACACTAATCATCTTAATCTTCCATAATTTAAAGTTATTTTTGCCTGAGTACTTCTTAATATCAAACTTGGTGTTTCCCATTGATGTTAATCCTACAAATCCATATCTGTGCCCCAACGATAGCTTTAATACCACTTGTTGGATTTTGGACTGCGGAATCACACATGGATGGATCTAAGATAGCAATCCAAGAGCACCAAGCAAACACAAGAGAACACAAAGATTTAATGTGGAAAACCCTTTTGAAAATTACAGCACAAAGCGACAGATCTTTACTATGAAAGTAGAAATTACAAAGAGAAAAAACTTACCTGATTCAAACAAGCTTGAATCTCACCCTTGCTACACCATTTGCAAACTCTATAAACCTTTTAGAAAGCCTTAGAATCCCTTAGAATAATACCTCTCGATCCCGTTTACACCCATATATATAGCTTTAGGAAGAATCCCAAACAAAATCGGAAAAAATCATAAACAAAATCGTAAACAAATTTCGCACTTTCGCAGTTGTGTGGAAAATTTGCACAGAATTTGATTAGATTTAAAATATCAAATACAACAATCTTTGTATAATTTTCTCAACCGTCACCCAAGATTTATGCAAGTAATTAGGGTCGACGTAGTTGACCCTAGAATTACACAGCGGATGGTCGAGGTCGACCTTGGCTGGATCCTAGATGGTCGAGGAGATAAGCTTGGTCGGAGATCGAACATATAAGCTTAGTCAGAGCTTGAACATATAAGCTTAGTCGGAGTTTGAACAAATAAGCTTGGTCGAAGCTCGGATAGATAAGTTTGGTCGGAGCTTGAACAAATAAACTTGGTTGAGGTTTGGACAGATATGTTTGGTCGAAACTTGGACAGATAAGCTTAGTCGGAGCTCGAATATATAAGCTTAGTTGGATCTTGAACAAATAAGCTTGGTCGAAGCTCAGGCAGATAAGCTTAGTTGAAGTCTCAGAAGTGTATGGTGTGAGTGTCTACCTTTCACCAAAATGATTTATTGATGATTGTCCAAAAACCCTCCGGCGTAGAAGCACATGCTCATGAGTTTAAGCTAACCTCACAAGTGGTCAAGTCATTTTTATCCATAACAAGAGTCATCTCATTGATGACTTGGATTAGATTGATGTATTAGACTCTCCAAATGACATGTGCAACCGGAGCACTTTTGCTTATGGTTATCTTAGAAAGTTAAACAGATTAAGTGGGACCTGGACTCACCCAAGAGAGTGTAACCCTTACTATGGGGCCCATCTTAACTTAGGTATTCTTTATTCATCCCATCTATTAATTTTTCCAAATAATTTTAGACTATTATACAAAAAATTAATCTAGATTCAATTATTAGGTGGACCATATTATAAGAAACAGTGGTGATTTAACTCCTTATCATTAAAAACTTATCAGAGAGTAGTTTAATGTTTCCATAGTGTTTATTTGCCGTCCAATCTATTGATGAGGTCACATAAGCTTAGGTGAAGGGTAATAACAAATATCAGCTTGATCCAAAACTTTTGTGGCTCATTAATGGTCAATAACTACTGTATCCTATGGTGATCCAGTTGATCTTTGGATCAACTTTTTTTTAAAAAAAATAAATTATAATACCCTAAAATAATCTTAACAAATAGATGGACAACATGAATACAGATGAATACAGAGTACATGCATCAAGGTGCGCTCCACAGTAAGGGCCCCACCGTCTTGGGTGTGTCCCGACTCCCACCAAATCCGATCTCTCCAGCCCAGCAGGCGTTTCTCAAAAATAATTATTTTAACTTTCAAATATTCAAGATAAATTGCGAGAAATTAAACTGGCAAGATTTTGTAAATATCACGAGAATATCGGGAGATTCACAAGATATCGGAGATATTTGTGACATTCCTCGGCACCTCTTCTTCCGTCAAAACTAAAACGGTACTGTACTGCCGGGAAACGAACTTACTCTCACGGGCTATAAATAGCCAATCCAAACGCCGTTCCTCCTTTCTCTCCATCTCTTGAGCACACGAAGAAGAGGAGCGCTGTGTCTCTCTGAAACCCTAGAGGTGCGTTTTATTACGTCGTTTTCAGCTCTTCTTTGTACCTTAAGGAGAGATTCTCTGCCTGCTTACGCGATTCTTGGCTGAAAATCGCAGAAATCCGTGATTCGGATTAGAAAGCGTAGTTTTTTCTCGAGCTTTAGCGGCAGAAATGATCGAAATTTCTGTTTCTTGGTTCGTTTTGATCTTGTTACGGTAGGGATTCCTGTACTTTAGGGATTTCGATCTCCGATCTGTGGAGAACGATGAAACTCGATTCTTCGTTTGGATTCCGGTCGATTGGTTTCCCTTTTAGATCTTTTCGTGCTAATTTGAGCATATGATTTGATTTTTTTTCGTTTTCTTGAAAGAAATCACTGAATTCAATTTGAAAACCTAGTTTTCTTTGGTGGCGATGATGGATTAGGCTTTGATTTTTGGAAACCAGTGGATTTCAGTTAATCTTGATAGTGATTTAGGGAGATTTTGAAACAGAACGGATGAAATTCCACTGTGCTTATAGCGTTTTATTTTCTACGATTTTGCTCTGATTTGGAAGCTATCTATTCTCAATTTCTTTATTTTTAAAAATTCGTGCTAAGGAATTTCGTGTTTTAGTGGCTGAGCTTTATGTTTTATTTTTTATTGGTAATTTTCTTTGGATTGACAATGGAAACAGGGGAGTTTGTGATTTGATTGACATTGCTGGTTTCTGTGTCGAATTAACTAATTTTGTTTATTTTAGAAATTTTGATGGGAACCGCCATACTAATTTTAGTAGCCGATTTTAATATCTTTGTCACTTTTAGAGAAATACCGCATCTTTAGAACCTGTTTCATTCGTTCTCTTTGCAGTTCCTTGAAATGTTTGAAATTCGATTCTAGGGGTAGAAGTTAATAGGCTTTTCCTTTCCTTTCAGATCTGTTGTTTATTGTTTCGCTGCAGGTGAAGTGGTTTGCATGGAAGAGGAAGTTCCTCTTTTGGCAACCGTTTTTGTTGTTATTTGGGTTCCTTTCTACTTTTAGCAAGTTGTTTGATTCTTCTTCTTTATTTTTATTTTTTTACTTCTTTTAAGCCCTGAATTGAGCTTGGCTTTATATGCTTAGAATATGTTCGTTTTAGTATGTTTAATGCAGAAATGCTTCAGAATATTCTGCCATTTGATTTCTATGTGAAGGGTAGGTGCTTTAAAGGTTTTTCTATTTGGGGTCTGGTAGTTCGGATGAGGGAATTTCAAGAAGCTGGAGGTAGACAAAGATGTTCTCTGGCTGTTCAAGAATTTGTAGTAACATTATGTTTTTCTTGTCAGGAAGCGATGCTCCATTATACCAAAATGCATTGGAATGATTTGTGAACATGTTCTCATTGGTCACTTTGTGGTTTTCATATAGTTTCATTTTTTTGCTGTATGTTTGTTTATGCTGTGTATGGAATTTCTTTGAAATTAATTGAAGATCAGATGCTCAGGTGCTTGGGTCATGACTGCTTGCACGTATTTGTACAGGAACAACTGGAAGTATGATTTCATTTTCACTGCATCAGCTTGTCGAATTCTAGAAGAGTGCAGGACTTTGGATTCTGAACATCACTGTTTATTAGAAGTTTATGAGTTCCTTATTGGCTGCAAGGGTTTTTGCATGTGTGAACAAGCATGGGGTCTGCTTGTTGTGTCGCTGCGAAGGACAGAACTCCACCGAACAGGATCGGCAGTGAATATTCGCATAGAAACATTAGATATTCTCCATCTTGGAGCTTTCGATGGGAAAGCCGAACACATAATCAAGATGGCATGGATAATCATGCTCAGTTTTCTCGTGGGGACTCCCATAGTGCTGGTTTAGAAATAGAAGCTATCTCAGATGCAGGAAGTCCAGTGGGGGATGGGCAAATGCCCACATGGCAAAAGTCAGTATCTGAGGGCACTTCTAAGAACTTCAGAACTGGTGCTTCAGGTAGAATGCTTTTGGAAGTGGACTAATTTTCTTTTTTAATTTAAGTGTTCAATATTCTTGATAGAGAAGATAGTATAGCAAGAAAAATCTTTCCAAAAAAAATAATAATCATACTAGACTATCTTGTCTGTTAGAATTAGAATAGATTCTTCATCAACTGTTTGTTCTTTTTCAATAGATGTATGAGTCAAAACATGTGTTGATCCTTCATGTTTATGACCTGATGGGATAATCATAGAGCACAGTTAATGCATTCAGTTTACTGATTTTCTCCTTGGGTTTCAAAAAACTGAGATTGATAAGATTGGACTAGCTTTTTGAGATTGCATAATTAAGTTTTGTGTAGTAGTTTGGGTTAAAACTATTTGGAACACTAAGATAGAACCCATTGTCTAATTGAACATGCTGTTCATCATAAACATGTGTTATCCTAAGATGCATAACATTGGCTGTGTTGTCTTTATCGGCAAACTAGATTGTGCCTTTGTAATTTAACATTATTCTCAATTCCTCCATTGGCATAGATACGTTTATGTGTGACTGTGTCAGATTTGGACATGGTGTGTAGGATATGGTGGCTTTTAACACCTTTCCAAAAAAAAAAAAAGAAGAAGCTTAGACTCATCAACAGGTCTTTGTCAATACTAAAATATCATATGTGATACCACATTTTTAATCATTTATATGCAATAGAAATCCCCATAAATAAATTGATACTAATAAATCTGATGATTAATTATTTTTATGTGTGGAGGATTATCCCTAAATAAAACAATGATAGTCAAGCCAAAGAATTATTTCTTTGTATGGACCATGTCTAGGAGTGTTAGACACATATGGGCACCTGATTATGTGACACAATTTTAAAAAACTGTCCTTGTTTCGTAGGTCTAGTCATTTTCCCTGGATCTATGCTGGTCAGGTTTGACTGGACCAGCTTGATAGGTTTAGTTAAACTATTCGTGGGTGTCTTTCATCACTTGCATTTGAAAGGTTTCTGGTAAGGGTAGTGGTTAATCTTTTCTCATACAAAGGTTCTATGCCAATCTTGCTGTTGTTTGTGCATGTGCATCCATTCTCCTGCTTCCTGCCACCTTTTGTAATTCAAGGCCATTGGCATAACACTCTCTAGGTTGTCTTCTATTTACAGCTGAAAGGCGATTGATTGGTTTCTTTTATCTTCAAAAACCCTGTAACGATGGTTATAATATAAAAGAGAGTTCTAATTAGGGTTTGATTAAGGTATTCCGTCTCGGTAACGATAGCTGTAACGGTCACCTCCATTACAGATACAGGTATCAGCCGTTACGTGACTGTTACGATCCTCGGAAATTTTCTTTTACCTGAAAAATTCTGAAAAAAATATCTAGAAAATCCAAAATAATGTAAAAATTCCAAATATGTATTCGTTTTTTTTTTTTTTTAATTATATAAAAACATGTTTATGGTGGTGTACGGTCCACTCTTTGGCGAGAGTGTTGTATCGAGCTATCTAGTGAATTTGAGAACATGATTATATGTCCATTAAAAAAAGAGAGGCATAAATACTACTTTTTTCAGTTTTTGAAAAAATGGCCCTCACAACTTCTATTTGCTCAAATCATTTTAATATATGGTTTTAATCTTAAAAACTATACTAAGCGTGGTCGAAATCTGTTGTAAAATGATCTAGGAGAGTTTTTGGAATGAGAGAAGTGAAAAAAATTAGATTTAAATTTTAAAAAAAAAGTGGTTATTTTTTTTATTGTTACAGGGGTAATGGTCGTTATGACCTGTAACGGCCTTTATGGCCACCGTAACGGCCCATACGGTCTCAAAAAATCAACTGCCCCATTTCACCCCCTGTATTGCATAACGGTCATGGCCGTTACCTATACGTAGCAACCTTTATGGGCGTATTGTAATGGATACAGAACACCTTGGGTGTGATCACCTTCTACTGGTTGCATGTGACTTTGTGCAGTCAATGCATGTTCAATGTATCACTCGTGTGGAAGATCTAAATGCATATGGAAGGTTGACACCATGAAGATGACCAGGCACAAAATTGAGGCCTGTCCACCTATCAGGCAGGCCCTGTGTACACATTGGATCATACTGTTGTCAGGTCTCATTTTAATCCATCCATTGTTTTTGTACTGTTCCCACCTGGTGAGTGGTGGGCCAGAGCCTGGTGATATCCATGGTGGGGCAGTGCATAGATGCCCCACAAAGTGACAAATTGCTCCGTGGAGCTGGGTTCCATGTGAAGGTCACCTGCTACGAGTTGTCTGTGATAATTCCTCAGTCCTTGTTTCTGTCATGTTTCTTTCCTCAATATGTTTCTTAACTTTATTTTGCCATGTAACCAGATGTTTGTTATGCTTGCCATTTATATGTTAAATCTAATATTTTTATACGTTGAACAGATCCATCCATGGGAAGCAATAACTCTAGTGAGGTGAGTTAGAATCTGTTGGAATGACAATAGTAAAAAACATTGGAAGTCATGCTTGACTCCACCAGGTCTTAGTTTGACATTCAATTTCTGATCCTTTTATAGGAAAATTTTCTCACCAAGTCGAGAGCCGCTCCAAATGCTTCAGGTTTGAAGCTTTCGGGCTCTGTACCTTCAACTTCCTCTTCATCAATGTTCAAAGCAGAGCCGTCATCTTCCCGGAGCCATTCACATCCCACAGATCAAACTCCTTCAAGGCGGGCCCGCCGTTCCCCAGGGTACCAACTCTCAAGGCAAGTTTCTGACAGCCGGATCCCATTGTTCAAGTCACAAAACGACAATTCCATATCTGAAGGAAGAAATTCCTTTGTGCTATCTGCCTGCAGCAATGACTTGACATTAGGTTCCCACGATGGCTCATCTGATGGTTGGTCCATCATGCACACGTTCTCTGAGCTTGTAGCTACTTCTCAAAGAGAACGGTGGTCTTTTGACAGTGAGAACATGAGCTCTGGCCATGGTAAAGTGAGCAGATCGAACAGTCAGCCATTAAGTTCTCCGTCGATAGATCTGCAAGCATGTGGGATATGCTCAAAGCTCTTAACAGAGAGATCTTCGTTTAGTAGCCAGAAAATCGTAGCCAACAATGAACTCTCAGTAGTTGCCGTTCTGGTTTGTGGGCATGTGTACCATGCAGAATGTTTAGATAACATGACGCCTGAAACTGATAAATATGACCCGTCTTGCCCACTATGCATGGTCGGAGAGAGAATGGCCTCAAAGATGTCCCGGAAAGCGTCGAGAGGGGATGTGGATTCAAAAGCGAGGAACAAAATATCCCGGATTGGGGTTGCAGATATTGATCCTGAAAGTGAAAAGAGCACCAGACAAGAGGGGAAGGGTCCGAAGATGGGGGCCAGTTCCAGCATGAAAAGCTCTTTTGGGAGGCCTTTTTTACGGCGGCACTTCTCTGTCGGATCGAGATCAACTCGATCCCCATTGGAGAATGAACCTACAAGGAGGAAGGGATTTTGGGCAAAATACCGATAGGAATGAGCTTCTCTGCTGTGGTAAGAGGTGAGCAGCTCAACTGCTTCCATTTCTTACATGTTGCTTTAGGCTCTGTTTGGCTTGTGGCTGTTTCAGGAGCTGAGAAAAATAATTTTGTTTGGAATTTTTTCTCTCAGGAGATTTTTCAAGAGTCATGAAATAATGGGAAGGAAACAGTTCATACCACATGAGCATTGACTTTTGGAAATCCTACTGAGAATAGAAATCCCAAAAATTGCAAATTGTTTTTCTTGTCGCCCAAGCCAAATGCAGCCTGCCACTACTGTTACTGGAAATTTCGAAATTCCCTTTTCCTTTCTCCTTTACAGCTGCTGATAATAATAAATCTGTCATTTCTTATGTCATGGTTCCAATGCTTGGTATTTTGTTAGTAAACAGTTATCGAATGTTCTGAAACACAACAGAATAAACTAACTCTCCCATGAAATCCAAACCTTCACACTTCCAAAAGGGAAAGAAAAAAAAACGTTGGAGAATGAATGGCGGAGCTCTAAGAGTGGGCAAAGGCTCAAAAGACAGGATTTGCTTTTGATGCACTCTCAGATTGAATTTCAGTTATCAGTTGTTGTCAAATGAAGCGGAAATAACCAAGCATTCACATCAAGGTTGTATGTTCTAAATTCCTATTGACATTACTTTCAAATACCAGAGCATCTGAAAGTTGCAGTTCAGTTCACTTGAGCATCCAACCGCAGCCCATGAGATTGAGATATTTGACTGGACTCGATCACTTACATCTCTCTATTTTTAGACTGTTGAAATTGGTATTCCTTGGCATCTGTCATGATTTCCCATAGTTGATTGACACTGCCACAATCATGAGATGGATCCAAACATGAAAGTCTGCAGTTGATTTGTATGATCAATTGTATCATGAGACTGACCACTATATCACCCTGGTTGTAACCTTTGCAATTTCTTCACTATTGCAGCGGACCTGTGGTACGTAATCTATGGCCCCTTTCTCAACTTTACTTTTTTATTTTTTGCATGAGAATGGTACCATATGGTGCGGATGAGGATTGCGTGCTGATCCTGCCACCATGACCTCTGTGGTGACCCTACATGGTGGGATTTGATCGGGCCACCTGCTGATGTTAAAGATATGGCCACACAAAGCATGTTTGAAAAGGGAGCCAATTAGGTGCAGCCCTGGCCTCACCCAAGACGGTGTAACACTTATTGTGGGGCCCACCTTGATGCATGTAGTATATGTCCATGCCATCCATCCATTTTATCATATTATCATAGGGCATGATCCGAAAACTGAAGCAGATCCAAATCTCGGGTGGACCATACCATAGGAAACGGTGGTGATTGACCATTAAAAACTTATTATGGGCCACAAAAGTTTTGGATCAAGGTGATATTTGATTTTTTGCCTTCATCCATGTTTATATGACCTTATCAACCGGTTGGATGGCAAATAAACATCATGGAAACATTTGTGGGCCCTAGGAAGTTTTTAATGGAGTGTTCAATCACTGTTTCCTATGGTATGGTCCACCCGAGATTTGGATCTGCTTCATTTTTGGCCTCAAGCCCTAAAATGATCTGGCAAAACGTATTGATTGTGTGGATATAGGATATGTACATGAAGGTGGGACCCATTGTAAGGGTTGCACTGAATCCATTCCCTCGCTTGAAAAGGCTCCATCTCTGACAGCAGATCATGGCCCAATCAAATACCGCTATATAGGGTCACCACAGAGGTTGATGGTGGCAGGGTCACCATGCAATCTATGTTGGACCAGTGCTACATTAACCAAAGGAGGAAAAATATTGGTCGGATGCACAAAAATGGTTTTGTAGAGATCAGTTGCCACATCTACAAACCCTAGGCAAAGCTCTGTTTTCCGAATCGACAATTGCATTTTATGCAAACTATAATAGTTCTTGCCCCTCTTTTTTCTGTCTATTTGTTAGCTAAGCGTCTATTCTCACTCATCAGCAGCAAACTCTCCATTTCCTGATGCACTGTACCACGTAATACCTATCTGAGTTTTCAACTTGCTAAAGTCGGTGAATAGAACAAATGCAGTGCCGACACACTTTGGATCTTGTGGACCACACCGAAATTCTGGCCCTGTATGGCCGGCCTGGTCACCTGGGTTGAGCCGCAACTTGCAATTCGCCAAATAAAACTCATGTGGTCTCAGCGGTGTTTGATGGTGCCATTTCCTACCCTATCATGGATGGACATGAGAATTAACCATTTCTGTTGGACGCGTGGTTGGTTTCCTGTCACATTTAATGTGTGCAGGTGTGTCAGAATCGATAATTATGAGAAGACCAGTCACTTATGAACTTGGAAAATTTTATAATGATCATGCGATAGTTGGAGGGTGAGGTTCTTTCTTTGAAAATGGTTTGGTTTGTGCCTTCAATGAGAGGAAAACCTCACAATCCGTCACCAGGAACAACAGCAAGAATGCTTCTATAGAAAGAACTACGTGATATTTATAGTTTTTTATTACAGCTTTTTTCAAGATGCTTCTTTCGTTACTCCAACCGTTGTCACGCTTTCCTTGTGTGATTGTACCTCTGTCTCGCCGCTCATACTTTGACCTCACATTGGCTGCATCTTGGGCTGCTCAGCCACGCCCCATCTTTCCACTTTACATTTTTTCCGCACTTTGTACTACTCAGCCTGGGCAGCTGCAAGTCCGTGAGAAGCACTTCCAATATCTTCACATGCCATGTATTTCCCTTGCAATTGCCCATTTCCTTTCCTAATTGGCTCAGTCAAAATTAGGCTACAACAATTTCAAAGACAATGCTGTAGAAATTTTCAACCAAAATCCACCCCAAAACCTGTGGACTTTGAGCAGCAGAAGAATTTGCAGGATTGCTCCGAGTTAGTAGTCTGTCAACGTAAAGTGCGCAAGTAGCTTGCATGGGACCCTCCTTGGTCTTTGTATGGCATCTAGCCCGTCCAAAAGGGTAGGCCCACCATGAAAATGGAAACCCCCTCCCTCCCTTTTTTTTTTAAAAAAAATAAAAAATAAAAAAAATAAAAAGGCTGTTCCAATCATCATGTCAATTATATTGTGGAAAACAATTGACAACCATCCAAAACTCTCCAAATGCACCTCACCTGATGACACGGTTTTTTCATCTGCAACTAATCGCATGTGAGGCATTCTCAATATGAATAGTTGAGGTTACGTATGAAAGGCGAAATCTCTTTATCAATCATGCCCCACTAATAGTGGTCCACCCCTTTGATGATTTGGATTAAGAAATATGCATGGGCCATGCAAGATTGCACTTACTCTGCCTGCAGATTTGATCACTTTTTTTTAGACACTCCATGAATACTTGAACCCATGATCTCAGTGTTGAAATCCACATGGTCTTCTGCTAAGCGGATCTGTTGACTCATTGTTGTTGTGGTTTGGTATACATTGATGATAGATTTCCTCCCTCGGTATCACCGTCTAGACTTATTATGACCTTAAAATTATGATGATGACTCATTTATGATGCATTTACATTGTAAATTGGAAAAAAGTGAGAAAATAGTAGCTAGTGGTACTCTTGACATTTTTCCTCGCAATTCTTCTGTAATACTTTCAATATTTTTTGGATATAGGAGTACATTTTAAATGAAGTTAGGCATAGTTTGGTACAATGGATTAAAAATACCTGTATTGTAAATCCCGGGATTTGGAACTCTTCAGTTGTGTTTAGCACCCTAGATTAAGAATCCCTTGTAAGCCAAAAATTGCCATTCACTTAAAATATGTAGTATATTTATAAGAGTTTGAATTTAATTAGTAAATCAACTTTAATATTTCTAATTACTGTACATATGTAATGCTTGACACAATAATTGTAATAAGCCCATTGAAATATATAATTTGGTAAAAATGATGAAATTTGAAGCCTCGGATGGGCCACAAGCATAGATCACAACTAAGAGACTAATCAATGTTTTTTAACTATTGATTTACATGGCCAATGTTTGGACTGCTCAGGTCATTCTATTGATGTAATTTTAGTGATGCAATTGATAATATGATTGTCTTGGAATACACAGTGGGCCATGTGTACAATACATTAGTAGCTTAACAAGCCTTATGTTACTCTCATACTTTTAAAAATGAACCAAAAAACGAAAAAAGAAACAACTAAATGAAAGGATTACCAAACTCACCAAAAGTGGGGACGGGAGATCCCTTATTCGGGATACCCTCTAATCTACCCTAGCTGGCAGACGAGGGTGGATTCGAAATACCCTCAAATCCCCCCAAATCTGCAGTGCCAAACTAGCTGGTAGGATTTTTGGAAATTGGAATATGCAGCCAAATTCTTTCAAATAGTTCAGATTTCACCAATAAAAACCTCTTAAAGGCTTGGATTTTACCTACAAAAGTCAATACCAAAGGACAATTTTACCCTACCAATTAGGTTTAGAAGCCTTTAAAACTATAAAGGATATGGGAAGGGTTTTCATCAAAAGCAAGGGTATTTATGTAGTTTAATATAAAATCCATTGCAAGTATCACACACCTCGTCTCCTCCTTTCTCGGAGATCCTCACATGTAAAGTGTGTCCCATGCGACCAAGGTTTATATGCGGCCAACCGTGATGGAGGAGGTGTAACATCTACTCCATACATTCCTTGCGACGGCTTATGATAAGATGAGAGATGAAAAACTATAGAAATTTGAATCTAGAATGGACTAAAAAAAACAAGAGAAGAAAAGAAGGAAAAATGTTGGGGTGGGCTGTGTACCACCGAACTCCACACACTCTCTCTCTACATGTGAATGCGTGTGCCTGTAGCCTTGAAGCTGATTTGGTTCAACAAGGCATTGGACGCACTCCATCCAACACCAATGAAAAAAATGTCATGCGCATGTGTAAAGGTGTAGGACCCACGCTAAAAAGGATGAAATTGTCATTTCATGCAAAAAGTTTTTAATCTTTTAGGATGGGTTCCTTCTCTGTCTCAAAATAACTCCTGACCTGTGACCTGAAATGATGAGTAAGGGACAACGATGGCAGAGATATAAGTTATTAGGCACATTCTCTACCCATTCATCCGGTCATGCACACACACCCCAACACACTCATGCTGTAGTGGGATGTCACCACCTATGGGTGCTTGAACCCCTTGACTAGGTGTTGAAACTCCCGAGAGTCTACCACCAGAGCAAGAGTAAGATATGTTAATCCGACATGATATGTTTACCTTAAGAGAGAAGAAAAAGAAAATAAAATGTTTCAGGTTGATCTGATTTTTTGGGGTAACAAAATTTGAAGAATCGATGAGTCACAGAGCATGCATTCAAATTGACTAGAGTAGCAGAGAGGTTGAGAAGTGATATGCCAGTGTAGATGCTTAGAATGCGAGACGGATACGAATGAGGGGCGCAATGTCCAACTCAAGAGTGGGAGTGAGGGATTGGTGAAGGTAATCCGACAGGACATGTTTACCTGACTATGCACAATAAGTAAATGAAAAAAATTCTCAGTTGATCCAAGTTTTTTAGCGACAAGATTCGAGAAACCGACAAGCCGCAGGGCATACTCTCGAGTAGGCTTGAAATAAAGGAGGTTAAGAAGTGAAACAATGAGCTTTGGATGTGCCTTATTTTTGGGCTTATGCCCTAAAATGAGCTAGCAAAATGGATTATCATAGTGGATTTCTCACAAACATCTAGTTGGGGTTACATGTAATGCAGTGTCCAGGGTTTGAAGCTAGGTTGGGTCCGCCATGGTGTTTGTGAAAAATCCACGCCCGTTCATTTGTTTTGCCAAATCATTTTGGCACATAACCCAAAAAATGAGGCATATTCATTGTTCATGTGGCCCATACGATAGAAAACAATGGAGATTGTACACCCACCATTGACACATTCATGGGGCCATGGAAGCTTTGGATCAGGCTAATGTTTTTTTTTTTTTTTTTTCCCTTTTGGCTCATCTTAGAGGGAATGACCTTATGAAGGGTTGGGCCGCGTTGTGGACGATTTGGATTGCATGTAAACATCATGGTTTAGCCTAGTTTGAATGCCAAGCAATCCCTTTCCGCCCTTTCCTGTCGTGTGGTCCACTTGAGTTTCAAATGAGCATGATTCTTGGTGTCAAGCATTAACATGAGCTTCCAAAACAGATGGATGGGGTGGATGCAGTGGGGCCAGACTGGGCAGGTCCTTCAAACATCACATCACGTGAAACATAAAAGAGATCACGTGAAACATAAAAGAGTTCATTTTATGGCATGAGCGATCTCAGGTGGACTACACCACAGGAAACAGTGTTGATTAAATGCCCATCATTAATAACTTTCTAGGGCCAATCCTAATGTTAATTTGCCACCCAACCTATTGATTAGGCCAGGCAAACCTGGATGAAGGGAAAACACAAATATCAACTTGATCCAAAAACTTCTATAGCCATAGGAGTTTTCAACAGTAGACATTCAATCCCCACCGTTTCCAGTGGTGTGGTCCATTTGATCTTTGTACGTGATTCATGTTTGTGCTTGGGCCCCTAAAACGATTTGGCAAAATGGATGAACGGTGTATACGTTATGGTGGGGCCCATTTTGTGCCACTCAGTAGCCACCAGCCCCATGGCTGATGGTTGGTGCTCTGTGGGCCCCACCATGATGTATGTGTTTCATCCATTCCGTTATTCCATTTTTACAGATCATTTAAGGTATTTATCCCAAAATTTATAGGGATATAAATCTCAGGTGGACCACACCACAGGAAAACAATAGTGATTAGATATCCACCATTTAAATCCTCCTAAGGCCCACTGTACTTTTTATTTGACATCCGATCTATTGATTAGGTAATACAGACCCAGATGAAGGGAAAAAACAAAAATCAGATTGATCCAAAACTTTTATGCCCCCCAAAAGTTTTTAATGGTCGACGCTCATTCAACACTGTTTCCTTTAATGTGATCCATTTGAGAATGGGATGTATGTCATTTTTTGTCTCATACCATAAAATGATCTATAAAAATAGATGGACGGCATGGATGAAAAGCACATATCATGATTGGGTCCACAGAGCACCGACCATTAGCCATTGGCTGGTGTCAGGGGGAGTAGCCAATCCGTTTCCGCCGGAGAGTGCGGGCAATGTCAGAAGAAAATGGGCAGGCATTCTCAAAAGCAGTCACTGTTTTGTTGATGACTTGAAAGGTAGGCGGCCGGGTCTTCCTTGGAAAAAAGATAGGCAGCCAGAAGACAATTACTATTTTAGATAAAACCAATCTGTTAACGGTTTGGATTTGAGATAGATGCAAATCCATCTTGAGTGAAGCGCAGATTAGGTAGTGATGTGGTGACATTTGATTGGTGGAGTTATATGCTCTCTCAAAGGTCTAAGTCCATCTCTGACACATTACAATCCCACCAATCAAATTCCAAAGTGTAGCCACACCACCGACTGAGGGCAGTTGGCGGAGTTAGTCAGTAAGCTTTTATTTTACTATGTAAACTTTTTGGGGCCACCATGAATGTATGTAGTTTATCCACACCGTCCATCCATTTTTCCAGTTCATTTTAGTGGTTGAATCTAAAATTGAAGCATATCCAAAGCTCAAGTGGACCACACCACAGGAAACAGTGGAAATAATAATTTCCATTGTTGAAACCTTACTAGGGACCACGGTGATGTTTGCTTGTCATCCAACCTGTTCATAAGATCACACAAATATAGACGAAGAGATAAAAATAAATAAATATCAGCTTGATCCAAAACTTCCATGGACCCTAAGAATTTTTCTACAATAGACATTCGATTCAAACTGTTTCCTGTGGTGTGGTCCACTTGAGCTTTGAATATGATTCATTTTTGAGATCAAATCTTAAAATTATCTGGTAAAAAGGTTGGACGGGGTGGATAAAATACATAAATTACATCGTAACATGAGCTGGTAAAAATGATAGACGGTGGTGTGGATATCACACAAACATGAGATTGGGCTTCACAGAGCTTTTTGTTGCAAGAGACTCCTCTTTCCAGCCCACACACAAACTACCTCAAGGTGGCTTGCTGTAATAGATACAGACGAACAGCTTTAGGACTGTGACGGTTGGATATCCAGGATCATGTTTCAATGATCCATGACCATCCGTATCAGGGGAACTGCCGTGGATGGGAGGTACACACACACCAAAAAAAAAAAAAAAAAAATCTTCATTACCATCCAAAGATCTATCACTGTCTCACGGAACAAGAATCCCAATGGATGGTCCATATTCAAAGGACAAAAAGAAAAAAGAAAAAAAATCTAAGTTTGAAATGTTCCAATATGAGATCTTTTCTTAACTCCTGTCCAGATGAGAGCTGTCATATGAACAGTTGAGATCATTGAAACAGGATCCCAGATCCAAAATTATTAGTCCTGATGAGAAAAATAAAGGAAGCCGATCATCTCACCGAGTAAGCTATGTAGGGCCTACCATGATTTATTTATTTTATCCACTTCGCCCATCCATTTTACTAGATAATTTTAGGCCTCGAGCACAAAATGTAAGCATATTCAAAAGCTCGATTGGACCATGCTGCACGGAATAATGTGAATTAAATGTCTACTATTGAAAAATTATTGGGGGCATAGAAGTTTTGGGTCAAACTGATATTTGTTTTTTTCCCTTCATCCATGTCTATGAATAAGTTGGATGACAAGTAAACATCACTATCGGCCCTAGAAATATTTCAATGGTGGAAATTATTATTCTCATGGTTTCTTGTAGTGTGATCCAATTGAGATTTGGATATGCTTCAATTTTGTGCTCAACAGCTAAAATGTGATGGAAAAACAGATGGACAGTGTGGATAAATGGCATATATTCATAGTGGATTCAATAGAGTTTACTTGGTGCGATAAAAGCACACTGAGTAACTCAATACCCAATCCGAAATAAAAAGCAATAATGAGTAAGGTTTCAAACTGCATGGTTATCTAACCTGATGCCACGATACGGAAATTTAGAAAGCTTAGAATTACGGCTGAGGAGGCTAATAGAACTACTTAGAATTATTTAACAAATAATTCAATTAAGTGGGTTCAAGATCATATATTATAAAAATACAACTATGTGCAAGGTAGTCTATGATATGAGATATAGATATTAAGTATGTGTGTAGTAAATTAAATATATGGCAAATTATCTATTCATACATTTATATACAATGAAAGAATCAAATCACAAGCATAAATAGAAATGCATACACATCAACTATCATAAACATAATGATGAATAGTGGTTCGAGTAAATCTCTACTCCACTCTTGGATGACAAACTCAAAGTTGAGTTTTTCAGATTTCAATATCTCAATGGTTTTCTATATGTCAACCATTAACCTTTATAATAGTTTTATATAGGTTCACCATTAACCTTTACGATCCTACACAAGGATTTACATATATTTCTGCTGGAGGCTCACATAGAGGCTATATACATTCTCATAGGAGGCTTACATAGAGATTATAATGGTTTTCTATAGGTTCACCATTAACTTAATGGTTTTCTATAGGTTCACCATTAACCATTACAGTTCTATACAAGGACCTACGTACACTCCTAGCAGAGGCTCACACATAAATTACATACACTCCCGCTAGATGCTCGCAAGAGACTCAATTTTGAGTTTGAGTTTCAAACTCTATACTCAAATCTACACAAGTCTTAAGTATATTAGGGATTCTAAATAAAACTCTTACAAGTTTGGATGAACCTCATTGATAACGTCTTTCTTAAGATGCTCGATCAATCTTGATGCGACTTATCTTCAGCTCATACGATCAGCTACTGTGCAATATTGTACCCATGAGGATGTCAAGGTAATTAGAGAGTTGATAGTTAAATCTCGTACAACTAATGTGATAGTTGGTTTAAAATTATGATTCATCTAAATGGGCATTTTAGAGGATGATAGACAAATGATTTACGTAAAGGATTAGTGTTTAACATTTAGAGAATGCAAGAAAACATGTATATCTTCAATGTGAGCTTGAATGCTCATATAGAGTGATGGATCACAAGAAAGATGTCATGAACTGTTTAAATTAGAGCCTATAATTAGTGGTAATGAGTTGTAAGCATAGAGGCTTTAAAATCATGAAAAACTCATCTAATTTGCAAGGCATTCACTTAATGGGCATTCTAGAAGATAGGCAAATAATTTATCTAAAGGATAATTAGTGTATAACTTATAGAGAATGCAAGAGAACATATACATCTTCAATGTGAGCTCGGAATGCTCATATAGAGTGATGAATCACAAGGAAAATGATATGAACTCTTTATATTAGAGTGTAGAAGTTGTGGAAAGGAGTCGTAAGCATAAAAACTCCAAAATCATAAAAAATCCATCTAATTCGCCAAAGTTTGAGTGCTAAATTTATAAGAAAAAAAGACTCCAACAGATCTATAACGGCTAATTGACCGTCAAACCTAAGGAAGTTCGGTTCAATAAAAAACAACCAAGGTGAGTCCAATAAGTTGCTGGACAAAAATCGATCCTTTCAGTCGGACCGAATCAAGTCGAAGGTTCAACCGATTAGATCAAAAATGTACTGAATTTTCTGATTTCTTGCTGGACTCTTTTGGTCATTTGCGGTCAGACAAAAATAGTCTAGGTCAAATCGAAAAACCTTGGAATACCTCTACTAGCCTAATAAACTTGTGCAATTTTGGTTCTAAGGCTATCATGATCAATCAAGCATTTTCCTATTAAAACGAATCATCTAGAGGTAGGTTGTTTTGAAATTAGTTTAAGGCTAGGTTCACCAAGGCACCTCAATTTATTTGTGTATTCATGCTTTGATGTTGATGGTTGTCTTTGTCTTCCAATGGGGGCTCGACTGATTCCAGACACACTACCACATATTAATGAAAAATCGATGCACTTACAAAGTTCGAAATGAATGCATTTATCTTATTATTACCAACATACCGGAGAAAAATGGATTTAGATAGAAGCTTTTTTAACCCAATTATTCGACTTCTAAGGGAGTTTGAACATTACCATATTTGTATCCGTTTCTTAACCATCCGATGTCATTTTGATAACTTAATTAGTTAACAATCTTTTAACTTAAATATTTAATAATAATCATGATAGATTAATTAAATGAATAAAATCAACTAATTTAGAAAATACATGCCTTATGCTATAGGCTTTCGTCTTCTCGTATGGGAGAGAACCTTCCATTTTGAAGGTCCAACATTAGCAATTGAATAATTTTCTACATCGATCGGAAGGTATGGCTAGTTTTAGCATATGTATTTTTTAATTAGCTGTAAAAAGTTGTCAATATTTAAATAGTATACATAAGGCTTGATCTATTAATATTTTGGATTGTTGATTTTTTTTTTTTCCTGTTATGTCTCTGAACATAATAGATTGACATAGGATGGATAAGAACAACTCAATGGACGGTTAAAATCACACAAATTTGAGTTAGTTGGACTCAGTTGGACAAAAATGGACTAATCATGCGTGATAATTTCCAATGACCATAACTTTGTGATCAGTTATCCATTTCACACATATAATATATCATTAAAATGTTATCAATGAACTCTATGCTTACTAGCCATCCAAGGTTCATTGACTTCCAAATGACTTCAGCAAAGTCATTCATTTCAAGGATCAACTAGGATTTTAACTTGAAACTTGTCATTTGGTCTATTTTTAGAGTTTTTAGAATTTTGGTTGTAATACAAAGCGTTTATTTTAGTAATCTAAAAGTTGTTTATAAGTTTTGGTAAAATTAATTTAAATATTTTTAACACCTTTAGAATAGTGTATTATTTTTAATTCAAATTAGAAATCTAAATATCCTATTTATTTCATTAGTTACCTAATAATGTAAAGAAAATGAGCAATAATTATAAATATTTTTATTTATTTCCTAATATTATATGCATTTGATCATAATGATAATAATTTATATTTTGTATTTATTTCTGATAAAATCATAATGATAAGTGATAACAATTTAATATTATTTTTGTAAGGCTCGTATCCTAGTCTGTATCATTCCTTAGGATCCCGCGGTCCTCCCGGTCAAATTCTGGCGACCGCGACACATAGATAGCATTTGCACGCGACCATAAGTCGCATCCCGTATATCAGAGTCGGCTCGACTCAAAACTTATATCTTAGCGACCGCGTCGTCGCCGCGGTTCTAACGTCGATGCGATACTCAGGCCAGGAGTTGTGAGCCCACGTTTATTTCAAAGAAAATGCCGCGCGTTGTAAAACTCAAGAGAATCTCTACTAAATATCAAATCAATCAATAATGTACAAGTCAAGTACATATTTCATCAACACCCATCCCTCTCTTACCACAAAGCATGACAACCCATACATCTCTCATCCAAAGTCATCTCTCTCTCTCTCTCCACCCATCCCTTCCTTACACCCATCACCCATCACTCCATCACCTTTTCATCATATCACTTCTCTCTCTCTCTCTATCTCTCATTTTCTCTCTTCACTCCCAAGCAACCAAGAGACCAACCATCCAAGCAATTCCCATAGAGAAAGAGCCAAGTGTGGTCCACTTTCTTACTCCAAAAACTCTCATCTCTACCATTTAAACTTCATCATCTACCATCAAAGGTTGAGTATATGAGCTAAGAAAGCTAAGGGACCAAGAAGGAGTGATATAGGTGGGTGATTTTAGGATATCCACCATTGATTTTCATTTAAGGCCCCACTTATGATGGGACCCACTTTAATGTATGTGTTGTGATCAAAGAGGGGCCCATAGTGGTGGGGTCCCTCCACTACACCATCTCTCTCTCTCTCTCTCTCTTCCTTTTCGCATGGTGATGATGATAATGAGGTGTGTGGCCCACCTGGTGTGTGTGTATGGCCCACCATGATGTGTTATATCCATGCCATCTACCTATGGGGCCCATCTTGCTGCACTATCCAGCGGACGGGTTTACTGCCCGATCGTTTGGACAGGTCCAGTTAAAGAGGAAAACATAAATATCACCTTTATTTAAAATCTGGTGGGTCCCACACGTGTGGACCCACCCCACGCACATGTTATATATGGACCGCCCATCTGCTGGACGGCCAGCAGCCTTAGCTGTTGTATTGACGTCAACAAAATTCTGTGGGCCCAATATGTGTTAGATCCAAGCCATCTATTCGTTTTTAGGATGGTGGGCCCCATGGTTGATCGACGTCAGCAAGCTTGGTGGGCCAGCATTGTAAGACCCGTATCCTAATCGTACCGTTCTGTAAGCCTCCGCAGTCCTCCTTATCGAATTCGGCGACCCGCGATCTATTATCGGCGTTTGCGCGCGATCATGAGTCGTGTCCCGTATATCAGAGTCGGATCGACTCGAAACTTATACCCTTGCGACCACGCCATCGCCGCGGTTTTGACGCCGCATTACGCGCCAAGGCGAGACCCGGTCCAGGAGATGTGGACCCGCGTTCAGTTCGAGAAAAAACACCGCGCGTTGCAATACCGAAAGAATCTCTACAATAGGTCAAATCAATCAAGTACATGTCACCTTACCCAAAAAGCAACCCAAAGTCAACTCTCCCTCTCTCCACCCATCCCTTTTCAAGTACACCCATCACTCACCCATCACTCACCCCATCACTCACCCATCCCTCTTTTTCTTACATCCTCTCTCTCTCTCATCTCTATTTCATTTTTCTCTCCCAAGCACCATGAGAGCACCCCACGTCCATGGCTCTCCATGGGAGGAGCTTTGTGTGGCCCACTCCCTACCATCTAATCCAATCCCTCAAAGCCGATCTCAATCGTTGAATCACACCCATTCGAGCTCTAGATCGCATTGGCGGAAGAAAGAAGAAGAGATCTTAGGTGGGTGATTTTATTACTTGATTTGTGATTCGAGGGCCCACATATGTGGGACCCATCTTGATGTATGTGTTGTATAGAGGGGCCCATAGTAGCGGGGTCCCTCCTATTTCCACCGATCTTTCCTCCTTTTTCTCTATTTCTCTCTCTCATTCTCTTTTGGTGTTGGAACGTGGACCCACCTTGAAAGATGGTGCTGGACGTGGGACCCACCAATCATGTGTGTTGAATCCACACCATTGACCAACCCTGGGATGGTGCTGGACCCACCAGATGCATGTATTTTTATCCCAGCCATCCATCAGCATGGTGGAGCCCACTGACGCATGTGTTGTACCTATGGCTGCCTAGTACATGGGGCCCATGAGATGAATGTATTTTGTCCTGGCCTCCACCATCCAGGCGGTGCTAGACGTGGACCCTAGCATGACATATGTTTTGTACCCAGACCGTCCATCAAATGGACGTCCAGTAGGGACGTGGCCCACCTTGGATGTTTGTATTCTGCGTCCACATTGTCCGTCCGTCCGTTCACACGTGTGTACCACCTCGTGGCGTACGTATGGGACCCACATTAGGTATGCTTTATATCCATGCCATCCAGACCATCCATCATATGGACGATGGCTGCGGAACACCTCACGTCCAGTCCGTGGGCGTGGGACACCGCAGGACGTATGTATTTTAATTACACTGTCTTTAGACGGTGGAATAGCCCACCATGTTGTATGGATTTCATCTGCACCGTCTGTGCAGGGGCCACCGTGATGTATCTGTTAACCCTGCCGTCCATTCATAGGGTGGGACCCACCTTGGTGGATGCTTGCATCCACACGTGTAGAGCTTACTTGGTGGATGGCCTGATCTTGCACCGTCCAGCAGCAATGGTGGGGCGTTATTGTGATGTACGTTGAACACCACCTGTTCCTTGCATGGAATGTGGGGCCACTTGATGACGTGTTGAGTGCACACATGGCACTATTCTGATGCAAGTGTTTTGCCACACCGTCCAGACCTTGGACGGTGGGGCCCCTTCTGATGTATGTGCTTGTACACACCGTCCATCAATTTTTAATCCAAACCATTCAAGCTGTCTGATGGTGGGACCCACTGCAATTTCGTCAGCAAGTTCTGTGGGTCCCACGCAGCCCAAAGCTGTTGTACGGTTGTCAGTAGGTTCTGTGGACGTGTCCCACATGATTTATGCAGTTCATCCCACGCCGTCCATCTGTTTCATCCACATAGTCCATTGCCTAGATGTGGGGCCTATTATGATGAATGTGTTGCATCCTCACCGTCTAATCACTGTACGGTGGGACGGTGGCATACCTCTCACCTATTTTATATTATAATATTATATTATATAATATATGTATATATGTTATATATCTGCTGTATATATATCCCTGGACGTGGCAGATTCAAAAGAAAAGATAATATATATGTATATATAATATCTATATATGTATATATTATATTATATAATACCTAAGGTGGGCCCCACTTGGAAACCCACCTGATTGGAGGGGATTGGCTGGTGTTTGTACACTGTCCAGATGGTTGGACGGTGGAACCCAGCTGATGTATGGATTTCATCCATACCGTCCATCCATCAGGGATGGGCCACCTTGGTGTCTATGTTCTATCCACACCATCCATTGTTTGGGATGGTGGGACCCTCTCACGTGTTGTATATGTTGGACCCAAACCGTCCATCCACCTTACGGCCCACGTAATGTATTTGTTTCATCCACACCGTTCAGATAGTGCTGGATGGCGCTGAACAATGTTTGGATAGTGCCGATTTACATGGGAAATGTTTGGATGGTGCTGATTTACCTGGGCAATATTTGAACAGTGCTGATCACATTAGTGGGCCTGTGCCCCATTGAATGATAGTGTACAGTGATACACACATTGCACATACAACTATTGAAATGATTTTTAGATGTAATCCAAGCCCCATTCGTCAGGCCCACCTTGATATATTTTATGGCCCATTAGTGCAGCACATTGATGCAGCCACTTATTGTATTTGAGGCCCATAGGTTACGGCCCACATGTTATGTATTTGAGGCCCATGTGTAAGGCCCACCTAGTGTGTATTCGAGGCCCATGGGTTGTGGCCCATTGCGATGTATTTGAGGCCCATGGGCGAGGCCCAATGTGATAAATGTGTGGCCGCTACGTTGTGTATGAATCTTTTATGTGGGCCAATCCTTGGGAGCAATGTTGGTTAGATGTCCACATTGATGGGCAATGATGGTTGAATGTCGACATTGTGACCTTCCCTTAGGCCTTGTTCGACCCATTCTCATCGAGGTCGATTGTCGTGACCGATTTGCCGACTTGATTCTGATTATCGATCGATCCGATTGTCGTGACCGATTTGTCGATTTTGATTATTGATTAATTTCGATTGTCGTGACCGATTTGGCGATTCTAATTATTGATCGATCCGATTGTCGTGACCGATTTGCCGACTCGATTCTGATTATCGATCGATCCGATTGTCGTGACCGATTTGCCGACTCTGATTATCGATCGATTCCGATTGTCGTGACCGATTTACCGACTCTGATTATCGATCGATTCCGATTGTCGTGACCGATTTGCCGATTTTGATTATCGATCTATCCGATTATCGTAACCGATTGCCTATTCCGATCGATGTGACCGATTTACCGATTCTGATTATCGATTGATTTCGATTGTCGTGACCGATTTGGCGATTCTGATTATCGATCGATCCGATTATCGTGACTGATTTACCGATTTTGATTATTGGTCGATCCGATTGTCATGACCGATTTGCTGACTCTGATTATCGATCGATTCCGATTGTCGTGACTGATTTGCTGATTCTGATTATCGATCGATCCCGATTATCTTAACCGATTTTGCCGATTTTGATTATTGATCGATTTCGATTGTCGTGACTGATTGCCGATTGACATGACCGATTTGCCGATTCTAACTATCGATCGACCCCAATTGTTATGACCGATTGTCGATTTCGATTGACGTGACCGATTTGTCGATTCTGATTATTGATTGATTCCGATTGTCGTGACTGATTGCCGATTTCGATTGACGTGACTGATTTGCCAATTCTGATTACCGAGGCCGATTGTCAAGGCCTATGTGATGAGGCCCATTGTGATGCATTTGAGGGCCAAGCGATGGAGCCTATTGTGATGTGTATTAAGCTCTTGAATGAGGCCCATGGTGTTGTATATCAGGCCCTCTGTGAGGCCATGGGTCCACTATATATTAGGTTATATGTAGGCCACTCCTTAGGCGTAATGTTGGTTAAATGTCCACATTGTCGAGGCCGATTGTTGATGCCAGTTATTGATACCGATTATGAGTGTGTGACAGCATAGCATCACAATACATGCCCATACGCATCATCTGCATATTTGTTATAAGATGTGGTTGACCATTACATATGACATTAGACATGTGGTTATGAGACTCCCTGATAGGCAGAGATTGTCTCACATGAGTACACGTTATGCGCAGGATTGATGCATGACTGGATTATATGACTCATGCATCGTGCATTGTGTATTGTGATTACTGTACGCCCTAGCGACATCAGGGTCGTAGCCTCCACAGGTATTTCGTAGATGGTCAGATGGGACACCAAAAATTTGTTCTACATGGGGTGCTATAGATATCCCTGGGTGAAAGTTCCTAAACCCTCTTGGTTCCAGAGGTTACTCCAACGTCTAGACCGAGTGGATGCATAAGTGCATGAGGGCCGTATACCGTTAGGCCGCATCTCTCACTGTGTCGTGGTCGGTTGGAAGGGGTGCGGCCTTACCTGCCCGAGAGGAGGGGACAATGCTAGGCTGAGTCTGACCAGCTCGAGGAATGAGTTCGCTATCGACGAGCCGGGCCCGATATTGGCAGGCGGATAGTGAGGTCTCTTCCACTCACCTTGTTGCGCGCGATGGGGTGGCAATCTGGTTTGGAGTGTAATAGACCCCGGTGATTTCCCATAAAGGAACCGTACTGATATGTGGACTTATTGAGTAGGAGTTGCATACTCATACATCCATTTCATTCACTATCCACTCGGGCTGGTGGTGCGCAACTAATTATTGTGTACCTTCGCATGGCCAGGATTTCGGTTGGGCGCGCTACTAACCTGAGATCAGGAGTCTACCACATTAGGTCTGACTATCTAAATTTAAGTATGGGACTGGTTTGGATAGAAGCCCTTTGTGATAGACCCCGTAGCTTGCGATACTACGTACAACCATCCCGACTTCATAGTTCAGCTTGGTCATTTCATTCGTACCGCATATCTCATTGCATCCGCAGTACTTAGCATTTTGGGTTACTATGTTTCTGCACTTATATGACCTAGACGGACTTAGCAGGATTTACATATTACATTGTACTTTCGGCATCTGATATTTGGCTCTCATTGACTCTTCATTTGTATAGTTGATCTGTATCGTGTATTCTGATAATGTTCTTCATTTGTATAGTTGATCTGTATCGTGTATTCTGATAATGTTCTTCATTTGTATAGTTGATCTGTGTTGCATATTCTGATATTGTCTGACTCATGGACTTGTCAGTATTTTCGCTTACTCTGATAACGTATGATTCATGACCTTGCGCTTATTTCAACTTTGTATGATTATGTCATTGCGTTGAATACTTGGTACTTACCTTATGCACACACTTACACCACTCACTAAGTTTTCTATAAGCTTATGCACGATAGATGCGTGCAGGTGATGTTAGGTTGCAGCAGCATTGAGCCTGGAGCGTGCAGCAGTCTTCTGGAGCTTCGATTTATTTCCCTTTCAGTATTGTACTCAAATGATTATATTAGTGGATATGTGATGGTGATGTTGCTTTTGTGATTTGGGTAATCTTGTGGTTATGCTCATTAGGAGATAAATGTACGTTGAAAAAAAAATTCTCCTTGTAGGATCCCAGGATCGGAATTTGGCGTATATATGCTGGGAGTCGAGAATGGGGTACTGCGGAGGCTGTCAGCACCGGATTCGGCGATCGAAAATTTTGTGAGCCCGGTTTCCGAGTTTGGGGCGTGACAAGCATGATGTATGTATTTTATTCAAACCGTCTAGCCATTTGGAGGCGTGGGCCCACCCCACACGTGTGACACGTGTGGTGGTGGGACCCACCTTGGTCTATGTGTTTTAAATCCACACTGTCCGTCCAGGCGTCCAGGGTCTGGACGCTGGACCTTCTTTAAAAAAAATAATAATAATATAATACTATATATATATATGTGGTGGGCCCCATGTGGGACCCACCTGCTGGATGAATTGGCTGGAGTACCTCACACTAGCTATTTAGCTGACGTATTGACGTTAGTAAGATCTGTGGGTCTCACCTGAATTTGGACCCATCTCATTGTATGCGTGAGACCCACTGCTGATGTATGGGTCTTATCCACACCGTCCAAATGGCTGGACGGTGGGACCCACTGTTGATGTATGTATTTTATGTCCGCGCCATCCATCTGCCAGGCCTACCTTGATGTATGTGTTACATCAAAACCGTCCATCCGGATGGTGAGCTCATCTTAAGGCTTGAGACTAAAAATAAGACAGATCTATTTATCAAGTGGACCACATTGCCAAAAACAGTGGGGATTGAGCGTCTACCATTGAAACCCTTTTGGGTCACAGAAGATTTGGACCAATATGGAGTTTGTTTTTCCTCTTAATCCATGTCCTTTTGACCTTATGATCAGATTGGATGGAAAATAAATGTTATGTTAGGTCCTTTGATTATTTAACAGTGAAAATCATTATCTCCACTGTTATTTATTTTATGGTCCAGATGATTTTTGATATGATTCATATTTTTGGGTAATGCTCTAAATGATCTCTAAAAATAGATGTATGGTGGAGATATGAAAATATATTATGTATATTGGGCCCGTATGAGAGGCCAATTGTGATGTGTTTGAGGCCCATGGGTTGTGGCCCGTTGTGATGTATTCGGGGCCCATGAGACGTGGCCCATTTGATGTATATGAGGGCCATGTATTGCGGCCCATTTGATTTATGTGAGGCTCATATAATGAGGCCCGATGTGATGTATATGATGCCCATGAGTGAGGCCCAATGTGATGCATATGTGGCCCATGAGTGAGGCCCATCGTGATATGTATTAGGCCCTTGAGTAAGGCCCATCATGGTGAACATTAGACCCTTTATGTGAGGCCCATTATATTGTGTATGAGGTCCTTGCATAAGGCCATGGGCCACCATATGTTAGGCTCTATGTGGGCCACTCTTTGGAAACAATGTTGGTTAAATGTCTACATTGATGGGCAATGATGGTTAAATGTCCACATTGTGACCTTCTCTTAGGTCTTATTAGGCCCATTCTCATCATTCTCTAAGTGGGTTAACCCAAATCATTAGGCTCCATTGATGTTGCATGGTCCATCATCACCGTAGACGGATGGCTCCGTGCTACATGATTTGGTATATCTATGGCCAATGGCCGATCTTTATATTATGGTTTATATCGGTTGTTCATCTATGGACCCCGCCTTACTTATAGGCCGATTATTGATACCAATTATGAGTATGTGACAACATAGTGATACATGCCCATACACATCATCTGCATGTTTGTTATGAGATATGGTTGACCATTACATATGTCATAGGGCAAGTTGTTCATGGGACTCCTTGATAGGCGGAGTCGTCCCCCATGAGCGCACAATATGCACATGATTGATACATGATTAGACTGTGTGACTCATGCATCTTGTATTGTGTATTGTGATTGCTGTACGCCCTAGCGACATCAAGGTCATAGCCTCCACAAGCATATCATGGATGATAGGTTTGGACACCAGAAATCTTCTCTTTACATGGGGTGCAATAAATGTCCTTGGATGAAAGTCCTTAAACCTGACGGTACCGGAAGACGCTCCAATGTCGAGATCGAGTGGATACATAGCGCACGAGGGCTGAATACTAGGAGGTCGCGTCTCCTACTGTGTCTTAGTCGGTTGGAAGGGGATATGACCTTACCCGTCCGAGAGTAGGGGGCAATTCCTAGGCTGAGTATGACCAGCTCATAAATGGGTCCGCTATCGACTTGCCGGATAGGTATTGGAAGACTATTGGCTAGGCGAATAATGAGGTTTCTTATGCTCACCTGGACTGTGCGCCTAAGGAAGGGGTAGTGTCATTTGGAGTGTACTAAACCCCAATGATTATCCAGAGTGAAAACTGTACATATTTGACGATTTAGTGATGAGTTGGACTGATATGTGGATTTGGATGAGGACTGGTATGCTTGAGTTGCATCTCGCATTGCATGGCTTTGGTATGGCGGACATCATTCATTGCTTGCATCGCATGGCCTTGATGTGGCCGATAGTATTCATGCCTTACATCGCATGGCCTTGATGTGACCGATAACATTCATGTCTTGCATCGTATAGCCTTGGTACGGTTGATAACATTCATGGACTTACCAGTATATTCCGCATTACTTTGATATTGCATTCTGAGCATGCTTATATTGCGCACACACTCTCACCACCCTCTAAGCTTTATATAAGCTTATGTACGATTGATGCGTGTAGGTCATGCCAGGTCGCAGCTGTAGCTTAGTAAGAGCAGGAGCGTGCAATCGGGTTTCAGGAGTTACCGTTACTATTATCATTGTATTTTCCTTTATGCGCATTGTACCTTAAAATTTTTTATTATAGCGGATTTTATAATGGTGTCTTGGTTATTGTTCGTGAGTTATGCTTATGATTATACTTGTAATGGAATAAATTCATGTTGAAAAATCATCCTTATAGGATCCCAGGATCGGAACCTAGTATATGGGTGCAGGGAGCCGAAAATGAAGTATTATGGAGGCAGTTGGTGGCGGATTCAGTGATCGAAAATTTTGTGAGCCCGGTTTTCGAATTTAGGGTGTGACAATTTTAATGTTTAATTATCACTAATCATTATGCTTCCCTTCCAAATGGGGGTTCCAATCCTTGCCCAAGTGATAGGCTCTGAAGAGTTTCAACACGAGGTCTTGGGTTTGGAACCCATTGGTGGTGAAATCCCACCACTACAACATGCGTGGGTGTGTGACAGGTGCATGTACAAAAATTTAAAAACAAATAAAAATTGCTTCCCTACCTAATGATCAAAGAGAGTAACAACGGCGATTTTTCGACTGCTCATCGACAATTCTCGAGAAACAAATAGGTCCTAAAGAGGGTTTGGCAGTGAATGTGTAATTACCTAATCAGAGAAAATCATATTTAGGAGTAGAACTTGTACACTTTTAACCTGATTACCCAATTTGTAAGCGGGTCCAACACGGATACTGCCATACCCCACTAGCATCCTACCCGAAGGCCCTAACGATGAGGTCGCACTGTGCCAGCCTCCGAATCCCCGGTATGTTTAGCATTTTCTACTCTTTCCCGTACCTCACACACACATGCAAGTACCTCAGCACGTGCTGACATTTCAATCCCACCTTACACGCTCACAAACGGAAACGGATTGTCTACTCCCCCTGCCACCACCAGCCAATGGCTCGTGGTCGATGTTCTGTGGGCCCCACCATGCTGTATGTGTTTCATGCATGCCGTCCATCTATTTTTATAGATCATTTTATGTTATGAGAGAAGAAATGAGGTATATCGAAATCTAAAGTGGACCACATTACAGGAAACAGTGTTGAATGAACGTTGACCATTAAAAACGTTTTGGGGGCCATAAAAGCTTTGGATCAAGCCGATATTTATTTCTTTATGACTCAATCAACAGATTGGATGTCAAAAAATCAGTACAGTGAGCCTTAGGAGGATTTTAATGGTGGATATCCAATAACTCTTGTTTTCCTGTGGTGTGGTCCATATAAGACTTATATTCCTATAATTTTTTGTATTAATCCCTAAAATAGTACTTAAAAATGGATGAACAGAATGGATGAAACAAATACATCATGGTGGGCCCACAGAGCACCGACCATCAGCCACGGGGTCGGTGTCAGGGGGAGTAGCCAATCCGCCTACGAGTCGGGATCCTCTGTTATCCGGTCAGCAGGGATTTCCTGTTATCCTAATCCTCAGCAGGGACTCGTAACCCTAACACGCGCCCGTGCCTCTGCACAAACGTCTCTACTTCGTCTTGTCGTGTCGTGATACACGCGGCGACTGACGATCATGCATATCTAAATACAATGAAGCGGAACCGACATAATGATTCTCCCTACCGACACAAAGATTGTCATGTGGCCCACACATTAACTAAATCGAACCGTCCATATAATGGGCCCTGTTTCAATGGGAGATAAGGCCCAGTTAGCCTTTTGGATGACGTGGAGGGTAAAAAGAAAATATCAGATGTTTTAAAAATATAATGCAATGGCATTTAATACAACGAAGCTTATTATTTGGTGTGGTCCACTTGAGCGTTGGATCTGTCTCATTTTTGTTCAAAGACTTTAAAATGATCTGAGAGTAGATATGGACGGCGTGGATAAACCGATACATCAAAGCGGGCTCGCCCACAGAACCGCCCGTTCGTGGCTGGAGACGGGCGTCCTATCCAAGATATCCCACTGCCTAAGGTGACGTCAAACGTGCCACATGTGTGCCCGTAACGGGACGCGGATTTCCTGCGAAAGCCTTTCGCAGGAAGTTCCTGCGCAAGGATGCTGTGTGGGGCCCACCACTATGTTTTTGGGAAATGTATTCCGTTCATCCGTTTGGTGAGCTCGTTTTAGGAAAATCGACCAAAAACGAGGTGGATCCAAAACTAAAGTGGGCCACACGAGAGGGAAAATTGGGGAAATAAATACCTACCGTTGAAACCTTTTTGGGCTCCATCTTGATGTTTATATGCCATCCAAACCGTTTATAAGGTTATTAACACAGAGATGAAGTGAAAATACAAAAAATTTAGCTTGAAAGAAAGCTTTTATGGTCATGAGAATGTTTCAACAGTTCTAACTGAATCCCTAATGTTTAATCTCGTGTGGCCCACTTGAGTCTCGGATCCACCTCGTTTTTTGTAGATTGTCTTAAAATTATCTTGCAAAACGGATGAACGGAGTATATTTCCCAAAAACAATGGTGGTGGCCCCACCCAGCATCCTTGCGCAGGAACTTCCTGCGAAATGCTTTCGCAGGAAATCCGCGTCCCCCGTAACGTGGCACCAATCTACGTCGCTTTCTCCTGTTGACACGTGTACAGCCTGTGCCTACCCTTACCCCCACCTCTCCACCTATTTAAACCCCAACCCCATTTACGGTTTCTTCATCTGCTCTCAAATATTCCTCGAAGTTGATTTTCAACCGTTGGATACAGTTAAAAATGGCAGAGAGGCGTGATGAGTATGGAAACCCGGTTCAGCATGTCGGTCGACCTGGGACAAACCCGGTTAACCAAAGTGGCACCATAGGTGAATACGGTACAAACCCAGTTCACCAAACTGAAGGTGAATATGGGACAAACCCGGTTCACCAAACTGGCACCATAGGTGAATATGGGACAAACCCGATTCACCAAACTCGCACCACAGGTGTTGGTGGCGAACAAGGCCAGCTCCAGCGTTCAGGCAGCTCCAGCTCTTCCGTAAGTATATTTGATGTTTCTTAAGCGTGTTCTGGTGATTTCACTTAGTGGGTGGATCGTGTTGTGGACTAGATGAGCCAATCAACGGTTGTGATTATGGCTTTTGTGCACCGTATCTTGCGATGATGATCGATTGATACGTCGGATGGTGATGAGCGGACCGGATGAGCTGTCCATCGTACAGGCTTTGGCGGACATCTCACTAAAAGCCTTTTAAAATAGAATTATAGGGTGATATGAGGTCCACCAAAGCCTGTAACATGGAATTACAATCACAACCGTCAATCGGCTCATCTAGTCCATTCATCGTGGTCCAGACCTGGTTTTCTGGAGCAACGGGATTTATGTAGGCCCACACATCACAAAAATCTTACATTATAATGAACACAAGATAAACTGAGCAGTAGCAAATCTACACCGTTTGATGGATTTCATTGTTTTTAGAACTTTGATTTGTCTGTGTATTTTGTAGTCGGAGGATGATGAACAAGGTGGGCGTAGGAAGAAGAAGGGTTTGAAGGAGAAGCTGACAGGTGGGCGCAAGGCGACAAATGTCAGTCATCCAGGGTATGAGGGTGTACAGGTGGGCCACGAGCAAGAGAAGAAGGGTATATTTGGTGGGCACAAGGCGACGGATGTCAGTCATCCAGGGTATGAGGGTGTACAGGTGGGCCACGAGCAAGAGAAGAAGGGTATATTCGGTGGACACAAGACGACAGATGTCAGTCATCCAGGGTCTGAGGGTGTACAGGTGGGCCGCGAGCCAGAGAAGAAGGGTATGATGGAGAAGATCAAGGAGAAGCTGCACCAGTAGAACCTGTGCTTGCTATATACGTCAATCCGTGTGGACCTAGATATCTATGTGTCTTATATTGCTAAAATACGCATGGAGTGTTTACGTTGTTTCTTGTTTGTAATAAGCCGCGCGTGTTTCCTTCTATCTTATTATGTGGTAAGTAAACTTTTTATTGTGTGATATAACTTGGCAGTTCTGGTTATTGGTGATTTATGTGTTTTCCCACCGTGTGAACGGGTTAGATGGGCTATAAACAGCTGGGTGGGCCCCAGAAAGGTAACCTTCTGACTGTGGGCGTCCCCTATCCCACTGTTTCTAGTGGTGTGGCCCACTTTTTGAGTTTTTGATCTGCCTGATTTTAGGCATAAGACCCTGACATGATCTGTACACCTGATGAACGGAGTGGATTTTGGGCATAAGACCCTAACATGATCCAGCCAACTAACACATGGTGTGCGGACCTTATTTCTTAAAAAAACAAAACCCAAGGTCTGCATCGTTGATGTATGGACCCCACTTCTAATCCAATCCATTGATCTAAGCTGTTCGTTAGGTCAATCCGTGACTTGTGTGGGCCACACCGCATACAAAAGTTGAGAGGGGTTTCCCTCCATTAAAATATTCATAATCATTTGTTGGGCCCACGGAGATGTGGTTAGCAAATCCAGACCATCTATTATGTGTGTCCCGCTTGGATGAGGGGTCAAACTAAGTTTTAGATGCATCCAAATTTCAAGTGGGCCCCACCAAGTTCTTTTATATGTTTCAGGCACGTCTTCACATGATTTCAGATTGCAAGGCCCACCTGATTTCCTTATACGGATGATTTTTGGGATATTCCATATTTTAAAAGGACCCATCATCAAATGTACGGTGTTGTTGATCGACATACATCATAGTGGAGCACGCACAGCTCAACTTCATACCCACACAGCTCGACCTCATGGGAAGTTCCCATGAAGTCGACCGCATAGAACCATTTCCCACACGTGTATGTAATATATATACACACACACATGGACTTCCATGCAAACGTCACACAGATCTGGCAAAAATAACAACTTGATCAATGGCTTAACTTAGAATAGGTCAAATCAACAATCTGATCCGTCATTTGTTGACCTATCATCATGGATCGCTTATGATTCTATGAATCATTACTGTTATGCAATCTAAACCTTCCCATCAATTCCCTGGAAAAGGGATAGCCATGAAATTAAAGTGATGACAAATCAGGGATAATTTCCGTGTCTACACCGAGAGCGGATTAGATGTTACCCGTCAGGTAATTAGTGGGTTTTACCCTTACGGTGGGGCCACCTTAATGATGGGTTGTATATATCCTGGCCGTCCAAGTTCTAAGGATGCGCTCCCAAAAGTTAAGCAGATCCAAATCTCAGGTAGACCACAACAGAGGAAACATTAATAGCGTGACTAAACGCCCCACCGTTAAAAGACTTTGCCCAACGTATTGTTTCTTTTCTATATTAGCCAGCAATGCCCAATGTAGCGTTTCTTTTCCATATTGGGATTTGCAGGAGCACATGACAAAATCAAACACAATCCATAAGTCAAGATAGAATCAAAAAAAGTAATCACAATTGCAGTAATTATAATCACCGATGATAGAATCACATAAAGTAATCACAATCACAATAATTACGATCACATAAACAAAGTAATTACAATTGTATAAATGAAGAGACTCGTACAAAGTAATCACAATCGCAATAGGGTCTTTACTCTTGCCCGGGTGGTAGACTCCCAGGAGTTTCAACTCCTGGGCAAGGGTTCAATTACCCATAGGTGGTGAACTTCCACCATCGTGAGTGTGTGTGTGTGTGTAAAAAAAAATAAAAAATAAAATTCACAATCGCAATAATGCACAAATAAATTCAAAATTGAATAAAGTAATCACAATTACATAAAGAAATTCAGAATCGAATAAAGTAATCACAATCACACAAACGAATTCAACGAACAACGTGAAAATGCACTATGAAAAATTAAGTTAATTATAAGAGAAAGCCTTGCCCTCTTGAACCCTTTGACACGATTTGCATTAACCTTAATTCCATTTTTAAGATAATTTGTAAAAAATGTGTAAACTATGTAACACATCGACCAGTCTAAATACTTCGATTGGTTGGTCTAAATCCTTCGAATGGTCGAGTTGATCTGTCAACCAAAGTTTTTGACCTGTCGAAAACACTAGAAATTGTCTAGGGGATTTTTCCAAAAAATCGATTTAATTTGATATTCTTCGATCAGTTGACCAGACAGTCGACTAGTTGAACGCTCCTGTTTCAGTACAGATTTGAGTCATCTGATTTTCAACAATCTCCATCATAACTCTAATCTCATGCTGCAATATCCATGCTTGATTCATCTTTACTTTGTTTGCATTATAATTCAGTCTTCACTTGATATTTGCCAGATTCAAAGAATGTGCACAAAACTTAAACTTCTTTATAGGAACTATTATCATAAGCATGTCAGTTGGATTCACGCTTGTATGTATCTTCTCGAGGGTCATTCCGCATTCCTCTAGCACTTGTCAGATAAAATGATGATGCAAATAAATATGTTTAGTTCTAGAATGGTAAACCGAGTTCTTTGCCAAATTGATCGCGTTTTCACTGTCACAATTAACCAGCACAGTTTCCTGCGAAAGCCCCAATTGATGTATCATCCTTTAAACTAAATCAGTTCCTTGAATGCTTCCGTCACTACCATATACTCAGTTTTGGTTGTAAAAGAGCTACCACAGATTAAAGCATCGACATCTAATTGATCGTTCCACCCACTAATAGAAACAATTAACCGGAAGTTGACATTCTATTATCTATATTGCTTGTATAATCTAAATCCAAATAGCCTACTAACTTGTTCCCCGATTTTTTTTAATGTTAAGAAATAATCCTGTGTACCCCGAATATATCGAAGTATTCATTTCACTGCCTTTCAGTTTTGCTTGCCAGGGATAGACATGTATCTACTAACAACATCTATCACATGTGAAATATGTGGTATCGTACAGACCGTGACATACATCAAACCTCGAATCGCGCTTGAATATGACACACGAGTAACTTATTTTTTTTTCCATCTGTTTTAGGACACTGTTCAGAAGAAATCCTAAAATGAGTCGCATTAAGAATGTTGACCGTCTCTACCTTGTCCATCCCATACCTCACCAATACCTTTTTAAGGGATTCTGCTTGAGATAGCTATAGCCTATTTCTCTTCCTATCTCTGTGTATTTCGATGCCGAGAACTCTCTTTGTAACCTCCAGATCTTTTATCTCAAATGTCCCTGATAGATGAGCCATCAGTATGTTAATCTCAGACATGCTATGATTGTCGATAAGCATGTAATCAACATACAATACCAAGATAACAAACTTTCAATCACTTAGTGTCTTATAATAGACACAATGATCATACTCAATCTTGGTAAACCTTAGACTCATCATGAAAGAATCAAATTTCTTATAATACTGTTTAAGTGACTATTTCAGGTCGTATAATGAGCTCTTCAACATGCAAACCTTGCTCTCTGCCCCTTGTATTTCGAATACTTATGATTGCTTCATATAAATCTGTTCTTCCAATTCTCCATGTATGAAAGCAGTCTTCACATCCATTTGTTCCAGCTCGAGATTCTATTGGGCAACCAGCGCCAATACGAATATGATATATACTTGCTTTAGTACAGGAGGGAAGATCTCAATGAAGTTGACACATTCTCTCTGAGCATATTTCTTCGTTATCAGCCTTGTATTTTACATATCATGTTTCTTACTAAAGATCCACTTCCACCCGATCGCTTTACGGCCAATGGGTAGCTCCACCAGCTCACACTTTTTATTCTTGTACAAGTACTCGGATTTTAATGCGGTCAACATGTCATCACCACCCGCCTCCTCACTAGAGTTGGGCATCGAGTCGAGTCGGATCGAGTTAGGGCTGACTCAACTCAATCCGGTTTTGAAATAGGCCTGACCTGAACTCGATACCGAGTCCATCATGCTTGACTTGATCCGAGTTCGGTCTAGCTTAGACTGATCCGGACTGAGTCCAATCCGGTCAGAAGTACTGAGTTGAGTCAAGTTGGCAACGAGTCAGATTAAGAGATGAGGGCGTAAGAGACCGAGAGAGAGGAGGAGGAGGAGGAGGAGGAGGAGGGTGATGGTGGTGGGTGGTTGTCGGGCTTGGAAGATGAGGAGGATGAGGGAAGAAAAGAGAGAGGTCGAGCTTGTAAGATGATGAGGATAAGGAAGGGAGATAGAGATTTTGGGATTGGGTTGGGGTAGGGTGCGGCGGGTAGGGTTTGAGAGTCGGGTTTCAGATCGAGTCGGGTTTAACCGGATTGAGTTTTGGGTCAAGTCGGGTCGAGTTATTAGGTAACTTGAACTCGACTCAGCTTGAGTTTGGATTGGACGAAGCCTACTCAGTTTGGACCAACTCACCTATTTGGCTCGGGTTGAGTCAGATCGGAACGAGTCAGACAAGTCAAGTTAGTCGGATTGAGCTGTCCGGTGCCCACCTCAACTCCTCACTGGATTCCACAGTGTTGGCCTCTCTGGAAGAACCCTCCGATTTCTCCTCCATCGACTTAAGATTCTGAAAATCCTTCTTCATGTGCCCTGACATGCCACAATTTAGCACTTCAATTTGCCTTTGCCCTGCCCTTAGATTTGGATTTGATCACGAAAATCCACTATCCCACTCAGAATTTCTCTCCCTCATAACCAGTGCATATGTAAAAGCACCTATGTCACCGCTTTTTTTTTTCCTCATCGTTTTCGACTGAAGTGCTGAGATAATGGTCTCAACGCTAATGGTTGTCCTACCGGTGTGTAAAGAGGCTTTGAACGACTCATACGATTCTAGAAGAGAATTCAAAAGAATACATGCTTAATTTTCATCTTTCATTGTCTTATCCATATCCAACAATTTACAAACAAACCTATTAAAGTTACTAATGTGGGCTTCAATGTCAACCCCCTCCGCCATCGTCAAATTAAATAAATATAACTTTACGAGAAAAAGACATGATATAAAGTGAGAATAAACTATAAAGAACCAAGTTACAAGAGATAGAATCTTACTGATCAAAGTCCCAAGAAAAGGCCCAAGCTTTTCCTCTCTCCAACAAAACCCTTTCTAAACTTGCATTAACCTTAATCCTGTTTACACCATTTTATTTAAGCAAATAATATGAATATAAATAATTTGCCCAAACTGAGCAACACGCTGACATGTTGAAAACACAAAAAATTATCCAGAGAATTTTACCAAAAAATCAATTTAATTCAATATTCTTTAATCAGTCGACCAGACCATTAACCAGCCGAATGCCCCTGTTTCGGCACATATTTGATGTATTTAATGTTTAACGCCATCTAACCTCTAGTTAAGGTCAACCAAACCTGGACGAAGGGAAAATATAAAAATCAACTTGATCTAAAACTTGTGTGGCCCAAAATCTTCTAATGGTCATTCAACACCATTGTTTCCAACATATGAGATTTGGATCTACTTAAAAGTCTTGAGATCACGTTCTAAAATGGTATGGGAAACGGATGGACTGCACGGATGTATAAAAACTTGAGAAAGTGGGCCACCAACGGCTTGTGTGGGCGGTGGAATTTAAGTGAATCAGGATGGATAGTATTGTAAAATCTCTTAACCCTATATCCAAGCTGTTTGGATGGACGTGGATGTTAGTCTGCGTCGTGAGCCCCCGTTTTCAGAGGAAAAGGGAGGGATATTTAACACCCGACCAGGCACCATCAAGTATAACCGCTGGGAAGCTTCCACGTCACGGCACTGCGATACGAAGATCATTGTAAAATCCCTCTGATGCCATCGGTGAAGGGAGGAAACGTATTGGCTACTCCCCCAGCCACCAGCCAATTGCTGATGGTCGGTCTACTGTAGGCCCCACCATGATGTACGTGTTTCATCCATGCCATTCATCTATTTTTCTAGATTATTTTAGTGTATGAGACAAAAAATGAGGTATGTCCCAATATAACGTGGACCATATTACAGGAAACAATGTTGAATGAACATAAACCATTAAAAACATTTTGGGGCCCATAAGAGTTTTGGATCAAGCTGATCTTTGTTTTTTCCCTTCATATAGGTATGTATGACCTAATTAACAGATTAGATGTAAAATAAACAGCACAGTGGGCCTTAGGAGGATTTTAATGGTGGATATCCAATCATTATTGTTTTCCTGTGGTGTGGTCTACCTTAGATTTATATCCCTCTTATTGTTGGTATCAACCCTAAAATGTAAAAGGATTAATGGAATGGATGAAACACATACACTATGGTGAGCCCCACAGAGCACCGACTATCAGCCACCGGGCTAGTGGCAGGGGTAGCATCCAACCCGTCTCCGTGAAGGGAAGGGAAAGAGTGCCTTCTGTTGGAGGGACGCGGTGGCTAGTGGTCAGTGCTACGTGCTACGTGGACCTCACCACGATGTATGTTTTTTTAATCTACGTCGTCTATCCATTTTTAAAGGTAACTTTAGGTCTTGATTTCAAAAAATGAGATAGATCTAAATCTCAGGTGGACCATACCATGGCAAAAAAGTAGTGAGTGAATGTCCACCGTTAAAAGCCTCCTGGGGCCCACTGTAATTGTTATTTGACATCTAACCTATTAATTAAGTCATACTGAATTGGATTAAGTCATATATCAACTTAATCCAAAACTTTTGTGGCCCCATTAAGTTTTTAATGATGGACGTTCAATCAATAATGTGCGGTCCACTTAAGATATGAACCAACATCATTTTTGGGTTCATATCATAAATTGATACAGAAGAATGGGTGGATAGCATGGATGAAACACATACATAATGGCAGGGCCCACATAGAACCGACCTCTAGCCATTAGCTGGTGGCATGGAAGTAGCCATCCCTTTCCCCTTTGGAGTAAAAATTTTTTAACGGTGAAAATCAATATCTCCTCTACTATTTGTGGTGTGGTTCAAATGATCTTTGGATATTATTAATTTTTTGAGTAATGTTCTAGAATGATCTTTAAAAATATATGAACAGTGTAGATATAATAAATACATCACTGTGGGAGCCATGTAACCTTGATCTACTTTCAACTGTTCGTGGTCGGTGCTCGTCTTCGCACGATACGTACCTACAGCAGCTAGATAGCTGGTGTGTGGTACACCAGCCAATCCGCTTCCTTTTCATTGGTCTAGGTTCCGTGCGGGCACTTCTCATTCGTCGAAGTCACAGTCAGTGATAGGATAGATAAAAAAATTAAAAAAAAAAGAAAATCCAGGTCGCTGCTCCGGGAACGGATTGGCTACTCCCTGACACCAGCCCCGTGGCATGGTCGGTGATCCGTGGGCCCCACCATGATGTATGTATTTGACATCCAATTTGTTGATTAGTCATAAATACCCTGATGAAGGTAAAAAACAATGAAAAGCTTGATCCAATACTTTTATGGGCTCTAAAAAGTTTTTAATGTTCGATGTTCATTCAATACTGTTCCAATAATGTGATCTACTTTGATCGGGATATACCTAATTTTTTCGTATAATACCATAAAATGACCTAAAAAAATAAATGGATGGCATTGATGAAACACATACATCATCGTGGGGCCAGGTGGTCGTTGTTGTGTGGGCCCCACCATGATGTATGTATTTCATCTATTTTGTTTATCTATTTTTAAAGATCATTTTAGAGTTTTATCTCAAATAGGAGAGAGATATAAATCTCAGGTGAACCACAACATAGGAAAACAATAATGATTAGATATCCATCTTTTAAATTATACTAATGCCCATTGTACTGTTTATTTGACATCTAATCTATTAGTTAGATCATAAATACTGGAATGAAGGGAAAAACCACTGATCGCTTGATCCAATACTTTTATTGCCTCCACTGATCACTTGATCTAATACTTTTATTGCCTCAAAAAGTTTTTAATGGTTAGACGTTTATTCGACACCGTTTCCTAAAATGTAGTATACTTGGGATTGGGATATACCTCATCTTTTTTTTCTTTTTTTTTTTAATATCACGATGATGGCATTAATGGAACATATATATCATGGTGGGCCCACATAGCACCGACCACCAGCCATGGGCTGGTGGCAGAGAAACTAGCCAATCCGTTTACGTCTCCAGCTGCCAGTAAATTCCTGTTTTTCACTGCTTTATTGGGCACATCATCCTACACTGCATTTAATGCAACAGTACTTATAACGTCATTATCGGCGTGGACCAATCACGTAGAAAGAAATCAGAAATTTTTTATTTACTACCCAAATAAAAAAAGAAAAAGAGTACGGAATGCACAGGGAATTCTCTTTCATACACCAATTTTCACATTGGTCCAAGTCAGTGATAATAACATCAGCTGACATCAACCGAGAAAACAAAAATATTTTACAAAAATACATGCTTATTTCTAATAGGACAAGGAAATATACTACTTTCTCTTTCATACACCGATTGTCTCTGGACCCACCACCATGTTTTTGTTAGATTTACACCCTTCTTCTTCTTCTTCTTTGTTTTTTTTTTTTTTTTCTTTCACAGATCAGTTGAGACATTAGCCCAAAATTAGGCAGATCCAAAATATGAAGGAAGCATTGGGAATGGAATGACTATTGTTTGAAACCTTTCCATGACTCACTATGACATTTATTTGCCATCTAACATGTCCATTATGCCACACTAACTTAACGAAGGGAAAACACAAATATAAACTTGACTCGAGTCTTCTGTGGTTCTAAAAAGTTTTTAAGGTACATGTGATATTTCCACTGTTTCTATATATGGTGTGGTCCACTTAAGCTTTAGATCTACTTTATTTTGAACTTTAGATCTTAGTTTTTTGAGATGATGTCCTAAAATGATCTCATAAAATGGATGGACAATGAGAATCTAATGCATACATCATGGTGGGGACTACTGAAATTCCACACGTAAAAACTCGTAAGTTTTCTTCTCTCTCCGAAGTTGAATGCCTAGTGAACAGCAGGCACAACTGCACAACAACCAAATGTTCTTGACTTGGTTGAATATCTATAACCTGCTTCATGTGTTAGATACACATTGCCTATCTATTTTGCCATGTCAATTTAAGGCACTTGCCCCAAAACAAGCTAAATTGGTGTCTCAAAACAAGCTAGATCTAAAGTTAAAAGTAGACCACACTACCGGAAACGGTGGGAATTAGATGGTTTATTATTGAAAACTTTTTGGGGACATAGGAGTCTCCCATTAAATTGATATTTGTATTTTCCTTTCATTCATATCCGTGTGACCTAATGATTAGGTTAAATGACAAATAAACGTCGTGGTTGCCATAAGAAGGTTTCAATAGTAGTCATTCAAGCCCCATTGCTTTCAGCAGTGTGGTTCATTGGAGCTTTGGATTTGCATCTTTTTTTGTCTAATGCCTTAAATTGAATGGAAAAATGGACTGGCGGTGTGGATCTAACTTGGGATTTTATTTTTTGACTTTTCTAATTTCATATTTTTTTTAGAGTTTGTTACATTCTAATCTATTTGATAAAATTTTCTAATCTACTTCTTCATCTCGGGTATTACTCTTCTAATTTTCTTTTTTATTTTTTTAATGAATAGTAAAATCATTTCTAATATTTATAGCCACTTCACATGCCCTTGGTGTGTATGGCTGTGATTATTCAATTACAGTTATTTTTGGGTAGGGGTGTACACAAACTAAGCTAGCTCGGTTAGCTCGCTTGACTCGACTCGAAAAAGCTCGGTTCGACTTGGTTCAAAGCTGAGTTCGAGCTGAGTTGAGCTTGAAAATGAGCTCGAGCCGGCCCCAGCTCGACTTGACTCGTATCGAATCCAGCTCGAATTGAACTCGGGTTGAACCATTTTGGTGACTCGGTTACTTTGCCATTGATGTTGCTCACCAAGTGTTTGATAAAATGACTCATGTGGTTGGTGGCAAGGAAGTTACGTACATGTAACAAATATCTTTTTTTTTCTTGGTTTTTCTTTATTTTTATGTTGTTTAGAAGGTGTTTGATAAAATACCTGTAAAACCATTGCTTCTGTTTCATATACAGATGAGTTTTGAAGGTGAAGTCTAGGTATTTATAGAAATACCTCAAAAGCAAATTCAGCTCGATCTTGGCTTAAAATTGGCTCGAGCTGGCCTGAGCAGTTGACCGAACCGAGCCGAGCTGGCTAGTCAGGCTCAAAGACCGAGCCGAGCCAAGTTGAGTTTAAGCTAAGGTCAGCTAGTGGCCGAGGCTAGTGGAGCAGCGGCTAGCTCGGTTTGGTTCTGACTCGATATACACCCCTATTTTTGGTTGTTGGCACAGTTTATCGTGTTCCTATCAAACCGTCTTTAGTCTTTGATGGTAATATGTGGTTTACATGGCCAACACTAAATCTCTCCACGTGCACCTTTTTAGGCGTGGGAACGTGGCTTCTACCATGCAGATGAGGTGTCCAAGAATAGGTCCTTTCATTCCTGAGGTGGGTCCACCCCTTAATGAAAACAATACATGGTTAAGGAGAACTTGCCCAGCATCTGCAATCAACTTAGATATTTAGGCCGTCTAAAAGATGGACCGACTTACTTTTGTCCTTGTCATATTGGGTCCGACTTCATGCAGAGCTACGATTTTCCACGTGATGAGGCGGCTAGCAAGAGTAACAAGTCAGTGCTTTCTCAATAATGGAAGATACTAATCTTGATATTTGATCGGTTAATGTGGGCCCTAAACGTCTACTCCACTTGCTCCTTGACTCTGGAAACGGATTGGCTACTCCCCCTGCCACCAGCCCCGTGGCTGGTGGTCGGTGCTCTGTGGGCCCCACAATGATGTATTTGTTTCGTCCATTTTTACTGATCATTTTATGGCTTTACCCAAAAAATTAGAGGATATAAATCTCACTTGGCCCACACTACAGGAAAACAATAGTGATTGGATATCCACCATTAAAATCCTCCTAAGACCCTTTGTACTATTTATTTGACATCTAATCTGTTGATTATGTCATACGGACCCAGATGAGGAGAAAAACTAAATATCAGCTTGATTCAAAACTTTTATAGCCTCCAGAAAGTTTTTAATGGTCCAAGTTCATTCAACATTGTTTCTAGTAATGTGGTCCACTTGAGATTGGAATATACCTTAATTTGGTCTCATACAATAAAATGATCTAGAAAAATAGATGGACGGAATGGATGAAACACATACATCATGGTGGGGCCCACAGAGTACCGACCATCAGCCATTGGCCGGTGGCTGGGGGAGTAGCCAATCCGTTTCCCTTGACTCTTTAGCCAGGAACGGGCAGATCTGTGTGGGGGCCACCATGATGTATCAAGCCGTCTATCTCTTTTCTTAGATTATTTTAAGGTATGAGGCCAGAATATGAGATAGATCCAATCGTTTACATCAAATAATAAACTTGGATTGCAGTAAATGACAAAGCAGTAATCTCGCGGTTGTATTAAATGAATTTTACTGAGAGGTTGAGCACCGAGATTCGTTATTTAAGTGACATCATCAAGTTCCGTGGGCCCAACATGGAGTATGTTTTGTATCCAGGCCGTCCATCAATTTGGAGAGATCATTTTAGTGCATGAGCTAAAAAATAGTCAGATCCAAAGCTCGAGTGTACCCCATCACAGAAAACAGTAGGGAGAGTGATGTCTATCATTGAAAACTTCTAATGTCTACAAAAGTTTTTCGAAGAGGCTGATATTAGTTTTTTTACCTTATTTCATGTATGTGTTAACTTATGAACAGGTTGGATCTCAAAAAAACATCATGGTAGACCTTAGAAAGGTTTCAACGGTGGACACGTCACTCTCCCCACTGTTTTCTGTGGTGGCTCCACTCCAGCTTTGGATCGGTCTCATTTTTTGGCTCATGACTCAAATTAATCTCTAAAAATGGATGGACCGTGTGGATTCAAAACATACGTCATTTTGAGGCCACAAAACTTGGTGACGTCACTTCAGTAGCAAGTCTAGCCACTCACGCTGTCCGTAGCTAATCTGCGTCCCATTTTTTCGCTCATTCCTTAAAAAGATGGGACAAAACTCAAAAGGAATAAACAGCCAGGATAAACAGATGCATCAAGGTGGGCCCCAAACAGATCTGCCCTTTTCCGGCTAGAGACGGGCAGGGGCAGGACTTAATCCGCTTCCCTTTGGATGCATCATTAATCAAAGTGCGTCTAACCTCGTTTCTCACATAAAGGGATTGCTCCTGGCCCCAATCCGTCTAGGCAATGCTCTGTACGCGGTCCATTCATTTTTCCCAATCATCTTAAGATATGAGCTCAAGAATGAGGCAGATGCAAGGTTCAAGTGGGACCACACAGTGGGGATTGGACTCCCACTGTTAAGAACTTCGTATGAGCAGCAGAAGTTTTGGATCAATATGATATTTGTGTTTCCCTTTATCCAGCTATAAATGACATTATTAACAGGTTGGATGGCAAATAAATAAAAAAGTAGCCATTAGGAAGGTTTCAACGGTGAGTTTCATTATCGCTGTTACTTCCTGTGGCGCGGTTCACTTGAGCATTGGACATGTCTAATTTTTTTGGCTCATACTAAAATGATCTGAAAAAATGGAAGGACCGTGTGGATAAAACCCATATATAATAGTGGGCCACACAGAGCTCCTACGTGGTGTGGACACGGATTAGCTACTAAATCCGACAAGATCGAGACTATCTATAATCAGCTAGAGTACCTCGATCAACAAAGTTATTATCCTTCGGAAAATTAATATTTAGCAGGACCAAGTAACTTTGGGGACACCTAGTTGCCCAATCATTAATATATAGTCATGTGGCTGAGCACCTCGAGGGGCAATCCCTCGGTGGATTAGTCAGCCATGACGGATTCCAGAGGGCTGAGCACCCCATGGGGCAATCTTAGGTCTTCTCGGTCCCCTACCAAGGACACCATAGGACACAGGCGCCTGGGGGCAATCCACAGTCACACCTCTTGGGGGTTAACTTCCGGTCGCACCTTTATTTTACCAAGGACAACACAGGATAAAAGTACTCGAGGGGCACCCTCTGGCCACACATTTAATCTATGATGGCCATCAATGAGCAAAAGCGCCCAAGGAGCAACATCCGACCCCACTTCTCCCAACGACTGTACCTATGCAGCTTAGGAACCAAATCCTGAGCAGTCGCCAAGATATCTAGGACAGAGAAACCTGCCAAGACAGCAACGACCACTCGTCAGAAATATATCATAGGGATCATTTAGGAGTATGGTACCCAACCAAATGTTTGACGATTGCCTTGGCTGACCTATAGAAATCTGTACCTAGAGTGGGTTAATCGAAATTATGAATTCCCCAAAGGTTTCAGGTTCCCCGAGCTTACCTTATTCTCAAGAGATAGTGAGACCTCTACCATCGAACACATCATCAATTTTACCAAGCAATGCGAGGAAGCATCCTACTTCAACTTCATGAAGCTCATGTTATCCATGAATTCTTTAACAGGACTGACTTTTTAACCTACCAGCTAACTCGGTCCAAACCTGGACCAAGATGGAAGAGTAGTTTCATATGTAGTTGCATCGTACTGAGCCGGAAGTTTCCATGGTTGACCTTTCCAAGTTAAGATAGTTGTCGGAGGAGTCAGCCAAGCAATTTATTGCCCAGTTTAAGGTTTTCATAAACCACTATCTGATAATCCTACCCGAGGTCGAGTTGGCTCGGTTGGCCCTAGAGGGTATGGATTTTGATCTTTGCAAGTAAGTTCGAAGGCTCATACTTTGGTAACTATTTGACTTATCAACTAGGGCCGCTAGTACGAGCGGATCCTCCAAGAGGAGCAACAATGGATGAACGTATCCAAGGCCACATTTAATCATAACACACATTAGGAGGTGGTCGTAGCAAACATGGTACTTGTGCGGTCAGATGAGGATTACGATACCTTTTACGAGGTAGCCGTTGCTGAAATGATCGGTACACGGCCATACGAATGCCCCGCTTTTAAAAGGGTAGAGTGTACGGCCTCGGCCTTGGTAGTGACCTTTACGAGGGTGTTCCGTTCATGATCGACGAGCAATTGGTCGGTGAGGAGTAGATTGTTAGTATGGTTGAGTTATACGAGCTCAACCAGTAGTTTCCTAGCTCATTCCTTTTGGTATTTTGTATTCTTTTACATTTGTGTCGTTTGTGAGTTATACAGTCCCCTGTTGAGGGTATTTCTTTGGACATGTATATTATGGAATTAGCTCCCATATTCTCTCGTAAGGTTACTTCACCTATCTTAGAGACCCGCCATATTCCTGAGAGCTACTCTGATTTTTATGCGACACTAACTTGATATATGTGAACCCGTGGGAAGCACACCCACAAGAGGTACTTCAAAATGTGATATTTGAGTTTCCATTATGAGAGCACCATACTTGTGCAATGAAAACCGGGGCGTTATAAGAGTTAGCTTTAGAACAATTGCTCATTATTGGGTTAACACCCTCGAATTTGGGACTTGAGTCATCGAGGTGTTGAATTTTGCAGTGTTATTGTAACGGAGGAGGAATTTCCCTAGGAAGTGCAAAACTGAGTGGAGGGAAGTACTCATAGAGCCAAAGCTGTAAAAGCCATAAAGATCCCTTAGAATGGTGGAGATCATTGGTCATAAGACTAAGGAGGGTCCGATATAAATGAGAGAACAAAAGGAGCAAGGGCTAGATGGCGATTGGTGGTCAATGATTCAGCCAGCTCACTATACTCCTTGGTCATTTGGCCGGATGAGATGTTGAAAACAAAATGGCAGAACAACATCAACAGAAAAGCACAATGTTCCTGGTGCGACACGGGACCATGTTCATCTCTTCTCATATGTAGGTGGAGTGCACAACATTAGCCCATTGAGGAGAACTATGAGCTTGATGGTTCGACGTATTCGCCCCTGTTACGAAGACCTGTCAGTGCACAATCATCAAGAAGCTTGAGACTCATAAAACCCTGAGGGAAGTGGAAGCAGTTGGTCGAAGAATCCCATAAACAAATGGTTGCTGTTAGCAAGGCAAGTTGCACAACCGTCTCGATTCGAGAAAGCTAGATGCAACTAAAGATCCCAACGGTTCTCTAGTCATCCCAGAAGGCAGAGTCAATGCGGTTCAACCAGGCAATCCAGTCTGGAGAAGGGCAAGGCCATAACTGAGGAAGAGAAGTGCCTGGGTTCTAGTGAGACTAGTTCAAAGAAGATGCCTACAGGAGGAGCGTCTCTTGGAGGTACAGGGGAAAGAAGCGAAGAAGAAAAGAAAAATCCTCCTCCCTGGGTAGGAGTGAAAACATGGTCTGGCTAGCCGATCTCATAATGAGTAAGGGTGTTTGGAAGAACGAAACCAATAAAGTGTTTGATAATAGGCTTTAGTGAATTAGGGGCAAGAACATCCACATCTGTTGATTCGGGTTAAGACTACCTACAATAAGAAGCCATGATGCAAGGAGACTGGGGAAAAAGCAAGAGAATAAAATTGGTTAAGGAACAAAGTAAGAATGATTGCGATGGAAACATAATCGTATAAAAACGAAATGAAACATCACAATTGGTATCCGTAATAAAAGTTGGCAATCCTGCCAGATGAATTTCGACGCCCGCAATAACTCACATGACAGTCAAAACACAAACCCCGTCTAGCCACGCATTGCACGTCTGAACGGTTGCTGAAACTCAAACATCAAACGTCTCATCTCATCTCATGATGCGAAGAGACTTGGGGAATTGTTTACACCCATTTTCGGTGCCCTGACGTGGTCTAATAGAAAATCGCCATGTGGTGACACTTCGTGTTTGGCACACAGGGAAGTCGTACTCGCACCCGAAGAGATCTTCGATTGATCTTCCTTCGATATTACGCATTCAGTCATTAATGCGATAACACAAACCCTTACACATGCCTTTAGGGGGATGAATTGTCGCATACCACGTGGCATGATCAACGTGCCCATTAATGAGGTAGCATACTTGACACAACTACAAAAAGTCCAGTCAAGAGAACGGATCTAATCACGTATTTGGTTATGATATTCTCGGTGAAGCTGTCTCTTATCGTCCTACTAAAATAAGAGATATTCTCAAAGATGTTAAGAGAGCCAGCAACACTCGAGAAGATTTTGAATATTAAGAGATTGGACCAATTCCATTCTAATCCAACCTTGGTTTGAACCCCGATTGAGAGAGACAGACACATCAACTAGATTAGGTTCCCCATTCCATACATCAATCAGAATAAAGAGAATGGGAGAACTAGATATGACTTGGTTTGATAATAGATTGATGTCGGGTGTCATACCCCACCACACTCCAAACCGTCACCTTACAGATGGTCAAATGCGGAAGGTAGTTTGATCCGTACCGTCTAACATATCGAAGTTGACGAGGTGGGCCATCAACAAAGATGTTGATTGGCCATGATCGGTCTAGATCTAGCCCTTGAGGTTCGTTGATCTTGGTCTAATTGTCTTCATCAGAGAAACTTTGGTAATTCCATGCCTAATCTGTAGTGGGTCACGAACATCTTCACGGAGGATCAATTATGAGAAGAAGATCCGAGAAGCCAACAAGTCCTGATATAGTTGGAGTCATTTCTTTCCAATACAAGACGACAGTTCTATATCAATCAAGGATATTCCCATATTCAGAACTGTGATGTGAGTGCGAAGAATTTAAAAGCAACAAGGAAACCCAAAGAGGAGTTTCACTGCGTCGATAAGCTAGAAGAGCTCAAGGCCCTATGCCAATCATATCTATTTATTTTTCATTAATCTTTCCTTGGCTTAGCCTAACTTAGTCCTACTATAGATAGCTATTACAGAACGGCTCTTGCAATATCATCAACCTTAAGTTGTAAGATCATGATCAATTAAGTTACAATTTGATTGATCATACTAATCCAGTCACATTCCGTTGACCACCCACCTCAATCATCTATTTCCATAGACGTATCATGTATTTATCTTTCTTTCTCATTTTAATTTTTTTATTTCTCTGATTGATTGTTATTCTACCAATTGCAATGGGCCATACATTTAAACATCAATAAAATTGCCATTGTTTAGCCATATATATTTATCTATATATTCTTATTAATTTGAAGGGCATACAATCCTAAAGACCGGTGAAATAAGAAGTTATTAAATCAGTAAACTCATGTCTATTGTCACAAGACAAAAAGAACTAATTTAGAAGGGCTAATCCCTACCTTTTCACAAATCACTCTAACGGAGTGTATACCAGTGGTTTAGAGAGTAATTGGATCCCGGTCTCTAATCTATCCGTCAATGCAGGGGACACCAGCGATTCAATCAAAACCTTTGAGTTAAGTAGACTATGACACGTTTGTGCATCTTACACCCATGCCAATCCACACATGAATGACCAACCCAAGCCCTCGGCTCACAAGTATGACATTGTTTGAAAACTTCTTAGATGCCACGGAAGTTTTGGATGAAGCTGATATTTGTTCTGTTTTTAATTTTCATCCGGTCTGTAACACATTATTAACAGGTTGGATGACAAATAAACATCAGTACCATAATTAGAAAGCTTTCAACAGTCGATGCCATTATACCACTGATTCCTGTGGTGTGGTCCACTTGAGCTTTCGATATGCTTCAATTTTGGAATAATGCCCTAAACTAAGCTGGAAAATGGATGGACCACATACATCAAAAATCACGGTGGGCCCCACAGTCCCTCTATCCCCCGTGCAACATACGCTGGATTCCGACTCGCGACAAAGGGAAAACAAACAAAAGCACTCGTGGCTGAACTAGGGCCCTTCATGTTACTGTCCTCATTTTTAAGAGTCACCATAAAACAATCTTCCAAAACAGAAAAGGCCCACCACTTCAACAGATTCATTCAAATTTCACTCTCTTATACACCCCATCTCCATCCTTCTCAGCCGTTCCTTTCACAAAAATCACTGAATATCACCATTTACTAGTTTTTTAAGCTTACCTAACCGTTAACAATTCCAAATTTCTTGCGAGTACAGATTCATACAAAACTCCAGTTCGAGCCAAAAACAGGATCGAATCTTATTTAATTCCCTGAAAGAGTCTGCATTTTAGTTTTCACAGATTATCAGCAACACCCATTTGAGATCATACCATAATTCACATGGCACGGTTCGCCGGCATGGAAGAAACTGATAAAAGCTACCACGGATTCTCTCTTCCGGTCAATTCCGATCACAAGGCAACTGAATTGCGGTTATTCTCAGCGTCGCCGCCCCACATGCGTGCATTCCACCTTGCATGGATATCACTCTTCACATGCTTCTTATCGACATTCGCCACGGCTCCGCTCCTTCCGATCATCCGCGACAACCTCAACCTCACCGATACAGATATCGGCAATGCCGGCATCGCATCTGTCTCCGGCGCCATTTTCTCAAGGCTGATCATGGGGCCCGCCTGCGACCTCATCGGGCCCCGCCTCACTTTGGCGACTGTCTCACTCCTAATCGCTCCCACCGTCTGCTTTACCTCCATCGCCTCCTCCGCCACACCCTTCATACTCCTCCGCTTCTTCGCCGGTCTTTCGATTGCCAACTTCGTCGCTAACCAGTTCTGGATGAGCTCCATGTTCTCCGCCTCTGTCGTTGGCTTCGCCAATGGCATCGGCGCCGGATGGGCTAATGTAGGGAGCGGCGCAGCCCTGCTCCTGATGCCGCTTATCTATTCCCTCATATGCAGTATCGGTGTCACATCGTTCACTGCATGGCGAGTCGCTTTCTTCGTCCCTGCAACGCTCCAGGCTGTAACGGCGATCATGGTGTTGGTGTACGGCCAGGATTTGCCTGATGGAAACTTCAGGAAGCTTCAAGATTCGGGAGAGAAGCAGAGGGATGATTTCTTCAGTGTCATTTTCAATGGGATAAAGAACTATAGGGGTTGGATCTTGGGTTTGGTCTACGGCTACTCTTTTGGCGTCGAGCTGACTGTAGATAACATCATCGCGGAATATTTCTACGATCGGTTTGGGCTGGGAATTCGGGTTGCTGGGATGGTAGCGGCGGGTTTCGGGCTGGCGAATGTGGTGTCTAGGCCGTCAGGTGGGATGGTTTCTGATGCGATGGGGAGGAGGTTTGGGATGAGAGGGAGGCTGTGGAGCTTGTGGGTGGTGCAGGCCATTGCAGGAGCTCTGTGTGTACTGCTCGGTCGAGTAAACTCGCTCGGTGGCTCTGCTGCTGTGATGTTCGCTTTCTCTTTGTTCGTTCAGGCCGCCTCCGGACTCACATTCGGCATCGTTCCTTTTGTTTCTAAGAGGTTAGAGTTAGATTGATTCATATCTCGATTGAAGAACATATCTGACTCGGCCGAGTCAATGATTAAACTGTGGCCATGCCATGGGAGATGAAATCATGATGGTGCTACCTGTGTGGGTCCCACGTGAGGTGTGTAAGACATCGAAATTTTCCATCAGATGCGTCACCTCATTTTACACATCAGCCCAAAATTCAGGTTGATGAAAGACTGGGAGGTGACACAACACAGGAAACATTTTGGAAGGGTTCGATGTCATTCAGATATCACATCAGCCCGATACCATTGGAGAGTGCCCCACCATCATGAAATTGACTGTGGCAGGTTTGAGTCGTTCAAAACAGAAAACCAGTCAGCTCGGATGAGTGAACTCGGCTGGAAAGTTTCCTTAATTGTTGATCGGACTGATAAATCCCTGTTTTTATTTTATTTTACTTTAGACAACTGATTCCCAACAGTCAGCTGCATGCTAACTTAGCATGCAACCTTCTCATCCCTTCCAGGATGCCATATTTGTAGGTCATCTAAGCCATGAAAAAGGTGGGCCCACCATGAGATCACAAATCTAAAAAATACGGCCCATCCTCTCATTAGCTGAGACAATCTGCCAAGTCAACCACTGATTTCAATGGTGTGGCCCACCTGATAAGTGGACCATCGTGTTTTTTTAAGGGGGTGATCATTATGGTTGGGACCCACCGTTTGCATTCGTGACACGTCCAAGTTGAGTGATCAGGCCACGCATAGGTTCAGCTTCAGCCCAGATTTTGAACTGTTGGGGTGGGGTCTATTCAAAATTTTGATTATGCTTGGGTCTGCACATGAACAGCCCTAAGTGTAGATTAGAATCTATGTGCCACCTTAAATCAATACTTGACCAGTTCTCAGTTGACTCGGCCAAAAACACTCAATTTACACACTTCTTTTTTTCTTTAAAAAATAAAAAATAAAAAATTAGGTAAAGTTGGAGGGCGAACCTTCATCTGAACATGGGGCATCTTTGTTAGGGTTGCAACTTGGGTTCAGCTAAACCTATAGCTGGGCATCGAGTCGAGTCGGGCCGAGTTAGGGCTGACTTGACTCGATCCGGTTTTGAAATAGGCTTGACCCGAAATTGATCCGACTTGATACCGAGTCTAGCATGCCTGACTCGATCCGAGTTTGGTCTAGCTTGGACTGATACGGACCGAGTCCGATCGGGTCGGAAGTACCGAATCAAGTCGAGTTGGCACTGAGTCAGATTGAGAGATGAGGGAGGGAGGGAGTGGAGAGGAGAGAGGAGGAGGGGGTGGGTGATGGTGGTGGGTGGTTGCCGGGCTTAGAAGAAGAAGAGGAGGGGGATGAGGGAGGGAGAGAGTGGAGAGGAGAGAGAGGAGGAGGAGGAGGGTGATGGTGGTTGGTGGTTGCTAGGCTTGGAAGAGGAGGATGAGGGAGGGAGAGAAGTTAGGATCGGGTCGGCCTAGGGTTAGAGAGTCGGGTCAAGTTGGGTTTCGGATCGAGTCGAGTCTAACCGGATCGAGTTACTGGGCAACTCAAACTTGACTCGGTTTGAGTTGGGATTGGGTGAAGGTTACTCGGTTTGGACTGACTCACCCATTTGGTTCGGGTCGAGTCAGATCGGACGAGTCGAGTTAGCCAGATCGGGTCGTCCCGTGCCCACCTCTAGCTAAACCTGAGCCCGACTGACCCAATCCTGAGTTCGGTGGGGTTGTGAGGATCCTCTCGTCGGATTTGGGTTGGAAAACACCAACCCAATTTGGAATCATGTTGGGTTTGGTTGACCAAATTCAAGTCGGATTAGGTTAGGTTGGGAATAATCACATGTATTTAAGTCAGGTCAGGTCAAGTTGCAGGTTGGGACCTCCTAAGGTTGGGTTGGGCTCGGGTTAACCCACCCCAATTGCCATAAACAATACATTTCTCTTTTTCTTTCTCTCTTGGGGTATTTGGTTGCACTGAAATTTCATGATATTTTGTGATTAATCAGTCTAATATAGCGCAAATTTTCAAGAAAATTTATGAAATACGGTGCAGCCAAACACACCCATTGGAAATGATGTTCTTATATATTTCAAAAACATGTTGGCAGGTCATTAGGAGTAATATCAGGAATGACTGGGAGTGGAGGAACAGTGGGTGCAGCTGTAACCCAATACCTCTTCTTTTCAGGCTCAAATTTTTCAAAGGAAACAGGCATCACCCTCATGGGCATCCTCATTCTTACCTCTACTCTGCCCATCACCTTCATACACTTCCCCCAATGGGGAGGCATGTTCTGCGGCCCATCCGTCGAAGCAAATGCCACAGAAGAAGATTACTACTTGCTCGAATGGGATACAAAGGAGACAGATACATCCAGCCCACAAGCTTAACAATCATTCCCATGAATGAATCAGGCAATAGAATGACTGTGAATCCTAGCTATCCAATACTTGGCTTACATATATTTGCCTGTGTTTGCTTTGGTGGCCCACATGCTGAATGGTTAGATGATCAGAACTGACCATGATGTGGACTCAATGTTGTAATGGCATACGTAAGAAACTTATTGTGACTATCACTCTCTGTAGATGAATTTAGAACACAATGAATTCAAGTCTTAAGAATAAAAAATTAAGATCATTGCTGAAGTGCAATCATAGGATAATATCATCTGAAGTTGGGCGCTTTCTTTGATCTGACCCAGCCATCTTTTCTCAATCAACTCATTATCAACAACAATATATATATATTCCCCTTAAAAAAGACCAACATCACACACATCATTCGTCTATTTTAGGATAGTACTTGTCAGTGACCTGCAGCATGACATGGGTTTGTTCGATTGGCTGTGGGGCCCATGTTAAGGTGGTAGACACTGTTCATATGATTGTCCACAAAGTGGATTAGTGATTCTGTTTAAGCCTCTCAGATTAATTAGTCTGACCTTTAGATATTTGTCCTGCTTTATGTTGAATGAGAGCATCTCTTCTTCTTCTTCTTCTTTTTTTCTCCCCTCATTCTCTTAGCCATCTAGTTGTAGGTTACCATATCAAAGGTCTGGAATCTTCCAATTTGGAAGAATTCTAGGCATTCCTCATCGTTGGTGAGATCCATTGGATTAATGGGTGGAATCGATGGACCACTTGCCTGACATGAACAAAATTCCTACAAGCAATTTAATGATGATGCAGGGATGAACGTGATGAGGTCGAGCACCATCTTCCTCGGGGATAATTATTTGAAATCCACGGAGCTTATCTAGACTCCTCGCAGAGATTCCTCAAATTCAGAGATAGAAAATAGAAATAAATTCTGAAATAAATTGATTAATTTACAATCCCTTAAATATTGATATAAACCCTAGGAAGAACTTCAAAATTAAACTCCAACTCAAACTCTCTAAAATTGTGACTTTAAATAGTAAACTTAATTACTATTTTATAGATGGTCATGATTTCCACTGGACTTCATAGTTTTCGGCCAAAAATAGTAAGTGTCCTATTTGGATTAATCACGTTATTCTCCTAATTTTTCTAAGCACTTTTCGTGTTGGACACAACTCCTAAAACTCAATAGATCAAAAGTTATGATTGAACTAAAACTTATTATAAATAGTAAAAATAAAAGTAAAATAGATTTTCGACCATCGATACAGTGGAATCTTAGAAGGGTTGGCTGACTAAAGTAGCTTCTCCTCCCCAAAATCATATATAGTATGCCGAATAACTCATTCTGGTTTGAGATATGCTTGTTTTAAGATTCTAACAGTCTGGATCACTTCCACCTCTAATTGGGCCTTCTTTGGTCCATCTTGCCCATGAAATTATCCGCGACCCAGTCTACATGATGAGTGGGATTCTAAATTTCCTATACTTAAAAAATCCCAGCTATCTTTAAAACTATCATTTAACTGATCCTTTTTGCTCATCTTGGACCCAGAGGTGGTCTAAGACCTAAGATTTATTACACCGGATGAGTTGCAAACACGCCCATGCACTCACACCAGAATGGCCGCTCGAACGTCATGTTTAAACTTTTGGAGCCTACCGCTAAGCCCTGAGGTCACAGGCAATGCAGAGTTAGAATCATGATAATCGACCTAGTCGTGTGATGGTCTACATACGTCAATATCAACGGACAGCCGATGATACAACTAAATGAACTCTTGCGGGCCGACCCAAAATTGCCCAATTTGGTAATAAAACCTCTATAAATTATTGGACGATGGATGGTGTGATTCCGTATACTGGTGTGGTCCACCCATTTTGGAATCAATTTCAATTGGACGGATCAGATCAGTTTGTAAGGTCATGTTCCTTCTGTGATTCAAATAAATAATAAATTAAAAGTTATTTAAATTGAAGGGAATTTTACCTAATACTATACCACTCATTGATCTGGTATTTACATCTTAGTACCTATTTAAATTAATTTTTCATTAAGCTACCTATCAGTTAACCTAATTATCATAGAGGTACCTTCCCATATAAACTATGGTGCCTACTTGCTTATGGACATGTCCACAGTCCATCAAGACGATCTGAACTCTCTATTTGGTCCAGATCAATGGACACAATCATTCAACGATCCTAAACATTGATTTAACGATTCTAAACATTTGGGAATCTGGTCAATCGCCTATAAAATGGATGGCCAGATTTTTTTTTTAAAATTGAAAATTAGGTGTAATGACCATTTCAACCATCTACTTAGTGGTGGTGATCATGGATTGCTTATGATATCAATGAGCTTCTATGATCTGATGATCCTAACCAACTAATATATGGCTGGGGAAACGAACGGGTGTGATTTTTTGCATTGTCAATTTATCATGCATATAATGTAGGTTTTACATAATTGATGGTCTGGATCATTTGATTGAACTGTTCATGTGTCTCTATATGCAACTGTCAGTACTGGATAATTTGTCAATTACCAGCCAATTTATACGTGGCTTGAGTGGACCCACCTATGATTATGGCTTGTAGTTGGACAGGAAACTTCAGTGGATTGCACGTCTCCGGAATCACTCTGATCGGATGATCATGGCTGTTGATATAAAGGCCCATAAAATGGATAGTAAGATCACGTGCCCTTGGATTACATGGTTGTGATGGTTACTTTTGGGTGATGTGCAACCTATTGTGGGTTCATATCAAACGGTCTTTATTCATCATTGATATGGTCCACGCGTACTCTCTCCTCGTGCACCTTTTTAGCGTGGGATTATCGGCTCCACCATGCATATGACCTGACCTGCTTTTGTCCATGTCACGTTGGATGCAGGGCTAGGATGTCCCACACAACTCATGTGTAAAAATACATGCATGTGGAAGGGAGTGCATGAGGAGGGTAGTAAATGTAACGAGTATAGAGCTGTACACGAACGAGTTAGCTAGGTTAGCTTGCTCGACTCAACTCGGTTCGAAACTAAGTTCAAGCCGAGTCAAGCCGATTTTTTTAGCTCGAAAAAATTTCGAGCCAAGTTCGAGCTTGCCTGAGCTTGACTTCACTTGGATCGAACCCCAACTTGAATTGAACTCAGATCGAACCAGTTTGGTGACTCGGTTATTTTGATATTGATGTTGCTCAGCAAGTGGCTGATGAAATGACTCAACGAAGTGTGGGCTGGCGGCGAGGAAGGTATGGATATGAAACAAATACCCTTGTATCTTTATTTTGCTTTACATTCAGTGAGAAATTGAAGGTACACTCCATGTGTTTGAGAAAATGTCATGGAGGCTCGATCTTGGCTCAAATTGGGCTCGAACTGGCCCAAGCTGCTGATCGAACTGAGCTGAACCGACTAGTCAGGCTCGAGGCCGAGCTGAGCCGAGTTCAAGCTAGGGTCAACTAGTGGCCGAGCCAAGTCAAGCTATGCTAAGCTGGACTCGTGTAAACCTCTAAAAAAGTCCATGCTTTCTCAATAAAGGAAAATGTTAATCTTGATTTATGATTGGCTCATGTTAGCCCTATATCGGGTTCATTCACTTTTGTTGCATCACTAATCAAAGTGCGTGTGGACTCATTTCTCACACGCATGTGATGGGTTAATAAATTGGGAATGCACGTGTAAAGCACTCCTCTTCCACATGCACACCTATGTGCCAATATGAAACACATGAGAAATCCATGCCTTTTATCAGGTGGGTCACACTATCTATATGATCTGTTGTTGTTTAATTTGGATGCATGACCACATATATAACAAACGACTTGAATTTGGTTAAACATGCGCGATGAAAATAGTGTCGGGCATGTCTGAGTTGTATTCGACTTAAATTGACTGAACGCTTATGACCCTAGGTGCCAAACTAGGCGGACTAAAATCAAATCCTATGAAGGTGAGGGTCAAATATTGCATATCAGACTCTGATTATTGCTTGAGTTTACGTACATGATAATGCTTAATGTCATATTTTAATCGTGTTTTTGTTATAGGGAGTAATTAGGAGCGTGGACTGAAAAAGAGTACTAAAAGCGTGGATTTAACGCTCCGAAGTCATCAGAGGAGGGGACAGACCCCAGGGGACTAATATCAAAGAAATTACATAACAGAGATCTGAGGAAATAAAGCCGTTCACGTTAAAGAGGCCCAAAAGTTATCCAAGATTCAAGATCACATGGTTCTAGCCATCCATTCGGCTCGAAACTTCATACATGGACTGGGGGCCATAAATTAACCATACACGTAAAATTTTAGCCATTGTATACCTCTGGAAGTAGCCCAACAGATAGATCAGCCCCTCAATTCCTTAAGTGAGGCCCACCTAGTCCCTGGATATGTCTCAAATTTGGTCTCAAGCCATTATATGAGGATACAAAATCGATGGTTGGATTAGATTTCTCAGAAACATTGCATTGGAACCCACCTAGTGTGGCATGTGTATAGTGCACATGAGTACTCGCCATGCACCAAACGAACCAAGTCGGTCAGCAGACGCTGACCCGACTTCCTTCCTAAAACAGAAATTTCCATTTTCTACTGCAAAACAGGGAGTTGCGGTTGACGCCAGGTGGGTCACCATCATCACAGATATTTCTGATCCAGACCGTCCATTCATTCCAAGAGGCTAAATAGACTGTACATATGGAGGATTTCCAGACTCATGCACGTGTACACATGGAAATAGAGTCCACAACATCTAACGGATGGCAGAGCAGAAAATCAGGTGAGCCGCATCAACGGACAACCAAAACCATTCATCTACAGCTTAAATTTCAAGTAGAAGACAATGGGCGATGTGGATTTTCCAACAGACGGGGATCATGGGCCCCACCAATGTCACAGCGTAAGGCCTGTTAGGCAGGCTCTGTTTCAACGTCCAAAACCAACGCTGTTTGGCCGATTGCACGATCATGGTCATTGATCATATGGCAGATCTGGACCGTCCATCGTAAAGCTCATCCCGAAATATCCGATTTTCCCACCGACTTCAACACTCCACTGCCCCTAGCATCTATAAAAGGGCCTGAGATGTCTAAAGCAAGGGAGAGCAGCAGAAGGGAGAACGAGATCCAGAGCTGGGGAGAGAAGAAAGAGAGGAGAGAGAGAGAGAGAGAGAGAGAGAGAGGAAGAAAGAAGGGAAGGATGTTCTTATTGTTTAAATTTTATTTTTCCTTCATTATAATTGATTTTATGGATTGTTAATTTCTTGCATAGGGCTGAGATGAAGCCCCTAATTTAAATAACTCTTGTATGTGTTGAATTCATCTAATTTGATTGATTTGTTTCTTTCTCTAGTGTGTTTAACTGAAATTTCTTTACTTCTCCATTCTATGAGCTTAACTAAAGTCTAGATGTAGATATTGTTTGGAATCTTATTCTAGGTGCTTGTGTCTGACCATGAATAGGTTTTCTATAGAAAAAGAAATAGGAATTACATCTCTTCATGCCTGACCATGGATGGAAAGATGTGATCCTTATGCTTTAAGAGATTATACATTCTGTGTGCCCGAACAAGGACATAGAGTGTGATTTATTTATAAATATATATATATATATATCAATCTGAATTAGGGTGAATCAACAAGTAAAATAAGAGTCAGGATAATTAGGGGTGGATTCGAAAGTCCTAGTCTTCTCCTTGATTGAATTTTCCTTATTGCTCTTGGTTATTTTTCATAGATTTGTGATAGTTTACTTAATAGTTCGCTAAACCCTTTGTTAGATTAGTTAAGAAGAGTCGTAAATTTCGAATTGTGACAACCAGTCCTTGTGGGAACGATCTCGTAATACGTACCATATCTACATCTGATTTGTATACTTGCGAGTTTAAAATCATTTAAATCAGATTGATTTAAATAAAACATCAGATAACATTTTAAGTTTCTAGATAATGCAATGACGGATAAATAAGAATTAAAATTGAGGTTGTATCACCGATTTTATTAATTAAAGAAGATGATTAGTACAATCAACAAAAGAAAGTAAATTAAGCAAATAAAAATAAAAATAATTACTTGATTGCTGGTGTGAATAAACAACTGAGGTATACCATCTGTAGGACATGACCAATATGAGCCACCAAGTAAGAACTTAGTGATTGGAGGAATCCGACGAGGTGGTCATGGATATTTAAACCTACTCGTAAGGTGTACTGCAATGATGACACTGGACAATAAAAGATCTAAGCTAAAGTATGAGCTCCAAAACTTGCTATAGCATGATTGGACAGAATTGGAGTGTCTAAGCTAAGAAGCTAAAATTAGGATAAAAAACATTACATTGTAGGGAGATTGATTGTGTGTGGCGAGGACCTCAAGCTTTTTTTCGAATTCTTCTTATATAGAGTTAGAGAGGCGGTGGCCATGCTGTCGTTTCCTTGCTGGTCCTCAAATGTACAATAAGACATGTCGTAATAGGATTCAAATTTTTGTAAACGAACGGGTGTGATTTTTTGCATTGTCAATTTATCATGCATATAATGTAGGTTTTACATAATTGATGGTCTGGATCATTTGATTGAACTGTTCATGTGTCTCTATATGCAACTGTCAGTACTGGATAATTTGTCAATTACCAGCCAATTTATACGTGGCTTGAGTGGACCCACCTATGATTATGGCTTGTAGTTGGACAGGAAACTTCAGTGGATTGCACGTCTCCGGAATCACTCTGATCGGATGATCATGGCTGTTGATATAAAGGCCCATAAAATGGATAGTAAGATCACGTGCCCTTGGATTACATGGTTGTGATGGTTACTTTTGGGTGATGTGCAACCTATTGTGGGTTCATATCAAACGGTCTTTATTCATCATTGATATGGTCCACGCGTACTCTCTCCTCGTGCACCTTTTTAGCGTGGGATTATCGGCTCCACCATGCATATGACCTGACCTGCTTTTGTCCATGTCACGTTGGATGCAGGGCTAGGATGTCCCACACAACTCATGTGTAAAAATACATGCATGTGGAAGGGAGTGCATGAGGAGGGTAGTAAATGTAACGAGTATAGAGCTGTACACGAACGAGTTAGCTAGGTTAGCTTGCTCGACTCAACTCGGTTCGAAACTAAGTTCAAGCCGAGTCAAGCCGATTTTTTTAGCTCGAAAAAATTTCGAGCCAAGTTCGAGCTTGCCTGAGCTTGACTTCACTTGGATCGAACCCCAACTTGAATTGAACTCAGATCGAACCAGTTTGGTGACTCGGTTATTTTGATATTGATGTTGCTCAGCAAGTGGCTGATGAAATGACTCAACGAAGTGTGGGCTGGCGGCGAGGAAGGTATGGATATGAAACAAATACCCTTGTATCTTGATTTTGCTTTACATTCAGTGAGAAATTGAAGGTACACTCCATGTGTTTGAGAAAATGTCATGGAGGCTCGATCTTGGCTCAAATTGGGCTCGAACTGGCCCAAGCTGCTGATCGAACTGAGCTGAACCGACTAGTCAGGCTCGAGGCCGAGCTGAGCCGAGTTCAAGCTAGGGTCAACTAGTGGCCGAGCCAAGTCAAGCTATGCTAAGCTGGACTCGTGTAAACCTCTAAAAAAGTCCATGCTTTCTCAATAAAGGAAAATGTTAATCTTGATTTATGATTGGCTCATGTTAGCCCTATATCGGGTTCACTCACTTTTGTTGCATCACTAATCAAAGTGCGTGTGGACTCATTTCTCACACGCATGTGATGGGTTAATAAATTGGGAATGCACGTGTAAAGCACTCCTCTTCCACATGCACACCTATGTGCCAATATGAAACACATGAGAAATCCATGCCTTTTATCAGGTGGGTCACACTATCTATATGATCTGTTGTTGTTTAATTTGGATGCATGACCACATATATAACAAACGACTTGAATTTGGTTAAACATGCGCGATGAAAATAGTGTCGGGCATGTCTGAGTTGTATTCGACTTAAATTGACTGAACGCTTATGACCCTAGGTGCCAAACTAGGCGGACTAAAATCAAATCCTATGAAGGTTGATCTAACTGTTTAATCACCAATGTTTAGCCACTGATGTTACAGCGATCAAGCCATTTAAGAATGGGGGAATTAGTCATTCATAACTAAATCTTTTTACCTTAAGCTAATGACTTTTCTTTCAACAATGATAGTGTTTTAAGTTTCTAGATAACGCAATGACGGATAAATAAGAATTAAAATTGAGGTTGTATCACCGATTTTATTAATTAAAGAAGATGATTAGTACAATCAACAAAAGAAAGTAAATTAAGCAAATAAAAATAAAAATAATTACTTGATTGCTGGTGTGAATAAACAACTGAGGTATACCATCTGTAGGACATGACCAATATGAGCCACCAAGTAAGAACTTAGTGATTGGAGGAATCCGACGAGGTGGTCATGGATATTTAAACCTACTCGTAAGGTGTACTGCAATGATGACACTGGACAATAAAAGATCTAAGCTAAAGTATGAGCTCCAAAACTTGCTATAGCATGATTGGACAGAATTGGAGTGTCTAAGCTAAGAAGCTAAAATTAGGATAAAAAACATTACATTGTAGGGAGATTGATTGTGTGTGGCGAGGACCTCAAGCTTTTTTTCGAATTCTTCTTATATAGAGTTAGAGAGGCGGTGGCCATGCTGTCGTTTCCTTGCTGGTCCTCAAATGTACAATAAGACATGTCGTAATAGGATTCAAATTTTTGTATCATCGTGATCTAATTTGCTTCTAATTTGGAATGAACTTTTCTTTTAATCGATCTAACTTTTCATAGTTTTCAAGAAAGTGTTGATTATCTCTGAAAATTTTTCCTAGTTGGCATGATCGTGTGAGACAGCCTTGTCGTGTGTATACTGGATTGGAGATTTCTAGCATCAGTGGAGCTTTAAGTAGCTTTCTGTAGACATTGGAGATCAATCATACATGCTATACGTGTGAAGGTTACATGTCCTTCAAGCAGTGTCTCTCTTTACTCTACCATAGACATGCGTACAACTCTAAGTCATTCTTCTTTTAACAAGCTATGTGTTGCTAAAGGATATGAATTGGAGATTTTTTGGCATGAATATGATTTGCTTCTTATCGTTCTGTATACACCCCACCTGAGGCTGATAAGCTAATTGAGTTTTAACTGATGGATGGACAACCAAATCCCTAATCCTATAAGCCTAAACCCTAGGAACCTTAGTCCTAAACTCTAAACTCAGCCCATTCAACCCAGTCAGCCTAACCCTAAACCCTAAGAATCCAAAACTATAGAGCCTTAAGTTAACTCGGCGAGTTAAATTGGTGAGTCAACTCACCCGATCAGCCTATCCAACACTACAACCCAGTTAACTCATCTAGTTAAGCCCAAAACCAAGCTTGAACCTAAGCCTAAGAGTAAACTCAATCAAAGAAATGGTCAAAACCTCAAAGCATCAACCTTCACAGCAGAGCCTCCACACATTTACAGAATGCTACTTGCCAAAGCAGGGAATCCAAGTGGGGACCGGTGGTAGCCAGGCTGCCGCTAGAGGTGGGCATCGAGTCGAGTCGGACCGGATTGGGTACAACTCGATTCGGTCCGAAATTTTCAATGCACGGGCCGAACTCAATCCGATCCAGGACCGAGTCCGGGTCCTCTGACTCGATCCGATCTGTTGCACTGCTGGCCTGACCTGAACCAAGTCCAACTCGGTGAGAAAAACCAATTCGGATTGGATTAGGTACAGTTGGATCGATCTTATGAAAATTTTTAAAAAATAAAAAAATATGATTTTTACCATTTAAAAATTCGTAGGGTCTACCATAACATTTATTTTCCATCCAATCTTTTAATAAGGTCACAACTACATGGATGAAGAGGAAAAATAAATTTCAAATTGATCCAAAACTTCTGTGACCCCTAAAAGAGTTTCAATGGTAAACATTCAACCCCTACTGCATCGTATAGTGGTAGCTTGAAAAAGGCTCTTTCAAAGAGGAGATTAACACCCACCATTAAAAACTTCCAAAGGCCCACTACAATTTTTATTTGATATCTAACCTGTTGATTAGGTCACAGAGACATGTATGAAGGGAAAACACAAATATAAGCTTGATCCGAAACTTTTATGCCCCACAGGAAGCTTTTAATAGTGAGAGTTCAATCAACATAGTTACTTGTGGTGTGGTACACTTGAGATTTGGATTTGCCTTAATTTTTTTTAGTAATGTCCTAAAATGAGCTAGAAAAATAGATGACATGAATGAAACAATTAATTATTATGAGCCCACGGCGCCAGGGCCACTGCAGAATCCGAGTCCCATTACACCATGCATATAATGTCCCAAAAATTTAATAGAATCAGCTCATCCATCAGATGGGCCATGCATGAACATTGAATCTCGGCACTTAGGGCTGTTTCTTTTGATTCTTCGTCATGTTTACAACGGATATACAACGGATATAGGGCAATTGCTGACAGGAATCTTTGACCGACATAAAGCCATATCTGACTGTCCATCTTTGACGACAACGGGGCCTTGGGTTGTTCAGCCAAACGAGGTCACTTATCTGGGTATATTGACAGCATGTTCACATGGAGGCATGATTGATGAAGGACGCAGGCATTTTAGTTCCATGATTAGACTCCATTGTATTCAACCTGGAATGGAACACTATGCTTTTATGGTAGACCTACTCGCCCGAGCTGGACAGATTGATGAGGGTAAAAGGTTTATAGAGGAAATGCCCATTGAACATCTAGATTGTGCTTGTGCAACCCACAAAAACATCCAGCTTGGCGAGTATGCTGCTCGACATCTCATCCTCACCTCCATCATCATCCTGTACCTCTCCTTCATCATCCTCATCATTATCATCCTTGTTTTCAGGAGCAGCAACCATGGGTTTGCTTCTGCGGCTCCGCCGATGACAGCTAGAACATCCTTCTCGAACATCCTTCTCGTATAAGTCAGCTGTTCTCGGCAAAACAACCATTTGCTTTGACAGCAAGCCCATCGCCAAGAGCAGCAAAACCAGAGATTTCCCAGCAGCAGCCAAAACAGCTTCTGCTACAACAGATTCCATTGCAGAGCAGAGCATCCTCTCCAAAGCAACCAAATCCTCGCTGCCATCTGACTTGCGTGCTGTGCATGTATCAGTCTAATTTGGTGCAAAGTTTGGTTGCACTGACTTGCGTGCTGTGCATGTACCAACCCACAACCCAACCTGCTGCAGTTGCCACAAACAACACATTTCTCTTCTTCTCTCTTGGGGCGTTTAGTTGCACTGAAATTTCATGATATTTTGTGATTAATCAGTCTAATTTGGTGCAAAGTTTCAAGATATTTTGTGAAATTTGGTGCAGCCAAACACACCCTTTGGAAAATTATGTTTTTATATATTTCAAAAACATGTTGGCAGGTCATTAGGAGTAATATCAGGAATGACTGGGAGTGGAGGAACAGTGGGTGCAGCTGCAAACCAATACCTCTTCTTTTCAGGCTCAAATTTTTCAAAGGAAACAGGCATCGCCCTCATGGGAATCCTCATGCTTGCCTCTACTCTGCCCATCACCTTCATATACTTCCCCCAGTGGGGAGGCATGTTCTGCGGCCCATACGTCGATGCAAACACCACAGAGAAAGATTACTACTTGCTCGAATGGGATTCTAAGGACAGAAACATCACACCCACAAGCTTAACAACATTGCCATGAATGAATCGGACAATAGACAAGCGAAATTTCAACCAACCGTGGTGGGACCAATTGTAAATCCTAGCCATCCGATCATTGGCCGTTTGTCAGTTGAATGTAGACCATTGTTGGGTTTCTTTTCTTATATGATTCATATTGCTTACTCTTCACCAAAAAAAAAAAAAATAGCTTACATAATTTGCCTGTGTTCGCGTTGGTCAGCTGCCAACTTGGCAGCCCACATGCTGAGTGGTCAGATGATCAGAACCGTCCAAGTTGTAGACTGTGTTGTAATGGCATTGATAAGAAACATATTGTAACCATCACTATCTGTAGATGAATTTTGTACACAATGCATTCACCTCTAAGAATCAAAGGTAGATCATTACTGAAGTGCGATTATAGGGTAATAGCTTATTTATTTCAGTATAGATAATACGGACAGTTCAAAACATCAGACCTCAGCTTGTGGGCCCCAGTAGGTGGCAACACACTCAGATCCTGAGCCGCGGTAAAAGCAAACGGTGCTCTTTGACTGTTAAAAGTGGAGATGCTGTATGTAGAGAGCTACTGAAATGGGTTCTCCATGGACTCAACAATGCTCTGCAGCCCTGAATGGTATGTCGGATGAAGAAGAGTCACTCCCAATTCCTTCTTAACCCGGTTATTGGAGACTCGCTTCTCACCCCTTGTATTTTTCTTCCTGATGATTGAATCCACGTTATCTGGAGTTGGGCTTTCTTTGATCTGTCCAGGCCATCTTTTCTCAATCAAGGCCCGGGCAAACGCAAACACTTCAGCACGTGGGGCCGGGTCATCATCAACAACATTATATATTCCCCTGCAAAAAGACCACCATCACACACATCATTTGTCTACTTCAGGATTGTACTTGTCAGTGATCTAGAGCATAACATGGATTTGTTCGATCAGTGGTGAAAGTGAGAATCCTACCCTGATGATGGTATGTCGATGCTGGCCATGAGTGCTTGGCATATGTCAGCGACATGAATTCTTGCAGTGTAATGCCTGGACTCCCTCATCTTCTGATCGTTTGATAATGACTCCTGTTTGATAATGGTATCAACAGCACTACAAAAAAGGAATTACGATTAGTTCATATGAACCGTAATCACAAATGGATCAGTGGTTAGACGGAGAAGTAAAAAAAGAAATACGATATTGCCAAATTTACCATATTCTCGCATACAATGTCCTATTTTAGGGTGTGTTTGGTTGCACGGAATATCATGAAAGGTTGCATCAAATATAATGAAATTCATGCAACCAAACACCCCCCTCAGTGGCACTTTGGGACTGGGCTCTCTGAGTTTTGTTTCCTTTTGAGATTTCTTTCCTGCTGTCTTCTCTGGCAGCTTGTTTTATTCTTTCTTTTTGGGTTTTTTTTTTTTTTTTTTTTCTAGCTTTGTTGTTTAGGTTTTTTCTGTTCTTAGGCTAGTTTCTGCTGCTCTCTGGTGGTTTCTTTTTCTTTGTTCTGTAGCCTTTAGGTCTTTTTTCCTTTTTGTTTCATCTTTTGTTCTTCTTTTGGTCTTCGAACGTTTAATAAATTTGCACCTTAAAAAAATAATAATAAATAAAATAGGGAGCACCCAATTAAAACAGTCAGCATGGCACCATTATGCGAAAGAGGACCCATAGGATCTCCCTCCCTCCCTGCCTCCCTCTTCTTTGGCCTTCGAACGTTTAATAAATTTGCACCTTTCCTAAAAAAAATAAAAATGAAATAAAATAGGAAGCACCCAATTAAAAAAGTCGGCATGGCCAATTAAAAAGTCAGCATGGCACATTGTGCGAAAGAGGACCCATAGGATCCCCCCCACCCCTCTCCCCCACCAGAACTCAGGTTGGGTCAATTGGGTCCGGGTTGACCCAGACCCAAAGTTGCAGCCCTACTAGTAACCAGCACAACCACATGCAGCCAGAAATGTTGTGTCATTAGCACGCATGGACGACAATGTTGATGACTCTGCAAGAAGTAATAGAAGCAAATAACCTCATGAGCATGAGAAAAAGGTAGTAACTCTTGCTCATCAAGGAAAAACAATGTCAACCTGTTAGTGAGAATGAATTGCAAGAGATGAAGATTGAAATCCTAAAGAAGATATCAGAACAAGATATGTCTTGCAAGCTGTGTACTTGACCATTTTCTTTCACTACAATGCAAATATAGCAACCTGAGGAGATCCAACCTAAGGACATGTCTGAACTTCAAAGCAATATAAATCCTATTGAATTTCATTGCAGAAACAAAGAAGAAGAAGAGTTGATCAATTCAAATTCAATCTAAGATAAGTACGAACACCCAGAAAGTATGCAACAAACCTTCTCCCAGGACCATAAATACCCCCCAGCCGAAAGATATTTACTGGGACTCCAAGATCATGGCCTAGATCCAGCCATCCTTTCTCGGCAGCTAACCTTGCTTTGGCTGGCTCCCTCATTGCATTAATGGGATAACTGCATGTGACCATGTCCATAAGTGAACATTGAACTGGCATTTTCCCAATGAATTTACATGCCATGGTGATTGATTTGAATAAGCTGCTTACTCCTCATCCACCAACGCACCACCACAATCTCCATAGACACCTGCAACCACAGAAGGGATATTCAATGAATACTGGTAACATGACAGACTATTTCACTAATACATATGTTTAGTTCGCACATTGCAGTGAAACAGATCTGATACTGACTCTTGCATGCTCACTTATCTTAAATCATCAGTCAAGGCCGGAATTTTAATTTCAAGAAGCATGATTGAAGTTCCTCATTACATGTTATAGCACATCATGTTGATTTATGATGACCACACATTAGAAAATCATTTTTTTTCAATATATTTCTGTATGGGTTATGCTGAAATTTCTTCTTCTTCTTTTTTTTTTTATCACAATTGCCTTTTTTTTTTTTTAAATTGAGAGTTTTTTTTCCCACTTTTATTTGCATAGCATCTCAATGTCTTGGGCAGTTGAGCTATGGAATTGTATTCAAAATGATTCATAAATTGAAAGACCTTACTAAGCATTCTCAATTAATCTAGTGATCATAATAGGCAAGTCCTGCGTAACTTGGAGATGGACACGTTGGTGTTGGACATGGGGCATGCAGTGACAGATATGAGCCCCTGAAAGAAAAGGGTGGTCACATACAACCCACTTTTATAAGTAATTTCCTTGAAAATAAAAGTGGAAATAGAAACTCAAAAACATAGGCTGCCATAGTGATCAGTTCTCCCCTAAAAACACAAGCTGACACATCCATACAAATAGATAATGATGTTGAAAGTTAGTTTAATATATAAGTTGCACTGCATATAAGCATCATCATCATCTTAGCCTTTGTCCCAGTCGTAGATTGGCAAAAGTTTCACGATCGACTGTCTCCAGAAATCAAACTTCCTCTCCTATCCTGGCCCTTGTAACTGGACATGGTAGATACTCGCATTGGCACCACTCACATGCCAATATGATCCCACCCAGCATTGACCTCTAGCCAAATATACATGCAGGCCCAAGGAGTGAGCAACCAAGGTAGGGTGATGGATGGAGAGGCAGATGCTACGTAAACTGCTAAGCATAAGCACAAACAAATGTGCCACCCATCAGACCAAAAGTGGGAAGAACATATTCAAGCATAGTTCTAAAAGGCTTGGCTCCAAATCTTGTCAAGTCGACCCGATTCAAAACTCGGCTGAGTCAACTCGACTCGACGAGATTTCGAGAGAGTCACTTCGAAACTCACAGATGAGCTTGACTTGGGGCTCATCGAGTTGACTCAAAAACTTGGTCAACTGACGCAACTCGCATGATGTGATTAAGTCACTGGCCCAGTTTTTAGTGGTTTTTTGTTTTCAATATAAAAAATGAGGGAGACGAGAATCCATCAGGTGACTTCCTAGAGAATCCATCAGGGGCACTACCAGTGGATAATGTATATACCATAGCTATTTCCAAATATATTAAAATTTCCATGCAGCCTACATAATTTAAACTTATTTAAGTATCGAGTCGAGTCAAGTAAAGAGTCGTTAAGTCTTTGAATTAACCTGAGCCAGCAATATCAAGTCAAGCTGTGTTTTCAAGTTTTCGAACTACAAGTAATTGGTTGTAGAGAATGCTATTCCCTGCACTAGGCTGAACTACTATCATGCTGAATTAAATTCCTGGTAGGCTGAATTACTATCACGGCATGGCATCAATAGGCCGTAAGTTACGTCTCAATATGGTATAAATCTAGCATATATCATCATCATCATCATCATCATCTAAGCCTTATACCAATTAATTGGGGATGACCACGTGAATCCCATTCCACCATTGTCACATTGCTTGAATTCATCATGGAAATTATGGCAGTAGTTTGACACCAGCTGCCAACAGGACATAACCTTCCTCCTTTATCTGGACTTGGGACCAGTAATGAGAACACAAAATCCAATAGGCGCACAATGTAATAGACGACTACATAAGCTGAATCAACGCTATTTAATAGTCAAGTACATAGGTTGATTACCATCAACAAGTTGTATGCAAAATATATACAAAAAAGAAAAATGTATGCAGATAAAGTATAGAGATTCTGGTAAACTGCAAGATATCTTGAAACAACCTCTTTCCTAATAAAGTATCAATGCGCATCTGGCATGGGTATCAAACACTAAAAAATGAAGCAGCATTGTTACAATGCAACCCACCTGTAGAAAATCCACATATGTTTAGATGCAGAAACCATAGTTCAAAAATTCGAAAACACAGCACAATTTCAGCCAGGTCGGGTCAGCTCGGAGACTCGAGCAATTCTTTACTTGACTCGATATCTACTAAATAATTTCAATAATATTTATAATATTTTACATAGTTCTGCATAGTATTTTTTTTATGAAGAAATATCAAGCAGCTGGCACATTGCATGCTGATCAGAGACGGCAGTTCTTGTTTGAGAGGCCTCGGTTTCAAACCCCCACTCTTGCTTCTTCTTTTTTTCAAATACACCATTCCAGCGAGTGACTAGGTTCAAGTCATCACAAATCTCGTCGATTCAAGTCAATGAGTTTTAGAACTATGGCAGAAACAAGGTCAGTGATAGCTTAAACACGTACTTGTTGATGATAAGTAACACAGCCATTGAAGATACCCATTGCCTAGTTTACTTCTTAAAAGGTCTTGATGCAGACAAAGCACCTGTGTAACATATCACCATTACACATGTTAAAAGATCAACAACATTACACAACAATTTTACAAACAGGTTTAAAGATTCAATTTGGAAGAATCTTCAGTTAGCTCACAGGATCACCAAGGCCCGGAATGGGAGGTATGGAGATGAGGAGATGAGTTACATCCTGTAGAGAGTTCAGGCTTCTCGATCTGCAAAGCAAATAGTATGGCACCCATAGTTGCCATGACAGGCAAATACTCCAAAGTAGATGAAGATAGAACTTGTTCATATATCCCAATTTGTTAAGCAACATTTAAATCAATGAAATGACATTGGCTTACTCAGGGTCATTTGAATTGAAAAGGATCGGGTTGAATCCCATTTCCTCAAGTTTCTCCTTCTTACTTGCACTCTTGCAAGTCCCCAACACTTCCCTGCAAATAAAAGCTCTGAGGAGTCAATTTTCTTCCCTAAGGACATTTAGGGTAATAGAGAAATGGGGTAGGAGGAATGGTTTTTCCACAAAGAAAGTACTTCTTCACTTCAAGTGGTACACAGAATTGTTGTTTTGGGGTGGAAAAGAATAAAACTCATAACGCAGTTCAGGTTTTGCTTTCAGCACCACCCTCGATGCTTGTCAATTTCAAAACAAAACCATCACACTAGCATATTCAGCCAAATCATAATTTGGGGCACTTCCAAACACTACCTAAGTACCATCTCACATGAGATTTTCTTGCTTGTTATGACTGGGCAATGGCATGGACATGACACATAAAGTCTTGAACCAAGTGTTGAAATGAGCGAAAATCAAATCAATCTGCGAATTGTAAGCTTTTAAGGATGGTAGAAAACTAATAAAGTTATAAAAAAGATACCAACAAACTTACCTTCTCCCTACCTACAATCTCCCCTATACATGTGCCACAGGTCTGATGAGATGAAGGTTGTTGTGGGCCACCAAGTCAATGGACCATAGTTCAACAGGTGATGGAGAAGTTTAGGCAGAGGAGAAAGGATATCTACATGATCTTTATCGACTCAAAGAAAGCATGTGATAGGGTTCCTATGGAGATAATCTGGCAGGGGTTGGGAAAGAAATGAGTCTCAAAAGGATATATTGACATGATTAAGTAGGTACAAGGGAGTGGTAAATTCACTAATGGAGACACAAGGTTCAATGCTCAATCCCTATCATTTTTCCACTGGTTATGGACGAGCTTACTAGGTTTACAGGGAGAGGTCACATGCCGTACATTGTTTGCAGATGACATAGTTTTGATTGAAGAGACAAAGGAGGGGTTAAACACAAAGTTAGAACTATGGAGGAATGCTTTAGAATCTAAAGTATTAAAATTAGCCAGTTAAAAAAAAAAAAAAGTATATCAAATGCAATTTTACTAAAAATAGCAGTAGAACCGAGGAATTAGTTAAGATTGATGGCCAATAAGTACCCCAAAATGACCATTTCTTATATACTAGGCGAATTATTCATGAGAATGGAGAGATTGTGAAGGATGTTGCTCATAGAATTAGAGCTGGGTAGATGAAGTGGAGATGCGCCCCTGCAGCACAATCATAGAATGAGTGAGTCAGAATGAGGACATTGAGATGGATGAGAGGCAGGACTAAGGATAGAATTAAATGAATGCAATAAAAGGAATTTAGGAGTGGCCTCAATAGGTGATAAGGGAAAGTGGATGTAGAACTTTAAAAAAAAAAAATAATGAAGACAGGGTGTCCCGGCCCCTTTTTAAGGCAAGACAATTTCTTGCGGATGCACGCAATCGCCCACAAATCACATGCAGCGGGTTAAAGCATAGGGAGGGGAATCGAACTCGCGTTTGTGAGGAGAAAACCCACAACACTAGCCATTCGCCCAAACCCCGGGCGGGTAAGTAGATGCAGATAGTTCAGCCATTAGTTGCACAATTCTTCTAACTAGGTGCTGCTCCAGCTTCCTAGCTATTAATACTTGCTAACATTTGAAACATGTGCTTCCAAGCTCTCACCACCGAATCTATTGCTGGATTGCTTCACGCTTCATGCAACCATAGTTTGGCCATATGCATCGGAGACCGATAACTGCACCAATTAGGAGTGAGTTGGTTCAAGTTTGAAGGCTATAAAATAGTTGAAGGATATGGGTGAAGATAGACATAGTAATAAAGGATTTGATGGCCTATGGTTTAACAACAGGCCCTTGATAGAGTGGAATGGGATTTGTGTAGCCAACCCCAATTAGTTTGGGCTAAGCTTAGATGGTGATGATGATGAATTGCAGACATCCCACGCAACAACTAAAATAGTCCAATTGCCGAGATCATTGTTTTAGATTTAGATGAGTCCTGTGTGACTCAGACCCAATCGGGTTCAACACCACGAATCACCTAGACAATTCACCCTAATTCAAATAAGCTGGACTGATTAAATCCCGACTTGGGCAAGTACCAATCAACTCAGGCCTAGAAAATTCACCCTGACTCAAATGAGATGGACTGATTAACTCCCGGCTTGGGCAAGTACCAACTCAACTCAGGCCTAGAAGATTCACCCCGACTCAAATGAGCTGGACTTATTAAATCCCGGCTTGGGCAAGTACCAACTCAACTCAGGCCTAGATAATTCACCCTGACTCAAATGAGCTGGACTGATTAAATCCCAGCTTGGGCAAGTACCAACTCAACTGGCCTAGATAATTCACCCTGACTCAAATGAGCTGGACTTATTAAATCCCGGCTTGGGCAAGTACCAACTCAACTCAGGCCTAGATAATTCACCCTGACTCAAATGAGCTGGACTTATTAAATCCCGGCTTGGGCAAGTACCAACTCAACTCAGGCCTAGATAATTCACCCTGACTCAAATGAGCTGGACTGATTAACTCCCGGCTTGGGCAAGTACCAACTCAACTGGCCTAGATAATTCACCCTGACTCAAATGATCTGGACTGGTTACATCCCGGCTTGGGCAAGTCCCAACTCAACTCAGGCCTAGATAATTCGCCCTGACTCAAATGAGCTGGACTGATTGGATCCCGGCTTGGGCAAGTACCAACTCAACTCAGGACCAATCGAGTCATACCAATAGGCAGAGTATTTTCATCATGGCTGTGATTTTTCGATTGTGGCTCATCTATGTGGGGCCCACTAAATCAACAGTCCCAATCACCCATGGTTGTACCATCCATATATATGCTACCAAATTGCTTCTAAATCTCTCGGTCGATTCCAGCATTGCTCGAAGAGGAGCTATAGGTTCCTATGCATCAGGCCAATAACAGAGTCCCGATGTTCCCAGTCTAATACAAATCTGGAAAACTTTTTCCGCGAATCACCAATACACAGCAGTACCCATAAAATCAACGGTTCTGATCACCGTGTCATGGGTCCCACTTGTATGGACAGGGTGCGTCAGGACCACATTCCTGTGCTCGTGCATCAGGATCCCATGGCGCACGTTAGACTTCATGGAATATTGGGGAAAATCTCAAATCGAAGATGAAAAAAATGAAGTGTGTGCACAAATATCCCACCATCCAATAGAGGTTGAGGGAATTTCATCAAAATCGGCAATTGAAAAATCTCATTCTGAAATGCTTTCTATATTCCCGCCAACCGTCTTGTAACGGTTGGATATGATTTTATGTGCGCACCAACACTCGGTACTCACAGTGCGCACTGAAGTCGAGCTCGAAGGAAATTACCATCCGTCGTGTCTCGTCTTGAGCTGCGATGCGAAGTATTTTCCGAAGTATCCCAGCCCGAGTATAAACATCTTATTTACTCGGGTTTCGGATCTGCAAAGCGCAGGAGAAAAAGAAGAAGAAAAGAGAGCGGGTTTTCGGGTTTTACGGAAAACGGAACGTATCGGATACCGATCCAACACATCACAGGTTTCCATTTCGGAGACAGGGTAAAAGGCACGAAATAGCGTTTCGGATTTTTGGATGTAACGGTTTTTATGGTGAGAGGAGAAATGGAGACGGAACGAGGAGAGTGGGAACAAATGAGATGATCCGGTGGAGAGCAGAACTGGCGATGAATCAATCAAGACCGTCCATCTAGTTGTAACTCGTACATCCTGTGGGGCCCACCTTGATATACATTCGTTACATCCAGGCCGTCCATTCGTTTTGAAAGCTTAATTTGGGGTACTATTCCAAAAATGAAGTAGATCCAATCCTTAGGTGGACCATACCACAGGAAAAAGTGGCGATTGAATACTCACCATTAAAAACTTCCTGGGGCCCACCGGAATGTCTATTTGCAATCCAACCTTTTGATAAGGTCAGAAATTCCTAGATGGAGGGACAACACAAATATCAGCTTGATCCAAAACTTTTGTGGCCCAGAAGAAGAAGTTGTTAATGTATGGACCCTTGAATCTGTCAAGCTTCAGATCTTACTTTCCGTAGTGGGATTTCACCACCTATGGATACTCGAACCCTTGACCGGGTGTTGATACTCCCGCCCGAGCAAGAGTAGGGATCCTTTCAGACTTTACTTTGATATTCAAAACGGTTGACGGCTAGATGGGGTGCCAAGTCATGTGCAAAAAGGACTGTTAGATGGACATCTAGATCAGGCCAGATCCGGACAATCAAGAAAAAATCTGTCCTTTCGGACCAAAGTTGAACGTCAGGATCTGTCCAAATCAGATCCCTAATTGGACGTCTAAAACCGTATAATTGGGACCTTTTGTAACAACCCAATTTTTTTTTTTTTTATTTTTTGTGGGAACTAACCCCGCCGTCCATTTGCGTGTGGCCCACCTGAGTTTCAGATTAACCTCATTTTTTTTGCCTTATATTCTCTTGGCCAAGCCGGGATAATGGACGGAGTGGATTTAAATTATTGTTAGTGGGACCCACTATATCTTAAAAAAATTAAAAGAAAATAAAAATGAAAGTTATATCTTCCGCACGGTCAAACCACTTTCTCCTCTTTCCTTCCGTTTTGTACGGTAATGGCCACCAAACCCTCCCACGAAATGAAACTGCCCACATCTCCCACTCTTCCGCCTCTTTCCTCATATCCATTAAAAAGAAAGGAAAGATATAAACAAAGTTTCAATCGTATCATAAAGGGAGAGTAAACCGGATAGATCAAGAGAGAGGGGGAAAGAGAAAGCTCTGTAGATCAAGAGAGAGGGAGATTAGAGCGGAGGCGGATCGTCAAACTTTAAGGTAGGTGATCTTCTCTTGAGATTTAATATTTTCAGTTAATTATTATGTTTATTTTTTTTGGAATATTATTATTAGTTGATTTTTATGTAGGAAATCCTACCTATTCATGAATTTATATATATATATATATATATATATATATATATATATATATATATATATATATATATATATATATATATATATATTTTATTATATATAATTGATATTTAATGTTGAAATAATAATTATATATATATTTATATATATATAATAAAATAAATTTACCGAATAAAATAAACCAATTATCTAAATTTATATTTTGATTTATAAATTCTATATAAAAATAAATTTGCAAAATAAATTTATATTTTGATTTATATTTGTGTTATCATATGCCTCATTTGCAATTTCAGAGTGTGTGCATGTCAATCGTCGTACTCCACCAGAGTATCAAATAACTCCTCATGAAAAGTCAGGAGATATACCATAAGAAACTACTTTAATGGAGAATGTTTCAAGTCCATCAAGCTGGACCACAAGTTCGGTCCACCTAGCAATAGATTTATGACATATTAAGTTCATTCAAAATCCAACCCTTTCAATTCGTTTAAAACAACATGAAGAACATTTATATGAAAAATCAATCCTATATACTAGTCAGGATATCCACCAAAAATAGAAAATAACTTATAACTGTTGATAAATAGTATTATCCATTTAATGAGTGAATGTAAGTGTTTTCTTGTAAGTGATCTTAATAGTATAATAAACCTATTGAATGGGTTAGATTTTACTTGTAAATTAAAGGTTAGAAGTTATTTACTTGATGGACCGTAATGTTTCCAACCAGTTGAACTGGAGATCTTCTTATTATAATGGGACCTTGCTAGTGCAGGATAGGCGAGTATGACTACAATCTTACTCGTCTCCATATGCAGAACATAGCACACAACTGTAAGTCTGAGAAATCTACCATGCAATCCACATCTTCAACGTGCCCAGATAAATATAATAAATAAATAAATAAATAAAAGAGCACGGTCTATCCATTTTCTTAGGCACTATGAATGAATGAAAGCTAACAACGTTCCTTATTCAACTTACAAGTATGGTCCACCTATTTAGTTTAACTGCTAAATTTTCAAGCAATAGGAACATAAAAAAACATGACCTCTCAGATGAATGGAATAGATATCACACACGTGTCTTGTGTGGCACATGACCCACGAGTAGGATTCAAATCCTACTCGCGCGAGTAGCTTTCCCATTTTCCATGAAAAAAATTGAATGGTGGGGCATTGGAGTGGCTGCATGTATTCTAGAAATCAACCAACGGCTTTGGATTTGTGCAAGTGGTCATGACCCCTCCGGCTCTGTAGTGTATACATTCATCATATACCTGCATTTTTAATTATTACTTTGGGATACACATTTACTCGGTTTGTTGTATGGATTTATTTCCACAATCTGCCTCTTTATTAAATAATAATATCATGATAGTTTACTGCCATTTTTAATATGGTGGTGACTCCTCAACCGTCCACTATGAAATGTTGGTATGATAATCAGACTGTCCAAATTGCCGAACCAACTTTTGATGGTGGGCCACAAAAAATAAAATAAATAAATAAAAATATTTGAGCTGAGAATGCGAAAGTAACCATGAATTTTAGTAGGCCCAGCCACTCAATGTGAGATTTATTACTTAAGGGTGGAGCTCGTATAGAACTTGATATTTTAACAAATTTATGTACCTCATATAGAACTTGCATTATAGTGTAGAAATTGAATTTATTAAATTATTAATCATTTATTTTTGTTGATATTAGAATTGTTCATGTTATTCATGCTTATCTATTGATTAGTTAAATTGTAAAAAAAAAAAAAAATGTATATATGGTTGTATTAGCAAGTAGGGCAATCGTGTCCCTTGGATGAGAGACCCTAAAGCCAGCAAATAGTGCAATTGTGTCCCTTGGGTGAAAAACCCTAGAATCCACTGGATCCTTTGGAGTCTCCTTTGTGTACGGCGAATGAGTATAATTGTGTGCATGGACATACGTCAGAGGTACAACTAGAGCAGTAGTCTGATCAGCTAATGTATAAATGAGTCCCTCACCATGAGGTACCAGTGCATGGGCGTTAATGTAACGTGACCATCCGCTTGGATACGGTGTTGTAAGAAATAATACAAATGTTAGGAGTATTCATGGAAATATCACATGTATTGCATTTTATAATTCTGTTGTTAAATTCCATTATCTGTTTTCGATTCCTTCTTTTAAAAATTGATATTATCTGAACATGTTAAATTTTGGGTAAGAAACGACCCTACTGGGCTGTTATGCTCATCCTACTAAAACAAATGCACAGGTGCAGAGCTGGAATATTACGAGCAGGCGGGTCTCTACTATTAGCTTTATTTTTATTTTTTTTTATTTTTTTTATCAGGTTTAGTTTTAATTCAAATCATTTTGTTATTAGGTTTAGTTTATGTTCAAATTTCGATGTAGAAAGGGTTGAATTAAATAAACATTTCAGTTGTATTTCCTTTTAGATGATGTTGAGTGTTGATTGAATTTAATTAAATCAATTGGATTGTAATTAATGTATTATATTTAACTCACACCTTGAGATTCGGGTCCCGAAGACCTTATTCGGGTACTCGAATTTCGGGGCGTGACAGCTTGGTATCAGAGCCAGGTTAGATTAAAATTGTGGACCTAGGGTTGTCTTTAGAATTAGTAACCCAAACATAAATCCCTTTACTTTTATGATAAAAAAAATAGAGGTATAAATTTAGGGATCATTACATTATGTTGACATCATATATAATCTTATTTAGACTTAACACTGAACTAATAACCAAATCTGGACCTAAAGGAAGTTTTAAAGATTTTTAGCATATTACGTTAAATTGGACAGCAATAGTAGGCAGAAATTACTTAACTTACAAAAGTCATAACTAATTAATTAAAACTCCTTTTAAGTTGATTCAAAATCTCAGTCGTATATTAACAAGTATAGTTTCATTAAAAAATAATTTAAAAATATAAATATAGGCTTATCCTTTACCAATATTAAGTTATGTGTATACTAGTTAGAAATCGTTTGTTTCTGTACAGACCTAATTATCCGAATTTTAGAAATTTTTGTAGACTTTTTATTAAGCTAAAATTTTATATAATTATAGTAGACTTATATATGTATCTTCATAAAAAATTTTAGATCAATCCGACACTTATAAATACCAGAATCATTAGTGGGAATAGTAGCATAAGAATCTGAATTTTCTGCACTACAATTTTGATATATGTTATTGTCTGAATTCTCTTAATCTTCATGTATTAATATTTTATATCATCAAATCTTTCTTACAATCCAATAAATTTTCATGCTTCTATGGATGTTAAATAGTATGCATTCTATTAATGATACGCAGAATTCAATTTAGTTAGTACAACCTACCTTGGTTGTCACATACTAAGCTTATATGTTTAATTAATCGTAGATTATGGCGGATCAAAACATTGATGTCGGAGCCACATCAGGAGTTCCTGGTCCTGATACCACTGAAAATGGGTCACTTATGGGTGGAATTCTTAGGGCCATAGGTGATCTTACAGCTCTTGTGGGCTATCAGATAAGACAGACTCAAGCACAAGGTCAAACCCAAACTGTTCATGTAGCTAACGAAGGGATAGGAAGTTTATTGGAAAGGTTCAAAAGACAGAGGCCGCCTGTATTTAAGGGTGGGCCTGACCTATCTGAGGCCGAGATGTGGAAGAAACAGATTGATAAAATATTCACGGTTATGAAGTGCGATGAATACCAGAAAGCGGAATTGGCTATTTACATGCTAGAAGGGGAGGCAGATCATTGGTGGGACTCAGTCATTAGGATGAACCCGAGAGTTGAAGTCTGGACCTGGGCTCAGTTTTGTGAGAAGTTTGATGATAAATATTTTCCTTTGTATGTGAAAAATCAAAAGCAGGAGAATTCATGAAATTAGAGTAGGGTGATATGACGGTGCGCCAGTATGATGCTAAGTTCACGGAGCTATCGCGATTTGCAACTTTTCTGGTGTCCGATGAAACCCGTAAGGCACAAAAATTTGAAGAAGGTCTGAGAGCCTCTATTCGTAGCCGATTAGCCCCTTTCGTACAGAAGACCTATGCCGAAGTGTTGGAGCGTGCTTTAGCAGTGGAGAAAGACATCAACGAATACTAGAAGAATCGTGATCAGAGGAGGGACGTAAAGAGTGGTGCTAGAACTGCAACACATATATCTCCAGCCCAACAAGATGCAGCTAAGAGGCAGAGAACAACATCGATATCGATGGCCAGATCGACGACAGTACTTCCTCCACCACGATTTTCAGGATTTTGCTATAATTGTGGACTCGAAGGCCACACTTCTCGTTTTTGTTCCAGACCACAGCGCACACAGTATCCACAAAGGTCAGGATCTTCACATCAGTCTTTCAGGCCTCCCCAGCAACAGACGCCGCCGTCTATGTCACAGCGACCTCCACTACATCCTTCTGCCTCACAGCCTTCATCGAGACCACCTCAGCCATACCCACAGAGGCCGCTACAGTCATACTCAAGGCCACCACAGCAAGGACCTTCATCGGTATATCAGAGACCACCTCAGCAGCCGCCGCCACAGGTTAAACCTCAGCAGTACCAGCAGTCAAGGCAGGGAGTTCAGACACCACGACCACAAGCTCAAGGCCGAGTCTACGCTCTAGTACAGTCAGGAGACGACACAGTACAGCCGTACGAAAATTTGGCGCAACAATACGAGGGCCCAATTCAAAGTTATGATGTTCTAGCACAGTCTGAGGATGGAGCGACCCAGACTTATGATGATGCCGCACTCTTATATGAGGATCCAACACCGCCAACAGATGGCATTATTCAGCCCGACATCGAAGCTAGCAGCGATGTAGTCGAAGGTACCATCGTCATTTATTCATCCTTAGCTAGAGCGTTATTTGACTCTGGAGCATCGCATTCATTTATTTCTTATTGCCTTTTATGCTCGCTTGAGTTATCTCCTACTCCCTTAGATAAAAGGTTAACGGTAGCAAACCCCCTTGGTAATTCAGTGAACCTAAGTCAGATTTGTAAATCCTGTCCGATCACTATCGAGAACGTAAATTTATCAGCTAATCTCATAGTTATGCCGATGCGAGAATACGATATTATATTGGGGATGGATTGGTTATCTTTATATCGGGCAAAAATCGATTGTTTTAGGAAAATGGTCATATTAAATATCGATGGGCGAGCACCGTTACAATTTCATGGGACGCGAAGGAAGGGAGCACCGGTTAGTTTGTCAGCCATCTCGGAAGTTGAACCTCAAGGAGTGGAACAAATTTTGATTGTTAATGAATTTTCAGAAGTATTTCAAGATATCCCTGGATTACCGCCAAAGAGAGATGTGGATTTCACAATCGATCTGGTACCTGGGACTGCACCAATCTCCAGAGCACCGTACCGTATGGCACCTGTTGAATTGAGGGAATTAAGAGAGCAACTTCAGCAGCTCCAAGACCAAGGCTTCATTAGGGCTAGTACGTCGCCGTGGGGTGCACCGGTATTATTTGTAAGAAAGAAGAATGCATTTTTAAAGCTATGCATCGATTACCGTCAACTTAATAAGGCGACTATCAAGAACAAGTACCCGTTGCCGAGGATATATGATTTATTCAATTAGTTGAAGGGAGGAAAATACTTTTCAAAGATAGTCCTACGGTCTGCATATCATCAGTTGAGGATTAGAGATGAAGATGTATCCAAGACTGCCTTTAGGACTCAGTATGACCATTATGAATTTCTAGTGATGCCCTTCGGACTAACGAACGCTCCGACAGTATTTATGGACCTCATGAACAGGGTCTTTAAACCGTATTTGGATCGATTCGTGATAGTGTTCATAGATGACATTTTAATTTACTCCAAGACACAAGAGGATCATGCTGAACACCTTCAAATAGCTCTTCAACTCTAAAGGAAAATTCGTTGTATGCCAAAGCTTCAAAATGTGACTTTTGGAAAAATGGAGTAAAGTTTTTGGGGCACTTGGTATCGGAAAAAGGAGTGTCGATAAATCCATCAAAAGTCGAAGCAGTGTTAAATTGGGAGCAGCCCACCAATGTGACAGAAGTGTGCAGTTTTCTCGGATTAGCTGGTTATTATAAAAGGTTCATTGAGGGATTCTCTAAGATAGCAAGGTCATTAACTAACTTGACCAAGAAGGGTACTTATTTTAAATGGAACGAAAATTACGAGCAAGCTTTCTCTAAATTGAAGAAGCGATTAACGGAAGCCAGCCCCAGTACTTTCCTTACCAACCGAAGGGGAAAGATTTGTGATATATACTGATGCATCTTATTAAGGGTTGGGATGCATGCTCATGCAAAGTGGTAAAGCAATAGCGTTCACATCAAGGCAGTTGAAACCGCATGAACAGAATTATCTCACTTACGATTTAGAGCTTGTAGTTGTAGTGTTTGCCTTAAAAATTTGGAGGCATTATCTTTATGGTGAGTAGTTTGAACTGTACTCGGATCACAAGAGTTTAAAGTATCTTTTTGATCAAAAGGACCTAAATATGCGGCAAAGGAGATGGATGGAATTCTTGAAGGATTATCATTTCGATATTTGCTATCATCCAGGCAAGGCGAATGTTGTAGCCGACGCGTTAAGCAGGAAGGCGCGCAAGCTGGTAGCAAGTTTAATGATTAAAGAATGGGAGATGCTTGATATAGTTAAAGATTTTGAAGTCAGACTACGTATCGATGAACCTCGGGCTTATATCAGTAATTTAGTGGTGCAACCCACTCTGGTTAGTAATTTCTAAATTATCCATTTATATTAACCCTTTAATTCTTATATTAGGATGTAGTTATTCAGAACTTTCTTTTCTAGGTGCGACGAATAATAGAAGCGCAGAAGAATGATGTATGGCTACAAGAGAAAATAATAGAAGAAGCGGGAAGGGTCAACTTAGAGTGGCGAGTAGGCTCTGATGGTGGGGTTAGATTTCAAGAGAGGTTATGTGTTCCAGATATATCTGAATTAAGGCAAGAAATCTTAGATGAGGCGCACCGCACAAAATTCACCATCCACCCAGGAGGAACCAAGATGTACCGTGACGTACGACGTCAATATTGGTGGAGTAATATGAAGAGGGAGATAGCCAACTATGTTGCGAGGTGTCTTACTTGTCAGCAGGTTAAAGCAGAACATCAGAAGCCGTCGGGACTTTTGCAACCGTTACAGGTCACAGAGTGAAAGTGGGAGCACATATCGATGGACTTTATTATCGGACTACCGAAAACAAGCTGTCATCATGATGCAATATGAGTGATCGTAGATCGGCTAACAAAGTCAACACACTTTCTTCCTATACATATTTCTTCATCCCTAGATGACTTAAGCAAGTAGTATATTAAGGAGTTGGTTAGGCTTCACGCATTCCTGTGTCCATTGTATCTGATCGAGACCCCAAGTTTACATCATGCTTTTGGAAGAGTCTTCAGAAGGCCTTGGGAACCACGCTAGATTACAACACGGCTTTTCATCCGCAGAATGACGGACAAACGGAGCGGGTAAATCAAATCCTCGAAAACATGCTTTGCAGCTGCATTCTTGACTTCAAGGAAAATTGGGATGACCACCTCTATTTAGTAGAATTCGCCTACAACAATAGTTTCCAATCCAGTATTGGCATGACACTATTTGAAAGTTTATACGGAAGACCCTACAGATCACCAAGTTAGTTGGATCGAAGTGGGTGAAAGAACATTGTTGGGACCGGAACTAGTGCAAGAGACATCCGAGAAGATTTTCGTCATTAAAGAACGTATACGTACTGCTCAGAGTCGCCAGAAGAGCTACGCCGACAATCGCCGAAAGAACTTGGAGTTCGCTATTGGAGACCATGTGTTCCTTAAGGTATCCCCGATGAAAGGAGTTATGCGATTTGGGAAGAAAGGAAAATTGGCACCACGTTACATTGGACCATTCGAGATCTTGCAGAGAGTAGGCCTCGTAGCCTACAGACTAGCCTTACCTCCTCAACTTTTTGGCGTCCACGACGTATTTCATGTATCTATGCTTCGGAAGTACGAAAGAGATGCATCGCATATCATTGATTGGGAGTCGCTGGGAATCCGTGAGGATGTTTCATACATAGAGCAACCGATTCGCATCCTCGACAGGAAGGAGCAAGTACTTCGAACAAGATCGATACCACTCGTGAAGGTTCAGTGGAGGCATCATGGCATGGACGAAGCTTCGTGGGAGCGAGAGGATGAAATCCGAGAGAAGTACCCTCATCTCTTCATATGATAGGTATGTTAAATTTCGGGGACGAAATTTTTGTTAAGGGGGGTAGAATGTAACAACCCAATTTTTTTTATTTTTATTTTTTGTGGGAACTAACCCCGCCGTCCATTTGCGTGTGGCCCACCTGAGTTTCAGATTAACCTCATTTTTTTTGCCTTATATTCTCTTGGCCAAGCCGGGATAATGGACGGAGTGGATTTAAATTATTGTTAGTGGGACCCACTATATCTTAAAAAAATTAAAAGAAAATAAAAATGAAAGTTATATCTTCCGCACGGCCAAACCACTTTCTCCACTTTCCTTCCGTTTTGTACGGTAATGGCTACCAAACCCTCCCACGAAATGAAACTGCCCACATCTCCCACTCTTCCGCCTCTTTCCTCATATCCATTAAAAAGAAAGGAAAGATATAAACAAAGTTTCAATCGTATCATAAAGGGAGAGTAAACCGGATAGATCAAGAGAGAGGGGGAAAGAGAAAGCTCTGTAGATCAAGAGAGAGGGAGATTAGAGCGGAGGCGGATCGTCAAACTTTAAGGTAGGTGATCTTCTCTTGAGATTTAATATTTTCAGTTAATTATTATGTTTATTTTTTTTTGGAATATTATTATCAGTTGATTTTTATGTAGGAAATCCTACCTATTCATGAATTTATATATATATATATATATTTTTTTTTTTTATTATATATATATTCCTGATATTTAATGTTGAAATAATAATTATATATATATTTATATATATATAATAAAATAAATTTACCGAATAAAATAAACCAATTATCTAAGTTTATATTTTGATTTATAAATTCTATATAAAAATAAATTTGCAAAATAAATTTATATTTTGATTTATATTTGTGTTATCATATGCCTCATTTGCAATTTCAGAGTGTGTGCATGTCAATCGTCGTACTCCACCAGAGTATCAAATAACTCCTCATGAAAAGTCAGGAGATATACCATAAGAAACTACTTTAATGGAGAATGTTTCAAGTCCATCAAGCTGGACCACAAGTTCGGTCCACCTAGCAATAGATTTATGACATATTAAGTTCATTCAAAATCCAACCCTTTCAATTCGTTTAAAACAACATGAAGAACATTTATATGAAAAATCAATCCTATATACTAGTCAGGATATCCACCAAAAATAGAAAATAACTTATAACCTGTTGATAAATAGTATTATCCATTTAATGAGTGAATGTAAGTGTTTTCTTGTAAGTGATCTTAATAGTATAATAAACCTATTGAATGGGTTAGATTTTACTTGTAAATTAAAGGTTAGAAGTTATTTACTTGATGGACCGTAATGTTTCCAACCAGTTGAACTGGAGATCTTCTTATTATAATGGGACCTTGCTAGTGCAGGATAGGCGAGTATGACTACAATCTTACTCGTCTCCATATGCAGAACATAGCACACAACTGTAAGTCTGAGAAATCTACCATGCAATCCACATCTTCAACGTGCCCAGATAAATATAATAAATAAATAAATAAATAAAAGAGCACGGTCTATCCATTTTCTTAGGCACTATGAATGAATGAAAGCTAACAACGTTCCTTATTCAACTTACAAGTATGGTCCACCTATTTAGTTTAACTGCTAAATTTTCAAGCAATAGGAACATAAAAAAACATGACCTCTCAGATGAATGGAATAGATATCACACACGTGTCTTGTGTGGCACATGACCCACGAGTAGGATTCAAATCCTACTCGCGCGAGTAGCTTTCCCATTTTCCATGAAAAATTGAATGGTGGGGCATTGGAGTGGCTGCATGTATTCTAGAAATCAACCAACGGCTTTGGATTTGTGCAAGTGGTCATGACCCCTCCGGCTCTGTAGTGTATACATTCATCATATACCTGCATTTTTAATTATTACTTTGGGATACACATTTACTCGGTTTGTTGTATGGATTTATTTCCACAATCTGCCTCTTTATTAAATAATAATATCATGATAGTTTACTGCCATTTTTAATATGGTGGTGACTCCTCAACCGTCCACTATGAAATGTTGGTATGATAATCAGACTGTCCAAATTGCCGAACCAACTTTTGATGGTGGGCCACAAAAATAAAATAAATAAATAAAAATATTTGAGCTGAGAATGCGAAAGTAACCATGAATTTTAGTAGGCCCAGCCACTCAATGTGAGATTTATTACTTAAGGGTGGAGCTCGTATAGAACTTGATATTTTAACAAATTTATGTACCTCATATAGAACTTGCATTATAGTGTAGAAATTGAATTTATTAAATTATTAATCATTTATTTTTGTTGATATTAGAATTGTTCATGTTATTCATGCTTATCTATTGATTAGTTAAATTGTAAAAAAAAAAAAAAAATGTATATATGGTTGTATTAGCAAGTAGGGCGATTGTGTCCCTTGGGTGAGAGACCCTAAAGTCAGCAAGTAGGGCAATCGTGTCCCTTGGGTGAAAGACCCTAGAACCCATTGGATCCTTTGGAGTCTCCTTTGTGTACGGCGTATGAGTACAATTGTGTGCGTGGACATACGTCAGGAGTACAACTGGAGCAGTAGTCTGACCAGCTAACGTATAAATGGGTCCCTCACCATGAGGTACCAGTGCATGGGCGTTAATGCAACGTGACCATCCACTTGGATACGGTGTTGTAAGAAATAATACAAATGTTAGGAGTATTCATGGAAATATCACATGTATTGCATTTTATAATTCTGTTGTTAAATTCCATTATCTGTTTCGATTCCTTCTTTTAAAATTGATATTATCTGAACATGTTAAATTTTGGGTAAGAAACGACCCTACTAGGCTGTTATGCTCATCCTACTAAAACAAATGCACAGGTGCAGAGCAGGAATATTACGAGCAGGCGGGTCTCTACTATTAGCTTTATTTTTATTTTTTTTTTATTTTTTTTATCAGGTTTAGTTTTAATTCAAATCATTTTGTTATTAGGTTTAGTTTATGTTCAAATTTCGATGTAGAAAGGGTTGAATTAAATAAACATTTCAGTTGTATTTCCTTTTAGATGATGTTGAGTGTTGATTGAATTTAATTAAATCAATTGGATTGTAATTAATGTATTATATTTAACTCACACCTTGAGATTCGGGTCCCGAAGACCTTATTCGGGTACTCGAATTTCGGGGCGTGACACCTTCAAACTGAAATCTAAATAAGCCCAAAATAGACCATTAGCATTTCTTGTTACGTGGCCCAATCTGGACCCTTGATGTAGCGTGTAAAGTTGTCCAAACTGGGCCCTTGATCTGACGTTCCAACTATCCAAATATGTAGGGGTGCACACGAACCAGTGGAACTGGTAAACTGGACCGGAACCAACGAGACGGCACAGTTTGGTCCAGTTATGAAGCGCACCAGTTCGAGTTCGGGTTCCAAAAATTAAAGAGCCGGTTAGTTTGTTCGATCTCAGTATGGGGTTATGTAAAACCAAACTGGATGATAAAATCGCACCTTGCTACCGGACCTTGCATCCCCCCGGGTCCTTACTCTTACCCGGGTGGTAGACTCACAGGAGTTTCAACACCGGGTCAAGGGTTCGAGTACCCACCAGTGGTGAAATCCCACGGCGTGCGTGTGTGGGGTGTGTGTGCATGTGTAAGCGTGTGTGTGTGGGTTGTGTGCGCGTGTGTAAAAAAAAAAAAAAAAAATCGAACCGGACTCCTCCCTTAATAAATATTTTAATTTTAATTTTTTAACATAAAAAAGAAAAATTTTAAAATAAAAATTAAATTTTCTTTATTCTCCTTCTCTTTCATGGCCTCTCTCTGTCTCTCAAGAGCCATACAAATGGACTGAATTATAATAAAAAAAATCATACAATTAGGCTAGATTATAAAAATAAATCATGCAATTGAGCTAGATTATAAAAACCCATAACGGTAGAACTGATCTGTTTTTTTACTGCCCGGTTCCGTCCGGTTTTAGGGTGCAAACGGTCCAGTTTGGGTTCTAATTTTCTTGGAATAGTTGGAAACGATTCTCCCCAGAACTGGACCAAACCAAGACCGTGTGCACCCCTACAGTTATGAACCCTGATCTAACTGCAATCTGTCCATTCTTTTATGCATTTAAAAATAAGCAAATCTATTCACTTTACGACCATTTATCAAACATCAAAACCTGTCTGTTTTGGGCCAGCAATCTGACGTCCAACTATAATAAATCTGGACCTATATCAGACGTCCGAATCTGATCAAATAGGATCCATGAGCTGTCGGGAAAGGTTCAATCTGGGCCATCAATCTGACATACAAACGGCCCAAAAATCTGCCCACTGATGTTTTTCAATAATTACTCAATCTGTCCTAAATATTAATGATAATAGCATGCAAATCTGACCCACCTGATTGCACATAAATGGGCCCAAAGCTGGGCGGCCATGGCCCAAACGTTGCAGTCTTAACGTGTGTAAATGGGCCCAACTATGATCAGTTTTAAGGTGCTTGAGACTGACCAGTTTTGACTCACCTTTATGTACCAAAAAAAAAAAAAAAAAAAAACCCAGAATTCTGGACCTTTGGACTGTCCAATAATGGGCCGTTTATGGCCCATAAAACAGCCCTAAAACATTAACATGAATCTGCCCACAAACCCATGTTAAAATGGACCTGTGATGAGTTCTAAATTTGTTCATTTAAGGACTATTTTATGGCTAACTATGTGATAGAATAAAAAATTAAAATAACTTCAATGATACACATGGTGTGACTTAATTCTAGAAATTTCATATTTGGGTTGAATAAGATCCAACGATCTGTTACACTCACATCCATAATAATAGTGTTTCACGGTTTATTGTTTAATCGGGATGAAGCAGAGCAAAGATCTAACCATCGGCTTAGTTATAATTGTATCTCTATTTATATTTAGAAAAAATAAAATGTATAGCATAAATTCAAAAGTATGTATTGATAGTGTTATATATTATATTAGATGAATATTTGTATATTTTAATGATTTTTTTATTAAATGTAGTTATAAATGTTTGAATATTAAATCATGGCCTTAAATTCGGATTTGGCCAACCCAGGCACTGAATTTCAGGGCATGGCAGGTCACATGGTGTGACTTATACTGTATAATTGACTCGCAGAAAATGGTCAAAATAGCTTAAGTTACTTTGATTTAAATTTTCATTATTTTACATTTACGTAATCTCTTTTAGTAGTGTGTCACTTGCACTGTTTAAATGAGCATGGCATCAGTTTGATTTTTGATGAACGAAATGCATTGATCATAAGACATTGGAATATTGACTTTAATAGGAATTATACACATGCATAAGACAATTGCATTGATTTAGAACATGGGAAAGTCGGTGGGGCAATTAAATTCGCTAGGTTAAAAGTCCCTAAAGAATAAATAAGTGGGACAATCAAAACTCTTGGGTTGAAAGTCTCTAAAATTCAATTAGTAGGATTTGGAACCTCCATTAATTAAGGTTAGATGGGTGAGCATATTGGAGTGCAACAAACCATCCATGCAAGATGGATGGCCGTGGAATTCTGTATCTTCCTACGTTGATGTAGGACATGGTACAGATACATTCTTAGGATAACTGGACCAAAAGAAGAACAAATAAAAGCAGACCTAGTCTGTTAGATCTTGGTTTAGCCCTACATGGGGCATGATGTAACTGTGCCTCAGGCACGTACCAATCAAAGAGATTCATTTTGATAGGAATGAATCGGCTATAGCTTTTGACCCAGATAGTGTTGCAGGACACATGCCTATTAATCTTTACCGTAATGGGTTATCTGGGGTCAATCGACCCATGTAGTGGATTGCGTTCATCCGTTTTGCAAGAAAACACATTCTTACAACTCAAAAACGATGTTTTTAAAAAAAACAAAAATTTACTATTTTTAGTAATTTTGATTTTTATTATTTTTTCTTTAAAAAAGAAAAAAAGATTTCATTCTTTTACAGAAATAATTTGTAGTCACGGTAGAACTCCATCAAAAAGTTATCTCAATTTTTTTTTAAAAAAAAAAATAGACTTTAAAAAATTTTGTTAGAATTAAGACTTTTCGAGGGTTACAATTTTACTATTTTTGGTAATTACGGATTAGAGTTTATTTTTTCTTTATTAGCCATGTAATTGACAAAAAAACATAAATTATACAATTATTTATTAATGAAATTTTTAATTTTTTTCTTATAAATTCAAAAATAATTTCATGAATAAAAGGTTTCGAACACTTGAGGTAAACTATGATCTTCCTCGTTACACCCTTCCCTGCCATTTGCCATATGATTTCAAATTTCAAACCCTCAAATTGAAAAAGAAAAAAAAAAAAAAAAAAAACTTACCCTAAATAGATTATTACGTTATTGTCACAGCTTAAATAAGCATCAACCACATTCCCTAACTTCCATTTCTCTATCTGATGCAGGACAATTAACCACTTGCTCTAAAAGCTCGAACTATTAGAGTATGGTGAATTAATCTCTTTATCTCATAGCCTAGGCCCCACATCACATGGGTTAGAACCTCAACTGAACCCCCTTCGTGGGCCCCAAATCACATTGGCCACCCACCCCTAGTATGTCCCTACATCCCATAGGCTACCCCACTCGAGCCCGATGTGAAATGTGCATTAATCACTCCCGGTGAGGAGTCTCGAACACGAGACCTTCTCCGTGGGCTGCACCCACTCTGAGTGTGCCACTACATCCCACAAGCGACCTCACTCGAGCCCGGAGTGAAAATGCTCTTGCATTAATCACCCCATGTGAGGAGTCTCTAACACGAGATCTCCTACTCCGATACCAAATTTGACGCAGAACATGAAATTTAAATATGATATGCAAGATTTCAGGCTTAAATCATACTAATTCAGAACAATCACATCATAATTCCACATCCCACACAAAAGCTTAAACATTCAAGTAAGGAAAATATGCAAAGGTCCAGGCCTACATATGTTAGGGCTGGATCAATAAAAATTATGAATCAAACAGTACTTAAAAATAAGAAATAATCATCCACATATGCACAGTAATCAGTCTTTAATCCAAGGGATTCACTAATTTCAACTCAAGGAACTTTATGGTGAAAAAAGGGGCAAATAAATTAAGGGTAATGCAATCTAGGGTATTAATTTATGAAAATGGGTATGAAAAAAGGGAAATAAGAGAAAACCTGAACCGGGAAACAAATCCCACGAGCAAACAGCGGGTCAAGGCCTGAAACACGTGCGCATTAGCCTAGCCGCACGTGCGAGCGATTCCCACACCCAGAAACCGATTCCTTAGCCTTGGTCGGCCAGGGGTGGGCTCCAAAACCCCAAAGTTTCAGGCGATCCAAGCTACAGGCTATGCGCGGTGCTCCGCTGAAGTTTTAATCCTCCTACAGAGATAGATTCTGAAAACTGGTTGTAAGGAGAAGATCTGCTACAAAAATTGATGGATTCAAGGCTAGGGTGGCTATAAAATGTGAGAAGTATGGATGATAGGCGATAGAGGCGGATTATGATAGATGTGGCTTCGCACCACGATAGTTAGCCCTTCGATGAAGGAAGGGCTTCGCACCCACTTGAATTTTTTCATAACTTAGAAACTCAGATAGTAGAAAAAAAATACAGGAATTTTTATTAAACTTCAATAAATCCAACGAACTATAAGGGGTGACTATTTATAAGAAAACCGTATACCCAAAACTCGCGCCATGTGCGCAACCTATTGCTTGGCGATGAAGTAAACTAAAATAAAAACCAATAAAAAAAATCTAAAGTGTTTATGATGTTCTAAATAACATAAATAAATAAAACTTAAAATATGAACTTAATCCGACTAATGGGCCACGATCATAAGATCTCATGATGGGATTTATTTGGCCATCGGGCCCATCTTTTTAAACCAAAACTCCGTCTTCTAATTAGAAAGTCATCCCTGAACATCGTCATCGAGCCAGTTCGACAGTGATGACCTTCCTCTCCTCGCATACGTGCGTGGGAGGCGGCGTGATATCCTCATCACCATCCCAGACTCCCACAAAATATATATATATATATATATTTCCACGGCCCTTAGGCATGCCATGCCCACTAGCCACCCTTAACAACCAACCAAATGACATGACCTGTGATCAAGAAAGTTCAACGTAACCTCTGCCAACTGTCCAGTAGTATTGATTGGACGGCTAATGGCATTCGCATGCTAATTTGGTCCATGCAAGATGTGGCCCATTAACTGGACTATCTAGATTAATTGGCATTTGGGCAAAGTGCAATCGGAAGGCAGAGACTATCACTTACAATTTAGTCTACGATTTGGTCTGTGCCAGTCACCTGGTGGGCCCCAACATGAATGTGACCTCGTCCAAACTAAAAAATAAAAGAAAATTGAAGAAAGATCGCATGGCCATCCTATCCGTTAGATTCATGGTTTGGGTTTTTATTTACATGCATTCACGTGCATGTTTAGTCATCATCCGTTCTAGATGTGTGGGGTCCACCATAATGGGTATGTGGAATTCAAATTGTGCATATGATGATCCCAGCCTCATCAGGATTTAGATGGGAGCAGATTAGGTGTAGCCCCAGCCTCACCCAAGATGGTGCGGCCCTTACCAGGAGACCTACCTTAATGTATATATTTTATATCCACTATGTACATTTGCTTTGATAGACCATTTTAAGTGATGAGCCCAAAAATGAAGATCCAGACCTCACATGAACCAACGATGGTGATTGAACACACTGTCATTAAAACCTTCTTAGGCTCATAAGTAAAGTTTACTTAATGTTTATTTTCCCTCTAACCCGTTGATAAGGTCACATAAACATGGACGAAGGGATAAAACAAATATCGGCTTGATCCAAAACTTTCATGGCCCATTGATCCAGCTGATATTAGGATGTGAGCTAAAAGAAATCAAGTAGATTCACAACTTAAATGGGCCACATCACAAAAAACAATGGAATTAAACACCCACCAATGAGACTTTCTTAGGGTCCACATAAGTTTTGGATTGGGATGTTATTTGTGTTTTTCCTTAATCCTAGTAGGAAAAAACATCATGAGCGAGTTAGATGGCATATAAATACATGGTGGGCCCCAAGAAGTTGTCAATAGTAGGTGTTTTTATCTGAACTGCTTCTTGTGGTGGGGCTCACTCTAACTTTTAGATTTCTAACATGAGCTTATAAAACTGAAAGACGAATTAGATTTCTCTCATTTTTATTGGCAATTCTGTTTATAGGATCACTAGGGCTTGGATGAAAGGAAAGAGCAAATATCAACTTCATCCAGACCTTTTGTGGCCCACAAAAGGTTTTCAACGGTTAATAACCAGTATTTCCTGTGGTATACTCCACCTGAAAATTGTCTCATTTTTCGGAACATAGCCTAAAATAATAATAATAAATAAATAAACAAACAGATGGACAGCCGATATATAAAATTCATGTATTAATATAAGCCCCTACGGTCAGGGTCTCACAGGTGGACGGCGTGGAAATACAATTCATATACTGAGGGAAACGGATTGCGTACCGAGTAACTCAGTACAATTAGCGTACTGAGTAGACTGTGTGGGTCGACCGACAGCCATTCGTGCATTTTATCCACTCTGTCCATGCATTTTAGCAGATAAGTCTAGTTAGCCCAAAAATGAAGCATATCCAAAGGTCAAATGGACCACACCACCAGAAAAAGTGTGAATTGAACTTCTACCATTGAAAATTTCATGGGGGCCACGGAAGTTTTAGATCAATCTGATATTTATTTTTTTCATTTTATCCATGTCTTTGTGATATTATGAAATGGTTAGATGACAAATAAATATCACTGTGGTCCATAGAAAGGTTTCAACGGAGATTTTCCACGGTTTCCTGCGGTATGGTCCACTTGAGCCTTAGATATACCTCAAATTTGGGCTCAACCACTAAAATAATCCGAAGAAACGGATGGACGGAGTGGATAAGACAAATACATTCACGGTGGGCCCAAATGAGTTTACTAAGTACTGTAAGAACGTACTGAGGTCTACTCCCCCTTACACCAGCCCCGTGGCTAGTGGTTGGTACTCTGTGGGCCCTAGAATGATCTCTATGTTTCATCCATTTCGTTAATCCATTTTAGCTTTATACAAAAATTACAGGGATATAAATCTCAGGTGGACCACACTGCAGGAAAACAATAGTGATTGGATATCCACCGTTAAAATCCTCATAAGACAGAACTATAATGTTTATTTGACATCCAATCTGTTGATTAGGCCATACAGTCTCTGATGAATGGAAAAAACAAAGATCAGCTTGATCCAAAACTTTTATGGCCCTCAAAAGGCTTTTAATGGTCGATGCTCATTTAACACGGTTTTAATGTGGTCCACTTGAGATTGGGATACATCTCTTCTTCTTTTTTTTTTTCTTTCTTTCCTCATAATATAAAATGATCTGGAAAAATAGATGGACAGCATGGATTAAACACTTACATCATGATGGGGCCCACATAGCACCCACCATCAGCCATTGGCTGGTGGCAGGGGGAGTACCCGACGGATTGGCTACTCCCCATGACACCAACCCTGTGGTCAGTGGTCAGTGTTCTGTGAGGCCCATGATGATGTATATGTTTTATCCATTCCGTTCATCTATTTTTATAGATCATTTTATGCCTTGATCCAAAAAATGAGAGGTATATATATCTCAGGTGGACCACACCAAAAACAATAGTGATTAGATATCCACCATTAAAATCCTCCTAAGGCCCACTGTACTGTTTATTTGACATTCAATCTGTTGATTAGGTCATACAGGCCCAGATGAAGGGAAAAAACAAAAATTAGCTTGATCCAAAACTCTTATTGCCCCAAAATATTTTTTAATGGTCGATGCTCATTCAACACTATTTCCTGTAATGTGTTCCATTTAAGATTGTGATATATCACGTTTTTGGTCTCATAACGCAAAATGATCTGTAAAAATAGATGGACGGCATGGATGAAACACATACATCATGGTGGGGCCCACAGAGCACCGACCACCAGCCATTGGCTGGTGTCAGGGGGAGTAGCCAATCCGTTTCCGGTTCGAGCGCAGCCGGCCCACTCCCACTCGTTGATATACACAGGGAAATCATGGTCCATGTTGCACGTATAGCTGATGAGACATACGTATGCACCATCCTAACCATTCAAAAAGTGGGCCCAAGATCCAATATTTTTGGAGTTAATAATCAGACAGATTAATTCATCATGTGGGCCACACATTAAGAAAAAATGTAAGCCCTAATGATTGACTGGCATGTCCCTCTGAAGTGTGCATTGTCCTGATTTACGGGCCCAATGATCTTCAATGTGGGTGAAACCTTTTGACGGTTCTGATGTCATATACATATGACGCGTTTACCATACGTGCGATGGTGACGATTAACTATACGTTCATCTAACGTGTTTGGTTTGTTTTGGTCGGCACCACCGACGGTTGTAGATGATCAGTAATCTATTGGCAAGAAGCATGCTAAACGGAAGCGGATTGGCTGGTGTACCACACACCACCGCTTGTGTGTTGACGTCACCAAGTTCTGTGGGTCCCATCATGAGGTATGAGTTATATCCAAACCGTCTGTCCACTTTGAGAGCTGGTCTTAAATCTTTAGACAAAAAATAAGACGGATCTAAATATCAAATGTACCACACTATAAAAAGAAGTGGGGGATTGAACGTCTACCATTGAAACCCTTTTTAGGATTACTGAAATTTTGGATCAATGTGATATTTGTTTTTACTCTTCATCCAGGTCTATGTTTATGTAACATTATACACAGATTGGATGGATAATAAACCTTATGGTGGGCCCTACGAATGTTTTAATTGTGAGAATCATTGTCACACTATTATTTTTGGTGTGATCCACTTGAGATTGGGATATTATTTATTTTTGGGTTTAATATCTAAAATGATCTCTTCAAATATATGAACGGTGTGGATATAATAAATATATCATTGTAGGGCCATGCAACTTTGATCTCCTTCCAACCGTTCGTACAACTCGGAGCTCGAGGAGCGTCAGGGGTGTCTTCGCAGGACACGTACCCACACACCTACGTTGGTGTTGCGTGGTACATCAGCTAATCCGCTCCCCGCGAAACCCAGACGCGTGTCCGGTCTTGCTCATTTGTAACTGAGAAGCACGTCAACATGGCACACGTGTATAAGATCTGAGCTTTTCATGAGATTGGCCAGATTGCTTAAATCACCCCACCCAGAAATTAAACCCATTCACTACTCAGGTGGGCAAGAATATAGAAAACATACTGAGCGTATAAATGATATTTTCCTAACTGTCCATTTTTTCTGTACACCATGGTCTGAATATTGAATAAAACGAGCTGATTTTCTGGCCATATCATCTGGACAAGATGAAAAACGTCATGGAAAGTTCGGATCATATGCACATATGAAATATTAGCACGTGTGATGGCGTGTAGATAGGCAAAACTACAACGCCTGAGTATTTAGCAAACCACTGAAATTAGTGTGTAAAGTAGTTGCACCAGCTTATATTTATTTTCACAGGCAACATCATAGCTTTGCAGTTCCCACGCATGCAACCATCTCTCTCAATACAGGTGTTGTTAGAGCGGGCAGATGTGATGCATGATACGCAACCACACATAGCTTTACATGTGGCCTGTATTAACTCAAAATAAAGCGTCCAAAATGTGGGGTCCAATGTAGATAGGTCATCATCCAAACGAAAGATTCATTGGCACGTCCTATCCTCTGATTAATGACTATTTATCTCTCGAATACAGACCGCTGACTACTTTCAACCTCGACCGTCAGTTGAATGTCTGTGAATCGACCAGTTAGAATTTTGAATCAGTGTAACTTTCCACTTACATGACATGTAACTTAGGATCCAATATTTCTAGTATAAGTTAAATGCATTCCACGTGATATATTTCTTAGGAAATCGGATTGTCGTACTGAGTAAACTCTGTTAGGCCCACCGTAAATGTATGTTGTCTATCCACGCTGTCCATCCGTTTTTCCATCGGTTTTTTAGGGGTTGAGATGAAAATTTAAGCATACCCAAAGATCAAGCGGACTATATCATTGGAGACAATTGGAATAATGACTTCCACCGTTGAGACCTTTCTAGGGCCCACAGTGATGTTTATTTCTCATCCAACCTGTTCGTAAGATCACACAGACATGAATGAAGGGAAAACACAAATACAAGCTTGATCCAAAACTTTTGTGGCCCCCAGGAAATTTTCAACGGTAGATGTTCAATTCACACTGTTTCCTATTGTGTGGTCCACTTGAGGTTTGTATACACTTAATTTGTAGGCGCAAGCCCTAAAAATATCGGTTAAAATGGATGGACAAAGTGGATAAAACACATAAATCACGGTGGACCCCACAAAGTTTACTCAGTACGCTTAATATACTGAGTTACTCAGTACGCGATCCGCTTCTATTTCTTAGAGCCCGTGACGAGGGTACCGGCACGAGACGGGGCGGATTGGATACTGAAAAGGTCAGTAGACAAATCGCTACTGAAGTAGCGTCACCAAGCTATGAAGTACCCATCATGATGCATGTATTGTATCCATACCGTCCAACTATTTTTAGAGATCATTTCATGGCATGATACATCTAAAGTTCAAGTGGACCCACCATAGAAAATAGTGGGGATTGTGACATCCACCGTTCAAAACTTCTTAGGGGCCACAGTAGTTTCCGATGAAGCTAATATTTTTGTTTTCACTTCATCTATCTCTATGTTAACTTATGAATAGGATGGATCTCAAAAATACATCATTGTGGGCCCTATAAATGTTTTAATGGTGGGTGTGAGGGCTCCCACTGTTTTCTGTGGTGGTTCCACTTGAAATTTAGATTTATCTCATTTTCTTTGTAATACCATAAAACGATCTCTACAAATGGTTGGACGGTATGGATACAACACATGCATCATGGTGGGTTCCACATAGCTTTGTGACGTCACTTTAGTAGCGATTTGGCTATTGAAGTTGTCAGTACGGGTGTACACGAACTGGGCTAGCCCGGTTAACTCACTTGACTCGGCTTGAAAAAGCTCGACTCGGCTCGACCCAGAACTGAGTTCAGTCCGGGATAGGCCGTTTTCTTTAGCCCGAAACTGAGTTCAGGCCAAGTTCGAACAGGTCCCAGTTCGGCCCGACTCGGTCCGAAACCCGACTCGACCCGACCCAACTCGGCCCGACTCAGTTTTTGCCACAACATTTTTGACGTATAGGATCTTTTGTCAAGAAAACATTTTTGATATATTGCTTTTTAATGGTTCCTAGTTGTATTTGTAGGTGCCTTTTGGGAGAACTTTAGTAAACAGAAGGGTTAGATCCATGCGTTTCCTATTTTCTTCGTTTATTTAGAAGTTATCTTTATTTGTCTTTTCCAGATCTGAACACTGAATTGACTAAAATGCTGAAGCATTTTGATATAGCAGGAAAACGAAATGGTAACCAAAATGGAATTGACAATACGGTTTAGATGAACTTGACCGGCCAATCGTAACCTACAAATTACATTTGGATGGTAGAAAAGAACATTGGTAATGATTAGCATTGCTGGAAATAAAAGTCCACTTGTTACATAGTTGTCAAGTTATGAACTTGCTGTAAGGTCCGAAACTGGCCCGAACTCGCCCGATTACTGACCGGGCCGAGTTCGAGTTGGGCATGTTGGCCCGGTGACCGGGCCGGGCCGGGTTCGGGCTGGGTTTAGCTGGTGACCACGCCGGGCAGGGTTGAGCCCAGTTCGACTCGGATCGACTCTTGTACACCCGTAGTTGTCAATATCCAATCCGCACATTGTAGTGGAGACACTCACGGAGGCACTTTGGATTGGATGGTCAAAATACTATAAGTATTTCGAAACATAATTATTGTGTAATAATAGTATTAAATCCACCTCATGCAATGTAATACCATTTAATGAGCAGTCCTAGGAACCAAATGAACGGTTTACATCACAGCAACCCAATTGAGGCCCATTTAAGTGTTTCATGGATGGGCGGCAGATAAATGTTAATTTTAACATTTGAACAAGTGGGGTACATGGTTTAGCAGTCCAATTGCTCGAATGATAAATTTCATAGGCCCGTTGCGGATGCCCATGAACCAAGGATCTCCTTGATTGAATGAATACTGACCCTTTATAAATAGGATCTTCATGATATTAGTGCATGGGCCATCCTTGGTGAGGCCCATCACATCAATGGTTTGTGACATTGAGCATGCCCTAAATAGAAACTTGTACCAGCATGAATACTTCTACAAAGAGAAAACCTTTGATACTCTTTTAGTGTATGACGGGTGATATGCATGACTCGGAGATTGTGTATGTGATGTTATCGAATGCCTTAAATTTGTTTGGCATCCAGAGACCACTTGATCCCATTGAGAAAATTTCGTATTTTTTTACTTTTTTTTGCTAGACAGTTTTTTGGTCTAAATTGATACGATGGAAAGTGGCATCAATCCTATCGATGAGATATCAATGACACTCATTATTATCGAAGCTTCCATTAATCCACCTCGTATTTTTGTAAAATTGTAGGTTTTGTTTCCTATTTCCATTTTAATCATTTTTTAAGAGTTGTAATCCATAATTAGGGTATAGAAACGCTCTTAAGGCTTTTGGGTGAGCAAATGGAAGTTCAAAGATAGAGTTTTTGCAGTGTTTAGGGTGTATTCTCGGATCGGTAAACTCTTCATCTATTGTAAACATTGATTATCATAGTAGATTTATTATCTCTTTGTACAGTAGTATTTTTCAATGAGTATTTTTTCATGTAAAGCCTTGTTTTCTTTATGCTTGTTGTTTAATCTCTTATTGTTTAATTCTAACTCGGAATAGCTTTTGCACGTCCCACTGCACATGAAATGTGTAAAGTATGTGACATTTACTAAATTGTTAAAAATAAACAATAGGAAAATTGACCGTACTAGCCTCGATGTATGATCAAATTCCCTAAAGAGAGTCGATCTTTCAAATATTTCGAGGGTGGCCTTCTGACAAGCTTCTGAAAATTACTTGGACCAAAATACTTTTGTCCTTGTTTCAGTAGTTGTATGGTTTTTTAGGAAATAAGAAGTTATGTCGTATTTAATGTCAAGAAAGTGATGTGTACGAAACCCTTTTTTGTGCGTAGGTAAAGACCAAACTCATGGGATCTACATTGATGTATGCATATAATCCATGCCGCCCATCCTTTTTGGTGTATCATTTTAGAGCTAGGGCCCAAATATCAGCCTAATCCAGAGCTTGTGTGGGCCACATAATAGAAAATAAGGGTGACAATGGCACCCACTATTGAAACTTTCCAAGCTCACTGTGATGTTTGTTAGAAGTGTACATTGCCCAAGTCAGGATTTTTTGGGCCCACAACGAACTAGCCGACAAGGTCGTCGGAACGGATCACCCCATTGTGGGCCTTAGGCTATTGTACCAATGGCTATCTTTTCATTTGATAGTAAAAGAAAGTGAACATGTAACAACTACAACCCATATAACATGACAACCACGACCCATATAACATGACAACCACAACCCTTGCCACATTACAACTACGACCCATATAACATGACAATCATGATCCATATAACTTGACAATCACGACCCTTACCACATTACAATACAATCCTTATATGGGTGTAGGTCGTGGTTGCCATGATATATGGGTTGTGGTTATTATAAGGTAAGGGTCGTGATTGTCATGTTATGCAGGTCGTAGTCTTTATTTTATATGGGTTGTGGTTATCATGTTATATGGTTTGTGGTTATCATGGACCTTGGCAAGGACTAACTCGTGGGGCCCACATTAATGTATATGTATAATCCATGCCACCCATCCCTCTTGGCATGTCAAGGCTAGGGACCAATTATCAACCTAATTCGGAGCTCGTGTGAGCCACATAATAGAAAATAACGGTGACAATGGCACCCACCATTGAAACTTTTCAGGCTCACTGTGATGTTTGTTAGAAGTGGACACTGCCCAAGTCAAGACTTTTTGGGCCCACAACTAGATGCCCGACAAGGTGGACAGAATGGATCACTCCATTGTGGGCTTTAGACTATTGTAACAATGACTATCCTTTCATTTGGTAGTAAAGGAAGTGAACATGTAACAACTGCGACCCATATAACATGACAAATATGACCCATGAAAACCACGACCCATATAACATGACAACCACGACCCTTGCCACATTACAACCATAATCCATATAACATGACAACCACGACCCATATAATATGACAACCACAACCTTGGCCCTTACTCCATTACAACCACGACTTTAATATATAGCCTTTGATCCATTTTTGGTAGTGTACGCAGTGAACAAGTAACAATCCATCCATTGAATTTAGAATTTAATTTAACTTCATGGGCCAAAAAAAAAGTTATATCTAAAAATTTCATGGCCTCTTAAAGGTTTTCAATTTATATGGGTTCAAGGTTGTTGTGGTTGTGATTGGTTAAGGGTCGGGGTTATGATGTGTTAAGGGACGGATTGTTACTTGTTCACTACGTACACTATCAAAAATAGATTAAATGCTACAGATTAAGGTCGTGGTTATAATGGAGTAAGGGCCAAGGTCGTGGTTGTCATGTTATATGGGTTATGATTGTCATGTTAAATGGATCATGGTTGTAATGTGGCAAGGATCGTGGTTGTCATGTTATATGGGTCGTGGTTGTCATGTTATATAAGTCGTGGTTGTTATGGGTCGTAGTTGTCATGGTTCGTAGTTGTCATGTTATATGGATCGTGATTGTTATGTTATATAGGTCGCAGTTGTTACATATTCACTTCCTTTATTACCAAATGAAAGGATAGTCATTGGTACAATAGCCTAAGGCCCACAATAGGGTGATCCGTTCCATCCACCTTGTCGGCCAGCTCATCATGGGCCCAAAAAGTCTTAACTTTGGTAGTGTCCACTTCTAACAAACATCACAGTGTGCTTGAAAAGTTTCAAAAGTGGGTGTCATTGTCACTATTATTTTCTATTATGTGACCCACACGAGCTCTGGATCAGGCTAATATTTGGGCCCTAGCCCTAAAATGACATGCCAAAAAGGATGGGCGGTATGGATTATACACAAACATCAATGTGAGCCCCACGAGTTGTTCCTTACCAAGGCCTATGACAACCACGAACCATATAACATCACAACCACGACCCATATAAAATGAAGACTACAACCTGCATAGCATGACAACCACGACCCTTATCTCATGACAACCACGATCCATATATCATGGTAACTACAACCCATACCCATATAAGGATCGTGGTTGTAATGTGGTAAGGGTCGTGGTTGTAATGTAGTAAAGGTCGTGGTTGTCATGTTATATGGATCATGGTTGTCTTAGGTCGTAATTGTCATGTTATATGGATCGTGGTTGTAATGTGGCAAGGGTCATGATTGTCATGTTATATGAGTCGTAGTTGTCATGGGTTGTGGTTATCATAGTATATGGGTCGCGGTTGTTACGTGTTCACTTCCTTTACTACCAAATGAAAGAATAATCATCGGTACAATAGCCTAAGGCTCACAATGGGGTGATCTATTCCGTCCACCTTGTTGGTCAACTAACTGTGGGCCAAAAAAGTTTTGACTTAGGCAGTGTCCACTTCTAACAAACATCACAGTGAGCCTAGAAAGTTTCAACAGTGGGTGTCATTGTCACCGTTATTTTCTATTATATGGCCCACACGAGCTCTGGATCAGGCTGAGATTTGTGCCCTAACCCTAAAATGACACGCCAAAAAGGATGGGCGGCATGGATTATACACATACATTAATGTGGGCCCCACAAGTTGGTCCTTGCCAAGGCACATGTCAACCACGAACCATATAACATAACAACCACGACCCCTACAAAATGAAGACTACGACCTGCATAGCATGATAACCACGACCCTTACCTCATGATAACCACGACCCATATATTATGGCAACCACAACCTATACCCATATAAGGATTGTGGTTGTAATGTGGTAAGGGTCGTGGTTGTCATGTTATATGGGTCGTGGTTGTTATGTTATATGGATCGTGGTTGTAATGTGGCAAAGGTTGTGGTTGTAATGTTATATGGGTCGTGGTTGTCATGTTATATAGGTCGCGGTTGTTACATGTTTACTTCTTTTACTACCAAATGAAAGGATAGCCATTGGTATAATATCCTAAGGCCCACAATGGGGTGATCCGTTCCATCCACCTTGTCGGTCAGCTCGTCGTTGGCCCAAAAAGTCCTGACTTGGGCAGTGTCCACTTCTAACAAACATCACAATGAGCTTGGAAAGTTTCAATAGTGGATGCCATTGTCACCACTATTTTCTATTATGTGGCCCACACGAGCTCTGGATCAAGATGATATTTGGGCCCTAGCCCTAAAATGATACGCCAAAAAGGATAAGCAACATAGATTATACACAAACATCAATCTAGGCCCCACGAGTTTGGTCCTTGCCCACGCGCAAAAAGGGTTCCATACGCATCACTTTCTTGGCATTAAATACAACATAACTTCTTATTTCCTAAAAAACCGTACAACTACGGAAACAAGGACAATGGTACTTTGGTCCAAATAATTTTCAGAAGCTTGTCTAAAGGCCACCCTCGAAATATTTGAAAGGTTAACTATCTTTAGGAAATTTGACCATACATTGAGGCCAGTACAGCCAATTCCCCTAAATAATATCCAATGGTCATATTTTCAAAAATAACTATACATGAACCGAGATGCTCAACTACCTTCATATTAGAACTCTGAAATGCCTTCGGTTCCATGGTTGGCCTTCATCAGGTAAGGAGGGCTGACAGCTTAGTAAATGAGTCCCCGATCGTGGGGACCACCCTGATGTATTTTTTATATATTCATGCTGTCTTTATCTTATCAGCTCATTTTCAGATATATTTCCAAAAAAATAAGGCAGATGTAAATCTAAGGTGGAAGACAATATAAAGAATGAATTTCCACTGACAAGAACAACCACAAAAGTTTTGGATTAAGCTACTCTTGGCATTATCCCTTCATCAAAGATTTTCTAATCTTATCAATAAGTTAGATAGCAAATAAACATTACAGTAAACCTCAGAAGCTTTTGAATGGTAGGCATTCGATCACCACTATTTTCTATGCTAATGTTCAATTACGATTTGGATTTACCTGAATTTTTCTATCATATCTTAAAGTGAGCTGACAAAATGGATGGACAGTGGGATATACAACACATATATAGAGGTAGGGCAAATATCAGTTTGAACAAGTGGGGCACATGGTTAACTGATCCAATGACCCAAATAGTAGATGTCAAGGTCCCGTTGTACATGGCTTATAAATCAAGCATATCCCAAATCGAATGAATCATGACCCTTAATACATAGCTAGGGTCTCGGATGATATTGTTGCATGGGCCATCCTCAGCTAGGCCCATCATATCGATGGTTTGTGACAGTGAACGTGGTTTAGCTAGTGACCCCAACACCACCTAGTTAGTTGGTGTACGTCAAAGCTCGGTAGGCTTCACCATGACCATGATGTATGTATTTTATCAACACTGTCTATCCATTTTGTCGGCTCATTTTAAGGCTTGAGCCAAAAAATGAAATGAGGCATATCCAAATCTTAGGTGGACCACGTGACAAACAGTATAAGAGATTTTTGACGCATGATTCATCCACGGTAGGGTTCGACGGACCAATGGCTTAGATTACCTACCCATATATAGTCCCACTTCCCAGATTTGAAAACTCGTATATAGTGTCCCAAGTCAAGGTGACGTATGCAACACATGTAATAACTTCACTTACAGTACCCAAGTAACACATAATCGTCCGGGACACGGATTACATGTGCCCGGGCACATAAAGTTCTTGTGTTCGGAAGCTGTGTGGGACCCATAGAGATGCCTGTGATGAATCCACTCCATCCATCAGATTTTCAGGACCACAATACTACGGGAATACTAAAAATCGGGCAGATCCAAAACTTATGTAGGCCACACCGTATGAAAAAGGTTGGGAGTTTCCAGCATTGAAACCATCCTGGAGCCGACCATGACATTTATATGCTATCCAAACCGTTCATAGGGTTATTAACACTCAGATAAACTGTACGAATAAATATCATCCTGAAACAGAACATCTGTAGCCCCCACAAAGTTTCCAATGGTGGTCGTTCCATCCCTTCTGTTTCGTGTGGTGTGGCCCAAAGGAGTTTTGGATCTGTCTGATTTTTAGGTTAAGTTAATATAATGATCTTTCAAAATTGATGGACTGAATGGATTTTTCACGGGAATCTTTGTGGGCCCCACACAGCTTCCGATTACAGGAACTTCCAGTGCCAGAGGGCATAGGCAATCCGCGTCCAAAAAGTTCGTTTTAACGGTCTGTTTGTTTAGTACACTGCATCTCACCTGAGTAAAAGATCTAAATAATGTGTCCACCATGGAAAGATCAGATCTCTCACACGTTTCCAGTATTGGCACACGTGCCTGCGTGTGGAGGGCAGGATATCTACGTAGGCATGGACTTTCTCTCGTTCGCGCCTCACAGTGGGGTCTGCCCGCCAAGTCGGTTTCAAACGGTCAAAGCGACAAAGCAATCATCTTAGAGGGGTCACCAATTTAAAATATGTTGTTTTTCATTCCAGAGAGGTAGAGAGAGAGAGAGAGAGAGAGAGAGAGAGAGAGAGAGAGAATCTGCGAGAGAGATGCCTCTGACCTACCTCACCTAAACGCACTTGAAAGAATTTATAGACACCAAACTATTTTGGTGATATCCATCTGTTTTTTAATTGAAATTGCTGGTTTTAAGATTCGAATTCTAGAAAGTAGTTCTCTTTCTGGGCTTTCCTAATTTTGTTACTTTTCAAAATATGGCTGGCAATTGAGTTAAACCTGGAAAGGTTTGAATTTGTAAGTGGGTCTTCTTGTATATGGTTGGAGATTCAGTTTAGTTTTTTGTTCATTTGAATATCATAATGTTCGAATTTTGCAAGTGGGTCTTGTTTGGATTGTAATTCTATTCTTTGGAGTCTCAAAGAATTTGAATTTTACTAGTTGGTCTGCTTGAATATGGTTGGAAGTTTAGTTGATTTTGTGTTTATTTATGTTAATTTTGAATCTCAAAAAATTTTGATTTTTGCAAGTGGGTTTTTTTTTTTTTTGGATTGTGTTTCTGTTTTTGGAGTCCCAAAAAATTTGGATTTCACAAGTTAGTCTGCTTGAATGTGGTTGGAGATTTAGTTGTTCCTGTGTTTCTGTTCATTTAGATTCATTTAGAGTTTGAATTTTGTAGGTGGGTCTGCTTGAATCTGCTTGGAAATTTTAGTTGTTTTGACCTTTTTATTTTGGTTAATTGAAACTCAAAATATTCAATTCTAAAAAATTTTAAATTTTGCAAGTGGGTCTTTCTGTTCATTGGAGTCTTAAAAATGTTGAATTTTGCAAGTTGATCTGCTTAAATATGGTTGGAGATTCAGTTTCTTTTTTGTTTCTGTTCATTTTGAAAATATAAAGTTTCAATTTTGCAGGTGAGTCTGCTTGAATTTGGTTTCTTTTTTGGAGGGTTATTTGAATCTCAAAACATTCGAATTTCATAAATGGAAGACAATTGGAAGTTTGGGATTTTAGCCTTTCTGTTCATTTTGAGTATCAAAAGTTTTGAATTTTGCTCATGGTTTTGTTTCTCATGATTATTTACTTCTGCAGATCTACATACTTTGTATTGGCAAAGGAGTTACTTTCTAGTTGTCTATATTTAATAGGAGATTCACGTACTTTCTGTGCCTTTGTTCTTGCAAGTCTATAAATAAGAAGAAATGTCTTAGGGTTTCTTGGAATTACATCCAAGTTTTATCTATTGATTCATAAAAACTTGAATATTGTTGTATGGATTCTTTGGGAGAGGATTGAATTTTCATGTGCTTTTACTCAAATTACGATGGATATTTCATTAAATGTTGCTTCTGTCAGTTCAAAGCAGACATTGGACAAGAAGTAGATGGAGGAGTACATCGTGAAATGGGTCATTTTGGGAGTTCTTTGCTGGACCACAACTTTCATGTTTGTTAGAAGCATACTCCCAAAGCGCTCTTTTGATTTTTGCAACCGTATTGTGTCTACGATCCATGCATCATTGGCTGTTTATTTAGCTTCTCTTTCTGTAGAAGATTGGAAGTGTCCTGTTTGTCCTTTGGGTTCCAAATCTTCTCCTCGGCAGGTAGTCTCTCTCTCTCTCTCTCTGAGATGGGTATCCTAAATTTTCAGTACCTCAATTTGATTTTTTTTATTTTTTCTAATTAAGTTTTGGAAGTGTTTGATCGTAGAATATGAAGTTGGAAAGATCATACTCAGGCAACCATTCATCTGTCTTGTTTGTTTGTGGGAACTAAAAACATGCATTTTAAAATCTACACAGCATTTCCTAATTATGAGAAAGCTTAGATGATCAAAGGCAACCCATTGCCTTCTTTATTATTCTCTCATTTCAAAAATGTATTTGTTTGACCTACTTCTTGACAAGTTTGTTCTCTTAAACTTGCAGATGGAGACTTTGGCAGTGACCGTTGCATATCTCATTTACGATTTGATATGTTGCTTCTTTGATAACCATGTTAGTCTAGATAATTCAATTCATCATCTGGTCAGCATTGTTGGTATTGGTGCGGGCCTTGCATATGAAATGGTAAGTGCATTGATTTACATGTAGACCATGCAATGAGTAATTGATACCATCTTCTTACATGTATTACTGAAGATGCAAAGTTGCAGATGTACTTCAATTCTAATAATCCTTCATTCTCATTACCACTACAGATCGTCTCTGTTAGAGTATTATTGTGAATGATTTCTTCGAATCACATAACAAAACAACGGCATATGACCATAAATTTCACTCTTATTTTGATGTCTTGGTCTGTCGAATATGTTCGAGACTTGGAATGGCTGGATCAGCGAGTAACTAAAAATTCGACTGAGTGAACTCACCAAATCAACTTGACTCGTCTGGGACTTGGGTCAAGTAAAGGCCAAAATGAGCACATATGAACTCAATAAGTCAGATACTATCACAAGCTTTTATACTTGAAAAGTAAGACTTCCAAGTAATTGATTGATTTCCAGTTGACTAAGATGATTTAGAGGCGTGAAAACCTTGTCATTGAATCCTAGGCATGAACCAAAATAATCACTATGAATACAATGAATTTCTTGAAAAATAGTTTACAAGGATTTAACGGGAATAGAATGAGAAATTGAAACTAGGAAGCTTGTTCTCTCGTAGGAATTTTTCTTGGGAAACTATTCTGCAAGTACCTTATACAACGAGTGCTCATAAATATTCTCTCTATTTAATCATTTCAACTGATGGTATTGATAGAGTGATATCCGAATATGGTACCTAATCAAGACACCCAACAAGCGTTTTGCAACATATTTCTGTCTTGAAAAATATCACTTATGTTTATTTTTCTCCAATAGGTTGTTTACAAGGCAAATTATCCATAACTTGAAAAGGCTATAATTCTGTTTAGTACTGTTCTATACTTGCGATGATTCATGGTGACACCAGAGATTCACGTATGCTTTCCAAAAGTATAGGTGTGTATATTAATTATTATCTGCCCAAATAATTCTATATAACTTTCTTTGTATAGTGTGGGTCAGAGATGGTTGCAGCATTGTGGATAACGGAGATCTCTAGTCCTTTCCTTCACATGAGGGAGCTTCTAAAAGAACTTGGTTATAGGGACACTGACCTTAATTTGGCAGCTGATGTGAGTTTGATGATAGCACTTTCTTCACATTTTGTTCTGAATAGCTTCTTCCTTAATCATGATTTGAGATCAAATTACAGGCATTGCCTGATTTTACATAAATATTCTGTGTCGGATCTGTCAATTTTTTCCCTATATTTCATTATTTGACTTTCCTTATGTTTGGTTTATTCAGATTGCATTTGCAGTCATATTCACACTGGCAAGGATGGTTGGCGGACCGTATCTCACATATGTGACTTTGACAGCCGATAACCCACTGCTTATAAAGGTAACATGCTTTCATTCACTTTCTTGCTATTAAAATACCTCAACATGGAAAGGAGTCGATAGTTCATCAACATTTCCAAAGAAGCAGTGGCTCATCCTTTTTACATGTGGGTCACATGTCTGGCTACCCAAAAAATCAATTTCATGTTGCAAATTGTTGATGATGTGTACTAAAAAATCAAACTGATGTAGCAATCTTAGCCATCCAATTGGTGGTTCTATCAAATGGATCCTTAAAAGTAAAATGGCAAGTGACCCAAATTCAATGGGTGAATTCACATGGTCCCTATCTGCTCAGTTTGATTTTTGGGTTATGCTCCACAATCAGGTCCGTGATTTGGATGATCAGGATTGCCATACAAGGTACAACTATAACTTATGTACAGCGGAAGAGTAACATATGTATGGTGGAAGAGTCACAAACATTTTTTAAATGGTCTTGAGCTGGGAGTGGAGCTCAGTACATATTCCTGCGAAATGTAAAATTAGTTTTTTTTTTTTTTTTTCTTTTTCAAATGAAATCAAGGGTTTTGTGCGACCTTTTTCAGGCAATGGCACTGGGATTGCTGTTGGTGAGTGCGTTTTGGTTCTATAAAATTGCTAGAATGGTGAGATACAAACTGGTTAAGAGGAGGGCACCAAAGAAAGTGACCTAAGCTTACTACTAAAGTATGTTAACTTGTTATGTTGTCTATTAGCCTATTCATTGTATAGATTGCAATAAAAGTTGGACATGAAATTTAGATGGTTATTGCAACTGGGTTATGCTATTTTCTCCACTAATGAGACTTGGTTACATACTGATTTCTTAATGAAAAAAGTGCAGACCCAAGAACTATGGTTGGTACGCGAGAGAGAGAGAGAGAGAGAGAGAGAGAGAGAGAGAGAGAGAGAGAGAGAGAGAGAGAGAGGGGGAGGGGGGGAGGGAGAGAGAGAGAGAGAGAGAGAGAGAGAGAGAGAGAGAGAGAGATTTTAATTTGTGTTTGGATCCTGGGAAAGGGTAGGGAATGAATTCCCATGCGAATCCAACTCCCAAAATGAATTCCCATGGGAATCCAACTCCCAAAATTCACCCCTTCTATGATTCCCATCTTTTAGATGCATTGCAAGATTTTGGTAAATGGATGCTTATCCAACAGCCATATTTTTTAAAATGTTACACATCACCTCCACTCTCCCAGCATCCAAACACAAACTAGATCCTTCATAATAGTTTTCCCAGTACCCCAAACACCATGGACAAAATCTCTTTCACCAGAAATTGATTTATTTATTTATTTTATTTATTTTTTATTTTTATTTTGCGATCCTTTTTAAGATTCAGGGAAACAGAAACTTTTAGGAAGTAAATGGTTTTTCACTCTTACAGGCCTGAACCATTACAGCCCGGAAGTTTGTTCTGGGCCTTGAATTTCATTTTTGTATGGATCAGGATCAGCCTGCTTCGATGATCTCTTCCATCAACGCACAGCCTGATCTTGAGTCCAGGCCCATTTATGACTGTTGCCTGTCACGTCCTGAATTTAGAACCTGATTATCCAATGGGCCAGGCCTGAACCCACGTTTAATATCCAATTGATAAACAGGCCAACCAGGGTGTGACCGTAATCATAGAATCCATGGTTAGAAATGCAGTAAGTACAACCAATCATCATTCCATTTATTTCAATTTCCAATGCACTCTATATTTACATGAGAAAAAATGACTTGGCCCCACTTTTTGTTAAAACATCAACATAGATATTAATAAATGTAGAGCACTTCTATTGGACCATTTACCTTCCTTTTTGAAAATCTCATCCCCTGAAAGAAGAAGAAAAAGAAGAACAAAAACGCCTAAAACTAAAACACTCATGTGGCAGGGTGTGAAATCTGACCCATGGATCTATGGTCAGGGTACGGTCATGCCACTCTTGCACTCGTAGCACGTCAGAAAATGGGTCTAATGGACCCAGCATTCATCCACATCAACTCCTCCGTTCCAGTACTCTGTCGGCGACGCCTCCTACTCTGGTATACTCTAAAAGGTGCACCATTGATGTCCGCATCACTGACTCAAATGAGCTGGACTGATTAAATCCCGGCTTGGGCAAGTACCAACTCAACTCAGTCCTAGAAAATTCACCCTGACACAAATGAGCTGGACTGATTAAATCCAGGCTTGGGCAAGTACCAACTCAACTCAGGCCTAGATAATTCACCCTGACTCAAATGAGCTGGACTGATTAAACCCCGGCTTGGGTAAGTCCCAACTCAACTCAGGCCTAGATAATTCACCCTGACTCAAATGAGCTGGAGTGATTCGATCCGGGCTTGGGCAAGTACCAACTCAACTCAGGACCAATCGAGTCATACCAATAGGCAGAGTATTTTCATCATGTCATGGCTGTGATTTTTGGATTGTGGCTCATCTATGTGGGGCCATGGTTGTGCCATCCATATATATGCTACCAAATTGTTTCTGAATCTCTCGGTCTATTCCAACATTGCTTGAAGAGGAGCTTTAGGTTCCTATGCATCAAGGCAAGAACAGAGTCCCAATGTTCCCAGTCTAATACAAATCTGGAAAACTTTTCCGCGAATCACCCATACACAGCAGTACCCATAAGATCAACGGCTCTGACCACCGTGTCATGGGTCCCACTTGTATGGACAGGGTGCGTCAGGACCACATTCCTGTGCTCGTGCATCAGGATCCTATGGCACACGTTAGCCTTCATGGAATTTTGGGGAAAATCTCAAATCGAAGATGAAAAAAATGAAATGTGTGCACATATAACCCACCATCCAATAGAGGTTGAGGGAGTTTCATGAAAATGGGCAATTGAAAAATCTCATTCTGAAATGCTTTCTAGATTCCCGCCAACTGTCTTCTAACGGTTGGAAATGATTTAATATGCGCACCAACACTCAGTACTCACAGTGCGCACTGAAGTCGAGCTCGAAAGAAATCACCCTCCGTTGTGTCTCGTCTTGAGCTGCGATGCGAAGTATTTTCCGAAGTATCCCAGCCTGAGTATAAACATCTTATTTACTCGGGTTTCGGATCTGCAAAGCGCAGGAGAAAAAGAAGAAGAAAAGAGAGCGGGTTTTCGGGTTTTACGGAAAACGGAACGTATCGGATACCGATCCAACACGTTACAGGTTTCCATATCGGAGACAGGGCAAAAGGCACGAAATAGCGTTTCGGATTTTTGGATGTAACGGTTTTTATGGTGAGAGGTGAAATGGAGACGGAACGAGGAGAGTGGTAAACAATGAGATGATCCGGGGGAGAGCAGGTGATGAATCAATCAAGACCGTCCATCTAGTTGTAACTCGTACATCCTGTGGGGCCCACCTTGATATACGTTCGTTACATCCAGGCCGTCCATTCGTTTTGAAAGCTTAATTTGGGGTATTATTCCAAAAATGAAGTAGATCCAATCCTTAGGTGGACCATACCACAGGAAAAGGTGGCGATTGAATACTCACCATTAAAAACTTCCTGGGGCCCACCGGAATGTTTATTTGCCATCCATCCTTTTGATAAGGTCATAAATTCCCAGATGGAGGGACCACACAAATATCAGCTTGATCCAATACTTTTGTGGCCTACAAGAAGAAGTTTTTAATGCCCAAACACCACTCTTTCCTGTTGTATGGTCCACCTGAAATCTGGATGTAGTTCTTTTTTGGTATCATGTACTAAAATGAATAGAAATATGGACCCTTGAATCTGCCCAGTTTCAGACCTTACTTAGATATTCAAAACTGTTCAAGATAGACGGCTAGATGGGGTGCGAAATCATGTGCAAAACGGACCGTTAGATGGACATCTAGATCGGGCCAGATCCGGACAATCAAGAGTGACCTAAAAAATCTGGCCGTTCAGACCTAAGTTGAACGTCAGGATCTGTCCAAATCAGATCCCTAATTGGACGTCTAAAACTATCTAATTGGGAACTTCGAACTGAAGTCTAAATATGCCCAAAATAGGCCATTAACTTTTCTTGTTATGTGGCCCGATCTGGACCCTTGATGTAGCGTGCGAAGTTATCTAAACCGGCCCCTTGATCCGACGTTCCAACTATCTAAATATGGACCTGATTTTAAAAATAAGGAAATCTATCCACTTCAGGACCATTTATCAAACATCAAAACCTGTCTGTTTTGGGCCAGCAATCTGTCGTCCAACTATAATAAATCTGGACGTATATCAGACGTCCGAATCTGATCAAATAGGATCCATGAGCTGACGTCCAGAAAGGTCCAATCTGGGCCGTCAATCTGACATACAAACGGCACAAAAATCTGCCCACTGATTGTTTTTCATTAATCACTCAATCTGTCCTAAATTTTAATGATAATAGCATGCAAATCTAACTAGGGCTGAAAGTCGGGATCAACATGACATTAGGTTGGGCTCGGGCAGGATGCATCGGGTTCAGTATTGGGCTTGGGCTATACAAACACTAACCTAATCAAACTTGGGTAGGGCTCAGGTTGAGGTCTCGGGTCGCCCTATTCAATTCAAACCCAATTGATTTATAAGTTATAAATGATAATTGAGTGCTGATCGCCTGTGTTGAACGCACTAGAAATTCCAGTGCCGTTGGGTCCAGTCGACTTTCAGATGAATCAAGCTAACAAAATATGCCAGATTTCTCTCTCCCAAATTAATTGTGTGCTACCCAACACAACTTTTTAAATAGTTGTCTTATACTTTAGCTTGCTTATTTAGAAAAAAATAAAGTTCTTTATAAAAAATAATTACATATATAATTATTAAAATCATAAATACAAAAAATAAGACTTGTATTAAAATATAATAGTCTAATGTAATAACGAAAATATTAGCATGTATTCACCGGACCAAGCTTGCTTGGGTTGAGCTTGGGTAGAGAATTTCCAACCTGAGGTTGGGTTGGGCTAGGATTGAAGTATAGAAATCTTGGGTTTAGCTAGAGTTGAGCACCAAGCCAACCAACTTTCACCCCTAAATCTCACACAGTTGATTACACATAAATGGACCCAAAGCTGGGCAGCTCTGGCGTGTAAAAACAGCCCCAAACCTAGCCGTTTTATCGTATGTGTAAATGAGCCCAACTATGATGAGTTTTAAGGTGCTTGAGACTGACCAGTTTTGACTCACCTTTATGTACCTTAAAAAAAAAAAATAAAAAAAATAAAAAAACAGAAATCTAGGCCTTTGGACTGTCCAATAATGGGCCATTTATGGCCCATAAAACAACCCAAAAACAGTAACATTAATATGTCCACAAACCCATCTAAAAATGGACCTATGATGAATCCTACATGAATCTACGAATCATGAGATTCATTCCAATAGGAAGGAATTGTCCATAGTCAATCAGCCATGACTTTTGATGCCCCGGGGATAAGTGCCTTAAGTAGTAGGTTGCCTACATACCTAACAACCAACCAAATGACATGACCTGCGATCAAGAAAGTTCAACATAACCTCTGCCAACTGTCCAGAAGTATTGATTGGACGGCTAACGGCATTCACATGCTAATTTGGTCCATGCAAGATGTGGCCCATTGACTGGACTATCTAGATTAATGGGCATTTGGGCCAATTGAAAGGTGGAGGCTATCACTTATTTTAGTCTAGGATTTGGTCTGTGCCAGTCACCTGGTGGGCCCAACATGAATGTGACCTTGTCCAAAATAAATAATAAATAATAAATAATAAATAAGATCACCTGGCCGTCCTATCCGTTGGATTTATGGTTTAGGTTTTTATTCACATGGATTCACGTGTATTTTTAGTCATCATCCGTTCTAGCTGTGTGGGGTCCACCATGATATTTATGTGGAATTTAAACCGTGCATTTGATGAGCCCAGCCTCACCAGGATTTAGATGGGAGCGGATTAGGTGTGGCCCAACCTCACCCAAGGCAGTGCAGCATTGTTCAACATAGGCCTGGGCTTGTGACGAGCTACTACTACGAAGTTAATAAAATTCATCGTGAGCTGATTGAAATTGACTGCTAAGTGAATAAAATTGTCTGCGAAGTGAATGAAATGGATTTTCGACCATCAACCTGATGGAATCTTGAAAAATAACCAAGTTGGTTGGCTAAAGTAGCTTCTCCTACCCCAATATCATATATGGTACATTAAGTAACTAATTTTGATTTAGAAAATATTCTTGTTAAATGAATGAAGAAATAAATTAAAACAAGAGAGAAAATTTTTATTTTATACTTATATATACATATTTATATGAATATGTATTAGAGAAAAATATACATAGAATAAAGTTTTCCATGTATTTTTTTTTTTTGAAAAAAAAAGGTGTAAGGATGTCAGTTGTACTACAGTTGTGGCTACGGTTATAATCCGTAGCTATAGACCCGGTAGGCCGTATTAGACCTTTTTTCTTCTTGTATTCTCCACCGCTTTTTGTGGGTCCCGTTATGAGGTATGTGTTATATCCAAACCGTCCATCTATTTGGAAAACTCGTATTAAGGCTTGAGACGAAAAATAAGATGAAACTAACTATCAAGTGGACCACACTGTAAAAGGCAGTGGAGGATTGAACGTCTACCATTGAAACCCTTTTAAGGGTCACAGAAGTTTTGGATCATTATGAAATTTTTTTTTCCTCTTCATCCAGGTCTTTTTGACCTTATGAATAGATTGGATGGAAAATAAGTGCTATGATGGGCCCTACAAAATTTTTAACAGTGAAAATCAATTTTCCTGCGGCTCTTTGTGGTGTGGTTTAGTTGATCTGTGGATGTGATTTTCTTTTTTTTAATAATGCTCCGAAATGATCTCGAAATATGGATGAACGTTGTGGATATAATAAATACTTAACTGTGGGGCCCATGTAACTTTGATATCTTTTGAACCGTTCGTACGACTTGGAGTTCGAGGAGCGTCAGCGCTCGTCATGGAGCACCCGGCGATCCGCTCCCGGAAAAAAAAGCAGGGGCGTTTTGGAGCTCAGAAATGGGGCCGTACAGCTGGGGCTTATTCTTGGAAGCTCAAAATAAGTGGGCTTATTTTTAGAATGGGTCATATATAAGTAGTACAGTAGTAAATTTCTCATCAGTAATCTATTAACACGCGAGAAGCTTGCTCAACCGAAGCGGATTGGCTGGTGTACCACGCACCACCGCGGGTGTGTTGACGTCACCAAGTTCTGTGGGTCCCTTCATGAGGTATTAGTTATATCCAAACTGTCTATCCACTTGGCAAGCTTGTCTTAAAGCTTGAGTCAAAAAATAAAACAGATCCAAATATCAAGTGAACCACATTAGAAAAAGTAGAGGGAAATTGAACGTCTATCATTGAAATCTTTTTCAGGTTACTGAAATTTTGGATCAATATGATATTTGTTTTTTCTATTCATCTAAGTATGTGTGACCTTATGAACAGATTTTTCTATTCATCTAAGTATGCGTGACCTTATGAACAGATTGGATAGATAACAAATGTTACGGTGGGGCCTACTAATGTTTTAATTGTGAGAATCATTGTCCCACTATTATTTGTGGTGTGGTCCACTTGAGATTTGGATATTATTTATTTTTGGGATCAAAATCTAAAATGATATCTTCAAATGTATGACTGGGTGGATATAATAAATAGATCATTATAGGGCCATGTAACTTTAATCTCTTAGAACCATTCATCCATACAACTCAGAGCTCAAGGAGCATCAACGGAAGTAGATTGGCTGGTGTACCATACACCAGTTGTATCTAGGGGTGTACATCGGGCCGAACTGAGTCAAACTGTGCTCAACCCGGCCCAACCTGGTCACCAGCCAAACCAGCCCGACCCAGTCACAAGGCCAACTTGTCCAGTCCAAACCCGGACCGGTTAGCAATTGAGCGAGTTTGGGCCGAGTTCAAGCTAGTTTCGGACCCACGATTTGGACGACCTTGATTTTTTACTCTTCTCCATCTACTCCATGGGAAAGGCTTTGGCAGGTAACTTGAACGACCTTGATTTTTGAAAAGGGTTTTTGTCATAGATTTTTGGGACTTTGGTCCATCTACAAAGGGACCCACGATTTGGACGGCCTGGATTGTTGTAACATCCCAGATTTTCATTGTTTTAGATTCCTAAAAAAATTCTTGAAATTTTTTTTATTAATTAACTTATAATATCACTTAATGACCATTAGCACTCAATGTTAGTTTATACAGGGATGGTACCAGTAAAGAACCACACAAGTCCGATTATTAACTGTAGGAAGTCAACAAATCCGCCCGATCACTTGAACACCAGGTGTAGCCCCATGATTTACTCACATACGACCCAAATCTAACCGACCCATCGCTAACTAATCAAGACAATCATGACTAAATTAAAGATCTAACTGGGGCTAAGTCAAATAAGGCCTACATCTTAACTAATAGACCAAATCAACCACGTTACCCTTTTAGTATAAAACCGACGGTTTAAAGTAATCATGACCAAATCTCCACTTTCACTAATTATAAATAGGTCACACTATGAATATAGTTAATCCAAACCCTAATCACTGCCCACGAGAAATTTCACTACCAAATTCATTCCAGAAATGTATTGATTCTCCGAACAAGCTCTAGACCACTCGTTGGTGGGCCACTAGTTCCAAAACTATAAAATGATGTTCGTATTACTGAGCTTGACGTTCATCGCAGGAGTTGGACATGGGTGTTGTCTAGAACCGCTCAACTTGGGCTAAAGGACGAGTGCAAGAAAAGTGCAAATACCCTAAATGAATGAACTGAAACTTAAATGAATTGGGTCATCCACTCTTATGCAAAGTTGAAGATTTCGAACCGTCGTTTTACGACCAAATTTTACCTGTGGAGTAACGATATTTCCATGCTCATATCTGTGTAGTCGCGACCCCGATCGACCATTGGTGATCGTTGAACAGACTTATAATCATATCTGTCAATCGGCGCATCCAAATGGCGGGCCGATTATGTCTATGCGTAGATCATCACTAGGGCCAACTATCCAACGGTGAGTATCGACTCCTATACCCTATAATGGGCCCTAGAGGCTAGAAAAACTCTCTCATAGGACTAGTATAGTAAAAACTCAATACTTTGGGCCATTTGCACTAAAACTGGCATTATAAAAGGGGCTTCTTTGGAGCACCCCTCTCCCCATACGAATTTGCCCTAGAGAAGGAAAGAGAGAAGAGAAAAAAGAGAAAGAAGAAAGGAAGAAGAGAGAAAGGGAGAGTGAAGGAGGGAGAGAAAGTTGGTCATAGTTGAAGTGGGGCCCAAGAAAGTTTCATCTTGTAAATCTCTCCCTCTTCTTCAAGGAAACCATCCATCACAACCGCAAGAACCACTTCCATTGATTATATAGGTAAATCCCTCACCCATTTTTCTTGAAACCCTTATGTAAGAGAGGATTTGCATAAGGTTCTAATGTACAAGAGTATTGTCTTAGGATTCCGGCCAATCCACACCGAGTTCGGCGCTTCTAGGTCATTTTCCAAGTCTTCAACAATCCATAGGTGCAGACTATTATCCTTAGGTGGTCTAACACCAACTATATCATGAGCCTAATGATTTTGATTGCTTGCATGATGTATTTAGAAATTTTAGAAAAACCTAGGAATTATATGTCTTGCTTGGAATTGTATAGAATGGTATGTTTTGTTTAGTTCTTACATGATATTGTTCTTGCCTCTCACATGATTTGCTACAATGGTTGATTATATGTTCATGTCTTTTTGTGATTTTCTCATAAGGTGTTGCTTTATAACATGTATAATTCCTTAATTCCTATGCTATTTGGTTCTATGAAGTGTAGGAAGTGCTTAGCTTCCTCACTAACCCACACAACGCACTTACACCCTTAGTTCACATCATGATTAACTTTGCTTGGTAGAGACAATGAGATTCTATGTTGAAAGATGTGAATATATGCTTCTACTTGTATTGGATGATAACTCTGATTGTGGCATGTTATGAAATTACCCTCAACCCTTGAGTTGGTCAGGAAAATGAGGAGAGTAAAGGTGGTCCGTTGATAGGACTATCTTGAGGCTAAACTCATGGATTTGGGCAAGTGCACGTGGGCGACAGTAGTTAGACTACAAGGGTCGCTCGTATCCAATATCGTCTGTCGCGTACTTGCCTAGACTCGTGCGGTCTAGCCCATTTACTGTCAACCTTGTTTATTAACACTGTTTGCTCACATATGTATGGAACCTGTAACACCCTACAACTATTGTAGCCCATCGATAATCAAATTGAAACCGGTCCACTACCTCGTGAGCCGGACATGGTGGAATGGGACACTGTGTCCGAGCTGTCAGCCTACGCTAGGGTGTCGCGCCTCCCCGTAGTGACCGCGAGTGATCCTTTTCTCTCGGCACTCCCCATGTGCTTGAAGTCGAGGATGGAGAACCCGACAGGATCAAGGACCGCGGGGTCTCGGCCTCACATGTTGGGGGGCCTTGGCCTCGCAACTAGTTCAGAGCATTTGATACGTAGGGTGTATTAGATTCTCCAACCTGCTGGATGAATGGACTTAACTAAGAACCCAGTTAACATTACCATTACTTTGCACTAGCTAAGTTGGTGACTCGGCAGTCGAGGTCGCTCTAAGGGAGTTTTGACATACACGATCGTTAGATGGAGTCGCTCGAGGGAGTGTTGTGGCGAGGGCATGCATCATATCATCTATCATGTATACGCATTAATAAGATTAGTTAGATGTTTGTGAATGATTGCGTTTTATTAAGTTCATAATATAACTGATGCCTATTACAACTTAAGACTAATAGCACCCACTGAGTTGATCACTCACTCCCACTCTGGGATGGTGTTTTAAAACACCAACCAGACTTTTCAGTAGATGCAGGTGATACAAGGTACGAGGAGCATGACGACGCGAGACTGGATGTGGAGGACAAGTTGTCATATTTCCAGTTGATGAGTGGCTCGCCCTAGTTTTGCGGGCGGACTTGGATTGCTAAGTAGGGGACTTGGTGAATCATTCTTTTGAACATATTTTGTTTGTATTCTTATTGGGCAACGCTTTTTACGACCCATAGTTATAAATTTTCTTTTGAACTTGTAAACATTTAACATTTCCCATTACAGTTGACTAGTTGTGAATTGTGATTCATATTTCAAGTAATTCCAGGCTGCATATCTAAACCTTATTAAATGTACTTTAATAAGAAAATAGGTTATAAGTGATACTAGGGAACTCGGGAGTCGAGTGTATGTACGACCCCCAATTTTCAGGGCGTTACAATTGCTGTAAATTGTTAGGGTAATTGGGTAAGAATTTAGGATATATATATATATATATATATATATATATATATATATATATATATATATATATATATATATATATATAGCCAGATCAAGGGCTCTCTGAGCCCTTTCACATATGACGATGGCAATCTAGGCACGTGTTCCGGATCGGCCAAGTTGAATGAGTTAATCGGGCCATCTCGGTTCGTGTACAGCCCTAACTGTATCGTGTCGTGCAAAAATAAGCGCTGACTCTCCAAGTTGTATGATTAGTTCAAAGGAGATTAAAGGTGCATAGGCCAAAATGATGTATTTATTATATTCACACTATTCATCCATTTTTTTAAAGATTATTTTAAAATATTATCAAAAAATGAATCATATCCAAAAATTAACTGGAACACACTATAAATAGCAGTAGGGATAATGATTTTCACCATCAAAAAATTTATAAGGTTCACAATAACATCATTTTCCATCCAATTTGTTTATAAGGTCACAAACACTTCCATGAAGAGGAAAAACAATTTTTATATTGATCCAAAACTTATGTAACCCTTACAAGGGTTTCGATGGTAAACGTTCAATCCCCACTGCCTTTTGCAGTGTGGTTCACTTGGTAGTTAAATCCATCTTATTTTTCATCTCAAGCCTTAAAGACGATCTCGCCAAATAAATGAATAATTCAAATATAACACATACCTTATGATAAGACCCACAAAACTTATTGGTGTCAATACACTAGCTATATAGCTGGTGTGTGGTACACCAGCCAATCTGAGAAGTAGGTGTACCAAACACCAGTTATATAACTGGTGTACTAATGTCAGCAAGTTATATAGGTTTTATTATAAGGTATATGTTATATTCAAATCATCTATTCATTTTGCGGACTCATCATAAGGCTTGAGACCAAAAAAAAGACATATTTAACAATCAAAGAGACCACACTAAAAACAAAGCAAAGGAGGATTGAACGCCAATCATTGAAACCCTTATTGGGTTCACGTAAGTTTTGGATCAATATGAAATTTGTTTTTCCTCATCATTCAAGTCTTTGTGACCTTGTGAACATATTGGAAAATAAACATTACCTCCACTGCTATTTGTGGTGTGGCCAATTTGATCTTTGGATATAATTCATTTTTTGAATAATACTCTAAAATGATCTCAAAAAATGGATGAACGGTGTGGATATAATAAATACATCATTGTAGGCCCACGTAACTTTGATCTCCTTTGAACCGTTCGTACAACCCGAGCTCGAGGAGCAGCGCTCGTCGTCGCACGACACGTACCTACACTAGCTGGTGTGTGGTACACCGGCAAATCCGCTTCCGCTTCCGGTCTTCGCACGACACTTACCCACATCAGCTACGTGGTGCGTGCAACACCAGCTAATCCGCTTCCTTCTAAACCCACACGCGTGTACTGTCTTTCTCATTTATAACTGAGAAGCACGCTAACATGTCACCCGTGTATAAGATCTGATCTTTTCATGATATTGGCCAGGTTTCTTAGATCACCCCACCCAGAAATCAAACCCATTCACTACTCAGATGGGCAAGAATATAGAAAACATACTGAGCGTATAAATGATATTTAACTAACTGTCTATTTTTTCTGTACACCATGGTCTGAATTATGAGTGAAACGACCTGATTTTTGGGCCATATCATCCGGACAAGATGGAAAACGTCATGGAAAGTTCGGATCATATACACATATGAAATATTAGCATGTGTGATGGCGTGTAGATAGGTAGAGCTACAACGCCTGAGTATTTAGCAAACCACTGAAATTAATGTATAAATTAGTTGCACCAGCTTTTATTTATTTTCACAAGCAACTTCATAGCTTTGCAGTTCCCAGGCATGCAACCATCTCTCTTCGATACAGGTGTTGTTAGAGATACTCTGGCAGATGTGTTGCATGATACGCAACAACACATAACTTTACACGTGGCACGTATTAACTCAAAATCAAGCGTCCAAAATGTGGGGTCCAATGTAGATAGGTCATCATCCGAACGAAAGATTCATTGACACGTCCTATCCTCTGATTAATGACTATTTATCCCTCGAATACAGACCGCTGACTACTTTCAACCTGGACCGTCAGTTGAATGTCTGTGAACCGGCCAGTTAGAAATTTGAATCAGTGTAACTTTCCACTTACATGCGATGTAACTTAGAATCCAATATTTCTAGTTAAGTTAAATGTATTCCACGTGTGATATTTCTTAGTGCCCGTGTATCATCCATCTCTTGGCCGGAGTAGGAAAGGTTCCTGTAGATTATTACGCGTGACGAAGATACCGGCACGAGACACTGACGGAGGCACTTTGGATTGGATGGTCAAACTTATATAAGTATTTAGAGACATAATTATTGTGTAATAATAGTATTAAATCCACCTCATGCAATGTAATACCATTTAATGAGCAGTCCTAGGAACCAAATGAACGGTTTAGATCACAGCAACCCCATTGACGCCCATTTTAAGTGTTTCATGGATGGGCGGCAGATAAATGTCAATTTTGACATTTGAACAAGTGGGGTACATGGTTTTAGCAATCCAATTACTCAAATGATAGATGTCATGGGCACGTTGGATCTCCTTGATTGAATGAATCCTAACCCTTTATAGATAGGATCTACGTGATATTAGTGCATGGGCCATCCTTGGTGAGGCCCATCATATCAATGGTTTGTGACATTGAGCCGGCCCTAAATGGAAACTTGTACGGGCATGAATACTTCTTCTACAAGGAGAAAACCTTTGATGGTATGTTAGCGTATGATGGGTGATATGCATGCATTCGGAGATTGTGTACGTAGTGTTATCAAATGCCTTAAATTTGTTTGGTATCAAGAGACTACTTGATCCAATGAAGAAAGTTTCGTATTTTTTGCTTTTGTTTGTTAGACAGCGTTTTGATCTAAATTGATATGATAGAAAGTGACTTCGATTCGAGACATGGATGGCACTCAATGTTATCGGAACTCCTATTAATCGACTTGCACATTTTTGAAAAATTGTAAGTTTTGTTTCCTAGTTTCATTTTAATCATTTCTTAAGAGTTTGTAATCCATAATTAGGGTATAAAAACCTACTTAAGGCTTTTGGGTGAGTAAATAGAAGTTGGAAGATAGAATTTTTGTGGTGTTTGGGGTATATTTTTGGAATGGTAAGCTCTTTATCTATTGTAAATATTGATTATCATAATGAATTTAGTATCTCTTTCTGCTGTAGTTTTTTTCTATGAGTATTTTTTTCATGTAAAATTTTGTATTCTCTATGCTTGTTATTTATCTTTTATTGTTTTATTCTAACTTAGAATTGCTTTTGCACATCCCCCAACACATGAAACATGTAAACTACGTTACATTTATTAAATTGTTAAAAATGAACAATATCGAATGGCCATGTTTTAAAAAATAACCATACATGAACCGAAATGCTCAACACCTTCGTACCAGAACTCTGAAATGCCTTGGGTTCCATAGTTGGCCTGCATTAGGTAAGGAGGGCCGACAGCTTAGTAAATGAGTCCCTGATTGTGGGGACCACCTTGAAATAAATGTTATATATTCATGCTGTCTTTATCTTATCAGCTCATTTTCAGATATGTTTCCAAAAAAATAAGGCAGATGTAAATCTAAGGTGGATGATAATATAAAGAATGAATTCCCATTGACAAGAACAACCACAAAAGTTTTGGATTAAGTTACTCTTCGCATTATCCCTTCATCCAAGATTGTCTAATCTTACCAATAAGTTAGATAGCAAATAACTGTTACAGTAAACCTTACGAAGTTTTTAACAGTAGGCATTCAATCACCACCATTTTCTATGCTAATGTCCAATTAAGATTTGGATCTACCTGAATCTTTTTATCATACCTTAAAACGAGCTGACAAAATGGATGGACAGTGGGATATACAACACATATATAGAGAGAGGGCAAATATCAATTTGTAAAAGTGGGGCACATGGTTCAGTGAACTAATAACCCAAATAGTAGATGTTATGGTCCCGTTGTAGATGGCCTATAAACCAAGCATATCCCAAATCGAATGAATCATGACCCTTAATACATAGCTAGCGTATCCGATGATATTGTTGCATGCGCCATCCTCAGCTGGGCCCATCATATCAATGGTTTGTGACAATGAACGTGGTTTGGCTAGTGACCCCAACACCACCTAGTTAGTTGGTGTACGTCAAAGCTCTGTAGGCCCCACCATGACCTTGATGTATGTATTTTATCAACACTGTCTATCCATTTTGTCGGCTCATTTTAAGGCTTGAGCCAAAAAATGAAATGAGGCACATCCAAATCTTAGGTGGACCAAACAGTATAAGAGATTTTTGACGCATGATTCATCCACGGTAGCGTTCGACGGACCAATGGCTTAGATTACCTACCCATATATAGTCCCACTTCCCAGATTTGAAAAGTACTCGAATATAGTGCCCAAGTCAAGGTGACATATGCAACACATGTAATAACTTCACTTACTATTTCGCTCAAATTCAATCATATGTGCATGATCTGTACCTACCTGCCAAAGCCAAATGCAGCTCCATTCAAACTAATTACTTTTGACTTTAAAAATCAAGAAAAATCATGAGACTGAGAACCTTCAGGTTGGTCGTCTATTCAATTATCTGTCGACTAACATAGGCCGATCAACGAAAGATAAAGACAGTCTGGTCATCTATCGTTACAGACGAGGATCTAAGCACAAGACACCCACAGAGACTTTTCTTTTTTGTCCAACTCATAGCTCATTGAAGGGCTATTTCCAAGCTGTCGGTGAGACGATAAGCAGAATTTAATGGGTAAGGTTTTTGGCATGCTTGGGAACGTGAGATTCCATGTCATGGAATTGTATTTGGTCCAATTAGGGGTCTACACGAACCGAGCCAGCTCGGTCAACTCGCTCGACTCGGCTCAAAAAAGCTCAATTTGGCTCGATTCGAAGCTGAGTTCGATCCGAGTCGAGTTGGTTTTTAGAGCTCGACTGAGTACGAGCCGAGTTCGAGTTGGCCCGAGCTCGACTCGACTCGGTTCAATATATGGCTCGAACTCGGCTCGACTCGGATCAACTCAATCAGATGATATAAAAAGAGGAAAAAAAAAAAAAGAAAAGAAAAACTCTAGATTTACCTCATTTCCCTTTTGTTTGAAAAAACTTGCTTGGCGCCCGACCCTAGCTCTTTAACCCCCCTCTCTCTCTCTCTCTCTCTCTCCTCGTCCCGGTCTCATGCCCAACCAGCAGTGGCTCTGCCTCCCTCTCTCTGCTCCTCCTGCCCGACCAGTAGCGAGCCGGCAACTCCGCCTCTCTCTCTGCTCATCCTGCCACCCGCGACAACGGTTCTACTCGAAAAGTCGAACTTGAACTTGGCTCGAAAGCTAGAGTTCGAACTCAGCTCGAAAGTTAGAGTTCAAACTTGGCTCGAACTGGTCCGATCTACTGACCAAGTCCAGTCGAGTTGAAGATAATGGCTTGGTCATCGAGCCGAGCCGAGTTCGAGCTAGGGTGTGCTCAACTCGATTCGACTCGATGTACACCCCTAGGTACAATATAAATTTCACTTGGCGTTTGAAAATATGGTAAAAAAAATTTTGAATTTTGAAAATGGGAAATAGTAATTATTACTACTTCACCTGTTTGAAAATGTACTTGGATTTCTATCTTGAAAACGAAGTCAAAAAGATTGGTTTAAATTTTTGGGCCCCACCATGATATATATGATATATCTGAATCGTCCATCAATTTTAGTGTAACATTTTAAGGCATGAGCCAAAAAATGAGCCTGATCCAACACACAGGTGGCCCACACTAAAGGAAACGGTGGATGTTCGACCGATATATTTTTAATGGTGGATGTTCGATTCCCTAAATCTTGTGGTGTGGCCCACTTGAGCTTTGTATCAGCCTCATTTTTTTTGTCAAGTCCTGAATTCAACTAGCATAACAGATGGACGATGTGGATAAGACACATGCATGATGGTGAGCCCCACATATATTTCACAGTCTCCTCAAGTTTAGAGCTCAAAATGTCAATTCAAGCATTGATAAAAACGTTGTAATTACCCAGAGAAATCATTATTACTCACTTGCTGTGTATTTACCAAATGCTTGGAAAATCAAACACACCCTTATGGGCCATTTGCAAGCTATGCGCGGCAAGACGCTTAGCAGAATTTAATGGGTAAGGTTTTTAGCATGCTTGAAACGTGAGATTCTGTATCATGGAATTGTATTTGGTACAATTAGGGGTGTACATGAATCAAGCCAGCTCAGTTAACTAGCTCGACTCAGCTTGAAAAAGCTCAATTTGGCTCGATTCAAAGTTGACTTCGATTTGAGTCGAGATGGATTTTAGAGCTCGAAATTGAGTTTGAGCCGAGTTTGAGCTGGCCAAAGCTCAACTCAACTCGGTTCGACAAATGGCTCGACTCGGATCAACTCTATCCGATGGTATAAAAAGATAATGAAAATGAAAAATACTTTAGATTTACCCCATTTCCCTTTTGTTTAACAAAACCGGTACGGTCCGGTGCCCGACCGGAGAATTTTGAAATTCATAGCATACGTAGGCCCACATGTGTTTTATACATTTATGTGCGTCCTTTAGACATGATTAGTTACCCCGCTATGGATCGATACCAAGACCTCAAGTGTTGAAAGGAGGTATCTACGCTCAGTATGCCAGTTGAGCTATGGATCTGGGTGCGTATTGAAGGAAGAATCTGATCCCAAAGTAGGACTGGAGGGTGAAAGTAGGATGGTATTTTGAAACATATTCATTGTACAATGATGGTATGAATCCACCTAATGGAATTAAATAACATTTAATCCTTTGTTTCAAATGGTTTAAAGGTAATGAGATATCCAAGGTGAGGGGGCACCAAATGAACGGTCTAGATGACAACAACCCCATTGGAGGCCCACTTATAAGGGTTTCGTAGATGGGCATCTCTTATCATCATGTGTGGCAAACGAATGCCAGTTTGAGCAAGTGGGGCATATGGTTAAGTGATCCAATCACCAAAATGGTAGATGTCATCGGCCCGTTGTAGATGGCCCATAAACCAAATCTCCTAGGTTGAATGAATCCTGACCATACATAGATAGGATCTTAGATGATATTGGTGCATGGGCCATCCTCGGCAGGCCCATCACGTCAATGGTTTGTGACACTGAGCTGGCCCCACGTCGAAACCCGAACGGGTAAGAATGGGGTGCGGCCCCAGCCTCACCCAAGACGGTGTGGCCCTTACCGTTGGGGCTACCTTGATGTATGTATTCTATATCCACGCCGTCCATCTGTTTTTTTAGCTTATTGTAGAGCATGAAAATTGAAGAAGATCAGGTTCTAGGGTGGACCAAACCATAGGAAACAGTGGTGATTGTCCATTAATGGGCCACAAAAGTTTTGGATAAAGCTGAGATTTTTTATTTTTATTTTTATTTTTTTGCTCCCTTCGCCCAGATTTACGAGACCTTATCAACAAGTTAGATGGCAAATAAACATTAAGGAAACATTATGGTGGGCCTTAGGAAGTTTTTAACGGTAGGGCGTTCAATCACTACTGTTTCCAACGGAATGGTCCATCTAACTTTTGGATCTACTTCATTTTTCGTGTCATCCTCTAAAATGATCTGAAAATTCGGATGAACGGCGTGGATGTAGAATAAATGCATCAAGGTAGGCCCCACGGCAAGTGCCGCACCGTCTCAGGTGAGGCCTGGGGCCGCACCTAATCCGCTCCTCTGTAAGGAGAAAACCTTTGATACTCCATGAGAGTATGACAGTTGTGTAGTCAGGCACTTGGAAATTGCGTACGTGCCATGTGTAAACCATGTAACATTTATTGGACGGTTAAGAACCTAACCGTACCCGAATCATTAATTCACACTTTATGACTTAAATACAGTGAGTTCCACGGTTGTCGCGGTTTAGGTGAGGCAAGGTAACATCTTAGTGGTTGAGACTCACTGTGGGGCCCACCTCGATGCATTTATTGTATATCCATGCCGTCCATCCGTTTTGGTAGCTCATTTTTCGGCATGGTCCCAAAACATAAGGTAGATGCAAATCTGAGGTGGATCATACGGTAGGGATTGAATTCCCACCATTAGAAGCTTTTCAAGAGCTACATAAGGTTTGGATATAGCTGCTATTTGTATTTTAACTTCATCCAGGTCTGTGTGACCTCATCAACTGGTTGGATGGCAAATAAGCATACAGTCGGCCCTGGGAAGTTTTTAATATTAAGCGTTCAACCACTATTGTTTTCTTATGGTGTGGTCCAAATGATTTTTAGATGTGCTTAATTTTTGGGATCATGACCTAAAATTATCTGTTAAAGAAGATGGACGGAGTGGATATATGATACATAAATCAAGGAGGGCCCACGATCAGGGCCTCACCCACTAACCTGTCCTCCTACCTCACCTAATCCGCGCCCTCCACAGTACTCACTCCCTGAAAATAGATGGCTTGTCCGTTTGCATAGGCGGGATTTCAGCAACAATGATGGAGTATTTGTGGGCCCAGATGTACAGTGCCAATTAAAAAAAATAAAAATCATCTAACTTGGCGTGTGGTCTATAGCAATGGTCCATATTCAATAGAAAATAGTTCAAATATCGGTGTCTAGGATCTTACAGTATAAGAGATTTTTGACCCATGATTCATCCAGGATATCGTGCGACGGACCAATGGTTTAGATTACCAACCCATGGGTCCCACTGATCCCCAAGTGGGCCTCACGTATATGGGAAAGATGGACGGTTATAAAATAAAGATAAAGCAAGGATGGGAGATATCCACTACACGCGTATGGACCGACGGAGGGGTGGAATAGCCTGATGTTGGATAGATATGTTCACGGTGGGACATGCTTTGCAAGTGATCCGGATTCACGTGGGAGCGAATTAGGTGTTACCTGGGTACCACCTTAATGGGTGTTACCTTTACTATGTGGGGCTCACCTTGATGAATATGTTGTATATCGAGACCGTCCATCCGTTTTTCCAGTTCATTTTAGAATATGATATTAAAAATTAAGCAGATGCAAATCTCAGGTGGACCACACCTTTGGAAAAAGTAGTGAATGACTATTAAAAGCTTCCTTCTTTTTTTTTAGTTAGTTTGTCAGTACACACCCATGTCAATACACACACTCCATGTTAGCCACCCCGCTAGGCATCGATGCCAAGGCCTCAGGTGTTGAAACGAGGTATCTCCACTCAGTCTGCCAGTTGGGCAATGGATCTGGGTGTTTAAAAGCTTTTCTTGAGCCACAACTTTTGGATCAAGCTCATCCATGTATTTTACCTTCATCCTGGTCTAGTTGACTTTATCAAACAGGTTTAATGGCAAATAAACATAAAGGTGGGCCTTAGAAAGTCTTTAACAATGTGCATTCAATCACAAGTATTCTCTTTGGTATGGTCCACCTAAGATTTGTATCTACTTAATTTGTGGGAATATGTACTGTAACTGTAATGACACAAGAAAAAGGGTGAAATAATAATGAAAAAGATCACCCTCTTATTTAAGTAAGCAAAACTTTAATAGTTTGGTACCATGGATTTAGGGGACCCTGGTTGTTTGGCATCGTAAAGTAAATGTGGGTTTCAAATCCAGGGGAGTTTGAAATCAATGGTAAGAGTTTGGATTATATCTAAAATCTTTCCAAGGGTAGCACCTGTAACATGTATATCACCATACTATTATTCTACTTGGCGATTATCAATTGCATCACTATCATTACTTTAACATGGTGATCAGAATTGTCCAAACATTGTCTATATAAATCAACAGTTAAAAATCGTTGATTAGTCATTGAGACATGTATTTCAACTATTATATTAATCATTATATACATTTACTAATTAGAGATATTAAAGTTGATTCAGTAATTAAAATTAGGCCCGTAAATATTCCATGCATAACTACTTTTGGATTAAAGTTGATTCCGAATCTAGGGTGCCGAACAAAATAGGGGGATTTCAAATTCAAGGGTTCCAAATCCATGCTCCCAAGCGGGCCCTAGACTCATAAAATTACTTTTAGATCCACAAAATAAAAAGTAATATTTAAAAATTTTATTACTCAATAAAACTCGGACATGTCCATTAGATCACTCATATATTATAATAATAATAATAATAATAATAATAAAGCAATACCCTAGTTAAGTGTTAGAAAAACGTATGTACAGTGTGTATATACAACACATCATCAGGGTGAGCCCACAGTAAGGGTAATACCCACTTACCTAAGTAACACATAATCGTCAATCCGTGCCCGGGCACATAAAGTTCCTGTGTTTGGAAGCTGTGTGGGACCCAAAGAGATGCCTGTAATAAATCCACTCCGTCCATCAGATTTCAGGACCACAATACTACGGGGAGTCTAAAAATCGAGCATATCCAAAACTTATGTAGGCCACACCGTATGAAAGAGTGGGAGTTTCCAGCATTGAAACCATCCTGGAGTCGACCATGACATTTATATACTATCCAAACCATTCATAGGGTTATTAACACTCAGATAAACTGTAGGAACAAATATCATCCTGATACAAAACATCTGCAGTCCCCACAAAGTTTCCAATGGTGGCCGTTCCATCCCTTCTGTTTCGTGTGGTGTGGCCCAAAGGAGTTTTGGATCTGCCTGATTTTTAGATTCGATTACTATAATGATCTTTCAAAATTGATGGACCGAGTGGATTTTTCACGGGAATCTTTGTGGGCCCCACACAGATTCCGACTACAGGAACTTCCTGTGCCCCCACGTCCAAAAAGTTCGTTTTAACGGTCTGTTTGTTTAGTACACTGCATCTCACCTAGTGTGTCCCAAGCCACCATGGAAAGATCAGATCTCTCACACGTTTCCAGTATTGGCACACGTGCCTGCGTGTGGAGGGCAGGGTCTCTACATAGGCATGGACTTTCTCTCGTTCGCGCCTCACAGTTGGGTCCGCCAGCCATGTCGGTTTCAAACGGTCGCAGCGACAAAGCAATCATTTTAGAAGGGTCACCAATTTCAAATATGTTGTTTTTCATTCCATAGAGAGAGAGAGAGAGAGAGAGAGAGAGAGAGAATCTGCGAGAGAGATGCCTCTGACCTACCTCACCTAAACGCACTTGAAAGAATTTATAGATACCAAACAACTTTGGTGATATCCATCTGTTTTTTTTAATTGAAATTGCTGGTTTTAAGCTTCGAATTCTAGAAAGTAGTTCTCTTTCTGGGCTTTCCTAATTTTGTTACTTTTCAAAATATGGCTGGCAATTGAGGTAAACCTCAAAAGGTTTGAATTTGTAAGTGGGTCTTCTTGTATATGGTTGGAGATTCAGTTTAGTTTTTTGTTCATTTGAATATCAAAATGTTCGAATTTTGCAAGTGGGTCTTGTTTGGATTGTAATTCTATTCTTCGGAGTCTCAAAGGATTTGAATTTTACTAGTTAGACTGATTGAATATGGTTGGAAGTTTAGTTGCTTTTGTGTTTATTTATGTTAGTTTGAATCTCAAAAAGTTTGAATTTTGCAGGTGGGTTTTTTTTTTTTTTTTTGGGATTGTGTTTCTGTTTTTGGAGTCCCAAAAAAATTTGGATTTCGCTAGTTGGTCTGCTTGAATGTGATTGGAGATTTAGTCGTTCCTGTGTTTCTGTTCATTTAGATTCATATAGAGTTTGAAATTTGTAGGTGGGTCTGCTTGAATCTACTTGGAAATTTTAGTTGTTTTGACCCTTTTTCTTTTCTTTTTTTCTTTTTTTTTTTTTTTTGGTGGGGGGGGGTGCTGGGGGTTGTTCGAATCTCAAAATACTCGATTCTCAAAAATTTTGAATTTTGCAAGTGGGTCTTTCTGTTCATTGGAGTCTTTAAAATGTTGAATTTTGCAAGTTGATCTGCTTAACTATGGTTGGAGATTCAGTTTCTTTTCTGTTTCTGTTCATTTTGATAATATAAAGTTTAAATTTTGCAGGTGAGTCTGCTTGAATTTTGTCAGAAATTTTAGTGTTTTACACTTTTTTTGGAGGGTTATTTGAATCTCAAAACATTCGAATTTCATAAATGGAAGACAATTGGAAGTTTGGTTTTTAGCCTTTCTGTTCATTTTGAGTTCAAAAGTTTTGAATTTTGCTCATGGTTTCGTTTCTCATGATTATTTACTTCTGCAGATCTCCACACTTTGTATTGTCAAAGGAGTTATTTTCTAGTTGTCTATATTTAATAGGAGATTCACGTACTTTCTGTGCCTTTGCTCTTGCAATTCTATAAATAAGAAATGTATTTGGGTTTCTTGGAATTACATCCAAGTTTATCTATTGATTCATAAAAACTTGAATATTGTTGTGTGGATTCTTTGGGACAGGATTGAATTTTCATGCGCTTTTACTCAATTTACGATGGATATTTCATTAAATGTTGCTTCTGTCAGTTCAAAGCAGACATTGGACAAGAAGTAGATGGAGGAGTACATCGTGAAATGGGTCATTTTGGGAGTTCTTTGCTGGACCACAACTTTCATGTTTGTTAGAAGCATACTCCCGAAGCGCTCTTTTGATTTTTGCAACCGTACCGTGTCTACGATCCATGCATCATTGGCTGTTTATTTAGCTTCTCTTTCTGTAGAAGATTGGAAGTGTCCTGTTTGTCCTTTGGGTTCCAAATCTTCTCCTCAGCAGGTACTCTCTCTCTCTCTCTCTCTCTCTCTCTCTCTCTCTCTCTCTCTCTCTCTGAGACAGGTATCCTAAATTTTCAGTACCTCAATTTGATTTTATTTTTTTTTAATTAAGTTTTGGAAGTGTTTGATCGTAGAATATGAAGTTGGAAAGATCATACTCAGGCAACCATTCATATGTCTTGTTTGTTTGTGGGAACTAAAAACATGCATTTTAAATTCTACACTACGTATCCTATTTATGAGAACGCTTAGATGATCAAGGCAACCCATTGCCTTCTTTATCATTCTCTCATTCCAAAAATGTATTTGTTTGACCTACTTCTTGACATGTTTGTTCTCTTAAATTTGCAGATGGAGACTTTGGCAGTGACCGTTGCATATCTCATTTATGATTTGATATGTTGCTTCTTTGATAACCATGTTAGTCTAGATAATTCAATTCATCATCTGGTCAGCATTGTCGGTATTGGTGCGGGCCTTGCATATGAAATGGTAAGTGCATTGATTTACATGTAGACCATGCAACAAGTAATTGATACCATCTTCTTACATGTATTACTGAAGATGCAAAGTTGCAGATGTACTTAAATTCTAATAATCCTTCATTCTCATTACCACTACAGATTGTCTCTGTTAGAGTATTATTGTGAATGATTTCTTCGAATCACATAACAAAACAACAGCATATGACCATAAATTTCACTCTTATTTTGATGTCTTGGTCTGTCAAATATGTTCGAGACTTAGAATGGCTGGATCCGCGAGTAACTAAAAATTCGACTGAGTGAACTCACCAAATCAACTTGACTCGTCTGGGACTTGGCTCGAGTAAAGGCCATAACAAAGTTTCCAGCCAAAAAAAAAAAAAAAAACCAAGTAAGCAGTAGAGAAAATGAGCACATATGAACTCAATAAGTCAGATACTATCACAAGCTTTTATACTTGAAAAGTAAGACTTCCAAGTAATTGATTGATTTCGAGTTGACTAAGATGGTTTAGAGGCATAAAAACCTTGTCATTGAATCCTAGGCATGAACCAAAATAATCACTATGAATACGATGAATTTCTTGAAAAATAGTTTACAAGGATTTAACGGGAATAGAATGAGAAATTGAAACTAGGAAGCTTGTTCTCTCGTAGGAATTTTTTTTGGAAACTATTCTGCAAGTACCTTATGCAACAAGTGCTCATAAATATTCTCTCTATTTAATCATTTCAACTGATGGTATTGATAGAGTGATATCTGAATATGGTACCTAATCAAGACACCCAACAAGCATATTGCAACATATTTCTGTCTTAAAAAATATCACTCATGCTTATTTTTCTCCAATAGGTTGTCTATAATGCAAATTATCCGTAACTTGAAAAGGCCATAATTCTGTTTAGTACTGTTCTATACTTGCAATGATTCATGGTGACACTAGAGATTCACAAATGCTTTCCAAAAGTATAGTAGGTGTGTATATTAATTATTATCTGCCCAAATAACTCTATATAACTTTCTTTGTATAGTGTGGGTCAGAGATGGTTGCGGCGTTGTGGATAACAGAGATCTCTAGCCCTTTCCTTCACATGAGGGAGCTTCTAAAAGAACTTGGTTATAGGGACACTGACCTTAATTTGGCAGCTGATGTGAGTTTGATGATAGCATTGTTATGAATAGCTTCTTCCTTAATCATGATTTTAGATCAAAGTACAGGCATTGCCTCGTTTTACATAAATATTCTGTGTCAGATCTGTCGATTTTTTCCCTATATTTCATTATTTGACTTTCCTTGTCTTTGGTTTATTCAGATTGCATTTGCAGTCATATTCACACTGGCAAGGATGGTTGGCGGACCGTATCTCACATATGTGACTTTGACAGCCGATAACCCACTGCTTATAAAGGTAACATGCTTTCATTCACTTTCTTGCTATTAAAATACCTCAACATGGAAAGGAATCGATAGTTCATCAACATTTTCAAAGCAGCAGTGGCTCATCCTTTTTACATGTGGTTCACATGTCCGGCTACCCAGAAAATCAATTTCATGTTGCAAATTGTTGATGATGTGTACTTAAAAATCAAACCGATGTAGCAATCTTAGTCATCCAATTGGTGGTTCTATCAAATGGATCCTGAAAAGTAAAATAGCAAGTGGCCCAAATTCAATGGGTGAATTCACATGGTTCCTATCTGCTCAGTTTGATTTTTGGGTTATGCTTCACAATCGGGTCCGTCATTTGGATGATCAGGATTGCCATACAAGGTACAACTATAACTTACGTACAGTGGAAGAGTAACATATGTATGGTGGAAGAGTCACAAACATTTTTAAAATGGTCTTGAGCTGGGAGTGGAGATCAGTACATATTCCTGCAAAATGTAAAATTAGTTTTTTTTTTTTTCTTTTTCAAATGAAATCAATGGTTTCGTGTGACCTTTTTCAGGCAATGGCACTGGGATTGCAGTTGGTGAGCACGTTTTGGTTCTATAAGATTGCTAGAATGGTGAGATACAAACTGGTTAAGAGGAGGGCACCAAAGAAAGTGACCTAAGCTTACCACTAAAGTATGTTAAACTTGTTATGTTGTCTATTAGCCTATTCATTGTATAGATTGCAATAAAAGTTGGACATGAAATTTAGATGGTTATTGCAACTGGGTTATGCTATTCTCCACTCATGAGACTTGGTTACATAGTATTTTTTTGATGAAAAAAATGCAGACCCAAGAACTATGGTCGGTACAAGAGATAGAGAGAGAGAGAGAGAGAGAGAGAGAGAGAGAGAGAGACTCTCCCAGCATCCAAACACAAAAACTAGATCCTTCGTAATAACTTTCCCAGTACCCAAACACCATAGACAAAATCTCTTTCACTACGTATCTTTCTTCTTCTTCTTCTTTTTTTTTGCGATCCTTTTTAAGATTCAGGGAAACAGAAAGTTTTAGGAAGTAAATGGTTTTCACTCTTACAGGCCTGAACCATTACGGCCCGGAAGTTTGTGCTGGGCCTTGAATTTCATTTTTGTATGGATCAGAACCAGCTCGCTTTGATGACCTCTTCCATCAACGCACAGCCTGATCTTGAGTCCAGGCCCATTTATGACTGTTGCCAGTCACAACCTGAATTTAGAACCTGATTAACCAATGAGCCAGGCCTGAGCCCACATTTAATATCCTTTTGATAATTAGGCCAACCAGGATGAGACCTTAATCTGGCCCATCACCATGAAATCATTTTAATTGTTAATCATAGAATCCATGGTTAGAAATGCAGTAAGTACCACCAATCATCATTCCATTTATTTCAATTTCCAATGCACTCTATGTTTACATGAGAAAAAAATGACCTGGCCCCCACTTTTTGTTAAAACATCAACATAGATATTAATAAATGTAGAGCACTTCTATTGGACCATTTACCTTCCTTTTTGAAAATCTCATCCCTTCTTTTCATTTACAAAACTACATTTCCTTCTTATTTCTCCTTTCTGCCCTGTTAGTACTTCTATCTCTCCCATCTTGATCATTGCCTTAACAAACTTCTTCTCCCAAGCTGATGGTTGAGCTGCACTGTCTACCACTTGTTTCTTTGTTAATTTATTAGTGAGTAATGTATGGTCAGAAGTGAACAACCCTTTGTTTTCCAACACACCCTCATAATATTTGTTGTCCATGATGGTTGGCGTAGATGTGTCCATGACAATGGTGGGGTCCACCTTACTCCCACTGGGGCACTTTGATCTCAACTTTTGTGCCAGATGGAAGTTGAGAGTTGGGTCGGGTAAGCCAGTTTTGTTGAAGTTCCTATGCCTCCCAAGGAGCGACGAACAATGAGAGACTCCAATGGAATGCGCTCCTACACACAAAAAAAAGAAGAAGAAGAAGAAGAAGAAGAAGAAGAAGAAGAAGAAGATACATTTTCATTGCAATGGAAGCTAAAGGGTAGACCCTTTGGGTGTTTGATTGACCTGAATTGCAATAATTCAATTGAATATAAGAAGAAATGACAAAAACAGAGATGGGTTCACTCTAATCCTTAATAACGACAAACCCTGGTTATAATTCTCTCTGTTTTCAAGTGTGAATTGAGATCATCAGAATTGCTATTTGAGGCTGGTGATTTCCACTCATTGACTTGCATTATTGCAATTTATTCAAATTGAGCATCCAAACACATATTTTTTAATGTTTTAAATGAATAATAACATCTGCATTCAATTAGATGTGGGGTCCAACCATTATGGAGTACCTGAGAGGGTGACCATATCGTCAAGTGACAAGCCCTTGCTTGCAAATCGTTGTATGAGAGCATTAGCATCGAAGTTAGGGGTCGGGAGGTTGGTGATAACTTCCGAGGCTCGAGAGATCCTACCGTCTTTCCGTCCTCCACGGACCGCGTAACGTCCAAATTTACCAGACTAATCAATGATCACCAAAACAAAGAAAACCTATGTCATTGACATCCATAGCTGTGTGTTTTCATGGCTTATGTGTACATTACCTTTTCAACACTATCTCTAGCTGCATATGCGATTATGTCCGCACACGACACGACCCCAGAGCAGTGATATTCCAAGGCTTCTTTAATTTGATCGATCAGATCAAAACCTTTGAGGCTTGGATTGTTCGCCGGTGCATCTCTCTCTGCTTGATTGTGTGCAGTTGAATTTAAGAGTATTGATGCATCACACCCCTGCATTAAGGACATGTAGATCTCTTTGTCATGTTGTCATGAAACCGTGTTCGTCATGCATTACACTAATGCTGCGTCCGATGTATGAGCATATTGGATCACTAACATTTTCTTTAAATCAAAGACGAAGGGTGTGTTTGGTTGCACCAAATTTTGTGAAATATCATGAACTTTTGCACCAAATTAGACCCATTAATCATGTAATTTATTGATATTGGGTGCAACCAAACGCACCCGAAATGACAAAACGTTACGATGTTTCCTACTATTCATAATGAAGCAGCCACCCTTGAAAATTGCAGTATGTACCTTTCCGGTCCAACTTGAAAGTAATGTAGTTGCAATTTGGACCCAGGACCTCAATATGAATATTCAATGCTAAAGGCCTCTTTGGGTGCCACTTAAAAATGAGTTCATCTCAGTTTAGTGAATAGTGATTATGCATTGGAGATAATTTGTTGTTTTGGAAGTATTTCAAATAATCTCTATACCAACAATCATGATTTCTAATACATAATTAGGATTAACTAAAATGAGGCGAACTCATTCTTAATTAGCACCCAAACGGGCCCAAAGGAAATTTAAATTCTATTATTTCTACTTAATCATACTAAATTGCAATTCAATTCAATACTGCATCCAAATGCACCCTACGGTGTAGTTTGAGAATGCATGCATGCAGACATACCCTTACAAAACAATCATGGAAATGCATCCTTATTATTCTGGCCGGCACGCCTGTGTCACATTGAACGAAATTGTCCATCATCTTGGAAATAATCACCTCTGCTTTAGGACATGTCTCACAATAGTAATCATACCGTAGACCATCTCCTACGGCCGGGACGGCTAGGATCACCAATACCAAGCCAATGAAACATAAAACTGCAAAACCCTTCATTAGAGATTTCTGAGGACTAGAGAACTCAATGAATTCCTTGCTCTTGTAAGAGCTATATATATGTTTCTTCGATCATTCATAATTTTTTTTAAAAATAAATAAATAAATCTTCTAAACCAAGATAGAATAGGCTATTTCGTATATACCCAACAGATTTTGAATAGAAATGGCATGAGATTGGTCGAATGGTTTATGTCATTGAGAAGTTTCTGAGAAGTGTTTCAATTGATTTCTTGTTCCACATTGCTAATTAATGTGGGACCCATCCTAGTATGGTAACCCAACCCTCCAGTGAATAGGCCACCACAAACCCCACATGCAGATTCCTTGCCATTCACTTCTGCAATATTTATTTAGGAAAAAACAAGGTGTTGGTGGCCATATGTGAGGTTAGAAAGGGTCCCAGGCCTAACAAGTATGGCTCATAGCAGTTTGATCACTTGATCAAGAATCCAATTACACGATTGTGCGAGTGTATTTGTGGCTCACACGTGCCAAATCTGCACAAATGCAAGATCCATGTGGTTCATCAGGTAGCCCCCACATGTAGACGTCGTCCTCAAAATAAGGCTAATACGCTGGGTCATGGGCAATGAAATTGGATGAATTAAATTAGTGATCAGTGGTCCACACGCAACATAGACGTGGGGCCCATCAGACGAGTGGGTCTGGCTATTTTTCAGGAATTGCATCGAAATGGATCAGTCATGTGCGAGCCAGCGGGACACATTCTTGCCAGTTAGCCCCATTTGCAGTCATCCATAATTAATGTTTTTAATAGCTCTGCATGGTTACATGACTGTGATAGGTTGCAGATTTGAATGGGCAAACGACTTTGTCTTTGCTTAAGCCATCAAAAGAAATTATTTGTTCTTTTCTCATTTCTCGCATCTTTCTTATTGCAGTAGAATTATCTAAAAAGTCCCTTCCAACTGCACAGCAAATACTATTTTAAATCCAAAAATCAACAACCATCATTCCACCTGCTGTTATCCACTGCAGAGAGGGTGGAAATTAAGAAAATCGGACAGCCCTTCAAGCACGCAATAGCTTCCTACTGGCTGCAGCCCTTCAAGCATGTAATTGCTTCTTACTAGTCGCAGTTGAACACCGCATTGCCAGTTTCTAATTTGCCATAATAGCAACGATGATCCTATTATCATTAGGAGAAACATGCCAAGCAACATAATCCTTTGAAGAAAGAAGGGCAGAGAATTGCTTGAATCATGCACCTAAGTATAATGATTTTACAAAGAAAACCCTAAACATTGAAGTTTTGTTCTTTGTTCTTATCTTTTTCCTTTTCTATAGGGGAGAATTTTCCCTAATTTTGAGTAATGTTTTTCCTAAAGAACACCGCTCAGATCACAAAGAATAAATAAGGGTGCATTTGGTTACACCAAATATCATGAGACCCCCTGATATCATGAAATCCTGAATGATGAGGTTATTTGTTTAGGGTGCGTTTGGTTTCACCAAATATCATGAAATTTCATTATATTTGGTGCAACCAAACACACCATAAACAAAATAACCTCATCATGGACGAATCTTGAAAATGATACATTTGAGTTCATCCCACCAGTATCAAATAAAATGTATTCATTAAATACATTTCACTAAAAATCGCTAATTAAATTGGGCAAATGAACATGTTTACAGCAGCAACTCCCAAAAACATATGGGAATTTTGAGGCCCGAAACCACTGGTCATGCAGTGTTTCAGCAAAGGCGATCTGATTTTCAGATGCTTCAGCATCCAACCATGCAGTTACAGTATTGCAGATCATGTAAACAAAGACAACGAGGGCATGTTTGCATGCACAATCCAAATTGAATTGCAGTTATTAGCCTACCAACGTGCAAATGACCACGTTGCAATCACCAAGCATTAATATTGGGAGAATGGCCTCCAGTCATCTTCAAGTTGCAATGGTTGCAGAAACTGCAATTTGAGGGCTCTTCCTTGATACAAATACTTGAAAATGTAACTATGACAAGGTCATTTTTCTTTGAATGGACTGATCAAAATTCAATTCACTTGTGCACATAAACACATCCTACAAATGGCTGCATTCCTAATTAGATTTTATATATATATATATATATATATATATATATACAGAAAAAGAAAATGGAGGATTCATCTAAAATCTGCAGTGGGCATTATTGATGCCTGATGATTTCACGTGGGTATTCTTTTGCTAAAAAAGGCCATCAATTCCATTTTCCAGTCTCAATGACAGACGCCTGCTTCGTCAGTTTTTTCCTTTCTTTCTTTCATTCTTTCTTTTGGATATTTGACGGCAACTGAATACTGAAAATAAGCAAAGCAACCCTCAATGGCCAGATGACCAACAGGGTCATCAGTTAACAAGGTTGATTGCTATACTCTCACATTGAGATGGTTTGAACAAACCATGGCTTCCAAAAAAAAAAAATTTTACAAGACCCAACCGGCCTCCCAACACACACACACACCAAAAAAAAAAAAAAGAAGAAGAGGAAACCATGCAAATTGTCAAATGAGTTCACACGACTGGCTGTGCATTTCTTTTGCCATTAATGGTGAAACAATCTTTCAGTGGAAAACGTGATGCACTGCCCCAGCTTCCCTGGCTCTGGTATGGAACTGCCTGTTCTAATCCTTCCCAAAATCAGCATTGTAGTGAGAAGTAGACTCGAGTTTTTTGGCTTCATTCAGTTTCCGAACAGCCTGAAACAATAGATGATGGAGAGATTAGCATAACCAAGGGCCAAAGTCAAAGGAAACTGTTTTTCTAATATTTAAAACCAACGGGAAAATATCCTAATTGTCAATTAGGTAATTGATATTTAGTTCCCTCCTTTTTATGCAAATGCTCCTTTTTATCTTTCAGAATTAGAATACTACCAGAAGCAAACTATTGATGCAGTAATGGTGGCAAAAACAGGTGTATGGATTAAAACATCGGATGCAAATATAATTTCCCTCTTCTTAATTCATATTGGGCTTTTTTGGTAAAAACGAGAAAAAGAAAAAAGAAAGAAATTTTACAAAAGACTACCTAATTAATATGAAATTTACATTCTGGTACCTTTTTAAAAGTGGTTTTCAAAAGGCTACCGCATTAATCGATATGGTTATCATTCTAATACCTTCCATCCCAGGCGAGTAAATGGGTATGTGGCTCTGATGGAACCCACCATGATGTTTATGTAAAATCCACCCCGATCACCAAATGCTTCACCCCATGTTTGGCCAAGAACCCAAAAATTAGCTTGATCTGTGATTTAGGTGGGCCATATGATTCGAAACAGTGTACAGGGCAATGCCTGCCCTCCAAACTGTTTCCATTAGTATGGCCCAAGTGAATCACATATGGGTATGATTTTTGAGCCACATACGGAAATTTTTGTGTAGAATCTAACTGTTGGAGTGGTTTTCATATGATTATCACAGTGGGGGTCCTGTAAAAATCAAGGGTGGACATCTCTCTCACAACTGTTTCCTCTAGTATGGCCCACTAGAATCACAGGTCAGAATGATTTTGTCTCTGGGCATAATATGAGACTAAAAATCTTATGGTCGGAGTGGATCTTACATAAACACATGGTGGGCCCTGTCAGAATCAAGAGCAGTGTCCGTACAATTCATTTTTTTCTTGTGAATAATCTCTTCACTTTTTCTCGTGAATAATCTCTCTGTAAAGTGGTAGAGGGATGCCCGGACTTGATTTTTTGCGGGGACCACTAGATGTATATGAGAAATTCACCCCGACCATTAGATGCATAATCCCAGTTTAGGCACAGAGCCAAAATAAAAAATAAAAAAATTCAGCTCTTGATTCAGGTGGGCCACACCAAAGAAAACAGATGGCAGAGACATCCACCCTTGATTTTTACAGGGTCCACCGTGATGATTATATGAATTCCACTCCATCTATTAGATGCCACAACAAAATTTAGGATTGGGGCATAAAAATCAGGCCCATCCATGATTCAGGTGTGCCATGCCAAGGGAAGCAGTCTGCCAGATGATAGTTATCCTATAGACTGTTTCCAATAATGTGGTCCATCTGAATCATGAATGGAGCTGATTATTGGATCCTTGTCCTAACAAAAGGTGATGAACTTGGCAGCCAGGTGGATTTTACATAAGCATTATGGCGGGGCCCACCCAAGCAGCTGAGCCTTTTTCTCCCACGCCCACCCAACCGGCTGTTAAAGAAATGTAACAGAAGGTAGTTAAATGATAATTATATTGATTAATGAGGTAGCTTCTTGAAAACCTTTTAACAAAAAGGTATGGAATGTAAATTCCATATTAATTAGGTGGTTTGTCGTAAAATTTGCAAAAAGAAACTGCTTTTGTGATTCAAAATACAGATTCTGCCCTAAATAAATAAATCATCAGATTTTCAGATCCAATAAATGTAAATATTTTCAATTAAGGACTATATTTTGCAAGCAACATGAAGGCCGAGTCCCATGAAAGATATGGGTGTATCGGCCTAATATAGGGCCAAAACAACTGCATATCAGTGGTGACCGATACAGTACACCAAATATGATTTGCAAACCATGGTCCAGGGAGCTCCATATACAAAAGAAGTTTTAAAATCCAATATGATTCTCCATCAGTGCCAGCGAAAATGCCTGAAAGATTTGTCTTAAAGTAATAAATATTTGAAAAGGGAGTACTCATGTATCATTTCTAGAACAACCATGGTGTAAACGTAGAATCAAGGACGACTCTAGGAGGATAAGGTGGTACAAAGTATTCCAGCTAGGCATGCGCCAATCACTCAGCTAATTGATGAATTCCAAACGCCTGCCTGTTTGTTGAAGTGGCACTACCTTTCATATACCCTCATAATGAGCAAGCGACTATTTGAATCAACGACTTCCACCAAAAGAAAAACGAACCTTCATAAAGTCTTCATGGATGACGTAATCTCGTTCTGCACGAATCGCAGACATCCCAGCTTCCGTGCAGACGTTACGAAGATCTGCTCCATTAAACCCCTGACAAGTTTAGAAAGGAAGATTTCAGGTGACAATTTGACATAGGAATACTAGGTTCAAGCTCCTCCAATTAATGAAGGAATGGCAGACCTCTGCAAGCTTTACAACAGCTTCATAGTCAATCTCGCCATGTTTGGCAATTCCAGCAGCATGAATTTTAAGAATTTCCATTCTTGATTGCTCATTTGGTAACGGAATCTCTATCTTCCTGTCCAATCGCCCAGGACGGAGGAGCGCTGGATCCAATACATCAGGTCGGTTCGTTGCCATAATCATTTTAACCTTGAAACCACATTGTAATAATCAGATTTCCAAAAAGAAAAAAGAAAAACCTAGCATACAAATACATATAATAACTTCTGAATGGTGCAATGTCAAAAAAATAATAATCAAATAGAGGCAAAAGAACACCCCACTTCTGAAACTCATCATGCACAAATCAATATGGCTATTTGGATAGAAGTCATAAGAAGGCACTACCTTTCCGAGCGAATCGAAACCATCCAGCTGGTTAAGCAGTTCCATTAATGTTCTTTGGATCTCACGGTCAGCACTAGTTCCCTCGCTAAAGCGGCGTCCACCAATGGCATCAATTTCATCCATGAAAATGATGCAGGGCTTGATAGGTAGAACAAGAGCATTAGAAGAGTTTTCCCCCCTTTGAAGTGTTAGATTAGATGTCTAAAAAAATGTTCTTTCGAATGCACTGGGATTTTTATTTTATTTATTTTGTTTTTTTTTTTTTTTTTTGGGGGGGGGGGGGAATAAAAAGAATTAGACAAGCGGACAATATGCAATGCATCATCTAATGTGCACCGTTAATAACCTCTGAAAGCATAGATAAAACAACAACAACATCAAAAATGAAGATGGTAACAGCATTATCCAACCTAGTTCGTAAATGCATTACACAAAACTTGTATGTGTGATTGATTCAAACGTGTGAGAGATGCTGAGTCAAAACTATTAAGCATGGAATTTGAGTTCTTACTTGGTGATCACGTGCATATCCAAACATTTCCCTGATCAACCGCGCACTTTCACCTATGTATTTATCGATTATAGCACTCGAGACAACCTACATGAAGGTCAAATAGTTCAAACATCCTAAGTTTCGGTCCATGGATAGGGGAAAAACAGTTTATTAAAACTTCTTCAACCGCACTAAGCCTAACCTTGAGAAAGTTGGCTTCTATATTGCTGGCAATGGCTCTGGCCAACAGTGTCTTGCCCGTCCCAGGAGGACCATATAGAAGAACACCCTGAAATTGTTTAGTTTATAGAATTGATCATCAGATGGATTTAGATGGGTGGTGAAACTGCAGACAAGAAACCACACACATTGCTACAGAAGACTTCACCTTAGGGGGCTTGATCCCTACTCTGACAAAGAGTTCAGGATTCATGAGAGGTAGCTCAATAGATTCTCTGAGTTCCCGGATCTGATCAGACAACCCACCCACAGCGGAGTAGCTAACATTACCAGGATCTTCGTGCAACATGTTATACACAACTGGATCAACCTGGGACAAATTATACATCCATATCATCAAGACCAATTGCTTCTGATTTTTAAATCTGGCCTATAAGGAGGGAGAACACATCAATCCATCAATTGCTTTGGTGGCTGCCAAAACATGATTGGTCGGTTTCCGAGTAGACTTGGTGTTTGTCAAGACATGGAAAACATAACCTGCATATAGTACACTAGCATTTTGCCACTTCCTCTAGCCCCAATCATGGTTGAGATAAGAACAAGACTATCATATTCTTATCTCAACCACAGTTCAGTGCTAGTCATGCCAGCCTTGGGAACAACAAACTCCCAAAACCTGTATCTTTTCAACTGTTAATGCATCACAAATAAAGCAGACTGCATAACATGGGTGATACTGATAGGTACCTCGCGTGGGAGAGCACGCATGATTGTGAGAGTTGTCATGTCAAGAACCACTCTGGTTCCTGCTGTCAGCTTCTCTTTATCTACTTTACTGCGACAGCCAACAACATATCTAGGACCACTACTAGCTTTGACTATTACTGCAATAAGGCACAGGTAATCAGCTAAATGGTTGCTGATTCTCTTCCCAACCTCACTAGCAAATAACAATAGTATCATCTAATGTGCACCGTTAATAACCTCTGAAAGCATAGATAACAACAACAACAACAAAATCGAAAATGAAGATGGTAACAGCATTATCCAACATATTTGGTAAATGCATTACACAAAACTTGTATGTGTGATTGATTCAAACGGGTGAGAGATGCTGAGTCAAAACTATTAAGCATGGAATTTGAGTTCTTAATAGAAGAGAAAGAAAAGTCATGTGACTCAAACCAGCAAACAACAGTATATATGTTTCATCAAATACAACGAAACCTTCAAATAACATGAGAAACTTGTATATTTCAAGGAACTCAAGTCAAAACAGAACTTTCTTCTTCAACTAAAACTATTCATTCATGCCACAGATTTTTTCTGTAATGAAATGCCATGCAGAATTTTAAGTTTATGCTTAGACCTTAAACAGTCACTAGATGGTTTTACATATGACTTCAAGAGATAATGATAAATCGAAAAATGGTGGGAAGGTAAGAGGTCACTACATCTGATGATCAGATTCTTTTCTTGATTATAATGTATGTGTTGATATTGCATTTTAATAATGAGGAAATATATAATGCTCTGCCTGAACTATAGCCACTTTTATACCAGCCAGCATTAGGTATTGGTGATTGCCACCTTTCAGTGATCTAGCTTGAATAAAGGTAACTGCTGGTTCAAGCCAAGCATTGTGTATTACCTCTCTAGTATCAATAGCACAAGGCTAGAATGATTCTGGTACAGACTTAAACCCCTAATACCTCTGTTCAACCATATCACTGGAACCTATTTAACAAAATGGAATTATAGGATCCCAATGCATCGGGTGCAAAGTGCTCTGGTGCATTCCACCTTTACAAGTGAGGCCCATGAATTAGTAATCCAGAATGTTGATATGGTAGATCTCACCGTGGATGAAAGATGCCTAAAAAATCTTCCGACATCCAACCCTTGGTCTTTCTTATGGACTATGGACTGCCCCCCCCCCCCTGACTATCAATTTGTAGGTTATTCATGGAAGCATCAAGATCATCCACTTTGGGAGATTTTTAAGGCATACCCATCTATAGTGGGGCATATGATACTCATTATATTACCAAAACATGTGCCACACCTGTACAAACTGGGTTCACCAGGCCACGCCTTAGTATTCTGCAGTAATACATAAACCACCATCATCAACGTCATCATTTGAGCCTTGTCCCAGCTATCTGGGGTTGGCTTGATAAATCTGTTCTCGCCAATAATTCCCATATAAGGGCCTATTCCTAGGCAAGTGAACAAGCCTTTGGATCCCTTCTCACCAACTTGATCTAAGTCCTTCTACCCTAAATGATGCCCCTCTTTACCAAATCTGTCTCCAGTTTTGTTGGACATGACCAAACCATCTCAATCTACTCTTCATGGACTAAAGTCCAATCATTTGAATAGGGCATGACCAAACCCTCTTTACCAGATCTGTCTGTTGATTCTCATGGCAGCTTTGCAAACATTTGACAACCGTCTGCTCATTTAATATCAACCTTCCTATGTTTGGGTTGGGGCACGGCAGGCTCAGATGATACTGGTAGGTGTAATTGCCATTGACACTTGACAGGTGCAAGTGAATAAATGCAAACTAGAGTGCAATCATTTGAATATGATATGAAAGAGAACAGTTGTGAATACTTACAACGCTCGTCATCAAGAGGCCGGAGAACTTCTCCTATGATCTGTCCAACACTCTGAAGAGACTTCAAATCATCTTCGGTTCTAGCAAAATCCTTTTTCGCACCTCGCAAGTTCTCCCTCACTGTCATTTTACAATTACCAAAAAACACATTATGTACTTGTGTAGGCACTATTACCTGAATCAAGCTAAATATATATGACAAACAAACAAATTTGTTATCTCAACCCTTGAGATGATCACTACTAATCCAAAACATCAAAATTGTGATTCTTGGATGACCATAAAATTTTCAATTATCATAAATCCTGACATCTGACCTTGTGTCTTAGGGTGCATTTCGTTGCACCAAATATCATGAAATTTCATGATTAGTCAATCAAATCTGGTACGAATTTTCATAATATTTCATGAAATTTGGTGCAACCAAACACACCCATAATCAACAGTTTTTTAATCACCAGTGTCATGCCAGGCTAGTTACTGTAATCTTCTGCGGACACTGGATGGCAGTCCAGACCGTTCATTTGTTGGGACCCATATCTGATGTATCATGATCTAAAAACTAAAACAAACTGGATAATCCCACCCACATATTTATACGATCTTTCCCGTTGAACGAGACCCATAATAGATTTGCATCTTTTCTAAACCACCCATCGACAGGTCATCAATCAGATGTTAAGATCAGCCATTCATAAAAAAATTCTGCACTACGACCAATCCACCAGTGGTCCAACCAGATGAACGGTCCATATCATCAGATCCACACACAAAAACATACTATTACAACTAATCACACCACTAAAAACCCTAATCTCCTTTTCGACATCACATTCATGACAACAGATCGAAATAAAAATCGAGTACAAAAGAGACGGAATTAAAACCCTAATCGAGAATTTAGGGCAGATGAACTCCAAATCAAGATGAATATCAAAAGAACGAAAGAGGAGTTAGGGTTTTATTTCACTCCTTGGAGATGATTTTTAGAACTGACCTGTTCGGACTCTGGAATCGAGTTCCTTGTGCTGGAGGAGCTTCTTCCTGTAATCGCTGACGACGCTGCGGCGACGAGCAGCGTCTTCTCCGCCGTTCATCTCCAGATCGACGGTTGATGATTTCTTTTGCCGACGAATTTCTCCTATTTTTGGAATTTTCTTCTTTTCTTCTTGTGTATTGACGGAGATTCTCGCGGAAGAGCAGAGAACAACCAAAGACACATGATTCTATGAGCGGCCCCGCACGTGCGATATGAGGTCTCAAGGGGCCGGGTCGGGCCTGCAATCAGAATTTTGAAGAGCTGGCCCGAAGCCCGGACTAAAACAGTTCAAATTCCGGGCCGTGACCTACCCCAGGCCCGGCCGGTGACAGCCGTATGTGGGATCCATGCGTACACGTGTCAGAGATCGGGGACATTTATCAGGTAGGGTACCACTTGAACGGTTCACGGAGCAAAACAAATGTGGGTCCGGTGACCAGGTAGTTCAAACTTTTATGACATTTTATAAATGGACGGTTAGGGATGTCGAACTGCAGAGGTTCAACGTACATGTGTGGCCCACTTGATTAGTTTAGTAACCCGATTTTGGTGCGCCCTACCCGATGAATGGCTAGAATCCATGGTACCCATGCGGGATTCATGGATGCATGATCCATGCCGCCTGCTTTCTGCATATGACGACACACGTGTCAGAAACCAGGGTCGTTGACTGTTTGGATTTAGCAAATTCGTGCTGTAAATGAGTAATGATTATAATTACGGCCCTGCATATGTATGCGTGGAAAGTACCACCATGGTTGGATATGTATGCGTGTAAAGTAACACCATACACGTGGATTAAATTCTTCGATATGTCTTATATACACACCATCAAAGGGCCTGTTTGGCCCGGCGAATCCCATGGGATTTGGAGGGATACGACCGCAATATCCCAGGATATACACGACGAGCTAAACAGACTCCTAAGGGCGTGTTTGGGCGTTGGGATTGGAAGGGATTCGGTGGGATGGGATTCAGAAAACATAGTTACCCTGTTGCCATGGGATAAGAATAATTCCATGCTTTGTTGGTAATCCGGTGGTACATTAAATGGATATACTAACCATCATTGGAAGTTATTGAGAATAACACACATGTGTTATATCTAGATCGTTCATTTATTTTGTAACCTCATTTTATGGCATGGGCCTAAAAATGAGGTAGATCCAAAACTTATATAGCCCCATTGAATTTTTCAACGGTAAGTATTCAATCCCCATTGCTTTCTATGGTAGGGTCCACCTGAGCTTTATATTAACCTGATTTTTTGGCCCATACTCTATAATAATCTCAAAAAATGGGTGGACGGTGTGGATCTAACCTACACGTTATAGTGGGACCTACACAACTTGCTAACATTGAGTGAAATTGGCATGGGACCCAATGCAATTCCATCGACAACTTTTCCATCCTCCCCAAACATGGAGTGGAATTGGCACGAGACCAGATGCAATTCCATCCCACCTAATCCCTTCTAATCCCAGTGCCCAAACACGCCCTAAACTTGTCCCAAATATAAGCAATCCCATTGATCTCAAAACAAACAACTGACATCACCATCACTGCCTTAAAATTGATCTCATCCCTTAGTTGGACGGATTAGAAGGTAAAATCTCAGCATATGCCCAGCGTGCCAAATAGACCTAATAAACTTGTCCTGGGTTATAGCAATCTCATGGATCTTAAACCAATTCACTAACACCACCATCATTACATTAAAATCCATCTCATCCCTCCTAATCCCATGAGATTTGCCCAGCCAAACAGGCCCAGCGGATTGGAAGGGATTGGATGGTATTGGAAGGGATTGGAAGTGAAAATCCGGGGATTGGCTGGGTGTGCCAAACAGACTGGGTGATCTGATCCCAGGATATAGCAATCCCATGGATCTTAAGACAACCCACTGACAACACCATCATTACCTTTAAATCCCATCCAATCCACCCTAATCCATTCAAAATTACTTGGGACGTGTTTGGTTCGAGGGATTAGAAGGGATGAGAAGGTTTAATCCCGGGATTGGCCGGGCATGCCAAACAATCTCGATATAACAATCCTCAGATATAGCAATCCCATGGATCTTAAGACAATCCACTAGCAACACCATCATTACCTTGAAATCCATGGCATCCACCCTAATACCATTCAAGGGCTCATCTGGGATGGGCCCTTGAATGGTATTAGGGCGGATGGCATGGATTTCTAAGTAATGATGGTGTTGTCAATGAATTGTCTTGAGATCGATGGGATTGCTCTATCCTTGGATTGCTATATCCAGCCTGTTTGGCACGCCCGACCAATCCCGAGATTAAACCTTCCCATCCCTTCTAATCCCTTGAACCAAACATGTCCCAGGCAAATTTGAACGGATTAGGATGGATTGGATGGGATTTAAAGGTAATGATAGTGTTGTCAGTGGATTGTCTTAAGATCCATGGGATTGGGATCACATCACCGACTCTATTTGGCATGCCCGGCCAATCCCGGGATTTAACTTCCAATCCCTTCCAATACCATCCAATCCACCCAGCCAAACACGCCCTAATCTATCTTGTAACCTCCCTTTTATCTCATTACCCATGAGATAATGAAGATTCAAACTTCAAGTGGATCACACTACAAAAAGCAAGACAGTGATGGCAATGTAGAAACCTTCTTACGGCTCAACAGTATGTTACATGTTCATAATCTCACACAAACTTCGGTAAAGGGAAAATACAAATATCAACTTCATACAGCACTTTTGTGATCCATAAATGTTTTTAATATTGTTTATTGTGGGAAAAATCAATTTGATTGAGCCATATGATACACATGGCGCAAAATAACCATCAATGTGTCTACTATCAAGAACTGACCATCTCAACGTTGGATACCAATCTCAACATTAGATACTGACCTCGATTTCGAACTAGAAAAATGTTCGAAGAGAATCTTACATTGTAATTGGACAAAATTAATCCAGCATTCCAGCTACAGATCACGCCAATCAAGATGGAATCAGAAATATTCTCAGAAACAGATCCATACCCAAATACGGGGTCTGTCTAACGTATCTAACAAATTGATTGGAATATGCAGACGGTATAGAAAACCTTTAAATATACCACTCCATCTTGAGTAAAAAGCATGTGCAAAATCTCAATGTTAATCACATCTACTCTAGGTTCATCTACCTGGCATAGGCATCAGAGGGTCCCTAACCACAAGCTATGCCCTATTGTCCATCATTTTTTTTACTAGTGAAGATATCTAATAACCTACGGGTAGAACCACGGGTCCAACCAGATTTGAGTGATAACAACATTAATTCAATCCTTACTATTTTTTTAAAAAAATAAAAATAAAAAATTGTGACCCATTTTCACTTTGGATCTCCTTTATTTTGTCCTGTTCTATAAAATGATATTGCAAGGTGAATGGATGATGTGAATATAACACATACCTCATGGCAAGCCCCATGAATTTATTATAGGATTTCACACCCATGATTCATAGTGTGGTATGATGATGTGAGTTTTACACTACATTTCATTGGTAGTTGAGAATCCAAACAAGCAGTACACTCATTAATATACTCGTTGATAAGCTGCATAGGTACATTGGTTTTACTTTTCTTAACTGCTCATTTTACTTATGTGAGTTTAACCTAGCTGATCAGTGCACCGTCATTATTGACATTATTTTTAGTTCATTATATGAGTTTAACCTATCTAATCAGTGCACCAACATTATTTTTACTCCACTATTTTCATGCAGGGTTAACATTTGGTGGTGAGCACATGTTGTAGTTTTTTTCCCTTACTCCATTCATGAGGAAACATTTCACGGTAGCCTCTAGAGGTGTACATGAGTTGAACTGAGTCGAGCTTTGCACAACTTAACTCAACTCGGCCACTTGCTAACCTCAGCTCGAACTCGGCTCGGCTCGGCTCGGTCCTCGAGCGTGACTGGCCAACTCAGCTCAGGCCAGTTCGAGCCGAGTTTGCCTATGCGGCATTTTCACAAACACATGGTCTGCACCTTCAAAATCTCACTATATATAAAACAATAATAACAACAGTGGTTTTACAAGTATTTTATTAAATACCTTATAAGCAACATAAAAATTAAGAAAAAATTGGTAATTGTTTCATATACATACCTTCATTGCCACTAGTCACACTTCATTGGGTCATTTCATCAAACACTTGGTGAACAACATCAATATCAAAGTAATTGAGTCACCGAACTGAATCGATCCACGTTCGATTCAAGTTGTGTTCGATCCGAGTCGAGTCGAGGTCGGGCAAGCTCGAACTTGGTTCAAAAATTTTCAAGCTCAAAAAATCAGCTCGACTCGGCTCGAACTCAGTTTCGAACTAAATTAAATCGAGTTTTTTCGAGTTGAGACGAGTGAGCTACCAAGCTAACTCTGCTCATGTACAGCCTTAGTAGCCTCATTAGATCGTACGTGTCTTTGGCCATTTTTAGATAATAAGTGGGAGAATAAACTAAAATGGCTCATTATCTACTTCTCTACTGAATTTAGGTAGCAGTGGGAATCGCAGTGTGAATGGCATAGCTTACACTCTCATGAATTGGATTCTGTAATAGGAGGGTGTGGCTTTGGTGGATCTTACTATGAGCCTTACCTTTGATGTATGTACCTTACATCCATGTGGCTTATATATTTTAACTCATCTTAGAGTATGATCCAACAAAAAACCAAAAGAAGCATACCTAAAACTCCAGTGGACGGATCACATGAAATAGCAGTAATTGAATACTCGCCATTAAAAACATCTTGGGAGCCACTAGATGGTTTATGATGCCACTAGATGGTTTATTTGCCATCCAACCTGTTAATAAGGTCACAAAAATATGGAAGAAGGTGGCACACAAATATTAACTTGAACCGGAACTTTTGTGGCCCACAAGAAGTTTTTAATGGTTAATTACTATTGTTTTTTATGGTATGATGTCCATGAAATTTAGATCTACTTCATTTTTGGGATCATAACCTAAAACAAGATCTCAAAATGGATGGATGATGTTGATGTAAGGCACATACATTATGGTAGGCTCCCACAGTCAATGATCCTCCCACCTTGGTGGATAAGGGGATCCACCTTAGGTAGCTACGTCCCTTATTGGGATCTAGGGCCTCACCCCAACATGCTAGGACCTTGATGTGGTGAGATTTGATTAGGCCAGATGCCACTATCAAAGGTTGGGCTACAAAAATACTTATATTTAAATCTTAAGCAATGTAACGGGCTATTTTCAACCAAAAGAACAACATTTCAAGGGCCAAAATAATCCAATTTGACAGATTTTATCTATTGATAATCCGCAACAAAAGGTAAGGCCAATAGTATCGACGGTTTGGATCAAAGACTAAAGTCCTCATGTAGCATGTTACAATGCTTCCTGTTGTATTCAAGCAAATCACAAATTAAAAATTAGGCTGTCAATGCATTGGGACCCGCTTGGGATTTTATAGGCCCGACCCAATTTTAATGAATCGAGGTCCATTAGAGCTGGGCAAGTATAACCAGATCTAGTGGATCCAACCTGATTAGACCCAGTCTGACTTGTTTGGAGCTGAACTGTCGGCTTGGATCTATGAAGATCGAGTAGGGTTCATCATATCCGACTATTCATCGGATCGAGTTTGGATCTCTAATTTAGACCGATCCGATTCGAGTAGATCCTATTCTATTCGATCCGACTGGATCCGCAAAATTTTCATTCAATATTACCTACTGTAATGTTGTCGTCTACTTGAGATTGAGATCTACGTCATTTTTCTTTTTTTTTATATCATAAAATAATCTAAAACAATAGATGGACGGCAGGAATGAAATAAAGACATCACGCTGGGTCCACGTATTACTGACTATCCACCGTTGGCTTGTGGAAGGCGGAGTCGACAATCTGTCTGGTGTGCGGCTCGAGGTGCATCGAGCACCGAGCTGCGCATGAGAAAAAGTTTAATACCGTCCAGCGCATGGGAACTTGCCATGAGGTTGAGCTATGTGGGCCCTGCCGTGATGCGTGTCGAGCATCAACACCGTGTATTTGACGGGTCCCCTTTAAATTATGGGATATCTCAAAAATCATCCATATACGGAGCTTAGGTGGGCTATACCATTTAAAATCACGTGAAGACATTTCTAAAACATATAAAAACACTTGGTGGGGCCCATTTAAAATTTGGATGCATCTGAAACTTAATCTAACCCCTCATCCAAGTGGGACACACATAATGAATGGTATGGATTTGTAAAGCACACCTCGGCGGGCCCAAAAAATATTATAAATATTGTAATGGGAGGTTAACGTGTAAAGTACGTAAAGTTTTATCGACGGCCAGCAGAAGCTTGGCAGGTGTACCAACACACCAGGGATGAAAGGTGGGCCTATACGATACTATAGAATGCAAACGTTTTTGCCGTGCAAACGATTGCTATGACCCTTCTTCTATGACGTGTTGATGAAATCCTGTCCGTCCATCATGACTGCCATCTCACGCTTGATCAAGAGCTCAAAAATCAGGTCAACCCATGGCACATAAATGCTACACGAGCAGGAACAATTGGTCAAGGGTGGTGTCCCCTCTCAACTGTTGCTGCTCATGTGTCCCACCACTAGAGTTATGGATCGGCCTTTATTTTAGGTTCATGGCCAGACGGGAGACAGCACATGAGATGGCTGGAGTTGATGTCATGAGAACGTCATCCTTGCACCCGAATATGGTGAGAATGTTTGGGGGTGGGCCATCCCTATATAAATTCAGATCGGAAAATTTCTAATCGTCCAAATTTAATGGTGTGGCACCGGTGATTAGTGGACGGACGTGATTTCTGATAGACTGGAATCGAGAAATGCAAACCACTTTTTGGCAAGGCCAGGTACTTTGTGAGGCCAGCAGGCAGTTGGTTATTTGACGTTATCAATTTTGTGGGTCCCATCATGGGGTATGTGTTATATCCAAACCGTACATTCATTTGGCAAGCTCGTCTTAAGGCTTGAGTTGAAAAATTAGACAAATCTAAAGATCAAGTGGACCACAATGCAAAAAGCAGTGTGGTTGAACGTCTACCATTGAAATAAATAATTCGATCCGAATTGTATTCAATCTGATCTAATTCGGTTTTCCTGACCAAGTCGGACTCGGTTCGAGTCAGGCTGGCGGCGTAACGGATCGGATCGAGTTAGAGGACACAAACTTGGTCCCGAATCGAATCAAGTTCGGTCCGAGGATTGAAAGTTTCAGTCCATGTCCAGTTTGACTCAATCCGATTTGACTTGACTCGATGCCCACCTCTAGGTCCTATCCTTTGGAGGCATTAAGAACTTAGGTTTAAGGTAGGGGTGTACATAGTGTAATTGAGTTGAGTTGGCTTCAGCTCAACCTAGCTCGACCACTAGTTGACCTCAGCTCGAACTCGGCTCAGCTTAGCTCGATCCTCAACCCTAACTAGCCAGCTCAGCTCGGTTCGATTAACAGCTTGGGCCAGTACAAGCCGACTTTGCTTATGCAGCATTTTCACGAACATCTGGACCTTACTGTATTTAAGACAACAACAATAATTTTATAAATACTTTATCAAACATCTTTTAAGCAATATAAAAATTAAAAAAAAAAGAATATTAGTTTCATATACATACCTTTTTTGCTACCAACCACATTTTATTCAGTCATTTCATCAAGCACTTGGTGAGCAATGTCAATATCAAAATAACGAAGTCACCCAATTGGTTTGATCCGGGTCAAGTCGAGCTGGGCTAGCTCGAACTAATTTTCGAGCTCAAAAAACAGCTCGACTCTGCTTTGAGCTGAGTCAAATCGAGTTTTTTTTCGAGTCGTGTCGACTCGAGCGAGCTAACCGAGCTAGCTCGGTTCGTGTACACCTGTAGTTTAAGGCAAGGTCTCGCCTTTTCAACCTTGTTACACTTCAGCTATTCCAAAGGATGACAATATCCTCTTCTTTGTGTCTATTCTCATTGTAAGCAGCCGTTGAACTTACAAATATCTCCCCTTTCGTCATTTATTTTCGCGCAAAAAAAAACGAAGAAAGCCTCTTCTGGTATGAACTTGAAATTCCTTCTACTTTCTTGGAATTTCCCACTCACATCTTCCATCCGATTACAATCTCATGGTAAAAATGTTGAAATTGCCCCCGAGAAATTCTATAAATTACAGCTTCATTTTCATCTTTTGTCGTGTATTTTTTTTGGGAATGAGTGATAAGAAGTGTCGATTTCTTAAAACCCCTTGAGATATTTGATTTGAATTGGGTTCCTTTTTTTTTTTTTTTCACCTAAAAAAAAAAAAAAATCCCAAATTTGCCCTCGTTTTCTCCCCCTTACTATGAAAATCACTTTATCCCCGTTGATTTCAAGTGAAATTCACAGAATTCGACTTTTCTTCCAGTTTTGAGAATTGGGTCGATGCCATTTTTGTGTGAAATTAACGGAATCTACAAAAAATGGCATTTTGTGGAAGCAGATTTTGATTTTCCTTCCATTTTTTTGGCGTAATTACGGGGATTTTAATTTGATCCGAACAGCGTCTTTTTTTTTTTTTTTATTACCACATTGTTATTGGTCATTAGATTCCTACTGTGACGAAGTCCACGGGATTATCATAATATCTGCTTTTCATTTTGCAGAAAATGGTGCATTATGGAAGAAGCCGTTTAAATGTTTGTTCTTTGGACTGTTGGTTTGCATCTCTAGTCACAGGTAATTTTGCAGCAGTTTACTAAATGGTCATGGTCGGCATTCCCACATTTTCTATGCGCATGTCTTCGATGTTCATTGGATATTTGTGTGGCATTATCGAGTAGCAATTCGTCTAGAGTAGGGTCTAGAATCCAAGTCTCCCCATACGTGCCAACATAGTAGATGCATATGTCAGATCCATGACAGTCATCAGGTGGGGCCCACCATGGATGCATTGTGGTCGGTCCTGCCATAAGGATGGGCAGCACATGTATGTAGGACTATTACCATTAGTCAGTTCTTTTTAGCCATGAATCTTTTTCTATGCATGTGGGGCCCTCCGGATTACCTGACTGGTCCAATTTACAGGAGATGGGCATACTTGGTATACTGGCCTACCTGATTAAGTTTCTGGATCTCACACATATATGCTGTGCGTGTATGCAGAGAGTGGGATATGGAAATCATACTAATGGGTTGTGTTTCTTGTACTTCTTTCTGATATATTTCTGCTGTTTCAGTAGTTGTACTTGTGCAGGTTCCTTGGGCCTCTTCGATTGTGGTGCCGAGTTCAAATTGCTATGTCCTTGATAATAGCAGTCACATTTACGATTTTGTATCCTCTAATTTCCTCCGTCATGAGCACATACACCAACACAATCACACCTTCTTTTTTTTGGGATCAATCCCAATTCTCATTTTCAATGTGTGCGTCCTGAGATATGTTTCAGACTGATTGGATCGGTCATCTTTTTGAATACAACGGACAGGTAATGCTGCATACTTCTGTTCTTTTATGATTCAGACCAATGATTATTTCTGTTCTTTGATGCATGTTATGGCATTTTTTTGGAAGGTAACTAAAATTTTATTAAAAAGAGAACGAAAACAAACATGCCTGAAAAGTATATATAACCATCAAAGATGACAAGAAATTGAAACAAACATGGCCGAAAAGCCTATAAAACCATCAAAGATGACAAGAAATTGTTTGAAAGTAAAAGGCATAGGCACCCCAACATCACAATGTGCTCCCTACTATGGTCATTAAAGATTGTTAGCTCCTTGCTCAACTGATGACTGTGCCCCTGGCCCTTTGGAAGATCACCTCCTTCAGTTCCACTATATTACGGAAAGTTCTATTGTTGCACTCCTTCCAAATTGATCATAAGCCCGCCCATGGAGTGAGGCACCAAAGCACCATTCTTGTTTTTCCACATAGATTCCATGTGATGCTTGGAAAAGTCCTGGATCCACCTTGGCATGTTCTAGCATTAGCATTTTGGAATCCAGGTGTTGAAGGGTCCTGCTTAGAATGTCATCCTTTAAATATGAGAAGCCTGACTTGCTGATTGATGAGTGATGACCCATGTTTCATGACAACCATGACTAAGAAACTGTTGTTCTTAACATCTGAACTTTTCATTTTGCTTGTGAGTTTATTATCTCTCTCTCTCTCTCTCTCTCTCTCTCTCTCACTTTAAATGCTGTTCAAACTGCCAAACAACTTTGCAAATACAATGACTCAAGACTTCTAAATAAGTCTTTCGTGAGATAGGTAGCATGATGAAAAAGTAAGAGGGTGGAAGAAGCAATTTCAGTGCTACATAACTGCAGGCAAGATTTGTTTGCATGAAATGTCAAGGACGATTGAACCATGCCATGTAGGTAAATGTTAGAAGTTCTTTTGGGAATTTGTCAACATACGAGTGTGCAAACAAATCTGATGCAAGAGGGTGGGAATTTGTCAATACACCATCTGATGCAGTTTGTACGTGAGGAAGTATTAATTTGTTTATGCACATTACTCATCAAGGTTGATATAGCTGTAATGCAACTGGAAGCACTGGGAAATAATTAGATGGTAAAAGATCTAGCAACTAGCTAAGATTAATGGCAACACATACCCTTTAATGCAACACATGCAAGAGGGTGAAAATTTTCCCAAAGAAAGATTTTTTTTTTTAAAATGATCAAAACAGCATAACGAGACTATACTGCTGACTGGTCTTATTTAATTGCTAAGAAATAAAGAAAACCTAATGCTAATGGAAAGACTAAATACCCTCGCTTATTTTACTAAAGCAGGGGTATCTTGGTCATTAGCAAAAAGGAAAATAAAATAATAATGAAAAAAGCAACTAAACACTAATACTAAGCTACTACGCGTAAGACAATGGAATCCCACATGTGTGCTCATGTGGAACCCACATGTGAGATCAGGTTAGTCGCACATCGTTGCATCAAGCTCCCCATATGATGTTTACCACTAATTAGTGTGATAGCAGCTACCAATGAGATTGCTGTGGGACAAAATGTTTGGCATTGAAGGCAAGGTATTCCGTAACGGTAATGGTGGCTGTAATGGCCACCACCATTGCCTTTACGATAGGGAGTGTAATGGCCATTGCGGGGGCCATAACGGCATCTTTATTATTATTATCATTATTTTTCTATTGAAAAAAGAATGCGAAAAGCCCACATCGGCCCCGTAATGGACTGTTATGCCCTTACGGGGTACATAACGGGCTGTTACGACATTCATGGGGTGCGTAACGGGCTGTTATGGAGTTGTAACGGCCTTTATAGGTATTTATTTATTTATTTTTTCTGTAACGGCCGTTACAACCTTTACAACCCTGTAACATGTAACAGTTGCTACTGTTACCTTTACGTAATAGCCTTTATGGTACACCATGGAAGGAGTACATGCTCATAGGATGAATGTAGCATAAATGAGGATGTTGAGATGGATGAGCAGCAAGACAAGGAAGGATAGATTAGGAATTAGTGCATTCAAGGGAACTTAGGAGTAGCACCAATAGGTAATAAGATGAGGGAACATAAACTTGGATGACTTGGCCATGTGCAACGGAGATCCAGAACGGCTTCGGTTGGAAGGAGTGAGTGGGTTCAAGTTGTAGACAAGGGGAAGGCTCTTGAGGCAACTCACTGCAATACTCAAGTGAGAAGGATAACAACCTTGGAGGCAGTAAGCAAATACTTGAAGACCTATGGTTTAATTGAAGATATGGTCTGTTATAAAGAGAAATGGCATAATAGGATTCGTGTTGCTGACCCCAATTAATTGGGATAAGGCTTTGATGATAATGATGATTCTAATACCTATTACCATGCTTATAACCATCAGATGATATATAAGTTTGACATTTAACATCAGCATTCATCTCTTTGGTCTTTGGCAAACGATGAGAATATGCATCTATATCCATATTTAGATAGAGCATCCCATAAACATGTCATAGTTAAAACATTTTGTTTACTTCTTTATATCTCACACGCACACGCACACGCACACGCCGACATGTATGTATATATTTGGAAGGCAACAGTACTGGGGATTGAACCCTGGATCACTGACACACACTACACTATCTCTTTATTTTTATTTTTGCAAATTGTTAATTTTGAAGATAGCTTCAGTTATTCCCAATCGTCATATATCAGATTCTCATATGAAGTAAGGAATAAGCATGCACTCTGGTTTTGAAGATCTGTAATAATTTATTACGAATTAGCTGATAACACTATTGCGGTCATGCAGGGTTCTGAGACTGACTTTGCTGTTCGGTTTTGTAAAGATGTCGAGAGCAGATCACAAAAGGTATTAGATTTTGTCATTTTCCAGCATTCATCATTACATGGGTTCTACATTATCTTTCTACTCTCATTTTTTCTCTTCATGTTTTCTGGCTGCTATGAAATGCTTTTATAGGCTTAGTTCATCATACATGCCTTCAACATTCTTAAAAGGCATTCCTGATCATGCATTTGCAACTACCTCAGTAATAATGGCTGGCTGATAAAGGCAACTTATCTTGAATATAAGTTGTTTGGGCTTTACTATGTTAATGAAGCAAAAGGGTTAGACTAGAATTCTGAAGGAGAGAGATACTTACCTTTACCCGCAAAGAAAACCTACCACCTTTAGGCTTTAACCAATTTTTGTTTTTTTTTTTTTGTTTTTTGTTTTTTCTGAAAGGCAACATTACCAGGGGTTGAACCCTGGATCACTCACACTACGTTGTCTCTACCAGCTCATCTAACAAGCGGGAGAGCTCCCTCCTAAGCCAATTTATAGTTAGATGTGCCTAAACCATCATTAGCAACGCATAATGCATCACCCATGCGGAAGATATAAAAACATTTTGTAAAACAACTTCGACAAGATTTAATTCTAACACTTTCACTAATATACTGTGGTCAATTGATGTTCTTTGAAACTTGAGTGCAGTATGTGATATTTAAGATACTCTTATCTTTTATGATTGCATAGGGTTATGTTGATTTCGGTCGGTTTACCACTTCCAACAATTTTGTAGCTGGTTCTGGGCATGTGAACTTTGTTCAAGTAAGTTTTAGATTGTTTCAGGTACAAGTAGTTTGAATTTATGCCAATAAAAAAAATGTAGTTTGAATTTATGCAGAACACGGTTGGCGTAGCCTCTCTCTCTCTCTCTCTCTCTCTCTCTCTCTCCCCTGAGGTAGCTTATCATCGCCACTGCAATGTTACTGAAACATCTTCAGTGAAAAATGCTGAAAACAACCTTAATTTCAGAAGTGATGGGTGTGCCCTAAATGAGTGAACAAGCCCATTATTGAATGGGTTCCATTTAATCTGATTCGAAAATATTTAATATGATATGATTTTTTGGTCATTGTGATTGGCCACTGTAAAACCTGCACATCTAATACTTGCAATCTTCGTTCTAAGTATAGGGATTCTTCAATGGTGACTTGCTGAATTGTGAAGGTAGCTTTGATAAGATGGGGCGTACAGCCGAGGTTTGTCTTGTATCAGTTCACCTTACTGGAATAGAACTTTTAATACTACTGAATTTGTAATATTACTCATTGATACGCATAATATTGTTGTTAATAATTACAAAAATGTCACGACCTTCTCGTTTATGTTTATCAGGTAAATATCACATGTGGAGATTGTTTAAACAAACGGTGTAAAGGTGGGTTAGCCTTTTCCCTTTGATTGGTATTTGATACTCAATAATACTAAGGATTAGGTTATGTCTGGTTATCATGAATGGCATTAGTCTATTTTGGTAGTTTTTCAAGTGTTAAGCAGTATGACATTGGTGGGGATGTGACCCTTCCCTTATCATTCCCTCCAAAATCTGGCCACGTGGTCTATGTAATTATTATTGCCATGTATTGCATGAGTTCCCATTGTCATCAAATACTTGATGAAACTGTTATCTACCTGTGAATTGGGAAGACTATGCACTGGGACACATTTTGGTTGAAGTTTTAATGCAGGGGCACACTCAGGGTGGGCAGCCTATGTGAGTGGGGTGGCTCATGTAAGGCAAGACCCATGTGAGATGGGCCCATGAGGGGGGTTCGGCTGAGGACCTAACCCATGGGACGTGGGGCCTAGGCTATGAGATAAAATGGATTGATTTGCCACGCTCTATCAGTTCGAGCTTTTAGAGCAAGTGGTTAGTTGTCCTGCATCAAAGTGGGAGCGGGAGGTCTCGTGTTTGAGATTTCTCACCGAGGGTGATTAATGCAGGAGCATTTTCACACTGAGTTCGAGTGGGGTGGCCTGTGGGATGCAGCGACACACTTGGGGTGGGTGGCCCGTGTGAGGTGGAACCCATGTGAAGTGGGGCCCATGAGGGGGGTTTGGCCGATGACCTAACGCATGGGATGTGGGGCCTGAGCTATGAGATAAAGGGATTGATTCACCACGCTCCATTTGTTCGAGCTTTTAGAGCGAGTGGTTAGTTGTCCTGCATCAAGTTTCTAATAGGGCCTGTTTGATTTTAAATTACAATGTAAATACATAAAATAGTCATCATTACTTACACTTGTAATTAAGGCTCTTATCCCAAGGATGATGTCGACAATTCTAGTGTTTTGGCACAAAACGGAGCTTGGAAAACATTTTGGGTGCAAAAATTGTGGGGCCACCGTGATGTAGATGTCATATCCATGTTGGTCATCTGTTCTGCTGGCTCCTTGTAGGTCATGAGCCGAACAATAAGGCAGATCCAAAGCTCAAGTGAACCACACCACAGTAAACAGTGGAAATTGAACTCCTACCATTGATAACTTCTTGGGGGCCATAGAAGTTTTGGATCAAGTTGATTTCTATGTTTTCCCTTTATCCATGTCTGTATGACCTTGTGAACTAAGTTGGATGACAAATAAACATCATTGTGGGCCCTTGGAAGGTTTTAGCTTTCAATGGTTGAGATTTGTTAGGATCACTATTTCATGTGGTGTGGTCCACTTGAACTTTGGATTTGACTCATTTTTGGACTCATGCCCTAAAATGAGCTCGTGGAATGGGTGGACTACATGGATATGGCATATTCATCATGGCGGGCCCCACAGTTTTTGAGCGTATAGAAACACATGAAATTCACATGGGATTCACACGGTTTTCGAGGTAGTAATTCCTCGTTCAACCAAACAATGGTGAGAAATAATGATAGCTCATTTGCAGCCATTTACAGTGTAATTAGGAAAATCAAACAGGCCCTAGATGCTCTAAGATCAAACAGGCCTTGCTTCCATGTATAAAGGAATTTGGAGAGCTTTGCTAAGAGCACACGCATGTTTAATAAAGCTCATGTACATGCCATGCATTCTAGCATGGTATGATAGGTTCAAGATCGAATCCATTCATCACAAATGAACCACTATATTGATGCCCTAGCTCAAGAATCAGGTTGATCACTGGCCAGGTGGGCCACAGTTTCCAAAACAAATGCACGGCTAATAAAAACTTGGCCTAAGTTTTCTAACCCATCAACCTGTTTCCAACATTGGGATCCGCATGCTGAGTGGACCAGATTTATATTTTGGAAAACATGTAGAACGTCAGACTAACCTGTTGGATGGATTGGATCTTGCACAATGTGCCATGCCGGCATGTGTGGCGTGTACATGAGCTTTATTGCACAAGTGTGCACTTAGCAAAGCTTGAATTTGAGTACATGGTTTTAATCATTCAAGAGGAGTCATGATGCTGCTCGTGAGCAATCCACCAGAAGTGCCATAACGTGTGCACTTCACTTGAATTTCTTTGTCTGCCGTCATAGGTTAGTATAGTTTATCATTGTTAACAAACTGTGCATTTCTGGGCCAGCAAAATTTAACACATTGATGCTTTGCATGAAATTTTTTTCTCTGTTCCAATTTGTTCATGTATTGTGGCTTTCATCTCTCCAGTTGCGTCTTTATGGAATAATTATTACCCTATCAAATTAGGATCTGCTCCTGTTTGGCTAGGATCTGCTCCTGTTTGGCTCATTCTAAATCAGCCTGTGTGGGCCACTCTACTTCATTTGATCATCTAAACTGTGTTCTTTGATTATATTTTCCATTATTTCCTATTTGATGCGCTCCTTTGTTTTCTTGTTCTTGGTTCATTCATTTTATAAGAAACTACATGGAAATATGAAAAATCTTGGTTACTACACTGAATGTTAAGTGTGACGTGAAGTTCTTTGATAAGTGCACTGTTTTTTGTACATTCTTTTGTGAAATATAAATAATTGCATCTCTTTCAAAGCCACAATTGCTATGTAACTTTATAACATGGCTTGTATGGCAATTGGTCAAATTATTGTTGTAACAGAGCTAACAGAGCTCACCATTATATATTTATATTTGTTGCCATCTTTCAGGTGGACTTGGCTGCATATGCAATGTTGCTTACGATTTGACAATGTGCAGGTCATCTCTTGGCTTTATTTAACTCCAGTTGTACTGCCACCACCATGAGCTTACCATGGGGCATATGCGGGGCCAGTGATGCATTCACGGACCAACTATCCATAAGATTTGTCACCTCAGTAAACCCCCAGGGCCCAAAAAATCAGCCCAATCCAAATCCAAGATGGGCCACAACACATGAAACTTATTGAGAGGGAATGCCCACTGTTGATTAACGTGGAAGCCCACCATGTTTTGTCTATATAATCAAGGCTGCTTGGGTCCTTCATCTAGTCTAAATGAAAGATCAGGCCAAGATTCAGGTTGTTTTGTGAGTTAGATGGGCCCCTATGTTCAAGGGTCTACGTTCCCTCCCAACTCATTATTTTTCTCGTGGCCTATCTTAGTTTTGGATCGCTCTAAGTTTTGGGCTATAGGGGCCTTTTGAGGCGACCCATTTGATAGACAGTTGGATGGTGTGAATACATCACATGGGCCCATTCAATATTCAGGGTCAGTGATGCGTTCACGGAATCCAACTATCCATAAGATGTATCACTCAGTAGACCCCCAGGGCACAAAAAATCAGCCCAAACCAAATCTAAGATGGGCCACAGGTTCACAACACATGGAACATATCGAGAGGGAACACCCACTGTTGATTAACGTGGAAGCCCACCATGTTTTGTCTATATAATCAAGGCTGTTCGGGTCCTTCGTCCAGTATAAACGAAGGTTCAGGCCAAGATTCAGGCTGTTTGGCGAGTTGGATGGGCCCCTATGTTCAAGGGTCTGTGTTCCCTCCCAACTTATTATTTTTCTCATGGCCCATCTTAGTTTTGGATCAGTCTAAGTTTTGGGCTATAGGGGCTTTCTGAGGTGACCCATTTGATAGACGGTTGGGTGGTGTGAATACATCACGTGGGCCCCACATCTTCCCACCTCTTGGTACCAACATAAGCTTATGGTGGTACTGATACCACTAGATTGTGCCGCCTATTTTAAATATTTCATTTTCCTTTTATTATATATCATTGGTTTCTTTAGTATAGGCTTGCTAGCCCAAGACTCTCTACACCTTTACACACAACGCAACACATGCCAATCTGGCATGTGTGTAGGGATTCTTAGGAAAATTTCAATTTGGATATTTCCACCATTAGACTACTATTTTCTGGTCAACTCAATAGTGCATCCAAATGCACGCTAAAAGATGACTGGATCTTGTCATTTCTTTTTTGCGTGTAATGTGCAAGCAATCGTCATTAGTTCTTCAATAGTCCTACTCTGCAAGGTTATCCATGCCATCTGCCTTATGGTTTTTATTTCGTGTTCATGTTATAATATACTGTTAGGCACCCAATGAGATTTGGGTGAGCGGCCATCACCATGGGTTTGCTCCCTAGAGGTGTGGTTTCGACTCCCCTCCTTGGCATTACCCGATACACGTGGTTGTGGGTGATTGCGTGTATCCACAGGGAATAGTCTCGCCTCACAAGGGGCGGGGACACCTTGTGTCTTCAAAAAATAAAATAAAATAAAATAATATACTGATAGGCCCAATGTTGCAAATTTGTTAAATCTACTTTTTTGGTTCTTTCAAACCAGGGCTTTTGTTGAGCTTGCTATCCCATGTGGGAAACAAGGTTTGCGGGTATTTGAAGGTTTCACTGTTGGGTTTCATCCTCGGTCATGGGAAGTTGTAAGAATTTGTGTCCCTTGCTGATTTTTTCGAGCTCTGTAAAATATTTTGATTGGTTTTGGCATTGCAGGTTTACAATGGCTTGACTCAGATAGGTTTCGAAAAGGCTCGCCATGAGTTCAGGTTATGAAACTTCTCTTTGAAGAAATGATCTCATTGGTAAAAAAGGTTAAGCATCATATGTTATAACTGGTTAGTTCATCACTATTAGAGCACAAGTCTTTTGTGTATATGAAGTGCATTGTACATATATGATGTATTGGACAAATTATTTTTGTAGTCCCTCAGAGCCCCGTAGCTAAAGAATTTTGGTTGTATCTTTCAGATCACATTGTAGTTAATGATGCTTATATTTTGTAATCAAAGATCATTGGCCAAATGGTCAAAATCGGGCTGTCATGTCTAGGCTTGATAGGTTTCTTGTATCCCTTGAATGGGTGGAGAAGTGGCCATTGGTGTCTCAACGTGCATTGCCAAAGCCTGTTTCGGACCATTGCCCTATCTTGTTGGAGGTGATGGAGGAGGATTGGGGCCTCAAAATTTTTATGTTTGAATTAATGTGGTTAGAGGTTGAAGGTCTCTCCTCGTTGATCAAGGAAGTTTATGGCTATGTTGGGTTTACTTTATGTAGTAAATTGAAGCTCTTAAAAAGGAAGATTATGGTTTGGAGAAAAAGGAAGTCAAGGGTAAGCGCCAGGTCGAGATGGAATCCAAAGCAACATCTGTGTTCTTGACATGAAGGCAGAAGGGGATGAGTTATTGAATGAGGAACAGATTTTGAGCTATAAGTTAGCCCAGGACTATGCTGGTCGGCTTACAGGGGGAGATTAAGTGGAGGCAGCATTCGCATGCAACAATGCTTAAAGAGGGTGATAAAAACACTAGTTTCTTTTTCATAACATTGCTAGCGCTTGGGCAAGAAACAACAAGGTGAGTAGTATTGTGGTGGAAGGAACGAGGATTGAGGAAAAAATAGTGTGTGAAGCAATGGTTTGTTTTTACATCAACCTATTGAAAGAGGAAGATTGGAAAAGACAGACTAGATTACTTGAGCATTAGATGCCTCTCTTGGGCATATTCGATTTTCGGTAGAGTGCCCCTTCTCTGAGGAGGAAGTTAAAGTAGTTGTATTCTCTTGGGCATAAACCTATCGAAAGAGGAAGATTGCAGTCCACCATGCTTTCCGTTAGCATTCTTTTAAGAGTTTTGAGGTATGCTTGAAGGAGATGTAATGAATTTCATGCGAGAGTTCTTCGTCCGGGGTCGTCTTTCTTCGGAAACGAGGGTGTCTTTCATTGAGATCATTTCAAAGATTTCAAGGGCAGAAAGGTTGGGGGGCTTTAGACTAATTAGTCTTGTTGGAGGGCCATATAAAATCCTTGTTAAAGTTCTTGCGACCAGATTCCAAGGTGTTCTTAGAAGTGTTATTTCTGAGAACCAAGGAGCATTTGTGGAGGGGAGATAGATCTTGTTGTGCTCTTATTGCCCACGAGTTCATCGATTCTAGACACAAGGGCAAAAGGGATGGTTTGGAAGTTGGATATTAAAAACGTCAACTAATCCAGTAGATCTCTCATTTGTTTCCTCATTATCAGGCATTTGTATCTATTTTCTAGTAGTTATGTTGAAGTTTCCATGTAATCAATAGCTACAATGCACTTACTTCAGAGTTCCCAAATTTCGCAGCTTTGGAACTGGGCAGACCCGCGTCTCTCTTTATATGACGGCAATTTCAGCTCTTTCGTGTCTGGTTGGAAAACCAGTTTTAAAGGTACAATTATACATTTTAAATGCTCCTTTATTCATTGAGAGCCTTATAAATCTTATATTTTTTCTTCTTCTTCAACAGTTTAAACCAGACAAAGGTCTTGATGTTAAGCTATCGGTCTCAGCTGCAAATGGGAGCCCACCTACCACTTTGTCCCCATCTATATTGAATGTGGACTGGAGATGTATGGGCTTTTATAGTTTGTTGTTATATGCTCTCTTCCATCATGCACCATTTTCTGGAGTTCATTGTCATATTTTCAGGTGAAAAAGCTTGTGATGCTCCGTATGAAGTTGTTGTTTCTATACCAGTGGAGGGTTATGAACCTATTGAGTTCACCCTTACGAAAATTTGTGGTCAGTTCTCTTGTTCCCACTACTCTTTAGTGGTCAGTAGTCCTTACTCCCAATCTGGAAAAAGAAAAATGAAAAGAAACAGGCCTGTGCGAGCACCATTCACAGTGAATGTGACTACAAGTACTTGTCTCTAACAAACTAGGTTTGCTACAGGCACCTCTACAGGTGGCCACAACCCACAAGTGCTAACCTGGCTGATGCAGGACAATTAACCACTTGCTCTAAATCACATGGGTCACCCAGCCTGAGTGTGTTCCCGCATCCCACGGGCTACCCCACTCAAGCCCGGTGTGAAAATGCCCCTGCATTAATCACCTCAGGTGAGGAGTCTTGAACACGGGACCTCCCGCTCTGATACCAATTTGATGCAGGACAATTAACCACTTGCTCTAAAAGTTCGAACTGTTAGAGTATTAGAGCATGGCGAATTATTCCCTTTATCTCATAGCCTATGCCCCACATCTCATGGGTTAGGACCTCGGCCGAACCCCCCTCGTGGGCTTGTGGGCCCCAAATCACATGGGCCGCCCACCTCGAGTGTGTCCCCGCATCCCACGGGCTATCCCACTCGAGGCCGGTGTGAAATGCCCCTGCATTAATCAACTCCGGTGAGGAGTCTCGAACACGAGACCTAACCTCCCCTGTGGGCCCCAAATCACATGGGTCACCCACCCCGAGTGTGTCCCTACATCCCACGGGCTACCTCACTCGAGCCTGGTGTGAAAATGCCCCTCCATTAGCGGCACATTTAGTGGACATCTGAGACATTTGTCATCTGGACCTACCCCAAAACTTAGGCTAGATTGCTCATCAGGTGGACTGCACTTGTAATTAAATGTGGATGCTGGCAATTTTTTTAATTGTATATTAATTTTGTACGTGCGACTGGCCTGATTTTTGGGTCATCTGCACCCAGACTACTGGGCCAGGCCATCTGCACATGTGCATACGAACTGGTACATGTGGCCACATTTAGAGGTGCATGTGGACACGTGGATGTAAACTCTTTCTCTAGTAAGTTTACAGTGCTTACCATTCAATATTTCTTTACTGTGCTGCTATGTGCAGAATATAGGCAGGAAGGAGAAGGTGATGCTACAAGAGGATGGGCCACATTTGGAGTGCTGTCCTGTGTGTATGTAGAATTCAACATTCTTTCTTTGACTTCCTAGCAGCTGGTACTTATTTCTGTGATTGTGATTGATGTGGACAAGTCATTAACTAATTCATGCCATCTATCAATCCTCGTGATGTCAGTTATTTCCTCTTCTTAAATGTTTATGTTTCAATCAATTGTCCCCAAGCAGATTCATCGTGTTATCAACAGTTTTTTGCTGCGGAGGATTCATTTACAGAACTCGAGTAGAACACCAGGTTTCTGTGTGTGTGTGTGTGTGTGTGTGTGTGTGTGTGTGTGTGTGTGTGATTTAATTTGTTTTTACAACTTTTGCAATCTGTGTGTGTGTGTGTGTGTGTGTGTGTGTGTGTGATTTAATTTGTTTTTACAACTTTTGCAATCAACCATTTTCTTTCTGCAGCATGGGCTTGATGCGTTGCCAGGCATGACAATTCTATCTGCATGTTTAGAAACTGTAAGTGGTGTTGAATTCAAAAATGCGAATATATATATTTTTCAGCTATTCCCTGTCCTTTTATGTGTTTGACTAGGTCACATCAATAAAGAACTCGAGACTTTGTAAAGGTTGGCCATGACCCTCTGCTTATCTCTTGTCGGTTCTCATTGGCGACCCAGTTTTACGGCAAATGAGTGGGAATCCTACCAGTGAAAGGGGTGGCATTGAGGTCAAATTGAAGAGGTAGCTCTCAGGTGGGGAAAAAGGAGGTTCCTCATGACACTTGGCCTTCTCCTCACTGAGAAGCCCTTCGCTATCAACTACTACCAAAACACATACCACTTTTTAACAGCCAGTCCTCCCTGGTGGTTGTTCCCTCTTCTGTACCCAAACTTGGAGCCCAGTCGAGTTTGGATTTTGTACTCTGACTGGGCCAATCCTTGTCAAGTTGTGTGCTTCAAACATTACTAAGTTTTGTTTGCAACTAAAACATGCACACCCTTCAATGTTTTTATTGAACTTGTAAAATTAGGTTAGCGGACGGGGCACCGGAGGCTATTCGCCGGTGGACGACAGTGCCTTCATCAATCGAACATCCTGGGAGCATGTGCCTGTTTCAGGTCAAGGAACACAGAGAACCAGCAGAGGAAAATACGGGACTATTTGAAGACCGTGCATGTGGTTGTCAGTTTTTCCAGGTCTTCCGACTTTCCTATTTGTATTTTGATTTTCTTTGAGCCAGCTTAAAGTTTAAGATTGTTAGAATCCTTGTACAATCTAGATTTTTGTTCTAGAGCAGCTCTTGATGATATTGAATTTTGGCCAATTTTTAGTTGCTCTTGCTGGATTTGCTTTTATTTCCTTCTATTATTTAGGTTTTTTAGTATGATGTGAAAGAGATTTTCATGCCCTAGCTTGATGAACATTCTCATCTTTTTGGCATGAAGACTGGTGTGCTGACGATTAGGTGGATCGGATCCTACCTTACCCAACAACAGATTTGAAAAGCCCAGCCTCATTTATAACAATAAACCCAACACCTGCTAAACAGGAGGTATAGGATCCTCGGCCTGAGGAAATGAATGGTATCCTAACAAGTGGGACCCGTGGTTAGGTGTTCTCATGGTATCCAAAAATGGTTTCAGTCATTTGTAACGGACACACACACACACATACACACACACACACACACATATCGTAACAGTAACAGTGGTGGCCATTATGGCACCATTACTGTTATTGAATATCATGGGTGTTCTAGACCATTCATATGATGGGATCCATCATGGATGGACAATTCTAGTTAATAAAAGAAATCCTGCAATGTCACATCTAACGGAAGAGAAGGCCAAAGACTGAGGGGTTTGAATCTTTCAATTGTCTATGCTATTCTATATATAATGTGAGCAACCTTTTGACAATTTTGCCCCTGCAAGTAGTTTTGTAGGGGGGAACTTTAAATATTCAAAGGATGTTGGAAGACATTTGAAATGAAGTCAGGGGTATTTTGGGAACTGGAACATGTGGCTGTTGTCCTGCATACAGTTCAGATTTCACCCACAAAAAACCTTTAATTGCCAGATTTTACCTGCATCATTTCATTCTTTAATTGGAGTAGTCAATTCAAACTTCTTTGTGTAGCCCGCACAGAGTGTAGCAGCAGGGAGACCGTGCAACAAAGGCTATTTTGGGTTTCACTATGATGACGGTGTGAAAATCATACTATACATCTATTGTACCAGCTCATGTTAGGATGCCAGCCCAAAAATTAGGCAGATCTAAGTCGGCCCAAATTAGGCATATCTAAAGCTCGAGTGGGCCACAACATACGAAAATGTAGAGATGGTCACCCGCTATTGAAACCATGAGTGCCCCTCTCTCTCTCTCTCTCTCCATGTAGCCCGCACCTTTGCACATGCCACTTACCCTTGTCTAAAAGTATCAACTCATGGATAAATGGATGGATAAACGGGGTGAATATCTTAATCATGGATATGTCATGCATGGTCTATCCATGCCTGGGTCCCGTAAAATCAACAATCAGGTTTGCCAAATGATGGTCTCCACTTGTAGTAGGAACCCAATGCACGAGGACATTCTTGGGCTGAGAATCCTAGAATCCTATAATTCCTTTCAGCTAAATTCCTTAGATAGCTTGACGGATAGCAACTCATAGTCTAGTGATACAAGAAGATCATCTACAGCAGTAGCAACAATATAGATTACAAAATCCATTTCCATTGATAAACAGTACAACTAACACACCCAGAAGTCATTCATGTTAAGACATAAAACAGAAAACAGAAGCCAACACATGTTATCTGAAACTTCTTAATTCACCCGACGGCAGTTCTTCCGAACTTCTCCATTGTAGCCGGTGAGGGGACTGATGTTCCCCATTTTAACCATCGATTTTGCAAACTGGTTGAAGAAGAGACCTTCATCTTCTGCGTAGCTCTTGACCAAACCCATAGTATTGAAGCCGTTCCCTGTCAGCAGCACTTCATCTGAATTGAGAAGACCTTTCCCCCACAAGATCAGTTTGAAGTAGTAGTTGTCAAATTTGGAAGGAGAGATGAAATCCAAGGGGGAGATGTTGTTATCGCCCCCGGAGCTTGGGCAGACTGACGTCAAACCGTAGTAGAAGTTCTTTTCGAGTGTCTCGTCTGGTTGGTTGTTTCCGTTCTGGTTGTAAAGCCTCTGCTTAAAGGTCACACATCTGGCCATCCCAATAGTGTGACCCCCTATAAAGAAATGAAATGTCAAAGCCTTGTGAAAATTGCTTGCTGCATGGAACTCTGATGCAGCAAACCTTCAAACCAGTCATTAATGTCTTTAAAAAAATTGCCTTGATAACTTGAAAAGAAAAACTCGATCTGGTCACTATGTGTTTGTGACTCAGTCAATTCAACTTGACTTCACGAATTTGGAAAATTTGAACAATACTGGACTTCACTTGCCAAGATTCTATGGTAATTCTAAAATTTTTAAATATTAAATATTTCCAATCCATGAGTCATGGTGTTCAGGAAAGGGGGGACAACCAAGTCACATGCATCTGGTTGGTAGAATCTTACCCATCTACAGAAAATAGCAATTTCTGAGTTGAGAAACTAATCTCTGATGAATCAAAACCTGACCCACTTACTAAAAAAAGGAAGTAGAGTTCATAGTTCAAAAACCCAAAAACTCGAGTTTGTGTTCAGCGGGGTCTGGTTGACTCTAAGACTCAATTGAACTCAATATTTAATTATTATAAATTTAAAGTATTAGGCAGAAGGGTAAATGTTCAGCGGGATCTTCCATGTAGTAGAGGTCATTGGTTCCAGTCCCTCTGCCAGTGTTGTCAAAATCCCACGATTTATGATTTACAATATGTGATTTGAGTTGGAGTGGGAGGCTTACCTGAGAGTGCAACCAGGTCTGTTTCATCGAGCCCTTGATGTTGGAAGGATGTTATCAGGTTTTGGAGGGTTGAGTTTGGTGGGGCAATGTTTCTGTTTGAGTCTCTCAGGCTTGCTGTCTTTGAATCTCTCCTTCCCAATGGAAGCTCCCAGCTAGGTCCACCACTCTGCGACAATTCGCACCATACAGTTAAAACATCTGCCTTAGAGGATATTTGTAGTAATCATAGAAGATTATCAAGGGTATCTTATTGAATTTACAAAATTACTCAAATACACTTTGGAAATGGAACTATGGGTTTTGAACTCTCTCAGTGCTTTTTACCAGTACAGTGGAGCCTCTGGCTGCAAGTGCAAGAATGTCTGCGCAGGAAACTGTCTGAGGGCATGCCTCCTCCAATCTGGCCTTGATCTCGTCGATCACTTCAAATCCACGGATTGAATTCCTGTTTGGGTTTGATTGTTTCTCACTGACGATTGCTGCGCTATCGTCCAACAACACTGATGCATCACAGCCCTGAAACACCACGATTTTTATGATAAAGACATGAAATATCACGATATTTGGTGCAACCAAACACAACCTAAACAAATGATACATATACCTGCACAAAGCAGTCATGGAAGTGAAGTCTAAGCAAAGAAGCAGCCATTCTAGGCTCTTGTGCAATGGCTCTCTCCAAGACAGACAAGACAATGTCATTAGCTTGTGGACATGAGTACTGGTAGAATTCTGGCAAAAGACCATAATACCCTCCATTAAAAGCCCCACCACCACCATTGTCGCCACCCCAGCCAAAATAGTAGCCAGGGTTAGCTAGGGAAAGTGAGGAAGTGAGCAAAACCATGGCCATGACACTGAAACAAGCACTCAGGAAAGCCATGTTTCTCATTTGTGTATGATGCATAACAGCTCTGCTCTATTGTTGGGATTGGGATTCTGCCTTACATTTATAGGGCCCAGATGATCAAATCAACTGCTCCCCCTTTACCAAATCCCCCCCAAATACAGTGGACCATGTCCATTTCTAGGATCCTTGACGCAGTATGCGTGTGGAATACTCCGCGGTTTTCGATTTGAAAAGTGGGGTCCATGTTTAGGTGATCCAAACCATTGTCTGTTGATACCTGGTCGTGGATTGACTACTGTGTCTCCATGACTGAAAAATCCTTGCCTTTCAATTTGTGGGCTGTAAATATACTGTTAAGAAGAGAAATAGTGCAAGTGCCTATATTGGACAGAAGAAAGGGCCCCACATTGGAGGCTTTGTTTTTTTGCTCTGGAAGATTTTTGGGGCATGGTCCATCCATCAAGGGAAACAACCACCCAGCGGTCTGGATCCATGGATCATTGGCTGCACTTGTATGAACTAAAAACTCTTGCATACTATGTGACCTTCGGGTGGAGAATCACACAACTCATCTTGAAGTGGGTTTGCTTTGTTTAATCAATGGAACAGGTAAAATCTATAGTAACGACTATCAAACCTGCAAAAAGTGGAAATATTATCAATCATCATTAGATCAGCATTTGAGTTGTATCTGATTACTATTCCATCATAAAATTATTTTATCACAGGTGGCCCACCTCATGTGCAGACTGGCCTGTATTTTGTAGACAGAATGAAAGTGGGTGCAACCATAACACTGCTTAGGTGTCCCACATTAAGATGGGCTCACCATGAAGATGGCCGTTTCTATCAATTTGTATCTAAGCAAGCCCCAACTACAATGATGTTCACAAAGCTTCGGCCATTTAGCTCATTAGGTGGGCCACACCTCTAACAAAAGAACCGGCAATTATAAAGAAGCTAACCAGTATAGTTTTAAAAATTGAAAAAACAAATAGACTTGAACAGATGTTATGAAGGCTTGAGAAAAGAATCTGGTCACAACTCGGTTAAAACTCAGCACAACTCAGCATTATTTATATATCATTTATACTTCTTAAATATTAAATAAAAAATAAAAACTTTTAATACATAATTAATACTCATTAGGCATTAAATAATACTAAAAAAAACTCCGAAAAACTTCTACAAGTTTTCAAGAAATTCGCCCCGAGTTCTCAATTCACTCTTTTCAATTTGAGTTTTCATGTTTTTAACTATACTGCTAGGTGCTTAGCTAGTGCATACACAACATGAGTGTGTGGCCCACCTGATTAGTGGACCAACCTAATTTTCCATATGGTCAACTTCATGGCGGGGCCCACTGTGTGCTGCCCAGATGTCCTACCTGTACATGTGTACATGGGGCTAGCAGAATTCATGGCAAGTAAAAAAGCCATTAAAAACACCCAGCCCAGCGTCTAAGTTGGGATTTTGAGCCGAGTTGCTGGAAAACTCGGTCCTAGTCCTGACTCCACCATGACTCACAGTTGGGATGAGTCTAACTCATCGAGTCGACTCGATATGACTTACAGTGACTCGACTTGTTGTATCACCTACAAACGTTAATAAACTAATAAAAATGACCGAGGGATTCAAACCCACGACCTTCGCCACAGACAAATGAACCTAACCAGCACATCACTCAAATGGTTTGTCATGTTAACAGTCCTTCCATGTATGCTCTGGAACTGGTGTAAGTGGTTAGAGCATGTTATATGCAATATGTTCAAACTTTCATTTGAATTCAAATTGTAATTAAATTTGGAAAGTTGTTGTAATCTAACTCCATATTTTTAAATCTCGTATAGCTTCTACTTATTTTAGCTAAGCTAAATAGCTACGACTATCCTTATTTTTTATTTACAATAATTAAATATAGAGTCGAGTTGGATCGAATCATCGAGTGAACTCAATCAAGCTGAACATCCAATTGAGCCAAACTTTCGGGTTTTCAAACTATGAGTATACCACTCTCCCCAACTGGCATAGCGTGGTATTGAGTCCACACCAGAGGCGCCGGGTGTGTGGCTGTACGTGGACCAGGCATGCAGCCATAAATAAATAAATAAAATAAAATAATAAAAAGCCATAAAGAACACTCTAAGAAAAAAGGTTAGAAAAATTGGGTTTTTGAGATAAAGATGGAGCTTGGTTTGGGTTCACCTGCTCCTATAATCCATGCACGTGATATTTTCTGTTAGTAAGAGAGAGAGGGAGAGACTCGTTCAAAGGGCTAACTTGCATGATGGAGTGGAATGGACGGTTTCAAGGAAAAACAAACTTGCTTCTATAGCTAAAGTAGGCAGCACGTAAGCACGTAAGCCTGAACTCTTCCATGCATTTGGTGGACCACTTCAAAAAAAGCACGGAAAGCACGCGTACGGTGCCTGGTAAAGCTTGTGAAACTTCCATTCAGCTCAATCCATCTATGAATTGGCCATCTGGAAAAGCTCTATGGCCCCACAATGATGTATGTGTTTTTATCCACGCCGTCCATTCATCTCCACATTATCTACTAAAATCTTGAAAATGGAAATAAAATTCTAAGGTTAGTGCAAAATCTTGAATTCATTTCCAAAATATTCTTTTGATCTCAACACACCTACAATTCTACCATATGGTTTCCATCAAAATGAGTTATTTTCCACACCATCTTTTATACGTTAAAACTGGTGGGATGTGTGCTGATCTAAACCGCTCGTGGAAGGCACCATCATAGAATGTATCATGCTCCTTTTGTCCTGAGATTTAGTGGGCCATGTTAGTGTTGAACTTAACATTCTAGCCGTTAGGTTACTTGACATCTTAACGCTTATATAAGATGTCACCCAAACAAGCCCTTTTGTGTTCCAATTGGCATAACAAGTCGGCAATAATCTGCATGGGAATTCCCTGCATCGCATACAAGCGTTCCAATTTTTAACAAGCGGAGTCCGTGATTTGGTGATCCAAGCCATTGGTCTGTTGTGTCCCCACCATTAGATCGACTATGCCTCGAGAAACTCTTTGATTGGATAATATTAACCTTTTAATTTGTGGTCCACAGGTAAATGATTAATGGTTTGGATTATGAAACCACATGACCAATCAAAAATCCACTAATGATGCAGAAAGATGGGGTTGTTTACATCTATTTTTGGCACATCCTTGTAGACTAATGAGATACCGCAACATGTTTACATTATGTACTAAATGATGGACAAAATTCTACTCGCGTTCAGGAGTATTGTTTACACCTTATCTATCATGCCCAGATCAAACGATTTAAGAGACACCATGCGATAGTCATACCACATGTGTACATCAACTTTATAAAGAAGAGTTAAAGGAGTTAGAAATATATACATGAGAGAAAGCATTAAATACTAAAGTTTTATCAAAAGTATTTCTTGCAAAAGTACAAGTATCATTAAAATGAGTTTTTCTACGTACGTAAAAACCAAGTAACATAAGCACTCTAATAACTTTTCAATGCAGGAGTCCAATGATGTAAGGACATCAACCAATGCCCACAAGAGTATATATATCTCTTACACATGGTCATACATGATATGCTATATTGATATGAAAGAAGTAAGAAAATTTTCACAATTGATTATCTAAGTCAATCACTATGATAAAAACTATGCGAGGCATCGCAAAAGTCTATAAAAGCAACAATCGACTAAGAGCTTCGCATTGCCATTGTCTCCCGTAAGCCTATAAAACCATTAATCGAAGAACAGCTACAAGTTTCACATCAACACAATCAAACCTACTCCTACGTTGCCCATCCACCACAAACATTTATTCCATGCAGATGATAAAGTGGGGCCGACATTTGTAGTGCCCAGACAGCGCCAAAGAAGGCAGAATGTACGGTCGAAGGAGACCCAATAATATCCTGAAAAAAATATTAATTTCTCTTCCACTGATTGGAATTAGAAGAGCAGTTCTCCGACTCCTACACATATCTTAAAGAGTTTGTTTTACCTACATCGCGACTGAGGATTCAGCGTGTGTTGCCACCCAATGAGATCCACATGCTGAGATCTTCAGATGATTTGAGCCGTTCATGTCGTAGATACTACTATAAACAAGCAATTAACAAACAATCACATTTTAATGATGATCTTTACCTTTGATTTTGAAATTGAATTCAAGCCATTTAAAATTCTCTTTTCATTATTCTAGATTAATCTATATACAGTGATAGTCACAACCGTCCGTTCAGAGTCATTCTTTATGGTGGTCAGTATAATGTAGATTTAACAAGATGGATGGTTCTGATCGTCAAACAACTCAGTAACCACAGTGGCGGCGACACACGCTCGAACTGCACGGTTGTATATGAATCGGCACGGTTAATTTAGTGTGGGTACCATCATGGATGGGCAATGTTTTCTAAATAACATATATCAGAAAAATCCTAACCATTAATTTTCTTCACTTCTTTTTTTACTAAATCTTGACCGCTAATCTTTTTGTTTTTTACCGTCTATTTTAAGACCACTGACCCTCTAGCTATGATCATCCAATTTATATATATTTTGAACCATTTTCCATCGATAGTAGGGACAACTAGATGGACGGTCTATATTGAAACATCACCCTGCTGCGTTGCTATGGAGAGATGCCTCTAACCATCATTTCGGTCGTACCTGCTCCACCGTGCCATCTCCCCTGTTTGGATTTTAAATGCAATCGTCACCCCTCGTGATCACCTAATATTCCTTCAAATCTTGGATCCAAAGCTCCACGAATCTAAATTGATAATAATAATAATAAGGGATTTTTACTGAAAATTCTTCAGAAATGTGTATTTTACCAATATAATACCTTTGCAAAACCATATTAAGGGTGAAAGTACCAAAATGCCTCTGTTTTTTCCTTCTCTCTCTCTCTCTCCAAAGGCAGTGAAGTTGAGAAATATGGAGCCTACGTGGCATTGTACAACTTCCAACAAATCCAACATATGAAACCCACCATGATTATCACACCATACAAAATCTGGCCAATTGAATCACCAGATGGGCTACACATACATTTAGATGTTTATGAGTTGAATACATTACTTTTTATTAATGGTTTGACTCATCTTATCATTTGATTTGCCAGAGTTTGGTCTTTTTAGTAATCATCGTATGAAACATATGTTCAACGGTATGATGCATATGTTGGACGGGTTAGATGTCAGACATATACCTGTAGGCTGTACAATTCTCCATTCACCACCTTTGAAAGAAAAAATTAAAAAGAGTGTTTAGGTAATTTCCTTCCTCAATAAGCATTGCCCAATTATTTTGACTAGTAGAAGCATTATTTGGTAAAATTTAACTCTTAGAAAATTTGCTATAAAATTCCCTACTCCTAATTATAATAACAATAAAGGAAAATTTTCCTCACAAATCCCATATGCATCAAGGAATTACTCTCCAAATCAAAATACCTAAGTAGGGCTGAAAGTCAGGCGAGTTGGGTCGAGTTGGTGCTCAACCCTAGCCCAACCCAAGGTTCTTGTACATCAACCCTACCCCAACCTAACCCAACCCCGGGTTGGGAATTCTCAACCCAAGCCCAACCCAAGCGGGTTCAGTCAGGTTGGTCGGGTTGATCAGGTGGATGCATGCTAATATTTTAATGATTGCATTAGTTTATTATATTTGAATACACGTCTTATTTTTTATATCTATGACTTTATTAATTATATTTATAGTTATTGATCATAAAAAACTTCATTTACTCTAAATAAACAAGCTAAAATATAGGACAACTACTCATTTAAAAGTTGTGTTGTGTAGCACACAATCTATTTAGGAGAGAGAAATTCAGCATATCTTGTTAGCTTGAGTCATTGGAAATGATGTGGACCAATGAGACCCGACAACATCGGAATTTCTTATGTCTCCAATACATATAATCCACACTTAATTATAATTTATAAGAAACTTATATATTGATCAGGTTCGGGTTAGGTTGGGTCGAGCAACGCAAGACCTTAACCTGAGTCCGACCCAAGTTTTATTGGGTTGGTGTTTGTATAGCCCAAGCTTGAGATCGGACTCAATGCGTCCTGCCCAAGCCCAACCCAATGTCGGGTCGGTCGTGTTCAACCAGCCCAACTTTCAGCCCTATACCTAAGTTGTGCATTTTGACAAGGAAAGTTATTGAAGTGTCTCATGTATTGTTTTTCTTTAAAATTTAATAAAGTAAATATTATATATATTTCGAGGCCTACATGGTATGACATTTAACCTATCAAACATATACACTCATCCATGATAACTACACTAACCAAAGCATTTTGTGAACGAGTCACCTGTGGACATAAATTTTGATATTCTTAATAGGTGTATATTATTTTTAATAGTGCGGTTTACCTTATGTTTAGATCAATCAAATTTGTGGTTATTTATGAACATCATGGCAGATTACATCTATTCAGTGGTTTGGATATTATATATATATTACGTGAACCCCACAATTTTATACATTGTCACTTTCTTCATAAAAAGTATAAAATAGCAGAGTAATGTCTCCTTAGAAAGCACTTCCTTCGCATAGACATTATTTGGTAACATTCTAATTTTTAAGGATATATATATATATAAAATCTTTATAGTAATAGGAAAGATCTAAATTCACCTAATTGGACAACAAAGAAGAATCCGCCCAATGTTTGTGATATCGGTGATAGCTGATATTATCAATATCACACCTTAGTGATACGAAATCCACGGGTTGTTGTAGGGCTTTTGGATAATGATAATATTATTGCAATGTATCATATTGCATCACAATGCACCAATAATATAGTGACGACATTATCACAATATCAATGGTATTATTGTCGATGCATTGGTACAAACGATAATATTTGAATATTTTCAAAAAAAAATGAAAAATAAAAAATTCACTTTTTCGTCAAATCTTTTATTTCTACATTAAAAAATAATATGAATTAATTTTGAATATAGTTGCATCAATTCTTTCACATAACGCATAGTTTAGAACATTAAACAAAGGAAACTTATAGCATACACTTATTTATTGTGATATTTTAATTTCTAAGTATGTAATGATGTGTTTTTAACACTTTCAAAGTTTCATTAAAATATTTAATTAATTTTCTATTGTTTCCTAATGTTTCTAAAAAATAATGAAACATTACATGATACATGCATCCCATGTTTCCCACGCGATAGTTGATTTGTTTTCTATACATCTGCAAATACTAATACTGAAAATATTAAATTGGAAGATTTGATACAAAGGAAACTTATCATGACACTTCTAATCCATTGTGCATGGCATTTTCACAGTGTGGTCCACATGCTAGGTTGGCTCGTGTGCTGCGTGTTAACGTGCGTGTGCAGCTAGCTAACCTGGACCCTACCATACCCACCAAATTATTATTTTTACTACCATCTCTGATTGTTAGCTCATGTACATGCCATCACATGTGCAAGCATGGGACATGCGTACCAGATCCAATCCATCCATCATAGAGTCCCTGCTATGTTGATTTCCTGGCAGAAGAATCGAGTCGGTCCATTAATCAATTGGGCCAATGCTTATGAAAAATGTACAGCTGATAAGAACATGGCCAAAATTTTCTAAGCTTGTCCACCTGTTTCAATATATATCATGCCCGTCAGCGAGCATCGCAGTGGTCTGATTCTTTAGCAACGATATCTAAATGATCAGACCGACCTGATGGACGGCTTGGATGGTATGCCTGCTTTCCATGCTGCCATACGCAGTGACGTGTAAACCATCAGTCCCAACTAAAATCTGACGACCAACTCAAGATTAGAGAACAATGAGATAATTAAATAATAGGAGATTTGATGACACGCATTGCCAAAAAATGGGCTACTCCAAATTTTCTACGTCATTTCAGTCAACCGCATTGCACATGACTCAACAGCTCCATTTTATTTTTCAGTCTTGAAGAAATGCAAGAAAAATGCATTTGATCTCTAATTCTCTCTTTCTCAAGCAAAATTGGCCCACATCAGTATGTGGGGCCCATTGTTGGATAATCTAAACCGTTAATCTGTTTAGTCCCCAAGTGGATGGAACACGTCCCAACAATCTCCTCAGCAGAACAATATCAACCTTTTGATTTTGTAGCCTAAAGATGGACGGTCAAGAAGAGAAATTCGACAATGGTCCATATTCAAATGAATAAGATCATAACATTGGTCGTTGGGATTTATGGGGTATCCTCCATCCATAGTGGGACCCACCCAAGAGAACAATGGTTTGGATTAAAAAACCATGGGCCCCACTTGTTAGAATTGAAAATCCATGGATACTGTTGATGGACTCAATCCAACAGAACAATAGTTTGGGTTACCAAACAATGGGCCCCACTTATTAAAATTGTAAATCCATATATACTTTCCAAAGATGTGGGCCACACACCATATCAAGCTCCCTAGTTAGCATTGCCAGCCTCTCTTCTATCTATAAATACCCAAATCCAACCTCAGCTTTCTTCACAAAGTAGAGAGAAAAGAAAGAGAAGAGAAAGTGAAATGGCTGTTTCCATTAGCTTTGTTATGGTTTTTTCAGTTCTAGTTTTCGCTCCGGTGTGCTTCTGCCACTACCTATACCCGCAATTTTACGAATATACATGCCCGCAAGCACAAGAGATCGTCCAGTCCGTGGTGGCGAAAGCTGTGGCTAGAGAAGCCCGAATGGCTGCTTCTTTGCTTAGGCTCCATTTCCATGACTGTTTTGTTAAGGTTCTCTCCTATTTCCATGTTCTAAACAAACAAAATATTGGGGAGGGGCATTTTGGTCATACGAATTTTAATATGGAATTTTCCTATTGTGGACGGCTTACATGTGGGGGCCATGGTTAGGGGTGTACATTGAGTCGAACTAAGTCAAGCTGGCCTCAGCTCGACTCGACTTGGCCAGCAGGCACACCCAACTCGAACTCGGCTCGGCGACCGAGCCAACCTCTCTAGCTCGACTCGGCTCGCTCAGCAGATTGGACCATTTTGAGTCGAGTTCGAGCTCAAGCTTTTGAGCCAAGTTTGAGCTCTAGTTTTCGAACTGAGTTCGGCAGGTCACTGCGAGTCGGGCGGGTTCTTCTTTAAAACAAAGGGGGAAACTACAAAGGGAATAGATGCTACGGTTTTTAAACTTTTTATACTACCTAACTGAGTCGATCCAAGTCAAGCTGGGTTTGAGCTATATATCGAATCGAGTTGGAGCTAGCTCAAACTCATTTTCGAGCTCTAAAAACCAGCTTAACTCGGATTGAACTCAGCTTCGAACCGAGCCAGATCAAGCTTTTTCGAGCCGAGTCGAGCGAGTTGACCGGGCTAGCTTGGTTCGTGTACAACCCTACCCATGGTTGGTTAATCTAAACGATTAATCTGATGGCCTCCAATCTAGATATCAATGGTTTGGATCACTGAACTACGGGCTACACTTTAGAACTCTTCTTTGTAGAAAGACCCGAGTATTTATTCCTCCCTGCTTCTTTTTTTTTAAAAAAAATAAAAAATAAAAAAACGGTTTCATGACGAAAATGCCCTCAACACTATTTCTTTTTACTTTTTTTTTTCTCTCTCACTGGAACTGTGTTGTTGAAATGCAGGGCTGTGATGGTTCGATCCTGTTGGACAGCAGTGGGACCATCATCAGCGAGAAGGGCGCTCTCCCAAACAAGAACTCGGCAAGAGGGTTCGAGGTGATCGACGAGATAAAATCCGAGCTGGAGAAGGCTTGCCCACAAACCATCTCCTGTGCTGATATTCTTGCTCTTGCTGCGAGGGATTCTACAGTTCTGGTAAATACCCATATCAAGCTATTATAAGGATATATCCGTAATGTGAATGGTTTTTGTCAAATTGCATGTTAAAGCCTGAATTTTGAGAAGGACATGCATGTCCTTGTTGCTAAGTCAAGAGGGCAATATCGTCTTTCTGAATTGGTTTTTGGGTGATTTCTCATAGACAAAAATGCCCCGTGTTTTTACCAGATGGCTCTCATAACTAACAAAAGCAGTGTAGCCCATTTGCTCCCCGCAGGCTCATCTGAGGAAAAAAGACTAAAATATCCCTGCCATTTCACATATTGACCAGAAACATCCTCTTTTTGTGGACAACCAAAATGCCCCTAATCGTACCTGTTTTTACATAATGATGTTTCATAATTTCACACAAATTGACCAAAACACCCCTATAATAAAATGACTCAGACCACGGTTTAAAAACCAAAAAACTCGACTCGACTCAATATCCAACTGAGTCAAATCAACTCAACTCGGCTGCTAAAACACAAACCTAGTGTACGGCCAGCCTGCTGGTATATGCTGCCATCTCCCTTATTCAAGGCTATGATTTTTTCAATTAGAGTCGCATTGAGTTGAAGAGTCAGAAAGCTTACTCGACCAGAACTGAGTCAAGCTTAACAGCGACTATCTTAGTGACTCGGCTCAGTTTCTCATCTGGTGGAGTTGACTCAGTCGAGTCACCATTTAACTCAGACTGTCCTTGAAGTTCTCAATTCTGATTACTGGCCCTATAGTATAGATTGTAATACAATGACCAAAAAGCCCACGGATTAAACAGTTTATTACAAGATAAGGTTTGTTTCGTGCCATTAGGCTGGTGGTCCAAGCTGGGAAGTTCCATTGGGAAGAAGAGACTCGACGGGTGCAAGCTTGAGTGGCTCCAACAATAACATTCCTGCTCCCAACAACACCCTTCCCACCATCATCACTAAATTCAAGCTCAAGGGTCTAGATCTCGTGGATCTTGTGGCACTCTCAGGTAAATTCATCCAACTTTTGTGTCCTTTTTTGCCCCTTTTCTTTCACTAAAAATTAATGGATGAAAATTAACGGGCCACAAACAGATACCCAAATGGCCGTTGATTTTATTTAACTTTTGGGATGAAAAGGTAAAAGTCTGCTTCTATGGCATTGTCGTAATTTGGGAGCAGAATCATAGCATAAAGCTAACTCGCTTTAGAATATAATGGCATTATTGTAATTCTATTAAAAATGATGCTTAGTTTGCTAATCTATTACCGAGGTGGATTGCTCACCACACACTGTGGGTGAAATGATGGGGGCGAGATGTGATTGGTGGAGCCCTATGTCAGATCACAGATGAACTAAGAAAGGTTATTAGATTGTTGGTGGGGAAATGACGTGGTATGGTTTGATTGGTGGAAGTCAAACACCGTTAGAGATGGTGAGCCTAGATTGCATGGCATGTATACCATGTTTTCAGCAGATGAATGATAGCACTGTAGGTTGTAAGGCTTTGAATTCTTGTTTCTAAAAACATACGTGTACAAAAATAGCCGACATTTTGAATATTTTTAGGAGATTTCAACAAATGATATTACCACGAGAATATTGTCATATTTTCTTATTAATATTAAAAACTTTCCTATTTTCTTGTGAAATTATTGATATCTGATGAAAGTTTTAAGTTAATGCATTTTTACTCATATTTTGAATTTTAAATTTATTTATTAATTTATAATAAATATTTTAAAATTTCACTTATGGTGAGATTTTCACGAAAGTTTTCTCTATAAAAACATTAAAACTTGAAAATATCGCCAGGACCACGGTAACAAATCAATTTCTCGGAAATTTCTCGGCACAGTAAATTCTAAACAGATTTTCAAAATTTGATGTTTAACGGTTTTAGATACAAAAATCTGGCTGAAAATAAATATATTAAAATATCTGTACGTCCAAATGGTTGGTGTTTGGGGGCTATCTTTGTGTTTATATGATACCTCATCCGTTAAACAAAGGTTATTCCACTGTGAAAATAGAATGACCAAAAATCAGTTACATCTAACTTTTAGATGGGTCCCACATGAATGTGGGATTTTTTGAGTAGTTGTTCCTTACGTTCCTCACCTAATAGTTTGATTTACCTGACTTTTGGAATGTCCCATTTTCTTAACGGGACAACTTTATTGAATGGGTTAGGTGACATAATGAGGGGTGTATACGAACCGAGTTAGCTCGGTTAGCTTGCTCGACTCGACTCGAAAAAGCTCAATTTGACTTAGTTAGAAGTTGAGTTCTAGCCGAGTTGAGTTGATTTTTTGAGCTCGAAAATGAGTTCGAGTAAGCCCCAGCTCAACTCAACTCAACTCAAATCGAATCTAGCTCGAATTGAACTTGGATAAAATTAATTCGGTGACTCGATTACTTTGCCATTGATGTTGCTCACCAAGTGTTTAATAAGATAACTTTGCCATTAATGTTGCTCACCAAGTGTTTAATCAAATAACTTAACGAAGTGTGCTCGATGACAAGGAAGGTATGTACATGAAACAAATATTCTTTTTTTCTTCAGTTTTTTTGGTTTTTATGTTGTTTAGAACGTATTTGATAAAATCATTACTTCTGTTTCACATGCAAAAGTATTTTGAAGGTGCAGTCCAGGTGTTTGAGAAAATGCCTCAATGGCGAACTTGGCTCGATGTTGGCTCAAACTCGGCCTAAGCTGCTGACCAAACCAAGCCGCGTTGGCAAGTTAGGCTCGAGGACCAAGCCGAGCCGAGTTCGAGCTGATGTCAGCCAGTAGCCGAGCCAAGTTCAAGCTGAGGCCAGCTCAACTTGGTTGGACTCGATGCACACCCTGGACATAATTTAGATATTTATTTCAGGTTCCTGCCATTGTTTTGGATGAAATTGCAAAACTTCCTATTCTTAGATTTTCAAAATATCTTGATAATATCATTTGGTAGATTTTTCGCGATATAATGGGCGGGATATTCGGAATCCTGGGATATTTATCCGACTGCTCTGGACACAGACACCCACCACATCAAACGGCACTAATGAACGGATGTCCCATCATGAAACAAAATGACGTAAATAGCGTCGGTGTTCATTAAACCTCCTTGGTCTAACGTGCGCACGGTGTGTTAACGGTCTCACACTCTCCATGCAGGGAGCCACACCATCGGGCTCGCTAGGTGCACCGTCTTCAGGCAGAGGCTCTACAACCAGTCGGGCAACGGCCAGCCCGACCCCACCCTCGACCAATCCTACGCCGCCCAGCTCCGGTCAGGCTGCCCGAGATCCGGCGGTGACAACAACCTCTTCCCCTTGGACTTTATTACCCCTACAAAATTCGATAATTACTACTTCAAGAACATAATCGAATCGAAAGGCCTTCTTAGCTCAGATCAGATCCTCTTCACGAAGAGTGAAGAAACGATGAAGTTAGTGAAGCAATATGCAGAGAACAACGATCTGTTCATCGAGCAATTCGCTAAATCAATGGTCAAGATGGGGAACATCTCACCCTTGACGGGCCCCAGAGGTGAGATCAGGAAGAATTGTAGGAGGATCAACGGTTATTAATCGATGAGGCAATGAAGATTATCGCTGGTGGAGATTAACGGACGGTAATAAGCGAACGCCACGTGCCTAAATGTGCAACGTGCATGCTCTTGTTATTTTATTTTTTCATCATCTTGTTGTTGTTGCTGCTGTGGTAGTTATAGTTGTTATTGTTGTCGTCGTCGTCGCTTTTATTGAATGAATTTTATTTTATTTATAAGGATGGGGTGTTTTGTTTTCACTAATATTAAATCAGACCGTTGATTTTGGTCCAATAATCAAGCGGTCCACTCAACATAAAATAAGGGACGGTCAAGATGGGATCCTCCCTGGACCTAGGGAGGTGATTCAGCGTACAGATGTGGCTCATCGGATGACTAGATTGGGCAGATGTTTGTGGCTGGTGATCTTGCTGGTGGGGCCCACCTTTTGCGTTGCATAATGCCGGACGCACTAATGATTTGTTGCTTAAGCTAACTTACAACTGGCTGTAGGTGAGCATTCCTTGTCAGCTACAGTCAGGATGGAGCTAGCATGCATTGAAAAACTAACATGCATTGAGATGTAAATGTTCAGCTACAACTCAGCAACGTAAGTTCGTCAGGCAACCCCAATTCCTTCTGTATTTTTGGGAAGTGTCCCAGGACAGTCAGGAGATGGTATGTATGGCAAAGTAGCATGTGATGGATTGTAGGGGAACAACCTTTTTTTTGTGGGGAAATGCTTTCATAGACAATGTGTACTTTGTGCAGAACATCCCAGCCGTGCAAAATGTGGGGCCCACTTTAAAATCACCTGGGACAAAAGAAAAGTTCGACCAATATTGAATGGACGAGGATAGGAATTGCACCAATCCAATGGGCTACACATGTACATCGTGTCCAACCTCCAGCTGTCCATTGATTTCAGACGGTGTAGATTGCATGATGAGCAAATGATCACAGTTTCTGCCTTAGATGATCTTTTCGGCGTGACCCACCTTTTGCATGGCTCAGATGTTATATACCAACTAGAATATTAGAAAGGAAGGGAGTGGATCTTGCACACCATTTTCAGCCTTCTGGCTTGGATTATGTACCGTACATGTTGAGCATGAGTAAGATGATCTGATCCATGCATCCTGCCTGCTCAACCGTAGATTCACTTTGACTGAAAATTGCTTTAATCAGATCATCCAAACACAGTAAATGAAACTTTTGTCCTTGCATTGGAACCGTTGATGATTTCTTCCCGAGTGTTCAATGGTGACACACCAATCAAATGGCTAAGATCATCCGAAGAATGTGATTCATGGACCATGGCCCACCCGGAATTGGAAATACCAAGTACACGCCCCACGAATTCTGGGGTAGTCGTGCATGAAAAGTGAAATTTACTCTTTTGTCCTCCAAGAAGATCATTAAAAAACCAAAGGCAAGGAAGATTATGAAATTTCAACAAAACCATTTACAATCCAAGAATCCTTTTTTTTTTTTTTTGTTTCTTTTTATTCACACACGTTTGAAAAGAACATTATTTCATGATTCTGTAACAGTAAAAAAAAAAAAAGGATAAAAGCAAAAGGAAGAAATAAAGAAAAATCAAAGTCCTGAAAAGGATCTCAAAGCTTTCCGTAGCATCTCCCCACATTGAGAGAGAGAGAGAGAGAGATGTAAAATCCGAAGAATCTAACAAATATACCAGCTCAAAGTAATCTAAACCGATGCCCCAACTGAATTTACATTCTAAATTTGCTCGAAGAGATCGAAATTCGCATCTGTTAGATCTTCCGACAGTGATGTCAATGGAAAGCTACTGTAGTCTTCTGAAATCTGTACGTTTTGTTGCGGTTCTTGCCACGAACTTGGCTTCAATTCCTGAGATTTCATCCCATTGTGCTGATACTGAAATAGAGATTCTAGCTTACCTTCTGCATCCCAACCAAAAACTGCATTTCCAAGCACATCGCTCGTCTGAAACTCCATGCTGCTGTTTCTATTGCTGCTATTAATGGAGCTCTCCCCTGTTTCATTCAAGAAGAGCGGACTCCTTACCGTCGTTGAATTGTCTGAAATTTCCGTCACATTGCTGTAATCGGAAATAGATAAGTTGGGCATTGAAGCAAACCCAAAATCGGAGTTTGTTTCCAGGTGGGTCTGATCCGAAGGACCGAAATTTTGGTGGAATTGAAGTAAGAGGTTTGTATTTGTCATTATCGGATCAATACCTGCTTGAATTTCAAACAAGGGGAAGGGATCAAAGACAGGCTTCCTAAGAAATCTGTCATTCGAAGCATTGTCAGTTCCAATACCATAGCTGAGATTATTAACAACAGATTGGCCTAATTCAGACATTGATTGACTACGAAGCTTCTTAGATTGCGGTTCCCAAGCTACCATCTCCAAATTCTTCTCATCTTGTTCTTGAATTTCACTCAATGGCTTGTGGGTGTTTGGATCGATGCCTCGCTGTCGGAGCTTTTTCTTCAGGCACGAATTCCACAGGTTCTTAATCTCGTTATCTGTTCTTCCCGGCAATTGTGCTGCAATTTGAGACCACCTGCAATCCAAAAACCAGATAAATTCAAATACCTAATTCGGCTTTCGTGTCGAAAAATGCTGGAACAGAAGAAATTCAGGGATTTTTGAAGTACCTGTTTCCCAAAACTTCATGGAGACTGATTATGAGATCCTCTTCTTGCTGTGAGAAATGGCCTCTTTTAAGATCTGGCCTGAGGTAATTAATCCATCGGAGTCTACAACTCTTACCACATCTTTGCAAACCTGTGAAAAAAATACCATCTGGGTTTATCAGATTACGGACAGAATTGCAGACGTAAGGATTCGATTCCGAAAACAAGAAAAAAGAAAAAAAGAAAAAAGAAACAGAGCAGAACAGAACAAAAGAAGTAGGGAATTGCCTGCTTGTTTTGGTACTGCACTCCAACACCCAACACCAAATCTAGTGATGTGATTGTACAGCTTCTCGTCTTCTTCAGGTGACCATAGCCCCTTCCTTAGCTTTTCTTTTAAACAACATGAATGGCGGCCCATTTCCGATTGGAGGGTCGGTAATTGCACAGATACAATTCAAACTGCCTACCTCCCGAACGACCGGATAGAATCGAACATGGAGAAGTGTTACAGGCAAGGAAATTTTCTGAGGTGATTTAAAGGGGTAGAGAAAATCATGCTTAGGATTCAAGTTAAGAAGAGAGAGAGAGAGAGAGAGAGAGAGAGAGAGAGAGAGAGAGAGAGAGAGAAGAAGGTGATGCAATCAAGTGGGTTTTACGCAAATCGGGTGCAGCTCTTGCATAGGAAATAGATTAGGTTTTAAGATATCTCCGTTTGTAGACAAGCTAAAATGTAAAATTCAAACACTAATAAATCCAGCTTTAATTAGTTCCAGGTATTTCAGAGAGAGACAGAAAGAGAGAGAGGAAATGGATTTGTTATTTTTCATTAAAAATAAAAAAATAAAAAAATCTTAAGAGCAATGATCATCTGTATAAAACTATACATAGAGACTTGGTGTATAAACCATCCTACTCGAATTTGCACCTTTTGGGTGGAGAAAAAGAAGATGGTCTGGACCACCCAATTTCAATCTCCATTCTGCATTTTGCCCATTACAATGATCAAGACCTTACATCAGGTCGGCCCCACTTAAAATGGACCATAATGCTGCGGAAATTGCACTCGATTCAGCTATTTCACCAAAGATTCGAATTTGCACCTTTTGGGTGGAGAAAAAGAAGATGGTCTGGACCATCCAATTTCAATCTCCATTCTGCATTTTACCCATTACAATGATCAAGACCTTACATCAGGTGGGCCCCACTTAAAATGGACCATGATGCTGCCGAAATTGCACTCGACTCAGCTATTTCACCAAAGACTCAAGAAAAACTAACTCAACTCAGTGCAACTTGACAGTATTTTCATATTATCACTACTTTTTAAATATTATATATTTACTGGAAAACTGAGAAAATTTCATGCTTTTGTACTATGTGAGTGTTGCAAACCAATGCACGTGAGGCCTCACGTGTGGTTGAGATCAGGCGGCCGACAGTTCTGTGTGGTCCGTTTTTTTCCTGACCTTTCGTTTAAGTGATAATGATTTTGCTTACAATGTCCACAAAACCCCATTGATCTCACCATCCAATGAATAGGCTGCTCGAATTTCTTCTTATTGGTGGGCCCACACTACTACATTAGTAGCTAGTGGGCCACATCTTTGCTATATTCCATTCACTCATTATAAATTACCACCGGATGCGGATTGCATACTGACAATGCCAGTACCAAACCTATAGGTAGGTGCTCTGTGGGCCCCACCATGATCACGTATTTGTTTTATTAAGGTCGTCCATTCATTTTATTTTTTCATTTCATTTTTAGGCATGAGCTAAAAAATGATACATATAAAATCTCAGCTGGACCACACTATATGAAAACAATAGTGATTGAATACCAACCATTGAAAACTTTATCGGGCCCATCGTAATGTTTATGTCCCATTCATTCTGTTGATAACGTCACGCGGATATGAATAAAGGGAAAACATAAATATCAGATCCAAAACTTTTAAGGCCACAAAAGAAAATTAGAAAATAAAAAAAATTTATAGTAGGCGTTGAATTGCCATTGTTTCCTATGGTGTGGTCCACTTGAGATTTAGATCTGCTTTATTTTTAGGCTGAAGCTTAAAATAATTAGCAAAATGGATTGGATGGTGATGATAAAACACAAATATCATAGTGGGCCCACAAAGCACCGACAGTAGGGATGTCGGTGCTGACCGTGCCTGTATGCAATGTCCCCTCCTCACAAAGTCGTAAAGTACATAATTTTCGTGATGTTTCTTGATACTTCCAATAAATAAATAGTTTGACTTCTATGCTAGTTTGCTACCATTTAAGTCACACAGTTATATGGACATCCATACCGTCCAAATCTCTTACCAACCTTTTGATGGAGCATAACCCAAAATCACTCTCGCGGAGATAATAACATTACCCTTCGGTAATTCCCCTTTTGAATTCGGACAAATGACTATCTCGCTTCTTACCATCCATTTGATAGCCATCAATTGGATGGTGAGGATTTCTTGGTCAATCTGATTTTCTAGAAAAGATCCATCCACTACATGACCCACAGTGTGGATGGTCTGGATAGCTTCACATCAACGTCCGACATGAGGAGGATGAATCACCGTCATTTTCAAAATGGTGGTGAACTATCAAGAGCCTTTCGGAGGTTTCAATTGCCGACGGTTTCAGAACGTCCGATATGCAATGTATCAGATTAAAAAAATCGGCGAACGGCGGATACGATGAATGAGCTGTCAAAATCCATCCTACGGTTAGGAAGGGATTGGAAAAGAGACACGTGGACCTTTTTAAGTTTAAAATAAAAGACGTTCAATGATTGGTGGGTGGATGCTAGCCGTTAATGTGACCGACAGCAGCCCAAGCTTGAAGAAATAAAATGGATTTTCTTGGGAAATACGCAGCCAGCAACGTATCGCTTGCAGATGTTTATTCCATCTGCGGCAAAAATGCTTGGCCGTTCTCTACGCTCTTCCAATTTTGCCCTCTTTCTACCCGCTGCTGACCAGCCAATGGTCCGGCTTCACCCACTTAAAGTTGATCAAGCTTAGCTAAATTAATTTAAAGAAAAAGTGTTATTATTACGATTTTATTATTGCCAAACTAAATACAAAATTTAGAGAAAATTATCACTATATATGCCACCTTTTATCCAGCATCTTTTATGAACAGTGCAAAACTTACCTTCCCAACTTAGATCTTGTAAGTGCAGACAAGAGCATTTGAGGACGAAAATACCTATGTCCGTACATGCAATGCCATGTGAAAAGCAAGTATTGTGCTCTGTCCGTACATATAAGGTCTAAGCTGCGAAGGCAAGTTTTAGACTCTTCATAAAAGATGCCGGATAAAAGGTAGCGTTTACAGTGGTAATTTTCTTCAAAATTTATCAAACAAATGCAAAGATATTCAAAATAAGGTAAAAATAATATGTAACTATTGATTTTTTATTTTTCGTAAAATTTTAAATTCAAAACAACAACATTAATTAATTTTGGTGATAATTTGACATGATAATAAGAATCTTATTAGATTTTATGACTGATAAACAAACTGAGACATGTGAATGGGTGGTGAAATGTACATTGTCAATAAATAAATAATTTGTAATCATTACATATTTATTGCACGCGTTTAACTTTAGCGTTACTTCTGAAGGTGAGCCTCCAAAGCTTTAAAATTGTAGGGCCATGTTGTGATGTTGGTGTCTTACCGACGTTGTCCATTCCTTTGGTTAGACTGCTTTAGAATATAAGCCAAAAAAAAAAAGCCAATTTTGAAGCTCAACCACACCATGAAATGATGAGAATTGAATGGATATTGTTGATAACTTGTAAGAGAGGTAGAAGTTTTGGATTAAGTTGGTATTTTTAGTTTCCTTTATCCATGACAATATGACCTTATGAATAGGTTGGATGGCAAATAAACATCATTGTGGGCCCTACGGTGAAAACAATTTTCAATGGTGGATGTATGTTTCCTGAGGTGTGGTATACTTGAACTTTAGATCTATCCCAATTTTTGTCTCATACCCTAAAATGTGTTGGTAAAGTAGTTGGATGGCGTAAGTCACATACATCATGGTGAGGCCTATAAATTTAAATCAGTGCCAATAAGTTTCTTTCCTAGCCAATTTTAAAGGAAAAATTCATCTGAATTTTCATCTCAAATGATCAAATTGAAAAAGTAATTATTACATATTTTCTTATATTTATCATGGTACATAAAAAAATAAACAATCATGTGATTGGATTTAGCATGACTAATACAACTTGACTGGGCAATATGACTTTAGTTTATGCATAAATACTAGGTTTTGGGCACACTAATGTGGAATGATAAGTGGATCGAAGCTTACAAATGAACATGTTGGAAAGGGAAAGTAGTACATGATAGAGGAAATTAAGAAATTTTAGATGAAAATATCATATATATATATATATATATATATATATATATATATATGGGGTTCAAGTTTTGACTTATATAATAAATATCTCAAGACAAATTTGTTGTTTTTTTCTAAATATTCTAACAAGTGAAAAAAATAAAAACAGAGAAAGAGAGAGAGATTGATAAACTATCTTCATGTTATAATAAACTCATATATCCATAATTCAACACAAAGATTTACTCCTTTGAGTGTTGAATATATCTCTAAGAGTCAATGCTAATATACCTCACAAAACCATTCTAAAAAAAACAAGCACAACAAAACAAAGATGAGAGCATAAGGCTATGACCACTTGTGTTGAATCTAGTGCCCTGAAAAATTAATGTGAGCCCTGACCCATCAGCCATGTGGATGTGACTAGGGTGATCTCAGTCATAGATCAAGATGGCCATGAGTCCTTGGTAGAGAACTTGGTAATATTTAGTGTGTATTATTACCTTGAATTTATATTGTGGGTTAGTTGAGGAGTGATTCATTTGATACTCTTTGGGAATTTGAGATTAAATATGACAATCATTGACCAAGAAGAGTCATGGTTCATGGATCTCACTATATTGTTACACCATGATAATTAATTTATGAGATGTATGGTAATCTTATGTGAGGAGACTGACTTAGGTCATGATAGGCTTTCACTACCATTAGGAGCTAACTTAACATCAATTTATATGTTGAATTTACCCTAGTGAGACATAAACAAAAGATACAGGTTTAGACCTTTAGTCACTCATATTAGTGGATCGAGATCAAATCAATAGTCCAGCGGCCCATTAACCTAAACTGTGATCGTAAAATCAGGAATTGATAATGTATAAAAAATGAGTGATCCTTAGACTTGATAAGGATGTGAAGGGCTCAAGATCTTGGCTGATCAATTTTGATTCTTCTTATGAGGTTCATGCAAGGGTCAATAAAGTAGATAGAGTTGGGTATTTCAATCAGAAGCAGTTGATTCTTACATGCACGTCCAATAAGGAATTCATTAGTTTGCTTAGGAACATATTTATGGATTTAATTTGGATAGATCGGGGACTCATTAAATGATTTTTCACTAAACCCAACACTTCAAATGTTTTATAGAGGTTTTTAAGAATTTTTTGTCATTATATTTTTATTTTAACTATTAAAACTACTTTACTCAATTTAATGATAACCTGATGGTCTAAATCTAATGGTTTATTTTTTTATTAGCATATGATATGGGCATTAGTGGATACATCGTGATAGAGAAGGATTGAATTATGAGTATATGCATGGATGTGGCAAATTGACATACTTCTTTCACCGTATGTTATAAAAAATAAAATAAAATAATGAAAATAAAAATCCATAAGGTGGCCAAGAACCATATTGGGTGCACCCTTAAAAAATCTCTTATTCCAGAGGAAATAAAACATAAGCCTTAAATATCTCCCCCTTAGAACATTTTTAGAGGAAGATAAAGAGATTCAGTGTGTGTGTGTGTGTGTGTGTGTGTGTGTGTGTGTGTGTGTGTGTTAATTGCTTCCACATCTTAATCCTCTTCTACTTCATCGATCACACTTCAACATAAGGTCCACTTGGGTGATTGGTGTGCTTTTCCCTTAGCACCCATCAGAGGAAAAGGTTGTCTTCATCTGAACTCTCTCTTATTAGCAGGGACCTCCTAAGTAAGAGGGTTGTCATCAACATCAAATCATTCTACACCTTAGAGTCTCCATTATATGTAAGATTTAAAAGTTTGAATTTATGTTCTAGAAATTGTATACGAATCTACACTTAAGATCTTAGGATTAAGATTTTTATTTTTGGATTCAGAAAAAATTATATTCTATTACATATCTTAGATAAATTCAACCAGCTTTATCTAGGAATTGTATGTTCTCTTTTTACACTATAATATGTATGATATATATAACTTAAAGAGACATGATGTCTTTTTTTAAAAAAACATTTTTATGCTTTGATAGTACATCGATACACCCATTCATATGTAACAATCATATTTGCCATTAATGGACATATCCTTTAATGTGACAGTTATTTTTATTTGTTTAGGACAGAAACAATTAAACAATGGTTGTAAAAAAAATTATTGGTACATGACAACACATGTAATTGCCACTAAAATCCTAATCAACCTAACTGTCGCTACATATGTACAACTATATATCAGGCACACTCAACCAACACCATATTTAGAACTTTAAATATCAAATGGTCGAACGTCATACTAGTCCCTAATCTACTCTTTAAATGCACAATGGCTTAGATGAGAGCCAAGTGTCAAAAAAAATATTTAAGCTCCTCGCAACGATGCACAAGTGACGTTCGATTAATAAAACACTCAAGTAAAGCTCATCAATAGCTTTCCAAAAACATATTGTACATGCAAATCCATTGCCTCAATGACCAATTGCGAAGTCATAGCCATTGAAGTTATAATGCATGTTAAACCATCTTACCCTAATTTATACTTCCCATCATAAATTCTTTCCACCCTAGCCACTTGTGGAGCAGTCCGCAACCTACGCTACATCAAAACATGCTAAGTCAATCAGGTCAATTAAACCGCAAGGCAACCCGACACCTTGAGGCAAGCACAAGGACAAGAAAATATCAGTCATTTTCAATGTGGATTGTACTTTAGATTCGGACCCGACACTTTTATGGCTACCATGCCGACGCACCCATCCAATTGGCCGATCCCAATCATCTCACCATATGAAATGTACGGCTAAGATTATTTATAGACAAATATATCCAATCAACCATTTGACCCATCTTCTTATTAGGCACATCATGATCTGATTTGATTCTAATGAGTCACTTCTGTCATATGCGTAAATAGAAAGGTAGAGAACAATGAAACCATGGTTCGAACTCGATATATAAAAATGTATTGATCCTATATATGGTCTTGGTCGGGGACTCATAAGCCGTTTGATTTTTGGACCATAGGCTATCAAAGCCAAGACCCACTAGGCATGTGGTCCAGATTGTGTGTATAATACAGTGTGGCATTTGTATTCTTACGGTGAAAAGAAGAGAATAAAGAAAGAGGGTATTACAGTCATTTAAATAAGCTGTACTTCCGCCCATGAAGATCTTGCATTCCACGTGAACGTGGTTTTGTCGGTAATGAAGTATAACCGCGAGGAATCGTGCCGATTTTCCGCGTGAGTATACGAAAAAATTCTCGGCTCTAAGATTGTACAAGTGGGCCTATGTTTTAGTCATCCAGACCCTTCATTTGATGCACCTACAATTGATGGTCCATGCCAAGTATGCTGAGATTGGAAGATCCTAGCCATCCAATATTGTCCTTGCTTTCTTTGAAACATGGGTGGTTGTTGTATTTTCGTCTAAACCGTTTATTTTCGGGCCATTGTTAGAATGGTCAGAATTGCACCATTGGTCAGATCTTGACGCATGCCTCAGTAATAAGTTGGCCCACCAGATCAACGGTCGCGATCAATCAACCATGGCCAACCTTTTACATACGGAGGGACAAAGGACTGTAGACATGTATCCTCAGACGATGGTCACCTATCATGATGGGGATATCTCATTATTGTGTTTCCGTGGTTCGTTCTAACTTACGCTTCGGGTGTAGATTAATTCCAGTTTTAGGTTGAGTAATGATCACCCTGTATTCTTGGTAGACTTTATTATATTGAACTTCCTACTTGTGGCAAAAGTGGGCCCACTTATGATGATGATGAACCATTGGATGGGAGGATTCAAACTCGAAATGAACATGGCCCAAAAAATCATTTTGATTGGATTATCACAGCCATTCAAAAAAGTCCCAGAGAAAGGAACGGTGAGATCGCTTTATTCTTGCAGTCCATTCTGCAGGTCCGTATCAAACGGCTCTGATCATCCAATCAATGTAGTCTTGTTGATCCAACGGTCATTTTGATCATAGGTGGGCCCACTTTGGGCACAGTGGAATCAGCCACGTTATTAAGGATTGGTAATGGACCATGGCTTTTTTAGTTTAGAAGACAAAGTGCATTTATGAGGCTTTAGATTTAAGTTTTGATTTTTGAGGGTCTTCACCAAACATGCATTAGTTATGAAGGGATCCGTACGATCTCCCAAAAAAATGCAAAACGTGGAATATTTTGATGAAGACACGTGTCATAACTCTATTGGTCGAATTGATGGACCATGTTCTAAGAGCCCCATGATTAATCATACCTTACATATTTCTAAGAGGGTAGGGAATGTCCAAGGCATAAAGATATAATGAGCCATATGATCCAAGTGCCAAGTCTTCCAAACTTATAATGGTTGACATTTGAATGGTAGGACTGAGTGGGCCCACAGCTGGTCAAGTGGACTATTGGCTAGAAAGGGTTCTAACAGGTTCCAAATACATTGCACATGGCCCCAATGTCAGCCCCATCAGAGACCACAGCCGTTCAAATAAGGGCTGGTAAAATGAAGTATTACAGGACCTTTTTTAACTTTCACCATTCATTTCTGCACCCTTGTTTGACATGTGAAACTAGAGGAAGGGGGTGGAGAAGCGGTTGTGAAAAGGTCTCTTTCATAAGTATATTATAAAATTACTTCTCAAGGTATTGTTATTTTTTTACATAAGGACTGTAATTGTCAATCTTACGTTATTTTTTTTATAATGATCTTGACCATTTTTATATGATCATCTCATCAGCAAAAGGGGGAAGTTTAAATTAAAAAACTCACATAGATTACAATGTTTCAACCCTTTGGTCATTTAACTTTTTATTTTTTTTAATGAGACTACTCTCTTAAACATTTTTTTGTGGGCCATCTATATGGTTCTCTAATTTTGGAAATTGTTTTTAGTTACCATTCATCCATTATATGGCTTATCATATTAGTTTAGGACAGGTCATGTGTTATTTTATAGAGAACAAAAACTACCTGTAATTTTTTACAGTCCTAATTTTATAATTGATTATCGGAATTGTATATATGAAATGTCATTGGTAAGCTATCTAGCTAGGATCGTTATACACTGATTAATTTATTAATTTTTAGATAATTTCACAAAATTCAATAATTTTAAGAGTCAAATTTCATTTAAAATTTAAAATTATTGTTTTTAGTAAGTTTTGTTTGTACCATTTTATTTGTTTTAGTATTTTTCAACTCAGATCTTATCTTAGGTTACTTGTTTTGGCTAGCTTTTTTTTTTTTTTTTTTGGTTAGTTTGTTAGTACACACCCATGTCAGTACACACACTCCATGTTAGCTTGTTACTTGTTTTGGCTAGCTAAGAGCGGTTAATGATTTTAAATTGATTTAAACATATTTACTATTTCAAGTCTAATTAAAGTCTTAGATGTCTTTACTTATATAAGCCCCCTCACACATTGTATAGAAAAACTCCTTCATTATTATTAATTTTATTCTAGTTGTAACGGTTTTCTACTTGCAGATTTAAATCTTTTATAGGAAAGAAGTCAATAATCTTTTATCCCCTTTTCTCGGTCCACACCATTTCATACTCTCTCTTTTCTTTTTTTCAAATGTGAGAATATATATATATATATATATATATATATATTAGATGAGGGATCTATACATCATCACACACATTAACAATTCGGGCGACCCTCCATGAAAAAAGAAAAGAGGGTAGCCTATTATGGCCCTCCAGAAAATGACAAAAAAGAAGATCCTAGGGGCGTGTTTGGCCTGGCACTGGATATGGGATTAAGACAGACCCCATGTGTTTATACTGTTTACATCCCATCCCATTTTCTGTTTGGGACGGCGGGATAAAAACCATTCCACGCACCCTCGTAAACCGCACCTGGATGCCGCCAATCTCGAGATATAAGTTTCCACCCCTGTGTAGGGCCCACCAAGATATCAATGAGATATCTACTCCCTCCATCATTTTCACCTGCCTTCATTCAGCCATGAAGATATTTTGAGGCAGCTATAAAGTAGTGAGTGGGGCACACCATGAGAAGCAGTGGAGATGCAAACCCATCCATTTGTGACCATCCAAACACCCTGCTGGATATCCCATGGGCTATCCCAAACCCATGTGATCAACAGACAAATACTGACACCACCATCATTACCTTAAAAACCATTCCATCCCACCAAATCCCATGGGATCGGTTCGGCCAAACACGGCCTAAGGGACCAAGCAATGGGATTCTGGTTAAGGCAGATTCTCACCGCTCCTAAACCCGTTTTATACATAATTGGTATGGATCATTGTAAAATGACCTTAGATTTAAGGGCTACATTCCTTGCGTGAGAAAGAATAGTACATTAAGTTGTAAATATAAACTCTGAACACTACTCGATCTATCTCATACCATTGCAAGCATAAAAGCTGGGGACTAGGTCCTGGTAGAAGTTCTGTGGGCCCCACCATGATGTACGTGTTTTATCTATGCCATCTATCCATTTTGACATATCATTTTAGGACATCATCCAAAAAATGAGGCATACCCAAAGCTTAAGTGGACCACATCATATGAAACAATGGACATTGAATGCCTACCGTTGAAAGATTCTTGTGGGCCACATAAGTTTTGGAACAAGCTGATATTTATGTTTTCCCTTTATCCAAGTTTTAGATGGAAAATAAATATTATAGTGGGCCCTAGAAGGTTCCAACGGTGGGCATCACCATACCCACGGCTTCCCGTGGTATGGTCAACCTGAGTTTTGGACCTACCTTATTTTTTAGCTCATTTTATGCTAATCTGAGCTCACAACGTAAATAGACAGCGTGAATAAAGCCCATATATCATGGTGGGACTTATAAAGCTTTTCCAATACTGAGCTCAATACCAAAGTAGTCACTAGAGAATCTAAGTACACAAGCAAAATCTTCACCGTCCTCCTGTCCCCTAACAGGGAATCTGCAAAATCCCAACCAGATGAAGTCACCTGAAAATCACATAACCACCCTCTTAGCCAAAAACCATTTCCATATCTTTAAATAACAAAATAAAAAATGAAAATAAAAATTTTAAAGGCCCATTTTTTACATGCCTAAAAATGAGTTTATCTCATTGTATTTAATCATAATCATATAATAGAACATTTTTTTATAACCTATCAAGATTATCTTCAACCATTGCCAAAGAGACACATGCACGAACTCTAATAAAGTATTACAATTAACTAAAATGAGATGACCCATTTTTAAAACCTAATTACATCTATTTATTTTTATTTTTTTGTGTCGGGCTACTTGCATTATATATAGTAGACATGATGTAACTTGGAAGAAAATTATCAATCTACACCTAAGTCATCATACGTCCGGAAATGATTCAACGCCATTACATGATAGATTTGGGACATTAGCCTATGATTTATAGACTTACAATCAACATCACAAGGCACTAAGTCATAGCAATGATATGATATTTTTTGTCATAGAAATTAAGTGGTTATATGTTCAGTCACATCTATTCGGATAGAACAGTTTAAGTAGTTGTGATTGAGACTAATCTAAATCCTCTTCAAACAAGCAATTAGATACTATTTTGTTTTTCTTCTTTTATTTTTCCTTTTGTTGCATTATTTTGTTAGTCATGGTCCAATAATTTTCGTAGAGAAATGTATTTTGGACTTAGTTGATTGAAACCTTCCAATGCACCTAGTTGCATTTGGATTTGTGGTCATCTTCATCATCCATCAGGACCGTCCATTAGGTAAAATGCACTTTTCTTCTACTACTATGCAAAAAATACAGCTCTAGGATCGTTCGAAGCATCTGCGGTTTGACTTATCTTCTGTGGAAGATCTGATCCATCCATTTTTTACACTACTTGACTGTATTTTCCGATCATCTGATCAGTATGAGATTGTTTAAGGCAGCTTGTTGAGAGTGGACTAGACTTAATGGACGGTCCAGATAGATGATTTGTAGGGGAACGAGTCCAGATGCAACGAGGTGTGTGGAAACATTTCCGGTCACTCAGTCCACTAACGTTTCTCAACCTTGGGAAGGATGGACACTATAGTGATAGTTCAGCTCCATTTTTTAAATTGTGGTGACTCCTTGGCAAGACACATGTTATAACCGTACGGAAATCTAGACCACGAAAAATGTGGGCCCCATATTGGCTGGAGAAATGCTCCAGAACTACTCTGATCATACGATCTTAACCATCTGATTTCACCCGTTAAATTTGGAACGTGGGCCACTTTGTTTTTTACCACACATTTGATGGCCGCCAATGGGATGGTTAGGATTGATCAATCAGTCTGAATTCTAAACTACGATCCATCCACAATGGGTCCTATACATCACGTGTGAGGTGGAACTGTAACTCCACTTGAGAATGGTGGTAAACTAACACCATATTCCTATCCTTGTCCTGAAATTCCAGTCAGCGTACAGGGGCATTTTCGGGATTTTCAATCTATAACGTGAACGGAGAGGGAGAAGAGGCTTGAAAATCTGGGAAGGTGGGACCGTTAAAAGATTTTGTATCCTCAAAGCGTCTCCGTTTGTCGTTGACCAACGGCATCCCACGTACAGATATTGGGGTATTACGACTAACGAAGGCTGCAGATAACGACCGTTTACTATCCGTCAATGCACGTCGCCAATGTCGTGATGCCACGTAGGCGTTCGCTACAATTCCCATCCCTACGCCATCGTGACGTGTCCGACAAAAAATTCTAACCGGTGGGGCCGTGCCACGTCACCATACCTGTATTTGCTTGGGACGAAAAATAAGTGGCTTGAAAGCGTGCACAGGTGGAGATGGGGAACACGTGATTGAGATGGAGAGAGTTCGTTTTGCCTGTGTCGGTAGTCAAGATTACCGGCGTGATCTGAACCGTCCATGCCTTATGTGGGCCACGTAAAAATGATTCTGACCATAAGTGTGTGGATGAAGGTAGGACAAAGAACACTTCTTCAACGGCTCACATTCAACTTTGAAAATTGAAGGTCAGGATCAATTTTGAAGAAAGATATTGCACGATATCTCGTTTGTGGGGGAACTAGAAAGATGGACAGTTCCAAAAGTCCAAAAACAATTTGCATGTGGACCCAAGGGAGTCACATGCTAGCATTCGTATGTCGCGACGTAGGAAACACTAACTCGTTTATGAATATACACTAAAACAGGTCCCTGCAGACGCATTTTCCAGCAGCCTTAAGCTCTGTGGGGCCCACCGTGATCTCTGTGTTCTATTTACTCCTTCCATTGGCTGAGCCAGCCCATGGTAGGATGAGGCTCGAAAAGCAGGCAGATTCAATACTCAAGTGGGCCAAACCACAAGAAACAGTGGATAGTGAATGCCAACCGTTGAAACCTTCTTGGGGCCAGTCTGATATTTCTGTTTTTCCTTCATCAGGTGGGAATCACCTTTTGAACGAATTAGATGGCATGTAAAGATCTCAAAGTAGGGCCCAGGAAGATTTCAACGGTGGCCGTTGGCATCCCCACTATTTCCTCTGGTGTGGTCCACTTAAGTATTCAATCTACTTTATGTTTAGGTTCACGTCCTAAAATGAGTTGGCGAAAAAGGACAGACGGCGTGGATATAACGAAGACATCACGGTGGGCCCCACGGATAGGTTTACACGGGATTTCTGTGACCCGGTTACAGGTAAATCGAGCACATGCACGAGTGAGGGACGCAAACGGGTCGGGTTTTGTGTTGCCCATATCCGAATCCAAGGGAATCGAATGCGGTGCCATTCGGATCGGGTATTAGATGAACCTGACTTTCCATGGTGTCCACTTCATAATGATCTTTGTTTTTTTTTGTTTTTCAGCCCTATGGATCGACTATTTAGCATCGTTTGATTAAAATAATTCCTTAAAATCATATGCAATCCCAGTTGGGTCCCATTAGATAGACGCTTCAAATTGATGATTCAACCTATTTCTTTCTCTGCTCGATCTCGACCATTCATTTTTCATGTTATTCATTGAATGTTTAGGATCGTCCAATTGGTGTCTTTCTTTTTAATATGAGTTGCTGATAATCCTGTGGAACAGATGAACGGATAGATCGATGATTAGTTGTGCCACTTGTCAATGGGAGTAGATGGGACATCAACAGACGTACAGGATCCACCATTGATTGGCCACTAACCAAAATTTGGATCTCATCCACATATGCCACGTTTATCATGACAATGACACGGAGGCATGCATGCGAAGAACTTTGCGAAGTACACACGCATGTACGTACCAAGCATGTGCCAGCATGCCACATACGTGCTAGATCTAATCCATCTATCAGGTTTTTCTGACCTTGTACATGTTTTCCAATTGATAAAATCTGATCAAATATGCAGGTGGGCCCCACTATTGAAAACAGGTGGACTGATCAGTAAATTTAGCCAAGTTTTTCAGAGCCGTTCATTTTATTTTTTTGCAAAACGTGGCCCACCAACCTGATTCTTGGGCTACGGCATCAATGTGGTCATGCCATGCTGATGGATGTGCTAGATCTGCGACCTATCGTGCCATGCCGGTACGCACATGTGTGGCGTGTACATGAGCTTTATTGCACACGTGTGTAGACTTATAAAAGTTCTGCCCACAAATATCACGTGCACACATGTGGATGCGGGCATCCGCACACATGAAATAAGCCTCGTGCATCTATCATATTTTTTCCACCTTTTGAAATGTATGACATACACCTTCCATCAATGTTTCCTACTCTCCATCCACACCTTATCTTATACGTGCCAACTTGGCACGTATGTGGGACATCGAAGCCATGAATAAGATGGAGGCCCACCCAGCCTAACGCATAATTCAGGCCTACCCACTCATCAGGTGGGCCCACCTGATGAACGTACGGCCTGGATCCCCAGACACATGCCAGGTTGGCTCATTTGCCACCGGCACACGTGCATGGGGAGCTAGCAAGCCTCATCATGTGCGTTTCCATCAGAGTCAGATGTATATACCAACAGGCAACAATCTTCCAGTACATAGTATCCCTTCCCAGCCCTGGTATGGCTACCCACAGGTGGCAATGTGGCACATCTCTAAAAGATCCAGACCATTCATCAGGTAGGTCCTACCACATATCAACCATGACCCAAAAATTAGATGGATCAAGTGGATACACGTGTACTTTCAATAAAAACAAAATCCAAGATTTTCTAACCATCCATTCTTTCATGCACGTATGGCCCACCTGATGAGCCTACCTGCTAGATCTCCGGGCAACAGCATGCAAATAGCATGGTCCACAAGAAGAGCCATCCGGATCCCACGGGCAGGTGCCTTATTTACGGACCGACAGGCCAACCCACATCCTCATCCCTTGGATTGGAGGTGGGCCAGAGTGAGAAAGTACTAGTTGTAAGTAGAATTTTTCCTCTTTAGGCCGTGTCCTTTTCAGTCAGTCGCGATCAACCAACAACAAAGCTTCCTTTTCAAGAGATGATGATAGGAAAATGATCAAGTGAAAGCAAAGCTTTCAACTCTCTCTCTCTCTCTCTCTCTCTCTCTCTCCACACTAAAGCTGGTAGGAAGATATGTGAATCCGGACCGTCCAACTAGTTAGTCCAGCCATAGATGGTCCGTCTTTTTAAAAATCACACCTATCAGACAACCATAGCCCTTCTTTTCTTATCTTACGGTACTAAACATTAACCATTAACTTAGTTCTATTTTAATCCGTTGGTTTGAAATATATTCAACAGACGTACAATATTATCCGATCAATGTTTATCTTTAGATATTTGTCATCCATAGTAGGAACATTGAGATTAAAGGCTCTGATTGATAAGTAAACCAACCATATGTACTCAGGAGAGACAGCTCTACCATACTCCAGTTCTCCTGTCTCTACCGTACCATCCCCACTCTCTCCATACCTGCTTCCATTTAAAATAATGAAGCTCTTTCCACGGTTGATAACGCTTGCTTGTCTCCGTAGAAAGGAATAATGTTGCCTTTTGCTTCTTCCTCTCTTTCTACAAGTGGGCCACCTCACTACATATTAGATCACCTTAGCTTCAATTACAGAGAACTAACCCTCTTTAATCCCTATATGTGTAGGTTACAAGATTCCGATGGCTCCCCCTTAAATTCCTCCATGCAAATAATACACTACCTCTAGGTCAAAAGCTCATTAGAGTGCTCTAAGAATTTTATTAATCATGTCAAATCAATGGTTTTAACTAATCCCCTCATCGCATGCGGTCCACCTTCCTCCTATGCATATGCACATGTCAACATGGAGCATTTTCATGAAATCCAAGCCGTCCATTACATGGGCCCCGATGTATAACCAATGTGGCTCAAATATCAAACTGTCTGCTCATCAAATATGCCATAGTATGGACTTTACATTGTGGCCTATCTGATTAATGGGTCTGCCTCATTTGTAGACTAAGCAAACTATACCTTGGGCCCCATCAAATAGATGGCTTGGATTTCTTTATTACCTTTGGCAATTGTACATTTTAAGGCCTGTATATGGGCCCATGTTATCCACGCGTGTGGGATTAATGAACCTCATCAAATCATACATTTAGATGAAAAATGTAAATATAGGATAACATTACTAGACTTTTAAGGGTCAAAAAGTAATGCTTAGAGCCTTAATTCAACTCCCCGACGCTTCTGTGGTCCACTTTCGCTGTCAATGTGACACCACAAGATCTACATTACCATAATACGTACCGACGCTGATACATTCAATCTTGCCATTAGTTTACGTTTAATCGTAACAGAAAAATAATCTAACTGACATGGTTGATTAAACTTGAAGAAATTGAAATTTTAAAAACTGAGACAATGAAATTTAGATTTATGGCTGTAAGTCACTTAGTTGCTTGATTGAGTGCGACCCAAATGCCGCATTCGAGTGCGACCGCAGCCGGGACATAATTTCTTGAAATGAGTTTTCACTAGGAAAACCTGACTCAGTGAGCAACGTTGCTACATTTGTTTATGTGAAGATACTATATTCAAGGTAGTCTAAGGTGGGATTTGAAGGGAAGATATTGATTAGGGGTGTACATCGAGTGGAACCGAGTCAAGTTGGGCTTCGCTTGGTCACCAAGCACACCCAACTCGAACTCGGCTCGGCTTGGTGACCGAGCCAGCATGTCTAGGTCGGCTCAACTAGGTTAGCAATCGGACGAGTTCGAGCCAGTTTCAAGCTTTCGACCCAAGTTCGAGCATTCGAAATATGTGTTGCGCTTAGTGGACGGCCTAGATCATACAAATGGATTGTCCAAATATCCCAATGCAAGTAGGAGCATAACAGAAATCATGATTTTAGATTTCTACTAAGGATTTTTTTAGGGAACGATGGATTGTTACTTAACATCATAAGGAGCTTGGCCAAGAGTGCGATGGCGACAGCCGTGAGAGCCATCGGCATCGTAGCCATGTCGAGAAAAGAGGTGGATTCGGGGACGCAGACAATGAAATCATCCTTTCTAGGGTTTTGCTTCTTGCCGTTCTTCCGAATCTTCTCCAATTTTGCTATTTTTCACTTCAGGGTTTCAGGAGGGTTTTGGGATGAAGAGAAGGAGGTCGTGTGTAAGGCCCTTTGGTACTATCTCCAAATTGTACGGATGCCTGCAAACATCTCTCTCTCTCTCTCTCTCTCTCTCTCTCTCACACACACACACACACACACATGAAGAAGAAATGGGGAAAAATGGTAACTAATGGAAGAGCTGTGAGCTCTGGGAATGAGAAATGGGAAGAGCACGAGAGGTTGCACGGCACACGTGCCTACTTACACACATGCGTGTCACATGTGATTAGGACGCGGATTGCATCCTACCGTGATGTATGTATTGTGAGGGTTAGGGCTTTTTGAGAGAGGGGGTTTTTTTTTTTTGAAAGGGGACGAGTGGCTGTAAAAAATAAGATGGGAGTTAGGGTTTTGATTTTTAAAGGGTATATATACCGTGTACTGAGTCGAGCCGAGTTCGAGCCGAGTCGAGTCGAGCTAGGGGTAAGCTCAAGCTCGGCTCGAATTCATTTTCGAGCCATAAAAAATGGTTCGATTCGGATCGAACTCAGTTTCGAGTCGAGTCGATTTGAGCTTTTTCGGGCTGAGTGAGCAAGCTAACCAAGCTAGCTCAGTTCGTGTACACCCCTAATATTAATACTTCGGAGAGTGTTATGGATGATACTCAAGCGCTTAGGAATTGAATATGTGTTATAGAAGTTAATCTTTTGAATGTTTTTTTCTTTTTCCAAAAGATATTTGATTAACCACACCTAAAACTATGGAAGTGCGAGCAAAGCATCAGCGACTATCATTGCACTTGATTATCTGGCTGTCGGATTAGTGGACATTATTGGACGATTAAAATGAAAATTATTAAATGAATCAGAGGTTACGATTAGTCAACCATTCCGGTTTTGGGACTGTGGATTAGCGACAGTGGGTCCCACAATTTAGTTGGAAACTGCTTTTGGAGCATCGAATAACCAAAACCATGGCAGAGGAAAAGCTGGGAAAAAGGTCTGCTGGACCCATATGCAACCCCTCCACACGCAGCACACATGACAACCTGGCAAGCGTGTGGAACCTATGAGCCGCAGCCTTTGCAAAGACGAATGTGCACAAGAATCAATATGGTCCACTCATCATGTAGGTCCACCTAATGAGTAGACCAGCCTGTCTTCTTCGTATATTCATTTTAATGATGGATGCCACCTTTATGTACTTAAGGTTGTGTATGGATATGCCGGTTTACCTACGCATCATTAGAAAATGAACCCCAACTTATTACCATCGCCCGATCCATTTACATTTTGAGCAAGTGACTGGGTAGGTGATCGGTCCCCTCAAATCTCAATTATACTTAGTGTCTGCCTACTTTGACGCTTGGGGTCATTGTTGTTCAGTTTAAATTGGAACCGTAATCCCAAGTCTAACACACCTGTGCGGGAGAAAATGATCGCAAAAACTGCGGCGAACAATTTTCTACACATGGGATCTTTACTTTAGGCTACCGGCTACCGGCTTACGTGCTACGACTTGCAAGAATGTAGAGAAGAAATGATAAAATTGCCGGAAACGAACCTGTAACGCCAACTGCACCTCCCCAGGTGATGATGTACAGGTTCAGTACCTCCAAACAAGTCCATGCATAACAAGCTTATTCTACAAGAGATGCGGGTGGGGCCACCGAGGTATGAATCAGCATCCAACCCGTGAATTATGTGAGCCTCGTCAAGTAAGCTTTGGACGGCTTAAAAATCAGGCTGATCCAACAATCATGTAGGCCACCACATAACTCTGGGATACGCTGGGCCTGGTAGAAATTGGGTCAGACCAAGTTGGCAAACCCAACCCCCCGAAGGGTTTCGCTCAGCAATAGTGTGCACGTGTGCACACAGAGCACGTGCGAGAGTGCCTACTGAATTACCAATGGCCTGGATTATCAAAACAGGGCTCCACTTCTCAAAACTTATAAATGCTGGTATGCTGAGTAAAGATGCAGCGCATGTGTATCATATGATTCCTCTTCACACGCGTGCACTGGGAAATTGAAGACGTGTCATACGGAATTTCGGATCATAATTCATAAACCCAGGATCGATTGACCCATCTGGTCCAATGGTTAAGGAGGTCCCTCTACCACTGTGTGGATGAAAACTTCATGCAACTAGCTATGTATGGGCACACCATCGTGTGGATAGCATTAAACCATTCAAGATTGTGGCCTTACTGTAAAAATGGGACACCCCCAAAATCAGGCCGATCATTTTTTTGGATGCCTATTTTTTCAAGTGTCCCATTTTCAGCTGCATAGGTTAGATGCCTAGCACAGCTAGTTGCACAGAATTCTTCCTGTAAAATGGGTCTGATCAATTATATGGATTACATCCATGCCGTTCATCTATTTTCTCATATCATTTTAGGATATAATTTAAAAAATAAGTCAAATCCAAAGCTCAAGTGGACCACCCATAGGTAGAAGCATTAATAATGACACCCATCGTTGGAATCTTCTTAGGACTACTGTGATGTTTTTTCAGTTCATTAGGTCGTATAAGCATGAATGAAGGGAAAACACAAATGCCAACTTGATCCAAAACTCATGGGCTTCCAAAAAGTTTTAATGGTGGGTGTTCAATCCACAATGTGTGGTCCACTTGAGCTTTGGATTGGGGTGATACCCTAAAATAATGTCGAAAAATAGATAGACGGCGTGGATAAAACCCATACATCACAGTGGGCCCACATAGCCCTGCTTATATAAATTATTGTTCAATCACGCCCGGATCTGAGTCCACGTGTGTTCTTTTTTATAATTAAATAATAATAAATAAATAATAAAATTGATGAAGCCGCGGATGCATTTTGTTGTTTTTGAGAGGTGTGTATTAATTTTCAAGATGGACCACATCTATTTTGATAGGGTCAATATCATAAAAATTATCATGGGGTCCCACAAATTTCCACTTTATCACTTGCTAGAAAAAATATATAACAGCGCATTCGGTTAGTGAAGGCATTTGATAAAGTTATAATTTCGGACGAATTTTGCAGTAAAAATTCCAAAATTTTATTAAATTGCCTAACTTTTTAACTTTTACCACAAAATTCCTCTTCCTAGTGAGTAATTTTTTTTTTTTACTTCCAAATAATGCGTAGATAGCTGGAAATTCCGAAAAGATACTTTTTGAGAGGGAATTACCAAAATACTCTCATTTTTTTGTATTGTTTTAAAAGTGGCTAAGTTTAGAATTGTGAAGCCCGTGGTATGCTTATCATATCCATCCTCTCTACCAACCAAATATCAGATCGGCCACACTTGAATTTAGACGTTTTTAAGTGGTGTACACTAGTATTATGATTTGGCCCACCTTATGATTGAACCGTTATATCTGGGGTGTTAGACCTATACCATCTACAGCCTACAATTCTAGGTTCTCAACTTTAAAAATAAATAAATAAATAATAAAAATAAAAAACATTTATGTAATTTCAACTTTTAAAAAGTACAATAATATTGGAATGCTGGTTCTTCCAAGCGCTATTTGGTAAAATCCAAGGTGGAATTTTGTAGTTAAAAATTTTAAATTATTTTTCACTCATCAACTAAAATAAAATCGTTTTTTAAAATGTGTGTTTACAAAACATGCATATTTTCGTATAAAAGCATTTTCAATAAACAATTACAAATAATTATTCATTGAGAAATAATTCAACACTTGCTAAAAAGTAATCCTGTGGACCCAAACGCTGTTGGACTGTTTCTCGTTTTGTCCGTCCATGATATTGGCAAGCAAGGATATCAATTCAATATTTTCTTTATGGCCTATATATAAAGTGGGTCCCACAATTTGGATGGTTTACATTCTTTTACGTGCATTGCGGGTATTCACAGCTGTCACGTAAATGTTAAAAAACCATCACTCGGGGTAATGACAAATGAGAAAGTTAAACACAGTACTCTCTCTCTCTCTCTTAACTAAGCATTGGTTGGTTTTACTGTACACGTGGCAAACGTGTATGCGATCCTCACCATAGTCAGGTAGGCTAAATCTTTCATGGGCCATACCCAAAATATGGTACCTATCAGGCAATCCTAACCACTCAATGAGGGGACTTTTAGGGAAAGAAAAACGGCATACCTCATTTTTCCAAAACAATCCACCAATCCAATGATGTTCGATTAGTGTGAATTTTATGATTTGGCCCATCCAATGGAGGCCTACCTGATGATCGGTTTGGATCTCATTCAAGAATATTGCACGATGTGTGATAAAAACCAGTTCCTTTATACAACGCAGTCTGTGGGGCCCACTGTGATGTAGGGCATACATCCTATCCGTCCATAAGGTGGTCCTTTCAATTTCACCCTTTGTGAAAAATCAATCTGATCCGAAACATAGGTGGGTGACACCACAGGGAGTAGTTGGGAATGAGAACACCCAACATTAAAACATTGCAGATTGTATGGCGCCGACCGTGTTTTTTATATGCCATCCAATCCATTCATAACATGTTTCCCGACATCATGTATAGACATGCGAAAAATCAAGCCATTTCAAAATTCAGGTGGGCCATGCTATCTGATTGCAGCAGTTTAAGGCATGATTTTACATGCTGTGTCCCAACTGAGTTTTTTATTGACATGATTTTTCGGGCATGTACATAACATGAAAAGGTGCACATGATGGACGGATTGGATGTCATGCACACACCGACATGTGGCCCACACATCGTATCATAGAATAATCTCATTGGTCATCTCATAAGGTCACACGGACTTGAATGAAGGAAGACTCAAATTTTAGCTTGGTTTTTAATGGTAAGTGATCAATCTCCACTCTTTCTCCGGGTGCTGTACAATTTAAAGTTTGGGCCTATTTTATTTACCAGCTCATGACCTAAGATGGGATGATAAAATGGATAGACAACATGAATAAAACACATATATCATGGTAAAGCCCACGAAGCTTTTTCGCTGGCTAGTTGGCTAGTGTTAGGTCACCAGTCAAACTGCATCCCCGGACACTTAGGCTGCGTGGTGACATGCAGATGCCACCTCACCATACCGATGCAATCCATCAAAAGGAGTGAGAGGAGACTCGCATGCTTGTCACTCTTTCATACAATGTAAGGTGTATATGATTTAATTGATTTTATCCCATTTCTTTGATCATACCAATCTTTTCGCTCAAAAAATGTATTTGAACATTTGGAGTTACTGCTAGCCAATTAAGCTTGTTTATGTCTACATTTAGCTAGAATCCATGAACCTATCTTAGAATCAAGGATTGTAAAATCCCCTAACATGAAAACGAGAAATTTAAAAAAAAAAAAAAAACACCTCCTACAATTGAACTGCAGTTGCAAAATCCGGGTAAAAATCTTGGTTACAGAGGAGAGGGTTAGGTACCCTCTCTTGCTGCACTTCATGTGGTCTAGATGACGATCAAAAGAATTTTAGATTTGCAATAATGTTATATGTCTAACCATACTTTGTATAATCTTATAAGAAGATTAGACAAATAAAAATAAAATAATTTCTAGCTTTGCTCTGCGAAATCAACCAACCTTGTACAAATATATAAAATACGCAGACAAGTAAATAGAAATTGTTGGGGAAAAAACACCAAGTCTGGAGACCCGGTTATGGAATGGACCAACTCCGTCGACACCGCCCGAGAGTCCGAGGCAACGTGTTGGACCGAGACGAGACAAAGCCTAGAGGAGAAACTGAGCTCGGATTCTTGGGAAACGAATCCTGACCGAGACCTTAAGAGTCAGGAGTCATAGGCAAAGTAAAACACATAAAGTTAGCTCGGTTAACGAGGCAACAATGTCTAAAGAAGCCGATTAAGGCCCTGAAGCTAAAAGCAACCTGACCGACCATAAAACCGACCCATTCAAGACCGGTTACAGTGTCAGTTATCGGATTAAGGAAGAAAGTCGGCCATAGGCCGATCCTGTTTTGTTCGACAAGAGGCAAAAAGCTTTATCCTTATAGCCAGCCGAGACTCGTCTGTTACTTGAGTCAGTCAAGGCTGAGCCGAGCGAGGAAGAAACGGTGTAAGCTTAAATACCGTTCCGAAAATCTTGGGAAAAGACTCTCGACCCCGAGGATCTCGGGATCGGGAAGCATCCGTAAGTAGATTACGGCTAAATCAAATCTCCTAGAAATCAGGGAGAGAATCCCCGTACGGCAGGATCCTCCCTTTCCTATAAATGAGAGACACTTCAAGGGTGAAAGGTACGCAAAAACTCTCTTCCATAAACCTTCAATACCGTAAGAACCAGATTCCTAGCCTAACTTAGGCATCGGAGGGTCCCCTGCTCTAATCAGGGTCTCCTTTGTCTTCTTCTTGTGCAGGTACTCGAAGGTCTGAAGAAGGTAGATTAGATTTTTACATCAACAGTTTGGCGCCGTCTGCGAGAAACGATACAAAAAATTATGTTCTAGGCTCTATTCAGAAGTGTCAAGTGAGCATTAATGGTGAGAACCAGAAAAACTAGTCCTAGTGAACCAAATGAGGCCAATAACGCTGGACCATCAGGTCCAGATGGGGCCCAAGGAGCTCAGAACCAACCTCACGATCAATAAGGTTTCATTGCTCGTCCTGCAGCATCTGCCGCAACTAGAAATACCCAGCGAAACCGAGAAAATGGACGATTGGATCGGGAGGTCCAGGAACTCAGAGCCGATATAAACCTTATGAAACAAATGTTGGAGCAGATGCAACGTCAACAAACTCAACAGCTTATATAAGAACATGCGATGAATGTTCCACAACAAGTTGCCGACCTTCATCCCACTGCCTTGCGGTCGCTGGCACAGCTGAGTTAACCCCATGAGCCGTCCGAGCTAGTGCCCGCTCATTCCACGACTGTCGTGCTACCTACCACTGATCTCCGACATGAGATAGATCGGAGGAGGCGCGACCGGCCTCTAGTGGAAGGGGTGGAAGAAAGTAACGAGCCTTGGAAAACTGACCTTCAAGAAGTGCTAGAGGAGATGGCGAATATGAAGCATAGTCGATATGCATATTCAATCAGGACAGAAACAAAAGTGTCCCCATTCGTCGATGAAGTAATGCAAGTCCGGCTGCCGGAAAGATTTCACCTCCCGCAGATTACACCTTTCACAAGCAAAACCGACCCAACGGAACACATCGGATGCTTCCGAATGTACATGGAACTGCGTGATGCCTCGAATGTCGTGATGTGTCAGGCTTTCTCCCTCACCTTAGCTGACATTGCCCGACTTTGATTTAAGCAGCTGAAACCAAAGTCCGTCAACACGTTCGTGGAACTCAGCGATGTCTTTCTCACCAATTTCATTGGCGGGAAGAAGAAGTTGAAGCCCCCTGCACATCAAAACAACATAGTTCAAAAGGAGGGAGAGCTACTAAAGACTACATCAAATGTTTCAACTTTGAATCACTCCAAGTTCGGAAACATTTAGAGGAGACGGCACTCAATTTCATCATGTAAGGCGTTAGGAAATAAGAAATTTGCATGATTCTGCCATCCTTAGACAATAATCCACCTGAGACATTGACTGAATTCATGACTCGGTCAGATAAATACGCGGACGTTGAGGAAATAAGAAATTTGCGTGAGGCCGCCCAGAACGCAAAAACCCCAGACAAAGAGTCAACCAAAAAGGAAGTTGACTCGATTGGAGGAAAGAAGCGTAAGGACGACCGAAAGCACGATGAACGCAAGTCGAGCAAGCGAAAGTTTTCTACATACACCCAACTTAATAAACCTCAAGAGCAGGTGCTGATGGAAATCAAAAGTGAAGGATTTGTCAGTTGGCCGAATAAGCTTCGGAGTAACCCGAACCAGCAGAATAAGGATAAATATTGCCACTACCATCGCGATCATGACTACCGTACGAGTGATTGTTATCACTTGAAGGAAGAGATCGAAAGGCTTATCCGAGAAGGCCAACTCAGAGAACACATCAAAAGAACCGGGACAGCGGAAGAACGCTCAGGAGACAACCGACCCACTGAGAAAATCCGGACTATTGTCGGTGGTCCTCGCGGCAGAAGTGACTTAAATAATGTTCGAAAAAATCACACCAGGAGCATCAGTCAATCCGAGTCCGAGATCCTGATCATAGCTCGGCCTTCGAAAGAAAAGAAAAGAGAAAAATATTGCATCTCGTTCACCGATGAAGATGCTCGAAGCATCCATCATCCTCATGATGATGCATTAGTTATCACTCTAACTATCGCAAATCGAAGGGTGTTCCACATACTCATCGACACAAGATCATCTGCTGACGTACTGTTCTCTCAGGCATTTGACAAAATGGGTATTGAACGATCGACCTTACGGTCGGTGTGTACCCCATTGATCAGATTCTCGGGAGGACAGATACTCCCAGAAGGTATCATCTCGCTACCACTTACTGCTGGAAACCCTCTGCATCAGACGACAGTAATGGTCGACTTTCTGATAGTCAACCAGTCGTCCGTTTATAATGCGATACTTGTTCAACCCTCTCTAAGTCTCCTCCAAGCCGTGGTATCTACATATCATCTCTCTATGAAATTCCCAACTGAGTCAGGAGTGGGAATCGTTAAAGAGGATCAACAAGACGCAAGACGCTGTTACACAACAGCCGTAAAAGTCTCGACTGAGATATCAATGATTGAGTCACTAGATCCCCTAGTCGAAACTCACGAGCGAGGGCAGCCGATGGAAGACATTGTTTCAGTACCTTTGGTCGAGACCGACGGATCTAAAACGGTACAAATTGACTCGTCTCTGCGATCGCCATTGAAAAACAGTCTGATAGCCCTGCTTCGGCAATATGCCGACATATTTGCATGGAGCCATGAAGATATACCAGTAATTGACCCATCCATTATCACACATCGACTTAACATCGATCCAACCTACTGGCCGATCCGACAGAAGTGACGTCCGCCCGGTCCTAAAAGGTACACAATCATTGAAGAAGAGGTTAGTAAACTCCTCGAGACCGATTTCATAAAAGAGATATATTACCCAGAATGGGTAGCCAACGTCGTACTTGTGAAAGAAGCCAATGGAAAGTGACGTGTCTGATTGACTATACCGACCTGAATAAAGTCTGCCCAAAGGATAGTTTTCCTATTCCAAGGATCGATCAGTTGATGGATAGCACTGCAAGGCACGAACTTCTTAGTTTTATGGATGCTTATTCAGGGTACAATTAAATTGTAATGCATCAGTCTAATAAATCTACGACCACCTTTGTCACCGACAAAGGTCTTTATTATTACCGAGTGATGCTGTTTGGTTTGAAAAATGCTGGAGCGACTTATCAAAGATTAGTGAACAAAATCTTTGTTCGGTTGATCGACCGAACTATGGAAGTGTACATTGACGACATGCTCGTCAAAAGTATACACGCAGCCAACTATATAGCCAACCAAGAAGAAATGTTCCTGATCTTACGTAAGTTCCAAATGAAGTTGAACCCAAGCAAGTGTGCCTTTGGTGTGAGTTCTGAAAAGTTCCTCGGATTCCTAGTCAACTAGCGATGAATTGAGGCAAATTCGGAGAAAATTAAGGTATTGCTCGACATGGAGTCTCTGAAAACTATAAAAGACCTACAAAGATTGATTGGACGAGTAGCGGCACTCAACCATTTCCTCTCATGAGCCACCAATAAATGTCTTCCATTTTTTAAACAATTAAAGGGACGACAAACGGTGGATTGGACGGAAGAGTGCGAAGCTGCGTTCCAGCAATTAAAGTCTTACCTTGGGTTTCCGCCCCTCTTATCGAAACCCGAGCCAGGAGAAGCCCTGCTGTTGTATCTTGCGGTGTCTGAGGCAGTGGTTAGCTCGGCACTAATACAGGAGCTCGAAGGGAAACAACTGCCGGTTTATTACATTAGCAAAGTACTACTACTGGCAGAGACAAGATACTCACTCTTGAAAAAAGTGGCCCTAGTGTTGGTTATCTCCTCACGACGACTTCGGCCATATTTTCAAGTTCATACAATTATCGTCATAACTGATCTCCCACTACGTCAGGTCCTACAGAAACCAGAAGCTTCAGGCCGACTCACAAAGTGGGTGATTGAACTCAGCGAATTCGATATCCAATTCAAGCCGAGAGTAGTAGTTAAGGGGCAAGCCGTGGCCGACTTCATTGCTGAAGTGACACCACGAGCAGATTCAATGACTTTGAATACCGAGCCTACTGAAGAATTGACCAACACTTCTCCCGAGTTAGCGCCTAACCCAACCCCTTAGAAGCTGTATATCGATGGCTCCTCCAACTCTAAGGCAAGTAGGGCAGGAGCAGTGCTGAAAACTCCTGATCAAACCTACATGTAGTATGCCTTAAGACTTGGATTTCAAGCCTCAAACAACACAGGAGCATATGAAGCTTTATTGCTCAGCCTCCGACCCGCTGCCAGTTTAGGCGTTACGCATCTCAATGTTTTCAGCGATTCACAATTGGTCGTTAGTCAAGTCACTAGTGTGTATCAAACACGTAAAGAGCAATTGAAAGTATACGTGAAGAAAGCTAAAGAGTTAATCGATGAATTTCAACAGTGTGGTTACTCGGATCCCTCGGACAGAAAACGCCAAAGCCGATCTATTAGCGAGACTTACCTCAGCCGACGAGGACAACATACCTAGGTCCATTTCAATCAAGAACGTCGCCGAACCGAGTATCGGTGAACCAGTTAGCTTGACTATGCATACAATTAATTCGGAGCCCACTTGGCTTGACCCGATTATCCGATATCTCAACAATGGAGAGTTGCCCGAAAATCACACCGAGGCTTGACGATTAAAAATTCAAACTTCTCGCTATACCATACTCAACTGGGTGATATACAAGAAAGGTTATTACTCTCCGTTACTACGATGCCTAAACCCTAGTGAAGCCAACTACGTACTACAAGAAATACATGAAGGAATATGTGGAAACCATTCAGGAGGACGATCACTCGCACATAAGGTTTTACGTCAGAGGTACTATTGGCCGACCATCTAGCGCGACGCTCGTGAGCTCGTCCACAGATACGACAAATGTCAACTGTTCGCAGCCATTTCGAGGCAACCCCCGTAGAAGCTGACTCCAATGACCGGTCATTGGCCCTTCGCGCAGTGGGGAATTGCTATTATCGGACCACTACCGATGGAAAAAGGACAGACCAAATTCGTTGTCGTAGCAGTGAAATACTTCACAAAGTAGGCTGAGACTAAGCCACTGGCAAAAATAACCAAGCAGAAGATCACAGACTTCGTATGAAAGAACATTATCTGTCAATTTAGGGTACTTCGGACCATTGTTACCGACAATGGGAAGTAGTTTGACAATAAGAGCTTTCGTGAAATGTGCGATAATTTCAGAATCAGAAATGTATACGCATCACCTCATCATCCTCAGACAAACGAACAAGTTGAGGCGATCAATAAGATCATCAAACGGCATTTTCGAACTAAGCTTGACCGAGCCAAAAGAGCATGGGCCGAAGAACTCCCAAAGATACTGTGGGCATACCGAACCACGGTTCGAACCGCTACAGGAGAAACCCCTTTCTCCCTCGCTTATGGCTCAGAAGTCGTTACCCTGGTCGAGATCGGGCTGCCCTCAGCCTGAATCAGTTCGTTTAATAAATAAGATAATGAAGAACTTTTGGCCCTCGGACTTGACCTTATAGATGAACAAAGAGAAAAAGCTCGGTTACAAACTATGGCTCGACAGCAACAAGTAGCTCGGTTTTATAATATTCGAGTTAAGGTCAGGCGATTTCAAGTCGGAGACATAGTTGCTACCTCATCCCTGGAATGCCGAGCATTTAAAAATCTACTATCCCTAGGTCAGCCTAGCGAAGCATTCAAAAAGATTCAAAACCAACAAGCATGTAAACTGAATCAAGATGAATAAAAGAAAACCGAGTATATTCATTTATCAGTGTGTTTGTTACATCGAGCTACATCTTATTGTGGCATTACATTGATAAAGTAAAAGGCTTTAAATCAAAAGGAAAGGTCTGCCATAACACGCAAGCATCTTCCTTGGCCGTGGATACTTTCGAGCCCGCCCTGGAGCTCGGTCTGTTTGGAGAGCTGGTGTGAGTGCCAAAAATGGAGCTAATGATGGTACCAAAAGAAGTGGTTCAGACTCAGCTACCACTACTAGGAGCAACCTCAGCAACCTCAGGAGCTGTCTCGACCTCGACACTAGCCGCAACATCAGCAGATTCAGCGGCCTCAGCCTCCGGTTCCTCGAAATCAGCGGCACCTTCTTCAAATCCCGAGAGATCAAGGTCAGGAAAAGATTCATTCATCACCTTGATACAAGCCGAGTATCTGCCTCAGCCTCGCCCTTGGTCCGAGCCAACTTCTCCATGCAAGAGGCGTGAGCTTAACGGATTCGCCGACTCTCTTCTTGAGCCTACGTCAGTAGCGAAGCCAAGCGAGCGCACTCGGCTTTGGCGTCAGCAGTGGCCTTTCGAGCAAGTCCCAACTCGCCTGATAAAATTCCAGCCCAAGCCAAGGAAGCCTCGACTTTTGCTCCCACCTCAGCTGCCTGCTTTTGAGCGGCAGTCAGATCTGAGCAGGCCTTAACCAAACAAGGAGCCAACTGCACAAGGAAAATATGAGGTTAGACTAAATCACCAATAGAAGAAATCACAAAAAAAGAGATCACCGACGTTACCTCAAGAAGTATCTTCACCGCATGACCAAGAGTTTGTAGCGAAGAAGCGTTGCAAAGACTAGCGAAGTCTCTCTTGCTCTCATGAGCGATGGCCCAAGGGATCATCCCCGATACCACCTGCTGGAAAGGCGAAGGCTCCTTTTGAGTCATCCCCCCTCCTAAAGTCTCCCCTCTCTGCTCCTCTCTTAGTTCTGAGACTCGCTCTGTGACAGACCCCGGCTCAGAAGCCACTTGAGACTCGGCAGGAGCCTCTCCTGTCTCTTCCGCCCTCTCTTCGGGCGACTGAGGTGGATAGCTCTTAGCCTTCGGAGCTGTCTTCGCCTTCTTTGAAGGCCGAGGTTCTGACAGAAGCATTAACCTCAGAGGAGCCTTCATTTTTATGCCGGTTTAAAAAAGGGTCGAGCTTTAGCCATCTCTGTATCAGATAAGGTAAAGAGTTAGATAAAATCCAAGAGAAACGCGTCAGAATAATTCAAGGATACCTGTCACGGCAGAGTCTAGGCCCGAGAGAAGAAGACGCTCCGGTTGAAGAAGAGTCTTCCAAGACCGATCTTCCGGACTTAGTCCCCTCAGATCCTTGATCCGAGCTAGAGCACCAGCTCCTAGCTTCGGCCTTCTCTTGGGGATATCTGCAAAAAGCATTCGGTCAGACTCAGGAATGTCAAAACAAAAAAGATACGGAGAAAGAAAATGCCGAGTCACCTGCTTCAGAAAATGCCTGGGGAATACGAGACTCGAAGAGCCCAGGCTCGGCAGTCTCCTAGCGACCGCATGCCCAGAACCACCTCTCTCTCCAGTGTTTGTTGGAGGTAGGAGGGTCGGTTATCAAAGGACCGCCCTTGTTCCGCCAAGCGCACAAGAAGTACCAGCCGAGTTGTTGAGGGTTTGGTCGTACTTGGTACAGATAAAAGAACTCGTCTATAGTCAGTGGGGGTTGCTCTGTCTCGGCCCACAACACTGAACATCTGAACAAGTTCCTCCACCCGTTCAGCACTATCTGCCTAGGAGCGATTCGGAGTCGGGACAGAAAATCTCGAGCAACGGGTACTTTTCAATACTCGAGCATCGAAAGTCCTCGAGCGTTACCAAGATTCAACATAACGTGTACCTTCTTTTGACTAAATCAAAATAACCCACTATCAATAGTAAATTAGACGAAAATTATTTTAAGAATTACTTGGGAACATGCCTACTACCACGAAGAACTATTAGATTTCATAATGCACTTAGGTCAGCAATAATTACTTGACCTAGGCCACTGAATCCCAAACCATGAAATTCTCCATCGTCCGATCAGCGTATAGTCTTATAGCATGCCTAGGAATCATGAATTAGCCATTCATGCCAAATTTCATCTCTTAAATCATTACATAAGTGGCTTGATCGACAGATCAACCACTAACCATCAACTTTTGGGGCCACCTGACTCTTGAATATACTTCAATATGAGCATGGACAAAAGAACTCCCAAAGATACTGTGGGCATACCGAACCACGGTTCGAACCGCTACAGGAGAAACCCCTTTCTCCCTCGCTTATGGCTCAGAAGTCGTTACCCTGGTCGAGATCGGGCTGCCCTCAGCCTGAATCAGTTCGTTTAATAAATAAGATAATGAAGAACTTTTGGCCCTCGGACTTGACCTTATAGATGAACAAAGAGAAAAAGCTCGGTTACAAACTATGGCTCGACAGCAACAAGTAGCTCGGTTTTATAATATTCGAGTTAAGGTCAGGCGATTTCAAGTCGGAGACATAGTTCTCCGAAAACATTCCTCAACACTAAGGAAGTTGGTGCGGGTACATTGGGACCCAACTGGGAAGGACCCTATGTCATCTCAAGCATCATCCGACAAGGAATGTATCGATTGGAAGACTTAACTAGACAGTTGCTACCCCATCCGTGGAATGTCAAGCATCTAAAAATCTATTATCCCTAGGTCAGCCCAGCGAAGCGTTCAGAAAGATTCAAAACCAACAAGCATGTAAACTAAATTAAGATGAATAAAAGAAAACCGAGTATATTCATTTATCAGTGTGTTTGTTACATCGAGCTACATCTTGTTATGGCATTACATTGATAAAGTAAAAGGCTTAAAATCAAAAGGAAATGTCAGCCGTAACACGTAAGCATCTTTCTTAGCTGTGGATACTTTCGAGCCCGCCTTGGAGCTCGGTCTGTTTAGAGAGCTGGTGTGAGTGCCAAAAATTTCCCAGCCGAGAGTCAGAGTCGCTGAAGAGGTTTCGAATCTGAAGGAGGAGACAGGTTCACGGCTCCCTTCCATTCATCTTTCTTTTCTGATCTTCTTCTTTTCTTGTTTCCAAAACGGTAATGCTTGTGGACGGCTTACCGAGTCGAAACCGAGTCGACTCAGTGGGTCAGCGTGTCTGATGGCATGATTATAATCAGAATTTAAAAGCGAGGCGTTCCCCTAAATAATGCTAGGGAAATCTAATTGATACCTCACCATGTATACTAGGACAAGAATTAAGCCATAAAGGGCGATCGGACGTTTAAGTAGGGATTAAAGGAGCGAGCAGACAATCGAAGGTGAGGGTTTTATCCTTTAAGCTTACTCTAATTTAAGCTATTTAATTCATCCTGGTTTTATACGTAACTTTATAGATTTGATCTCGCCTTTACATGTATTTAATCTGGCTTTTCTTCGTATTTCCCGAATCTTACATGTTGTTATATTTTTCACCATAAATTACTGGCCTCTTTAATGCCTTTTACAATATGAATTAATGTGGAATATTCTGTATTTCATGTTTACATGTCCTCTGGGAATTATACTCTCAATTGATTTATTTTATATTATTGGCCCTTTTGGGATTTTGACATGATGTCAACCACAAAGAGAATTTCTCTGCATGTATGTGAGGCCAGGGATGCACGCCTTGCCCTGCCTCATCAATTATGGAGTTGGCTCTGCCACTCGTCTCTATATTTGAGATGACTCTGCCACTCCTCTTTATAGTGGAGCTGACCATTGTCACTCTTCTCTTATCTTATTGGTCTTGTGCCGTCTATCTTTAAGGCACGGGCATGTGTCCTGTTATTCCAAAACCCTTACGATACAGCTTTATTCTTGATGATTCAGCTATATTCTCTGTAATGAGCAAGTGATGTAGGGTACCATGACTAGTGATTCGATTATCTTATCATGGACGTAATGCATTACGGGTAGCGGCCCTCTTGGTCGGCACGTAATTTCGTGGGTTGGCTGGCGTGGTGCACAAATCGATGTATGTAAATCAGTATATGTGTTACATTAACTTCTTGGGATTGGATGTCGCGAATAGTCGCTCCATGAACATATCGTGTTACGTAAATCCCCCAACCGCGTGTTGTGCTGCCTTGAGATTTTCGCATAAATCCACGTTAGTGTTGGCCATGCCGGTGAATATCCGAAGTTATGGGATGCGGGTCGAGCCGGGTGTCCTATGAATTTTACTTCACCTCGTGATGATCACTATGTATGAGGAGCCGCACACCTTGCACCTCTGGTAGGCAGATTGCGCATGCTAATATCTCATGTATTAGAGGAGTATCAGAATCATTACTTTATTTTTATGAATCTCTTGAATTATTGTTAATCTTGAAGGATAATCATCACTATGAGTAGGGCATTGACCCTCTCCCAACCGTATAGATGATGCAGGTGACGAACAGGTGGAGGAACCTAAGGATCCTCAACTTGAGAATGAATACGACGAATAAAGTAGAGAATAGGAATTTAGTTTTCCTTACGTTTCTGCTATTCATGGAATTGATGTTGTGCTCCTATTTTGAGAGCCTTTGATAAGTTGATAATTTGATTATTTTCTTTTGGAATAAGGAAGACAGTTAATATCATTCTTATAGCTGATTTCCATCTAAAGTGTAATTGAATGTGATGTCGATAGGAGAAATTCTCAGGGCAAGTCCTTGGGACATTCTCACTTTACAATATTAACACCTGGTTTCCTCGGGCACGAGTACATACTCGAGTTGGGGACATGATACCCGACTGGGATCCTGTCTAAATCCGCCTTAGTTAAAACTGATGGGATTGGACCCTTCTGATAGTCTCCAACTTCACCCTCGGCAGCATCTCCCTCTTCGTCTGTCGACTCAACGGCCCTGACCGACCTTTTGAGAGGAATCGATTCAGTGATTTCCTCTAACTCCTTATCCTCTTCTTCCAAGTCATCCCCAGGAAAACGGGGGTTAGGTCTCCCAGGGGCAGTCACCAGAGACGCCCCTCCGCCAGAAGGACCTGCCGAAGCTGGACGTTCCGCTGAAGTTCTAGACATTCTTTCAGAGAATCGAAAAGCTTCATTGGCGCTAATCGTCGTCTCCACCAGCAATGAGGGTGATTCCGAGACATTCTAGAGATGTCCCGTTTCATCCTCATCACCGGAAATCTCTTCTCGGAGACTTGAAGAATGCGTTGCCTTTAAAGAGTCGAAAAGAAAAGGGAGGGAAAGAAAACTCACCAGAGAGGCGAAAAAGCGCACAGTTGGGAAAGTAAAAAGGAGAAGAAGGAAGAAAATAATAGAAGAAGTGGCGAAACGCGAAGACAGGCAAAGAGGAGGAGAAAGGAAGAAGAGAAAACGGGAAAGGAAAGCTCGCGCGAAAATGGGAAACAAATCCCGCTCTCCCCTTTTATACCCGAGCCACGTGGCAATGGCATTTAAGGAGGAGTCAAATCGATGCCTGCTTCTACTCCCCCGCACGACACGTGGCGCACGCTGACTGACGCAAGTAATGCCCTCGCCACACATTCGCTGTTCATAAGCGGTCGAAACGTTCTGATGGCTGTCCGCTCATGCGACCTCGAGGACCGAACTAACGCCGGTTGAGAATGACACAAAAAGCATTAAATGTCCTATCATTACCTCGGTCTCCAAGGTGCACCGACTCAAAAAACTCGTTACTCCTTAGTGTCGACCTAACTAACATAAGGAGTAGAGGGCTTACTATTGGGAAAAAACACCAAGTCCGGAGACCTGGTTATGGAATAGACCAACTCTGTCAGCACCGCCCGAGAGTCTGAGGCAACGTGTTGGACCGAGACGAGACAACGCCTAGAGGAGAGACTTAGCTCGGATTCCTGGGAAACGAATCCCAACCGAGACCTTAAGAGTCAGGAGCCATAGGCAAAATAAGACACATAAAGTTAGCTCCGTTAACGAAGTAGCAATGTCTAAAGAGGCCGATTGAGACCCTGAAGCTAAAAGCAACCTGACCGATCATAAAACCGACCCATTCAAGGCCGGTTACAGTGTCAGTTATCGAATTAAGGAAGAACGTCTGCCATAAGCCGATCCTGTTCCGTCCGACAGGAGGCAAAAAGTTTTATCCTTTTAGCCAGCCGAGACTCGTCTGTTACTTGAGTCAGTCAAAGCTGAGCCGAGCGAGGAAGAAACGGTGTAAGCTTAAATACCGTTCCGAAAATCTTGGGAAAGGACTCTCGATCCCAAGGATCTTGGGATCGGGAAGCATCCATAAGTAAATTACGGCTAAATCAAACTCCTAGAAATCAGAGAGAGAATTCCCGTACGGCGGGATCCTTCCTCTCCTATAAATGAGAGACACTTTAATAGTGAAAGGTACGCAAAAACTCTCTCCCCTAAACCTTCAACACCGTAAGACCTAGATTCCTAGCCTGACTTAAGCATCGGAAGGTCCCCTGCTCTAGTCAGGGTCTCCTTTGTCTTCTTCTTGTGTAGGTACTAGAAGGTCTGAAGAAGATGGACCAGATTTTTGCATCAACAAAAATAAAAGTAACTAAAATGTATAAGATATCATATGGTATCTTAGAATGTAAAGATGATAGCTAAAGGTTAGGTAATATGATTTCTCCAAGGTCATGACGTTGGCCTGCTCCATTTCATTGGCTGAATTAGGTAGCGCCCAACATGACAGAGTTTAATTGGAGGGGTTTCAGCTGTCCAAGTAAGACCACACCAACTGGGTTTGAAAGTAGTCCTGTACTTGGCTGGCCCTACGTGTCATTTAAAGCCCACCACATCGGGCGGTAGTACTCCATCCAGCCACGTGAAATACTATCAAGTACGTATTTGACCTGACAACCTTTTGAAAGTTGGATGCCTCCTCTCTTACAACTCACAAGCGTCCGGCGGGCCACAATATAATAGCACCTATTCACAACTTTGTTGGAATTCAGTGTTACTCTGGCCTTACCAAGTCTACTCTCCTTTAAACATGCTTTGTATATGTCTATCTATCCTGTGAGTGTGAACGGATGGTGGGTGTACTAACAAGCTAACATATATATATATATATATATATATATATATATATATATATATATATATATATATATATATATATATATATATATGGGAAAAGGTACTATGCGCTCGACCTCATGAGTCCGTCCCGTGAGGTCAAGCTGTGTGGACCCCATCGTGATGCGTTTCGAACATCTAACCCATCAGTCAGATGCACCATTCCATCTGGGCCTAGGTCTCAAAAATCAAGTCAATTCATGATTTGTGTGGGCCACACCACATACAGAAGTGGGGAGGGGCCGTTCACCATTAAAACATTCATAATCAGTTTTTTGGGCCCACCGAGATATAGTTTGCAAATCCAGCCCATCCATTATGTGTGTCCCACTTGCATGAGGGTTCAATCCAAGTTTCAGCAGCATTCAAAACTCAGGTGGGCCCCACCAAGTGCTTTTATATATTTTAACGGTGTTTCACATGATTTTAGATGGTATGGCCCATCTAAGTTCCGTATACCAGTGATTTTTGGGATATCCCATAATTTAGAAGGTACCCATCAAATGCACAGTGTTGATGGTGGACACGCATCACGGTGGGGCCCACACAGCTTGACCTCATGGGAAGTTCCCATGAGCACGACCGCATAGTACCTTTTCCCACACACACACACATATATATATATATATATATATATATATATATATATATATATATATATATCCATATATATATATAGCCCAGTTAAATCTTGCTACATCCCAACACCACCGTGATGTGTGTTGAACATCAAAGCCATACACTTGATGGGTCCCATTTAGATCATAAGATATCCCAAAAATCAATCGAAAACCATGTGAAGACATGCCTAAAATATATAAAAGCACTTGGTAGGGCCCACCTAAGTTTTGGATGCTGCTGAAACTTGGTATTACCTCTCATCCAAGTGGCATACACACAGTGGATGGGCTGGATTTGTGAACCACATTTCTGTGGGCCCAATAAATGATTATGAATGTTTTAATGGAAGAGTAACCCTTCTCAGCTGTTGTATGTGGTGTGGCTCTCCCAAGTCATGGATTGACTAGATTTTTTAGCCCATGGCCCACTAGGGAATGGTTCATCTGACTAATGAGGTAGATGTTTGATACACATCGCAGTGGATCCCACATAACTCGACCTCATATTACCATTTCCCACACACGCGTGTGTGTGGGAAAAGGTTCTACGCGGTCGAGCTCATAGGAACTACCCATGAGGTCGAGTTGTGTGGGCCTCACCGTGATGTGTGTTAAAAATCAACACCGTGTATTTGATAGGTCCCCTTTAAATTATGGGATATTTCAAAAATCATCCATATATGGAACTCAAGTGGGCAATACCATCTAAAATCATGTGAAGACATGCCTAAAACATATAGAAGCACTTGGTGGGGCCTACCTGAAATTTGGATGTATCTGAAACTTAGTCTGACCCCTCATCCAAGTGGGACACACATAATGGATGGTCTAAATTTGTGAACCACATTTTAGTGGGCCCAAAAAAATGATTATGAATGTTTTAATGGAGGGTAGCCCCTCTCAACTTCTGTATGTGGTGTGAGCCCCACATATCGTGGATTAAATTGATTTTTAATCCCTAGGCCCACCATGGAATGGTCCATGGTGCATCTGAATGACGGTGTCGATGATCGACACGCATCATAGTGGGCCCACACAACTCGACCTCATGGAAAGTTCCCATGAACTCAACCGCGTAGAACCTTTCCCCATATGTGTGTGTGTCAGCTTCCTCCCTAATCAGGATTGTCCAGGGGCCGATCTTGACATAGCCCAGGTCCAATCCCATCCCTTCGTACGAGTTACAGACGTAGACCCCATCCAGCTTGTAGAAGGGTTCAGCAGCGAGGAAATCCATCAACCATTTACGCAATGATATTCCACGGACTGACCCCTTTTTTAGCGGCCAGGAAAGTATTGTCCGGACCCAAAGGATAAAAGTCCTAACTCGGCCCAACACACTGCAGGCTTGTCCCAGTCCATTTGCCGCATTACACTGCTCGAGTGTCCCACAATGCAAGATCCTGTCCACTCATCAAGTGCACCACACTTCAAATATGGCCAGGCCCAAAAATCCAGCGCGTCAGCTCAAACGGCGGGCAACATGTGCACTTTTAATGTGGACCGTTGGTCAAGTTATTTAACTATCCGTTACACGTGTACGAATGGCACGCTTGATGAGTAAAGTGGACTGATTTTGCAGGGTAGGGCATGCTGATGGTGGTCCCTGCTTTCGCACGTGCGGCATGCTTGCAGCCTTCTGACAAAGAGAATTCTCAATCTCTTCGCGCGAGTATCCTTACGAGGGCTTTTGTATAGTACGTTTGAATTCTGTGTTTATAAAAGTGGGGCCCATTGTTCAGTGATCTGCTGAGCCTTTCCTCAGCTGGCACGTGCACCAAAAGCACCTGATTGGAAGATCCTAGCAATAAACGTTTCGCCTTTCATAACTGTCTACTTTTTTGTCACCTATTGAAGGGTTAGGATTTTTCCATCCGGCGATTTTTTGAATGATGGACCGTCTACATTTAACATGATATCAACGGTATGGATCATTAATGATGTATGCATTCTTACAAACACAAAGCCCAAATGGTTTCGACGCTTCCGTGGTGATCGGGACCGTTGGACTATTAGGATTGACCGAGCTGTATGGAGGCACACGGTGATTTTTGCATGACATCCAATCCGTTCATCATATGTTCCCCTTATGTTATCCCTTGGATCCCAAAAATATATCAGATCTAAAACTCAGGTGGGCCACACCACGTAAAATCATCCCAAAAAACTTTGCATGGTGTGACACACACCACCGACCTTGGTGGTGTGTTGACGTCACCAAGTTCTGTAGCCCCACGGCCACCATGATGTACGCGTAATTTCCCAAAAGGTGATACATTCAAACCTCTGAGCCCAAAAATGTGATAGATACAAAGCTCAAGTGGACCACACTAGGAAAGTAAAGTAGTAGAATGTCTACCATTGAAAACATGTAAGGTCACGGATGTTTTGAATCAATCTGATATTTGTTTTTCCATTCATCAAGGTACACGTGACATTATGAACAGGACAAGTAAATATCATGGTGGACCCTAGGAAGGTTTCAACCGTGGGAATAATTGTTCCCACTCCTTTTTGTGTTGTTGTCCATTTGAGCTTTGGATCTTACTCATTTTTTTGGATAATAGGTTAAAATTATTTCAAAAAATGGATGGACCATGTGGATATAACACACACATCATGGTGGAGCCCACAGAACACCAACTGGATGAGAATCAGATGATCCCAAACAGCTTGATTATCAGGAATTCCACGATGGGCCCCCAGCAATCTACTTAGTCAGGACTGGACACAACACCCCGTAGCTATGTGGTGTCAGGACTTTGTGGGGCCATCATGTGTTATCCACTCTGTCCATTTATTTTTTTCACTTTTAGGTCACGAAGTCAAAATTGAAGCTTGCCATAAACCCGAAGAGACCACAGCACAGGAAACAATGGAGATTGAATATCTACTGATGAAAACTCCCCGAGGGCCACAGAAGTTTCGGATGAAGATGATATTTTTGTTTTCCCTTCATCCAGGTATATGTGGCCTTATGGATAGATTGGGTAACAAATAAACATCAATATAAGCCCACTGTTTCCTGTGGTGTGGTTTACTTGAGCTCTGAATATGCTTCAATTTTGGGCTGGTGCCCTAAAATGATCAGTCAAAGTCGACGGACGGCGTGGATATAACACATACATCTTAGTGGGCCAACGGAGTCCTTACACGGCGCAGCTACGGAGTATTGGGGTCACCAAGCAATCTCCGTCCGTCCGGACTCGTGTGGATGCGTGCCATGGGATGAGGGGACACAAATTAAGAAGCGGATCCAGCTCCTCAGGAGCACCAGAATTCGTGTGCATCTTCATGTCATTGCCGCACACATGGCATATGTAGACCAGATCAGGACCCACAATTCACTAGACCCAGTAGTAAATTGGCCAGGGACCAAAATATCTCATTTTTTGGAAGACGTTAACCCTTTAAATATAAATGGACACCATGGGACACGAATTATCAATGGCTAACATTCAGCGAGGAAAAGTTCACGGTTATCATAGCCTCATCAAGGAAATTTGTAGTTAGTAATCAATCAATCTCGTAGCCCACCGGATGCATGGCTCAGATCATTAAACACGTGTGACAAGTGTATTGTACACGATACGCAGGCACAAAAATTCCATGTGACTAAGGAGCAAGGTGGAAATGGGCTGAGCTGACCTGGCCCAGTTGGGGTCCAGCGGGATGCGAGCTGGGTTTGGGCTTTAGAGCCCCAAGGCGTGCAGGTTGGACCACAAGTATAGCCTGACGAACCGAAGATATTAGGACCACTTATCCAAAGTACACGTGGAAGTGTTATTTTTTCAATCTGGACCGTTCATCTAGTGGCCAAAGTCATGGATGTCCTCTTTACCGAACATCACAAATATTAGATAATCCCATCTTTACATTTTTCTTCACTTTTCAGCCCTTCATATTGATCAGTAACATAATCTGGTAGAACCACCTTCCATCTTCCACGGGGAAGAGTAGATAGTGCATCACGACTGTTTGGACGGTGATCTCTGCCTTAGATGGCCCATTTTTTCTAAAACCACACTAATAAAGCAATCCTGGCCACCCCTTTTTCTCACTAGGAGCATCTTCTTTTACTGACGCTTTAAATACGGTCCATCCATGGCGATGTCTACTAGCTGGAGAACTACAGTGAAAGGGACGGCTCTAATTCCATCTTGGGAACGAGAACAACGGTCACGGTCGCCCGCAACCCGCTTTTCCCGGGCACTCTTTTTTCTTTTTGGCGCGAAATAACGCTAGAATCCAAATTCATTTTCCTTCCCGCCAAAAAAATAGCCCGGGAAGTTCGGGCAGTCAGGGCAGCTCGGGCAGGTGGCCATGCGAGGATTTATATTCACCAGCCGAGGTATTCGCAGTAAAGTTGGTATTATGACTCCGTTTTAAATCCTCTCTCCTTAGAAAGGTTTTACTAACCTACACGCGTGTGGATTCCTGCCAACTACACGCAGTCATACGTGCCAATAAAGAAAATTCTGCAAGATCTGAGCTGTCCATATGGATAGAAACAGTGGTTTTATCTTTCTTGTCAATAATAAATCGTTTTAACTCATCAAGTGAGACACAATGTACAAAATAAATGGACCGTTAAATACATCTTCTTTGGCCGTCCGTTTGTTTTGAATGTTGTGGCCCACCCGTAGGCATTAGATGCCTGATTATATAATAAAATATCTAAACCGTGCATCCTGCTTGATGGAAAAAATCTGATCAAGCACAAGCGTTCTTGTCTTCCACGTGTCTGCGTGTTGATGGGCCTGACTCCGCACGCGTGTGGAAAAAGCCAACCTTTCTCCTTTGGATTCCCTCAAAGCCCATGTGTTTGATATCTACATACATAGGATTCCTTTTAGACATGTCATTATACAATGAATGAAATGGGCTTGAATTTTATCTTCCTTCTCAGCCATTGAATTCTCCCTCTTATCTTTGGGCATGACTCCTATGATAGTTCACCACCATTCAAATACCATAGTTTTAAACTGATCCACACCGTCCAAATCCTTGACCCAATTGCAGATTGACATAACGCAAATAATGATCGTCGGATTGGACATGTCGAATTTGAACAATTTGTGATTTTAATTTCAACCATCCATTTGATGGATTGTCATCAGCGTTAGGATCGACCGTTCCTTGCGACCCACAATTTGAATGGCCTGGATGGTCATACATGTGTGCCATGTGTATGGTGAATGAGCTGCAAAAATGGTGATGAACTGTAGTACATCACCCAAGTCCTGCTCCTGTTGCATCAATTCAGAGTTCCGGCATGTGTTTGTGACATCCCACATGAGCTCAATTGGATTTGACCTGTGTTGGTTTTCCTTTAGTTGTGTGAATGAAAATCCCACATGGGTTCCAATGAATTCCTTTGGCTTATATAGGAGATGTTTCAATCATGTGTCATGGAAATTCATGTGGCCCATGTGAGTTGTTTGGACAGCCTTTTCATTTGTGTGGCTAGTTTGTAATCTTTTGCATCATCACTAACATCCTGATCTTTATCCAATTGAAATAAAGATTGAGTAGAACTTTGATACTCTGGCAGAATGTGATGGATGATACACAAGCACTTTGAAATGGGAGGAAATTCAGTGAAGCTGGGGCTAGTTTCTAATTGCCAATCCTTATCAAATTGAAATAAAAGTTGAGTAGAACTTTGATACTCTGGTAGAGTGTGATGGATGATACACAAGCACTTGGAAATGGGAGCAGGTTCAATGAGGCCAGGGCTAGTTTCTAATAACCAATCTTTATCAAATTGAAATAAAGATTTGATTAGAACTTTAATAATCTAGTAGAATGTGATGGAAGATACACAAGTACTAAGAAATGAGTTTGTAATCATGTATGCTCATTACTAACATCACCAATCTTTATATGATTGAAATGAAGATAAATAAAACTTTGATGCTCTGGCAGAGTGAGATAGATGATACACAAGCACTTAGAAATGGGAGCAGATATGGTAAGGCTGGGGCTAGATTCTAATCATGTATGCTCGTATCACCAACATCACCAATCTTTACTGAATTGACATAAAGATTGAGTATCTGACAGTGTGATGGGTGATATACAACTACTTAGAAATGGGAGTGGATATAGTTAGGCCGGAGTCTCACCCAACAAGATAAGGCCTTGACGTGGGGAGATTTGACTGGGCCAGCCTCATGTGATGTCGGTCGACTGTATATGTACTTAACCTAACCACTATTAAACATGTTTTGTGTAGCCTCATTTATAACATCGGCACGTGGCCTAATCACTCTCACTAAAGCACCTAATCTGCTTCCCTTGGAAATTATTAAAAAATTGTATACATGGAATATAAGTAAAATTAAATTGTGGAGTTTAGATGCATCATGAACCAAAAACAATACTTATCCAATTATCTTACTATCAGAATGATGGGCATTTATTAGATGACTAAAATGATTTTTATTTTTTTTTTAAATCGCAAGTCGACCCGAGAGAGAGAGAGAGAGAGAGAGAGAGAGAGAGAGGGGTCATACTAAAAATGATTTTAATTGCTTGATTGGTGTTGATGCTAAAATCTGATCAATCCCAGCATCACCTCATACGAGCGGCTGAGTACTTGCAATTAATGTAAAACAAGAAAATGAAATGAGGGCGTTGGTTAAGACCGGGGATGCTCCAATGCCTAAGCCAGGTTTATTGAGTCGCAATAGGCATAGTAGAAACGAGACATTTGTTGTGTCTTGTTACGTGACGAAAGTGTATTTATAGGCTATCTAGGCGGTCTCATATCCGATTTGATTCATTAGATATGCTGGAGGTAGAAACTATCCGACACCAAAGGTCTAGGTGATTTTTCAGCCATCATGTAATCCATAGTCGTCGAGTCTAGCTCTTCGGCTCATTTGTCTCATACATTCATTTAACTCCATTTTACCCTTAACAATTACTAACCACTAAATCAATAGCTAAAGTGGCATATAACCAGTACCCAGAATTTCAACAACAATCCTAAAAAAGCAAAAGGTTAAGATTGTCTGAATCGATCTGATTTTGGGGTATGTCCCATCTACAATGGCATGCATGATGATTTGGATTGAGGGACATGTAAGTATGTATATAATGGCAGTGTATGCCTATGAACGATCCTACTAAGTACGCCTACTGAAGTTTTGATTGCATTGACAACGTGGCATTGCTTTGGCCAATCTATCCATGAACGTGATGAGTGTTGTGGGCCCCACTGACTCGCTACCAGGCCTTGGGACAGCCATGGATGTGCTAAGTGGTAGCTCCTCATCCACTTCGCATTCTAAGTTTGCATAGGCCACTAGATTACGTATAGCAGCTCGTTAGGTATTAGTAAGTACATTTGTATTGTCCCTTTCAACTGTACTGCTGACTCCTGTTAGTTGAAGTCCCTGCAAAAGAAAGGCCTTAAGGCCCACCGTAATGTCCTTGTAAAATGCATTTCATTCATAAGTTTCACTGGCTCATGTTACGATGTGAGTTCAAAAATGAATTTGGTGGAGACTCAAGTAGACCAAACCATACGAACCATTGGGAATGGAAAGCCAAACTTTTAAAACCTTGTTAGGGTTTATGTAAGTTTTAGAAAAGGTTAAGTGAAGATAATCTCAAGTTGTAGATTGAGTGAAGATAACCTCGTTTCAATACTAAGGTCCTTGTATCGATTCCCATGTAGGGTGTACTAACAATGGGGTGATATACTAACAAGCTAATCCAAAAATAATAATAATAATAATTGAAAAGTGCTAATATTCATTTTTCCCTTTCATTTTGGTGGGAGTCACCTTGCGAGGGGATTGGGTGCAATATAAACATTAAGGTGAGCCCAAGGAAGACTTCAATGGTTGGCCTTTGTTGTTGATGTATCAAATTTATAAACACCAATGTTTGTTGATGCCATTGAGAAATCACTCGATGCCATCGAAAAATGTTTAATGCCATCAAAAAAATTTGAAAAATTCATGCTTTATTGCCAGAACGTTTTTGTGTTTTCTTGATGCCATAGAAGGTGTTCAATGCCATTGACAAATTGTCGATGTTATCGAAGTGCTATCGAGCATGTGAACAAAATTACCTAAGTGTGGGATTTGTTTCCTATTTCAATTGTGATTCTCCTTAAAGCTTACATAATATGGTGTAATTGTGATCTAGGAGTTTCAGATGGCTTTCTAATTCGTCCCTAAGTTTTTAAGGGCATAACTTGGCTTGTGAGGGAGATTTAAGGCTTGTTCAAATTGATAATCTTCATCTGTTATAATTTTTTTTCTTTAATAATGCATTAATGTTGCTTTATGCCATGGTTTTTTTCCACAGGGATTTTTCCACATAAAATTTGAGTTGTTTGCATTTGAACTTAATTGTGTGATTTGAGTACTTTACTTGATTCATATATATATATACTTTCACAAGTCCCCAACAGCCTTTTCCATTTCCACTATTTCTTGTGATATAGTCCAGTTGAGTCTTGGCCTCAATTAATATTTTGGGCTGTCATTGTAACATAAGCTTAAAAACAAATGGACATGACAGAACCCTCTGTAGAGGTGTTGTTAGAAACCCAGGTCTATTACTAGAGAACTTTGGCCCCACCATCAACCAATCACAAAACTAGTTGTAGAGATAAGTTAATCTCATCCGTAGATCATAATTGCTTATAATTGGTCAATATAATGTTCAAAACAGAACACTGAGTGGAGGGTGCTTGATAAAGTTGATTTTCATGAATTAAATTGATTTTTGTGTACCACAAAAGACCACCTTGTTTTTTACCATTTGCCAAATGTTACAAAATGACACCCTCTACCAAATCAATGTGTGAGAATCCCCAAGCAGTTTTCCCACCAGAATTTCGAAAAGTCAGCAAGAATTTCATTAGGGATTCCCAACAGCAGCACGGATGGATGGATGGTGGGAGATGTTACAAATAGGCACATGTGAGTTGTGTTCATAACTTATCTATGTAGCAAAAAACGGTTGCTTTTTTTTTCCGGCCACTGTATCTTCTCTACTTGGTAAATCTATTTAATGTCTTTATTTTATTTTATTTTATTTTTTATTTTTTTTGAGAAATGAATGACTATAGTTTTTTAGATAAAATGTTAAAGAGTAGAAACGTGTTTCAACCTAAGTTTTGATGTTTGAAAGAAAGACACAGCATTTTCCATGGAAACCAATTTCATTTCCAGAATCTTTGCATGTTCTCAAACACCCCCTTATCCAAAAACGTCATCCAGATGAATCTGTATGAGATCATCTAACCCAACCTAACCCAATAACCGTAGTGGAAGGCCTATTTAATTAACAATACCCTTTTTAATCCATGGCTCGGATTCCCAGCAAACCATGTTTATGTAAGAGAAGATAAGATGAAGTGACCTTCCTTATAACATACATCAAATGCACCCTCTCCTTGCATTATTGGTGTCCATTTATATATACTATAAACAAGGAGAATATTAAATTATTAATATCAATGCCCATCCAAATTGATAACAGGTCCTTGTTATTCTTCTTGTGATATGACAATACTACATTTTTGTACCAGCATGACCAGAAAGTATAAATGTGTGTATAAGTGGGTCCTAAACAAACAATCATAACCCAACAAGCAATGTATTATGTTGATTTTTTTTTAAAAGTACAGGTGTCCATATCATCCAGTGGTCTGAGGACATTGAAAAAGATCCACACATTCCTACAGACACATGGAATTCTTATCTAAGAACTTCATATGGAGTTGGTTTTTTTTAATTACCACTCAACAATAAAATAACATCCCTTTACTAAAAAACAAAGTGGTGTGTGGGACACACCCAAGAGATGGGTTTTGAAAAGGTACCAGAGTCTAAGACAATGTGGGATTCGTTGAAACAGATGAAGCATCCGTGCAGCATCTCAACTCTCACCTGTGAAAAAGATTTACTTCTACATGTGCGTAGCCAATTTTGACTTGTGTCTTGACTTACATATCAAGCCCCACATATTGAAACTTGAGAGAGAGAGAGAGAGGAGTCATTGGATACTCTTGAATGGTATAACAATTTCCATGTCTACCTCTCTTGAATGGTATGACAATTTCCATGTCTACCTCAATCCAAACCATTCAAATCGTGGGTCCATCTTTAGATGTGGCCTAGCTCCAAATTCAAGTATTTGGACTTGTGTCCTGACTTACATATCAAGCCCCACATATTGAGGGTAGAGAGAGAGAGAGAGGAGTTATTGGGTACGCTTTAATACTATTAAAATGTTCATGTGTACCTCAATCTAAACCATTTAGATCGTGGGTCCATCTTTAGATGTGGAGTAGTTCCAAATTCAAGTATATTGGACAATCCTAACCTGTGAATGATGGGAATCTGTTTGTTGAATTTGGATGTGGAGTATTTGTACCCTGGCTGTCTATTCGTTGGCCAAAATGGGTTAATTGTGTGATTCTTGATTTATCACCAGCTATACTATGTCGGAGGTTTTGGATTGAGTTACATGTGTGCATGTATATGGATAGTCATGCTCTGTCAGAGTATCTAGTATTTCATTCAGCCACTGAAGAAATCAATCAAAGAGAGACAGTATTTCATTCAGCAAGTAGAAGAAACTAATCAATGAGACATGATCTCTTCTTAAACTTCACTGAATCTTGTTTTAGGAAGAAACTGATCAAAGGTAGACATGAATGAGATATCCAAGTTCCTCTTTTTAAATGCTAGTTACTCTGTTCCTAAGAAACCCATACAAAGTGGGTTTTTCCAATACCACCAAGAAACTAATCAAAGTAAAACTACTGTTCTAGAAAAACTCTTACAAACCTTATGCTAATAATCAATAAATAAATAAATAAAAACCCAAAAGAAAACCACAAACACATCCACAAAAGAGATAGATTTACCAATAAAGAAACTAACCAAAGAGAAATTCCAAGATACAATCTCTATAAAAATTAAGGAAAAAAAAAAAACTACAGAACTAAGGATAGATAGTCATTTCTCATAAAAATAAAATCTGTACATAATATCTCTCCTCCATTACAAAGAACCCAACTAAAGTTGCTTGAGAGAGAGAGAGAGAGAGAGAGACTCCTTCCAAGTCATTTAGCTCTCTCCACACGTGGAATGAAAACAGAGTCCAAGTCAGGGGGACTAAAGAACTCCCTAACTCCACTGAAATGGCACTTTGAAGTAGGCTTCTTCTTCTTTGGAGCAGGTGGGCATGAAAACCTCTTCGGTATTCTCGATTCTTCAGCCGTCGGTGTTGTCGAGCATTCTTCTTCCTCTGCTTCTACATCTTCGCCGTCGAAGAATTTCTCCTTCGGATTCGTATTTATCGGCCTCAAATGAGTTCGGAGCGGAATTCCGGTGATGACCCATTTCTTTGATTCTGATTCTAGTCCTCCTTCCACTTGAATCTTCTCTGAAATTCCCATCTCTTTCTCTCTCTCTATAATATCAAAGAACACAAGCCTTTCAACTAAAAGAAAAGGAACTCTTCAGACTTCAATGAAAGAAAAAGTGCCAAAAAATCCAACTAAGTAAATGCTCCTCTTGTTCTTTCAAATGCAAGGAGAAGGAACTAAACTACCAAAGAAGAGGAGCTAAGAGGAGATTTGAAAAGGGTGTGCTCTTTTCCTCTTCTTTTACAAGGAGAGAGAGTAAAAGGGTTGGTTTGAATGATGGTTGTGAGTTGAATTGAAATAAAGAGGCAGAGACGGACGGTGTCGAAACAAAATAGGAAAAGGGAGAGAAATTACCCGTGACCTAAGCAAGCAGCTAAAACCTATGTCCTGATAAAAAGCTTTCGTACTTTGACAGTGCGTGATGCTACGTATGCATTCACATTAAGATAGTCCACGTGGAATACACGAATATCAAATCAAACCGTCCAAATTTTGGGCCTACTAACCAAAGGGTCATAATTTGACGTATGATCTGAATCGTTGATTGTTTAATAACAAACGTTCTTTTCTCTAGATTCAACAAGATGATCAGTAATTAGATGTTTTAATTTATATTTTATAGTATATTTCAACCATATATACTAAGTCTCTATATCTGGACGGTATAGATTTACTGAAATATGTGTTAAATTTATTATATCTATTTGAATGTGTATGGAAATTTATATACTCCACCAAAGTATCATATATTACATTGTGTAACTAATGGGAGGAAGAGCTGCCCGTGAAAACGGCTGACCGCGGTCAGCACCAGCCACTGCCCCGGGTTTTGGCGACAATTAGGGGAGCAGATTAGGTGTGACTGGGGTAACACGTTAGTGGGTGTTACCCTAAACATGGGCCCACTTTGATGATTTTTTATATATATCCACGCCGTCCATCCTTTTTTACAGATCATTTTAATTTTATACTCCAAAAATAAAGCAGATCCAAATCTCAGGGGGACCACACCACAGGAAACAGTGGTGATTAACTGCCAACCATTAAAAACTACCTAGTGCCCACCGTAAATTTTATTTTCCATACAGTCTGTTGGTAAGATCAAACAGGACTTAGATGAAGGGAAAAGACAAAGATCAGATTGATCTATAACTTTTATGGCCCACAAAAAGTTTTTAATAATCAAATCACCACAGCTTCCAGTGGTGTGGTCCACCTGAAAATTGAATCTACTTAAGTTTTGGGATCAAGTTCTTGAGATGAAAAACGGATAAACAGCATAGATATACCATAATTTCATCATGGTGGCCCTATACAATATACAATTAGAGTAATACCCGTTAACGTGCTAACCGGGTAACATTTAATCCGCTCCCGACAATCAGGAGCTTTTACGGGACGCGGAATGACTGTCGAAAAAGCCTTTTTAACTTCTTGATATGGGAAGTGGGGCACACCGTGATTTTTTTGAAAAATCCAATCCGTCCATCTGTTTTTTCCAATCATGTTAGAAGATGAGTGGTCCCATATATAAGGAAGGCCCAAAACTCAACAGAGTTGCACGATAGAGAAAAAGTGGGTAGGGAAATGCTTACCGTTGACATCTCCCTGGGTCCACCGCGATGTTTACATTCCATCCATGCCGTTTATAAGTTCAATCCTACTGGGATGAACTAAAACTCCAAATATATTATCGTTGTCCAAAACTTTTGTGGCCCATGAATATTTTAAAGGTGGGCAGTCAATCCTCGCTATTTCCTGACATGCGGCCCACTTGAGTTTTTGGTCTACTTCAAAATGAATGGATAATGTGGGTTTCACGCAAACATCACAGTGGGCCGTTTGGCTAAGGAGGCGGCCACTAGCCATGATCATGCGTTGCTGTGTAGGCCAATCACGATGTATGTGTTTTATCCGGGGTGTCCATCCAATTTTTCATATTATTTTAAGGCTTAGGTGGACCACCCTATAGGAAAACAATAGTGATTGAATTTCCACCATTAAAAATATTCTAAGGCCCATTATAATGTTTGTTTGACATACAGCATGTTGATTAAGTCTAGAGGTGTACATGAGTCGGCCGATCTCTGCCTAGCTCGTGCTCGACTCGAATTGCTCGAGTCTCTACTCGTGCTCGGCTCGGCTTGGCCTTCGAGCCAGGAACAGCAGCTCGAACTCGGCCGAGCCGAGCACGAGTTCAAGTCTTCGAGCCTGTTTCGAGTTCCAGTTTTCGAACCGGGTTCCCAGTTCCGAGGAAGGAGAGAGTAGAGAGATCGGACGGCGGCCGTGCGCCCCTGAGAGTAAGGGAGGAGGAGGGAAAGAGATGACTAGAGAGGGCCGTGTGGGTAGTGAGGAGGGAGAGAGTGGGGAGATCGGACGGCCGTGCATCGGTGCGGCCGTGCGGGTAAGGGAGGATGAGGGAGAGAGTAGAGAGAGAGAAAGGGAGGAAGGTTAGCTTAGTGACGCAGGGGAGGACGTGAGGTCGAGCACCATCTTCCTCGAGAGGATAACTATTCCGAATCCACGGAACTTCTCTGGACGCCTCACAGAGACTTCTCGAATCCACGAGGAAAGAAAGCAGAAAATATAAATAAATTCTAATAAATTCGAAATTGATTAATGAATGAATAAAAATGAGTTCACAACCCTTTAAATAGGGGTACCAACCAATGGGAAAGAAATCAGAATCAAACTACAACTAAAACTCCTAGAATTCGCGACTTACTATAAATAATAAACTTACTATTTATAGACGGCCGTGATGTCTACTAGTGCACAAGGTTTTTGGCTAAAAATAATAAGTGTCCTATTTGGCTTCACCAAACCGTTCTCCTAATTATTCTAAGCTCTTTTCACGTTGGGCGCAACTCCTAAAGCCTGACGGATGAAGAGTTATAATCAAACTAAAACTTACTATTTATAGTAAAAACGAAATTAAAATAGGAAAATGACCGTCGATCCAGGGGTTTTTCACAATTCTGGGCTGCGTAACCCGGCGCAGCGGGGTTGGTTGGCTTAAGTAGCTCGTTCTACCCCAAAATCATATATTTTACGTCAGATAACTCATTCCGGATTGTGAGATACGCCCGATCTAAGGTCCGATGGTCCAGATCACTTCTGTCGTCGACCAGGCCTTTTCTGATCCATCTTGGCCATGAAACTGTCCGCGATCCGCTCTACATCACTTAGCTAACTAAGAAAGAGGGAGGAAAAGAGGGTTAGGGAGGAAAGTCTAGGGTTCGTGCAAGCTAAGATGGTTTTTGAAAACGAGTAGGGTTTATATATATATATATATATATATATATATATATACCCTGTATCGAGTCGAGCTGAGTTCGAACAGTATTAAGTCGACTCGAGTCAAGCTGGTGCAAGATCGAACTCATTTCAAGCTCCAAAAATCAACTCGACTCGGCTCATACTCAACTTCAATCCAAGTCGAGTCAAGCTTTTTCGAGTTGAGCCGAGCAAGCTACTAAGCTAACTCTGCTCGTGTGCAGCCCTAATTAAGTCATACAGACCTAGATGATGAGAAAATTAAATATCAGCTTATCCAAAACTTTTGTAGTTCGTAAGAGGTTTTTAATGGTGAGCATCCAATCAACACTATTTCCTATGAAGTGGTCCCTCACTTTTAGGCTAGAACAATAAAAGGATATGGAAGATGGATGTATGGTACGGATGAAACACATACATCACGCGTAGCATCAACTAGCAGTCACTTGCTGCTAGCCCACCACTGAAACCAATGGGACAATTATGCCCACTCTTTAAACCATCCTATCTCCGGGATAATGTTTATTTAACATCCAACCTATTCGTAATCAAAACTTTTGTTGATAGGTGTTCAATTCCTATTGTTTTTTATGGTGTGGTTTGCTTGAACTTTGAATCTAACTTTATTTTTAGTCCCATGAACTCAAAAGATCTTGCGCAATAAATGGATGGTGTGTATATAATATAAACATAATGGTGGGATTGATCAAACTTAGTAATGCCAACACACCTTATGTTTCTCTCTTTTGCGTGCTTTCATTGGATTGCTATCCTAGATCTGGCTTTGTGTGCTTCGGTGGTCCCTGACGCTTTAGTAGCCTAGGACACGGACACAGTTTGGCTAGTAACCCCAACAACAGCCAGCTAGTTGGTGTCAGAGCACTATAGGCGCCACTATAATATATGTTTTATCTTAGCTCATTTTAGGGCATAGCTCATTTTAGGGCATGAGCCCATCTGGTGGGCATTACTGTCCATGGTAAGTGAAACCACAACAATTGGATTATTGTTGCCTTCCTTTTAATGTTATATGATGATATGGAAGCTTGGATAGTTATCAACTTCAAAATTAGAACATTGAATATTAGTGATGCACCTATTCACAGCGAGACCCATCAGATCAACGGTCAAGATCACCAACCATGGCCCATTTGTAAGAAATGAGTGGGTGCGGACACCACTCGCATCCAGATTCAATTGGACCCGATAATCCCTCCACCTGTACTTTAGTTATTAAAAACAGGAGAAATGAATAGGCCGAAGGACCCGAAATGGCAGGGTAAATTCGTAAATTTTACGGCGTGGAGTATGTTAATTAAAATTAAATTACCCCTATTAATACGCGGATTGCTTGGAACCTTTATCGGGGCCATCATGATGTTTGTGATAAATCCACCCCGTCCATTCATTTTGCCAGCATGAGCCCAAAAATAAGGCAGATCCAAAACTCAAGTGAGCCAGAGAAGAAAATGCCGACGGTGGAAACCTTCCTAGGGTCCACCATGATGTTTATATGCCATCCAAACCGTTCATAAGGTCATTTCCATTGGGAAGAACTGAAAAAACAAAAATATTAACCTGATCCAAAACTTTCGAGGCCCACGAAGGTTTCAACGGTAGGGATTTCCCAAATTACACATGTTTTTAGTATATTTTAAGGGAGCCATCCGCCAGTAGGATATAACCACCTACCATTGTATGCCGCGAGACTTACATACGGTTTTGTAACAAGAATTTTTAAAAAGCAAAAACACCCTTCTATTTAAGGCGGTCAATGGGCCAGGTAGTCTCGACTGGCCGTCTGGCTTAGCCAGGTTTGGGGTAATGTATCAGGCCTAATACTCGGGCTCGGGCTTAAATCAGGAGCCTAATTGTAAATTGGACAGACTTGGGCGTAGAACTTTAAAAGTCTTAAAACTCAGCCCGGCCCAGCCCGATAGGTCTTTTTTAACTTAATTTTTTTCATTTTCCTCCACCCTTTCCCTCAGATAACGCACACCAAAATATCATTTACCCACGTAGATATTCAGGGCTCAGGCTCATGTGGACTCGAGTCGGGCTTTGTGTAAATGTCCCGGGCCAGATTCGGGCTAGACTATGTCAGCGAATCACAGGCCCAGGCTAAATTTGGGCTTAAGTTCAGAAATGCAGGCCAGGCTTGTACAAAGCTTAGCCCGGTCCATTGACAGCCCCACTCCTGTTCGTACTAAACCAGAAGGGCTTTTGCGTCTGGTATTCTGAAGCTAGGTGAGGCCCACCATGGTGTTTGTGAGAAATCCACCCCGTCCATATGTTTTGTCCACTCATTTTATGGTACAACCCCAAAAATGACATAGATCCAAATCTCAAGTGGGCCACACAACATAAAAATAGTGGAGATTGTACACCCACCATTGAAACATTTATGCAGCCACAAAAGATTTGGATCAGGCTTTTTTTTTTTTTTTTTTTCCAGTTATCCCAGTAGTAATGATGAACAGTTTGGATTGCATATAAACATCAGGTGGAACCCAAAAAGGTTTGAACGGTAACCAGCCCCTTTCCACTGTTTCTCGTCGTGTGGCCCACTTAAGAATCATATCCCCTGCTTTTTTGTCTCATGCCTTTAAATGACATGTCAAAACGGATGGACCGAGTGGATTACGTCGTGGTAGCCCCACGGCCCCAAGTGCCGTGGAGCAGCCACGTTGTTTAAAGTCCCCTCACATCACGTTAGCTGGCATGTACAAGTTGGTTGGCAGCGAAGAGAGAGGGAACGGGTTAGGTGAGACCTCGGACTCACCCAAGATGGTGCGGCCCTTACCGTAGGGCCCACCCGCCTGATGGGAGAATGGACGAGTCTTGTGTTATGGTTACAAAGCGTCGGTCAGAAACACTCAAAATCGATGATCTCCAACATCCTGTGTAAATGTCATGACACATCTAAACCTATCTTAGCATGCATACTGTTGCGTAGACCCAATAATTAGTTAATGGTTGGTGTTGATGCTGAAATCCTGTTAACCATTATTGGACCTCTGAGCACATGCACACGAAGACGACAAAAGAGACTCTAGTTATAGCAGGGGACCCCCCCGATGCTTAAGTCAGAATCAAGTGAGCTGGGTTTAGTAGAGTCAAGGATTTATTGGTGCCTACCTTTCTTTGTAGAATGGATCTCTATTTATAGTCATGGGATACCTTCCTTAGACGGAAAGCTCCGTTACTTGGGAAGTAGCTATCTTCCAAGATCCTCGGCGTAGATCCTAATGATAAGATCAACAGGTCGATATCAGCGGGAGCAGGTTGCACTAGATGGCCAAGCTCAACCAGATAATGCCAACCTTGAGGTCGAAGGTCCGAGGCCGTCCCAAGGTGGATGTCGGTTGAGTCACAGTTGATGTCGGCCTTGATAGGGACTAGCCACCATAGTAGTCCATTGGTTGGTCCGAGCTCATTGAGAGGTCGGCTCTCTCTAATGATAGTCGATGTATCGGGTCGTAACTAGGGCTCGGTCATGATTGTCAGGACTGATATGTCCCTATGAGGATGCTGCAGTTCCTCTCACGTAGATCTATAAAACTCCTATCAAGTGGGCCACACATGATCATTGGTTCAGATCTGACTGTTGGATTACTCATATTGAGTGATTCAGTGGGTCCCACTACAGTTGTGATCATTATAAATAGGTTTGGGGTGGGACGCTTGAACCATGATCCCTATACACCATTATTAAGCCGGATATGGAAACCAACGGTGTGGAGACCTTAAAAGGGAGAAGTGTGATGGGTAAGCTTCCAGCCTTTTTCCTATAAATAGATGTCTTGGTCCCCTCACCAACACAAGTGAGAAAACCCTAGTCCCATTGAAGGTTCTCCTAAAAGTGTAAGGTGCGGAAGATCAAGATTTTTGTTGGCGTGAATGTCTTCCCACTCAGGTACGCTTTTAGGTTATGGTATTGAATCTCTATTATTGATACATAGACGATCCGTCAATTCCATGATAAAGATCTAACAAGATCATCCTCGGTCGGTCCCTTCTGGTTGGTCCCATTTTACCCATAACAGTTAACATCTGATTTCAATATCATTAATTAAATTACAGTTCCAAATCCCACGTTCCACAAATGAAGATTCTTTGATTTTCCAGAAGGGTAAGCTCCCGTTGTTTCCTCGAAGAAATTGAGTAGACACCTCACAACAGTCGCTAAAGTGTTTTAAACTAATCCACATAACACCCATGATATATTCAAGAAAATGGAGTAAAATTATATCATCCACCAATTACTAAAATAAAAATAAATCATATTAGGCAGCACCCAGGTGTATCAGTGGTCAGGTATTTTGATCACTCTTCAAATATCTCTCGACAGTGTTCCATGTTTCAACCTATAGTGGCACTATTAGGGAGCATACATGAAAATATTACAACATAAAAGGTGTTGAGGTCAAAATCTAGACCACCCTCCACTCAATGCGGCGGACCTTCGACGAGCCCTTATCCTGCACAAAAGGTTGAGCAAAGGAGGCCCTGGCTAAGCCAGGGGACCCTTCGATGCCTAAGTAAGGCTAGGGAATCTGGATCTATGTTGTATGTAGAGAGAGGGTGTGAGTTCTTATATACATGTAGTAATAGGATCCCCTGGTATTTATACTTGTGGGTAGAGAGGATCGCGTCTGTTAATCTCGGCATGATTTACTCAATCACACGGATACTGTAATCGTGAAGATATTATCCGCAATCTTTGGATCGTGTGGCGTATCGTGTCTTAAGGGCGCGTATCCTTAGACGAAAGCTTCGATCACGTCCACATTTAGGTTAGTCTCCAGGCTCGGCACACGGAATGTCCTCACCCGGGCTCGGCCTCAACCTGTCCAAATCCGAGGCCGAGTACTAGTATTCAGAGTGTCAGCCCAGGCTTGACTTCGTCTTGTCTAAGCTTGAGACCGAGCAGTCGGAGTTTACTGTCGGAATGCTCGAGGTCGAAGTTCATGGGATGTCGTCCTTAAACGGGGACAAGGACACGGACGAGAGCTCGCCTCGGCCTGCTAATAGTCGTAACTCAGAGGTCGGCTCACACTTGATGTGATATTCTTCTTCCGAGGCTTCAATAACTGACTCGGGTAGCTCAGACCGACCCTGATTATCCTTGTTCAGATTTTCCCATAACAGAAGCCCCCTACTCTCTAAGTCTGAGCCTGGATCTGGAGAGTAAATACTAAGGGAAATGAAACGACGTCTCCCTTCCCTAGCTCATGATGGCGGTTGGAGTGATCGGGGCATATTCAATGCGATTCATACACCTCCGATTCCGCGTGCGACGCAACGACCACAATTCTTCAGTTTCTTTCCTCTCAGTAAATGATACGTGGCGACGGTTACGATTTGCGGATGGCGGGGCGAAGGAAACAGTGTCACGTGTATTGGAGGAGCTAGGAGGCGCCTGCATCTTTAATGACATTAAATGCTGAGAAGATTCTAACCTCGAAGCACGGGTTCGAACGTATCGCACTCTTCCACGTGTCCCTCGGCACCAGTGCCGAGTCGTATCGGCTTCTGGGACGGTCGCTTGTAATGATGGCGCCAAGCAATGAGGTGGCTATATAAATCTCACCCTCCCTCTCTCTCACACTTCTCGCATTCTCATTTTCTTTGCTCCTTCCTTCTGAATCGCCTTCTATCGAAAATCGCCCTTCGCCGAAAATCGCCTTCTGCCGGAAAAAGTGTTTTGAACATCGAATAAAGGATTCCCAACCATCCAAGGGGAGATTCAGCCCAGCGGAAGACGTCAAAGTTGGAAAAACTTCTGCTGGAGGAAATCGCCTACAACGTTGTGAGTCCTCCATACTTTAACGCATTTTTTCTTTCATGTCGAGCGACTCTGACGAGATGGGCGTGGTTCAAGGAGCTGGTTCAGAGTCCGAACCAGAGACTTCAGCTTCGAGGCCCGAGGAATCTGAAGGCCCTCTTGAGGCCATACCCCTTTACACTCCAACCCTCGCCCAAGGAGCCGCAACTCAGATGACTAAGAGTCGAGGCAAAGGGCCGAAGAGGGTCCTCAGAGATCCCTCGGGGCGGTCGCAGGCGGCCCCCAAGGGAGGTAGAACGAAACCATCAGTCCCTGGGAGATCGATCATGGTCGAGTCCCAGATGGCCCAACTTCGTGAAGATTATCAGATCCCCGACTCGGTTCACATCTGAGCCCCCGCCCCCACAGATCCAGTGGGATCTCCGGCTGAGGGGGAGATTGTTGTCTTCGTTTGTGCCCTCCAATGTGGGCTTTAATTCTCCGTCCATCCTTTCTTGTGCGAGTTGATAGCGCTGCTAAAAATCGCATCGGGCAGCTGGGCCCGAATTCCTGGAGGATCCTAGTCTCCACTTTTATCCTCTGACATCAGGCGGGGAACCAAAGGCTAATGCCAAATGACTTTTTATTTTTGTACATGGCCAAATATGATAACACAGATAAGGCGTGGTGGTATTTCTCGGCTAGGCCCCCATGCCTTCCGGGTCTGGTAACCCAATTCCCTTCTTCCAACAAAGATTGGAAGGGGAAGTGGTTTTGGGCCTCGGGAGAATGGGAGGCTCCTGCCTCCGAATTGGACTGACTGCGGATTCGAGTCCCTATGCGATTCGCCAATCTAGGTAGGACGTTTCTTTTAATCGTCCTTCATACTTAATTCATTTTTCTATATCTAACTCGTTCTTTGCTTCTATTTACAGTCCAGCCGAAGGGGCCCCTGATCTCTCTGTCCTCCAGAAACGACAGGATGATCGAGTCCGAGTGCTTCCTATGAACCAGCGCGCCTGGTTCGACCTCATTAGTTGGGAGAACTTGGTCTCTTCTGGCTTTTGTAGAATTCAACCCACCCTTTTTGCCTTAGGTAAGAGCGGTTAGGGCCTTTAAAGACTAATTCGCTGACCTTCATCCATTTCATGGATCTTACTAGGCTGATCCCTCTTTCTTTTACAGGGATGGAGGCTGGCGGTTCAAAAAGGAGAAGGCCCCCATGTCCTCCGATGGACGTCGTCCTCTCCTCCGAACTAAAGACGAAGGTGACATTGAGGAAGAGGAAGACTTCTGAAGCGAAGGCCGAGGCTACCCCAGCTGTAAAACTAGTTGGAGCTGAACCTACCACAGCCCCTTCTGAGGCTGTTCCTACCATTGTTCTGACCCCTGCTCCCGAGGTTCCAGCTACTGAGGCTCCTACTAGAATCGAGCTTATCATCATCTCGTCACCTTCTACGGAGGAGCAAGTCCCCAAAGCTTTTCCTTTGGCAGTCGCGGGTCTTTCTGGGGTAAGGAGAGAAGTAGTAGGGGAGACCCCTAGCATGGCTGTCTCTGCACGATCTGCAATCCCCCCTACTGCTGCAGAGGCCGAGCCCTTAGTCGGCCAAGGTGACGTCCTCGTCGGGTATGCAAACACACCCAAAACGGCTGGCTAAGCTTCCGCGGCCAGCGGGGTTGAAGGAGCTTCTGCAGCCCTCTCCAGAGGGAGGAGCTTCCGCACCCTCTCCAAGGGGAGGAGCTTCCCCACCCTCTCCAGGGGTCCTACCTCCTGGTTTTCACATGGCTCAACTAAACTCTTGGGCGGCTAAGCATGCACCAGAGACGCAGATAGTTGACACGCTCTCCCGCCGCCACGTCAGCTTCATAAAAGATTATGCAGCTGTATGTTACCAATCGCTGCCAATGATGGTAGAGGTGAAGGAGAGGCTGCAGGAGATGGAGTGGCTTGAAGCAAAGCGAGCTAAATTTTTGGTTGAGAAGGCAGAGCAAGACGCACTGCAGGCCAAGCTTGAGAAGAAGCTGGAAGCTTCAGTTACGGAGTAGGAGAAGCTGAAGAAGGCTGTCGATGAGGGTCGGGTAAGAGAACTCGCGCTTCAAGGTGAGGTCAACCAACTCCAAGCTCACTTGGATGTGGCTGAACCCGAAGTCATGCGTTTACGCCTGACTAGCGAAGACCTGGAGTTCAGGGCCATGGAAGCTGAGTTGGGGCTCGAGGTGGTAAAAGAGAAGCTCAAGACGGCGCAACAAATGGTGGCGAATCAGTTGGTTCAGCAACGGATTGTCCTTGAGTCTACTACGTCTGCGGATAAGGCATCTCTACAGGCAGAGCTTGAGGCTCGAGCAATCTCGCAAGCGGTCGCGGCCGCGGCAGTGGCCAAATATAAGGATTCGGCTGAAAGGGCCAAGGTGTTGGATAAATTGTATTACTTTGACTATGATACTGGCTCTAATGCTTGCTTGGTTGAGGTTAGAAGGCTTTATCCGACTCTCAACCTTGATGCCTTCACGGTAGACACTGCTGATGACACCAAGCCTATTGTGGCAGACGAGCCCGAGAATGCCCCTCCTGTTATGGAAATCCCCAGATTCTCCTGCCGTCGAAGCCACCGCCGACGCTCAGCCCCTCAGCTCGGTAGCTAGTCCCTTTACTCAGAGAAAATGATAAAAAAAGAATTATTATTATTTTGCAATGTAAATGAATTTTTTTAATCAATGATTATTACTGGTAGACGGATTGTTTGCGTGTGTTGATTGTCGTGATAATTCTTAGATGTTATTATTTTAAGGATCGACCCCTTGAGGGGCCAACCCCCTCACGAATGGCACACTCAGTTGCTTTTGTAAATTAGTCATTGCGTGACAAGCCAACCCCTTTCTCAGGGAATCGGGTCATCTTTAGGCTTTTTCCCTATGTGTGAAGGGATCCCGATGTAGATTTTCGTGGGTTTAACGTCTCGACCCCTTGATGAAAGGATCGGTCCGTTAAGTTAGTCTCTTCTTGTGAGAGGTAACTTCTTCCATTTGTAGATTACACATGTAGGAAAGGAGAAACTTTTATTAGAGACCTCAAAAGGCTAGTAGCTCTGGGCAATACATTCATTGAGGGCCTTCAATAGCCGGTAGATTCTCACTGATAGTATATCTTCAAGTGCTCGATGTTCTAGGGATGGGGGAGTGGACGTCCCTCGAGATCTTCCAAGTGATAGGAGTCTAGCTGGGTTGATTTGATCAAACGATAGGGTCCTTCCCTATTGGGTCCGAGTGCCTCAACCCCCGGTTCTGCCATATTTTAAAAGACGCGACGGAGGACCAAGTTCCCTGGACGGGACCGCCTTGTCTTGACCCTTGAGTTATAGAATCGTGCCACTTGGTGATGTTTAGCAGCGACTCGGAGTTGGGCGATATCTCTAACTTCTTCAAGCAAGTCGAGGCTTGTTGTGATGTGTGCTGCATTCTGATCTTCCTGATAGTTTCTGACCCGAGCTGTCGGGAGGTCGATCTCGACTAGGACGATCGCCTCCGAGCGTAGGATAACGAAAAGGGGGTCTCCCCAATAGATGACTGGGCCGTGGTTTGTTATGCCCATAGGACAAATGGAAGCTCCTTAGCCCAGTTGCCCTTCACTTTTTCTAACTTCGTTTTCAGGTGGTGCTTGATGACCTTGTTTATAGCTTCCACCTACCCATTGGACTGCAGATGTTGAGGCGAGGAATAAGCGTTCGAGATGCCGAGCCCCCTGCACATGCCCCCGAACTTATCATTGTCGAACTGTTTGCCGTTATGAGAAACGATGGTGCACGGGACTCCAAATCGACAAATGATATTCTTTCAGACAAAGTCGACCACTTTTTATTCAGTTATCTTAGCCACGAGTTTGGCCTCGGCCCATTTGGTGAAGTAATCGACCGCGACAATAGCAAACTTCACTTGTCCTTTCCCTGTGGGCAGAGGTCTAATGATGTCGATCCTCCATTGAGCGAACGGCCACGGCCCACTCATAGGGGTCATTTATTCCACAGGTTGCCTCGGTATTGCTGCAAACCTCTGACATCTGTCGCACCTTTGGACATTATCTTTTGAGTCCTCTCAGATAGTTGGTCAGAAGTACCCCTTGCAGAGTATCTTCAGAGCTAAGGCTCGGGCGTCGAAGTGATTACCGCAGATGCCCTCGTGGATTTCTCGTATCACGTAATTCGATTCTTCGGGTCGAAGGCATCTGAGGTAGGGCTGTGAGTATCTCTTCTTGTATAAGACCCCCTCCAAGATAGTATATCGGGCTGCTCTGATCTTCATGCGTCGAGCCTCCAGCTTGTCCTGGGGGACCTCACCAGATACAAGGTAGTCGTAGATTGGGTCCATCCAAGTTGGTGCGGTCTCGACTGGGTTGACCACTTCTCATTCCATTTGGTCGATGCTCGGGTTCTCCATAAATTCTATAAGAATGATCCGAGGAGTCTTTCCCTCCACAGCTGAGGTTAACCTTGCTAAGGCATTGGCCCAAGAGTTTTCTGCCCTCGGAATTTAGTTGATGGTACAACTCCAGAACCTCTCGATCAATTTCTAAGCTTCAGCCAAATAAGTCACCATCCTAGTTTCCTTGGCTTCGTACTCAGTTGAGATATGATTCACCACAAGTTAGGAATCACATCGCACTTCAAGGAACTGAACCCCCAGACTTGCAGCCAGCTTGAGTCCTGCCAATGGAGCCTCATATTCTACTTCGTTATCTGAGGCTCTGAAACCGAGCCTGATAACATATTGGATGGTTGTAGAGTCGGGCGCGACCAGGACGATTCCTGCCCTAGCTCGCTTGACGTTTGATAATTCGTCGACATAAAGGACTCAGCTCCGCTCCGACTCTAAATTTTTGGCAAGCGATGGAATTGGTGGGGTCGCCGAGGCTACTTCTGCTTTGGTATCGTCAGTCGGGATAGTGAATTCGGCTATGAAGTCAGTCATAGCTTGGCCCTTGATCGCAATTCTCGGACGGTATTGGATGTCAAACTGTCTGAGTTCTATTGCCCATTTTGTAAGTCGTCCAGAGACATTTGATTTATGAAGGACTTGCATGAGGGGGGAGTCAGTTAGGACGACGATGGTGTGTGCCTGGAAGTACGGACGAAGCCTCCGTGCTGAAAAACTAAGTTAAGCGCCAACTTTTCAATGCTCGGGTATCTGGTCTCGGCGGGCACCATTGTTTTACTCATGTAGTAAACGGGATACTGTTTATTTTCTACCTCTCTTATGAGTGTAGAACTGACGGCCGAGGCCGAGACCGCCAGGTATAATAGTAGGGGCTCACCCTCTTCTGGTTTCGATAACAAGGGAGGCGAACCCAGGTATTGCTTTAGCTCCTGAAATGCCTATTCGCATTCAGAGGTCCACCCATCCTTCTTGTGACCTTTCAATTGCTAGAAGAAGGGGAGACACCTATCGGTAGTTCTAAAGATAAACCGTTCGAGTACTGCCACTCGGCCAGTTAGGCATTAGATTTCCTTCGTTGTTCGCAGGGAGCTCATGTCGAGCAGCACTTTTATCTTCTCAGGATTCACCTCGATGCCTCTCTGGCTTACTTAAAACCCAAGGAACTTGTCATAATCGACTCCAAAGACACATTTTGGCTGGGTTTAGCTTCATACGATACTTCCGGAGGATTGAAAACGTTACTCCGAGGTCGGTGAGGTGGTCGGATGCTCTGACGCTCTTGACAAGCATGTCATCGACGGAAACTTCTATTGTTTGTCCGATCTGTCTAGCAAACATCTGATTTACTAATCTCTAGTATGTTGCCCCAGCGTTCTTCAGGCCAAAAGGCATGACTCGATAACAGTAGAACCCTTTGTCGGTGACAAAGGTAGTCTTCTACCTGTCTAGGGGATGCATCGGGATCTGATTATACTCGGAATAGACGTCCAGGAAGGAGAGGCGTTCGTGACCAGCCGTGCTGTCGACCAGTTGATCAATTCGAGGTAAGGGGAAACTATCTTTCAGGCAGGCTTTCTTTAGATCTGAGTAGTCGACACAGACCCGCCACTTCCCACTTGCTTTCTTCACTAGGACCACGTTGGCGATCCAGTCCGAATAATGTATTTTCTCAATGAAGCCAACGCTGAGGAGGTTGGAAACTTTATCGGCTATGGATGTGTATCTTTCGGCATCGAACGCTCTTCTCTTTTGTTTCACTGGTTTATGATTTGTGTCCACGTTCAACCTGTGGACCATGACATTGGGAGAAATGCCTGGCATATTCCCGTGCGACCACGCGAAGACGTCCTTGTGCTGTTGTAAGAAAGTTAGCATTTGAGATCTCTACTCGGAATTCAGCGAAGATCCAAGTTGAACAGTTTTGTTTGGGTCTACTTCCTCGAGTGGGACGGTCTCTAAGTCCTCGGGGGATCCTCTGTAGGGTCGAGAGTGTTGATGGTGAGGGCCTGCTTTACTGATCATTTTCTCACAGCTATCGCATAGCATCTCCGGGCTTCACGCTAATCCCCTCGGAGGTATCTAACCCCTCTTTTAGTGGGGAACTTCATCATCAGATGGTATGTGGAAACAACCGCCCTCATTGCATTAAGGGAAGGTTGGCCCAGAATGACGTTGTGCACCGACGGCACATTGACATAAAAAAGTCCACAAGAAGTGTGGCTTAGTGCTGTCCTTCGCTAGCTGTCACAGGAAGAGTAATGGCTCCCTCGGAGATCACCCTATCTCCGGCAACGCCATGTAGGGGGGTTTTCACGGGTAGGAGTTGTGATAAGTCGATACCCATTCTCTCAAATGCCTTGGAATAAATGACGTCGACTGAGCTTCCCGTGTCGACCAGGACGTAGAAGACCTTGCGGTTAGCTATGATCATAGTCACCACAAGAGCATCGTCGTGCGGATGCTGGATTCCATGCGCATCATCTTCTATGAAAGTCAAGCTGCAGGGGCTGAGACGGAGCTCTTTCCTTGGCCTTTCGGTTAAATGGACGTAGTGCTCGGGGTCTAAACTCCGAGAGTAGGCTTTACGAGCCTTGTTCGAATCACCTTCACCAGATGAACCGCCATAGATGGTTCGGATTTCAGCAGGTTCTTCTGCAGTTTTGCTCAGCAGTTCTTCTTTCTGTGCTGACTTCTCCTCAGTGTATCTGTGCAAGTAACCCTTGCGGATAAGGCTCTCAATTTCATCTTTGAGGCCTAGACAGTCACTCGTGTTGTGGCCATGATCACGGTGGAATCGACAGTACTTGCGCTTATCCCGATTCTCAGCGTCGGTCTTCATACAGATAGGCTAGTTCAGGAGTCTCTGACCCCTAATATCTAACAAGATCTGCTCCGCGGAGGTGTTGAGGGTGGGTATAAGAACGAAATTTACCCTCGGATCTCTGGCTTGGCCGATGATCACGAGGGGCTCGGTCGTCGGGCTTTTTGTTGGACGACTGAGGTTCTTCGTTCCTTTGCCTTTTTTCTTTTGATAACATTTCAGCAGCTTGGATGTTCCTGTGAGAGTTGGAGAATTCCTCGGCATTAGTGTACTTCTGAGCCCTGCTGATGAGCTTAGCCAAGGTGGTCGGTGGATTTTTTTCAATTGAGAATGTGAACTTTCCTTCTCTGAGGCCGTTGAACATGGCTAAGAGTATTATCTTGTCGTCATAATCTTCCACCAACAACGTCTGCTCATTGAAATGGGCAATGTAATCCTTCAGTAATTCTTTGTTCCCTTGTTTGAGGGTAAATAAATGAGTAGTCGGCTTCCGACTCTTCTTACCAGATCTGAACTGGGTAAGGAACAATCTGCTAAGCTCCACGAAGGAGCTAATCGATTTTGGTTTAAGTTGTCGATACCAACTCTGAGCAGACCCGAAGAGAGTTATCGAGAAGGCTTGGCACACATTATGGCATCCATGGTCGACTGGATCTGCATCCACGAACGGTATGATTCTACATGTTCTGAGGGGTCTCTGGATCTGGAGAATTGGATGACGGGAAGCATCCTGAACCTCGATGGCATCACCTCGTCCATGATTGCTGAGGTGAACTCGGTCTCTTCCATCATCATCTGAACTGCAGTTGGGACAGATGCAGATCGTCGGTCCTTCTGAAATGCTTTAAACTGGTCTCAGAGTTCCTTAAGTTGTGCTTCCAAAGGATTCTGATTCTCAACTACCGTTTCTTGGGAGGCACCCACCACCTCGGATGCTCTGCCTCATCTACTCCTCTCTAGTCGATGGCGGAGGTTGGTAGGTGTCAGAGCCAAAGTGGCAGATATATAAGATTATCCTGCGTCCTAAACGGGTTCTGGGATTCTGGCGGATCGCTCTTAGGGCACTATGTTGTACGCAGGGTCGGGAGAGCGTGCGGACTGTGCTTAGGATCTCCTAGCCCGGGAGCTAACTGGCTGCGGTCGTACTTCGGGCATTGGGGTGGTTTCCACCGGGTTTAATGGCGGCTGTTGATTCTATTGCGCCTTTATTTAGTTGATTTCATCTTTTAGTATCTGGACTTTATTTTGTAATGCCTTGTATTTTCCTCCTCGGCTCCGAGTCCGTTAAAACGGTCATATCGGAGCCGACTCGATGTGCAGCAATGAAGAATACTGGTGTTACCCGCTGGGTTCAGGTTCCACCACTATCGCCTTTTTCTTTCCTCTCACCATTTCTGGTAAAACTTTCTAGCTTTTCGTTTGCGTTTCCTACAGACGGCACCAAAAAATGTTGAGGTCAAAATCCGGACCACCCTCCACTTAATGCAGCGGACCTTCAACAAGCCCTGATCCTGCACAAAAGGGTGAGCAAAGGAGACCCTGGCTAAGCCAGGGGACCCTCTGATGCCTAAGTCAAGCTAGAGAATCTGGGTCTAAGTTGTATATAGAGAGAGGGTGTGAGATCTTGTGTACCTGTGGTAATAGGATCCCCTGGCATTTATACTTGTGGGTAGAGAGAATCGCGTCTGTTAATCTCAGCACGATTTACTCGATCACGCGGATACTGTAATCATGAAGATATTATCCACAATCTTTGGGTCGTATTTCGTATCGTGTCTTGAGGGCGCGTATCCTTGGATGAGATCTTCGATCACGTCCGCATTTAGGTTAGTCTCCAAGCTCAGCATATGGAGTGTCCTCACCTGGGCTCGTCCTTAACCTGTCCAGACCCGAGGCCGAGTACTAGTATTCAGAGTGTCAGCCCAAGCTTGACTTCGTCTTGTCTAAGCCTAAGACCGAGCAGTCGGAGTTTATTGTCGGAATGCTCGGGGTCGGAGTTCATGAGATGTCGTCCTCAGACGGGAACGTGGACACGGACGAGAGCTCGCCTCGGCCTGCTAATAGTCATAACTCAGAAGTCGGCTCACACTTGATATGATATTCTTCTTCCGAGGCTTAAATAACTGACTCGGGTAGCTTAGACCGACCCTGACTATCCTTGTTCAGATTTTCCCATAATAAACGGTACAATAAGGTTTGGAATGTAAATTACAAGACGAAAGGAATGATTATCCTCACCTGAAAATCACCCTCATTAAATGCCCTCCTTGACGCAAGGATGAACGTGATGAGGTCGATCACCGTCTTCCTCAAGGGGATAAGTGGATAACTACTCTGAATCCACATAGCTTCTCTGGACTCCTCAAAGTGACTTCTTGAATCCACGACGTAAAAAAGCAAGGAAAATAGAAAATAAATTCTATAAAATTCGTAATTTGATTGATGAATGAAATAAACGAGTTCACAACCCTTTAAATAGGGATATTAAGCCATGGCCAAATCATGACGTTCTCCTAATTATTCCAAGCACTTTTCATGTTGGGCACAACTCTTAAAGCCCAACGGATGAAAAGTTATATTCAAACTAAAACTTACTATAAATAGTAAAAATGAAAATAAAATGGGAATTCGACCATCAAATGGTATTTCGCAAATTCCGTGTCCTACCCCAAAATCATATATGGTACGCTGAATAACTCATTCCGGATTGTGAGATACACACGATTTAAGGTCCTGACAATCTGGATCACTTCCACTTGCAATCAGGCCTCTTCTTATCCATCTTGGCCATGAAACTGTCTACGACCCACTCTACATCACTCCTTATCCCAAAAGCAGCTCCCAAATCAATTGTCTGGAAATCCATAAAGTTGGGTCTCATTGAGCTCAAACACCCAGAGCTAATACTTCTCAAATCTTCCTCCATCTTCTATATAGGAGGAAGCTTAACATCTGAAACCTCAGCAAGAGATTGTTCCAAAAAGGTCCTTATTGCACTCATGCAAGACTTTGCTTAAGAGATGTTTGTTTTGAATTGATTCAATGTCTGTAGTCTTCATCATCTTGCTACTGGAATTCATGGAAATGTCACCGGTCCACTACAGTTTCTTCTATAATGGGCTCCAGCTCCGGAGCTTTCAACAGATCTCCTCCGATACAGTGAAGGTCTAAAGAAAGGGGAAAAAAAAAATTTACAAGTTGGAATAAGCTTCTAAGGAATGAAATGGGTCGTAAGATATTGAGTATTTTTACACTAGACAGGAAGAAGAGAGAGAGAGAGAGAGAGAGAGAGAGAGAGAGAGAGAGAGAGAGAGAGAGAGAGAGAGAGAGAGAGAGAGAGAGAGAGAGAGAGAGATGATTTTTCCCCTATTTCCTCTCTGATCTATTTCTTCTTGGCCTGTCGGTCTTTTTGCACTTTTCATGAGAAGCTTTATTGTGGTGAATCTGTTCTTAAAGTCTTAAATTCGTGCATATTAATTCCATGTTATTTTTCTACACAATGCTACGTCAATATCCTCGTATCCATCAAATACATGCACACCCAATGCATTAGAACAAACCTATTTGTGTTATGTATTATGGAAGTTTAAGGGATTGTTTGGATGCTTATAAAATTTGAAGTTGTAAATTATTTTTAAGTGTAGAGTATTTACCATTTGTCCTGGCTAATTGTCTTGAAGGGGTGCTAGGATTGTGAGTTACTTTTATAAGTTACTTATGCCTCAACTAGTGTATCTTGGTTTCTACTTATTCGGTGGAGAAGCATGTTTGGAAAACAACATACATGCCTACTAAAAGGTAGAAAAAAATCATGTTTTTTTTTTTAAAAGCTTGTTAGTTTACCCACAGTCAATTCACACTTCACTGTTAGCCACCCCCACTAGGGATCCATACCAAGACCTCAGTGTTGAAACAAGGTATCTTTCACTCAGTCTACCACTTGAGCTATGGATCAGGGTGTAGAAAAAATCATGTTTCACTTCCAACATCACAACAGCATTTATTCCTCAAGTTTGTTCGGTACAACTTCATAATCACCATCCATCATGTGTGGTCAATATTTGATGTGAACAGTTCATTGTATGGGCCTCACCTTTGATGTGGACCACCCTATCATATAAGGCCCACCTTAGATGTGGGTCATTAATTCATCATTAAAGGCCGACCTTTAATGTGCACTATCCATGTGGGGCCCACCATCAATGTTGTTGTCATACTTCATGTGGGGCTCACCTTTAATATCCACCGCCCATCTTATGGAGCCCACCTTTGATGTGAACTATCAATCATGTGGGCCACACCTTCAATGTGGGTCGCCCCATCATGCAAGGCTCGCCTTGGATGCGGGACATTCATCCTAAAGGGCCAACCTTTGATGTGGACCATCCATTACGTGGGGCCCACTTTGATTTGGGTCATCCATCATGTGGGGACCAACTTCAATGTCCACTACCCATCTTATGGAGCCCACCTTTGATCTAGATCACCCTATCATGTAGGCCCCACCTTTGAAGTGGGTCATCCATCATACCGGCATGCTTTAGATGTGAGCTAGTTATATGCGGACCTTTGATGTGGACCATCCAATATGTGAGCCTATGTTAATATGCGGCCATCCATCATGTGTTGCCCACCTTGATGTGGACCATCCATCATGTGGGCCCCACATTTGATACGAAAGTCCATCATGTGGGGCCTCCTTTGATATAGACTATGAGAGGGAGCCGCCTTTGATATGAATGGTGAGATGGCTGGTAAGGGAGAGAAAGGTAGAAAACTAATAACTTAAAAAACTAAAATAAAAAAATAAAAAAACAAAAAAAAATAAATTAAAATTTTTGTTAAGATAAGTTACTTGTTACGAGGAAATCTGAGCAGGACCAATAACAGCAGACCTGGGCAAACCAAACTGATTCATAAGGCCTCGGAAATGAAATATTACATTGGGTCCGATCAAGCTTCCGAACTATGGTCCTAGGTTGGCCGAGCCGAGCTCTTCTTCAGGGAACTGCAACCTTGGGTCGCTCTCCTTCGAGGAGTCACGACTCTAGATCGAAACTTTCATTTAAAAGAACTACGGCCCTGGATCAACCAAGCATAACTCATCCTCGACCCAGAGGCCGATGACTAAGACTAGAACAGGTACGCCCGGCAGACTCCGATTCTTGTGCTCCTATTATAAGACCCAACCATAGGCTCGAGGGACCGAATTGCGAGACTAACCCAAGTACGGACATGGTCGAAGATCACACCTATAGATATGTCCCATTAAGGTATACGGGAGAATGATCTGGCGCATGATCTAAAGATAGAGGCCGATATCTCCGCGCGCCGACATCTGCTTGATGGAGTAAATTGTGCCGAGATTGACGATCATGATCTTTTCGCCCCACATGTATAAATACCAGAGAAACCCATTGCAACAGGTATGCAATATCTCACACCTCTCATCTACTCTACACAAGTTAGACCAGTTTTCCTAGCCTGACTTTGGCATCAGAGGGTCCCTTGCTTGAGTCAGAGTCCCCTTTGTTAACCGCTTTGTGCAGGACTAAGGCACGGTAGAAGGTGTTTCAGATTCTTACATCAACATTACTCATACAATAATGCTTACGGAACTAACTCAAGTGAAGACAAAAATAAAAACATTTGGAGAGAGAGGATGAAAAAGACTACTAGTTGCAAGTGTAGAAACCTTGGAGAGAGGATGAAAAAGACCACCGAGAGAGAATGTTTAAAAGATGAATATATAAGAATAAATATAAAAAAGTAACAGAGTAGCGGTAAAAAAGAGTTATCTTCTGACCAAATTTTGAACTGTTCAAGCCAAGCCTATTCAAAATCTTAATTTTGCCAAGCCCAAGTCTTTAATTTACCTATAATTTCATTAGTAGAAGATGATCAGACATATTAAAGATTTTAGTCTCCACCTAGAGTTATAATGTGAAAATGGACCGAAATAGTTTGGGCCAGTCATTTTGGTGCCTCGAGTATTTAAATGCATTAACCTAAAATTTGAACATGAGAAAAGTCTGTGCACATCTCAAGGCTTTCCAGCGACATCATGTTATAAAGTTTTCAATTTTAAATGCATCAAAAATGCCTTGCAGATGGGCATTTTAGGGCCCCTTTGGATAGCACCAAATAAGTTACCTTTTCTAATTAATTAATGGAGTGGATATTATATCAACAACATAGTGGGCCCAAAAACAATGCATGGTGGGTGGAGTCGTATTGACATTATTCCGAGTGGTGTCGCCCACATAAGCTGTGGATTGATTTTTGTTGTATGAAGTGGGATGTGGATTGTCTACAGACCCAACCCGGCTCTGGAGAGTCCATCCTGATGATGTATGTCTTTTATCCACTCATCCGTTCATCCGTTTTTCTAGATCAGTTTTAGGGTATGAGCACAAAAAATGAGGCAGATCGAAAGTTCTAACATACCACAAGAAAACAGGGGATTCATGATGTCCACGTTGGAACCTTCTCAGGGCCCACGGTGATGTTTATTTGTCATCCAACCTCCTCATAAGGTCACACAGACATGGAAAACACAAATAAAAGATTGATTCAAAACTTTTGGAGCCCACAAGAAGTTTTCAACTGTAGGTGTTCAATCTGTTTGCTATGGTGTGGTTCACTTGAGCTTTGGATTTGGTTCGATTTTTAAATTATGGCCTAAAATGATCTGGAAAAACAGATGGACGGAGTGGATAAAACGCATACATCACGGTGGGGTCCATAAGAGTCCCTACAGCACGTGGCTACGTGGCGTTGGGTTCACCACGCAATCCGCGTCGAAGAAATCACAATATGCGAAATCTACTACTTTATATGGTACGATAATACCACAGAAACACAAATAACAGACGAGAGAAATCATATAAATATCAACCACGATCTGATGATCTGAACCGCTGATCAGATCGACCCTATAGTGTTGGACATAGATCAGCTGGAAACTTTCCAGGTCAGAAAATCTCAACCCCTCAATCAATGGCAAATAGATACACAATTACAGCAATGGACCCCGCTTAACAGAAAACGGTCCAAATAATCGACCGTCAGACGGTTTAGATACAGCAAGCCCCCAAGTGTCCATAACGATCAATGCACGTGCAAGATGCTGGGATTGATCGGCACGTGCAAACAATTTCACTCATTCGTAGCTGGGGGAGGAGGAACAGACATGCTCCTGGAAGGATTCCGGTTAGGTGCACGAACAACGGTAGAGAATAACTCCTTATCGGAAAACCACTTCTCCCGTCGGGAAACCGCCATTCCCGGAATTCTTCTCCGTCCGACGACGTTCTCCTCGTTCACCATACGTGTGACTAGATCATGTGGTCCACTGAAATTATGCTCTAGTGATAATGCGGCGACAGCGACTTCCACAGGAAAACTGCTAATGAATGCTATAAGGATGATCGCTAGAGGCTGCAGCTTCATTGAGAGAGAGAGAGAGGGAGAAAGAGAGAGAGAGAGAGAGAGAGAGAGAGAGAGAGAGGAGTGGGGGCAAGAAAATGCATGTGTGATAGCAACTATATATAAAAACTGTACAGCACTTGTTGCAAGCAGCATGGGTGGTACACTAAGCTCTGTGGGGCCCACTTGTTCTTTTTCTGACATCCAGTCCATTCATTAGGTGAAACCTTTTTAACAAAAATCAGAAAAATCGGCTATAAAAGTCTAAAGTGGGCCACATCAATGTAGATGGTGGGAAATATATAAGCACCTATCAATAACATCTGTTATGGGAAAATCCGAGCCGAACACGACAAAGGTCGACTTGGAAAAGTCGACGAACAGAGCCTTGGACTGATAATAGTTCATCTGCACCGACCTAGTTCCAAGTTCTTTTGTAGAGATTTGACACTGACCTGGAACCCGGAAGAAGTCATTACACATTCGATCCTTTGGCTCCGACCAAGATCTACTCGCCCATGAGCTCAGATGGTCGTGAGTGAAGCTTAGATTTTAGGGTCGGTTCAGATGAAAACATGGTCGATGATTATGCCAAGGAGTTAACTCCAGTAACGCATGTCTAGAGCAACATCCGGTGCACGATCTTCGTGTAACGGCCCATATCAGCATACGCGTAGCTCTCGCTTAATGGCAGAGATCGTACCGAGATTGACGGGCACATTCACTCCAATCAAAAGGTATAAATAGGGAATATATCAACAGGAACAGGTACATGAGATCTCACACAATAAGTCTACTCTACACAACTTAGACCCAGATTCCTAGCCTGACTTTGGCATCAGATGGTCCCTTGCTCTAGCCAGAGTCTCCTTTATCCTTCTCTTGTACAGGTTATGGGGCCCGGTTTGAATACTCGGAGTTCAACAAAGGGTGAACCAGATTGTTGCATCAACAACATCCATGTTGAAAATATTAATAATAATAAAATTTATTGTTTCATAGGAACATCTTAAAAAGATTAGGTAAAAGATGAAAATTTTCAGCAATGGTAAATTGCAATCCAAACACCTCCTGAGAGAAACATGTTTACATGGCGTATAAATTAAAGTATTGTAAAATACAATTATTAATAGTAAGCTTTCATTTTATATGTGTCTAGTTATTTCTTGTCAAAAAACTTAATGTAATATATATATATATATATATATATAGACACACACACTCAACTAAACCGCACTATTGAAAACGGTGTACTGGGAAATTAATGTCTACCTTCCAAACAGTTTGGTGTAATCCACCTAATCAAGGATTGTACTTAATTTTGGGCCTCATGTCTAAATACTTTTCGGCATCCAATGATTTAAGTGGATTTTACATAATCATCATGATGAGCTCCGTAGAGTACAAAAATAATGATGGATGTCTCTCTCACAATTGTTTTCTTTTATATGTTTCATTTGAGTTACAAGTCAGGTTAATTAGGCTGGATCCTTACCTTAGTGGTAAACTATGAGTTTCATCACGAGGTCTTAGGTTTGATACCCATAGATGATGAAATCCCACTACCGCGTACGTTGGTGTGGGTAAAAAAACCTAAAAATAAATAAATAAGTTGGGTTAATTTTTCGAATCGTGAGCTAAAAAATAAAATAAATTATCTTAATAGTCAAAGTGAATTTCAAATACACATCCCAGTCTTGTCATTATGGTGGGTCTTGACAGTTTCACGCGCTAAGGAAAGCCGGTGAAAGGGCATTTTGGTCATTGTGAGTAAGACAAAGACAATGGACAAAGTCAAATTTTAGCCAAGACAGGACACGCAAGACGTAGGAGGAATACCTATGAGGCTCAGGGAGAGAGTTGTGTGATACTCGTGCATGTCAAAATTCTACACTTTATGCATTTTTTTCAAATCAAACCGTCCAAAAAGACGACGTCAGTTCAGATTGATCAACTGATCAAAAAATTTCACCGATCTATATAATAACTAACCGATTGATTGATTTCTGCATGGTTAAGAGATTGGAATTATTTAATCAATCTGATTTTGGGGAAATACCCCATTTATAGAGGGCCCCGGAGTTTGGACTATTTAAAATGAGCTACTTATATTCCCTATGTACAAATTTGAGTACATGTATATGAAACATCACTCTCTTCCAGAGTATCAAATAACTCCCCGCTTTCAACCTCTATAGTTAACCTCGGTAGACTTTATTAATCCCCCATTCTGGTTTAATGAAAATGATACATCGGTCCCTGTCATAATACGATAACATCCTCCTCCAACCGTCCACGTGGCAGGATAAACAGTAGATCAGGACCAATCACTTGGTGCAATTTGTCACGGATGGACCGTACTCAGAGCAGGTGATCCTCATCATCCGCTCGAACAGACGGCTAAAGGCAAAACATTCAAGGGAAAACGTCATTTGTCTAGCTATGATTTTCTATAGATCATCCATAAAAGGCCGAATTCATTAAATGGACGGTCCAGATCCATCTTATATCATGCCACATGTACGGTGGAAGGTAGCTCTCGTTTGATAGGGACTCCTCTATAGTTAACACGCTTCCAGGCTGTCATCCATGACAGCAAGTGGACTCGAAGAAGGCAAAAAAGTCGAAGTGAACGATTTGACAAAACCACGTTTTCAGCCGCCTGTGCATGCATAAATCCTCGCCGAATCTGTAGAGCCGTTACTGTCTTGTAATCTTCTCGATGGGTGGTTTTCCGGTGATGCCTTTCGTCCTTCTTCTCCTCCTCCTGAGCGGTTTTCCGGCGAGCTCGGCCTTACTGCCTCCTGGTAATTCTTCTGATGAATATAAGCCGTTGATATGCCAGATGGCCAAAAAACCTGCTGATTTGAGATCCCACCGACCAAACGTACATATTGAAATCCAGGACGTTGTTTTTTTCTGATTCGGAATTGTATGTGCGGTTAGGATCTCTAATCAGCGAGAATTTAGCCCAATGGTGGGTCCTTCTAGATGAACGGCTGTGCTAAGATGGGCTGTTTTACTTCTCATGACTGCTCAATAACTCAACCGTTCATATGGGTCCCACCTTGGATCACCAATCTTAACCTCTGATCAGTGGCCAAAAAAAAAAGACGGCTAATCAGACAGCTACGATTGCTCAATCGATGATATGCAGCTAATCAAAAGGCCGGGTCAAACAGATGAACCGTCTAGATCACGAACGGGCCCACTGGGACACTTTGCTCATATTAGTCTCTTGCAATCTCTCCCCCTTAAACATGCTTTATTCCTCTACATTTAGTTCACATTTGCTGTGTTTCTGTTCTAATGCTTAAGGTGCTGAGAAGGGATTGTGGCGGTCTTCCAGCTACCGTGGAAGTTCTAGAAAGATGGTTGCCGGCACCAACATAGAGGTTTCCGGCAACTCGAGCGGTTTTAAAAAGTATCAACCAGTTCCCGGTGAGGAGAGGCCAAGGTTTCGGAGACTGCGAGGAGGCTTCAGGGACGGGCCGCCATCGCCAGTTTGGAACAGACACAGATCGTTTAACTCAAAAGCACCTCCTCCACTAATAGCTTAATGGATGTTTTAATATCATTTATCCAAGACTTCAATTGCTTTTCAAGATCAATAGAATAAAAAAACAGGAAGCCTCTTTCTTTCATTTTTTTTCCTTTACAGTTTCCGGGCAATACCTTGTGTTGAGTGGTCACTTCCAGAAATTGGACTGTGAACCGTCCATCTAGCGGTCGCTGCCGAGGATGGGCCATGATCAAGAAATTGCATTGCCATGTGATGCTCAACAATTGAACAGAGTTTTGTTGATTTTTGTATAGGTGTCGCAAGAAAATCATCAAATAACCGACTGGTATAACTAGATTAATTTGATGGTGGCCCCATCAAATTGTCGCCATCTGGATGGACGTTCAAGATCGTGAAATGGACAAATATAGGGGAAGATATGGTGCCCCGGTGCATTACGCAGGCAAAAGTTTCCTCGGTGGGTGGTTAGGATCAATTTTTTTGAGCTATGGCAAACCAACTGCAGAGCCCTCTGTTATTTTCAAAATGGAAAATCCACACTGCATCTGGCATGGGGTACACATGTATGATGATCCCAACTAAGCATCCTACTGTCTCGACCGTTGATCAGGCACTGGCCAAAATTGATCAATGAATGAAAGCCATTGCTTATCGTTCATTCATTTGTATCAATGATTAAACAGCTAGGATCATCCAAACATTCTGAAATGTGGAGTATTTGAAAGGTACGGGAAAAGGGCCAATAGGACATCGGTGGAGGCAGCAAGAGAGAAAATTTGCTGACCTACTGTCTAACTTATGGCCCTCGGTAGAATAGAATTGCAGAACAGGATTCATGTAGCCAACCCCAAAATTACTTAGGATCAGATATGCTTAGATGATGATGATCCTGCAAGCTATTTGAAATACCAATTACCGGTTTCTATGCGTTATAGACAGTTCCTGAGAATTACACAACCATCAAATTCACCCCCAAGAAGGCAGGCCACTTATCAACTATCATGGATGATTACCAATTAAATCACAGAAATTACAATAAACAAACACCAAAAATTACTCATATGACTTTGCATGTCTGAAATCGTATGACAACGATGAGGCGGAGAATTTGCCACATCTAGACAGTGGAGGTAATGACCTAAAAGAATATTTGTATAAAACTATCTTTATATTCTCAATTAAAAACATCAGGAAGAAATGAGCTAATGAAGGCCAAGAAGACGGAGTAGTTTCTTTGATTGATTTGGTCATCCTTGTTTGCTGCTAGCTTCTGCTTTCTTTTTCCTCTCTTTGAGAAGATTAACCTGTGACTGTTTTCGATCTTTGCCAATCTGAAATGGAGAAACAACAAAATCGTGAGCTTGCTAGAAGCTCCACTGGCGCCATAATAATTGAACCTTGTTAAGAGTAACTCTTCTAAGCCTAACTCCAGCGAGTAGAAGAATGTCTGCCAGCAGACATGCGAGATCATGCCATTCATCAGGATGGGCTCCCTGTGCATGCAGCCTCGGCCAAAAATCAGGCCGGCCAACTCATCAGGTGGAGCATATGTATGAAAGAAACGGATGGTAGAGAATATTGACTAATTGTCAACAATGAGCTGCGCAAATTTGGTCCACCGGATTTTGTGCCACAATAAGATACATGGGTCCCACCAGATGAACAGCCCCGATCTCATAAGTTGTTACCCTAGCACATGTGTGCGACTGTCAGATTGTTTATGCTGCATTGGAATGTCTCTTTCAAGTGCAAATTTCTTTGGTAAATTCCACCTTCATGGAATAACATATTGCACAATCCTCATACATAACTGTACACATGCATCCACGCACACGAGATGGGAATCATAAGTACCTGCATTGCTTCATATAGCTTCCTCTTTTTACGCGGCATCAGAACCTTGGACATGTTGCGGGTATCCTCAACAACTTGCTCTGGATCGAGGAGAGAATCAACCTTAGCTTCAGCATCTTCAGCCAAGCTCTCTGTGTTCTTGTTCGATAAAGTGGCTGAATATGTGACACCCTGAAGTTCCTTTTTCAATTCATCATGGTACTGCTTCTCGAGAATAGACATCTGCAAACACCATTGACATTGTCAGCAGATTAATCGTTATACAATTGTGAAGAATTGGCATAGAATCAAAAGGAGTTATACCTTTCGCTTCTTCTCAGCTGCTTCACTTGCTTCGGTCCGATCAATGATGCCCTCAGCAAGAAGATGCTGGGGATCATCCATATCTTGATTGTCTATGGGAAGGAGTTGCTTCTTTGCTGTCGCTTGCAGCCGTTTAATTGTTTCTGCATACTCAGGAACATATCCTTCAGCCTCATTGTCGACAAAAGGTGATAAGTGCGGTGGAGGTACCCTGTTAAAGGACATTAAAAAAAATAAAAGTAAAATTAAAAGTCATGGTGAAATATCTCAAAGCATGTGATTTTCATTGTGGAAAGCATTTTCTACGACAGGAATCTAAATCTTATATTTGTTAGTTGCGTCAACAAAATCAAAATCAAAATGTGTAAAATAAATATTTGATACATTGACACAAACATGAATGATGTAAAAGATAGAGCTCAAGTAGACAGCTATGAGGTCCGTAGAATTAAAATAAAGAAGCTGATCCGGTGCCTCTAGAGGCATGCCTCCAGGGTTGCTCCACGTGGCACATACACAAGGAACCATTAATCCAGCTCATCAAATAATTAATGTGCCATACATGCATATCACACTGTTGGGACAATTCTAAGAATTCAATTGATGGGGTACAAATGGAAACTAGAAGTCAAAACTCAGAAATGGCTCATATTCTTCAGAAAGTTCATCTGTTGGATGATTAGGATAGTTCGCAAGGCAATTTTTTGTTGGTGGCCAATCACCGAAGAGCCCATCGATGCATTGTTTCAGATCATGGCACATTCTGCGTGTAAGGGTAGATGTGTGTCTATAGAGATATCGTTCCCATCCCTTAAATAGAGTAGATGTTAAGAACAAAACAAATAGAGATTATGAGGTCCATTTATAGGAAATAAAATACAACCATATAATCCATCATGAGGGAAAATAACCCATTCTATGGCCACCAGAAGCACTAAACACAAGATGCTAGATCATAATCTTCCATAGCAGAGTTCCTCAACAAAAATCCGAACACACAACCAGTGAACCTTTGTACGCTAAAACTCTCTCCTTCTAGATGGCACCTAATACCCAATCGCTTGGCAACCAAGACCCAACCCAGGTCACCTAACTGAAACCTGACCAACCACAGAAAACAGTCACTCCTCTCCTTGAGGTCACTTCTAGTTGTATCATCTTCCCAATGCCACTCTAACCAGGCTGCCAAATGAAACTATTCCACACAATCATAGCAAGGAGCCTTTGGACTCAAGGAATACCATATAACCCAAAATGGAAATTCATTTTACTTGATAACTTCAACACAAATTGTTCATCAGCATGTCTACTGTGCAGCAGCACAAAGACACGTAACTAAATGGAACATGCAAGTGTCAAGTACCCAACTCATATTGGAACTACGTGGAATCTAAAAACCCATTAAGCTTCAAATGCCCAAGAAATACCTGCATCTCATATAATATAAGTATATAACTACATTAATAAGGCACCTGCTCGGCAATAACATTTAAAATGCATACATCACCAAAATGGCAACCTAAATCAAACAATAAAATTCCCATCCCTGAAATATGGAATGACTATATCAAATCTCTCAGGTTGATGAACAACCTTGAGATTCAATATTTTTGAGTTACCAGCCATAACAAAATAATGCATATTTTGTAAGTACCTTCCAACCGTGTATGCATCCGTTGGTAGAATAATCCGGGCATTTACACAATCATAAATCCACTGGGGCTGCACATATTCTCTAGAGAGAAATATGTGACCCTGGGTCGGCCTATCAACAATCTGCACAGAAGCAGCAGGCAGTCAGCAAATACCAACACTTCAACAGGATTAGAGAGTCCGGAAGGCATATAAATCACAAACTGTAGTGTATAAATGAGCAACTACTCAACAAGCAATACATAATGGAAGTGAAGTTTTATGGATGCAGTCAAGTAAAATACTTAACGTGTATACATGCTCAATAACCAAGGGTTTCCTTCCACCATTTTCAGATTTGAAAGAGGACACATGCAAGAATTGAATCACATGAAATTCCAGTTAGAAAGTAAGCATGTCAGCATTTGTTGTCTGTGCATCTCTTTTCTCATCCAATGGTTTTGCTTCTTCCTTTTCTTTTTCCTCCTCTAATCGATTCTCTGTGTATCTTAATTTAGTACACCAATGAAAGAGGATACTGAAGTTATGGTAAAACACTTGACAAGTGAAAGATCACAGATCTGACCGTCCACTGCTAGGAAATAATTTCTTAGAATGCAACTGGTCGTCCCCTGGTTACAAGGATGGTTCCAGTCAGGGTTTCTAAGGAGAGATGAAATCTCACAGAATCAATGTATCTTGAAATGGCTGACTCAGTTAACATATTTTGTGAACAGCTGAAAATCATATCTTCATAAAAAAGAAAGAAACAGCCAATCTACATAGTTCTGCATAGGAGCAAGTTATCATGCTGCATGTATTATAGCATTTAGAATATGGTTGAGAAGGCTTGGGTGGATCAGCTGGCAAGCCTTTCTTCAAGATAGGAAATCTTCATGGAGGCCTTCTGGTTTTACGACATACAAAGGCAAGGGTGGATGTAAAATCAAAAGAAACTTTCTTATTCTGAACAACTTACCAATCCGGACAAGCCTACACAGTATTTTGTCGGAATAGTCACTGAGGGCTTGAGTTAAAATCTATAGCCAGGACTCCAGAAAGCAAATTGTTTTGTTACCTTGGCTCCATATCTTGAAAGGATGGAGAGATCGACCGGTATGCTTCCAACAGAACTAGAGCTAGCCAATCTTAGTGACTCTACATAGATGCAAATGATAATGCTATACATAAACAGTGTGGATCAAAAGATGGTTGAGAAGGCTTGGGTTGGGTGGATTGATAAGTCGTTGTTCACATACAAAGACGAGCTGAGGTGGTAGATGCCATCAATCAGAAGAATCTTTCATAGTTTGAACGATTCGCCAATCCAACCAAGCTTACTCAATCATCTTTAGTAGGAATGGTCAATATGGAAGGCGAGGCAACAGTTAAAGACGATGGCTAAGGGTTATCATTGACTCGATAACCAGGTCGTAGCAAGTTTCACCATAGAGTTCTTACACTCTATTCCAACATGCACAATAGAACATTTTTCAGGAACAGTTTTTCCAGTTGGAGGCTTTCCGGCTTGGAAATTAGGTCTCATTCAGCTAGCTGATGATAGGGTTTTTGGCAGTGCAGTTACCTCTCTCTGTATTCTTGGATATTTATCAGTTTCCATCCCTTCATCAAGATAACTAGTAAAATAAATAACAATTGAGTAATCATTTTTCTAGAGATGATGATATTTTATTAAAGAAGAAAACAGATTTTAGTGGAAATAACACTAATAATACACCCCAAACACAATTCAGAACGTATAGCCCATTTCTTAGGTATAGACAAACTTATCCATAAATGAACATTAAGTGGAAAAGGAAACATACCTGATGGGTAATGTCTTCATCAGCTTCTCTAAAAGGAGCACCATCTCCATCCCAAGAAACTGTACCTCCAAAAGCTGGAATGGTGAAAAGCAATGACTCCCTTGGGACCTAAGTGTATACTGGAATTATCAATACTACGAATAAATAAAGAAAATGGATGAGGAAACACATAAAGACAATTGATATAATAACAAACCACCATATGGGGAAAAGAGATCCAGCTTGAAAGTGAAGGGAATATGGAAATTCTAATAGGCAGGTATACTAGGAAAATATTCAGCCTAGCAAAGTACTCCATATGGAATAACACCAAATAGGTTCCACACAAACTGATACAAGTCAGAAGTATGCAAAAGAAAATCATTATACAAGTAATTACACAAAAGATAGACAAGCATACCTCACGACTCAAGAAGAACTTCAAATTTTTAAAGAGAGTCTTGCACTCTCTGGTCTCCTTATCTTCTTCTTCATCCTTGCCAGAGGCATCCTCAACAAGGTGCATCAGGGCGCCTGGTTCATTGGCAGGAAGCTGGTGTTGAAGTTGAGCAAGTCTTAGTTCAGATTCATCGTTTTGGGTTTCATTCTTTTCAACCTCAGATTGCTCTGATCCAGTACCACTGGCCTGAGGCTCCGGCAATGCAGCTCTTGCATTAGCAGCAACATACCTAGATAATGCATAAAGCTCTGCAGAAAAATTCAGAAGGCAGCAAGATGCAAGGGGGAGGGGGGAGAAAAACTTAGAACCCAAAATGGAAGGGAAGGGTCATAGACTGGAAAATGATGGTGACTAAGTCTCTCTCTCTGCATGTGTGTGTGTGTGTGTGTGTGTGTGTGTGTGTGAGCATGCTGACTGCAAGAGAAGATAAAAAGAAAACCTGCAATGATGGTCTATTACAAGAGGAGAACTAAAGGACCCTCAACCTGAGGATATGCATGCCATACTCAGGTTTTCAGTTTGTACAAGGAACCCATGGTTCAGTGTTCAAAAAAAAAACATTAGTCATTGGATCCCCACAGCATTGGGCCATACCTCAAATTTCATCAATAGTAACCTTTCAATTTGTGGCCTACAACTAGAATTTTAAGAAGAGAAATACAGCAATTGTCCACACTCAACTGAAGGACCAAGACCAGTGTTTCAAATAGCACTCATAGCATAGTAGTAGTGTACGCTATCTAGCGTAGCGTAGCCATAGCGCTACGTAGTGTGTAGCACATGCTACAGTGTATTTTTTATTTATTTTTTTATTTTTGAAGAGTGATGAGAACATTTTTTTTGTTTTCTCTGTTAAAATGGTGTAGAACTCATATTTAAAATAAATAAATAAATAAAACTTAAAATGTGAATTTAAAACCAAACCTTTCTTTGTTTACTTTCACTTAAAATGGTGGTGATCCTTCGTTAAAGTTGGTGTGAAACTCACACGTTAAAACCTTTAAAACTGAACTCAAATGAAAAGGGATTTAGAAAGAGGTTTTTTGAAAACCCCTCTTTGTATAGATGACATTTGTATTGCACTTAATACTCTTAACATGTGGAATTTTTATTTCTTTTCATACTTGTGAGTTGTGACTTGTGGTTTCAATTAGACATTATTAATTAAAGTGGTTCAATTCAAAAAAATTAAAGTGGTTTGCATAGACAGTTGTTGATGTGATAATTATTTAATTTGGTTTATCACTTTATATGTAGATTGGCTTTTGATAAATGAGAATTAATAACTTATTTGAATATGCTAATATTTGAAAAAATTAATCAACTTTTAGGCTTTTTATATTTTTTGTTTTTTTCTTACTATTTATCATATTTTTCCTATATTTAAATTAAAAAATACAAGTATCGTGCAGCTTACGTTACACGCTACGCTATTTACGCTACATGCTATATAGAAGGCTGAACGCTATACAACACACTACTGCTATTTAAAACACTGACCAAAACTAATGGCTAAGATCATCCGATCTAGAATATTTTCAACATGATCCAGCTATGGTGAGTCTAAGGGCCTGTTTGGGAGCGTGGATTTGAAATACTTCTATTGTGTTTGGCACCCTCGATTTATAATCCAGTATAGCTATACATAGTATATTTACATAGGTTTGAATTTAATTAGTAAATCAATTTTAATATCTCTAATTAGTGTACGTATGTAATGTTTGACACAATGGTTGAAATAAGCCCGTTGAAATATGTATCTTGCCCGAAAATAATGAAATTCCAAGTCACAGATGGACGGCAAGCACAAGATCACATCTGAGTGACTAACCAAGGATTTTTAACCGTTGATTTACATGGACAATGTTTAGACGATGCAGATCATCGGATTAAAGTAATTATCGTGATGCAATTGATAATCTGATTGTTTTGGGATATCATCAGTGGACCATGTGCCCAATAGATTAATAGCTTAGTGACACACATGTTACACATGCATCTCTGGGAAGGATTTTAGATGTAATTCACGCTTTCACCTTGGATTTCAAACCCCCTCTTTAAGGGATTTGAAACCCCCACGTTACTTTATGATGCCAAACATACTAGGGGAATTTGAAATCTATCGTTTGGCACCAATAGATTACTAGCTTAGTGACACACATGTTACACATGCATCTCTGGGAAGGATTTTAAATGTAATTCAAGCTTTCACCTTGGATTTCAAACCCCCTCTTTAAGGGATTTGAAACCCCCGGTTACTTTATGGTGCCAAACATACTAGGGGAATTTGAAATCCTACCCCGAAAAATTAATTAATTAATTAATTAATTAAAATTTAAATTTTAAAAAAATTCATGGTGCCAAACCACCCCTAACAGAACTACGATCTTTAATTGAACCATTGGGCCCAGTAGTACAAACTGAACACCTGAGCAAACTGAATGAATCATTGGGCCAAGGATTTCATGAATCCACTTGCAACGAAATAAATATATACCTGCTGCTAAAGCTTCCAAGCGAGGATCTAGGATAGGTGGATACTTCACATTTATGGAATGATAAAGCTTGAAATTGACAAAAGCAAGAAGTGTCTGCAAAAAATGAAAAATAATGCAATGAGAAGGTATGCCGAATGTCCGACAGAAGGATTACACAAAGCAGTGAATATATACACAGATTACAACCTTTTGTGGGCAGTCATGCATTATTTGTATCCAAAGGGAATAGAATCTTATGTGGATGGGGGCAAAGCCACTTGACCAATGCGGCAGAACATCAATTATAGTAGAGGCTCAACTAGACGTCAGATATAATATGCTGTGCAAAAATTTAGAAGTGCCTACCAAATTCCAGGTTCCACCATCAAGATCAAATAATATGGAGAATATCCAGTTTATTTTGAGTCAAATATCCTGAAGAACTTGGAGATCAAAGCACTACTGATATCTTAGTTACACACTATAAATTTATTCAGTTCACTCCAAAACTCTACGTAGGCTGTGGAAGGTGGCTCTTCGAAATTTATCTACAAGCACTTAGCAGTCAATTAAGTTCGTGTGCACTGACTATACAATTAATGTTCTTTATATGATGCACTACTTATCCTTTTTTCTTTCTTTCTTTTCGAGAATTTTGCTATTTTTCTGCACAAATTCCAACAGGAATTCCATTTTCACTGATTTCCCTGGGCATGTGCCTACCAGCCCAAGACACACACCTCAGTAGGCATAATGCATTGAGTTGCTCTTGCATTTAACAAAATAATTTGAAGTATATCCAGGTACCTAGCAACACGATGATAGGTAATATACAGAAATTTTTCATTGAACAAGCTATTGAAGTTTAGAGTTAAGATCGTTTGGAGTTATAGGGTAAGTACTAAGTTGCATGATCATTCTAACCAGGTGCTGCACCTGCTTCGAATTGCACTTCCGAACTCACACTCACACTTCTGAGCTATTTATGCATACGCTAGCATTAACAGATGCCTCTCACTCCCGCACCCGAATCATTTGCGGCTTCACTTCACATTTCGTGCAATTATCAGTAGGTTTTCCATGTATTGCAAGACACATGAATTGCCTATTCATTGGCCAAAGAGATACCCTCTGGAGTGTCTCTTTGTATTGTACAAGCTCTGCAACTTCTATAGTTGGTACTTGCACTCTCTCACTTTAACTCTGAAGCAATCATCCATCGAGGAAAAAAAGGCGGAAAAGAAGGCTGTACAAGTAAACCTCACATGAACAAATGCCCTCGTGGTAAGCTCCTCACAAAACCCATCCGCCAATATTTCAAGCCCCAAATAAACCAAGCAAAAGTATAATATGGGGAATAGCAACTACATTTGAAAACAAAATCTAACATATAAGGTGCACCAGTGCCCATTATAGTCTTACCTCATAGAATTCCAAAAAGGTTAGCATGACATTGAAGTCCACGTCATCAGTCAAGACTTGCTGTAAGGCATGTGGTGTTAACCATGTAATCTTTTGGCCTTCAACCTCAGCCTGCACAATTGAACAATATGAGCATAGTAATCTAGTAAAATTGCATATTTCCAATGTCTACAAAACACTACCTGGTAATATATGCCTTTGACAGATATGAAGGTCTTCCGCAGCTTATGAGTTCGGGAAATGTAGGCTTGCCATTCGTGGCTCAACCTAATAACAAAAGCAACTTTCTAATTGTCATTCAAATAATGCATAACAAGAAAGCAAATTGGGGCACATGAACTATTTAGTATTGATCATTTCAACATGGCCTACAAATTTCAAATTCAGCAATAAACATGGCTAAGGGCTGGACACCATTGTGGTTCTGTGCATTTCTTATTCTTAAATAGCAGTGGCTAACCCACCATACATGTAGCATAGATGTATGTCAATCTGGACCATACAAAACTTGGGCATCATCATAAAATCACACACAATCATAACCATCCAATTGGTAATGGTGCCCGGAATATGGATGGCGATTCATCAAAAAGAATGTCCATGGTCCAGATCCAACAATAAATGTCAGATGGTTAAGATCATAGGATCAGAATATGCTAAACTGCTATGAATGTCATCGAATAAGATCTACTCAAAGAAACTTCACAAATGACAAACCTTCGACAATTGTGTATACGCTTCACTGCAATACGTTCACTCTCAACAGCAGGCAATGCTGCAAATAGGTGTACCATGGTGAGACAATCATCCAAATCTCTTAGTGCATCAATGAATTTTGGGTACCTAGATCACAGGTAAGATATCTTTTAGAATGTGAAAATAAGCACTAGCTAGTGGATATTCAACATCAGCATTAATACAGAAGTTGCTCACCTCTCTCTAATAAGCCTATCAAGGGTGTAAGACGGCTTGCGACTCAGTAGGCGATCAGCAAGATCCCGATTCTTCTTTGCTAAAGCTTTCTTTACCTTCCTGTCATATGCCCTAATATCCCTGGAATGTGATAATAACATACAAACAAATAAATACATGTGGTGTACAGCAAAACAGATATATGCATATGCCCGATATTGTCAAAATAGATGAACCTAAACAATTCTACAAAACTCCAAACTCATCATCATCTAAGCCTCTTATCCCAACTAATTGGAGTCAGCTACGTGAATCTTCCACCCACATGCTTTTGGGCCTTCCCTTTGCCATCTAAGTCTCCATTGCACATGACCAAACCATCTACTACTACTTCCCCTCATCTTATCGCCTATTGGTGCTGCTTTTACATTACCTTGAATGCATTCATTTATAATTCTATCCTTCCTGTCCCTGCACTCATCCATCTCAACATCCTCGTTTTAGTTACAATCATCCTATGAACATATTATTTCTTAACTGCCCAACATTTTACCCCACAAAACATTGTTGGACTTGGTCTATAGCTATCCTACAAAATTTCCCCTTCACTTTGATTGGTACACGACAATCATATAAAACTCCAAAGGCACATCTCCCTTTCTTCAGCGAACTTGAATTCTATGCGCATCATCCTTCTCAATCTCTCCACACTCATGATGGAAAACTTCTTGATCAGCAATCCTAACTAATTCATAGTTTTCACTCCAATTGTTACTAAAATTGCTCTCCATATACTCTGTTTTAATCTAACTAATTATTAAGCATTTAGATTTTAAAGCACCCCTTCATAAACTATGGTGTTTACGCCCTCCCTCATCTTATTAATCAAAATTGCGTCGTCTATTAAACAACATACAAAAATGGGATCTCTTCCTGCACATGCCTTGTTGGCTCGTTCATAACCAATGCGAAAAGGCATGGCTCAACGCCAACCCCAGGTGCAAGCCTACAAAAACTGGGAACTCGCTTCTCTCCACTCATGGTCCTCATATTTGTTACTCTCGCCCATAAATATCCTTCATCACATCAAATTCACTTAAAACTCCTTCCTTTCCCAACACCCACTAGATTAACTCTCTAGGGACCCCGTACTATGCTTTCTCTAAATCAATAAAGGCCATGTGGATATCCATCCTCCTCTCCTTATATCTCTCCATCAATTATCTAAGTAAATAAAATAGCTTCAGCGAGTAGTGGTAGACCTCCCTAGCATGAAACCAAATTGATTTTCTGATACAATCATCTCATGCCTTGGCCTTTGCTCAACATTCTCTCCCAAATTTTCATAGCATAGCTCAATGTTTAATCCCATGATAGTTAGTAAAGTTTTATGCCTCCTTTGAGCTAATAAATAGGTACCACATAACTTTTCCTCCACACATCTGGAACTTTCTTGAACTTTACAATCTTGTAGAACAACTCAACCCAAAAAACTCAGCATCTCCCATACACTCCCAACCCTCAATCAGTATACCATCTGGTCCAATGGCCTTTCCTATTTTCATCCTTCTCAAAGCCTTCTTCGCTTTGGATATCATAATCCTACAAAAGCATCTATTGGTAGCTGACATGTTCTGAGTTTATGGTTCTTCTATCCCCACGCTCTAGGGGTGGTTGTCATTTAACAAATTCTGAAAATCGAGCGAAACTATGCAATGAAATGTGTGTGCATAAATAAATTGAATAAATGGGTTTACATGCAACATTCTTCAATGTAACAAATGGGGGAAAAAAAGGGTGCCAACTAACTGAGTATGAACATGTATCCCAGGATGAGAAACGTTATTCAGATGCTTATATATATATATATAAAACTGATGCCTGCTTCATGGAAGTTCTACGAAGCCCCGTACTGACCACCGGCATTTTATGTGCTGGTAATCATGGCCATTGAACTAGCGGACATCACGTTGATGGCCATAGCCCAAATATCAATATTCAAGTGTTTGGACAATCCTGACCATATGACCTATGACTATGAGTTTCCCCTCCAAATATTGACTTCTGCTCAACCATGCACTGGCTGTCCATTTGCAAGTCACTGGTGGAATGGCTTCTGTAGCCTGGACGTATTAAATTTGCATTATGACCCGTTCAGAAGGAGAGGCCCCTCATATCAACGATCCTAATCACTTCACATGCATCGGGGAGATGTGCTGGTGCAAGCATCATGGTAGCATTTGTCATGCTCGTATTTCGTGTGTGTATGTGATACCTGAACTTCTCGAGTAATGGATCGTGGGCAAGGAACAGGATATCCTTCATGTGATAATATGTCTTGTGATTCCCTTCAACCTTCTTCTTTGGGTCTCGTGGAAATACACCCTTGAGAATGCATAGTCTCCTGCAATTACAGGAAAATGAAAAATAAAAATTCAATAAAATAAGGAACAAGAGAGCTTCTGACAAGCGACTGAAAATGTAAGAGGTGGGCCCCACCATACGGGGATCCAAACCATTCATGAGCTGAGTAAGCCCCATCATAAATGGGCCATGTCGGACAATCGTGCGACCAATATGACAGTTAAGATCGTTTGTAGGATGAAACCTTCAGTGGCATGAACCATCCAAGGTGGGGATCACTAGATGAACGGTCTAGATCACTAAGAGATAGGCCCCACTGGCTGATCAGCAGGGTCGACCAAAAGCACCGTTTCTTTCAATCAAGCATCCTCTAATACCTCTTTCAGGTCAAAGAAAACACCGACAACCAAAACCCTGATCCTAGAACTTTATATTAAAAATAAAAATAAAAACTTCTTCTACCAGAAATCAAATCAAACAGGAGGTGAGATTTCAACCATTCGATAAAAATACCTGAAAGTAGACAGATTGACTTGAAGGTAGTGGACTGCTTTCGTCCTTGTGATGTATTTCGCAGCATTTCCCTCCTTCTTCTTCCCCTGAAACCAAGACGAAATAAAAATGAGATTAATCGACGGTTGAGATTAACGGGTAGGAATCAGAGGTTCTCTTGAGATGAGGGATTACAGGCGGTCTGTAGTGCTTCGGCATAGTTGAAATTTTCCTACAAATTCCGAACGAGACGGAGAGATAGAGGAGCTAAAGCTGCCGTTGCTGCTGCTATGAAGCAGAAGCTAAAGAGAGGACTATAGAAGGGTTTTGTTCTGCGAAATATATAGTAGGTCAGAGCTCAGCGGCCAGTCCCTGGACGAGGAATCAGCGTCCGTCGCCGCCACTGGGCCCCATGTGCTGATTGGTCCGATGATCGGAACCGTCCATGTTTTGGAATCTAATGCTATAGGGCCACAACGATGAACTTACTCTGAACAGATGATTTTGACCGTTGATATCTGTGGATGAATTTAAGACAATTAAAATAAAATTTTCAATGATTCTCGTTCAGCTCTAAGAATCAAAGGTTTGAATCATCATTGATGCGTGATCACCGAGTAATAGATTAAATTACCGTAGTAACGATAATATGGACGGTTCAAATCATTCGACTATCTCGGCATGTGAACCCCAGTGGATGTAGACATACGTTGGATTTTAAGTAATTATGGTTGTGCATTCAAGGTAGCATTGTTACTGAATATATATTTTTTAGCATATTTTATTGATTTGTTTAGTTTCGATCCAGGCTAGTTCACTCGTTAAGAGCCCGTTTGGCTACCACCAAATATGTTATTTTTTAGTGGATAAGTTTCCTGTTTCAGATAAGTAAATTTGATTTATGATTAGTTATAAGTAATTTTTTTTACTTTAAAGTACTTAATTACTTCAATTAATTTTTTTTAGCTTTTCTACTTTTTCTAAATAACTGGAGAGAGGCATAGGAAGATGAAAGGGATGAAAATTTGATAAATATATTATTTGTCAAACATACTTATCTGCTTAATAAGTAAAAATTATGACAAGATATTAATGAAATAAATAATTTATCTTAAGCAACCTATGACCAAAACGCCCTTAAACAATTTATTCAAGTTTGTTAACCATGCATCCTGATCTTCATCTGCCCTTTTTTGCCTGCCTAGTTAGGTAGCAAAATGGTCCAATCTCCAAGTGTAGGTCCCATTTGATGAGTGGATGCCATCATGGGGCATCTGGGCTTTAAGAGTATGACTCTACCACTTTCATGGCATTAGACTGGGACTTGCAGGCCAGGACTAGGGATGTATGTAAGGTTTAGTTGAATTTTGGGCCAAATTAATTTAGGATTAAGTCATTTTAGCTCAATTTGGTCCAAGCCAAATTTTATTAGTGTGCGTATGATAGTGTTTACTAAATTTAACATTTCTATTATCTTGCCTCTCATTTCCACGCTAATAGCACTCTTCTTCTAAACCCTCCATGTAACTATTCAATGTACTACTTGTGTGGATAACTTTCACGTAACAAATTCTTTCCCGCTAAAACGCCACTTGTGTAGGAATTTTGTATCGGATAGACAGTAGGTGCACCATGAAAATCACCTGGCACAAAAAGCCACGCCGATCATTCAGATCACATATGCTACGCAATTGAAATCAACAGACAACCGACGGTCAAACCCAATGTAAGGGCGAGACTTAATTAATGAACCAATTTGTTGTTTTTTTTCCATACATCCAACGATCTCTATGATGGATAGAGCTGTACACAAGTTGAACCGAGTTGAGCTTGGCACGGCTCGGCTTAGCTCGGCTCAGCTCAGCTCAGCTCTGTCATCGATTCTGATTGGCCAACTCAACTCAATTCGGTCAATAGCTCGGGTCAGTTCAAGCTGAGTTTGAGTTTATGTGACATTTTCTCAAACATATAAAGTACATTTTCAATTTCTCGTATAATGTAAAATAATAACAGCAGTTTACAGGTATTTCAACAAATAGTCAGTGGGCAGTATCAAAATCAAGATATGAGGGTAATTTTATAATGCAAATTTTTATTTTTATTTTTAGTAATTTATTTAGTATCCATTCCTTCCTCGCCACAAACGGATCCCCTAGAGAATATATTCACCCGAAACAACACTTCGTTGAGTCATTTCATCAAACACTTATCGAGTAGTGACAATATCAAAATAACCAAGCCAAATCAACGTGAGTTGAATCGAGTTGAGGTTCAATCCGGGTAGGGTCGAGCTCAAGTAAACTCGAACTCGGCTCAAAAATTTTCAAGCTCCAAAAAAACAGCTCAACTCAGTGCAAATCCAATTTCAAGCCAAGGTGAGTTGAACTTTTCCGAGTTGAGTCGAGCAAGTTCACCAAGCTAACTCAACTCTTGTACAGCAGCTCTAATGGTAGGCCTTACCATTTCCATGGCGCGTAGATGTTCAACACAAGTGATATATTGTCAGGCAATAGGTGGTTGCCTGACAATTTAGCATACTTCCAACTATTATGATCACCCTTTCTATCATCATTGTCAGTAATGTTTAAAAAAAAAAAAAAAAAAAATCATTGTTGAGCCTTCTAAGCCTAGCTGGCAATATGTCAAGCTCAGGTTCTGCTCACGGCACAATGAAAATAAGCGAGATAAATGACACAACATTCTCCGCTAAGGCTAGCTTAGACCCAAACTGACCATGATAGTAATGTACCACGCCAACAACAACTCATTGCCCTCCGACGAGAGTGATATAGGCATTCTAGTGCGGAGAAATGGAACCAATGATACTAAAAGAGGGTAAAAAACTCTCATGAACCATGAGAGGAAGAAAAATTCATTTGATAGACAAACACCCAATACAATGACGATTGTCAGGGAGTTGCTAAAAAAATCCAAGCTTTTACTGGTTGAAATGAGAATTATATAATTAAATTCGTTTTCCCATTGGCCCTTGCATGAAACTATACATAAAGCCTCATTTATACCACACTATTTTCTAAGAATACATTCCTATATAATTAATTTATGACCACATGAATTTTCATCAAAATCATACAAAAATATTACCCCTTCGAACATGAGACATTCCACTCTAATATCAATTTAGTGCAGGACAATTACCACTTGCTCTAAAACTTCAAACTGTTAGAGCATAACGAATCAATCCATTTATCTCAGATCCTAGGCCCCTCATCTCATGGGCCAGGACTTCGGCTGAACCTCCCCTCATAAGTCCTAAATCACATGGGTACCTGATCACAATAGCCACCCACCTCACATGGGCTGCCCACCCCGAGTGTACCCTTGCATCCCATAGACAACGTCATTCGGTCCAGTGTGAAAATGCCCCTGCATCATGTCCTATCTCATATGTCCCGCTAGCACGTACTATATCATATGCTAACTTGGTAGCATATAAAGTGCACATACTAGTTAGCATCGTCTGGCTGATTGAATGATGCTTGCATTGACTTTAGCCCAGCACAACGTAAGCTATGAAATAGGGCACAGGACTGGTTGGGCTCACTGGTCAAACACACAGCCCACTAAGGCCAAATAGGTCTAGCCCAGCTTGTCATTGCTAGACCGCTTGATTACATTTTTTGAGTTTGTTTTGGACCCATTTTAAATTGGGCTAGATTCATTTAGAACCTTAGCCTAACCCAACAAAAGGCCCAACGATCCTTCTCACAAATCGTGCCCAAAACGACAATGTGTAGGCATAAGCTTTAGACCATACATTCCCATAAAGCTAGGACAGAAATTCCAAACGGCTATAACCATTAAAAAACCGAAGGAAAGTTGATCTAGTAAGCTCACCTACACTATTAGTAGCAGAAAACACTTTTTAGCCGTCAAATATTTATCATCTCCCCAGTTAATGCATCTAATGGTTAAAAAAGCCCTGTACCAATGTTAGTGGTGGAGTCATTTGTATGTGATTAGTTCTGGAAAGAGAAAAATTTATATTCTCTATACAGTTTCGATGGATGATACGCAGACAAATAGAAATTATGTGTGGAATACAGGCAATATATACTAAATGCTCCAAATCATAAGTCTTAGTTTAGATGCATGGCGAACCAAAAATGAAACTTATTTAATCATCTAACTATTGAGTTGGTGGGTATTTATTGGACAGTTAAAAACAAAAATCAAAATCAAAATCAAATGTCCTATTTCTCAAATAAGTATCCATGACTGATTTATTCAGCAAATCTGGTTTTGGAATTGTCAGTATGATTTCTGCTGGACTATCAAAGAACTTCCCATTATGGAGAGAACTGATGACACAAATATTATGAAATTTTGAGAATCTTGTGATATTTTAACGAAAAGTTAATAAACCAATATTATTGTGATAATATCATGAGATTTTCATAATATTGACAGTATTTGAATTTTTTGTAATTTTATTATTATAATACCTTGATATTAATGAGAAATTTACTTAAATTCTAACTAATTCATTAATATTACATTTTAAATATTTAGAATTGTTTACTAATTTATGATAACGCCTAAAACAGGATTAACACTATTATTCAACTTTAGTTGAGCTTCAATATAAAGTACATGTATGGCTCAAAGCCGCCAAAACTGATTAGCTGTCATCATAGCAAACGGGCAACAGGGCGAGTGACGCAGGAATGAATGTGATGAGGTCGAGCACTGTCTTCCTCGGGAGGATAATTGTTCCGAATCCACGGAGCTTTTCTGGACTCCTCACAAATGCTTTTCGAATCCACGGAAAAAAAAAAAGCAAACAAAAATGAAAATAAATCTTATAAAATTCAAAATTGATTAATGAATGAAATAAACGAGTTCACAACTCTTTAAATAGGGATACCAAGTAATGGGAGAGGAATTATAAGCAAACTACAACTAAAACTCTCATAATTCGCAGCTTACTGTAAATAGTAAACTTACTATTTATAGACGGTCGTGATGTCTACTAGTACGAAAGGTTTTCAGCCAAAAATAGTAAGTGTCCTATTTGGCTTCACCAAACCATTCTCTTAACTATTTTAAGCTCTTTTCATGTTAGGCGCAACTCCTAAAGCCCAACGGATGAAGAATTATAATCAAAGTGGAATGTACTATTTATAGTAAAAAAGGAATTAAATGTGAAATTCGACCGTCGATATGATAGAATCTCACAAATTATGCGTGTGGGCAACCGGGCTTTCACCGGGTTGGTTGGCTAAAGTAGCTTGTCCTACCCCAAAATCATATTTTTTACGCTCGATAACTCATTCCAGATTGGGAGATATGCCTAATCCAAAGTCCGACGGTCTGGATCACTTTTGTAGTTGACCGGGCCTTTTCTAATCCATCTTAGCCAAGAAACTGTCTGTGACCCACTCTACATCAGCAAGCAAGGGAGCAGCACACTTTGAACACCATCGAACCAACATTGCTTTTGAAAAAGGAGGTAAAAAGTGCGCCACACAAGGTCATTTTTGATGATAATGGTTCATCATGAGCCATTTATGAGTATGATTGCCTTTACAATCAATCTTGGTTCAACCCCTGTTGATCCCTGCAGCGGTGCGGCTGATAGTTTGCAAAGCCTGCCATGATTCTTATTGTAGTCTGAAAATGACCCGAAAAGGGCTGTTATTAGGATTTTCGCTATAAACAAAGGAATTAAAAAAAAAAGAAGGCTGAGAGGGTGGAGGGGTATGGACAGGTAGAGAAGTTGATGGAGAAGCCGCAGGGCACGTGGTTATGCTAAGTTAAGGATGTGCCATCATATATCAAAAGCTACATCGTGTTAAATCATCCCCACTCCACTGCTTCCCTTGAAGGCATGATTGTGCCGTTACTATGCCCAATTAAAAGTACAAATATATGAAGCTAAAGAAATTATCGAATTTAGGAGAGTATTGTTGAAATAAGGGACATCTGCCTATCCATTTTATATAAAATGGGATGTTAAGATTTTATTTTTACTTTTCACATCTTAAATCAGTCTACCTTGTATTCCACACATTCCAAACACACAAACAACGCATGCACTCACTTTTATTTTATTTTATTACCATAATCCTCTCTCTAGTTTGCTTGCTTTTTTAATTTTGAATACCTATCCAGGAATCTTAAACCTTTCGAAGTAAGGTTAAGTTTAATTCATTTTCATGTCACCTATCTAATGTCTTAAACCCTATGCAGTAAAGCCAAATACCACCTATTTTCTCCTTTTGCCTACTTGAAATCTTAATATCCATGGAATATAGTCAGGTGCAATGACATCAAAATTCTTCTAAAATCCTCTAAAAATTGTAAAATCTCACATGATAAAAATCACATGTTGCATGGTGGGAAAATGATACCCATCTTTTTTTTTTTTCTTTTTTCTTTTTTATAACAGAGACTCGTACTTAGAATTTACGTTCATATGTCAACCGTAAGGAGCCGTTTGGCACTGTGGATTGGAGGGGATTAGAGGGGATTGGAAAGGGTTTCAAATCCCCTTGATTGTTTGGCAGTATAAAGTAATTGAGGATTACTAATCCAGGGATTTCCAATCCCCTCTTTGAGGGGCTTTGTAATCCACGAGGAGAGCTTGGATTACACCTAAAATCATTTCAATAGTTGCAAATGTAACATGTATTTTACAGTACACTATCATTCTATTTGACACATGGCTCACTAATGATGATCAGCACCGTCCAAACATTGTCCATGTAAATCAGCACCGTCCAAACATTGTCCATATTAATCAATGATTAAAAATCATTGGTTAGTCACTCAAACATGATCCTGTGCTTGCAGTCCATCTAAGACTTGGAATTTCATCATTTTCAAGCAAAGTATATATTTCAGTGGGCTTATCACAACCATAGTATCAAAAATTATATATCTCACTAATTAGGGATATTAAAGTTGATTTAGTAATTAAATTCAAACCCCGATAAATATACCATGCATTGGTATTTTTGAATTAAAGTTGATTCACATTCCAAGGTGCCAAACACACCCGAAGGATTGCCAATTCAGGGGGTTTCTAATCTAGGGGGTTTAAATCCAAGGGTTTCCAAATCCACGCTCCCAACACAGGCCCAATTTTATTTGAGGCAGAAAATTTTATAATTCTACAACCTTTAATAGATTTTATGGTTTTTAGCTGATAGTAGATTTGAGTATCATTTAGCCAGTGATTATTGAAAGTCAAATACACTTTTAATTATGAGTCAATTATGCATTTAAATTAAACCAAATCTAACTAACAGAGGAAGACAAATATCGTAGAATTTATATTTTTAACACGATTTTCGTAATAACACCTAGAGGATAGACTAGTGTTTTTAAAATCTCCACCGAAATTACTATAGGCAAGGTATTGCAAAATGTGTACCGTATTCTCTATCCCCAGGCCACATTTTAATGGAAATCAAAACCATTGGAACGGTACTTCCAACCATGAAGATCATCTGGAGAAAAAATGGGTCCAGTCCGTCTTCATGTGGGCCACACTGCAGCAATCAGCATACAACCGATGGTTTGACTCAACATACATTCTTGGCCCATCTAGTGGGTGGAAAATCTTGATTTTCGATAATGGAAATATGTATGGTGTGGTCTATTGCTTTCATGGTACGGATTCCCTCAAAAGGCGATCTGGTGGCAGGAAAAATGGCAGCGCACCACCGGCGGTTTGATTCGACATACAGTTCTCTTGTCGGGGGCATTATAGTCTTTTCGCTAGCCGCAGAAATGACCAGGCGCGCTGCAATTCCAAACTTTTTAAAAATGGATCAGACGGTGGATGTTTCCCGCCTGCTCCCATTTCGCGCCAAGAAAGAGAGAAGCAAAACCCTAGCCATTGATTTCAAATACTCTCTCTCTCTCTCTCTCTCTCTCTCTCTCGCTGAAAATGCAGAGCTCGAATCGTCTATCTTTCTTCCAAGAACTCAGAACCAGAGAGCTCCATGGATTCAGAGGTAGATAACCCGTCTCCTCCTTCATCCATTTCCATCTTTACCATCGATTTTTCCTCTAATTACCTTTATACCCTCCTGTTCTTCGTGCAGTGCGGAAAAGGCCCTACCTTGGCAACCTATCGTCGGATTCCGGCGGCCCCGGGACTGGAGTCGTGATGATAGAGCACGACGGTCATCCCTCTCCCCCATTGGCGGTTTCTTTCTGCAAGGTAATGCATTTGGAGGTGGTGTTCTGTAAGGTGGGGTACACCATTTTCAACGATCCAGATCGTTCATCTGGGGAGGCCTGCCATGGATCGGCGATGGACTGGAAATCTCGGTCACGGAACATTTCAGCCATCCCATCCAATCGGTGGACCCCTTTCGCTGTATTTTCCTTTTAATTGTCCGTCAATAGACTGAACATTCGATGGCCGGTATTGGACAATGAGGGATCTTAAAGCATCATTGTCAATTTTTGGTGGGGTGCGCTGTATAAGCGGCTGGGATAGCTGAAGGTGGGCCCTATCAGAAGTCAGACGGAAATTCCAGTGTAAATCGGCATGTGGGCCCCACCTGAAACCAAACAGAAATTCTGGTGTAGATCTGCTTGTGGGCCCCACCCATAAACTAATAGTTTTCCAAAAGCTTCTAATCCATATATTTTTTCTGACCTTTAATTTTTAATTTTAATTTTTTTAATAGATGTGTAGAAATAGTCATTTTCTTGCTGTTTCGGATGAGGACGGGTACATTAGTTTCTATGACACCCGCTCAAAGCTTCCATCTTTTGCTTCTTGCCGGCAAAATGCAGGTTTGCTCGGTGTCCGTCTTCCTCAGCGATCTCAATTCTCAGCATCTGGGGTTCTGTTTTTATTCCTTTTCTTATCATCTATATTTTCTGTATTTCATGAACTTCAGAGGAAGCTCGGGTTTGTGATTGGGTTGCACACCATAATGCCATTTTCGATGTCTGCTGGACAAAGGTAATTTTCTTCGAAGTTCATGTACTTGTTTATTTCTATCCACTCTACTTTAAGCAATTTCTGTTTCATGTACTCTTTTTTTCTTTCTTTCTTTTTATATTGAATTTCAGATGTAGAACTGTCCACAAAATAGAAAAAACAAGATTTATCTCCGTAGTTGCCCCACTCTTCCCCGTAACTGATTTGACGGCCTACTGTTTTGAGGTAAAAATGGCAAATGTTGTAAAATATTTGTGGGTCCCACCCTGATGCATATCATATATCCACACTGTTCATCCATTATGTCAGATAAATTTATAATATAAGCCAAAAAAATGAGGCATATCCCATGCTCAAGTGGACCACGCCATAGAAAAATGTGAATTAAATACTTACCGTTAAAAATATTCTGAGGCTATTATTTCTTTTGGTATGAGCTAATTAAGTAGTTGAATCTAACTTATTGTTTTTCTCGTATCTTAAAATGTTGTGATAAAATAAATGGGCAGAACAGAAATATCGTATACATCGAGATGGGTACTAAAATGACCTTCCTACTTTTGAACCGGTTTTCAAAAAGTGAAATCCGTGTGAATATGTAAATAGGTGAAATGATGATAATCACCTATTTACAGGGTATTTAACATTTCCAGGTGAAACGGTAAAAATCAAACAGGTTTTATATTGAATTTCAGATGTAGAACTGTCCACAAAATAGAAAAAACAAGATTTATTTGATGTTTTTTGTAAGATCACATGGAAAATTTACCCTTTATGACTAGGCATGTCTATATTATGTACACCATTGAGAATTTTAGTTGCAAAGGAAAAGAATGTTTGTCCATTGTGGATGCATGCCTCAATCTCTCACCGTCCATTCACTGGACAATGAATGTCTGGAGGGAATAATAAAAGGCCCATTTTGATTTGGTTGGGCGATCACACGGAAATGTTATCCCCCCTTAATGTAGGCGTGTTTGTATTATGTACACATCATTGAGAATTTTAGCTGTAGGGGAAAAGAATGTTTGTTAATTGTGGATGCATGTAACTCAATCTCTCACTGTCCATTAACTGGATGTAGAGAGAACATGAAAAAGCCCATTTTGATTTGGCTGTTATTTTATTTTATTGCCCAATGAATGGATGGTGAGAGGCTTCGACGGGTAATTTCTCATTAACAGAAGTTGAGACCCTATTGCATCTATGATTTTGGCAGTCGTATAGCTGCATTTTATAATTTCACTTTCCATTGCAATCTGAGTCCAAACACAAGCAGGATTGTACAAGTTTGTGCTTTTCAAAAATTTGAACTCCAATTGTCTTTCTTTTCATATTTTCTTTCTGGGCCTGGAAGCCCTTTTATTGATTGTATTTCAAATCTCAAGGTTATGAAAATTTGGATTACTCTCTTAAATCAATACAATTTATCAGCATTTGCTCCCTTCTCTAATTTTGTTCGTTTCTTTCTTTCAGGATGACACTCAAATTCTGACAGCTTCGGGTGATCAAACTGTAAGCTTCACTTACACGTGGACTCTCTCTAGATTATGTTAAAATTGGGGAGTTAATTCATATAGTTGTGAGAAAAATGATTCTGATTTAACAGCAGCACAATCACTGAAACAACAAAAAAAATATGAGGACTGACTATGGTGTGTGTATTCCACAATTCACCAACTTGTGGCAACTCATCCACAAAATGTGGCATAAGTTTGGGATGTAGCAATTGTGGGCCCATTACTATGGAGCATGTCTCCAAAACCCCACTGATAGGAATGCCCTAACCATCCATTTGGTGATCATTAAAAACTGGGCAGTGGTCCAAATCTGATGTGTAATCAGATGGTTAAGATTGTCTGATCAGTGTGATTTTCAGGCCATTTCCTCCATTGCTGGGCCTATGACTTGGATTGATCAAATTGGCACATATCCATGCAATGCTGTGGTGGATAGGTTGCAACAATTTATTGAATTGTGGCAATCACATATTGCAGCTACACTAGCCCTAATGTTTGTTTTGTCTTTCTTCTATCGCTGTTAACACTGTTGCATTGTGGAATTGTTTATCTAACCAATCTGTCTTTACTTGCTGATGAGTCCATTCCCCATGCTATTTTGTTGGGCCATTCATGCACCTTCTCACAAACTACTTTCTTGAGGCCTTACAAAAGCCACAGAACCACTGATTTCATCTGTATTTCAACAGATAAAAGTCTGGGATGCAGAGAAAAAGATATGCATCGGGGTCATGATGGAGCACAAAGGCAGTGTGAAATCATTGTGTTCGCACCCATCTAATCCTGGTAGGATTATGATTTTTCATGCACAGATTGCTATCTTAGAGGGAAATTTTATTGGTCTTGTGATTTGTGACTCAAGTGACAATATACATGTCTAATTAATGAAGATAGTATTTATTTGTTGAAACAGACCTAATTGTATCTGGTTCAAGAGATGGATCTTTTGCGCTCTGGGACTTGAGATGCAAATCTAGTTCCAAAAGTCGATTTGGTGAACTATGCTTAATGTAAGTGTTTCTGTTATAGCGTTATTTGGCTTTTTATTCTGTCGGAGTTCATAGCTATGTTAAATGCTTCTAGTTTCTACATTAGAGTGCTAATTTATGTTGTTTTCTCCTCAGGCCAACTTCTGTTATCAAAGGAGCACATATTTATCCCCAAGGAAAGCGAGCTAGGCGTGGGCCTAAAAAGGTTTGTCTTTTGCCAATGCCTTATATGGGGAATAGGTGTGTGTGTGTGTGTGTGTGTGTGGTGGGTCAGCCTCTGGCTTGAAAATGCAGTTCATTTAAGCAAATAGGTCGGGTTTGGATTGAACCCCACACAACCTGACCTGTCCATATAGGCTGCCAATGGGTTGGCCCAGATGATGGAAACAAAATAATAGACAGTAAGCATGGATATACGCACACCATTTATGTGTGTATGTATTTGCTAATTGTGTCAGGCTGGGCATGGATATGTGCACACCATAATTGCCAATGGGTTCGAGCCAGAATTCTTGGCCTGTTTAGTAAACAGAGAAATGTGAATAAATGAACTAACTTCTGTTTTATTTATTTATTTATTTATTTATTTTTTCAATGAATCAGCACCTGAAGGCTGCTAACATGAGCATCACATCAGTTCTTTACCTCAAAGATGAAATTTCCATTGCCAGTGCAGGAGCAGTGGACAGGTCAGTTACAAGATCAGAAAGAAATTTCCTGCACTTATCTCTCTCTGCACTGAGAGCTCATTTCTCATTCATGTTAAAGTTTCATTAAGAATATCCTCAAGTCATCACCCAATCTACATGCATCCCTCAGCATTTTTTCACTGTTGTCTTTGTTCTGCTTAATTTCAGCATTGTGAAATTCTGGGACACTCGAAGCCTGAAAGCCCCAGTTATTCAGACATGTCCTCACATTGAGCTATCTGTTGAAAAGGTTGGTATTCATCATATCAACATGTCATATATACATGGATGCATAAATTTTCTGCTTGGGTTTCTGTTATCCTTTTTATTCTTGCAATTACCTAGAAGCTTTTGGCAGCTTATCTTCTACATGTAGCTGCTGATCCAGTTTTGGCAGCTGCTTTGATCTCCTGTTCCTTTGGTAGTTGCACACACACACACATATGGGAAATGATTTCATAGTATTTTTTTCATCAGATGATTAGTGGAAGCGTTTTGTGTGGGGCCCATGTTTGGGCCATGGGCCAAAAAATAGGCCCATCCATGACTCAGGTGGGCCACACGACAGCAAACAGTTGAGGTGGACGCCCCCTCCCCCCAATCATTGTGTACAGTTGCCTCTGCGTTGTGTGTATGCTATCCAACCCACGCATATGATACAATCTGGCCCAGCCATGGCTAAAGGAGCTGGGTTGCATCTGATGGAAGGTTCAGATGTCATCAACACATCATGGTGGGCCCAACACAAAAACATTTTTGCTGAACTATATATGTGCATTTGCATTTGCATCTATGTCTAGATGAATATGTGCATAGGATAGACTGAACATGTGTTATCATACTCCATAGGCATCTTTAAGTGTCCATACACCCTATACTTTCAGTGCTTGGCTTCTAAAACAATATCAATGCATTCTCTATCTCTCATACAAAAATCTAACTGCAGTTAAAAGTGCTTGACAATTAGTTGTGGCCAATGCTCTTCCTATGTTCAGGAAAGAGGGCTGCATGGGATATCTTCCCTATCCCAAGATTCAAATGGTGTATTTCTTGCTGCTTCTTGCATGGACAATAGGTATTTTGAGGCCCTCAATCTTCTTCTTGCAAATGACAGCTATTTTATGTTAGTAGCATAAATTCTCTTGTCCAGTGTCTAACTAGTTGTCTTCTGTCAGTATTTACCTATATGATGTACTACAGCTCGATAAAGGCCCCTTGAAAACTTTCTCGGGCAGCCAAATTGAGTCATTTTATGTAAAGGTAACCCCAAAAATCCTTAATTACAGTGATATAATTTCCCAAAATGCACAATGTCAAAATACTCTATTATTAGGTTGCAATCAGTTGGTTGATGTTTCTAATTTCTTATAATCCCGTCATTCAACTGCAGTCATCGATCAGCCCTGATGCTTCTCACATTCTTGGTGGTTCTAGTGATGGAAATGCTTACATTTGGCAGGTTCTTATTTGCGATATTCTGTAACATTTCTCTTTCATTTAAAAAAAATAAAATTTCTGGACTAAATTGTTCAAAATGTTATACCAGGTAAGGAAACCTGAAGCAGGTCCCATCGTGTTGAAAGGGCATGAAGGAGAAGTTACTGCTGTAGATTGGTATGTACTTTGGGCAACAAGACTGTGCTGCTTTACAAACCATGGTTTTAAGACTTGGACAAGTCCAATATAACTTGTCCGAGTCGGCTTGGATTTGGTACTACCCGATATGGTCAGATACCACAGACCAACCCACCCACTGACTCACATGAGTTGGAATGATACACTGCCTAACTTGGCTGAGTTGTGACTTGTTTTGAGACTGAATGAGTTGATATGAGTCGGCTTGGATTTGGTACTACCCGATACCACGGGTGGACCAACCCAATGAGTCACACATGAGTTGGACTGATACTCAACCAACTTGGATGAGCCGTGATTTGTTTCGAGACCGAATGAGTTGATATGAGTTGCCACCTATGTTTTCTTCTTTAATATTTTGACTTCTTGCAGGTGCTCATCAGAGACTGGAAAGATAGCGACTTCTGCTGATGATTTCATGGTAAGTTTATTAAGTCTACTGCTTGTATTGGTTATTTTCTTTTTCTTTGAATCTATTAGAATCAGCTACTGAACATGGATGATTTACTTGAGGAGTGCAAATGTGAGATCTACGCCATTCATAATGTGGGGCCTGCTGTGGGCATGACCTAATCCGAAAATCATGCCACAATTGTCGGCTGATTGTGGATCATTGGTTTCATTTTTCTACCTGTCCATTTTTCTCTTAAAAGCATGACCACCTGATGTCGAACAGCCTCTTTTTGGGCAATGGCATGTTGCTTGTAGTCCCTACCTGATAAGTGGTCTGGACCTTGTATGAGTATACCATGTTGGCCCAGGGGTGGTGAGGCCCCTTCACCATGTGTTGTGTGAGCCCTATTAACAGGGTTCTATTTACTTTAACTTGGCTTGGGTAGCTGCTCATGCTTTATTTTTGATAGGTCCGCATCTGGAACATCCAGAAGGGTAGTTGCTCGTATACAAGATCTCCATCCTGCATTAGAAGGAGAGTAACTGCGATCCCAAGCATGGAGTGTAGAAGGCTGGTTATGGATGAACCTGCTTCGGACCCCACACATGCCATCAGCAGATGCTCTCCTTCAAAAGAGACCTTGATCGATCATCACTCCCCCAGTAAAATCAAAATGCTCGAAATCAGTACACCTGAATCCGCGAAGAAGAGGATTTTTTCTGATTCCTTTTTAAAGGGAGAGGAGATGCAGAAGACTCCAGAGGATGCGTTGAAGAGTCCATCTTCTGTTCTCAACCCACCCCCGTCCTTGAAAAGAAGAACCATCCGGGACTACTTTATAGCAACCTCATGAAATATGGGATTTGTGGCTTTTTGGGTTCTCTCTTTTGTATTATAGAAAAGATTGGAATACGACAGTTGTGCGAAATATGAGGCCATTCTCTCATGCAGTTTGCAATCATTTCTACTATGGTAAAATTAGAGCTACTACATTTCTTTCTCATTCCTTTCTTTTCAATCTCATTTGCAGTCTTTGATCTTTTCTCCACTTCTAAGTTAAGCTTGTTTGTGTTTTTGCAGGGCATAATTGAAGTGTATAGAAGGATTTTTTTGGTTATCGATCTATATGGTTGAAGAGAAGTTATCAAGACAGATAATATATCTTTTAGAGAGCTGATCACGTACAGCTGAAGTAGGCTGCCTTGTCATGCAGCGGCTTCTTTGCCACCAACATGATGCGTGTGTAGGATGTCCCTACCATGCAAATGGTAGGCCCCACCTTGGAGAACCTGATGGCTGTGACTGTATCTCTAGTCAGACTGACAGCTATCCATTGATTCCAACAGTGTGTCCCATCTTAATGAGAGGATCTGCCTGATTTTTGTGCCAGGTGATGTTCATGGAGGGGCCTACCATTTGCATGGTATGGATTTCCTATGTTGGCGGAAAGGACTGTGGCCACTGCATGGCAAGTTAGTGTTACTTTCTGCTTTATGTGATTAATTCTCTCTTACACCATCGGTCTTTGTATGAGAATAAATTGGATTGCTGTTGTATGAAGAGATTTTCACAGCACAGGAGGAACTGGTTTATTGAATCCCATGAAATTGTAGATTGTTAGCATTTTATGTTCTGAAATTCAAGTAGGATGTGGAAGTTGCCTGTTTGGTAGACACCTTAAACTGAGAGCACCTCATTATAGTTTACTGTAATTGTCTAATCACCACTTGATCTAAGAGCTCGAGCTGTTAGAAGATGGTGTAATCAATGCATATCAGAGACTTTAACACTCCCCCACAACATACTCCACATCTATACCATACATGTTAGAGGAATCAATGCATGCTGAGGGACTTTAACACTCTCCACAACATGTGGGAGAATATATTAAGGAGGCATATTCGCATCTCTTAGGGTTTAAACACTTTGATATCTGCTCTGATGTCATGTTAGACAACTAATTGCTCTAAATGCTGGAGTTGTTAGAAGATGGTGTATCAATGTATTTTGAGGGACCTTAACACTAACAGTAATTATGCGTTAGAGATCGTGATTGTTGGTTATGAAGGTTATTTTCAGAAGGACATGATCTCTAATACATAATTATGATGAACTAAAATGAGGTGAAGTCATTTTTAGGTGCCTACCAAACAGGCCTAACAGAGTTTTCTTTGATTGAAGTGCTCAAGGACTTGTTTGGATGTCTCACATGTAGATTTCTTGTTATTTGCAGCAATTTCTGGATCATAAGATTTTAGTTGGCTGGTTGATGGCAGGCTAGTCACTGACAAAACTAGTTCAAGTTTATATCAACCACTGATCTCATGGGGTCCACTGAGGGTGGACCAAATGTCCAATTGGAAATTATACACCATACAAATGGCCCTAAATGTACTTGAAACCACAAGTTTTGGTGATTTGGACTAAGATCTGATGGTCCCGATTATGGATGGGACAGGCCCAAAAATAGATCCCTTGTAGGAAGACTTTTTTATTTCCCCTCTAGTGAGGACTGTTGCTGCATGTTTTACTTAACCGTCTATTTGAAGATTGAAGGGTCAGGATGGTCCTGTATGAATTTTTGGGGGCTCTGTTGTCCCTCTGCAGTGAGCCCTCTGGTTGAATGGTCTTGATCATTAAGCCATGGGCCCCCTTTCTACAAACTCAGGACCTGAGAATAATATACATTTCCTTGGGACAGGGATCATATAATTCCTTGGAAATGTTTTCTGCAAGACATTGATAGGTTGGAAAGAATTCCAAATAGTTTCAGAAGCAATCTTATGGGAATGATCACGTGCTTTTAAGATGTGTCGGGCCCACCCATGATGTGTATGAAGAATCCAAACCGTGCATCGGGTTAGACTCCTTGTTCTAGCCATACATCCCAAGAATCATCCCTATCAAGAACTTAGTGGGACACCGCAGGGAGCAAAGTACAATCACGCCTACAGTCTATGTATTCACTCGCTGTGCCCCACCTAAAATTTGGAATGCTTATGAGTTTTGACGTCCTTTTAATCCTGGTGGGGCCCATCTAATGATTGGGTTGGATGGCATACTGACTGCGTGGTGGGCCCCATATTCCATCTGGAAGTTCCTATGGTAGGGATCTACTCCCTATGTCCACCATTGTTCCCATAGCACACCTAAGTTACGGTTTAGGCTGGATTATGGATCTTGCCATAACACTGGGGGACACATCTAATTGATGGGTCAGATGACATTCACGTTCATGGTGGGCCCCACATAGCTCGGTTCACATAATGCATGTGATTATTTCCCATGCATGTACTTGACTAACTATCACTGCCTTTTCTGTTGTGGCTACCAAACCCAGTAATTATGTTGAGGCACGTGACCATGGTACACAAGCCATACTTGTCAATCCAGACCATCCAAAATAAGGGCCCACCTTGGATGAAAAAAACCTGAAAATCACACTGATTGAGTAATCCTAACAATCCAATCAAAAGAATTTTACCCAATGAATATGGGCCGTGGCTAGAGATGGCCATCCATCAGACATGATTTTTCTACCCATGTGATTTTTGGCCTTTGTTCGCATCCACAGTCGTGCCCAAAATTTGTATGGCCTGGATTGATGTACAAGCCTGCCAACATTACGCGAGAGTACGATCCATTATACACTCGCAGAGCACCACGTACAGGCGGTGGCTTTTCTTTTCCCGAACGAACAACGAACGAAACGAACCCTTCAAAATGACCAAACCACCCTCATTTCATTTGATTTCTCCCAGTTCAGCACCCAAATTTCGAGAGCTTTTGGGCCAATTTCTGTAGAATCAGGGACACATTCGTACTTTTTGTCTCATAAAAGGACAGATTGGGAATTCCTGTTTCCCTCTCGAACTCAATTCCAAAACATTTTGATGGGCGTCGCCTTATTTCCATCCCTTCTCTCCGAACTTTCGCAGTCTCATCAGACCCTTCTCAAAACCAAACAATTACATTCCATCATTGTTAAATCCAACCTCTCCAATGACCCTTTTTTCGTAACAAAAATCCTGCGCTTTTATGCCATCAACAACAATCTCCTCTCTGCTCGCCGTCTGTTCGATAAAACTCCCCACAGAACAGTTTATCTATGGAATTCCATGATAAGAGCTTATGCCTGGGCCCATGAATTCGTCCGCTCATTCACTCTCTTTACTCACATGCGGAGTTCCGAAACAAAGCCTGATAACTTCACCTTTGCATGTATCTTGCGTGCGTCATCAGATCAATCTGATCGGGCAGGCATGAAAATGGTCCATGGATGCACAATCGTGTCTGGTTTAGAATCTGATTCTGTTATTGGCAGTGCCCTTGTGAGTGCGTATTCGAAACTTGGGCTCGTTGATGATGCTTGTTCGGTTTTTGAAGGGATGCTTGAACCCGATTTAGTCTTGTGGAATTCAATGGTGTCGGGGTATGGGCACAATGGGTTTTGGCACCAAGGCCTTAGATTGTTGAGTAGAATGCGGAATTTGGGTAAGATGCCAGACGGGTATACATTGGTTGGATTGATTTCGTGTTTTTATAATCCATGCTTGGTTGAAATAGGTCAAGGAATCCATGGCCTCTGTTTGAAAACTGGGTTCGATTCGAATGCACATGTGGGGAGTGCACTTGTAAGTATGTATGCAAGGTGTGATTGCTTGAATTCGGCTTATAGAGTTTTCAATAGATTAGCAAATCGTGATTTGGTTTCATGGTCTGCTCTGATAACTGGGTTTTCAAATTCGGGGAAGTGCGTAGAAGCCATGGTCTTGTTCACAGAGATGAATATTACTGGTCAAAGAGCGGATCCTATCTTAATTGCTAGTTTGCTATCTGCTTGTGCCTGGTTGGTGATGGTGGGGCCTGGTAAGGAGGTCCATGCTCATGTTTTCCGTCGTGGATTTGAGTTTGATGTCATGGTTTCATCTGCTCTCATAGACATGTATGCGAAGTGCGGCTTTCCTGATTTGGGCTTGCAGGTTTTTAAAATGGCACCAAAAAGGAATGTCGTTTCTTATAATTCAGTCATTACAGGTCTTGGGGCACATGGGTTTGGGCGACAGGCTATTGAAGTTTTTGAGGAGATGTTGCAGAAGGGGTTTAAGCCCGACCAATCAACGTTTTCAGCTCTTCTCTCTGCTTGCTGCCATGGTGGGCTTGTCAGGAATGGGAAGGAATTTTTCAGAAGAATGGAATGTGAGTTTGGTATTACACCAGGAAATGAGCACTATGTATATATGGTGAAGCTTCTTGGGACGGCAGGAGAGCTGGAAGATGCTTACAATCTTATCAGGCACATGCCCATATCGCCAGATTCAGGCGTTTTGGGTGCATTGCTATCAGGTTGCAGCATTCATGGCAACTCCAAGATGGGTGAAATCGTAGCTCATCAGCTTTTCAAGATCAAACCAGAAAAAGCCGCTTACAGAGTCATGCTCTCTAACATGTATGCTGTGGATGGGAGGTGGAATGATGTAAGGATTTTGAGAGATAAGATGTTAGAAGGAGGATTGAGGAAAATACCTGGGCTTAGCTGGATTGAAAAGAGCAATGTCTAAGGTAGTGTTTTGGAACTACCTACTATTCGACATTTTGTTCCAATACATAGGCATGGTGGCGAATTCATCTTGAAGTTACCGAGCATTTGGGACAGTGGCGAAGATGAACCCGAGCGGGCAGATTTATCAGTTCTTTTTCGGTTTTCTGGACCTAAAATGATTACTCATTTGTTTCAGTTCAAACTTGAATGAATGAAATTTTATCTAGGCGGAGAAGCATTCCACCAAACACAATCTCCCAAGGCACTTCTGAACTCTGTAATTCCGAAACTGCAATATCGGCATCAGAAATCTTGAAAATAGGAAAAGAAGGCTGCAGAAGGACGATTTTGAAACTAGTGTAAACTTGGATTGCTGTACTGATTGCTTGAAGATTTGGGTGGAAAACCATGTAATTATCAGATGGAATTCACTGTTTTGTATACTATCTATTACTGCTGGACGTCTTTTACTCAATTGAAAGAAAATCTTCCATACAAACTAGTACTGTTCTTTGTGCTAAGAGGAATGCTAAGCTGATTCACATGACTATGAGAATCTCGCATAGCTGCACGATGATTGATCAGGTGTCCAGGCTTGCGGTTTGGGGAAATGGGAATGTTAGAAATGGGCCTCAGGTGGGCATCGGACCGATCATGACATGACTGGGTGAGATTTTCCTAGGCGAGTAAATCAGCTTAGGGCCCGTTTAGGTGCCAGTTAAAAATGAGAAGAACTCATTTTAGCTAATCATAATTATGTATCAGAGATCATGAATTCATGATTGTAATTCATGAATTCATCACTTCTTTTGATTATTTTGGTAAGGATTAACGATAGTCTTGATAACCTACGATCATGAATTCTTGATCTCTAATACATAATTATGATTAAATAAAATGAGATAAAATCATATTTAAGTGGCACCCAAACATGCCCGTAGTATTCCTCTTGCGAAATTTATAGCAGAAGGGAAGAGCTAATTACTGAGCATTTGAGCCAAGTCATCACCTCTAGCATTGGGCGATCGGGGTTGTCCATCTAGAGCCCCTGCCATAGATGGACCACAATTCAGAAGCAACTCACGTTCCTAACCGTCTCTCTCCTCCTTCCCCCCTCTTGTTTTTGAGAATCATCTGAAGCAGGCCAATCAGACAAAGTCTAGCCATTTCATTATTTCTGCAATAAGAGAACACAGACTACCAACAATGTGGTACGTCTGTGTGAGATCTGATCAATCTTCAGGTGGGCCATGCGTACAGAGAAAATAGACAGTTACAGGGAACTGAAAAGATTATATTCAACTTGTGGCCCATGTTATGAACTGATGACCAGACTGACCTGGTTTTTGTTGTGACAGCATGTCGCAGTATGGCCCACTCAATGAACAGATTGGTGCTTGCACCAACGGCGAGACTATCATGCATGGAGTAGGATTCAAGAGAGAGAGAGAGAGAACAAAAATAAAATAAAATAAAATAAAATAAAATGCCGCTGGTCAGCTTAGCAGGCTACACAGCGATGCATGGATGATATCCTATAGGTCTTGTAACATATGGGCCATAGATTAAAAATCACAATGTGATGGCCGCTCCCTTTAATTGGCCGCATTCAAATGGACACCAAAAGGCAGGAATCCTATGCCCCAACAAGATCAAATAGAGTGAATTGTGCAGAGATTCCAGGGCAGGAAAAAGAGGAGCCCATCGTGAGTCCCGGGAATGTGAGGTGGGGCCCGCCAAAAACATGCCCTAGCGCGAAAGTAGTGTTGATCCACTATCAGGTGGCCCACTTGTGTATGAGAGAAATGAATGGTTAGAAAAAAAAAATCACCAATGATCCATATTCAAGGTGTACATGTGGCACACCTAATGGGAAGATTACCCTAATTTCTGGCCGGGGCATGTTAATGGGGGGCCCCCCCAGTTTGATGGCCTGATTTTTCAGTAAGTGTGATGCCTAGCACACATGCTGCAGTTTATCTTCTTCAGTCCTTTCAGTGAGTCTCTTCTCTATTGTTGATATCTTAAATCTGAAAAAATTCTAGTTGATTGCTAGACAATTTTAAAGTTATTACTCAATGGCATTAAAGGTAGCTTAGATGTCATTGACTAATCTTTGATGGCTGTCGATGCCACTGAAGGTCTAATCAAAAGCGCATACAAAATTGTGTAAGTGTGCGATTTGTTTCCTATTTTAGTTATGGTATTATATATATCAAGTGTAATCGAAATTAGGGTAAAGTTAGAGTTCTCTAAGACGTTTTTAAGGGTTTAAGATCATTACTATGGTTTTCAATGAAGTTTTTGGGGTTGTTCGGATCAGTAAATCTATCCGTCTCTTGTAATATTGCTTTCATAATAAATTACTTGTCATTTTATGTCGTGATTTTTTTCTCACGAGGGTTTTTACCATGTAAAACTTATGTGTTCTCTATATGTTTTGCTTTCGTCTGATTTTATTTTGTTAGTTTGAATTTTGGTTTGCTTCTGTGCGATCCCTAACAAGTGTTATCAGAGTTAACATTGGAGTTTCGAGTTCTAATTCGAAACACGTTGATGAAATGATTTAATGTAAAGTACGAAGCGGATCAGTTCATCTATAAAAATATTTTTGAACTATAGAAGATGAAGATGAGAAGCCTTTTAGTTCAACGAGAATTGCAGTATGTTCTCCTTGGCAACGTGAAGCGTCTTGCATATATGAATCATCAAGAGTGGTTTGAACTCGATGAGAGGACTATAACCTCAATTTAATTGTGTCTAGCGGACAATGTTCTCTATAATATCCTTGATCAAAAGGTTGTCGTAGAGGTATGGACAAAACTTGACAATTTATGCATGAATAAATTCATGGACAATCATTTATATTTTAAGAAACAATTCTATAATCTTAAGATGACAGAGGATTTTGATATCAACGAACACATGAGCGCTTTCAGTAAATTGCTTTGTAAACTAACGAATGTGTAGGTAAAGATCGAAGAGGATAATCAAGTATTGATTCTCTTGAATTTGCTTCTATCGTCTTTAAGAATTTGGTAGACACGCTGATCTATGATAGGGATATTATCGATGTTGAAATTGTCATCTCGATCCTTCATAAGAAGCAACTAACAAAGAAATACGGTAGCGATTGTACTTCCACATGTGTTGATTGCCATGGGAAAAATTTCTAATTGTGAGAAGGACAATTCTTGATTGCGGTCTAAATTGAAAGGGAATGGTAAGATTAAGTGTTGGAATTATGGGATGACAAAACACATAAACAAGGATTATCAGAATTCTAAGGTTACAGGGGAAAAAAGTTTGATAATGTGATGAAACAAGCCAATATATCACAATATAGTGAAGAAGTGGATGGTGGTGATGTCTTGACCATATCCAAATCTGGTTACCTCAGTAATGACTGAATTTTAGATTTAAGAGCCTCATACTACGTGACTTCTCGTAGCGATTGGTTCATTAATTATAACAATAACGATGGTTAACAGGTTTTTATGGGTAATGACATTGCCTATGATTAGTATAATTTCAACACTGAGGTCTTGGTATCGATTTCCTAGTGGGGGTGGCTAACAGTGAAGTGTGAACTGACGGTGGGTGTACTAACAAGCTAATATAAAAAAGTGATTAGTATCAGTTTGGTGCGCATTAGGATGTTTCATGGGATGGATGACCTCATGAATAATCTTATCTCTCTTGGGGCACTAGATGTGCTTGGGTGAAAATTCGCTGGTTTTGATTAGGTCTTTAAAGTTTCTAAATGAGCTCTTGTACTGATAAAATCACAATGGAATATCAATCTTTACAAGTTGATCAAGAATACTGTATTGAGTGGAGTTGCAACGTTTGTAGCGTAGTCCACGTCGGCACGTCTGTGGCTTGCTTGTCTGGGCCATATGAGCGAGCGCAGCATGAATATATTTTATAATCGTATCTTGATTCATGTTTTTAAAAGGGTTGATTTTTATATACATGAAAATTGTATATGAAAATAGTGAGGCTTATACATCCCACACGTGTTACATTGGGACACATGCTCCCGCACGTGGATGTGTACGGCTTTCCACACGCGCGTAGAATTATCAACTCCTCTAATTGCATTATTCGGACCAAAACGGCCATGCTGTTTATTAAATGACCAAAAAACCGTTACCGATCAAATTTCCTTCGCGTCTTCTCCTCACACCCAACTATAAATACCCCTTTGGAGCCAAAATCCCTCTTCATTTCATCGAAACAGAGAGAGATGGCGGGAGCTCTCACTGTCAAACTCGGCGGGAATCCTGACGCATCCCTCAAAGACCAATGGGAAGTGGATTTCTCTCGATTCTTCGAGAACCCTCGTATCTCGCTCTCCTTTTCTTCTCTCAATCTCAAACCTGGCAAGAACCGATCCGGCGGCACCTGGATCTCCTCGTCTTCCGCCGCTCTCCTCCATCTACTCCCCAAACCACCGGCTATTCTCACCGTCTCGATTCGTGGAAAGATCCCTGTGAGTTCGATCGAAAATTCGCATGCAGTTCCCCTCAGTTTATAGGAATTTTGCGGTGTTTGCTGTGATTATTTTTTAATTGTGTAGCGTATTCGATGAATTTTTAGATAGATTCCTCTTCCGGTTGCGTTTTTGGAGCTCTTGTGATCTTTTACTTGCCTGTTTCTGAATGATGTAATGCATGTGAGTTCGATTGAAAGATGTCATGTCAGTTTGTAGGAATTTCGATTTTCGATGGCGTCTTCCATGAAGGTTCGAATATATTCCTCTTCTGATAGCATTTGTGAAGTTATCGCGATCTTTTACTTCCCTGTTTTCAACTTTTAGAAATTTTTTTTTCCCCCTTTTCTGTGGGATTTCTCACTGTTGCATCTTTCTTCGGGAGTTGTGTGACGTTTTGGTCTATTTCTGATAGATTCTTCAATTGAAGATCTGAATACAGAATTCCAAAAGAATTTTCTCTGATCCCATTTTCGGAGTTCTTGTTATTGTTTTCTGCTGTTTGTCTTTGAACTTTTGGAGTTTCCGAGTTCTGGTTTTGATATTTCCAGTTTTGTGGCCTTTTCTTTAGGATATTGTAAAGGATATGGAGATTTTAGATTCTTATTATTGTTTGAATTTCTATGGATGCATTTGACTAAGATTTGAAGTGTTTGTTTGTTTGTTTTTTATTATTTTTTATTATTTTATTATTTTAATTTTCTGTCTAGGGAAAGATTTGCATGAGGTGAAATTTGAGGATTCGGTGGTATTTGTTTTGGATTCTGTTAGTTATCGTGATGATTTTAGATGTTCAAGTAGTTGTTTGAAGGAGGGATTTTCATACCTAACCTTCAGAAGCTTTGAGCTCTAGTTTGATATCTTTTTATTCAGAGTTCTTCTGATCCTTACATTGTTTTAGGAATTTTGTTGAAATTCTTTAAACTGGTAATCTTACAGAACAAAGCCCCAATATACGTTTTTGGTAGGTTAACCAAGGAGCATTATATTGCTACTTACTTGTTTGTAATGACACTTGACTTCGGGCCACTTGATTATGCAATATCATGCATGTAACATAATATTATGCATTCGGGATCTATAATAATTAACAATCATTATTTCATATATGAATTACATTGTCAATTCTTATATAAAACAATATTGCATTTACTTAGAGGGTGTTGCAAACACTCACTTGAACCCGGTGTGAAAATGCACCTACATTAATCACCCCCGGTGAGGAGTCTAGAACACGAGATCTCCTGCTCTGATACCACTTTGATGCAGGACAATTAACTACTTGCTCTAAAAGCTCGAATTGATAGGGCATGACGAATCAATCCCTTTATCTTATAGCCCAGCTCCCATATCACATGGGTTAGGACCTCGGCCGAACCTCTCTCGTGGACCCCACATCACATGGGTTTTGCCTCACACGAGCCACCCGCCTCACATGGGCCACCCACCCGAATGTGCCCCTGCATCCCACGGGCCACCCCATTGGAGCCCGGTGTGAAAATGCTCTTGCATTAGCTGATATTTGTGCATTCCCTTCATCTGTGTCTGTGTGACCTTATTAACAGGTTGGATGGTAGATACACATCCTTGTGGGCTCTAGGAAGGTTTCAGCTTTCAACGATGGGCGTCATTTTGCACCCTATTTCCTATTGTGTGGTCCACTTGAGCTTAGAAGCTGCCTCATTTTTGGGCTCATGCCCTAAATGAGCTGGTAAAATGGATGGACAGCGTGGATCAGATACATACATCATGTTAGGTCCCACAGAAGTGATGTGTACACAATACTTGTTAGATTTCTTGTATGCAATCAAGTTTTGCGAGGCATAATTACATGGGTATTTCACTCTCTACCAAACATGGGTACAATGTCATAATGGTTTATTTACTACCATTTACAGGTGGAAATGAAAAATAAAGCACCTCCTTAGTGTATGTACCAAAGTGATGCACATAATCCTACTCTTAGGGGTTGTTTTTTCAATTGCATATGTCAATACGGGTAAGCCGTTAATTAAGTTTGAAGAGTGTTTGTTTAAGAGGGAAATCCGTCGGTAATTATGCTTGGAAAATAGCGCTATAAAGCATGAAATCAAACATGGCTTCGGTATTGTCAAAATTTGTGGCTCCCACAGTGATGTATATATGTGATCTACACCGTCCATCCATTTTATCATCTCGTTATAGGGCATGAGCCCAAAAATGAGGCAGATTGGAAGCTCAAGTGGACCACACCACAGGAAACAAGGGGATTAATGATGTCCACCATTCAAAATTGAAACCTTCGTAAGGCCCATAGGAATGTGTATCTACCATTTAATCCGTTCATAAGATCACATTGACATGTATGAAGGGTATCCACAAATATCGACTTGATCCGAAGCTTCTGTGGCCCCCAAGAAGTTTTTAACATTAGGTGTTCAATTCCCCCCATTTCCTATGGTGTGGTTCACATTAGCTTCAGTTTTGCTTCATTTTTATGCTCATGCACTAAAATGAGCTGGCAGAACAGATGGACGGTGTGGATAAGATATGGACATCATGGTGGGCCCCATGATTTTTATGTGTGGAAATTGTACGAATTCAATGCTCTAGAATGGGAAGCTTTCAAACAAGCTCACTGTCAACGTCAACCTTGAGATTGATGCCGTAATTACATTGGTAAATAATCATTACCTATTTATCGGTAATTATGTGTAAATGAAAAAACAAACACCTCCTTAGTGTGCCACTCATTGGAGGTTGTAGGTTAACTGGTCTTGCATGATGTACCAGAGCTGCCCGTGATATTGACAAGGCATGGTCCTCCATAACAGAGCTGAGGGAGAACATCAAAAGCACACTAAAGCAATGGATTATACCCTAAACCCACACCTTTTAGAATAAATAAAACACCACAAAAAAGCACTCTAAAAAAACCCCTCACACTACACCCCACGTGAGACTTGTTACAAGATCAAGCTTTCCACTAAAGTTGAAAACTTGAAATACTACTTTCTCACATAAAGCAACCCGGAACATTTCTGGAAAGTTTGAAAAACAATGAATCTCTTTGAAACTCTCACAAAGTCTAATATTCACCTAATTAGGATAAAACTCCCACATTCCTACATAAGGGGATCAAAACCAAACATTTACCATATTTGTATTTTAAAAAAATCAGTTTTATTATCATTTCTAAACACTAGTTTAAGGAATTAGACAACCAGATATCCCTACCTTGAGATTCGAGGAAGTCCTGGAATATGGGTGTCCGATCCTTATGGTCTGATTGAAATCGTCAGAACACTTATACATCCATCTAAACCGACCGACTTGCGCAATTTTGCGCAATTGTGGGTTTTATTTCTTAATTCGGTTTTAATCCTATTTAAGAGTTTGTAATTGGGGATTAGGGTATTGGAAACGTGCTTAGGGCTTTTGGTGAGTGAAGGGAGATCAAAGCTAGGTTTTTTTGTATGGTTTTCAGAGTGTATTTTCAAATTGGTAAGCTCTTCCATCTTTTGTAACATTGATCATCATAGTGGATTTGCTGTCGCTTTGTGCCGTGGTTTTTTCTTGCGAGGGTTTTTCCACATAAAACCTTGTGTTCTCTGTGTGCTTGGCTTATTTGATCTCTTATTGTTTGATTCTAACTCAGATTGCTTCCACACGGCCCCCCAACAGTCTTATACTTAGGTCTTGTAATTTACATTCAGCTTTTTACTGCTTCTGGCTATATTTTGATCAAATTGATCATCTTTGGAGTAACAACATTATGGAGAAAACTCTTAAAGAAATGACTATATGGAGAAAGAACTGAAATCTCCAAATTGAGAATGTACTTACCATGTTTTTATCCCTCTAATTTTGTCATGCAGGAAGAACACTTTGTTTCCAATCTCCGTTTCTCCTGGCCACAGGTGTCATGTGGCGCTCATTGCCCTGTCCGGGGGAGCAGGGTTGTATTTGCCAGCTATAGAGATTGTGATAGCCAGGCAAGATTCCCAACTCTATCAGTGTTTCTGGTTTTCTGTCATAATATTTTTGGGTTTTGATATTTCTTTGGTGCTGCTACCATGGAAAATGCTTGTTGGGGAACTGCAGATCCAGAAATTTGCATTGAGGTTTTCTGTGCCTCGCGAAGCACAAACCTTCTTAGATGCTGTGAAGGTACAACCTTCACTTCAACTTAAAATCATACTAGAAGTTACATTCTTGTTATTGTTCAAAAAATTGTGGTGCTTGTTAACGAATGGGACCCTTGCATTCACTATAGAATTTCACTTGCAGAAAATATTGGTGGGTGTTTTGGTAGATGATCTGATAGCTAGCAAGAGTTCTCGGTCTTCTGACGATGAAGTTATTTTCATTAACTTCATTTCTCAGTCATCTGTTTATCTACTAAACTGTAAGAATATGATGCTTATTTTGAAATGGGATCATCTTATCTTTCACTCATTTTTTCCCTCCAAAAAGGAAAATTCGCTTCATTTTCTTGGACTCCTATGTCTATTCAAAATCCCAACAGTTCCCTATGTTCCATGAAATAATCATGTGATGGGTATCTCCAGCAAGTATCTAGAAATACTAAATCTTGTAAAAGTGTAGGATCTTATGTGCAATTGTCATATGTTATCATAACTCTGACATGGCTTACTGAAATAATGAATATGCAGCAGCGGGGCCTATATAACCATGAAAAGGGACTCTGTAAGTCCCTGTAAGCATATGACATGAGAAAAAGATTGTTCTGTTGACTAAAATTTTGAATAAGATGATGCTTATGTTTAATATTTGTATGTGGACCAACATGTCGAATTCGTTTGACAATATACCATGAAACAAAACCGATCCATCAACCAAACTGTAGTAGCAAAATATCTGTTTTTTTTTTTTTTCCCTCCCTTGTACTTGTCTTTCTAATGCTTTTCCATTTCAGGAAACTTCGAAGAACATATTGGAAATTGGATATCCAAGAGATGACACTGGATATGAAAATTCAACTCAATTAGAGTATATTGCCCTCCCCGAGTACAGGTGAAAAAGATATGCAATTGCTTTTCTAAAACATTCTGACTTATGTGAAGAGAGGGGGGGAGATGATACCTAAAGCATTGCCACACATGGATCTTATATTTGCAGAGCTGAGGAATTGGGCTTCACAAATGCGAATGCTAGTTATCACCCAGAGATGCCAGTTTTGAACTTTCAAGGCGAGCAACATATTTGTTCCCAGCAACCGGTACTCACCAACAACTTTGATTCTGTTCTCTCATCTTTACCTCCTAGCTTTGCCACACTATTGACAAGCTGTTCAGTGGAAAAATTGAAAGGTATCATATGCAAACAAGAAGTGTTGTAGTTCTGGCATATTGCTGTGTAGATTTTCTTTTGTACACTGTTCAAAAAATTTGTGGCCTGACAGAAAGCTTGACTGAGTTGACCTGTTCAAAAAGCTGGCAAAACATTCCAAGTTGATGATTTACTTGGAGTATTGGTAGTTTCAACCCAGCTAGCTTCTCGCTTGATGAAACTGAAGTGAAACTTTCAGTTTCTTCTGGGAATTGCTGGCATTTTGTTTGATATCATCTTTTTGTTGATTCCATTCCAACACAAGGAAAACCCAGTTGAAATTGGTGAACTTTTGGTTTGTTTTATTGGTTTTTGCTGGCTTGTAATTGAAAAGTCTCCTTCTTGGTTACACTTGTAATTTTCTCTCCTTCCCTACCAATTTATTCTGACTGAGGTGTACGAATGTTGCAGAGGCACCCGAACCAATGGAAACAGATTTCATGTCCCAAATCATGGTATTGTTTTTGTTCTTGACCCGTTCAATTTCTTTGATATGATGTTCCTGCTGCTCCAATATGTTTATTTATTTATTTATATTTTGTTTTTGGTTGCAGAGATACTTGTCGGATTCTTCATTTCATGGTATGTATCTTTGCTTTTCTAATTTATTTATTTATTTTCCTTTCGACATAGGTCAATCTTCTTTTCATGCACTAGCTTATTATATTAGGGATTTTGACATACAAACCCCTATCTTTGTATCCATTGCCATAAAAATTATTAGTATTCTCAAATAGCCCTATCTTTTATGCCATTGGCAGAAAAAGCCTCTACCGTCAGTTCACCACACCAACCATTACTGTATTTTGTACATGGACCCAAATGGCAGAATTAGTGTGGGTCCAATAAAAGCTCCGTGGAGTCCAGCACATCCTCGGTGTGACATTCACTTAGTCCATCGGTTTTGCCAACTCACCTTAGGTTGTGAACTGAAACATGAGGCAGATACAAGACTCAAGTGGGCTACACAATGGAAACAGTGGGCATGTAAATGCTTACCATTGAAACTTTCCTGGGGCCCACCATTGCGTTTGTATGAGATCCAACCTATTCACAAGGTTATTCCCACCAGATGAAGGAAAATATAAGGACTAGCCTGATCCAAAACTTCCATGGCCCCAATTACCCCTAGTTGCAAGGCTTAGTTGGACCCCAATTGGCACACTTCAATACAATGCATGTCATTCCCACTAACTAGTTCTCAGCTGTTCACGATTCATGTTCTTATCAGATATGGTGGCCAAGGTGGAGAAAGTTATCGGTGATTTGGGAGGCAATTTATTGCTGTAGCGCACCCCGGATTGCTTCTGGCACGTCACAGATCTCTCTGTCTCTCCCTTTCGGCATTGCACAGTCCTTGGCCTAAACATGGTCCCACCCTTGATTCTTTTTCAGTCTGGTGTAAAAGAGGATCCTTGAAGCCGATTTAGGCTGCTTCTTGCTGTCTGTACATTGGAATGCACAATGCATAGATCTGACGAATGATTGATATGACTTGGTCTAGTCTTTTAGTTGGGCCATCTGATGAATGGTGATGATGGTAAGGCACCCTGCTCGCTCTGTACTTTTTGGGGGGAATCATTTGGGGGTCCTGCTTCCCTTTACCTTAAGATCTTGATTGGACGCTGATAAGTGATTCACCCACTGGGTGCTCTCCAGTGGTACCAGTACTAGTACCATAATGAGCTTTCGTGGCATGGGGTAGATGTGGGGTCCATGTGATGTACGCAGCACATCTACCCATTCTATCTGATGCGCGGCCTCATGTTACCCCCAGGTCCCAAAAATCAGATTGATCCAAAACTCAGGGGGGCCGCTGCACGGGGAACAAGTTGGGAGGGAGCGGCCACCTTGATTTTCACCGAGGCCCATCTTAGTTGCAAATCATGCCAGATGAAGGGTCTGAATGCCCTGGAGTCCAGATAAAACAACAGTGCCCCCGGGGTTGTTAGTATGCTGGGACAGGTATTAATAGGTTTTCCAATTTTACGTTAGCTCACACCAGTTAAGAAGAATGTAATTACCAAAAAATGATGTAAATTCCATATAATGAAGAGATAGAGGGAAGGTAAAGCTACGAATTCAAAGGGCTTTATGTAAAAATGTTTTCTTCACCTCACGGTCCACACCAGACCTTAAATTCCCGGGCTAGTTGATGAACCGACAGTTCGTCCTCACCTCCCCTTTGTGTGAATCTGTCAGCACATCGAGGGTGCTGATCTTTGCCATCGCCTTCCCAAACTGATTCGCCCAGCTATGTGGATTCCTTGCGAAGTACTTCACCATCTTCCTTGTCCTTGAGTCGGTCATCAGTGCCTGGTCGCTCTGGAGCAGTCCCCGCCCCATCTGCACGCCCACATAGTAGGCATTGTCGAGTGTCATGCTGGTGATGGAGTCGAGTGGCATCGACCTGCTGCTGTTCGGGAGAGTTTCTGATGGCGTGCACATGAGCTTTAGGTAGTAGGCGTAGGTTGGGTCCAGGCTTGGGTCTGTCGGATTGTCAGCACTGAAATTAAGCATCCGGTGCTCAAAATTGCGGCACCCTGCCTTGCCAATGGAGTGTGCTCCGGAGAGTATGACCATCTCATTGGCACTGAAGCCCTTCTTACCAAACATGTCGATGAGCTGGGTTACGTTGTGGTAGGGCGAAGGGAGGTTGTCGCCTACTTCAGATGCGAGGGATGTGCGCCCATCGCGGCGGCCAGACTGGACTCTGTAGTGTGGGAGGCCTGCGAGGACGGCGGCATCACGGGCGGCAAATGCGAGGATGTCAGCGCAGGAGACTCTGCCAGGGCACTCGTCCTCAAGGCGTGCCTTGGCCTTGTCAATGACCTCGAGGCCTCGGAGGGTACCGGCATTGGCTGGACTGTCCTTCTCGATGGCCTCGTTCGTCGGTGTGGTGTCGAGCAAGATGGAAGCGTCGCAGCCCTGTTTCCATTACGGGGGAGAATTTTATTATGACGTAGCATTGCAGGTATGCCTCTGTGCGTGCATATGGGGTTCACTACTTCCCCAGTGCAAAGATTATGCTTAAAGACGGTTTCTGCATGGCGACATATCAAGAGGCAATTCGTGAAAGATATCTGGGTCATTTGCAGGGCCCATCATCAACTCACTCTGGCCTGGAATTCAGACAGGCTCACCCGCTCATCAGGTGGGGCCATGTGTATAACTTCGAACGTGACTGTTCTTTATCCTTTTCCTATCCGCCGGGTGTTCGCATGCACGTGGACCCACTTGATGAGTGGTCCTGCTGATATTTGGCTAGGGCAAGTTTGTATAAGGCCATCCTATGAATGCTCGGATCATGTTGGCATCGTTTTGGCACGTGTGCCAAAATGATTCGTGTTCTGCAAATCTCTTGAGCCTATCTACCAACCACATAAACAAGGAGTCGTTAGGCCCCCCTTGACTCTTAAAAGGAGTTCTGAATCTGTTTCTGGAGAATACATTTTCGGTGAAGGAGATTTTATCTTTGGTGTTGGGCTCTCAAAATTCAGTTTTTATATTTGTAGCCAGGTGACGGTGAGGAGAGGAGAACCCTTTCTCTATATCATTTTCAAAAAACACAATGGCAGAATCAAATCCATTTTTCAAAATTTTGCTTTTTTAAAGATGGCAATCATTAAAAGTGCAAATTTTAGAATTGAATTTTTATGAGAATTCATTTGCCACCCTTTCTCAAAACCCAAACACATGCAGCCGTATACAGAACTCAGGTGTGCCATACCATCTAAAACCAGGTGAAGACATGCCTAGAACATCTAAAACTACTTGGTGGGGCCCACCTAAGTTTTGGATGCAGCTGAAACTTGGTCTGACCCCTCATCCAAGTGGGACACACACAATAGACGTGCTAGATTTGTGAACCACATCTCGGTATGCCCAATAAACGATCGTGAAGGTAACCCTTCTCAACTGTTATCTGTGGTGTGGCCCACCTAAGTCAGGGATTGACCTGATATTTAATTCCGTGGCCTATCATGGAATGATGCATCTAAATAATGGTGTTTATGTCCTATCCACATCACAGTGGGGCCCAAACAGCCCCACCCAGCATCCTTGCGCAGGAACTCCATGCGAAAGGCTTTCGCAGGAAATCAGCTGCGCTGGAAACCTAGGTGGAGGCCAACTCGCTGTTTGTGAGAAATTTATCCATCCGTTTTTTTAGCTCATTTTAGGACTTGAGACAAAGATTGAAGAGGATCCAAGGCTAAAGTGGGCCGCACAAATGGAAAAGGTGGTTAGGGAAATTTCAACCGTTGAAACCTCCCTGGGCTCGACAGTGATTTATCGGCCATACCTACCGTTCATAACGTCATTCCTACTGTGATGAACTGAAAAAACAAATATTATCCTCATTCAAAGCTTATTTGTCCCCACAAAATATTTCATCTATGGACGTTCAATCCTCACGTTTTCGGATCACCTGAGTCTCGTATCAGGTTCTTTTTTGGTCCTATATCCTAAAATGAGCTTTAAAAATGAATGGACGAGGTAGATTTATCACAAACATCACGGTGGGCCCCACCTAAGTTTCCAGTGCAGGAAATCCGCGTCCAAAGAGAAGATGTGAAAATCATACTCGGACAAAACAGTCGTGGAAGGACAGCCGGATGAGGCCGGCGGGCAGGCCTGCATCTGCATGGACGGCAGCGCGGACGACATCGGCCACAATATGTTCGGCATTCGGGCAGGTAAAGTAGTAGAACCGGTGGCGGAGAGGATGAGCTGCGGCCGATTGGGCTAGGATAGAGGAGATGAGGAGGCCCCACACAAAGAGTGGGCCATTACCAATCTCCATGGTGTTGTATGCTGGATGCTTTCGTGAGGTCTTCTGGTGGGGGACGGACGCGCCTCAGCTAGGGAACCTTGGCGAGCCGCTTTTGGCATATAGGAAGAGTGCTTTTTATATATAGATATCTGGTGGTGGGGCACGCTTTGAAAGAGTCTTTGACGGTTTTGTTCGTTATTGTTAAGGCTTTGGCTCCGGGTCCATAGGGAGCTGTGCTGAAACGGGAAGCCTGCCCAGTGTAATTCAATCCATCCTTTTCATGTCGTGTGGAGTTAATTAATACTCTGCTATATTGTGATACTGTTTCCTGTGGTTGGGTCCACCGGATTTGCTTACCTTTTAGGATCATGACCTAAAATGAACTTTCAAAATGGATGGACGGTATGGATGTAAGGCACATACATCACAGTGTGCCTCACAGTTAGGAGCAGTGATCTTTCATTGAATACTAGATTGTAAGGGAGAACTTTTCATTAGTAGCATAAATTTCTTTTCAAATTGCCGAACCAAGGAAAACTTAAATTTAGAGCTTTGCTATCCATGTTACATATGCTTGATTGCCAATGAATGTTACTGTAAGTTTTTATTTTCATTTTAATTTAATACAATTGAATTCCTTTCACTCTTAAATGCTCGTACTTAATAAATGTGAGCATGACCTAAACACAAAAGAAAATAACAAAACCAAAATAAAAGATAAAATGCACGTAAATATACATGGTTTGTTAATATGCTACTACATGGGCAACAATACAGAGATTTCTTCTTCACTACAAATAGATAGATTGAAATACAAGATTTAACTTTCTATCACTCGTATAAGGAATCCCAAATCAAGAAATACCCCAGAAAATGAATATAGTGAAATTTTAGTACCTCTCTCTATCATGATCACCTATACGGACTACTACCTAAGAGAGCAAGTGGCAAAGTCCCACCTAAAACTACACCATATGTGGTTATTAAGGTTGTATGAGAGAGATGTGGTTATTAAGGTTGTATGAGAGAGAGAGATAGAGATAGAGAGAGAGCATCTCTCACCTCGGCTATTACAGTGAGAAAAAGTCTTTTCAACTGGAAGGTAAAAAGAATCGCAAATTACCTGATTTCATTTACAGGTGGCTGAATAGACAGCTGAATTGCCTCAATTTTCAATCATAAACGATAGCTCATAATCTCTCTATATATCTCAAAACCGAGGTGAGAGAGAGAGAGAGAGAGAGAGAGAGAGAGCATCTCTCACCTCGGCTATTATGGTGAGAAAAAGTCTTTTCGACTGGAAGGAAAAAAGAATCACAAATTACCTGATTTCACTCACAGGTGGCTGAATAAACAGCTGAATTGCCTCAATTTTCAATCATAAACGATAGCTCAAAATCTCTCTATATATCTCAATGCGTGGGGTTGTAGGTGTTTGGTTCAAATGGAGCTGTGAAATGCTTTGGCACATTTGATACCATTTGGTACCATACACATGAACCAACGACCAAAATTTGAACCAAACAATGCAACATGCCATTATCCATCTTTGAGTATATCACACGTGCCAGTGTACAACATGTGCTAATATTCAAAGTAGGTGTGTCTCCTTACATCTTCAAATAAAATATTCACAAAAACTTCACTTTTTTTTTTTACCAAATAACAAATTTTGATAATAAAGATATTTTTTTTTCAAGAAAATCTAATTGGAAGACAGCAAAGAGAACACCTTCAATCAGATATGACTTCTGCTATTTTTAATATGATGCTCCACCTGTTGGGTGGCGCAACTTGCTATAACTGCTCTACAAGCTGGATTGTGATGACCCAGATGAAGATGCCGGTGTGCTTAGACAGGCGGTTACAGTTTAACATATGGTGACATGCACACACCACAGTCAACCATTGATTCACTAAGGGTGCGTTTGGCTGCACCAAATATAATTAGGTTTCATGATTAATCAGTCTAATGTGAGGGAAAATATCATGAAATTTTATGATATTTGGTGCAACCAAACGCATGGAAAAATATAAATACTCCTCTATTTCGTGACTCAATACTGTGGGTCACCCCTTTGGGCCCACATGTAGATATAACATGGTAGATGGGAGACCGTCCACATTCTAGGTGCTGAGGTATTGCATCAACACATGACTCATTTCGATCCATTACCTTAGGAGTCCCGCTGCTTAAAAGTTGTATATGCCGTCATTTTGCAATGATCGAAACCGTTTATGTGATGGAAGGCTGCCGTATAGATGGTTTACATAATAATATAAAAAAAAGTTCTCTAAGATTGGAAGATCATATCAATGGCCTACAAAACAACAGTTAAAAGGAGAGCTCATCCTTGAAACAACCCTATCTAAGAGTTTTTTGAGCTTAGCCATCTATATATGACCCCTTTGGATCAATTGAGAATGACCCAAGATCCAACAGCTGCATCCTCACATGATATATCACACTCCCTAGCGATGGTTTTACCTCAAATGGGCCACAACAACAAAGTTAACTCTTGATGTGATTATACAGCTCCAGCGAACTGTACAGTGAGTTCAGTTTGTACATGTGGGGCCCATTATCGTGAACAATTCAAGTGATCCGAGGCGTTGATATGATGGTCCTCAATCCTTATTTGAAGATCCCAGCTATAGAATATTTTAGCTTTTAGAACGGTACCTGATATATGTAGCCATTTCTTTGTTGGCCACCCATTTCCATTAGGGGAATTTTCGGTGCTTTGGCCACTCACAGAGAGATCCAGGCCGTTGATCAGGCAGGACCACTCATTATGTGCTGCAGCTAGTCCTTGCAAGTGAATTAGAGAGAGAGAGAGAGAGAGAGAGAGAGAGAGAGAGAGAGAGAGAGAGAGATTGGATCACAGCAGATACCAATTTTCCTTACCTGCGGCTCACCTAATGAGCGGCCCAGCCTTACACATTGGACCACAGCAGATACAAATGGGCCCACCTGACGGACATCCTGAATCCAACACGTGCCAAGTAGCCTTACCAGGGTTCTCAGTTGAAGATCCAAATCCAATCTTAAGCTAGAAACAACTCCAATTACATGAAACAACAGTCGGCCATCTTTTCCTTATAAACAATTATCAGTTAGCTTTTCTAAATTCATATTAACTTGAAATCTCATAAATACAAGTTGAGCCCCGGGAAAAGAAAAATAAAAACACACTATGAATCCGACTTGAAAGAGGAGGCAACAGCTGACGGTTCTCTTGGCAGAGTTGCAAAGCCCTACGACGTGTATGGTCAACTGTTGATGCAGTGCCTTTTAATGTAAATTAGCAGCCAATCCATTAATGCTTCAAGGTCCAATCTCTACAACGTTTGTGGAATAAGCTTATTTAGGCCGATCCAACCTGAAAATCTCGATGACAATGGTAAAGGTTTGGAATATTTTATTAAGAAAAGACCGACAATACAAGACCATTGAACTGATTATATACAAGACTAGAGGTACAGAGAGATAAAATAAAATAAAGTAATATGCCTAATATAGCTACATGTACAACTTCTTTTTTTTTTTTTTTTAACACACTCACCCCACAATGGGTACACAAACCCATGACCTCTCTCTTGAAACTCTTGTGAGTCTACCACTGAGCCGTGAGTAAGGACCCGGCTACATGTACAACTAATATTTACTACATACATGAGATGTACTATAACATCCGTCCTCAAACTCAAGATGGTATAAAAGAAAACATCCGGAGTTTAGATAACAGGTAATGGAACGTCACAGAAGGATGAGTTTTGGTAAGGAGATCTGCAACTTGATGCTCTGAGGAAACAAATGGGAGAGTGATGGTTCCTTGAAGAAAATGATGATGAACAAAATGGCAATCAAATCTCAATGTGTTTTGTGTGCTCATGGAACACATGTGAGAAATTTGAATTTCGCTTTTATTATCACAAAAGAGTGGAGTCGGCTCAGTTGAGGAACACCCATGTCTTGAAGAAGCCATACAGGTTCAGATGAGGTCTGGGCAAGAGCATCATACTCTATTTCAGCACTCAAGTGAGCAACAATTGGTTATTTCTTACTCTGCCATGATATATGAGAATCACCCAAGAAAATACCAAAGCCAGTAGTAGATCGCGGATTAGTATCATCACCTGCCAGATCAGCATCTGGATAAGAATGAAGCTCAAGTGCAGAAGACGAGGAGAAGAGTAACCCCCTGAACTAGAGAACTTCGAATGTATCTTAATATCCAAAGAACAGCAGCACTGTAAACAGAGTGAGGTGCAGCCATGAACCAACTCACCACATGTACAGCACAATTGATGTCAGGACGAGTAATGGTGGGATAGTTCAGACTGCCAACAAGCTGGCGATATGAGGCAGGGTCAGAAAGAAGCTTTCCATCCATAGGATGAAGCTTGACATTCACATCAAGTGTAGTATCCACAGATTTGTTATTAGATAATCTGCCTCAGGTAAGAATATCAGATTCATACTTCACTTGAAACAAAATGTATTCATGGGAAGAAGAATAATCTCCTTCAATACCAACAAAATAAGTCTACCTAGATCTTTCATCTCAAAGCATTTGCTTAAATGGATCTGGGTGTCATGAATGCCAATGGAATCATTGCCAGTAAGTACCATGCCATCAACATAAAAGAGAAGCAGGACAAGAGCTCGATCTGCTCATTGAACAAACTGTGGGTACTCTGTATGAACCCAAGAGTACTCTCAGCAAAGCAAAACTTCTCAAACCATGCACAAGGTGCCTGCTTGAGCCTATAGAGATCTTGACAGAGCTTGCATACCTGATGTGGTTGATGTGCCAGACCAGGAGGCAGTTACAAATAAACCTTTTAATGGAGATCACGATGAAGGCAGGCAATCCTTACATCCATTTGAAGAACTGCCACTTACAAGCCGAGGCAATGACAATCAATGTGCAATCAAAATTCATGCGAGCAACAGGGGAGAAGGGCTCTTCATAGTAAATTCCATAGTCTTGAGTACCCTCAGCTACCAGCCTAGCTTTGTTCCATTCAATGGACCCACCTGATTGAGTTTTAACAATGTAAATCCATTGACACCCAATTAAATATTTTCCAGGAGGATGATCGACAAGATCTCGGGTATGTGTAGGCATCGAGTTCTTCAGCCATATCTTGTTGCCAATGGGGATCAGAAGATGCCTCTCTGTCTCTAGCAGGCATATATGGTACAGGATCAGTATGAACAGAGAGATCTGGTTGATGACTCCTCAGAATATCTACTCTTGGGACTCACAGGTGGATTGATGGATAAACAGAAATCAGTGCCAACAGAGTCAGAGAAAGAATGAAGAAACCGAAGTGCTTCATGGCTAGAAACAGACGTGGTATGAAATCAAGGAAGAGAATAGAATCATATCTGTTCCTGGAAGGTCACATGCCAAGCAATCTAAGTTTCTATGAAACCAGATTGTAACAACGACATCACCCCTTCCCCCCGAATTGTATCTGTTCCCGGAAGGTCACTTGGCATTTCCATAGCCCAAACATACACAAAGAACAAACTGATTGGACCAACTTACTTCATTCATGTTTATGCAAGAGAATAAAACAAGTACACCCACATAAGTTAAGTGTAGAATAGTCTGGAGATACAGAGTAACGATGCTCATAGGGTGAGATTGCCATTAATGACAGCAGAGGGGATATTGTTAATGCTACAAACAGAAGTATATGCAGCTTCTCCCCAAAATTCTTTTGTTACAGAAGAGAGGCAAGTAACAAAGTACATGTGGTCTCAAGTATGTGATGTTGTTTTCTTTCAGGAACACGAACACCATTTTCTTGTGGTGTTTCTGGACATGATAATCAGGCCAAAGTGCCATGAGAGACGATGATCTTTAAAGATTTAGACATGCTTCTCCACAAGAGTCAGAGAGAGATTTTAATAGCTTTGGAAAATTGAGTATTTATCATGGTGGAAAATTCAATCCAAACCTGATAAAAATCGGGTTTGGAATGCAGAAGATATATCAAATTATAATGAGAAAAATTGTCAAATAAGATAACATAATACTGAACAACACCCATAGATGTCACTAGAGCAGGACCCCACAAGTAAAAAATGAATGATGCCAAAGGAGATGAGGCAGTTTCACTAGTTGGAAATGGCAATGCTGTATGTAATGCCAGTTTGCAGTCAATGAAATTGATGATATTTTCAGTTGGGAACTTACCTAGCTTACCAGTTGAAGCCATATACTTAAATCTAGGCAAGGAAACATGACCTAATCTGTTGTAAAAGAGTAAAAAAGGGGCAACCACGATTACACAGACGATTAATCGTGAGCGTTGACCGAGCTGAACTAGCAAGGAATGGGGGTTGTAGTCCTAACCTTAGACCCTGTCCCAACCTACTTTCCAGTTAAGCCTTCTCAAACAAAACAACCAGAGAATGAGAAGACAACATCAAACCCTTGACCACATAATTGTCCCACAGATATAAGGCTCATGCTTAACTTAGGAACATAGTCAGTAAGGGATATTTTGGCATCCGAGGTTTCAACAGAGCTAATTCCTTTCACTGTCATAGGAGAACCATTTGATGTATGAATAACAGGAGGATTAGGGGGTGTTTGGCGCATGGTATTGGGAAGGATTAGGTGGGATCGGATTCAAAAAACAAAATTATTACCAATGGCAGGGATTGTTCCTAATATCATGGGATAAGCTTAATTACATGCTATGTTTGTAATATGGTGGTACATTGAATGGATATACCCACCATCGTTTGAAACTATTGAGAATAACACGTGTTATATCCAAACTGTTTATCTGTTTTGTGACCTCATTTTATGGCATGGGCCTAAAAATGAGGCAGATCCAAAACCTATGTGGCCCCAGAGAAGTTTTCAACGATAGGTATTCAATCCCCACTGCTTTCTGTGGTGAGGTCCACTTCAGCTTAGATCTACCAGATTTTTTAGCCCATGCTCTAAAATGATCTCGAAAAATGGGTGGACGGTGTGGATATAGTCCACACATCATGGTGGGACCTACACAACTTGCTAACATTGAGTGAAATTGGCACGGACCCGATGCAATTCCATCTCATATAATTCCAAGCTTTTCTAGTATACCCAAACATTGAATGGAATTGGCACGGGACCAAATGCAATCCCATCCCACCTAATCCCATCTAATACCATGCGCCAAACGCCCCCTTAGGGTCTGTTTGGTTTTCCAATTACAACGGTAAATGGCTGTAAATGGGTAACGATTATTTACTCTTGTAATTGAGTGGTGACATCACTTACATTTGACTGCAATGATGGTGTGGCTACATCGTTTGTTTCACCCAGAAATCACTGTAAAGATGGTAGTTTTATAGTGTGAAAATGTAAAGATTACAATTTACTTTACCTACTTCCTTCACAAGTGTATACGAGCTATAAATCCTATTTAAACAAACACCTAGAAATAATACTGATGACACATTTACTTTGCATTTCATAGGAAATTAGAAAACCAAACAAGCCCTTCGGGACAGATGCAATGGATTTAAAGGCTTCAGGATGAAATGTCATATGATGTGAAGCACCTGAATCAATAAACCAACAGGGAAATCTGAGATAATGGATAGGACTGGGCCAATGGATGAGTTGCAAATACGAAGAAGAACTTGATCGATCATCTCCCGGATTTCTCCTATAGTGAAATGTCTAAGAGATGCCATTGCAGATAAGGTACCTGACAACATTTTTGCAGATCTGTCGATGGTAAAAGAACCATTTGTGAAGATTTATGCTGGTTGATAGATACTGACCAGGAGCGATTCAGCATGGACGAAAAATGGCTCGTAGACCCTTTTTTTTTTTTTGGGTACCTTGGAGGAACCACCTCCGAGGGGTCTGTAAGGAACGTAGACAGGGGGGCTTGAAGCATGGACCCCTATTGGGGATGTCTCTACCAACTTGTAGATTTGACAAACAGAATATCAAAACATGTGCACCCATGGACTGCCAAAATGTGCATCTGTGGACCACCAAAACAAGTCAAGCCCCTTTCTTCTACAAATGGATTCCCCTTCCAAAAAGGAGGGTAGACAAACTGAGCAGTTCTGGCGAGCTGAGGTGAGATGAGGCGGAGCAGGACAACCTGGTGCTTGTCCAACAAAGTTGCGACAATGGAAGTGGACAATACAGCAACTGTTGGTGAATAAAACGGAGGTGGTAGTTGATTGGAGCAGATGGAACAGGTTTTAGGAGAATCTCTCAATTTCAGGTGATGGAGAAGGGGCTACTCCAGATGGCGGGTGGTGGTTGTGCTACAACAACCTAAAACAACGGCTGTGGGCAACTGTGGATGGCTGGTACTGGATCTAGGGAACTGATGGCCCAGACCTACGGCTGAAGAACCAGATAGCCTGGATCTGGGTAGAAATCCAGGTAGATATCAACAGTTCTTGAATGCGATTGCAGATGATTCTACTGATGGCAGACGAAGAACTGCAGCAGGATGGTGGGCATAGACAACAGCAGACCTTGCATATCAGATGAACGAACATGACCACTAAGACGGAACTTAGTACTGAAGATAGGAACCAAAGCCTGAGATTAAAGGCCCAAGAAGGGCTCTAATACCATGAAAATCTGGATAACAATTGTAAAGGTTTGCGATATTTTATTAAGAAAAGACCGACTATATAAAACCATTGAGTACTGCTTATATACAAGATTAGAGATAAAAATGGATAAACGTAACAACAATGCAGGTCACTACGAGTGAATTTCTAGGTTTTTTTGGTGTTTATCCACTGTTTTCTATGGTGTGACCTATTTAATGATTGGATCTCATCATCTCGCACATGCGCATGTGTGTAAAGGTGCATGCACAGTTATCTAGTCTACTTCACTAAAGTCAGCACATTTCAACAGGAGATGGACATGCTCAACTGAAAGAAAAGAAAAAGAATGATTTTAAATCTGCCGACCTAGATAGGTGGCCCATTGGTATCATCTATTTGTGAATATATAGCTCTTGCTTCACCACAAAGAAGCATCCAATAACACTCCCAGGTTCCATGATGAACTGTTCTTGGAAGGTTCCCATCCGTTTGCTGGTGAGATCAATCGAAAGATCTTGGAAGCTCGGCATGCCCTCTGCCTGCACACCATTTCCGCAAATGAGAAAATGGGTCCCAATTATGAATGACCCTGACACACGGATGGCGACTCCATCTTGCCCATGTGCACGGCACTGCAGTTTCTCCACGACATGCACAAGCTTCTCATGGGGCCGGTCACCTGCTAATGTTCTTCGTACATTTGACAGGGTCGTGAAGATGTCGTTTGGACCCACGGAAAGTTTCTCTGAGAAACTGGCACATGGAAGGAAGGTTGGTGTTACGGAATAAATGAAAACTGAGGAAGTATATACTTAAACGCCTTGAAATTATAGGTGTCTTTCTAGAAAGGGCGCGCTCCAGTGGTACTGGTACCACCGTAAGCCACAATGGTACTGTTCAGATTTGGGGTCCACATGATGTGTTCACAACATTCGGCTCGTTCATAAGATGCTTCGCCTCACAACCAGGGCCCAAAAATCATACCAAACAGAAACTCGAGTGCGCCACAACACGGGACATTGAGAGGGGAAGCCTATCCTCGACTTGCGTGGGTGCCCAAAATATTGTATATATGAAATCCAGGCCGTCCAGACCCTTCATCTGCAACTCAGGTGGGCTGCGGTGAAAATAAAGGTGGGCATCCCCTCTCACCTTCTTCCCTGTTCTTTGGCTCACTACAGTTTTGGATGGAGCTGATTTTCAGACCCCTGGGTAACCTGAGGGGATGCATCGGATGGATGGGTTGGATGTAATACATACTCCATGTGGGCCCCTCTTCTGCCTGATACCACCATAAGCTTATGATGGTGCTGGTACCACAGGTATGCACCTCTTCCAGAAAATTTGCAACCCAAAAGATTGAAAGGGGGACACGGATGAAATGCTGCATACCTGAAGGTTGAACCTTGATTATACAAGGTTTTTGCATGATGCCAAAGTTCATCAGGTCCATCAAAAAGCATGTAGTAGTGTACTGTGAGCATCTGTCAGGCCGATAGAGTAGAGTTTTAAAAATTCCATATTAAATCCATGTTAGTTTTTAATGCTAAGCCCATATCAATACAGAAAGAACAACACATTTCAGATTTCTAGCCTTTTACATACATATGGATATAAGCATGCATGTTGACACACTTGTGGGCAGCTCTGGCCCCCATTTTTCTTAAATTGTGAAAAAAGGGAGTGATTGGCGAAACAGCAGTTGCGAAGCTGACTCCACATGGCTGGGACGGTTCTATGATGATGGTGATGTAAAATGAACTTTCATAATTTATACGTATGACATTTTTCCTTCTAGTTTTAGAAAAACATGAGTGATGGCATATTTTGAAGCCTACGCCTGGGTTCCTAGTCTGATTTGGTTGACTTCACGAGAAACCACAATTTTTTTTGAAGAGGTTTGCTAAGCATGTGTGCATAATGCAACCCATCCACATGCCGCAAAAAGTGCCAGGCGGAACACAGCTTGCCCATCAGGTGGATCTGATCATGTTGATGTGCTAGCCCAAAAATCAGGCTAGTCGACCCATCAAGTGGGTCATAATAGTAGAAACAGGCAGATGCCTTAGAAAATGTTGGCCAAAATTTCTTTCAGCTGCCCGTTTGTTTCAGAAATCTTGGCTGAGATGATGTGTGGACAGGCTTGATTTTTTGGGCCTGGTTATTCCCACAAGGGATATCTTGATGGAATGCTTGGGTCTTACACCCATATACCATGCTGGCACATGTAATAGCAATTGGGTGGCTTTTGTTGTGATAAGAAAGAAGAGGCTTCCTTATGCATGTGGACCATGTTCAAAAAACCAGACCAGACCAAACGGTTGACCAGTTTGGACCAGAAACAGCCACAAACTGCCAGGTCAATAGACACCCAGGTCAACTGTAGGTCACCTATTTTCATTTGCAATTGTGTAGTTATCTAGGTCAATGTGAGTACCAAATTTCGAAAGGCCTTACCCACCAGAACTAAGTATTTTGCTAGCTTATTATTTTTACTTCTTCTTCTTCTTCTTCTTCTTCTTTTTTGAAAGGCTTCTTCTTCTTCTTCTGATTTTTTTTAAAAAAATTTTTTTTAAATTTTTTTTTTTTTGTTTAATAAAAAAAGAAAAAAAAAAAAGAATTCATTTATGGTAATAAGCAAGATGTCCCAAGTAGGAACAGTTTGACCCGGCTGGACTGGTGGTTGGACCAAACTGCCCAAAAAAACTGGGTTGGTGATCATCTCAGTTTTAAACCACTGGTGTGGCTTGGGAAAGGTCAATATAGAAAAAAAAAAAAAAGAAAAAAAAGAAGAAGGAAATAAACAAAAAAGAGAGAAAAAATAAGAATACAGATCAGGGAAGAAAGATCAATGGAGATCCGATAATGTTAGGGTTATTGAAAGAAGACGGTGTGAGCAGAGGTTATTCTTTTGACTTTGAAGGGATCAAGGCATGTTTTCTTATTTTGGGGAGGAGCTTAATTCAAATCTAACATTATAAACACGAACTGTCTAAAAAACGTTGGGAAAAAAAAAACCAGGCAAATAAAAGCAGAAAAAAAGAAACCCTGGTTTCCTCCGATAAACTCTGGTGAGTAAATTGGCAAATTGATCGTCAATGCATCAATTTAGTTGATTTACCGAAAATCAGCCCAGAAAAAATAAAATTAAATTAAAATCCGAGTTTTTGGGACTCAGCTCCCTCGTCCTGACCAAGCTGTTAACTCATGGAGTCAAGATTGCTTCCCAATACCATCAACCACAGGATGTTAGTGCACAATTTGATGGAAGGCTGACAACAAAGAAGTACCAGGAACTCACATCTGCTAAATCCTTCAACCTTTGAGTTGGATCGAAGATGCTCCTGACAAATGCTGGTAGGTCCACGCTTGTGTTATCATACTTTGTAATAAATGGGTGTGATAAAAGCTGCAATATGTTCATCAAAATCCATTATGAAAATACACTAGGCAAGTAAAAAAGAATACCATCACAAGAAACATCTTATCATTCCAATCAAAACAGTAATGCAACTAACAGAGAAGTTTCCAAATGGATGGCTAAAAGACTCCATGACAGACTCTAGTTGCAGTTTCCCATTTCATTTCACAGAGGAAGGAGGTACATTTTGTTTTCATAGTCATATTGATACGCAAGATATTTTCAATTTCACAAGGACAATGCATTCTTTTTTCCTTTTCCTTTTCCTTCTTCTTTTTCCCAAGTGTCATATTGCGCAATCTTGTTGGCACACGCAACCACATCCTTCCAGAAAAACCTTAACTTTTTCCTTATTATTCACAATCATTTCTTGCCTTGAGTGCCCAATACTACAATTGCATCACATGTTACTTGTTAGTAACTTAGTATATTATTCAAAATAATCACTATAATGGTTAAAAGCTGCATAGTGACTTAAGAGAGCAACAGTGGCACTCATGGTATTAAAAAATGGTTACGTTGTAGTCATTATGTAAAAGAAATGGTCACCCTTGTTACACGATATGAGGGTCAATCAGTCTGTTATGAAAAAAGTGGGCTGTATCAGCCAATATGGGACGATACACCATGTATCGGCACCATTATGGAGCTGCTACAACCATAAAGGGCCAATTTTGAGAAATTTCTTTTCAAAAATTTCTCTTGTTTTTCTACTTTTTATTGATTTCATCTATGAAGGAATTTTAGAAACTAAGTTTAAACTAGATGTAGGACTATTTTTAGGATCAAAACACACAATTTGAGTGGAATTCAATGAACCAAAGTGGACTGGACTATTTTGGGAGATATAAAAGGGTAAACTATCATTTTTCATTTTTCCATCTTTTTGTTGTACTTGTATGTAACAGGCCCTAATCCACCAGGTCATGCTTAATTTGTGTCTGATTAGGGCTTGCTTGGTGAATTTTCAGTAGGACAAGTTGCATTGCACAACAAACAACATTCTTAACAAAGAATCGCCCATTACACCATCAAATACATGTCCAAAAAAAAAACATATTTGGGATCCTAACTGAAAAAAAAAAAAAAAAAAAAAAAAAAAAAAATTTTGGGATCCTTGCTTAAAAAAAATAAAAGAATTTTAACAATAAATTTGACATGTTTTTCTCAAAGGAAAAAGTTCTGGCCAATATGGCCTGTATCACATCGGCCAGCAAGTCGGCCGATAAGCCGGTCATTACCTTTACCTAATACCTTGGTGATACTACCAAACTAAATAAATAGATAGATAGTTGAAAAAAGTGTGCAAACTTCTTTAATATGCAAGAGTTACAATGGCTAGGAATCTCCCACCTGCTCAGCCGTTGGCCGTGCATCTGCATCCTTCTGTAGGCAAGCATCTATAAACGAGCAGAACTCAGGGGAGAATGAGTTCTTTGAAGGTGAAGGAGATGGATCATACAGGATCTGTCATGAAGAATGCAAACTCGTTGTAAGTTGGAGTATGATGACATAAAAAATCAATGGAATGTGGAGGGAAGACAAAGAAGTTCCAAATATGAGTATGGGTACCAAAGTACAGATGATCAAGGCATGCTATAATGCAACCGAGAAATAAAACAAACCTCTAGAAAATTGACTTGGCAACTAGGGGTGCATATGGTAACAATTCTATGTCAGCAAACATCATATACAGATTGATTTTCTCACAAGCTTCTTTTGAAAAAGAATGGCTTTGAAAGAATAGTGTTTGACGTAAATACTTTGGAAGAACAAGGCTTGTTTCTAAATTGATTATGATAAAAGGTCCAGTTATCCTCTGGATCATGCATTTCAATCTGTATATGATGTTTACTGACATAGAATAGTGTTTGATGTAAATACTTTGGAAGAACAAGGCTTGTTTCTAAATTGATTATGATAAAAGGTCCAGTTATCGTCTGGATCATGTATTTCATGGGACATTTGATCGGTTGCTCATAACCCTTCTAGCTATTATTTTGAACCTAACCATTGATCAATGGATGGTGCAATTCATTTTTCACAAAAAATGATTCAATCATGGATTTGGATCATATAATGCATGTGTTCTGCCTTTGCTTCGTCATGTCTCTCAAGAATATCTGACTTGGTGATCCTATCTATACTATCTAAAGGTCACTTTGATTTAGTCATGCTAGCCACTGATTAGTGTACAATAAAACGGACGGTCCCAATCATTTATGAAAAAGGTTTAATCACAGATTTGGACCATCCACAAGGTGGACCCACCCCTTACTTTACATGCCTATAAAGAATCATTTCGATTGAATGATGCTAGCCACTGGTTAGCGGCCAATAAAATGGACGGTTCAAACCATTTATGATAAAAAAATAGAAGGTTAATCATGGATTTGGATCATCCATGTTGTGGGCCCAAGGTATTCCAAAATGGTTATGTAATAGCTATAAAGACCGTTACGTAACGGTTATGGTGACAACTAAAGACTGTTACGTAACGGAAAAAATGATCCGTAACAACTGTAACAGCTCCGTAACGGTCTGTTATGTGGCCAAATTATTATTATTATTATTTTAATAATTTGTAATGGCCATTACGGCCGATATGGTAACAGTAATGGTGGTGGGCTAATGCGGGGGCATTTTCACACTGGGCTCGAGTGGGGTTGCTTGTGGGATGCAGCGGCACACTCGGGGTGGGTGCGGCCCACGGAGGAGGTCTCGTGTTCGAGACTCCTCACCAGGGGTGATTAATGCGCATTTCACACCGAGATCAAGTGGGGTAGCCCGTGGGATGCGGGGACACACTTGGGGTGGGCGGCCCATGTGATTTGGGGCCCACAAAGGGGGTTCGGCCGAGGTCCTAAAACCCATGAGATGTGGGGCCTGGGCTATGAGATAAAGGGATTAATTCTCCATAATCTAATAGTTCGAGCTTTTAGAGCAAGTGGTTAATTGTCCTGCATCAAATTTGGCATCAAAACTTAGGGTTCTTATAGAGGAATACATTACATGTTTAGGGTTGGTTGGTTTGTTTGAGTCCATCATGCATTCAATTCATCATATGTAGCTTTGAGGAGTCCATAGTCCTTGATATTAGTTGCTAAAATTTCTGTTAGCAGGAAGTTAACAATTTACATTGCTGTAACTTTCTGTTATTCCTTTATTTTGACAACTATATTGCTTAATTTTAGTAGCACTGCGTAGTTTCCCTCATATAGAGTCCCATAGGATCATTTAGTCCCATATAGTCGTTGTAGGAAGTCCTTGGGTGGAGTTGCAAGTTGTATGCCCACACGTACGGGTTATGGTTTTGGCTAGCACCCTACACTAAACATGGAACAACTGCTAGAGTCACTAAACAAGTTGTCCCAGCAGATCGAGTCTTGGGGTAATGCTTGGAACAAGACATAGATCAACGCCTTGACCAAATAGAAGCCTCCCTCAGGACAAACCCCACCATTAGGGAAGATGACCAATCTCAAGCGGGTGGCCAGGAGGATAGACCAATAAATGGAGGTGGCCAAGGAATCAGTCATGGGCGTGCACCCGTACCCCCACCTCATGAGGGACATCAAGATCATTATTTTGAGGGGTACAACATGTGCGGCCTCGTGGCTCGTGGCTAGAGAGAGTGCACCAGAGGCTAGTGTATAGTTACCTACTGAGGTCATTCCAGTAGTGGATGAGTTTCATGATGTCTTTCCTGATGATCTACCGGAAGAGTTTTCCCCTAGGAGGGATATAGAGCACACTAGAACATGGGACACCGTAATACCTACAGCCGAGTTTGCGTTTAATAGTTCTGTTGATAATTCCACAGGTCTCAGTCTTTATGAAGTCGTTACTGGTAATAAACCTGAGAAACCTATTGATCTTGTCCCTATGTCACTGTCCCATAGGCCGTCAGAGCCTGCAGAGTCTTTTGTGCATCACATTCATTCATGGTATCAAGAAATCAGGCAGAAGATCACTACTAGTAATGAACATTACAAATTTTCTGCAGACCAGCATAAATGTTTTAAGGAATTCAATGTAAGAGACTCTGTAATAGTCCGCATCAGGCCCGAGCAGTCTCCTCCCGGGTTCGTTCGTAAGTTACACGCCTATAACGTTGGACCCGTCAAAATTATAAAACGAAACGGTCTCAATGCGTATGTGGCAAATCTTCCACCTTCCATGGGAATTAGTTCCACATTCAATGTGGAGGATCTAGTTGCATTTCAAGGGGCCATTGATGCATTGCTTAGCCTTTCGCCTAACCATCCTTATTCATCAGACCTTTCCCTTGATCCATGGCCCCCTCCCGACCCATTTTTCCAACCTCTACCTCACATACCTATCCGTCCCGACCCATCTTCCCAGCTACTACGTCCCATACTTACCCCTCCCGACCCATTTTTCCAACTTTTACCTCCCATACCTACCCGTCCCGACCCATTTTCCTAACCTCTACCTCCCATACCTACCTGTCTTGACCCATCTTCCCAGCTATTACGTCCTATACCTATCCTTTCCGACCCATTTTCTCAGCCTCTACCTCACATACTTACCCTTCTCATACCTAGAGAGGAAATAAAGGATATTCTGGACCATCAGATAATATCCACGTCGGACGGCGGGTTTCAGAAGTACCTGGTTAAATGCAAGTCACGCCCAGCTTCAGACAGCACATGACTTACTAAGGAGGAGCTTCAGAGACTTGATCCTGACATCCTCGATCGGTTTAGGAGTTTTATTTTGCCAGTGGCAAAATCTTCACAGCCGGATAGAATTGATGGGGACATCATGCCCCCCCTCCTCACGCACGTACGTATGCAGAAGCAGGGCCTTGCCATCTATCTGGCTCGATGACGACGTCCAGGGAGAGCTTCCTAGCTAGAAGACGAAGTTTTGGTTCAAAAGGGTGGGCCCGATAGTCAAGAAAAACCCATCATGGGATCTCATGATCGTGGCCCACTCGTCGAATTGATTTCATATTTTAAGTTTTGTTTATTGTTATTATTTAGAACATCGTGAACGTTTTAGATTTCTTTGTTTGATTTTTATTTTAGTTTACTTCATCGCCAAGTAATAGGTTGCGCACATGGTACGAGTTTTTGGGGTATAGGGTTTTCCCTATAAATAGACACCCCTTATAGTTCTTTTCATTCATTGAAAATTAATAAAAATTCTGCATTTTCCTACTCTCTGAGTTGTGAAGCCTAATTGGGTGCGAAGCCCTCCCTTCACTGAAGGGTTAACTACCGTGGTGCAAAGCCACATCTATCCCGATTCGCCCCCATCCATCGCCATCTCTACTACCCATCCTCTACCATCCCTTCTTCTCATCTCACCATATCATCTACACTTCGAATCAATCATCTATTGCAACAATTCTCCTCCCTACAGCAAAATTTCTGAATCTAGCCCTACAAGAGGGCTGAAACTTCGGCGAAGCACTATGCACAAATCGTACATTGGATCGAGCTGAGATTTGGGGGTTTTGGAGTCCATCCTTGACCGACCAGGGCCAAGGTGGCATTTTTTTGAATAGTGGGCCCCACACATGTGCGTCTGAGCCATTGTTGTTGTCCACGCGTGCGATACTTCTTTGGTTCGTCTCTCTTCTCTTTCACTCCGCTTTCACCCAAAATCCCTAAACCTAACCCTAAATTACTTAAATCTTCAATTTTATGCCCCCTTTTCTTACCCTAGGGTTCCCCAAATTGGAATTTCTGAATCCCTTGGATTAAGGACTGATTTTTATGCATGTAGTTGATTTCTATTTCCCTTTGACATCGTTTGGTTTATAATTTTTATTAGTCCAATTCTAGCCCGTGTCGGACTAGACCCGTATAGATTTCCCTTTTTAATTGAATGATTTGGATTATCATATGGGAAGTGGAATTTGTGTAACTGTTTCTGAATTGGTATGATCTAAGCCTGAATTCTTGCATCTCATACTTAAATTTCATGTCCTGCATCATGGGCTTAATACCTTATGGAATACCTTGTGTGGGCCCGACTTGTAGTACCTCTTTTTGCTAAGAAAGCATCTCGATCTAATGATCTTAACTATTTGATTAGTGAACAAGAAAATGGATGGGTCAAGATCATTTATGACAAAATACCATCCGATCATGGATCTAATTAAAACCATTCATCTTGTGGGCTCCACTTTTTCTTTCTTGTACCTCTCAAAAACTGCTTTAATAAGATAATCCTATCCATCTTGTCAATGGCCAATAAAATGAATGGTCCATATCATCTATGAAAAAAATTGTTTGAACATGGATCTAGGCCATTCATCTTGTGTGCCTCCCTCTGATATCCTCATTACTCTCAAGAATCACTTTGATATGATGATACGATCAATCATCATCATCTAAGCCTTATCCCAATAAATTGGGGTCGGCTACATGAATTTTGTTCTGTGGGACCCATGATGGAGGTTATGGCATGAGTTTGACAGCAGTTGCCAGCCTGACACAACCATCCTTTATTTGGGCTGAGGACCGGCAATGAGAGCACAAAACTCCCACCGACGCTACTTAATAGACTATTACATATGTTGATTTACAATCAAGCACCATCTAGCAGTCTATTACATGGGTTGATTACAATCAAGGAGCTGATTGCCATCCGATCCATGGCAACACAAATGGGTAGTCTACGTCATTTATGACAAGTATCTGATTATGGTCAGCCGACTATTGACTATGGAATCTATGGCCAACAAAATAGAGGGTCCCAATCTTTATGATAGAGGGTCCCAATTTGGAGAAACGGCATGGACAGTATGAGACAAAACAAAATCTAAAACAAGGCTAGGATAGGGGAGGAGGTGAGAAACAATCAAGGTATGATGAAAATGGTGAAAACGGTGGCGAGACGAGACACGGGATTTGGCGGAACTGATGAAAACGGTGGCGGCGGAGCTGATGACAACGGTGGCGAGGACGATATTAGTACGGACCAGGTCGAAGAAGCAGTGAATGGAAAAGCGGAAAGGGACGGAAAAGAAAAAAGCACTGAGACAGTAATAGTCGATAATCCTGATGGATGGACTGTGGTGGAAAAGAAAAAACAACAGCGGAAGTCTTTTCAACCTACGTAGCGCAAGAGAGATGTTTCCTCCTATCTGACTTTGTTCGTAAAAGGGTTCCCAGCTGGTTGGTTCCCCCTAAACTTCGAACGGGTGTTTCGACGAGCAAGCTCAGTCATGGAAGTTGTGCTGCCAAGGCACAAGGGCAATGGATCCCTTCGTGGATTCACTCTGGTTCGTATGAGTTCCGAGAGTGAGCTTCGTAGAGCGATTCAACTCCTAAATGGGGTCAGCTTCGGAGGCAAAAAAATGAGAGTGAGATTTGGACCGGAACGTAGAGTTCGAAACACCGGTCAGAAAACCATTCAACGTCAGCATCATCACCCTCCAGAGACGAGTAGATCATCTAAGTTTGACAGCCAGGTCGGTTCGTCCTCCTTCAAAGATGTGCTTTTAAACGGAAGAAATGACCAAAAGGGGGGGGGGGAACCCTCCGAGGTGCTAGAGGCCAACAGGAAACGGATCACAAAACAGAAAACCTTGAACCAGTGGAAGAGGCTTGCATTGTCGTCGATCCGATATCTATTGCGAATGCTAAAAAAGATCTCATAAATTCGGTAGTAGCTATTACCAGGGAGGGCGCTTCTATCTCTCAAGTCACTCGATGGCTTCAGGAATGCTGCAATATACCAGTTTCTGCATATACTATAAACCACTAGGCTTCAACGAGCTATGGATCAAGGCAAAATCTGACTATAATATCGAGCTATTAATCATGGCCGGAGTGTTATTTAAGGACGGGCCGATAGCCTCTATTCAGAGTTGGGAAGAGTTCTCCTTGTTCGGACATGAAGAGGTATGGATGTTGGTCTGTTCGATCCCCTTAGAGGTATGGAATGAAGGTTTTTTCCATGCTGTGGCTGCCCGGCTTGGAACCCTTGTTCAGATCGACCCCAAAACTTTGTCGGGCGAAGAGATGGGTGTCATGCGAGTGTTAGTTCGTAGGAAGAAGGGGATGGCAGTTCCCCCTACTATTAAGATCCAATCTGAGGATCGCTATTTCCACCTTCCAGTTCAAATGGAGCGCAAAAATGATCCGATCCCAAGATGGGGAGATTTATGGAGAGCCAGAGAAGGGATAACGGTATCGCCGCTTCTGGTGTGGTCGGTGAGTTGGAAGAAGGACGGCCTGCATGCTCCGCTGGAGTACCTATTCTGAAGAGCACCCAAGGCCGATGCCCCGCAGGACTACCATACCTTCGGACCGCCAGATGGCGTGAAGATCACACTCTAGAATCTGGCGTGGACGGCGCAAACTACCTTGGGCAGAACGCCTCTAAGACGGTCAGCAATCTCGACACGTATCGGGCACTTGTTTCAGAAGTAGCTGGAACCTCAACGTGGAGGGATGGGTCGTCTTTGGACCTCGCCCGCATGCCTGTGGTTAACACGTGCGAATTTCCTGATATTTCAGAAGAAGATGGAATTTCCATGTGGACGACATGGAAGCATGTGCCAAACACGTGCAAAACTCCCGATATTTTAGTCGAAAGCGCCGCTCTTCACGTGACAGATGGCACTCATCCGGAAGCTCCCCATGTTTTCCCGAGTCTTGCGGCCCCTGACCCAGGTAAACGGGGTGATTGGTCTCCTACAAAACAAGTTTCCCTCAATCTAAATCTACCTCTGTGGCCTTCTCCTTCGTCAAACAGGTGTGCAAAACCATCGGCTTCTCTTCCCGATCTCCTCAGGAATCTGGATCTTCAGATTCTGCGGTGAGAACTTGCTATGCCTCCACCTTCCTTGCTACCGGAGGATGTGGATCTCTCAGACTCTCTATCTGCTGTATCCATCCCCTTGACGGATTGCGACAGATCGATCATCGGTTCATCCCCGCGGTCCATTTCTGACCCGCAAACTGTGGATGATTCCGCTCTGATAGCTTTATTCCAGGAAGGTGAAGGAGATCCTATTATTGATGCCGAGCCGCTCCAAATTAGAATGGGGTCCCCCTCTCAAGATATGGTGACGAAGGCTGCGGCCGAGAGATCTGATCTCGTGGCCTCCATCGAGAAAAAACGATGGATTAGAGATGCCATAGACCATATCGGTAAAGCCTTGGGGCTCTCTTTCGGAGATCATCCTGAAGATTTTTTGGCCCTCTTCCATTGCATCGAAGCCCGCGGTACGCCTCTAAAATGCCATAAACCCCCAAGAAAATTTCACGCCAAGCCTATCAGGAATAGAGAGTTGCAGAATCTCCAGTTAAGCCCAGGTCTTTGTTTGGAACCCATTGAAGGTTCCATCCGTGGTGGTCGTAGGGGAAGTTCGGTGCCAAGATGAAAATTCTGTCGTGGAACGTTAGAGGTGTGGGGTCCAAGAAGAAGCGCTGCCTGATAAGAGACATCACAGGAAGAAGCAAAGCAGATATCATATGTCTTCAGGAAACTAAGGCCCATGTTTTTTCGAGTCAGCTCTTGCACTCACTTTGGAAAGTTAAAAATGTTAAGTGGGAGGTTTCCAACGCGGCTGACAGTGTGGGTGGAATTCTTATTGCCTGGAATTCGGAGGTTTGGTCGATGGAGCGCAGTCGGATTGGAGAGTTCTCGGTATCGGTCATCCTAAAGCGGTTTGGATCCAATGCTTCTTTCCTCATTTCTTCGGTCTATGGTCCCAACCAAGCTGATAGGAGAACCAATTTTTGGAAGGACCTTCATGCTGCTAGGGAGATTTTCAATGGCCCATGGTGTATCGGCGGTGATTTTAATATTACGCGTTATGCGGAGGAGCGCTCTCAACCTGGCAGAGTTTCTGCTGCGATGAGATGCTTCTCTCGTTGGATTGATGAGTATGAATTGATAGATATCTCGCTATCCGGATCCAGATTTACTTGGTCAAATTTACGCTCTCTGCCCACTTTTGCTAGGTTAGACCGATTCTTGATTTCGGTGGATTGGTCTGAGGCTTTTCCAAATGTTATGCAGACGTCCCTACCTCGGCCTACGTTTGATCACTTGCTGATTCTGCTCTCTATGGAAGAGGAAAATTAGGGCCCTAAGCCGTTTCGGTTTGATATCTCGTGGTTGAAGATTGAGGGATTCGACAATCTCATCTCGGATTGGTGGAAGGAGATGCACATCGATGGCTTTGCAGGTTACAGGTTATGTAAAAAGCTGGGCCTTCTAAAGATTAAACTCAAAGCTTGGAAATCGGATTTCCTGCTCAAATGGCAAGCCGAAACCGATGACATCTTGGAGCAGATCCACTCCATTGATGTTGCTAACGAAGATGCTCCGTTAGACAGTAATACGTGGTCCAAACGTGCTGATCTTATTAATTCGTACTCATCTAGAGTTCTAGAGGAGGAGATCTCTTGAAAGCAAAAGGCTAGGTGCAGATGGATAAAGGAAGGTGATAAAAACACCCGCTATTTTCATGCTATTGCAAGTGCTCGGGCAAGAGCTAATAGGATACACTATCTGTTGCTAAACAGGGAGCTTACTGAAGACAAGAAGTTGATATCAGATGAGGCCATCTCTTTCTTCTCCAATCTTCTCAAGTCAGACTCCCATCATAGGCCCAATCTGGACCTTCTGCCTATAAACGGGATCTCTGAGCATGATGTGCTACTCTGGAAGCTGGTTTTTCCCCCTGATGACGTTAAATTCGCAATTCAGTCGCTGGCGGGGGACAAAGCCCCGGGGCCAGATGGCTTTCCTATCTTATTCTTTCAGCATTTCTGGGAACTGTTACAAGGGGACATTCTCGATTTCGTTAACGAATTTCATGAAAGAGGCCACTTGTCGAATGCTCTTGGGGCTACACTCATCCCTCTCATCCCGAAGGTGCAGGGGGCAGATTCTGTGCATAATTTCAGGCCTATCAGTCTTCTCGGGAGTCCGTACAAAATCATTGCAAAAGTTCTCGCAAACCGCCTTCAGGGGGTAATGGACAAAATTATATCTCACCACCAAAGTGCTTTCAAGGGTAGGCAAATTATTGACAGTGCTCTTATGGCAGCTGAAATTTTGCATTCCAGTCATAAATCTGGGTCACAAGGAATCTTATGCAAACTTGAACTTGAGAAGGCCTACGACCACGTTGATTGGAATTTCCTTATGTATATGTTAAAGCGGATGGGTTTCGGCGCCAGATGGTTAAAGTGGATAAAAGCTTGTGTCGGCTCAGCTACTTTTTCGGTCCTCATCAATGGATCTCCAAAAGGTTTTTTCAGAAGTTCTAGAGGGCTTAGGCAGGGAGACCCCCTATCCCCTTTCCTTTTTCTCATCGTCATTGAGGCTTTCTCACGTATGTTATGTAAAGGGCAGGCGGAGGGCATTATTGGGGGTTTTCAGATCAAAGATATGGAACACCCCATTTCTCACATCCAATACGTTGATGACACACTCCTGTTCTGCGAAGCTGACTGGGACAAAGTGGGCAATCTTCGTACCACTATCCGTTGTTTTGAAGCGGTGTCAAGTCTTAAAGTTAATCTTACCAAGTCGACAATGATCGGTGTCAATATAACCGAGTTTGAGATTCGCCGTTTTGTTGATTTCTTCGGGTGTACCCCAGGGAGCCTCCCTACAACTTTCGTCGGCCTTCCCTTATGCATAGGCAAGCCCCCGATGGCGTTTTGGAACAAAATTATTGATCGGTTTGAATTTTATCTCGCCAGGTGGAAATGTAATTATCTCTCGCTTGGGGGTCACCTCACCTTGATTAAAGCGGCGCTCTCAAACCTCCCCTTATACTCCATGTCCCTTTATCGATGCCCGACAAAGATATTAAAGATCCTCGAGAAGCTCAGACAGAATTTCCTATGGAATGGCAGTGACAACAAAACGAAATTTCATTTGGTTGCTTAGAAAGATGTTTGTAAACATTTTCAAGATGGGGGAGCCGGAATTAGAGATCTCAAAGATATGAATCGTGCTCTTCTTGGTAAATGGTGGTGGAGACTTGGAGCAGAAGAAGGGACCCTATGGAATAGACTGATCAAATGTAAATATGGGAAGTTGGCTGAAAGCTGGTGGACAAAAGGCGTGCCAAACAGCAACGCTTCTACTGTTTGGAAAAGAATTAGTTCTTGCCATACAGAGGTGTAGAATCAATGCCGCTTCTCCATGGGGAAAGGGGACAGGATTCGTTTTTGGGAGCATATTTGGGCGGGTTCCCAGGCGCTGAAGGATGACTTTCCAGACATCTATGGGCTTGCCTCGAATCCGTTCCTCTCTGTGGCCGATTGCTATTCTTTCCAAGGAAATGTCGTTGTCTAGACTCCTCCCTACAGGAGAAATCTTTTTGACTGGGAAGTCGATTCTTATATTCACCTTCTTCAGCAGTTAAGAAATTGTCACCCTAATCCAGATCAGCAAGATAAGCTCGTGTGGCCCCTTGACAACAAAGGTTTGTTCTCGGTTAAATCTTTGTACCATTTTCTTCATAAGAAGACAGAAAGTCCAGCGGAGGCGAATTCTGCGAAGGTCTGAAAGTACAAGGTTCCTCCAAAGATTGTTGTCTTTGGGTGGTTGGTTGGTAAGAGAAAAGTGCTCACTATAGACAATCTGAGGAAAAGAGGAATGCTATTAACGAATATTTGCATCTGCTGCCTGTCAAATGAGGAAACGACGGACCAACTGTTTGTTCATTGTCCTTACTTCAAAATGGTCTGGTCAACCATCCTGTCCAATTTTAACATTTCCTGATCCTTCCCTAATACTACAAACAGCGTCCTTGCGGCGTGGCATGGTGCCTCCCTGGGAAAGAACAGATCTGAGGCCTGGAGAAGTTCTCTTCTTGCTGCTTGGTGGGCTATCTGGGAAGAGAGTAATTGCCGCTGTTTTAGAGACGAGTCCCATTCTGTCGTCTACGTGATCATGCGAATTCAGCATTTGCTCTCTAAGTGGGCCTGCTTTTCACCAAACTTCAGCTACCCTTCCCTTCTCACCGGCATCCATCTCAGCGCCAAGTAGATGCGTTTTTTATTCCTCCTTTTCTGCTGGGCTTTCTTCTGTTTTTGTGATTTGTTTTTCTTTTCCTGTATTTGCTATGTGTTTTCCTTCTTTTTTGGTTTCTTTTTGTTTCTTTGGTTGTTCTCAGTCCGCTATCTCAACGGTCTGTTTTCTTCCTTTTTTAATGAATTTTCATTACCTTTCAAAAAAAAAAATAATCTTTATGACAGAAGGTTTTATTCACAAACTAGACCAACCATTTTGTAGTTGTAGGCCCACCTATGATTATGACCAAAGGTGGAGAGAGAGAGAGAGAGAGAGAGAGAGAGAGAGAGAGAGTCCTCTATTTCTATTGGGAAGCAATTACAGCCTATTTTGGGGTCTTAATAGAAATGTTTATCATAAGGACATGTCCCCAAAACACCTTTACACTTACAAATAGCTCCTTTGTGAAATAAAAGCTGCCAGAATAGCTTTTGGCGATGCTACCAAAACTACCCTGGATGCATAATAGTTTAGCTATTTAAGAAATCCCTGTATATGTTGCTCTCCCAACGCAGGCACAAAACTGGTCAGCTTTAAACTTTGCTTTCAAAGACAGTGTCAGTTTTTAAAGCTTTAATCACAGAAGTGAATTATATTCTTCTGTTCTGTAGCTGAGCATGCATTTGCTTTAGCCATAGATTCTTCTTTTCTATAAAAATTACGTATGCTCCCACTTGGCACAAAGCCTTTTTTCAATTTTACCGCCCAATATTACCAAGAGATGCAAATAGCCTAATGGCTGTCTAGAGACTGTTCGAGAAAGTCGCATACGGTATAATTACATTGTCTGAAACTTTCAAGTTACCATTCAAAAAAGGAAAAGGAAAAAAAATCATCTTAGAAAAAGGATCTTGCAAGAATCTCAATCAAATATGCATTTGCTGAAGTCAACATCAACTAAGAAGTCCTGTGAAAAAATTCATGTAAAGAAGTTAACGAAAGGAACTTGGGAAGCTAATTGCACACGATTACCTGTAACATAAGATTAACAGGCCCTTCATTTGCTGTATATGGAAATTCGCCTGTACCACACTCAAATAAAGCTAGTCCAAGACTCCAAATGTCAGCTGGGTAGGAATAGCTCTCATTTCGAATTCTCTCAGGTGACATGTATGTAACAGTACCAACAAAAGTAGCACACTGGAAGAACATTAATGCATATGTTAGGCACATCTCCTAGATATTACCTCAATGTTGTGTAACTAGCAATGAAAATCTCAAACTTGCAGATATTAAGTAGAGGAGCACAGGCAGTCATTAATAGAGTCCCAGGAATCACATACCATTGCCACTGAATTTTCTAATCCAGCACTTATACCGAAATCGGTGATCTTTGGCTCTCCCTTAAGATTTATTAGCAAATTCGCAGGCTTAATGTCTCTATGAACCAAATGCCTTACTCCATGTAAGTAGCTTAGTCCCTTGAAGAATGGTATAAGAGATGTATATTCAGCTCCAGGATTAAAAGAAGAAGAAGTTATAATAAAAAGAAAGAAAAAGAAGGACATGCTGGGAATCCATGCTGCTCTGATGAGCAAATAGCTAGAAGAGAGAGATCCTTACATTCAAAAGTTTCTGGACCATACATGAAAGGACTGGCTCTGGTATAAACTTTCGCACTCGTAAAACATCTGCAAGGGATCCTCCATCCATGTACTCCAGAGCAATGCTGATTTGCCCTGAATCGGGGGTGTAAAATGCTCCATGGAATTCCACCAAACCCTGATAACAGGGTGCCTCACAGAGTGTCCTTATCTCATTGAGAAGCTGTTGCCTTTTCTCCTTAGAAATGCAAAAAAATAAATATAAAAATAAAATTTTTAGATTGCATGAAAGAAGGCTCAACTTGATGAAAGCATTGAGAAACCACAATTTATTTATTTATTTTACTGTAAAATGCAACTTCACACTAATAAATGTCAGAAAAAGAAATATGCACCTTCTCAAAGATGTTAATCTTTTTCAGGGCTAATATTCGATGGACAGATATATGGATAGCCCTCTGAACAACACTGCTTGCACCGCAACCTATCGCTCCAAAAATATGCATCTCATGAGAAGCACAACGGTATGTCCTTTCGCTAGCATCCGTTTCATCTATCAGCCCAGATGTGCGCTTTTGCAAACCAAGCTCATTGATATTATACACTCCACATGATCTGCTCAAAAGATTGACCGTTCCACCATCTGATACCTTCAGGAAAAACCAGTGGTGTAAAAGAAAGAACCTGACTTCCTATAAGTCAGAAGCTTTAACTGTGACAGCTTACCATATACGATGCGGAAGGGTCCATGAATGTGCCATCTGAGATGCCTTTGTCAGCATCAAACAAGGGACCTAGCTTCTTTTTCAGCTCCTCCAACCCAGCCATGACGACTTACTGTTCCGCTCCTCTCGACATCAGACATCAGCATCTTCTACATGTCCAGAGCGGTCCACAGCAAAAATTCATGGTTACTCCCTGATAACAGAAAGCCCAAACAATGGTTTCAGTTAAAGAAGTTATTTTAACATAACACAAAACAGTTCAATTTGAAGTTTGAAATATACGCATGATAGAGAAGATTTTTCTATTTCTGGTGAGCTAAAGGGTTTGCTAAAATAAATAACAGTGCAAGGGACATCTAGCGTTGCTAGTACAAAGGCCGAACATGGTTGACATGAATGCAGAATAAACAAAAGCATAGCCATGAAAACACCAAGGCAAACAACCAAGTCTAAGAAACCAAGTTCATCCAAAATAAGGTTTTCCATTACTTATGGGCGTAAATTTCCTTTGTTCCGAACCATGGGAATTAGGGATTGGAAAGCGGACCATATGGTGGTAGAGCTATGATGCCCGGTTATGGGTACAGGCATGGACAAGGATACTGGGATAGGAAATAGAACTTTGCATTTCCCAAACACAGACATCGATACAAAAGCAGACATTCCATATGACCAGTGTTGTCAAAATCCTACAATTTACGATACACGATATATGATTTTAGTCGAATATTAAGCAAAACAATTTGAATCCCAACCTCCCTTTTCATATGAATCCTACAATTCATGATTTGAATCCTATGATTTACAATTCAAATCCCAATTTACGATTCAAGTTATACTTGTTCTTTTCTATTTTAAGCTTCACTTGGTTTTCATTTTAAGTTTTTAAATTGGTGGGGGCTTTAAGAATTGTTTAGAAAAGGTAAATTATTTTATTTGTTCTTTAGAAGAGATTAAATGATATAATTCTCTTCAACGTTAAATCATGTAGCTCTTTTTTTTTTTTTTTTTTTTTTTTTGTGATTTCTTACTTTTTAACTGGTCAAAACACCAAATTGATGTATGAGTTATCTGTAATGTTTTTATGGATGGTTACGATCATGCTGACTTATATGTATTATGGAAAGATGTTTAGAAATCAAAATAATATCAAAGGCCACTTTTCCACTGTGATTCTACATTCAAGAAAGGTAAGAAGAACGTAACTTATTAAAGGTCCCTTGTATCGGTGTTGTCAAAATCCTACAATTCATGATTTACGATACATGATTTTAGTCGAATATTAAGCAAAACGATTTGAATCTCAACCTTGATTCCCTTTTTATATGAATCCTATGATTCTATTATTTGAATCCTATGATTTACGATTCAAATCTTGATTTATGATTCAAATTATACTTGTTCTCTGCTATTTTAAGCTTTACTTAGCTTTCATTTTATGTTTTTAAATTGGTGGGGGCTTTAAGAATTGTTTTGAAAAAGTAAATTATTTTTACATTCTTTATAAGAGATTAAATGATATATATTCTTTTTCAATGTTAAATCATATAGTTTTTTTTTATTTTTTGGTGTGTTTGTGTTGTGGGGGGGTGGTAATTTCTTACTTCTTAACTGGTCGAAACACCAAATTGATGTATGATTTACCTGTCATGTTTTTATGGATGATTACGATCATGCTAACTTACATGTATTATGGAATGATATTTAGAAATCAAAATATATTTTTTCATTGTCTACAGTATCAAAGGCCGCTTTTCCACCGTGATTCTACATTCAAGAAAGGTAACAAGAACATAAATTATTAAAGGACCCTTGTATGTTTTTTAGGGAGAATTTCATGGAAGACAAAAAATAAAGGAATAAGAATCCTTTAACACTATCATGACATGGTAGTAATTGGTGCACATTGATGGCAAAAGGAAGTTAGGTGAGTTCTAAAAAAAAAAAAATCTGATTTATTTACATTTTTCATATATATATATATATATATATATAATTTTTAAGAAAATTGTAAAAAATCTTACAATTTGTGATCTGATACAATTCAACACCTACTATGATTTGCGATACATTAATGATTTTGACAACATTGCCTTGTATGTTTTTTAAGGGAAATTTCTTGGAAGACAAAAATAAATAAAGGAATAAGAATCCTTTAACACTATCATGACATGGTATTACTTGGTGCACATTGATAGCAAAAGGAAGATTGATATATATTATAATATAAAAAAATCTGATTTATTTATATTTCTCATTTTTTTTCTCGATTTTTAAAGAAAATTGTAAAAAATCTTATGATTCAACGATACGATTTTGACAACATTGCATATGACACATTGATAATGTGAGACTAAAAGTTAAACAATGTATCAACGTATTTCAATCCAATTGAAGAAAAAAATTACCATGTGATGCACACAAGGAGAGATTGAAGAAGTGGAATTAGACACATGTGAGCAAGATCAGTGCCAATCATCAGCTGGAATCAACTACAAATATGCCCTGTCCTAAATGAGGTCAATCTAGTCATTAGATGGGCACACGCTTGGGTGAGGAAAACACATGGTTAGAAAGAAAATCACCAATGATCTACATTTTAATGCATGTGTCGCCCAACTAATGAGTGGATTGGCCTGGCTTTTGTTACAGCCTTACAGGGCACATTCTTGTTGTGTGGACCCTCACCTGGTACACGGCCCAGATCTAGCACACGTGTGCCCAGCTGGCATGATAAAAAATGAAGTGAATCCTCACTCATTGAATAAATTTTAAACCACTATCTACGTCAGGGCTGGGGTACATTGGGTGAGGAGATGAGCTGAAAGGATGCTTTTGACCCAAATCACGAGCAGTCAGGAATCGGTGCTGATCATGATTTGTGAAAGGAATGTGCTTCCACCGTTTTCAAATTCAAGAAAACCGCACTGCCCAAACAGTTTCTCTTCTCTAATTTTAATCCAACAAAAGCACTGGATTTGCCAAAATCATGATTTGGGCGATCACCCAAATGTGCCCTCCAAAAGTTCATAAAAGACCTAGAAAAATCATATAAAAAAAACCCTAGTTCTCCTTCTGACCTATCATGAATTCACATGAAAATATACAGGGATCCAAATTCACAAAAATTCAGGGGAAAAAAAAGAAAAAAAAGAAATAAAAATACAACTCAAATTAGAAACAAAAATGCACAAGATTGCAGATTTACAACGATATCGAAACATTAATTTGGATAGAAACTGATAAGAAATTCTGCAGCAATTCAAAGTAGAAATCACAAAAAAAATAAAAAATAAAATAAAATCAATATGATAAAGAGTTTCGTTCCAGAATTCGAATCTAACACAATAAAAATGCATTAATGGATTATAATAAAGTGGAGAAGATCGCTTACCTCAGAAAAAAAAAAGGTATAAAACATGCTAGAGAGAAAACCCTAGAAATCGCTTTTCGTTGGATATGGGTTTTGTTTTCGTTCTTGCGTTTGAAGCATTTCGCAGCAGAGAGAGAGGTTGGACTGGAGTTTCTGCTCGCCACGTGGCGCTCCACGGTGCCGACGTGTCAGGCCATAGTGGATTGGGTGAGACCCGGATCCACCGAGGTGAGTGGGACCCCTGACTGTTGGGCCCACTGTGATGTATGTGACTACATCCACGCCGTCCATCCGTATTTAAAACTCATTTTCGGGCATGAACCAAAAAAATAAGCAGATCCAAACTCAGATGCACCATAATATAGGAAACGATGTTAAACGACCATTAAAAACTTTTCGTGTGCAGCAATAGTCTTGGATCAAGCTGATATTTGTGTGGTCTGTTCATCCGTATCTTTGCCACCTTATCAACAGTTAGGATGGCAAATAAACATTCCGGTAGCCCATGATGGTTTTTAATTGTGGGGATTCAATCACTACGTCAATCACTACGGTTTCCTGTGATATAGTCCACATAAGATTTAGATCTACTTCATTTTTAAGATAAAGATATAAAATAGGCTTTTAAAATGTTTGGACGGTGTGGATTTAAGGTACATACATCAAAGCAGGAACAACAGTAGGGGGTCACATCCACGACGGTGGATCCGGTGTCTCACTTAATCCGCTCCCGCCGTATTATCCGAATATGCTGGACGCGGATTAGATACTTACAGGGTCAGTAGCCAAATGGCTATTGAAGTGACGTCGCCCAGCTCTGTGAACCCTACCATGATGCATGTGTTGTATCAATATCGTCCATGCATTTTGAGAGATCGGTTTATATCACGAGAAAAACAATGAGATAGATATAAAGTTCAAGTGGACCCCACCGTAGAAAACAGTGGGCACAGTGATATCAACCGTTCAAAAATTTTGGGGGCTACAGTAGTTTCCGATCAAGCTGATATATTTTTTTTCACTTCATCTATCTATATGTTAACTTATGAGTAGTTTGGATCTCAAAAATACATCAGGGTGGGTTCTATAAATGTTTCAATGGTAGGTGTGGCTGCTCCCACAGTTTTCTGTGGTGGGTCCACTTGAACCTTAGATCTATCCCATTCCTTTTCTAATGCCATTAAATAATCTCTAAAAATGGTTGGACAGTATGGATACGACACGTGCATCATATTGTGGTCCACATAGCTTGATGACGTCACTTCAGTAGCGATTTGGCTTCTGACATTGTCAGTATCTAATCCGCATCCGAATATGCTGTCTTCATTCGGACGCGGATTGGGTACAACCCTCCCTGCCTGTCCCGGACGGAGGGCCGCACCATCTCGGGTGTGTCCGGTCTCTCCTAATCCACCCCCCGTAGTCGCAGGCACGCTCAAAATTTATACACGTGCCATATAGTAATTCAAACAAAACTCATTAAATTAAAATGTGCATCTGCGGCCAAATCACATATCAGATTAGTTGAACAATCCTCGCCTCTGATTCGTGGACTCTTGCTTGTGGAAATAGGATCATTTGATAGTTTTCATTTTTAACCGTCCGATATATGTGCACCAATCTAACTAATTAGATAATGAAATAAACTTCATTTTGCTTCATCATACATGCGCCCTAAGCAATATAAGTTAGACGGTTTAATTTAACTACTTGTGTACGATCCATATAATTTTTAAGTAATTAAGTGCCCGTGTATCATCCATCACACTCTAATAGAGTGTCAAAATACCAACCTGGTGTTGATAAACTCATTCATTACGGTGGGCCATTAGAATACCAACCTGTTCCGAGCTCGGGACAGGCGGAAACGGATCGGCTACTCACCCTCCCACTAGCCAATGGCTAGTGGTCGGTGCTCCGTGGGCCACACCATAATGTGTGTGTTTCATCCATTCCGTCCACCCATTCTTCCATATCATTTTATGGTATGAGCCCAAAAATGAGATTGATCCAAACGTCAAGTGGACCGCACAGTGTTGATTGAACGCTCACCATTAAAAACTTCTCAAGGGCCACAGAAGTTTTGGATCAAGCTGATATATATTTTTTACCCTTCATCCAAGTCTGTATGACTTAATCAACTGGTTAGATGTTAAATAACCATTACAATGGACCCTAGGAGGTTTTTAATGGTGGACATTCAATCACAACTATTTTCCCATGGTGTGGTCCACCTGAGATTTAGATCTACCTATTTTTTAGGATCAAGCCCTAAAATTATCTTTTAAAATGGATGGACAGGGTGAATAAAACACATACGTTATGGTTGGGTCCACATATAACCGACCACTAGCCACCTAGCTAGCCACATCCCCTCACCCAAGATGGTGCGGCTATAGGTGTACACGAACCGAGCCAGCTCGGTTAGCTCGCTCGGCTCAACTCGAAAAAGCTCAATTCAAAGTTGAGTTTGAGCTAAGTCGAGTTGATTTTTTGAGCTCGAAAATGCGTTTGAGCCAAGTTTGAGCTGGCCCCAGCTTGACTCTACTCAAATCGAACCCGACTCGAATTGAAGTCAGATTGAACTAGTTCGATGACTCGGTTACCTTGCTATTGCTGTTGCTCACTAAATGTTTGATGAAATGACTCAAAGAAGTGTGGTGGGTGGCAAGGAAGGTATGTATATGAAACCAACACCATTTGTTTCTTGATTTTTATGTTGCTTACAAGGTGTATATGAAACTAACACCCTTTTCTTTTCTTTTTTTTCTTGATTTTTATGTTGCTTAGAAGGTGTTTGATAAAATACCTGTAAAACCATTGATGTTGTCTCAAATATGGTGAGATTTTGAAGATGCAACAAGGTATTTGTGAAAATGTTGCAATGGCGAACTTGGCTCGAACTAGCTTGAGCTGCTGACCAAATCAAGCTGAGCTGGCCAGTCAGGCTCGAGGCCCAAGCCGAGCCGAGCCGAGTTCGAGCTAAAGTCAGCTAGTGGTTGAGTCAAGTCGAGTTGAGGCCTGCTCGACTTGGTTCAACTCGATGTACACCCCTAAGTGCGGCCCTTACTGTGGGGACCACTTTGATGTATGTATTGTGTATCCACATTGTTCATCCATTTTTCTAGATTATTTTAGGGCATTATCTAAAAAATGAAGCAGATCCAATTATCAAGTGGACCATACCGGAGGAGGCATTGGTAATTGAATATTAATGGGCCATAAAAAATTTGGATCAAGCTTATGTTTGTTTGTTTTTTTTTTTTTTCCCTCTTCATCCAGGCTTATTAATCTTATCAACATATTGGATGAAAAATAAACACTACGGAAATATTAAATTACACCCTTAGAAAATTTTAATGATAGGGCATTCAATCACCAATGTTTCCTATGGTATGGTTCACCTGATAATTGAATCTACTTCATTTTTGAGATTATACTGTAAAATGATTTGAAAAGAATTGATGAACAGCAAAGATATAGAAAGCATGCATCAAGGTAGGCTCCACAAGTAGGGTCGCATCTCTAATAATTAGAGTTGTACGCAAGTCGAACTAAGTTGAACTTGGCACAGCTAGGCTTAGCTTTGCCATTAGCTAACTCTAGCTCAGCTTGGCTTGGTCCTCAAGCTTGACTGGCTAGCTCAGTTGGGTTCAGTTAGCAGCTCGAGCCGAGTTCAAGCTTGCGCAACATTTTCCCAAACATACCGCATCTTCAATTTCTTACGGAATACAAAACAGTAACATTACTTTACAAGTACTTCATCAAACACATGATGAGCATCATTAAAATTAAGATTGATGGTAGTCTTATAATATAAAGTTTTTTTGTAGTGATTTTTTCATATTTATTCCTTCCTCGCCATCAGTCAGTCTTGTGGAGAATGTATGCATGCGAAACAACACTTCGTTGAGTTATTTCATCAAACACTCAACAAGCAACATCAATGTCAAAATAACCGAGTTATTGAGCTGATTCGATTCAAATTGAGATTCAATTCGAGTCAAGTCGAGCACAAGCAAGCTTGGACTCGACTCGAAATTTTTTTGAGCTCCAAAAACCAGCTCAACTTGATCTGAATCCAATTTTGAGTTGAGCGAGCTCACCAAGCTAACTTGACATGTGTACAACTCTAACAGTCTTAGGTGCGGCTTATGGAGCTGAGTGTCATGTAACTGAACATGAAATCACATACTGACACTGCCAGTACCGACCTCGCTACTGGATGGTGCCCTGTGGGCCCTACAATGATGTGTATGTTTTATCCACATCATCTATCCATTTTGGATCGTTATTTTAGGGCATTTAAAAAATGAGGCAAATCCTAATCTTAGGTAGACCACTCCATAGGATAATGGTGGTAATTGAACAACCACCATTAAAAACTTCATAAGGCCACTGTAATATTTATTTGGTATATAACTTATTAATTAGGTCACAAAGATCTATATGAAGGGAAAACACAAATATTAGCTTGATCTAAAACTTTTGTGGCCCATAAGAAGTTTTTAATGATATGTGTTCGTCACCATTGTTTCGTGTGGTGTGGTCCACCTGAGACTTGGATCTACCTTATTTTGATCTCATGCCTTGAAATGAGCCGAAAAAATGGATAAACAGAACAGATAAATAACATACATCATGGTGGGCCCACAGAGAACCGTCTAGTAACACTATTAGTAGGGGTGTACACGAACTGAGCTACCTCGGTTAGCTCGCTCGACTCAACTCAACTCAAAAAAGCTCAATTCGACTCGATTTGAAGCTGCGTTCGAGTCAAGTCAAGCTGATTTTTTGAGCTAAAAAATGAGTTCGAGTAGGCCCCAGCTCGACTCGACTTAGATCGAATCCAGCTCGAATCGAACTCGGATCGAACCAGTTTGGTGACTCGGTTACTTTGTCATTGATGTTGCTCACCAACTGTTTGATAAAATGACTCAACGAAATGTGGCTGGTGGCAAGGAAGGTTTGGCTGGTGGCAAGGAAGGTATGTACATCAGCATCGATAATAACAACTACAACAACCACTACAACAATAGCAATTCTAGTTGATTGCCCCCAATGCTCCCCCACAAAATCAATTTATGATATGAAGAGCCGTTTTTAGGGCAACTGCAACGTGAAGCAATGCAATAGCTACCCACACTAGCTTCTTAGCCATAGCAATTGATACAGGCACTCGTGGAAGTAGTATTGATAGCAAAAATAGTCCCATACCCAATTTAAAGGTGACGAGAACCACGAATGCATAAGCTTTCAAGAGAAATTCGTGATGTGGGTTTTCATAAACCCTAATGGAAATACCTTTTTTCTCTTTGTTTTTTGTTTTTTTTTTTTTGTTTTTGTTTTTGTTTTTTTTGTTTTTTTTTTGTTTTTTTGTTTTTTTTTGGTTTTTATGTTACTTAGAAGATATTTGATAAAATACTTATAAAACCATTGCCTCTGTTTGTAAAACAATGAGATTTTGAAGTTGCAGTTCAGGCATTTGTGGAAATGCCTCAATGGCGAACTCAGCTCGATCTTGGCTCGAACTCGGCCCGAGCTGCTGATTGAATCAAGCTGAGCTGACCAATCAGGCTCGATGACCGAGCTGAGCCGAGTTCAAACTGAGGTCAACCAGTGTTCGAGCCAAGTCAAGCTGAGGCTAGCTCGACTCGGTTAGACTCGATGTACATCCCTAATTGTTAGTATTCAATACGCAATCTACGTCCCATGCAATTACAGGATGAGGATTAGTACTGAAATGTAGAGCTGGGCAGGATCCGACCCGAACCGATAGGTTTAACCTGATTGAACCGGTCGGATCCGATCCGATCCGACCCGAACCAAAGGCTAAGATTGGTCGGATCGAGTAGGCCCACTTAGATCCAACTACACAACGAGTTGAGTTCGGGTCAATAGCCAATCCGATCCAAGATTCGATCCGATCCGCACAACGTTCATTTAACACTGTTTCCTGTAATGTTGTCCACTTGAGATTGGGATATACCTTATTTTTGGTTTAATACAACAAAATGATCTAGAAAAATAGATGGACGACATGGAATGAAATAAACACATCATGGTGGGGTCCATAAAGCATCGACCACCAGCCATTGGCTGGTGGCAGGAGGAGTAGCCAATCCATCCCCTCAACTCATGACTCAAGGTGCATCGAGCATCGAGTTCTGACACAAGAAAACAAAGAAGATAAGGAAGCAGATTGGCAGGTGTATCACACACTAGGCCAACTGGTGTATTGACATCAACAAGTTCTGTGGGTCCCATCACGAGGTATGTGTTATATCCAAATCGTCCATCCATTTGCCGGGCTCGTCGTAATGCTTGAGCCAAAAAAAGATAGATTTAAAGATCAAGTGGACCACACTGCAAAAAGTAGTTTTTTTTTTTTTGGGGGGGTGGTGGAGAAGTTTCGGATCAATATGAAATTTGTTTTTCCTCTTCATCCATGTAGTTGTGACCTTATTAATAGATTGGATGGAAAATAAACGTTATGGTGGGCCCTACGAATTTTTTAATGGTGAAAATCATACATATATATATATATATATATAAATTTCAATAAAAATAAAAATAAAATAGAAGTGTTGATCCGAACTGTACTCAACCCGATCCAACTCGGTTTCTTAACTGAGTCAGACTCGGTTTGGGTCAGGCCAGTGGTGTAACGAATTGGATCGAGTCAGATGACCTGGAATCGGTCCTGGATCAGATTGAGTTCTGGCCAATTTATTGAAAATTTCGGACCGAGTCGAGTTGGACCCAATCCGGTCCGCCTCGACTCTATGCCCAGCTCTAAACGCATGTAGCAACTATTTACTGAATGGTGTTGTGGGCCTCACAATAATATATGCGTTTTATCCACTTGGTCAATCCATTTTGGATCATTATTCTAGGACATGATAAAAGAAATGAAATAAATCCAAATCTTTGGTGATTGAACGCTCACCATTAAAAAGTTCCTGGTGCTCATTATAATGTTTATTTGCCATCCAAACTGTTTATTAGGTCATAAAAATCTAGATTAAGGGAAAATAAAAATATCAGCTTGATCCAAAACTTTCCTTGACCTGACTAAGTTTTTAATGGTGGGCGTTCAATCACCACTGTTTCCTGTGGTGTGCTCCACCTTAGATTTTAATCTGCCTCATTTTTCGCAAAATGAGCTGGCAAATTGATGGACGACATTGTTAAAACACACGTCATAGTGGGACCCACAGAGGACTGTCCAGCAGCGAGTCTTGCTACTGACAATGTCAGTAGCCAATCTGCATCCCTACACCAAAGGATTGGACGGTTACAAAGATTTGACTACTGTTCTACAGTAGACAACTTGTGTGGGCCACAAATGAGAGTGAAACCTGCCCGATCAACGGCTTGGATTAGCATGCTATCCCTTGGGATTGTGGGTAGAGGTGCACTTGCACTCAATGGCGTGGATCGCGTGTGAGTTGAAGCAGAGTGTGGCTACTCGCGAGAGTAACCGTCTGTACCTACTCCCATTGCAAGTGCGGGGTATGGCAGTGTGCAAGGCAGTTCAGCAGGTGAGGGCTGTCAATCGGCCGTTCTGGGCCGTGAAAAATTAAAAAAATTGAAGAGGCCCAGCCCATTAGGCAAGACCCGAACGGTTCAAAAGCCATTGCCCCTTAAAAACCCTGGTTGTGCTCCACAGCCTATGTACGTACGAAAATCAGACAACGTCCGCTGGTCAGGTTGTCTTACACATGTGGTGAATGTGGACAGCTATTGGATATTTTGAGCCGTCCATTCCCAAAATAAGACCATGAGTTTGCAGGAAGAGGTCCGATGTCAAGTGGTCTCACGCATGTGGTGAATGTGGACAGCTGTTCGATATTTTAAGCCGTCCACTCCTTATCTTAATAAAATGATGAGTTTAAGGTTCGATTATATCCAACCTTAGAATATGAGACAAGGTCCAGTTGTCAGGTGAATACATCCAACCTTTGAAAATCAGTCAAGGTTCAGTTGTCAGGTGGCCTTACACATCTAGTGATGGGGACGGCTATTTGATATTTTAAGCCGTCCACTCTTTATACTAATAAGATGATGAGTTTGCCAGAAGTTTGTTCTAATACATTCCGATTACGGTACGTCAGCACTTTAGCCTTTGAATTTGGGTTATCATCAAATGATCCAAGCCGTTGGACAAGTGTCAATTTGAATAGTTGAAGGATAACAAATAAAAATTTTTAATTGAATAGTTAGGGGAAAATGGAATGACTCATGACAAGGAATCGAACCAACAGCTAGCACAGATCAATGGCTCAAGCTTGACAAGGATCGAAAGGCCCTCTTAGATCGGAAGGTTAAGGACTGTGTCGACCAAGCCCAAGCTACTCGGAAAATAACCACGGGCGAGAAATGCCGACATAATATAGATCAGGACGACCATAGGTCAATATGAGCATAGGACGGCACGACCTCCGATGAACTTCAGAGCTAATGGGGCCGACCGCCATAATGACATTACAAGCTTGCTTAGTCGGCTTAGTCATCAGATGATGCCGACCCTTTAATAGTTCGGCCAACTTATCTCTTAGGGGCCGCCGCCTCCCGTTCCGACCTACTCTATAGGTCGGGCAAGTTTATCTGAACCTAATCAACGATCAGGCTTATTCAACGGAAAGGTCCGAGATCCCCTCCGATAATCTCGGAGGGATAAAACCAAGATCCTGAGGATCACGTGGAGATCCCGGTCCCTTAGGGACTTCAGCTCAATTTGCATCTACCAGAACGACGAAGAAAAATCCAACGGTGTAATCTTTTTTTGGTATGATCTTCCCTCTCGTATAAATATGAAAACCCCTAGACAGTAAAAGATACACAACCTATGAACCCGAAAAGGCCGGAGACTCTTTTTTCCTTGAATCATTTTTCACAAAGACATAGATCCCTGACTTTGCCATTGAGAGTTTCCAACGTCAACTAGGGTCTTCATTTTTTTCTTATTTCTTGTGTGCAGGTGTTTAAGGGTCTAAGGAGAGTTCATCGGAAAACTACATCAACATGAATTATTTTAAACTATTTAATAACAGTCAATGAATTAAATTATTCAATTTATAAGTTTTTTTTGGACATCCGCCCCATCCGAGGGTAGTCCTGTAAAATAAATGGTTTGTGTTGTCCCCGACCTATCTTATTGTAATAGGTGGGGATGTAATCGAGCAGAACTCTTGTTAGAATACATTCCTAGGGACATATATCAAGGTATAACAGCCGTTGGCTTTTTGCACTTGGACTGGCTGCTGAACGGCAAGATTTGCATATTGAAACATTTTGATACCTTGACCCTCTAAATTCTCTTCTTTTAATGATGGACCATTATCTTAACTATGATTTATAAGTATTGATTGAATGGTTAAGATCTTTTTATCTCGACAGTTTTTTGAATTAGCAACCTTCAATTTTTTTTTTTTTTAATCCCTCTCCCCACTCACACCAGAAGGGGATTGCGGGGTGTGCCACACACCACCACCTGAAGTATGCATTATATCCACACCGTCCATCCATTTTGTGAGATCATTTTATGGATTGGACCAAAAGATGATTCAGACCCAAAGCTCAAGTGGACCACACCAGAGAAAACAGGGATTGAACACGCCACAAAAGTTTTGGATCATGCTAGCGTTTATGTTTTCCCTTCATTCGAAGTCCATGTGGCATTATGGACAAGTACTTGGATGGAAAATAAACACCATGGTGGGCTCTAAGAATATTTAGATGGCCTTGTCATTATCCTCACTGCCTTCTTTGGTGTAGTCCACTTGAGATTTGGTTCTACCTCATTTTTGGGCTCATGCCCTAAATGATCTGGCAAAATGGATGGATGGCGTGGATATAACACATATATCATGGTGGGGTCCAAAAATCTTGATGACCTCAACACACTACTAAGGTCGCGAGCACCATGGAACATGAACCCACACAACTGTTGTGACTTGTCCTGCACCATATGTTGGGACTCTACCCATTTCAATGACCAAAACACTTCAATGATGGGCCTCACCTTAGATGGGGAATAAGCAAAACAGCCTCCAAGACTAAAATATTTCAATTGTTCAATTATTCCGAGGTCAATGAGATTATCCATATAAGAAGGGAAAGAGTTGAATGGTTAAAAATTCAATCTGAATGTTTATTATCAGTATTACCATTTTGCTATGACAAGGCTTAATTCTATCAACAGTTTAGATCATTGAAAGATGGCCACATATTCAACAGCTAAAGCCTGTGTTCTATTGTAATACATGATGGAATTTAGTAGCTGGATGGGTCCTTTCCTATGACCTGAATCGTTTATATGTGGGCAATTTGTCCAAAGGGTATATCATGGTTCCACTCTAAGCCTCAAGGGTAGAGGTTGGAGTTTAACTTTGAGACTATCCTTGGAAAATTTCAGATTTTCATTGAGCAGCCTTCGATGACATTGAAACCGTCATCGGCATACCTGTTGATTTACAAATTTAAGACATCAATTAACAAAATTTATATTTGATGTGTCTTGGTCTAATCTTGATTTGATGATACCTATTTTTCCGAGTCCACAAGGGTGTTGAATCTTTTAAACTACAAAATGTGACCAATTGCGAGCCAATTCGCTGGTCGCGAACTGTTTGTTGCTACTTTTTTTCAGTTGTCTCTTGGTCTTAGCAAACCAAGTAACCACCACTAGCAGCTCTAGCATAGTTTATTGCACTACATCAAACTCTACCTTAGTGATTGGTTGATTCTACATAACATCGTCCGTAGATATATTACTGTCAAATTCGCTATCAGAAGCCATATCCCAAGGAAAAATTTTGCTTCGATACTACGTAATATAGCACGTGTGTGGATAAAAAAGAAAGGCTTGTTGTCTTCTTCTCAAGAATAGTCATGAGATGCACAAGTAAAGCAAAAATCTTTAAAAATGAGAAATAAAAATATTATTATGGATGAAAGTATTGATCACAAAGTATTCAATGTACTTTGATAAAATCTTAAAAATATCAAAGATGAAATTTACTAAAAAAATTTGTTTTAACTTAAAACATCAATTTTGACTCCTAAAACAATTGAATTTTGCAATGCCTTTCAAGGTTCAATGAATCGTAGGCCCTTGCTTAGGGCGAAAAGATATTGTTAGCTTTTCAATCATACATTACATGTGCTAAACAGATAAACAATCATAAAGTTATGGTCATTAGGAACTATAATATTACACATTTCAACTATTTTTTACTCTAGTTCGAAGTCATCTCTGCATTTGTTCTACACCAACATGCAATCAATAGAACCACAAAAATATTAAGCACGTTGTAAATGGGTTATATCTAAAAAGTTGGATTAATTTGATGAAAATTAAAATCAGATTAGTGGAGATTCATTTATTGAAGTTGGACTATTGACCATTTTCACTTTAAGCATTCATGAGATGTCCATTAGTCAAGAACTTTGTACTATTCTAGTTTAGGTTTTCTTTATATATAATTCATATAAAATGCCCTATAAAGTGGGCCACACCATTTTGGACGCTTAAACTTTTGATGGGTGTATGCCACATGTTCAATTCTTAAATCCACATGCAGGTAATTAGAATTTGTACACATCGAAATCGTAACTCAAATTAAACCATCCATGATGTGGGGCTTATAATGAATTAAACCATCCATGATGTGGGGCTTATAATGACTAGGTCATCTTTCCAAAGAGGTTTGCCTGAATACATCTCTAAGTACGCTCTGACATTAGCCTTTGAGTCCGGGTCATCTTCCGATGATCCAGACCATTTATATACGATGGGTCTCACTTTATACGGTGGAAAGTCAACAAATAAAAGTCTCAATTTAATTATTTTAACCCTTTGATAATTTGGCTCCTATTCTTCGGAACATGCGTAATCATCATACTTTTTATATAATCAATGGGTTGAAAATTCAATCTAGGAGTATTTTTAGGCATCCCCATGCAAGGGGAGCCCTAGGATCAACTGAATGGTTTGTGTCATAAAAAAAGAAGTCCAAATCCAACCGTTCTGATGTATCTTATCATTATCATTATATCTTCGGATGTATTCGAGAAAATCTCCATTCTAAAGTCAGATGATTGAATGCTATTAGCCTTTGATGAGTGGATATTTGTTAGGCCATTGACTACTTTCATTTCAATAATCAATTAAATGTCCACAAATTGGCCTTTCTAAGAATGAAATCAAATACTAATTAATTTTCTTTTTTATGATCTATCCAATTACTGGCCCACAATTTGGATGGTTTAATTTGAGTTACCTACTAAGGTGCATTTTCGTGCATGTGTATCAACCATCATGCTCTGCAAGAGCATGAAAATATTCTTTAGATCTGACCATGATAGAGGGTTCCTCCCAAACCACCAAAAGCAATTTCAAAAATTTCAAAATCTAGAAAAAGAAATCTCTACCATCGATGATCTATGATGACCTTATATAAAATACTCTCATGTGTGATGACAAAGGGTTTGTCATGATGCCACCATATGAATCCATTACCAGAAGATATATGTTATAGTTATGCTAATCCCAGCTTCCACGGTTTTGTTTCAAGGGATATGATTTGTATGATCCCCAGTTTTTCATTTTGCTCAAGTGGGGCCCATCGTTCAGTGATCTGAACAGTTGGTCTGGTGGGCCCCACCACGGATAGACCATGCCCCAAAAATCCCCTCCATAATATTGGGCTTTTTCTAGTTGAACGTGGACTATTGCTGCATTTATCTTTTAACCATCTATTTGCTGGCCCTCGAACAACGGGTCAGGGGTTCAACGGTTGAGATCTGTAAACCGTGGACCCCACTTTTACAAATAGAAAATCAGGCGATACAGTGCACATCTGCAGGTTGAGGATCATAGAATTCATACTCACGCATGTACCCAATTATTCTTTTAGAGGGAGTGGGGCCTAGTTTGTAAAAGTCAAGGCCCCACAGATTTTCAAACTATATATGATTAAAAGATTCCATAAATAGAGGTATGATCCAGCACACGGTCTTAATACCTTATTTTGATGCGTTTATATGTGGGGTCCATATGGCCACCTGTGATCACTGTGGGCCATTGGGTAGAATGGGTCCACCATAGATTGCACATCGGTCCAATATCTCCTGGATTGGATGATCTGAGCCATTGACGTAAGTGGCTGCAAATGGTTATAGAAAGACCAGTTTTACTCTTTGAGGGTAATTCCACGCGTGTAAACTTCCACATGTGGGGGTATGAGTCACAATATGACAATTGTGCGAGATTTCGGCTTTCCATAAGATCTTCTAGCATAGAAATCAGGCCATTTCACACCGCACATCAGATTAAAGCAAATGAATGGCTAGGAAAAAAAAGAAAAACTCTAACCCTTAATTTACTTTGTGTGTGTTATGGCCCACCTGAGGAGAGAAATTATCTAAATTTTCTAAGGATTAATTATTTCCAACCTTATGGAGAGCTTGGATATCATACACGTGTTTCAGTGTCAGTGTGTGGATGTGTACTGTCCTAATCGCACGTGAAATTAGCAAAACCTCTTTCACTTATCGTGCATAGGAAAGGCAATATCATACACGTGTTTCAGTGTCAGTGTGTGGATGTGTACTGTCCTACACGCACGTGAAATTGGCAAAACCTCTTTCACTCATCGTGCATAGGAAAGGCAATGGGTTGGGTCGACCCATGGGTCAATTGGCTTTGACCTACTTCGAAGCCGGGTTCAAGCCATGTCAGGTCGGGCTTGGACCAAAAAGTAACCCAGTTAGATCAATGGGTGGAGCCAGTTTAGGCCAACTGGACCTGGCTTACCCTGCCCATATATTGAATCCATGAGCCAAGCCAAATGATCGATCTGACCCAGCTAGACCCGTAACCTAAAATAGATTATCCTGATAATACACGTGGGTTTACTTTTTTGCAAGTTTGGAAATGAGATGAATATAAAAATGTTACTAGAAATTCCAATCCCATAAGCATATAATAGTCAGTTCCATGCAAATGAAAACTCCAAGGCAGCGTTTGATGCAGGATATTAGATAAGATTAGGTGGGATAGAATTGCAATAGAATTGCTTTTGGTCCGCAGAATTGCAATTGGTCCTATGCAAGATTTCCAAGGATTTTGAAATCCATTACACATGTGGGCCCCACGTTGATGCCGGCATTTATCCTTGCTGTCCATCCCTATACACTTTTTACCCGTTGACATTCTAGTTATATATGTGTACAAGTGAACGATATCTGTTATGAACTTGGCCTATTGATTATAATTCCATGATCCATCAAATGAGATTTTACTTAATCCAGTGTTTTCTCATAGCAAAAATTTTATCCGAAACATGAGATTGAATGGCTAAAATACCATGGTATTTTCAGACATGCAATCGTTATGCAATAACATTGTTAATCCCATATAATACAATTCAATACCATTTTATTCCATGCACAAAACACGCCCCAAGAGTAATGAAGAAGCCTAATATAAAAGACTATCGTTAAAATATGAGCCAAGTTAGGTGTTGAGCTTGACCTTATTGCAAATAAATGAGTTGGGTTAGGGCTTTAGAAATTTTATGTAGGTTGGGTCGAGTTTAAGTTACCATGTAATGGGTAGTGGATTGGGTTAAGGCTAGATTTCTTGACTTGTTTATAAAATGAGTTGGGCTTTGGAAGACCTCAACCCTAGCCTAACCTAACCCAACCCATGTAAGGGCTCTAATTGTGCATTTTGCATGCCCTTAATTGTATGGCTGTGATTATCCAATCATGGCTTTCTTTTGGACATATCATTCCTCTCATCAAAGGTCTTTGTTATATATATATATATATATATATATATATATATATATATATATATATATATATATATATATATATATATATATATATTGTCGGTCTACCTTATCCAAAGCTGCTAACTTACTGCAACCCAGCTTTCTCATCCAGGTAAAAGTACCAGGGGAAATACACTCGGAAGTGCTAGGATATATTGAATAGTCAATTCACTGCACACGTGCCAAAGTGTGTGGGATCCTGCTCCACTCATCATGTGGGGACTGCCTTGAACATCCCTTGGAGGAAAATCGGGCCACTGTCGCCACTGTTTTACTTGGAAAACAGGCCATTAGAAATAAGACAATCAATGGTCTATGTCTTACAACCGTGTGTGGCTCACCTGATGACCCCGACCTCATTGATTTTTGACCCACATGACATCTACGGTCTACCCATTCGATGAATGGCCTGGATCTCATACAAGTACACCAAGATGTTACGTGTAGTGTGAATAGCCAGTTCAATCTCTCCTCCCCGAAAATCGCCTCAGAATTTCCAAAAACTACTGTATGAAAAAACAAAACAAAAAGACAGCCATTCGTTCTTTCCTGTTTGGACAGTTGGATGACCGGCTAGAGATGACCTTACACTGCAAGGTATCTAAAAATCCTAGTGAAAGACATAGGCTAAGGTAGAAAACTAGTGCGATGTTGCCAGCGTCCGGAATCAGAATCCAATGATCTTGATCAGGTGGGCCACCTAGCCCATAATAGCTTACTCCCAACAAACGTGCTATTTGCACGTACCCAAAGGGACACATTTCCATTTTTAGTGCACTGATAGTAGTGGAACTGTGTAGCCTGTCAAGCTCCACACACTCTCCACATGCACCATTAATGCAGAAACGTGCCATGCATGAGGTGGACCCCACGGACCGGGTAGCCTGCCTGACCCGACAGCCCTACCCGCTTGGACATACTAGCTTCCCCATGGTCCGGGCTTGGGCCTGGCATGCATGGTGCAATTAATTTTCCGGTCGAGCTTCGGCTCAAGTCATTTTAGCCCGACGCTGGTCCGGCCCAGTACGGTCGGACCCAAATTTATAGATACATACATGTGTTATATTCCACAAACTATGCCATTCCAATCTTCAGATGATCCATTCATCTTGAATATAGACGGTTGATTGCATACCTGCGCATGTATGGCCCACTTGATCAATACATAGATTAGGAACATTCAAGTGGTAAATAGGGATTTTATCAAATTTGAAGTCGGCTCGATTGGTTGGGTCAGGACTGGGCTCAACCAATAGGCCCATGCATCTTCGCCCATGCTCCAAACCCAGCCCATTGCCTTCCCTGGTTGATTATGGATCTTTCGTAGTTTTTTGAACCGTCTATTCTTTTTTATTTTATTTTATTTTTTATATAGGTGTCTCTCTCGGTAAGTGGAACCGTCCGAATTTTACGCCAGGTTTACCATCATGGCTTGGGCTGATTCATGAACTGTTCAGATATCCCAGACACACGTGCCATGTTGGAAACATAGACTTACAAAGAAGAATGATTTTACACGTGTCGCTTGTGTTTGTTCTTACATCAGCTCTTGAATTTTGAATGTATTTTATGTAAAGGGTACCGCATTCACCGAACCACTAAAGAATGAGGTTTCTCACTTCAACCGGATGGACCACAAGGTCCGGTCAATATAGTGGATTACTTCCATTTTATTAAGTGCATGTGACATCCAACCCTTTCAGTACTTTAGCCCAACCTTGAAGATCATATATTACAAAAAGGAGGCATATCTACTCATCAGATAGACCACACCATAGAAAACAATACAGCCATTGATAAATAGCAAAATAAAAGGGTGGCCATCTAGTGAGTGTGGGGTTGATTTTTGCACAAGGTGTTCCTCATGATAAGGTCGACCTATTGAACGGGTTGGATTTTGTACACACATGAAAGGCTGGAAGTTATTTGCTGGTGGACCGTCCACCCTGTTGGACTGGATAGCTTCTCATCAAGAATAACCTTGTTATAGCCTGCAATCATGTGGGGAGAGAGAGAGAGAGGTGAATGTGACCATATAACTTTAAGATGGAATTTATCAAAATAAAAATAGAGAGAGAGAGAGAAGTGAATGTGACTAAAGAACTTTAAGATGGAATTTCTCAACATAAAAATAGAAAAAGGCTACATGCATCTCAGTGTAGGGTTGATGGATTAGGTTTCTGCGTCAGATTCTTATGGACGGGTGGAAAGAATGATGTAGGTGTCCTTAGGTTTTCCTTTGTGGGTCCCACACCACTTGTCTCAGAGGTACCTTTGATGTGAAAGAAAAAACCCCAGAATACTACTTCCATCATTTGCATATGTTTGGAACGAACGATTCCATGACTTTTTTCTTCTTGCAAGAGTATAATCTTTCACTGTATTGTATCTTTATACATACAATCCGACAGACTTGACATTTGGAATTCTTCCATCTCTTCACTGCCTCGCTGACGACCAAAAGTTCGGTGTATACACTACCACCCACAGTTAAAAGATGGTTTGCAGGAACTTTTTTAATCAATTAATTAATTTATTTTTTATTAACAAAGTTCAAACTGCCAAATTTTACTGTCCATTTTGAATGCTTGTTAAGATTCCAGTACAACATTATTGAATGGTGGGAAATGTATGCATTTTGAATGCTTGTTAGGATTCTAGTACATCAGTAATTTTATCTTTTTCTTTTTTAATAACAAAAGTCCTTGCTTTTAGGTATGTATAACTTTAGTAGTTTTGGACAATTTCGTTGGGAGCCACAAGTTTTGGATTTTAGAAGTACATTGAAAATGATTTTCAATATAAGAAGAGTATGGAGGAAATTTGGATGTTTCTATTTCTTTCACTAAAGCATGTTATACATTTTTATGCAAGTATCCGGGACACATCCTCTGTGTGTGTGTATAGCATGCACTTGTCCTCTCTTTGCATGTATTGGTCCCACACCTCTACACCGTCCATCTCTTTCTAATATATATACTTTGCATGTATCCCCCCCCCCGCCCCCAATGTAATATACAGGTAGAGGAAGTCACACGGGAGACTCTTTCTTCTGCTCTCCTTTGGCCTTTTCGACTACTTTTTCTTACCGTTCTACTTCTTTTCATTACTCATCTACTTTTCCTTTTCTCTCTTGGCCTCTACTTCTTGTTGTAAAATTCTATAAATAAATTTGTTAAGTGAAGGTCACATGATTTGTGTGAATACCTCAATAAGATTGTGCGAACACCTATTGACGCAAGGAATGACATGAAGGGGTCGATCATCGTCTACCTTAGTGATAAGCACTTCGAATTCATGGAGCTCTCTAGATTCCTCGAATCGACGAAGGATGAAAATAGAAATAATTTCTAATAAATTCAGTATAAATTGATTGATGATAAAAAAATGAATTTACAATCCTTTAAATAATGAGTTCAAACCTAGGATGAAGTTTTAGACTCAAACTTCCTAAAAATGTGACTTACTATAAATAGTAGACTTACTATTTATAAATGGTCATGATTCCTACTAGACTTCATGGTTTTTGGCCAAAAATAATAAGTATCCAATTTGGCCTAACCACATTATTCTTCTAATTTTTCTAAGCCCCTTTCATGTTGGGCATGACTCCTACAACTCAAAGGATTAGAAGTTATGATCGAACTAAAGCTTACTATTTATAGTAAAAATGAAAATAAAATAGACTTTTAACCATCAATTTGATTGAATCTTGCAAATACGACATGGGAAACCCAATGTAGCAGGGTTGGTTGGCTAAAGTAGCTTCTCTTACCCCAAAATCATATATGATATGTCAAAAAACTCATCCCGGTTTGCGAGATATGACCATTTTAAGGTTCTAACGGTCCTGATCACTTCCACCTTCGATCGGGCCTTCTCTGGTCCATCTTTGCCATGAAAGTGTTCACGACCCACTCTACATCACATATATCTTTTCTATTCTCTAAATTTCTTCATAATATTAATTTGAGCTCAGATTTGGTGACCACCGTTAATTCCGATGACCCCTTAATCCCCTCTCTTAAAAAAAAACCCAAGCATCAAACCATCTTGAATCTCCAAAACTCTTCCCAATTAAAATCCCTAATAGATCCCAAACCCTTCTTGCTATTGTTATTTTTTCAAAGGAAGAAAGTAAAAAACTGCTTGCTATTCTCTTTGCCATTCTCTAAATTTCTTTACTTTTGCCTTGAATCTCTCTCTCTCTCTCTCTCTCTCTCTCTCTCTCTCTCTTTGTGTGTGTGTGTGGCCCACACACGTCCTCTCTTTGCATGTATCCCACACCTTGAATTTTTTTTTTGCATGTATCTTGCACCCTTTCACTTATAACTCTCTCTACCTGTGTCATAAATGTTATGCCTGGGCTATCGATGGGTTAGGTTCAGGTCAAGTCCTATAATAATTGTTGTGGTAGTGAAAGATGACGTCTACCAGTATGGCTATGCCGTTTAGAGACGTCTCTGCTTTTCCTTATTTCTCTCTCTCTCTCTCTCTCTCTCTCTCTTGTGTACGCTTATACGTCCGTATGGCTATGCCGTGAAGCCTATTTCTCTAGTTTTTGCTGCAACTATTTCTTATGGGTGTGGTCTATATAAGGAGAACACTTTGTAAAGAAACCGTTAACTCATCTTATAAGGCATTTCTTGTATGGGTGAGAGAGAAGTGTCGTATATTTTCGTTTCCATTGTTTTTAGTAAAGAAGAAAGTTCTGTGTTGCTATCCCATGTAAGAGGCATATTGTTGAACCACGTGAACCCTTGTGCCTCTTGTCTTTTATTTTTTATTTGATCATTTTTCTTTTATGTTTTAATTTCACCTACATTAATCGCATACATGCATTTTTTTAAATAATTGGTATTAGAGCCAAAGGTTGAGAAACCTGTTAGCACAAGATTGGTGTTTGTATTGGTTTTACAATTGTGTTTCAAATGGCTGGATTGAGTTCTAATAGATTCAAGGCGTCGAAGTTCGATGGATCCAATTACATGTTGTGGAAACTAAAGATAGACACGGTGTTGGAGAAGGAATGATGTGTAATTGTGATTCAGGGAGAAAAAAAGAAGCTTGAAAAGATAAAAGATGAGATATTTGAGGAGAAAAATCAATCAGTCATGATAAACCTTCTTCTTGCACTGGATGATTCGGTTTTATTCAACATGCCTGATCAAACCATTACAAAAGGTTTACGGGACAAATTGCAAAACCTATATGAAAGAAAATTGATGTTGCATAGGATATTTCTTTGAAGGTAATATAACTTGAAGGTGAAGGCAATGTCTTCTTTGCAAGAACACTTTAATGGGTTTTATACCCTTACTGACAAATTGACGACGATCGATGTGAAGATTGATGATGAAGAACAGGTCGCACTTTTGTTCTGTTCGATACCAGATTCATGGAATAGTTTGATAATGAATCTTAGTAATGGTCTAGATTTTAATATGGAGTCAGTTTTGTCCATATTGCTTACCTAAAGTCTCGAAGAAAAGTGCATGGAGAATTTGCAAGTGATGCTATAATGGTTAGAGGAAGATATATTGAAAAATGGTATTAGTAGGAGAGATCAAATGGGAACCAAGTCGAAAGAGCACAAAATAGGTAAGTACTGGAATTGTAGAAAGAAATGTCACTTACGTACATAAAAAATTATAGACTTAAGAAAGAAAATCAGAAAAATTATAAACCTAATTCGTATGATCAAGCATCAGATTCAAAGGGTTTTCAAAGAAATCTAGTTAAGAAATATAATTCATTCTAGGACGAGAAAGTGTTGTCTGTAGTGATTTTACAAGAGAATCTGAGCCATCAATATATCTTATTTTTGGACACTTCATTCCATATGACTCCACATAGAGATTGTTTCTACGCATATCAGTTATGTGATGACAATACAATTTACATGGGTGATGACAATACATGTAACATTATAGGGATTGGAGATGTTAGAATTACTATGTTTGATGGTATTATACATACAATTTTTAGTGTGCGACACATACCAAACCTGTGGAAGAGTCTTTTGTTACTGAGAAAGTTCGATGAAAATGGCTATAAATTTTCTAGTGAAAAGAGTCAATTGAAAATTGTAAAGGGGAGAAGATCAAGCACATCGATGTTCAATATCATTTTATTCATAATGTGGTAGAAGATGATTACATCTCATTACAGAAGATTCACACCAACGACAACGTAGTAGACATGTTGATGAAACCTATTGCAATGGAGAAGTTTGTTCGGTGCAAGACTCTCATGGTCTTATTGTTACTTAGCTATTGGTGACGTTTGGATATGCTATTAGGAATGTTTTTTGCACCATTAGAGAAACTCGTTTTCAAGTGAGAGAATATTATGATGTTGGAAGATTACATCTCACGGTGGGAGACATCTCTGCCTTTCCTTGTCTCTCTCTAACTTGTTTCTCTCTATCTATCTCTCGTGTACGTTCGTATGTTTGTACGACTATGATGTGAAGCTTGTTTCTCTAGTTTTTACTTCGACTCTTTTTTGTGGGTCTGGTCCATATAATGAGAGCACTTTGTAAAGAGGTATTTTGTTAATTCATCTTATAGGGTATTTCTTGTAAAGGTGAAAGAGAGATAAGTCTTGTATTTTTATTTTTCTTATTTGTACTAAAGAAGAAAAGTCTGTGTTATTGTCCTGTGGAGTAGATATATTGCCGAACCATGTAACTTTTTGTGCCTTTTATATCTTGTTTTTATTTGATTATTTTTCTTTTGTGTTTTGGCTTTGCACACATTAATCACGTATGGACATTTTTCCACAATAGTAATTGTACCCGGGCTATAATCACATGATCGGGTTTTACCAGGTCTGAGTCTAGTTCTTATATACCTAGGCCTGGATCCAATCGGATTCGGGTGCTTCTCAGTACTCACTAGGCCTTTGAATGTAGGTTTTGAATTGAGTTGAGGACAAATAAGAGCATTTACATGGTTAAGCTCACACTCCCCTCTCTCCATGGTTGGATTAGATTGGACAAACCTACCACTTTATCATGTGCGTGGTGTGTAAAAGAGCTCTCTTGCACTTATGTCTTAGAAAACAATTTTTAGTAAAAAACCTTATTTCATATGCTAGAATAATCTATATATATATATATATATATATATATATATATATATATATATATATATATATATATATATATATAATTTTACTATTAAAACGAACTCCAACAGATCCGAGACCAACTTTAACCAGGTCCATCACTTGGACCCAACCCAAACCGGACTAAACTTTTTAATTAACCAGGTCTAAAAGGTGAGACTCAAACTTGACTATAGCTTTCCTAACAGGTCCAAAAAAATGGGAACAGGAAGTGTTAAGATCGTACCAGTAGGGTACCCGTCGGTCCAGGTAGCCATTGATAACCCTAGCCGTGCCCACTAGCATGGAGGAAAAAAGTCACTCACTCACATAATGATGTGAAGTTATGTACTATGCTAGTAAGTTTTGCACCATTTTAAAAAGTGTTGGCAATTCGATCTCCTCACATATGGCGCTGATGTACAACTATCTGGACCATCCAACCTGTCGGTCTTATAGAAGATGGAGCGTATATCTAAAACAACATTGACTAAGCAATTCTAACCACCCAAATAATGGGCAATCAAATGGATGTATTAAAAGTAAAACAGTGAGCAGTCCGAATTGGAGAAGAAAAATCACATAGCTAATGTTATCATCTTAGAGCAAATTTATTTATTTATTTATTATTATTATTTTTGTTATGCTCTATCATCAAATGCATTCACAATTTAGACAATCTAGATTTCCTCATAATTACTGGCACGCGTATGTTTGAATAATCGTCACCATTTTGAATAGTTTAGGAGCCTAGTTGGTGAAATGATAATTATTTATTTTTTATTATTTTTACAAACACCCATTTAGACGCCCACATTAGCTACTTGAACCCATGATCTCAGCGTTGGAATGTTGTGTCTGTAATGGAGCTATGCACTTAGACCCAAAAATGATAATAGTTTAGGGGTTGTTGGACAGTGCAAATTTGGATTCTGATTTAACAATTCAACATCTGAAAATTTCAAACCTAAAATTTGCTTTCTTTTGGTTGTGTTTGCAAGGCTAAATTTTCATCCCTGCCGAGTTCATAAATTATGGTTAGCAGAAGAGAGTAGTTATAACAATTGTAAAGGATTAAAAAATCAAGATTTTGCACTCACATTCTCTTGGATTTCAAAAGGAGCGCTTTTGAGGATTTTCAATCCAACTTAGATTCAAAATCCAGATTTTGGGTGGTGACAAACATGATTTAGATTAAAAATCCTAAACTCTAATTTTTAACTTTCCAAAATTCATGCTGCGAAATGATCCTTTCATGTAAATTATGAAATTAAAAATTTTAGGCACACATTTTTATTTTTATTTTGTCTTTTTCTACATTATGTGGTGCAAATGCATCTGTACTAGTGTATTGCCAAATGTAGATAAAGGGAGTATACATGAAAAGGATGGCTACAAATGTTAAGTCCCTTTCTTGAAAAGAAAACACACCCAAAATGGGGATAAAAACCAAACAGATGGACCCATGAGTCCCATATGTAAAAGCTATCACAATCCCAAAAACAGTTTCTCAGGGGACTGAATTCCTTTCCTAGTGAAGTGATTAAGAAAGTAAGCACAAGCTCCAAAAACAAAAGAATGAAAATCAGCTTTACATTTATTTAACACACACATCACTAATCATTGTTCCACATTCTATTCTTATTATCTTAATCCCTTTTAGCCAATAATCAACTTGGTTGGCCCGCCGCCACAATGTGACCTACATGTGGTATTTGATAGGAAAAAGATCTCCGGCCGGCGTGCAAGCATGACGCATCCCCTACCTCTGAAATGGGGCAAAGGAAAATGAGAATTATACATTAAACAATGCTTAAGTACAGAAAAAAGTCATTCATATAAGGATTTGGTGGACCGTCCAATCATAGGTATAAGTTGATGTAGACATCGCAATCTTAGGCTTAGCAAGGAATAATAAATTAAGTTAAAGAAGAGATGGGCATTGGTTATCTGAAATTAGTATAAAATTTCAAAGCAATCATATTGCAATTATACACATCTTAATGTGCATGTACAAACATAGATATGGGTATAGATGTAGACAGAGATATAAGAAAGCAGCAATTTCTTAAGGATTTTTAACAAAATTCCTTGGGAATTGGCATTTTACCAGATAATGCTGGGGCATTTAAAAATTCCATAGGGTTGCTTCTTAAGGGAGAAAATTACCAAAATACCCTCCTTATATATTTATTTGTTTTCTTAAAAGTAGTGAATTTAAGAATTGTGGGGCCAACGGGTATTTGTATAACATCCAACGTGTTCAAGGTATGAACCGTTTTATGGTGATCATAGGAATAGAAAATCTGGCTGATCAAATCATTATATGGGTGACATTTGAATTTGGATGTTTTTGAGTCGTGCATTTTATTTTTTATAGTTTGGTCCACCTTATGATTGGATCTATCTTATTTTTGGTTCGTCTAATAATCATGCATGGTGCATTTGGTGGATAGGTTGGATGTAAGACACACATACCATGTGGGTCCCAGAATCTCAATTACCTATTATTAAATGCAAAAGAAGAAGAAGAAGAAGAGTGCATTTGTGTAATTTCTCCCCTCAAGAAGCACTGTCCAGGGATTTTTTTAGTTCCTTGAGGCACTATTTGATAAGATCGAATTACAATAATAATTAAAAGAAGAGAAGGGTGTTGTTTATTTGATTTTAGTATAGAATATCAGTGCAATGATAGTGCAATTATACACACCTAAGATTGCATGTATGTGTGTGTGGATGTGTACACATGAACATTTTCCTTAAAGCATAAGGTAATTAAATAAATTAAAAGAAGGGTATTTTAGTGTTTCCTTTAGGTGCAAATGGTCCACTCTTTCGGCTGGATTTGACCTAAGCTAGACGCCCATTGGGTGGGTAAAGGCTTTAGTTTTTCAAGCCAGATTAGGGACTTGGCAATGGGCCAGCAGGGCCTGGCCCGGACTTTAAATCTAGGTTTTACCACAAGTCAATGAAGAAATAACCTGGCCTGACACCCAGATACGTGCCATGCTATACACAAGTGAGGGATCCAGTCCGTCCATCTTAAGGGCCTCACCATTCTAGATGCTTGGCTGAAAAGTCAGGCTTGCTGATCCACTCAAAATGTGGGCAACGGTGTTAGAAAGAAATGGATAGCTAAGAAAAGTTTGGTCAATTTTTCTTGGCCCTCCAATTGTTTTGTTAATCGTGGTCCACTTAATTTGAGAATCAGCAAGATTTTTTCGATAGGTGTAGAACACTACAGGACCCACGTGAGGGACAGCTAGGATGGTGCACCCATATGGGGTCCACCTTTTTATTCTCTCTTTTACTTGCAGGGCCAGGGCTAGGCTTGGCCCAACCTGGCTGGCCCTGGTCTAGTCCATTGCCACTCCTAGGCCAAGTAGCTAATTAGGCTGGGCCTAGATATAACCTGACAGAATTGCAGACAGGATGTATAGGCGGTCCAACAGGACTGATTTATCACTATCTGCCTGAGAAATCGACTAGTGGAACAGCTCAGCAATGCATCATCCTTAAGCAAGTGAGATATCACTGGTTGAGATCCAATAAGCTTTAGCCTATCTGGCTGGGCTCAGCCTTTTAGTTTACTGTTTTACGGTGGGATCCAGTATTATTTTATCCTTTTCCCATAGCTTTAGTTCAGAAAGTATCTGAAAGTAAGGTGCTTTTGTGGTTTATCTTTTGCCATCAACCGCAGGTCGCTTGCATCTGAACTTCATGTTACATTGCATGCAAGCATCTTGTATTGTATGTACTGTACACTTATAATTTGATGTTGGGGAGGATGTGTTGAGGTTGATCACTGTATTCCTTGGTCAATAAATATCTTGAATTCATAAGGTACTTTTGAATTTACAAGAAAAAATCTTAAATCCAAGAGAATAAATAAAGCTTTTAGGAAGTTTTTAATTGGCAGATTGAATGAATGATGCACATAAAAATGAGTATAACGCCTTTAAAAATTTTAAACAAAATCTAAAAACGTAACCAAAGAGTTCTAATTAAATTAGAAAATAAATTCAGAAAATATGCAAATTTTCATTGTCCATTGACATGTCAACTCCATGGGTCAAACCAGCAAAAAAGTATCGACAGATTTAAACCAGAAATCTGTGACTTTTGACCTATGGACCTGCTCAACTGAATTTTGACTTGTTGACTAGATTTGTCAACTTATCTAAACTTGCAAAAATCAATCAGTCAATCCAATCTATTTAGATTGTTTAAACTGTCGGAATGCCAACAAGCAATTTGAAAATTTTGACGAAATTTTAAACCGTTGTCCACAAATGTTGACCGGTCGAACTAAGCTGAATTTTTGTTGATTTCTCGTTGGACTTCCTTCGATCCATTTGCATCAGGAACGTGTTTGATACTCGTCTTACATTATAATTGATGGGGCTCGTGGATGCACCCTTGGCCAGTGGTCCACTGAGTGGGATTTTGAGAACAATGGTCCCCACCTAAACTTCCAAGGACATTTATGGTACATGAAGCATGTTTGGCAATTTAAATAGGAAAAGGATTGAATGTAATTCAGTAAAGTACTTCAAAGAAAGCAACCTACTACACCTCATGCCTTGGAGCACGGAATTGAATTTCATGTTATTTGGGCATTCTCAGGTGTCAGGCCCATGTTATTAAGAGATTGCAGAAATGTACCATGTATGTGCCAGTGTCAGATGGGGCCCTCTGTAAAATCGATCTGGGTGAAATGGCCTAATATTTTAGCTAGACAATTTAACTGGTGTGGTCCACCTGATGGAAAGCTTAGATCGTGCCACATGTGTAATGTTGGCTCGACCTCTTGTACGGATGGGCATGCAAAGTCAAATGGTGCGGGCTAAGTGTATATGAATATCTTATGTATATTTGGTGATGAGTTTCTCTTTTTTATAAATATAGGGTACGTACGAATATTCTCGTCAGAGCAGATGTTAAGCGAACTTGAACGAGTGCCTTTCTTTTTTGGTACTCACCTCTAAAACATGGTAGCATGTTAGATTTGAGCAGGATCCAAGCCGCTCATCAGTCAGGTTTCATGGTGTGGATTCCTCGGCCCAAAAATCAGGTCCATCTGCTCATTAGGTGGGTTACACAAGGACATTTGTTAAAAGAAATTAACAAAAGCCTGTATCTACCTGATGAGAGGACCAGACTGATTTTTGAACCAGGGCAGGTTCGTAGTGGGCTGACCTTGATGAACCACCTGAGTCGGATGATCTTGGCCACCCATATGGCCTTTTTTCTTGTTCTTTGCTGCATATTTTAATTCTTAAATGATCATTTTCTTGGGGGATTTTTGAGAATCCCTTGTAAACTGGAGGACTCTTCAGATCACACTATTCAGATCAATGAGTCTTGATTACAGAAGCATGGGCTCCACTTGTACAAACTCTCGTCAAGCTGCTATTCAAGTGGGCCCTATACCAAATCTCCCATGATTGTTGTTTGACCAGCTAACGTTTTTGTTTGGTGTACATCATTTCTCAAAGAGATGAACAATGAAATAAACAGGAATTGATCACCAATGGACAACGGTACCAAAAGCTATTGTATCTATCATAAGCCATTTTGGTCTTTAATACAAAAAAAATAAAAAATTAAAAAAAATCCTTTAATAGAAAATTATTTTATCCATGGACTTTATCCTTCACCCAAATTATGAAATTACCCACCCTAAATGTGCCATGTGTTCAAAAGACATGTCATTTAATCTATTATCTATTTTAAAATAATCAAAACACCATCACCTTCAATCATAAATACCTCTTATCCTTTTCATTTCCAACACAAGATGCTATTACCACATCAAGCTTGAAGACTATCATAAAGATTAAGGGTGAAATGCTCTCATCTTTTTAAGACTATCCTCTCATAAGTTCTAAATGTGAAGTTTTGAAGAGTTGGTGATGAAGTTTTATATATTAAGGGTGAAGTGCTCCACTCTCTCTAGGACCACTCTCCCACACGTTCTAGGAGTAGGATAAGGATTGAAGAGCTCTAGTTATATTCTCTAACAAAGAGTGCTATTGTTTTTTCTTTCCTGCTCATGTATCTAATCAGGGCTAGTCCAGCAACAAGATTTTCATTCACAAAATGACTTTTCATTTACAAAATGATAATCATTTTGTGAATGAAAATCTTGTTGCTGGAGTAAAGTTGGAGATTTAAGAGCTCCAATCATCTTCTCCACCATAAGAGTATAAAAGTTCTCTAATTTCTACTCTCATCTCTAGGCTCCTAGTTAATTTGAGTGATTCATTGACTTATTTTTTTCATCACTTTATTATTATTGTGTTGCTATGGCCTTCTCATATATTCCATGTTAGAGATTTGTTTAATTTTTTGTTCAATTCATTTACTTATTTACAAGCAATAATTTAAATTTATAATTTCAATAATCTAAAATCTTATGAAGTAGAGACTATATATACTTATACGCATTAAAAAATGTGCTTGACATATAATCTTTCTCCGTAATCGACACTCTTATTTGGAATCTACAAATGTATGCTATGATGAGAGTCATTGGAATCCAAAAAGTTCATTTTGGCCTTCCGATCATCATGGTTTTATAGTGTCTAGCCTACCATAAATTTCAAGATTTTGATTAGAATCAACTTCACAAATCATTTATTGTTTTTAATTTGGCTGTCCATTAAATATCTACCAATCAACTAGCTAGGAAATCAAGAAAACATAATTTTTTGTTTAAGAACTACCAAAATCAAGGCTCACCATTCATGCAAACAATTTTTGAGTGTGTAGCATTAACCTTCGAGCCCGACTTGGCTGCAACTCCAGAAGCAATGTGGGTGGGACCCTGACCGTAGGACTCACCTATACAATGGCAAAGTATCAAAGTTTCTGCAGTGGTAAAAAGATGGAGAGCATTGCCAAGCATAAGGGTATACTTTTCAAATTAAATAAATGCTCTTATTATGGTTTAAAACACTTTTTATATCATTACTGTATAGATTAACTATTAAAAAACCCAATTGCAAAAAAGTTGTCCATCCAAAATACGATCGCTGCCACATCAAAATGGCACATGGGTACCAGAAAAGAGCCACTCATCGGCCAATCCCCACTCTATGAAAGGTATTTCTATATGGTATTTATACGGCAGCATCTATACGGTGAGAATCAGTTTTTTTTTTTTTTTTTCTTCCTTCCTTCCTTTCTTTCTTTCTTAGAAGGTGGGAGAACAGTACTGCCTGATCAGCCAATCCAATCTATCATATGATCATTGTTTCCTCGTGTGGAACATTTGTTTACTGGCCCATATGTGGAATTCCTTTTCTTATTTTCTAAGGCCGACGTGTTTCCATAAGATAAATATACTTTTTTAAGCTTCTGAGTAATCTAAGTAGCTTGGTCGCCTCGTATGCACCTCTACATGCAATCACGTGTGCCAACATAGCATTGGTGTGAGTAGGTAAGAACCACTGCCTAAATTATCATGACAAAAGCTCGAGCTCTAAGTAAATATCAAGTGGGCTACATGTAGGGGTGCAACTAGGTTGGGTGGGGTTGAAGGTTAATCCGATCCCAACCTGACCTTAAAAAGACATCAAGCCAAACAAAACTGCCCCATTAACTTTCCCTTCTCTCGTACGTTCAGACCTGACCTAAATTCCAATCTGAGCTAACTTTTTCTTTTATTATTTTAAAAGAGAAATTTTATTGAATGTCAAATGTAAATTACATTTGGGTGAGCTCCCACAAAAAGAAAAAGAGCGTCCACCTATCATATGAACCATACACAACTGAACACCCCAAGACTCCAAGATCGCTGGACCCTTCACAACTGCTAAACAACTCACCGAAGAAGGGGGGTCTCACCCCTCAGTAGACCAATCCCAGCATTGTCCAGCACAAGGGTGCCCTTGATCAGCATGGGAAGCTCCCACGGCACTGATACAAGCTATTAGGGTGGCCATCAGAAATTAACTTAGCTATGCCACATCTGCTACTGAAAACATGAGCTGCCTAAACTGAAGCCAACATCAATTCCTCTATACTCAGATGCAACCCGACCTGACATAACCCAGCCCTGATTTGGTTAACCTGAACCCAACTTGATTTAAAATTAAGTCCCTAAGATCTCTACAAACCGACCCAACCAGAGCCAACTCTGCAGGTTTGGTCAATTGGGTCCGGGTTGACCCAAAACCAAGTTGCACCCTGGCTACTCATGGTTTTAAAGACTTGGTAACTCGGACCCAGTCAGACCCAATCTAGTTCAATACCAAATTCACCTTTGACTCTAGACAATTGGGCCTATTCATCTCTGACTCGACTAAGGACTGAACGACTCTGTCCCAGTCCTCTTGTCTTTTAACCATGGCTAAACATGTAAGAAGGCAAACCTCTACGTATCCGTACAAGTTGTTTGCTACAATAGGTATAAATATTGCTAAAAGGGTAGGGAATATAGTAGTTGAATCTACGGTCTTGTTTCAATAATCCAAACCGTTTATACGATGAACCTTCTGGTGATAGGGTCTAAAAACTCTCTCAAAATGGATTATTAATTTCAACCCTTCAATCATTGTCCTTTCCTTTCAATATGGACCGTTTATGAGAATGCTTGTTTTATGCGCCATTGATAGGATTTTGAAGATTTTGTTTGGATCCTCCATTCAGGTGAGGCCCATTAATAAGCTTGATACGTATTGTAGAAAATCTCTCCATACATTGTATTGCATGGTACTGCCACGTTGGCGTGTTAATTGTAATTACCTATTTAGAACAACTGACTTAATTAAAAATGATGTGCGCATGGAATGCATGGGAAATCATCTGGACGGTCCATCCATCAGTTGGGCCATACATACATGCATGATGAAAATGGACAGTTCAAAAACTGCCAAACTATTCACATCCAACGTACATGTGTAGCCCACATGATAAGGGGACAGGCCTTTTCTTTGGGCCAGTCATGTACACAGAGGATGTCCCACGTGTCCCAGGTTTTCACGGGTTGCACAAGTGAATAAACCGGCCATTCAACAGGTGGGCCACACGTATATTAGAAAAATATTGAAGTTTGAAAATACATGCCCAACGGTCACTACTCAATCAGCATGTGTGGTCCACCTGATGAGTGGATCTTTTATATTTTCGGCCTAGGGAATGTTCACTATGCGACCCGCCTAATGAGTGGTTCGGATCCTAAACATGTATGCCACCAAGCGCCCATTGAGGAGAACCGCCTTAGCATTTCTCGTTTGGGAAATATAAAAATAGTAATAAGAAATTGATAAAAACTTTTATACTCCGGCAGAGTATGAAGATTCAAACAAATTCATTAGAAGTTGTCCATTCATGTAACTCAAATGAAACCGTTGAAACCGTGGGGTCCACTTTGTATGGATCATAAAACAAAGCTTAAACGAAACTGATATCTATCTAGAGCCCTCATTGGCTAGCTAAACAAAACTGCCAATGTTCTGAGTTCAATAAGAAAACATCCACTACTCAGAGATTAGGATCGTTCAATCGATTCTTTTTATTGCTTTACAATCTATCCACGATGGGTCCCAGGATATGGATGGTCTAGATCAAGTTTTGTACACGCCTCTTATGAAATTTTTGAGCACATGAGTGTTGACTACTTTACCCTGCCGGAGTATCAAATAATTCTCAAGAAGCAATTTTTCATGCCCGACAATTAAACTCCCGACTGAATTTCAGGATCGTGCTTAGAATCAAAGTACCGTTTTCGAAGACCAAAAAAAGGTACGCGTACTACGCACCCCTGTTGACACTAGTAGTGATCCGTACAAATGCTTAATGCTTACGTGAATTCGTTATCGTTTTCTAATCATTTTTACCAAAATCAGTTTAGTAAACTGTTCTTCATAAAAGAAAATGAAAAAAAAAAAAAAAAAAACAGTTTTGGAACTGATATTTGCATCCTCCATGTTTGGTAGAAGCATCCTTTTTTTAAAAAAAAATTTCTATGGGGGAGTTATTTGATACTCTGGCAAAGCTGACGCTTGATACACAAGCACTCAGAATTCTACATGTGGCATATGTGGCTCAACGCACCCAAATCAGGTTGGTTGAACAATCCAGACCTTTGATTCATAAACACTTGTTTGTTAAAATTGGACCATTGGATTTTTTAAAAATCATTTTAACCATTCCAATTGATGTCCACCAATCCAACAGTCAATAAGTGTATTATTATTATTTTATTTTATTTTTTTGTATTTTTTAGATCTAAAATGGCACATGTAGTTTAAATAGTTTAATTTTAATTGCTATTGTACCATAAATGCAATTTCAAAATACCTGCATGTCATTTGCGGCGCTCTGCCGTACTTACAAATTACTTAGAAATTGTCACGAGTCAAGTTAAACCATCCAAACTGCGAGTCCCGCCTTAGATGTATCATGAACAAAAAAAATTATGTTTATTTGATTGTCTCAGGGTAATCATCGGGTCAGACCCAAAGGTGGTTGTCGATTGTTTTAGAGAACTGTAGGATTACCGTACCCAGGAAGGTGGTTTTCAAAAAATTATGTTTTAAGTGTGTTATGCTCACCACTTTATTAATCATTTGTAGAAAAATAATTTTCAAATTTGAACATTTATTCATGGTGCCTGGCTCTCCTTCCTATGTTTGTTTCCACTTCTACAAACTTGCCAAAAACATTCATAAAATTGAAGATTTCTCTTGCTGTTTATAAGGTTTGTTAACTACATATAAGTGTGAAGCTGTACGCTTATACACACATGCCATCATGACACTTAGGTCTGAGACCAAATCCATCCATCAACTGGTCCAACCATATCTTCCTTGAATTAATCTGGTGGATGAGTTAGAAAGCTTCAGCCAAGTGTTTTAGAGCCATACATTTGTTTTTGCAAATTATATTCTACCTAAATGAATTAACCTAACCCTTAAGCTAGGGCATCAATATAGTGGTACTTTTGTAATAGATGGATTGGATCTTGGACCCATGTACCATGAGACCCATGTACCATGATATTAAATATGTGGTGTGTATATGAGTGACCATCCATTTTGCCATCATGTTTGGTATCACTCCAAATGAGGTAGATCCAAGACGTACCCACAAGAAATGGTGGGGATTCGACAGTCACCATTGAAACATTTATTGGGAAATTATTTTTCTACCAGACATGCACTTTTTCACACAAACAATTCTCAAGAACCAAGAATCAATTCTCTAGCTACTTCCAAATAAGCCCTTCATAATTCACATATCCACACTTTTTCTAAAATTATATATATTTCATGTTCTAATAATTGACCATTCCACATTTCCATGGATACTATGGAAACTAAAACAAATAGCCTTTTCAGATTTGTTTTCCTTGGATTTTTCCTCAAATGTAATGTTTTCCTTTTTATATTTTATTGGATTCTGCAATTGTATTAGTAAGAGAGAAAAACTTAAAACTTTGAGATGATGATATACTGGCAATTAGAAATTCTAAATGGGGCATGTATATAACTCAAATTAAACCGTCCACAATGTGGGTCCCACTCAAAATTGTTCAAAAATGAAGAAAGAAAGAAAGAAGCCTACAATGAACTAGTGGCCAAACTAGCCATTTTTTGGGTATCTAATAGACAGTGAAAAGAAAAAAGGATCATCCAACTAATCTGAATGCTATTGAATGGTTGACAAATAGATACTGGAAATTACATAGAAGAACTTCTCAAATGCCCTATCTAAGAATTTAAATCAATTAAATTTATTTAATTTTTCCGTAAACACCATTAGGTACAACCACTCTTTCTAGTTTTGGTAACACATTTTCCTATGTATTCCAAAAGTATAAAATGATGTATCTAAAAGCATTGGGTAAAAAGGGCTACACTCTGCATTGTGTATATTAGTGTTGCTAAAACTGCTTGTAAATCGAATTGGTATCTCGTTCAATCCATGTAGAGAATGACTAAAAATCAATCCAATGTGATATGGTAAGTGGTTATGTTGTTTATGAATGAGAAATGCTCACAAACAAGTTGTACGCCCAACCAGTTGGCATGTGGGGCTCACCATGGTATTTGTATTACATCTTGCTCATCTAGTAAGGTTGTCCTACCATGAAAATAGGATGTCCCAAAAATCAGGTTAATCCAGCCATGAAAATGAGATAACCCGTGCGAATGTGGAGGGGGTGGTTTATGGGTTCTATGTTGTGCCTCACTTGATAGTTAGATTAACCTGATTTTCGCATCCCTTTTCATGATGGAATAACCCTTCTAGATGGATGAGATGTCATACAAACACTATGGTGGGACCCACATGTCAACTAATCTCACGTGTAACTAGTTGTGTGTGAGCATTTCTCTTTATATACTCCGTCCGTTTTCCACTTTTATTGTTGGAATAATACCAAAAAGAGGTGTATCTGTTAAAACGTGAGGCTGTAGATATCATTCCCTCTATTAAATTCTTAAAATAGAGAAAAAGATCAATGAATTTAGGATCCAATTCCATGCACTTTTAAGAATTCTCATTCCAATTCTATTTAGTGGGTGTTTAGATAGAATATTTTGGAAATAAATTTGAATTTTATGGAATCGGGCTTTTCCACAGCTGCTTTTAAAAAGAAGCATGGAAATCGACTTCCATTTTCAAGGTTGTACTAAAATTGCATGAATATTAAATTTTCAAATAAAAAATTTAAATGCCGATTGCGTAGGCTACGGGAGACAACTCTCTACCTTTAGCCATTCAACTTGTAACACTTTCACAGAAAACTGCACTCCAAATCAAAATGACAAAATTACTATTAGATTTTAGCCATTTCTAGGGTTCCCATATCCACATTTTGGATTCTTTTTATCCAAACACGAGTGATGGTGCACATTACAAAATGAGCATATTTTTAGATTATTTTACACCTCATGTTTTTTTTTTTTTTTTTTTTATTTTTAATATAGATAAGCCCATATTTTCTACTTACATGTACTAGAATAGTAGTAGCAAAAGTGCACTACTCGGCATTCTAGCTATAATAAAGTAGAATGGCTATGTGCATAAAAAATAGAGGGTGAAAATGTCAATTCCCATGTGGTATTGTGGAAGAATTCTTTTCAAAATTGTGTGAATTTGATTTATCAGGAGATGAAAAGTTGGGTGGGAAGGAGAATTGGTGGCCAGAGGCTGATATTATTATAAGTGCAGTGTCATAGTCATCCTCTTTTTTTATTGTACCTCCCCCATTTATTACCCCTGTCTCTACTCTTCCATTCCTCCATTAACACTAAATGCCCTCTGCCTCACTTCCCATCTTCCCTTCTCCTTGTTCCTGAATTGGCAGCCTTTCTTCCCCAATAGGGGTTCCTTGTCTCTTTGAATTTACCCCTTGACCAATCTCTCTCTCTCTCTCTCTCTCTCTCTCTCTCTCTCTCTCTCTCAATAGAAAAATCTAAAAATATTCCGTGATCTTTGTATGGTCACAGCTTCTTTGATCTTGGAAGAACCCAACAACAGTTCTTGAAATAACTCAGGCAAGGGAGAGAGGTACTACTAGCCCTTTTTTTAATTTTTCCTGATCCAAGTGTCTAGATCACATACAGGTAATCACATGTAGCTACCCTTCTTCTTCTTCTTTTTTCTTTTCTTGTTTATATATACATATATTATATTTTGTAAATATTCCTTTTGGTGGATAAGCCAAAGAGAAACTACATGGTTTTGAATTTCAAGCTCTGATCTAAAGGTTATACTACCTGGGGTTTGTTTCTGGGGGTTGAATAATAGCTGTTCATGTCAATTTTACTATAGTTGTGGACACAAAATATCATGTATGAGATTGCAACAGTCAGATCTATGCTCAAGCAGTTTCTTAAGGGTAGTACTATATATAGTAAGTGGTGCAATTGAATTTGTATAAAATCAAAGCCTTTTAAAGGATAAAAGAAAGGAAAAGAAGAAAGGTCTCAAACCAATAAAAAGATAAAACTCTCATGAGCTTCAATTGCATAGTCAACCAGGATCTAACCCTAACCCTAACCCTAATTTCCTTGAAAACCCATATAGAAAAATAAGGACTTCTTTTGGTGCAACAACAAGCAATGCACGAAAACTCATCCCTTCCAAGAAATTCAATAAAAAAGAAAAAGAAGAAGATGCAAACGTGGTTGATATGTCTTGTTTATTTCTTATCTTGTATCAGTGAGATGGCGTCCTCCAGCTCGTACAACTCTCCGTGTGCTGCCTGCAAGTTCTTGAGAAGGAAATGCATGCCTAGCTGCATATTTGCACCGTACTTCCCACCTGAAGAACCACAGAAATTCGCCAACGTGCACAAGATCTTTGGTGCGAGCAACGTTACCAAGCTCCTCAACGAGATTCTCCCCCACCAGAGAGAAGACGCTGTGAATTCGCTCGCCTACGAGGCTGAGGCCCGCATGAAGGACCCAGTTTACGGCTGCGTTGGCGCAATCTCATTCCTCCAAAGACAGGTCCACAGGCTCCAAAATGAGCTTGATGCCGCCAATGCTGATCTGATTCGATATGCTTGCAATGATATGCAGACAGCATTGCCGCCAATGCCACCGCCTTGCCCAAGGCCAAGCGAATTGGGTAGAAGGGGAAATGGAGGAGGTTCTCTCCATCAGAGTTCTGTCTTACCTGCTTCATATCCTCCTCCATGGGGTAATAACCCTCCAGGTAATATCAATGAAAGAGGGTGAGGCGAAAGAAGTCTGTGAAATTAAATGGGTGTTTTTAGATAAGAAGATCATATGCAACTAGTTGCACTGCAGGCACTTAGTGCATCTAGTTTCTACTGGACATATGGACAGTTGAGTCATCCATCTGGATCATACATTCATTCCATCACAACTCTTTGTAGGCCACCTCAAAAAAATCATACTGATCGGATGAGTCTAGCCATCAGAAATTTGGCCATTGTTGCTATAACGTTCCCTTTCCGAACAGTAGCTCATGTGGACCAAAATGATTTTTCGAGAGTCATAAGTAATCCTAGAATGGATCAGTCAAGTTGATGATTGGACCTATATTTCTTTGATTGAACTTGACCATCCATTTCTCATGCTACGAATAGGATGGTTGAGATCATCTGATCAATGTGATCTTTGCATGATGTCCGACAAAGATTGCGTTGGAACAAATGCACGATCTAGATTGTTGTTTGGATTGTCCTGATGTCCAGTGCAACTAGTTGCCCTGTAGGTCAAATGCACAACCAGTTGCATATGATCATTCCTCCTAGATTTATGGTATGGTATGTTATTTTGTGAAGTTTATAGAGAACTTTTCATGGACTGGATTTAGCTAATGATCCGTAGGTAATATGAATTCCTAGGTGAGAATTTGGGGTAGAAATATTGCTTCTTTTGCGAAACACTTGGTTATTCTCAATTTTTATTGCTTGCATGTGATATTCGGGATTTGGGTGGAATCCTAGAAGATGGATGGTGATTGATTTGTTGGTGTGTTCTCAAACCCTTCGAAGATTGTGTTCTCTATCATTGTCAATGTACTTAGAGAAATGTACTATTCTAAAGATAATTCTCAAGCTATCTACGGTTTAGATCATATTCTCTCTCCATCTTGTTTTCCTCTTTGTTCCTTGAGATAACTCTAATTTGTAGGACTACTATATTATTTTTCTTTTTATTTTTCAACAACAGTAGCCTACGTATGCAAGTATATGTATATATATGTATGCATGTATGTATTATATTAGCAGCTACTTCTTATATATCATTTCATTTTTGTGTCACTTACATGAAGTTATATATCTTCATGAGTGATCTTTGGCATTAGCCAGTTGATATTTTCTTTCCTAAAATGGAATCATGTGAAGAAAAGAAATAGAAAGAGAAGTCTGTAAAAACACCAAATGTAGTGTAAATTTTCCTTGAGTTTCTTTACATCCCGATGCATTGCTATAAGACACGTCACTGCTTGGGCCTTTGGATCTGGAATCATCTTTCAATGATCTAATTAAGAGTTTATATGATGTGCCTCAACTTCGACTGGGGATAGCCAAACAATCGAAACTCTCGGGTTGGAATATTCCAACCCTTTGATCATTTGACACTTTTCATATGAATATGAATGGTCTTCTTAACCTTTGAATAGTCAAAGGGTTGAGATATTTCAATCTGATTTTTTCCTCGTATTCTCCATCTAAGAATGCACGCTTTGAATCATTGAAGAGACTCCTATGCAATAACTAAAGTTTCGAAGGTATCCTGCTGCAATAAATTGGAATGTATAGTAACATAGCTCCATTCTTAAGTTCTCGTTCCTGAACTTAAAAGACCCTTATCCAATGGATAAAGTACTGAAGTATTAGGGATATTTTGGAATGTATCCTAACAAAATTTCTTCTTTTATTTTCATTCATGAACCTATGTCTTGTATCTTGTTCTTTTTACTTATCATAGGCATCAAATAAAAATACACCATTATCTACTATTTATGGAAAGGTTTTTTCATTCATTCATTCAAGAGAGAGAGAGAGAGAGAGAGAGAGAGAGAGAGAGAGAGAGAATCACAGAGGGTGTTTTATTTCAGTCTTCTGACTGATCATGTCTGCTTTAATTTCATTTTTCGAAGACCATCGGTGCTGTAAATCTCATTCACTCCAACGAAAATAGAACACCCATATTAGAAAATTTTAATACTCCATCAAGGGTACTGATAACTAAGAAGGGAAAGCCTATAAGTTTCGCCCCACTTTTGAAAATGGTGATGACTCATCCTCCTCACATGTGGCACTGATGTACACCTACCCAGACCATTCAAATTGTGAGTCAGATAGATCAAGCAATCATAACCATCCAATTAATGGCTATCAAATGGATGGTTAAAAGGAAAACATCAAGTTGTCCAAATTTTAAATCAAAATTCTTTTGGTTTATATTGTTTCAATATGTAAATTTTCATTTATGCTCCATCCACAGTCGAGATTTGGGCGGTTCAGACCACCTTCCAACCAACCATTCCATTGAAGAGTCAACCCATTATTTCATTATATGGTGCTAAACTAACAGAGGTAACTACACTTAGAAGTATGCATTTCATTCACTATCTTATATATATTTTCTGTCATGTTCAAGGAAGGGGAATGAAGTTATTTTGTGACTGAACATGTGAACTATAAATCTGTAGAGATATATGCATGCATTTTTTTATTATTTATTTTTGACCTTTGTGGGTGGTGTGAAACTCAATCCAATATCCATGTTATGTGTCATTATTTGTAACAGTGGGATTCAGTACGCTGCTCTACTGGTTTCCAGGAAGGGATTATTGATACATGTGAGGGTACGTTTCAGAAGAGAATTATTAATTGCACGTGGATATAACTTTCTCTTCCTTTTGCAGCTTAAGTCTTCCAAACCCTTCACTATTCCCATTTCCCACACTTCACAGACAAAACAGTGAAACTCACTGTTATCTCTCTCTCTCTCTCTCTCTCTCTCTCTCTCTCTCTCTCTCTGAGCACCATAAGTTGTAATGCTCCTAGTCGCATTAGTTCACTTGGACAGTCCAATTGATTGATCGTAACTGTCCATTAAGTTCAGAAAGCATTTCATGTCTACCATGCAAAAATAATCATCCAATCCATTCTTGGTTTTGGCCTCATTCCAAGCCATTGATGGGATGATTAGGATTGCCCAACAAAAGTGATTTTCTAGAATTGTAATCAATCCATGAAAATAGATGGATCGAATTATTGCATATACCTGTTTTCTTAAATAGGTGTAAATTATCTCGACCTTACATATTTGAGGCCATTGATAAAATGATTAATATTTGTCAGATTAGCATGATGTCCTTGAGGTAGCTCATGAAGTGCGCTTAGGACCTCATGAACAGTCTAGATCATGGACAGGACTAAGTATCCCAATGCAACTAGATCACTGTAGCTTATTGTGCTCAGTGCACCTGAGCATTTTTCAAGTATGTATATGCACACACACCCCTATATATTCTTAAAAAACAGGTACCTAGTGTTTACATACTTGTCTATGCATCTATACCTTCAAACTTAGGTACATATATGGGAATGTATAAATGGAATCGAGGACTGATCACATATGCACTTTCATGGACTGTAAGTACTATCCACCCTCGTAAACGTTTACAAATGTGTAACATGTGATATCCGAACGGTGGAAAAGATGGGTCCGTTATGAAGTTCATGTGGCACAAAAATCATAGTGGTCTGTCCATCACACAAGCCACATATACAGACATGGGACAGTCTAATTCAACGTGCTTGCTTGGGCGTCACACGCGTTATATGTTGGCACACGTGCGCTAGAGATGAATAATTACTCACTATCCATTGAGCTATAAAAGAAGGGAGAAACTTTGATACTCTCGTAGAATGTGATGGATATATACAAGTTCTTTATTATTACTATTATTTATTTATTTATTTTCAAAAAGATTCTCAAAATTTCATTGATATGGAGAAATTCTTACAAACTGTGGGAGAGGCTCATGCCATAAAAAGGGGCCAAGACCCCCAGCTGTACAAGGCATTCACATTCGGGAGGCCCACCCCAAGGGGCCCTCCTATCATATAAAGGGAAAAATAGGAAAATACTATAAGAGAAACGGACCGCCCCTAATCTTGTCTTATCTAGGACCAACTCTCCTCGGGTGGTGAGAGGGAGGTCTAATGCCGATTGGAAGATCCTGGTCTGCTGCTTAGAACTGCCTCAATGAGCTAGGCAATCCGCAACAGTGTTGGCCTCTCTGGGGATATGCTTGATTGAAATAGTAGCTGAGGCGATAAGGGATTGAAACTGATTTTTCCAATAGTATGCGTTCCATGGGGGGTTCCCCACTGTGAAGAATATGCCCACCAAGACTAGGGAGTCGCTTTCCACCTCGACGTTGGAAAGGCCCATATTCTTATAAAATTTGAGGTCGTCAATGACCGCCTTCGCCTCCACCAGAAAACTTGATCGCATGCCATAGCCTTTTGAGAAGGCAAACTTGAAGGCGCCCTTATCGTCTTTACAAATGCCCTTACTCCCGGAAGGACCCGGGTTACCCTTAGACGAGCCATCCACATTAAGTTTCACCCAGCCCCTGGTTGGTCTAATCCATTTCGCAAAGGACAATGAGGGAGGGGAGCACTTCCCTGGGACGAGCCGAAGGTCGGCTAGCTCCTATCTGTCTTCCTGGGTTTTACACGCCGAAAGAGGAAATGCATTGGACAGGTGGAACAACCAAGACCTGACCTGGCTAATGGCGTGGTCGACCCTTAAGCAGGAGTCTTCAAAACATTGCTCATTTCTAGCCTTCTAGATTTTTCAGAGAATGAGGGCCAAGGTTAGCCCTCTAAGGACTCCTAAAGTGGAGGAATCCTCGGCAATCGCCCACCATTGGGATGCTCTACCCCCTGTTGATTGGTTCGGAAGAAAAGAGACACCAATGATGGCCGAGAAATGGGCCCAAATGGAATGAGCAATCTCCCCATCTGGGAAGAGGTAGTCTAGGGATTCTTCCTTCTGGCTAATAGTCTTACAACACACTCAGGAAGAGGCCATCTGGATGCCTTTCTTTTTGACGCTGACGTCGACTGGGACAACACTATTGAGGATCTTCCACATGAAAACAACAATTTTGGGAGGGAGGTGCGGGTGTCATGCCCATTTAGCCCAGTTGCGCATCTGGCCTGTGGACCGAATGAGAGGATACGCGGATCTTGTGGAAAACTTCCCTGACTTATCCCTGGCCCAAATGACGTTGTCTTCCCCTTGATTCAGCGCTAGACCTTCAACTTGCATGTGATGCCGAACAACTTTAGGGAGCCTTTACAGGAAACGAGCAGTATGAAGGATACCTTCGGGGCCATAACATCTTTGATCCTCTTAGGGGGCCCAGCATCGTCCAATTGTTGCACCAAAAGCTTCCGTTCCCATCCCCCAGCAACATGCGTGAGTTATGTTGGACGAGGTCTTGAAGTTTCTTGACTTGCTTCCAAGATGGGGAGTTCGACTGAAGCAGATTGGAGCTTTCCCGCGACTGATTTACGCCATATTTAGACCTCATAAATCTCACCCAAAGGTTGTTTTTGTAGCCAAAAAAGACGGTCCAGGCCCAATGAAGTTTTTTCCTCCCTTCGGACCATCCCCCAAAAGAAGTCCACAAATCCTTTTTCCAGGGTTGACAGCGTCTTCCTTGGGACTTCTATCGCAGCTAAGGTATGAACATGGATACTTGAGAGCACATACTTGATGAGAGTAATCCTTGTAGCTTGATTAAGGAAGTGGGCTTTCCAACCTAAATATATAACTCATATTTAACTGTCCAAATTATGGCTTCCCAATTAAATAGGTATCATGAACGGAAAATTACGCTTATTTGATTATCTCACTTTTAGATTAGTTGAAAATGAAAAATATCCAATGACTATATTTGAATAAGTGTCCACTAATCAAAGGTTACAATTGTTCGAGCAAACCTGATCTTGATGAGACTTTGACTTAACCACAGTGAGTTCAACAAGTTTAGTTTGTCATATTTGAGTTAATGTATTCAATGTACAATATTTTATGAATGCATGAGTATCAAGGGTCAATAGCTACTACAATACTTATATAACTCCCCATAAAGAAAATGTAGAAACAATTATTCATATAGTAGTCAAAATTAACAATTCATCTTGAGGTCAATTCTATCTGTGGGCCATGGCAAGGACTGATGTATGTAGGAGATGTTCTATATAGATCCTATTTTGGCTAGGCTTATATGAGATACTACCGGGGTAAATCTTGTATTTGATTAGGCAACATGTCACGGTTACAGATGGGTCAAACAAAATATGTTTAAAAGTTATTCGGTAGAATACATACTTGATGGTGGAGCAATGGTATGCACCGAATCCGTGCCGTTGGATAGGTGTGGCCCAGTTTACTTCTGTGACCTGCTGAAATGGCTGTTCTGTGACCTGCTGAAATGGCTGTTCAACCTTTAGAGTCAATAAAATTAAAGTTGGTACGCTCCAAACCTTCTAAAAAGATGAGTTTACTAAAATATCTCATCTACGGTAGTGACAAAAAGTGAACGGTTCAGATCACGAACAATCTCTGCATGTGTGCTCCATGCTTTATGCTTCTGGGTTCACACCCAACCTTGTGGAATGATAGATTGATAGACACACCCATGCTTGTAGAATGGTACACTTCTTCTCTCTCCCCCTGTACTCTGTATAGTACGAAGCTACCGTCACTTCACACGATCACGAACTGCTGTTACCTCCATATCTGTCAGGTCTCTCTCAATAGTGAACTGAGAAATGCTATTTTGCGCCACCCATGTACGTGCACCGTACGTAAGCGCCAAGAACACGCTCAGTAGACCATTTTTATATGATCCGAGACGTTTATCAGGGATAAACATGGAATGTATAATGTTCTATAAATAAGGTGGACCACTGATACATGGATGGCTTAATTAATTTTTATTTCATTGGATAGTTTCTTAACCGTTAGTTTTTTTTATCGATACATCAAATGGTTCATCAGTTGAAAGTATTTTATTATACGCTATAACTGTAGTTATTCATGATGAACCGTTCGGATTTTTTTCTCGTGTGCGATTTGTGCCGTTGTTCGGTGGTCCTGTGTTGCACGTGCAATGTTCTGCTGCAAACAGCGTTCCTACAAGAAATTATTGTCTCCCTGCTGCCATTCGACAGTCACATCGATCACCCGCCAATTCCTCGGCGAAAGACAGCCCGCCAGCCCGCCACCCATCTCGAAGTCGGCAAAAAATCGTCTCGTGAACGAAATTAGTTAATATTCTGCGTGCGTATGATGCTTGATATACAGGCACGTAGAAATTATATATGTGACTATGTTAATTTGAAAAAAAACGACTAAATTGTGGAACCTTAGGTGTATAAGTTGTATCCTAAATATTACATTTAAAAAAAATTAAAAATTAAAAAAAGGCCATGTGATATTTTTTCTTTTTCAACCATCCAACAAACGTCCATCAATCTAATAGAAAGATAACCTAATATTTTGTTCATTATACAACTAATTTAGTAAACAGAATTTGGACAGTTTATCTTGAATTACTTGTATTTCACGTATGCAATATTTGAGTAATTTTTGACTGCCTGTGTATCATCCATCACACTCTACCAGAGTATCTACATATTTCTCTTGTTTGACGGAGTACGGCGACGCGTAGACTTCAATAGCTTTTGCACACGTGTCATACAATCACCACGCCCCGGAGCGTGACTTGGCTGCGACCCGGGAACAAGCGATGGGGGTGAGACCCTGACCGTAGGGCCACCTCGATGTATGCATTGTATATCCACGCCGTCCATCTCTTTTTTCAGCTTATTTTAGAGTATGGTACCAAAAATGAAACAGATACAAATTTTAGTGGACCACACCACATGAAACAGTGGTCGTTGAACGGCTGCCATTAAAAATTTCTTATGATCCACCGTAATGTTTTTTCGTTACCACTCGATTCGTGGGCATTTTTGGATAGACTTTAAAAGAAATATTACTAACGGTCCAGATGCGAAGAACATATAATCATCTTGTGGCATCAATTGCCACCCGTATAAAATCGGCCCATGATTTGGACGGTTGGGATCTTACAGGTGTACTTTATCTGTGTCTTTGTTTATGGATAGCCACGCTCTGCTAAAGCGAATGAAATCTGACGTTGAGATCTCACAATATCTTCGTTTGTTTCTGACCTTTTATATTCTCTGATGTTTGTACTGTACAAGACCGTATAGACTTTCAGGTGACGAATGCCACGATCCCACACGAGTCACCTCCCATCGATCGATCTAAATGCACCACACATGCTGACGTGGCACATGTGTGTGGCTATGGAGTTTATATGGTGGTCTTTAAAGTCACTACTCAGTCAAAAAAACCTGGCTTATCCATTTACCAAGGAGAACTGTAATAATGTAGCGTATGGTTTTCACACATGATATGGAATTTGCAGTCCTCTTCAGGTTTCTGTAACTCTCAGCCATCCAATCGTGTCAAGTTGATTCGATCTAGCCTTCCCTTATCCAACTCAGTATTTAATAATTATCTTTTATATATATATTCGAGTGGGCTCCACAACAAAATGACAGGCCTCACCTACGATATATTCATGAAATAACATCGATACAAAAACAAAGCCAAAACAACCCATGGCTAAATATAAACACTTATCTAGCCATCCATTAGGTCCAGTCCACTTATTTTCATCCACTGAAAAAAATCGCAGCAATAAGATGTTTTTGAAAATATCCGTGACTGAGTCTATTCTTTACAAATTCATTAATCTTCTACATCCATTTTGCATCTCTCTTTGAATTTTTAAAGGCAGCCCATAAAGAGCTTAATGGACCCAATGGACAGTTGAGGCATGTGATTTGGATGCCATGGAGTTCAAATGAAACTACATGCATGGAAAGGTTTCCACATACCTACCTCGCTATGTCATTACTGAAATGTAGAAACAAGAACATGCACTGTTGGTTGTAGGTGTTTCATTTACTAACAGAGGTTGTGAGTTTGAATCTTAGTACTGGTAATTAAGGGACACTGCCTCAAGTCACCATCGCAAATTTAAGTAGTGGTTTGAAGTGTGGGTGGGTCCGACTTAGTCCTGCAATGGCTTCATGAATTCCCCTTTTATTAGCTGTATCAGTCATTTCTAATGCATCATTTAGTCTGGTTAATGCTTCATTCTGAAATTGATACAACTCCGGCGATACTGAGTCACATCATATTAATTTTTAGACCATGGGTACGACGGAATGTATTAAGTTGATCAAATGTGCAAGCCACCTCGACAGGCATTTTATGCGTACAAGGCCAAGCTCTCACAAGCAAGTTTTCTAATGACCCAGCTCAAAATCTTATCCATCCTAGTTGAATACATCGCATTCCAAGTTAGGACACTGGATGGTACGCTTCGTGAGAGATGATGGACGTGGTAAGAGTGCCTAGAGTAGGAAAGCCTCATCTCATGTTTCGACTCATGAAGGATATGCACTGGTTCAAAAATCAAGCCAATTTACTCATTGGGTAAGCTACACATTAATGTTGAATATGGACCATTGGTGAATTCCTTCACACATGGGTGGTCCGCTAATTGAGTGGAAAGCTCTCAAAGATCAGGCCATTCCACGCATCTCTTCGAATTTCTACGACAAAGGTATTTTGGGCCTGTTTAGTCCATGGAATTAAATGGAATGGAATTGTATTAGATGGAAATAATGATTGCATGTTTGGAAATATCATAGTATTTTGGCCATCCAATCCTAGCATTTGGGATAAAATTCTTTCTCTCCGAAAAACAATACATTAAGTGAAACCTTGTTTGGTGGACCATGGAATTGTAATCAACATATTAGATACAAAACTGATGCCGGTAACTTGTATATAACTATAATATCACGTGTAAAGGATGTATATGAATGGGTAACATGGATAAAACACATGCATCAATTTGGGGACATGTATAGTGGATTTCAAAATCTATCAAAAATCTTGCATGAGCCTAAATGCAATTTTATCCCAAGTAATACCAATCCTTTTCATCATCTCCAAATGCCATATAAAATATACGAGAGACCGGATGCAATTTCATCCCACCTAATCCCACATAACAAATAGGGTACTGATCTCTTCCAACACAACAAGGTCCATTACATTCACCAGTGAGGCTAATGGTTTGGTAACCAATGATCCGTTTCCATCCCCATGTTGATGGGCCATCACCTCAAAAATTTCCAGACTGGAGACTCCCACAAGACCCTCCTGGGGCTTTTTTCAGTTCAACATGGGGCTATGCGACTTTGATATATTTCTCTTTTCTTAAAAATCAATCTCTAGGCCACAAGTGAAAGGTTAGGCCGGTGTCATGGCCTATTCCATATATGGTGGGCCCTACTAACCAATGATCTAAAATGGGCCAAAGTTGTCAAAATTGAAAAGTGCATGTAATATTGTGCAATGACAGAGTTTGATGGACCACTGAAGAAAAGCCTTCGCAGGCGATCTGATTGGTTGTTCAATCCTGACCTTTGAGTAATCAGCATTTGCTTGTTGAATCAGGACGGTTGATTATCTTTTACTTTTTCATTAGGTGTCCTCTAATTGGCCACTTAGAATGTTTATGACCCATCTAAAATGCACTCTAGTGGTTTGGACGGATCATTTAGAGCTGAGAGTACCCACTTGCATAAGTTTTTAGTGGACGAGTATGAACCATCACGCTCTGCAGAGTTAATATTGGTCCTGGCACAGCTTACGTATAATTGGGCTTGGGGTCAGCCCGTGGCTCCCGACACGCTTCTGAGGCAAAATTTGGGCTAAATAGTTAGTGGGTCAGGTTCGGGTTAGAATGGCCTATTTAAGTATGAGGGATAAGCCGTACTGGATGAGCCCTACGTAACACAACCCACCAATATATTTACTAATGGGGCTGGACCAGATGATCTGACCCCACCCAAAGCTTAAAATAAATTAATAGACTGTAATTGGATACATGCACACATTGTATGTACGGTTGTATGCATCCACTAATTAGATCAGGTTTTAATTTCAACCTCATATTCTATTCTTAAACTCAAGTGCCATCCTGCCTGGTTGGGTCAGGTCAAGTCAAGCCTATCCTGCTTGCAACTAAGTGGGTTGGGTCGAGTGAAGCTATAAGGTATATGGGTGTTGGGTTTAGGCTGAAATTCTTGCCCATTTAGTAAAAGGGTCTTGTTTTGACTGACTTCAACTAGGCCTGAACCAGACCCATCGCCACTATACGCTAGAGGATTCAATGAGCTAGGCAGCCAGACCTGTGGGCCAGGGCTTGGCCCCAAAAAGTGTGGGATCCAGTCCCTGTTGCAAGTATGAGATACGGTCTATCCATCTTGAGGGTCTCACTCCTTAAGCTGGTGGCCCACCGAAGCCAGCTTCCCTATCACTCCTTAGGCTCTGTATAATGTCCGCTCCGTGTATCCGGTGCGTCCCTCGATTATAGGTCCTGGAACCAAAAAATTAATCCCATCCACAGCTCAGGTGGACCGCAGAACATCGAACAATGGGGAGGTGATGCTAACCGTTCGTTTGCGTGTGGTATACACTATGGTATTTATATTCCATCCAACCGTCCATTAGGTTCTACTCAACGGGATGAGGCGACAGCCCAAAGTTCACAAGGCCACTTCGCGTAATTTTGGAGGTTTTATACCTGAGTTTAAATTGTTCATGATGGTCTGGCTCACCTGAGTTTTGGACCAACCAGATATTCGAGATGTACGGTGAGAAGAAGAGTGATCAACTGATGGACGGATTAGATATGAAATACACACTTAGATGTGAGCTGTAGAGCTCGGCTGTTATTACAGCTGCGGACAACAGGCGCTGTTAGAGGATTCCGGAGCTACCGAGGGAAATCACAGCATAACAAATATCTCCGATATTTTGAAAATCTCGCAATAACAGCGTGAAAAATACCCTCAACGATATTATCAAAATTATCGGGAGATTTCCAAAATACAGGCACATTTTAGAAGACGTGTTTTTATTACTATATTATCACATATTAACTCTAAACATACTAGAAACCTTAAAGAATTCGTTATATAAAATATTTAAAATTTAATTTTTTTGTCAATAAATATCTAAATAGCAGAATATTTGTAAATATCTACGTAATATTTTTATTACTTACGTTTGTAAATAATCAAATCATTAATTCATGATTAGTTTAAATAACCGCTTTTGATTTGCTTTCTAGAAAAAAAAATTATTTCAAAGAAAAAAAAACCATCTCAATCTCTAAAACTTCTTTTTCTTTATATGGTACCAAAAAATCTCTAATTAAAATTATTTTGTGATATGATCCATATCAATGAAAATTAAGGGATTTAATTTCTCGTAGAGAGAATTTTATGGCATGTGTTCATGTAGAAATCTAGTTCACCCTTTCCCTGGACCACTGGACTTGGGCACTTGCACACGAAGAATACAAAGGAGACCCAGACTGTGGCAAGGGACCCTCTGATGCCAAAGTTAGGATAGAAATTTAGGTTAAGTCGGGTAGATAGGCTCTCTTGAGTGAGATTGTGTCTACTTCTTAGTGTAGATGAGTACCTTATTTATAGTGCAGGGGGGACATTATCGAGGTTAAAAACAATTCTCAATTTGATCCACAATCTCTGCCCGTATCTTTGGACCATTACGCGAAATTTATGGGAATGATAAATGCTGAAGTGGTCAAGTCTAAATTCATGCGACAGGCAATCGAGGCCGAGTTGAGCCGAGCCCCCTGGTTAGTCGGGCAAACTTCCGTGGTGGGCTCGACGTGGATACCCGAGCTAACCATCGCCAGCTGGTTGGTCGGGTCAAGCTAGTTGTGTGGGTCGGAGCATCTCCCAGGGACCAAACAAGCTTAACAGGAGCTCAGAGACATGGCACCACGATGTCAGCTCAGGAGTTCACTACTCGTTGTGCACTGAATCAATCTAGGACAGGATCCTTCAAATGCCTTCTAGTCATGACCAATCCTGATCCCGCCTTTTAACCTTGGGCTAGGAAGTGTGCGTTCGTGAGTTTGAGCTAACCTCATAAGTAGTCAGGCCATTTCTTCCTTTAACATCATGTTTTATATAAGCATTTTTGTTATTTTTTAACGGTTGCTAATAGAAGTCAAGAAAATTTACTAGAAATGACGAATTACTACTAAAATAGTTAATTCCAAATTATATGTTTTGTTTAGGTATTTTTTAATACTCTTTTATATTAGAAATATGCACAAAAACCGTTTATTAATTTACTGTAATATTTTTAAATATTTTATTTTGTGGAAGATTTTACCGATAATATCTTGAGATATCCTCGAAGTATGAAAATATCTCGAGTAATTTCCGGACCGAGAAAATGCTAACCAAGTGCATGGAGTTCCATGCAACGTGGTGACGCAGGTCTGCCCAACTTTTTCGAAATGACAATTGTGCCCTTACCGGAATTTAAAAATCTCTACAAAACGTCTACGCCGCGTGGAGAAGAGTACAACAGCACACGTTAAGGCGGGAACGGATTAGGTGCGGCCCGGGCATGATCCACAGCGGTACGACCCTTACCGTGGGCCCATGTTGATGTATTTATTATATATACACACCGTCCATACGTTTTTCCAGATCATTTTAGTTTATGAGCCAAATAATGAAGCAGATCCAATACTCAGGTAGGCCATACCATAGGAAACAGTGTTGATTGAACAGTCTACCACTAAAGAATTCCTGGGGTCCAACTTAATGTTTACGTAATGTTTCTTTGACATCCAACCCGTTGATAAGGTCACATAACCTTTATGAAGGAAAAAAACAACAAATATCAACTTGATCCAAAAATTTTGTGGCCCATTAATGGTCAATCACCACTGTTTCCCAAGGTATGGTCCACCTGACAATTGAATCTACTTCATTTTTAGGCTCATACCCCAAAATGATCTGAAAATGGATGGACGGAGTGGATATAAAATACGCAAATTAGCTGCTCACGGCTTCTGTAAGTAATCTCTATGCGCTACCGAAGTGACGTCATCAAGTTCTGTGGGGCCCACTATGATGTATGTGTTTTATCCACACCGTCCATTCATTTGGAGAGATCATTTTAGGAAACAAGGCAAATAATGAACCAGATCCAAAGATCAAGTAGAACCCAACACAGAAAACAGTGGGGATAGTGACGCCCACCGTTGAAACCTTCCTAGAGCCACCATGATGTTTAATTGGGATAAAACCTATTCATAAGTTCACAAAGACATGAACTAAGCGAAAACACAAATATCAGCTGGATTGAAAAACATCCTTGGCTCTCAAGAAGTTTTTAATGGTAAGCGTTCAATCCCACTGTTTTCTGTGGTGGGGTCCACTTGAGCTTTGGATTTGCTTCATTCTGATATGTATCGTGCACTAAAATCATCTCTACAAATGGATAGACGGTGGGGATGCAACACAATTATCGGCTCCACCAAACTTGGTGACGTCACTTTAATAGCTAGATATATAGCTACTGAAGCCGTCAGTAGCGAATCCGCGGCCCCATTCAGTTATGCCTACTAGACTTGCGTGCACCCTTCATGAACCATCCAGAAGGTGGCAAGAGATTCCCACAGAAACGCTCCCTGAGTTGTACTCCATGCAGGCTACGAGTCTCCAAGATCATGCCACGTGTGATCTCTTCACACATGTCATGCTCCTCTACCCTTTAAAAGACAGCCACTCCTGTAACACTCACCAAACTCTCTCTCTCTCTCTCTCTCTCTCTCTCTCTCTCTCTCTCTCTCTCCATGGCTGAGCAACAACACCCAAAAGAAGGTTTCAAGAACATGTTACCAGACAAGGGGGGTCCATCAACCCCCAAAATCGTAGCCGTTGTAACCCTCTTCCCCATCGGAGGTATCCTACTCACCCTCTCCGGGATCACGCTGACTGGGACCGTCATTGGCCTGGCGGTATCCACGCCGGTGTTCGTGCTCTTCAGCCCTGTGCTGGTTCCCGCCGCCTTCGTGCTCATGTTAGCGATGACAGGGTTCCTGGCGTCGGGCGCGATCGGCCTGATCGCGCTTTCGGCGCTCTCGTGGATGGTGCATTACGCGCGCAGAGCATGGCCGCTGGCGAAGCATCGTATCAGGGATGTGGCCGGGCAGGTCGGGCAGCGGACGAAGGAAGTCAGCAAGTGACCCAAAGCAAGGCATGGCATGAAGTGGGGAGGTCTTGAATATGGACGGTCTTGGGCAGGTGGGCGTTTTGGGTGGTGGGGTTTAACCCTTTTAACGGTCTTCTGAAAAAAATGGCGCGAAATGGGTTTGGTTTGGTTTGTCAAGGCGTAGTAGGTTAGTGGAAGGCAAGGGTTTGCTGTTTACTTTGGTTTTTTGGTTTTACTTTGTAGGCACACGTGTGCGCTTGTGTGCGTGCGGGTGTCATTTTCGTAATATAAAATAAAATGTGGTATGCAAGGGATGAGATGGGATTAGAGTGTAGACATGAGGGTTGTTTTTGGTAAATTTCAGATGTTCGTTGGGGCCCACTTGTAGAGATTGTGGACAAGGCTAGGCATATTTTATAGATGAATGTGGACCTGAAGAGAAATTTTTTAACGGCTCACATTCACCACCACGAACCAATGGTCAGGATCATCATTTAGAGAGATTTCAAAAACATGATGGGCCACATGGGTGACACGTGATGCTGAGCCTGATTTGTGGTTCATGAACAGGCCCAGAGTTTTGGCCCAAACATGACCATAACCCGTTACTCTTTGACCCGACCCGACCTATTGTAATCGGTCGGTCGAAACCCGACCCCCTGTAATTATAAAACGTAGACGGTCAAGCTCTCGCAGGCCCAACTCATGGCCAGGTCCTCGCAAGACCAGGGCAGAGTGCGTCCGGGCTGCATGACCCAACTCAGATCCAGACCAACGCAGAGTACGTCCGGGCTGCATGACCCAACTCTCAACCAGAGTGCGGTTGGGCCAGCATGCCCAAGCTCATTTATAACAGATACGTGTGGGCTGGAATGGAGTGGGTTCAATTCAAGCCCGACCCATTTACTAAAATAGGCCACAGTTAATAGTCCTAGTCACCAACTTCCCATAGCTTGGGCGCAAACACACCTTAAAAAAGTGGATCAGACCAGTTGATGGGTCGTCTAGGCCACATTTCTAGTTGGGTCGGACCATTTGATGGGTCACCTGGACCACATTGTCTAGTTGGAGTCCGACCCGCTGCCTATTTAAAGCCATACATCTTGGTCAGGTAGCCGATGAGAAATGCAATGACTCTGCTAGAATGGGTAGGATTTCTCAAGATAACACTTACAAATGTAACACGTGTGAGAGATCCACCTCATCCATAAGGTGTAATGGCTGCTCGTGCGAGTGAGAGTTGGACACTTTCATCATCCCCATCGTAATATCTTAGCCTCACCCAAACTAATGGAGGTAAGATTCAGCCCACTATATTAGGTGGGTCCCACCTTTCTTGTGTCCTGATGCATCGTAAACAGAAGAGGTACTTCTAGTACATCTAAATTGGATCCCAAAATTTGAACGGTTAGGAATGGTCTGTTATTATGTATGCCGCGTAACAATGTTTTAGATCACCGAACCATGGCCCCACTTGCACAAACTAAAAGCCCAAACACGTGGCCAGCTCCAGTCATGACTGATTTATAACGGTGCCCACATATGGATGGACAGATCGGGATGAGGTATGTACCCTACGTGTACGGTGGGACAGCTGTGCATGTATACCATCATAATCTCAATCACACATACATAATACTTGGCACCAATCAACTAAACATATATAAATCTTGACAACTCTTAAAATAAAATAAACCTTAAAATCATTCATTTATTATACCATTATAATATAATGATATTTATTCAATGCTAACATTATTACAAAGAAATAAATCTAAATAATTGTTTAAAGTCTCAAAATAAATGTCAGTATGCATTATTCGTTAATTAAACTGTGCTAACAAAATAAAACATATAATTAAAAATTTTCTAATACCGCCACTTCATCCTTGAATAGGTATGGCCATGTTTCAGGCAGGTCATGTTCAGATACAGTGATCCTTCTGGTTCTTGCGTCACATCATCTGCTAATGGCTCCTCTGTACGGTTTTTCCATCAATAAAAATGTAAGCTGGCCAGGCTTAGTGATATAACCCAGCATGGTTCATAATCATAGCAATTAAAATAATACATAAATACATGTACAATGATATGAATGTAAATGATATATGAATGCATCAGATGGGATGATCGTCCATCTGCTTGGATTGGAGGTCGTCAACCCGCATCCACCCGTTGGGTAGGCTTCCACCTTTCGGTAGGCTTGGGCATAGCCCGCATCTGGTAACGCTCTACCAGGATCGACATTTCTTCTAGGGAGGGCCCCTAGGATCGACCGTGCATTATGCAATGTAATGAATGAAGGATGATATGTAAATGCATATTTTTCATATTTGGTATAATTATCTTGATTAAAATATTCACATATAAATTTATCGTACAATTATCATATCAAAATATTCAAACCAGTAAATCAATCAAACAATCACAATAATTTATTTTAATTTTAATGAATTATGAGACAAGTTGGGTTACTCACATGAGTTTAGTAATATTGACTCTGCAATGTAATTAGGTTGATTTGAATTCCGGGGTCCTATCAATTATATCAATAAATTATTATTCATTTATTTGTATTACATGGTGGGGTCCACCTTTGATTAACATTCTAAGTGGCCAAATCTAAAATAATCAAATAATTAAAATTATATGTTTATATAAATTTAATTATTAAAATTTAGATTTTCTTTTTAAGATCCTGAAATTGAATGTCAAATAATTAATCAAGGCGGCCCACCGGATGATTGGATCATCCAGATTCTTGAGGTACTATCATGTTTTGCCTTTACACATAAGATGGATGGTGTGGATCTAACCACACATACACCGATGGCCCATCTCGACCTTCTACGCCAAGTGATACCAACACTTGCACAAAAATGTAAGATTCCTTTATTAAACACTTTTAGATCTGACTAATGTGGCCTATCTGATTGTTAGATTGATCTAAAAATTATAGCCCTTGTATATTTTGGCCTTAAAGATCATATGATCCGTACAGATCTATCTTAGCACAATCAGGTTCCATCCATTTAATTTATTCCTAAAATATTACTAATTAGACCGAAATCATAAAAACATCACTTTATTAAAATTGCCTATACAGACCTATACAATGATGGTGTGGATGATCCATGCCATCCATTGTATAGATCAAGAAGAAATTAATAACATAATAAAAAGTTAAAAAGATCTAACGAATAAAACTTACCTGATCGAGCCTTCTTAGAATTTCATTTGAATTTTTTTATGATATTTAATAAAAAATTTATTATTACTACTTCAAGAATCGATCCCTAAACCTCTCTCTCAATTAAGAATTTCACTACCAACTCAACTATTGACTTGTTTTTATTTTTTATTTAAAAATAAAATCTTTAAATATTTAATTTAGTTTTTTTTTATAATGTACCAAAATTTAGTGTTGTTACATGGCCAGCTCCAGTCATGACTGATTTATAACGGTGCCCACATATGGATGGACAGATCGGGATGAGTTATGTACCCTACGTGTACGGTGGGACAGCTGTGCATGTATACCATCTTTTGCGAGTGAGCGGATTGGGTAACAGTGAGTTCGTCAGCCGTCGCCGTGGGCCCACCTTGACGCATGTGTTGTATATCCACGCCGTATGTATGTTTTGTGCATATATATATATATATATATATATATAAATGAATCAGATCTAAATTTTATGTCAGCTTATCTTAGGACATAGGCATATGAATATATATGTTTTATCAGTTCTTTTAGGATGTGGGCACATAAATGAAGCAGATCAAAATCTTGCCTGAACCAAAACAATGGTAATTTACCGTCCAACATGTTGATAAGGTCAAAAGTACCAGAAAATTCAATCGATTTCATGCCCGCAGCAAGTTTTTACTGGTCAATCACCACTTTTTCAATCCAATGCCCGCGGGAAGTTTTTAACGGTCAATTACGACTGTTTCAATCCAATGCCCACGTGAAAATTTTAATGGTCAATCACCGCTGCTTCCTGTGGTGTGGTCTACCTAAGATTTGGATCTGTTTCACTTTTGGGCCGATGTCCTAAAATGATCTGTCTGAAAAAATGAATAGACGGCGTGGATATGTAACACATTCATCAAGGAGGGCCCATAGCATGACCTGATCACCATGTGAGCCCGATGTGGCCAATCTGAAGAGAGCAGCATTCAATGATCAGGTGGAGTAATATCGAGTTCTGTTAAACTGTGATTTCATTGGTCTACCTGACGGCTTGTCTGAGAGGGACCCACAAACCTTAAAAGGTTGTAAGCCAATGAAATGACGTTGCATTATGGCCCGATGGAATTGGATATTATCCTGCCTGATTGTATCCTTTCCCCGTCCAATGAGGCACGGATCAGATCATCAAAACCTTCCATTCAGTGCTTCCATTAGAGACCTGGCCATTATCCAAAAATCATAAATTCTTAAAAAAGTTCTAGCCCTTTAATTAGTGGCATACAAACCAACACTAAAAGACGAAACCCAGCAACGGCTTCAATTAAGTGAAAAAAAGGCCCAATTTTTTAGATGGCTGAGATAGCATAACCAAAGAAAATTTTGGTTATCAGTCAATCCACGTATGAGCCCACAGATGTCCGGTTCAGATCATCATACAGATTTAACACGTACGTGATATTCAATCTGGAGGCACAGAGAGGTAAGGCCTCCAGAGGCAGGCAATGTTCGCATAGAATCTCTCTATGTACATCACAAGGTCTTGTAGTTGTGGTGAAAACAAAGGTTCTGCCAGCGGATTCCAAGCAAGAACAAAGACAGGGTCATGTGGAAAGGGACGGAGATAACAAAGTCCCAACCAATACTCTGGTTCTATATGACGCTTGATACGCAGGCGCTTAGATATTGTACACCAGGCTGTGATGTTTGGCACACAATAATGTATAAACAGACAAAAAATAGTGGAACCACCGTCGTTGAGTTACAGCCACAAAACCAGATTGGTTGAGAATCCTGACCTCTGATTTGAGGACTCTTGATCATTGAAACAAGACAATTGGATATTTTCATTTCTGACCGTCCAATTAATGTCCACCAATTCGTTAATCGAATTAGAGTAATTTTTGTTTCGTGATACATTTGAACTGAAACCAGTAATTTGGTCCTTTTGGTTTGAATTACTTGCACGTTGCGTTTGCATTTTCTAAGTGCCTGCGTATTATCGATCACGGTCAGCCAGAGTACCAAAGACTGCATGGCTTTGAAGAGAGTGAGCGGATTAGGTGCGGCCCTGACCGTGGGGCCCACATTGATGTATATTATTGTATATCCAATCTGTCCATCCGTTTTCAAGCTCAATTTATTGTACGTAAGCTTCGCAGCAGTCCAAACCGGAATCCACTGCAACACCTGATTTGTACGGCGCATAAAACACCCAAGCTCTGTAGGGCCCTCAACATTGCATATGTGAATCACTCCGTCCATCACGTGAGAACCCTTATTTGAAGCGTACGTATAAAATATCAGTGAGATGGAAAAATTCGATGGGCCACACCAATGGCAACAGTGTAAATTGCTCCCGAATTCTCTTCATGCAGTGCGGCCCACCTGAGCTTTGGATAAGGCTAACTTTATCTTCACTTTATCTTAATGAGTTACAACTGATTAATGGGATTTATGAAAGAAAACAACATGATGGCCCCACGCACACTCCCATGGTTGGAAACCTATCTCCACTGTTCTCATTAGTGGAGATGGTTGACTCGTTCGGATCCGGCTCAATCCGAAGCGAGTTGGTGAGTTGATCTTAATCGAGTTGACTTCGTCTAATCCGAACTCAAATCGAGTCTGGTTTGAGTCACCCAGTAACTTGACTTGACTCGACTCGACTCAACTTGAAATCCAACTCAATACTAACTCGACTCGATTGAAAACTTGACTCGTACGTATATATTTTAGAATTAAAAAAAAAAATACAAATATAATGTTTCAGATGTAAGATGCCTTGTTGCTGATAGAGAGGTTGCAATTCTAGCAAGTGAATCTAGGTTTTGAGTTATGATTTTAGCCGTGGATACCCACTGCACCCTACCCGACTTGGTACTTGTGATTGGGTTCGGATTAGTCCAGGCCAAACCCGGACTCTGATTGGGTCAGGCATGCTATACTTGGTACCAAGTTAGGTCGAGTCCGGATGGACGGTCTGACTCAACTCCAATGCCCAGCTCTACTCATTATAATGGCCCACTTGAATAGCCACATTCAGACGCTGATGTGGTTGCGAATATCTTCTGATTTTGGAGTTATTTATTTTTTTGTTTTGTTTTTTTACTTTATTTTTATGAGTGGTGGATGAAAGGGGCTGTCTAATCAATGGCCTGGAACACCCAGATCCATAGCTCAAGTGGTAGATTGAGTGAAAGATACCTCGTTTCAATGCTGAGGTCCTGGCATCGATTCCCTAGCGGGGGTGGCTAACAGTGAAGTATCATCTGACAGTGGGTGTACTAACAAGCTAACAAAAAAAAAATCAATGGCGTGGACCAATCATGGGCTTTTAAGTCTATAAACTGAGTTGCCAACATGTGTGAAATGGATGGGAAATTCGCCTCACCACTATAAACAAGTTTGCCAGTTTTTTCTCGAGTTTGGGCTGAGTCGTGATTGGTTCGAGGTTTTTTTTCTTCTCAAAGGTGGAATCTGGTCAATGCGAATCGAGTTTTTCAACTTTTAAAACAATTGTTCAGCCACTGGCCCACACACACATGGCCTCCAACGAGCGGACCGGCCTCTTTTTTCATCCATGCCATTTGAACGGTGGGCCATGCTCACATGATCCACGCACGTGCATGTAGTGATGCACATCAACTTCGTAAAACTCGAGAGAATTTTTATCTAGAAAGACCATACTACGTAAACATTCAATATTCTATTTCTATGCATGAATAAGCACACAAAACAAACGTAACGGCCGTCCAAAAAGGTCCAAGTAGAAAGTTGTCTCCCTTCTCTCCTTCATTTAATCTCTGTAATGTCCATACCCCTAAGAAAGTAAGCCATGATCATGGTTCCCCATTTCCTCCTTCTCATAGCTCTCTTAACCACATCTCTTCCCGATATCTCCATAGAATCAAGCCTCATGTACCCTTTTACATGCCCTCCTGACACCACCAAAACATGTGATGCATATCTCTACCACATATCAAGGGGCCTTACAATAGAAGAGATTGCATCCTACTACAAAGTAGACACATCCAAAATCAGTCCCATAAGCCATGGAGCCAAACAACAAGATTACCTTATATCAGTTCCATGTATGTGTAACAGCATCAACAACACGGAAATCTACTTCTACGACAGCCTCTACACCGTCCGGCTGAATGATACGTTCGAGGACGTGTCGGACTACTTTTACAGTGGTCAAGCTTGGAGGGATGAAAGTGAGAAGACCTTGTATATTGATGAAGTGATTTCTATACATCTGTTGTGTGGGTGTTTGGGCGGCAATTCTCAGGTTGTGGTCACATATACGGTGCAAAATCATGATTCGTTGAGTGGGATTGCTAATCTGATGAATTCTAGCATTGGTGGGATTGAAAGCTTGAATTGGAGACTGACACAGAATCCATCGGATATAGATGTTGGATGGGTGCTTTTTGTGCCCATGGAGAATGTTGGGGTGCAACCTTCTAAAGGAGGTGAGTGGATTCTTCATATCCAATCGATATACATTTTAATTTGGTAAAGGTTTTTTTTTTTTTTTTTTTGGGGGGGGGGGGGGGGGGGTGGGGGGTTTAAGACTCGCTTCAATCTGCCGATCGTAGTTCTCTGCATGTTCGGTTGCATGGGTGGATGGTTGTCATAATAGAGTCTAGCAATGGAATGGTTTGGATCTTCCGTTGGGGTGTGGCTTTTTTGCAGGATGGCCCATGAAAAGTGAGGTGGACCAAATGGACGGTCCAGGTCAGTTTTACAACTTTCCACATTCGCAATAAAAGGGATTTGCAATGGTAGATGGCATATATGACTCGCGTAATATGTTGCACATGTGTTGGTTTGTACCATAGTCGAAATACAGCATAGTTATGTTGGACATGACCATTCAACCAACTTGAATTCTTCATCATTATTTGTCTTCAAGATCTTTACTTTCATGTACGTGTATTTCTCAACTAAGGCTTTTCACTGTTTAAAAATAATGAATATCTTAGACTTGTACTTCGAAGTGTAGATCCAAACTTTTCTAAAGTAATCATCAATTAAAAAATAAAAGATAAAATAATTTGATCCTCATTTTGAAAGGATTTTACAAGGACCCAAACATCTGAATGTACACAATTCAAAACATCCTTGGAACAACAAAATGCATGCAACCCTAAAACTCACTCTACATTGCTTTTTCAAAAACATAATGCTCACAAAAGTCCAACTTACAAGACTTTATACCCTTGAGTATGTTTCTCTAATATAATTATGATAAATCACTCTTACTCATTTGACCTAAATGTGTGTGCCACAAAAGCTCCTGATTTGCGTCTCCTGGCATAGTCATTGTTGCTTCACTTGAAAAAGCTCATATAGGTTTCCCACTTTTTATCTTTCATCACAATCAAGGCCCCTTTTCAACTTTCATGGTACCACATTTTGCTGCTATCTTGAAATCGTTGGAGTCAAACATACCAAAAAATATCAATTTTTTCTTCAAATCTAGAAAGTGTCGCACTTCTATGAAAGTCCTAACAATGCCATCGAACATCTTAATCCGAATTGTCCTAATTCCAATAATCTTGCAAGTATGATTATTTCTCATAAGAATTGTTCCACCATTAAATGGCATGTAAGTGGTGAACCAATTCTTATCATGACACATGATAGAAACAACCAAAATCAAGAATCCACGTATCTCAAAAAATTTCATGACTTGGGGTACTAATAGAACAACATTGTCACTCTCATCAAAAGAACCTTCTACTACACTCACCGCTTTTGAAGATTTTTCCCTTTCCTTTTCTCCTCTCTCTCTCTTTGAGTTTATATCACTCTTTCTTTATGTGCCCTTATGTCTAGATTTCAATCTAGACCTTGTCTTGATTTTTTGACCCATTTTCTATAAATCTACCTCTCGCCGCCAACTTCTAGCATGTCCTTCCTCATCACTCAGTTTTTTAACAAGATCTTTCGATAGAAGAGAAGATGTACCATCATCTACCATTATGGTCTCTTTTTATAAATCAAAGTCACAATAAGGTAATGATATAAAATAAAGGCTTTATCCTCTTCATTAATTTTAATATCAATACTTAATAGTTGACAAGAAATTTTATTAAACTAATTTAAGTGGTCATGGACAGACGTGCCTTCTTTCATCTATAAGTTCTATAATTATTGCTTTAGATACAATCTATTGAGACCTTTCAACTTTTCCCAAAGCTTTTTCATAGAGTTTTTATTTATAACATTATAAAGCATCTCATCAATAAGACACAAGTGGATTGTGCTAACAACTCTCAAGTTCAAATCTACCCATTCATTATCAATTAATGTCATATTCTCCAATCTTCCCTTCAATATTTTGTGCAAACCTTCTTGAACCAAGAGATCACATATCTTAACTTGCTACAGATTAAAATTATTCTTCACATCAAGCTTCTTCTCTTAAAACTTTGCATTTGATGTCTTTGTGGCCATTGCACACCTTGATAGCCAACAAATAGCTAAAAAAGTATATAAACCAAAAGGCCACAAACCGACTGAAATTGAACAAAAGCTCTAATATCAGTTGTTGCACAACTGTAGCTGCAAACGTTCGATGTAAGCAACACAAAACTACAAAAGGAATGATTCAAAGCCAAAAAAGCTAAAATTCAAACCAAACCAAAATACAAGAGGTGAGGTACAAATTAAAATTTACCTGGTTCGACAATATACCTACTCCATGGGCAACAACACAAAGTTTTATCCTTCACTAAAATCAAGTGAAACTAAATTACAAGGCTTACCTCTCACTCTCACTATACAAAAAATCTCTCACCTAGAAAACCGTAGGAGAAGGTACCTCTACTTGTGACCCCTCTTATATAGACCACAAGGGAGAGCTAGCCACAATCTAGAGAAACTATAATTCATGGAGCATTCAAAGGGAGTACATATTATGTACGTACACAAAAAGGAACGAGAGGGAGAGTGTGAAAGGGTTAGAGAGAGAGAGGGACACAGTTGAAAGAGAAAGAGAGGGAGAGAGGATCTCCTGGTAGGAGACTCCTCAGGATGTCTTCTACCAGGACACGTCGAAACTCTTGCGATCGGGTCGGACTCCGGTTGACACTCAACCTGACCCAACCTGCCCGAGTTGCACTCCTAGAAATCATCCACATACCATGCAACATGTCATAAATTCATGGTGCATAATGTTAGAATCCTATTTAATCTTGAATTTCTAACATGTATCAATCAGTTATTTTATTGGTTAATGGTGTGTTGGTCGCACTAAATATCATGAAATTTCATGATTAATCAGTCTAATTCAATGCAAAAATTCTTGATATTTCATGAAATTTGTTGCAACCAAGCACATTCATGAAATCTGTTGCAACCAAACACACCCTAAGTCATCAGTGAAGTTTAAGTCCAGCTAGTCCTTTAGCCATTGTCTACTTATAGAGACCTAGAAGCATTAGTGTAAGAACAGATACAAAGCAATAATTTATTTATTTTGTACGTTGAAACGTCTGAGGGCTAGTTTTCTCTTAGAACAAGTTGTTTGGCTCGTGGATTTCTAGTTGGGTGTAGCAACACCAGGGGGATTGGGCTTTGGACTGTCAATAGCCAACAAGGGGTATCAGAGCAGATTTTCAATTTACAAGTAATTCATAAACTGATACATGCATATGTACACATACGTATATATGTAGCTATATAGACTTCAACTTGAATTCTACGTCGATTTCGTTCTTGAAAGGTTGAGCTGACTCCTAAATGTTGTGACCCATTTTCTTTAAATTCAGGTAAAAAGAACAAGATGCTGCTAATCATTGGCATAATGGTACCTGTAGCATTCCTTGTAGCAGTATTGGTGGGAGTGTTCCTTTACAGGAGAAACCGATCACATTCCGATACAGTCAAAAATCCTAAATCAGTTTCAAAAAGCTTGAGTGCTAGAAACATCGCTTCGTTGCAGACCCAATACATGAAAGGAGCTAATATGGAAGGTCAGATTAACTTCAATTTACATTTACATTTACTAGGATCAAATGGTAAAAGATCCACTTTAGTTGTCCACGAATTCTGATTGGTTGTGCAGTTGTAGGCCATGCCTTTCATGGGGAAATCCCATCATTTTTTTTGTGTGGGGCCCACTGGTTTCCATTGATGGGATCCGCAGTCAGGGAAATGCTGTTTTTCTCCCTATGTTGTTTATATTAAGTTTTAGTTATGTTAGGATTAGGAGTATCAGTACAAAGTTTGGAGGTACTTAACAGAACACTCTGCCAAAGACAATGCAAGAGTAATACTTTTAAAGAGTGGCGGGAATTCGATTAAAACGATCACAACTTCATGTTCTTGACCCAGCTCTAAGATTCTAGAAAGAATCGAACGGCTTGAGTTTGTTAATGAACCTGTCCACACCAAGCATTTGGGCAAACTTACAACAAATACAACTCAATTCAAACTCAAGACACATCTTATACTAAGAGTTCTGCTAAGCACATATGCACCTCAATGCCCAACCGAATTTGGTTGTGGGACATCCAAGCTTTAAATCATGTGGCCCACCCAAGTGGAAGAGATGGACCAAAATTCAGGTGGTTGCCCTTTTCAAGCCAGTAACAATAAGTTTGTTTTTTTTTTTTTCACACATGCACACACACCACCACACACTCACGCCATGGTGGGATTTCACCACCTATGGGTACTCGAACCCTCAACCAGGTGTTGAAACTCCCAAGAGTCTACCACCGGAGTAAGAACCCTCAACCAGGTGTTGAAACTCCCAGTAACAATGAGTATGTTGAATGTGAATTGTTGGGAAGCATTGTTCATATACATGTGGCCCACCAGATTAATGGATTGGCCTAATTCTTGGGCCAGTTCATCTACACGGTGGGGCCCACAAATGTGCCATGTCAGCACGTATGGTCAAACATGGAGGTGCATGGTCATGCACGTGAAATTAGCAGCCACTAACACTAAACAATGTTCGAAATTAATATGCTTACTAAGAAGCTTAACAAATTTTCCAGAACTGCTCACTTCAGAAACTGTAGACTTCTCTGAAATCCTCTAGATCCTTCTAGAAACTTCTGGCTCAACTTGAAATTGGCACTAGTTTCACATCTTCATCTAAGTTTCTGCAAATTGATTACACCAGTTTCACATTTTATTGGATTCATGCTACAAGTAGTATCTCATTCGAATAAGAGAATTTCATTAATGTGTGGCACAGATGTGACGGGTTTTGAGTCTGAAAGACCTGTAATATTTGGCTTGGATGTGATTGAAGAAGCAACGGCAAATTTCGATGAGATGAGAAAAATCGGAGAGGGCGGATATGGAAGCGTATATTTCGGTATATTAGCAGACCAGGTATTGCAACAAACATGTCATTTTTGAAGTGCCAGCATATGTCAGGTCCAACAGTACTATGATTTTATTTTATTTTTGGCTTGAAATGTTTACACAAGTTTCCCTGAGTTATTCGATCATGGTTTCTTGTTTCAGGAAGTTGCAATTAAGAAGATGAAATCTAGCAAATCCAAGGAGTTCTTCGCCGAGTTGAAAGTGTTATGCAAAATACATCACATAAATGTGGTATGAAATTGTCTTTTGGTGGGTTCCAATCGGATCACCTTCAGACTCTTAACATGAATTACTCTGTTTTACAATCTTACTTAGTGTTACTAAGGGCCCATTTTGATACCATCAAATAAGTTACTTTTTCTACTTACAGCAGTAGATAAGTAACTTATTTGAAATAAGTTTGGTTTATGATTAATTATAAATACCTTTTTTTATTTAAAGTTACTTAATCCCTTTAGTTTAATAAGTTGAAATCAAGATAAGCTACTTAAGGCATAAGTAGCTTATCTTAAGTACCTTACAATCCAAATGCCCCTAAGTAACCCCAGATCAATGTTTGGTTGAATGTGCCATTGGTTAAATTTGGTTTGGAAGTTACCGAGCATTTGGGATCCACAAATTATCATTTTCCACTTTCCCCACCCCTAAATATTACTAAATTCATTTCGACAACTACTTGTAGTGGACACAATATCATTTTGGCAGAATAAATGATATCTGAATTTGTGCCTTCTTTCGACTACCTTGGAACCTAAAATTTAGTGCTGTAAAAGGGGATCCTTTGATACCATGAAGAAGATGAAAAAAAAGGAGAAGAGTGTTTTGGGAGGAAGAAGAAAAGAGATTAGAGAGAGTACCCTTTATTTTATCATAATAAACTCTCATAAGAGCCTGTTTGAATAGTGGGAGAAGAAATGAAAAGAAAAGAAAAGAAAAGAAAAGAAAATGGATGACCTTCACCGTGACAAGATTTTTCAGTATGTTAAATGCCAGGGGAATATTGGAATTCAAAAAGTAATCATTATCCAAACACCATAGTCAAATTATTATGCACAATATTTGAGATGAAAAGTTGTGAAAACTTTTTAAGATTTTCACATGTTTTCTAAACAAGAATCCCAAAAAATGGAATGCATGAAAATCCATGTTTCAATAGAGCTAATGCAAATCTTGATAATCATCATTGGATAATCATTACAATTTTCTTTTCTTTTCTTTTCTTTTCCCCCTGTCTTAACAAGCCGTAGGTAAAAATATAAGGTGTCCAGAGGGAGCACCAAAATTACATGCATATATATGCCCAGGCTGAGGATATCTAATAAGATAGTGTGTTTTATGCTAATGAAAATGTTTGAAGGTTGAGCTGATTGGATACGCAAGTGGGGATGACCACCTCTATTTGGTCTACGAATATGTTCAGAACGGCTCGCTCAATGAGCATCTTCATGACCCCTTACTGAAAGGTATATGTACTAACTCTTTTAGAGATGTGCCTATTGAGCTTACAAGGTTGTGTTTGGATGTACAACTGACATAGATTACAATAACTAAGTCGCAACGAAGAAAAAAAAGTCTCAACTGCTGAAAAACCACTTGCAACCTGCGATTGTGGTAATTTTGAAGTTGGAGTTGCAATAAAAGTGATTGCAATAATGTAATATTTGTGGATGTTCATCTCAATTTATTCACTTCAACTTAATTATGACATTTGGAGTCTATGAATACATCCAAGCACACCTTAAGGATTATAAAAATGCTATTTGATTTCATACACTGCAATTAAATTTCAACTTTTTATGATGGAATCAGGTCATCAGCCTCTCACTTGGAATGCAAGAGCACAAATAGCGCTCGATGCTGCAAGGGGAATCGAATACATTCATGATCATACAAAGGCCCGCTATGTACACCGTGACATAAAGACAAGTAACATTTTACTCGATGAAGGACTCAGAGCAAAGGTATATATAGGGGTATATGTGTGTGCTCCTATCATGATAGATTTTTTTTTTTTTTTTTTTTCATACTTGAATCTGGGGTAGTGTTTGAGTATTTGGGTTATTTCTGTACCTCTGTGAATGATTTCCTTAGCTTCTATCATGGCTGTATTTTGTAAGCCATATCCATAAATTGAAAACAATTCTACTGCAAAAAGAATGGATGTTGTATTCATTTTTCATCACCTTAAATTCAGCTAATTCATGATTTTGCAACAGACCATTTTCAACTTTTCTTGTTGAAATCTGATTCCTTATTCCAAAATTTCCGAAACAGATGATAATATTGCAGAAGAGATTATTGAGCAAACAAATTTATTTGGTATAAAACTTGCATTAAGTCTCCAAAACATTATAAGGAACATAGAATACACTCTATAGAGTTAAGGAGTTCGTATGGTTATAGAACTTGGGTCAAGTAGCTGAACTCTTGTATGAAATAAGTACTCACTCTACATATTTAGATTTATATCTATCACTCTTGTCTGTCTATCTACCAAACACTCTCATGATCTACCTGCCCTTTTATTTATCCATGTATGTATTGATAGAGCAGTTTGACCTTAGAAATACATCATCATCGTCATCATCTAAGCCCTATCCCAACTAATTTTGGTCAGCTGCACAAATCCTGTTTTGCTGTGGAATTAAAAAAGAGAATGGTATAGGTTATTCTGATAGTTGCATTAGTAGGACTCTTTTCAAGAGTCTTTGAGTTTTTAATTTTGTTATGCTTGCATTTGGTTGCACCAAATATCATGAAATTTCATGATGAATCAGTCTAATTTGGAGAAAAACATCATAAAATTTCATGATAATAGACCTGCTCAAGACCCAAACCATACAGCAGTTAGCACAGGTGCCATGGAGAGAGATGTGTTTATATCTCGCATTGAAAATCCTCCTATATTGGAATACATACATGATCAGATGCATACATAGTTAAAGATCACTTGTATTTGTATGCAGAATTACTAACTAAAATGGATATTTACAATGATCCAGTAGATGAGATCTACCTGTCTCTAAACTTGGGATCAAGGAATTGGGAAGTGAATTTGGTAAATCCATAAACTTGTCAAATTCATAGATTTGAATTTGGCAAATTCCAAAGTCCACTGTCTGGGAATCAAGCTACAAATCCACAGAATTTGGGAAGCATTTATGTAATGGTAGAGAATTTATCGCAAAGAAGTTTCTTTTATTTATTTATTTTAAATGACTCTCTCATTTCAAGAATTTTCCAAGCCTTGACTTTTTTGGAGAATTGGATTTGCCTGAAATCCATGGATCTGCCAAACATCCAAAAAAAAAAAAAGGAGAAATTTGAAATTCATGGATTTCACAAATCCCTGCCTCAAATCCCTCCCCCCCAACAGTCCCTTAATAATTTTTAGGGGTGTCCAGGTACCTTTTCATAGCCCAAAACGACTTCTATTACTAACAGGCAATTAGAGAAGGTTTTACAGCACCTATGTAACCAATGACACCTACCATGAGCAAAAGCTACTTCAACAGATAACCTACCTATTCTAATCACTTTTGTAATCCCAATCACATTGCTAAGCTTTTCCTACTCTAGCATGTATTCATGACACATATGCATTTGTGAGTTTTGGGATGGTGGAATGGTCCGTCCTCATTGGGCAATTGATTTATTTTCTTTGATTGTTGAAATTTATCTGGTTATGGAGCTAATGTTATTCATGTCTGATTTCCTCAACATTTTCCTGTTTGTTTTGCATTAGCTCAAGCGCTGTATAATTGTTTTTACAGGTTGCAGATTTTGGATTGGCAAAACTCGTAGAACGTAGTGGTGTTGAAGATTGCATTGTGACGCGTTTGGTTGGAACTCCCGGCTACCTTCCACCTGAGTAAGTTTCAATTCATATAGCCCTTTATATTGAGACACCATTAACCATTTTCCAACTGATTCGCCTGAGTCAGAACAAGTAGACTGAGTAAAAACCAGTTGCTTGGGATTTCTATTTTCTCTTTTGGAAATTTAAAAATAGGGCTGATGTAGTGAGTTCCTTGAGTGAAACTCAAGCTGGCCGCCTTATGAGACCATCTTCGAGTCGATGACTTATTGCATTAACTTCAATTTTTTACAGATCACATTTCAATGCAGGGGTGGAAGCTGGTTGGGTCAGACCGTGGATTGAACGGTCTGATTTTTAATCAGGCATAAAAATCAATCCCATGCCTAACCCATTTAGTAATGACGGCTTGATTTTAGGCCCAAGACCACACATTAAAATCATAGACAGGCTTGTTTTCAGGATCTGGATGGGACTAAATGGAAAATTTTGCAAAACCAAACGGTCAGTTTTGCAAAGTTGCAGTATTATTTTTTCTTACACATGATATCAGAGCAGTTCGCAACTCTTCGAGAGATCCGAGCCTGATAATTATCAAGCAAGACCTAAGACTAGATGGGTCAGGCCATTACCGATCGTACATCAGTAGCCATTAATGATCACATGCAGTTTCTTGCTTCTTTTCATTCATGTCGATTGAAAGAACATGATGTTTTATAGGTCTGTTCGTGAGCTACAAACGACGTCTAAATCAGATGTCTTTGCATTTGGGGTGGTTTTAGCAGAACTCACAACGGGTCAGCGAGCTCTGATTCGGGATAACAGGGAACCGAACAAGATGAAATCATTGATCTCACTTGTAAGCTTGCTTCTGCTTAACTTAATGAATGCCAATCAATGTTCGAAATTTTATTTTTTATTTTTTAAATTTAAAATTAAAATAAAAAAGACAGAAAGATCGTTACTCAGACTTAACTCGTGGTGCTTGATTTCGGAGGGAAGAACACATGGGACCCACCCACTAGTGGTTGCCCACAAGTGGGCCCCACAGGGCCATATCCAACATGAAAGTCATGACACATGCGAGTTGGAAGCTTTTAAGAGAGTTTAGCTGATGGGCTTGAGACATGAGCTTAGCCAATGAAATTTTCTTCAAGATTAATAACCACATTTATCAAATGATCCTATCCATCCTATATATATATATATATATATATATATATATGCAGTAGCCAATGAAATGTGTTTTGAACGTAATGGACGGTCCAGATCTGTGAATCAATTGAACTGTCCATGTGTCAAGTGTCTCCTACTAATTGAAGTTTTCTAATAATATGGTCAGGTTTATGAAATATTCAGAGAAGAAGAACCAGAGAAGGCTTTACGAGATGTAATAGATGGGAATCTCAAGGGCAGCTATCCAATGGAGGAAGTACACAAGGTTTGTTTGATTTCATCTAAGGGCTGCTGTGGAGAAAATTCTGTATGGATCACCGTCGGATCAAGATCAGATGGTTATGGGAAGTGGGCCCTACTTGATTTAAATCTTGATCGGACGGGTGATAAGATTAACCCACACTATTGAGGTAGTGAGATCAAGTGCATGGCTGTACATGTTCAAGTGAGTAGGTCTGTTCAAGATCAGATGGTCTCCATCAGCTGCCCACTGTTTGGATTTTCTGGCCTAAAATTCCGCCATTTTCACGTGGGTGGGGAGGGGAATGATCACATAAGTTCGAATTCGAGCTATGTAGGGCCCATCTATAATGTGCAGATGTAATCCAAACCATGAATCTGGTGAAACATCCCAAAGAATCATTCTGATATAAAACTCAGGTGGGACACACCACAGGGAGCAATGTACAATTACACCTAAAATCACTACATATTCATGTGGTTGGATGGTACTCACACATCATGGTGGGCCCCACACAGCTCTAGTGTATGGTAATTACCAATCGATTCGAACGTACATGATCATTCCCCCAAATAGCCATAGTGTCCATAACAAAAAGATGGGGCCTTTTTTTCTTTTTGCCTACCTGAGGACAAAAGAACTAAACAATGGGGCCCACCTGATGGAAAGCTCAGATCTTCCCTATACATGTTATATTGGCATCTGTGCTTACATTTCGATATGCGGGTCTCTGTATGTCTGCGGGCTTAGCGGGGCCCCGATTTAGCCGTTGATGGATCTCCAACGGCATTATCCCGACTAAAGAATCTCCCCCAATTGCAGATGGTTGAAATCGCTGCATGGTGTTTGAGTGAAGATCCAGTGAACCGACCGGACATGCGGGAGATCGTCGTGAAGCTGTCAGATATCCTGATGGGCTCTGTTGAGTGGGAGGCATCACTTGGAGGTAATAGTCAGGTTTTCAGTGGCATCTTCAATGGAAGATGAGGAGAAGCTCAGCTCTGCGACATCGATCCGACCGTCGATCTTGTTCTTGTTCTGTATCATCTCTAAATTGACCAGATCACACATGAACATTTGGAGATAAACCATAATTCAATTTATCTTCATTCCTAATTTCAAAAGTTTATTTGTTAAAATACATCTGGATGTATTGTAATGGAACACATCGGAGCTATAACCATTGGATTTGAGTTCATATTCAGTGATCCAACCCGTCGATCTGACGAAATACAACGATTGAGGTTGTTACCGCCAAAATCTATATAATCCAAAACTTTTGTAGCCTACAAGAAGTTTTTAATGGTCAATCACTACGGTTTCCTGTGGTGTGTGGTTCACATGAGATTTTGATCTTCTACCTTTTCGGGCCTATGCCCAGAAAACTGATGGATGGTGTGGATATACAACATATACATCACGTCTCTTGCAGCTCAACTTGCCTCCCATCGTGTCCACCCACTGGGGGGCCCACATGCTGAGTAGTCTATGATCGGAGCCGTCCATGTTTTGAACTCCACGCTATATGGGCCAGGGCCACCCTAAGAAAGTTAATGTATCACTATCAGTAAATGAATTTAAAACAATGAAAAGAAAATTTCCAATGGCTAAAAATCAAAGGTTAGGATCATCTCTGAAGCGAGTCCACGGGATAGCGGCTAATTTATGGTAGCAACGATAACATGGACGGTTCACAGCATCAGACTATCACAACATGTGAACCCGAGTCGGTGGTGACATATGCTGGATCTTAGTCGCATAGCTGTACCTAGACTGCGAAATTGCTGACCCAGTTGTGGATGTATCATAAACGAAAAATCAAACTAAGCATAGCCATCGGATTTCCTGTTGAATTTGAACCGCTCATCATCTTACCTTTAACCATAAATTTGATAATCAACGCTTGGATGGTTAGGATTGCTCGATCACTGCGATTTCCAAAGTATGATTCGTCCACAGCGTGCCCCACTATTTGGACGGTCTGGATGGGTCTGGATAGCGTTAGATGTATGACCCAAGGTGGATAAACTGGCATCAGTGTCTCGATCACCAAATAATACCGCATTGCGTTTGCTGATGCTCTATGTAAGAAAAATGGCTATTTGCATGTATTTTGAAGCATGAAGGTAAAATCATGGGGCCCATTGCTGATCAGAACTGGGCCCACCTGGCTGGATCAGTGGTCGCAGCTAATCGACGTTCTCAGAAATAACACAAAGGAATCACACTAAACAGATCCTAACGATCCTAACCGTTTAATCGGTGGCCATCAATTTTGATGATGAAAGAGCAGAAAGTCAGTTCCACACGGAGTTATAGAAAGTGATGTGCATGAATGGTCGTACGCCCCCATGCCACAATATCAATAGACTTAGATCTCTGGTCAATTTTTCCCTAGCCGCCCAATCTTTTGATCAACAATGGCCCACCTGATAAGTGAGTTGATTTGGACCGGTACATTTTTATGATGGGTCCGTCTGATGAACGGTCATGATCTATGAAAATTGTTGTAAAATATGTTGGAAAACTGAAAATTTAAAGAAAGATTATTTCTTTTTAGCACAATACACATGACAAGGCAGGGAGAAATTACTCTTATGATTTAGGATAAGGCAAGCCTTTTATCTAAATTTTATGTTCTACTTACAAAAATTTTCAAGCAGTTGATCAGCTAGATTGCCCTCGCCCCTCACCAATGGCCGAGTCCAAGGGCACATGCGCAGCCTGGGTATCTCAATCTCCAAATCTCCAACTAAAATTATTACATACACTTTCACATATAAATCACAATTTTTTTTTATGTCTTCTCATACGGAAGTAAAGAAAAACCACACTTTTTCTTTTGAAAATTTCAACATCATTTTAATAAGAAAAAAAAATTTTCAAAAGTTTTAATTTTTTAAAACCAAAATTTCAACAAAAAGTTCTCCTCACCTCTGGAAAAGAAAATTACACATGAGACTTAACCTTAAAGCCACTTCTCGTACAATCCTCACCTCTCCATAGCAAGAGAGTGTACCATGCATCCCGTGCCGGTAAGCAAATCAGGTGTGGCCCCGGCCTCACCCAAGATGGCGCAACCCTTTCGGTGGGTCCCCACCTTGATGTATGTATCCTATATCCACGCCGTTCATGTGGGTTCATTTTATGGCATGAGCCCAAAAATAAAGAAGATCCAAATGTTACTGTATTGCCATTAAAAACTTCCTAGCCCCACAGAAATGTTTCTGCGATTTTTATTTGTCATTCAACCTGTTAATAAGGTCATGTAAACCAGGATGCAAGAAAAAAAAAAACGGATATCGGCTTAATCTAGAACTTATGTGACCCATTAATGGTCAATCACTAATGTTTCTTGTGATACGGTTCACTTGAGAATTACATTTGCTTCATAATTTAGCTTAAATTTGATTAGAAGGGCTAAAATATCATTTTAAGGGGCTCAAGCAAATGCTATTATGGACGCTTTCTTCTATGTCACACCTCCTGGTTCATTGAATGGTTGGCATAAGCTCGTATTTAAGCCCTATCATTAGTGTGTGCCTTTGGACCTGTTTACATTCATTTTCTACTTGCTGGCATAGACCAATAAGAGGTCGCCATGTGTTGACATTACAGGTTTGATGCTAACAAAATCATACTCACATCGGAAGATATCTTCTATGCATTTTCTTTTGTGATATATCTTTCATTATTATTGTGGTAGCACGAAACCGTATGCATGATTTAGGGGATTGAAACGTCAAATGACACGTGTTCATGATTTGTGTGGCATTTGAACGAGGTAGCGTACTCAACATGTGCATAAAAGACTTACCGAAGTAAGGATCCTATCATGGATTTAGATACGAAATATTCGGTATGACATTTCTCACCATCCTTCTAAAATGGGAGATTTTCTCATTGACATTTAGAGCTCTTGTGGGCAATATGAAGATTCTAAATATCCTAAGATTAGAATAATATCTGAGCAAATTGGTAGCAATATGGATCGATGTTGGAGCAAATCAGAATAAAGAGAGAATTGGATATTAGGATCTAGTCCCACCATCAGAGGATGGGTGGAGATAGCTCTAATTGAGCTATTTTTAGATGTAGCATTGTCATGAAGGTCTCCAATAAGAGACCATTTATGTAGAAGTAGAGATCTAACCAACAATTTCAAATTTATGAGATCTTCTATGAAAAGACTTTAAGCCGTAAATGCAGAGGATCCTGGACTATCAAGTAAACCTAGGGAAGGTTTTGTCACTTCAACAACCTATAAAAGTAGTATGTAATAAAGAGTTTGAAGCCCACGCCAAACATATATATATTTTTTCTTTATTCTATCAAAGTTTACTTTATGTCATAGCATAGATTGCTATTGTTCAGCGCCATCACTACAACGTTGTATAATTAGATTAAACATCCACAACCTTAAAATGATAGATCATGATCAATTGAGTTTTTACTTAGATGATTAACTATTCTAATCATATCATGCTAACCATCTGCCTCAATCATTTATTCATACAGACAGATTATGTATTTATCTTTTGTTTTGTTTTATTCTTTACTTTATTTTTACTTTATTGATTGTAACGAGACACATTCAAAATTAATGGTTTAGCCTTTTTAGTTTATCCGTCCATTTTCATTCTTTTGAGAAATGTATTAGATACAATTATTAGTAAAAGAAAAGACCTTAACATAAGGCAAAAATAATCCATCGAGAATGACTAACTCTTATTATTTCACAAATCGCTTGATCGTTGTTTCAACCGGTGATTGAGACAACAACTGAATTTCCAAATTTAGTCTTACTCAATAGTCTTCCAGGAGTGCTAACGCTCAATCAAACATTGAGTCGATTATGACTCTGGCATGCCTGCACTTATTAATTGCACACACAAACCAAATACAAGCCCCCCATCACACTTCTAGCCTTGTGTTTAATTGAATTATGCAAACATGATTTATTGTTAGTTCAAATCGTTCATTCTTTTAAACAATTAGGAGCAAGTCATTATGCAAAATTCATGTCCATCGGGTTATCCCAAGCTTACGATCAATAGCATAAAAAATGAATGGTCAAAATTGACCTGAGAAATAAACTACGTTCAATCATCATCTTGAAATATTTATTGTAAAGATCCCACTTTTGTATTTCTTATGATTGTATCATGTGATTTATGGCTTGTAAGCAATGGACAATTATAATAAATTAACCCTATTCAAATGGTTAGGATAGTACAATTCTTATGAATGGATGGTTCAGGCCCATAATAGGTCACTTTGCTTGCTATTTCTAAGGTCTAAGGACATCATTTACCATGCCTATAAAGGTGTGGGGACTAATTATATATGACGTCTTAAGTCCAACTAGTTGGACCACATGTAGCAGTCCACTCAACAAGTAACTTCCAACCAATTAAGTACATGGGAGATTTAACTCATCCCATAAGTTAGCCCCATCACTTTGTGAAAAAAAAAATAGTTATATTCACTCTAGTGGATCACAATTATTTTTTTCTATCTATTGATGATTTTATATTATTTTCTATGCTGTGGATCATGTAACGAATAAATAGGACAATTTTTGCACTAGACTGACACGTATTGTGGGGCCAATCTATTAGAAAAATTGGATGTCACAAACAGTTTTTGCACTAGACTGTTTGGGAGTTATCTATTGGATGAACCATAACCTGTGGTCCAACCGATTCGACCGTATCATATATGACAAGAGATATATGGCAGTTAGATGGCCAGGCCAGGCCAGGGTAGTCTAAGCTCATGATTTTATCTATAATAATTAGTGTGAGTTGGACGTAATTGATTCACTGGGTTAAAAGTCCTTTTTAAAATTATAACAAAACTTGATTATCACGCGTTCACAAGTCACTGTGCTTTCTCATAAATAATATATTTCAAATACAAATTGTCAAACACATTTAAATGGTTTCTAATTACAGGTCGCTAAACATACTTAGGGCCCATTTGGAAACATGGATTTGGAACCTCCTGGATTTGAAATCCTCCTATTGTGTTAGGAACCCTGAATAGGGAGTCAACTTTAATTCAAAAATAGCTATGTATGGTATATTTATAGAAGTTTGATTTTAATTACTAAATCAACTTCAATATATTTAATTAGTGAACATATGTAATGTTTGACACAATAGTTGTAACAAGTCTGTTGAAATATATACTTTGCCTGAAAATGATTAAATTCTAAGTCTTGAACGGGCCACAAGCACAAGATCATGTCCGAGTGACTAACCAATAATTTTTAACCGTTGATTTAAATGAACAATGTTTGGAGGGCATTGATCATCATATTAAAGTAATAATAATGATGCAATTGATAATCTAACTGTTTTGGGATATAATTAGTGGGTCATGTGCTCAATATTTTAATACTCTAGTGACACATATTGCATATGTAACTCTTGGAAGAATTTTTGATGTAATCCAAGCTCTCACCTATTTCAAAGAGGGGATTTAAAACCCTCGGTTACATTGTGGTGCCAAACAATATTCCTTAAAATCCATGGTGGAAAACGACTGCCTTAATGATTCTAATTCAGATGGAATTTATGTTGTTGCGGTGCATGTTAAAGACACTCCCGAACAAAGAATAAAAGACGTGCCCAAGCTCGGCCCAAATACTGGCCAGTCCCATAAGCCTATAAGCTCTCGGGCGCTAACTTCGCATCCCGCGCACTTTAGAACACGTGAAGCGAGTGCTTCGAAACGTGCAGTCGAGGGAGCATTACTTCTGCATTCCAATTTTCTCCAGTAGCAGGAGGCGCATTCTACGCATCCCGCGCACTTTAGAATTATCCTGTCAGAGTAGTGTCGAGACTCGAGAGAAGCTCCTCATTTCTCAGACCTTTCAGACAGTAAAACAGAGATCGGAAATCATTCGTGTATTTCTCCCCAAAATCCACCCCGTAAAAACCCTAAAAAAAATGCTTTCAAAAACCCCAGAAATCACATCTACCACCCTCAAAACCAGATCCGCTTCTGCAACTCTGATCTGAGATCCCGATCTCTTCCACCAATACCCTAGTTCATGGCGGGTGCCGCCTCGGCGATCTTCCTCCTCGATATCAAAGGCCGGGTTCTTGTGTGGCGGGACTACCGGGGCGATGTCTCGGCATTGCAGGCCGAGCGGTTCTTCACGAAGCTGATCGAGAAAGAGGTATGCCTTTCGTTCGCCATTTGATGCATTGGATCTCGAAATTGGCTGTACCGGATGGGTTTTGGTGTGTATCTGGTATTTCTTTAGCTGAATTCCGTTTATATTTTGTTTGTTCTTGTGCAAGTGATGTATAGGATCTGTGCTTTTTCTGGAAGAGATTATGTAAATTCACCTTTTTTATTATTTATTTATAGATTTTTGTATATTTTTTGGCGTTTTTGAGAACCTGTGGGTGCTGCATGAGAAGGACGTGTCGCTAGTGTCCAGTGATCTGATGATTCATTGGGTGAGTCCCATTATGGGTGGGCCGCTATGAAAATCGCATGGAATGGAGAATCCTACCAATACTCCCAATACTGACTGTTGCCAAAATTCTTTTGTTTGACCCATTTGTCTGTCATTGGTCATGGTTAAGATAATCTGATCAGTGAATTCTGCTACTGTAGCTCATTCATGGCAGATGCACCAGATAAACGGTTTGGATCATGAACGGCCACAAGTCCAATTTGTGTCCGCTGCGGATAATTGTAAGATCCGTGCGCTGCACCCAGATAGAAAAATCCTACCCAACCTGTTGGAAGTCATTGTTGAAGTCTGATTGCTTCAGGTTGTAAAGTTTGGAGTTTAGGCGCAACTTGGTGAACAAGTTACAGGTTGGTTGTTTAACCAATTAGGATAAGGTCAAAGCAACTTTGACAATGGGAGCTTCATGGTCTCATTGCTGGTCCCAAGCCCGGATAAAGGATGAGGTTGCATCAGCTTGGCAGCCGGTGTCAAACTTTGGTCACAGCTTTTATCATGAATCCTGACAATTTCACATTTTCCTTGATAGAATGGAATGGCGAAATAGGATTCGTCTAGCCGTCCTCAATTAGTTGTGATAGGGCTTAGATGATGATGATGAGGATTTGATCAAAACAAGTACAAAGAGGATTTGTTACTGGGTTAGGATTAGGACATGAGGTCCACATAAGGTGTGTTGGACATCCCATATGTGTAATAGATGCGTGAATCTTCTCGAGTTTTATTAACATAAGGTGCATTAGACATCCCACACATGTAGTACATACATGAATCTTCTCAAGTTTTTATTGATTGGTTTCTTAGCGCTCTCTCTCTCATCCATTCCTTTTTGCATTGATGCCAATGTCCATTCCTTTTTGTATTGACACCAAGGAACTCCTTCTCTATGCCACACTAGTGCAACTTTCTGTCAAACGAGACTCCTTTCCATCCAATGCTTACTGTTGCCGGACTTCTTTTCTATCAACCATTTCTTGGTCACAGCTGATGGTCGAGATTGTCTGGTCAACGGTGTGTTTCTAGTTTGAGCCATTAATGTTGGGTTACTAGATGAATGGTTCAGATCATGGACTGTCACATCATGTTTCCAATTTGTGTGCGTGCATGGGATGATAGAATCCATGACCTGCAATGGATTAGATTTCTCTTGCATCTTAGGTCGTTTGATTCGGAGAAGTTTTTTTTTGCACCCTTTCTTCTTCAGGTTCTGTTCTTTTGATGAGGTTAGACTCTTTCAATCTTTGCTTTGATACCATTCCTTGGCAGAAAAGAACTATAATGATAACAAACAAATCTGATATTTTCCTTGGTTTGTGTCAGGGCGATCCGGAATCTCAAGATCCAGTAGTTTACGATAATGGTGTCACCTACATGTTCATACAACATAATAATGTGTACTTGATGATAGCATCAAGGCAGAACTGTAATGCTGCCAGCCTTCTTCTCTTTCTGCACCGTGTTGTTGGGGTAAGTTCTCATTATTGTTCTCTCTCTCTTTTTTTTTTTTTTTTTTAAAATAAAAAATTCTGTCATTGTAGTTTCAGTAATAAATGTTTTTAATTGAAATATTATAATGCAAAGCTTAAATATGTGTTATGATATAGTTGTGGTTTTAAGGGCACTTTTTTTTTCCCCCCCAAAATGGCAGGTCTTTAAGCATTATTTTGAAGAGCTAGAAGAGGAATCTCTAAGAGATAATTTCGTTGTTGTGGTAAGACTATAATTTAATATTGGTTTTGTGATTTTACCTTACCTCATCTATAATTGAGACTGATATAATTAAGCATTAAAAGCATGAAATTTACCAATAGAAACTGCCTTTTTTTTTCCCTTGTAATTTGTAACATTGACTGATGCAGAATGGAGCATAAACTGATCCCAAATTGAAATAGGACAATTTTTGGATTGTATGTACCATACAGAATTCGATGTTGATCTTGATTCTTGAATGCAATAAACCTCTAGAAATAGTTAAAGAAGACAGGAATTTGGAGAAGCAAAAAAAGCAATGAATAAATTTCAGGCATCACACAACTGGAAACGATAGACTTTGGGCATCATATGATGAGGACATCGTGCACACGCATGCCTGCACGCCGCCTACACACGCACGCACACCACTACCCCTACGCACGTACGTACGCAGAAGGAGGACCCCACCAAATCTAGCTCGATGACGACGTCCAAGGAGGGCCTCCTAACTAGAAGACAAGTTTTAGTTAAAAAAAAAGTGGGTCCGATAGTGAAGAAAAGCCCATCATAGGATCTTATGATCGTGGCCCACTCGTCGGATGGATTTCGTATTTTAGGTTTTGCTTATTGTTATTATTTAGAACATCGTAAACGCTTTAGATTTCTTTGTTTGGTTTTTATTTTAGTTTACTTCATCACTAAGTAATAGGTTGCGCACATGTTGCGAGTTTTTGGGGTATATGGTTTTCCCTATAAATAGGCACCCCTTGTAGTTCTTTTGATTCATTCAAGTTTAATAAAAATTTCTACTTTATTTTTCTGCTCTCTTCGTGAGTTGTGGAAGAATTCAAAAGTGATTGCGAAACTCTCTCATCTTTGAAGGGCTAATTACGGTGGTGCGAAGCCACATCTATCCCCATTCGCCCTTACTCTCTTTCATCCATATCTCTCATCTTTTATCATCATTATTGCTTTGAATTTCTCAGCTTTTGCAGCTATTCATCCCCCTACAGCCAGTTTCCAAAATCTGGACCTGTAGGAGAGTTGAAACTTCGGCAGAGCACTATGCCCCAACCTTACGTCGGATCGTCGTCAAACTTGAAAAGATTGGAGGTCTCCCCTGGCCGACCAAGGCCTGAGTGTCACTTTGGGGAGGCGTGCTTTTATCATACGTGCGGCCAGCCCACCCGCGCATGTGCGTCAGTCCCGGGTCACCATCTGCACGCAGGAGCTTTCTCCGAGTTAGGTTTTCCTCTTTTCATTCATATTTCTTAGGCCCTAGTCTTAGTTTGCATTAGTCCTAATTTATTTGCCCCTTTTTTCACCCTAGGGTTCCTTGAATTGAAATTGGGGAATCCCTTGGATTATGGACTGATTTTTATGCATGTGTGTTTGATTTCTATTTCTCTTTGACATCGTTTGGTTTATAATTTTTATTGGTCCAGTCTTAGCCTGTGTCGGCCTGAACCCACATAGATTCTCCTTTTTAATTGAATGATTTGGATTGTCATGTGGGATGTGGAATTTGTGTAATTGTTTCTAAATTGGTATGATCTAAGCTTGAATTCTTGCATCTCATATTTAAATTTCATGTCCTGCATCAAATTTGGTATCAAAGCCTAGGGTTCTTGTAGGGGAATTCACCACATATTTAGGGTTTAGTTTGTTTGAGTCCTTCATGCATTCAGTCCATCATATATAGCTGAATTTTAGTAACGGTGTGTAGTCTCCTTCATATAGAGTCTCGTAGGGTCATTTAGTTTTTAGACGCATATAGTTGCCGTAGCAGGTCCTTAGGTTGAGCAAGTCAGTGTATGCCCACATGTATGGGTGGTGGTTTCGTTTTGCACCCCACACTAAACATGGAGCAACTGCAAGAAACAGTGGCCAAGTTAGCCTAGCAGGTTGAGTCCTTGAATAAACACTTGGAACAACTCATAGATAAACGCCTTGAAAAAATAGAGGCTTCCTTCAAGGCAAACCCCACCACTGGGGAGGATGCCCAATCTCAGGCAGTTGGTCAGGAGGTTAGACTAAGGAATGGAGGTGGCCAAGGAGTTGGTCATGGGCGCGTACCTGTGCACCCACCCCGTAAGGGACATCATGATCAATATGACCCAGATGCACAACTCCTTAAGGGAGTTAGGGTAGATGCCCCTACATTTGATGGCCACTTGGAATCTAAAGCCTTTCTAGAATGGTTGGCGGATATGGACTACTATTTTGAGTGGTATGATATGTCGGATGCTCGACGAGTTCGATTCGCCAAGATGAAGCTTGCGGGTCAAACAAAGAGGTTTTGGGTGACGGTTGAGCGAAAGAAAGAAAGAGTGAGGGAACTCCCAATAGTTCATTGGGTAGATATGAAAGAAACGCTTAAAGAAAAGTATCTCCCTTTCTCTTATCGCTTACGATTGATTGAGGAGTGGCAGTCTCTTCGACAGGGTTCCATGAGAGTTGCGGACTATATCGAGAAGTTTGAAGAATACTCGACCCGCTGTGAGGTTGATGAGGACCAAGTACTTACTCTTGCTCGTTTCAAAACGGGCCTCCGTCCTGACATCAGGAGAGAATTGCTCGCCAAAGAGATAGACACTATTGAACAATTGTACCAAGTTGACGCAGGGATGTACGTGATGAGGATAACTACGAATCCACGGAGCTTCTCTGGACTCCTCACAGAGACTTCTCGAATCCATGAGGAAAGAAATCAGAAAAATAGAAATAAATTCTAAGAAATTCGAAATTGATTAATTGATGATTAAAAACGAGTTCACAACCCTTTAAATAGGGGTACCAAGCAATGCCCCAAATTTGATGGCCAACTATGAACTGTAAAGCCTCTAGAATGGACTTAGCGTGATATGGAAACTTACTATTTATGAGGGTATGTATGTCGGATGCTCGACGAGTTCGATTGGCCAAGAAGAAGTTCTGTGGTTACCAGCCTAATATTCTAAGTTTTGGGTACGTTGAGCGAAATCAAAGGAAAGAGTTAGAACTCCACAAAGTTTCATTGGTAGAATGAAAAGAAATTAAAGAAAAGTATCTCGATCCGTGGTTCTTAAATTTGCTTATGCATTGTTGGGTGAGTTGGCTAGTCTCTTGACGGTTCCCAATGATTTGTCGGACTATATCGGAATTTGAAGAATACTCGACCCGATTAGGTTATGAGGACCCGACTTACTCTGCTCGTTAACGGGCCTTTCCGTCCATCATTGGCAGAAATTGCTCGCAAAGAATGACCTATTGAACAATTGTACCAAGTAGTGTTAGATGTCGAGCAATATCTTAAAGCATTTGTGGGAAGGCGGTTTGATTTTTGTGAATTCGGTGCTAAGGCCAACCCCTCTGGGGCTAGACCTAACACGGGATTCCAAAACAAACCTTCCCTTAATGTTCAGTCCAAACCTAAGGATGATAAGGGTAAAGAGATTGTCGGGTCTAGTTCACGTGGAAGTGGGGCCACTAGGTGTTTTAGGTGTCAGGGGTTTGGTCATTTTGCTCACCAGTGCGGCACGAGATAGGGCACCAAAGTACTCCTTATTGATGGGCAAGTAGAAGTAGTGCCCCCAGAGAGTGATAGTGAGGAGGAATATGAGCCAGTCGAAACCCCTAGTGATGAGAAAGAGGGAATACAAGAGTCTGTGACCCTCGCAATTGTGCATTGCGCTGACTCAAGTCAAGAACACTGATGACTGGCGCTGCAATACGATCTTCTACACTTATGCAAAATTTGAGGAAAAGAACTGTAAGATGATCGTGGATAGTGGTAGTTGTGCCAACGTGGCATCGACTAGCACTGTGAGTCGCTTGGGCTTGAAGCTGGAAGCCCATCCTCAGCCCTATAGAGTCTCCTGGGTTGATGAAGCATCCATTCTAGTCTCGTACCGCTGTCTTGTCCTTATTCAGTTCGGATCATATAAAGACACAATTTGGTGTGATGTTGTTCCTATGGATGTGGGCCATATCATTCTGGATAGGTCGTGCCTCTGTGACAGGGATGTTACCATATTTGGTCGTTCAAATGTGTGTACATTCTGGTTTGAGGGCAAGAAGGTCAAGCTAAATCCTCTGCCATCCAAGAATACAACTGGAAAAGAGTTCACCACACAGAGTGGTGTGAGTGGCCCAAAAGAAGTGAAGGAGTTGAAGTCCAAGTCCAAACCGCTCCATATTTTGAATGCCAAAGACTTTTAGTGAGAGACAGAGGCAGACTCGATGATATACGCCCTTGTGGCTAGGGAGAGTGTACTAGAGACTAGCGTAGAGTTACCTACTGAGGCTATTCAGGTAGTACATGAGTTTCGTGATGTCTTTCCTGATGATCTACCGAATGAGCTTCCCCCTATGAGGGATATATAGCATGACATTGATTTAATCCCTGGGGCGACTCTACCAAACCTCTCGCATTACAGAATGAACCCAAAGGAGCACGCTGAGTTGAAGAGACAGATTGATGAATTCCTAGAGAAGGGTTTCATTCGAGAGAGCATGAGTCCGTGTGCTGTGCCCGCCCTTCTTACACCTAAGAAGGATGACACATGGAGGATGTGTGTTGATAGTAGGGCCATCAACAAAATCACAGTCAAGTATCGATTTCCCATACCGTGTCTTGATGACAAGCTAGATATGATAGCCAATGCTACTATCTTCTCAAAAATTGACCTCAAAAGTGGGTATCATCAAATCCGTATACGCCCTGGTGATGAGTGGAAGACGGCCTTCAAGATGAAGGATGGGCTATATGAGTGGCTAGTTATGCCTTTTGGGTTAACTAATGCCCCAAACACTTTCATGCGTGTGATGACCCAAGTGTTGAGACCCTTCATAGGGAAGTTCCTGGTCGTATACTTTGATGATATCTTGATTTATAACATGACTAAGGAGCAACACCTCAACCATTTGATGCAAGTTTGTGGGATCCTTAGGGCCAAGAAGTTGTACGCCAACCTAAAGAAGTGCGCGTTCTTGTCTAGTAGTGTGATCTTCTTAGGTTTTATTGTGTCAGCTGAGGGCGTATCGGCGGATCCCGAGAAGGTCAAAGCCATCGTTAATTGGCCTGAACCCCGCAATATTCATGAGGTGCGCAGATTTCATGGCTTGTCTACTTTTTATAGGTGGTTCATTTGAGACTTCAGTTCCATTGTGGCTCCCATCACGGACTGCATAAAAAAAAGAGAGTTTCAATAGACAAGGGCCGCCTCGAAGGCCTTCAAGAAGATAGAGGTCAAGATGACCGAAGCTTCAGTCATGCGACTTCCAGATTTTTCAAAAGCTTTTGAAGTTGCATGTGAGGGGTCAGGAGTCGGCATAGGAGGAGTATTTAGCCAGGAAGGGCACCCTGTCGCTTTTTTTAGTGAGAAACTGAATGAGGCGAAACAAAGATATTCTACCTATGACAAGGAATTCTACACGGTAGTGTAATCACTACGCCATTGGCAACATTACCTGTTACCGTAAGAATTCGTCTTGTTCTCAGATCACGAGGCCTTGAGATATTTGAACTCTCAGAAGAAATTAAGCCTCAGGCACGCCAAGTGGGTTCAATTCCTTCAAGAGTACACATTTGTGCTTAAGCACAAGGCCGGTGTAGAGAATAAGCCTGCCGACGCGTTGAGTCGTTGAGTTGTATTACTCAACTCCATGAGCGTTGAAGTTACGGGCCTTGAGCGCATAAAAAAAAAGTATTCTGAGTGTCCAGATTTTGGGGTTGTGTATGCGTCTTTGTTAGAGAGTCCGTCAGAGCTAACAGTAAGTATTTGATTTTGGACGGATATTTGTTTAGGAGTGACCGCTTGTGCATACCACGCACCTTCCTTTGTGATTTTCTTGTTTGGGAGTTACATTCAGGAGGGGTCGCGGGTCATTTTGGTCTTGACAAGACTATTGCCCTAGTGGAGGATAAATTTCATTGGCCAAGCCTCAAGCGGGACGTGGCCAAAATTATAGGGTAATGCCGTACTTGTCAACTGGCAAAGCAAATGAAACAGAATACAAGATTATATACACCTTTGCTAGTCCTATTCATCCCTTGGCAGGACATCAGCATGGACTTCGTGCTTGGATTTCCCAAGACTATTCGGAAGCATGGCTCCATATTTGTTGTCGTGGACCGTTTCTCTAAAATGGCCCACTTCATTCCTTGTTCTAGGACCTCCGACGTATCTTATGTTACCAAGTTGTTCTTTAGTAAGGCCGTCAAACTGCATGGGTTACCAAAAACTATAGTGTCTGACCGTGACGTGAGATTCATGAGTTACTTTTGGAAGACACTATGGCACATGATGAATACTAGGCTCCAATTTTCTTTTGCCTACTACCCTCAGACCGATGGCCAGACTGAGGTGGTTAATAGGAGCCTAGGGAGTTTACTTTGATGTTTAGTGGGGGAGCATACCAAGATATGGGACGCCGTACTACCCCTAGCCGAGTTTGCATCTGTCAGTAGGTCCACAGGTCTAAGTCCTTTTGAAGTCGTTACTGGTTACAAGCCTAGGAAGCCTATTGATCTTATCTCCATGTCATTGTCTCATAGGCCATCAGAGTCTGCAGAGTCTTTTGTGCATCACATACATTCATTGCATCAAGAAATCAGGCTAAAGATCACTACTAGTAATGAACATTACAAATTTTCTGCAGACCAACATAGACGTTTCAAAGAGTTCAATATTGGGGACTCTGTAATGGTCCGTGTCAGGCTCGAGCGGTACCCTCCAGGGGTCGTTCGTAAGTTACACGTGCATAGCGCTGGGCCTTTCAAAATTATAAAGCGAAACGGTCTCAATGCGTATGAGGTAGATCTTTCACCTTCCATGGAAATTAGTTCCGCATTCAATGTGGAGGATCTAGTTGCTTTTTAAGGACCTACTGATACTTTGTCCGGCCCTTCACCCACCCATCCTGATTCCCCAGATTTACCCTTTGATCCATGGCCTCTTCCTGACCTTTCATCTTAGCTTCTACCTCCCATACCTAGCCTTCACACATCCAGAGAGGAAATAGAGGATATCCTGGACTATGAGATAGTTTCTACGTCGGATAGCGGGTTTCAGAAGTACCTAGTTAAATTGAAGTTACGCCTAACTTCAGACAACATGTGGCTCACTGAGGAGTTTTATTTCGCCAGTGGCGAAATCTTCGCAGCCGGGAGAGTTGATGAGGACATCGTGCACATGCATGCCCGCACGTCGCCTACATGCGCACGCACACCACCACCCCTACGCACGTACATATGCAGAAAGAGGACCCTACCATCGATCTGGCTCGATGACGACATCTAGGGAGGGCCTCCTAGCTAGAAGACAAGTTTTGGTTAAAAAAAAAGTGGGCCCGATAGTCAAGAAAAGCCCATCATGAGATCTTATGATCGTGGCCCACTCGTCGGATGGATTTCATATTTTAGATTTTGCTTATTGTTATTATTTAGAACATCGTGAACGCTTTATGTTTCTTTGTTTGGTTTTTTTATTTTAGTTTATTTCATCGCCAAGTAACAGGTTGCGCACATGGTGTGAGTTTTTGGGGTATAGGGTTTTCCCTATAAATAGGCACCCCTTGTAGTTTTTTTGATTCATTCAAGTTTAATAAAAATTCCTGCTTTATTTTTCTACTCTCTTCGTATGAAGAATTCAAAAGTGGGTGCGAAGCCCTCCCTTTTTCGAAAGGCTAACTACCGTGGTGCGAAGCCACATCTATCCCCATCCGCCCCTACTCTCTTCCATCCACATCTCTCATCTTCTATCATCATTATTGCTTTGAATTTTCCAGCTTTTGCAGCTATTCATCCCCCTATAGCCAGTTTCCAAAATCTGGACTTGTAGGAGGGCTGAAACTTTGGTGGAGCACTACGTCTCGACCTTATGTCGGATCGTCGTCAAACTTGAAGGGATTGGAGGTCTCCCCTGGCCGACCAAGGCCTAGGTGTCACTTTGGGGAGGCGGGCTTTCATCACACGTGCGGCCAGCCCACCCGCGCACGTGCGTCAGCCCCGAGTCACCATTTGCATGCAAGAGCTTTCTCCGATTCAGATTTTCCTCTTTTCATTCATATTTTATAAACCCTAGCTTTAGTTTGTATTAGCCCTAATTTATTTGCCCCATTTTTTCATGGGTTCCTTGAATTGAATTTGGGGAATCCCTTAGATTAGAGACTGATTTTTATGCATGTGTGGTTGATTTCTATTTCTCTTTGACATCATTTGGTTTATAATTTTTATTGGTCCAGTCCTAGCCTGTGTCGGCCTGGACCCGCATAGATTTCCTTTTTTAATTGAATGATTTGGATTGTCATGTTGGATGTGGAATTTGTGTAACTGTTTCTGAATTGGTATGATCTAAGCCTGAATTCTTGCATCTCATACTTAAATTTCATGTCCTGCATCATCATACCACTATATTAAAGAAGCATCACAGCCACAAAAAAGAATCCATCACAAGCCTTAATTGCAAAGAGTCTTTTCATCAAAATAACAATGTCTCTACATCATATTATGGTCTAGTCTATAGACCTCCATACTTAGCTTCCAAACTTAAACATGGTTCCAATTGTAAATGCTAATCTGTTTCCTATAAAAAGAAAGCAATCTCCACTAATTGGAGTTTAAAGAGGAAACTTATAGATAAAAGCTCTTAACCATGTGGCTGGATAGGACTACTTGCCAGCAATAGGTGATTTGGATGTTCTGATTGGACCCATGGACCTCATTGGTCAATTTGACCACTATATAAGTCACAAGGTTCGATCTGTAGGCCCCACAGTCCAATCGGACCACTGTTTGGCCATCCAATTGGATCTGTTTGGTTCCACAGTCCAATCAGACAGCCTTATGTCTCAATTTCATGGTTCAGCCACCAGGTGGGGCCTTCCCATGGGGGTATAGCCTGGGTGCATCAGTTACATTGCCCCGCTGGATAGGACTAGTTGCCAGCAATAGGTGATTTGGATGTTCTGATTGGACCCATGGACCTTATCGGTCAATTTGACCACTATATAAGTCACGAGGTTGGATCTGTAGGCCCCACAGTCCAATCGGACCACTGTTTGGCCATCCAATTGGATCTGTTTGGTTCCACAGTCCAATCAGACAGCCTCATGACTCAATTTCATGGTTCAGCCACCAGGTGGGGCCTTCCCATGGGGGTATAGCCTGGGTGCATCAGTTACATTGCCTGTTTGCTGTTCTCTGCAGCTTGTCCTCGAATAGGTTGTCTTCTGCTCAATAATAGTATACAAGATGCAAATTTACTGACATTTTATGTTCAGCGAACTTATGCCATACTGATGCTGTGTGGTTTCTGCAGTATGAATTACTTGATGAAATGATGGACTTTGGTTACCCTCAGTATACTGAAGCACAGATTCTTAGTGAGTTTATCAAGACGGATGCATACAGGATGGAGGTCACTCAGCGACCTCCTATGGCCGTTACGAATGCTGTGTCATGGCGCAGTGAAGGGATACGATACAAGAAAAATGAAGTAGGGTATTTGTATATCAAATTTTTTTTAAAAAAATAATAATCACTGCACGATGTATTTAGAAAAGCTTCTTTCTTGTTTTTTAAGGTATTCCTAGATGTGGTGGAAAGTGTCAACATACTCGTCAACAGCAATGGACAAATCATTCGATCGGATGTTGTTGGTGCATTAAAAATGAGAACATATTTGAGGTGGATTGTCATTCTCTGTGTAGTCTCTTTTAAAATCAATCACTCAGATGTTCGCTTCTTTTCTTTTTTTGAGAATTAGAAATATAGATAATTCAAAAAAAAATAAATAAAAAAAAATCAAGAACAATGCATCATCCTCCAGTAATCTCTACATGTTGTAATTATGTCATTATTTCATATCTCTATGATTTGGCCTTTGTGCAGAGAAATGCCTTTCGGGTTCTATAGCACGCATTTCTAAAACATAGCATTATGACTTGATGAAAGAGTTGCAGCTACTAATCTTAGATGCACGATCCTTCTATGAAGGTGCTGCTCCTGCTTCGAATCAGGCTTCATACTCACACTCCTCCCACTTGCTAGCTGTTACATACTTGCTAACAAAGGGACACTTCCCCTCTCTTGTACCAGAATCTGTTGCCACTTTGCTCCATGCTTCATGCAACTATAATACTAATATTCTTATAGAAATTGAGTAATGTATTTCTTGCTAAATCATGCACAATGGGAGTTGGTGTTAGGGGAAAGGGTTTGCGTGAAGCTTTTTTTTTTTTTCTTTCCTTTCAAGATTCTTCATTTTTTGGGTTGAGAATATGATATATTTTCCTTGGTTTTTGTTCATGGAGACTAATAATGCATCATTTATGACAGTGGTATGCCAGAGTGTAAGCTTGGACTGAATGACCGAGTGCTTTTGGAGGCTCAAGGTCGAACGACAAAGGGAAAAGCCATTGATCTGGATGATATCAAGTTTCATCAGTATGTTGCGAGCTTGTTGTTTTAGTTTGATTCTTTCTGATTGTTCATCGACCATAGCAATGAGAGACTGCTTGTTGTGTTCTGTGGCAACTTGCATCCTGACTGCTCACTTTTGGTCTAGGTGTGTGCGTTTGGCCCGTTTTGAAAATGACAGGACAATATCCTTCATTCCGCCCGATGGATCCTTTGATTTGATGACCTACAGACTCAGTACTCAGGTTTATGTTTTGCTTCTGCAATGTATATTGGCTAATGCTGCTACTACAGCCAACCCAGTTTCAGAACTAACAATGTTTATTGAAGGCTAATTCCATCTTCGGTTTCAGGTCAAACCTTTGATCTGGGTGGAAGCTCAAGTTGAAAGGCATTCGAGAAGTCGTATAGAGATCATGGTAAAGGCGAGGAGTCAGTTCAAGGAGCGCAGGTGCATTTATATTGTCACTGGCCAATGGTTTTTTGCTGCTGGACACTGTTTCTTCTTAGTGTTAATAGGGGAAATTTGATTTCTTACTCTCCTGATTTTTCTCTGCTTCATTATACAGCACAGCTACAAATGTGGAGATTGAGCTGCCTGTACCTGCAGATGCAACAACCCCCAATATAAGGACTTCCATGGGTTCTGCAGCATACGCACCTGAAAATGATGCGTTACTCTGGAAAATAAAATCTTTTCCTGGTGGCAAGGTTTAATGCTAAACTCCCCTTTTTCCAACTGCTGGCTGTTAGTGTTTAAGGACGGTCTCTTGATATGTTTTAAACTGATCAATTAGGAATATATGCTAAGAGCAGAATTTAGTCTTCCCAGTATAACTGCTGAAGAAACAACACCTGAGAAAAGGGCTCCTATTCGTGTGAAGTTTGAGATTCCATATTTCACTGTGTCCGGAATACAGGTATGCAATCCCCAACATGAAAGACATGCTGTCTGAAATGGATAGTACATTTGTGCACTACACCTTGGAAGTGGTCACTACAATAGATGCATGCATTTGTGTTATAAACTGTCAATCATATGAGTAAAAGATTTATTTGCTTAGCTAGACTGTACCTTTTCCATACAACTGCATGTGAGTATTTACAGATAGTGCAAATTCTGGAAGATGTTTAAGAGCTGCAGGTGTTGGCACATTGGAAATTATTCTAGTTCTATCTCCACCGTTGTAATTCGTCATTACAAATTCTTACTGACAGAACGAGGTTTTTAAATGTGCTATTGGTTTCTTGAAGATTAATTCGGATCGATTTGAGCATGGTTTTAGCCAGACATGTTTCATAGCTCAAAGATGGTGCACTGAGCTGATTCTCCTGTTGTTCATTAACAATATTAATATGTAGAATGATTAAGGAGTACAGCTCGTGGAATTGCTGGGTCCATATGAGCTTGTAAATAGCTACAAGGATAGAACGAGTAGGTGAATGTAGTAGAACACTTCCAGGATAAGTATGAAATGTAGTATTGCTTCTTCCTTTTTGAGCCCTGCAAAGTATATTAGCATCGAGGGGAGTGAGAATCTTGTGTGAAAGCATGGCATATTTAGGTGAGCTTCAGGCTGTTCATTTGGATGGCCCCACTGTGAACATGCCCTGACCCAAAAATCAGGCCAATCAGCTGGTTAGTGGTGCCACCCGTGCACAATTAAGATTGGCTTTTAAAAGAAATTGATCGGCAGGTCTGTATTTGACATGCATGTGTGGTCATCGTGATGAGCGGAGTCATCAGGCTGACAATTTCTTATGCCGGGCCATGTACATGGTGGGGTCTGCATGATGAAAGGCCCAGATCTGAAACATCTGGCATTTTGACATTTTACTGCCTTTTGAATTCCTTCACAACATTCTGCATCACAAAAGCTAATTCCATTGAAGATGGACCTGACAGCCACAGGGAGTCTACAGTATGCCTGCCACTTGGGCCAAAGTTCATAATCTTCCACATCTCATAAGCAACTTCAGCCGCTTTTGAATGAACTCCAATTCATTGAAAGAGGAAAATCTTTGCCGCTGGAGATGAGTGGGTGGATTCATCTTTCGTTTAGCCAAAGATGAGATCTCCTGAAGCAATGAGGAAAATGTTTGATGAACTTGCCATATCTTTCTATAAAATGAATATTTGAGACATCTCTCTCTCTCTCTGAGACTGAGACATCTTTCTCTATAAAATGAAGATTTGAGACATCTTTCTTTATAAAATGAACATTTGAAACCTCTCTCTCAAAAAGAAGAAGAAGAAGAAGAAGAAGAAGAAAAGAAAGGCCCTATATGTCTGCGAGTCGTTTCTTTTTCTAATCCTGTGTGGATGATTATATTGTTTTTGTAGGTCCGCTACCTGAAAATCATTGAGAAGAGTGGATATCAAGCTCTCCCATGGGTGAGGTACATAACAATGGCTGGCGAGTACGAACTGAGACTCATGTAATCACCCTATCCGTTGCTTCTCATCCCATGGGTGTTTTACGGGTAATATTCTGAAGCACTCGGCTCATTTGAGGAGCGTGGGAGCAAAGCCAGTTTTCCCACCTTACTTAGGCATCTCCATGAAAGCTTCCCCAGGCTGCATCTATCTTCACCTCTTTTTCACTGTTGGCTTTGTTTTCATATAACAAGGGTTTGTAAGGGTTCAGTGCTTACCCCACAAGGATTGACTGCACATTTTCCTTGAGAATTAAGGATCAATTGTGAAATCTGTGTCTGACGATCATTTATTCAAATCTTTCTAGGGCGGGTTACTGGTGTAAGGAAAGAGAACAGAAAATAATAAATTTAAAAGAAAAGACGGGCCTGTTCAAGACATGATCTTGGAACTAGTCAGTTGAAGATTGACCCCATGGGTTCCAATTTTCTCTCTCTCTCTCTCTCTCTCTCTCTCTTCTTCTTCTTCTTCTTCTTCTTCTTCTTCTTGTAGTTTTCTTTTATTGAAATTGGTCTTTATTTTATTTTTGGACTTTATTTTTTTTATTTTTTTCCGGGTTTTTACAGTGGTTTAGCATCAAGCATTGAAGGGTGCATTTGGATGTACCCGAATTCTAGATCAGTTTGGACATTCCATGTGATTCCAAGATGCATCCATCTGTTTGGGCACCGTGTTTGGACTTAGAACAGATATCTTTATCAGAGCTGCATATAGAAATGGACTGGCTAATCTGTTGTAAAATACCAGCTGCCTCCTAGTAAAGTGCTACGCAGTAGACCCCTCAATATTAGAGGGTTTTGCCAGTTAAGCAATCCTTTCTTCTTCTTCTTCTTCTTCTTCTTCTTCTTCTTCCTTTCAAAAAAAAAAAAAAAAAACTAGGGCAAGTTTGGAAGCACAGTTGAATCGAATTGCAGCAGTCTAATAAGGTGGAAACAACTGTTCTGGGGTCTGGCCTCGATGTTGCAGTTCTGATGCTTTCAAGATAAAGACTTGAAAGGACCCGCCTTTTCCATCTTCATTACTTCATGATAAGAATCAAATACTTGCTAATTCACTTGTGCATCTGTCTACATACCAGGGCTAGGTTTGGCTTTGGCTTGGCTTTGGCCCAACTTTTGAACTGGTCAGAGTGGCCCCTGTCTCAATACAGCAAAGTGCAATTTAACAGAGCAATATGCTAAGAATAATGTGGTCCACCTGATTTCTGTTGGGGTTGGCCGTTGATGAGCCATGCTCTTAAAATAAAATAAAATAATAATAATCTGTTGGGGTTGGCTGTAGATGAGCCTTGGACTAAAATCTTTTATAGGGTTGTCCTTCTGCCTTTCAATTTCAGCCTGCAAGTAGACATCATGGAATGTCTCACATGCAGCTGAGAAATTGCACGAGAATGGTGGATCTTCTTGTTTGGTGCATCTATGGTGGATTGCATCAGAAAAACAGTATGGATCCTCGTATCCTGAGGCTCACTTGTACAACTCAAAGCAGGTGATTCTGTGGGGACACGGGTAACCTGAAATGGTGGAATTTGATTGGGCCATGTAAAAGAGATGGCCCAGTGGAGTATATGCTTGACCTAACAACTTTCAAACATGCTTTATGAGGGTCCTATCTCTGACGGCAGCACATGGCGGAATCAAATCCCACCACATCAAGTCACTACAGAGGTTTTGGATGTTTCTGATCACGTAAATCTGCATCCATTCAGGCAGTCCATTCTGCCATGGACTGCCTGATGTTACCTAGCCCTACAAGTGTGTCCTACAAGGGCCATACTAGCAGGCACATCGTAACCAATCCTTACTAGGCAGCCTCACAGGTACATGCTCTTGCCAAAAATTGGGCTAGTTGGATGAGCAGGGGCAGCAAACTGATTACATCAGAAGAGCCTCCAGTCAATTTTCTTCTGTCCATTAGATTTTCCTACCATTGGCAAGAACAGTCAAATTCTGAAGCAGGACATCTCCTGGAGCCATGCATGTACTAACATTGGCCAATAGAAAGGTGGTGGGCCAGATGTGGTTTTCTCAGGAGGTAATCCCCCAAAAGATGGCAAAGCAGTGGGAGCATGATTTAAAAATCTCTTTTTTAGCGTGTATTGTATCATCACCACCACATGGCTGTCTTACCTTGTATCGGGATGTTTTGGGTTTGATAAGGGCTTGTCTATATTGTTCCTGGACGATATCAGTATACATTGGGTGATAGATGCCCATTTCAAACATATGTTAAACCTTTCGAGGGAGGGACGTGTTGTCACCATTGCCTTGTTGCAACAGCCAGTGGTGTTAGTATTCGTCTAAAAGGGCAGCCAGGCAAGTCCATGGTGGGCCAATCAGATAAACCGCAAGAATTCATACAAATGGGCCACATGGATACGCCACCAAACCCAATACATTCACTTTTCATCAAAAGTAACAGCCTATCCGCCCAACAACAATTCATGATTACGAACTATGATTATGACCCTTGCAGCTAGGGTTTGACCCCAAAAAGAAAACAAAAAGAACCCTCCCAGAAGAGTCTTCTTGATGGTAGGGTATTACAGATCTCCTGAAAAGTCTGTTCATGGCAAACACAACTGTTTGTTGCTGAAACATCATGTCCATCCATACAGCTCCCTATGAGCGCACCGTCCACCACATTTGCAATAAGTGAGCATGTAGTCTAATTTGAATTTCTGCTTCCATCCTGTAAATTCTGTTAAGCAGAAGAGGAATGAATCAGTAGTTGCTTGGATGTAACACAGTCTTGTGGACAAAGGAAAAAAGCATGGAATTGCGAGTATGCTATTGAGCTTGGGAGCCATGTAGCCTACTTTATTCAAAATAAAGGGACTCCTAATGTAATGAAATATATTGCACTGAACCCCTTGTCTCCTAATTAAGAATTACAGCATGCAATGATATGCACACTAATCTGAGCCATTTCTCCATACCAATGCTTAAAAAGACAGATTTTTACTGCAGCATTCCTTGAGAAATCTGATTTTACCAAAGGTGTCTTGCTTAATTGAACATATGAAGGGTGTCTTGCTAAAGTCAAGCATTGTAGGGCCCACATTATGTGTATGGCATCATGATGGGTTGCAACTGTTAGGCAGATTGGATAATCATACACACATGTCAAGGACCCTGCAATGCTCAACTTCACTAAAAAAGAAATAGATGAGGTCATTTTGGTCACAAAAAGCACTTTCAGAGATTCTCAATCATACGAGGCAGTCTGGAAAAATCACAATTTTTTGAGATATTTTGCAGTAAAATACCCTCGAAAAGACAATTATGACACAATAACAACTCATTGGCATTAAGGTTATGTAACAGCAGCAGCCATTAAAACACCAAGAAGAAAACAGAGCTTTGGGTGCACAGGAAAGAGTCTACTAAAAAACTAATGGATCACCTAAAACTGGCTCATAGGTTCACTGAACATGCAACCCATTTTTACAGGTATTGTCCATTGAAAATATCTACTATTTTCTAGGGCAAAAATGGAAACAAAATTCACACTGATTTTATAACACCAGAATGACCTTTCCCACTATATAGGCTGTTATAATATGTGTTATTACGTTTTTCTTCTTCCTTCTTCCTTTTTCTTTTTTTCTTTTCTTTTCTTTTCTTTTCTTTCTTTCTTTTTATTTTTTTATTTTTTTATTTTTTATTTTTAAGAAAAGCCATGCGGGAACAGCTTTCCAAACTCATATGAGTATTGAAGTCATTCAAGGGTTCTAATAAAGCCAAGGACATATCTTTCCAAACTCACCAGTCACAAGTATCGAAGTCATTCAAGGATTCTAATCAAGTTAAGGCATCAAGTGAGGACCACTCCCTACTAGGAAAACATCAGATCATTACATGGTGACAAATCATCGAGTGCCCATATGTAGGCACTGTTTGGCATGTGGGAATGTCAGGAACAGGTCAAAGACAGATGCCTGACAAATCATCACATGACTTGGTGAGGTTTTCCTACTTTTGCAACTCTGCTTAGCATTCCTCTATTTATGTTATTCAAGCATAGTAAGAGGTACAATGTTGTGGTTCTCGATGTGACTCAATGTGATTGCTTATGCTTCTAATCATAGTATATACAATTGTTTTCCTACATATGTGGCCCACCTAATAGTTCACCAGATAACTTTTTAGCACATGATCTACACCATGCCTCACACCACAGCTCGGACGTGCTGTACCTGTGCCAAGCTGGCATGTGCTTCCTCATGTAGGCAGTGAATTTGGGGCTAGCAAACCTCCATAACCTTACTTAAAGAACAGAGAGTGTCAAGGAGCATGGCAGTTAAATGCAATACATACTGCCCATTCATTGTTTCCAATATGTGGCCAGCTGATCTACTCGAACCAGCTTGGATTTCCTATCATTATTAAATCTGGCTCAATCTGCATCCTTTGACCTCTAATAAAAAAAATGTTGCTTTTGGTTGAGACAATATACCCTCGCTCAAGGACAGCTTAATAGGTGAAGGCTTTTTTTTTTTTTTGGAAGACACAGGATGTCCCCACCTCTTTTTGAAGTGAGACGGCAATCACTCACAACAGGTGAAGGCTTTTTATAAGATGACACTCGTTTGGGAGGAATTATAGGATCCTCGCCAAGAGGCTTTGCACACCATGCTCAGATTTTCAGTTCTGACAAGTTGGGGCCCATGGTTTGGTTTGGTAATCCAGATTCCGGACCATTAGTTTGTTGCATCCTACCATGGATGAATGCATGTTCTCAAAATCTCCAGATCGGAAGATCCTAGCCACCAATCTTGGGATTTTTTTTTTTTTTTTTTTTTTTCAGTTGAATGTGAACCATTGCTGTACTTTTCTTCTCAATTGTCTGTTTTGTAGGTTACATATACATATTGAAAGGTTATGATTTGTTCTATCAAAGAGATTTTTGGGTCATTGTACATCCATGGTAGAATGAAACAAGCAATTTTTCTGAAATACTCGACCATAGGCATCGCTTGTCAGGAATGAAACTAAGTCTTCTCTGAAAAGCCTCAGGTCAAGATCCTATAATTTCTTCTTCCTGGGTCCATGCAAGAACTACCTAACAAACTTAAATTGCGAGTGACATGCACATGTACAGGTCAAATAACCCCCTTTGCAAAATCAATAGTTTTTATTTGAATATTGTGAAGGTTACTTTTCAAATTCTAGTACTGACAAGATTTCACTTCCTCATCACAAAGCAATTCCTCTACTCAACTGTTCCACTTCAACAACTACGAAATGCCTTAGAATTTCCAAGGTTTTCAATCTCCTAGTTCTTTAGGGATTGTTTGGATTTGTGGAAAGAGAGGGTAAACAATTATTCCCTGGAAATGATGTGGAAAGGAAACTAGGTTATAATTTTATTAATTAAGGGCCAAAAGGCCAAATAATTACAAAGAAACCAACGAAATATAAGAAAGATCGCAACTAAAAAAAAACAACCGAGATCGAAGCCCATTCCATTACATCCACCCTAGCCCTTTTGAACACCTCCGATGCACCTTGCAAAGATTGCAGGAAGCATCGGTTGCTCCTTTCCCCTCATAAGGCCCACATGCCTGCCAATAAAGCCATCCTCCATAATCACTTCCCTCTCTTGCCAACCCGACCCTCATGCCATGACTGAAGGAGGCCCTCAATAGATCTCAGCATTACCCAGGCCCTACCAAACAAGCCTAAAAATCTTTGCTGCATTTCCACCGCGAAGGTGCCTGAATGAAGAGATGGTCCACTGATTCCCACTCCGAATGCAAAGCAAGCAAATATTGGTTAAAGCCATTCCTCGCTCATGCAGATTATCAATCATGAGCACGATGTTCCATCCCACTAACCACGCCAGTGTTGTTGCCTTGGGTGGGGCCCTGTAAGACCACGGGACAGTATGCTTTACTTTGTAGAGGATGGCCCACAGAGTAAGTTATAAAAGGACTGCACTATAAATTGCCCAGATTTATCTTTAAACCATATCAATGAGTCCAAAACTGATGAAGAAGGGGAGATACCCAAAAGCCGCCTGGACAAACTAATAAACTCTTCCTCCTCATCCCACAAATGCCTTTGGCACGGAAGGGTCCAAACTGTCCCCAACCCAGAGAATGAATAGCAAAGATCAACGGTGACATCCTTATTTGAGGATAGGCTAGTCAATCTCGAGCAATCTTCTTGAAGATTCCAATCACCCAACCAAATATCCTTCTAGAATTGAATCATTTTACCGTCGCCCAAGGAGAACCCAAACCCCCACCCAAAAAAAAAACTGCTCTCACCCTCAAGATTGCTTCCCACATCCGCGTAGCCTTGTACAATGAAGACTCTTTCGTCCACCGCTCCATTTTTTCAAGTAGTACTTCCTCACTATAACTTTCTTCCATAGGCATCCCTCTTCCTTGCCAAATTTCCAATGCCGTTTGCCCAAGAGGGCAATATTCACTGTTTCCAACTTCAGGATGCCTGCTCCCCCTTCCCTTGTCAGTCTACAAACCCCCTCCCACTTCATGAGGTAAAAACTTGTTTTTTACTTTGCTCCGTTTGCCCAAGAGGGCAATATTCACTGTTTCCAACTTCGGCCCTTTTTTTGAAAATTCGAAAAATCATTTTTTAATGATTCTTTTGCTGTTTTAATAATGCCATATGATGTGTTAATCATAGTATGTTAATGTGCATTTTACATATTTGGGGTGCCATTTTATATATATTTTTATATTTTTTTCTATTTACGCATGAATTTTGGCCCTCAAAAATAATTGCAAACACCTAAATGTAAGATATTTTCATATTACATTCATTCTAATATATCTATCATTGATAGTAGATAGTTAGAAAATTAAATATATGAATTTTGTAGTCAAAGTCAGGTTATCTGGTTCATAAATTCATCAGACAGTCCGATACAACTTCTCACCAAGGAGTGGACCATTACACCACCATAAACATGTTCCAATTTATAAATGAATGCATATTTGGAATGCTTAGAATATTTCGGATTTAATCCATATTTTTTCATATTTTTTTGGTGAAATTTTTTTTTGCGCTGTTACGCCCCCGTATCCGTATCGGTTTTGGAGGGCACCGTTACACCAACTGATACCGATACGGGACACCTTGGTCTCAATTCTCTCCAATCTGTTTAGCACATCCTTCAAGCATTTGAACAAGGATAAAAAGTATATGAGAAGGTTCGATAATGCTGCTTTGATCAGGGTGAGCCTTCCCTCGAAGAAAGATATCACTGTTTCCAAGACGACAAGTTCCTTAATCAACCTATCCCAAAAATGCCTCGCAGGCCTCCCTATACATAGCGGAAGTCCCGGATATGAATAAGGAAACTATTCTGCCTTACACCTGAACACCCCACCAAGTTCCTCGATTTCTTCCCTAGGGATGCCAATACCGAACATCTCACTCTTCAGCGTGTTCACCTTTAAGCTTGACACTACTTCAAAGCAAAAAATAGTCTTTCTAAGGCTGTTCACCTTTGCTGCCTCTACATCGCATAATAGGATCGTTGTCGACAAATTGAAGATGGGACAATTTGAAGACACCTTTGTCGAACCCACTAATAAGCCCCAAAGAGACCCCTTTATCCAGCATTTTGCTCAAGGTTTCCACTACTACCACAAAGAGGAATGACAATAGGGATATCCTTGCCTAAGGCCTCTTAAGGAATTTGAGACCCCTTTGGTGAACCATTAACTAGCACTAAAAAACTTGGTTGAACTAATGCATACTTGAATCTACCTTCTCCATTTCTCACCGCACCCCATTCCACCTAGCATATAATCCAAAACTCCCAATCCATATGGTTATATGCTTTCTCTATATAGAGCTTACATACGACGCCCCTCTTACCTTCCTTGTGGCAAGAGTCAATCCATTCATGTATGATCAACGCACCATCTAGAATCTGCCTTCCTTCGACAAATGCTCCTTGGACCTTTGAAAGAACATTCCCCAGGATGGATCAAAACCTAGCGGCCAACACCTATGCAAGGATTTTGTAAGGAACCCCTATCAAGCTTATTGAACAAAAATCATGCAAACAATCATCTCCCTCTTTCTTTGGAATTAAGGTGATGAACAATGCACCTAATTCACCTGGCAAGCAGTTACTTTGAAAGAATTCAACGATGAATGCCATTAATTCCCCTTTGACCATTTCCCAAATAAACTTGAAAGAATGCCAAGGGAAAGTCATCGGGCCCTGGCGCGTCCACTACCATCTTGACTTCCTTGGAAGCCGACTTGTCAAGAGACGTCACCTCTTCCTTGAAGATCATTGGAAAGACAAGATTATCTAGCTTTGGCCTCTCCTAGCCCACTCCTAATAGTTAGACTTCGTAAAAGTTTACAATGGCATCACACGCCTTGGACTTTTCCTCTGTTCTAACACCATCTATCACCATGCTATGGATCTTGTTATTTCTACCCTTTGCACTCACAATTGCATGGAAGAACTTCTCATTCCTATCCCCTTCCTAGAGCAACGTTGCTCTAGATCGTTGCTTCCATTTTATCTCATCCTTCTTTAGCCGGTTTTTATATTCGATCTATAGAGCCTCCCTCCCATTGTTGTCATGTGCGACCGCATTAGTGCAGAAGCGATCTGGCCCATCTCACACTTGCTACTTAGCATGTTGGAAGCACACATGCCAACTTGGCATGGTTTTGCAAGAAAACAAAATAGCAAACCATTTGTATTCAACAGAAAGAAATTGCTTTGGATCATGATAGAATACAACATGCATTTGCTAGAACCCAGTAATTTGCAGCAACCCATCCATCAACCAAGCAATCAAACAGGCAGCTATAGAAAATGGTTAGACACCTTGTGATCATTAACAAATGGCCAATCTGGATTTGAATGTATAAATTGTAAGTGAATGGTAGATGAGACTGCATATTTGCAGTGTAGCAACAAAATCATGCCATGAAAGTGAGGCATGTTTCAATGATCCAGGCTATCGATACAAGAGGCAACATTATTTGTAGACGATGCCCAAAAAATCTCTCTAATAGATAATACTAATCCTCCCACCAGAGGCTTGCAATTGATGGTTAAGACAATCCAGCAACTGTCCATGATCAACAGAAAATGCCAAAGGATGAACATGATCTTCCAATCATGGGGTTTTGGGGACATTGTCCATCCACAATTGGAGGTCGCTACATTAACCGTTTGGATATAGAATCATGGAGACCATAGGGCTTTGGGGATATTGTCAATCCACAATTTGGGGGTCACCAGATTAATGATCTGGATACTGAACCATTTAGAGAGAGAGAGAGAGAGAGAGAGAGAGAGAGAGAGAGAGAGATGGCTTGTTTCCTCTCTCTCTCTCTCTCTCTCTCTGATGACGATAGGGTCACCCCGCCCCTTTTTAAGGCGACACTAATCCCTGCAGATGCACACAATCACCCGCAAACCACATGCATCGGGTAATCCCGGGGAAGGGAATCGAACTTGCATCTGTGGGGAGCAAGCCCACGACACTTGTTTCCTCTCTTTTCCCATAAAGTTTAGGAAATTATGTTTCTAAAGTAGAGAAGGGAATAGAAAGAGGTCCAATTTTCTAGGAAATGTGATGAAATTAGATTTCCATGAAAAAAAAAGAAAAAAGAAAGACGAACGCTTCCTCAATCATGTTTCACCAAATCCAACATCATCCACAAAACTCCTAGTAGCAACAATATCATCGACAAACTAAAGCTGGAACCAACCCTCTTAATCTAATGAACTGGCTCTTACAACTTCAACACAAATCATTTCTCTGAGACAGCATGCTCTGTTATGTCCAAGGTCCTGGATGTTTATCAGGCAGGCTCTACCATGAAAATGTTCAGGCCCACAAGAACAGGCTCATTAGGCAGGCCACAATTGCACATTGAACATGGACTGTCAATTAATTTATTTGATTCATCGATATTTAGTACATGTGCACCCCACCAGATGAATGGGGACATCTACATGGTAGGATTCACCTGATGAACAACTTGGTGTTGCATATGCAGACAATGTTGCACATGTGCCTGAGAGTCTCATTTGCATTTCTCCTTGAACAGACGCTTAGCACTCCTGACATAAGAGTGATACATGGTCCAGTTATCATAGGAGACCTCTACCAAGCAATGTCTAAAGTATTGTCTGAAACTGATATGTATCGCACAGGGTCGCTCATGAATGTTTTGGCCCGTATCAGGCTGAATAGCCCGATACAGAGGTGATAAAGGGGCAATACAGGACCGTTTCAGTGGTGAACGATACAATACCCAGTACACCAATTTAACAACTTAAGGTGATATATTTTCTTTTCTTTTCTTTTCATTTTCTTTATGAGTTGCATTCGTTATAGGGCTACCAATGGGCCAAGCAAACCTGAAGGCCCAACACACGCAACTTGGGCTGCACATCAACCCTTCGATCCAGGCTCAATATTAAGTTCGGGGCATGATATATAAACGGCTTAGATTTTACAGATTTTTCTAGCAAACCCAAACTGAATCCAGTCCAAACCCAATTATGGCAGTTTGTGTCTGATCCAAGCTGACACATCAAACCGGCAAATAAATGGTCCCACACCAACTCTGGGCCTTATTCCAGTTCAAATTTTCTGTAAAAGTGGGGTCCATGGTTCAATGATCCAAACTGTTGATGCGACGGGCCTCATACTGAATGGCCCATCCACCACAAAAAAATTCCCCAAATCGAGCGATCCAACCTAAAGAATGCATGGCACATTTCAGATGAAAGTGAACCATCGGTATGATTTCTTCCTTGCCCATCAATCTGTCGGGTCACCTATGGAAGGGTTACAACATTCTACATTGGAGAATTTTCGGTGCACAGGCCATCCAAATTGTGCCCCACCAGGCCAATGTCATTGATAAAATGGCCATGGGCCTCACATACACAAAACCGAAAGCTTGAACAGTAGAGTAAAAACATTCCGGCCCTGATCATCGCATTATTAAGCTTTTCCCTGATAAGTTCCAATTATCATCTTCATGATCTAGCGAAAATGCTCGGATTGCTACCATAATTAGAGAAAGAAAAAGGGAGATAATGAAAGGATCGATGTCGAATGAGAGAAGAAACTAACCTGAGAAGAATCCGATGCGGGTGACTGAGAAGAAGAGAGGTGGTTAACGACGATGGGGGAGCGCAGAGCTCGGTGGTCCGCCGCGTTCTGTTTCCGGGCATTGTACATTGCTTCCGTCTCGATCACGATCAGCCTCTTCACCTGTTTATATACAGAAACTTAGAAGCAGGAGAAGGAGAGGGGAGAAGTGCGCACAGAGGCGTATGTTAGTACCTGTTGGAGCATGCCGCGGAGGGAGGGGGTGTTCCGGTGGATGACAGTGCGATTGCACCTGCGGAGGCGCATGGCCTCTAACGTGCGCCGGTGGAGGCGACGAGTGCCCGGTAAGCCCCTGACTAGGGTTATGTAGAGTTGTGGGCTCCACTCTATCGGGACGCAGGCTTTGAATGCTTTGAATGCGTTCATCTTTTCTCTTCTCCTCTTCTATTCCCAGAGAGAGAGGAAATGCAAAAGGCCGAGAAAGGAAGAAGGGGGATTAGGGTTGATTTCACATCACTTTGGAGACCGTACAATGGAAAGCTCTGTGGGGCCCACCGTGATTTGTGTACGATATCCATTCCTACCATCGTTTGCGCCAGGTCATGTTATGACTTTAGGAAAGAAATAAGGTCGATCACAAACTAAAGTGGGCCACACCACAGAGAAAGTAGGGATCGACCTGAGTTTTGGGCTCAAGCCCCCTAACTTGAGCCAGCGCTGACGATGGACGGTCTGGATGTCACAAACATCAGGGTGAGCCCCTTAGAGCATATTGTAGGCGACGTGGCCAAGCTTTGTAGGGACTAGTGTGATGTACACGTAGTTCATTTGTTTTGCCAGCTCATTTTGGGTCATGAGCTGAAAGATCAAAGCTCAAGTGGACCACACCACACAAAAACAACATGGGCAATGAAATGATGCCCACAGTAATACTTATTTACCATGAACTTATAGTCAATTAGAAAGGAGTGCACATTAGTGCACAAAAAGTATAAAACCCGTTTAAGATTTTTGAACATATTTGGAGCCAATGTTGTGAAAGTACAGTTGGCATTAATCAGGTGTAACATGTCATCTATATAAAGAGTGTGGTCGAGAAACTCGGAAGCAAGAGATGGTCAAGAGAAAAGTGGTGTTGAAGTGAATTCTGGTACGTGTGTTCAAGAAGAATTTGAAAGTCCAAATTAGTGCCAAAGCAATTGTTGTAATTGATCAAACATGGGAAGAAACATGTAAATAACTATCTAAAGAAGATTTATGAACGATAGAGTTTAAGGAAGCAAAGGGTCTTATACCAATCCAAATAAATAAATTAAATTTATTTTTCAATTATCCTAGCATAATCCTTATTTTCCTTAGTTGTATGTACGTGTAAGTAAAAAAAAAAAAAACAAAAAAAGAAAATGTGTAGTTGTAATCCAAGTCTATGCCAATACATGAATGAACTCTATTGAAATATAAATAGATTTCTCATAAATGTGCTTTGTAGTTATTACTTGTGTAAGTGTTTTCTTTTTATTTTGCTTTTGTATATGAAAATCGAAGATAAAATGTAAGCTATTTTTGTAGGATGAACCTTACCCTTCAATAATTGCCTATCATTTTAAATAATATCATGTGAGTGATTGAATAATTGGCTCGGCTTCTCAGATCTCAGCAATATACGGTCAATTTTACAAAGTTGTTCGGCTGGAATCAACCTATATAACCGGTCTTAACACGCCGGCAAATATTATACGTAGCCAAGAGGGCATGAGGATGAAGAAGAGAAAACAAAGATATCAACCGGGTTGAAAGCTTAGGTGCTCTCAAGAAATTTTCAACAATGGGCGTGTTCAGTCTCCGCTGTTTCCTGTGGCGTTTGGGCTCATACCCTAAATGACATGGGTAAATGGATGGACAGCTTAGATAAAGCATGTCACTGTGGGCCCCACAGATGTGGTGGCAGGTGCTGTAGGCCATCCAATTCCCTTAAATATGTCGTTCATTCGGAAACATATTAGTTAGAGGTCCTGTCTTCTGATTAATGGATGTTTGTCTAATTTTGTCAGATTATCTGGTGGGCCACACTGTCAGTGGTCCAATTGAAATAAATTTTAGGTCACCTCCCTCTTATGCCTCCAAAACTTCCCACACCCAAACTCCAATATTGTCACCCTTATCTCTCCACAAAACTCAAATGAAACAGTGAAATCCTCACACCCGATCACAGCCCTTCCTTAGCTGGGCCACACATGATATATGGTTAAAATTTTAACTTCTTTAACTGGGTCAATTCCAAACCATTTCAAAAACCCACCACCAAAGATGACTACATTTCCATTCGCGTTTTGACATGGACATCTAAATGTCGTTGAAGCCAGGAATTCGATCGAAAAACCCAACCGATGGTGTTTTCAGAAATTTAGCTTTGTTGACTAACAGGTGCAACTGGGATCCTGCCATTTCCATACGCTTCTCAAAGTACATTGTTAAAAACAGGTTAGGAAGCTTTGGAAAGGATGGTTGAGATTGGGTTAGTTCCGATGTCAATGCTTGTAATTCGTTGCTGGAAACATTTTTGCAAATGTGATTGTAGGATGGAGGCAGTCAGATTGAAGGATTAGATTAGCAGTATAAGTGCTTGTTTGGATACCACCAAATAAGTTACCTTTTCTACTTAAAGCCAAATTATGATTAGTTATTAGTATCTTTTTTACTTAAAAAGTACTAAATCACTTCAGTTGATTTTTTTTAAAAAACTTTTCTACTTTTCATCAGTGGCTGAAGAGAGGCACCGGGAGAGAAGAAAAGAGAGGAGAAGCTGATAAGTATGTTGTCTACCAAATATACTTATCTTCTTAATAAGTAGAAACTAAGATAAGCTACTTGTAGCATAAGTAGCTTATCTTAAGCAACTTACTATCCAAACGCCCCGAAAGGCATTAGAACTGATTTTGCTACATACTGATCTGTTATTGGTTGCTTTGTGTAGATAAAGTAAAAGCGTGGAGGGATTTTGATGAGCAAAATGCTCCAATGTGATTTGGATCTTGAGTTAGTGAGCTTTAAGTAAAGAAATCTTAAAAAGATAGAATTCCTTATGTGCTGCTTTGTTGAGAAATTTCACTACTGACATATGACCAGCTGCAATGTGATTATTGAATTATATTGCTAGGCGTCTTGCTCAAGTCATTAGAACTGCAAGATAGAATATTGAAGTTGGGTTTTTATACTGAGTAGCCTGAGATGCTAGTCTTTGATCTATGGATTACCGGTAATTTGCACTGCTTGTTTCAATGTCCGCCCAAAAAATCTTCCTTACTGTAGAGCAATGTCCCAGGCTCCTCGCAATGAGGTATGTGATGGGGATTTTCTCCTCATAATTGAGTTCAATGAAATCGAACCAGTTTCGATATCATCGATAATTGCTGAATTTTTTACTGTTGGTTGCTGGACAGTTTTTTGGTCCTGTCGATATCATCGATGGACTTTAGATGATATCGAAGGCTGCCATCGAGAGACCTTCGATGACATCGATAATTGTTGGAATTTTCACCCCCGGTCGCTGGACAGTTTTTTGTCCTATTTCGATATCATCGAAGGACTGTCGATGATATCGAAGGTTGTCATCGAAAAACCGTCAATATCATCGGAGAGTTATGCAGATACGATTGCGGAAACGCAGATTCTGCAGATTTTGTTTCCTATTTAGATTCTACCTCTTTCTATTCTTATATAAAGGGGTGTATGCGGGATTGGGGTGTATTCCAAGCTATTCTAGGATTTTTTAAAGCTTTGCAAGGGTTTTGCTAAATGGCTTAGGGTTATCAAAGGTGTGAGAGAGAAAGGAAGCTTGTGCAAGGGAGGCTATGCTCGTAGAGGTGATCTACCATATCTCAGCGCTTTTACGTCCTCGTAATCGGTGAGATCTCTCCGTCTTATTTATTTCTCTTATTGTTTATCCACTCCTGCGTGAGTGAAGAAGGTTTGATCCAAGCAGTGTATGCTTGTGATCGGTTGTAACGTTTTGCTTTATAGTGGATTGTTGATATGGACGAGATCCTGTGGTTTTTACCTCTTTTAGGGTTTTCCACGTAAAAATCCCTGGTGTGGTGTGGTTTATGTTTTGATTTAGTTTATTGCATTATTATTCCATAATTCTGGTTTGTTTCGGGAGGCTAGATCCTAAGGTTTTGTGTAAGACCTCCAACAAAGTGGTATCAAAGCTAAGTTCATTGAACGGGTGAGATTGGTTTTGAATTATGGAAGGTGGCTCATCAAGGATGATTAGCCTCAACGGTTCTAACTGGACTATATGGAAGGCTAAGATGGAGGACTTGCTTTATTGCAAGGACCTATATTCTCCAATTTTAGGCATATCAGCAAAATCCAAGGATATATCTGATGATGATTAGAAGAAGATGCACTGAAAGGCGGTAGGGTTTATTAGACAATGGTTGGATGATTCTGTATTTCACCATGTGTTTATAGAGACCTCAGGCGCTAGCCTATGACTGAAATTAGAAGGGCTGTATGAGAGGAAGACAGTTGGTAATAAAAATTTTCTGATAAGGCGACTTGTGAATCTCAAGTTCAAAGATGGTGGTTCTATGGCCGAGCATATGAATGAGGTCAGCAATATAGTGAACCAGCTCTCTGCTATGAAGATGGTCCTAGATGATGAATTGCAGGCTTTGCTATTGCTTAGTTCATTACCTGACAGTTGGGAGACACTGGTGGTGTCTCTAAGTAATTCCGCGTTAGACGGAAAGATATCCATGGAACAAGTAACCAGTTGTCTCTTCAATGAGGAGACAAGAGGAAGTCTTAGAGGTCTACTCAACAAGAGACCCTTGTGACACAGGAACAAGAGAGAGGAAAGAACAGGAAGGGTGGGAAGGCCCGCGATAAATCAAGAGGTAAGTCGAATACTAGAAAAGATGTTGATTGCTGGAATTATGGCAAGAAGGGACATTACAAGCATGAGAAAAAAGAGCGACAAGAAAGGAAATAGAAAGGAGAAGGAAAATGAATCAGATTCCACTACGGTCGCTTCAGATGGCGACGTTGTTTAGTCTTTCAGCAGATCACGATATATCTCTCGCGGCTACGAGTCAGGACACCGACTGAGTGATTGACTCGGGAGCTTCTTTTCATGCGACTCGACACAAAGACTTCTTCACAAGCTACAAGTCAGGTGACTTTGGGATCGTGAAGATGGAGAATTCTGGCGTATCAAAAATCGTAGGGGTCGGCGATATTTATGTGAAGACCGATGTGGGCTGCACATTGGTTCTCAGGAATGTGAGGCATATCACAGACCTTCGCCTCAACTTAATGTTGACGGGAAGGCTGGATGATGATGGCTATGAAAGCCAGTTTGCTGGTGGGCGCTGGAAGCTCATCAAGAGTTTGTTGATCGTGGCCACAGGAAAGAAGTGTTGCACCCTTTATAAGGCAAGTGTCAGTGTATGCAAGGGTGGGTTGAACACAGTGAAAGATTCAGCTATTGACATGTGGCACAGGTGTTTAGGCCACATGAGTGAAAAAGGGCTTCAGGTACTAGCAAAGAAGCGGCTTCTTCCAGACGTGATAGGTACACCTCTCAAAACCTGTATTGATTGTTTATCAGGGAAACAACATAGAGTTTCATTTATTCAATCTGCTTCTCATGTTAATAAAGTGCATGCATTAGATTTAGTTTATTCTGATGTTTGTAGTCCTATAAGGACAAAAACCTTGGGTGGGGCATTGTATTTTGTCACTTTTATAGATGATGTATCTAGGAGGGTTTGAGTTTATGCTTTGAAATTCAAGGACAAGGTCTTTGGTGTGTTTAAATTGTTTCATGTTATGGTCGAGAGAGAAACAGGTAGATCATTGAAGTGCATCTGCACTGACAATGGTGGTGAATACATTGGCGACTTTCATGAGTACTGCAAGTCCCTGGGTATATGGCATAAACAGATGGTTCCCAAGACCTCCCAACATAATGGTGTAGCTGAGCAAATGAATCGCACCATTATTGAGAGAATCAGATGCTTGTTATCCCATGCGAAGTTGTCCAAAACGTTTTGGGGAGAAGCAATGCACACGGCGGTGTATTTGATAAACAGGTCTCCATCAGCCCCATTGAATGGAGAAGTACCTGAGAAGGTGTGGACTTGATAAGATCCATCGTACGGACATCTCAGGGTGTTTGGATTCAGGGCATCTGTTCACGTACCAAAGGACGAGAGGTCCAAGCTTGATATGAAGATTGGGCAGTGTGTGTTCTTAAGGTACGATGATGAAAAGTTCAGTTACAAGTTATGGGATCCGACCGAGAAGAAGCTCGTCAAGAGCAGAGATGTGGTATTCTTTGAAGATCAGTGTATAGAAGACATTGGTAAGCTAGAGAAGAACCAGCCTAGTTCAGGTGAGTTAGAGGACATAGATCCGGTTATTCCTCCAGTGGTGCCTGATGATGAGAGAGTACAACTAGGTGCAGAGGACGAGGGAGTTCTTTCAAAAGATGGACCGGGGGAGCAGCCCCCACTTGATCCACCTGTTGAGCCACAAGTGAGGAGGTCATCTAGGGACAAACGGTCGTCTAAGAGGTATTCGCTGTATGAGTACATTATGTTCACTGATGGGGGAGAGCCAGAAGATTATTCTGAGGCCCTAGCCAACGAGCATAAGGAGGAGTGGTTAAGAGCTATGCAAGATGAGATGAGATCCTTACATAAGAACCACTGTAAGTCCCATATCCTAGACCTACCGTTCCGTAGGCTTCCGTGGTCTTTTCAGTCAAATTTCGGCAACCTTCGACCCTTAACCGGTATTTGCGCGCCACCCTGATTCACACACCGTCGACCCGAGTCTACTCAACCTAAGACTAGTACCTTGGCGACCGTGTCATCGCCGCGGTTCTGATGCCGCGTCTCGCGCGCCGATCTGATACCCTGGCTAGGAGATGTGGGCCAGCGTTCGGTGCGAGGAAAACGTCGCGCATGCGAATTCTGAGAGAATCTCTTCAATATGTTACATCAATCAATCCTATCATGTCAAGTATACATCACCTTTTTACCCATTCCCAAGCAACCCTAAAGTCAAAAAGTTCTTACACAAGCCCATACTTTTCTTACACCAAGCAACCCCAAAGTCAAAAAGTCTCTTACACACCCATCACTCACCACATTCATCACCCATCACTCATTCTCTCTCTTTACAACCCTCTTTCTCCTTCATTTTCAAATCTCATTTCAAGCAAACCCAAAAAAAACCACCATATGTCCAAGCCACTCCCCATCTCTTTGATGATTGATTGTGTTGTATTTTGTATGCTATCTCTGATTTTATATCGTGATGTTATGTTTCTTCTCTCTCATGAGTTATGTCTAGTTGCGATGATTGTATAAATTTTGAGGACGAAATTTTTATTAGGAGGGGAGAGCTGTAAGTCCCGTATCCTAGACCGTACCATTCCGTAGGCTTCCGCGGTCTTTCCGGTCGAATTCTGGCAACCTTCGACCCTTAACCGGTATTTGCGGGCGACCCTAATTCACACGTCGTCAACTTGAGTCTACTCAACCTAAGACTGGTACCTTAGCGACCGCGTCGTCGCCGCGGTTCCGATGCCGCGTCTCGCGCGCCGATCCGATATTCTGGCCAGGAGATGTAGGCCAGCATTCGGCGCTAGAAAAACGTCGCGCATGCGAATTCCGAGAGAATCTCTTCAATATGTCACATCAATTAATCCCATCATGTCAAGTACATATCAAGTACACATCACCTTTTTACCCATTCCCAATCAACCCCAAAGTCAAAAAGTTCTTACACAAAGCCCACACTTTTCTTACACCAAGCAACCCCAAAGTCAAAAAGTCTCTTACACACCCATCACTCACCACATCCATTACCCATCACTCCTTCTCTCTCTTTGCAACCCTCTCTCTCATTCATTTTCAAATCTCATTTCAAGCAAACCCCCCAAAAAAAAAACCACCACACATCCAAGCCTCTCCCCATCTCTTCCAAGCTACAAGTGTGGCCCACCTTTCCTACCCTTTCATCTCCCATCTCAACCATCCAAACCTCATCTCCTCCGTTGGAATCAAAGCTAAGGAGCTAAGGAAGCCCAGGGTGCAAGAAGAAGCCGGTGGGTGATCGTGGATGTTTGTCTTTTTTCTTTTTTTTTTTGATTTAATGTTCCACTTATGTGGGACCCACCTTGATGTATGCTTATATTCAAGAGGGGCCCATAGTGGCGGGGCCCCTCCGATATTGCTGATGTCTCCCTCTTTCTCTCTCTCTCTTTCTATGATTATAGCCCACTTAATATATGTTTATCATCCATGCCATCTACTGGTGGACCCCATCTATGTGGGACACACAATGATGTTTTTTATGCCATCCCAACTGTCCATAGGGGGCCCACCTTGATGTGGCTAGAGTGGGGTGTGGCTGTCAGTGAAGTGTGATCTGACGTGGGCCCACCCAGCTCCATAGCTCAGGTGGCAGGCTGAGTGAAAGATGCCTCGTTTCAACACAGGGGGTCTTGGTATTGATCCCTGTGGAGGTGGCTAACATGGAGTGTGTGCTGACATGGAGTGTGTACTGGCATGGGAGTGGACTGACGGTGGGGTCCATGGGACCCACCCACGTCATCCATCCGTTTTAGTGGGCCACACCGTACCATATGTGTTTTATTCGAACCATCCACCACCCTTGGACGGTGAGGCCCACGTCTGTGTGGCCCTCCTTGGTGCGTGTGCACACTCAGGTCCATGGCTCAACTGGCAAACTGAGTGGAAGTACCTCGTTTCAACGGTGGGCCCATAGCCCACGTGGTAGACTGTGTGAAAGATACCTCATTTCAATGCTGAGGTCTTGGTACCGTTCCCTGGTACGGTGGCTAGCATGGCGTGAACGGATTGTGGGGTCTGTGGGACCCATCCATGCCGTCCATCCGTATAAGTTGGCCCCACCATTATACATGTATTGTGTCCACCATCCATCTGACGGTGGGACACACCCCACGTGTCGGGCCCTCCCTGATTTGTGTGACCGTCTAGGCCTATACATTTAATATTTATCTTATCTTGTATATATATATATATATATTATATTATATATATACATTATATAATATATATATTATATCCAATGTATATATATAAGGGTGGGCCCTACGTGGGACCCACCTCTGTTTTGTTGCAGAGCAGATAAGAAAAAAAAAGGGAGCTATGCTGCTCATTAAAGCAGCACGTGGCTGCTCTCTCTCTTTCAGTACATAAAGCTGCACTAGCAGCATATATATATATATATTAAAATATAATATATATGTTTTATGTATATATATAGGGGTGGGCCCTACGTGGGACCCACCTCTGCCATTTGGGAGTACAGCAAGCTGCCTGTGCAGCAGCTATCTAGCTGTTCCTCGTTGGCAGCAAGCCCGCAGGCCCACATTGATGTATGTGTCTTATTGAAACCGTCCACTGTTTGAACGATGGGGCCCACCATGATGCGTGTGTTATATCCGAACCGCCCAACCATTTATGAGATCATTTTACAGCCTGAGGTAAATGAGTGAAATCCAAAGTTCAAGTGGACCCCACCATTTAAATAGTGGACCGTGTCATCCACCGTTCAAACTCCTAAGGGCCACGAAAATTTTAAATTGTTTTCATTTCATCTATCTCTATGATAACTTATGGATATGTCGGATCTCAAACACATAAGGGTGGGCCCGCTTGAGGCCCATCTTGATATGTATGAGGCTCATATGATTAGGCCCATCTTGATGTAATTATAACCCATCCATTGAGGCCCACCTGATATACATAAGGCCCATGTTATGCGGCCCATTTATTGTATATAAGGCTTATGGGTCGAGGCCCAATTGGATGAACACAAATCCATTACAATGTATGACTCTTCCATGGTTTGTGTAATGATGTTTATGACAGTCGTGCCTTGGGAGCAATGTTGGTTTGACGTCTACATTGTAAGAATGATGTTGGTTAAATGTCCCCATTATGATTCTCCCTAGGGCCAATTGTTAGGCCCATACTTGTAGGCCGTCTAGGCCCATCTTCATTATGAACAACATCTATCACCATATAACATGTTTAGTATAGTCTCATGATTTATGCTTATACGCATCATATGTATGCTTGGTATGAGGAGTGATTGACCATAACATATGCCTTTGGGCCTGTCGTTTATGGGCTCCCGGATAGGTGGTGTTGCCCTACATGAGCGCACGATACGCGCAGGATTGCTGCATGATTAGATAGTGTGATTCATGCATTTGCATTATGTGATATGGTACTGTACGCCCTAGCGACATTAGGGTCGTAGCCTCCACAGACGTATCGTAGTTGGCAGGATTGGATACCGAAAATCTTGTTCTACATGGGGTGCTATAGATATCCCTGGGTGAAAGTCCCTAAACTCTTATGGTACCAGGAGGTTGCTCCAACGTCTAGACCGAGTGAGTGCATGAGCGCCGAGTGCCGATTACCAGAAGGCCGTGCTTTCCATTGTGTTGTGGTCGGTTGGAAGGGGGTGCAACCTTATCCGCCCGAGAGGAGGGGGCAAAGATAGGCTGAGTTTGACCAGCTCAAGGAATGAGTCCGCTATCGACGAGCCGAGCCCGATATTGGCAGGCGGATAGTGAGGTCTCTTCCACTCGCCTTATTGCACGCGATGGGGTAGCAATTTGGTTTGGAGTGTACTAGACCCCTGTGATATTCTAGATTTGAGCTATATTGATATGTGGATTTAGATGAGGATTCGTATGCTTGACTTACATCTCGCATCGCATGGTCTTGGTATGGTCGACATCATTTATGCCTTGCATCGCATAGCCTTGGTACGACTAATGGTATTCATGGACTCATCAGCATTTTCTGTATTACTTTGATATTGCATAATTACATTACTACCTTGTGCACACACTTACACCACCCTCTAAGCTTTCCATAAGCTTATGCACAACCGTTGCGTGTAGGTGACGTTGGAACGCAGTAGCGCTGAGGCAGGAGCGCTTTGCAGATCATAGTGAAGCTTTTTGTACATTATCATTATATTTCCCTTTATGCTCATTATACTTATAAAGTTTTTGATCATAGTGGAAATGTGATGGAGTTTTTGGTTGTTGTTTGTGGGTTATGCCTTTGTTTATGCTTATTACAAATCAAACTGATATTGAAAATCCTCCTCGTAGCATCCTAGGATCGGAACCTGACGAATGGGCATTGGGAGCCGAGAATGGGGTACTATGGAGGTTGTCGGGGCTGGATTCGGTGATCGAAAATTTTGTTAGCCCGGTTTCCGAGTTTGAGGCGTGACAACCACACCTATGATATGGTGAAGTGGATACTACGTTATCAAAGAGGCTCATCTAGTTTGAGCCTATGCTATGATGATGAAAAACATGTTTTAGAAGGCTACATAGATACAGATATGGCAGGTGACATAAACTCCAGGAAGTCTACATCGGGGTTCATGTTCACGTTTGCAGGGGGAGCGGTTTCTTGGTAAAGCAAGCTATAAAAGGTCGTAGCATTGTCGACTACAGAGGCCGAATACATTGCAGTCACGGAGGCATGTAAAGAGATGCTTTGGATGAAGAGGTTCCTACAGGAACTTAGCCTGAAGCAGGAGCAACACGTGGTCTATTGCGATAGTCAAATTGCTATACACTTGAGCAAGAACTCAAGTCAGCACTCCAAGTCGAAGCACATAGAGATTAGGTATCACTGGATCATGGATACTTTGGAATAAAAGGTGTTACAGCTTAAGAGGATACACATGGACGATAATGGGTCAGACATGATGACCAAGGCTTCACTTAAGGGCAAGTTTAAGATTTGTAGAAATTAGGCTGGCTTGAAGAAAGTGGATTCTTCCTGAGTCGAAAAGGGAGAGATTTGATGGGGATTTTCTCCTCATTGATGGGTTCGATGAAATCGAACCAGTTTCGATATCATCGATAATTGTTGAATTTTTTACCGCTGGTCGCTGGACAGTTTTTTGGTCCTGTTGATATCATCGATGGACTTTAGATGATATCAAAGGCTGTCATCGAGGGACCTTCGATGACATCGATAATTGTCGGAATTTTCACCCCTGGTCGCTGGACAGTTTTTGGTCCTGTTTCGATATCATTGAAGGACCGTCAATGATGCGATGATATCAAAGTCTGTCAATGAGAGACCTTCGATATTATCGAAGAGTTACGCAAATGCGATTGTGGAAACGTAGATTGTGCGAATTTTGTTTCCTATTTGGATTTTACCTCTTTCTATTCTTATATAAAGGGGTGTATGCAGGATTGTGGTATATTTCAGGGTATTCTAGGGTTTCCTAAAGCTTTGTAAGGGTTTTGCTAAAGGGCTTAGGGTTATCAAAGGTGTGAGAGAGAGAGAAAAAAAGAGAGAGAGGAAGCTTGTGGAAGGGAGGCTATGCTCGTAGAGGTGATCTACCATATCTCAGTGCTTCCACGTCCTCGTAATCGGTGAGATCTCTCTATCTTCTTTGTTTCTCTTATTATTTATCTACTTCTGCGTGAGTGAAGAAAGTTTGATCCAAGCGATGTGTGCTTGTGATCGGTTGTAATATTCTGCTTTATAGTAGATTGTTGATCTGGACGAGGTTTCGTGGTTTTTACCTCTTTGAGGGTTTTCCACATAAAAATCCTTGGTGTGGTTTGGTTTATGTTTTGATTTAGTTCATTGCATTATTATTCCATAATTTTGGTTTGTTTTGGGAGGTTAGATCCTAAGGTTTTTTACAAGGCCCCCAACGGTATGTCATTCTTAGAACTCCTTATGCAATTTTCAAGCAAAATCTGAGTAATTTGATAAGGTAAGGTAGTTGAATTTTAGCTTTTGAATACTGGTACAAGATCTGTGATTGAAAACTTGTAGTAATTGGGATAGACAAGAACATAAGAATTTTTTTTTTTAATTTTTAAATTTTTAAAAAAATGTTGAATATATGTCTAATATCAAACAGACAAGAACATAAGAATTTTAGACTTGTAAGCTCAATCAGGTGAGGATTTCGCACATGTTGGAGTTGTGTCAAATCAGGCTCAAACACGAGGGAACATGGTTTGGGCATTAAATCAGATTACTCTATTCGGGTCATTAAGAGCCCAGGCAGCCTGACCTTGTAGGGCTAGGTCTGAGACCTTGAACTTGGCTTGGAGGCTAGGTCTAGTCCTGAAATCTAGGCCCGCTGTCCAAGAAGGGCCCATGCCAAATGATGAATGGTGGGGCCCACTCCAACCATCAAGTGAGCCAATGATGTATTAGAAGAAATGATGGTTTAAAGATACTTACGTGGGTTCCCGGTTCAAAGACACTTGTTGGATACTAAGTCATGTTTTAATTATGCAAATAGATGATGACATTCATTTGATACTTCAAGTAAAATTCTTAGATTGAACTAATTAAGAGCTTTGATAGTTTAATTCATTTCGCTATAGGGTTAGCTACCTAGCTTATGTATGTCCAAGCTAGGGACATGACATTTTTCTGCCTGATTAGGGCTTAGGGGCTGTGGCTATGCTATGGCTAGCAAACCCAACCCCACCCTAGCCCAGCCCTACTTGCCCCTAGAGCTGGGCATCGAGTCAAGTTAAGTCGAGTTAGGGTTGACCCAACTCGACCTGGTTTTGAAATAGATCTGACCCGAACTTGACCCAAATTTGACCCGACTTGGTACCGAGTCCAGCATGCCTGGCCTGATTTGAGTTTGGCCGGGTTTAGCCTAGACTAATCCGGACCGAGTCCAACCAAGTCATAGGTACCGAGTCGGGTCGAGTTGGCACCGAGTTGGGTTGGGTGCAACGGGTATTCGTAGGCTGAAATCACAACTCAAAACCTAGTTGCACCTGCCAGAATTGCAGCCTCTCCATTAGCTACATGTCATCTTAGATCTGAAATGTCAAATATGAGATTTTATTTTATTTTTATTTATTTATTTATTTTTAATATGTACAAGTCAAGTTTCAGATTGAGTCGAGTCAGTACCGAGTTGGATTTTTGGTCAAGTCGAGTCGAGTTTCTGGGTGACCCAAACTCGACTTGGTTTGAGTTCGGATCGGATGAAGTCTACTCGGTTTGAGTTGAGTCAAGTCTAAAAGTGAGGCACGTGTGCAAATCAGTATGTGCATGCCTTTTTCTTATCGAAATGATTCCATTGATATCTCCACCGCCATCAATGCCGGCACTTTCTCTATTTAAGATGTGGTTCTTCCTACTGCCCGCTATCCTTAAGTGTTTCCCAATATCTCTAGTTCATTAGTGCCATTATCAAAATGGCATATGAACCTTGGCCTGGCTCCTTTGGTGCTTCTTTAGGCTATCCAGCTAAAGAGGAGCGGCTAAGCAATCAACTTATTGGCATGCCATCATTGTGGTGGGTCCTACTTAATGGCTAAGTTGAACGGCACACACACAACATGGTGGGTGGGCTACACAAGGCAATAACTTATAAGCAAGTGAAAAATTATATAAATATCTTTTACATAAAGATGAATAAGTATAAAGCTTAAGTGAATAAATTATATATTAAGCTTACTCTACAGAGACTTACGTCTTTAAGGGCCTATTTGGTACAAACTTATGTGTGATTGAATTGCATTTAGTGAGACATAAATTCCATCTGGCAGATTTCAAAATCCATTGCATCTATGGCCCTCTTATTGATGCATGTGTTTTATCCACGCTGTCCATCCATATGCATCCTTTACATATGATACTTGTTATGGGGAAATCCGACCCGGACAAGTTAGACCAATTAGTGAAGGTTCGAAGGTTGGAAGGAAGGCCTCGGAAGGAGAAAATCATGTCGGACACGAGCAGACCTTTGAACTACAACCCTAGGCTGACTGAGAAGAGCTCTCGTCCTCGTCCTCGTCCTCATCCTCATCCGAAGAAGGTTGGTCGAGTCGAGCTCTCATCCTCGTCCTCATTCAACATACTCCAACCCCAATAACTCAACTATGAATCCCGACTTCTAATGCTTAGTCGCGGACTCGGATAGGACGAAGTTTGAGCCTGGATGAAGATACTTCGAGTACCGAGCTGAGAAACCAGTTCGAATGTGGACATGGCTGAAGATCACGCCTAGAGATACCCTTCATTAAGACATGATGTGCTACACGATCCAAAGATCGTGGAGTATCTTTACGATTGCAATATCCGCTTGATTGAGTAGATCATGCCGAGATTGATGAACACGATCTACCCGACCCACAGGTATAAATACCAGGGGACCCGATTGCAACAGGTATGCAATATCTCACACCCTCTCTCTATATTACACGACTTAGACCCAGATTCCTTAGCTAACCTAGGCATCGGAGAGTCCCCTGTTTAAGTCAGGGTCTCCTTTGCTCACATTTCTGTGTAGGAACAGGGCCTGTTCAAGTTTCGTGGCATTGAGTGGAGGCTGGTCCAGATTTTGACCTCAACAATATTCAAGTTGCATATGAATACAGGTGAATAAAATCAGTTTTGAATGTAGTCCATTGATTATAATTCCAGCATCCACCGAACATTGGTTTTACATAAAACAATGTTTTTTTTAAGGAAGATTTTGATTCAAAACATGGAATTGGATTGTCCAAATGGTGTTGATTCCATATAATGCAATAAAATGCATATTTCCAAACAGGCCTCAAAGGGCTGTTTAGAACATGGGACTAAATGATCAGATCATTAAGAGCTTTACATCTAGGGTTAGCAAAGGACCCTACATCTTAGGTAGCCTGATCTTGGAGGGTTTGAGTCTGGGACCCTAAACTCGGTCTTGAAATCTAGGGCTAATGTCCAGGTGGGGTGCATGCCAAATGATGAGTCATTGACCCAATCCAATCTTCAAGTGAGCCACTGATGTATCAAACAATTATACCAGTTTAAATACACTTACGTGGGGCCCATTCAACACATGGTTTAAAGATACTTGTTGAATACCGGTCATGTTTGGATGATTCAATTTGATAATATAATTTGTAGGAAGGTACAAACAAAATTCTTAAATTAAAGTAATTTAATTAAACCTTTGATCATTTATCTCATTTCCCTGTAAGCGGTAACCTTGATTATGTATGTCTAAGTGAGGGATAAGGCCTTTTCAGCCTAGTTAGGGCTTAGGGTGTTGGGGCCTACTCGCGACTCCAAACAGTCTTCATGCATTGTTAGTAACGATTTAGTGACTCAAAACAGTCTTCATTCATCATTAGTAACGATTTAGTGAGGCATGTGTCCGTGATTCTTGGTGCATGCCTTTTACATGGCCAAATGATTCTATTGATATGTTTGTCACCATTAATGCATGGTTGTCGATTTCCTGGCGCTTGCTCTATATAGGATAAGGTTCATGCATTTATGAGTAATAAAGAGAGAGAGGTAGAGATGAAGAGTAAGAAGGTTACTTTGCTCCCCATCCGCCTTTGCCCGCTGTCAGAATGAACTCCCTTCTGGTGACAATGGAGTTACTAACATTAGGACTCCACTCTCAAGGATAATGCTGGAAGGTGGACTACGCGGGAACAATGGCTGTTCCGGTTCCTCATGCAATATCCTGAACGACCCTTACTGTGGTGGGTGTTCTTACATTCTGGTTGGTATTTTGGTTGGGGTGTGCACTGGGTCCTGTTGCTAAGTGTACGTGCATGTCGACCACTTAATGGTGATCAATGTTTTATTGTTGGAAGATGTCTTAAATCTTTTGTCCGTGATGCTCGACCAGTCGAGGGATTGACTCAACCAGTCGAAGGGACCTTCGACTCGAATTCTAGCAACGATGTATTTGAAAATTTCGGGACGCTCGACCAGTCGAGGGACAGGCTTGACCAATCGAAGGGGTACTTCGACCAGTCGAAACCTTGACTCGACTAGTTGAGGGTTACACAGATGGTGTGCGGTTTGTGTGCGGATTGCGTAAATTTGAGACGGTTTCTAGGGAGGTGAGTAAGTAGGGTTTCCTCATCTATAAATAGGAGTCCTTAGGGCCATTCTCTGGTATGGTAAGGCTTTCTAAAGGTATTCCAAGGGTTCCTAAAAGGGTTTTAGGGGTTCTAAAGGGTGTAGCAAGAATGAGATTCGAGGTTGTTCGAATCGGGTAAGTCCTTTCTCTTTGTAATTTCTATTTTCATAGTGGAATTTTGTCGCTTCGTGCCATGGTTTTTTCCTGAAAGGGTTTTCCAAGTTAAATCTGTGTGTTCTCTGGTGTTTGCTTGGTGCCATTGGATTGCTATCCTAGATCTATATTTATGTGATTCCGCAGACCAAATCCCAACAAGTGGTATTAAAGTTATCGTTGGGGCACAGATTTAAATCTGAGGGATTTACATCAATGGGAAGCACTAGGTATGAGATTGAGAAGTACTCAGGGAAAAATAATTTTGAGTTATGGAAGATCAAGATGATTAGTTCCTTAATCAAGTAAGGCGAAGATGGTGCTCTTGAGGAGCGAAAGTCTACTATGACTGATGATGATTAGAATACTCTTGATAAGAAGGCTTTATCATCGATTTATTTATGTCTCAAAGATGAAGTTCTCTACAATGTCATGAGGGAGAAAACTACGACTAAGTTGTGGGCGAAGTTAGAGGATGTCTATGCGAAAAAAGTATCTGAAAATCGTCTACAATTGAAGTGACAGTGGTATAACTTCAAGATGGCAGAGGGTGGAAATCTGGGGGCTCACATCAGCAACTTTAATAAATTGGTTTGCAGATTGCTGGATATGGAGAAAGTGATGAGAGATGAAGAACAAGCATGTATGTTACTGAATTCTCTTCCAGCGTCGTATAAGTCATTCAAGGACATAGTGTGCACCACGAATAAAACCCTGAGTGTCGACACCGTTATCTTAGCCATTCAAGGGAAGGCCATGAGAAAGCTTAACGATGACATGTGGACATCTTCTAATGCACTGTTTACGAGGGGCAGGAATTTTGAGCAAGATATGGAGTCTTTGAGGTCAAGATTCAAATCCAAGGTAAGGGCAAAGGAAAGTTAAAATGCTGGAATTGTGGGATGGAAGGACATATGAAGAAGGATTGTACAAGTCCTAAATCTAAGAGAGAAGAATTTGAGGCTTCATATAGGGAGGCCAATGCTGCCATGTCAAATGGATCGAATGGATGTGATGGTGATGTTTTGTCTGTGTCTACGATCAGACACTTTTACGATGATTGTAAGGATGAGTGGATTCTAGACACAGAGGCATCTTTTCACATAACTTATCATCGGAGTTGGTTTGCCAGCTACAGGGGTGCGATGGTGGACAGGTGTTTATGGGTAATGACATTGCCTGTAATGTTGTGGCTGTTGGTACGGTGCGCATCAAGATGTTTGATGGGACAGAGCGTACCCTGACTGATGTGAGGCACATTCCTAACATGAAGAAGAATATGATTTCTCTTGGTGTACTTGAGGCAATGGGTTGCAAGTTCACAAGTATTGATGGTTCTCTTAAAGTATTCAATGGGGCACGGGTAATCATGAAAGCGCAACGACTCGGTAATCTTTACAGGTTGATTGGGAACACTTCAACAGGTGGAGCTGCAGTGGCTATAGTGGATTCCACCTCTGCACGTAAGTGGCATGCTAGGCATGACCACATGAGCAAGCAGGGCAGGAAGGATGTGACACGCAGACAGAGATACGGAGCAGGTGGAGAAGCCATATGTGAGAAGAATCAAACAGCGTAATCACAAGATATTGGCGAGATACATGAACGACTCTAATATCGCAGGGGATCCATTTTCTATTCATATGGCTTTAGGTGAGCCTGGTGCTGATAAGTGGAAGGTGACTATGTACGATGTGATGGACTCGTTATACCAGATCGACGTATGGGTGTTGGTGGAGCTTCTAGTGGGCCGGGAAGCGGTTAGATGAGGTGGATCTTTAGGAGGATACAATATAGATACAGAGCGAGGTTGGTAGTGAAGGGTCATGCTCAGAGAGAAGGGATCGACTTCTCAAAGATATTCGCGTCGACGGTATAATAGGTGTCTATTAGATTCGTGATTGATGCTGTTTAGCCAATGTGATCTTGAGCTGAAAAGGATGGATGTAGAGTTTGCACTTTTACACGAGAAATTGGAAGGGCATATCTATATGAAGTAACCAGAACGCTTTGAAGTTAAAGGGGTTGAGAAAAAGAGTTTGCAGGACGTTGTGGTACGACCTGTCGCCTAGGCAATGGTTTGATTCCTTGATGGTGAGTCAGGAATTATATGTTGATGACATGTAGATTGCCAATTATGACATATCTGAAATCAATGTAATGAAGACTCGGTTAAGTGGGACATTGAGGATGAAGGATTGAGGGGCTGAAAAGATGGTTCTCGGCATTGAGACTGAAAGGGGAGTAGGTTTTAGTAATCACAGGTAGAATACCTTATGTAGGTATTGATCAAGTATGTGATGGACCAGGCAAAGCCGGAGAGCGTTCTCTACGCGTCTCTCCTCAAGTTTTCCTCAAGACATATTCCCAAATAGATGAGGAAAAGCATGAAATGTCTTATGAGCCTTATTCGAATGCGGTTGGCAGTGCATGTCATGGTTTGTATTAGACTGGTTATTTCATAGGCTATCGGTGTTGTGAGCAAATACCCCGACAATCAATATTGGATAGCGGTGAGATGGTAAGAAGATTACGCCTTAACTTTTGAGAAGACATGAACAAAGTTGGAAGAGTATGTGGATTCAGATTATACAGGCAGTGTGGATAATAGAAAGTTGACTTCAGGTTACTCATTTGTACTAGCGGGTGGAGCAATTAGTTGGATGTCCATGTTATCCAACAGGTGCTTGAGGAAGGAGGCTTAACACTGGAGAAGATTCATACCAGCATAAATCTGAAAGACATGATCACCAAGGTCGTTTCTGCAGAGAAGTTCAAGTTCTGCGCAACTTCTTTGTGCTTGGCGATGATGTAAAAGAAGGATAGAGTATGTACGAGAAACTATGATGCGATGTGTAGATAAGAGAAGAGGTCAAAAAGCTACATGATTGAAGATTTAAGACACGGTGAATATTGTTGTTGGAAGATGTCTTAAATCTTTTGTCCGTGATGCTCGACCGGTTGAGGGACTGGCTTGACTAGTCGTAGTCCCTTCGATTGGTCGAAGCCTGTTCGACTCAAAGTCCAGCAACGATGTATTTGGAAATTCCGGGAAGCTCGACCAGTCGAAGGGGTCCTTCGATCAGTCGAAGCCCTGGCTTGACTAGTCAAGGGTTACGCAGACGAAGTGCGGTTTGTGTGCGGACTGCGTAAATTTGAAGTAGTTTTTAGGGAGGTGCGTAAGTGAGGTTACCTCATCTATAAATAGGAATTTGTAGGGCCATTCTCAGGTATGCTAAGGCTTCCTAAAGGTATTCTAAAGGTTCCTAAAAGGGTTTTAGTGTTTCTAAAGGATGTAGCAATGGTGAGATTCGAGGTTGTTCGAATCGAGTAAGTCCTTTCTCTTTATAATTTTTATTTTTATAATGGAATTTTGTCGCTTTGTACCGTGGTTTTTCTTGAAAGAGTTTTCCATGTTAAATCTGTGTTCTCTTGTGTTTGCTTAATGCCATTAGATTGCTATCCTAGATCCATATCTATGTGATTCCACATACCAAATCCTAACATGCTTTACCATACAATAATATCAATGACATAAAATAATGACAATCGTATCTATGTTGTGTCACTGTCTAATGGAAGTTAGCTATGGGTTCATATCCTATTTCTATGTTTTCTTATAATAGTGATGGGTGTTCTTGCATTTCAGTTGGTATTTTAAAAGGTAAGAATATTATTAAAGAAAACACAGCAAGAAACCAAACGGGAAAAATAAAATAAAATACAGAGAAAATAAGCTAGAAGAAAATAGAACAGAGCGGAACCCAGCCCAATCCTTAGAGACTCAGGGAAAACAAAAATCAAGGAACCCAATATATGAAGAAAACAAGAACCCTCAAGAAGACCTCGGCTCACAAGACTACCATTTTTAAAAAATTAATACCCCTATTGTTTTCTAAAATTATCATTAAAGATTGAATTTGAATAATATCTTTTCCATAAAAGTGAAAGAGGAGCATTATTGTGCAAGCTTATTGAATTTGAATAATATCTTTTCCATAAAAGTGAAAGAGGAGCATTATTGTGCAAGCTTAATTCAATTATAATGAGGTTGGTTTCATTTGGACACGCTTAGGTGATCTAGGCCGTTGAAAGGCATCAGACCAATAGTCTGGATAAGATCACCACTCCATCGGCCCCATTTTTCTGGAGTTAATGGTAGATCGGATAGAATGCTTATCTCACCTCGAGTGAGGCTTATGTAATTCTTCCAATGTGCATGGATGGAAGACTCGACGATACTGTCCTGAGTCGGTCAGGACTTCACCTAGTCAAGGTGTGATTCACGCGAATCCGCCGAGTCAGGTATATTTCCACGGCTGAGTTGTGGTGCCAAACTGTAATGGACTCAACTTAATCAATTCGACTCAGATGAGTTGCCGAGCGAGTCGCTCGTTGAGCCTTATAGGTCACCAATGGGCTAAGTTTTTGGCTGTTGGGGCCCATCCAATCTTGTTTCTAAAGATCCACTTTATAGCCATGGATTGGATTGGTTCGGAACATCTGCAGAGCATTGTTTTCGAGCTTTGTCATCAACCTTGCGGGTCACAATATGGACAGTCTAGATTGACCAACTTACATGCCTCATGTAGGGTGGATGATTTACAGGAATTCAGACCGTCCAAATTGCCAAAAATTATACTAAGAAGCTGATGATAACCATCTGATTGCCCTTTCGAAGTTGGACCACTAACTCTTTAAGGACCCATGGTTTGGATTGCTTGATCAATGTTATTTTGGAGATATATTCTAGATAGGTTGTGCCCACCAGAACTGGAGAAGTAAACTCGGCCAAATTTAGAACTCACAGCAATAAGCAAATGCCAATAAAGCATGCATAAGTACATACGGATTTTACAAGGAAAATCTCTAGCAGAAAAAAACCACGTTCCAAAACTACGAGCAATCACTATACAAGTGAAAAGTACAATAGAACGATGCACTTATAATTTTAAAATCCCTCATTTTCTCCTCTCCAAACTCTGAAAATGACTTGGCCCCTATTAGAGTTCCCTAATCCACTCTTGTGAGTCCATAATTGGTTTATCCAGGTCATTGATCTAATGACAACCATCATGGATAATCCATACATTAGGCATATGATATGGACTCATCCTCGTCCGGTATGCTCAGCGTCACATACTGTGAGTTCACGCGGGAGTGTCTGCCGCTCTGCGTCAGGATCCTGTTGCTCCTCGGGAAGCTTTCACAGTCTTCGGCATCATCCTTGCACTTCATCCGTAAGTGGATTGGCTGGTGTACCACGCACTGGTGGTAAACGTCACAAAGTTCTGTGGCGCCCACCACAAGGTATTTGTTATGTCAAACTGTCCAGAATGTTGCAAGGCTTGAGCTCAAAAATAAGATTAATCCAAAGATCAATTAGACCACACTACATAAAGCAATGAGAGATTGAACGTTCATGGGGTCACAGACATGTTGCAAGGCTTGAGCCCAAAAATAAGACATCCAAAAATCAAGTGGGCCACACTGCATAAAGCAGTGAGAGACTAAACGTCTATCATTGAAACCTTCATGAGTTCACAGAAGTATTGGATCAATCTGATATTTGATTTTTCCGTTTATCTATGTCTATGTAACCTTATGAATAAATTAAGATAATAAACCCCGCAAATGCTTTACCAAAGAAATCATTGTTCCCCTTGTGATTCGTGATGTGGTCCATTTAAACTTTGGATATAACTCATTTTTAAGCTTATGCTCTAAAATAATCTTGCCAAATGGATGAATCAGTGTGGATATAATAAATACAACATTGTGTGGATATAATAAATGCAACATTGTGGGCCACGAGACTTTGATTTCCATGCGGTGTTGGGCTGAGGACCTCAGGTGCTCCTATTTGCATGCCACCTACACACCACTGAGATTAGTAATGTGTGGTACACCAGCCAATCCGCTTCCACTTCAGCCATGCGAACGCTGCACCAAACAACTCAGTGGCTCACTACTGATCAAGATTGGACTGGGGCTGGGGCTAACTGATTCATAATTTGGCATGAACCAAGCCTTAGACACTAGGCCTAGATTTCAAGACTAGACTCAGCCCTCATGCCAAGTTTAGGGTCTCACACCCTGGCCCTCCAAGGTCAGGCTGCCTAAAATCTGGGGTCCTCTGCCAGCTCTAGATGTAAAGATCTTGACTGCCCGAGTAATCTGATTTAATGTCTAAACTATGTTTCGTTCCATTTGAGCTTAATTTGATATAATTCTGAAAGGTGTAAAAGATGGAATTAAGATTTAGTTATATAGAATTCCATTTGGTCCACTGTAAATTTCACTTAACATTTGAAAAAGATGAAAATGATTGAATTGATGCATATGCATATGTATGACCGGCATCAATTGTGACATCTGATCTATTTATTACAACTTCATGGCCCACCAAACATAGGTTTTACTTCATGTTTTCCGAATGAAGAATTTTATGTCAAACATAGGATTGAATGATCAAAATATCGTAGCATTTATAAACATATTATCATTGTGCATTAATAATGTTAATTTCACTTAATGCAATCTAATACCATTTAGCCCTGCGTTCCAAACAGCCCCTACCCATTTTAAATACACTTGCGTTGGGTCCCATTCAACACATGGTTTAAAGATACTTGTTGGATACTAGGTCATATTTCAATGATTCAAAACTGATGATGCATGGAAATTTGTAGGAAAGCACAAACAAAATTCTTAAATTAAACTAATTCAAACTGTTGAGATCATTTAACTCACTTCCCTGTAAGTGTTAGTAAACTTAATTATTAAGGTCCAAGCGAGCGATGAGGCCTTTTCAGCTTGATTAGGGCTCAGTGGTTGGTGCTAAGCAATGGCCGACCATGGCTCCACCCCAGCCCAATCTAGCCCAAGCCAGCCCGTTGCCACCCCTACGTGCTACCTGAAATGGGTTCATTCATTGTTAGTAACGATTTAGTTAGGCACGTGTCCAAAATACTTTGTGCATGCCTTTTCCTTATTGAAACGATTCCATTGATATCTCCGCCACCATTAATGCACAGGAGTCGGTTTCGAGTGCTTGCTCTATATAAGATAGGGTTCTTCTTGATGCAAGCTATCCTCTGAGTTTTTCCTAGGTGCCATTATCGGCATGGCACATGATGCAAGCTATCCTCTGAGTTTTTCCTAGGTGCCATTATCGGCATGGCACATGATATAGAGCCATGGTCTAACTCCTTAGGTAGTTCTTTAGGCCATCTAGCCACAGGAAAGCGGCTCAATAATCAATCTATTGGAATGTGTGGTGTTGGAAAAGAAGGCCGACCTTTGCTCACAGCAGAGAAGGATGCTTACCATTTACTGTAAGTATGCATTTCTTTCAATTCATGATAAGTCCTAACAAATAGATGGTTCAAATGGACAGTTCTTTTATTAGCAATCTTGACCGTCCATTTTATAGGCCAACGATCTTAGGGTTAGACATTTCTAATGCAGCATCTGATTTTATTTATTTATTTATTTTTATTTTTTTAAATTATTGCTCTATTGTTTTCTAAAATTATCATTAAATTTGGAATTTGAATACTGTCTTTTCCATAAAAGTGAAAGAGGAGCATTATCGTGCAAGCTTTATCCAATTACATGATCATTACAAGCTTGTGGTGAGGTTGGTTTTATACTGGACAAACGCCACTGTGATCTAGGCCGTTGAAGGTGGGGCCCACATGATGGGCAACCCACATAAATGGTGGGCTCCATGTGATGGGCAATTAATAATGATGGCCCCACATGATGGATGATCCACATCAAGGTGGGTCCCATATAATGGACAGTCCACATCAAAGGTCGGCCTAATGATGAGTGGCCCATATCCAAGGTGGGTCCCTCCTGATGGACAGCCCATATTAGAGGTAGGCTGATATGATGGACGGTCCACATCAAAGGTATCTCCACATGATGGGCAGTGGAGATATACACCAGACAGATTATGTCCCCCATTTGAATGGTTTGGATATCCATAAATATACTCTCCAGTCAGGAACTTCGAAAGTTCTTACCGCAGGACACATCTTGCCAACGGTTATGATCACTGCACCGTGGGGCCCACTCGTACAAAGCGAAAGACACATGTTGATGCAGTGAGCATTTTACCATGGGAACGGATTGGCCACTCCCCTGCCACCAGCCAATGGCTGATGGTCGGTGCTCTGTGGACCCCAACATAATGTATGTGTTTCATCCATGCCGTCCATCTATTTTTCTAGATCATTTTATAGCACTGCCAAAAAATGAGATATATCCCAATCTCAAGTGGACCACATTACAGGAACAGTTTTGAATGAACGTCGACCATTACAAACTTTTTGGGGGCCACAAAAGTTTTGGATCAAGCTCATCTTTGTTTTTTCCCTTCATCTGGGTCTGTATGACCTAATCAACAGATTAGATGTCAAATAAACAGTACAGTGGGCCTTAGGAGGATTTTAATGGTGGATATCCAATCACTATTGTTTTCCTGTGGCGTGGTCCACCTGAGATTTATATCCCTCTAATTTTTGGGATCTAAGCCCTAAAATCATATGTAAAAATGGATGATACACATACATCATGGTGGGGCCCATATAGCACCGACCATATATATATATATACCTCTTTTAAAGTTTCGCTCTGATCATAATTTTAATAGACAAGATGCTTTCTCCATGGGCCAGGTGCACCTAATCCGTACATGTGAGGCCCATAACTGATTTATCCAGACCATTGATCTGATGATCCCATCGTTGATAATCCGTACATGTAGGAATTAAGTACGATCCCATCTCTGTCGAGCATGTTCATCCTCAGGTGCTGCGGGTCCACACCGAAGTGCCTTCCACTCCGCGTCAGGATCCTGTTGTTCCCCAGGAAGCTTTCACAGTCTTTGACGTACTCAGCATCGTACTTCAGTCATTGGAAGTCTGCATCCAACAACTCGGCACTGAGCTGCAGATGGATAAACCAAGGTGAAATATTACACCATATAACGCCTCTGATATCCAAGGACGCGACTTGCCTGTACTCCGGGATTGCATGGCTCCCCTGTAACCCGAAGCTTAATGGGCCCCACCACAACTTTTGTGTTATATCCACTCCGTCCATCCATTTCCTCAGCTTGTTTTAGTACGCGAGCCCAAACACAAGGGAGGGAGATCCAAAACTCACATGGACCCAAATATGATATAACAATACCTTGACTTTGTGAGTCAACTCACTGAGTCAGCGATAAAAACAACGACAACTAGTGTCTACGTGAGTCAAAAGGGCTAGATGGAAACACCCACCGTTGACACTATCATCCAACTCGTTTATAAGGTGATCCTCACATGGTTGAAGGGAACCCCAGTTCAAAACTTCAGTGGTCCCACTAAGGTTTCAAAGGTGGGCGTTGAATCCTCACTCGTGTAGCCCACTAATTGAATTTTGGATCTCCCTCGTGTTTGGGCTTATAATCTAAAATGAGCTGAAGAGACAGATGGAGGGAGCCGATATAACATAAACATGATACTGGGCCCCACAGAGATTTGGGTTACAGCAGGTTATAGGCAAGTCCCGTCCCACAGTGTGGTAATCCGGGCCCTTGTTCTGATGGGCTCCATTTTCTGAGAGGAACACTCGGTTCAGAGGCAACTGACTGAGGGAAAAATTTCAGCATACAGCCCATCCACGGTGGGGCCCAGTGGATCAACGGTTTTGATCACTAAATCGTTGGCCCGATTTTACTGATCAGGACGCACCCATGGACAATCCTCTACAACTGCCGGGGACCTGGTGGCCCACCTTTGATTGCATGAACCCAAAGAAGCCGTGATCGATAAATCGATCCTAATCATCGAATCAACTGTGATGATTGCCACTTGCAATCCATTTAAATTAGATCATTTTGTGGGCCACAAGCGATCCAAGCTGGGCCGTCTAGTCAATTTAGGTGCGACCCACCTTAATTGATTTTGTAACATTATCATGCTGTACAAGTAGTAGTTTGCAGAGTATACCAGTTTCTAAAAGCGTGCCCATTTCTGGCCATGCGGCCCATTGTTCGGCAATCAGGACCATTGGTCTGTTGGCCCCACCATGGAAGGGCCATTCCGCAGAATTTCGCATATTGGAACATCCCACCCACAGATCTTGAGCCTTTTCCCGTTCAGAAGATCTGTTGCTGTATTTCTCCTCTTAACAATGCACTTTCTGGCAATGAATTGAAAGGTTGGGATTGTTCACCAAGGAAATTTCTGGGGAATGGTCCATCTAGTGTGGAGGACCCAACGGTCTGGATGATCCAGATCGAACACAGGGCCCCACTTTTGTACAAAATGAAAAACCGAGTATCCTATCCAGGGAGGTTAATATCATGCTCACCAGCAAAGGTATACTGAAATGAAAGGCTGTGCTTATCAGGGTGAAATTTCCTACTCTCGCCGGCAAAGTTGCAGAAGGCGGTTAGAAACTCAGGCAATCTGAAGATGGGGTTCTTCTGCACGGCATCCTTCGTACCATCGACGCACAATCTGTATGATCTTGCACGCCTCATGAATCGTTGCATGAGAGGATCAAATGCAGTTGGTGAGGAGCATGGATGCCAATGAAACCAAATATAGGAATTTTTCAGCCTGTGATTGTGAGTCCAATAACAGGGAGTTTTTAGGCCTCTGTTATCATCAGTCGACAGCATGTATCTGGTGCAGCCAGTGCATATAAATTGCATGCAACATGTATCATCCAATTGGAGCATGGAAGGATACAACCGCAAGCAACAGACAATTCAAAGCAAAAAATACTAATAATATGAGAAGGTAGAATATCCTGAGTGGACACATTTTATGAATTACAATCCAAATCGCAATGTATAAATTTTAATATATTTAAATTATTACAAGCGTTAATATATTCTTGTGCATAAGTTATGTATGTGACTATGTTATCGGGCCCTCTTATCTTTTTTTTCTTTTTTTTAAATTTTTAAATTTTTATTTTTATTTTTTATTTTTTATAAACACACGCACCCGTCACACACACCCATGCATGCCGTAGTGGGATTTCACCACCTATGGGTATCGAACCCAAGACCTCATGTTGAAACTCCTCAGAGTCTACCACTGAGGTTATAAGGACTTGAACCCACTGATGCTCTTAGCATGCGTGCTGGTTTTTTAAATGCGGACAATCAAATCAAATCATCTGGTTTTTTAAATGTGGACAATCAAATCAAATCATCGATGTGGATGGCCCATTCTTCCCCTTCTTTTTTCCTTTAAAAAAAAAAGAAAAAGGATTGTTAGTAAATTTTCACACCGGTTAATAGATTATGTCATATGGATCTCCATTTAGATATCTTCAAGTTTTTACAATTAGTTATCTGCACAATTGAATATTGTTGGATGATCAATATCTAACTTCCAAAATGGAAGGTTCTCTCATGCCTATCCTAGATAAGGAGAAGAGGAAAGTTTATGCAAAAAAATCCCATAGCAAGGCTATGGCCATGCTAAGAGAGACATATGCACAATGGGCAACACAGTGTGGGCATTATGAAGAAAATCAATCTCTTTCTCCTCTCACTTTTCTCTCTTTAACTCTCCTTCTTATAGAGTGCAATGCCAAGTGAGTTTGGGCATTCAAAGTTGCTCTTCTTGTGCTTCTCTCCCTTTAAAATTGATTATATTCTTGAGGAATTATCGTCTAGAGAGAGACACTAGTTATGATGCTCCATCCTACGTGATTTTCCACCTCAATCTAAATTTCATACAAATGCAAGTGACAGATCATAAGATCTCAACTATTGGAATTATTGTCATATATGGGGAAAACATTTTACCAGTTAAAATAAAATATTAACAGTTGAAAACACCTGCAAAATAATTTGGAACCTTTGGAATACTAGCTAGTACCAATGGAAAAACCACCAGATAGATGGTTCGATCTATTAGATCTTATCGCTAAGAGTATGGTTAGGAGACTATAAATCTCTTATTGGATCATATGGACCTTGTTTGCATCTTAATGTATAATACCAAAAATACCCACATGTGAGCCATTCCAATTGGCTCCATGAGGCAGGCCAAATCACACTATATTAAGAGCTTGAACTCATCATACATCCTTATCCCTAACAATTAGTTAAAACTAACAGACATAAATCTATCAAAACTCATGCTTGATGAATTTTCTGGTCTAGAGGTTTGAATTGATCCTTGTTGCAAGTGTCCAATAGGTCTAATAAGCAATAACTTATTTTCTTGGTACTCTTACACACCTAGGTGCTTAAGAATTTCTATTCAAAACCTAACAAGAATTAGATTTGGATATAAACAACAATTAGTAGAGAAAGATACACAAGATATACGTGGTTCATTACAACATGATTACAATCGGAGGCAAACTCTTACAAATTATTTTACTGACAAATAAGGAGAGCACAAGATATGAGAGAGACAATGCTTAAATACAACTAACAAATAAGGAATATTTTTCATCTTTTCTAATATATCAAGAGAATTTTTGGAAAAATCATCTCACCATTTTCAAACAAGCAAGAAAACCTTTTGGGAAGATCATCTCACCCTTGTTCTTAATCTTTCCGGTACATAGTCTTCTCTCCTCTCACATGTACTGGTAATAGAGAAGACCTTTCTAAGCTTTAATGAGAACCATCTCTTTACCTTTTATAACATATGCCCTGGCTGCAAGATATAATTTAAAAGAAAATCTTACTATTGAGAAAATTACCCTTAAAGTTAAAATCAATAGGCTATTACTAACAAAGAATATAGACAGTAAAAAAGTAGGGCCCATGGCGTAGATTTACTGTTAAAAAAAAAAAAAAAAACTTTGTAGATTTACAAATTAAGTGAGTCACAATTTACAAATTAAACGCTCATCGAGAATATTGACCGAGTACACTTAGCTGTCCATTTATCAGGACCTGGATATGAATGGACCGGATCTCACACTTACATACAACATGTCGAGTGCTCTAGTCCAGAAAATCAGCATGGCCAATTAAAAAATGTGGGCTACCATATCTACTTTTTTCTTTACTCGTGCATGTACCGGATGGGTGGATCAACCTGAGTTTTGTGCCAGGCATGCTTCTCTGTGGCCCAACCTGATGAGTGGCTCGGTTCTCAGATAACAATTCTTACAAGGCTTTGTTAAATGGAAACTATAAAGGGTGGCCAGGGATCTATATTTGGCATTGAGAGTCAGCATGCAAAATCAACATACATTATGGGATCCTTGCTATCAATTATGCAAGTTCCATTCCAGATATGGTCTGACCCGAAAAATCGGCTGGTCCACTCTTCACGTGGGCTACACACAAAAGAGAAAAATAGATGGAATAAAATTACCCAACTTTCTAAATTTTGTGTACAAGCAAGGCTGTGAGAGCACTCACAATTTTAACGGTGGGAGATCCATATATGGTTACCTTTTCTTATGTTATAACATGCTATATATATATATATATATATATCATGTTATAGCATATGCATGGAATTGATTATAAGCCTACAGAACCTTTCCAGTACAGACCACATGCAGAGTTACACACAAAGAAGAGGAGAGGCTATATTAAGTTCCTGGCAAATTCTAATAATCAATACCGCTAACGTGAGCAAAATCTACGCCATGTACACGAGTCGAGTCGAGCCGAGTATCGCACTACTCGTACTCGGCTCTTAATGCCCGAGTCGTACTCGTACTCGACTCTACTCGGCCAATGAGCATGGACTCCCTGCTCGTACTCTACTCGCCCGAGTACAAGCCGATTACGAGTAGATAACGAGTCGAGTCGAGTCCAAGTTTTCGAGGCGAGTTCGAGTACGAGCAGAAATTGGTCAGATTTAAGGCCATCCAAAGTCCATATTTTGGACAAATTTGTAGGCCGTCTAACAGTCCAAAAATTGGACAGATTTAAGGCCATCCTCGCTGTCCAAAATGGACAAATTGTGGGCCTTTCTCATGGTAAAAAATTGGAAAGATTTGAATCACATTAGGCATACAATAATAAAAAGAAAAAGAAAGTATGGATAAGGATTAGGGACTCATACTCTTTGCGGACGAGTAGGGTAGGGACGAGCGTGAAGGGCAAGGACAACGGATGAGTAGGGCAGGGACGAGCGTGCAGGGCAGGGACGACGGACGAGTATCTCCACCCTTTGCGTGCAGCGGACCAGCGGTGCAGGGCACCGGACAGGCCACAGGGACGAGAGAGAGAGAGGGAAGAAGAGGGACGGCCGGACAGGGGACAGGGGAGGAGTGAGAGAGAGAGAGAGGGAAGAAGAGGGACGGCCGGCCGGTCGCTGGGGGAGAGAGAGAGAGAGAGAGAGAGAGAGAGAGAGAGAGAGAAGGGGGTTTTCGTTTTTGAACGGGCGCTGTTTGAAAACGACCCAAACGAGTAGGGTTTTTTTTTTAAAAGCGAGTTATATATACGAGTACACAAGTCGAGTACGAGTCGAGTACTTCTCAACTCGTACTCTACTCGTTTTCTAAACGAGCCTTATAAACCCGCTCGTACTCAGCTCAAAATCACACGAGTTGAGTACGAGTCGAGTATTCCAAGTCGAGTCGAGCGAGTACTCGAGCCTTAGTCTGCTCGTGTACAGCTCTAAAAATCTTATACACAAAGAAAAGGAGAGGCTATATTAAGTTCCTAGCAAATTCTAATAATCAATACTGCTAACATGAACAAAATCTGAGCCATTTATTAATAAGCATCAAAATTCTCAAATTTTTTTATTTTTATTTTTTTCTTTCTAAAATACATTCTTTTAATGTCCTGTTAAATCTCAACCATTATAATTCTCCTAAATTATAAGCTATATAGCCTCATGCAAGGATAGGCCCAGTATAGTATACGGTAAATAAGGCTCATATAAGTAAGTCAGGCATGGGGCCTTTAGGTGGCACAAGCCCTGGGCCATCCTGATTAGTTACCGGGACTAAATACCCTAAACATGGCTCAGACCATTGGCCTCACCTGAATCCAACAGAAAGCAGTCTGGGTCTAGGTTGGCCCATCTCAGATTTTCGTGGGCCTTAGTGGGTCGCATTGCTGGCCGACACTTCTCCGGCATCTCTAACACGCGTACCGTATGCCGTGTGCATGGCGTTACTTTCAAAGTGACTAGCTCCTCTTAGCTGTCATTATGCCGTGCCACTAGTCCACCATAGCCGGTGCATTATCCATGCAGCTGTCAGTTTCCGGCTTCCTACCTTATAAAGATGAGGCCAGGCCATGACCAGATTTAGCTATGCCTTTCTTGCCATCTCTAGCTGGGCCACCGTTGTTGATGCGATGGCATGTGATGTAGAGCCCCTCAAAGACCCTGACAAAGTCTATCTGGGTCACTTTTCTCAAACGATCCATCTTGATGGTCCACATCTAGGATTGGGTGGCATAGGAAAAGATAAGATCCAGGTGAGCTTGATTCTCTGCTGAGTCAGTCCGGCAAGCAGGTCAGGCTCGTTCGACGTCGCCCAAGGGTAAATACTAGAATGCCGTCAGCCAGGGTCAGGGAACTTATGGGGCATTGTACTGCACTCTCCGCATGCACACATCCTGTGTTCACACTTATGGTGGTTGTGTGGGCTAAACTGGTCTTGGCCCATTTTCTACCGGACCCACGAATGGGGTATGGCAAATGATATAAACCCAAGTCCCAACAGTGCGGTCGCAGGCTAGCTAAAGAGAACAATCTTGATACTCTGGCAGATTGTGATGGATGATACACAAGCACAGGCACTTAGAAATTGCATACATGACATTGAGATATCCTAATCATGGTTCGAGTTCATATCTATCATGAACTAAAAGTGAGGCTTATTTGATTATCAGACCATTAGGTTGCTTTACATTTATTGGATGGTTAAAAATTACAATCTTATGTTCCCATTTTAACAGGGGTCCATGCATAAGTGGTTAGAATTGCTCAACTAATCTGATAGGACTGTCAATCAGCAGCGGTGATTTCCACAATCTAGTTGGTTTATTTTTTAAGTGCCTGTGTATCAAGCATGATACACTGCCGGAGTATCAATGATTCCCTTACAACAATGGTTATAGACCCCTCTATGTTACATCTAGTTGCAATGGACGAGTATACAGTTCAGTCAGCGATTTGGACCATCCAACCGTTCAAAAACTGTACGAAACCACGCATATCCGACTGTCCTAATCACATGATTGATCACCGGCCAATTTATGTAATAACCCGAACTGTAGATCAGACGGTTAGGATCATTCTATCCAAGTAGTTTCTTAGAAGCATAAACCGAAATGGAAGATTTGAGTTGATGAATGAACTTATTTTCTTTGAATGATTTCAGCTGTCTAGTCTTCAAGCGATCAATCGAATGGCTAGGATAGTCTGATCCGTGAGAGTTTTGTATTGTTGGCTGCAAAGGTTGGGACGGGATGAATGGACGGTCTAGATATTTGATTGTACTGTCCATGTTGGTGATCATGGATCCTTGCATGGGAGGAAATGCAGCTGTGGGAAGTGTGGGTGCGATGACAAAACGGTGAATTTTCTGCCATGTGAGCTGCAAGTAACAGACAATTCAAAGCAAAAATTAATTGTAAGATGAAAAGGTAGAATTACCAAGTGGACATGTTTTCTGAATTAAAATCCAAATTGTAATGTATAAATTGTATAAATTAAAATATTATAAGCTTTAATGTATTTTTGTGCAAAAATTGTGTATGTGATTATGTTTTTGGGCCCTCTATTTAGTTATACCGGTGCTTTTAATGTGTTTGGTGGTTTTTAAATACGTGAACGATGAAATCATTGTTGCTCTTCTTCCTTTTAATGGGTCACTGGAAATTTACACTGGTTGATAGATTAGGCCATATAAATCATGAGCAAGTTTTTACAAGCAGTTTAAAAACCGATCAGATGTCAGATTTGGCTATACTTTTTTATCACCACTGTTTAATGTTGTTGCATTGCTGATGTCTTACCTTCAAAATACATGATTTTCTCTTAAATTTATTTTATATGATAAGAGAATAAAAGACTACGCACAAAAACCACATATCAAGGCTAGAGCCACACCAACAGAGACAAACACGTAGAAGTAGATGTGTTGGGGCAGGAAAAAGGAGTAGAAGCTCTCTCTCTCTAACTCTCAGTGAGTGGTAACCGCCAGGGGGTTTGGGCATCCAAAGGCTCACTCTTCTAATATTCGCCTCTCTCTCTCTCTCTCTCTCTCTCTCTCTCATGAACTTATTAATAATGAGAAATCAGGGTTTAGGGAGAAACTTCAGTTATGGTGCTCAAATACCTTATAAACTTAATTTGGTAATACCTTACTATAATAGGGATGGATGGATTGGATCTCAGACTTATTATGCCATGCTGGATCTTGTGGAGTGTGCACTGCACACAAGCTTTATTGCGCATATGCATGGCATAGCAAAGCTCACTCGGCTAGAAGTTGTTCATGGTGGACCAAGCTTATTCTACAAGGGTCACACGTGGGGCCACTATGGTGTATGTATGACATCTAACCCATCTAGTAGGGCCTCCCAACCTTGAAAGTTGGATGCCCTATAAATCTAGCAATCAAACCATCACGTTGGGCACTACGTTGGGTGATGATTCATTGTTTTCTATGGTGTGGCCCACCTAATTTTGAATAGGTCTGATTTTTTTGGCATGCCATCTTCATGATAGGTCCCACTTAATGTGCAGGTTGATTATCATACACACAACATGGTGGGCAGGCCCCACAAGGCAATAACTTACAAGCAGGTGACTAATCATGTAACTGACTTCTACACAAAAGTAAATAACTTATAGAATAAGCTTACTCCACAAGGACTTGTAGTGTGAAAGGGCCTATGTGGTAAGCAAAATCACATGGTATTGAATTGCATATGATGGATATAAATTCCTTTTGACATTTGGAATCAATAGACAAATTGGATTAATGTAGGTATTTAAACTTCCAGTCCTAGCAGGTGAGTTGACGGGATTTCTAGTGGATTTTGAAATCCACTACATTTATGGGCCCAATGTTGATGCATGTGTTTTATCCATGCCATTCATCCATATGCGTCATTTACACGTGACACTCGAGTTGCACATAAATACAGGTGATCAACATCAGTTGTGAAATTTTGACCATTGATTATAATTTCAACATCCACCAAATGAGTTTTTTTAAGAAGAATTTGATCCCAAACATGGGACTAGATTGTCAAAATACCAAAATATTTCCAAACATATGATCATTGTTTAATAAGGGCGTGTTTGGCTACACCGATCCCATGAGATTAGGAGGGATGGAATGGATTCTAAGGTAATGATGATGGTGTCAGCATTTGTCCATTGATCCCATGGGTTTGTAATAGCCCATGGGATATACCGTAGTGTGTTTGGACCATCACAAATGGATGGGTTTGCATCTCCATTGCTTCTTGTGGTGTGCCCCACTCATTGTTTTATATCTGCCTCAAAACAAATTCATGGCTGAATGTAGGCTGATGAAAATGATAGAGGGAGTGGATATCTCATTGATATCTCGGTGGGCCCCACATAGCGGTGAAAACTTGCATCCCGGGATTGGTGGAATTTGTCTGAAACTTGGACTGTGTTTACGAGGGCGCGGCGGATGAAACACATCCCGCCATCCCAAACAACAGACAGGATGGGATGGCGTGCAATAACCCTCCTAATCCCATCTAATACCATATTCAGCGCCCGGCCAAACATGCCCTAATGGTGTTAATTCCATCTAATGCAATACAGTACATCTTTCAAAATAGGCTCTAATTATTTGATACATCAGTGGCTCACTTGAAGATTGGACTGGGGCCAAACAACTCATCATTAGGCATGTGCCTTGCCTGGAACACTGGCCCTAGATTTCAAGACTAGACCTAGCCCTTAGATGTGGGGTCTATTGCCAGCCTTAGATGCAAAGCTCTTAATGGTGTAAGTAATCTGATTTAAGGTCTAAACCATCTTTCATTGTGTTTGAGTTTAATTTGGTACAACCCTAGCATTTAGTGCATTGTAAATTTCATCTTACATTTTGGAAATGATGATAAGGATTGAATTAATGCAGGTATCATATCATCTTATCCTAGCAGGAGAGTGAGATTTCTAATGGGTTTCGAAATCCACTATATCTATGGGGCCCACCTTGATGAATGTGTTTTATCCACACCGTCCATCCATATGCACCCTTTAATTATGTGTGACGATTGACCATTTTTTTATATTATATATACACACACCCACACCCTACACTCACCCACCTAACCACACCACATGGGCACTCGATCCCTAGTCTCAGTATTGAAATAGAGTCTGTTAACACTGAGCCATGGAGCCAAGCCATGTGACCATCGAGTTGCATATGCATACGTATGATCAGCATGAGTTATGAAATCTGATTAGTTTATTAAAATTCCATGGTCCACCAAACACAAGCTTTTTACTTCACACCATGTATTTTTATTTTTTATTTTCCAAAGGGAGAATTTTATCCCAAATCGTGGGATTGAATTATCAAAATACCATGGTATTTCAAAACATATAATCATTAATGTGCAATAATGATGATAATTCCACCTAATGCAATTCACTACCATTTAGTCTTGGGCTCTAAATAGCCCCTTGTCAGTTTAAATACACTGATGTGGGTCCCATTCAACACATGATAATTTAAAGATACTTGTTAGATACTAGGTTATATATATTTCAAAGATTCAAGCTGATTATGAAATTTGCAGGAAACTACAAACAAAATTCTTAGATTGTACTAATTCGAACCTTTGATCATTTAATTAACTTATTTTCCTGTAGGGGTTAGTAACCATGATTATGTAGGTCCAAGCTAGGGTTAAGTTCTTTTCAGCTTGATTAGGGCTTAGGGGTTGGCACTAAGCTATGGCCAACTATGTCCCAGCTCAACCCAACCCAACCCACACTACAAGAAATCTCACTTTTAGCGACGAAAATTTTCGTCGCTAAACGTCAAATTTTCGTAGCTAAAAAGTTTTAGCGACGAAAGTTTTCGTCGCTAAAAGACCGACGTCGAAGCGTTTTATCAGCGAAGAATTCGAATCGTCGCTAAATGCAAGCTTTTTAGCGACGAAAATTTTCGTCGCTACAAAAACTGTACAAAACTTTTAACAGCAAAAATTTTCGCTGCTAAAAATAAATTACAAAACTTTTAGCTACAAAAATTTTCGCTGCTAAAAATAAATTACAAAACTTTTAGCGACGAAAATTGTCGTCGCTAAAAACCTGTACAAGACTTTTAGCAGCGAAAATTTTCGCTGCTAAAAGTCATGTACAGTTTTTTTAGCGACGAAAATTTTCGTCGCGAAAAAACTATACAATCTTTTAGCAGCGAACCTTTTCGCTCCTAAAAAATCGTTCCACTTTTATCGACGAAAATTTTCGTCGCTAAAAAAACTGTACAAGACTTCTAGCAGCGAAAATTTTCGCTACTAAAAAAATTATTCTACTTTTAGCGACGAAAATTTTCGTCACTAAAAAAATTGTACAAGACTTTTAGTAGCAAAAATTTTCGCAGCTAAAAATAAATTACAAAACTTTTAGCTACAAAAATTTTCGTCGCTAAAAGTCTCTTTTTAAAAAATTATTCTAGCTCAAAATTCCTGATATACAGCTGTTAACAATATATTTCATCATATTCATCCTGATATACACCTGTTATATAATATATTTCATCATATTCACATTCACATCCACATCCATCTAAACCCAAACAAGAAAATCCATCCAAACATAAAAGTACATTCATCCAAACACAACCAATCTTATCCGCATCACACTTATTCACGCATAAATACATATAAGTTTAACATAATAAACAAATATACAAAAAATCATCGTCTTCTTCCTATTTCGACAACTTCCTTACCACCTACTTTCTAGTCAAGTTCCATAGCCATGCACACTTGTTTCCTTGTCCTTGCATCTTAACATCATCGCCATCTTTCTCTTTTATCTACACAACCCAACATTTGGAAGGATCATACATGTATTCACTGAAGAAGATATGCTCAAAGATTGCAGGGTCATCCAGAGATGGAAGATCATGCTTCTTTCTGGCTTCACACTTCCCTTCTATCATCTCCACTGGCACACTGAGTGTTTCTGCACTGTAATACACCTGCTAATTGAACTGAAAATCATGTGACATCATTTCTACTAGTCACTGAAAACAGGCATATGATTTGTGACTCCATAACATGTCTGTGGGTTCTCTATGAACTCTAATCACAGAGTGATACCCAAAAACCTGACACACTTGGTGGTCAAACTACAACTCAATGCCAACATGGACTGGCACATCAGCCACTTTTGTTGTAACAGGAATTGTTTGATAACCATGATGAAGAAGAATACTTTCCAACAAAGAGCTACCAGTTAACAGCCAAGAAACTCACCTCTATCATGACGTGGCAAGCCAAAAGTTGATAAGGCATGTACTTATAGCCACTGCAAAAAGAAAAAATGAAAAACTGAGTTGTGGCTTTTGAGTTTTCTCAATGACATCATATCTTTTATTCAAGTCACAATACAAAATAAAATTCAAATCTTTCAAGGCCTGATTGAGTTTCATCGACTTAATGCAAAGATAATCTACAAGCTCAAAACAGAGCTAATCACAGGTTCACCAGGCTAGAAATAATCCATTGATCTAAATGCATCTTTTACGCTGCATTTTGAAACACACCTGAGTTGGATTGCAATTGTTTAGTTCAATTAGGTGGCAATGATTGAACTGTATCGACGGTTAGTGTTATTCATAATGGAGTACAAATTGCAATTACATTCCTTTCTAGTTAAACTTGGAGTAATGATCACACAATACAAATACTATGATAGTTTCAAATTGGTCATTTCAGCGAAGCTGAAATGATTATTGCATTTCTAGATGATAGCTTCACTGAAAAATGGTCTTTGTGAAAGCTCAGGAGCATTGGACTATTAGATCTCCTTCAGCCTTCTGTGTCCAATGCACCTCACAACTTTCTGTAACCAGCTGTGGTCCTTCATTATGGTGTAGAGAACACACAAAATAGTCACTTAAATACATCCAGACAAATCACAGTAGCACTTCTCTAACATTCAAAATTTTCAAAACTGAATTGGAAAAAAGAGAATCAAAGTAAACTAAATCAGATTTGAAAGTTGGTCAAATCATAAATAGGCGGATTATGGACGGAGACATTTTTTTCATTAATAGGCCACCTAGTACTCATAAACATTCATTACAAGCATTTTCTGTCTATGTGCATGACGACCATACTGTTAAGATCAATCCCCTTATTTGTGCTCCCCTAGGTGCAGATTTTGATGGGGATTGTGTTCATATATTTTATCCAGTCTCTAGCAGTAAAGGCAGAAGTTTTGGAGCTGTTTAGTGTTGAAAAGCAAATCCGTAGTTCTCATAGTGGTAGTCTGAATTTCAGCATAAGCTACCATGCGATACTTGGAATTTCTCTATCATTACAATTTTCACTGCCCATAAATTTAAAAAGAAAAAAAAAAAGTCATCTGTCAGGTCTTGAGCAAGGGGAGTCAAGTGTTAGTTTTGCACCATTTATAAAATGGTGGTGAGACTTTAGACATACACATGGCATGCTTGTATGGCAATCCAGACCATCCAAATCTATGGATGGAGCACAAGTGCATAATAAAAAATCTTCACTGAGAAGATAACATTAACCATCAGATTTGTCCTTCCAAATTTGGACCATTTACTTTTATTTTTAACCATCTATTCATATGATATCCTTTAATTGGATGGTTAGGATTGCTTGATCAGTGTGATTTAGAAATGTCTGATTTTAGAAATGCTCCATCAACAATGAGATCCACAATCTGGATGGTGTGTATAGCTGTAAAGCAATCTGATATGTAAGGTGGATGAGTCACTGCCAATTTTTAAATGGTGCCAAAAAAAAAAAAAGTCTAAGATTGATGCAATAGCTCTATTGAATTTACCATTTTATCCTAGAAAGTGAATTGTCTATCAGTGGAAGGAGAGTAATAAATATGAACTCCCTTTCTATTTTCAAATCAGGTGGAGAAGGAAAATGAAAAAAAAAAAGTTGGGACAGAAAAGTACAGAAAGAGAAGAGGGGAGTCTAACAACATAGAAAATCTGCTACACAAGAAATAAATGCATCCACAACAGTCCTTGAAAATTCTGATTCAAGCTAAATTGTTGGATGTAGCTCGATGAGGCTGTTACCTGGCTCTGGTTTCTGCTATGTAAGCTCATGTATATTATTTCTTTTGATCAATAGTAAGCTCACATAAATCAATTCAACCAAATTGGCTAAGAAGGAAACAACAGTAAGCCTTCCAATGCGCAAAATTACCCAACGCCAAATGGCATGAAAATACTCCTAGAGAGTAGAAAAATATTTTTTTTCATTTTCAGCAACATTAAGCCTTCCAAAAAACCACTCAATACTAAATGGCAAGTAACCATCAAACATCCAAATTTACAGAAACTAGTGGATACAGAGCTGGTTCAGCCACTTATGCAATTAGAGAAGGTTCAAAATGGCCAGATTTCCACATCAAGCATCAGTTGCATACATATGATACAGAAGGACAAAAACATCACCTTCAACATGACTGTCAAACAAGTTTCCTCACCAAAAATTCAAATCACAAACCATCATGGCATGTGTCCAATTTTGGTTTAATTTTCATTTTTCTCTTTAATTTTGGTTCTTTCTGTTTTCTGGTTTTAGTGTTTTGATTGTTGGATAAGGAGGTGTGGGTCATAAATCCTTTCACAATTGAATGCATCAATTACATGTGCAAGAATGCACCAATTACAATAAGAAGTGTGTGAGTAGGATTCTAATTACTTCCATCCCTACATGTATGCAAGATCCAATTTATCTAGTGGTTGCCACCGTGTATGTGCTGCGGCTAGAAAAATCAGGTTGGTTCTTTTTTTGAGATGAACCACGTATGTATGGTAAGAATGGAAACCAAGTCAACTGGCAATCCAGATTTGATGCCCATGTATGGCCCAACTGGGAACCAGACATACCTGATGAAAGGCCTGGATTTACATTGAATATAAATGCTGCCAGACATAAGAAGAAATCTCTGCAGAGACATGTCCATAAGATAGATGGTCACCAAGGATATCTAATAGGCCTGTTGAACATATATAACAAGCATTTTATTTTGGTTACATCTCACATTGGGTGTGGGCAACACTGTCATACCAATGTAAGAAGCATTAATTAGATTTAACTTTTCATGTAGAAATAAGCTTTCTTACTTGTTCATAGATGCTTCTATCCTTAGTGTTGGCATTCACTAGCTATCGTTGCTTCTCATTTAAGGCATTCTAAGTGTCCGGTTCCTGTATGATGATGATATATCAACACTTGAACAACTTGGTGAGTTAGTTCAATATTAGATACATATTAGAGAAACAGGAACAGATACTGATTGTAACTTTGCAACAGAAAATGATGGTTAACATTAAGTAGATAAACCAGATGCAATTGATAACTATTATAGTTTCATTCATACAACCTAGATCACACATTGTTCCTAATATCCAAGCTCCATTCGAAATAAAATCTTTGAAACAATCAGTGTAATGACAGAAAGAATAAACAGAATTTATAATAGAAGCAAAGGAAATAAGAACTACCAAAGGATAGAGCAAAATTCCTGCATATGAATAGAGAGGAACATCCATGAAAGAGAAAAACTAAGGACATAGCACTCCGGGAAAAGGAAAACAAACAAAGTGTGGAAAATTATTGTTCTTACAAGTTTCCTGCTGAGCATTGGGTTATATCAGGCCTGGTAAAATTGTTGTAAGATAAGTCTGTGCAAGACAGCATCATGCAATGCTATGTTTATGCCTTTTCAGGAGTGGAAAAAATAATAACCCAGTAGGAATCTGAAAGGCCTAAAGTAATCTCACAAGAGAGTTTAACAAAACATTAACATGCATGTAAAAAGAAGCCATCAAATATACAGATCCTGTTGCCAGTGAAATGTAATTTGAGATTTACTGAGTAATACAAGTAATGGTTGCAACCTCAGACCCAAGAGGGTATGACCCCAGTCAGCATGTTGCTAGTAAGATACCTACATTAAAAACAATATATATCATGAGACGGATTTCTAATTTGCGACAAAAATATCACTAAAGCATTATTGAGGGTCCAAAAATTACAGAAGGATTGTCCATTTTCCTGAAGTATCTAGCAAGAGAATCAGTGAAATTTTGGTAATGAATGTCTATTTTCTTACATATAATCTAGCGCTGAGAGTCTTGAAAAGCTGCTTGGAATTTCTCCTGTCAAATTGCTAAAGGTAAGTTATCTACAAGAGAAAATTATCATTAGAAAAAAACTGGGGAAGATTCTCTCTGAAATGAATTTGTAAGTTACATGTATTCAATGCGTGTTCTCATCCATAGCAGGCCATGAGATTGAAGACTGTAGTATATTGTAAAGAACATGGAATGCACAAAAGGATTTTCCTTGTCCAGTAGCATGATGGATTAGCCAGTACACAGAAAAATAAACATAGAAATGAAAGTGAAAGGCCAAATCACCATGAATTTGTCGTCGAATCACTTCAGTTTTGCACTTCCCTTCCTAATTTAACTTCTTTCAAACCATGAAACAGTTGTCTGGACAGTGGTCGTGATTTGCATGTCAACTCATGGAGCTGAATCTTCAACTTTCATTTTATGTTTTCATCACTTAATTTAGAGTTGACCATCCAAACTTAAGAATATTGTGCATCTAACAATGCCTAGTCAGCACTCAATGGCATGGGAAAAGAAATATATAAAGGCCATGTATAAAAGATTTGTCCAAAGTAACTTACAAGGATTTCAGATTTGTCATTGTCCCAATATATTGTGGGATTATGTCAGAAATCAAGCAATTTCTTAGTACCCTGCAGTATATGAGCAAGACAGACACTTCATGAACAAAAGAAGTAACAAACAATGATACATTTATGCCATCAGGGGTATATCCATTCAACTCACAATTTCTGCATTTTGGTCATTCCCTCAACTAGAAAATGCACATTCCCTCAACTAGAAAATTATGTAGGTTACTTTTTGAAATCATGGGTATCTTATATTGTATGTTGTGTACTTTGGTATTGATGTGTGGGATGGTATCTTTTTTATTGTTATACCTTTGGATGGATTGAGCTATGTAAATATGGGCAGGATTTAAATTTTAATGGTGGCTAGTCAAAGAGGGGTTGTTTTTTCTTTAATTCTAAAAAGAGGTATTATGCAATGCTCCGGTCATATGTTTGATTAGGATTTAAGTTTGTACATGTGAGCCCACAGTACTGTGATTCAATCCAATGATATGATGGCCTTCACTGTTAACAGGTCATGAACCAGAAATCTCCCAGATTGGAGAAGCCCTAAACCTTCAATAGGTAGCTAAGAAGCAGATGTTTTACAAAGAAACATGACTTGTATGAACAACAGAAGATCCTTCCATTCAATCAGTTTCATGGAATTCCATGAGTTCACCAAATACAATAACAGAATAACCATAATGATCTGAAGCAACCTGCATAAGATACCGAGAAATTAAAGCCTAAAAGAAAATATAGATTGGTAAAAATATAAATATACTAATGAAAACATGTGCACTTAGAAAACAACACAGGTTATAACAAAACCTCAATTATGAGATGGCTTCTTCTGTTTGAGTCACCAAAAGAGAGGGGGAAATTGATTTCCTTTTAACAGTTACATAGAAAACTACACTCGTAACCAACTCTAGATGGAAATTTATTTCCTTTTAACAGTTAGAGAATGATTGAAAGATTAGACCAAGACCAATCTAATGAAACCTTAAAAAACGCATCCTCCATAAAGTCCAGTTTCAAAGTGAAGAAAAAAGACTCTAATAGCCACATATCCTCTCTTTTATATAGGATTTGCAGTTTTATTCCACAAAGCAAAAATGTTAAATATATCAATATGAAGGCCATTTCTTACTGTTCCACTTTACTACCATTTTCACACCCAGCTCCAGCCATGGCTATTTTAACTGCTGCTGCATCAACATCCGCCTTTCATATTATGCACGAGATGGCAAACCTTGTATAAAAAAAAAAAGCCAATTACCGAAAATCCAAAAACACAATGTAATACACTATTACATATAAATCTAAAATTGAAACCAGATTTTAAATCAAAATAAAACAACAACATTACTTGTACTCTGAGTTATAACAGAACATTCCCCATTGCATTCAACAAAAAATCAGATATGAATCCCCAAAAAATTCCCAAATCTGTTAATTAAGGATTTTCAGATATGAATCCCCAAAAAATCAAAAAATCAGGGATTTTCGATTCTGAATCCTCAAATCTGAATCCCATACAGGCAAATTAGGGATTCCGAATCCCAAATCCAGAAATTAGGGATTTCGAATCCCGAATCTAGAATTAGGGATTTCCGTCAACCGTGAGAACGGTCAGAGAGAGAGAGAGAGAGGGGGAGAGAGAGAGAGAGAGAGATACCTGATCACGGTCCACCGATCCACCGAGAGAGACAGAGAGAGAGAGGATGCGCGAGAGAGAGAGAGTACCGAGAGAGACAGAGAGAGCGACAGAGAGACAGAGAGAGAGAGGGCGCGGTTGAGAGAGGGACCGAGAGAGAGAGAGAGAGAGAGAGTGAGAGACCGAGAGAGGGCGCGGCAGACAGGAGACAGAGAGAGTGAGGGACCGAGAGAGGAGAGTATATCTCCCTCTCTCAACTCGCGCTGACACCAACGCTCTTGGCTGGTGGTCGGTGTTGTGTGGGCCCCACGATGTTTTATGTGTTTCATCCCTGCCGTCCATCTTTTTTTCCATATCATTTTATGGTATGAGACAAAAAATGAGGTATATCCCAATCTCAACTGGACCACATTATAGGAAACAGTGTTGAATGAGCGTGGACCATTAAGTTACTTTTGGGGGCCATATACAATTTTGGATCAATCTAATATTTTTTTTCCATTCATCTGGGCATGTATGACCTAATCAATAGATTTAATGTCAAATAAAAAGTACAATGGACCTTAGGAGGGTTTCAATGGTGGATATCCAATCACTATTGTTATCATGTGGTGTGGTCCACTTGAGATTTATATCCCTCTCATTTTTGGTATCAACACCTAATTTTTTTAATTTTTTTTATTTTAAAAATTTTATGTGAGGGAACACGAGCACATCTCCCATGAATGTTGTTGCTCCACAAGGACTCTTTTATTTATTTATTTAGAAATGCTCTGGTGCCTACGAACACAATTAGTTATAGTGCTCCCATTTTTATACAGAACCTAGACGGTCCAAACCATTGATCAATACGGTTCATCAGGTCTAATCCATATTTCAAGAACTACCATGAAAATATCACACTGATTTAGTAAATTTGACCATTCAGTAAATGGAATTAAAAATGGACGGTCAAGATCATTTACGCAAAAATAGGTCCAATCAACATTTCGATTCATCCATTTGTTAGGATTATCATGGTTTGCTTATAATTGTAAAGAATCACATTTGTGCAAGTGACAATTAAAAACGCATATAATTCCATTTTTTTTAATCATCAATTAAGCTATTTTTGAATTTACTAGAATTTATTTCTATTTTTTCTCGTGGATTCGAGGAATCTTTATGAAGAATATAGAAAAGCTCCGTGGAATTGGAATAATTATCCACTTTGAGGAAGATAGTGATCGACCTCATCACGTCCATACCTGCGTCAGTCGCTATAAAGGTTTTGATAGAGAATGGTGCCCACCATACCATAGCCATCGAGGATGGGTTTAGAACTCGAAATACATTTTAGATGATGAAAAAAACTATTCATATTCTAGTCTATACTAAGAAGCATTCACTGAACTAATGATTGTCTAGGATAGAAAATTTAGAACATTGAGAACTAAAGATCAAATGGCTCATATTCGAATCCAAGCATGATAGGTTAGGATCAATAATGAAGCATTGTTACCATAGCATCTATGGCATGATTATAACAAAAACGGGGAGATCATAGTTTAGGAAGCAAAACGGATTGAAAACCCACCCCAACAATGTATGCTGATAAGGGGCACCGTGAGTTGTCAAAATCCTCACTGCAAAATGCATGCCAAGGGATGGATGACGAAATGCATCATGGGAAGTTCTTGTGACCAGAAGCTATGTGGGCCCACAGAAATGCAGTAACAAAACCACTTTGTTCATGATTTTCTCAAGCTCGTAATGGGACGGGGTTTAAAAATCAGGCAGATTCAAAACTAAGCTAGGCCACTCCGAGTGAAATACTGAGAATGGAAATGTCCATCATTGAGACTTCCTAGAACCCATTATGATATTTATACACCATCTCAACCGTTAATAAGGTTTTCACCACACGAATAAAACCATGGGCACAAATATCATCCCGATGTCCTACCAAGTTTCCAATGGTGGATGTTCCATCCCGGCTGTTTTGTCTGACGTGTGGCCCACTTGAATTTTAGATCTGCCTGATTTTTGAACTCTTCTATGGGCCCATATAGCTTATTACCATTGAAGTGGATTGCATAGTGAGTAACTCACCACGAGTAAACTCTGTGAGGTCCACCATAATTTATGTATTTTATCCTCTCCATCCGTTAATTTTAACGGATAAATTTTCAGATTGAGACTAAAAATGAGGCATATCCAATGTTCATAAGGACCACACAACAGGATACAATTGAATTGAACATCTACATTTGAAAAATTCTTGGGAGCCCTAGAAGTTTTGGATTAAGCTTATATTTGTGTTTTAACTTCATCTATGTCTGTATGATCTTATGAACTAGGTTGGATGACAAATAAACATCACTATGGGGCCTAGAAAGGTTTTTACGGTGGAAATTATTATCCCCATTGTTTCCAGTGATATGATCCACTTGTTCTTTTGGGCTCAACTCCTTAAATTAGACAGAAAAACGAATGGATGACATGGATAGACCAAAGGCCTGTTGGGCCAAGCAGATTAAGAGGGATTAGGAGGGATGGGATGGTAAAATCCCATGATATGCCAAACGAGCCAAACAAACCTGATGAATTTGTCCCGGGATATGGCAAACCCATGGATCACCATGATGTTTTATTATAATATATTTCAAAAAAAAAATTTAAAAATACAAATTTTGAATTTTTATTTTCAAAATCTAAAAAATTTTCTCATATTTTATTTTTTTTCCTCAAAAATTTCAAAATGTTGATTTTTTTTTTCTAAAAGCATCATTTTGTTTTTAAAGTTTTTCTCAAACATTGTGATATTTTTGCATTTTGCTCCATTTTTTTTTTTTTCAAATCGTACCAAATTAGTGCCAATAGGTGAGAAATGCTTGATTCTTTATGTTTTTCTAACAAAATCAAGGATTTGAACGTTCGATTTCAAAATTTGAGGGCAAGTGATCCAATTTGGGAGAATTTGGTGAATTTGATTTAAACATCTGAAGTTATTTACTGTTCAATCTGAACTGATTAAATTGTCCAAAAAGAGTTGATTAAAGGTTCAATTAGTGGATCTCTCTAATAATATAGTAATTTTATTTTTCACAGATAAATTTCAATTTGCATTTAAAAATAACATTTTTTCCAAAATGTATATTTTTTTACTCTTTTAATAAAATAGCATTTTTATTATAAAATATTTCAAAAAAAATTAAAATACAAATTTAGAATTTTTATTTTAAAAATCTCAAAAAATTTCTCATATTATAATTTTTTCCTCAAAAATTTCAAAATGTTGATTTTTTTTTTCCAAAAGCATCATTTTTTTTAAAAGTTTTTCTCAAACATTGTCAAAGTTTTTCTCAAACATTGTCATATTTTTGCATTTTGCTCCATTTTTTTTCGTTCAAATCGTACCAAATTAGTGCCAATAGGTGAGAAATGCTTGATTCTTCATGTTTTTCCAACAAAATCAAGGATTTGAACATTTGATTTCAAAATTTGAAGGCAAGTGATCCAATTTGAGAGAAATTGGTGAATTTGATTTAAACATCTGAAGTTATTTACTGTACAATCTAAACTGATTAAATTGTCCAAAAAGAGTGGATTAAAGGTTCAATTAGTGGATCTCCCTAATAATTTAGTAATTTTATTTTTCACAGATAAATTTCAATTTGCATTTAAAAATAACATTTTTTCCAAAATGTATATTTTTTTACTCTTTTAATAAAATATCATTTTTATTATAAAATATTTCAAAAAATTAAAATACAAATTTAGAATTTTTATTTTAAAAATCTCAAAAAATTTCTCATATCATAAATTTTTTCTCAAAAATTTCAAATTTCCTATTTTTTATTCAAAAGCAACATTACTTTTAGCGACGGACATTTTTATCGCTAAAAATATTATCAGCAATGGTTTTGGTTTGTCGTTAAAAGTCAGGGCCAAAAGTAAACTAACCGAAATACATAACACTTTTAGCGACGAAAATTTTCGTCGCTAAAAGTAAATTTTTTTTTGCTTCGTTCCTAAAACTCTTAAGAGGGAAAATTTTTTTAAAAGCGGGAAATTACTTTTAGCGACGCAACTTTTCGTTGCTAAAAGTCCCTACATTTTCAAACCGAAATACACAACTCTTTCAGCGACGAAAATATTCGTTGCTAAAACTTTTAGCGGGAAAATTTTTAATAAAGCGGGAAAATTATTAGCGACGGTCTTGGTTCGTTGCTAAAAGTTAGGGCCAAAATTTTGAAACTGGACACTTTTAACGACGAAAGTTTTCGTTGCGAAAAGCAGACTCTTCATTTTTAACGACGAAAATATTCGTCGCTAAAACTCTTACTCATAAAGTGGAATACAGAATACTTTTAGCAACGAAAGTTTTCGTTGCCAAAAGCAAATTTCTGATTTTTAGCGACGAAAATATTCGTCGCTAAAACTCTTAGCTGAATTTTTTTTAAAAAGCGGAAAATTACTTTTAGCGACGAACTGTTTCGTCGCTAAAAGACCTATATACGATTTTTAGCTACGAAAAGTTTCGTAGCTAAAAGTAAACGTCCAAAAAATGTTTTAAGCCTATAGCGACGAATATTTTCGTCGCTAAAAGTCTCGTCCACAATTTTTAGCTACGAAAACTTTCGTCGCTAAAAGTCTCGTCTCTAAAGGTAGTCTTTTAGCGACGAAAATTTATTTCGTTGCTGAAAGTCACTTTTAGCGACGAAAAAAAATTTCGTCGCTAAAAGTTTCGTCGCTAAAAACCTTATTTCTTGTAGTGCCATTGCCAGCATTGCTACTCCAAACGGTGTTCATTCATCGTTAGTAACGATTTAGTGAGGCACGCTTCCAAAATGCTTTGTGCATGCCTTTTTCTTATCGAAAAGATTCCATTGATATGTCTGTCACCATCAATGTACTAGTGTCAATTTTCGAGCACTTGCTCTATATAAGATGAGGTTCTTCCTAATGCTTGCTATCCTTGGAGCATGTCCTAATATCTCTAGTTGGGTGCCATTATCGGCATGGCACATGATCTAGAGCCATGGTCTGGCTCCTTAGGTAGTTCTTTAGGCCATCCAGCTACAGGAGAGCAGCTCTGTAACCAACCTATTGGAATGGGCCGCTCACCACAGAGATGGATTTTCCATCCACTATAAGTATTTCTTTCAATCATGGCAAGTCCAAACAAATAGATGGTTCAAATGGACAGTTCTTTTATAAGTGATCTTGACCATCTATTTTATAGGCTAATTATCGTAGGCTTGGAACTTTTAATGCAGCATCTGATTTTTTATTTTTTTATTTTTTCTTTTTTAAATGATACTCCCATTATTTTTATAAAATTATCATCAAAAATTGAATTTGAATAATGTATTTTCCATAAAAGTGAAAGAGGAGCATTATTGTACAATCTTTATTCAATTATATAATTATTACAAGCTTAATTGTGATGAGGTTGGTTTTATATGGACACACGCTCTGGTGATCTAGGCCGTTGAAGGCCATCAGATCAATAGTCTAGATAAGATCACCACTCCATGGGCCCCATTGTCTTGACTCAATGGTAGATGCATTCTGGGCTAGGTCCAACATATTTGACACCAATGGGCTAAGTATTGGCCGTTGGGGCTGTTCATGTAAACTATTGCTGTATTTATTTCTATTTTTATTTTATTTTTTATTTTTCAAACATACTCGGTATGTGATTTCACCACAATGGGTAATTGAACCCATCACCTATTCCACTAACTAGGCATGAATAAGTACCTTGTATTTCTCCTCTTAACAATACACTTTCAAGCCACAAATTGAAAAGTTGGGACTGTTCACTAAGGATATTTCTAGGGCATGGTCCATTTACTATGAGGACGACCCAACGGTCTGGATGATCCAGATCGAACACAGGGCCCCTCTTTTGTACAAACTGAAAAACAGATTATCCTGTATAGAGATGTTAATAAATACCATGCTCACCAACAAAGGGATATTGAATTGGATGGTTGTGCTTACCAGGATGCAATGTCCTACTCTTGCCCGCAAAATTGCAGAAGACGGTCAGGAATTCAGGCAATCTGAAGATAGGGTTCTTGCATACGGTGTCTCTCAGCCAAACCCATCTCTCTGCCATGAGGAGACAACTATAGTCGAAGAATCTCAAGCTGTCCCCATCGCGAGACTCTGGCTTGCCTTCATACCCTCTATTCACAGTCCGCGGGATCTTAGCTGCCTGGAGCTACGAGTCCGTCGACACTCCGCCGGTATTGAGATCGACAAACTTGGTCATCTTCCTGGCCACCTCCAAATCCTTGAACAGGGCCCACCTGTTCGATGCAAGATAACACAATGTGGGTCATGTTAGGTAACATGTTAGCCTCCCATGCAACCAAATACTGGAAATGTCTTGTTAGCTTCCCATGCAGCCAAATGCCGGGAATGTTATTGCCTGTGATTTTCAATCCATCAATATCAGGGAATTTTAGGCCTGTTATCATCACTCGACCACATGTATCTGCAAATTGCATGCAATTGGAACATTAAAGGATACAGCTGCAAGCAACAGACAATTCAAAGCAAAAAAATTTACTTGTAAGATGAAACGGTAGAATTCCTAAAGTAGATGCATTTTATGAATTACAATGCAAATTGCATGTATAAATTTGAATGATTACAAACTTTAATATATTCTTGTGCAAAAATTATGTATGTGCTTATGTGTTTGGGTCCCCTGTTAGAATTCCTAAAGTAGTGTGGCCGGTGGTTTTTAAATATGTGGACAATCAAATCATTGACGTGAATGGCCCATTCTTCCCTCTCTCTCTCTCTCTCTCTCTCTCTCTCTCTCTCTCTCTCTCTCTCTCTTTTCCTCATGAGTTGGTAGGAAAAGTTCACACCGGTTAATGAATCATATCCATCCACTGTAGGGATTGCTAGGTGGATGGTCTGGATCCAGTCCCTCCTGACTTAAGATTAGAGAATGGGAAAAGGGTCCGTTGAATCATTGACTTGGTTTGTCCATCATTGCGATCACATCAAATAGCACATAGCATGGAAAATGATCAAAGCAGCCTATAAATTTTGTAAGACCCAGCTAAAAGCATGTGAACCACTTATTTCTATATTATGGGGAACTGCATGTCATGCAATTTGGTGATCTGGCAGATTACCAGACCAGATCTTTTGATCATGTAATCATGGGTGTCAACGGGACCAGTAGTGCTAGCCCAAGATCTCTCTGAGCCTGGCCGGTTGTTCAACATAGGCCTGAGTCCAACTTGAGTTGTGAGGAGCCAAAATAATCTGACCAGAAGTATTTATGTTAGCCCATGGCCAAATGTTTATTAGGTGTATCAAAGGCTACAAAATAAATATGAGCTGTAGAGCAGTGTAAATGAGGATTTTTAGATACTGTGTTTGTTATAAAAAGCCAAGATGAGTTGGACCCGGATGGTCTCGAGCTGAGCTAATCGTCTATTGTAATGGGCTTGAATTTTAAGCCCAAGCCCAGTATTAAGGCCTAATATACTGTCCAAAGCCCGGCCCATTGACAACCCTACACGTAATCATTAATAGTAAACAACTTAATGTTGGTACCAAAAAAAGAGAAGAAGAAGAAGAACCAGTGGATATTGATGTCAGCCCACTGGGCTCTTCTCATGGAGCCAAACCAAGTAAAAAAAATCTAAGTGGGCTTGTAATAAAGGCAACCAGGCTGAGCTATAGATCTAACTCTAATTAACTTAAATGGTCAGTGACTAAACAGCCCATTAGGCTTCGAAGCTTTATTAAAATATTTCTTTTTCTAAAGTCCATAGTATAGATGAAGTAAGCATTTTGCATGTCTTGGGGTTGTGTAAAATCAAACTCAAACATGGCGGAACATGATTTGGGCTTTAAATCACATTACCCTACTCAGGTAATTAAGGGGCGTTTGGATTATAAGTTACTTTAGAGAAGCTACTTATGTCACAAGTAGCTTATCTTGGTTTCTACTTAATTAGCAAAAGAAGTATGTTTAGTAAACAACATACTTATCATCCAACCAAAAAGTAGAAAAGTATATTTGGTTTCCGATATCATAAGTAATTATCCCAAAAGTTTGTTTGGTCCCCCTTACATCCGTCGTCCATCATGTGGAGCCAACCTTTAATGTGGATCATTCATTGTGTGGGCCCCACCTTTGATGTGGGTCGTCCATCATGCAAGGTCCTCCTTGGTTGTGAGTCATTCATCATTAGGAGCCAGCCTTTAATGTGCATAGTTCATTAGGTAAGACTTACCTTTGATGTTAATCATCCGTCATGTGGGGCCCACCATCAATGTTATTGTCCATCATGTATGACAAAATTTCAATATCGATTGCCTATCATGTGGAGCTCACCTTTGATGTGGACCATCCATCATGTGGGCCCACCTCCAATGTCGGTTGTCCATTATGCGGGACCCACCTTGGATATATGCCACTCATCATTAGGCCGGCCTTTGATATGGACTGTCCATCATGTGGGTCCCACCTTCAATGTGGGTTGCCCATGATGTGGTGCTTGCCTGAGATGTGGGCTACTCATAATTAGGGATAGACCTTTCATGTGGATTATCTATCATGTGGGGCCACCTCGATATTGGCCATCATCATGTAGGGCCCACTATATTATTTACTCATTCATTGAATGATTTTCCAAACTTGGAAGGGGTTAATGGCTACATTGAACATATTCTCTTAAATAATTTTCTAAATTGTTGTGCCACTAATGAAAATAAACGAAATAAGTTATTTTTGAAAGTTAAAAAGCAATATTTTTTTTTTTGTTAAACTTACAAAAATAAGTTACTTTTTCTAAAAAAAACTACTTATTTAAGTATAATAATCAAAATAACTTATTTGAGAAAAACAATTTATTAACTTATGTAAGTAAAAAAAAAAAAAAAAAAACTATTCATTTGCTTGTATCCAAACTGGCCGAGGCTTGCCCAAGTAGTTTGACCTTAAATGGCTAGGGTCCGGGACTCCATCTAGTCTTGTATTGGGTCTAGTTTTGAAATCTAGGCCAAGTATTTACATGGGGCCCATGCTAAACAATGAATGGTTGCACCCAGTCTAATTATCAAGTGAGCACTAATGTATCAAAAGAATCGATGGTTTAAAGACACTTATATAGGTAGGGTCCCACTCAACATGCAGTTTAAGGACACACTTGTTGGATCATAGGTCATGTTTCAATGATTCAAACCGATCATGAGATTTGTAGATTACCCAAGAAAAATTCTTATATTGAACTAATTCAAACCTTTGATCATTTAACTCATTTTACATAACAAACCTTGCTTATGTAGCTCGAAGCTAGAGATAAGTCCTTTTCAACTAGATTAAGGTTCAAGAGGTGAGGCTAAGCTATAGCCAACCCTGCCGTGCCCCATCCCATCCCATCCCATCCCATCCCATTGCCACCCTTGTGACTCCAAAGGGGGTTCATTCATTGTTAGTAACGATTTAGTGAGGCACGTGTTCGAAATGCTTCGTGCGTGCCTTTTTTGTATTAAAATGATTCCATTGATATCTCCGTTGTCATCAATGCACAGGTGTCGGTTTCGGGCGCTTGCTCTATATAAGATGAGGCTCTTCCTGATGCTTGCAATTCTCCTGGTCTTCCCAAATCTCTCTAGTTAGGTACCATTATCAGCATGGCTCATGATATAGAGCCCTGGCCTGACTCCTTTGGTGGTTCTTTAGGCTATTCAGCTACAGTAGAGCGGCTCTGCAATCAGCCTATGGGAATGGGTGGTATAGGAAAAAAAGGACGTTCGCTTTACACACGAATATATTTTCCAATCCACTGTAAGTATTTTTTTCAGTAAAATGGTAGTGTGATTACATCATTATAAGTTATACTGCTCTTGGTTGTATTGGGGCACTACAAGACTGTCTATTAAGTAAATCGTGCTTTTCATATGGTATTATGAAATTTCACTTCCATCAAATTGTCCTTGCCATTTTCACGTTTGCCTTATATTTTATAGCTATTTATTTTCAAAGATATGGACGCTGAGCTTTGGATGGTCTAGTGGAAGTGATTCCTTGGAGTATGATCATTCCATGATAAGTCCTAACAAATAGATAGCTCGGATGGTCAGCAGGGCCCACCATAATGCTTGTGAGATACTCCAAAAATGAGGCAGATTCAAAACTTAAGTGGAATGTATAAGAGAAAGCAGTGAGGTTGAACGTCCACTGTTGAAGCATTCATAGGGTCAGAGGTATTGGGTCAGGCTAATATTTTCGTGTTTTCAGTTCATTTGGTAGGAATGACCTTATAAAACGAATGGCTGGCATATGACATCCCAGTTGACCCTAGGGAGAATTTAAAGGTAGGCATTTCCCTACTCACTTTTTTGTGTCGTGTGGCCCACTTGAGTTTTGGATCAGCCTCATTTTTTGGCTCATCGCCTGACATTATCTTAAGTGAATGTATAAGGTAGATATCTCACAAACATCACATGGCCCCACATAGCTTCCCATCACAGGAAGCTCCTGCAGAAGGCTTTCAAAGGCAATCCACGTCTGTTCGAACGGTCTAAGATAGAATGCTCATCTCACCTCCAGCGAGGTTCAGGTAATTCCTCCTATGTACATGTGGATTGAAGACTCAACGATACTGTCCTGAGTCAAGTCAGGACTCTTAAGGAGTCAAGGTTCGACTCATATGAGTCGCCGAGTCAGGTATATTTCCAATGCTGACTTATGGTACCAAACCGGATTGGACCCAAGTGAGTCAAGTCTACATGGCATTATCGGCATGGCACATGATGTAGAGCCATGGTCTGGCTCCTTAGCTAGTTCTTTAGGCCATCTAGCTACAGGAGAGCGGCGTCTCACCGCAGAGATGGATTTTCAATCCACTGTAAGTATTTCTTTTCATCCATGACAAGTCCCAACAAATAGATGGTTCTAATGGACAGTTCTTTTATAAGTGATCTTGACCATCCATTTTATAGGCCAATGATCGTAGGCTTGGAACATTTAATATTGCAGTATCTATTTTAAAATTATCATCGAAAATTGAATTTGAATAGTGTCTTTTCCATAAAAGTGAAAGAGGAGCATTATTGTACAAGCTTTATTCAATTATATAATTATTACAAGCTTAATTGTGATGAGGCTGGTTTTATATGGGCACACGCTCTGGTGATCTAGGCCGTTGAAGGCTAACATCCAATGGTCTGGATAATATCACTATTCCATCGGCCCCATTATCTAGACTCTATGGTAGAGGCATTCTGGGCTAGACCCGTATTTGACATCAATGGGCTAAATATTGGTCCTCTGTTCCTGTATTTCTCTTTATATCTCCTTTTATTTTATTTTATTTAAACACACTCACACCCCATACACATTTACACCACAATGCGATTTCACCGCAACGGATACTCGAACCCATGACCTAGTCTACCACCTAGGCATGAGTAAGGACCTTGTTCTGCCATGTTTCTGGGGCATGGTCCATTTAATATGGAGGACCCAACGATCTGGATGATGAAGATCGAACACAGGGTCCCACTTTTGTACAAAATGAAAAACAGAGTATCATACTAGAGAAATTAATATCATGCTCACCAGCAAAGGGATACTGAATTGGACGGCTGTGCTTACCAGGGTGCAATGTCCCACTCTTGCCGCAAAAGTTGCAGAAGATGGTCAGGAATTCAGGCAATCTAAAGATGGGGTTCTTGCGCACGGCGTCCCTCAGCCAAACCCATCTCTCTGCCATGAGGAGACGACTATAGTCGAAGAATCTCAAGCTATCCCCATCGCCGGACTTTGGCTCGCCTTCATTCCCTCCATGCGCAGTCCGCAGGATCTTAGCAGCCCAGAGATACGGGTCCTTCGACACTCCGATGGTATCGAGCTCGATGAACTTGGTCATCTTCCTGGCCACCTCTGGATCCTTAAACAGGGCCCACCTGTTCAATGCAAGATAACACAATGTGGGTCTTTTCGGTCTGGTGGGTCCCTCATAAGATCGTGGCCTCACCGGAGCAGTGATCGGCATGTACGGAGGCCAGTAGTACATGAGATGGTGGACCGTCTTTCCACCATCCCCGTTAACCACTGCTCGCCTGGCGACCCCATCAGGGTTTTATTTGGAAAGGTAACATGTTACCCTCCATGCAACCAAATACTGGAAATTCATGTTAGCTTCCAATGTAACCAAATGCCGGGAATGTCATGTTAGCTTCCCATGCAACCAAATGCCGGATGTTTTGGCCCGTGATTTTCAACCCATCAATATCAGGGAATTTTAGGCCTGTTATCATCACTCGACGTCATCTATCTAGTGCAACCAGTGCATGCAAATTGCATACAATTGGAACATGAAAGGATACAGCTGCAAGCAACAGACAATTCAAAGCAAAAAATTACTTGTAATATGAAATGGTAGAATTACTGAAGTGGATGTATTTTATGAATTACAATCCAAATTGCAATGTATAAATTTGAATGATTACAAGTTCTAATATATTCTTGTGTAAAAATTATGTATGTGATTATGTTTTTGGGCCATCTATTTGGGCATGCTGATGCTCTTAGTGTGCCGGTGGTTTTTTAAATGTGGACATCAAATCATTGATGTGGATGGCCCATTCTTTCCTCTTTTTTATTTTTTTTTTCTTCATGAGTTGGCAGGAAAAGTTCACACCGGTTAATGAATCATATCCATCTACTGTAGGGATTGCTAGGTGGATGGTCTCCATCCAGTCCCTCCTGATTTAAGATTAGAGAATGGACAAAGGGTCAGTTGATTCATTGATTTGGTTTGTCCATCATTGTGATCACTTCGAATAGCACATAGCATGGAAAATGATCAAAGCAGCCTCTAAATATTGTAAGACTCAGCTAAAAGCATGTGAACCACTGATTTCTATACAAATGGGAACTGCAGTTCATGCAATTTGGTCATCTGGCAGATTACCAGACCGGATGTTTTGATCATGTAATCGTGGGTGCCAACGGGACAAGTAGTGCTAGCCCAAGATCTCTTCGAGCCTGGCCCGTTGTTCAACATGGCCCAAGTCCAACCTGAGTTGTGACGAGCCAAAATAATCTGACCAGAAATATTTATGTTAGCCCGTGGCCAAATGTTTCTTAGGTGTATCAAAGGCTACAAAATAAATATGAGCTGCAGAGCAGTGTAAATGAGGATTTTTACATACACAGTATATTATAAAATTGCCTCTGCAACCTAAGTATATTCTCTTGAATAATTTCCTAAATTGTTGTGACATTAATGAAAATAAAGAAAATAAGTTACTTTTATAAGCTATTTATTTAAGTTCAATAATCAAACTAACTTATTTAGTTAGATTGGAAAAAGTACCTTATTACCTGACATAAATTTAAAAAGTTACTTATTTGCTTGAATCTAAACGGGCTGTAAGAGACTGGCATGTAGAGCTGGCAATGGACCCCACTTCCCAGGCAGCCTGACCTTGTAAGGGTAGGTATGGGACCTGGACTTGGTCTGAGGACTGGGTCTAGTCTTGAAATATAGACCTGGTATTCAGATGGGGCCATGTTAAATGATGAATGGTTGGGTCCAGTCTAATTATAAAGTGGGCCACTGATGTAACAAAAGACTTGATGGTTTAAAGACACTTATGTAGGTAGGGTCCCACTCAACATGCAGTTTAAAGGCACTTGTTAGATCATAGGTCATGTTTCAATGATTCAAACTGATTATGAGATTCGTGGGATACCTTGAAGAAAATTCTTAAATGGAACTAATTCAAACCTTTTATCATTTAACACATTTTCCTAAGCAACCTTGCTTATGTAGCTCCAAACCAGAGATAAGGCCTTTTCAGCTAGATTAAGGCTCAAGGGGTGGGGCTAAGCCATAGCCAACCCTGCCACACCCTAGCCCATCCAATCCAATCCCATCCCATCCCATCCCATCCCATCCCAGCCCATTCCATTGCCTCCCCTACTTGCAACTCCAACGGGGGTTCATTCATTGTTAGTAACGATTTAGCGAGGCAAGTGTTCGAAATGTTTTGTGCATGCCTTTTTCATATCGAAACGATTCCATTGATATCTCCATTGCCTTTTTCCGAGCTTAGAGCCACACCAAGATATAGATGCAAGTGGGTCACATACATATTGTAGACGTGTTGGGGCAGGAAAAGGAGGAGAAGCATTTTCTCTCTGTAACTCTCAATGAGTGGTAACCCCCTATGGGGCATGGCCATCTAAAGGCTCACTCTTCTAACGTTCCCTCTCTCTGATATGGTCTTATTAATAATGAGAAATTAGGTTTTAACGAGAAACAGTAATTATAGTGCTTAACTACCATACAAACTTTGCTGATGCCTCACTATAGTAGTGATGGACAGATTGGATCTCAGACTTACTATGCCATGCTGGATCTTGTGCAGCGTGCACACAAGCATGGACTTAGCAAAGCTCACCCGGCTAGAAGCTGTTCTTCGTGGAATAACCTTATTCTACAAGGGTCGCACGCACGTGGGGGCTACTATATATAGTGTATGTATGGCATCTAACCCATCTAGTAGGGCCTCCCCACCCTAAAAGTTGGATGTCCTAAAAATCTAGCAATCAAACCATCATGTTGGGCACTAAGCTGGGTGATGATTCATTGTTTTCTATGGTGTGGCCCACCTAATTTTGAATAGGCCTGATTTTTTAGCATGCCATCATCATGATGGGTCCCACTCAATGTGCAGGTTGACTAGCATACACACAACATGGTAAGCAGGCCCCACAAGGCAATGACTTATAAGCTGAATAATCATATAAACAACTTTTATACAAAAGTGAATAACTTATGGAATAAGCTTACTCCACAAGGACTTGTAGTGGGCCTATTTGGTAAGCAAAATTATGTGGTATTGAATTACATATGGTGGATATAAATTCCATTTGACATTTAGAATCAATAGAAAAAATTGGATAAATTTAGGCATTTGAACTTTTGGTCCTAACAGGAGATCCAACGGGATTTGTAGTAGATTTTGAAATCCACTACATCTATGGGCCCAATGTTGATGCATGTGTTTTATCTACACCATTTATCCATATACGTCCTTTACACGTGACACTCGAGTTGCATATAAATACAAGTGACTAACATCAATTGTGAAATCTTGACCATTGATTACAATTTCAAACTAGTTTTTTTTTTTTTTTTAAAAGAAGAATTTGATCCCAAACACGGGACTAGATTGTCAAAACACCACGGTATTTCCAAATAGATGATCATTGTATAATAATGGTGTTAATTCCATCTAATGTAATACAATGCATCTTTCCAAATAGGCTCTAATTATTTTGATACATCAGTGGCTCACTTGAAGATTGGACTGGGGCCAACCACTCATCATTTGGCATGTGCCCCGCTTGGAACACTGGCCCTAGATTTCAAGACTAGACCTAGCCCTTAGGCCAAGTTTAGGTTCCTAGACCCTAGCCCTCGAAGGTCGAGCTGCCTAGCTGGGATGTGGGGTCTATTGCCAGTGTTTGATGCAAAGCTCTTAATGGCGTGAGTGATATGATTTAAGGTCTAAACCACGTTTTATTGTGTTTAAGCTTAATTTGGTATAACCCTAGCATATGGTGCAGTGTAAATTTCATCTTACATTTGGAAATGATGATGAGGATTGAATTAATGTAGGTATCATATCATTTGATCCTAGCAAGAGATACAGTGAGAATTCTGATGGATTTCGAAATTCACTATACCTGTGGGGCACATGTTGATTCATGTGTTTTATCCACATTGTTCATCCATATGTACCCTTTACATATGACAATCTCGCTTTATTAAAAAAAAAATAATAAATAAATAAATAAACCCTACACTCACCCTCCCAACCACACCACATGGACACTCGATCCTAGGTCTCAGTATTGAAACAGAGTCTGTCAACATTGAGCCATGGAACTGAGCCATGTGACAATTGAGTTGCATATGCATATGTATGACCAGCATGAGTTGTGAAATCTGATTAGTTTATTACAATTCCATGGTCCACCAAATACTAAGTTTTTACTTCATACAATGTTTATTTTTTTTTGAAAGGGAGAATTTGATACCAAACGGGGGATTGAATTATCAGAATACCATGGTATTTCCAAACATATAATCATTGTGCAATAATGATGTTAATTCCACCTAAAGCAATTTAATATCAATTAGTCCCATGTTCCAAAGAGCCCCTTGATAGTTTAAATACACTGATGTGGGGTCCCATTCACAAGTCATAATTTTAAGATATATGTTAGATACTAGGTCATATATATTTCAATGATTCAACTGATGATGAAATTTACAGGAAACTACAAACAAAGTTCTTATATTGTACTAATTCAAACCTTTGATCATTTAACTTATTTTTTGCAGGGGTTAGTAACCCTGATTATGTAGGTCCATGCTAGGGTTAAGGCCTTTTCAGCTTGATTAGGGCTCAGGGGTTAGTGCTAATTAAGCTATAGCCGACTATGACCCAATCTAACCCATTGCCACCGTACCTACTCCAAACGGTGTTCATTCATTGTTAGTAACGATTTAGTGAGACATGCGTCCAAAATGCTTTGCGCATGCCTTTTTCTTATCGAAATGATTCCATTAATATCTCCGTCGCCATCAATGCACGAGTGTCGATTTTCGGGCACTTACTGTATATAAGATGAGGTTCTTCCTGATGCTTGCTATCCTTGGAGCATTTCCTAGTATCTCCAGTTGGGTGCCATTATCAGCATGGCACATGATATAGAGCCATGGTCTGGCTCCTTAGGTAGTTCTTCAGGCCATCCAGCTACAGGAGAGCGGCTCTATAATCAACCTATTGGAATAGGCCGCTCACGGCAGAGACGGATTTTCCATCCACTGTAAGTATTTCTTTCAATTCATGACAAGTCCAAACAAATAGATGGTTCGAATAGACAGTTCTTTTATCAGTGATCTTGACCATCTATTTTATAGGCTGATGGTCGTAGGCTTGGAACTTTTAATGCAGCATCTGATTTTCTTTTTTAAAAAAAATAATAATAATACTCCCATTATTTTCTAAAATTATCATCAAAAATTGAATTTGAATAATGTCTTTTCCATAAAAGTGAAAGAGGAGCATTATTGTACAATCTTTATTCAATTATATGATTATTACAAGCTTGTGATGAGGTTGGTTTTATAGACACATGCTCTGGTGATCTAGGTCGTTGAAGGCTATCAGACCAATAGTCTGGATAAGATCACCACTCCATGGGCCCCATTGTCTAGACTCAACGGTAGAGGCATTCTGGGCTAGCCCAACATATTTTACACTAATGGTCTGTGTATTGTCCATTAGGCCCATTCATGTGAACCGTTGCTATATTTCTCTTTTATTTATTTATTTAAACACACTAACACTCCCCACACACTCACACCATAATGGTGTTTCTCTACAATGATATTTGAACCCATGACCTAATCTACCATCCAGTCATGAGTAAGTACACTGTATTTCTCCTCTTAACCATACACTTTCAGCCACGAATTGAAAGTAATTGGTATTGTTCGCCAAGAATATTTCTGGGGAATGTTCTATTTACTATGGAGGGCCCAACGGACTGTATGATCAACATCGAACACAAGGCCCCACTTTTGTACAAATTGAAAAACAGAGTATCCTATTTAGAGATGTTAATAAATATCATGCTCACCAGCAAAGGGACACTGAATTGGACAGCTGTGCTTATCAGGATGCGATGTCCCACTCTCGCCAGCAAAGTTGCAAAAGACGGTCAGGAATTTAGGCTATCTGAAGATGGAGTTCTTGCGTACTGCGTCCCTCAGCCGATCCCATCTCTCGGCGATGAAGAGACGGCTATAGTCGAAGAATCTCAAGCTGTCCCCATCGCTGGCCCGGATCTACGAGTCCTTCAACACTCCGACGGTTTTGAGCTCGATGAACTTGGTCATCTTCCTGGCCACCTCCGAATCCTTAAACAAGGCCCACCTGTTCAATTCAAGATAACACAATGTGGGTCTTTTCGGTCTGGTGGGTCCCTCATAAGATCGTGGCCTCTCCGGAGCAGTGATCGGCATGTACCGAGGCCAGACCGTCTTGCCACCGTCCCTGTTAACCACTGCTTGCCTGGTGAACCCATCAGGGTTTTGTTTGGAAAGGTAACATGTTAGCCTCCAATGCAACCAAATATTGGAAATGTCATGTTAGCTTCCCATGCAGCCAAATGCCGGGAATGTTTTTTTCCGTGATTTTCAATCCATCAATATCAGGGAATTTTAGGCCTGTTATCATCACTCGACCACATGTATCTGCAAATTGCATGCAATTGGAACATGAAAGTATACAGCTGCAAGCAACAGACAATTCAAAGCAAAAAAATTACTTGTAAGATGAAATGGTAGAATTCCTAAAGTGGATGCATTTTATGAATTAAAATGCAAATTGCAATGTATAAATTTGAATGATTACAAGCTTTAATATATTCTTGTGCAAAAATTATGTATGTGATTATGTTTTTGGGCCCTCTATTCGGGTATGTTGATGCTCTTAGTGTGCCCGGTGGTTTTTAAATATGTGGACAATCAGAGAGGAAAGCCTACTCACAATGCGCCACACATGTGTAGACGTGGGCACGTGAATGAGGAAAACCAATCTCTCTCCTCTCTCACTTTTCCCTTTTTGGGTGTTATAAAGAAGAATTGTGTTGCCCAGAGAAAGATACGAGTTATAATGCTCCATCACCCTACATGATAAATCACCTAATCTAAATTTCATGTAAATCAAGTGATGAATTGTAAGATCTCAATCATGAAAATTATTGTCATATGTGGTGAAAACATTTTACCCATTAACATAAAAGATCAACGATTAAAAGCACCTGTAAAATAATTTGAAACCTTTGGAGTAGTAGTACCAATAAAAAAACCACTTGATGAATGGTTCGATCTAATAGATCTTAGCCATAAGAGGGTCATCCAGATTAGTCAGGCATAAGGAGCATAAGGCCTTTAGGTGGCACAAGCCCTAGCCCATCCAGATTAGTCACCGGTAACTTTAGACAGAGCTTAGACCATTGGCTTCACTGGAATCCAATAGAAAGCATTCTGGGCCTGGGATGGATTTTCATGAGCCTCAGCGGGTCTCATTGCTGGACAGCACTTCTCTGCATCTCTAGCACGTGTACTGCATGCCATGTGCATGGCGTTACCTTCGAAGTGATTCCTCTGGGCTGTCATGAGTAATTATGCAGTGCCACTAGTCTGCCATAGCTGGTGCATCATACATGCAGTTGTCAGTTTCACCTTATAAGAAGAGGCCACCCCATGGTCAGATTTAGCTAAGTCTTTCTTGCCATCTCTAGCTGGTGGAACATCATTAATACCATGGCATGTGATGTGGAGCCCCACCGAGACTCAGGCCAAGGCTCTTTGGGATACTCTGCTCAAAGTATCCATCTCGATGGCTCACTTCTAGGATTGGGTGGCATAGGAAAAGATAAGACCCAGGTGAGACTGAATCTCTACGGAGTCAGTCTAGCAGTCGGGTCGAGCCCGTTCAAGGAAGTGCCAGGGTAAGTACTAGAATGCTGTGGGCCTCAGCATCCCTACGGTGGTTGTGCAGGCCAAGCTGGTCTTGGTCCGTGTTACACTGGACGTAGGTTGCCCACTGATGTTGTCAGTAGCTACTGGCTGCTGGACGTGCTCCATGAGCCCTATTATTATGTATGTATTTTATCCATGCTGTCCATCTACTTTTTTCTTTTTGGATCATTTTAGGGCATGAGTCAAAAATAAGGCAAATCGAAGTCCCATGTGCACCATATCATAGGAAAAATAGGTCATTAAATTCCCATCATTAAAAACTTTTTAGGGGCTAGAAAAGTTATGGATGAAGCTAAAATTTATGTTTTCTCATCATCCAAGTTCGTGTGACCTAATCAACAAGTTGCATGACAAATAAATGTTACAATGGGATCTAAGAAGTTTTTAATGGTAGAGGTTTTTTGATCAATATTTCTTGTGATGTCTACATGAGATTTGGATCTACTTTATTTTTGGGCTAATAACCTAAAAGATCTGGAAAAATGGACACATGATGTGAATAAAACACACACATTATGATGGGACTCCCAATGACACAGTTGCAATCTCGCTAAAGAGAACAATATTGATACTCTGGGAGAGTATGCTGGATGATACACAGGCATATTGCATGCATTGCATAAGGATCTCTTAATCATCATTCAGATATATTTGTATAAAATGTATTTATCATAAATGTTACAATATTATGGTGATTTTAAATAATATAAATTGTGTTTATCAGGTTTACTGGCATAGTTAAAGCATTCAATTGTTTTTTCGCATACATCAACAGTTTTGAATGGCTAAATTTGTATTCAACTCGTTGTTTGTTGTTTGCATAGTAAAAGAACCTGAAAGATCGACTCGGCTGATATCCAATTTGCTAAACTCTATACATTATGAATTGAATATAAATCAATATACTTGGTGAGTAACTCGATCAACTTGTGTCAAGCTGACTCGATGAGTCCTGTCGAGACTCGAAATGGTTACTCGAGTTTGCAAGAGACTTATCTTGAAATCCCATTGAGTTGAGTTGACTCAGTCAAGTCACTGAGTTTTGGAACTATGATTGTTTGCTAGCTTGGGATAATGATAGCACACATTTCAACCGGTTCCACCTGATAAGCGGACCACACAAAATTTGGGCATGTTCATGTGTAAGGTGGGTGGATTCTGCTTGATGAAAGGTCACAATCCCACACATGTGTGGACCAAGTTCCTTATGGCAAGTTCTCATGTTGGGGTTGTTTTTTTAATTATTTTTTGAACCCTGTGGACTTCCTCAAACTTTGGTTTTGTATGAATGTGAACTTCAATTAAAGGATGCGTTTGGATGGACAACTGATTTGAATTGCAAAGATTCAACTTGATCAAATTATCAAATTTCATATAGTATTCCTATCCCAAGCCAGCATCCTAAAGAGTTTGGATTTACTCGAAGGTTTGATGATTAAGACTTAACCCAGATCGTGATTTGTGGGGCAACCATGATGTATTCATGACATCCAAGCCATCCATCATATGCACCTTTTCATTTTCTCATTGGCATCCAGGCCATCTCAGGTGGTTTATACAGCAAGAAACACGCGGTGGCATGGCGACACCCACTATTAAAAATTAAGATGCACCATACCCCAGGATTTAGGTATTAAAAAACTTAGGTGCACCACACTATCTGATCAAAGGGGTTTAGGTGTGATTTTACATGGTATAGCCCACCTGAGTTATAAATCAGCTTGATTTTTGATAGCCAAAGCAAATAACAGAGGACTCACGTGATGGACGGATTGGATGTAATTAAAATATTACAGTGAGGCATGAAAAGTCTTTAATTAACTGTATGTTTTCTGATACAATCAAACTACAATTCCCATATGCTTATATATAGAAGCATGGAGTAAGATAAGTTGCAATTTATCCTTTTGAAAATTAAATTTTAGTTGCTAGAATGAAGGGGGAGGATCAATTCAAATTACACAAATCCTCTACATTCCATTTAGCCAATCAACTTTCCACCGTACACGTGGCAGGGGAGGGATGGCTGGTCACAGACTAGCACGCCCCAGGGTTCATGGTCCATGGATATTTAAAAAATAAATAAATAAATAAAACCATAATAACCAAACTGTTCTATCCATCACTTTCCTACACCTTTGCCATTTCATTTACCTATCAATAGTTCTTTTCAACATCCATTTGAATCTATCAATCCTAGGGCTAGTATCAACCAAATTATATGATTTTCTATCCATGAACCATCCACTGTAGGGATTGCCAGGTGGATGGTCTGGAACTAGTCCCTCCTGACTTAAGATTACATAATGGGAAAAGGGTCCGTTGAATCATCAACTTGGTTTGTCCATCATTGTGATCACATCAAATAGCACATAGAATGGAAAATGATCAAAGCAGCCTCTAAATTTTGTAAGACCCAGCTAAAAGCATGTGAACCACTTGTTTCTATGCTAAGGGGAACTGCAGGTGCATGCAATTTGGTGATCTGGCATAATATCAAACTGGATATTTATCATGGGTAGAGGTATGCATCGAGTCAAGTCGGACAAGATTGGGTCTAACTCAACTCGGTCTGAAATTTTCAATGAACTGACCCAAACTTGATCCGATCGGGGACCGAGTCCGGGTCATCTGATTTGATCCGATCCGTTGCACTGCTAGGCTAACCCGAACCAAGTCTGACTCGGTCAGGGAAACTGAGTCGGATCGAGTTGGGTATGGTTTGGATCGAGTCTTCTATTTATTTTTATTTTTTATTTTTTGAAAATTTTAAAAAATTTTAAAAATATATTATTTTCACCATTAAAAAATTTGTTGGGCCCATCATAACGTTTATTTTCCATCCAATCTTAATAAGGTCACAAGTACATGGTCTTATTTTTCGGCTCAAGCCTTAGGACGAGCCCCCCAAACGGATGGACGGTTGGGATATAACACATACCTCATGATAGGACCCATAGAACTTTGCTGACGTCAATACACATTTGGTGTGTGGTGCACCTACCAATCCGCTTCTTGACGTCACATCAATACACCATGAGTTAGAACTCAGTGCTCGAGGCACCTTGAGCCATGAGCTGAGACCTGGGACCTGAGAGGAGACGGATTGGCTACTCCCCCTGCCACTAGCCAATGGCTGGTGGTCGGTGCTCTGTGGACCCTACCATGATGTGTTTATTTCATGTTGTCCATCTATTTTTCTAGATCATTTTATGGTATTAAACCAAAAATGAGGTATATCCCAATCTCAAGTGGACAACATTACAAGAAAGTGTTGAATGAATGTTGTCTGGATCGGATCGGTTCGGATTGGCTATTGACCCAAACTCGACTCGTTGTGCAGTCGGATCTAAGTGGGCCTACTCGATCCGACCCGATCCTGACCTTCGGTTTGAGTTAGATCACATCCGACCCATTCGATCAGGTTAGATCCGTCAGTTCGGGTCAGATCCCGCCCATCTCTAATCATAGGTGCCAACTGGCCTAGTAGTGCTAGCCCAAGATCTCTCCAAGCCTGGCCTGTTGTTCAACATAGGCCTGAGTCCAACTTGAGTTGTGACAGGCCAAAATAGTGAGCTTGTAATAAAGGCAACTAGGCTGGGCTATAGATCTAACTCTAACCTAAATGGTATGTGCCTAAATAGCCCATTAGGATTTAAAGCTTTATTCAAATATGTTTTCTTGAGTAGTCCATAGTTTAGATGAAGTAAGCATTTTGCATGTGCTGGGGTTATGTAAAATCAAACTCAACATGACGAAGCATGATTTGGGCCTTAAATCATAAGTTACTTTAGATAAGCTAGTTATGTCTTAAGTAGCTAATCTTGGTTTCTACTTAATTAACAAGAAGTTTGTTTGGTAAACAACATACTTATTATCTAAAAAGTAGAAAAGAGTATTTGGTTTCCAACAACATAATTATCCCAAAAGTTTATTTGATCCCCCTCACATCCACCGTCCATCATGTGGGGCCAACCTTTAAGGTGGATCATTCATTGTGAGGGCCCCACATTTGATTTAGGTGGTCCATCATGTAAGGCCTATGTTGGTTGTGGGCCATTCATCATTAGGGGCTGACCTTTAGTGTGCACAGTTCATTAGATAGAACCCATCTTTGATGTTAGTCATCTATCATGTAGGGCCCGCCATCAATGTTATTATCCATCATTTGGGGCACATCTTCAATATCCATTGCCTATCATGTGGAGCTCACTTTTGATGTGGACCGTCCATCATGTTGGCTCACCTCCGATGTGGGTTGTCTATTAATCAGAACTTGCCTTAGAAATAGGCCACTTATCATTAAGCCAACCTTTGATGCGGACTGTCCATCATGTGAGGCCCACTTTGATGTGAGTTGCCCATTATGCAGGGCCTACCTTGGACCTTGGATGTTGGTCATTCACCATTAGGGGCAAACCTTTTACGTGGATTGTCTATCATGTGGGGCCACCTCTTATGGGCCATCATCATTCAGGGCCCACTAGATTATCTACCCATTTATTGGATGATTTTTCAAACTTAGAAGGGGATCATGGCCACACAAGTATATTCTCTTAAATAATTTCCTAACTTGTTGTGCCACTAATGAAAATAAATGAAATTAGTTTCAAAAGTTAAAAATCAATATAAAAAAATAACTTATAAAAATAAGTTACTTTTTCTAAAAATAATAAATAAATAAATAAATAACTATTTATTTAAGTTCAATAACTAAACTAACTTATTTGGAAAAAGTAATTTATTAACTCATGTAAAAATAAATAAATAAATAAATAAAAATAAAAAATAAAAAAGCTACTTATTTGCTTGTATCCAAATGGGCTCTAAGAGACTTGGCATCTGGTGTTGGCAATGGACCCCAATTACCAGGCAGCCCGACCTTGTAAGGGTAGGGTATGAGACCTTAGACTTGGTTTGAGGACTGGGTCTAGTATTGAAATCTAGACCCGGTATTGAGATGGGGCTCATGCTAAATGATGAATGGTTGGGCCCAGTCCAATTATCAAGTGAGCCACTGAATTATCAAAAGAATTGATGGTTAAGGACACTTACATAGGTAGGGTCTCACTCAACATGCAGTTTAAAGTCACACTTGTTAGATTATAGGTCATGTTTCAATAATTCAAACTGATTATGAGATTTGTAAGATACCTCTATGAAAATTCTTAAATTGAACTAATTCAAACATTTGATCATTTAACTCATTTCCCTCAGCAACCCTTGTTATGTCGCTCCAACCGGATAAGGCCTTTTCAGCTAGATTAAGGCTCAAGGCGTGGGGCTAAGCTTTAGCCAACCCTGCTGCACCCTAGCCCATCCCAGCCCATTGCCACCCCCACTGGTGACGTCAGACGGGGGTTCATTCACTGTTAGTAACAATTTAGCAAGGCACACGTCCAAAATACTTCACGCATGCCTTTTTTGTATCCAAAAGATGAGATTCCTTCGATATGTCCATCGCCATTTCTGGGCACTTCCTCTATATAAGATAAGGTTCTTCCCAATGCCTACGATCCTTGAGCCCTTCCTAATATCTCTTGTTAGGTGCCGTTACCGGCATGGCTCATGATATAGAGCCCTGGCCTGACTGCTTTGGTAGTTCTTTAGGCTATTTAGCTATAGCAGAGGGGCTCTGCAATCAATCCATGGGAATGGGTGGTATAGGAAAAGAAAGGCACTTCCCTAGACACGCAAATAATTTGCTAATCCACTGTAAGTATTTCTTTCAGTAAAATGGTAGGGTGTGATTACATCTTTATAAATTATACTGCTCTTAGTTTTGTTAGGGCAGTTCAAGACTGCCCATTAAGTAAACCGTGCTTTTCATTTGCTATTATGAAATTTCACTTCCATCAGATTGTCCTTTCCCTTTTTACCTCTGCCTTATTTTATTATAGCCATTTATTTTCTAAAATATGGATGCTGAGCTTGGGATGGTTTAGTGGAAGTGATTCCTTGGAGCATGATCAATCCATGATAAGTCCCAACAAATAGATGGTTTGGATGGTCAGTAGGGCCCACCATAATGCTTGTGAGATATTCACCTGTCTATCCATTTTGTCAGAAAAATAAGATGGATCCAAAATTCAAGTGGACTACACTGTAAAAATCAGGGGAGGATTGAACTCCTGCCATTGAAACCCTTTTGGGGTAGCAGAAATTTTAGATTAATATGATATTTGTTTTTTTCTCTTCATCCAGGTCTGCGTGACAATATGAACAGATTGTAAGGAAAGTAAAATGGTGAAAATTATTGTCCCCACTTCTATTTGTGGTGTGGTCCACTTGAGATTTGGAAATTACTCATTTTGGGGATTAAAATCTAAAATGATCTCACCAAATGAATGAACAGTGTAGATATGATAAATACATCATTATGGGGCCATGTAACTTTGATCTTCTTTAAACCGTTTGTACAAGTGGAGCTCGAGGACACCTACCCACACTATCTAGGTTGCTGGTGTGTGGTACACCAGCCAATCCATTATAATATATTTGCATAAAAATGAGTGAGATCCAAGGCTTAAGTGGGCCACACAGAATTGTAAGCTCCTGAGTGTCTACCACCGGTTTCCATTAAATGCTCAAATAATTAAATGCAAGTTGCATTAAATGCAACAGTCATCTTTGGTGTGGTCCACTTGAGCGCTGGATCTGCCTCATTTTTGTGTTCATACCTTAAAATGATCTGACACAAGGGATGAACGGTGTAGATACCGCCCACAGAACTGCCCGTTCGTGGCTAGAGACGGGCTGGGGCAGGACGCAATCAGCCTCCTTGGTTTACGGCGGGTTATAGGCAAGTTGCGTCCCACGGTGCGGTGATCTAAGCCCTTGTTATGATGGGCCCATTTTCTGAGTAGAGCACTCTGTTCGGAGGCAACTGATTGAGAAGTTGGGATTGTCCAGTTGGGGAGAATTTCAGAGTACGGCCCATCCACGGTGGGGCCCTGCAGATCAACGGTGTTGATAGCTAAACTGTTGCTCCATTCTACTGCCAGGGACACACTCATGGAAAGTTCTTTGTAACCAATCGAGGACCTGGTGGCCCACCTTGGATTGCATGAGCCCAAAGCAGCAGCTGTAATCATATATAGATCCTAACCATCGACTCAACCGATGACTGCCACTTACCATCCACTTCCAAGCCAAGCTGTAGCCTGTCTACTCGATTAAGGTGGGACCCACCTTATGTGATTTTGTAACATTTTCAAGCATGTATATGTAGTAGTTGGCAGTTTCTACAAGCGGGCCCATTTTTAGCCATGCAGCTCATTGTTCAGCAATCAGGACCATTGATCTGTTGGCCCCACCATAGAAGGGCCATGCCGCAGAATTTCTTATATTGGAACATCCAAACCACAAATCTATTGAAGTGATAAAAGTCACTTGATATACATTGATACACCACACTCTGATAGCTTAAGCTTTTGGAGTAAATGGTTGTTTGACATCGTATCAAAGTGGAAGATCGAATCTTGAGAGCAGTCAAAATATGCCTTTCTAAAATATTATTCTCCGACGGGGGATTGAGAAATTAAGCCTGGCCTATTTATGGTATGAGTGTCCCTCCACCCACGTCAGCCTGTTCCCTTTCCCACCCAATTTCCCACCCAATGGTTGATTAATAGGACAAACTCCTGAATACCTTGGTATTCTCACCGGTTCATCAAACCGACCGTTAAATCAATTATCCCATTCATATGAACTGTTGCTGTATTGTTAACCGAGGAGATATCTGGGGCATGGTCCATCCACAATGGAGGATCCAACGGTTTGGATGATACATATCGAACACAGGGCCCCACATTTATACTCACTGAAAACAGAGTATCATATCAAGCTCACAAGTACAAGGAACAAACAGAAAATGGGTACTGAATTGAACGGCTGTGATTGATTACCAGGGTGTGATGTCCTACTCTCGCCGGTAAAGCTGCAGAAGGTGGTAGGGAATTCAGGCAAGCTGAAGATGCGGTTTGCGCACAGCAAGCAATAGCAAATTCATCTACTTGGCCTTCCACACTCACCTGTCGAGGTTAATAACAGAGTTGGAGGACAGCTTCTGTACTCAGCCTTCTTCATGCCATCCTCTACCGCTACTGATACGGCTCTCCACATGCAAGCTCCCCATTCTCTTCTCCTCCATCGGAGCTAAGACCATGGAAAACCTGTTCTTTTATTTACCAAAATTCAACTGCATGGAGCAGCGCTTCTGGCACACCCATTCTATACAAGATACGAAAGAATACAACTGCAAGCAATAGACAATTCAAAGCAAAAAACTTGCAGATTGTGGAACTCTCACATTGTAGCAAAAAAACTTGTGGATTGTGGAACTCTCACATTGTAAGCAGGATTCTGTAAATTTCAATTAAAATTGCAATGTATACAACTGCAAGCAATAGACAATTCAAAGCAAAAAACTTGCAGATTGTGGAACTCTCACATTGTAGCAAAAAAACTTGTGGACTGTGGAACTCTCACATTGTAGCAAAAAATTTGTGGATTGTGGAACTCTCACATTGTAAGGAGGATTCTGTAAATTTCAATTAAAATTGCAATGTATAAATTTTATAAAATTGAATTCAAATGATTTTAAGTTTTAATACATTCCCTTTTTGTATATATGTGGACATTAAATCATCAATCTAGACCATCCACTCTTCCTACTTCTATAGGAAATTTTCCATCTGAATAATTGACTGGGATGAATGTGATGAGGTCAATCACCGTCTTCCTCAAGGATAACTACTCCAACCGAATTAAAATAGGGAAACGACCGTCAATCTGATGGTATTTTGCAAATTCGGCTTGGGCAAGCCGGCATGGATAGGTTGGATAGCTAAAGTAGCTTATCCTGCCCCAAAATCATATATGGTACATCGAATAACTCATTCCGGATTGCGAGATATGCCCGATTTAAGGTCTGACAGTCCGGATCACTTCTGTCATCAACTGGGCCTTTTTTTATCCATCTTGGCCATGAAACTGTCCACAACCCACTCTGCATCAATAATGTCATACAAAAGTGAAGGGATTGGATCAATGAAAGTCTTGTGATCAATATGAATAGTCCTTAAGAGTCCAATCTTAATAACATAATTGCGAGTAGCTTGACAGCTGATGGTTAAAAAATAATAGGTCTGTGTTTGGAATTTTAGCATTCTTCGGCTAATATGATTTTTAGATGGTGGACCACGAGAAGTTATGGTTATAGGTGCACGTGAACTTTTATTCAAGGCCCAATAACAGTTTGATTTGGACATAAAAGAAAATGAGCTTGAAAAGATGCACAAGATATAAATAGTTTATTACAACGTAATACACCTATAAGATAAGAAGAATACAATATATAAGAAAGACAATATTCAAACACAATAAATTTATATATATATATATATATATATATATATATATATATATATATATATATATATATATATATATATATATTTCATCCTTTGTCATATGCTAGGAAAACTTTTAATTTTACTAACATGTAATCCTCTCTCCTCTTACTCCTATTGGTAATGGAGAACTTCCATGTTATTATTAAAAGCTTGCAGCAATTCAAATTCCTCCGATGGCATCGAGTACCTATCGATGGCATCAAGTGGTCTGTCGGATGCTTGTTATTTACAAATTTAAGACATTAACAACAAAATAAACATAAACGCATAAGATCCCTATGGTCAATTAATCAAGTTCCATCCAGAATGTGGTCTAACCTGAAAAATCAGCTAGCCCACTCTTTGGGTGGGCCACATGCAAGAGAAAAATGGGTGGCAATAAAATTAGCTAACTCTTCACATTTAGGGCCTATTTGGATACCACCAAATAAGTTATTTTTTCACTTATCTTCTGTAATTAAGTTTTTTTTTTTTTTTTTTTTAAAGGTTAGTTTAGTAAGCAACATTTTAAAAGTTACTTATCTTAATTATTTAAATACTTTAGCTTTTTTAACTTGTGACTTTTCTACTCTTATAGTGCCATAGGAAATTCTCTCTCACCGTCCATATCATAGAAGGCCCCAAATTGTGGATTGTCCACATTGAAGGTGGGGCTCACGCGATGGATGGCCCACATAAAAGATGGGCCCCACATGATGGATAACCCCACATTAATATGGGCCCACATATGGATGGTCCACATCAATGATCAGTCCATAATAATAAAATACCCACATCCAAAGCGGGCTGGCATGATGGACGACCCACCTACATGATGGATGGTTCATGTTAAAGGTGGGCTCCATATGCATGATGGGCACTAGACATTAAAGTTGGCCCCACATGATGGATGGCCATATTGAGGTGGCTCCACATCATGGACAATTCACGTCAAAGGTTGGCCTCTATTGATGAATGACCCACATCAAAGGTAAACCTTGCATGATGGGCAACCCACATTGAAGGTGGGCCCACATGATGGACAATTGACGCAGGGAAGGACGTGAGGTTGAGCACCATCTTCCTCAAGGGCATAACTGTTCCGAATCTACGGAACTTCTCTAAACTCCTTACAAAGACTTCTCGAATCCACGAGAAAAAGAACAAAAAATTAGATAATAAATTCTATAAAATTTGAAATTGATTGATGAATGAAATAAATGAGTTCACAACTCTTTAAATAGGAATACTAAGCAATTAAAGAAATTTCATAATCAAACTACAACTAAAACTCTTAGAATTCGCAACTTACTATAAATAGCAAACTTACTATTTATAGACGGTCATAATGTCTACTAGTGCACAAGGTTTTCGGCCAAAAATAGTAAGTTTCCTATTTGGTTTCACCACGCTGTCCTCCTAATTATTCTAAAATTAAAACTTACTATTTATAGTAAAAACAGAATTAAAACAGGAAACGATCCTCGATCTGATGGTATTTTGCAAATCCGGTTTGCGTAACCCGACGTAGTAGGGCGGGGTGGCTAAAGTAGCTCGTCCTACCCCAAAATCATATTTTACGTCCAAAAACTCATTCTGGTTTGCGAGATACGTCCGTTTTAAGTTCTGACGGTCCGGATCATATCCGTCTCCGATCGAACCTTTTCTAGTCCATCTTGGCCATGAAATTATCCACAACCCGCTCTACATCAACAGTCCACATCAAAGGTGGGCTCCATGTGATGGGCAATTAATAATGGTGTGCCCCACATGATGGACGATCCACATTAAGGTAGGCCTCACATGATGTACAGTCCAAATCAAAGGTCAAGCCTAATGAGGCCGAAGAGAGTGCTCATGGTTTTAACAGTAGGCGGCTCATCTCTACCTTCTCCTATGTTGCAACCCATTTGAGTTTGAGATCATAAGGGCTAGACACAAAGAAGAGAAGAGGCCACGGTGAGTTACTAGCAAAATTTCAATCATCAATGGTGCTACTGTGGGCAAAATCCAAGCCATCTGTTAATAATCATGCAAATTCTCAAAATTTTCCAGGACCAGCCCACCAGCTAGGTTAATAGGTTAATAGGTTCAAGCCCTGTCCAAAGCAAGGTTGGTTCTCATGCTGGGTACGTCACCCGACCCATTGCCGCCCTTACAAGTTAGTGACAATGCAAAGATAGGCTCAGGCCGAGTATGCTATAAACCCAATGAGGCTCAAATAAGTCAGGTACAGGGATAGGGCCTTTAGATGTGACAAGCACCGGCCCATCCTCATAGTTACTGGGACTAAATGCTCTGGACAGGGCCGGACCATTGGCCTCACCAGAATCCAACGGGGGTTGCATTAAATCAAGCTCAAACACTACGAGAGACATGGTTTAGGCCTTAAATCAGATTACTCAGGCCACTAAGAGCCTTGCATCTAGGGCTGGCAATGGACCCACATCCCACCTGTAGGGCCAGGATCTGGGACCCTGAACTTAGCCTGGGGGTGAGTCATGTCATTAAATCTAAGCCCGATATCCAAGCTGGGCCTCTGCCAAATAATGAATGGTTGGGCTTAGTTGATGCAGAGCGGGTCACAGAGCAAAGATAGACCAAAAAAGGCTTGATCCCAAATGTGGGATTGAATTATCAAAATACCATGTATTGAATTGAATATGGTGGATATAAATTACATTTGACATTTGGAATCAATAGAAAATTTTGGATAATTTAGGTATTTAAACTTTTAGTCCTAGTAAGAGATGTTCCAACAGGATTTCTAGTGGATTTTGAAATCCACTGCATCTATTGGCCCAATGTTGATGCGTGTGTTTTATCCACGCGATTCATCTATATGCATCCTTTACATGTGACACTCAAGTTGCATATAAATACAGGTAACCAGCATCAATTGTGAAATCTTGACCACTGATTACAATTTCAAAATCCACCAAACGAGTTCTTTTTAGAAGAATTTGATCCCAAAAATGGGACTAGATTTTCAAAATACCTCAGTATTTCCAAACATATGATCATTGTATAATAATGGTATTAATTCCATCTAATGCAATACAATGCATCTTTCCAAATAGGCTCTAATTATTTTGATACATAAGTGGCTCACTTGAAGATTGGAGTGGGGTCAACGACTCATCACTTGGCATGTGCCCCGCCTGGAACACTGTCCCTAGATTTCAAGACTAGACCTAGCCCTTAGGCCAAGTTTAGGGTCCTAAACCCTAGCCCTCCAAGGTCGAGCTGCCTAGGACGTGGGGTCCATTGCTAGCCTTAGATGGAAAGCTGTTAATTGCGTGAGTAACCTGATTTAAGGTCTAAACCCTGTTTCAGTGTGTTTGAGCTTAATTTGGTACAACCTTAGGATTTGGTATAATATAAATTTTTTCCTTTTTTTGGGTTAGCTTGTTAATACACACCCCAATGTGAGTACACACTCCACTGTTAGCCACCCCTACTAGGGAATCAATACCAAGACCTCAATATTGAAACGAGGGTTTCTTCACTCAGTTTAGTACTTGAGCTATGGATCAGGGTGTGGTGTAATGTAAATTTCATTTGACATTTGGAAATGATGAAAATGATTGAATTAATGCATGTATCATATCATCTGATCCTGGCAGGAGATACAATGAGATTTCTGATGGATTTCGAAATCCACTATATCTGTGGGGGCCACGTTAATGCATGTGTTTTATCCACACCGTCCATCCATATGCACCCTTTACATGTGACAATCAAGCTTTTTTTAATACACACACCCACAACTTACACTCACCCAGCCAACCACACCACATGGGCACTCCGATCCCTAGTCTCAGTATTGAAACAGAGTCTGTCAACACTGACCCATGGAGTCAGGCCATGTGACAATCTGAGTTGCATATGCAAATGTATGACCAGCATGAGCTGTGAAATCTGATTAGTTTATTACAGTTCCATGATCCACCAAACAGTACAGGTTTTTACTTCGTACAATGTTTTTTTTTTTTTTGAAGGGAAAACTTGATCCCAAATGTGGGATTGAATTATCAAAATACCATGGTATTTCCAAACATATTATCATTGTGCAGTTATGATGTTAATTCCAACTATATAATGCAATTCAATGCCATTAGTCCCGCGTTCCAAAGAGCCCCTTGCCGGTTTAAATACACTGATGTGGGGTCCCATTCAACAATTGATAATTTAAATATACTTGTTAGATACTAGGTCAAATATATTTCAATTATTCAAGCTGATGATGAAATTTGCAGGAAACTACAAACAAAATTCTTAAATTGTACTAATTCAAACCTTTGATAATTTAACTTATTTTCCTATAGGAGTTAATAACCCTGATTATCTGGGTCCAAGGATAAGGTTAAGGCCTTGGCCCTAAGCTATGGCCGACTATGGCCCAGCCCAACCCAACCCATTGCCGCCATTGCTACTCCAAACGGTGTTCATTCATTGTTGGTAACGATTTAGTGTGGCCCGCGTCGAAAATGGTTCATGCATGCCTTTTTCTTATCGGAACGATTCCATTGATATCTCCGTCGCCATCAATGCACTAGTGTCGATTTTTGAGCACTTGCTCTATATAAGATGAGGTTCTTCCCGATTCTTGCTATCCTTGGAGCATTTCCTAATATCTCTAGTTGGGTGCCATTATCGGCATGGCAGATGATATAGAGACATGGTGTGGCTCCTTAGGTAGTTCTTTACGCCATCCAGCTACAGGAGAGCAGCTCCGTAATCAACCTATTGGATTGGGCCGCTCACCGCAGAGATGGATTTTCCATCCACTGTAAGTATTTCTTTCAATCCATGACAAGTCCAAACAAATAGATGGTTCGAATGGACACATCTTTTATAAGTGATCTTGAACATCTATTTTATAGGCGAATGATCGTAGGCTTGGAACTTTTAATGCAGCATCTGATTTTCATTAAAAAATAAAAAATTTAATAGTCCCATTGTTTTCTAAAATTATCATCAAAAATTGAATTTGAATAATAAATTTTCCATAAAAGTGAAAGAGGAGCATTATTGTACAAGCTTTATTTAATTATATGATTATTACAAGCTTGTGATGAGGTTGGTTTTATAGACACATGCTCTGGTGATCTAGGCCGTTGCAGGTTATCAGACCAATACTCTGGATAAGATCACCACTCCATGGGCCCCATTGTCTAGATTCAACGGTAGAGGCATTCTGGGCTAGCCCAATATATTTTACACCAGTGGCCTATGTATTGTCCATTGGGCCCATTCATGTGAACTGTTGCTGTATTTCTTATTTATTTATTTATTTAAACACACTCACAATCCCCACACACTCACACCATAATGGTATTTCACTACAATGATATTTGAACCCATGACCTAATCTACCATCCAGTCATGAGTAAGTACACTGTATTTTTTCCTCTTAACCATACACTTTCAGCCACGAATTGAAAGTATTTGGTAGTGTTCGCCAAGAATATTTCTGGGAAATGGTCCATTTACTATGGAGGACCCAACGGTCTGCGTGATCAACATCAAACACAAGGCCCCACTTTTGTACAAATTGAAAAACAGAGTATCCTATCTAGAGATGTTAATAAATATAATGCTCACCAGCAAAGGGATACTGAATTGGACAGCTGTGCTTATCAGGATGCGATGTCCCACTCTCGCCAGCAAAGTTGCAAAAGACGGTCAGGAATTTAGGCTATCTGAAGATGGAGTTCTTGCGTACCGCGTCCCTCAGCCGATCCCATCTCTCGGCGATGAAGAGACGGATATAGTCGAAGAATCTCAAGCTGTCCCCATGGCTGGCCCGGATCTACGAGTCCTTCAACACTCCGATGGTTTTGAGCTCGATGAACTTGGTCATCTTCCTGGCCACCTCCGAATCCTTAAAAAAGGCCCACCTGTTCAATTCAAGATAACACAATGTGGGTCTTTTCGGTCTGGTGGGTCCCTCATAAGATCGTGGCCTCTCCGGAGCAGTGATCGGCATGTACCGAGGCCAGACCGTCTTGCCACCGTCCCTGTTAACCACTGCTTGCCTGGTGAACCCATCAGGGTTTTGTTTGGAAAGCTAACATGTTAGCCCCCATGCAACCAAATACTGGAAATGTCATGTTAGCTTCCCATGCAGCCAAATGCCGGGAATGTTTTTGCCCGTGATTTTCAATCCATCAATATCAGGGAATTTTAGGCCTGTTATCATCACTCGACCACATGTATCTGCAAATTGCATGCAATTGGAACATGAAAGGATACAGCTGCAAGCAACAGACAATTCAAAGCAAAAAATTACTTGTAAGATGAAATGGTAGAATTCCTAAAGTGGATGCATTTTATGAATTAAAATGCAAATTGCAATGTATAAATTTGAATGATTACAAGCTTTAATATATTCATGGGCAAAAATTATGTATGTGATTGTGTTTTTGGGCCCTCTATTCGGGTATGTTGATGCTCTTAGTGTGCCCGGTGGTTTTTAAATATGTGGACAATCAAATCATTGATGTGGATGGCCCATTCTTCCCTTTTTCTTTTTCTTTTTGTCATGAATTGTTAGGAAAAGTTTACACCAGTTAATGAATCATGTTGTATGGATCTCTGTTTAAATATCTTCAAATTTTTACATTTAGCTAAAAAAAAAAAAAAAAAAAACAGTACTAGATTGTATATCACCCCTGTTGAATATCGCTAGATTGCCAATACCGAACCTTCAAAATAAAAGCGTCTCTCTCGTATCTATTCTAGATAAGGAGAGGAAAGCCTACGCACAATGTGCCACACATGTGTAGACATGTGGGCACGTGAATGAGGAAAACCAATCTCTCTCCTCTCTCACTTTTCCCTTTCACTAAGGGAGTTTGGGTGTTATAAGGAAGAACTATGTTGCCTAGAGAAAGATAGAGTTATGATGCTCCCATAAAATAATTTGAAACCTTTGGAGTAGTAGTACCAATAAAAAAAACCACTTGATGAATGGTTCAGTCTAATAGATCTTAGCCATAAGAGGGTCATCCAGATTAGTCAGGCATAATGGGCATAAGGCCTTTAGGTGGCATAAGCCCTAGCCCATCCAGATTAGTCACCGGTAACTCCAGACAGAGCTCAGACCACTGGCTTCACTGGAATCCAACAGAAAGCATTCTGGGCCGGGGCTGAATTTTCATGGGCCTCAACGGGTCTCATTGCTGGGCAACCCTTCTCTGCATCTCTAGCACGTGTACTGCATGCCATGTGCATGGCGTTACCTTCAAAGTGATTCCTCTTAGCTGTCATGGGTAATTATGCAGTGCCACTAGTCTGCCATTGCTGGTGCATCATACATGCAGTTGTCAGTTTCTCTGGCATCTCCCCTTATAAGAAGAGGCCACCCCATGGCCAGATTTAGCTAAGTCTTTCTTTCCATCTCTAGCTGAGACAGCGTCATTAATGCCATGGCATGTGATGGGGAGCCCTACCGAGACCCAGGCAAAGGCTCTCTGGGATACTCTGCTCAAAGGATCCATCTCGATGGCTCACTTCTAGGATTGGGTGGCATAGGAAAAGATAAGACCCAGATGAGACTGAATCTCTAGGGAGTCAGTCTAGCGAGCGGGTCGAGCCCGTCCAAGCAAGTGCCAGGGTAAGTATTAGAATGTCATGGGCCTCAGCATCCTTACGGTGGTTGTGCGGGCCAGGCTGGTATTGGTCCATGTTACACTGGATGCTGATTGCCCATTGATGCTGTCAGTAGCTACTGGCCACTGGACGTGCTCCATGAGCCCTATCATTATGTATGTATTTTATCCATGTTGTCCATCTATTTTTTTCTTTTTGGATCATTTTAGGGCATAGGCCAAAAATAAGGCAAATCCAAGTCTCATGTGCACCATATCATAGGAAAAATAGGTCATTAAATTCCCACCATTAAAAACTTATTAGGGGCTAGAAAAGTTTTGGATGAAGCTAACATTTACGTTTTCTCTTCATCCGAGTCGTGTGACCTAATCAACAAGTTGCATGACAGATAAACGTTACAATGTGATCTAAGAAGTTTTTAATGGTAGAGGTTTTTTGACCAATATTTCTTGTGATTTGGTCTACATGAGATTTGGATCTACTCTATTTTTGGGCTAATAACCTAAAATGATTCGGAAAAATGGACACATGATGTGAATAAAACACATACATCATGGTGGGACTCCCAAAGAACTAACTACTAGCTATGGACTGGTATCCATTCAACAGGACCAGTCATACCTTAAAGGCCAGCGATTTAGGCTAATGACGCAATTGCAATCTCGCTAAAGAGAACAATCTTGATACTCTGGCAGAGTATGCTGGATGATTCACAAGCATAATTGCATACATGACATAAAGATCTCCTAATCATGATTCAGATATATTTGTATAAAATGTATTTATCATAAATGTTACATTATGGTGATTTTAAATCATATAAATTGTGTTTATTGGGTTTACTGGCATAGCTAAAGCATTCAATTGTTTTCGGTATACATCCACAGTTTTGAATGGCTAAATTTTTATTCAACTCGTTGTTTGTTGTTTGCATAGTAAAAGAATATGAAAGCTCCACTCGCCTGATATCCAATCGGCTATTCAGGCAACTCTATATTTTGTGAATTGAATATAAATCAATATACTCGGTGAGTAACTCGGTCAACTTGTGTTGAGCTGACTCGATGAGTCCTGACGAGACTTGAAATGGTCACTCGAGTTTGCAACAGACTTATCTTGAAATCCCGTTGAGTTGGGTTGACTCAGTCGAGTCACTGAGTTTTGGAACTATGATTGTTTGCTGGCTTGGGATGATGATAGTACACATTTCAACCGCTTCGACCTGATGAGAGGACCACACAAAATTTGGGCATGTTCATGTGTAAGGTGGGTGGGTTCTGCTTGATGAAAGGTCACAATCCCACACACGTGTGAACCAAGTTGCTTATGACAAGTTCTCGTGTTGGGGTTATTTTTTGAATCATGTAGACTTCCTCAAACGTTGGTTTCGTATGAATGTGTAACTTCAATTAAGGGTTGTGTTTGGATGCACAACTGATTTGAATTGCAAAGATTCAACTTGATCAAGAGGAAATGACTAAATCATCAAATTTCATATAGTATTCCTATCCCAAGCCAGCATCCCAACCATGATGTATTCATGACATCCAAGCCATCCATCATATACGCATATTCATTTTCTCATTGGCATCGGGGCCATCTCAGGTGGTTTATATAGTTAGAAACGGTGGCATATGGCGACACCCACTATTAAAAATAAAGATGCACCATACCCCAGGAATTAAGTATTAAAAAAACTCAGGTGCACCATATTACGTGATCAAAGAGGTTTAAGTATGATTTTACATGGTATGGCCCACCTGAGTTATAAATCAGCTTGATTTTTGATTGCCAAAGCAAATAACGGGGGACTCACGTGATGGATGGATTGGATGTAATTAAAATATTACAAGCATGAAAAGTCTTTAATTAACTGTATGTTTTCTGATACAATCAAACTACAATTCCCATATGCTTATATATAGAAGCATGGAATAAGTTAAGTTGCAATTTAAACTTTTGAAAATCAAAGTTTAGTTGCTAGGATGAAGGGGAGGATCAATTCAAATTACACAAATCCTCTACATTCCATTTAGCTAATCAACTTTCCACCGTATATGTGGCAGGGGAGGGATGGCAGGTCACAGACAGCGCACCCTAGGGTCCATGGTCCATGGCTAGAAAAAAAAAATAAACATAAAAATAAAATTTAAAAAAAAATCATAATAACCAAACTGTTATAGCCAACACTTTCCTACACTTTTCCCATTGCATTTACCCACCATTAGTTATTTTCACTATCCATTTGAATCTATCAATCATAGGGCTAGGATCAACCAAATTGTATGATTTTCTATCCATGAACCATCCATTGTAGGGATTTCTACGTGGATGGCCTGGATCCAGTCCCTCCTGACTTAAGATTACATAATGGGAAAAGGGTCCGTTGAATCATCAACTTGGTTTGTCCATCATTGTGATCACATCAAATAGCCCATAGCATGGAAAATGATCAAAGCAGCCTGTAAATTTTGTAAGACCCGGCAAGAAGCATGTGAACCACTTGTTTCTATGCTAAGGGGAACTGCAGGTGCATGCAATTTGGTGATCTAGTAGATTACCAAACTGGATCTTTTTATCATGTAATCATGGGTAGAGGTGGGCATTGAGCCGAGTTGGATCGAATTGGGTCCAACTTGACTATGTTCGAAATTTTTAATGAACTGACCTAAACTCGATGTGATCTAGGATCGAGTGTAGGTCATCTGACTCGATTCGATCTGTTGCACTGTTGGCCTAACCCGAACTGAGTTCGACTCGGTCAAGGAAACCGAGTCGGATCGGGTTGGGTATGGTTCGGATCGAGTTTTCTATTTTATTTTTATTTTATTTTTTGAAAATTAAAAAAAAACATTATATGATTTTCATCATTAAAAAATTCGTAAGGCCCACCATAACGTTTATTTTCCATCCAATCTATTAATAAGGTCACAACTACATGGATGAAGAGGAAAAACAAATTCCATATTGATTCGAAACTTCTGTAACCCGTAAAAGAGTTTCAATGGTAGACATTCAAACCCCCACTTCTGTCTTATTTTTCGGCTCAAGCCTTAAGACGAACCCGCTAAATAGATGGACGGTTTGGATATAACACATACCTCATGATGGGACCCCACAGAACTTGCAAATGTTAATACACAGCTGGTGCGTGGTACATCTGCCAATCTACTTCATGGCATCATGTCACTACACCAGGAGTCAAAACTCGATGTTCAAGGCACCTTGAGCCATAAGCTAAGACCTGAGACCTGAGAGGATGGCTACTCCCCCTGCCACCAGCCAATGACCGGTGGTCAGTGCTCTGTGGACCCCACCATGGTGTATTTATTCCATCCATGTCGTCCATCTATTTTTTCTAGATCATTTTATGGTATTAAACCAAAAATTAGATATATCTCAATCTCAAGTGGACAACATTACAGGAAATGGTATTGAATGAACATTGTGCGGATCGGATCAGATCCATGATCGGATCGATTCGGATTGGTTACTGACCCAAACTCAACTCGTTGTGCGGTTAGATCTAAGTGGGCCTACTTGATCAAACCCGATCATGGCCTTTGGTTTGGGTCGGATCCATCAATTCGGGTCGGATCTTGCCCAACTCTAATCATGGGTGCCAACGGGCCCAGTAGTTCTAGCCTAAGATCTCTCCAAGCGACTGTTGTTCAACATAGGCCCGAGTCCAACTTGAGTTGTGACGAGCCAAAATAGTGAGCTTGTAACAAAGGCAACCGGGCTAGGCTATAGATCCAACTCTAACCTAAATGGTCTGTGCATAAATAACCCATTAGGTTTTAAAACTTTATTCAAATATTTCTTCTTCCTTAGTCCCTAGTTTAGATGAAGAAAGCATTTTGCATGTGCTGGGGTTATGAAAAATCAAACTCAACATGACATAACATGATTTGGGCCTTAAATCACATTACCCTACTCCGGTCATTAAGGGACATTTGGATCATAAGTTACTTTAAATAAGTTATTTATGTTGTAAGTAGCTTATCGTGGTTTCTACTTAATTAACAGATAAATGTATTTGGTAAAAAACATACTTATTATCTAAAAAGTAAAAAGTGTATTTAGTTTCCAACATCATAATTATTCCAAAAGTTTGTTTGGTCCCTCTCACATCCAATGTCCATCATGTGGGGCCAAACTTTAAGGTGGATCATTCATTATGGGGCCCCACATTTGATGTGGGTCATCCATCATGCAAGGTTCACGTTGGTTGTGGGTCATTCATCATTAGAGGCCGGCCTTTAATGTGCATAGTTCATTAGGTAGGACCCACCTTTGATGTTAGTCATCTATCATGTAGAGCCCACCATCAATGTTATTGTCCATCATGTGGGGCCCATCTTCAATATCCATTGCCTATCATGTGGAGCCCAACTTTGATGTGGACTATCCATCATGTCGGCTCACCTACGATGTGTGCTGTCTATTATGCGGAACCCGCCTTAAATATAGGCCACTTATCATTAGGCCAACCTTCGATGCGGCCCGTCCATCATGTGAGGCCCACCTTGATGTGGGTTGCCCATTATATAGGGCTTGCCTTGGACCTTGGATGTGGGTCATTCACTGTTAGGAGCAAACCTTTTATGTGAATTGTCCACCATGTGGGGCCACCTCTATATGGGCCATCATCATTCAAGGCCCAATAGATTATCTTCCCATTCATTGGATGATTTTCCAAACTTAGAAGGGGATCATGGCAGCATAAGTATATTCTCTTAGATAATTTCCTAAATTGTTGTGCCACACTAATGAAAATGAAGGAAATTAGTTAGTTTTGGAAGTTAAAAATCAATATAAAAAAAAATAAGTTACTTTATATATATATATATAAGTTCAATAACTAAACTAACTTATTTGGAAAAAGTAATTTATTAACTTACGTAAATTTTTAAAAAAAAAATTTTAAGAAAAAAAAAAAAAAAAAAAGCCAAAGCTACTTATTTGCTTGTATCCAAATGGGCTCTAAGAGACTTGGCACCCGGTGCTGGCAATGGACCCCAATTACCAGGCAGCCCGACCTTGTAAGGGTAGGTTATGAGACCCTGGAATGGGTCTAGTATTGAAATCTAGACCCGGTATTCAGATGGGGTTCATGCTGAATGATGAATGGTTGGACCCGGTCTGATTATCAAGGGAGCCACATGTATCAAAAGAATTGATGGTTTAAAGACTTGTATAGGTAGGGTCTCACTCAACATGCAGTTTATAGTCACACTTGTTAGATCATAGGTCATATTTCAATGATTCAAACTGATAATCAGATTTGTAAGATACCTCCAAGAAATTTTTTAAATTAAACTAATTCAAACCTTTGATCATTTAACTCATTTCCCTCTGCAACCCTGCTTATGTAGATCCAAGGATAAGGCCTTTTCAGCTAGATTAAGGCTCAAGGGGTGGATCTAAGCTATATTTAGCTCCAACCCAAGGATAAGGCCTTTTCAGCTAGATTAAGGCTCAAGGGGTGGGGCTAAGCTATAGCCAACCCTGCCGCTTCCTAGCCCATCCCAGCCCTTTGCCACCCCCACTTGTGACTCCAAACGGGTTCATTCATTGTTAGTAACGGTATAGTAAGGCACGCGTCCGAAATACTTCGTGCATGCCTTTTTTGTATCGAAATGATTCCTTCGGTATGTCCGTCGTCATCAATGCACAGGTTCCGGTTTCCAGGCACTTCCTCTATATAAGATGAAGCTCTTCCCAATGTTTACTATCCTTAAGCCTTTCCTAATATCTCTAGTTAGGTGCCATTATCGGCATGGCTCATGATATAGAGCCCTGGCCTGACTCCTTTGGTAGTTCTTTAGGCTATTCAGATATAACAGAGGGGCTCTGCAATCAACCTATGGGAATGGGTGGTATAGGAAAAGAAAGGAACTTCCCTAGATACGCAAATAATTTGCTAATCCACTGTAAGTATTTCTTTCAGTAAAATGGTAGTGTGATTACATCATTATAAATTATACTGCTTTTATTTTATTGTGGCACTTCAAGACTATCCATTAAGTAAATCGGGCTTTTCAGCTGCTGTTATGAAATTTCACTTCCATCAGATTGTCCTTTTCCTTTTTTGCGTCTGCCTTATTTTTTATAGCCATTTATTTTCTAAGATACGGATGCTGAGAGACGGTTTGGATGATTCCTTGGAGCATGATCAATCCATGATAAGTCCCGACAAATAGATGGTTTGGATGGTCAGCAGGGCCCACCATAATGCTTGTGAGATATTCACCTGTTTATCCATTTTGTCGGAAAAAATAATTCAGATCCAAAATTCAAGTAGACTGCACTGTAAAAATCAGTGGAGGATTGAATGCTTGCCATTGAAACCCTTTTGGGGGTCACAGAAATTTTAGATTTATATGATATTTGTTTTTTTATCTTCATTCAGGTCTGTCTGACATTATGAACAGATTAGATGGAAGGTAAAACTGTGAAAATTATTGTCCCACTTCTATTTGTGGTGTGGACCACTTGAGCCTTGGAAATTATTCATTTTGGGGATCAAGATCTAAAACGATCTCACCAAATGAGTGAACGGTGTAGATATGATAAATACATCATTGTGGGGCCATGTAACTTTGATCTCCTTTGAACCGTTAGTACAAGTGGAGCTCGAGGAGCGTCAGCGCACCCACCCACACTACCTAGGTTGCTGGGGACGCGTATTGCGTCCTACCCCCGCCCGTCTCTAGCCCGAATGGGCAGTTCTGTGGGTGGGCCCACCGTGACATATCTGTTTATCTACACCGTTTGTTTATCCGTTTTGTCAAATCATTTTAAGATATGAACACAAAAATAGGCAAGTCCAACGCTCAAGTGGACCACACCAAAGATAACTGTTGAATTTAATGCAACTTGCATTTATTTATTAGAGCATTTAATGCAAACAAGCTTACTATTCGTTGTAGTCCACCGACTCATTTTTGTGCAAATATAGTAAAATGGATTAGCTGGTGTACCAACCACTAGTAACCGAAATCGGATTGTATACTGACTTACTCAATATGCTATAATCATCGTACTCAGTAAACTCTGTTGGGCCCACTGTGAATTCATGTGGCTTATCCACCCCGCCCATCCATTTTTCCATATCATTTTAGGGGTTGAGTTCAAAAAGCTCAAGTATGCCATACCATAGGAAACAGTGTAAGTATTGATTTCCACCCCTGAGACCTTTCTAAGGCCCCAGTGATGTTTATTTATCATCCAAACGGTTCATAAGATCACACAGACATAGTTAAAGGGAAAAAAACAAATATCATCTTGATCTAAAACTTCCATGGCCCCCAAGAACTTTTCAATGGTAGAATTCAATTCACACTGTTTCAGGTAGTGTGGTTCACTTGAGCTTTGGATATGATTAATTTTTGGTTTAAAGCCCTGAAATTATATGATAAAACGGTTGGACAGAGTTGATACAATGCACGAATGACGGGCCCCACAGAGTTTACTCAGTATGATTAGGGTGGGACCCACCTTATGTGATTTTGTAACATTATCAAGCATGTATACGTCGTGGTTCACAGTTTCTATAATCGGGCCCATTTTTGGCCATGCAGCTCTTGTTTAGCAATCAGGACCATTGATCTGTTGGCCCCACCATGGAAGGGCCATGACACAGATTTCTCATATTGGAACATCTCAACCACAGATCATGACCCTTATCCCGTTCATATGAACTGTTGCTGTATTGTTAACCGAGGAGATTTTTGGGGCATGGTCCATCCACAATGGAGGATCCAACGGTTTGGATGATACAGATCGAATACAGGGCCCCACTTTTATACAAACTGGAAAACAGAGTATCATATCAAGCTCACAGGTATAGGGAATAAACAGAAAATGGATACTGAATTGAACGGCTGTGATTGATTACCAGGGGGCCATGTCCCACTCTCGCCAGTGAAGTTGCAGAAGGTGGTAGGGAATTCAAGCAAGCTGAAGATGCGGTTTGCGCACAGCCAGCAACAGAAAATTCATGTACTTGGCCTTCCACACTCACTGGTCGAGGTTAATAACAGAGTCGGAGGACAGCTTCTGTACTCAGCCTTCTTCATGCCATCCACCACGGCTCTCCACATGCAAGCTCCCCATTCTCTTCTCCTCCATGGCGGAGCAAAAATCAGGCAAAACCTGCTCTTTTTCTTCCCAAAATTCAACTGCATGGAGCAGCACTTCTGGCGCACCCATTCTATACAAAATACAAAAGGATGCAGCTGCAAGCAATAGACAATTCAAAGCAAAAAACTCGTGGACTGTGGAACTCTCACATTGTAGCAAAAAAAGACTAATGGATTGTGGAACACTCACATTGTACGCAGGATTCTGTAAATTTCAATTAAAATTGTAATGTATAAATTCTATACAATTGAATTCAAATGATTATAAGTTTTAATACATTCCCTTTTTGTATATATGTGGACATTAAATCATCAATCTGGACCATCCACTCTTCCTACTTCTATAGGAAATTTTCCATCTAAATATTGACCGGGATGAACATGATGAGGTTGATCACCATCTTCCTCATGGATAACTACTCTGGTGGACTTAAAATGGATAAGTACTCCGGTGGACTTAAAATAGGGAAACGACTATCACTCTGATGGTATTTCACAAATTCGGCATGGGCAAGCGGGCATGGCCAGGTTGGGTAGCTAAAGTAGCTCGTCCTACCCCAAAATCATAATGGTACGTCGAATAACTCATTCCGGATTGCGAGATATTCTCGATTTAAGGTTTGATAGTCCGGATCACTTCTGCCATCAATCGGCTTTTTTTTTATCCATCTTGGCCATGAAACTGTCCACGCCCTGCCATACATCAATAATGTCATAGAAAAGTGAAGGGATTGGATCAATGAAAGTCCTGTGATCAATATGAATAGTCCTTAAGAGTCCAATCTTAATAACATGATTGTGAGTAGCTTGACAGCTGAATATGGTTAAAAAATAAAAGGTCGGTGCTAAAGAATTTTAGCATTCTTTGGCCAATATGATTTTTAGATGGTGGGCCATGAGAAGTTATGGTTATAGGTGCACGTGAACTTTTATTCAAGGCCCAATAACAGTTAGATTTGGACATAAAAGAAAATGAGCTTGAAAAGATGCACAAGATATAAATAGTTTATTACAACTTAATTCACCTAAGGATGAGGAGAATACAATATTCAAACACAATAAATAATATATATATATATATATATATATATATATATATATATATATATATATGTATGTATATCGATCAGTTTGTTATGGTCTTCATCAAGGACATTCTGATATATTCGATGACCTATGAGGACCATATGCAGCATCTGGAGATCGCGTTGCAGACCCTTTGTGCCCACCAGCTGTATGCGAAGCTAGAGAAATGAGAGTTTTGGCGGGAATAAGTGAAGTTCTTCGGTCACGTGGTGACGAGGGAGGGTGTCAGCCCATGACCGCATCCGGGATCTGCACTTTTCTTGGTTTAGCGGGATACTATCGGCGTTTCATTAAAGGCTTCTCCCGTATTGCAGCCCCGTTGACCAAGTTGACACGGAAGGGCGCGGATTTTGTTTAGACTGATGCATGTAAGTAGGCATTCGTGGAGCTAAAAAACCATCTGACGTCTGCCCCTGTCCTAACTCTTTCCTTTGGGAGTGATGGATTTGTTGTATTTATCGATGCCTCACATATTGGCTTGGGTCCTTACTCTTACTCGGGTGGTAGACTCCCAGGAGTTTCAACACCGGGTCAAGGGTTCGAGTACCCACCAATGGTGAAATCTCACGGCGTGCGTGTGTGGGGTGTGTGTGCTTGTGTAAGCGTGTGTGTGTGGGGTGTGTGTGCTTGTGTAAAAAAAAAATTGGCTTGGGTGCTGTCCTGATGCAGCACAGGAGACCAGTGGCTTAGGCGTCTCGTCAGCTCAAGGTCCATGAGCTGAACTACCCCACGTATGATTTGGAGCTGGCAGCAGTCGGCTTCACACTGAAGGTGTGAAGACACTATCTCTATGGGGTCAGGTTCAAGCTCTTCTCTGACCATAAGAGCTTGAAATACTTATTCTCTCAGTCCGAGCTGAACATGAGGCAGAGGCGTTAGATGGAGCTCTTGAAGGACTATGATTTTAATCTTCAGTACCACCCAGGCAAGGCGAACGTGGTGGCGAATGCTCTCAGCTGTCAGCCACGAGGCCTGGTGGCACACATGATGATTTAGGAGTGGAGGATGCTCGAGGATATAGAAGAGTATGACTTCAATTTTGGTCTGCAATCTTCTATCGTTAAGTGATCGAGTCTGTCGATTCAACCATCTCTTGTCGCTAGGGTGATCGAGGCTCAGTAGATAGACGAGTCATTACAAGATTACCGAGCAGAGGCAGCATCTAAGAGTCAGACAGATTGGCAGATTGGTTCTGATGGTGGACATCGCTTCAGAGGCCGATTGTGTGTCCCGGATATTCCTGAGTTGCGCAGAGATCTTATGACCGAGGCACATCGATCACAGTTTTCTATCCACCCTGACTCCATGAAAATGTACCGTGATATGAGGCGACAGTATTTTTCGGTGGAGATGAAGCGCCAGATCGCCAATTTTGTGGCCGAGTGTGACACATGCTAGCGTGTCAAGGCCGACTATCAGAGACCCCCTGCTCCATTGCAGCCGTTGAGCGTCTCGACGTGGAAGTAGGATCACGTGTCGATAGATTTTATTATGAGCTTGCCGAGGACTTAGCGCGGTCACGACGCCATTTGGGTCGTCGTTGATCGTCTGATGAAGTCGACACATTTTTTTTGTGATTCGCGTGACTTGGCCTTTGGACTGGCTTGCGAGGTTATTCATCTAGGAGATTGTGAGACTGCATAACATTCCAGTTTTGATCGTTTCTGACCGAGACCCGAGGTTCACGTCTCAGTTTTGGGGAAGCTTTCAGAGAGCGATGGGTACTATTTGCAGCTTAGCATCGCGTATCATCCACAGATTGATGGTCAAACCAAGAGAGTCAACCAGATCCTTGAGGATATGATCTGGGTATGCGCGATTGACTTCAGGGGTATCTGGGATGAGCATCTGCGATTGGCTGAGTTCGCATACAACAACAACGATCAGGTGACCATTGGCATGACTCCTTTTAAGGCATTATATGGCAAACCATGCAGATCTCTGAGTTATTGGACCGAGGTCGGAGAGCGGCGTCTCCTAGGTCCTGAGCTTATGCAGCAGACGTCAGAGGCTATCGATATCATCAAGCAGAAGATGTGCACAGCTCAGAGCCAACAGAAGAGTTTCGCTGACTGTCGGCATCGTCCCTCGGAGTTTGCAGTGGGGGACAGAGTGTATCTCAAGGTTTCGCCCATGAAGGGCATAGTTCGATTTAGAGCGAAGGGCAAACTTGCCCCAAGATTTATAGGACCTTTTGAGATCACTAGGCGCATTGGTATTGTGGTCTATCGGATTGCCTTTTCATCTCAGTTGTCTAGCATCCACAATATTTTTCATGTCTCTATGCTGAGGAAGTGTGGGTCAGACATCATTCCTGTTATTGATTGGCAGCCGTTAGAGGTTCATAAGGACGCTTCTTACATTGAGCAGCCAGTCCGCATCCTTGATCGAAAGGAGCAGGTCCTTCGGACCAAGGTCATTCCCTTGGTGAAGATTCAGTGAGGTCACCATTCTGTCGATAAGGCGTCTTGAGAGCGCGAGGCCGAAATTCAAGAGCACTATCCCCATCTCTTTGACATTGATTATATGTTATACCTTGTATGCTGTCTCCGATTTTATTAGGACGATGTCTTATTTCCTCTTCTATTATGAGTTATGTTTACTTGCAATGATTGTGTAAATTTCAAAGACAAAATTTTTATTTGGAGGGGAGAGTTGTAAGACCCGTATCCTTGACCGTACCATTCCGTAGGCTTCCACGGTCCTCCGATCAACTTCCGGCAACCCTCGACCTATATCCGACGTTTACACCGAACCTAAGTCGAGTCTTGCATATCGGAGTTGACTCGACTTGAAACTTGTACCTAAGCAACCATGCCGTCGCCGCGGTTCCAACGCCACGACTCGCGCACCAAACTGATACCCAAGCCAGGAGATGTGGGCCCACATTCATTCCGAAGAAACGCCGCGCGTTACGAATTTTGAGAAAATCTTTGCAACATGTCCCAACAATCAATCAATCAAGTCAAGTACACACCATACCTCAAGTATCATCACCCATCCCTCCTTTTTCCACAAGTCAACTCTCTCTCTCTCCCCTACCCATCCCTCTTTTTCAAAAATTCAAACACACCCATACCTCTCCATCCCCTTTCCTTACAACACACATCTCTTATCAATCTATCACCTCTCCCTCTCACATTTCTCAAACTCATTTTCCAAGCCACAAAAAAATTCCAAACGTCTAACCCTTCCAAGAGCAAGCCAAGTGTGGCCCACTTCTCTACCACCCAATCTCTCATCCCCACCATCAAAACTCTATCATCCACTGTTAAAAGTTAAGCATAGGAGCTAAGGAGGCTAAGGGAGTAAGAAGGAGGCCAAAAGGTGGGTGATCCACCGTTGATTTCTATTTTAAGGGCCCACTTGTGGTGGGACCCATCTTGATGTATGCATTGTATAGGGAGGGCACATAGTGGCAGGGTCCCTCCCATTTCCACCACTCTCTCTCTCTCTCTCTCTCTCTCTCTCTCTCTCTCTCTCTCTCTCTCTCTCGCCTCTTGTACGATGTGTGTGTGTGTGGCCCACCATGAATATGCATTTTATCCATGCCGTCCACCCTTGTGGGATCCACCCGATGGATGTGTTGGATCTACACCGTCTAGCCTGTTACCAGGTCTAGACGAAAGGATAATACAAATATCAGCTTGATCCTAGCGTGTGGCCCACTGGACGTAGGGTCACCGTGATGTAACATCCACACTGTCCATGGGATCTGGACGGTGGGGCCTACTGCACGTGTGGTAGTCCACACCGTTGACAAATTGTAAATAATATATATATATATATATATATATATATATATATATATATATATATATATATATAATAATGATATATGAATGAATCATATAACACTAGTTTTTTATGCATGTGCCCCCCTTTCGACTATTTATGGTATTAGAATAGCACGTGGGACCTACCTATTGGATGTCCTCCCCACCCATCTCTTTGATCCAGACCGTCCAGCGGTCTGGACGTGGACATCAGCCACCGTGATGTATGGGTTTGAATCCCCACCTTCCGTCCAATTCGTGGACGTGGGGCCACTACATGCCACCCGTCTCATCCATCGTCCATCTGTGTGGGTCCCACTGCTGACTGACATTAGCAAGTTCTGTGGGACCCACGTTATATACCAACCGTTTATCCATTTGATGGGTTCTTTCTAAACGGTGGGCCACGTATGTGGACCCCACCCCTGATGTATGTGATCCAGCCCAACCATCCATCCTTTTGGCAAGTCTGTCTCAAGACTTGGGACTAAAAATAAGACAGATCCAGTTATCAGGTGGACCACACCACAGCAGCAGTGGGTTTGAACGTCCACCATTGAAATCCTTCAAGGGTCCCAAAAAAAAAGTTCTAGATCAAATGATATTTGTTTTTCCTCTTTAGCCAGGTCTTGTAACCTTATGAACAGATTGGGTGGAAAATAAATCTTGTGGTGGCCTTGTGTGGTTTAAACAATGGAAAACATTACCTTCACTGCCATTTGTGGTATGGTCCAGGTGATCCTTGGGATATGATTCATTTGTGATGATGTTCTAAAATAATCTCTAGCTATAAATGAATAGTGTGGTTAGTTTGGGCCCAATTAACCTGGCCCAATTGATTCAGCCCATTTGAATCGGCCCATTTAACTCAGCCCATTGATTCAGCCCATTTGAATTGACCCATTTAACTTGGCCCATTGATTCGGCCCATTTGATTCGATCCATTTAATATGGCTTGATGTTATACATATAATGGGCCATAAGTGAGGCCCAATGTGATGCGTATATGCCCCATAAGCTAGGCCCATGATGATGTATATTAAGCCCTTATATGAGGTCGTGGGCCCATTATACGATTGGCCCTATGAGTGTCATTTCTTTGGAGCAATGTTGGTTAAAAGTCCACATTGATAGGCAATGACGGTTGGGCGTCCACATTGTGACCTTCCCCTTAGGCCTTGTTAGGCTCATTCTCATCATTCTCTAGTGGATTAACCCAAACGCTTGGGCCCCATTGTAATGACTCGAAAAATTTTGTACCTGAACCCGAGTACTACCTCTATTTTCCTTAGAAGTTGATTGTGGGGTAATTAGCGCTAACCTTGATTGCTTGTGAAATTTGCATCAATCACTTTAAATTTGATCTGCATGACTCAAAACTTGTAGTATCATTAGCGCTATGTTACTCTGAAATCTGGGACTCATCGCTAAATCCAGTTGCTCTTGGAAATTTTTGAAAGTTCTGGATCGGACCTGGACCACGCGTCGAATGTCTGATAGCGATGATCTTATGCTGTATTGGTCACCATGTTGGATTTGGCCATCACCTCAAAAATCAAGTTCAGATGATGTTTTAGGTCAATTTGATTGAGTCCGGAGTGAAGAGTGTGAGAACGGTGAGAGATTAAGTATGCTTTTATGAAATCTGAGTCGTGTCGCTTGCGCGATGATTTTAAGCAATCTGACCGTCGGATTCTGACCCAATTTCACCCTCGGATCAGGGAAGATGGCCCAGGCAGGTCATAGTGCTTGTGGCCCTGATCAAGTTTCGGTGACCGTTGAATTGAGTGTGGTTCACCACGTCTGATCTGTTGAGCCGATCGGTACGAAAACTCAGTCTGACCTAGATCCATGGTCAGTGAGCTTAAGTCCGACCTCTCGTGGAAAAAGGCCCACCGGAAGTGTTCCGTTGGATCGAGAGAGGCCTGTTTTGGTTATAACCTAAGTATACCTTGGCCCTGGGGTTATTTTCATCAATGTTAGGCCTATAAATAGACCTTAAAACCCTAGCTCTCTTTTCCATACGAATTTCCTAACCCTAGCTAAGAAAGAGAGAGGAAAAGAGAGAGAAAGTGAGAGAGAAGTTGGTGAATCATCTTAGATTCTTTCCTATTACTTTTCATCCTTAAACCTTCACTTTTGAATCGTTATTCTGACAATTCTGAGTTCATCCTTGGGTAAGTTAACCTAACCCTAATCTGTTTTAGAGCTTAGATGAGTCTATGTGTTGTTGTAGCTCATTTCTATTCTTGCCTTAGGTTATCCTGTCGCCGTTAACGAAGACATATCATCTGAATCAGTTCGGTGTTCTATTTCTGGTTTAAGGTGCGGACTTTAATTATATAGGTTATAGTTTTCAAGGCTTCTAATGCCAGTGAATGGTATATTCTTGCTATAGATGAGATTTCACATGCCAAATGTTATGTTTATTTTGCGTTCCTGATATGCATGTGTTATATTTAGATTTGTGTATTCTAAGTGTATGTAGGAAGCGCCGTATACGTATAAAATATGAACATGTGATTGCCATGATTATCTGTCGTGTTTTCGTGCTAGATATATGTGTGACAACTCCTTGGCAAAAGGAATTGTCCAAATGCGTGTATTTCAACATACGTCATGTATGTTGATCTATGTATTCTAAGTGTTTGTAGAAATGTCTGAATGATCTGGTGTGTAATATAGCAACCTAGTATGGGCGTTGAGAAGCGATTCTCAACTCTCCTATTAGTGTGTATGATTTCCTTCATGCAAGTTACATTCCTTATTGTTTAATTTCAAGTATTACTTATGTGAAAATCCATGTTAAGTTGATATTCTTCGAATGCTTACATACCACATGATTTAAGTTGTTGTTCCATTACTATTCTAGATTGTTGATATGAATATCTGTTGTAGTGGAATGTGTTTGAGACTATGATTTAGTCCAGGAAATCGGTAATCGGCCTTGAGTTCGTGGCTGAGGTTGCTTTCGCCACGTAGGACGTAATTTGAAAAACCCGAGTCATATTAGAGTTATCGGCAGTGGTTTGGCCACGCGAAGTGTTTGCGCACTCTATGTCGTTCAACCCAACGTGCGCTCGTGCTAGTCAAGTTCGTCAAGTAACCCGATTGTCCGATGTATGTTCACCATGTATGGACGCTATTGCTTGAATCTAAGGTACCAAACTTACCATTGCAAATCCTGTTAACCATTGTACCTTGATCCGCTAAGACTCATGAGCCGGACATAGTGGTATGGGACACCATGGTCGAGCTGTCGACTTACGCTGGGGTGACGAGCCTCTCCGTAGTAACCAGTGAGCAACCAAACTCGTGAGCCGATTATGGTGGTATGGGACACTAATTCGTGCTGTTGGCCTACATTGATTGGTGACGAGCCCTTTGTAGTGACCTCGAGCATGCCTGGATACCGCATTGAGGTGACGAGCCTTATTGTAGTAACGAAGTTATGATAGGCGTGCATTGATTGGTGACGAGCCCTTTGCAACGACTTAAAATCATATGATCGCATGAGATGATTTAGGACTGACGACCCTAAAATGGATCACTGTTTGGACGTTGATATGAGGAAGGTACCTTAGCTTCCCAATCCTGCTGTATGAAAAGGACTAATAACAACTGATAATCATGTTTATGCACCGCATTTGCATGTGCCTGAAAGAGGTGGCGCACTTTGAGGCGATGTCATGCGTAACGTAAGATGAAGACGCTGAGGGTGTATGTGTGAGGGCACGCATCATTCTACATACATTCTTGCATTAACAAGAGTACTTAGGACATGTTTGATTGTTCTGCTTTATCATTACTGCTTGATTGAATTGATAACATGTTAACCTTTGCTTTATTGTTCCACTGAGTTGATCACTCATCCCCTCGTTCTGGGGTAGTGTTTAAACACCCACCAAACTCTGTCTTAGATGCAGATGTTGATGCGACCCCTGAGGCAGAGCCGGAGATCGAGGATGATGAGGCTGCATTTTCTTTCATGCAGTTTTCAGGCGGGTTCTAGTGAGCCTGGTTCTGATGCGTGAGATTCTGGGATTTCTTTTGGGATAGTTGATGCCTTTTAATACATGTAATTTTGATATTAACACTTGTAAGTATGACTTGGTATGTATATGTAGTTTAGGGATTTGCACATGTACACTTATGTATCTTTAAGTCTTCCACTTGCGTTCTTCACTTATCCCTAAATTATGTTGCAGTTTGCCTTAATCTATTCTATGTTTTATATACTCTTACAGACATCCATCATTACATATGTTGCATAAGTGATGTTTTGGAACTCGGGAGTTGAGTTATGCTCGACCCCCGAATTTCAGGGCATTACACCCATTGATTTTAGTTGATCCATCATCGGTCGTCCATCTATGAACCCCGCCTTGCGTCGAGGTTGATTATCGATGTCGATTATTAGTGTCGATTGCCGATACCGACTACCGTTGCCGATTATGAGTTTGCGACAGTATAGCATCATGATACATGCCCATATGCATCATTTGTATCTTTGTGACTAACCATTGCATATGCCATAGTACAGGTGGTTTATGGGACTCCCTAATAAGCGGGGTTATCTCACATAAGCGCATGATATGCGCAGGATTGATGCATGATTAGACTGCATGACTCATACACTTTGCATTTGTGTGATTGTGATTACTGTATGCCTTAACGACATCAGGGCCATAGCCTCCACAGACATATTGTGGATACCGGATTGGATACTGGAAATACTGTTTCTAGCATCAAAGCGTCATAGATGTCCCTTGGTGAAAATCTCTAAATCCGATGGTACCAAAAGATGACTCCAATGTCGAGACCGAGTGGATACATGAGCGCACGAGGGCCGTACACCAGTAGACCGCGTCTCCCACTGTGTCGTGGTCGATTGGAAAGAGGTGTGACCTTACCCGCCTGAGTGAGGGGGCAATTTCTAGGTTGAATTTGACCAGCTTGAGGAATGGGTCCGTTATCGACGAGCCGGGCCCAATATTGGCAGGTGAATAGTGAGGTCTTTTCCACTCTCCTAGTTGTGCATTCGGATAGGGGCGGCACGCTGGCGTAGAGTGTACTAGACCCCGATGATTATCCAGAATGAAAACTGTACTAATATTTGATGAGCTGTATGGGGATTTGGATGAGGATTGACATGCTTGATTTGCATCTCGCATCGCATGGTCTTGATATGGCCGATAACATTCATATCTTTCACCACATAGTCTTGGTACGGCTGATTGCATTCATGTACCCATTAGCATGATTCCGCATTACTCTGGCATTGCATTCTGAGCACCTTCATACTACGCATACACTTACACCACCCCCTAAGCTTTCTATAAGCTTATGCACGATTAATGCATGCAGGTATCATCAGGACGCAGCCATAGCATCGCCACAGTTAGAGTATGTAGTCGAGCTTCTGGAGTTTCTGTTATTTTAATTATCTTATATTTCCCTTTCATACGTATTGTACTCAAAGTTTTTGATCATAGTGGATTTTGTAATGGTGTTCTTGTGGTTATTGTTCGTGGGTTATGCATATGGTTATGCTCATTACGAATCAAATCATGTTTGAAATCCTCCTTGTAGGATCCCAGGATCGGAACTTGGTGTATGGGTGCCGGGAGCCGAGAATGGGGTATTATGGAGGCTGTCAGCGCTGGATTCGGCGATCAGAAAATTTGTAAGCCCAGTTTCCGAGTTTGGAGCGTAACATCCCATCCCGTCTTCCTCGAGCCTTGTCCATTATTAAGACAAGGGATTTCTAGAGATTTTCTTTGTCCCGCTCATCCACATACAGACAGAGATTAAGCCCTCACAGGTGCCCGCTCATCCACCTACAGACAGAGATGCAAGGCTGCAGTGGACCACACGAATGTTTGGAAGCGAAAACGAATTGACTACTCCCCCTGCCACCAGCCCCGTGGCTGGTGGTCAGTACTCTGTGGACCTCACCATGATTTATGTGTTTCATCCATTCCGTTCATCGATTTTTACAGATCATTTTAGGGCTTCATACCAAAAATTAGAGGGATATAAATCTCAGGTGGACCACACCACAGGAAAACAATAGTGATTGGATATCCACCATTTAAATCCTCATCCAATCTATTGGTTAGGCCATACAGGCCCAGATGAAGGGGAAAAAACAAAGATCGGCTTGATCCGAAACTTTTATGGCCCCCAAAAAAATTTTAATGTTCGATGTTCATTCAACATTGTTTCCTGTAATGTGACCCACTTGAGATTGGGATATACCCCATTTTTGGTCTCATACCATAAAATGATCTATAAAAATAAATGGGCGGCATGGATGAAAAACACACATCATGGTGGGGCCCATAGAGCACCAACCACCAGCCATTGGCTGGTGTCATGGGGACTAGCCAATCTGTTCCCTATGGAAGCAAGGGTACCGCAGCCGGTGGAAAAAACAGTTGATGTATATGCTTAATCCCATGCATTCCCAACCACTCCCTATGTTAGAGCTGCAGGATGGCCACATCCCGTATGCCATCCCAAACAGATTTTTCAGTTCGTCCCCGGATTAGATAATCCGATCCATCCAAACAGGTTTCGAACATCGTCCAGGGATTTGGCAAACCGGTGGAACTCATTTAAAACCATTGACAACTGCCATCATAACCTTAAATCTTATATCATCCCTTCTAATCCCATCCAATCGGTCCGTCCAAACAGGCTCTTAATCAAGTTCCACCGTGAATGTGGTCTAACCTGAAAAATTGGCTAGCCCACTCTTCAAGTGGGCCACATGCAAGAGAAAAATGGGTGGTAATAAAATTAGCTAACTCTTCACATTTAGGGGCTGCTCGGATACCACCAAATAAGTTACTTTTTAACTTATATTATGTAATAAAGTTACTTTTTTTTTTTTTTTTACTTAAGTTAGTTTAATAAGCAACATTTTAAAAGTAACTCATCTTAATAAGTTAAAATTTTTTGCTTTTTTAACTTGTGACTTTTCTACCCTCGTATAGTGCCATAGGAAACTCTCTCTCAGGGGTATCACATAAGGCGCCAAACGGTGGATTGTCCACATTGAAGGTGGGGTTCACGCAATAGATGGTCCACATAAAAGGTGGGCCCCACATGATGGATAACCCCACATTTATATGGGCCCACATATTGATGGTCCACATTAATGCTGAGCCCATAATGATAAAATGCCCACATCCATAGCAGGCTGGCACGATGGACGACCCACCTACATGATGGATGGTTCATGTTAAAGGTGGGCTCTATATGCATGATGGGCACTAGACATTAAAGCTAGCCCCACATGATGGATGGCCATATTGAGGTGGCCCACATCATGGACAATTCACATCAAAGGTTGGCCTCTATTGATGAATGACCTACATTATCAAAGGTGAGCCCTGCATGATGGGCAGCCCACATGATAGACAGTCCCCATCAAAGGTGGGCTCCACATGATAGACAATTAATAATGGTGTGCCCCACATGATGGATGATCCACATTAAAATAGGCCCCACATGATGGATGGTCCAAATCAAAGGTCAACCCTAATGAGGCCAAAGAGAGTGCTCATGGTTTTAACAGCGGGCGGCTCATCTCTAGCTTCTCCTATGTTGCAATCCATTTAAGTTTGAGATCATAAGGGCTAGACACAAAGAAGAGAAGAGGCCACGGTGAGTTACTAGCAAAATTCCAATCATCAATGGTGCTACTATGGGCAAAATCCGAGCCATCTGTTAATAATCATGCAAATTCTCAAAATTTTCCAGGACCAACCCACCGGAAGTTAATAGGTCCAAACCCTGTCCAAAGCCAGGTTGGTTCCCATGCTGGGCAGGTCACCCGACCCATTGCCACCCTTACAAGCTAGTGACAATCCAAAGGTTGGCCCAGACCCAGTATGCTATAAACCCAATAAGTTTCTAATAAGTCAGGAATAGGGCCCTTAGATGTCACAAGTACTGGCCCATCCTCATAAATACCGGGTCTAAATGCTCTGGACAGGGCCCGGACCATTGGCCTCACCAGAATCCAACAGGGGTTGCATTAAATCAAGCTCAAACACTACCAGAGATATGGTTTAGGCCTTAAATCAGATTACTCAGGCCATTAAGAGCCTTGCATCTAGGGCTGGCAATGGACCCACAGCCCACCTGTAGGGCCAGGATCTGGGACCCTGAACTTAGCCTGGGGATCAAGTCTTGTCATTAAATCTAAGCCCGATATCCAGGCTGGGCCCATGCCAAATAATGAATGGTTGGGCTTAGTTGATGTAGAGCGGTCGCAGACATTTTCATGGCAAAGATAGACTAGAAAAGGACTGATTGGAGGCGGAAATGATTCCGACTGTCATAATCTTAAAATAGTTGTATCTTGCAAACCGGGATGAGTTTTTCGACACATTATATATGATTTTGGGGTAAGAGAACCTACTTAAGCCAACCAACCTGGCCATGCCGGGTTGCCCATGCTAGATTTGTGAGATTCCATCAGATTGCCAGTCAAAAGTCTAAATTATTTTCCTTTTTACCATAAATAGTAAGTTTTAGTTCAAGTATAACTTTTAATTCATTTAATTGTAGAGGTCAAGTTAGGAGAATAACATGGTAGGGTCAAATTGGACACATACTATTTTTAGCTGAAAACCATGAAGTCTAATAGGAATAGAGGTTGTCACGTTTTTAGTGTATCTAACTTGGAATCCAAGTCTAAAACTCTGTCCTAGGTTGAGTTTCTTATTTAAAGAGTTGTATTTTCATATTTTTATCGTCAATCACGTTATTTTGAATTTATTAAAAATTATTTCTACTTTTATGTCTCATGGATTAGAGGAAGCTCTGTGACCAGTTCAGAGAGCTCTATGGATTTTGAGTTTATATCCCCTGAGAAAGACAGTGATATCCACCTCATCACATCCCTCCCTCCGTCATTGTCCAATCATCAAGTGAGCCATTGATGTATTAAAAGAATTGACATTTTAAAAACGCTCATGTGGGGTCCCATTCAACAGTGTAAAGACACTTATGGATGCTAGGACATGTTTCAATGATCCAAACTAATGATAGGATATCTAGAATATCTCAAAGAAAATTCTTAGATTAAAATAATTCAAACCCTTGATCTTTTAACTCATTTTCATATAGGGTTAGCAATTCCACCAGGTCCAAGCCAGAGATAAACACTTTTCAGTTTGATTAGGGTTAAAGGGCAGGAGCTAGGCTATGGCCAACCATGGCCTTACCCTAGACCAACCCAACCTAGCCCATCCCATTGCCAACCCTACTTGCCACTCTGAAAGGGGTTCATTCATTGTTAGTAACAATTTAGTTAGGCATGCAACCAAAATACTTCGTGCATGCCTTTTCCGCGTCGATATGATTCCTTCGGTATGTCCGTCGCCATCAATGCATAGGTGTCAGTTTCCCGGGCACTTGCTCTATATAAGATGAGGTTCTTCCCAATGCCTGCTATCCTTCAAGTCTTTCCTAATATCTCTAGTTAGGTGCCATTATCAGCATGGCATATGATATAGAGCCCTGGCCTGGCTTCTTTTGTGGTTCTTTAGGCTATCCAGCTAAAGGAGAGTGGCTCTGCAATCAACCTATTGGAATGGGTGGTGTTGGAAAAGAAGACGGGCTTTCTCTGAAGGTAGAATTGGATTTTCCAATCCAATGTAAGTATTTCTTTTAGTAAAATGATGGATTGTACTTACATGCATTAATGTAAGTTACATTGCTGCTCGTTGCATTGAGGCACTTCGAGACTGTCCACGAAATTTCAATTCCATCAGATTATCCTTTCCATTATAAGTGGGCCTTATTTTTTATAGCCATTTATTTTCTAAGATATGGTTGAGGAGTTTGTGATGGTCCAATGGAAGTGATTCCTTGGGAAAATGATCCATCCATGATAAGTCCCTACAAATAGATGATTCGAATCGGGCAGTTCTTTTATAAGTCATCTTGATCGTCCATTTCATAGGCCAATGATCATATGCATGGAGCTTTCTAATGTGGTATCTGATTTTTTTAAAAAAAAATTTAATATACCATATTGTTTTCTAAATTATCATTAAATTTTGAATTTGAATAATGTCTTTTCCATAAAAGTGAAAGAGGGGAATTATGGTACAAGCTTTATTGAATGATATGATTATTACAAGCTTGTAATGAGGTTGATTTTATTTGGACACACTTGCTCGGGTGATCAAGGCCGTTGAAGGCCATCAGATCAAGAGTCAGTCTTGATAAGATCACCACTCCATGGGTGGATGGGCCCCATTGTCTGGATTAGTAAAAGGCAGTGACCCCTCTATTGCTGAGATCTCGGTATTAGTTGGTGCTAGAAAATCTCTTGGACCCTACCATGATGCATGTGTTTTATCTATGTTGTACATCCATTTTACATCATTATTTTAGGGCATCCATTTTGGATCATTATTTTAAGGCATTTTGGATCATTATTTTCGGGCATGAGTGCAGATCCACATCTCAGGCGGACTACACCACAAGAAACCAGCGGTGATTGAATACCCACCATTAAAAAGTTCCTATCGCCCATTGGACGAAGGAAAACACGAATAGCAGCTTGATCCAAAACTCTAACAATTTTTAAGTGATAGGGCATTCATTCACAACTGTTTCCTTTGGGGTGGTCTACCTGAGATTTGGATCTGCCTCATTTTTTGGCCAATGCCCTAAAATGAGTTGGCAAATGATATATTGTTTAATACATACATCACTGTGGGGCCCACAGCACGGACTTCAATTGGAAGGGTCACGACCGAATCCGAGTCCGCATCGTAATGACTCAATGCTCGAGGATAGATTGCTAATCTCACCTCAAGTGAGATTCATGGAATTCCTCCTACATACACGGATACAGAGGACTCGAAGATGCTGTCCTCAATCAGTTAGGAGTTCACCGAGTCAAGCTGTGACTCATACGAGTCAGGTCCAATCAGGCATATTTCCAATGCTGACTTGGAATTGTGGTGCCAAACCGGATTGGACCTGACTGAGTCAAGTGTCAAGTCAACTCGGACGAGTTGCCAATCAAGCCTCGCCCCAATAGATTGCTGGGCCTGGCCCAATATATTTGACACCAATGGGCTAAGTATGGACAATCGGGGCCCAACCAATCTTGTTTCTAAAGGTCCATTTATTTAACCATTGATTGGATTGGTTCGGATCATCCGCTGAGTGTCGTTTTTAATCTCTGTCATCAACTCGTGGAACACATTATGGACGGTCTCGATTGATCAGCATGCATGCCTCTTGTAGGGTGGATGATCTACGGGAATCCAGACCGTCCAAACTGCCAAAAATTATACTCAGAAGCTGATTATAACCATCTGATTGGCCTGTGAAAGCTCGGACCACTAACTCATTTAGTTTGTAAGCCATGGTTAGGATTGCTTGATCAGTGTCATTTTGGATATATATACAACAGAGAATGTGGTCCCCATTTGAATCGTCTGGGTAGCCATAAAAATGTTCTCTGGTCAGGATCTTCGGCAAGACACATCTTACCAACGGTCAGGATCACTAATTCGTGAAGCCTACTGACACAAACCGAAAGTCGCAAGTTGATGTGATGAACATACAATCATAATTTTAAGAGCCGAGACGCCTCTTCATGAGACCAAATTAATCTAATCCGTACATATGAGGCCCATAGTTGGTTTATCCAGGCCATTGATCTGATGAGCCCACAATGGACGAACCATGACCCAAAAATCTCCAAGATCGAAAGTAAGATCCGAATTGTTAAATCGTTTGTATTTGTTCCGCTGACCGTAGATTGTTGGCGTTCGGTTGGGAATTGGCTCATGGCCCTAGTAGGGCTGAAAGTTGGGCGGGTTCTACCCAACCGACCAATGACTGACCCGACAATGGGTTAAGCTTGGGCAGGATGTATAGGGTTTGGTCTCGGGCTTGGGCCATACAAAAGCCAACCCAAAAAAACTTGGGTCGGGCTCAGGTTGAGGTCTCGGGTTGCCTGGCCCAATTCGAACCCAATCGATATATAAATTCCTTATAAATTAATAATAATTGAGTACGGATCATCTATGTTGAAGGCCATCAAATTTCATTGGTCCACGTCATTTCCAATGACTCAAGCTAACAAGATACACTAGATTTCTTTCTCCCAAATAGATTACTTGATACACAGTATACAACTTTTAAAAGAGCAGTTGTCCTATATTTTAGCTTGTTTGTTTAGAAAAAGATATTCTTTATAATAAATAACTACATAAATATATTTAATACAATTATAGGTATAAAAATTAAAACTTGTATTGAAAATATAATAGACAAACGGAATAACGAAAATATTAGCATATATATACCGGACCAACCTGACCAAACCCGCTTAGGTTGGGTTGGGTTGGGTTGGGGTATGGGAGCGGCTTGAGAATTCTCAACCTGAGCTTGGGTTGGGTTGGGTTAGGGTTGAGGCATGGGAACCTAGCTTGGGTTGGGTTGGATTGGGTTAGGGTTGAGGTATGGGTACCTTGGGTTAGTCTAGGGTTGAACACCGACCCAACCCGACCCGACCCGACCCGACCCAACCCAACCCAACCCAACCCAACCCACTTTCAGCCCTAAGCCTGGGATATTTAGCTGCTCGAGGCCCAAGCAAGTCGTAGGCCCCACACCATCGATCCAATCAGCAATTAGTATCGTGTACACCTCAAACATTCAGAAAAAAAAAAAAACCATAGAAATGAGAGATTGGATTCCAAAATTTTCAAAGAAAAAAAGAATATTATGAAATTATAAAATGTTATGAAAATTCAAAGCATTGACAGCAGAAGCCTCTCTTTCTTTCTTTCTTTCTTTATTTCTCTCTTTCTCTCTCGTCCTTTCTCTCTAATCTCCTCTCTTTCGCTCTAGTCTCATCTTTTGGGGTCTTCCCCCCTACGATAACCTCGAAAGCTGCGAGCGATCCAGCTTCCGCCCGGTGGTCCGCGTATCAACGGATGATGTTTAGTCGGTCGATAAGGACGTCGAAGGTCTCGTCCCTGTCGACCATGCTCACCCTCACATACCGCGAGTCCCCACCGAACTGCCTGCCGCTCCGCGTCAGGATCCTGTTGCTCCGCAGGAAGCTTTCGCAGTCATCGACGTGCTCCGCCTCGCACTTCAGCCAAGCGAACGCTGCAGCGCACAATGAGAAACCCAGGTGAGATGGTACACTATACACCCCTTCTGTATTTTTAGGCTTTTCTGTTCTAATGGGCTCCATTTTCTGGGACCTGGTGACCCACCTTGGATTGCATGAGTCCACACGCTCAGCTGTGATCATATGTCGATCACAAGCATCGACTCAACCAACGACTGCCACTTACCATCCATTTGCAGGCTTTCGAAAGACGGTCGAATTAGATCATTTTGTGCGCCACGTCCAATCCAAGTAGGGCCGTCTAGTCAATTAAGGTGGGACCCATCTTAATTGATTTTGTAAAATTATCATGCTTTATTAGTATACTACTGTTTGCAGTTTCCAAAAGCGGGCCCATTGTTCGTCAATCAGGACCATTGGTCTGTTGCCCATTCCACAGAATTTCGCATATTGGAAGATCCCGTCCACAGATCTTGGGCCTTATCCGTATTTCTCCTCTTAACTATACACCAGGCCAAGAATTGAAAGGTTGGGATTGTTCACCGAGGAGATTTCTAGGGCATAGTCCATCCACTAAGGAGGACCCAACGAACCAACGGTCTGGATGTTCCAAAACGAACACAGGGGCCCACTTTTGTACAAACAGGAAAACAGAGTACCCAATGCAGAGAGAATCATACCATGCTCATGGAAGAAACAGCAAGGGATACTGAATTGAACAACTGTGCTTACCAGGGTGAGAAGTCCCACTCTCGCCGGCGAAATTGCAGTAGGCAGTCGGGAATTCCGGCAAGCTGAAGATGGGATTCTTGCGAACGGCGTCCCTAAGCCGATCCCATCTCTCCGCCATGAGGAGACGACCAAAGTCGAAGAACTTCAGCGTCTCTCCATCGCCAGACTCTTGCTCGCCTTCATACCCTCCCCGCACAGCCCTCAGGATCTTAGCAGCCCGGAGTTGCGAGTCCTTCGATACTCCAATGGTGTTGAGCTCGACGTACTTGGTCATTCTCCTGGCAACTTCCGGATCCTTAACCAGGGCCCACCTGTTAAATGCAAGATCAACACAGTTGGGGGTCATTTTCAGGCTCGTGGGTCCCACATCTTGCGATCAGATAGGACTAATAACTTACCCAATTCGGGTTCCTGCGTGGCCCGTGCTCTTTGACACAGTGAAAAGCATCAGATCATGGTCCGCCGGAGCAGTGATCGATGCGTATTGAGGCCAGTAGTAAGCAAGATCGTAGATCGTCTTGCCGCCTTCCCTGTTAACGACTGGTTGCCTCGCGAACCCGTCAGGGTTATTCGGGGAGGTAACCAGTTCGATGTATGGCCCATCACGATCAAAGGTGTAGGCATCGCCAGCCCACTTATAAAGCCCCGACTTCAAGAAATCGGTGACGGATGGATACGACTGCAAGCAACAGACAATTCAAGGTGACCACTTTGAATGTTATACCCCCCAAAAAAAAAAAAAAGATTTACGAAATTCCAATATAATTCTGTAGTATTTTAAAACATCATTAACAAACTAAATCATGAAATGAAATGTTTCCAAACCCACGTTGCCAAACATGCCAGAAACTCTATAAAATAATCAAGTCATGTGAGTCCGACAAAAGCTAGGACAGTGCTTTTAAAGGTGTTTGTTCAGTAACGTGTATGGAATATGATTCTTCGTCACATGCAATGAGAGAGAGAGAGAGAGAGAGAGAGAGAGAGAGAGTGCATTTTCAGAAATGGGTTCCGGGAGACATTGTCAGATTGGGCAATCCAATTTTTATTTGAGTGTTGCTTTCAACACCACATGCATGCCTCTTATACCCCACCTAACCGTCTGATCAATGGCCCTTATCCAACCGAATAACCATGACCGTCTGATCCTGGGAACCGACCAGACTGTTTTAATCAATGATATTGTAATGCATATGAGATTAATTAGGCTAACCCACAAACCAACATTAGAGCTTTTCAGCTGCTAAATCACGCAGCCTACACTCACTGAGTAGTAAGGGGTGGCGGACACCACGTTCATTGGCTCAGGCGCATCCGACGGCGAGAGCGCAAAGAGAGCCGCCTGATATAGCTGTGTCGAGCCAGTTCCGACGATTATATGACGGCCTTCCGTCTCAGCATTGCCTACTAGCTTGTGCAATTCCTTGACCTCCTCAGCGAATTCGGGCTCCAGGAACCAGCAAATGTTCCTGACGTCGGAGAAATAGCTCATCTTTTCCCAGCCTGGGATGATGATCGTACTCTTTTCGCCCGTCTTCCGCCAGAATGACTCGAACATGGTCGGATCGCCGCTGCATCGAATTCAATCGTAGAAAATAACAATTCGATTAATCAGGTATTAGCATGTAAGATTTGTATATGATGATCAAGGAATGTTGTGATTGGGCTGTGGAAGCCACCAAGTCAGTAGCTGGGATGGTTTAACTAAGAACATCAGAACCATCCACATTCAGGCAAAACATGAAACAATCGGATGATCGGATTCGTCCAATTGCCTCGACTTTCGGCCCATGGCCCACCTTTATGATGGCCTACCATACCAACGGCTCAAATCGATAAGCATGTACCCTACATCTTACGGTACGGGCATTGGGCAACACCTGACCCAGCTTTTACGAAGCATCAGCCGCCGTGAAACTGTGGGCCCCACCGCCGCCTTGAAAATGTGGGCCCCACCGCAAGAAGGCCCACAGCTCAAGCGACCAGTTTTTACCATTCCACCCCGCAAAAGAGTAACTCAACCAAAAATCACATTATGACCAAACTACCCTTGGGGAAAATAAAAAGCTCGTGGCACAGGGTAACCACCGGCGCACATTAGACATAAAAGCTAGAAAAAAGCTAAGGGAACTCACTGATCGAGGTTAATAATAACTGAGTCCGAGGACAGCTTTTGTACTCGGCCTTCCTCAGTCCATCCTCTGCCGCTACTGATGCGGCTCTCTACCTCCAAGCTTCCCATCTTCTTCACCTCAGTGGCAGGGCAAAAACCAGGTAAGACTTGCTCCTTTTCTTCGGAAAATGCCCTACGCCCTCTCTCGTATAAAAGGCCACTGAGAAGTACCAAATTCAATGTAACTGAGACGAGAAGCAGGTGCATCCGCCCCCTGCTTTTATTTCCCCAAATGCCCCTGATCTTTCGCCCTTCCATATCGGAACCAAATAGAAAATATCGAGAGTCGTTTGCTGAAAATAGAGATTGAGACGCGTTTGGGTGTGTTGAGCTGTATGCCGATTTAAAGGGTATTAGAGAAACGCATGAGGGAGCGCGTGGGCGTACGCATGCGGCTGATGCGTACACGGCCTGACCGGGCCTGACCTGAGCCCGACCCCTTCCAGATCCGGCCGCGACTCGAATCGCAGGCGTCCGTTTGCAAAACGCCGGTTTATACGGCGTTTATTCAGAAATAACGGCGATTTTCTGATGTATTTTGATTTCCTTCGTCGCTTCCAGCAACCCCTTCTCTCGTCCGGTGTCTCTTCGTCGAGTGGTGAAGCTGGAGAAACGTAGCCTTCTTTTAAGCAGCATACGTGGCAGATGCAATCAGGACCTTCCATTTAGTGGGCCCACCCACCACATATGGAAAGTATTTAAGAATACACTTAGAATCACTTTAATCTAAATTAACGGTAGAAAACAAAAGCTATCTGTGGTTAGATTAAAAAGTTTCCACGTATTTAATGAAAACGAAAGTTGGTATTCGGTGATATGGGTTATTTACGAGGACTTTCATGATCAGGCCCACTAAATGGATGGGTACGATTGGCTCATGACCATGATTCTGGAGAGAGTACTTAAGCGCAGTTCATCCGTTTCTACCATATACTTTTCACGCGCATCCCCCCAGGTCAGTCAGAAGTTGTAATTAACATGTCAGAGAACCAGATAATACACCTTTTAAGAGAATTGCATGTGAACTTTCATCTACAGAGCTCTCTTTTCCAAATGATTCCTCATTTAGATAATCTCATCCGTGCAAAATGTGGGCCACTCCATGTAGATCAACTAGGACGAAATTCAGAAAGAATGATCAACTAGACAGGCTTGAAACTCGAAATATATGGACAGCCGATTATATAACTAATTGAATGGTCGTGGCTCATCCAAAGGGTGGATTGGTCCCATTTTTCAAGAAACTTATATCCATACTGTTTCCCATGTTCTTAATGGCTATGATATACTAAATAAATGATATGTTAACTTGGAAAAATGGTCGTGTACGTTTTGTAATATGTGGACCTTTTCGCACACGAAAGATCTGCTGATTTCCCCACGCGTGCGGAAGCCCCGAAGCGGATTGCGTGAGATCCCGGTGAGAGAGATATTCATGTGCCCGGGGCTATGTGGGGCCCATATAGATGTCATTGAAAAATCCACCCCGTCCATCTATTTTAAAATATGAAAATGGATTAGAATTCTAAAAATCAGTTAGATCCAAAACTCACGTGGGCCATACCACACGAAATAGTGGGTACTTAACTCTTGGGGTGACGTAAGTTTTGTATGAGGATGATATTTTTTCCAACACTTAACCTGAGTGGTAATACGGCTATGAATGGTTTGGATGGATTATAAACATCGTGATCAGCTCCAGGAAGGTTACAACAGTGGACGATTCCGTTCCCACTGTTTCTTTGGTGTGGCCCACATGAGTTTTTGATCCATCTGTTTTTTTCAATTACTGTCCTGTTCTGGTCCTTCAAAACAGATGGACGGAATAGATTTATCACGGACATCTTTGCGGATCCGACACAGCCCCGAGCACAGGTATGTTTCTCCCCGGAGTAGAAGGCAATCCGCTTCCCGCCCACGGGCGTCGGATACGGCGGTGAAACCTCCAGCACCGAGCTCGGTACCGGTCCCTCGTACGTGGGCTCCTATTTATTTCATCCAGGCCGTTCAATTATTTTTTATCTCATTTTGTGACATAATACTAAAAAATGAGTCAGATTAAAATCCAAAATGCACCACACATAAGAAATAATGATGATTTAATCCCCACCATTATTGACGATTACAAAAGTTTTGAATTAAGCTGATATTTAATTTTCCCATCATCCAAGTCGGCGTGACCAAATCTATAAGTTGGACTGCAAATAATCATTACAATGGGCCTAGGAAGTCTTTAATGGTGGGCGTTGAATCAGCTATTTCCTGTGATACGGTCCACTTAATATTTGAATCTGCCTCATTTTTTGGCATATGGAAATGGGGATGAACAACGTGGATATAACGCATACATTACGGTGGGGTACACCGTACTTTTCCAGCATCGAGGGTCACTACTCAGTGCTCACTACGGAAACCGAAGCCCACAGGTAAGCGGATTACCTGGAGACGCGTCTACATGGATATCCCTGTTGACCCGAATCTGTGGGGGCCACCGTGGTGTATGTCTTTAATCGACGCCGTCCATCCGTTTCTTCACCTCATTTTAGGAAATAAGCCTAAAAATAAGGCAGATGAAAAACTCAACTGGCCACACAGTGGGGATAATGATGGCCACCGTTGAAACTTTCCTAAGCCAACCATTTTGTTTATTTGCCATCGAACCTGTTGATAAGGTAACATGGACATTGATGAAGGGATAACACAAATATCAAAGACGTTTTCAACGGTAGACATCCAATCCCCCGTGTTTTCTATGGTGTCGTCCGCTTAAGATTTAGATCTACCTATTTTCATGTTCACGTGCTAAAATGAGCGTAAAAAAAACTGATGAACCGCGTAATTCGCTTCGAGCCCACAGGCCTTCCCTAGAAAATCTATTTTGGCCGTCTGCTTACTTTGTATATTGTGGCCCACATAAGGAGCGAAACAACCTGATATTTTAATGCGAAGATCCAATCATTTCTTTGAACCAGATGAAAGGCCCAGATTTCACACTCTCTTTACATCTTAGATCATATGTCAGCAGGTGGATGGCGAAGCCTCCACAAATGTAGAAATAGTAAAACTTCCAGCTGCCCCTGCGTACTCAGAGAAAAGCTGCGGTGAGAGTTCCCCTCTACTTTTTTAACTGACATACTATGTACCGTACACATGTCATGCATGCACTTCGATCAAGACCGTCCATATTTCTAGACCCAATGAGGATAGACTGCAGGAGAAAAATTACACAGTAAAATATCGGAAATTGATAGAATGTGGAAATAAAAAAATGGTATTTCTGCTTCATGAATGGACCGTCCTGATTTATGCCCGATGATCTCATGTAGGGTCGACCGTTTTAACCGTACAGATCTCTCTTATACGTGTTATGTTAGTGGGAAAGATTGGTTGGATGACAACTAAAACCTACTTTCGCGTGTAACTTTCCATTTTTCTCTGCTTTTTCATCATAATCTCCGTCCTTTCTCTTTTTTATATATTTTTTAGCTAAAAGCTTGATACCATGACAGAGCGGAAAACGGATTGCGTACTAGTAAACTCTGTTGGGCCCATCGTTAATGTATGTGGTTTATCCACGCTGTCCATCCGTTTCTTCAGCTCGTTTTAAACGATTAGCCAAAAATTGAAACATATCAAAACCTAAAGTGTACCACACCATATAAAACAGTGAGAAAACAGTGGGAATAATTATTTCTACCGTTGAAACCCACATCTTTGTTTATTTGTCACCCAAACTGTTCATGATTTCACACAAACAAGAATAAAGAAACCCACAAAGCTGGTGTAAACACCCAATCTTTGTTGGGCTGCTATCTTCTACTTGTAACACTCCATCCATCAAGCGAGAATCATTATTTGAACCAGTCATATAAAAACATCATCCAAATTAAATTAAAATGAAAAAAAAAACCACTACGATGATCTACTTTAATGGGAGCAATGTAAAACTGCTCTTAAAACCTTGAAGCTGATTAGGTGTGGCCCACATCATATTTGGATCCGGATGATTTTATTTTTTTTATTTTTAATTTTTTTTTTACACTACTCCATGGTGTTTTGCACCCGATTAACGGTTGTACGTTGTAGCCATTACCACGATCCTATTTTTGAAATTTCGTCCCAATTTTCTCTGTTGGTGCAGTAGTTTTTTTCTTTTTTTTTCTTTTTTTTCTTCCTCGGGTCCTAGAATGGAGGATAGAACATGGTGAACGAAGTAGGTTTTGCATATATGACATTGTGAGCCACAATCAGGGACTTTCAATTCCATTCTATTTTCCCGCCAAGACGTCCAAACCATGCAGATGGTTTGCATAAACATGAATATTACTTGACATAAATAAGGTCCATACAAGCAATAGGTGGGCCATAGCATTAAAATCAATGAACAGCTGAGAATCGATCTGATCCATCATCAGGTTTACTGTAACTCATGCATGGATCAGCGTGATTTTCGCGTTTGGTGATCTTATCACCAGGACTGGCCTTTTGTACGGTTAGATGTATCACATCGATAAGGTATTGCCAGCAAATAAATGCACAATGCCGTGAACATGTACATATGGTGCTGGTACTGTGAGCAGTACTTGATAATCTACTTCTTGTACAAATTATTAACGTACAGCTATGTATATTTATCACATAATTCTCCTAATACACTCAAATTTCTTTTTAACTAAAGATTAACAGTGGGGACGTAGAAAACCGGTTAGCACCTCCGAGTCCTTCAAAACCTTGCATGGAAAGGGAAAGGATACCTCTAATGCCAAAGTCAAGCCAAGGAATTTGGGTCTATCACATGGTAGGGTTTGTAAGCTTAGATATGTGCTTACCTTTCTTTGCAGTGGCCTATCACATGGTAGGGTTTGTAAGCTTAGATATGTGCTTACCTTTCTTTGCAGTGGAGGGGCATATGTATATATATAGGTCCCTTGGAGGCAGTGTGGGGTATAGCAATGAATCCGTCACCCAATACCATATCATACTAGGAAGCTAATTTTGAGAAGGTGTGGTTGTTCCTCCAAGATTTCTGTAGAGAATCCAAAGGAGGAATTTCTGATAGATTTCAAGTGGTGGGCGGCCAACTAGGCCTAGGTGTAAGGCTGGACTCAACCTTAAACTAGGGCCGAGACCGAAGTTTGAGGTTGAGCTTAAAGTTAGACAGACTAAGCTCGGGTCGGACAAATTGAGGTCGAAGTCGATCAAACTAAGAACGCAATTGGTCTTGAATTGAGGCTGCAGTTGATGTTGGTTGAATCCGGTTCAACTTCAAGCTCAAGTGAGTCATGGCTTAACAAGCTTTTTGATGAAAGTTGTCTCCCCTTCTTGAGTCATCTTAGTCCGTCCGTTATTTTTACCCACAACAGACAGTAAAAATCTTAAACACATACACTTTTGTGTACTTGGTCAAAATGTGGAATAAACACATTAATCATATGACCAAAATTACAAATGGACACCTACATTTACGGTGAAATATTGGACCATCTATTGGATGGATCTCACCATTTAGATGTCACTGCCTGAAGGTAAAGGTGGTCCATTAAGTAGTTGGGCCATGATATTAAAAATAAGTATATTGGCTAGAGTTGATTTTTTCACAACTGAAAATTTGTGCAGTGGTCCACCTGCCTAGTACACCAACCTCATTTGTAGGACAGGGAATCTACCTTGTGGTACCCTTCTTGCAATGCTGGCATATATGGTGGTGTCTGCTTTAGTAGATTGGTCCATGCAGCATAGACTCCTCGAAACTCTTTACCATATGATTACATTACAATACTAAACCCACTTTTCTCCATCTCTACAGAAACACTCAAAATACTCTTATTTATATGGCAAAAAAGACAAGCAAATGTAACAAATAAAATGTAAAAAACATCCTATACTTAAGAAATATTGAGAGTGGTTTAAAAGAGAATTCCACTAGATTTTTTTTTTAAAGATAATCATAGTCTTTTAATTGTATAAGGGATTCAGCCACACTACTCTCGGCATTAGTTAATGCCTACCTCAATCTAGTACTGTTCCAACAAGCTTGAACTACTTGGTGAAGACCTAATACTTGATCTTAACTTTAGATGTCGAGGTTGAGTGGAAAAGAAAGAAAATGAAATTTGAAGTAGCTGGAGCAACTATCTCCCTCTAATTCTTATCGAAGAAGATTAACTATGATCAATTCAACAGTGCATATTGGATGAGAAAATCATTGTTCTGTACCGGATCATCTTCATGTGTGCCAGCACCGGCATTTGGAGGGTCTCAATCATCAAAAGTACGCATATGAACACTTATACGACATGGGTGGGCTTTACTGTTTAGATTGATATTTAATTTTGATTAGTGACAGTACTGGTAGGTCATCTAAGCCATCTCTCTGTTGCGAACCACTGTAGATGAACTATGTCTCCAAAATATCTTAAATGGCACAATCCCAACAAGCAATAAATGGTTAAAAAGATAAAGACAACAACAATCCTTGTTCAACATAAGAACATTAATTTTAGTATCGTTATCTGCGGTCTTCTAATTACGGATGTTTTGGGAGCCTATTCCATTTACCATGGGTCTCAACAAACCACAGGTTTAGATTACCGAATAATAGGCTCTACTTGCAAACCTATGCATGCCCTGAAAAAATACAGGCAATTATCTTTACTATATAAAACACCAATTTAGCTTTGGACAGTTTTACTCTCACAGTTAGTCTTCACAACATTGGTTAAAAGAGTAAATTTGTCATAAGGACTGGTCAAGATTTCAAATCACAAGGGGTGGTAAGTAATGCATCTAATTTTTGAACTTTTTTTAACATGTCTAGCCGACATGAAATATTTGATTGGGAATATGGTGCCATAAAAGCTCTATAACATCCATTTTGTATATCCATTGTATCGGTTCATATTAGAGTTAGTTTAAAAATTAGGTGGAAGGGGGAATTGAGTGATCGAGGACAAAAGAAGCAATGAAAATGGGTACTCTCTCTCTCTCTCTCTCTCTCTCTCTCTCTCTCTCTCTCTCTCTGTTAAAAGAAAGATATGAGTACACCTGTAACTTTATTGATAAAAACAAATATATACCTCTCGGACGGGTACCGCATAAAAAATAAAGGATTCAATCTATCATATATCCTAGTCCCGATGATGGGGACATCACGTGCACACGCGCACGCACGCCGTCCCCTCCGCATGTACGCTAGAAGAAGGAGGGGTCCACCATCGATCTACATCAATGACGACGTCTAGGGAAGGACTTCTAGTTAGAAGATGAAGTTTGGTTCAAAAGAGTGGGCCCGATAGTTAAGAAAAGTCATCATGGAATCTCATGATCGTGGCCCACTAATTGGATTGATTTCATATTTTAGGTTTTGCTTATTGTTATTATTTAGAACATCATGAACGTTTTAGATTTCTTTATTTGATTTTTATTTTAGTTCACTTTATCACCAAGTAATAGGTTGGGCACATGGTGCGAGTTTTGGGGTATATATAGGGTTTTCTTATAAATAGGCACTCCTTGTAATTATTTTAATTCATTGAAGATTAATAAAAATTCTGCGTTTTCCTACTATGTGAGTTGTGAAGTTTAATTGGGTACAAAGCCCTCGCTTCATCGAAGAGTTAACTACCGTTGTGCGAAGCCACATCCATCCCGATTCGCCCCTAGCCATTGCCATATCTACTACGCATCTTCTACCATCCCTTCTTCTCATCTCACCCCATCATCTACACTTCGAATCAATCATCTATTATAGCAATTCTCCTCCCCATAGCAGAATTTCAGAATCTGACCCTATAAAAGGGCAAAAACTTCGACGGAGCACCACGCACAAATCGTACATTGAATCGAGATGAGATTTGGGAGTTTTTTATCTTCACCCAGCTAGCAAACTAAACTTAGAAAAAAAATCTTATCTTCTGTTCACTCCCCAAGTATAGGGTTGTGATGTAGTAATAAACTCGGTAAGATCGAAGTCGAATCCCAAGGGATTGATACTTGTACATTATCTGAAACTAAATAGAACTAGAACTAAAATGAGATGAAATCTAAATCAAGTGTAATTTGAGGATAATGATGAGATAATTATCTATAACTTAAAGAATTCAGGGAAAAAAAACTAGGGATTCAGAGGATCCACTTGTAGAGATCAGGGAGATCTTATGCCTGCTTCAAGAATTCAATTGGACTTAGAGTCTCATCTTCATCTGGTTGAAGAGTGTAACCATGAAAATCAAGACTGAACTTCCTTTGATATAATTTTCAAGAGATGAAAGGTATATGAATTAGAATCAATTCCATCACCAAACCATGCCCAGGAGACAAAGTAAACAACAGAATTAAACTAATTACCAACCAATCAACAATGTATGAAGGTTACGAAGGGTACCGTCATCCGACCATACACAGGAGACGATGGTGAACAACAGAGCTTCCTGACGTCATAAACATAAAAAAGAAAATGAACATATTCACAGCTATTGCGGACCCATTGTAATTTTAGTCACAACATACCATTAAAAACTAAAAAAAAATCCCTTAATAATCAAACTAATATCAAGTTCAGTTCACAAATTAAAATTAAATCAAAGGCATAAAGAAGAGTCTCTCATTACGCTACAAGCTTCACCTCTTAGCCCTAGCTAAGAGGTTTAGCCTAGAATAAACATGATTAGGCTAAACATCCTTAAAATAAAAAGCAGTAGAATTAAACAAAAAATTAAAAAATAAAAATAAATACTACTCTACTCTCTCTCTCTCTGTCTGCTCCATGTCTGCCTCGAATTGAATTCCCTCCTCTCTCTTTCTCTTTTCCTTTTATATAGTAAGGAGGTCGGTTGGAGAACCTAATCACATGCCGAAAAGTGTTGGAGTTGGTGTGGAAGCCTTCTTCACGTAGCTGGAGTCGGTGGAATGTTCCGCACTCCCCTACATAAGCTTTGTTACACAGTCACGAAGACAGGGCCAAGATACCCATTTTCCTTCCTTTCTTCCCAAAGGAATAACGTCCCTTGGGATGTTTTGGGAAGGCCTACATGATGGACGGTCCAGATCAGCCGTTTGATCATCACCAAGATCACACCATAGCCCGCAAAAGTCGAGCTGCGTCCGGACGCAAAACAGGGCCTTGTGGACTGACGCTGGACATTGGTGAGGCCCATTTCTTGGTATTTCTTGAAAGATCTAATCCGTTCATTGGATTGTGCATGGAAAACCGGTCGAACTTGATCAGTTTTGGATCAAAACCGTAGTGACCCACAAAACTTCCTTTCTTGCCATTCATTCTGTGTTTTAAACCTTCATATACATCTAATGTCTGAGAGAATCGAGCCACACAGCAATGTACAGTCTATTTGTCCCCTTGGTGTGAATGGACGGTGCAGATCAGCAATATGTGTGATGATGGTGGCTACCGGACGTCGACCACAACTCTCTGTTGCTGTTTTTCCGCAGCAGGAAACGGAAGTTTCCATTTTCATGAAGGAAGTCGGGTCAGCGCCTGCTAACCGACTTGGTCCGTTTGGTGCACGGCTTCTATGCACACCACTTACGTAAAGTGGGTCCCACCCTGATGTATATGTGAAATCTGCTCCATCCAACCGCTTTTCCACCTCAATTAAGGGGTTAAGACTAAAAGTGAAGAACATCCAGATGTCAGGTGGGCCCCAAATTAAAGATTCATGGGCTGATCTGTCAGTTAGGTCACTTTCACAAGAATCCGGGAGCTAAAATTCGACGTGTACGGTTAATTTGAGGTCCTCAGGCCATTCATAAAGTTTTGAGCCCAACGGATGGTGGGAACCTTGTGATCTTGTATTCTGGCTGATTTTTGGGCTACTTGAGCTTCAGTTTTTCAATTTTCTCGGATCTCTAGCGGGTAAGTTCTTTGATCACGATCTCCTGGAGTCCGTTCCTTACCTTGGTGACATCAGTGTTAAATCTATACTTTTACCATTCTTTTCAGTCCATGCTCGTGAATTCACCTTACAACACAAACATGAATAAAATAGGGCATTAAACAGTATCATGTTCGTAAAAGCAGGTAATAACTGGGATCTAATATGCAATATTTGACCCTCAACACGGCCGGGATCACACGCACGTGCGTCTGAGCCATTGTTGTTGTCCACGCATGCGGTACTTCTGTGGTTCATCTCTCTCTTCTCTTGCACTCCGCTTTCACCCAAAATCCCTAAACCTAACCCTAAGTTACTCAAATCTTCAATTTTATGCCCCTTTTCTTACCCTAGGGTTCCCCAAATTGGAATTTCTAAATCCCTTAAATTAGGGACTGATTACTATGCATGTGTGGATGATTATTTCTTATCTTTGAGTATCGTTTGGTTCATAATTTTTATTTATCCAACCCTATCATGTGTAGGCTTGGACCCGCATAGATTCTCCTTAATTGAATGTATGGACTTTCATGTGGGATATGAAATTTGTGTAATTGTTTCTAAACTAACGTGATCTTAAACCTGAAATCTCGCACATCATATTTAAATTTCATGTGCTGCATCACCCGACAACCTAACAAACACCCCGTACACCTATTTGTTGTGTCCTTAGTATACAAACGCAACAGAATATATTACAATACAATTTGATCACGGGACCCATTTCATGAATCTTCATTTGTAATAACATTGAATATTTAAAATATAACTGTAAGACCCGTGTCCTAGTCCGTACCGTTCCATTAGCTTACGCGGTCCTTCCGGTCGAATTTCGGCAACCTTCGCACCGTATCCGACGTTTGCACGCGATCCTAAACTAGGTCCCGCATACCTAAGTTGGTTCGAACCGAAACCTATACCTTAGCGATCGCGTCGTCGCCGCGGTTCCAACGCCGTGACTCACGTACCGACAAGATACCCAAGCTAGAAGATGTCGGTCTGCGTTTCTTTCGAAGAAATGCCGCGCGTTGCGAATCTCGATGGAATCTCTATAACGAGTCTCATCAATCAACCATAAATGCATCCCTTATCCAAGTACAATCACCCCACTCCTTCTTTTCTCACAAGTCAAACCTCTCTCTCCCTCATCATTCCTTCTTAAAAAAATTTCAATCTAAACCATCCCTCTTTTACCCATTTTTCAAACCACCCCATACCATCCATTCTTTTCTTATTTTATTCCTTTATTCCATTTTCTTAAGCTCTCTCTCAAGCAACCCAAGACACTCCATACGTCCAAGCTTACCTCTCCCTCCCAAGTGTGGTCCACCTTCTCATCTTCCATTTACACCTTCTCATCTTCCATCTCAATCATCTAAACCCCATCAACCTCCATCAAAGTTGAAGGCAAGGAACTTAGGAGCCTAAGGGAGCAAGGAGAAGGCCTAAAGGTGGGTGATTTACCGTTATTTTCGATTTTAGGGCCCACTTGTAGGTGGGACCCATTTTGATGTATGTGATTTAATCAAGAGGGGCCCATAGTGGCGGGGTCCCTCTATCTCACTGTATATTTTTTTCTCTCTCTCTCTTTTCATTGTGATGGTGTGGATCCTACCAATATGTGTTATATCTACCCCGTCCATCAGCATCAGATGGTGTGGCCCACCCTATTGCAGGTGATGATCCACACCATCCACTGTTTAGATGGATCCAATACACCTTTCTTTATATATAATATATATAATATATATGATATATATAATATAATATATATTGTATATATATAATATAAGATATATATTATATATTTATATACTTGCAGGTGGGCCACGTACATGTGGGGCCCACCACGATGCTGAGAACATCCACGCCGTCCAGTGTCCAGAGACGTTGCTGGACGTGAGGACAGGCGTGGCCAGCACGGAGTGTGTATACTGACAGTGGTGTGTACTTACAAGCTTACAAAAAAAAAGGCCTTTTTAGAGTGAGCTATCCATGCCGGCCCCACCTTGATGCAGGTACTTAATCTAAGTCGTCCATCCTCTTCCTCAGATCATTTTAGGCGTTGAGCCAAATTTTGGGACCAATCTGATTCTCGAGTGGGCCATACCATAGGAAATAGTGGTGTTTACCGTTGAAAACCACCTGGATCATTTTTCTCGCCAAAAACAGGCCGCATATTGGACTCATTTGGTCGGTCTTGGACCGTGGAATCCAATGGTTGGAGTGGATTCATCTGATGTGGGCCCTGCAAGGAAAAAACCATCGAATTTTTCATTTAAAAAAAAAAAAAAAACCAAACAAGCAGGCAACGCTGCTGCCGCTGACATGCCAGGGACGCGCAGGCGCTGCCTGCAGCGCTGGCGGACGGACGGTGGGCTGGCCCTCACAACTCCAGTTGTGGGCCCCACCATGATGCGTTTCGAAAATCAACACCATGCATTTGATGGGTCCCCACAGGCCAGGTGTCCACCCCAAAAATCAGCCGTATACGGAACTTAGGTGGGCCACGTCATTTAAATCGTGTGAAGACATGCCTAAACATATAAAAACACTTGGTGGGGCCTACCTGAAATTTGGATGCGGCTGAAACTTGGCCTGAACCTTCAGCCAAGTGGGACGCACCCAATGAGTGGGCTGGATTTGTGAACCACATCACGGTGGGCTCCCTGTCCTCATGACAAAATAATAATAATAATAAATAAATAAATATTACGGTGGGCCCCCGCCCCCTGACCGTGTGACCTTATAAACAGCTTGGGTGGGAAATAAACACTCTTATGGGCCCCAATCCAATGGGCCCTACCCCAGGTCCACGTGACCCTGAACGGGTTGTGTGGCAAATATACATTACAGTGGGCCTAGGTCACGTGTGACCTTATCAAAAGGTTGGGTAGAAAATAAATATTACAATGGGCCCTACCTGGTCCAAGTGACCTTATGAATAGTTGGATGGCAAATAAACATTACATTGGGCTCAGGTTGGGTGGAAAATAAATATTACTGTGGGCCCCAGGTCTGAGTGACCTTGTCAATGGAATGGATGGAAAATAAACATTATGGTAGGCCCCACTTGGGACCCACTTAAGTATGTATTGTAGTCCACACCCTCTATTAGTGTGGGCCCCACCATGAAGCATGTGTTTCATCCAAACCGTCCAATCATTTTGGAAAATATTTTAAGGCCATGTGATAAGGCCTATCTTGGTGTGTTTGTGGGCCGTCCATTGAGGCCCACCTTGAGACATACAAGACCCACCTTGATTTGTATAAGGCCCATATTATGAGGCCCATTGAGGCCTACCTTGATATAGATATGGGGCTCATGCTATATAGCCCATTTGATGTATTTCGGTCCTTGGGTCGAGGCCCAATAGGATATACAAAAGGCCCATTGCAATGTGTGATTCATGAAAGGCCATCCCTTGGGAGCAATGTTGGTTTAATGTCCACATTGTGAGGATAATGTTGGTTAAATGTCCGCATTACGACTCTCCCTAAGGCCCATTAATAGGCCCATACCTGTAGTATATAGGCCGTCTAGGCCCATCTTCATTTTGATCAGAGCCCATCACCACATAACATGTATAGCATAGATCCATGATTCATGATCATATGCATCATATGTATGCCTGATATGAGAAGTGACTGATCATAGCATATGCTTTCGGGCAGATCGTTATAGGCTCCCTGATAAGCGGAGTCGTCCCACATGAGTACTCAGTACGCACAGGATTGTTGCATGTTTGGTAAGGTGATTCATGCACTTGCATTTGTGTGATCATGATTATTGTATGTCCTAGCAACATCAGGGCCATAGCCTCTACAGACACATCGTGGGTGGATGGGTTGGATACCGAAAATATTTGGTTCTAGCATACGGGAGCCATAGATGTCTCTGGGTGAAAATTCTTAAACCCGATGGTACCATAGGATGACTCTAATATCGAGACCGAGTGGATATATGAGCGCACGAGGGCTGAATACCAGGAGGCCGCGTCTCCCACTGTGTCGTGGTCGGTTGGAAAGGGGTGTGGCCTTACTCGCCCGAGGGTAGGGGGCAATACTAGGCTGAGTTTGACCAGCTCGTGAATGGGTCCGCTATCGACGTGCCGGATAGGTATTGGCAGACTATTGGCCAGGCGGATAGTGAGGTTTCTTACACTCACTTGGACTGTGCGGCTTGGAGAGCGGCAATGCCTCTTGGAGTGTACTAAACCCCAGTGATTATCCAGAATGAGAACTGTACTGCTATATGATGAGGATTGACATGCTTGAGTTGCATCTCGCATCGCATGGCCGTGTTATGGCCGATAGCATTCATATCTTGCACCGCATAGCCTTGGTACGGTTGATTGCATTCATGTACTCATCACCATAATTCCGCATTACTCTGACCTTTCATTCTTAGTATGCTTATATTACGCACACACTTACACCACCCTCTAAGCTTTTTATAAGCTTAAGCACGATCGATGCGTGCAAGTGACGCCAGGACGCAACCGTATCCTTGTCAGAGTTGGAGCATGCAGTCGAGCTTTTGGAGTTCCTGTTATTATCATCATCTTGTATTTTCCTTTTATACGCATTGTACTCAAAAGTTTTTTATCATAGTGGATTTTGTGATGGTGTTCTTGTGGTTATTGTTCGTGGGTTATGCTTTTGGTTATGCTCATTATGAATCAGACTGATGATTATAAATCCTCCTTATAGTATCCCAGGATCGGAACCTGGTGAATGGGTGCCGGGAGCCAAAAACGGGTTCTAAAGAGGCTGTCGGCGCCGGATTCGGCGATCAAAAATTTTGTGAGCCGGGTTTCCGAGTTCGGGGGGTGACAGAAGTTGGTATCAAAGCATAACTTGGGAATAACCGAGAACAACATCACATGTTTGCTATGAGTTTAGGGCGATTAGGTTTCAAGTGCGATTCTCAAGGGTGATTGACGTAATTGTTCTTTCCTATAGGACACGCCGCCCAGGAGAGTGACCCGAGCGCACCCCGCTCCACCACCCGAGGCTCCAGCTTTACCACCTGCGCCTCCCGTTTCACCTCCAGAGATCCCTGCTCCCCTGCCTGAGGATGTCGTTCCTCCACCCGAGGCCGGTGCATACCCAACCATGCCTGTGAGTGCCTCGCAGTTACAGCAGATGTTACAGGCTGTGACTGCTGCGCTTCAGGGGCAGGGCAGGCGCCCAGTTGTTTCTCTAGCCCAGGCCAAGCAGGAGCGCACGAGTGCCCTTCTTCGAGAGTTCAAACATCTTGATCCTCCGCGTTTCCAGGGCGAGCCAGATCCGACATAGCTGAGAGGTGGTGCTCCAATGTGGAGAAGATATTTGATACCATGTCATGTACGACCGAGCAACGAGTCCAGTTGGCAGTGTTTCTTTTCTAAAGCGAGGCCGAGCACTAATGGACCTCCGTTACCGACGTCGTAGGACCTGACTATGTTTGGACATGGGAGGACTTTATCGACCGATTCGAGGAGCAGTATTTTCCTGATCACATACGATGTCAAAGAGCACTGGAGTTCGAGACTCTGGTGCAGGGAGACATGACTGTGGCGCAGTACGCGGCCCGTTTCGTAGCGCTATCGAGGTTCGCACCGTATATGGTTGATGATGAGGGGCGGAAGGCCCACCGTTTCGAGAACAGCTTGCGTTACGGTCTTCGAGGCCGTGTGATTGGGCATAAGCTTCCGACCTTTCTGGCAGTAGTGCGGAGGGCCCAGATTTACGAGACTGAGTGGGCCGGCTCGCAGAGCCATCGAGATCAGAGGAGAGGTCAGAATCGGAAGAGGCAAACCCCCTCTAGTAGCTTCCTGCAGCATTGACAGCTACAGAGGTTCAAGAGCCACCTTCCTGCTAGAGCCCCAGCAGCACCTCCAGCGCCACCCCAGCAGTCATTTACAGGGACTTATTTTGGATGTAGTGGGATAGGGCACCGCCTGTCTGAGTGCCCTCGCCCTCATCTACAGCCACCGAGAGCACTGCAGCAGCCCCCAGTGCAGTAGCAACCTCAGCGGCAGCCTCCAGCATAGCAGCGACCGCAGCCACCTCAGTTGTCGAGGACCCAGCAGCAGCAGAAACAGTAGTATAGGCTGCCGCAAATGCAGCAGCAGCACCAGGGACCTCAGAGGGGACAGACACCTCCTCAGCCAGCTCAGGCTAGGTTCTAGGCGGCTCAGCAGGATCCACAGTCATCTGGAGGAGTCATTGAGGGTATTCTTTCCGTCTCCGCATGTATTACACGTGTACTGTTTGATTCCAGTGCATCACATTCATTCATGTCCGATGATTTTTATCATTCGACTAGATTGCCGACAGAATCTGCTCACGAGGGGTTGACCGTGTTGACACCCTTGGGAAAGACCACAGTGTTGGGCCGCTTCTGTTCATCTTGCCCGGTTCTGGTCGGTGATATCTTTTTGCCCGCCGATCTATTTATGCTGCCGATGTCAAACTTCGACGTTATCTTGGGCATGGATTGGCTTGCCGAATACCACGCTATGTTAGACTGTTCCATGAGAACTGTCACATTCTCTATACCCAGCTTGTCACAGTTCTAGTTCATTGTCGAACCCAAAGGGGAGTCGCTATCTTGCTTGATGTCCTGCACCGTTGAGGAGCCTATTACCATTTGTATTGATCAGTGGCCGGTTGTTTGTGATTTTCCCGACGTGTTCCAAGAGATTCTAGGATTGCTGTCGCACCGTCATATTGAGTTCCAGATTGATCTTGTGCCCTGTACCGTGCCTATCTCGAAGGCCCCGTACCGTATGACACCGATGGAGTTGCGTGAGCTACAGAGGCAGTTGGACAAGTTGCGTGAGTTGGGATTTATTCGTCCTAGCAGTTCGCCTTGGGGAGCGCCGGTACTCATCGTCAGGAAGAAGGATGACTCGTTGAGGCTCTGTGTGGATTACCGTGAGCTCAACCGGGTCACAATTAAAAACAAGTACCCGCTCCCAAGGATAGATGATTTGTTTAATCAGCTGCAGGGTGCACAGTTCTTTACGAAGATTGACCTACGTTCTGGTTATCATCAGATTCGGGTTCGAGAGGAAGACATCCCGAAGACAGCTTTCAGGACGTGTTATGGTCATTTTGAGCTTCAGATCATGTCCTTTGGACTGACCAATGCGCCCGCGGTCTTCATACAGTTGATGAATGAGGTCTTCCGTCCATATCTCGATCAGTTTGTGGTGGTCTTCATCGACGACATTCTGATATATTCGAGGACTCGTGAGGACCATATGCAGCATCTGGAGATCACTTTGTAGACCCTCCGTTCCCACCAGTTATATATGAAGCTGGAGAAATGCGAGTTCTGACAGAAGGAGGTGAGATTCCTCGATCACGTGGTGACGAAGGGTGTCGCAGTAGACCCCTCGAAGGTTGAGGCAGTGCGTCAGTGGAGTCAGCCCACGACTATGTCCGAGATCCGCAGTTTTCTTGGTTTAGTGGGATACTATCGACTTTTCATTGAGGGCTTCTCCCGTATTGCAGCCCCATTAACCAGGTTGACTCGGAAGGACGCAGAGTTTATTTGGAGTGACGCCTGTGAGCGAGCATTTGTGGAGCTGAAGGACCGTCTGACGTCCGCTCCTGTCCTCACTCTTCTCTCTGGGAGTGATGGATTTGTTGTATTTACTGATGTTTCGCGTATTGATTTAGGTGTTGTCTTGATGCAGCACGGCAGGCCTGTAGCCTTCGCTTCTCGTCAGCTCAAGGTCCATGAGCTGAACTACCCTACGCATGATTTGGAGCTGGCAGCAGTCGTCTTTGCACTGAAGGTGTGGAAACACTATCTTTATGGGGTCAGGTTCGAGCTCTTCTTTGACCACAAGAGCTTGAAGTATCTATTCTTTCAGTCTGAGCTGAACATGAGGCAGAGACGCTGGATGGAGCTCCCGAAGGATTATGATTTCGACCTCCAGTACCACCCAAGCAAGGCAAACGTGGTGGCGGATGCCCTCAGCCGTCAGCCACGAGGCCTGGTGGCACATATGATGATTCAAGAGTGGATGATGCTCGAGGATATAGCAGGGTATGACTTTGATTTTGGTCTGCAGTCTTCTATCGTTCAGCTATCGAGCCTATCGATTCAACCCTCTCTTGTCGCAAGGGTAATCGAGGCCTAGCAGACAGATGAGTCGTTACAGGATTACTGAGCAGAGGCAGCATCTGAGAGTCAGACAGATTGGCAGATTGGTGTTGATGGTGCACTTCGCTTCATAGGCCGATTGTGTGTCTTGGATATTCCTGAGTTGCGTAGAGATCTTATGACCGAGGCACATCGATCGCGGTTTTCTATCCACCCTGACTCGACGAAAATGTACCGTGATATGAGGTGACGGTAATATTGGGTGGGGATGAAGCGCCAGATCACTAGTTTTGTGGCTGAGTGTGACACATGCCAGCGTGTCAAGGCCGATCATCAGAGACCCCCTGGTCTATTGCAGCCGTTGAGCGTCCCGACGTGGAAGTGGGAGCACGTATCTACCTATTTTATCATGGGTTTGCCGAGGACTCAACGCGGTCATGACGCCATTTGGGTTGTTGTGGACCGTCTGACGAAGTCGGCACATTTTTTTGCGATTCGTGCGACTTGGCCTTTGGACCGACTTGCTAGGTTATTCATCAAGGAGATTGTGAGACTGCACGGCGTTCCAGTTTCGATCATTTTTAGCCGAGACCCGAGGTTCACGTCTCAGTTTTGGAGGAGCTTTCAGAGAGCTATGGGCACTGATTTGCAGCTCAGTACCGTGTATCATCCACAGACCAACGGCCAGACTGAGAGGGTCAACCAGATCCTTGAGGATATGCTTCGGGCCTGCGTGATTCACTTCGGGGGTAGTTAGGATGAGCATCTGCGATTAGCTGAGTTCGCATACAACAATAGCTATCAGGCGACCATTGGCATGGCTCCTTTCGAGGCACTGTATGGCAGACCATACAGATCTCCGAGTTGTTGGACCGAGGTTGGAGAACGGCGTCTCCTAGGTCCCAAGCTTGTGCAGGAGACGTCAGAGGTTATTGATATCATTAGGCAGAGGATGCGCACAACTCAGAGCTGGCAGAAGAGTTTTGCTGATCGCCGGCGTCGTCCCTTGGAGTTTGATGTAGGGGACCACGTGTATCTCAAGGTCTTGCCCGTAAAGGGCGTAGTTCGATTTGGGGCGAAGGGCAAGCTTGCCCGGAGATTCATATGACCTTTTGAGATCACTGAGGGCATTGATGTCGTGGCCTATCGGCTTGCCTTACCATCTCAGTTATCCGGTATCCACAACATTTTTCATGTCTCTATGTTGAGAAAGTGTGAGTCAGACGTAGTTCCTGTTATCGACTGGCAACCGTTGGAGGTTCGTGAGGACGCTTCTTACATTGAGCAGCCAGTTCGTATCCTTGATCGGAAGGAGCAGGTCCTCCGGACTAAGGTCATTTCCTTGATAAAGGTTCAGTGGGGTCATCATTCTGTTGATGAGGCATCTTGGGAGCGCGAGGCAGAGATTCGAGAGCGCTATCCCCATCTTTTTGATGGTTGATCATATATTGTATCTTGTATGCTGCCTCCGATTTTATATGACGACGCTTTGATTCCTCTTTTATCATGAGTTAAGTTTGGTTGCAATGATTGTGTAAATTTGGAGGACAAAATTTTTATTTGGAGGGGAGACCTGTAAGACCCGTGTCCTAGTCCGTACCGTTCCATTAGCTTCCGCGGTCCTTTCGGTTGAATTTCGGCAACCTTCGCACCGTATCCGACGTTTGCGCGCGATCCTAAACCGGGTCCCGCATACCTAAGTCAGTTCGAACCGAAACCTATACCTTAGCGACCGCATCGTCGCCGCAGTTCCAACGCCGTGACTCACGTACCGATCCGATACTCAGGCTAAAAGATATCGGTCTGCATTTTTTTTGAAGAAACACCGCGTTTTGCGAATCTCGAGGGAATCTCTACAACAAGTCTCATCAATCAACCATAAATGCATCCCTTATTCAAGTACAACCACCCCACTCCTCATTTTCTCACAAGTCAAACCTCTCTCTCCCTCACCATTCCTTCTTTAAAAAATTTCAAACTAAACCATCCCTCTTTTACCCATTTTTCAAACCACCCCATACCATCCATTCTTTTCTTATTTTATTCCTTTATTCCATTTTCTTAAGCTCTCTCCCAAGCAACCTAAGACACTCCATACATCCAAGCTTCCCTCTCCTTCCCAAGTGTGGTCCACCTTCTCATCTTCCATCTACACCTTCTCATCTTCCATCTCAACCATCCAAACCCTATCAACTTCCATCAAAGTTGAAGGCAAGGAGCTTAGGAGCCTAAAGGAGCAAGGAGAAGGCCTAAAGGTGGGTGATTTACCGTTATTTTCGATTTTAAGGCCCACTTGTAGGTGGGACCCATTTTGATGTATGTGATTTAATTAAGAGGGGCCCATAGTGGCGGGGTCCCTCTATCTCACCGTATATTTCTCTCTCTCTCTCTCTCTTTTCGTTGTGATGGTGTGGATCCTACCAATATGTGTTATATCTACCCCGTCCATTAGCATCAGATGGTGTGACCCACCCTATTGCAGGTGATGATCCACACCATCCACTGTTTAGATGGATCCAATACACCTTTTTTTATATATATTATATAATATATATATATGATATATAAAATATAATAAATATTGTATATATATAATATAAGATATATATTATATATTTATATACATGCAGGTGGGCCATGTACATGTGGGGCCCACCATGATGCTGAGAATATCCATGCCGTCCAGCGTCCAGAGACGCTGCTGGACATGAGGACGAGCATGGCCAGCACAGAGTGTGTATACTGACAGTGGTGTGTACTTACAAGCTTACAAAAAAAAAGGGGCCTTTTTGGAGTGGGCTATCCATGCCGGCCCCACCTTGTTGCAGGTACTTAATCCAAGCCGTCCATCCTCTTCCTCAGATCATTTTAGGCGTTGAGCCAAATTTTGGGACCAATCTGATTCTCGAGCGAGCCATACCATAGGAAATAGTGGTGTTTATCGTTGAAAACCACCTGGATCATTTTTCTCGCCAAAAACAAGCTGCATATTGGACTCATTTGGTCGGTCTTGGACCGTGGCATCCAATGGTTGGAGTGGATTCATCTGATGTGGGCCCTGCAGGGGAAAAACCATCGAATTTTACATTTTCAAAAAAAAAAAACAAACAAGCAGGCAGCGCTGCTACCGCTGACATGCCAGGGAAGCGCAGGCGCTGCCTGCGGCGCTGGCGGACGGACGGTGGGCTGGCCCTCACTGCTCCAGTTGTAGGCCCCACGATGATGCGTTTCGAAAATCAACACCATGCATTTGATGGGTCCCCACAGGCCAGGTGTCCACCCTAAAAATCAGCCGTATACGGAACTAAGGTGGGCCACGTCATTTAAATCATGTGAAGACATGCCTAAACATATAAAAACACTTGGTGGGGCCTACCTGAAATCACTTATCTTGGTCTGAACCCTCGGCCAAGTGGGACGCACCCAATTTCAAACCCCAATTGGCTCCCTGTCCTCATGACAAAAAAATAAAATAAAATAATAATAAATAAATAAATATTACAGTGGGCCCTCGCCCCCTGACCGTGTGACCTTATAAACAACTTGGGTGGGAAATAAACACTCCAGTGGGCCCCAGTCCAGTGGGCCCTACCCCAGGTCCACGTGACCTTGAACGGGTTGTGTGGCAAATATACATTACAGTGGGCCCAGGTCACGTGTGACCTTATCAAAAGGTTGGGTAGAAAATAAATATTACAGTGGGCCCTACCTGGTCCAAGTGACCTTATGAACAGTTGGATGGCAAATAAACATTACATTGGGCTCAGGTTGGGTAGAAAATAAATATTACTGTGGGCCTCAGGTCTGAGTGACCTTGTCAATGGAATGGATGGAAAATAAACATTATGGTAGGCCCCACTTGGGACCCACCTAAGTATGTATTGTAGTCCACACCCTCTATTAGTGTGGGCCCCACCATGATGCATGTGTTTCATCCAAACCGTCCAATCATTTTGGAAAATATTTTAAGGCCATGTGATAAGGCCCATCTTGGTGTGTTTGTGGGCCGTCCGTTGAGGCCCACCTTGATTTGTATAAGGCCCATATTATGAGGCCCATTGAGGCCCACCTTGATATAAATATGGGGCTCATGCTATGTAGCCCATTTGATGTATTTCGGTCCTTAGGTCGAGGCCCAATAGGATGTACAAAAGGCCCATTGCAATGTGTGATTCATGGAAGGCCGTCCCTTGGGAGCAATGTTGGTTTGATGTCCACATTGTGAGGATAATGTTGGTTAAATGTCCGCATTACGACTCTCCCTAAGGCCCATTAATAGGCCCATACCTGTAGTATATAGGCCGTCTAGGCCCATCTTCATTTTGATCAGAGCCCATCACCACTTAACATGTATAGCATAGATCCATGATTCATGATCATACGCATCATATGTATGCCTGATATGAGAAGTGACTGATCATAGCATATGCCTTCGAGTAGACCGTTATGGGCTCCCTGATAGGCGGAGTCGCCCCATATGAGTGCTCGGTACACACAGGATTATTGCATGTTTGGTAGGGTGATTCATGCACTTGCATTTGTGTGATCATGATTCTTGTATGCCCTAGCAACATCAGGGCCATAACCTCCACAGACACATCGTGGGTGGCTGGGTTGGATACCGAAAATATTTGGTTCTAGTATACGGGTGCCATAGATGTCCCTGGGTGAAAATTTCTAAACCCGGTGGTACCAGAGGATGACTCCAACGTCGAGACCGAGTGGATATATGAGCGCACGAGGGCTGAATACTAGGAGACCGCATCTCCCACTATGTCGTGGTCGGTTGGAAAGGGGTGTGGCCTTACTCGCCCGAGAGTAGGGGGCAATACTAGGCTGAGTTTGACCAGCTTGTGAATGGGTCCGCTATCGACGTGCCGGATAGGTATTGGCAGACTATTGGCCAGGCAGATAGTGAGGTTTCTTATGCTCACTTGGACTGTGTAGCTTGGAGAGTGGCAGTGCCTCTTGGAGTGTACTAAACCCCGATGATTATCCAGAATGAGAACTATACTGATATATGATGAGGATTGGCATGCTTGAGTTGCATTTCGCATCGCATGGCCGTGTTATGGCCGATAGCATTCATATCTTGCACCATATAGCCTTGGTACAGCTGATTGCATTCATGTACTCATCACCGTGATTCCGCATTACTCTGACCTTGCATTCTGAGCACGCTTATATTGCGCACACACTTACACTACCCTCTAAGCTTTCTATAAGCTTATGCACGATTGATGCGTGCAAGTGACGCCAAGACGCAGTCGTGGCCATAGTCTCGCCGTAGTTGGAGCGTGCAGCGGAGCTTCTGGAGTTTTGTTACTTTCGTTACATTGTATTTTCCCTTTCAGACGCATTGTACTCAAAAGTTTTTGATCATAGTGAATTTTGTGGTGGTGTTCTTATGGTTATTGTTCGTGGGTTATGCTTTTGGTTATGCTCATTATGAATCAGACTGATGATTATAAATCCTCCTTGTAGTATCCCAGGATCGGAACCTGGTGAATGGGTGCCGGGAGCCGAGAATGGGGTTCTACGGAGGCTGTCGGCGCCGAATTCGGCAATTGAAAATTTTGTGAGCCCGGTTTCCGAGTTCGGGGCGTGACAATAACAATATATAAATAGTGGAGAATATACATTCACGTGATGTGCTTGAAGGAGATGTTTGTGATGTTGATTTGTCGACGTTGATCTCCTAAGCCAATGAGTCTCTCCCTGATCTATCATAATATTGAAGAATCAAGATAGCTCAACGTTTAATTCTTTGGTAGGTGAAATTATGTGAAATAGTCTACCACGGTGCGTGTGAAAACTTGGCGAATCTATAGAATTATGTCTAAGTCCTAGAGAAAAGTGATTAGGACCAATTAAAAAATATTTCCCTAATAAACTAATTTATCAATTAAACTAACAAGGCAAATTAACACTAATGTTTTCAAGTCAAAATGGATCCAATCATATAGAATATAATAGATATCCCAATCAAATAACTAATTTTTAAGATATAGTGAGCTTGTGTGCGCTTTGAAAGTTATGTGTCTAGTATATAACCTAATTTAAGCATTCATATGATTTAATAAATCAAACACATAAGTATGAATAGAATTATGGTCAAATGACAATCTCAAACATAAGTATGTATTCTGGTTCGGTTTTTCTACTCCACTCTTAGCAGACGCACTCTCCTCGAGTCTATCAGTATTCACTATTTTAGGAGTTTTCAATATATTCACCCCTAACTTTTACAAGCGTACACTCCTATTGGAAGCCTATACAAGGTCTTACAAACGTACACTTCTGTTGGGGGCCTACATAAGGACTTGATATACGTACACTCTCGTTAAAGGCCTACATACAGATTTAATTATACAAGTACTCACCCATGTTGGGGGCGATACGGTCCTTTACAAGAACCTACACGAGTTTAAGTCACAAAATATATATTCAATCCTATATAATGAAAGTGTATGTGAACTCTTACAATTGATAACTTGTCGGATTGATCCCATTTATAGCACTTTACTTCAGATGCTTGATCGATGTTCTCTCGTACTTTAATTAGCTTCTCTTGTGCTCCCCCAATCTTTGAAGCGGGTCTTCTTCTGCTTCCTTGAATCAATTACCTTGCACTTGATTCTCCAATGAGGCTACCAATGTAATGGGAGTGGATTACTTAAATCTCTTGTAACTAAATGCTTAACTGGTTTCCAAATGGGGATTTAATGTTTAAAAGACAAATAATTTGCCTATTGGATTAATGTTTATCCTCTAAAATATGTAAGGAAACGTGATCATCTTTATAAGTAGCTTGGAATGTTCATGAGAGTGATTAATCACATACAAGATTACTTGAATCCCTTTGAGTGGGAGCCTAGAAGTGTTGAAAAATATTGAGATACACTAAGGCTTATAACTCATTCGAAAATAATCATATTGTCCAAGAACCAAATGTCTATTTTATAGAATTCGTATTGCAATGGTTATAAAGTGACTAGTTAATGGCTCTATCGATAGAATCGAAAGGTTATTCGATGGAATCGAATGTCATTCAATATAATCGAATTGTCTTTCAATTCCATCAAGAAAATTTAGGAATTTTTTGGTTTGATTGATGGATTGTTTCTTCGATCTCATCGAGGTGGTCTTTGATTCTATTGAGACCCATCGACAGCTTATCGATGGGATTGAGAACCACTCAAAAATTGTTATTTTGGGCTATGTATTTTATAGCCTAACTTATCATGTTCCATTAAGGCTCTCATAGCTATATGATAATCAAACAAGGTTTACCTATTAATGTTATGATAATTTAGAGACTATGTTATTATTTTTTATATAAGGTTAGGATCACCAAGGCACCTCAATTTACATGTTCTTCACTTCCTTGATGCTCTAAGTTTTCATATGTCTTCAGTTTTTAGCTTTTAAGGGCTCAACTAATTCATTAACATACAAACGCTCGTGATTGACAAATAAGTGTAAAAATCAATGCACTAATAGTAGGTACTGAGGAAGACGTATACCATCTATAAAAGTGGACCACATATGAGGATGATAGAAGAGGGTGGAGTAAATCTCCTCTCTCATTCCCTCTAACTTTCTCTCTCTTTCCTTATACTCATACGTCCCATGGGGTGGGGACGTCAAGGGCTGACTATATCTCTCTTATGGGATAGAATTATATAAATAAGGAGGGTTATGGTTTCAAAAGTATACCTGATATGATTTTCCACTACCTTACGAACTTTGGTGTAACTTATCGTGAAAAAATTGTTAATAAACTTTATCCATGCATATATACTCATGATTCAATCCCACCACTGTCATGACGTATCTACTAATGGTCATATCATACGCCAATCAGAAGTGAACCATTAGATCTTTACCATCAGGTTATTATTAAGTGTGATTAAAGTAATTTTAACAATTAAAACAAAACTTCAATGGTTAAAAACTTTTGAAAAATAGATTAAAACATTAGAGTATTGGGCCTAGCAAAAAATCACGTAATGAGACTCTGACTTATATACATCAAAGCCATAAAAATATTACTAGGCAAACTAATGGATCCCTTGTTGGTTCATGAAAGAATTAATAACTCCTAATGAAAGTGTCCAATTGTGTCAACTTTATTAGCCCATGCATGGACCTCGTAGGAAGAGCTAAAGTTGACTAGTTAAAATCGTAACCTTTACATGTCCTCAACTCTAAAGATCAAGTCATCTTTCATACATCATCAAGTCTTGATCTCACAATCACAGTCTAAAATAATAAGCCTTCAAGTTGTTGATTTAATCTTGATCCACTAATGTAAGTGACCAAAGATGCAACCCTAGGTCATTTGTTCATGGCATACTCACACACTCGTATGTAGGGTAAGGTTACAGCATAAACCGACAATAAGTAGGCTCCCAATGATAAAGATTATCCATCTTGACTCCAAGTCAATTTCCTCACACAAGATGACCGTGCATCTAATAAATTAATGTCCACAAGTGTATCCAATGCACTTATATATGACGATCATGGCATAATAGAGTATTGAAATTCATAGACCTCAACTCACCCAAGCGAATAATTGTTATGTTCAACCTCAAGTTCTCAGAAGAATCACTCATCGGCAAATCAAATAAACATAAAATGAGAACAACACTAAATTTGTCGTAGGGATATTGCATGTCCAATTTAAAATATATAGTCAGTATAATCAATGGCTGAGATCTGCTCAATCGCATTCACATAGGTAGTGGATTAGGGCATAAATAATTTTATAGGGCACTAATTTCAGCACTATTTACAAAGATCGCGGCAAAACATAAAAAAAAAATTGAATAAAATGCTGCCTAACCAAGCTTGTTCGGATGTGCAACAACATTCACTGATTCACTGCAATTTGCATTACGTAATGGCGCACACAAAACTCAAGCGCCCACTTGCCCACGCTTGACACGTGTCATGTCCACGTGGTTTATTGAGTGGGCCGATGGTGATTGTTTCTTATCCCGAGAATCTTGCTAAGCCATCCACCAGATGGGGCCAAGCAAGAACAAAAGAGGGACAGTTGACATCCGAGGATTGAAATCTCGTCTACACGTGTGAACCCAAACATCCACGCATGCGTGAGACGCTTGTGCGTCATAGGCAGATCTGCAGCTGCAAATACCATTTTTTTTCTTACAGGAGGAGGAATGCCCTCGCAATCTTCTCTGCCCACACGTGCCAATAAGGCACGTATCTGCCACATCCAGATCATTCATCTGGTTGGTGATCTCAGCGTCTAAGTGCCACGATTGGGCCACGGATTCCTAAAGATACGAAGGTCGTAGATAATTGAAAAGTCCACATTTAATGTGTACTTGTGGTCCACCAGATGACCGTAGTGCATGTGGATAAGGCGCGTTCTGAGCATGACACGGCCAAAATATACGATTTGCTCCTACTTTCAGTAGGCCACATGTCTTCATTTATTACGAAGCGGATTGGATGGTGTACCACACACCAGCTATACAACTTATGTATTGACGTCCGCAAGTTTTGTGGGTCCCATCATGAGGAATGTGTTATATCCGAACCGTTCATCCATTTGACAAACTCGTCTTAAGGCTTTAATCGAAAAATAAGATAGATCTAAAGATCAAGTGGACCACACTGCAAAAAGCAGTGAGGGATTGAAATTCTACCATTGAAACCCTTTTGGGGGTCACAGAAATTTCAGATCAATATGAATTTTTTTTTCCTCTTCATCCACGTATTTGTGACCTTATTAAAAGATTTTATGGAAAATAAACGTTATGGTGGGCCTACGAATTTTTTAACGGTAAAAATCATTATCCTTGCTGCTATTTTTGGTGTGGTCCATTTGAGCTTTGGATATGATTATTTTTCGTTGATGCTCTAAAATGACCTCGAAAAATGGATGAACGGTGTGGATATAATAAATACATCATTGTGGGGTCCATGAAACTTTGATATCTTTGAACCGTTCGTACGACTCAGAGATCGAGGAGCGTCGGCGCTCGTCTTCGCACGACACGTATCTACGTCAGCTATATAGCTGGTGTGTGGTACACCATCCAATCCGCTTCCCATTTATTATGCACGGGTCCATTAATCGAGTCGAGCACAGGTGTACACTTAATATGGACTCGGATTCGGTAGTGACCCCTCCAGTACCGAGCTCCGTACTGGTCGGGATGGGAAAGCTTAGTGGGCCTCATCATGATGTATGTGTTTTATCCATGCCGTTCATTCATTCCGCACACTTATATTAGACCATCATCTAAAAAATGAAGCATATTTAAAGCTCAAGAGAACCACACCACAGGAAGCAGTAGGAATTGAACGCTTATGGTTGAAACCATCCTAAGGTCTGCCAGATGGTTCGCCAGATATAAGTACGTCAAATAAAAGGGAAAACACAAAAATCAGCTTAATCTAAGACCACACCAAAGAATTTTTCAACGGTGGGAGTTCAATCCCCATTGCTTCCTTTGGTATGGTCCACTTGAGCTTTGGACATGCATTGTTCGATGAACATGATATTAAATAACGAATTGACAGCCTATATAAAATAGATACATCATCATGAGGCATACGGATCTTTGACCAACCTCATTTTTTGGTACATATCTTAAAATTACGGGAGGAAAACTTTGAACGGAGTCGGTAAAACACTTATATCACGGTGGGCCCCACTGAGCCCTGCTCGGACGGATCACTGTCGGGGCAGGGGTAGGATGCAATCCGCGTCTCCGAGCTCGGTACTTGAGGTTGAGGGAGCGGATTAGGTGTTATCCAGATAAAAATCTTAGTGGCTCTTACCCTTACTGTAGGACCCACCTTGATGATGTGCTATATATCTGCATCATTCATTTTTTTTTCTTTTTTTATTTTTCAGCGCATTTTAGTATATGGTCCAAAAATTTAAGTAAATTCAATTTTGAGATGGACCACACCATAAGAAAGGATGTTGATTGATCACCCTATCATTAATAACTTTCTAGGGCCCACCGTAATGTTTATTTGTTATCCAACCGGTTGATAAGGTCAAGAGGAAAACACAAATATCAGGTTGATCCAAAACTTTTATAACCCTCAAAAAGCAAAAGTTTTTAACGGTCATTCACCACTATCTCCATCAGTGCCGTTAAGTTTTGGAGATGGCTGGCCACCATGGGAACTTTCAGATAGAATGTGGGACCCATTGTGTTTTGTGTGTATCATTTAACTCATTCATCAGGATCCGGACCATGATGAAAGGAGCCCACCTAAACTCATACCATTCAAAAATTTAGATAACGAAGGATTACCATTGAAATGCATGTGATCATTCGTGATTTATGAGTTCTACCATTTTAAGTGTCAGTGGCTCAAAAGTCTTTAATGCTATTCATTACCTAACCATATACCATCTCTTTAGTCACTGGGACCTTAGAACCCAATTCATATTTCAAAGACACAAACTGTTTGTAAGATGGGCCTCACCCTAGAAGCATCTACCAAAAGCAACTCTCATATTAAAATATTTTAACCATCTGATCATTCAGCCCTTTCCTTGCGATTAATTAGTTTATAGGCTATTGGTAGCTCTTTAAATCCTGAAGGTTGTTTTGATTATTACTCATATCGCTAATTGAAATGTATAGTGGCACAAGGATGTGTATGACCACATTCGCTCTAGGTTTTGGAAAGCGAAGGCTTTAAATTTCAAGGCTCATTCATGAAAGAAAACTTGGTAATTAAGATAGAGTTAACATGTACAAAGAAAGGAAGGTCTGTATAGGACTTTAAGTTTTTGGTATTCTCCATCTTAGATCAAAGCATCTAAGGGTAATATTGCACACACTTGGAGTATTGAAGAGAAGGTGAACCAAGGACATTAGCATGTGCAGTGATGAAAGAGAACCAATCTAAGTCGTTCATTAAGTTAGACCACCTGGAATAGTGTCATGCATTGTTGGTTCAGCATGGCTTAAGACGTGTGATTGATCAGTTCCACTTTTAATTCCATACTTTAGTGATCCCATGGAAACATGACCTTGATTCAAATCTAAATAAGTTAATAATTATATCATGTCCAAGTACAAAGCTTCGTTGCAAGCATATATATATATATATATATATATATATATATATATATATATATATATATATATATATATATATATGTTCACCCTTACCAAGCTCCGAGTACTCGCACCGAGCCTTATAACTTGTATAAGAGTGAGACAAAGGAGACCTTGACTAGAGCAAGAGACCCTTTGATGCCAAAGTCAGGTTGGGAATTTAAGTCTAAGTAGTGTAGAGTAGGCTTAAGGTGTAAGATGCTACGTACCTGTTCCCATAGATATGTTTCCTATTTATACCTTTCAACTGGAGTGGACATGCCTGTCATTCTCGGCACGATCTTAGTCTCTAACCACGAATGACGAACGTGTAGATATAGGCGGTTCTACAGTTACTCCGAGATCGTGTGTTGCTGAAGATGATTCACGGGTCACGTCTCCACACAGACTAGTTGGTCAACTCTTGTACACATACTCCTTGCGCTCAACTCGGCAAGCGACATTGGTACTATGCTTTGAGATCAAGTTTGAGCTTACTTCAGTTTGATGGGATTAAGTCAAACTTAGCATCACCTCATTGGACTTTGCTACCCGGAGTGTAATACAAGTCTGCTCGGGACATGCTTTAGATTTTCCCATAACAATATATATATATATATATATATATATATATATATATATATATATATATATATATATAAGAGAGAGAGAGAGATCTCAAGTCTCATGGTTTGACTTATAAATTATGGTCCACCCAGCCAATGAATTCTTACCTTTTATGTGGGTGGCATCCAACCCAGAGGATAGCCTTGTAAAAAAAATTACTCATTCTTTATATTGACGCAATGCTTGAACAAATTAACCAGGCTCCATCAAATACCACATCCTCCAAATAGGTAAGGACCTGCAAGTTAAAAGAGACTCGTTTGGTCTCAAGGTGAATAGTCATAACTCAGCCGAATCGATGGTTACTCATGTGTTGGAATATAATCAGCGCAGGCAGATGAAGTTCTAGTCAAGTTGCACGCCATAATGCACGATCTAAGAGTTGATTTATTATTTTAGACCGTCCATCTAGTCTGAACTGATGGAAAACCACCCCGAACAACCTGAGATTAGATGATCCTAGCCATAGGATATTGATATCTTTCAAAATAATGGCATCAAATCAAGGAAGTAAAGATATAAGTAATAGACAGGTTTGTCTGCAGATATGTGTATTTTTGAAGAATAGGAGCCATCCAAGATAGGACCCACTTGGTAAGGTCCCCACTGATTTATCGATTACGTTGATGGTGTGACTGAATGTCCCTTTGACTTTTTCTCTATGGTTTTCAAGAAATAGGATGCAAATATCACTTCTTGTAGAGTTAAAGAGAAAATGACAAGTGGACCATCAGCTCGTTGGTCCCCAGACCCAATGTTGATTGGAAAACGATAGCCATTTCAATATTGCATCGGTCTGCGGATTGAAAAATGTGGGCCTCACCATTTAAATATTTAACAATTGAGAGGGACAACTAATTTGGTGGTCCAACTAAAACGACATGAGTATCCCCTTTTGATTTTTGGGGAAAAACTTGGATACTCATGGAGAGTATGATAGATGATACATAGGCACTAGAAAATCACATAGACATTGCACGTGTGGCATGCAAGTTGCTGTCACGTATAATGAATGGCCCCATTTTAATTAAATGGGTTGTGATTAGGTTAAATGCCGGGCATATCATAATTATATTAGATTTAATCAAGCTAAACATTGGTGACCCCAAGCCTCCATGAATTAGTCATATTAGAATTATATTTGTGAAATTAGCTTGACTATTCAACCATCAATTATTATTATATACAAGGTGATTTAAGAAGGGGAGTGTTAGCATTTCTAAATGTGATATGTTTGCCTTGAATACACAATGACTTTTCTTTCAACTGTAAGAGCTTATATTATGTTTCTTAATAAAAAATAATAAAAGGTAAATAAATAAAAAATAAGGGGCTTAATCATCAAATTTATTAATCAGAGTATTAATGCAATACAATCAGCAAAAGGAAATATAAATAAATAAGTAAAGAAAATTATCTACTATGTGCTGGTGAGAATTGTTGCAGACAATGCCAGACAATTGTGAAATAGTCATGGTATGAGGTCATTAGGATGTGACCGGAGATATACCAAGTACGAACTCAATAATTTGAGAACCCAATGACAAAGTTATAGATATTTACGCTAATCAACTGGTGTTCTACAGCAATGTGTTAGACAGTGGTGAAACTAAGCTAAGAAGCTAAACAATGGAGCCCATACCTACTGCGACGTGATGCTAAACAAAGGTGGAGGAAAATAAGCTAAGAAACTAATAGGTGTTCATGGATGAAAGAAGAAGGGAAAAAAAAAAAAAAAGCGCAAAGCTGAAAGGCTAGGTTTGTTTGTATTTGCATACATTCCTGAGTTCATTGTCGAGTGTTGCTTTTATAACTTCGAAGAGGTGGTGGCCATACGTAAGATCCCGTTACTTGTGCAAGATTCTGATTATGTAACAGTCATATCCTACTTAGATCTGGAGTCCTTGTTGTATTATGTCATCGTAAATTATTTGCTTCTATTTCTGGATGGTTTTTCACCGTTCTTTCTGACTTTCTTGAGGCTTCTGAAAAGATTATGGACGTTCTCCATAAAAATTTCCTTTTGAATTAAAATCCTGAGACGGCCATGCGATGTGTATTATTGACTACAAAAAAGATCTTTGGCAAAATTTCCTCTACACACTAAGGTTCATGCATGCCTTGCATCCATTGATTATGTGTCATGTGAGAGTTGACCGCCTTTTGAGTTCTGGCAGTGCATATGATTTTGAGTGTTGAGCCTTTTCTCACGAAATGTGTCCTAAGCAGATAAGAGATTTTTGTCTTTCCTGCTATGACTGTTAGTATGTTTCTCTCCTGTTTACATGTGTGTGTGCCGACATGTGGCGGCTTTGCAATTGCTGATTTGGGATATTTCGTTAAGCCAAATGCAAACACAAGCAACTCAAACTAAACAATCAAAATTGTGGCTTGAGGTTGGATGCATCATGAATGAAAAATTATACTTATTTGATAATCAGACTATTCCATTGGTAAGCATTTATTGGACAGTTAAGAAAGAAAAATTATCCAAGTGTCATATTTCAACAAACAAGTGTCCATTAATCATAACTTAGAATTCTATAATTAACCTAATTTTTGGATTGTAATTTAGAGACATTGAGTTCAATAATTTAGTTTGAGTTGATATAAGACATATACCATTTCTAAGTGCATGCCTATCAAGCTTCATGTGCAGCAAGAGTACTAGATAACTCTCATTCTGGCAGTAAAGAGCAGGGACAAGCATTTCTAAGAGCTTGAAAATATCAGTATTATTATTGTGAAAAATACATTAGAAAATGTATATTATATGAGATTTTCAAAATCACTATTGATTTTAAAATATATATAGTCATTATGATAATAAAAGGATTAAGACCTCATAGATTAAGACTTCCTCTAACCAGCTGCACCACAAGTTATAATCCACTAAGATGATCACTTTCGATCTATTAAGTGCATGTGACATCCAACTCTTCCAATAGGCTGGCCCATCATAAAGATTTGCTAGTGATAAGTCAGCCTTATCTACTTATCAAGTAGGCCGCATGATATAAAACAATTTTCAGCCATTGATAAATGGCAAAACACAAGTATATATGGTCCATTTATTGAGTGGTTGCCTCTAGAGTTTTCCAAAAGGCGGCCCTCATGATGAAGCCAACCCATTGGACAAGTCAGATGTGGTTTACACATGAAAGTTTGGAAGTTATCCACTGGTTGGACTTGAGACTTTCTCATTTGATGCATGTGTATAGAACGTGACATCGATCCCCACCCTGCCTTACCTGAGCTCTCACAATTACCCAAACCTTTTTAAATGTCCAATGGGATGCCCAATCATCAATTGCAACGATTTATTTAATAGTAACATTATAAGAGCAAGCTATGGTCTAAGAATCGTACCAATCTAATTATCCTAACCCTCTAAGTGAAGCTAATCGGTTAGAATGGATATGTTATATATGAGCCATAACTCATATGGTTAGAATTATCAAACTTAAATGATACTTTGAAATCAATACAAAACAGGATCTATCAGAAATCTATCTAATAAATGTCTCAAGATGATGACTACACTTCTTTTGTGTCTCTACTTGACCTTAATTGTCTATTTTCCAAGCTATTGATCAAATATTTAAATATTTAGAATTAACCAATTCATATGATTTTTACACCATCCCTTGTCCTAGCTCTATAAATGAACAGATGGTTCAAATAATAATGGGCCATCTCACGTGTTATTTAGAAGCTTCGATGTCAAGAAAACCCTATAGGTACACACGCACACAGAGGTCTCGAGTCGGACTGGACCATAAGTTACAGTCCACCCAGCTGATAATTTCTCACTTGTTAAGTGCATGTGCCATCCAACCCATCCAATAGCTTGGCCCAAATCACAAGAATCACCTAGTGCAAAATCATTCACATCCACTCATTGAGTAGGCCACACTTATATTTTTCTATTTATTAATAGATAAATATTATTTTCTGCAGTGTAGCCCATTTGATATGCAGTTGGGGAAGATTTTTGTACAAGGTGATCCTCATGATAGGAAGAAGCTATTAGATGGGTTGGATTAGGCATGCACTTAACAGGCTGGAACTTATCAGCTGGAGCTTCTTATGAAATCGAGTTATATAGGCCCCATTGTGATGCATCTCAGACATCCACACCATCAATTAGTTGCAACCTTCCATGGTGGGCTATGGGCTAAAAAAACAGACCAATCCTTGACTTAAGTGGGCCACACTATATGCAACAGCTGAGAGTATATGCTTACCCATTGGAACCTTCCTAATTGTTTATAGGACCCACTGAGATGTGGTTCAGACAACCAATCCATCTATAGAGTGCGTCCCATTTAGATGTGGGCCCCACCAAGTACTTTTAGATGTTTTATATATGATTTTGAGATTTGCGGCCCACCTCAGTACTAGATACAGTGGATTATAGAAACATCTCATAACCCCAAGGAGACCCAACAAATACACGGTTTGGATGTTGACGTAGGGATGAACGTGATGAGGATAACTACTCCGAATCCACGGAGCTTCTCTAAACTCCTCACAGAGACTTCTCGAATCTACGAGGAAAGAAAACAGAAAATAGAAATAAATTTTAAGAAATTCGAAATTGATTAATTGATCATTGATAATGTCTAATGTGTCTCCTTACACCTTTAATATAGAAAAAAAATAAACTAAAATTCGTAATTACCAAAAATAGCAAAATTCTAACTCTAATAAAAATCCTAATTCTAATAAAACTCTTCTAAGACCTAATTTCTAAAAATAAAAATTGCAAATAAACTTTCTCTAGAAGAGTCCTAGTATAACTAAAAGTTATTTCTAGAAAGAAAGAAAATCTAAAGCTCTAAAAATATTTAAAAAATCGGAATTACTAAAAATAGTAAAAAATTTCTAAAAATTCGTTTTTGAGCTGAAAGCGCACATTTTCTGACGAAACGGACAGATGCGACCTACTTTGTAGGTCGGTTCACCTCGGATGACCCGTTTCAGTAAAAATTGATAGGTTGTACGCCCCATAACGATACCCGGATCAAAAGTTATGGTCAATTTACGGTCCATCTTCTTTTGGCTCAACCATGCTGGGAACATATCTGTGACACGTTCTACATCAGACCCCTCCACTTGAAAAAAACTCGTCCTCGAGTTACGCAAGAGACTTGGCACATGAGTCTGAGATAAATTTTGACGCCGATGTTCATTAGTCATTTTTTCGTACTTGGCATTAAGCTCTTGAGATGACACAATACATGTACTCATGTTTTCCTTGACTTGACTAATATTGATCAATTTCTTCACATCTGTCTTCAAGATCTCATATTTTTTCTGATAATGTGGGCAATTAGGCGGATTTGCCCCTGAGACGGGATCAACGTGATTTTGTATATCTCGTATGGGAGGCAACTTATCGGGGGGTTCATCAAGCACAATCTCCTTGAACTCCTACAAAATTGGCTTCAAATCTTCTAGGATATTCACAGGCTCCATATATTCTTTCTTTTCAACTAATGGATATATATGTCTTGTTTCCTCAGATTGTTTGACAAAAGCCTGTTCAGTTGTGAGAGACTGTTCCTCAACTTTAGAAGTCTTGGGTTGGTTCTCCCTTCCCATAGGGGCGAGGATAATCTTTTTACCATCTTTAATAAAGATAAATAGGTTATCCCGATCCCTATGTGTAGCATTAATATTATTTTGCCAGGGTTGACCAAGTAACATGTGGCAAGCTTCCATGTCGACCACGTCACACATTACTTCATCCTTATAATATTTACCAATGGAAAAAGATATACGACATCGTTCAGTTACCTCTGTTTTGTTGACCTCCTTGATCCATCCAATCATGTATGGAGATGGGTGTCTTTCTGTTTTCAGTTGTAGCTTTTCCACCATTATTTTCGACACGAAATTCTCATCGCTCCTGACATCGATGATCACATTGCAGACTTTTTTGTATGCAGTGCACCTTGTTCGAAAGATGTTGTCTCGCTGTAATTCTATTTCTACCTTTGGCATGTATAACGGCTTCCTCATAATCGAAGTGGTGGCCTGTGATTTACCATCATCTGATGGTGCTTTGTAGAAATTGGGGTTGTGTCGTACAACGACTATAGGCGGTTGAGCATCACTTTGAGCTCGGGGCGGAATTAGCGCATCCGCAATACGGTTGAGGGTTGCCTGCAGCCCTTGCATGGTCAACTGACTCTCCCGGTGGAAAGCTTCCATTCTTTCCAAAAGATAACGAATTTCTGGATCACCGTCCATAGGATTTTGATTCATACCTTCATTATTTGTCATCGACCCGAGGGGAATCCTCGCTTTGATACCAATTGACGCAGGGATGAACGTGATGAGGATAACTACTCCGAATTCATGGAGCTTCTCTGGACTCCTCACAGAGACTTCTCGAATCCACGAGGAAAGAAAGTAGAAAATAGAAATAAATCCTAAGAAATTCGAAATTGATTAATTGATCATTGATAATGTCTAATGTGTCTCCTTACACCTTTAATATAGAAAAAAAATAAACTAAAATTCGTAATTACCAAAAATAGCAAAATTCTAACTCTAATAAAAATCCTAATTCTAATAAAACTCTTCTAAGACCTAATTTCTAAAAATAAAAATTGCAAATAAACTTTCTCTAGAAGAGTCTTAGTATAACTAAAAGTTATTTTTTGAAGGAAAGAAAATCTAAAACTCTAAAAATATTAAAAAAATCGGAATTACTAAAAATAGTAAAAAAAAATTTAAAAATTCGTTTTTGAGCTGAAAGCGCACATTTTCTGACAAAACGGACAGATGCGACCTACTTTTGTAGGTCGGTTCACCTCGGATGACCCGTTTCAGTAAAAATTGATAGGTTGTACGCCCTATAACGATACCCGGATCAAAAGTTATGGTCAATTCACGGTCCATCTTCTTTTGGCTCAACCATGCTGGGAACATATCTGTGACACGTTCTACATCAGATGTCTAGTACACATCATGGTCGAATCTGCAGTGCTCGACCTCATGAGAAGCTCCCATGCGGTCTATCCTATGGTACTTTCCTTTTTTCTTTTTCTTTTACACGCACACACACCCCCACACACTCACGCCGTAGTGGGCTTTCACCACCTATGGATACTCGAACCCTTGAGTGGGTGTTGAAACTCCTGAGAGTCTACCACCCGTGCAAGAGCAAGGATCCATAGTACCTCTTTCCTACAACACACATACATATATTTATACACACACTTGTATATATGTGTTATATTTATATACATACCTATGGTGTGTAAATACACATATTTTTTTTCCTTTTTCAAAATTTTAATTTATTTAATAATTTACAGTAAATATTTTTAAAACATTTTTTGCACATTTTCTTCGAAACTCTCCCAATATGTTCTCAAGAAATTTGAGAAAGATATTTTTCAGAGATGCAAGGGAAATGCATGTTACTAGGCTGCTTCTTGCATTGGGACACTGCATAGAGACGCCTATATATACAGTGAAATCCATTGATCTAGACGGTTCATTAGGTCCAATGCAAGTTTCACGGGCTACCATGGAAATATCACACTGACTTGACAAATATTAATCTTTTTTTTTAATCAATGGCCATAATATGGACGGTCAAGATTGTTTTAAACATAAAGGTCCAATCAACCCCAGCTCGAACTTGGCTCGGCTCGGCCCTCTAGCTTGATTGGTCAGCTCGGTTCGGTTTAGTCAACAGCTAGAGCTAGTTCGAGCTGAGTTCGCCTGTGCAGAATTTTCACAAACACATGAGCTGCGCGTTCAAATTCTCACTATATGTACAACAGTGGCAGTAGTCTTACAGGTATTTAATTAAACACCTTATAGGCAAGGTGAAAATCAAGAAAAAAAAAAAAAAAGTTTTCTTTCATAAACATACCTTGCACCAGCCGACACTTCGTTGGGTCATTTCATCAAACACTTAACACTTGGTGAGCAACATCAATATCCAAGTAACCAAGTCACCAAGTTCGATTTGAGTTGGGGTTCAATCCGAGTTAAGTTGAGCTCGGCCAAGCTCAAACTTAGTTCGAAATTTTTTCGAGCTCAAAAAATCAGCTCAAACTCAGTTTCAAACCGAGTCGAATCAAGCTTTTCAAGTTGAGTCGAGCAAGCTAACTTCAGTTCGTGTACAGCCCTATTTGTTATGGGCCATCACCGATCATTTGTGATTCTAAAGACCCATTAGAAAATTTTAAACATCCCATCCATATCCATGGGTCGAAAAAACTGAAGGCCGTGGCTCTGAAGAATCATATATGGAAGATCCTGCCACGTGGCTGAAGATTCCGTAGCGCGCACTATGCAGTATCTCTTGGTGGCCCACCCAACTAATGGGTAGATAAATGATTGCATCACGGCAAGTGGGCATTCACCCATTTGGGTGTTGAAAGTAGGCAAACTAGTCCTATCAGGGACCATGTAATTGATGGCTAACTAGATTAGATGTATGGACCATGTGACATTTCCAACCATCACCTACCATGTGCACATGTGCGACGGTAGCACGTGACTATATTATCTGAACCGTTCATTTTGAGGTTTCTGAAAAATAGGCTGATCTAATCATCAGATGGTCCATACATGTGGACCGACCCGTTAGTCTTGAAGGAAATTGGGCTTGCTTGACATACGTACAGGCCAAACTTTTGGAATATGGCACGTAATCGATGGGGATGCCTGATGAACGGTCCAGATGGATAGATTTCACGCATTTGTTATAGAGCCTTAATCACAGTTTCTATTGAATGAAAACTTAAGCAAGTGTCGTCTTTTCTTTATTCAACTTTATTGAAGAAAAAAAAATTGATTTATTTCTCTTTTTTTTGTTTTCTAGGCTATTTTATTTATTTTTACTTCAATTTTTTTATTTAAAAAGTCAAAATCCCAATGAAGTAACTTTTTTTAATTTGGAATTGAGTTGGGGTGGCGACTTGTCATCCTACCGACAGGTTTTTAAAACCTTTTTTGGCATTGTCTTTATTAAAATTTAAATAATTTAAAATATATATATATATATATATATATCTCTCTCTCTCTCTCTTATCTCTCTCTCTCTCTCTCTCAAACCATCTGTTTGTGGTCCATGGATCTAAACCATAACAGTATCTCAATGGTAGATCCCCTGGGCATGGTCCAGTGATATGGTGAACCCAAGTCGTAAGAAGTGAAAAATCGAGTGGAGGATACATCCTATATATGATCCCTCCAGATTTTAAACTCAAATGATGTCTACATCACTTGGATCTGTAAGATGGGTAAGGCAACACTATCATGTTTAGTGAGCCACAAGGGTACAAAACCCTAGGTTTCTCCGAGTATCGCTTTCCCACATTAACTTCAGTAGCTGATTCTAGGCTTCAGGCTTCAAGGGTGGTCCCAAGAAAGCATGCGCACCTCCATTAAATTTATGGAAGGAAAAATGGTCCACCAATCAACGGCCATTAAAGCAAAAGCCCTCCAAATTGACGGCTTTCAAATTCCTGTGGTCCCTTTAACTAGCCTGCTTACACTTGGCACGGATCTATGGTAACGAATGAGATGAGAGTGATGTGTCATCTGTGTACGCATGAATAGATCACGAGGGAAGTGACTGCGGTGCCACAGTGACGCATGTATTTTATCCATGCGGTCCATCCGTTTTTCCAGCTCATTTAAGGGCATAGCCCTAAAAGACTCATATTCAAAGCTCAAGTGGACCACACTACAAGAATGGGATAATGACACCTACTGTTGAAACCTTCTGAGGGCCTATCATGATGTTTATTTTGCGTCCAAGCTGTTCATAAGGTCACACGGATCTGGATGAAGGAAAAGCACAAATACTAGCTTGATCCAAACTTTTGTGGCCTTTAAGAACTTTTCAAGAGTAGGAACTGAATCTCCACCATTTCCTATTGTGTTGTCCACTTGAGCTTTGGATGTGCTTCTATTTTGAGTTCATGCCCTAGAATGAGTGGGCAAGATGGATGGACTGCCTAGATAAGACACAGATATTATGATAGGCCCTAGAGTCCGAGTGTAATATTTTAAAAGTTTTGCGCTCACTTAGTTGTGTCAGCATGATGAATGACCCATATTAAAGGTACCCCACATAATGAATGGTCCACATCAAGGTGAGCCCACATAAAGCATAGTTGACATCAAAGGTGGGCTACACATGATGGATGACCTGCATCAAAGTGTGGCCCAACATGATGGACCATCCACATTAAGTGGGCCCCACTTGATGGATAGTCAATATCAAAGGTTGAACCCCCACATAATGGATGATGGACATCAAAGGTGAGTCCACGTGATGGACGGTTGACATCAAAGGTGGGCCCACATGATGAACGATCTATATTGAAGGGGAGGCCTACATAATGAATGTTCCAAATTAAGGTGGCCCACATAATAGACGGAGTGGACCACACATGATGGATGGCCCACATCAAAGTGTGGCCCCTCGTAATGGACAATCCACATAAGTGAGCCCAGAGGTGTCCACGAGTCGAACCGAATCAAGCTTAGCACAACTCAACTCGAATCGGCCACTAGCTGACCCCAACTCGAACTCGACTCGATCCTCGAGCCTGACTGGCCGGCTCGGCTCGGTTTGGTCAGCAACTCGGGCCAATTCAAGCCGAGTTCACATGTGCAACATTTTCACGTACACACGGACCCGCACCTTCAAATTCTCACTATGTGTAAAACAGAAGTAGCAGTTTTACAAATATTTTATCAAACACCTTGTAGGCAACATTTAAATTAAGAAAAAAAAAATGGTATTTGTTTCATATACATACCTTGCCACCAGTCGACACTTCGTTGAGTCATTTCATCAAACACTTGGTGAGCAACATCAATATCAAAGTAATCGAGTCACTGAACTGATTTGATTCGAGTTTGGGTTCGATCCGAGCCGAGTCAAGCTCGGGCAAGCTCGAACTCAATTCAAAAAAAAATTCGAGCTCAAAAAATCAGCTCGACTTGGCTCGAACTCAGTTTCGAACGGAGTTGAATTGAGCCTTTTCAAGTCGAGCCGAGTGAGCCAACCGATCTAACTTGATTCGTGTACATCCCTAAGTGGGCCCAACTTAATGGATGGTCCACATCCAAGGTCTAGCATGATTGACAACCCATATCCAAAGTGACTCAACATGATGGATGATCCACATAGAAGGTGTGCCCCACCATGATGGATGGTGGACATCAAAAGTGGCTCTCACACAGTAAACACATCAAATGTGGCTTCCACCATGATGGATGATGGACATCAAAAGTGGCTCTCACACAATGGACACATCAAATGTGGATTCCACAGGATGAGTGGTGAACATTGAGGGCAAGCCCCACATAAAGGACAATTAGCATTGATAGTGTGCCCCACTTGATGGACGACCTACATCTAGGTGGTCCCCACATAATGCATAATCCATGTCAAAGGCCACTCCTAATGATGAATGATCAAGTACAAGACAAACCCCGCATGATGGATGACTAATTTTAAAGGTTCGGCTCCCACAATGGAAATCCGCATCAAAGGTGGGCTCCATATGATGGAGGATCCAAATCCAATCGTTCAATACAATGGATGGCACCCCAAATATCTTAAAATATAATGGTTATACTTATCTATTCTTTTGTTATTTGGGGCATGATCAATTTATGATGAGATCCACCGGAACACTAGTAGAGATTGCTCTTTTAATAGAGTTGTTGTAATCTTTAATAAAAATGTCATTTACCATTAAAAAAAACTCTTATTTAAATGTTTTATCAAACCTGCGTATTTTATATAAAAGCTTTTTCTTTAATCTTTTAAAAATGAGATCTAAATTAAAATAGTTTATTAAAATATCTCTTATTTAAGAAGTTCTTATTGTATTAAAGTAGAAATACTAAACGAGCCCTATGAATGAAATTGCGCCTATCATTTGATGGACCCAATGCAAGGATCGGATCTCTCTCACATGGGTGCTATATATATTGGCAATTGTGCATTTGTGTGAAAGGATAGGCCATTGGATACTTCACAGTTTGTGTACCTAAAGCCTCCAAACAGTGGGAGCCAATCGAGAAGTGGCATAGCCCAAAATCATATTGATTGGGCAGGAGCGCGTGTTTATTAAAATTGGACCACTGATTTTTGTAACCTTAACCATCCGTTAGGTATAATTTTTGGGTAAGAAACCATATAAAGTGAACATAAATTGAATGTTGTACTTATTTGGACAAACATTTGTACATGCACCATATGATAAAATTTAATTAGACGCACAGTCCATTGTCAAAGATGAAGACCGGTTAATATATCCATTTCACTTTGAGCACCGCCTTAGTGGGTCATAGACCTTAGGGCCCAACTTAATGTATGTACCTTACATCCATGATGTCCATACATTTTTATAGCTCATTTTAGTGCACGAACCCAAAAATGAAGTAGATCCAATTCTTAGGTGGACCACACCACATGAAATTGTAGTGATTGAATACCCACAATTAAAAACTTCTTGGTGGCCACCGGAATGTTTATTTGCCATCCAACCTGTTGATAAGGTCACAATGACCTTGATGAAGGGATTATACAAATATCATCTTGATCCAAAACTTTTGTGGCCCACAAGAAGTTTTTAATGGTCAATCACCACGTTTTCCTATGGTGCAGTCCACTTGAGATTTGGATCTGCCTCATTTTTGGGATCATGCCCTAAAATAAGCTGTCAAAACGGATGGACTGCCTGGATGTAAGGAACATACATCAGGATGGCCCCACAGGGATCGAACGAGGCTGCGCCCATCCGCATCCATAGAAAGGAAGGCAAAGGGCCGGGATTGGGCTGGGCTGGGTCTGTCAAAGCCTAGTCTACAAGTTTAGAATAGACCCTAGTAACAGGCCTGAGCCCGAGTCGAGCCTGTGCCTCGGCCTGGCCATCCAATTTTTTGCAACATCTGGGGTGTTCATTAAACGGGCCCCACATGCATGATACATGATGAAAATACCTTTGAAATCCTAAACGGGCCAGACTAAAAGGGTCTTAAATAAGCCCAATCCCAGCCCAGTTACTAAACAACCAGACCCGGGCCCGGCCATCAGGCCTAATATACCAGACCAAACCCGGCCTATTGATAGCCCTAATCTGAGTGGGGCCCATGCCTTGGACAGCCTAATTTTCGTTACATGTATGCCACGTGTACAATGGCTGTATGCAAGTCCACGAATAACCACGCTTTGCCACGGTGGCAAAATTCCAACTTTTCATACTGTCGTAACATGGAAAAGTAGAAAAAGCGGGTGCCTTTTTAAAAAAAATGGTGGGTGAACCTATCACTTCGACAATAGACAATACAAGTAGGCGACAGAGATGGTGCACATGCGCGCACCATGATGTTCGGCGGGATTCCCATACCACAAAAATCTTGATTCAAGTTGATATCTGTCTTTTCTCTCCATCTAGTTATGTCTTTGCAAATAAACATTATGGTGGGTCCAAGGAAGTTTTTAACTGTGGTTGTTCAATTACCACTATTTACTATGGTGTGGTCTACTTTGAGATTTGGATATTTTTCGTTGTTGGTCTCATTTTATGTCCTAAAATGAGTTTAAAAAATTGATGGACGGCTTGAATATATATACAACGCATATGCCAAGGTGGGCCCCATCGTAGGGGGACATACCTACTAAGCTGCTATACAGCCCTCACCTAATGGGCACGACACCGGGCATGTGCAACACACTTGGAAATAATGAGAGATAGGGAGAGGGTGTATTATATGCGGAGATTTGGCACATGCACTCTAGAGAGAGATTGGAAAGAAAGGGTTAAAGCTAGGTGTAAGCTATTGATGTAGGAAGGGGTGTGAAGGAAGAATACCGTCTCCTTTTTATAATATAAAACCTTGAATTCACAAACCGTAATAGCTCTTGAATCCATAAGAAATAAATAATAATACTAATAATAAAATCAAAATCAAAATATTTTATTGACATGTATCTTTAAATTAAATGAAATTATAACACTTTAAATAATAAAATGCAAATTCTAATTAAAAGTCTTAACGTGACCAAACTAAAACTTATACAAAATAGTAAAATTTATTAAAAATAAAATGTCTTAATTTAATTTTGTTGAATGATTTCTGTCGTAATAAAAAAGCAAATCCTAAGAAAACTACATGTATTAAAATTCTTAGAGGGAGGAGATGCATCTATCCTAAAACTTACTAAAAATAGTAAGTTTCATCTAAAACTACAAGTTAAAATTGAAATGACTCATTTTCTCATGAAATGGAATGACGGGACCCGCTTACAGGAGTCGGTTGGCTCCAAATGACTTGTTTTAATAAAAAATCACAGGTCATGTACATTAATGGCTGATTCACTGTTCACACTCTGCATCAATTTCTCCCTATCCAGATCAAATCTCTTCAATCCAGACGTGCTTAGGCCCAGTCATGTCATCCCCATGTAGGATTAGGCCCGGATCTAACGGAGTCCGCCCCGGTTTAAGCTTCGTTTGGTCCATCAGTGCTAAGAATAGGTTTGCGGCCTACTCTACACTAGCTACACATAAAGAGAGAGCTGCATGGAGCGGTTTCAATGGTAGGCGTCCCATCCCACTATTTCTAGTACTATAGCCCGCGCATGAACTTTATATATATATATATATATATATATATATATATATATATATATATATATATTGGTTTCGCCAGCAACATATGAATGGAGCAGATGTAAGAAAGACATCAGGATGATCTCATAGAGGTTTTTGTTGGGTAGCCTATTAAGATTTGTATCACGTGTGATTACATTGAAAGAGAAGAGATTATGGGTGTACATGTCAAATCTTCCTTCATTTAAAAATCTCTCCGGGAGTAATTGCAAAGCTAAAAATTCCCACCACCACTCAAATTCTCTACAGCAGAGATGCAGATTGACAATGTATAATGAGGTGGTGAGACTGTGTCAAAAATCTAGGCCATTTTTCAAGTGCCGTACTCTGTAAAAAAGATACGAATAAAAGGTGGGTCCCACTGATCAGGCACATGAAACTTGTATAAAAAACATGGACAATTAAAAAAGGAAATCCAAGGGTCCAAATTCAAGCTACATGTGTGCAGCGTGCTACCCTCATTTCTTCTATTTGTCATGCTTAGTTTGGGAGCCGATTGGATGGTGGCCCCCACGCTACCCAGCTAAATGGTTTTGGGATCTGTGGGGCCCACTGTGATGTATGTGTTTTATATCCATACTGTCTAACCATTTTGCTAGCTCATTTTAGAGTATGAGCCCAAATATAAAACAAATCCAAAGCTCAAGTGAACCACATTACAAGAACACAGTGGAGATAATGACACCACCATTGAAACCTTCTTAAGGCCCACCGTAACATTTATTTGCCAATTAACCTATTGATAAGCTCGCACAGACCTGAACAAAGAGAAAACACTAATATCAACTTGATTCAGAACTTTTATAAATAGTTTTTAATGGAAACGGATTGGCTACTCCCCCTGCCACCTGCCAATGGCTAGGGTTTGGTGCTCTGTGGACCCCACCATGATGTTTGTGTTTCATCCATTCAGTCCATCTAGTTTTCTAGATCATTTTATGGTACTAGACCAAAAATGAGTTATATCCCAATCTCAAGTGGACCACATTACAGGGAAACAGTGTTGAATGAATTTCGACCATTAAAATTTTTTTAGGACCAAAAAAGTTTTGGATCAAGCTGATATTCGTTTTTTCCCTTCATCTGGATCTGTATGACCTAATCAACAGATTGGATGTCAAATAAACAGTACAGCGTGCCTTAGGAGGATTTTAGTGGTGGATATCCAATCAATATTGTTTTCCTGTGGTGTGGTCCCCCGATGTTTATATTCCTCTCATTTTTGTGATCAAGCCCTACAATGATCTTTAAAAATAGATGAACGGAATGGAGAAAACATACATCATGGTGGGCCCACCGAGCACCAACCACCAGCCACATGGTTGGTGACAGTGGGAGTAGCCAATCGGTTCCCTTTTTTAATAGTGGGCTTTCAATCACCACTGTTTTCTGTGGTGTTATCTACTTGAGCATTTGATCTGCTTCATTTTTTAGCTCATGTCATAAAATGAACTAGCAAAATGGATGGACGGCATGGGTGGCCCCACAGTGCCACACCACCTAACTGGCTGGTGTTGGGGTCACCACCCAATCCGCTTCCATTTAGTGGACTCTTCATAATGAATGGCCTGACCCTTTGGTGGCACGTGTGCTTTGTGTGCACCAGGATCTCTGACATGTGTTTCAACCCACTCAATCACCACCCTTTTATTTTCCTTGATTTCTTTCCAACTTTTTTTGAAAGTTTCTTCTTATTGACAAGCTAGCACTAGAACCTAGGTAAGCTGTTGTCTGTCCCCACAATGTTTGGAGTGGATGTCCATACATGAACACACAAATGGACTTGATAACCCGGGGTGGACAGGAATTCTCTGCAATCCAGAGCTGTGTAGAGCCCACCCTAGTATATGTGTTACATCCATTCCGTCAATTGGTTGCACCAGCCCTTATAAGGATGTGATCTTAAACATTAGGCAAATCCAAAGCTAAAGTGGACCACAATATAGGGAGTTGTAGGGATTGAATGCCCACCACTAAAACTTTTTCAAAGTCACATATTCGATTAGGATAATACTTGTATTTTGCATTCTTCCCGTTGGAATCACCTCGAGAAGAGGTTGGTTAGTACATAAATATCATGTGGGGGTTGGAAGGTTTCAATGGTCGGTGTTGTTGTTGACAATTGTCTTAAATCTATAAAATCAACATTCTTTTGATAATATGTTCGATGTCATTGAGCCATCAAAGTCAGATCGATGTCATCGAGTATTTTTTAAATTTTCTTTATTGGTTATTAGACATATTGGCGCCATTTTTCGATGACATTGAGGAGTGTTCGATGACATCAAAGATGCATTTGATTACATCGAAGCTGGTGGATAGGTAATTGAAGATTTCTGAATGGTTCATGTTTTATTTCTGAACAGTTTTGGAATTTTTTTCTTCGATGTCATCAAAGTGGCTTTGATGTCATCAAAGTTTAAGTGTCGATGACATCGAACGTTTTGGGTAGAATTTTGTAGATCCATTGGATCTGCGAAATTTGTTTTCGATTTCATTTGTGATTCTTTCCAAGACTACATATATGGGTGTAAACGGGATTGGGAGGTATTCTAAGAGTTTCTAATTATCATAGGGTTTCAAAGGATGCAGCAAATGTAAGATTCGAAGTTGTTTGAATTAGATAATCTCTTCTCTTTGTAATTTATGCTTTCATAGTAATATATGTCGCTTTGTGCTGTGGTTTTTTTTCGAAAGAATTTTTTCGCATTAAATCTCTATACTCTTCTTCCTTTTGCTTAGTGTTTTTGGATTACTATCCTAAATTCATATCTGTGTGCTTTCATGGTTCCCCCAATAGGTGCTTTCATACCCATTATTTTCAATGGCATGTTGCATGCATTAGCTATAGATCTACCTTACTTTGGGGATCATACATGGCCGATTTAGATGGCTATTTATTACAATATTGTTATATAAAAATGCTATCATAATAATTTTATAGTGTTGTTTAATCATGTAAAAGAGTAACCAATGCTATTTTATCATGTCTATCCAAACATAAAAATTTCTTATTAAATAATTTACTCATGTATTATAATTTGTAATCATTGCACTTTCACACCTTATTATAATCATCATTCGCTATCCAAATGAGCCCTAAAGCAAGTCCTAAATTATGGATGAAAGGGGTAGGTATAACATACACTTCATGGTAGGCCCCATGGAGGTTAGGGTTACATGAGATATATCACAAACCTCATATGCTATACATGTAACTTAGATAAACTTCCCAAATAATGATTCCAATCATATTAGGTTTTATTAGTCATGAGAAAATTCTGTGTTCTAATTAATGGACATTTATTTATTGATTGTGGACCGTTAACTATTTCTCATCTTATTTCACCAATCAGCCAATTAAGGTTAAATAGGTTCAGTGAAATTTTTTTGTCATGGGCTTTGGCTAGAGACACGCCTCAATGTCAGACGAACACGAGCTACAAGTCCTATGAACTGTGGAACCTACCTCGGAGGTGTGAGTCAAAAAAGAAGTTATTAACATGCCTGGAACTTATTCACCAACATGTAAATGTTATTCCACTACAGGTCAATCTTATTCAAATAACTAGTCACATCGATGGGAGAAGTTGGGATCGAGCCGCCCCATGAAAATGTTCTAGATTCTGTGTAGGCCCCACCATGTTTTTCGCATGCAGTCCAATTCATTCATAAGATCCACCTAACTATAATTAATTGTAACCCCGAAAATAAGTACATTGGAAAACTCAGGTGGGCCACAACACATAATATATGTTTTAGGTTTTAGGCATAATTTTCATAGTGTGGCCCACCTCAGCTGTATCAACCTTAGTTTTGTGCTTGGACTATTACATAAGGGGATGCACATTATAGATGGATTGGATGTCATTAAAGAGAAACTCAACCTCTATCTTGTATTAAGGGTATATAAGTCGGGACCGTTAAACAGATGAGTGGGCCCACCCAAGATGTTTACTAATGATTTGTTATATTCATCTTGTGCGTCCATCCATGATTTAACCTTGATCCAAATGTGAGGCCAAAATCTAACTCTGGTGGGCCATACAATGAGAACAACGGTGGAGAACGCTTACAATAGAAAATTATTGATCAGTTGTGTTTAGGGACCAATACTTGAAAATCAGAAAATAATAAATAAAAAAAAAATCAAGAAATAAATAAATGGGTTGTATCATAGAAGCAGTTCCATCTAATTTTCAAAATGGAATGATGATAGCATGGTAGTAGAGCCCTAAAAAGGGTTGTGTCAAACATAGGGTTTGGCTTATGGTTCAGAGCCATTGGAAGTGCAGGTCTGGGTCAAAAGGTTCGGTTCAAAGATCAATCAATGAAGACCACACAACACCCAACCTATTCTATATTGGACCGTACGCATGCGGTGGTTGAACCGTTGACGTCATCCGTGGGCCATGATTGCAGTACTGTGACAGGTCTCAAATACAATGTTTGTTTTGTTCCTCCAATAACCATTTGATTGCATTTCCACGTGGAATGGGAGATGGTTACACGGTTCTAGGGGGGGTGCTTGACCCTTCCGGCCTGCCATGAGGTGATTTAGGCAGTTCATCGAGAACATTCTACGAAAGATCGACTAAATGAAAATCATCAATATCTAAGGGGGTCTTCTCCAACTGATTAGATATATATGGACGCCCATCTCCCTAATGGTTAGTGTTCTATGGGCCCCACCATGATGTATGTGTTTTACCTATGCTGTCGGTCCATTTTTCCAGATCATTTTAGAGGATAAGTATAAAAATGAGGTAGACCCAAATCTCAGGTGGACCACACCATAGATAATAGTGGTGATTGAACACCCACCATTAAAAACTTCTGGTGGGCTACAAAAGTTATGGATCAAGCTGATATTTGTGTTTTACCTTCATCCAAGTCTGTGTGACCTAATTAACAGTACTTAGGATGGCAAATAATATCACAGTGGGCCCTAAGAAGTTTTTAGTGGTGGTCATTGAATCACCACTGTTTTCTTGTGGTGTGGTCCACATGAGATTTGGATCTGCCCCATTTTTGGCCTCGTGTGCTAACATGATCTGGAAAAATGGATGGACGTCGTGGATAAAATACATACACCTTCGTTAGTATGAAATCGACGTCCATCAGATATTTACATTGTTACTACGAAAGTCAGCTAGAAAAACTGCTCCACTTGGATAACATTCACAGCTCACCTGATAGGGTATGTATTTATAACAATAGGTATTGGACTATACTTTCGAGCGGATCTATTTTGGGCTATAAACGGAATGCGTGAGGGTTGACCTGGATCCAACTTGTGTTAAACGGGCCCCAAGATGTGGGGCTAGGAACAACCGGTCAGAGCCCAAATAAGGGTACGGACTTGTCGGAGTAAATGCCAAGTCCCTACGTTATAGGGTTAACATTGGCCTGTTTACGGTCTATGACAGGGTTTTCAACAGGCTGGGTTTTGGCTGGCCCACGTTGTTCAACATAGGGTCATGCCTGGCCTGGCCCATGAAGAGATGAAACAGTTCAACCTGAGCCAAGCCCAAAATATTTATGTTGGGCCCAAATCCAAGCCCAAGTGTTTGTTGGGTGGATCAAAAGCTACAATTCAAATATGAGCAAACCTTAGAGCTGGACTTCGGGACGAGTTGGACCAAGTTAGGGTTGACCCCACTTGATCCTATTTTGAAATAGGCTTGACCCGAACTCGACTCGATTTGACTCAATACCGAGTCTAGCATGCCTGATCCGATCGAGTACGGATCTTGCCAATACTAATTCGAACTGAGTCCGACCCAGTCATAAGTACCGAGTTGGGTCGGGTGCAGCAGGTATCCACGAGTCGAAATCACAACTCAAAGCCTAAATTAACTTGCCAGAATTGCAACCTCTCCATCAACTACATGGCATCTTAGATATGAAACAGCAATTCTTACTCATATATATATATATATATATATCCGAATGCTCACTTGCGCAATAGTTGTGCGAACTTTTTTAAGAACTCATCATACGTGATTTAACTCCAAAATCTGAACGGTCCATGTGAATCAGCACCTCATCAAACCCCCAAGCCCAATTTTTACTTTGATCCAAAACTTTGGTAGGCCATGAAAAATGAAAACAGTTTCCTCCCTTAATTTGAATTTCTCTTTGCCATGGCCTATCAGAATTTTAGATCAAGGTGAAAATTTCTCCCTTAAGGTTTCATGGGATTCCACATCACATGGACCGTTTGGATTAAACACCCATGACACGTGTATGTAGGTTTGCGCGTGCATAATTTTTCGGGTCGAGTCACTGGGTAACTCGAACTTGACTCGGTTTGAGTTTGGATTGGACGAAGTCAACTCAATTTAGATCGAGTCACCCACTCAGTTCGGATCGAGTTAGGCAAGTCGAGTTTGCCGAGTTATCCTCTGCCCAGCTCTAGCAAACCCTAATGGGTTGATGGACTGTTTTACATGGGTCTGAATTTTAAGCCTGAGACCAGGCCTGGAGCATGATACTCTAGCCCAAGCCCAGTTCAAGGCAGCCAGGCCCAAAGCCTGACGGCCCAGGCCGGCCTATCGATGGCCCTATCTTGGGCTGTAAATGGGTTGGAATGACTCTATTTAACCAAATTATTAATCGGATTCTAGGGGGAAAGGACCAATCTTATTTTCAATTCTCGACTCTCCCACTCCAGCTACTGTTTCCCTTTTTGTTAATCGGGTCCTCGTGTAATCCAGACCATTGACATCCCTCGTGCATGGACCATGCCCCAGAAACTCCAGCATTGTAAGATCCCAGCAACCAATATTAAGACCTTTTTCAGTTGAGTATTTCTTCCGGATCATCTGTTGGCCACAAATCAAAGGGTTAAGATTACCCTATCTGGTGAGCCCATTTGCGATGCTCAGTAGCCACACAGATCAACGGTCCAGATTAACGAACCATGTGCCAATGCCTGAAATTATAGGACTTGGTCCAGGTCAAGGCATATCCAGCCCATGAGCTAAGGTGTTGAGCTAAATGACACCTAACCTAGTCCGGGTCCATGACTGAAACTATAGGAACCGATCCACTCATTTATTCGGGACACCTAACCTAGTCCGGGTCCATGACTGAAACTATAGGAACCGATCCACTCATTTATTCGGGTTCGACCAGTTCAGACCCGCTGATAAATTAGGCTGAATACGCTGGGGCCGGATCATTCATTAGGTATGCCCTGCGGGAAGCAGATTAGTTGGTGACCCCAATTTATTTATTTTTTATATCCACACCGTCCATCCGTTTTTTCAGACAATTCTAGAGTATGGTCCCAAAAACAAAGAAGGTCCGAAGTTCAAGTGGACCACACCATAAGGAAACGTTGAAAATGATGACACCCCACCGTAATGTTTATTTTCCATCCAACCTGTTGAATAGGTCACACAGACCTTGATGAAGCGAAAACACAAATATCAGCTTGATCCAATACTACTCTGGCCCCCACGAATTTTTTAATGGTGGGCATTCAATCACCACTATTTCCCACACTGTGGTCCACTTGAACTTTTAATCTGCTTCATTTTTAGGTTCATACCCAAAAATGGGCTGGCAAAATGGATAGACAGCTTGGATAAAATACATACACCTAGATGGGGCCCACAGTGCCCAACACCACCAAGCTAGGTGGTGTTGGGGCCACTACCCAATCCGCTTCCTGCCGCCACCATGCATGTTCCATCATTTAAATATAATGTATTACCAAAAACTGAGTATGAGAACCATGAAAGTTCCATCTTATTCACCTATAACGGTACACTCCATATAATGTGATTTTTCTCCTAGAAATGGTGGCCCACCCCATTTCAAAACAAATACTCAATTACACTTAGCTTCGAACTTTCAGGCCATGGAACTTGAATCACAACCATTTGTTCTTCATATTCAAATCCCACTTCTTTTCCGTTGATTCGGCAAGCTTTCGGTTTCTCAGACGAGTACGCCCTCATTTCTCCAGTCCCCTTCACCCCGACTCGAATCAACCTCTTTTCGTCATCAAATTCTAGAGATTGAACTGCTCCACCTGTATTTAGCATGTTCGCTAATCCAATCGGAGCGAATTGGACCATTTTCTTTTGTAAGATCTTCACAGGCGAAACCGTCAAGAGCTCGAAATCAAATGCTTCCAAAATGATTTCTATGTATTCATCCGGCTTCACAAGAAGTAACTTCTTTGTTTGAAAGAAATAGATTGCGAACGATTCGACTCCTTCAATGGGAAATGGATTTCTTCCTTTATTCCATTCGATCTCGTTCGCAGTCGTTGTGGATGTTACCGCATGTGAATGTTCGGCGTAGCATTTGGTTTTCCTCGCTTTACGACACCATCCTCCTCCTTGGCAGTTGAATGCTCCTAAGACTCCAGTGTACTTTTGGAGAAGAAGAGTAATAAAAAAAATAAAAAATAAAAAACAAGAAAATTTCCATTAGCTATTGCTACTATCATGCATAGATTTAAAATCAAAAGCTCGACTCCGCTCGTGTCCAGCTGGGTCGTGTCAACTCGAAGATTCGATCGGGTTGCACTTGACTTGGCTCAATATTAAATAAATAAATAAAATATTTAATATATTTATAGATATATAATATTTACATGATAATAAAATAAAACAGAAAATTTCAATATTTCTCTTGACTTGGTTGGGTTGGGTTGTACTGGATTGGACATCCAAATGCAGCTCTAACTCTTCCAAAAAGAAAAACTGTATCTTTCCTTCCCCATATAGGGTTTAAGGTTTAGAGTTTACCTCTTTGGGAGAAGGGAAGAAATGAAATGAAAAACATAATTGTTATTTATCGGTTATTTTCAACCTTGCTAACTCATGTTTGTATGTCAAGTGAAATTTTATATTTATTAAACAACAGTCATCTAATTTTTTGTGCTCAAGAATCATGATGAACAGCTAACTGTCAAATTGAATTTTTTTCTATTTCTCTACATCCAACTTGAGATGTGAAGAATTGCAATTGGGTGTTTGGTTGTCCAACTATAGTGGCATGTTTGCCTCTTTAAGAATTGAAATCAGCTAAGTTGGCATCCAAACACACCCTTAGCTCCAATTGGAATCCAAATGCACTCACGCCATTGGAACAATGTACAATCACACTTATGCTGATTTTTGAGTTTTGGATTAGGCTGATTTTTTAAAGAGCTTGTTGAGGCGGGCCAAATGAACTAAATGAACATAATATATATACACTTTGAGGTGGGCAGGATCCGACTCGACCCGAACCGAAAGCTAGGGTTGGGTCAAATCAAGTACATCCACTCGGATACGAAGCTCGTCCGAGTCAAGTTCGGATCACGTAGCAACTCGATCCAATCCGATCCATAATCCGATCCGATCCGAAATCAGATATTATAAAGTCAATTTATTTTTTTAACCTTTACCCTTCATCTACCTAAACCCTAACCCTACTCGAGCCGACACAACACCGAACTCAATCGGAATCCAAGCTAGTCAGCAGCCTAGCACACTATCTTCACCAGTCATCCTTGTCTGTTCATCAGGTAAGTTATTTTTATATGTTTTTTTCTGTGTTGATTCGAGCTCAGGACCTTGGGTGCAGCCGTGTAGGCCGCCGGTGGCTCGCCTTGGCTCGGGACCTTGGGTGCAGCTGTGCAGGCCGCTGGTGGCCCGCCTTGGATCGAGGCGAACAAGGATTAACTACTGAACATGATGATGGGTCTCGCCCTAGCTTGCTGGTGAATTGCACTTCATAGTAGATCCCGCCCTGGCTCGTTGGTAGTCCGTGCAGGCTGTTGGTGGCCCACCCTCGCTCGAAACCTAAGTCGTGGCCCGCCCTGGATCGAGACGGACGCGGATTAGCTACTGAACACGAATCGTACCTAACTCAATCTGACTCGGTTTCCTAACCAAGTTTGCTCGGTTCGGGTCAGGCCAGCCAGGAATCGGTTCGAATCAAGTCAACCCTGCTGGGCTCAGTCCCGAGTCAGATCGAGTTCGAGTCAGGTAGTTGGCAAAACCGGATCGAGTCGAGTTGGACCTAACTTGGTCCGACTCGACTGATGCCCACCTCTATATACCCTGTGTTAGGCACCACACATAAACCTATGGTTGGTATCCCAACCCCATTCCCCATGGATGGGGGCTACCTGAGTTGTGGTTCTTTTTTAACTTTGACCATAGGGCCTAATATTGAGTGCCACACGTGATGGACGGAGTGGATATCACACAGGCAACATAGTGGGCCCTATAGATTTGGGTGTTGTAGCCGCTGCATACAACAAGTCAGATAGAGGACTCGTGGACACACTTTTGTATCCCAGCCAATAACACTCTTATCAGGTGGGCTACAAATGATCATTTATTTATATATGACCATTTGATTATTTAAATTGAGTGATTCCGTGAGTTCCACTATAAATGTGATCATTGCAAATAGGTCTAGGGTGTGACACTTGAACCATAATTCATATACACGAGTATTAAGCGAACATGCCTAACTACACACCAACTACACACCGCACACTAGGCAAGATCCAAGCGGTCCATGAACTGGGCCACATTGTGGATACCCTGGCCTAAAAATAGGCTAGTCTATGATCAGGTATGCCATGTGTACAAAACAAGTGGACAGCTAGTACTAGAAACATTCTCTAGCTGTTTATTTGGTTCATATACCGTGCCCCACCTCATGAGAGAACCTGCCTGATGTCCACTCCAAAATATTCAGACCAGATGGACTGCTAGGATCTTACACACATATGCCAAGGAAAGAACCCAAGAAAGAAATGGATTAAGGTCTAATTAAGACGCATGTCATACCTTGTTTAGGTTCCATATCTTGAGCATGGTTTTCCCATCAAGCAGTGGATCTTCAAAGAGGCAATCCCTGGTAGGGAGGGCATAGAAATCGCACCGTAGGATCGTTCCATCAGGCAGCACAAGGGTCTTAAGCAGCTGGAAGTCATGCTTTCCAACCGTATCACTCACATAGACCGGCCCACCTGAGATGGCCCGAGATGCAGCATGGAACCTTGCACATGGGTGTGTAGATTGGAACATGTCCCAGTCAGGGTGGAAGAAGTTACCCATCCAAAGGCTATTGTACGCACAGTGCACCATGTGACACCCTTGTAGCCAAACGTCGGATGCATCGGTGCACCAGAAGTCATCCCCTACAGTCATAACCGGTCGTGTGGTTTGGTCATTGGCCAGGATCAAATGAAAAATGAGAATTCGCCCATCAATCTACAATTTATCAAATCATTCATTTCCTGATGGAAAAACTTTCTAAAAAAGAGTTTGATGGTCCACTGTCCAAAGCAAATAAAATATGAGCACAAATTCAATGCGCCCAGAGAGCACAGAGGGTTGGTGCGCACATTCTCTCTTCCCATCTAACATTAGATATCACCCCACTAATGGTAAGAAATTTTAAATTTAAAATCAAATATTATTAGGAAGAGAGAGAGAGAGAGAGAGAGAGAGAGAGAGAGAGAGAAGTGCCCCTGCAACTTTTGCAGAATGTCTTATTTTAAAAGGTGTGTGGCCCACCATGATGTAGGGCTCAGACCCAATCCTTCCATAAGTTGTGCCAGCAAAAGTTCACCTCGCATCTCAAGAAGCCCTGGTGAGTCAGTGAGGCCCTCTCAAGCTTCACTGAATGTTGTTTTCTTTCAAACATAGGGCTAATCTCTTAAGACAGCTTCTTCACGGAATCTTGTTCCTTTCATATATGCTTTTCATGGGCTCCATCTTTACACTAGCCTCCTAACTATATGGAATTATGTTTTTTTGTGCTGACAATAACCTGCCCTCCAATCAAATCTACAAAGAGTACTCTAAAAAAATCAGCCTAATAAAAAACACACATATGCCTGTCACTAGTAAAACTTTTCTGATGGTGTTTGGGGTCCACTACTGTCTTTTGCAAATGCTATCCCATCCATTCGTAAGATGTGCACTACAGGGATGATGAATGAACACCCCAAAAATCAGTCCATTAATTCCATAGCTCATGTGGGCCAGACCATATGATTTTATGGACTACAGGCATAATTTCACATTATGGGCCACATGATTTTTATCTTATAAGGAGACCATGAAGAGGCCCACATGACAGACCAATTGGATGTTATTAAAATTGTTATATATATATAAGGGAAAAAAAAAACCCTTACCAACACGACCGAGTGAAATTGCCTCCGTTCCAAGGAACATGAAATCGTTGCTTTGCTCCATACTAGCAATGACACCATTGCCATTGAAATGCTTGTTTACAGATGAACTCATGGCCTTGAAGTATGCCTTTGCCAGCTCCACTCTCCCTCCGTAGTCTTCGCCCAACATTTCCAGTTGCTGCACAAAATTACAAAATCTCATGTCTTTGACCAATGATTCCACCCCACTCAGTCCGATTTGACTCGGCCAACCCGCCCAGGTCGTCAATACTCGCTTTGAATTGAACCGTGCTAGCTTACCTCCTGCTCTGTACCCACCAGGGTCCACATGGGTGGAATTTTCATTAAATCCACCCCGTCTATCAGGTACGCTGCCTCATTTTAACCATGGAAGCCCACAAAAGTAGTAATAACTTAGGGTGCGGATTGTGTGGTACCCCCCCGGGACTTAGCTAGAGGCAAACAGTCCTGTGAGGGGCTTTGTGGGGGCCACCATGATGTATATGTTCATCCACATCGTCCAATAATTTTGAAAGATCATTTTAAGATTCGAATCTAAAAAAGAAGTAAATTGAAGGCTTAAGTAGACCACACCACATGAATAGTGGAAATTGAAGGCTTAAGTGGACCCTTACTCTTACTCGGGTGGTATACTCTCAAGAGTTTCAACAACCCCACACACTCACGCCGTCGTGGGATTTCATCACCTATAGATACTCGAACCCTTGACCAAGTGTTGAAACTCCCGGCTGTTTACCACTGTAGTGGAAATAGAAAGCTTACCATTGAAACCTTAAGTGGGTACAAAAGTTTTGGATCAAGCTGATGATTATGATTTCCCTTGGTAGAGGTTTATGTGACTTTATAAATAGGTTAGATGAAAAATAAAACCTTACAGTGGACCGTAGTAAGTTTTCAATGGTAGGAATTCAATTTGGGTAATGTTTTAGTATGGACTGTCGTAGTACTAACCTTTTTTTACTTGACCTAAACAAAACTTACCTAACTAAACTAGTCTTCTACCCATATGGATGAACTTATAAAGATAAAAATATCCTCACTTTTTTCAACTAAAGGGTATTTTTGTTTAAAACCCTATCTCCATACCTTAAAAATATACTTTGATTGCATAAATTATCGGGCATAAAAAAAACCAAGGCATAGAGGGAAGGAGTCTACTGTGCTAATCTCTTTCTACGACTGCCTGACTATGTTGTAATCCAGACCGTTAATCCAGAAGTTAAAACCTTAGATTGTATATGCCGAAAACGTCTTTCTTATAGAGGACCTCATCATCCATACAAAGTGACTTAGAAATAGGCGTCTAGGAAAGCTATTTCTAATTCACCTCCGAACAAACGGTGATGGTCACGCATCAGAAAGATCATTTCCAAGCTGATCATTTCCGAAAATAGATTCTATATGAACGGTATGGATCATCAGTTGGTGAGGCAGGAAGGGCAAGCAGATTGGGAGAGTATCAAGTCAGAGAACCTTCCAAGCAAAGCTGTTACCTGGCTCGTGTCATGCGTGCATGCGTGGGGCGCGGATTAGCTACCGACAGGTTGAGTAGCGAGACTAGCTACTGAAGTGACGTCACCAAGCTCCGTGGGCCCCACGATGATGTATAGTTTGTATCCACACCATCCATCTATTTGGAGAGATCATTTTAGGATAAAGAATGAGTTAAATCCAAAGCTCCGGTTGACCCCAGCGCAGAAAACAGTGGGCACAGTGACACCCACCTTTAAAAACTTCTAAAGACTACAAAAGTTCAGGTCAAGCTGATATTTGTGTTTTCCCTCCTTTTATGTCTTTTTTAACTTCTTAAGAGGTTGGATTTCAAATAAACATCAGGGTGGGCCTTTAGATAGTTTCAACTGTGGGAATCACTCTCCCCACTGTTTTCTGTGGTAGGTCAACTACAGCTTTTTATCTATCTCATTCTTTGGTTCATGCCCCACCTTTAGATAGTTTCAACTGTGGGAATCTCTCTCCCCACTGTTTTCTGTGGTGGGTCAACTACATCTTCTTCTCTTTTGTCTCATTCTTTGGCTCATGTCCTAAAATAATATCTCGATATGGATGGATGGTATGGATACAACACATACATCATAGTAAGGCCCGCAGAATTTGGTGAGGTGACTTCAGTAGCCGACTCGCTACTTAACCTGTGAATATCTAATCCGCGTCCACATGCGTGCGCGTGTCATTTTTCTATTACAAGTCGGTCAGTGGAACCAGCACAGAAAACAGTGGGACGGTGACGCCCACCGTTAAGAACTTGCCACAAAAGTTCATCTGATATTTGTGTTTTCCTTTTTTTCGTATCCTTTTTTAGTTTTTTAACAGGTTGATTTCAAATAAACATTATGGTGGGCCTTAGGATAGTTTCAACCGTGGGAATCACTCTCCCCGCTGTTTTCTGTGGTGGGATCCACTATAAATTTTTATCTACCTCATTCTTTGGCTCATGCCATAAAATGATATCTTAAAATTGATGGACGGTGTGGATACAACACGTACATCACTATGGCCTACAGAACTTGGTGATATAACTTCAGTAGCGGACTCGCTACTCAACTCGTCACTATCTAATCCGCCGGACGCGGATTTCCTGCGAAAGCCTTTCGCAGGAAGTTGCTGCGCAAGGATCTGGGTGGGGCCCACTACAATGTATGTGAGAAATCCATTCCGTCCATCCGTTTTGAGATCTCATTTTAGGGCGTGTGATAAAAAATGAGGCGGGTAAAAAACTCAAGCGGGTCACACGAGAGGGAAAATTAGGGAAAGAAATTTCTACCGTTGAAATCTTCCCAGTCTCCATCTTGATGTTTATATGTTATCTAAACCGTTTATAAGGTCATTGTCAATGGGATTAAGTGAAAAAATCAAAAATATAGACTGATACAATAATTTTTTGGGCATAAGAATGCTTCAACGGTGCTCACTGAATGATCACTGTTTCCTCTCGTGTGTCCCACTTTAGTTCTATATACACCTAATTTTTGATCTCAAGTCCTTAAATGATCTCGAAAAACGGATGGAAGGATTGGATTTATCAAAAACATGTCTGTGAGCCCCACCCAGCATCCTTGCGCAGGAACTTCCTGCGAAAGGCTTTGCAGGAAATCCGCGTCCTAATCCGCCCGCGTCCGGGTGCATGCATGCGCGTGTCATTTCTCTGTTACAAGTCGGTCCGTTTTGTATGCATTCGCAATCTTCCAAGTCGGTGCGTTTTGTATACATGGATGCAACGGTTTGTTTCTCTCTTATAGCCGTTCTTTGGTTAAAAGAAAAGAAGGGTGGACCCTTGATCAGGTGGACCGCACACCTAAGAGATAAGTGGCCAATTAGGAAAGGATATGAACTGTCCATATTCGGTAATTAATATCTGTCTCCATGTGTTGGATACGGGAGAGCCTGGTGAACCGGAATATGGTAGAGCCATCTCCCACAGCACGGGTGGAAGGGTAAATTTCAATCTGGACCGTCCATCTATTGTAGATTGAAAATTTTTCAAACTACACGTAAATTGGATTATCCTTGCCGTCTAATATTCACTGGGCTTCAAATAGACCGTAGAAAACACGAACCATTCATGATGGGGTCCACTACATTTACAGCTTGACTGACCCATCACAATGCCAAGTTTCCATTGAGATGGATCAGTCGTCTCTCTCTCTGTATTTGCAGTATAAACGAACGCTATCCATTTACATGATACCATTGACGGAATTTTAATGGTCCAATGAGGGTCCGTCATGTGAAGGCGAACACGTGTCGGAAATTGGGGTTAACAGCACAAGTGTCAGAGATCTGGTCCATTCATCAGGTAGGTTACACTGTTGACATGCCATGGACGAAAATTAACGTTGGTCCGATAATCAGGCACGTCAAACTCGAATTAAAAGGATATCAACCGTCCAGTTGTAGCGCACTTGATGACAAAACTGCACTAATTTTGGATCTACGGCATATCCACACTGTGCACTACCTAATGAATGGCACAGATTTCTGACACGTCTCCTGTGTTCTGTCCTCGCATGAGAGGACCCTCATTGAATCATGACCCTTGATTTTAATACAATGGGACCTAAGATTTAGATAACTTACGTGAATGACGTCCACCTTGACACCATCTATCCCCAAAGAAGCCATATGGGAGTGCAGACCTTCGTACATCTGGTGGACCATCTCAGGTGGGACCAGACCCACCCCATTCCTCATAAGCTTACTGAGGGCGAGATCCTCCATACTCTTCTCCAGCCCTGGAGAGATCGTAGGTACAAGGACCCTTGATTCAGGCATACCTGGCACGTTGGGCTTGATCCCACCCCAATAGGCACACAAAGCGTGCCACACGTACACATACTTCACTGTCTTGAAACTGCTCTTCAAATCCCTGATAAAAGCCCCCATGCCTTTGACAGGGGACTCTCCAGGCCATCCATTGATGTGGTCCTCACCCCCACTTGGGACTTTGCTCTGGTAATCCCTCAACTTGTAGTTCTCTTGAAACTTCCTTAGCCTGCATGAAATCTGCTCACCCTCGACCGTCCGAGTCATGTTCTCCTGGTCAGCTGGATCGTCGTCATGACACGTGGACTGCCATCCATCGTCCATGATAATCAGCCCAGGTGGGACACCCCCATCAACCAGACCTTTGACCCCTTCCCAAACCCCTTCAGGGTGCACATTCAGGTAAAATGCATTCCAGGTGCACCACCCGAACTTATCAACTATACCTGGTGGGCTCTTCTCTTCTAAGAGCCTGAAGGTATTCAGGTGCACCCTCAGCACTTTCATTGCATCCCTCACAAGGTCATATGGGTCATCTCCAGCATGCATATACAAGCAGCTCCTGAAGCTGGACCCACTTACCTGTGTCGAACCGCTCTCGACGCACATGTCCACATACTCGTCATGGCCCGCTTGGAGCGAGGCTCGAAATGGGCCCTCGATGAGTGGGAGCAGAAGAACGTACGGCCGCCCATCAGCCGATCTGTCCAAGATCACCATCTGGGTCTCAGGCTCTATATCACTGCCATTGTTCCCCACCCAATGAGTGGTCCACCATATTCTAAATGTGAATATGCTCATGAACCTGATTCCCATTAGCCTCCCAAGGGGTTCAACATGCCGGCTCTGTGGTTCGACCGACTCGAACCCGACAAAGCACCCGGCCGTGTCCACCACCTTCCCAGCCTGCGGGAATGTGGATGGAGTGGCCACAATGTTAGGTGGGACATCTAGGAGAAATGGGTGGCCACCAACTATAAACTTCTGTCCTTTAAGGACGATCGACAACCGTCGTTGATGGTCCACAGACTCCTTAGGGATGGTGTCTATGGTACCATTGCTCAAGATGATAGTAGCCATTGCTGGAAGAAGCCAAACAATAACAGTACCTTGAGGGCAGTGTACCACAGAAAGCCTGTACTTGATCAACACAACCCTTAGAGACCCACTTATATAGACTTATCAATGGGAATGTGGAATTTTAAGCCCTTTGGATCTTTACAACGCATGCATGGTTGTGGTTCTTTTATCCAGGCCTTTCACCTGTCTTTTCTGGTGACCCACTCAACCCACTTGTGAAAGTTGTTTGTTTGATGCTTTGCAGAGTGCCACGATTCGCATGCGCTTGGAAAATTTACAGGTGTCGTATAACTCAATTAATACTATTAGAGTAGAATAGTATTGTATTAGAGTATGTTATCTTGGAGATATGTATACGGCCTAACTGATCGATTGGTGGACATTTGATGGATGGTTTGAACAAAAATAAGTATTAATAATAGGTTTGGATTATATCCTAGATTATAGAAGAGATTAAGATTAGTGGGTCATTTCATTTTCACTGATTTCTATGGTTAAGAGATGTTCGACTTGTGAGGAATCTCTCACCTGATATTTTTTGTGGTGTGTTGGGATGTGTGATGTTATCTTCCAATGGGCTATCAAGGGCCCTGATCAAGGAATGCTATGGGCCCACATCCCTTGGAAGGCACTGGAAACGATTTCTTATTGCTTTTGGGACCTATTCATGTCTTTGGATCTTCCTTCGTTCTTTTCTTAGCCACGCGTCTTCTTCCGTCTGTGTGTGAGAGAGAGAAGGATTTGATACTCTTGAATAGTATCGTGATCCATGTGCATGCATGGACAACTCTGGCATACGTGTACTTCGGATTGAAGTGTGGGTCCCACCATAGATAGTTGATAAGAACATGAGATCCTTAGTGGCTGATGATGGGCCAACGTTTGTCTAATCAATTAGATTTTCAGGCCACTCTTCTTGTATAAATTATAATGGGTCCCACCACTTGATCGTTCGGACTTATTTACAAGTGGGCTAGCTGAGTGTTTTGGACTCGGATTTGCGTAGTGTAACACAGCACTGAAATTGGTACTGTGTGCTGCTGGAAAAGCTTTGTCAGGCCCCACCAAGATGTATATGTTCTATTCACACTATTTCTTCATTTTTTCATCTCATTTTAGGACATGAACTGAAAAATGATATAGATCCAAATCTCTGGCAAACAACACCGTAGGAAATGGTTTGTGATTGAAGTCTCCTTAATAAAATCTTCTTGATAGTTACAAAAGTTTTGGATTAAGTTAATATTCATGTTTTCCCTTCATCCAAGTTTGTGTGACTTAATTAGTAAGTTGGATGGCAAATAAACTTTACAGTGGCCTTAGAAAGTTTTTAATAGTAGGCATTCAATCACCAGTGTTTCATTTGATGTGGTCAAGGGATTTGGATCTACTTCTTTTTAAGCTAGTACTTTTAAAATATATAAGCTGGAAAAAATGGATGCATAGAGGGGATAAAACACACACATCATGGTGGAGCACCCATGGAGCTTTTCTAGCAGCACAGTACTAAAGAGGTCGGTGCTGTGTGCGTAGGCATGCGGCACATGGGGGACAACATGCATGAGATTAAGCCTCTCCATTAGGTGTGTCACCTTATGTTTGTCCTAAAACTCAAAAATCAGGCCAGTCACAAACTTAGGTAGGCTACACCTTGTTGAAGAGTTGGAATAGGACGCCCACCATGATTAATACATGCTATCTAATCCATTCATCCAATGTGAATCACTGAACGAGCTTTTCAAATATCACGAAGTTTTGAAATTTAGGTGTGCCACACAAGGTAAATTAGAGGTTTTAGGCATAAATTTTTTTATATTGTTTCGTATGATGAAAGACACTTAGGTTTTAGATTAATGTGATAATCAACACAAGGCCAAACATTAGGTGACACGTCTGATGAACGGTGTGAATTAGGCACATGCCAGCCCAAGTCCGCGTAGTCACACAGTGTTTTCCTTATGTGATATTGGCAAAAGGGCAAGTTCGGCGTGCGAGTTCTATGTTTATAATTTCTACATGTGGGGCCTATGGTTGGTTTATGAAAGCCATTGATCTGATGGTCCCCCAACATACTCAAAAATCTCCTCCTTTTCATATTTAAGAATTATTAGTGTGGGGAAGCATATTTAGATGGTCTTGTACACTACCATATCGTGTTCAAGCTTATAAATAAGAAAATAGGAAAGAAGGTAAATAATCTTATTTAAAACCTAATTACATCTACATATAAATGCACCAAAGCAACACTCAATGAAAGAAAAGATTAAAGAGTCAATTTATACAACTTTCAACCATGGCCCCACATATAGAAACATTGGCTCACGTATGGAAGTTTTCTATTTGTCATAAACAGGGAACTTAGAATAAAGATAAATACCATACTCGTTGTATACAATTATGATGATTGTTGGTGGTACACATATTCTTGAGGATAGGATGTTAATAATGTACATGAGACAGGCACCGGAATTTCTACTCCTGGACCTGATCCTAATCATGGAATTCCCTGGACCCTTTATTCCTTGGAAGGATTCCTCACTGTTTATATTTCTTTTGGTCCTCACATTCTGAAAGGAATTACTTTATGAATCGTTCTATGCCATTTGGGTAGAATTTTTATTTTTTTATTATATTTTATTTTAGCATATCAACGGTGGGTCTTCAAAATGAACGATCCAGATCATAATACGGTAGAGTAGAACAGATGAGCAGATTAGGTGAGCCTCTAAGCGCTGGCCTTCTTTGCATTTCTCAGGAATACATATAACATACATCAACTACATGAACCACTCGCATGGGTTTCTTTGATGTGTGTGGTCAGGATTGAGATAGAGGGTGACTTGGTCCCACTCGTCCGAGTCATCTCCATTGCAGGTTTTGCGAAATGCTAATAGGACCCCTTGTGCATTGGATATGGAGATCAGAAGAGTTAGACGGCTTACCTATTTGTGCCGCCGTTGCTGTGAAGTAGAAGGTCTGAGATATTCGAATGAAGTCTTCCTTTCCTTACACCCTTTAGAAGAAGAGATGGGCTTGGAACTTCTCACGATGGTGTACGACTGGGGACCTAGCTCTGTTTTATACTAATGAGAGTAAAGGAGTTTGAAACCCATCAAAACTCATCTCCCTAAAAGGCTCCACACGAATCGCTTATCCCAATTCCATTAGGATACTGCGTGCATATCACAGTAGTAACACACCACCCTTACACGAATTCTGGATGTATCACAACTTAGTGGGGCCCGCTGGTGCACCCAATCATATTATCCAACCTTTAGGCTAATCTAGACCGTTGATCAATAAAGCCCACCTTATAGGATTCTTACAATGTATGTATGCATCCAGGTTGCTAAGTCTACGTGCATGTGCAGCCCTTCTCATCCACATGCACATGCTAATATGGTGCACGTCTGACATCCAAGCTTTCCATGAGGTGGGCCATGAGATGGGGGGAATTGGAATCCTGAGATAGGGGTGGGGACCAAACTACAAACTGCCATAGTGATTTGCCTCAAGTATTATCAGGCCCATGGTTTCTACTTTTTAAGATTTTGATGAGTCTCCTAACTTGTTCGAATGGACTCCGACTTGATGGAACCAATTTGGTTCAACACCACGAGTCACCTGGACGATTCACCTCTATCTTAGACGAGTCAAGCTTATTCACCGGCTTGGGTGAGTCCATACTCAACTGGAGACTATATAAGTTAGGGTCCTTCAGGGAACGTTAGTATGGTTGGTAAACAATGTACTTATCTTCCTAAAAGTAGAAAAATATATTTGGTTTCTAACATTATAAGTAATTATTTCGAGAGTCTATTTGGTCTCCCAGACATCCACTGTCCATCATGTGGGGCAAACTTTTGATGTGGATCGTTCATTTGTGCACTTCACCTTTGATGTGGGTTGTCCATCATGCAGAGCCAACCTTGGTTGTGGGCCATTCATCATTAGAGGCCAACCTTTAATGTGCACAGTTCATTAGGTAGGGCTCACCTTTGATGTTAGTCATCCAACATGTGGGGCCCACCATCAATGTTATTGTCCATCATGTGGGTCACATCTTCAATGTCTATTGTCCATCATATGGAGCCCACCTTTGATGTGGACCATCCATCATGTGAGCCCACCTCTGAAATAGGTTGTCCATCACATAGGACCCGCCTTGGATATGGGCCACTCATCATTAGGCTGACCTTAATTTGGACTGTCCATCATGTGGGGCCCATCTTGACATGGATAATCCATCATGTGGAGCCCACCTTTGATGTGGGTTAACCATCATGTGAGCCCCATCTTCAATGTGGGTTGCCCATCATGTTGAGCTCACCTTGAATGTGTGTCATTCATTATTTGGGGTGGATCTTTGATGCCAATTGTCCATCATGTGGGGCCACCTTGATATAGGCCATCATCATATGGGCCAACTAGATCATTTACCCATTCATGGGATGATTTTCCAGTCTCATGAACTTAGAATGGATTCATTTCATGGCCACGCTAACTATATTTTCTTAAATAATTAATTTCCAAAGTTGATGTATGGCAAATGAAAATGAAGAAAATAAGTTACTTTTATAAGTAAAAAACAACGAAAAACAAAGAGCAAAAATAAGTTGTTATTATATATATATATAAAACTGCTTATTTAAGTTTAATAGCCAAACTAACTTATTTAAGAAAAATAACTTATTAACTTACCTAAATTAAAAAGAAAAGAAAAAAAGCTAATTATTTAATAGTATATATCCAAACGGGCCCTAGCTAAGGGCCCGATCATGTTTCATCAATCTTTTTTTGTTTTTAATCAAAACTGTTGATTCTTGATGGCCCACTGGATAGGTAAAAATCCAAGAGGCCACACTGAAAGCCAGGCCGTTTCACCTAGTTGCGCTGCACATGACAACTCGGGACACTACAGTATGTAGGCTAGAGTGGGAAGAAGCAGAACATGTATACAAGTGATCTTATCTACCAATCCAAACCGTCCAACTTGTGGGACTCGTCATGGATGGATGATATCACGAAAATCATACTTATCAGAAGACCATAGCCATCTCTTATCTTTACTATCCTGCACAACATGTTCCCTGTCAGCTGTTTTCTTTTCCTACCGCTGATTTGGAAGCCACTATTTAGATGGCAAGGATCGTCCCAACTATGTATATCTAGAATCCATTTCCATCGTCAGTTGATCCCACTAAACAGGCGGTCCTGATTGAAAGATGACCCCAGCACATGTAAAGCGGCAATATAGCACTACCATATTCTAGTTCTTCTCTACGTACGCTACCATCCAATTCTGGAATAAAGAATCTGGAGAAATAATCCCATTGTCTAAAATTCCATGGGAACCAACCTACCCATACACTTGGTTACATTTGGACCCGTGGCATCATATAAACATTACTTAAGCAGATTCAGTACTGTCCTTGCCTGCGCCAACATGCTGCCCCTGTCAATAGCAACACGGTGAAATTTGATTGGCCGGCAGATCACTGTCAGATATAAAGCACTGCTAGTGAAAGCCCGAATGGAAGTGGAAGTGATCCGGACAATCATAAACAATCCAGGCCGCTCAGTATTTGGACCCTTAGAAATGTTAGAAACGAGTCGGGATCCTCTGTTATCAGGTCAACAGAGAATTCCTGTTACCTTAATGGTTTGGCGTCCGAAGCTGTTTTTTATTTTTTTTATTTTTTTAGTGAGTGGAGACGTGGACCAATGAGATTTTGGGTATCAGGAATTCTCTGTTGACCGGATAACAGAGGATCCGGACTCGTTGGAAACAAGTAAGGGTCTGCCATAATTATTACCCATGGCAGGGATTGCTCCCTGTTACCATGGGATAAGATTAATGCCCAGCTTTGTTGATAATACGGTGGTGCATTGAAAAGATATACCCACCATTATTTGAAATTACTAAGAATAACATACATGTGTTATATCTAAACCGTTCATTTGTTTTGTAACCTCATTTTATGGTATGGGCCTAAAATTGAGGTAGATCCAAAACTTATGTGGCCCCAAAGAAGTTTTCAACGGTAAGTATTCAATCCCTGTTACTTTCTATGAGTGAAATTGGCACAGGACCCAATGCAATTCTATTTAATGTAATTCCAAGATTTTTCATTCGTCCCAAACATGAAGTGGAATTGGCACGATGAATCCCATCCCACTAATCCCTTCTAATCCCACCGCCCAAACAAACCCTAAACGGGTTAGAAAACTTTCAAGAACTTTTACAGGGCTATACACTTATTTTTCTAACTATTCCCATTGGACAAGTGGATCAGCTGATTCTTAAGCCACATCATTAGGGTACCCAAATTATGTAATAAAAAAAGATCAAACCATGCATCGAATATAAAGATTAAATAATTGAATTGAAAGAGTAACCTTTTTTTCTTTTTCTTTTTTGTTAACTTGTTAGTACAGCCACTGAAAGACCACACTTCACTGTTAGCCACCCCCACTAGAGAATTGATGCCAAGACCTCGGTGTTGAAACGAGGTATCTTTCACTTAGTCTACCACTTTAGCTATGGAACTGGGTGCGGAGACTCAGTAAACCCACCAAAACTTTCATTCCTCTAAACTTAATAAGTTCCCATTCATGGGGTTTTCCTCCTTAGGTCAGAGGAGAGGTAGTGCAGTTCAGATATCACAAATAATGGAATCATCGCGCTGCTCGACCAATCAAGAGTACTGCTCGATCGGTCGAGTGAACAGTGCTCGACCAGTCGAGAGTCACTCGACTCAAAGTCCAGCGAGCTCAGTGAACAGTGCTTGACCAGTCGAGGGCCTAGCTCGACCGGTCGAGGTTACGTAGATTTGAGTCCGGATCTTGCACGAACTGCGGAAATCTGAGGCCCTTTCGCAAGGGGTGCGAAAAGGAGTTTCCTAAACTATAATTAGGGGTTCCTAGGGCCTTTTTAGGCAATGCAAGAGGGTTTTCTAAAGCTTTGCAAGGGTTTGTTAAAGAATTTAAGGCTATCAAAGGTGAGAGAGAGAGAGAGGAAGCTTGTGGAAGGAAGGTTATGCTCGTAGAAGTGATCTACTGTGCACTCGACATCTTAGCATTTCTATGTCCTCGTGATCGATGAGATCTCTCTATTTTTCTTTTATTCTCTTATTGTTTATTCACTCCTGCGAGAGTGAAGAAGGTTGTAACGTTCTACTTCATAGTGGATTGTTGATCTGGAGGAGGTCCTGTGGTTTTTACCTCTTTAAGGGTTTTCCATGTAAAAATCTCTTGTGTCGTGTGATTTATGCTTTGATTTATTTCACCGCTTTATTAACCCATAATTCTGGTTTGATTTGAGAGGTTAGATCCTAAAGTTTTGTGCAAGGCCCCCAACAAAGTGGTATCAGAGACAGGTTCATTGAACGTAGTGAGATCGTTTCTGAATTATGGAAGGTGGCTCATCAAGGATGATCAGCCTCAATGGTTCTAACTGGACCATATGAAAAGTTAAGATGGAGGACTTGCTTTATTACGGGGATTTACATTCTCCAATTCAGGGCATATCAGCAAAGTCAAAGTATATGACAGATGATAATTGGAAGAAATTGGATCGGAAGGCGATGGAGTTTATTAAACAATGATTGGACGATTCCGTATTCCATCATGTGTTTACGGAGCCTCAGCCGCTAGCCTATGATTGAAATTACAAGTGTTGTATGAGAAGAAGACAGCCGACAATAAGATTTTCTTAATACGACGACTTTGTGAATCTCAAGTTCAAAGATGGTGGTTCTGTAGCCGAGCACATGAATGAGGTCAGCAATATATTGAACCAGCTCTCTGCTATGAAGATGGTCCTGGATGATGAATTACAGGCTTTGTTATTGCTTAGCTCATTGCTTAATAGTTGAGAGACATTGGTGGTGTCTCTAAGTAACTCCGCGCTAGACGGAAAGGTATCCATGGAACAGATAACTAGTTGTCTTTTCAATGAGGAGACAAGGAGGAAGTCTCAGGGGTCTACTTAGCAAGAGACCCTTATGACACAGGAATGGGGGAGAGAAAGAATAGTAAGGGCGGAAAAGCTTGAGATAAATCAAGAGGCAAGTCGAGTACCAGAAAGGATGTTAATGCTAAAATTGTGGCAAGAAGGGTCATTATAAGCATGAATGTCGTAAGAATAAGAACGACAAGAAAGGAAAAGGAAATGAGAAGGAAGATGAATCAGATTCCACTACGGTCGCTTCAGATGGCGACGTTGTACTTATTCTTTCAGCAGATCATGATGTTTGTCTCACGGCTACGAGTCATGACACTGACTGGGTGATTGACTCGAGAGCCTCTTTTCATGCGACTCCACGTAGGGACTTCTTCACAAGCTACAAGTCAGGTGACTATGAGACCGTGAAGATGAAAAATTCTGGCGTATCGAATATCGTAGGGGTCGGTGATATTTGTGTGAAGACCGATGTAGGTTGTACATTGGTTCTTAGGGATGTAAGGCACATTTCAGACCTTCGCCTCAGCTTGATATCGACGGGAAGGTTGGATGATGATGGCTATGAAAGCCGGTTTGCTCGTGGGCGCTGGAAGCTCATCAAGGGTTCATTGATCGCAGCTAGATGAAAGAAGTGTTGCACCCTTTACAAGGCAAGTGTTAGTGTGTGTAAGGGTGGGTTAAACGCAGTGGAAGATTCAGCTATTGACATGTGGCACAGGCATCTAGGTCACATGAGTGAAAAAGGGCTTCAGGTACTGGCAAAGAAGTGGCTCTTTCCAGACGTGACAGGTATACTTTTCAAAACTTATATTGATTGTTTATCAGGGAAACAGCATAGAGTTTCATTCGTTAAATCTGCTTCTCATGTTAATAAAGTGCATGCATTAGATTTGGCTTATTCTGATGTTTGTGGTCCTATGAGGACAAAAACCTGGGGTGGGGCATTGTATTTTGTCACTTTTATAGATGATGCATCTAGGAGGGTTTAGGTTTATGCTTTGAAATCTAAGGACGGGGTCTTTGTGTGTTTAAATTGTTTCATGTTATGGTCGAGAGAGAGATAGGTAGATCATTGAAGTACATCCGCACTGACAATGGTGGTAAATACATTGGTAACTTTCATAAGTATTGTAAGTCCCTAGGTATACGGCATGAACAGACGGTTCCCAAGACCCCCCAGCATAATGGTGTGGCTGAGCGAATGAATCGCACCATTATAGAGAGAATCAGATGCATGTTATCTCATGCGAAGTTGCCCAAGACGTTCTGGGGAGAAGCAATGCACATGGTAGTGTATTTGATAAACAAGTCTCCATCAGTCCCGTTGAATGAAGAAGTGTCGGAGAAGGTGTGGACTGGACAGGATCCATCGTACAATCATCTCAGGGTGTTTGAATGCAGGGCATCCGTTCACGTACCAAAGGACGAGAGGTCCAAGCTCGATATGAAGAACAGACAGTGTGTGTTCTTGGGGTCCAGTGATGAAAAGTTCGATTACAGATTGTGGGATCCGACCGAGAAGAAGCTCATCAGGAGTAGATATGTGATTTTCTTTGAAGATCAATGTATAGAAGACATTGGTAAGCCAGAGAAGAACTAGCTTAGTTCAGGTGAGCTGGAGGACATGGATCTGATTATTCCTCCCGTGGTGCCTGATGACGGGGGAGTATAGTAAGGTGCAGAGGACGGCGGAGTTCCTTCAAAAGATGTACCAAGGGAGCAACCCCCACTTGATCCACCTGTTGAGTCACAAGTGAGGAGGTCATCTAGGGACAGACAGCCGTCCGAGAGGTACTCGCCGCATGAGTACGTATATTGACTGATAGGAGAGAGCCAGAAGATTATTCTGAGGCCCTAACCGATGAGCATAAGGGGGAGTGGTTAAAAGCTATGCAAGATGAGATGGAATCCTTGCATAAGAACCACACCTATAATATGGTGAAATTACCTAAGGGCAAGAAAACTTTGAGCAACAAGTAAGTGTTCAGAAAGAAGGTTGAGCAGAAGAATTCACAGACGAAGTTCAAGGCCAGACTTGTGGTAAAAGGGTTTGATCAAAGGAAAGGTATAGACTTCGAGGAGATATTCTCACCAGTGGTGAAGATGACATCTATACGGGTGTTGCTTGGGTTGACGGCTAGCATGGATATGAAGATAGAGCAGTTAGATGTTAAAACTGTCTTCCTCCATGGTGACCTACAAGAAGAGATCTACATGCACCAACTAGAAGGGTTCGAAGTCAAAGACAAAGAGCATATGGTGTGTAGGCTGAGGAAGAGCTTATATGGGCTGAAACAAGCTCCATGGTAATGGTACAAGAAGTTCGACTCGTTTATGTTGAAGCATGGGTATGGCAGAACAGATTCGGACCACTGTGTGTTCACGCGTAAGTTCTCAGATGATAATTTCTTAGTTTTACTGTTATACGTTGATGACATGCTCATCATGGGAAAAGACATCAAGAAGATTGACAGGCTGAAACAGGAGTTAGGCAAGTCGTTTACGATGAAAGACTTGGGCCTGGTTAAACAGATCCTAGGAATAGAGATAACCCATGATAAAAGCAAAAAGAAGCTTTGGTTGTCACAAGAGCGGTATATTAAGAAAGTCCTAGAGTGGTTTAATATTAATTCAGCGAAGCCGGTCAGTACTCCATTGGATGGTTACTTCAAATTGAGCGATAGGCAGTGTCCCAAGATGAAGGTAGAGGTGGAAGAGATACAGAAGATACCTTACGCGTCAGCTGTAGGAAGTTTGATGTATGATATGGTGTGTACATGCCCAAACATAGCATATGAGGTTGGTGATGTTAGCCAGTATCTTGCCAATCCTGGCAAAGAGCATTGGGCAGCGGTGAAATAGATACTGCGGTATCTAAGAGGCTCATCCAGGTTGAGTCTATGCTATGGTGATAGAAAACCTGTGTTAGAGGGTCACGCAGATGCAGATATGGTAGACGACATAGACTTCAGGAAGTATACATCGGGGTTCATGTTCACATTTGCAGGGAGAGCGTTTTCTTGGCAGAGCAAGCTACAGAAAGTCGTATCATTGTCGACGACAGAGGCTGAGTACATTGCAATCACAGAGGCATGTAAATAAATGCTTTGGATGAAGAGGTTCCTATAGGAACTTAGCCTGAAGCAGCAGCAGCACGTGGTCTATTACAATAGTTAAAGTGCTATACATTTGAGCAAGAATCCAAGTCAGCACTCCAAGTCGAAGTATATAGAGATTCGGTATCACTAGATCAGGGATACTTTGGAACAGAAGGTGTTACAACTTAAGAATGTCCACACGGACGCTAATGGGTCAAACATGATGACCAAGGCTTTGCTCAAGGGTAAGTTTGAGATTTGTAGAAACCAGACTGGCTTGAAGAAGGTGAATTCCTCTTGAGTTGGAAAGGGGGAGATTTGATGGAGTTTTCCTCCTTAGGTTAGATGAGATGTGGTGCGGTTCGGATGCCACAAATAGTAGAATCACCTGGCTGCGCGACCAGTCGAGAGCACTGCTCGACCGGTCGAGTGAACAGTGCTTGACCAGTCGAGGGACCAGTCGAGGGTCACTCGACTCAAAGTCTAGCGAGCTCAGTGAACAGTGCCCAACCAGTTGAGGGCTCAGCTCGACCGGTCGAGTGAACAGTCTTAACCAGTCGAGGATTCTGCTCGACCAATCGAGGTTACGCAGATTTGAGTCCGCATCTTGCGCGGACTGTGAAAATCTGAGGCCTTTTCGTAAGGGCTGCGAAAAAGAGTTTCCTAAACTATAAATAGGGGTGCCTAGGGCCTTTCTAGGCAGTGCAAAAGGGTTTCCTAAAGCTTTACAAGGGTTTGCTAAAAGGTTTAGGGCTATCAAAGGTGTGAGACAGAGAGAGAGAAGAAGCTTGTGGAAGGGAGGTTATGCTCGTGGAGATGATCTACTGCACACTCGACATATCAGCACTTCTACATCCTCGTGATCGGTGAGGTCTCTCTGTTTTTCTTTTATTCTCTTATTGCTTACCACTCCTGCGTGAGTAAAGAAAGTTGTAACGTTCTACTTCATAGTGAATTGTTGGTCTGGATGAGGTCCCGTGGTTTTTCCTCTTTGAGGGTTTTCTACATAAAAAATTCTTGTGTGGTGTGGTTTATACTTTAATTTATTTCATTGCTTTATTATCTCATAATTCTGGTTTGATTTGGGAGTCTAGATCCTAAAATTTTATGCAAGACCCCCAACACCCATGTCCATTCAAATAGTGTATAACAGTGTAAGCGCATCAAATAATTATATCTCTAATGGGCCCACTAGTATACCTAATCACAATACGCCATCTTTTATGTAGAGGCAAAACATTAATTAATTAGGCTAACCTTATAAAACTCTTACATATCAAAGATGAATAGATTGGATCTTAGGCCTCATCTTTGAGTTTTTTAAGTCACTCAATTAGGTTAGGATTCATGTCCATGTCTTAGTGGGTCACCACTCATGGCATGGTTTATTAGTATGCGCTACATGTTTGAACACCGAGGTTATGGGTTCAAGTATCCATATAGTGTGTTTGGGTGTGTTAAAAAAAAAAAAAACAAAAACAAAACAAAAAAAAGCAAAAAAAAACAAACAAATAGCGTCTAAGTGATTATGTCTGCAACCAACGGTGGAATTGGACCCTTGGGTCATTATATTCACGTCCTTTTCTAAGGTCTGAGAATATTTTTTTCACTCCAAAGGTGTCGATTTTTGTGAAGAATCCTTTCCTGGCATTTTTAGTGGTGTCTTTTTTTCTTATTTTTTTTTGACAGACAAAATGATTTCATTCATAAGGGAAGATAACCTTCATCTTCCAATGGACCGTTAACGGTTCAAATCAAGGGGTTCCATGGGCCCACCACCCTTCACTTGTTGCTTTTGGGTCCCTTTCGTGCCTTTGGAATGCTGAACTTGTACTATAATTCACCACCATTTTGAAATGGTACTGAGCAATCCTTCTCACGTGTACGGCTATCCAGACCATCCAAACTGTGGGGTATATTATGGATGGAGTATAACTCTCGAATCACATTGATCAAGCAATCGGATTATCCATTTGATGGCCATCAAATAGATAGTTAAAACGAAAATAAGGAGTGATCCAAATTACAAGATCAAGATCAGATGGCTACCATTATCTTCTCGGTGTATTTTGAGTTAACCTCTCGATTTGGATGGTCTGGATTGATGTATAACCATGCTTTGTGAATGTTTGAAAAGCAGCATCATTTTTTAAGATGTGGTGGACTTTCACGGTAGAGATAGAAACTTAGTGCGATGATCCGAGCGTGTGCACGCGCGCATGCAACTCAAATTAACCGTTAAAATTGCGTGGTCCTCTATACAAGCTGCTATAACAAAAAATAAAATAAAATCACATTGAACATGTGACCTAACTGACCGATTGAAAGATAGTCAATGGTCCGAAATCAACAAACAGATGTCCAGTAATCAAAGGTTAGGATTTTCCCATCAATCTGCTTTGGGCTGTTCCCCATTCCTGGTAGGCCCCACTTTTTGGGAATGGTTAAGGACTTCGGTACATGTATGAAATGGCTAAGGGCATGCCTATGGCTGTCAAATAACTTCTCCGTACAAGATAAAATGGGACTCACAGAAAAGAGTTCAAAGGATACAGCCTATCTTATCGGATCATGATGTGGCATCGTTTCATTGGCCCACTGGATAATTGTTAAAGACAGGTCCACCAACTTTTAAATTTTCATTAGATTGAGTATCATAATCATGAGTAGCGGACCAATAAAATAATGCCGCATAGCCGCCTGGCCAAACTCAATGTTGCCAGAACTTGTTAATTAACTGAATAGCTCGTTCATCACAGTTCATATCCCATGTGGCTTCTCCCAATTAGGTAGGCATAGCACCATGTCATGCCACTGTGATGTACCGTCCATTTTGCTATATCATTTTAAGGCATTAGCAAGAATAAAATAAAAATGAAGCATTTGTTGTTAACAGATACCTTAAATTTTAGTAAATTCAACTAGCCTGAGAAAGTTCAAGTGAAAATTCAGTAGCAATTTATTTTGGAACTTTCGAGAAATTCGACCAGTCGGAGAATAAGTTCAACTAAGTCAAACTGTCCTTCGACTAGTCCGAGCTCTGGTTCGACCAATCGAAGGTTACGCAGATTGTGCACAAACTGCATAAATTTAAGACGATTTCCAGATTATTTCAAGTCGTTGCGAAAGTTAAAGTTTCCCAACTATAGATAAGAGTTCTTAGGGTGATCGTAGAGATATTCTAAGATATTCCAAGGTTTCCTAAACTATTTTGAAGGTTTCTAAATAGTTTTAGGGATTTCGAATGATGTAGTAAAGGATGAGATTTAAGGTTGTTCGAATCGAGTAAGTCCTTTCTCTCTGTGATTTATGCTTTCATACTGAATTTTGATCACTTTGTGCCGTAGTTTTTTTCCGAAAAGAATTTTCCACGTTAAAACTTTGTGTTCTTTTGTGTTTGCTTAATACTCTTGGATTGCTATCCTAAATACATGATTCCGCAGCACAATCCCCAAAGCTAAAGCAGACCACACCATAGGAAATAGTGGGATACCGTGGTGTTTATTTGCCATTCAACCTGCTAAAAAAGTTAGACAAACTTAATTGAAGGGAAAACACAAATATCAGCTCGGTGTAAAACTTCTATAGCCTCAAGAAGTTTTCAGCCGTGGGTGCTCAGTCCTCACTGTATCTTATGGTAGGGTCCACTTGAGCTTTTATACGCTTTAATTTTGAACTCATGCTCTAAAATGAACTGGTAAAACAGATGGACGGCATGTAAATGTGGGCCCCATCGAGTCCAGCACCAGGGAAATGGGTGGTGTTGGGATCACCACCCAATCCGCTCCAGGTGGGACGATGGCTGTGTTTTGGTGATTCTCGGGACCCCACACGCAGACGTAGCAACTGCGAGTCCACTAGTTAGGCTCACATGCGATAACGTTGCCACGTGGCAAGAGATAGGAAGAGTGAGTGGAGGAAGCCCATGAAGAAGAATCATTGGAGGAGCTTCCTCCAATGCCATTTTTTTAATCGAAGAATGAAATTTCAAATTCATGCAATCAACTGGGGCCCACATATTACCATCCCACGTGAGAGGAGAGTGACCCATTTACCAAAAATGGGTTGGACCTGCTAACATCCAAAATAACCTGGCCCAACCCAATTCAGGCCCAATTTTTAAATAGGTCCAAGTTGCCACATCTTACAATTGGTCACGGTTAATTCCAACCTACATGAGGTAGAGCCGGTTGTGTTTCATGTCTAAGATGGGCTAGAAAAAGCCCCCAATCTGAGGTGGAAGTGATCCGGTCCTTTAAAACCTTAAAACAAATGTATCTCGCAAGCTGGAATGAGTTATTCTACCATATATGATTTTAGGATAGGAGAAGCTACTTTAGCCACCCAAATTTGTGAGATTCTATCAAATTGACAATCGAATTATTTTATTTATTGTTTTACTATTTATAGTAATTTTTAGTTTAATTATAACTCTTCATCTTTAGGAGTTGTGTCTTACATGAAAAAGGCTCAGAAATTTTATGAGAACAACGAAGTTAGGTGAAACAGGACACTTATTATTTTTAGCCAAAAACCAAGAAGTCTAATAGGAATCATGACCATCTCTAAATAGTTAGTTTACTATTTATAGTAAGTCACAATTTTTATGGAGTTTGAGTTGGAGCTTGATTATGAAACTTCTTCCTAGGTTTGATATAACTATTCAAAGGATTGTAAAACATTTTTACACATTAATCAATTTATTTTCAATTTTATTAAAATTTATTTATATTTTTTTTTTATCTCTTCTCATGAATTCAAGGAATCTCTGTGAAGAGTCCAGAGAAGCTCCATGGATTTAGAGTATTTATTCCTAGAGGAAGACGGTGCTCGACCTCATAATATCCATCCATACATCACTGCACCTAGAGAAATATTAAGAAAAGGTGAGAATTAGGAAATTATCTATAATTATTTTGTTCAATTATGAAAATTAGAAATTAAGAAATTATAATTATTTAATTAGTGGATTGGATGTGAAAGTAGGCGGGATCGAATCTTCCCTCCTGACCGCCATTGCATGTGATTATTTCCTGTCCATCCATCAAATGTTCAAAATGAAAAAAAAAAAAAATTTAAAAAAAGAAGAAGCCAAGACCATGAAAGGGATGTTATACACTATGGATACTTGCTCCCCCGAACCGAAACTTCACAAAACACCTGTCACTAATACACGCTTGTTTAAGGATCACGGTGGGAATGCCTTGGTCCGTCCTTAGACCTGGTTTGAAGCAGCCCATGAATCTCGTGACTCGAGATTCTCCAATACTTGATCCAAACCATTAAATAAATGAATCTGCTTATTTTGACTTAGACCTATTGAAAGGAATTAAGATGTTAGGGTTTTGCAAAGTAGACTTATCGACTTAAAGAGACAGTGATGTGGATAAAAGGTCCGAAGTAGATGCACTGATACTATGTTAAACCACAGAGACTACATTGTGAAAAATTATGAGGAGATGGGAGATCTACAAGAGATTGGAGAGATCCTCATGGACACATCTAAATAAATATAAAAATATCCCTATTATGATTAAATACCCTAATTTACTCTAATATATTCTAACGGGACACAACTTAGACCCACTCACATCATACCAAGTTGGGGTTGAGGTGAAAATACTAACTCAGTGATTAAATAGAATGGGTTTGGGGCTCCTCTCAGATCCAGTGTGGGACCCACTAGATCAATGGTCCTTGTGGCCCAAACATGGGCCTTATGTGAATGGAATCCTGCACTTCAAGAAGAAGTTTGGCTGCTTGCATTTTTTTCTTATCTTGAGATTAATTGTCCATGCCAATTGTGACAAGAACACTACTATGTCGATCTGATTTGATCTAGTACACGTAGGGGAGTACACGAACCAAGCTAGCTCGGTTAGCTCGCTCGACTCGACTCGAAAAAGCTCGATTCGACTCGGTTCGAAGCTGAGTTTGGGCGAAGTCGATCTAGTTTTTTGAGCTCAAAAATGAGTTCGAGCTGGCCCCAACTTGACTCGACTCGGATCAAACCCAACTCGAATCCAACTTGGATTGAACTAGTTCGGTGACTCAGTTACTTTGATATTGACGTTGCTCACCAAGTGTTTGATGAAAATGACTTAAAGAAGGGTGGCTGGTGGCAAGGAAGGTATGTATATGAAACCAACATCTTTTTTTTTTCTCAATTTTTATGTTGCTTAAAAGGTGTTTGATAAAATACCTGTAAAATCATTGTTGTTGTCTCAAACATAGTGAGATTTTGAAGGTGCAGTCAATTTGTTTGTGAAAATGCTGCAACGGCGAACTCGGCTCAATCTTGGCTCAAACACGGCTCGAACTAGCCCGATCTGCTGACCGAACCGAGCCGAGCTGGCCAGTCAAGCTCAAGGACCAAGCCAAGCCGAGTTCGAGTTGCGGTCAGCTAGTGGCCGAGCCAAGTCAAGCTGAGGCTAGCTCGACTCGGTTCAACTCGATGTACACCCCTAAGTACACAGATCACTGTGGAAGAAGAACATATATCTTGAATTGGAAGATCCTATCTGTATTGTAAGAGGTATTCCTGATGTAGAGCCGGTCGTGGACAGTTTCGTGGCCAAGATGAATCAGAAAAGGTCCGGTTAACAATAGAAGTGATTCGAACTGTCCAAACTTAAAAACGAACGTACCTCGCAAATCGGAATGAATCATCATACGTACCATATATGATTTTGAGGTAGGACGACCTACTTTAGCCACCCAACCCCACTATGTTGGGTTACCTATGCCGAATTTGTGAAATACCATCATATCAATGGTCGAATTCATGTTTTTATTTCATTTTTACTATTATAGTAAGTTTTAGTTTGAGTATAATTCTTCATTCGTTGGGCTTTAGAAGTTGCGCCCAACATGAAAATTGCTTAGAATAATTACGAGAACAATGTGGTGAAGCCAAATAGGACACTTACCATTTTTGGCTGAAAACCTTGCGTACTAGTGGACATCATGATTGTCTATAAATAGTAAGTTGCGAATTATAGGAGGTTTAGTTGTAATTTGATTCTGAAACCTCTTTCATGGCTTAGTATCCCTATTTAAGGGGTGTAATCTCATTTTTCATCACCAATCAAATTATTACGAATTTTTTAGAATTTATTTCTATTTTCTTGTTTCTTTTCTCGTGGATTCAAGAAATTTTTGTGAGGAGTCCAGAGAAGTTCTGTGGATTTGGAACAGTTACCCCCCCTAGGAAGACGGTGCTTGACCTCATGTCCTTCGCTGCGTCAAGGTCCCACTACATCCATGGTCTAAATACTGAACCGTTCACCCCACATGTAAATACCAATATATACATCACACACGCATAATTCCCCAACCTTGTGAAGCTACAAAAATGAGTGCAGACCAACTCAAAAGATATCAAACACTTGATGACTGCTGACATTCTCAATCAAATGAAGAAAATAAAAACAAAGAAATGGTTCAAAATACATTGTACAAAACCAGTTTTAAACCTCAGTTTTCTTGTGTCGCTGATGCATTTTCTTCATTCATCGTTTTCCTTGCCTGGCTGCTTTCTTCTTCACGAGACAGTCCTCTCAACTCAGAATCCCTTCTTCATGAGACAGTCGTCTCAACTCAGAATCCTTCTCTTCCATTTATTGTTGCGAGAACATAATAGAGCCACACATTACAAGAGACCCATATGTCATAAGTAGATGGAGAAACCAATGGAATCCTTTGCTAAGCCCATATGCAGGCATCTATTTTCAGAATTTATCAATCAATCATCAAAATGTGGGCCCCACCATGTGATTAAGTCACATGATGAAATTAAGACCGATCCAACAATAGGATTATATACGAATCAATAATGAAGATTTAATGTTTTAATCTTGAAGGCGTACCTGATTGAGAAGACATTTCCGTTGCTGTAATTTCGTCGAGAATAGATCTTGGTCTTCCGCACCTTACACTCTCAAAGAACCTCTCAATTTAATTAGGGTTTTTTCTCATATGTGCGTGATGAATCAAGACATGTATTTATAAGAAAGAGGGTCACATAATCTTAATCATCACACTCTTCTCATCTTAAGTCTCTATACTGTATGTTTTTATATTCGGCTTAATAATCGTGTATAGGGACCACGGTTCTAGCGTCCCACCCAAAACCTATTTACAATAATCACAACCTTAGTGTGACACATTGAATCGCTCAATCTAAATAGTCCAACGCTCATATCAAAACTAGTAATCATGTGTAGCCCACCTAATAAAATCTTCTACAAACCACTAGGCACCCTATGATTCCATCATTCCTGACCAATTAGCAGAACATCTGTAGTTTATGCACCAGGTGGTCTTCATGGCCAGACCACCTTTTGCTTTAACCATCGTTGGAGAAACATCAGCAAGGAGATAGTCACAACACTTTCACTTCTTCTCCTTAGCCAAAATGGGGATGTGAATAGTGGAAAACAACTCTTTTAATTGTTTTTGTCTTTCACCCAAAAGCCATTTGATTGGAAAATTCAGAAGTTCAATTTTAAAGATTCTTTGGTTTTCATTGTCTGCTTAAAGAACTAATGCACACCTTTAAACGCTTAAACTCCTCTTGCTTGGATGTGTCGAGTACAAATTTCCTTTCATTCCAATGTTCACCACTACCAAAACCAAAAAAAGAAAAAAAAGTATTTGTAAGCCAACATAACTTTCAACATGGGTGTTTGGCCCGCCTGATGAGTGGATCGTCTTTGCTGTTGGGACAGGGCATGTTCATGTTGGGACTGAGATTGAATTTAGAGAAGGCAGAGCATTGAAGAGATATGTGACATGGAGCTGCTCGGACAAGTGATTCGTTTTGAAGTACCAGTCTTGGAGCTTGGATTTGTTCATTTCATGCTCAGCTTGAAAGAAATTCCCGATAATTACTCAACAATGACACTTCCTACCAAGATCCATGGCTAGGATTACTTTCATATATGTTAATCAGGAGGCTAAAATAATCTCACATGTGTGGTTCTAACTCCTCTCGAAGTTGATCTACACCATATATGGTGTGACTGCCACATGACGTCTTCTGGATTGTTTGATCCAGGCATGTTAAATTGAGTGTAAACAATGATGGAGGACGCGATTATGATTTCACCTATCATTTAACACATGATGCTAACATGTGGTGGTATTTTATTAGCCCATATAAGTATGCCAAAAAAAAAAGAATATAAACATCCACCAGTTGTTAAGTTGTGACTTTTAGTTATAAGATATTTACATGCTGCTTGTTTGGAAGTGACTTACAAGTTATAAGTATATCACATCATTCACATGCCCTTTTCTTATGTTTTGAATGCAAGTTTTACCTATAAATGACTTATGGTCCATCCACCGTGATTATTATTAGAACAAAAACAACCCATTAGAGCTGATCATAAAGTCGGCCAAACCGTTAAAAAAAAAAAATCATGTGCGCCACCTAAAAACATTCAAATTCACATGATGATGATTTAATTGGACAGAAATTTTGTTCATGTGATCACCATGATGGGGTGCATGTGCCATGTGGCCCCACAAATCTCAACTTCATTAATTTTCAAAGAAAATATGAAGATATTTTGGTAATTTCCTCGTTAGAAGAGCATATATCTTGGATTTCCATCATCAATGTATTATTTGATAAAATGCGAACTTATAAGGTCATGCATTGGTTTGTACAAATAGGGCCATGGTTAGGCGATTCACACCGCTGATAAAATCGCAACTCAATACTCTTTTTTGAGATTATTTTTTTTACCTCAGGAATCCTCCATCCATTAGAGGGCCCGGCGTCACATGGGGAGCGGATTCGGTCAGGTGGAGTAACACCCAGTTGGGTCAGGCTGTGAACTAATTTATTTTAAGAATGGGCCTAAAAATGAACTAGATCTAAATCTTGGGTGAACCATACTATAAAAAATAATGATTATTGAATGCCCCCCATTCAAAACTTCCCAAACCCTTCTAATGTGTATTAGCCATCACTTTTTAATAGAAGCCGATTGCGTAAACCCAGGTGGGTCTACTCTTATTTATGTATCTTATCCACCCTGTCCACCCATTTTACCATATAATTTTAAGAATTAGAGGAAAAAAAAAAATAAAGCATATCCAAAGTTCCAATATACCACACAATTGAAAATAGTGTGAATTGGACGTCTAATTCTTAAGGCCCACATAAGTTTTGGTATTAAAATGATATTTGTGTTTTCCATTTATTCATGTCTAGATCTCATGAACAAGTTACATAACAAATAAACATTGCTGTTGGTACTAAAAAGGTTTCAACAGTGAACATCATTATTCCCACTGTTTTATGTGGCGTGGTCCACTTGAGCTTTGAATATGTTTCAATCTTCACCGAACGCCTAAAATGAACTGTGAAAATGGATGAACGGCGTGGATAAACCCCAAACATTCAAGGTGAGCGTAACAGAGTTTACTCAGTATGAAGTACGACAATCCGATTTCCCTTTGGATATGGTCACAAAGGTTGGGATGAAACAAAAACACAAATATATCCAAAACTCTTGTGGCCATAAAAAAGTTTTTAATCATCATTTACACTGATTCCTATAGTGTGGTCCACTTAAGCTTTGGATCTGCTTCATTTTTTGGGCTCATGCTTTAAAATAAGGTGAAAAAACGGATTGACGGCGTGGATATATAGCATATACATCAATGTGGGCCCCACGGTCATGGCCTCACTGAACTCAGTGTTGCCCCGACCTGACCCGATCCGCTCCGCGTCACGTGTCCGCGAGTCGGATATGCATCGTTCTCGCGCCACCTGTCTTGCAATTTCTCGGTCTTTCTGAAAAAGAGGAAGCTTTGGTACTCAGGTGAAGAGTATGATGGATGATACTCATGCACTTCTAAACTGCATATGTACCATTCGATCAAGTCAAAGTAAACTTTTACAGGATATTTTTTCGATTTTATATGTACCATGAACTAATAATTAAGATTATTTAATAATATGACTGTTGGATTGGTGGACATTTTATTGGACGGCTATAACTGAAAGATATCCAGTGGTTACATTTCACCAAAGGCGTGTCCACGAATCGCGGGTATTGAACAATCTGATCCTGGGACGGAAGAGCAGAGACAGAGGGATCAATATTTTTATTAGTTTAATTTGAATTAATATATGCCACTTGTATAATTTCCAAGTGCCTGCGTATCAGCCGTCATATGCTGCCCGAGTATCGTATTACTCCCATTTGAGCGCGGTGACAAATCTCGTTCTCGGCACGAGTTTTTCTTGGGAATTTTTAACTTTGTTTACATTTTCGCGATATTATCGGGAAAATATTGCTGAAAATAAAGTATTTAAATTAATTATTATGAATTAATAAATATAATGAATTAATTATCATATTAAAATCGTTATAAAATAGTGAAAAATTAAAAACTTTCGAGATTTCGAAAAGATCGCTCGGCGATAATATCACGATATTTTAAAAACTCGGCCATATTTGTGACAATGCTTTTGAGAAACGAATGGCGGGCTAATCTTCCGAGATTCAAACAAAGGAAGCTCTCTCTCTCTCTCTCCCACTCCCAAAACCCTCGAAAAGAGAGAGAATGCAGCGCGGGAAGGAGCAATCCATTCATCGGAGAATGGTGGATCTGCGGCTTATCTGTGACAGAGAGATTCAAATCCATCAGCAGAGAGCGGTTTCCGCCACGGATTCCTTCCGCAAATCCCTGCAATCTATCAAGCTCTGTTCTGAAGAAAACGCTCCAAATCAAGGTGAGGTCGGTGATTTCGAGCTTGTAGATCTCTTTCTTCGAGGGCTGCCTTGCTTCCATGGAGATTGTGTTGGAATCGACTGTTTTCGAGTTGAATCATTTGCCGTTTCCAACAAACTAGGGTTTCGCAATGATCAAGGGTACATATAATACGGTGGAAATTAGGTCTTTTCCGGGTGAAATTGGGGTTATAGGGAGGAATCATGGCTTGCTTTTGATTTTGACTTGGCATTTAGTTTTTGGAAACAATGGATAGATGGATTTAACAATTTGTGTGAAATTAAGGTTTCTTCATGCTGATTTCGTATTGTTGTGTTTGGATTGGAATTTGGGATTCCTGTGAAAAACACATGGTCTGCCAAACACATGGGATCTGCTACAGCAAATACCTGATTTTCAGTAACGTCTTGTTTGGCGAAAAGCCAAAAAGACCAGCATTTGTACACCTTAGACAACATGGAAAATCATGAATCCATGTCTACCTGTTCCTGAACTTGAACCCTGAAATTTTAAGAACTGCCTGTTGCAGGACACTGTTAAAAAATGACGCCTGAAAGGTATTGCAGGTAGGAATTATAGAAATACCTAAGTAAACATTAGCCAGATGATATGAAATTGAACCTGGAACTAGACAACGTGGTATGCTGAGTTTAGGGGTCGTTTGGATGCCTGTAAATGACGCATGTTGTAAATGATTTACAGGTAAATCATTTACAAGCTGTGTTTGGATTAGCCTTTTTGCCTGTAAATCATTTACAGCTTTTTGCCCCTTCTCATTTACATGCAAAAACTCAGTATTTCATTTACAGGTAAATCATTTACGGCCTGTCAGACTCCAATGGCTTTATATATATATATATATATATATATATATATATATATATATATATATATATATATATATATATATATATATATATGCATTGCTATAAAGGAGAGACGCACGTCCCTCTCTCCTTTGTCTTTGAGAACTCCAACGGCTCTCTCTCTCTCTCTTCCTCCCTCCCTCCCTCCCTCCCTTTACCCCAACGGCAGCAGATCTTGCTATGGCTCACTTAATGTTTTGAATTTGCAGGCCCACTTCTATGGCTCACCTAATGCTTGGTTTTCTGTGAGGAAAAATCCTATGCAATGTTGTTAAATCGCATATGTGATGCCTATGCGCACATGTGATCGCACAATGGCATATGTGACGGCATATTAATTTTTTTTTGTAAAATAAAAAATAGGAGAAAAAATGCAAAATGCATATGAGTATGCGCATATGCGGTCGCATTTAACGACACTGATCCTAGGCTTTAGTGAGATGGGCTTAACCCAATGATCCACTTTAAAGTCCACTCTTATATGTCATTTGAATGTTTTTTACGGAATTACTTCTCTAAACTATCTCAAGTGTGAATACCCAATTATAGGATATAAACCATTTATAGGCTATCCAATCACTGTAAATGATTTACCTATAAATCATTTATAGCTTAAAGCCAGGTAAATAATTTACAGGTAAATCATTTACGACTTAAACCATTTGCAGGCATCCAAACGACCCCTTAGATTTTCTGATTAATATGCTTACCATCCTTGATTTTAGTTTAAATTTTTATTTTTTCCTGGTTCATAAGCTCTATAATTGTTTTTGGTTCTTATGAATCTTTTGATTCTGCTAGAAGATTAGCTTTTTTGTATTTATCACTGTTTCCTTTTCTCCATCAATATTTCTCCTTTAGTTGTTTGGTTCAAGTTAGAGTAATGATTTGTATGGTATTGCAAATTTTATCTAAAAGCGATGAAACTCAAAGACATAATTGAGCCAGAGTCACATTTTTGTGGTTTATTTTGTTCAGGCCATCCATATACTTTTTATTGTTTTACCTTGACATTAGTAATTCTGTTCAATATTTACTTCTGTTCATGTTGTGGGCTTTGCAGCAAAACTTGGAAAGCTTAAAGATCATCTCAGACAACTGGAGGATGAATTTGTTAAGTCTCTAGCAGGTATGGCTGTCACTAGGATGCTTCCTGTTTCATTAAGCTGGAGGAAAGTTATCATACCAAAATACATACAGTGCCTGGAAATATTTTACGAGGACTATTTGGGGACCCATTATATTCTTTATATTAATGATGGTTTTCGAGGATGGGCAATTTTGTCTCTTCTTCTTGAAGCTGTAGCTTCATGTTGTTTTTGGTTGCATTAAGAAAAACCTAGTTTGTGCAAAATGATATTTGTATTCTTTTACCATTATATTTTAGCAGTAAGATGAAAGAGTTAAGTCAATATGATCTGATGAGAAAATGAGTCAAGTTTTGCCCCTTTATATGGAGCACATATGCTTCTCCTTCATTGCCTACAATCTAGAGAAGTGCATTGTTTAGGGTTGCAATGCCTTGAAAAAAAAATAATTCTGCAGGTTTTATTTTTCCATCTTCTTCTCTTCAGTCACTGTTCTGTTTAGCCTAATTGGTGCTTTAAAAAGTTCTTCGCTGTTTATTTCTTTCATGAGAAAGCTTGAAGTCATACACGGTCTAAATGAACAAACATGGATCTAAATTCTAATAGCCTGTTTGTGAGGATATTTGACATGGATATGTTCCTTAGTTTGTTGGTCAACCTAAAAAATGGGGTAAATGTGTTTGCGTCAATCACTTATATCATCAGAATATGTTATACTACATCTGTTGCTTTCTGTAGTGAAGACCCGTAAAGAGGCCGGGCGTATTGCTACTAGTGAATCTCTTTCTGCTGCAAAAGCAAGGACTGAAGAACTTAAGAAAATTGTGCAAGATCAACGGTCTAGGAGGGACGAATATTCAGCAATCATATCTCAACAATTGCTGGGTAAGTTCTTCTTCTTCTTCTTCTTTTGTCCTTCTTCTAAGTTATGCATGCTCTTTGCTTTGATCCTCCTTGAATAAATATGGATAAATTGTTCCAAGATTTTCCATGAGCTTTTGCTATAGCTTATCACATGGTTGCATAAAGGGCCATTTTAGCCCCCTGTTCTAATTACTGGTTGTATTGATTTTGAGTGCAATTTTGAAGCTAGGAGGTTTGTGTTTGAGGATCTCTACAAGTTCTATCTTTCTTCGGATATTGTCAGCATTGGTCTGGGATTTTAGTATTTGTGGGGTTTCAATGGGTCTTGGGAGTGGTGAAGGGTGGGGAATCTTAGCATAAGAGGTTTATGCAATTGGGATTCTTGTATGACACCTTGATAGTCAAAATGGGTAAACTTCCCAAATCATAGTTTGTTTGGGCCTGTTGGGTTTTGGGAGAAGTTGTGTAGTGCCTAGCAATACATGGTGTGTTGTCAAGGCTAGCTTGTTAGGAACACGTTGTTGCTAAGTAGTTGTTCCATCCCTTGTTCGTCAAACACCCCAGTTCATGGACATGATAAATTGTGGCATATTTGGAGAAAATTAAAGATTGGTTGGTGGGGTCAAATGACCATGCTGGCAAAAGATTGGCAATTGCAATAGCATTGACCAAATCATCCTGAATTGATTGAGGCATCATCACCACATCTAGGTGATGAATGAGCTGTTATTGATTGAGGCATCAATCTTCCCAACAAAATAAATGAGGTGACCATTGTCTCACAAATTTTTGATATCTACTTGTCATCCAAACAAGACCCTCAAATATAAAATCCATGGGAATCCATCTTTCAATAGTGTTCATGGAATCCATGGGAATCTAAGCAAAGATATTGATAACAATATCTGTAACATGCATACTTATGGCCATCAATAAATGTGGGTGCTCTTTATTTTTCAGGTTTTCTTGACTTGAATCCATGCTTTGGTTTGGGTTGGATCTCTCTCTCCCTCTCTCCCTCTCTCTCCCTCTCTCTGTACTTGATTGCTAAAAACCAGTTTTTCTTGTTGAAAGCTTTTGCAGAACTTGAAAAACAGAATAATCAAGATATCAATCACTTAGAAGATCTAGAAAAAGCCATTTCATGGTACAACAGTGTCCTTGGCTTCCGAATCGAAGCAGGAAAAGGTAACCGAATATCTCTTACATATTATTTTTCAGCCTTGTCCATTGAGAGAGAAATTCTTCTATTAATATTTATTTATTTATTTGGTTTTCAAGGAGTCAAGTTCATATTCAACAAAATTGACATGGAAAATCCAAATAAGGAATACTCGTTCACCATTCGGCACGAGAATGATACCTACACCTGTAAGTAACAGATTGGTTGATATTGTCAAAATCCTTTCTTGGTTATTGCTAACTGGTGGTGTTTATCAACATGAGCTTACACTTTTCATATTATCTGTGATATTTTAATAGAAGAAGATTGTGTGAACTCAGTGTGCAATGAGATTCGGTGCACACATATTTCCCACCAGCTAATAGCCATGTCTGATGATAATTTTCAGTGCTGAATTGTGAGCCTTACAATGAAGACACCAAAGGGTTGATGCGAGAGTTGAACCAAACTAATGGTTTGTTCAAGTTTGTGAGAATGATGAGAGAGAGGTTTCTTGTGACTGCATCAAAAGGTGCAAACTTTTGTCCAGTATTACTTTCTTCTTGCAACTTCTAGGCTGATGAACTTGTGAGCCATTGTGGAGATGTTACCACTAGCTATATTAAACTGTCAACTTTATCTTTTAATGATTATAAAAGTTTTATACTCTTCCATAGTATTTGACCAAGTTATAACCTATGTATTTTTGAGTTTTCCCCCTAAAGAGAATCGGTGCATGTTATGGTGACAATTTAATCAGTATTTATACCTGGTGAAGGTTAAATGTAATGCTATTAAGTTAATCTGTTAAGCATCTCAAGTATTCATGAGTTGCTGCTTTTAATCAGATTGAATTGAGTTTTTCATCAGATCACATACTTGGTGTATGATGTATTCTTTCATTACTCAAGATCCTTTTGTTCTGTGTGCAATTGTCCTTTCAGTTACGTAATCATGTTGTGGTTGTATCAAAATTTCTACGTGCACTTGATTGTGCTTTTGCTTTCCAATGAAAATGCAAATCTTAGATGAGGTAGATTCTATTTTGCAACATTAATACAAGAAAAATTGTCTCCATATGCATGTTTTGGGGCATGAAAGATGCTGGACTGTGGTGAAAACTTTTGAGCTCTTGTATCAATCCATGGCAGGGATCGTGAAGGAAAATGACAATTAAATTGTTACTCTTGATGTCACTCGCAGCTTGTTCTCATGTGTGAGAATGAATCGTTAACTTTGTTTTGTATCCTAATATTTTTAAAAAACTTTTTTTCTATCCTAATAATCACTTTAAAAAAATTGTTTCTATCCTGATGGCATTTTACCTCATTGTGAAAATTGGGATCTCACCTAGTCTTGCTTTAAGTTATGAATGGGACCATAAGTAACACTAAACTTCATGGAAAACTAATGGACCTAAGGAATGTAATCTTCAAAATAGAGAGAGCCATGTGGGTAAGTACTTAATCTGAAATATGGCAGATATAGGCATTAATGTAATAAAAAAAGTGTCACTGCGACTTTATGAAGACATTTGGGGATCCACTCTTCCCCTTCAGGAATCCTAATATAATTTTCGAGCTGGTCTTTTAATTCTACTCATGGTTTTAAGTATTTGGTATGATACGGTCATATCTACTGTATCATATCTATATCAGCCTGCTCTGATATGTGATATGGGGTCGTATTAGCAGTATCAACCCATATCGTACCTGTAATTTAAACCCATGATTGTACCATCTTTGTAACTTGACATTTTTCTTTTTGAAATTTCTTCATTTGCTGTTGCTGCTAAATAGTGCCATTGAACGTGCAGTGGGGTTATTATTTTTATGCTTAATGGTGCAGAAGTTATGGAATAGGCTAAAGGGTACTGTTGTCTCTATATCTGTGACACATCCACTAGTGCAATTATCTAATGTCTCCTATTTCATTATCAGGAACTGTACATCGACCCACCACTCCTCAACCAGAATCACCTACATTAACTATGTCGGTTCCTACTTCAATTTTCTCAAGCAGTAGAAGCGAATCAGTAACAAAGCAAAATGAGTGTCTAACTGAATCTCAAGCTGAACTCGACAGACCCCTGAAAAAAGTTAATCATGGTGGTCGTGGTCGTAAGCCAGCAACTTCATCTCCCAAATCTGCATCATCTCTTCGTCGGAGTCCACGCCTTAAGGTAACCCACAGAAATATTTCTCTCCATTTTCCTCTTTTGCTGGTGACAAGCTTCATTAATCAATGCAGTGAAAACCAATATAACACAGCCCATATGTAAAAACAGGGAGGGTTCCTTGCAAATATTATGTATTCACCTACTCCTAATACCACCGTCTAGTCTTCCACTTCTCATGGATACAAGAAATGTGAAATAAGTTTCATAGAGATAATCTCATGAGAGCTCCTGCCACAGTACAGTTTGTCCAGCAAATGACATGCAAAGGACTAACACAACTCTAGGACCATGAATCACATTCGATCAGGAGAAAGTTGTCTTAAATTCTTGTTTCCACTTTCCACATGTACACCTCATGCGGACCCACATAATTCCTTTCTGTCAAGTATTTACCCATCCATTTGTCATCCTTTTCCAACCTTGAAGATTTGCCCCATTGATCATCTGAGGTCCGCAAACAACTCAATTTCAGTTTATACTTTACCAGTGTTTTAAATAGCGGCAGCATGATGCGTAACGCTCAGCCCTCTATAGCGTGTACGTAAATACGTAGCGTGTAGCGTAAGCTACACAATACTTCTATGACAGATTTGTGGTGTCATTTTATCATTTTTTTCAACTTTGAATACACAATCACTATAGATCATATATACTTACATCTTTAAAACACATGTAAGCTACAAAAGTGAATTATGAGAATAAACTCTATTTAATTAAAAATACAATGATAATAGAAAAAAGAAAACGTTGAAAAAAATATAAAAATGCCTAAAAGATGATTCATTTTATCAATTATAAGTATGTTCAAAAAAGTTATTAGTTATCATTTATCAAAAGCCAATCCACAAATATAAGCCAAATCAAATAATTATCACATCAACAACTTTCTAAGCAAACCACTTTAATTAATAATGTCTAATTGAAACCACAAGTCACAATTATGAAAAGAAATAAAAATCCCATAGGTTAAAAGTATCAAGTATAATACAAGTGTCACATTCCTCAATATTAGAAACAAAGAAAACGTGAATAAAATAATAAAATAATACAAAAAATACATTGTAGCTTACGCTACAGACGCTACATGCTATGTAGTTGTAGCATACGCTACAACCCCTGTAGCATACGCTACAGGGGAGTTACGCTATTTGGGACGCTACGTAGCGCTACGGCCATGCTACGCTACGGGTACTATTTAAAACACTGTACTTCACATAATACCTTTATTTGTCACAAATGCAATGCATGATGAAGTGGATATTTGGTAACTTTGATCAGAATTTGCTCTTATTCTCAGACTCATGGTAGATGTAAGGATGCATGATTGCTTTTTACATGCGTGCATGAGGCCTTATATTGATGTATTTACGTGCGCATGAATCTTAGCTTCCATGTATACAGTGTGAAATTTGCTATGTAATGTTAGCCTCGAAAGAGGATCAGTGTGTTAGATTGTTCACATGCATGTGTAATGCTACCGGAAATCCATTTTCATTTCTTAGAACCTTCCAGATTGATTATGGGTCCGACCGTGCTGTGTATATATTATCCAATCCATTCATCATATGCGCCTCAATAGGATGAAGGGCAACATAAAAACTCAGGCCATTCCGGACGCAGGTGGGCTACACCACGTGATTTTAGAGATTTTAGGCATGATTTTACACTGTTCCCTCTGGCGTGGCCCATCCGAGTTGGACCATTTTTTTGGGCTCCAGGGTGAACATAAGGTGGTGTACATGATGGACAGAGTGGATGTCCAACACACCTCGTGGCTAGCCCTGTTTGCTCCTCAATACAGGAATGTTCCCTTGGTGTCAACGCTATGGGATCAAGACTATATGGTGTATGCACGGCATTCGATCTGTGCATCAGGTGCAGCAAGTTGATTTATGGGGGTTCTCAAAAAATCAGGCTGATTCAGACATAAGGCAGGCCACACCATGGGGAAAATGGGGGGAGGACTCTCCCCATGAAATTGCCCCAAAATTTGCATGGAGCCTGTCCAGCTGTGTATGCCATTTATCCCATGCATCAGGCGTGACCTGCCCCATCGTGATGGTAGGACACCAAAAAAAATCAGCCCAATCCAAACGTCCGGTGGGCCCCACCACTTGAATTTGTGAAGATAAGGGCATTTTTATAATATTTTCTATGGTTTGTTACCTGCCGTAATTTGTATGCCATCCAACCTGTGGATTTGGCGCACCCCATGATGATGATGGGATGCCCCAAAAATCAAGTGGACCCCTCCACTTGAATTTGTATGTTTTGAACATTTTTTTTCATAGTTTTCTATGGTGTGGCCTACCAGACGATTTTATCAGCCCAATTTTGGGCATCCTATTTTTATTGTGGGGCATACCTTTCTAACTGATTGAATGTCGTTCACACTGACCTGGGGCCTCCAATACTGTGGTGCATTATCTCTGTAGAATTTCCCTATATGTGTGCATGCATGCATGCAGATGTGCGCGCGCATGTGTTTGTTTGTTTGTTTTTGTGTGTTATTGCGATGCTCATTTATGGATTTACTGAAGAAATATTTCAGCTCGTGCTTCTAGTGATTGATTCTTTACTTTTTCCAGCTGCAAAATAATGTTATAGTAGTTCCATGACAGCTTTTACTGAGTTTTGATAAATTCTTCTGTAGGGAAGAAAATGACCATGGGAGCAGAAGCACATGTCATTGCTCCTGATGAGATCAGCCATGTATCGCATGCTCCGACCTGTTCGGCTAGCTGGTCATGATCATGACCATGTGACGTTGGGTCTGCTTGGTGAGACTGGCCTGTAGAATTATTTATTTGTTTTTGTTTCTGTTTATGTCTCATGTGTTTCAACAGGATTCCACTGCGAGTTGATGTGGAAAAAAGCTTGACACAGTGCTGTTAACACAATTGTCTAACCTCATTCTGTAAGTCCAAATGCCCATATGGTTGTAATTGATGCAGCTCCCATGTGTTGAATGTATGAACTCTTTTCAACTCCAACATGTTGTTTAATTTTATCAATGCCAGTTTTCCCCTTCAGGAATCTCTCATCCTGTGTGTGTGTGTGTGTGTGTGAGTTTTGTGCTGTGACCTGCCAATGGTAGTGTGAAACAAATGAATGGACACTTTCAGTCAATGATTGGCTGCCATACACGTCTGTCAAAAGCTTTGGGAATGTTGCTAATGTCCTCATGAAGAAGAGGGACATTAGCATTCCCCATGTGCGCATGCGCATGCACGTGAAGTTCTCACTTAGAGCTAGTGGTTTGATGTTTAAATTTAAGCACTAGTGCTAAGCACCAGCTCACGGTTTCACTATATGTTGGAGAATCTTTTTGAATTTAAAATGAAACCACCAATTTGCAACTAGTTTCTGAGCATGTCTTTCTTTCCATGTATTCGAGAGTATATATGGCTTGTGCAATGCACGTGGAGAGGAAGTGGTTTGCAAGACATGTAATTGGGTGGAGGCGATTTTAAAGGAATTGTTTGATGCTCTGGCAAAGTGTTATGTTTGATATTCAGGCACTTATGGTACATGTAGAATACATTAACTCAATCGTTGAAAATTAAGATTTAGTTTAACTTTCCTAACATCTGGTGAGAAGTATTTGCTTCTTGAATTATTATCATTGACTGATTTCATTCTGACTGTCCATTAAATAGCATCGATCAGCCAGTTAGAAAATCAAATTAATGTAATTTTCTGTTCAAGAGTCACCAAGTTATGGCCCATGATTTGTAAAGTTCATTATATGCCACAAACTACTTATCAACCATCATACTTTGCCAAAGTACCAAAGTTTTTCTTATTGTGAAGGTATGGAAGCGTGACCCACAACCCTTTGGCCATACAGATTCACCAAATTACCTAAATGTCCATTATTTTCATCTAAAATACTACTCGCTTTGCCAGAGTACCAGAATTTTTCTCACTGTAATGGTATGGATGCGTGACCAAGAACCTTACGGAATGGTTATGGCCATATGGCTTCACTAAATTACCTAAATACCCATCCTTTTGGTCTAAAATCTTACTCACTTCCTTTAATAACACTTTTAAGTAAAGGCCATTGGGAAAACTAATGGCATGGGAATATTCTCCCCAGCTACTTGTGTTATATGTAGCAGAAACAGTATGTATATGTGTAGGCAGGAATACACGTATGCATGTGTATGTATTAGATTTCATCATGTTAGTTGGTTGAAGTTCCATTATTGTGTGAGAACATGAAAATGATATGTTGTTTGCATACATAGATATGGAAATGCTCCTGTCAGAAACAGGTAGTCTGTCTAAACTACTACTTACAGAGTACAGTGCAGTAGTACACGAATGTGCAGTTTGTAACATGCACGAATACATGTGCATGTGAATGGTTGTTTGCTCTGTGGGCTACTCATAATGTGTGGATGTACATACACATACACATACATATCCATTGTGATGTGCATGCCTAGATGTATATACATGGATTTTTACATGATGCCTCTGCAGGTTTTGTATATGTACGGTCGACTGTAGTTATGTTGGATGGATACTAAGTTACGGATTGACATAATCGTCTGTAGATCACTGTGCGGGTTTGCTTCCAAAGGTTTCTTGCTTCTGTTTCATCATTTGCTAGGCTCGAGCATGAAGTCTCATTGCAGTCTGCATAGTATTTTCCACTAATTCCATTGAGGTTTGTGCTGAGAGCGACATAGCATGTTGTTGACGCCCCCTGAAGAGAAGATAAAAGAAAATTTCTGTCAGAATTTTGCACTGAGAAACACAAGGAACTATTTCTGATAGCAAGGGTAACAGACCTGGGCTATTGATTTTAGTAGCTTGGATGCCAGGAAAAACACTGAATCTGAAGCAAAACAAAATGAATTTAGTTATTTTTTGTGGATTTATTTTTTAATATATATATTAGAAATGCTCTTACTTTGGATTAAAAAAATGATAAAATGGATCGCCTATTTTTAGGGTGTGTTTGGTTGCACTAAGTATCATGAAAGTAGGGGTGGCAATAGGCCAGGCGGTTCAACCCTCTTAAGGCTAGGGCTTGGGCTCTTAAACCTGGCCCAACGGCTGGCCACAGCTTGAAAGTTATGGTGTCTAGGTCCATTTGGGTGTATGGTTATGATGTATGGTCTTGTCCAATCATCAAGTGGGCCACCATTATACAAAAAGAATTGACGGTTTAAAGATACTTTTGGGCAGTTCCCATTCAGCATACATGTTATGTAGTTTAAAGACACTCATTGGATTTGGGTCATGTTTAAAAAATCCCAACCGTTTATATGAGGGAACTAGTTGTGGATAGAGGATTCTCAAAATTTTCTTAGATTGAATTTTTAAACCATTAATCATTTCCATCTTTTCATTAGAGGGCCAGGCCTAGGACCCAATTACCATCCCTAATAAAAGGGAAGAGAAATTGAAGGAGAAGGATTTCATACCTGTGATCAAGCCTTTGTGATCTCTAATGATTCCAGTCTTCACAATTCCAGGATGCACTGCATTGATTGTTACTCTTGCATTTCTTGCCTGTAAAACCCAAACAAGTTTCTACATGAAATGATGGGAGTATAGTTATAGGCACGACAATCTGGACCGTCCAATTCCATGGAGCATAATCTCAGCTCGTTCAGTGGGACTGTCCAACCTTATGAAGTGGTTGAATGAACTTGGGCCACTCAGCATTTTCTTTTCATGACCATTTGGTGTCCACTAATTCGATGGTTAGGATTTTCTATACATTATTTCTCAGTCCCTTCTCAATGCATAACGCCCCCCCCAACTTGGCTAGTCTTGAGTGACGTTTACAGAGGATAAATGGACATGATTTAGGTTGCGATTGAATATGAGGAATTATATTATGCGGCCCACATCTTTCCACAATATAGAGCGGTTGCTTGTGGTTCGGTAATCCAGATCATTGGTCTGTTGAGTTCATGGTTTTTGAGTCGGTGACTCGGTGTCTCGACACGATTCAGCTGAGTTGGGCCAAGTCACTCACTGTTCTCAGTGCTGACTTGTGGTGCTCAAATGGATCGGACTTGACTGGTTGTGTCCCACCATAGATGGAGAACGACTCAAAAGCCACCCAAATTACGAGCAATATTAGCTCCATTTTCTCCAATTGAATATGGATCGTTGCTGTATTTAAGCCAAAGATTGAAATTTTGGGATAGTCTTGTGAAGAAGATATTTGAAGCATAGTTCATCCAAGGTGAGACAAAATAGTCCAATGGTCTGGATTACTGATACATGGAACCCAGTTGTCAGAATCTAAAGCCTGTTCACACCGTCCAGAGATGTGGGTCATCCATCGTATAAATTCTCTTGATATGATGGAATTAGAAAGGAGAGAATCTCATTCCTCACCTTGAGTTGCCTTGAAACTTCCTTGGCATGCAATACGTTAGCCAGTTTCGATTGAGCATACGCACGTGTGCCATTGTACCTACATGAATTTGTGTATGATAAGGAAATAAGTGGTCTCACATACATGCAGTTGTACAATTATCAACATTCAATATCCACACGCATGGTGCGGCTGTGCGAGATTAGGACCTCTCATCTACTGGGCCCTATAGTGGATGGGTTGTGCCCAAGAGATCACATTGCTTGGAGTGATCCTCGCCATTGATTGGTGGATAGGGTGTTCAATGGACAATAATCCTTCAAACGATGCCTACAATCATCCGAATGGTGTGGTTTTTAGTGTATGTCCCATCCATATAAGCCAAATAGATGAAAAAATTGGTGGGAAGTACCCAAGAGGTTACATCTTTTGCTGCGATCCTAGCCATTGATTGGTGGATTTAGAGTTCAATAGACAAGAATCCTCCAAGCAATGTGTAGGATCATCCACATGGCCTATCCATGGAATGATACAATAGATGAACGGTCCATATGTAGTTAGGAAAAAGAAATGGTACACTTACTTGTTGGGGCTTAGCATCTCATTGAACTGGAAGCCATCTCTTTTAACCCATGTGTGGATTACGGAGGAGACGTTGATTATCCGTCCTTCAATGCCTGTTTGTGCTGCCGTTTCTACCATTTTATCGATTAGAGTTTCTGTCAATAAAAAATGCCCTGCAAAATAATATTAAATATAATAAATAATTGATGAAAAGCTTAGAAGAGAAAGTTGTATTGGGACACTTGTACTATCCAATGCATTGATCAGGACTGTTCATTACGTCCAATGCACATTTCATGGGAAACCTTTAAGGCCTCCCACCAATCTAACCAATATAAACCATTCAATTGATGTTCTTTAAGGCGGATGGTCAAGATGGTCTGATCAACAATTTGATCCACCTATTTCTCAGAGACCATCATAGATTGCTTACGATTCTAAAGAATTACTTTTGTGAGGCAATCGTATCAGTCCGATCCATGGCATGGAAAGAAGGATGGCTATAAAAAATAACACCAGATCAAGGATGGATTGGACCACCTTATTATAGAGATTCTTGCGTGGTAACTTGAAAAAAATTTCTAGACTTAAATGAGCAATTTAGATCAACTGTCTAATTATGGATCTTGGTGGTGCGTACATAGCTAAATATTTTTTTTTCCTTAGTAACTGTTGGGATTTATAAAAAGTACGGAAAAGTAAATAGTATTTCTCAGGGAACTTTTATTTTTAGCATATAATGTGAATGGAAATAGTATTTTTCTTGCTTGATTTTTTACAAGAATTTTTTATTTTTTTAAAGTTCCTACTCATTTTCAAATTTGTTGTTTGGCAAGATAAAAAATTTCTTTAAATTTTTTTTCTAAATGGCTATTGGCATGTGTCAGATTAGCAAATTTGGCATGTATGAGATACTAGAAAATGAAAAAGTATACATGTAACATAAACAATTTAAATGGGTGCCTAAAGTTGAATTGTGGCACACGTGTTACATGTCAAGTGCTTGAAGCTGTATGATGGTACATGTGGTGTAAGAGACAGGTTGACACATTTAACATTTGGGCATTTAAAAATAGAGGGTAGCACCTTTAAACATATGCATACAAGCACATATGGCACATGTGGAGCAACTGAAGATGGATAAAAGCACATGCATTATTTTGGCTGTAATGGATGTAAATTACTGGTAATCCATATTTAAATGGGCACCTGTAACCGTGACATTACCCAATGCAAAGGCACCATGCGTCCATATTAGATGTAGGCCAGTAGTGAAAAGCAAGGACTCTCATATATATAAAATGATGATCTTGCCCTTTTCACTCTAGGCTTGCATTTAACGCAAGTACATGACATTACACTGCCATTGTCCAAATTAATAAGGACTTTAAGTCCCCACACTGTGAGACAAGTGGAGGAAGTCACATGAACTCTACTTCTACTTCTACTCTACTCCTATTACTACTACTACTCATCTACCTACACTTGTCATACTCTACTCCTACTTCTCATACTTTTCCTACGTACTCATCTACTTACACTTCTCGTACTCTACTTCTACTTCTCCTACTCTTCTACTTACACATGTCAAACTTTACTTCCATTTCTACTTCTCCCTCTTGGATTCTACCTCTTCCTATATTGTAAAGTTCTATAGATAAATGCATTGAGCAAGATGGATCACATGTTAAAGTATAAGTGCCTCTCATCTCTCTCTAGTTCATGAAATTATTCTTGGTATTAGAGCTTTGGTACCCCCAACTGAACACCACGCCTGTATTAAATGTTACCCAATGAAAAGGCACCATACATTTGTATTAGATGTAGCACAGTAGTGAAAAGCAAAGACCCACCTATGTGAAATGATGATATTATCCTTTTCACTCTCGGGCTCACATTTAATGCAAGCGTGAGACTTTGTAATGGCATTGTTCAAATTATGTCACCTATAATGATAATTTTATTTTAATGGCAATGTTCATCTTCGTGTCATTATAAGGACTACCACATGTATGGGTTATAAGAATCATATTGCATGTTGGTGCATATGGCACTATAATGGTAATGCCAACATCAAAGGGACCAAATCTAATTAGGGTTATTTACAAAATGTGGCACATGGTAGGTTATTAAAGGTGAATGTTGACTTATTTAGGTGACAGGGGCCAATGGCATGATTGGTACACATGACGTTGTAATGGTATTGTCTAAATCATGGGATCAAATCACATTAGGGTTACATTGGCAAATGTGACACATATGATGCTATTGAAGATAGATGGTAATCTTTTGAAAAACTTAATTTTCTTCTGTCATAAGAAAATGCACTTCTTATAGATGAAGGTGAAAAAATAAATTTATTGAGTTTTTTTATTTTTTTTTATTTTTATAAAAGTATATAGGAAATTTTATTTTCTACAAATTTCTAGAAAGAAAGGTTTTATAAACAATTGAAAGTTAGTTCCTTGAAAAATGATGTTTCATTTCCTTTCCTCTCCATGTTTCCAAATAGGCTTGTAGGGGAATTAATTGATACTCTGACATTGTATGATGTTGAATTCAAGGGCACACAAAATTTATACACGTGGTGGTCTGTATTATCTTGAATCAAACTGCCTACATTGCTGAGCTCACTATAACTACGTGTCGTTTAATAAACTTATTATGTATTTTCAGCACTTGTACAATTCAGATTGTTGGACGGATCTAAATTATTAAGTACTTAAATTATTTTTCATTGAAAATATAGATATTTTTTCGGGCTCCCCTCCCTTCATTTAATGCTAAAGGTTGAATGCTAAAGTAGTGGCGCATTAAAAATACTTTTCACTTTTAATTAAAATATCTTAAAATGATTTCAAATTTCTAATTCCACATTTTAAGTTTTCAACACAACTTAATTTTGACAAAAGTGCATAGTCAAAATCCAAAAATCGAATTCAATGAATCACCCTAACCTCTTATCAATGGTCACTTGTTTGCTAAAATAAGACCACTAGATACTTTTCATTTTGACCGTTCAATAAACATTCATCAATCTAATAGTTAAATTTGAATTAGTTACATATGATGTGTAAAGTTTCGTAGTGCCCATGTATCATCTATCACACTCTATTGGAGCATCCATGTTGAGAAATGCTCCAATGCTCTCAAAGCACTATTAAATTCCAATGCTCCTAGTTGCATCAATTCAGTTAAACAGACTCTCTCTCTCTCTCTCTCTCTCTCTCTCTCTCTCTCTCTCTCTCTTAATATTATGAGAAGACCCTCCAAAAATAGTAGTATATGATTGTGTAAGTGGCCTGCGCACAATATTCTTTAGGGCCTGTGTTTTGGAATCATGAAAAGGAATGGATACACCATTTCTCATTAAACTAACTTTCCATTACTTGTGAAGCCTTTCTTTGTAAGAAGTAGTGAGAAACACAATTTCTTACTCACATTTTTTTATATGAAAAACCAATAAGGTTATTTTCCCACCTCTATATCTAATAAAGGCATTTTCCCACTAAAGGAAAATGAGTTTTTTAAGAGAGAACTATCAACCTTTATTAGCATCTCATGTGCTATGTTTGCTAATGTAATCCCCAATGTGATTTGATCTCTATGGTTTAGACAATACCATTACAACACTGTGTGCCAATCATGCCATTTGGTCCCTATAATCCAAATATATCATCATCCACTTTTAATACACTCACATGTGCTACATTTCGTAATGTAACCCTCAACTAGATTTCGCCCCCATGATATTGGCACTAGCATTAAAGTGCCATGTGCACCAACGTGCTATCTAATCCTTATAAACTTTGCATGTGATGGTCTTTATAATGACATAAAAAATGAACATTGCCATTAAGATAAAGATTGTCATTACATGTGACATGATTTGGACAATGCCATTACAACATCACATGCTTAATTACATTAAATGTGCATCCCATAGTAAAAATGGTACCATCATCATTTCACATTAGGGAGTCTTGCTTTTCACTGCCGACCCACATCTAATATGGATGCATGATGCCTTTTCATTAGGTGACATTTAATTCATATGACAAGATTTGGACAATGTCATTATAATGTCACCTACTTGTATTAAATGCAGCCCCAAAGCGAAAAGGGTAACACCATCATTTCACATAGGGAGCCTATGTTTTTCACTACCAGCCCACATCTAATAAGGACGCACAGTGCCTTTTCTTTGGATTACATTGGGGTTACAGGGGGTCCCTTAAACTATAGGCTACTGGCAATTTGCATCCATTGCCGCTATGGATGCAAAACAACCCATGTGTGCCAATGTGACGCATGTACCTCTATCCATCTTCAGTTGCTCCACATATTAGAGTGCTGAAGTCCCTTAATATATATTGATACCCTATTTTTTAATGACTCAGCTTTTAAAGAAATTGATTTTTTGACATGATATCAAAACTGATAGTCAAGTATTCGAATTCATAAAAACCAAATAAGGAAAACATCATTTCCTTTCCCACGGTATCCTAAAAATAAGGCTTCCCAGGAGACTGTTTATTTCCATGCCTTTTACAAATTCCCTTAAATCTTCTGTTCTAAAATCAAGCCCTTTTAACTTATTAAGTGGGCCATGTACTCTACAAATGGACTGCTAAAACAACTTTCTTTAACCATCCATTTGTTTGGTACAATATCCCTACCTAAGAAGAAAAATGGTAGGCCATCCCATGTAGAAAATGTGGCCACTTGATGGAAAGCTCAAGATGGATCTTGCAAATATATGCAATGTGGCACGTATGCTTGCGTGTGAATAGGAAGGCCCCCACGCGCAGGCCAAAGAAACCATGATTTACTTCACAATACAGATATTTCTAAGAATTTCCAAAATAAACATTTCCTCAAAGAGAGAGAGAGAGAGAGAGAGAGAGAGAGAGAGATGGATACGGTAAATTACCTAAATAATTTGTTGCAAAAGTCATCTCGAATTTGTCATCCGAGAACTCTAAATTCTGACAAAATTTCCCAGCATTATTTCTGTAAATATTTATGAAAATTTCATCAATTATGACGTTATTACAGTAAATATTCAGCCCATGCTGTACATTAAAAGCTCAAACTCGACTGAGTGTTGATAACTCGACGAGTTTTTCTGAGTTGATTCGGGATTTTGTATTTTTAAACTATGCTGTGACTAAAATTCGGTATATCAACCTTATCGAAGATCCAGACCGTGCATTTTTGCCTGTAGAATGGGAGCTGTCCAATCAGGAAGGTCACCAATTCGACAGCCGTAGCTGATTGATCTCACCCATTAATGATCGTATCCAATCCAAACTTTCTGTATAGATTTTTGGGTTTAGCCATCTAAGACATGGCTAATCAATTGGACGGTCCGGATCAATTCACGACTACATGGATCTGATGGATCATGGATGCCGTACACCGAGTTTCAGTGTCTATTTACATGCAGGATTGCTATTCCACCACCCTTCAATTCAATTTCAACATAGAAAGAGGACATGATCTTGAAACTCACATGAGGATATTGAGTGGCAATCCCAGAGACAAGAAAGCAGAGCAAAATCTCTGTACTGAAGCAAACGAGCTCAGATCAAGCTCAAACAGAATAATCTCAGCCTTTGGATTCTCCTTCTGGATCTTCTCCTTCACTTCAGCAGCTTTCACGAGATCCCTTGCAGGAATGACAAGCCTCACCCCTCTCTTCGCCAGCACTCTTGCAGTTTCGGTGCCGATACCGGACGTCGCTCCTTTTAATAGAATTCAAAGGCGAAAAACCCAGATTAATCAAACACCCATCAAAGGAATTTGAATTTTATAACCCCCAAAGGTGGATTAGGTGTGTTTCTTAACAAAAAAAAAAGGGGGTGCAATATCAACGAAATGTGCCGAAAAAGGGACCCAAGAAGAGAGAGAAAACAGAGAGATTATGTATATTAAATAACAACACTGACGAGATTACACAAACATGTTTTAAAAGAGAAGAAAACGACTCATTAAAAATGATATCTGATCACATGGGTCCAAAAAACAGGTGATGTGGTCCGAACCAATGAGAAAATACTATTCAAAAAGGCTAACGTGTCTAGAGATAGAGATATAGATAGAGGTAAAACTAGTAAATTCTAAAAATGAGGTGAATTTCAATTAATTCATTAAAAACAAGTCAGCATCTATCTTTGAATATATATAAAACAACAAAAACCATTTCAGTGTCATTGCAAAGCCTTGTAACTTTTTAATTTTTATATCATAACAAACACAAAATCCAAATAATAATAAATATAATAATCCAAATCCAACTAATCAAGTTCAATGACACATTGAATCATGTAATTACGCAAAAACCGGCCCGGTAAATTAACTCCATTGTCATTGCAAAATTTCATACTACATTCTTACCATTTTCTAATTTTTATATTATAACATTTTCTACAATCCAAAATAAACAAAACCCAATTACAACCACACATTTAAGATCCAAAATCCACACCAAAACTGGCCCGGGGCACTTGATCTAAAACACCCATATCCAAACATCAAAAAAAGAAAAAGAAAAAAGAGAGAGAGATAGAAATGCATTGCGTCAACCGACGTTAATTTTTCTATAATTTTGTTTAATGAGAAGATCATGTGATACTAACCAGTGATCATAGCCGTTAGCTGAGATGGGATTAAACAAGAGGTGTCCTCTGTCACTTGCTCAGCTGTGGTCTTTGATCCAAATCCACTTGGGCCTGTGGCACCTATCAAATACCTTAGTGTTTCCTTCATGGAGTGCACAGCTCAAGAGCAAAAGATAGAGAAATGGCTACAAACCGTTTATTATATATATATATTTATAAAGATGCATGTATGAAAACTGTTACTTATCTTTTTGTCTTTTTACTCCTCTCCTTCTTTAGAGGGCCCCACATGTCTCTTTGTTTTTGGCCTTTCTGGTGAACGGGAATCCTCTGCGTGCCAGCTTTACCAAGCGTGTAAAACACCCAAGCTATGTGGGGCCCACCACGTTGGCTATGTAAAATCCACTCCTTACACCAGATTCTATCCTTGATTATAAGTCTTGGAGAAAAAAAACATCCAGACCCACATGTCCAATGGGCCACACCACAGCAGAAAATTTGGATGGATGTGTACTATGGATTTGTGTGTGGGGCCATCGTGATACGTATCTTTCATCAAACCCGTTAATCTGTTTTAACTAATCAGAATGAAGAAGAAGAAACAAAAATAAGTACGGTCCAACGGTCAAGCGGGCTATACCGTGTGAATTTAAGAGGTTTTTGGAGCAATTTTACATTGTTACCACATGTGTAGTCTATTGGAGAATTTTAAGGGGCTATGTTTTTTTATTTACTGTTCAAATAAGGGTTCCCACCTGATGGACGGAATAGATTTATATATACAACACGGTGGGGCCCACAGAGATCGGGTGTTTTTACGCGCTGGGTTAAAACAGGTGTTTTGGAGGATTTCGGTCCTTTTATGATGGATATGTTGGCCACTGATAGAATGCCACATGTATGATTCTCTGCAATTTCTCGTTTGGGTATCTTCTCATCTCACGATAAATTGATGACTGTGAAATTAGAATGGTGCACCACTGACCTACAATGATCACATGCCTTCGGACTTGTGGTAATTACAATGCGTTAGAGCTGTGTCTGGCCCATCCATGATGTGTATGTGGAAGCCATACCGTGCATTAGGTCCAACACCTCGTGTTAACCGTACAATACAAAAATCATCCCGATTAAAAACTTATGTGGGATACACCACAGGAAGAAATGTACGGTCCCTCGTAAAACCTGTATGATCAATTTTTGTGGCCAATATACGTGTAGGAATGGCTTGATCTTCCGTGAGACCCTTAATACTGGTGGGATCCACCTGATAAACGGGTTGGATGACATATACATGACACGGTTGATCCCACATTTCCTTTGGAAGTTTCTATGGTGCGTGTAGCCACTTGATGTCCCCATTTCCCTTTTGTATGGCCCACCTGTACACGTATGAGATCCGGACCTTTCATCTATTGGGACTCACTGTGGATGGGCTATATCCAAAAAATCATACCAGTCAGGAGGTTATCCTTGCCACTGATTGGAGAATATCCCACTAATGTGATTTTTTGGCACGTGGCCTATCCATTGTAGGGAACGGTGATGAACGGTCAGGATCTCGTATATGTGCGCCACTTGTACTTAAATTGAGTTATAGAAAACTAAGATGTACTTTCTCGGGACTCGGATTGGGTCCTGACCCCTCCAGGAACGCGGATTGTGCGTGTAAACTCGGTGGGGCCCACTGAGATGTATGTGTCACTATCCACGCCGTCCATCTGTTTTTCCAGCCCATTTTGTCGTCCAACCTGTCTATCCGCGTCCCCCTCCGGTGCAGGAAAAGCCTCATGGGCCCCACCATGATGTATGTGTTTTATCCACGCGGTCCATCCATTTTCCGGTTCCTTTTAGCGCATGCATCGAATATGATGCCCATCGAAATCTCAGGTGGACCACACCCTATTAAACAGCGGTGATTGAACGCGCACAATTAAAAACTTTTTGGGGGCCACAAAAGCTTTGGATCAAGCTTCTATTTGTGTTTTCCCTTATCCAGGTCCATGTGTGACCTAATCAACAGGTTGGATGGTAAATATACATTACAGTGGGGTCTAGGAATTTTTAAATTGTGGGCAGTCAATCACCACTGTTTCTTTGGTGTGGTCCACTAGAAATTTGGATCTTCCTCAATTTTGGTATCATACCATAAAATGATCCGGAAAATGTATGGACGGCGTGGATAAAACACATACATCACGGTGGGGCTAACAGAGCTTTTCCAGCACCGACGTGATTACTGGTGGGGCCACTACCGAATCCGAGTCTCTTTCTCGACGGCATTAAATCGATTTCATATTGGCTCTGTTGCAGGTGAGTTTCACCAGCATATGTTGTCCCACTGGGCCCTACATGCGGAGATGTTTCTATGATCGGAACCGTCCATGTTCTAGAGTCTATGATATTATAACAAGAAACTAACTCTGATAGGTTGATTCTGACCATCAACTTGTGTAAATGAACTTAAAGCATTAAAAGAAGATTTTCAATGGCTCAGATGATATCATCACTAAAGCATAATTATGAGATAATGGATTGTCTGTGATAATACGAAGAAGATGGACAGTTCAAATCTTGGACCATATCAGCATGTGTGTAGGCCCCAGTGGTGCGACGCATGCTGGAAAATCTGAGTACCGACGTAGACAAGACGAACTCGTACAACGAAAAGGAGAAAAGGCGAGTGAGGAGTAGCCAAACGAATCATGTTCTTCCTTCATGTGTGAGAGAGGCAAGCTGTTCATCTGGTGTGCTCCATCGTTTGTACGCCACTGACCAGGACGGTTGGGTCGTTGTGGTCCATACATGATAAACAAAGAATAACTGAAGAAATTTACTGACCGTCCACATTTTACGTGTAGAGTGGTCAGCCAATGACCAGATATGCCTGATTTTGACACCCATGATGAACGATGATCAGCCAACCAAAAGAATCTCAGGTTAGAAGATCCTATCCGTTGAAACTTTGGCCTTTTATGGTGGAATATGGATCATTGCTGTGTTTTCTTTCGTGACTTGGGGTGTCAATGCTGGCCCACTATTTGAGTGTTAAAATGTTTCCATCAAGATCTATTTGTTGCACGGTTCATCAACTGAGGGTCCAATCATAATCAATGGTTTTGATGAATGGAAAATGGGCCCAGCCTCAGCGTGAGACATGTCATGGAGGAATGTGGATTGCCCACCGTGATGTTTGTGAGAAATCCACCCCGTTCATCCGTTTTTTTCCAGATCTTTCTACCACACATGTCCAAAAATGATGCAGATACAAAAATCAAGTGGGCCACACGCTAGGAAAAGGTGGGAAAGGAAATGCCTACCGTTGAAACCTTCCTAGGGTCCACCATAATGTTTATATGCCAACCAAACCGTTCATAAGGCCAGAGTTCCTCTGGGATGAATTGAAAATTAAAAAATATTAGCCTGATTCAAAACTTCTGAGGCCCCATGAATGATTCCACGGTAGGCGTTCAATCACCATTGTTTCCTGTCGTGTGGCCCACTTGAGCTCTAGATCTGACTTATTTTTAGAGTCATGTCCTAACATGAGCTGTCAAAACGGATGGACCGTGTGACTTCCTCACAAACATCACAGTGGGCCCCAGCTAGCTTCCAACGCCAGGAACTTCCTGTGTTCAGGTCCAGGCAATCCGCGTCTGTCATGGACCCAGTAGAAATCGCCTGATGAACGGCTTGGATCTTACAAACGTGGTCTTCGTTTCCACAGACAACTACATGGAAGAAGATCCTGACTTTCCGAATCATTGGTGTGGATGGAGTATGGACCAAGATACTCTTATATTGTATGGTATAAATTCTCTTTTAGAAAGCAGAGTCGATTCATACCTGATACTGGTCGGAGTCTGAGTCGACTCGGACGAGTCCCGTCAGACTCGTGACGTTCTGCATATGTATTGTATGGTCCAGCTTCACTGTTTAATTTTTCCCGAGAAATTCACCACTCTTACACTTTTTATTGATGGATTGCCTAGTTACTGTACGGTCACTATCAATCAGGACATGCTATCTGTACAAGTGGGCCCATGTTCGGTGATCTAGACTACTGATCTGATTGGACACGCTAGCTGTTGATGAGCAGCGATCGATTACGCTCCCAACAATGGCCTAGGAGATTGTTTAAATGGAAAACGACGACCTTGTAGATTAAGGGCCAAAATTGGGAGTCAATAATCCTTTAATCCCGACCGTTTATGGGGCATCCACCATCCATTTTGTGCTCCATCATATCAACGGTATTGATCATTGAATAATGGGTTGCACAAGTAGATCCGAACACTATATCGGTGTATATCATCCCTCATGCATCAGGACCATATAGTTGATTTCATTTTGCCTCCGTCGCGACTCAGAAATTTCCGCGTGTTGCGGCCAACTGGGACCCACATGATGAATGGTCCATTGATCGGAACCGTCCTTCATGTAGGATATATGTTGTAAGAGCTAAGAAATTTATACTGGATGGATAATTACTACCATCAGTATCAGTAGATGAATTTAGAACAACAAAAGGATTTTAAGTGGCTTGCATTCTACTTATAACATCAAAGGTTGGGATCATCCATGAACCTTTATAATAGCACCACGAGCTTATATATTGAAGGAACTAGAATATGGACGGTTCAAATCTTCATACTATCTCATTATGTGGGCCCCACTGAAAGGCGATACACACTGGACTCTGAGTCGCGACAGAGGCAAAACGGATTCATTCCTCTTGATTTGGTGGGGTTCCTTTTGAGTGGAGGAATTACATGATACATGGCCCCCGCATCTTTGCATATCACGCATGGTTTTCCAGTTCTGACACTTGTTGCCCATGATCAAGTAATCTAGACCGTTGGTCTGTTGAGTCTTCGGCAGATTATCCAAAACGGTAGACTCAAGTGACCACTGTTAGGCCCTTCTGCAGTCGAACCTAAAACGTCATCTTTCTCATCTTGACAGTCCATCTTTAGGCCACAAATTGAAAGGCTAAGGTTCTCCAATAAAACAATTTCCCAGGCATAACTAATCCATGGCTGAAACAACAAAAACCAACAATCCAGATTAATGAAATGTGGGCCCCACTTGTCAAAATTAAAATCACGAGTATACTCTGTAAAAGTTCGGGAGTCAAGAGTATAATGAGTGGTGTTGGATGATGAACGGACGAGAGAGCACTGAGGGAGACATTTCAACGAGAAGGTCGGAAGTTCCAGGCCCAAAAGGACAAATGGTTCCCTCCTTCCCAACATGACTCATGATAATGCCCAACGGCTAGCAAACATGGCCATAGATCACATGCTATCTGTGTCCACGAAAAATAAAACACATCAATGGCCCAGAAGAAAGGAAAAGAAAATATCCGTGCACGCAGGTGCATGTCTGTTGGCAGGGACGCGGATTGCGTCCTACCTAATCCGTCCGGGCAGGGATCTGTGGGGCCCACCGTGATGTAATTTTTGTATCCACTCCGTTCACCGCTTTTCTCAGATCATTTTAAGATACGATGCTTAAAATGAAACAGGTACAAGGCTTGATTGGACCACAAAGTTAGGATTGAACTTCCACCATTAAAAACTTCTTGTGAGCAGGAGAAGTTTCGGATCAAGATGATATTTGTTTTTTTCCATTTCATCCACCTCTAAGTGACCTTATGAATAGTTTGGATGGTAAAAAATACATCACTTTGGCCCTTAGAAAGGTTTCAACGGTGGTTGTCATTATCAGTGCAGCTTTTTTTGGTGTGGTCCACTGGAGCTGTGGACCTGCCTCACTTTTATCATCATACCTTTAAATGATCTGAGAAAAGCGGTGAACGGAGTGGATAAAACAATTACATCACGGTGGGCCCCACAGATCCCTGACCGGACGGATTACTATCCGGGCGGGGGTAGGACGCAATCCGCGTCCCTGTTGGCAGGTACAATACTGGGGTTGTCACGTGTGTGTGACTGCACACGCGTGTCCCACCAACACCTTTTACGTAAGAGGGAGCGGACTAGGTGCTGGGCGTGGATTGGGTACTAGAGAGGGATGGTCCTGTAGGCCCATCTGATGTATATGTTTTATCCACGCCGTCCATCCATTTTGAAAGATCATTTTAAGGCAGGATCTTAGAAAGGAGGCAGATTGAAGGGTCAAGTGGACCACACCATAAGAAGCAGTGGGGATTGAAAGCTTACCGCTTAAAACTTCATTTTTCCCTTCATCCGGATCTTTTTTACTTTATCAACGGTTTGGATTGCAAATAAGCATTATAGATCTTCTTAAGGTGGGCCCTTAGAAGTTTTTAATGGTGGATGTGCAATCTCCGTTGTTCCCTAAGGCATGGTCCACCTGAGATTTCGATCTCCTTAGATTTCAATCTCCTTAATTTTTTAGACCACGCGTTAAAATGAGCTTAAAAACAGGTGGACAGCATATGGATATAAAACATATCATCAAGGTGTGCCCATGGTAAGGGTAACATCCACTAAAAGCCTGTTTGGTCCATTGGATTAAATAGTATGTAATTATATTACATGATATTAACACCATTATTATATAATGATTGCATGTTTGGAAAGATTGGGAATTTTGGCTATCCAATGCTTACGTTTGAGATAAAATTCTTGCTAGGGAAAAAACACTGGATTTAGAAAAACCCCACTCGATAGATCATGAAATTGTTACCAACCAACCAAATTCCCAACAAATGTCAGTCACTTGTACATGTATATAAGTAGAATGTCACATGCAAAGAGTCGTATGTATGGATGTACATTACAGATAAAACACATGCATCATTTTAGGCCCCACATGTTTTATGGATTTCAAAATTCACAAAAATCCCACGTGAGACTGCAGATGCAATTTTACACCACATAATCCCAACCCTTTCTATCCTCCCAAAAAACACCAAATGAAATTTGTATGAGGCCAAATGCAATTCCATTCCACCTAATCCTATCTAATAAGGTACTCTAAACGCTTTCCGTGGCGAAACTTTTTTTTTTTTTCTTTTAATGGTCAATCACCACTCCACTGTTTCTTAGGGCATAGTCCACCTAAAAATTAAATCCTTTTTATTTTTGGGCTCATGCGCTTAAATAAGTTGGCAAAATATATGGATAGAATGGACATAGAATATATATAGGAAGGTGGGCCATGATAAGTCACATGCTATCTTGGGGGCAGGGGTGTACATCGAGTCGAATTGAGTCGAGCTGGTCTCAGCTAGACTCGGCTCGACCACTAGTTGACCTCAGCTCGAACTCAACTTGGCTCGGTCCTCGAGTCTAACTGGCTAGCTTGGCTCGGTTCGGTCAGCAGCTCGAGCCCATTCGAGCCAAGATTGAGCCGAGTTCGCCTGTGCAGCATTTTCACAAACACCTGGACTCCACCTTCAAGATCTCACTGTGCGTAAAATAACAACAATAGTTTTACAAGTATTTTATCAAACACCTTCTAAACTACATAAAAATCAAGAAAAAAAAAGGTATTTGTTTCATATACATACCTTCCTTACCACCAGCCACACTTTGTTGAGTCATTTCATCAAACACTTGGTGAGCAACATCAATATCAAAGTAACCGAGTCACTAAACTGGTTCGATCCGAATCGAGTCGAGGTGGGGCCAACTTGAACTCAGCTCAAACTCATTTTCGAGCTCAAAAAATCAGCTTGACTCAGCTCAAACTCAGCTTCGAGCCATGTCGAATCGAGCTCTTTTGAGTCGAGTCAAGCGAGGTAACCAAGCTAGCTCGGCTCGCGTACACCCTACCTGGGGGACGCGGATTGCATTCTGACAGCTACATTAGCAAGGTGGTTATTGACAGTGCTTTGTGGGCCCACATGATATATATGTGCTTTATCCAAGCCGTCCATCTATTTTTTTGGATCTTTATAGAGGATTAACCTAAAAATGAAGGATATCCAAATCTGGACTGGACCACACCACAAGAAAACCGTGTCAATTGAATGCCCACCGTTAAAAACTTCCTAGGGCTCACTGTAATGTTTATTTGTCATATATCCTGTTGATTAGGTCACGCACACTAGGATGAAGAGAAAACACAAATATCACCTTAATCCAAAACTTTTGTAGCCATTAAGAAGTTTTCAATGGTGACTATTAAATCACCATTATTTCACATACATCACGGTGTGGAGCCCACATAGCACTGTCAGTAGCCGTCTCGCTACTAACGTTGTCGGCGTGCAATCCGCGTCCTATCTTGGGTGAGTCCAGGGTCGCACCTAATTCGCTTCCTTTGTAAGAAGGGCAGCCAGGCGTGTTGGTCATGGGCGTAGATTAGGTGGTGTTGCTAACACCACCCTCAGCGGTGGTGTGTTGATGTGTTGGGCAATGTAGCCCAATGTGATCTATGTGTTAATGTCCGCTTTTCCATCAATTTTTCAAGTTCAATTTAAGACGTGAATCCAAGTAGTGAGTAAATCTAAAACTCAAATGAATCATACCAAAAGAAGCAATGGGGTTAATGATACCCACCGTCGAAACTTTTCTATGAATGTTTATTTATAATTCAACCTATTGACAAGTTCACTGAGACCTAGACGAAGGGAAAACACACATATCAACCTAATCCAAAACTTTTGTGTCCCTTGAAAAAGTTTAATATTGGGCATTCAATCATCACTATTTCTTGTAAGTGTGGTTCACTTAAGCTTTGGATCTACTTCATTTTTTGGTTCATGCCAAAATAATAATAATAATAAATAATAGGTACCATCATATATGCCGGGCTCCACTGCTCCCAACACATTGACACACCACCATTGGGGGTGGTGTTGGCAACAACACCTGATCCGCGGCTTGGTTATGAGAAGGAAAGGATATTTTGTGCATCTCACATGTGGGGGTGGAGAGATCATGTGTTTGTGAGTATTTGAAACACGAATTGCTTGTACACCCCTCACCAGCCAAATCCCCAGTGGCTCGACTCTATGGGCCTAACGTGATGTATGTGTTTTACCCATGCAGTCCATCTGTGTTTCCAGTGTTAGGTCACCAGGGACATGGCTGGCAGCCAAGTCTCCAACTAATCCATGTCCAGGGTATCCTATTTAAGGGGACGTGACGCTGTAACTAGCCAGTGGCTACTAGACTGCTCTGTGTGCCCCACCATATATATATATATATATATATAGTAATGAGTGGTCCAAATGCCAAGGAAATATCTGATGGTATCTATAATCTTCTCATTGCAGTATTTTGGTTGTTCCATCCATAATTCAGTTAGCTATTTGACAGTATAAAATGTCGGAAAAAAAATTAATTAATTAATAGTGATTAACTATCATTGAAGTCTACCTATATCTTTTATTGTCCTTAAAACCCACAAAACAAGGCTTGCCCCTACTCCTATCTCATCAACTAATTAATATGGGATTATGTATAAGAAAAGGATGTGAATAAGTGTTAGTACACTTATTTGTCAATCACTGGGTTCTTATATCAGGGAGTCAATTGAGTCCTTGGAAGATAAAAATCGAAGACATAAGAGGATATGATGTATCAAGAAGTATAGAACATATAATTTGAGGTGCCTTGATGACCCTAACCTTAAGACCAAAATAGTATTAACCTTTATATAATTGTACTTATATAAGTAAACTTTTGTTTAATCATCATTTAGTCTTATGAACTTCATTAAAACATGCTTAGATAAATTATACAGGTTCAGAGGTGTTGTAAACCAAACAACCCAAAATAGCAAAACTCTAGGTGAGTTCAGTCGATCATCGATCGATCAAGCAAATCCTCGATTGATCGAAGATGACCAAAAGTGTACGACAAGCTTTTCAGGAAAATTTGGAAATACTTTGATCGATAGAATATCCGATCGATCAAATGACTCGGCCATTATTTGCCCGTTTTTCTACTCTTTGTAACTTATTAGTTATAAAAGGGCATACGGTTTTTGGCCAATTGGATGGATTTTTTGTGCCATTAGAGCTTAGGCATTTCCCCACTCCCAATACCCTTCATAAACCTCTAAACCTGTGAGATTGAAGTCATCTTTCTTAAGATCTACTACACTAATAAAGATTCCAACTTCCATTATGAAAATGAACTTAATCTCCACAATGTTCTAGAGAATAGACTCAATCTCATAGAAAAATCGTTAGTTTATGAATCTCTAAAACACCCATATAAGTGAATCTCCTTTGAAAATCAGTTATCCATTAGTTATAAGATATTCCACAATCCTCCTGTTATCTTGGTCACCTCATTGGAGCATCATATGTAAGACGATTAATCATATGAGCTGAATTATCCATATCAACGAGTGTGAGAGAAATTGAGATGCTGATTGAAGTATGGGATAACATCGATCAAGTATCTCAAACAAGGCGTATCAATAAGACTCAATTTAGCAAGTAAAGTTGTTAATTTAGAGTCCACGTACTTATTCTTTATATAGAATTGAGTGTAGAGTTTGTGACCCAAACTCGAATAACTTCTCGTGTAAGATCAAATTCACCGGATATGGGTGTGTATGTATTAGTCTCCATGCGAGCCTCCGATGGGACTAAACGTAAGGTATTGAATTGGGACCATATTCACCAAACACGTGTGTGTATGTGTTAGTCTCCATAAGGAGCCTCTGACGATAATGTACGTAGGTCATTGAATTAAGATCGTAGTAATTGTTAGTTAGCCGATAAAAAACCAAGTCTCCAAATGAGCCACCGACATGGGTGGAAACGTGTTCCTCCAACATGGGAGTATACGTGCGTTAGGTACTTGTGTAGGGTTGTAAAAGTTAGAGGTGAAGCTAATTTAAAACTTTTGAGATAATGAAATTCGATACACTTAAAGAGAGTGCGTACGCCGGAAGTGAAGCACGCAAGTAATTGAACCAATATACATGCTTGTGTTTGAGATTGTTATTTGTGCACATTTCTATTTATATTTATAAGCATATCTTGTTGAATTATATGAATACACAATAAGATATATGCTAGGTGTTAAATTGTTTGCACATCTCACACACAAGTTCAATATCTTTTTTTATAAACTAGTTGCATCTATTATAGTTTATATGATTGGACCCACTTTAATTTGGAAGCCTAAGTATTAATTATCTTATTAGTTTAATTGACAAATCATTTTAATTAGGCAAAGATTTTCAGTGGTTTTATTTACCCCCTCTAGAACTTAGTCGTAATTATAAGCTTTGCCCACGTGTCATGGTAAACAATCCACTCAATTTCAATAAGGTAGTAAGGCCCTAACTACCCTCAACAGTAATGTGGTGACATGATGAGATTTAATTAGAGAGAAAACGAATTTTAAGACTTACATATTTTGACATACATACATACATACATACATTCATATATATGGAGAGAGAGAAGAGAGAGAGAGAGAGGAATGCTCACTTGCGCGCCTTCTTACATGAGCACTCATGCACATCTTTGCACACGTGTCATGGGCACAACATCTTAACGGTCCACGTGATGTGACACCCCTTGAAACCTCATTGGCTCAGCTTTCAGCCCGATACAAGACTCTAGTGGGCCATGGAAAAAGGAAACAATTTCCTCCCTTGATTTGTATTTCTCTTTGCCATGGTTCACTAGAGTTTTGGATTAGGCTGAAAATTGGGCCCATAGAGTTTCAAGGGTGTCGCATCACCTGGACAATTTAGATTTTGTTCCCATGACACGTGTGTAAAGGTGCACATGGGTGCTTATATAAAAAATTGCACAGGTGAGCATTCCTCTCTCTCTCATATATAGTCTTAGGATACAATGAAATTAGAAGAGGGGTTGAATAATATCACCTAATTAAATCTATCTCTAATTGAAATACAAAAGGGAAATACAATCAAATAAAAAAAGAAAATTACCAAAGAATGCAACGGAGAGTAATGAACGGCGTATTAATACTCAAGTTGGCTAGTGAGATCTGCAATGCTTAACTTGCCAATCAAACGATGGAAATGGTCACATCCAAGTGGCTTGGTGAAGGAATCCACAAATACATTTTGAGAAGGAATGTAACATGAGTTAAGGATGCCTGAAGATAATTTTTTCCTAACTATGTGATAATCAATCTCAATATGCTTCATGTGCATTCATGGAAAATAAAATTAGTAGCTATGCAAAAAAGCAGTTTGATTGTCACCATAAGGACTCATGGGCTGGGAGCGCTCCGAGATCTTGAAAAAGAGTTTTAAACCAAACGAGTTCGCACGTAACAATGGCCATGGCCTGATATTCAGCTCTAACAGGCGACTGTAAATCAGTAGCTTTTTCTTTTCTTTTTTTTAATTTAAAGAAAATGGACTTTGGCCAAGCATAATAAAATGTCCTGTGTGTAAAGTAGACCATCCAATCCAAAGTGTTTGGGATTGGATTCAGATGTCTGGTCAATGAAGACAAACAATTGCAGTGAAGGAGGTAATTGGGAAACTTTCTGGCAACCAAGAGCTCCAAATGGAATGCTCCGGTACCATAAATAATTTTCAAGGGGAGAGAATATATATATATATATATATATATATATATATATATATATATATAGAGAGAGAGAGAGAGAGAGAGAGAGAGAGAGAGAGAGAGAGAGAGAGAGAGAGAGAGAGAGAGAGAGAGAGAGAGACTTAATCTCTTTTCTTTTCCATACATATTACATTAGAATACAACAAAATTTATACAAGCGATGTTGAATCAAACCCCCTTTTCAAATTCCTAATTGTAAGACTAAAAAGATATACAATAAAATAAAAAAGAAAAATAAGTATGAGCAACAAAGAAAATGAAGAAAAATGAGCAGCCTAATAATAATGGTGGGCTCGTCATGCAGTACAGAACTGTAATGCCAATTTTGAAATAAAAAAAGCCCCTGTGACGAAGCAACCAGCACATGGGAAGCTGACATGATCCCGTACAGTTTTTTCTTCTAAAAATGATTTTGATTATTAGGTGAGGATCATGACCGTTATCGTACCTAATTGCCATGAGTCTTTGTCATTACGGCCACCTGTAGTTACCTTTACCTTATTGAACATCTTGATGTGAACTAGAACCGGACTCACCTGTCTGCAGGATGCTGTGTGGAAAGTGGACCATTAAGAGGGGTCTACTTTCAATAGCATGGGCCCAAGGGCGCGGATGAGGTATTACCCGGGTAACAGCTTAGTGGGTGCTAGCTACCCTTATCTTAGGGCCCACCTTGATGATGTATTGTATATCCACTCCGTCCATTCATTTTTCCATCCCATTTTATCATAAAGATTCAAACATTAAGCACACCCAAATCTCAAGTGGACCACACCACAAGAAACAATGATGATTGAACGCTCACCGTTAAAACTTCCCAAATCCAACCGTAAGTAGATCCGTAATGTTTATTTGTCATCCAACCCATTGATAACATAAAAAATAACTGGATGAAGGAAAAATACATAGATAGACTCGATCCAAAATTTTTGTGGCCTAAAAAAGCTTTTAATAGTCATTCACTACTTTTAACAGTGGTGTGGTCCACTCGAGATTTGGATCTACTAAATTTTTGGGATTACGTACTTCAATAATCCGAAGAAACGGATGGGCGGCATGGATATGGAATACATTCATCGAGGTGGGCTCCACACGGTAAGGGTAACACCCCGGTAACAGCTAATACGCTCCCTGGCCCCAATTTTAAGGTGATCGGACGATGGCAACCGTCAAAATCAGGGCCTACAAAATGGATGGTTACACCATTATCTCTCCTCTGTCCGTTTTGACTGCCCCTTAATTGCGACGCTGTGATTATACAATTATAGTTATTTTTGGGTCACGTGCAATCTACGGTGGATTCCACCTGTCAACTGTCTTAGTTGATTGTTACGTGCACGCGTTAGCTTAAAGCGGTAGAAAAGAATACCCACTCGATGGGTTCGTGTACTTGATATCTGTGCACGTGTGAGGAAGCGCAGGCACGTGGGACTACATGCCTTGTGAATGGGTTGATAAACATGGGAAGCGGATTGGGTCCCTCCTGACTTGGCTTTGTGGCCCACCGTGGTGTATGTATTTTATCCACGCCGTCCATCTATTTTGTCAGCTTATTTTAGGGCATAAACACAAAATTGAAGCATATATAAAGCTGAAGTGGACCACACCATAGGAAACGGTGAGGATAATGAGGTTTGTCATTTAAACCTTCCTAAGGCCCACCGTGATGTTTATTTGCCATCCTAGCTGTTCGTAAGGTCATGCAGACCTACATGAACGGAAAACACAAATATCAGCTTGACCAAAAACTTCTGTAACTCCCAAAAGGTTTTTAACGGTATACATTCAATCTTCACTGTTTCCTGTGCTGTGGACCACTTGAGCTTTGGATATGGTTCAATTTTAGGCTAGTAACAAAATATTATCTGAAAAAACGGATGAACGGAGTGGATAAATACATTAGATCACGGTGGGCCCCCACAGAGTCCGGTCACGAGGGATATGGGTGATGTTGGGGTCACTGGCGCCCCATCCGCTTCCTAGATGTGGAAACATACATGATGACTACACAATCATGAAGTCAGATGCAATGAGATATCAATATGCTTTTGTACTTGATGCTTTGCACACGTGTGACGATGTACGTGTACACGTGAGAACGGCACTTCAGCATCATTTTTCTCCTTTGTTGGATCAGGGTAAAGATGCAAGCCTTTTGGGTGCATGCACCCCACGCTTGCATGCATGTGTTTATGGGCATCATGGATGCATGGATGCTCATGTGCACGAACGAGTCTGGATAGATAGAGTACACACGTGATATAATCAGGCAATTATAGTTATATGTTCCCATCCATCTCGTTGCAAGAAAAGTTACCGTCCATCCAGCAGAAAATTTTGAACGTGCCATGTATGTGTCTTATCCAACCCGTCCAATAGGTTAGACCCACCATGAAGATTTCTTTACGTAAAATACAGGTTCATCCATTCATCAAGATGAACACACTTGTATTTTTTATTCATCATCGGCTATATACTATTCTCTATTTTCTGGCCCACCTGATTAGTGGATAGGGCTGATTGTTTCCCAAAGTGATCCTTGTGGAGGAGATAACCTATTGGATAGGGTGGATGTTACACGCACACGATAAATTAGAAGTTATCTGCTGGGTGGATGGTAACTATTGTCCAACCGGTTGTAGGTGAGCGTTTCTCATTATCGATATATAGGCAGACTTGAATTATATTTCGTAGAATCATGCAACGTAAATGCATCTAGTGCTCTCACTTACAGTTTAATTAGTGATAAAAAACTCTTCTCTACCTACAAGTGGCAGCTAGATCTGGACCGTTCATCTATTGGGCCCTACCTCGGATAGACACTAACCCAAAAATCATATATGTTGTATGATCCTAGATGTCGATTGGAAGACTTTTGATTAATAGAATTCCTGATGGTTCAGTTGGCAGAATTCATTCCTTAGAAACATTCCCATGCACATAGTCGCATTTGCACTCCTTGGTGCATGCCCACATCACCTATCTGGACTGTTCATTAATTCCAGTTCACTCTTAATAGGCTGCCTTAAAGAAATCAAACTGATTGAATGATCCAAACCATCCAATCAAGGACATGTAAGTGAAGGTGCATGATCGCTCCTGAAAGATAGGTCCTTTTGTATATGCATGGCACATTTAAGTCCAAATGCAAGTATGTATATAGTAAAGTTTCAATGCACTTAGCTCACTAGATCAATATTACTCCTTAGAAGATGAAAATTGTTGGTCAAGCTCCCTTTGTGATGCACAGTAACTAGAACAACGTAAAGAAGCAGACTATATTACCAGAAGTAAAGAAATGAGGTGCATTACAAAAAATATTTTTAAATAAAACATAAAGAATTTTGTCTTGGGATACATTTGGATTTAAGGGAAAGTTGTATTAGGCAAGTGGTCCTGAGCAGACAGATAAGTGGCTGGGATTTGTTTAACTGGTTCATGCATATACAAACCGAGAGTTCTAATAAAAAAATGAATAACATGTTTATTAAAAAAGGTGGAATAAAGATTATAAAAAAAAAAAAAACCATGTAATTTTATTTATACATACAGACTAAAAGTCCTACATATGCATCTTGTGCATAAAATATGCAACTATTCATATACATATAAATATGATATACCATATTATATATATATATATACCTTTATATGCGACTTTTGTCAATAGCGCATGCTGTAGGCTTTGTATGAAAAAGTAGTTCATATGAGAGTGGTGGAGTATTATGATACTGTGGTTTAAAACGGTTCAAATAAACCAGTGGCTGAATAACTGACCAGTGCAGTGGTTTAAGTTCCAAATATTCTTCTTCTCTCTTTTTCTTCTGGGATTTTTTCTTTTTTATGTAATTCTACCAGACTGTGTGTAAAAGAGTTCCATATGTGGGCCTTCGTGTTTGCTGAACACAGACCCACACCAGGCTCGTTGTATCCTAGAAGTGGTTTGCCTGTAATCTATCAACATACTCAATCTTTTTGAGTAGGGGCAAATAATGCTTTAAGGACAGCGTCTCAAACGTGCTTCAGCCTATCCTTAGTTCAGATCATTTTGATTTTTCGAGTTCCATATTTTACAGAAATATTATTATTCTGTATAATTTTCAACATCTTGTGCATAAAATATGCAACTATTCATACTTAAGTGCTCTACATATACCATATATTCATCTTCAAGTGCCTCGTATACGCGACTTTTGTCAATAGCGCATGCTGTAGGCTTTGTACAATTAAAGTATTCCAAGATTGTGTATAATTAAAGTATTCCAAGATTGGATAGTGTTTAAGTATGAAAATAAGAAAACTAAAAAATTCAGATGCAAGGGGATAAATGTAAATCTTAATAAAAAGGCAAAGCCAATGACATGGAGCTACTAATCCATGCAGAAGATGGAATCAAAAATAGTATGCACTGTAATTTAGAGAGTTTCCTTGTAAAGGATGATGGTATGTTTTCTTCTCTCCCACAAAACTTTAGAGAAATCTTTGGGTTGAAGAGGGATCCAGGTAACCCATATGTGAGGTGTTTTGATGATACATATGGAGCACCTCTTAGGTGTCCACCCAAGAAGTTAATCCAACTAAAAGAATGATGTTAACCAAACATATGGATATTTTAGCAATTTCGAGGCTCATGGCTGCTTAGCAATTAGCACATGATGAAATTCTACCCGCAAAAAGTCACTCAATGGCCAATATTTTACTTAATGCTCAAACCCTTTCTCCATATGATGTTTATGGTATTTTTCTACAAGTATATTGAAACCTTTCTCTGCAAGGTATTTAGGTGCCTCTCCTTCTTTATATGTAGCCCTTGTCAAATAACCAGCTGCTCTAAAAGCTCAAGTTAGTAGAAGATGGTGTATCAATGTATATCAAGAGATTTTAACACTCAACTGCAAGTACGGGTGGAACTCTGGACAAGCACATACTAGGAAAGATTAGAGGGACACAACTCACACCATAAACTGCCCCCATAGGAGAATATATTAAGGAGGCATATTTACTACTCACAGATTTCGAAAACAAGACTTTTCATTTCGATACCATGTGACCATGTCAAACAATCAGTTGCTCTAAAACCTCAAGCTATTAGACGATGGTGTATCAATGTACATCAAGGGATTTTAACAGCCCTCATCCTAATGTTAATCTTCCCTGTTATCTATGTGAGTCGGCCGTGTCATGCCCATAATGGTACATAACATGGTTGGGTATTTTCCATTTCTCTATTTTCCCTTCTTTTTTTTTCATTAACAATCACCATTGCTTTAACACCAATTGGTCATAAAACCATTTTTTAAAACCTTGATCTTCTAGATACACTTCAGTAATTTCCAAATAACCCACAAAAAAGAAAATATGAAAGAAAGAAAGAAAAAAAAATGATAAAATGATAAAATTCCGTGGGGCCAACCATGTCCCCTAAGAATTCTATGGATTCTCTTCCTCGGATTGATGCATAAAACGGAATGAAAAAAACATCGCCGACAAAGCCAAAATTCTTTACCATAATCATTACCACACAACTTTACTGTCCATGAAAGAAAGGGACAGCCAACCAAAAAAAAAAGGTCCACTTACTTTTCACACAAACACAGGCCATTAGCAAGGGAGAAATGTGAAGGAGACTTATTGAGGTGATTCAAAGGCAATGTGTCCATTCATCAAGTGGGTCCCACAGTGATCATGTCCAACCCAAGAGATCATGTTGATCCACTCATTAGGTGCACCACCCATGTATGTCCAACATAGACCATAGCTCAATTTTTTTTCCTAACCATCTGATTTTCTCAAATTTCCTCCCATAAAGACATGGTACCGTTGACTGTGGGCCCCACGTGATAAACCAGTCAGATCTCACACGTCTTTAGGACATTGTTGTGTTCTCTATGGATCAACTCTTCTGTCTCTCCTTGCATGAATTGACCTAGCTAGTTGCTTAGCATCATAATAACAACATCGAATGTAGATTAGGGAATAAGTTATCATAAAATGAAAATTTTTACATGTTTGGCCCCACACAAAGTGACATTTGGAGAAAAGGTTGTTTGTCTTTATTACCAAGCGGAAAATCTAAGTGTGTCTAAAATAATGTGAATAAGAAGGTAAGAGGCTTGAAAAATGGTAGCAAAGATGAGATGTAAAAAACACACATAGAAAAGAGGTTTAGGTGTGGGATTCTCATGTGGGTGTTTGAATTGATAGGAGACAAAGAATATGCCTCCTTTCTAACCGACATTAGCTTTAGAACTGAGAATCATTTCATCAATGTCGTCTTTGAAAAAACAATGCATGTGATAAGGTTTGAAAAAAATGGCCACTCAAGTATGATGTTTGATTTGAATGTTGTAGCATTAGTTGAAAGATGTGAAAAACAAAAATAAAATAAAGTGGGTGGCTTCAATTGCACGATTGGCACTTACACATGTGGTGATGATCGACATGTCATGATTTGGGCGGCCGACGTGTAACGCGGTTTTGGAAGGAAGGCTGGATATAGTACACATATATACCACCACACAGAGAACGGTTTGCATGTCAATGGGGAGCGACGAGTAGTGCTACAAGCACTACTAAAACATGTAGTGGACAGGTCGACAAGCACCCTCAGGTCCTGTTTCCATCCGTGGTAGGAATGTGGTTGAAAGGATTTTGTAGTACTCTTACTCTTTTAGGCAAAAGGGTGGTGGGCAAGGAATTCAATAACAGTGATAGTAACGGCCACCATCGTTATCATTGTGAAGTTTCCATAGCATCCAGCTGTTCCCACAATGTGCAGGATGCTATGTCCTCCTTGGAAGCCAAAAATCAAGCTGACCCAAAACTGAAGTGGGCCACACCTTAGGGAACGGTCAGGATGGGGACATCTACTATAAATAACTGGATTTGTGCAGGGTACACTGTGTTTTGTGTATGCCATCCAGTCCATTTAGAAGATGCGGCCCACTAGGATGGATGGAGACTCAAATTAGGCCATTTAGAAGCTTAGGTGAGCCATATCATGTGATTTTAGATGTTTTAGGCATGATTTTACATGGTGTGGTTCAAATGGGCATTGGTTTGGCCTGATGTTTGGGAGCCGAGGAAATGAAGGGGCGTATAAGATGGACGTTGTGGACCAATTAGAAAATCATGCACGCATCTCATCATTGTAGGTTAAGCTTAACCTACAAGCTTTGTATGGATCCGATTCATTTATTACTTAGCTATCAATGGGTTGGGCTGGTGCATTGGGCTTTATGGGCTTGGACAATCTCAGGCTGGAGTTTCGACTTCATTTTTTTTTTATGATGGCTTGTTTTACTATTTTTTAATAGCAGAGGAAACATTGAATTCCAAATGTAAATCATTATTCAAACATTAAAGTCAAATTCTCAGGTGACAGGCATGAGGCAAGGCTGCCAATAGTTTTATTCTCATTTTTACTGGTTATCCAAATAAAACTCTCAAAATAAAATTTATGTGAATTCATGCTCTTGAAAAATTTTAAGAAATCATTAATGAATAATTATTATAATTTTCTCTTTTTCCACTATGCATTAACTATCCTCACCATACAAACAATGGCATTGAAATGAGCTAGTATGAACGTGGTGCCCTCACTTCTTATACTTGGTTGCAGTTGAAGTATGATATTGACTCAAATGTAAAGATTCATTTCATTTGGAGCCGCCACTAACCAAATAAAGCTTGGTACCATAGATTTGGAATACCCATATTGAAAATCCCGTAGATTTGAAATACCTTGGAAGTTGTGTTTGGCACCACCCTATAATCCAAAAGTATCTATACATTTAAATTATGTAGTATATTTAAATGAGTTTGAATTTAATTACTAAATCAACCTTAATATTCATAATTAGTGTATGTATGTAATGTTTGACAAAATGCTTATAATAAGCCCATTGAAATATATACTTTGGCCAAAAATGATGAAATTTCAAGTTTAGGATGGGCCACGGGCATCGGATTACAACCAAGCGATTAACCAATGATTTTTAACTGTTGATTTACATGGACAACATTTGGACTGCTCAGATCATTCTATCGAAGTAATTTTAGTGATGCAGTTGATAATCTAATTGTCTTGGAATATCATCAGAGGGCCACATGCCCAATAGATTAGTACACTAGCTAGCGACACATATGTTAAACATATAACTCTCCTACCTTTAAACATGATAAATGAACAAATAAATGAGAGTATTGAAAATCTAAGCAAAAGGGAGAGATTGAAAAACTCACCAACGGTGAGGATTTAAAATCTCCTATATTTGGAATACCTTCTAATCCACCCTACCAAACAACTGACCAGCGGATTTAGAATACCCTCAAATCCTCCTAAATCCTCATAGCCAAACGACCCCTTAGATTTTACAACTAGCTTAAGGGTCGAGAAATCTTAAGATTCTCTAATTCAAGTGACTCTTATGATTGGTACGAGTATCGATTCTAAAGCAGGGCCTACAATATGGAAAAGGAAGGGGTTAGACACTTTTTTTCGTCCATAGGATATGTAGTATTTACTTGATGGGATTTTACAGTTTTTAATGGATTCAGCAAAATTCTACCGTCACTCCATCTACCCATGCTTCGTGAATTTAAGACTCTAGGCAAACAAAAAAGAAAATAAACAGCACCCAACCTTACTTCACAAGGTTTAAGACCCCGAGTAGGCAAATAAAGTGAAAATGAAGGCAGATCAAAGAGGATCGGAAAAATAAAATAAAAAATGAGAATGTGCTTCTAACGTGCTTGGAATATGTAAATTGAAATATAGGTTGATTTGAAATGTGATGAGAAAAATGGAGACCCAACACTCTTTTTCTTTAAAAAGGATGATCAAATATCCCTAATTTCAACCCTACTCTTTGACTTCAGTAGCTTCTTCTACTTGAAATGTTTATTTTTTAGTTGGGAAAGACAATGGCACATTCATGCTTTCCTTGGATTTGGAGGAAGCTCGAGTAGATTTGGCACATGCAATAGCCTCTTAGCGACCGTACACTACCCCCTAGATTATGTTGGCCCGCTCTCTAATCAGCTTAAGTGTTTATCACAACAACAACAACCCCCCTCCCCGACTTGTTGTTTTATTGCTTAAGTAGATCTTTAACCGGGCCTTAGGCCGTATATGTTCTTCTTCTTTTTTTTTTCACTCTAGTGTCTCTTTAGGTCAAGTAATGATGCCTTGCACCACAATTGGTTACTTTACACAATTGTAGGATATAGGTATCTGTTGGAATAGTAGGCTCAGTCGATATCACTTACATTAATTTTGAGCCACAACAAACCCGGATCAACCATATGTATTAGAAATTAGAATCTAACACTACCATCAATCCTCATGCTTTACGAAAGCATGCTCAACAGAGACAAAACAATTACAATAAACTAGAATAATCAAACGATCAAGTAAAGAAACATAAAACACACTGATTTAATGTGAAAAATCCATACAGGAAAACCACGTTACAAAGTGACAAAAATCCCCACTATAATCAAAACCTTAGAATAAAACACTCATCCTTTTCAATTAAAGCATCAACCCGATCTCCCATTGTGATTTGCACCTCCCCTTAAACTTGTCTATGGTCACTAGCTTTGTCAACATGTCCACAACATTCCCGTTAGTTTGAATCTTATGAAAGTGAATCTCCCCTTAAGTAATGAGTTCTTGTATTTTGTGGATCTTTACGTCGATGTACTTGATTCTCGCATAATATACCTAATTCAACTATAGATAGATAACACTCTGACTATCAGAACGCAACTGAATTGCCTCTTGCTTTAACCTAAGTTCACTAATTAGACCTTTCAACCATAATACCTCCTTTGACGCCTCCGTTGCAGTCATGTGTTCCGCTTCAGTTGTAGACAACACTACTATAGACTTTAGCATATATCTCCAACATATTAGTCTGCCTGCTAATGTGAAAACATATCCCATAGTGGACTTCATGTTATCCAGATCTCATGCATAATTTGCATTCACGTAGCCTACAACTCCACTTGAAGCTCTATGTTCCCCAAACATGATTTGTGTCGACTACACCTTGAGATACATGAGAATCCACTTAACTGCATTTCAATGCTCTTTTCTGAATTAGCCATATAGTTGTTGATCACGCTAATCGCCTTTGAGATATTTAGCATCATGCAAACCATCACATACATGAGACTCCCCACTACACTCGTGTATAATACCCATGACATGTCTAAAATCTCCTCTTTTATGTTTGGACATGACTTAGCTAATCACTTAAAATGACCCACTAGAGGCATGCTAACTGGCTTAGCAGTTTACATGTGAAACCTCTCTAGCACCTTTTGCATATATCTTTTCAAAGATAGCTCACAGGCTCTCTATCTCTGTAAATCTCAATATCTAGTATTTTCTTTGCAGTGTTTTGATCTTTCATGTCAAACTCATTGCTTATTAATGAATGAATAATCTTGTCCATCCAATATCTTCACATCCAAAACCCCATCTCGAGGCAAATGCCTACTAAATTTGAACCTCTAAATGAAGAGAAAAGGGGGGGCCCTTTTCTACAAATTTAGTAGGCATTTGCCCAATCATATGTTCCCAATGGAGCCATAATTAAGGTAGAAAAGGGGGCCGCAACCCGTTGACCAAATTAATACCCATTGAATGTACCGTTTTGGGGCCCCACATTCTAATTCAGCCATTCATGAAGTTGTGAACTCAAACATAGTTGAGAAAGGGATGGGCCCCACTTTGTAAATGGCCAAATGGCCCAATGGACTCTAGGACAACTAAAACGAACAATGGGTCCAAATGCCCGAAGTAGGCCCTAAAAATTCCAAAGAAAAATTGCATCATTAGACCCAAGGTTTAGGCTTCCGGGTCTAACTGTCAATATTTAAGAATGCTGGCCCAGATCTGACTATGAAAATCTATGAATGGATGGTTCGAAACTGACTTACAAGGTCCGTGATCGGATTCACCCATCTACTTTGATCCCCCATAATTGATACATAGTTGCCCTAAACCATGTTAAATTGATCCCCCACCAAATATAATCTCAATTGTGGAACAACACAATTACAACTTGGGCAATGACTAACATCTTTTGCACTAGGGTTTGTGTCCCTCATGTATGGTTAATGGGTGTGGCACAGTTTTAGTGCCTTTGCCAAAAGCAAATCAGTCTCCTAAGCATAAAATGAGAAAATTAGGGTTACGGTGCCCATTTGAATCAGTCCATCTATTTGTATGCCAGAGACTTGGTAAGCCCACATCTATGTGGAGGCATGCCCATCCACTTGCAGGCATACATGCCAACATGCGTGTGAGATCTGAGGTTCCACCAGATGGGTCAGACCGTTTACGTCCTGGCCCAAAAATAAGGCTGCTCTGAGGGTAGACTTCACAGTAGAAAACAAGCTAAAAACTTAATTTTTTGGTTCTAGCCATCCATCTCTTTTGCACAGGGGCCACCTAAGCAACTAAACCACCTAATCTAGAGGACAGAAGATTGAAACACTGACCCACCTAATCCAAAGCTTGGGCCTCACATATATGCACCATACATTCTAGCCCTAAAAATGAGGCTGTTTCGCTCAGGTAGGCTCACATTACAAAGCAAAGGGGCATCTAAAACATTTTGTTCTATTCATCCATTTGTTTTGCAGTGGCCCACCTTAGTGATTTTTTCAGAGCAGAATGTCTAAACACTTAACCCACCAGCATAAGGCTCCGATCTCACACAAATGGGCCATATATCATACACCTAAAACAGTTTGTGGTCAAACAGGTTACTGAGATCAACTAGGATTATTCTCAGTCTGTTTGTCAGACAGGTTGTGGTCACAAATGCCATATATCCTAATCCAAAAAAAAAAAAAATGTTCTAGCCATCCATCTGTTTTGTGTATGGGCCCACCTGAGCAGCGAAACAACCTGATTCTTAGGACAGGATATCTAAACACTGATCCACCTAATTCCAGAGCTCAGATCTCATACATGCGCCATATTGGCATGTGTGAATGCATGTGGATGGACATAGATCCACACGCCCCCTGGGCTTAGTAAACTTCTCTGTACTTCAAGGTGAAGGAAAACTTCTTACATAGTTCTCACGTTCCTCCCCTACTCCCTTACAAATCTCCATCCAGCTATCAAAACTGTTCAAGTGATTGGGCCCCACAGACAGTCAAGAACCTCCTTGCCCTTGTGTAAATTAACAGAATGAACAGAATGGATGGCTCGATCCGCCTAAAACTGAAGGTTAGAGACTGGTGCCACATAACAAAAAAGGAGGAAGAAAAGAATTACTCCTGCATTTCCATGGACATCCAAAAGCACCCTAAGCAAATTCGAATCTTAATCAGATCATCCCCCTTCATTGCAAGAACATCCAACATAAAACATTATTCTCCAAATACCACATTCATTAAAATGCTCACAAATGTCTACTGATGAAATGTCCACATTAAGCTTTCGAAGGAATAGCAGAATCTACAGAAATAGATATAATCTTAGTACAACGAGAAGCAAGAACCTCATAATGGTCCAGATCTGATTGCATTGTCCAAATCTTCAATAAGATCATTTATGTCCTCAATGCCCACAGAGATGCGAATCAGATCCTCACTCAAACCCCTCAACTCGCGAACCGACGCAGGTATACTTGCATGGGACATGAAGCACGGCAAGCTTATGAGAGACTTCACACTTCCTACACGACATTGTGAAAGGTAAAGTAAAAAAACAAGATATGCAGATGTACACTTGCCAGTGTATGCATAGTAGTTGCAACAAAACTATCCAAACTCTTTTGAAATAGGGTTATTTACTTCTTATTCTTCTTCTTCCTCTCCTTTAGCAGAATGGTTGGAGATAATTAATTGATCTTATGGACGTGGGAGAAGTTTTTGTCTTTGTTTGCAAATGAGCTATTTTGGGGTCTATGAAGATTCAATGTAACTGTGAGGGTTCCAAAGAATATGGGTAAGCCGAATTGATATCTACATCCCACTGAGGGTGCATTCAAATGCACCCCCCAATCACAATCCAAGAGGATAGTTAGTAGGGACATATATGTTTATCCATTCTGCTTTGCACTTGTGAAGGGGCATATTTTGGGATTTTAGGGGAGTCGGATGCACTTTTTCCTGTGTCCACCCCAGGTCAATACTTAAGGCACTGTTTGGTAGACACCTAAAAATGAGTTGATCATATTTTATTTAACAGTAATTATGTATGTATTTAACAATGATCTGTTAACATGAACTCATTATGTATTAGAGATCAAGATCTAATTACTGTTAACAAAAATGAGATCAACTCATTTTTTGGCATCTACCAAACAGGGTCTAAGATGTTCTGGATATTTGGGGGAGAGAGATCCCACATGTGGTTCAACAAAATCAGCAACCCCCAAACACGATCATCCGTTCTGCTTGAGATTTACAATACATCCAAATGCAGCCTGATTGATTTGCACGCACCCATTTTTTGCAATTGAAATAGAGCACTTTTAGGCTCCATTGGGGTAGGGGATCACAATTTTCGAGTGTTTATGTTTTCTAGAATTTCAAATTTGAGATTAGGTGCAAGAAAGTGCTGTTTTAGCAACATGAATCTAACATGGATGGCATCAGGCCCAGCCATGGTTCTGAATATCAGTATCAGGAGGCGTATCGGACTGGCCAAAAAATGATACAATATAGGCGTCGCGTATCGATAATGGTCTATCCTTTTTTTGTATTTTGGACATGCATATGATGGTGTGTCAGACCATTCTTTGATAAGAATGTTTGTCTATCGGTTTGACTTATTGAAGATCAACTAAATTGGCCCTAATTGAACACAAATCAAGCATGATTTGGTGAATTAGTGCCCATTACATTGAATGACATAAAAAAGAAGTGAAGGTTTACTCTTCTTCTGATTTTTTGCATAATGGTCCACTTCGCTTCGATTTGTCAAATCCCATTCAAATCATTTATTTTGATCCCAAAATAGGTCTAGATCTAGCCTAAAATGAGTTTTTAAGCTTCCTCCATAGTTTAAATAGAATTTATTAAAAATATATAAAAATAAATAAAAATTAAAATTAAAAAAAGACAAGTGAAATTTTGAAAAAACAAATTTCAAAATTAGACTTTTATGGGCACATCGATCTATATTGGCCCGTATTGATGCCAATACGCCCTATATTGGCCGATACCAACCGATATGGGTCGGTTTTTCATACAGAGCCAATACAGCCCCGTATCGCGTATCGTTTTGTGTCAATACAGATACAATACAGCCGTATTGGACAATATGATACCAATATTCATATCTATGGGCCCAACTAATCTTGATTTTGCAGGATTAGAGTCCCAAACAAAATACTCTTTCCAAAAATAGAAATTGGGTGTATTAAAATCAATCAGGTTGGGTGTAAATAATGGCGGCTCACATGGGTTAATGTGTATCATTTCTGGGACAACAGTGGTGAGGGGGATGGAATGTTCATGCTAACATGGAGAGGTGTTTCAAAAGGGTAGTTGCTTCACTTTGTTCCGGTTATTTCCAAAAAGGCAAAAAAAAACAAAAAAACAAAAAAAACAAAAAAAAACAAAAAAAAACAAAAAACAAAAACAAAAACAAAAAAACAAAAACAAAAAAAAAAAAAAAAAAAACCAAAAAAACAAATCAACAAGTAACTTAAAATTGAAGCAGAGTTGCAACAGAAGGCCTACATGAGCATGTGAACTTTAGCAATCAAACAAAACAGCTTTGTGAGTAGAAGAATGCCCACCAAAACTAACAGTAATGCTGAAATACTTGGTACTTTCGACAATATGCTTAGAGAGATCCAATGACCCCGTCAAAAAGCTTAGAACAGAACCAGCACCCTTTGCCTGCAAGATATGCATGTAAGGAAATGATGGATTTTCTGAGACAGGGCATTAATCATGAGTGTCTTCCTGATGCACTAACCTGAGAATAGTGTAAAGAGCGTCCAGGATGACCAGGCAGGCCAGCATAGTTAACTTTCTTCACCCGAGGATGAGATGAAAGAAATTCAGCAATCTTTTGTGCATTCTCCTGGCAAAAATAAATTCCAAAGGAGTAAATCAAATACTTGTGGAGAGCAAAAGAATAGAACACTAGCTGAGCAAGAGATGAACTAAGAACAAAAACTTCTTGAAAGGAGAACCGGCTGTAGAGTCGTCAAATAAAATAGTTGAAAAAATTGAAATATGGGACTACTGTAAGCTGTAGAAGTCATTATGAAGGGGCCTGCCTAGGCACTAAACTGGCTTGAGAAAAGTTATATGAGGTCATTTTCACTTCAAAACCTACAAATGAAGAGGCCATCTAAATGGTCCATCTTCATTTCTTTTTGTTTTTTTAAAAGTGAGTTTCAAACCCTATATGAAAAAGTAGTTCTAGAGGGGCCATACAACTGGCTTCTCTTTTAGACGCTAGTGCAAGAAATTGGTCTCAACCTCAACTTCTTTACCAAAATGGGGTAGTTAAATGACCAGACCATTTTGAGCTTTCAATTCATCAAGTCCTTCACAGCATAGATATAACGCTCTTTTATGGATAATGAAAATGTATAAATAAAGGGAATGAATAATGGTAAACACTCTGGAAATTACATCAAAGGGTAATGAGTGCCCTGTTAGGCAATAGGATGTCACATTCTTGCAAATATACTGTAGTAGCATTCTTGTAAATATAGTCTCTTAGATCTCTAGAATCCTCCTAGGTCTTCTAGAATCTTCCTAGAATGGTATTCCAAATCGATTACGTAACATGGGACCCGTTACACAATACGGGGTTGTAAGGCCTGTTCTGAAATGATGGCCTCGTAATGGCAGTAACAGCTATGACAGGCTCATAATAGCCCAATATGGAACTGTAATGGTCTGATATGGGGCTGATACATTTTGTTCCTTGCGGAAAAAAGAAAGAAAGAAAAAGAGAACTAAAAAAGGGGCATAACAGTCATTACAGCCTGTAACATAGCAGTCATTAGGCTGGCCATTACTTACGGTCACCACTACCATTATTGAATACCTTGCTTCCTAGACATCACTTTAGAGGCTATAAATACCATATAAGTGTATCCATTCTATTCATGAAAAATATAGGTATCTCCATTATTTTAGATGGCATTAGAGATGCGCTCCAATCTGAGTCTCTGTTCTCTTCTCCATCCTGCCCTTCTCCTCACTGGCACCATCACTTATTCATCATCAGTCCTATTGCTAGATGGTCACACACTACCCGCAGATCTAGTGTCTGCCTCAAAACATTGCATGACCTTGTTGGACGGCTCAAGGCTCTCACCTTGGACACCTCACCATTGCTACACGATCTCATAGACACCCCCCACCTATTTGATAGTCATAAAACCCCATCCCTGCCCCACACCTACTTGAAAAAGAAAAAAGGAAAAGAAAACTCCGCCTTGCACAACTCTGACTAACCAAAAGAATAAAAGAAAACAGAACCCTCCCTCACTTAAAATAAAACCGTCTTCAGTCTCTGAACATTTTGGTTGACTCAAGGCTCTATGATGCAATGTCTTTTATGCATCTCAGGAAGTGCTCATAGGACCACACTCTTTACACTCTTGATAGGCTTGGCCCAACTATGACTTGTTTGTCATTTCTATTAGGTTGCTCATTCCTCTTCCAACTTTTGATGTGCTTTGAGTTGGGCCCTTGCACTTAATTGAGGAGGCTTGCATGTCTCATCTTTCCTCCATGCAAGACATCTCCCATCCTGCCTTGTGTTGATTGGTGTGGTGAAGGTTCTCGTCGTGCTCATTTCGATCATGATGTTTGATGCATCCAGACCACCTGATCATTCAATTGAGGCCCAAATATGGCAGATTGTCTGACCGACCAAGCCCATTTGATTATAGATCTCGCCCAAATCAAGTGCATCAATTCAAATTAAAGATTTGCACCTAGGGTCCAAATTGACCTGAACCACCATCTGGATTTAATCAAAGGTCTTGATGGCCATTTTGGACAAGATCAATGGTCCAGATGGAGTGTGGGACCCACAGATCCAATTGGACGGCCGTGATTGATGACAGGTTGGATTGTTGGGCACACTAGGCCAACCATACCCATTATACAAACCACAGAGCCCTTTGGTGCTGTTAGTACAAACCATACAATGCCGTAACCCATATGGTTTGTATATAGGTGTTGGTCTTTAGCAAGTTTTGAGTTTCTCAAGTACTAGGGCTTATATAGATTCAGGGAAAAGAAGGAACTGTTGTTTCCTTGAAAACATCATTTCCAGGGAACCGGTGCAAAGGAAAGTAAGTTTTTGTCACTTGTTTTTTAACACGAGCTTCCATGAAAAGTTTCCAAATCCCTTGTTTGACAAAGATTACTTTCCATGGAAGATACAATAAGTGGGTACTTCAAACATCTGCATTCTGAGCATCCATTGTCCAATATAGGTCATGTCATATGGTTAAGATGATCTAATGATGGGTTCATGTTTGAATGGATAAATGTGTCCTGCTGCAGTGGGTGTATGCACATCTTCTTCTTCTTTTTGAGAGAGAGAGAGAAAGAGAGAGTACTGATAATGTGGTAGAGCGTAATGGTTCACATGCATGCCTTCAGAAATTACATGCTATCCTACATTAACTCACCATCTGACAGGTGATATTGTGCGGACCACAAGTATGAAGGGACACTAGGAATCAACCTATTCCAAAACTCATGTGGACCACACCACGTGAATTTTAAGATTTTAGGCATGATTTTTCATTGCTCCTTCTGGTGTGAGCCACCTAAGTTTTAGGCCAGGCTAATCTTTGGGCTGCAAAGTGAAACAAGGTAGCCTACATGATGGATGGTGTGGATATCATGCACACATCTAAGTGGGCCCCACCGAGACCAACACTATGGGGGACGCGGATTGCGTCCTACCCCTGCCCGGACAATAATCCGTCCGGGCCTCTATGGGGCCCACCGTGATGTAAGTGTTTTATCCATGCTGTTAATCGCTTTTATCATATCATTTCAAGGTATGATACTAAAAATGAAGCAGGTCCACAGTTCCAGTGGACTACACCAAAGGAAGCTGCAGTGATAATGACACCCACCGTTGAAACCTTTCTAAGGGGCACTGTGATGTTTTTTTACCATCCAACCTATTCATAAGGTCATGCAGACGTAGATGAAGTGAAAAAACAAATATCAGCTTGATCCGAAACTTCTCCAGCTCCCAAGAAGTTTTTAATGGTGGACGTTCAATCCCCACTTTGTGGTCCACTTAAGCCCTATACCTGCCTCATTTTTTGTCCCATACCTTAAAATGATCTGAGAAAAAAGATGAACGGCGTGGATAAAACACTTACATCACTGTGGGCCCAACAGAGCCCTGCCCGGACGGATTACCATCCAGGCGGGGGTAGGACGCAATCCGCGTCCCACACTGGGAACCTGTGATCATTACTCATGTATATTTGTGTGTGTGTGTGTGTGTGTATTATATTTCTGCTAGCGTGAGATTTTGTGCTCTCCTTGCAAGTCTGTCAGGTACACAGCCGGCATAAAACTTTAGTCAAATCCTTCTCATCAGTCATGAATCTTGACACGACATTTCAAGCTCATACTAAGCGATTCCTGCAAGTGATGTGCTGCACCAGCATCCAAGTGCAATGAGAAATGGGAAAGAGTTTCATAAGGTGCCCATAGAAGCGACACGTTGCAATGTTGCAGGGTGGCGGTGAAAAGTAGGCAAGGGTTCCAGTGCAATTTTGGACACATGCAGTAAGCTAGTCCAGGAGAATAGGATTCGTCTTGCCACATGGAATGTAGGAACTTTGAAAGGTAGGAGTAGAGTTCAGGGGGGCATGGTTTAAGAAAATGGTGATGTTACAGCCATATAGGCCATTATATAAGTGGTGCCCTCGTTATTTGATACAAGGGTGAATCTGTCCATTATTGAAAACATGAGCCATATCAGCACAGTTATGGGTGAGCCATATCGGCACAGATATGGGCCATAAAGGGCCTATTTGGCGGATGAGTGGCAAAACAAGGAATGGCACACACAGAAATCTGGGAAATGAGTATGCATGCATAGTGTGCATAAGGAAGCACATGTAGCTCCCACTATCCTACAATAGTCGAAGGGAATCTCGAAACAAGAAAAAAGATTCTCTGAAATTCATATGAAGAATGTATCATGAGAAAGAGAACAAAACAAAAGGCTAGAGCTCACCTCCTATCAATACTTTTATCTAAATTAAATAACCACTAACCCAAACAGGGTGATTAGAGTTTGATTATAGGGCGCAAACAAGATCAATGTTACACTAAACGTTTCAAATAGATATTACTATATGCTTTTTTTAAAGGCATCCCTACACATTCGTCATGTTGATTAATTACAGATGTTGCAATCAACTATAATAATAGAAGCAATCAATAAGCACAACAATATAAGTTACAAGATAACTGATTAACATTATAAAAAATTAAAAAAATTTACTGTAATAAAAAATCCAAAACCAAGGAAAATGTGGTACCTGTTGCTTCTCAACACGCAAAACCATGGTTTTAATACCACGCAAGCAAAGCCAGCAGTCAAATGGAGCCAACCCAGATCCCTCTGCATTTTGTAGGAAGGCTATCTCTTTCGCCAAGCTGGTGATTAGCAACCAAATGCAAAGAAATGCTATATATAAGCTCAATTAATACACACAGGAAATGAAGTGAATAGTAACAGTTGCCTCATGAATTACACTGAGGTGGGATTAAAAAAAAAATCAACACAGGTAAAGAAGAATTCCAAAAGGTATAGCTGCAATAACTTTTTTTATACACTAATAAACTAGAATATTATGTGTATCAGGTCATGTAACCTAACAATATCGCAAGTCATATAAAAGTCAGAATATATGAAAAGTGAAGACCAGACAAATAGAATTGTCAAGTGCCAAAAGTGAAAATTAAGGATGTGTCTCAATGCACAATTGAATTGAATTGCAAATTAATCTGATGAAGTGGAAATGGCCAAATCATCCTCAATATCATCTTAAGCCTCATCTCCAGGGTCAGCTTAGATGAAATAACTAAATGACTAACCTATTCTAGCATTCATATTGAGGGGGGCCGAGCTTCAAATTGCAATTATGATATTTCAAGTTGGACTTGGAAGGATTGTGATTGCAATTTGAGGTCTGCTTCCTCATTACGAATTCTACTAAACATGATTAGTTTTTGTCCACCGTGCTGCTTTCTAATGAAAAAAGCACAACATCCTAGACTAGATTTCTCAAACAAATTTTGGAAAGAGTAAGTTGGGTTACACAGCCTATAGAAACACACCCGCTCCCCAAATACCATAGTTGAACACCTATGTTTAATCAATCCTATATATCCACAGATTCTTAAATCACTAGAGTCATTCAAGAAGACCAAACTAGTAACGTCTAAGAAGCATTGCTAGGAATGCTCATGGTGTAAATGAATTTCAAAGAAACCACTTAGTTCATCATCTTCATTAAGAAGAACAAACTACGGAGGCGTAAGCATCCATAGGAATGCTCATGCTGTAAATGACTTTCTAGGAAACCATTGGGATCAACTTTATAAAATCATGTTTCAACCAAAATTCCTATCCAAATCTTCAAAACAAAAACAAAACAAAAAACAAAAATTGCTATCCAAGGCCTTATCTAGGGTTAGTGAAGAAAACCTTCATATCCCTTCTCGTGCCCACCATACATTACAACCTAATTCTGCTTGGTAATGGTAGCAATTGCACCCTCCGATAGAATTTGCACTGGTAGCTCCCCAAGTTGGGTAGAGGGTTGAAATCAGGTGGGTGTCCAGTCGTAAAACTTTTGCCAAGCTACCTAGACTTCAAATGGTAAAATGACCGTCCAGAGTGTAGTTAGTCAGAGAGGAGAAGAAAGAAATGAAAAGAAAGAATAGAGAGATATGATTGGATGTCAGTGTCACTAAGATCTTGCTTCTATTACAAATTATCCCCACTTATTACAATGCAAACTTTTACACCCATTATCATCATCACCATCTAAGCTCTATCGCAACTAACTAGGGTCAGCTACGCGAATTAGTCCCTCAAGATCCACTGTTGTCTTCAGAATAAGACACCTAATTAGCACGAGCTGACTTTCCATGGATGTTCCAGCACCTCTCCATTGTGTGATTAGTCAACCACAGTAAATATACTTCCAAGGTCTACAAACTCTACCATGACCTCCACTTAATTCATTAAAACCACCTAGATTTTCTTAGCCAACACGACCACTTCCTCCGCATCAAGAAAACAGCACTAACACAGATTTATCATTGGTTCCATTAAAGCTGATATTCAAACCAGGAGATACATTTACTATTGGTTCCACTAGAGCCGACTATGGAACCAAGAGACATGCTGAAAACGAGCATGAATTTCGTTCAAGGATGAACGTTTTTACCACCCGAACTTGATCAATCACCACTCTAATAGCATGTACTTTGTTATGGAAGAGAAGAAAAAAAGGTAAAGAGAGCAGAGAAAGAGAGAGATAGGGTTGCACATTCCTAACCTCTTGCTTTTATTCACTTAAGCAATTAAAAAAAATGACAGAAACACCCCTCACCTATTACAATGCAAACTTGTACGCCCTTATTGCATTAAATATGACTAAGGGGCTAAATAATAAAGAGGAAGGACTAGTTGGGCCGTATGACTGTATGGCCCTATTACTACCACTAAGGTGGGTTGTACAATCGTATGTCCCACATCCATCAACACTAGTAAAACAAAGCAACATAATGATAACCACATTCTATGAATATTTATCTCATTCCTAAACCAGCAACATGATCATCGGCTTGTCCCAGCTGTTTGGGGTTGGATAGCTCTTTTCTAAGTACAATACAAGAATAGACAAAAGTGAGAATGCAAGCAGTTTCCCTTTGTAATATGGGTATCAATTAAAAAGAAATAATATTGGTTATAATCCTTGCATTCTCACAAATATTTACACCATTTTAAAGCATGTTATTGCATTATGGTGAAAAAGCAAAGAACATTATAGCCATTTCCTTCCAATAAAGTACATATATTTCTGAAAATTATGATATCCTCCATAGTATATGTTTTATATCCATGCTAGAACTTACCAACCTTTCACCTTTTACAGCAAGGACTCCTGCCATTAGATCACTATGACCAGCTATGAATTTGGTAGCTGAGTGCATCACAATGTCTGCAAAGGTAGAAATAACAACCAGCATGAGACGGTTACAGTTTTGCTAAACCTACTATATTTACATGTACAACATGCATTACATCTCTACCTGCTCCAAGTTCTATTGGCTGGGATAATACAGGAGACATAATACTGTTATCCACCATCACAATAGCACCATGTGCATGAGCCATCTCTGATATTTTCTAGAAACGTAAGTAAATGAAAGAAAATGTTAGAGGCAAGATAATTCATACATCATAGAGGGAAGCTTATAGCAAAATGCATAAGGTAAAACACAATTCTAATCATTCAGCATGGAGAAGTAAAGCAGAGTTGCAGATTGCAGTCGTCATCACCATCATCTTAGCCTTCCCAACCATTCAAGGTCAACATTTAAAGTATGTTGGCAGAAGTTTTATTATTCGGCTGCCCACTAACGGCAACCTACCTCTTTTACCATCGAGGAAACTCGCCATGGCAGAAGCTCACATCAGAAGATCAGACAAACTGTTCAGAAATATAATATGATCACGGATAATCTTGATAGTTTATTACTCAGCAGAAAAACAAAAAATAAAATAAAATAAACTGCTACGTTGGAAAGAAATAGGTCTGAGTAAACTGTATCCAAAATATAGTGGCACACAATGTTTTAAATATCGTTATCGCATAATGTATCGCACCCTTGGGATATGGATACATATCGGTTATCGCATGGGATATATCGGTTGTATCGCATAATGTATCGGTGTTGTTGGGAAACATGGGAACATTGGGAAATTGGATGATGTTTCAATGAAACTTCAGGGATTGTTGAAAAAGACATCAATACACACTTAGAAATCAAAACATTACAAAAAAGTGCACATAATAGGGGTTTCCTTTGTATGGGGTCCTAATATATGCGTTTTTCAATTGAACTGATGCAAGTATATTCAAAGTCTATTCATATAATTTATAAACATAAGAAGAAATGTATGGAAACACAAGCAATACATTCAAAAGCAAAAGAAAATCACTAGATCAGGTTATATACATGTTTAATTTTGTGCTTGGATACAAAGATTGCAAAAATTGAGGAATTTCGATTTTTTTCAATTTTCCGCAACTTGACCCATCTCCCCCAAATCTCAAAATCGAAGTTCCAAATCCATGATTTTTCATGGAAAACATAAAGAATCATAGATTTGTAACCATTTGACACTGGTTTAACGTGACTTGCAACAAAAACATGGATCAAAAATAAAAAAAATGCTGACTGGATCGAATATGTGAGATATATCGGCACTGCTTGTGCGTTTTGTATCGCACAAGTGGGATACAAGATACATCGTGGGATATATCAGCTGATATCGTCAATTTTTAAAATGCTGGTTGCACAAAATATGAAGTGAAGTGGCAACAAATTCATGTGCGGGAAGCGGGAGCGGGAGAGGGAGAGTGATCTGGAAGCACGACCCAAAGTGGGAGTGAGACCTGGAAGCACAATCTGAAGCGGGAGTTGCACCTGATTAGAAGGATCATGCACCTAAGACCCAAACTGGGTAGTGAGAACAAAGAGAGCTATTGAAAACCAGTAAAATTTTCAGAAAAAGGACTTCCACATTCTCCTACATCAGCATGAAACTTGAGTAGCATGTCCAGTGCATGCTGGGTTCAAAAAGAATCAGTGAACATTGAATATGAAATCATTATAGAGAGGTACATATAGAACTGTGTTTGGTATGTTGTTTCCACCATAGTTAACAGAATGAGAAATGGATGCGGGAAACGATGCAAGAAAGGTTGCGTGAAGTGTCTAAATTAACAGCAAAGGAAATAGAAGTGAGAAATGCAAGTGGGTATCTGGGCGGGCGATTAGGTTTTCGGGAAACTGTGGTTTAAGCAAATGAACAGACAGACAGAGCAGCTAAACATGAGGTGAAGCTTTTGACATTGTCAGGTTTGCGCAGATGCTGCTTCTAAATGGGAACTCTCTCAATGGTCTAGTGTGTTAACAAGCAGCGAGACCTCCTTGGGGAGTGGGGCATATATTTGCTTACATCCTTGGTATTCTTAGGCGATGGGGCCCATTTTCTATTAAACACAACCACAAAATGGCAAACACAATCACTGAGTTCTTTACAAATTGAAAGGCTATTGTGACTGATGGGACTTGGACGTTATTTCATGGACCTATTATTTCCTGCATATTCCTCTTAAACAATAGAACGTCCAAGGGTTAAATTTTATTTTCATTCGTGAAATGGAAAAGTAAGGCTTCCATTTGGACGTTGTTTTCTAGCAACAGAAGTGATATGCTCCACCCAAAGGTAACTGAGATGAGAACGCGGACTGCTCTAATCTCTATAGTTGGGATGGAAAAAAGCAGAAATAGAAATCCAGCACTTTGTGTTCTCAGTTTCCATGCTGTCGAAAGAAAGAGATTACAGCCTTAAAAATTAAACCAAACCAAAAACACTATCATTATTGGGGCAGAAAAGAAAAGGGAGTATAATGACGGTAGTGGATTGGGAGACTAAATAAGTGTAAGTTGGTATATCTGATCAAGTATAATGATGTTGCCAAGAGGAGGAAGAGGCTCCTTCAAGAAGAGACAAATGACAATGCAAGTCGGCAATTTTGTCAGCAGGCAAACGACTAGTAGGAAATCTCAAACTCTGGGATTCATCACGAACACAATCAGAGGATTCAGTTACAGCCACAAACACCTCTCTTGGTGGTCAATCCACTAGATCGCAACATGTATTTCTAGTATGCCTGGGATAACCACAATAAGTACACACTAACTTGTTGTGCTCATCACTTGATAAATTGCTCCGACCCCTTCCAAGATCAGTATGATCATAATCCAAACCTCCAAAGCTACGACTAGAGTCACCACAGCCAGACTCATGACCAAAATCACCATACCCCAAACCATAACCACTGGATCCAAAATTCTCACTTAGATCCAAGCGTCTTTTGGCACCCTTTCCTCTATTTTGTCCACCCAGATGATAACTTCCAAGATATTTTATATATATATATATATATATATATATAAAGTATTTCTTACCCGTATGTCAGAAATTTGTTGTCGGGGGTTAGTCGGACTCTCCAGCCACACAAGCCTTGTCCACGGGCCAATTGCAGATGCAACCTCGCTCAAATCACTTGTATTAACTCGTCTGATACATTGGAAATAAAATTTACTCAGCCCTCACTCGCACTATAATCATAACGAAATAGCTATAATCATGAGAGAGTGTTGGACTGACTTCACCACAATTCCTTTCTTAGGAATTACTTTTGAAAGCAGCCGATCAGAACCACCATATATGTCATCTCCAGCAACAATTTCCTGGCCTTAAATCAAAAGATTTCACCAATTAACACTCATTGTTATCAGAAAGCAAAGCAATCAAATGAAGAAAAATGGCTTGAAAACTACCAGTTTCAACAAGACTTGTGACAGAAGTCAAAGCAGCCATTCCGCTAGTGAAGCAAAATGCACGGTCAGCTTTATCGAGCTTTGCTAGGAGCCTGATTGTTTACAAACACATGGATTGTTTTATATAATAATAGCTGTAACAACCAGAGTAGAGACCAGCTATAAAATAAGAGATAACTTCTTACGTCGTAACATACACTAGCCAAAATCTCTTATTCTAACCTTTCCAACGTGTCTCGAGTAGGGTTTCCACTTCTAGTATAATCATAGGGCCCATTCTCTGTTGCTGAAGGCTGCAAAATGAAAGAAAATGAAAATGGATTGCCTTGCAATTTGGAAAATTATTTCATAATGGTATCATATATACATTGAGGAATGATACGGTGGAACACATTAAATGAATTTCCTACCATATGAATGGATATCCAATCATCAACCTGGAATCCAGACAAGACAGTCCATATGCGAGAGATCATCTTGAGAATTGGCAAAAAAATACTCCAACCAGGCGATCCTAATCATCCGATCAAAGACTTTCATGGTCCATTTTCTAGCCCTTACTCTTAGACTGTTGTGCTTGTCGAGTTGGTGAGATTTTTGGGCATTTCCACATCCATGGAGCCACCAACACATGGACTGTCCAGATTGATGATCAGATTCTCCACATAAATGGTGGAATGAGTTTCCTACATCTAAGGCTCGCAATGAGTTTCCTCACAGGTTCTGATTTACCAAGCAATGCCTCCACCATTTTAATGTACGGAAGAGTGCTTTTCGGTGAGTAAAATGAATATAATAGCCTCATTTATTAGGCATTAGAGTCAAGGCATTGTGGGCAGCCATGTGGAGGGGGTGTGGGTGGGGTGTTACATCCAACCTGTCCAACTGGTGCATCCCACAGTTCTGGTCATGCAAACCAAAAATCAAGCTAATCCAACTATAACATGGGTTGCAACATAGAGAACAATATAGAACACCAAAAACCCTTCAAATTTACGTGTGCCCTACTTGACGATTGGATCAGCCTGATTAGTTTCAGTAAAAAAAAAAAACATTGGATCAGCCTGATTGGTTTGTATCTACATCGTGGTGGGGATGACCCCGTTGGACGAGTTCAATGTCATAAACACAAACCATGCTGGCCCACAATGCTCACCACAACCAGTTTTTTAGGAAAATAATACGATGGAGCATCTTAGTCATTTTACTCATTTAAAAGCACCCTGTCATTCTTTACTGGTTTGCAGTTTTAACATCTGATTTAAGGTAACATCTGACCTTTCTGTCAAACAATTTAAGGTAGCATTTGTATTAAGAATGAAACTGGAAATTTGACCCCCCCAAAAAAAAAACTACTTATCCACATAACTGAAAAAGCATCCTTGAAAGCAATATTGATTTTTGGGAAGCAGAACACAGGAAGGCATGAAAAGGGCTCCCTTCCAATTATGTGTTTTTTAATAATTTAAAATATGTGTGTGTGTGTGTGTGCGTGTGTGTGTGTCTGGAATAGAAATTCCACAAAACCAAAAGTACTTGGGAAGCACCTAATCCTATTTTATCAAAGAACTTCTCAAACACAATGCAAACCAAAACTAGAAATCCAATTCGAAGCCAAGACAGAAGAAAGATCCATATATTGTATCGGGTAGACCTAACTGCGAGCAGGAGACCAATTTTTTGTCAGTCACACCGAACTCGAAAAGAGAATATGGAATGATTATACATAATGATGTAGAACGTGTCTCAGATACATTCCTAGCATGGTTGGACCAAAAGAAAGTGGACCGTAAATTGATCATAACTTTTGATCCGGATATTATTACAGCGCACCAGACCGAGTATCATGAACCAAAGTAGCACAAGAACTCAAGGACGAGTTCTTTTGAAGTGGAGGGGACTGATGTATAGCGGGTCACAGACACTTTCATGTCCAAGATGGATTAGAGAAGGCCCAATCAGAGGCAGAAGTCATCAAGACCGTCAAAACCTTAAAACAGACATATCTCGCAAACCGGAATGAGTTACTCGACGTACTATATGATTTTGGGGTAGGACGAGCTACTTTAGCCAACCAACCCAGCTATGCTGGGTTGCCCATGCCGAATTTGCGAGATTCCATCATATCGACAGCCGAATTCCATGTTTAACTCCATTTTTACTATAAATAGTAAGTTTTAGTTTGATTATAACTCTTCATCCGTTGGGCTTTAGGAGTTGCGCCCAACATGAAAAGTGTTTAGAAAAATTAGGAGAATAATGTGGTTAAGCCACATAGGACACTTACTATAAATAGAAAATTTACTATTTATAGTAAGTTACGAATTTTTGGGAGTTTTAGTTATAGTTTAATTCCTGAATTTATTCCAAGTCTTGGTATCCCTATTTAAAGGGTTGTAGACTCATTTATTTCGGCTATCAATATTTAACAAATTTATTTTAACTTTGTAGAATTATTTTTAGTTTCTATTTTTCCTCATGGATTCGAGAAGTCTCTGTGAGGAGTCCAGAGAAGCTTCGTGGATTCGAAGTAGTTATCCCCCTGAGGAAGACGGTGATTGACCTCATCACGTTCATCCCTACATCACATAATCTGGCCCATTCATTTCTTGGGTACTCTGTCGCATCATTGTGCCCCACTCACTACCTGCAAAATGCATGAGGCGGAGGTGAATAATCCCACACTCCAGCCCATCTGATTGGTGGACATTTTCATGTACATGTCCACATTTCCCAATATTTTTTTATACTGTGATTTGTAAGCGCCATTTGCACTATTAAGATTATCAGATCAGCAAAACTTCTCTATGATAAGCAACACAATGTTAAATGAACAGTTTGCATCCAGGACCATGTGTCCAATTCTCGCCAAGTACAAATATATATTACCTGCTTGAATGTAGCTGTCTGGTACATGGGAGTACTGAGAGCACCATATGGATCGAATGAATTCCCAAAATTCATCAATATCGTCGAAACACTCGGCTCCTTCCCTGTTGAATCTGCAAAGCACAAATGAGCAAACAACCTAAAACCCATTTGTCTTTGAAAAAATAAAAACATGGGGAATGCTAGTGTACCAGCTAGCATTATGCTAAACATCAATCTGGACTGTCCTGTCAATCCATTCCACTCCACTGTTGTCAGGCCACTCTGCAGAAACCAAACCGATCAGATGATTCCAACCCTTCCAACATGGGCCATCTTTTGCCATAACCATCCATTTTATGACCCACAGAGGAGATGGTGAGCATCACCTGACTAAATTTCTTCCCTGGAACCACAAGCAATCTAAGGTGGGGCCCATCAAATGAAATTCCAATGTAATGGTTGCACCTATTTTTCACTGCCTGGTCATAACTGTCCATGTCTACATGACATTGAATGGATGTTTGGAATCATCCCATCAGGGTTATTTTTGCACCAAGGTCTACCAATAGTTACATGGAAGAATCGACATTCTAATGCGCGCTTTCACATTCCCCGTCAAGACATACATGAAATTAAACTGAAAGAAGCGACTTGCCGAGGGAAGAAGAGGGATCATCCAAGCTGTCGGCGACTTCGTTGGGCAATGACGAGAAGCTCATATCCCTTTCTCTTTCTCTGTTGCAGCACCTCAATTCAAATCCCCTAAAAGTAAGAGAATGAGCAGTTCTCTTCTCAGACAATAAGAAGAGCCTCTTCAATCCAAACCTTCCCTGAAAATTCTAAAATAAAAAATAAAATAAAATAAGGTCACTATTGAAATTGTAAATAAATAAAAATAGTAATGGGATAAGAGAAAGAGAGGAGAGGTTTCTCTCACATGAGCTTTGATGGGGTTATAGGTGGGGAGAGAGGTGAAGGTAGGTTTTCTACAGGCGGTGGAAGCCATGAATAGATGGGAAGAGAAATGGGAATGAGACTGTATCGCCTGTTTGGATGCCTGTAAGTTGGCTAAGTGGGAAGTGACTTACAGGGAAGTCAGTTACAGGTGGTGTTTGGGGGAGAAAATTCACCTGTAAGTCACTTACAGGCAAATCTACCAAAAAACTGCAGGGCGATGGGGGTGAGAAGTCACTTCCCTGTAGGCCACTTACAGGCTCAACGGTCGGATTTTTAAAAAGAGGGGAAGAGGGAGAAACGCACTCTCCCTCTCTGCAATCTCTCTCTGTCTGCAAAGACCGCCCTCCCTCTCTGCAATCTCTCTCTGTCTGCAAAGACCGCCCTCCCTCTCTTCTTCTCTCCAAAACGGTAGGGTTTGATCGGGCGCGGACTGGCTACTGACACGTTGAGTAGCGAGACTGCTACTCCCTCTCTTCTTCTCTCCAAAACGGTAGGGTTTGAACGGGCGCGGACTGGCTACTGACACGTTGAGTAGCGAGACTGCTACTGAAGTGACGTAAGTAAGTTCTGTGGGCCCCACCATGATGTATGTTTTATATCCACGCCGTCCGTCCATCTGTAGAGAACATTTTAGGGTCAGATCCAAAGAACGAGTCACATCCAAAGCTCAGTGAACCCCATCACAGAAAACAGAGGGAGAGTGACGCCACCGTTAAAAACTTATATATTACACAAAAGTTTTCGATCACGCTGATATTTGTGTTTTACCTTCTTTAATGTTGGATTTCAAAAAAACATCATGGTGGGCCTTAGAAGGTTTCAACAGCAGTCATGAATCTTTCCCTGTTTTCTGTGGTGGGGTCCACTAAAGCTTTGGATCTGCCTCGTTCTCTAGCTCATGCCGTAAAATAATATCTCCAAATGGATTGGCGTTGTGGATGCAACACAAACATTATAGTGAGGTCCACGTAACTTGATGACGTCAGTTCAGTAAAGTGTCTCCCTGCCCAATCTGTCAGTGCCTAAACCCATTTGATCGCAATGTTATCTTTTTTATGCCATGAAAACCTACATAGATTAGATACTATCTTGAGCAGCCAGAGACGGGCTACTGAAGTGATGTCACCAAGGCCCGTGGGACTTACGATGTATGTCTTGTATACAACGCTGTGTATCCATTTGGAGATATCAATTTTGGGGATGAATAAGTGAGAGTAACACCCACCATTAAAAATTTCTAAGGGCCATGACAGTTTTTTATCAAGCTTAAATTTGTGTTTTCGATTCTTTCACGCCTGTCTTAACTTATGAGCATGTTATATCTCATACAAACATCATAGTGGACCTTAGGAAGGTTTCACCAGTGGGCATCACTCTTCCCACTATTTTCTATGTGGGGCCCACTCAAGATTTGGATATGACTCACTCTTTGTATCATGCCCTAAAATGATATTTCCAAATGAATGGATGGTGTGGATACAAAACATACATCATGGTGGGTCCCATAGAACTTGGTGACGTCACTTCAGTAGGAGTCTCACTACTCGACCTGTGAGTATCTAATCTGCGCCCTTTGTAGGGGTGTACATCAAATCGAACCGGGTTGAGCTGGCCTCAGCTCGACTCGACTTGGCCATTAGCTGACCTCAGCTCAAACTCAACTCGGCTTGGTCCTCAAGCCTAACTGGCCAACTCGGCTCAGTTCGGCTAGCAACTTAGGCCAGTTTGAGCCAAGTTCGCCATTGCAGCATTTTCACAAATACCTGAATTGCACCTTCAAAATCTCACTATATTTGAGACAGCAGCAATGGTTTTACAGGTATTTTATCAAACACCTTCTAAGCAACATAAAAATTGAGAAAAAAAAGGTATTGGTTTCATATAGATACCTTCCTTGCCACCCGCCACACTTCTTTGAGTCATTTCATCAAACACTTGGTGAGTAACGTCAATGTCAAAGTAACCAAGTCACCAAACTAGTTTGATTCAAGTTGAGTCGAGCTTGGGCCAGCTCGAACTCATTTTCGAGCTCAAAAAATCAGCTCGACTCGGCTCGAACTCAGCTTCGAACCGAGTCGAATTGAGCTTTTTTAGTCGAGTCCAGCAAGCTAATCGAGCTAGCTCGGTTTGTGTACACCTCTGGTCCTTTGAAAATGGGAGTGGATTAGGTGTTACTCGTGCATAAGCATGCTCACCTGTGCATGTGCGCATCTTTCCATGCATGTCATGGGCCTCTAATCCGAACGGTCCATGTGATGAAACATCCCATTGGACTAATTTTCACCCTGATCTAAAACTCTAGTGGGCCATATCAAAGTGAGATGAAAATCAAGGGAGGAAATTGTTTTCTTTTACCATGGCCCACGAAAGCTTTGGATCAATATAAAAGTTGGGCCCCGAAGGTTTCATGGGGTGCTGCATCACGTGGACCATTCAGATTTTATACTAACATCACGTGTTATAAGTTCTCAAAAAGTTCTCACAATAACTAGTGCCAATGGGTGCGCTGTTGAGCATTTTGACGGAAGGGGATTTACTAAGTAAACTCCATGGGATCCACCGTGATTTATGTATTTGATCCACCCCGTCTATCCATTTTAATAGTAAACTCGGGATGGTTTAAAGTAAGACATGTCCCGTGGTATATATACAATGGTACAATGTACACTCATCAGATCACTGGTTTGTTTGATGGAGGTCATCTTTGTTCATGATCCATTCATAGTTGGTCACACCAGAAATATGATCTGGATCGTTAGAAGGTGGGTGCTTGTGTTGCTGCATCAAATGCTACTTAAGACTATTTATGCTTAATGGTATGTATTTTTTGACTTAATAATTTCTTATTTTTTAGATTTATTTGTGAAATGAATTCGGATTTTGAGATGAGTTAATGTTTCTTGACTTATTAATGTTTTTAAGTTTTTTCTCAATGCTTAAATTGAGTCATTGCTTCATATTATAGATATTTTGAATTCATAGGCCCACTTTTATAGCCTGCTTAATAATTATTTTGGCCTAAGAATTAGTTCAAATATTCATCTTGATGGGCTTAATAAAATTACATATTTAATCCCATGCATTTTTATATGATCATAACATTTTGAAATAATTCCATAATTCAAGTTCTACTCGATGTGAATATACAACTTTTTACTTATAAGTAACTTATGGGTTACCCACACAAAACAAAACTAACTTACATGTAAGTGACTTATAACTTACAACCAAATGAGTTACCTGTAAGTAACTTTGACCTGTAAGTGACTGATATGTAAGTCACTTACAACTTAAAAGAAATTATAGGCATCCAAACAGACCTTAATGTTTTAGTAGGGAATAGCACGTGCAACGCATGTGTAGAGAAGAAGGGAGAGGAAATGATGAAGGAGAGAAATCATTTAGAGGGACCAATCACACAGTGGAGTTAGTCAAATGAGTTGAATTCCGGATGGATCGATCGCACGGTGGGGCAAGTCCAATTACAAACAGTCCAAACCATGGGTTACAACAAATGGGTTGTAACTAGAGTTGTACAAGAATTGAGTTAGCTCGGTTAACTCGATCGAAAAAGCTCGATTCAACTCGGTTCGAAATTGAGTTCAAACCGAGTTGATTTGATTTTTGGAGCTCAAAAAAATTTCAAGCCGAGCTCGAATCCAACTAGTTCAGTGACTCAGTTATTTTGATATCAAATGTTGCTCACCAAGTGTTTGATGAAATGACTCAACGTTCGGGTGGATCCATTCTTCGTGAGATTGGTTGATGGCGAGGAAGGTATGGATATGAAACAAATCACTACTAAAAAATAAACATTAAATGATAAAACTAACTTTGAATCTTGATTTTCATGTTGCATACTAAGTGTCTGATGAAATACCTATAAACTACTCTTGTTGTTTTGCAAACTGTGAGAAATTGAAGGCGCACTTCATGTGTTTGAAAAAATGCCGCACAGGCTCGAACTCGGCTCGAACCGGCCCGAGCTGTTGACAGAACCGAGCCGAGCTGGCCAGTCAGGCTTGAGGACCGAGCCGAGCCAAATTTGAGCTAGGGTCAGCTTAGAGCTGTACATGAGCAGCAAAAGCTCGATAACTCGCTCGACTCGACTCGGCTTGAAGATGAGTTCGAACCAAGTCGAGCTGTTTTTTGGTGCTCGAAATGAGTTCGAGCTGAGCACGAGCTTGACCCAGCTCAACTCGGTACAAGTGGTGTGCGCATGAGCATGGAGATCATAGTTTGGCAGAGTATGCGTCTCCCCATCCAGAAAATCCAGTCCTGTTAAGGGGAAAAAAAAAAACCCACCATTCTTGAGAAAGCAATGGCCGTCCGTATCTCTCATCCCTTCCTCTCCTCCTCTCTTTCCTTCCCCGCTCAGAGAAGATCCCTTCAAATCTGCAAATTTTCCCTTCAAAATCCAATCCCGAGATCGAGCTAAACTCAAAAGGCATGCATCTCTCTACTGCAAGCTCTCAATTCAGGAATGCTGTTAGGGTTTTTTGCATTTGTGGTAATCTAGGGTTTTTTAGGTCTAAAAAAGAGCTTTTGGTAGCGTAAAACCTACTACTTTTTAAACTTATGGTGTCTACTTCGTTACTTTTGATGAATTTCTATAGCCTTTTTTTTTTTTGCAATCAGCCAGAATTACTACTCGAAAGCTGCTCGAACTTGGCTCAAACTTGGACGAGCCAAGCATGAGTTGCTATTCCAATCTCGAAGGCCGAGCACGAGTTGGGACTTGAGCAGCCCGAGTCGAGCACGAGCTGGGCAATACTTAGCTCGGCTCGACTCGTGTACACATCTAGGTCAGTTAGTGGCTGAGCCGAGTCGAGCTGTGCTAAGCTCGACTCGGTTCGACTCATGTACAGCTCTAGTTGTAACCCCAAAATTGATAACCTTAAGATTAAAAAAACCTTTGAGGGAAAAACAAAAACAATTTTTTTTTTTAAAATAAAAATTGATAACATTAAGACTAATCTAATTACATTGATCAGATTCGATTACAAACTATCTAAACCGTGTTACTACATTTGGGAAAAAGAACAAATAGATAATCTTAAAAACTAAGCTAATTACATTGATGTAAGCCAATTGCAAGTGACCCAAATCATGGGTACCAAAGATGGGCTGTAACCAAGGTATTAAAAATCAGTTACATAATGAATAACGGGGCCCACCATTACACCATACAAGGTTATAGCATCCTGTTCTAAAAGAATTGACCCGTAATGGTCCGTTACTCTATGGGGTGGCATAATGATTTTGTGTAAATGGGTTTAAAAACTGCAAATGTTTTCCATCTTTGTATTATGTATACCCTTCAATTTTGTTTAGCATGTAGTTGGGAGTGTCTTCAATGTATTCTCCTTCCACAACCAAATTTACTTTAATTATGGATTAATGTTCAAGACAATAAAATGAACGATGTCCTGGGTTTTCACATTTAAAGCATGTGAAATGAGTATTGATTTGTCCTATTTAATGTACATTAGCCCCTTGTCTATAACCATCTCCCCCCATGTTGGGGCTTGGCTTTATTATTAGTCGTTGGTCCATTATCCCTTAACTTATGGAACCCTATAATTTCCTTACATTGGAAGTTAGCATGCTGCTTGGTTGTTGACGATGGCCAACATGGGCGCCAAATCGTCTCCCAAGCCCCTAATTAATTATCTCATCAGCTTTCAATATTGCAACTATATATGCATCGGACATTTTAAAAAAATAAATTAAAAGCCCAATTCATTTCTGATATCTGGGTTAAGACCATTAAGATATCTTGAAATATTTTGGTCTTCATACTCATGAAACTTTACCCATGATGTTAAGGTACGAAATTTCTCGGTGTATTCATTTACCGACTTTATTCCCTTGACATAGAATGTGAAATATTTGATACAGGTCATAAGCATATGTCGTAAGTAACAACTTTCCTTTTAACTTATTTTTTTTATCTTTTCACAAAAAAATTATTTTCTTCTTATCTTGATGGATTTGTTTGACTTGGAGATCATCCTACCATGCTAACATGTGTTTGGAAAACTTTACAACTACCAACTTCACCTTTCGATTATTCGTGACTTTCCTATACTCGGAATACTCTTTCACCTTTCTTAGCCAATTGATAGAGTCGTCAACATGCAACCGGCCATAAATTTCCAAAATTTATAACATTAATTAGGGACTTTCTATCACATTCTAACAATCGAAGGATTTAATCATTGGTATCTTCATAAATTGGGGCTGCCTGTAGTTGGTTAGGACCTCCCCTAAGTGTCCATGTGCCCTGACTTTGGTATTTGGATTCCTTCCACATTTGAGCTCCCCTACTTGATTAGTGGGGTTGCCCACTACATGCGTGAGTTGGTCTACTCGCTCCATGAGTATGTAGATCAATTGGGTTACTTGTACAAACTCTTCCGTTGTCACCTCATTTGAAAACACTAAAGGATGGTGTAGAGTTGAAAATTCCCCAAAGACAATCCGCTCTGATACTAAAATGCTGCAACCTAGTTATTGAGTCAATGAGATCTCGATACCTAATTTGCAAAGAAATTAAAAAAGAAGACTCGCGAGAATAATGGAGTAGAGAATGACATAATTTTTATTAATATCAACATTTTCTCTTACAAAGCTTAAAGAAAAATATATTTAAAAGTATTCGAATCTCCCTAACTCCTACACCATTAACCCCATTTTATAGATCCTAATGCAATCCTTAATTGAAATCTCTATAACTAAGAGAATCAATCGCAATTTATTACAACACATAATTTTTTTTTCACATGATAAAAGTATAAGGAAAAGCAAGCATGGAAAGCAATTAAATCTCTAAATGTAACTCATATGTTTTACCATGTCACCCTTGTCCAAATATGTAAATAATTAGCACAAAATTCGGCATATAGAGAGCCTAAGGTGGGCTATGGGCCTAAGTTATTAGCAAGTCCTTTAGTGGGCCTAGATGGACCGTGGGCTTGCACCATGAAGTCATAGAAGCATTGAGTTTGATGTGTGGGGACAAGGCATCCAGCCTAGACGGATTTCCCATATTCTTCTATCAAAGATTCCAATACATTGTTAGAAAAGATATTTTGGACTTTGTTACTGAATTTTCCGAGTAGCTTCACCTTTCTTGCGAGCTAGGGGCCTCCTTTATTGCCATTATTTCAAAAATGGATGGGGCAAGGCAACTGGAAGATTTCAGGCTTATTACTTTTATATGGGCCCTTAAAAGATTTTGGCTAAGGTCCTTATGTCTAGATTCAATCAGGTCCCTTCTAAGGTCATTTTAGAGTCTCACGGTGCTTTTGTATCAGGGAGATAGATTTTGGACAAAGCTCTAATAGCTCACGATGCACTAATTCAAAGTAAAAGCAAGCTGGTTTGTAAGTTAGATATTGAGAAGGCATACAATCACGTAGATTGAGAGTTTCTAGATTATATATTATATATTATATAGATTAGGTTGAAGTGAATGAGTGGATAAAAGCCTGTTCTGGTTGATGGATACCAATTGGTTATTTTAAAACCTTTGGAGGTCTCAGGTAGGGTAATCCTCTTTTCCCTTGTTTGTTTGTAATAGTTACAGAGGTTTTGATGCTTCAAGGTGTGGAAAATGGGCCAGCAATCGGGTTTCTCCATTAATTAGATTGGGCCTCCATATCTCCCCATTGGAGCCCATCTAGTGGACAGGTGGATCTCACACACGTGTGCCATGTTGGATCTCACACACGGGGCTTAAGTCCGGGCCCGGGTCCATTCAAAGGCCCCTAGGCACAAGCTAGGATGAAATCCATGTCAGGCCGACCCCACCCATAGATGGTCCTCTTCTTAAGCTAGGCCCAGGTAGGTATCACGCTTTCATCAATTGGGCTTGGAAGTAGGCCCATACACAAACCACAGCCTCTGTACAAACCTGTGACCGCTCCACATCAGGCCATGAGCCAAAACCCAATGCCGGACTTGGGCTAGGCAAAATCAATATTTTGAATAGGCCCAACCAGTTGGCCCGGACAGAGCAGTTCAAAATCTGGGCCTGAATGAGCACCAAGCTCATCTCGTTGCCAGGGTGATGTAGAGCAGGTCACGGACACTTTCATGTCCATAATGGACCAGAGAAGGCCCGATTGGAGGCTGAAGTGATCTAGATAATTGAAAGCTTAAAACAAACATATCTGGAATGAGTTATTCCATATACCATATGATTTTGGATAGGAGAAGCTACTTTAGCCACCCAACCCCTCTGTGCCAGGTTGCCTACGCTGAATTTGTGAGATTCAATCAGATCCATTGTCAAAAATTTATTTTATTTTTATTTTCACTATTTACAATAAGTTTTAGTTTAATTATAGCTATTCATCCTTTGAGCTTGAGTGGTGTCTAACATGAAAAGTGCTTTGAAAAATTAGAAGAACAACATGGTTAAGCCAAATAGAACACTTACTATTTTTGCTTGAAAACCATGAAGTCTAATATGAATCATGATTGTATATAAATAGTAAGTTTACTATTTATATTAATTTATAAGAAGTCACGAATTTAGGTTTGTAAATTCGTTTTTATCATATACCAATCAATTTTCAAATTGAGTCCAGAGAAGCTGCGTGGATTCGAGGTATATCTGAGAAGAGTCCACATAGCGGAGTAGTTATCCTCTTGAGGAAGACGGTGATCGAACTCATCACGTCATGTCCCTGCATCACAGGGCCAGATGAGTCGACTTGTCTGGTTCTTCAACCTAAACACATGTATAATGGACCACACCAAACCCAATGGATGGACTGGATCTTCCACACGTGTGACCCCAAACAAAAACGTACCTACTTTTTCTAAAGAAGGAAGAAAAGAACTATAAAATACAAACAAAAGTAAATTAAAACCAAAGAGGGGAACAGAGAGAAGACAAAAAGAGAATAATAGAAAATGGGGTTAAAGGCAATAAGAGAGAAATAAAGGGCGTAAAATGTAATAAAAATATAAATATAAACTTGTTTATTGTCCATTAAGAACCCTTTAATGCCGAAAGAAAAAAGCAACTTAGGCTACTCATCTAGAGATTAGGGAAGAACATCTCAACATACGTGAGACCATCTTCATTAAGAAATGTTCCAGTGCTCTCAAGATCACCATAAGTTATGGTGCTCCTAGTTGCATTGGGAGATTTAGACAATCCAATCGTTTGATCTAGAATATACATTAGGTCCAACACAGATTTTTTGGGTTACCATGCAACTATCACACTAATCTGACAATTGTACATATTTGATCATAGCCTTTAATCTGGACGGTCCCTAGAACATTTACATAAAATAGGTCCAATCAATAATCTGATCAGTCTATTTGTTGGAGCTCATCATAGATTGTTTATGATTCTAAGGATTCACCTTTTTCAGCAATCCTAACCATTCCATCAATTGTTCAGAAAAAAATTATGGCTAAAAAATGAGGACAAATAAGGGATGGATTGGATGATCAGAACAGTGTGATTTTTGCATAGGAGCCTATAGAAATGTTTTCTGCACTTAATAGAGAGTTCGGATCGACCATTTGGAATGTCCAAGTGACAGATGCAACTAGGAGCATTATAAACTAGTGGATTTTTCCTCTTCGAAAACATCAGTCCAACATTACAATTTACCATGAAACATTTTTCCTGACTCTTGATCACATACAACGCTTTCTTTTGCAAAACCTTATCATTACTACAGAAATCCTAACCGTGAAATAGGTGTTTCCCACTACAAAAATCACCCACGGCGAAAAAAAAAAAAAGATCGATCCACCAATTATGTGTAGAAATCATATCAACGACCGTCCATTGGTTTCAATGGTGTAGCCCGGTTGGTGATTGGATCAAGTTGGTTTTTGTTCCAGGTAATCTCTATGACTGGGCCCACATTCTACACGGCACGGATTTTGAACGCAAACAAAAAAATTTCGGGGAAGAAAGCGTTGCATTTCAAAGTTCACATAGATGTATGTGAATATCTCTCTCTGTTTTTTTTTTTTCGTCCCTCTGGTTCGAACCACTCTTTTAAAAACAAATTCCACCGTAGAAAAGAAATGGATGAATATGGTCCATATTGGCCTTATTAGGGTGACCCAAGATGAAAGCATACTTAGAAAATAATAATATCATAACACACAACCGAAAGGAATGGTTATATCAAAGAGAAAAATAATAACAATACAATACACAATCACAGGATTCATCAAATCCGTAGACTAGGTGGCCCACAACATGTATATCTCACATGTAAAAAATACACCAAACCCATTAATCCATTTTCCAATCACTGGCATTCTAAATGGACGGTTGGATGAATGGCTAAAGACGATCTAGGTGTCAGCTGACAAGTAATGGGGGTGTGCATTGATCAGTGGTGTCGAATCTGTGAACAGTGTGATTGTTTCAGGAGAAAAAGTGATTGGTGGACCCGCAGGTAGACGGTCTGATCACCTTTACTGATGCATGCATGACACAAAATTATAAATTTTCCTACAATAATAATAATATTATTATTATTATTTTAAATTATTAGAGATCGCCAAACATGGATCTAACCCTTTGAAATCACGATTGAGATATGGGCTGTCCCCGAATATGCAATAAAATATGTTATTATTCAAGGGAGAGAGATGATAGGACTATAAAATATGGTGCTTTTAATTGCAATGGGACACTTGTCCAGTCCAATCCATCAATCTGAACTGTTCATTAAGTGCAGCATACATTTCATAGGTAACCATGTAAAAATCAGACCAATAAGACAACTTTAAGCACCCGATCGGTGGCCTATGAAATGGACAGTCAAGATCACTTATTAAAAAAGTGGGTCCAATCAATAATTCGAATTATCTACTTATTAATGGATTATTATGGATAGCTTATTTTTCGAAGAATCATTTTCTATCAGACGATCCTAATAATCTGATCCATGGGTTGGAAAATGGGCAGTTATAAAGAAATAAACCCAACTTACAAATGAATTGGATGATCAGATCGGTGCAATTTTTAGGTGGTAGTTCATAAAATGTGTGATCCACCTTATGGACGGTCCGATTGATTGATTGAACTCTCCAAGTGTCCCAATTCAACTAGCAGTACCATAACTTATAAGTGCTCTAGGAGCACTGGATGATGTATCTTGGAATCAAGCCGCCTAATTAACAAATGGACCATGTTAATCGAATGGCTTAGAAGTGCCCGGAAAGGAAGCATTGACCATTGACTTTTCCTTTATCTAGTATTTAGGATATTTGCCTAATCCAACCTACCAATCATGTGATGATGATAAGAAGAAAAAAGAGATAGACAATCAAAGGGAGAAAGCAAAAGGAATAGTCGGGTCCAAGGCCCACCATGCATATCTTCATCTTTGACTACAGATGTCCCCCAAGTTATTAAATGACACTTGGACAGTCAATCGTTGATCTAAACTGTACATTTTGTTTCTGTTGATCCTAACTATATGATGGACGGTCAAGATGGACGCGGAAAAAATAGCTCAGGAACCATTCATTCATAAATGGCCAATATTCAAAATGTTAAGATCAATGGACTGATTCTCCCGTACGGCTAACCTATCACGTGTGTACAGCATCCAAGCTACCCAAAATGGTGGGCCCCACCTTGCAGATCCTTCGGCATGACATTGCGAGTCCACTCGCCCGGTGGTCCTCATGTATAGAAAATGGAAAGAGAGCACACGACAGAATATCCATTAACTAATGCTGTGGGGACCATTAGCTAGATAATGGAGGTTTTGGCTTCCGGTCACGTGAGAAAGGTATCGCCCACAAGATTTGTGTTACATGTTTTGAATTGTTGGTCACGTGAGAGAACATAGGCCGTGTATGATTAAAATATGTTTTTATTAAGTGGAACATATTTGAAATAAGTATAGATCATGTGTTACATTTTCATTTTGGTCTTAATTTATTGAAATTCCTAGCAATAATATATTTAGTATCTAATCAAGGTTTTAAGAATGGTAAATTTTATGCGACTATTCTATGTTGACTTGGACTTGATCTGGTTCAACCTTGCGAGTTAAAATTAAAACTAGGGCTAACCTGATTGGACCCATTGGAGTCACCCCAACTCAACTTAGTCAAGACCTGACTATGGACTTGACAATTGGTCACTCACAAAATGGGTAAATAGATATCCATGGCCAGCCCTAGATATAACATTCGGCCAGGCATTATATAATTCCTTTTTCTGATTTATAATAGTGGAATGTAGGCCTTAATTGTACATGAATGGTTAGAATTAGGGTTGTACACGAACAAAGTTAGCTCGGTTAGCTCGCTCGACTCAGCTGGAAAAAGCACGATTTGACTTGGTTTGAAATTGAGTTCAAGCTGAGTCGAGTTGATTTTTTGAGTTCGAAAAAATTTCAAATCAAGTTCAAGCTTGCTTGAGCTTGACTCGACTCGAATCGAACCCCAACTTAATTGAACCAATTCGATGACTTGGTTACTTTGATATTGTTGTTGCTCACCAAGTGTTTGATGAAATGACCCAACAAAGTGTCAACTGGTGGCAAGTAAGGTATATGTATGAAACAAGTACTTTTTATTCTTTCTTGATTTTGATGTTGCCTATAAGGTGTTTGCTAAAATACCCATTGATGTTTTACATATAGTGAATATTTGAATATGCAATTCATGTGTTTGTGAAAATGCTGCATAGCAAACTCGGCTTGAATTGGCCCAAGCCGCTGATAAAATCGAGCCAAGCTGACTAGCTAGCCAGTCAAGCTTGAGGACCGAGCTGAGCAGAGTTCAAGCTGGGGTCAACTAGTGGTCAAGCCGAGTCGAGCTGTGCCAACTCGACTTGGGTCGACTCATGTACACCCCTAGTTAGAACCATCTTATTAACGTGGTTTTATGACTTCAACCAAAATGGGCCAAGAGCTTGGATAGTCCTTTTATGTTCTAAAGCACCTATTCTTACAACTGGCAGCAACCCATGTGGTAGGTGATCTGGTGTGATGAGCCACTCTACATCATGACTTAGTTGATTTCACGTTGCTTTGTTTCAAATTTATAAAACAGTTGAAGAAATGTGCTTGGCAAATCTTGCATTATTGGGTGGGTCATGTCCGCATGGGGATTTGTTGTAACTTGCAATCACATGTTCCGTCTCGGGAGAAAAGGTGCACCACTTTAATAGGTGGTCTGCGATAATCCATACAGTGCACATTGACACATGGACTGATCAGAAGCTTTCATCTAGTGGGCATTTGATTAAAAGTAAACGGCCAGGATCATCTATTCGATGTAAGTTTTGGATTATGGTCTACCCACGTTGGGTCCCTCCATTTCGACGGTCTACCTTGGGTGGATGCGTGACATGTGTAGAGTCGCATGAGCATGTGATTGCATGATCTGCCAGTGTAACAAAGCCTCCTGAAAAACTTTGTTTTCCGGTCCATTAGGCCACCGAAAACGGCTAGGATGGGCGGATGGAAATTAGTTTATTGGAAAGGGAATAGTCTCTGCAACAACTTTTTTCCTTGAAAGGCGTGAAACTGGGGTGTATGCGAACCGAGCTAGCTCGGTTGGCTCGCTGGACTTGACTCGAAAAAGCTCCGTTTGAAGCTGAGTTCGTGCTCAAAAATGAGTTCGAGCTGAGTTCAAGCTGGCCGAGCTCGACTCGGATCGAACCTAACTCGAATCGAACTCAGATCAAACCAGTTCAATGACTCAGTTTCTTTGATATTGATGTTGCCCACCAAGTGTTTGATGAAATGACTTAACAAAGTGTGGCTAGCGGCAAGGAAGGTATGTATATGAAACAAATATTCTTTTTTTTTTTTCTTCATTTATATATTGCTTAGAAGGTGTTTGATAAAATACCTTAAAAACCACTGCTGCTGTTTTACATACAGTGAAATTTTGAAGGTGCAGTCTATATGTTTATGAAAATGCGGCACGTGCAAACTTGGCTCGAACTGGCCCGAGCTACTGACCGAACCGAGCCAAGCTTGCCAGTCAAGCTTGAGGACCAAGCCAAGCCGAGTTCAAGCCGAGGTCAGCTAATGGCAGAGCCGAGTCGAGCTGGTCGAGCTGAGACCAGCTCAGCTCGACTCGATTTGACTCGATGTACACCCCTACATGAAACGCAACCCAAGCTTTATAAGGTCCACCATGTTGTATATATAAAAGCCACTCCATTCATCAAGCCAAGACCATTACTTGAACCATACATCGAGAAGATAAGCCGGATTAAAAACTCAAATAAGCCACATCTATGGGAACAATATAAAATTGCTCCCACATCCCCCTAGGTACGCAGTGTAGCCCACCTGAGCTTTTAATCAAGCTTATTTTTGTATCTACTCTTCATCACTATGAGTTCTACATTATTAACGGTGGTGAAAGATACACATGTATGTGTTTTATCCATTTTCCCGGTACATTTTAATGGCATGAGCCCAAAAATAAAGGATGTCCAAATCTCAAGAAGATGACACCACATGAAATAGTATGCATTCAATGTCCACCATTATTCACCATTAAAAACTTCTTATGGGCCATAAAAGTTGTGAATCAAGTTGATATTTATGTTTTCCCTTCATCTAAACCTGTGTGACCTAATCAATAGGCTGAATGGAAAATTAATATTACAGTGGGAACTAGGAATTTTTTAATGGTGGGCGTTCAATCACCATTGTTTCCTATGGTGTAGTGCACCTGAGATTTAAACCTGCTTCATTTTTGGGCTAATGTAGTAAAATGAGTTGGTAAAATGGATGGATGGAGTGGATAAAACAGACATATTATGGTGGGCCCACAACACCAACTAGTCAGAATCTATTTGTTACCTATTCGAGAAGTGGATTAACCCTTAAGGCACTAGAGGGGAGCGGATTAGGTGAGACCCAGACTCACCAAGAAAGAGGGGTCCCATGGGGCCACCTTGATGTATGTAGGGGTGCACACGGTTTGGTTCAAGGGGTGAAACTGGAACTAAACCGTTACTTATGGTTCTAGGATTTTCGGATCCGGAACCAAACCATTAGCACCCTGGAACCAAAGCGGAACCGGTTCGGTTCCGGATCGGTTCCACGGTTCTGGAATTTTTATAATCTAGTCCAATTGCATGTTTTGTTTTATAATTTAGCCCATGTCCATTTGCGTTGTGATCCATTTGATGACTGGTTAAGATACTGTATATGGTGTGAAAAATATATTTATAAAAACAATCAAAAGGTAAATTGTAAGCTATAAATCATGAGTCAAATATACAATTAAAATATATTATAAACTCACAGTTCTAGGTTCGGTTCCATGATTCAGTTTCATGTTTGGTTCCATAGTTCGGATTCACGGTTCGGATCATGGTTCAATTCGATTCTATAGACCCCAAACTGGAATCAAACCGAACTAAACGGTTATTTAATTTTTGGAACCGGAACCAGAACCGATGCACTCTAGAACCGGACCAAACCGGACCGTTTGGTCAGTTCCAGTCTGGTTCCACGGTTCTACGTTTTCAATGTGCACCCCTAAATGTATGTATTCTATGTTCACATTGTCCATCCATTTCTTAAGATCATTTCAGGGCATAAGCATATACAGTTATAGTTAAACCATACCATAGGAAACACTGGCGATAGAACAACCTACCATTAAAAGCTTCTCAGGGAACACCCTAATGTTCGTGTATTGTTTATTTACCATCCAATCTTTTGATAGGGTCACATGAGCATAGAGGAAGGGAAAAATCAAATATCAGCTTGATTCAAAACTTTTGTATGCCATTAATGGTCAATCACCAATGTTTCTTGTGGTATAACCTACCTGGCAATTGGATTTATCTTATTTTCGAGATAATGCCTTAAATTCATTCGAAAAAAATATATATAGATGGACACCAATCACAATATAAGAAAATAGACAGATCTAATTGTGGCAAACAGAGAATCTGAATTCGGGATTTTTTAATTGGATATTGATAAAAGTTAAAAGCTTACAACCCCACCAATTAAATCTTACTTCGTTTCACTACCAATCAAAATCTCATTGCGTCATTTCATCCGATCCCCATCTGTCCATTTCCAATGGGAATTGCGTGGTCTCCCAACACAGCTAGCTACATGGGTTTTAGTATTCCGTCAGGTACATTTGTGATGTATATGTTTGATCCGTGCCATCCATCTTTTTTTATAGCTCATTGCAAGGTATAAAATAAAAATCGAAGCGTATCCAAAGCTAAAATGTACCACACCATGGTAAACAATGGGATTGAAAGCTTAACATTGAAAACTTTGTGGGGGAGATGGAACATTTAGATCAAGCTGATATTTGTGTTTCACCTTCATCAAGGTCTGTGTGACCTCGTGAACAGGTGACAAATAAATATCATTGCGGGCCCTACAGATTTTTCAACGAAGAAAATCATTGAATCGACCGTTTCCTCAGATATATTTCAATTTTGAGTTTCTTTCCTAAAATGATTTGCAAAAACAAATAGACGGCGTGGATAAATTAAATACATCACGGTGGGCCCCACAAAGTCCTGATCATACACAATCCGCGTCCCTCTATTTATGGGTTTATATATTAAAATGATCTGATACAAAGAACGGCCAGAATTGATGGACAGATACATCGCGGTGGATCGCGCTCGGGCTGATGAATTTCATGGCGTTGCTTTGCCACGCGCGTGTACAAGTTAGAAAATGCAAACGCCACACATGCCAGCGTGGCACACGGGCAAGACATCCGACCATCCATTAGCTGGGGCCATCATGTAGCTTTTCGGTTCACTAGTCAGGAGGGCCACTATTAATTGAACAAATGTACGGTAATGAAGAAATGAGCCGAAGTTTCTAAACCGTTGGTTTATTAAAAAAGAGGTAGATCCAAATCTCACGTGGACGGCTGTAGAAAACAACGGTGATTGAACGCCCAGCATTAAAACTTTTTGAGCGCCATAGAAGTATTTTGTCAATCTTATATTTGTGTTTTCCCTAGTCTCTGTAACTTAATCAACAGGTTGGATATAAAATAAACATCTTGCCTAAAGAAGTTTTGAATGGTGGGCGTTCAATCACCACTATTTCCAGTGGTGTGGTTCATATGAGATTTGGATGTACCTCATTTTTAATCTCATGCCTTAAAGTGAGCTGAAAAAAAAGTATGGACGGCGTGGATAAAATACATACATAATGGTGGGGCCCACAGAGCGTTGGTGGCGAGTGCATTAGCTGAGTCACACACGATTGTGTCCTAAGTAGTATGATAACTACCGAGCGGCAGGTTCGGTCCTGGGCCATGCCACGTGGCAATCTCCCGGAGCCTGGGACATTGGCCCCGGGAGAAGGATGACACGTCGTAGTCACGTTGTCCCCTCACCCCATTCCGTAAAACTTGCGTTAGTGGGCCCCCCAAGCCCAAGCCCAACTCACGTCTGTCTTTTCGCATATAATATATTAATGAAATACTCCAGTGCCCCCAAACATTATATGTTACAGTGCTCCTACTTAAATCAGTTGACTTGAACACTACAATCAATCGATCTGATCTGTCCATTAAGTCCAGAATAGATTTCAAAGGTTACCCTATAAAAATCACACTGATCTGATGATCCAATCCCTTCTTAATTTAGTCTTATTTCTGTAGCCCTCCTTTGTTCAAGCCATGGATGGGTGGTTGATATTGCCTCAAAAAGGTGATTCTTTAGAATAATAACAATCCATCATGGTCCTTAACAAGCAGATGGATCAAATTGTAGATTAGACCTATTTCTGTGTAAAAAAATATTAAGCGTCCATATAAAAGGACAATGATCAAATGGTTAATATTTGTTAGATCAGTGGAAATTTCATAGTAGCCTATCAGAGGTACGTTGGACCTAATGAACAGTCTAGATTAATGGATTATACTATCTAAGTATCCCATTTCAAGTAGAAGCACTATAACTTATAAGTGCTTTGAGAGCACTGGAGCATTTCACTGATAAAAACCAAAATACCGGAAGCTGCGTGTAGAATATGATTATTCGTGGAGGTATATTAATTCCACACACATGATAAATCCGTGCATGTGGATGAGATATTTTTTAGATCTGAGCTTTCCATAAGCTTTGAAATAATAATTAGATCTTCTTCCTAAAAAATTCAGATAATCTCGCTCTTATTGTGGGCCACAACTTACGAAGTAAATTGACGGTTCCATTTTTCTCTCTCCATTCATTTGTCTTGATATGCTGCCGCCATCCTGATTTGTGAATCGCCTGATTATACTCGAAAAGATCTAAACAGTGTAGCTCATATGATGGAAAGTTCAGATCCCAAACACGTGCCAAATGATGACACGCGCCCGTGTTTCTATTTTTACGGATCCCACACGCGTGAAGAATTAGCAAACGGTTTTCATTTCCTCATACGCTCGCGTAGGATTACAATCCTACTCGCGGACACGTATACCAACGTGAACATGAGTGAAAGATCCGAACAATTCATCCTGGATACCCCACTCATGTATTACCAATGGTAGAAAGATACGGTCGATCCACTTAGCATGTGGGCTAAACCTGCATGTTGAGTGTGGACCACTGATTGTTTCCAACCAACCGTCCATCTATATCATGTTCGTGTCTATCCAGTAAGTGGACAGACCAGATTTTCCGCGAGTGGAATATACACCTCTAGGTCCACCTGATGAACGATGCAGATCTCATACACGTACAAGTAGCCTTTATAAGAGGGTGAATGCAAAACCTGTCCACGTCAGCGTGGATTACTCTACTTTTGATGGGGCTTGTCTCTTCCTCTCTCCGTCGACAAAAATTTTCACGCTGAACGAGCTGTCCGACACCATCCCTCTTTCGCCGTTTAAAAGGAAAAAGAGAGAGAGAGACAGAGAGAGAGAGAGTGCATTTTTTCTATCGTAGATTATGGTCCACCCAAAAAATAACTTCTAAAATTTAAATTCTATTTAAAATCTAAACCGTCCAATAGATTTTTCCAATAATTGGGACTATCAATTTATAATAATAGCGATATCCACTCAGTAAGTGGAGCAAACTTGTATTTTGTTCTTTATCAATGGATAAATATTGTTATCTATATATCATGGATTAATGAGTGTGAGGATATGTTTTGTATAAGAAGACCCACATGTTATAGGAAACCTATTGTAACGGTTGGATGTGGAAAAAACATGATAGGTAGGATGTAATTTTCGCGGTGGACCGTGAGTTATGGTCCATCCAGCTAGATTGAAACGTTCTCTTGAAAAATAAAGGTACGCTAGTACGGTACCGGTACACCACAGCTTCATCGGGTACAGGGCTGCTGTGGGGTCCACGTCAACTAAGCATCCGATCCATCCTGTCCATTAGATGCTCCCCTTAGATTTAGAAATGGGGGAAAAATCAGCCTGAACTGAAATTCAGGTGGGCCATAACACAAGGAAAATGTTCGGAGGGGACATTCAACCAATCAAACATTCTCTATTGCTTGTGGGGCCCAGAATGTAGTGTATTTGCAATCTAATCTATTCATTAGAGGCATGTCACTAAGAGAGATGGACAATCCAAAAATCAGGAAATTTGAAATCTAACACAGCCACACCACATGAATTTAGAGACCTTATGCAAGAGTTTATATTTTTCCATGAGTTTTGGTCTAATTAGGATATGAATCAACCAGGAAATTTGAAATCTAACACAGCCACACCACATGAATTTAGAGACCTTATGCAAGAGTTTATATTTTTCCATGAGTTTTGGTCTAATTAGGATATGAATCAACCTGATTTTTGGATTCTACGGTGATATTGATAAAAACGATGGACGGTTGGATCGGATTTATAATTACGTGGTCCCCACAACAGCGCTGTTGAAGCACAGATTGCGGCGGTGCCTGTACCATAAGAGCCACCTGTTAAAAATAAACCACCCCTTACATAATCGATCCACTATCCCTGTTTGATACTCTGGCCTAATGTGATGATTGATACGCAGGCGCTGAGACATTTTACACGCGGTGCCAGACATGAACTAAAACTAAAATGCCAAATTGTGAGATCCCACCGTAGATAGGCAATCATCCCACTTTAGCTCTGGTTTGTCGGCACCAGTTTACCAAATTAGAGCCAATCCCTATTTTTCAACTCAACCGTCCAATAATGTCTGCCAATCGACTATATAAGTGATCAAATTAGCATAAAATTTTCTTTTATTATCCCTTTACACTGGGGCTCAGAACTTGGACGGTCTATCTCTAGTTTATTATATGCCACGTGTACAATTTATTTACGCCTGCGTATCAACTATTACACTCAACCAGAGTATCAAACATTTTCCTTTCCCTTTCTAACTTATTATTCGTCACCCTCATGTGCACTGCCACCTCTCGACCCCTCGTGCCGAGATTCCCACATAAGCTTTGCTAGTTCCACGCGCGTGTAAAACAGGATCCTTGATAAACAGGCACGTGTCAGAGATCTGAGCTTTCTATATGTTTAGAAAAAACTCTCAAATCATTTTTCTAAAAAAAAAAGTCCTTTTTTACTTGTAACCAAGCCAAAATGTACAAATTAAGCAGGTGGATACAAACAAAAATTAATGGCCATTCATTTGATTTTGTTCGTTGTGGCATTTTTCTGTTGTGAATTTTTCTGATGTTTAGAATAGAAAATCTAAACACTTTATCCAACAAGTTCGACGTCTCAGATCTCGCACAAGTTTTTACATTTGAACGTGTAATAATGTCGATGTGCAGAGATCCCACACGCGTGTGGAATTGTCAAACCCTACTTCCCATGTAATCTTTCTCCCTTGCATTTTAAAACAGTGAGACATAAAAGGCAGGCATCATGGTCACGAGGTGTACGAGAAATTGCTTTGGTTCGTCGCGAGAAATTCTTCCATTTTTCCGTTTCGTAAGAACAGTTCGTTTTGCCTCCGCCGCGACTCAGAATCCAGCGCGTGTGCCACCAACTGGGGCCCATATTCTGAAGTGTTATGAAGATTTTGAGCCATTCATATTCTCTTCTCTGACTAGAATAAGCTATTTTATCCGAATCAAGTTTCAGATACTGTGCTAACTTTTGATTTCAGGGATGAATGGGAACCATTGAAAATTTTCTTCTCATTATTTTAAAATCATCCATGGATAGTGATGATCCTGATCATCCGTTCAGCCTAATTTTATCCAGATGCTCAGTATATCATAGATTCCACAAGATGGACGGCTACGATCAGCTGTCCACTCATATTGTAGGCCCCGCTGTAAGGATGATTTGAACGTGTTAATATCGCTTCAAGCCCACACGCATGTAAAACCCTGCCCATCAACAATTAAGCACGTGTGTCAATATCCAAGCCCTCCATTAGTCGGGTGACATTGATTAGTTGATCTTGCTCCAAAATTAGCCGTTTCACTCCTCAGGTGGGCCACAACGTGAAACAAACGGATGGCTAAAACAGTTCTCTTCTCGAGCCATCTATTTGCTTTGTACATTGTGCCCCACCCAGGAGGTAAACGGCCTGATGTAGCCAGTGTGGCCCACCTGATGGAAAGATCATCTCTTATACCTATAAAGAAAAGTAAGATGCTAAAAGTTTAAGGCTTTAAAAGGATAAGATATAGACAGATTTTATCATATGCATTTCCAACATTAGAAATAGGTATAAATTCCAATTCCATCTAAACAAGTGCAGCATAAATCAGATACGAATATCATCTAATTGGATATCTAACTAGTATCTAGCTATTTAAAAAAGTTTTTTTTTTAAAGGTAAGCACTTAGTAAAGCTTAAAATAGTTCATAATAGAAAAATAAATAATTAATTACTAATGTATAAAACCTATAGCAATTAAATAAAAACTTAGTAGCTTTAATGAAAGATATTGCCAATAATAGCAACATTGACCTTATCATCAACATGATCATCCACATCCATGTCAAGACTGAAATCCGTAGAATTTAATATATCATGCATTAGTATTTAAGATTTTGAAAAAGAGATATTATTAGTTGAGTATATTATGAAAATGCTCTCTTATAATTTGAATAATGGGATACAGGCATGGTTATATGAGTGCCCAACCTGCTGCCAAGTTGGGTAATCAGATACTCGATTAAATCAGATAATCAATCGAGTAGAATATTTTAAATTGGGTAAGAATCTCATTTTCCATGTATAATTTTCTTGGATAAAAAATATAAAATAATCAATACCAAGACCTCAATGATGAAACGAGGGTATCTTCACGCTCCACCGCTGGATGGTATTCTCTTGTGACATTATGTGTACACATGGTTTAAAGTTACATCCTAGTCACTTGGGGTCAAACTGAGATTAGGTGTTACTTGGGTCACACTAGAGTGAGGGTTACCTTTACCATAGGGCCCACCTTAATGATGTTTTGTATATTTTTGCTATCCATTTGTTTCTCTGGCTCAGTTAATAATGTATTTTCAAAAATTAAGTAAATCCAAATCTCAAGTGTTTCTATAGCCCAGTTTACAATGTATTCTAAGACATTAAGCAGATCTAAATTTCAAATAGACTACAACACATGAATCTTTCGCTATTGAATGCCCACCATTAAAAGTTCTTAGGGCCTATAGTAATGCCAACTGTAATGTTTATTTTCCATCCAACCCATTGATAACGTCAACAAAAACTAGATGAAGGGAAGATATGAATATCAGCTTGATGCAAAACTTTTATGGACCACAAAAGCTTTTAATGGTCATCAACATTGTTGCTAATGGTGTGGTCTACCTGACGTTTGGATCTGCTTGAGTTTTGGGGCTGCGTCCTAAAATCATAGGGAGAAACGGATGGGCGTCGTGGATGTACAAAAAATTCATCAAGGTGGGCCCAACGTGGTAAGGATAACACCCACTAATATGTTCCCCTGTAAACACCTAATCCGCTTTCGAGTCAACCAAGCTCAATCGGTTCGATGGCAAAAGCCACCCATGACTCAGGCAAGTCAGGCGGATTCAGCCCTAGCTCAGGCGAGTCCCAGACTTGACTTAAAAAACAAACCAGTCAATCTGAGCCACTCAATCTTTAACCATGTGTGCAAGTTCCAGAGTTTTCACTACTTTTTATGGGGTGCAAAATGAAAACCTAAATCTTCTCCATTTAAAATTTTCACATGAAAAGCTGAGATGTAACATGTTTTTTACCATGAATTCTATGAAACATCTACCAACGTTCACCATATTGCACCTATAAAGATAGCAATGTCTCGCCTGTACTACAAATCCATATCCGCACATACACATGCAAATTACCTAACTCACTTTCCAACATGTCACGTGTCTTGGATATCTGAACCGTGCATAAAGTGGAACCCATCATCAACATCACCCAGTGAAAAAAATCAGGTGGTCCACTCATAAAATAGGCCAACCTAATCTAATTCAATATACAGGTATGGGCCCACCTAATACACATAATCACCCAATCCAATCGATATCCATGACCACACCTTTTACACAGCTCAGATGGCCCACACAAGCGACCGGTTGGGACGTGAGCTGATGTGATCATTCCTTTAAAGCATGATTTCACCACCTCCCCTGAAAGATACGAAAAGACGCCGAGAAATTGCAATTGATAATAGATCACAAGGACGTAACAGGCAGCTCATGTGCAAGCCGCACATGTGCACTCATAGCACAAAGGTTATGAGATCCAAACCATCCATCAGAAGGCTACCACTACAAAGATGCTCCAAATCAAGAATCAGTTGGACCCAATTGTCAGGTGGGCCACAATGTAGGAAACAAATGAAAATTTACCAAAGTTTTTCTAACACATCTACGAGTTTCTAATATTGCAACCCACCTTCATTTCTGATCAAGGACATTTACATGGAGAGACCCACCTGACGAATGGCTTGGATACTGCACAAGTTGGCACGTGTGGTGACATGTACATGAGCTACCTTCCTTCACATGCAGTGATGGAATAGTATAAAGAGATAAGCTAATATAAAATACAGACAAAGTTACTCACCCCATCCCCCAACCTCTCCTCACCCATAAACAAATGCAAGACTGACTCCCATCTAAATTCTCTCTCTCTCTCTCTCTCTCTCTCTCTCTCTCTCATTGTCTAGCTGTTCTTGGATCCGGAGAATCTGGGTCTTGAAGCCACAGCTCTAAAAAATAAGGAAAATACATGGGCTTCTCTCCTTTCTTCTCCTTCTCCATTCCTTATCCCAAATCCTCTGTTTCCACATTGGAGTAGGAAACCATAGTACTAATGTCCATGTATCCATGGAGCTTCTTGTGTCTCTTCCACTTCTCTTTCTTCTCCATTTTCACACCTTTCACAGCTCATGCCATCAACGTCCAAGGCCAGGCTCTCCTTTCCTGGAAGCAGACTCTCAACGGGTCGGTCGAGTCCTTGAGCAGCTGGAACCCGGCGGATGAGACACCATGCAATTGGTTCGGCGTCTCATGCAATTCAAACAAGCAGGTTGTGGAAATCACATTGAGGTATGTGAATTTGCTAGGCCATGTCCCAACTAATCTATCTGCATTGAGGTCCTTGAACAAACTAGTCCTATCAGGAACAAACCTCACCGGCCCGATTCCTGCTGAATTGGGGAGCTTGCGTGAATTGGGTCACTTGGATTTGAGTGATAATGGCCTCTCGGGCGAGATCCCAGCTGAGATTTGCAATTTGAGCAAGCTGGGGACGTTGCGTCTTAATTCAAATCGGCTGGAGGGGGCCATCCCGACTGCGATTGGAAACCTATCCAGTCTTCAATTGCTGATTCTGTATGATAATCAGCTCAGTGGAGAAATCCCATCTACAATAGGAAGCTTGAAGAGTCTAGCTGTTTTAAGAGCTGGTGGTAATAAGAATTTGGAAGGTCCACTTCCAATGGAGATTGGGAATTGCAGCAATTTAGTTATGTTGGGACTTGCAGAAACAAGCATTTCAGGATCTCTCCCACCCAGCTTCGGATTCTTAAAGAAGCTGGAGACGCTAGCGATCTACACCGCCCTCCTTTCCGGCCCACTTCCGCCTGAATTGGGTGAGTGCAGCGAGCTACAGAGCATCTACCTCTATGAGAATTCACTGTCCGGATCAGTCCCGGCCCGCCTGGGGAACCTCCGCAAGCTTCGAAACTTACTGCTGTGGGAGAACAATCTGGTCGGCGTGATCCCCCCGGAGCTGGGGATGTGCAGTGAATTGGTGGTGATCGATCTGTCGATGAATTCTATCACAGGCGGCGTCCCGCGAGAGCTAGGGGATCTGAGCTTCCTTCAGGAGCTCCAGCTGAGTGTCAATCAGATATCTGGCCGGATACCCATCGAGCTCGCGAATTGCCGGAGCTTGACGCATCTGGAGCTCGACAACAACCAGATATCGGGCTCAATCCCATCCGAGCTGGGGCAGCTGAGGAATCTCACATTGCTCTATCTGTGGCAAAACAAGCTGGAGGGGAGCATCCCGCCATCGATCGCTCAGTGTGGGGGCCTTGAGGCGATTGATCTGTCACAGAACGGTCTGATTGGGCCGATCCCGAAGGGAATTTTCGAGCTGCAGAATCTCAATAAGCTCCTTCTGCTGTCCAACAACCTGTCGGGGGAGATCCCGCCGGAGATCGGGAACTGCACTTCGCTCGTCAGATTCCGGGCTAATGGAAACAAGATCACGGGGAAGATACCGCCGCAGATTGGGCGGCTGCAGAACCTGGACTTCTTGGATCTCGGGTCTAACCGGCTGATCGGGCCCATCCCGCGCGAGATCGCGGCCTGCCGGAACTTGACGTTCCTCGACCTGCATTCCAATGCGATCTCCGGAGCCCTGCCGGAGAATCTTGGGCAGCTCGCCACGCTGCAGTTCGTGGACGTCTCCGATAACGCGATCGCCGGCGGGCTGACCTCTGACCTCGGGGCGTTGACCTCGTTGACCAAGCTCGTCCTGAGTCAAAACCGTTTCTCCGGTCAAATCCCCCCGCGTATCGGGTCGTGCGTGAAGTTGCAGCTGCTGGATCTGAGCCGGAACGGGTTCTCCGGCGAGATCCCGGCCAGCCTGGGTCAGATCCCGGCGCTCGATATCGCTCTGAACCTGAGCTGGAACAATCTCTCCGGCCAGATCCCGGCGGGTTTTACGGGCCTGGGAAAGCTCGCCGTCCTCGACCTCTCCCACAACCACCTCTCCGGCGGCCTCCAATTTCTCGCCGGCCTCCAAAATCTCGTCTCGCTCAATATCTCGTCCAACGATTTCTCGGGCCGGCTCCCGCCCACCCCGTTCTTCTCGAAGCTCCCCCCAGCCGACGTCGCCGGCAACCCCTCCCTCTGCGTCGCCAGCGCGGTCTGCACCGCCGACCGCGCCGGGGGTTCTGCTGCGGCGCGGCGCGCCACGCGGTCCGCGAGGATCGTGATGGTGGTGCTACTGTGCGCCGCGTGCGCGCTTCTCGCGGCTGCGCTGCTCATTTTCCTGCGCGGGAGGAGGGCAGACGGTGGGGCCCACGGAGGACGGGAGAAGGACGGAGAAGATGACGTGGAGCTGGGCCCACCGTGGGAGGTGACGCTTTACCAGAAGCTCGAACTGCCCATCGCTGACGTGGCGAGGTGCCTGACAGCTGGCAACGTGATCGGGAAGGGGTGGTCGGGGGTCGTCTACAGGGCGAACATTCCATCAGGGCTGACGGTGGCCGTCAAGAGGTTCAGGTCGTCGGAGATGCTCTCGGCGGCGGCATTCACGTCGGAGATTTCCACGCTGGCGAGGATACGGCACAGGAATATCGTGCGCCTGCTGGGGTGGGGTGCGAACCGTAAGACGAGGCTCCTTTTCTACGACTACATGCCGAACGGTAGCCTCGGGGCGCTGCTGCACGAGGGGGGGAACGCAGGGGTGCTGGAATGGGAGACGCGGTTCAAGATAGCGCTGGGCGTTGCCGAGGGGCTGGCCTACCTACACCACGACTGCGTGCCGGCTATCCTGCACCGGGATGTGAAGGCTAACAACATCCTGCTGGGGGAGCGGTACGAGGCTTGCCTGGCGGACTTTGGTCTCGCCAGGCTTCTGGATAACGAAGATGGGTCGAGGGATGATGGCTCGCTTTCGAACAACCCCAGGTTCGCTGGGTCATATGGCTACATGGCGCCGGGTGCGTATGGTTCTCCCCTCTCTTTCTCTCACTCACTCCATCCGCTACGCTACCGTCTGTTTCGTATCGCTGTCTTACGCTAACGTGCGCTTACGGTGCATGGTCATTAAGCCCCGATTCTTGGAGGTAAATGGGGCTATGTTTAAATGCATTGAAAAGACCATTTAACCCCTGGCGTTTTCCTTACTGAGAGGCAAAATGGTCATTTTCTGAAAGGCACGGTGGCCGGACTATCTCCCACGTCAAGTGGCCCCACGTTGGAAGCGTCCACCGTATGGATGGGACCCACCACACACATACAGGATGTGACTAAATGAACTCCTATGGGCCCACCTTTTCTTCCCATTATTCCACTGGGACCCACTAATGTCTGCGGTGTGAACGGACCCATACCCGAACTCAAAAGAGACGGGCGGCGATGTAGCAGGATTTGTTGGATGACAGGCTTATGTCACACATGGTTTGGCCTGATATTCAGCCACATGGGTTGCTTGCATGCCGTCCAATCAAATCTAGCCACGTTACTATCAACCTGACCACATTCCAAAAAATTGTGAACCCAAGGACTGTTTCACCAGAGACCGCTAACAGTACAGTTTTAAATGTTGCTTTCAAGGAACTGTTTCACCAGACGCTGCTAATGGTACAGTTTTAGTTGCATGCTTTCAAGGATATTTAAAACTTAGACCTAAGGGTGCATTCGGCTGCACCACATATCAAGTAACAAAATATCATGATATTTGGTGCAGCCAAACATGCACTAAAATTGTAATTTATTAAATTGTATGTTTTTAGCACCTATTGCTAACTTTGGTTATGATCCATTAATCTGCAGAGTACGCATGTATGATGCGGATCACCGAGAAGAGCGACGTCTACAGTTACGGCGTTGTCCTTCTAGAGATCATCACTGGTAAAAAACCAGTAGACCCATCATTCCCAGAAGGTCAGCACATTGTCCAGTGGGTCCGCAATCATCTACGCAGTAAACATGATCCGGTCGAGATCATCGACCCCAAGCTCCAAGGCAGGCCCGACCCCCAAATCCAAGAAATGCTCCAGGCGCTCGGGATTGCCCTGCTCTGCGCAAGCAATCGTGCCGATGATCGCCCCACAATGAAGGACGTGGCTGCATTGCTGAGGGAGATCCGACACGACCCGCCTGTCGGGGGCGATGCTCACAAGCTGGCTGCTGATTCCTGGAAGCAGCCCGACGCACCGTCCTACTCATCGACAGCGGCCCACCTGCTCAATCAAGGGTCCTCACATTGTTCACTGGCCTACTCTTCTTCATCTGCCAGTTCATGCCATGGAATGAATTTGTGTTGAAAAAACAAAATTAAGGATTTTGAATGAGCAGTCTAACTTAGTAGAAGGTGGTAGGTATTTTCACTCATGAGGGCATTTTGGTAAATGTATAGATGACAAGGTTATGTGAGTGTATAGCTAGCTAGCTAGCTAGAAAGCAATGCTTTAACCTTAACTTGGTAGAGGGGTATTTTGGTCATTGCCAATATTAGGGGCAGTTTGGTCATTTGGTGACATGGGATTTTTGTTGTAAAATAGAAGGTAGTTTGCTCAATCAAGAGGTGTAGTGGCTCATTCCTTATTTTCAAGTGAATGGGCATGTTTGGATGTCACTTGAAAAATCAATTTTCCCTGTTTTACTCCAACATGCAAAACGTTAGTTGTTGGTGCTTGTTTGGATGTCACTTTATGGTATATATTCATCAATCAAAAGGTGTAGTGGTTAATATCTTATTTTCAAGTGAAGGGCATGTTTAGATGTCACTTGGATAATCATTTTCCCCCTGTTTTTACTCCAACATGCAAAATATTAGTTGTAATTGCCTGTTTGGACGTTCGCTTGATGGTTTATATTCATCGATCAAAAGGTTTAGTGGTTCATTTCTTATTTTAAAGTGAAGGGCATGTTTGGATGTCACTTGAAAATTCATTTTCCCCCTGTTTTACTCCAACATGCCAAATATGTAGTTGTTAGTTAGGGCATGTTTGGATGTCACTTAAAAAAATCATTTCCCCCTGTTTTACTCCAACATGCAAAATATGTAATTGTTAGTGCCTGTTTGGACATTGCTTAATGGTTTATATTCATCAATCAACAGGTGTAGTGGTTCATTTCTTAGTTCCAAGTGAAGTGCGTGTTTGGATGTCACTTGAAAAATGAATTTTCCCCTGTTTTACTCTTAACTCGCAAAATATGTAGCTATTAGTGCATGTTTGGACGCCACTTAATGGTTTATATCAATCTCACTGCTAGGACCCATCATTTCAATAGAGGCATGCTCATCATTGCCCTTCTTTGACTGGACCACACAAACATGCCATGCTTTCGCACATTGCCGAGCATTGCCTAAATGCTATTTTAGCTATGCATTTGCACATTTAAAAATTAGCTCATTTTAGAGTGGCACCCAAACAGGCCTCAATTATTTTATATATATATATATATATATATATATACACACACACACACACATGGGAAAAGATTGCATGTCCCAAACTACTGCTTGGGTGGATAGGATTGTGTGGGCTGTGAATCTCCCACCATCCATTGATGAAATTCGAGTAATTTTAATGCCTATCTTCTCTACATCGTCCAATGACTTGTTCCTCCATGCGTTGCTACTTCAAATTTCTACAATTACACATCACCAATGAACAGTGAAAGATCTCTGTACACTTATCTTTTATGTGCCAATGAGAGAATTTGAGTTATCCCTGGGAAAATTGTAGTTAGGAGATGACACCAACAAATGGATAAAAATATCTGAGATTTGTGGTCCAGCAATCAGCATTAAAAAATGTATAGATTCATGGATTAGAGGTTTGAAGATTTGAGAATCTCAACATCAATTTCCTTCACAATGTTTCGGCTGATGATTTGAATTATAAAAGAATAATTGGGTGATTGGACAAGGATGGGATATTGATGGGCCCCAATGATCCCACCGACTGTCATATAATGCACCCATAACAAGCTTTCGTCATGAGTGTCTCACATAAACCTATCGTTGCTTGTTTGTATTTTTGCAATACTTTTCAAATGAAAATGATATGCTTAGAATCCAAGTTTCTTTTTACGAAAAGGGGCATGGAACTCATTTTCAATTTCTAAATTGATAAGTGAAAATTGAAAAAATAGAATAATATATTTGTAAATAAAATTTTAAATTCAATTTTAATTAGTAAAAAGAAATAAATTAAAAATTAATCATTGACCTTTTCACATTTTCATATAAATTTATAAAAAACTGTACCCCAAATCAAGTGCATAAATTTCCTATAGAATACAATGTTTTTCATTTTATCATGTGGATTTGTGGGATGTGGATTGACGGCAGCAAATGGCCTGAAAGATATTCCTACCGCCCTAATGATGTAGGGATGAACATGTTGAGGTCAATCATCGTCTTCCTCAAGGATAACTACTCCAAATCTATAGAACTCGTCTAAACTTTTTACAGAGATTTCTCGAATCCATGAAGAAAGAAAGCAAGAAAAATAAAAATAAAATTCATAAAATTCATAATTTGATTGATGAATGAAATTAATAATCTCACAACTCTTTAAATATGGATACTAAGCAATGAGAGAGATTTAAGAATCAAACTACAACTAGAACTCCTATAATTTGCAACTTACTATAAATAATAAATTTACTATTTATAAACGATTATAATTTCCACTAGTGTATGAGGTTTTTGGCCAGAAATAGTAAGTGTCCTATTTGGCTTTGCCATGTTGTTCTCCTAATTATTCTAAGCACTTTTCATGTTGGGTGCAACTTCTAAAGCCCAACAAATGAAGAATTAGGGAAATGACCGTCGATCTAACGGTATTTCGTAAATTTAGCTTATGCAACTTAGAGTAACAGAGTTGGGTGGCTAAAGTAGCTTGTTCTACCCCAAAATCATATATTTTACGTCTGATAGTTCATTCCGAATTGCAAGATACGCCCGATCTAAGGTCTAACGGTCCAGATCACTTTTGTTGTCGACCAAACCTTTTTTATCCATCTTGACAAGGAAACCGTCCATGACCTGCTCTACATCACCTAAGCTCTGTGGGGCCATGATGTATATGCTATATTTATAGCATTTAAATATTTCCCCTGCTCATCTCTCATGAACCCAAAGAGAGGAAGATCCAAATCCCAAGTTTGACCACAACTCGAAACAATGGGAAAAATGATGCGGGCATTCATTCCCCACTATTTCTTATGGTATGGTCCACTGGAACTTTGGATCTACCTTATGTCTACTTTCATACCCTAAATTGAGGCAGAGAAACGATGAATGGAGTGGATGTAACACATATATTTCAGTGGTACACTTGAGTTTTGAATCTTTCCAAAATACCTTCGCTACCTTTTCCGCGTCTCATTCCACCTTCATTTTCCATAGCTAAGAAATGGTTTTTTATTTATTTATCTTGAAAAAAGAAAAAAAAAAGAAGAAAAAGACAGAAATACACTAAAGTTGCGGAAAAGGTAGTGAGGGTATTTTAGGAAGGAAAGATGAGATGGGCCCATTGGTGGACGTTTGGAGAAAGTGATTGCTTAATGCTCAAGTAGCTTTCAATCTTCTAGGAGAAATGTGCCTTTTGGGAATAGTAATGAGGATGTTGTGATGGGTGTTTGCTTTTACGTTGGAGAGTGATTAGAGGAGAAGATCGGAGAAGACGAGAAGGATGTGTGGTTGTGGGGGATTGAGGCAATGATTGGGCGTTTAGGATAAGGAAGCTTCCTTCATGCTATGGTTGAGCCCACTTACATCAACACCCCATGTGAGAGAGAGAGAGAGAGAGATTCTTTTATCTTACTCAAGGTCTGTTTGGATGCGTGGAACTCTACTCCATGGAAACTGCACTTTCAACCGTTTGAATGCCGGAATATAATAAAATTAGATTTTAATAAAACTCAAGCTCCATCAAGAGGGATAACTTAATAGAAGTGTAGACGTGAAATTGAAAAGAAAGAGTAAGTAAAAAGGGTGCAGACTATATACCAGAGAGAGAGAGAGAGAGAGAGAGAGCATAAATAAAAATGCCCATGATTTCAAAAGATGGGTAACCCTTTTTCAAGTACTCCCGTGTTGTGGCCTACTTAGAATCTTGATCTGCCTTTTTCTTTTATTTAACGTCCTAACTTAAGTTAGGACAACAGATGTACGGTATGGATTTCAATAGATCTACAAGGGAATGATCATGTAAGGTCTACTATATACCATAGTATTGATGAATGCATGAAGCCTACTGTGACATGTGCATGACATCCAACCCATGCATCATGTGCACCCCACCATGAAAATGAGACCCATTTGAAATTAGTTTGATATAATCATAAGGTCGGCCACAACAAGTGAATCTATAGTCTTTTGTGAGCATTTCCATTGTTTTTTTATGGTGCATCTCACCCTACTTTCACTATGGTCTGCTCACCTGATGGTTTGATTGTCCTAATTTTCATCACCACCCTACCTGATGATTGGATCTACCTGTTGAACGGATTGGATGACATACACATGTCTCGGTGGGCCCCACACCACAGTTTAACAAAGGATTGGATAAGTGTTACATCTTTTAATCATCTCCATTGATCATAAGTGCTACACAAAGTACAATATGAAAATCAACCATTCAATTTCAGGCCACTGGAATCTTTGGTATAATTTCTTAAATTCAGAGCCATGTGATTTCTTGCTGTCGTGGCACGTTTGGATGTCCCTTCTTGTAAAAAATAGAGGATGACATGATGTGGCATTTAACTAAAATAATACTTAATAACACAAGGCATGTGACCAAAGTAGATTCTTTTATATAATAACAGAGCTAATATTAGTACCCCATCTTTTTGATAGATACACCTTTTTCTTTTCAACTTTTGCCCATACAATGGTACAAAAATCTGATAGATATACCTTATTTTTGTACTTTCACCCTTTTTTCTACTTGTGGTAATAAAATAGTACCAAGCTTATATATAGGGGTAGTGGGTGAGAAATATACTTAATGAGGCGTGTGTAACTCATCCAATCCATTCATCAGATGTGTCCCACCATTTGATAGGACACCCATAAAAAATCTGCCCCATCCAACCATCAGGTGGGCCCCACCAATTGAATTTAAGTAATATTTTCTACAGTGCGGGGTCCCCCGTTACGTGTGTTTTCCATGCAACCTTGCACCATGTGCATCCCAGCATGATGATGGGGTGCCTGAAAAATAATCCGAAGACAACAGTGGAGTGGGCCCCACCACTTGAATTTGTATTTTGGGCCGTTTTTTACATTTTGGTCCATGGTGTAGAGCAGATTCGCTGAGGCCCCAATTGCGGGGCCCACCTTGATATATGTTTTATATACCCACACTATCTATCCATTTGGTCAGATTAATGGTGGGCATTCAATCACCACTGGTTCCTGTGGTGTGGTCCACCTGAGATTTGGATCCGCTTCATTTTTTGGTTGACTCCCTAAAATGAGCTGCAAAAACAGATAAACTACTTAGATATACAACACATACATCAAGGTGGCCTCACCATTGTTAGTAATTCCCTGGCCTCAATGAATCTGCTGTCTCCATGGTGTGTCTCGTCTGACGGTTGGATCGCCCTATTTTGGGGCATTCCATTTCAAGGTGGGCCAACCTTTTGGACGGTTGGATGTCATGTACCCATCACGTCCGCCCCATTTTAGACTCGTTAGTTTTGGTGGTATCGTTACTACAGAATTTGCCGTATAATTACTGTTGAGGGCTATAGTGCTATGCAGTAACCACACACCAAAGATGTGGTGCACCGCACGCATGCACGTGCAAACTGCACACGTGGTAAGATGTATCTCAATCCAAACTTCCAAGTAATGGGGTCACCCAAAACTCCATTTATGGATTGATCAGAAAATCCAGACCTCTAATTGCCGGATATTCGTTTGTTGAATTTGGACAGTTTATTACTTTCAATTTTAACCGTACATTGTATGGCCTACAATCTGCCAGTTCGGATCGTACCTTCATTGTCAGACAGCTAGTGTTCTGGTTCATCTATTGTCGGCTGCACGATTTGGACGGTCTGACTAAGTTAAATGAATTCCACGTGTACATATCCGTGCATGCGTGCGGAGCATCTTACTCTGTCGGAGTATCGAACTCTGTCGGAGCATCTAACCCGGTTCCTCTACAAACGTTGTAGAATAAGCTTATTCTATAAGTCTACCATCACGTAGAGCTCACATCCACTTCATCCATCATGCACCCCTCCTCATGTTCTCCCTGCAGCATAAAAATCAGGTTAATCAAGAAATCTGGTGCGTCACACCATTTAAAATCATACCTAAAACAGCTAAATTAGGTGGTATGGCCCACCTACGTTTTGGAATAGCTCATTTCTACTGTGTCCATTTAGTCCTGATGCAGTGCATCTTATAAAATGCATTGGACAAGATATACAAAATGCAGTGAGCCCCACAAACAATTTTTCCTTGGTGTGATCATTTGTATTTTGATTGGTATGAATTTTTGGAATTGGGAGTGAGTACAAAGGAGCCAACCTTATGAATGGGTGAATGTGGACCCCATATCACAATAGCCCCCATAAAAGAGTTATTAAAACAAGCTCATTTCTGCTTTGGGTGAGGCCATGTCAGTGAGCATATTGAGAGTACAATGGACCACCTATATAGGCCAGGTAATGTACGAATTGCCTATCTCATTGACTTAGGCTGAGGAAATGAGCATCTCAACATTAAAGCAGGCTCCGTAAGGTTATATATTTGGAAGAGTGTTGTCCAAGTATATAAAGTGACTCTGTTTCGATGAAAATAATTGCACCAATTATTGTAGTGAACTCTCTGTACGTGAATTTTTTTGTGAGTGATCTTTAGGTAGGACTCACTTCCTTAGTTTTCCTTCTCTGTCTAATTTGGAGCAGTGTTGACTCCTATATGAAAATGCATTTGATTTTCGAGTTGCACTAATTAAAAGAAGATTTAGAATTTGCGGCTGGCTAGATAGTATAGAATCGCTTAAACATAAACTGTAAATTCTGAGTAAGAACCTTAGTGATAGAAAATGAATGAGTTAGGTACCATTTTTTTGTTTACACTTATATGTGGTTTTTATTTTACAGGATTTATCAGTTTTTAGAAAATTTTAGCAGAACTTCAGTAATATTTACATCTAGCCATACTTCGCAAGATTTATGATCCTGAGTAGACAAATAACAATAATAAAAATAATTATAGATAAGAGAGAAGGATTGTAAAAATAAATAAAAGAGTGAATGTGTGTTACTGGTGTCCTTATAATGTGTGGAGTTGAATGCAAATTGACTTGAGATGTGAGAAGGAAAAGAGGGGACCAAACACCCTTTTCTGCAAAAGAGATAGTCTATTATCCTCGATTCCAACACTACTCTTGATTTTTAGCGGCTTCTTGGATAATGTCTCCTTGATTGGGCATAAGAAATCTCTAGATACTTCGGAACCTTGGACAGATGCTACACATGCACCCTGCACATTCTAAGACCCTGAAAACCCTTTTTGTTGTTTTTTTCTCTCCCATAACATTTCTCTCATTGTCTATTAACTTGTTTTTTTTTTTTGCCCCTGAATGGTTATCATGATGCGGTTTATATAGATGAGATAGACAATCATTCAAGGATTGCCTATAACCTTATAGGTGTTAAAAACTAATGTCTTAAATCTGTTTTGTCTAGGCTGCTCGACCGGTCGAGGACCTGGCTCAACCAGTGGAGGGTTCACTCGACCAGTCGATGCCAGCTCCACTCAAAGTCTAGCGTGCACATTTTTTGGAAGTTCATGGTGCTCGACGAGTCGAGGCTCAGGCTTGACCGGTCGAGGGTGCCCTTCGACCAATCAAGGACCTGACTCGACTAGTCAAGGGTTACGCAGATTCGTCCATGGATTTTACACAGACTGCGTAAATTTATGGCGGTTTCGCAGAGCTGCTAAAAAGGAGTTCCCTAAATTATAAATAAGGGTCCCTAGGGCTATTCTAAGACTTTCTAAAGGGGTTCCTAAAAGGGTTTTAAGGTTTCTAAATGGTGTAGCAAGGGTGAGATTCGAGGTTGTTCGAATTGGGTAAGTCGTTTCTCTTTGTAATTTATGCTTTCATAATGGAATTCTGTCGATTTGTGCCGTAGTTTTCCACGTTAAATCTGTGTGTTCTCTTGTGTATGCTTGGTGCCATTGGATTACTATCCTAAATCTAGATCTGTGTGATTAAACAGATCCCCAACAAGTGGTATTAGAGCAATCGTTGGGGCACAAATCTGAATATGAAGGATTAGTAATAATGGAAAGCACTAGGTATGAGATTGAGAAGTACTCAAGAAAAAATAATTTTAAATTATGGAATATCAAGATGATCAGTTCCTTAATCAACTAAGGCAAAGATGGTGATCTTAAGGAGCAAAAGTCTATTATGACTGATGATTAATGGAATACTCTTGATAAGAAGGCTTTATCATCGATCCGTTTATGTCTCACAGATGATGTTCTCTATAATGTCATGAGGAAGAAAACTGCGGCTAAGTTATGGGCGAAGTTACAGAATGTCTATATGAAACAATCCTTTGAAAATCGCATATACTTGAAGCAGCAGTGGTATAACTTTAAGATGACAGAAAGTGGAGATCTGGAGGCTCACATCAGCAACTTTAATAAATTTGTTTGCAAATTGCTTGATATGGAGAAAGTGATGAAAAATGAAGAACAAGCATGTATGTTGTTGAATTCTCTTCTGGCGTCTTATGAGTCATTCAAGGATACTATGCACCACTAATAAAACCCTGAGTGTCGACACTGTTATCTTAGCCCTTCAAGGGAAGGCTATGAGAAAGCTTAACGACGATATAGGGATATCTTCTGATGCACTGCTTACAAGGGGTAGGAATTCTGAATAAGGTACAGGTTTTTCAGGTTTTAAGTCCAAATCTAAGGGCAAGGGCAAAAGAAAGGTAAAGTGATAGAACTGTGAGAAATGTAAAGTGATGGAACTGTGGGATGGAAGGACATGTGAAGAAGGATTGTACAAATCCTAAATCTAAGAGAGAAGATTCTAGGGCTTCGTACAAGGAGGTCAATGCTACCACGTCAGATGAATTGAGTAGATGTGATGGTGATGTTTTGTCCGTGTCTACGATCAGACGGTCATACAATGATCGTAAGGACGAGTGGATTTTAGATACAAGGGTATCTTTTCACATGACCCTTCATCGAAGTTAGTTCACCAGTTATTGGGAGTGCGATGGTGGACAGGTATTTATGGGCAATAACATTGCCTGTAATGTTGTGGCTATTGGTACTGTGTGCATCAAGATGTTTGATGGGGTGGAGCGTATCCTGAATAATGTGAGGCACGTTCCTAACATGAAGAAGAATCTAATTTCTCTTAGCGTACTTGAGGTAATGGGCTGTAAGTACACGAGTATTGATGGTGCTCTTAAAGTATCTAAGGAGGCACGAGTAATCATGAAAGCGCACGACTCGGTAACATGTACAGGTTGATCGAGAGAACTTCAAAAGATGGAACTGCAGTGGATGTAGCAGATTCTACCTCTGCACGTGTGTGGCATGATGAGCATGGCCACATGAGCGGGCAGGGCAGGAAGGCTAAGACGCGCGGACAATGATACAGAGTAAGTGGAGCAACCACCTGTGAGAAGAATCACATAGCATAATCGCAGGATATCGGCGAGGTACATGGACGACTTCAATATCGCAGGGGATTCATCTTCTATTCAGATGACTCTAGGTGATCCTGGTGCTGAGAAGTGCAAGGTGACTATGGGTGATGTGATGGACTCATTGCACCAAATCGATACATGGGAGCTGTGGAGCTTCCAGTGGGTCAGGAAGCGGTTGGATGCAGGTGGATCTTCAGGAGGATACAGTATAGATATAGGGCGATGTTGGTAGCGAATGGTTATGCTCAGAGAGAAGGGATCGGCTTCTCAGAGATATTTGCGCCGATGGTATAGCAGGTGTCTATTAGATCCGTGATTGGCGCTGGTTGGCCAACGTGATCTCAAGCTAAGAAGGATGGATGTAGAGTCTGAACTTCTGTAAGGAAAAATGGAAGAACAGATCTACATGAAGCAAACTAGAGTAGTTCGAAATTTAAAGGGACTGAGAAAAAAGTTTTCAGGAGGTCGTTGCACGACATATCACCTAGGCAGTGGTATAATTTGATTCCTTCATGACAAGTTAGGTATTATATGTTAATGACATATACATCGTCAATTATGACATGTCTGATATCAATATAATAAAGACTCGGTTAAGTGAGACATTTAGGATGAAGGATCGGGGGCTGCAAAGATGGTTCTCGACATTGAGACGAAAAGATGAGTAGGCTTTGGTTATCTCAGATAAAATACCTTAGGTAGGTATTGATCAAAGAGGTGATGAACCATGTAAAGTCGGAGAGCGTTCCCTACGCGTCTCTCCTCAAGTTTTCCTCAGGACATGTCCCAAAATAGATGAGAAAAAACAGGATATCTCATGATCTTTATTTGAATGCGGTTGGCAGTGTATGCCATGGTCTGGATTAGATCGGTTATTTAAGAGGCTATCAGTGTTGTGAGCAAGTACCCCAATAACCAATATTGGGTAGCGATGAGATGGTAAGAAGACTACGTCTTTCCTTTTGAGAAGACAAGAGCAAAAGTGGTTGGGCACGTGGATTTTAATCCGGCAGACATGCTCACCTAGAATGCTCCTGTAGAGAAGTTCAAGTTCTGTGCAACTTCTCTGAGCTTGAAGATGGCAAAAAAGAAGGATAGAGTGTGCACGAGAAGCTATGATGTGATATAGAAATAAGATAAGAGGTCAAGAAGCTACATGGTTGAAGATTGAAGATATGATGGAGATTGTTGAAAACTGATGTCTTAAATCTGTTTTGTCTGGGTTGCTCGACCGTCCGCCCGACCGATCGAGGCTAGCTCAACTCGAAGTCCAACGTGCACGTTTTTTGGAAGTCCATGGTGCTCGACTAGTCGAGGCTAAGGCTCGTCCGATTGAGGGTGCCCTTCGACCAGTCGAGGACCTGGCTTGAGCAGTCAAGGGTTACGTAGATTCGTCGCAGATTTTACGCAGACTGCTTAGATTTGAAGCGGTTTCGCAGAGGTGCGAAAGAGGAGTTTTCTAAACTATAAATAGGGGTCTTTAGGGCTATTCTAGGGCATTCTAAGGCTTTATAAAGGGGTTCCAAGGGTTCCTAAAAGGGTTTTAGGGTTTCTAAAGGGTGTAGCAAGGGTGAGATTTGAGGTTGTTTGAATCGAGTAAGTCCTTTCTCTTTGTAATTTATACTTTCATAGTGGAACTCTGTCGCTTTGTGCCATGGTTTTTTTCCCAAAAGGGTTTTCCACGTTAAATATTTGTGTTCTCTTGTGTATACTTGGTGTCATTGGATTGCTATCGTAGATCTAGATCTGTGTGATTCCGCAACACAAATCCCCAATAATAGGCTGCCTTCGTAGTTGCTATTAGGATAAAACGTCATAGTGTGGGGCCTATGACAACGTAGCTTTGGAATGACTGCCTATAAATTTTTGTCATTTTTGGGCCGTAGTTGCAATGCAAATAATTTGAAATTTTAGGCAATCATTTAATGATTGTCTACCAAATTTTGTTATTTTAGGGCCTAGTTGTTACATGAATAATTTTGGGATTGTGGGATTTATAATATGCGGTTGAGATTTGTCCTATCAGGTTTGTTTTGGGGTTGATCAAATCCGGCAGTTGTCTCCGAGAGGCGCCGGTGATCCTTTTGACTTCATCAGTTCGAATTTTTTCACTATTGGAGTATGAGGAATGTGGCTTGATCGAAGTTGTACATAGTCAAGGTTTCCTGGTATTTTAGACAATCGATATCTGATTTCATCGAGCCCACCAATCCAGTTCGTTAGTTATTTTTGTGACTAGTCAAAAGTTTATCCTACCTGACTTGCTTGGCTTTTCAATAGGGACTAATTCTCCCAAAATATTTATCAAAGCTGGGCTAAAAATCAAAGAATAGTTTAATCTCATTTTGGGTAGGATATCTACAAGAACAAAGGCTTCAATTGAGCCCATGGGTTAGACGTAGTTCACAAAAAGAACATACGGGTGGTTTCTAGCAATGGTTGGCAGATTAACAAATATTCCTCAATTAATAAGATTTTTTTAAAGCACAATTAATTAACAATAGATTTGATTGTGTTTTTTTTTTTTGTTTTTTTTTTTCCTTTTTTGGTTAACTTTTTTATTTGGGGCCATCCCTCTCATATAAATAAATAGCACTCTAAGCAATGAAAGGGCATGCAACTTTTTCCTCTCCAATGTTTTCATGGTATCAGAGATTGAGACAGCAATATACCTTTTGAGTAATGAGATTCAATCTCAACCCTTCATTTGCTCCATTACAGAGTGAGTCTTGCAAATAGAAATCACCATGCATTAATAGCATATTGATGCCTTAAGCCCAATATCAAGACACATCAACTTGAAGGGGTACACCTTATGAACAGTGTGGATGTAGTGCTACAAAGAAGTCTTGGAGTAAGCTTATTCTGCAAACATTGTAGAGGAACTGCCTTTAAGAAAATGCAAGAGAGAAAAGGCCAATTTCTCTGCAATATTCGTAGAAAAAGCTTATTCTACTATTATATTTCACTCTACAATTATATTTGTTGAACCATTATGGTTTTTTGTGTGCTCAGCGATATAAATAAGGCCTATCCAACCATCATACATGATATGCATGGTCCACTCTTTTACACGATATAGCTCACTTATTGATTGTATTGATTAACTTATTTTTGGACATCCAATCATCATAGTGGGACTAACATGATGTTTAAGTGGTTTGAAATACATAAAATATGGTGGACCCAGCACAGAGAGTTGAATAGCATTTACAGCAAACTGCTCCTTTATGGCAGTGCTTAATTTGCAGAAACTAAAATGTCGGGGCACGTGCCATGCACGAGTAGAGAACCCACGAGAGTGGACCACAAACAAATGCAAAACAACGCTCGAATCAGATGGAGAGAGAGAGAGAGAGAGAGAGAGAGAGAGAGAGGGACTGCAAATGGGCACGTGAGTGCACATGGCTATCAATTTGTCTATACCTGACCGTACATGTGACCACATGTACTTTAATCGTGGGACCTTTATTTGGTGGGACCCACGTCTCAAAGGCAATGATGCAATATGACACCGAGTGGATGATCTCAACTGTTAATCGGGTTACAATTGAAGACAATGGAAAAACGGTTGGCTTTCAACCAGGTCAGTTCCTCTGCAACGCTGCTTGTGGGGCCCACCATGGTGTGTGTAATGCATTACATCCACACCATCCATCACCCTGATCCGAAACCATAGTTTAATAAGTCAACTTTCCCGAGTCGACTCAACTTGACCAGATGTCATGAAACTTCGAGGAAAACTCAATCTGGTCATGACTCAGTCAAAACTCGATAAACCCTTATTCAATACTAGCAAAAAACCCAGTAAACACTACTCAACTCAACACAACTCAACGTTATTTATATATTATTTGCACAATTTTAAAAGAAATTGCCTAAGTACTGAGTCGACTCAACTCGACTACATTTAAAGTCGAGTCGAGTTTTCATGTTTCTAAAATATATCAAAGACTAAAGTAGGCCAATCATGTAAAATCATGCACAATATATACCTCTAAAATCACATGGTGTGGCCCACTTAAGTTTTGAAAGGGAGTGATTTTTAGGTGTCCATTCATCAGGGGTGGCTAGATGAATTGATTGGATGGCATATAAAAAAAAACACTGTAATTAAGTCCCACACAATCTGAAAGGTTTTAATGGTGAATGTTTCCATGCCAACGGTCCCGATGGTGTGATGCTGCCGATGCAGGGTGAAATTGATGGGACATGCACATAGGATGGACTTGAGTCCATTGAGCGGTTAAGATTGTCTGATCACTTGATTTTTTGGACCATGGTTCTTTCATGGTTCAATTTTTTTTAATTTTTTTTTTTTTTTTAAGAGTTGAATTGCATAACAAGATCCATGTAGCCAACCCTAATTAATTGAAATAAAGCTTAGATGGCAATGAGTGATCGTTTTCATTCGTGGTTTGCATACCAACCATATGAATGGTTTTATGGATAATGGCATCGATGCTGCTTTGGAAAGTCCATGGTTCTATACCAGGCAATGGTGTTAAAATGTGGACCCCACATCTTTCAAACCCACTACAAATGGTCAAAAGCCCAAAATTTTCCTATCAGATGATCTTAGCCATCCAAATGCTGACCTACAAATGGATGGTACACAAGATTCATCAATAATCCATATCCAAGTGTGGGGAGCTTTGATATTTCACCCATCTGCCGGCGCATGTGGTCGACATGCTTGTGGACCCAGCAAAATTCGATAAATGAATATATTTCTCGGTCACCATCATGTCGAGGGACCAAGCTTATTGAAGGAGCTAAATTAGGTATTTGCTCATTTTCTGCCCATTTCATATGCCAAAGACCTTGTACATTTAGAGAATTTTACAAAACGATAGAAGAGCATTTCTAAAATGTTTTAGAGTTCTTTTATAATTCTTCGTACAGAGTTGTAAAAAATTATATAGATGAATTTTTAAATATATTTTTTTAATGGTTGAATGATCGCCACATAACATCATCCTAGCCATTGATCATAAATGCTGTTGTATGATGATGAGGGAGTCGAAAGCATTTTTCACTTGTGCCTGTCCGTCTTGCCATTGCAGTAGGGCCTTGCATATTTGGTATGGGTTGACTAATCCACAACTATAATGGATAATTGGACCCAACTCCACACTTAGTGAGTCCGAGCTAGTAACCCATGGGGTGGGTCTAGATCCAGAAGTTCAACCCAAATTACTAAGTAGGTTGGATTTGAGTCCTCTTAAAATCAACTACTCTGACTTGACATGGACCTAATTTGTATGACCTAATTTGTAACTGGGTCTAATTTCTATCATACTAAAATGGACCAACATGGGACCTAACTTAGACATGAGAAAAGGTAGTTTATTAAGCATATGAGGGTTTTTTTAAAAAAAAAAAAAATCTTTTGGAATATAACAATCATTCACCCATTATTTCTAGAACATTGGTGCCTTTCCACTACTTATGACAATCAGGACAAGCAAGTCATTCATTTGACTCATTCGGTGGTGATCCCTCCCATGCCCCAGTACTGGTTGAGACTGGAAAAGCTCCGTGGGTTCACCATGATGAATGTGTTTTATCCACGCCATTCATTTATTTTGAGAGCTCATGTTAGCATATGGTTCAAAAAATGAGGCAAATCCAAAGTGCAAGTGGACCACACCACAGGAAGCAGTAGGAATTGAACGTCCACCGTTGAAGCCTTCCTAGGGCCCGCCAAAATGTTTATTTGCCATCCAACTTGTTAATAAAGTGACATAAACATGGACAAAGGGAAAACGCAAAAATTAGCTTGATTTAAAACTTTTGTGGCCCATAAGAAGTTTTCAACGATGAGTGTTCAATCCCCATTGTTTCCTTTGATGCAGTCCACTCGAGCTTTGGATCTGTCTTATTTTTGTGCTCATGGCCTAAGTGATATGGAAAAATGGATTAACAACATAGATAAAATAGATACATTATGGTGGGGCTATAGAGCTTTGACCGGTACACACTAGTAATGACATCATTATTAAAGGAGTCGCTACTAAATTGAGTCTAAGTTATTAACTTTATTTATGATAGAGAATACACTGAAAATTACACTAATTTAATTATCATAATCATCCGTTTTACACATTGAATTTAAATTGTTGGCTATTTTATTCTTTATTGTTGTAATGGATAGCCACCACTACTAGTGGATGGTTTGGATCATTACCATTGTGAATACTTTATAATTTCTAACTCAACTCATGTGATAAATGGGCTGGGTCTAGGTCCTATACTCAGACTTGACCGATGAAATAAGTAGGTCAGCTACTTTTTTCTTGGACCCAACAAGACCTAATCTAGATTTTAATGAATTGGGCTAGACCAACGTCCAAAATTACGACCTGATTCTTGATTCTTCGATGGGTTGGGTCCAAGGTAACACCTGACTTGAGTATTAATGGTAGGAATTTGGGTCCAAAATTACTATTCAATTCTTAAATGGACCAGATCAAGGCTACCATGAACTAATTTGCATGCTTATAGTCTATGTTTGGAGAAGCACTTAACCATGATTATAAGCCCGTCATCATGGCTATAATGGGTCCAAAAATCAAGCTGTCCCATTGATGATTTGGGCTAGAACATACAAATCAACCGAAGGCTGATTATCTAACCTAACATGCATGTTTGGCCTCAATGGGCAGTGTATGGAAGACAGAAAGAGCTTCTGTACTGTGATGTGGTCTGTTAAGGTATTTTGTAATTATAACGGTCACCGCAATGGTTGAAAAAATCTTGCATCGGTCTGTAACAGACCGTGACGACTGCCACCGTTATCTTTACAGCACACCATGATCGACATGATGATTGAAAAGGCAGTAGGGGCCACAATCAAGTAGGCAAAGGGAAGGCAAAGGAAATTTATGAAAACAATGGACAATGTACCAATCAAGTAAGCAAAGGCCATGCATGGAAGACGGAAAGAGCTTCTGTACTGTGATGCTACAATGTGAAACCTTATACTTTTTCTTTTACACACACTCACCGCCCACATACGCACACAACACATGGGTACTCAAACCCATGACCTCAGTGTTGAAATGCATTGTGTCCGCCACCCACTCATGAGTGAAGACCCAAGTGAGACCTAAGTAGTCATTTAGATGCTTGTAAAATTTTAAGTTGTAAATACTTTATATTTGAGTAGAATTTCAAGAGTGAGTAAGCTAAATAGACTGTGTAGTTGGCTAACTTGCAAAGTATTTGGGTCCTTACTCTTGGCCCTAGGTCAAAGGTTCGAAATCCCGCTACGGTGTGAGTGTGTGGGTGTGAACAGAAGAAAAAAAAAAAAAAAACTAGTAAAGTATTTAAATAGATCATGTGTTTGGCTAGCTTATAGAGTATTTACAGCAGATAAGCTAGGCAGGTATTCATACTATAGAACCTGGGTGATAATACTTACCAAAATCTGTAAATCACATTTTTTTTTTAAAAAAAAAAGACCTTTTTTTAAAAAATTCCTTGAAAGAGTATTAAAGCATGCCCACACGAGATAGATTGGATGTCCTCCACCCATCATGGTGGGCCCAAATGCAATATGTAAGCTTTAAATAGTGGACATCTCATCCTTCCGTCCCTTGTGTGGTCCATTTGATAATGGACAAGCTATTATAGCCATATGATAGCATCAACTATCAAGGAAAGTAGATGATACACTAATTGAATGTACCGTACACATTTATGGTGGGCCCCACATATTACCGACTGCCATTGTATTTTACCATATGTAATACCTTTATATATATATATATATATATATATATATATATATATATATATATATATATATATATCTGTGTGTGTGTGTGTGTGTGGCTTTATCTGTAATATGAAACATAGCCTTTTGCTAGCTAAAAGCTGTAATGTGTTTACTGCCTATAGAACCAGGGATCCATACCGCCCCTACAATCCGATTACCTGTTGTACAACTTCTCACGTATCCAGAAAATCAAATTACTTCCCAAGTTACAAAATGCCCAATCAGAAAGGTGGGCCAGAGATCCAGCCGGTGATATGAGCAGCGCCTGCGGTTGCCCACCAGATACTGCTGCTGAATCTCTTTGCATATCAGGTGGCCATCTGTTGAAGGGCTAGGATCCTTGTAATCTAGGGGCGGTACGATGGATGGGTCATGGATCATCTCGTAATACCAGATGGATTAGAGTACAACCGTTGCAGCCCGACGATTGTCATAATCAATGCAGAGAAACGAACACCTAAAGCAGACATGGGCCAGCCCCAATTCCAGAAACAACGCAGCGCGCTGCACATGTAAAAAGCAAATTCACCTGTCTTAGCAGATCACCTTTTTTGGGGTTCGACCACCATCAGGCTGTTTTGGGCCAGTTCCACACCAGGCAATGCGTACCAGTACCAATTTGGGACTGTATTTTAAACCTGAACCCCTGGTCGGGGGACCCAATTTGGTTAAGGGATGTATCTCGTACAGACTGGATCGGTTGAGTATGAAACGAAGCCCGAAAACACCCAATCTGATCTAAAGAGGACCCAATCTTAACCCAACCCCCGAATTTCCAAACCCAATCCTAAACATTCCTCAACCCGATTTCAAATCAGGTTGTAGTTTTCCAAACCTGATCCAACCCAAGGACCCTGACAGCGCAACCCAACTGGCTTGCACTAGGGTTGAGTCAACAAGGGCTCGGGTTGACACAAACCCATGTCATATCAACAAGACGATGAGAGAACATGTTTCAGATAACACTTGCTCATTTAAATAAATAATTTTTTTTTTAAAATAAAATAAAATAAAATAAAAACTGAAATTCATTAAATCCGTAAACACAAAGTACTCAAGTACATAAGTTAAAAGATAAGGAAAAAAAAAAAATAGGCAAAGAAAATATCATAGAAAATGGTGCATTTGATCCTGAGAAGCAAACTGCTACCTTCCTCTCACACAAAGGAGCAAAAAGCACTCTGCTTAGACAGGTGCAGTGATTCTATTATCTAGATAAAAAGCACCAATGAGCTGTAGTTGTTTTTTAGTTATAAAGATCATCGTCATCCGCAGTGGCTGCAGCCGGAGAGAAGGGATCAGAGGCCCCAGTGCCAGAAACATTCTCTGTACGGTCCGGAAAGCGGAATTCGGACCCGAACCCACGGGACTGCTGCAGAGTCTGTGCAAAGAGCTGATACTTGCGGATATCAGCATCGCTCACACTCCGACGAGCAAACTTCATCGACTCTTCAAAATGTGCAGCCTTTATCTCAGAGACATCATCGGTGTCATCTTCCTCCATTGCTTCTGGATTCTCTCTCCTCTTTCGCTCCCTCTCAATGTCCTGTGGGCCAGGGAGGAAAAAAAAATGAGGAAAACTGTCGCACAACCACACAAATGAGTTGCATAAACAAGAATGGAGAAAATAGCATGTCAGTTTTTATTTAAAAAGGTCAAGCACGGATTCCTGCCATCGGGCTAAATAATTTCTAATCAAAGTTCAAACCGGGTTTTGTGGTGGTTCTAAGGATTTCAGATGCAATCGAATGGGGCATTGGTTTGAAGACATTCAACGGTTAAAATAAACAGATGGATAATAGATGGTTGCCCTAAAAAGCTTGCATCCATGGGCACCCTTTTCTGCTACTCAAACAGGGCGCACTGTAAATGAGTGTGAGATCCAGGCTTTTCATCAAACAGCCCCAAGTAAATGCCTTGGCTCAATTTGGGCAAATCTCCTCATCAGGTGTACCCCACTTCTACAAATAAATAGTCGGTTGAAATTAAATAGCCAAGAGAACCTGCATATTGTGTAGCTAATGTAGGCGCATTTTTACACCAGGCTCAAGTGGAGTGGCCTGTGTGAAGCAGGGGCACACTCAGGGTGGGCAGCTAGTGTGAGGTGGGTGGTTCGTGTGAGGCGGGCCCCACCATGTGAGGCAGACGAACCCATGTGAATTGGGAACCACAAAGGGGGTTCAGCAGAGGATTGAACCTGGGTGTTCGAAACTCCTCACCGGAGGTGATTAATGCAATAACATTTTCACATCAGGGTTGAGTGGGGTGGCCTATGTAAAGTGAGGGCACACTCAGGGTGGACAGCCCGTGTGAGGCGGGTGGCTCGTGTGAGGCAGAACCCATGTGAATTAGGGCACATAAGGGGGGTTTGGCCGAGGGCCTGACCATGTGAAGTGAGACCAGGGCTATATGAGATAAAGGGATTGATCCGTCACGCTCTATCATTTTGAGCTTTTAGACCAAGTGGTTAGTTGTCCTGTGTCAGTAGCCCATCACATGACTGCAACAACCTGATTATTATTATTATTATTATTTTGTTTTTTGAACCAGGGCAACGAAAAGGTGGGAGATCCACCAGCCCAAAGTTGTTTGCTCTAACACATGCCCATCGGTGACATGTAATGTATGATCAGGATTTTTTACCAGAGGCAACTAACAAGTGGGAACTACCTGATGAGTGGATTGGATCCATGCATGCATCAATATCAACATGTGCCATGCATAAAGGTGTATCAAACATATCATGGACATTGATGCATGCATATGTCACATGCAACAAATCAAAGACCAGAGTAGTGAAGAGTTGACTCACCTTCTCTATATTTTCTCTGATTGCATATTTGCAAGCACGCTGACAGATCTCAGTAATATCTGCCCCACTAAAACCATGTGTATATCGGGCCAGAGCTGTAAGGTCAACATCCTTTGAGACAGGGGACTTCCGCAGGCAAGATTTGAAGATTTGAAAACGGGAGGCCTCATCTGGTAGGGGTATGTATATCAACTGATCCAAACGACCTGGCCTAAGCAGAGCCGGGTCGATGATGTCAGGCCTGTTTGTTGCACCGATAATGAAAACTGTTTTCTTCGCATTCATCCCATCCATTTCTGTCAGAAGCTGATTAAGAACTCTATCAGCAGCACCACCGGCATCTCCAACAGAACTTCCACGCTGGGGAAAAAATCATGAATAAAATGGTAATCAATAAGAGCATGATTTCAATGCATCTTGCTAGTGCGGCAAGCTGGTGCTTGGAACCTCATCATCTCCCACACCAGTTAATGACAGCTGGCAGGAATCCATAGGCACTTTGAAATTTGAATTCTCAATACTCAATTTTGAAATGCATGCTAATATTCCCACCCACAAATTGTTGAATGGTGGGACTTAGAAGATGTGTTTGCACCGACTCTCCATGCACACTGAGCGAATAAATCTTATCCAAATAAGCAAGTTAAAAATACTGAGGCAATTGAGAAGAAACTGAGTAACAAAACAGGAACAAGGTCTCTATGTTGCCCCAGCTATGGGAGGAGATTGCAAACTAGAACAATGGCATCAACAATTGCTGAAACCAAGCCAACTCAGCTAAGTCGACTCAGTTTCAGCCACCACCATTCCGAGTTAAATCCCTCATATGGATTCTGAACACGTTGGATTGTGACATTTAGGTTCTGGTAGATAGCTGAGTTACTCTCCAAGACAGTTTTGATTCCCTGAGCAGAACATCAGGGAGCACAATAAGAGTTTAGTACAGAGCATAGATTACCTGGGTTGCAATTGAATCAAGCTCATCAAAGAAAAGCACGCATGGAGCTGATTGGCGAGCTTTATCGAATATCTCCCTCACATTAGCCTCACTCTCTCCAAACCACATAGTCAGCAGCTCAGGTCCCTTGATGCTTATGAAGTTAGCCTGGCACTCATTTGCAATGGCCTTTGCAAGGAGGGTCTTACCGCAGCCCGGAGGCCCATAGAAAAGGACACCTTTAGATGGAGACATGCCAAACTTCTCAAACTTCTCAGGATGCTCGACCGGGTATTGCACAGTCTGCCAACGGTCGCACGATTAAGACGGAATTTAGCCCACCATCATAGAAACAATAAGTAAAAGCAATGAAACAAAAGCAGGCAGGAAACTCAGAAATGCAAAATTTTGTTATTACTGGTGCATACAAGCAGTCACAATGGATTTGATTTATCAAACAGCTGATGAAGACTATTTGTACAAGCTATCACTATGTTATGTGTAAAGCAATGTATTACATAGCACTAGATGATTTTTTTTTTTATAAAAAAATAAAAAATCAGCAGTCATGAATAATCTATGAGTTCCACATGGGCCACAAATCACTGTTCCAATTGCCGCTTTACCAGCATATGTTTTTTGTATGAAAAACAAAGAAAAGGAAAAGCCCAATGAAAGACATACCTCCTGAAGTTCCCTTTTGACATTGTCCAACCCGCCAATGTCCTCCCATGAGACATTAGGCACCTCCACAACCTGCCAGAAACAGTTCATTCTCATGATCAGGTTACATCCAAAAGACTAAAACAGACTGCAAGCAATGAAGGGGGGAAAAAACAAAAAGCGTAGGCAAATTCTGAGTCAAGGCTTACTGTTTCACGCAATGCTGACGGGTTCGAAGAACCCAATGCAGTTTGGAAGTGTTCATTTGTCACAGCCATTGAATTAAGAACCTCAGCATCAATTGTCTCATCTTCTAAGTCAATAACATCCATCTTCTCTCTAATGCACTGAAGAGCAGCCTCTGTGCAAAGAGCAGCAAGATCTGCACCTACATAACCATGTGTATCTTTTGCCACTCTCTCTAGATCAACCTGCAATAAGGATATACACATATTTATACTACTCTATCTATACATGAGCTGCTAAAGGTAAGAAAATATAAAATAAACAGTCCATGTCTCTCTTTTTCTTTTTTCCTTTTTGTGAACAATACAAGAGGTTGAATCTTACATCCTCTGCAAGCTTCATATTCTTCGTGTGGATCCGAAGGACCTCCAACCTTCCAACCTCATCCGGAACACCAATGTCGATCTCACGATCAAACCTTCCAAATCTCCTCAAGGCAGGGTCAATGCTGTTTGGCCTATTGGTTGCCCCAATGACAATCACATGAGCACGGGACTTAAGACCGTCCATTAAAGTCAGAAGTTGGGATACAATACGCCTCTCCACTTCACCATGTGTCTTTTCTCTCTTTGGTGCAATAGAATCTATCTCATCAATAAATATGATAGAAGGCGCGTTCTTTTCAGCCTCCTCAAAAGCCTTCCTCAAGTTGCTTTCACTTTCTCCAGCCAACTTTGACATTATTTCAGGTCCATTAATCAAAAAGAAGAATGCACCAGTCTCATTAGCTACAGCCCTAGCAATCAAAGTTTTCCCAGATCCAGGTGGCCCATAGAGCAAGATGCCCTTGGGGGGCTTAACACCGATGGACTTGAACAACTGTGGGTGCCTCAGAGGAAGTTCCACCAACTCACGAATTTGAGCCATTTGCTTCCTCACACCACCAACATCATCATAACCAACTTCATTTAATCTCTCTTCATCCTCACGTTTGACAGGCTCTCCTTCACAGAAAATCTCTGTATCCGGTGCGACTACACAATACTCACCAGGGTCTGTCTCAATAACTTTAAATTCAACACTGCGCATGCCTCCCCTCACAAGGAAAAGGTCACCCTTTCTGACAGGCCGATAAGACTCCAAGAAGTAAGCTGTTGAATCAAGCAGAGAACATTTACAACAATGTAACAAAGAAACAATACTAGGAATAAAATGAAAAGAGAAATTCCACTCACGCTTTAGATAAGCATCAAAGAGGTTGCCAGTAACACCCTCGATGGTATCATCAATCGGGAGGATGTGAACACGCTTCCCATACTTCACATCAGGGCACTGATGCACGGATACAACATCACCAAGGCGTACCCTGAGATTAGCACGGACAACTTTGTTCATTCTGATCTTAGGCTCTTCGCATTGGTCGTCAACAAGCACAATGCAGACAGTGTCCTTCCTCTTCTTTCCCTGTTTCATATACATACGTTTAAAAACCTCTGATGCTCAGATACATCCGACATCATAACAAAGACAAAAGGCAAGAATGAAACCTTGATTAGGATGGTGTCTCCCCTAAAAAACTGAAGCTTATCCATGGTTTCAGGGTTCATAGATACAACCGAATTGTCATCATTGATGGCTTCATCAACAACAAGGCGGTTGGGAGATTTCTTGCGTTCCAAGATTGCAGTACTGAAATCCCTTTTGGTACCTTTCCTGTTGAAAACACATGAATTACTGGCATGAACCACAGCTTAAAGGAATACAATGAAGGCACCAGTGCCATCAGTAAGAGTCATGGTTGCATTAGAAATAGCGCAACAAATCAAAAGATTGTGAATTATTATAAAACTGCGCGTGCAGTCGCTTGCATACAGTCAAAACAACCATTGTAAGATAACTACAATTCTGAAATTCATTACAGAATCTACATGTTATCTCAATAGACTAAAATCCGTCCCATCTCTGCACAAACAAAGCAGGAATCACGTAAAGGCAGCTTAACAATTGTGAACCATTCTCAATCTGCTACAATCCAGACCACCATCAACAGATGTATTGGGTTCTTAAATCCTGGGGCACGTGTTAGCACCATAACAAACATGATGTAAGTTAGAATTCACTTTCTTCTTCTGCTACACAGACCCCATAATGCAATCACACCCCCTTGCACACGTGAATGCTCCACAAGTGTGTACAAGAGGAGGCCCTGATGGACTGTCCACTTAGGCACACATGGCTGGAGCCCCCACCCTCATACATATGACTAGGAAATCTTCTTTCATGAATTTCCTTGTGTGTTTTGGTTTCAGTTTCCTCAGTTGTTTTGCACTTTTGGAAAGTCCAAGTTGTAAGTAGATTAGGACCCCATGGACTTATGTAGGGATAACTTTTATGAGATTTTGCAAAAAGAATTTTCTGAGAGACTTTCCAACAGTAGATGAATTGGTGAAGGTTTGTGTGATTTCTAGCATAAAGAATTGAGGACTGTTGAACTTTGCTCTCTGTCTTTTACTTCTTCTATCTATCTATCTTGTGGATAATTTGACCTTTGAATTACTAATGACAACTTCAATTTGCAAGTAGCTTCAATTTAATTCCAGTTGCATAACCCTGCCATCAACAAGCAAAAAGCTGAATTTCAATATCCAGCCGCAAATTCCATTCAAATATTTGGTGTCCATGTGGATTAATGGTGTAGAACAAGTCAAGGACAATCTTACGGAAGGCCAGGATTGAAAGAAATGAGACCGAAAGTTCAATCTAGGGTAAAGACAGCCTAAATGCGCACCAAAGCTTCCAACAGCCATAACTTTGTGACCGGCCATCAGATAGCACATGTAATATCTTGTTGGAAAGCTATCTACGAGCCTTATGACATGGATACCAATGGAGTCAGTTGGGACAGGGATTTCTTGAGAAAAGGTTGGTTTCAGGGTCAAAATTGTGTTTTAGTTCAAATTCTATACTTTGTAATTAAGATTGGTTTCAGGGTCAAAATTGTATTTTAGTTCAAATTCCGTACTTTGTAATTAAGACTGGTTTCAGGGTCAAAATTGTGTTTTAGTTCAAATTCCGTACCTTCTAATTTTTCATTCTTAGGGCTTTAAGAGTCCATAAACCCACTGCATTAATTAAGATCTTCACGCGTGAATACACCCCAACTCTGTAAATTCTCATACATGTTTACCTTATAATGTTATGCACAATGCCTAGGGTAGAATCCACCTCTCAATCCGCTAAATATACGCGCGAGCTTATGTTAGGGTGACTCTCTCTCGAAATTCGGAAGCTAATACTCACAGAACAGAACCCCTAACCCTAAAATCAACGGTGAGATGACATGTTCTCGAATTGATTGATTCAATAAGCAGGCGAACGTAAATCTAACCTTAATCGCATGGATTCAATGACGATGATTACAGAAATTGAAGCAATTGAACAGGAAATTCGCAATCGTGTGAGAAATCGATTGAATACGTACGATTCAGATGAAGGCTGGCCGCGATCAGTTGCAGACGATGAGCTCGGATCCGCCATCGGATGGATTTAAAGGATTTGTCGAAGAGATTTTTTAAAACCCTAGCTATCGGAGAACGATCAAACGATTTTGGATTGAATTGGGGACGATTCCAGCTATTTATAGGAGGATGAACCATGTCACGTGATGTGCACGTGACAATGCTTGGTAGATACGAAAAGTTCGTCCAATAGGAAAAGACTCTGAATCTGACGCGGACACTTTGTTCCGGACGCCGATTCCTTGCGAAAGCCATTGGCATAAAGCTGTAACTTGTGGGGATAATGTGATGTTTTCGAGAAATCCACTCCGTCCATACGTTTTGAGAGCTCCTTTAAGGACATTATACCAAAAATGAGATGAATACAAAACTCATTGGACCACATTAGAGAAAATAGTGGAAATTCATTTACCACCGTTGAAACATTCACATGTCCACAAAAGTTTTGTATGAAGCTAATTTTTTGGTGTTTTCCCTTCATCCCAGTGGCAATGCACTTATAGACGGTTCAGATAGTATATAAACATCAAGGTGAAGCCCAAGAAGGCTTCAATGGTACGAATTTCATTTCCAATTTAGTATCTCTTGTGGTCTAATTGACTTTTGGTTCGGCTTTTTTTTTTTTTTTTTTTTTTTGTCTAACGTCGTAATAAAAGGAGCTCTCAAAACCAATAAACAGAATGGATTTCTCACAAATATCACGGTAGGCCCACCTTAGATCCCATGTACTAATGGGATCAATCTTTCGCACGAAATCTGCGTCTGTGGTGCGACGTGATTAGATGCGACCAGGGCCTCACCCAGGATGGGGCCTCCTATGATGAATGTATTCCATATCCATGCCGTCCATCCGTTTTGCAAGATTATTTTAAGGCACAAGCCCAAAAATTAAAAAATATACAAGTCTCGAGTGGATCATGCTATAGGAAACAATGGTGATTGTATGCCCTGTGCTCAAAAGCTTCACGAGAGGCCACCATAATTTTTATTTTCCAATCCAACCTATTGATAAACTTATAGACCGGGATGAACTAAAAAAGAAAAAAAGAAATTTCAGTTTGATCCAAATCCTTGCCCTTTAATGGTTAATCACCACTATTTCCAATTTCCTATGGTATGGTCCACCTTATAATTGAACCCACTTATTTTTTAGTTCATGCTCTAAAATGATTTGGTAAGATAGATGGACGGCGTGATATGTACCAAACGTAAGGCTCGCACTGTCGTGGGTGAGACGAGCCGCAACTATTCCGCTCCCAATCTTGGGTTAGGCCGGGCCGCACCTGGGTGCTGGGTCGAAACTACCGTAACTGTTTTCCAACAGCGAGTGAAACAGCCACGCTTCAGGGCCCACGATTTTTATAGGAAAAAGAAAATCTAATCCGTCCATTAGGTTCTGTTCCAAATTCTATATATATATATATATATATATATATATTCCATGTCCACAACTTAGGTGGGCCACACCACGGGGAACAATGGCAATAGGATACGAGCCATAGGTTTGAGTACGGGGTAAAGTTGGTGTGTATTTTTCATCAAACCCATTAATCATGTGTAAATCACAAGAATTAAGAGAATGTATAAAAATCAGCCTGATACAAAAGTAGTGAAGGCCACACTTCATGAGCTTGTAGACTTTATGAGTAATTTTACATTATTCCCTTAGCCATATCATGAGTTTTTTTTTTTTTATAGGATTGACTTCTTTGCGTACCGATTCAGACAAGGTTTCCAACTGATGGACGGATGGATTTACGTATTAACATGGTGGCCCTACAGATCTTGTACGTTTTACGCAAACGCCTTGAGGGCGATTCTACTCCAAAAATAAAAATAATAGTAACCTGACGTGTTAGATTTCAGATAATTAGTTCAGTGCGCCCGTGTTATTGGTCGGTCCTAAAGCCCACGGCATACCACCAGGCCACCACGCATGCCTTAGCCAGCGTGAAGGTTTAAAGCGTGGGTGAGATTAGGTGAGACGCAGGCTCACCCAGGACAGTGCGGCCCTTAGCGTGGCCCCCACCTTGATGTATCTATTTTATATTCATAGTATATCAGTTTTTTCGTATCGTTTTAGAGCATAATTCTAAAGATGAAGAGGATTTAAATCTAAAGTGGACCACACTTTGGAAACAGTGGTGATTGACACCCTACCATCAAAACTTATTAAGGTGTACCTTGATGTTTCCATAGTGTTTATTCGTCATTCTATCCGGTTTTTAAGATCACATGAGCCCGGATGAAGGGAAAAAGCAAATATTAGCTTTATTTAAAAAAAATTATAACTTAATAATGATCAATCACCACTATTTCCTATAATTTGGTACTGAACCTAGAGATAGGAGATAGGCAAGGGGGCACCATGATGCGTTTTATTTAGGCATGTTGTCCATCCCTTTTCTTGTATCATTTTAAGGTGTGAACTCAAAAATAATGATGATTCAGCACTCAAGTAGACCACACCACATATGACTGGCATTTAATGCAAGCCAAGCTTATTATTTAGTGTGGTCCACTTAAGTGTTGGATCTCCTGCATTTTTTAGCTTATACCTTAAAATGATACGAGAAAAGGGATAGAAGCGTGGATAAATAGATTCATCATGGTAGCCCCTATACATGCCCTCCGGAGAAAGATTGCCTATAGAAGCTATTGGATGGTGTCATGGTCCCCACAATGATGTATGTGTTTTATCTATGTTGTTCATCCTTTCATTTATGGGCATAATCCCAAAATTTCAAGCAAATCCAAACCTCTAGTGGACCACACAAAAAGAAAATGATGGTGATTGAACAACCACCATTGAAAGCTTCCTAAGGCTCACTATAATGTTTATTTGTCATCCAACCTATTGATCATGATTGGGTCTTAATTTAGATCTAATAGGATTGGTCTCATCGGATATGTAAATCTTTATAGTAATGATAGAGGGAGATTTGAAAGTGGTTTGGATCGTGACCCAACCAATTCAACCCTACAGATCCATGAGTCTCTATACCAATGCTGGTAAGAAATCTGAAAATGATTTATAACGTGTATAAATATCTTATACAAGTATAAATGATTAGAGAACAATCTAGCGTCATGGCTATTAGGGATACTATATAAAAAGAAAACTTAATGAGGGTTTTGCCACATCCCAAAGTTATAAAAGAAGAACGTTACAAATAAATTCAAGCCCACTCCAAACAATTTATATTCACAGCACAATACTATCATTAAAAAAAATTTTAAAAAAATTACTCCAAATTTAGTCATTTTGCTTCTATTAGCTATGTTGTTGAGCGTTTGAGATTTAGATTAGCTTAGATTGCTCTTGTCTATCGCCGTCATTGAAATACGCTCAAGTGTATGTGACGCAGGGGAGGACATGAGGTCGAGCACCGTTTTCCTTAAGAGGATAACTATTCTGAATTCACGGAACTTCTCTGAACTCCTTATAGAGACTCCTCAAATTCACGAGGAAAAACACAAAAAATAGTAAGTGTTCTATTTGACTTCACCAACTTGTTCTCCTAATTATTATAAACACTTCTCGTGTTGGGCGCAACTCCTAAAGCCCAACGAATGAAAAGTTATAATTAAATTAAAACTTACTATTTATAGTAAAAATGGAATTAAAATGGGGAAATGGCCGTCAATCTGATGATATTTCGCAAATCCATCTTGTGTAACTCGGCACAGCAGGCTTGGGTGACTAAAGTAACTCGTTCTATCCTAAAATCATATATTTTATACTCAATAACTCATTTCGGATTGCGAAATACACCCGATTTAAGATCTAACGGTCCAAATCACTTCTGCCATCGATCAGCCATTTTTTTATCCATCTTGGCCATGAAACTGTGCGCGACCCACTCTACATCAATATGATAAATATCCACAACCTTATATTATCATATCTCAATCAACCAAATTCATGTTTGGAAGATTAAACCTTGGCAATGTCCTATTAACCATTCATATAGGTCATCGGTTCATACGGTGGCTTAAGTATTGATCTCTTGTCATTTTTATTTATTTTCTCTAGTTTATTTGTTACTCTAATTATTATATCGAGCATTAATTATACATCAATAAAAATCGGTATTGTTTTTGGACTATTTTGTTTTGAATTTATACGACTCTATTCAATTGATAAATACAAGAGATGCAATTATTAGTTAAAGAACGGATTTTTAAAACAGAATGCAAAAAGAACAATCTAAAATGGACTAATCCAAATGAAGGCATTGATACTCTTGTAATCACACACATTATACGAATGAAGGCCATCACCCACATGTGGGCTTGTGTTGGATTGAAGTGCGCAAACACACAGCAATTATAGTTTTTCTCATGTAACATTAAAAAGTTGTTATTATTCATTTAATACTATAAAATGTATGTGAAAAAGCCAGTTATATAGTTGGGTCTGATCATGAGATATATGTTATATCCAAACCGTCCATCCATTTGGCAAGCTTGTCTAAAGGCTTGAGACGAAAAATAAGACAGATTTAACTATCAAGTGGACCACACTGCAAAAGGTAGTGGGGGATTGAACGTCTACCATTGGAACCCTTTCTGGGATCACAGAAGTTTTGGATCAATATGAAAAAAAAATCTCCCTCTTCGTTAGGGTCTTTATGACCTTATGAATAGATTGGATGGAAAATAAACGTTATGTGTGGGCCCTACGAATTGTTTAACGGTGAAAATCATTATCTCCGTTGCCATTTTTGGTGTGGTCCAGATGATCTTCGGATGTGATTCATTTTTTGGATAATGCTCTAAAATGATCTCTAAAAATAGATGAACGGTATAGATATAATAAATACATCACTGTGGGGCCCATGTAACTTTGAACTCCTTTGAATCGTTCTTACAACTTGGACCTTGAGGTGCGTGAGTGCTCGTCTTTGCACAACTACAACAACTATATAGCTGATGTGTGGTACACGAGATAATCTGCTTCCTGAAAAATGTGGACACGATTGCGTACTCACACAGTCAGTTGTGAGGTGGCTACTGACAGTGCTCTATGAACCTCGCTTTGAGACTCAAATATTGCATAATTTTCTTCATTTATATTTTGATTTTATGAACATGAATCAGCTTTATGTTTTATTTTACTCATGTGTATGTTGTAATGTGAATTTAAGAGCTTGAATTGAAAAATGGTGCTAAAAAGCATAGATTTGATACTCAAAAATCACCAAGGCAAGGGATAGATCTTAAGAGACCAAGATTGAAGAATTGACATACCAAAGATCCAAGAAAACCCAGTGAGGAACGAAAAGAATCGAAGATTTGAAGTGAAAAATTCTAAAGCTCTGAAGTCTATTTTGAAAAAGTGCGTAAGTTTGAAGCGATTTCTAGAGTTTTCCAACTTTGTACGAAAATTGGAGTTTCCCACTTATAAATAAGGCTTCTTAAACATCATTAAAATCATTCAAGAGCAATATTTAGGGTTTTTAAAGGGTTTTCGGTTTTATAAGTTGTTTTTTTTTTATTTATAAATTTTTTTAGATCATTTCTATTTGTATTTATTTCTTTCATGTTACTTTCTTTCTATATTTTAATTATGTTTTTCTAAGTTCCTTGTAATCCAAGATAGAAAGGAAACACATGGGTTTAATAATTCTTTAAGTTATGATGATTGATTGTTTTAATGATGAGAAGAATGGTGTATGCATGTTATCTACTGTTTAGATTTTGTTTTCGATCTTCTTGTGAGATCCATATGTTTTCATCATATGAGATCCACATTGATAGATAGACTTACCCTAAATCAATCAGGTTTCCTAGATAAGAGAAGTTCTCAACCTGTTATATTTCTTTAATTTTTATTATTTAATTGATATTGAATTCTTAAAATTACTGGCGCTTGAGAATATATGTCAATGGTGCAAATCCATGATTTTCTAATCTTTTATATTATTTATTAAAATATTTAAACTGTTTTATTTTCCGATTAGGTTGACCATAATACTTAGATCTTAGTTGTGTTATCCAATTCATTATGATTTTGGAACATTGACCTATGTGTGAAACTTTGAAGCTTGAGTGTTATTTTAATTCAGTTGAATTACATCGATTTAAAAATTACAAAATCAAATCATTAGTTTAGTTTTTATTACTTAGTTTGTTTTGCATTTGATTTTCTCCTTTTCGCAATTTTATCTCCCTATGAAATCAACTTTGTTTTCACAAGATATTACTTATAAACTTCTGCACTTGGCGGCAAGCAATCACCCACATGTTATATGTGTATTTTATTCAAGCTGTCTGTTTTTCTATATCATCATAGATCATGAGATGAAAAATGAGAGAAATCCATATCTCTAGTGGACCAAAAAGAAAAGAAAAGAAAAAACAGTCGGCATTAAATGCTCACCGTTAAAAACTTTCTAAAGCTCATTGTAATGTTTATCTGTCATCCAACCTCCTTGATTAGGTCACAATTAACTGGATGAAGATAAAATACTCATATCAGCTTAATCTAAAACTTCTGTAGACCCTAACAAGTTTTTAATGGTGTGTTCAATCACCACTCTTTCTGGTGGTGTGGTTCATACAAGATTTGGATATACTTAAATTTTGAGTAAAATAGTCTGGAAAAAAAAAAAAAGAGGATGAATGGCGTGGATAGGACACATATATCATAATGGTTCCCACATAGCACCGTGAATAACCATCTCGTTACTGGTGCTGTCGGTCCGAAAAAAGTACATGCAATTCTTTTGTATCCAATTCCAGGCGCAATAAGAGGCGATACAAGATAACATACTGCGAGAACAGATCCTGAAGAATTCTTATAATCAGATACCATTCATTGGGAGCAACGGTTGTGGTAGTTGGCACAGGTTGTAGATGAGACTTAATTGCGCGCTGCTAGTATTCTCTCTCTCTCTTCAACATTTTCAATCTCTATTTGTTTCCAGAACCTTCTCGAGTAGATTTTTCCTATCCATCCGGTAGCCGACAATAAACCCCTTACTTGCTTCTGGTGCTCTTGGGCCACCTCATTGGTGTGTCAGGATATCTAGGGCCCCAGCTGATGGACGGTGGAAATGACAGGCACTGGCCCAACGGGAAGCATACTCGCACGTCCAAGGTTAGCGAACCACACATGTCGAAGTCCGTAAGGAGAAGGTCAGCAGGTTTTATTTCTCTACACGCATCAGCACCACACGTGCCAACATGTGGCCTGAGCAGAACATCCGACTCGAGTACCGTGGACGCGGCTTCGGTGGATCCCTGCCTCTGGGGCTCACTGTGATGTATATGCTTTACATCCACGCCGTCCACCCGTTTTGACAGCTCATTTTATGGCATGATCCAAAAAATGAAGCAGATCTAAATCTAAGGTGGACCACACCACAGGAAACAGTGATAATTTATATCAAGCTGATATTTGTGTGGTCCTTTCATCCTGGAACGGATTGGCTACTCCCCCTGACACCAGCCCCGTGGCTGGTGGTCGGTGCTCTGTGTGCCCCCACCATGATGTATATGTTTCATCCATTCCGTTCATCCATTTTTATAGATCATTTTATGGCTTTATCCCAAAAATTAGGGGTATATATATCTCAGGTGGACTACACCACATGAAAACAATAGTGGTTGGATATCCATCATTAAAATCCTCCTAAGGCCCACTATACTTTTTATTTGACATCCAATATATTGATTAGGTCATACAGGCCCAGATGAAGGGAAAAAACAAAAATCAGCTTGATCCAAAACTTTTATGGCCCCAAAATGTTTTTTAATGGTCTACGCTCATTCAACACTGTTTCCTGTAATGTGGTCCACTTAAGATTGGGATATACCTTACTTTTGGTCTTATACCGTAAAATTATCTGTAAAAATATATGGACGGCATGGATGAAACATATACATCATGGCGTGGACAACGGAGCACCGACCACCAGCCATTGGCTGGTGTCAGGGGGAGTAGCCAATCCGTTTCCCTTTTCACCATCATGTCAATGTTAACATATGATAGGTTGGATGGCAAATAAACATTCCGGTGGCCCCAAGAAGTTTTTAATGGCGGTTATTCAATCCCCACTGTTTCCCTTGGTGTGGTCCACCTGAGATTTGGATCTGCTTCATTTTTGGAATAATGACGGAAAATGAGCTGTCAAAACAGATGGACAGGTTGGATGCAAGGCATATACATCAAGATGGGCCTCACTACCAGGGATCCTCCGACCTTGGGATCCACTGACTCGAAGTTCTTATCCACACCATCTCTGGGCCTTTTCTTGAGTTGAATTTGGACGGTTACTGTATATCTCTCCGGGGATTGATGCACTGTTCAAGATCTGTGGGCCCACTTCCCAAATCATCCATTAGATGCTCCCCAGCGTGTTAGGCCCATGCCACAAATCCAACCATAACTCAGGTGGGTCACACCAAAGGGAACCATGAAGGGACATTGGGAGGGTGAAGCCCCACCAACCAGCCCATTGAATGTGGGGTCCGTGATGTTGTTCACATTCCATCCAACCCATTAATCACATGCACCCAACCAGGATGAAGAGATATGCTAAAACATATGATATTCAGAAACTCAAGTGGGCCACACCACCGGAATCCGTGATTTTTACTCTTGATTGTAGATTTCTCTTTGCGGGGTGCCCCACCAGAGTTTTGGATCAGGACGATCCTGAGTTTGTACGTTGAAATGAGTCGGATTACCATATTCATGGTTTGGATTACGCGTAGACATGATAGGTGGCCACACACAGCTGGAACATATGGTGATTACCATACCGCGGAAGGCATGCGATCATTCCCCTTCTCTTCTCAACCGTCCATTTTCATCCAACAAATACAAAAATTTAATCTTGTCCTATCCATTAGATAATTTGGAAGTGGCCCATCTACGGTGGGAGGCAACGAACGAGTGGTCTGGATTACAGAATTATGGCCTCACTCGTCATAATTAAAAACCCTCGTATTATGCGAAATCAGGCCGCGTATGTTCTTCTCCACTCGAGATTGCGACTCTCCATTTTCATTTTTCAGCGAGAGATGGGCCTGAACATTGGAGGGAAGGTAGAGAGAATCAACGGCAGAGAGCTGCGCTACCATGAATTCGTGGACAGATATCTTCAGAAGAATCAGCCTATTGTGATAACAGGGCTAATGAACGGTTGGATGGCCTCCAATGACTGGACCACAGAAAATGGGGCCCCCAATCTGTCTTTCTTCTCTACCCATTTTGGGAAATCCAAAGTTCAGGTACTTCCCATTCCAACTTTTGAAAATCTCACCTTCTTTTGTAGGAATCAAATATTGCAATTCATTGCTGAGATGATTATATAAGTCTGGATTGCAATTTCAATGTTTTAGATAGGAAAATTGATATCTCCACCCAACCTGATTGATTTGCATCCAATCATTTTTCATTTTAGGTATTGGAATAGTACAGTTTTGTGCCATTTTCATAGTGTTGTGTTCTATTGGTTATTTGGGTTTCTTCAGTAAAGTCTTTTGTTGTTGTTGTTGTTGCTGCAATAGTTATGTTTTTTCCTTTTCAAAATTTTAGGGCCTGTGTGGGTGTCACTTAAAACTCCATCTCATTTGGTTGATGATAATTATGTATTAGAGATCATAGGTTATATAAATTTACTACAAACCGTAGTTCGATTGTTGTTGTTGTTGCAATAGTTATGGTTTTTCCTTCTGAATCTTAGGGCCTGTTTGGGTGCCACTTAAAATGAGTTCATTTCATTCTAGTTGATGGTAATTATGTATTAGAGATCATTGTTTATATAAATTTACTACTAACCATAGTTCGAAAACCCAAACCTCAATTGGACTCAATGCTCCGCCAGGTTGGGTCGACTTTAAGACTCTACCCAACTTGACTCAGATATTTAATAATCTATACTACGTATTACGTAAAAAGAGTGAGTTTTCAGTTTTCGTTTAATGACATTTATGTCATGTGAGTGCACTCTCCTGTGGTAAAAGTGGGAGCCTTGCCACGTGTGTGCGCATTGACCGTGATCTTGGACACACCCATCTCTAACATATCTGGGTCCATCTTAAGCAGCAGTAACCACAAAAATTCAAGCCCCTCATCGGTAGATCTAACCATTTAATTGATACCTTGCAAACAAATGGTTAAAACTGAATGGTCACATTGGTTCAATGCAAAGAGCTTGCCACATGTACTGTGCTGATTCATGTATGAAAATCATTTTGATGGGAATTTTATGGCCTGATCAAAGTTCTGGCTCTCCAAAAACTGGGTCCCACCTGTTAGAACTGGAAACCTGAGTACATGTGGAAAGCGTAGTGTTGAGTATCCTACTCATAGACCCAAGGCAACAAAGCATATAGCTTTGAGGAATCTCTCAACCATCAATTTTAACTAATCCCTTGCCTCTATAACTATTCATACTAAAGTCCCACTCCAAATAGTCTCTCGTTTTTTGCTAAATTTTAAGCCTCTAGGCTCTTGGAACACTCCTTCAAATATCCAATTCAGCATTAGCCACTTCTCTCGTCTTGCCAACCAACACTGAGTCAATTGCAAATGACATACACCAAGGGGCTTCATCCCAGATACAGTTGATTAGTCTATGATAAGTACAAAATGGCAAGGGCTTAATGCCAATCCCGATGAATAATTGAAGACACGTTATGTTGGGGACTCACATGCCTCTGCACAAGTTCTTCTTCCTCTTAAAACAACATTTTCGTATGTCCTGAATTATATCAACATATCTTCCTTGGATCCCTTTCCTCATCCTCACCACATAACCTCCCTAGATAATCTTTTGTATACTTTTTTCTAAATCTATAAATCCCATGTGTAGAGTCTCCCTCTGTCTCTAGTTTGGAGGGTATGACAGAGTAGTCAATCAGCTGCCATTGTTTTGGAGCCATTTCACTGTACTCATCAAATTATTCTCACAATTTTCCACGCTTCTGCATGATTCAGTCCCTAGCTGTTGACAATCTTTGCATAGAAACTCCTGTGGAATATGCATCCACAAGAAGCGTCTGGGTCAGGGAATGGGAGAAAGATCAAGGATCCAGCTAAATAACAGTTTTAAATATTGTCCAATATAACTTGATATCATCCGAGTTGTATCGGTTTCAGTCCGAAACAGAACGAGTCACCATACCGATACAGGACCAAAACAGACCAATGTGTGTGAGTCATACTGGTTTCGGTCCTCTGCCGAATTGCACGCCAAAACCACTACTTGAATTGTTGGTCTAAATGACCCTCAAAATGCAGATTGCAAATGCACCAAAATCCACACACCCGCATTTTATGGAGAGGACTAGTTTGTCCCATCTGCCAAAACTCGGATGAACACTTCGTCAAGCTACTGCAATTTACATTTTTTGGCCCTATTTATAAATGGGGTGATAACAGCTACATGCAGTTATCATCTCATTTGCAAATCAGGGAGCACTCGAGTGACCTGTCTGACACATTTTCAAGTGGCAAGACATTTTAAGTGGACCTGATTGTTTGCGTATGTGGATTGTGATTATTCAATCTTAATGATGTGCTCTCTTAGCTGCGTCCCACTTGTTCCTTGGCTGCAGCCCACTTGTTCCTTAGTTCCTCTAGTCATCTTGTCACCTGTAGGTTGCGGACTGTGCTAGAAGAGATTTCACAGATCAGAAGAGACTTGAAATGTCTGTATCAGAATTCATCAACTACTGGCTCCAGCTTTCTACTGCAAAATGCAGTAATGATTCAAGTCATAAGGATAATGATCACACCTTGCTATATTTGAAGGATTGGCATTTTGTCAAGGTGAGTTGGAAATAGGTGGATGTTTTCTCATTTTAAGTTTCTCTTTATCTTTTAATATATTGCCATTCACAACCTTTGTTGTTCTAATATGGTATTTCTTACATTAGTGAGTTTGGATTCTGATGATTTTTATGCTAACCATGTGCCTCTTCTGTATTATAATTAGAAAAAAAACCCTGACCTTTGCTAGCCCATATGCCCCTGTACATGCATCCAAGTTTTCAAACCTGGAATGGGTGTGGGACATCTGAGCCATTCATCAGGTGGGCCCCACCTGACAGATGAATTAGCCAAAAATAAGTTCATTTTCAACTCTGTGTGGACCACACATCTATAAAAATAATGGACTATTTATAAAAATGCCAGTGCCAGTGGTGCAACTCAACACAGGCAGGTAGACTGTAAATATATCATAACATTCTTGGGCTGTTTCCATTGCTTAATCCCCAAAAAGTCATTTAAGTTGTTGGTAGCACATGACAGTGGGGACTATGGGCTCCTTATCAGGTTATTGTTATTATTATTATTTTTATTATCCATTGTAGGGAAGAGTGTCAGCTTTTGTTTTGGAAGCTTTTGTTTCTGTTCCAGGCCAAAACAAAAACCATTGGAAAAAGGGGCCTTTTTTTTTCCAGAAAGAAAGTTGACTCGCAGTATCTCTTTTCAGAAATCATCAAGAATTTGAATTCATTTGGTTCATGCAATGCAAACAGGCTGTAAAAATTCTTCAAAACACTATGAATATAAGTATATCTACATAGTATTTAAATTGTATAACATGGAAAAGTAATTAAGATATCCTGATTGTTGTGTTGACTTGCATGTCTGACTGACAAATTTATTTTACAACAGAATATCTGTTGTTAACAATATGCTGGTAGTAACCCTTTCATCATCATTAAAAAAAGAAGAAGCTAGCAGCATATCAATAAAGTAAAACCAACATGCTTGTAGATTGTTGTTGTGAGTTAAAGGATTTTGGGAATCTTATAAAAGTTACCACCGTTTGTCCAAAATCTTAAGAGTATTGTTCAATTTCATGTGGCAGCAGTCATATTGGTGTGTGTGCTGTTACTTGTGTAGAATACTACTTGAATTCTAGAAGAAGATTAAGAACAGATACACTCTAATACAGGGTGTCATGTAGTAGAAAGTGGATGATTAAGGGATCTGAGTATCACAGTTATGTAGAATAACATGTGTTATGTAGAATACCATTTGTCATGTTGAGTTCTAATACCACCTGTTTGTGCGAAGTTATGTAGAAGATGCTATGCAGGAATAGTGGATGATCAAGGGACCGGATCATAGTTTACCTAAATCATCAACCCCTCACATGTTTCTGTTATGAATGATGAGATCCATATTATGGGTCATTCACGATCCTGATTGCTATGCTTACTGAAATTATGGTTCCATAGCATACTTCTGATTAAGTTGTTATGTAAATTTATATTTATAAATAGATATGTCTATACTTTGATTTATGAAAGCATGTCTATAATATAGTAATATGCATGCAGCATCTATAATAATAACTTTCATTGTTTCAAGTATAAATTACAGTATTGATTTGGTTATAAAATTGTATTGCAGTGTATGAACTGGGGCGACCCACATGATCCTATCCCTAGTGTACCTCATATTGGAGGAAGTCGCATATTGCATACCCGTTCCATTACCACATTTTGAAGGAATCTGCTCTATTTTATCATCAATACTTCATGGAGTAGGTCCTTAGCTCATAGGCCTTGGGCTAAGGAAAACTCTTGCATTCCTCACGTAGGTACCTACCAGGGTCACTTTGTCTAAAATGGGGGAAGCGACTTAACGTGCATGAAATCCACCTGGTTCATCAGGTTTTTCACCTCACCCCTTGTTTAGCCTTGGTTCCAAAAATCACGCTGATTCAACACTCAGGTGGGCCACCCCATAAAATTATATTTAAAAACCTCTAAATTCACGTGGTATGACTCAGCTGAGTTTTGGAATACTGTGATTTTTGGGAAATTCTTTCATCCTGATGAGGCACATCAGATGAATGGAAGTACTTCTCTAGCTGCCTTAAATGGCTTGCTAAGTGGACGGTCAAGGTGAAGGAAATCTTGTACCTCGGGCAAGCCACTTGATGGTCAGGTGTAAGTGAAGCTTAACCTCCCAGCGCCTAGCCTCAGGATGGGGGCGGTTTCAGATGACACAGTCTTTGTTTCTGGCAAACCTGAGGTTAGCCACCGGAGGTAACAAAGGTGGAAAAACCAACCACTCACCCCCACATCAGATGAATGGATTGGATGGAATTAAGGGTGGACCCTACACAAAACTAATCTTGGGTGGCTCATCCCAACATTTTCCTAGGTTGTGGGCTACCTGAGTTATGGATGGTCATGAATTTTCAGTGCCAGGGTGAACACGACACAATGTACCTGGTGGACGGGGTGGATCTCATTAAAATTCCACCCATGTGGCTCTCAGTGCGCAAGGTACCTAGTTCAGCTCTTAGGTCAACAGTAGAAAGGCACGCCTTGGTGAAAAACTATGATGTTAGTTTACCAGCTGCTCTTATGCATCAAAGCTGGGAGCTAACTTTCGTATGATGATTGCTGATAGGCAATATTATAACACATTATGATTCCTTCTAACTTCTGCTCATTAGTTGTGTTTGCAGACCTATAAATAAGATGGATTCTTCGTAGTCTGCTGGACTCTTAAAGTAGATAGTTAAGAGGCTTGTCGGCTGAGTTGTTTGCTATCTTCCTTAATGTGGTTCTCAGGAATACCCAGAATATGCGGCATACACAACCCCACTGTTTTTTGTTGACGATTGGCTCAATCTGTATCTCGATAGTCATCCTATGCATATGGATGGAGACGTGTGTCACGATAAAAATGAAATAAATTGCTCCGACTACCGTTTTGTTTACATGGGACCAAAAGGTATGTGTGTAGAACGTTGGGTCTCTGATGTGTCAATCCCTCGGTATCTTCTTCAGTGATGTGGCACTTACAGGTGGGCCCACTTAACACAACATCAATATAACCATGCTAAGTGGGTTCACCACTGCTGCATCATTAAGCCTATGCAACTTATCACTTGATATGGAGATGTTGATTTGCTCTTTGTTGTTTCAATTGGATAACCATTCATAGGCAACTAAAGTCCCTGTATGTGTTATTTTATAGGTACTTGGACTCCTCTTCATGCTGATGTTTTTAGGTCATATAGCTGGTCTGCAAACGTGTGTGGCAAGAAAAAATGGCATTTGTTACCGCCTTCACAATGTCACCTTTTGTTTGATCAGTAGGTGAACGTGCTCTAGCATGAGTTAGCAATTGAGAATGCATCAAGGGCTTGAGAAATTCTATGATCTTGCAAGTCTAGCTTAAAGAATTGTGATCATGACTGTATGAGTGACAAGTTTTGCATGTGAAACTGTGAGGGCATGTTGCACTATATGAGCATCTAATAGGTGTGTTTGGATGCACTATCATATCGGATTGCAAAAATTAGTTCAATAAATTGGAAAGGACCAAAGTATAATCACATATTTATATTGATGAACTTGGCTCCAAAAATCCAAATTGCAATTACGTTAGCTTCATTGTAAAGAAAAGGGCCGTAACTGCTGTCTAAGAGCTGCTTCCTCATTCAAATAGCTGGTGAAGTCATTAGACTCATTACAATTCGGTCATTTTGTCTTTTGATTAAACTAATCCTTGTGACCCAGTTCAATAGTGCATCCAAACACACCCTCCAGAATACTTCCTGCTAAGTTCTGATAATGCTTGGAAACATCAGAAATTTTGGAATGCACACCACGTGGACCCCTTAGAGACAATGCAATTTAAGAAAAGATGATCTGATGATTGTTTGATTAGGGAATCACAGATTTCCTGTCCCCCTTTGACCCACTTCTCTTATAATTCATGCAGGAACATGAAAAGTACTGTCTATGATATTTTCGGCGAAGTTTCAGAAGCACAGTTTCCAGGCTTTAAGAAAGTAAGGCACCCCTATTTCTCTTTGTGCCGTTCCTTGTTCTGTCCTCTTTCTACTCTGTACTAACTGCACATAACATGTGCAGACTGTTTGGTTGGAGTGTACACAAGAGCAAAATGAGATTATTTTTGTGCCGAGTGGATGGTATCATCAAGTTCTAAACTTGGTATTCTTCTAAGCCTTCAAATACTTGTTTACCTTCTGAATTAGTGCATTGTAGATCTTTCTTCCTTTATTATTTATAGGAACTGGTCAGGTACCATTATCCTTGCTGTAATTTTGTAGAATAACCATGATGGTGAATTGGTGATCCACCACTATGATTCTTGGATCCTTAAAAAAATGGAGTACCTAAGTTGGATATTTGGATACTTGGATAAGGGTAAGGGAGCCCCCACCTTTTCCAAGCATCAAAATCTAGATTTTCTGGGATGCGAATTCAAGAGTTATCAATGGTTTAAGATTTCAAGTATGTGCCAATTGGGAAACAAAGTTCAACTTGTGATGTTGTTAGGGAAGCATTTTAACATGATTGTAACTATGAGCAATTGTTAATCCTCACCACACCTCTGTCCTGATTATTCGAATTTTGAATATCCTCAAACATGATCATTGTACATGTAGGTGTGCAACTCAGGCGAGTCGGGTCGGGTGGGTTGAGGGTCAACCCAAGCCTGATGCTACCTCAAAAGGACCCAACCTAACCCGAGATTCCCAATCCGAGTTTCTCTATACTCAACCCTAAACCAACCCAACCTGACCCCCGATACATGTGATTATTCGAAACCCATCCTAACCTGAAGTTATTTTGGAGTTTTCCAACCCTAACCCAACCCGAGGACCTTGACAACTCCAATCGGACTTGAACTCGGGTTGGGTAAGTTGGGTTAGAGTTTACCCAAACCCAAAATGCACCCCTACCTATTTGATACCTGTACGTGCATTCTGGTAGCATAGATTCAAACTATTTCTTTCCTTCCCTTCATTCTGTTGTTGGAAGATGGCCCAATTATTCTAAACAATTATTTGAAAATTGAATCAGATGGTGAAATAGTAAAAAAGATGAATTGAATCAAATTGTAAAATTGGACACTAGCGATAGTATTTTAAATGTTTTAAATACAACTGATAAAAATATGAGAAAGAAGGTAGGACCAAATTAACTATATTCTAAATTTTCAAATCAAAATCTGAGTGCATCACGTCCATCGCATTTCTACACAGTTGGGAACTAACATAGCATCCAGATCAATCCAATCTGTTGTAACTTGTAAGAGCTGAATCAACTTTTAGGCACATGGGATTATAGTAGAATTCTGGAATTTGAATTATAGACTGTTTGATCTCAATAACCAGGGGTCAAAATGCCAATACTGCCCATTATTTTGGTTGGGTTGTACGCATGGCATTGTCTTGTCGTGCTAATACAAGAGTTTCATTTTATCTCTTTCAGGAAGACACAATATCCATAAACCACAACTGGTTCAATGCCTTTAATCTTTCTTGGGTGGTGAGTAAAACCAAGTGATTTTTTAATTAAATCATTCCATCTTCAGTTAAATCTTATGTCATGTTAACATTGCCCAATTTCAGTGGAACTTGCTCTTGAAAGATTACAATGAGGCAAAAGAGTACATAGAGGACATTCGAGATATTTGTGATGATTTTGAAGGCCTTTGTCAGCGCAATCTTGCAGCTAACACAGGTAAAACTATTAGGGCATGTAGGATGCTTCGTCAAAAGAAATGGTGACTTTCCGTTCAATCCAACAATGGTATGGTGAGCCCTGCCATTTGCTGATCTAATTCATTCACTTTGTGAGCCCCATCATGGGATGGGCTCGATATTCCCCTACTATATGAATAAGGGTGGCAATGGGCGGGGTACCCACCTGACCCAATGAACCCAACCTAGCTTTGGGCTAGGCTTGGGCTTATGCAACCAAATGGCCACATAAGTTGGTTGATCTAAGATTTGCCTAATCCAACTGTTCAAATTGTCTTGATTGATGATCTGGATGAAATCAACATTTAATGATCAATTGGATGGGATCAATGGCCAGCTTGCACTGTGGGGCGCATGGGATCAATTGTATGGCCATCAATTTCATAGGGTTTATTTATTTAATTTGTCTTTAGGGCGAGATAGAGTCATGATTTAGTTAACAAATTCTCTTATATATTTTTGTCACTTTCTTGGTGGGCTACTTTTAGGGCATCAAACGATGTCTGAATGACACAAAATTGGTCCCGTTTGATAGCCCATTGAGTTGGTTTTTAAATGAGCCCAAGATCATACAATTTTGACTTCGTTTGAGTGAGTTATGGCCTTTTCGCAAAGGCCCATATGATAGTGACAGGATTTAGGGGCAGTTTGGTCTTTTTTTGTTATTAGGATTTCTCTACTTGGTTTAATTCTATATAAGGCTATGCTACAAAAATGTAAGGGATTATTATTATGATTATGGAATAAAAATTCAGTTTTCAGATTCCTTTCTTCAATTTAACCAAAAAAAAAAAAGAGAGAAGAAGAAGAGAAGAAGATTCAATTTGGTAGAAGATCTGGAGAGAGGGTTTATTGTGGTCTCTAGCATTCAGTTAGGGGATTGTTGGGTTCTTTCCCATAATCTTTCTTCTTTTCTTTGATTTATTTGCATCCCCTTTTGGGGTTTGCATTATGGGCCTCCAACACATAACCCTATTAATTGTTGGGTCAGGCTTAGGCTCAAGTCATTTCAGCCCACCCCAGCTTATACGCACTTGTCACGTACCTCGAATATGCCATTCCAATCCTTAGTTAGGCAATCCATCCATCTTGCATACAGTTGATTTCATTCCTATAAAATGGCTTTTTGTGCATGTTTTGTCTACTTGATCAATGGAAAGATTTGGAGCATTCAAGCAAGAAATAAAGATCTTAGCAATTTTCGGGCCTGGCCGGATTGCGTCAGGCCTGGGCACAACCATTTTTTCAGGCTCGGTCTTGGGCTTGCACTGCTGGGCCCATGCTAGGGTAGGGCCTTGGGCCTCAAATACCAGCCCAAGGCCAAGCCCAAGGCCAAGCCATATCTGGCCCATTTCCATTCCTACAGATGATCCTACCCATCCAGATAGCGATATGGAAGTGGACAATCAGAGCCAAGGGAGATGTCCTGGGGCATCTCCTGTCGATCTTAGCAACCACATTAATTTTGGGACCACCAAAAGGTGGATGAACAAGCATAGTTTGTTGGACCGAGCAAGTTTCTCAATCGAACATTTTTTATATCCACGAAAGTGAATATTCTTACTTAATTGTTTTCTTTAAGCTGATGGTTGATGGAATTCTATTGTCTTTCTTGCAGGCATGAACTTCTTCGATTTCTTCATCTTCATCACGCGGTTTTCCTTCGCCAATTTGTCCCTACTTTACCATCACGTCAAGACTGATGAAAATCCCATATGGGTTTCACCCAACAGAGCACATAATCTAATTTCTAACCTGATATCTATACATAAGGTAGCCACAAAAATGAAATCTGTCGAAGCATTTGCTGGTGTAAAGCAAAGTGCCATTTCCGACATTAGAAAAATCTTGCAGGAGCCTGAGTTCATTGAGCTGTGCATGGCACTGAACAGAACATACGGGTCGATAGATGAGCAACAGAAACAATGTTCTGGAACGAACAATACATCTCTCCTTGCCAGAGCTGATTTTTTGCACTTGGGGTTTGTAGAGTCTATTGGTTTTGAGGTAGCCGGTCCAGAAGACCTGATCAGAATCATCGAGCAAGCAGCTACAAATCTCAGTTGCATGGGTAGCGATTGGAATTTAAGTTTGTCATACGAATTGAACGATCTTGAATCTCCAACTGTCCTATAACAGAACTATATTTCATTTTATGAAAAGCTTCCAAAATTCAGGGTCACTGCTCTGGAGAGATATGAAGACCTTTTGAAGCCAAGTGAGGCCACAGCTCGATTACCATAATGGCAAATGATAGATTTTTCGAGAAATGCTCTGGCAATCCATGGTTTGATGAGCGGTGGCAAACAAGGAACATTGGCGTGCATCTTGTTGCTATGAACAACACTGTCTACTACAAGAGAAGAGTCCCATTCAAGCCATAAACCACCAGTGCAGGAGAATCTTGGAGATCGCTAGTTGAAGAGGTATGTAGAGGAAATAGAGCATGGGACACGGTAGGCAATCAATGCGAAAGAAATCAATGTCTACACCAAAGCTGATTGTTAGTAGCACTGTTTCATTTCTACTTTTAGTGATAAAGGAATGCAACTTTGTAGTGTTGTATTAAAGTAGAAAGAAAAGGGCGACGGTGTGGCCAACAAGGCGGGTGTAAATGAAGGATTCCTTTCTGCAATCCTTCTTGAAATCACAGAACCTAACAACGGCAGGCGGGAAGCTACACAGATCCCATGTTTGTTTAGATTCCGAGAATTTCAAGTCCATGTTGGCATGGTTGGTAAGTGTTGTCCATAAGATTGATATTTTGCAGTTTCTTGTGTAGTATCTTCAGCCCTCAGGTCCCTTTTTTACCTTATCATCAGTAGGGACCATGGCCCCTCGATCCAGATGATTGACTTGATGGGGCCCACTATGAACATATCATGCCCCAAATATCAGTTTGGAATCCTCTACAACACTTGTAGGAAGTGCGTGCAACAGCCGAGCTCTGTGGGTCCCATCTTGATAACAGCTCGACGATCCAAAGCTCCCATGGGCAGCTTCATGGGAACAATGTATTATGATGACTGGAACCTCTAAATTCACATGGTGTGCCCCACCTGAGTTTTGGTGGTGGATTATTACTGAAAAATTTCTAATATTCTGGTGTCCATATGGTAGGCATGTATAAACAAAGGTTCCAACGAATAAATTGATATTTATCATGCGTCCATGTTGTAGCTGCATTGGAAGGTCTCCAACGCAAGCAACCTAAAAATTCATTGCTAAGATTTTGAGGAAGCATGTCTAAATTTTGGGACCCACCCACATTGTACATTTCAAGGTTGATGATGGCACACATAGCACATGGGGGTGCTTAAAAATGAATGTTATTACATGTCATGTGCATTTTTTTTTATTAGGTTTGAATGTGGGGTTCTTGAAGGTTGAATGTGGCATACATTGGCAACTAAAGGTTGACTGTAGTGCATTTGATACATGTGCCATATGCTATGCAGTTTTCAACATGCACCAAGTAGCACCAAAATGGATTGGTATCTAAGATATGTTATCTTCCTTTTCTAATGATAATTATTCTCGCTATCTAGAGCTTATTCTTGTTTAACTTGACAATTGTATGGAATTCAAAAGGATAGAAAGTAAAAAACAATAACTATCCAACAATGATTTTCATGAGAGATAAAAATATCGATTTGAGTTTGAGTTTCTTTTTTAGTAGAAATTGAAAATGTAATATTACTCTCACAATTCAGTTTCATGTGCTTAGAATTCAAATTATGGAAAATATGATGATTACTAGGTGGAATCTACTTATTTATCTTGTTATAACAAACAACACATTGTCACATCAAAGGTAAGACCTTTTTCTTTCCATTATTTGGCATGGAATCCATAGGAAGAAAAAGTGTTGGCAAATTGTGAAAACCGCTACCTGTACTGCATAAGCTCCAAAGGGACCTAAAATCTAGGTTGCTAATGGGTTGGCTTGAAGGGAGTCTCCAACTGGCAACATTTACGGGGCATTTGGATCTTATGTTACTTAAGGTAAGATATTTATGCCTTACCTGATGAAGTAACTTTTGTTAGATTAAAAGGTTTTAAAAATGAGATTTCAAAATTTTAAGAAAAGTAATTGTCTTTGTTAACCAACTTACCTTAATTGGATTTAGTTTGATCCCACATTGGAAAGTTTTTAAGAAAACTAAATCTTTATATTAAAATCCCTCACTAATCTTTTGTATTGTAAAACAAGGACATGCCATATGAGCAACTTCGTACATTTACCAAAAATTAATGAGTTGACATGTGTTGCTGGATTTTCCTTATGTGTTCTTTCTATGTAAATTAGTTTGAGTATTCTTGAGTTAGTGTGGTTGTGATTGAGAGTGCACCAGATCTAAGCCATTTATCTTGGAGGTGAGTTGTTGTATCCCACGTCAAACTTGCTGAGACCTAATATATTAGAGATTATCTTCCTATGAGGGCAAATATGTCTTTAAGACAATGATAATAACGTGTATCAGTTCTCCAAATTCTTTTGTTATTATTTATGGTTTATTATTTTGATTTTTTTTTTTTCTATATCTTTGTATTTTAGAATCAACAATTTAAAGATAAATTTCTCTCTAAAATATTTCAGCACTATGGCTACCATTTCTGAGACTCTTAGAATCAAGATTTTTTATGAGAAAAACTTCAAGAAATGACAATAGAAAATGGAGTTCTATCTGACTTCCCTCAAGTTGATTTACGTCATTAAAAATTTTGCCCCATCACTTGAGGCGAATAAGCCATCAACATCTTTTGAATTATCAAAATAATAAAATACAAATTTTCACATCAAAGATAAGACTTTTTCCTTTTCATTAGTTGGCATGGAATCCATAGATTCCATATATAGGAAAAATGAGTCGGCAAATTAGGAAAACTACTAGTCGTATTGCAGAAGCTTCAAAGGAACTTAAATCTAGGTTGCTAATGGGTAGGGCCGAAGGGAGTCTCCAACTGGCAACATTTAGTAAGTTGTATGTCACCCATTAGTATGTGTGTTAGGCTAACTCAAAATAAGCCAAGTTATTTATTTAAGGTCTGTTTGGATACCATCAAATAAATTACTTTTTCTAATTACAATAATAAATATGTAACTTATTTTGGTTTATGATTAGTTATAAATTTTTTTTTTTTTTAAACTTAAAATTACCTAATCACTTTAATTATTATTATTTTTAGCTCTTTTACTTTTCATAAGTTGCTAAAAAGAAGTATTAGAATAGATGAAAGAGAGGAGAAGATAATAAGTATTTTATTTACCAAACATTCTTATATGCTTAATAAGTAAAAAATTAAGATAATCTACTTGAGGCATAAGTAGCTTATCTTAAGTAACCTATGATCAAAATGCTTCCTTAATATATCAAGTCTAAGTATAGTTGGATCCAAACCCAATCCATGACATTCATAACTATGGTCCACGCCGGTTTAAAAGCGTTAAAGTCCCTTAATATACATTAACATGCTATCCTCAAGTGGCTTGAGAGTACTAAACATGACTCCCTAACATATTCTCCCATGAGAGGCCATTTTTGGTGTGAGTTGTAAGTGTTCCTCCAACCTTACCTAAGTATCTTCCCGTGTAGATCAGCCCTTAAAAAAGTGGTTATTTGACCCAAAGCATTCCCATAGTTATCCTTGCATAATGAATGGCCCGGATCTCTTAAAGTGCACATTTATATTTATAATGCTTGTTTCATGAAATCCCTGTTCATGGGGCAGATAGACCTATCAATGACTCCTTTTTTTTTTTTTTTTTGGGTTGGGGGGGAGGGGGTAGATGAGAACAGATCCCCTGCAAGTTACTTACATGATAAGAGTGATTAAGTGTTTTTTTCAGTCCTTAAAAATCCACGTGTCAATCCATTTAGCTAGATCATTTTAAGGCATGATTTAAAAAATGAGGCAGATTCAAATTTCAGGTGAGCCATCACATAGGGTTTGACTTCCCATCATTAAAAATTTCTTGGAGGACGCAAGTTTTGGATCAAGTTAACATTTGTGCTTTCCATACATTCAAGTCTGGGTAAACTTCTCCACAGGCTGGATAGAAAATCAACATTACAGTGGCCCTTGAAAGTTTTTAATGGTAGGCGTTTAATCACCACTGTTTTCCTATAATGTGATCCACTTAAAAGTTGGATATGCCTCCTTTTCTTACACTCTGCCTTAAAATGAATAGACAAAAAGGATAGACGGTGTGGATGTACAAAACACGGATCCAAGGGTGTGCCCCACAGGGACTAACTGAATGAGTTGATGCTCCTGCCTCACCTAATTGGCCCCGGCAGCCTCTACCCAATTAGCTCACTTACCGGATTTGTTAGATAGTTGACAAGTGATCACATTAAATGGTTGCACCTCAACTTTCCATTCTATCTTTGTGCGGGACCCACTTACTAACTGCTCCATGGGTCTAAAATCTGGACCCGTGCCCATTTAACTTCAAGTCGGGTCGAGCTGACCCGGGTACTACCCCTGCCTGTCCCAGCTCGCTACCACGTGGCAAGACTTGGTTCCACTTCTATGGGGCCTACGGTACCGTACGTGTTTTGTCTATCTTGTTTGTTTTGCCAGCTCATTTTATAACATGCCCAAGAAAGTAAAATCATACCAAAGAAATAGTAGGGATTGAATACTGACTTTTGAAAACTTCCTGGGGCCGTAGAAGTTTTGGATGTACATGTCCGTGTGACACGAGTTGCATGGCAAATAAACCATATCTGTCCTCGAGAAGTTTTCAACGGTGGGTATTTTTTAGTCATACTTTAAAATGAGCTGGCAAAAATAGGCAGACGCCTTGCTAAAACACACATCACGGTGGAAACTTTAGAGCTTTGGGTCACATCGGGCAGAGGAATATCTTGTGGCCGCCGGTCAATGCGGCGCGAATTGCCTACTGACGCTGCCAGTAAGGAATCACTATAAGAGGTGCTCTATCAGCCTCAACATGATTATATGTTTCATCCAGGCCGTCCATCTAATTTTTTCTAAACTATTCTATGTTATGAGCCTGAAAATGAAGCAGATCTAAATCTCAACTGGACCAGACCACAGAAAACAGCGGAGATTGAACGCACACCGTTTAAAACCTTTGAGGTTACAAAAGCTTTGGATAAGCTGATATTTGTGTTTTCTGTTCAATCACCACCGTTTTCTTGCAGTGTGGTCCACGTGAGATTTGGATCTGGCTCAATTTTCTTCTCATGCCTTAAAATGATATTGGAAAATTAGATTGACGGCGTGGATAAAACACATTCATCGCGGCAGTCCGCGTCTGATATATGGGCTACTCTTTAAAATGAAAAATTAAATAGCCACGTGGTACCATAATGAGCAACCGCGTGTAAACTATATGATTCGCCACGTCGCTCATCACGTATACTCATTAAAACCTCATGTGTTCATTTTACGTATGTCGCGACTAAGAATCGCGACTATATGACACCCCACCCGGGCCCACATGAAAAGATGGTACACTTATATAACCGTCCATTTTCTGTTGACCAAATTGGACTGATTGCAACAAAAAAAAAACACCCTGACCAGATGACAATCACCATCGATATATGTAATTGAACACGCACGGATTAAAATTAAACTTCCAATGGTCCACATTGAATTGCACAAATCATCGGATGAAATCAGTCCTTCAATGCAATTATTTGAAAACAGGCCATTCGAAGTAGTGACCAAAGGGCAGACAGTTCCGATCATTCATCTATATCTGCATGTGGGTCCCACAAGGAGACACATTGGTACTAGTCCAGAGTCGAAAGCCCATCAGTCAGGCGTGCAGAGAAAATCCGTCGCTTGTGGTCCAAGCAACGACATATACTGACAGAAGGAAGAGTCCGGACGTTTCAGTGTCGTGCGACCAACTTGCCTTGGACGACAATACTCGCTTTATTACTCTCATACACGAGCATCTACCAAAGATACTCATGCTCTTTCAGTGTAGCTTTTTTGCCAGTGGGCCATGGTCATGCCTTTAAAAGCTTCGGCCTGAGTCCACTCTGACTCGGTCTGGTGTGACTCGGACGAGTCGACTCAGTTTTTGGGGCTAATGATCTGGTCTGATTCCAGGTGTTGTGGTCATGGGGAGTGACTTGGGCCGACCCAGATAAACTCGTCTTTGAGCCTTGTCTTGATTCCAATGTGACTTGGACGACTGACTCAGCTTTTGGAGATAATGATCCGGTCATGGGAAGAATCGTGCAATATTTTAAATGGTTTTGAATTGTATTAGGTGGAATTGACACATCACAACGTAGCCATTATATTAGTTGGATCAAATTCATCCTTTGAGGAAAATATCATGTTTGGTAGACCATGGAATTATAATATATGGATCGGATTTCTTGACATATGTTGGCCACCTGGGTGCACATGAAACTCGATTGTCACATATAAAGGCACATATGGATGGATGCTTTTGATAAAACATATGCATCAATGTGGGACTTAACAAATATAGTAGATTTCAAAATTCACTAGAAATCACGTCGTATTTTTTGCTGGTTGGAATTAAGTGATATGATACTTGGATTAATTCAATCCTTTCCTTCATTTTCCGAATGTTAGATGGAGTTTATATTGGATCATATGCGATTTTGTTGTACCATATTTTTTTGCCATTTTTGGAATAGCCAATCAAAGAATAACAATTGTTGTTATTGCACAACGAGGATATAGCATGCAAAAGGATCTTAGACGATATTTGGAGTGTTATTTATGAAAACACAACTGACATTGAGTTGGACAATACAAGTCATTTGATGACAAAGCGTGGCCGAAAAGTTCAAGGGACAAAAGGCGGTCGAACATAAATGGATGCAGTAACAGAAAAGCTTATAAATAGAAGGGGAAACAAACAAAACAAATCGTTTCACACCAACTAAACAAACCGATTAATATATCTTTCCTTATCATAACTTTCGTTCTATTTTAGACGTAGCGATAATCTCTAGCTGTAATCAAAGTTCATGCTCTCATGTTGAACTAGTTCCATTTCAATGCAAAATAATTCTTCATTAAAAAAGGCTCCTTGCAGTCTTGCCTTGCGGTGGATTGTGAGTATTCATTTTTCTATGTGATTATTTTTAATTGCCTGTTATACAAAAAGTCTTTTCATACGAAAGACAAAGTGTAACCCATCTTCAAAGGAAGAACCCTATTCACCAACAGTTGCCTCATCATCTTGAAATAATCTTGTGTGAACAAGTAAATAGGTGACTAGTTTTCTCATGTCTCAGTCATATACGATCGCATTCGATGTATCTGCCTATCGTGACACTTGAGGTCAAAATTATTAGGTTTGAATCGAGTCACATAATCAATTTTATCAAGCTGAACACACCAGCCATGACACAATGAGAGACAATAGATTCCACATCACCTAGCCCCATCTTCCAAACAGACATTATTAGTCCCTTCTTGTAGCTACAACAGTTTAGTATATTTTAAATTTCTAAAATTTAAAGGTAAGAAAATATACAAGCAACTAATAAAACTTACAAATTTTTTGAATGTTTACATTTTTTTTCTTATATGTAGGTAGTAAGCTTTGAGTATTTCTATATGAATGTCTAGGATGATGGTACATAAGAATTAGTTAATGACTAAGAATGCTCTAAAGCTTTTATAGTACTCTAATTACAATAAACTAATAGAGAATTAGAAAATGTTAAAGAGATCTCTCTGCATAAAATTTTCTCTAGAATTTTGTGTATCTTGTGCAAAACCTCTAAAAATGTTGATTTGTGTTGGCTCGTGATGTTTCTGAGCTACCAAGAACTATTGGTTAATGATCTAATGGGGAATCTAGTTAGTTCATGGGGCCCATAGCGATGTCTGCTACTAATTTGTCCATCAGTTCTACAAGCTTATGTTAAGACATGAGCCAAGTGCAATCCCACTATTTTTGGTGGTGTGGCCCACTCAACCTTTGTATATATTTCATGATGTTGAGCTAAGGTGTAACATTTGTGGGCGTATCAAATTGATGGAGTGGACATAACACAAACATTCAGTGATCCTTGAGAAGTTGCTGAATGGAGAGATAGGTGGTGACTCGGCATGACTCACTAAGGTCAACTTGACTCAAGAGCAAATGAGTATATTCAAGTTGCTTAGTATTTCAACCATTCCAATGGTATCATGGATGGACCTTTAACTAGAGATCTCCTAGATTGAATGATCGTAGCCACCAACCTTTAAATATGGCCCAATGCTACCTCTTATCATTGGCACTTGGTTTGTTTTCTGTCACGTGTGGTGTGTGCGGGCATGCTAGAATCGATATAACAGCTTAATTCAAACCAATCAACTTTGACTCCAAGCATTGAACTAGTCAGTTATGTTTAACTTGACAATATATGACCAAAATATGAGGAGATCCGTGGCCTACCTAGCCACTTGCAGGATATTTGTAATGATCAGGTGACGTCAGAGGGTTTCTTCATCCAAAAATGGGTTACGCCTTGCCATTCACAAGAAAGGACTTTTCAGTATACCAGTGCAATCAAATAAAAAGAGATATTTACAATTAGTCACCAAAAAGCAAATGTAAGAATGCTTCTTCTAAAAGAATTGCTTTTATTAGAGAAGGATCAAGTCCAAAGTATGAGTATAGACTTGGATTACAACTAAGAGATTACCGCTATTGGATTATCACTACTCTTAAGATAAACTGATCTAATATAAATTGATAGATTTGATTTGTTTGTTGGATTTGATTGTGTTATTCCACTAATCTTCTTGCTATTTATAAATTTCTTATGTAGTTATTTTTCAAATGTTTCTCTTCTTTATTAGATAGTTATACCAACTGAGGCGTCGCCATTTAGATTATTCTCTTGTTATGTTTCTCATTTTGATTGTTCTTTTTCTCTTGGCTAAGTTCTATTTTTCTTGGTCATGGCTTGCTTTTCGACCGCGTTCCGCTTCGGTATATTTCGGCTGCACTACTTTGTTAGTCACTTGATGACGTGCAACATTAAATCGATGCCAGTTATGATTCTATAAAAAGTGCTCCAAAGTATCTAAAAAAATCTTCTTATACACCTATCTCTCTTATAATGCAACTTGTCAACCCTTATTGGCTTTTCCTGAATGGTAGCAAATAGGGTACACCACTTATAAAGGAGATACTTGGACTTGTTTAGTTAACCATTTACCAAAGTAAATGCAATTAAATAGGTAACAATTATTTACCCTGTTAAATTCATGTTAGCTGGTCGGATGATGTTGACCGGTGCATTAAAGTGGGTGAGGAGAAAAGTTAGACACATTAAAATTTATGGGGCCCACTTTAATATATGTGTCTGATCCACACCATCCATTCATTTTATCAGCTCATTTTAGGGCATGAGCCTAAAAATGAGGCAAATCCTAAGCATGTGTGGACCACGCCACAAACTACAATGGAAATCAAGCACTTACCCTTAGAAACTTTTTTAGGGCCACGAAAGTTTTGGACCAAGCTAATAGTTGTGTTTTTAGTTGATCAATGACTTTTTGAACTTATTAACAAGTTGGATGACAGGTACAAATCACTGTGTCCTATGCCAATTTCAGTTTTTAACAGTGTATTATATTATTCTCGATGTTTCCTGTGGGGTGGTATACTTAAGCATACAATTTGCCTCATTTTTGTGCTCATGCCCTAAAATGAACTAGTAAAATAGAAGGGGGTTGTGGATCAGAAACAAATACCTTGGTGGGGCTTACGGATTTTATAAAGGCAATCCCATCTAATATCTCCCCATTTCCCCTCTGAATTGGTCTGGGTTGGTGAGGGTTTGTTTGGCTTTTGGAAAATTCATTCCCTAGTTTTTATTTTTCATGGGAAATGTTAAAGTTGGCCCAATATTTTTTTAATTGATTAAATTTTATTTAATTGATATATTGACTTTTGTCAGAAAACCTTTGAAAAATCTAAATATTTGTTTGACTTTTTGGGTTTTTCATTCTCCAGCTTTTTGGGAATGGAATTCGTAGGGATTGTATATAATCAACCAAAAAGTATAAACCAAATATGTTTTTGGGCTTAAAAATCACATGCATTCGAACATACATTAATTACTATACATCTAAACCATGTGGGGCCACTATGATATTTGAGTGCCATCCAACCCATTTATTAGATTCCGTCCCCACCGATTGACCTAATTTTATAGATCTCGGTTTGATATATGTTGTAACCTATTTATGTCTGTTCCTTGGAGAGCCAATTAAAGAGAGACACAATTTTACACGAAATGCATAGTGTATTTAAAATCTATGGAGATACCCAGAGAGGATTTGCAGGTATATAGCTGGCATTTATTGAGAGATGCCATGTCATCCATAAAGCAATAGTGGCCAAAAAAAATGTGGTCGAGTCAACAAGAAAGCTTAGAGCAGTTATTTGTACAGGTGGCAAGCTAAGATGAGAAAAGGTTCTAGTAGTTCAGTAGTGCTAAAATGGTTATAGCAATTGTTAGAACGTGAGAAGCATTCAAAGGATCAATTCAAGGTTATAAATAGCAAAAGAATTCAGCGGAAAAAATCGTCTCATACCAACTAAACCAAACTAAATCTATCTTTCAATTACTTTATCTGCTATTTACATTCCCTAGTATAATTCTTTAACTTTATATACCATTTACATTCCTTAGTGTAATTCGTAATAGTAATTACGTGGCTGTTAACTTTAGCTATAATTTGAGTCTTCGCTCATACGTTGGACTCAGTTCGAGTATTAAACAAACTTCTTCATCGAGAGAAGTGTTCTGCAGTTGTTCTCCACAACCGAATGTAAGAATTTTTATTTTTATTTTTAATTTTTTAATCTTTATTGAAGAGAAAAAGTCATTTCATATGGAAGGCAAAGGTGTGACCTATTTTCAGAGAATGAATCCCACCCTCTGACTATCGCCTAATCATCTTAAGTAATGTTGTGCAAATAGCTGAATAAACGACTAATCTCATTAGATTTCAGTCATATACGGTTGATTCTCGACATATCTACCTATCTTGGCGCTTAGGTTCGTAGCTGTTCAGTTTGAATTGAGCCACACATTCAATTCTAGCATGCCTGCACTAATCATATGGTCGGTATTGAAATAACAACAACAACAATATATAACTTAGATGGGTTACACCGAAGGGAACAATGGGGCGGATTGGGAGGGGATGTGCTGCATTGAAATTCTAGATGAAATGTGGGGTCCACCATATGTATGTATGTCATCTAACCAAATCATCATGTTTCTATCATCCAGATGAAGAGAAACGGCAAAATTTAAAATTGTTTCAAATTTTAGGTGGTGACAACAAGTGAATATATGAGTTTTAAGAGTGATTGTACATTGCTCCCTATAGCGTGGTGTTTTACTTGCAACGTTGATAGGAATGATTCTTGTGAAGAACGGTGCCCATAATTAAGAAGGCCTACTAGATGCATGGTTTGGATTACATATATACATCATAGGTGCCCCCCACATATCTCAAACTTATGACACTTACTATATATTCAAACGCATGTGATCATTCATCTATTTTTAGCCTTTACAATGGGCCCCATGGTTCGGTGGCGTTTTCAGTCTTTATAGTGAGGCCTTTGGTTAGTGAGCTAAGACTGTTGGTTCGACCCAATCCACCGTAGATGACTATGTCCTAAAATTATCCTACGTGAGAGGGTCTTGATTCTTAGCAAAAAAATGTTGACCCATTTTAGTTAAATATGCCTAGCAATACCATGGTTAGGATAGTCCCACCAAGGAGAGTTTTAAGACTTGGTCAATCCATGATTGGGCCCAATGGTCAAGATCGATAACGGAATCCTATCATATGTGACCTTATAACATTAAAGATTATAGTATCATACATGTTTACACCCATTTTCGAAGTCCTGACATGGATCAATAGGAATATGCCACATAGAGACACTACGTGTTTGGCACAGTTAAAATCGTACTCGTATCCGCATAAGATCTTCTTTCAGCGTTATGCAATTTGTCATTATTGTGATGGTACATACTTTTATTAGGCCCTTTAAGAGGATGAATAATCGAATACAACGTGATCATGATTAACATGTCCATTAAATGATGGACGTGCCTGACACGACTATAAAAGACTCGTCGGGCGAGCATATCTCATCTCCCAACTAGATATAATCTCTTTAGCGAGGCCATCTCTTACAGTCCTTCCAAAAATGGAGATTTTCCAAGAGGCATTCGGAGAACCAACAACGATCCAGAAAATCCTGAAGACCAAAAGATATAATTAGCATACGAACTACCTTGGATGCGGTCTCAGACATGAATCATAGAGGGGCGACTGAACTTACATCATGTCTCATTCTACATAATGATTGGAATAAAGAGAATGAGAAATCTAGTTTATCTAAATGATATATCAGTAACAAGGTCGAATGCCTTCAGCACTCCAAGCCATCATCGTTTAATGTGATTAAATTAAGGAGGTGGGGTGAGCAGTTACACCAAGCCTTTTAAAGGACTAGTTTTAGCCCCTATATAAGATAGACAGATCTCTCTCATACTTCTTATGTAGAACACTCCAGCAACGTGACCCTTAGGCACCATCGCACTGCAATTTGCATTGGTTCGCATATGGTTGTGAAGGAGCAACTCATCTACAATGCAACACGCACGTGCAAAATGTGCCATTATAGCCCTACTGTCTCATGTGCCACACCCTCACATTGAGCCCAAGACCGTCCACGCGTGGTCCAATATGAAGCACAATTCACATTGGAACATGCGAGAGTGAAGTACTCAACATCCTGCTCGTTAAGAAAAGTATTTCTTCTCTCCTTTCCGATTGCGGATTATTCACATAATATAAAAAACCAAGTTTTAACAAACCTTTTTATATATATATTTATATAAATTTTTTTATTTAAAATATTTTTAATCAAAATTTTTTTCATAACAACTGGTGTTGACGGAGTGAGCTATATAACAACCTAATTCGTACCAGACCTTAATAATCAGCTCTAACCGTGCCATTCACATCTCGCCACCTAGGTGGTCCCCCTGATCCAACAAAACAGCGTCCTTCTCGCGGCATCATTTTAATCTTTTTTCCACTAGTAGGGTACAAAGAGATGCGCGGCATACACGCATGGGTTCTATCATTGCAATGCACGAGGTACCCACATGGGTTGTACCGTGCTCATTCTTTTTGGGCCACCACCATGCGCGTCTGAAATCTCATCCTTAGATCAATCAAGACCCTTAATTTTATTTTATTTGATAATACATCTTCTCTCTTCTAATGTAACCTCTAAAGTCAGATTATGGTATTAAGTTAAGATTTATGAGCTCAGGACCAATACCACTCCTTTTTTTATTGGTTGACCACAACAAATAATAGCAAACGACAAGATGGGTCTGATTATTTGATCAAGATGATTATTTTACGCTCAAAATTCCTCACATTGGGCCCACATAATGAACGATCCAGACCTCATCAGCATTCACCACAACCCACATATACTATCCCAGACCATAGTTTTTTATTTGTTCAAGAGTGAAATAAAAATGCATCATGCAATATGTGGCCCACCATAACATGTGGAATTACTCATCCTTTTAAAAAGGGTAGGTGGACAGCATTTTAGTCATTTGTGGGTCCCCCTAATTAAATGCATTGTTCCCTACCATTTACCTTCCGTTTGGTAATCCAATGCATTTCATTTCAGTGTATATATATATATAAACATGAATTAGAAAAAACACAAACCTGAGTATATTCACTATTTCTTTTTTCAAATTTACATCAAATTCCCCAAACATGGTATAAATTCAATCAATCACTTGTTAGAGAAAAGGTGAAAAAAATGGGATTTTAAGAGAAAACAAATCTAAAAATGACCCTAGACCAAACAAGTCACCCAGAAAAAGAAGAAGAAGAAGAAGAAGAGGAAAATTACGACGATATTCGATCTTGCGTCGGAATTCTCTTACGGGCACCTAACATTTTGTCCTGGCCCGCCGTAGTAAAAATAATTCGCCGATCTTGCGTCGGAATTCTCTTATGGGCACTTAACATTCCGTCCCGGCCCGCCGTAGTAAAAATAATTCCCCCACACACTGTTGATTCCTCCTTGAATATCGTAACAATTCGGATGATCGGCCAAAACTTTAAGGTTCGGCACCGGGATTAAGTTGTTATCCCAATCGACGACTTGTAAGTTCCGAAAGTATGATGATTTTCCGAACCCTTCTCCGGCGAAGTGCCCACTACCCATTTGGGTGGATGTGTGAAATCCCGACAGCTGAGTGTTGACGACCTCCCCTCCGAATTGCACCATGCTTGCGTGGTTTGTTAAGTGGCTGAACAAAAACGACGGCCAATAACCGACCAATAGCCCGGTCCCGAATTCTAGCCACCAATTTCCGTGATTGGGGTCCTGCTTGTCACGAATCACAACATTTTAGTATCACCTAGTAGCTAAATGGCACATATCATGCATGCTAGTGACTATGGGCGTGTTTGGTTACACCAATATCATGATATTAGCTAATAGCATGAAATTTCATGATATTTGTGTAACCAAACGCACCCTAAAGTAAGTTTTTGTCTTAATATTTGGTGCAACCAAACACACCAAAAGTATGTTTTTGTCTTACATTTCTAAAGGAAGCATTTTTGTTCAATGTGTGTAATCAATGTACATATATCTACACAAATCATAGATGTGGAGCCCACCAGCATGCTCATACACTTACAATCAAACGGTCGATCTGATCTGATAGGATGGCCCACAAATCAGAAGTCTTACAATAAGATTCTTTAAATTATATATGGATTATGTATTGAAAGAATCTCTACGATGGAAGGTCCAACTGATCAGTCTTGGAGCATCCAATTGCTGTGGTTCCACTTGGATAGGCCATACCCAATTAGTTTCATCGATCCAACGATCCCTACCGTCTGATTGGTTGGCTTTGCTGGGACCATTGGATTTAGCTTTAATTGTCTGTCTAAAATAAGACAATTGATCGAGCCCTACAGCATATCTGATCCGTTCAAAATTTTGGTTCTGGCCCATCCAACAGGAGGTCCGCAATGGATGGTTTGGATCGGGAAGTTGTACTAATTGGACGGCAAGGATGGTTAATTCACTGATTTTTCAGTATATATTTTATCATTCTGACTGAAATTGCCAACAAAAGTGTATATATATATATATCTAATACAAAATTGATATTCACACCCTTTGTTTTTGACAGGCACCCTTCCAGAAAAAAGAAAGGGTGTACATTTAGCTAAAAACGGGGCATTTATTATCTCTTTTTTGGTAGCTTCCATCGTAAAAAAGCAAAGATGTGGAAAGAGAAAAGCTTTGATGCTCTGCCAAAGTGAGATGGATGATACGCAGGCTCTAAAAGTTAGTTAATAATTGCAGACGTGGAATACAAGAAATTCAAACAAAACTATACAAGTTTAGATGTATCATAAACCAAAATTATGATTATTTATTGGACGGTTTGGAATGAAAAAAATCCAATGGTCCTGTTTCAACGATCAAGTGTCCACCAATCTGACGTCATATTTGTTCAAAAAATCTGATTTTGGGACTGTAAAACATTAGCATTGGTTTATACAATTTAGTCGGTTTATTTTGAGTTATTCTATTCTACGTATATAAGTTTTGAGTGCCTGTGTATCAAGCGTTAGTTTCTACCAGAGTAGAGGGTCTGACAGGTCGAAATGGTGAAATTGGGAACTGGTATGGGTTTTTTAGTCATGTCAAAATACAGTTGTAACAGTTAGTCAAAGTCAAGACTCCTGGTGCTCGTTTTCTGTTCGAGAGTGATGGATCGTTCTCACGCGCTCATATGCCACGCGAACCTTGGTCAATCGAGACTGTCCGACGTGTGGACCCCACTGAAATTGGTCAATGATCCTGACCATCCGATTGTTGCAAAACTTTCCTTTTGACTTTGGGTGTTAGAGGGCAGTCTATTTTGAGCTTCCCATCTGCCTATTTTTTGGGCAGTTTCACCTCTTAAGTGGGATCGACAATTTCAACGGTCATGATTGCTGGATAATTAATTAAGAGTGCTGAAAATAGATGAAAGGTTTTAGACGGGGTTAGAGAGGCAAATCCAAATATGAAACACGTGTATGAGATACGAGCTTTATATAAGGTTGGAAAGTAATTCGACGGTTGAAACTTTTTCCTAGCCATTCATTTGTTTTGATATGCTGTGGCCCACTGGAGATGTGAAATGGCCTGAATTTTATATTATAGAAGATCCAAACAATGTACTGCACCTAAGGGAAAGCTCAGATCTGACACATGTGTCATATTATGAGATATACCACCGTGTGTGAATGTGCACGATTTCCACACGCGTGTGGAACTAGCAAAGCTCAAAAAGCGTGTAGGATTCTTTTCAATATAAAGCGTGTAGGATTCGATAACCTATTAAAAGAAGAAAAATGAATCGAAGGCCCATATTTAAGAGGCCATATGCTGTACACGTGCCAATGTTGCGGAGCGATCTGGATCGTTCATCAACTGAGGGCTAATGTAAGCATACCCAGGCAAAAAAATAAAAATAAAAAATCAGGCAAATCCACTCATCGGGTAGCCTACATCTGAGAAAGAATGGACGGTTAGGAAGATGATGACCAACGGTCTATATTCGATGTGAATATTTGGCCCACCTTATAAATGATCCTTCTTGAAATTTGGGTAGGGACATGCTCACAATGCTCCCCACCTGATGAGTGATCCAGATGCCGTGCAAGTGTGCCACGTACAACACGGTGCACGAAATCACGTATTTAATGGGGTATTTCAAGATCCGGTCCATTGATTAGGTGGGGCCCATCATGCTCATTCTATGGACCAAAAATCAGACTGGTCCGTTCATCAAGCGGGAACACTTGCATGAGAGTAACAGACGGTCAGGAAAAGACCAACTCTCCATATTCCTGCTACAAACGTGGAAAACATGCCTGATTTTTGGGCCACGACATCCTCACATTGTGTACTACCTGATGAATGTCCGTAATATCTCACATGTGCGCCACGTTGGCATGTGTACCGCAAAGGCGTACGTCATTCTCGTACACTTGTGAGTTTGGGCTTTTCTCTAACGTGCGCCTTGGATTCATGTGCGCTTACTATCCTTCTCGTGCAGGCGTGCAGCAAAGTCAAAACAAAAGTCCAGAATTATGAAAAATCAACGGCGCATGTTTAGTTATTGTGTTAATTTTAAATTTTTTTTTTAAAAAAAAACTCTAAATTATTGTTGTTCCATTCTAGCAAGTGGGGCCCATTGTACAGTAATCCAGGCCGTTGATCCGTTGGGTCTCACTGTCAATAGACAATACACCAAACATCGCTTGAATCGGAAGATCCTAGCAGGCAATCTCAGGGCTTGTTTAAATTACATGTGGATCCGTGTTGTAATTTTCTCATTAACCGTCTATGTGTAGGCGATAAGTGAAAGGTTAAGATTATCCTACCGAGATATTTTATTCAGGGAATCGTCCATCAAATCTATGATGAAACAAACCAATGGTCTAGATCAATAAATCATGGGCCCCGCTACCAGAATTGAGTGCTGCATGTACTGTGGTTATAATACTCCTTAGATATTAACTTTCTTTTAAGTTAAATGGACAGAAACGCCCCTTGATTTACGGCCAATATCAATATTGTTGAATTACATAGTTTAGGAACTACAATAATCTAATTTTAAAATTTTAAATATATTGAAATTTTATTGAATTTCTATTTATTAATATTCTAACACTCAATCAAAAGGTTGTGGGTATTGTTTGATGTATATACGCATACGCTACGAGTCTTGCATGCATGGTATTTTATGCATTTGGTGTCTAACTTTTAATTAAGGGTGTGTTTGGTTGCATAAAAAATCACGAAATTTCATGATTATCAGTCTGATTGAATTTTGCTTAACCAAACAAACATAAATATTTATTGTATATTTTAAAGAAAGATTACCTTCCAAACCAAGAGACTAATGTCAAATTGCCCGCCATCGTAAGTCGATGTTGGAGAGATTGCTGCGCCGATCGCGATCTTGTTGTTCGTTTGGACAAAGCCCGAGCATAGGAGGTTGTAGCATCCTGTCGCTTGATACGCATCCGTCTATAAGATTAGAAAAAAAAATAATTAGTAATTTTTCATTTATTGTTTTATTTACAAAGTCATTATATGAGAAGAGAAATTGTACATTAATTCATATAACTATGAGTTGAGTCATGACTCAGTTGAGCTGGGCCGAGTCACTACCTACTTTCAATTCTGATTTGAAGTGTTGAATTGCACTGGGTCCAGCCAAGACCGAGTTGACTCAGACTAGTTGCATAGGACGAGCCAAGCAAGTAATTATAACTGTCCATTAGGTTCATTACACATTTCATGCACTACAATGCAAAAAATCACAATGATATCATGATCCAATCCATCCATATGTTGGCTTCTTTTCTTCCATCCATCCGTTTAGTGAGAAATAAAGCTATTTTTAAAGAACCCGGCCCAACAAATGGATGGCTTGGATTATTGCCTGGACATTTTTTATACCAACAATCCTTATCATCCATTTCACAGGCTACTGATTGGATGGCTAGAATTGCCTAGTCAAGTGTGATTTTTGCATGGTGGTCTATAAAAATGTGTGTTGGACCTAATGAATTGTCCAGATCAATCAATCAGACTGTCTAAATAAGAGAAAATTAAGATTGATTTTTTATACTTACTGTCCAATAAGTGAAAAACCGGGGATAATTATCTCCATATAGCTCTGGACTCACCTGAAGAAAATACATGGTATGTGTTATATAAAATAAATAAATATGTATCATACTTGAGTTTATTTGCAAAAAATAACCATGTCAGTAAAATCATTGGAATTTTAGAAAAAAATGTATTTTTACCGAAATTTTTTCATAAATTCCAAATTAACAAAAGAAATTCCCAAAATCAAAATACCTAGGTAGTGTTTTTTTGAGAAGGAAAATTACCAAAGTATATTGCAATATTGTTATTCTTTTAAAGGTAATAAAGTCATAAATTAGGAGCCCACATGGTATTGTATGACATCTGACCTGTCCAACATATATATGTACCTATTGTGATGATTATACCAACTATCTTTTTTCCACTTGAATTATCAGATGACGTGCACTTGAATTTTGATGTTTTTAAGTGGGGTATATTATTTTTTATGGTGCAGCGACCTTATATTGAGCTTGAGCAATTATTTGGTTATTCTAAACATCATGGGATTACATTTATTGGACCGTTTTGATATCATACTAATATGACGTGGTCTTTTAATTTTTCACTTCATTGTTTTGTAAGGAATAAAGTATATAGTTGGCATTATGATAATGTCTTCCCTAAAAAAAGAACCTCTCCCACTTTTGGTTCGTAGTCATTATTTGCTAAAATCATTTTTTTAAAAAAAATTTATAGTAAAAATCTTAAAATAAAAATAATCCCTCAATATATTAATTTTATAAAATGACCCTTGACTTGTTTGAAATCTCAAAACAGTTTTCAGACGAATAAATTACCAAAATGGGATTACTCTACTTCTTTAAAGTAGTGGTGGAATTAAGCATTGTTGGCCTCACATGCAGTGTGTATGACATTCAACCCATCTAGGAAGTGAGCCCCACCGTGTAGATTATATGCCCCAAAAATCAGGCTAATCAAATAATTTGGAGGGCAACAATGTAAAAAGTTAATATATATTTTTCAAAAGTCTCAAATTTCACTTGTGACCTACCCAACAATAGATTGATCCAATCTTTCTATGCAAATATTCATCATGGTTGGTCGCACCAATTGAATGAGTTGAACCACTAACAAAGAATAGAAAGAGGGCATTTGGATCATTCTGCCACGTCAAAACATAGTTTCGAAAATTCAAACCAACCGAGGCTCTTTCTCATAAAATCAAAACTATTAAGTATTTTTCCATAAAAATTCCAAAACAATTTTAGAAAATAGATAACTCAAAAAAAGCCAGATTTTCATGTAGTACAAGTGGGACCCATGGGTTAGTAATCCAGACCGTAGCATTAAGGCCCACCACATGTGCTAAAAATCTCCCAGGCTTGAAGATCCTCCCACCATATCAAATTGGTGTTTTGCTTTCTTTCTTAACTGTTTATTTGCTGGTCATCAATTGAAAAGTTTCAATCCTCTGACTTGGAAGATTTTTGGGACGTGGGCTAAAAATAAATAAAAATAATTGAAAAAAATAAAACTGTACATGCCTGCCAACCGGCCTCGATGGTGTTGAGATCATCGCCGAAGGAGCCTGAAATGACCCACAGCTGTGATAAGCTGAATTCATTTGGATTGCTAACATGGGGGGGCCACACATTCAAGCTAGCTTTTGCTCCATAGTACTGATCTCCCATCACATACCCAACTGCATGCTGTAATTCATAAATGCATCACAAAATATTGTACACTCACATAAAGCAATGACAACTTTAGTCCCCCTAAAAGACGCGTTTTTAATTTGGCTGAGGCCAGCTAAATTGTGTGTGGGTCCACCTTTTCCATGATCCATGCCGTTGATCGGGTTGTCCCATAGCAATGGACCACACCCATGAAAAAATTCCCCCCGCCGGAAGAAATTTTAGCGACTTGACAGGCAACAATTTTTTTACAGTTGAAGGTCGACTCTTGCTGATGATGGAATTTTACATGGCATGGAAAATAAAGAGTGGGACCCACAAGATGAATGGTCTGGATCAAATTTTGCACGGCCTCGCCTATGGTGTTTGATTTGTAATATTGCTTGTAAATTTAACCAAAAAAAAAAAAAAAAGAAAAAACAAAAAGAAAAGACTGGTTTGATTTGAATTGGAAGCATTTCTTGTTGATTCTTGAGATTAGAATGGTGGTATATTTTACAAGGAAGTTCATAGCATTTCTTCTTCCAAAAGTCCTTGAAAATGTTGTATTTTCCAAATGAAAGCTGTAATACATAAAGAGTGTAACAGAAACAGAAAACAAGACTGTTACCCTGTTTGAGATTGCCGACATTGATGAAATTCTCAGAATTTTATGAAATGGGGGTTTTGATGGTTTTTTTCAATGAATTGCAGGGTACCCATTTACAAAAATCCTTGAGCTTTAAATATCAGAAGCTGTTCTTCAGGAGAGGAAGAAAAAAGACAGTTTATATATATATATATATATATATATATATATATATATATATATTTATTTATTTATTTATTTATTTATTTGATGCTTTGACAAAGATATCTTTGGATTACAATTTTCAAGGAATTTTCAAAAACCGATAAATCAAAAGGTCTTAAATTTTCAAAACAAGAAAAGATAGAGAAGAAAGATTTGATGGCCTCTGTCTTGTTTTGTCTGTTTGGTCCTTTCTTTCATCTTCTTCTTCTTCCTCTTTTCTTTATGAAAGGTTAGATATTATATTATCATAAATTGTCAGAAAATTTTGGGTGATTTTCGTCTTAAATGCATTTTCAATGAATATAAAGATCATTGGATTTCTGTTGAAGCATTCTCAGACATGAATGGAAAGGAAATAGAAGATTTCTAGTATAAAATCTGAAAGGCCATTGATTCTACTCAGAATTAGCTTTCTCTTTTACTTTTTCTCAATCTTCCTACATTGTTTTTTTTTTTTTTAAATTATTATTTTAAATTCTAAAAAATACTATGGGGTTTTCCTAGCAATTTGAACTGTTCAAAAGCGTTAATGGGTTTCTCCCTTTCTTTCATTTCTTTGTGATGATTCATACAAACCTCATGGCCGTTGCTCGTTGAATCACGTCTTACAGCTCTCACTGCGGATCTTCTATTTTTTCTTCCAAATCTCGACACCGAACTAGCTCTCAGGACGTCATTCTCTGATGTTCTTCTGATCGGAATCGTTCCTTCGGGACACTCCTCGCCTGAAATTCTCCACAATTGGAAGCCTACGGGCTCAAAACGTGACGGATTGTGGCCTTTCGGTCTCTCTGGAGGGTCCTGCAAAAAACCCAAGAAGGAAAAATGCAATCTTTCAGTATCTTAAAATCACTTGCAAAACTCAAAAATCCAAATCCTTAAAAGACTACAAAGAAAAATCTGAACTTTTATTTATTGTAATTTCAACTACCATTGGTTTCTGTCCTTTCAATAGGGGATGATCAAATGCTGGTTGCTGATGAGATAAAACACAATCTATCAGATCACCATCAGGACTCTGCATCCATCAAAAGCACCCCAAATAAGAAAAAAAAAATCAGCTTTCAACAGTAAGGGAAAAACGATGAAAGGAGATTTCTGGGTTTTTGAAACAATGCCTGAATTGTCTTGACAGGAGGCTTATTAATCTTCCTGAGATGGGCTTTGATCCATTTCAACTTCTGCAATTCCTCCCCTGGTTGGAGCGTTTGATTCGCTGGGAAGCGGCCACCAGCCGCCGACGAAACGGGCTTAACAGACACAAGGAGAAACCCAACAAAGATGGCAATGATTGGGGATGATTTGCAGCAGCTAGAAGCCATGTTTTAGGAATTTCGTTGTGTTTCTTCTTCTACAACCGTTTGTATCTGTATGCATTGTTGTTGTCTTGTCGTGGGATTACAAGGCCACATAATCCCCTCGTTTTTTGTCCCATCACACTCCATTTCCTAACAAATCCATCCAAACGAAGAAAACCTCTCTCTCTCTCTCTCTCTCTCTCTCTCTCTCTCTCTCTCTCTCTCTTCCGAGACCTTGGTCTTGAGTGTTCGGACAGAAGTTTCAGGCAGGGGAGGTTTTATTCAGAGAATTTCCCATTTGGGGATGGGAAAAATGGATGGTGGGATTTGCTTGAAAGGCCTAGATTTTGATTAAAAAAGGATGATGGAGTTTTGGTGGGACACAAAAAAAAAGGAAGTCTCAGTCTCCAACACAAGGATTGCTGCAACTTTAACTTCTTTTTTGTTTTTTAAGAAAGGGATGGATTACACATACATGCTACTGATGATTTCTGTTATTCTTTTCTTGGGCTTGGGCAGAGAGGAATTACACATGATTCTGTTATTGTTCTATGTTCTTTTACTTTGTTCCCCTTTCTCACTTCCCTAGATGTTCTTCTGTCAGCCACTGTAGGGTGGTTTAAATACCAAAAGAAAGTTAGCCCACTTTTAATTTTTTTAATTTTTATTTTTTCAATTTGATATTTGTGATTTTATATTTTGTTTTTTGTTTTGGGTTTCTTATATATAATTTTTATTTTGTTATTTACTTATTTGTTGGTGGTTTAAATACCAAAAGAAATAACCCACTTTTTTTGTGAAAAAAAATTGTATTTGTAATTTTTTGTTTTGGCAAAATATATTTTATATTTAATTATTATTGAAGTTTTAGTATTAAAAAGTTTTTTTCGTTAATTTTTAATAATTCGTATGAGTAATTTTAGTTCTTTATTTTGGTTTCTCTTCTTTTAAAATTGCAGTTTTAATATAAAGTGCATTTTTTTTTAATTTTGATTTTTTTTTAAATTTAAATATTGCCCTCTAAAAGTCGAAGCGTGGCTGTGTGCTCATATGTGTGCATGCGCCTCAACAACATGTATGAACATATGTGGTTGCGTGCTTGGGCACGTGCATGTGCACAGGTAGATACCTTTACATATGCCTTCATGTTTTGTTATATATATATATATATATATATATATATATATATATATATATATGTGGGAAAAGGTACTATGCGCTCGACCTCACGATAAGCTCCCGTAAGGTCGAGCTATGTGGGCCCCATCGTGATGCGTGTCGACCATTAACACCGTGCATTTGATGAGTCCCCTCTAAATTATGAGATATCTCAAAAATCAGCTGTATACAGAACTCAAGTGGGCCATACCATCTAAAATCATGTGAAGACACCATTAAAACATATAAAAGCACTTGGTGGGGCTCACCTAAGTTTTGAATGCTGCTGAAACTTGGTTTGAACCCTCATCAAAGTAGGACACATAATGGATGGGCTGGATTTTCCAACCACATCTCGGTGAGCCCAAAAAATGATTCTGAATGTTTTAATGGTGCACGGCCCCTCTCCACTTCTGTATGTGGTGTGGCCCACACAAGTCACGGATTGACTTGATTGAGATCTAGGCCTACAATGGAATGGTGCATCTGACTGATGGGGTAGATGTTCGAAACGCATTACGGTGGGGCCCACACAGCTCAACCTCGTGGGACGGACTCGTGAGGCCGAGCGCATAGTACCTTTTCTACATATATATATATATATATATATATATATATATATATATTATTGAATAGAGTTGGAAGTAAAACTAATAAAATAATTTTTGAACTTCACATGGTGCAAGTTACCATTTTGAATAGATGATTAGGCACAAAACATGTTGCTCAACCTATCATGTGTCCTGTTATGTTGGAAATATGTGCATTTGTTTTATAAATATAGTGATAGTTTTGTGTTTATATTGCTAGTCCGATAATCATACGCCTGAATAAAAAAGAAGAGTTGTTTTTTACTATATGACTTTTTTATTATTATTATTATTATTTTTTACATGAATGATAATAATCTAATAATTTAAGCTTCTTTGACAAAGTGAAACGGTAGAATAAGATTCATGTAATTCAATCCAATTAATTGAGATAAGGCTTGGATGACGGTGGTAGTGATGACATTCATTTGCAAATTGCAGCCCACCTTATAAGTCAACCACCATGACTTATCGACCACGTCAATTACCAAGTGGGGTCTACCTAATGGACAGCGTGGATCTCATAATCATGCGCCATCTTGGCACATGAGCGCGTGTGCAATCCTAATGATGCAGTTTAATTTTAGTTGAGTTTGTTTATATACTAATAACCTCTTATCTAATTTATGTGAGCACCAATGTTGGGACCTTTCCTTCCCTCTTTTTAGGCCTTTGGCAATGATGCTTGCTACAACTCTATCTTCCTTTTCTTCTTCTTCTTCTTCTTCTTTTTAATATACTTTATTTTTTTTATGATTATTATTATTAGAAGGAAGGTATACATGATGGGGGGCCCACCAGAGTCACTCTCATATCAAAGAAGGGTCATTGAAATTAAGATATCTTAGTGGAAGCCTTGCAAAGTTGGATTGAAGAATAGATTCCACCCCACATCCAAGTAAACCCATATTTAAGGGCTGGGCTATATTGACAGTTCACCACCAATTTCAGAACGTTGATGACTCATCCAGTGCACATTTGACATATATTCATCATAATCCTCACCGTTCAAATTCTCGACCCTATTAAGGATTGTGCCAAGCCCGAAAATTACCCTGATCCAACAAGTTTAATTATCCATTTGGCCTGTTGTATCTAGACCGTTGGTTATCTTTTTCTTTTCTAATCGCGCATTTGATTGTCCACAAATGAACAGACTTATCCATTGAATCGCTGCGATTTCTAGGCTAAATGTTCCGAATGTAATGGGCCCCATGATTTGGAGAGCCTACCTTTAATTTGAATGCATCACCACCATCTAAAATGTGTTTGTGAACTCTCACTTTAACCTTGCGGATATTAAATAACATGAAATTTTTATTTATTTATATTATTAATAATAATATTTTTATTATTATTTACACGTTACAAGGAAAGCTTAAATATCCTCTTAACATTGGAAATCATCCAATGGGCTTATGTAAGTAAACCTTCCCATGCACTTAGTTGCATTTGGGCTTCTTGTCATCCCTATGACTTATCCGGACCATCCATTAAGTTCAGTCTACCCTTTTCCCACTACAGTGAAAACATAAAAGCAATCGGATGGTCTTAAACACCCTTTACTGGACTTAAGTTCTATAATGATCTTATCCATACATTTTTTTCATGTTAATGACTGGACGGTTGAGATGACCTGATCAGTATTACTTATTCAAGGCAGCCTTTGAGAGTGCACTGACCCTAATGGATGGTTCAGGTACGTGACGTAGATGTCAGAAAATCCAAATGCAACTAGCTGCACGGGAGGGTTTCCATACACTTGGCTGTTGGCCCACCAGATGATTTCGCTTGTTACCTCGATATTTCTACTCGGTGAGATAAGATAGTCACAATTAAGAATAATACGAGGAAAGATCCAGGACAGTCGACTATACGGGAAGTTCACATACAGCTGAACTTCTGTGGGACCCACCTTGATTTGTGTGTGGAATCAAGGACTAAAACCATGAAACAATGTAAAATCACGGACTAAAACCTCCACCATGAAACAATGTAAAATCAAGGACTAAAAGCCCTAAATTCACAGGGCATGGCCCACATGAGTTTTTGGGGTGTTCATTCGTCCTGGTGGGGCACACCTGATGAAGATTTTGAATGGCATGAACACGTTGCGATGGACCCCACCAAAATCAGGAAGTTTCTTTGGTGGTTGTTCCCTTCTCCACGGTTATCCATTGATCTCTGTGGTATGGCCTACCTGAGCTTTGGATTAATCTAAGTTTTGGGCTGTGGACATAAAAATGGGGATTGTAACTAATGGACGGATTAGATGGCATATACACATCACAATTGGCCGGACACTGCTCCAATGTATGGAAACTTCCCATACAGATAATATAATATATTTAGAGCACAAGTGGGCTCACATATGATTGTGATGGACCGTTGGGTAGAAAAAATACACTGTAGATTGAACAATCCCCCCTTATCACCCAAGTCAGATGATCAGAGCCATTCAAATAAGGGCCAGCAAAATGGATGGTAAGATGTCTTTACTCTCATCGCCTACTCCGCATGCAGCATGCTCTAAAATCGTACGGCTGAGAAACCAATCATAGTTGTTTTCAGGTGTGAAATCTATGGTGCTTGATGATCAGTTCTTGTTGGTCACAGGTGGGCCACTCATATGATCGTAGCAGATCATAGTTTAGCACGACAGAACATGATCTGAGCTAGTCTGAGTGATTGTACCTACTGTTAAATTTTCAACGGTGGCTAGGATCTGCCATGCGAGCAAAGGTCCGTCCCGCTGTTAGGTCCATGGCCCAAAACTCAGCTTCATACATGATTGGAAAGAGTGCAACGTGACCGTTCAAATTTGTTACCTTTGTGTGGTCTAGATCAATCATAGATGGACCCAATTTCCGGTTTCATGCCTAAATTTTGTCATAGCATCTAATTGATGGAGCAGATTTTAAATAATCAAGGGTGGATATCATTCTCCCAACCTTTTCCTTTGATATGAGATGAGATGTCGAATCATAGGTAAGCCTGATGAGATGACAAATCTAATGGTCAAAGTGAATTTTACATGCACATCGATGGTGGGCCTCATATAGGAACCGTTCCAAAAACAGAGATCTCTATCAATGTATTAAACAATGTTTTTATGGGACATGGCCACCTTGATTTTTTTGGGGCCCACCATGATGTGTACCTGAAATCGACGCTGACTATTATATTACGTGTGTAAACCCACATGATTTTTACATTGACACATTTCTAGGCCTTATAGTGATGTTTATTTGTCTTCCAACTTGTTCATAAGATTCCATAAACATGGACGAAGGTAAAACACAAATATAAGCTTAATCCAAAACTTCCATGGCCTTTGAGGATTTTTCAATGGTATATATTCACATTGTTTTTTGTGTTGTGGTCCATTTGAGTTTCAGAAGTGCTTAATTTTTAGAGTTAGGCCTTAAAATTATATGATAAAATAAATGGAATGAATATATATATTACAGTGGACCCACAAAGTTTACTCAGTAAGTGTAACCTACCGAGTTACCCGCTACGCAATCCACTCCCCATTTCTAACCTGTGATTCGGATAGGTCACATCGACGGAGTAAACAATTGAAAGATAGACATGAGTGCTTTTATACAGGGCCGACCATGATGATTCAATGAAATCCATTCCAACTATTAGATGTCACACCAAAATTTGGTCCTAGAGCTCAAAAGCTAGGCCCATTTGTAATTCTTATAGACCACACAAAGGAGAAATAGTTTGGACGATAAGCATTGTCCTGCACATTGTTTCAAATCTCAGGGTCCACATGAGTCATGGATAGGGCTAATTTTCAGGCCTTTACCTAACACGAGGTGACTCACCTAGTGTTCGGAGTGGATTTCGTGTCAATATCGTGATGGGCCCACTTGAACTACCAACCCCTCTGGGTGCATTGGCCGACACAAACCGCGTTTTAAAAAATAAAATAAAATCTTATTGGTAAGTGTTACTCGGATTAATGAGGTAGCTAAATGCGGATTGGCTACTCCCCCTGCCACCGGCCAATGGCTGATGGTTGGTGCTCTGTGGGCCCCACCATGTTGTATGTGTTTCATCCATTCCGTCCACTTATTTTTGTAGATCATTTTATGGTATGAGAACAAAACTGAGGTATATGCCAATCTCAAGTGGATCACATTAAAGGAAACAGTGTTGAATGAACGGCGACCATCAAAAACTTTTTGGGCTCAATAAAAGTTTTGGATCAAGATGATATTTGTTTTTTCACTTCATCTGGGTCTGTATGACCTAATAAACAGATTGGATGTCAAATAAAAAGTACAGTGGGCCTTAGGAGGATTTTAATGGTGAATATCCAATCACTATTGTTTTCCTGTGGTGTGGTCCACCTGAGATTTATATCCCTCCCTTTTTTTGCATCAAGCCTTAAAATGATCTTTAAAAATGGATGAAACAAATACATCATGGTGGGGTCCACAGAGCACTGGCCATCAGCCATCGGGCTGGTGGCAGGGGGAGTAGCCAATCTATTTCAAAAAGGTACTGGAATGTAATTCTATATTATGTCGGTAGTTTGTTTGTAAAATTCCCTTTTACTTTAAAGCATTGACCTAAAGGCTGCCACGTGGCCAGCATCCAAAGAAAAATAAAAAGGTCGTTATCTAAAACGAAAAATGATTGATTAGGAAAACTACCCACTTATCAATGGATCTGATTCTGAGGAATCAACGGTCCAGATGTGTAGCAACGTGCATAGTCCCTTGAATTTAGACTGTTGATTTTTTTTCAACTGCCCTTTTTTAAAAATATAAGTTTGACCTGCTTGATCAGTGGACCAATGTCATTTCTGGCCTACCGAATCTTCATGATGTCCCCTACTTGATGAATGGCTCAGATATCTGACATGTGTGCCATCCAATGGCAGGAATCAGGCACTAGGAGCTGCCATACGGACCACCTGCGCGTTCTATCAAAACCATCACTGCTCCTAACTTCTTATTATGGAAACTATAGATAATTCCAGGCTGGCATGCATGTTCACACGCACGTACCCTTGTAGACGCACATGTGCACGTGTGAGGTAAGCACCGTGTGTATAAGTAGGGGTGTACATCGAGTCAAACCGAGACGAGCTGGCCTCAACTCGGCTCGGCTCCATTAGTGGCTGACCTCAGCTCAAACTCAACACGACTGACCTTAACTCGCCAGCTTAGCTCGGTTCGGTCATTAGCTCGGGCTAGCTCGGGCCAAGTTCACCATTGAGGCATTTCCATGAATACTTGAACTATAACTTAAAAAACCCACTGTTTTGTAAACAGAGGCAATGATTTTACAGGTATTTTCTCAAACACCTTATAAGTAACATGAAAATATTAATAAAAAAAATACAACCCCAAAGAGAAAAAATGTATTTGCTTCATGTACAAACCTTCCTAGCCACCAGCCAAACCTTCTTTGCCACCTTGCCACCAGCCATATTTCGTTGAGTCATTTTATCGAATAGTTGGTGAGCAACATCAATGAACACAGCTTCGAACCGAGACGAATCAAGCTTTTTCAAGTTGAGTCGAGCAAGCTAGCCGAGCTAACCCGGTTCGTGTACACCACTATGTATGAGATTGCTTCTGTACCAGTACTATCAACCTGTTATGCACGGACGTTTGCACGTGCAAGTATTGCCTGAATACTCAGGCAAGTGCATCCACACACGTGTGCATTTGCCTATTATAATAAGGAAACTACCAGATAAGGATTGATTATTTAAGTGTCCACACATCACAATCTGCGCCGTTAGCATAAACACGCAACAGTGGCACGTAGGTGACATTTTATTCTATTAAAGGTACATGGACCATACATAGAAATGACCATTTGAGAATTGAGATGACTACATAAGTGATAAGTGGGGACATGATATGGTAGATTCTGGAGCATATAAATACGGTGGGTCCATCTCTTGGAAGTATGCGTGGAAAGATGATTTATCATTTTGCACCGTCCATATAGTTACCCTTACTGTGGATATCAAATGGTTCAAAATACACATGGGTTGGATAATCCTACCCATCTGATCGGTGGTCCTCAAGGTGATGGTAGAAAATAAAAATGGTTGATGGTCACATATTCAGTGAGGGAAACATGAGAATAGGGACAGATGGAGATGGATCGGAATGTTAGTGGTTACTGAAATCCGCAGGTACCTGGACCTGACGTGATTTTAATGGGTCTGGGTTCACTTTTCAGGTTGGATTCATGTGGCGTTTTCAAGTTGCGTCCACCAACTTGGATCGGTTTAAGCTCGGCTCTAATATTATATATGTTAAAAATATGAATTATCTATGCAATGAAATGAGGTTTGCTGAGGCAAAATGCTAGTAAAAATGCCCATTTACACACCATTCATGTGTCAAAGTGGCACATTCATATGCGATCTAATTCATTCATTAGGTAGGCCAAGGAAGAAATCAGCTTTTCTAAGAAACTGAAACCTACAATCAATCAAACCAGGAAGGAATTCTTTATAACAAAAAAAAAAAAACTTAATTAATGTTTTCATTTCTTTTTAGGGCAGTCACTTTGTCTTCGAGCAGCGCGCTAGTATACTCCGGCTTATAAATTCTCTCATTTTGTTTAGACCCAACATGATCTCAACCCATGACCTGGGTCAAATGACCTGATGGGTACCCAAGCCGAATCGGGTTTGGGTCTAGGCCATAGAAAATGAGACCTATATGAAAAGGACGAGGACCCATGAGATTGGCTCTCAATCATGGAGTGTTAAATAGAGTCACATTTCAACACTGAAATTATGGGTTCGAATGCCCATATACAGGGTGTGTGGAAAAAGGCAAAAAAGAAAAGAGACCTGGTCCCATTTTGCATAAGTATGGTATTTCACGACTCAAGGTCTACATGGAAGTATAAGATTGTGTGGTGGTGCTTATTTTCTCATGGAAGCTATGGTATGGAATGAGATGGCTGCCTGACAAAAAGGACACTTAGATAATGAAGGACATGTCCTATGACAGTTCAATATCATTAAAGTGACATTGTCTCCTAGGCATGTAGGATGTTTTGAAAAGTATAAGCATGCATGTTCGTACTAGTAATGTGACTAATTTGGGAATGGTAAGAGGTGTGAGATGTAAAGGAGAAAATAATTGTAATATATCCATATTTTCAATATTAATTGGATGACAAGAAATTTACTATTGAGTTACAAGTATATGTATAGATGACCTCTCTCAAATATTCGATAAGAGAGCATAGTACGACGTGGTGCAAAAATAAAAATATGAAGAGGAAATGTTAGATTTTCTCAATTGGTGGGCTGTCATTAATAAATGGATTTAATTCCGAATCAATGATCATTATATGATAAAGATATAGGAATACAATGGGCCCCACTAAGATGATGATATACATAGAATTAAAGGGACGCTCCTATAGGATATCGGGATAAGAATGGGAAAGACTAGAAACTGCACAGAGATGTATAGAGAGAATGTCTTAATCTGCAAATTCCTTCAAATTTACAATCATATCTCGAATTGGCATGAAGATTTTTGGTAATTGAAAGACAATCACGTTATTTAATTGAAGGTAAACAACACCTAAAGAAAGAAAGCAAAAGAGGAAGGCAAGCAATAAAACTAGCTTTCTTTTCTTTTCTCTTCTTTTCTTTTCTTTTAAGCAGTTATTATCTCTCTCACACCCTTGAGAAAAGACAAAATTTTAAAAAATTTAAAATTAAAATTAAAAATAAAATAAAATCATGTATTATTTTGATAGGTTTCAAATGTCAAATTTTAGTTCCATATTATATAAAAAGGAAAATGAAAATTCTTTATAAGCCTTTCCTCTCCTTAAGTCTTTTGGATAGGTGTGATATTGTACACGTGCCATTATGTGCATCTGAGGCCAGGTCAGTGGGAAAATTTGTCTAAAAATCACTTAATTGATGTGTGCATACTTTCTTTTTCTTTTTTTTTGTGTGTCCCTACATGTGTTTTATCTCCACGTCTCTCAATGGGGAAGGTGTGGTGGTGCTTCGGGTGTTGGGTTTCATACAATGTATGTACGATGTTGAGACCATTTGTTGGCTAAACATATCTCGGGGATAGCGTGCTATCCATGCCTATGGTTGTGTACGCTATCTTGGGGATAGCGCATGAAAACCTTCTTGTCATGCCTCGTCCAACAAAAAGATAGATTCTTCATCAGCCAGAATTACTATATTTGCAATCATCTGAACAGGTGTAATGTTTTCATTTTTATTTATTCTAATTTGAATATTTTTCCATCACATTATTGTTAACAAATTTGCCATTACACAAGTGAAAATAAAAAAGTCACAATCTCTTTTTGCAATCATAGTCAAAACATATTTTGTTGGGGGGACTGCAAAAACCCAGAGATAATCAAGGATAGTGATCCAATAGCATCAAGCAAACACAAAAAGCTTATCCAATTCACACAACCTCAAATGATCACTATAAAAGCATAATTACAAAGTATAAAGCTTATCCAATTCAAACAATTTTGAATCTCACCCTTGTTACACTCTTTAAAATCCTTGGACGATTTGAAAACCCTAAAACTCTTCAATACTCTTCTAATTTCAATTGCATTCTAATATATAGCATTTGGAGGAAGTACAATCGAAATATGAAACAAAATTTTTCCAATACACAACTCTGCATAAATATGCGTCAAACAGTTTGATGGCATCGAACACATTTCGATGTCATTGAAACTTATCCTTCGATGGCATTAAAGCCAAGTTAATGGCATCGAACTAACACCCAAATTATCCAGCAACATAACATGAAATTCTTATTTTCTTTAATTGCATTGAGTCACGTTCGACGGTATTGAATGGATCTTCGATGGTATTGAACAATTATCGATGGCATCGAAAAGATGCCCAATTAATCCAGCAACCAACTGGATAAACTCGAAAAATCTCAATGGGAATGAGCATTGTTCGATGTCATCAACAATGACATCGAACAGTCTGTCAATTACGTCAATAGGCCCTGCAACAGACTCAATTAAGACATCTTGTACAACATATTTCACATATATAATTAAATATAGGCTCAAGCTCAATATTGATCTGTCATGCCTATTAGGATACTACAATACTAGCTAGTTTCGTGGACTTAAGCCTGTTTGCTTATCATCAATATTTTGTTTGGATGGGCCATTGTGGACACATTTGTCAATCTAAGGCTTATCTTCATAGTGATTGATTATTCCATCACATTCACTATTGTTCATCAAACGCCTGAGGTGAGAATGGTTGACACTTTGGTGCATGTGGACATGTTGGGCGTTTGTAAATTGATATTGGCACATGTTGCATATATGAATCACTTGAACATTCGTGGCAACCCATGTAGCGGTGCTTGAAGATGTTTGGTGATGACACGTGCACTTAGCAACTGACATATATTGCACATGTTTGGTACTTGAAGATGAAGATGGGAGGTTGCACATGTGTGATACTTGAAGATATATCATTTCACTTATGGTAAATTGGCATGTGTGGCACACATGTGCAAATAAATAGTGACATATTTGTGTATTGATCACTTGATTTTAACATGTATGGTGTTTTCTTACGAAGAGACGCGGTATAGCGTCATTACACATATCCATAGACAAAATTGTACCCATGACTTTTCGTTTTTTAAATAGCGAAATGGAGCTCTTCTGTTGTAAAGCTTTGGAGTTGTAATTTGTCTTTTTTGGGCTCTAGTCGATTTGCTTTTTAAGCGGATTAGCTTCCCCTTTTAGTTCCTGTTTTCTTTTTCCATTTTTTCTAATGAAGTTATCGTTACCTCTCAAAAAAAAAAAAAGGCGAAGGCACTGAAATCAGGCTGGAAATACGAAACTGTCTTTCCATGAATGTGAAAAAGAAATTTAGGGTTTATCTTATGCTTTGTGGGGCACAAAATCCTTACAAGAAATGGGGAAATGGATTCCCTTTTCTTTTCCATTTATGGTTTTTCGCATTTTGCTGGACATTCTGTGCAATATGACAACCTGTAAGAGGATCTGGCCAGGTGGGCCCACCCATGCCTCGAACAAATTTTCTTGGAGATAGGGATTTTTACCATAAAATTCCTTGGGAATTCCCATTTCACTGGGGAATCAAATTGGCTGACATGTGCTTTTTGAATGAGGAAATTACTAAAATGTCTTCAATTAAAATTTTTTTTTTCTTTAAAAAAGCAATAAAGTTGAGAATTGTAGGTCCACGTGGTCTGTGTATTACATCCAAGCCGTCTAACATATGCACCCACATATTGATGATCACAAAAAATTTGGCCTATCAAATTATTAGATGTGTTACAAGTGAATTCAGATATACTTTAGGTGATGTAAATTATTTTTTATGGTGTGGCCCACCTAATAATTGGATCCATCATATTTTTTATTCATCTGATCATTATGGTGGGGTGTATTTGTTGGACGACTTGGATGTTGTACGCATGCCATTTGGGTCCCACGGTTATCAAATTCACCACTTTTGATATTAAAAAAAATAAAATAATAAATAAATAAAATAAAATGAGGCATCTTGGTAATTTCACACCTCTACTTTGTATAAAGTATTTGGGCTTGAGCTTGAAAAATGAAGCTGTGTTTGGATGCACAAATGAATCAAATTGCAAACGTTTAGTTTAATGAGAAATGAAGAAAATTAATAATGTTTACTAGCATTCATGATGAGAAAGTGACCCCCAAATTGAGGAATGTTTCCTCCATGTTGAATTAAAAGTAACATAATAATAAATTGGAGCCCACATCCTCACCATTTGTACTGCTAAGTCATAACATTTATATGCCATGACATGTGCCAGCTTGGCAGACACATGTAAATCTAAGCCATCCATCAAGTGGGCCTAACCATGTAGATGTTGGCACCCAAAAAAATAAAGTACATCCATGGTGAAAAATCAATCCTAATGACACGTTTGGATGGTCCATCTAATTGAATTGCAATTACAGATGCACTATCCAAGTCATCCATCAGGTGGGTCTTACCGGTGTAGATGTCCTTGACCAAAAGATAAAGGTCGTGCACTCTGCAGGTGAGCCACGATGTTAGAAACAGATGAAAGTTTCAGAAGATTTAGTCTTTTTTTAAAAAAAAGAATTCTTTTTACAACAGTGCATTTGTTTCCTGAATTGTGGTCCACTTGAGTGGTGGCCCCACCTGATTCTTGGGCAAATGAATCTACATAGTTGTACCCCTCTGATGGATGGATTGGATCCCACACCTATATGCCACATAGATACGAGTAATTGTATGTACTTGAGCTGCCTTCTCCACACTTGTGGGCTTAGCAATGCTTTATTTGATTCATGGTAAAGAAAACTAGGGTCATTATAGGGTGTACACGAACCGAGCTAACTCGGTTAGCTCGCTCGACTCGTCTCAAAAAAGCTCGATTCGACTCGGTTCAAAGCTGAGTTTGAGCCGAGTCGAGCTGATTTTTTTGAGTTTGAAAATGAGTTCGAGCAAGCCCAGCTCGACTCGACTCGGATCGAATCCAGCTCAAATTGAACTTGAATCGAACCAGTTCGGTGACTCGGTTACTTTGCCATTGATGTTGCTCACTAAGTGTTTGATAAAATGACTCAACGAAGTGTAGCTGGTGGCAAGGAAGGTATGTACATGAAACAAATACCCTTTTTTCTTGATTTTTATGTTGTCAAACACCTGTAAAACCATCGCTTCTGTTTCACATACAGATGGGTTTTGAAGGTGTAGTCCAGGTGTTTATGGAAATGCCTCAATGGTTTACTCGGCTCGATCTTGGCTCGACTCGGCCCAAGTTGCTGACCGAACCGAGCCGAGCCGAGTTCGAGCTGAGGTCAGCCAGTGGCCGAGCCGAGTCATGCATAGGCTAGCTCGACTCGGTTCGACACGATGTACACCCCTGGTTATTAAAAAATACAAATGAGAAAAAAGTTTTGAACACTCAATGAGGAAATTTGAGGGCTTGTTTGGATGAACCCAAAAAAGAGAATGTGTGGAGACTCAATGAAGCTGAATTTTGTGGTGGCGACACATCGGCGCACCCTATGAAATGCAGATTGCCAGATGTGCTAAATGCTTCCATCATCAAAAGCTTTGCCAAGATGAGATTTTGATGATAGTAGGTTGGACCCATAATCATTGCCTGTTCGTTTCGTATCGCACAAACGGCTCCTATTCTTTCAAATAGCCACCTGGGCATTTATTATCTCTACTATATATAACATAAGTAACCATGGACAGGTCTTAAACTTTGGGTTTTAAGGGGAAGAGATTTATAACAGAGTTAAGGATGGTTAGGTTTATGTAGAAGTGTGGCTTATTAGCAGCCTACAGTTCATATTTTACCTGCAAAAGCCTCCAAATGTCTTAGATTTTATCTTCTTGCCTGGAAATAGATTGCCTCCTCACACTATCAGTAGTGAGTAGTGAGTCATTATTGGATGGTACTCTGTGGGCCCACCTTGATGTATGTGTTTTATCTAGTCCATTCATTCATTTTGCCAGTTTATTTTAGGGAATGAGGCCAAAATGAGGTAGATCAAAATCTTAGGTGGACCACCTCACTGGAAACAGTGATGATTGATTGCCTAACATTAAAAACTCCTTGGGGCCACAAGTTTTGGATCAAGCTGATTTTTTCCCCTTCATTCAGGTCGTGTGACTTAATCAATGGGTTCGATGGAAAATGTAGTGATGGGTGTTGATGCAAAAATCTGGTCCACCCTCTTTATACTTTCGAATACCTGCACAAGAAGAAGATAAATGAGATCCTGACTAAAGCAGGGATCCTCTGATGTCAAAGTTAGGATAGGAATCTGGGTCTGGTAATATCGAAGGGTTTTGAATGAGAGATTCTACATAACTTTCACTGTAGATAGGTCATCTATTTAGAGCAAGAGTTAATTACGTGGGTGGAGACGTTTTTTGAATTATATGCATACATTCAACGGCTGTATCTCAAACCATTTCGTGCAATATCCGGTGAAGATAAGATCAAGTGCTTAAACCCTAAAAAAGTCAAGACAGATGGCCGAGGCCGACCAGACCTCTGAGCCGAGGTTGAAGCCGATGCCGACCTCCATCGTCAAGGCCAAGGCCGAGGCCGACCTCCGAAGTCTGTTTTCGCTCAGTCCAATTTTATCCATAATAGTAGGCATTCAATCACATCTGTTTTCCGGTGGTGTAGTCTACTTGACATTTGGACCGGTCTCATTTTTTGGATCTTGCCTTAAAATAATGATCCGAAATGGATGGACAGCGTGGATAAAATACATAATCCTTATGGGGCCCACAAAACACCACCGGTGGCTCTCTCTTCTGAGGCTCACAGAACGCCGTGGCTCTCTCTTTCTCACAGCATAGCCCACACCGACGCCACTCTAGTGGGGCCTACAGAACACAGTCGTGGCTCTCTCTCTCTCTCTCTCTCTCTCTCTCTCTCTCTCTCAGAGCTTAGCCCACACCCACACCACCCTGTCCCAATAGCCGACAGCCCATCTCTTCCTTTACCCACACCTTTGCCACGTAGCCCTCACACTCCCAATCTGGCTCGCCCATCCTCTCTTCACGTGACGCACGTGACAATAACAATAATCTTAGGCCGTCCATCTGGAAACTCATGTTTGAAATTTTAATGAGGTGGTTCTTTGGATGATATTGACCACTCATTAAGATTCCACAAGTGAATGTGGTCAGTTTGACCAAAAACCCAACACAAGGAGATTCAAAGCTCCATAAGAAGAGCCAATGGTAAGCTTTTTTTGTACTCTTACCTTGAAACCCTAAAAAGAAAAGGACCCAAGTGGAGAGAAAAGGGAGATGAGTGTCACACCACATTGGATTTTGGGTGTTACCTAAAACCCTTGAAACATAACACTTACTCTAAAATTAATGCAAATTAACAGTCTCAGTCAATCTTCCAGAAGGCCTAGCACTGTGTGATCTCACTTTGAGATTTTTCAATCTGATTATAGGAGGTTATATAGTTTAATGGTAATTGCATTATTATTATTATTATTATTATTATTATATATCAAAATGGTACCATGAGGTCGACCTCATAGGAGCTTCTCATAAGGTTGACTTTTTTGGGGCCCACCGTGATGTGTGATGGACATCCACACTTTGTGTTGGGTAGGTCCCCTCTAGATTAGGGGATATACAAAAAAATCAGACGTATCTAAAAGAATTTGTTAGCGTCCACCTGAGTTTTGCATATAAGTGAAATTTTATGTGACCCCTCATCCAAGTGGGACACACACAATGGATGGACTGAATTTCTTTTAAAAAAAAATAAGTAGGCTCTATAAACAATTATGAAAAATTTAATAGATGGATATCCACTCTCAACTATTTTCTATGGTGTGGCCCACCTAAATCATGGATTAGCTTAAATTTTAGGCCCATGAACCACCATGAAAGGCTGCATCTAATTTATGGGGGTGGATGTTCATCACACATCATGGTGGGCCCCACAAAGCTCGACCTCACGGAAGCGATCCATGAGGTCCACCTCGCAGTACCTTCCCCTGTATATATATATATATATATATATATATATAGAGAGAGAGAGAGAGAGAGAGAGAGAGAGAGAGAGAGAGAGAGAGAGAGAGAGAGGAATGTTGTGTAGTTTCGCTGATAGATCAGACTGATCCAAAACTTTTATGGCTCCCCATAAAACCTTCAGGGCCTGACTTTCACTTTGATTCAAAACTTTGGTGGGCCATGGAAAAAAGGAAACAGTTTCCTTCCTTGATTTATCTTTCACTTTTGTCATGGCCCACCAAAGTTTTGGATAAGGGTAAAAGTTAGGCTGTGGGAGTTTCATGGGGTGTTGCATCACATGAACAGTTTAGATTTTAGGCCCACATCACATGTGATGAGTTTTGAATAAGTTTTTATGAGTTCTAGTGAGAATTAGTGTACAGGTGAGAGTAAATTTTGGACATTTTTGCCTTGCAATTGACAAAACCCTTGGGATTTTATTTGGCATAACCCTCCAATCTCGATAGCATTTATGACCTTTCAACTACTACCCGGAGTAGCCCCACCACTTCTTATCAGCAGGGTTGTTAATGGGCGAGGCTTGGGGACTTGGCCTCTATTCAAAATTCTGATTTTGGACTGTTTGGAGCAGGCTCTATTCAAATTTCTGATTTTTAGACCCAAACGGGGCCCATTGGCAGCCCTACTAATCAGCTTTGGGGATAACCACATGGAAGGCATACCTTCCTCCATATCTGTCATCCACATGATATTACCATTTTGTTAATTCATATTAGGATGATATTTCTGTTGTGTTAACTCATGTTAGAATGTTGGCCTAAAAATAAAATAAATTTAAATTGATCAGGTGAATTATAGCATATAAAAGTTTCACAACCCTTTTCTCTGTCTCCCTGTGTATGTATGTAATGCCTTCACATTGCAAGTGCCAAAAACCCCCTAGCAATAAAAATAAGAAGCCAGGATTACCATTATAGATCCCTATACAAACTCCTATTCAAGATTTGGAGCCATTGTCGGTCTATCCAAGCCATTCATCTAATGGCCCACATCATGGATAGACCATCTTAAAAAGAGTAAAAAATCCACTTAATGTGTTGATTTTGGAGATTATTCTAAGACCTGTGATGGATATATATATATATATATATATATATATATATATATATATATATATATATATATATATATATATATATATATATATTCAATGGAGAAAAGACCGAAGTTTTGATGGATAGGATCTTCCAATTTGTACGAATTTTTGTAAAGAGTCCACCCATGATTTGGCCATTAGATCAAGGGCTTGGATGACCGACCATGGTCCTAAATCTACAAACTGAGTTTTATACACAGGAAAGTTTTTAAACTCTAGACTCTATTAATGATAGAGAAAGCATTAAATAACTTAATTCTTTTATTACATATGGTTGCAAATCAAATGTCTTCAAGAAAAAACATGGAAATGTGAGAATGAAAATGGACGGTGTGCATGTGGGAGAGCTGATGACCAGTCTGATTTTCAGACTGAGGCAGTTAGACAGATGGGCCCACCAAATAAATGGGTAGATGATGCAGAGGTGTCGGAGGCGTGGGTCCTGTGGCCAGAATCAAGAGTCAAGAGTCATAGATAGCCTTGGCAGGGCTCAAGAAATATTCAAAGCATCTACTTTGGAACCGATACGAGTGTGATTGTGGAGAAAAAGGTAGAAAAGGCCCACCACACTCCCACATCAAAAGAAGAGATTGAATCATGAATTGAACAGTTGTAGACAGTGTTTGGATGGTATTTTAACGGACAGAAATGAGCACAAAACATGACTGGACATGGCCCATCAGTATGGAACATGGCCCAATAGCACATGCTCTCTCTCTCTCTCTCTCTCTCTCTCTCTCTCTCTCACTACCCTCTACAAGTGGACCCCACATGGAGGATTGACCGAGGATCGAAACTAGGATTCTTCTAGTTCAACACGCGTGTAGAGCCATGCATACCCACACGCAGGTGGACTCCCAAATATGTAAGTTTTGTGTGAGATCTGAGCCTTCGGTAAGGTTGAAAATAGTATTTTAATTCTTATTCTAAAAAAATCAGATAATTTCACTGTTTAGGTGGGACACAACTTACAGAGAGAATTGATAGTTATATTTTCTTTTGTAGCCATTCATTTGTTTTGATATGCTATTGGTCCTCTTGAGGTGCCAAATAGCACGAACGTTTTTTTGCAAGAGGATCTAAGCAGCACAGCTCATCTGATGGAAACCTCAGATCTCATGCATGTATGCTGTGAAACTTCCGCGCGTGTGTGGATGTGTAGGGCTCCCTCACACGTGAGTAATTAGTAAACATCTCCTGTAGAATAATTGATAGTTAAGTCTCTTTCTTTGTTTATGAGTCTATCTCTCTTCAAAAAGTACAATCCTATCCTTTCAATTTTTTTGCCTGAAACTGAAAATAGACGGTCAAGAAAACAAATCTTAAAGGCTCACGATTTGGGAAATGTTACATCCACGTCCACTCACATCAGACCAACGGTCCAGATCATTCAACCATGGAACCCATTTTGACCAGACTGAAAATCCCAAGTATACTTTTGTTTGGATCATGTCATCCTACACAGGAAAAGTGTAGATGGATGGATAGTCCAATGGAGTAAAAGATTAGTAGAGATGCATCTCTTTACCCTCCCTAAAAACCAATTAATTGGTGCACATGGGACTGAATCTGTACCGTCCAATAGTGGGCCATGGCCCAAAAAACCACATCAAATGGAATTTTCAGAAACATTTCCATCATCCAACTTTGGATGCTCAGCAAAAGTTAAGAAATCTCTACCGAGAAAAAGAAAAAAAAGAAAAAAGGCATCCTATCATTGCAACTTATGAGTAATGGTCCATCAATTGTCCATTTGGATTGGCCCACTTATGCTCTAATCTTATTCATTCATAGGCATTTTAAAAAAAACATATATGGGCCCAACGAATTTATGGCCATCCTAACCGTCGATTTGATATCCCACGATTGATCAGTTGAATAGTTGATACCATACAAATTGATTTGATCGGACCATCTTGACCATCTAAACTGGAAAACACACTAATTTAATATTTTATTTTATTTTGACTATCCAAACAAATCTACCACTAAAGAATATTTCTATCTTTCATGTATTGAGAGGCTAAGATCATTCATACACTCTGATTTTTATACAAAGGACCACTGACACGTGGACACGTATGTGTTAATGCGTGCGTGTGTATAGTTCTCTTGTATGGGAAGTCAAAAGATTGTTTGGTTACATAGGACCCAAAAGCCGCAATTGGCCCACTCAAAAAAGGGCTAACACCTATGTTCGTTTGGCACCACTTAAAAAATGATGATGACTCATTTTCTTCACATGTGGCACTGATGAAAAGCTATCTAGACCATCCAAATTGTGGGTCCTGCGGTGAATGAATCATATCTCTAAAATCATACTGATTAAGCAATCCTAACCAACCAATTAATGGCTATCAAATGGATGGTTAAAAGTAAAATAATAAGTGGTCCAAATTAAAGGGAAAAAAAAAATAGATGGGTAATATTATCTTCTCAATGCAACTTTTCTATTATGCTCCATCCACAGTTTGGACGGTCCGGATTGCCTTACAACCATGCAATGTATGCATTTAAGTACCCACCATCATTTTTCTTTCTCTAAAAGTGGTGCAAAATTAACATTGGAGCACAACCATCTTGTCAATCAAGGTCCATCTCTCTCTCTCTACACTTATGTGTGTCAAAATCTCTAAGTTCCCAAAAGGCTACTAAGGCATGGGAATGTTGGCATGAAAGAATGATTATGTCTAGGGCCATGGCCAACTTTCTTACTAAAAAATAGTCAGTTGTCCACCAAAGAGTCTGCAAAGAGACACAAACCATAGAAAAAATGTCTCTGACCATCCCCTTTAAAATTGAAAAATAGTACTCACCTCACCATACTTATAAAAAATAAAAATAAAAAAGGACTGCATGTCTACCAAAAAAATGTTCTATGCCATTAATTAGGTATGTGGCACGCTAGGGCATCATGATGATGTTACCCCATGGGGCATCCCAATCTATCATCATGTGAATGGTCATGATGTTACATTACCTCTACATGCCTTCCTAATATATATGATAGTGTGCATCATCATCATGATGGTTATGGAAAGTCAGTCCACATGAAGGAATTGGATGATTCCATCATTTGAGATGATGGTGGGACTCCGTTTTTTGGGATAAAGGTTCATAGACTAAAAAGGAGTTTTTATTAGTTCTGACCGGAGTTTTGAAACTCGGCCGAGTTGACTCGACAAGTCCACAAGTGTTCTAGCTTAGTCATTAGAGTTTCTGGGCACATGTATCTTTCTTTCTCCATTTGAAGATCGTTGCTAGGAATCCATGCAGCATTTCAAAAAATCACACTTTCAAAATGGCCAAAATCCCATTTTGAAATGTTTGTTGAGACACCCGCCAACCAGTGGATGGTGGCCGATGTGTTTGTGTATAGAACTGTTAACGGGCCCGGCTTGGGTTGGGTTGATCTTAGCCCGTTTAGGATTTCAAGGGAACTTTTGTCATTTATCATGCACGATCCAAACTCAGCTAATCGCCCCAGATCTTGTGCCATTGTGGGCGGGCTCGGCCAGTTCGTTTTGATCCGACGTGAGACCGGGCCAAGCTTGGGCCTAGGTTTTACTTTGTGAGCCGGGCTTGGACAGACCTTGGGCTGGCCCATTAACAGCCTTATTTGTGTGCGTATGCCAATGCTATGCACCGACGGTCGGTGTAACCACTGGCTAAAACGGTTACTGGTTCTTTTCCACCACATGATTTCCATCGTATTCCTGAGAGGAATCCACAAATGGCAATCCATCCATCGACGCGCCAATGTGGGCCCCACAATGTTCGAATATCTGAAAATCTGGTTTTTGGAAAATATCCCATCCCAAACTCTACCTTGCCCTATGTATTCATCAGACCCCGATACTTGTAATAGAGTATACTAACGTTTTATTTTGGGTTTTGGGTTTTGGGCTGGGTTAGGTCATCCGGCCCAGCTTATCGATAACCCATGCACAGGGGTTGGGTCCGCTAAAGCCCAACCAGCGGCTAACCCATTTACTTAAATAAACCTCATTTTCTAGCCCAAGCCTGGCATGGTCACCCATAAAGCTAGGTAACGAGTCAAATCGGACCGAGTTAGGGTTGACCTAACTCGACCCAGTATGAAATAGACCTTATCCGAACTCAACCCGACTCGGTACGAAGTCCAGCATGCCTAACCCGATCCGAGTATGAGTTTGGCCTCGACTAACCTGGACCGAGTACGATCCAATCTCAGGTACCAAGTCAAGTCAAGTCAGCACTGAGTCGGATCGGGTGCGACAAGTATCTGCGGGTTGAAATCAAAGCACAGAACCTAGGTGCACCTACAGGAATTGCAACCACTCCATCAGCAACACGGCATCTCAGATCTGAAACATCAAATATAAGGTTTTTAAAAAAAAATAAAAAAAATATGTGACTCGGATTTTGGATCGAGTTGAGTCAGTACCAAGTCGGATTTCATGTCAAGTGAAATTGAGTTACTGGGTGACCCGAACTCAACTTGGTTTGAGTTTGGATGGGATGAAGTCTACTCGGTTTGAATTGACTCACTTAGTCTGGTTCAGGTCATGTCAAGTCTAAAGGAGTTGGACGAGTTGAGTCTACCAAGCCGAGTCGAGTCAAGTCATCCCATGCCCAGCTCTAGCCACCCACTATAACAGCCCAAACTCAGATCAGAAGTGGGCTGGGCCAGTTGACTGGCTGTACACCAAGAGTCATGCCCACATCTCATCCTAATGAGGCGTCTTTTTCAAAATGGGAATTTTAATCCTCGTTTTTCAAATTAGTTATAGATTCCCGCCACCATCTTTGGACGGTGGAGGACATGTATTGACAGTAAAACAAAGGTGGTTGAATAAGAAAGGTCCATGATTCAAAGAGGGCCTCTTAAGGTTCAATTCGTATAAGTGGGTCCTTGTTTCGATGGACCCATAACAGGACATGAAATGCGTGCGTTCTTGGCCTGAATCCAGGCTTTGGGGGCACTGACATGTCGTTAAGGTGTACTAGATGCAAGGCTGACCCATCCGAGTCAACTCAGATTTTGTCAAGTACAATTCACTGACCCCCTTAAAAATGTCCAATTTGAAACATGATTTCGGACTAGATGATTTGGTACGAGTCTCTCAACTCACCTGACTTCAAAGAAAAGAGGAGATCAGGCAAATAGTGTTAAAGTATCTTAATAACTTACCAGACTTCAAAGAAAAGAGGAGATGAGACAAATAGTGTCAAAGTATCTTAACATATATTGTTACGGGTAAAAATGAGCTGGTTAGATATAGGAGGTCAGGTCAGACATTTGTGCAGGTTGTATGGTCGGCCCACACCTATCATGATTAAAGAACTCCTCAATGACCAGGAAGCGATACTGTTGTACTTTACTGTACGACGTTGAACTCGACACCAAGCTCTTCCATGGCCTCGTCCACGTCTGAGCTAATGTTCGGATACCTAGGCAGGCCGAGCATGCCCTGCCCAGAAGACTCCCAAGGGAGTCCCTGCACGACACGATAAGATGAAGAGAATGATTATCTACGATTTCGTTTACATTCTATTAAGAAAAGGGAGTTTGGTCTCGGTGCTCGAATACATCATTCATGAGGCAAGTCGGCAGGTTGGTAATTTACTCGAATGTTAAAGGAGAGGCTCGGCCACGGCATCATCAGAAAGCCAAAATAGGCCTCAGCCTTCTAATACATGTTTCCTCTAATTCCAACTATTCAGATTTTGTCGAAAAGATTTGTTCAAGATCTAAGTCGAAGATCTCGGAAGATATTCACGGCACACTTGGGATACGATTCCTTATACAATACTCACCTATTAAATATGAAGATTGTCGTTTACGCTACCATCCCTTCCAACTATAAATAAGAGCATCTCAATTGTGAAAGGTACATACAATTCACACCCAAAAATTCAACGTTCTATTAGACCCAACTCCTACGTTCTATTAGAGCTAACTTATATATGTGACTTTATCATTGGAGAATCCAATGTTGCAAGCAGGGTCTCCATCTTTATCTTCTCTTACACGTCTCAGGTGATCTAAGGAAGACGTCCAAATTTATATATCAACATATATATTAATGCAACATTTTTTGACAAATGATTATTTAACATGATACCATACCAAAAGATCCTATGTTCCATAGCAAATATGCCCTGATGGATGGATAGGAATTCAGGTTTATGTGAAAAATGGGCTGGATCTTACTTTGTGCACAGCCGAACACCTGACGCATGTCTTCATGCCTGGGCAAGTGGACCTAACTATGGGTGGCCCATGTAAAAAGCTTAAACCAAAACAGATGCTAGTGAAACATCAGATTGGTGTCCTTGCGGCTGCTCTTCAGGGAAAACGGATTAGCTGTTACCCAGCTCACCTAAGGGCATTATCCCAAAACTTATATCCAAATTTCTGGTGGACCACACTACTGAAAGTGGCGAATGAACCACTAAAAACTTTTTGCATGCCACAACTTTTGGATTAAACTAGTCTATGTATTGTTCCTTTATTTAGGGTTGACCTCATTAATGAGTTAAATGGCAAATAAACATCATGGGTCTACTAACAACGCCCTCGAGAAGTTTTTAATGATGAATGTTCAATCATCACTCTAGCTTGTGGTGTAGTCCACCTGAGATTTGGATATATTTAATTTTTAGAATTAGTACCACATGCTAAAATGGGCTTGGAAAAATGGATGAATGGAGCGGATATACAACATATTATCAAGGTGGGGCCTTGTCTATTTAGGCGTTTTTGGATATCATTTTAGAACGTGATCCCAAACTTAAGACGATCGAATTATCAGGTGAAACACACTATTAAAACCGTGGTGGATGAATATTAAAAACTTTCTATGGGCCACAAAAATTTTGGATTAAGCTGGAATTTGTATTTTCCCTTAATCAAAGTCTGCTTGGCCATATCAGGATGGCAAATAAAATTTCAGTGGACCTTAGGAAGTTTTTTACGGTGACCGTTCAATCACCACTTTTTCCTCTGGCGTGGATTTGGATCTACTTAACTTTTGGGACCACGTCTTAAAATGGGCTGGAAAACAGATGGACGGGGTCCCACGGTCAGGGCGATGTTACCGGGTGACCCTATCGAACGCATATGTGTATGCCACGTGTACAGTGGCGTGCGCACGAGCATGGAGATCATAGTCTGGCAGAGCATGAAATAACTCCCCGTCTCCCCCCATCCAGAAAACCCAGTCCGGTGAAGGGGGAAAAAAAAACCCACCATTTTTGAGAAAGCGATGGCCGTCCGTCTCTCTCATCCCTTCCTCTCCTCCTCTCTTTCCTTCCCCGCCCGAAGAAGATCCCTTCAAATCTGCAAATTTTCCGTCCAAAATCCAATCCCGAGATCGATCGAAACTCAAAAGGTATGCATCTCTCCACTGCAAGCTCTCGATTCGGGAATGCTGTTAGGGTTTCTTGCATTTGTGGTAATCTATGGTTTTTGAAGTCCAAAAAAGTGCTTCTGGTAGCGTAAAATCTACTACTTTTTAAACTTACGGTGTCTGCTTTGTTTCTTTTGATGAATTTCTGTAGCTTTTTTTCCGCAATCATTTGGAGAGCTAAGATCTAGTACGAATTCTCCGTGCCAATTTATGTTATGCCTAGGTGGGCCCACATACAATCACGGAGGACCACTGGCTATGCGTGGTCCACCGTAGATTGCACATGGTGTCAATATCTCCTTGATCGAACGATCACAGCCATTCCAATAAGGGGCTGCAAAATGTTTGGTAAGATCATTTCTACTATTTGCATTTCCTTAATTGTATGGCTGTGATTATCCAATCCATGGTTATCTTTGGATCATGTGGAATCTATGGTTGGTTCCTCCTATCCAATGGTCTTTCTTGATCATTGGTGGGCTCACTTGGGCCCCACATAGGAGTTTGTACTGTAATAGTATGGAGAATTTTTCTAGATCATACCTCATCATTTCAATCAGTTATTAAAACTGCTGATGTACTCACGATGTTTTTTTCCCTTCATAGTCACGTATGTCAGGTTTATTTTTAATCATGGACCGCACTCTAGATGGTTCATGACTGATTATCCTGATCGGCTGGCCGATGTCTGTCTAATTATGTTTGAAAGTTTTCAATCAATCAAATTCAACTATTAAGTGCCATTAAAATAATGGTATATAGCATCCAATCGGTCTGATTCAGGACTATGCCCCATTATAGTTTGACCCACAACTTGGGCAGTTTGGATCGATGTGTAAGCCATGTTGGCTATGGACCTGCATATTGATTGCCATAGTCTGCCATATCAAGTAACTCTGCTTTTATTTTACTAATTCACAGTCATATTGGTTTGCTACTTCCTGTCATCCTCTATGAACAGTCTAGTTGCCAGAAAAGGAATAAAAATAAAATTAAAAATAAAAAGAGCTTTCTCTATGAAATACATGTTGGATTGGGCCTGTGGGGCCCACTTGCGGGCAACCACTAGTGTGTCCCACACATAATTTGAAATTGAGTTTTAAATTCAAAATTAAAACTCAAATTTGATTCTAGAATGGGGTGAGATTGGATGAGATGGAGGTAACCCTTGCCTCATCCAAACTCTCCGGATTCCTCCCTTGTAAATAGGAGAGGGATCCCTTGTATTATTCCATGTCCTCAAACAATAGTAGGAAAGGAGAGTTCAATACCCATTGTCCATCTGGCCCGCCCCATAGACGATCCAGGCCATTAATCACAATTTGGGGGCCGTCTTAACTATAGAATTAGAGGGGTCATAAAATCCTCTCTGCTCCCATAGTGGTTAGGCAAACCTCTATCCTTTCATTGTCCATCTTCAGCTTTTGTAAAGGTTGCAAGATTGTGTAGACTATTGGACCCACTCATCTGTCCAACTTTCAGTACACAATGCTTTAGCTACTGTCTTTCTTGAACAACATTTATCAATTTTGTTAAATGGCAGAAGCGATCCTGTGCGACCCAAGGGGGTTGTGTGCTTATGTGATGGCATAATCACATAAGCTATCGCACAAACCCCCAAAGCTCTTTTTTTTTATATTTTTTTTTAAACAATGAAAATTTCAAGTAAAAAAAAAAGAAGAAAAGTTATGTAGAAATACAAGTATAGGGAATTGTTTTTTCTTTTCTTTTCTTTCTCCATAGGTTTACTAGACTATAACAAGTCAACTACTCAAATGATTGCATATACTAAAAAATGTGAAAAAACAACATGGAAATTTTTATGGATGTCAGTTTAAGAGAAAATGAGAGTAATAGAATGTGAGAGAGTAAGAGAGTTAAAAGAGGAGAGGGAGGGAGGGAGGGAGGGAGAATTGTGAAATAGCGGGATAGGCAAAAAATGAGATGAAGCAAAGAAAAAAAAAGAAAAGAAAGAAGAAGTCTCAGTTGGGAGGTTATGCCATTGAATACTGTGCATAACTATTGCTTATGTGGTGGCATACTTCTCTGCGCAACCACATAAGCCCCAAGGCACAAAAGGCCCTATGTGCCACCATGGCATATGTCCATTAGTACAAAATGTCATATGCAATGGCATAATTGCTCATGTGATTGCATATGACAACACCGGCATTTATAGAATGTTTATCTTGAGTCAGTCAGCCTTAAGAGATGGATACACTCTGAACAACACAAATTCTACCTCCATGCACTAGAGCATTTATAAGTATGAGATGGGAACTATGTCTAGATGTGTTAAAGTAAGCAATTATAAAAGTTTCCTTGCCCAATATACGTGGATAAGCCCCTCAATGTGAAATGAAAGCCATCTATCAGTGGGACCCTCCATATAGATGCTCTGGCCCAAAAATCTTGCTGGTTCACTAATCAATAGGGCCGTAGTGTTGGAAATGAATGTCAACAGGTTAGGAAAACTTGTCCAAGTTTTTTTTGGTCAGGCACTTGTTTCATAAACCACTGCACATTGATGAATGAAGCAACCTGATTTCTGGGCCAACGAATCTACGTAGTGGGTCCCATTAGATGGATGGCACCCAAAATTCTGAATATTGGTATCAGGGGGCATATTGGCCCAAAAGTTTTATGATATGGTGTGTATCAGACCTGTATCAGTTTTTATTTATTTATTTATTTTATATAACCCATAAATTTTTGAAAAGTTATTAGGAAAATAGAAGGAAAATGTAAAACACCAAAAACCATCTTTTTTAATAAAAAAAAACACATAAACAAATGTTTATCAAATGCTGTTTGCGGGAGTGACCGGTTGAAAGTCAAATAAACTGCCCCCCCCCCCCCCCTCCCTCGTATGTAGTCCTTAGCTGGGTGTTGCCACAACCTTTCCCTCCATTTGTAGCCTGCAGATGACATTTATGATACCCTTGCAAAAGAAGGGTACAACTGGCCAGTGACAGCACTTCATGTATCGAGATGAAATTCAGTGTATTCTTCATGAAGCAAATGACATTTACCCTTGCAAAAGAAGGGGATAGCCACCCTACATGTATGGGGCTATCCCTGCTCCTTTGTATTTCGGTGTTATTAATAAAGCTTTGTGGTTTTTGAAAGAAAGGAATATCTTTTTCTTTCTTAATAGTGTTTGCAAGTATTATTTCTATACTCACAATGACAAGTCATGCTCAACTTCATTGGTTTTTTTTTTCCCTTTCTGTTACTAGTTTCGAACTATTGAAACACAACCTTGTGAATGGCTCCTTGTTCTAATGGCAACAGAATATGTAATTTTTGGTTACTTGATAATTAGTTTAGATCAATTTCTTTGCTTAGTTTTCGGGAGAGGGAGACCTTCACCTTCAATTTAACGCCCTTATTCTCTGTTGCTGGTTTTAATAATGTCGTTCTTAATAGCATTGAGATAAAGCTTTGATAGATCCTTAACAGCCTTGAGTTTATTGAACTCTGCAGCTAGTGTTGGAGGTAAAAGAAAAGCTTGAAATAGAGCATCCCAGCCTCCCCATAGGAAGAAATGGAAGAGATGATGAAGATATGATCCTATGGTTTCTGAAGGACCGAAAGTTTCAAGTTGAAGATGCAGTCTCAAAATTAACAAAAGCTATTGTATCCATGACTAACACATCCTTGCTTTGTGGAAGATAGTCTAAGTCTAGCACTATTTGTGAAATAAGATTTGTTAGCATTGTTCCAAATGATTCATTCAAGAAAGAACCTTCGTTTTTTTTTTGTGAGAAAGTTAAGCACCTTGATTTTGGTCTTAAATTGTTGATATTGGCTGGCATTGTGACCGGTCAGAAAAGTATGTTGACTATGTTCAAATTCTTAAAAATAAGTCAAGGGTATCCATTGTTTCATTTTGAGGTCTAATCTTTTGATCAAAAACTTAGATTTTTCAACATCCAGTCATCTTCTTGTTGGAACCTAAACTGTATATAATGCTATCTAGTAAAAAAATAATTGTATAAAATGCTAGAATTTATATCTACTTTTCTCCTTGAAAATTCAGTGACACTTAGGTGAAAGGCTTTAATTTGTGCTATGAAATGAAATGAAATGGTCAAACTTATTTTTCCAAGCACTGAATTATTTCTTTAGCTTTCCTTATCTATATAAGAAATGGCGTCAAGAATTTGGCGTGTCGGAATTGTCAGAAGAATCCGTGAAGAACATAGCTGGAACAGGAAAAGCCTACTTGCACGACTTTCTCGATGTCAATGGTAGACCAGTACTGGTAGTGGTAGCATCCAAGCATTTCCCAACAGTAAGTCTGAAAGTTGAGTTACCACAGAATCTTAGCACCTTTTTGGGCATACTTGAAAAATGCAGGCAGACCTGTGCATCCACCTCCCAAAATAAGAATTGGGAGATAACAGGTCGAGCCCATTATCATTACATTCTCATTTTTGGGTGTCTTTTCTGACGGGAGTGTTACAGTGTCCTGGCATCCTGCATTTTGCAGCATGTGAAGGCCTCCTCCACAAAAGATGCATGGATGATGGGTTAGACCACTTTCCATTCTGCATTTATGATCACAGGTTATGTTTATCATTTTCTAAAACTGACAATCTTGTGGCAGTTTAAATTCATGAATATTTCTGGAACTATGTTACTCTGATTTGGTTTTCAAAATTAACCAAACACTTCCTCCGGCAGTGGCGTTAATGACATGCCAGTAACGGTTTGACAGCAGAACCAGGATCCCATTGAGAGCCAGAAGCTTTGCGCCTTCCTGATCGAGAAGGCATTGAGTAAACTTCCTACTGGCAAAGAAGAAATACTTGGAATCTTCGATCTCCGCGGATTCGGTACAGAAAATGGGGATATTCTGTTCCTGAAGTTCTTGGTAATTCTACTGCCTGCTCTCTTCTTTACCTCGATACTTATTCTGTTTCAGTTTTTTTCACCTTTCCTGCTATTTAAATTGAAACTAGAATTGGGATTTTAATCTCAAGTGGACTTGCATTTTGGAATTTCTCGCTAATTGGGAGGAATGACCATTACACTTCACATTTTGTGACAGTGGCAAATAGAACCTACCTCTTTGAAATGACCTGGTGATAGCAGAATCAGTTGTTTGATTGATTTCTCTTTTTCAGTGATTGAAAGACAAACTCCTTTTTTTTTTCCATTGCTTTTGACGGATAACAAGATACAAAAGGTTCTGGATAAACAATTTTGTTATTCAAGGGCCTGTCTGGGGCAAGAACAAGATATTCCGAATGGTAACGGTGGCCGTAACGGCCACCACCATTGTCATTATCATACGGGCTGGTCGTTTTTATGTTTGAAAAGAAAAAAAGCCTGTATCGGCCTTTACTGGTCATTTTTTCCGTAACAGCCATTACAACCCCATAATGTGTAACAGTTGCCACTGTTACCATTACAGAACACCATAGGCAAGAACGATTGTGTTCCCATTTCTCATCGTGCCATAAGCAGGGGAGCTGGCCCTGCCAGGATGAACTTGGCATTTGGTTGTAGTCTATCAGGAGCACCCACACATTTCTGGAATGCAGGAACTTCCTCTTTCTTTTGTTCTTTTAAAATTTTAAAAAATAAAATAAAATTCATGGTTCAGAGGTGTGAGGGTCCGTCCCGCTTCTCAACAGCTAAATGCTGAGTCATCGTTGGACGTCTGGGTTTCTCAGCCCAAATAGACTTAAAGTGGTCAGTTAAATGGTTTTCTCGCACCAAACAGACTTAAAGTTGTCAGTTAGATAGTTTTCTTTGGAGATTTGAAAATTAAAATAATGAGCTACTAAACATATCATGCAAACTCAATTGGTTGATTTGATTTCTATTTTTTGGCAGATTGATATGTTCTATACATACTATCCGAAGCGGTTGGGTCAGGTCCTTTTTGTGGATGCTCCATTTGTGTTTCAGCCAATTTGGCAGCTGGTCAAGCCGTTATTGAAATCATATGCTTCTTTGGTAAGTGCCCATTCTCCAATAAAATCATAATGATTTTGCATTACCAGTTACTTTTTCAGTCGTTGTTCTTTTGTGGTAAACTTGTTCAAACCATGGACTAGTTTTTCATATTTCTTTGATTGACCAGAATTCTTAAAAAGAGGAATTATATGATACGGGCCCCCAAGGTGTTCGTATAGACCATGCCCCAAAAATATGTACAGTTTATTAACGACTCTTTGGGCTTTATGGTGGGAAAGAAACCAGCGCTGCTTCAGCAACAAAATGAATGGACTGGCGCAAGTTTTTAATAGGGCAATTCTTAATATGAAGGATTGGGTGGAAGCATAGATTTTTCAATCTCGTCTTCCTGTTCTCTCGAGGGAGCTTTTGTTGGGGATGTTGTATTTTTGTATATTAATATGCTTTGGCTTTGGCTTTTTTTTATAATATATCATCATTGTTCAATATATATATAGAGTCATGCTCACCTACGCACGTGCACACTTTTGCACACGTGTCATGGGCGTCTAATCCGAACTGTCCATGTGATGCAGAATCCCATGAAACCCCAAGGGACAAACTTTCACCCTAATCTAAAATTCTGATGGGCCATATTAAAGAGAAATGCAAATCAAGGGAGGAAAGTGTTTTCATTTTTCATGGCCCACCAAAGTTTTTGATCAAAGTAAAAATTGGGCCCGGGGGGTTTCATGAGGTGCTGCTTCACGTAGACTGTTCAGATTTTGGAGTCACATCACATATGATGAGTTCTAAAAAAAGTTCGCACGAGTTCCATGCGAACTGGTGCGCAGCTAAGCATTCGTCTATATATATTTATATATATATATATATATATACACACACACACACACACACACACACACACACACACACACACACAGCTGGAGCCCATGACTTGATAATCCAAACTGCCATCTGATGGTCCCTCAGCAAATAGAACAGGCCCCAAAAATATCCTATAAAATGCCCCTTGGGGGACTAGAGCCTCGGACTGAGGTTGGGTGGAAGCTTGTGTCATCAGATAATCTGGCTAGAAGAAATAAAAGTATCTTTTGCCAAGATGAGGAAAGGAAAGGTTGTGGGGACCGGCGATATACCTATGGAAGTGTGGATAATGGGCAAAATTGTAATAACTTGGTTACTTAGCCTTTTCTGTAAATTTTTACTCGCAAAGAAAATGCCAGATGAATATACACCTATGGAAGTGGGGAGGATAGTGGGTGAAATCATGGTAGATTAGTTTACCGGTCTTCAATAGAATTTGCAGGCAAAGAAAATGGCAGATGAGTTAATAAGGAGATGTTCCATAATATCTATTTATAAGATCAAAGGAGACGCATGAAGTTGCATGAATTTTCCAGGGATCAAACTTATGATTCACGCTATGAAACTCTGGGAGAGGGCTGTGGAACAATGATTAAACCAGAAACAAGAAAATAAAAAACCAGTATAGCTTCATGCCAATGAGATCAACAATGGAAGCCTTGAAGATATTTTTCTACTTGGACCATTGATAGAGAAGTATGGATGTAACAGGAAGAATCTCCACATTGTTTTTATAGATTTGGAGAAAAATCTTTTGATTGAGTACCTAGTGTGCTCGTGTGGTAGGTGGTGCAGAGGAAATGGGTCCGAGGAGGATCCTTAAAGACAGGTACAAAGATGTTGTTACAGGAGTGTGGCCTGCATTGAGACGGATGAGTTCTTAATAGCCCATAAAGGGTCAGCATTAGCCCTTACCTTCTTGCCTTTTTATAGATGAATTAACCGCTAGGGTCCAGGATGAGTTCCCTTGATGCAAGTTGCTTGGGGGTGACATGGCATTGGCTGCCAACATTAGAGAGAGTGCACTGCAAGTGGAGGTTTGTGGGAACTCTTTGAGTCTAAAGGCATAAAATTAGCAGATCCAAAATGGATTATTAGGAATATGACTTTAGTAAGAACAATTACTAGACAAGGCTTTAGTTAAAACCAGTGGTCAATAAATTCCTCAATGCAACTTTTATTACCTTAAGAGGGCAGGGAATTTTTTTTAGTACCTTACATCCATTCAAAAGGATACGGTTGGAGGTAGTAGGAAAAGACTTGATGACCTATGATCTAACTGAACGTCTGGCCCTTGATAGAGTGGAATGGTGGAACAGGATTTATATAGCCAACCCCAATTAATGGGGATGAGGGTGGGGATATTTATGAGGATGTTTCCAATAGAATTATGACTGAGTAGATGAAGTGAACATGTGTTGTTGGATCATTACGTGATTGCCACATGTTTATGAAACTTGAGGGGAAATTTTATAAGACTGTATTTCGACCAAGTACACTATATTATCAGTGAGTGGATGGTGTATATATTATCAGTGATTTTAGTTGTCCTTTCTTGATATGTCAATGCTCAAGCAGTATTACCTAAATCATCCACCCCCTATGTTTTCTATTCTGAATCCCTCAATGTAGATTATCCATTGTTTGCAATCCGGATCGCTATCTTTTACCAATTAGAAACTATGGCCCTTGATAAAGTGGAATAGCTTAAGCTGGCCCCAATTAATTGGGATAAGGCTTAGATAATGATGGTGATGATGATGACTCCTAGTGTAAGTTGACTTTGTAATATCAATCATATTCAGAACATTGAGATTGATTTATATAACATCATGCATATATATGATATTATGTATGCCGGATCTATAATAAATAATAGTCATCATTTCATGTATAAATTACAAAATCATTTTGTATATAGAACTACACTTGTATACGACTAGTGTATGAACTGGAGCAACCTGCATGATCCTGCCCTTAGTGTACCACTCATTGCAGGAAGTAGCATACCCTTCACCTGTACCATACCATGCAACAAAGCTACCCATGACCCAGGTAACCTTGTGCTGAAGTTCAACTGATTTTTGATAAAGAGGAATGATGGCCTACAAGTGGGTGGTACGCTACAACCTGTTCTTCTTTGCTTCCAGAATTTTTTTCCCCAATTATGCCTCAAAAACATTATATATTTCTTTTTTTTTTTTTTTTTGGAAATGATGTCAAAAATATCATATATTTTCAAATGCAAATGGTTTTAAAAACAGGTTGCAGATTAACTAACGAGTGGCTGTACTTGACCAGTCTATACTCTCTAGAAAACAAAATGATCAAAAATAAATTGACAAAAAGTCCAAAGCAGAAAGGATGACAACAGATGCTTGATTTCGAGCTTCATTAAAGAAAGCTGAGGGATTTTCTGGTCTGACATTTTGTACTAGTGTATATTCTTTGAACTTATTCTCGTTTTTCTTTTTCTTTTTTCTGAAGGTGAGATTTTGTTCGGCGGAAACAGTTAGAAAGGAATATTTTACAGAAGAGACGGTGCCAGCAGACTTCAGAGGCTGAGAATGCCTCGACCCAAACTCCAGTTTTTGATATATAAATCTCAATCAACCCTGCAATGATCTTTGGAATGCCAAGATAATGGTCTATTTATTAAATGCTGTTGCATAAGCATTCCTTCTGGGAAATGTCACGGATAAACTGCTCATTTCAAAGCATCATGGCTAGCCTGTCATGACTCACGACATACACGATTATATGTTGCTCTGAAAGGGTGTGATGGATATCCTAACCCAAGTAGGGAGCAACGTCAATTGCATATTCTTAGAGAAAAACTTTGATACTCTAGCAAGGTGCGGCTCTTAGAAATCACACCCGCCACCTATGAGTAAAATGAAACTATCCAAATTATGTTTCCTAGCATGACTGTATCTGAACCAAAAGTTATGGCTATTTGATTGATGACCATTGGATCCGTGGACCTTTATTGGACGGTTGGAAATGAAAAATATCCAATGGTCCTATTTCAATAAAGGGAAAATGTGTGCAATGACTCTCCACTCAGGGATATTTATTATTATTATTATTTAAACACTCACACCCACACACAACACAATGGGTACTTGAACCCTGGCCTAAGGGATATTTTAGTTAAATGACCTTAAAATTATCCAAGTTTTATGTAAAGTGACGTTCGAACAAAAGTTCAAAGGCTACTTTTAAATAACCAAAGTGCCCTGGGGCTCTTGTTATTTGTTCCCATTTAACCGTATCATCTTTCTTGCCAACATGCTACTTGTGTAGGGAGTTGGTTCCATGAAATTGATAGGAGCCACCATGGAAATCCATACTTTCAAAAAATTAGGCTGATCCACCCATTTGGTGGGCCACGCCTGTATGTCGAGTCGGGCCATTGTTTGCCCAGTGATTCCGGCATTTTTTTAGTTTGGTCAACTGGACTTCATGGTGGGCCCTACCCTTTTCATGACATTGATGACCATCCACAGATTCGTTGTTGGTGTAAAATATGGTATGGTAGAGAAAATTTTGATACTCTTGGCATAGAGTGATGGATGATACGCAGGCACTAAGATGTAATTCAAAAATTACATACATAGCATACTAGTATTCAAAATAGACGGACAAAGTTATGGCTCCTAGTTTAGATGTGTCATGGAGCAATATGTAAGTTTATTTGGTTGGCTGATTATCCGGTTCTTGGATATCTATTGGACGGTTAGAAATGAAAAATATTCAATGCCCATATTTCAACAAATCAGGCGTTAGGATTTTTGAGACAATCTGAGCTTGAGAATGTAACTTATCGAGTTCCACAATTTAGTTCGTTTAAATCGAGTTAATTTATGATGTTATACAATTCTTTAAGTGCTTGAATATCAAGTGTCACGTTATGCCAGAGTATCAAATAATTGAGAGGGACTTCATTGACGAAGGTTTCCTAGAATATATCCGAACTTATTCCTACGGTGCGTCTGAGACCATCTTTCAAGGATCCAAACAGTTTATGAGATGAGGCAGACTCTCTTAAATCGGAATATTTTAACCATTCAACTATTTTTTTCTTTTCCTTTGAATGTGAGTGGCCTCGTTGATGTTTGAATAATCAAAGAATTTATATAATATCAATCCTAGTGTTTTGTTAGGATGCCCAATCCACTTGTGGGGCATGCTGTGATGTATGTGCCCTACAGCTACTCTACGCTGTCCATCCGTTTCGGTAGCTCATTTTAGGGCATGATACCAAAAATCAAGCAGAACCAAACCTTGGGTGGACAAAACAGAGGAAACAGTGCCAATTGAATACCTACCATTAAAAGCTTCTTCGGGCCCACTGGAATGTTTATTTTTCATCCAACCTGTTGATAAGGTTACAAAGGCCTGGATGAAGGGGCCAACAAATATCAGCTTGATCCATAGCTTTTGTGGCCCTCAACAAGTTTTTAATGGTCAATCACCACCATTTCCTGTGGTATGGTCCACCTGAGATTTGGGTCTGCTTCATCGTTGGGATCATGACTTAAAATGAGCTGTCAAAACTGATGGACAGAGTGGATGTAGGCTACATAAATCACAGTGGGCCCCAAAATCAGGTATCCACTGAAACCACGCCCTTGTTAGTTGTCCCCATCCAATGTGAGGCCCATCACATAAACGGATTGGATCAAATCGTTTGAAGTCCTGATGTATCCTACTTCAATACGTGGGGATATATTCTTGCAAACTTCCCCATTTACGATGAGTGGATGTGATAATCATGTATGGCTATCCAGACCATCCAAATCCTCGGCCATTATGGATGGAGCACACCTCTAAATCACAACGACCAAGTAATCCTTACCATTAAAAAAATAAATAAATAAATTTTTGACTAACGGTCAAAGGTTGTTCAACAAAAAGACTTACTGAATTTGGGACATATGACTATCATACTTAGAGAATTATTCACCAAAACTACCCCTAGAGAGAGAGAGAGAGAGAGAGAGAGCCCTATATATATATATATATAGAGAGAGAGAGAGAGAGAGAGAGAGAGAGAGAGAGTCATCCCTCATGTTCTTCCTATTAAGAAACAAGTGTCTATGAATCAGAGGTTAACATTGCTCAACCAATCACGGCTTGAATGTGGACGCTGTCACTCTCTTCTTTATTGTCTATCTGCAAACCGTTGATCAAATGGTTGGGTTACCATATCTCAACAATGGGGACTATCTGATGGACGGTCAGGATCATGTTCATATGGTGTGTATTAGCCGCCATCAAGAGGTCTGATAGTGCCTGATCTGCCTGCATTAATGGCATATTGATGTGATATGTGCACTGTCGCCATTTTTATTTATTTATTAATGGTCCATTTTGCCTGATCTGCCTGCATTAATGGCATATTGATGTGATATGTGCACTGTCGCCATTTGTATTTATTTATTAATGGTCCATTTTCTGGAGACAATATGAATGGGTGAGATCTTTCGATCTTGGAGATTTTCAGGATAGCGTACATCCAAAGTGGGTCCGACCAGATCTAGGGCCTGGATCACGGCTAACCATATATTGGCTAATGAGTAGGGCCAGTAATTCCTCTGTTGATACCATCATCCTAGAACAGGTGTACACCACTATCAGGAGACTGCGTGAAAGATACCTCGTTTCAACGCCGAGGTCTTGGTATCGATTCCCACGTGGGGGTGGCTAACCGTGAAGTGTGAACTGACAGTGTTGTACTAACAAGCTAACTAAAAATAAAAAACTATGCGCTTCATCTAGTTAGTGTTGGCCCCGTCATTGATCTCTACAATTCTGCAATCTTTGCCCATTTGGAGGGCCAAAATTGGTTTGCTGGGATCATTCAATTGAAATTTTCTGGCCCATCACATGATGGGTCCCACCAAACCAATGGTCTGGACCCCAAAGCAACATTCTTCAATTGTTTTCTTACCTATGCTAGAAAGCTATCGAATTTGCTGCAACTATGGGTGCACACGGTTCAGTTCTAGGGTGAAACCGAACCATTCCTGCCGGTTCTAGGAAAATCGAAACTAGAACCGGACTGTTTGCACCCTGTAACTAAGTCGTACCGGACTGTAAAAACTAGTTTTGTTCTACATTGTGGGCTTTTTATAATCCAGTCCAATTGCTTGTTTTTTTTCTTTTTCTTTTTTTAATCCAGATCATGTCCATTCGTGTTGTGATCCATTTGATGAATGGTCTAGATATCGTGTTATAATCCAGCCCATGAGAGATGAGAATGGGACTGAGTGGCATGAGGTGCTTGAGAGATTAGTATTTTTTTTCTTTTTATGTTTATCTTTTAAAATATTTATTAATTGGATGGTCCGGTTCCAGGTTCGGTTCTACAAAACCCCAAACTAAGAATTGAACGGAGCTAACTGGTTCTTTGATTTTTGGAACCGGAACTGAAACCGGTGCACTTCAGAACCGGAGTGTGGTCCGTTCTGGCACCCCTAGCTGTAACTGTCTATTTACAGCCCACCCATAGCGTGGCTAACACAATGCAACTTGGGCCCCGGCTCACCAAGTCAACAGTCTTGATCAGCTCACACAAATACCAAGTAAAATGCTAGAAGTAGGTTTCTAGATGGCTGTTAGGATCCATATATTAGTGGGCATATAAGCTTCTTAATCAATAGAAAACAAAAAATGTGGAAACTGATCAAATGGCAGACAAGATTGTCATTACCGGATTCTGCGATCTGGTCCGCTGCATGCGTGTCCCTCGAAGATTTTTGAAATCATTAAGCCAATTGATCAAACCACTCAAACCCCACTTGATCATTTTAATACATATATCAGTACACGTTCATGAAAGTGGGCCATCACCACTCAATTATCATACTTTAGAAGCTGGAGTTTGAGTGTCTTTTTTGTTGTTTTTATTCATATCCGTAGACAGATATCTCTCCCCACTCAATAAATGGCTACAGAATCCTTGTTTGATTAGCTATAAGCTTGAATTTAAGCTCTTTTTATAAGCAATGTGCTCTCTCTCTTTTCCAACTATGAAATGTAGGCCTTACAGCTGCCACACCGTCCGATCAAGCCATGGGGTGGGCCCCATTCGCGGGTTAAATGCTTGACGTTGATTATGGGTTCGTTGGGTCATGATCATTTGGAGATATGGCTTGACCCTTTATTATGGTGGGTCTTGTTGATGAACATCATTCACCTGAATACTAACTTCTATTGAATGTAATCAACCCAAACTCAGCCCAGTGGACCAATGTCTCGAGAAGCTTACCATACTTTTGATAAAGGGAATTTTACTTTAATATGGTGTTTACATTTCAATACCTTTTTAAATTACATTTTCATTAAGCTATTTCATTAATCAAGTTGTCAAAGGGGTACTTTCCGATAGTTTTATATAACTTTGGTAAGATTAATTTGGTATTTTTTTTTTCTAAAATGACAAAAAATGCCCACTAATTCATGAGGTTGCTCAAGAAAAATTAAAAAGGTACTTAGATATAAATATCATAATAATGTGCTACTATATATATATATATATATATATTAGAATTTTCAGTCTTGAATCAAGTCTTCCAGTAAATACTCCTTTCTTTCAACCTTCCTTCTTGTGCAGGAGAAAACCTTATTCTTTCAACCCTCCTTGTGTAAAGAAAATATCCTTCTTTTACACTCTAAAATTTACAAAACAAATCAAAACAAGTTTCACATCTGATGTAAAAATCTTCGTAAAATCAATACATTTCTTTTGTAACAATTTTTCTTTAACTGACCGATCTTACAACATACCTAAAAAGCGTCTTTGCCACTTCTTGATGTTGAATAGCTCCGAGACTTTTTGAAAATTCTACAATTTCCTACCAAGGTCGTTCAGCCTTCCTCTTGTCATAAGAGCTTTCACTTTTGACCCACTTGAACTTTCTAAAGATTTTTTTTATTGAATTTCAACGGCAAGTAATGCATTACAAATTGTATCCCAACCGAGTAGAATTTTCCTTAGTACAACTCAATAATGTAACCAAATTACCATAAAATTGAGGTAACGTATATAACAATGTCACCGCCTTGTCTTGCTATTCCATTCTCACGCCTATGCTTTCAAGTTGATAGATGATATTGTTGACTATATTTAAATGATTTAGAATTTTTGTACTATCATTTATCTATTGGTAGAGGTGTACATAAGTCGAGTCAAGCCGAGCCAAGCTTTGCCCAGCTCGTGCTCGACTCGAATTGCTCGAGTCCTAGCTCGTGCTCGGCTCAGCTCAACCTTCGAGCTCGGAACAACAACTTGTGCTCAGCTCGGCCGAGTTCAAGCAGAGTTTGAGCCTGGACTGACAGAGAGGGAGGAAGACGGGCCGTGTGCCGGTGCGGCCGTGCCGGTAAGGGAGGATTGAGGGAGAGAGTAGAGAGAGGGAGAGGGAGGAGCTTCGCCGGTTGGACTAATAGAGAGGGAGGAAGACTGTCGTGCGGGTAAGGGAGGATGAGGGAGAGTCAGAGAGTAGAGAGAGAGGGAGGAGCTTCGCTAGCCGGACTAACAGAGAAGGAGGAAGAGAGGGAGGAAGAGGTGGGGTAGGGTTAAGGTCGTGCGGGCGGGATATATTTTGAAAAGGAGGTAGGGTCTTTTTTTTTTTTTGGAAGAGTATATATACCCTGTACCGAGTCGAGCCGATTAGAGCCGAGTTCGAGCAGTATTCGGGTCTAGTCAAGTCGAGCTGGGGCAAGATTGAACTCGGCTCGAATTCATTTCGAGCTTCAAAAATCAGCTCGACTCAGTTTGAACTCAGCTTTGATCCGAGTCGAGTCGAGCGAGCTACCGAGCTAACTCTGCTCGTGTATAGCTCTATCTATTGGGTATATAATTTCCTCTTCAAGAAATCTGGTTTGTGAGAGAATTTATTTGATATAAGATTTCTAGCTTTTTCTATAAACTTGTCGTAGTCTTCTCGCTAATTATGTTGAATGACACATGATCCGCCAAACGCAAGCGAATAGTAGACAATGCCTTGAGATTCATCTCATCCTAATCATCATTGATCATAAATTTCGGTTTCTTTACCTTATCGAGCAATGCCTTATGTTGCCCTTGTTGAACCAACAAATCTTGAACTTTTAATTTCCAAAGCTCAAAATTCTTGTCTATCAGATTTCTTCACCTCAAATCTATTACTAGCCATCTCTTCCAATTTATTACATAAATTCCAGAGCACTTATACTACTTGAAGTGATTAAAACTATTGTCAACTACTTGATGCGACTAAATCACGGCTTAAGAAACACACCACCAAAATCAAACACCCATTTGATTCCAATGGCACACGGAATATATGATGATCATGTGTAATAAATAAAAAGAAAATAACGGAGAAAAAACCTAAAACCACAATCACACAAGAACATATGATATACGCGATTCGCCACTTAAGCTACATCTACGGGTGATACAAAGAAAATTCACCGTAACAATAAAAGATTATGAAGAAACAAGGAGCAAAGTACCTTCCTCAACAATACAATATAACCCCATTGATTATGAGTTTTAAAGAAAATCATTCACCATTGCAATGCTATCAATAAATCTTCTTACATTGGATACCTTAAGAAAAAAACATTTGAACACCTCCTAGAAAGCTTCGGAGTCTTGAATCAAGACTTTAGGAGACCAAAAAAAAAAAAAACCCTCCATTAGTTCAACCCTTTTCTTTATGAAAGAGAAAATCCATCTTTTACCCTATGAAATTTTATCTCTCTCTTTTCTTTTTTTGTTTTCTTTTTTTACACACGCACAGACACCCCCACACACTCACGCCATAGTGGGATTTCACCACCTATGGATACTCGAACCCTTGACCGGGTGTTAAAACGCCTGGGAGTCTTATCACATGAGGAAGAGTATGGATCCAAATTTTAGCTCTTTCTAAAGTCTAATGCAACTTGCACTAAATAGATGAAAGTAGTCATTATTATTATTAATTTACACGTGGTGTAAATTGAAAATCAGAGAGTCCTAAAAGACTCATTTTAATAAGTGAAATGTCAAAAATATCCCTCCAAAAGTCTACTAACACATGGGAATAAATCCACCACGATTTTGATGTCACTATTTTCTGCTAAACTAGATTAGTTAATATATATTCCATAAACCAAATGTTTAATTGGACCCAACCCGGACCGGACCCGCTGGCATGGATTTTTAAACCTGATCCTGACTTGAACACGTCCTGATTTGTAACAAGGTCCGAGATTTGGACCCGAGGACCGTTGTAATTGGGTCTTGTCCATCGGGTACCCTGCGGGTCCAGGTATCCATCAATATCCACAAATGGACCTCTATGAAAAGCCCAAGTTTATATGGGCCTTAGTCAAAGCAAGCGTTTGGGTGTCTTCAAATGATGATTTTGGGTGGGTTAGATGAAAATGGATGGCCCACTCAAATGCCAAAATCACCTTAAAAATGGGACTCCATGTAGAGTTTTGTTAAAGTGACCATGGATAGGTGATCCAAACCGTTGATCCGATGGGCCACAATTTCGATGGGGGATGCCCCCAAAATAGCCGAAACTGGAAAAATTCTAACCTTTAGATACTTTCACTGGTTTCCTTAACTATCTATCTGTAATTCACTGATTGAAGGGCTAGGATATCCAATATAAAAGATTTTCAGCAAATCCCTTTTACCGCAGTGGGGCCAATATATCAACGGTTTGGATCACTAAATCATACCCTAGATGTGCCAATTTAGGAATCGAAAATTCGAAACCGTAGGTTTTCCAAAGGACCCAATAATTCTTCAAAATCAATGGATTTGATCGTGCACTCCCATGTGAGTTTGATACATGTTAAAAATGGTTGCTGTTGCTGACTCATCCATCACCTACACGTAGCATGCTTGTATGTCAATCCATGGCATCTAAATTATATGAATCGCACTGATCGGATTATCTCCACCGTCTGATTTAGTTAGTCAGTACATTCATGCCAAGTGTATGGCGATGAATCACCACCATTTAAGAACTAATGAAAAGGGCACCATAACATACAGGGGCAATATAGTAATTCAAAGAGCAGGGAGAAAACCGTAATTTCAGTTCATTCCCGCCATCTATATACAGGTAAAGAGTGGAAGTTCCAACTGGAATTCCCACCACATGAGAAGATGAAGAGACAGCTCTCCTTCTCTCTCTTCTTCTTCTCATTTACTTTCTTGTGCTTATCTCTCTTCTTCTGTCATGGAATTGAATCCCCCCAATTCACTGTTGTTCGCTCCGAATCCGATTTCGAGATCAGATTGCATGGAGAATCGTCATGGATGACGGCACCTGTTCAAACGGATTCTTTCGAAACGGCCACGAAAGAAGGCTTCCATAGGTATTTCTATCTTGCATAGATTTTATTTTTTTGGGCTTTTTGGGTTTTTCTCAGTGATGATTTTTTCTGTTCTTTTATGTGGAATTGGAAGAAATTTCGCTTGGTTTTTAGTGAAATTCGAAAAGTAAAATGATTGAATTAGATAGTGTGTTTTGCTTAGATAACAAATGATACTAAGATTTGTAAGGATTAGTCGATTAATCATGCTTTTATGGAGTTTAATTTGAACTAAAGAATCAATACAGATTGGTTTTTAGTCTGTTACAGAACCCAAATGTGGAAATTGATTGCATGCATGTTATTTGCAATTTGAAGATTGTTCTTGATTTTTTTGGGGTTCTAAGAGCCATCCACCTGGAAAAGAAGTAGAAGAAGAAATATGCTTTTCTATGGAATTAGTATTTAGAACCCATCTTCGATAATTCAATTTCTTCGCGCTTGTTGGGATTTTAATGACTAACTGAATTTCTGCAGAGCTTAATCAAGCAATGTCTGAGTGTTTCCTTTGAATAGAATGTACTTCTATCTATTTCTCTATATGCTTCTTTATTACTTTTAATCATACAATCCAGACTGTTCAACTGATAGGCCACATCATGGATAGACCCTCAGTAAAAAATTTACAGCGATCGGATGTTTCCAACCATTCGATGCTGGCCAACTCAAAAATTTTGAGATAGAACAGATAGCTATGAACTTCTAAATGCCTTTAGTTTTGAGCCACGACTCATCCGTAGGCGGTCTACTTGATAGGATGTAGGAATCAACCGATCCATTTGAATCGTCCTTGCATTTCCCTATTTCCATCATAGCTAGGAATTTTTTTCTGCTTGCAATTCATGAATCCTGGTGTTGCTTTCCTCAGGTTGTATATATACATCCATGGTGGTAACGAGGATTCTTATCATCTTGCAATGACCGCTCCCGTCTTAACAAGCATCGACCCGGATGCCCAGTCATCATCAGAGTATTCTGTGAGATTATATCTGTCCACAAATATTAACGGCGGCCCACCTCATCCCCTTCCCAATCTGAATCTGAAGTTCACCAAATGGGGGAGTCGTTGTGTAGCAGTTAGGAAGTTCTCCGGATTTGCTAAGGATGACAATATCATCAAAGAAGCAGAAAATCTTTCAGTCAGCTTACAAAGATCCAACTCAACCAATCCATTAATTTTAGAAGATAAGCACGCTTACACGATTGCTCAGTACAATTCCTCGTCTCACCTTGTTGGACGCTTGAATGAAGTGTGGATGAATGTTGTCGGACATGCAAATAAGGCTTGCTAATCTGATCAATGGTTATACCGAAATGTAAAAATGCTGGTTTGATGGGTATGATTAAATCAAATGTCGTGTATGTGTGAATATGATGCTTTAAGTTTCAAATGTTCTAATGTCTAAAAGTCGATTTCGGGTTTGTTTCTCACGAATAAAATCACCTTTTATCGAATTTTTACTGCATGATCTTGATTACCGTATTAGAATGCGATAGAACAAGAAAAATGCATGTTGGCTTGGTTTGCGTTTGGGAGACATGAGTTGCAACGGCGCGTGTTTTGAAATACACTAGATTGAGCTTCACATTTGAGTACTTGTTGATTTTGGGTGGGTTTGGATTAGGATGCAAATGGTGATTGCGCCGTATTTAAATGCTACCCACTTCAAATTGAAGATGGAAACTGCAGAAACTACGTTTAGAATGCAGCTGAGAATGTGCATCCAACCGACCTCCAAAATGGCAAGTGAGATCGATTCTTCGGAATGGGTGTTTGGCAATGGATGTTCTGCTTAATGACAATATAGCATCGCTCTTAAGCGTCTATTTGTAGGCTACAATTCAAAAGGTTAAGATCATCCCATGGAAGAAGAGATTTTTGGGGCATGGTCCCAAAAATCTCATTTTGAATATGGACCTGAAACGAGACATACATGGAATTGGCTTACAAAATGGCAAAGAGAGTTTGATTCTTCGAAATGGGCATTTGGGTAATGAATATTCCGCTTGATGCAACTATAGTAGAGAGTTTAAGCATCTATTTTTGGGCCACGAATTGAAAGGTTTAGATTCTACATAGTAGAGCACTTAAGCATCTATTTGTGGACCACAAACCAAAAGATTGAGATTGTACCATTGAAGAGATTTTTGGGATATGTGGTGTTGATGTCTTAAATCTTTCAGTAGGGTCTATCGATACCATCAATAGAACATTCGATGGCATTGATAGTTGTTCGATGCTATCAAGAAAATCTGAAAAATTCTATGTTGTTTGTTGGACACTTTGTGGGTCATACTCGATGTTAACGAGGGGGTTCGATGACATAGATGGGTCATCAACGCCATCGAAAAAATCTATAAAATCCATATTTTAATGCTAGAATGTTTCAATGACATTGACAGACTGTTGATGCCATCAAATTGCCATCGAAGGTGCAATCAAGCGTGCGCGCAAGATTGCGTAAGTGCGGGATTTATTTCCTCTCTCGATTGTGATTCTCATGCAAGCTATATATATGTGTATAATTAGGATTTAGGTAATAAGAGGGCTTTTTAATTCGTTCTAAGGTTTCAAGGCCATAACTTGGGGAGATTTGAGACTTGTTCAAATCAGGTAATCTCTATCTGTTATAATTTTCTACTTTCATAGTGCATTATTGTCGCTTTGTGTCGTGGTTTTTTCTCCTAAGGGTTCTTCCATGTTAAACTTGATTTGTTTGTGTTTGAACTTGGTTGTGCGATTGGAGTACTTTGCTTGATTCATGTCTGCGTGCTTGTGCGGTTCCCTAACAAGTGGTATCAGAGCGTAACATTAAAAAGCATATTGAATTTGAAAGCATATTATCAATGACTTTTATTCCAAAGTTCAATGTTGAGAAATATTTCGAGAAAAATAATTTTGAACTATGGAAGGTCAAGATAACCGGTCTCCTAGTTTAGCAAGGATTGAACGATGCTCTCCTTGAAAAGCGATCGAAATCTATGACAGATGATGAATTAAACAAGATGGATAAGAAAGCAAGAACCTCTATCCAATTATGCTTAATAGATGAGGTCCTCTATAATGTTGAGAGTGAAAACTACAGCGAGTACATGGGCGAAGTTAGAGAACATCTATGCGAAGAAATATTTTGAGAATCTCTTATACTTGAAGCTTCAGTTCTTCAATCTGAAGATGGCGAAGGGGGTTGATGTTAACACCCAATCCATAGCTCAACTGGTAGACTGAGTGGAGATACCTCGTTTCAACACTTGAGGTATTGGTATCGATCCCTGGTGAGGGTGGCTAACATGGAGTGTGTGTACTGACATGGGTGTGTACTAACAAGCTAACCTTTTTTTAAAAATTGCTGGATATAGAGGAAATGATGAAAGACAGGGACCAGGCATGCATCTTATTGAATTCTCTCCCAGCTTTGTATGAGTCGTTCATGGACTCATCATGCACCAGTAGAATTACCATCAGCATCGATATCATTAATGAGAAAGAAAAGCGGTGACATGAGTGCCTCTACAGATGCACTGGTTACGAGGGGGTGGAAGTCTGAACGGGACAATGGATCTTTACGATTTACGTCTAAATCTAAAAGTAAAGACAAAGGTAAGTTAAAGTGCTGAAATTGTGGGATGTCTAGGCACATAAAGAAGAATTGCACAAATCCTAAGGCAAGAAAAGAGAATTCATAAAAATTTTCCAGGGAGGTCGACACTGCTTAATCCAGTCAGAAAGTGAACAGTAGTGACGTGCTCACCGCGTCAAAATCCCAGTACTTCGATGAAGAATGAATTTTGGATATGGGGGTTTCGTACCACATAACCCCTCATTGGAGTTGGTTCATCAGTTACAGTGAATGCGATGGTGGCCAAGTTTTTATGGGCGATGATAATGCCTGTAAAATAATTAGTATTGTATCGGTGCGCATCAAGATGTTTGATGGCATGAAGCGCGTCTTGACCAAGGTTAGACACGTTCCTGAGTTGATGAAGAGTTTGATATCTCTGGGAGCACTCGAGGCGCTTGGGTGCAGATTCACCAGTTTTGATCATGCCCTTAAAATTTTGAAGCGACACTCATAATTATGAAAGCACAACAGAACAGAAATATTTATAGGTTGATTGAGAGCGCTTCATCAGGTGAAGTTGTAGCGTCTATAGCAGATTATACGTCTGCACATATGTGACATGTACACTTGAACCACATGAGCGAGTAGTGTATGAAGGTACTTTTTGCTGTTGTTTAATTTCAGTTTTTAAAAGCATTGATTTTAATATATGTAAGCATTGTATATATGGTAAACATTTAAGGTTATCTTTTAAGTATGGTAAACATGTTTATAAGGGTGTTCTTGATTATGTGGATTCTGATGTATGGGAGCCGTCACCTGTGGTTTCTGGTGGAGGGTCATTATGGTTTGTCACATTTATTAACGATTATTTCAAGAAAGTGTGAGTTTATATTATGAAAAATAAATTCGATGTTTTCACCAACTTCAAACAATGAAAGGTGATGGTGGAAAAACAGACACGGTAAAATATGAATGTATTAAGGACAAATAATGGTATGAAATTCACTTCCGGAAAGTTCAATCAGTATTGCAAAGATGAAGGGATTGAGATCGACTTCGGATATAAGACTTCATATGCTACTGCCTGTATCAACCAAGCACCTAAAATTATTAATATTCTCTTTTCAACCCCTCTGTAAGGTTTAAGTATGGAGATCTTAACTATGTATTTCATTAGATCTGAATAGATTTTGGATTTGGGCATTCACATACCATCACCTATATCCACTAAGTATACAATATTTTTAAGGTTTATGAAAGATGTATATTGACTAAGTATACAATATTTTTAAGGTTTATGAAAGATGGATGATTCGTGACTTGCTAAGTATCTAGATCCTGATACATCAAAAATATGAATAAATTCTACTTTTATATCTACCACCCCTCCCTCATACCTTCTCCCTAGCTCTCACCCTCACATACACACATATTTATAGTTCAACTCATGCAATCACCAAATGGTCTAACCCAAATACTCAGTGGACAATTGAAGAGAAATTCTCTGCCAATGCCCATAATTTATTTGTCATCCAACCTGCGGAGAAGGTTACACAAACGTGAATGAAGAGAAAACGCAACCATCAACTTGATCCATCACTTTTGTAGCTTGGTAAGTTTTTAATAATGGTGGTTCCATCATCACTGTTTCTTATGATGTGGTCCACTTGAAAATTGGACGTGCCCTAATTTTGGCCTCATAACATAAAACTAGCCGGAGAAATGGATGGACGGCGTGGATGTGGTGGGGCCTACATAGCACCTACCAGTAGCGACCTTGGTACGGGAGAGGTCAGAGGTCACTACCGAATCCGAGTCCGATCTGGCAGGTTATTTCAGCTCTTGGCATATTCAGGTGGGCCCAACATGGTCGATGGATGAAATACCTCGCACGTGTGCCTCGAAGGCCCCTTATAATCATATTCGCGAAATCTTCTAGCATTGCACTAACCTCATCAAAATAACTCGGATCTCTTGGGCCGTTCCAAGGAACGCGGATTCGGTGAGGCCGGGAAAAAACCTAGGCAAGGCCGTGATCGTGGGGCCCACCTTGATTTATCTGTTGTATATCCACGCCGTCCATCCATTTTGGCAGCTCATCTCTGAGTGTAAACCCGAAAACGAACTAGATCAAGATCTCAGGTTGACTACACCATAGGAAATAGGAAATAGTGGTGATTGAACGCCCACAATTAAAAGTTTCCTAGGGCCCACCGTAATGTTTATGTTCCATCCAACCTGTTGATAAGGACACATAGACATTAATTAAGGTAAATCACAAATATCAGCTTCATCCAAAACCTTTCTTGCCCCCAAAAGTTTTTAATGGTAGGCATTCAATTACCATTATTTCCTATAATGTGGTCCACCTAAAATTTTGATCCACTCTATTTTTGGGACCATGATATAAAATTATCTGGAAAAACGTATGGACGGTGCAGATATAAAAAAGATACATCAAGGTAGTCCCCACGATCACAGCCTCACCGAAGTCGGTGTTTCCCGGGCTCACCGACTCCGCGTTCGTTCCCCAGTCCAGCTCCTAGGTATACCAACAACCCGGTGCAAGTTACTCTGTCAGAGTGTGATGGATGATATACAGGCACCTTAGAAATTACATACTTGGCATACAAGTAACTCAAGCTACACTTTCCAAACTGTGGGTCTTCAGTTTAGATGTATCGTGGTAAAATTATTACTCTTATTTCAATGGGCATTTTTTGGACGGTTAAAATGAAAAATAGCCAATGGCCCTATTTCAACAAACAAAGTCCTCGATGAATCAGTGGTTTAGATTGCTAAACCAATATGATTTTAGGATTATGATTTATTTACAATGGATTTTAAAATTTAGTCGGTTTATTTCAAGTTAATGAGTTCCACGTGTAAAATTCCTGAGTGATTGCGTATCAAGAGGTGTGAAATGTCAGTATCAAATAAGGGGAGTTGTTTGATACTCCAGCTCCAAGCTACACTTGATACGCAGGCAATGCAAAACTACACACGTGGTATAAATAAACTCAATTAAACCTATTAAATCGTGTAAATCACTGTATGTAAGTCTAATTTTCAAAATCAAATTCATTGAATGTGTTGATAGATGTCTTAAATCGGTAAATTCTTGGGTTCAATGTTATCGAGCATGCTTCGACGTCATCTAAGTTAGTTTGATGCCGTTGGAATTTTTTAGAATAAATCAATTTGGTTGCTAGACAATTTAGGTATCATTTTTTATATTGTCGAAGGTTATTTGATGCTGTTGAAAGCTTAGTCAATGTCATCGGTAAAATCTAAATTTTCATGTTTTGATCGTTGGAATGTTTTGGTATTATTTTGATGACTATGAAGTGAGTTCTATGTCATCAAATGTTAAATTCAATGACATTGAAGTCCTACAAAAGGTGTCATTGAATGTATTATTGTGTTACGTAGATTTGTAAATCTATGGGATTTGTTTCCAATTTGATTGTGATTCTTCCAAATATCAAATATTTGGGTGTAATTGGGATTATAAGGTATCTAATACTTTCTAATTAGTTTTAGTATTTCAAAGGCTTTCAAGGGAGATCTGGGCCTTGTTCAAATTAGGTATTTTTCTTTGTATATATTGTAATTTTTGCTTTCCTAAGACACATTGGTGATTTTTTTTTCAAAAGAATTTTTTCACATTAAATTTATCGTGTTTGCATTATTCTTGCTTGGTGTGATTGAAATACTTCACTTGATTCATCTATGTATGGTTCCTCAGTCTCCCAACAAAATGATGATAACCTCCTATTCATGGACACTTGTTCATTGAAATAGGATCATTGGATATATCCTTGCTATCTAACCGTCCAAAATTTCTCCACTAATCCGATATTCAGTTAATCAAATAAGAGTAAACACTTAGATCATGATTCATATAAACATTTATCCATAACTTGGACATTTTAATATTAATTACTTATGTTGGGGTGCAAGTTCGAAGTGCCTGTGTATCATCAATCATAATCTGCCGGAGTATTTAAGAGTTCATCTGCTAACTAATGGCATTTTCGTTATTAGTACCGACGTCCTTGTGTATTTCCCTGAACCACCAAACCTTACGCCCTTCGACGCATCAAAACGCCTTCTCTCCCCTTCAGGAGAGGGAAAACGAAAGAAGAAGAAATCGAGAGAGATAGAGAGATTCGGATCTTCGAAACGGGCCTTCTCTCCCATAGAGATCTCTAGAAGCTTCTAGAACCTTCCGTTTGTAGAAGCCTCCCTGTCTCGTGTGTGGCGTCCGAGTCACCCCTCCATTACCGGTATTCCTCTCTCTCTCTCTCTCTCTCTCTCTCTACAATTTCTCTTTCAATTTCTCGAGATTCGTTTAATTTCTCGTCGATATTTTGATTCCATTTCTCCTGGTAATGAAGAAAAATAGGACGTGTGTGTCAAAACAGGGGGTGCAAATATCAGCTCATTGTTTTTACTCGCTGTTGCTGTTATTTTGAGGTTTCCTGGCCCCACATGCAGCACACGTGCTTATTTTGCACGTGTACGGGACATCTGAGTTGTTCATGAGGTGGGCCACGCTTCAAAGATGACACGTCATCGAAATCAGATCGGTCCAGTCTTCTTTCGGGCCACTTCTATATGGGAAGACGGTTTTGAAAAACCGGCGAATGGTCGAGATTCAACGAACAAATGTGGTCTGCCTGATGAGGGGACCGTTCGATTTTTAGTTGCAGGGCGTCTTGACGGTGGATTGCACCTTATTCACGGCTCTGATGTCCCACACATGTGCTAGAGTGGCACACGACTCTATATGTAATGGTGCATTTGAGCTGGGAAACCTCCTTACTTTTGGAGAATGGCATTTCCACAAACATACAACACACATACAAAAAGAAACCTTTTTGTACTTTTGATGATAGATTTCAAGGACTGAATTACTATTGTGGTTGGGATGATCGGCTTTGTGGGGGGTGGAAATAGATTTAAGGACCGAATTACTATTGTGCGTGGAAGACATTGGTATGCAACTGTTATTGATTCTCTTCTTCCTTAGGCACTATTGAGATACGCTTACCGAAGTAAGATATGAGACTTTTTCTTTAGGCCATCAACCGATAACTCAACGTAGCTTGCACCTGTTTCCTCTTATGGCTTCTTCGTTATCAATGGTCCCTTCACAAACAATGGGATTCTTCATTGGGCACATGGTAGCAAGGTGGCCCTTGCCTCCACACTTGTAGCAGGTGACATTATTATGATTCCCCTTTGATGTCTCTCACGCTTCATTTCCCACCTCAGACCATTATTTTGTAAGGACCTTTGGTTGTCGCCTATGGTTATCATGGGAGATCGTGGATGGTTGCTTCGAGACGATGAATACCTTCTCATCTTCCATTCTATGCCATAGGAAGTCATGTCTCAACTTCTGAAGCCTTGCCAACACCGAAGCCTGACATGAAGTAAAGAGGGAGATTCGATAGAGCTGCCTTTATAAGAGTGATATGCCCACCAAAAGATAAGTGTCTACACTTCCATCTGGATAAGTACATCTTGAACCTATCTATCACCTTGTCCCACAAAAAAATTTGGGGGCTTGCCTATACAAAGAGAAGGCTCACAAACAATGTGTTGGGACTTGGGAGAGCACCTGCTCCACATCCAAAGGACTCGACGAACTCCCCTATCTCCTCTTCCTCCATATTCACCCTGAACATCTTACTCTTTGCCATATTTACCTTGAGGCCCAAAAGAGCTTCAAAACACCGAACAATAGTTCTCAAATTGCCCACTTTTTTTGGATCAGCATCGCAAAACAAAAGTGTATCATCTGCAAATTGAATATGGGATATCGGAGTTTCCGTTTCTTTTTTCATGATACGTCGAGATGGGAACAATGTTCGTTCAGGTGTTCCCATCTCAGCACCACAAAGTGTGGGGTCCATGTTGTTTTGTTTAATCCACTCCGTCCATCCATTTGCTACGTTCATCTTGGTGAGAAGTACCTTATGAATGGTTTTGATGGGATATAAACATAATCTCTGCTGTGGAACCGTCCACTTGCCAGGTCATCTTCGATTTGTGAGGAATCCACTTGTTTGGGGCATTTAGCAACATGGTTTTTGAGGGATTTGTATTCCAGAGGAATCAAAATTCCCAAAACCTTACTTTTTGGATTTTTAGCTAAGGGCTGTTTTGCAAAATCCAGGGGATTTTGATTCCTCTCCAACGGTCATACTTTTTACCGTTATAGAACTTTCTTGTTTGAAAAGGGTATTCACACCCACATGGAGGCTTTCTTGTTTGAAAAGGGTATTCACACCCATGTGGAGGCCAGCAACAGTCTCTCTCTCTCTCTCTCTCTCTCTCTCTCTCTCTCTCACACACACACACACACACACACATTAGTTTCCAGATTCTTGTTTGGATTGCCACCACAGCTGTCATCCACAAATCCATTGTTACATGGATTTTTTTCTTTAACGTTGAGATCTCCTACCGTTTTCAGCCCGGATACTCTCTAGAAGTTCTAGAAATTATTAAATCAATTTTCTTTCCTTTGCATGATGTGATCACGCTGTTTCATGAATCTGACTAGCATTTTATGGTAATCCTTTTTGCAGAACATGCTCAGGTATGGCAGACAACCATTTATCATAGAATTGTCGCTTTCTTCGGCCTTCCACTGGTAGTAAGTCTTTGTTTGGATTTTATATAGGCCTGCTTAAATTTTCCTTTGCAATATGCAGGCTGTGCATCATAGTATAATTTTTAAAAGAAAACCATGGCTTCGAAAGGCCCTAGGTCTAAACTCGACCATGAGACAAGAGCTAGGCGTCAAAAGGTTAGTTTTCAAATGTTTGTACCCTTCATTCGTTATTATATTGTGGACCGTCTCTTGAGAATTTGATTCCATTGGTGGTTTAAATTACTGCCGCCAGAAGCTGGGCTTCGTGCTTTGGTCATGAATTGCGAATTTGCCACATCTTTTTTACCATTAAGAATATGTATGGTGCTTTTCTGCTAGATTTTTGTCAGGATCATTGACGATGAAGTTTCCTATCTTATTTATGATCCTTGTCTGGTATCTTAGGCTCTTGAAGCTCCAAGAGAACCTCCTCGCCCCAAAACACATTGGGATCATGTTTTAGAGGAGATGGTTTGGTTATCAAAGGTAAATATCTAGTTGATCCTGTGGCATCTGATGCTTTTGCTATGGATTATTCAATGGAAACATGAGATGAATATAATACGAAATATAAAGTGCTGCCTTACTAGTCTGCCTAATTCGGTAAGCTGTTGCTTGACAGGACTTTGAAGCAGAGAGAAAGTGGAAATTGGCCTTGGCGAAGAAGGTTGCTATTCGAGTCAGTAAGAGCATGGGGGATCATGCCTCAAGAGGAGAAAAGAAAGTGAAGGTTCGATCTTCCATCCTATAACCTAATAATAATATTCAAGAGTACCATTGATATCAAAGTATGCATCTTTAGTAGAATCAATATGCATGGGCCAGAATGAGAGGAATAATTGCCGTTTCAACGATAAGAAAGGTTCTGTCAGTGGGGTTCTATGTAAAGTCTTTCCAGTTCACCAAGGAGTGGGCTCCTTGATTTCTTGTGGGTTGGGTTTTGAGCTCTAGAGCACTTGTGTGTTCTTTCTTTGTTTGCTGCTTTTGTTGCGGTTGCCTTTGTTGTTTTTTCTTTCCTTTTTCTTTGGCTTTTGCCTTAATAAATATCTTAATCTTTCGAAAAAAGAAAAGTGAAAAAGAAAAAAAAAAAGGAAAAGAAAAAGGGCCAGAATACCTTCTCAGTGCTGTTATCCATCTTTCATTTCCTTGACCATATGACCATCTTTTAGATTTAAAACCTTCAGAGTTGATGTCATGTTGTTATTTGATGGAGATTAGTCTTATTTTTTGTCGATATTCAGGAAGGAGAGCAGCGGTTGAGGAAAATTGCACTCAATATTTCTAAAGACGTGAAGAAGTTTTGGATGAAAATAGAGAAGCTGGCAAGTTCATTTTTTGCGATAACTAACAATTTTGGAGATTCAGTTGAAGTTACACGTTTTCTCTCATTTTTCATTTGAGGATTTTTTGAAATAGCATCCTTCCTACACAAAATGCACTTTCAGGTTCTGTACAAGCATCAGCTGGAGCTTGAGGAAAGAAAGAAAAGGGCACTTGATAAGCAGCTTAATTTCCTTTTAGGCCAGACAGAAAGGTAGGAGATTATATTCCACAATCCAAGACCTCAGTGTTGGGAGCGCATAGTTCCAAACATTACCCCACCTGATATTATTTTTTTTGGGATGTGCATATGTAAAGGGCAACACATACATTCTTCCATTGATTTGTTTCAGGTACTCCACAATGCTTGCAGAAAATCTTGTTAATGTGCCACTTTCTCATAAAACAGCACGCTTAGAGTCTGAGACGAAACTACCAAGTGATCGAAAGAGAGGAGTGGATGAAGGAAATCTTATAGGAAGCACAGAACGCCCTGGTAATAAAACAGTACTCTCTATTTCCATCATGTCTCTGATTTGTCAACTCCCTTTAAATCCTCATATCTTTGTACAGAACCTCGGTCAGATAATGCAGATGGCGACTATGGTATACAATCTCAAGATGAATCTGTGAGTAGCTATTCTCTGCCCAATCATAATTACATGATGTTAATATTGTTCGCGTCTACACATTCATGCTTGCCCGTGTGCATGCGCAGGTGTTTATTTTAGTCATCTGGATTGTTGGGTGGCCTTCTATCATTCTTGCATTATATGTGTTTGACTTTGTTAATTGGAATTGGCTTTTATTCAATGTGTTGTGGACTCTGAGTGGAATCTGGCCTTCTATCATTCTTGCATTATGTGTGTTTGACTTTGTGAATTGGAATTGGCTTTTATTCAATGTGTTGTGGACTCTCAGTGGAATCTGGTCTGCCCTACTTCATGAAGTCAGAGATTAAATGGCTACTCTTGACTATTTATTTATTGCTATGGAAACTATAGCAACTATTGCTAGAGGCTATCAGCTATCTGAAGCAACTTATGAGCTTAGTTAGCTTGTAATTTTTCTCTGACATGATAACCTACAATTCTGTGAGTTCAAATAGAAAGACACATACTCTACTGTATACAACCTTGTACTAGCCTGATAACAAGGAGGTTGGTCCTGGAATACAAGAAAATTTTGCTAGGCATCTTGGCCGCTCTATACTATATGCCTCAAAACAAATAGATTCTTTTAAGTCCTATCAGTATTGGTATCTGCACCAAATTGTATCAAAAGGGAATTGGCCTAAGTAGCTCAGTATCATGAATGATAACCTTCGTTTTTGGTAAATATATTTTCTTCTTATCTCTGTTTTAACAGTGGCTCCAAAATTCTATCCTCCTCCTGACATTTTCCTGCAAATCTTGTTTGGCGATTTTAATATCTTAGAATGGAGCGACAACCTTGGCCTTACTTCTCAATCTTCTTTGAGTTCTTTGTACGTATTGGTTGCAATGCGAGAAGATGATTGTCCATTTGTTAATGTGCTATCACAGGAAGACGATGAGCATACTATTGTGGAGGATGAAGCTCTTATAACTGAGGAAGAACGGAGAGAAGAATTGGAAGCTTTGCAAAATGAAATGGATCTACCGCTTGAGGAGCTTCTGAAACGATACACTAAGAATAAAGGTAACCTTCCATTATTTTGGAAATTGATTTTTGTTTCTTATATGTCACACTTGTTATTGACTTTACTGCTTTATCATCCACATAATTGTTATTTGATATAATCGTTCTCAGTTAGCAGGGAAGGAAGCCCAGGAAGTGGTGAAGATGTTACTGAAGCTGCCCAGAAAGCAAAGGATAAATTCAGGTGTAAGAAAGATGTGTGTGGAACAACACTCTTGAAGAAGGTGGAAGGGAAATTACTCGAGGGAGCATTGATTAGTTCTGATTCCTCTAGTGAACTTCCAGATCTAGCAAACCAAGGAAATGGCTCTTTACCATCCAAGCTTCTTGAGAAGTGCTTGGATGCTGATAATGTTCCTGCATGCGAGGAAAATCATCTTCCTATTGGCAGGAAGATCAAATCCAGCAACTCAGTCCCTGCTGCAAGTCAGTTCTGTGTAAGTTGGTCATCCTCTTCATGGACATTGACAAAGTGCTGAAAATTTACTGGATTACTTATAGTGTTTTTTCCTTTTTCACAACAGGGAGAAAGTAGCAGTGAATTTTCTAAGCTGGAAGACCAGATTTCAATCACTAAGACATGTCAATCCAAACTTAGCTCAAAGGGTTGCACTGTATCAGATGAAGAATGTTTGCCGCTAGATTCTGTTGATGAGCTGGTGAGTGCACACCTCTTTCTTTTAACCATTTTGTAGAGGCGTTTATGATAAACTGCTTAGTAATTGATTTGATCTTTTTCTGTTACAGGATGATAGGGATTATGTTGTTGCTGATGGAGAAGAAAAGGTAAACATATCATTGAACTTTGTCCACACTTCTGCTGCTTCTATAAGGGTTGATTCATTAGCCAATTAATTATTTGGTTGTCAGTGTAAGCGACCAGTGGATGCCATATGATTCACCACCGCCACCAAAATAGCCTCATCATAGCCTTGTCCCAGCTGTTTTGGGTCAGGTTCAGCTTTATGATTCCTGTTTCAGTAATCATTCCCATCTAAGTCCCTATCATCTGTAGGTGAAGAACCCTTCATATCCCTTCTAACCACCTTGGATCCAGGTTCTTTTATGTCTTCCCATCTTCCTCTTTTTGTTTCCTTCAACCCTAATCAAAGTTCCCCTCCTTACCAGTGTGGCAGTGCCATCATCTATCTTCATTGCTTGTGACCGAACCATCCCAATCTACTCTCCATTTTTTTGTAGGCTTAGGATTACTTCTAGGTTCACTTTGTCCTTGCTAATATTCGCACACATCCATCTCAACATTTTCATCTCCACACCACTCATCCTTTGCTCATGTTGCTTCCTAACTTCCGAACACTATGTTCAGCATAGCTGTATTATAGAAAATGTTTCCTTAGTTTCATTGGAATGTGCTGGTAACACAATACTCAGAGGCTCATGTCCACTTCATCCAGCCAACTCTAATTTTATTGGAGATGTCCTCATAGATCTTTCATTCAAATGGATGCCATCTGACTATGGGATTAAATTCTTTGAAGAATTATAGAGAGACCTTTGGAAAGACAAGAACTATCATAGGGATACCTTTTTTCCTTTCAAAAAATTTAAAAATAAAAAATCATATGGAAGCCTTTTCTGGAAAATATGCAGTTGCAACTCAAGAAGAAATAAAATATACTTAAGAGGTTACCTGTTTGTTTCGCTATGCATGGGTGCACCTTAAGTGTGATCTCCCACAGAAAGTGGACACGGCATCTGGTACAATGGTCCATGATTGGGGTCAAGCATTGGGTGCTCCAACTGGATTGGCTGCATTAAAAAGATCTCACTGACAGATGATTGTAATTGTTTGCCATGTGACCTGCAAATGCACGGTAAGGAGAAAATTGGCAATGGTTAACATTAACTGGGAAAGGTCCACCAACCCGATGCATAGGATCCTCCAATCCGAGTTCAAACCATCATCAAATGTTTTCAGTTGCTTAGATACATAAAGCTATGCTTGCAACTTAAGTTTTCTTATTCACGTCCAGTGGTTAGTGCTGGTTCATTTCATCAGAATTTGCTGGATTGCAGTTTATTTACATCACTCTTGATTTGACTTCTATTATGCAGGATGATGAGACAACCTTGCTAGAAGAGGAGGAGCTGGCAAAAGAAGAACCAAATGACCCCCTGGATGAGGTAAAGATTGCTTGAAGTCAGTTGTGTGTGCCCTTGTATCCCTGAGGTGTACATAAGATCTTTTCATGACCATTGTTTTCTTTCTCATGTGTCTTTTTTTAAAAAATTTTTTGAAACTTCCTATCTTGTAGTCGTGCCATTTTTTTGCTATACTTTTATTTTAGTTTCTCCAATCCAGCTTGTACTTTACAGATAAAGTTACTGCAACAAGAGAATGAAATGACCATAGAAGAGCTGCTTGCAAGGTATAAAAAGGTAGGAAGAGTCATATTTCTATTCCACTTGCCAAGACTAGTCTTTGGGATTATTCTTCAGTAATCTGCTTCTATTCATCAGGATTCCTACACTGAGGAAGACACCCAGACGGAATCTGAATATGCATCGACAAGTTCGGAGGAGCAGGCAGGTCATTCAGCAGATTGCGACATTGAACTGGAAACCCGAAATGTTTCGGTGGATGACAATGATGACGATGCAGTTGAGCAGGGTGGATCTGTTGAAGCCATGGCAAGACATAATGAAGTGAAACTCGACAATAATTCTGAAGAAGGGAGAGAGAGTGAAAATATAATTGCTGATGCAGCCGCTGCTGCAAGATCAGCACAACCGACTGGGAACACATTCTCGACAACCAAAGTACGTACAAAGTTCCCTTTCCTTATTAAACATCCTCTCCGGGAGTACCAACATATTGGTCTGGATTGGCTTGTCACGATGTATGAGAAGCGACTCAATGGAATTCTAGCTGACGAAATGGGCCTAGGGAAGACAATCATGACAATTTCTCTTCTAGCACACCTGGCATGTGAGAAGGGTATATGGGGACAGCACCTGATAGTTGTCCCCACCAGTGTTATGCTCAACTGGGAAACCGAGTTCCTTAAATGGTGCCCTGCTTTTAAAATTCTGACCTACTTTGGAAGTGCAAAAGAACGGAAGTTCAAAAGGCAAGGCTGGCTAAAGCCCAACTCATTCCATGTATGCATCACGACATACAGACTCGTCATACAAGATTCAAAAGCTTTCAAGAGGAAGAAATGGAAATATCTAATTCTGGATGAAGCCCATTTGATTAAGAACTGGAAATCCCAGAGGTGGCAAACTCTGTTGAACTTCAACTCGAAGCGGCGGATTCTATTGACAGGGACACCTCTGCAGAATGACCTCATGGAACTCTGGTCGTTGATGCATTTCTTGATGCCACATATTTTTCAATCTCATCAGGAATTCAAGGACTGGTTCAGCAATCCAATTTCGGGTATGGTGGAGGGGCAGGAGAAAGTAAATAAAGAAGTTGTTGATCGCTTACACAATGTGCTCCGTCCTTTCATACTGCGGCGGCTAAAAAGGGATGTGGAGAAGCAGCTGCCAAAGAAGTACGAACATGTGATATATTGTAGACTCTCGAAAAGGCAGCGGAACTTGTATGAAGATTTTATTGCAAGCTCAGAAACACAAGCGACATTGGCCAGTGGAAGTTTCTTTGGGATGATTAGTGTCATAATGCAACTTCGCAAAGTCTGCAATCATCCGGACCTTTTCGAAGGCCGCCCAATCATAAGTTCATTTGACATGGTTGGTATTGACGCACAACTCAGTTCCTTGGTTTGTACAATGCTTTCTTCTGGCCCATTCTCTGAAGTTGATCTCAGAGGTTTATCAATTTTATTTACTCATCTTGATTTCAACATGACATCTTGGGAGGTTGATGAGGTAACAGCTATTGCTACCCCTTCTAGTTTATTCGAAGAGGTTAGCCCAGAGCCTGTAGACAAAGCGAGGAATTGTCACAGGACTCATGATCATCAGAGGAAAGCACATGGAACTAATATTTTTGAGGAGATTCAGAAGGCACTTCAGGAGGAAAGAATGAAGCAGGCAAGAGAAAGGGCAGCATCCATTGCATGGTGGAATTCATTACAGTGCAGGAAGAAGCCTGTCTATGGAACAAACCTAAGGGAACTTGCTACCATAAAGCACCCTGTTTATGATATTCATCAGCAGAAAAGGAAACCCTCTTGCTACATGAACTTCTCATCGAAGCTGGCTGATATTGTCCTGTTGCCGGAAGAACGCTCTGAGATGATGCTTGACCTGATCGAGTCTTTTATGTTTGCAATTCCGGCAGCACGAGCCCCTTCACCTGATTACTGGTGCAGTAAATCAGGTGCTCCTGTGTTTCTGCACCCCTCTTATAAGGAGAAATGCACGGAGGCCCTTGCACCACTTCTAACACCAATCAGACCTGCCATTGTTCGGCGGCAAGTATATTTTCCTGATAGGCGACTCATACAGTTTGATTGTGGTAAGCTGCAGGAGCTTGCAGTCCTGCTGAGACGTTTAAAATCAGAAGGCCACAGAGCGTTAATATTCACTCAAATGACAAAAATGCTCGATATACTGGAGGCATTCATTAACCTGTATGGTTACACGTATATGCGTTTAGATGGTTCCACTCAGCCTGAAGAGCGGCAAACTTTGATGCAGCGGTTTAACACAAATCCCAAATTTTTTCTTTTTATTTTATCTACTCGAAGTGGCGGTGTTGGTATTAACTTAGTTGGAGCAGATACAGTCATCTTCTATGACAGCGACTGGAATCCTGCTATGGATCAACAAGCACAAGATAGGTGCCACAGGATTGGGCAAACACGAGAAGTGCACATTTATAGGCTGATTAGCGAGAGTACAATTGAAGAGAATATCTTAAAGAAAGCAAATCAGAAGCGAGCACTCGATGATTTGGTCATACAGAGTGGCAGTTACAACACTGAATTCTTTAAAAAGCTTGATCCAATGGAATTATTCTCAGGTCATGGAACGCTTCCCGTCGAGAATCTGCGGAAAGGAAGCTCAACTGCTGTTGAAAGCTCTAACGGTGGAACGGAGGAGGTTCTTTTATCGAATGCCGATGTGGAAGCTGCTTTGAAGCATGCAGAAGATGAAGCCGATTATATGGCTTTGAAAAAGCTTGAACAGGAAGAGGCTGTGGAGAATCAGGAATTCACAGAAGATGCCATTGGGAGATTAGAGGATGATGAGATTGGAATTGAGGATGATGTAAAGCCTGATGACAAGATCACTGAAGAACAGACTGGTTCTACTGCCATTGTAAGGATGGATGTGGGTGCCACCTCTAATGGTGGTAATCTGAATGAAGAAAGAGCTCTTACTTTAGCCACAGAAGAGGACGATGTTGACATGCTGGCTGACGTGAAGCAGATGGCAGCAGCGGCAGCAGCAGCAGGTCAAGCAAGTTCCTCTTTTGAAAATCAACTCCGTCCAATTGATAGATATGCAATGCGCTTCCTGGATCTTTGGGACCCGATAATAGACAAGTCTGCAATAGAGCCTCAAGTTGCATTTGAAGAGGCGGAATGGGAACTGGATCATATTGAGAAATTCAAGGAGGATCTAGAAGCTGAGAATGATGAAGATGAGGAACCATTGCTATATGAAAGTAAGTACCTTCAAGAACATGGTGTGAACTGGCACATTTATGATTTGATAGCACTGTATACATTTCGGTTCTCATATAATCTCTAGTCATTAGTGCAAAGTATTTTGAATCATTGTACAAAGCTTTCATTGTTTTTGCCTTAAAAAAAGGGGCTCTCTCTAGTGGTACCTTACAGTGGTACCGGACAGATGTGGGGCGCAGTGATGTTTCATATATCCAGGACCAGTAACATGTTCATGGAATCCAACCCATCTATCATGTGTCACCTAAAAAAACCCCAAGCCCCTCAAAATCATCCCAATCCAAAACTCAGGTGGGCCAGAGCACATGGAACATGTTGAGAGGGAACACACATTGTTTATTGAGTGGGGAACCTACTGTGTTGTATGTATAGAATTCAGTCTAACAGACTCTTCACCCAGGCCAGATGAAGGGTCAGGCCAAAAATCAGGCTGTTTTACGACTTGGGTGTGTCCCTGTGAAATTCAAGGGTGGGCATTCCCTCTCAGCTTGTTTCCTTTGCTTTGGCCCACTTCAGTTTTGGATCAGGCTGAGAAATGGGCCTTTGGGTTTGTTAGGTCATGCATCTAATGGATGAGTTGGATATTGCAAATTCATCACGTGTGCCCTGCATCTGGCTGGTACCACCATAAGGTTACGGTGGTAACAGTACCACTGGAGCCGCCCCTTAAATAATATTTTCATCAGCAAGTCATATACTTCACTTTTATGTTCTCCTGTCACCTATGCAGCTACCTTTTGATGTCAAAAGGCATTCTTCTCTGTCTTCCAGTTGGCTTTTATTTTTATCCCTTCTCTTCAATGAATATCTTGATTTCCATTTGAAACCATTGCCTGAGTCAGGCTTCAGTATCTTTTCAGTTTGTTTATGTACACTTTTGGTATTTCTGGGTTTATGTGTGAAACTCATGAATGGTCTACTGATTGTAGGATGGGATGCTGACTTTGCAACCGAGGCATACAGGCAGCAAGTTGAGGCCTTAGCTCAGCGTCAGGTTCGCCAATGTGACTTTAAATTGTTCTTGGTTGTGCAGTCTTAATAGTTGATGCCCATGTAGCATATTTTGATGCTGTTGCATCAATGGCTTGATTTGCAGTTGATGGAAGATCTAGAATCTGAAGCTAAAGAGATGGAAGATGCAGATAATGAAAGAGATGAGTCTAATAGGTAAGGCAGCTTCATCACGTCAGATTCCTAACAAACACACCTTTTCGTTTCAATTAAGGCAACTTCTCAAAAATTGAGAATAGGAGAGTTTTTCACTCAAGCAATATGAGGTTCACAAAAAAATGCAGGGAGGAAATCTCATTAGATATAGACAATAGGTGATCATGTCGGAAAATGTACTTGAATAATTTTGGATCACGAACTAGAATACTGCATATAACAGGCCAATACTAATTGATGGCTGTAGGAATCTTTGGTTGCTCTGTGCAGTTAAAACTTGGAGCTAAAGTAATAAACTTTTATTTCATGGTTGCATCTTGTCAAAATCAAGATACTCTGGCAGAGTGATGATTGATATGCTGGCACTAATAAATTTTATGAGTGGCATACAAGTAACCCAAATTAAAGTGGCTAGATTGTGTGATGCAAACTTTAATGCATCAACTTCTGAGCGCTTGTGTATGAATCATCGCACCTGGTAGGGTATATAAAATAACACCCCTTTTCTCTTGCCACTATCAATGCATTGTGCACCTGGTATTAAACCCATCTCACCAACCTTTTGTGTCGTCTTGTCTTTTGCTAAATCCTTTTGCATGTTAGCTTTGGGCTGCAGTGTCCCCAAACTGAACTTGTCTTAGGGACGAAGGAAAACATTCCTGAGGCAGGAAGTCAGGATGAATTTTGCCCTGTTTTAATATTCCTAAAAAAAGGAAAGAAAGAAATGGTTTCTCATTATATGTTTATTGTGTGCAGGAATGAGGCTGCAGTTGAGAGGAAACCAAAGAAGTCGAAAAAGAAAACAAAGAAGACGAAGTTCAAGTCTCTGAAGAAAGGAGCTCTTGCGTCTGAACCAGAAGAGTTGCACAAGGAATTACCAATAGAACAAATATCTGTTGATGATAAGGCTCCTTCTCCTGAGGCTCTCTCTCCAGACACCATGCCACATTCTCCTCCTATTCAGAAGAAGCGTAAGAAGTCTCAAACAGCACCAGAGGAAGAAAAAGTCTCAAAGAAAAGCTCAAAGAAACTCACAAAGGCCACCGAAAGCAGTCCCATGGAAGATTCCAGCACTTCGGATAAACAGCACGTCGAAACCAAAAAGCTAAAATCTGGTGACCGAGTGACTGATCTGGATTCCAAACTGACGAGCCGGAGCAAGATGGGAGGGAAGATCTCCATTACGTTCATGCCAGTAAAGCGTGTTTTGACAATCAAGTCGGAGAAGTTAAAGAAGAGGGGAAATGTTTGGTCGAGAGATTGTATTCCGTCACCAGATTCCTGGTCGTCACAGGAGGATGCAATACTATGTGCTATCGTGCACGAGTACAGTACCCACTGGAGCTTGGTGAGTGATACGCTTTATGGCATGACTGCTGGTGGGTATTACAGAGGACGGTTTCGCCATCCTGCCCATTGCTGTGAGAGATTCAGGGAGCTATTTTTCAAATACATATCATCTACTACAACTGACCATCCTAACAATGAGAAAATCAGCTCTGCCGGTCCTGGAAAGGCACTTCTCAAAGTGACAGAGGTAGCTCAACATTCAGTTCTTTTAGAGCTCTGTTGGATTTATATTTTGGGAACGTCTCACACGGAACTAGTAGATGAAAAGAAGTGCAACTAGATACATGTGGGGCCCACCATGCTGTATGTCATCCAATCCTTCCAGCAGTGTCATCCCACCAGGAAAATTGGATGGTCCCATTGTTGTCATATAGCAATTATGCCATTGCATATGCCATTTTGGGAAGGGCTCGCATGGAACTAGTAGATGAAAAGACATGCAACTAGCTACATGTGGGGCCCACTGTGGTGTATGTCATCCAATCCATCCAACAGGGTCTTCCCACCATGAAAATTGGATGGCCCCATTGTTGTCATATGGTGATTATGCCATCAAATATGCCATTTTGGACTAGTGAACCGCATAGTATGGAACTAGTAGATGAAAAGACGTGCAACTAGCTACATGTGGGGCCCACTGTGGTGTATGTCATCCAATCCATCCTGCAAGTCTTTCCCCCATGAAAATTGGATGGCCCCATTCTTGTCATATGGCGATTATACCATCAAATATGCCATTTTGGACTAGTGAACCGCATATGCCATAGTGACATGCGGTTATTGTGTCGTTGGAGCTTATGTGGTCGTACAGAGAAGTATGCAACCTGCTGACTGCATAAGCCACACACACACACACACATGTTGGGAGATCGCATAAGCTATAGTTATGCGGTTATGATGGCATAATCTCCCAACAATTAAATTTATGACCGTTGAGACTTTTTATTATTTTTAATCTTCATTTTCTCTCACTCTCTCTCACACTATTACTCTCATTATCTCTTAAAATGACATCAGCAAAATTTATATGTTGTTTTTTTCACATTTTTTAGTATATGCATTCATTTGAGTAGTTTTTAGTTGGACTTGTATAGTCTTATAGTCTAATAAAACTATAAAAAAACAATTCCCTACAATTGTAGTATTTTTACATAAATTTTTATTTTTTATTTTTTATTTTCAAAAAAAAAAAGAAAAAGAAAGAAAGAAAGAAATTGTTTGACGGGTTTTGCCATTGCATATGTGATTATGCCATCACATAAGCGCACAGCCCCGTTGGGTCGCACAGCATCACTTATGTCATCTGATAATAAAAAAATCCTGCCGATCCAATCATCATGTCGACCACATGACAGAACAATGAACGACTACCCACCACCCATAAATCTCCAAAGTCATGTCTTTTGAGTTTCCCACTTAATGGTTGAATCAGCATGATTTTTGGGGAATCCCATTTTCATTATGTGGCAACCTTGTTAGACTGGTTGGATGCCATAAATACACCATGGTGGGCCCTACACCACTAGTTGCATTTAGAACAAGTTGTAGGTGAGACATTTCCTTTGTTTTTTCAGTTTAATCCCGAGTGATGACAAGTGATCACTACATGGTTGTACACTCTTTTGATTAGATATTGCTTTGGCCATCAAGGGCCAGTTTGGATGAGAATTTCAGGAGATGGGTTTGATGATATAGGGAGGCCTGAAGTCCCCGTGTGCTAGCTGGTTTTTTCGTGGGAAGAAGCTCACAAAACACAAAGCCTGTAATTTCTCCAAAGTTTAGAAATTACAGGATTTGGGTTTTACAGGAAACTTCCTACGAATGGTTAGGAGGGATCCAAGCTGTTTCTCAAAGATTATTTTTTCCTGTCCAAACTGGCCCTAATTTCTCATCTAAAAGTTGTCGAGGCTGCTCTTTTTAGTTTGCAACAGCAGCAAAAAATGGAACTGCTTACCACAGTTTTCTTCACTGGCAGGATAATGTCCGCACATTACTTGATGTGGCAAGTGAGCTGCCTGATAATGAATTGCTCATTCAGAAACACTTCACAGCCATACTTTCTTCAGTCTGGAGGGCAAAAATGCGGTCAGACCGTCATCAGAGTATGTCGTCTTCCCGGAACGGCTTTTATTCCACTGGCAGGTATTCCTCTTATGCCACAAGCCGTATTTCTGGAAAGTCCAGAACGGAATCGGATAAGATGAAAATGCCAAATTTGGGCCAGAGCAGCAAGGTAGCAGCGGTGCTCAACGGTGCTAACAGAGCACCACGAGAAGATTCACTGCCTCCATCCAGCAGGCAAGAAGCACCAGCTATAGCAGAACGATTGGAACTAACGTTGGAGTTCGGGAGAAACCGAAATGAATGGGGAACCCATTTGCCATCGGTCATAAATATGTCAGTATGGGGCTCAGATCCACCACGACTGACAGATGAACCACGAGGGAGAAGTTTGCTACCAGAATCTTCTTGCAACATAGCTGAGAACCGCTTCAGGCAAGATGCAATACTGATAATGTTTTAACATCTCGGGCTCTCTCTTCTTCTTTTTTTTTCTTTTTTTGTTTTTTGGTTAGCTTGTTAGTACACAACACTGTCAGTTGACACTTCACTGTTAGCCACCCCCACTTGGATCAATGCCAAGACCTCAGTGTTGAAAACAAGGTATCTCTCACTCAGTCTGCCACTTGAGCTATGGATCGGATCTGGGTGTATCTCGGGCTCTCTCTCTCTCTCTCTCTCTCTCTCTCTCTCTCTCTCGTACAAGTGGAGCCCATTTTATACAGACCATTGCTCCAGTGAGACCTGCTGCAGTTAGATATCTGTCAAGTCTCATATCAGTCGATCCCATCCACCGATCTTGGGCTGTTTTTCAGTTGAATATTGACAGCTATTTGCAGAAATGGAAAGGTGGGACTGTCCAATCTGGTAGATCTTTGGGCATGGTCAATCCACTGGGGAGCTCAATAGGCCCCACTTTCACAGGCAGTTCTGCAAGCATCCTGTGCATGTCTTTGGATTGAGAATTCTATATTCATTATTCTAAACTGTCATAGGGTTTTGCTGCAACAATGGTACTGTCTTTGATATTGTCGAAATGTTTGTCATTTTCAAAATGTATTTTCTGATAAAATCTGGAGTTCTGATGATATCTTGTCCCTTTCTGACATGCAGGATGGCATCGAACTCTTGCTCTGAGGGTGAAGGTCTGGGCTGGGCTTTGTCAGCTTTTCCCACCTGCGATGTTGTTCGATCCCGACCCGGTTCAAAATCTCAGCCGTTAGGCAAGCACAAGGCTGCTTCCGATTCAATCAAGCCCATGAAGTCATCCAAGCTCCTGAAAACTATGGAACCAAATGAGTCGCCCACCATGATCAGTAAATTGGCACTTCCATCACCTGTAACAGCTTCCAAAAGTCCCATTTTGAGTCCCAATCCACCTCTCTTCGCTGCAATCCCTGAGAATGATGATTTAGATCCTTTCTTCCCTGGAGTGGACAGTGCTCTTCCAGAGGCGGGGAGTTCCGAATCTGTTCCGTATGAGTATGACCCTAACTTTATCACAGGCCTTGAGGATTGGAAATCGTTACATGATGACATCATGGACATAGGATGAAGCTCTTTGATATCTCAAGTACAAATATGTTTTTCTTTCTTTTTTTTTAACAAAAAAAGCAGATGCCGGAAGATGGGTGGGCCACCTTCGTACCGAAATTCTATCAACACAACAACAGGCTGGAATGCACCAACTGGCTGCAGTTATGGTTGGTTCACAAGCACTGATTTTTGCCATGATAGTGAGCAGAATGGCGCACTTTTCCATGTGGAGACGTGCACAAGGGCGTGAGCAATAGTGGTGGGTCTTTTAATGTAAAAAATGTTACGCTTTTGTATGCTTGGGGAAGCTTGTAATTTTATAACCACAGGAAATTCATTCTCCTTATTGTGTTTCCACAGGAAATTCATTCTCCTTAATTGTGTTTCGGCCCCAAAGGAAATAGAAAAAAAAGAGGCCATGGAAATGGGATGTATGTTTCTTAGTTTTGCATGTCGATGAATGACCCCGATGTGCTTGATGGAATTTATTGACATCTGGACCCTGAGTAGGTACGGGATCTGGTTTAAGGGTTCTGCGGCTTTCATGCAGTGGGCCACAACAGGATGGGCCAAGTCTATGTTGAACAATATGAGCAATTCAATATGGGATTTTTGCTGTTTCATATGGATTGTTGGCTGCCGCTTTTTTTTTTTAAACAGCCATTTGTGGATGACTTATTTGTATGGTGAGGATTGTCTAAAATGAAAGAATTCCATGCAGCATCTGTCATCCATCAGGCTGGGATGGAAGTGGCCTGGTCCAGCTCTTGTCCAGCTTGTTATGGGACGTATATGGGCTGAGGCCATAGGTGGGCATCCAGTTGAGTCGGACCGAGTTGGGGCTGATCCGACTTGATCTGGTTTTGAAATAGGCCTGACCTGAACCCGACCAGACTCGGTACTGAGTCTAGCATGCCTGACCCAATCCGAGTCCAGGTCTTGCCTGTACTAATCTGGACCGAGTCTGACCCGATCACTAGTACCAGGTCGGGTCAAGTTGGCACTGAGTTGGGCCAGGTGCAGCGGATATCCACGGGCTAAAATCACAACTCAAGATCTAGATTCACTTGCCAGCAGCCTCTCCATCAGCATCTCAAATCTGACAGTTACACACACACACACACACATAAATGAGTCGAGTTACGGATCGAGTCAAGTCAGTACCGAGTTAGATTTTGGGTTGAGTCGAATTCGAGTAACTTGACTCGGTTTTAGTTCAGATTGGACAAAGTCAACTTGATTTGGATGGGCTCACCCACTCGGTTCGGATTGAGTCGGATCTAAACGAGTCGAGTTGTCCTGCGCCCAGCTCTAGCCGAGGCTAAAACACATTCTCTAGCTGTCCATTTGTTTGTATTTTGTTTCGAACCCTAAACATGAAATCACCGGGTTTTTAGACTAGAAGATCTTAACAGTGTAGCCTTCTACACCATTGATCTGATGGTGCAGATAGGCTTGGGCTGTGTGCTAAAAAGCCCTCCAAATAGGAAGATCCTAACCATTGAATCTTTGGCCTTCTTTTCACTGAATGAAAGGACAGGATTGTCCTGTCAGTGAATCATTTTGTACAAATGATTCAAGCATGGGCTGTCCAAATTGGGATTTAACAGGGCGCATGGACAGGTCGATTATCAGTCCGGACGGTCCTTTTGACGATCCCTACTGCTGCAGCCACCCTATAAAATCACACACATCAGACTAATATTAATCGTCTGATTATTAGCCGAGAAAAAGGGCAGTTGGAACAAACAGAGGTCTCTTTTTCTTTTTTTTCTTTTTTCTTTTTTATATCACTCATCCACAGGCCAGTTATGTGATTAGGATCACCTGATCTTATCAATTCTCTGCCACGTGTGTAAATGGCGGCCTATGGATGGTCCAGATTTAGATTCGACCATCCGCATACCAGATAATGCAAGATTCTACTACATCATTGGTGAAAAAAATTGGGATTTCATAACAGAATTTTTGGAAATCCGACAGAAAATCGCAAATCGCATATGCTGCTCGTGCAGCGTCGCCTGTCCGGCTGTGTCCAAATCAAGGATTCCCCCAATGTTAATGCATCTGAATAGAAACTATGATGTATAGCGGGTCACGGATAATTTCATGGCCAAGATGGACCAGAAAAGTCCCGATCGGATGTGGAGGTGATCCAGACCGTCAGAACTTAAACGGACGTATCTTGCAAACCGGAATGAGCTATCAAACGTACCAGATATGATTTTGGGCGAGGATGAGCTACTTTAGCCACCCAACCCTACTATGCTTGGTTGCCCATGCTGGATTTGCAAGATTCCATAAGATTGACAGTAGAAATCCCTGTTATTTTCGTTTTTACTATTTATAATAAGTATTAGTTTAATTATAACTCTTCATAGAGAGAAAAGCGCTTAGAATAATTGGGAGAATAGCATGGTTGAGAAAATAGGACACTTAGCCGAAAACCATGAGGTCTAGTGGAAATCACGGCCATCAATAAATAGTAAGTTTTATTTTTAGGAGTTTTAGTTATAACATGATTTGGAAACTTCTTTGTAGGGTTTATGTTATTATTTAAGATGTTGTAAGCTCGTTTTTCATCATCAATCAATTTATTGTGAATTTTTTAGAATTATTCTATTTTCTTATTTTTCTTCATGGATTCAAGGCATTTCTCTGAGGAGTCCAGAGAAGTGCCGTGGATTTGGAATTGTTGAGGTCAAAATCTCGACCACCCTCCACTTAATGTTGCGAACCTCAATCAAACTCTGGTCCTGCATAAAGAGGTGAGCAAAGGAGACCCTGGCTCAGCTGGGGGACCCTCCGATGCCTAAGTTAGGCTAGGGAATCTGGGTCTAAGTCGAGTAATGTAGAGAGAGGATGCAAGATATTGCATACCTGTGGTAATAGGATCCTCTGGTATTTATACTTGTGGGTAGAGAGGATCGCGTCCTTCAATTTCGGCACGATTTACTCAATCATAAAGATACCGTAATCGTGGAGATATTATTCGTAATCTTAGGGTCATGTGATGTATCGTGTCTTAAGGGCGTGTATCCTTGAGCGAGATCTTCGATCACATCCGCATTTAGGTTAGTCTTCAGGCTCGGCACACGGAGTGTCCTCACTCGGGCTCGACCTCCACCTGTCCAGACCCAAGGCTGAGTACTAGTATTTAGAGTGTCAGCCCAGGCTTGACTTCATCTTGTCTAAGCTTGAGACCGAGCAGTCGGAGTTTACTGTCGGAATGCTTGGGGTCAGAGTTCATAGGATGTCGTCCTCAGACGGCGATGAGGATGAGGACGAGAGCTCGCCTCGGCCTGCTAATAGTCGTAACTCAGAGGTCGACTCACACTTGATGTGATATTCTTCTTCCGAGGCCTCGATAACTGACTCGAGTAACTCAGACCGACCCTGATTATCCTTGTTCAGATTTTTCCATAACAGAAGCCCCCTACTCCATTGGTCCGAGTCCGGACTTAGAGAGTAAATGCCTGGCAAAACAAAACGACGTCTCCACACCTCTGCTCATGATGACGATTAAGATGACCGAGATGCAATCAATGCGACGATTGTGCTTGGGATCCCACGTGTTGTACGACAGTTGCAAATCTTCGGACTGCAGCCTCTGGGCGAAGGACACGTGGCGATGGTTACGATTCACAATCGGCTGAACGACGGAAATGATGCCACGTGCTCGTAGGAAGGCGAGAGGCCGTCTGCGCCATGAATAATATTTAATGCTGAGATGACTCAGGCACGAGAGCGCAGGTTTAGACGTATAGCTTTCATCCAGTGTCCCCTAGTGCCAGTGCCAAGCAGCCTTGGCTTCGAGAACGGCTGTTTGCAATGATGACACTGATTAATGAGGGGGTTATATAAACCCCGCCCGTTCTCACTCTCACACTTTTAGCTCTCTCGCTTCCCATTTTCTTTGCTCTTTTCTTTCGAATCGCCCTCGGCCGGAAAAGAGATTTTCGTAACTGGATAAAGGGTTTTCGACTATCAAAGAAGAAATTCTGCTCGGAGAAAGCTGCCGAAGTTGGGGACATCTCTGCCAAAAAGTCACCTGCAACACTATGAGTCTTCTATCACTTAGACTTTTTCCTTACATAATGTCGAGCAACTCTGACGAAGTAGAAGAGGTCCGAAGAGCCGGTTCTGACTCCGAACCAGAGACCACCGCCTCAGGGCCCGGAGAGTCTGAAGGCCCTTTTAAGGCAACACCCCTTGGCACTTCAGCCCCGACCTAGAGAATCGCGAGTCAGAGGGCCAAAGGCTAAGGCAAGAGATCGAAGAGGGCTCTCAGAGATCCCGCGGGGTGGTCGAAGGCATGACCATCGAGAGGCAGGCCGAAGCCGTTGGTCCTCGGGGGCTCGATCTTGGTCGAGTCTTAGATGACCCAACTCCGCGAAAATTATCAGATTCCTGACTCGGTGCACATCCGAGCCCCTGCCCCCATGGACCATACGGGCCTTCCTGCCGAGGGGGAGATCGCCATCTTCATCAATGCCCTGCAATGCGGGCTTCAATTTCCCATCCATCCATTCATACGTGAGCTGACCGCGCGGCTCGGAGTGGTGCCGGGTCAGCTGGTCCCGAATGCTTGGAGGACTATTGTCTCCACCTTTATTCTTTGGCATTGGATGGAGAGTCAGAGGTTGATGCCAGAAGAGTTTCTGTTTTTGTACGTGGCCAAGTATGACGGGAATAAGCTGGCCTAGCACTACTTCTCAGCTAGGCCTCCATGCATCTCGGGGCCTGGTTACCAAACTCCCTTCTCCCAATAAGGACTGCAAGGGAATTGGTTCTGGGCCTCGAGGGAATGGGAGGCCCCAGCCTCCGAGTTGGGCGGACTGCGAGTTCGGGTCCCCACCAAGTTTGCAAACCTAGGTCGGGCACTCCTTTACATCGCACTGTATGCTTGACTTGTCCTTCTGTGTTCTAACTTGAGCTCTGTCTCTGCTTACAGCTCAGTTGAAAGGGGCCCCAGACCTCTCTCCTCTCCAAAAGCAGCAGGTTGCTCGAGCCAAATTACTCACCGAGGACCAGTGCATCTGGTTCAAACTCATCACCGAGGAGAACCTGGTGTCGTTCGGTTTCTCCAGACTCCAGCCTACTCTTTTCGCTTTGGGTAAGCGGGGTAAGGGTACTGAGAGATTATTTTTTGACGTTCAATAGATTTTACTTGGACTGATTTTCCTCTTTTGAGCAGGAATGGAGCCAGGCGGTTGGAAGAGGAGGAGGCCAATCGTGCCGCGCCCTCCGATGGACGTTGTCCTCTCATCCGAACCGAGGACGAAGGTGATGCCGAAGAAGAGGAAAACTTCTGAGGCCAAGGCTATTCCGACTGCAACCATGACCTTCTTTGCTCCAAGGGCTGGACCTTTTCCCGCTGCGACCATAAACTTCTCAGCCGAAGCCGCGCCCGTCATGGCCCCAGCTAAAGTTGTGCCTATCGAGGTCCCCACCGATGTAGTTCCCGCCATTACTCCAACCCCAGCTCTTGAAGCATGAGCCTCCGAGAGTTGAGCCTATCACCATCTCGATGCCGTCTGCAGAGGAGCAAGCCCCCGAGTTTTCGCCTTCAGCAGTTGCAGGTCCTCCCGAGGTAGGGGAGAGGTAGTAAGGGAGACTCCTAGTACAGTCGTCCCCGTACGATCCGTAGCCCACCAGGCTGCCACTGAGGCTAAGCTCTTAGTCGGCCGAACCGATGCCCTTGTCAGATATGGCACCATGCCCGAGGTGACTACCCAAGCTTCCCCGACCAGTGGGGTCGGAGGAGCTTCCGAGCCCACTCCAGAGACTCTGCCTCCAGGTTATCACATGATTTTGCTGAACCCATGGGCGGCCAAGCATGTACCAGAGTCGAAGATATCCGACATGCTCTCCTAACGCCATGTCAACTTCATAAATGATTACGTAGCAGTCTGTTACTAGTCACTGCTAATGATGGTGGAGGTGAAGGAGAGGCTGAAGGAGATGAAACAACTCGAGACAGAGAAAGCTGAGCTTGTGGTAGAGAAGGCAGAGTAAGAGGCGCGGAGGGACGAACTCGAAGCACAGAGGGCCGAGCTCGAGAAACTGTTGAAGGCTTCGGCTGCGAAGCGAGAAGAGCTGAGAAGGGCTGTTGCGGAGGGTCGAGCGAGGGAGCTAGCGCTTAAGGGCGAGGTTAACCAACTCCAAGCTCGCTTGGACGTGGCTGACTCGAAGTCAAGCACCTACGGGAAGCTGTTAGGTGTCTAGAGGTCCCTCTTGAGGATGTAGAAGGTGATGCCACACGATTGGAGCGAGACCTTGCAAAGGTGAAACACGAGACTGTCGAGGGGTTGACTTAGCAGCCTATCGTTCTAGAGGTCGTGCCTTCTATGGATCAAGAGAGGTTGCGAGGCAAACTCGAGGCCCAAGCGGCCTCGCAAGTTGTCGTGGCAGTGGCAGAATATAAGAAGTCGGCGGAGAGGGCCAGAGAATTGAACAAGCTGTATTTCTTTAGCTATAACACCGGATTCGACAGTTGCCTTGCCAAGGTTAAAAAGCTTCATCTGGCCATCGACCTCGACGCTCTCACCGCGGACAAGGCTGAGGATGCTGAACCAGCTGTAGCAGATAAGCCTAAGAGTGCCCCTTCTATCGCAGAAGCTGCCCCTGACGCTCAGCCCCCCAACTAGATGGTCGGTCCCTCTACTCAGAGGGAATGAGATTATTATTTTGCATACCATGGATAATTTTTTGATAACTTTTGGATAAATGATGATCTTTTAATCCCTTAGTAGAGGGCATATTCTCATGTGTTGATTGCTACGATGATTTGTTGATGTTAATGGCTGACCCCTAAAGGGGTCAACCCCCACGAATGGCGCGCGACCCTTAATTATTTTTGTAGATCTTTTAATATATGATGAGCCGACCCCTTCTTTAAGGTATCGGTTCACCTCTGGGTTTTTTCTCTGCATATGAGAGGACCCCTTGTAGATTTTCATGGATTAACGAGCCGACCCCTTCTTTAAGGGATCGGTCCGTCGAGCTCGCATATGCTTTTGAGAGGTAGTTTTTTCCGTTTGTAGATAGACCGCACTTGTAGATCATGTAGAACAAGAATTTTATTAAGAGCCTTAAAAGGTTTAGCAGATCCGAGCTGTACATTTATTGAGGGCAGTAGTTTTTTCTTCAAAGATAGTAGATCTTCAAGTGCTCAGCATTCCAGGGGTGAGGGAGTTGACGTCCTTCGAGGTCTTTCAAATGGTAGGAGTCTGGGTTGGTTGATCTAACTACGTGATAAGGCCCTTCCTAATTCAGTCCGAGTGTCTCAGCCCTCGGCTCTGCCTTATCTTGAAAGTCACACCGGAGGACTAAATTCCCTAGCTAGAATCACCTCGTTTTGACCCTGAAATTGTAGAACCACGCCACTTGCTGATGCCGAGCTACGACTTGGAGTCTGGCGACTTCTCTGGCTTCTTCGAGCAGGTCGAGATTTGCTGCAATCTGCTCGACATTCTGATCCTCCTAGTAGCTTCTGACCCGGGCTGTCGGGAGGCCGATTTCAATTGGGATGATCGCCTCCGAGCCGTAGGATAGTTAAAATGAGGTCTCTTTAGTAGACGACTGAGCTGTAATCTTGTAGGTCTAAAGGACGAATGGGAGCTCCTCTGCCCAGTTGCCTTTCACTTTTTCTAACTTAGTCTTTAGATGGTATTTGATGACCTTATTTACAGTTTCGACTTGTCCATTGGACTCCGGGTGCCGAGGCGAGGAGTATGCATTTGAGATACCGAGCCCCCTGCACATGCCTCGGAAATGAGCATTGTCGAATTGTCTGTCATTGTCCATAACAATGGTGTGGGGGATACTATACCTATAAATAATATTCTTCCGGATGAAGTTGGTAGTCTTCTTATTGGTAATATTAGGTAAGGGCTTGGCCTCAACCCACTTGGTAAAGTAGTTAACAGCAATGATGGTGAATTTAGTCTGTCCCTTGCCCATCGACAGAGTTCCGATGATGTCGATCCCCCACTGAACAAACGGCCATGGTCCGCTCATAGCGGTCATCTCTTCCGCAGGCTGCTTTGGCATAGCGGCAAACCTCTGACATTTATCACATCTCTGGACGTAGCTTTTGTAGTCTTCCCGAATGGTTGGCCAAAAATACCCCTGTCGGAGTATTTTCAGAGCTAAGGCATGGCCGCCGGAGTGATTTTTGCAAATTCCCTAGTGGATCTCTCCGATCACGAAGTTTGCTTCATCGAGTCAGAGGCATCTAAGGTAGGGCTGTGAGTGGCCCTTCTTGTATAGGACCCCATCCAAGACCATGTATCGTGCAGCTCTAATCTTCAGGCGTCAAGCCTCTAGCCTGCCTTGGGGTACCTCACCAGATGTGAAGTAGTTGTAGATTAGGTCCATCTAACTCGGAGTGGTCTCCACTGGATTGACAATCTCTTGATCAGTCCAGTCGATGCTCAGACTATCTAGAAATTCCACAGGGATGATCCAGGGGATCTTTTCTTCAGCAGCCAAGGCTAACCTTGCAAGGCCATCAGCCTAAGTGTTCTCCGTCCTCAGAATCTGAGTGATGACACAACTCCAAAACCTTTCTATCAGCTTCCTTGTCTCCTTGGCCTCATACTCGGCGGAGATATGGCTTACGACGAGTTGGGAATCGCATCATACCTCGAGAGACTGAACCCCCAAACTAGCTGCTAGCCTGAGTCCAGCCAACAAAGTCTCATACTCTGCTTCATTGTTGGAGGCTTTGAAGCCGAGCCTGATCGCGTACTGAATGGAGGTCGAATCGGGTGTCACCAAGATGATCTCTGCCCCCGCATGCTTGGAGTTGGACGAGCCGTCCACATAAAGGATCCATCTACCCTCCCTGTTTAACGCCATGTCCTGGACAAGCAGGGGAGTTGGCAAGGTCGCAGGGACTTCCTCTGTGTTATCGTCTGTCATTTTTGTGTCCAGAGTGGTAAATTTTGTTATGAAGTCGGCCACGGTCTGACCCTTAATTGCGGTCCTCAGACGATATTGGATGTCAAACTCTTCGAGTTATATCGCCCACTTAGTCAGCCGACCCGAGACTTCGAGTTTTTGGAGGATTTACCTGAGGAGGGAATCAGTTAGGACGACAATGATATGTGCTTCGAAGTACGGACGCAATCTCCACGCTGAGAAGACTAAACTAAGTGCTAGCTTCTCCATACTCGGGTATCTGATCCCGGCGGGTACCATTGCCTTGCTTACATAATAGACAATGTTGCTCGCCCCCTACTTCCCTGACGAGTGAGGAATTGACGGCCGATGCAGAGACCGCCAGATATAGGAACAGGGGTTCACCTTCTTCTGACTTGGATAGCAGGGGAGGTGAACCTAGGTATTGCTTCAGCTGCTGTAAGGCTTTCTCACATTCCGAGGTCCACTTGGCTTTCTTGTAACCCTTCAACTACTAGAAGAAGGGGAGGCACTTATCGATAGCTCAGGATATAAATCGACTGAGTGCTGCTACCCGACCAGTAAGGTATTGGATTTCCTTCATAGTCCGAGGCGAACTCATGTCGAGTAGCGCCTTAATCTTCTCAGGATTTGCCTCGATGCCCCTTTAGCTGACTTGAAAACTAAGGAATTTACCTGATCCGACTCTGAAGACACACTTGGCGGGATTTAGCTTCATACGGTACTCTCGAAGGATTGACAAAGTCTCTCTAAGGTCCACAATGTGGTGGGATGCTTTGACGCTCTTCACCAGCATGTCGTCGACATAGACCTCCATGGTCCGACCAATCTACTTGGCAAACATCTGGTCTACTAACCTTTGATATGTCGCTCCAGCGTTCTTCAGGCGAAAGAGCATGACCTGGTAACAGTAGAGACCTTTATCCGTGACAAAGGTCATCTTCTGCCTCTATGGAGGATGCATAGCGATCTGATTATACCCGGAATAGGTGTCCAGGAATGAGAGCTGCTTATGCCCAGCTGTGCTGTCTACTAGCTGGTCAATCCGAGGCAGAGGGAAGCTATCTTTGGGGCAAGCTTTATTCAGATCCGAATAGTCCACACAGACTTGCCACTTCCCTTTGGCTTTCTTCACGAGGACCACGTTAGCGATCTAGTCCGGATAATGTACCTCCTCAATGAATCCGATGCTGAGAAGCTTTGACACTTCATCTGATATGGTCGTGTACCTTTCGACGTCAAACGCTCTTCACTGGCCTGTGATCTGGATCCACATTCAACCTGTGGACTATGACATCGGGAGAAATCCTCTGCATATCTTCATGTGACCATGCAAAGACATCTTTATGCTGTTGTAAGAAAGCCAGCATCTGAGTCCGATGCTTAGAATTTAGCGACGATCCGAGCAGAACAGTTCTGCTCGGGTCGGCTACCTCGAGTGTGACGGTCATCAAGTCCTCCATGGAGGAGTATTCTGTAGGAGCTCTGGGGTCAAGGATATTAACAGTGAGGGTTTGCTTCACCGAATCCTTTCTCACAGCTATTGTATAACATCTCCGAGCTTCACGTTGATCCCCTTGGAGGTATCCGACCTCTCCCTTTGCAGGAAACTTCATCATCAGGTGATAAGTGGAAACGATCGCCTGCATTGCATTAAGGGAATGTCGGCCTAGAATTACGTTGTGCACTAACGACACATTCACAACAATGAAGTCCACTAGGAGTGTGACTTGATGCTACCCTTCCCCTGCTGTTACAGGGAGGGAGATGGCTCCCTCAAAGATCACCTTATCCCCGGTAAAGTCATGTAGGAGAGTCTTCACAGGTCGGAGGCATGACCTGTCGATACCCATTCTCTCGAACGCCTTGGAGTAAATGACATCGGCCGAGCTCCCGGTGTCGACCATAACTTTATGGTTAGTTATAGTCATATCCACCACGAGGGCATCATCGTGAGGATGTTGAATTCCACGTGCGTCATCCTCTGTAAAAGTCAGACTGCAAGGGCTCACTCGGAATTCTTTTCTCGGCCTTTAAGCCAAGTGGACGTAATGCTTGGGGTCCAAGCTCCGAAAGTAAGCTTTGTCAGCCCTATTCGAGTCACCTCCACTAGATGAACCGCCATAGATGGTTCGGATCTCGGCGGGTTCTTCCGCAGTTTTGCTCGGCCGTTCTTATTTCTGAGCTGACTTCTCTTCCTTGGTGTATCATCGTAGATGACCCCTACGGATGAGAGTCTTGATTTCATCTTTGAGATCCACACAGTCGCTCGTATTATGACCGTGGTCACGATGAAAACGACAGTACTTGCACTTATCTCGCTGTTCTGTGTCGGTCTTCATACAGACTAGCCAATGCAGGAGTTTCTAATCCCCGATGTCTAACAGAATTTGCTCAGGAGATGTGTTGAGGGGGGCGTTGGAGCGGAACTTGCTCTCAGGTTTCCTGCTTGGTCAACGCTCACGAGTGGCTCGATCGTCAAGTCTTTTATCGAATGACTGAGGCTCTTCATTTCTCAGTCGCTTCTCTTTGGACGACTGCTCAGCCACTTGGATGTTCCTGCACGAGTTGGAGAACTCCTCAGCATTAGTGTATTTCTGAGCCCTGCTGATGAGCTCAGCCAAGGTGGTCGGTGGATTCCTCCAAATTGAGAAGGTGAACTTCCCCTCTCTAAGCCCGCCGAACATGGCCGAGAGAACCATTTTGTCATCGTAATCTTCCACTAACAACGCCTCCTTGTTGAAGAGGGCAATGAAGTCCTTTAATGACTCCTTGTTCCCCTGTTTGAGGGTAAACAAATGAGTAGTCGACTTCCGACTCTTCTTACTATAAACGAACTAGGTAAGGAACAATTTGCTGAGCTCTGCGAAGGAACCGATCGACTTTGGTTTAAGCTGCCGATACCAACTCCGAGCAGATCCGGAGAGGGTTATCGAGAAAGGTTTGCACATCATTGCGTCCTTAGCCGACTGGATCTGTACCCACGAACGGTATGACTCTACATGCTCCGACGGGTCTCCAAACCCAGAGAATTGGATGACGGGAGACATCCTGAACCTCGGCGGCATCACCTCATCCATAATTTATAAGGTGAAGGGAGGCTCGGTCTCTTCCATCATCGCCTGGACTGCAGTTGGGACAAACACAGACTGTTGATTCTTCTGAAACGTCTTGAACTGGTCGCGGAGTTCCTTAAGTTGAGCTTCCTAAGGATTCTGATTCTCTACTACTACCTCTTGAGGGCCCTCTGTCACCGCGGGTGCTCTGCCCTGGCTTCTCCTTTCCAACCAATGGCGAAGGTCGGTGGGGGCCAAAGCCATAATGATAGACACATAAGACAGCTCTACCTCCCGAGCAAGTTTCGAGACTCAGGCGGATCGATTCTGGGACATTGCATTGTGCACAGGGTCGGGAGCTTGTGCGGACTGTGGCTGGGACCCTCTTACCCGGGAACTGACTCGCTGCGGTTGTTCCTCAGGCGCCGAGGTGGCTTCCACCATATTAAGAAGCGGCTGTTGGTTTTGTTGTGCCTTCATTCAGCTGATCTCATCCTTTAACATCTGGACTTCATTCTATAGCGCCTTATACTTTCCTGCTCGGCTCCGAGTTCGTTGCGATGGCCCTATTGGAGTCGACTCGGTATGCAGCAGCGAAGAAGACTGATGTTATCCGCTAGGTTTAGGCTTCACCGCTGTCACCTTTTTTTACCTCTTGCCATATCTAATAAACTTCTTAGCTTTTTGTTTGCGTTTTCCACGGACGATGCTAAAAAATGTTGATGTCAAAATCTGGACCACCCTTCACTCAATGCTGCGAACCTCAATCAAACCCTGGTCCTGCACAAAGGGGTGAGCAAAGGAGACCCCGCCTCAGCCGGGGGACTCTCTGATGCTTAAGTCAGGCTAGGGAATCTGGGTCTAAGTCGAGTAATGTAGAGAGAGGGTGCAAGATATTGCATACCAATGGTAATAGGATCCCTGATATTTATACTTGTAGGTAGAGAGGATCGCATCCGTCAATTTCGGCACGATTTACTCAATCATGCAGATACTGTAATCGTGGAGATATTATTCGTAATCTAAGGGTCATATGACGTTGTAACATCCCGAATTTTTTGCCAACTTGGAGTTAGACGTCCTTGGGCAATGGGTCTATCATAACACCTAATCGACTTAGGAGGGAGCGATTGAACTTAACGACGTTAAAGGACTCTAAGATCAAGCCATCTGACTAATTTGAATACTAAAGTCTTAGCCTAGGGTTCAGCCATAGAAGCAACCCCTCTTTGCTCTCATAAATCACATAAAAGCCCCAAGGGCTTCACCTAGGGCCATTTCTACTTCACTTATACCCCATTTCTAGTCCGTTATACATTTTTCACTCTTAAGTCATCACCCCATTCTCTTCCCAAGCTTTCAAAACTTAATCTCAAAGTCTCAAATTTCCCTTTCAACCCATCTCCTTCAAAAATCTCACCTTTCACTACCTTACTCTTCAAATTTTTCTAAGTACTTTCATATTAGAAACAAATTCTAAAGTTTAAATGATAAAAAATAATAATTAAACTAAAATTTACTATAAATAGTAAATGTATAAATAAAATGGGTTTTTGACTATTAATATTTTGGAATCTCACAAAATAACTAGGTTATTTAGATAGCTTAGCTTCTCCCACCCCAAAATCATATATTGCAAGTCGAATAACTCATTCCGGTTTTCAAAATACACTCGTTTCAAAAATCGAGTGGCAGAACCACCACCAGGACCACCAAACGGCCGCGGCGGCACCGCTCGGTCGGCGGCGCAACGCCGGTGCACCGAATTTCGGTGAACCCTCGCTGAAATTTTTTGCGTTTTTATTCTAACTTTAAAAAGTCATCTCCCTCAATATAACTCCAATTTAGGTGATTCAAAAGGCAGATTGAAGCTTGATAAGTCTAGCTTCATATAAAAATAAGTAAAAAAATAAAAATTTTAATATGGTTAAATCTAGGATGATGTGACAACCGTCCAAAAATTATTAGTTCCGAGAGCTGCTACTTCCAGAATTTTTAGAATTTTTCTAGAACACAAAATTTAATGAAATTTGGTGGAGATAAAGTAGACTTGATGATGAACTACTGAAAAAAATAATTAAAATAATATACTAACTAAAAGTGCCAAAAAAATATAGAACTACCTGAGGACTGCATCCTGTAGTATAATTTAGGCAAAATTTAGTTAAGTACTAAACTAAATAATCAATGGATTTATCTTGGACCACCATCTTCACAAATGAGAAGATATAAAATTATGAGTATCACTGACTCAATGTCGTCTTAAGACCTAGGAAAAATTCCGTGAGCCTGTCGCTCTCGGGAGTACATTGAAACTTCGTATCGGACCTGGAGCGCACGTCGAAAGTCCGATGAACACGAAACTATAGGGTTATATCCGTCCTAATAGGCTTGACAACCAACGCGGGAATCGAGCCCAAATAGTGTCCAAAAATGAATAATTTGAGTCTTGAGTAAAGTGTGTGAGAAACACGAATATTTTTAAAAAACGTAATGAAACTTAAGTAAATTGGGCCGTTCGCTTATGCGCAAAATTGAATATTTCGGACCATCATTTATTGACCAAACTTCACCCATGGGAAAAAAAAATTTCGCTGCACGAATCTGTATACTTGTGGCCCCGATTGAGGAAGTTCGACCGTTGATCTGACACAGGTCCTTCACGGTCGATCGGCCTATCCAATCACACCAAAATCACATCCTAACATAGATCCATTGTTAAGGAACTTACCCTACACCGTAAGTGAATAATGAGCCTCCCTATGTGCCCTATTTGTCAAAAACAGACGCCCTTTGGTTATAACCTAAGTATAACAGGGCCCAGGGGCCATTTACATCACTTCTGGGCCTATATATAACCCTTATTTCATCTCATGTCTATTCCATACGAATTTCTCCAAACCCTAGGAGAGAGAAGAGAGAAAAGAAGAGAAAAGAGAAAGGATAGAAGAGAAATCCTGGGAGATCGTTGCTGGGATTCCTTCCCACAACTCCATGCACTGAATCACCTCCCCATTTTGCTACTTGGTCCGTTTCAGCTACGATTTTGGTAAGAAAACCTAACCCTAATCTTGATTTAGAAATCTAGATAGCGCAATCGATGAACTAGCTAACCTATTTCATAGTTTAAGTGCCCGACGTTCTGTTTTCTGGAACGTAGAATTCGAACCGAGTCCGAATCGAGTATTCCGATGAAAAGTGCGGATTATAAACATTTAGGTTATAGTTTTCAATGCTTTCAATGTCAGCTAATGATTTATGTCTGACTTGATTGCTGCCATATAATCTTAGTTACGCCGTTTTTGATGTAATAAACATGTATGAACTATGTAGAATGAAATATGCATCCTATGTGTTTGTTGAAATGTTTGAATGAACATGTAAACATGATATGTGCTTGCCACGATTACTAATCTAGGGTTCATGTTAGTCATATGCATGATGACCTCTTGGTGTAAGGAATTGTCATAATATATATCGTAACTAATCTAGTCTATGTATTTGGTAATGTGTAGTCTAAGTGTTTGATAAATTGTCTGAATGAGATATTGTTGATGAATTGTATTTAATAAGGGTATTAAGATAGGATTCTCAATTACCTTATCCAAATGTATAGTTTCCTTCATATAATATTAATTTCGTCTACGTGATTTATGGATAAAATGCAAGTGTTAGGTAATATGATCAAGATGTTTGATGAAATGCTCAAATGAGGAATTGATTTTGAATTGCTTGTTGAATGCTAAAGTGATTATCACATGTATTTACTTACTACATCTGAGTAAGATTGGGGTTACAACGTAGCCTAGGCAATTGGTAACAGTCCCCATCTGAGTAGCCGAATTAGTCTCACCACATTGGGTAATTCGACGAATTCGGGTCGCATGACGACTGTCGACAGTGGTTAGGCCACGAGGAGTGCTTATGTGCTCCATGTCGATTAAGTCAGCATGTGGTCGTACCAATCGAACCTACCTAATAAACCGATTGGCCTATTGTGTGTTTACTATGTATGGACACTACTGCTTGAATCTAAGGTATCCCTTCCAATGTGAAAGCTCACTTTAACCATGGTACCACGATCCGATAAGACTCATGAACCGGGCATGGTGGTATGGGACACCGTAGTCGAGATGTCGGCCTACGTTGGGGTGACGAGCCTCCCCGTTGTGATCAGTGAGCAACCCAAACTCATGAACCGGGCATGGTGGTATAGGACACCGTGTTCGAGCTGTCAGCCTACGCCGAGGTGATTAGCCACCCCGTAGTGACCACGAGTACAAACTCTGAACTTACATATCGACTGCTTTTCATTAGGAGTAATGCCCCATAACTTGCCTATCGTATGCAATTAACTAGGATTGACGACCCTAGATGGATCATTCGGTTTGGGTTAATGATATAAAGGGAAGTACCTTAGCTTCCCAAATCTTCTGTATGAATAAGCTTAATTAAGTACTCGGCTAACATGACCATGCACCGCATTGCTTGTGCTTTGGCGAGGAAGTTGCAATTTAGGGAGTTTGTCATGCACGAAATTGGTTATCAAAGTTGCTTGTGAGGGAGCTTTGTGCGAGGGCATACATTATTACTACACACCATTCCTGCATTAACAAGAGTAGCTAGGAAGTGATTGTTGTATTGCTTTATCATTACTGCTTGATTGACTTGATAACATGTTAACCTTTGCCTTATAGTACCATTGAGTTAATCACTTACTCCCACCCTGGGACGGTATTTTAAAACACCAACCAGACTCTGGTTTAGATGTAGGTGATGGCGAAGCCTATACAACGGAGTTGGACTTCATAGATGAGGAAGAATTCTCCTACGTTCAGCTCTCAGGTGGGTCTATGTAGACCTCGTGCTGATTCGTTAGGATTACAGGGACATATGGATTAGTGGGACACTTTACATTTTGATATTTTGTCTATTTTGAAACCATACATGTATATATTCAGCTCGGTTACATAATCATACTCTGGAGGTTGTGAAACATTTACCGTTCAAATATATATGTTCAGTCTTCCGCTTGCTTAATTAAATTATATCTGAAGTATGATATGCTGTTTTGGTATAATCTCACTCATGTTTAACTCATTAATATAGACAAAATCTTAACATCATTATCCATGTTGCATAAGTGATGTGCTGGATCTTAGGAGTAAAGCTTTGCTCGACCCTCGAAATCCAGGGCATTACAAGTTGGTATCAGAGCATGATTTGGATTAAACTGAACCTGGGTTATCGGTAACACAACACACTCTGACACACTCTAACTTAGGAAAGGGGTGATGGAATCTAGAAACCACATTAGGATCCTAAGTTTCACCAACGGACAAAACCAGATGTTGTAAGTTAGTTCCCAGCAAATACTTGAGGGACTTGGATCACGTGCAGTGATCCAAAGCACCTTTGGGCCGTCAGTCGATGAGTCTAAATCATTAATCGATAAATTCTAAACCGAAAACTAACCCAAAAAGGCGCGAATATGTGCGTATACAGTTAGAAAAATGGACCGTGCAGGCTTAAAGACTTAAAGCACAAAATACGATGGGGCCCAGGGGGTCCCACGTATACATACGGTACCCCGAGAGGGGGTGGCCACCGCCGGACACCCCGGGGGGGTGCAGCGGCACCACCCGCCCACAGCAGGGCACGACGACACCGCGTGGGTAGCGGCGCACCTACGACCGACGGGGCATGTGGGGCCTCTCCCATGTGTGGGGCCCCTCCTTTTAACCCTTTTGCTCCATTTCACCCCCCTTTCAACTTTTCTAACCCTCCAAATATCCCCAAATCCTCCAAAACTCATTTCCTCTCTCAAATCCCCACTTTCATTCACTCAAATCTTCCAAATCTTCTGCATTTTACACCCCTCCACCACCATTCCCTCAAAAAATATCTCTTACAACTCTCCATCTTCATTATTTCCACTCCTTTGGGCATAAAACTCACATCTTTGTGTCTCATAACTCCCAAACTTTTCAATCCACTTCATTCTCCAAACTTTTCCACCCCGATGGCTCTCTTTGAGCTAGTCACCGCCATTTTCTCCATCTTAATGTTCCTTTCCCTTATGGGAAAGAAGAGAGCGGCCTTGGATGAGGCTGGGCCTAGCTGTCCAAGCCACTCTAAGAAGAAGGCGAGCGTCGAGACTAGTGCAAGTGCCGAGCGAAGATCGAAATGGAACCTCGATCCTCGAATCTCGTTGGAAAGGTCTCTATAAGTGGTGCCGAACTTGGTAAGTTTCGTGACCGCAAAGTTGTATTTGAAGCTCATGTTGATGAGAAATTATTTAGGTTGTATTCAGTTATTGACCTTTTGTTGGAGACCGGGTAGGGTCCCATATTCGAAGGAAAGGCCTATGACTATGCACCGCATTGCATGTGCTTTGGCGAGGAAGTTGCACTTGAAGGAGTTTGTCATGCCCGAAATTAGTCGTCGGAGTTGCTTGTAAGGGAGCTTTGTGCGAGGGCATACATCATTACTACACACCATTCTCGCATTAACAAGAGTAGTTAGGAAGTGGTTGTTATATTGCTTTATCATTACTGCTTGATTGACTTGATAACATGTTAACCTTTGTCTTATAGTACCACTAAGTTGATCACTCACTCCCACCCTAGGACGGTGTTTTAAAACACCAACCAGACTCTGGTTTAGATGCAGGTGATGGCGAAGCCTATGCAATGAAGTTAGACTTCATAGATGAGGAGGAAGAATTCTCCTACGTTCAGCTCTCAGGCGGGTCTATGTAGACCTCTTACTGATTCGTCGGGATTACAGGGACATATGGATTAGTGGGACACTTTACATTTTGATATTTTGTCTATTTTGAAACAATACATGTATATATTCAGCCCGGTTACATGATCATACTCTGGAGGTTGTGAAACACTTACCGTTCAAATATATATATTTCAGTCTTCCGCTTGCTTAATTAAATTATATCTGGAGTATGATATGCTGTTTTGGTATAATCTCACTCATGTTTAACTCATTAATATGGACAAAATCTGAACATCATTATCCATGTTGCATAAGTGATGTGCTGGATCTCGGGAGTAGAGCTTTGCTCGACCCTCGAAATCCAGGGCGTTATAGATGAATCGTGTCTTAAAGGCGCGTATTGGGTGAGATCTTCGGTTACGTCTGCATTTAGGTTAGTCTCCAGGCTCAGCACACGAAGTGTCCTCAGAGTGTTAGCCCAGGCTTGACTTCGTCTTATCTAAGCCTGAGATCGAGCAGTCGGAGTTTATTGTCGAAATGCTAGAGGTCGGAGTTCATAGGATGTCGTCCTCAGACAGGGACGATGATGAGGACGAGAGCTCACCTCGGCCTGCTAATAGTCGTAACTCAGAGGTCGGCTCACACTTGATGTGATATTCTTCTTCCAAGGCCTTGATAACTGACTCGAGTAGTGCAGACCGACTCTGATTATCCTTATTCAGATTTCCCCATAACAGGGTTATTCCCCCTAAGGAAGATGGTGCTCGACCTCACGTCCTTCTCTGCATCAAACTATGTTCTTCTTAGAATATGCCTGACCTTCTATTTCAAAGTATCTATTTGGGATTTTTCCTTGTGTACTTCTCTCACTAACTTCATGAATCATGGGAGTGTCTTGACAGCCAGAAAGGTAATTAAGGAGTTCCTTATGTACTTCTCTCACTAACTTCATGAATCATGGGAGTGTCTTCACAGCTAGAAAGGTAATTAGGGAGCCCTAAGGAAGATGGTGATGGACCTCACGTCCTTCTCTGCATCAAACTATGTTCTTCTTAGAATATGCCTGACCTTCTATTTCAAAGTATCTATTTGGGATTTTTGCTTATGTACTTCTCTCACTAACTTCATGAATCATGGGAGTGTCTTGACAGCCAGAAAGGTAATTAGGGAGTTCCTTATGTACTTCTCTCACTAACTACATGAATCATGGGAGTGTCTTGACAGCTAGAAAGGTAATTAGGGAGTTCCTTATGTACTTCTCTCACCAACTTCATGAATCATGGGAGTGTCTTGATAGCCAGAAAGGTAATTAGGGAGTTTTCGTGTGCAGAAGTCCATTGGAGATCTTCGGACTTTTCTTCTCACACTAGAGCCTTCTCGTAGGAGCTAGTTACCCCCGATGTTCACTGCAAGAATTTAGAGTGACTGCCACCTCTTCTATGGAGATGGAGCCTCCGATGCTACGGAGTAAGGCCAAACAACGTCAGGAGATAAGACCCCTAATAAGTTCTTGGGGCGTATTTGGATGCTCACGAATTGGATAAGAAACAGATCAGTCCATTATAGAGGAAATGACCAAGATGCAATATTTTAATTTGTAATGACAACTAAAACTCTAATTTTGTAGTTCTCAAGTTGGAGATGAAACAATCATATAATTGTAATTTGGAATGGAGCTATCCCTGCATTGATTGGCAATTCATTTGGATTGAGCATGCCAAACGCACCCTTTATTTCGATTGGATTGACCCATTTTCTAGGGAGGAAGGTACCACTTATGCTTGGAGCTGACACTATGGATATATTCACTCGAGGCAATCTAATTTTCCCATATTTTCATGTGATTGGTAATGCATTTGTGATCTTTGTAATTGTTTTCGGCTGCATTTGGCTTAGGTCGCGAGAAAAGTAAGTAGCGATTTTAGAGATTCTCCGCTGTAGAGTTTCCAAAATTCATCAAACGCTACTTGTGTGGACACTGAAGAGCCTCTTTCTCTACAATACAACAGAAAGAGACCCATTCCTGCGATTTTTTATTTTTTTTGGGTTTTGGGAAGTTCTTCTAAAGATAGAAATTCTAAAACCATGTTATTTTTATCCGCTGCTAAAATGTCTATGATCCAAATGCAACCATACTGATTTATTAAATTCTGTGATTTGTATGATTCCATCACTATTTGGGCACTTGTTTTAGTTTAAATTACAGTAGTGAGACTTTTCTCACACTCATGAATGTAGGCTACTTGAACCACTTGGATTGTAAATAATTTTGATCTATTTGATCGATCGTATTATAACACTGCCAAAATGGGTTTCTCGCGTAATCAATGAGGTATTATATACTTCTATAGGATGTAGTCTATCAAATTTCAAAAAAAAAAAAAAAAAAAAAAAAAGGCACCTATATCAACATTGTGTATTCATGCTAGTCCACAGGGTGGACATAAACGACAGTTCTATCGAATTCATAGCGAACAGAAATACATATTACAAACCCAAATGAGAATTTATCAAATTGACTATTGTAACTAACTGCAGAACCTATTACAACCAACTTATGACAATACACAGCACCTAAACCTCTAATATCACAAGCATGAAAATTCAGTAACTGTCGATTTACAAGTTCTTGACTACCGTCACGGGGCAAGCTGCATGGTTCACTACATATTTGCTGACACTTCCCAAAAGCACCCTGCAAGACCCATCCACAGTTTATATACATTAGTTGACATGATTAATATCCGTCGCTCCAAGCATTCCCTGGTGTGTTTGGAAGTGCCCCAAATCGCGGTTGGTGAAAACAGAAACCACATTACGCAGGATTCCTTTTCCGACTTCATCCGCCGCAGATCAAAGGTCCCTTTTCTAATCTCTCACTTGTCCACCTTTAAAGAGCAGGTGAATGTAACAATAGGACAATTTTCAAAAAGAAGGATGAATGAAGCTGACCTCTTAACTTTGCTAAGTCCCCTGCTTCCTATAACCAGACAATGCAAGGGGATCTTCTCAATTGCTTTGCATATCTTCTTCCCTGCATCTCCCCAATATATCTTGGCAGCTACTACTACCTGATACGCAAGCCGTTTGGTTAGTTTGTTAGTTTGGTATGCCCAGGCGCGCACGCGCGCGCGCACACACACATATATACATCCTTTCCCAAGCCATGGTTAGGATGGGTAAGAATGCCTAATGAAGGTAATTTTTTTAGAATCATAAGCGATAAATAATGGTTTATATATAGGCCCAGAAGTGATGTATATATACGTGGTACTATATTTTATCATTCGGTAAATCTGAGGAGAAATTGGCAGGCTATGTGAACATTAATTATGCCAGTAATATGGATAATAGAAGGTCGACTTTCAGTTACTCGTTTGTGTTAACAGGTAGTTGGATGTTACAACTTCAGTCTGCGGTTGCTCTTTGCACAACTGAAACTGAATATATACCGGTGACATAAGCATTCAAGAAAGTGATTTGGTTTAGATGTATGATGAATAAGTTGGGACTTTAGCAGAAAGTCATGCTTGTGCATTATGATAGCGAAAATATGATCAATTTGGCAAAGAATTAGGTATACCATTTCCGGACTAAACACATTGATGTGTATCATTAATATTTTATCTAACAGATGTTGAAGGAATGCAGTGTTACTCTTGAAAAGATTCACACCAACGAAAATTCGACGAATTTACTTATAAAAGTTGTTCCTACAAAGAAGTTTAGGTTTTGTTCAACTTCTCTAGACTTGACGAAAGATGAATGAAGATGCAGTGTGTACATGAAGCAGTGATGAAGCTATAAAGAAATTTAGAGATTGTGATAGCAGCTTGGAACATTGAAGATACAAGATTGAAACCACAGTGAAGATTGTTGATTGAATGCTTTCAATCTGATGTTGACACCGGAAATTTCTATCATTGAATAGACTGTCGATCGATCGAGAAAATTATGAATTAATCAGTTTGCTCTCTGGACACTTTTGAGCATATTCAATCAAATCAAACATGTGGTGTCGATCGATCAAAGATCATCGATCGGAGTTGATCGATCAATGGTTCACATCGATTTTGTGTAAGTGCACTATTTTGTTTCTAATTATGTAAGCGGGTTATATAAACCGTGTTTATGTGGGATTAAGGTTAATCTCTAAGGGTGCAAAACGTGAGGGCTTGAGATTAAGAGAGTTTTAAAGGAAGAAAGCTAGAGTTTTCGAATTTGTAAGTTGTCCATCTCTTCAAACTTTTTGTTCATAATGGATTCATTCTTGCCTAGTGCCACTGTTTTTTCTACACAAAATCCCTTTGTTTTATGTGATTGCTCCATTTTTCCGTTTCTCTGTTGTGGGTTCAATTCGTTCTAAGATTGCTTCTGCGCTTGTATGGCAGTTGCACACAACAAATATTAATTTGTTATCCAAACATTGTAAAACATCCTATTATAGAAAATTCATCCATTTTCTTTCATTTCTTTTTCCATTGTCCAAATATACTTTAAACCAACGATGCCGTATCTTTCGTAGAAACATAAACATGTATCAGTCACCTAGTAATTTCAATACATATTCCAACAACTTACATGTATGACATCATTGATTTGAACAGTAGATGCATGCATGGCACTATGAGAGAGAGAGAGAGTTGCAGGTACCCCATTTTGTCCAGCAGCACGACTAAGTATGTCGAGTGTTTCCTTTTCTGGATTAACGCCATATTTCTTGGAAATGCTGGGATTGGAGAATTCGCTCAGGGGAATAATGGCTGCAAAAATCAAAGCAAGCAATGGTTGACAAGAGAACCATCCACGAAGACCTAACTTCAGGGATGAAGGAAGTTAACGACAATATCGTCATGAAGGGTGCTTTTGGATGGAATATTGAATTGAATTGCGATGATTAGTAAAAGAAAGTGGAAATAACTATTTATCCTACCATTCAATTTGGTGGACCAAACTGCAATTACATTGACATGAAGAAGCTACTTCCTCACTATAACTGATAGGAAATGCCATTACAATTTGGCTATTTTCTCTTTATTTAACTGAATATTTGCAAACTGCAGTTCAATTTGGTTGTGCATCCAAACCAAAGTAAGCATTCTAACCAATATGTGAAGAACCCAACCTAAAAAACATCAACGAACATGTCTTTAGCTAATTTTGTGTCCAGTGTCAACTGAAATATGCAAACATCCATGCAAGGATGACTTTGGTGGAAGTCTATGCAAAGATGAGAAGACTCACAGAGCTTCCTCAAATCCATGATGGATAAAAGTAAAAATAATTTCTAATAAATTTGAAATAATTTGATTGATGATTTTAAAAAAATAAAATTACGACTCTTTAAATAAGTAAATCAAACATATATAGGAAACTCCAACTAAAACACCCTAAAAACGTAACTTACTATAAGTAGTAAACTTACTATTATATACTACATCTGTTCCTACTAGACTTCATGGTTTTCGGCCAAAAATAGTAAGCTCAATTTGGTCCAACCACGTTATTCTCCTAACTTTTGTAAGCCCTATTCATGTTGTGCATGACTTCTACAACTCAAATGGGTCAAAAGTTATACTCGAACTAAAACTTACTATTGATAATAAAAACAAAAATAAATGAGACTTTTGACCATCAATATGATGAAATCTCGCAAATACGGCATGGGCAACCCAGCATAGTGGGGTTGGTTGGCTTAAGTAACTTCTCCTACCCTAAAATCATATATATTGTGTCGAAAAACTCATCCTAGTTTGCGAGATATGACTATGTTAATGTTCCAATGATTTGGATCATTTCCACCTCAGCCTTCTCATGTCTGCAACTCACTCTACATCACTATGGGCCATAGATGCATTTTTAGCATACCTAGACTAAAAGAAGTCTAAACAAAAGCAGAAATAGTCTATGGACTATATCCTAAGTAGAGTATGATATAACTAGTCCCAAGCATGTTTGATTTGAAGATATACAGTCCAAATATAGAGAAATTACTGTTCAAAGTTTAGACCATCGAAGAATAGTAACTTTTGCTCCAGGCATCATCATGAAACACACGTCCTATATATGTAGTGTCCCATCTGGGGTCACCCTACATCGGTTTCCTGAGAAATCATATCTTGAGTCCATGATCCACAGTACGTCGCATACACGTACGTTAATCCAGACCATCCGAATCATGGTTCCACTTTGGATGGAGCATATTACTCAAACTCTCATTGAATGGATGATCGTAGCCACCCAATGAACTTAGACTGTTGGCAGTTCTGATTGGATGATTGCTATGCCATGATCTGTCTACATACAAACATGCACCCGGCATGTGATAGAGCAAGATACAAGAAGATGGGAAGATTACGTGAGCCCGTGGCTTCCCAGAGTTGCATCTCTCCTTTCTCGTACTGGAAAGATGGCTGTATGTTAATGACGATGAGATGGTCTCCTTCTCTGAGCAGATTCTCAGACACCCATGTAATAGCTTTTCTGCTGCATGGAGAGAAATCTACTGCGATGCCGATGTTTCTGTTAGATGCCATTAAGGGAGAGTATGAAAGAAGAGGAACTAAAACAGAAGAAAAAAGAAAAAAGAAAGAAAGAAGACCCTTTTTCTTCTTATTAGAGAAAAACGAGTTAAAGGAGAGAGATGTTTGAATTCAAACAGAAGAGAGAGAGAAAGAAGACTCTTTTCTTCTTATAGTGAAAAACCAGATGAGAAAGAGAGAGAGAGAGAGAGAGAGAGAGAGAGAGAGAGAGAGATACTGTTTCTGCTTGCATTCGACGCTAGTTGGAAAAAAAACAAAACGCTGTAGTGGGAAAGGTGGCGGTTGGAAGGCGACTCTTAAGACACGGGGAACATAAAAAAACGGACGTGGATTGCGTACTACCCCAGGCTGTCCCTAGCTCCGAACGGGCAGGTCTGTGGGAGGGCCGACTGTGATGTATCTGTACATCCAAGCCGTCTATCCCTTTTCTCAGATTATTTTAACCGTCAAAACAAAAATAGCCAGATCCAACGATCAAATGGACGACACCACAGATGACTCTTGCATTTAATTCAACTCACATTTAATGCTTTGTCCATTTTAATGCAACCAAGCTTATTATTTGGTGTGGTCCACTTGATCGTTGGATCTGTCTCATTTTTGTTTCGATATATTAAAATAATTTGAGAAAAGTGATTGACCGATTAGATGTACAGATACATCACGGTGGGCCGGCCCGCAGACCTGCCCGTTCGGAGCTAGGGGCAGGCGGTGGTATAGCGTACTGAGTAAACTCTTTGAGGTTCATCATGATTTATATACTTTATCCGCATCATCCATCCATTTTAAAAGATAATTTTAATACTTAATCCCAAAAATGAGTATATCCAATATTCAAATAGACCGTACCATAGGAAACAGTTGAATTGAACGTCTACCTTTGAAAAGTTCTTAAGGGCATAGAAGTTTTGGATCAAGCTTATATTTGTATTTTCACTTAATCCATGTATTTACGATCTTATTAACATTTTGGATGACAAATAAACATCACTAAGGGGCCTAAAAAGGTTTCAACGGTGGAAATCATTATCTTCACTGTTTCCAGTGGTACGATCCACTTGATCTTTGGATATCTTCAATTTTGGGCTCAACCACTTAAATTGGATGGAAACACGAATGTACGGAGTGGATAGATCACACACATTCAAGGTGGGCCCAACTGAGTTTACTAAGTACGAAAAGTGCGTACTGAGTAACTCAGTACGCAATCCGATTTCCTAAGATACAGGTGAGGTGCGGAGGATCTTATCCTGCGCATTTGTTTGTGCGCCACGCAAAGCCCGTGGCGTTTTTATCTGCTTTCGCCACTGTTTACGGCAGCGTGTAGACCCCACCGTGTCCTGCGTGTTAGTGAAATCCACTCCGTCCATCATGTGAGGAAATCGATTTCAGGCCTGGGGGAGAAAAATTCAGCCTAATACACTACTCATGTGGGCCACACCACAAGACGATGTTGAGAAGATGCAACCATAGGTTTTTGTGTGGGCCCACGGTGGTGTGTATTCTCGCACTTCCATCCAACCCGTTCATCAGGTGTCCCTCACCAGAATCAACCAATAGGCCAAAAATAAGACCGGTACAATACTCAGGAGAGCCTCACTGTTCGAGCTTGTACGATTTTGGCATGGCCCACCTGAGTTTCGCATCGGTTTGAATTTTGGTCTATGCAGTGAATATGAGGATGCACACCAGATGGACGGAGTGGATGTCACAGTGCAGCATGGAGCTTGGGTGATTTACAGCTACATACAACAGGTGTTGTGGAGGATTCGGGTCTGGGCCGTTTAACTCGCAGAAGTCGGATGTGAGTCTTCCAGGTCGAATCAAACTCGGTCCAACACAACGTGCCGCTGACTTCGCCGAGTCGGGTCAATTCACCCCAGACTCAGGTGAGTCGTGACTCGATTTGAGTCCAGACGAGTCAGTCCGAGTGGCCAGAGATTTAAATCCATGATTCGGGTCCCCCGAGTCCCCGACTTCATTGGTAGGGTTTGCTGCAGTCTATCATGTAGGAGGGGTTAAGCTTGGCCTACAATGTGATGTGTGGGACAACCTAAATGAAATCGAATCCGTATATCATGTCTGTCCCCTTATGTTCTCCTTCGTGCCTGAGAAATAGGCCGATCCAATCCTCAGGTGGGCCACACCGCAGAGAAGAGTTTGGATGGGGATGCCCACCATTTAGGGCTGATCGTGTTTCATTTATGCCATCCGATCCATTCAGAAGATGCGAGCCACCAGGATGAAGAAACCCCAATAACCTGACCATTCAAAAACTCATTTGGGCACATCACAAGATTTTAGAGGTTTCCAGCCTTGTTTTATATGGTGTGGGGCCCAAATGAGTTTCGGGTCCAGCTGGTTTTTGGACTCGCAGGAGAACGCGAGGAGACGCACATGATGGACGTGGTGTCATGAAAACATCACGTTGGGCCCCACACATCACGCTGTAGGTTAGATGTACACGTCCTTATGCATCAGGACCATACACTCCTCAATGGTAGAGAGAGAGAGAGAGAGAGAGAGAGAGAGAGAGAATTTTTAGCAGCTTCAAAACAAAACCCAGTTCGCCAGAATCAAGGTGGGCCAGAAACACCATAGAAATTTTCCCATGGGAACCTGTGAAACCCTCTAAGAACCATCCCATCCTACGTCGCGTATGTACAATCCAGGTCATACAAACCCTCCATCTTGCTTAGATGAAGGGTGAAAATCAAGGGTGGTTGTTCCCCCTCAACTGCTTCCTTTTCTGTACCCCACCTGAGTTTCCAATCATGCTGATTTATAACTCCTAATGGTTTCCTGAGATGTTGCATCTGATGGACGGATTGGATATCATGTTCACATCATGAGTTCACATAAAAACCAGTTCCTAGGAGAAAAATCATCCACAAAACCACCTCTCCATGAATTACGAGTTATTGGTGGAGAGTGTCTCACATCAAATTAACAAACCCCAGATTTTCTATTATCAGCCATGGAAAAATGATAGGTCCCCATAATAAAACAATATCCAGATAGAACTTCTTTTCCTCTCCAAATCCAAAATCAACATCCATGGCATTGTATCAGCTAGACATCATTTCTTTCTCATTCATAATCATTGTAGCCTCCATCATCTCACTGGACGTTGAGGCCCACCACCCAAGGGACAAGATCTCCGAGGCGTGCAAGAACACCCGTTTCCCCCACATTTGTGAGGGGACGGCCATGCTCATACCAAAGTCCAACGACTGCGGGGTGACCGACATTGCAAAGATGTCTATCCAAGCCACGCTCAACAAGATCACAGAAGCTAAGGCCATCACAGCTAAGATGATGGAAGCTCAAACTGAGGATGATATGGCGCACTCGAGCTTTGAAGTGTGTCAACAAGCGTACCAAGATGCCATAGACGCCCTCAAGGAGTCAATCAAGAATATGGATGCTCGGTCTCATGTGGATCTCATGGACAACCTGTCTGCCGCCATGTCGGCCTTCTCGACCTGCGATGACGGGTTCGCCGAGGCGACGGGAGAAGACTCGCCCTTGGCAGATGTTAATTCTATCCTTACCAAGCTTACAAGCAATTCCCTCGCATTGGGAGAGCATATTAATTTGAAACACCATTAGTACTAAGAAATGGTTTGTAATTCATATAAAAATTCTTGATTTTGGTAAATGGAGGTGGACCATGGCTAGCCTTAATTAGAAGAGAGGTTTTGTTTCTACCATGAGCTAGCCAATGGTTCTAAAATTAATAAATGAATTAGGCTATGTGCGCTTGAGCTTCTTTTGAAAGAAAAAAAAAAAACCTCAGGCCGGGTTAGTCAACATTTAAATTTTTCTAGGCATGGGTTCAGTAGAAGGAATGACTGTATAATTGATTTATATGGATCTGGCTGGGTTGAGATCCTAAGTAAAATTTAAATTGTCAAAAATTGACAAGTTAGAAATATTTTCCATGTTCAATATCCTCTTAAATTGTTTCTCTTGCATTGAGAGACTTTTTATTTTATTTTATTTTATTTTTATTATAAAGCATTGGTGGTAATTTTTGGAAAGAATTACTAGAATTATGAATTGGGCTTCACTTATGATATTCTTGTGCTTAGACCTTCTTTGGGTGCCACTTACTAATGAGTTTGTCTCATTTTATTTGGGTTTTTGTAAATTCACTCCATTCATTAATTTTGCAAGACCACAATAAGGTAGGAGTCCAAAAATCAGATAGATCCAAAACTAAGGTGGGCCACACCACATGAGGAAAAGGTGCTGCTATATGCTGAGAGGAGAGAAGATCTTCGATGGTAGGCCATTTATGCCAATTTTTTCCAGTGTAGTGACATGCACCCTACAACTTTAATAGGCCTTTTCTTTGGGAGACATCCTAACATGATCCGATATAACAGATGTACAGTGCAGATGTTATATATTCATCACAATGAGTGCTTGCCTTTGTCACACCAGTTCTCTAAGACTATGCATTCACAGGCTATATGTAAACAACAGAAGGTTGTGAATAGAGCCTTTGTCACACCAGTTCCCTAAGACTATGCATTCACAGGCTACATGTAAACAACAGAAGGTTGTGATTAGAGATTCACTACAGTAGGTACTAGATTAGGAGTTGAAACAACAAAAATACTAACCTCATTGAAGTGCTGCATTGAGCGAAGAAATGGAAAGATTTTTACACCCCATGACGAGGGGCAAACAGTTGAAAAGCCATGAACTCCATGACTAGGGGCAAACAGTTGAAAAGCCATTCATGTTATATATAGTAATAGGGTTAAAGCCATTCATGTTATATATAGTAATAGGGTTATGACACGTGCAATACACATGGAGAGAGTAAGGAAGAGAGAGAAATGAAAAAAAGATGTTGAGGGAAAAATGGCATGGCTATATACAGAAATACAAAGAGTAATAGATTTCAACCATCCCAATCACTTTTCTAGTATTATAATTTGCTTGAAATTTATATCTACCTTATATTTGGACTGACAATCTAATATTCTCTAGCATAATAGATGTACAAGTTGGATGTTGAAAATTCATCATGTTAGGTCCAACGGAGGCTTTGTCAAATGGCTTTAAAACTTCATCATCTTCACATAGGCTACATGCAAAGTAAAAAAAAAACTGGTTTGCCAAATTGTGGGGTACATTTTTGCCCCTGTAATTAAATTCCAACCTCAGGTAGTGGGCATTGTGAAAATTAAAAATTCCCTCCCAGTCAAACTAACCAAGACATCTCGTAGACTACCCTGCATTTCACAGGCCCTACCGTAGACCCATCCCATGGCCATTTTGCTTCTCATAGACCGTGCCTTGTGGGCTACTTTACCCTGGTATGGAGATGCACCCGCATCATCCACCCACATTGGTAAGTAGGTTATAGCACTGGTCTACCGCTCTGATACCACTTGATGTATAAAATACCGAACAACATACCAAATGCTCTAGAGCTATTGGGGAAGCACCAAAATAGCCTTTTATCTAGGCCATCCTAAGCAAATCTACCAAAACCCCCGTAGGCTACATTACATCTCAGAAGTCCCATAGTGAGACTAACCCCATGGCCATTATTAAAGGTGGGCACGGGACAACTCGATCCAGCTAACTCGACTCGTCTGACTCAACCTGAACCAAATGGGTGAGTCGGTCCGAACCGAGTAAGCTTCGCCCAATCCGAACTCAAATTGAGTTGAGTTCGAGTTACCCAGTAACTCGATCCAATTAGACTCTACTCGACCCGACTCTGTAACCCTATCCCGACCTAATCCCAACCTCCCTCTCTCTCTCTCTCTCTCTCTCTCGCTCTTCCTCCTCCTCTTCCAAGCCCGGCAACCACCCACCACCATCACCCTCCTCTCTCTCCTCTCCACTCCCTCCCTCCTTCCCTCATCCTCCTCATCTTCCTCTTCCAAGCTTGGCAACCACCTCCTCCTCTTCCTCTTCCTCTTCTAAGCCCAACAATCACCCACCACCATCACCTTCCTCCTCCTCCTCCTCCTCCTCCTCCTCCTCTCTCTCCTCTCCACTCCCTCCCTCCCTCCCTCATCTCTCAATCCAACTCGGTGCCAACTCGACCCGACTCAGTACTTTTGACCGGATCGGACTCGATCCAAATCAGTCCAGGCCAGATCGAACTCAGATCGAGTCAGGCATGCTGAACTCGGTATCGAGTCAGGCTTATTCAAAAACCAGATCGAGTCAAGTCAGCCCTAACTCGGTCCGACTCGACTTGATGCCCAGCTCTAGCAATTATGCATCTCGGTGATCCCACCTTATGGGCCACCTCACCCCAATATGGAGATTCACCTGCATCAAATTTCCTTAGTTGGTTTGTTTTTTATCAAGAAAAAAAAAAACTGTGTCCGTTGGTACAAATTTATTTCACAAGCCAAAAGCCACGCTAATAGAAATTTCATAAAATCCACCCCATTTATCTAGTAAGTTGCTCTATTTTAACCATTAGACAAAAAATCATGATTATCCAAAACTCAGTCAGGCCACACCATAGGTGGCAGTTGAGATGGAATGCCTAACATTAGTTTTGTATAGGGCTACTATATTTTGTATATGCCATCCAATCCATTCGTTTATGTCCCTCCTCATTATGAAAGCCGTAAAATAACGGTACCATCTCCCGCCCGAGCATTGAATGATGCCCAGTTGAAACTCGAACATGAACTTGAAATTAGCTGAGCTGGCCCAGTGGTGGGCCCAACTAGCCCATTGCCACATGACCTGGTAAAGTGGTAATTATTTGTGAACCTATTGATTATCAGGGGTATCAAATGGACCTTTTTTTATTTACGGTCCAGATCTAGCCCAACTATAAGGCCCATTCATAGAATGGGCTTGGGCCCAACTATTGGCCACTTGGGCCAGGGCAGGCCTAAATTTCAGTCTGAAAATTAAGTCTGTCCGGAAGGGTTTCCATCTAGGAACGGGCAGGGGATCCGAGCGGAAACCGTGATATATGGGTTTTATCCACACCGTTCATCCATTTTTCTGTATCATTTCAGGTTATAGTCCCAAAAATGAGACCGATACAATACATAGGTGGACCACACAATGGGATTAAAATATTACCGTTGAAAACTTCTTGGGGGCCACAGAAGTTTTGGATCGAGCTGATATTTGTGTTTTCCCTTCATCCAAGTCTATATAACTTTATGAATAGATTGGATGGTAAATAAACTTCATGGTGGGCCCAAGGAAAGTTTCAATGGTGAGAATCATTATCACCACTGTTTCTTGTGGTGTGGTCCACTTGAGCCTTGGATCTGCCTAGCTTTTGGTTCTGTCCATAAAATTCCACGTAGTAATGGATGGACGGTGTGGATAGAATCCATACATCATAGTCGCCACTCAGAGCTCCTGCCTGTTCCCAGCTGGAGACACGCGAGGGTAGGAAGCAATCCACGTACGTCTGTCCAGAAAGGTTAAAAGACTCGGTGACTCAGATAGACTTATCCAGTGAGTCAAGCTAGGATTCGTCCGAGTGGAGCTGAATCGTGGTGTTGAACCGGATTGGGTGTTACTGAGCCTGAATCGACCCTGAGTCTTAAAACCATGGACCGAAGCCGGACGAAAAGTGGGCTAGTTGGACTCTGATGATGACAGTTGAAGATAAGACAAAGCTCCAATCAACCACATTAGAGGACATGAGAATGATTGATCAGATGGCCCAGTCATTTTTTTCCTATATCATGCATGGTGGGGCCCACCTAATGAACAGATCAGATCTTGCACATAAGTGGTTGGCCCATCTTGGACCCGCCATGAATTATTATTTTCCGGGCTCGGACCTGTTTTTTTTGAAAATCGCGACCCAGGCTGGGATCGAGCCTGGTTTACATTTATCGGGCCTGGGCTTGGATAGGCCTCGGCCTGGTACGTTGATGGCCCAGACGGAAGTGGATTGGCTGGTGTACCACACACCAGCGATATAGCTGATGCAGGTACGTGTCGTGCGAAGACGAGCGCTGCCGCTCTCGAGCTCCGAGTTGTACGAACGGTTCCGTAAAGATCAAAGTTACTTGCCCCCCAAATGATGTATTTATTATATCCAATTGGACCCACCACAGAAAACCGTGGGATCAGTCACACCCACCGTCGAAACATTTATAGGCCCACCATAATGTATTTTTTAGATCTAACCTATTCATAAATTAATATAGAGATGGATGGAGTGAAAACAAAATATAATCTTGATTGGAAACTTATGCTGCCCTGGAAAGTTTTGAACGGTGGATGTCACTGTTCCCATTATTTTCTATGATGAGTCCACTTGAACGTTAGATCGATCTCATTATTTTTATCATGTCCTAAAACGATCTCTCCAATTGGAGGGACGGTATGGATATAACACATGCTGGGCCACAGAGCTTGGTGACGTCACTTCAGAGCGATTTGGATACTGTCGGTGTCTAAGCCGCGGCCCCCATTCTAGACACGGGATGACATCCGCCTATCAAATACAACGGCTCTGACACTTAGTCAGTTGCTTTAGTTGATTTTTTAACATCACGTCACGTGACGTGCACGCATGAAATGGTACAACAGGAGACCTTTTACTGGCGGTTGCCGCCACCTAATCAAACCTACAGGGATGCCGGACGCTGATTGCTGCGAACGCCTTGCCTAAGTACTAACCACAGGGAAGTGGGGTGGGCCATCATCCGTTCCGATAATAGGTTAAAAAAAACAAAAACGATACATATCTAACTTGAGTTGGCTGCATATAAAGAATCAGTGAAAATTGAACGTCCACCGTTGAAACAACTTCTGAAATGGTAATGAATTTATAAACGGTAGTATGGCAAATGAACGTCATGTGATCCCAGGAAAGTTTTAACAGTAAGTATTTTTCTACCCACTTTTTACCAACCGTACTGCCTGCTTAGTCTTGGATCTGCCTATTTTTAACCTATTCACTTACAAGATGTTTAGAAAAAAATGGACGGAATGGATTTCTCACGAACATCATGGTGGCCCACCAAGCTTTTCATCGCAGAAGTTCCTATGGAAGGTTTTCACAGGCAATCCGCTTCCAGGTATGCGAGGGTTGCTTCTGTGGGTAGAAAGTGTCCCCCTTATAATACAATGCTATGCGGGACATATTGTAAGGTATGTAAGTTTTGGGCTTTGTTTCTACAAGTGGAGCTCATCATTCAGTGATCTGAACCGTTGATATTTCAGCCCTCACTTTGTATGGTCCATGCATTAAAAATCTCCAGATCAAAGGTTCTGATGCATTTCAATCAGCAGCCAACAAAGAAATGATTAAGAAAGAAAATACATCAATGGTCTCAATTCAACTAATAAAGGTTCAATCTGGAGGATTTTTGGTACATATTCCTTCACTGTGGGGCCCACAACACCAACGTTTTAGATCACTAAACAGTGAGTCCCACTTGTATAAATATCCTGGCTCGAGCATGGTATAAGTATCTCATCTCTCTTTCCTAGTGGACAAGCAAGTCCATATCACCTTTTGGTTATTTTCTCTCGTGATGGATGGGCTCCTACTTTAAAAGATCTCTCTTTATCTGCTCACGTACATGGCGGTGCACCCAAAAGCAATGCTCCCATTTTAAAATAATAGAGAGTTCTCTGATACGCTAGTAGTATACAAGGATCCATAGTCATGCAGTTGGATGATTTACACATGGAATATATGTAGCTCAATCAAGACCGTTGAAACCATGGGCCCGTGTCACTCAATCACAAATTTAAACAGATAACGAAGAATAATGTACCGTATGGAGAGCAGCAATGAAATGGACGGTTGAAATAAAAAAGGTCCATCAATCAGAGAGTATGACCGTTCTTGTCAAAGTGGTTTTGGAGTAGTGTGGCCCATGATTCGGATTGATGTGCACGGTGGATATGTGCATGTGCATGGATGGTCATGCTCTATAATGCGTCCATGGTTTTTTATTTTTTTCTTGTCTTTGACTAAAAGGGTGAAAAAGAAAGAAATATATTCAAAGTTACAACTCTTCCTTCGAACTAAATAATGTGAGTTTTGCACCATTTAGAAAATGGTTGCGACTTCTACCCAAGGCAAAGTTGTACGGCAATCAAGACCGCCCAAATTTCTGAGCCTACTGGTAAGATAATATCGACCATCTAATATTTCCCTTCAAAGACCACTCACTACTTTAACTTAAACCATCTATTGATAACCATTAAATGGATGGTTAGAGAACTGGTTTATCAGTTTGACTTTAGAGATGTGCTCCATCCACAATGAGTGCCATAGTTTGAATGGTCTGGATAGCTTGCACATAAGCTCCACTGGTGAGGATGAGTCACCACCTTTTTTTAAAAATGGTGCAAGATTAACAAGATTAGCATTGGAGTCCACTCATGGGCGGACTCATTTGTCTTGGATCGATCACTAGCATGGGAGAAGGCTCGTACTGTTTCATTAAGTTACATAAATGCCCTTCTGCGACCTCATTTATGGGAAGAAAATTTTGGAGCCGATTACGTGCGGCCCTTACCATTCGGCCTATCTTGATTTATGTATTCTATATCCACACCGTCCATCTGTTTTTACAGATCATTTGATGGTATGAGCCAAAAAACAAAGCAGATCCGATCTCAGGTGGACCATACAAAGGAAACATTGGTGATTCAACGCTCCACCATTAAAAACATCCTAAGCCCACCGTAATGTTTATTTGTCGTCCAATCTAACCCGTTGATAAGGTCACACAAACCTGAACAAAGGGAAGAAACAAATATCAGCTTGATCCAAAACTTTTGTAACCCGTAAGAGATTTTTAATGGTTAAACATAATGGTTTCCCATGGCGTGGATCCAACTGAGATTTAGATCTGTTTTATTTTTGAGCTCATGTGATGGAGGGCATGGATATAGAATACATACATCAAGGTGGGCTCCATGGTAAGGGCCAAACCTAAAGAGCTCCCCAAAACGCAATATGGTCCTACCATATTTCTAGATATGGTTAGTCATTATCCTACTTTTACTTTTAGCCATTCACTATCTAACTTTTAAGATTACGGAATCAGTGTGATTTTCTATATACGTTCCTTCCATGACATGCCTAGAAATTCGGTCTATGTATCAGTTTATTAATATAACATTTGTTCAAGTTGAGTCACTACAATCTTCAAAGTTACTCTAAAAACAGTTATCTTATTTTTATCAATAAATCATTCAATTGTTGAAACATTTGATAACTTCATCATAAATTTTAAATTTACCAAAAAAATCTAGTGTAGACCCAAGTACCCTCATAAATGATTTATTTTTTCTTAAAAATAATATAATTAGAAATTTTTGGGGCCCACACATTATGTGTACAACATCCAACTTATCCAACATATGCCCGCACCATGATAATCACACATAAAAAATTATTGATTGAATGGTCACATGGGTTGCCCGTGAATTTTGATGTTTTAAAGTTGTGTATTTATATTTTTATGTTGATACATTGGTATATTATCAAAATATCACTGGTACACTGGTAATACAAGTGAATTTTGATGTTTTAAAGTTGTGTATTTATATTTTTATGTTGATACATTGGTATATTATCAAAATATCACTGGTACACTGGTAATACAAGTGACACACAGTCGAAAATATTGACGATATAAGTGACATATGGAATTTACATAATAAAAAATATTAACAATACATTGGTGATATTGACACATTAGTGATACTCAACAATATATCATTGATATCTAAAAAATTTTAGACTACTAATGTTATTGATATCTTTACAATTATTAGCAGTATTACTACCAATGTTATCAGCATCATCAAGCTAGAGATGTGGTATCGGGGATACTTCGAACAAGCAAGATGGGAAGGCTACATTGGTATATTGAGTTTTTCAGAGTTTTGGTTAATTCTACCATTTCCCAAGGTATCCTAAAAAATATTCCTTTGTACAAACCACTCGAGCATTGTTTCATGCCATGTTTTCTTATTTATACTGTACAATGTGATTTTTGAGGGGTGAAATTATCTAGCACTTTACATATAGAAATGACTAAAACTTCAGTTTTTCAAAGACATGAGAGCGATTTACGATAAAATGACTATTTTGGTAATTTTATAGTTATTAATATGTATGATTGTTTGAAGACTTTTCTTTTTTCCTTCTATAATGAAAACAACTTCGGTACATTGATAGAGTATGATAATTTTCATATGTTCGAGTTGGTTTGGTTTATCACAATATTTAAATGGGATCTAAACTGTATTCATGCTTACCATACATCCAATTAACTTTCATATTATTATTATTATTTTTTTTTATTTTTTATTTTTTTTTTTTTGCATTTTTCGAAAGCATACTTCACATATGCACATTATTGCAAGGAGTTTAAAGAATCTAATCTTTTTTAATTTTAGTATGGAGTTATCTAAGTTATGGTATACTTAGAGTCTATTTAGATACCAACAAATAATTTACTTTTTTCTACTTAGAGCAGTAGATAAATAACTTATTTTAGGTAAGTAAGTTTGATTTATGATTAATTATAAGTAAATTTTTAACTTAAAATTACTTAATCACTTCAATTAATTTTTTTAGCTTTTTTATTTTTCATAAGCCGTTGAAGAGCAGGAGAGACAAAAGTAGGGTTACACATGAATCGATGTAGCTTAGTTAGCTCGCTTGACTTGACTCGAAAAAGCTCAATTCAACTTGGTTCAAAATTGAGTTCGAGTCGAGTCGAGCTAACTTTTTGAACTTGAAAAAATTTCAAACCGAGTTTAAGCTTGCCCGAGCTCGACTCGACTTGGATCGAACCCAACTCGAATCGAACCAATTTGGTAACTCGGTTACTTTAATAATGATGTTGCTCATTGAGTGTTTGATAAAATGACTCAACGATCAGCTGGTAATAAGGAAAGAATATTTCATCAAGCAAATACTTTTTTTTTCCTTGATTTTGACATTGCCTACAAGTTGTTTGATGAAATACCTGTAAAACCATTGTTGGTGTTTTACATATAACAAAAATTTGAAAGTGCAGTTCACGTGTTTGTAAAAATGCTGCACAAAATGTTGCACAAGTGAACTCGGCTAGATCTTGGCTCGAACTCGACTTAAACTAGCTTGAGTTGCTAACCGAGCTGAGCTGAGCTGGCCAGTCAAACTTGAGGACCGAGTTGAGCCGAGTTTGAGCTGAGGTCAACTAAGGGCCGAGCTTAGATGAGCTGTGCCAAGCTTGAGGCGGTTCAACTTGTGTACACCTCTAGACAAAAGAGAGGATAAAATGATGAGTATGTTTTAACAAACATACTCATTTTCTTAATAAGTAGAACTAAGATAAGCTACCGGACATAAATAGTTCATTTTAAGTAATTTACCAACCAAACATATATTCAAGTGTGAAATAGGTCTAATTAGAGATTTAACTCACTGGTATTTAGGTTTTAACAATCAATTATTGTAGTTAAATTCAATTTAGCATTTAAATACATCAGAATTATTGGCTTTCATGTCCACGAAGCTTTTGTATGCATGCGTGGGATGAGCTTTGCTGGGCATTTGCAATTAAGCTCATGTATGTGCCACAAAATGTGCTAGCATGGCATGGTAGGTCTGAGATCCAATCCATCCATCAGAAGGCAATCATGATATTGATGACTTAATCCAAACAATCATGTTGATCCACTGGTCAGATGGGCCACAGTTTGAAAAACAAACGTACTGCTGCTTTCGACAACTTGGCTGAAGTTCTCTAATCAATCCATCTGTTTCCAATATTAGACCCTCACAGTAAGAGGACCAGATTTTTTTGGGTAAACAAAGCAGAAGGTGTGGCCAACCTGATGGATGGACTGAATCTCGTACCCATGTGCCATGATGGCACACGTGTGGCCCTGTACGTGAGCTTTTATTGCACGTGTATGCGCTTCTTAGCCGACCTTCTCATACTGGCGGTGGAAGGAAATTCTTATCATCACCGAATTATCACCGAATTCTCTACGCAGGGCACATGGATTTGGTGTCTTCAATGCATGATGGCATTTTGTGAGATCTAAACCGTTCATCTTGCTGGTCCTACTATCAAAGGGCTACAGCCTGAAAGTCGCATTGATTGCAAGATCCTGGCCATCCGAGTATGTGGGCTATTTCTTTAACGTACATGGATCGTTTTTCATTTCCACCGCACGAGTGAGGTCACTTGCATGTGCGATCGGGGTAGTGGCCGATGTGGCACGTGCTTGGTTGGGCCCACTATAAAAAAATCGTTTGGAATGACACGAAAGATATTCCCAACCTAATGATCAGCACTCAAGTTTTTCTATTAACCACGCATTTCGGGTAACTTGGGTCATGTGATCTGGTCACGACCCGAGCGATTTTTGGCATGTGGCACGTGCACAGTGGGCCCACTCGATGGACGGTTTGGAAGGACATAGAAGATATTCCCAAGCGTTGCATACCGGGACAAGACGTGGATTGGAAGTTCCTGCGGCGGGAAGCTAGGTGGGGACCACCATGATGTTTGTGATAAATCCACTCCGTCCATCCGTTTTACAAGCTCATTTTACTAAAAGCAAAAATGAGGCGGATCCAAAAATCAAGGAGCCCACACGAGAGGTAAAAGTGGGAATTGAACGGTCACTATTGAAATATTCATATGGCCATAGAAGTTTCATATCAGGCTAAGGATTTTTGTGTTTTCAGTACATCCCAGTGGGAATGATCTTATAAACGGTTTTGATAGCATATAAACATCAATGTGGAGCCAGGAAGGTTTCAACGGTAGGCATTTCTTTTCCCACTTCTACCTCCCGCGTGGTCTCCCTGAGTTTTGGATCTGCTTCATTTATTATATTGTATCCTAAAATGAGCTTTCAAAATGGATTGACGGGTGGATTTATAAAAAAAACATCAAGGTGGGCCCCACCAAGCTTACCAGCGCAGGAACTTCCTGCAAAGCCTTTCCTTTCGCCGGCAATCCGCGTCCTTGCGTACCCACGGTCAATGGAGTGTAAGGTGGCAAATCGGCCTCACGAATGCATGCCAATGCGTCACATATCTTGAGATCCGGACCATTCATCAGATGGGGACCACCATTAGAATGCTCGTACCCAAGAATCATCCCGGTTCATTCATCAGGCAACCAGAACTTGCATGGGAAACATGTAAAGTTAGATAAAAAACGATAATTCTCCATACTTAACATGCATATATGGCCCACATAATGATTGGAAAGAAATATTATTTGTATGATGGACGGATCCGATGTCTAACATGTTGGGTAATTTGCCACATGTGCGACGAGGCACTATCTCGATCTCACTCGCGCGTTTCTCGTTTGTATCCCCATGTTCATAAAAAATCAATGAGGGGCAGCTTCAATAATTTTGAGATGAAAAAAAGGGCATTTTCGGATAACGCGTGAAATATCGCTGATATTCACGGACACCACGGCGCTTCACCTCTCCATTTCTCGATATTTCGCACGTGAAAGGCCCTAGATTCCCGAAAGGTCTTCCACGTGGATTTAAAATTGCACGCCACGTGTCGAGATAACTGGTATAAGGAAGGAACAGGAAGCGGATTAGCTGGTGTACCTCACAGCAGCTATATAGCTGCTGTATTGACGTCAGCAAGTTATGTGAGTTTGATCATTAGGTATGTGTTATATCCAAACCGTCCATCCATTTGGCGAACTCGTCTTAAGGGTTTAAACGAAAAATAATACATAAATAACTTTCAAATGGACCACACTGCAAAAAGCAGCGGGATTGGTCATCTACCACTGAAACCATTTTTGGGATTATTGGTTTTGTATTGTTTTTATTATTAATTTAGGTTTTTGTGACCTTATGAATATATTAGATGGAAAATAAACGTTATAGTAGGCTTACGAAAATTTTAACGGTGAAAATTATTATTTCCATTGCTATTTCATGGTGTGGTATAGATGATCATTGGATATGATTATTTTTTGGATAATACTTTTAAAATGATCTCTTAAAATAGATGAATGGTGTAGATATTGTTAATACATCACTGCGGTGCCATGTAACTTTGATCTCCTTTGAACCGTTCGTACAACTCGGACCTCGAGGAGCGTCAGTGCTCGTCTTCGCACGACACGTACCTACAGCAGCTATATAGCTGGTGTGCGGTACACCAGCCAATCCGCTTCCTAAAGAACATTTCTTCCCTCTATTTCGAATTTCAGATTTATGAACAGTTACAACGCTTCTTCCTTCGAATAGAGGAAAAGAGAAAGGAAGGAAAGAGAGAGAGAGGGAGAGAGAGAGAATCTGAGAGGAGAATTTATACATATTTTCAATTATTGTTCGAGAATCTAAATCGAGGTAATTTCATAGCTTAAAATGGAATTTTCTTGGACGAAGTTTGATTTTTTTTATTTTTATTTTTTGTAGTTTTGCCGTATTTTAAAGTGTTTTCAGGAACTTTTTATTGCAATTTTGGAATGGATTTTTGGTAGAATTGATTTTTTTTTTCGACTGCAATTTGATGGAATTTTGGAAGAACTTGAAATGATTAGGTTTTTTTTTTTTTTTTTTCGTTTAGATTTTTTGAGAATTTTAGCAATTAAATGACTTTGGATGTTAAAAAATTAGTCAAGTAGACATTCATTGCTGTTTGAATTGAATTTCGAGCTGAAAATTTATTTCTTTATTTATTTACATTTAGGGGCTAAAAATTGAGGAGATAATCAAAGTGTTCAGAGTGCAAGCCGTTTTGAGGAACTGGACTTGTTAAACTATAGATCTGTTTTGAACTTTTCAGTGACGGAATGGTGCTGGAAATTGGGAATTTTGCGTTCTTCAAGAACTTTTGATCGAGGTTTTGAATGGTCTAAACATTTATATGTAATTTTGTTGAGATTTGAGGATGAGTTTGTCTGTTTGAATGCGATTTCGTGTTTGCATTTAGGCAAGTTGAGACTCTTGGGTGTGTAATTGACATTTTGACCACAAAAAGTTAGTTTTCAGTTTTTTATGTGTTCTAATTGTGATGCTGAATTTATATGACCCATTTGGATGCTTATTTTCTCAAATAGGTTGAGATTTCGAAGTTTGGAATCACCTTCGAAGACCAAAAGTTGCACTATTTTTGGGTGGTTTGAACTGGGTGGTTTTGATCTATTTGAATGCTTTAAAAAAGATTTAATGATGGTTTTTAGAATTTGATCTTTTTGAATAAGTCTTTTACTACTTTTTTAGTTTATAATTTCTGTGTCAATTTGTTTTCGAATCTTGAAAGTTGAGATATTCTGATTTCTTTAGTGGAGATTTTGGAATGAGTTTTGATCTAGTAAAAAGAATGTGGAGCTGGATCCATTTTGACTGCTTTATTTGTTGAATACAAAGTTTAGATTTTAATTGTTCAAATACCTTGCAAGCTTTACGTGAAAATCAATACTCTTTCAAGTTCTTTGATGGATTTTGGAGAGTGTTTTGTGATACACTTTTAGGTTATTTAATGATTTTTGAGAGTTTTTGTTAATCTATTTGTCTAGCTGAATGCTTGATTACTTAATCCTATGGAGATTCTTGTGGTGTTTGCTCAGTTCGACTTCTCATTTTCTTATAATAATTTCAACTATTAGCTTAAGGACGCCTTCCAACCTTGGAATGTAGCTTTCTCTAGCACAATATAGAGGATTTGAAACTGTTTTATATCCATATTTGAATGTTTTATTTCTTGATGTAATGGGCTTTTTTTTTTATGTTCTCATGTGGATGCTTGTGTTCCAATAGTAATTTAGGTCTTTAACGTGTGAATGGCATGTTAAGCTTGAAAGAAGATTCCCATCTGCCCGGAGTTGTAACTTTTTATCAAATCGATAACATATCTGTATACGGTCCTCAATTGTGCGGAAGAGATTCAGTGTGATTTTTATCTTATGACCATCGACCGATGTTCGATAAATTCTCTGATTTTGTACTTGTTCATCTTTCAGCTGTGGAGGGTGGGTCTCTGATTGAGCAACATGAGCAATACCCTAGGACACGGTTTAATCCACCGAACTCTATGCCAGCCTACTTTTCTCGAGCATCAAAGTAAGATCCATTCAGGGATACCTTGCAATTCTTCATTTCAAGTCCCAGCAGCATCCATGTCAAACCAATCAGCATGTCAAATGCGGATCTCACTAGTTTCTACCAAATTTCACGGGAACACTCTGAATAAAGCAAAAGCAAAAGTATCTCGGGGAAGGCACTCTGGAGTTTCTATCGTTCCTCGTGCTGTATTGGCTGCAGATCCTGCTTCTGAGGTGGTTTCTTTCTCATGCTATTCCTGTAGTTATTGGTTCTCTATTGACATGCATTAGCCTATTACCATTCCCGTGTTGGAATATGGTGTGATATGTTATGTTTGGATTGGATTGGCATTTGAACCATTTACTTGTCTCTAGATGCTGATTGTATTGCATTCTGAGGTCTTTCTCTGTGGCTATATTCTCCGTTTGTTCTCACTAGCATACTGAGGTGTTATTTGTACTAGTATATATGGCGAGAGCAATGCACATGGATGGTGGAAGTGGTTTGCGAGACATGGGCAAGTGGTTGGAGAAATGGTTGATAAGGGTACTCTTGAAGAGTGTAATTGTTGATACACACGCACTTTGAAATCATACACATTAACGCATTTAAACCATCCAAGCAGTAGGACATACTTTAGATAGGTGATTATCCCCAATTCAAATCAATGTAATGATCCTAACCTCTGATTGATTCTTTGTTGAATTTCGACCATTGATTATCTATGTTTTGACTGTCTGGTTAAATATCCACCAATCAGCCATTTAGGAAGCAAATCTGTAAATTTTGGTTTAATAGCCATTTAAATCAGGGCCCATGATTTGCACTGTTTAGTTTCAGTTCATTATATACAGTTTAAGAGCCATTTAAATCAGGGCCCATTGATTATCTACGTTTTGACTGTCCGTGAAATGCTTGATGAAATGACTAGACCGAATGAAGGTGAGTGAAAGTCTTGCTATTTGCAAATTTTTAGCCGCTCATCAAGTACCCGAAGACCACTGGCTACGTGTTTTGCGTGAAGAGAAGCTATATGTCAACCTCAAAAAATACTTATTCATGGTTGACAATGTAGCCTTTTTGGGATATGTTGTCTTATCTCAAGGCATCGAAGTAGATAAAGAGAAACTCAAAGCAAGTGTTGAGTGGCCAACTCCAAAATTGGTTATCAAAGTACGATGTTTCCATAGCCTAATAACATTCTACCAACAGTCCGTAAGTATAAGGTAAGATGCCTATACTAAATATCTCGTCCGATGGAAAAACAAGCCTTGATATGAAGATACTTGGATCAATGATGAGAAATTACGGGATCTCGACAAAAGAATGTGGTAAAGATTTACCAAGCTGAACTCAAGGACGAGTTCTTTTTATGGAGAGAAGATTGATGCAACCCTTTGTATACCAAGAAGTACTATATCATACCAAGAAGTACTATATCATACCAAGAAGTACTATTATATATGTAGTAGTCTTTTCATGAGAGAGGGTGATTTCCTATTCCCTTGGGTGAATGAGTCCACAAGCTATCCATTGTTTGGTGAGTGATTCCCCAACCCTTGGGTGAGTGAGTCCCCAAGCTATCCCTTGTTGGGTGAGTGATTCCCCAACTCCTTGGGTGAGTGAGTTCCTAAGCTCTCTCTTTTCTTATTCTCATTTGGCCTATGTACTCTTTGATCCAAATTATAGCAACAAAGTTTTTCTTTCTTTCTCTTTATTACATTTCTTTGGGTTCTACATCAAGTGGTATCGGAGCGGGAGACCACTGTTCGAGTCTCCTTACCGGTGTGGGTAGATGATGTAGGTGCATCTGCACACTAGGGTGGGGTGGCCCACGAGGTAGGGTCTATGAGATGTAGAATGACCATGGGATGGGTCCCACTGTGGGACCTGTGAGATGCGGGGTAGCCCACAGGGAGATCTTGGTCGGTTTGTCTGGGAGGGCCTAGATGAAGGGATATTCCGGTGCTTCCCCAACAGCTCTGGAGCTTTTGGTGTGTTGGCTGGCATAAAAAAGATGTGAAGTCCAGTTGACTTCCTAAGCATTTAATGGAAATGAAGCCTTGTTGGAGTAAGAATTGAAAAAAGTGTGATTTAAATTTTTGTTTTTGACTATTTCCATTCTTGGTGCAGGTTGTAGGAAAATTCAATCTTGATGGAGATTCTGAACTACAGGTAAACTCTCTTAGCTCAGGTTAATTTGACTCAAAAGTGACTGCTACCTTCCTATTAACATCAAGATTCATCTTGGCAATTGAACAGATTGGAGTCAGTACCCCAACTTCGGGTTCTTTGTCACAGGTGGATATTCAAGTTACGAATAGCAATAACTCTCTAATTCTTCACTGGGGTGCAATTCGTGATAAAAACAAGTGAGTCTGATGGTATTTCTGGGAGTTTCTTTTATTTCATTTTTCACATTCTTTGATTGTGACTCTCTTTCTTTCCTTTCCATCAGGAATTGGGCACGTCCTTCCCGTCGTCCGGATGGAACAAAAGTATACAAGAACAAGGCTCTTAGAACACCTTTCAGAAAAGTAAGTTCTAAGTATTATTGTGTCTTAGTCAGGAATGCCTCTCATTCAGTTTGATTATTCATGATACTTATTTGGATTGTTTTATGTAATGAGTTTGTTATTTTGTTTGTAGTCTGGTCCAAACTCCTCCTTGACAATAGAAATTGATGATCCTGAAATACAAGCTATAGAGTTTCTTATTCTTGATGAGTCACGGAATAAATGGTGAGTTTTTTTTTTTTTTTTTTGTCTCATATTCCATGAATCGATTCTTATGTCACCTTGATTATGATTCATTTCCACCTTTATTGTATAGGTTCAAAAATAATGGTGAGAACTTCCTTGTTCAGTTAACAAAGGACAAGGTGATTCCAAATGTTTTGGTTCCTCCAGATGTTTCGGTTCCTGAAGACCTTGTGCAGATTCAGGCATATCTTAGGTGGGAAAGAAAGGGTAAACAGGCATATACACCAGAGCAAGAGAAGGCAAGTGTTTATTTATTTATTTATTTTTATATCATCTTCTATGTCTTTCCAATGAATGGAGGAATGGAAGATATGGTTGCTATGAAATGAAATTGTTGCGGTGACACTATTTTAATTTCTTTTGCATTCAGGAATTTCCTTGATACATCTTGTTTCATTGCCTATATGTCATACATGTGCTGTAAACTTATATGGTTGTGTTTCCATTGACTTCCCAAATCTTCAATCTCAATCCCCTTCAAAATGGATTTTGTAAGTCTTCATTCAGCCTTTGATGTAGCTCCTAGAAGATCAACCAATTAATCAGTTGGCCATCATGGTTACGGCAGCATTTTATCTGAATGTAAGAACATCTAAAAAGAACATTATTCAGACATTAAGTGACTAAGGCCATTTTCAAAATTTCACTTCATGCAAACATTTACCGCCTGACTCTAGATAAGAAAATTCCTGTTGCTAGTTGCTATGTTGCTTCCGTTGACAGCATTGTTTGGGACGTGAAGTGCGTAAGAAACCTTCACGATTGGAAGGTAACTGAATTTGTGGGGCTGCTTGAGTGCATTTCTACGGTGGTTCCCGACCAATCCACATCAGACAAACTGCTCTGGACCCGGGACAAAACTAGTGTTTTCTTGGTGAAATCTTTATACTCATACCTTGCTTCCTCCCCCAATTCAGCGGGCCCTGTTTCCCCTTGTCACACCCCCCCCCCCCCCCCCCAAATATATTTGCTTTGCCTGGTTGGTCAGAAAGAATCGGATCCTTACAGTTGATAACCTGAGAAAGAGGGGCATGCAACTTGTCAATATCTGCCTTTGTTGTATTCAAGAAGAAGAATCGGTTGATCATCTATTGGTCCATTGCCCGTTTATTGCCTAGATTTGGTTGGATTTTTCCAAGAGATTCAACATCAGTGGGTGCATCCTGAAGTTCTCCTTCAACATGCTGGCATCTTGGCATGGATTCAAGCTGGGCAAAGATAGAACTCAGATTTGGAGAATGGTGATCCTTGCCATTTGGTGGTCAGTCTGGGAGGAAAGGAACAACAGATGCTTCAATAACAATCAGTCCTCGGTTCAAGTAGTGTGTGCTAGGGCTAAAAATCCGATTGTAGAATGGGTGACTAATGTTAATGGTCTTAAGGATCATGACCTCTTATTTCTAGGATTTTAGTCTTCTCTGCTATCTCAGCAGTTTTTTCTTGTACTTTCTTTTTTCCTTAATATAATCCCGTTATCTTTGAAAAAAAAAATAATAATTGGAAGAACATTATTTGAATTTTGATCAAAGAATGAACTGAAAAAGCAAAAGGCGAGCTCAATTTTTTGCAACATGGTAGATAGCAGCCTGACTCGGTATCTGAAAACCAAAGCAAGCTGATGATTTGACTCATTGTTATCTTCTTCCTAGCAAATGAAATATTAATTTCACTGAGACAAAATTTGAGCATTTTTGGACTTGGAAATTCATTTTAGGTAGTAGTTTCCTGGGTTTATTAGATGAAACTCTATATGTAATGTGAATGCGCCCACCTCCCATATGACAATGTCATCAGCGCGTATAATTGCAATTTTCTGTATGATTATTTTGGGATCCTTTCAGATGCTGCTGGTTAAACTAACAAACTCAAAGGGTCAATCAAACGTGTGCCCTATGATCAATTGCCAATGTCAGGCTTTTTTAGCAACCATGACTTTGCTGACAATGTCATCAGCTCGTATAATTGCAATTTTCTGTATGATTATTTTGGGATCCTTTCAGATGCTGCTGGTTAAACTAACAAACTCAAAGGGTCAATCAAACGTGTGCCCTATGATCAATTGCCAATGTCAGGCTTTTTTAGCAACCATGACTTTGCATGAGAAACCACACACCCCCCCCCCCCAACCCCCAAAGAAAAGAAAAAAAGAAAAAAAAGGAAGAAGAAGAAAGAAAGAGCTGTTACTTGAGGAGGATGAAAAGGGTTGCAGTACTATATGAGCATCCTTGGAGATGCATAAGGGATCAAGTCATCAAGTAGGAGGGAGGGAGGGAGGGAGGGAGGCTAATGTGGAGTCCCATCATATACTTGGTCCTAATGCTTTTATGGTGATGGCGTGGATTTATCTGTAAGAAGTTGAGCATTTAGGTTGTCACTTGTGAGGTACAGATGGCATGATGGCAACTCCTGTAAACATGGAGCGTCAAATTGCCCCTTGAGGAAAGAAATGAAAATGCCAATCCCATTTCTGAGTATATGTAGCATCTGATTTCTTGTTAGACAGATTATCCTGATAATTTTTTAGTAGAATATCTCAATGTTGGCCTCTATAAGGAACTTCTTTCTATTTTCATATTCTTGTTTCTTGTTGTTATTCATGTGTACCAGGAGGAGTATGAAGCAGCTCGCTCTGAGTTATTTCAGGAAGTAGCAAGGGGAACTTCCATAGAGCAACTTCGAGCAAAAGTAATGAGAAAAGATGATAATTCAAAGAAGCCTATTGTTCCTGAAAGCAACAAGATACCTGATGATCTTGTACAAGTACAATCATATATACGATGGGAGAAAGCAGGAAAACCCAACTATTCCCCAGATCAACAACTTGTAGCACTCAATCCTCTCTAGCTTTCTCTTTATCATTAATGTCAGAACAAATTTGTCGATGAATCTACCGATTCTTGTACAATTTGTAAAATGGGTAATGAGTTTTCTCTTATGATTATTCTAAATGGTTTCGGTAACATTCTTGGAACAGATGGAGTTTGAGGAAGCTAGAAAAGAGCTGCAACTTGAATTAAATCAGGGCACCTCCCTTGATGAGATACGGAAGAAAATTGTCAAAGGAAGCATCCAAACTAAAGTTTCTAAGCAACTAGAGAAGAAAAAATATTTTACAGCAGAAAGAATTCAGCGCAAGAAAAGGGACATCATGCAGTTTCTTAATAAATATGCCACTGAAGCAGTAGTGAAAGAAAAAACTCCTCCCACACCACAAGTGCCAACAGTGCTAGAACTTTGGTCGCAGGCTAAAGAAGGGCAGGATGGTGGTCGCATTATGAATAAGAAAATCTTTAAGCTCGGCGATAAAGAACTTCTGGTTAGATAGTTCTATGATTTACTTTTAGAAACTATTGCATGCATGCATCCCTTTTAGAGATCTTAGTCTGCCTTCTCCCATTTTGAAGGTGCTTGTAACCCGTACTTCTGGCAAGACAAAAGTTTATGTCGCTACAGATCTGCAAGAACCGCTTGTCCTTCATTGGGCATTGTCGCAGAAAACAGGAGAGTGGAAGGTAGGTTTAGTTTCAAATCCATCAACTAAGAAAAAATTGTTAAGGTGAAGTTCATATTTATCCGAGTGCTATTCTCATAGCATTCTTTGAGGCAAAAAAGTATTTTTCCATGAAGTCACGTAAGAGGCATATTTGGCAGGCACCACCTCCTAGCATACTGCCCCCTGGTTCAGTTTTGCTGGATAAGGCTAGTGAAACACAATTTGTAGAGGAGTCTTATGGAGATACTTCTTACCAGGTACTATCATACAAATTCTGATCTCTGTTGTCATATTCCTTATAGTAAACATTTTTTTGTCATATTTAACTGGAAAATTTATGTTTTTTTTTTTTTTTTTTTTCCCGTCATATTTAATTGGAAAATTTATGCTATGTGGTTACAGTATTTCCTCATATCCTTGTTTAGTTTGCAGGTGAAATTTGTAGAGATAGAGCTTGATGAAGGTGATTTTAAGGGGATGCCTTTTGTTCTTCTTTCTAGTGGAAACTGGATAAAGAATAATGGCTCTGACTTCTATGTCGAATTTAGCAGTCGAATAGAGAAGGCTAAAAAGGTTGCTTACTGTTTAAGTTTCCAACATTTCTATAAATACAGTGGAATTTTAATAAGCATGGATCTTGTACTGCATTGCACATCAGACACTTCTCAGGTTTTAATGTCTCTTTCTTCTCTTGGTAAAAGGATGCCGGTGATGGAAAAGGTACGGCAAAGGCATTGCTGGATAAAATAGCGCAAATGGAGAGTGAAGCTCAGAAGTCCTTTATGCATAGGTCAGTATTTGCTTGTCACTTGACGTTGTGCAGTAGGTGTGTTTTACACTTGATCACCCTTTATCTTCTTTTTATGTTTTCTTTGCTATATTGTAGTTCCTCATGTAGATTATTAGAGCTTTTCAAGGTTCTCATCTCAAATGATAATTTTATGAGATGAGTTTAATGTCTTAGAAAATGCCCATTGTAGATCAAACAAAACATGAGGGAGAGGATCATTGAAGTCTTTTTATGGTTTTGGTTGTTGTGGTGAGTGAGGTGGCTCCAAGGGAAAGACTTTGGTCTATGCTGGTATTCTTCGAGTATCACTTTATGCTTGATTGCTGCTTTGAATAAAATGTTGATTGCAGATCTTCTTCTGGATTGGAAGCAGTGGATTCCAATGTGTGCATTATGTGCAAGAGAACTTTGAGTCAGTCTCCCTAAAAGCATGGAAGCGTGAGATGGAGTCATCTACAAGGCTATGTAGAGAGGTTAAGGAGAGATCCTCATATATTCACATTTGCAATGAGTTCTCTTATGCTTGGATGTGCATGTGAAGGAGAGGTTAGAGGAGTTCTCTTTAACATAGGATTTTCAATCAGTTTGGAAAGGCCATTGGGGTTTGTCCAAAGTTCCAAACATCTTTAGGTGGCGTGTTGGTGAATATTAATTTCATTAAGCTCTCCAATCTTTAAGTTGTCAATCTCATCCTTTGCTTTACATTGTGCAGAAGCATCTTTTCATCTTTTCTACTCAAATTTCCCTTCCCATCCAGAAGAACCAAAAGGAATTGCACTACTCATTCAAGGCTGTATGAAGTAGGGATGAGTAGTGACATTTGGTCTCCTTCTAACTCTGACTTAGTTCATTTGCTCCACTGAGCTCTTTGCGCTTACTAGTTTTATGGAAGTGTACTCATGGTTCCTTATCTATATAAAATTTTTCTGGGAATGAGAACTTACCCCTCTGTTAAGCCAGTGACAAGTAGTGCATGCCCTTTTAAAGCAATCATGGGAGTGATATTCTCCAATATAAGTGAAAGGACTAAATACAATGCACGCAGATAGGATATGTTATTTAGTCTCGTTCCCCATGGTGGATTGTTCACTCCCCAAGTATAGGGTTGTGATGTAGTAATAAACTCGGTAAGACCGAGGTCGAATCCACAGGGACTGATACCTGTACGTTATCTGAAACCAAGTAGAAATAGAACTAGATTTAAGATGTGATCTAAACCAAATAGAATTTAAGGAATAATTGTGGAATAATTATCTAAAACTTTAAGGAATTTAAAGGAAAGAAACTAGGGATTCAGAGGATCCACTTGTAGGGATCAGGGAGATCTTTTGCCTGCATCAAGAATCATGGAAATCAAACTGAACCTACTTGATCTAGTCTTCACAAGATGAAAGGTATATGAATTAGAATGGATTCCATCATCTAACCATGCCAAGGAGACAAAGCAAACAACAGGATTAAACTAATTACCAACCAATCAATAATGTATGAAGATTAGGAAGGGTATCGCCATCCGACCATGCCCATGAGACGATGGTGAACAACAGGGCTTCCTGACGTCATAAACATTAAAAGGGAAAAGAAATATTCAAAGCCATTACAGACCTATTGTAATTTCAGTCACAACAGACCATTAAAGACTAAGAAAAATATTCCTTTAATAATCAACTAAAATCAACATCAGTTCAGTCTAAACAAAAGGCACAAGCAAAAAGGCCTCCCATCACGCTGCAAGCTTCACCTCTTAGCCCTATCTAAGAGGTTCCAACATGAATGGGCTGGATCCAAAACAAATACAATAGAAAGAAAAGAATAGAAAAAAGAAAAAAAACAAAAATTACTTTCCTAGCTCCCTGTCGAACATCCCACGTTGAAGCCTTCCAAAACGAGCCCTCCTGTTACCTCTCTCTCTCTATCTGACGTCCCCTATTCAAGCATGACCTCTTCTCCACGTTTGAAACTCTTTTTATAGCTTTTGGAGTGGTGGAAATCGGAATTGGGAAGCTATCGCACGCGCAATGAAAGCCTTTTCGCAGCCCAAGTTCGGGCTTCATAACTCTCGCGTTCCTTGCATTATTTATGTAAAATCGGCGTCTCTTGGAAGTGTTTTGGCTGGCCTACACGATGGGACGGTTCAGATCTACCATATGATCAAAGATGGTGGGCCACAACCGCCTGGAAAGTTCGATTTCGCGGACGTGCGTAGCCTTTCGCACGTCCGCGCCGACGTGATCGGTGGGCCCCACAGAGGTATTTTCTGGAAAATCCACCCGTCCATTGGATTCGTGACGAAATTTTGGCCAAGAATGGATAGTTTTGAGCGTCCCATTGACGCGCCCGAGAAGAAATCACCTCAAAAATCGTTTTGAACGTCGCAGGACCGTCGCTATTTGTGGCCTCTGTATCGCGTACGTGTGCTTGCATGGGTCCAAAAGTTCAGCAAGGTTTTGTAGTAGTCGAGGCCCTCTACACGATGAACGGTTTGGATTGTCCACTTGGACAATGTGTGGGGCCCACTAGCGTCCGTAAAAACGGACAGTTCCGTCCGTTACACGGCGTGAAACGGCAATTGACGTATTTGGGAAGAAGACGCTGCTGACCTGTTTTGGTGCGGCTCGCGTGCGTTGTGTACCTTATGTACACGCTGTATAAACAGAGCCCATTGTGATGTTCTATCAAAATCTAAACCATCCATTTGTTTCCTCATATTATTTAAACCGCCGAGACCAAAGTTGAGACAGTTCCAGATATCAGGCGGGCCCAGAATCAATGGTTTATGGGCTGATCTGTCAGTTGGAGTACTTCCATAGTGATCCGAGGACTGAAATTTGATATGTACGGCTAATTTATGGCCCTCAGGCCATGTATAAAGTTTTGAGCCAATCAGATGGCGGGAACTATGTGATCTTGCATTCTTCACCAATTTCGGGCCTCTTTAATGTGAATGGCCTGATTTTTTCGGATCCTTGATGCATAATTCCATCGATCTTCGTCCCCTGGAGTCCGTCCCTTGCCTTGGGTATCATCAGAGCGTTAAATCCATGGTTTAAGCACCCTTTTTCAGTTCATGCTTGTAAATACACTCTGCATCACAAATACAATTAAATCAGGCTATTAAACGGTATCATGATTGTAAATCCATGCAATAAATGGGTCTGATATGCAATATTTGACCCTCAACACAACCCCCAACCAGCATTTTGCTAGTCCCGAGCAAAGTATGCGAAAAGTAAGTTGAGAATTACAGAACAATTTCTACAAACTCGAGAGATTTATGAAAAACAATTCAGATATTCGAATTCTAAGATTTATGAATGTTGGCATTACTTTCTCCTAGAATCAAACTCACGGTACTACATAATCAAGCTCAAATATTAATCCATTAATTAGAACAATGCTAAATATTGAATTCCATGGATGTATAGTCTAATCTCGACTTGTCAACATTAAGTTTTACCTCGATATTTAAGGATATCATTGGTAACAACTAAGAGAATTCACGATAACCCAACTTGGCTTACACATTATCTTTTTATTCTTTTATTTTTGATTTTTTTTTTTTTTTCATTAGAAGTAACGCCAAGAAGAGGGATCAGATCCTCACCTATAGGGAGCAAACCTAAGGTAAAGACTGTACACCCAACTTTTTCACATATCATTCATGGGGAATTGAATCCTCACTTATAGGGAGCAAACCTATGGTAAAGACTGTTCGCCCAATCTATTCAATTTCTCAAGTTGGTTCCTTTCATGTTTAGTGATTACCAAGTTAATCCTTTAATATCAAACTGAAACCTTAATATGCAAGTGAGATGTATCCTGCGAATTCATGACTCAATCAATGTTTACAAATTCTAATAATGGATTAACAATTCAAACTTAGCTGTGAAATTTAATAGATAACTGAATCCAAGAGTCATGAAGTACCAACATCACGCATCTTGAAATTCTAAATGCCCTAGATGGCCGTCAAAATCACTTCGAATTCATCAGAAAGCCTGAAAAATTAAAAATTTTCACAACTTTTGCTCAAGACCAATAAATACTGATTAGGAAACCTAATCTCCCACCCCAACCAAAAATCTACATTGTCCTCAATGTAAAAGAAATAAACATGCAATGCACATGGGACAAAATAAGTAAATGAGAAGTGATAGGAAGATAATACCTGAAAAAATCAAGAGGCTTTCCATAGCTATTTACGTAAAAGAGGGTCAGTACAAGAGAGAAACCAACAACAGTAAAGACAAGATCCTACCTATACCACTTTCGCAGGTGCTCTCGATTGCATTTAGCATATGCAACAAGCCTTTAAACCCCTAGGTTGCCTCTAGTGGACGAGTTATAGTCTCGTGAGGGTTTGCAGTAATGTTACCCACAAACATTGAACTAACTAATGATAAAAACGAAATGAAATGAAGAGCTGGGTTGCCTCCCAGGAGCGCTAAGTTTACCGTCTTCAGCCAGACAAATAAAACAACTATCCTAGTCCTAAGAAAGCAAGGAAAAACTACTGAGTCAAGCCGCAAGGTTCCTCTTTCGGCCAGTATCTTGATAAGTTTCTCAGTAAGTTCCTCAATAGGATCATCCAAAAGCCCTTTTTGCAATAGGCTTGGACGCCTTGGAGCATGACCTTCCATAGAAACTTATGTACCTCGTTAAAGTTTTGCTGTTGATTCGCTTGAGGTATCCAAAATATATATGATTCACCTGTGTCAGAAAAAGTTGCAAAGTTAGTATCCCATGGTGAATCAGACTACAGGTAGATCAAATTGAGAAAAATTTTCGGAAGTGGTGTAGTCTCAACACATTCCAAAGTAGCAAACTTCGTTCAATTTTCAGCTCCTCCTCCCTAATGGTAAACATTGAAGCTGTGGAAGAAGGGGCTTCAAAGTCAGGGTTCTCTCGGTCAGTGATGACTACCGAGATGTTGTCTTGCAAGGCATTCACTATGTCTCTTATCATGGGATCATTTGAATCTGCAAAGTGTGCCAAACAATCATCAAAAGAGTTGGGACATTCAGCTGAGGGTGATTCATTTTTCACCTTAAAGCTTGTGATGATCTGCCCAATGAATCCATTGTCTTTAAAGGTAAACGGAGGTATGCTCTCTTGCTCCAGCCCTGCACAGATAGATTGAAAATCAATAGGGGAAGCATCGATGTGATCACTTTGTTCATTGAAACTACTCAATCGAGGTGTTGAATTGTCAAACGTGTACAGCTCAAATGGTGGCCTCAACTTAGTGGTTTCAATTTCCAAGGTCGTAGCGAGCAACTCGTCCTTCTCCCGAATCACATCATCATTTAATTCAGAGGAGCGGTCCAAACATGTTTCACAAGAGTTAGAAGGGTCTATTGTAAGGGGCTCATCCTCCACCTTAAAATCAGACATGTCAGGTGAGGGGAGTGGCTCATTATGACCGACCACTTCATGTACGTCTTGATCATTGACCTGGACCAAACTTGAGATTGATTCTAGGGGACTTTGGGCTGTATATTCATGATCATCATCCCAATAAGCATCATTGTCTAATTCCGTGCAGTACACACTTGGGATAGGGTTGCTCTCCTCACATTCTACACCTAAGTTCGGTTGAGGTTTGAAAAAACTAACCTCTACGTCATCATTGAGATCCTGTGTGTCATGTGATGAAAGTGTGTCATCATCACTGTATTTGAAAGATACCCAAGCATCTTGACCATTCCTTTGAACAGTCATCGAGATCAACTCATTGGGAAATTGAACCATATGCTCATTGATAGAATCCAACTCCTCATTTGTAATTCCAGAGTTCTTCCAAAGCGAGTTAGGATAACTTTTCTCGCATTGTATTTCTGGAATGAATTGTGGTTGAGATAACCGAGCCTTCTCTATCTTATCAAGGCGCGAATTAAGCACTTCCAACGATTTTCTCATTTCCGTGAGATAGGCAAGGCTACGCTGAGCTAAATCCTCTTGAATTGCTTCTGGTTGGATATCAATGGTAGGGTATCCAAGAGGATAATCATTATAACATATAGTTGGTTCATCTTCCAAATTTTGATGTTTCCCCTGGTAATAGTCATACTGATCATACATGGGAGAATATGATGGTTGATAATAATCCTCGTTTCCATAATTACGATCATATACGACCCTATTAACAGATGGAACATAACGTTTTAGTCGGTTCTCAATGTCTGTTCTTGATGGAGAAAAATCTTGAGGTATACGTTGAATTCCACAACCCTCAGGCATTCCCCAATATCTCTTATCCATCTCGGCATATGCATGTACCCACGCTTCCATGGTAGAACCCTAACTCTGAGTCTAATCCTAGAAGAAAGAAAAATCCTACAGAAGTATGGAAAGTAAGATGAAGGAGAAGTTAGAAAGAAGGTACCAAATGAGAAGTTCCTATGTTAAGATCCTGTAAAAGAAAACAATAGAAAATTAGTTTCTAAAAAGGAGACCTAGAATTAGAAAGTTTCTAAACTGGAAAATCGAAGCCTAAAAATAAAATAAATGAAAGATGAGCTAGTTTCTAAAATTAGAAAGAATTTCTAAAAATGGCAATAATTAACCTAGTTTCTAAAAACAAAAGATGAAAGTTTAAAAATAACTAGTTCCTAAAAATAGAAAAATACTAGAAAATAGAAAATTTTCAAAACTCAAATCCTAATTCTAAAAATAGAAAAAGTAGAGGAATTAGAAAGGGATTACCAGTTTAGAAGTTATTTCAGGATCCTACAAAACAGAAAAACAGGTTAGTTTCTAAAAATAAAATAATAGTTTCTAAAAAAATAAAATAAAATAAAAACCTTTAACCTAAAGTTAGTAAAATCCTAATCCTAACCTAATTCTAAAACTAATTAATTTCAGAAGAACGTAACCGTCAGTCCCCAGCAACGGTGCCAAAAACTTGTTCACTCCCCAAGTATAGGGTTGCGATGTAGTAATAAACTCGGTAAGACCGAGGTTGAATCCACAGGGACTGATACCTGTACGTTATCTGAAACCAAGTAGAAATAGAACTAGATTTAAGATGTGATCTAAACCAAATAGAATTTAAGGAATAATTGTGGAATAATTATCTAAAACTTTAAGGAATTTAAAGGAAAGAAACTAGGGATTCAGAGGATCCACTTGTAGGGATCAGGGAGATCTTTTGCCTGCATCAAGAATCATGGAAATCAAACTGAACCTACTTGATCTAGTCTTCACAAGATGAAAGGTATATGAATTAGAATGGATTCCATCATCTAACCATGCCAAGGAGACAAAGCAAACAACAGGATTAAACTAATTACCAACCAATCAATAATGTATGAAGATTAGGAAGGGTATCGCCATCCGACCATGCCCATGAGACGATGGTGAACAACAGGGCTTCCTGACGTCATAAACATTAAAAGGGAAAAGAAATATTCAAAGCCATTACAGACCTATTGTAATTTCAGTCACAGCAGACCATTAAAGACTAAGAAAAATATTCCTTTAATAATCAACTAAAATCAACATCAGTTCAGTCTAAACAAAAGGCACAAGCAAAAAGGTCCCCCATCACGCTGCAAGCTTCACCTCTTAGCCCTAGCTAAGAGGTTCAGCCCAACATGAATGGGCTGGATCCAAAACAAATACAATAGAAAGAAAAGAATAGAAAAAAGAAAAAAAAAACAAAAATTACTTTCCTAGCTCCCTGTCGAACATCCCACGTTGAAGCCTTCCAAAACGAGCCCTCCTGTTACCTCTCTCTCTCTATCTGACGTCCCCTATTCAAGCATGACCTCTTCTCCACGTTTGAAACTCTTTTTATAGCTTTTGGAGTGGTGGAAATCGGAATTGGGAAGCTATCGCACGCGCAGCGAAAGCCTTTTCGCAGCCAAGTTCGGGGCTTCATAACTCTCGCGTTCCTTGCATTATTTCTGTAAAATCAGCGTCTCTTGGAAGTGTTTTGGCTGGCCTACACGATGGACGGTTCAGATCTACCATATGATCAAAGATGGTGGGCCACAACTGCCTGGAAAGTTCGATTTCGCGGACGTGCGTAGCCTTTCGCACGTCCGGCGCTGACGTGATCGGTGGGCCCCACAGAGGTATTTTCTGAAAAATCCACCCCGTCCATTGAATTCAGGACGAAATTTCGGTCAAGAATGGATAGTTTTGAACGTCCATTGACGCGGCCCAGAGAAGAAATCACCTCAAAAATCGTTTTGAACGTCGCAGGACCGCCAGTTTGTGGCCTCTGTATCGCGCACGTGTGCTTGCATGGGTCCAAAAGTTCAGCAAGGTTTTGTAGTAGTCGAGGCCCTCTACACGATGAACGGTTTGGATTGTCCACTTGGACAATGTGTGGGGCCCACTAGCGTCCGTAAAAACGGACAGTTCCGTCCGTTACACGGCGTGAAATGGCAATTGACGTATTTGGGAAGAAGACGCTGCTGACCTGTTTTGGTGCGGCTCGCGTGCGTTGTGTACCTTATGTACACGCTGTATAAACAGAGCCCATTGTGATGTTCTATCAAAATCTAAACCATCCATTTGTTTCCTCATATTATTTAAACCGCCGAGACCAAAGTTGAGACAGTTCCAGATATCAGGCGGGCCCAGAATCAATGGTTTATGGGCTGATCTGTCAGTTGGAGTACTTCCATAGTGATCCGAGGACTGAAATTTGATATGTACGGCTAATTTATGGCCCTCAGGCCATGTATAAAGTTTTGAGCCAATCAGATGGCGGGAACTATGTGATCTTGCATTCTTCACCAATTTCGGGCCTTTTTAATGTGAATGGCCTGATTTTCTCGGATCCTTGATGCATAATTCCATCGATCTTCGTCCCCTGGAGTCCGTCCCTTGCCTTGGGTATCATCAGAGCGTTAAATCCATGGTTTAAGCACCCTTTTTCAGTTCATGCTTGTAAATACACTCTGCATCACAAATACAATTAAATCAGGCTATTAAACGGTATCATGATTGTAAATCCATGCAATAAATGGGTCTGATATGCAATATTTGACCCTCAACATGGATATGTCCAACATTGATTGACATGGGCAGTGTACCAAGGTGAAACAATGAACTATCAAAATAAATTCTTCCCTATGCCATATTATGGGGTGTTTTTGGTTGTTTGGTTATTCCCATTCCAATAAGATTGTATTTCCTCATCCACGCTACTCAATATATGTAGATTAGATTCACAGTCATCATGGAACAACCAATATGGTGTTTATTTTCTTAGGTGTTATCCTTGGGACGAGGCTTTCCAACCTGTTGCATTATTTGGTCACAAGAAACACTTCCATGCTTTATAACTATTATTAGCTTTTGCAGTACATGACTATATCTGTTACTTAATGCAACAAAACAAAGAGTTTTTGTAACAGATCATTTCCATGTTGGAGTGTCTTTGAGATGATTGATGAAAACTAAAATTTTGATTCTGTTATCTGCTTAGTTCTGACTTTTCTGCATTATGAAATGGTAGCTTCTGTTTCGGCATGCATCTTGTTTGGTTCCATGTGTGGCTCCTGAGATAATTAGCAATAATTTCCCGTGCCTCAGATTTAACATTGCAGCAGACTTGATGGAGTGGGCTAAAGATGCTGGGGAGTTGGGTCTTGCAGGGATGCTAGTGTGGATGAGGTTTATGGCTACAAGGCAGCTAATTTGGAATAAGAACTACAATGTGAAGCCACGGTATAATATACATTGCATTAATTTACTTTTCTGTCATTGTCCTATTATTTCTCTATTACATAAAATGAAATCTTGACAGGAAGTTAAAAGCTCTCAGTAATAGAAAGATCAGAAGTTCGTACTCTTTCTACAAAAAAACAACTGTACAACATACTTGCAGTATATATGTGGAAACTTTCTAATATCAATATATATCTCTTGTAAGCATTATTTAGGTGTTCTATATTCTTCTTGAACTGGATAATGCCCAGGTCAATTGATATCCTTTTTTAAGCTTGGAACTAGGTGATCCAAGGCAAAAGGGAGACTATGGCAATTGTCCTTGCCGTGGTGTGGCCATTTTGGAAAGAGCATAACAGTAGGAACTTACAAATTAGTTTGATACCATGGAAATTTTGCTATGAAGAGCAAGGTAGGGTGGCTTTTTGTGCTTTAGGGCTATCCCACTTTAAGGGATGTAAATAGGAAAATCTTTTGGATTTTTGGAGTCTATTCTCTTAGATTTTTTGTAGCGGAGGTGAGTGGATGATCTTTCACCATTCTTTGCCCTTTCTTCTCTATGTTTTCTTTTTGTTTGGTGCTTGTATGATGAAAAGATAGTTTTGTTTGGTGCTTGTAAGATTGAGTATTTTTCTACCAAAAAATTGCAGGAATAATGCCAACATGACTTACATACCTATGCGCGAAGGACCCATATTGCATCTTATCACAACAAATTTATTTTTTTTTTTGAAAAGTGAGAATATTATTAAAAGAAACCAGAAAGAAAACAACACAAAGGAAATGGAAAAGAAGAAAGAAAAAAAAACAAGAAAAAGGAAAAACCCTAAAAAACTAGTACTAGAATACAGTCATCAGCCCCACGGCTGAAAGATACAACCATTAGCCCCACGGCTGAAAGGAATAGCCCCAAGAACCAAATCAGCCAGAAGCCACAAGGGGACCTAAAAGCTAGAGAGCCCAATATCCCTGAACAACACAAGGACTTTAGAGAGCACCCCAATCAAAGAGGAACTCTGATTCATGAAACAACGATTGTTCCTTTCAGCCCACGTGGCCCAACACACAGCCAGCGAAAGGATCCTCCACTTTCTTTTTCCTAAGGCTCCTATGTGCTCGTTGTGCCACAAGCAGAAAAGGTCTTTGATTGCTTTAGGCATAGTTTGCGAGATTCCCGCCATCCAGAGAATGCTTCACCAAATATCCGTAGAATAGGGACAGTGGATAAAGAGATGATCGACTGTTCTCTCTGCCCTCTAGCAAAGCAAATAGACATTTGATAGAGGCATTCCTCTCTTCTTTAGGTTGTCGATTGTCAACACTCGCTTTTTACCCAGAAGACAACAAAAAGCTGCAACCTTAGGGGCACACCATAATGCCAAACTGGACCCATATGAGAGGAAGTCAAAGGAATCTGAGCTGCTAAAGATTTGTACAGCGATCGGACCAAGAAGTGACTAAATTGCACCAGCGACCAACATATGGACTCGGCTCGAGTCAGCTCGGATTGACTCGGCTTGAATGGCCGATTTGAGCCAAGCCAAGCTAATTATTTGAAGCTCGAGTTGAGTTCAAGCCAAGTTCGACCAGGGGCATTTCAACTCGACTGAACTCAACCAAGCTCAAACTCGAGCTCGATTAATAAATATATTAAATATTATATATTATAAATATTATATATATATATATATTATATATATATTATATTAATATAAGTTTTAAGTTTAAACAAACCCTAGAGTCTCTATCTAACCGCACGCACCCCCTTCCCTTTCCCTTTCTTCTCTTTCTCTGCCCACTGTCAGGCGCACGCCCGCTCGAACCACCACCACCAGTTTTCATTTCAGCTCCACAATAGTATGATTTCAATCTCTTGAGATCTACTTCATAGGAGAGAAACCCAAGAAATTCAAGATGGGTTCTTCTCAGATTTGTTAGATCTTTGAGGAAATCCAATGATCTGATTGGCTAGAGCTCTTTACTTGGATTTCTGACCTATGTTCTGCTTTATTTCTCTTCTAGTACTTGGATTTCTGCTAGTGGAAGAAGATCAAGAACAGATCGGTTCTTACAGGTTTCCTCATCCGATTTGAAGCTTTGTTTGGTTTTTTCATCGAGTTTTGCTTTGATTCTCTTAAGATTTTTGAATTTTTCATCAATGGAGGAGGATCAAGAATAGAATCCATTACTCTCTCACCCAACAAGCTCGAGCTCGACTCGAGGTAAACTCGACTCGACTCGAACCACTAGCTCGACTCGATAGCTTTGGCAAACAAGCCAAGCTTCAATGTTGAGCTCGAGACCAAGCTCGAGATCGAGCTCGAACTCGAGTACATCATGGACAAGCCATGCCAAGCTTGGCCCACCTCGACTCGAATTTGTACAGCGATCGGACCAAGAAGTGACTAAATTGCACCAGCGACCAACATATGGAGTCTGCCGCATTTGAGATTGGCATAAAGTTCTGCAAACGAAGCAATAACTGAGAGAATTCATTGATTTCAACATCAGAAAGGCAGGGGAATTTGCAACAGTTGATGACAAGAGCATTAGTACCAGATGAGCCTCTTGTGGATGCAATGGTTTGTCTTTCATAAATCTATGAATATCACCTTTGACTATGAAATATGAATACACACGACTGTCCTTTAATCATTACTCTGATCCTAAAGGTTGACAAAATCCTATGATGTTATCCTATGCTCCATATCTGAAAGCACACACAGGTCCAATAGCCCAATTGATAGCATCCTCCATATCCAGAAGCACACAGGATATAATGTAAAAATAAATACGAAACAAAAATAAATTTAAACTTTCACTGACCTTATATTCTCATAGCAGCCATTATAGTTTCAGATTAAATTATTTTTCGCAAGTCAGGTATATTCAAAGAACAAACTAAGATTGCTATGGCAGACTAAGATGTTGATGTTGAAGATACACACAGCTAGCACAAGAAATTGTCTTTAGACTCCTGGTGCAGCACTCACCAACACTCAAGTTACGGTTCTGTTAGCAATTCAAAAATTATGGTTGTAAAACAACCACTTACTCTAAAAGCTTAAGCTGTCAGAGTGTGGTGTATCAATGTATATCAAAGGACTTTATCACTCCAACACCCCCCTGTACGTGCGGGGTGGGAACACCGCACAGGAACATACTGACGAGGGTGGAGGGACACTCACACCATAAATAGGCTGGGCTTGATTTCCCAATCCCTGGGCCGGACCTGATTTTCCTGACCCCCCATGGGTGAATACTATATTAGCAAGGCATATTTGCTACTCTCGAGATTCGAACACAGGACCTTCGGCTTTGATACCATGTCAAACAACCACTTAATCTAAAAGCTTAAGCTGTTAGAGTGTGGTGTATCAATGTATATCAAGGGACTTTATCACTCCAACAATGGTGGTCTCTATCTCTTTACTGAGCAAGCGGTGCTTTCCTGCAAATCTTTTTCTATCGCATTTTAAAATTGTTTGCATTTAATTGCAGTGAAATCAGTAAAGCCCAGGATAGACTTACAGATTTGCTCCAGGACGTATATAAGACCTGCCCCCAGTACAGGGAGATGGTGCGGATGATCATGTCTACTGTAGGTCGTGGAGGTGAAGGGGATGTGGGGCAGCGCATTCGGGATGAAATCTTGGTGATCCAGGTATATATGGATGTCTTTTAGGGCATATTTTACTTTTATTTGAGTAGGGGACTGAAGAGTCAAATTATATGATTTTGACTCTTGTTTGAGGTGAAGAGGAATTGGGAGCAGCTCTTTGACCTTTATTTGAGTAGGGGACTGAAGAAGCGAACTATATGAATTTTCTTTTATCTTTCTTTTTTTTTTTTTTTTTTTTTTTTTTTTTTTTTTTGTGGGCAGAGAAATAATGATTGCAAGGGTGGAATGATGGAAGAATGGCATCAAAAGCTACATAACAACACCAGTCCAGATGATGTTGTAATCTGTCAGGTACTTTATATTATGATTTGCTGTAAAACTCATGGTTACTTGCCATTATGAGTAGCATAAGTGCATAAAAAATTGTTCTTTTGCAGGCACTTATTGATTATATTAAAAGTGACTTCAACATCGATGTTTACTGGAACACCTTGAATTCTAATGGCATAACAAAAGAACGCCTTTTAAGTTATGACCGTGCAATTCATAATGAACCACATTTCCGGCGTGACCAGAAGGAGGGTCTTTTGCGTGATCTGGGACATTACATGAGAACTTTAAAGGTTGGTTAAACAACTTTTTTAGTTGGAACTTCGTTCTATCTGATACTCTAGCCATTCCCCTCCTCCCTCTTAAAAAAAAGTGGGAAAACAAAACTGTATAATGAGTGTAAACTCATTAATACTATTTTTTTAAAAAGGTTACAACGATCTTTACTAAAAAGAGAAACAGAGCAAGGATCAGAGATCTATGCCCCAAAATTACAGCAACCAAGACCTAAAGGAATCAAAATATACAACAAAAGAAGCAAGGCCCAAGCAATGACATCACATTTTGGCCTCCTAAACAACTCGTCAGGCGCCAATTACGATTATGGAAGCTTCTCACATTGCACTCTTCCCAAATCAACCATAAACCAGCGAGAAGAGTCTCCACAATGCTCTCCCTTATTACCAACCCCACCTCATGACATGCTAACAAAAAAGAGACGCAAACTGTCCTGGAATCACCAGACAACAATGGAAGAGGTCAAAGAAATGTTTCCAAATGGCTCTTGCAAAAATGCAATGCATGAATACATGGTCCATGCACTCTGCACCTTGAAGGCACATAATGCACAAGTTGGGGATAATCATGTCTATTGTGGAAGTCGTCCATCAGGCAAGCAAATGCAATAATCTTGGGTGGCACCTTGTGCAACGAAATAGATTCCATCAGCTCATTGCACTCCCTCAAGTATGGGGTCAAATTGCCACATAACAGGACTGAACAAAAAATCTTCTGGACATCTTCCATCTCGATCAAAAGGAGGCCGAAACCTGACTTTGAAGAAGATACTGTAAGCATATCAGCATGCCAAACATCCTCCCAGAATCTGATACGAGAGCTATCCCCACCGAGTACACAAGCCTTTATTGAACCACTGACAATTCTAATGATGACCTTTCTCACTGAAGCTTTATAAAATGAGGATCCCTTAGTGAACCAACCTCCTTCAGCCAAAGGATTTTACTCATTGTGTTCGATTGCAAGTTTCACAATGTTCACTCCATGATAAGACACCTTCAGAAACACATCAAGATACGAATTCTATTTGAGAGTACAATAGTAAGGTGGAGTTACTATCATGAAGCCGAAGGCACTATTGCTACCCCAACTACAATATCAACTCATGCACAATTAGATGGTCAACCCTTGCTCAATTTCTCATTCATGGAATTGTCAGAATGGCTGTTTTTCAAGCAAGATAAAAAGGTTATCATTACTCTTGAGAATTGAAGATATGTTTAAAGTGAGGCTGTCACCCAATGAAATGTGTTAAATACTAATGATAATCAATGTGTTTCCAGTTGAACTGCAATGATTATCTTCAAGACCTTGAAAACTGTTAAAAGTGAAAAATGTGTATTGAAATCATTCATTTTTGCACTATAAAAAGTCCATGTTATTGATTAAAATGGAAAAAGTACAAAGCCCATGTCTAATGACTCTAACATGCTACCATGGAGAAAACTTGGTAATTCATATGGCCTTTCAATTTTTTATTTTTGTTGATGCAATGTTGACTTTAACTGCCACTGTGAGTACCATCTGCATCCTTCATAGACAATGTCACAGTTCATAACTATGGCTTTTTGGTGATTTACCCTGTAGGCAGTTCACTCCGGTGCAGATCTCGAGTCTGCTATAGCAAATTGCATGGGTTACAGAGCCGAGGTACTATTACTTATTTGTATGGGGCCGCAATGAAAAGGATCCTGTTCTTGTTATTTGATAGATCTTTTACTTTCCTTCAGGGACAAGGCTTCATGGTTGGGGTTCAGATAAATCCAATCTCAGGCATACCTTCTGGATATCCGGTAGACATTTTCAACTTCTCTATATGTCCATCATAGTAATCACCAATCTGCTCCAATTTAGGAGTCCAGCTACATGCATGCTCTGATGAATTATTTGGACAGGAATTGCTGCAATTTGTTCTAGATCATGTTGAAGATAAGAGGGTAGAATATTTGCTTGAGGTTAGTGAAATAGTGATGCAGGCTTTTGCTTTTAGTGCTCATGCTGTGTTCTCTTCAAATTTCTTTTAACCAGTTGTATTTAATTTCTGAAAATGTCATACTGCAGGGATTGCTGGAGGCTCGTGCAGAACTTCGACCCTTGCTTCTTAAATCTCATGATCGCTTAAGAGATCTATTATTTTTGGATATTGCTCTTGATTCTACAGTTAGGACGGCCCTCGAGAGGGGATATGAGGAGCTGAATAATGCTGAACCAGAGGTGGATTATTGTTGGCATGTCCACAGTTGGTTTGGTTTCCATTGCACTATCTTCTCATTTGCTGTCAATGAGTTTAGTTTTTTTTTTTTTTTTTTTTCCGGATTGGCGTCTCTGTTATGTATTTGCTTCTCGGTGTTCTTTTTTTTTTTTTTTGACAAATAACAATAAACTTCTACTAGAAAGAGAAGACCTACATCACCTGTTTCTATTTTTATCCTAAAATATTTATATCGTACTTAAATATTTCTCACCAGCGCAATTGTTTTTGTTGCAGAAAATTATGTATTTCATCAGTCTTGTTCTTGAAAATCTTGCACTTTCTTCAGACAATAACGAGGATCTCATTTACTGCTTAAAGGTATTTCTAAGTTTAGTGAAGTAACACTAATCATATCTCATTCTTCAAAGTTTATAATGGTCCGTGCTGTTTTAACGATGACCACTGATAAGGTTTCCACCAAATTTATGCTTCTAATTTAATATTCTTTTTGTTTTCGAAGGGATGGAATAATGCTCTAGACTTGTCCAGAAAAAGAGATGATCAGTGGGCATTATATGCGAAGGCAGTTCTTGATCGGACCCGGCTTGCTCTTGCAAGCAAGGGAGAGTACTACCATCAAGTTCTGCAACCATCAGCAGAATACCTTGGATCACTTCTTGGAGTTGACCAATGGGCTGTATGTATTTACTGTAGCAAGATTACGCCTTTCCCTTTTGGTTTATAGAGCTCACTTTTACACTTGGTTTTGTATTTATAAGCACCTGTCGTGCAGGTAAACCTATTTACTGAAGAAGTCATTCGTGCTGGATCGGCTGCTTCATTGTCATCACTTCTTAATAGACTTGACCCTGTTCTTCGGAAGACGGCTCATCTAGGCAGGTGGGTAAACTACAGCATGGTTTATCAATTGCCTTCACTTGCAACACTTAAAAATTAGAAAAATCAGCATTAAAAGTTCAGTTTTCTTACTGTAGTTGGTGCTGAAAGAACATTGGTCATCTAAATTCAAGTTCATTGGCTAGTGCCTGATCTTTAAACTTGAAGATTGGATGGTAGTATACATTCTTCAGCTATGTGCATATTATTACTGTAATCAAGCGCATGGTGTAGAAGAAAGTAGAAGAAGAGAAGAAGAGAAGGAGAAGAAAATAGAAACTTTGGAGCAAGGTTGCAGAGAATTATCTCCTCTCACACCCTAATGCTATTTTATTGACCTAATGAACATTCGGAATTGTGGCCTGAGGGAACACCAAAGTATACACAGACACACTTATAATGAGACTTCATATACATACAAAATCTCAAACACGTAGATGGACATAAATATACACACACTTTTCCCTCCTGCAATGGTATTTTATTAACCTAATGAACTGTAGGAATTGTGTCTTGAGGGAGCACCAAAGCATACACACGCACACACTTATAAATGAGACTTCACATACGTATAAAATTTCAAACACTTGGACACACACAGACACACACACACACACACACACACACTCTCTCTCTCTCTCTCTCTCTCTCTCACACACACACACACACACACACACACACACACACACACACACTCTACGCTCTCCTACAGTTACATTCTAATTACTAACACAAGCTTGGCTGACTGGAACAGTTGGCAGGTTATAAGCCCGGTAGAAGCTGTTGGATATGTGGTTGTTGTAGATGAGTTGCTTGCTGTTCAGAATGAATCTTATGAAAGGCCAACAGTTTTAGTGGCAAAAAGTGTCACGGGAGAGGAGGAAATTCCAGATGGCACAGTTGCAGTGCTGACACCTGACATGCCGGATGTTCTATCTCATGTCTCTGTCCGAGCAAGAAATAGCAAGGTAATAAATAGGCTATTTGCTTCTGATAGAAAAAAGGCTATTTGCTTCAGCTGTTCAGGGACTCCTTTGCTGTTTGCACATCCATCTTGTTGGACTGCCATCATTTACGAGACTGACTATTGAGTGGTGACTTTAAGCTCCCTATTTCTCCTTGGCAGGTTTGCTTTGCAACATGCTTTGATCCCAACATTCTGGCTGACCTCCAATCAAAACAAGGGAAGTTGTTAAGCCTGAAAGCTACCTCTGCAGAAATACTTTACAGGTAAATGTATTGCTTTAATTTGTGGATGATGTGATTATGACAATACATGTCATGATTTACAAGATAAGCCTATATTTTCCGCATAAAAGGAGCTTATGGTCCAATTTGACAAATCGTCTTTTACTATTTTCTCCGTGTAGTTTTGTGTTCATGCTACTTCTATCAGCTACATGAATACAGAACTGATCCTTATGCATTTGTCTTAACAATAGTGAGATTGAGGAAAGTGAACTCTCTGATGCAAGCTCAACAAATTTGAAAGAAGATGGATCTTCACCATCCCTAACTTTGGTCAGAAAGCAGTTTGCTGGTAGATATGCTATACCAGCTCATGAATTCACCAGTGAAATGGTTAGTCTTGTAAAATATATGTAATTTTGAAGATCTGTTTTCCCTTCCACTTCTGTTTTTCTTTCATTGGTATGGCATTTTGGAGTTAATCTATGTGCATATGGAAAATCAAGGATGCTATTCAGATAAACTGTTGGTTATGTTGGTCTAACTTATAGAAGGTTCCATTTTCCATAGGTTGGAGCTAAGTCACGTAACATTTCATATCTAAAAGGAAAAGTGCCTTCCTGGGTAGGAATTCCAACATCAGTTGCCCTGCCCTTTGGAGTTTTCGAGAAGGTTTTGTCAAATGATTCAAACCAGGTTTGTCTCATCTCATCTCATGTCACTTAATGGTAATTCCCTTATAGAAGTGTATCCAACATCAACAGAATGCCAATTCTAACATATTGACCTTTGGAACCCTTCCAAAATTATCGGAAATGACATAGGGGATTATCAAGCAAATGCTAGATGTGTTTGCCTAGATGAGGGCTTCACTCAGTGAGGCATGCATTTCATGGAAAAGAGGGAGGAAACACCCTGATTTATTGGATTTTTATTGAAAAAGAAGACGATCAATTTATTCCTTGCAATGGTGAAACATACATCCTTGTTCTTCAAAAAATACAGGACCTTCCCTGTTTTGGACTTATTTTCATAATTTACAGTGCATTGTTCTCACCTTCTAAGTTCAATATGACTTTTATCAGTAGCCAATATCTCAGTGTCGTGGTGTGAGAGCTCTTATCTATATTTAACACAGTATGAGATCTCTGTCTCATGTGGGTAAAAGCCACTTGTTCAGAAGTGGTTTCAATTTACTGCACTTAACATAGAGTTGAAATTGGCTATTTCTAATAGAGATATGTTCTTCATCAGTTGATTGGAGTGGACTTGACCAGTTCTGTAATATTGGTCCAGTCACACAACTCACATTAATAGAATATATTGTTTTCCCCCCATTGTTCGCAGGAAGTAGCGGACAAGTTAGACGCCCTGAAGAAAAGGCTAGGAGAGGGAGATTTTGCTGTACTTGGTGAGATCCGTCAAACAGTTTTGCGGCTTTCAGCACCACCTCAATTGGTATGCCTTGCTGCTGTTCAAATAGAAATATCAGTTTAATTTCAAGCTTCAAAAGTTCTGGGCTACTAGGGGACCCCTCTTCTGAAGGGGAGATCCCCAGATCAAGTAATGCTGATTTACTGAGTCTAAGTTTTGCCTAAAACATTATGTAATCCACTGGAGAAAAATTGCTTGGCTGGTGAGCATATTAACCACCTTAACTTGGTAGTTAGCTGATGAATCTTCCATGGGGCAATGCCAACAGATTGCCTAAAAGATGTTTTTTTTTCTTTCAACAGTAACTAAGAATTCATCCAACCAAGCCAGAGCTAGATACAGAAAGGCGCAAAGGGGAAGAAAGATGATGGGAAATCATCCATTCTTAGGACATGGGAAATTACACGATAATGCCCCAATTACCCAATGAAATATCTCAAATCTAAGAAATTGCACCAAATTGATGATGAAAAGTCTCAATGGATGAAAAGATCATTTATTGATTCTGCATTCTTGAGGCACATGCTACATCTGTTTATGATCATTATATTCTGCCACCGAAGTTGTTCAGTGGTTAACGCTTCATCTTTGGTGGTTTGGCCAAAACCTACCCAAACACTATGGTTCTCTGAGGGCCAGGGTACCTCCACATTTCTTTCAAGAAAGATGTAGGCTCTCCTACACCATCGTTCCTCTAAAGAATATGGTAGAAAGATTTTACTAAGAAAATTGCCGACCTATCGAACTTCCATTGCCGACAATCCTCACTGAAAATATCTGGGACCGCAAGCCACTTACAGTCCTGGAGGTGGATGAACTCTTCAATTTCTTCATCAGTAATATTCCTATGAAAAGTAGGGGTGTGGACTGCTACATGCCCACAACATTGAAGCATTGAGCCACATATGCTCGTGGACAGTTTGAAATGCTATACAGAGAAGGAAAGTGAGGCGAAGAGGATGATCCCCGCACCAAGTACCTTCCCAAAATTTTACCTGCATTCCACATCCAATCTGACCCCTTCTTGAATCCATATAGCCATCCCATCATTACCCTTCCAAATCCCTGAAGCTCTGTGCAATGTTGATTGAAGAGTGAACCATCCACCTTCTTGCTTGCCATAGTGACATGCAATAGCTGATTCCAAAGGCTATTGTTTGCCGTTCCTAACTGGCAAACTTATCTTCGAAGGAAGGTATAATTAGTAGTTGTACCATCTTTTATCCTTCCAAGATGCATCTTTTACCTTTATCTTTCTTATTCTCTCTGAAAATGCATGTCATGTACTGTTGTTTTGGAAGTCAGTAGGATTATTAATGCAGGGGCATTTTCACACCGGGCTTGAGTGGGGTGGCCTGTGGGATGCAGGGGCATACTTGGGGTGGGTGGCTTGTTTGAGGAGGGCCCCATCCATGTGAGGCAGGTTGCTCGTGTGAAGCGGAACCCATGTGAAGTGGGGCCTACGAGGGGGGTTTGGCCGTGGTCCTAACCCATGGGATGTGGGGCCTTGACTATGAGATAAATGGATTGATTCGCCATGCTTTATTAGTTTGAGGTTTTAGAGCCAGTTGTTAATCGTCCTGCATCAATTATATTTATACACAGGTCAGTAGTTAAGGGACCGTAATACCCATGGACTAGGTCCAAGGTTGCCTCTGTTCTATTAATTATGGCTGACATAGGAGAAGTAAAACACCTTGGATATAGTAGAAATATTAACATTAATCGTTTACACACAGTAGTGAACTTATGCCTGGTAATATACATGTTTAAAATGAATAACACTCAGCAAACACTGAAACAGCCATGAATATGTAACAGTTTGCATCAATGTTTGGCACTAGATCTTAGTAAGTAAATGAGCAATGGCAGGTGCAATTGGATGAAGTGTCAAACCATGGGAACTCATTGTAACTGCATGGATCTTCTGATAATTATAACCGAATGTTAAGCGCCAGCCAACATTAAAGTATCAGCAATACATGGATCCTTACTCTTGCTCGGGTGGCAGACTCTCAAGAGTTTCAACACCCGGTCAAGGGTTCGAGTATCCATAGGTGGTGAAATTCCACTAGCGTGAGTGCATGGGGTGTGTGTGCGTGTGGAATTTTTTTTTTTTTTTTTTTTTTTTTAATCAGCAATACATAAGGTCTCGACGTGAATTCCACAAACTTAGTCTTTTGATGGTAATTTACTTTATTTTATTTTATTTTATCATGGATGGTGGTTTCTCGAAGTTAACATGGTACCATTAAGAAGTGTTAATGAATGAGATAGTGATATGGGCCTACATAGGGCCACTTAGATGGGTTATTTTGGTCTAGGACACAGAGGGTTTTTTTTTTCTTTTCTTTTCTTTTGTTATTAATGACATTTCTGTAATTATGAGACTTCCATAATTTTTTATTTATTTATTTTTGGGGGCGGGGGGGGGAGCTCCCCCAACTTGAGCCCTTTGTTTTCTTACCATGTGTGAAGTAGCCTCATTGTCACTTCATATGTGAGAAAGTTTCTAGTGGCAAAATCTCTACTTCGTATGTTTGATTTGAGGACCTACTTGCTGATATATTCACCAGGTCTCTTCGTTCCACTCAGGCTATGCATAATATATTCCAAGCTTGGCATGGATAATATCTGCTCCAGCATGAGGGGCAGTACTAATGAATGTGATATGGGCCTACTTAGGGCCACTTAGATTGGTTATTTTAGTCTAGAACATGGAGGGAATTTTTTGCTTTTGTTATTGATGGCATTTCTTTACGAAACTTTCATTGTGGGGTGGGGGGAACCGTAACTTGAACCCTTTCTCCTCTCTCTCCGTTCTCTTCTCTTTTCTCTTTTACTTCTTCTCCATTCCATCTCTCTTTACTCTAATTTAGAAGAAGAAACCTGCCAAATCTGTGGAAGGCTCTCCTCAAATGCTATCATTCACCATATTGATCTTTAGGGAACCACTATTTACACTCACTTAGAATGATTACGATTATAAGCTGGGCAACCTAATGTTGAAACACAAGCCTTCTACCACTGTGCTATGGGCTCGAATCTATGCTCCTATTTTATAGCCAAACGTGGGAAGAATGGCCATATTTTATCTATTTACTTTTTTGTTGATAAGGACAGTCGAAATAATAGGTTATTTACCAGTCAGGGTGGGTGCTCATAACAGTTTCCTTTGTTGCTGATTTTTTTAAATATTTTTTCTAAATACATGTAGTTATTGTAAAAGGTATGCATGCAGCAGGCCTCTCCAGTTCTATATCTCTTTTGACTGTTTAAGATGGAACAAAACACTGTTGCACGCAAGCAATTTCTTCAGAAAGGAAAACGATATTCATGTTATAGGATTTGTTCTTGGAACATGTTGATCAAAACTCAGCTTCGGAGTGTGACTCATCCAGGGAACAAATCCAGTATGATTCATTCCACATTGAAATGAAACTAATACATGTTCTGGGGGATTGACTCAAATTTTTTTGCTTTTGTTTTTTAGTTTTTTTTGGATTGATGCTTGGGAAGAAAGGTAAATTTGTTATATGATTATGTATTAACAGAAAGTGCTGTTCTCAGGTGCAAGAGCTTAAGGACACGATGAAAAGCTCAGGAATGCCTTGGCCTGGGGATGAAGGCGAGCAGCGTTGGGAGCAGGCATGGATGGCAATAAAAAAAGTGAGAGTTATCTTTATGCTTTCTGAACATCATAGGCATGGATGGGAATAAAGTACCCATGTAATCGATGCTTTGCTACATATTTCCTATGTTTCCTGTTTTGATTTAGAGAAAGAAGTTTCTAATAAATAGATGGCGCTGCTGACGAAATATTCTATATTGTTGTAAGCTTAACCTAGTGATGCAGGGACATGCGATAACTTAACCCTAGATGCATGTATAATCAGGTTAAAGAATATTCAAATAAATACACCAATTAACTAATTGTTTCCAATCAAAGGGATTAGGTAAATCTCAACACAAAGATGAGGTTATTTTGTCAGGATTATGCTCCTTAGCATAAGATCACGTAAACAGTAAAAAAGGGAGGACCTCGGGATATGAGGATATCCCAGATCTAGCATAAGTCAGTTCATGAGTAAGCTTAGATCTGATTCTACTGACAAACCATCCATTTTTTCCGTTCGAACTAGAAAGGGGTATCCAGAGAGAAACGAAATGAGTGAAGGATGAGGGGTTCGAGATGAAGAAGGTATAGGTCCTTTGTCGTCAAAAGAAAAGGAGGAGGAGGATTCTTACCTTTTCCCTGCACCTCGAAGATCTTAGAAAGAGGGAAACTTGAAATCGGGGTGGAATCCTCAACACCCAAGGGCCAATCCTGAAACCCTAATCTCTTGAATAAAGAGGAAGAAAATAGACGAATTCTTATTCATTTAATAATAACGAAAATAGGGTTCCTCACAACGTATATATAAGTTATGGAAAAAGTAAAAGTGCACTAAAGCCCCTGGAAACAAGAAAAATAACAAAAAGACGAAAAATAAAGAAAGTTGCAATAAAACCCATGAAACAAGAAAAATAACAAAAAAGTCTAAAACTAAAACACCCCTGTGGTAGGATGTGAAATCCGACCCATGAATCTATCGTCGGGGTGAACACCCGTGTGATAGGGTGTGAAATCCGACTCATGGATCTATGGTCGGGGTGTGGTCATGCTGCTCCTACACTCATAGCGTGCCAGAAAGTGGGTCCGATGGAACCGTCGTCCATCCACATTAACTCTTCCGCTCTGGTACTCTGTTGGCGACGCCTCCTCCTTTGGTACACTCTAAAGGGTGCACCACTGATGTCCGCATCACCTAGTTGGGACAAGGCTATGACGATGGTGGTGTTGTAGTGCTGTTGTATTAGATTGAATGTGAGAAATGCGCATGAGTTGCTGTTTTGGATTGGCATACAAGCAATGCATTGATGAAACATAGTTGAGATATTCAAATTAATATAATAGCAATTTACTGAAATTGAGTTAAAGATTTGGAATTGTTATGGAAACTGAGAGAACGATTTGGTTTCTGTTTGTTTTTGTATTTTTGTTAGAATTTTGCTGGCCAGGCTCACAGTGGGATTCTACCCACTACTCTCCTCCATGTCCCCATTTATATATGACAAAAATGGTCCTTAAGGGGGAGGATGGATGTATGGGGGGTGCAACCCTGTTTGCAACTGAACCTTGGCAGGAACCTCTTTCAGCCATTCATTTGTCTATGCTCTTTGTTCATTTAATTATATGTTTGGCTTGCGGCTAAATGAATGACTATGATTGTTGTGACTGCATGCATCACCTCATTTTGTTTTTTTATATGTCATGCAACTGCTTGGAGTTCAAAGTCCTATTTTACAAGGTGCTTATCAATCTGTTTCATCTAGGTCTGGGGGTCAAAGTGGAATGAGAGAGCATATTTCAGCACCCGGAAAGTGAAATTGGATCACGATTATCTCTGCATGGCTGTCCTAGTTCAAGAAATCATAAATGCTGACTATGCATTCGTCATCCATACAACTAACCCATCTTCCGGAGACTCATCAGAGATATATGCTGAGGTATTTCTCTCTAAAAACTCATGAATTCAATTGAGACTAAAGCCAAACCAACTGGGTTTGGCCGCGCTTTTGGTACCTTACGGGTAACAAGTCCAAACTTTGATTTTGAGATTTGTTGATATTAGATGGTATTTCTTATCATTGTTAAAAAACATGCTGATGGATGCAAAAGTCCCCTGATTCAACTCCAGGTTGCCCAGGCTCCAGGGTATAGATTCTTTTTGAGTCAGCAGAGTTGCACTCCAAATGGAGGACTGATTTCCATTGAACATTGTTTCTTTCATTTTGAGTTTCTAAATTTTCATGTGCATCAAGTAGATGGCCTGTCCTTGTCTGGCTCTAAATGCTTACCTATTTCAGCCTGCCTTATGTAGGTGGTGAAGGGACTGGGAGAAACTCTTGTTGGAGCTTATCCAGGCCGTGCTTTGAGCTTCGTCTCTAAGAAGGACAATCTTGATTCTCCAAAGGCAAGTATATTGCAAGTCATAGGATACGTGTATACATGGTATTAGTTGTGTGTTACAAGTGTCATGTGTTTTTTTCCTTCTTCTTTCAATTATTAATCTCTTGTGAAAGATCATGCACTGATCCCTAGCTTCAAAAACATGACACGTGCAAGTTATGTTTTGATCATGTAAATGGCAACTTTTTAAGACCATGGTTATGACTTGGCGATTCTGACCAACTCGTCTTGTCCTGAGTCAAGTTGGGACTCGGGCGAGTCGGGGGGTGACTTGTCAGAGTCAACTTTGATGAGTTGGCAATTGATGCTTAAGACACCCCGAATGCTAACATATTAGTACAAATATATTAAAATTATAACAAAAGGTTGTAAATATAGTATGGAAAATAGAAAAAGAAAACAAGAAATAGGAGAAGAATATAAACGATGATACATGACATAGGAGAAAAAGCATTAGTGTGTCTTGTCCTTTTTACTTGCTGGGGATCGTGCCTCATGTGTTTTGTTCGCTTTCAGGTGTTGGGTTACCCAAGCAAACCTATTGGTCTCTTCATAAGACGATCAATCATCTTCCGATCTGATTCCAATGGTGAAGATCTAGAAGGTTATGCAGGTGCAGGCCTCTATGACAGGTTTGTTCTGAGCAAACTCCCTGCTAAATACTGCCAACAACTAATGTAAGCTGTTTTTAAGCCAGATTGGGGCAGTGCACATGATGTACTTTGTCCATCAAATTGGCTTGAAATCTTGATGGAACTAAGTTCTTATATGACAAGAACTGAAATCAATGCAAGCAGATCCCTTTGGATGCACTATTGAATTCTCTTGCAATTATTAGTTTAATAAAAGACGAAATAACTGACACATAATTTCGTTTTTGGTATTCAAATTTGAGTGTGCACTACAGTGGTACTGAGCAGAAGTGGGGTCCATGCAATGTATGCGTGACATCCAACCCATCCATCAGATGCTTACACCCAATGCCCAAAATTAAGACCAAATGAAAACTCAGATGCCACAGAACAGGGGACAAGCTATGGGAGGGAACACCCACCCTTGATTTGCATGAGGGGCCCACCATGTTGTATGTATGGAATCCAGGTTGTCCATACCCTTAATCTTCCTTGGATAAAGGTTTAGAACAAAATATCAGGCTGTTCTACAGCTTAGGTGGGCCCCAGTCTCCCACCTTGTTCTTCTGTGGCCCACCAGAGCTGTGGGTAGCTCTGATTTTCAGGTCCTAGATTCAACCTGAGGAGACGCATTGGATGCATGGGTTAGATGTTATACATATACCACGTAGGCCCCACATCTGGCTGGGACAACTGTAAGCTTACTGCAGTACCAGTACCACTGGTGTGCACATTGAAAGAAACCTCAATTGAAATTATACCAATCCTTCCAATTTTACTGGCAATGCAATTCATTTAAGCCCCCAAAAAAGGGTCCCATGGAATGTGGGGACAGCATCTTATAGCAGAGCCGGTGAGAGCATCTCTACTCCAGTATGACTTTCAATGTGAAGAGATGTTGCACTTGCCATGTGTTTGAATTTTGATGCCCATGCATTCTCATGAATTGCAGTGTACCGATGGATGAGGAAAAAAAGGTTGTGCTTGACTACTTGTCTGACCAATTGATCATCGACGGCAACTTCCGCAAGTCAATCCTCTCGAGCATCGCGCGTGCTGGGAGCGCAATCGAGGAGCTGTATGGATCTCCACAAGACATTGAAGGTGTGGTGAAGGATGAGAAAATTTTCGTTGTCCAGACGAGACCACAGATGTGATTTTCATTCTTAGTTCTACTCTTACTACAAAAGATACATATAAATTAGAGAAGAAATAACAGATTCATGATACATGGACATGTACACGTACATCTCAGGTTGATGCAAACTACATCTCTGTGATTTTTCGAATAAATAAAATAGAAACAATTATAGCAATTATAATACATGGTGAGGAGTAGACTATATGATTTTCATTTTAAACAACTTGCATGATCATCATCAATCTAATTACTGGGATTTTGCATATGGAATGTGTCCATATGTGACCTGCTAGCCATTTTCATTTCAGCTGCCCCTTTTCATGTCTGCAGTTGGTGTAATCTTTGGATGTGGTCAGTGCTCCATTTTTTAGTAATGCCATGAAATCACAACATGGTCCTCGGTTCATTGGCTGGAATGGGCGGTTGGGTTGGGCTGGCTGGACCACGTCTGTACCCGACCCAATAGCTCAGTGAGGACTGGAATCCAAGCAAACCAGGCTCAGGCAAGGTTGTTTGTGGTCCAACCAGTCATTGGATCTCAAGCCCGGATCAAACCTGCTGGTTGAAGAATCATAGGAGTTCTGAGTTGACGTGCACTCCATCAGACCTGATCTGGTTTGACACCATGAGTCACCTAGACGATCCATCAAGTCAGGCTGATTCACCTTCGACTTCGGTTAATCCCAACTCAACTTGTGAATGAGTTTGTCTATGTTTATGAATCTTCTAACCATGCCAAGATGCAACCCAAGGTAGGCACAAGGCAACTTGCACTTAGGGCGGCCCAGCGGAACGGCAACCCTGGTTAGAAAGAGGTGCTCATTGCTCATTATTGGTAGGCCATTTGGGGGGTAATTTCTTTGGAGATTTGACCTAGATGGGGTATTTAATTATTCTGAAACGAGGAGACTTGCTAAATACTTAAATCAGTGTGATTGGCCGTGGCCATTCACAGTGGGCCGTGCATCTATACAGGCAAATGAGCTGAATTTGAACCATCCATTTGCTGAGGCTTATAGCTGGTCACAAACTGTTAAAATATTGTGCCCGAAAACCGTCTCATTGTCAGCCTTCAAATGGCTGGTAAAAACAACAAACTGCGAACATCCACAATCAATAGGAAAAAGGTGGCTAGGATTTTCCAGCCAGTATGAATTGTAGTCCCGTCGATGTTAAGTTCCACCAAGTCCACGTGTGTAGATCACCCTGACAATAGAGCCATGTGAGCCCCATCATGAAAAATGGACCCTCAAATGCATGGATGGGATGTCCTGCACACATGGTCACCTGCAGAGGAGCTTATGGGATGGGCAAAATTGTGTATTTGTGCATAAAAATATGAGTACATATGTAGGAAAAATCAATCCATTGATACCTCAATCGGAAACCAACTTCAAGAAAGATGTATCAAAGAGTTCTATCAGATGGAATTAATCAAAACCCAAGTTGAAGAACCGATTGATGAAATCCTATCGGTTCGAGTATCCATAGGTAGTGAAATTCCACTAGTGTGAGTGTGTGGGGTGTGTGCGCATGTAAAAAAAAAGAAAAAGTTTGATGAAATCCTATCGGATGTAACGATGAGATCAGGGTTGGGAACTCTGAATAGAATATCCAAGAATAGAAGAGGGCAAAATTGCATATGCTGTCACTTTCCATTATTCCCAGCTTCCTATTCTCACAGAGATGGATATCATTGGCGTCCATTTTCTTCTCCCGTGTGGCCCACTTACAAAACACCACCAAAAATCTCACTTCATTTAGTCAATGCAGGCGGCATCTACCTGTCCCGGCGCAAACAGCACATTCATCTGCATCTCCAGCTACATGGCTCAAGCAGTGCTTGATTCTACCATTCATGACATCCTGCAAAACCCAGATTTTATCTTTTACTCGAAAATGCCTACGTGCATGATTTTGTTCTTTTTGTTCCTTTTTTCCCCAACTGAAACTGAACTTGTATAGCAAACCGCCCCCATGAATGGGAAATGTGGCATTTCCAATGCCCTCACCCCATACCATCAAACAGAGGCAGTTGGATCATGTCATCCCTTTGGTTTCTGGCACCAGTGTCCCATAATCAATGGCCCAGACTGTTAACTTGGAACAACTGGAAAGTAGGAATTTTTTTATTTTTATTTTTGGTTACGTCAATCAGAGATCAGGGAATGCATGAGACCGGGGATGAATGGGTTTGGAAAAGGACAGTGGAGCAACAGCGGTTGTGCGGAGGTTGTTTGAGGAGGATGGGCGATGCACAGTTATGAGATGGACTGTGATGGGGAGAAAGGGTCTTGGTGAGAGGGGGATGGCAGAGGGTGTGTTCTGGCTAGAAAGAATGGTGGATGCTACGAAGATGATGGCAGAAGAGGGTGATGAGGACCATTGGGATGGCTGGCAAGGCGGCGATTTCGGTCGTCTATTGAAGTCAATGGCGGAAGAAGATTTGGCATTAGATGGTTACCAGAACCAATGTGTTCAATGTCAGATTGGAGTGATGAGCGAAGGGTTCAGGTAGGGGGGTTATGGGCTGTTATGGTGATGGAGCTATGATGGGAGGAAGCAGTAGTTAAAGGGGGTATGGTGACCATGGTGTCCTGTAAAGGCTGTTACATAAAGGTAATGGTGGCAACCGTTACATGTTACGGGGTCATAACGGTCGTAACAGCCGTTATGGAAAAAATGACCCGTAATTGCCGTTAACGGCACGTTATGTCCCCTATAAAGGCCATAATAGCCCCATAATGGTCTATTACTGGACATATACAAGTTTTTCATACTTTTTAATCAACATTACAGAGCATATACAGGTTTTTTGGGAGTTTTTTCGATAAATAAATAAATAAAAAGAGAGACCGTAATGGCCATTATGGGGTCGTAACAGCTGTTATGCTCCGTATCGTAAAGGTAACGGTGATGGCCATTACGGTTACCGTTACCGTTACGGAACACCTTGGTGGTGACAATTGGGAGTGATGGCGAGAGACTTTCTGGTGTGACAAGCTATGGAATGTTGGCAACAGGTGACGGTGGTGACAACCGCGCTATGGTGAACAGTGATTGAGATTGGATGGGCTGATTTCAGGTCCAACAATGGCGGACAATAAGGATAGTGATGCAATGTTGTAATGGTGGGCTATGATTGATATGGACGGTGAGGAGACAATATAGCACACTCCACCAATGGCTAAGGGGATATTGGTAGGGATGAGTGAAGACACCCAGATCCAATGCTCGGATTCATCTAAAGAGGAAGATGGACGGTCAAGCTCAGTGCCAAATGATGGCTACCATGTTAAGAATCAAAGACTACATTGTGGAAACCGTGTTATATTTATTTCATTGAGAATGATAGGAATATATAGAAGAGGTAGGCTGCCTATCCATCCATGAATCCATCCATATAGCTCTCTATACTATGTACAACTATACAAATGTATCCTGTATTCTAACAATGAGAAAAATATCACAGCTTCCCTTCGGAGAGAAGTATACATAGATACATCTAGCCTAGGCTGCCTATCTCAGTCCCCAAAGGTTATAAGGAAAGAGTTAGTACAACCAAAACACATTTCAGGAGTGGTTGGGGGTACTTTCCAGCCTAGAAAGTAAAATAGGAAACTAAATAAGCATTGGATATATAGTGGTTGGTAGAGCTTTAGAGAAACAAGGTGTGATGTGCATTTGGGGTGGTACAGAACTTGCATCAAATGGGGTGAATAAAAAATGAGACATGCATGGGAAAGACCGACTTTCAATTTTGGTGCAAGTTACAAATCCTAGGAATAGTGAATTCTGGTTTGTAAGTATTGGAACTGATGGATTTGTTGTTTTGGTCGGCATCCTAGACTGGGAGACATGAATCATGGTATTTGCAAATCTATAGTTTGGTTTACAAATGAGAAGTCGGACATGGAATAAATCCCTTCTTTCAGGAATGTGAGGACTTGCCAATCCTTCTTTTTGAGGATTTGGTGGGGGTACGTGGACTCCTCAATTATGGGATTTGCAAATTGTGGTCTTGGACAAAAGATTTAATGCAAAAATCCATGAATGAAGAATCCATGGATCCGAACATGTTTAGAGAAGAAAGATCAAACCGAAAATGGCTTGAAGAGAGATTTAGAAAAGAAAAGTGGAAAACAAAGGAGAGAGGTAGAACAACAAGCTATGATATCATAACCACATGGATACACCGCAGGTAATGCATGGCATATCTCTTAATCCTAACATTCCAGTATTTGGCATGCCTATGGAGGATAGTTTAAAGTAAAAAGAAAAAAAGAAAAAGAACTATATAGTGTGTGTGGACCATAGTAAAACGCCATTTTACACTCCAAATTATTGAAAAAAAAATCATATGATTGATTAAACATTTAAACTCTGTATATTTCAGAAGATAGGCAAAAAGATTTGGGCAAACCAAATTAAAGATGTCCTTGCAATAAAACACGTTTTATTCAAAAAAAAAAAAAAAACAAAAAAACTTTCAGGGTAATTTGAAAAACAAAGATTGGTGGTTGCCACCCATTAATAAAATTGAGTAGAAAACGAAATTTTTTAATAGAGACGGACTCATTTATATGCAGATTACTTGAAAAGGAAGGATTTGAGAGAGGCAAAGAACACCATTTGACTATCTATATTCATTATTATTCATACATGCAGAAATTATAATAATAATTTTTTTTTTTTCTATTTTAACCTTGCATATAGTATATACACACATATATGCACAAATATATACTTTTTTCACTCCGTTTTTCTGAGTCCAAACCGTATTATACATGAACTTCTCATTCTCCAAGTATTTGGTGTTTCCCTTTTCTTACTGAACTTTTTTTTTTTTTTTGATCAAAGACCAAATTAACCACAAACATTTCCCATACCTTTTTTTTTTTTCCTTTCCGTTTGCTGTTTTGCTAACTATGGCATGGACAAAAACAAGCCTGCAGGCCTAGATGTAATAAAGTGTATGTATACATGTATATAGGTTTACTCTTGGGTCCTATATTTTTTTTTGGGTCCTTACTCTTGCTAGGGTGGTAGACTCTCAGGAGTTTCAACTCCCGGTCAAGGGTTCGAGTACCCATAGGCGGTGAAATTCCCCTAGCATGAGTCTGTGGGGTGTGTGTGTGTGTGTAAAAAAAAAAAAAAAAAAGGTTTATATATACAGTTAGTGGTTGATATCATGCATATGCATGAGTAGAAATCTCATACCACCATCAACTCATGCAGGCCAAGAGGTGCCGTTATCATGTACGAGACACCCGGATGCTCCTTTGCAGCTTCAGCTGCTAAAGATGGAATATCCTAGAATGCAAGAAAATAATGTCAGATAGTAGCAAATTTCCCTTTTCTTTTAGAGACCATTTGGGTAGGGGATCCTGCATTATCGGGATTAAGTCTGACCCTGATTTTGGTGGGCCCCATGCCCTCCATGTAGGATTGGGCACACTAAACCAGCGCCTTCCTCTGCATAGATGCAATTACAGGCATTTTTGGTTTTTCCTAAAACTTCCTTTGTTGTGTTTTTGCAGAAGAAAACACTGCTTTATTGTGACGAACCCTATGTGGAGGGCATCGGGCTTGCCAAAATCAGGATTAGACTTAATCCCGATGACGTGGGATCCCCTAACCAAACAGACCCTTAATATACCATAGTTGTCGATAAAGAAAAATGGAAAGTATTAATTTCATTGTCATTTGTTTTCTTGGGTCCCCTCATGCACACCTGGTGCCAATGCCTACCGGGGAAGAGAAAGAATGGACTGATGATAACCCGATTTGCCCCTTGTCGCACACATGAATCGAATGCGCCTTTGATTGATGGTTCCGCCAACTCCTGCTTACATTGAAGGAAACAAAATTAATGTTACAAAAATGTCCAAGCATATTTAAATTGCAAAAGCCAACATCCAGGATCTAAGTTGACATAATGCCAATATTCCCACGTCTGCAAATGATGCATGAAGCATAAATATTGAATCAAACAGTAAAGAAAATAAGTAAATTTGAGTATACCTCTATACTCTCATAAATTTAAAAAGATTAATAAGAAAAAGCACATACATGAACATAGACGTGGGGGAAATTTTCGATAGGATCTATTGGAGATTTTGATTTTTCAAAATTTCAAATTTGAGTTTCTTACTCATTTAGGCAAAAGACATGCAGCAACTCATCATTGAAGTTCCGTCGAAGTCGTCAACCAAAATGCATAACAAGAAATGGAGCCTTAAAAAGCCTATAACTGAAAAGGAATGCTTAAACTTCGGAATAACCAATTATCTGACAACAAGATTCATAGCAGCCTTTTGAACTTGTATTTAAAAAAGAAAAAAGAAAAAAAAAAGTTAGGGAATGCTTAAACTTTGGAATACAATTATCTGACAACAAGATTCATAGCAGCCTTTTGAACTTGTATTCAAATAAATAAATAAAAAGTCTGTTCGAAGAAATCAATACATAACAATTTACGTGCTTTGTTGGTAGTGTAACCATTGACCATGTAGACTACATTCAAATTGATCAACTTCCCTACTATTGGGAAACATCTTGGTAGATGAATCACTTTCATGTGAACATCCTACTTTCTAAAACCCTGCCACCGAAACTTGGCAATCTAGTGACCTATGAGGCTTTGCTTAACATGGCTGTCAAATTGAACTTGATCAAGCTAAAGCTAGTCTGCACGATTTTATTTTTTTAAAGCCAAACACGTGTAGCTCTGCCTCCCATAGAGATCATTAATTGATTTACTATAAATGAAAATTTCACTATAGTTGTTTAGATTGGTGAAATTATCTTTTCTACTGTGGAAATGAAATTGTTTTCCTCAAATGTGATGTTTTCCACCATTTGCAAATTCAAAGTCAATTGTGGGAACCGATTTCCACTTCCATGGTTTTCCTCAAAAAAGGGCGATTTCCATTGCCATAGAAAAATGAAACAGAGATCTCCAAGATTTTTTAGAGATAGGTCTCAATTTTTTACAGTTGACTTTTCCACATTTCCATGGAAATTAAGTGTGCTAAAACAAAAAGGTTTTGTTGGATTGGATTCTTTTTCACAGATGTTTGTTTCCACAAATTTCCTCAGTGTGACGTTTTCAGTCCAAATCTACTTTTTGAAATCCACCAATCCAAACAGGAAAGAAAAAGATGAAAGAAAAGGTATCTTGCAACAATGGGAGGCATCCTTAGAATGCAGGGTAAGTAGATGACCCCCTTCCTAGCAAGAGAACATGCACAAAAAAGCTAACCATCAAATACAACCGAGGGCTCCCTCCCACCATAGAATTAGATTTCCTAAAGAAAATTGAAAAACCAATAGGAATCTCATACCACTCTTGGATCCATCATGAAATCTGCCAATCCCAAGGATAAGCAAAAAATGGAAGTCACCCGTCTTAATCTATTGGAAGAGTGACGTTTAATCACGATCAACACTTAAAAATTGTGATGACCCCAGTCCAAATAGATCCCATCTCAGCTTCATTAGATTTGCAAATAGCCACCCTGAGAACAGTCCTCATACTCCAAACAATCCCTCTATGATTTATACAGAAAAGCACAGCGGTTAACAAAATAAAACCTTATTGGGTATTTCGATACTTCAAGCAAATCAGGCAATGATGTCTCATTTGCAGCAACAAGGACTATCTTTTTACTTATTAAATCCAATACCTCGCTACCATAATTTTCCTAAAGAGTTAAAAAGAGATGATATGAAGGAAAGAACCTCACCATGTGAGCAGGTTCCACAATCGGGTACCCAGTTTTATCTCTAAACATCTCTACGAACACATCTGCAATTCTTGAAAACTATAATTTTCAGCTCGATACTCAATGAAGTATTATAGAATACTCAGCAAAAATTAATGGCATTTTCTATTGGGTCAGCATTCCATACAGTGGGCCCACCCTCCAGGTGCCCCAGACTGTGCATACAGTAGACCTTACCATGAATGCAGACGATTCCAGCCATCCAATTCATCCAATTTGATGACCTTTTCCGGTTGCATATGGACCATCTACTCTATTTTATTTCTAACCATCCATTTACAGATGACCATTAGATGGCCAAGATTGTCCAACATGGTAATTTTTGAAACATCACGGTGGAGCCAACCGGATGAATGGTCTGGATCACAGAAAGGTGGGCTGGACATTCGCATTATGCTGGAACTAAACCACCACAATTCCAGCAGGCAATTGAATCTCTCCTCATATTCATAATAAGTACCCGAGACCAAGTACTTTAAAAATCATTAAAATTATAAAAAGAAAGATTAATGTTATTTCCACCCCTAAAATTGACATTTCCACCCCCACATGGATAATTTGGTCATATCAGTATATCTATGAGTACTTAGAAGTCCTAACAAGCCAACCCTTCCAGGGTCGAAATGTCAATTCCTCTGCAGAAAAGTAACACTATGAATATCTAAAATCACACTTACTGAGCATGAGATTGGATTCAGTGCGCCGGGATCCGTGATCGACGATAATCACACCGTCCCTATCGCTCACACCACTTCTCTCTCCTTCAACAAACCCTTCATTTCTGACATTTAAACCCCATTTCGTACAAAAAGGTCCAATCTTTTTATAATTTCTCTGGAAATAAACGGATTTGGGAGAAACCCAACTTGGGTTTTTGATATTTGATGCAATTGAAGTTCTTGAAATTGGAATAAAAAAAAAACACATATATTAAAATCAAAACTCCAGAATGAAAATAATAATAATAATAATAATAAAAGAAGACGAAGAAGAAGAAGAAAAGAAAAGAAAACATTTGGGTATTGTCTGTTTTCACTAATTACAGTGTTTTTGTTAGTCAGAAATCAACAGCAATCGAAAATTGACGACAAGAACAAGAAATCAAAGGAGAGAAATTTAAAAAAGAAAAATGTCCTTTTTTTTTTTTTTTTGTAATACCTGTTAACGTTAACTTGAGGAGGGAAGGATGGAGAATACATCAGTCGCGTCGGAGCAGAGATGACCTCCATGGCGCACGTTAGACGTTGAGGTTAGCACAGGATGCTGAGTCAATAGTGCACCCGTTGCGCTGATCGTTTGCAGGATTCAGTCGCTTCACTGAAGGTTGGGGTTTTTTCAATGCCAGCCGAGTGAGCTGCGGCTAGAATACAGATGAACTGTCCAGCCGTACACGTGGCATCTTCCTCGTATCCAAACCGCCGAAATAGTGGACCCATAAGAGATGGATGATAACCCAAAAGTTACATTCTAATATACTGTTACATCAAAGGTATGCAATTTCTAAGTGCCCTGCGTATCATCCATCACAGAACCAGAGTATAAAAGTTTTTCTCAAGAGAAAAAACTAATACTCTGCGGGAGTATGTTGGTATAAGTAACACAAACTCAAGTAGACCATCCAGATCGTGGGCCCCACTTTGGATGCGTCATAACCTAAAAACCACACTTTGGGTGGGTCCCACTTGGATACTCCCGCCAATTTCTCCTCCACGGCCTCCTCAAGATCCATTCAAATGAAACTAGCCATTGGGAGCATTTCTTCCGTAAACCCCACAAAATCTTTCAAATCCTATGTTGAAGCATGTGGTTCCCTTCTCAAGGCATGTTCCAATCCCAACTCAGTTAAGCAAGGCAAATCCCTTCATGGGCATGCCATTAAAATGGGCATTTCATCCCACAGATTCATAGAAATCAAGCTCCTGATCATGTACTTGAATTTCAAGAGGTCTGCTGACGTTGATAAGATCTTCAAGCAGATTGATGGGTTTGATCTCGTTGCATGGAATTGCATGATCTCCAGCTATGTCCAAATGGGCCGCCTCGATGATGCCCGTCGCCTGTTTGACGAAATGCCTCACAGAAACACTGTCTCTTGGACCACGTTGATTGCAGGTTTCATGAAATTTGGGCGCGTGGACGACGCAGTCCGTTGTTTTGACACGAACCTGTTTCAGAACGTCGTGTCTTGGACTGCTATGATAAGTGGGTTTGTTCAGAATGGTTTGAATATCAATGCACTGGAACTTTTCCACCGAATGCGGGAGCTTGGGGTGGCGCCGAATGAGATTACATTTACTTGTGTTGTTAGAGCTTGTGTTAATGTGGGTGATTTTGGATTAGGGAAGAGCATTTTGGGATTGATTGTTAAGACAGGGTTTGATTGCAATTTGTCGGTTTGCAATTCTTTGATTACATTGCATCTTCGGATGGGTGAGGTTGATTTGGCGAGGAGAGTTTTCAACGGAATGGAAGAGAGGGACGTTGTTTCTTGGACTGCAATTCTTGATGTGTATGTTGAGATGGGGGAATTGATAGAAGCTCGCCGTATCTTCAATGAGATGCCAGAGAGAAACGATGTTTCTTGGAGTACGATGATCGCAAGGTATAGTCAGAGTGGCGATGCTGAAGAATCGTTGAAATTGTTTGATATGATGCTTCGTCATGGTTTTAAGCCAAATGTTTCATGTTTCTCTAGTGTCCTTAGTGCCTCGGCCAGCCTGGAAGATTTGAAACTTGGGATGAATGTCCATGCCCATGTCATCAAGGTTGGGATTGAAGACAATGTTTTCATTGGTAGCCCGCTGATTGACATGTATGGTAAGTGTGGAAAGACCGATGATGGGTGTCGGATTTTCAACTTAATTCCAGAGAAGAATGTGGTTTGCTGGAATTCTATGGTCGCGGGGTATTGTTACAATGCGCAATTTGAGGAAGCTAAGGAATTGTTTGAGCGAATACCAACAAGAAATACCATCTCTTGGAATGCCCTAATCACGGGTTACGTACAAAACGAACTATGTGAGGAGGTGTTCGAGGTCTTTGACAATATGCTAGCATCAGGGGCAATGCCAAATGGTTCAACCTTTTCTAGCGTTCTACGTGCTTGTGCAAGTTTGGCATCACTTGAGAAAGGTAAGAATCTTCACGGGAAGATCGTTAAACTGGGAATTCAATTTGAGGTCTTCATGGGAACTGCGCTTACCGACATGTACGCCAAAGCTGGAGACGTCGAGAGCTCCAAGAGAGTTTTTGATCAAATGCCCGAAAAGAATGAAATCTCTTGGACTGCAATGATCCAAGGGCTTGCAGATAATGGGCTCGCAGAGGATTCTCTTGTTCGGTTTGAAGAAATGCTAGAAACGGGGGTGAATCCTTCCGAACTTATGTTTTTGGCTGTTCTTTTTGCTTGTTCTCATTGCGGTTTTGTCAATAAAGGACTACAATACTTCGAATCGATGGAAACAATTTATGGTATAAAGCCAAGAGGGAGGCATTATACTTGTGTAGTCGATTTGCTGGCTCGAGCAGGCCATTTGAGTGAGGCTGAAGAGTTCATTAGAGCGATGCCTTTTCAGTCGGAAGCTAACGCATGGGCAGCTCTACTGAGTGCTTGTAGTATTTATGGAAATGATGTGATAGGTGAAAGAACTGCAGGCAAGCTCTGGGAAATGGAGAAGGATAATTCGGCCATTTATATCCTGCTGTCGAATATATATGCTTCGGCGGGACGGTGGAGTGATGTTTCAAGGGTGAGGAGGTTAATGAGGGATAAAGGATTGAAGAAATGTGGAGGATGTAGTTGGGTTGAAGTAAGAAACCAAGTTCATACTTTCTATGCTGGGGAGGAATCCCATCCAGAGTCTGCTGAAATTTATTGGATTTTGGATCTGTTGATGTCTGAGATGATTATTTCCAAGTAGTTTCACAGGCCAAGTGTTTTTATTGAATTTACATCTTTTCGTGCAAAACCCAAAAGAACCAAGGATTGTAATTTCATGGAAATCAGACATTCAAGCTATCAGAGGCACTAGAATTTTTTGTCTGGTTACATGAGGAGAATTTGGCTGATGCAGTTGAAAATTTCAGGCATGATTGTACTGGAATCCTGCTTTGATGGGCTCATCTTCGAACTTCATGATGCTCATTTTCAATGTTGGCCTCTACAAGAATCTTGTTTCTGTTTTCATATTCTTGTTTCTTGTTGTTATGCATGTGTACCGGAGTATGAAGCAGCTCATGCTGAGTTGTTGCAGGAAGTAGCAAGGGGAACTTCCATAGAGCAACCTTGAGCAAAACTGACAAGAAAAGATAATGATCCTAAGACGCTTGTTGTTCCTGAAAGCAAGATACCTGATGACCTTGTACAAATACAAGCATATATACGATGGTAGAAAGCTGGAAAACCCAACTATTCCCCAGATAAACAACTTGTGGCAATCGATCCTCTCTAGCTTTCCATTTATCACTAATGTAAGACCAAGTATGTGAATGAATCATTGATTCTTGTACAATTTGTAAAATGGGTAATGGGTTTTCTATTTTGTTTATTCTAAATCCTGGTTTCGGTCACATTCTTTGAACAGATGGGAGCTCGAAGAATGTAGGAAAGAGCTGCAACTATAATTAGAGAAAAGAGCTGCAACTATAACTAGAGAAAATATATTTTACAGTGGAAAGAATTCTGCGCAAGAAAAAGGGAAATCATGCAGTTTCTTATTAAATATGCCACTGAAGCATAGTGAAAGACTCCTCCCACACCAATAGTGCCAACAACATTAGGCTATGTGAAGCTTGATCAGCTAGAACTTTCGTGTTTTATGTAAAGTGAGAGAGATGTTATTGTATTGAGAGCTGCTTCTTCATTTGTTGCCTTTGAGTATAGTGGATCAGTGTGAATCCATGGATGTACCGAAAGGGAACCACATAAATCTTTATGTTGTGGTTTGCATCTTTTCTCTATTTTCTTTTTATTTTGATATTGTTGAGTATGGTCGAGAAGGGATCTCTTCTCCCAACAAACAATGCTACAACTTCGGTCACACGCTAAATAGGAGCCGGATGGTGGTCGCATTATCAGCTTGAAAATCTTTAAGCTTCGTGATAAAGAACTTCTGGTTGGATAATTATGTGATTGTGATGCCTTTTTCTTTCAAAAACTATTGCATGCTTACATCCCTTTGGGTCTTAGCCTGCCCTCTTCTATTTTGAAGGCGATGATTGTAACAAATAATTTCGGCAAGACAAAAAGTTCATTTCACTATATATTTGCAAGAACTACTTTTCCTTTGTTGCACATATGTTTGAAGTAAGACTCTCCAACACTTTTTTCTATAAATACATGTCTTGGTCCATTTATTAATATAAATTGGCTGAATTAAAGGTTCATCTTGGAAGACGAAAATCTTCACATCTTTGATGCAAAAAGTTTACGTTGGTGATGGTGTGATCCATGGGCCAAGCTTGGATGGTTTAATTGATTTTTGGGCTGGGCTTGGGCTAAAGTTATTTTAGCTGAACTTCATTTTTTGTAAATAGTCATGCAATACAAATACATGTATCATGTTGTGTAGCTTACCATTTCATTATCCTACATGTCAATTTCTTTGTGTGCGTGCGGCCCAATTGATCAATGGATGGATTTGGAGCATTCACGTGGGAAATAGAGATTTGATCAATTTTCAAACCAGGTTGGGCCCAACCATTTTTGGGCTCAGGATTGGGCCTTGGTGTGCCAATGTCGGCCTAAGTCTTGGGTCTTTTAGTGTTGGGCCAGACCAGGTCGATCCGAACCTGGTCCAAACGCAGCTCATTGCCACACCTAGGCCTGACAAGTAGGCCCATCAAGGAGCAGACCAAGGTCTAAAGATATTTTGTTTTGACGCCCAGTTCCAACATTGCTTCTGGCTGTCATGATTTGGGCCTGTCCTGTTTCTCAAGTCCGTGGTCTGTGCTGAAGCCTGCTTATGGGTCTGGTCCATCCAGATCTGGGCCATGCACACCACTAGAAAGTGATATGATTCACAACCTTGAAATGACAAACTCTCATGCAATCCATGATAATATGTGGCCCACGTGTACGACATCCGGTCCACTCATCCAATGGGTGGCATCATTTATGGCCCATCAACAAAAAAGCTTATACTTGCTGGATGATCCTAGCCACTCAAATATGGAACTTGTGGCTAACTGCGAAACTTCTCCAATTGGATGGGTAGAATCATCCAACCGTGTGATTTTTAGGCAATGGTCCACGATGATGCAGCTAGCCCCGAGTTAGAGAACAGGGATTGTAAATTACTAACTTAACTAATATAGATATTTGTAAGGGTCATTTTCTTTAACACGGGAAAATGATTAAACATGTGTGAAATCTAGTCAGTTCATCAGGTGAGCACCCCTTGTTTGGCATTGATCTCAAAAATCAATTTGATTCAACACTCGGGTGGCCCACTTCATAAAACTCTACCAGAATACCTCTAATCCACATGGTATGGTTCATCTGAGTTTTTAAATTCTGTGACCTTTTGGTATTTCTTTCATCCTAATGAGGAACATCAGTGGCATATAAAACACCACGGTGGCCCCTGCAAAAAACTAATGTTGGAATCTCATCCCAACTTTTTCCTAGGGTGTGGTTTATCTGAGTTACGGATGGTTATGATTTTTGGATATCAAGTTGAACACGAGGCATTGTACCTGATGGACGGTGTGGATCTATGAAAATTTCCCCACTAGGTTCTCTGTGCGCCAGCACTGCTCTCATCTGAACGTGGCATTGAGTTCTCCGCGTGTCAATTTCAAGACCCCTGCGATTGAATTTTAGTGGGATGGGAATCCCCTGCAACGCCTGTTTTCCACAGCTCGTAAACACCCAAACCCTTTGGGGTCCACTATCTTTTATATATGAAACCTGATCCGTCAATCAAGTTATAATCCTCAAGTTCACCACAAACATAAAAAATATCAGTCCAACAAAACACTCACATGAGCCACATCAATGAAAACAATATAAAATTGCAGGCAAACCTCTCACTTTATGGCCCACCTGAGTTTTAGATCAGGTTGATTTTTTTACATTCCATTCATCCTTTTGAGTCACACCTGATGTACAGGTTTGATGAAAAATACACATCGCGGTGGTCCCAATCACAAACATATGGTTGTTATCCCATCCCCATTGTTAACTATGATGGGGCCCACATGAGTTATGGGTCTGGCTGATTTTTGTCTATAAAGCCTACAACCGAGAAGCAGACCTGATAGACGGAGTGGATTTTAGATATACAAGACGGTGGTCCGTAAGAGCATGGGTGGGTATGGTAGAGGATTCCGGTCTATCTTAGTGCCCGACAAATCAGCTTTATGAGTAGAAGAGCTTTTGTTGCCTCATGCCTGAGAAGCTGATAAAAATGAAAGCTGACGGAAACATCTCCCTCTCTCTCTAAGTGGAGTGGGAAGCTTTAGCTTTTCTTATGCTCATGCGCGTGCGGTGAAATACTCAAAAGGCCATTGGACGGTGCACGACTTCCACTTAAAAAAAGCACTAATTATCCTTTTCCTCTCTTTCTATTAAAAAAAAAAACACTTGTACGTAGCCAGGCTTATTTTCATTAACATAGGTTAAACCACTTAACTATCATAAAATCCGCCATGTCCATTAGATAAATAGCACCTTGTTTGGCCTTGTTTCCAAAAATCAGTTTGATTGAACACTTAGGTAAGCCACCTCATAAATTAAACCAAAAACCTCTAAATTTACTTGATATGTAAGTTTTGGAATACTTTGAATTTTGGCTAGTTCTTTCATCATGGTTAGGCACATCAGATGAATGGATTGGATGACATATAAATATCATCGTAGGTCCTATACAAAACTAATGGCATATGTTTCAACCTTATTATTTTATTGTGGTAGTTTTTCTTAGCCCCTTTTAGAAAAGCATTTATACAAAATAAAAAAATATTGTGACATAATAATACATGTAACTATCATCTAAATCTAAATTAACTCCAATGTCATGATAGGCACAATATGTATCGATCATTAATGTATATACACACTCAAACTAACCGTACTGATAGAATCTTAGATGTCAGAGGGTCAAACCCTTGACTAGACTTTTGGCTCACTTTGTAATTATAGCATGACTTAGATGAGTCAAAATCAAGTGCCAACAAATTTTAAGCTCTTCAAGTACTTCCTCATAAGTATATACATGTGTAAAGTATAAATCATGTTTAATAAAGCGCCAAAAAGTGTCCAAATTATCCTATAGACCATACCACGCTAGCATGTGCATCTGCAAATGGTGTTGTTGTGGATATTTGTACCTAAGTTTCTTGTGGTAAAAATCACTGCTTTTATATAACAAATCTATATGAATGTTTTTGAAAATTAAAAGGTACATATAATATATTTATTTACTTTTTAAAAATAAATTATTTTATTTAAAAAATTATTTTTCTTATAAAAGAATAACGGTTTGTCTATCCAATAATTTACTACTATTGGTTGTTTGGTTTCTAAGAATCTAACCCTTGAGAAATGATTCCGTCGATTAGGGATGAGCTGAAATGTATGTTTAGGTTCTGATAAAGAGTGAAAAATGAACTACTATAGGAATCCAATGTAAGTCATTTTTAGAACTGATGCTAAAACCAGTTGATGATCCTCTATAATGAACCACTCTTCAACAATAATCGATTGCTACAAATATGAGATGGGAAGCAATGGCTATGAAGGATGAAAGAAGAGATAGAACCCATATAATTTAAATTTCTATATATCCATACTCCTACTTTTGATATACAATTATGTATGTATATATACAAAATCCATGTAACCCTTAAAAAAAAAATTTTAATAACAATAAATAAAAAAATAAAAAACATTAATATTGTTTTTATCTCACATCACCCAATAGATAGAAGGTATGTGTCCTAGGTAAATAAATAATTTAAACATACATTATACTTACCCTTCTAGACTTCTAATGCATTGGAACTTATCATCTCTCATATGTCAATCCAAGTATTGATCAAAACAAAAACATATCTGGTGTATGTTACTTGCATGCATAAATTAGACCTTGGGAATGTTAATTCACAAGAATGGAAGCCCAAAGAAGGCTATCTATGTCACGAGACTCGATATCACTATTTTTCCAGAGAGCCATGTATATTTTTGAATGATTTTGATGGTTTTCCAATGACCCATTATTGTATTACAAACAATCCATAAGGAGTCTTGACATATAAATATATATATTCCTTAATGACAATCAAAGAAAAATTAATAGCCTCCCTATTAACTCACAGCAATTACCATAGCAACTTTTTAACTTATGACCATTATCATTTATAGGCTTTCATGGCCATTATACCAGCAGAAAATTTCTATTTAGCTGAGAATTCTAACATTTAATTCTTAAAATTAGTCCTTCTTATGATTTTCATTTTGAATGGATTGTATACTTTTGAAAAATAACTCTTACCCAACTATCATATTTTTGAAAAGGATAAAGAGAATTCACCTCTCCTAATAACTCTTTCCCAACGTGGAAATTCATAAATGAGTTTCTTACAGACTTTCCAAGCACCCAAACACCAAAAACATAGTTTTTTTTTAAATTATTTTTTTGGGAACACAGATTCAGGAATTTGGTAATTGTAAGATCAGAAATGATATTGGTTTTTTTAAAAAAATAGGGCAGTTTGGTTATTTTAGTATTGGAAAAGGTGTCCAGTGGGGGTAATTTGGTAATTCTGTAAAGTTACAAAAGGCAGAGTACTTGGGAGCTCTGATTTAAGAAGTGTCCCATGTTGCCGCTTCTAGATTTCAGTGTTTACTCTGTGGTTTTCAGTTAATCCGTACATTGATAAACTCCATATCTTCTTTCTTCAAAGAATCTTTGTATCTTTGATGTCTGTGCCACCGCACTTCTCTTTCTCAACAGAGCTGAAGAGTGACCAACTCGGAAAGTCACTACTTGTAGCTGGCTATTGTTGTTGCTCTCACTGTAGGAGTAGCTGTCGTCGTTGCAGCAGCAGCTGTAGTTCTTAATGGGGGTTTGATGCAATAGGCTCTATGGGTGATCTAATTCCCTGCAACTTAGGTAGCCTGTGCAACCAAAAGCTACGCAAGACCCACCAAAAAGTATGCATGACATCCCCTCCACCCTTGGTCTTGGTCCACTTATGTTAAAACATGAATTCGAAAATGAGATACATCCAAACTCAAGTGGGCTACATCACAAGAAATGATGGGAATGAAAATGCCCACTATTGAAATCTTATTGAGGATCTACTATGATGTTTATATACCATCCAACACACTCATAAGGTTATTTCAATCCAAAACTTATGTGGCCCAAAAAGGTTTAAATGGTAGGTGTTCAATCTCAACTGTTTCTTATGGTATGGCCCACTTGAATTTTGAATTTCCCTATTTTTGGGTATGAATCTTAACATAATCTCACTCAATGATTAGACTCATGCATTACGGTGGGCTCTATAAACTTTTTGGTCACAAGGGCTCCTTTTATCAAGGGGTTGTAGGAAATTCGTGTCCATTCCATAGGTTGGGGTTCAGGGTTGGAGCCATTAGATCTGTATCATGTTACAATGATCCAAACCATTTTTATGATAGGCATGGATGCGAGATACACTAGAAGATTCTTCACCGTTGAAAGATCCTGTTAGCATCCAAGAATCAATGATTGAGGGCATGTTTCTTTTTCCAATTACCCCATAAAATGAAAGTAAATGGGCAATGATTGCAAATTTTTTTACTTATCTAGTAATTTTAATTATATTTGATTAAAATAATGACATATTTTCATTATTTATTTTAGTTTTGAAATATTGTACCTATTGAAATTTTATAATATAAAATTGTAATGATTATAAATACATTTATCTCTCTTATTATATATACATTTGACCATTAATTTATGTGACTTAATACTTATTTAAACATATATTGAAAAATAATAATAATGACCCACTTATATTATTTAACTTTGTAATTAGAAAAAACAAACATATGTTAAAGGAGATGATTCATATTCAAAGAAAAATTGTTAAAAAAGATTTTGATTTGAGGATATCTTTTTGGAAATCTCCCATCAACAATAAGGCCCATCATACAGGTGGTCTGGATCATTCAAACATGACCCCTTATCGAACAACTATAGTCTAGAAAAGCAATAGGTCAGGATTAAGTGGAAACCTTTATTATTAGGAGTTTGCTGCCTCACACTCATTCTTCCACCCTGCACATCTAGGTGTGGATGTAGCAGGACCCGCAATTATGCTGAAGTCTTTTCTAGACCATGACCAACTAGTCTGCCTGACAATCGAATGCCCTGAGGTTTTTTTCTTCAAATGATATAAACCACGGGCCCACCAGGTGAGTAGATTGGATATTCCATGTTCATGCATCACAAATAGAGGTGCATGTGGACGGATGCTTGTGGGCCAAGGCAGGTATTGTTCTTGCTGTCATCTCTACAGGAGAAATGACCATCTCAAGTCCCTCAATACACAACAGTGCGGATGACAAAGGATTGCAACCGTCCATGAAGTGATCCCTACTAAAGGTGGCCCATCGTTTGAAAAAGGTGATCAGACAATCCTAGCCATCAGTTTTCCCAATTGAATATCAACCAATAACCATTATTTTCCTTTTTATTGCTCATTTGAAGGCCACTAATCAGGTGGTCACTGTTTTCATTTTATGTGCTTCCAACATCAGCCATAAGAACAACGAGAATTGACCGCTTCTGATCCACCATTCACCTACCAAGTGAACAGTTGAAGGTTACATTGCATGGAGGGTGGGGTTTGATAGAAATGGAGCCTAGCATCACATGACTAACATGCATGGCTTTACCCCCACCTTCAAATGGCACCATTGTGATCAATCTGGACCATTCGTTTAGCATGTCATGTGCCAAAAAATGGCATAGCGGCATGTACTTTGAATTTGGACTTTTGGATTTATCTTTTAACTATTTATTTATCTCATGCAACTCTGACTTGCCTGATAGATCTTTGTCCATTTGATCAATCCACATTTTGAAATGGGCAAGGATCTTAAACCGCCACCTTGTCGAGATGGATCTCTAAAACCCCATACAAAAAGATTAGATAGAGCTGGGTTTAATTAACTAAAATGTAATAACATGTGATGAAGTTAGAAGAGGTGAGTTTTTTTTTTTTTGGAATCAATAAAGCAAGTGCAAACATAATTGATACATATATCACCAATGTTAGCTATCACACCAGTTATAACACTCTACAGACTACAATCTAGAGTCACATTGATGCTCTCTACAGAGCACAATCTAAAGTCAATTCAATGCGGCAACGCCGCATCAAAGGCCTACTGCTGATGTCCCATGAATAATGGGAGCAATCAACAACCATCTTAAAAAACTACAGTCATCCAAGGGAACCCACAAAGACAACAGAGATAGCAGAATGGCAGGGTTATGCTTGCAGTAGCTAATAACCTGATTGCTTTGCTAATCTCAACTAAGACAACATAAAGGTGAGTTTAATAATGATTAGTGGCATCTTAATCCAAGGGTTCTTGATTTATTTTTTTAATATATCCAACCTTTCCATAGATGCAACTTTTTAAGAAGAGACATTTCCTTTTGAATCCTTTTACAGTCTTTATTTATTTCATAGGAACCTCAGGAACCAAACACCTCACAAATCCACTAAATCTCGTATTTCAAGAACTAGTTAAATCCCACTTGCACTATTATAAGCATCCCTAAGCCCACGTGCTGCTACCTATGCCAACCTGGCATTTCTACAGGACATCTAAGCCGCGCATCCAGTGGACCCCACCAAGCAGACGACTTGGGACGAAAATCAGCCTGCCAGAAGTGTGAACCAGCCTGTTTTTGGACCAGATCATATGCATCATCAGAGCCATGCACCTGATGGACAGCTTGGATCCTGCTCTTGCATGCCATGCCTACCACACACGAACCCACTTGTTAGAATATAGAATGAGGAGAAATGATCTAATATATAGGCTCGGTCAGTGGAATCCCAGGGCATCTGCATCATTTTATCTGTACCATCCATATGTTCCATTCCATTCTTCTTCTATAACTGTCAAACATGAAAGCCATTGGATGATCCTAAGATTATTGATTGGACATATCATCTTTGAAAGATCTTGTCCATTGATCTTTGGCATACCACTGAGTGGATGGTCTGGAAGATCTAATCAGTATGATTTTTCAAGGTATCCCATGAAGAGTGGAATACATGTAGAAGAGGTCGTAGACAACTTCAAAGTCAGCCAGGATTGAAAGAAATTCAACAAGTGACAAAAAAACTTAACATGATTATCGCTTTTAATAATTATAACTTTACAACCAGCTATTGAATTCGTGCATATAATGTATGGTTGGAAAGCTATACACATAATCAAAACCACCCAATAAAGGGCTCGGATATTTCTCTCCTATGCCACACCTCCCACACACAAACTCACACAACCCCACTTGCTAAAATATAAAAAGAAGCCTCTTTATTAACAAACTGATATAACTTAGATGACTAAAAACATAAGGTTTGTCTTTTTACATGGAAACAGCCAGCCAAAAAACACAGCGCTTTTCCAACCCCACAGTAACTCTGAAAGCTAAAAACAACACTAAAGATCAAACCATCACCTTCATGCATTGGAAATTTGCAAAAGGGAAGCACATCATAATTACAAGTTTACCACTGTGGTTGGAACCATCGGACCCATATATCACAGACCCTAGCATGTGTACTCATCTGACCTTGTTAGGCTCTTAAACAAACCACCCCTTTGCAAGCAATTTATGCTTGAGGGCACAAGTGGGGCATGTGACTCCCCATAAGAGTTCCAACACAAGGCTTGCTGGAACCCACGGGACTCCAGTGACGGCACCAGTTGGATGTCGATCAGGTCGACGTCGGTGCATGGGACGGCGTTGCTGCATGCGAGATGGATGGGCTGAACCGAATATGTCCCGGTGATCTGAGTGTACTTGATGCCTGATATCGCAACTGCTCGAGTCTGGTTCTTGCATAATCTCTTGTCGCAGTAGTACTGGTCGATCATGATTGGGATCTTGACGTCGGAGACTTGCACGTTAGAGAACGACACATTGCGGACGGACCCACAACCCCCCTGAAGTGAATTTTTGAGAATTTTAATGAATATGGCTCTACATAAATAAATAAGAGGTCTCGAGTCCAACAATTCATGGTCCACCCGTATGCGGTTCTAAATCTAACCCTTCCAATAGGTTGGCCCCACTATGAGGATTATCTTGTGCAAAAATTACTCCATTCACTGATCAGGTGGGCCATTGATGTAGAGGGGGTCACAGACACTTTCATGACAAAGATGGACAAGAGAAGCCCGATTGGGGTAAAAATGATCCGGACTGTAAGAACCTTAAAACCGTCTATCTCGCAAATTTGGATGAGTTTTTCGACGTAGCATATTTATTTTTGGGTAGGAGAAGCTACTTTAGCCAACCAACCCCGCTACGCTGAGTTGCCCACACCAGATTTGCGAAATTCCATCGGATCGACAGCCAAAAGTCCATTTAATTTTCGTTTTTACTAAGCTTTAATTCGAGTATAACTTTTGATCCTTTGAGTTGTAGGAGTCGTGCCACCATGAAAAGGACTTAGAAAAATTAGGAGAAGAACGTGGTTTGGTCAAATTGGACATTTGCTATTTTTTGACCAAAAATCATGAAGCCCCAGGGAATGGAGACCAAACATAAATAGTAACTTTCTATTTATAAAAAGTCACGTTTTTAGGGAGTTTGAGTCTAAAACTTCTTACTAAGTTTGAGCTCATTATTTAAAGGATTGTAACTTCATTTTTTTTTAATAATCAATCTCTCTCTCTTTTTTTTTTGAATTTATTAAAAATTATTCCTATTTTTATCACTCGCGAATTCAAAGAAGCTCTGTGGGTAGTCTAGAGAGCTCCGTCGATTCAGAGTAGTTATTCCTTAAGGAAGACGGTGATCGATATCATCACGTTCTTCCCTGCTCAACCACACACCATAGGAAACATTATGGCTAAGTGCTTTTAACCCTAAAAATGAGGAAAGACACCGAATTTCCCTTGCATGAACGTCTATATGCATGCAATTGATGGCACGTTAAAACAATAAAGGTACGTATCATTTTGTGGGCGTGCACACGTTGGTGGGTGTTAATAAAACAATGAAACATGATATTGCGATGATCAAACGGTGTGGTCCACCATGGGTGGGGAGGTTGGAGGGCCATCTTACTTCAATGGGTGGTGGGCCACGATGTTTAGTGGTCATGATATGATCATACCTGCCATGTTTTGATCCGAACTCCCGAGAGAGCATTTTGCACACTGATGTTCTCCACCGTGACATTGGACACACACGCCAAGCTGTTGTCTTTCCCCAAGCCTCCTAAACTGAAAATTAAAAATAATATAAAATATAAAAAAAGAAAAAAGAAAAATGGGTCGCATTAAAAAATTACTAATTAATATTTTTAGTATGGAAATAAAATTAGAGGATAATATAGAGGTTTTTTAAATGTAACACCCTCTCTTTCGGCTCAAAGACAAATAACACCCAACCTTGTGTATTTTCTCAAATAAATCCGTCAGCCAAACGTAATGGAGCCATCTCAGAGCCTCCATAGGCAATGAAAAGGACCTTTTTAACAGTCTTTGGTAGAGGGCTGATTTAGGGTTTGGATTTGCGGGAAGAAATGAGTTATGGGTTTAGGATTTGTGGTTTTTTTAATACCATATTTAGAAAACCAAAGGTGTTATTTAAAAAAATGAATAAGAAGGGTGTTATTTGTTTTTGGGCCAAAAGGGAAGTTGCTATGTGTTAAACCTCTTTATTTTTAATTTCTTATTTTCTGAAGTACCTGATACCATGGCCTGGGCTACAATTAATGTGATGCACATGAACATTAGAACATCCTGTTTGTATTGATACACAGTCATCACCTGTAGGTATAAATGAAATAAAATATCAATAAATATTACTGAAAATAAAGCATTAAAAGGAGACGATCGCGTGCACCGAGAGTTGGAGCGCACCTATCTTCCATTCATTGCCGACGTATTAACCCGATTTCGAAACAGGCATTCAGATATTTCACATTTTGAAATGCTTGTTGGATTCCTACTGACGGAGGAAGGCAATGTGCGCACCGATTCTTTGTGCTCACCGTGCCCATGGTTTTGAGCAATTTTGGGTTTGTGACGGTTCAAAATGGTCCTAATGGCTCATGTTAGCTTCTCATATCTAAGAAATTCTAACGTGAGCTAGTGGGGTGGTTAACTGGCCCAATGGCTCATGCTAGGCCATTGGGGGCCAGCTGCATCACTGGCTCTAAATTGATAAACGGCCGTCACAAACCGGTTCGTCTCGGTTCACATTAGATTTCACTATTGGAAAAATCTAACATGAACCAAGGGGCACTGGTTACCTATCATGAAGGCCCATTATCATGTGAACACATTCATGGGCATCAACCAAAGAGAAGAATCTCACCACATCCAATGTTGGAATGCTGGATTTCCACATCCTGCGTGTTTTGGAGGTGGATTCCGTCCGTATTCGGGCTTCTTTCGGGTGAAGAGATAGTGATGTTGTTGATCTTAACCTGGGCAGAACCATCGAATTTCAAGTGGCATTGTGGACTGTTAAAGATTTTAATGTCACGGACCGTTATATTGTAGCTTCCATAGAACCTCAATGCCTGAAAAAATAAAGTAGAAATTCAAATGACCCAAAAGCTAAAATTCACTGATTTTGATTTTGGAGTATGGAAAAGCATGAATTTCCAAAGCATGGAATGGAAGATATCTTACAGTTGGTTTTATATCCGGTACATGTTTGTATTTTTTCTGCAATACATAGGAAATTCTGATTTGAATTACTGTAATCACACAAAAAGAAGGATAAAAAAAAAAATCCTCAAAAACCTGAATTTATGAAAAAAGTCCTTGACTTTCTTGAATTATCAAAAGGATAATAATGGAGGGCAAATTGACCAAAATGACCTTCATTTATTTTCTTTTAGGAAAAGTGGCAAAGCAAAGAATTATGGGGCCCAGGTGATTTGTTTATGACATTCAACCCATCAAACAGTCACAACCCACCATCACCATCATCATAGAACCAAAAATCATTTTGATCCAATAATCAGGTGGACCAAATCAAAGAAAACAACATACACCTCCCAAAATATCCAATTCTACTTGTGGCCCACCTGATAATTGGATCATCGTAATTTTTGGGGCATTTGATCATCACGGTGGGGTGCACGTTTTGGACAGGCTAGTTGGATGTGATATACAAACCACGTCTGTCCCCACAATGCTCTTCCACACCATTTTTTTAAAATCACCATGGGCATTTTGTTCATTGTGCCATCCATCTGTAGGGTCAGAGGATTCTCTTGAAAATTCAAATAGTCAAGGCCTTTTTTCATAAATAAGGATTTTTTATTTAAAAAGGGAAAACTCGTGTGTGGAAGTTCCTGAGCTTACCCTAGTGCATTGGGTTGGAGAGATAGTCCACCAAGAAGAACCCTGGCCATTAACAGTACCACTACCTTGGATGGTGAAGTCATGAAGCCACTTGAAGTTAATCCATTGGAAAAGATTTGATCTGGACCATGCACATGGATTTGGAGGTGCTAAGATGATCCCATCTATCTGATTGAAATTCCACCACATCAGTTTTTTTTTTTTTAATTATTTATTTATTATTCTTTTTGTTGTTTAGCTTCAACCAACCCAAGAATATCATGTATAAGCCAAACGAACATTTAGGAAAAAGACCCTTTTCGAGAGAGAGAGAGAGAGAGAGAGAGAGAGAGAGAGAGAGAGAGAGAGAGAGAAATTCAGACCTGGAGAACAAGGTGGGGCATGCAAGGGCCTTGGAGTGTGATTGGCCTGATGAGGAATTTGAATTCTGATGGGATTTCTACCGTAGCCCAAGTCACCTTGCAGGCAGCTTTCCATGCTGCTAGAAATGCCTGATGGTATTTCAATAGAGACAACATTACTAAGTGCTCTCTTTCTCTTCACAAAACCAAATTCCAAAAGACAAGGAAAGGATAGCCTTGGGGGCAGTTTGGATGTACCCCAGAATTCCGACAGCAGCATTTGTGCACTCTTCCATCTACATTTTACGAGAGCAGCGACATTGAGGTCTCAGAATCAGCTAAACGCGTCCCGTCAAAGAAAAAAAATCCCAAAATTTGAAAATCAGATTATAACAGCAACGGATAGTTAAAATTTCATTCTTATTCAGGGCAGCAACTAGCTGTCCTTTCTGCATTCTGGGGTATATCCAAACTCGACAAAGATTCAAATCAATGCTCGATCATTCTGCATTTCCACAAAAACAACAACAAAAATCATATTTGAACGGTTAGTTCTGCCAAACAAGTAAAGATTGGAATTCCATTCCTGATTGGATTTTCAAGCTATGCATTTCTTTCTTAATAAAAACATGCTCTCCGAAATCTGAAGAGGAAGACGACATTGAAAATCCATGAAATCTAATAAATCTATTGAACAAATACACTGAATTTAAGCAGAACTTTCAACAAATAAGATAAAACTCACTTTTGCATTCCTAATCCTACATAAATTCAAGAACTTGAAGATTGACTGAAAAGAGGAATTGAAAAGAAAAAAGGGAAAGTAAAAGAAAATAAGACTACATTGATAAAACCATGACTTGGGTATTTCTTCACACATCCATTCCTGGCGGAAAACAAACATATAAATAAAAAACAGAAAGAAATAGTAGAATTAAGCAGGATTTTGATGAACGTGATAGAAAATGCAGTTCTTTGAGTGTTTCTTTCTACTCTTTTTTTTTTCACCTTAGAATCATCAGAAACTCCATCACCCTTAGCTCCGAACAATAAGACATCGAAAATGTTTGAATGGGGCTCGTAGGAACCGTCATAAGGAGCTGGGGCAGGGGCAGAACTGTTAAAATGATCTGGGTCAGGGCCTTTTTTGTTGTTCTTGCCCCTCCCTCTCTGCTTATGATGTCTGTGAACTCTGCTCCTCTTTTCGTAGCTCTTTCTGGCATCGACGGAGACAGATAGATAGGCAATGGAGAGCACGACAGAGAGAAACAGAACAAACAGTACCGAGAATTTCTTGGTTTTTTTCATTTTTGGAAAATCTCTTTCCTTGGTTTTTCTAGAATTTTCCGAGGAATTTCAAACTCTTGGATTTTTCAGGTGTTTGTTTGGTGGAGGGAAGGGGGTTAGAGGACGTTTATATAGTTGGACGTTACGAAAATACCCTCGTTATGGCTCTTAATTACAGGTGTACTCCATATTTGATTGTACCGCTTGAATTACTAAAATACCCCTGTTTGGTAACAGATTGACTGATACGTCAGTTGACTTGACTGGAAATATCCTTCGATAGCTAGTGCTTTACCCGAGTCGAATCGGGTCGAGCTTGGCCCGGCCCGGCTCGGCCAGCAGGCTACCTAGCTAGAACTTGGCTAGGCTCACTCCTTGAGCTTGACTATGCAGTTTGGCTTTGATCGGTCACTCGGGCCAGCTCAAGCGAAGTTCATGCATAACTTGAACTGGATCTTTCAAGCCAAGTTCGAGCTTATGAGCTGATTTTGAGTTTATCTTTTATAGTTTTTAATATTGTTATGGGTAAAAATGAATTGGCCAGGAAGGTTATACTGGGGAGGCCTTATGAGGCCACCAAGGGGAGATTGTCTCAGCCATTATTCCGACTTCGACTTGTTCCCCAACACAGATGAGTTAAGTAAAGTTGGCATATAGATACGAGACGAGGTATCCAGAGATACTCGGGTTTGCCGAGTGGATGATCATATAGATTTGCTCCACATCATCGATGGGTGTTTTCATTCTGGCGGTCATGGCCCGCCACCGTCCAACATAAGTTGATAATGACTCATCATTCCTCTGCCTTAAGGCAGCAAGATCTGCCCTCTTGGGTGCTACATTAAGATTGTATACAAAACGACCAGTGAAAGCTTGGAAAAGTTGTTCCTAAATTTTAATTCGATGGTTGTCTAATGACATGTACCAATCTAACACATCACCTTTTAAGGATTTTTGAAACAAACGGATCAACGCTTCGTTATTACTTGCCAGAGTATTAAGCTCTCCACAATATGCTCTTAAGTAGTTTATAGGACACCCTATATCATCATATTTGCTGAATTTTGGTACCTCGAAGTCTTGAGGTACCTTTGCATCAGGGAAGGGACAAAGATCCCTGAACTTGGTGGATGGGAGATCCACCCCATGCTGCTTCCGTAACTTCCTCTACATATCTTACAATTACTCTCAGAGCTCTTCAATATCGGAGGGACTAATCGAGAGGGGTTTTGCCCCTTGGAATTGATTGGATCTCCTATTAGGAGGAAGATGTGTGGGAGGGATGCTCCCGTTTGTATGTTGGGCTGATTCTATAGGAAGAGGGAGAACATGATTTACTGGAGGAATGAGGGAGAAAACAAAATGAATTTATGGGATTGAGCTGTTTTGCACACTAGGTTGTGTTGCCTGCATGTTTGGTATGACGCTTTGTACCAGGCGAAGTAATAGCTCTTGTAATGTTTTGAGATTTTGGGTCATCTCATTTATAACTACAGTAGCTGGCAAATCTGTTGGAGTTGCTAGAGGTGTCGGCGCCGGTGCCGGTACCAGTGCCGATGCTGATGCTTCAGGAGCTGGCAGAGTTGCCGACTCTTCTTCATGGGTAGTCATCGCTACATAGGATCGAGTAGTCGTGGCTAGGATTGATGCCCAAGCAAGTATAAGCTAAAGATGTTTTTTTTCTTGTGAATGCAGTGATGAATGTCCCTTGATATTGAAGTACCACACACTTTCGAGTCGGGTCTCAGCTAGTGAGAGCTAACAAATCCCCAGTGGAGTCACCATTCTGTAGACACTGTAAATCGGCGCCCACGCTCTCTTGGCGAAATTGTTATGGTTATCATTATGAGAGTGATTGGGCTGATTTGGATTGATGATGTTGTGTTAGAGTCGCCACTAGCCGCTTAATCTCATAATCCCGCAGTTAGGGAGAAACTGCGAAATATGCAAAGTTGGAAAAATTCGAAGACTCTCCTACCTTAGATTGACTCCTGGTATGCGATCCGAGATTCTGAGTAAGGGACTTCGGTTACAAAGAGGGAAGGTGTCAGGCACCCTCTCTGCCCGTACAACTTGTACTGTCTTTACGTAGTGTGGTAAACAAATCTCAAGGGATGAATGATATGGTCAGATTAGAACTAGGCACATAAGAATTTCTGATGTAGAAAGATCTAAGATTTCTACAAACCACAGCATACGTCTAGCAATGTGTCTAGAAAGCGGATGTAATGATGCTTATGCCAAAATGAAGAAAAGTGGACTAGATTACTATGAATTTCTGATGTGACAGGATCCGATGTACGATAAGTCACAGAGCATATGTTCACTAGACATCTAGAAGAGCAGGAGGGTTGAGGAGGGAATAGATATCATGATGAATGCTTTGTATGTAAAATGAAATGATCTTTGGCTTGCTCTTGAGATGGGTAGAACATGGAGTACACCATGGCTAATCCAGGCTAGAGTAAAGGGTTGAGATGGTTAAGGTGAGGCTAAGAAGTGGCTAGAAAATTAGGACTTTGGGGCTTGGGAACTCCTTCTCACCTTCACTCTCTTTCTCTCTTTCTTTCTCTTTCTCTCTCTCCCTTGGTTTGGTCCCTTGAAATGTGACGAGGAGAGGGCTATTTATAGCCTTCTCCAATGGCATTGCTGTAATTATTGAGTTTAAGAGGGTTAAAAGCTAATGTGGCAACTTGTGAGTGGTTGAGGAGAGAGGAACGCCACGTGGCGCACTCCCATTGGCTCTTGGATTTGGTAAAGTGGTAAATAGTGAAGGATGGAGGGGTAATTCCACATGAAAGATAACTTTCGAGTACCGTCGGCGGTAGTCCAACTACTGCCCGGGCTGGGTTTGGTCCGAAACTCGTGTGGCTAGCTACGTGCATGTTTTTTGAGAGGAAGCGGTAGTTTGACTACTGCCGGTGGTAGTCAAACTACCACTTCGGGTACAGTTTCTCTCGAAATTTAGCCAGTGGGTATTTCGGGTACAGTTTCTCTCGAACAATGTCCGTTTTGGATATTTGGCTTGAAAATGGCTCAAAATTAGCTCGATTGTGACCTGAAAATGGCTCGAGAAATGGATTGATTGTGAGTGAATGTTTGGGTATGCTTTGACTTGAATAATGGCTTGTGATGACTCATGTTTGGATCACGGTTCTCGAATTGTCCTAGCTTTCTTAAGATATTAGCCTGGGTAGGGTGTCTATAGAACTCGATCTGAGTCAAATTGATTTGAACTGAGTAAAGTTCTGAGTCGAGTCGAGTTTGGTCTGACTTGGACTCATTCGAAATTTTTTCGAGTTAAAAAAATCAAGTCAACTTAGCTCGAACCCAATTTTAGGCCGAGTCAAGTCCAACAAGTTAATCAAGCTAACTCGCTTTGTGTATAACTCTAACTATATATCATGGGATTGCAATCCTCCACAACAGTTGTTGTAGCCGATGCAACACCCGTGCTCCATGGGGCCTACGGTGTTGTGTGTGAGACATCAAACACATCCATCAAGTGTTTCAGTAATTAACATTGTACACATGGTGTGGCCCACTTGAGCTTTGAATCAGACTGATTTTTGGGAAGAGCGTGAAGGGGAATACCCAATTGATGAAGCAAATGTCACGCTACAACATAGAGTAGTGGGCCCCACACAGCTTGGTTGATGTAAAGGATTGTGGTCCCATAACAGGTGGGACATTACAAGATACAAGTGTTACACTATCAAAAACCACAAAATATTTGCCAAATCAGTCAATCAAAGATTACATTATAACAAGATAAATCCAACTTAAGACGGCCTGCATTTTTAGTTTCGAAAGGGTTCCACGGTGTCCACCAACCACGCCTTTGGAAGGTTCGCCTTGTTCTAACATGATCTAAATAAAGCTCCTGATCAAACGGTTTAGATCGTTTTAAAAACATACGACACCTTTTGTATGTTTTTAAAAAGCCCATAATTATAAAAACCCTAACCCTAGACCTTAAACCTAAGAGAAAGAATATAATACACATAAGAAATATGGCTTATTTGCCCACCAATCAGTAGTTGTTTTTCTTGGCTGTAAGTATTCCTTCTCTCCGTGGCTGTACTTTAGGTGGTCCTTACAAAATACCTTGACAAAAGAGAGCTGGCCACTTATATACTCCATTGTTAAGGATCCACTTGAGCTTAGATTTACATCATTTTTTATCTCACACCCTAAAACAAGCTAGCAAAATGAAAGGACAGTGACAGTGGGCCACACAATTTCTACATGTGGAAATATATGAATTCAATCCTCTTATATATATATATATATATATATATATATATATATATATATATATATGTGTGTGTGTGTGTGTGTGTGTGTGTGTGTGTGTGGGAAAAGGTACTATGCGCTCGACCTCACTATTAGCTCCCGTGAGGTCGAGCTGTGTGGGCCCCACCGTGATGCGTGTCGACCATCAACACCGTGCATTTGATGGGTACCCTCTAAATTATGGGATATCCCAAAAATCAGCCGTATACGGAACTCAGGTGGGCCATACCATCTAAAATCATGTGAAACACCGTTAAAACATATAAAAGCACTTGGTGGGGCCCACCTGAGTTTTGAATGCTGCTGAAACTTGGTCTGAACCCTCATGCAAGTGGGACACACATAATGGATGGGCTGGATTTGCAAACCACATCTCGGTGGGCCCAAAAAACTGATTATGAATGTTTTAATAGTGCACGGCCCCTCCCCACTTCTGTATGTGGTGTGGCCCACACAAGTCACGGATTGACTTGATTTTTGAGACCTAGGCCCACGATGGAATGGTGCATCTGACTGATGGGTTAGATGTTCGAAACGCATCACGGTGGGGCCCACACAGCTCGACCTCATGGGACGGACTCGTGAGGTCGAGCGCATAGTACCTTTTCCCTATATATCTATATAGATATATATATATATATATATAGAAATGCTCACCTGCGTTGGAACTGGTGCCAACTTTTTCGAGAACCCATCATACGTTATGTGAATCCCAATTTTAAACCGTTCATGTGAAGCAGCACCTCGTGAACCCCCCAGGCTCAAGTTTTACTTTGATCTAAAACTTTGATGGGCCATGAAAAATGAAAACAGTTTCCTCCCTTGATTTGCATTTCTCTTTTCTATGGCCCACCAGAATTTTAGATCAGGGTGAAAATTTGTCACATAGGGTTTCATGGGATTCCGCATCACATGGACCGTTCAGATTAGACACCCATGACACGTGTGCAAAGGTGCGCATGTGCGCAGGTGAGCATGACACTCTCTCTCTCTCTCTCTCTCTCTCTCTCTCTCTCTCTCTCTCTCTCTCTCTCTCTCTCTCTCTCTCTCTCATATATATATATATATATATATATATAGAGAGAGACTGCGAGTAAATTCTCTCTCTCTCTCTCTCTCTCTCTCTCTCTCTCTCTCTCTCTCTATATATATATATATATATAAGGGTGGAGACAGCTTAAAAATCTGACTGTGTCAACTCGGATTGACCGGATGCAAAAGAACTCCACAAGTCACGGCTCGGTCAAAACTGACTCAAACTGAAAGAAATTTGCAGAAATTGATAGATATTTAGCAAAACTGGACAAGGTTCGGCACAACGCAACATTATTTATAGTTTTTAATTATTAAATATTATTGAAAGGAGTCGAAATTTATTAAATATTATTGAAAACAGTCAGACAAAAAAAAAAGTCATTTGAGTTTCCAAATCAACTCAACTCGATGGTTTCGCAGTCCGATTAATAAATGGGCCAGTCTGGGCTTGGACTTTAGAGACTTTTAGAACCCTGATGCTGAGCCCAAGCCTGTGAATGTTAATGGGCTAGCTTGGACTCGAAACTAAAGGCTCACTTACTGAGCAGCCAGGCTCGGGTCTGACTTTCTGAGTTGATGGGCTTGGGCAGACCTAGATCCAACCCACTGCCACAATTAGATTAATTATACACCAAAATCAATGTATTATTACGGATTCTTTGTACAGCTAATTAAAGATTAGTAATATCCCAAAATAGCCTGTAAATATCTATAAAGAGGTTATTCTCCTGTCAATGAAAAATACAGAGAATATTCACCACTTATCATGGTATCATAGCAATACCATTGGGCAAATGAACTTCTTTGCTGGATTCCAACTATCTTCATCACTCCTATAAATGAAAATTAAAGAAGCAATTAATTGTTACTGTCTTCATTACTCTCCTATAAATGAAAATTAAAGAAGCAATTAACCGTTTCTCGGTCTTCCACATAAATCAAATGTCGTTCATGAGTTGAACCAAGTCAAGCTTGGTCCAGCTTAGCTCAGCTCGGCCAACAGGCTTACCCAAATCGAACTTGACTCAGCTCGATCTTCGAGCTTGGTTGGCCAGCTTGGCTCGGCTCGATCTTCTAGCTTGACTGGCTAGCTCAGCTCGATCTTTAAGCTTGACTGGCCAGCTTGGCTTGGCTCGGTCAACAGCTTGAGCCAAGCTTGAGCTTGATCTCTCAAACCAAGTTCGAGTTTAAGCCTATGAGCTGAGTTTGGGTTTCGATTTTAAAGTTAATAACATATATAATATATAATATATATAATATATAATTTATTTAAATAACCTCATCTGAGTCGAATTGATTTGAACTGAGTCAAGTTCAAGTTAATTTCTGAGCCGAGCCGAATTGAGTTAAGCTTTTCTAAGTTGAATAAAGAGCGTTAACCGAGCTAACTCGGTTCTTACAAAGTTCTAATCTTTCCATGGCCACTATTAGAACTCACATGGCTTTTTCATCTTCTTCACATTTATATTCGTAATGTTCAATTAACCTTCTTTTACAACAATCAAGCCGTCCTTCACATTGTTAAAAATTTAGTCTATCATAAACATACAAAACACATTGAGCTTAATTGTCATCTTGTATGTGAAAAGATTAAATTCAAGTTAATTCAGCCTTCTTATGATCCATCAAGACTGCAACTCCCCAATTTGTTTGCTAGATCATTGGGCAATGACTCATTTCAAAGATAAACTTATAAGTTGGGTCTTCATAATTTCCACTCCAACTTACGGGTGAGCACCTAGATCATACACCAAAATCATTCACAGCTGTAGATTATTATGGATTCTTTGTACAGCTAATATCCTAAAATGGCCTGTAAATATTGTTTAAAAAATAATATAGAAATAATATTTTTTATAAATAAGTAAATCAAAAAATAATTTGAACAGGCTGAAGCATGTATGAGAACGCTGTCCTTAAAGCGTTATTTGCCCTTACTCAAATATATTAACTATGCTGAAAGGTTCCATACAAATAGCTTCTATGATACGACGAGCCTAGCATAGATCTGCGTTCAACAAATACAAGGATCCACTAATAAAACTCTTGTATATAAATTTCTGGCATAAATAACTAAAAGAAAAATCTCAGTTAGACCATAGCACTGATTTATTCTTCAGGCAAAAGTTTAAATAAACTGTTTTAGACCACCGTACTGATCTGTTCTTCAGGCTGAGGTTTGGACACCAGACACCACCGCACTGATCTGTTCTTCATATGAGAGTGATTTGAGTATGTGTGAAGTGCAAAGTATGCCTCTACAGCTACATTGCCTCACATGCCCACACCCTTGAGCCCGTGTCCGAGCGCGGAACATGTAAGCCCGATGTACCTTGGACCAAATAAGTATACATAAAGGTACTCCACCTTTTTTTATATAAACACAAAATTTTCCTTCATCTTTTCAAATGTGGGACTATTCCCAAAACACAAAAAAAGCAGGTTTTTTGCAAAAACAACTTTATATAATATATAATTTATTATTATTAAAATATATTTAAAATCAATATTTTACAACAAATATCTATAAAGAGATTATTCTCCTATCAATGAAAATTACAGAGAATATTCACCACTTATCACAGCCACCTCTGTGCTCTAAGCTTGCGCTGAAACACTATTCTGGATGTCTAAAAACAGCTTAGTGAATTCTCCTTCCACTGTTCACCTGACCTGTAAACAAGCGATTCTAATCTTTACATCAGAACCGTTGGCTCGGTGGACCGTCCTATCAACAGATGCATTTAAATGAGAGTAAATTGCTCTTGGCGTGGATGTAACAGCTGCATGTAGACATGGGATTATACTTAGGTTGGCATGTGGCCCATACATAGCCGTCCAAAATAAAAAATAAAAAATAAAAATAGAAGTGGCCCATTTCAATATACTCAAAAGCCAGGCCTGGCCTGTTCGCCACCTTAATTTTAGGGTAGGTTTATTGCTAATTTGCTATAAAGAAATGCTCAAGTGCTCTTAAAGCACTGTAGCTTATAGTGCTCCTATCTACATAGATTCACTTGGACGCTCCAATCGATTGATTTGAGGTGTCCATTAACTTCAAAATACATTTCAAGGGCTACCATATAAAATTCAAACCGATCGGATGATCCAATCCATCCTTGATTTAGTGCTATCTTTTTGTAGCCATTCCTTTTCCAAGCCACGGATGAGAAGATTAAGATTGCTTTTAAAATGTGACTCCTTATAACCATAAGCAATCCATCATGGACACTAACAAATAGATGGATGAAATTGTTTCTTGAATCCTTTTTTGTTTAGGAAATCTTGACCGTCAATATTAAAGCGCATTGATCAGATGGTTAAGGCTGTTAGATCAATGTGATTTTTGCAAGATCGCCCATGAAATGTGCGCTGGACCTAATGGACAGTCAAGATCCATGGATCAGAATCTTTATGCGTCCTAATGCTACTAGGAGCACTATAACTTACAATGTTCTTGAGATCACTGGATCGTTTTCGTAATTATGAGGGTAATTTGGTCATTTAAAAAGCCCAAGACAGTTATTTATGGTTAGATAAAGAAACCCTAATGAGCCAGACACCTTTTTAGGGCTATCTTTTGTTGAGAAGGTGGTTCACACGTTCTGGTGAGAGATGGGGCTGAAAAGGGTAAAAGGGTTGTAGGCCCCGCAAAAAAGAACATGAGTCTCTTGTCCTCTTATCACGTGGTGGGCCACACACGTGCGACTAGGTCGGTGCCGTTATGCGCTGGTGTCTAGGAAGTAGGTGTAGTTTGTAAAGGCTAAGCCCACATGCGTGTACGGAAACCACGTACATGCCACCACACACGACATTGTTGCAGTCGAATGAAATATCCAAGCCATTCATCAGGTGGGTCACACCATGTAAATTTTCTTTCCCAAAATTAATGTGGTCCAATTATAAAGTGAGCCACAAATTAGAAACAAGCACGCAAGGTAGAAAATTTTGACTGAGTTTATTGTAGCTGTACATTTGTTTGGACCGATATACAAGCAGATCGTCCTGATTCTTGATTTGGGGTATCTATTTATTGGTATCTCTTTGATGGATGGTTTGGATCTCTCATCTCTATGGAATAAGTGCACATGTGCGGCGTGTACATCAGCTGCCTTGTACACGCGGGGGGCCTAGCAAAGCCCATGTCCTTCTCCTTCGCTGATACGGTGCGGAGCCCGGCCCCACGCGTGCATCAGGAGGCTAATTCTCACGCCACACATGTGCCGGCATGACATGTTGGTAGGAGATCTAATCCATACATCAGAGGAGTACCGATATTTGGATGTGTTCATCCAAGCATTAGATCGTTCCGATTGTAATGTAGGCCACACTTTTTTAAAAAAGCTGTAAAATGCTATGCTGAAGTTTTCTTAAATGTGACATTGTGGCCAATATGATGAATGGACCAGATTTATTTTTGCAATACAACATCTACATGGTCAGAACCACTTTATGGGTGGCTTGGATATAACACCTGTAAGCCACGCTAGCGTATGCGGTGCGTGTATATTAGCAGCCTTGCACACGTGTCTGGCCTTGGGAAGCCTCTGTAGTGTAAGACACCAATAGCAATTCTCCGCCATTGGTGAAGTTTATTCATTTTTCCTAAAAATTGGGTGCATTTAAAAAGTGTCTTCACGCGTGAGGGAGCCCTTCCAATCCAACTGCACGGGTGCCAAAGTGGAATACGTGTTCGAGATCTGAGCTTTCCATTAGGTAGGCCACACTGTTTAGATCTGATTGGTTAAATATTATTCTATTTAACATGTTGGGTGACCAACAACATACAAAAAAAATGGACGGCTAGCAAAATGGTTTTAGCCGCCAGCTAACATCGTACGCTGTGGCTGACTCAAGAGGCATGAAACGGCCTGAAATCACTCGCACGTGTTTCATACTGGTGACCAAGCTGTTGATCTGATGGGCCCACGCATGTACGGGCGATCCCTACGTTACAAAGGGAAGTTCCTAATACTTCGATAATGCGCAAAAATGGATGGAAGAGGAGAATGGTCCAATGATCAAAGGGTCTGGATCTTCCAATCTGCAAATACAGTTAAATGGTAGGGGTAGGGTGGATCTTCCCATCTTTATGTATTTATTTTATATCCATGCCGTCCATCAGTTATGCCAGATCATTTCAGGGCATGAGCCCAAAAATAAGATGAATCGATTGATGGATGGTGTGGATGTCATAGTGGGACCCACATAGCTTTTTATTGCATGTGATAACCAGTGGCCTCCCTCACTCAGTGATTTGACTCACTGACTAGCCCCCGAGTGGTTTGGCTTTGAGTTTTATTTGTAACTCACCAAGCTAGTGGTAAGTTGGCCCTGGCCCAACTCTCTGGAAGGACCGAAACTGAGTCGACTCTGTCGAGTCCGATATGACTCAGAACCATGGAACTGCAGGTGCAGCAGGTGCAGTGTGACTGGACCAGGCTGGGCGGGAAGCCCAACCAAGCCCAACAGCTAAGAACTGGTCCGTTTCTAGTTCAGCACATTGCCAATCATCAGCAGCGAGAATGATCCTATTGGACCGGAACTTTCACCGCACCTGTTATAGCAAGCACGTGCAACACATGTGATGCACGGATGAACGTGATGAGGTCGATCGTCTCACTGGGGGAGGAGAAAAATAGAAACTAAAAATAGTTCTAAAAAGTAGAAATAAATTTGTTGAATATTGGTGACTGAAATAAATGAGTCTACAACCTTTTAAACAGGGATTTCAAGACTTAGAATAACTTTAGGAATTAAACTATAATTTTTTTATTTATAGTAAGTGTCCAATGTGGATTAACCATATTATTCTCTTAATTTTTCTAAATACTTTTCATGTTGTCCATGGAATCTTGCAAATTCTGCATGGGCAACCTAGCACAGCTGGCTTGGTTGGCTTAAGTAACTTGTCCTACCTAAAAATCATACATGGTACATCGACTAACTCATTCTGATCGGCGAGATATGCCTATTTTAAGGTTATGACGGTCATGATGACTTCTGCTGGGATCAGGCCTTCTCTGTTCCATCTTGGACATGAAAGTGCATCAATGCACCTGGGCTCCTGAACCAAGTGAAAAAGGCTCTGTAAGGCCCACCTGGGCTCTTTGTGATTACTGTTGTGACCATTGTACTTCGAAAGTCCCTCACATTAGAATATCCCAGCCATCCATTTTGAGTAGTTTTTCCATAATTTGCACCAGCTCATATTAGGATGTGACCCCAAAAGTAATGCTGATCCAAAGCTCAAGTGGGCCATCCCATATGGAAAAGTGTGGATCAGGACACCTAACCCAGAACCTACCTACAGAAGTTTTTGGAGCAGTCTGATATTTGCTTTTTCCCTTCATCCTTATGGGAAACACCTTATGAGCCAATTTGATGGCTTATAAACATCACAGTCAGCCACACCAAGGTTTCAATAATGGATTTCCCCATTCCCACTATTCCCTGTGGTGTGGCCCACTTGAAATGTGGATCAGCCTGATTTTTTTGACCCACGTCCTAATATGAGCTGGCACGTATAATGAACAGACTGGATGTAGCAAAAACATCACGGTGGGCTCCAGAGAGCTTTTGTTGCATGCGCTCCCTACAGTTGTAAGAAATTTGCAACCATTGTTGCATTTCTCTTCTTAACAGCTTGTTTGCAGGACCCAAATTGAAAGATCATAATTCTGTCTTAAATAGAATTCTATTGAGATTTATTCGTAATGCTAATTGAAATTTACTCCAATCCATATACATCCAAACAGTGCCTCCATTTAGTTCTAATCTCCATGAAATTCGTATTACAAATGCAATGCTCTTCGAACAGATGCTGAACGAAGCGCAGCATTTAGACTGGCAAAAGAAGCTCGATATCATTCAAGGGTAGATGGAGGGCTATCTTATCTCCATGGGGAGTCTGAAATCCAAATCATCCACAGAGACATCAAAGCAAGCAACATCCTCTTGGATGAGAAATTCAAGCCCAAGATAAAAGATTTCAGGCTCGCTAGATCTTTCACAGAGGATCAAACACATCTCAGCACTAGAATAGAAGGTACGTTGAAAGAATTCAGTAACTTTCTTTACGCAATTCACATGGAGAGGAATGCTAACCACTCATCAGGTGGGCAGGGTCCACCATGAATTGGTCACTGCCAAAAATTCAGATGACTTGGGTCATAAAACAATGGCCCGCCTTTTCTTATCACTTTTCTCCCTCAAAATTCCTTTGGACCAGTGCTTGCTATCATCCAACTTGAAGCTATTAAAACCACTGCCAACTAGCTGATGGGACTAAACAACAGCTAATTAAAAAAACATGCTACTAAAATCAAACGTTCATTTAATCCTAATGGCACACAAAATATGATAATAAATAAAAAAGGATAATGAAGAAAAACCCAAAACTACAACCCTACAAAAACACAATATATAGTTCATGACTTGAATTACAACCACAGGCAATCCAGCAAAGAGAATTTACTATAGTAAGGAGAGATTACAAATAAATAAGAAACGGTATATCTTCTTTAAGAATACAACAAAACTTCATTGATTCCACGCTCAAAAGAAAAATCATTCACTCTTGCAATGCTAACAATAAATCTTCTTGTAAGAATCCTATAAAGTGCGCCTATAGATCAACGGTCTAGATCTACCTAAAGGTTGGATAATGTGATCAGGTGTACCAGCAGGCACCACTAAGTTGTGATACATTCAGAATTCGTGTTAGGGGTGGTGTGCTGCTACCATGATACACACACAATATCTTGATAGAACTAGGATTACTGATTCGTGTGGAGACTTGCGGAGAGGAGTTTTGATGGGTTTCAAACTCCTCACCCCTCTAACCTATATTAAAAGGGCTGGGTCCTCAATCCAACACTAACGACAGAAGCTTGAGCCCCATTATATCTTCTCTAAATTGGGTGTTAGGAAAGAAAGACCTCATCATTTTTATTTACAACAATGGCATTACAGCAAGGTAGGTCATTTACTTCTTTAGATCTCCATATCCAATGCACAAGAAAGTCCTTTTGCAAATCCGTATACAATATTACACTTCTCACATTAGATATATTGAGAAGAAAACCTTAAAGCCTTGTATCTACCAAATAGAAAACTCCCTTCTTAAAACCCTCCTATAAGAAGAAATTTTTATTTTACTCTTTAAAATTTGTAACTCTCCCTTAAGTCCAATAAAATTTGTTTTAAAAGTCGCATTTGATAAGTGAAATATCAAAAATATCCCTCCTAACATCTACTAACACATAGGCCTTGTAAGCATGAAACATGTGTTATATGGCCTCAAAGAAATGAAATAAACCTACGGTGATTTTGATGTCACTATTTTAACACAACTTTTATTATTATTGGGATATGGCCCACTTGGAAATATCAAGTTATAGAGTCCATCTCAGTGGTCCCCACTTTCCAGCAATGGCCCACCTGATCAAGTACCTGTGATATCACCTATGGACATGCATGTTGTCTCAAAATGCAGGAGTAAGGAAAATAACAAAAAAGAAAAGAAAAAAGAAAAAAAGAACGGTGGATATTGGTTCTGGGGTAAATTTAATGTGAACTAGGAACGTGATACCAGAAATACATGGACCCTACATGGATGGCTTATATTTCAAAAATGATCAAACCGATTAGTCGATCCTGTCCATCACTTTCCTCCAATTTCCCCCACTGAATTCTTCACGTCATTAACCCACCATCTTTGGACGGTCACGATCAGATGGGCCTTTTCATCATGCCAAAATAACAGGCCCAACAAACCCCAAAGTAATCAGGACACTAATTTCAGGCCCATGGGCTCAGGCCGCGCACTAACAGAAAATTTTAACAAAACATTGATATGGGCCTGATCCTGGACCATTTTTACCGGCCACATTTGTGGGCCAGACCCACCTCATGTTCCTAATCACAGGCCCATTCGAGTAACCACGTGGTGTGGGTGGTGAGCGTGTGGTATGGGTATGTATAAAAAAATATTATTAATAATAAAATAAAAACATTTCCAAATATGATTTCAACACATCATGTCGTTTCATGATTTTATCACTAAGAAATATGTACGGACGCATTTTTAGCCACGATTTCCTAATTCCCATATTATCATTTCCTATGTTGAATGCAGATTTGGTGCAGCCAACTGACGTTGGCACAAGACCATATTCTCATCCTCCTACGCTCCTTCATGATTTGATTGGCCGACAAGCTGTTAGAAGTAGAGGCCTGCAGCCTACCCACCAACCAACCAGGTCTGCTGGGTCCCTCTCCACTGACTAAGTTCTGGCCTTACTTAGATAAGCTCAGTTATACATGGATTTTATCCACGCTGTCCATCCATTTTTCCAGTAATTTTAGAAGATGATCCCAAAAATAAAGCAAATCTAAGGCTTAAGTGGACCACACCATGGGAAGCTGTCATGATAATGATGCCCACCGTTAAAACCTTCTGAAGTCTCATGTAATATTTATTTGTCATCTAACTTATTCATGAGGTTACATGGACTTAGATGAAGGGAAAATACAAATATCAACTTGATTGAAACCTTTTGGCGATGGGCATTCAATTTTCCCTGCATGACCCACGAGCTTTAAGTCTACCTAATTTTTTTTTGGCTAATATCTTAAAATAATCTGAAAAAAAAAATAGATGGACAATGTGGATGAAACCCTCCACTTGCCTTATCCTCTCCAATCAAATCTTAGTACAAATAGGATGTGTCAATCAAATTTGTTACAGACACTACCTAGCAATATTTGATTAGATAATAGGTTGTTATCAAAGATGGCCCGTACACAACATTTTTCAAAATTGTTTAGTTGAGTACAAACTTAATTGAGCTTCATATACAGTATTTTGTAAAAGTTATTTAGTCAAGTACATACTTAATTGAGCTTCATTTTAAATTGCCACCTACTTTTATTTATAGGATTTAATTGGATAGTAGGTTGTTGTCAAATAGCAGTTGTCCATTCGAATCTTGCCACGCCGGGAGAGGAGATTAAAGAATCCAAGTAGGCTCCTATTACATTTTCTATATATATATATAAAGGCTCCTACAATAGTCCACTACCATTCAGAAAACATTGGTGACTCACCATCATCACGTGGCACTTAACTACGGTTGTCTGGACCAACCAAGTTAAGATCGCAGATTGTGGATGGGACAGATCCAAAGAGCCACACTAATCAAGCAATCCTAACCATCCAGTTGATGGTTATAAAATGGATGGTTAAAAGTAAGATAGTTAATGGTCCAAATTTCATGGGCAAAATAAAATGGTTATTATTTTTGGGTTATGCCCATCAATTCTGGATCAACAATTTCAACGATCTTGATTCTCATTCAACTATTATATTTTAAACTAATATAGGAGTCTAACCCCTGATGTAATTGTGATGAATTAAGTATACGAAATTGACCAAAAGCAAAGAAGGCCCACTAAAATTCCATTGATTTTTGAGGTCAAAGCCATGCAGAAGAAAACACAAGTTGGCTACCTAAATCTCACAAAAATATAACAGAGTTCGAAAAAAAAAAAAATGAGGAAAAGTTTGATACTCTGGTAGATTGTGATGGATGATACACAGACCCTTAGAAATCAATTAGACACTGTGAATGTAGGCATACAGCTGGTTATTCAAATTAACCTGTCCAAATTATAACTCCCATTCTGTATAAATCATGAAAAAAAAATATTACACTTATTTGATTATCCGAGTATAGGATTAGTGGTAATTAATGGACAGTTAAAAATAAAAGTATCCAACGGTCCTATTCCAACGAACAAGTTTCCATGGATCGAAGTTAGGATTGTTCAACCAATCTGATTTTAGGATTGCAACTTTGTGACACTAGGTTCCACATTTTAGTCGGTCTAATTTGAGTTAATACACATTTTTGGAGTACCTGTGTATCAAGGGTATTCTGCCAGAGTATCAAATTAGGCCCCCTTAAAAAAATAGCTTGACCAAGGTAGCCATGCAATTAGTCTAATTTTAAAGGTCTAATTTAAAAAGAGTAATTAAGAGACCCTAGTCAACACTAATTAATTATTTAATCATTGATTAAAGGTAGAGACAAAACTTCAAGATGCACCCCATTTCACCATATTCACATGAAGCCACACGTGCCAACATGTGACACGTGTGAAAGATCTGAGCTTACCATCTAGTTGATTAAGGGTAGAGACCAAAACCTTGGTATGAGTGTGTGTGGTGTGGGTGCGTGTGTGTAGGGAGAGAGAGAGAGAGATCAGAACTTCTGGATGCACCTCATTTCACCATATCCACATGAAGCCACACATGCGGAACGTGTGCAAGATCTGAGCTTCCCATCCAGTTGAAAATAATTATTAGATCTATTACCTTAAAAATTTCAGGCCGTTTCACTCTTCAGGTGAGCCACAATGTAGAAAGTGAACTAGACGGTTAAAAACAAAAATTTCTAGCTGTTCATTTATTTTGTATGATGTGGCCCACCTGATGTATGAAATGGGCTGTTTTTTCGTCTAAAAGATCTAAACAGTGTAACCCACCTGATGGAAAGTTCTGATCAACCATAGGTACTCTTCCACGGCTTGTGTGTCTGCATGTGCATAGCAGGAGCTCTCACACGCATGTGGAGTTAGCAGACCCCATCATTCCATTGTTATTTTATCAGAAGAAAAATACAATAACAGTGGAAAAGGTAAATAAAATAAAATTTGAGAAAACAACCCTTAACAACAAAGGAATTATCAGATTTATTGCACTAGTGGATCGTATGGACACAATTCACCGTACATGTGCCATAATCCAGACCGTCCCAATTGTTGGAAACTCGATGGATGGGATATAACGCGAAAATCTTGTTGATTGGATGACACTAACTGGATATTTTTCCATCAAATTGGAATTGTTGATTGATTTTCTTTTCCACCGTCCATTTGGTAGCTGCACATCAGGAATTTAAGATAAACCTATCAGTGTGGTTTTTGGTACACGTCCCATCCACAATGAAACCCATTATTTGGACGGTCAGGATTGTTTAATGTAGATTTTATGTGTAAGATTAGGTGTCTCCATCAGTATGATCCACCATAGTCTAACAGACTATCATGTAAACTCCTCAAGAACATGAACCCTTTTTAATAATCTCAGCATCCATTGATATCTATTTATCTACCTTCTCCTTTGGCCTTTTGCATTTATTTATAGTCCTCTCTCTCTCTTATAAAAATCATAAATTTCCCTATTATTGACTTCTTTCATTCTAAATTGCAGAGCAGGTGGTATTTTGTTTGTGTGGACCATTAAACTTTTCTCTCTCTAAAATAGATGATTAAGACAAAAAGGTCACATTAAGTAGAATTGTAGCATTATCCCTTTGACTTCTCCTAATGACAACTTCAAGAAGAATGGAGAGCTGGACTCACATGGCAGATAAACACCATTTGAAAATTGTGGTGACTCATCCTTTTGGCATGTGGCACTGACGTTAGACCATCCAAGTTGTGGGTCCCATTGTGGATAGAATATATATATATATATATATATATATATATATATATATATATATATATATATATATATATTTGTGGGTTCATTTTAGGGCATGACCCAAAAAATGAAGTAGATCCAAAGCTCAAGTGGACCACATCATAAGAAGCAGTGGGGATAATGATGTGTATGGTTGAAACCTTTCTAGGACTCACCACACTGTTTATTTGCCAACTAACATGTTCATAAAGTTATAAATATGAATGAAAGAAAAACAAAAATATCATATGCGGCTCCGAAGAAGTTTTCAACAGTAGGTGTTTAATCCCGACTATTTTCAGTGGTGTGGTTCCCTTGAGCTTTGGATCTACCTCATTTTAGGGCTCATGTCTTAAATTGATCCAGCAAAATAGATGTATATTGGTAGTGCCCACGGAGCTTTTCTAGTACGGAGCAGGTTGTACCGGAGGGGTCACACTGATATGTGTTTGTGAAATCCACTTCGTCTATCATTTGCATCTATTAGCCTAGAACTTGATCCAAAAAATTAAGCCCATAAGAAACTGATGGGGGCCACACCACAGGAGAAATTGAGTTTTGGCCAAATATCGTTCAAGGATATTTCGATCTCACTTAAGTTTTTTTTTGGCTTGAAATTCCGTCGTCAGCATACATACGTGATGCGGGGCATGTCAAAGCTTAATATTGCTCAATCTGAATTGTATGCTTTTGACCCTGAGCACCAAGATAGATAGTAAGATCATAAGCAGTCATCTATAATTGAAAATTGAGTAGTTTGGTTACCTATTGGGCAACTCGTGAAAGAGATCATGTGGTTTGTGAAGGGAAGAGTTTGTCATTTTAATAAGTTTTTTTGCCTTTCGTCTGAATCAGCTTTTTCTCACTAGGATAATGGATATTGATAAATTAAAATAGCGTAAGAATAGAAGAAATAAAATTGCATTAATAAAATATGATAAATTCTTACAAAACAGAGATAACCTTGGTGATCCACTGATTATGGTATAAATGGTGAGGTCTTAAACCTAAAGTCTTCCTAATCTAGCGACTTGCACATATGAAGATAATTACACTGAAAATAAAAAGAAAAGGCCTTCCTTATTCCAATAACACCAGTGTAGAAGAATAGAATTATACTACTCCTAAGCGAATTAAGTTAGTCCAATGTAGTAGTGTAGATGAGCTGAATTACACTACTCATAAGTTAAAGCCAGTCCAATAGTAGTGTAGACGGACAAGATTACATTAAGCTAAGCTAAGCTAAATTACGATAAGCATCATTGTGTTGTAGAATTGTATTGTGTTGTGCTGGGCTTGCGAGGACTTGAAGCTCTTCGATGGTCTTTCTATTTATAAAAATTTTAGGCGATAGCTGAAGAAAGATCTTCGAAGCCACTCCTCACGTTTGTCGATGTGGAAATAATTGTTTAGGCCCATAAACAATTGTGGCTTTTTATACAAAACCAAGTGTTTTAATCATTTATTGTGGGTTGGAAATGGGTTGCGCACATGTTGCTCTAATTATGCAACTAAGAGTTCTTCTCATAATGCCACGTGTAACTAGTTATTATATATCTACTCATTTGCTCGAATGTAGGTTATGTGCTATATAAATCAGCTAACTTGATATTGTTGTTACGTTGCTTCATAACTTTTTAAGTAGGATCGGTCATAAGGGTTTCTTCTATGCAATGTTATAGTGCAATATTAGTCAAATTTCTCACTAAACATGATCATATTTCAGTAAATCTTCATTGTCTGTTATAAAGCTATTATGGTGGTCGATTCTGCCACATGAGCATGACACACATCCCATGATAGCAGCCAGCTGAACTTATCCTTTTCAGACTACTCATCTCTTTTTGAACTCTAATCAAATTCCATCCTTAAAGCAATCAAAAAAATCTTATGCTATTTTATCGAGATCTCGCTACCACGTGGCATTATTTAAGCCACTAAATCTAATAAGGTTAAATCAGGCATATATAAATAGTTTTGTAGAAGGTTGATAATGATTTTCCCATCGTCCTGATGGGACTCGTCATATGAACGGGGTTTTTGGCAGACAAGCATGGTGGAGGGAGACTCCTATGTTAGTTTAGCACCATCCATCTGAAAATTGGCAGTGACTCTTCCATTAGAAATGTGGCATAGTTGTACGGTAATCTAAAATGTCCAAATCACTGCCCTGTGGGTTGAGAACAACAGAAAATTTACACCGAGAAGATAATATTAGCAATCCGATTTTAAGATTGTCTAGGCCGATGATTGGTGGGTGCTATGTTCAGTGAATCTAATGGCCAATCTATTTATTCCTCAAGTTTATCTCTTTGAATTACCAGATGCAGCTCATCCTCTGTGAAGGGCTTGACAAACCATAGCGATTCATGCGATTACTGATAATTCAATATATAAAAGTTATAAGAAGATATGCAACGAGCCTTCGCTAGAGAGACTACTCCTCATCAAGGCCTTTGGTTGCCTATCTTCGCTTAGCTAACGTAGTTCGTTCTACCCTAAAATCATATATTTTACGCCTGATAACTTATTCTGGAAGCCATATATTTTACGCCCGATGACTCATCCTGGACTGTGAGATATGCTCGATCTAAAGTCCGATGATCTAGATCACTTCTGTCGTCGACCAGGCCTTTCCTGATCCATCTTGACCATGAAATTGCCAGTGACCCGCTCTACATCACTTGGTCAGTACAATTTTAGAGAGGACATGGTCCACATTATGAATGGTCCCGGTAGTCCTATACTGCTGCCAATGTGACGAGGATGAGTCAGCATGATGTATAATAAAACATGGAAGCGAGTTGGCTGATGCCCACAACACCAAGCTGGGTGGTGTTAGGCGCTGTGGGGCACTATGATGTATGTGTTTTATCCAAGCTGTCTATCGGGTTTTTAAGCTCATCTTAGGGCATGAGACGAAAAATGTAGCAGATCAAAATCTCAAGTGGACCACACCATAAGAATAAGTGGTGATTGAATGCCCACGCCACAAAAGTTTTGGATCAAACTGATATTCTTATCAAAAGATTGGATGGCAAATAAACATTACGGTGGGCCCTGGGAAGGTTCGAGGTGGGTGTCATTTTTCCGCTGTTTCCAGTTGTGGTCCATTTGAGCTTCGGATCTATTTCATTTTTGGTGTCCATGCCCTAAAATGAGCTGAAAAATCGGATGGACGGTGTGGATATAAAATATGTATATTATGGTGGGACCGTGATCATTTACACCTTTGCTTGCCTGTGCTTTAATGGTGGGCGTTTAATCACCACTGTTTCATGTGGTGTAGTCCACCTGATGTTTTGATATGACTCATTTTTGGGCTCAAGCCCTAAAATAATCTGAAAAAATAGATGGACGGAATTGATAAAACACAAACATCTAGTGGGACCCACAGAACACCGTCCAACAGGCAGTAGCTACTCATGGTGGAAATGGTAATCCGCGTTCCCATGCATGCCTATGCGTTTGCTTGTTTGTATGTGAGGAAGTCTCCCGTATTAGTTTATATCCATTTTGAAAATGGTGGTTTTTATTCAAACGTACACACGTCGTAGTTCTAAGAAAATCCAAACCGTCGAAATCTCTGACTCGTAGATGGAGAATAACAGGAAAAAAAAAACACTCAGAGGATAATATCATCCATCTGACTCTTCCCATCGAAACAGTACCACTCAATATTTTGCTTTTAACCATCCATTTGAATGGTTAGGATTACTTGATCAGTATGGTTTTATTTTATACATCCACAAGGGGACCCACAATTTGGACGGTCTTGATAGCCGTGCATCAGTGCCACACGTGAGGAGGATAAGCCACCTGGCAATTTCAAAATGGTGAAAAACCAAACATATATGGGAGTATCTCCCATAAAAAGAAAAAGGCAAAGAAGCACTTGTAGCACTAGCTCGTGTTTCCTTGTATTGGGACCATGATGGGACCTTTTCTCCTCCAGTTTTCATCCAGACCCTTATTGCCTGTGCTTCAAATGCCTTTAAACGAAGGAAAAATATAAAGAGAATGAAATGCGGCACTGAAAGCATACAGTAAGCTAAACGAGGAGCTATATGATACACAGGCTCCGTACGACGCAGGCCCTCAGAAATTATACACATGGCATAATTAACTCAAATAAACCGACTAAATTGTGGACCCCACTGTTAACAATTCACAGGCCCAAGATCAGATTTCTTGAACAATCCTAACCTCTGATTTGTAGACACTTGTTTGTAGATTGGATATTTTACATTTTTGACCGTCCTGATGAGCATCCACGAATCCAATAATCAGATCATCAACTAAGGTTAATTTATGTTTCATGACACATCCACGTCACTTATCATAATTTGTATGGGTTTAAATTTAATTACTTGCATGCCACGTGTTCAATTTCTAAGTGGCTGAGTATCATTCATCTCACTCTGCCAGAGTATCAAAGTTTTTCTCAAGAAAAATGGGTTTTGTCTCTTCAAAATCCAAAGAGAATGGACCACTTGGCTCCATCTGTTTGGGCCGTTTTCTAACAGGAATCTAGCCACAAGATAATACTGCCAAAGCCCATGTTCTCTTACCTGAAATCTAATGAGGCCCATGTTGACAATAATCAAGACTCATGTGTTTTCTTCTGATATTCATTTGAATGTTGAAAGATTGGTATTTATTTATTTATTATTATTATTATTTTTGGAATGGTAGTTTGTTACAGTGGTTGTAGTAGTTCTTGTTCTTATGTTTTCTTCTTTTTTTTAAAGTTTGTATTAGGTGGGTTTTGGTTGAGGGAGAGGAGATTTGAATTCTGGCCCTTGATTTCATCTCACGCAGATATAATAAGGAGATTGATATTCCGACCCTCCCTTTTTTATGCATAGAACCCATTTTCCATTTTCTATTGTTTCTATTTTGAAGTTGTGTATGATGGTCACCTGGAATTACCATCAATTTTCACTTGGGGTCACTATTTTGTGCAGTGGGCCCACCTTTTCCTTTAGCATGAGTTGTCATTCGGTGGGCCCCACCATAGATGGATGATGCTACAAGGAAAGAACTTTGATTGCTTCTAAATGGGTAGTCAAAAGGAATCCAGCCAATGGGATGACCCGCGTAACGAATGGGCAGGATTCTTTCATGAGGAAAACCAAATGAATGGTACAGATCAACGAGACTTGGGCCTCTCGCATACTAAGTGGGGTCCATGGTTTGACGATCCAAGCTGTTGATCTTATTGGCCCGCCGACCAGATTGGATGGTTTCTTCTATTGATTTCAATTGATGGGAGGCCTGATATGGTGAAGTGAGAGAACTTCAATACTCCACCACAGCTTAACATGATGCAAATGGATGCAGAACTAACATTTATACAGATTCCCAATCCATACAAACCAAATTCAAATGAACAGTCCAAACAGTTGATGGAATTTCATCCCATTGTCAATGAATGTGTTGGAAGTCAATCCTACCTAGAATTCAAGGAATGAAATCTCTCACATTCCATTCCAAATTCCTGATCACAGAAAAAGATAAGGAAAGAGCTTTCAAAAATCTTAAAAAATAAAACATTGCCATGTAGCAGTGGCCCACCTCATGAATTTTCCTCCATGCCTGCAAGTGGGTCACCCCTACTTTTGTTCATCTTTCAGAATACCCAACTCACCATCTTATCCCCACTTTCTTCCCCATCTCACAAGCTACCCAAACCTGAAAAATGCCTGATAATTACCCCTTGAAAATTAAATAATAATAATAATAATAAATCCTTCCTACATCTAGAATAGCTAGTGAGAGGGGCCATTTCTACAAATTCTAGGGGGATAAAGTCTCCTCTCTACAAACTAAATGGTGGAGTCCTACTTCAGTACCACTATTTAAACTCCAAGCTTTCATCATCTTAGCAGTCTTGAACTGTGTTTCTCAATTCAAATTCCTTTCTCAAGATCTTCTCGTCGATCTTTAGCTGGTTTATATGCTTCCAGACACATCGAATGTGGGCCCCATCTTCTCGTTTTTCATTCGTGTATAGAATCGAGCTCCGGTAGACTGAACGCCGTAAGTTCTCAATCCAAAGTTTCTGAATTTTCTCAAACACTGGCCCTGAACATGAATCTTCAAATGGGTGGGATTCAAAAGTACTGTTTGGTTCTGTTTTTATCAGTACTAAGCATTTCACTTACTGCTACATTTGGAGATAGCTCGACAGATTCTTATTGGCTTCTGAGAATCAAATCGGAGCTTACAGATTCTGAAGGAGTTCTTGCAAGTTGGTCTTTGCAAAGTGATATGTGCAGATGGTATGGAGTGAAATGTTCAAATGATTGGACCCGCGTTGTGGGTGTGGATTTATCAGGAGCTGGATTGTCCGGTTCGATATCGCCTGACTTTGCTCACCTCGTTGCTCTTCAGAAGCTGGACTTATCTTCAAATTCTCTCACTGGATCAATCCCGCCTGAGCTAGGAAGTCTCAAGAATTTAGAAGAACTGCTCCTGTATTCGAATTTCCTCTCTGGTAAGATTCCTTCTGAAATTGGTCTTTTGGAAAAGTTGGAAGTTCTTCGGATTGGAAATAACAGGCTATCAGGAGAAATTACGCCGTATCTTGCAAATTGCACTGATTTAGAGATTTTGGGTCTTGCTTCTTGCGAATTGAATGGAAGTATCCCAATTGAAATCGGATATTTGAAGCATCTGAAATCACTGAATTTGCAGAAGAACAGTCTCACTGGCCACATACCAGAAGCAATTGGCGACTGCCATGAGCTTCAGAATTTCTCAGCAGCTGGCAACGCGCTCGAGGGAGGAATACCGATGGCATTTGGAAAGCTGGAGTTCTTGCAGACTCTAAATTTGGCAGAAAACAGACTCTCTGGAGAGATTCCCACCGAGGTCGGGAACCTGTCCAATCTGAGATACTTGAATTTGCTTGGGAACCGATTGGTTGGTGGGATTCCCTCCGAGCTGAATCAACTGAATCAGCTGGAAATCCTAGACTTGTCGAAGAACAGTCTTTCAGGGATGATCAATCTTTCTGCTTCCCACATGAAGAATCTCAAGTATCTAGTCCTGTCTGAGAATTTTCTGTTAGGTGGGATTCCGGCCAGCATCTGCGACGGAGAAACAAATTTGCAGAATCTGTTTCTGTCTGGAAACAATATCTCCGGTGGGTTCCCATCAGAACTACTCAAATGCTCTTCGCTCCAAGCATTGGATCTTGAAAATAACAGTCTCAATGGAGCGATACCTTCTGGTATCGACCGGCTAGAAAGGCTCACCGACCTTCGGCTTAATAACAACAGCTTTACGGGGACAATACCGCTGGAGATTGGAAACCTAAGCAATTTAAAGAATCTAGCACTGTTCCACAACAGCCTTGCAGGAAGAATTCCAGCAGAAATTGGAAAGCTACAGAGGTTAACTATCGTTGATCTTTATGAAAACCAGATGTCGGGGACGATACCAAGAGAGCTGACAAACTGCTCGAGCTTAACTGGGATCGATCTCTTCGCAAACCATTTCGAGGGTTCCATCCCATCGACGATGGGGAAGCTCAAGAATCTAGATTTCCTTGATTTGAGGCAGAATGACTTCTCGGGTCCAATCCCACCAAGCTTGGGCTACTGCAAGAAGCTTCAGGTCTTGGCCTTGGCTGATAACAGGCTGTCAGGAGCATTGCCGCCGACTTTCCGGTTCCTGACGGATCTAACCACCCTATCTCTCTACAACAATTCTCTCACGGGTACGCTTCCAGAATCTCTCTTCCTCCTGAAAAATCTCACAATCATCAATTTATCTCACAACATGTTCAGCGGCAGCATCGCTCCTCTCACCGGGTCAAGCTCGCTGAGGTTGTTGGACTTGACTAACAACAGCTTCTCAGGTCCGATCCCTTCAACACTCGCTGAATCAAGAACGATGGCCCGTCTCCGTCTGGGGCAGAATCTTCTTGCCGGCAACATCCCAGTAGAATTAGGCCGACTTACAGAGCTCACATTCCTTGATTTATCTTCCAACAATCTCATGGGCGAAATACCAGATGAGTTCTCGTACTGTAAGCAACTGGCCCATCTCCTTCTCAACAGAAACCAATTAACAGGCATGATTCCTTCATGGTTAGGGAGTCTACGAGCTCTTGGAGAGCTCGACCTGTCATCCAATAACTTCAATGGAACAGTGCCCGCTGAGGTCGGGAGCTGTTCAAGCCTACTCAAGCTTTCTCTCCACAACAACAATCTTTCAGGCAAAATCCCACCAGAGATGGGAAATCTTACTTCCTTGAATGTACTCAATCTGCAGAAAAACAATCTCTCCGGCGAAATTCCTTCGACAATCCAGCATTGTAGGAAGCTCTACACGTTGAGACTGTCGGAGAATTTCTTGACAGGAGGAATCCCGTCTGAGCTAGGAAAGCTCACCGAGCTACAAGAGATGCTTGATCTCGGCAAAAATCTCTTGTCTGGAGTAATCCCATCTGCTCTAGGGAACCTAATGAAGTTAGAGAGATTGAACCTCTCTTTCAATGACTTCCGAGGAGAAGTTCCACCATCACTAGGACAGCTAACTAGCCTTCATGCGCTCAACCTATCAAACAATCTCCTCCATGGCCAAATTCCTCCGACTCTGTCAAAATTCCCACTTACCTCCTTCTTGGGCAATGAAAAACTGTGTGGTCTGCCATTGAATTCATGCATACAATCACTGGGTTCGGAGAGAAAGAAGCTATCAAATACTGCAGTCGCTGGGATTATGGTGGCGATCGTGTTTACTTCGACAGTGATAGTTATGGTTCTGCTTTATATCATGCTTAGGATTTGGTGTAATTGGAGAAAGGTATCCATTTCAAGCTCGGATAGCGGCGGATTTGAACGTAAGAAGGAAGAGGAGAAATGGGTTTATGGAGATGAGAGAAATGGTGAGTATTGGAAAGTGAATTCCTTGGCTTTCGTTTCTTCGCCAGAGAAGCAGATGCCAACACCAACATGCATTTTTCATCTGAAAATGGAAATGGATAGCATGGAAAACACATTAGTGTAGGAAATCTCTGCAATGTACTACATTTGATTAGCTTTTTTCTGTTCTTTTTTTCTGTTTTGTGAAGTGAGTTTGAGAAGATTTCATTCCATGGCCTTAACTGTCATAACTGTCAGGGGATTTTTCATCTTGTGAGGGGTTTTTTTTTTTCAAAGCTGTACAGAGGTTAGTCCTCTTTTGGATTTTTACAAATCACTGCCTAATTATTGTAGAAATTATATCCCCATATCTTTATTAGAATGGTTTTCATTAAGCTACCTCATTAATCTGGTTTTTATTAAGCTATCTCATTAGATTTTTAACAGAAGTTAGATTAGGGGGGTTGTCTTTTGTAAATTATGAAACTAACTTCTTGCTGAGAATGCCTCTTTAGCAATTAAGTGTTCTCCAGTCAGAGAATAAGATTGATCACCCGATCTCATTTTGGGACCATGACACGGGGACAATGGATTCCACAACTTGGTCGGTTCTGATTTGAGTTATTATATGTGGCGTGTACAATCTACACCGCATATCTAACAACAATCATACTCGGGCAGAGTAATAAGTTGAAATTAAGTCCAAAAAAAATGCAATAAAGAAGAGGAAAAAATAACTTTATTGCTATAATTGGAATCAAGAGTACATGAGCCAAATGAAAATAAGAAAATGAGATGATTTGGAGATTCACTCACTCAAGAAGTTGGGAATCACTCACCCAATAAGAGATAACTTGGGACTCGCCCGGGGTTATGGAATCACTCACCCAATAAAAGATGAATCACTCAACTCACATATAAAAAAACTTATAGAGAACAACTCTAGAATGCCCTCCCTCATGGAGTAAGTACTACATCTATAAGGGAAAAGCTTAAGTATAATATAGTGCTTCTTTGTGTATTGAGGGTTGTATCAATCTTCTCCCTATTAAAAGAACTCATCCTCGAGTTCGGTTTGGTAATTCCTTTCCACATTATTCTATTGATATCCCGTAACTCCTTATCATTGATCCAAATATCTTCATATTGGAGTTTGTTCTCTCATCAAACGAGATATTTAGTATTAGTATTTTGCCCTGTACCCACGGACCATCGGTGGAATGTTACCAAGTCATGGAAGCATTGCACTTCAGTAATTGATTTTAGGCTGGGCTACTTCACACTTGTTTTAATTTTCTCTTCATATACTTTAATGCTTTTGGATGAGATAAGATAGCCCAAAAGGACTACATTGTCAAGCATGAATGATTTTATTTTTTTTGGGTTGATATATAGCTTATTTTCACGCAAAACACGAGAAGCGGCTGAACTTTGTAAATAATAAGAATTTTACATATATTTGATCCAATCATTTCATCAAGCATTTTATGAGTATCTTTATCATTAGTTAGCTCATCATCATTAAATTTCATAGTCTTTATTCATTCCACCTTTATTTGGTTCGGTCATTTCATTATACACTTTATAGTCTATTTTTGTTATAAATTGGCTCCTTATTATCAAATTTCATGTGGCCTTTTATTCACTCCACATTTCTTTGATTCGGTCATTTCATTAAACACTTCATACATACCTTTATGATAAATCGGCTCATTATCATCAAATTTCAAGTAGTTTCATTACCTTTATTTGGTTTGATCATTTCATCAAACATTTCTTGGACATCTTGATCATAAATCGGAATACTTATAAATGACTTATGCGGGAAGACTTCACAAAAGCTCCTCCATCATGTGTTGTACATTGTTATTAGTATGCCTTAATTCTTCAATATCTTCGCGAATGTAGACATCTTGAAATAAAGTCGTCCATTTGGCCAATTTTTTTTTTTCATCTTACTATAAGAAATCAAGCTTGATCTAAGAACAGAATTTGCTCTAATACCACTTGATGTGGAACCCAAAGAAACACAATAAACTGGAGGAAAGAAGAACTTTATTACTATATTCTAGATTAATAGTACATGAGCCAAATGAAAATAAGAAAATGAGATAACTTGAGAATTCACTCACCTAAGAGGTTGGGGAATCACTCACCCAATAAGGGTTAGCTTAGGGACTCACTCACTTAAGGGGCAGGAGAATCGCTCACCCAACAAAAAATAGCTTGGATGCTCACTCACCTAAGGGGTTGGGGAATGACTCACCCAATAAGAGAGGAATCACTCAACTCACAAATACAAAACTTATTATAAAAAATTTATAATAATAATAATAAACAACTCTAGAATGCTCTCTGTCTTGAAATAACACTTACCTATATAAGAGAAAAAATTAAGTATGATATAGTGCTTCTTGATTTACCAAAAGTTGCATCACTTTCTCTCGCGAGCACGGAAAAACTAGATTTGAATTTCATACCTTCCCTTTTATTAGACCATCTTCCACATAAGATTCACCATGCTTTCTTACAACTCAATGGTCAAATTCTGGATTCTGTGTAACAAAAATTCTCTATGGGACCCACCATGACAATGTTTGTGTCACATCTATTTTGTCCATCCATTATGCGAACTCATTTTAAGACATAAGCTAAAAAATTAGACAAACCTAGAGCTCAATTGAGCCACACTAGAGGAAAGAGCGGGGACAAGGATGCCTACCTTTGAAACCTTCCTGGGGCCACCAACATTTTGGATCAAGATGATATTTTTGTTTTCACTTCATCCTAGCGGGTCTTACCTTATGGATGGTTTGGATGGGATATAAGCATCACAGTGAGCCTCAGGAAAGTTTCAATTGGGGGGCATCCCCATCTACACTCTCTAAGTGTGGCCCATTTGACTTTTGGATCAACCTCATTTCTGTGCTCACATCCAAACATGATATGATGAAATGATTGGACCTCACAACGACATCTCGGTGGGCCCCACAGTATTTTTGTAACCAATGTTATACGAAACTGGCTTTCAAAAGAACATGTGATAGTTTGTTCAAATACATCCCAAATTACATTGTGAGGGACTGTGGCCTTTGAATTTGCATTATATATGTTCCAATGATCTAAATTGTATATAATATTTCTCGCTTTGTATGGTGGATAGAAAATGTTAGGTCCCAGTCCCTGACCCGAATGGTATGAGACCTGATCCGAAGACCTAACTGGACAAAAATAGGGTATTTTGGATATTTCCATATATGAGGTATAAATACTGTTTATGGGTGGAATTATCTAGTTTTTGGGACTAAAAAAGGATTGGGGCTTTAATTCTTGTGAGAATTCGCGTCTTTAACAAGCATTCATTCTTAGAGTAGACATAACACTGAGCCACCTACATCTTTTTTATTTTCTATATGTTTGGTTTTCTTTGTTGCATCAGTTCATCTTCTTATAGAAAATAAACCAAAGCTCTCAATTGAGTTATTTTAACAATTCAATAATTCAGCTCTTTTGCTTTGATCATAGATGGTCACTGTATTCTTAGTACAATTTAAGATGAGAATTATTCAAGCCGAAATCATTTTGAGAATCCTCAACCGAAGAGAGTCATATTACAAGAACGGTTTCGGGCATTAGAAAAAACCCAAATCAAGTCGCTGGAGTCCTAACTTGTTTTATATTGTAATAAGTCCGCATGTATTCTACCACTTCAAAACTTATAGCCTCTCCTTATCACGCGCACGATCTCTAGGCCCACCCTAGCTCCGTAGACCAATGTGGTTTTTGTCACATCTACTCCGTCCATTAGTTGTGCTCCCAATGGTAGGCCTTTGGGCCTAAAACAGCCATAAAGTGAACTTAGTGTTGGGGGACTGCGGAAGTACACGGAGATGAATCTAGGATAGCAATCTAATAACATCAAGCAAACACAAAGAGAACACAGCGATTTAATGTGGAAAAACCTTTTTAAGAAAAAATCACGACACAAAGCGAAAGATGATCACTATGAAAGCAGAAATTACAAAGAAAAAGAGCTTACCCGATTCAAACAACCTCGAATCTCACCTTTGCTATACCATTTAAAACCCTAGGATAATTTAGAAACCCTTAGAATACCTTCCAATCCCATTTACACTCATATATATAACCTTGGAAAGAATCCCAAATGAAATTGGAAACAAATCCCGCAAATTTACAGCTTTGCGAAAAGTCTGCGCAGAATTTGTCGATGTCATCGAAGCACTGTCGATGCCATCGAACTAATCATGTTGATGGTATTGAAAAGTGTACAATTAGTTCAGCAACCAACTTAAAAAAAAAAAAAAAAAAAATCTAGAAAATATCGATGGGATCGAGAACTCTTTGATGCCATTGAAGGTAGCATTGAACAGACAGACCCTGTATCTGACTTGATTTAAGACATCAAATGTAACACTTATGTGAGCGAGCAACACCACATGGAGCAATGAGGATGGAAAGTCAATCACAAGTTTGTGTGTGAGGCGACTTTCGCATGTATCTTTCATCAACACATTCATTTGGTGTCTCACAATGATAAGGGGAAGATACAAAAATCAACCTTGTCCGAAACTCGAGTAGGCCACATTGTATGAACTTGGGCTGTTTTATTAAAGTGAAATACAAGGAAAAAAATTGTTAAAATCTAATAATTATGATTTTCTTACATGTCTGTGCCGCCAGGGTAATTCCATTGTCCTCGATATAGGATTAACACAGTATGCTTTGATTTTCGGTTTATACAACTAAGCCATGGTTTTCTAATCCAGATCGAAATCATCATGGATGTACCATGAATGACGTATTTCTAAGATAAAACAATCTTATCTACCCAATCTTGGGATTTTTTTAGATGGATGACACGGTGTCAGTGAAAAAGCTTGGAAAATACCGATGTCGGCGCTCTCTTTCAAATGCATTGCCAACGTCATGATGGTACATTTACCACATGGTGATTTCTCTCCTTTCAAACAAACCATTTTAGGCAAAATTCTACATTAGCTTACATGACTTTTATATTAGAATGATCTTTTTTTTATGTATGGTGAACATAAGCATTCTCAGCTGATGGATGAAATAGATTTGGTGTATACAGCATATTGGGTGTTGAAATGTTGCCTAAAATTTAGGATATTTATTAGAATAGAGAAATCCAAGGGATAGTGCTTAACAAAAATAACTAAAATTAATTAGGTTATTTATTTATTTATTTATTTTTTATTAAAGATATTGGAACAAAAATACCAAATATCTAGATAATGTGTGTATAGAGAAAGGAATGCTCACCTGCACGCCTTCTTACCTGACCACCTGTGCACACCTTCGCACACATGTCATGGGCATAGAATCTGAACGGTCCACATGACGTGGCACCCCTTGAAACTTAAAAGCCTAATTTTCAGCCTGATCCAAAACTCTAAATGCAAATCAAGGGAGGAAAAGGGATCGATGACAAGCAATCGCCATGGCGAGGATCAATGAGACGAAATCAAAGATTCAATCAACAGCAAGGATATGGGTACAGCTATAAATGGTTAGAACCCATAGGTATAAAAACATGTCAAAATAACAAAATCCCAAAAATATCTGTTCACGTGTAGGCTGGGCAGGAACCACTGAATGGGTTGCGTTTGGATGAGCTATTGAATTTTATTGCAATAGTTAGTATAACAGAGTGGATGGCCTGCATTCCCCGTGGCTTGGGGCACAGCGATGTCGTTCTCACACGGCGCATGTCTAAGGATCCAAACCAGGCATCCTGCGGGTCCCATTGTAGATTGGTCCATGACTGAAAATTGATTTGATTGGAATGTCATCATTGTCTCTCTCTCTTTCTTTTCTTTTTTAAATTTGTATGCCACCATACAAAAGGCTAGGATGGACCAAACATTGGATAAGGCCCATTCACCGTTGAGAAAACTAGATGAATGGTTTTGATCTCAACCATGTATGCCACGTGTGCAGAAATGACATGGAGGCACGAAAATAATGAATATTTTTAGGGAAATTTAGGTTTTGAAGAGTTGTGGAATAGCTTAAAGTCTTTATTTGAGTAATGAAAAACGATTTCACTCACTTTAAAATTTCTTTAATATTTTTAATAAATTTATTATTTTAAAATTTTACTGTTATGAGAAAATTACGATTTTAGAGTACATCTCCGTAACTCTATATATATATATATATATATATATATATATATATATATATATATATATATATATATATAAGTTTAAAACTAAATAATGATTGTAATTTGATTATATTAAATTAATTAAAGGTTTTAAACATTTAGTTAATAGTTCTATATTTTTGAGATGTTTACCTCACAATTACTCTACGATTTGAATTTTACAGAACGATGACTTAAGAAACCAATCTTCCTTTTTAGAGGAGAAATTACACTCTATTCCTTTTATTGCTCTTAACAAAGTAGAGAATTCGTATATGTAGAGCTTACATGATACTGTCTAACATCCAACTCTTCCGACAGACGAAAACCAACAAGATTATTAGCAAACCAAAAATATGGTAGACACAATTTTTTATACCCAATCTGTCACAGCTAGACCCAATTGTTGATATGACGCCATGTGTCAGCACCACCATACATAATATTAGGAGAAGATAAAGATCAATGGTAGGAGATAATGAGGATCAAGAGGCATTTTATTCAAGGACCGATCTTAATTCTTATAATTGGTAGCTTGGTAGATGACCGATCTCTTTAGAACTGGTAGCTTGGTAGATGACTAATCTCTTTGGAACTGGTCTTAATTCATCTATTTTATTGCCTAGGGTCACATGATATTCAGTTTGAACTGAGATGTTTTCGGCTCTAGCACGTCCGACACATACATATACATAATTCGCACAATCAAATCTCATCTAAGCACCACACGTGTGGTCATGTGTCTGAATTATATCCAAAACCAATCATAAAATAGGCCAATAAAAAACAATATAGACCACTCAAAACATTCTAATTCAAGCGTATCTCATATGATAATTTGATTGACCTAATTTTTTGTTTGTGCAATCAACATGGTGGGGTGAACATGTCAGATGGCTTGGATGTTAAACACATACAACATGGCCCCCCTTGTCTCACTTTTCATTTAAATTAGGGCATTTTTATAATTTCATTTCTAACCATCTAGACATAATTTGTAAAATGTGAATTCTTGAGGAATTTTGGGATAAAATTTCCTCATATCTTTCTTTTCAATTTTCAATTAAATTAGTCAGTGGATTGGATATGGGTTGACCAATCTATAAATGACTAACATTTTTAGGGCACCGCGGAAGCACACAGAAATGAATCAAGTGGAGTAATCCAATAGAACTAGACAAACACAATGCAAACACTCCGAATTTAACATGGAAAAACTTTTGTGGAAAAAAATCACAACACAAAACAACAATAAACACTATAAAAGCATAAAATTACAAGAGATGTGGGGAATACCCAATTTGAACAAACCTCGAATCTCCCGTACAAGCCCTTGAAACCTTAAGAACTAATTAGAAAGTCTTAGATAACTCTCAATCCCATTTACACCCAAATATAGCCTTTGAAAGGATCTCGATCGAATTTGAAAACGAATCCCAAATCATTCGATGACATTGAAGTTACTTCAAAAGCATCAAACTAATACCAAAATGTTCCAGCGACTAAATATGGAAATCAAATTTTATTGATTGCATCAAACCATCTTCGATGGCTTCAAACTTGACATCGATATCATTGAATACTCGATATCATTGTAATGACACCTAATATGTCCAACAACCAACTGAAAGAAATCTGAAAATTTTCAATGGCATTGAAGCCTGTCTGATGACATCGAAAATGACATCGATAGGATGAATTATATATTTAAGAGATATATCAACAAATGTCTATAAAAAAATCTTCTGTTTGCCACAAGTAGCACAGAGGGATTCCTTACTTATTGCAATGTGATAGGGATTCCTTGCTTGATGCAATGTGACTGTACCACATCATCGTGCAAGAAGGTAGGAAATCCATGCTCGTGGCAAGTAGAGGATCCGGATTCCTAAGCTTGTAACGTAATTCAACTAACTAATGCATCCAAACGCAGCCTAAAGTTCCATTAGCAAATGCCCTGGATCTCAAAAGCCGAGAAAATCCAGAGGTGGAATCTAGGAAGAAGTAGGAACCTTATCCGAGTACCCAAGTATCGGATTCGGGTCCTCTACTGGTTTTACTCCCTTGCGCATGCACCCGAAGATGTGACCACCTGTCAGATGGGTGCATGCGCACGTGGAGCGCCCATCAAGAACCAAATTCGATGTATCCGAGCCGTTCATCATCCAGTGTTATGATTGTGTGTTAGGTAGACTTAGCTCCACTTCTTTTAGGCGAGCCTTTCAATGGAAAAGAAGAGCAATGGGGATGGAAATCCTCTACAGCTCATGTTGTAGAAAGATAGCGCAACAACTGAGCTCTGTGGGCTCACCGTGATGTTTGTGTTACATCTGATCCGTCCATCAGTTGTGAAACCTCATGTTAGAACTTGGGCCCAATAATAATTGATATAAAACTCATGTGGGCCACACCACAGGGAACAGTGGGATGGGGGACGCCCACCAAAGAAGCCTTACTGAGGCTCACCCTGTTGTTTATATGTCATCCAAACCGTTAATCAGGTGAACCCTGGAAGAATGAAGAGAATTCCCAAAAGTTAGATGCGTGAATTTTGGATTTTTTGTCGTGGTTTTACGTTGTTCTTGATCATTTTTGTTATTTGCGGTGAAAATTAGGTGGCCAAACTGATGGATGGAGTGGATGTACCAGTAACATCAAGGTGGGCTCCACGGAACTCGAGTGTTGCACGCCCTTTTCTACAACAGCAGTTGCAGGGGATTCTGGTCTCAGCGGCTGGGATTTTACTTTGATCCCCTTTCGTTCATGGTTAAAAGACTACTCGACGATTCGAACCCAACTCGTTTTGGTCCCCGCGAGTTGAACTTTTGGACCGTTGATATTATGGGCCCCATCGATATCCTCCATGATTTCCCGCATGTGAGGCCTAGAATTCGATTGTTTGAATCATTGAAAGGATGGGCGACATACGAATACCCCGCCTGCATTTTTAACATGTGGGACCCAAAGCTTAATCATTTACACTGTTGATATGATGGACCATCCATGCGGATAGACCGTCCCAAAAATTGTAAAGGGTCTCATCGAGTGGAAGTGATTTGTTACTCTGGCAGCGAATGACACTTGATATGCTTCTTAGGCGGGTACTCAGATATTCTACTCGTGCAATGCATTAGCACAAATGAAACTAATTATATTGTGAACCCAGTGTTGATTGGTTGAGCAATCCTAGCCTCTAATTCGTGGAGATCTGTTTATTGAAATAGGGCTGCTTATATTTTCAATTTTTACCCATGAATAAACACCTACCAATCCAATAGTCAGATAATCAAATCTGTGACTAGGCCCGTTTGGTGGACAACTTCACTTGAATTACCTGCACCCATGTATGCAATTTCAGCTTATTTGAAAGTGGGATTAGGTGGTGTAGAATAGCATTTGGTTCCATGTAAATTCCATCTTACATTTGGAATTCAATGGAAATAATTGGATTATAATCTGGGTATCATTTAATTCTTGCACATTAATGCATATGTTTTATCTACGTTATTCATCTATATGTGCCCTTTAGAGGTGACACTCGAGTTGCATATACATATAGGTGACTAACATTAGTTGTAAAATTTGGTTTGTCGACCATAATTTTATGGTCCACCAAATTTTAAAATATTTTTTCCAAAAAAAAAAAAAAAATTGATCCCAAATATGAAATTGGACGGTTAAATTTTGAATATTTTCAAATATATAATCCTTATTAAATGATGTTAATTTCATCATATGTAATTCAATGTCACCTAATCCCATGTTCCAAATGCACACCCATGTACTTTATAAGTTCCTACATATCATTTATCAAACATTGTTAAATTTCTTCAGGAAAGTCTCTTTAAAGTCAATTCTTTTTATCTCCGTATGAAAGCCACTCGACTAACAAAAAAATTTAAAAAAAAAAAAATTTAAATTTTTTTTTTTTTTTTTTAAATGATAAAGAAAAGAAAATTTATGTTTATACCCCTGCACGAGACATATTATATATAGAGCCAGCCCCACTCAATTGCTTGGGCCAGAATAAGCCAAGCTAGCATGGGCACTATTGGGTCGCCCTAAAGTCTAGTGGTCCACAAGTTAGGGCAGGCCTGAAATTTTTGTCCCAATGACTAGGTGTGCCCAACCTCATCTGTTTTAGTAAAGCAACTAGACCTAGAACTGGACCAACCTAATCCGCCAGGTTGCACTCCAAGTCAATAGCAGTCTTACCGTTAGGAAGAAGCCAAGATAACAAACAGAACTGATTACATAAAGGCAGGGTTCAATGCCATTGAATCGGGTAGTTTCGTTCACCACTGATACGGGTCGACCGAATTGACCCGTATCAGTCTGTTTTCATGGACGATACCAAAATACATCAAGATGTACGTATCAGTTTAAGACGATATTTTAAACTTTTCATGGGCAACGATATTTCATCGGATTCATTAAAAGTTTAATAGCCACAAGACGTGTTAAAATAATTTTTATTCTCATCTCCCTCTTTAATATTGTATCTATTGGCTACGCAATTAGCAGTGCAAGCGCATGTCTGTAAGTAATTGATTCCTACTAACTCATGGCATGTGGCCACAAGTAGCATCAACTGTTATTGTTGGAAGGTCAAGAGTACTTTTGGCTGCACCTAATATATATTTGGTGCAACCAAACGCACCACTAAAGTAAATTACTATGAGGGCTAGTCTATAGAAGAGTAGGAATGCAAATGGTCTAGTCAAGGGGGGTCGGACCCAACCCACTTATTTAAGAAAGGGTTATAATTTTGGACCCACGGCCACCCATTAAAATATAGATCAGGTATAGGTTGGGTTCAGGTTAAAGTAGTCAACCCAATTATTTAATAGAACCCTACCCATGTGTCGGGTTACAGTTTACATACTCTATGGTTAGGTTATCACAAGTAGCAGAAAGAGTAACCACGTTTAGAAAAAGACTAACTAATTTTCTTTGGGTCCAGGTATGGCCATGGGTTGGGTCCATTTGATGTAGTGTGGGTTGTAGACACTTTCATGGCAAAGATGGACCAAAGAAGGCCCGATTGAAGGCAGAAATTATCCGGACCGTTATAACCTTAAAAGAGTCACATCTTGCATACTGAAATGAGTTTTTTGACATTATATATGATTTTGGGTAGGAAAAACTACTTAAGCTAACCAAACAATTCTACGCTAAGTTACCCACGCTAGATTTGTGAGATTCAATCAAATTGATGGTCAAAAGTCCCATTTAATTTCATTTTTACTATAAATAATAAATTTTAGTTCAAATTTAATTTCATTTTTACTATAAATAGTAAATTTTAGTGCAAGGTATAACTTTTGATCCATTGAGTTGTAGAAGTCGCGCCCAACATGAAAATGGCTTGGAAGAGTTGGAGAATAACGTGATTGGGCCAAATTAGACTCTTATTTTTTTTTGCCAAAAACCATGAAGTCTTGTAGGAATGGCATTTGTCTATAAATAATAAGTTTACTAGTTATTGTAACTCATGTTTCTATAGGGTGTTTGAGTTGGGGTTTAGCATAAAACTTCATCTTAGGTTTGAGTTCTTATTAAAAAAGTTGTAATTTCATTTTTTATTATCAATCAAGTTATTTACATTTATTAAAAATATTTCTACTTTTATACCTCATGGATTCAAGAAAGCTATGTGAGAAGAAAGTCTAGAGAGCTCCATGGATTCGGAGTAGATATCCTTGAGGAAGATGGTGATCGACCTCATCACATCCCTCCATGCGTCACCATTTTAACATGACCTCAATTGAACCCATTTAAAAACCAGGTCGAGGTCTGGTCAAATTGATTTTGAGACGACCTAGAGCTGCCCCATGGTCCTAAATTTTGGTCCCAAATATGAAATTGTGATGCACCGAAAGGGTTCGGTGCGAAAACCTACTTGTGGTTAGAGACAACTGGTCTCTCGCGGACAAATCTTGGCCATTGGATCAAACAACCAAAGTAGGATTGAAAGAAATGGCCTTGAAGGCCCTACAACAGGCTAGATCGGGTCTGGATCGAGCCGGGTGGGCCCAGATAATGAATGGGTTTTAGGCCTAGGGCCAGCCCTTTGGCTGACACACCTGCCTGAGCCTGACCTGAAGTGGTTCAGACCAGCCCATTGACAGCCCTTGATAATAGCTATTTGTATGAATGATATTTTTGGGTCTTGCTCCATCCACGATGCCAACACAAGGATAGTAATCTTGACCATTGGCCTGTTGTGTTTAACCTTTGGTTGGCCATGCCAAACACGTCCTTCAAGAAATAACAGAGGCTAAACAATCCTATCCAACAGCTTCTTCTTCTTTTTTTCACTTTCCAGCGCTTACTATTGCCTACTGACTTTTTTTGTTTGTTTTGAAAACTAATGATCTGATAACTATTGTTGGGGGGAAAATCCGACAAGTCGATAAGTCGGCTTATGGAATGGACCAACTCTACTAACATGGCCCGAACTTTAGACGCTGAGCCTAACCGAGGTCCACATGTCCTAAGCTAAAGGTGAGACCTCTAAGGAGACCGATGCACCTTTAAGGACACTCAAAAGGCTCCTCAAAGGCCACATAATACTGACTCAACCCATAGGTCGGTTATAGATCGGGTACAGATCGACTAGACCTTGGCTCGACCCAGGCCCGACCAAGCCTCTAGGTCGACTGTAGGTCGGCCGTCAGTCGGGGGTAGGACAATTATGGATCGACCGTGTCTCAGCCGATAGTTGATTAAGGGTCAGCCATCGTCGGTCGACCATAATATAGTCGATCCACAAACTGGCCAGTATGAGCCACCCGGACAGGCCAACACTGCAGGGTCGGTCGACGATCGGGAAGTGATTTCTGACCCAAGCAAGTCAGGCTCCGTCGGTTATACCCTTCTGGATACTCGCCGTTACATCCGACCCAGAACCGAACTGGAGACTTAGCTCGATATTGAAAATCCACCTTTCGAGATTCTCGGAAGATAACTCCTGACCCCGGAAATCTAGTAGACCTAAGATCTCGGGATCGTCTTGGATAGCGATGAATCTCCTACATATCAGGGAAGGATCTCAGAATCACGGGATTACACCTCCTTTATAAATAAGAGATGCCTAAAGGTGAAAGACACACATTCTCACCCCTAAACCCTTTACAAGCTTATTAGACCCATATTACAGGCCTGACTTTGGCATTGGAGGGTCCCCTGCGTTAGTTAGGGTCTCCTTTGTCCTCTTCCTATACAGGTTCAAAGGTAGCAGAAAGGGGTGAGCCAGAAACTGCATCAACAACTATGATCATTTCATGAATTTCTGTTTTTAATTGTTTTCCATTTTTATTTTTTTATTTTTATTTGTTTTAAAAAAAAAAGAAAAAAAAGACAGACGGTCCTAATTGGTGCATCACTATGCCACCTATGCTGTGCCAAGATAGGGACTACCATATTCTAATTCCACTGGCTCAATGGTATCCACAATGTGGCTTGCAATGGGCTAGGCTAAGGCTAGCCTATGTTTGCCCTAGCCCAGCCCTGGCAATTGTTTCATAGAAGTAGCCTTTCATATTTTTCTACATCCCCATACATTTCGTCCAAGTGCTCTCAAATCTATAAGGTGCATTTGGAAGTCACTATATTTGAATCCAGCAGAAAATTAAAGATTGTCATAATTTAGTCTACTCTGGGAAAAAAAAAAAACTCTACCGTCTTTCCTAACGGCAACGGCAGCACAAACAAAACTTAATTTTGATTTCCGTCTCCGGAGATTTTTCAGAGATTTCTTCTCCCCTCAATTCTAATTTCAAATTCCTTCCTTTTACAGATGGATTTCATCAAAGCTCTCGCCGAAAGAAAAAATGGATTTTTTCTTTTAACAGTCGGAGGCCCTCCTTCCCCAATCTCTCTCGCCCATTTTTCATCGGGCAGCTAATAGCCCATTTCGGCTATTTCATCTATTCATCCATAGAAGGTCCACCCCATCTCACAGGTATTTTAATTTTTTTTATATAATTTGTTTACAAATTATTTATTTTATATATTATTTCCTCCATTCAAAATCCTTTTTTTTTCAAGGCTATAGATATTGAAGTATTGTTTGTCTACATCTGAATTTCTTGATCAATATCAATAATGGTAGCTGTAAATGACTGATGTATACTTTTGTGAAAACCCAAATGTTATCGTTAAACCCAAATCTATACTTTTGTTTTTTGTTATGGGTGTTTGACTGTAATTTTCCTTTTAAAAAAGAACAAAAAATCCACGGTTGTACAGATGATCCTGGCCCCATCATGGATAGAGCATGACAAAAAAATATAGTGAATAAATGATCCTAGAAATCTGATCTGGGGCTATCAAATGTACGGTTGTACAAAGAAGAAAATATCAACCATTCAAAATTCAACAGGCAAAATCACATCATTAAGATCTAATCGGTTCCAATTACTCTTGCCTTTGTTCACGATGAAGTCCCCAAATTTGGGAACTCTGGGTTGGCATATACATGCATATTACAGGTGCATTCGAGTTGAGTTGCAACTCTTCTAACTCGGGGATGAATCGGAGTGACTCGACTGAGTTAGCTGACTCATCCAGTTGACACGTGATATCGAATCTAAGTCGACTCAGACAAGTCAGCATGGGATTTGTCCAAGTCTTCAAACCATGGATGCATGTGTGTAATACATCAGTCATTTACAGCATTTGGGTTTTCACACATCACCATCATCTTAAATATCAATAATGGTAGCTGTAAATTCTATACTTTTGTTTTTTGTTAACCTTGATATGTTGCATTCTTATTTGCTGATTAAAAAATGTTGCATTTGTTTTTTTTTTTTTGCAGATTGGACAGATCCGGCGCGAGCTAGTTTTCTAAATGTTTTAAACACAGGTGGTGTACAAAGGTACGCATTTCACCTTCTCTTATTAGGCACATGTCGTTAAACCTCATCCTTTTTAGTTTCAGTGGCTTGATTTGAATTTGTCTTGTAATACTTTGGTCCTTTATTCCTCCATTCATTTATTATCTCAAACCATTTCATTGCTATGCTTTAAGTTCTTGTTGATTAGATCTTTTTAAAAAAATTAAGATTTTCAGGCACCTTTCTCATGATCCGCAGAATCAACGTATCATGGAATAAAATAGAAGTCAAGCATAAATAAACTTTTCAGGCATTCTATTGTTTACAACCACTCACTAGTCATAGCGAAAGCTTTCTCACACGAAGGGACATCAAACAAATAAAATAAAATAAAATAAAAAAGGTAAGATGCTGCAATTCATCAAATCGGCATATGTGAAACATCAAGAATGTCATATTTGATTTGGGCAGAACACATCCATATGCCACCAAAAGCGGGAACTCCCAACGTACAACAACTGCTGAGTTCGACCACAGTTAAACTTAATTGACTTGCTGAAATAATATCATAGAAACATTAAGCTAGTTAAAAGACTTGAAAGTTTCTAGCATATAGTAATCAGAACTTACATTCAGGACCCAGGATAACCGTTGATTTCTCCGCAACAACCTTGTGGACATAGATACCTTCAAAAAGATAACCAAAAAATATCCTCAGATTTGGCCTTAGCTTTAGCTATAAGATATTGACATTTCCACCACTGTTAGTTTTGATGTTATTTTGCCACTATACAATAATTTGTAGTTAGAAATAAAAATTAATATGCCATGTGTATGCATAAAGTAATTAGATTATTGTTGTAAAGTAGATCATTTATTTTCAAACACTATTTTTGCCTTTCAGGTCAATGGAAAGTGCAAATTTCTTCAAATCATGGACACCACGTGAGGTGGAGGACACGTCTCAATCACAACCTCATATAGACATTGAATTAGAAAAGGATATAAATGAATTAAGAAGCTCTAATGCATATACGAGTGATTCAGGCATAGATGAAAATGTATCAAATTTGAAAATTGGTATGGAATTTGAAACAGAGAAAGACGCATACAAGTTTTACAATAGTTATGGACAGAAAGTCGGTTTTAGTGTTCGGATTGATACTAGAACTATAGACCATAAGACGAGAGTAGTGAAAATGAGAAAATTCATCTGCTCTAGAGAAGGTAAACGATCATTTGATAAATATGATGTAAATGTGAAGCAATACTGCGATGAAACAAGAACAAGTTATAAGGCATACATGATCATTAGGTTGGGAGTTAACAATAAATATCAAATTACCCATTTTAATAGTGATCATAATCATATACTTGCATCTCCAGAAGAATCACATTTACTAAGATCACAACGAAAACTTTCTATAGCTCAAGTAATAATAGTTGATGACTGCGACAGATCCGGTATAAAGGTAAAAGTAACATTTAATTTAATGAGTAGACAAGCTGGTGGTCGACAATATGTTGGACATAATATGGTAGATTTCAAGAATTACTTACGGACGAAAAGGATGAATTCAATGAAACAATTCGATGCTGAGGGTCTACTGTAATTTTTCAAAACAAAGCAAGTTGAAGATCCACAATTCTTTTACTCTATTCAAATTGATTCTGAAGATCATATTACCAATATTTTTTGGGCAGATGGAAGAATGATTTTAGATTACGATCGTTTTAGAGATGTAATTTGTTTTGACACAATGTATAGAACAAATGAGTATGGATGACCATTTGCACCATTTCTTGGTGTTAATTATCATAGACAAACAATTTTTTTAGGGTTGCACTTCTATATGATGAAACCATTGATTTTTTTATATGGTTGTTTAAAACTTTTTGTAATGCAATGTCTAGAAAAATGCCTCAAACCACTCTCACAAATCAGGATAAGGCAATGTCAAGTGCGATTAAAACGGAATTAACAAGAAAAGTTCACCGTATTTGTGTTTAGCATATGTTTCAAAATGCGTGCAAACACCTAAGTCATTTATTTAATTCTTCTGAATCTTTTGGCAATGATTTTAGTAGATGTGTCTGTGATTTTGATGATGGTGGTGAATTCCACCATGCATGGGAAACAATGATTTAGAAATATGATCTTACAAATAATACATGGTTGCAACAATTATTCAATGAAAAAGAGAAGTGGGCATTAGTGTATGGAAAAAAAGTATTTTGTGCTGATATGAAAAACACACAACGTTGCGAAAGTTTGAATAAGTAGTTGAAGAGATACTTACATCCAGGACAGAATATTCTCAGATTTTTTGAACACTTCGAACGATTGGTGGATGATAGAAAGAACGCTAAATTAGAAGCAAATTTCAAAATGACTCAAAGTTCACCAACTGTGTTGTTTCCTATTAATATCTTGGAGCATGCAACTAGTGTTTACACGACAACCATTTTTAAATTATTCCAGTCTGAGTAAACCAACAGTCTTGGTCAAACTGTTGAAAAATTAAAAGAGTCTGGGATGGTGATTAAATACCAAGTACGTGAATGTAAAAAAGCATAGACTCCACATCGTTACCGTGAACTCAACAGATGAGTTTTTTAAATGCATTTGCAGAAAGTTTGAATTTATGGGTATTTTATGTTCCCATATATTAAAAGCAACAAATCATATCCTCACAAGACTGCCACCGAAGTACATCTTAAAGAGGTGAACCAGAGAAGCTGCTTCATATTCCTTTCCGTCAGTTATTAGAGGATGTGGCTTGGATGGAGACTCTAAGAAACTACGTTTTCATCGTTATAATAGCTTGATTTCCAGCTTTCTTAAGTTGTCATCAATGGGTTGTGAAAGTGAAGGGTCATTTCAATGTGCTATTAAATATTCTAAGTTGATGCATCAAGAATTGCAAAAAAAAAAAAAAAAAATTAAAGAAAAAGCAAAATTAAAAGGACCATCATCCACTGAAGATTGTTGCAATAATAACGACAGTTATAGATAGGATGATTGTGTAATTGTAAATGTTGACAATGTACAATTGAAAGACAAAATCGTTGAAATTATAAATTTAAAAAAAAAAAAAAAAAAAAGCTCATGAAACAGGAATGGGGAATCTCAATGACTTTACAAAAGAAGATCGAGGAATTAAAAGAAAATGAGCTAAAATTGTTGAAAGTAAAGAAGAAGCTTATAAAAGCAAGAGAAAGGAGCAATGTCATGGTAGACGTAGATTTAGGAATTGTATGGAAAAGGAAAAAACAAAGAAATGCCAAAAGAAAGTGCAGAAAAGTGAACCAATCTTATACCCTACTATTGAAGATTTCATAGATGCATCAAATCCAATCCATCATCATACATGTCTCACAAAGGTACAATGTAACTATCTTGATTTAATATGTAGAAATTTAAATATTTTAAAATCAATGAAAAAAAATTAAATGATAAATTTATATTTATTTGTGAACTTGATTTTCATGTTGTTACTTATATCAGGGATACAATGGTGGTTGTTTGGATCCCGTGACTACGTACTTTCAATCAAGGTTATCTCATTCCGTCATTCAACCACATCAATCCGTGCAAGACCATCTCCAACCCTCGATTCACTTTCCTAATAATTTAAGTTTCACTCAATTACTTAAGGTAAGGAATTGCATTTATGAAATTTTTAAATAAATTATATTAAATCTCTTATATTTTTATGATACTAACTTGGATTCATGGAATGATTAATATGCAGAATACTACAAATTATGTACGTAGCATTCCAACATCCTGTGGCAGGTTGTAGTAGTAGTTCAATAATTGGAAAAGAATGACAATAACCCTCGTGACATATGAATGTTCTAAGACAAAATTTATTATTTAAATGTCATTGATTTTCTACTCATGCTATCGTAAATGTTTGCTTGTACGGACAGCAGATTACAAATTTTGAGCACATTTGTTCTTCTCGTTATTTGTTTTAGGTGGCTGTTACTTTGTCCTTAAATTTATAGTTTTTGTGGATGGTATGCATTTTATCCGTAAATAACTAGTTCAAAAATTAGATGATTAAACTATGAGTACTTTACTCTTTTTGTTATTTATTTTTAACTAGTTCATGAAATTTGTGCTTGGAATGGAAGTACATGGTGGAATATCAAAATATTCTGGTATTTTTATTCTTCATTGGTTTATTCATCTAGGTAAATTGTAGCTAGGAAAACAATAATCTTGCTTCAGGAATGAGTGATTAAATATTATATGTTTTGTTGTTATTATTATTATTTTATTTTATTTGTTAAATTTGAGATGGGTTGTTTCCCACCTTTGAAACATCTTTTGTGCGTATCTGGAATAGGGCCTTATATGAGATTTCTTGGTGAAGCAGGATTCATGAACCTAATCCCGAAAATCTGGGACAAGGCTAGATTTAGGCTATTGTTCATTAATCTAACATTTCATGAGTCATACATCAGGAACATTCTAGTATATCAGATATGAAAATGTGTGGAGAGAATGGTTGGTGAAACGGGATTTACAAATCTGACTGCAAATAGCTGGATAACTCTCTGATGCTGATGAAGTTATAGTCTTATCTTTAAGCCTCAGTTGGTGAATGTAGCATGTCATGATCCATCAATCAGACATATGCTAAGTTATCAGATACTGGAATGTGTGGAAAGACAATCACCAACTGCATTCTTTAAGAGGTGAACCAAAACAATCCATTGAAAATCTCATAGATGATGCAGTAATCTCATAGATGAGCACAATTGCTTGATTAGAACAATTTACGTTTCATGGAATTGTGTTTCCTCACTTTATCTTTCAGCAAATCCAAACAGAGGTTGAATGAAGAGGTTGAAAAAGCCAAAATGTTTTTTTTCCCTTAAAAGTTGGCACTCTTTCCCCGTGACTTGCATTTTCTATATGCTCTGTTTTATAAAATAACCTTTTATTTTATTATTATTTCATATATTTCTGCACCCATCCTCATCATATTGTTATGTTGATAACTATACTCACAGCATCCACCTTTAACTTGTTGCTGCTCTGGTAACTATACTAGACGACACTCCATTGTTCACTACTATATATAGCACATGGACTGCATAAAACCTAATCTGGGAGCCTAATCTTTTAATGTACATATCTGTAGAGAAATGTATTGTTCGCGGCTTACTGTTTATAGTGGCATTCCAATTGCTTATGATCTTTTATTTATGGCAAGTCCATTCAACATCTTCTGATGATTTTCTAGTAGATCTGCTTGTGTCGAAGTTTTTCAAGTACATAGATATTTGGTATGGCCTAAATCCCTAGTTTAAATTTTAATAGATTCGATGTATGCAAGTACCATTTTTCAATTATTTTAACAACCTTAGGAGGCATTTCAAAATAAACCTGTTGAAATTGGAATTTTGAAATGTTATTAGATTCTCACCAACCATCTTTAAATGATTAAAGACAATGGGCAGGTTGATTCTCTTTGCTTGTAGTTATTAGAGCTGTGACGTAATGATAATGGTACTATGATAATGAACAATGACCAACCACAATTATGAAAATAATAATATTTTGTAAAAAAAAAATTTTAAAAGACTAATTTTAAATTTTTTATTGAATTTCATTGAGTACATAAGACCCAAATCAAGAAAAATTACAATCAATCAAGGGAGATTACAATCAATTAAAAATAAATTCAAGAAAAATCAAATTTGTCTAATTGAATTTTGTATAAGAAAAACGGGGGGGGGAGAGGGGAATGAAAATTTACTGAGTTGAAATCAAATATATCTCTATGGGAAAGACATTCCATAAATTTCATTAAGTAAACACCACAATCAACCCTGCTAATACCAAACAGAGACAGGTAAATATTATTAAATAAGAGTAAATTCATATTTTAAATGAAAAATAACTTACGAATTTGGTTGCTGGGGCATTCTTGGTCTATAAAGATAGTAAATCCAGCACATTCTATTTCACAATTTTTTAATAAATGGATCTTCAAACGTGAAACCTGCATTTATAATAAAGAAGTATTAAATACTTTCTTAATCACAATTTTTTAAGTTGAATGTTCTTCCATTGAACAAATTAATATACATACCATCGTATTGATGTAGGTTGATGCTTGGTAACCTTTGAGAGAGTTGTAAATTTAAAATATTTTTCTCTTTAAGTCAATTACAAGCAAATACCAATGGGACATTTCATTCAGTGGGATCATAAGTTTTTCTTTACTCTTTAGTTCGTAAGGAATCCTCCTTTTAATACTTTCAATTTTTGTATCATTACCATCATAATATATCTCTTCAAATTTGTTGTCTCATTTCGCTATAATTCTCGTTATACACACATATTTCTGAAATGGTCCAATTTAAATGAAATTAACATCATTTAAACACAAATTACTTATATATAATAATTTTGTTACACATATAAATGAGAAAACTTACATAAAACCATGCGTTGAAGAAGTGGTATTTTAATAAATGATACCCACCACTATTTTCTCGAATAGCCATCAATTCGGTATACTTGGATATAACCTACATCAAATTTAACATATTAATCAGTTAAGTCATATCTATGAATAAGGGATCATACCTCATCGTAATATAACATTTAAATTATACCTCATCATCTACCCATTTCATTGGATTCAACAATGACTCTAGGGATCTCCTTTTGACAAGAAGTGGGCCAAATATTTGATTCATAAGGATATATATTATCATATTATTACAAAAAGATTTAAAAAATAAGTGGGTGGATTAAAAAGTAAATACTTAAAGCATCTTACTTGATATTATTCTGAGCTTTAAGAATCGTAATTGCATTCACCTCTTCTTGGGATAACATATACTCATCACTCTTTTCCATACGTGATTGGATTTCAGGAATTTCACATATACTTTTACCTTTGGTTTTACATGAAATTTCAGTGTATGGACATTGTAAGACTTTTAAAGGAATCTTCCTGCCCTGCGCTTTAACACGCTTCACTAAAGAGTTTTGATTTGCAATAAAAGTCTTTTTTATCTTCGTATTCGCATGAACGGGAGTAGAAATTTGTGGTATGTCAAAATTTACTTGCAATATATCTTTGATTATCTCATATGATGTAGCTTCCCAATCATAGTTTCTCTTTAACTCTTTCACTTCATCAGACAACCATTGTATGATTATTTCTTTATCAAATATCTTATCTCTTAACTTTTTGTTTTCCATCAGTAATTCTCGGTACTCACTATTATCTTCATTTTTCTTATTCTATATATAAATTTAAAAAACATAATATCTTATTTAGATTAAAGCATTCCTAATTATTATGAATGAAAATTAAATACATATGAAAAAGTTTATTAAGATTACTTGTATCATTAACTTCTTTATACTGTTCAAAATTTTAGGTTTAAATTGTCTGCACATTTCGTTGACTGCACTTAATATCTCTTGTATAAAAATCATAAGAATCAATAAAATGGAATTAGTATTCTAACGCATTGTGATATATAAAATATACACAAATTAAAAATAATTGTTGTATTGAAAATAATTACATTTTTCTCTTTATTTTGTAAAAATATAGGTTCCAAATGACTACATATTTTTTGGGTGATATTTAAAGCCTATATGCAAATCATAACAAAAATAATAAGAAATTAGTATCACAAGATAACATGATTAAAAAAATATATGCATATATAAAATATCTGTTAAGTGGGGAACAGTTACAATTTTCTGAAACATGTTAACCAATTTACGTTCCAAATGACGGCATATTTCTTCTATAGTATTTGATGTATCCTATACGTCAATTAAAAATACAAATATTGTTTAATGTGTAATCACTATTGATTGCATATTGAGTACAAAAAAAGAAACACGAATCACTTACAGGAGGAGGTAATAGATTTCTCTTTTCATACGTAGGCTTTATTTCTTCAATAACCTAATGGATATAAATATATAAATGTATATACTTTATTTGAACAAATTAAATATTAATTTTAAAATCTTAATTGAATTAAATAATTGATTACCTAAGTGTAGATGAGATTATCAATATATTTCCTATATGTGTTAGCATGTTGGTAAGCACTTCTACCTATCTCAATAAACATGAATACACCATTTTTGTTGTTAATATTGGCTAATGAATGATGTGCTCTTGTAACCATGGCTATGCATAAAATAAATTCATATGAGAAAGACATATGAGAACGAAAAGAAAAAAAATTGATAAAAGTACTTATTTACTTAATTCTAGTGTCATGACACATCCGTTCACATAGCTCTTTTTCTCCTCCATACATTTAGAAATACTTCTAACTAAAAACTCATAAACAACAGTCGCCCAATCATAACTATACAACTTTTTCAGGTTATTCACATATTGCAACAAAAATTTTGGTGTGGCATGATTTGAAGTTAGAAATAAAATTATAATAAATATATACAAAATAAAGAGTTTGGTAAAGTCGGCTAAACATTCATCCAAAGTCTCTTCCATTCACCTCTTAATATTTTTCTCAATCAAATTCCTCAATATAAGAGCACTTGAAAAATATTTATTTTTAAAATTTTCATCGCAATCTTCTAGTTTCTTCTTCATATCTATATACTTTCCATTCATACTCAACCCCAATATCAAAGTAATGTCTTGGGGTTTAATAAATAGCCTATTTCCTCCAATGATGAAACTTTTATTTTCATTATCCCATCTACATATAATAGTATTTAAAAATGTGCGTTGAACTGCTGACCTTAGAAAATGCAAAAATTCCTTAAAAGGAGTGGTTGATATTGCTTTTTTATGTTCATCTTTTAAATTAATTTGATTGATAAAATCAAAAAAAAAAAATTTGGTAGGTACATCTGGTGTTGTAATCATAGTTTTTTGATTGAAATGACTCATCCTTCAATCATAAAAATTAATAACGATTAAAGTCATACATAACTTTTATATCTCATTTTAAAATTTGATTTTTTAAAAAAATCAGAAACATAATGAGAGGTTACTCACCATGTTAAGTACAATATACTTTTGAAGAACTTGTCAAATTAAAGGGATAAACACCTACTTAAGAACAAAAGATCGTTGGTCAAAAAAATATTTTTTCGAAAAAATTTACATGTATATACGCGTGCTTTTATATTATATTTGTACATATCTATAATACCTGTAATATTCAATTTTGTGAATTCCACCACGTTCAGTGGTTAATAGTTATTGTGCCTTATACACTATGTTCACTATTTATTTGGTATTAGATGGATGTTCTTGTATTACTATAAATGGGGACGTGGTTGCTCAAGGATCCCAGTTTTTCTTAAAGGATGTTAAGGTCTTGACTGCTCAGATTGACCTAGATACGGTAAGCTATATTTCTTTACCCTTGATCTTGTATTCTTGATGTTGATGAGTATTTGAAGGGCCATTTGCCTTTTTCTAAATAGATTATTTCTATTCCAAATTTCATCTAAATCATGGGTGAATGGTCTATTTGATTAGCTTCCATCTATTCCATTATTATATTAAAGATGTGGTGTTAAGATTATGTTAGCTTAAATTAAGGGATATTATTTCATGTATATATTTATGAGATTTGTAATCCCTTCAATCAAGGGAATTAGATAGATCTTAAGAGATATTATTTTATGTATATGTTTAGGAGATTTGTAATCCCTTCAATCAAGGGAATTAGATAGATCTTTATTTTATTTTTCTGTAATTTAGGATCTTGATTTGCTCTTGTAAGTTTATATATAGCAGTCCATTTTGACTGTTAAAAATAACACAGAGAAAAATATAGATTTTTCTGTAAACTGATTTTTCTCATGATATCAAAGAGCCAATGATCTTGTTGCCTCTATAAATCATTTCCGCCTACTTTGATCACGCTATGTCTACATCTGCGATTGATTCTGCAGATCCTTTTTTTCTCCATCCTTCTGATCATCCTGGCATGATTCTTATTCCAAAAGTCTTAGATGGAACCAATTATACTATGTGGAAGAGATCTATGCTGGTAAGTCTCAGTGCTAAAAACAAACTGGGGTTCATCAAAGGAACAATTTTCACCCCAGATGAAAAAGATCCAAAATACTCTTTATGGCAGCGCTGCAACGATATGGTGCTTTCCTGGATATTTAACTCTCTAAGTCAAGAGCTTACAAACAGCGTACTCTATGCTGAAACGCCTTCAGAGATCTAGACAGATCTTCAAGAACGATTCTCTCAAGGTGATTTTTCTCATCATTATCAAACTCAACGATCTATTGTTAAATTGAAACAAAATCAAGAACCAATTTTTTCTTACTATACAAAGATGAAAATGTTGTGGGATGAGCTAACTACCTGTAGTCCTTCAAACACGTGTACTTGTGGAGAACAAAAAGATCTAAAAGAAAAGGAAGAAAGGATTCGGCTGGGACAATTCCTTATGCAATTGAATGAGACATACTCCGCTGTGCGAGGGCAAATCATGTCAATGCACCCTCTACCAATTGTCAAAAAGGCATATTCACTTCTATGTGAAGAAGAAAGGCAGCGAGGACTTACTGAGGCCAAGGGTACTGATCTCATTCATGCTATGAGTATCAAAACCTATGAAAACTCTAGGGAATCACAGTCTGATGCTCAACGGCAACACAGACAGTGGTCATCCTCTCATTCCAAGTCACATGACACCAGAAAATCTCTGTTATGTTCTTATTGTGAGGGCACAACTCACACTGTGGATCGTTGCTACTACTTGAATGGATTCCCAATTGGTCACAAGCTCCATGGCAAAGATGTCCAGCCACCAAATCGAAGCAGAAAATATGCTACACATCAAACCAGTGCCGAGATGCATCAGGATTCAATCAAGATACCAACAGAGCAGACCCCTCAATTCACCTCTGAAGAGCTTGCCCAAATAAAAGCCTTTTTTCATAATAGTAAAAATTTTGCCAGAGCAAACTATACAGGTATCTCTACCCCTTTTTGCTCATCCTTTAGTTGTAAGTGCTATAGTTTATATCCCTGTTTGTTGTCAAATTTGTAGTGCCAAAATCACTATTATACTCTGTTATACATAACTTGCATAAGTGAAGCTCTCTCAAGGATCAACATTCATAAACAAGCAAAGCTGACTCAAGATCTTGAATGAAAGAACTGATCACAAGACAAGATCTGAGCTCAAGACAAGACTCTTGAATGCAAGAACTGCTCACAAAACAAGACTCAAGCTGAACTCAAGACTCAAGTTGAAAGTCAAGCTGAACTCAAGACTCAAGCTGAAACGTAAGTCACTTTCAAGATTGAGCTACTTCAAGGTTTAATCTTTATCAAGACTTCAAGGCTCATTCTTCATGGTCTCTTGTTTCAATGTCCATACTTCATGATTGAGGTTTGTTTGACCATAGGATGACCTTAGAAGTAGGTCATTTCGGATACATAAGTCGAATGTTATTTTACATGTGATTGGTCTGTTCTTCGACCAGTCTTAGGTCTGCTTCGACTAGTCCTAGACTTGCTTCGACCAGTCTAAGAAAATCCTCGACCAGTCGTAAGTTTGTTACAAATTCCGGATAAAATCTGTTAGCCTTCGACTAGTCCTGGAATCTGTTCGACCAGTCGTAGGAACAGTGTTTCTGCATCTTCGACCAGTCGTAGAATCTACGACTCGAAGTCCAGCGAAGATATTCAGGACCTACAACCAGTCGAAGGAAACCTACGACCAGTCGTAGGTGACCTACGACCAGTCGTAGGAGAGCAAATATTTGTTATGGCTTCGACTAGTCGAAGAGCACTCTAGACCAGTCGAAGACCTGATCTTCTCACCTATAAATAGAGCACGAATCTCAGAAGAAATCATCGATTTAATTATAGTATTCAAGCCAATCTTCGTCGAACTTCTGAGAGATAATTCTGTGCTCCATTTAAGCTAAGTGTGCTTATTTAATATCTTCTTTCCTTAGCTTTATTTTAATTGATTTTGTTTCTTATATTCCAATCTGATTTGATAAAGAGGAATTGTTATTCCCTTTCTTTGGAATCAAAATCAATTAAGGCAAGCCCTATTTGGTTTAATTTAAAATCTATTAGAATTAGAACCATTGTAATCGAGTACTGGACATTGAACTTGGACATTCAATCATCTACTTTGATTTGGTTCTACCGGGCTGCTACAACGAAGAAGATATTCAGGTATTTTACATATTGTAAATTCCTTTCTATTATTTTGGTTTCTTTCAAGATTTGCCAGAAAAATCTTGTTATATTGGTTATCTGAGGAAAGCCAGGAAAACTCAGAAGTGGGGGTTTTTTTAATTGTGTAAGCCCACATACAAAGACACAATTGTAAGGGTTTTGGGTGAACCTGGGAAAACCTATCTTTAGTGAACGCTAATATCCCCTGTGTGAGGATATTAGGAGTGGAGTAGCTTTTTGTGTGGCTGTTGGATAACAGATGGTGAAAACACAGGCGAACCACTATAAATCCTTTGAGTTGTGGTTGATTGATTTATTCTTTTAATTGTTTTTATTCTTTTTGTGGGATGTATGTATGGTGGTGAATGTTGTAATTATTTCAAGCTTTGTGAGAATGTTGTAATAGCTTAGAATTTACTTTCTGCTATTCCTTTATAAGCTTGTTTTTCAATTTCATTTTGAAAGTTGTTCCAGCAAGGTTGCCCTGCCATTTTTATGGTGTATGGCTGTCCCTAGAACAATACATCTTTAATTACAAGTTATTTCAATTCAGTTCATATTTATTTTTGTATTCCTCTTCGATTTGAGACTTGATACAAAGACCTTTCTAGAAATAAGGTTGTCCTACCATAAACTCTGTTTTTGGTGTAAGGTTGTCCTTAGAATAACGTTTGTATCAACCTCTCAAGATCTGAATTTTGAGGTTGTTTTTCTTTCCTGCATTATTATTTAATTTGGCTATCATTTTCTTTATTATTCCGCTGTTATAAGTTTTTATTTGGCATTGTCCTATTCACCCCCCCTCTAGGACATATAGCTTGGCCTTTTCATTAGTGTCCAAAAGACATCCTTGAATCATTGGATTATTGATAGTGGTACAACAAATCACATAGCATCTTCAATATCTAATACCTCTCCTTTATCTTCTCAAGTAACTTTGCCCAATGGTGCATATTCTAAGATAACTGTCATTGGCTCCACACAACTCTCAGATCATATGCGTGTTAAAAACATTCTATGTGCACCATCTTTTCATGTCAATTTACTATCAGTGAGTCAACTCACAACTGCCATGAATTGTTCAATTCACTTCTTTCCCACTTTTTGTATATTGCAGGACCTAACTTCGAAGAAGATGATTGGATTGGGGAAGCAGCTTAATGGCTTGTACTACTTTGTTCCTCCAGTGAAGTCTGTACCAACTTCTTATCATATTGATTCTACTATAAACCTTCCATGGCACGAGCGGTTAGGACATTCCTCAAAGGCATGTTCACAATTTTTGAGTCATGTTATTCCCTCATTTGTATTTGATTCTAAACATTTTTATGAAACTTGCCATTTGGCTAAGCAAACACAGCTACCATTTTCTTCAAGTTTTATTCAAACTTTACATTCATTTGATCTTATTTATTGTGATATTTGGGGACCTTTTCGTACTGCAACTCATACAAGGGCACATTATTTTTTAACCATTGTTGATGATTATACTCGATTCACGTGGATATTCTTAATGAAATTCAAATCTGAAATGCAAGGATTATTAAAAACTTTCATCTATTTTGTCAACACTCAGTTTAATTGCCAAGTTAAATGCATTCGAAGTGATAATAGCTCAGAATTCATCTCCATGAAATCTTATTTTTCCAATCTTAGCATTTTATTTCAAAGCTCTTGCCCATCTACACCTCAACAAAATGGTGTAGTTGAATGAAAATATCGACATCTTTTAAACGTTGGTAGGGCCTTAAGAATTGATGCTAATCTTCCCTTGCATTTTTGGGGGGAGAGTTTACTTACCGCTGCCTATCTTATTAATCGTCTTCCTACCCCTGGGCGGCGACATAAATCCCCATATGAAATGTTGTATAACAAACCACCTATCTACTCTCACTTGAGAGTTTTTGGATATCTTTGTTATGCAACCATCTCACAAATTTGACTCTCACGCTAGAAAATGCATCTTTGTCGGTTATCCTGTAGGCCAAAAAGCCTATCGCTTATATGATCTCAACACTCAACAACTTTTTTCAAGCCGTGATGTCATTTTTCATGAATCATTTTTTCCTTTTCTTGCTCAAAAACCCTCACCAGAAAACATTGTTTCCCAACCTGAGATATCTGAATATATTACTGATTCACCCCCACTTGCAATTTCTCCTGTTTCTTCATCATCTGAGATCACTCCTCCATCCTCTCCTTCTTCTCCTTCTTCCTCTATATCTCCTGCTGCACCTCCTCTTCGCAGAAGTGAACATGTCAGACAGACATCCACCCTCTTTCAAGATTTTCATTGTGGACAAGTTAGTACAACGCCATCAACTGCAACTTCAAAATAGGCATCTTTGACTAAGTCAGGTACTCGGTATCTTTTAAGTACTTATCTTTCCTATGATTCTTTGTCTTCTACTCATAAACACTTTGTTAATACCATTTCGAGTGTCCTAGAACTCACCTCATATGCTCAAGCTATCTTAGATCCCAAATGGCAAGCGGCAATGCAACGTGAACTTAATGCTCTCACTATCCAAAAGACATGGTCCTTGGTTCTCTTGCCTGTTGGTCATCGCCCCATTGGCAGCAAATGGGTCTATCATATCAAATACAATTCCAATGGCACAATTGAACGCTATAAAACTCGATTAGTCGCTAAAGGATTTTCTCAACAAGAAGGCTTGAATTACACCGAAACATTTGCTCCTGTCGCTAAGTTAACCACTGTTCGTTGTGTTCTTGTTGTTGTTGCTGCTAGACATTGGCCATTGTATCAAATGAATGTGACCAATGCCTTCCTACATAGTGATTTAGAGGAAGAGATGTACATGACTCCATCACCAGGTCTTTGTCGACAGGGGGAGAAACTAGTATGTCGACTGCATAAGTCTCTTTATGGGCTTAAACAAGCCCCTCGAAATTGGTTTACAAAATTCTCGCATGCTATCAAATAGGCTGGCTTTGTTCAATCACATTCAGATTATTCTTTGTTCGTGAAGACTAAAGGCTCATCTACAACTATGGTACTTATCTATGTAGATGAGATAGTAATAACTGGAAATGATGCAACTGCTATACAAAGTCTCAAACAATTTCTTCATCAACAATTTCATATTAAAGATCTTGGTCTCCTTAAGTATTTTCTTAGGTTGGAAGTTGCAAGGTCCAAAGAAAGTATTGTTATCTCTCAACGAAAATATACTTTAGAGATCATAGAAGATGTTGGATACTTGGGTGCTCAATTATCAAACTTTCCCATGAAAATGAATCTGAAGCTCACAGATTATCAAGGTGATCTGCTACATGATCCAGCTCGCTACAGGAGATTAGTTGGACAACTAATCTATCTCACAATTACAAGGCCAGACATCACATACTCAGTTAATATTTTAAGTCAATTTATGCATGCTCCAAGAAAGCCTCACTGGGATGCTGCTCTTCGCATTATCAAATATTTGAAAGGCAGTCCTGGTTTGGGATTGTTGTTCTCCTCAAGCAATTCCTTTGCCTTAAAGGCTTATTGTGATGCTAATTGGGCAAACTGTCCTATGACAAGAAGATCAACTACAGATTATTGTGTGTTCTTAGGGAATTCATTGATTTCATGGAAAGCAAAGAAGCAGAAAACAGTTTCAAAATCATCCTCAGAAGCTGAGTACAGGTCTATGGCAGCGGCAACCTGTGAGCTAACTTGGCTCAGATTTTTACTCAATGATATGCAAGTTTCTACAGGACCAGCAATGTTACTATGTGATAATCAAGCTGCTCTCCACATAGCAGCAAACCCAGTATATCATGAGCGCACCAAACACATAGAACTTGATTGTCATGTTGTAAGAGAAAAGATATAAGATGGTCAGATTATCACCAAATTTGTTCCATCTCATTTACAGCTGGCAGATGTTTTTACGAAGGCTCTTGGAGGAAATGTGTTTAAAGAATTAAGAATCAAGTTGAACAAGCTGGATATACATGATCCAACTTGAGGGGGAGTGTTAAGATTATGTTAACTTAAATTAAGGGATATTATTTCATGTGTATATTTATGAGATTTGTAATCCCTTCAATCAAGGGAATTAGATAGATTTTAAGGGATATTATTTCATGTATATATTTAGGAGATTTGTAATCCCTTCAATCAAGGGAATTAGATAGATCTTTATTTTATTTTTCTGTAATTTAGGATCTAATTTAGAATCTTGATTTGCTCTTGTAAGTTTATATATAGCAGTCCATTTTGACTATTAAAAATAACACAGAGAAAAGCATAGATTTTTCTGTAAGCTGATTTTTCTCATGTGGTGACACATAGCTTCCTCTACCTTTCACAGATCTTTTTTTTTTTTTTTGTAAAGTTGATGGAAATTTTATTAAAACAGCACCGATAGGTGATAAAGAATACAAACCACAAAACAACCAACTAGCCCACCCTACTACATAGGCACAACACACCCTTTCTCCCCTCTATCACAGCAGATCCACTCCCGAACAATACCCCAAACCCTCCCTACAAGCCACTCAACGTTGTGGCTAACATTATGGAAGCATCTTTTATTTTTCTTTTCCTAAATGTTGTAGTTAAACCCAAATGCTGTAAATGACTGATGTATTATATACACGCATCCATGGTTTTAAGACTCGGACAAATTACAAAAGTATTCCACCATTTTTTATATTGATCAAGAAATTCATATGTAGACAGCTAATTATTGATAATGTAAATGTGAGCCCCACGTCGGTGTTCACTAGACAAAGTGACAAGGTTACAGTACAAAGTGGGCCCCACGTCAATGGATATTCCCTCATTCTTTTAGTTGTTGCTTATTCTGTGCTAACTTCTCCATCAAAAGTGTGACAAGACATGAGAGCTTGTATTCTTGTTATGCATATTTTAAATTTCTGATACTTTGGATGTTTTACCTGAGAATTCATTGTCTATTCCATGAAAATAGGACGAGGCTGGTGCATATCATCTATAAAGACAGTCGGGACTAGAAAAAGATCTAAGTAGGTGTATGTTAGGTGATTATATTCTCCAATTATTTATCTCTGCTGTCTGGTGGAAGCTCAAATGAGAATATATCAGCACATCTGCATCTCCATATGGATGGAATGGCTCGAGGCTTCTTCATTTCATAGTCGAAAGCATCTACAGCTCGCATTTGTATATATGAAATGAAACAACTTCCTTTCCACATTTTTTAGGTAGTTAAGGGTATCTGAGGGTTTGATCTTTTGGTTGTTTAGCATTTCCATAAATCAGATCTTGAAAGGAAATTAATATATTTGTCCCCTCTGATTTATAGATACGTCTTTTCTTTCCTACAATGTTGTAATAATAGTACAAGTGAAGGTATATCTATCAATCAATGTGACTGTAAATTATTTTTTTAATTTTTTCTTTAATCTTAAAATGTAGGGTGATATTCTGTGGTGCCCCATTTATTTCAACTCAATTAATTAGCATATGCTACCTGTAATTTGGACTCTGTAATTACTACCACCTAAGCTCCCATAACTAGAGATTGTCTATGTTTTCCTTGTACCAGACTGGTGATAACCGCATGTGCATCATCCACAATTTATGTGATGTACATATATGAAATCCAAACCATCCCAAGTCTTAGGGCCCATTGTAGATACAGAATAGCTTGAAAATACTATTTGACCATCCTAACCATCCAAATGATTGCTATTAGTAGGACTGAGAAATAAGTCCAAAATTCATCAGTAAAGTCAGATAGCTAATATTGTACAATTAGTTGGTAATGGGATGGTTAGAAATAAGATGGTCAGAGGTTCAAAATTCTAGTTTATGATGTATCCGCAATGGGGTCCATGCTTTCGACCGTCCAGATTGCTATAAATGCATCTCACGTTTATGGTGGATGAGACAACAAAACCTATAACATGATGGGAATTATTATTACAGCCTAACCCTGCTTCATTTCTTGGCATCTCCTGTTTGTTTCTCCTCCAATGTTGGTAATAATCAAGAGTAATAAATCAACTGTCCACATTGATCAGACTGCCCAAGATGAACTTGACTGGTGCTTTGGGAGCACTTGATTATAGATTTGGGTTTAACTACAGCATTTGGATTTTCACAAAAGTATACATTAGTCATTTACAGCTACCATTATTGATATTGATCAAGAAATTCAGATGTAGACAACCAATACTTCAATGTCTATAGCCTTGAAAAAAAAAAGGATTTTGAACGGAGGAAATAATATATAAAATATATAATCTGTAAAAAAAAAAAATGTATAAAAAAATTAAAATACCTGTGAGATGGGGTGGACCTTCGATGGATGAATAGACGAAATAGCCGAAATCGAAAATCGGCTGCCCAATGAAAAATGGATGAGAGAGATTAAGAGAGATTAGGGAAGGAGGGCCTTTAATCGTCAAAAGAAGAAACTCATTTTCTCTTTCAGCGAGAGTTTTGATGAAATCCATCTGTAAAAGGAAGGAATTTGAAATTAGAATCGAGGGGAGAAGAAATCTCTGAAAAATCTCCGAAGACGGAAATGGAAAGTTCCGTTTGTGCTGCCGTTGCTGTTAGGAAAGACGGTAGAGAGTTTTTTTTTAATAGGAAACTGCCTACATGGCAGGCGTGGTTAGCTGGACCAATGAGGTTGCGAGAGGCAAAGAGTCTCTGCCTCCCGGAAACAGAGGATTCGAACTCTTATATATAACTTCCCAAACAGCGCCTTATTTAAATTTGAATGGTTCAGTGGTCGTCTCAAGCAGTAGCTAAAGAGGCCAATGGATCATCGTCAGCTGCTAAAGGGACTATTTAGAACAAACATGGGTCGCATATAGCAATGGTAGCTATGCTGTGGCGGTGGAGAGTAGAGATGTTTGCTATCTACATGTCTCCTCTCTCTCTCCCTCTCTCTACCTCTTCCTCTTGAATGTTGAAGCTTAGTTTGTGTAGGGATTTTGCCACTTGCTCTCATGTGAGTGTGGTCTACATAAAGAGATGCATTGTGTAGAGAAAAATATTTTATTAATTTATCTTTTAAAATATTTCTTAGTGTGAAATTTCTTGTACGGCGGAAAGAAATGTTAGTCTTTTTTTTTTTCTTTTCTTTTTATTTTGTTTCTAATGAACAAGAAAGCTCTATCTTACTGTCTCCCGTGAAGTTAATATATTATTGAAGTACATTAAATCGCTATGACTTTTCTCTTATTTTTATTTTTTTAATGTTAGGTTCTTTGTCCTTTTGTTTAATCCTTTTCTTTTGTGTTTTGGTATCCTTCATTGATCACGTGTAGGTGTTTTTCCACAACATGCTACATATGAAAGTGTATGGTTGATGCAACTACCGAGATACTTTGGAGAAAAATGTTGACTATTTTGTTCCTATATACAACCAATGACGGTGTTAGCTTTGATCATGGTGGCATTAATGCTAATATTATGTATTCATACAAATCACACGGAAGCTTATTATCACTTTATTCGTGAAAATGTCATGAGCAAAGAGGTATAGTTAAGTCATGTATTTGTAAGTGACCAAGTGATGGATATTTTTTACAAAAGCACTAAGTATAGATTAGTTTTCAAAAGAAGTTCAAAAATTATAGATTTAACAATGAGGGAGTCTTGAGGATTATTGCCAAGTCTTAATTTAATTATGACACTAGGTTATTAAGTACATTTTGGTTGAGTTAAATTGGAAAAGTAGTTAGTCAATTTATTTCTTAAAGGGTGTTTGGTTTTCCAATTACAAGAGTAATTAGTTTTAAATGGATAAAGATTACTTACCCATGTAATTATGTTGTGACATTACTTATGTTTGACTGTAATTATTACATTATAATGTTATTTTTTTTACAAGAGCATTATTAGAAAATTAGTAATTTTATAATATAAAAATATAATGATTACATTTTCTTTTACCTATTTACTTTACATGTGTATTTAAATATCAATTTTTGTATTGCAATTTTCTTTTTAAACGAACACCCTGAAATGATAATGATGGCTCATTTATATTAAATTATATTAAAATTTGGAAAACCAAATAAGCCCTCAGATTTATGATGTTAGTAGGATTAGAAAACAAGAAGTTATCTTTTTCTATTGTAGATACCCCACCCCAAGGTTGATAAGCTGATTAGAGCATTGTATGAACCTCAAACCTAGGTAAAACCTAGCCGGAACCCAGCCTAAGTCTAAGCCCAATTCATCCCCAGACCTAGGACAATTAACCTTTATAACTATAATAAAGCATATGCAAGTAGACTAGAGGGGAAATGCCACCCCATAGGGCCCCTGCAAAAATAGAGCCCATTCACATGGTAGGTGATGCATTATACATTGCCTGCACGTAGATTCTCGCAATATTTTCTCGTAAGTTAGCTAAGGGGGTGACAAAACCAAACCTGCCAACCCCTCAAGGTGAAATGACCCTCAGTCTCCACATTTGCTCAAAATTATGCATCTTGTCATTTTATCTAACCGTCACATTTTACCACATGGCACCCATATTCCAACAACTAATCTCAACCCTTGAGCATTCTTTAACCCTTAGATTTCTCAAAATTTACCAAAAGATAACCTAAGGCATCTATAAATACCCATCCCCTTCTCATTTTCAAATCATTACTCATCTCCTATCTCTCACCCTATAACTTTCATCCTTCACTTAAGCTCATCCATTCACCAAGGAGAGAGAGAGTAAAAACAGGAAACCTTTTTAGCCCAAGGTCAGCCCAATCAAATCCTAATCTTAGCCACCTAAGCCACCCAAAGAACCAATCCGATCCAGTCAAATCAATCCTTGAGACAAAATTGTTCACCCACCTGATCGGCTCTGATCAACTTCATTCATACTTACATCTACATTGTGCGTTGCCATCTCTACTCCCAACCCACCTGCTTGCTAAATCGGTTTGAGTGTATGCTCTGTGGCTCACCGGTATACTAGATCTTGCTCATCAAGAACTCGAATCAACCAAGTTTTCGACCGCTTTTCCAAGTGGGTGAATCCGAGTAGAGAAATTTGACATTGCCCATCTCTTGAAGTAGGCACCGCATCATCACATTGCATCACACACATTTACATCATTTGTACACAAGAACCGATTCAATCCTTGATATTTCGTCTTGTTTTATGAAGTAGAGACCATATGGTTTATATAGGCCGAGATGGTGCCTAACACCTTTCATCTTTGTCACTATGATCCCTTACCTAAAATTTTTGATCACAGATCAGGAATCATTTTAAAAAAGAAAATTCTTTGATTCCTTCTCTTAAAATTTCTATAGAGTTTAGCCAACCGTGAAAATATTAGTGATTGACTAGCAGCAACTCTTAAGGCAAATATATTGTATCCCAAGTTACAAATATTAAAAAGTCCGAAAAGACAACTGCGAGCATGATTTGTCTGCAATTTAGGGCCAACGTGTAGGTGGGCTACCTAGCACATACGCAGCATATATGTCTCTTGGCTTCCTCTTACATTTTTAATAAAAGTATTTTTTAGAGAAATGCTCCATTCCTTTAGATGCTTAGATAAATACACCATGCTCATAGCGCACTATAAGTTATGATGTTCCTCATTGCATTAAGGGTACAAACAATCCAATCTCTTGATCTAGATTGTTCGTGAGGTCCAGCCAAGATTTTTGTGGGCTATCGTGCAAACATTGAACTAACCTTACCATACCTATATAATCATTGGCCTTTAATTTGAACGGTCCAAATCAATTACACATAAATAAAACCAATCAATAATTCCATCAATCTATTCATTAGAGCCCATCATAGCTAGCTTATGACTCTAAAGAGTCCCTCATAGGGCTTTGAAAAAAGATCCCTATAAGAATAGGGACAAATCAGAATAGATTGGATCATATTTTAAGTGTGATGTTTCCATATGGCCCATAAAATGTCTTTTGAACTTAATATAAGACAATTCAAGTTGATGGATTGAACTGTCCAAGTGGCAGATGCAACTAAGAGCACTATAAGTTATAGTGGTCTAAGAGTAATAGATCATGATTCTATTGTAATCTTCCTCTCTATTGACTTTCAGTACCAAAAACAAGAATGAACTATTGAATTTCATAGTGGAATTGCTTTAATGTTGTAATTTTCATCTTTGGTGATTTTCAGAAAAAAAAAAAAACAATTTCTGAGACTGACGAGTATGATGTGACTCATCCGTGTTGACTCAGAACCAAACGAGCCTTTTAACCATTGACATGGCACACCCTTGCAGTATCCCACCCATTCCTCAAGTGGGCCCGTTGTTCATGCATCCCCACCTAAAAGGGAGAGAATTATGTTTTACCTGGGTAACACGTTAGTGGGTGTTTCCCTGACGTGGGGCCCACCTTGATTTATGTGTTGTATGGAAGCAGATTGCCTACTGAGTAAACTTTGTGGGGCCCACCAGGATTTATGCATTTTATCCACTCTGTTCATCCATTTTAACAGATAATTTTAAGGCTTGAGCTCAAAAATTAAGCATATCCAAAGCTCAAGTGGACCACACAACAGGAAACAGTGTGAATTGAACATCTACCATTGAAAATTCTTGGGGGCCACGGAAGTTTTGGAACAAGCTGATATTTGTGTTATCCCTTCATCCATGTCTGTGTGATGTTATGAACAGGTTAGATGACAAATAAACATCACTGTGGGCCCTAGGAAGGCTTAAAACGGTCGAAATCATTACTCCTTGTGTTTCCTATGGTGTGGTCCACTTGAGCTGTGGACATGCTTCAATTTTCGGTTCAACCCGGATGAACGGTTTGGATAAATGACATAATTCATGGTGGGCCGATCAAGTTTACTCCATACCATAAAAGCGCACTAAGTCACTCAGTACCCGATTTAGTGTTATATATCCACTCCGTCCGTCAGTTTTTCTAGCACATTTCAAGACATGGCTCCAAAAAATGAAGTAGATCCACAGCATAGGAATTGAATACCTACAATTAAAATTTTCTCGAGGGCTAAGAAAGTTTTGGATCGTTCTGATATTTGTGCTTTCTCTTCATCGACCTCATCAACCGTTGGGATGACAAATAAACATTATGGTTGGCCCTAGGAGGGATTTTTGTGGTGGCGTTCAATCACCACTGCTCCCTGTGGTATAGTGCACGTGAGATTTAGATCTGCTTCATTTTTTGTACCTTGTTCTAAAATAATCTGGAAAAACTGGTGGACGGCATGGATATACAAAACATACATCAAGGTGGGCCCCACAGTCAAGGAAACACCCACTAACTTGTTACCGGGTAACACCTAATCCGCTCCCCACCTAAAAGCTGGCCCACCTCTGAATGTACGGAAAATGGCGGTAAAAGAAAGTTTGCCGATGTATCCCAAACAAATGTACACGCGTGACCACCTGATTAGTGGACAGTCCTGATTCTTGGGACAGCATAAACATGATGGAGCCAATCTGATAAACTGTATCATGGAACCACCTAGCTTCTTATTAATGGAAATTTTATTGTTGAATTTGGATTGTAATTTTCATTCCAACGGTCCATGTTTCCGACCAATTTAGATCATCCTTTTATGCAATTTTGCTTTCATAATACATATACAGTAGTCCCCACCATTTGAACGGTTTGGATCATGGTAGATATATGAGATATGTACAGAGTTAGTGCGCGTGACTATGGATGGTCATACTCTGCTAGAGTAGGAAAGATTTTTTCCCGAAAGGGAATCATAAAGGAGTGGAAATTTATGGTCATGGAAACGGAGTCATGATGCATCAGGTGGTAATAAAATCATCATGCATGAATTTGTGCAATTGAGGCCCATTCTTTTGTCATCCTGACCGTCTATCTGATCGGCCCTTCCGTGAATGCAGGATGTTCTAAAAAACCGCTTGCTCAGGTCATCTGAACCATTGATTAGTGGCTTTTAAATAGACGGCTAAAAAAGATCCAGCAACCATCCAGAGAAAAGGACACCGATTTTACTGTTCGGATCCTCTCATCATGGAGAATTTTTTATTATCATTTCACATCTACATTTTGTTCCAGTTTAGCAACTGCCGGGATCACCTACAGGGCCCACCTGGACCTGATCATCAGCTCGGTAGAAACGGATAGGTCCCAGTGGATGAATGGTCCAGATTTCATCCACATGTTTTCTGGCCGTGGTTCTTGATCAAAGGCAGTCTAGTGCGAGCAAGTACGGGAGCGGATTAGGTGAGGGCCGGGGAACAGCTTCCTGGGTGAGGCCCTGACCTTGGGGCCCACCTTGGTGTATGTGTTGTATATCCACGCCGTCCATCAGTTTTTCCAGCTCATTTTAGTGCATGGTTCCAAAAATGAAGCAGATCTGAATCTCAAGTGCACCACACAGTAGAGTAGAGATTGAATTGCCAAAGTTAAAAACTTTTTGGGTCCACAAAAGTTTTAGATCAAACCGATATTTATGTTTCCGTCGTCCAAAGTCTGTTTGACCTTATCAACAGGTTCGATGGCTAATAAAGATTACAGTGGGCGTTCAATGACCACTGTTTCCTGTGGCGTGGAGCACTTGAGATTTGGATCTACCTCATTTTTTTTATCATACCCTAAAATGAGCCGGAAAAACTGATGGACGGCGTAGATATCCAACAGATACATCAAAGTGGGCCCCACGGTCAGGGACTTGCCCAGTAGGCTGTTACACCGGACTCGCCTAATCCGCTCCCAGCAATGGAAGCGGTTGCCATTTTGCCTGAGACCCCGGGGCAGACCTGTACTCGGCGCTGTGTGGCGTCCACAGAGATGTAGGTGATAAATCCACTCCGTCTATCTGTCTCGAAAGACCACAATAGGGTAGAAATTTAAAAATCAGGCATATCCAAAAATCAAATGGGCCACACCAACTAAACAGTGGGAACAGAACCATCCACCATTGAAACCTTCCAGGAGTTTACCATGATGTTTACATGCCATCCAAACCATTCATAGGGATGGCCTGAATGTACGGAACCGTAGGAAAAAATATCATCCTCATAAATCACTCAGATAAACTGTAGGAACAAATATCATCCTGATACAAAACTTCTGCCACCCCAGGCGTTCAATCCCTACTTTCTCGTGTGGTATGGCCCACATGAGTTTTGGATCTGACTGGTTTTTAGAATCATGTCCTATTTTCGTCTTGTAAAACAGATGAACGGAGTGGATTTGTCACGAACATATCTGTGGGCCCCACAGCCTGGGGCATAGGAATATCTCTGTGCCCCGGGTCACAGGCATTCCCTAGCAATAACGTGATGTGGGAGCCACAACCCATTGGAACGTGTGCGAGGCACGGTGCCGACCAATTATTCGATCCTCCATCCAGAGAATATCCTCTGGCTTTTCAATTTGGATTATTATGGTCTATGATTCGGTGATCCTGACCATTGGTCTACCGGGACACAGTGGATAGACCATCTCCCATAAATATCTTACATCCGGCCATTTAAATTTCTCAATATCTATCCTGCAAACGGACGGCCAGCGAGAGATTTAAAAAAACGAAAAACAAAAAAAAAAAAAAAAAAAAGCAACCAAGCACATTCAGCTGAAAATAAGCTACGGTATTAGCGGCGAGGAACTTCCGATCTAGGTGATTCTAGGTCAGGTGCATCCTCGGTATACTCGCCAAACGAACGGTTCGGATCAAAGATCCATGGGCCCACTTTTACAAATTGACGACCCAAATATACCGTATACACCCTGGTGTCCGGTATCACAAACCAGTACGCTACCGACTACAAGACAAAATATTGAAATCCAGTGCTTTGTGAGAACTTTTAAAAAAATGCTCCTAGTTATATCTGAGCAATTGGTTTATACGATCGGTTCATCCAGACCGTCCATCAGATCGAACTGACCATATAATGCAAATCCATCCGTAACTTGCCCACAAGAAATGGGCCTTCTCATATAATAAAAAAAAAAAAACATAACATGTGTGCTAGCGTACCCTATCCGGGCTTGTGTCATTTGCAATGTCTTAAATACAGCAAAAAACACAGAAACAAAAGCACTTCAGTTTATCATCAATGTATGCAAAAGGTGGCCGCTCTGCTCACCACGTGTCGCAGGCGGATTGGAAGTTTTTGCATGTAAAAGTATACTTATCCTACATACACGTCCCTCTTAGTGGGCCCCACTCAATGGATGGCTCTAAAGGAAATGACACAACTTTCGTAGATCTTGGACGAAAAGGAAAAGGGTCAAAAAAAAAAAAGTACGGTTTGTGAGTGATACATTACAATCAATGGCCAGTATTAACTTACGCCTGGGTTGACTCGGCTTAACGTCCACTCACATGAAAATGACCCTAACATGCACAACCAAAGACTAAAACCTGCCACCCAAGGCCCCCTTCTGGACCACACATCAATGGGCGGTTTTATCTTGCGCTTGGGGTGTGATGCGCTAAACATACGCCCACCTGAAGAGAGATCTACTAAATGGAAAGAAAATGAGAGTTATAAGTACTAACAAGACTGAAAACCCAATGGTAGTGGCTAGCTTACACTTGGGGGGTCTCATGGGCTCAACCTACGCCCACCATTGGTTGCAGAAAACTTACCATAAAAGGAAAGAAGATGGACAATAAGAAGATTTCTATGGTTAGGGTTGACATGTAAGAATGCTATCAAATGGATTCTAGGGTTTGCATTTTATAAGGGTGCTGAGGGCATTAGGGCAACTTCAGTGTGCTGGATTTAGGGCAGCGGACAGCGGTGCCAATATTTCAACATAAAAGGCACGTAGTCCGCGGACTACTGAAGTGAAATCATAGTATCCTAGCCTGACCAGGTGGGGCCACTTCAACAGGAAGGGTCGACTTTCGATGGGCCAGTGCGGTCATCTTTGTCCGTACAGATGAAAAAAACCAATCTAAAAATGGATCGAATGCAAGAAAGTTGATCACCTGGCTTCTTTACCTATCCATGGCTACGATAATTCGTGTCGATTAATACCTACATCCGTGAAATACTCATCGTGGGAGCTACCTATTGAGCGGTTCCAATCGTCCACACGGGTGTCTAACCAGGGACTACGAAGTTACTTCGGTAGTCCTACGGACTACAAGACCGTGCAAGTTGCAACCGGAGAGTTGGCTGCCTACTTAAAAATTAATTATTTTTTCCTCAGTCGCGACTTAGGTCTCAGCATCTGTCGCTGCCCACGGGGGTCCTCATGATGAGTTTCCTCTGATCAGGTCCATTCATATTGTGTAATTCAAGTAATTTATTCTGAATTCTAAAGTATGATTTTGTTAGATGAGTGAAAGAAAAAAATCAATGGATGGTGTTCAACTACAAAAATCAAAGGCCAGGATCATGATCGATGTACGACTATGGGTAAATAAATTCGATGGAAGAAATAAGAATATGGACGGTCAATATAATCTTACTATAATACAATGTGGGCCCCAATATGGAGCGACACACGACGGAACCTGAGTCGCGAGAGAAGCGTAACAAATTCTAAAAAATTTGGTTGTACTTATCCACCTGAGGGAGCGAATCCAGTACGCTATAGAGGCATGGAAAGTATCATGCTCCCCTGTCATTTCTGCAGACGTGGTGTGCATCGGTTAGATCTAAACCGTTCATTCGTGAGCCACAGTAAAAAAAAGACAATATTCACCGTATATCTGGCATACCAAAACCTCTGTGGTGCAACAAATTTTCCAACAGTGGACGTTCAATACTTACTGTTTCTTGCTGTGCAGCCCAATTAAATTTTGGATATGAGTCACTTTTGGGCCATGTCCTAACATGATCCGGTAAAACAGATGGAGTGGATTTCTCACAAACATTACGGTGAGCCCCACCTAGCTCCCGTGGCAGGAAGTCCCTGGGAAAGGCTTTGCGGGCACCCTCGGCGCTCAATTGCCAGATGGCGTGCCACATGTGGAGACGCAAAAATGTTAACCTCAGTAAAAAATGCTAGTTATGAAGACTTCTTCCGATCAGTTGTTCCTACAAATTATCTCCTTTGATTTAAAAAAAATTATAAATTATAAATTTTAAAAATAAAAAAACTTACATTCAGGTTTGGATTACCTTATGGTTCAGTCCAAAGTAGAGGTGGGCACGAGACAACTCCATCTGGCTAACTCAACTTCGTCCAGCTCGATTTGGATCCAACTCGACCCGAACCAAATGAGTGACTCAGTCCGAACCGAGTAAGCTTCATCTGATCTGAATTCGAACCAAGTCGAGTTCGAGTTACCCAGTAACTCGACCCAACTTGACCCGATTAAACTCAATCCAAAACCCGACTCGACTCTCTAACTCTTTCCCGACCTGATCCCAACATCTCTCTCCCTCCCTCATCCTCCTCATCCAAGCTGGGCAACGACCCACGACCATCACCCTCCTCCTCCTCTTCTCTCTCCGCTCCACTCCCCTCCCTCTCTCCCTCCCTCATCCTCCTCTTCCAAGCCCGGCAACCACCCACCACCACCACCCTCCTCATCCTCCTCCTCTATCTCCTCTCCACTCCCTCCTTCCGTCATCTCTCAATCCGACTAGGTACTTTTGACCGGTTCGGACTCGTTCCAGATCAATCCAGGCCAGAGGGATCGAGTTCAGGTCATGCCTATTTCAAAACCGAATCGAGTCAAGTCAGCCCTAACTCGGTCCGATTCGACTCGATGCCCAGCTCTAGTTCCAAGCAAAGGAATCTACAGCTCGATGGAAAATCCACTCCAGCCACCAAGTGTGTCACCCCATGTTAGGCCGAAGGTTCAAAACTCAGCTACATCATTAATTCAAGTGTACAACATGATTGAAAACAGTGTAAAGAGCAACAGTCACCCTCAAACTGTTTGACTTGGTATGGCCCACATGAATGATAGTGTAGCAGCTAGCTAATGGTTGGAGTGAATCTCATATAATCATCACGATATGCCCTGTAAAAATTAATGTTGGACATCTCTTCCAACAGCTTCCTGTGGTGTGTGACCCACCTGAATCACAAGTCACTCAGCCTTTTTTTTCCTTTTTTTTTGAGACTGCTTTTTTTGGAGACAGCATGTAATGGTCACAATGGATTTCACATACACATCAAGGCGAGCACTATCAAAAATCGAGGGTGGCGTCTCCCTCCCGTATGTTAAAAAAACAAAAAAAAAAACAAAAACAAAAACAAAATGTCATGCGCATCTAAGATCTACTCCACCCATTAGATGTGATCCTAAATTAGGCCCAGGACTCAGGTGGCTCACACCAAAGGAAACAGTTAGGAGAGACCTCCACCCATGATTGTTATGGAACCTATCCTGGTGACCAAATGAAATCCACTCCAATCAGACACCACACCAAATTTTAGGTGCCAACCCAAAAATAATAAGCACATCCGTGATCAAGGTAGGCCAAACTCAAGGGAAACATTTTTCAAGTTTCTGATTGTGTGGTCCACCTGAATCAGTAATGGAGCTGAGTTTTAGACCATCGTCAGGTTGGATTTCATATTAACATAAAGGTAAGACTGACCTAAGCAGCCAATCCCTTGTGCTCGACCTGAACCACTGTTAAGAAATCGAGCAACCGTGCAAGATGCCACACTTGGATTAATGAGGCAACTTGACCAACTTATAACCAAAGTTTTACTATCAAGACCGAATTAATCACAAACATTTTTCTGTTTTGCTGGGGTCGGCATAAATTTTTCAGTCGGGGGCACGTTCGTGGTAGGACCCACACAGATGACGGCTTTGATCTATCTGAGCCAACACATGGCACTCTTTTCTCGTTCTTGATTCCCCAAAATATGAAGATTTCTTGAACAAATCACACACTATAAATACTTGAAATAGGATGAGAAAGTATAGATGACGAAATAGCAATTTACTGTGGAATAATAGCACAGGAAATGGGGCCACAGGGCCTCCTCACTTTCCTCAATGAAGAAACTTACATGGCATAGTAGATGGGACCCCCATGAGGGCTTCCTCTCTTTTCCTCAATGAACAAAACTTACATACATTCCCTTTACACACACATACACACGCGAGAAAAAGAAAAGAAAAAGGAAAACAAAAACAAGGGGGAGCAAACCTAGGGTTGACAATGGGCTAGGGTTATCTTAGGCCCGGATTTTGAACTGCTTCAGCCAGGTCAGGCAGGCCCATTAAAAAATTAGTTAGCAACATCCAGGCCTGGTCCATTGTCAGGCCTAAGCAAGACTGAAAGATCAAAAGACCAATCTCTAGATACCCTTCATGGGTATTATCACTCTATCACCTATCTCCCCTCTTATGTTACAATAGCTATAGACAACAACCCCAGAGTGCTACAAAGAAAATGCAGAAAAAAGGGAAAGATCATACAAGAATGAAAAATACCCATTTACATTTTCTCCACCTTTATCGCTTCTACCGACTGAGATTCCTTCAACAGCATCTCATACTCGTGATTAACCTCCTCAAGCTCGATTTTAAGCTTTTGCACCTAGCGAGTGAAATTTAAAAAAGAAAAAACAGAAAGTAATGTTTTAGAAGTTCCGATTTCAGACCTAGCACAAGTAATTAAAATCTGTAGGTTCCAATGTTTGAAAAGTTATGCATCGAAAATTTATGCATTGGATCTTTTTCTATTGTGGGTTCATAGGCTCTTACAGGGCAGGGCATGTGGGACATCCAACCAATGCATCATGTGGGCCCCTCACTGTAAATCTCATCACCCAAAAATCAGGCAGCTGTCCATTGAAAATATGGATCATCAAGTTTTTCTAGCCGTCATTTTGTTTTTGTGCATGCGTGGCCAACATATTAAGTTGCCCTGGCTCCGATACCCCGATGTGTCCCAGTTTGCCATACAAAATCCCATGAGACTGGCATGAGGTATTAGCAAACCTTTCCATTACACTCTACCAGCTCAAATTATATTGAATAACATAGTTAAAAGATGTAGATGACTTGGACCAACTCATACGGTCTCGAGTCAAGTTGGGACACTTGAATCAGGTTGAATTGGCCCAACTCATCCGAGATAAGGAGTTAATCAAATCAGCTAGGTGACTTGTGGTGTCAAACCAGGTCAGTCTGGCCAAGTCCGAGTCGGCTCGGACAAGGTGAATGGGAATACTATATGAAGGAAAACACAAACAAACACCTAAAATGGAAAACACCATTTTACAATGTAGAATTTTTATTTTATTTTATTTTTTGAGAGGTAACAATAATTATATTTATAAGAAAAAAGAACACAAAAGGAGAGGATCAACTCGCTGAGAAAGCGAGAAGATTATCCTTTGTCGAACAAAACTACAATTTAGCAAAGACGGATCTAGAAAAAGCTGGATCAGACAACACTTTCTTTTCTTTCTTTTTTTACAAAATTTTGAAAAAAAAAAAAAAAGAAAGAACGAAGAAAAAGGAAAAGGAAAAGATGACAGTTTCAGATTGCTTTAGAAAAGGAAAACATCAAGAAATGCAATTGAATGCAACTCAATTGAAAGCATACTTCATAGACATACAATTGATAATTTGATATGAATACTTTGCTATGTGGAGACATTACCTTGAACTGAAGCTCTTCCTCAATCTTCTCATACTCAACACACCTGAAAAACAGATGCAAGATTAGCAATGAAGAATTCTAATGGTCAAAAGGCTAACTGCTTTCTTCACTCCACTAATTATGAAAAACATAAAAGATACTAATGATTATTCATTCCACATCAATTTTCTCATGATTGTACCTGACTCGTCCAAGTCGACTCAGAACTTGACTCAAACCGAACAAGTCTGGAAAAGTTACCAAGTTAATGATTCCCTTTCTACGCTTCCATAAAGTTTCTAGAGCGATCAAAAGATCTCCGCAAAGCCAACTTACACTTCTGCATGGACACACATGCCAACCTAGCACTCATGTGGAACATCTGACATGCATCAGGTGGACCCCACCATCTAGATGATCAGATCAGCCAGTATATCCATGGAAACAATAGATGCTCAATAAAGTTCCCACTGGTCCACTTTCCACATGCATATGTGATCTGTTTGGTGAGTGGACTGACCAATTTTTGGGCCACATCTCTACACACACTCCAATTACTTGGGATGAGGCTTTGCTGATGCCGTTTCTACACAGCAGGGCTGACGTGATGCAAGGCTTCAGTGTCCTGCACATGCCAAGTCTGCACATTGGCAATGTATAGAAGGGCATGTGAGCTTTGCAGACTATCAACAAGCTTCTGAGCATAGTGTTGAAGTATATATGGGCCGTGAGCCCCTGGGCTTGGGTGTGGGCCTCTGCACCTTTTGTTTCTGTTTTACTTTTTGCTCTTTATTTTTCCTGTTTTGCCCCGTGTTTAAGGGTATTTTATATAATTTGGACGTCTTGGTATATTATAAATAAAGATGGTCAAACGTGAAACCCTAGATACCTTTTTCTCTTCCAAAAATTATTTTCTCTGACATGGTATCAGAGCATAGATAGTTCCTAGGGTTTATCTGGTCTTTCAATCTCCAGTCTCTCTTCCATTCTTGATCCTTTCCTCTCTCTCTCTTTCCTTCTCTTCTTTACATCTTTTTATCTTTTTTATATATTTTCTCTCAGTTTGAGAGTCATGGATTTTTACTCACTGATTTGATAAGATTCGTGAGGGGGAGACTTGCGGCTGAAGTTATTTTGGAGATCCGGTGGAAGGTGTTGCCAGATATTCTATTTCAATCAAGGTTCTGGAGTGATTTCCTTCCAGTTTTCTCAAAACTGTTTTGCAGTGGTTGTGTTTTTGCTGGAAATTTATGTTCATCAGACTTTTTGAGCCATTTTTTTCTTCAGCTTTAGTGAAATCTGTTTGCAATGATAAGGGCTCGGTGACGACTGTTGTTTGGACAGATTTGTTAGTTTGAACAGATTTTTTGGTCTACCAAATTTACTGGAATCTACGTATGGTAATCCTTAAAATTCAAATTTGTTATCTTTTTACAATCCAGCCATAAAATCTCCTCTCACTTCTTTGGTTCTTCATGAATAGTGATTTGAGGTTCATTTTTCGAGATTCAGTTTGATTAATATTGTTTGGTTTAAATATGGCCTCTTCATCAAGGTCTGAGACAGTTAATTCAATCAACTCTAAGATGGAACAGTTGATCATTCATTCTGAAAATCATGGGTTGCAGATTACAACCCATAAGATTAAGTACAGAAATTATCTTCAATAGTTGAAAGTAGTTGAGAAGTTTTATTAGAGAAAAACAGAATTTGGGAAAATATAAATGGCGGTATTCCAGAACCTCCCTATGTCATATCCTTCTTATGAATATTGGAAATCAAGTAACTTGTCATGTCATGGCTTCTAAATTCTATGAAACCAAAAGTTGGTGAAGGACTTTTTCTATTATCTCGGGCCTGTGAGATGTGGTTGACTGCTCATGAATTGTATGCTTATCATAATAATATGGCTCCCTATGTCAGATCCTTCTTATGAATATTGGAAATCAAATAACTTGTCATGTCCTGGCTTCTAAATTCTATGAAACCAAAAGTTGGTGGACTTTTTCTATTATCTTGGGCCCATGAGATGTGGTTGACTGCTCATGAATTGTATGCTTATCATAATAATACAGCTCAGATTTACAATATTTATCAAGACATTGGAAATTTGAGACATGGGGAGCGATCAGCTTATGCTTATTATGCTAAGATGCACAATTTGTGGCAAGAATTATCTTTCCTGAAGAAAAGGATATTTGAATTATTAGCGGGTAGAATTTGAACCAAATTCTTGGGTCGCCTGCTCTACCTTTCTTAAATAGTGTGTATGCTTTGCTCTTACAAGATGAGAGGTGTCGTGCAACTATGGGACTAGCTGTGGTTGAGAAATCCACTCTTGTGGCAAGATTTAGAAACTATGATAATACTGGAAGAGGTAAAGCTACTGTATGAGGAGGTCGGGATGCTGGCTGTGGCCGTGGCCGTGGTCGCAGTGTTGGTTGCGGTCATGGTGCAGACCATCTATATACTGATTATGATCGATATGGCCATACTGTTGAAAAACCCCGATCAAAGCTAGTGTAGATCTACTTTTCATGTAGAAACGCAATGAGAAGAAGGAAGAGAGTGAGAAGAGATACTATGCAGAGAAGAAATTCGTGTTTGGAGATTGAAAGCTGATTGAAAGCTGATTGCGATGCATAGAAACAGTTGACTCGGTAGAAACAGCTTGCTGTTGAAGAGATGCGTGATGTACTTTTCATCTTGTAATGTACGCAGAGAGATGCCGTTTAAGGGGAAAAAAACCAGTGTAGATCTTCTGCTGTCCATGTAGGCTTTTCCAGTAGCCATATTTATCATCATAGATGGCCTCTACAGAAATAGGGAGATCCAACGCTCATGGTAGCCAATATACAGAATACCAACAGGGCCATTAGAATCGGAATGCGGCAGCGCCATCTCTCTACTGTTGAAGAAGAGATTTAATCAATCAAAAATCTGAAATTTGCAATGAAGAAGGTTTCAGCAGAAGAGAAAGGCAAAGCATTAGCTGTGGAAGACAACATCTCTGTCCGTCAGCAAGACAAAGGTGAATGGATTAGAGTTCAGTCAAGAAGAAATCAGAGAGCTCGGGCTAATGGGTTCCTCAGTAAGAATTCCTCTTACCCAACCCTATTTGTCAAAGGCTATCCCCACGGATGGTATCCTCTCAATCTTGAGAAGATTTTTGGCCGGGCGGGAGCTGTAATGGATGTGATAATGCCTCGCGATAGAGAGAGTGGGGACTATCGAGGTTTTGGCCTCATCCGTATGGGAAGTGAGGAAGAGTTGGCGAGAGCCGTTCAGATGATTCATGGTATGAGCTTTGGAGGGAAGAAGATTCTAGTACAGAGAGCGCGATATGGGCCAGAATCTCTATCGCTTAAACAGGGCACTCTTAAGCGCACCCCATCCAAAAATCCCGTTAATCCTGCAGCCCTATCCCACAATCCCGCTAAGGTATACAGTCCTATTGCAGTCCAGAAAATCGCAGCTCAGTCGTTTAAAGAAGCCCTGATGCATGGCGCTCCATCCCATTCTCCAAGTCACTCGGTTCCCGATAAGGAGACGACGGAAAGGGTGTCTGATTAGAATTCTCCATCTCCTCTTGGAGATTCCGATGAGGTTTCTCAACCATTTATCAATGTCGATAAGAATATTTTTGAAAAAAATAGGGCCGATCTCGCCAAATCTATTGTTCTTATCACGAAGGAGGGAGCCTCCATTGCTTCGGTCAGAGAATGGATTTTTCATTTTACTGGGGTTAAATTAGGACTGTCCGATTTTAAACCGCTAGGATTACGCTCTCTCTGGGTGAGGACTGGTGTGAGCCTCTTCCTAGATAAATTTTCTACAGAAACTCCGTTGCCTTCTACGAGTCCGGTGGTCAAAATAATGTTATGAGAAGAATTCTCCATCTTCAGCAAAGAAAATATTTGGGTCCTCATCTGGGATGTTCCCCTGGAATGTTGGTTCGACGAATTTCTGATGGCGGCTACTTCACCCTTTGGTTTTCTTTTGGAACTGGATTCCAAAACGAAGTTGGGTATTGAAGTAGGGATCATCAGGGCTAGGATAAGGAGGAAGAAAGGATCTCCCCTTCCTGCTGCGGTGAAGGTGAAGGTAGATAATCGCACTATTCTCCTTCCAATCCAACAGGAAATCCTGGGTAACCCCCAAGGTCGGTGGGGAGAAATATGGAGTCTCAAAGATTCAGCGCTTTCAACTTCAATGGTAGAGACGAGAATAGAAGATGGTGTACTTCCTCCAGTGCATCGCGGACTACCGGCGAAAGCGAGGCGGGAAATCATAAAGCTAGTTATCAACGTCCTCTCAGTAGCAGCCCAACGGAGACGCGTGGCTATCTCTCCGTAGATCCCGTGCCTCCTGCGTCAAATGACAGTGGTTGCTTCGCTGCCACGGAAATGAGATATTCGGAGAGCCTGACACGTGGTTCGTTCTCTGCATCCAAATCCCGTACGGAGAGATATTCTCCGCTTCGGTCTTCTCCGGAAAGGCCACGTGTATCTCGCTCGCTCCCTTCAGTTAAAGAGGGTGGCGTGCCTTCTGAGTCCTCCCACGCGCCAATGGACATGCCTGTAGCTCCCATCAAAACGGTCCACGTGTCCAACCGCCCTCCTGATCAAAGGCCTCCTCAGCAAATCTTTTACGGGTCTTCAGACCCAGGTCTGGGTTCGATCCGATTCAATTTATCGGGAGACAGGTGGGGCCCCCTTACTATTGTCGATTCAATCCCCGCCAATCCTTCCCTACCTCTTCTGCCCCTTCCCGCCTTTCCTAATCTGCCGGGTTCTCCCATTAGAGTCCATCCTGCAAAATGGGGAGACGCTTCATCAGTGGGAACTGATCCAGAAAGCCTGGTCTCGGTAAGCCTGCCTTCCAGTCCTGCCTTCCCCCTGATCCACCCGTCGACACCTCTGACTGGGCAGATACGGGTCCTATTACCCTCTTCCATGAGATTGACTCCAGTGAAGTGCTAGATGCCAAACCTCTGCAGGTGTGCCCTCAATGTCTATCGCAACAGCATGACGATAACTCCTCTTTGATCCCTCCTCAAAATCTTCGCCCTGAGCAATATGGTGAAGGCAAGACTAGAGAGGACATTTGAAGAAATCCAGAATAAGAAATGGATCCGTGATGCGGTAGGGCACGTAGGAAGATCCCTTGGCTTATCTTTTGGGAATAGGCCAGAAGACTATACGAGTCTTTTCCAGTTTATTGAAAACCGTGGCAGGCCCCTTCCTCCATCCAGAACTCCTCCTAATCCAACTCTAAGGTCCTCCAACAGAGAATTGCTCCGCCTTCAACCGGAATCCAACACCATTTCTCCTTTGGCGGGTAGGCGTGGTCATAAGGAAACCCGGGGCAGCACTGTTTCCAAACGAATATAATCTCTTGGAATATTCAGGGGTTGGGTTCCAAGCAAAAAAGGCGATTGATTAGGGAATCCATCAGAAGTAAGGATCCGGAGATCGTTTGTCTCCAAGAAACCAAAGTTCCCCACTTCTCCGACAGGTTGATGTCTTCGATTTGGAACGCTAATGATGTTAATTATATCACTTTGGATGTGGTCGGGTCATCGGGTGGTATTTTAGTCACCTAGAAACCCTCAAGAGGGGCTTTGCTCTCCTCTTTGATCAGAAATTTCTCCGTGTCCGTCATGCTTCAAGATAAGTCTTCTCTTTTCTCTTGTTCTATAATTACCGTTTATGGCCCTAATGATGACTCTCTCAGGTCTTCCTTCTGGGATGAACTGACCTCGTCCAGACAGTTTTATCCAGGTCCTTGTTGTATTGTCGGTGATTTCAATGTTATTCGATTCCCAGATGAATGCTCACGACGTAGGAGCATTTCCTCTGTCATGCAAAGTTTCTCTGCCTGGATCCAAGATTAGGAGTTAGTTGATCTCCCGATGACAGGCGCCTCTTACACATGGTCCAATTGTCGCAAATCTTCGATTCAATCCAGACTGGATAGGTTTCTTCTCTCGACTGAGTGGCTGGAGGCCTTCCCCTCGATTCATCAGCTGGCCCTCCCCAAGACAACTTCTGATCACTGCCCGATTTTGCTTTCTATGGAGGAAGTTAACTGGGGCCCTATCCCTTTCAAATTTAATCCAGCCTGGCTCAAAGTTGAAGGCTTTCAGGAAAAAGTGGTGGAATGGTGGAGCTCTTTTCAGGTGGCTGGCTACGCAGGTCATAGACTGTCGTGTAAGCTCAGACTTCTCAAGGATAAAATAAAGGACTGGAAGGCGCAAGAACTCAATAAAAGGGAGAAGGAAACTGATTCTCTTTTGCCTGAACTTCAACGAATTGATGCGGGAGTTTCTAACGACGACATCCCGTCTGAAATTCTGAATAGGCGGATTCAAATCATCCAATCTTTATCTGCCCGTGCCATGGAGGATGAAATTAACTGGAAGATTAAATCTCGAGTGAAGTGGCTCAAAGAAGGCGACAGGAACACCAAATTTTTCCACAATATTGCTAATATCAAAGCTTGCAAAAAAGCAATCCGATCCATCACGATTGATGGTTGTCAGGTTGAAGAGAAAGATCTGATTGCGCAGCATGCGATTCATCATTTTCGTTCCATTCTCTCTTCTGAAGGGTGGTCCCGTCCGAGGCTTGATGGAATTGCTTTCTCTGTGATTCAAAGGGTGGAGACTGATTCTCTGGAAGCCCCCTTCTCTGTGGAAGAAGCTAAAGCAGTAGTGTTTGACATGTCGGGGGATAAATCCCCAAGTCCAGACGGTTTCACGATGTCTTTCTTTCAGGCATTTTGGGATATGATCCAAGCAGATATCATGGAATTCCTCCGTGAGTTTCATGCGAGGGGGAAGCTCTCTAAAAGTCTAGGAGCCTCATTCATTTCCTTGATCCCTAAAGTATCAGGAGCCTCCTCGTTTTCAAATTTTAGGCCGATCAGCCTCATTGGAGGCCCCTACAAAATTCTGGCATGAATTCTCTCTTCTAGGCTTGCTACAGTTATAGGGAGACTCATCTCCAAAAACCAAAACGTGTTCGTAAAAGGGCATCAGATTATCGATGGAGCGCTAATAGCCAATGAGTGTCTGCACACATCTCACAAAGCTAGAAGGAAGACCATCTTTTATAAACTCGACATTGAAAAAGCATATGATCATGTTGACTAGGAATTTCTCCAATACATGCTGCTTCGAATGGGATTTGGTGATAGATGGCAAAGATGGATCAAATCGTGCGTGGAGTCATCGCATTATTCTATCCTGCTAAATGGCTCTCCTAAAGGTTTCTTTTCTGGATCGAGAGGATTACACCAAGGTGACCCTCTATCCCCTCTTTTATTCATTCTCATTGGAGAGGCTTTATCTCAAATGATCCTTAGAGGTTAGAGTGCTGGTTTGTTTAGAGGAAATTTTCATAACTGAAGATATGTCTCGCCTATCTCACATACAGTTTGCTGATGATACCCTGATTATGATTGAGGCAGATGAGGTTTCGATAAATAATCTTCATACGACTTTAAGATGTTTTAAGGCGGTTTCGGGGCTGAAAATCAATATGGCCAAATCTAAACTTTATGGAGTTCACTTGTCGGATCACGAATTAGAAGTCTTTGCAGATATCATGGGCTGCTCTCAAGCTTCGTTTCCTTGACATTTGTTGGGCTCCCCGTGGGATACTATTATTACCAAAATTCAAAAAAAAACTTGCTACTTGGCAATGCCGTTATTTATTGACCGGAGGAAGAATCACTCTAATCAAAGCAGCGCTGTCCAACCTCCCTCTTTTACATGTCTCTCTATAGATGTCCGACCTCTGTCTTGAATCGTATCGATGCACTCAGAAGGGAGTTCTTATGGAATGGAAAAGAAAACCACAAGAAATTCCATCTAATGGACTGGACGAAAGTGTGTACTCACTTCAGGAATGGGGGAGCTAATATTAGAAATCTAAAGCATATGAATTTGTCTCTTTTGGGTAAATGGATCTGGCGTCTGGGAAAGGAAACCGATGCTCTGTGGAACATCATCGTTAAAAGGAAATATGGGTCATCTCCCGGTGGTTGGTGGACTAGCGACACTTCTTCCTATAGGGCTTCCTTCGTCTGGAAAGGCATTCTCCGTCAAAAATCATCTCTGTTATCCAATATAGGATTTGTCTTGGGTAACGGTATGAGAATCAGGTTTTGGGAAGACCAATGGCTGGGTGAATCTACCCTCAGCGGTAGATTTCCGGGTGTTTATCGTATTGCCGCCAATAAAAATAGTGTCATTGCTAGCAACTTCTCCCAATCAGGAGCCAGTGGGACATGGGAAATCAATTGCATTAGAAATCTGCGCGATTGGGAAGTGGACGAGTATGTGGAACTGCTATTAGATCTATCTACAGTCACTCTGGATCCTTCTTCTCTTGATAATTTGCATTGGAATGGCCACAGATCAGGCAACTTTTCGGTGAAATCTTTATACTCTATTCTTGCTTCTACGTCTCCATCTTCTCAGCAGATAGTCCCCTTCATATGGAAATATGCCGCCCCTCCCAAGTTTATCTGTTTCGGTTGGCTTGCTACTATGAACCGGATCCTTACGATTGACAATCTCAAGAAGCGTGGAATGCAGATTGTTAATATTTGCCGCTGCTGTGTGCACAGTGAGGAGACTGTTGACCATCTCTTGGTTCATTGTCCCTATATTTCTCTAATTTTGTGGGATTTTTGGTCTCGTTTCAATATTGCTGGTTCCGTCCCTAATTCTGCAGCGTCCTTACTAGCAGTTTGGCAGGGGCCAAAGCTTGGTGTAAAGTGAAATCTAAAATTTGGAGAATGGCGATCATCGCTATATGGTGGGCGGTATGGAAGGAGCGGAACGAAAGATGCTTCAACGACTCTACCGCTACAGCAAAAACAGTGGGGTCCTCTGCAAAAAAGTTAATTGTAGAATGGGTGTCCAATGTTTTGTGTCTTAAAGATTATGATCTTACTTTTTTAGGTTCCTAGTTTCGCCCTTTGGCTGCTAGCTTAGCAGTCCTCTTTGTATTGTTCTTTTTTCCTCTTAATATATTTTCTCAATTACCTTTAAAAAATAAATAAATAAATAAATAAATAAGCTAGGTAGATCTGATCAGAAATACCCATAGGGGTATCATATTTCACGATATTTTCATTAAAAAAAAAATCTAGAGATTCCCAAAAAAATTAAAAAAAAATTAAAATTAAAATTAAAATAAAGAAATAAAGTAAAAAAAATTAAAAAAAAAAAAAAAAACTAAAAAGTTTCTATCATATATGATGGACCTACAAAAGTTGCCTTCTTCCTGACCGAATCTCCTAGCCCATTTGCCTAACAAGGCTTAATTGACTTCATCTAATCTTTTAATAGCAGCCCTACCAGCTGAAAAAAGAAGATAGACACCATCCCATTTTAGCAAATGGAATTTGCCCAAGTCCGACCCTCCACTCCACAAAAAGTCTATTCTGAACTTATTAATTCTATTAAGAACTGACTTCGGGCATCAGAATAGATACATATAACACATCGGAAGGCTCGAAAGCAACGCTTTGATGAGGTTAGTCCTCCTACCTAGTGAGATGAGTTTGCTTTTCCAAGGATCTAACTTCCTTTCCATTCTTTCAATAACAATATCACATAGGTGAGATGCAGGCTTACCTATGCACAAGGGGAGACCCAAATAAGTTGAGGGAAAGGACCCAACCTTACACCCAAGAAGAGACGCAAACCGACCCAGATTTGAATCCAACAGATTAACACCCAAAACTTCAGTTTTGGGCCAAATTGACCTTAAGACTAGACACCAATTCAAACATCCAGATAATTTTACCCAAATTGTCAACCATAGACTCGGAAGCATCACAGAGAACCAGCATGTCATTAGCAAATTGCAAATGGTGATGTTTTGAGGATAATTGGGAACCTAGAAACCCCAAAACAGGTCCACAGATTGCCCATCAACTAGCAGTTGGCTTAGGGCTTCTAAAACAATAAGGAAAAGGAATGGGGAGAGGGGATCTCCTAGCCGCAAACCCCTGGTCGATGTCAATACCCAAACAGAGAACTATTAAGCATCACCGAAAACCTTGCCAATGACACACATGACATAATACTCTTTTCTCTGACACAAGAGCATCACAAGAAGTATCCTTCACTAGGTGTCGAGTCACACCATTTATCTTGACAAAGATTTGCCAAAGTTAACAAATACTTTTTATTTTAAAGGAAAAATCTAGAAAACCAATTAAAACCATAAAGATTATCTGTTTTTTAACATTTGAACATGACATCCCAAGGGGAGCAAAAGTAAAACTGCAATGAATATTAGAACTTATAGGATATATACTCACTGTGCACGAAGCTTCTCATTTTCTTCTATTAATTCTTGAGTCTCTGGATTTTGAAGAACATCCTCAGCATTATTGCCAACCTGCCCAGCAAAACAAAACTAGAATCAATGACAACAATACCTCCAACTTACAAAAATATACTAGGATTATTTTTGCACTAGTTCTGATAGTAAAGGTTAAAGACAAGATTCATTACTTCAAACAGTTCTAAAAGTGAATGAGCAGATATGCGTCCCCTCATATGACACAACCAATTGAACCATATTCGATTCATCAACTCATAGCCTTTTTGATGCAGGACAATTAACCACTTGCTCTAAAAGCTCGAACTGTTAGAGTATGGCGAATTAATTCCTTTATCTCATAACCCAGGCCCCACATCGCATGGGTTAGGACCTCGATCGAACCCCCTTCGTGGGCCACAAATCACATGGGCCGCCCACCCCGAGTGTGTCCCCGCATCCCACAGGCTACCCCACTCGAGCCCGGTGTGAAATGCGCATTAATCACCCCTGGTAGGGAGTCTTGAACACGAGACCTCCCCCGTGGGCCCCAAATCGCATGGGTCACCCACCCCGAGTGTGCCCCTGCATCCAACAAGCAACCCCACTCGAGCCCAGTGTGAAAATGCCCCTGCATTAATCACCCCCGGTGAGGAGTCTCGAACACGAGACCTCCCGCTCTGATACCAATTTGATGCAGGACAATTAACCACTTGCTCTAAAAGCTCGAACTGTTAGAGTATGGCAAATTAATCCCTTTATCTCATAGCCCGAGCCCCACATCGCATGGGTTAGGACCTCGGCCGAACCCCCTTCGTGGGCCCCAAATCACATGGGCCGCCCACCCCGAGTGTCCCCGCATCCCACGGGCTACCCCACTCGAGCCCGGTGTGAAATGCGCATTAATCACCCCTGGTAAGGAGTCTCGAACACGAGACCTCCCCCGTGGGCCCCAAATCGCATGGGTCACCCACCCCGAGTGTGCCCTTGCATCCAACAAGCGACCCCACTCGAGCCCAATGTGAAAATGCCCCTGCATTACTTTTCCCAACTATTTGGGTTTGGCTTCACAAATCTCTTTTTGCCCAATAATGCAGGGGCATTTTCACACTGGGCTCGAGTGGGGTAGCCCATGAGATGCAGGGACACACTCGGGGTGGGTGACCCATGTAATTTGGGGCCCACGGGGAGGTCTCGTGTTCGAGACTCCTCATTGAAGGTGATTAATGCAGGTGATTAATGCAAGTAAAGGTTAAAGACAAGATTCATTACTTCAAATAGTTCTAAAAGTGCATGAGCAGATATGCGTCCCCTCATATGACACAACCAATTGAACCATATTCGATTCATCAGCTCATAGCCTTTTCCCAACTATTTGGGTTTGGCTTCACAAATCTCTTTTTGCCCAATAATGCAGGGGCATTTTCACACCGGGCTCGAGTGGGGTAGCCCGTGGGATGCAGGGACACACTCGGGGTGGGTGACCCATGTGATTTGGGGCCCACGGGGGAGGTCTCGTGTTCGAGACTCCTCACTGGAGGTGATTAATGCAAGTAAAGGTTAAAGACAAGATTCATTACTTCAAACAGTTCTAAAAGTACATGAGCAGATATGCGTCCCCTCATATAACATAACCAATTGAACCATATTCGATTCATCAGCTCATAGCCTTTTCCCAACTATTTGGGTTTGGCTTCACAAATGTCTTTTTGCCCAATAATGCAAGGGCATTTTCACACCGGGCTCAAGTGGGGTAGCCCATGGGATGCAGGGACACTCGGGGTGGGTGACCCATGTGATTTGGGGCTTACGGGGGAGGTCTCGTGTTCGAGACACCTCACTGGAGGTGATTAATGCAGGGGCATTTCACACCGGGCTCAAGTGGGGTAGCCCGTGGGATGCAGGGACACACTCGAGGTGGGCGGCCCATGCAATTTGGGACCCACGAGCCCATGAGGGGGGTTCTGCTGAGGTCCTAACCCATGAGATGTGGGGCCTGGGCTATGAGATAAAGGGATTAATTCACCATACTCTAACAGTTCGAGCTTTTAAAGCAACAAGTTAATTGTCCTGCATCACCTAACTATTTGGGTTTAGCTTCACAAATCTCTTTTTGCCCAACTATTTGGGTTTGGCTTCAGAAATCTCTTTTTGCCATAACAAAACAAAAAAAAAAAAGGAAAGAAGAAGAAGAAGAAGAAGAAGGAAGAAATAAAGAAATAAAGAAAGAAAACCCAATGCCCTATTCATGGTAAGTGAACTAGTTTTGTATGCATTTTAGTAACTCAATCCTAATCTTTTTGGTCTCCTATCCTCTTGTCACACTCTTCAACCCTAATCAATGTTCCACTCCTCATCAAAGCGCTCCCCTATCTTCATTGCACGTAACATACATGCTTTCCTTCATTTTATTCTCTTATTAAGATGTCTCTTGATTGCTTCGGATGACCTCAACATCCTCATTTTTGGAATACTAATATTTTCTCTTCCTGAGATGTCTCCTGGTTGCTTCGGATGACCTCAACATCCTCATTTTTGTAACACTCAAATCTTTACCGAATTTACCTATATAGAACATAGTCAAATAGTTGTCTTATAAAAATTGTCGGAAGTTTCATAGGCATGTCGCAATCACGGAACACTCTGAAGGCACCTCTCCAATTCTATTGGAAGCATCAACATGAATCCATCATCCTTTTGAATAATGGAGTCGATGCAATGAAACGCATCACTTTAAGGAATCTCCTGCACACCAATTTTAACTAAAACCTCGCCTTTGTAATCATTCTAAAGTTGCATCCGAAATACTTCCGTCATAACACCCTCCCTCGTCACCCAATATGACATCATATGCAAACAACATAACCAAGGGACTTCATACAGAATGATTAATTCATCTATAACAAGTGCAAAAAGGTAAGAACTTTTTGTTGACCCCTGATAAAGACCCATTGATCACCCAGCAGGATCCGAACTAATTTTTTCATATCCACCTTTATTGTCTTGATCTTTGTTCCACCAACCTATTGTAAAGCCACATAAATAGGAATGATCAAAATCTTTCAATAAATGTAATTCCAATATCCAGATCACCCACTAGAAAGTTACCCAAGCAAAGCCAATAAATGGATACTTAAAAGAGTTCATCATCATCTACGCCTTATCCCAACTAACTGGAGTCAACTAAATAAATGGGGTCGGCTACGTGAACTTTGTTCCACCATTCCACTATCAAGGATAATCTTCAGTTAACTTTTAAGGTCAATAAATCTTTTCTTACTACCTCCACCCATGTACTTTTGAGCCCTCCCCATGCTTTTCTAACGGGTGCAATTCTTGGTTCCCTTTACACATGGCCAAACCATCTAAGTCTACTTTCCCTCATCATCATCTACACCTTAACCCAACGAACTGGGGTCAGCTACAAGAATCTCATTCCACTATTCCACTTTATCAAGGACCATGTCCTCAGTTAATTTGCAGGTAAACAAATATTTTCTTACTACCTCTACCCACGTCCATTTGGGCCCTCCCCTTGTCCTTCTTATTGGTGCAATTCTTGGTTTACTTTGCACATGGCCAAACTATCTAAGTCTACCTTCCCTCATCTTATTACCCTGTTTGTGCTACTCCATAATCCCCTCAAATGCATTCATTTTTAATTCTATCCTTCCTAGTCTTGCCACTCATCCATCGATATCCTCATTTCAACTATGCTAGTCCTATGAACATGTTGTTCTTGACTACCCAACATTCTACCACACGAAACATGGCTGGTCTTATAGCAATCCTATAAAATATCCCCTTCAGTTTGATTGACATTTGGCAATCACATAAAACTCCAAAGGCACATCACCACTTCATCCACCCAGCTCTAATTCTGTGAGCAACATCCTTCTCATCTCTCCGCTCTCATGAATTATCCACCCAAGATGCCGAAAATGGTCATTGTCCTTCTTAGTCAACAATCTTAATTAATTCCTTGTTCATTCTTGTTACTAAAATTGATTTTTGTAGGATTGATTTTAAAACCTTCATATTCCAAAGCATGCATCTGCAGCTCTAACTTTGCACTTGCCCCCTCCATATTCTTGTTAATCAAAACTATGTCATCTAACCCCCTCCCTACTCTTGTTAATCAAAACCATGCCATCCGCAACCAACATACATCCCGGACCTCTTCCTGTAAATGCTTCATGAACCCATCTATAACCAATGCAAAAGGATACAAGCTCAATGCATACCTCTAGTATGCTTACATTTATCAGAAACTCACTTGTCTCTCCACTAGTAGTCCTCACATTTGTTACCACTCCCTCATACATATCCTTGATCACATCAATATCCTCTTGAGACTCCTTTCTTTCTCAATGCAAACCTCTAGTATGCTTACATTTATTAGAAACTCACTTGTCTCTCCACTAGTAGTCCTCACATTTGTTACCACTGCCTCATACATACCCTTGATCACATCAATATATCCTCTTGAGACTCCTTTCTTTCCCAGTGCAAACCAAATTGTCTCTAGAGAACCTCCATATTCTTTCTCTAAGCTAATGAAAACCATGTGGAGATTCTTCCACCCCATCCTATATTTCGCCACCAGCCATGTAAGTAGGAAAATAGCCCAGTGGTTGACCTTCTTGGCATAAATCCAAACTGATTTTCTGAAACATGTCTCATGCCTTAATCTTTGCTCACTCTCTCCCACAATGTTTCATTAAATAAATAAATATGAGCAAAGCAATGATAAAATGAGCTTTCCTTAATTAGTGTCCACAGGCCTCCAATGCAGAAATTTTGGAGTTTCACTAATCTCAATGACATTGGAGGCTGTTGATACCTGTAGCATTTTAATTACATTACAAAAGAATATCTAGCCAAAAGCAATGTGCATAGAGGTGGTTATACAATACTTCAGGCAAAAGTTTGCATAGTATCACTCAGGTTTTCAGTTTGTAAAAATGGGGCTCACGATCCATCTCCAAACCAACCCTACTATAGATGGCCCATGCACCAAAGATACCCCAAATTGAAAATTCCATATCCTTCAATAGACAGCCAACAAATTGACAAATAAGAAAACAATACAGCTATGCTAACATTCAACCAAAAAAGGACAACTAAATAGGATCTTCCAATGTGGGGAATTGTTGGTGCAAGAGCCATCCACAATGAGGTCCATCATATCAACAGTTTGGAGAACACCATTGGATTCACTTGTGCAAACTGAAAACCAAAGAACTCATTCCATATATTATATATCATGCCATATAATATCATACAACAGATATTATAGCCTTACAGAATTACCAGGCTACCATAGATGGCCAGCCCAACTGAAATTTAGATTGGGGTTCTCATGATTGTGCCCACCTTTGTCTCAAGATCATGCCCATTAATTGTAGCATCTGCACCATCTGTTGCCTGCCTCTTCACCACTTCAAGTTCCTCCATACGGCTCTGTCGTTTCCTCTTTACAGGAAATTCTGTGTACCATAACCATGTGTAGATGATATGTTAGTATACTTGGAAAGAGATCAGTTGGGTATTCCCACCACCAAGACAGAAACATAGCATAACATCCAAATCACGGGTGAGATAAGAAAAGGATCGTGATTTCAGGTAAAGTACAGAAACAAAACCAAGCCCACACATTGCAAGCTCGATTTTCCACACCACGGCACCCAGTTTCCACTGAAATCATCAAACCAAATGTGATTCGAAATACATCAAAATGAACCCCAATGAGTTAAGACTCCTGTAAGTAACAACTCACCCAACTGAGTGCCAGCTTGGTAGTTGCAGAACAATCGACCTGTTCTGGCGTGCACCACAGTATCAACCATGGAGGGTGAGTTCAAAATAGCTGGGGCACTTAATGCAGTCACCACCGGCCTTACGGCTGAAAGATGAGAGGGAGAAAGACCTGCTGCATCTGGAAAACCCCCACCTGCAGAAGCTGCTCCTGAAATACTGGTAGCAGAGGATTTGGGGTTCACCACAACAGGCCGTAGGCCAGGATGAGCACGAACAGATATTGAAAGGGGGTTTTTGGCTTGATGATACCCAATCAATCCACAATGAAAATCCCTAGAGAAGTTCAGAAAAATAAATGCATTAGCTACAACAGCCCGAGAATCAATGCAGCCAAGCTATTGATGGGAAGAGTGTTTAAGAACAAGAACAAAGATAACTTCACATCCAGATGCATCAGGACCCATAGTTCTTGATAATTCTTAACACATATTCATATTGAAATGGTGAAATGGCATGGTAAAATGAGACGGTGGTATAGGCTAGGTCATCTAAACATTTTTTTTTCGGAGATCCTTGGAATGTTTTATTTGCTATGTGTGAGGAGTTTACCAGTACTCTAATGTCATATGCTTCAAGCGGGATTCAAGCTTTTGAAGAAGAGTCGTCTTCTCAAAATCTTGTTTATCATGAGTAGGCTCAATAAAATTCGCCTCCAATACACCTAAGGAAACAGTTAGATTGGGGGGAAAAATCAATGCAAAACACAGGAAAGAAAAACACCTACTCATGCAACGTTTAACAGCGGTTACGGGTCCTTTTTTCCCATTACACCTGTTACGGCCCCGTAACGTGTAACAGTTGCCACCGTTACCTTTACGTAACGGCCTTTACGGCCCCGTAACAGCCTTTACGGCACACCATGATACATATAGAAAATGATGTTCCAAAAGCCGCTTACCAACAACACCTCTGCCCCTACTGTTGGTTTGATTGAGAACTCGCCAGAATGGCTGCAAAGCAAAGAAATCAGACGAAATATGTAGCATGCATACTACCATATGCAATAAATAAACAAAAACACATACTGAGAACTAAGAATTATAATTATATTAAGGACAGTAAATAAGAGAATGGTTACAAAGCAAAGAAATCAGATAAAACATGTAGCATACATACTACCATATGCAATAAATAAACAAAAACACATACTGGGAACTAAGAAAGGTCAACGGAGCAGTTCCTGAGTTTCAATGGTGAATGTTGATGGATCTTGAGTTGATGAAATCTTACCAGGATAAGGCGGTTCTTGTGGTAGACATTGAACCCATGGACACTAACATGGGGGGCATCCTTTAGAAACCCTATTGTCGTGATGACCCCAACCTGAAAAATGATGACCAGCAAACGATACAGTGAAAATAACTAACATGGAGCAGGGGAAGAACGTATACCCAGTAAAATGTACAACTTTCCCTTTTCTACCAGTTGACAATCATTACTTTGATGAGTGACTACAGAAATGATATAATCATATCAAGGGTTATATCCATTCCCATCAGATGGTATTAGGCTTAGATGATGATGATGATGATGATGATGAACTCGATTGTGTCCCATACTGTTGGAGAGTGGAGATTATAACGTGATTCCATCTTTTAATAGTCAGGTTTTTCAGTGGGAAAGAGGATCATTTTTCAAATGCAGATTCTTCAAAATGGCATATGTAAAAAGGTCAGCATTTCAAGCTCCAAAGCTCAAATCAGCACAATAGATTTTTTTTTAACAGGGCAATGTTTAATGATCAACCAACTCAAAAATAAATTAACTAATACATAGACCATTAGCGCCTAAAACAAACAATAATATTTGACAGAAAAGCACCATTTCTCAAGGCACGAAAAGTGCTCACCTGCTAGCATTGCAATGGTTGAGGGTTTTTTCTTTTAAGCTTAGATTCAAGGGGTTTTTGTTGTATTCTTGAAGAAGGTGCTACATTCCTTATTCTTTATAATCCCTCCTTTATATAGTGATTTTTTTTTTTTTTGCCCGATTGCCCATGAATGTAGCCCAAGCGATGAACCACGTATATGATGAGGACATCGTGCACACGCACGCCTGCACACCACCACCCCTACGCACGTACATATGCAGAAGGAGGACCCCACCATCGATCTGGCTCGATGACGACGTCCAGGAAGGGCCTCCTAGTTACAAGACAAGTTTTAGTTCAAAAAAAGTAGGCCCAATAGTCAAGAAAAGCCCATCATGAGATCTCATGATCGTGGCCCACTCATCGTATTGATTTCATATTTTAGGTTTTGCTTATTGTTATTATTTAGAACATTGTGAACGCTTTAGATTCCTCTATTTGGTTTTTCTTTTAATTTACTTTATCACCAAGTAATAAGTTGCGCACATGGTGCAAGTTTTGAGGTATAGGATTTTCCCTATAAATAGACACCCCTTATAGTTCTTTTGATTCATTGAAGTTAATAAAAAAAAAATTCCTGCTTTATTTTTCTGCTCTCTTCGTGAGTTGTGGAAGAATTTAAAAGTGGGTGTGAAGCCCTCCCTTTTCGAAGGGCTAACTACCGTGGTGCGAAGCCACATCGATCCCGATTCACCCCCATCCTTCATCATCTTTTTTTTTTCCATCTTCCCCCACCATCCGTACTTCGAATTTGTCCCTTTCATTGCATCAGATTTCTTCATTACAGCAGATTTTCAGATTTCGGCCCGCAAGCAAGCTGAAACTTCGGCAGAGCACCACACCCAAACCAGAGCTCGGATCGACATCAGATTTGGGGGTTTTGCAGCCCAAGCCTAGCCGACCAAGGCCTAGGAATCTGTTTCTGGATTCCGTCCCCCACCACACGTGTGGCCAGCCTCAGGCGCACGTGCGCCCGCACTTGGCTCGCTGTCCACACACAAGGACCGTCTCGGGTTCAAGTTTCTTCCTATTTTCCTCTCTTTTATACATAATTTCATAAATCCTGACCTTAGATTACATTATCCCTAATTGATTTGCCCATTTTCTCATCCTAGGGTTCCTTGAATTGAGATTGGGGAATCCCTTGGATTAGGGACTGATTCTTATGCATGTGTGGTTGATTTCTATTTCACTTTGAGTATTGTTTGGTTCATAATTTTCATTGATTCAGCCCTAACCTGTGTAGGCCTGGATCCGCATAGATTCCCCTTTAATTGAATGTTTGGATTTTCATGTGGGATGTGGAATTTGTGTGATTGTTTCTAAATTGGTGTGATCTGAGCCTGAAATCTTGCATATCATATTTAAATTCACGTCCTGCATCAAATTTGGTATCAAAGCCTAGGGTTCTTGTAGGGGAATTCACCACATATTTAGGGTTTAGTTTATTTGAGTCCTTCATGCATCCAATCCATCATATATAGCTGCTAGAAAACCGTAGTCCCTGATATATGTAGCTGAATTTTAGTAATGGTGTGTAGTCTCCTTCATATAGTCTCGTAGGGTCATTTAGTTTTTTTAGATGCATATAGTTGCCGTAGCAGGTCCTTAGGATTGAGTTAGCCTGTGTATGCCCACATGTACGGATCGCGGTTTTGGTTTACACCCTACTCTAAACATGGAGCAACTAAAAGAATCAATGGCCAAGTTAGCCCAGCAGGTTGAGTCTATATCTAAGCGCTTGGAACAACGCATAGATCAACGCCTTAACCAATTTAATGATCGCGTTACTCAAATAGAGGCCTCCCTCAGGGCAAACCCCACCATTGGGGAAGATGTCCATTCTTAGGCAGGTGATCAAGAGATTAGACCAAGGAATGAAGGCGGCCAAGGAGTTGGTCATGGGCGCGCACCTGTGCACCCACCCCGTGAGGGACATCATGACCAATATGACCCAAATGCGCAACTCCTCAAGGGAGTCAGAGTAGATGCCCCTACTTTTGATGGCCACTTAGACTATAAAGCTTTTTTAGATTGGTTGGCGGATATAGACTACTATTTTGAGTGGTATGATACGTCGAATGCTCGACGAATCCGATTCGCCAAGATGAAGCTTGTAGGTAAAGCAAAGAGGTTTTGGGCGACGGTTGAGCGAAAAAAAGAAAGAGCGAGGGAACTTTCAATAGTCCATTGGGGATAAATGAAAGAAACGCTGAAAGAGAAGTACCTCCCTCTCTTATCGCCTGCGATTGATTGAGTGGCAGTCTCTTCAATAGGGTTCCATGAGTGTTGCTGACTATATTGAGAAATTCGAAGAGTACTTGACCCGCTGTGAGGTTGATGAGGACCCCATACTCACCCTTGCTCGTTTTAAAACGGGCCTCCGTCCTGACATTAGGAGAATTGCTCGCCAAAGACAGACACTATCGAATAGTTGTACCAAGTAGTGTTAGATGTCGAGCAATACCTTAAAGCATCTGTGGGAAGGCAGTTTGACTTTTGCGAATCCGGTGCTAAGGCCAACCCCTCTAGGGCTAGACCTAACACGGGATTCCAAAACAAACCTTCCCCTAATGTTCAGCCCAAACCTAAGGATGATAAGGGTAAAGAGATTGTCGGGTCTAGTTCACGTGGAAGTGGGGCCACTAGCTGTTTTAGGTGTCAGGGGTTTGGTCATTTTGCTCACCAGTGCGGCACGAGAGAGGGCACCAAAGTACTCCTTATTGATGGGCAGGTAGAAGTAATGCCCCCAGAGAGTGATAGTGAGGAGGAGGAATATGAGCCAGTCAGAACTCCTAGTGATGAGGAAGAGGGAGCACGAGTCTGTGACCCTCGCAATTGTGCGTTGCGCCCTGCCTTAAGCCAAGAGCACAGATGACTGGCGCCGCAACACGATCTTCTACACTTATGCAAAATGTGGGGAAAAGAGTTGTAAGATAAACGTGGATAGTGGTAGTTGTGCCAACGTGGCATCGACTAGCACTGTGAGTCGTTTGGGCTTGAAGCTGGAAGCCCATCCTCAGCCCTATAGTCTCCTGGGTTGATGAAACATCTATTCCAGTCTCGCACCGTTATCCTATCCCTATTCAATTTAGATATTATAAAGACACAATTTAGTGTGATGTTGTTCCTATAGATGTGGGTCATATCATTCTAGGTAGGCCATGGCTCTATGACAGGGATGTTACCATATGTGGTCATTCAAATGTGTGTACATTTTGGTTTAAGGGCAAGAAGGTCAAGCTAAATCTTCTGCCATCCAAGAATACAACTGGAAAAGAGCTCACCACACAGAGTGGTGCGAGCGGCGCAAAGGAAGTAGAGTCGAAGTCCAAGTCCAAACCGCTTCATATTTTGAATGCCAAAGACTTTGAGCGAGAGACGGAGGCGGACTCGATAATATACGCCCTTGTGGCTAGAGAGAGTGTACCAGAGACTGGCGTAGAGTTACCCACTGAGGCCATTCAGGTAGTACATGAGTTTCGTGATGTCTTTCCTGATGATTTACCGAATGAGCTTCCCCCTATGAGGGATACAGCATGCCATTGATTTAATCCCTGAAGCAACTCTACCAAACCTCCCGCATTACAGAATGAACCCAAAGGAGCACGCTGAGTTGAAGGAGCAGATTGATGAACTCCTAGAGAAGGGTTTTATTCGAGAGAGCGTGAGTCTGTGTGCCATGCCCGCCCTTCTTACACCTAAGAAGGATGGCACATAGAGGATATGTGTTGATAGTAGGGCCATCAACAAAATCACAATCAAGTATCGGTTTCCCATACCGCGTCTTGATGACATGCTAGATATGATGGCCAATGCTACTATCTTGTCAAAAATCGACCTCAAAAGTGGGTATTACCAAATCCGTATACGCCCTGGTGATGAGTGGAAGACGGCCTTTAAAACGAAAGATGGGCTATATGAGTAGCTAGTTGTGCCTTTTGGGTTAACTAATGCCCCAAGCACTTTCATGCGTATGATTACCCAAGTGTTGAGACCCTTCATGGGGAAGTTCCTGGTCGTATACTTTGATGATATCTTGATTTATAGCATAACTAAGGAGCAACACCTCAACCATTTGAGGCGGGTTTGTGGGATCCTTAGGGCCGAGAAGTTGTACGCCAACCTAAAGAAGTGTGCGTTCTTATCTAATAGTTGATCTTCTTAGGTTTTATTGTGTCAGCTGAGGGCATATCGGCGGATCCCGAGAAGGTCAAGGCCATCGTTAATTAGCCTAGACCCCGCAAAATTCATGAGGTGTGCAGCTTTCATGGCTTAGCTACTTTTTATAGGCGGTTCATTCGAGGCTTCAGTTCCATTATGGCTCCCATCACGGACTGCATAAAAAAGAGAGAGTATCAATGGACAAAGGCCGCCTCGAAGGCTTTCAAGGAGACAAAGGTCAAGATGACCGAAGCTCCAGTCACGCGACTTCCAGATTTTTCAAAAGCTTTTAAAGTCGCATATAACGCGTCAGGAGTCGGCATGGGAGTACTTAGCTAGGAAAGGCACCCTGTCACCTTTTTTAGTGAGAAACTGAACGAGGCGAAGCAAAGATATTTCACTTATGACAAGGAATTCTACGCGGTAGTGCAATCACTACGCCATTGGCGACATTACCTTTTACTGCAAGAATTCGTCTTGTTCTCAGAACACGAGGCCTTAAGATACATGAACTCTCAGAAGAAATTAAGCCCCAGGCACGCTAAGTGGGTTCAATTCCTTCAAGAGTACACTTTTGTGCTTAAACACAAGGCCGGTGTAGAAAATAAGCCTGCCGACACGTTGAGTCGTCGAGTCGCATTACTCAACTCCATGAGCGTTGAAGTTACGAGCCTTGAGTGCATCAAAGAAGAGTATTCTGAGTGTCCGGATTTTGGGGTTGTGTATACGTCTTTATTAGAGAGTCCGTTAGGAGCTAACAGTGAGTATTTGATTTTGGACGGATATTTGTTTAGGAGTGACCACTTGTGCATACCACGCACCTCCCTTCGCGATTTTCTTGTCTGGGAGTTACATTCGAGGGGGGTCGCGGGTCATTTCGGACATGACAAGACCATTGCCCTAGTAGAGGATAGATTTCATTGGCCAAGCCTCAAGCGGAACGTGGCCAAAATTATAGGGCAATGTCGTACTTGTCAACTGGCAAAGCAGAGGAAACAGAATACAAGATTATATACACATTTGCCAGTCTCATTCATCCCTTGGCAGGACTTCAGTATAGACTTCGTGCTTAGACTTCTCAAGACTATTCGAAAGCATGACTCCATATTTGTTGTCGTGGACCGTTTCTCTAAAATGGCTCACTTCATTCCTTATTCTAAGACCTCCGATGTCTCTCATGTTGCCAAGCTGTTCTTTAGTGAGGTCGTCAAATTGCATGGGTTACCAAAAACCATAGTGTCTGACCGTGACGTGAGATTCATGAGTTACTTTTAGAAGACATTATGGCACATGATGAATACTAGGCTCCAATTTTCTTCTGCCTACCACCCTAAGACCGATGGCCAGACTGAGGTGGTTAATAGGAGCCTAAGGAGTTTACTTCGATGTTTAGTAGGGGAGCATACCAGGACATGGGACGCCGTACTACCCATAGCCGAGTTTGCATACAATAGTTCTGTTAATAGGTCCACAGGTCCAAGTCCTTTTGAAGTCGTTATTGGTTATAAGCCTAAGAAGCCTATTGATCTTATCCCCATGTCATTGTCCCATAGGCCATCAGAGTCGGCAGAGTCTTTGGCGCATCACATACATTCATTGCATCAAGAAATCAGGCGAAAGATCACTACTAGTAATGAACATTACAAATTTTCTGTAGACCTACATAGACGTTTCAAAGAGTTCAATATTGGAGACTGTGATGGTCCACATCAGGCTCGAGCGGTACCCTCCAGGGGCCATTCGCCCGTAGCGCTGGGCCCTTCAAAATTATAAAACGAAACAGTCTCAATGCGTATGAGGTAGATCTCCACCTTCCATGGGAATTAGTTCCACATTCAATGTGGAGGATTTAGTTGCTTTTCACGGACCCACTGATACTTTGTCCAGCCCTTCGCCCACCCATCTTGATGCCCCAGCCTTACCCTTAGATCCATGGCCTCTTCCCGACCTTTCATCCCAGCCTCTGCCTCCCATACCTAGCCTTCACACACCCAGAGAGGAAATAGAGGATATCTTGGACCATGAGATAATTTCCATGTCGGATGACGGGTTTCAGAAATACCTAGTTAAATGGAAGTCACGCCCAACTTCAGACAGCGCGTGGCTCACTAAGGAGCTTCAGAGACTTCATCCCGACATCCTAATGCGGTTCAGGAGTTTTATTTCGCCAGTGGCGAAATCTTCGCAGCCGGAGAGAGTTGATGAGGATATCGTGCACACGCACGCCCGCACACCACCACCCCTACGCACGTACGTACGCAGAAGGAGGACCCCACCATCGATCTGGCTCGATGACGACGTCCAGGGAGAGCCTCTAGTTAGAAGACAAATTTTGGTTCAAAAAAAGTGGGCCCGATAGTCAAGAAAAGCCCATCATGGGATCTCATGATCGTGGCCCACTCGTCTTATTGATTTCATATTTTAGGTTTTGCTTATTGTTATTATTTAGAACATTGTGAACGCTTTAGATTTCTCTATTTGGTTTTTATTTTAGTTTACTTTATCGTCAAGTAATAGGTTGTGCACATGGTGCGAGTTTTTGGGTATAGGATTTTCCCTATAAATAGACACCCCTTGTAGTTTTTTTGATTCATTGAAGTTAATAAAAAAAATTCCTGCTTTATTTTTCTGCTCTCTTCATGAGTTGTGGAAGAATTCAAAAGTGGGTGCGAAGCCCTCCCTTTTCGAAGGGCTAACTACCGTGGTGCGAAGCCACATCGATCCCGATTCACCCCCATCCTCCATCTTTTTTTTTCCATCTTCCCCCACCATCCATACTTCGAATTTATCCCTTTTGTTGCATCAGATTTCTTCATTACAGCAAGTTTCCAAATTTCAACCCGCAGCCGAGTTGAAACTTCGGCAGAGCACCACACTCAGACCAGAGCTCGGATCGACGTCAGATTTGGGGGTTTTGCAGCCCAAGCCTGGCCGACCAAGGCCTAGGAATCCGTTTCTGGATTCCGTCCCCCACCACACGTGCGGCCAGCCTCAGGCGCACGTGCGCCTGCACCTGTCTCGCTGTTCACACGTAAGGACTATCTCGGGTTAAGGTTTCTTCCTATTTTCCTCTCTTTTATACATAATTTCATAAATCCTAACCCTAAATTACATTATCCCTAATTGATTTGCCCCTTTTCTCATCTTAGGGTTCCTTGAATTGAGATTGGGGAATCCCTTGGATTAGGGACTGATTCTTATGCATGTGTAGTTGATTTCTATTTCCCTTTGAGTATTGTTTGGTTCATAATTTTCATTGATCCAGCCCTAATGTGTGTAGGCCTAGATCCGCATAGATTCTCCTTTAATTGAATGTTTGGATTTTCATGTGGGATGTGGAATTTGTGTGATTGTTTCTGAATTGGTGTGATCTAAGCCTGAAATCTTGCATATCATATTTAAATTCACATCCTGCATCAGTATATCTTGTATTCTTGTGTGGTTGTGGTTTTGGGTTTTTCTGTATTATCTTCTTTCTATTTATTGCACGCGATCCTCGCATATTCCATGAGCCATTAGAATCAAATGAGTGATTGATTTTAGTGGCATGTTGCTTGGGCAGTGATTTTAGTCGCATCAAGTGGTCAGCGATGGTTTTAGCCGCTTCAAATTGTAAAGGAAGTAAGTAAATTGCAATCATTACATTTTTGCAGTATAAAACTACCAATTTCCGAGTAAAACAAACAATGTAACAAAATCATCATTGCGGAAATGTTAGGGAATGTCACCATACAATTACCAGAGTGAATAATCATTACCCATTTCCAGCCATTTACCATTGTAAACATGCCCTAAATGATCTTGTGGCATAGAAAAATGATTATGTAATGGTGACGGCAATTGGCATAGAGCCCGTAACACATGTAGAATGGTTGAATCTACAATAAGATGTAATAGATCAGTTTTCGTAACACAGTTTCCTATTTTTTAAATTTTCTGTAATTTCAGTGTATTTTTCATTATTATTGAAAAAAATTTAAAAGTGAAGTGTAGGGTTTCTTTCTGATTTGATGCTTTATGGTTGCAACGCACGTAGAACGGTTGAATCTACAATACTAAGCAATAAACTAGTTTTCGTAATGCAATTTCCTTTTTTCTTTTTTTCTTTTTTTTTTTTTGTAATTTCAGATGTATTGTTCATGATTATTGAAATTTTCAAAAAAATTTATTGAAAGTAGGTTTCTTTTTTCTATTTTGATGCTTTATGGTTGCAACACATGTAGAATGGTTGAATCTACAATAAGATGCAATAGATCGGTTTTTTTAATGCATTTTCCTTTGTTTTCTTGTAATTTCGAATTTATTATTTATGATTATTGAAAAAACTATTTTAAAAAAAAAAAAATTAAAAATGAAAAGTAGGTTTCTTTTTCTAATTGGATTCCATACAGCAGATACCTAGTGGCAATGAGGATCATGGTCAGTCATCCTTGGGATTCATTGATAAGGTCTTCCCCATAGGATCTAATTACTATAGAGATGCAGAGCCTACTCCACAGCCACAGTAGGATAACGGTAACGTGGAGGTCAATCAACCACGGAGAGCAAGATTGATGACTAAAGTACTTGACTAGTGTTGATTGTGTGTGTAAGTGACATAAATAGTGTGCTGTAAATTATAATTCTGCAATAATAATAGTATTTTTCTATTTATAACATTATCCATTCTCCATTGTTAACAAGTAAAAACTTAATAAAGTATATGGTACCTTTTTAGTGCATTCATCATCATCTCATTGATGCTCATATTATCTTTATTTATATTGAATCATTAATAAAATATATTTAGGAAATGAAATATAGGCATTTTGCAGCCAATCCAAGCCTATCAAGTTCATAAAATCAGCAAACAGGCCAAGGCAGCATTCTTACCAAAGAGTGACTACTATGCTATCAGAAGCATGTTCAAAACCAGAAAAGAATACATGTTTGCAATCCTCTAATTAAATGAGATTTTTCCCATATTTTTCTAAATTTTTTCGGCAAAAATAAAATTAAAAAAAAAAAATCAACCTTTACGGGTGGCAAATGACCGTCACACCCCCGTAACAGTCAGTAACGGCAGTGACCATTATAGTTACGGAAAACCTTGGTCTAGAAGCTAATCCTAAGCAGAACCTTCTTACTGGGTAATAAAGAACATTTTGTTAATGTATAGAAATTAGATTGCTCAAATAACATAACGAATTTAAGCTCTGTGCCATGTTAGATTCAAGTTAACAGGATCCACCAAACACCTCCATAAACAAGGAACAAGCAGAAGTGTGATGTTTCATTTATGACAAACATGACACTAACCTCCACGTTTCCACCAACTTGAGGTTTATACAGGATGAATTCAGGAAATTTGATATCGTTGGCAATGTTGCGATGCTCTACAACTCTTCCGCGCAAAATTATACTGAAATTCTCTGGCATTCGCAGATATAGGATAGACGAATACAGCTGCAGGATCCAAAAGTATAGTGTGAGAAGGAATGAACATCTTAAGTAAATTGAACTTAGGAGGTCAATTCAAAACTTACATGACAAGGAATGAACTTTTTAACTAAATTGAAATTAGGAAGTCAATTGAAAATTTACACGAAGAGAGTAATGATATCGATTAGCAATGTGCTGTTGGGTAAGCTTCTTTGGAATGTTTGCTCTTTCCACTATTTTAGGAGCACCGCTGATCATAATATCCTGCAACCCACAAGTCACAAGCACTCTGATGAGGATACATCCCACAGAAGAACAGGAGAGATGCATCAATAAGCCAAAAGGTGTATATTACTAACCTCCTTATCTGATTCAAAGTCAAGCTCTGAATCCCCGTCATCATTTAGCCACATATTGAACACAATCACTTTCGTGCCATGATGACCTATGTCATCAAACTGCTCATTTAATCCAAAGAACGTGTGAATTTGAAGTTTCAAGAATTTCAAAAACCAAAAGAGGATTTAGAAAATACGACACCAAGTTGAGTGAAAGAGTGTAATCAACATTACAGATGCCAACTAATTACATCCAACCACACCCTAAGATCAAAGTTCTTCAGACCAACCAAGCATAGCTAAAACAGAGAATTTGAAATTCCTTTGAGAATTCTATCCAGTATTCAGTGCACATCCAAAACCAAACAAATGTCAAAATTCTTCAATTCAGAACAAGAATAGCTAAAACCAAGAGAACGTGAAAGTGCTTCAGACAATTCTTTGCAAGATGCCAAACGCAAACAGAAGCTTTCCATGCCCAAACCAGGGAAACTGTCTTCCTTATTAAAACACATGAAATATGAATTTTGAAAAAAAAAAAAAAAAAGGGGCATCAGAGTTCAATCACAAATGCAGTGTCATTTCTTTCAATTTCCCACCCGCTCATATTTGATCAATAGCTTTCCAGTTTAAATTAGGTAAAAGCCTGCTCAATGAAAAATTATCTCGATTCGACAGTCCAAGATACAATGAACAGTTTAATGCTTTGGGATGCATAGTGTCCACGCATGCCCAGTCTGTACAAGAGGGACCCATTGTCTGTGGTCCAGATTATTGATCTGATGGGCACCACTATGGATTTCAGATGCCCATAAAATCCAGATTCAAACATTCTACACCTATGATTTAGTGGCCAACAAACAGTAATGAAAAGAAATATATGAATATTCCAGTAAAAGGACCAAAGATTGATAGCTAGAATCTTCCAATGTGGAAGATATTTAATAGTATCACCATCCATGGTGGGTTCCAACAGATAGACAGTCTAGATCACTAAACGGTGCCCCTCACTTTTACAGACTGCGTGCATCATGACACTCTGCTATGTCCTGATGCATCAGGACCTGATAATTAGTTGGACAAAATGATGAGCTAAATATCATATACTTCCAATGTTGTTGAAGGAAAACATATGACTGAACAAATAAAACATTACAAAACAGATCAAAAATTCAAAGAAATTACACAGCTTACTTGCTTCAACAATTCTGCTTCTGTGGCATAGGGAGACCATTGCAAGAGTGTAGACAAATTAGAAGAAAAATGCTCTTCACTGGGACGAAGTATTTTTCCATAAAGGCTAGTTGATGGATTGAATTCGTAATCCACCTACAAGCAATAAAACACCATATAGTATTCGAATCAAATTATTTCGCACTCAGTACATTGTGAGGCTATTAGTCATAATTTCTTAGGGTCGTTTTAAATTGCGCCAAAAGAAAGGGAAAGATAGGAAAATGAAGCATTTTTCCCATGATGGGAATGTTTCATTGTGTTTGGATTTTTTATTTTTATTTTAAAGGCAGTGAATTCCACATGGCAATCATTATGCAACATAGGATACAAGGTGAGCATTGTCTCACAATCATGAAGAATTTCACTTATATCCAAACAAGACCCCTGTTTGAGTGCTCGTGGAAATCATCATTAGGTAAATTATTACGTTTATCTTTTCTTTTCTTTTCTTTTCTCTTCCACTATCCAAACAGGCCCTTAGGGAAGTCCACGAATCACATGGATTCACAAAAGATAGCAGTCATCATTCCTGAACAAGCAAAGAGACACCAACCATATAAAGTAAAAGAGCATCTCGTGGCCGAACTCACCATGGGTACTACTATATTGTCATAGCCAGTTAGCGTCAAAAAGGTGTAAGAAAGTAGACCAACGCTTTGAGTCAATACCCTGATGTCCAAGAAGGCTATGAATAAGAATGAGACTTCAGAGAAATAAGACTTATTGGATCAAAGGATGAATGAAAATTAACCCTAAAATCAGACCCTCACGAGAAAATAAAGCATATATGTACACGTGAAGTCCATGGGAGATGTTGGAGAATCAGGGGATGAGAAATCCAAAGTAGACAGAACTAATGGTAAAGTGAAATAAATAATTGCATTAACAGGAATAGGATGTACAGACAGGAGGAAAGCCATGTCGCTCTCAGAATATATGCACTAGGCATGCCAATCTATGCATCCCAAAATGTAGAAAACCCAAAGGCTCCTACATAAAGGAATAGGATAACTATGCAATTCATTTCCGAAAGTGTGGAGATTGGGAGATAAAGTTTGAGCTTAATAGAGAATCACTTTAATATTCCAGAAACTGATACTCCACCCAAGAAATTGTTGCTTTGGGGTGGGAATAAAAAGAACTTGTGACCCCACTCATTTGGGTGTCATTTTCCACACTATGAGAAATGCTTAGTAAAAGTTCAAAAAGAAGACATTCAACCAAATGTCAATTCTGGGGGAATTCTATCAGAAAACATTGGCAAGAAATAGAGTTCATCTTATGCTACAATCTAAAGGTAGCAAATTAACTTGCATTTGATAGCTGCATTGATAGCTGCTTAGGTTTGATGTCAGGAAGGCAGCCAATTGTTGACTTTCACTGAGGAATCATGAGAGCCGCTTCGAATGATTGGCAAAACAGGAGTGGAAACCCAAAGATGGGACAAGGCTGCAAATTCTTTTCTTTTTTTATTTCTTTCGGAGAAGATCCTCCAAACTAGAAAGTTGAGCAAAATCAAGAAGATGTAGAACAAAGTAATTAAAACTCCAATTGTCAAATTACTACCTTCTGCCCATGCAGCGAGTAAAAACAATAGCATCTGCCCCTAGTCGCATAGTGCTTGTCTTGAAACCATTTCCATCTAAAAAAGAAAAAAAAATGGACTATTTTAGTGCAAAAGAAAATCAGAAAAAAAAAAAAAAAAAGGAAGAAGAAGAAGAAGAAGAAACAATGAATGGTGCAGGATACATACATTGTCCAATGGCAGATTTTGATTTCTTTTCTGAAAACCCAAAGCTCATGCAACGCCGGATGCATTCTGGATCCATTCCACCACCATCATCTAATTTACAAGCCCAGATTTTAAAGGCATAATATTCAGTAGGAGGTCCATTCTGGATTAAGAAGAAGCAACGTTACCCATATCAACAAATCATGTAGCTACCAAGGAATTTTGAAGTACCTTGAATCAGCAAAGCAGGACTTCTGTTCCGTGGATTTGAGATTTTATCTACAATGACAAAGGTAGCCCCATTTTGTATCTATTCCAAATAACCACACAGATAGGGGGGGGACACAAGCATATGGTCATACAGTTGCTGTAAACATGACTGGACTTTGATTGAAGATACAAAAGCAGGTAAAAATGGCAAGAATAAGTAGAAGAGAATAGGTACGCGCACCATGGAAACTAAAAATTTAAAATTGGGTGAATACTATAAATAAAACAATCCTTGATCAAGCAGGCAGCTGTCCCAGTAAATTGCACAAGTGTGATCCCACTTTCTGATGATACAAATTGTTCATGTTTTGGCCACCATGGTAGATAAGAGACGCACAGAAGGTCTCCCTTATCAGATGATCCAAACTATCCGACTAAGACCCCATTAAATGTGGACCATTTGTTTCAATTGTCCATGTTTATTGAATGGAAAGGATTATCTGATAGGGCAGGTATCGGGCCCAGCCAATCCCATGATGGGGACCACCAGCTCAGCAGCTTAGGTAATAGAAAGGCACACGTGTCACCATTGTTGGAATGGCAACAAAAAAAACACTGTTTCTTTCAATGGAACACATATAGTTACCTCTGTCTCATGTGACCATTTTTGGGTTGAAGAAAAAACATTGTTTCTTTCAATGAAGCACATACAGTGCCTTCTATGACAAAATACATTCTTCTGATTTTGTTAAGCAGGAAACACTTCAGCTAAGACTCAAGGAATGGAGAAGGCAATAGACCATTTGGAATCAAAGATAGAGAAGTACCTCATCAACTGCATTGTCAAGCAGCTCTGCAATGGCTGCGACATATAAAACAAACAACAGTATAAGCCAGTGGACTGAATGGAACAGCAATAAAAGAGCAAAATACTCGCAGGAGTGAAACATATAAACCCATTAGGCCTACCACCAAGGGCCCACTTATGCGAAGTTGCATTTGAGTGGAGAAATTTGGGATGGACACGCAAATGAGTTTTACTACCATCTGCAGAATCAGCAAGAAACCAAAGCGTTAAAAAGAATATTGGAGGTGGCAATGTGGGTCAACACTCAACAGGGAAAGCTGAAAGTGGGAGAAGTGTCCCTCATAAAATACACAAATAACCCTTTTATGGCTACTTGCCAGAATAGGATTTAAAAGTCCTCTCCCCACATATGCCAATGGAGCACATGAAACATCAAGCCCATTCATCGGGTGGATCCTAACATGTGTGTGAAACAGGTCAGTTTGATGAACAGGCGAAACAGCTGGTCATTTTTCTTTTCATGCATGTCTGGCCTGACTTTTGAGCAACAGTGTAGCCATGGGGAGATACACCTGATAAAGAACCCAAATCTTGAACACGCAACACCAGCTTGTTTGGGGTAATAGGATCTCATGAGTAACCATTCGCATTTCTGAACCACAACAGCAAAAACTTTTGTATAATGCCCCTAGGTTAAACATTCCGCCTAACCTACGGTGCTTCCTATTTTGTCGTTTGCCTGTTTTTATGGTTTTTGGGTCCCCCTTTGTTCTCTTGGACCTTTTTTCCAATCATCTAATTCAGAACCTCGGTTCTTTTATGTTTATTAATATATTTTATTATTGCTTGCTCGAAAAAGAAAAAAGAAAAGCATTGCATTTCTGATATATATGTAACAATTGAATACTTGGAAATCGCATTTTCGAGGCCTGTCCAATGTCGTAATCTCCGGCTTTCCAGAATTGTCGACATATTGGTGCAGAGCATCCATGTGGTGCAGAAGTAGGGCTAGACCCATCAACAACTGAACTCTCCTGATCCGATGTGCAAGAGCTACTTCTGGCAACTTTAATAGAAGTTGAATTTCCTTTCTCCTTAGATCTTATCCTTGTAACTAGTGCTTTGAATTTTTGGGGCTGAACATTTTCAGCTTTATGGGACCCTCTATTTTGAGCTGTACTAGAATCAGAATCAGGCTCCTGTTTAACAGGTTTTACGTCAACTTCATCTTCATCACTGCATAAATCCACGATGTCTGTAAAGCTCATCTCCAGCTCTGTAAACACACAAATTCTGATTAAGATGATTGAAAATTCAGCAAATGCAGCCAGAAAGAGAAGTGCGGAATCCATAGTATAAATGCTACGGTATCAATATGCTGAAGATTGCATAAAACACAACCAGCTACATATCCAAATGCAAGAAGGAATTCCACACTTAGGCATTGACAGAACTTGGTTTATCTCTTAATTGAACCAGCGCTGAGCTCACATGTGCCAACAAGATGTGTGGGGGACTTTGGGTGAACCAGTGTATATGATATAACCTAAAAATATAAGCTAGTCAACTGATCAGATGTGATATAGAAACAATGGGCTGTTCAAAACAAAACAAAAACAAAAAATGCCACCAGTCCACATTGAATGCACATGCAACCCAGCTAATGAGTGGACTGCCTTGATTTTAGGGTCAGAATACACCTGATGGACAGGTATTATCTTCCCACACGTTGGTTTGTATAGATGCAATCCAATTATCAAATCAGTGATTTATTTTTATTTTTGAAAGATGAGAACACACACTCTTCCACTGTGAGGTCACGGCACCTGATGCACAGGTATTATCGAATGTCACAGTGGGTTCTCGAACCCATGACCTCACAGTGGAAACACACAGTGTTTACCACTGAGCCACGAGTGGAAACACTCCATGATATTTTGATAACCTAATTGCAAGAATGGACAAATGGAGAGGGATAGACAACTTCGTTGAAATTGAAACTTCTTCACTTCTTAGAAATACTTAAATAAACGTCATAAAACTCTAGAAGTGCAGTTCCTCTACCTCCTAGAAGAACCCTTTTTTATAGACCCTAAAAGACACACCCCAAAATCCTTAATATCTTCAATTAAGATTTTCCAACGGTTAATTGATTTCAATGTAATCTATATGAAGCAATAACTCTACCTGAACAGATTTGACCAATTGGCAATGACCTAAAAATAGTAAATCTTGAGTATCATCCACAGAAGATTCAAAGAATCTTCAAAATCAACAACCATTTCTTGAAGTCAGCACCACTATCCTCCAAAAATGGTAAATGATATTATATGAAATTTAGCCCAAAATTCAGCCCGTGTTGTGCCCCATGGCAAGCATTGCACCTACATCATATGGTGGCATGTAGAGGTAAGGGAATCAGAATATGGAATTAAAAAAATTTTAAAAATTTAAAAAAAAAATTTAAAAAAAAAAAACCCTCCAGATTGCTAGTTGAATAGATTAGTGCATGCCCTCTCTACAAAGAAAACCTGGGCCAGAGTCCCGCAGATGATGGTTTCAGGACGGCACCCTCCCAACCTACCAAAAAAGCATGAAAAATACTAAAACCCAAGAAGACATTCAGAATCCCCAAAAATCACAAACTCTGCATTTTTTTATGAATGAGATGCATTTTATTGAAAAAAAAAAAAAGACAAAACCAGGCAAAACTGCAAGCTGAGAAGCAAGAAGAAACTCTCTACAGAAGGCCAAGACAGCGAGAGCAAAAAGAAAAGGAGAAAAAAAAAGGGGGGGAAAGAAGAGCAAATCCGCTGTCTGTTTCTTTTTTTTACTTTTTTTTTAGAGCAAGCAGCAAAAGAAAATTCAGTCAAGGGAAATCAAAGGGGTTCAGAAGTTGCAATACAATGATCCGCTCTATTTGAGCCTTCAATAGCCAGCACTACAACTACTCTTTTTTCACCTAGTTATACGAAGTATTTAATCTTGAAAAAAGGGTTTCCTAATTTCATTAAACACAGCAAAAGGGCCACAGATCACTGGGCTTAAACAGCCCATCTGAAAAACAATTGCAACATTACCTTCGATAACTAATGATGCCGATGGGTTCGCAGCTAAGATGCAAAGGCCGTCTCTCAAAACAATTGCATAAGCCTATGTTGAAGGATAAGGGTTGGTGGGACCGAGAAGGCCTGATGCAGGACAATTAACCACTTGCTCTAAAAGCTCGAACTGTTAGAGCATGGTGAATTAATCCCTTTATCTCATAGTCCAGGCCCCACATCTCATGGGTTAGGACCTCAGCCGAACCCCCTTCGTGGGCCCCAAATCACATGGGCTGCCCGCCCCAAGTGTGTCCCCGCATCTCACAGGCTAACCCACTCGAGCCCGATGTGAAATGTGCATTAATCACCCCCGGTGAGGAGTCTCGAACACGAGACCTCCCCCGTGGGCCCCAAATCACATGGGTCACCCACCCCGAGTGTGCTCCTGTATCCCACAGGTGACCTCACTTGAGGCCGGTGTGAAAATGCCCCTACATTAATCACCCCCGGTGAGGACTCTCGAATACGAGACCTCCCGCTCTAATACCAATTTGATGTAGGACAATTAACCACTTGCTCTAAAAGCTCGAACTGTTGAAGCATGGCGAATTAATCCCTTTATCTCATAGCCCGGGCCCCACATCTCATGGGGTTAGGACCTCGACCGAACCCCCTTCGTGGGCCCCAAATCACATGGGCCGCCCACCCCGAGTGTGTCCCCGCATCTCACGGGCTACACCACTCGAGCCCGGTGTGAAATGCGCATTAATCACCCTCGATGAGGAGTCTCAAACACAAGACCTCCCCCGTGGGCCCCAAATCACATGGGTCACCCACCCCGAGTGTGCCCCTGTATTCCACAGGCGACCCCACTCGAGCCCGGTGTGAAAATGCCCCTGCATTAAGGCCAAAAGCACATTTCCTGCTGCATCTCTCAAAACTTACCCCACTCCCGCTGGCCCCAAATACACTCTGAGGCCTTGCTATGTTAGACTTGAGGATCCCAGGTGGAGGAACAGACCAGCCAATTTGAAGCTTAAGACCTCTGAAAGAATCCACCACCAGAACAGGCCAATCTTTCTTGATGTCCCTCACCAACCAGCCCTTGAATTCTTTGAGCAAAGATGCCCATTCGATGATCAAAACTACGAATTTTGAGTGTAAAGATACCCTGAGAAGATGCACTCCACACCATACTTTCTAAAAAATGCCACCATGCTGTGGGAACATTTTCCAATGGAAGAGACACACATGCCCTTGGCTGACATTCTCACCCTCTACACCATTGCCAAGCTCACCTCCAAGCACCACATTCAATGGTCAGGATTAAAGGCGACTTGTTGGACCAAGGTTACATGGATTGTAAGTCACTTTGGTACATAGAACAGGAACAGTTGCGCGATACGCTACTTCCTCCAATACACAGTACACTAGGGGTTGGATCATGTTCATCACTCCACTACATACACTGCGTGTGCGATATAGCTTTATATATGAACTCATGGTCCGCTTATATATGAAATTATGAATGTTACTGTTATAGACCACGCATAGTTAGTGTTATATTATAACTAAATAAACAAATGTATAAATCTCTACATTATTAATATAAGTGTGCATTAACTTAATCAATGATAAGAAAAAAGAGCACTAATTTGGGTCACGAAAAATAGCAATCTGGAACACTTGATCCGAAGCATAAAACGAGAGGGGTTTCACATTTTAGGTAAAATTGTGTCGGATATCATCAGGTCTTCTGCCAATTATAAGCAAGGTTCTAAGAAATGCAGCAAATGCTCCGATGGGTGGATTCTCATTGCAAGTGTGAGGCATATCTATCCAAGTCCATTTTGACTTCCACTTTGAATCTGCATAAGGAATCCCACCCAACATGAATGTATGGTTGAAACTGTCAGCACACAATCTCTTGTGTGCCAATGGAAGCACATAATCTTTTCTTCGCTTGGGCAAATGGCAGAACACTATGTGGGCATTTCTTTTCATGCAGTGAGACTTCCACGGAATCTTCCCCTTTCAGTACCAAAAGCAAAACCGAACTTGAACCCCCCTCGAATGACTCACCTCAGCAAGATAAAGCACAATCTTTTCACCAATAAACCCCCCTTTTTTCTCCTTCGTAGAGTGCAGGCCACCTATGGACGGGGTGTAGCTATCAAAAGCATGGGGGTGTGACTATCATCTCCCAACTCAAATTGCATCTACATTGCTAAATTCCACAGCACCATCAACTCCCACATATAACCCATGAGCTACTCACTTGATATTTCACAGTTGCAAAAACCAGCATCAGAACCAACTGCGAGCGAGCGAGAGAGAGAGAGAGAGAGAGAGAGAGAGAGAGAGAGAGAGCACAACAACAAAACAAAGTACAAATAAGCCACAAAGAGAGAGAGAGAGAGAGAGAGAGAGAGAGAGAGAGGAGAAACAAGCATGATATCCAGAAAAACAAATGAAAATGAATGCAAATCCATGAATGCAGACGACAGAAATTCAAGAAACGGAGCAAAGCCAGCTGTCCATGCAAGAGAAAATTTCCAAACAGACTCACAAACCTAAAATATCAAGAGACCCAAATCACAAGAATCTTGAAGGAATTGAAATGCACAAATACACACACACAGAGGGAGAGATAAAGGGAGAGAGATACCAGTGATGATGTTTGAGTTTTCATGAATTTTAAAAGATGGAAATGAGGAATTGGAGATTTTGGTGTGATTTTGTATAAAAAAGGAGGTAGACAAAAGAGAAGAAGATCAACAAAAACTTTCATACCTAGAAGAAATATATAAGGAACCTCTGTTTAAAGATTCCCAAAAATGAAAAGTACACCTTCTTGGTTTATCCTTTTAAAAGGCAAGTTTTTATATGCCTTCAAATTGAACTATGCCAGCTGTAAATGTTTTTTGGACAGCTGTATAATTCAATATGCCCGAGCCTGCCAGGGAGCGGCTCGGATCAGCCTATTAAGGCTTGGATCCAGGCTTGGTAAGTTAGGGGATGGAGAGCTGGAGTACAATCATGCCCCGTGGTATTACCAGCATATGTAAAAAAAGAAAAAGCATTATGATAGCCTGCCTTCTGAGCCATTGAACAGAAAACCCCATGTTTTTTAATTATTTTCTAAATTCCAATTACCTATTTCATATCGGTCTTTTCATTGCTTTACGCTAACAAATTATTAAATTATTAAAAGATAACTCTGTTAAGTACGGAAAAGACAGTCTCACCCACAGTTGACCGCAAGTATTACTATTTTGCCCTGGAAAAGTTTCTAACAGTAGTTTTATTATTGCTAGAGAACGAGCTAGAAAAATAAGCTTTGAATATGCTTTATTGTTTGGCTTATATGCTAAAATAAGATAGAAAAATGGATAGATGCATGGATATAAAATAAGTAACCCTGCATCCTCAGTAATATGAATAACATTCTTTCTTTAGAGATGACTCCCAAAAGGCGAGGGTTGCCCATAGGGACCACCAAGATGTTTGAAAGAAATTCACCCCATTTTATTTGTTTTCCATTTCATTTAAGGGTGTGGTCCGAAAAATGAGGTCAATCCTAATATCAAGCAGGCCATATGATAGGAAATAGTGGGAATGAATGGCACCGTTGAAACATCTTGGGCTTTTGTGGGGCTCACTTTAAGCTATATTTGCCTTAGTTTTGGACCCACGATGGAAAATGACCCGTGAAAACTAATGGATCACATGGGTTTGTAGCAAACATCAAGGCGGGTTTGCAAGTATGGTCAAAGTTGGGTCCTACATTAATTCATTATATCTCTTGGGCGACCATAGAGTCGTGGAGTAATAACTATAGGATCATACATAGTGGGGTCCAACTTGATGTTTGTAAGAAATCCACTTTGTTCATCTGTTTTTTCATCACATATAAGGGCATGGGCCTGAAAATGAGGCCGATTCAAAGTCCATGTGGACTGCACGACAGGAAACCATGGGATTGAATGGCATAGTTAGAACATCATGGGGCCACCGTGGGGCCCATTTTGAGCTTTGGATGTGGCTCAATTTTAGGTCCATGTCCTTCATTTTGTACCCCAAGAGAAAATCCTTCCACAACAGAGTTGCGAAACCTAGTAAGACAAAAGCAAACAAGATGTAGGTAGTTGTTTATAGGCTTCTAGACATCAACCACAAAAATCACACCCTACATGGTGTGGATGTTGGATCGTGCTTACGATGCCTTTTTTGAGCTTTCTAGCATAGTTTGTTGGTGTACTGATTCGTATACATTGTTTGTTAATCATGTAAGTCCATGTGTCATGTAGTTAAATCGATTTATTATAAAAGAGCATTCAATTATTGAAAAACTTAATAGGTTTTTGGTGCAATAAAAGCCTATATGATTACGTGTTCATATCATTCATCATAAGCCTTTAAACCAACGAATCCCAAGTTATCTTCTTTGATATTAACATTCTAACGAGGATTACAACCTCCACCTTGAAGATATGCTTGAACTCTACTATTTTCCAAATATTATACTCAATCTTATTGGTATATCCCTTGTATAAATTCTCTATAAAACTCATTTAGATGAATCCCCTAGAAATTACAACATTCCATTAGTTGTACGAGATTTTATCACCATTTCATCACATTGGTCTTCTCAAATAAGCATTACATGCAAGGTGTTTGATTTTGGAGCTGGAGCATTAGCAACGCATCGATATCAATAATCGAGGGAGCAAAAGGGCAGTTGATTGATGCATGAGATAACATCAATCAAGAAACCTGAGATGACGCATCAAAGAGGCTCAATTCAACAACTAAGTGTCATTTTTGTGAGTCTATATTTCATTTCCTTGTATAGGATTGAGGGCAAGAGTTTGTAATCCAAACTCGATAGGCTCTTGTGTAGGACTTAAGCTCTTGTGTAGGGCTGAATTCACTGGACATAAAAGTGTACATGTTAGTCTTCATAAGAGTCTCTGGCAGAAATAAATGTGAGTCATTGGACTAAGACCGAGGTTATTGGTTAGTCAGCTGAAAACCAACTAAAGTCACCTGAGGGAGCCTCTAACGAGAGTGTACGCTAGATAGGTTCTTGTGTAGGACCGCGATCCTTGTGTAGAGTTGTAAAGATTAGAGACAAACGTAATTTAAAATCTAAGATACTGAAATCCACCACACTCATGGGTTGAGTACGTTTGCCGAGAGTGGAGTAGGAAAACCGAACCACTATATATACTTATGTTTGAGATTTTTATTTGAACACTTTTCTAATTATGGTTATGTGATTGTTTAGATGAATTATATGTATGCATGATTAAATTAATGTTAAGAGTTGATATTTAGCATATCTCACACACACATGAATAATTTCAAATATAGACTAATTGTTCATTAAAATATATTTTTGTAGTTTATGTGATTGGATCTCTATTGGTTTGGAAACTTTGAAGTTAATTGTCTTACTTAGTTTAAATTGGCGTATTAGTTTAAGTAAATAATTGTATATTAATTGATAAAAAAATTATTTGGTCTCAATCACCCTCCTTTAGGACATATCATTCATTATATAGATCTTTTAAACTTTCATGTAGCCGTGGTATCTTACGCCACATGCAATTTCATATTTGTGACTTGGGGCATAATATGTTTGACTTGAAGTCGCCACTAGCCAATTACTTACATTTTTACAGTCGACTAGATCTTATAGAAACCTTAAGCCAGAGAATCTAAAGATTCTCTACCTTAAAATGACTCTTGATTTACGACTTATGATTATGGGTAAGGGACTATGGTAACAAAGACGGAAGGTGTTAGTTACCCTCTATATCCATATGAACATACGGTCTCTACTTCATTGGATGGGACGGAATACAAGGGTTTGGGTTAGTTCTTATATGTAAATGATATAATGCAATGTGTGGAATATAGTGTAGCAATGCAATGCTACATTAAGCCATAGGTCGAGAAAGACTTCTCTACCCAAACTCACCCACTTGGAGAAGCGGTCAAGGTCCAATCGATTTGAGATTTTTATGGGCGGGATGTGGTTTTTCGGCAAGCCGCATAGCATACACTTGGACTGGCTAGAAGAGCAAGTGGGTTGGGAGTGGAGATGGGCAAGTGAATGGAACTAGTCAGAGTTGGGTAAGTGGGTGAATAGGGTATCACAATGATCGATTGGAATGGGTTGGATCGGTCTCTTGGATGGCTAAGATGCTTAAGGTTTAGGCTTGACAATGTTGACATGTGCTAAAGGGCTCCCATATGCATTCTTCCTTTTTCTTTAATGGATAGAAGAACTTATGTGAGTGCGCGGTGGTGGAGGATAATAGATGATGATAAGAGATGAATTTGAAATAATGAGAAATGGGTATTTATAGTTGTTTTAGGGGCTATTTTGGTATTTTTTAAAAATTTGGGGGATAAATAAAGCTCTAAGGGTAGTGATTGGCTGAGGTCATGGGTGTGTCACGTAGCGTAATATGGTTGGTTGGATCGAATGGTAGGAGACATAATTTTGAACAAAACTAAAGGCTGAATGGTCATTTTACACCAAGAGGGCATTTTAAGGCGGAAGTTGTTTTTCCCCCTCCCCACCTAACCTGCGATAAAAAATAGTGGGTATCCACATGGCGGGAGGCACATCAAGCACAACCTGCCAGGTGGATGAGTCTCATTTTTTGCTGGGGGCCTTGATGGGGTATTGGTATACCATTGGTCCCCTCTTTTATGCATTTATTGTGGTCCTAAGCTGAATGGGCTTGAGTTTTTACTAGGCATAGGATTAGTCTTGGGTTTGGGATAGGTTTTAGGGGTCTCACAATGTTCTAACCAGCTTCTTAGCCCTAGGTGGGGTGTCTATAGATAGCTTCAAAGGGAGAGAAGAGGCACATGAGACCAACCACGATAGGGCTTATTTTGGCGCAAGGAAAGATCCACCCATCTTGAGATTCTACAGGCTTGTCCACCCGAATAGTGGGGCAAATGAACAAGAGAATAAGAGACTAAGAAATCCCAAGTAGCAGAAATTGGTCATGAAGCGTGAAGCGCAATTTTATGATCAAATAGAAAGATGGTTATGGCTCTAATGTCTTCCAAGATGAATTTGAGCATGCATTCGTTAGGAAGGAATTTATGGTTAAAAGTACAATTATTTCTTTCCTTTTAGATTTGCCAAGCTAAAGAGAGAAAGTAAAGCTTGTTAATTAGTGTACTAACTAGGTTTTTGGGGCTTTCTATGAACTAATGGACAACCTGCAAAAGGGATAGACCAGGCAAGTAGGGGCAATTCATCTTAAAATAAAGTTGTTCATAAATCCAAAAAGAATAAAAACATTAAAAAAAGAAGCGATCCCCAGTCTCAATAAAATATGCAGAAAAGAAGCTAGTGCCAATCAAAATAATTCCAAACTAGAGCATTATATTTTTGGTTTTTAGTTTGCCTATAAAAGCCATCCAAGCCATAAAAGAGTGCCACTATATAGATTTTGAAGCATTTTTCATCCAAAGTAGGACTCATTGTGTAGACCACACATTCACACGTCGCTCTTATTAGGATTTTTGTATTTTTGGCATATAACTCTTCCTTTTGTTATTTTGTATACTGCGAAAGAACTATATATGCATATTTACAAATATTCCCAACCCTTGGTTACTTCTTTCATACGGAGATAGTTTTAAGAGTTCCCTTTATTTCTTTTCCATTAGTGTGTAGACTAACCCTTGGGTTACTTTTTTCCTATGGAAAAAGTGATGTCTCGGGTAATTTTTTGAAAAAAAAAACAAAAAACAAAAAAAAAACATGAAGATAATTCTATATTCCTCACCTCAAAACCAAGACCCCTAAAACCCATTACCCCTAGAAATCCTAAATCTATTATCCCTAGGTAGAAATGGAGAGTATTTGTTTCTTATTCATCTTTTTGGAGATTGAATGGACAAGGAAAGGGATGGTGGAAGGGAGAGACGATAAAAAAGAAATAATGATGGAAGAAGTATACAGCCGGGGTGGCAATGGGTTGGGTTGGCCCGTGGGTCAACTCAACCCAACCTGCTTTTGAGGTGGGGTCCTGGCGAAGTAAAATAGGCAATAGGTCAGGCTTGAATTTAACCTACCCAACCTAACATGCACATGTGGATTATTAATGAGTTGGGCCACACAACCGGATCCAATGTAACCCAAAACAAAATAAAAGGACTGTAAGTAATTTTGGTTTTTATGCATGCCTTCATTGTCTAGGTTAAGTTGTGAATAGCCTTAATGTCATATTCCATTCTTAAACCTAAGCTCGATTGTTACTGTTTGGGTTGTGTCAGTCAAGTCCAACCATATGAATGAGTTAAATCGGGCTAAAGTTTGGTGAATTTGTAAGTGGATCAGTCTTGGGTGGACCTCGACCCAGCTGAAATCAACATATTGCCACCCCTACTAATGGGGTTGTTAGTCTAACAATGTGAAAAGGTGGGAAAGGGTGTTTACAAATATGAAAATTACAGGGTTTTATTTATGGTACTCCTAAAAGACAAGGAGGCATATAAGAAACTCTTATTGATTGTGATAGATATTCGGGCCATTTATTTAAGCATACAAAGAAGAAAAAATGGACCATAAATAATATTGGTCAACCAATACGGCAAGTCAAAATTATATGATGTAAAATGAGCCATTGGAAAAGGAAAGCCCAACAATAAGAATTTAGCATAGATGTGTGGTTGATTTTATTAGAGTACTATGATTTTTAGCACATTACATGGTCATGCACTGCCAGCTCCGAAGAGTATCCTGAATTTCCGACGTGTGTTTCATGCACATGCCCATGAACCTTTGACGCATATCCCCATCTCATGGGGAGTTGTTCATTGGTTGTGGCCTTTTTTCTTTTCTTTCTTATTCTTTTATTTATTTATTTTAGTTTCAGGGGCTTTATTTATGATAAGTGGAGCCCATCGTTCTCTGATTCAGGCAATTGAAACTTTTAAGTTTTACCTTTGATGAAAGCACATAAAATTACTATTAAAATGTTAGTGAAAAGGACTTATTATTCCTAATGAATGAATGACATGCATTCCTGTAGCTATGGGGCTTCGGTGTATTCGTTAAGGGGCCGTATGACATTTCTACTTATAAAAGCTTATTTGCTTATTTAAAAAAATAAGTTTTTGCTTTGAAAATAAATTGTTTGATAAAGCTTTAATTTTATCACTTTTTTTTTTAGTTTTTTTTTTTTTTTTTAAATATAGCTAAAAAAAACTAACAGATGAATTAGTCACTTTTTTTATTTACTAGTAGAATTTTTAAAATTAATTTTTGGACAAGTTTGTCCTTAAACGTTTTAAGTAATTTACATCTTACATCTTCTCTATCTTCATGATCTCTTTAAGGTGGGCCCAAATGATGAACGACCTCATATTAAAGGTTGAACTCCACATGATGAATGGTCCACATCAAAGTGTGGCCCTGCATGATGGATGGCCCGCATCAAGTGGGCCCCACCCAATGGATGGTCCACATCAAAGGCAGGACCCACATTGTGGACAGTGGACAGTGAAGGTGGGAGCACATGATGGGAGGTTGACATCAAAGGTGGGCCCATGTGATGAACGACCCGTATTGGAGGTCGGCCACACATGATGGACAATCCACATCAAAGGTGAGACCATACGATGGATGGTGAACATCAAAGGTGGGCCCCACATGATGGACAATCCATAACAAAGGTGGGACTCACATGATGGGTGGTGGACATCAACGGCGGTCCCACATGATAAACAACACATATGAAGGTGCCCCCCACATTATGAATGGTCCACATCAAACGTGGGCCCACATAATGCATGGTTCACATCAAAGGTGGGCCTCACATGATGGATGGCATACATCAAAGTGTGGCCTAGCATGATGGACCATCCACATTAAGTGGCCCCCACTTGATGGATGATTTGCATCAAATGTGGGATCCACATGATGGATGGTTGACATCAAAGGTGTGCTCACATGATGGACAGTTGACATCAAAGGTGTGCCTGCATGATGAATGACCCGTATTAAAGGTGAGGCCCCACATAATGAATGGTACACATCAAGGTAGCCCATATAATGGACAGAGTGGGCCTCATATGATGATGGCCCACATCAAAGTGTGACATCTCTTGATGGACAATCCACATTAAGTGGGCCCTACCTAATGGACGATCCACATCCAAGGTGCAACATGATGGATGATCCACATAGAATGTACACCCACATGATGGATGGTGGACACTAAAAGTGGGCCCCACATGGTGGAAACCCACTTTAAAGGTCGGGCCCACACAATGGACACATTAAATGTGGATTCCATGTGATGGGTAGTGGACATTGAGGGGCCCCACATAAAGGACAATTAGCATTGATGATGAGCCCCACATGATGGATGACCTACATTAAGGTGGACCCCACATAATGGATGGTCCACCTCAAAGGTCAATCCCTAATGATAAATGGTCTACATCAAAGAAGTGCCTTGCATAATGGACGACTCACTTTGAAAGTTTGGCTCACACAATGTACGATCTGCATCAAAGGTGGGCTCCATATGAATGGATGATCCACATCCAATGTTTGTTATAATAGATAAACCAAATGTCTTAAAATATGAAGATCGTAGCCATTCATTCTTTTGCCATTTGGGGCATGGTTAATTTATGATGAGATCCACCAAGACAACCACCTTGTTGCTCTTAATTATAATAGAGTTGTTGTGATCTTTAGAAGTGACATCAACTATCTCTAAAAAAATTCTTATTTAAATATTTTACTAAGTGTGCTTATTTCAAATAAGAGTTTTTTTTGAGTTTTGAAAATGTAATTTTACCAAACAAGCTTATTTAAGACAATAGCTAGAATAAAATAAAGCTTACTAGAGTAGAGATGCCAAATGAGCCTTAAATTCTTAACATTTGGTATCAAAACTAAAATAAAAATATTTTGGTATTATGGTGTAACAGAAGTGTCTAATGATGTATGAGAATTGATATTGGTTTGATTATGACCTCTATCGCTAGGATATGCATATCCAAATATGACCTGTTGAAGTGTTTTCATTGATTTGGAACAAAGTACATTTCAAGCTATGATCTGACATAAGCCTTTAAGTACAATCCATGGAAGAAAAAAGAAATTCTTTGATTAAAAGATATATAAGAACTACAGAGAACTAGTCTATAGTCTATTATAAGGTATAGAGTTGAGATGCAAATGATGTATATCAATCTTAATCTACGGTCTTTAATCTTCAGAGTATTTAGATGATTGATTAGTCAAAGTATTGTGGTGTTTTAAAGACTTAAATAATCTTAGTGTTCAACTCATGTATAACTCCAAAAACTTTAGAAGTTCCGGCAATATGTTTGCCTTACTCCTAAGGCAATCAAAGGATTTCAGATAGAAACAACATCAGGCCATTCTACTGAAAAAAAAAAAAAAAAACGTGGAGTGCCTTGATGATTAATGTAGGGCCGCTTGAGAATTTTGTTTAACAATCCAAACAATCATCGTGGAGCCACTGCTTGGGCTCTGAAAGGTTAGTGCAGAGTCACCATAAGAGCCCTAAATAATTAGAGCAGGGTCACTGAGTCACCATAAGAGCCCTAGATAGAGTGGGGTAACTGCTCAGGCATCTCTGACAATCAGCACAAGTTGCAGAGCCATTGTTGGGGTCCAAAGGGTAAAGCAAAGCTATGTTTCATAAGAAATGAGTTCTTAAACTCCCATTCTCACCTTCCAATGCCTTAGAAAGAAGGAAGAGAACTTTGTGAAGGATTTAGGGAGCTTTTATGTAATCTCAAGAGCCAAATAGCATGAAGTATATGAAATTAAGAAAGTGAAGATTCAAAGGAATACTTAAGGCGTAAATGATGAACCTGAGCTGGCCTTTGCTAAAATTTGATTTTTAGACATGCACTCTCACGGCCTTTGCTAAAATTTGATTTTTTACACATGCACTCTCACCCCACATACATCCACACAATCACAACACAACGGTTTTTTGACGCAAGGATGAACGTGATGAGGATAACTACCCCGAATCCACGGAGCCTCTCTGGACTCCTCACAGAGACTTCTCGAATCCACGAGGAAAGAAAGCAGAAAATAGAAATAAATTCTAAGAAATTTGAAATTAATTAATTGATGAATAAAAATGAGTTCACAACCCTTTAAATAGGGGTACCAAGCAATGGGAAAGAAATGAGAATCAAACTACAACTCAAACTCTTAGAACCCGCAACTTACTATAAATAGTAAACTTACTATTTATAGACGGTCGTGATGTCTACTAGTGCACAAGGTTTTCGGCCAAAAATAGTAAGTGTCCTATTTGGCTTCACCAAACCGTTCTCCTAACTATTCTAAGCTCTTTTCACATTGGGCGCAACTCCTAAAGCCCGATGGATGAAGAGTTATAATCAAACTAAAACTTACTATTTATAGTAAAAAGGAAATTAAAATAGGAAAATGACCATCGATCCAAGGGTTTTTCGCAATTCCGGGCTGCGCAACTCGGTGTACCTGGGTTGGTTGGCTTCAGTAGCTCGTTCTACCCCAAAATCATATATTTTACATCAGATAACTCATTCCAGATTGCAAGATACACCTGATTTAAGGTTCGATGGTCTGGATCACTTCTGTCGTCCACCTGGCCTTTTCTAATCCATCTTGGCCATGTAACTGTTCACAACCCGCTCTACATCATTTACATCATTTTTCATCATAACGGGTACTCAAAACTCATGACCTTATGTTGAAACTCCCCCGAGTCTACCACCGAGACATGATGGAATTTGACTAGACAACACATTTATGTCAAACATGACCCAACCTTTGGAAGTAATTTGACTAGAGTACATATTCAACCGAATCTATCTTTTACAGTGGTCTGTCGGCCAATCAAATCTGACTAGCTTGTTGGCTGTTCCTACTTGGTACGGTTGTAGATACGGTAGATCCCCCAGATCCATCAGGTGGGATCCCTTATTGTGGGGCCCAGCGTGAAACATGTGCCTTACTTTCAGGCCGTTCATCTGCTTTGAAATTCATTTTAGGGCATGACTCCAAAAATGAAGAGATTTGGATCCCAGGTTGACCATAATATAGGAAACAGTAGTAATCGTATCATTAAAAACTTCTCATGGGCCACAAAATTTTTGTATCAAGCTAATATTCTTGTGGTCTCTTCATGCTTGCCTTTTTTTTTTTGGGTTAGCTTGTTAGTACACACATGTCAGTACACACACTCCATGTGAGCCACCCATGTTGTCTCTTCATGTTTATCAACAAGTTGGGTGGCAAATAAACATTCCAGTGGCCCATGGAGTTCTTAATGGTGAGGATTTAACCATGACTGTTTCCAGTGGTAAGGTCCACCTAAGATTTGTATCTGCTTCATTTATGGGATCATGCCCTAAAATGAGCTTTCAAAATGGATCGACGGAGTGGAATTACGGCGGGTCCGGGATCCACCCAAACCGTGCCCGCTTGGTGCGGTGGGGGCACCACCCAATCCGCGTCCAAGTGAGTGTCACAGCAAGGCGGGCCTCAGTTGGAAGGAAGGTTATTTGATACTCCAGGTGTGGACCACACTTGATATGCAGGCACCGGAAATTGTATACACAGCATGCATTATCTCAGTTTGAGCTGACTAATTTGTGAAACTGACAGTTCCAAAACCAGATTTGTTGAACAACCCTTTCCTCTGATTTGTGGATATTTTCATTTTAACCGTCCAATGAATGTCCACTAATCTGATAATCAGAAGATTAAATAAGGAGAATGTTTGTCTCACAATACACCTAAAGTTGCACATATAATTTGGACGGTTTAAATAGACTCACTTATATGCCACGTATGCAACTTGCAAGTAATTCCCAAGTGCCTGCGTATCATCATCCCGGTCGGACAGAGTACCGAAGTTTTTATCGATTTGAAAAGCTGCGATAGCTCCCGCCATATAAATAGAAATCTCCTGCTTCTTCACTCTCTTGCCCCTTCACTCTCCTGCTTCTTCAGTCTCTTGCTCCTTCACTCTCACACAGAAGCATCTGACTCTCTCTCGCAGAAGTACGTCTCATTCTCTCTGCGATTTCTCTAAATTTCTGAAGAATTTCATCAATCTGTCGACTTTTCAGAGAATCTGAAGATACCATACGGAAATTTAACTTGTTTCATACAAATGAGAGTAGATTTGATTTACTTTTGCATTCTGTGTAGATTTTGGTATTTAATTCGTTCATTTCGTAGAATTTCTTTTAAAAATCTGGGGAAAATGAAAATCGATGTTGAAATTTCTCATCTGTTTCATGTTCGTATAGATTATTGTCATTTTTGATGGATCAGAGGAGATTCACTTGATGTTTGTGTTTGTTGAGGAGATTTTGATGCTCCTTTCACTCCAAATCCTTATATATGAAAAGGAATTGTTTAATTTCTGTTAAAATTAAGGAAGAATGAACAGAAATATTAAAATTTCTCTTCCTTTTCAAGCTGTGGATTGTTTTCTTTTTGTTATTTTCGATGAATCGAAGGAGATTTGCTTTGTGTTTGTGTTTGATGTCGAGATTTTGGTAATTCTTTCGCTTCAAATCCTTAGATTTGAGAAGATTATTCAATTTCTGTTAAAATTCATGAGGAAAATGAAAACTGATGTTGAAGTATATCTTTGGTTCCTTGTTTTTGGATAGATTTATAGTTATTTCAGATGAACGAGCTTAGATTCGCTCGATGCATGTGTTTGTGGTAGAATTTTTGGACTTTATTTTTTTTTTTTTGCTTAGAGCCCCAGATTTGAAAGGTACCGAGGAATTTCTGTTCAGATTTACAAATTCATGGAATTGCCTGATACTTATTTCTGTTAAAATTCTTTTTTTTTTTTTTTTAATTTAGTTCATGAGAAAAGTTCTTATTGAATTTGTTTTTGTTTGTAGATTTTGATGAATTGAGCTCAGTTATGGACTCATATGCATTGAGATCCGTCTCGGATCTGCCTGCACCTTTTCGGCCCACTTTCGGTTTCAGGTACTGTTCTCTATGTTTGTGTTTGGATACACTATTGAAATTTGTTTGGATACAGTTTCATTTGTTTATTATGTGCAGGTACTTCAATTCGTTGCAGAGTGAGTGCTTTCCTGGCTGCTTCCTCTCCGACCAAAACATGGTTATCTCAGCACCAACAGGAAGTGGTAAAACAGTGCTATTTGAGCTCTGTATTTTGAGACTTCTTTCAAGGTTCCTTTCACAGGATGGGAAGTTCAACCATATAAAAGGAAACTTTAAAACAGTACGTTACATACTTCCTGTTGTTGATGGTAGTCCATGCTTTTTTCTTTCTCAATAAGCAGTTTAGAAGGGAAGAAAGCACTGCGTCTTGGTTGGAGATCACCACCAACTTCAGTAGTTCCCTCCCATCTGTCCCTTTTTGTCTAAACTGGCAGTTTATCAGGAGCTCATTATAACATTTAATTGCAGTGCTAGGATCTTTATTGTCATCCCATTCGAGTTCTGGTTTTATGAGATCAATTCTTATAGATGCCATGCTATGTAACAATATACAAGTGAATGTGTTTATTGTGTTCTGGGGTGATCCATGCTCTTGTAACCTGACACAATTTGTTTCAGGCCATGATGTGATTAAAATGTGTTAAGGAGTAGTGTTTCTGCTCTTAACTTTAATATAGTTTGTAGTCTGACTATAGATTCTTCTTCCATGGCATGAAGATCTACATCGCTCCATCAAAGGCCTTAGTGCAGGAGAAACTCCGAGACTGGAACCTGAAGCTTGGTTCTTGGGGAATTAGTTGCTTGGAGCTGACGGGTGACAATGAATCTTACAATGTAAAGAATATTCAAGAAGCGGACATCATATTAACTACACCTGAGGTGAATGTTCAACCAGTCTGATTTTCATTTCCTTTTAAAATGCAGACTGATTACTATCTTGCTCTCTGTAGTGAGTCTGGTGACTTCAAATTGAACTTCTAGCATAGATGTTTGAATATACTCTTTATGTTTGCAGAAATTTGATGCCGTGACCCGGCATCGCATACGGGATGGTGGCTTGAGCTTTTTTAGTGATATTGCACTTCTGCTTATTGATGAGGTTCACTTGTTAAATGATCCACGTGGAGCTTCTTTGGAAGCAATAGTTAGCAGAATAAAAATGCTTGCTCGAAACCCTGAAATGCGTTCAAGTCCTCTGGCTCATGTTCGCTTCCTTGCTGTTTCTGCTACAATCCCAAACATTGAGGACCTTGGTAAATTTTAATTTTATGACACTAAATGGTGTAAATTCATTGTCTCAAGCCTCGACCACTTTCTTGGTATTTTGCATAAATGGCGTAAATTGGAGTATTTTCTCACTTCATATTAACTTTTGCAGCTGAATGGCTTATGGTTCCTTCTGAAGGTATTAAAAGGTACTCCTAAGTGTACATTAAAAGTGATTCTTTTTTTATTCAATGCATGGGCCAAATAAGTTCATCTTGCACTTAATTTTATTTATCATTATTATTATTATTATTTTAATATGACAGATTTGGAGAAGAAATGAGGCCTGTAAAATTGACCACCAAAGTATTTGGTATGCTTCCAATGCTTTATTTTGCTCTTCTTGAATGATCTCAAATTCAAACTTTTGGTATTCTTTCTTCCATAGGCTTGTTGCCATGTTCAATAGCTTCAATTTTCTTGCTATTGCTGATGCCCCTAAAGGTCTGCTACTCTGTGTGTGTGTGTGTGTGTGTGTGTATATATATATATATATATATATATATATTTCATGGAGGAATCCCCTGCTTCTCCATGCTGCTTGACAATAAAATTTATCATCACCACCAGAGCCTTGTCCTAGCTATGTGGGTTTGGCTTTATGAATCCTGTTTTGCCTATCAGTAAAAAAGAGTAATGGTATTGTTTCCTGCTGCCATCTGTTGTTCTACTGATTCTGAAAATTATGTTTTTTGCAGGTTACGCCTCAGCTAGAAACGACTTCTTATTTGAAAGGGTAATTGCTTAATCTTATTCATATCATTTGGTCATTGAAGTATGAATCTAATGACTGTCATGTAAGACCATATCTTTGTTTTTCTACAAGCAGTTTGATCATTTTGAAATCCATATAACATTATATATCCTTTCCTAGTCAAAATATAATGGTTTTTATTCTTGTTGTACTGATATGTTTAATTCTTGTTTCATTTATCAGCGACTCCAAAACTTCATTTTTGGTAAGTATGGATTGGGAAACAGGCTTTTATATCAATCATTTTATTGTTTTGTTTTTCTTCCTTTTGTTCCTTCCGTAATGCGTGGAAGGAGAATTAAACATCCAAAAATGGTCCGCAGATATACTTATGCAACACTCCAGAGGGAAATCTGCATTGGTTTTCTGTTCCACCAGAAGAGGTGCACAAGAAGCTGCGCAATGCCTCTGTCGGACTGCAATGGGTCTTGGCCATTCAAATCCATTCATAAAACACAGAGAACAACCGAACAGGCTAAAGGAAGCATCTCTATCATGCAGTGATAAACAAATGCAATCATCCATTCTTTATGGAGGTATACATTAGTTTGTCATCATATAGCTAGGCATTCCTCTATTAATGTACACAATTTAAAATCATTCAATAGTCCTCTCTCCTCACACACGAAAGTGTTGTTTTTTTCTTGTTTGAAATTATGCATGTAGCTCAGATAGGTTCGTGTTGATAGTTCTGGAATAAGGTTCTGCATGATATACCGTAGTTTTGTTCTTGCCAAAGCTTGTTACAGGATCTAAACCTGTCTTTACCTGCAGTTGGTTTTCATAATGGTGGGCTTTGCCTAAAGGACCGGAACCTTATTGAAGGACTCTTTCTCAATGGTGATCTTCAAATACTGTGCACTACAAATACTCTTGCGCATGGAATCAACTTACCAGCACATACAGTAGTAATTAAATCAACACAATACTTGTATGTTGAACCTTTTTTCGGTTTAGAGGTTCATTTGTTGAGGAAAATCATAAAAAGTTCACTACTAAATTTCAAATTTATCCAGCAACAAGGAGAAAGGGGTCTACTCGGAATATGACCGATCCATGATACTGCAGGCACGTCATCTTACCATTTCGAGCTTTCTTTTGAAGTAGTTTCTTCCATTTATATATAAATCTGCAAACAACACATGCTGCTCTCTGCAACTTATTTCAACCATAAACAGATAATGTTGGTACATCCTTTTTTTTTTATGTTGAAGTTATTTTTTTAATTACATAATGATAACATCACAGACAAAATTTCTTTTGAATTGTTACTCAAAACGAGCTCCAACAAGCTGATGTATTCACTCACCATAATCATTATAGGGAATGACGCTGATTCTCCTGCCGACATTTATTTTCAGTGGCAAATGTTCTGGTAGTCACAACTGTAATGTCTACTTGATTTAAAGTTGTGTCAATCGACAATGCACCCCCCGTGACTATGTCGGACATCCACACCGTGCATTTGGTGGGTCCCCTCTAGATTATGGGATATCCCAAAAATCAACTATATCCAGAACTCAAGTGGGTCACACTATCTGAAACCGTGTGAAATCATGCATAAAACGTCTAAAAGCACTTTGTGGGGTCCACCTGAGTCTTGGATACAGCTGAAACTTGGTGTGACCCCTCATCCAAGTGGAACACACATAATGGATGGTCTGGATATCTGAACCACATCTTAGTGGTCCCTATAAATGATCACGAAGGTTTCAATAGTTGGGTATCCACTCTTAACTGTTGTATGTGGTAAGGCCGACCTAAGTTACGGATTGGACTGATTTTTAGACCTATTGCCCACATGGAAAGGTGCATATGATTGATGGGGTGGATGTCTGACATGGATTAGGGCGGGGCGCACACAGTTTGACCTCATGGTACTTTTTCCGTGCCTCTGTGTGTGCATCAATTCCATGCACAGAACTGTTTCTTATGGTTCTAAAGTTTATTTTCTTTCTTTGATACCTCAACTTCCGCTGGAGTGTCTTAGGCAACTTTTATTTAGTAATAAATTGATTTAAATTGATGCGTCTGCACAAAACCTATACGCGATGCACACAAATCATGAATATTCTTGAAACCTGTATGTGTCAACAATGAAACGCACAATGTGCCTGACCGCATGCTTCAGTGTCTTTCCTTCCAAGTCATTCTACTAAAAGTAATCTAAAACTTTGGGCCTTGCAGATGTGTGGGAGGGCAGGTCGTCCACCATTTGAGGAGACTGGGACAGTCATAATCATGACGAGAAGAGAAACAGTAATTTCGTCCTCAATATTTTTTTTTTCTAATTCAGATGCTTTCAATAAAGAGAGTTGAGGTTTCATAGCAGTTTTTGCTTTGCTTAATTGTGTGAGTTCTGTTATGATTTTGTTTCCCACCATAGGTTCATTTGTACGAGAATCTCTTAAATGGATGTGAAATGGTGGAATCACAGTAAGTTCTTGATTCTTATTCTGGGACCTGTTTGGATCTCTGTAATTCTCCTGTGCATGTTGTATAGTACTTTGCAGATCTTCTAAAATAGTTGGTATGACATTATTTCTATCGCCTTAGATTGCTTTCATGCACAACAGAGCATTTAAATGCAGAGATAGTTCAGCTAAATGTCTCCGATATTACTTTGGCGATCGAGTGGCTGAAGTGTTCATACCTGTATGTGCGGATCAAAAAGGCATGTTTTGAGCAAAATGTAAAAACAATCTCTGAATAATGTCTTCTTTTTTTTTTTTTTTGTGTAATTTATCTAATATTCTACATGCAAAATCAGAATCCTGAAAATTATGGACTTAAGAGAGGGATTCCTTGTGAACGCTTAGAGAAGCATATGCAAGGTTTTCCCATGTACTCTTTGTTGAGGTTTCAGCCTTTATTTTTCTTTCATCTCTTGATTATTTTCATTTGAATATCAGGAATATGCCTCCAGAAGGTTAACGAACTATCAACATATGGCATGATCTGGACAGATGAATATGGTTTTCTTCTGAAGCCATTAGGTATCTTGTTGTTGTCTCCACAATGTTTGTTTTGCAAATTTTATAATGAAGATGAAGTATCTGTATTTACCAGAGTATCCTGACATGCATGATCATCACTCACAAAAACGTGAAGTTTATGTACTCAAATATTTCACTTGCATGCTTGTGTGCCCACACGTTTTAGTGGTCTCAAAACTCCCACATAGCATCAGCATAATCTCCCTTAATGTGAATGCATAAACATGCTTGTTTAGGCTAACCTTTCCACGTCTATAAATGCAATCATCATCTACCATAAATGCAAGCATGACTTCCTGAAACTACTGTATCTACAGAGCCTGGACGGCTGATGACAAAATATTATTTGAAATTCAACACGATGAAAGACATTATACAAACAACTGAGAACTCCAGTTTGGAAGATGTACTCCGTACTGTTTGCCGCTCCCAGGAGATTGCTTGTATGTATGCCACTGTAACACCAGCTAATTTACTTGTCATTGCAAGCTATTGGAATGATTAATCATCCATCCCATGCTGGTAAATGAAGGGATACAACTGAGACGCAATGAGAAGAAACTCCTAAATGACATAAACACTGATAAAGATGGCCGGCTTCGTTTTCACATCCTTACTGAAAATGGAAAGCGGAAAAAGCGGATTCAAACGAGGGAGGAGAAGATATTTGTGTTGGCAAATGACTGCTTGACTGGCGATCCTTCAATTCATGATTTATCCCTCAACCAGGTCTTCTCTCATGGCAATGCATGAAATAACTTAAAAGTGTCATTTTCTGTATATATCCACTTCTATTAACATGTGCTAGAAACTAATAGGCATTTCACAGGACACGAATTCAATATGCTCAAATGGGTGTAGAATTGCAAGATGCATGAAAGAGTTCTTTATTTACAAGAAGTGTTACAGGGGTGCTCTGCACTCTACTCTTCTAGCTAAAAGCTTACACCAGAGGCTTTGGGATGACAGTCCCTACTTGCTGAAACAACTACCAGGCATTGGAATGGTCACTGCAAAGGTTATTTTCTTTTGTTTAATAACTGTATTCAGATCTTGAAATAGATTTCTTGGGGTGTACAATGTTCTATACTAAAAAACCCATGTGACAATGGCACTACATTTTTTTAAGTCGTGTCAAGTTCAAATGTCAGATGTTCACATGCACTTAGAAAGAACCTTAATTTTTTATCCTTTTCTTTTATCTTTTTATGGACCATTTACGTAGTCGCACCATATTTATACCCTAAGTTTTATCTCAAGCACAACCCCATTCATGCATGCATGTGCCTCATGCTCAGCATTTTGCTCACTTATCCTTGGAGTAGGGCATGTAATAGTTGGCCAGTGGTTACTACCAGGTGAATACCATTTGGGCATGTAAGTGGTGTTAATCTGGGCCCCTTCCATGGCCAGTTCCAGAACTTTTGCAAAAGAGGAAGGTTGATGTCCGGTGGGCAGCCAATTGTTAATCTTTTGCCAATCTTCCAGTAAAGGACAACCCCAAGTTTATAGTAGAGGCTGAAGAAGATGATGAGGAAGATAAACTATAGTTTATATTCATAAACTTTTTCCCTGTTTCTTCTTCCTTTATGAACTAATAATATTCACATAATTCCATATATTTCAATATGAGCATTCAGCTTTATGGATGTGTGATCATGATTTTGTGCTTGTACCCTTGACCTAAAATGCATTTTTTTAATGTTCAACTTAGGCATTACATTCAGCTGGAATTAACTCATTCAAGACAATGGAGGAAGCAGATCCAAGGAGGATAGAAATAATTACAGGTCGGAAATACCCATTTGGGAATCATATCAAGGAGTCCTTATTATCACTTCCACCGAAGGTTGAGATGAAGGCTGAAGAGGCTGAATGCCGAAGGCAAGGAAAGTCAAAGTTAGTTATCACGCTAACTCGGTTATCACAATCAATCTCGTCAGTTAAGCGGCATTATGCTGACATGGTATGTCATCTAAACAACTTCCACCAATCTTCTTCATACCATGGCATTTCCTTCTTCAGCATATGGCTTATACTCTTTTTTACAGGTTATAGGTTCGGAAGAAAATAATATGATCTTTTTTTATGAGAAAATAAGGTGATGTTGCCTTTTGTTTCATGTAGAATCTAACTTTTGGAATATGCTTCCACTCATGACCATGTACCATTTCCCTCTATTTCATTATATTTCTTACGAGTTTGCCGTTTCTTGGATTCTCTGCAGCAGAGTTGAAGAGTTTTCCAGGTACTATAGAATCTTCATTAATTCTCTCCATCCAATACCTATCTATTCATATTAGCAAGCATATCTAATTTTAGCAAACAGATTATTATATATGACATTATGCCATGTGAATCATATGTGTTTTATCATCATCATCATCATCTAAACCTTATTCCAACTACTTGGGGTATGGCTGCACCAATCATGTTCTGCCATGTCATATTGTCAGGATTCTTAATGAAAGTTATGGCAAAAGTTTCATGCTGGCTGCCAACCTGATGCAACTATCCCCCTTTATCCGGCCTGGGACCTGCAATGAGAGCCCAAAACTCCCTTAGGTGCTATGTAATAGTCTATTACACGGGTTGATTAAAATCAACGAGCTGTGACTTGTGAGTCATGTGTGTTTACTTTTACAAATATAACAGCATATAATATTGGGTCACGATTCATGTTTTCCAGATTTACAGCACTAATCTATCAAATCCATCTTTTAAGTTCCTTGATCCCCTCTTTATCAAACTTCTGTCCAGAATAACTGCCATGGCCACTACTTTCGGCTCCACCTTTTGATCCATACACATGTTCCCCACCTCTGGTACAAAGAAAAAGGGTGTATCTGTAAGACACATGTGATGGGAATAGCCTTTCCAATAATTGCTAAGAATGATTAGTGGCTAACTGATTTACTTGTTTCCACTCAATATTGCAAAATTATAAAGTCTCAAACAATATTATATTAACTGTCAAAAATGCAAATTATAAGATTTGGGAATTCATCGAGACTTAATCATGACTTTATTGGTAAAAATTTGTGATTCTGATTCACAAATCTTGAGAGCTATACATTAAGGTAGATGACATTGATAAGTGCATCTATTGAGAAATGAGATAGAAGGGTGAATTTGTTGAGAGAGGAATTGAATATGCTGTTGTAGGAGTGCCTATCAGTGAGCTCTAACCCTCTGTTCAAAGGGATGGACTGTGGAGAATGGAAGCACAAGAGAAGACTAGGTGGAAGAAATTAAGGTGGGTTTGGATATGTGCTCTCTTTGGATTCCTTGGATAAATTCCATGGTCACTGGAGAAAATGGCATTAAAAAAAAATGGTGTGCCTGTTTGGATAGCAAGCGGAATCCTCAAATTCATTAGACAAACTGTGAGTTTGTTTGTTGTGCCAGAGAATTCTGACCATGGACAAGAGTTATGATTATTGTGTGGAACCCACATATCCAAACAGCCCAACTGTCTTGTCGGTGGTAAACAATTTCTATTTTCACATGGATTCTGTGTATCCAAACACGCCCTTGGCTTCTTAGTTCCAATACCTCTCCATTGAGATTCTAGGTTGTTTGTTTCCTTAGTCTTAGCTCACCTACTGAAGCAAAAGAGGATGTAAAGTGGACTTGAAGATGGGATTACTCAGATTGAAAACCAGTCCAATCTCATCATACTTTTACTTGAAGTTATCACAGCAAGGAAATATAAAGCGGACTTGAATACCAAAGAAATGGCTAAATTGCATTGTCCATAGTATCCATTACCATCACCATGGCTGCGTTGCTTTCAAGCATAGTTCTAAATCTTGGTAAGTCAACTTGAAACTCAGCCTAGTCAACTCGAATCGAAGACATTTCAAGTCGAGTCGACTTGATTCAACATGACTCAAAGCGAGTCACTCTCTTGCAAAGAGTTTTTAACCAAAAAAAATAGGAATTGGATTTTGAACCTAAGACCTCAAGCAGAAGGAGCAAGGCCTATAACCCACATGTTAAGCATCATGTGTTTGCACATTATTCCATTATTCTAAAATTTATAGATATATAAGTACTTAAAAAATTTATAAATTATATTCTTCAGTTATTAAATATCGAGTCGAGTCAAGTAAAGAGTTGTCCGAGTCTTGGGGTCAACCTGACCCAGCTAGACATCACATCTAGTCATAGTTTAATTTTTTAAATCATAGTTTAATTTTTAAAACTATGATTTCAAGTGGACTTGAAAGGAAGCTAACTGCAAGTGAAGCTACTTCCTTGTTATGAATGATAAGGAATGGAATTACAATTTTGTTCTTTCCTCTCTATTGAAGTAGATACTGCAACTCAGTTCGATGGTGCATCCATATGCAGCCTAAATTCAATTCCCGTTTCTCTCATGTTATATTCTTCTCAACTGATGAGACGGCTCATATTGCAATTTGCAGCCCCTATAGTGCAACACTTCTCGTGTCAAACCCTCAGCAAGGAAAGCTGACTGTGAAAGTCCATCTTATCTTTGAAGATTATGGTAAATTTCCTTCTGCTGTCAAATGTCTCAAATTGCAAATTTACTGGTATTCAACATCCACCCGGAGTGATTAGTCGCTTTGGTATCTTTATGCAGTGGGTCTTGACGTCCATGAAAAGCTTGTTTTAACTAGGGAGGCCAACCCAAATACAATGTGGGCACGTGGAGATCGACAGTCCGCTCATACTTATTCTCTGCCCAGGGAAATTTATGTGGTGGATGATGATAACAACAACACTTGTTCTCGTGCTCCGACTGAAGAACCTCAAATTTTGAGTAAATCTAAAAGGGTGATCTCTTCCATGTAAGAGCTTACTGTTTAATTCAATGGAATTTCATCTTTGATCTTCACTCTACCTGATTCCATCATGTTTGGATCTGTTTGAGCGTTGTCCTTCTCTCCGTATTTTGATAACCAGGAATGCTAATTGCACACAAGTTCCCATGGGGACAAAGTGGCAACATATACAATATCTGGACCGTTCATCCAGCATGTCCCAACATATACAGGGACACAATCCTAACTGCTTGATTGGATGTTTGGAACAAGCACCAGAAATGGCGGTGGTTAATTTTTTGTTTACCTCACATTGAGCCGTTAGGATCGTCTGACTGACTATTTACTGGCCATGGCCCATACTATATTTGGGCCCCAAAAAATGAGTAGTACAGATCTTGTATACATTTGCCATGTTGGGAATTTGTGTGCAATAACCCATGAGCATAAGAGCATTTCTCTTTCTTGTGTTCTCAAAGTCTTCCTTTTTTTTTTTTTTACTGCCACAGGCCCAGCTTCAACCTCCTACAGGAAGACATAGAGGAAGGTAGTACTTAAATCAGATTTGACATCTTAAAACCGTTATAGGCCTGGTTTTGCTGTCAACTTCCTCCTACTTTTCTGTAATTTTAAAAATTCTTACTCGTGCAAGGTTTTCCTGCTCCTGAAACTGAAGAATGCGGTTCTGAGGCAATAAATCAACAGACGGTATTCGACCACATCCGCAAAAAGGCTAAAAATTTTCCATTGTTTTCGACATCTGCAACAGAAAATTCATCTCCATCCAGAGCCTTACTTCCGACAAGAAAAGCAACAGAAAAGGTAGGCATGAACGGTATCCAGAGAGAGATTGTGATCCTACCTGACTCAGAACCTATGGTAACCACAGCGGATTTCAGCATTTCAAAGATCTCTCCAACAGGGATGATTCAGATGAATGGTCTTGATAACCACATTGATGAAAATACAGCACCAGAATACCATATGATCTCTAGAAGCTTCAGCAATGGAAAAGCCGAGCTTTCTGCTGGAATTAAGAGTCGCCCGTTTTCAGATATCTCCACCCTACAAGCAGATGTATGGGAGTCTGGCCAGCGAAGAGCTTCACCATTAAAAGAAAAGCATCATAGTCCAAAAGAATCAGCTGCCGTTTGCATGCGAGATGAAGGCCAATCATCAAAAAACGATGTAAGCTCCAACTGTTTTACTGATATCAAAGCCACTCTTAATGATCTAACGGATATTAAGATGGATATTAAGAAACCGTTCTCAGATATCCAACTGCATCCAAGTTCAAAGGATCGAAATGCAGTTGAAAATTCAGCACAAGGACGCGATGTTATCTCTGGAAGTTTGATAACTGATGGGAAATCTGAGCTTGGTTTTCTTGTTTCAAATGCTGTAAATGATCGAACGGAAACCAAGCAGCTGTTTTCAGATATCTTCGCTGTGAAACCGGATGTTTGTGAAACGGGCTGGCAAAGATCTCCACCATTGAAACAACAAGAGATGATTTCAAAGGAAATGAATACAATTGGTAGAAGGGAAGCTGAGAAACAATGCTGCTCATTGGCAACATCAGGTAAGGAGATTGGCGTGTCCTTCCTTGGGGTTAAGAGCGTCTTTTCATTTCTTTAATCTTGTTTTTGTAAATCGATGTTTCTTGAATCTGATTCAAACATGGAAGCTACAATAACTGAAGTGTAGAATATGAAACTACATAGCTGTTTGGGAAGTATAGCAATCTGGTCTACCTATGTCAGATTGTCAGTCGAGAGAATGTGTGATCAATGGATATAAAGTACCCACCAGAACCTGGTGTATAAACCATCTCAACCATTCCGTTTGTGTTCATACCCATGATCGTCACCATCCAATTGATGGCCATAGAGAAGGAACCAAGCCCAGTCCGAGCCAGGCCCTCCAAATAGATATTGGTCACAATGTTACGTAAGTTGGGTTGTGCTAGCCTATCCTATCGGGTCCTTGGGGAGATTATGATCGGGCCCAGTCCATTAGCTGCAAACTGTGAAATCTTGGCCCTGGACCAAAACTGCAAGGCTCTTGGCTCATCCCAAACCTGTCCAAAGTAGGGGTGACAATAGACCTTGATGCAGGACAATTAAACACTTGTTCTAAAAGCTCGAACTATTAGAGTATGGCGAATTAATCCCTTTATCTTGTAGCCCAGGCCCCACATTTCATGGATTTTTAGGACCTCGGCCGAAACCCCTTCATGGGCCCCAAATCAGATGAGCCGCCCACCTCGAGTGTCTCCCTACATCCCACGGGCTACCCTACTCGAGCCTAATGTGAAATGCGCATTAATCACCCTTGGTGAGGAGTCTCGAACACAAGACCTCCCCCATAGGCCCCAAATCACATGGGCCACCCACTTCGAGTGTGCCCTTGCATCCCACAGGCGACCCCACTCGAGCCCAGTGTGAAAATGCCCCTGCATTAGACCTGGTATCCCACCTGGCCTGACTGGCCCATTCCTTTAGGTCCAAGTCCTGGACCCTAAGCTCCACCAAAGGGTTGGGCCTGGGCGAGTATGCCATTAGCTCAATCAGATCATCAAGTGGGCCACTTCTACAAGTTGAACGATGCTCGTTACTCATTCCCATTCAACATAAATGTATAGCTTCAATATGATTTTGGACAGAGGGTCCTGTTTCAATGATCCAAATATTTATATGTAGGGTTTACCGTTGATGCAGGAAATCTCTGAAATAAATAAATAAATTGGACTTGGTTTTAAACTCTTGGTCATTTTAACTATTTTCCTTACAGGGCTAGCCCTGGCTTGGTCAGCTTCAAAACGCAGAACCTCACATCCATCCATGCATGTGCATTATATACATATGTTTATTCATGTGACCCTTCCAAACAGTAAGGCATGAAATGAGGCTCAAAAAAGAATATTATTTGGGATGCTCAGCCCTAATTATACACTTGCAAAGAATCTCTCTCTCAAATGCAGCCCCAATCCATCACTTCTATTCACTGAAGCAAGCATCCAAAACAAGCTCTTTATGGTGGTCATTTCATTTCCAATAGGAACTTCTCTCCGTAACCATTCCTTGAACATTTCTCTATCCCCTGCTGTCGCTCTCGTTGTTAGATGAACTGACAAATCTGCAACTCCCATTTTTCTTATGGGATCTTCTGAAATTGGATAGAGAATGGCAGAAGATCTATGCATGGTGTAAGTACAAGCTATTTCCCGCTGCACAAGCAATTAAGTTTGTAGTTGGATGCCATGCCATATGTAGCAACTTCGAGTTCAAGTCACATGGAAAACTGTTGCTGTCGGAGCTTGAACCGTCATGTCCTGTGAAATGGGGAAATTGGAGAGATTTTGAAGTGGGACGTGGAAAAGAAAGTAGAAGAGTTTGTGAAGATTGTGGTGGATTACAGAATATAACCTGTTTGGGATTGTCCACGAGTGAAGCTTCTCAGCAGTCGTGTGGCTTTCACTGTCTGGGGAAGCTGCTTCCTGATACAACGAGTTTGTCAGAATAACCCATGTGGCATGAAAGGAATTGCCCTCTATTTGGATGCACACAAAGTCATTTACTGCACATGCTATGTAGGTCAGGCAATAAAGAACTACCTGCATTGTATCCTATTTGCGAAATGCTTGAAACATGTGGAGAGCTTAAGATGGTTGGTAACACATGTAATATTATGGTGAATGTGCACAATGATTGTGATGCAAGACAACTAACCACTTGCTTTAAAAGCTTGAACTAACAAAGCGTGGCGAATTAATCCCTTTATCTCATAGCCTAGGCCCCACATCCCATGGGTCAGGTTCTCAACCGAACCCCCTCGTGGGCCCCATCTCACATGGGTCTTGCCTCACACAAGCCACCCGTCTCACACGGGCCACCCACCCCGAGTGTGCCCCGGCATCCCACAGGCCACCCCACTCAAGCCCAATGTGAAAATGCCCTTGCATTAGATTGACACATGTGGCACACATGATACATGTGGGTGCTTAAACATTGATGGGTTTTTTGTTTTTTTTTTTTAAAGGGTTAGCTTGTTAGTATACACCCATGTCAGTACACACACTCCATGTTAGCCACCCCCACTAGGGATCGATACCAAGACCTCAAGTGTTGAAACGAGGTTTCTCCACTCAGTCTGCTAGTTGAGCTATGGATCTGGGCGTACAAGTAGAACATTTGATATATATGATGCATATGCATAGAGTATTATGTTCTTACATGCACCATACGAGATTTTTAGCATGTATAATTTATCTGACCCTTTGAGCAAAGATGGACAATCCTTGAGTAACAATCACATTGGCTTTACATGTTGTCCCCATTTTCCTCTTTTTATGTGAAAAAGGGTGCTTGGCAAACTGCTTGCATGACTTCGTGTGCATCCAAACGACCTCTAAATCTTTCGAGGAAAACAAAAAGAAGAAGAAGAGAGAGTTAGAAGGTCAATATGGGAAAGGGATAACGTTTAGAATCCAATGAGCAAATCCAATTTCTCGACCACTCTTGCAACATCCAGGCTGGTCATCAATGGGGCCCGCTTGAAGAGAAGCAACCTGTAATGGAAAGTAAGAACAACTTAAAGGAAACATAAAAAGCATACCTGTTTGGATTTTTGCTAGCTTCCAATGTGATTCCCTCCTTGCTTCCAGCACCAAGAGAGAAAATTCGAAAGAGATTGCTATAACCAATACATAGAAGCAAAAGATAGTCACTACAATCGGAAGAACTTCAGACAAAATGCAAGTCAAAACCATGCAAAATGCTGGTCTCTCAGTCACTTGTCTCCTCAGTTCTTGAACTAACACTGCTGCGCTATTATATCTGAAACCACCAACCTATACGACCCGCTTGCGAAATGAAGCCCATCCCCACTTACGCAGCATTCAAATTTGTCGAAAATTGCATCGTTGTTATACAAATCAGACAACTGCAGAAACAATATAGTAATTTGTCAAGCTATAATCGATTAATCAGATTTAGTTGTGAACAAAAAACATGCAGACCAATTACACCATGACTGCAGCTTCTTTATCTGTTGGAAAATGAGAAACTCTTTAAGCGTCAGCTACCCTTGAAAACACAAGGTAGTTTTTGGTCAACTGCCAAATCTTGATTGGGGGGACCTCCTGAGTGCACTGAGAACGGCCAAGGTTTGGGACAGATTTGAAAACTGAAACTGCATCAAGCAGGATTCGGTTCCTTCGCCACCCCAAAATGGAATTGCCTCTTTGTATCACAGCCCTGACTTGGTGATAGCACACCCTGTCGTTCTTGAAAACGATAACATGCAAACATGCCCTAAAGGCCCTAACTATCTGAGTCTGTGCTGCAAGCTTCAGAAACCAAGCAGGAGTTTTGGGAATAAAAGTTTGCAGTGGTCCTTTTAGCAGTTCTTGTCGTTGGCAGGCTCATGAGGTATGGAGGATAAAAATTCCAGCTGGAAAAGGGATTGTTCGAACCACCAGGATCAAATCAACGACCCCAAGATCAGTCCTCTAGTATGCTAACCGAGCTAAAGCCGACTTGAGGTTAATCACCTCCAACCTCTATGAATCCAAGCAAGCGTTTGAAAACTCGAGTATGGACCTAAAGATATAAATTTGGAAGCCTAATTTGGGTGAAAGTGTTGGAGAAGCTTGATTAGCTTTCCTTGTTTTGCTCACTTCTGCCAATAACATAACCAATTACATGTTCTTAACAAATTGGTGTGAGTGATGGTTCAAAGGAAATTACGCATGTAATTCCATTCTGGCATGTATATTACTGGTGCAACTCGAGCGGGTCGGGTCAAACTGACCTCAAGAGGACCCAACCTGACCCGACAAGACCCAAACCAGGTACGTGTGATCACTCCCAACTGGACCTAACCTGACCCAAATTTACTCAACCCAAACCTAACCCGAATTCAAATCAGGTTGGCATTTTCCAACCTGAACCCAACCCAAGGACCTTGACAACCCAACCTAAAACCCAAATCGCAGCCCTAATTATAGATCTGCTCAAATCCATTTTTCACAAGTAAGCTAAAAGGAATTGGTTAAACAGGACAAAAAAAAATAAAAATTGTTATTCCATGCAAACCTGAAAGAACCCTTAAAAACACATGTTTGGATAATGATTGGATAACAGATCAACACCATTTTAAGTCATGCATACGACTCAACCAGGGATTGCCTCAGGCCAGTTTCAGCTGACTATGTTTGACTCAACAAGTTTAATATAAGATGGAAATAACATTCAATCACATACAATGTTATATGAAATATGCGCAACAAACCATCTACTATGTGCAGAAAAGAATATTTTTATGAAATACTCATTATCACCATTAACTCAAAATATAGTATTTTTTATGCTAAGAAGCACTCAGTCAATATTATATGACTCAACTAAGACAATTTGACAAGAGGTCTCAAGCCCAACTGCTTCCACAATAAGTTGCTGTCCACCCTGCGGATAACTTCTAACCTATCATGTGAATGTGAGTCATGTGACATCTAACCCATCTAGTAGGTTGGCCCCATCACAAGGATCACCTTCTGCAAAAATCAGGCACATACACTCATTAGGTGGACCACACTTGTATTTTTTTTTAATCAATGGCTCAATTTTTTTCTACGGTGTGGTCCACATGATGAGTGGATCAGGCTGCTTTTTGTACAAGGTGGTCCGCATGTTGTGGCCCACCTATTGGACAAGTTGGATGTTGATTGGCATTGAATTGCCTCCTCAAAGATGAGAGTTTTATTTTTTGGTGGAGACATCTGCTTCCAGTGTAAACTAGTTGTTAATTACATTTTGAACAAGTACATTGAAACGAAACACCTCTTATCATCCATCAATGGTTCCCCAACTTAAAGATTGCACTGTTCGATAGCCCAATCGAATATTCAACGTTAGGATTGAGCATCAAGGTGGTCAGATCTGCTTTGTAATGGTCAGACAAAGCATCCAATTACCACATAGAAGTAGTTAGAACTACCACTTTGTAATGGCCAGATTAAGCACTCAATGACAATTTTGTGTTTTAGCAGTTGCACTTGCATCTAGCATCATAGCAGTAGATCTACTTCGTACTTGTCGATTAAGCATCAGTGACCACATCATCATGTTTAACAGTTGGAATGAGGATCAGAGAAATTGGATCCAATGTGCAATCATCAGATGAAGCATCCAACCATCACGTCATCACATTTAGTGGTTGGATGGAACATATGATATTTCCAATCCACTTCCGGATTTATTTGAGAGTCAGATTAGGCATGTGTAGCCCTATCCACTTTTAGGTGTATTTGACAATCTAATCGGGCATCTAGATCCAACTGAAGATGTATTCAACGACTGGATTGAGAATCTGAGTTGTCAACTCTGATAAGTATTTCACAGTTGGATCACATATTTGAGCGTTCAGATCCGATTTGATATGTATTTAAAGGTCGGGTTGAGGTATATGGTGTCACTGTTAAACCCGATCAATAATGGGTGAGTTTACATGCCAACAGAATAAGTTTGTATTTAATGAATCTGGAGTGGTCAGATCTGATCTAAGATGGCCAGTCCAGATGGCCAACAACTAATTTTGTATTTAATGGTTGAATCTAGCATCCAAGCAGTCATATCTGATCTCAATGTTCAATGGCCACAAGTTTATGGTTAACGGTTGGATCCAGAGAATGGTAGATGCCCAATGGCCACAAGTTTGTATTTAATGGTTGTGTTGTTTTTTCCTTACTTTTTAATTTTTAATTTTTTTTTTATAAATTTCACAGATAAACCATGCAGATTCTTGACTAAAATTCCAATACATTATGTCCACCCAAATCCTTTCAATACAACCACCTTTCTAACTTATTAGAAGATTTACCTTAGGTCGGAGATACTCGTGGATCTTAAAAGTTGCAACAGGGGAACCTTCCATATGCAAGTCCCACAGCTGCAATAAGGGACAGAAAAAGAATGCTTAGTATAAGTGAAAATCAAAGCAGAACTTCCAGTTCATTTCCATGGAAATGAAGATGACTTATTAGCCTAAAATGTAAGGCTATAGGAGTAGAAACATAAAATGTGAGGTCACTGAAGTAGGAACTCATAAAGGTGCCTTGCCTTCGAAGAAAAACAACACCAAAATACAAGAATATGTTGGAATAACATTTTCAATAGAAGCTACCATTAAAAATGAGAGAAAAAAGGGCTACATCTATAAGACCCCCCAAAACACTAAACTTGAATTAATACACAGAAAGTAGGATACCACTACCAGCCAAAGCAGGCTAGCGCATGTGCAAGAAATTGCAGAAAAACCCACAATTTTGAATGTTTGGAAACTTGAAAGACAATTGGTTATAAGGGAAGATTTTCAACTTCTGTTGAGACTACTTCATGCATGATTGACAATGAAAAGAAAAACTGTGAGAGAGAATATGGAAATATGCTGGTGACTCCTAACTTGTATGCTTGATCATTGATGGACAATATTCAAACATGCATGCAACATGCATTGAGTGCCAACCTCCATGTGTGTACCAGTCAGCTAATGCACACACCACCAATATGCAAGCATGGTGGACAGGTGCAATATCCAAGCTACCCATCGGAAGGGCACCACTAAGTAGATTCCTTATCCCAAGGTCAGGTCAGTCCACTAGTCGAGCGGGCCACAATTAACTAACAACTGTGTGGCTATTAAAAAAATAATCAGCCAAAGTTTCCTAACCCATCAACTTCTAATATCATGGATCACCTACTGAATGGACCACCTTTATCTTCAGGCAGTCAGATTTATATGGTGAGGTCCGCCTGATGGATGGCTTGGATATCTCACCATTCTCCTATGCTAGCATATTTGGTGGTGTGTGCATTAGCTTCCTTGCCCACGCTTATGGGCTTACCACAGCTCTAGATCTATTTATTCAGCCTGACATCTGGAAGGTGTTATAAAAATGGAAAAAAAGAGAGGTGGCCCAACCCAACATTCATTCACAAATCCTGTAGTGAAATTGAGACCGTGTATGACTCAAAAAAAGATTCGTATGAAAAAGAAAAATGACCAATTCATTCATTATGAGAAACAAAATAATTTAGTGAATTCATATCTTTTTACAAGCCCGACATCTGGAAGGTGTTGTAAAAATGAAAAAAAAGGATTATCTTTTTACAACTAAATTTGTGAATGTGATGATCAATGCAATCGCTAGAAGACCTTGATATTCATGTAATCACGACTTAAGATGTGTCTTCCTTCTCTTGCAAACTTCATATCAGAGATAGAAGCAATTATCTCTGTAAAAATTGATCGAGATCCATGGCCTTCATGGTCGTGTAATCTGGGGAGACAAATTCCAAGTCAAGCAAGCTTCAAAATATAGAATATATATATATATATATATATATATATATATATATATATATATATATATATATATATATATATATATATATATATATATATCCACAAGCAAACTAGACATCATTGCATAGAACCAATAAGAATAAAATACAAGGCTGGCAATGGGCCGGGTAGCTTGGCCGACCAACTTTATATGTACATGTATTATATCCCACAAATATGCCATTCTAATCCTTGGTTGGGCAATCCATCCATCTTGAATGTAGACCATTGATTTCATTCCTCTAAAATGTTTATTTCATTGTGCTTGTGTGGCCCACTTGATCATTGAATATATTTGTAAGAACCCGAATTCGTATAGGGAATTATGCACACTTATGCAAACACAAACTTAGGACTCGTTGAACACAACAGACACCTAGACATACTGTTGGTTAGTATCTTCATCCGTTAGCTTAGTATGTGTGATTGAATTTTGAGGACGAAATTCTTGTAGGGGTGGTAGAATATAATATCCTGAGATTTTCTACGCACGAGTAAATACACGAGTGCTTTTCCATGTGTATCTTAGCACTTAGATTTTTCTTTTAGTAAAGATGTAGTGGAAAACCTGTATGTATATGTCCTTATATTTACATATACAAATTATAATGAACTTCAGACCCTCAAATATCCGAGTATTCTCGCCCGTTCAGCAAACCAACCATCCAAATAACTATTCACCTCTAAATGAAGATATCCAACCGTCCATTTCGCTTTTGGACTACCCGATTATAGTAAACCAACTACAATATCTTCATATCCTCTCATACACACATCCAATAAAGATTATGGTCCGTTCAACTAATTCGTTAACTATGTATATGCTTAACTTACCATTGAAATTGTGAACCAAAGACTACACATTGTGGGCACTGGATCACCGTGGGGGAAGATCGGGTCATGCTCACTAGTTTGAGTTACCGTTGTATGTGAAAGAGGGATAATATTTGACTAGAGTCACCACTAGCCAATTAAAAATGTTTCTTGGTGACAGATGTGATTGACGAAGACATCCTTGGAAAACTGGACAAGCACGCGTTCGCCCTGTAGAAACGTTAGGAGAGGATCTGGAGATTCTTAGTACTAAGATGCTCCTTGATCTGTAACCAAAAGATTCCAGGTAAGGGACCACGGTTATAAAGAGGGAAGGTCTTAGGCACCCACTCTGCCCGTACAAACATATGGTCTCTACTTCACAGGATCAAACAAATTATTAAGGATTAAGACTTGCTCTTGTACGTTAATGATGCAACGGTGTGTATGTAATGTCGTGTTAAATGCAACGCCTATGATAAGTTGTAGTTTTGGCTAGATAAATCCACCTTGACCCAACCACTTGCCGAAGCGATTAACTAATTGGTCCAAAATTTTGATGGGTAGGATCTGACTACATTGGCAAGCCGCGGAGCATACGTTTGAACAAATCGGGTGCTAAGTGCGATGTATACGATATAATATTTATGAAAGTGCATGTAATGTTGTGTGTCTGATTCAATGTTGAATGCAATGCCTATGATGGGGTGTTATCTCGGGCCTCAGCTGATAAATCCGCCTTAAATCTTCCACTCGCCAAAGCGTGAACTAACCAATCAGCGTTTCTAATGGGCAGGGCCCGATTATATCGACAAGCCACAGAGCATATGCTCGCAATTGGTTTGGTGAGCAATGTTATGTAATGAAATGCAGATGTAGGAGAATGAGCAAGGGGTTTTGAGAAGGGAATGGGTATTGCACAGTGCTAATGCATGAAATATATGAAACTAATCGAAAGTTAGACGGCTGGATGGACGGAAGTGTCACAAGGGTTGGGTTGAGCTAGTAGGATTAGGATTTTGGTGGCTCAGGAGGCTAAAGGTTTGGTTGGACTAGGCTAACCTAGACTGGACTTATTCCTATCACTCTCACTTCTCCTTGGTGAAGGGGTGGATGGGCCGAGATGGCTAAAGAGAGGCTCTCGGGATAATTTGATTTCTGGATGCTTGAAATGTGAAGGGGAGGGGGCAATTTATAGCCCTCGAGTCTGGTTTTCTAGTAATTATAGTCTATGTGATTGGACCCACTTTGGCTTGGAAGCCTAAGTGTTAATTGCCTTATTGATTTGAATTGGTAAATTAGTTAATTAAGAAAATAATTTTTAAATGGTCCTATTCACCTCTCTCTCTCTCTCTCTCTCTCTCTCTCTCTCTCTCTCTAGGACTTAGCCGTAATTCTAAGCTCTGCCAAGCTTTCACACATGTTGTGGTAGACAATCCACACAATTTCAAATCAAACCTTAAAATCCTGCCAAGACGCAATGCTCAAAGAAGACCTGGGTTTGAGTCCAAATTCAACGTGAAAGCTACGCACCAACCAGACTGCGTGAACGCGTTAACTCGTTGCGTAATCAGCCAACTCAATCATTCCAATAGTTTGCAGACGCAACTACCTATTTTATAAAAGCTCTAAAGTTGCAGAGAATCAAAGCACAACGTCGGAAGAAAGAAACCAAGAAGGGAAAAAAGGGAGAAGAAAGAGGAAGCGAGCGAACCAAATCCCTACCTCGCCAAGCTCTATAAAGTCAAGCCGAGTTTAAGTTTTGTTGAGTCCAACCACCCTGGACATGGTTGAGGAGAAGAAGGAGATAGGAAGAAAGAAAAGAGAGAAAAAAAAGGAAAAATAAGAAGAAGAGAGTTGACTTGCTGAGTCGACTAGCCGAGTCTGAATTGAGTTAAATCGTGGATTCCGGGCTAGCTTGGGATCAGTAGTGCTGTGAAACCCTGAGAGAGAGAGAGAGAGAGAGAGAGAGAGAGAGAGAGAGAGAGAGAGAGAGATGAGTATACAACTGAAGAAGTCGTGCATCGAAATCTATACTGAGTCGCCTTGAGTTGCAGTTGAGTCACAACTGAGTCAAGCAAAGTCGAAACGAGTCGAGCTTAATTTGAGCTCGAGTCGGGTTTAATTCAAGTCAAAACCATCGTTATCGAAACCCGGGTTTAATTCTTTTCCCTTTCATAGGAAAATCTTTTCTCGTTACCTTGTATTTCCTTAGTTTCCTCTAAAAACTTAATCTCTTCCTACTTAGCCTAATTAGAAATGTGTGAGACATATGTAGAATTGTATTCCAATAGTGTGTAATCCACCATGGATTCCACCTCTATGTCCATAGACAATTTTCCTTTCATTGGGAAAAATCTTTTTCCTTTTTACTCATATATTCAACCGAATACACTTAACCTTGAAGGTTGGAAGAATCCTTAGATCACAGCATATCCTTGTAGTGTAAATCTAGATAATGTAGGAATATATGTCCAGGGTTAGGTTTTACCATAGCTTATATGATGACTAGCCTGTTCATGAACCCTACATACATTACATGCATTGTGTGCCTGAAAACGTGTTATTGAATTGCATTACAACTGCTTGATGAATGAATTGGTTACATAATCATGTTAGAAATGAAATTGAATTGTAACTTCTAAGACTTGGAATTGGATTTATTTTTGGATGATGGATTGGTGAGCATGTCGGGGTTGCTCATCTACGTGCATGTTGGCAGTGCCGCTTCACACGATCCCGGTTAGGCGAGGATGTCGGGATTGTGACGACCCTGATGTCTGGCCGTGCAAGATCCGGGTGCCCTGATCTGTGAGCATGTCGGTATTGCTCATGTGCATGCATGTTGGGATTGCCATAATGCTGAAGCGGTTAGGGGATTATGTCGGGATTGCAAACCTAATGTCAGTAACAGTAAGATCTTGAATATAAGTATATGTCTTGCATGGACATGTTAGGTGAGCATGTCGGGATTACAATCCTAATATTTGTGTCATGTGAGTCGTGGAAAGTCACTTTGCTTAATTAATCAAAGTGGAACAATCATACATACATGGCATTGAAATCATCTAGTCGTGCATCGCATTCGAGTGAAGACATTAGTGTGCCGCTATTCTATTATTACCCTATTTAGCTTCCACCTTGATCCAACTGTCTAAACCTTCCTTAGAATTTAATTGGGATGAATATGATCTCACTGGGCTTCTAACTCACCAAAACAAACAACGGGTGCAGGTTTGTACGAGGAAGAGTTCATAGGAGATGCTGAGTACCTGGACGGATATTTTTACGGAAGCGTCACTCATAGTTTAGGTTTTACTTCTATTTCATTGCAAGTTGATGTAATAAGACATTAGTGGAAGTTTCTTTTGATAGGAAGGACATAGTAGATTAGTTAGATTGTTATTTGAATCTTAAACTTAAGTTTGAATTAAGTTAGAATTTAATAATGTGTGGAATGAAATTGCACGAATTTATTCTCGAATTAAATTCACACCGTAGAACTCGGGATTTGGATCACTTTACTCGAGTCCTGAATTTTGGAGCATGACAATATTAGGAACATTCAAGTGGGAAATAAGGATTTTATCAATTTTCAGGTTGGGTCGTGTTAGGCCTGGGCCCAAACACTTTTTTTTCGGTCTCAGGCTTGGGCCAGACTCAGGCTTCGGATCTTAAGTGTCAGGCCAGGCTTGGTCCTGGCCCATTGTCACCCCTAAATAGAAGAGAGAATGTCCTGGCAACTATAAGAATAACAAAAGACAATATATGCTCACATCCTTGCAGGTTGGTCGCATAATGCTGATTGCCGCATGTCAACTAACCGGATGAAACCTCTCGTGCTGCTGTAAGCTAGGAGATTACAGTAGACTGGATGGAACTCAGCTGATGTTATAATCTCTGAAATAAAAAATTCAACATATTCATCAAACACACTAGATGAGGAGAGATACCCTTCAAAATGAACTGTTAGAATTTTGAGTGCTTTTCAAGGGACATTGTGAGCAAGTTTTAAAATCAGTGCATCGGGTAACGCGTCATTCACCACTGATACAGCCTCTTATCATCCTGTATTGGGAAGATACAGCTGTATTGTTCATGGACGATACTGATGCATGCCAGGCGACACTTACTGGTTTCAGGTGATACTTCAAACCTTGGTTGGGAGGGGCTTGCAAGGATTTCATGAATTACCTGTGAGATCCTCAATGTTGGACGGCTTCATGTCAATGATGTTGAAGCATTGATCACTGATCTCCAAATTCCACAAGTTTATTCTAAGGTCATCGGCAGACATGAATGTCTCACCATCACTGTGTAATGAAGACAAAAGCCAAGTTAGGGAATGAGCTAGAAGCGATGTTAGAAACTACAGTGACAAAATACTACAATCTTAAAACTGCTGAGCCTGCAAGAAATACCTCTAAAATAGGCAAAAGAGCACATGCGATGCATATATTAACCAAGAAAAACAATGAAGAGAGATACCCATATATAAATTAAGAGTAAACTGTCATTTTTTTTTTGATACACTGTCTTCATTACAAGGAAATGAACCTGTTGGTTGAGATAGAGTTGATATTATAATCATGAGCATGAGCGTACACCTTCCGACATCTTGCAGGGGCAGCCTCTCCAATTCTAGATATCTGGTACACGCAAACCAGTAAGATGACCTTGAATTTCATTCTTATCAAAAGCCACCAGATTAATCAATGCCTTCTTTTCCCTACTTCTTCCACTAACAGTTTCATATGGTTAAGCTGAGTAAGCTTCCATGAGTCAACTCATCTGACTAACCCAAGTGGGCCGCTTTGATTATTTACATAAATATTTGCCTGAGCATCCAGATTAAGTGGATTGGCTTACTGATTTCCAGAGTCTTACTGACTGAGGCTACTTAAAATCAAGGAGCTGCCGGGATTTTTTACTTTTTTTTTTCACATCACTCACAAACCTACCATGGCGAGAGCTTCCTGATGTGGTGGGACTTCCTTCTTGGGCACTTTATTTGTCCACTCCAGACGGTAGCCGTTAGGGATGGAGGGTTCAGTCTCCCCAGTCATGAAACTTTTCTCTGACAGAAGTGCATTTTCTGAGCATACAGATGGATGTTCCATTTCTTTAACTTTCTTCACCTTCCGATCCACAACCTACCTTTCGAAGTGCGAAAAAGATGAAAGAACATTAAAAGTGCAGGGACTTATTTATAATGGTGTCTCAATAAATTTGACCAAAGGAGTGTTCTTTCTGAACACTGGAGGAACAAAACTTTAGGATTTGCAAGACTATCCCTCAGCGTCCCCTCTCAAATCGTCCTGCTCTTGTTGCCCACCAGAGTCATGGATTGGCCTGATTTTCAGGCCCATGGTCAAACAGGGGTGGCGCACAAGATAGTCAAAGTGGATGTGATCAACAAATCATGGTGGGGGCTACATCAACCATTTGCACTATAATGTAGTGGAAATGTTTGCACTTGTTCATTTTCCACACATGTGTGCACACACACAAATGAGTGCAAATGCACATATGGTTTTAAAACAACAAAATTACCTTCCACAGTTTAATCGTCCTGTCATTTGCTGATAGAATGAAGGCAGAATCATTAGGCGTAGCACACCATCTTACTTTGTTGATCTTCCCTTCAATTTCTAAATTCATCATATAATCAACCTACATAGAAGCGAACATCATCAGCAGCTGCAATGCACATTACGTGCACCAAGGGTTCTTACAGAGATTGGTCAACATGCACTTTAGATGCCATACAATCCAATTAAAATGTATACCTCTGGATCATGGCTCTGAAACTCGGTCTTGAAACGGTATTCCGGATGCCAAGTGACAGGATAATCTGAGTGCTCCAACTCTTTCCAAGAACGGGGCTGATTACAAATTCCAACCATGCAAAATGCAATTATCAGCTGTGGAGAAATTCACAAGTTCAGCTAAAATATTTGTTGATGATGCTCACATCTTTCCCATCCGTCTGTTCGAAAAGGACAACACGACCAGCATTATCCCCAGCAGCTAGATACTTGCCTTTTTTCTCGAAATCAATTGCAGAAATAATATCACCTAAATGGACCAACTTTGGGTAATCAGCAATTGACATGTTATAACTCATGACATACGTAGAAATGAATAGAAACACATAATATAAGCCAAAAGAGTAGATAAAACTCTTAGACTTTTTGCAAATTGAAAGTGCGAGCACACGTTTGTGTGCCTATGGTGTCAATCAAAGAAACAACAAGAGGACAAGTACAAAATTCAGATAAAAAGGATTAGTCGGAAGAAGTGCTACTAGGACACATGGCATGGTGCTCAGATAAAAAGGATTAGTCAAAAGAAGTGTTACTAGGACACATGGCGGTGTGCTCAGATAAAAGGGATTAGTCAGAAGAAGTGTTACTAGGACACATGGCATGGTGCCAAGTGTAAAAGCATCCTAAACTGTTAAAGTCCCTTGATATACATTGATATGCCATCCTCTAGTGGCTCGAGCTTTAGAAAAAGTGGTTGTTTCACATGGTATCAGAGCAGATTCGAATCCTGGGGATAACAAATATGCCTCCACTAATATATTCTCCCATGGGGGATAAGCCCGGCCTGTTTATGGTGTGAGTGTGAGTGTCCCTCCACCCGGCCCTTTTATGTTGTGAGTTGAGTATCCCTCCACCCTTGCCAAGCATGTTCCCATGCAAAACTTCACCCTTAGTAGCTCGAGCTTTTAAAGAAAGTAGTTGTTTGACATAAACTGTCCAGCATGGGAAGGGGACCCTTACTGACTAAACTAAATAATTTTTATTAAATATGCTGATGGAAAAAAGAAAATAAAACACTAAAATCAATGATTTTGTTTTTGTCTGGGAGGAGAAAATCACATATCAGTAAAAGAGAACATTAATCTAGTAGTAGTCTACACTAAAAAAAAAAGGGAAAAAGAAAAGGAAAAAAAAAAAATCAATTAAAACAACAAAAGAGAAACCCAACAACAACAACAACAAAAGGGAAAAAAAACAAACAAACAAACAAATAGGATCAGCGATCCTTTTATTTTTCATGTCCATGCACTTAGACTAAAAATGTACTTAAAACTTTAAAATGTACTTAAACTTTAGGCTCTAGAGTGAGTTCATATGAATAGTTTCTTCAACATCAAGATAATGGAGCAAGCATGAGAGAAAGAAATCTTCAGCTTGAAAAAGGATATTTATATATTAAAAGAAGAGGAAAAGTAAAAGAATGCAAGAAAACTTATGGAGATTATGTTTGGATGCCTCACTTATAGCTTGTTTGTTTTGCCAAATTTCCTAGTAATGTAAGGAAATATGTCATCAGCACGATTTTACTGCCGCCAAACCAAACATGGAATTCGTTGGCCAAATGCAGATGTATTTATGAGATAAGTAAAGAATTTTATAAACGCCGCACTTTTTCATGTAATTACTATGAAAATCTCAAATCCAAACAGTGACAACAATATATTTTGATAATAATTTGACATTAAAGTAATGTAAAAATTATAACGGTCTCATCATTATGATTTTACCGCCAAAAAACTAAATGCAAGAATTGTAAGTCAAATGCAAATGTTGTCAAATTATAGGTAAAGTAATTTGTAATCATTGCACAATTCCTTTAGATTATTGTGGTAACTGATGAAACAAACAGGCCCTTAAAGTCTCAACATGTTGTGCATTTTGATGACATTACTAGGACACTTTGTTTGTACAGATCATGTAGCATTGTGCTAATAATGCAGGGGCATTTTCACACTGGGCTTGAGTGGGGTCGCTTGTGGGATGCAGGGGCACACTCGGGGTGGGTGCGGTCCACGAAGGAGGTCTCGTGTTCGAGACTCCTCACCAGGGGTGATTAATGCGCATTTCACACCGGGCTCGAGTGGGGTAGCCCGTGGGATGCAGAGACACACTCGGGGTGGACAACCCATATGATTTGGGGCCCACGAAGGGGGTTCGGTCGAGGTCCTAACCCATGAGATGTGGGGCATGGGATATGAGATAAAAGGATTAATTCGCCATACTCCAACAGTTCGAGCTTTTAGAGCAAGTGGTTAATTGTCCTGCATCAGCTAGCATGACCAAAAGACACACACTTACAAAAGTAGAAGTGAACAAGTAACACTGGTCAGAAGGTATGGTGATATCTGTACATAAGAAAGGCTATGACTAGACTCAAAATAGTGAAATGCATTCTAGCCTCACCGGTTAATATTCATTGCTGGGGAGGCTCCAAAAATAACTCAACTGCAGGGATGGTTGACCAAGTGACCTATCTAAGGTGGGACCTTACAGATAAGGAGTCTAGATCGGTAGACATCTAGAAGACAGCTGGGCAGAAGGGCCTGTCTCCTTATCATATCTACATGTGGATGCTAACAGGCATGGTGGTCACTGCTTTGGCAAGCAACCTTAACAATGTGGATGCTAAAATACAAATTTACAAGTTCTTGAAAATTAAAATTACAAAAAAAATAATTAGAAAAATTGGCAAAATAAATGAGCAGACTATTGAAAATAAATAAATAAATAAATAAAAATGGCAAAAGGTAAAAAATTAAATTAAAATTAAATTTGTGGCGAAGAGAAAATGAAAATAAAAAATAAAAATCATTGACACCTAGAGAATCAACAAACAAAAATACAAGATTATTAAAAATGAAATTAAATAAAATACACATAAAAATGCTAAAATACAAATTAATGTGCTCTTTGAAATTTGTAATTAAAAACTATGAATTAGGAAATCTCATGAAATTTTAAGGAACAGACTCTTCAAAAAAAAAAAAAAAAGAAAAAGAAAAAAGAAATTACCATAATTCCAAAAAAAAAAAAAATTTACCAAAAAGGAAAATGAAAATTAATTTTATAAAAAAACAAATTTATGGCGAAAAGAAAACTGCCAGAAAAAACAATCACGCCTAGAAAATCAACAAAAAAAATTTACAAATTTATTTAAAAATAAAAATTGGCTAAAATACACAGATTTTTGAGAGAGAGAGAGAGAGAGAGAGAGAGAGAGAGAGAGAGAAATTTGAATAAATAATAAATTTTAAAAAAAAAAAGAGGAAAAAGAAAAAGAAAAATTAACCTGAATTTTGCTGCAAAAAATCACCAAAAAGATACGAAAAAAATTACAAACACTAGAAAAATAGAGAAAATAAAAATAAGTAAAAAGAGGATTGAAAAAAACCAACCATCCTATTTTCAGCTCAAATCAGCTGAAAAAATTCACCAAATTTTCAAAAAATCAGCAAAAAAATGGAAAATGAAAGACACTAAGCAATTCAAAATCCTAACCGTATTCAATTTCCTCTCCAGGCGTCCGTTCCCCGAAAACCTGCGAGAACTTCCACTCCAGAGCTACCGAGCTCTTCATACTACTCATCATTGACGCTCTAGATTTCGCCACTTGTCACTCCATCCCCACACTCATCAAAGCAATCCTGGAATCTCAAAAACAGCATGTAGTAATCAGTAAAAGAGCTAGAATCGCGTGAGTGTACGTGATTGCGGGATTTCTCACATGGAATTTTTGGCAGGAATTTCTGAAACGCTAGAAAATGAGATTTTTCTGGAACGGAATTTTTCGAGATTTTGGGGAATTTTTGCTTTAATTTTTTTTCTCAGTTATTGAAAATATGCTAATAGTGGATGAGTTTTTACTATTGTTATTTTATTGCATTTTGGTTTTTTGGGCAGATAATGCATTGAGTTCGTTTTTCCTCTGTCGCGACTAACATTGCAGCGTGTGTCGCCGATAACTGGGTCCTACATGTTCAGTGGTCCAATGATCTGAACCGTCCATGTTGTGTAATCTATGTAGTGAGTTCTAATGAATGATTATTTTTACCCTATAGTTTTCTGTATATGAATTTGGAACAGTTAAAAGGAAATCTTCAATGGATGGCATCCGACTCTGAAATCAAAGGTTAGGATCATCAATTAATTGTAGTTATATGCAAATAGATTATTTCTGTCAGTAAGAAGAATATAGACGGTTCAAATCACCGGACCATATCAGCACGTGTGCCTGCCCGACTGGGTGGGGAGACACCGTGGATCTTAAGTCGCGACAGACAGAGCGACCTCATTGGCGAGACACTTGGCCAACTTACGCATGGGACGTGCGCACTGCACAATATTGTATTAAGCGGGACAAGGGTGGATGGAGCTGTAGAAGTTACGATAAATGTATGTGTAACGTATTGTCTCTTGATCGGGTGTATCCCATGTTTTCTAATACTGTGTTTGGAAGGTATTCACTAAAAAATAAATCTCATATTTACTTTCAAATTACACTTGGATTGAACTTGGATAGAGCAAAAATTCACCGTCCATGAAACTTGTAATCCCATCTCACACTTTCCAACATAAGTTAGATTTTTCAAAGCTTATAAAGTTAATTTTAATCTCATTTTATACTCCTTCCAAACATTCTATTCCCAATTTCAAAGTGGGATAGCAATGCAATCCCATTTAATACAACTTTTTTTTAAAAAAAATACATGCACACGGACCCCCGCACACTCATGCTAGTGGAATTTCACCACCTATGGATACTCGAACCTTTGACCGGTTGTTAAAACTCCTAAGAGGCTACCACTTTAGCAAGAGTAAATACCACTATTCAAACAAACCCTAAACCAATGGAGGGATGACCAGTGGAATGCTATGTGCGGAGCAGCGAATGATGGGAAGCAGATTCGATTAGGCTGAAGAAACACCGACCTTGGTGAGGCTGTGACCATGGGCCCTACATTGGTGTATTATTTTTCTATATATCTGATCTGTCCATTTAGAGATGTACACAAGTTGAGTTGAGTTAGAGCTTATGTTAAGCTCGACTCGGCTCAACCACTAGTTGACCCTAGCTCAAACACGACTCAACTCAGCCCTCAAGCCTGACTGGTCAACTCGGCTTAGTTAATCGAGCTTCTTTTTCGAGTTGAGTCGAGTGAGCTAATTGAGCTAACTCGGTTAGTGTACATCCCTATGTGCATCCACTTTTATAGATCATACTTTAGGGTATGTTCTTAAAACTAAGTGGATTCAATTCTCATGTGGATCACACCGTATGAAAAGAGTGGTGATTGTCTCTGTCCACCATTAAAAAATAACACACCGTGGGTTACAAAAGTTTTGAATAAGCTAATATTTTTGTTTCCAATTATTCAGGTCTGAGTGACCTTGTCAACATGTTTAACGGCAAATGATATCACCGTTGGCCTCATAATTTTTTTAGCAGTGGGCATTTAATACGTTGATTCCTTTATGGTTGTCCACATGATATTTAAAACGACTCTTATTTTCGGTTTCCATGCCATAAAATGATCTTTCCAAACATATGGACAGAATCAATCAAGGTGTGGCCACGATCACAACCTCAAGTACACAGGTCTGACCTTAAGCTGATTGCCTACTCAACTGCCACCCACTAGGGGGCTATTATACGGTGGTATGTGGCCCCACCATAATATATGTGCTATATGTATGCCATTTATATATTTTTTCTAAATTATTATAGGAAATGGCCTTGAAAATGATATAGATCCAAATTTCGATTAGCTTAGGTCACATAAACATGGATGAAGGGAAGATATATCAATTTCATCCAAAAAATCTATGGCTCCAGTAAGATTTTAACAGTGAGTGTTTAATCACCTCTATTTTCTATAATTTTATCAACAGATATGCTTTCCCTCATGCCTTAAAATGATAGGGATGATTGGTGTGGTTACATATATCATTTTGAGGTTTACATGGCACTGTCAGTAGCTACCTCATGGCTGCTGACCTCATCAAGCAACAGCCCAGTAGCTAGTGTCAAAGCGCCGTGAGCCGCACAAGATGTATGTATTTTATCCACACCATCTATATATATATATATATATATATATATATATATATATATATATATATATATTTTGCTAGTTCATTTTAGAAAAAATAAAATAAGGCCAATGCAAAGCTCAAGTGAACCACATCAAAGGATCAACACGAATAATGAGATCCATCTATGAAACTTCCCACAATCATCCAACCTGTTGATAAGGTTATAAAGAATTTGGATAACACAAAAACACAAATATCATCCTGATCTGAAACTTCTGTGGTCTCAAAAAAGTATTCAAGTTAAGCGGTCAATCCCCCACTGTTTCCTATACTGTGGTCCACTTAAGATTTGGATCTATCTCATTGTTGTGCTCACGCCTTAGAGTGAGCTGCAAAAATAGACAGCCAAATTGGATAAAACACGTACAGGCAGACAGCTTTTACACCAGCTAGCTGGCTGATGTTGGGTGACCAGCCAAACCGCCGGCTGAAATCACTCCTTGACACGTGGAAAATAAGACACGTGTGCAAAGATCGGGGACGTTCGTTAAGAGATATCTTATAATCAGGTCCCATTCATTGAAAAATCAGGCAAGCCTAATCACCAGGTGGGTCAAATCACCAGCGGTTAGAAAATGAAGGGTTAGTTTTGTTTAAAAAAATAAATAAATCATGCTTTCCCACACAGAGAGGGCAACTGTCTCAGAAACAGTCGTGTGGCTTAAAAAACTACGGCTAAGTTCTTCTCAGCCATAAATTATTTCGTAAACTGATGGCCCACCTGTTTAGTGGAATGGAAATGACCCTTGGGCCAGGAATTCAACATAGTGCCATCCTTACAATGGGTGGACTGGATCTCACACATGTTGCACGTGTTTAGCGTGCAAAGTAGCGTTATCACACGTGTTAATTAAGTGCAAACAGGGTCCAAACCGCAGTATCCAAACAAGATGCGGTTTGGCTAGGAACCCAAACACATCCAGTTAGCTGATGTCAAAGCTATGTGGGCCCCAGCATGACGATGTGTTTTATCCATTTCGTCCATCCATTTTTTCAGCTCATTTTAAAGCATTAGCCAAAAAATGAGGTAGATCCAAATATCAGGTGTACCACACTATAAGAAACAGTGGGGATGGAGCGCTTACTGTTGAAGTTTTTTTGAAGGGCACAGAAGTTTTGAGTCAAGCTTTCCTTCACCCTCGCTAACTTACGCAGCAACGCCCCCACGTAACCTGCGCCGCGTAAACGTACTCCCCGTCACCCGCCTTTTCTTCTTTCCTCTTCCTTCTGCCGTTTCCACTCTTCCAATCTCTCTTCTAAAAGAAAAGGATAGAAAAAAAAATAATTAAAAAAAAATCCAAAAATCCCTCGCATCACAACCGCTCCGAGAAACGAAGGTATCTCTCTCTTGTTGAAATATTTAGTTGAATTAAATAGACTATTAAAAATCGAGAACCAAAAAAGGAAAATAAATTTTGAGAAAGAACTTATTGAATGAGTCGAGGCGTGACTGAGTCACTCGGCTTGAAATCGAATTTGCTCTCCTTGGACAGCGTCCCGAGTGCAACAGGTTTCCAGAGCAATCGACCTCCAGGATACAACGACTATGACCCGGTCCCAGCAGTGCACTCACTGTACACGGGCTCGAACCACTTGCAGTTTAATCCGAAAGTGCTGAGTTGACTCAACGATGAACTTAGTAGAAAATGCTTAAAACCGAATATCAGAGAGCGTTTTATAAGAGATAAATTTTTCGTATTTGAAACTGGAATCAGTTGTCTTTATATAGACTCCGAAGTGGTGCATAAGCACCCTTTTCAAAAGGTTAGGTTCGTTGGGTTTAAACCCAACAGAGGCGACCAACCGGAAGGGACGCATCTCTCTGGTTTAAAACGAAAAAACGCAAATGCGAGTACACTCCCGCACATACAGTCCTGCGAGTACCCATACACACATCCACGCGAGTACACACACACCGTACCCGCACCCACACCCGGGCCCACGCCCAGCCCAGCCCGTCCCGTCCCGTCGCGTTGCGCACGCGCACGCGCACACGGACATAGACACGGATTCGGACTCGGACTCGGACTCGGCTCGGCACGGCACGGCTCGGCTCGGCTCGGCGCGCGCGCGTGTGGTCAATGGCATAGATTAGAGCTATTGGCATAGCCCTCCCACAGGACCAAATTCACATGTCCCCTGAAAGGGGCTCAAGCCCTAGGCAAAAAGACTATCTTATATACAAGATAGTTTACCTTTTCAAATTCGATGTGGGACAAAACCCACAACTCAAAAATACTACAACTTTTCAAAATTGGAGGAAAATTACCGAAAATTTGAAAATTCAAATTTTAATGCTATTTTAAAACAAAATACAATAATCCCCCACATGTTTTAAAATAAAACCCTTTCGGATTAAAGCGTAATAGTTGTGTAATGGTGCCGGTGTCACCATAGACTTGAACCGACATTAGAGTAAGCAAGACAGGTCTACAGGAATCAGGTGACACCATAGTCTTGAACCTGAATCCTTTTAATGTAGATCGCAAGTACATGCCACTCACACAACTCTTTCTCTGCAAGTGATTCTGCGGTTCGGTGCGTTTCGACCATACACCATTATCTGGATTTCATGAGTGCTTTAGAGAATTCGCCTAGATTCTCATAGGAAGCAGCCTCCACCTCCACACCCATATAGGTGAATTCCATCAAGTGTATGCAGCAACTGTATACACCACCAAATATATGGCTATGGATTCATTAAGAGTTCTAACAACTCATCCTTCTGCGTTGCTGCTCGCACTGTACACCATAGAAGGGACTCATACAATTCAGTGCAATCGTCTACCTCGTGTCTTGTTGTTTACCCATTAAACCTATCTCATGGGATCTCCACTTGTATAGGTTGAGTTGCCGACACTGACAGCTCATATATTAGGCTCAGCCCCATTCCCTTCGATGCATCATTGACTAACCTTTTAGATAGTCCTTTAGTCAGAGGATCTGCTAGATTCTTTTCTGACCTCACAAAGTCAATAGATATTACTCCATCACGCAACATATGTTTCACTATGTTGTGTCTGAGTCTAATATGCCTGCTCTTTCCATTATATATTTTACTTTTTGCTTTCGCTATAGCTGCTTGACAGTCACAATGAATAGATACGGCCGATACAGGCTTTGGCCACAATGGTATATCAGCTAAGAGATTTCTAAGCTACTCGGCTTCTGTTCCAGCCTTTTCTAAAGCAATAAACTCGGATTCCATAGTAGACCGAGCGATACATGTCTGCTTGGTAGACTTCCAAGAGACTGCTCCTCCACCTAAAGTGAAGACATATCCACTCGTGGATTTTGTCTCATCTGAATCACTAATCCAGTTAGCATCACTGTATCCTTCTAATACAGCAGGAAAACCATTATAATGTAAACCATAGGCTATACTGCCTTTTAGGTATCTCAAAATCATAGACAAAATATTCCAATGCTCTTTTCCAGGGTTATGTGTATATCTACTTAGTCTTCCTACTGCAAAAGCAATGTCTGGTCTAGTGCAGTTTGTTAGATACATAAGGCTACCAATTATTCTGGAATACTCCAATTGAGACACACTATTTTCTGTATTCTTCATGAGAGTCACAGTATAATCATAAGGAGTACTGACAAGTAAACAGTTAAAATGGTTAAACTTTCTCAATATCTTTTCAATGTAATGAGATTGAGATAATATAATAACACCATTTTTTCTGGTTACTTCAATACCCAAGATTACACTAGCTTCTCCTAAGTCTTTCATGTCAAACTTAGATGACAAGAATTTCTTAGTTGTATTAACTAATTTAATATTAGTTACAAAAATAAGCATGTCATCAACATAAAGGCATATAATAACATAATCATTTCCAGAAATTTTACTATATACACATCTATCTACATCATTTATATGATAACCATTTGATTTTAAAACACCATCAAATTTTTCATGCCATTGTTTAGGAGCCTGTTTTAAACTATATAATGATTTAATTAGTCTATATACTTTATTTTCTTTTCCTGATATCTTATAACCCTTAGGTTGTTCCATATATATTTCTTCTTCTAAGTCTCCATTTAGGAAAGCTGTCTTTACGTCCATCTAGTGTACCACCAGTTTATATATGGAGGCAATCGCTATTAAGACTCTGATAGTTGTAATTCTAGTTACAGGAGAGTATGTATCAAAGTAATCTATTCATTCTTTTTGTTTAAAGCCTTCGCTACCAACCTAGCCTTAAACTTATCAATAGTCTCATCTGGTTTTAGTTTCTTTTTAAACACCCATTTACAACCTATTGGTTTATTTCCAGGTGGTAGGTCTACAATTTTCCAAGTGTTATTAGATATAATAGATTCTAACTCATCATTTATTGCTTCCTTCCAAAATGTTGCATCTGGAGAGTTAATTGCTTCTATATAGGTTGTAGGATCATCTTCTACTAAGAAAGTGAAAAAACCATCTCCTAGGTTAATTTCTCTTCTAACCCTAGTACTTTTTCTTGGTTGTATCTCTTCTACTATTTTCTCGTATGCATTTTTACTAGTCGATGTAATATCTGATTCATTGACTTCCTCTATTCCTATAGATTTAGATTTCATAGGGAATATGTTCTCAAAGAACTCTGCATCCCTAGCTTCTATAATTGTATTAGGATCTAGAATATTATCCTTAGTTTTTAAAACTAGAAACCTGTAGGCCGCACTATTTTGTGCATAACCTATAAATACACAGTCGGTTGTTTTAGGACCTAACTTTCTTTTCTTAGTTTCAGGTAATCCTACTTTAGCAAGACACCCCCACACTTTAATATATTTGTAACTAAGAACATGATTCTTCCATAGTTCATATGGTGTTTATTCAGAAGATTTAGAAGGAATCCTATTTAGAATATAACAAGCAGATAGAATTGCTTCTCCCCACATATTTGAGGGTAAGCCTGAACTATTTAACATAGCATTCATCATCTCTTTTAAAGTTCTATTCTTACGTTCTGCTATTCCATTCTGTTCTGATGTATAAGGAGCTGTAGTTTCGTGAACTATTCCATTCTTTTCACATAATTCTCTAAATTGAGAAGATTCATATTCACCTCCTCTATCTGTTCTAAGTCTTTTAATTTTTATATTTAACTGATTTTCAACTTCAATTTTGTATTTAGAAAAAGCATCTAAAGCTTCATCTTTGTTTCTTAACAGATAGACTCTAGTAAACCTAGAGTAATCATCTACAAAAGTTATATAATATCTTTTTCCACCTCTAGGCATGTGATTTCTAAAATCACCTAAGTCACTGTGTATTAACTCTAATAGAACAGATGATCTTTCTATTTGTTTAAAGGGTTTTCTAATGAATCTTGATTCGACACATGTTTCACATTTGTCAAATTCTTCATTAGATATATTAGGTAATAAACCTAATCTTTTCATTTTCTTCAAAGATGCTATATTCACATGACCTAATCTACTATGCTATAAATAAAAAGGTTCAACGATATAAACAGAACTGAATGTCTTCTTATTATTATCATTGGATACATTTATAATGAATAAACCATCGCTACAGTACCCCTTACAAACAAAAGTTCCATTCTTAGTCATTACAAGCTTATCTGAATCAAATACTAACTTAACACCAGCCTTATTGAGGAGTGAACCAGAGACCAAGTTTCTTCTAATGTCGGGCACATGTAGGACATCATTCAACATCAGAGTCTTTCCAGAAGTGAGTTTCAGAAGTACTTTCCCTTTCCCTACAACTGGAGACGTTTTAGCATTACCCATGAACACCTGTTCATCATCTCCTGATACTTGATAGGAGGTAAACATGCTACGATCCTTGCACACGTGCCTAGTTGCACCAGTGTCTAGTACCCACTCCAAGTTGTTTACAAGGAAGACTTCTGACACCACAGCTACTATCATGTCAGACTCATTGCCTGTTTCTGTAAGATTAGCCTGCGGCTTATCTTTATTTTTCTTAAGCCTGCAGGTTTTGACATGATGCTCAGGCTTTCCATAGTTGTAACAGTTTCCCTTTTTCTTTAATTGATTGTTTGCATTCTTCTTTTTGAGCCTGCATTCATTTGCATAATGTCCAGGTTTGCCACAGTTATGACAGTTGCCATTTTTCTTATTATTTGCTCGACTTGATTCCATAAGATTCGCCTTTGAATCTATCTCATTTTTATTTTCTTTTTAGTCTCTGATTCTATTGGCCTCCTCTATTCGTATATGTACGATAGTGGTTTCCAAAGAAACACCGTTCATTTTATGTTTCATCCTATTCTTATATTCTTTCTAGGAAGGCAGTAACTTTTCTATTAGTGCTCCTGAAAGAAACACTTCATCCAACTTAATTCCTTCTATCGATAGTTCGTGAACTAGACTTTGAAAATCGTGAATCTGATTTGTGACAGGTATATCGTCTGTCATTTCATAATGAAGGAAATTGGCAATTGCATGTTTCTTAGCGCCTGCATCTTCTAATATGTATTTCTTTTCCAAAGCAGTCCATATGTCTTTAGCAGACACGTAAGAAGCATACACGTCATATAGTTCGTTGGATAAAGAGTTTAGAATATAATTTTTACAATTATTTTCATATGTTACTTCAGTTTGATTTGCTGGATCTGTAGTAAATGATTCAGATAAAATGTATGAAACTTTCAGGGTAGTCAGAGCGAACATCAGTTTCTGTTTCTACCGTTTAAATGATTGTCCAGCGAACGGTTCGATTTTGGCTAACTCAGTAGAAGCATTTACTGTTACTGTAGCCATAGTCTATGTAATTCAACAAATTCGATTTCAAGATTGTTGGAATATTTAGTTGAATTAAATAGACTATTAAAAATCGAGAACCAAAAAAGAAAAATAAATTTTGAGAAAGAAGAACTTATTGAATGAGTCGAGGCGTGACTGAGTCACTCGGCTTGAAATCGAATTTGCTCTCCTTGGACAGCGTCCCAAGTGCAACAGGTTTCCATAGCAATCGACCTCCAGGATACAACGACTATGACCCGGTCCCAGCGGTACACTCACTGTACACGGGCTCGAACCACTTGCAGTTTAATCCGAAAGTGCTGAGTTGACTCAGCGATGAACTCAGTAGAAAATGCTTAAAACCGAATATCAGAGAGCGTTTTATAAGAGATGAATTTTTTGTATTTGAAACTGGAATCGGTTGTCTTTATATAGACTCCGAAGTGGTGCATAAGCACCCTTTTCAAAAGGTTAGGTTCGTTGGGTTTAAACCCAACAGAGGCAACCAACCGGAAGGGACGCATCTCTCTGGTTTAAAATGAAAAAGCGCAAATGCGAGTACACTCCCGCACATATAGTCCTGCGAGTACCCATACACACATCCACGCGAGTACACACACACCGCACCCGCACCTGCACCCGGGCCCAGCCCGTCGCGTCGCGTCGCGTCGCGCACGCGCACACGCACTCGGCTCGGCTCGGCTCGGCGCGCGCGCGTGTGTGGTCAATAGCATAGATTAGAGCTATTGGCATAGCCCTCTCACAGGACCAAATTCACATGCCCCCTGAAAGGGGCTCAAGCCCTAGGCAAAAAGACTATCTTATATACAAGATAGTTTACCTTTTCAAATCCGATGTGGGACAAAACCCACAACTCAAAAGTACTACAACTTTTCAAAATTGGAAGGAAATTACCGAAAATTTGAAAATTCAAATTTTAATGCTATTTTAAAACAAAATACAACATCTCTCTCTCTCTCTCTCTCTCTCTCTCTCTCTCCAGTAACCCGCTGTAACCCCAAGGTACGTGGGCCCCACAATGATTTTGTGTTATATCCACCCCGTCCATCCGTTTCACCAGCAGATTATCAGGGACGCGGATTGGTTGGTGACCCTGCCACCACCGACCTCCGTGGTGGCAGGACTCTGTGGGTTTCACCGTGTTGTACGTGTTTTATCCACGCCGTCCATCCGTTTTGCCAGCTCGTTTTAAGCCATGAAGCATATGCAAGCTCAAGTGGACCACACCACAGGAAATAGTGGGGATAATGACTTTCGTATAGGTTGCATGTTGTATGTGTGCGGTTTGAATCATGGTCACATTTTTTTAATCAATAAATTCAACTGATTAAGTTCCGGATTTCGAGTTTGTTTGCTTATATCATCACCTGAATTGCTTCTTCTTCTTTTCTTTTCTTTTTTTCCTTTTTTTTTTTTTTCTTCTGAATAATTTTTTTTAAAGAAAAATCTCTCAAAAAATTAATATGAAGGTTATGATTCATACAAGGGTTCAAGAAGTGAAAATTCAACAGGTTTTGGCACGTGAAGCGTGAGTTTGAGATCCGGGCCATTCATCAGGTGGGGCCCACAGTGATCATGCACTGTGACAAAAAAAATGGATGGGTGTGATCATCCTATTGGCTATAAGTGAGGAACATGGACAGATAGTAAATGGGGCCAACGGTCGTCTATACTCAATGAATAAATGGGGTCCACCTGATGAGTGGGCCAGCCTGTTTTTCGGGCCAACGAATGGTGACAGTGGACCACACTCGATGAAAGAACCTGATCATGCACTACCTCACCTGGTTTTGAACTCTAGAAATGCCTTTTTTTAGAATCAGGAGATGGACAGTTAATGAAAAGGACCAATGGAATATACTCAACGAATATGTGTGGTCCATCTGGTAAGTGGACTATCCTGATTTTTGGGCCAGAGAATGGTCAGCAGTAGACCCCACTTGATGAAAGACCCAGATCATGCGCATGTACTCCACCTGGTTTTGAACTCTAAGCTTAACATGCAAAGCAATATTTGGGGCCCACTGTGATGAGTGCATAACATCTGATCTATCCATCATGTGTGCCCCCTCATGTTCTCCTTGGCTTTTAGAAATCAGGCTGATCCAAAACTCAGGTTGGCCACATCATGTAAAATCATGCTTAAAATCTCTAGAAGGGTTTTAATGGTGGGTGTCCCCATCTGATGTAGAGTGGGTCATGAACAGTTTCATGGCCAAGATGGATCAAAAAAGACCCGGTCGACGACAAAAGTGATCTAGACCGTCAGAACTTAAAATGGACATATCTCACAAACGAATGAGCCATCAAATGACCCATATGATTTTGGGGTAGGACGAGCTACTTTAGCCACCCAACCCTGCTACTCCGGCTTGCCCACGCAGAATTTGCAAAATACCATTAGATCCACTGTCGAATTCATGTTTTAATTTCGTTTTTATTAAGTTTTAGTTTTGAGTATAACTCTTCATCCGTTGGACTTTAGGAGTTGTGCCCAACATGAAAAATGCTTAGAATAATTAGGAGAACAATGTGGTGAAGCCAAATAGGACACTTACTATTTTTGGCAAAAAACGATGTGCACTAGTAGGAATCAGGAACGTCTATAAAAAGTAAGTTTACTATTTATAGTAAGTTGTGAATTATAGGAGTTTTCTAGTTTGATTTCGAAACCTCTTATATGGCTTAGTATCCCTATTTAAAGGGGTGTAATCTCATTTTTAATCATCAATCAAAATATTTCAAATTTCTTAGAATTATTTCTATTTTCTTGATCTCCTCATGGATTTGAGGTTTCTCTGTGAGGAGTCCAAAGAAGTTCTGTGGATTCAGAACAGTTACCCCCCCTGAGGAAGATGGTGCTCGATCTCACGTCCTTCTCTACGTCACCATCCCAAACCATTTACTGTGGTGTGGCCCACATGAGTTTTGAATGGCCTGATTTTTGGGCGCCAAGGAAAATACGAGGGTGCGTGCATGATTGGATGGATGGATAGGACGTCATCCACACATCATGGTGGGCCCCACATTATGGTGGGCCCCACACATTGCATTGTAGACCAAGCTTAACCTACAGAGTGTTGTAGTGGAGCTGGCCTCCTGGCCATTTTAATGTTTGGGTGCAGACTTTTGCCACTTTTTTTTCTTAGCATTCCATCTGCAAGTCATTGGTGAATGGGTTAGGATTGTCCCACAAGATTTTTGGAGCATGGTCCATCTATGGTGGGACCCATGAGATTGATGATCTAAATCACGAAATGATCTGCACCCCATTTTTCAAACTAAGGGTCTGAGGATACTCAAGTATCCACAGGTCGAGGATCATATAATGCGTCTTTGTTTCGAGTTGCACATTAGCTGTGAATTTGATTTGATAACACTCTTATATCCTTATCTCCTAATTCATGCATGCATTGGTCATGTTTACCCCATTGAAATGATATCTGTGTCCTTGCCCAGAGCTTTTGGGTGTGTTTGATTGCAACATGTATCATGATATTTCATTAGTAATCTGTCTAATTTGGTTCAAATTTTCATGATATTTTGTGAAATTTGGTGCAACCAAAGACACCCTTTACGTCCGAATCTTGTCAATGAGAAGTAAGTCCTGTTCCCCTTTGAATAGTGCAGGATAACATGAGTTCCCACAAAATTGCCTCTCATGCAGCACGTGCGAGCCCGAGCGTGGTGAAGGAGATCTGCTATGGACTGACCATTGGCCTCATCGCCGGGGGCCTTTGGAAGATGCACCACTGGAATTACCAGAGGAGAACCAAGGAGTTCTGTGATCTGCTTGAGAAAGGTGAGATCAGTGTCGTTGTAGAAGAGGACTAGGTTCTTAGCTGCAAAACACTTCAGAGGAATATCTCATGGTTTGGTCTTGAATATGTCATTTACTTGTACTGTTTTTGAATTGTTCTTTGGCTGATGTTGTAAAGTGTTTCAGTTGAATATCCTGTTCTGGTTTGGAGCATAGTTAAACTTACTGCCTCAACTTGAAATCGACTGAATCAACTCGACTAGGCAAGTTTTCAAGCTGAGTCTCTGGGAAACTTGGTACTGGGCCTAACTTGGAGAGATAACTTGGCAGCTCAATCGACTCAGCGTGACTCGAACCAAGTCAATCACCTTAAGTTTTTAAAAATAAATATGTTAAGGGTGAGATTTGAACACCCAACCTCAATTCCGAAGGCAACTAACCACCTTCATCTATCAACAATCCTAAATTTTCACTCGACCCGACCCAGCTGAACATTGAGTCGGGTTGAATTTATGGGTTTTTGAACTATGGTTTTGAGCACTTGATTTCTTGTTCTGTACATGAGAACCTTTTCTTTTCGATCTTTGTGGTTGTCATCATCTTCTTTCCTGTCATTGTCGGCATTCCCATTGTAGTATTGGCAGATTGCACCGAATATGGTTTTCCCCAGGAATCATATTTATAGTTGTACACGAACCGAGTCAGCTCGGTTAACTCACTCGACTCGGCTTGAAACTGGGCTCGGGCTGAGTCAAGCTGATTTTTGAGAGCTTGAAAAAATTCAAGCCGAGTCCGAGCTGGACTGAGCTCGGTCCACGACTTGAACCTGATTCGGATTGACCGGGTATATAAATTCCTGGTCGAGCGGCCCCCTCCCCACTACTCTAACCCTCCCTCCCTAACCCATTTCTCTCTCCCTCTCTCAGTCGATCTGGACTCGGCCATTCCCTCTGAGCCAGTGAGCACCGAACCCTTGCTGCCCAGTGCCCATTTTCCCTTCGTCCAAGCGCCGGTACTCTCCCTCTCCTCCTCTCTACTCTTTCTCTGTATTTGGTTGCCTGGCTAGCCACTGTCCATGGCAGCCCAATTTTAATTAATGTTTATATATATAACTCAATTCAACAGATCGAACTAGAACTCGGCTCGAGCTGCTGACAAAACCAGGCCGAACTGGACAGTCAGGCTCAAGGACCGAGCCAAACTGAGTTCAAGCTGGAGTTGGCTGCTGGCCGAGCCGAGCCGAGCTATGCCAAGCTCGACTGGATTCGACTTGTGTACAGCTCTAAATTCACATTACCTGGGATAAAATTCAGTCACCTCTTCTACCTCAAGTCAATAGCTGGGATGTTTCTGGCCCGGTTTTAAACTTCCTGGATATTGATTTGGGCAGAAAGCGTCCTTCCAGTTTGACATTTCGGGACATCCAAACACGGACTAAGAAATCTACGCGGTATATGCATTCATGATTTCTATTCTCATAATGCATCTGACTTGCTAGATTGCTTATATTTTGATCCTATTTTCACTGATTTTCCCAAAATTCCCCGAACCAGTAAACAGCAAACTCGCATTCATAGTTAAGAAATTTTATTGTTTAATCCATTATGCCTCTAATCTTTCAACTACAATCCACAACCCCATTCGAGTCTATTGACCTTTTATTCACTAACTGTGGCCCGCCTTCTAGATTGCAAATCTGCAACCATCCATGCATTTGTACCATCTATTCCCAAAATACATCCCTAATGGGAAAATTACTACCTTCTTTGTGCTGCTCATTCTCCAAATGCCCCTAGTTCCATGTCTGTACTGTCTATTCACCAATCGGATGGCACAATCACTACCATCTTTGTACTGTTTGCCCCCATTGGCTAATTCGCAAATCTGCAAACGCATACTATTTATTACTGAAATGCCCCTAATGTTTTACCATTTCTATCATGCAAACGTGTTTAAAATGAAAGAAGCTTTAGAGGAAGTTTGGACGGTTGTGATGAGAGGAAGAAGAAAATATCATCTAGGGTCAAGTTCATTATAACGATGAGCGTTTGAAACACTTGGACGGAAAGCAGTGTAAGAGCTGTCTGACTCTGGTTCATGTGACAGTTCCATGGAGAGTTCCATGGCTTCATTGACAAAAGGAGGTTTCGTAGGCGCGGGGATTTTGAGCTCCTTTTGTCTAAGCATCCGAACTACCTCTGTCATTGAAGGACGCAGGGTCGGCACTGCTTGTGTGCACAAAAGGCCCACCTGAGCTGCTCTTGAAGCCTCTTTTACTCCTGTGTCATCCAACCCCATGCTTTTGTCTATGATCTCTGACAGTGTTTTTGATTGAAAGTGCTTCCATGTCTGGTAAGAAAAGAGAGTAGGGAAATTGAGTGAATTGCACATTGCATCCATTACATAAAATGCTTTTGTTTTTTGTAACTTGCCTGATGAAGTAGATGAATTTCCATACATATTGGGGAATGATGAAGATGATGATGATTGTGGAATGGTCACATGCTTTTGGATGCGTCCCATTAGATCCTAAATTCCAGCCTGATCCATAACTTAGGTGGGCCACACCAAAGGGAATGATGGATGATGTTGGGGAGGGGATGTCTGCATAGGAACTTCCACATGGAATATGGGCCCCACCGTTTTGTGTATATATCATACAACCCAGTCATCAGGTCCCCCCCTGCCAGGATTAAGGGACCCCGAAACTCAAAATATTTCAAAATTTAGGTGGGTCATAACAAGTGAATATATAGGCTCTGGGTGTGATGGTGCATTGCTCCTTGTGGTGTACCACCTGAGTTTTTCATAAGGATGATTCTTTTGTGTGTGTGTGTGTGTGTGTGTAAGATTCTCCTCACCTGATGAATGGTTTGCATTTCTATATACCAACCGGGGGCGGCCCCCACACAGCTTGACACGTGTTGGAAACGCATGTCATCATTCCCCATACATATTATATGATCCTTTACTTATAGGTCTGCACCTGAAGTTGGTTACTGCTCGGATTTTGAATCACTAGGCTGGCCTTGTCAAAATTTTGATTTTGCTTGGCTGGGAGCAGTCTGTTGGCAGCCCTGTCAGCCTGAATATCCAACTTGGATCTTCAGGTTGTAAAAGCATGGCCTATGGTTTGGTTATCTAATTCCAGACCATTTGTCTGCTGCACTTCTTGTCCTACCCTGTGTATTTGCAGGCCACAAAATGGAAATCAGGATTATCCCGTACCACAGTGATGCACGTTGGACCGATGGTTTGGATAACTGAATGACTGCCCTACTCGTGCAAACTGAAAACCCAAGTATACGATGACCCTCCTTTGAGGGTCATATAACACCATGCATACATGCATATATCCATTAGGACGGTGGCACCTGTTGTCGTTCTTTGTCCTCACTTCAATATCATTGCCTTTTTTCACAGATTATCACAGATTGTTGAATAGTTGAGCACATGAGATATGTACACAAGAGGCGAAAAAATGCAACAGATTGGAGATGGGTTGACAGGGCAAAGAGATCAAGATGGGTTTGTGATGATCAATCACATGATAGAACCACAACAAAAAGTACCATCACACGCATTCAATGGAGAGGTGATGCATGGGATCCTAGAATGGATGAATGTTACACCACAGTTCTAAAACTTGTTAGTTGACTCGAAACGTGGCCAATTCAACTTGACTCGACTCCCCAGTCAAACTTTGGTTAGTACCAATGAAGATGTTATTTATTTTGGCTATTATACTATTTGTGATAAAGAACTTTCAATACTACAATTATCTTGATTTCGTTATTAATTATAGAGTCGAGCCAAGACAGACTCGATTGAGTCTTTGAGTCAAACTGACCCGGCTGCACATCGAGTTGAGTTTTTGAGTTTTCAAACTATGGGTTACATGCATGCATGCATCCATATGAATTTGGTTGGGGCTACGAGAAGCTTGTTAAATGAGGTAAATGGACATCGCAGGCATACATACATACATACATAAAAGAGTGGTGGGGGCATAGGAGCTTACAGCTGTTACTAGGCTGTCAAGGGATGGCCCCTGAGACTTGAATTTGTTGTTTTGGATACCGCTGATGATTTCCAATACAAGAACTCCATAGCTGTACACATCCACTTTCTCTGTTAATTGCCCATGAGCTATGTATTCTGGTGCCATGTACCCACTGTGAAAGAGACCATAAAAGATTACAATTCAGAACCAGAAGATCTATGCTTTTAAACAATCAAGTACACATTACAATTCCAGGTTGCCAAACTACCCCTTAGGGCCTGTTTGGATACGTTTTTTGGGATGTATTGTATCGTATTAGAAGTTATGATTTGACGTTTACCATGTTTGGATTGGAGTGAATAGGAGTTGAATCCCATGCGTGCGAATACAAACTCCAGCCAAATTTTTGAACCGACGGTAGAGTATTGTCAGTGGGTTCTGTTGCCGTCAATACTTCGTATTCATTGCGTTATATTCGGCAGTGGATGAAAGTTTGAAATTTGTACGATTACAAGATATCTGGTACCTATGCAGTGTAAGATCGGGACCGTTCATTTGGTACATTTCAACGTGAAAATCATTTGGGCTAGAAATCAGAAAGTTCCATATGTCAAACAGGCCATCCGACCCAATTAAGATTGTACAATACGCAGACATAATACGTCCTATCCAAACATTAATCTGTATAACGTATTGTATACTATGCCAAACAATACCTCCGATCCAAACATTGATTAGTATCTGATTGATTTGGATGTATTATGAAAACCGTCCAATGTATACATGAACAGTACCCAAATACAATACAATACAATACTATATGCGAATCCAAACAGGCCTTAGGAGCTCTCTTTTGCATGGAATGACCAAAACCAGATGATTCTGTAATTCCCCCACCCCTGCACAAGAGCACATTGGAACATGTAGGAGGCGTGATCACATCAGTTTGGTAATTACCATACGTTCGAGTTGTGCAGGGCCCGCCTAAATCCCAAAATCCAGCCTAATCTATAACTCAGATGAGCCACATCAAAGGGAACCATAGGAGATTTAGGAGGGGATGCCCCTAGAAACTTTCAAATGAAATGTGTGGTCCACAGTATTCTTTATATGTCATCCAACCTAGTCACCAGGCATGCCCCATTCTAAAATTTAGGTGGGCCACAAGAAAGTAATATATAGGTCTTAGGTAAAATTCTGCTTTGCTCCCTGTTGTTTGTCCCACCTGAGTTTCAGATATGGATAGTTCTCTGAGTTTTATGGGGGTGGTTATTGGGACATACAGGAACCATGAGGACATGCACCAGATGCATGGTTTGGATTCCACATACACATTACAGGTGGGCGTGGTACTGCTTGATCTGATGGTGATGATAATCCCCAAGTACAATTACACTTCCAGTGTGTGAAGGTTAAGGCCTGTTTGGATGTGCCCCATTATCAGATTCAATTATTCAAATGGATTGAGGACTGGTCCATGCAAATTTCTAGGAAGTGGGCTAAATTTGGGATGGTTGATCACTCTATATGCTTTGGTACTAGTGGCAACGGGTAGGATCATGATCATCACATTCTTATTTGGGTCCACATTTTCAAGTAAATTTCCAAACTAGTCCCGACCCACCTGATTCATACCTTGAGCTTTCAGCTTAAAACAACTCAAAAAAGAAAGACAAAAATAAAAGTGAATTGCTTACAATGTACCAGCAACTGCAGTGTTGGCGCAGTGGCTTCCATTGCCTGAGAAGATCCTGGCGAGGCCGAAATCAGCGATTTTGGGTCGGTATCTTATGTCTAATAAGACGTTGCTAGATTTGATGTCTCTATGCACAATCTTCTGTTCACAGTCCTCGTGAAGGTATTCGAGGCCTTCAGCTGTTCCTTCAATTATTCCCAGCCTCTTCGTCCAGTCCAGTTCTTTCTTCTTTTCTGGGTCTGTTTCCAGCACACAAATCAGTTCCACTAGAGAAAAATCAACATGGGTTTATGCACCTTTACATGCCCGGCATACTTGCCAGTGTAGCAAGTGTGTTCCGCATCAGACGGGTGCCAAAGGTGGCAATCTCTCTCGTCCACTCATTAGGTGGTCCAATCTAGATGAAGGGTGGATGTTTTAGAGAATGAGGATCACCCCACACATTCAATTGTTTGCGTGGTCCTCCCCGCAACCAGTTTTTTCTTTCTCATTTTCCTAGTGCGGACACGGCTTTGGTGGATCCCTGATTGTGGGGCCCACCCTGATGTATGTGCCTTAAATCCGTTTTGACAGCTCATTTTTAAGGTATGATCCAAAAGATGAAGTAGATCCAAATCTCAGGTGGATCACACCACAGGAAACAATGGTGATTGAACTCACCATTAAAAACTTCTTGGGGGCCACTGGAATGTTTATTTTCCATCCAACCTGTTGATAAGGTAACAAAGACCTGGATGAAGGGACCACAGAAATATCAGCTCAATCCAAAACTTTTGTGGCCCACAATAAGTTTTTAATGGTCGAGTACCACTGTTTCCTGTGGTGTGGGACACTTGAGATTTGGATCTACTTCATTTTTTGGATCATGACCTAAAATTAGCTGTTGAAACAGATGGATGTAAGGCACATACATCACAGTGGGCCCCACAATCAGGGATCCACCGAAGCCGTGCCCATTGTCTGCACAGGTAGTCATCTTGACGGTGGGCGCCACCTTATTTATAGGTCCGCTCATCAGGTGGATGCCATTTGCACAGGCTGTCATCAGGTACTTGGACCCGAAGATACCCGACGGACCCAACATGATTTTTACTAGCCCAAGACCGTTTAGACTTAGATATACTTAGGTACATTTAGACCACACATAAATGCACTTGGATGTGCTTTCAACATGCTTTCACACAGTCAAAGATTGCACTTAGACACACTAAAACACATTTGGACATGCTTGAACATGCTTAGGCACACCTAGACAGAAGGCGTTGTATTGGATCTGAGCTTATATAGATTAGTAAAATCATTAAAAAAAATACTCATTTAAACTGAGATTAAAGCCTCAACTTTGAGATAACAATACTTACCGAATAGCATTCCATCAAGACTCTTGTTGGGAACGAATTCGTAAACTAGAAGGCTTTCGGGTCCATTTAGGCTACAACCGAGGAACCGAACCAAGTTCTTGTGTTGGGCTCGGCTCACCACATTCATCTCGTTGTATACTTCTATGCTTCGGCTCCGCGCATTTATAAATAGCCGCTTGACTGTGATTTCTCTACCATCTGCTAAGACTCCCTTTTCCCAAAGCACAATCGATTAAAGGAAAAAATACAATTAGTGTGGATTCAAGATATAAAGATGTGAAGTGCAATCAATCTTTTTAAGGAGAATAACAACTTTTTACATAATTGACTCAATCTCATTATCTCTATTGTATATAATGTGAGTGGCTAAGGGCAAATTTCCAGTATATATGGTTGTAAACTTTGGATTTTAAGAGGATATGGAAAGGGATTTCAGAAAGTGATATGGGTACTTTGATAATTTGGAGGGGTTTGGGTGATTAACAATCAATGGTTTAAATTTTACCCGCTCAGCTTCATGAGTGATGCTACAACATGGGGTCATTTCTGTCATTTTAAAATTTTAATGCGAATACAACCCTCTCTTAAGTAGCCTACATCCTTTCTCTCCTATGGGGATGGAGCAACAGAAGTCCCGTATCTTCAGTTCTTGCAAATTACTTTCTCCACATGCACTGCACATGCCATACCCGCTAGTAACAGACAACATGCCATGCCCATGCAAATTACCTCCTCCACATGCATTGCACATGCCATACTCACTAGTAACATACAACATGCCATGCCACTAGTATACAGCCCAAAATTTAAGTTATCAAAGGTGATTTCTTAATTTCACAGTATTGAAAATTCAAGCTCTCAAACACAACTCAAAGAATGCAAAATTAAGGTTTGGAAAACTAAGATTTGGATTGTTAAGTCAGAATCTAAATCCATGTTGCCAAACTACCCCTAAAAGTATTTATAATCCATTTCCTCTCTCCACACGCCATGGATGAGCCAAGTCGCAAGTTTCCACAATGTGGGTGGATTCGGGACATTAGAATGCGGAATTGTACAATACGCCATCTCTGTCTTCGGGGTTTCCAATTCTAACAAGTAGGGGGCCATTGTTCATTATAAGACTGTTAGTCTGTTGCCTCCCGCCCTGGAGTGACAACGCCCCAAAAGTCTCCTCAGAATGAAAACCTTGACCATCTAATTTCTAGTATACAGATGGACTGTTGAGAGAGATACAATAATGGTATTGCACAACTGAAAAAATGTCCAAGATTGGTGGCTGGGATCTTCCAATTGGGAAATTTTTGGGGCCAGGTCTATCCACTGGGGAAGGCAGTGGACTACTGATATGGACAAACACGAGAGAGAGAGAGAGAGAGAGAGAGAGAGAGAGAGAGAGAGAGAGAGTACTTTGTATACTTCACCAAATCCTCCTTGTCCAAGCTTATTGGATGGACTGAAGAAAGATGTGGCCTTCTCTAGAGTTGAGTACTTGAACTGCATGCTTCTTTGCATCAACGAAGAGTCCATGTCTATATCTATACCATTTCACACCCCAAGTCATATATGCACGAAACAAACATCCCCCGTGCAAGAAGCAATATTCACAACAAAAACAACTACCACAGAAGCAGCGGTAGCAGCAATCACGACACTTGTGATGATTATATATTTGCACTATAGACTCTTTCACACCCACAATCATGTAGAAACAGACACCCCATGCAAGTAGCAACAACAACAATAGTTGATAATTTATATTTGAGAGATGCCCCCGTGTTCTCTGAGAAACTATTAAGTTGAAGTGCTCCTAGTTTCATTGGGAACTTAAACAGTCATATTGATTGATCTAAACCATTCTCATTAAGTCCAACACACATTTCATAGGCTACCATGCAAATATGACAATGATCCGATGATCTTAACCGTCTGATCAATTACTTCCAAGATGGACTATCAAGACAATTTATGCAAAAGTAGGTCTAACCAACATTTCTTTCCATCCATTTGATAGGTCCCATCATGGATTTCTTATGATTCTAAAGAATCACTTCTGTTAGGCAATCCTGACCACCCCATCCATGGGTTGGAAAAAGGATGGCTATGAAAACTAAGGCCTGATCTAGTATGGGTATCTGATCAGTTCTTCTTCTTCTTTTTTCATGGGTAACCTTTGAAATGTGCTATATACTTAATGGACAGTTTAGATCAATCTATAAAAATGCTCAAGTTACAGAAGCAACTAGGAGTACTATAATAATGATATGAGAGCACTGGAGCATTTCTCTTTACATTGTATCATGTTAATATTTATAGGTGTACAGTTTCACTCCGCAGTATATAGGAAACAAACAACAGCAACAACAAAGAGCACAGCATGAGTAGTGATAATTTTTATTTACCATATGATCTTCCTCCCTTGCTATGTAGTAGGCGGTAAAAGAATTTTCCCGCGCATACTCCGAGGGCGATGGCCGACCCCGATATCAACATTAGGCCAACAATGAAGAGGATAAATGTTGTCAACAGCGCTGCAAAATTTTAAATAAAAATAAATGCTAAGAAAATGTTAAACATTTTAGTTGGAGAATTAATGTCTATTCCACCCTGATCGATGCATGTTGAACCAGATGGATTGGACGCTTAAATAACCTTTGATCATTTGATTATAATAATGGGTGATGGGCAAATTAACCTCATATCATAGTATGAAAGAAAACTAATGGACTATGGACCAATTTGATAGCTAAAAACCTGCCAAATCAGGATACATAGCTTTTGATTCAATTGCATATGTGATTACAATAATGCATAAGACCCTTTTACACTTGTCTTATTTTGAGGAGATGGCAAATTGTCTTCAAGATTCAATTACAAATCTGAAAATCAACACAGAAATTTAGATCTCTTAGTGTTGAACGGATCTTCAAGAGATGACACTTATATGCCTCGTTGAAAACTTTCTCAAGAAGACAAATGGTAAGAGGGCAAAGATAGAATGCAAGACAAAGTGTAAAAGGGCAAAGGCAAGAATGCAATATTTGGTATCTTGATGTGAAAATTTTGCATGTTTTTCTCTATGCTATAATATCCCATATATATAGAGCCTGAAGGATATGATGTCCTTCTTAAGGACATCACACATCCTTACCAGCAACTAGTCACTTTACTATGGGTTGAGTGGAAATTTGAAATCAGGTTGATGCAGTAGAAACCTCTCATCTTATCACTAATTCAATAAATATTTTTTAAGAAATTTACATATATAAATATATTTATTTCCTCTCTAAAAGTAAATATTTTATTTTCTTATAAAAATACATGTTTCATGCCTCTTCTTTTTTTTTTTTTTGATAACAGTTACTTACTTTTATGCAACCAAAAGTCCTTGATGTTGGTGAACTTGGTGTTGGAATATCTTATAAAGCATCCGGCATTGAGCGCCCGCCCTTCCTTTCCCGGCAGGCAAGATGAGAGCACATTTGCAGCTGCGTTCTGAAGGCATGACTCGCATGAGTAGTGGCCCAGTGTCTTCCAACAATTCGCTAGACCGAACACATCCCCATCCATCGATTTCCCATGCCCTTGCCAGAATCCATTGTTCCCCGGTGCATTTGCAATAAGATCATCAATCATCCGGCGGGCAGCATCTCCATAACTCGGCTCAGTTCTACCAAAGTTCTCACATACCTTTTATTTATTTATTTATTTGTAAAAAAAATATATATATATTAATTCAAAATTAAAGGAAAACAGTACACATACAAGCACAACTTAGCATGCCAATAAGTTTAGTGCTCGAAACCCATCAAAATAGTGGTTAGCCTGCCAAAATCAAAATTTGAATAGGCTCGGCCGGTGCTGGTCCTGAAAACAGTTCAAAATCTAGGCCGAGGCAAACCCCGGGCTTGGACAGTTGACAGCCCTAGGGGAGTATGTGTAATGAGTCGGGTCAAGCTTCGACATGAGGTCATGGGTTCAAGTGACCATTATGGTGAAATCTCACGGTTGTGTGAGTGTTTGGGTGTGAGTGTGTAAAAAAAAAAAAAAAAAGATTACGTGTTACTGGGTTAGTGGGTGTTACACTTATCGTGGGGCCCACCTTAATAAGTTATTGTATACCCATGCCGTCCATCCATTTCTCCGGTCCATATCTAAATCTCAGGTGGAGCACACCACAGGAAACAGTGGTGATTAAAAGCCATCATTAAAAACTTCCTAAGGCCCATAGTAATACCCACCGTAATGTTTCGTTTCATCCAACCCGTTGATAAGGTCAACCAGACCTGGATGAAGGGAAAAATATAAAGATCAGTTTGCTCCAAAACTTTTGTGGCCAACAAAAATCTTTTAATGTTCATTCATCATTTTTTCTAGTTGTGTGGTCCACTTGAGAATTGGATCTGCTTGAGTTTTGGGATCTCGTACAACTATATGAAAAAATGGATGGACGGCGTGGATCTACAAAAAAATTATCAAGTTGGGCCCCACACGGTAGGGTAACACCACTAAGGTGTTAACTAACCCCCTGATCCGCTCCTATGAAAGGGAGAAAAAGAGCGAGCAATGCAGTGACCCTTCAAGTCGGTGCTATGCGGGCCGTATCTATTTCCATTTTTTCAGTTTTAGGATATGAGCTAAAAAAGGATTCTGATTCAAATCTCAAGTGTACCACACGTTAAGAAACAATGGTGATTGAACACATACCATTAAAACATCGCTGAGGGTACAAAAGGTTTGGATCAAGCTGATATTTATTTTTTCTCTCCCCTCATGTTTGTGTGACCTTGAAATAAAGGTTACAGTGGCCCTAAGAAGGAAGTTTATGGGTATTTAATTACCACTGTTTCTTAAGTATATCTACTTGAGTTTTGGATCTGTTTTATTTTTGAGCTCGTATCTTAAAATAATCTAAAAAAATGGATAGACAGATGATATTAAAAAAAAAAAAAAAAAAAAGAAATCATTGTGGGCCCACAGCACTTACCAGTACCAACCTCGGTAATGGGCAATGGAGGGGTGACTACCGAATCGGGGTCGGTAATTGGGGATTGCATCCAATATCCGGACAGACAAGTCCTGGCAAGGGATCTGTGGGGCCATCAGTGATGTATATTTTTCATCCATGCCGTCTATCCATTTTAACAGATCATTTTAAAACACAATTTTCAAAAATAATGTTTATGATGGCCACACCTTTGGAAGCAGTGATGTTTATGATGGCACTGTTGAAACCTTGACCCGCGATGTTTATTTTCCATCCAACCTGTTAGTAAGGTCACGTGGACTGGGAAGACCTGGATGAAGGGAAAACAAGAATATGAGCTTGATCAAAAACTCTTTGGAATCCCCACTGATAAGTGTTGGCCTGCCTCCTCAGCTCATGCACTAAATGATTTGTTAAAATGGACGGATAAAACACATACATCACGGTGGGCCCCACAGAGCCCCTGCCCGGACCGAGTTCGTCCTGCAAGGTTATGATGCAATCCGCGTCCCCCCAGTGCACGTACTTTGCCCCACCATCTCTAATCATACCCGTTCATCGTGTGGGCCAATTATGGATAGACACGATAGGAAAATTTCATACATCCCTAACTTGGAATAGAGAGTTAAAACCAGAGAAGGCCTACAGACCTCATCAAGAAGAGAAAATTACATTGATCGAACAGTTAGGATTGCCCAATTGGTGGGCATTTTGTACAGCTGACAATACACCCTATTTTTCATAGGATGAACGGATCCGACTGTTGGGGTGGGTCCCATCTATTCTGGATGGCATGCAAACACGGCGCGTATGTGGAACATCCGATCGGTGCATGAGATGGCCCATCCGGAAGTCCGGATCGCTTCTCAGGCGGACCATCCAACACGAAAGAACGAACGGTTCAGAAAACTTTCGGACTGTCCACATTCGACGTACAGGCTCCACGCCCCTGATGAGTATGATCATCTCATGCACAGGTAGTGGATTGCCCGTGACCCCGGCACTGAGATATCCCTGTGCCTGGCACTCTATCGGGCCCCACAGAGATGTTCCTGACAAATCCACTCTGCCCATCTGTTTTAAAAGACTTGCAGTGGGACAGGAGTCTAAAAGCAAGGCAGATGATGTTGGATAGATATCTTAAACTTGTAATTTCAGCAGTTTGTTGAAGCCTGCTCGATGGCATTGAAACTATCCAGATTTTCCCCAGTTGGTTGTTGGACTAACGGGGTGATTTTTCGATGTCATTGAAGAGTGTTCAATGACATCGGAAATAAATTCGATGCTAATGAAAATGGCACGATGCAATCTAGAAGATCCGATTCTCACATCTTGTATCTGAATAGTTTTAGTGTTTTTTTGATGCCATCGATATGGCTTCAATGTCATCAAAGGATAAGTTTCCTTGACATTAAAGTGTGTTCGAAGTCATCAAACGGATTCGCATAGATTTTCGCGGAGTTGCGATGTTGTAAGATTTATTTCCTAGTTCGATTGTGATTCTTTCAAAGGCTATATATTGGAGTGTAATCGGGATTGGAAGGTATTCAGGGCTTTTTAATTCGTTCTAGGGTTTCAAGGGTGTAGCTTGGGTTGATTTGAGGTCGTTCGGATTGGGTAATCTCTCTACTCTTGTAAATTTCTGCTTTTATAGTGAAATCCGTCGTTTTGTACCGTGGTTTTTTCCCTCAAGAGTTTTTCCACGTTAAATTTCGATGTGTTTGCGTTGTGCTTGCTTGGTGTAATTGGATTACTCCACTTAATTCATCTCTGTGTGTTTCCGCGATCCCCCAACTAGTGGTATCAGAACTAAATGTTGGGGCGCAGGCTTGAATTTGAAAGTGAATAACAATGACTACCAATCTAAAGTTCGATGTTGAGAAATACTCTGGGAAAAATGACTTTGAATTATGGAAGGTCAAGATAATTAATATATTAATTCAGAAAGGACTGGATGAGATCCTTGAGAAGCGACTGTAATATATGGATGATGATGAATGGAAGAAACTGTATAAGAAAGCAAAATCTTTAATCCAACTGTGCTTAACAGATGTTCTCTGTAATATCTTGAGAGAGAAAATCACAACAAGTTTCTGGGCAAAGTTAAAGAACAGCTATGCAAAGAAGTCCTTTAAAAATCGCCTACACTTGAAACTGCAGTTGTTCAACTTTAAGATGGCAGAGGAAGAAGATGTTGAAACTCATATTAACAATTTTAACAAGATAATCTACAAATTGTTGGATGTGGAGGTGGTGGTCGATGAAGAAGATCAAGTGTGTATCTTGTTGAATTTTCTCCCTACTTCGTATGAGTCTTTTAAAGACACCTTGTGCACCGGTAACACAACCCTTAATGTCGATACCATCATCTCATCCTTTCATAGAAAGGCGATGAGAAAGAAAAACGGTAGCATATGGTCCTCCATCAATACTTTGTTTACAAGAGGTATGAATTCTAAGCGAGACACAAAATATTCTATATCAAAATTTAAATCCAAGGGTAAGGGCAATGGAAAGTTAATGTGTTGGAATTGTGGGATGTCAAGGCGTATGAAGAATGATTATACAAATCCCAAAGTAAAGAAAGAGAATACAGAGTCTTCTTCCAGGGAGGCCAACACTGCCACATCTTATGAAGAGACAAGCGGATGTAATGTGTTGTCAATGCCTATGATCGGACACTTATACGATGATCGTAGAGACGAGTGGATTCTTGACACAGTGGCTTCATATCACATGACTCTTCATTGGAGTTAGTTCACTAGCTATGGGGAGTGTGATGGTGGATAGGTATTTATGGGCAATGATAATGCTTGTAATATTATAGTTGTTGGTACTATCCGCGTTAAGATGTTTGATGGGATGGAGTGTACCTTGACTGAGGTAAGGCACAGGTTGGGCAAGTACATATGGACTGAGGCCGTTAACATGGCCTGCTATTTGGTGAACCAATCTCCTTCTACAGCTATTGAATATAAAATTTCAAAGGAAATATGGAGTGGTCATCAAGTGAACTACTTGAATTTGCGTATATTTAGTTGTGAAGCTTGCTCTCATGTACCGTTAATTGAGAGAGGTAAGCTAGACCAAAAATCTTTAAAAAAAGAACATTTTTATTAGTTATGGTGTTGGTGTAAAATGTTACAAATTATATGACAAGGTTACACGTAAAATCATCATTAGCTATGACGTTAAATTCGACGAAAGCTCCTTATTTCGCAAGAATGATCAAGAAGAGTAACAAGAACCGGAAAAGTTAGCCGTAGACATTCAGGTTGACACAAGTGATACCCAGGCTGATACAAATGCGCATACAGAGGTACAAGAAGAGGTGAAGAAATCACCTAGAAGAATCTGCAGTGAGATTGCAGGTTACCGGCGAGATACATGGACGATTCTAATATCGTATATGCCCTTATTACAAATGAGGGGGATCCATCTACTCTTCAAAAGGCTCTTGATAAGCCCGATGCAGAAAAGTGGAAGGCGGCAATGAACGATGAGACAGATTTTTTGTACAAAAATGAGACACATGAGCTAATGGAGCCTCTAATGGGCCGAAAAGCGATCGGGTGCAAGTGTATCTTTAAAAAGAAACAGGATAATTACAAAGTAAGGTTGGTGGCGAAGGGTTACGTTTAGAGAGAAGGCATTGACTTTATAAAGATATTCGCGCCGGTTGTAAAGCAAGTGTCTATCATATTCATATTGGCACTGGTCGCCCAATACTATCTCAAGCTGGAACAAATGGACGTGAAAACTGTATTCCTACACGGAGAATTGGAAGAGCAGATCTATATGAAGTAACCAGAATATTACAAAGTTAAAGGGGCAGATAACAAAGTTTGCAGATTAATGAGATCGTGGTACGACCTAAAACATTCGCTTAAGAAGTGGTATAAAAAATAAGATTCTTTCATTTTGAGTCAGAAATTTACTATGAGTCAATACGATCATTATGTCTATTAAAAGACACCGAGTGATGACAAGTTCATCATCCTAGTATTATATGTTAATGACATATTGATTGTTAATCATAACATATCTGAAAATGACGCACTGAACACTTAGTTGTCAGGGATATTTGAGATGAAATATTTAGGGGCTATAAAGAGGGTTCTTAACATATATATTCATAGAGACAGGAAGAGGAGTAGGCTTTGGTTATCATAGACAAAATACCTTAAGAATATATTAATCAAGTATGGGATGAGACAAGGCAAAGCCGGTGAGTGTTCCCCACGCGGCTCATTTTAAGTCTTTCTCATAACAATGTCCTAAATCAAAAAAGGAAAAGCAGGATATGTCTCATGTATCTTTTTCGAATATTGTTGGCGGTTTAATGCATAACATGGACTGTATGAGACTAAATATTTTACAGGTAGTCGGTATTATGAGCAAATATATATCAAAACCCGACAAGCAACATTGAGAAGAGGTGAAATAGCTACTTCAATATATTCGAGGTACAAAAGACTACGTCTTGACTTTTGAAAAGATAATGACAAAGTTAGTAGGGTATGTATATTCAGACTACATAGGCAGTGTGGATTCCGGAAGTCAACTTCAAGTTACTCATTTGTGGTAGCAGATGGAGCAATCAATTTGGTATCGAAGCTTTAGTTTGTGATGACTCTTTCCACAATAGAAATAGAGTATATGTCAATAACAAAAGCGTTTAAGGAATGCGTTTGGTCGAGAGGCATAATAAATCAGTTGAGGCTTTAACAGGAGGTTGTGTTGGTTAATTGTGATAGCGAGAGAGCTATTAATTTGGCTAAAAATTTTGTTCATCATTCTCGTACTAAACACATTGATGTTCATTACCATTTTATTCGATAGATACTTGAGGAAGGAGTGATTTTGAAGAAGATTCACACCAGATGAATCCGACGAACATGCTAACCAATGTGGTTCCTGTAAAGAAGTTCAAGTTCTGTGTGACTTCTCTGGGCTTGACGAAGGCATAAAAGGAGGACGGAGTATGCACGAGAAGCGATGGTGGAGCTATAATACAAGGAAAAGATGAGAGAAGAGGACAAGAAGCTACATTTGATGGTTGAAGACATGGTAAAGATTATTGAATAGATGTCTTAAATCTGCAATTCCAGTAGTCTGTTGATGACAGGTTCGATGCCATCGAAATAGTCTGAAATTTCTCTTGTTGATTGCTGGACTAACTGAGTGATTTTTCGATGCCATCGAAGAGTGTTCGATGACATCGAAGACCGGTTTAATGTCATCAAAAATGTCTCGATGCAATCGAAGAGTGTTCGATGACATCGAAGATCAGTTTGATGTCATCGAAAATGACTTGATGCAATCGAAGAAGATCCGATTTTCATGTCGTGTCTCTAGACGATTTTAGTATTTGTTCGATGTCGTCGAATGATAAGTTTTGATGACATCAAATGGATTCATGCAGAGTTGCGATTTTGCAGGATTTGTTTCGTAATTCAATTGTGATTCTTCCAAAGGCTATATATGAGGGTGTAATCGGAATTGTGAGGTATTCGGGACTTTCTAATTCTTACTAGGGTGTAGCTTGGTTTGATTTAAGGTCGTTCGAATCAGGTAATCTCTCCACTATTGTAATTTTTTGCTTTTATAGTGATATCCGTCGCTTTGTGCCGTGGTTTTTTTTCACAAGGGTTTTTCCACATTAAATTTTAATGTGTTTGTATTGTGCTTACTTGGTGTGATTGGATTACTCCACTTGATTCATTTATGTGTGCTTTTACGGTCCCTAAATAGATCCAAAACTCAAGTGGGGCACACCACAATGAATTATCTATAATATTATCAAAATATTTCTAACATTATCATTATCTCCAGCTTAGCGATACCAAAAACACCAATAGTATTAGAAATTCTGTGCATCAATAATATATCGCTAAGTATAGCAAACATATCGATATTGCTAATAGTTTTAATTATGTAAATTTCAAGTGTTGCTTGTAAGGCCAATGTATTGATATTGTCAATATTTTTTACTGTGTAAATTCTAGGTGACGCTTGTATCACAAGTGTATCAGCGATATTTCAATAATATCACCAATGTACAGTTATCACAGAAAGTTTATTTATAAAAAAAATATATTTCAATTTTTTTATAAGCATATTGTTGTATGCAGTTTTCAAATCATCATTGCTGGTATTGATAATGTCTTAATATTATCATTATTGCAACATACGCGATATAATGACCATAATCTTTAGTTTCATTTTCAAGTGTTAATGGTTTCTTGGCAAAATATCATGAGTTATCGATATTGATAATATCGATGGATCTTTGGATGCATGATGAGATGGTTAGATATAATAGTTAAACTTATGCAAATGTATATTTTAGCTTCTCTTAAAAAAATTTTGAAAATTCTACATTTTTATCCATGTTTTCTTGCATTTCTTGTTATTAATGATATAATCGGTAATATTGATATTGTTTTTTTTATACAACAGTGAAATGTGTAGCAACACTTATACTTTAAACATTGGGCACACCATACGTAATAGTGGAACGGTAATATTTCACCGTTAAACTTTCGTGGAATTGATCATGATGTTTATTTTCCATCTAAACCGTTCATATGGTTAAAACCAGTTGGATAAACTGTAGGGCCAGATATCATCCTGATACAAAACTTATGTCACTCCCATACGTTCAATACCTAATGTTTCATGTGGTATGGCTCACCTGCATTTTGGATCTTTCTAATTTTTAGACTTTAGTCATATTTAAAAATAGATGTATGGAGTAAATTTTTCACAAACATCTCTGTGGGCCCAAACATCCCCGGGGTCGCACCTAATCCGCTCCCTCATATACGTGGGATCTATTTCGTGCACTGGTTAAATGTCACACGTACATTTGGACGTGAATTGCTTGTGCTCCCACGTGGGGCCGACCCGTATGCTGATATCCTCTCCGTCCATCGGTCGTAAAATAAAAAAATTGGGACATACCGCAAAACTCAAGTGTTGCACGCTACAGGAAGCAATTGGGATTGAACGCCCACCATTGAAACCCTTTCGTGGGGCCACGTAAGTTTTAGATCAGGATAAATTCAAGTTTTCAATTCATCCCATTGGTAATAACCTCACGAACGGTTTGGATATCATATAAACATTACGGTGAGCCCCACGAAAGATTTCAACGATGTTGGGCATTTCCATCCCCGTTGTTTCCCTGTGGTGTGGCCTACTAGAGTTCCATATCTACCTAATATTCAATTCATGTCGTAACGTGACCTGGAAAAAAGTGATGGACGTGGTGGATTTCTCACGTACATGTTAGGATCACACATGTGCCACGTGTGGGGCCACAAATTTAGGCAATCTGATCCTTAAAAAAATCCAACGTATGGTAGCATAAAATCCTCACCATTGTATCCGCGTCCACCACGGTCTCACTGTAGAAGCTGTAATTCTCTACCTTGATGAAACATCCATCCATGTAAACGTGCCCTCCATTCGTGGGGAAGTAGCCATGGAGGAGCGGCACCATCTCCGAGAAGCAAATCGAGCATTCGGATAGGGAGAGATCGACTATGCATTCAGCCATCATGTACGTCTGATCGGGCGGTACTCCGATCGACGAGTAGCCGAATCCCTGCCGTTCGATCTGGACTTAAACTGCGTCCATGGATTGCACGAAGTTTTCCACGAATGTCGATATGTCGTTCTCAGGCGTGTTCTGGCATATCCGCGTGATCATGTCTGCCCATGGCCGGACCTGGGCAATGGACGGTAGGATCAATGAGGAGAAGAGGAGGAGGACAGTGGTGATGAGGAAAGTGGCCATGAGAGAGATGTGGATGAAAGAGAAATGACTATGGGTATTTTTGTACTTTTGGGGGATATGAAGAATGTGAGAATTGGTTAAATTTTAGTGTGTTTGTGTTGTGTTTACTTGTTATATCCCGAGATCATCACCCAGTTTGTTTGGCACGTCCGGTTAATCCCGGGATTTAACTTCCAATCCCTTCCAATCCGCCTGGCCAAATGGGCCCTAAACGGTTGGGGAGAGAGAATGGTGGTGAATCGAACAGCTACAACTAGAATCAGCGCGAGTGTTATAAGCTAACATGCGCACGTAGCCAACTGTTCTTATTTTAGACAACGTCAAACATCCCAGTTCTGTGGGCCCACCATCTGTATGTGTAAAATCCATTCTGTCCATCAGGTTCAATCCTAGATTCTAGGACGGAGATAAAAATAAAAAATTTAACCAGATCCACAAATCAATTTGGCTACAAGACAACGAATAATCTCAACCATAGGTTTTTGTTTGTGGAGGCACCATGGTGTATATATCTCATCAAAACCGTTAATTAAGTGTTATTCATTATAATTAAGTGAAGATACAAAATTCATTCTGATATAAAACTTAGGTGGGACTGTAAATGAAATCCCATTACCATAAAAAATTTAACTATTTGAATGATTGAATTATTATTGTAATCATCACCACTGTTAGTATAATCACAAATGATTATAATGGGATTTATAAATATATCAAATCTATATAACTTGATAAGAAAAAAAATTATAGGATAATGTGTCCAAATTTTATAATTTTATAATATGGCTTATAAAATAATCGTTGCGACATTTATATCACATGTAAATTTAACCAAATTGTATTCATATATATATTTGTAATGATTAATATACTGAATAGAGAAATGTATTGATAACTCAATAATTTTTATACTATTATATTATGATAAATTAATCAAGAATAAATTCAAATTATATTTATGATTTGAAATATTATATTATTATTCATAATATATTATATTATTATATAATATAATATAATCATAATAATACATTATTATATAATTAATATATTAAAAATAAATAATATTATTATATTAATATAATTAAAAATTAAATATTATTATTATATACATAAAATTATTATAATATATTAATATATTGATTAACTATATTAATTTAATATTAATATATTGTATAATTATTAATATATAATATTAATTATAATATAACTATAATATAATATTATATGTAATAATTATAATAAAATATATTATAATATAATATTATAGTTACAATATATATAATTATATTTCTATTATATATTGGATTATGTTAATATGATTACAATGAAATATAATATATATTAGTAAATATGAATAATATGATAATTACCATATAATTATTATTTGAATATGATAATATTATATAATATTATGATAATATATTATAAATATTTGAATATTAATACATATTATATTAATATTTAATATATTATATAAATATTACCCATGTCACATATACAATTTGGTACATGATAAGGATAATATTAATAATAAATATATATGATAATATTAATAAATATGAATAATATGAAATATAATATATATTATTATAATAATTAATAGCTAGTGTAACTATATATTAATAATAATATTTATCATATTATAATAATATATAATTATATATAATATATAATTAATTATTGATTAATATATTATTAATAATTTGTATGAAATATTATTATAATATATTATTATTATGAATATTATAATATATGATAATATTATAATATATTATATATATTATTATAATAATTATAATTATATTAATTATTATATATAATATATTAATATAATATTATTATGTTATTAATGTATTATTATATTAATATTATAAATTAAAATATAATAATCATAATGATATGATAAATACCATATTTATGTATTGTTATATATTGGTTTATAATAAGCTAAACGCATCAATATTATTTATCAAATATTTGATAAATTATAGTTATTTATCAAATTCATTATAATATTATCATAATAATAATAAGTATGAAATATTATAATAATAAGGGAGTGTCATGTGCCAATCAAACTGAAAGAAAAATTTTGTAAGATAGCTATAAAACCAGCCTAACAATCATGCTTTATAGGACAAAATGTTGGCGGTTAAGAAACATGTTCATAGGATGAGTGTAGCTGAAATGGGATGTTGAGATGGATGAGTGGCAAGACAAGGAAGGATAGAATTAGAAACAAATGCATCGATGAAACTTAGAGTAGCACCAATGGGTAATAAGATGAGGGAAAGCAGACTTAGATTGTTTAATCATGTGCAACGGAGACTTAGATTGTTTAATCATGTGCAACGGAAACCAAGAACTATACTGATTAGGAGTGAGTTGGTACAGGTTGAAGGCTCTAAAAGGGTAAGAGACTGGACCAAAAAAACGTAAGTGTAGGCAGTAAGAAACTAATCCAAACATCCTAAATTAAACAAATTTGGTTTATTATAATTATTATAATTACATGAATATATAAATAATAATTTATCAACTGGATTGGATTGTTTAGATCATAATATTATAGTTACATAATATTTGATAATATTACAATGAATTTGATAAATATGTTAATATTATAAATCAGTTTATATAATATTATATTATATATTATTTAATAATATATCATAATATTTAAATATTAATACATAATAAACATAGTTATTTATTCAAATATTATCAAATATCATAATAATATTAATATATTATAATATATTATTTGATATAATTAATAATATATAATATTATATGATATAGTTAATTATATATTATAATATTATTATTAATATGGATAATATTACCCCTGTCATTGTAACTATATATTAATAATAATATTAATCATATTATAATAATATATAATTAATTATTGATTAATATATTATTAATAATTTGTATGAAATATTATTATAATATATTATTATTATGAATATTATAATATATGATAATATTATAATACATTATATATATTATTATAATAATTATAATTATATTAATTATTATATATAATATATTAATATAATATTATTATGATAATATTAATAATAATATACTATATAATTAATTTCAATATTATTGGTATTATTATTATTATAATATATAATATTATAATAATGGTGTGTGATTATAATTTTTAATATTATTATATTTATTTAATAATTATATTATATAATATAATATTATTATGTTATTAATGTATTATTATATTAATATTATAAATTAAAATATAATAATCATAATGATATGATAAATACCATATTTATGTATTATTATATATTGGTTCATAATATTATTAATTAGTAAAAATATTGAATTATAATAATAAAATATAGACATTAATATTAATAAATGTAATAATTACATAATTATTTTAATATATTATCATAATATTTTAATCAAGATAATATATATTAAGAATAAAATATAATTCATTAGGTTTAATCACTAATTCATGTATTTATTAATATAACCATTAATATTATAATAATTAATTGAATCCATTAATGTATTGATATCAAAATATATTTACAAATTCATGATCTTAAGTGTTTTTATATATAGTTTTTAATTTCATCAAATATTATACATGTGTAACTTGTACATAAAGCATTATAAATTAAATGATTTGGGTTGCATTTATATATAATTTTATAATTGATAAAAATAGTTGGATTCCCACCACTTTCAGTTATGGCTTAGCATTTAAACCATTATTATATGGATGTGATATAATTGGTGTAATAATATATTGATGTGTTCAAATTGTGGTTAATATAAACATGCGGGCCTCGCTAGTACCTTACAGCCCTTAGCCTGGTCATGGTTAGCCCTTGCTTTTTAAGAAAAATGATTCAAGGATCAACGGTTTAAAATAAATTTAATAATGAAACTTATTGGATGTCTTTATGAGTCGAATCATATATAAGGTGCGGATATTTTGAAACATGAGATGAATTCAATGTAAATGTAAAATGAATAGGAATTGCTGGTGAGTGTCTTTAAATAAGTCATTCTTATTGTATAATAATGGCCACCATAATGATTGGACTAGGTCTGGTAATTCATCATAGGCCTTGGTTCAGCCCCATCTAGATACATACAGTGGCTACATTTGAAGCCCAACCTGCCTCCCAAGCGAAAATGGATTGGCTACTTCGGTGCTTTGTGGGCCCCACAATGATGTATGTGTTTCATCTATTCTGTTCATATATTTTTATAGATCATTTTATGGTTTGATCCTAAAAATGAGATGAATATAAATCTCAAGTGGACCACACCACAGGAAAACAATAGTAATTGTATATCCACCATTAAGATCCTCCTAAGCCCCACTGTACTGTTCATTTGACATCCATTATGTTAATTGGGTCATACAGGCCCAGATGAAGGGAAAAAACAAATATCAACTTGATCCAAAACTTTTATGGCCCCCAAAAAGTTTTTAATGGCCTACGCTCATTCAACACTATTTCCAATAATGCGGTCAGCTTGATATTGTGATATATCTCGTTTTTGGTCTCATTCCATAAAATGATATGGAAAAATATATGGGCAACATGGATGAAATATATACATCATGGTGGGGCTCACCAAGCACCATCCACTAGCCATTGGCTGGTGGCCGAGGGAGTGGCCAATTCATTCCCCAAGCAAAGTTTAGGTGCCCAAGCTCTGGACTTACAGGGCTAGGGCGCACGGCACGAGATGATGACACCGATGCAACTTGCACAAGGGAATCAAAGCACCTGATGAGCGGCTTGGTTCATGCACGTGGAAGTGGAACTGGTGCGAGTATCGACCATGGATACCGTAAAACTCCTCACTCTAGACAAGTCATAAAAACCTTAAACCCGAGAGAGAGAGAGAGAGAGAGAGAGAGAGAGGTGAAGCAAGATGGGAAAAGCCAAGGGCAAGCATAGATTGGATAAGTACTACCACCTAGCGAAGGAGCAAGGTTACCGTTCTAGAGCTGCTTTCAAGCTCCTCCAGCTCAACGCCAACTTCCGTTTCCTCCCTTCCTCCCGCTCCGTCCTCGATCTCTACGCCGCCCTTGGCGGTTGGTTGCAAGTCGCCGTCCGCCATGTCCCCGTCGGCAGCTTCGTCCTCGGCGTCGACCTCTTCCCCATCCGTCCTATTCGCGACACTCTTTCCATCGAGGAAGACATCACCACTCAACATTGCCGCTCCTCCATCAAGAAGCTCATGGATGAAAACGGCTGCCGTGCTTTCGATATTGTCTTGCACGATGGTTCCCCCAACATTGGTGGCGCTTGGGCTCAGGAGGCCACTAGTCAGGCTGCTTTGGTTGTCGATGCCGTCAAGCTCGCCACTGAGTTCTTGGCACCCAAGGGGACTTTCGTCACCAAGGTGGGGTTTTTATTAGTTTTCTTCTTTCTTTCTTTCTTATTCTTCTTCTTCTTTTTTTGTAATTTAATATTTTATGTTATGGTTTTGGAGCATTCTCTTTCCTCATTTCGCTATGTCAAATGCCACCTTTTTCTTTTGAAGTAAGGTGAAATTAGTCTAGTAGGGTTACCAATGCTTTTTCTTCTTCTTCTTCTTCTTTTGGTTGTTTCTTTATTGAATTGGTAATGCTAATTTCTTGCATATTATCTATTGTTGTTATTGTAGTCACAGTCGTTGCTTTCATCATCCTTGGGAGCGTCCTTTCTTGTTGCATTTATTTATTTATTTTACTAGGGATACTGAAATTTATATATTGTATTGGATCCAAAAGTAGATAACCTTAGTACCTTCTACATCACTTATTTTTGTTCACCATTCCCTTTTCCCCCCAAGAAGGTAGTGCGAGGGGCATTCGGTGTTGGAGTCAGTTTGTCTCTGAATTCCTTAGTTGTTGTCATTATATAAGAAAATAATAAGAATAGCTTACTTGAGTACACGATTTACACCTGACACTACAAAATATTTCATTGTCTTAAGAAGCATTGCCATGATGTTTTTCCCTATCACTGTTATCAGCTATCCTTCTTCTTTCATGTTTGAAATGGGACCTTTTAGATTTTGTATTTTCCCCCGGGGAAATGCAACTGCTTATGTAAGATTATACAATAAGTCTCAATAGCTGAAAGTTTCTCCTAAGGGGTCGTTTGGATGTCTGTAAGTTTTAAAGTCGTGACTTTCACTTGAAAGTGATTTTCAGCTGTAAACCACTTACAGGGAATTGAATTCTCACCCCAGCCCCATTTTTCTGCGCAACTTACAGGTGAATTTCCTCCTTCAAACGCCACCTGTAAGTGACTTACCTGTAAACTTGCCACTTACAGAACTCACAGGCATCCAAACGACCCCTTAGTAGCAGAATGTTTCTAATTGAGTTGTCACTCTTCCTCCCCTCTATGCAGTTCCTCCTACTGTTGGCCACTTCTGTCAAATCCACCTTTAAAGCCACCAATTTTGTACTCTTTTTTTTTTTTTTCCAGTTTAAGTCAACTTTCAATATCGTATTTAGCTAAATTTTTTTATTCTTTTTAAAAAAATTTTATTCAACTTGTTAATAAGTTATTTCTTGATATTTTACTAGATAGTTGTAATTTTTCTTTTTTAGGCTCTAGTTGATCCGCTATCCTCTCTGTTTGTTTGTTTTTCTCCGTTTCTTTTCTAATACATTTATTGTTACCTCTTAAATTAAAAAAAATAAAATAAAATACATTCGGTATATTTTAGTTTTATTTTATAAAGATTTATAAGAACTGGCTATTCCTAGCTTGTGCAACCAAGGAGTATTGCTTAATGTGCCTGTCTCCAGTCTCTGTGTTTATCCCTCTCAAATTTCTATTTTACATTGGAGGTGTTTTATATGAAGGCCTTTCTGAGATCTTCCTTTTAGTGTCCATGCACTGTTCATTGGATACTTGAATTATTGTAACATACGCGATATAATGACCATAATCTTTAGTTTCATTTTCAAGTGTTAATGATTTCTTAGCAAAATATCATGAGTTATCGATATTGATAATATCGATGGATCTTTGGATGCATAATGGGATGGTTAGATGCAATAGTTAGACTTATGCAAATGTATATTTTAGCCTTTCCTAAAATTTTATTGAAAATTCTATATTTTTACCCATGTTTTCTTACATTTATTGTTGTTAGTGATATAATTGGTAATATTGATATTGTTTTTTTATACAGCAGTGAAATGTATAGCAACACTTATACTTCAAACATTGGGCACACCATACGTAATAGTGGAACGGTAATGTTTCACCGTTAAACCTTCATGGAGTTGATCATGGTGTTTATTTTCCATCCAAATTATTCATATGGTTAATACCAGTTGGATAAACTGTAGGCCCAGATATCATCCTGATACAAAACTTATGTCACTCTCATACGTTCAATACCCAATGTTTCGTGTGGTATGACCTACCTGCATTTTGGATCTTTTTGATTTTTAGACTTCAGTCATATTTAAAAATAGATGTATGGAGTAGATTTGCCACGAACATCTCTATGGGCCGAAACATCCCCAGGGTCACACCTAATCCGCTCCCTCATACACGTGGGATCTATCTCGTGCACTGGCCAAATGTCACACGTACATTTGGACGCGAATTGCTTGTGCTCCCACGTGGGGCCGACCCATATGCTTATATCCTCTCCGTCAATTGGTCGTAAAATAAAAAAATTGGGACAGACCGCAAAACTCAAGTGTTGCATGCCACAGGAAGCAATTGGGATTGAACGCCCACCATTGAAACCCTTTTGTGGGGCCACATAAGTTTTAGATCAGGATAAATGCATGTTTTTAGTTCATCCCATTGATAATAACCTTACGAACGGTTTGGATATCATATAAACATTACGGTGGGCCCCAAGAAAGGTTTCAACGATTTTGGGCGTTTCCATCCCCGCTGTTTCCCTGTGGTGTGGCCCACTAGAGTTCCGGATCTGCCTAATATTCGATTCATGTCGTAACGTGACTTGAAAAAAAGTGATGGACGTGGCGGATTTCTCACGTACATGTCAAGATCATACACGTGCCGCGTGTGGGGCCACAAATTTAGGCAATTTGATCCTTAAAAAATTCAACGTACGGTAGCATGAAATCCTCACCGTTGTATCCGCATCCGTCACAATCTCACCGTAGAAGCTGTAATTCTCTACCCTGATGAAACATCCATCCATGTAAACGCGCCCTCCATTCGTGGGGAAGCAGCCATGGAGGAGCGGCGCCATCTCTGAGAAGCAGATCGAGCATTCGGATAGGGAGAGATCGCCTATGCATTCGGCCATCACGTACGTCCGATCGGGTGGTACTCCGATCGACGAGTAGCCAAATCCCTGCCGTTCGATCTGGACTTGAACTGCGTCCATGGATCGCACGAAGTTTTCCGCGAACATCGATATGTCATTCTCGGGTGTGTTCTGGCATATCCGCGCGATCATGTCAGCCCGTGGCCGAGCCTGGGCAATGGACGGTAGGATCGATGAAGAGAAGAGGAGGAGGACAGTGGTGATGAGGGAAGTGGCCATGAGAGAGAGACGTGGATGAAAGAGAAATGACTATGGATATTTTTGTACTTTTGGAGAATATGAAGGATGTGGGAATTGATTAAATTTTGGTATGTTTGTGTTGTGCTTACTTGCTATATCCCGGGATCATCACCAAGTCTGTTTGGCATGCCCGGTCAATCCCGGGATTTGACTTCCAATCCCTTCCAATACCATCCAATCCCTTTCAATCTGCTTGGCCAAACGGGCCTTAAACGGTTGGGGAGAGAGAATGGTGGCGAATCCAACAGCTGCAACTAGAATCAGCGCGAGTGTTATAAACTAACATGCGCACGTAGCCAACTGTTCTTGTTTTAGACAGCACCAAACATCCCAGTTCTGTGGGCCCACCATCTGTATGTGTAAAATCCATTCCGTCCATCAGGTTCAATTTTAAATTCTAGGACCTTTAGAGCAGAGATAAAAATAAAAAATTCAACCAGATCCACAACTCAGTTGGGCTACATGACAGCGAATAATCCCAACTATAGGTTTTCATTTGCGAGGGCACCATGGTGTATATATCTCATCAAAACCGTTAATTAAGTGTTATTCATTATAATTAACTGAAGATACAAAAATCATCCCGATATAAAACTCAGGTGGGACGCACCACGTGAACTTAAAGATTTAAGACGGGTGGGGTTGCCGTTTTTACAAAAGGGCCTCGTACCATGACCTATGTTAGAAAAGGATATCTTTCAGTCACTTTAATTTTTTGGCCTTTATAACATTTTTGAATTTTTTGTTTTAAGGGATGAAAGTGTTCTTGTTGTATGGGAGAGTTGGTACGATGATTGCATCTTCGAGAATGCAAAAACTGCCTTTTTAAAATTGTAAGGTGGGCCTCACTGAACGTCAAATGTGTCCACTTCATGAGAAATTTGATCCACTTATTTTATTCGCTCAGCTCTAAAATTCTAAAAAACACTGCGTTGAATATGATTCAAGCATCTATGGCTCACAAATGGCATCAACGTTGTTTTGTGTGTTCATTTCCAAATATTTTATCTAGTGGTCCACTTGTGATGTTGTTTTCTCTCAAACTTAGGCACATGCCTTGAAATTAGAACTCCCATTGATAGGAAGGTGTAAATTTAACCCATAACCACCGAGTGGGCCCCATAAGAGCTGTACTAAAGCTCATAATATGTGGGGCCAAGACAAAGGAGATGGCCATTTCCCTATTTCAGTTTTTTTTTTTCCAGAGAAGGGGACCGGCACATATTTCAAAGGTTTTGACGGTTGGAAGATAGTTGTTCGGAGCTAACACACTCTTCGGCGACATTCTGATGAACCTATGGTATCTTCATTTTGGGACCCACATTAACTGTATTGCCGAAAAATGTACTCTTTTTATTATTATTTTTTATTTACATTTCCTATGAAAATTTTCAGTTTTCTGATAATTTTTTCACACTCTGACGACCACTGCTTCTTGTCGGCCTTCCAATTACAATATCGACACAATGTTAAGTGTAAATACACAATGGGGTGATCCATTGTAAATGCCCAATGGCGATCACACCTGGGAAAATACACTTGGGATTTACACAATGTTAAGGGCCTGTTTGGATTCGCGTATAGTATTGTACTGTACGGTAAAACTGTCCCGTCATGGTATTCGTGACACTGTATCAAGTTTGTGTGGGAAATGTGATTACCACTCACATTGTTTGGGTAAGATTGGAAATGTACACCCCAACATTTCCAATATCCTCACTCAATGTTTGGGAGTGGAGTCCCTATGAATGTTGCATTGCAATATATCAACGGCTAATCTTCCCTCTCTCCCTCCCCTGCCATTCCCTCCTCTGTGCTCGCTCCTACCAAAGCTTCTCGTTTCCTCCCGCCTGAAACTATAAAAAACCAAAAACCCTCTAAATCTCAATCCCTAGCCAAACACTCCTCCCTTCGAATGCAACAACACTTGAAATGCGCAACCTAGAATCGAAAAAAATAAGTTTGATTTTTGGCTCCGCCTTGAAAAACATCTCTGAGAAATCCAATTTCAATCCTTTAGCTGGCGCAACAGCTCCTGATCAAATCCTAAAGGAGTTGATTTCATTGCTTTCTTCCTTCTCCTCCTCCAGCAACATCAAATCTAGCCTTGGGAAGCAACTGAAGTCGTCAAAGAAATCAACTAGGGTTTTGTCCGAACCATCATCTACTTCGTTGTCTTGGTTGAAGAAATCCGGTTCCGATACCAGAAGAAAAACGATAGATTCGGATTTATTTATTTATTATTATTTTTAAACATTTCTGATATGATGGTGCAGTGCAATGAAAGCACTGCGCTGCGGCCTGCATTGTAATGTGACTGACGAGATGCGTGGACAAAGGAAAACGGTTCGGCAACATACTTGAGCCGTCAGCGTACCACGCATTGGTGTTTGGATTCAAACCAGCTGAAATGTATATTTTATTAAATTATACATTGCTGTACCATCTAGGCCCGAAATCCAAACACGCCCTAAGTGTAAATACACCTAAGAGAGGTAGAGAGGTGAGTGCTAAAGCTAGATGGGAAAATCCAAGGGCAAGCATAGATTTGGATAAGTACTACCACCTAGCTAAGGAGCAAGGTCTTGAATGTAGGCTCTCATGGGCATTTCTTTGTGTATGTGTAGTTCATTTAACAAATGGATAGATGAGAATATTCAAGTTGGAGAGTGATTTTAATAGTTTTTTTGCTGGGCTGTGTGGGCCTGTTTTGGTGGGGCCATTAAGGTTTGGGTTGACCTTGGGACCACATCATTACCACCTTGTTGATGCATCTCCTTGCTACTAGTGGGCTAGAGTAGGCATGACAACGGGCTAAGGTGGGATTGGGCCTAGCCTAGCTAATACCTTAAAGCCTTGAGCATGGACGTGGTCAGCCCTTGCTTTTTAAGGAAAAGGATTCAAGGATCAACATTTTGAAATAAGTTTAATAATGAAACTTGTTGGGTATCCTTATGAGTCGAATCATATATAAAGCGTGGATATTTTGAAACATGACAAGAATTCAATGTAACTGTACAATGAATGGGAATTGTTGGTGAGTGTCTTTGAACAAGCCATTCTCATTGTATAATAGTGGCCACCATAATGATTTGACCAGGTCTGGTAATTTCATCATAGGCCTTGGTTCAACCCCATCTAGATACATACAGTGGCTAGATTTGAAGCCCGACCTTCCTCTTGAGCAGAAACGGATTGGCTACTCCCCCTGCCATCAGCCCAGTGGCTGGTAGTCTATGGGCCCCGCCATGATGTATGTGTTTCATCCATTCCGTTCATATATTTTTACAGATCATTTTATTATTTGATCCTAAAAATGAGATGGATATAAGTCTCAGGTGGACCACACCACAGGAAAACAATAGTGATTGGATATCCACCATTAAAATCCTCCTGAGCCCTATTGTACTGTTTATTTGACATCCAATATGTTAATTGAGTCATAAAAGCCCCAGCTTAAGGAAAAAGGACAAGGATCAGCTTGATACAAAACTTCTATGGCCCCAAAAAAGTTTTTAATGGTGTAAGCTCATTCAACGCTATTTCCAATAATGCGGTCCACTTGACATTGGGATATATCTCATTTTTTATGTCATTCTATAAAATGATCTAGAAAAATATATGGACGGCATGGATGAAATATATACATCATGGTGGGGCCCACAGAGCACCACCATCAGCCATTGGCCGGTGGCAGGGGAGTAGCCGATCTGTTTCCCTCTCAAGCAAAGTTTAGGTGCTCCACGAGCTCTGGAAACGGATTGGCTACTCTCCCACGGCCGGTCCTTAGCCGGGCCCCATCATAATGTATGTGTTTCATCTATGCGGTATGTATATTTTTCTAGATCATTTTATGGTATGAAAAATAAGGTATATCTTAATCTCAAGTGGACCACATTATAGGAAACAGGGTTGAATGAATGTCAACCATTAAAAACTTTTTGAGTTCTTTTGGTCTTTATAACTTAATTAACATATTGGATGTCAAATAAACAGTACAGTAGGCCTTATGAGAATTTTAATGGTGGATATCTTATCACTATTGTTTTCCTGTGGTGTGGTCCACCTGAGATTTATATCCCTCTCATTTTTGGCACAGAGCCCTAAAATGATCCGTAAAAAATGGATGAACGGAATGGGTGAAACCGGGCCCACAGAGCACCGACTATGAGCCAATCCGCGTCCCAAAGCTATAGCCTTACAGGGCTTAGGGCGCACGGCACGAGATGATGACACCGACGCGACTTACACAGGGGAGTCAAAGATGAGCGGCTTGGATCACGCACGCGGAAGTGGAACTGGTGCGAGTACCGACCGAGGACACCGTAAAACTCCTCGCTACCGACCAGAGTCATAAGAACCCTAAACCCGAGAGAGAGAGAGAGAGAGAGAGAGAGAGACAGAGAGCGCGAGCGAGGTAGAGAGGTGGAGCGAGATGGGAAAAGCCAAGGGCAAGCATAGATTGGATAAGTACTATCACCTAGCGAAGGAGCAAGGTTACCGTTCTAGAGCTGCTTTCAAGCTCCTCCAGCTCGACGCCAAGTTCCGTTTCCTCCCTTCCTCCCGCTCCGTCCTCGATCTCTGCGCCGCCCCTGGCGGTTGGTTGCAGGTCGCCGTCCGCCATGTCCCCGTCGGCAGCTTCGTCCTCGGCGTCGACCTCTTCCCCATCCGTCCTATCCGCGGCGCTCTCTCCATCGAGGAGGACATCACCACTCAACGCTGCCGCTCCTCCATCAAGAAGCTCATGGATGAAAACGGCTGCCGTGCTTTTGATATTGTCTTGCACGACGGTTCCCCCAATGTTGGTGGCGCTTGGGCTCAGGAGGCCACTAGTCAGGCTGCTTTGGTTGTCGATGCCGTCAAGCTCGCCACTGAGTTCTTGGCACCCAAGGGGACTTTCGTCACCAAGGTGGGGTTTTTATTGGTTTTCTTCTTTCTTTTCATCTTTTTTTTCTTTTTTGGTAATTTAATAGTTTATGTTATGGTTTTGGAGCATTCGTTTTCCTCATTTCGCTATGTCAAATGCCACCTTTTTCTTTTGAAGCAGGGTGAAATTAGTCTAGTAGGGTTACCAATGCTTTTTCTTCTTCTTCTTCTTCTTTTGGTTGCTTCTTTATTGAATTGGTAATGCTAGTTTCTTGCATATTATCTATTGCTGTTATTGTAGTCACAGCCGCTGCTTTCATCATCCTTGGGAGTGTCCTTTCTTGCTGCCTTTATTTATTTATTTTACTAGGGATACTGAAATTTCAACATTGTATTGGATCCAAAAGCAGATAACCTTAGTACCTTCTACATCACCTATTTTCGTTCACCATTCCCTTTCCCCCCAAGAAGGCAGTGCGATGGGCATTCAGTGTTGGAGTCAGCCTGTCTCTAAATTCCTTAGTTGTTGTCGTTGTATAAGAAAATAATAAGAATAGCTTACTTGAGTACACGATTTACGCCTGACACTACAAAATAGTCCATTGTCTTAGGAAGCATTGCCATGATGTTCTTCCCTGTTGATGTTACCAGCTGTCCTTCTTCTTTCATGTTTGAAATGGGACCTTTCAGATTTTGGATTTTCCTGTGGGGAAATGCAACTGCTTATGTAAGACTACACAATAAGTTTCAATAGCAGGAAGTTTCTCCTAAGGGGTCGTTTGGATGTCTGTAAGTTTTGAAGTTGTGACTTTCACCTGAAGTGATTTTCAGCTGTAAACCACTTACAGGGAAGTGAATTCTCACCCCAGCCCCATTTTTGTGTGTGACTTACAGGTGAATTTCCTCCAAACACCACCTGTAAGTGACTTACCTGTAAATCACTTCCCACTTACAGAACTTACAGGCATCCAAACGACCCCTTAGTAGCAGAAAGTTTCTAATTGAGTTGCCACTCTTCCTCCCCTCTATGAAGTTCCTCCTACTGTTGGCCACTTCTGTCAAATCTGCCTTTAGCCACCGAGTTTGTACCTTTTTTTTTTCGTTTTAAGTCAACTTTCAATATCGTATTTAGCTAAGTTATTATTATTATTATTATTATTATTATTATTTTATATATGCAACTGGTTAATAAGTATTTTCTTTATATTTTACTAGATAGAGATACATTCGGTGTATTTTAGTTTTATTTTATAAAGACTAATGAGAATTGGCTATTCCTAGCTTGTGCAACCAAGAAGTATTGCTTAATGTGCCTGTCTCCAGTCTCTGTGTTTATCCCTCTCAAATTTCTATTTTACATTGGAGGTGTTTTATGTGAATGCCTTTCTGAGATCTTCCTTTTAGTGCCCTTGCACTGTTCATTGGATAGTTGAATTTTTTAGTTTTCAAATATTCCTGGCTTGGCAAGTATATCACCAGTCCCCTTTGTTTGCTAATGCTTTCTACTATTTTGTGACAGGTTTTCAGGTCACAGGACTATAGTGCTGTTCTCTACTGTCTCAAGCAGGTGAGGTTTCTTTTCTCGCTCAGGACTTGTTTGTTCATCTCTGTAGGTGGTTCATATGGATGGTGTAATTTGCGTGGCAGCTATTTGACAAAGTAGAGGTGACTAAACCTGTTGCTAGTCGTTCAACATCTGCGGAAATTTATGTGGTCGGTCTTAGATATAAGGCCCCTGCAAAGATTGATCCTCGCCTTCTTGATGTTAAGCATCTATTTCAGGGAGCTATAGAACCCCCTAAGGTAATTTAAATAAGTTCTTTGACTCAGAGATTGATGCATGCTGTCCATACTAATTGAGATTGTTTTGTTCTCATACTACTTGGGCATCTGATGCAGGTGGTTGATGTTCTTCGAGGAACAAAACAAAAGAGACACAGGGAAGGGTAAGCCTTCTCTTTTTTGGTGGGTTTTGTTTGCACTATTGGCAAAAGCATGATGGCTGCTGTTTGTTTGCAGTTGCTGGCGGTATATTTAAATAAATTTGATTAGCAGTACGCTAGATAGACTACTTTCTGAATATGACATTTAGTTTTTTTTGCTGTCAACATGAACCAGCATGGACACAGACATTCCATGGCAGAGACGGATATATGAGGTTTTCTGTTAGGGTGCGTTTGGTTCACCAAATATCAAGAAATTTTATGATATCGTGCACCAAATTAGACTGATTAATCATGAAATATCATCATATTTTGTGCAACCAAACACACCCTTAAAAAAGTCCATATGAGATTTTGCCAACCTCATTTATTTGGGGTAAAGCTTAGATGATGATGATTGTATTCTGTATGAGCTTTTCTTGTCTCACATGCACCCTTCAACATGCACATCTTCATATAGAAAAAGGAACATGCACCTCTAGATGCTGTCACACGTTCCAACCACACATAGGATGTGTTATACTCGGCATTTGTGTAGGACATCTGATCTGTGTATCAGGTGGAGCCCACTGTGTAGATCATATGTCTAGGTCACACATGTATGAAAACAACTGATGGTCTACAGGAACTTCCAAATTCTTCGGGCCATTTGCTGTTGTATTTTTCATGTTTGGATTACTTGATCCTTGAGTAGCCTGAATATTTTGTCGAAGGATCTACAAGGTGGCTTCCACATGATGCATGACTCAAAATCCTATGTGCGCTAGCACACATGGCTGCATCTGGAGGTACATGTGGCGCTTCCTTGATCTCCATACCTTTTATATGGACTGTCTGTTTGTGTTGGGCATCTTGAAGTTGTTTTGTGAATGCCTTTAACATGCAATTTATTATGTTTTTCCACAGGTATGAGGATGGAGTTACAACTTTAAGGAAGGTATGTTCGGCTTCGGATTTTGTGTGGTCTGAATCACCGCTGGAAATTCTTGGTTCGGTTACATCTATATCGTTCGAGGATCCTGCTTGTTTATCGCTCAAAGATCATACATTAACAACAGAGGAGGTGATTTATCATTTTTGGTTTCGTTTTTCAAGATTTATTTCTCTCCTTTTCCCCTCCTGCAGCCAATTCTGACCATCTAGCTTAATTTTAATTTTAGATTAAAGCTCTATGCGACGATCTACGTGTTCTAGGAAAGCAGGATTTCAAGCATATCCTGAAGTAAGTCCTGTGCTGTTCTACGTACTCCTTATTACTTGCAAGTTTGAAACGAATCTCTGTTGGTGGCATTTTGAATCAGAACTTGTGTATGTTACTTCTCGAAATGGTTATGATCACTAGTTCTAAATTAATTAGGCATTTACACGTGTTTTACTATTTGTAGGTGGCGCATGCGCATAAGGAAGGCGTTGTCACCTGCTCAAAAAGTTGCTTCAATTGATAATGATGCTCAAGATTGCACTAAGGGCGATGACGATGATCGCATTCTTAATGAAATGGAGGAGTTGACCTACGCAATGGAGCGCAAGAAGAAGAGAGATAAAAAAATCCTTGCAAAAAGACGTGCAAAGGTTAGCAATCTTGTTTAAAAAACAATTTAGCAAGAAAGATGAATTTGCTATGCATTTCTTTTAGCTGATTTGCTCTTTCTTTCATTGATTGCAATCTCCAGGACAAAGCTCGCAAAGCAACAGGCATGCAAATAGATGCAACGGGAGATAGTTATGTTGATCACGAATTGTTTTCTCTTTCTTCTATCAAGGTTAGTTTGTGCTTCAATTTACATGTTTCAACATAGTTTCCAAAATTTGAAATTCTGTCTGCTGCTTTAAAGGATATTCCAACCCATCAAAGAATTGACTGGTTGCTATAATGATAATTCCTTTTTCCAATAATATATGACCATAGTAATATTGTAGACTTGTTGTATGACCATAATATTTCCAAAGAAGAAAAAAGACTGCACAGCTTGACCTTGCTGGTTCACCTTTTGGCACTCCCGTTCCTTTGAGACATGCAGTTGTGATATCTCCATGCCATTTCCATGTTCGCTTCAGGGAAAGAAAGAACTGCGGGCTGTTGATTCCACAGAGTTTATTGATGAGAATGACGACTTCAATGACAGCGAGGTTGAAGAAAACCCTGCAGCTTCTTACAAGGAAGATTCACCCAGTGATATTGATTCTGATGATGAACAAAGACGGTAATTCTCTAATCTTTTGATGTAGTCGATAGGTTGCAGATGATATTAGCGTCTTTCCTGTACAAATAAATGATGATTGATCTGCTTGCTGTGGATATGTAATGATGCATTTGATTACTCTTGGTTAGGTATGATGAGCAAATGGAGGAACTCCTTGATCAAGCTTATGAACGATTCGTGAGTAGAAAAGAAGGAACTGCTAAGCAGCGGAAACGTGCAAAGCTGGCCCTTAGTAAGGATGGTGGGGATTTATTGAAGGTATGATGAAACCAATGAAGTTAAAGGTGATATAGGTGCATGGCGAGGCATAGGTCTGAGGTGCTTGGGCCGCCTGCACTGCGCCTTGGGCCTTTGGCGATGTGCTTTCCTTGCGTCTCAGGCAAGGTGCTATCCCTGAGTACTACCTGTTGAATGATGCGAGATACCCTTATGATTATGGGTACCTCAGTGATGCGAGATACCCTTGTGATTATGGGTGCCTCAGTGATGCGAGATACCCTTTAGATTTAAGCTTTGATTTATGGAAAATACCACTTCTGTCAAAATTCTTAGATTTGAATTGGAATCTAAGAAATTTTGAGCATTTTGACACCCAAAATACCCCTTCTTACAAGATCAAAGCTTTGATTTATTATCTATTTTGACATCCATGGGGCCTAGCACTTTAGCTTTTGATTAATGATTACTGGTTGATGGATGTTTGATCATTGATTATTAGGTTGATAAATGGATGCTTGACTGAGATATTTGTTTTTTCTTAATTGCCTTAGGTTTTAATGTTAGTTTTCTTTTGAATGATTTTGTTGAGTTTTGATTGGTTTAATTGGGATGGTTTGTGGATTCATTGGAATGTTTAATTGTTAGGGTGATGCATGACCAATGCATGAACTCAAATAATGTGAGAGATCAATCAACAAAATTAAATTAACTAATAAAAACCACAATTTTTGCTAACATCATCACAAATATCAACATTTTAAGAGGAAATCATGCATAGTTTAAGATTAAGTTGTCAAGCATCGTCCTACAAGATCAATAAACATTAAAAACTCAGATCTAATGAATGTAGGAACATCCAAATAGCATAGGGTTAGGTCTATTGTAAAGGGGAATGACTAATACTACCCAAGGTTTACTAGATTTGTGTGTGGGTGAAGCTAGGGTTAGGGAAGTTTGGGGGAAAAGGGTGAAATTAGGGCTAAATTGGGGAATTGGATGGAGGGATTAAAGGGTTTATGTATTATGAGATAGGAATTAGGGTTTTGGATATATGGAAATTATGGATTTTAGGTTAATTGAAGGATTTGGAGATCTAGGGTTTGTGAATTTAGGGAAAATTGAGAGATTTGGGATTTTGGGGTAGGGTTAGGGTTTTGGAAGGAAGGATCAAAGATGCAAGGGGGAAGGAATATTGGGCCGTATGGACCAGCCGTGGGGCTCGCACGTGTGGTCGTACGGTCACACATGTGGGGTCTGGTCGGCTTGGGTTTGGTCCGTAATTGTGGGGTTTTGATGGAGAGGCTAATGAAGAAAGAAGATATTTGGAAATGTTTTGGATAGTTTGGGTGAAAAACAAAAGATATTTCAACAAAATACCTCGAACGGAGAAGGAAGATTCAAAGGTGGATAACTGGAAGCCTCACACTCCCGTGATTGAAGATTGGCATTGCATTGATATTCATTCAAAATTGCATGGAACAAGTCTTCACATCACATGAAGAAGAAGAAACAAAGAAGGTTTTTTTTTTTTTGAGAAATCCACCATTAGGGAGAGCTCAACACACCCCTTTTATATAGTCTCAAGAGCTTTTAGAAAATTACAAAATAGTCCTTGCTATATGTCTTTTAACCAAAATAACCATAGTCTAAGAAAAAACATATAAAACCACTTATAAATTGTCCAAAAGCATAAATCAAACATAAAACTAACTCCTAAAACAAATATCTGTCCTATAATGAAAAATGGTCCACAATCAATGACCAGATCATGTAATCCATGCTTTCCAACGGTTCGATCATTGTGTCCCTCAAATCCAACATTCCAAATCAATTTATAAAGCAACCTGTGTGCAATTTTCCAGTGTGGGGTTTTCCAGATGCTCGTACATGCACTATGGGGGTTTCAACATGGATACTTGCCTAGCCACGGAGAGATTGGGGCCCGCCCCTTCCTCTGATACGTGCGCAGAGGCGTACCTGATGTGATGTCCTCATCACAGGGTCTTTGGAAGTAGTGTCTATCATACGGTCTAAGATATGTAATAGCATTAAACTTAGTTCTATTTTGATTGCATTAAAATTAATTTTTAGATCTAAAGCTACTGAAAAAACTAATGTGGTCCAAATGACCCAGGTTTGAGATAGGATTTTTGGGAGGAGCTCAGAGGTCCTCTTAATTGTTGGGTGCCCCTTGGTTTTTGAGTGGGGACTTGAACATCATTAGATACAACCACGGAAAACTGGGAGGGTCAATACTCAAGAATTGCATCAAATATGATAGGATTCAATGAATTCATTTAAAATTGGGGGCTGGCCAATCTCCCTCACTAGGGAGCTAAATTCACTTGGCCAAATAAGCCTGTGTCTTTCTTCCAAGCTCAAGTCATGGGTCCCAAATCATTCAGAATTGAATGTATATGGCTTAATCTTCCTGTGTTTGTATCGCCAGTTGAAGGCTCTTGGATCTTCTTTAGTACTTTGGGATATGCAGCTTGTGACGCTCGTTGGTTATCTATGAAGCTTTGTATGCTAACGGAGAAGTTGAAAGTATGGAATTTAGAAGTTCTTGTGGACCTGAAAGCAACCAAACCAAATATCTATAAAAGAGCTTGATGATTTGGAATGTATTGAAGAAGAGTCCAGATATCTGCTTGCTTTGCTGCCACAGAGAAGCTGGTGCTGGCGGAAGTTCTGGATGATGTTTTGAGGGAAGAAGTGTTAACTGGATGTAGAAATCATGGATGGATGGATCAAGGAGGCAACAATACGGCTTACTTTCACAAGTTAGCAAATGCTCAAGAAGAACAAATCATTTTTCTGCTGTAACGATCAAGTTTTCTTGGAGAAGGATGTAGTCTGCTACTGTTTCATCAGATTATTCTCTGCTGCTTTTTTTTTTCCTGAAGACTTTTCTGTTAGCTGCTGCTCAGAGGTGTTAATTTTGATATGATATCCTTCCCAAGTCCTGAAGATCAGATATGCCTTCTTTCTCAAGGATTTTGAGGCCAGTCTTTCTGACTCATGCCGTTATTGGGCCTTGGGTCTTGATAGATTTCCTCTACTATTCAACCAGAATGTGGGAGTGTGAATAAAGTGGGTGTCATGATAGTTTTTGAAGACTTCTACAAGTCCTTGGGTGCCTCTTTCTTTGTCCTCATCCTGAAGAAGGATGGTGCTGAACATGTTATCGATTTTAGACCTTTTATTTACAAACTCACTGCTAGAGTTTTAGGGTTGTGTTTCAAGAAGGTGATTGGCACTGTCATTTCAGAATCTCAGAGCACCTTCATTTTGGGAAAATCTGTTTTCGACGAGTTGTTTATCAAAATGAATTTATTGATGAATACTCTTAAGAAAGCATATTTTTGTTACTCATATGCAGTACGTGGATGACACCTTACTATTTGATGATGGTTTAATATCGGATGCCAAGAATTTTATGGAAATATTAGTATGTTTCGAAGTGGTTTATGGACTTAGGATGAATATCTTCAAAAGCAGCATCATCAGTGCCGATCTCAATACTGGGGGTATCTTCTATTGCAAGGGTGATTGGTTGCAGGCTGGCTGCCTTTCAGCTGAATTAACTTGGCATTTGGGTCTCCAATGGGGGTGTGGGAGTTTGGGACTCAGTTTTAGAAAGATATAATGAAATGATGGTGATTTGGAAATGCAAACTCCCCTCTAGGTTGGATAATTACCCATATAAAGGCGTTCCTTTCCTCACTGCCGTTATACCTTCTGTCATTTCCCTGGTGCCCCGTGACTTCGATTGAATCTATTATCAAGCAGTTCTTGTGGAATGACAGGTTTGGATCTCACAAGTTCTGTTTGGTGTCGTGGGATAATGTGCGCTTGGCAATTAAGTGTGATGACCTTGGATTAAGAAGCACTGGAACAGTTAACCTGGCTATGCTAGGTAAACGGGTTTTGAGGCTGGGGAGTGGGGAGGAGTCCCTTTGTGGAATGGTTATTGTAGTGAAAACATGAAAGCTAATGATGGGTGGGGTATCAGACATGCATCCATCGGATCTGGTTCGCCTATTTGTAGAGCTATTTCATGGGCACATGCCTATTGTTCCAACAGTTTGCCTTTCATAATTGGTACTGGGAAAATGTGCATTTCTGGGCAGGGTAATGGTGGCCGTAATGGCCGCCCCCTGGTAATGGATCATTACCTGGCTGTTACGGCCATCACAGGACCGTTAGGTGGTTGTTATGGGCCATTTCCCCCATAATGGCCGTTATGACCCCGTAACACATAACGGTTACCATCGTTACCATTACGTAACTGTTTTGGAATACCTTGTTTCTGGGAAGATGTATTGTGCTTGAAGGCTTCCTTTGGAGTTATTTGAAGATGTTTAGTTCATTGCCAGTTGTAGAGGTGACTCAATTAATTCCTTCCTGCATCAAGGGGAAAAGATTGTTTGGTGCCATTTGTTCCATCTGATATCCAAAGGACATTATGTGATTATCAGTCTGGGGAGGATGCTTGGGCTTCTTCAAGGAATTTATATCCTGCAAGTTCATACTGACAGAAGGATATCGCTTTGGAATTTAGTGGGATTTTCACCTCAGATCTCTCGAGCAATCCCTGGTGGAGACCACTGTGACCAGATCATTGGTATTGTCTTTTATTTGTCTGTTCTGGTCCCACTAAAAGTGAGGCCCTTTGTGTGACAATCTGTATCGACAAAATTCTCACAATTGATCACCTCAAGAATGGAGGGACATGTTTGGCAAATAGATGCTTTGTTGTGGGAATGTAGATGATTTTAATAATCTCCTTTTGCATCGCTATTTCATGAAGGAGATATGGGCTTCAATTTCTCCAAGTTTGGTATTATGTGAACTATGCTTGACTTGGTCTGGTAGCTATTCGAAGGATAGTCAACAACTGCGTGGGGCCCTATTGTAGGCTTCTGTGGAAAATGGGGGCATTGGCTGTTTTGTGGGTTGTGGGTAGAAAGTAACAATAAGATTTTCAACAGTAACCTCTCTCTCTCAAAAAAAGAAAAAAGAAAAGAAAAAGAAAAAAAGGATTTTCAATGGTAAGGCTCTTTATGTACTGCAGCTTGTCCAAGATTTTTAGAACTCTTATATTATGAGCCCAGGCTGGCCTGTTCCCTGATTTAAAGGGCTGTCTTTGTCGATATTTATTGGGTGCTGGCATGGTATCTTCAGTCACTGGAAAGGACTGAAGTATCAGGCCTCTTGGATTGCTCCCTCTCTGATGTGACAAGATCACCTGATCCTCTTAAGCCAGTCTGGCTGGGAATGGCTTTGCTGTTTTCGAGAGAGATTTTCCAGCTTTGAGTGATTAAACGGGTTCATGCTAACATAACTCAAGAGGACTGAATAAATTGCATTTGTCACAAATTCATACCAATAATAGTTTGAATTTTGATGTAAAAGGTTTATTGATGGGGTTAACCATTTCGATAATAAAAAGAGGGGCTCTTTTCTGGTGCCAGCTGGCATTTTACTGACTCTATACTTGGTTGAAAAGCCAAATGATAAGCGAGAATCATGGAAGAAAAAAAGGAAAATCAAAAGGAATCAATGGACCTACCACTGACACATCCTTATCCATGGTAACCCCAAGTGCATGCTACTCATACCAATGTGAGTGCACAGCTTTAGAGATGTCCTCTAGGGCATCAGGTATTGGGGTCATTCTTTGTGGCAATACTAGCAAATCAATTGTGCAGTTCTCACGGCGGATTGGATACAAAGACTAATTATGCAGAAGTAGTGGGTCTTCCTCAAGCTTGAAAGATAGCCGTGGACTATTTGAAAGGCTGATTATCCTAGAGTGGACTCAAGTAAACATCATTTCTTGGAATAAATGAGCTTCATACCCTTGGAGAGTGGTGGACATGATTGAAGAATGAAGAGATGATCGTGTGGGGGACACTATTTCCTTCCCTGCGATTACTATAGAGGCTAACTCTGGCGCGGACAATCTTCCTAGGAACGGGGCAAGCAGGAGTATTCTTCTTATTTTTTGATAGAAGATAAGGCAAAAATTGCATTGCCTTACTGCCTTATTTCTATTTTCTTCCCTTCTTTTTGCTGTAGCGTGGTTACCTGTGATATTTTAGCCCTGTTTTGTTGTTGTTGTTTCTCTGTTTTTCAAATAAAATTCCCACTTACAAGAAAAAGACAGTTGCATCTAGGTGCATCCAGGCCTCTGGACTCTGGAGCGATCTAAGGGCACTTGTGGCTTCTGCCTTTTAACTATACTGGATGAAGCCGAATCCTGAACTGGAGATCTTATGTTTTGTGATAAACATTTATCAACAAGGGGCTGATAGTTTCTAGATTGCAATGCTTATTACCAATGTTCAAATCCTGTTATTTGTGGTTCAAATTCTACAATTTAAGATGTGTCAGTACACATGAAGTGTAACATTTAGTCAGAAAATGGAATTGTAGTGTTCCATGATTGTTAATGGTTTGAATTCCATTTCATCTCCTCTTACCCCTTTTGATCTGTTGATAACTTGATATCCTGTTTAAGAAGCATGTGCAGTTGTCTACTGTTATTTTTATGACCATATTTGAGAAAGTAACCACTATCCTTAACTGCACAGCTAATTATATTGTGTGATTTTTCTGTCTTGATGTTGCAAATCATTTGTTTGTTCACACAGGGTGATGATGGGGATGACCTAATTCCCTCAGATCATGATTCTGACAGAGATGATGCAGAGAATGATGTGAATCCTCTTATGGTACCGCTCCATGAGGAGGAACAGCCAACCCAAGAGCAGATTACAGAGAAGTGGTTTAGTCAGGATATCTTTGCCGAAGCGGCGGAAGAGGGGAAATTTGCACGATATGACAGCGAAGACGAAGGGGAAGTGCGAGAGAGAAAACTCTCAATACAAAAAATTCCCAAGGAAAATAAAACTCGTTCTGAGAACTTGAGTGTCTCTAAAACTCAAGTTTCTCAGCCTGAAGACTTTGAGATTGTTCCTGCTGAAGCTATGGACACGAGTGACGACTCTTCGTCATCCGATGAATCGGAGATTGATGATGATGCGAAAGCAGAGATACTGGCTTATGCCAAGAAGATGCTGCGGAAGAAGCAGAGGGAGCATATACTTGATGATGCCTACAACAAATACATGTTCGACGATGAAGGTCTGCCAACTTGGTTTATAGAGGAGGAGAAGAGGCATCGGCAGCCAATCAAACCAGTGACCAAAGAGGAGATGGCTGCAATGAAGGCACAATTTAAAGAGATTGATGCCCGCCCAGCCAAGAAAGTGGCCGAAGCCAAAGCTAGGAAAAAGCGGGTAGCAATGAGAAAGCTTGAGAAGGTTCGTCAGAAGGCGAATTCCATTTCAGATCAGACTGATATATCTGATCGGTCAAAGGGGAAGATGATTGATCGGCTTTATAAGAAGGCAGTTCCGAAGAAGCCTCAAAGGGAATATGTGGTTGCCAAGAAGGGGGTCCAAGTGAAGGGTGGAAAAGGGAAGGTGGTTGTTGACAGGCGGATGAAGAAGGATGCAAGGTCCCATGGAATGGGCAAGCCAGGGAAAGGTGGCTTGAAGAAGGGAAAGAATGTGAAAGGGAAAGGTGGCCGAAGAGGAGGCAAAGGGGCTACAAAAGCATCAGCGAAAAAAGGAAATAAAGGAAAGAAAAACAAGATGAGCATGGGTGACTGACCTGCTTCTCAGTTACGCTACTTGTCATCTCTCCCCACTGAAGTACAAAATAGCCACAACAAGCGGGTTTTTCGATTATTCATTTCTTTTACCTTCCTTGTTGATTATTTAAACTTGGACAAGGTTGCTGTTTGATGAGATCTATATCAGGTTATTTTGTCTTTCCAGATTTTCTTTGATAAATGCCAATTTTGAATAGATGCCACCCACTGTGGCAATGAAAAAGTACTAGACATGCGGTTCTCTTGCCCTTCCTTGGCCAAGCAATCTTCTGAGTTGGCCTCTACGGAAACTAAATTGAAAGAAATCTGAAGCGAAGACAAAATTTTAAGTGAATTGCCTCCTCCATACCTGGATGTTAATGCCCTTCTCTGTGGATTTTATGATACTATATAATTTATGGTGTCTCAGGAATATGTTGGTATTTGTTGTACTTTGACAGTTGTTGAATGCTTTGGAAAACTTTCCAATAAAATTCATTTTATCTTCCCTTTTCCTCTTCACAAGAAATAAATCCTCCATGTCCCTGTTTCTTTTGGGAGCGGATTATGTGTGGCCCTGACCTCACCCAAGACAGTTTGGCCCTCACTGTGGGTCCCAACTTGATGTATATATTCTACATCCGTTTTTCCAGATCATTGTAGAGCATGAGCCCAAAAATGAAACAGATCCGATTCTCAGGTGGACCATACTGTAGGGAACATTGGCGATTGAATGTCTTACTATTAAAAGCTTACTAGGGTCCACTGACCACTATAATGTTTCCGTAATCTTTATTTGCCATCCAACCTGTTGATATGGTCAGATAAACTTGGATGAAGGGACAAAAAATATCATCTTGATCCAAAACTGATGTTTCCATAATGTTTATTTGCCATCCAACCTGTTGATAAGGTCACATAAACCTGGATGAAGGGGAAAAACAAATATCATCTTGATCCAAAACTTGTGGCCCATTAATGGTGAATCACCATTGTTTCCTCCTATGATATGGTCCACCTGAGAATTGGATCTTTTTTGGGCTCATGCTCTACAATGATCTGGTAATAGGATGGACGTGTGGATATAAGATATATGCATTCAGGCGAGTCCCATGGTCCGCACCTGATCCACTTTCTTTTATTTTTCCCCAATTTTACTTGTCTAGCCCCACATCATCATTGTCATGCTCCACATCTCTATGCAATTCTAAACTGTTGATCTTTTTATCTCTCAAACTAGAAGGCCCTGTTAGGACTTTAGTGGTGGACACTTGAAAAAATGAGTTCATCTCATTTTAGGCCACTCCGAGTTGACTCAGTGAGTTTAACAATGCTTTAGAACGCCACGGCTCAATGTTCACATTAACATGGAGGAACTGCATGATAGAACCTGCATCGTTTTACAATATACACGGGTTAATTTAACAAGTGGGGCGGGCCCATAAATTGGTAAATCCAGACCATTAGTATATTGCATCCCAATGTAGATGGACAATGCCATAAGAATCTTCCCCATTGGTAGTTTCTAACAGTCAATCTCGGTGCGTTTCTCCATTTGAATGTGACCATTCTCTTCATAGTCGTCTACATGCAAAGATTAAGATTGTCTTTACGATGTAATTTCTGGTCCATCCATGGTTGGATGCAACAGATTAATGGTCTAGATTACTGAACCAAGGGCGCACTTGTCAGATCTGAAAACCCTGTACATGGGCGAGGAAGTAGGTATTTGATCGCATTTATCCTGACAATCTAATCTCCCCTGGAGTTCGTTGGAACCGGATTGCCAGGTGATTTGCCACCAGTGTTATCCCTAGTGGCAGGCTGTGGGGCCCATCTTGATGTATATGCCCATTTTGCCAGTTTATTTTAGGGCACGAGCCCAGATGGAATAAATGCATAACGGTGGGCCCCACGGTGCCTGACACCAGGTGTACCCCTGATGGCAGGGTCACTAGGCAATATCTTCCGACGACTCATGATCAACCGAACCGTCCCACTCGACCCCAGATGCTGATTGTTCCAATTATCAGAATCATCCATTCCAGGGTGACAATGGGCTGGACACAAGTTGGCCCTGATCCGGCCTAAGCCCAGCCCTGACCCTACTGGGCCAAAGGAGGCCCCAGGTCGGGCCCTAAACCGCATGGCCCCAGCTCACATTCAACTCTAAAAATCAATGGCAAGGATCATCAAAGCTTTGATCATGGGACACCAGCTTATGCATGGTAGCAAAGAATACCAACGGTTCAAATCATCAGGCCATCTCAGCATGTGGGCCTTTTCACTTCATCCTTATTTTTGTTTAACATGTAAACAAAATTTCCATAAATTAAAATTAAAAAAGAAAAAAGAAGAAGATATACAACAATCCAATTCATGCCGACACAGCCTAAGACAAGCCTTCATGAACTGAAGAAACTCACTAAAAGCATGACATGGAAGTTCAAACCATCCACGGGATTCTTTTCTGAAACACCACAATCAAAACTGGCTGATATCAATCAGCCGATGATGGTTTGATTTTAATGTCTGGCCAGCGGATGGCAATTCTGTAAGAAAATCCAGCAAGCCGCCAACAACAGGAGATGGGCAGCGATCATTTTGCATAGCCGATCGATGATGACAGTTGGATAGGCTGGCATCTTTGCTGATAGATGATTTTTCATGCATCACTTGAGTTCCTCCAATCATCCGTTAATGGAATGTTACTCAATAGATCAGATGCCAAATGCTTTGATTACTCATCTTCCAACAAAGACATCACCGGAATTCCTTTGGTAGAGAAACTTGAACACTTCACGAGGAGCTCTTCGCCAACCTCAAAGTCTCTCGTTCCATTCGTCTGCACAGCAGAATAAAGGTGGATGTAAACAGTAATAAATCATGATGGTTTATGCCTAGAACTAAAACGTAGATGGGACAGTATAAATTCAGAATAGTTGAAAAACCCGAAAACTCAACTCGACATGATGTTCATCTAGGTTGGGTCGACTTGAAGGTTCAACCTGACCCGAGTTGATATTTAATTATTACAAAATTAAAAAAAAAAAATTAGGCATGTCAATCAATTTTTATAAGAATTGATTCCCTTTGTAGAGGTCAGGGATTCGAACCTCACCACTGCAGTCTACCCTCCATTCATATTTATAGAAATCCTTTCATAAGGCAAGTGAATCAGTTTTGAGTCATGGCCAGTTGTGTTGAGTTGACTGAGTCATCAGGTCAACTTGGTGATCCTTTCTGAGTCGAGGCGGAGTCATTCCCAGTACTGAGTTTCCCAATGATTTGGTTCGAACCCTCAACAAGTTGAGTTCGCTTGGCCGAATTTTGAGTTTTAGAACTATGAAATCCAGTTTATTATTATTATTATTATTTTCAAATACCACAGATTGTCAAATCAGTTTGATTTGAAACAGAGCCAACTCATGGTTGCAGATGCATAAAAACCATTCACAAGTCTGGCATATATGAGTAATAAACTGAGACAGGAAATCTAAGTGGTTTGTGCAGGGAGAGCTTGAAGAGGCAATTCGCAACTAATGGGGCCATTCATCAAGCGATGCCCACCATGAACATGATTTGCCAAAAATCAGGCGGGTCCACATTTCAGGCAGAGCATGAATGTATATAGCTCACACCATTCTTTTCTAGCTGACCTTTTTTTTTTTTCAAACATGTTTGCCCTACAAGATGTGGTCTGGCTAGAATTTTGGGCGAGTACAAGTTCACCAAGGGTCCACAATTGAGTGGCCTTGGCATGGTTGGCATGTACATCACGAAGCGCCTCTTCAATCTAATCCTTGTCTAAACAGCCTTCCTGTTTCTTCAGTTCCTGTGTAACAAACAAATGAAAGCAACTAAAACTGATACGATAATAGACAACCCTTCACCGTGGTTGCAAGCGACATACCTCAAATCGATACATTCCACGAATTCCGCTGCCCAACTCGAGGACTAGCCCATGTGCACGTAGTTGGTAAACTTTGGCAGTAAGACGGTCTCCGAGCTTTAGGGACTTTGCACTAATGCCACCTTCATGTAAACCATTCGGCTTATCATTTACCCCTTTCTGCTTCCCCATAAGAGGCGTTGAATTCATAGCTTTGTTATGTGAGAAAAGACCCATGTTAGAGTTCGGAAAATTGCATCCATTAACATTCTCTGGCATCGGGAATGGCTCGGGTGTAGGATCTGATTCCAAAACCTTTTTGGGTCTTGGAGAATATCTCATACTCTTCTCATTTTTCTGGGGGAATGTCTGACCAGTGGAACTATCCCGTTCATCACATTCCGCGGCACTTCGGATTACGATGGATGTTGACGAATACGCAGTAGAATTCACCTGATCTTCATTTTTGCTGATTTGAGAGCCATTAATAACAGGGTTCTGGTCCTCTTTGGAGTCGGAAATGCCTGCTACTGATGCCCAAACATTAGGTGTTTGTCTAATAGGTGCAGCAGATTTTCCAGCAATGGAATTCTTCGACTCGGATCCTGGTTGGGGTAAAGTAGCCTTTAGAGAGAGTTTAATGTTGCCCCTAACGTCCTGCCCAATGCACATTAAAGACAGCTCCTGTCCTACAGATACTACATCAGAAACTCGAGACACCTGGAAAAAAAGGTAACATAGATGAGACTTGGTTGTCTGGACCAACATCCACAATAAAATTTGCCAAATATTACAAGAAAATTCCTGTGAATCTGCCAATAGATCAAATTGAAGCAACTGCTATGCAAGAATCGCAAGAAGTGCAATGCAACAGAGAGAATGCTGCTCTTGGAAGCCGGGTCTTCAATCCTACTCCCCCTAAACAGGTGAATGTTTCATGTGTTTGCATGATCTGGGCATTCATCAGGTGGGTGCCATCACTTATGTCCCGTGGCCCCAAAAACAGGTCGATTGGGTCATTGGGTAGACCACATGGATCTGAAACTCTGAAGAAACGGATGATTGGAAAGAATTGACCATTGGTCCACATTCAGTGTACAAGTATAGCCCACTGATCACCTCGGCTCGCCTTCCTGCCACAGCACATTCGCAGTGGCACCCATCTAACTGAACAGTTCAGATCTTGCACATGAGTGACACTGCAAGAGTGCATGTGTTCCTTCAAAATACAATTCCAGTAAAGGAAATCTATTGAACGGCTCAGATTTTAGCAGGGCTCATGCAATGATCTATTTAGCAAGGAAATATGGTTACCATGCAGAATTCATAGTAGATGGAATGGATTGAAGTCATGCTGAATCATAAAAGGGAATGAAAACCATGCTATATTAGCAGTTGTAGATACCTGTTCATGTGACAACTCAGAAATATGCAGTAGGCCTTGTTGACCACCATTAAATTCCACAAAAGCACCATACTCTTTGACTGAGGATACGACACCTTTATAAGTTCCACCAACTTCAATCTCACGTCCGATGATAAAATCAACCTATAGAAAAAAAAATTTGAAACTTATTTATGTTTACCATAGTCAGAAGCTACAAATACATGTTTCCTTGAGATTGTGCTTGCCACTTGAAAGTGAATTCATCAAATTTTAGTTAACATCATTTACATATTAATCATCATAGTTTATATAAATTGTTGGATATATTTTTATTTTTTAATCCCCACCAAAAAATTGGTCCGTAATAAATAATTATAATTAAATAAAATGAGCCAAACTCATTTTTAAGTGGCAACCAAACAGGCTCTGGGGCATTTCGCATGTCCAACAACCAATAGTCACATTAACTCAAGAGTGTAGGTTGTTCTAGCCTTCTAAGGATTCTAGACATCCTATCAAAGAAATAGAGTAAGAGGCAGTTCATTTCAATATGCTAGGATGAATCAAATGGCACAATGAGATCTATGGTTCAATGAGATTAGATTGTACCTTTTCTTGGGCCTTTTCCATGACTGTTTGATTCTTAGCAACAATGGTAAGCGTTCCATCACTCACAGAAATTCGAGCACCTAAATCATATAAAAAGAAGAAAACAATTGAATAAAACACTTGCCCCTTGCAACTATCTAGTATATAGACATCAGTACTGATTTGAAAAAAAACAAATACTGGTGCCATTTGAAGTGAGGAAAGTCGCACTTATGGAAATGTTTACACCAGTAAAGATAACCTCTGTGAAAGAGTTTTTGTTTACCGTGTTTCGGTACTGGAATCATCTTAGAGGATTAATGACATTATGTTAGGATAGTTGGAAAGAGATGCAAGGAACTTCATTCCCTGTGGGTATTCGCACGAGAGAGAACCTGAAGTAAAATGCATAACCGTGCCAACATGGCACACATGTGCAAGATCTGAGGCATTCACTGGCTTGGGCCCAAAGAATTCTCCAAACCAAGCATCTAGTGGCCCAGAAGTGAAGCCCGCAAACGAAGCAATATATGACAAACTTACAAGCACATGAATGGATCCATCCCAATTAAACGACTAAAAGGTGCGTTGAGAAGGAAGTTTATGCACAAAAAATTGAGCATGTCGCAACATCAACCAATTAGTTTTTCGTGAAGCTTGTGTTTAACTTCAACCTCCTTCAAATTGCAAATTTTGCAATTGATTATCCTAATATTTTCTTTCATACTGGCAATGTAGCATGTTTCTATGAAGACGTGCAATTGAAATGCATCTTACATGGACTGATTCCATTTGGTTCAATTATTCAGTCGAAATCTTATACATGCTACTCTACTACCAAAATGATCTGTCATGGAACACGTGGAAACTTATTTATGTTAACGAAAAAAAGAAAAGAAAAGAACACCGGAAGTGTGCTGAAGTTTTAAAGCAAACCTGTTTCCTGTTCAATTTTTTTCTTTAGAGAACCGTGAAGTCCAACCAAGCGCCGGAGGGATTCATTGCTGAATTTCAAGGTAGCTACAACAGATCACAAATTGAACAATTCAGGACCACATAAAATTAGAACCACAGCTCGACTTACCAAAATGCCAATGAAAGAGTAAGTTTCCAACCTAATCGCGGGGCGTTTCTATTGTCTTGAGTACGCGGGGCATCTATTTCTCGTTCCATATGATCGAGGATTTGCAGGCGGCCTTTCAGTGCTGGATCCAGACATTCACAGATGATATCAAGGGGGATTCCAGCAGGTTTTATGTCCAACTGAATTGCAGTAACTCCTTTCCGTGTGCCAGCAATTTTGAAGTCCATGTCCCCCAAATGGTCTTCAAGACCCTGGAGAGTTTAGCAACAATGGAACCTTATGTTTAAAATCTGACAAATAGGATGTTTCAAAGAACAGTACAGGCGAGCTACTTTATGGTAAGTTAAAAATTGGGGTCTCATTATTTCTTATGCCTCTTCACTTCAAAAGCAATGAGCATGATCATCATCTTTAATTCCATTCAGACATTTTGGGCTTTTCAGTTGTTTGAGAATAACACCAGAGAGAAAGGGGAATGACTTTTTTTTAATCAAAAGAAAACCCTCTTTAGGCATTCGTCACAACCATGACTGTCAACAGCATACTAGATAACTCATGTGACGTATGGGAGCTCCTACCAATATATCTGTCAGTATCCGATAATCTGTAGTCATCCCAGTAGATGGATCAACTTCACTAACAAGTCCCACTGAAACACCTGCAACGTGTTCTCTTAACGGAATTCCTGCATCCATCAATGCCATACTCCCTACAAAGAACATTGTAGAGTATGTGACTCTCAAATGAAATTATATGATGCATCACTATCAACGAAAGGAAAACCATTAAAGAAGAAGCAAATTCAGGTATACATAAAATTTGTTTCAATTGATTGTTTAACATCTTGCAAGTTTTCCCTTATTTGTTTTTCTTCGTTTTTATCTTTTGGTTGAGTGTTATCCATACTTCCCTATTTTAACTTCAATTAGTAAAGAGTTTCTTCTTTTTCCTTCAACTTCTTTAGCAAATAGAGTCATGTTAAGGTCAAGAAAGTAGTTTTATGAAGGTGTATAGATACTAGACCATACATATGGTGTAGAGACATGTATATTTTGATTGAATTAAGCTTGTTTTCAGGCTTTCTTTCTTCTAGTTCTAGAAAAGTTGTTCTTCTATATTTTTCTTTCTGCTAGTCATATTGGAAGGTTTTTGAAGCCTATTCAACAGTCCTTTCTAGTGAAGTTTTATGCATAAACAATGTCCAAGCTATTGAAGTCGTAGGACAAATTTCATGAACGCATAACCTAAACCCTTTGATTTTGGGCTCAGTTCCCACTCCATACCACATCATAGTTATGTGGCAAGGGTGCGGACCAACACTCATTAGCATCACGCAAGATACGTGTTAGCGGACAACCAACTAGCGCACCAAAAGCTCTAGAGTTGATGGGGAATGACCGTTTTATCCCAATATGCAAGTTCTCCCAGGCAACCCCCGTGTCGCACGGGTCCCCGAATCTGCACGGTCCCACAGTGGGGTACACCATCCCATGGCCAATCCCGAGTCCACACGGGCCCCACTTTATGGGCCACCCCACCCCAGCATGGAGATATGGTGCATCTTGGAGTCTGCACCAAGATGCCCCCGCATCATCCACCCACATCGGTGAGGAGACTTGATTCCTGGGCTCCCGCTTTGATACAATTCTGATAGCGGACAACCGACTAGCGCACCAAAAGCTCCAAAGTTGATGGAGAATGATCGGTTTATCCCTATATGCAAGCTTTCTCAAGCGATATCTCCTCGTGGGCAACCTCTGTGTCACACGGGTCCTCGAATCCACATGGTCCCACAGTGGGGTCCACCATCCCGTGGCCAATCGGGCCACCCCACCCCAACATGGAGATACAATGCATCCTTAGAATTCACACAAAGTTGCCCCCGCATCAGTACGTCTGAAGGACACCTCCAAGCCAATAGACAAATCAAAAACATAAATGGCACACATACACCTCCATGGATCCATACTCCACTCCAATGGCCATAAGGCAACATTAAGAGGCCACCTTCAACCAATAGAGGAGACCCTATAAAGATTTATAAAAGACCCATTCTTTTCTCCTTTTCTTTCAAAACTTACTCTATAAGTTTGATTAGGTGAGAAAAATCACAACTTTGAGAGTAATAAGAGCCTGTCGTGCCCTTACAAAAAGGTGTCAGGGCGCGAGCTAATGACCCTAGCAATAAGGGAAGCTTTCTGAAAGAAAACTCGGCCTATCACACCCTTGTGAATAAACGAAGGGTGCAAGCTCTCAAGCAACTAGATGTTGCACTCCTTTGAGTAGATGGTGGGCGTGACTCATGAGTTGACAAAATTTGCCCAGTCCTTGAAGGGCACGAGAATCAGTATGTGCTAGTTGTCACCACGTATGGTCTTTATTCGGGTCCAACCTGATAGGGCATCTATAAATACCCTATTAGGGGTCCATTTTCAGACAGTTCTCCAGATTCTCTAAGTCCTCCTTGAGAGCACTTTTGAGAATCCCTCCGGAGCACCAAACCCTCATAGTTAGGATTAATGCTCACACCCTTGTCATTTCACCTATCTGCACCAAGAGAAATCCATCCCTTAGCACCGTAAGCGTATTTCCACTTCCATATGTGCCAAGGAAGGAGCCTAGCTTAAAGCATTTAGTCTATTTCCACCGAAACCCGTGCCCGGTGAAGATCTATTTCAGTGATGCACTTTGAACTTGGAAAGACCAACGCCCTAGGGAATTTTCAACCAGGAACGCCCAAGTGTTGGTCGTGCCCAGCGGAAATTTCCTAAGGCGCTAGTACTTCATAATTTCTTCTCCTTGTAAGGCCTATCTTCTAGCACCCTTCTTGAATTGGACAAGAGTCGCCTTGGCAGCTCGATGATGACAAATTTAAGTATCGGTCTCGCCCTTACACCTAAAGGAGCATCTTTTATAATAGTGGCCATATCTCACACCCCAACACTCGAAACTTTGTATTCTTACAGCTCAGCCTGCATAATCGTTATGAAGCTAGTTCCAGGTCACACCTAGTGCCAAGTCATTCAAGCTCGCGCCCTTTTGTGATCAGGCCAGAAAGCATGCTTTATGCAAGGCGGTTTCTGTTGTATAATAAGGTCCACGCCCTTACAACATTGAAGACTACCTCCTTGTCAAGTTAACTGGAGCTCAACAAGAGCATTTTTCAAAGAGCGATCCATCTTCTAAAAACCATAAAATCTTCAATAGGACCATTGGCCCTAACAAACACCCTTAAGCCCACTACGCATTCAGGTCTCACACTCCTCTAGGCTCTGCGCCCATCCTGGCCCCACTCCCACTTACACACTCTCTAATGAGCGCCCTAGCCATTGTCTAGCACCCTCTCTCATCTAGCTCCCATGATGCTCTAAGTACATGATTGGTACTGCGTACCACTTATTCCTCCTAGCAACATGGCTTGCTTGTCTTGACTATGTTATGATGCGTGCTCCATGGAAGACAACTAAGCACTCCCTATCTTATGAGATGAATGCGCAATACCACACATGGTTCCCCACTCCTTCAGTTAGTCTTGTACCGATTGTACTATGCACTCTATATGAGAAAGAGAGGGCTCTATAGTGCCCAAAGAACTCTTTATACATCACTGTGTGAGGGGGCGTGAAGCATATTCTCTCGAGGGGGCACAAAGACCTCCTAATCTAGTGATGGGACGCGAAACCCAGATCCACTGATGACAGAACTGTCCTAGTCTTAGGGCTACACTCACCATTACATTGCATGCATCATACATCATGCATCTGCATTGCATTCATCTACATTAGCATTAATTGACAAGTTTCTATTTTAAATAAACAACTTTCTTGTTATTATTGTGTTAGAATCAAGAGTATCTTTACGTAGTATAATTACGGGCTTGTGGTAATCATAAACTAGAATGTAATAAGAACCCAGGATAATAATAAAAGCCTTCTAACTATATGCTCTTGTCTCTCTTGTGTAGATGTGACAATTTCCTGTGAATGTCTTATAATTGAATGTCTATGCTACCCGTACCCAAACAAAGCTATAAAAGATCATTAACCTTCAAGCCTCCATTTCATTTAATCTATCACTCTTAGGAGCCCCAAAAGGGCTGAACATCAAAGCTTTCATCAAAGTTGACCATCAGAAATTCAAACAGGGCTTCCTTCTATTTCACCACTTTTCTTCTTTTCTTTTTTTGTTTATGATGTCAACCTTCAGACTCTAGAAAGAACTTTAGAATGGAGAAATATGTGCCATGAAGAATCAGTTCATAAGAAAAATAAAGCTTCATCAGGGAATTTGCTGCAATGAATACATCGGAAGAAAGTAGACAAAGAAAGAATTGATAGTAATTGTTGTATGCTACCAGCAACCGCATGTCAGTGCTTAACAACAAGGTATTTCACAATTAAATTTGAAATTCTTAGAGGAGCTTTTACATGAGACAGCATGACAAGGATACCTCCACAGACGGTCGCCATTGATGTTGAACCATCAGAAGCCATGACTTCCGAATTGACACGGACAGTATATGGGAAATCATCTTCTGGAGGTAATACAGCTAGCAAAGCTTTCTCTGCAAGTGTACCTACAAACAATGTACAGACAGAAAAGAATTATATATTCCAGAGAAAGGTAGCTCGTTCCCCTTAGTTTGACAAAATACAATAAAATCGAACATTACAAAGAAAGATGCTGTGCAACATTTGTCAACAATCTAAATGGAACTTCAATGACATCCAACTGCATCAAACACCATGTTTCTATATGATCAATGCTTATATTAATATACCTGATACGGCTGCCTCTTTAGAGGTAACTACTACCTCTCTCATATTAACATGGCATTCTATCATGCATGACATGAGTGAAAGATTTTCAAGGAAAGTCAGGCCTCAACATGCTTCTACTTGATACCTAAATTACTCGACTGAGTAGTGACTGAGTATTCTCTGAATCAACTTTTGGTTGAGCCCACTTGACAAGTCAAGTAGAGTTATTTGAGTTTCCAAAAAATGGAAAAGATATGCAGAAAAACTGAATCCAATAAAATGTTAACAGGTTAAATTCTCGTTTGATAGAAAGCAGCTCTAACAATTTTCTACTTCTGATGATTTGCAAGTGGCTGGTAAGAAACATGCCAAGCTACGCAGTTTTTTTCTTGGTATAGAATTTAGTAAGTCCGACATAAGTTTGATTGCATTGGCTGACTCTTATCTTGTGTAAAAGTATGTCAATTTGACAGAGTCAAGCAGAGTCTCTTGTCTGCGACTGAAGCCAAATGCAACTACCCAGACGTGACAATGAACGGTGTCCAAGATGCAGGACAACATTGCTAAAAAAATACATGTATATACAGCTTACCATGGCCAACTTCCCGCCTATTCAAGCCTCCTCGTTTACCAACCTCATTAATTGAGAATGGTGGAAAACTATAGTGAAGCATGAAACGCTTCGTGGGGGGGCCGACCAGAGAATCCAGCCGTTGAGCATCTCCAGGTGCCCCAAGTGTCACTGTGCACAGCACCTGCAACAACAATATCAAGAGAAGTATCCAATTCAGCTAGAATAAGCATCCCATGCAAATGCTCATATAGTAGATTCTATTGTTCCATTTATATAATAAAATCAGACAGGATTGTGATAGGAAAGAACATACGCACCTGAGTGTCTCCACGAGAAAAAAGAGCCGATCCATGCAATATTGGTAAATGACTAGATTCACAATATAAAGGTCTGACTTCATCAAGGCGCCTACCATCAACTCTAAGCCCCTTCTCAATAATCCTTCTACGAACAATCTGGCAGCATAAAAAGGCAAAATCTCTTCACAACAATTTCAAGCAAATAAATCACCCTCTTCTTGATCAATATATCTACCACACAACACAAAGTTAATATTTTTTACGCTTGAAATTATGGTGCTTGGAGGTCGTAACAACCGTTATAGAAAAAATGACCCTTAACTGCTGTTACAGCACCCATTATAGAGCAGATACGTGTTTTTTTTTTTTAATAATTAAAAAAAAAGACCGTGGTAAGTGTCAATTCTTTTCTTCTTATTCTCCTTCTCCACACACTTAGTATGTCACAGTTGCAGATGGAACCAATCTCCCATCTCTGGGATTGGTTCCATCCCTCTCTCTTCTTCCTTGTCTTTGTCCTCAGTCGTGCATGTGTCTCGTTTTCCATTAAACTTATTATTTGTTAGCTCTCTTACTAAATCATTCAATTGTTCCATTACCTTCTTCCCTTTTTATTGTTTATTTCAGGACTTACAAACGAAGAGAGTGATTAGTGGGGGGCATGAGCGAGGAGGCGTTTATCTTCTCGATGATACACCCATTGCCGCTTCTAGTACCCTTTCTCTAGATCGAGAGTCCATGACTCGGTGGCATTGCCGCTTAGGCCACCCATCTATTGCTAGATTGAGACTTTTGTTTCCCTCCTTACCTGTCACTAAAACGTTATGCTATGATATTTGTGAATTGTCTAAACATCATCGTGCTACATTTCCTCCTAGCTCTTCTAGGAGGAAATCTCAACCTTTTCTTCTGGTTCACTCGGATGTCTAGGGACCTGCTCCAGTCACCTCGACTTTTGGATTTAGATATTTTGTTACCTTTATTGATGATTATTCCTGCATGACTTGGATTATTCCCATGTGAACTCGTGTGGCTTCACAACCTTCTTGAAGAACTTAGCTATCCTCTTTCGGATCCTGTTCCTCTTCACTGTGACAACCAAGCGGCCATCCATATTGCTCGTAACCCAGTTTTTCATGAGCGAACCAAGCATATTGAGGTCGACTGTCACTTTATTCGGGAGAAAGTCGCTTCTAAGGAAATCGTCACTCCTTTTGTTCGATCTGGGGATTAACTTGCTGATGTTCTTACAAAGTCTTTGAGTTGAGATGCTCTTCATTGTATTCGTGACAAGTTGGGTATGATCAACATCTATGCTCCAACTTGAGGGGGAGTATAGAGAATGCTAGTGTATTGTGTATATGGTTAGTGGCCCCTTTTAGTGTAAGTGCATGTGCACACTTCCCTCTTCTCCTGCAGTGTACTATATGCTTTATTATAATAAAATATTATGTGTTAGGGCAAGATAGCCTAACACACCATCTCTCCCAAACTCTCCTTCTTCTTCTTCTTCTCTCTCTCAATATTCTCATCTCTTCTTCACGTTATCATCATCAAATCATTCTCTACTTAATGGCCCATATCATAAAGGTAATGGTGGTGGCCGCCATTACTGTTACAGAATACCTTGACTAGGAGGTAAAGTGCCAGTGTCTTTTCCAAGTGACAAAAGCCACTAACATACACTTTAAATCAATGTTTTAAATAAGTTATGCTATGTAGCATGCAGCTTATGCTTCATAGCATAACTTAGCCTTAACGCTATGTAGCTCATGAAAACAACTTAAAGTTGCATGTAGCGTAAGCTACATGGTAATTTACATATGCCTATACGCTACGCACTATGTAGCTCACCACAAGTTATTTTTCATTAAAACAAAATTCAATTAATGTTTTCAATGATTTGTTACATTTTTCTATTTTTCAATTAAAAAAATAGTTAATCTTCAACTATTTCAGTAAAATAATAAAAATAACAATATTAAATCAGTTTTGTTGCTCTTTCTTTATCTTTATAATTAATCTCTATCTATTTTTTTTCCAATTATTTTATATAGTCTTTGGGTGCACTAAATATCATGAAATTTCTAATCACGATATTTGGTGCAACCAAGCACAACCTAAATTGAAAATCTAAAGTACCATGTAACTTATGCCTCACACTTCAGGGAAGTGACACTATTCGCTATTTACAACACTACTTTAAATTCAATTTCATAGCTTTCCATATCCTACAAAAACAAAGTATCCATCCTTTGCATAAATGTACATGGATCCAAGCACAAACAGATACGAGCACAGGTGGCCTATCCGGAATAATTAGAAGAGACCACAACAAGGACAGAGGGAATGGTGGCTACGGCCACCAAAATAAACTGCAAGAATTGTGTTTATACAAGAATTATTTACCTTTTTCCTTACAGTGTCAACTGCCTTTGGCAGAACTTTTAAGCTTTCTTCATCACACTCTTCTTCAAGTATCTTTTTCACATCTTGTGTAATTTTATCCAAGGCTTCTCCACGTTCAAACTGAGGGTACACAATATATCACATCAGTGAATTACTTGAGAAAATGTGTAAATCATAAAAGGAATATCTGATATTAACACCCACAGAGAAAAGCAAAACATGCTACAAAAAGTAGTTTGTTTTTATTTCGTATGCCAGAGGCATGGATATTATGCCTCATCACACAAGCCTTGTTATACAGCAACCAGCAATCACATGGTAGAAGTGCAAAAAGATGCATCACTTGTGCAAACTTGGAATTCAAATGATACAAAATATATAGAAGCAAATAGAATAGAATGAATTTGCACCTTGCCATACTTTGGATCTGTGAAAACAGCTTCAATAGGAGATTCTGCCAAGCTCTTGACTTTCTCCAGAATCCTATCCGTAATCATGGACAGCTTATATTCTTTCTTAGACTTTCCTGCTTTTCCTGCCAGTCTGATTTGAGGCTCAATATATTTGACAGCCTGGAAAAGAATCTTGCCCTCTTAGTATAATTCTTTTATGCAGATTTAACAGATGAGCCAGAGAATTCATTATGAAGTACCTCAGGATGAGCTAGCCTTAGCGCAGCTTCTAGATCTCTTTCTGAGATCTCACGGGCTTGTACATCTATCATTAAAGTTCTATCCCTTGTGCAAGCATATACCAAGTTGAGGTCGCTTAAGCTAAGCTGCATTATGTCCAGCAAAACGGTGAGTACCAGCGGAATGAATAAACATGCGTATTGATGTCTATGATACATATACGTTTGAAGGCATATGTGCAAGGCCTTTATAGGAAATTATGATGACTTGCAAACAAATCAAAAGATGGTTTTCTCCACAATCATGTCAACTTTAGTTCACAGAACTTGTATTTGAGTATTTGAAACAGTGAAATATTCATATGCTCACAATACACTAAAGAAGGTCCAGAGAGTCGGCAAACAAGATTCTCTGAAATGACTAAGCGATGAGTTTTAATGAAGGAAGCATTATAGCTAACGAACTTGGAAAAATGAGAGAAGACGTTATATAGCATTTTTATTTTATTTTCCTATTATTCCTCAAAGCATGAAGCAAAGGGACAACAAATCCGGGTAAGGGAGCGGGGAAGTATTTGTTGCAAAATGTTAACAAGTATAAACTGCTAGGAAGATGGGTGTGAGAGTGAGAAAAGCGAGTCAAAGCAGTAGGGAACCTAATTAGAAGAATTCCCTTCTTGATTCACTGGTTCGTCTGCAAGAGGATTCCTTTACAAGTTTCTCATTTCCCCATTAACAACAGGTTCTTTCAAAAACATTACTGAAGAAGTACTCATATTTCTTTTCTCTAATTTTGATTTCCTCATAAGCACCATGCATACTCAATAACAGGAAGCAAAAGTAGGGTCCTCGAATGACCAAGAGGTCTGTAGTAAGACTAGCAGAGACATCTTTGAGATAACAAAGAGAAACCGTAAGCCATCAAATCCCTTAAATGACAGGAACCATTCCCATTTGGTGAAACTAAAAAGAACCCAACAGACCACAGACAATGATGGTATTGAACAAGAAAAATGTACAAACTTGACCCTTCTTGGACATAGAATTAAAAATGGTCACTGGTAGTAGCGTAGAGAATTACCTCATCCATGCTAGGATTGACAACAAATTCTCCATATATCCTCCCAATACGTATCACTCCAATGGGGCCATCCCAAGGGATATCTGATAACATAAGAGCAGCAGATGTGGCATTAGCTGCCATTACATCCGGATCTTGCTTCCCGTCAGATGAAAGAACACTTGCCATTACCTATAAAACAAATAGCATTGATGAAGGAATAGCCAAAGGTGACCAGAGCACCATGGAAAAGTTCCCTTAATTGCATGAGATGTGCAAATCAAACCTGGACTTCATTGTAAAACCCAGCTGGAAATAATGGCCGAATAGGTCGATCGATGATACGACCACATAAAAGTTCACGTTCCTTTGGGGCGCCTTCCCTCCGCATAAATGTGGTCGGAATGACACCTTGGGCATATTGCTTTTCTTGATAATCAACCTAATCACAAATAAGAGAAATTTATACCCATTTCCCAACTTTATGAAAGAAGGATAATCATTACAAGCATAGATAAATATAGGCAATCTATGAACTAAAAATGATAACACGAAAGGCATTGCATGGAGTCCTAAGAATGTCAAAAGAAGGAAAATTTCTTTACATATCAACAGCTATTGGAAATTTGGAGTTTCACACTGGAATACATATGAAAAACAGAAGTATGCCTCTCACACTAATGAGTGATCATTGAGAAAACCTTACATCATCAGAGATGGTCAGAAACTTCAATGGTCAAAACACAGCCCAATTACCTTCCTGTGCATGGCAAGGGTAGATTAAGAAGGCAATCCACACACACACAAAAAAATAAAAAAAATAAAAAATAAAAAAAATAAAAAAAAGGAAAAAACATGAAGAAGAAGAACAAGCCATACTATCACATGAGTGTGAGTTCTAAGACATTCATCAGGTGAGTCCTACCATGAACACACCTGGCCAAAAAAAAAAAAAGAGAGCGATGGTCCAGCCATCAGTCAGGCCTCAGGCGTTTGAGAAACACACTCGAGAAAAATGTAAAATTAGGAAGCAAAAGACTTCCTTTTGCCACTGTCGCAACTTAGGGGGTGTTTGGCGCGTGGTATTGGGAAGGATTGGGTGGGATGGGATTCAAAAAATGTAATTACTACATATGGCAGGGATTGTCCCCTGTTACCATGGATAAGCTTAATTCCATGCTATGTTTGTAAGACGGTGGTACATTGAATGCATATACCCACCATCATTTGAAACTATTGAGAATAACACATATGTGTTATATCCAAACTGTTCATCTGTTTTGTAACCTTATTTTATGGCATGGGCCTAAAAATGAGGCAGATCCAAAACTTATATGGCCCCAAAGAAGTTTTCAACGGTAGGTATTCAATCCCCACTGCTTTCTATGGTGGGGTCCACTTGAGCTTTAGATCTACCTGATTTTTTGGCCCATACTCTAAAATGATCTCGAAAAATGGGTGGACGGTGTGGATATAGCCCACACATTATGGTGGGACCTACACAACTTGCTAACATTGAGTGGAATTGGCATGAGACCCAATGCAATTCCATCTAATCTAATTCCAAGCTTTTCCATTCTTCCCAAACATTGAGTGGAATTGGCACATGACCATATGCAATTCCATCCCATCTAATGCCATGCGCCAAACGCCCCCTTAGGATCAAGCCACAGTTGCCACCAATGGGGCCCTCATGCTGACATGGCCAATGAATTGGACTGTCCATATTCAAGTTACTACAAGCTGTTGTCCCACAATCAAGTTTAATGAGGATCCCCACCTTTGATTTTTAAAGTTGAATGCAAGCCATTGAAAATTTTCTTTTCACTGTTTTAAATTCATCTACAAATAGTAATGGCAACAATCATCCATTCAGCTCAAGTTTCTTACAGTGACCCATATAGCTAGGATTCCGCAACATGGACGGTTCTGATCATTGAATGCTTGATCTTGAGTCACAACAGAGGCAAAATAAACTCCTAGGAAGAAAAAAAGGGCTGATGGACACATGTGGCCTAGCCGGCGTGTGGACCAGCTTGATTTCAGGGCCAGGTCATGTGCATGGTCGGATCCACTTAAGAAAACGGCCTTGGCCCATCTGTCAGGAACTGTTTTATCATTTCTCAAATAAAAACCATAAGAAAATCAAAATTGAAAAACAAAATCCTACAATTTGCTGAAGACGGAACGAGGAAAGCTATGGAAACATACGGTGAGCGGCAAGAAGTCCCGAACTCCGTCTCCTTTGGATGACGCGACGGTGGAGAGGACCTTCGTCTCTTCCATGCCCATCACGACGGCACCATTCGCGAACCGAGCAATCTTCCCAGTCTCGAAGGAGATCGTGCGCGATCCAATCTCAAATTCCTCCCTGAATGTTTCGAGAACCTTCGTGCCGGCAGAGGCGGTAGCTTCGGGCTCGCACATGAAACCCAGGCGGCCGCTGCAGATGCTGCGGAATGCCAAGGATCGCCATGTAAGGAAGGTAGGGACGTATGAGATGAGAGGGTTGGATCTGGCTGCTAAGCCTGCCATGGAGAGAGAGAGAGAGAGAGAGAGAGAGAGAGAGAGAGAGCGGGTTTAGAGGGTTTAGGGTTTAAGGGTTTTTTTAGCGGGAGAGCAGAGAGACACTAGAGAGGTCTGTGAGTGTGAGTGAGGGGGTGGTTGCTAGTGCACGCGTGTGCAGTTTCTTTTCTGTGCTCGCCTCATGCGTGGAAGGAGCACCCGTGCGAGTGATCTAAGCCGCTCATTGAGGGATCCTATATGCCTTATCTCAGAGTCACGCCTATCTGATCATCATGTTGCCACACCTGTGGCAAAAAAAAATAATAATAATAAAAATTGACTACCAGGAGTGTGGCCCACCTGACGAACTGATGAGACTGGTTTTATCATCAAAACGGGATGCCCGATGACTGATGAGAGGATCCAGAAACGCATGCTTCGCGTACATCACTGCTACGTGGAAGACAAGTGCCAGGAAAATTTGGTAGCCATTCGTCATGGTGGCACTCTAACTTATGAACGGATTCGATGGCATATAAAAATCATTGTGGGCCAGCAAGGTTTCAATGGTAGGCTTCTGCAGATCCACTTCAGTTTTGGAGTGGCCTGATTTTGGTCTCACGTCCTGGCATGAGCAACAGAAATTAGGGCCTATTTGGCCGGACGGATTGGATGGTACTGGAAGTTAAATCTTGAGATTGGCCGGGTGTGCTAAACAGATTGGGTGATATAACCCCAGGATATAGCAATCCCATGGATCTTAAGACAATCCGCTGACAGCACCATCATTACCTAGAAATCCATGCCATCCACCCTAATACCATTCAATCCCTTCCAATCTATCAAGCCAAACGGGCCCTTAAATCTCATCCAATCCACCCTAATCCATTACTTTGGCTTGAGGGAGTGGAAGGGATGGAAAGGTTTAATCTTGGGATTGGACTAGCGTGCCAAACAGACACGATATATCAATCCCAAGATATAGCAATCCCATGGATCTTAGGACAATCCACCGACAACACCATCATTACCTTGAAATCCATGCCATCCACCCCAATACCATTCAATCACTAATGACCCACCCGGCCAAACATGCCCTTCTGGAAGTAGTGGATGTCAAACACATCAGTAGGCCTCACAAAGGGAATTTGCGACCCGCTTAGTGGAGAGAAGTCCTTGGTCGACTCGACATGGTGAAGACTTCGATTGGCCGAAGAAGGTTTTAATGGTTGTTATCATCCTCACTTTTCCTATTGGGATTGGCAGTGACCTTGGTTGGTGCTCCGTGAGCCCCACCATAATGTATGTATTTTATCGATTCTATCCATCCATTTTTTCAGCTTATTTTACGGCTCAAGGCCAAAAATGAGAAAAATCCAAATCTCAAGTGAACCACACCACAGGAAAAGTAATGATTGAACACTCACTATTAAAAATTTCCTAAGGTCTGCTATTATATTTATTTGGCACGTAACCTATTTATTAGGTCACAAAGACGGATGAAATGTAAAAGTACAAATATCAACTTGTTCTAAAAACTTTTGTGCCCCCAAGGAGTTTTTAATGGTGGCCGTTCAATCACCATCCCTATGGTGTGGTCCACCTAAGATCTGGATGTTCCTCATTTTTTATGGATGGTGTGGATGACACATACATCATGGTGGGGCCACCGAGCACCGTCCACTACCGAGTTCAGTACTGGCGGGTCACTTCGGAATCCAAATCCCACTTTTCCTTGCGGTGTGGCCCACTTGAGTTTTGAATGGGCTTAATTTTTGGCTCAGGTCACATCAAAATGAGGCAAATGATCAACGGAGCGGATGTCAGTTACACATTGCAGTGGGCTCCACCGAGCATTTTGTTGCACGGGCTCAGGAAGTTTGTGTCCTTTTCACCAAGACCACGTGGGAACTTAAAACGCGTGCCGCTGACGATGTTTTGCATATAGCCGATATTTACTTTTTCCCTTCATTCTGGTGGGACCCGCGTTATGAATGGGTTGGATGACAGATAAACATCAGCGGGCCCAGCAAACTTAAAATGATCGCATCTCTATCCCCTTGTTGTTTCCTTTGGTGGGGCCCACTTGAGTTTTAGATCTCTTATTTTTGGCTAAACGTCCTAACACAAGATGACGCAACCGTTGGGGTGGACCCCACAACTTTTAATTGGAAATTTCCTCCCCCACACACATGGCAGTGGATGGATTTGGGACCAACATCATACTCAAAAGGCCTGGCCACATGGGCCTACTAAATTGGGCCGGAGTACAGGCCCAAAAAATTGTAAGCCAAGGACCCAACCCAGCCTAGCTGAAAGTTGATCAATTCTCTATTTCCTGAATGAATGTTCCCAATCTATCCGTTTATCAAGTGGGCCATAAATTTACAATACTAATGAAATAGAACACATGCATGAATAAAAATTTTCTGGGTCAGGCTAAAATGAGTTGAACCCAAACCCGACCCATGAGCCAAGCTCAGTTCAATGACAGACTGTTAGGCCTCACAGCCCATTGCCATCCGTACATGCCTACCATGTTGATGCACCAAGTTCATGCAACAGGCGCCACTATTCAGTGTTCTAGACCGTTGATCTAGTAGCCCATGACATCAAATGAGGGGAGTTCTCAGAACGTGATTTTTCGATGCATCATGACAAGTTCATACAAAACTCCCTGATGATCCAGACTGTTGATCTGATGAGTGCCCCATCACCGGAGATGTGTGTGGGCTACGACCATTGGGCTTTACCTGGGTTGATCAATCGGGTCCAAGGATGGGTCTAGTCCCACAAAGCGAGTCTATGCATTAATCAGGCGGGCCTCACACCATCTTTGGAACCAGATGGCATTCTCGCCAAGGGTTACAATCTTCCTTTTCAAGAGATTCTACAGAAGTCCTTTCCATAGAGGTCTCCATCAGATCAACGGTTTAGATCACAGAAACCAAAACCCTTCTTTACAATTAGGGCTGAAAGTCAAGTCGGGTCGGGTCAGGTCGGGTCGGGTTGGTGTTCAACCTAGCCCAACCCAAGGTTCCTATACCTCAACCCTAACACAACCCAACCCAATTCTCAACCCATGCCCAACCCAAGCGGGCTCGGTCAGGATGGTTGGGTGGATACATGCTAATAATTTTGTTATTATATTAGTTTATTATATTTTAATACACATCTTATTTTTTTATATCTATCATTTTATTAATTATATATATGTAGTTATTTATTATAGTGAAATTTGTTTTTTTGTTTTTCTAAACAAATAAGCTAAAATTTACATTTTTGGAGAGAAGAATCTGTCAAATCTTGCTAGCTTGTGTCATCGAAAGTAAGTAATGTGGACCAACGAGACCGAACGGCATTAGAATTTCTTATGCATTCAACACAAACGATCCACACTCAATTATAACTTATAACTTATATATCCATCGGGTTTGGGTTGGGTCAGGCAACCAGAGACCTCCACCTAAGCCTGACCCAACTTTTATCGGGTTGATGTTTATATAACCCAAGCTTAAGACCAAACCTGATACATCCTACCCGGGCCCATCCCGATGTCGGATCGGTTGAACCCGCCCGACTTTCAGCCCTATTTACAATCTTCTTCATCTAGAAAACTTTTCGGGACGAACCGATTGATAGGGCTTTCAATGGGCCACTCTCGCCCATTCGATTTTCGGGCCTGCCGCACGTGTAGCCTAACCCACGAATAAACCGTTATTAGATGCAGGCGTTTGGCCCACCTAATGTGCAGACCGCCTTTTGGCCAGGGTCCGTTCGCAGTCGCCACACAAGTATCATCGAGGCACATGGGCCAGATCCGGAGATACGATCAATCATCCACATTCAACAAGCAAATGCTTTTAAGAGAAGATGGTTAGGATGATGCAGTCAATGTGATTTTCAGGATATGGCCCATCCATTATGTAGCCTACCCAATGGATAGCTCGGATTCGACACACGTGGACATCACGTGTAAACCTTCTGAGTGGGAATACCAATTGGTTATGCCCGGGCAAACACACAGCTCTACCTCCAAACTTTAAACAACTTAAGAGATTGGAAGGAGAGATTGGATAAAAGGAAAGATTGAGAAATTGGATAAGAGGGAGATTATTCGATTCTCTCTCTCAATTCATATTTGATTTTAAAAAAAAATAAAATTACGGGCGTTCCATCCACTCCAGCCACTCTTTTATGCAGCTTATGTTAGGAGTTGAGCCTAAAAATCAGTCTGATTTAAAGCTCAAGTGGGCTACGTCACGTGGAACGGTGGGGATGTGGCAATCACTATTGAAACTTACTACGGATAGGTCTGATGTTTATATGCCATCCAACCCCTTCATAAGGTGACTTAGGAAGGATAAAACCAAATTTCAGCCAAGATTCAAAACTTGGGTGGACCCAAAAATGTTTCAATATTAGGCGTCCCACCCCACTTTTCCCAGTGTTATGGCTCACTTGAGTTTTGGATCGGCCTTCTTTTCCAAATCACGAAATTGAGCTGTCGCAAATAATGGACGGACTGCATGCTCACACACATCATAGTGGGCCCTACCGAGCCTTTTTGTAGTTGGACCTGCTCCCTACAACAATTGTTGCAAGAAAAATAGGTGATCCATACAAAGATGATGTAGAGCGGGTCGAGGACAATTTTATGGTCAAGATGGATTAGAGTAGGCTCGATCCCAAGCAGAAGTGATCCAGACCGTCAGGACATTAAATCGGAACATTTAGCCACCCAACCCAACTACGCACGCCGAATTTACGAAATACCATTAGATCGATGGTCAAATTCATGTAGTAAGTCACGAATAATAGGAGATTTAATTTTAGTTGAAGTTCCATATATTTGAAATACTTATCCTCATAAGGAAGATGGTGATCGACGTCATCACGTTTGTCTCTGTATCGAAAGACGAATTCATGTAGTAAGTCACCAATTAAAGGAGTTTTTAGTTGTAGTTGAAGTTCCATGTATTCGCAATACTTATTCCCATGAGGAAATTGGTGATTGACCTCATCACGTTCGTCCCTGTGTCGAAAGACCACCGTCCCGGAAGACATTACTATAGAGCCTCCTAATTATGCCAGGTCATAAAAGCAGCGTGGCCCACTTATTGAATTACCCTTAGATTCCACATGTAGGATTCCATGTATGTGAGGCCTGGCTTGTTAGGTGATCCAGACCATTGATCTGAGGGGCTACATGTCGTGTTGTACGTAGATAGCATCTCAGATAGGGACATCGTGTATGTCGACATTAGGCATACGTGTCCATTGAAGTGGGCCATCAATATACTCGTCCCAACCGTCCATTCGTACGCCATTTTTGATTGGCTGGGGTCTTCCAATAGTGGTATTAATTGGGGCATCCCACTGTAGCGGGCCCACCACGCAGACAATCTGACCGAATGAACAGTGGGCCCCACATATGCAAAAGCTTTCTACTCCTAAGGAATGCCACCAGCTGTGCCCTAGAACTCAAAATCAGTTACCATGAGTTCTTTGATTTCTTCAGGAATAGCCCACCGTGAAAATTACCTAGCCCAAGAATCACGTTCGTTGGATCATAAGTAGCCACACACGTGTGAGAAAAATGTACATCTAAGAAAGACCATCTATGTTGAGCATATAAATGTAGAACACCTGATGAGTGGCTTTGATCTCAGAGTGCAAAACAGTGATGGGATGATCTTAACCGTCCAATCTAAGAACATCCAATCGATGGATCTGGACTGTCGATCTTCCTGGCATTGACAGCTAACCGATCCAGAGCGATCAGACGGTTAGATCATCCGATCAGCAGATCTCTCTCCCCAATGCTCCCTTTAAAGTAGGGCCCACATTCTAGATGGTCAAGAAACGTGTACATGGTCCACCACGCCCTAACAAGAGCATCCCAACATGCGTTCCTGATAACCGTAACATTCACACGTTGCTATCTCACATCACTCTAGAAAGCAAAAGGAATCCCCACCTTTAATAAAGCTTTAGGCCCCATCAAAATCTCTTCCGTTGCTTATTTCGAAGATTGAAAATAACCCAACGGTGTGGACAGATGAGCATTTTCTTACGTGATTCAAAGCCTTATAAAAAAGCCCATTTAAGCGCTGCGATAACCTAAATAAAGCCCATTTACGAGCTGCAGCATTTTGTCTTATCGTATACACCCAGTCCTGGTGTATATACGAACTCAACACCAATCGTTTTTTCCTTGAGAGCCACGCAATAATAGACGGCCCGAAGGAAATCTACATTGGGTTTCTCTCTATTTGATTTGTGCGTGGATTGCCTGTGCCCCCGGGCGCATGAAGTTATTATAGTCAGAAGCTGTGTGGGGCCCACATAGATTCCCTTCACAAATCCACTCCGTCCATCAGTTTTTAAAGACAACAATAGGAAAGGATTAAAATTCAGGCAGATAAAAAACTTACGTGGGCCACACCACACAAAACAGTCGGAACGGAAATGTCCACCATTGAAACCTTTCTGAACCTGAACATGATGTTTATATGCTATCCAAACCGTTCGTAGGGTTTTTACCACCCATATTAACTGCAGGCACAAATATCATCCTGGTACACAATTTCTGTGGTCCCCTCAAAATTTACAAGGGTGAACGTTCAATCCCGGATGTTTCTTGTAATGTGGCCGACTTGAGTTTTTGATCTGTCTGATATATATATTCTTAATCTATTTTTTAATTTTAAAACTGACTGACGGAATGGATTTATTTTTTGAATCCTTGTGGGCGCCACAGAGCTTCCGACTATAGGAACTTCTATGGGCACAGCAATCCGTGTCCGATTGATCGGGGGACGCGGATTGTGCAGCTGAGCAGGCGTGATGGGTAAACCATGTGGGTCCTACCATGATGCATATATCATTATCTACTCCATCCATCCGTTTTTCCAGCTCATTTTAGTATATGTGCCGAAAATTGAAGCATATCCAATACTTAAGTGGACCACACCACCAGAAAACGGTGGGGATAAGACGTCACCCTTGAAACTTTACTAGAGTTCACAGCGATGTTTATTTATTATCCAACCTGTTCATATGGTCACACGGGAATGGATGAGGGGAAAACACAAATATGAGCTTGATCCAAAACATTTGTGGGCCCCCAAAAAGTTTTCAACGCTAGGGATTCAATTCTTAATGTTTCATGTGATGTGGTCCACTTGATCTTTGAATATGCATAGATTTTGGGAACATACCCTTAAATGAGCTGGAAAAACGGATGTACGGTGTGGATAAAACATATACGTTGCGGTGGGCCCCACGTACTTTACTCATCACGCAGCCCACGAGCTATTTTGATAGTGAAAGACTGACAGCCATGCAACCCATGTACTCATAAACCATAGGTGTTGCATATACGTAACTCGAATTTAAACCGTCCAAATCGTGTGACCTGCTTTAAATAGAGTATCTCCAAAAAAAAATGAATTAGTGGTACAATCCTAAACGTTGATTGATGGAAATTCGATTGTGTAGTTTGGACCGTAGATTAGTTTTTTTAACCATTCATCAGGATATTATTTCACTTTTCCCTTTATAACCCATTTAAGATTTGGGCACGATTTGGGAGGTTTATTCTTGATTTGTTTATATGCCACGTGTAAAATTTGGAGTGCATGCATATGAACCATCGTTTTCTGCCGGAGTATCTTAGATATTTCCTCTTTTGATTCGGAACTTCCTACGCCATAATTAGTGGATGATTTTCTATTTTGGTTTTTCGTGAAAGGGTGAAATGGATTTCGTCATCTTTGGATTATGCTGTCTTTCGGAAGAGCCGTCTGATGGCTACTAGTGATAGAAGCCATCCCAGAGTCCGAGGTCTACTCTCCCCACACGTGCCGACAGCTAGGCAGTCCTGACCATACGGTTAGTGGGACCCACCTTGTCTGTGAAAACAGGCGGTTCGAAGGGAGGGAATTACCAACGTCTTTATTCAACGTCAGCAAGTAACCCAGCTGATCGGTGGACCGGCCTGATTTCTGGGCTGGGATGGGCTATGAGATGATGAACGGTATGGATTTCACACTGAAAGAGAAGAGGGCACCATAGATGATATGCCGGCACTGAGAAGTTGGACACTTGGCAAAGTAGTTCAAACTCCACTGGCCAAATGATGGACCCAGTTTTAGAAACCAAAAAATACAATTTGAGACGGCATAAATATTGGATGGGTGGAATTTTGATTGGACAGTTAAATTGAAAAGTATCAACTAGAGCGGGCATCCGACGACTCGATTCAGGTAACTCGACTTATCCAACTGAACCCCAATTGAATAGGTGAGTTAGTCCGAATCAAGTAGGCTTCACCCAATTCCAATTCAAACCAAGTCAAGTTTGAATACCTAGTAACTAGACTAGATTCGACCCGAAACTCGATCCAGTTAGACTCGACTTGATTCGAAACCTGACTCGATTTGGGTTTGGGTTTTAAAAAAAAAAAAAAACCTGTAATTTCTATTTTCTTTAATCTTACTCGCCACTCCCTATCCTGACCTAATCCTAAACTCTCTCTCTCTCTCTCTCTCTCTCTCTCTCTCTCATCCTCTTCTTCTTCCAAACCCGACAACCACCCCTCACCATCACCCTCCTCCTCCTCCTCTCTCCTCTCCACTCTTTCCTTCCTTCGTCTCTCAATCCAACTCGGTGCCAACTCGACCGACTTGGTATTTCTGATCAAATTGGACTTGATCTGGATCAATCCAGGCTAAATCGAACTCGAATCGAGTCAAGCATGCTGGACTCAGTATCGAGTCGGATCGAGTTCGGCCAGGCATATTTGAAAATTGGATTGAGCCGAGTCAGACCTAACTCAGTCCAACTCGAATCAATGCCCAACTCTAGTATCAACAGTCCTATTTCAGCAAATAAGTCCCTATGAATCAACAAATTACAATTGACACATCAAAGCCCTCCCCTTTCATTAACCATGGAAATCTTTGCAATTGATGGCTGGATGTTCAGTTCAAATTGAACTACATTCGACTATGATATACATATGCTGACACATACTACTCGAATGATCGAATTTAAGCCAAACATGATGTTATACCACGTGTTGAACAGTCAGATGTTATCCAGATTCCACATCCAAATTCCACATGGGCCCCACAATTCCTGAATTTCACTAACTTTTAAAGAAAAGATTAAATAAGGACATTTTTATAATTTCACCCTCGAATGGCACATACATGTAATTTTCAATCGTCTACGCATTATTTGGTAAAGATATAAATTCAGGAATTTTGCGGGCCAAAATTTCATAAGGGTAAATCCTGTTTCTCTTTTCAATTCCTTTTTGCTTTTTTTCTCTGGAGAATAATAATTCTTTTTTACTTCTCTTTAGAAAATAATACTCTAAAAGAGTGTGATAGTTGATGTGCAGACACTAATAAATCGTACACTTCGCATATAAATTAAACTTTACACATGTTGAGCCCCATTTTAGATGGATTATAAACCCAAAGAATGTTGGGAAGCACGGAAGGTGAGCCCTCAAGATCTGACGGTCTACACGATGTTTGGAACCTTTACAAAGCAGCAGATTGACGCTCCAACGGCCCGCCTATCTACTACTGGAGCAGATGGAACTATTCACACCTCTGATCCTACAGTATATAGTGGCCCCAGATTGCGATCTATGGATCAGATCGTCCCAAGGACAAGCTAAGATGGACAGACTACCGTGCACACTATATCTCTCTGTATACTCTCGGTATTTCGTATAATTGTTGAATGCGAGAGAGAGAACGCATCCCTTTTTATAGGAAAGGAGGGAGAGATCGGATGCTATACACATGTGTACACGTGTTGTACACATGTTGACTGATGTACACGTGTTGTACATGTGTTGGCTGATGTACACATACAGTACACGTATTGGCTGATATGTAACATACAAGCTTTTGGTGGGCCGAACAAACTATACATGAGAGATCCACCATCTAAACCATACAAGCTTCGATATTGTTGGCTATACACATGTTGTTTTGTGCAAAACATCAGCCGCACATGTGGGCATAGCTGACGTATTGTATTATAACACATGTGAGTATGTACATCAGTTGCACATGTGGATCTGATCCGTGTATAACACAGATCTCATCACAAGATATGTGTTGAATCCGAACCGTCCATCCATCTGATGAGTTTGGATTTATGCTAGAGAAGAAAAATAAGCACTTGGTCAATGTGCAAGTGTAAGCGTGTGTTCACATGTCGACTGATGTATACGTATATATCACATATGTTAGTAGTGCCTCTCAAATTCAAATACAAAGCTGTTGTGTGAAACAAATGGGTTGATGTATATCACACGTGTTTAGCAGAAGTTACCATGGCTTCTGTACACATGACTTTAGTACACATGTTGTTTTGAACTCATGTTTGGCTTCTGTACACATAGTTTTTGTACACATGTTAACACGTATACACATATCAGCCAATCCGCAGCAATTTTTTTAGTTTTTCTAATTCTTCATGAGTAGATCTGTTGAAGGATGATGGACTCATATCAAAAATATAGTTTCCTTTATAATATCTTCTTCACTGTTGATCTATTGCTCATTAGTGAACGAAATGATCATCAACCATGATGATTAATGTTGATGAAAGGATCCATCATCAACCATGATCATTATCGGTAATGATCGGATCCATCACTAATAGTCATGATTACAGGTGAAGATTGTACTCTCTTTATATCTAAGCACTTAATTTTTCCTTTCTAATGATGATGTTAATATGCATGAAAATATTCGGCTTGATGTGTTTAGATCTAAGCCCCCTTATTTTTCATTGGAAAATATAGAAAAATTTGGTACTTAGATACTCCCTATACACAAATAAAGGTTGTGCATAACCTGAGTGGGAGTTTATTCTCCTACACCAAATGATACATGCAACCATGTAATGAAAGGTTGCACGTTATATAAATTTATTCTTATAAAAGCATTAAATCTCATCTTAATTAGAGAACTTAATTGTTCTACACCGCCCATTCGGGTATGTGAACTTTCAGATCTCATTAAGATGTGTTAACTGCTTTTATACTTTGAAATTTTATATAACACGTAGAAATGCTGATGATTAGTGTCAATACTTTAGATCATAGCTAAGTAGTGATACTCATGCAATGTAGAGATGGCCACCAAAGCGTTAATCGCTGAACAGCTAAAAGGACAACATTTTGACGGCAACAACTATGAAGACTGGTCTCGCGCAGTGCGATGCCTTGTAGATGAGGACGACATATCTCACACACTCGATGTAATTCAAGAGGAACCCATCCTAGCTGAAAACGGGAATTTACAAGAACATAGGGTTGCGATGACTCGTTATAATAAGTGGCGAAAACAAAATCGTTCAGCCCGTAATGTCTTTCTTAGCACTATGCACAAAGAACTCATACCTACGTATGAAGTGCATGAAACCGCTAAGAGAATTTGAGAAGCACTGACAAAGACCTATGCGCAGAAGTCAGATGCGAGAGTTAGGAAAATGGAATTAAAATTCCAGGAGTACAGGATTCCTTTCGGCTGCCCCATCAAAGATCATATTTGTAAGATGGAGCAAATGATAGGTGCCCTTAGGAATGTTGGGTGTAAATTGACTGAAAACAGAAGATTATAGCCATGCACCGTTCCTTGCCTAAATCTTGGGCCCAAATTAAAAGAATTCTGAACCATACTGATTCTATCACTACGTTCAGAGACTTTTGTAGCTACTTGGTACGTGAGGTTGAAATGAATGCAATTCAACCAGGTTCGGCTAAGGCCTTTGTAGCAGAGACCCATAAACGGTCCAAAGCTCGCAAGAAGGCGAAGAAGAATAATTAAGAACAGAAGACCACAACACCTCCTCCAAATCTCAAGAAGGGGAATGAAAAGAAGAAGCAGAAAAAGACAGAAATAATCTGCTTTGTCTGTGGAAATTCTGGTCATTACGCTCGGCAGTGTGCCCACAAAAAGACGGTAATTTCTCAGTCACAAGATACTTTGTATGTAGGCGTTTGTTCTGAAATCCTTTCCGTTGATTCTATATCTAACGAGTGGATTTTGGATTCAGGCGCAACAAAGCACGTGACACAGAGTCGTCGAGGACTCGAGGAATTTCAGCCTGTAGCCAAAGGAAGTTACAAGCTATGCATGGGCAATAACGCTGTTGAAGACGTACTAGGGATTGGCGTTCTCCATCTCTGTACGTGCATAGGGCAAACAATAATCCTTCGTGATACTCTTTTTGCACCGGGGATGCGTCGGAATTTAATTTCTATTTCTAGGTTATTATTTGATGGTTTTGATATTCGATTTTCTGGGACTAGAGTTTCTTTGAGACAGAATAACCTCATCTTTGCATGGAAAAATTTAATTTCAGATTTATTTATTTTAGACGTAGATTGTGATAATGCCCATCTTGCTTTATCTTCTATGTCGAATAAAAATGTAGTATCTGAATCTCAAAAATGGCACGTGAGGTTAGGTCACATCAGAAAGGATCGTATGACAAGACTAGTACGTTCTAGTCTATTGGACTCCTTATCCAAAGTTGATTTGTCATTTTGTGAACATTGTGTGTCCGGAAAGACATCGAAGAAACCATTTCCCAAAGCGGCTAGGTCTAAGGGCACACTGGAGATAATCCATTCAGATATCTGTGGACCCTTTAATGTACATGCTAGAAACGGATGTCAATACTTTGTCACTTTCATTGACGATTACTCGCGCTATGGATGTGTATCTCATCTCACACAAATCCGAGGTTTTTGATTGTTTTCTTAAATATAAAGCTGAGGTGGAAAATCAGCTTGAGAAAAAGATTAAAACCCTTCGATCTGATAGAGGTGGCGAGTATACATCTGAAACGTTTAAATCATATTGTGAAAATGTTGGAATTGTTCGGCAGTACACAATGGCTTACACTCCACAACAAAACGGTATTGCAGAGAGAAGGAATAGGACACTATTGGACATGGTTAGATTGATGATGGCACAAGCCAATCTCTCTACCATATTTTGGGGAGACGCACTGTTAACAGCCGTTTACGTCCTTAATAGAGTCCTATCCAAATCCATTCCTAAGACTCCATATGAGATGTGGTCTGGGAGGCCTCCTTCTTTAGCTCACTTACGCCCTTGGGGATCATTGGCATATGTTTTGCTACCTACTCAACATAGAGGTAAACTTGATAGTAAAACCATTGAATGCGTGTTCATTAGGTACCATATGCATTCAAAGGGATACGTTCTAGTTTATGAGGACCATGGTCGATGGATTGAGATAGAATCCCGAGACGTGACCTTCGTTGAAGATAGATACCCAAGCCGAATGAAGCAAAAGGTTCCAATAGAACTTTTTGAAATACCCGATGTATCTCAGGAGAGTGGGAGTTCTGCTTCTCACGATGATGATGCTCCTATAGTTCGTCAGGACAGTGGGAGGACATTTCAGTAGGCTCCTGAGTTACGTCGAAGCGAAAGAGGATTGATTTCCTGAAGATACTTCGATATTGAGGGACAAATATTTTCTTGTGTTGCAGTTGATGATGATGAACTGATTCGTATCAGGATGCATTATTATCTTCTAACTCGGCCGATTGGGTGAATGCTATGGACGAAGAGATCGCTTACATGAAAAAGAATAAAGTCTGGGAACTTGTTGATATGCCTTTTAATCGCAAAGCGATAGGTAATAAATGGTATTAAAGATCAAAAGAAAGGCAGATGGTACAATGGACAAGTATAATGCACGATTAGTTGCTAAAGGTTTTACACAAAAAGAAGGCATTGATTATGAGGAGACTTTTTCACCTGCAAAGTTCTCCTCAATCCGCATGATCTTGTCCATTGTCGCAAGTTTAAACTTAGAGTTATATCAGATGGATATAAAGACTGCATTCTTAACTGGTGACTTAGATGAAGAGATATACATGCAACAGTTCATGGGTTATATGGACAAAAAACATCCAAAGAAAGTTTGTAAGTGGTTAAAATCTATCTATGGGCTGAAGCAATCTTCAAGACAGTGGTACATAAGGTTCCACGTGACCATCACCACTTTTGGATTAATGATGAGTGAAGAAGATCATTGTGTATACATAAAACGGTCTGGAAGATCTTTTCTGATACTATCTCTATATGTAGACGATATCCTGTTAGCTGGTAATGACATGCAATTGTTAATATTGACTAAAGATTGACTATTCTCGAACTTTGAGATGAAAGACCTCGGTGAAGCCAACTTTATTCTTGGGGTAAAAATCATCAGGGATCGCCTTAAGAAATTTTTAGGCTTGTCTCAAGCAACATATATACAAAAGATCTTAGAGCGGTTAAGGATAGAAAATTCAAAAGCTGTTGAAACGCCTATGGATAAAGCTACCAAGCTAGACAGGAAATCGTGTCTCCAGACTGAAGGTGAGAAATTGGCTATATCCTCAGTACCTTATGCAAGTGCAGTAGGGAGCTTAATGTATGTTATGCTTTGCACCAGACCGGATATTAGCTATGTAGTTGGCATAGTCAGCCGTTATTAGAGTAACTCGGGACAGTCTCATTGGCAAGCCGTCAAACGTATATTTCACTATCTCAGAGGAATAAAAGACCTAATGTTGTGTTATGAAGAAACAAGCCTCGAGCTCAAAGGATATTCTGATGCTGCTTGGGGTAATGACGCCGACGAGGAAAAGTCTACTTCAGGGTATGTATTCTTACTCGGAGGAGGAGTTATCTCATGGTCGAGTAAGAAACAGACATCCACAGCTCTTTCATCTATGGAGGCCAAGTACATTGCATGTTGTGCTGCAGTTCAGGAGTGTGTATGGGTTCGCAGATTTCTATTGAGTCTGGGTGTTGTTTCGCGTGTTCGTCAGCCTATATCGTTGATGATAAACAATACTTCTGCCATTGACTTGGCAAAGGACTCTAAACATCACCAGAAATCTAACACATTGAGATCAAGTATCATTATGTCCGTGATCAAGTGAGAGATAAGAAGGTCGCCCTCAGCTACATTCCTACCAAGGAGATGATGGTTGATCCCATGACGAAACCTATAGCTAGAGATCTATTTCAAGTTCACGTCAGGCAGATGGGATTGAGGAAAGCTTGACTGATATACTTGTTTTGTAGTACCTTTGATCTTTCATTAATGAATATTATATTCCTTTTTATTCAGTATTGAACACTAATATAACTAGGTATGAAGATCATCAGCATTTACCTTGAAATCATGTAGGATGTCTATTTTTTGTCGGCAGGCTGGTCACCCACTCGCACGGGTTGACCAACCTTGAATGTACAAGAAAGGTATATTTGGAACTATGTTTATACATTGAGGTATGAACTTCCCTTTATTGTGAATAATAAAGGATGAGGATATGAGTGAGTCGTATCCGCCTATAATCTTATAAAGATTGAAGATGAGACTGATAAAGTCGAATAACATAATCGCACCATTCCATTACATGCGATCAATGTTATGGCCTGAAATTAAAGCCAGATTATGAGGTTATGAGATGAGTCGTACCTTATGTAGAATGACCTGCGTATTGTAGACCCGACATTCAACTAGTATTGTTTACTTTACGACGTGGATTGTAGCCACGTGCAGGGACCTATTACCTACAGATTGCTTTGATTCGATCTAATCATTGCAACGTGCAAGTAGCCAGTCCCGTAGGTGACTCTTTGTGTCCTTAGCTACCCTTCTCTTGTGTATATGAGGATGAGATTGAGTGTTACTACTTTAGTGTACGATGACGAAAGGTCCTTGATTGGCCAGACTCAATTACGCTAGGAAAGCAGCTTGATTAATTCCAAATTACACATCTGCGTGGGGAAGATCCTGTGACAGCTACACCAAGTTTCTAGAACTATAAATACGCACTTGAAGACTTATCCGCCGGCAGTATCGAGTTGTTTTTATTAGACTTTTGCAAACAGTATTTTTCTTAAAAAGCATATATATATATAAGTATTGCTTTGAATTGGTTTTATTCGAAGTTTGTGAAAAATCAAGTTTTCATAATAACTCGATAAGTTGGATAAGTGCGTACGTTGGCCGAGTACTCCAGGTCGGGAGTTAACTCCATCCGGTGTGGTTATGCGGACTAGGACAGGCATTGCAAAGCTTGGGTTATTGAGTACTAGTCAGGTGGTCACTTAGTACTTAAGCACCTATGAGAAGATTATGGTGATCCAGCTGGTCCCACGCCTCTGATTCTTTTGATCGCGATGATTGTTACTAGGCAAGTTAGATGGACAAATCTTTAGTGCCTATCTCACAATGTGATTGAGTGGGAGATGTTGGACATAGGCCAGTGGGGCCCACTGGTGAGCAATCACTAGTGGGTGGGTCCCACATGTTTAAGCTTTATACGGTCTTCTTTTCCATTCGGTTGAGATTTCAAATTCAACTTTGAATTTAAAATATGATAAGAGGTAGGGATTTGGCCGGATAATATTGTTTCATCCTATTTCATCCGATCTCTCCCTCCTTTCCTATAAAAAGGGATGCGTTCTCTCTCTCGCATTCAACAATCATACGAAATACCGAGAGTATACAGAGAGATATAGTGTGCACGGTAGTCTGTCCATCTTAGCTTGTCCTTGGGACGATCTGATCCATAGATCGCAATCCAGGGCCACTATATACCGTAGGATCAGAGGTGTGAATAGTTCCATCTGCTCTAATAGTAGATAGGCGGAAACAATATTATCCGGTCAAATCCCTATCTCTTATCATATTTCAAATTCAAAGTTGAATTTGAAATCTCAACCGAATGGAAAAGAAGGCCGTAGAAAGCCTAAACATGTGGGACCCACCTACTAGTGATTGCTCACCAGTGGGCCCCACTGGCCTATGTCCAACAAAGAAATGCCAATTCGATTTCTTGTGGACCCCAAATGGACCGTTGAGATGAAAAACAGCAAGTTGTAGTAATTCCAAACAACAGTCAGGATCACAGGTTAAGAATGTTCAGCCAATCTGATTTTCGGATCGATGGGGTCTGTCTGCAGCAGGTCCCACAATTAGGAGACTTGTCGAATGCCACGTGTGCGATTTCTGAGTGACTGCGTATAAACCATTGTACTCTGCCAGAGTATCAAAGAATTTCTGTGTCGCTGTTGACTGCTGAAGCTGCATTTCTGTTTGCTTCTGTACAAATCCCATGCAAGAAACATCGGAGTTAAAAGGAGGAAAGCTTTAATCAAAGGATTGCCTTTTCTCCATGAACGTCCCACGTGTGACCTCCCACATGCGCTTCGTGTTACACGTCTACGAGATTTGGACCGTTGTCGGGACGACCACACGGTAAATTTTCTATAGCTCGAAATTCAGTTCGATCCGCTCTTCAGGTTGGGGACGGGAGTCTGGAAAGATGGACGGTTAAAAATGGAAAACTGAATTCCCACATTCAATGTGCATGAGTGAAATCTGTGATGAATGTAGCCGTTCTTTTTTGTACAAATCATGGTGGGGCGCGACGAGTGAACGGTCCAGATTCGCACATGTGGCATGTTGGCATTCCAGAGTCGCTCGTGTTTGGTCTTTGCGGACGAGCGCTTGCGAATACCTACGCTACCTCTGTTTTCTTACGCCTAACCATGCATAGGAAGGTACCCTATCAAACAACTTTTTCTCTTGGCCCAAGGAGGCTTTTGGAGCCGTACACGTGGCACGCACGTACAAGAACCGGTCTTCATACAGTGGGCCCCAGCGCGGACGGCAGTGGACCAAAAGTCGCAACAAATAACGTGACCCTTACTTCCATCGGTGGATGTGGCTGTTAAACGAGAACTGTTGGCGAGTTTCATCTTAACCGTCCATTTCCATACCACCAGTTGGACGATCAAGATCATTTGGTCCATCGGGCCTTTATCTAGAGGGCAGTTCCAGATGAACGGTTCTGATTACCATATAAGTTCCTGACAGATTGTGGGAGTAGGTGCGAACTACCAATTCAATGGTGGGCCCATCCAACTAAAGGTGGGACTGTTTGGACGTCCCTGCAAGTAGCTAATGAGACCATCACTGGGCTCCAGTTCGCAGGAAATGTGGCCATGTGCTGAGGGAGTATCATTTCCACGTGTACTTTATAAATGGAACGAACCGTTTGGCTCCTTCAATTCGCGGATGGAATGATTTGCAGATATCTCAGTTCGTGATTTGGGACATCCAAACAGGCTGTAGCAAGAATCCCATTACGGAGCATTCATATCGACAGGAAAATATGAGTTCGTTTTGCCTCGACTGTGGATCCAGCATATCTCGCCGCTCACTGGGGCCCACGTGCTTAAGTGATCTGATAATCGGAACCGTCCATGTTGTGGAATTTATGCTATATGGGCCACCATAAGAAAATTACACTGAAAAGATGATTGTGACCATCGCTATCAGTACGTGAAAAAAAATCAATGGTTCTCATTCAACTCTAAAAATCAGAGGTAAGGATCATCATTGAAGAGTGATCATTGGAAAATAGCTTATTCATGTTAGTAAAAAGAACATGGACGGTTCAAATCATCAGATGTGGGCCCCACCGGATGGCGACATAAACCCACCCTTTGTTTCTTCTTTGGTATTGGAGGAGTACGATTCTAGACGGAAAGTAGAAATAAAGGGGCTAATTATGAATGAAAAAGTGGGGTGTAAATGTCGTTTTCCTTATGAAAATAGAAAGGTAAAAAGAAAAACACTATCACTTACCGAAAGCTGAAATTATTAGAAGAAAACATCAATACTATCCATTTTGATACATGGCCCAATAACCCAAGAAGGACCCAAATTGTCAAAATCTCAAAGTACATACATACCTTTCAAAAAAACCATCTGAAACATGAAAAAAGAAATCTAACCGTTGGAATGATCATACAAGGAAGACCCACCAATGATTTCATCATGGGGAGCTATCGATTGTGAAGTGGGTTCGATCCGCTTGGAGTCAATCTCTCCTGTTCTTGGAAAGCATCTCCTCTTCTTGCACTGCCATGGTTGAATCTTCTGTAGTGAAAGCTTTTGTTGTTGTTGTTTCTTGTCATTGTCTTGAATGGAGTCTCTTTGGGACTTGAAGAGTCTTTTGAATTTGGTGAAATGGAGAGAGGATTGGCCTTTATAAGTAGGGAAAGAAGAGAGATAGTGAGTATAAATCTTGGGTATTTCATTCTCCCTCCTGATTTGGAAGCTCAAGAAGGTGTTGAAGGATTGAGGAAAAACATGGGAGAAATCATGTGGGGGGAGTTTGTATTTATGTCTTGTGTGTGTGTGAGAGAGAGAGAGATTTTCTGGAAGTAGAGATGATAAGGGAAGTTTGAATATATGTATGAGAGAGAGAGAGAGAGAGAGAGAGAGATTGGATTTTCCGGAAGCAAAGATGATGCGGGAAATTTTGATTTTGGATTTATGTATATGAGAGAGGAACGAATGACGCGGTTTGGCTAGTAACCCCAACAGCAGTCAAAGCTCTGTGGGCCCCACCATGATGTAGCTATTTTGCGGTTCATCTATATTTCCAGCTCATTTTGGTACGAGCCCAAAAATGAGGCAGATCCAGATCTCAAATCAACCGTGTTAAATGAATGTCCACATTAAAAACTTTCTAGGGTACTCTGTAATGTTTAATTTCCATATAACCTGTTATTAAGGTCACAGAAACCTGGATAGAGGGAAAACACAAATATCAGCTTGATCCGAAGCTTTCTGTGACCCCAAAAAAGTTTTCAATGGTGAGCATTCAATCCTTATTGTTTCTCGTGGTGTGATCCACCTGAGATTTGGATCTGCCTAAATTTTCGGTAATCATCTAATATAATATGAAGAAATGGATGGACGGTGTGGATAAAATAGATATATTATGGTGAGGCTCACGGAGCTTTCACACCAATTAGATGGCTGATGTTGGGGTCACTATCCAAACCACGTCCAACGAGACGTTGAAAGTTTTGTAGAGAAAAGCTGAATTTCACGCGTTGGAGATGGAAATATATTTAAATGGGAGAACTGGAGAAGTGCCCACTACTCCTATGTTAGTTTGCACAACTTAAAAATAGAAGTGACTCATCCCCCTCACATACCCACCTGATGAAACTCGTAAGCCATCCAGACCATCCAAGTCGTTCTTCCCATGGTTGATGGAGCATATGTCTGAAATCACCCCGATCAAGAAATCCTAACCGTCCAATTGATGGCCACCAAATGGATGGTCAAGAGTAAAACAATGAGATGAAATTCCAAGGGAACAATCATGTAGTAACAATTATGCCTCCTTAAAATGTTAAGTTATCCTCTATCCACAGTCGGGTCAGCTATTTCGACGGTGAGGATTGCAGTACAACTATAGCACGTGCACGGTAGAAGAGTCTTCACCATTTTTTAACTTGTGCAGAGATGACTCACAACGAGTCTGGTCCAGAGTAGCCGTGGCAATGGTCTGGGGCCCACAAAGGTTTTCTTTGGACTGGGCCTGGACCTATTAGCTTGGTCCATGGGTCATTTTAACCTTCACAGGCTGGTTAATGGCTTTGTATTGCTGGCTATGTGGCCCACCTTATCAAGGGATAAATAAGAACATCTGCAATGGAAAATTTTTGGGCCTGGCCCCACTAATTATTAAATTGGGATGTGGGCCGGTTGTTCTGTCGGACTGGTCATGGGCTTTTAATTGTTAGACCGTGTGGGCTAGCCTAACATCGCCTGGCCCGTCAGATGAAATTATGGTGGACCGGTTGCACCAAAATATGGTACAGCCATCTCTTCACATTACCAGCAGGGTGAAAACTATCAATCATGACCGTCCATTATGTTTTCTGTGCTTTTGATGGGAAATCGCGATTACCGAAAGGACATTTTGGGAACTTAATTTCTAGAGAGCACGTATGCAGTAGATACGAGCTGGGATTTGCATGCAGGAGTGAGACAAGCAGAGGACAATCAGTGGAATTTATGAGAGCGGATTGCGTGGTACGCTTTAGCGTACTGAGTAATCTCTGTGGGGGCCGCCATCATGGATGTATCTTATTCACGACGTCCATCCGTTTTTCCAGATTATTTTAGAACATGAGCCCAAAATTGAAGAATATCCAAAGCTCAAGTGGACCACACCAGAAGAAACAGTGGGAATTGAACGCCTACCGTTGAAAACTACTTGGGGGCCACAGAAGTTTTGGATCAAGCTGATATTTGTGCTTTTCCTTCATCCATGCATGTCTCTGATACTTTATGAACAGGTTGAATGATAAAAAAAACTTCACTGCGGGCCCTAGGATGGGTTCAACGGTAAGCGTCATTAGTCCTACTGTTTCCTGTGGCGTGGTCCACTTGAGCTTTGGATATGCTTTAATTTTGTTCTCATGGTCTAAAATAAGATGGTAAAACGGATGGACGGCGTGGATAAGACACATACGTCACGCATTGTCCACACAGAGTTTGCTCAGTACGTTAGTTACTCAGTACGCAATCCGCTCTCGGAATTTATTGCTGGAGATTCTATCAAACGGTGAAGATCTTTTCTACTTTTTACTGCGGCCCACCACGTGATCTTCCTGGCTTGCGGGGAAAAGCTGAAAACCCAAATTACTAAAATACCCCTGACCAACTGTACTCCTACGGACGCATTATAGGATCCTCAGCCTCATGACGGATGTGGCCCTCGGGTGCTTTTTATAGCCAAATGGGGACTACCGTTTGTCGATCTACGGAGCGGAGTAGGGGAGATCCCGGATCCACCGAGGTGGGTGGGGCCCCTGACTGTGGGGCCCAGTGTGATGTATGTGTCTTAAATCCACACCGTCCATCCGTTTTGGAAGCTCATTTTAGGGCATGATCGGAAAAATGAAGCGGATCTAAATCTTACGTGGATAATACCACAGGAAACAATAGTGAATGAATCCCCACCATTAAAAACTTCATGGGAGCATCGGAATGTTTATTTGCCATCCAACCTGTTGATAAGGTCACAAAGATCCGGATGAAGAGACCACACAAATATCAGCTTGATCCAAAACGTTTGTGGCCCACGAGAAGTTTTTAATGGTAAATTACTACAGTTTCCTGTATTATGGTCTACTTGAGCTTTATATCTGCTTCATTTTTTTAATCATGCCCTAAAATGAGCTTTCAATACGGATGGACGGCGTGGATGTGGTCACATACATCAAAGTGTGGCCCACAGTTAGGGGTCCCACCCACCTCGGCGGATCAGGGGTCTCACCTAATCCGCTCCCATCGATCCACACCTTTGATCCCGAGGGACCCGCCACGGATTGGAAAAGTTGCGCAAATCTCCCCGTTTGAAGAATCCTAACCCTTCGATGGATGGTTTGAAAATAGACAGTTGTGATTTCCAAGTGTAGAGATCTCCGGGCATGGTTTATCCAAAGTGGATCCCATGAGATGGGCCATGGGACCCACTTGACCGGGTGTTCCGCATTCTGTACGCACCAACAAGTTCTCCACACGAGCCCTGTTGCATGCCCGTGTTAAATCCACAACGTTCATCAAATGATCCCCTCTCTGCACGTGTCTTGGGCCTCATATTAGGTTGGCCCACTCATCATGTCGGACCCACATGTTAATTGAATATGGACTATCGGTGATATTCCTCCTAACCGTCCGCTTCTTACACAATCGTGGCCCAGCCATGGTGCATCGTGGGCTGCCTGATGATTGATGGAGGGCAGGATCTTGTCGCACGTGCAGCGTAAGGACTGTTGGATAGGAATTGTATACCATGACTGCAGATGGGCTCAAAAATTTAGGGGCGTACACCGAGTCGAGCATGCCTCAATTCGGCTTGGCCCGGGCACTAGGTGACCCCAGCTTGAACTCGGCTTAGTTGAATCTTCGAGCCTGGTTGGCCAGCTTAGCTTAGCCCAGTTCAGTCAACAACTTGGGCCCACTCAAGTCAAGTTCAAGTCAAAATCAAGCTTATCCGGCATTTTCACAAACAAATGCCGTGCACTTTTAATTTTTTTTTTTGTGTAGGCCAGCTCTAGTTATTTACAAATAATTTCATCAAACACCTTTTAAATAATATCAGAATCAAAAAAAAAAATGATAATTGTTTCATGTACATGATTTCTTTATTACTAACACACACTTCGTTAAGTCATTTCATTAAATGTGAACAACAACAATATCAAAGTAACTGAGTCACTAGGCTAAGATCGATCCAAGTTCAATTCAAGTGACTCAGTTCGATCCTAGTTCAAATCAAGTTGGGTATGATCTGAGTTGAGTTGGGTTTGGGCAAGCTTAAACTAGGTAAAAAAATCAGCTCTAATCGGCTCAAACTCAGCTATGAACCGAGTTGAAACGTGCCGTTTTATGTCGAGTCGAGCCAAGCGAGCTAACCGAGCCGTTTGGTGTACACCTGTCAACCTGATTTCATGATCACAGGGCATTTAAATAAGTCCTGCAAATGGACAGTGATACAATTTCAACTTTTGTCGTCCATTTCTTGGACTAATTGAATGGTTAAGATCATCCAATCAGGGTAATATCTGCATCTTGTGTGATCCAAAGTGGACCACAACATCCTACGGTTGTTATCATCATAGATTTGCCGACTTGGTTCCCAAATAGGAATTTGTACACTAATAAGGTTTTTATTTTTTTTATAAAAAGTATGTACTGGATAATAGCTCTCATTTTTAACTAGCCGTTAATTCGTGGGCCACTAATTGAAGGGTCATGATCTACCGATCTCTGAGATTATACTAAATACAGTGGACCGCAAGCACAATCCAGAAGGTTTTCTATGGTGGGCGTCCTTGGGAAGCGGATCGCCTGTGACCCCCGGCACATAAATTCACACGAAACAGTGGGAATTGAGCCTCGTATGACAGAAGTTTTATAAGTTTTATAAGTTTTATATCAGGATGATACTTGTGCCTGCAGTTTATCTGAGTGGTAATAACACTTTGAACGGTTTGGATGGCCTACAAACAACATTCTCAGCTTCAGTAAGTTTTCAACGGTGGAAATTCCCTTCCCATTTTTTTCATTTTGTGAGGCCCAACTGAGTTTTGGATCTTCTTGATTTTTAGGTTCCTGTCCCATTGTGGTCTTTCAAAACAGATGGACGGAGTGGATCTGTCACGGACATCTCTTTGGACCCCCGGATCACAGCAATCCGCTTCCGTCTTTCTCCCCTCCCTGTGGTGTGGCCCACCTGAGTTTTGGTACGGGTTAACTTTGGACGGCGAGAACAACATGAGGGGCAAACATGATGGACGGATTGGATGTCACGGTGGGCCCCACACATCACGGTTGAGACTCTCCAATAGTGCGACCTGTTCTCCATCCAAAATGGGCCAAAAAATCGGATGGTGTGGATTGACGATCAAGTATGCCACGCGTACGGTGGATAAGCTCTCCAAACATTGGAGAAGTGGGACCCATAGCCTCATGTATTGTCCCATCCGTCCTCTGGTCCTTAAATCGCAGTCTTTACCCCTTTGTTTTTTTTTAACAGAAAAAGGACAAAAAAAGAGGGGCCAGAACGCACATTTTTTTTAGACTTTTCGGTCCAAAAATCTGCAATTTTAACTAAATCTGGATGTGAAGTACAAACAACCCTCACAGTTCCATCAATAGCGCACCATCTTTAGATAACCGAATGTCGAAAGTACCCTTTGATGAATGAGAGGGCAAAGGGAAGGAGACGGATGAGCTCCTGTATCAATGGGCAAATCCGTCATCAGACGGAGATGTAACGTATATAAGATTTACCGATTGTCGTACAGAGAGGTTCCAATTGTTGAAATTACAAAAAACCCCTTGTAGTCTGATTCTTATTTCCATTTTAGAAAGGAGGAAAGTTTTGGTACTCTAGCAGAGTGTGATGGATGATACGCAGGTGCTTGGAAATTACTTAGAATAATGCGTAAGGTCATACAAATAATTCAAACTAAGACGTCCAAACTATGATCTCAGTTTTTTTTTTTTTTTTTTTTTAAATACAGCTTATTTCTTTAAATGGGTATTGGATTCATGGACTTTTTTTAGGCGGTTCAAAATGAAAAATATCAAATGATATTATTCAATTTTCAGGGTATCAGTATCAATGTCTCGAGATAGGAAAACATGTAACCGTACCACGGAAAGTATGGTCGACACTCACGAAAGGAAATACTGGGAAAAATTTTAAAAATGGTAGAATGCCTCTTTCTTTTCTTTTTTCTTTTTTTTTCTTTTCGTTTTTTTTTTTCACCACCTACGGGTACTCGAACGGGTGTTGAAACTCCTAGGAGTCTACCGCCTGAGCAAGAGTAAGGACCCAAAATGGTAGAATGCGTATTTCAGATGTTGGATTAGGTGGTATTAAAATGTAATTAATAATATTATTACACAATGAATATATGTTTGAAAATATTATAGATTTTTTCAGCCTAAACCCATAACCGGGATCTAATTCTTTCTTTTAAAAAAAGCACTATATTAATTGTGTTTTTGTTCGATTCAGACACATGGTCATATGTATAATGAATGACCCAATTTCGATTAAATGTATGCGAATCAGTTAAGTGTTTAGTGTGCTAGAGTCATGTTTAACTTGAATTAAATTGAACACCTTACGGCCTAGGCACGCAAAGCAGTTGAATTAGGTTCAGATATGTGAAGATTAGCTCTTGCCTCGGTGGTCGACTCATAACAGTTTTAACACTAGGTCAAGGGTTGGAGTACCCATAAGTAGTGAAATCCAGCTATGGTGTGAGTGTTTGGGTGTGTGCGTGTGGAAAAAAAGACACTGATTGGTAAAGCGATTGAGCAATTTACAGTAACAGAAACTAAGTTATGCTAAAGCCAAAGGCTCCGAATCTGCTGTAGAATTAAATTAATTTGAATAAATGTGCCTAAGTAATGAAAAAGGGTTAAATAAGGTAAGGCTGAAAGGTTTGTGTGTGATTATGTTGGTGTCAGGCTTCGAGCTTTTTTTATGTGTGCTACTTTTATAGTTCTAGAGAGGTGGTGGCCATGCATAGAATTGTGTAGATTTTGCAAGAGGTAACGAACTTTCTGATAACATGTTCTATTCGGTTTTGGGAGTCTGTTATGCACTATGCTGCCGTGAGCGACAATCTGTGTCTTTGGATGGCGCTTCCTACTCTTCATTTCTAATTTTATTACTTTTAGAATGTTCTTGGATACTTTCCGGAGTTAATTCTCTTTTAGAATCAGTTTTAGGCAGAAGGCCATGCTGGGTGGCAACTAGTTAAATGAGATTTCAACAAAGACAGGCCTTTGGTGAAACTTTCTCTATATACCGCTCAATCAAGCGTGCCTTGCTTCTATTGGTCACCCGGCATAAGAAAAATGACTATATTTTTGGATTCTGATTGTGTGTATGTCTATGGGTGCATGACTTTCTTAGAAGGATATGTATCTTGATAGATAGGTACTTTGATCTTTTCCTGCTATGAGTATGTTTTCTCCTTTATTTTCGTACGAGTGTCCGAAACATGGCAGCTTCTCGATCACTTGTTGATCTAAATTGTATCGGGCTGGGTGTAAGCAAAGTGAAACCAATGTTTGGTGTATCATGGAGTTGTAATCAACAGATTAGATTTCACAACAGATACCCATCACCTATATGAATACACAATTCGAGTGTCATGTGTAAAAGGCACGTATGGATGGACAGCATGGATAAAACACATGCACCTACGATGGGACCTGAAGATGTAATGGATTTTGAATTCTCCCAAAAATCCCACTATATCTCCTTGTTAGGTTGGATGATATAATTTTTAGATTAATCCAATCATTCCCATCAATTCCAAATGTAGTATGAAATTTACATTGGACTAAATGCAATTCCATACTGCTTAGTCTTACATTTCAAATAGGTCTTAAAATACATATTTACACATTCATGAATTAAAATATTGTGGAAAAAAAAAAACAACTACACATGATAAATTTTCATTATATAAGGCCTAATCATATATTGTTGAAAAAAATGAAATAAAATATATTTGTAAATTATATCCAACCAATAAGTTAGCTAACATTCATTAATATATAACTTTTCTTAGAAAGCACATAATTTCTTTTATATATATATATATATATATATATATGTATATATATATATATATATGTACTATGCGGTCGACCTCATGGTAAGCTCCCGTGAGGTTGAGTTGTGTGGGCCCCACCGTGATGCGTGTCGACCATCAACACCGTGTATTTGATGGGTCCCCTCTACATTATGGGATATCCCAAAAATCAGCCGTATACGGAACTCAGGTGGGCCATACCATCTAAAATCATGTGAAGACACCGTTAAAACATATAAAAGCACTTGGTGGGGCCAATCTGAGTTTTAATTGCTGCTGAAACTTGGTCTGAACCCTCAAGCAAGTGGGACACACAAAATGGATGGGCTGGATTTGCAAACCACATCTCGATGGGCCCAAAAAATGATTATGAATGTTTTAATGGTGCACGGCCCCTCCCCACTTCTGTATGTGGTGTGGCCCACACAAGTCACGGATTGACTTGATTTTTGAAACCTAGGCCCACGATGGAATGGTGCATTTGACTGATGGGGTAGATGTTCGAAACGCATCATGGTGGGCCCACACAGCTCGACCTCATGGGCCAGAATGGTGAGGTCGAGCGAATAGTACCTTTTCCCTATATATATATATGTGTGTGTGTGTGTGTGTGTGTGTGTCACTTAAATTTTATTTTTTTCATTAAAAATTCATGACAATGCATGAAAGTTATACATAGACATAGATTTCCAATATACTCCCTGCTAACATTAAAAAAAAATAAAAAAATTCTCTATAGATTTTTCGTGGGTTCATACCCATCTTTGTTTCCAGTCAATATATCTCATCAAATTCAAAGTTTAATCTAATAAAAATTAAATCAACTAAGGAATAAAATTCAAAAAGAAATTCAAAAAAATGCAAGTTTCTTTAGATTTTTTGAAAATTTTAATTTATTATTATGAAAATTTACCTATTGACAGATTATTTAATGATATTGGAGACATGATCTTTGGTATCGGTGATATTATCAATAATATCACTGATAATCAGAAAACTTTTATAAGATTATTTCTTAAAATATTAACAATACTGATGATAATATAATAAATACCGACTATAACAGAAAAAAAAATGATATTTTAAATTTTTTTAAACATCCAATAACATTGGTGTCTTTAATTTGTGGATACTAATAATATCAAGGATGTTATCGATAATACCACTTGAGTGCCCAAAAAGTCTTGGATCAGGCTTATACGTGTGTATTTCTTTAGTCCTGATGGGAATGATCACCTTATGAACGGGTTAAATGGCATATAAAAATCATGGCGGGCCCAATAATATTTCAATGATAGGCGTTTAATCCCATTGTTTCTGGTAGTGTGTATAATCGAAGTTTTAGATATGCATGCTTTATTTTTTGGGCAGGCCTTAAAATGAACCAAGAAACAGATGTACGGAATGGATGTCAGACAGACATGGTGGTAGGCCCACGGAGTTTTATGCTGGACCATTTTAAAATGGTGGCGAGTTATCGTAGGAGTGTAGCACTATAGCCCCGGTAACGAACTGATCAAGCCGGCTGAATTCCATCCATTGACAATTTCATTTTAGCCATCCAAAACATCAACACCGATTTGATTGATAGATCGTCCAATCAATTTGAATATTTTTGGACATGCATCATCTGTAATGGGTCTAACAATTTGGACAATGCATTTTTTAACATGCATATATGAGCCTTTTTTAACATGCTTACGTAAGTTAGATATGACCATTTCAAATCTAAGGACTTAAATGATGTCATGTAACAGTAAGATCTTTGCAAGACACAAATTAAAGATTTCTTCAACTACTCTAGCTATCAAGCGAGATTAAAATTTAAAAGTCATGAGTAGTCTAAATAGGGCACGTGTGTTGCATATCCAATACATATGGTAAAGCCAACTGTCCATTGTAAAGGACTCGTACTGATGTTGGGTTCAATTGAAACAAACTCACGACTAGCAACAGGTTTAACTAATCCACCATGGTGGGCTTCCTGGTTTCAATGGCTGAAAATATCTAGGGCACAAAGTGGTGATTGCGTTAACTTAGCATAATATCATAGTGCATCACTCACGTACACATCAACCAATGACCACCTATGACAACTGACTAAATTACGTGTTATTATTTGATAGGCAACAACTGTCTATGGGTCCAGACAGTTATCTCCACATCAGTGGATAGAAGTGGTTATGAAGATCTCTCCTTATAATTGTCTTTTGGATTTTATAAGCTTCGAGCCCTTAATAACTCAACACATATCAAATCAAAAGGGTGTGTTTGGAATCGCGTATAGTATTGTATTGTATTGTATTTGGGTACTGTTCATGTATATATTAGACAGTTTTCAAAATACATCCAAATCAATCAGATACTAATCAATGTTTAGATAGGAGGTATTGTTTGACATAGTACACAATACGTTATACAGATCAATGTTTGGATAGGACGTATTATGTCTGCATATTGTACAATCTTAATTGGGTCAAGTGGCCTGTTTGACGTATGAAACTTTCTGATTTCTAGCTCAGATGATTTTCACGTTGAAATGTACCAAATGAACAGTCCCGATCTTACGCTGCATAGTTACCAGATATCTTGTAATCGTACAAATTTCAAACTTTCAACCGTTGCCGAATACGGCGCAATGAATACGAAGTATTGACGGCAACAGAACCCACTGACAATACTCTACCGTCGGTTCGAAAATTTGGCTGGAGTTTGTATTCGCACGCATGGGATTCAACTCCTATTCACTCCAATCCAAACACGGTAAACATCAAATCATAACTTCTAATACGATACAATACATCCCAAAATGCGTATCTAAATAGGCCCTTGACAATGCAATGTTGGCTATCAATTTTGTCCTTTGTATTATCTTAGCATAGGATGATTCATATATGTTGAACTAGTTTTAGATTATGAGTAGTTTAATTCCATTCCATCTATGCCGAGCGTTGGATCACAAATAAGGCCTTTTACTTTTCACTTTCAGTAGTGTAATTCCTTTCATCTATCCCTTGTCGCTAGACCTGGGAAGATGTAGATCTAAAATCTTATCATCTACATTGCGGATGCTGAATCGCAAACGAATTATCTTTTGTAGGTTTTTTTTTTTTTTTTTTTAAATAAAAATCTCATCAATACAATTGAGTTTCTCTTACTCACGAGTTGTATGTATTGGATCATCTTTGCTATCATGGTAAGAAAAAGTCACTTCGTTTGAAAGGAAAAAATAATTCATTCGAAGGATGAACTCTCCGCTTCGCAAATTGCTTGATTACCTATACGACTGGCTAAATAGACGACTAGAATGCCTAAGTTCTAAATCATAGGCGATTGTTCAGTCCCTCTATCTATCTCGACACTTGGGATTTGGGCGTTTAATTTGGATCGAGTTGTAAAAGACTACAACACGCTTGACACAGTACACACTTACGCATGACCTAATTTTGAGCCAAACAATATGCCCATGCAAGCAAAGAGGGTGGACCGAGGCCATTAATCTAGTGGAACCCACCTAGATGAACCCTCCATTAGGTGGGACACTCTGATAAGACGATTAAGACCAAATGGTGCACATAGAAGTTGGTTAATGGGTAACAGAGGCCATATGTGTCAAAATGCCATTTGTGAGCAATCTAATCCATCCATTGGGTGGGCTTGTAGACACCTCACCCAGGTGTAATGCCATAAATTTTGAGGGTTGAGTAATGCTCAACTCTTAGATTCCCGGGTGCCACTTATGCTTTGCAGAAATAATTGATTTGCCTTTTATTTGCTTGGTGTATGAGCATTTAAGAAATTAAATGGATCATGTGGCGTATACTGAAATCAACATAACTAATAACTAAATTAAAACATGACTAGCAAAATGATGCGTATACACGTAGTGTACGGGACTACGTCCCAACAAAATACATACAATCCAAAAAATGTACAAAATATCCCTACCTTACGACCCCATTACTAGCCCTAGGGCAAACTATGGTGGCCCACTCAGGAGCTGGAAATACGAGAGCTCCACCTTTAAGTCTATGGACGCCTCGTTCAGCACGTCGGACTCTGTGATATCCGCATCTAAGATAAGGTCTGGTTGGTGTTTTAAAACACCGTCCTAGAGTGGGAGTGAGTGATTAACTCAGTAGTTCCATTGACATCATGTTACATAAGCTATCAAATTTATATGCACAATTAATGAAAAACAATTTAAGCATATAGTCCCTAAATACTTTTATTAATGCACATGCATACTATTATAATATGATGCATGCTCTCGCCATCCAACGCTCTCTCAAAGTAACTCCATCTTCACATTTGCAAATGACCAATACTCCCTCATCATGCGACCTCAACTGCCGAGTCACCACACTTAACTAATGCAATGGGACAATGGTTATGTTGACCGAGTGTTTAGTTAAGTCCATTTGTCCAGTAAGATTGGAAAAACTAAGACACTCACACGAAATCAAGGCCTTTACTCGATCGTGAGGCCTAGGGTGGCCATAGCGGTCTTGCACCTGCGATCTTTGATCCGTCTGGATTCGTCACTCCCAGCTAAACTCATACGATAAGTGAGATTGTAACTTAGCTTGCTAGCGGTCATTACGGGGAGGCTCATCACCCCAGCGTAGGCCGACAGTGCAGACACAATGTCACATACCACCATGCTCGGTTCTCGAGACTTGTGGATCGTATTGCTAAAGGTTGTAAGTGGGCGTTCTGAGGGCATAGGGTGCCCTAGGTTCAGGCAGGAGCAATCATACATGGGAAACACACACGGTTGGCCAGCTAGTGGACCAATTTGGCGGACTTAAGTGAACTTCGGCGCAACCGACACTGGGTGCGAGCATCCCATGTAGTCTAACTATAGCTGGTTGTTCGCGTTCAGCCTGGATCGGTGGGATTAGCCTGGGGCAATCGATCCAATAGGGCTATCCTTTTGGATTTTTTATTTGCTGGCTAACTTAGAGGGCTAGACAGTTGAAATTTAATAGCATGCCATATACATTACTTAATCCAGGAGTATGCAAACTTGCATGACATAAAAATTAGGATGTTCTATTCAATTTCAACATTCTATTGGACATGCAGGTGTATTACCCCAAATCATTGCAGCATTTACAAAGATAAAGCAATTTAAGTGCACGTGTAAAGGGATAATGGAAAACATGTTCAAATTTTCGATAAATCCAGTCTATTCTAGCATACAATCAATGATCAACTACTCTAAGCAAAATTCACAATTCATGGAGGATAATACATCTAAGGATTACCCATTGTTTAGTATGCAATTCATAATTTTACTACACAATTATTATTTGCGATATAGGTTTGATAATTGACAACCTAAAGGTAATAGTCTGCACCTAAGCGTGGTCCGACGACAGTATATCCCGCGGTGTATTTGTTGAGGGTCAAATATTGCATATCAGACCCATTTATTGCATGGATTTACAAGCATGACACCGTTTAATAGCCTAATTTAATTGAATTTGTGATGCAGGGCGTCTTCATGAGCTTGGACTGAGAAAGGACACTAAAAAGCATGGATTTACCGATCTGATGACACTAAAGCATGGGACGGACTCTAGAAGACCAAGAGCGACGAAATTATACACCAGGGGTCCGCGGAAATCGAGGAATCGAAGCTCAAGTGGCCTGAAAAGTGTCCAGAATGCAAGATCATAGGGTTCCCACCATCTGATCAGTTCGAAACTTCACACGTGGCTTGAGGACCATAAATAAACCGTACACGTAAAATTTCAGCCCCTGGATCACTGTGAAAGTGGCCCAACGGACAGATCAGCCCCTTAAATCCTTAAGTGGGGCCCACCTGATATCTGGATATTCTCCATTTTTGGTCTCAACAGTTTAAATGAGCTGACAAAACTGATGGACGGAACGGATTTCTCATTAATATCTCTGTGGGGCCCCGCCGGTGATGAATGTGCATAGCAATCACGTGCACCAGCCGTGCACCCGTGCATTCAAAGTCGGTCAGCAGGCGCTGACCGACTCAAACTCAGATTTAAAAAAAAAAAAAAAAATGCAACAGCGTTTTCGCTGTCGTCCGCCGGTCCTCCTCAGTGGGGCCCACTCGACACCTGGAGTGATGATCCGAACCGTCCATTGTATCAAGAGGGTGGGCGTGAACATCGCCTAGGTGGCGTAATCTCGGAAGATAATGGAGAGTGGATTTCAGCTGTTAAAACGGATGATTAACGGTGACTTGAAAGATAACGTGGGTCACATGGAATTTAATCCAAAAGTAGTGCTTCCCACCTGATTTTTCGAGTAGAACGCAGTGGACGGCTCGGATTTTTCAAAAAGACAGTGAAATGGGGCCCACCATCGTCACAGCGTCAATGACGCTACCCTGTTTTCGCAACCGGAAGCCGTCCGGTTTTTACGGCGGATTGTACGCCCTTGGGCGAGGTCGGACAGCTAATCTGAACCGTTCATCATGTAGGTGGGCCAGAAAGCTCCCAGAGGACGTTGTCCTTTTGGAAGGAAAGCAAAGAAGAAGAAGAGGAGGAGACTCCGAGTTAGGCTGCTGTGCGTGAAGACGTCTCCGCAACCAACTCGTCCACGGACTCCGGCCTTTCGCACGGACCTCCTGCTCTACATACAGGAGTCTCCAGCTTCTGCAGCCGAGTCCTGCAGGGACTCCACAGCAGGGAGGTGAGAAGAAAGATAAAAGGAGAGGTCTCGGTTTGGGTTAAGGGGGAGAAAAAAAGCTGGAACGGGATCAGCGGGAGCTGGAAGTTGGAGGCTGGTTGCTGGGTGGAGACGCCAAGAGAGAGGCTCGGTTTGGAGGCTAGACAGCAGTGGCTGGAGGCAGGTAGACGTGAGCAAGAGGTTGGGTTTGAGAGAAGAAACAGAGAAGAAATAGAGAAGACAGGAAAGTTTTTTTTTAGTTTTGTTTTTCTTCTCGTTCTTTTTTTTTTTTCTTTTCTCTATTATCACTTGTTTTGTTTAGCCCATTAATGTGTGGCTAAACCCCTTAGCTAGGGCTAAGGGGTGAAGCTTGTAGTCTGAAGGGAGAAACTTTGCTGGTGCCTATTGTTTAGATGGACTGATATTGATTTTTGTTCAAATTAAAAAGGGTACTTTCAGTTATTTTTAAGGGTTTGTTGTGACTGAAATTACAATGGATCTGCGATGATTTTGAGTATCTCTTTCTTCCTTTTGATGCTCATGACGTCAGGAAACCCTGTTGTTCACCATAGTCCCCTGGGCATGGTCGGGTGGCGGAATCCTTCCTAACTTTCATGCATTGTTGATTGGTTGGTAATTAGTCTAATTCTGTTGTTTGCTCTGTCTCCTGGGCATGGTTAGATGATGGAATCCATTCTAATTCTATACTTTTCATCTCTTGAAAACCAGATCAAGTTCAGTTGAATTCTTGAGACAGGCATAAGATCTCCCGATCTCTACAAGTGGATCCTTGGCACCCTAGTTTCCTTCCTCAGAATTTCTTAAAGTTTTAGATAATTATTCCACAATTATTTCTCAAATTCTATTTTGTTTAGATCGCATCTTAGTCTAGTTCTAGTTCTACTTGGTTTCAGGTAACGTACAGGTATCAGTCCCTGTGGATTCGACCTCGGTCTTACCGAGTTTATTTTCTATCACCGTTTCTAAGATATTAACCGAGCAATTGACAGAATGACACCTTGCGTCAAATAGATTAGCTCGTAAGGGCGCATGCGACAGCCTGCAAGGCTCATATTCTAAGGGGGACTAGGAGATTGCCTTTCTATCGTCGTCGGGCCGTTCTCTACGATGGGGCATGGTTGTGGGCTCTGACGTGGGTAGCGGCAACAAGGAATTCTTGACACTTGTGGATCGTGTCACTAAAGGTTGTAAGTGGGCATTTTGAGGGCGTAGGGTGCCCCAGGTTTAGGCAAGAGCAATCATACATGGTAAACACACACGGTTGACCAACTAGTGGACCAATTCGGCTGACTCAGGTGAACTTCGGCGCAATAGACATTGGGTGTGAGCATTCCGTGTAGTCCAACTACAGCTAGTTGTCCGTGTTCAGCCTGGATTGGTCGGATTAGCCTAGGGCAACCGATCCAATAGGGCTATCCTTTTGAATTTTTTTATTTGCTGGCGAACTTAGAGGGCCAGATAGTTGAAGTTTAATAGCATGCCATATACATTATTTAATCCAGGAGTATGCAAACATGCATGACATAAAAATTAGGATGTTCTATTCAATTTCAACATTCTATCGGACATGTGGGTGTATTACCCCAAATCATTGTAGCATTTACAAACATAAAACAATTTAAGTGCACGTGTAAAGGGATGATAGAAAACATGTTCAGAATTTCAGTAAATCCAGTCTAGTCTAGCATACAATCAACGATCAACTACTTCAAGCAAAATTCATAATTCATGGAGGATAATACATCTAAGGATTACTCATTGTTTAGTATGTAATTCATAATTTTACTGCAAATTATTATTTGTGATATAGGTTTGTAATTGGCAACCTAAAGGTAATTATGGTCCGCACCTAAGGGTGGTCCAACGATTTTCTATCACCGTTTCTAGGATATTTGTTGAGGGTCAAATATTGCATATCAGACCCATTTATTGCATGGATTTACAAGCATGACACCGTTTAATAGCCTAATTTAATTGAATTTGTGATGCAGGGCGTCTTCATGAGCTTGGACTGAGAAAGGACACTAAAAAGCATGGATTTACCGATCTGATGACACTAAAGCATGGGACGGACTCTAGAAGACCAAGAGCGACGAAATTATACACCAGGGGTCCGCGGAAATCGAGGAATCGAAGCTCAAGTGGCCTGAAAAGTGTCCAGAATGCAAGATCATAGGGTTCCCACCATCTGATCAGTTCGAAACTTCACACGTGGCTTGAGGACCATAAATAAACCGTACACGTAAAATTTCAGCCCCTGGATCACTGTGAAAGTGGCCCAACGGACAGATCAGCCCCTTAAATCCTTAAGTGGGGCCCACCTGATATCTGGATATTCTCCATTTTTGGTCTCAACAGTTTAAATGAGCTGACAAAACTGATGGACGGAACGGATTTCTCATTAATATCTCTGTGGGGCCCCGCCGGTGATGAATGTGCATAGCAATCACGTGCACCAGCCGTGCACCCGTGCATTCAAAGTCGGTCAGCAGGCGCTGACCGACTCAAACTTAGATTTTTAAAAAAAAAAAAAAAAACGCAACAGCGTTTTCGCTGTCGTCCGCCGGTCCTCCTCAGTGGGGCCCACTCGACACCTGGAGTGATGATCCGAACCGTCCATTGTATCAAGAGGGTGGGCGTGAACATCGCCTAGGTGGCGTAATCTCGGAAGATAATGGAGAGTGGATTTCAGCTGTTGAAACGGATGATTAACGGTGACTTGAAAGATAACGTGGGTCACATGGAATTTAGTCCAAAAGTAGTGCTTCCCACCTGATTTTTCGAGTAGAACGCAGTGGACGGCTCGGATTTTTCAAAAAGACAGTGAAATGGGGCCCACCATCGTCACAGCGTCAATGACGCTACCCTGTTTTCGCAACCGGAAGCCGTCCGGTTTTTACGGCGGATTGTACGCCCTTGGGCGAGGTCGGACAGCTAATCTGAACCGTTCATCATGTAGGTGGGCCAGAAAGCTCCCAGAGGACGTTGTCCTTTTGGAAGGAAAGCAAAGAAGAAGAAGAGGAGGAGACTCCGAGTTAGGCTGCTGTGCGTGAAGACGTCTCCGCAACCAACTCGTCCGGGACTCCGGCCTTTCGCACGGACCTCCTGCTCTACATACAGGAGTCTCCAGCTTCTGCAGCCGAGTCCTGCAGGGACTCCACAGCAGGGAGGTGAGAAGAAAGATAAAAGGAGAGAAAAAAGGCTGGAACGGCATCAGGGGGAGCTGGAAGTTGGAGGCTGGTTGCTGGGTGGAGACGCCAAGAGAGAGGCTCGGTTTGGAGGCTAGACAGCAGTGGCTGGAGGCAGGTAGACGTGAGCAAGAGGTTGGGTTTGAGAGAAGAAACAGAGAAGAAATAGAGAAGACAGGAAAGTTTTTTTTAGTTTTGTTTTTCTTCTCGTTCTTTTTTTTTCTTTTCTCTATTATCACTTGTTTTGTTTAGCCCATTAATGTGTGGCTAAACCCCTTAGCTAGGGCTAAGGGGTGAAGCTTGTAGTCTGAAGGGAGAAACTTTGCTGGTGCCTATTGTTTAGATGGACTGATATTGATTTTTGTTCAAATTAAAAAGGGTACTTTCAGTTATTTTTAAGGGTTTGTTGTGACTGAAATTACAATGGATCTGCGATGATTTTGAGTATCTCTTTCTTCCTTTTGATGCTCATGACGTCAGGAAACCCTGTTGTTCACCATAGTCCCCTGGGCATGGTCGGGTGGCGGAATCCTTCCTAACTTTCATGCATTGTTGATTGGTTGGTAATTAGTCTAATTCTGTTGTTTGCTCTGTCTCCTGGGCATGGTTAGATGATGGAATCCATTCTAATTCTATACTTTTCATCTCTTGAAAACCAGATCAAGTCCAGTTGAATTCTTGAGACAGGCATAAGATCTCCCGATCTCTACAAGTGGATCCTTGGCACCCTAGTTTCCTTCCTCAGAATTTCTTAAAGTTTTAGATAATTATTCCACAATTATTTCTCAAATTCTATTTTGTTTAGATCGCATCTTAGTCTAGTTCTAGTTCTACTTGGTTTCAGGTAACGTACAGGTATCAGTCCCTGTGGATTCGACCTCGGTCTTACCGAGTTTATTACTACATCACAACACCGTTTCTAGGATATTGACTGAGCAATTGACAGATTGACGCCCTGTGTCAAATAAATTAGCTTGTAAGGGCGCATGCGACAGCCCGCAAGGCTCAAATTCTAAAGGGGGCTAGGAGATTGCCTTTCTATCGTCGTCGGGCCGTTCTCTACGATGGGGCGTGGTTGCGGGCTCTGACGTGGGTAGCGGCAACAAGGAAATCCCCCAAATCAGCTCCCTAAGGAGCTTCTTCTGTCACTTCTCCCTACTCTATCTCTCCCTTGCAACTGAAATTTCGTATGGAAGTGATGGAGTGTGTATTTGGGTTTTATATAGTCCAGTTTTTGTGTTTAAATGGCCTCGAGGGCCCTTTTTCTAACATGTATGCCCCTAGTGGGCTGGATTTGACCCACAAGGCTCCTTCAGGGGCCCGTTGGCCCATCCGCGCCTTGGGGCAGGTGCCCCATCATGAGATCTGCGATTGGTCCATAATGGGCGAAGATCGGATGCCTCGATCGACCGCAGGGGTCCTACTTGCGATCGATGACTATCGGTGATCAATCAGGGCTACATTTATATGGATATAAGTAGGGAAATATCCGCGACTCATGGCTCGAGTTTAGTTGCAATCCAACGGTCGGGAAGTCACAATTTCGCGAATGGGTGGGGGGCATATTTCACTTAAGTTTTAGATTCATGTTTAGGAGAATCGTGCTTTTCAAGCATTGCCTTCTCGGCTCAAGTTGTGTAGTTTGGGGCACCATCTGGGTTTGCCATCTGCAATGAACCTCAAGCCTAGTGAGGCCGACGATTTCCTATAATTTTGGACTTAGTAGAATTTCAACGGGTGGCCTGCGCTCATTTTAGTCTATTGGAGCGGATTTTGGGAGGGCTAGCTCTCGCGGTCCTTATTGGGTCCCGGTCATACCTAGGACTAGTTGTGTCTGCGACGTTACCCTCTTAGAATTTTTGGAATGTGGTCGTTCGACTTTATTCACTCTTGCTTCCTAAAGCTATGCACATGTGTCCCATAATGGTTGTCTGATATAGTACTGAGGTAGCTCGCTGGTGGACACTCTAGGGTCCAGTGTCATTTTGGCTCGGATTTTACACCAGGCTAACAAGTTGATGAAGCATGGATGATTCTTAAAAGTCCATTATCTAAATCCCAAGCCACTACCCAAGCCTTACATTAGCCTTAGCTAAAACTAAGCCATTACCTAAGCCTAAACATCACCTTAGCCTTATCTAAGCCTGAGCCATATTTTAAAGCCCAACTCAGCCTGAGGCAAAACCCTAAAGTTTGGCTAAATTTTAGCCAAAGTTAACCTAAATGCAAGCCAAATGCGGAAAGCTCCAAAAGAGAAATAAAACCTCAACACCCATCACCCATCAGAAACCACTCCGAACCCAAACTGGTCTATCAAAGGATATGATAACAAGCCATACCAACCGACCAAGTTTCGAGAGAGAACATGGGTGTGGCAGCACTCGAAGAGCCTCCTCGGTATGTATTAGGGTCAAACCAGCCAACTGTTTTACTATGGATGAGACAGCTGCATTAGAACATCCAAGAGCCCTGCAACTTCGCACTAATTACCCTTTTACTACCCATTCCAATCAATGCAAGAATGTCATGTAGCACCTCCTCTCATCTCCACCAATTACAAGCTTCCACATCACTATTTATCTCTTAAGGTTCCAACAATTGCTAAAATGTCATTTAAAGCACTACAAATACCTCCTCCTATCCTCGTTTCCACACACCAAAAGCTTATTACTCTCTTAAGAGAGAGAGAGAGAGAGAGAGAGAGAGAGAGCTTGAGCTTGCAAGCCCTCATCAATTCTAAACCCCTCTCCAGCCTCCTTTAACCCTCACTTAGCCTTCAAGAGTCAACCCTTTTGAGCTTAGGATCACCAGAGTTATAATTTTCAAGCCGTAGTACATACACCACATCTAAGCAGCTTCAAGTTAAAAGTATGAGATCGAGTCACCATCCTTTGCATCCATACCTCATCAATCACATTATTGCATCCCTTCTTAACCCCTTGCTCCCTTAGTCTCCCATTGAGTATATGTTTTGTGATTTTCCGGAATTCTTTGTTCAGTCACATAAAAAATTGGTACTCGATCCTCTTGCTTTTCTAGGTACTCTATAAATATATTGCTACGTGGCTTACTAAAATTTCGGATCCAACCACATAAAAAATGTAAGTTCACCTAATCATGTTTTTAACACTTTTGTATTTTCATATCCCCTAAGATCATTTAACTCAATGAAGTAGAGATCGCATGCCTATGCAGGTGGAGATGGCACCTAATATCTTCTTTCAGTATTCGAATTCTATAAAACTTTCATAAAATTCTAATCAATTGTAGAATTTTGAGCTAACTGGCCTACATGAACTCCAATCAACTATACTATCTATATGAGTCAGCCCACGTGTGAAAAAGAAAGACAAAAACACGTCGATGCTATTTCCAGCATTCACAGTCACAGGACCCAGCTATAGCAAATACGGCCAGCATACCGTATATCAGATGACACCACAACGCCTGCAACCTTTCAGGCCTAGAAATATTGAAGATTGATTTGAAACTCTAGGAGATTACAGTAGTCAATATGCAGACACTCAGTAACTGTACACGTGGCAAACACTGAATCAAATCAATATCCATCCGAATTGTCGCATCCACCGTATATATAGGTTTTCGAATCCGGACACGCAATATTTCCCATTTCAACCGTCCGTTAAATATGGACCAGCCATGCAATATTACTCATTCCAATCGGCAGATTACAAAATCGAATCAAGGTAACGTTTGGTATACGGTCCACATAAAATGGGGCCCATGACTTGGACGGTTCAATTTGAGTTGCTCGTATTCCAAGCGTTTATTTTCCTACTGCACGCGTATCAACCGCCATACTGCCCGAGTATCAAAATTTATGTATAGAGAGTTCTTGAATGTCATTAGGGTGGCGATTTAGGCCCACCTCAGCCCTCTGATAGAGCGATCTTGATTCTTTAGAACAATCAAAACAGAAACATCTACAACCAGTGGTTTTGTAAGCAAGTAAATTCTATCATCTTAACGGCTGTTTGGATGGTGGGCAATAAGGGTTCGCTTCTTTCATACATTGTCGAAGGTGGGCCAGACCATCTGGGTAAAACGAGCCCTAACGACGAACACGCCCAAATTTCGGCAGTGGACAGGTTGGCCCACCTGAAGTCTGCAGACTTTCCAAACAGGCACCTACCATCCAATCCATGAAAAGCTGACTTATCAGCATGCCTCAAGACCCATGCACGTACACATACGGTTTGATACTCCGGCAGAGCTCCATACCCAATGAACGGAATCACGGTACGCGTACATGTACCCCAATCCAAACGTATCATGACCGACCAGCAGACTTTTCGTTTGTTGAATTAGGATAATTAACAATATTTCATTCAATCCGTGCATTGATGGCCATTGAGTGGAGGGCTAGGATCAACCATCCATTTCAGTGTGATTTTTGGATTACAGCCAATCAACCAATGGTCCCATGATTTGGACGGACTGGATTGGTGTGCATGCAGTCCATGAGTACAGTTTCAGTGTGCATGTGTATGGAGGAGGGAGTATCGTGTAATTCCAGTAAAGAAAAGCACAATCTGGCAGCTCATGGTATCAAAGAATAGTGTTGAAGACCCAGGAACAGTAGAAAGAGCTTTTAGACAATTGAACTATGTAAGCATTGCCTTCAGTACCATGCAGGAGAACAGTTCATGAATATACACATAACAAAATAAGGTGGGCCCCACCTCAATCATCCACATAAAAGGGTGCAGAAAGGCTGTCCATCACAGCAAACTGCATGTTCTCCGATGGCTTCCAGTGGCGCTTTCTCTGGTTTATAAACCAGTTGTTTATCTGTTTCTGATCTAGGCCCGTCGATTCAGCCAAAGCGATCTTATCAGATTCCTGGATGATCAAAAACCAAAAAAAAAAAAAAACAATTAGAGAAATCTGATCAGACCATCTTATCTCACCGAATTCGAATTGCAAGCCGTGGTTTTTTCAAGTGCCAATTAATTCAATGGTTTAGGATGATCAAGTCAGTGTGATTTCTGCTCTACACTGATCCGGTGGTGTTGGACATGATATATAAGTTAGCTGATGGAATATGATTTATGTGGGGTCCATAATTTGGTTATCCAAACCGTTTACTTCATGTCTTGAATTTGTGGAACACACGCATTGATGGTGTGGCTGTCCAACACATATCACAGTGGGTCCACAGAGCTCGACCTCATTGGAATCTCATATCGTGAAAATGCCATTGATTGACAATCCTATCCATCATGATGCTGATCAAATGTACGGTTGAAAAATGGTCATCCACCAATTCCAACACACAGCCGATCATGTTCTTGCAGGTGCTCCATCCACAACAAGCCCATAATTTCCACGGTGATAGACATTTAAGAAATGGCGGAAAATGCAAAAGGAATAATTAATTCACCAACGGTACAGAATAATATGTTAGGTAGTCATTCAGGGACCCAAAAAATGCTGCACAAACGTGTATTGAATCAAAAACCAATCCTTGAAGGGTGTGTTTGGTTACACACTGAAAATCATGAAGTGAACCAAAACACACCTGATAAGGGAGAATCGAATGATTCTCCATGATATTTGCCATATTCCATTTTGGATTGCCACCTTGTATAGCTGTAGAGATACGGAATATTTGTATTTGATTCTTTCCTATTATATAGGATCACACAAGTGTAATTATTTTGTATATAATCAGAAGTTATCTCCTCCATACGATAAGGAGGATTTCAGCCATTGATCATTGTTTTGTTAAACATCTTTATGGTATCAGAGCAAGTTTTCACCATGGCTGTTTCAGCTTCTTCATCTCCTACTCTTCCGCTCAACACAATGGTACATATGCTCACCATTAAACTGACCTCCTCCAATTACTTATTGTGGATAAATCAGTTTGTTCCTCTGTTAGCCAGTCAAGAGCTTTTTGGCTATTTGGATGGTAGCATCACGGCTCCTTCTATCATGATTACTACCTCTGCTGGCACCACAACGCCAAATCCTACTTATACCTCTTGGCTGCATACTGATCAGACATTGCTCAGTTTACTCTATTCTTCTCTTATAGAGGAGTCTATGAGTGAAATACTGGGTTTACGTCATTCCCATGAGGCTTGGCGCGCTCTTCAAGTCTCATTCTCGCACCGGTCGAAGGCTCGAGAACTGCAACTCAAGGATGAACTCTAGTTGATGCAACGCGGCTCTCAGTCCATTGCTGAGTTTTCTCGCACCTTTAAAGGTCTTTGTGATCAACTTGCTGCTATTGGTCATCCCATTGACGACACGGATAAAGTCCACTGGTATTTACGAGCATTGGGACCCGACTACAAGATCTTCTCTACCACCATGATGTCACAGCTTCCGCTACCCTCTTTTGCAGAGATTGTTCTGAAAGCTTTGAGCCATGAGATTTTTGAACGGTCAATTTCCCACTCGTCCGCATGGTTTTCTGAATGGAGAGGTGTACATGGAACAACCGCCTGGCTACACTGATCCACAGTTCCCTCGGCATGTTTGTCTCCTGAAGCGAGCTCTTTATGGCTTGAAACCACAAGCTCCTCGAGCTTGGTTTCATTGCTTTAGCTCTTTTCTACTTCAACTTGGGTTTCACTCCAGTCAGGCTGATTCTTCGTTGTTTGTTTATCACTCCTCGCTTGGGACTATTTACCTACTTCTTCATGTTGATGACATGGTCATCACTGGAAGCAGTGTTCGAAATATCGGTATCGCACAATGTATCGCACTCTTGCGATACAGATACGTATCGGTTATCGTATGGGATATATCGTTTGTATCGCATAATTTATCGCACTTTTGGGAAACATGGGGAAACATTAAGATAATTGTTGATTTTTTCAATGAAACTTCAGAGATTATTTAAAAAGACCCTAATACACACTTTTAAATCGTAAAATCTCAAAAAAGAAATGGACATAATAGGTTTCCTTTGTATATTGTACTAAGATATGCGCTGTGCAATTGAACTATGACAACTATATTCAGTATCCACCCCATCCATCCGTTTTTTCATATCATTTTAGGACATTATTCAAAAAAAAATGAAGCACATCCAATAATCAAGTGGACCATACCATAGGAAACAATGATGATTGACCATTAGTGGGCCACAAAAGGTTAGATCAAGCTGATAATTGTTTTTTCTCTTCATTCAAACTTATGTGAAGTTATCAATGACTTAAGTGCCTAATAAAATATAGGGAAAATCAAGGTGCACCCTAAAAAGTTTTTAATGGTACTGTGTTCAACCACCATTGTTTCCTTGAGTATAGTTCACTTGAGACGAAAAATAAGACAGATTTAACGATCAAGTGGACCACACTGAAAAAAGTAATGGGGGGATTAAACGTCTGCCATTGAAACCCTTTAGGGGTTCACGGAAGTTTTGGATCAATATAAAATTTGTTTTTCCTCTTAATTCATGTCTTTGTGACTTTGTGAACAGATTGGATGGAAAATAAACGTTATGGTGGGCCCTACAAAATGACTCTTACATTTAATCCCACTGACATTTAATGCTTGGTGCATTTTAATGCAACCAAGCTTATTATTTGGTGTGGTTCACTTGAGCGTTGGATATGCCTCATTTTCGTACTCATACCTTAAAATAATATGAGAAAAGGGATTGACGGTTTGGATGTACAGATACATCACGGTGGGCCCGACCACAGACCTGCTCGTTCGGAGCTAGGGACGGGCGGGGGTAGTACGCAATCCGCGTCCTCGTGTGGTACACCAGCCAATCCGCTTCCTTTGGGACTAGATTTAATGTTATGTGGCCCCACAATAATATATTTATTATATCCACACCGTTCAACCATTTGAAGATATTATTTTAGATCATGAGCCAAAAAATAATTAATATCCAAAGCTCAAGTGGACCACACCACAAATAGTAGTGGGACAGTGATTCTCACTGTTAAAACATTCGTAGGGCCCACCGTGACTTTTATTTTCCATCCAATCTGTTCACGAGGTCACACAGAGCTGGATGAAGAGGAAAAATAAAAATCATATTTATCCAAAACTTCTCTGACCTCAAAAGGGTTTCAATGGTAGACGTTCAATCTCCCACCATTGTCTGTTGTTTGCAGTGTGGTCCACTTGTTCTCTGGATCTGTCTTATTTTTTGGCTCAAGCCTTACAACGAGCTCGCCAAATGGAAGAACGGTTTGGATATAACGCATGTCTTATGATGGGACCCACAACACTTGATGACGTCAACACTCGGTGGTGTGCGGTACACCACCCAACCCAAAATTACTTAAAGAGGGCTCGGACGCTCTTGTTTTTTGACACGGCGAGGGTTCCGGCTTTCCGAAACCCTAAAATCTCGCCCAAATCCAGGAAATTTCAGATCTCACGATGATTTCTTGACATTTCGAAGAGGATTTCTCCGGATTTCGCTTGGATTTCTTCGGACGTCGATAGATTTCTCTCCTGTGACCCAGAAATGTCGACCACGGCCTGATTCCTCGCCAGAATCTCCAAGAAAGGGGGAAGTTGAAGAAAATTTGCAGAAAATCCTACTTACCTGTCGAGTGGCCCACCTCCATCCAGGTACGCTCCGATTTTTTATTTTTTTTTCTAATTCAATTTTTTTTTAATTCTCCACAAGCCGGATCCGATTTTCTGTCCGTGCATTTGTCTCCGACGATAATGGAGAAGAAATCTCGCCATATCGTCGACATATCGTGCGATATCGACGATATATCGGCCGATATTGGGATTTTGAATTTTTTGGTATCTTCCGGTGGTTATCGGGGGTGTATCGTCTCGCAGTGGTGCGATACCGATAATATCGGCCGATATATCGACCGATAGTATCGATATTTCGAACACTGACTAGAAGTAATACTTCTATGGTTCAAACCCTTATTACTCGGCTTTTCAAGGAATTCTCCATGAAGGATTTGGGTGATCTTCATTATTTTCTCGGTGTTGAAGTTCAAGCTAATCAGTCAAATGAAGTATGCTCTTGATCTCTTGCAACGTGCTTCCATGATTGATGCTAAACCTATTTCTACACCCTTTGTCGTCGGTCAGCACCTCTCAGCCGAAGGAAAGCTGTTCTCCGACCCTACTATGTTTCGTTCTCTTGCCGGTGCTCTTCAATACTTGACTATCACCAGGCCTGATCTCTCCTTCAGTGTGAATTCTATATGCCAGTTTATGCATGCTCCCACCGAGGACCACTTTCGTGCTCTCAAGCGTATTTTGCACTATGTTAAAGGCACTCCTCATCATGGACTTCAACTCCATAAACAATCCACTCGTGATCTTCTTGCCTACTCTGATGCGGACTGGGCTGGATGTCCTGATACCCGCCGCTCTACTACCGGCTATGCTATCTTTTTTGGCGCCAATTTAGTCTCTTGGTCCTCTAAGAAACAAAGCAATGTCTCTCGTTCAAGTGCAGAAGCAGAATATCGCTCCTTAGCTGTTGCCACTGCTGATATTGCCTGGATTATTCAACTGCTTCGGGACCTTCGTGTTACACCTTCAGCGCCACCTAAAATTCTTTGCGACAATCAAAGTGCAATTTTTATGGCTGTCAATCCGGTTACTCGTCCTCGGTCAAAACATATTGCGATCGACTACCATTTTGTTCGTGAGCTTGTTGCTAATGGTACTTTGAAAGTTGCTTTTGTCCCTTCACATCTGCAACTTGCTGATTCGTTGACCAAAGGCGTCACTAAGCCTCAGTTCTTTATCTTTCGATGCAAGCTTAGCGTTATCCCTTTTGCCACGCTCACCTTGCAGGGGGGTGATAAGGGAGAATCGAATGATTCTCCATGATATTTGCCAGATTCCATTTTGGATTGCCACCTTGTATAGCTGTAGAGATATGTACAAATATTTTTGAATATTTGTATTTGATTCTTTCCTATTATATAGGATCACACAAGTGTAATTATTTTGTATATAATCAGAAGTTATCTCCTCCATACGATAAGGAGGATTTCAGCCATTGATCATTGTTTTGTTAAACATCTTTAACACCCATAACCAAAACGTGTAGGCTTCAAGGCATACAAATTTGTGAAGCATTTTTAGGGAATTTCCAACTTATTTCGATTAAATTCCAAATTCGGGATAGTTGCTATATGGCCAAATGATTCAAAGAAAAGAAAGCATGGAGAATGAAAGGATCGAGTGCCGAGTGCCCAAATGAAATACTTACCGTTGGATACGGCCATTTGTAGTGAACATTCCACCAGTCAAGTAGCGTCTGCCTGGCCTCCTTCGGGAGCTTTCCTTTCTTCTTCTTCTTTGAAAATTCCTGCTTCAGGCTACTTAGGTAGCCACTATACTTGCGGAGAAGCTTATCCTTTAGCTCTCGATCTTCACCTCGTGGCGGAATTTCTTGAACCTCGATCTCGCCTCCACTGAATTCTTCCTCTGACGATCCCGCAGGTTCATCTGGGTCAGAAATATGACAACGGATAGTAAGTAAAAGCAGTCATCTTAAACTGACTGCAGAAACATTACAAACCTTGGGACTAAGAGAATTGAGCTAACTACAAGAGACAGGCTTGAGTAAAAGTTAAAGGGAATGAAGCAATGTCACTGAAAGAGGACTGCTATGGCTACTTGTCATGGTAGCCATTCATCAGGTAGGCCCACAGCTTATGTACCGTAGGCGGTCCAATAAGGGGTTGATATTCATCAGGTTTATGGTCTATCCAAGCACGACCTGTTTCTAAAGGGATCAGGAATTCAAACCTACAGCATCTTAGATCCACAATCCAAGCCCAACCCATTTCTTAAATGGGTCTAGAGCATATGAATGTGGTTGGGGCCAAGCCCCACTCGATACGACAGATTTAGCCCAAGCAAAATATAAAAGACTTCCATCACCGTTTCCAAGCTTCTTGTAAGTGGATTTCGTTGTGGTCAACTGTAGCTTTATGTGTTTACTTAGACAGGCCACATTTCCAGGCCCAAGCTGGATGGCTAGGTCTGGATGTGGTCCATTGAAGTCCTGCTTAATTACTCAATGGGCCACATTTCCTGTCCCAGACCCAACACCAAGCATAAGCGTGGCCCAAACTCGACAAAAGAGCCACTCAAGACTGATGGCCTGTCGGCCATGCTGATCATAAGTGGTAGAATTAGCTGTTCTCTACTCTTTTTAATAACTTTAATATTTGGGGAAATTTTCCGAGTTGAGTTGGATTAGATATCTAGGACTCTTTTGCTTATACAAGACCATCAGTCATGTTTTAAACGACAGTTTTCATAATAATATCAATTTTTTTTCTCATTTTTTGAGACTTTTCTCTCCTTGTGGATTCAAGGATCATCCTAGGGAAGAAGACGGTGATCTCTTCTCTTTTGTCTATGCGCCCGCTATGTGACTGCATCATCTAAAAATGAAGACAACAAGAAAACAGTTCCATCTATTTCAGGTTGAGTTATACACAGCATGAAAAATAATGTCCACCTCTCTTGCAATTTCACAATGATAGGGGGTTGATATATGAGCTGCCAAACAAACCTTTGATGTGGGACGAAACTCACAACATAGTATTATGCCATGAAGACATAATAACACACAATACGAATGTAGCAAGCTGAGTTTGAAAATTGTTGTGTTAGTCTTATAAGAAATTTCCGCAAAATTCAATATCATTTGATGTTATCAAATCGACGAGATCACCTTACCAGAACTAGCCCCCAACCAACATAACACAACATCACCCACATGCAAAATCCTCTTAGAAATAACAGAAAACAGGAATCAATGAAACAATGGGGGTTTACATGTAATGATGCTAATTAAACCAAAGATCATCTAGGCACACAATTTTGTTAGAACTGTCCACAGGGAGCTACACAAAAATAAGATCAAGTCACATTGCAACCACATGCATCAGAAAAATCATATGAGATTGTTGCTCGAGGATGCAAGAAGGTGTAAAGAATCCCAGTGAAAGATTCTACCAATTCCTCATGATTTGCACATTGAACAATGGATGCCTCTTGATCGTTACTTGGAACCTATCCCTTCGGAGGTCCAATCCCTCTTGAGGATGATAGGATTCAGAAATAACCACAGCTAGTTGGGATTAAATGTTATGATTTTTATCTTAATAAGCCCTAACTAGAAGGGCATGTAGCACGTGAGTTGGCGTCAGATGTGATTAGGTGTTATTAGGGTAGAATGGTTCTCTTTTATTTGTTTTCAAATATGCTCGGAGTCTTGACTACGAAGTATGCATGAAATAATACTAGAAATAAGAGAGAAATTCCACTAAGTCTGTGGCTTCTTGCACCAGGAGGCTTTTTTATTTTAGAAAGGGGGGAGCACACCACCTGTAATTTTATTGATGAAGAGGAAAATCTATACATCTTGTAATGAGGGAAGAGGTGAAGAGGCCAAACTGCCCCTCAAAACAAAACAACTAAACAGCACACGCAAACATGAAATGACAGAGAAAACCAGGCCCAAAACTTACCAGACAACCAGCTAACTCACCATGAGAGCTGCTGGACACGTACTGCATTCAACCCTCCCACAGCAGCTGAAAAACTGGCTTGCAGAATAACCTCAAAGAGCCTCCTCCCACCCGCTACAGGCCCTGAGCAGCTGTCACGCACAGCCCATCTTCACAAACCAAGCCATTGCTTTTTCTCACACAAACAAACAGCACAAAGAGACCTATCTTTTATACACCAAGAGCACCATACAAGGTTAAAAGCAAATTCCCTGCACTATCATCCTGCAACAACCATGCCAATGCTGCTTTGCTTACACTAGGAGGTGGCGTACCCTCGAGGTAGATCAAAACGTATGGATGCTGCTCATTCATGAGTGGAGATTTATCATTTTGGTATCAAAGCATATGATCTGGGGCATGTCCAAAGTGGGAACAAGTACACAATAATTGAAGTTGATGGAAGCCAAGGTCAAAAAGTTGGAATAACGAATGCAACAACATTCTGAATTGTCACTGGAGATTAAAGAGACAAAGTCCGCGATGAGCGCCCAATATGAGCGGTTGGCATTGTCAGTGATTAAAGATGAAGGAGATTCAACAAATGATCGAGATGTGATGTTACAATCAAGTGGATCTAACAGCAGATCCAATTCCAATAGTGTGGTACCCATCCAAGCAGGGTACACACGTCTCGAGTTTCCAAAGTTTGGCGGCGAAAATCTGAGTAGTTGGGTCTATCATGCAGAACAACTTTTCAAGTTCCAAAATACGCCAGAGGATCAAAGGGCTCTTATTAGCATCCTTCCATTTTGAAGGAGATGCTGCGTAGTGGTATCAATGGTACAAGAAAACGCAAGTGACCTTGACATGGGCCTCGTGCGTTCGTTTCGGACAAACTGAATATTAAGATTTTGATGCCACCCACTCAAAATTGAGCCAATCTGGAACTGTTTGGGACTACTAGAAGAGTTTTGAGGGGCTTGCAAACCAGATTGAAAGTTGCATGGAAAAGGCACTTGTGGGATGCTTCATAGAGGACTAAAGGATGAGGGGCTTAGGTTTGAATGTTTTGGCGCACTACTTTGGTGACCACAATCGGACTAACGTGCATGTAGGAAGAAAAACTCCACCAACGTCATTGCATTGGGGAGACTTTCCACCAATACCCAACACTACCCCAATGATACCCAAAGTAGAAGCCACCACTTCCATAGAAAAATTGTCAATGGGCAAAAATGCATGCACGCAAGGAGAAGGGCCTGTGTTGCCACTATGATGAGAAATTTGCCTTAAAACATTGCTGCAAATTGCGACAAGTATTTCTATTAGGTGGTGATGCCAAAGAGGAGAGGACGAAGATGACCTAAAGGGAGATCGAACCTTGAGGACAAGGTTCTTCGAAAAAGGGGTTAGAATGATAGGATTCAAAAAGTAGAAACCCAACTAGATGGGATTAGATGTAATGGATTTTATTTTAATACATCCTAATTGAAAGAGCATCTAGCATGTGAATCGCCAGAAGTTATGATTAGTTGTGATTAGGATGGAATAGTTCTCTTTTATTTGCTTCCAAATACGGTGGGAGTCTTGGCTGATTATATGTATAAAACAGTGTTTTAAATAGCAAATAACATGTAGCGTAACATTCGCCCTTTGAAGCATCATGCTTAAAGCTACATAGTGTGTAGCGTAAGCTACATGCTATCTCTAGATTTTTAAATAAGGTTGTCCATATTAACGTAGATAACACCAGTGTTGTCCATATTGCTCCTGATCCCCTTTTTCACAAGGGAACAAGACACATTGTGGTTGATTGTCACTTCATTGAGAGAAGTTTTACTCAGGGATTAATTCTCTCCATGTGTGGTGTCTCAGGATCAAATTGTGAATATTCTTACAAAGAATGACAAAGACTATAGACTCTTTACTAGTTTGCAAACCGTTGTTGATTGATCACCCATGTCAGTTTAAGTGGGGTTGCAAGTTTTAGATAGAAGACAATCAGTCTCTCCATCTAATTCTTCTAACTAATTTACCTTTCTTGTGAATCATTGTATATCTCTATTTAAACCCTATTGGGGTAAAGCAATATAGCTATTTTCATTAGCTACATGGCTTTATGGCTAAGCTATGCTTACACGCTACACAATGAAGCTGTTTAAAACATTGGTATCAAACAATATGACAAATAAGAGAGATGTTCCATGAAGTCCATGCTTTTTCTCGCACTAGGAGGCTGATCTACCCTCGAAGTAGATCGAAAAACGTAGATCTTCCCAATGACTCGAAAAAGGACCAAGTTATTATTCCAGGACTCTCCAAACCCTACAAAAATTAAATAAAGAAATATCATAACTTACCCTCTCATATGATTACACAAGCCCTAAACCCAAAATTTGTAACTTTTCAGAAATAGTAAACTTTTCTAAAATGGTAAAGTTACTGAAAGTAGAAAACGATCTCTAAACTGACCCAAACTCTTACCCATGACTCAAAAAAGGACTTTTAGTTATTCTAAGACTCCCCAAACCCTAAAAAACTAAAAATAGGAAAATGATAACTTACTAAACATAGTAAATTTAGACTAAAAACTAAAAATTAACCTAAAAAATGGCTTATTTTTTAAAACTGTTTAGGGGCGAATGGCCTTTATGATTGGCTTGCATGTAGAGTTCATCAATAGCCTTCCAACAATATATTATACGTGTGAAACGGATAACTAGTTGCAAAGTTATGGCCATCAAAAGCTATATAGTCCATGCTATGCCCTTAATTAAACTTATCCTAGCCATCCATGAGATCCAACGATGATTCAATTGATGCAAACTTGATTTGCTTCTGATTCCAACTCATCGTCCGATCTATGGATCATAAAAAATAAATGGCTATAAATGATTGAACACATTGAATGAATTAGGCTCATTGTGTGCGTTCGTGTGCGTGTGTGCATGCACCCAATCTACCATTTGGATCAAACCATGGTGCAAAAAGCATATTGATTGGAAGATCCTAATCCTTTGAAAGAGGACCAATTTGTTATAACCGTTCGTTATTTACAGGCTCTAGATCGCATGGTTAGAATCATCAAACCAAAGTGGTACTTTGGAATCATAAGTAGTGAGAACTATGTAATAGATGTTTAAGATGATGATTGGGAGCTATTTTGTTACCCATCTCAATCTTGGTTGTCCATTTTCCATGCTACTGATCATACGCTTAGGATTATCTAATTGATGTGCTTTTTTATGTTGTGACTTGCTCCTAGTTGTATGAATGAATGAACAGTTTAGATCAATGATGGGTCAACCCAAACCCTTTAAATGACATGTGGGACCCCTAATCGTGGATATGTACCACTCATTCATTCATACAACTAGGAGCAAGACATGGTGCAAGAATTATGCTGATCGGATGATCCGAACCCCTTCAATGGCACCAGTTTGTTACAAACATCCATTGTTTACAACCCGTGGAGCTTAGGAACACCCGATTGGAATGATTTTTGCACTACAACTTGCTCCTTGTTGTATGAATGAATGAATGGTCAGCATCGACAATAGGGCATCCCATGTGCCATTTAAAAGTTTTGGGGATGTTACTAACGTCCAACATCCCCAAAACTTTTAAATGGCACACAGGGTGGCCTATTGTCGATTCGAACTGTTCATTCATTCATAAAACTAGGAGCAGGCCATGGTGCAAAAATCATGCCAATTAGGTGATCGTAAGATTCCGATCAATAGCATGAAAATGGATAGTCACGATTGATTGAAGAAACAAAATAGGTCCAATCATCATCTTCAAACATATATTAGATAGATCCCAATTTGTATTTCTTATGATTCTAAACAAAAACTTTGATTTGATGATTCTAAATAGGTGATTTATGGCTTGTAAACAATGGACGGTTGTAAATAATAGACCCCATTCAAAGAGTTAGGATCATACGATTAGCATGATTCTTGCACCATGGCTTGATCGTAGGTGTATGAATGAATGAATGGTTCAGCTTGATGATAAGTCACCCTTGTGTGCTGTTTAAAAGGTTTGAGGCTATTGCTAATGTCCCCATGAAAGTGGGGACGTTAGCAACTAGTTGTAGTCTTGTAGGTCCAACTACTTGGTGTGTGGGGCCCAATCGTGGTGTTTGTATGCCTTCTCACCTTCCACCATAGTACCTGCACAATGAAAATGTGATGCCTCAAAAATCAGGTGGCGCCAACCATTAGATGGACTCATATGAACATGAAGGTTTTTGGGTGGTTGTTCATTATTCTCTATGGTGTTGCCCACCTGTAGTTGGATCAATCTAATTTTTAGGGCATCCCATTTTCATGGTGGGACTACCTCGCTAGATGGGTTGGATGTTATACAAACACCATGGTGGGCCTCACACATGAACGAATTGGACGTACTACTCTCTCTCTCTCTCTCTCTCTCTCTCCAATCAACACAAAGTAGATAATATGAATGCCCAATCCAAGAACCCAATGATGTGTTCTCCATGCTAATCCTGTTGATCCATGTTCATCAAACGGTGCATTGTATAGAGGTGCACTGGAAAGTTATTCTATCTTAAATACTATTCATTTGGGAGTGTTGAAATATATAAGATTTGTAATGTGTATTGGGCCAATTATGCATATCTGGATGGGCTTGGACTTGGATGAGGCCAATGGCATCATTGTAATTTCTTTTTTTATATTAAAAGGGGAGAGACTTCACATCTCTCCATCATTTCTGTGCGCTTTCTCCACACTCAACAACATTTTCCTCCTTTTTTTCTCTACTCTCTTCCTCATCTTCGGACTCTTATCCTTCTCCGTCAATTCTTGTGTTAGCATCTAAATGCACAAGCCTCCATCTCCAACATTGGTTCCATTCCAGATGTAAGGTTTATAGAGAGCATGGAATTGAATTCCTGGATTTTTAGAACTGTTTGGCAGCATGGATTTTCAAAATCCTGGATCTCAAAAATTGTGTTTAGGTGCCTGGATATTGACTCTTGGATTCTTGGAACTATTTTGTGGTATATTTTTAAGATAATGAATGTGATGAATTAAATGCTCTCAAGTATTTAAATATAACATATGTGTGCAACATAAGACACCATTGCACTAAGCCTATTGTAAGACAACCTTGGCCCAAAAATAAGGCAATTCCAAGCTTTTGGGGGCATACAAAAGTAGGCCCAATAATTTCAAAATGAAAATAAAATTCTATGTTTCATTTTGGGTGATCATCAATTTTGTGGTATATTTATTAGATAACGAATGTGATGATTAAATTTTCTCAAAATATTATAAACACAACATATATTGTGTGCAACATAAGACGACCATTGCATCGAGCCTATTGTAAAACAGCCTTTTGGCCCAAAAAGAGAGGCAATTTCAAGCTTTCAGTGGCATACAAAAGTGGGCCCATTAATTTCAAAATCAAAATAAAACTCTATGTTTCAATTTGGGTGATCATCAACTTTTTTTTATGGTGTGACCTGCATATTGATTGCATAGGCTTAAATTTTGAGTATCTTATCATCATGGTATGAATGCAAGTGAAAACAAGCAATAACATAAATGAATGTAAATACCATAATAGAGGAAGAGATGGTAATTTTGAAGGTTGGAGATAACACAAAATTCCTTGATTTTGCAAGCTAGGGATATCCCTTGGAATTGAAAAAGGGTGAAAATCTTGGATTTTGAACCACCCTAGAATTGGAATACAGGATTTTTAGAGGTGCCAAACAACCCCATTTTCTAGCATGTACAATGTTTTTTCTTTTAAATTATCATCAAATGCAACACTACCATTAGTAATAACTATTGCAAGAATTTCGAACCATCACTACAAAATCATGATGACAGGTTGCCAACAATGCATTAGACCATTTGATTTTAAGTTTTCGATATTAAAGGAATTGTAACTATGCTAGGATAAGCTAAAACGTTTATAAATTAGTGGAGGGAAAGGTCTTAGAACTTGAACATAAAAGAGAAAACATACTAAAACATCTCAAAATGTTCCAAAGTAGAATTACCTAAAATAATACATTGGGATTTACAATTCATGATGCAAGAAAAATATTATAAAAAAGCAAATATTTTAAATATTTAAACATTATAAATGTGCATTTTTTCAATAGATTTCAGTAAATTAAATTTATAAGAAAAATAACTTTCTTAGAATTTTACTATTGCAAATAACTATCTCACTCTAGGACAGTTCATTCTCATGTGATAATCTTTAACTTGCAATGTAAATAGTTAGGTGACTCAACCGGAAATGCAACCTTAACCGGACCCCTTCGTAGTTGGACTATGTTAGACCAGTGGATAGGGAAGTAAATGATTCCCTTACTTTCCAAAAGACATACTGATTGTAGATAATTGACTTCACTTTTCACACATGGAGAGTTATCGAACAATGCCCTACAATACATCTTTAATGAACTATCACAACAACTACGAATGTTGAAAGACATTCTCTCCTCTTTTCATGCATGGTGAATCTACCTCAAATACCAGGAAGGTAACTCTGCCACAAATTGCCTTTTGGCTATTCGGCCAAGCACCCACAAGTGGTGGACCTCTAACTACCCTAGTTAATCCATATTTGTATAACAACGCCTCAACACGCAGGCTCGTGCATTTTGTTTGGTTCCCTCTTACAGTTTCCAATTCCATTTTAGAAGTACGAATATTTAAAGGGCTTGATTTTACACCCGCCAGCAATTCGATCTTCAAACACCCTGGAACAGGGAGTAATGATGGACTGTGGCACATGCGGAGCTTAATGGCATATGTAGCACTTATAGTGCACGACCACATTGAAATATGGCACATGTTGAGCTCTTGAAGATGAGCGGTGGCAACACATACGCATGTGGGTGTTTGAACCTGGACGGTCGCACATGTGATGCTTGTGCAGAGAACATGGTGCACTCACATGCACCGAATTAGGGATGAGATATCCTTTTTGTTATTCTACCTTTGTTTTGCAAAGGCGTGATATCTTTGCTAATAGTCAATCTCTGGGACATACTAACCTTATTTTCCTACATTTCCATGCATAAATGGGTTTGACAAACCACTATAAGATGTCCACCCCTTGTGTTGACACAACTTTGGTTGAATCATAGGGCCATTTAGAAACCAAAACCCGAACCCTTCGAGGAAATAAAAAGTTCACATTCAACCCTTTAACATTCACATCTAAGAGAACAAATAAGTGAGCATGGCTTCGTTACAAGATATCAGGGTGTACAGGACTAAAAGCATGAACCAAACTTTAGGGTTTTCCTTTTTCCACGGTGCAATTTCCGAAGGGAAATAATTGGCACTTTGATTTGTGAAAATGAAATTCGATGATACATCATTATCCTTGGTAGGACTGAGGCCCCAAGTTCATTGGTTCTTCTTGGAAGTATGTTAGCTAAGTAGGATTAGAACCAATAAAACTGGATAGGGTACTACCAAATGCACTGCATGTGAAAAGGAGCCAAAGAAAAATCCTTGGTGAGTGGTCTGTGTCAAGAGCTGAAGAATCTTCACATCTCAATGAATACGATAAACATCATAAAAAAAACACTAGAGTGCCATTTCACAGGGGCATGAGACTGCGATCCATCAGGTCTGTTGCGGTGTCATGATCAATCACCCTCAAACAATCAACCTTCTTTTCTGTTGTTTAGGTAATGGCCAAATTCCATGAGATTGTTATGGGACTTTCATCGAAGACCTTCCAACCACAGAGTTTTTATCACTAAGACAATGACCAGAATGGTACATTGTACCTTCATGCGTTTACTGTTTTTCTTTACGTGGTAAGAAAGCTGAAATTGAAGTGAGTTGATTGTTATAGTCTTGGGATTTTTAACATGAGCCCAGAAACTGAACAAGAAATACACTGGACACCATGGTTTTAAACACAGGCCCCTATAAGCTGACACACGGCCAATGTTGGCTGGTATGGGGTTATTGCAGCCCATATCATATCAGTAATTGGGGGAAGTAATTAATACAAGCTCCAATACCAATATTAAAACGATGGTGCAGATGGAAATTGAGATTATAGCAGTCCGATATGCAAATACTACACCATATCACAATTACCACCAAATCTTATTATTACCAGCGGTAAAAGCATGACTAGGAATCAAACTCGAATAAAGATTAGAGAGGGAGAGCTAGAGAATTGATGGAACACTGACCTGAAGTGGAAGCACAGACATCTGTACGTTGAAAGATATATATTGGAATTGATATTTACATCCCATCGGTCGATTCACATACAGGCACCCATTTCCCTTTTAGGATATGAAACAGCTATTATACTAATATGAACTGAAAAATGGAACGCACTAGCAAATCGATCAAAAGAGGGTAGGAGTAGAAAGTGGCTCCTTAAAATGCTTATTTAAGTTCATCCAAACGTATATGCATGGCATACACATACTGCTGTCTAGATCCAAATTGTCAGGTCAAAAATCACAATGATCGAGAAATCTAACTATCGAATTGATGGCTATCAAGTAAAACAGTGAACGATCTAAATTCAACGGGAAAAGTCAGATGGTTACCACAACTAAATCTGATTTTTCAACTATGCCGAATCCAAAGTCAGACTAATGATTTCAATGGCTTGGATTGCCATACAACTATGCCATGCTTATGTTCAATGAGTCACCACCATTTTTTAAGTGGAGGGAACCACTATAGTTTCTTGTGCATGATACATACAAAAACTATATCTAAATGAATAAGAATACCTATAGCGGTGAATTTTTTTTCTTTCTAACACACGCACTTACATCACAATGGGTACTCGAACACATGACCGCGTGTTGAAACTCCAGCGAGTCTACCACTGACACATGAGTAAGGACCCACCTGTAGCAGTGATTGGTTACACCAAATATCATGATATTTCATGATTAACCAACCTAATGTGGCGCTAAGATTTCTTGATATTTTGTGAAATTTGGTGCAAGCAAACAAACCCTAGTGTAACAATATAAATGATATTTCATGATTAACCAACCTAATTTGGTGTAAGATTTCATGATATTTTGTGCAACCAAACAAACCCTGGTGTAACAATATAATCCAAACCATCCATCTGACCTACCGATCAATACCCCCTTCAAATTGACGCAAAATGGACGTTCAAAATATAAATCTGGCCATCCATCCAACCAACAATTATAGAATGATAGCAGACATCATAATTCATAAACATGCTTGTGGACAGATTCAACACTGCAACAAACAGATACAACTCATGATTCTGGCCAAAAAAATGGCGACTAGTGGATCAGCTATAGCAAAGAAACCCAGCCGGATATCTTGACATGTGGCTATAGGAATTCTCACATACGTGGCTATATGAATTCTCACATAGGGCATCCCATAGCTGCCAGTTAGACAGTTACATCAGGTTGGACTTGATTGGAGAAAGGCCCACTGCATCCAACATCAGAAAACACATACATTGAATGTTTATTCTGTCACATCCTTTCAATGGTGATGGGTAAAACAGCAAAAGGGTCATCATGCACTGAAAGAACAACGTCGATGAGAATTCTATTTACTGTCCTAGACAGACCAAACTGTCACTTTTTAACCATTCAAGATCATCTAGGTGGTCCTCCAATATGGGTTGCAGATGATTCTCTAATCGCCATCTGATGATAATTTAATCATCCTAAATCAACACTGTCAGTTTGAAGATGATTCTACCATCATCCAGATCAGGTGATCAAAGCAAGCTACGACCCTGAAAGATAGACAGTAAGACGTGTTTCACACTACACACTCATCAAGATTCCCTTCAATAATTCAATCTAAGGAATTTTGCGGCAACGAGTAAAATGAGAGGGGACCACAATTACTTCAACGGTCACATGTGAACATATGAACTTCATGCCGGATGTGCTGACCCATGAACATCCACAAAGCCATTATACACATCAAACATGCATTTTTATGGTTACTTCTATTTATTACTGTTATTATTTTTTAAGAAAGGTGGGATGGAGCAACCATTGTTACAAACGGTCAGATTTTGAATGCATGAATGCTTATAAATCAAAGGGTAGTTGTCTAATTGATATGATTATAGGGATATGCCGCATTTATAGTGTCCCACTTTTCCTATGGTATGGATCAAGATAAAGTATGATACATGCATCATGGATGAATGCATGACTACGAATGTTGCATACTCTCCAAGCGCATCAAATAATTTCTTCCCAATAATATAATCCACCCGACATGTTAACGACTGACCCGAAGCCTACAATTCATATGACAAAAATACCATTGTTCCAAGTACCTAAAAGCACCCAAGTCTCCTTGTCGAATAAGGTTGTTTTGGTCATCTTGAAAGTTCCAATGACGCAGTGTTAAAGCGACACATCAACTAAATATGAGAGAGAGAGAGACATCCAACGTGCCGAATGAGACGACATCGGCCGTTCATCAAATCAGGTCCACCAGGAACCAGCCCTGGCAGAGGAAGCTTATTAGGCAGACACGTAGTCGATTTCTACCCATCAATTCTCTCCTTTTTTTTTTTTTTTTTTTCACGCGTGGCCAACCTGATGCGCAGGTCATCTATATTTTAGAGAAATGAAGAAGGACCATGCATTAGTGGCTAAGATCTTCCCACTTGGAGAAGCACTTAAGAGTACCTGGCCGAAAGCTTTACAAAATAACATCGTCATTTGGGCATGATTCAGTGATCCGAACCGTTGGTATTATGGGCGATGCATTGGATGGACTATGTACTATATAAATTAAAAAAAAAATCCTAACACTTCGATAGGAACGCATGGCCCATTTACGAACGGCATAGATTAAGCAATGCTTTGTAGCAGAGAGGCATTTGAGTGACTGGTCAACATCGCCATTAGCAGTCATGGTTCAAGAAAAAACAACAAGTGCACACTGTCAAACACAAAAGGCCAATTATTGTATGGATAGTATCTTAAAGTCCGATTGGCTGTATATGCACTCGATCATCACTTCATGGATATGCCCCCATCCAATGCACGAGCTACAAAAGACTGGTCCAGATCCCGTACACGTGTGCCACGTGCGTCGAAATAGCTTAATTGGACAAGAGAGAACCACCGACCACCGTAGTCTACCTACCTCGAAAATACTGCCTGGAAATCACCCCAAAACGGGACTTGCGTCGGTACACGTGGAGCGTATCAACCGCCACGTGGGTGTATATTTCATCCAATCCATTCACGTAACTTACCCCGTAACGATGAAAGCATTCTTTAAAAACAAAAAAAAAAAGCTAATCCAGAACTCAGGTGGGCCATAACAAGAGAACTTAAGGTTATGGACATTATTCCCTACGGGGTAGCCCTGACCGTTGAATCTGTCTGATTTTTTTATCAATAAAAAAAAGAGGAGGTATTGTACCTGATGGACGGGGTAGATCTCACGTCCTCAAAGCCGTTCACCTCTGCCAGCCCACCAACGCAGGTCATGCAAGATTTTTCGAAAGATAAAGCCGTGGAACCCACCTCGATCAGAAGATCAGCGGCGATAACGGGACAGGTTGGCCACGTCGTATCGTACGGTCCAAAGACCCGCAGATCTAGGCCAGAATATGACTGGCAGTTCGGAGTGGTAAAAGAGCGGTACTGCCAGCGGGAAACGCGGGAGTCCGCATGTGACGATGACCGCCTGATTCGCCGGGGTGGAAAAGGGTCCTGCACCACCCTCATTTAATGCATCCAACGGCTAAGATTTTAATAAACCCCGTACCAACGGTTGCAGGCGACTGTAGGTGATTACTTCTTGCGTACGGGAAACATGCCCCAACATACCCCCTCTGCAGAACATCAGTTCCGTCAAAACGGTAGGCACCGCTATGATGAGCAGCCTCGTCAAAAAGCAGGTGAACACACTCAATAGGTGGGCCACACCTGTACGCCGAATCAGACCGTCAATTCTTATCTGCTCCTAAGGAACGGCCAGATTTTTCTTCCCGTGAGACCAAACTTTTTCATGGTACTGATGTCCTGCACAAGTGCCAATGTGCCATGTTGGCGTGGAAAGGATTGTACGTGACCACAAGTTGTGGTGCCTTTCCTGTATCTAGTCAGTCCTCTACAGTAGAGGCGTCTGGCTGCAGCATGGGAAATGGTGAGCATTCCTACGGTAAACGTCGCACTCACCAACAACCTCAACCGTCCAAGTGGTGGATACTACACGAGATTGGCCACATGCACAAGACATCCAACTCTCTGATTAGTGGACATTTCATTGTTGAATCTGGACCATTCACTCCTTTTCATCATCAAAGTCCTTTAATTTTGAGGCAGATACGCAAGGGCCTACCGTTTTGTCGATTCTGATTTGAGGCATATGGGGCCTAGACGGTAGGAACGGAGCGTGCTGGGATGGATCCCACGTGGGTTATGTTTTGGTTGACGAGTCCAAAGGATTCAACGATGAAAGGGCCACAGCATAACCTTCCAATGGTCTAGAAACACAAACACAAGTTGAATACAAACGTGCGAGAAAATTGCACCGTTGGATGGTAAATATCTTTACTGTATATGCTTGGGGCCATACCATGGTGGGGCTCACCAGATGGACGCTCTCATCAGATTGACATGGGAAGATCTATGGTGGATATGGAAGAGCAAAGCCTGTAGACGGAACACTATCTTGGGCCTAGGTAGTAGCAAAAATACCCGAATTGAATACATTCTTTATTTAAAAAAGCTCAGTTCTACTAAAAAAAAAACAAGATTTCGAGGATGATTTTATGAGATTATATGTGGCCCACCAGACCTGTTAGACACGTCCTACCACACCTGCTAGGCACGTGTACATGTTTTTACATTCATTGGTTATTATCTGAGGTGGAAGGATGGCGTGGGTGTGATTGTCTCGTGCATTTTTTTTTATGGTGATGTGTACTCTTTCTCAGTTTGATTATGTTTTCTATGGTTCGCCTCTAGCATGTTGTAAACATTGTACACACGTGTTATAAGTAGTACGTGTGACAAGATGCACAAGCATGTGAGATGTAGCTCTGCCAATAGTCTATCAATAGATTAGGAAGAGATCACACCAAGTTGACATGATCACCATTGTACTTGGCTAATGGATCGTGCAAGATTATATCAAGCAGCGTGGATAGGCCATGAGATGATCAAGGAGATCCTGAGCGATGATCACATAAACGATCCAGTGTTAGATCGGTCATGATGTGTGGATTGACGTGGATTGGCCATGAGATGATCAAGGAGATCCTGAGCGATGATCACATAAACGATCCAGTGTTAGATCGGTCATGATGTGTGGATTGACGTGGATAGGCCATGAGATGATCAAGGAGATCCTGAGCGATGATCACATAAACGATCCAGTGTTAGATCGGTCATGATGTGTGGATTGAGTCATATATGCTACAAGGCCAGTTGACTATGAGTGACTATGTGAGCCTATTGGCCCGTAGGTGACTCTTAGTGTCCTTTGTACTCTTGGCTGCATGGTCAAACTATGATGAGGTGATGCTAATTTAGTGTGCATGCTTTCTCAATATCATGGTTAATAGATTATGAAACCTGGAAAAGTGGCCAAAGGTAATTAATCTATTTATCTACAGGCAATGATCAAATGAAAAATGGGATTTTCGTTATGAATGGTTTTGGAAAAACATTTATATATTAGATATTAAATATGTTCATATTGTTTTGATAAGGAAATCGGTTCAATCTCTAAAGTAGATAGATGTGTATTTTCCTTGGTGCATTAGGAATTGTGCACAAGCATGGATGGTATAAATCTTTAGTGATGAAATGTGATCAGATAGACAACCTAAGACATGTAGTTAAGTTGGGATGTGCTATAAATGACCCACTCTTGGATTTGGTTCAATGGAACCGCCTTAGGAAGATTAGAAAGCCCTCGAAGTCTCACACTCTAAATAGAACATATCAAATGATGGATGAATGCATTCTAAGTAACATAATTGGTACCCCCAATATGAGAGATGAATGTTTTTTTTTTTTAAAAAAAATGTATGAGACTAGATTTATTTATCAGTTACACCAAAAAGCTTAACCATAATTCTCTTGTTGATTAAACTTGGACGAGAGAGAGAGAGAGAGAGAGAGAGAGAGAGAGAGAGAGAGAGAGACCCTTCTACGTTTTTATTTTTTTCAAGGGAATGTGAGATCAAGTCCATTGATCTGAAAGTCCTTGAGTGTGTCTAATATTCCCTTCCCATTTTATTTTTTTTTAAATCTCCTTAGTGCTCTTAGTGACAGACCTCAGTATTTGTAAAAATACATGCAAGTAAAATCAATCCAAATTTTCTTTCTGGGTAATCCTACTTCCACTTATGCTTTTGAATTCAAATATAAAGATTGGTCTGCCATCCTTTGATAAAATCGGTAAAAAGTAAAAAGTAAAAAGTAAAAAACGTTTACTAGAAAGAAATCAATTAATACATGGATTACTTGAAAAAGAAGGATTTGATAAAGTAAATAAGAACAAGATTAACAAGCTATTTAGTTATTTAGTTCAGCTTCCTTTGGAATGAAAAGATAAGTTTTTTTTTTTTTCAAAAGCTATTTAGTTATTTCTGTGCATTATTAATCATGCCCATAGAAATTTTAACCATTCTAATTTATATTTTAAATTTTAGTCTTCTTTATATGCAGTATAAAACACACGTATAAGCATGTGGAGCTGTTTTCTCACTCCTTTTTTGTTTAGCTGAATCCATATTCGTTCTCCATTTTTTGACCTTCACATTTCTTTGAACGAATTTTTTACCAAAATTTCAAGGGTGGAACTAAATTAAACACAACCATTTCTTGTGCCGTTTTCTGCCTTCAATGGAGATGAACTCTCTACATGTACTCCAGACCTATGACTTCAATCGAGAAACAAAGAGAAGCATACCCATGCACCAACTTGCATTTAAACCTGTCGTGTCATGTTCACCCTTCTTCAACAACATGAATACTAAACCTGTCATGTCATGTTCACTCTTCTAGACCATCCATTAGGTCATACTCACTCTTCTTCAACTACCATTCAAGAATCCTGCAACCAGATGGACCTGAACAACTATGACTGAACTTTCTGCAACCAATTTTCTCCATTCACTATTGCATGCTATCAACTGGATGATTTGGATCACCTAATTACTATGATTTTTTCAAGGCCGCCTATGAAGAGTGGACTGAGCCTAATGGGTGGTCCCTTAGGTGATGTGGGTGCTAACAAGAATCTTACACTTGGCCCACTTTCCCAATGACCAGAAAAAAACAGAATAGACAAACTATCATATTTACTTGTTACCCAAAAAAAAAACCATACTGAGTGCAAGACAAGAAAGGATAGAAATTAAAAATGAATGCATTGAAGGAAATTTAGGAGTAGCACCAATAAGTATAAGATTAGGGTAAGTAGACTTAAATGGTTAGGTCATCATGTGCAACAGGGACCAAGAACAGCACTGGTTAGGAGCGAGTTGGTACAAGTTGAATGCTCTAAAAGGGCAAGGGGACAGTCTAAGAGGACGTGAGTGAAGGCAGTAAGAAAGACTTGATGACCTATGGTCTTAGAAGTAATGGCCCTTGATAGAGTGGAATGGCAGAAAAGGATTCATGTACCTGACCCCAATTAGTTTGGATTAGGTTTAGATGATGATGATGATGATGATGATGATGATTTACTCCTTGAGGTTTGCTAAGCCAAAGGATGTGTAGAGCTGCCTAACATCTACAAGGAAGCACTTGTGCGATGTACAAGACCCGAAGTTCCCATCAGATGGGCCACACTTTTAAGATCTCCTGAAAGATATATAAAGAACCAGTCCATACCAAATCTCACCGAAAGAAAATCAAACCGTGCGAGGCCCACAACTTTACAGGGGGTGGCATGGTTACTTGCCATGCAGGCCTATCTTTCCCACCAACATGACACCCATACCATGAAGATGGTAGGCATGACCAAATGATCACCTGGCACAAAAAACCAGGCCAGCCAACTCATCAGGTGGGCTGCACCATTGTGATCAGTGGACAACCAACAGTCCAGCTCGACATGCATGTGTGGTCCATCTTATGCGTGCATCAGCCTGCTCTTTGAAACAAGTAATCTTCGTGGCAGGACCTACCATTTACATGGTACAGATAACCTACACAAGAGATATCTTGGTCAAAAAGATAAAACTAAGGGGTTTTCACATAATAGTACCCTCCCTTTCGGCCCAAAGACAAATAGCACCTTCCCTTAGACCAAATAACCCCTTCCCTTTTTCCTCTCCTGTTAAAAAGTACCCTGGTTAACATCCACATGCAAAACATGACAGAAACACGTCATGGCCGTTATTGTTGACCGTTGTCCATTTTAAAAAAAATAATAAAAAAAAAGAGGACCTTTTTGCCTTGGGCTTGGGAGGGTAGGATTAGGCTTGGGGTTTGGGAGAAGAGAGAGAGAAGTTAGAAGCTAGCATTAGGGTTGAGGTTTGGGGATTTCAAAAGGCTTAGGGTTGAGGTTTGGGGATTTCAGAAGGCCAGAAATTATGCAGGTCCAGTCAACTTTGTCATGTGCATGACAAAATTTATGGTTAAAAATTTGACCAAAGGTCCACAGTCAATGTACGTGATGCAACCCTCCTGGTGAACTAACCAACCTGATTTCAAGAAATGACAAATACCAAGTGGGGCCCACTTGATGAACAGCAAAGATATCAAACATACCACTCATGTGGAAGGTAAGATCTGGGTAACAACTCAAACCCAAGTGCAATACATTATCCAACAGCCATTCTGATCTATGATCAGCCAGCAAGCCACTTAAATCCCAGAACCTCAAGTTAGGGATTTCTGAGGAACGGTCTTTCCGTGACGATTCAAGTTCTGGAATTCTGAGGAACAGTCTTTCAGTGACCATTCCACAGAAATGCATCAGTGCATTGGTAATTTCGTAGCTTAAAGTTTTGGACCTTCGGAAAAGGTCGAGGTTCTTTTTTTTTCCCACCCCAAAGTAGATGGCACTAAGTGGCCTAGCGGACAGAGGGTGACTATCCGAACATCACTGAATGGTCGAATAAAGATCTGCATTTCCGCCAAAGGATCTGTGACTCTTCCAGGACCCACGACATCATCTACATGTGCATCCAAATAGGAGTGAACTTTTGTTATTAGAGGTCTGTGAATAGGGCCCAAGCTACCCTATTCTCAAGTAAGACTGACCCAGTTCCCACCGCAATGGTTGGAGGATGTTTCCAACCCATCCAATCAGAAATGAATTATAAATGCACTTGATAAAGGGAAGCAATAAACGTCCCTCTTAATACAATCCAGAGGATTCATTTTCTAGCAAATCACGAGCTAGAATATAAATGGCAGTTGGGTGTATTGCAGAGGGCATGTCCAGTGGAATCAAGTTAGAAACGGGTGTTAACTTTATTGCAGTGACAAAATCAAATGGGCCAGCATAAGAAAAGTTGTTGTCGGCATTGTCACCATAAATTAGACAATTAAAAAAAAAAACCCCCCAACGCAGCTTGAAGAGGGTCCTATTTTTGTTCCCATCAAGGATGTGTAGTCCAAGTATCTCAATATATAACATTGGTGGAGGAATAGAAGCAGTGATCCATGCAATCCTCAAAAGCTAATAAACTCCCCCACTAGAACCATTGCTCATCAGCCACAGCCAATGAGCAATATGGGCGTTGGATAGTGGCCAATACAGCCAGTATCGACCCGCATTGTATTGGTTTTCAGGAGGTCTGATACAATCAAAACCTGCGTTTTTCCCACTTAAAGAATCTTACAAATCCGAACATGAAATCCATGACCAATTGAATCTGAAGGTCCTGCAGAAATCCTTTCTCATTTGTACGTACTGGGATATATCAAACCTCCTGATTTGAAGCCCTAAAATAACCCGTCTAATCCCAACTCCAACTCCACCACAAACCAATCTTCATTATCTTGCCAATCAGAATCTCACCATTATAAACCAATATCCAGTCGCTTCCTCAACTTACCTCTTCCCAAAGCAATCACGAGAGCACGTCGATTTCATATTCCTTCTTGCTTCTCATCTCTTCGACAAATTTCAATTAATGGTAACGCTTGACCACACACGTTTCTCTTCTTTTGGGTCTAGAGAAGATGCTCACTTAAGTGAAGATTACCTACACATCAAAGGACCCAGAATGATGCATCGATTCGCTCAAATAACAAATGGCTTTTCTCAGATTCATGCCGCAGAATCTAGATAAGCCCCTCATTTCAAATTCCAACAAAACTAAAATTGTGAAGGGTCACAACTTAAATATGCACAACACTCACCGAGACGTCGGTGTGCATGTTATCTCTAATCATTTAACGAAGCTTGGTGGCACAATATAAGCATTTCAAAATTTTGTATTTTAATGTACATTTTGAGGGGTAAAGATATCCACCATATTTGGAGACACGGTGATGCATGCACATCGAACCTTGATGCGCACTCTGCCCATAAAATCTCTTCCCATTTAAAATATAAAAATATCTAACTTTCAAGCCGCTTAAAGTGATTTCTATTATGCGTTTTAGTTTTCTTTCTTCTTATTTTGTAGAAATCCTCAGTAGTATTTGGCACGATGAACTTCTAAGAATTTGATGTGGACATAAGTGGTGCACCCTTTATAGTGTATAAGAGGAGGATGCATCACCGACAGAGTACCGGAGCAGAGGAGTTGATGTGGATGGACGCCGGGTCCATCAGATCAATTTTATGATGCACTACGAGTGCAGTAGCGGCATGACCGAACCCTGACCACATGCCCATAGGTCGGATTTCACACACTATTGCACGAATATTTTAATTTTGGACGTTTTTTGTTCTTTTTCCTTGTTTCAGGGGCTTTATTGCATTTTCTTTATTTTTTTGTATTTTTGTTATTTTCTAGTTTTTAAGGGCTTTAGTGCACTTTTACTTTTTTTCATGGCTTATATATTGTTAGACAGGCCACATGCCTTGCCTTGTATAGCCGATTTTATATATAGACGATGTATAAATAGAAGATTTTGTATTTATCATTTTACCTTGTATAGTTGTTGTAGAACTCTATATATTCAACCCTTCAGGGTTGTCTCAAATACACAAAAGAAAAGGAGAATCATTTTTCTCAAAGCCTTCAGATGCTGACTGGGCCGGTTGTACTCTCACCCGCAGATCTACCACTGGCTACTGTGTTTTTCTTGGCACTTCTCTCATCTCTTGAAAGTGTAAGAAGCAGGCCACTGTTTCCAAATCAAGCACGGAAGTCGAGTATAGAGCAATGTCAGCAGCTTGTAATGAGATTATTTGGTTACGTGGACTTTTTTCTGACTTGGGCGTTCATCTACAAGATCCTACTCCACTCCATGTAGATAATATGAGTGACATTCAGATTGCCTCTAATCCGGTTTTTCATGAAGAAACAAAGCATATTGAAGTTGACTGTCACTTCATCCGGGAGAAGTTTCAGTATTGGCTCATTTCGCTACCACATGTCGCTTCCCATGATCAGATTGCCGACATTCTCACGGAGTCCCTCACTTCTGCGCGACACTCATTTCTAGTTAGCAAACTATTACTTGTCGATGACCCGCATTAGTTTGAGGGGGGATGTTAGACAGGTCACATGCCTTGCCTTGTATGGCCGATTCTATAGATAGATGATGTATAAATAGAAGATTTTGTATTTATCATTTTACCTTATATACTCGTTGTAAAACTCTATATATTCAACCCTTCAAGGTTGTCTCAAATACATAGAAAAGAAAAGGATAATCATTTTCCTCAAAGCCTTTATTGTTTTTGTTTTGTTTACATATATACACTGTGAGGAACCCTATTTTATAACATTGAATGAATAAGAGTTCATATGTTTTTTCGTTCCCTCTTTTATCAAGAGAATAAGGTTTTAGGATTGGCCCTTGCGTGTTGAGGATTCCACCCCTATTTCAGGTTTTCTTCTTTCTAGATCTTCGAGGTGTAGGAAAAGGTAAGAATTATCCACCTTCTTTTTTATTTTGATGACAAAGGATCCGTACTTTCTTCATCTCGAACCCACCATTCTTCACCCCTTTTGTTCCTCTCTAGATTTCCCCATTTTGGTTTGAATGGAAAAGAGGGATGACTAGTTAGGAAAACTAAATCCAAACTTGACCGTGAACTGACTTATGCTAGATCTGGGATATCCTCATCTCCCTACATCCTCCATTTTTACTGTTTACGTGATTTTATGCCAAGGGGCATGATCCTAACGGAATGACCTCATCATTATGTTGAGATTTACATAATCCATTTGATTGGAAACGGTTAGTTGATTAATTTATTTACTTGAATATCTTTAACATGATTATATATGCATCTAGGATTAGGTCATCGCATGTCTCTGCATCAGAATTAGTTCTCCAGAACCTACGTTTCTCAACCACACAATGTGACACTAGCTCTTGACGACACATGCGCAAATGCACACAGGCACACACCCGTAAACATGCTTCATAATGAAAATATGTAGAATAACCTCTCTTTTTAGATATTAACCTAGGAACTCAAGTGCATTTATATACCCTACTTATAATAAGGAACGATAAGGTCCCTATGCATCAGAATGTAAATACTACCCTGATGCATCCATCTTGTACAACTGGGGCCATGGTTAGTAATCATTAACTTTGATATGGTTTTCTCCTCCCTGTTGGGCAATTCTAACAATCGAAGCTGTCTGTTAGTGTTGTGGTTCTTCCCTGACAGTTAATCTTTAGGACACTGAGCCAGGTGTTAGAACCCTATTTTATAACATTGAATGAATAAGAGTTCATATGTTTTTTCGTTCCCTCTTTTATCAAGAGAATAAGGTTTTAGGATTGGCCCTTGCGTGTTGAGGATTCCACCCCTATTTCAGGTTTTCTTCTTTCTAGATCTTCGAGGTGTAGGAAAAGGTAAGAATTATCCACCTTCTTTTTTATTTTGATGACAAAGGATCCGTACTTTCTTCATCTCGAACCCACCATTCTTCACCCCTTTTGTTCCTCTCTAGATTTCCCCATTTTGGTTTGAATGGAAAAGAGGGATGACTAGTTAGGAAAACTAAATCCAAACTTGACCGTGAACTGACTTATGCTAGATCTGGGATATCCTCATCTCCCTACATCCTCCATTTTTACTGTTTACGTGATTTTATGCCAAGGGGCATGATCCTAACGGAATGACCTCATCATTATGTTGAGATTTACATAATCCATTTGATTGGAAACGGTTAGTTGATTAATTTATTTACTTGAATATCTTTAACATGATTATATATGCATCTAGGATTAGGTCATCGCATGTCTCTGCATCAGAATTAGTTCTCCAGAACCTACGTTTCTCAACCACACAATGTGACACTAGCTCTTGACGACACATGCGCAAATGCACACAGGCACACACCCGTAAACATGCTTCATAATGAAAATATGTAGAATAACCTCTCTTTTTAGATATTAACCTAGGAACTCAAGTGCATTTATATACCCTACTTATAATAAGGAACGATAAGGTCCCTATGCATCATAATGTAAATACTACCCTGATGCATCCATCTTGTACAACTGGGGCCATGGTTAGTAATCATTAACTTTGATATGGTTTTCTCCTCCCTGTTGGGCAATTCTAACAATCGAAGCTGTCTGTTAGTGTTGTGGTTCTTCCCTGACAGTTAATCTTTAGGACACTGAGCCAGGTGTTAGAATCGCCTAATCTATGAATACTTTTATGAATCCTCCATCCACCGTGGAGGACTTTCAGATCGATCTGGATCCCCAAATTAAGGGCAACACAGGTCAAACTAGCACATCAAACACTGTCCATGTTTGATGCAAATGGACCAATTAAATTCCTTATTATGATAGATCCTAAGATATGGTTCAGTACCAAAAATGTAGAAATATATTTTCAGAATACATGTTAGAGGAGTTCCACAGCACTAACACCCGCATGAGAGAAATGGACCATGTCAAAGCTACAACTGTTTGAACTGTTCCTGCTTCCAGTTATTTGCAGAATGCAGTCCTAATCTTATTGTGCTTGACTTGGATGCGGCTGGCTATTTGTGAAGTAGCATTTGCTATGATCATCCAATGGCATTAACGAAAAGTTCCACATCTGGGAATGAATATAACACCAAAGGTTATAAGGACTTCATATAAAACCATCCTACAACCTGGTTACTGATGTCTATTCTAAACCAAAGTTATATGAAATTTACTGATAAAAAAGTGTTGTTGGTTAAAACAAAAAAAAAGGGGCGGCGTTGTAATAATAATTTTTACGTGATATCATGACTCAATAACCCTAACATAAGAATGTAAATAGAGTCCTACCAATACCCAAATGATAAGTATGCTGGTTTAGCAACTAATCCAGACCAACAAAATTACCAACCTTTCCAATATCTTGTTCAGGTATATCCCATTCTTTGGTATGATGGCCAACAATATTCCATTAATGTCTTCCAAATATGCATCATGGTTGACTATATTAATGGAAAGTTTGCCACATCTCTTACCACCATGAACAAACCAATAGCTCCAATAGAATTGGAGAAATTTTAAGGTGGCTCTCTAAAACTCATTTTCTTAATGAGATTATACACACACATAGAATAGAACTTTTATCCAGTAATACCATAAAAAGTTCACAATCTGATAAACATGTTTTAAATTAGGAAGTGATGGGAAGAAATGCATAAGATGAATGACCAATAGAGAACAGTGATAAAACTTCAGTCCAAGAACAGACAAGTACTCTAAGAAATGAGATCCATAAAAAAATAAAAATGAAAAGAAAATATCTACAGAACCAAGTGAACTTACATCATGAAACTCCCAAGTAGGAGGAATGCCTTAAAAGAAATGACCAATTGGCAGGGGAAAAGCTGAAGAGAAAATCTATATGGCTAGAGAAAGGCTTTACAAGGTGTCATTTGGATCTGTTTAACTCTCCACATTAAATAAAAGAAAAAGGGTTCAATGGAACTCAAGCATTCGTCCATCTCAATGCCCCATGGACCCTGCCACTTATGAAATCAATTTCCATAAAAATGGCCTAAAATAGAGAAGATGATTTCTTTCATAAAAGAAGAAGAATATGAAGTAGAAGAAAAAGAAAAAGAAGAAGAGACTTCTCTATCCATGGCACTCTCATTTTAGGAACTCAGATTCCATGGAACTTAAGTGGGGAGTTCCACACATCCAAACAACCCATAAGGCACTTCCTCGAAACCAACTAACCATGTGAGACACCAAAGAAAGGAATTGATGGCAGGCCAGGCATACTCATTCAACTAAACAAATAAAATAAGAAAAACCACCTGATCATGGATACAGATTGTATAAATGAAAGATAAAGCAAAAGGAAACATAAGATTTACTAATAATGACAGCAACAACATGCAAAGTATATAGTACTAGTTAAAGTATGCATCTTCATTAGTGCTAGTTAAAAACCATGTCTCTGCCTAAAGTTAGAACAACCAGTAGTTGGGCACAAGCAACCATCCACCTGTGAGATAACCGTTTGTCCAAGATAAGATCCCTTTACTTAACATAAGCTATGCAAAACGAAAGACACTTTCAGATTATTAATATAGTATTTTTGCTAAGGCTGACATTAGCACATCAACCCCATAACCAGCTAAAAGTCAGTGCAACCAGAACCAGCACGGTGGAAGTAGCCTTCCAACAAAAGGTTAGGTTAAAATTGGCACAGCAACTTAACCCATTTGAGTAGTTTGCAATAGCCCTAAAAAATTACTAAAATAACAGTATTCCAAGCATGCTAGAATGCCAAAATGCCATGTGGCATATTGACTATTATCTTAAAGCTTAGAACAGTCCAAAAGGGCCATAAGCAAATCAAGAGACATAAACAAATCAAAAGAAAGAACTGAACTGGATGCTAAATAAGCATAAGATCAGTAGGCCAACACAACCCAACAGAAATCCACTTCAAAAGTAGTAAAGTACAGCTTTCAGTACTTTGTAAGTGTAATTAAGTTCGCATGTGTGGTGAGAGATTCGATCAAGAATCTAATGTTAGAGGGTGTGGAAAACTGAGAAAGAAAAGGTTGCTTTCAGTTCTGGTTTGTTTTTTATTTATTTATGTGACCAAACTGGAAACAACAACTTCCAAGGAGATCTTTTTTCTGCACGAGGCAAATGTTTTCTTATACTTTAACTATTGGATGGCAGGATCGATGCAGTGCCTGCTGGTTAGAGCATTCCCAAGGCTCATCTTCCATATCCAAGGCTCCAAGCTAAGACGTGCATCAAACCTCGTGACCTACTGGAACTTGGAACTCTTAAAAGCCATCCCAAATAAGTCATCATTACGGCACAATCCATATATTATTAAGGGGAGTTATATGATACTCTGGCTGCATATGATGCTTGATATACAGGCACTTAGATATGGTATACGTGGCATATGTTAACAAAAATTAAACCGACTATATTGTGGAACCACCTGTTTCTAACTTACACTCCAAAACCCAAATTTGTTGAACAATCCTAACCTCTGATTCGTGGATACTTCTTTTTAGAAATAAGACCACTGGATATTTTTCATTTTAACCATCCAATAAATGCCCTTCAATCTAATAGTCATTTAATCTGATAGAAGTAATTTTTAGTTCATGATACATCTAAAATGATGCCTATAAATTGATTGGTTTGGTTTGAATCACTTGTACTCCACTGCACTTTCTCAGTATTTCCAAGCGCCTGAATTATAATCCATCAGTCTGCCAGAGAATCAATGTAACAATCCTAAATTTTGATACATTATTAAAAAACTAAATTAAATATTTAAAGATTTTATTTTTAAATAAAAAATAAAAACAAGTCAATAGTTGAGTTGGTAGTGAAATTCTTAGTTGAGAGAGAGGTTTAGGGATCGATTCTTGAAGTGGTAATAATAAATTTTTATTATGTTGTTAATTTCTTCTTGATCCATCCACACCATCATTATATAGGTGTGTAGAGTCAATTTTAATAAAGTGATGTTTTTATGATTTTGGTCTAATTAGTAATATTTTAGGAATAAATTAAATGGATGGAATCTGATTGCGCTAAGATAGATCTGTACGGATCATATGATCCTTAAGGCCAAAATATACAAGGGCCATAATTTTTAGATCAATCTAACAATCATATCTAAAAGTGTTTAATAAAGGAATCTTAGATTTTTGCGCAAGTGTTGGTATCACTTGGCATAGAAGGTCGATATGGGCCATCGGTGTATGTGTGGTTAGATCCACACCAACCATCTAATGTGTAGAGGCAAAACATGATAATACCTCAAGAATCTGAATGATCTGACCATCCGATGGACCACCCCGATCAAGTAATTATCATTCAATTTTATAATCTTAAAAATAAGAAAAAAATAGAATAGAAATTTTAATTATTTGATTATTTTGGATCTGGCCACCTAGGATGTTAATCAGAGGTGGGCCCCACCATGTAATAAAAGCATATGAATAATAATGTTGTTGATATAACTGATAGGATTTCTGAATTCAAACCAACATAATTACCCTGTGGATTCTACACTACCAGACGCAGGTGAGTAACCCAACTTGTCTCATAATTCATTAAAATTAAAATAAATCATTGTGATTGTTTGATTGATTTACTGGTTTGAATATTTTGATATGATAATTGTACGATAAATTTATATGTGAATATTTTAATCGAGACAACTATGCCAAATATGAAAAATACGCATTTACTTATCATCCCTCATTCATTGCATTGCATAATGCATGGTCGATCCTAGGGGCCCTCCCTAGAAGAAATGTCGATCCTGGTAGAACGTTACCAAATGCGGGCTATGCCCAAGCCTACCGAAAGGTGGAAGCCTACCCAACGGGTGGATGCGGGTTGACGACTTCCAACCCAAGTAGATGAACGATCACCCCATCTGATGCATTCATACCCCATTTTACATCATTGTACATGTATTTTTGTATTATTTTAATTGATATGATTATGAACCATGTTGGGTTATATCACTAAGCCTGTCCAGCTTATATTTTTTATTGATGGAAAAACCGTACAGATGTGAATGAGGGTGGGCCGGTGGCTCAAAAATAGGAATATGTGGTCAAGCCAGAAAGGACTTAAGGGACACGTGACCCTACTTGACAAAAGAAGAAGTTGCAGCCTTAGACTAGTCATGATACTTTTACTTTAATTATATTTAATTTTCTTAGATTGTAAATTAATTCTCTCAAGTTGTTGGACATGTTTATTTCATTTCATAAGATCCCAATTGAGAGGGTCCTTAGTTATGTTTATGATTAATTATTGGAATAAATGATTGTTTCTTATTTTTGAGATGTTGTTGAGTATGAATGGAATGTAAATCTATAGTAGAGCTAGTAGGTAAATAAATAATTGTATAATTTAATGAAATTAGTACACTCAGTGTACGTGTCATGGGCCGAAACTCGGGTCTGAGGGTGCACACTCTGTACTCGAATTTCGGGGCGTGACAATCAAAGTACTTCTCCATTATCAAAAAGAAAAATGAAACAACACACATAACATTCATGCAGAAATCCAAAGTTATTTGATAACAAAACGGACCATGTGTAAGAAAGGTGCTCCACTCCATTTTCTTCGAAAACATATGCCCATGGAAGACAAAAACATGCATGCATGTTGAACACAAATTATCACTGGCTAATGGGAGAGAAGGAACTCAATTTATCAATTTCTCTTGCTCTTTAAGTATAGTAGTTAATTTCACATATTCCTAACGTGATTTATCATTTTGTCTTCTGATTTTAGTTTAATAGTATTATATTAAATATTAATGTACTCCAGAAATCTAATTAATTTAAGTTGATGAGATCTCAAGTAACAGGTGGTGTGCTCACACCTTAAGTCCAACCAGTTGGACCATAAGTAATAATTCACCCAGTTGATAACTTCCAAGCTATTACGTGCATGTGATATCAAACCCTTCCAATAGGTTGGCCCCACCATGAAGATTTCCTAGTGCAAAAGTCATCCCTATCTACTCATCAAGTGACCCACACCATATAAAACAATTTCCAGCCATTGATACATAGCAAAACACAAATGTAGTCCAATCAATGAGAGGCAGTTATGAATTTTCCAAAAGGTAATCCTCATGATGGAGCCAAATTATTGAATGAGTAGGATGCCATATACACATGAAATGTTGGATGTTATCCACTGGTTGGAGCATAGCTTATAGTCCAACCAGTTGGATTTAAGACCTCATTTAAGTTTATCATATGCACTTTATACTTCTGTATTAAAATGCTTTCAACATTACCAAGCCAGATTTTCCTAAAATCAATCTTACCTAACTTGCCAAACCCCCATGTTTTGTTCTTAATCCCACAATCTAGATTATTGGTCATTTGCGATCCGGATCACTATTTTTACTGATCCAAAATAAAGATAATTTACTCTTAATCGAGATTAACATGCAATGTCAATCTATGTTCAGAAGGCAGAGTTTTACACATTGATTTAAGCAACAGTGTGAATATATAAAAGATAATGCATGCCGGACCTATAATAATAATAGTCAGCATTTAATATAAAATTATAACATCAATTCAGAAATTAAACTATATATGCCTAGTTATGTACTGGAGTAACCCACATCCAGCAACCCCTAGCTTACCTCACATTAGAGGAAGTAGCATACTCCATGCCTATTACTGGAACACGTATGCAACCAGCCACCCAGGAAACCTTGCCAAAACCTCTAAGCAGTTATTGAAGATCTCATCCCAGCAGTATAATTGTTCAATATGTTGGATAACTCAGAAGTATCAGCTAACCAAATGCATGTTTTCAGCACTTAGTAGTTGTATTTAGTGCATCAATTGCATTTTAGTGAAGGAAAAATATGTCACTTTCCACCAATTTTCTCCACATACTAACATGATAAACAACACCAACAATTATATATATATATATATATAGAAGAATATTATAATCTAGCTTAGACCCACACAACGTGTGGTTGTACAATGGCATGGATACAAGGGGTCCGACAAGAAGACTCTTGACAACCCAGCACAGTGACAAACCCAAAAAATATTATGAGAATGTACAAAGATGGAATAATGCGTATGCATAGATATTAGTTCATTACTAAGGCATTGAAAGAAGGAACTGATAGCCACACCCTATTCTTTGAATTAATGCATCCATTCTGTACTGTATTTATCAAAGCCATAGGGGTTAGATCATTTTCTTTGAAAGAATCTGAACTAAAAATATATTTTAAGATAATGTAAATAATATATGATACATACCAAGAAAAAAAGGAAAAAAGTACATGAACTAAGATTTTTCCTTGAATAAATGCTATTCCTTCATTAATATGTCTTTTAAGATATGTGTAACACAATCAAACTAACCCTAATGTTAGAGAAAGAAATGTATTTTATTTTAATAATAATAATAATCAAATACATTTCTTTCTCTAACACCAGAAAATATTGGAAAAAGAACACTGGATGTAGAAGAGTATTATCTACCCTCTACCACCATTAGCAGACTGCTGGTTCAAATCTAGCAACCATTTTATTTTAAAATGAGAATGAGAAATTTCGAATGTCCATTTTGAAATGCATGTTAGGATATACCAGACTGGATGCACACTGTGCACACGCAGTCCTTAGAGAGTGAAAAATAAAAACATAAAAATGGAACTAAACAAGCTTATGATAATTAATAAAGCAAATCTCTACAATAGTAGAGGTTTCTTATAACTGTCTAAATTCCATTTGATTCAAAAAATAAAAAATAAAATAAAAAATGAAGGAAAGAAAGAAAGAGAGGATGCACAAAATGCACTGTTTTACCTGTGGGATAATAGCATTTAACTACGAGACGTCAATATCAGGAACTCTAAGTAGAAGGGTTCTGCTCTTTCTGCCATTTATTACTTCTGACAGAAGAAAAAGAACCCCACATACGGCATACAAGACGGGAGGTAAAAAATAAAAACCCAACGCGCACACACACACACCCCCACCTGGTTTAAAGAAAGGTCTGCTAGAGTTTCAGTTCTTCTCTGCAGACGCCCATGACTGCCTGCAGAAGAAGGCCAACGCCTCCTGATTTTTATTATAAGACGCTTTCTATTTTTCGTTACAGCAGCTGTGGGGAAGGTGGAAGCCTAAAAACACATCTCAAACCACAGGATTATATAGACATTCCCCATGACTGTCTGCCCTTCCAGAATAACAACAGTCCCTTTCTCTGAAATGGTTTTTTCCCCCTTGGCTTGGACGTGCTAACGTGCGCCACTGCCGCAAAGTCAGAACGGCTGCAGAAAACGTTATTTCTATCTTATTATGATAGAAGAAATCATAGGGGGAAACCCGGCCTCCCATTTTCTCTGAAATAGGCTTTTATTTTTTTTCTGCCTGGATGTTTTAGAAAGCCATGCTAACGTGCGCTGCATAAATGCCTGCGAGAGAAATAATAAGACAAAAGGGAGGGAAAATGGGCTCCCATTTTCTCAGTTTTATTTTTTATTTTTTATTTTTTTTGCCGGGTTGCGTTGATACAGCCAGGTTGCGATAGAGATGAGAGGAAATGGGGAAAAAATAATAATAAAAGACCCTCGGTGATAAGATCAGAGGGCGCACGTTAGCATCTCGTGTAACAAACGGAAGAAAGTGGAAGCTTCTACCTTCCAGTGCACTTATCCAACGTTATCTACTCCCATGAAATCGATGTGTTCACTATTATTATATGAAATCTGCTAGAGTGCGTGTAGCAAAACATCATAGCCTATGCAATATACCCTCCCGAAAAAAAAAAAAAAAAAAACATATAGAAAATCAAATCAAAATATAAAAAATCGAGAGAGAGAGATACCGGAAGGGCAACTTCTAGAAGCTCCTTTGCAGAGATTGCTGAGCTGCATTTCGATATTGCTCAAGAAGGTCGTAGCCTCATCGAACGGTCTAGCGAGATCGGATTTGTATTTCACCAAAACATCACAGTACGTTTCCTGGAAGAAGAAAAATCATCAAAAGGGGTGGAAAAAACAACAGGAGGAGAGAGAGAGAGAGAGAGAGAGAGAGAGAGAGAGAGAGGAAGAAAAATCATCAAAAGGGGTGGAAAAAACAACAGGAGGAGAGAGAGAGAGAGAGAGAGAGAGAGAGAGAGAGAGAGAGAGAGAGAGACCATGAACTCATCGAGCTCGGGATCGGCTCCTAACCGAGTCGAAACGGCGTTGCATTTAGAGACATCGTTTTCCCGACGGATTTCGTCCAAGAGAGAAACGACTTCCGGAGGAGCTCCCACCTGTGATAACGGCCGTTAGTATTTAAGGAAATCATCAAAATAAATGGAAAATCGGAGGTGTTTCCCACGTCAGAATAGGACGAGATTAACGGAGAGATGACGTCCAATGAGGGAACTTCAACGGGAAACGACAGATGACGGATTTCTATTTTAACATTTTTTTTTAGAATGAAATGACGAAAACTCAAGAAAAAAACAGAAACGGAAATCTGAGTGACGGAGGAATGAAAGAAAATGAAGATTTACTAACGGAATTTCACAGAAGAAAGGGTTTGTCGGTCAGTTTCAAGATGAGGGAGGAGAGAGAGAGGAGTGAAGTACACGGAGGAAAAACGGGAAAAGTGAAGGAAGAAACGAAGTATTAACGGAAGATGAACGTAATTTGATGATTTTACTGTCATTGCAAACGCGCGAGAGATGTTTGGAAGCTTCACATCGGAAATTTCGGTTCTATATCAGAAAAAAGTAAAATATACGTCGGAAAATCGAAATTTCCGTGACGATAGAAAACCGTAGTATTGGTAACCCGAAAATCACGAAATCTTCCCAGGAACTCGTGTGTGAGTGAGATAGACACGAAAACGTTAAAGCTCGAGATCTGATAGAGAGAGAGCTTCAAAGCTCTATCAAGATACCATATAGAGAGAGATTGCGGAAAGTATCAGAGCTCGATCAATAGAGACTGGAGAGAGAGAGAGAGAGAGAGAGAGAGAGAGAGAACGAAAAACTTGAGAGAGAGAGAGAGAGAGAGAGAGAGAGAGAGAGATTACGGAAGCTTCAAGGTTCGATCGAGAGAGAGAGAGAGAGAGCTAAAGCTTCATAGTTCGATCGAGTGTAGGCCATGGAAAGATTCAAGTGGAGAGAGAGCTTCGAAGCTCGATCAAGAGAGAGAAACTGCTGAAAGCTTCACAACTCGATCGAGTGTATCCAGGCCATGGAAAGCTTCAAGGGGGGAAGAGAGAGAGAGAGAGAGAGAACAACAGTACGTAGGAAAAAAAAAATCACGAAAATTCCAAAACCGCGAACAAACAGCGCCAGAAAATTCAATTCGATCCGCTCGTATTTCTCTACGAAAACCGGATTCTTCTCTGGACTCGTCGATTTAACATGTTTGGCCTCATACATAGCCTCCTGTCTTTCTTCCCATATCGAGCTTCTGCCGCTGAAATTCCACAAAAAAAAAAAAATCCAAAAAAAAAAGAGAAGAAAATATCTCCTCCTTTTACCTTCTGACAATCTATATAAGCTTCCAGCAACCTCGGATATCGAGGATGAGAAGCGATCTTCGCCTTCATAGCGCTCGAAATCTCATCTCCTGCACGAATTTCCGGCGAGATCGAGGCATCAGAGATCGCCGGGGCTTGAAACATCGGGTCCGACCCGAAGATCGGGATCCGGTCGCGGAAGCCACCCGCCGAGAAAATGCTCTGCAAATCTGCCTGCGAGACGACGAGATTCTCGGGCGACATTGAAGGATGGCCCGAGTAATCGACGGTCGGATGGAGGCCATACATCTCCTCCATCTGCAATCAAATTCCCGAAGAGAAGCGGATAGGGTTTTTGCTGTATAAATAGAGAGAGAAAAGATAGATTTTCTTCTATATTTTTCTATTTTCCAGAGATGGAGTAGCAGCTGAGAAGTCTGCTGGTGAGTTCTCGAGTTGTGTGATTTTTACAAACTAGAAGATGTACTTTTTTCTTTCTTTTTTATTTCTTATCTTATTATTAATATTATTTCTTATACGACAACTGCTTGACTAGGCCGCAGGACGTACGAGTCACTCGTGCGAGTGTCAACACACGTCTGTTAAATCAGAACCATTAATTAGATTCCAACCATAGTGACAGTTTCCTGATCCTGCGAATAGATGGGTCTGCTGATCGGATGCGGTTGAGGTGGGGCCCACCTTGATGTATGTATCTTAGGTCCTTATCCCAAGTGAAGCAGATTCAATTATCAGGTGGGCCAAACCATAAAAACAGTGGTGACTGACCATTAATGGGCCACAAATGTTCTTACTCTTTGTGCCGAAGCAGATTGCGTGGTGTGCCAGACACCACTGACATAGTGTTTTTACGTCACCAAGTTCTGTGGCCCATCATGATGTGTATGTGTTATATCCATGCAGGCTATTCATTCTCAGTGAATTTTTAAGTAGATCCAAAGCCCAAGCAGACTCTAATAAAGACAGCCAAGCCCACCCCTGAAGCCATTCTAAGGCCTGAATGAATTGAAAACACAAATAACAACTTGATTTAATTTTTTTGTGGGCCCCATAAGTTTTCAATGGCAGGTGTTAAATCCCCACTGCATCGTGGTCCACTTGAGCTTAAATGGTTGGACGGTGCCGCGCGTTACATCATGGTGGGGCCATAGAACTTAGTGACCTCAGCACACCACTGAGGTAAGTAGCGTGTGGCAAACTACGCAATCCGCTTCCACTTCCCCGCTGATTAGGAGCAGATTAGGTGCGGCCCTAGCCTCCCCCAAGGTGGTGCAGCCCTAACTGTGGGGCCCAATTTAGGATATGCGTTTTACATCCATGCTGTTGATCCGTTTTGGCTGAATATTTTAAGGCATGAGCCTAAAAATGAAGTAGATCCAAATTTAAAGTAAACCGCACTATATGAAATAGTGTGCCACATTTGAAAACTTCCAAAGACCCATCGTATGGTCTGAGTAATGTTTATTTTCCATCCGACTTGTTGATAATGTCGCACTAACATAGATAAAAGGGAAGAACAGTTTCAAAACTTCATGATATATAAGAAGTTTTTAAAGATAATTAATTACTATTGCTTCTTTTGATATGGTCCACTTAAGATTTGGATCTCATCGATTATATATATATATATATATATATGTGTGTGTGTGTGTGTTTGTGTGTGGGGAAAAGGTACTATGAGCTCTCGTGAGGTTGAGCTGTGTAGGCTCCACCGTGATGTGTGTCAACCAATAACACCGTGCATTTAATGGGTCCCCTCTAAATTATGAGATATCCCAAAAATCAGCCATATACCAAACTTAATGGGCCATACCATCTAAAATCATGTGAAGACATGTTAAAAATATATAAAAGCACTTGGTGGGGCCCACCTGAGTTTTGAATGCTGTTGAAACTTGGTCTGAACCCTCATCCAAGTGGGACACACATAATGGATGGGCTGGATTTGCAAACCACAACTCAGTGGGCCCTAAAAATGATAATGAATGTTTTAATGGTGCACGGCCCCTCCCCACTTCAGTATGTGTTGTGGTCCACCCATGATTATAGCCTAAAACGATGGACGGTATAGTTATAGAATACACCCTTGCCATGTTAGCAGGTCTTGATGCAGCAACTTCTCCATGCCCGACTTGGCTGTAACCGGCCACTTAACCCCAATCTCTGTGGGGCCCACCTGTGATTTTTGTCTTATACCCACTCCGTCCATTCATTTTGTGGGCCCACCAAACAGTGAAATCTTACCGATGCTTATATGCCATCCAATGCGTTCATAAGGTGATTTCCTCGAGCCACGGGCAAATCCTGTGCATCCATTTCGCCAGCTCATTTCAAGCCATGACCTCCAAAGCTGGAGTGGCACCACAGGGGGGAGGAACCTGCTCATCTCATCTGGTAAGCCACGTGTATAACAGAATGGTCGATTTAATTTTTTTCAAAACCTTCCACTTGCCTGTATGGCCCACCAGATTAGCCGACCAGCTGGATCTTTTTAATGAAATCTAGCGCCTTGGATCTCACGCAGGAGAATGTTTGGGAGAGTGTACTCGCGCGGTTTGTATTTCCCATGGCTCTTATCTTATGTGGGTCCCATATCTTCCCTTTTCATCTTATGTGGGTCCCAGCTCATCTCTTTTCATCTTACGTGGGTCCCAGTCGCTTCAAAACGGAAGCGGATTGGCTGACGTGCCACACACCAGATATAGAGCTGCTGGAGGTACGTGTCGTGCGAAGACGAGCACTGACGCTCCTCGAGCTCCGTGTTGTACGAACGGTTCAAAGGAGATCAAAGTTAAATGGCCCCACAGCGATGTATTTGTTATATCCATACCGTTCGTCTATTTTTAGAGATTATTTTAGTCATAATTCAAAAAATGAATCACATCTAAAGATCATCCGTACCACATTACAAATAGCAGTGGAGATTATAATTTTCATCGTTAAACTGTTCATAGGACCCACGGTAACGTTTATTTTTCATCCAACCTGTTCATAAGATTACAAAGAACCCACCGTAACATATATTTTCCATCCAATCTGTTCATGAGATTACAAAGACCTGAATTAAATATATATATATATATTAATCCAAAACTTCTTTGACCTAAAATGAGTTTTCAATGGTAGACATTCAATCCCCCACTGCTTTTTGCAGTGTGGTCCACTTGATAGTTACATAACATACCTTATGATCAGACCTACGGGACTAGCTGACGTTAATACCACAGCTATACAGCTTGTGTGAGGGACACTAGCTTCCCTTCAAAACATGGGCCTACCAAGTTACGGAGAGATTTGTGGCCCTTTTAATGGCCCCATAAATCCACAAATCCCAAGGCGGAAGACCCTTCCCGCGAAATTGATGAACTCTCACTTGCAGAGTTTTTCGGTTGATCGCGCGGAGGGTCCTACCTCTTCTGGAGTGGCCCAACCGAAGCCGTGGATGGCTCCTTGAATCGTCCATCTAGTGGGCACCACCTTGGATAAGCCACATTCTAAGTATTGCGTTGAATTGACGGTCATGATCGCTGATTGGTGGCACTCAAGTGAGCAGTTGGAAACCAAAGCAATCTGACGGTCTGAGTTGATCAGAATCGTTCAACTCCCTTCAGATTGTTGGTAGTGATGATCAGAACTTGAAAATTGGGCACCCCATTCTGGATTAACCGCGCACCTTAAATCTCCACGACAGGATGATTCTAAGCCGTTGATCAGTCGTAAAACAGACGGTGAAGAAATGTAGCCAGCAATAGTGGGCGCTGAATGGGAAGTTGTAGAATTGAAAAGCTGGCATATTTCAGTCTTGCAATTATCAGTGCCTGGCCCATCTGAGGTGGGCCCATCAAATAACTGGTTCTGACCTCTGAACATTGGCCCCATCCACAGTAAGTTTTGAATGCTTATGCCAATATAGATTGTTCAACCTCGAACTGATTGGATGATCCTGTCCGGTAATAAATGGAAATTTGCTTGTTGTATCTGGACCACTCAGTCAGAGACCTCCCCTCTGTTTGATAGTTAGTGGCTCTTTTTTATCCTTTTGTAGCAAAACTTTGACACTCTGGCAGAAAGTGGTTGATGATGCACGAGCACTTAGTAAGTCAAATTGATCTGTCCAGATCAAATAGGTGGTCATTTATTAGACGGAAATCCTATTTAAATAAAAGGGTCCACAGGTAAGAAATAGGATTTTTCAACCAACCTAATTTTGGAATCATGACTTATGGTTGATCACTTTTAAATGCCTGTGTATAACCATATGTACACTGCCTGAGCGTTATAAAACTAATTTCTACTTGGGCTATATGCTACACCTGAGGTGAGGCCTGAATTTTTTTACCAGCACCGAATAAAATGGTTGATGATTTTTTTTAAAAATGAAATTATGACCTTTTAAATAATAAACTCAAGCTTAGGACGGAGTTTTAGGCTTACGGTACAACTCAAACAATCTAAAAACGTGACTTTCCATAAATAGTATACTTAATATTTATAGATTGTTTCTATTTCTACTAGACTTCATAACTTTCAGCTGAAAATAATAACCGTCCAATTTGACCCAATTACATTATTCTCTTAATTTTTATAAACCCTTTTTTGATTGGGAATGACAAGACTCTCACAACTCAAAGGATCAAAAGTTATACTTAGAACTAAACCATACTATTTATAGTAAAAATAAAATTAAATGGGATTTCTAACCACCGATCTGGTGGGATCTCGGTAATCGGATATGGAAAACTCAGCATATCAAGGTTGGCTAGCTAAAGTAACTTCTCTTATCTCATATTATATATGATATATTAAAAAACTCATCTTAATTTATGAGATATAACTTATTTACGGTTCTAATTGTCCGGATCATTTCTCTATCCCATGAAAGTGCCTACAACCCACTCTACTTCAATTTTGGACAGTTGAAATTGATGTACCACTGCAAATTATGGATTTACATTTGTGTACAAACTACCATATATGTCCATGCTACATCTTGGGATTTCACATAAGGCCTTTTATATTAAGGGCTTGTTTGATCTTTCGGCTCAAATGTAATTACCATCTAAATGGTTAATAATTATTTATCTAGGTAATTATCACATCTTTTCCAATGCAGATGTAACAACTTACTTTTTTAACACTTAAATCGAAAATTTTACAAAATCAATGTGGGGCCCATCATGATGTATGTGACTTATCCACGCCTCTCATTTATTATGCCAGTTAAATTTAGTGCATGAGCAAAAACAAGAGGCAGATTCAAAGCTAAAGTGGACCACACCATAGGAAACAACGGGAATTGAACGCTTACCATTAAAAACTTCTTAGGGCCCCTAAGAATTAAGCTGATATTTGTGTTTTCCACTTATCCCTGTCTACGTGACCCTATGAACGAGTTAGATGATAAAAAAAACCTCAATGTGGACCAAGTAAAGTAAACAAGTTTCAACAGTGAACGAATTAAGGCCGTTGTTTCCTTTCGTGTGGGCCATTTGAGTCTTAGATCTATCTCATTTTTCAGATCATATCCTAAAGTGTTTTAATAAAATAGATGGATGATGCGAATATATCATATACATTACATAAATTTAAGTCAATACTTTTGTATCAATTTTTGAGATGGAATCACCCTCACGTTTTCAAACAAAGTAAAAAAGTATTAATCATTTATTTTATAGGATTCACCGGTATCATGGAAAATCAAACAAGCCCTAATGTACTCAAGGTCATGTGGAAGTACAAAAATATTATCCTTTTAAAATTTTTATTTTTCTATATACTATCAGGACCTTTTATAATCTTATTGGAAAGAAAATGTCCTACACCAAGCCTTATGTCAATAAAGGCTGTCTTTTTTTTCTACATTTGGATATTTATTTTGTCTTTTATCTTTAGGTTTTTCAACAATTTGTCGAAACATTTTCAACAATTTGTCATATTTTTCAACAATTAGGTTTTCGTAATTTTTCATATTTTTCAACAATTTGTCAATAATTTTTTTGTACTTTTCAACTATTCTCTCCAATAAAAATAATTACCTTAAAAAATAAATTTTAAATTTGTTTGGAAAGGAAATAAAATAAAAATTTAAAATAAAACTAATTCTTGATTTCAAAATTTAGTTATTTTAGTTAATATATGCCATGTGTATAACTTGTAATTCCCTTCTTGTCATGGATATATACACTGCCCGAATGTCGTAAAACTACTTTTTTAAGGTTATCCTCCGATCGAGGCGAGGCCTGAATTTTGGACGGTCGAGATTGAAGTACCATGCGTATGTTGGATGTACGCTCGTGTACCAACTACCATACAAGTCCTTGTACATCGTATGATTTCACATTTGGATATCAATGTGGAAAGTTGCCATCAGAGCATGGGTAACGGTTCCAATTGTACGTTTGATTGACGCTTTTGTTCAATGGTGGATACTGGCATTGCATGGTCCGATGTATTTTGCAGAGTACCGTATGATTCCTCGTCTTGAATTCAACGTGAAAGTTGAAAAGGACGCGACTATATTGTCATGGTACATCTCCCTCCTCAAACGATGGCCATCCACGTGGCACAATGGCATTCACGGACTTCGATCCAGACCATCCGAAGTGTCTGGGCAGTTGTAGATATAGAATAGCCGGGATGTTTCACGTAAAAGACAATCTTTTTAGGAATTAGAGGATCCTCGACCGGATGATGTGTGTATTATCCTCGGATGTTGAGTTTGTACAAGTGGGCCATGCGATCCATACCGTTGATCAGACAGGTGCCACACACGTGAGAAAACCTCCTGGTTTACCAGATCGCATTCATCCTATCTTTCTCTATTTTCGGGCTGTCGATTGAAATGCTGGGATGGGAAACTGAAGAAGGTTTAGCACATGAGCAATCCATGTTGGGGTATATCAGATCAACGGTCTAGATCACTAAACTCTAGGTCCCACGTGGACATTTCTTGCATTCTTTATTAACTGTTTTACTTGTAAGGAGCGATCAAACGGTTGGATTGTTATGGATGGAAGATTTTTGGACGTCCGTGGTGTGGTTGTTGAATCAATGGTCCAGATCAAGGAATCACGGCCCCATTTGTACAGACCAAGGGGCCCAGGAAACTACACGTATCATGACTCCACCCCTGTTGCTCTACAGCCCCGTCTCCAGTGTTAGTTACGGACTGATACGATTGCGGACGCGGATTTCCTGCGAAAGCTTTCGCAGGAAGTTCCTGCACAAGGCAGCTGGGTGGGGCCCACCACCATGTTTCTGGGAAATATATTCCGTTCATCCATTTGGGGAGCTAATTTTAGTACAAGTGACCAAAAATGAGTTGGATCTAACACTAAAGTGGACCACACCAGAGGGAAAATTGGGAAAAGAAATGCCTACCGTTGAAGCCTTCTTGGGGTCCACCTTGATGTTTATATGCCATCCAAACCGTTTATAAGGTCATTACCACAGGGATGAAGTGAAAATACAAAATAAAATATCCTGAAACAAAGCTTTTATGGTCATAAGAATGTTTCAACGGTTTTCACCGAATATCCAATGTTTACTCTCGTGTGGCCCACTTGAGTCTTGCATCTACCTCATTTTTTTTTTCTTTTGTACTAAAATGAGCTCACAAAACGAATAAACGGAGTATATTTCCCAGAAACATAGTGGTGGGCCCTACCCAGCAACCTTGCGCAGGAACTTCCTGCGAAAGGCTTTCGCAGGAAATCCGCTCCTACGATTGCGACTGACACTGTCAGTAGCGACTTGCTACTGGCCGGTGATCTATGGGACCCACCATAATGTATTTTCTATATCCACGCTGTCCATTCATATTTAATGCTCATTTCAGGGCATTATCTAAAAATATAGGCAGATCCAAATGTCAGGTGGACCACATCATAGGAAAAAGAGGTGATTCTACGCCCACCATCAAAATTTTCTTTGTGTTTTACCTTCATCCATGTCTATGTGACCTAATCAGTGGCAAATAAATATTGAAATGGGCCCTAAAAATTTTTTAATGGTGGGCGTTCAATCACCGTTGTTTCCCTCTTGTGTGGTCCACCCGAGATTTGGATCTACCTAATTTTTTTGGTTCATGTCCTAAAATCAGCTAGAAAATGGGTGGACGGCGTGGATAAAACTATATAATCATTGTGGGGCCACAAAGCACCGTCCAGCAGCGAGGTCGCTACTGGCAGTGTCAGTATGTAATCCGCGACCGTTGGGGGGGGGGGGGGAGAGGGAAAGAAGGCAAATGTTTGTGTAGCACAATCCTCTGCATGTAGGCAAATGTGCCGCACTGGCACGTGCGGTAAACATGCATGGCGATCCATACCCATCCAGACCGTCTAAATCACGGGCCTCATTGTGGATGGTGCTACATTCACCTGTGGCAACTCATCTACTCATACACGACGTGTGCATGTTGGTATGGACCGTCCAAATCATAGGCTTATTGTGGACGGATCATATCCTGAAAGTCACAGTGATCTGACAATCATAACCATCCGATTCGTAGCCATTGACCGAACAGCTGAAAAAGAATCTGAGATAATTCTCTCTGTGAAATCAGACAGCTAAGATCGCCAATGAATGCCCTATCCTTTGCCATGATGGATTCGGATTCGGTACTGGCCCTCCGGTGTCAGGTCACCACCAGTCGGTGCAGAAAAAGCTCTGTGGGTTCCATCACGATGTATGTGTTATATCGATGCCGTCCATCCATTTTCTTAGCTCATTTTAAAGTATGAAACAAAAAATATGGCAGATCCAAATCTCAGCTGGACCACACGGTAAGAAAAATTTGTGAATCAATGCCCATTATAAAAAGCTTCTTTAAGGCCACAAATGTTTTGGTTCAAGCTGATATTTTTTTCTTCATCCAGGTCTGTGTGACCTGATCAAAAGATTGGATGGAAAATAAACATTACAGTGGGCCTTATGAAGTTTTTAATGGTGGGCGTTTAATTTCCACTGTTTCCTGTGATGTGGTACACTTGATATTTGTGTTTTCTCCACATAGGTTGTAGGCAAAAGCTTCCTAACAGGTTAGATGGAACATAAATATGATAATGGCTCTATGAAGTTTTCAGTGGTAAATATTTCTATCCCTTATTTTATGGTTCGCCTAAGATTTAGATTAATTAGTTTTTGGGCTCACATCCTATCACGATCTAGTAAACTTAATGGATGGGTAAATGCAAGAAGGACATCATGGTGGACCCCAGGTAGCATAGTAAGAGGCTTACTTGAACATTTTTAACTATTAACTTCTTAGTCCTTTACACAATACGACATGCTTTAGCACATGGTATATGGATTTTATATGGTTATCACGATAAGCTACATTTTAAATCCTAGCTTCTTCTTCTTCTTCTTTTTTCCTTAATAAATGCATTGAGTGATGGGGATTTGTATGAAAAGAAAAAATTCTTGAAAATAATATGGAGAAAGTTAGGTTTAAATCAATTTTTAAAACTTTAAAATAGTTTTACGAAAAAACATAAATGCTAAAAGAATGACAAGATTGAATTTAATAAGGTTTGGCCCTACCAAGACAATATAATTAAAAAATGGCTACACAAGCAGGGAAATGTTAATATCTTTCACAAGGATGTAAGAACTGTTCTCGAAGCTTTTAAAGAACATGGGCAGAGTCAATAATACATGTGGGCTGTCTATTCATTACATGCCCATATTATAGGGATATGATGCAAAAGGCCCATCAACTGGATGATTTTATTCATCAGAATGAGAAAGGGACAGTCAAAATTGATCAGAGAATCAAAAAAAATAAAAATAAAAATAAAAATCCATCATTATCTTGTACAGTCTGCAGTGTCATCCAAAACTGTAGGGATGGTAGATGTATATCAGTTTGGGAGCCCATCTTGGGACTTTTTAAATTTTTTGAAAATCTGCATATTCTCTAATATGCATTGGTATCGATCATGGACAATGCAGAAATGGATACAACGGTTTGCTATTAGACCGTTCGGGCATCGGTAATATTCGTGGGCCATTAGCTGTCCTTTTGGGTTTTGTTTGTTTTTTAATTTGTACCACAGTTCGGTGGAATTGTATAGCCTCTTAGTGGTATAATTGAAATATGTACCATCGAGGGTCATTTTTAGGGATAAGGTTAATGTTCCCTTCTTTGATGTAATTATTGGTTTTGTTCCGAGTTTATATTGATACAATTACGGAATGAAAGATACCCCGTTTCAACACTGAGGTCTTGGTATCTAACCCTAGTGGGGGTGGCTAACAGTGAAGAGTGAACTGAAAGTGGGGTGTACTAACAAGCTAACAAAAAAAAAACCAACAAAATAGAAGGAGAAGAAGAAGAAAAATAAATAAATATTGTGAAAAAACCAATGAAAAACTTCCAAATTAGGTTTTGGCCTACCAAATTATTGTACTTACCTGATTTTTGTGGCATTCTGTATACATGGTGAGGCAGTCATGTTAGACAGGTTGGATGCTGATGTAGAATGGGTCGTGGACACTTCTATGGCCAAGATGACTAGAGAAGACTCAGTTCGAGGTGGACGTGAGCCGGATGTTTAGAACTTTAAAAGAGCTGTACCTCGCAGGGTGGAATAAGTTTTTTGATATGTCATATATGATTTTGGGGTAAGACAAGCTACTTTAGCCAACCAACCCTGCTATGTTGAAATTGCAAGATTCAATTAGATTGCGGTCAAAAGCTAATTTTATTTCTATTTTTACTATAATTTGTAGGTTTTAATGAGATCATAACTTTTTATCCTTTGAGTTTTAGGACTAGTGTCATACATGAAAAGGACTTTAAAAAATTAAGAGAATAATGTGGTTAGGTCAAACTTGGACACTTACTATTTTTAGATGAAAACTATGAAGTCTAGTAGGAATCATGATCTTGTAGAAATAGTAAGCTTATTAATTATAGTAAGTCACGTTTTTAGGGAGTTTGACTCTGAAACTCTATCCTACGTTTGAGTTCAATATTTCAAGGATTGTAATTTCATTTTTTTTTAATATCATTAATCAATTTATTTCAATTTATTAGAAATTATTTTTGTTTTCATCACCTGTGGATTCGAAGAATCTTTATGAGTATAGAGAAGCTCTGTGGATTCGGAGTAGTTGTCCCTAAGGAAGATGGTGATCGATCTTATCACGTTCTTTCCTGCGTCGATTGGTATCAGAGCAATGACTCTACTTGGGATACTGACAACTAACAATGGAATGGATCAAAATCCTTTGGTCGGTGATTTAGGGATTCGTTATCTATTGGGAAGGATAGAAGCTTTCCACTGGGAGAGTCAGTTGACTATGTAAGGGCTGTATGTAACCCTCAACCATATTATAAATGTATGGATGCATTGATTCCGTCTTGAGCCCAAGGCGATGCTCAACCACTCGTGGTCGCTGCGTAACACCACTCCGATTTTTGTAGATCACTTCCAGAGGTGAATTGTAATGCTACCTAAGATGAGTTACCTCTAACGATAAGGACATCGGTGGCGACTTTGCCCGACGATTGATCCACGGAAATGATCGACTGTATCGTGCTAAAAGAGAATATTGAGGTGATGCCAAATTTTTCAATTTTAATAGCTCATTGCTTATAGAAGATTTTCTTGATTAGTTAGCCGAAATAGAATGATATTTTAATTATATAGACATGTTGGAACATAAAAATGTGAAATTATTAACATTCAAATTAAAATAAGGCGTTTCTACATGGTAAGAGTAATTACAACTCTCACGTGCCTGATCATGCCCACAGATGAGATGCCTTCTTCGATTATGATTCCTCCCTATTTATTACAAGCATGTATTGTTATAGGAATACTAGAATTGCTGATAGAGGAATCGAACTATCATAAATTACATTGAAGAATTCAGCGGTTGCTAACATAGAATAACCTGTCGGAGACCGAAGCGCAGAAGGTAACACGGTTCATAGGCGATTTATGATCGACAATTCAGGATCGAGCTCAGATGCACCTGGTCGGAACCTTTGATTAAGTGGTTCAGTTAGTAGGTAAGGAGAAAATACAGCTTGCAAGTGTCTCCCCCCAAATAACGGGTCTCACGTAATATTTAATGTTGGCCAAATGAAAGGAACCAATAGGAGGACGTCATCAATCTCCTACAACTGTAAATCGTGACACAAGGGTCGGACCCTCTAGGCCTCAACATGCAACACCCATAAATAGTGGGTCCGAGTAGGATTCTAAATCCTTATGGTTGGGCAAGGTTGAACAATTGTTACCGCTATGGCCATGGCCAACTGGGCCACTTACCAAACATCTGCCCCTTAACACCCCGCAGCTCACTTGTCCATTAACGAAGAGGGCACTGAAGTTGATGTAGAGAAAGAAGGTCTTGGATTTGATGAAGATGAAGAAGTCGTTTGAGGAAGGAGTTGGTGATGAAAGACGGTTAGCCGCTGATCATGGCGAATCATTAGTCGTAAAACGATTATTGTACACTCCAAAGGAGGAGGCACACCCATAATGGCATAATATATTTCGTATGTGGTGTACCGTTAATGGTAAGGTTTATAATGTAATCATAAACAATGATAGTAGCAAGAACATCCACTCGAAAGTGATGGTGGACAAGTTGTGACTACCTATGATAAAGCATCATCCCCTTACTCGATTGGCTAGATAAAAATATGAACGATACTAAGGTAACTGAACAATGCACTATCTCATTTTCAATATGTAGGAATTACAATGATCAAATATTTTGTGACGTGGTCGACATATAAGCATATCATATGTTACTCAATCGACCACGCCAATCAGACCGTGATGCGCGACTCACCGAGGATGAGACAACATTAACTTCTTCGTTAAAGATGGTCGAAAGATGATCCTTGTCCCTATGACATTAAAAAATCACCCCTAAGCTTCTAAAGTGGAGAGGAGCTCCATCTTAACCATTCAAAATTTCGTAGAGGAATTTAAGAAAATTGGCGAGGTGTACGCCATGACCATAAAGAGAGAGGAATCAGAGCTCTTAGACACTCCTACAAATTTAAGGCTGTTGTTGAACGAATTTAAAAAAATATTGTCCGAATATTTACTCGATGGATTGCCCCCTATGCGGGATATCCAACATCAGATAGACTTTGTTCTTAGGGCTAGCTTGCCCAACCGCTCTCACTATCGGATGATTCCAAAAGAGTGTCAAATACTTTAACGGCGGGTGGAGGAATTGATCTGTAAGGGTCTTCTAAGAGAGAGCATGGGCCCATGTGTCATGGCAATATTGTGAACGCCTAAAAAAGATAAGAGCTAGCACATGTGTGTCTACAGCCGGACAATTAATAAGATTACAATTAAATATCGATTCCCAATACCATGGTTGGACAACATGCTCGATATGCTAGAAGATACCAAAGTGTTCTTTAAACTAGATTTGAAGAGCGGGTACCATCATATTCATATTTGGCATGGTGACGAGTGTAAAACGACATTGAAGACCAAGGAAGGATTGTATGAATGACTGGTCATACCTTTCGGCCTATTGAACACATCAAATACTTTAATGCGTCTGATGAATCAAGTGCTAAAGTCGTTCATTAGCCGGTTTGTAGTAGTATATTTTGATGACATCCTAATATATAACTAATGTAAGATAGAGCACATTGAATATCTCAAGCAACTGCTACAGGTCTTGGCATCCGAGTGGACAATAAAAAGGTACAAGCCATCAAGGAATGACCGCTTCCTATGAACATTCATGAGTAAGGAGTTTCCACGGGTTAGTGACCTTCTATCGTCAATTCGTTCAGAATTTCAATACTGTATTCGCACCTATTACAGATTGTGTGAAAAAAGAGCCGTTTCAGTGGACCGATGAGGCTGACAAAAGCTTTACTGAAATCAAACATTGATTGTTCAGAACACTGGTCTTGGTACTTTTCAGTTTCGATAAGTTGTTTGAGGTTGAGTGTGATGCTTCATATGTCAAAATTGGATGAATTTTATCTCAGGAAGGCACGTCAATAGCCTTTTACAACAAGAAGCTTAGCGAAGCCAGAAAGAAGTGGTCAACAATGAGCTTGACCTGCGACATTAACAAAATTATTTGATTTAGAGCGAATTTGTTCTTTACACTGACGATTAAGCATTAAAGTTTATTAATAGTCAAGCTAATGTGAATTATGTGTATGCTAGATGGATTGCATTTTTGAAGGAATTCACGTTCGCTCTGAAGCACAAGTTGGGATAGCAGAACAAGGTTGTTGATGCACTTAGTTGTCGTGCATTACTACTTGTTACAATGAAAAGTAAGGTGGTTGGCTTTGATTGTATCAAGGAGCCGTATGCCGAGGAATAAGACTTCAAGGATATATGAATGAGGTGCCAAGAGGGTCATCCCAGTGACGTATATATGCAAGATGATTTCCACTTCAAAGGATAACGACTGTATATCCTACAAAACTCTTTAAGGGAGTGGATTATTCAAGAGTTACATGAAAATGGCTTTGGTAGACACCTTGGGTGAGATAAGATCTGGGCTCTTGTTGATGAGGGATATTACTGGCCACAATTGATACGTAACGTGGGTAAAGCAGTGCAACATTGTTATGTTTATCAGACCTCCAGTAGGCAGTGTCGGAATACGAGCTTATACACCCTGTTACCTGTACCTGACGGCCCTTAGGAGGACTTATTATAGATTTCGTGTTTGGTCTCCCACGAATACAACGCGGCATAGATTCAATGTTCATAGTGGTAGATCATTTTTCAAAGATGATGCACTCTATCCCATATAAGAAGACCATTGATGCAACATATGTGGCGAATCTATTCTTTAAAGATGTCGTGTGGCTACACGGCGTTCCCAATATCGTTACTTCTGACTATGGTACGAAGTTCATCAGCCACTTCTGGTGGACTTTGTATAATCGGTGGACTTTGTATAATCAATTTGATAAACAACTTTGGTTCAGCGGTGCCTATCATCTATAGATCGATAGACAGACTGAAGTTGTGAATGTCACGTTAGGAAACTTCCTTTAGTGTACTTTAGGTGACAAACCGAAGCATTGGGATTTGGCCTTGTCTTAAGTAGAGTTTGTATTCAACAAAATGGTAAACCGCTCGATAGGGAATTCCCCGTTTTATATTATTTATGGTTGACTACCTCGCTACACACTTGACTTGATCCATTTTCCCAAGTTCCCGAGCATGAGTATTGTAGCTGAACATATGTTAGACTGAATTGTGGGCATTCATGCGAATGTGCAAGCCAAGTTGTAAGCCTCAAACAACAAGTATAAGAAGTAAGTTATCAAGCATTGGTGACAAAAGAAGTTCGAGGTGGGCAACCATGTTATGATCCATCTACGTAAGGAGAGATTTTCGACTGGAACATACAACAAGTTGAAGAATAAGAAGAATAGATCCGTACCGCCCTTATGGGAACAAAAAACAAACCCAAGACTTCTAAATTAGTAGAAGTACAATCTCTCATAGTAGAACAAGATTTTGTTAAACAATCTAAAGAAAGAGGAGATGTAAATGCATTAGTTGAAAAGGAAAAATATATTAAGCCTATGAACATCTTAGAGGATTTGAAACCAGTGTTGAAGGAGTTCAAGGCAATTATGCTTGATGAACTCCCTAATAAATTGCCTCCCATACGAGATATACAAAATCACATTGATCTTGTTTCAGGGGCAAGTCTGCTTAATTGCCTACATTATCAAAAAGAATATGAGATCTTGCAGGCACAAGTGAAGGAACTGATATATACTATTCAAGTCAAGGAGCGCGTGAGTACATGTATTGTGTTAGCTTAAGAACCTAATGCAAAGTATAAGGAAAATGTTGATAAACATCGCTACCTTAAATTATTTGAGTATCATGTGTGAAGTCATTTAGATAACCCGAGCATGAGTTTTTTCCAAGTAAAGGGGTCTAATGTAGGACGTGGTACTAATACATTCCTAGCATGGTTGGGTTAAAAGAAGGTGGACTGTAAATTGACCATAACTTTTGATGTAGGTATTGTTACAAGATACACAACTTATCGATCTCCAGTGTAACAGGCCATCTAAGGTAAATCGACCAACAACATGGGTCGCATTTGTCTATTTTGCTAGAAAACTCGTGTTTTCATCTCAAAAATGAAAATTTAAGAAAAAATTACTATTTTTTATAATTCTGATTTATGTAATATTTTTTTATTTTTAGAGTTTTACATTTTCTTCTTTTTTAGAAATGACTTTTAATCATGATAGAACTGTTCTAGCAAAAGTTTATTTGAAATTTTTATTTTTAGAAATTAGGCTTTAGAAGAGTTTTATTAGAATTAGAATTTAGCAATTTTTGATAATTATGAATTTTAGTGTTTTTTTAATTTATTAATAGTGTAACAGACATATACACATTACACAATTATCAATCAATTTATTTCAAATTTTTTAAAATTTATTTTTATTTTCTTATTTTTCTCATGGATTCAAGGTATCTCTTTGATGAGTCTAGAGAAGCTCCATGGATTCGGAGTAGTTATCCTCCCAAGGAAGACGTTCACAACCTCAACACATCCTTTCTTGCGTTAGTACCCATGCCAAATTGTATACTATAAAATTTTGGTAACAAGTCTAGGGATGGGAGGTGGATAGTATTATCATCCAACATGAACGAGACTTTCAACTTAAGGTAGATATCCCTTCTTTCAGTGGCTCAATTGGCTCATTATGGTAAAGTGATTCTTTGCTTATATGAAAATTCTTATACAAAAAGTATAAGATAATAACATACAAGCTAAATGGTGGGACATTAATATGGGCAATTCCAACTCTTTCAGATGCGACCATCAAAGGCGCATATATAAATCTAACTGTAAATGAAAAAGTTATTATGAGCAGGATTTATACTAGTAGACTCTAAACAGGTATGGTTCCAGCAATATCAGAATCACTATCAAAGAAGCCGTACAATGAAAAATTGTGTGGAATAATTATACTACTCACCCTCACATAAAAAGTTGATAAAGATTAATTGAACCACAGTAAATAACAGGGTTCATGGGTGAGCTATGTATTGCTATACAAGATCGTGTCATGATGTAACTCATTTAAACTCATGGGAGGCTGTCAAGTCGACAACCAAAATAGGGACACAACTAAACCAAACTATGCTCTACCCCAGTCGGCCATATGTCACACGTGTGTTTCATGCTGACACACGTGCCGGCGTGTGGATGGGCGGGGCTGCACACGCGCGTGGAATTAACAAAACTTCTGTTGTCGGGGTTGTATTGTTGGAGTTCCAAACCGTTGATACGGCGGGCCCCATTATCGATGGACCATGCACCAATAATCTCCTAGATGGACTTATCCAAACGCTTCAATGATAGAATTCGGACAAATAAACAGTTTTGAAAGAAACTACATCATGGTATTCTATAGTTAGGAACTTCTAATCTTGTGGATTTTTGATGCAGGAGCCATCCAAAGTGGGGTCCATCTTATCAATGGTTTTGAACTCTGGCTTACTGATCCAAACCAAAATCACAAACGTTGTACTCCTATTTTAAAATTGTAATGACTGGCCCACCCAACACACGTGAAACACACGTGCATCAACGTAGACCGTCCGAACCAACGGTCCCACGTGAAAGTAACATAGACTTAATCTCATCCAATGATCCTACTTTAGGACCTTTCTCAGTTGCATGTTCATGAGAGAGATTACATGCAAGGGAGCAGGAGCAGGTCCTGGGTGCTCTCTTATCATGGCTTGCAAACCGTTGATCTGATGGGTCTCATCATGGGTGGGAGATCGATTCTCCAAAAAGCTCCCAAGTTGGAAGATTTTTACCCTTTGATTAGTGGGTACTGGCTACAAATAGACTATTAAGATATAATGCCATGGTCAGAACGGAACCATACCAATGGTTGAATAATTGCGGAATCATGTCCTATCACTTGTCAGAATCTGGAAACCTGAGTTCAGTGAGAAGTTATTACATACAATGGCTGCATGTGAGCCTTCACGTCCATCCATTCTTCCCGCCAAATGCCCATGGAAGGGCAGCGGATTAGCTGCTAAGCAGGCAACACCGCAGGTAATACATTGATGTATCTGTTGTATATCCAACACTTAGGTGACTCGAACCCATAGAAACAGTAATAAATTACTATTACAAAAGTTTATGTGGGCTGCAAAATTTTTGGATGAAACTGATATTTGTATTTTTCCCTTCATCTAAGTCTTGTTGACATTATCAACACGCTGGATGGAAAATAATATTATGCAAACGTTATGATAGGATCTTTGAAATTTTTAATGGTGAAGCACTCAATCACTGCTGTTTCATGTGATCCGGTGTCCCTTCATCTAGGTCTTACAGGCATTATCCACACGTTGGATGGAAAATAAATATTATGAAAACCTCATGGTAAGCTCTTTGAAATTTGTAGTAGTGAAGCACTCAATCAATCACCACTGTTTCATGTGATGCAGTCCACTTATATATATATATATATATATATATATATATATATATATAACTTGTGTGAACCTGCTATAAGTTTTTAACGGTGGACATCTGTCGAGTTTAACTTTGGATTTATCTCATATTTGGGCTCAAGCCCTAAAATGTTCTAATCAAATGGACAGATAGTTTGGATATAACATATACATCGTGGTGGGGCCCACAAAACTTGGTGACATTGACACACTACCAAGTTGAGTACCCAATCCGCTTCCATTCCCGGTGGCAAGAGCTATCGGTCCACCGTGATATATGTGTTTTATACATACCATTCATTAGCTTATTTTAAGGCATAAGTCAAAAAGTAAGCATATCCAAATTTAAGCTCAAGGGAACCATGTCATGGGGGAATAAAAGTTTTCGATCATGAGAAGCTGGTTCGCCACACACCATCGACCTGGTTGGTGTGGATACGTGTCTTGTGACAAGCACCGATGCTTATGGAGCTACGAGTTGTATAAACGGTTCAAAAGAGATGAAAGTTAGATTAGCCCCATGGAGATGTATTTATTATATCTACACTGTTCATACATTTTTCAAGATCATTTTAAAGCATGAGCTCAAAATAAGTCATATGCAAAATTCAAGTATACCACACCACAAATAGCCACGGGACAATGATCCCCACAGATAAAACATTAATAAGGCCAGCTATAACACTTATTTTCTATCTAATTTGTTCATACGGTCACATGGACCCAGATGAAGAAAAAAAATATCATTTTTATTCAAAACTTCTATGACCTCCAAAAGAATTTCAATGGTAGACATTCAATCCCCCACTCCTTTTTACATTGTGGTCAGCTTGATCTTTAGATTTGTCTTATTTTTAGGCTCAAGCCTTACAACTAGCTCTCCAAATGAGCAGACAGTTTGGATATAACACATGCCTCATGATGGGACCCACAGAACTTGGTGACCTAAACACAGGTCAATGGTGTATGTTGAAACTTAAGTGGGCCATCGTGATATTTGTAAAAAATTCAGCTGCCCATTCATTCTTTTAGATCATTTTAGTACACAAGACCAAAAGTGGGCGGGCAAGATCCAAGACTCAAGTGGGCCACACTAAAGGAAAAGTTAGGTAGGCAAATTTCTACCGTTGAAACCTATATGGGGCCGATAGCAATGTTTACCTGCCATCTATACTGTTGATGATGTCATTTCTAATGGGATGAGCTGAAAATACAAATATGATTTAAAACTTTTGTACCCACGAATATTTCAACTGTAGAAGTTTAATCTTCGAGTATTGAATCCAGCCCATTTCAACCATTTGCCCTAAAATAAGGCGCAGGGAAGGCTTTTCGAGGAAATCGGCATCACTGGCATTTTTATTTTCCCTTTAAATAAACATTACTGTGGGCATTAGAAAGATTTCAATTGTGATTGTCACAGTCCTTACTGTTTCATGTGGTGTAGTACAATCGAGCTTTGGATCTACTTCATTTTGTAAAGAATGCCCTGAGATGAGCTGGCAAAACAGACGGACGGTGTGGATATAAACCACGTGGAACACAGTGGGCCCTACAGCGCCTGCAACCAGGGATATCACTGGCCAGTCAATCCGCTTCCCAGCTGGTCATCGTATGAGAAAGTCGAGCCGATCCACTCATCTTTGAAGGATTACAACGTCAAAACCAATGGATAGCCGACCGTATGACTCAGTCTGCTGTTCTGGCCCACCGAACAAGTTATCAGACTGATTTTCGTACGGGCTCATCATCGGGGCTGGGCCCACCTTTTGCACGGTCTGATATTCTATACTACATTTGAAACGTCGGCGAAAAGGAAACGGATGGATGTGAAAGTTCACGGACAGCTGCTGTATGGAGCATTTCTCCGGCCCCGTTCGTTTGCCAACGTCGCGCCTCAGCACCCAGCATGTGTCGTAGCCCACTGGGCCCACCAAGCTAAGTGATCATATCATCGGAACCGTTCATATTGTGGAACATATGCTATGCCATCCATAGAAGTAAAACCTAAGCTGAATGGATGGTTTCGACCATCATGATCTTAGATAAATTTAAAATAAATGAGAAGAAATTTTCTCAACGGTTCACATTAAACTTTAAAAATCAAAGGATACGATCGAAAATGAAACACGATTATCATAGAATGAATTACTTATAGTAACAAGGAAAAATTGCACGGTTCAAATCATCGGACTATCTCAGCATGTAGGTCCCACTGGCTGGCGACACACGTCAGATCCAGAGGCGCGACATGCATAACTACTCGTGTTCGTTTTTGCTTCTGTCGTGAATCAGAATGTTTATACGTGCCGCCATTAACTGGACCCACATGATGATCTTTCTGTTGATCCTAACCGTCCATATTTTGGAATATATACTTTGAACAGATCATCTTTCACATCACAATCTATAGATGAATTTATAACAAAAAATAGAAAATTTTCCAATGGTTCATATTGAACTCCAAAAATCAACACAAAAAATCATCATTTAAGGGTGGTTATCATATAAAATCTCATCTATGATATTATAGACAAAACGGACGGTCCAAATAATTCTACCATCTCATAATGTGGGCCCCAACGGGTGCCGACACGCGATCGGTCCAAACAGCCGCGACTACCAACTCCGTCCCGTTTCGGAACGGAGGACTCGGACTGGGCAGTGACACCGAGATCTCGGTACTGATCGGTGCTATTGGCCACACCATGATTACTGTGTTCTATCGACTCCGTCCATCCATTTTACCATCTCATTTTAAGATTTCATTCCAAAAATGAGTTAGATATAATTCTCAAATGGACCACACCAAAGGAAAAATAGTGATTGAACACTCACCATTAAAAACTTCCTAGGGAATATAATGTTTATTTGCCATCTGACCTATTAATTAACTCAAACATGCCTGGATGAAGGAAAAACACAAAGATAAGCTTGATCCGAAACTTTTATAGGCCCCGATACGTTTTTAATGGTGTGCGTTCAATCACGGATTTTTCTGTAGTGTGGTCCACTTAAGATTAATATATATCTCACAACTTTTTTATCTTATTTGATAAAATGATCTGATAAAATGAATGGACGGAATGGATTAAACAAATACATCATCGTAAGGCCTACTAAGCTTTTCCGTACCTACACTACCGTATCCGAATCCCTGAACGGGAAACCGTACAGCGAATGCGTTTCGTGTTCTCGTATCTTTAACCCACCCTTTTATCTTTCTTTCTTTCAATCCTTTCCTCGCTTTTCTCTTTTGTTGTGTTTTCTGTTGTGATTGATTGATTGACGGGGTGGCCAGAAAAGAGGACTTCACGCATGTGAGCTTGCACTGCATTTTAGCTTTTCCAGAATATCATTTTTATATTACTATTTTCATTTTTTTACTATTTTACCCCCAAGTGTCTCCATCTGTCATTCCATCGGGCATGAGGGCAGTTTCGTCATTTTACCACGTAAATAGAAAATAGCGTGTGGAGCTTAGCGCATGCGGACCCACTGGTGTGATCTTCGGACCGATAAAGTAGGCCGTATCGGAATCTGATGGGACTCGGGAGGGCATTTCGGGAATATTTCTGAAAAATGTTCCATGCAGCGTTCAATGCGCGTTTAACATACAACGCTTTCTATTCTTGCGAATATTTCACCTTTTAGTAAAATCTAAGCCGTTAAAAAGTGTGGACACACTATAATAATAACCTGAGGAGAAAATATTTCTAATCTAACCAATATTCAAACATAAACATAGGTTTATATCAGATCATCGTCTGGAAATTGATTTCTACGGTGTAGGCTGAATGAAAAGTGGACCACTGTATTTTTCATCTCAGATAATAATCATGATTCTATCCATCTTTTCAACGGATCAGATTTTTCACAAGATTGAAATTTGGAGAGAAGAAAACCGTTGTATATGAAAGTTCAGATACAACCGTGTTTGTGAGCATTACCCTTTGGATTTTTTTAAAATACTGTCCAACTGTTATCGAATTACATTCCAATACCTTTTTAGTAAATCTTTTTCAAGTGACCTACTAAATTTAGATAATTTTCATCCACGTACCTTCGGTTAGATTTCTCTCACAGTATTTAAATTAATTATTTTTTATCTTATTTTTTATATAAAAGATAAAATGCTCTCATAATATAGTTTTAATCATGGCCCTCTTGTTGATTGATTTCTTAATACGTACATGGCTCATGTTTCAGTGATCCGGACCATTAAAATGAGAGCCGTGGAAATTCCTAGAATGAAAGGTCCGAAATCTGGACCCTTCCTTATGAGTGAACTATAAACAGTCACGGAAAGATAAATGGACGACTCATATTTATCGTAGAAAAGCAAAACATCAAATGATTAGAAAATTCCAATAAGATTAAAAACAAAAAAAAAAAAACTCTCATCTACGGTGGGGTTCATCAGATCAACGGTCTATATATATCAAATCGTGGGATTCACATATGCAGAATACGAAGCGAACAAAGCGTGTGGATGGTGCGTATCTAGCTTGCCCAACAGGCATAGGTATAACATTCGGGAGCGGATGCGGTCAGGTGGGGATAACACCGGGTTCGGTCAGGCAGTGACCGTGGGGCCCACATTTATCAATGTGATGTATATCCACTCAGACCATACCTTTTGCTAGATAATTTTAGAACACGGACCCAAAAATGAAGAAGATCCAAATGTCAGGTGGACCATGCCACAGGAAAAAAGTGGCGATTAAACATTAAAGACCTTTTGTGGGCCACACAAGTTTTGGATCAAGATGGGACTGTGCTTTCCCTTCATCCACTTATGTGTTATCTTATCAATGGGTTGGATGGAAAATAAACATTACGGTGGGCTCTGGAAAGTTTTTAATGATGGGCATTCAATTTCCACTGTTTCCAGTGGTGTGGTCCAATTGAGATCAGGATCTTCTTCATTTTTGGGTCCATACTCTAAAATTATCTAGCAAAAGCTATGGTCGGAGTGGATATACATCACATTGATAAATGTGGGCCCCATGGTCAAGGCCAGACCTTACTCTACCTGACCGAATTCCAATTTGTTGTGTCCTGAATTCAACATTTTGATATGGGTCATTTTTCAAAGATCCAAACCGTTTATATGGTGAGACTCACCTTGGATGGGGAACACGTGGAAGGTAAAAGCTTTTAGATCGGAATAGTTCAACCCTTTGGATTAATGTATTGTTTTCATTTAAATATGAACAATCTCAATAAAATTTAAATTATCAAAGGAGTGAAATATTTTAAGCAATGAGTACATCCAGGGTGCCCATCCCATCCATGATGAGTGCCATCATATAAATGGTTTAGTTCATTAAAATGGATCCCAATTCTAATGGATAAAGTATTGATATATTATATTGTAATAAGTCAGGGTGTATTCTAGCAAACCTCGTCGCTTCTACGATGGATGATATGTAGGCACTTAGATAGTATTTAAAAGTCTTAAATTATAGTAGCATTTTAAATGTATCATGACTAGAAAGTTATATAATGTCCGTTGGATTGGTGGGCAATATTGGATGATTAAATGTAAAAATATCCAATGGTCTTATCTCAACAAACAAGTGTGCATGAAGCAAAGAATAGTTTTCCCCAGCTAATATGATTTTGGGAGTGAATTAGTCATAATGAGTTCCATAATTTAGTGATTTTAATTGGGTTTATTGTGTGGGAGATGTAGAGTGTAGTTTACGACCATCATATGAAGTTAGAATGTTAAATCACTCCCTTAAACAAAAATCCCATTGTTGGTTGGGGCTTCGGAGGGCATGTATGTGGATGTGAGCGGGGCTATTAAGGAGAAAATGATTTTGTATGAGATTCACCTCATCTAGCAGAAGAGCTTGTCTTTATTTGGCTTCATTGTGGATATGACATCCTAAAATGAGGAAGGAAATGAGCCATGCAACTTGAATTTATAGATTTTTATTTTATACCATTTCCCTTGGTGGGACTATTGGGGTTTTGAAACACATTAGAAGGAAAAAGTTTTTCAAAACTTAAATTTTATTTCTACAGCACTATGGATCTACATTTAGGTATATTCTCAAGTTTTTTTTTTTTTTTTGGAAAACTAAGTTAGTGTATTTTAAGGCTAAAATTATCCATTTAATGAACTACCAATCCGTCCATGTTGATCTTAAAAAATACAAAGTTTCTCTTAGATCTATTTCAAATGAAGGAAAGGTGAGTGCCAAACACATCAACCTTAGGAATAAGGCATGGGGAAACACCGACATTCAGGTGAACCCTACATGCGTCATACAAGTGATGGAAGTAGGGAAGATGAAGAGTACCGATCTCTCTCTCTCTCTCTCTCTCTCTCTCTCATAGTTTAAAGGCTCTCTTTTCGTTATGTGTGAAGTCTCCCCATCTTGGATAAAATATATTTATAAGAAGATTAGGGTTCAAGGAAACACCAATTGTACTAATTATTCTACTCTCATGGCCATTCACAATTGATATTTCAATAGTTATATAGATTAAATGATAGATTATACTAAATTTAAACTATCAAATTATTATTAATTGTGATCAAAATTATTTTAACGATTAAAATAAAAGTTTAATAGTTAAAAATGTTTATAAAAACTTTTAAAACCTTTTTAAATCCGGGCTTATAGGAAAAGTGCTTGATAAACGTTTGATCCCAAAGATCTGAGCTATAAATAAGTTCCTAATTAACTAAGATCTCTTCTTCACCCATGTAAGTCTCAACGGACCTTAATGGAAGTGCACAATTGCACTTTCTTTTGTTGGCTACTTGATGACTTCATTAAATGAGCTAAAGCACAGGACCTTGATTCCTCGCATCCTTTAAATCTAAGGATTAACCAATGGTAATATATGTTCAAGAATAAGATGGTCTAGGCACTATGAATCTCCTAGTCTATAGACTTGCCCCCAATCCACAATACAAGTACCTAACAAGTCAAACCTAGGAGTTTATATCTACATTACACTTGTATTCCTAAGCAAGGTAGGGCAAACACGTCAACTTTTCATCATGTTGAATGATAGGGACTTTCTATCATGACGCTTCCTTGGCATAAGATGACCATATATAAAATAATAATTATATTTTATCCTATAGCTTATAGGTGGCCATGATATGATAGAGTGCTAAGATCCATAACTCATAATTTTTCCTTGATCATCGGCATTTGTATCTACTCTCAAATGCTTGGTACAACCAAAGGAGCATCGCACTTTTCATTCATGTTTATTCACATTCAAGATACTTCTCTATATTAATTATGAGATAATCACATATCCATCCAAGAACCATGGTTATCATAATCTACAATTAAGATCATCAATATTACCAAATACCATCCAAGTTATTAATAAATTTAATTTAGTTTTTAAGGGTACAACTCCACATTGGCCCACTCAAATCTTATTACCTAAATTCCGGGATTTATAGTACCCAATTGACAAGATGGATCTTATGTATGTTTCCTATGACATGGCTCTTCGTCACCATGTGTCACGTCCATATCTACCTCTTTGTGAGTAGGAACGGCTTCATTGGGCCTTAACCCTGCAACAATCACTCTGTGCCTGGAGGAGCCGATGCAACAAAAGAGAATATAAAAAAAAAGGAAAGAGACATTAACTACTTACAGTCTATATATGGAAAAAAACAAAATAAAAAAAAATAAATCTAAGGACCCACCATGATGTATGTTTGAAACCTACTTTTTTTCATTATCTATGCCTGATCATGATAGGACATGAGCTCAAAAATCAGACCTATCCAAAACTCAAGCGGGCCAACCCACGGGGAATAGTGGGGATGAGGACGCACACTGTTAAAACCTCCATGGGGCTACTGTGATATTTATGTGCCATCTAAGCCATTCATAAATTGAATTACACTGGGATGTAGTAAATAGCCAAACTAACCCAATCCAAAACTTTCAGTATATGCCTAGAAAGGTTTTAATGGTAGGAATCCCATCTTCATTGTTTCCTGTGGTGTGGTCCACTTTAATTTTGAATCAGCCTGAATTTTTTAGCTCATGTGCCTAGAAAGTCTTCAATGATGGGCGTCCCATCTTCATTGTTTTCTGTGGTGTGGTCCACTTTAGTTTTGAATCAGCCTGAATTTTTTAGCTTATGTCTTAACATGAACTGATGCCAATGATGCACGGATTGGATGTGACACATCAAGTGCTATAGAGTAGATTTTTGTATGAGAAATATTAGGTTCACTTACTTGGAGAAGAGGAAACTAGAAATCAATTGCTTAATCTAACTGCCGTTAGATCAATCTAGCAGAAAAGGCTTCAGAATAATATAAGTACTAAACTAATGAGGTAGCTCGATAAAAAGCTTTTTAAGACGAGTACTTAAAATAGTAAATTCCATAATAATAAAGTAGTATTTATTAAAATCACTTACTTTAATTGGATATTAATTTCAATGCAGATGCCAATTTTTCCAAGCGACAAATATGTACGGAAACACGTGCCGATGTGACCCATATGCCAAGTGGGATCCCTGTACAGATGCATTTGATGGTCCAGGTGCAGCACAAATGCACAGATAAATAAACAGTTAGATTAAGCCTGTCTGTGTTGAATTTAATTATATTACTTAGTTATTAAGCATAGTTTAATTAGTTAGGAAATTTCTTTCCCAAAGTTTTTGTGTTAGCAGTATTAGAAAATAGAAAACCCTCTTCTTTGTGAAGATACGACCATGTACTGTGCATGATATTAAAAAGCGCTCTCTCTCTCTTAGCTCTTACTTCCAAATAAAATATATTTTTCCTTTTTAACTTTTATATTCTCCTCGCATTTTTTTTTTCTTATTCATGGATGCCAGGACTCTAGATCTCCTCTTCATATCTCATAACTTTGCTTGTGTTATTTCCTATGGTTTGATTACATGTATATTGATTTTTATTTTTAAAAGGTTTCTGCAAGCTATAAGTTGCAATTGAAAAGGGAAGTGATTTTCAAATTAACTTTGATTTAGCAATGATTTAACTTCAATTAATTTGTGCATAACAACGTAATGTACAATTTTTTAGTGCTTGCATATCAAGTGTTGCAGGTGGCCGGAGTATTTTAGAGTTGAGCATTTGCATGCATGACATAGTGAGACCTGGGATCTTACTGTCATGAATTCCGAAAATGAAATGAGCTCCTTTTTTAGGGACGCGGATTTCCTGCGAAAGCCTTTCGCAGGAAGTTCCTGTGCTGGAAACCTGGGTGGGGCCCAACATGATGTTTTTGAGAAATCCACCCAGGCCATCCGTTTTCCGAGATATTTTTAGTATGATAGGCCAAAAATGAGCCGTATCCAATACTCAAGTAGACCTAAAATGTGATTCTTGAAGGTACACAGTTGAAATATTTGTAGGCCACAGAAGTTTTGAATCAGGCTAATATTTGTGTTTTCAGTTCATCCAAGTATGAATGACGTTATTAACAGTATAGATGTCATGTAAACATCACTTTCTACCCCAGAAAGTTTTCAACGGTAGGAATTTTCCTACCCACCTTTTACTCTAGTGCGGCCCACTTGATTCTTGGATCCTTCTCAGTTTTAGTCTCAAGTACTAAAATGAGCTCATAAAATATATGTACGAGGTGGATTTCTTAAAAAACATCACGTTGGGCCCCACCCAATTTTCCAGCGCAGGAACTTCCTGCGAAAGGCTTTTGCAGGAAATCCGCATCCCTTTTTTAGAGAACCACTTCATTAATATGCATAGGTTATCATATGAAGACAATGTAAAATAATAATCACTATAAATTTAGAGCATATATGAAAGAAGTAGAGAATGAAACATAAGATAAATGTGATTCTCACATTGTGACAATATCCTTAGAGAAACATTAACAAATCATTCCACTAGCACATAAGGAGAATGCAATATATAAAAAGAAGTAATATTCAAATATAATAAATATACAAGAAATATCTAAGAAAACTTTCAAAAAAAAAAAAAAGAAACGAAAAAATTATCCTCTTCTTCTTTTTAATCAATTAAGAAAATCTTTAGAAAAACCATCCAGTTTCTTCCTTCCACCTTATCAATGAATAGGAAGAAATTCTTCTAATTAAATACTGTTCTTGAGAGATATCATCTTTCTTTCTTTCCTCTTCATCTTTTTTAATTTTTTAATTTTTTTTTATTTTACGCATATTCATACTCCATCCCCACACACGCATGCACTAACACACTCTCACATGCTCATACTATGAGATATGCTCAATTAAACTTGTACGCCCACCTTACAGACTCACATTGGCATTGAAATTTCAAAAAATGCATCCGCATGTAAACTCCACACAGGGACAGTCTGACAAGGATGGAGGTATACTTATACCATAAATATACTGGGCTTAATTTTCTGGTAGCTGAGCCGGACCTGATTTTCTTGACTCCCATTGAATAATATATAATATATTAGTAAAGCATATTTGCCGGTCTCATGATTCGAATACTATTTGCTTTGTTATTATATCAAAGAACCGAATGCTCTAAAAGCTCAAGCTATCAAAATGTGTTGTATCCACGCCACGGGACTTTATCACTTCAACCATTTCTTTTAAAATGATGCTGCTCACTTACACATGAAAACAACCGTGATACCGTTGGAAAAATGCTCTCATCTAAAAAGATAGAAATGGGCCATTACCCTAACACGTGGCAGGTGCAATGTCCATTAGTAGGACTACCCGTGAATGAGCCCTAGCCTAGCCTACTAATCAATCATGTCCTTTCATTAGTCGATTCTGCACATGCATGGTGGGCACGTACTGTCTGATATCCCTCTTCTAACCATTGTTTGTTCATGCACGTGTCGCTCACTCACGATAGCTACGTTCATCTCGGGCCCACCTCATGAAATTCGGTGATTTCTCACATTGTTGTCATGCAGGCACGTGCAGAGTACGGATGTAAAAACATTCCTTTACTACCATTTCCCAGCGAGAAAAACGTTGATACTCTGATTGACTGTGATGGATGATACTTGGCACTTAGAAATAGCATACGTGGTGACAAATAATTCAAGTTAAACTGTCCACATTATAATTCCTAGTTCAGATTTATCAGGAATAGAAAGTTATTCTTTTTTGGTTATCTGACTATCAGATCTTTGGACGGTTATTGGACGGTGAAAATAAAAAATCCAATTGTCCTATTTCAATGAACAAGTGTTCAGGGATTAGGATTGTTCAATCAAATCTTATTTAAGTAATATCACTTAACAACAGCGTATTCCACAATATAGTTGGTTTAATTTAAGTTAATGTAGTCAACCTGTACAGTTTCTATGCATGCGTATCAAGTGTCATACTCTGCTGGAGTATCAAATGACTTCCCTTTCCTCCCGGAATTTCGTCTGGAGAATGCAGTGGCTATTCGCTTGCGGTAGTCGTCTGAAATCTACTCTCTCCACACGTACGAATGAAGCAAGTACGCATCAGATCCGGGTCGTTGATCCTTCCTACCCAATATTTCTGAAACAATCCAGCCTATATTCATCACGAGGGCCACAAGTTGAATATAAAATAGATGGTAAAAGATGAGAAATAGTCCACATTTGATTTACATGTGTGGTCCATAAATGAATTGACACGCCTAATTTTTTTTGCCCAAATATATAACGAGTGGGGCCTACCTATTGAACGGATCGGATCTCTTTCTCAAGCCCACATTGGAACATGAAAGGAAGAGAGTAAGATTCGTGTGGTGCTTCTCCTAGGACTCTGGTTCATCAGATTTCCCACTAAACTCCACCCTTTCCACCTTTCATTTATCACGTGGTGGGCCCGAACCATTCAATCTGCAAAGGAGATATGATACACTTCTCCTAGTTGCACGGGGACATGAAGACAACCCCCCTTCCAACTAATCTGGATCGTCCATTAGGCCAGTTCGCAATTCGTTGGAGAACCAACGAAAATCATCCATCAAGTGGAAATGATCCATTTGATCAATGGCTAAGAAAAAAAAGGATGGACAAGATAGTGTATGGGAACCGGTTGACACCATCGATTTGCTGGACCCATCTTGGATTGTTACTATTCCAAAGAATGTCTATGATTAGAAAGTCTTAACAATCCATCCATGGCGGGGAAAGAGGGCCATATAAAAGGAATGTGAACTTTTGGATGTATATGATCATCTATCTATTGCACTTTTGGACGTGGCTCTTGATCGTGGGCTGGACATTGTGGCTTGTCTTAATCAATTCACTGTATTGTCCTTGCATATGTATGCAATATGAGCACTAAAACTAATAGAACTCTACAAGCACATTAGATTATTTCTCCTTTTAATGTGGGAAAGTGCTTTTAGCTTTGCTAAAGTGATTTTGAGCAATTTTAATTTTCAAAAGAGTTTAAGTGTTAATTAGTGGGTTTGGTTGGCTCCTTCATTGACTTGCTACAAAACCATTAATGATAAAAATGGCTTTTCTAGGGAGGATCGGAGATATTCCAAGACTTGTTCACCTCTGGGTTTTTGGTCCAAATAATCTGGTACTGTGATCGGGTCGTGGTAGGTGACCGTCATTTTTTAATTTATGTTTTTGTAGCCTTAAAACTAATTTTTCAGTTTTTAGAGGATGAAAATGTTCCTATTTCCCAGTTGCTCTTTATACGGCGACTAGTTTCGAAAAGGGACTTTTATTTTATTTTTAAGGGGTGTGAGTTCCACCAAAATTTAAAATTTAGCCCACCCTTTGGTCAATTTAATCCATTCATTTTAATTGGGCAACCATAAATTTACAGGAATTTTTTTATTTTATAATTGAAGTTTTCTGTGGCCAATAATATGAAATAAAAACCACTTACATATGGATATGATGGATTTTCTTCAACACACACGGTGACCCTAGATAAAATGTGAATGGATTCAAAACGTGGGGCCCTAGCCGCAGGAGGGTCATTTAATTGTTTCTTTCTTATTTGATTTTATTTTATTTTTCATGGGTAGGAAGGAGGGTAGGAAAGGGAAGGTGATGTACTTGGAAATTATATGTAACATTTATCAACTCCATTTAAATTAACCAAATTGTAGAACTTTCAGTCGCTAAGTTAAAGCCCCAAAATTAGATTAATTAAACGATCTTAAACTCTTATTTATAGACACTTGAAATATGATCACCGGATTTTATTTTATTTTTTCTTTTAACCTTCTAATAAATGTTTACCCACCTGAGATTCCCATAATATTAACTAAATAAGTATCATTTTTGGTTCATGATACATCTAAAGTATTACCCATAATTTGTATAGTTTAATTTGAATTAAGGTCCGGTCGACGACAGAAGTGATCCGGACCATCGAACCTTAAATCGGGCGTATCTTGCAATCCGGAATGAGTTATCCGACGTAAAATATATGATTTTGGGGTAGAACGAGCTACTTTAGCCAACCAACCTGCTACGTCGGGTTGCGAAAAACCCTTGGATTGACGGTTGTTTCCTTGTTTTAATTTCGTTTTTACTATAAATAGTAAGTTTTAGTTTGATTATAACTCTTCATCCGTCGGGCTTTAGGAGTTGCGCTCAACGTGAAAAGAGCTTTAGAATAATTAGGAGAACGGTTTAGTGAAGCCAAATAGGACACTTACTATTTTTGGCCGAAAACCTGTGCACTAGTAGACATCACGACCGTAATAAATAGTAAGTTTACTATTTATAGTAAGTCATGCGATTCTAGGAGTTTGAGTTGTAGTTTGATCGCTAAGTTAAAGCCCCAAAATTAGATTAATTAAACGATCTTAAACTCTTATTTATAGACACTTGAAATATGATCACCGGATTTTATTTTATTTTTTCTTTTAACCTTCTAATAAATGTTTACCCACCTGAGATTCCCATAATATTAACTAAATAAGTATCATTTTTGGTTCATGATACATCTAAAGTATTACCCATAATTTGTATAGTTTAATTTGAATTACTTCCATGTCATATATGCGCTAAGTAATTTTTGAGTGCCCATGTATCATCCATCATACTCTACTAGAGTATTAAAGTTTTTTCTTTTGAATGATGCCACGAGCATCCACTCTATTACCAAAAACACCTTTCTACGTTTGGTGATAAGAAGTGCAGTGATGTTCTCGGTAGATTGAGATCTATTTTGGTTTGACTGATAGACTTAGTTGATGTGTCGGTCGACCGAAAGTGTGACTAAGTAAAATTTGTAAGTGTGCGTTTTGTTTCTAACTCTATACATGGGTTATATATAAATCATGTTAATACATTATTAGGATTACTCTGAGAGATAACAAAACACGGAGAGCTTATGAGCCAACGGTTTTGAGGAAAAAGATAGATTTTTCATATGTAAGTTATTCCATCTATTGCAACTTCCTATTCATAGTAGATTATTTGTTGCTTGGTGCCGGGATTTTTTTCCGTAATGATTTTTCTACATAAAATTAATATATTCTCTGTGGTTACTTAAAATTTTCTTTTCCTTGTGTGATGCCATCCGAGGTTGCTTCCACATTGGACAAGTCGTGTTAGGACTTGTTGCAACTCCAACAGGCAATCATTTCCATTCCTAATTTGAAGGTAATTAGGAACTAGTCGAGGATAATCAAGCTAATTCAACCCTGGATGCTTCCAAGTTGGACACATCCTCCCCTTTACTCACCATAGACAACTCTAGCTCTCTCAATCCTCTATTTGAGACCTCCCTCATTACTGAGATCAATCCCTCATCTCTGTACTATTCCAACGAAGTTGACAATTTAGGTTATCTAGACATTTCCTGATTCCGGGACCCATCACCACCTCCCTCAATAATGGTACCCGAGACCAATCACCACTGTAGCCCTCTTAATTATACCTCCTTCCTCATAAAGCCCTTCATTTGGGATGGTGCTCTTCAAGCTTCCTTAATCGAGACAATTATCCCATCTATCCTTTTCCCATCCAACACCCCCATTGTTGCATTTGAGTCAATAGCATAGAGAACCTAAGAAAAGCAAAGCTTGAAAATATAGGGATGAAGACATTTGAAATCACTTCAAACCTTTTGAAAATCTTCCTCACATCATCAAGAGAGCAATCGAATGATAGATCTGCCTCCTTTTCTGTTCTTCCTTCTTACACAGTAGCCCCCTTTCTCCGTACGGGCATTCCTATCCTCCCCCAATCACTCTCTCCCTTCAAAAGCACCACATCTTCTCCTCTATAGATAAAACACATAAAAATCAATTAATCTCATTTTAGCCAACAGTAATTAATTCATTTTAGTCGTACTGATATATTATAGATCAAGATCACTAATAAATATGATTGTTAACTATAAAATGTGATCAGCTTAATTTTAGGAGTACTCTTATCAAATATTTAATAGGTCTTTCCATATTTACATAGCCTTCTGATAGCTGTTTGCTTTACTAGTCACTTCTTGTTTATGCAGTGTAAGTTCATACATTTTTAGACTCATTAGGAAAGTAACTCAATAAGCTTTCAAACAAGACTAATTTTACATTATTTCAACTCTTAGCGTTTAATAAAATCAAGCAAGCCAAAATGAAGAAACAATCTAAACAGTCAAATCTACTCTTAGATGTTTCTTATCCGAGGTAGAGTCGGTAGTGCCCAAAATTGATAGTGGGCACTAACCTCTAGGGTAAAAAATAATGACTCTCAAGCAACACAATAAAATCTTGGCCCTTGGAAGGTTCAATCACTGTCCACATTAGGATCAATGGTGGATACTGGCATGGCTTAGATGTTGCCTGCATCAGTGGTTGCAATCATCCATTCAACAAAATAGGGTTATCAAAGGTTTGGGTCTTATAGTAACCCTACACGGCCTAACCTTATGGGATCGAGGTCTAGTTCTTAAAGAAATGGACCCAGATTCTGTCTGGTTGATGTACCCATCCGTTCTTTGCATTGAGATTTTGAATTGGGTTCAAGACAACTACGGGCATTTACATCATGGTCCCACCTGATGAATGGATTAGCTTACACACATGTGCCACTTTAACACCTGCACTGTATGTAAACAGTCTTCACGTACATGTGACCTACCAAACCATGCTTTATTACTAGACTAATTAGTATATGTTTAACACATAATCTACTATTAAAACTGATCTAGCCCAACCTTACAAAATTTTAGTAGGATCCAAGTGGGTGGACCCGTCCAACCGGGGCCCAAATGGTGAGACCTGAACCTAACTGGACCCAATTCTCTTAATAGGTTCGACAAGGAACCCTAATCCATTAAAATTAAGTCAGGTCCATCGGGTACCATGGACAGCCCTACAGCTTAGGTTTCTGAAGGTGGTGTGTACATTAGTGTCTACAACATGGATGGATCCTAGTCGGCATGTGGACCCCATCTGCCGGCAACACACGCTGGATCCTTAGTTGCGACGGACTCCCCTTCCAATAAGTGGTATTTAAATGTGTGGATTTGATACCATATGATTTAACTTGTAGATTTCTCCGGGAGGCTTGACATGGTGCCATTTCATTGGTCTGCATACATTTGTTAAAGTGGGCCCCACCAACTTTTAAAAGATTGTCAGGTCAATTGCGTATTTAACCTTTATCTGTCAAACATTTACGGGCCAATAAAATGATGCCACGTCTTAAATTCACCTGTTCTATACTTTTTCTATAAGAGACTGCAACTGTTAGATCTTAGGTTGTGTTTAAATCACCAAACCATGTTTAAGATGGGCCAGCTGGGGCTCAAAAATAAAAGAATTAAAAATAAATAAATAAATAAATAAAAAGAGTTAGCAATTTGGAAGATTTTGATATTTTAACTTATCATTTAATCTTTTTAACCTTTGCATATAGACTATCTATCTACATTGACCGATTCTGTACAATTGAATATATATATATATATATATATATTTATATATATATATATATATATATATATATATATATATATATATACACTTTTCATTTTTTAGTATGGCCATTATGTCAATGGTTTAGATTATTGAAATATGACCCTATATCCAACGGCTACAATCCCCACCAGAAAAGCAATTCCCATGGGTAAAAGATTCGGCGAGTTATCCTGAGTCAAGTCGCAACTCACCTGAGTCAGGGCGACTCGGTGCCGATTCATGTTATCCCGTGATTTGACAGCCCAGCTCTACTATGCACAAGATTCCTTGCATTTGGGTCCATGGATCCATGATCCAAACCGTTGATCGGATAGGCAAAGCTCTAGATGAGGGGAACCCCTTTCCTGACTCAGGATCCAGCCTGTGTCCCCACACAGTGGGGCTCACATGCTCAGATGGTCCTACAATTTGGACCGTCCATATAAATATTCCATTGCCCATATAATCACAATTCATTGATGATCCTAGCCTTTGAATTTTAGAGTTGAATGCGATCCATTAAAATTTTTCTTTCATAGTTGTAAATTCATCAACAGATAGCGATGATTAAAACCATCCGTCCAATGTAATTTTCTTACATGGCCCATATAGCATACTGTACAAGATGGATGGTTCCGATTGGACCACTGCCTGTAGGCCCCACTGGCAGCCACTAGATCCTGAGCGCGGACAAAGGCAAAAGTAAGTCGCGCCGGACAAATAATGTGAATCGTTTATTCACCAAAGCATGAGCCCCACCTTATGAGCGGCTTGGATGCCCACATATACTGCATGCTAGTTGGCCGCACATGCAATTGAATGTGAACCGTTGGTTTTTTCTCTTAATCGTTCTTTACTCTCATGCATGTAAAGCCCACCTGTTGATTGATCCCGCTAATCGTGTCGAGTGGACTGGGGCCCACTTGATGAACGGCCCTGATGTCGTAAATATTTCCTGTCCATTCCATGCTAGCCAGTACCATCAGCAATAGGATTCCTCGAGATCGACTGTTTGATAATTACCAATGAGAAATAATAGGATCAGATGAGAATCCTTACCATCCCCTCTCACAGGGCCCACCTATAATCATTCAGGACGGTTGGATTAGAGGAGTCTATAGTGGATCATAGATCACCATCATCATCTCCATTGTTGATGATCACAACTGTCCATTTTGCATGCTCTGCTGAATTCCTCATAAATCATGGTTTTACCAAAAAGAGCCTGAACCTTTTGATATTATCATAACATGGTTCCAAGGGGTTGAAATGACCAAAATGTGCTCATGCACTTATTCTTCTAATGGAGTTCAGGGTTGTGGGGTCTACATGTTGTTTTTATGATGATCAGATAAATCAGAGTGATCCAATCATTGGTGGGACACAATCATAAAAAAAAATTTACACCATCCAAAAAACTAAAAATTCACGTGTGGCCCACCTAATGTTGGATCCCCTTGATTTTTAGTTTATCTAATCATCATGGTCAGGTATACCTGTTGAACGGCTTGGATGTAACACACAAATCACGTGGAACCACAATTCACTATTCCAATGATTTAAAAAGAAAAAAAGAAGAAGAAAAAAAACAAAGAGAGTAGAAGGTGATTCGGTCATTTCATTCCCTGAAAAAGCACCTTTTGGTAAAAATCTTAATTTGTATGGCTGTGATTATGATTATCCCATTTAGGTTAGACTTGGGTAATACTTGCAATGGGCTGGGGCTGGCCTAGCCAAATCGAAATTTTGAGGTCTAGACACGAAAACCGGCCTGACCAGTTTAGAATCCAGGCCTGGGCCTTGTCCATTGCCAGGCCTTATCTTAGGTCAGGTGCAATCCACGTTGGCCTCCTTCCATTCAATGGACCACCATGATCATGTGTGTCCAATCAGGTCCTATTTAAGAATTTAAGAAGGCAAGAAAATTTTGTAGTGAGTCAGAGAGCTTTGATCCAGCTGAGCGGGTGAATTCCTATGTGGGGCTAAGTGGGCCCACCCATGATCACTGTCCACTTTGAATGTCCTTGATTGTATGGCTGTGATTCTCCAGCAGGTGCACAGCTGTTCTACATGCTCAAAACTCACAAGTTACGCTAAATGCCATCTTAACCGTCAGATTAGTGGCTAAGAACATGGACAGTTCAAACGAGAAATAATCAATGGTCCAGGTTCAACAAACAAATATCCTCATCTAAGAGGTTAAGATTCTTCAATCCACTAAAATTTACGTATGTGTTTAATCAATACTGAGGGCCACGATTTAGACGGTTTGATTGTGATAGATGCATGCCATGTGTATAGTGTCAACATGGATACAGATGATCAAGGGCTAATTAAGCTCCCGTCTATCAGTTGGTCTTTGATTAGAAAAATGTAAGTTGATCCGGATGGATAAGATCCAGATCGTTCATCAGGCAGGCCCTACCATGGAGGTCCATAATCAAAAGTGGCCAATCGAACAAAACAAAAAATGGAGGGACTACATTGACTCTGCAGATACACCACGCCAGGATATTGCGGGCAATTCTCGATCTGTAAATGAGTCTAACTGAGTCAAGATTAGCACAGCCCGACTCGGCTTGGCCACTAGTTAACCCAAGCTCAAACTCGGCTCGGTCCTGGAGTCTAAGTGGCCAGCTCAGCTCGATTTGTTCAGCAGCTCGGTCTAATTCAACCTAAGATCAAGTCGGCATTTTCTCAAACACATGAAGTGCACCTTCAATTTTTCATGATATGTAAAACAATAGCAATAATTTATGAATATTTCATCAAACACTCGGTAGGTAACATCAAAATCAAGATACAAGGGTATTTGTTGTATATCCATGCATTCCTCGCCACATAATCGATTGAGTCATTACATCAAACACTCGGTAAGCAACATCAATATCAAAATAATTGAGTCACCGAACTAGTTTCATCTGAGTTCGATTCAAGTTGGGGTTTGTCCGAGTCGTGTTGAGCTCGGGCAAGCTCGAACTCAAAAAATCAGCTCGACTTGGCTCAAAATCGGTTTTGAACCGAGTCAGTTCAAGCTTTTTCGAGTTGAGTCGAGCAAGCTAACTGACCTAACTCGGTTCGTGTAAGGCTCTAATTCTCAAGGACCTTCTAGGCATGCAAACATCAAAATGACGGGCGTTTTGTACTTTTTGCTGGCATTAATTAGGGTGTGTTTGGACGGGCCCTTCCCATGGGATTAGATTGTATTAGGGTGGATGGCAGGTAATGATGGCTGCGTCAGTGGATTGCTATATCCAGAGAATCTACCACCGAGTATGTTTGGCCCGCCTGGCCAATTCCGGGATTACGCTCAGCCAATCCCTTCCAATCCGTCCACCCAAACATGTCCCAGCAAAATAGATGGGATTAGGAGGGATTGGGTGGATTTCAAGGTAATGATGGTGATGTCAGTGGATTGCTGGCAATCCCATGGGATTACTCCAATTCAGGCATAAGTTCAACGTGCTTATTTGGCACGCCTGGCCAATCCCGGGATTGCTCCTTCCAATCCCTTCCAATACAATCTAATCCCATCCAGTCTGCCGTCCAAACAGGCCCTTACAGATAAGGCTCTCTTAAACATTGAATTTTGGAGTTTAGCCCACTTTCATTTCCCTACTAAAATGATTTAAGTATAATCATGGGCTGTATGATTGAAAAAAGTCATTTTGGGAATGATAATGCTTCATCCTCTTTACATGTGGCACACATGAACTCCAATCCAGTCCGTTGAAATCAACACAGGGCACATTATGGGTGCAGCATAGCTTTAAAAAAAGTACTAATCAAGCAATCTTAACCATTTAATCAGTCGCTATCAAATGGTGGTCTAAAAGTAAAATTGTGAACGGTCCAAATCAAACATGCGAAATCTGATGGTTACTATCATAAGATCACTGTGATTTCCGGGTTATTCTCTATCCACAATCGGGCCAGCTCTGTGGACGGTCCGGATTGAGTCGCTACCATTTAAAAAAAGCATAGGACTCTGGCCAACTGATTGGTTACTTGCTTTGTGTGTAAAAAACAGCAGCTGTAGTGGGGTTTGAAAGAATTTTAGATTGAAGGCGACCCACAGCTTATTATTAGGGCTACAAAACAGTAAGGAACCAATGAGATGGGTGGCAAGTGTCTTGACTTTATGGCCATAAGATTGACTATGATTTCTTAATGAGCAATGAAAAGAACGGTTCTAAGGGCATCGAGAGCCATCGTTGACTAAGATCGATCCCACCACCGAAAATTACTCAAATAAGGAAAGTTTCTTTCTAATAGATTTCTATTTAACGGTTAACAAATTTCAGTAATTTGAATTTAACTTGAATAAGTTATTGTAGAACCTTGTTTGAAAATCATCAAGATGAGAAAGTAAGATTATTAGAAAGGTAAGTATTAGATGAAGGAGTGGACCACTCAAGAGAATTTACACCTTTTTTTAATTTTATATTGTATATTACCCACCGCCGCTTTCATCTTTATTTACGACACGTCTATGTGTAGGTTCTGTAGATTTTTATAGTTGAATAATTCAACAAATGATATCATAGTATATTTTTTTATGTTGGTTCTTCGAATATTATTTTAGAGAATTGGCCAATTACTTAGAATTTTAGTAGCAACTTTTCGTCTTTTTCACGAAACTACTGACATAGGATATAGCTATTGTGAAATAATAATAATAACCTTCTTAGATGGACTACATTGGATGTTGAGTTAGCTTGTCATTTTTCACATTGGTTCTAAAATGGCTTGGTTTTTTATGTAGAACGTGCCACTCCTAGCATAGTTGAGCCAAAAGAAGGTGGATTATAAATTGATCATAACTTTTGATCCAGGTATCGTTATGAGGTGCACAACCTATCAATATTTTAAAATTAATTTGTAGTTATGCTAGGACTCTTCTAGCAAAAGTTTATTTAGAATTTTTATTTTTAGAAATTAGGTTTTAGAAGAGTTTTATTAGAATTAGGATTCTTATTAGAGTTAGAATTTTGTTATTTTTGATAATTACGAATTTTGGTTTATTTTTTCTTTATTTAATGATATAAGGAGACACATTAGTCAATGATCAATCAATTTACGAATTTTCATAAATACTATTTCTATTTTCTTACTTTTTCCTCGAGAATTCGAGAAGCCTTTCTGAGGAGTTCAGAGAAACTTTATGGATTCGAAGTAATTATCCTTAAGGAAAACAATGATTGATCATTGCGGTGTACAATTTTTCTAGTCTAGTTGTCCTACAAAGGTAGTATGCTTGTTGAAAAGATGGCACAACACCATAACTTGTAATGCTTGTATTTCTTTTACTTTTCTTTTTGAAGTGTAAATTTTCAACAAGTGGTATCAGGGTTGTTTTAATAAATAAAAAGATATCATGACATACATTTAATATTTATTTAATTTTACCAACTGAAGCAAAAGTTAAATTAGCAAAATAAATTCACTTGCAACAATAAATTTAGCGATAATGCAATATTCCTTGTTTTAATGCAACAGCTTATTGAGAAGTAAGATCAAGAGTCCAACATTCTTAAAAAGACAATAAAACAAGTAGGAAAATGAGATGGGGTCAATGTTTATCACAAATTTCTATTTGAGGAAGTACCAGCCATTGGAATGTAAGAGAGAGAGAGAGAGAGAGAGAGAGAGAAGCCTTCTCCTTTGTCGGTAATGATGTTGCGGTGTCTGATCTGATCAACACTAATGTTGCGGAAGCGAGTTTGAAGTGGGCATCGCATTATATTACTTTTGTCGTAATGATCCGAACAAACTTTTTAACGTATACGTTCTATTGAAAAATGGTTAAGTCCCTACACAATGACGAATAAATATTAGCCGACCCTTGTTAATAGTAATGCAAAAGTCACCATACCCCATACGCTAGAAAAAACACTAAGAGAGATTGTTTTAGAAAACTTATATTGCAATGCTTGGCATCTCGTTCTATGTATAGTTTAACCAACAAGATCCTCTTATAATCTTGGCATAAAATCTTGCTCAATATTAAGGCAAAAATCTTACTTCTAATTATGGCTAATCTCTTAGTTGTTGAATTTGGAGTCTAACTTAAATATTTAAATTAATTTTAGACTCACCCAAAACGTGTAAGCTAATTTTAAACTCTCATGGTCCTGGGCGCTCTAGTAAAGCTTACCACATGGGTCCCATGACCAACATTCATGCACCCAATTTCATACACATGGCATCCCACTTCATCAATCAGGAACATACATTTGGCTCAGCTCCAATCTTCACAGTCCACCATGAGAGAATCACATCTCTTGATTTATTTATTTTAACCAATTCAATCAGTAACATGCAAAAGTTGATGGGCAAGACCATTTATAAAAGTAGGTCCACTCATCAGTCTCAACCGTCCAGTTAGCGGCCCTAGCTACCTTAGATTGCGTTTGGTTTAAAAAAATCACTTGGGTTAGACGACTACATGAAAAGGAAAGGCCACCATACAGGTGGCTAGAATCACCTGATTGCATGATATTTTTTCCTTAAAAGTGATCTATGGAAAGTGGGTTAGACCAAATGGACGGTCCAATCAATACCAGCATGCCACCACATGTCCAAATGCAACTAGGTGTATGGAAAGGTTCCAATGCACTTAGTGCACTCAAGCACTCAGTAAAAAGTAGTGGGTATTCTTTGAAGAACAAAATTTCATTAATATTCAACGTGATTATGTGCATGTGACCCAGTGTGCACGTGTGTGACCAACAAACACACAGGTGTGCACTTTCCACCTATATATGCTCCTCTTTTATTTATTTATTTATTTATTTATGAAGACTTTCTCTTTTGTTTTGCAATTGTCTTCTAAAGCAGAACAAGATATGAGATATTATTATTATTGTTATCCCTAGAGCTTGATTGTTGTGTCCCATTCTCTTCCTCCACCAAGGAGATGCATATATCCTTGGACTTTTCGACTTGTACAAGTGGGGCCCATGGCTTAGTGATCAGATGTGTTGATCTGATGGGACCCACTATAGATTGGCCATACATAGATTTTTCCCTGATCTGATCCTAACCATTTGATAGTCAGCAGATTTCAGTTCAGTGAGGATTGTTTCTGAATTTTTGCCTTTTAATCATCTATATGAAGGCCAAGAATCGTAGGGCTAAGATTGTTCCATTGAAGATATCTTTGGGAGCTGGGTCCATCTGCTGTTTGACCCACTAGATGAACAGTTTGGATTGCCCAAAAACCCCACCTGCATGATCCTATGGTCGAGGATAGTATAATACCTCAACCTTCGAAAATCTTGTGGTTATGCCGTGGTTTGCTAAACCTACACGCATCTGCAATAATACTAAAGCACACGCCACTTCATGTGCTAGCTTGGATGATAAGTGCAAAATCCTAGCCATCCATCAGGTGGTCTTCACCACGTCTATGTTCTCTCCCAAAAATAAACCTGGCCAACTCATCAGTACAACGTCAGAAACATTTGAACGGTTAAAGAAACTTCATCCAATTTATTTTGTAAATTATGTCCCATCTGATAATTGGACCATCCTAATTGAAGGTAAAAAGCATCTTAATAGTGTTACATCTCTAATAAATGGATTAGATCTTGCATCAATGTGCCAGGTCAGCACATGTGGTGGCGTGTGTACATTATCATTATTTTACACGTGTGTGGGCTTGGCAAAGCTCTAATATACTTCCCGCATATAAATAATAAAAATAATTCAATCCTCGATCCCGGGATATGCAATTATACATGGTTTTCTGTACAAGTACAGCCCATGGTCGATGATCCAGAAAATCTCCCTGATTGGAAGATCCTCACCGTAGATCATGGGATGCTTTTCAGTTAAATGTGTACCAACGGTTGACTTCACTTTTCAACCTAGAGGCCATGATCATCCCATTGAGAAGTTTTTCACAATATAGCCTATGTTTAGTCGGACCCAAGAAATCAATGGTCCGGATCAATCCTAACTATACTATGCATGTCCTGGAGCAGGATTCCCGCAACTCCTATAAATAATGAAGTGCACTTTCAAGTCTCACAGCATTGGAAAGCATAATAATGGGGTCAAAGACATTTGGATTCTCTCACTTAGTCATTAAAGAAAGTATTCTTTTTCAATGGGAAAGAGAGGGAACAAATGCAAGTGTAATCAGCTTAGAATGTGAGAGAGATGGGTTTTTTAATATTGTTGGTAAGGGACAACATTCCATGCTCTTTTCTGTATTGACTCAAACCTATAAATAATAAAGGAATCATCTCATGACTAGGGTTTGGCTGTCCCCCTGGTAAGTCAAAAAGAAAGCTGGAGAAAGAAAGAAAGAGTAGTATCTAGGCCTACACTAATAGGTGTAAGATGCGCTTCTGTGGGTTTTTTTTAATTAAGAAGTGGTGCACCACAAGTTTTTAGTATGTGAAATAAATAAATGGGTAAATGAACACATGGGTTCTTAGAGCAATGGATTGTGTGAAATTTGCATGTAGCTTTGATTGAAAAAGTTGGTGGACCTTTGTTACTTGCACGTGTTGTAATCTCATTTGGCCTTGGCCCTGGAATTATAGTGCCAATGAGTAAGGGAGAGAAGTTAGGGGCATAATATTTAAGTGAAAGTCGGTTTGGATGTACACGCTCATGTGATCTAACGGTCTACGCAAGCTTGGAACCCTCGTACAATGCTACTAAAGAAATCTTGAAACTTTCACACAATACCAAAGATGGATAATTTGAGTCCAGAGGTCCGCCTAACCTTTACGAGAGTTGAGATCGTATGTTTACATCCATCTTATTTTATGGTTGAGATAGACCTCGAATTATGATTAATGGCTTAAATAGGCAAAAACTACGAACATTAGTTTCTATGATATATTAAATGAGGGAATCCCTCCGCCTTTTATAAAGGGAGGGATGGGAGATAAGAAAGAATTCGAATGAGGTAAAGGTTATCCCATCTCATCCAATCTCTCACTCCTTTAAATTGCATCCTTATTGAATTTAAAATTTAAAATTGATTAAAAAATAAAGTAGAAAGAATAATTTAAAGAAAAACTTTTGTGAGACCCACCTACTAGTGGTTACCTACAATTGAGTTTCACTAGTCCATATCCAACATCTCTCACCCAATCATATTATGAAATGGGAACAATATAGATTATCTATCTAACTCGTTTCATAATAATCAAAATAATAAACTATGATCATAAGAATTAAATGTGTGAGACCAGTTAGAACATCGTTGTCTTTTCACTAGTATTTAAGTACCAAGTAACCACCAAACTAACACTCAATTATTTAAGCTTTGCTATGTTTAGTCTAGCTCACATGACCACAGTGGATGGAGTAGACTCTCTCGGGGTACTTGGCCAATATATTCACTTATTCAAGTTACTTTAAAAAAATTCAACTATTCGCAAACATTAATTTGATTTTTTAAAAATTAGTACTTTAATACATATGCTTTAAAAAATATCGTATGCAAAATCTATCAAAAACTTGATGTTGTCAGTGTATACGTCTACATGTTGATAGTTTTCGAAACTTGATGAAGTTGTTATAGTATCTTCTCCATGCATATGTATACTTCGAAACTTGAAAATATAAAAAGCCGCATTCCCAACATAATATAGTCCGATCAATTTAAGGACATTTGTCATTGTATACTAAAATAGAAATACTCAATCTCATCATCTTTATACAAGAGGAAGGTAATTACTACTTGCGCGTTATAATGATTACAGCAGTCACTTGCCTCAAAATTTCTAAATGTTGGAAAATCTGAACCATCGGTTGCTAACTAATTTCATGCCTCAAAAATAGAAAAATAAATATCCTCAATCATTATATACAATAATCGAAGGATGAGGCAGATCTAAGGATCAAGTGGACCACACCACAAGAAACAGTAATAATAAGACACTCACAGTTGAAACCTTCTTAGGTCCCGTCGTGATGGTTATTGTCATCTAACCTGTTCATGAGGTTACATAGACTTTGACAAAGGGAAAACACAAATATCAGCTTGCTCCAAAACTTTTACGTGTGAGACCCGACCCAAATTCGTATGTGTGCATGTGTGTGTGTGAGTATGCATCTTTTTCATCTTGGTCTCGAGGTCCTACCGATCGAAACCCGGCGACCTGTGACCCTCGGATAGTGTTTGTGGTCATCCTTAAGTCCGGTCATGGAGACCCGACTCAGATCGAGCCGAAACCTATACCATATTGTCCACTTCGTCGTTGCGATTCCGACAATGTGTCTTGTGCATCCATCCAACTTATGGATATAAATTTATGAGCATTACATAGTATGACCCTTGATCATGTGGCCCACTTTTGTGCAAATGCATGTGGACCACTTCCATGGCACAATTTTTCATGCACACCACACACACACTACACAATTCTATGGAATAACACTACCCCCTCAACTCACTACCCAAGCCTAGTCTAAAACGTACTACATAGTAATCTCCTCCCATAGGCATCATTACTTTCTTACAAACTCATGATGGCTTTTCTCTCTTTCCTTATCTTTCCTTCCCTCTCATTTTCTTCCCATAGCTAGCAACTCTTCCCTCTCCAACGTCCATTTTTTTCTCTTCTCCAGCCCCCTAACCCTCATCATACTCTCAATCCCTCCATTAGAACTAGATCTCCACCATTGAAATCCATTCCTTGCTCCAAGAGCTTCATGGAGTAGAAGTTTGGGAGTGAGATTGCAAGTGGGTAACTATGATCTTGCTGATTTGATTTTCTACCTTTAAATCTTCTTATTTCTTCTTTTGTGGATCATATGGGACCCACCAATCCATGGTGGGGATCCCATTTTGACCCCATAGATGTAGCCCTTTGGCATATCCTACATGCATATCATGATACATGATGGGGTCATTCTCCATGGACCCCATCATTATGTATTGTATCATCCACTTCATTTCAAGGGCATCCCAACCACCCATTCTAGTCATAAATCATGCATGCATTAGTTTAGTGTTGCATGTTTAATTAACATAGTTGTATGATTGAGATTGATTCTTGGGAGGGCCCATTAGTAGCGGGGCCTTACCCCATGGCCGGATTGTCTTTTTCTTCTTCTCTTTTCTCTAATGTATGGATGATGATGTGTGTGTGTGTGGCCCACTTGGTGGGCCTAGGATGTCCCAAAATTTTTTTAAAAAAAAATCCAGCAAGGTGGGACACCCCTACCACCCAACTCCATGATCCTTGGACACCTTAATCAATGCATGCAAGTGTCCTAGTCTTAGTCCATGATCTGGACATATGTGGGGCCCACTAAGGAAGGCCACACACCCTTTTTATTGCTGAGATTATTGAGATGTAGGCTAATATGTCCAGCCATGTATTGCTGTCCAAAAAAATATGAACTGTTGCATGGACTGTCATGTTCAATGTTTGGCATAGATTTTGGATCATGATTTCCACTATTTTCCTTATGATTATGAGGTGTAATGAGAAAGTGTGGACCCCACCTTGAGATGTGGTGCCTCAGATGGCCCATGAAATGGTACCTAAAAAGGGAGGCCCATAGGGGTGGGCAGTCCACCTTGTTGGGTTGTCCAGCCCACATGTATGGAGGGAAAAATACAAACTTCAGCTTGGTTTGTCTTAGGGGTGGGCCACTTTTGTGGACCCCACATCACTGTATTTTATTAGAAAAAATATTAAATATCTATTTTCCCCCTCCCAGATGAAGTTTGGGCCCACCTTATTGGATAAACAATGCATAGACAACAACATTTCACCCTGGACAGATTGTAATTCCGAATTTAATTAAAATAATTCTAATTATCCAAAAGTCATGAAAATTTACAAGGAGGTGGTCCACCTATGTTAGGACTCACCTACCAAATTTTATGCTCAAAGGAGCCCTGTGCACACTCTGGCAAGGGCTGGACTGGCCTACCACGTTGGGACGTCCAGATTAACCAGATTTTCTCGATAGTCTGTTTTACTTAAATTAATTAAAATACTTCTAACCATCCAAAAATTACAAAATTTTGTGGAGGTGTGGCCCACCTATAGAAGTACCATTCTGAAAATTTTCAAGGCCATCGGGCTCCTATACTGACCTTGGTGTGGCCTGCAAATTTGGATCTGTTTTGGACTAAATACCCAGGCCCGTAGGACTACCCACCATGGGACGCCCCTACCTTGAGTTGTTGTTGGGCCTGTATTCCTGCAGCATGGCCCACTTGTAATATGTGTTGTGCATCCCCCTCTCATCTGGTGGGACCCACAGTGATGTGTGTGGGTCATCAGAAAATAAATACTATAAATTAATTTATTTGCTGAACTCCAACAAACTCAAGAAGCGGGTGGGCTGAAAATTCAGCAATGGGCCCAATGTTGCTGCCCATAAATGTTTATTTGGGGCAGTATGGCCCACCAGATTTGAGATTGATTTAATCAGTTATCTTGCCTTTTTCTTTGAGTATTTTTGGTCTTACTTAGTGCTTATCTGAGGCCCACCCAAGTTGGATTTTATTGGATCATTATATGTGGTTAGTTGCTAGTTCTTTAGGCCTTTTGGACTGAAACTTTCTAGATAGGCCCATTTACTTTTGAGCCTATACTCTTCTACCTATTGTGATGGGTTTATGGACTATAATATATAAATAGTTGGGCCCTTAACTGCCCACCAAAATTAACCCTGTACTTGGGCTAAGAAATGAGGCCCAACTCACTAGTATTAGATGTGAAATTGCCCACATGGTTAAACTATTAAGCTGCCCATAAGGCCCACTATAATATGTGGGTTTACGACCTTTATGGTTGGGCCCAAACCTTGCTTGAGGGCCCACCATATTGCCTATGAGTTGGGCTTTCTGTACAGCCCATTAGGTCATTCATTGCTTGGGCCTTAGACCTTACTTTTATGTGTAGTGGACTACCTTTTGGGACCCAGTTAAGGTTAAATGTCCTCCTTGGTGGCCCTAAGGTAGGCCCATAGGGCCCTTATAGGTGGTTGAAGGCCCACCTTAGGCCCTTAATTAGGACCATTTCTTCCTTGGGATTATGACTCTCTTAGCTTATGGGTCATCCCAAAGTACTGGGTACTAGAAAACTTCCCTTCTCCTTAAAGTATTTGTCTATGTACCTAGACCTTGTCCCTCCTTGGGAAGGAGAAATTTTTTATATTCTACAGGTAGAGCACTTACATCATTATGACCCATATGCATCATCTATGTGAATTGATTGCATTGTGTGATGGTCATAGAGGGATGAAGTTTCTCCCCTCGTGCACATTGAGTGCCTGAAGCTGGTGCATGATCTGTTTGTATGACTCATGCATTGGTATCGCATTTCATGATGACACTACCCTTGTTTCATCAGGGTCTTACCTCCACTGGGATATTCGTGGATGGTCATATGTGTAGACAACGGAAATGATACTTGAGCATACCGGGTGCATAGGATGTCCATGGGTGAAATTTTTAAAACTTTCACAGTACTAAGGATCTGCTCCAATGCCATGACCAGGTGGAATATATGAGCACACGAGGGTCTTATACCGTTAGGCCGCGACTCCCACTGTCGTGTAGTCGGTTGGATAGGGATGTGGCCTTACTCGCCTGATGTAAGAGGGCATTGCTAGGCTGAGTCTGACCAACTCGTGAATAGGTCCGCTACCGTTAGGCTTTGCTAGTGATTAGCTGTCCATAGGCGGGTAGTGAGGTCTCTTACGCTCGTTTAATTGTGCGGGGTATGTACAGCGGTAGTCATCCAGCAGTGTAATGGACTCCGGTGATTTCCTTATGATTGGAAATGTACTTGATGTGTGGATTGGATATGAGCACTGGCATTACTTACATAGCATTCACATCGACTGTGTAAGCCCCTTCATGTATCGCCTTGGTATGACGCCCAGTACTCATTGCATCGTATTCATGATAAGACTTGGTAAGGCTAGTAATATTGTCATTGAGCATGTTTCTTTTCCTATACCTCCTTCTATCCTTCTATGCACCATTATCACACACTTTCACCATCCTCTAAGCTTCTATAAGCTTATGCACGATTGATGCGTGTAGAAGATCTTAGGCGGGTGTGGTAGCGGCAGAGTTTGGATTAGAGCTGAGTTTGAGGATCCCAGTGTTGTAGATCTTTCTCTCCTTCTTCTATTATCTTATGTATGTCCTTTTGGACCGTATGGATACTTGTAAAAGTTCAAAATTCATAGTGAATTTTGTGATGTGTGCCTTTGTTATTCTCAAATATACTTGTTGTGATCTTAGGTATGCTCGTATTGGTAATTATTATACTTTTATGAAAATCCTCCTTGTAGGATCTTAGGATCGGAACTTGCTTCAGGAGCTGAGAATGAGGTACTACGGAGGCTGTTGCGGTCAGAACCGGCTATTGGAGTCCTTGTGAATCCGGTTACCGAGTCTAGGCTGTGACATTACGGCACCCAAAAGTTTTCAACTGTAAATGTTTAATCCCTACTTTATGGTCCACTTGAGCGTTTAAAATGAGTAAGTTTTGGGATTTGACCCTAAAGGGATATGGGAAATTGGATGGACGGTGTGGATGAAATCCATACATCACGGTTGCTCCTCAGATCCCCTGTCCGTTCCTAGCTAGATAGGGGCGGGGTTGTACCCAATCCATGTTATTTATCAACAAGCAGGCTAAGGCCTTCCAAGTTGGGCCCAGAAGATATAGGCCCAATCGTTGGTGGTCCAAAATAAGGAGGCCTGAGGCCGGTCTGTGATGACCATGCATAGGCAGGCTTGATCCCTGGCCATCCACGTTTGTGCAAGATCTGGACTATTCATTAGGTGTGCTCCATCGTACATGATACCGACATAAATGCCCTTTAAATCCTGAATAGAGACGACCGGTGATGTAGAGTAGGTCGCGGATAATTTCATGGCCAAGATGAACGAGAAAAGGCCTGATCGGAGACGGAGATGATCTGAACTGTCAGAACTTAAAATAGACATATCTCGCAAACTGGAATGAGTTATCCGACGTAAAATATATGATTTTGGGCTAGGACGAGCTACTTTAGCCACCCAACCCGCTACGCCGGGTTGCGCAACCCAGATTTGCAAAATACCATCAAATTGACGGTCATTTCCATGTTTTAATTCCGTTTTTACTGTAAATAGTAAATTTTAATTTGATTATAACTCTTCAACTGTCGGGCTTTGAGTTGCGCCTAACATGAAATGTGCTTAGGATAATTAGAAAAACAGCTTGGCGAAGCCAAACAGGACACTTACTATTTTTGGCTGAAAACCACCTTGCACACTAGTAGACATGACAGTTATACCCTCGAGGAAGACGGTGCTCGACCTCACGTCCTTCCCTGCATCAACCAGCCAAGTTCAACCCAGGCAAACATTCTCTTCAACGCAACCCGATCCTGGCCCGAGTTATTAATGGACTTGAATTTAGGCATCGGCTCAGCCCTGGATCCCATATTTCAACCCAAGACAGTCTGAAGTCCGCAAGGCCTAACAGCTAGACGGGCAAGCCTGGCCCACTGACAGCCCTGCAAACAGGAGTGAAAGTGTGTTGGATTGCACCGTCCAGTCCATGTTGATCTAGAGTTGGTTCAATGCCCGAGGCCCACTGACAGCCATACAAATAGGAGTGAATGTGGACTGCACTGTCCAGTCCATGTTTAGCTGGAGTTGGGTCAATGCCAGAGGCCCACTGGGCCAACCGCATGACTTGATGCCCAATAATTTAATGGCCCACCTTATAGGACATGCCAGGCCTTACGACTTGAACGCTCGATTTGTACACGAGTCAAACCCAATCGTGCTTAGCCCATTTCTGCTCAACTTGGCTAGCAGCCTACCCCATCTTGAACTCGACTCACTGCAGTTCTCAAGCCTGACTGTTCAGCTCACCTCACCTTGATTAGTAGTTAGGGCCAGCTCAAGCCAAGCTTGCATTAGAGCTTTAGCTGACTTCGAGTTAAAGCCTGTGAGCTGAGTTTGAATTTTGGTTTTAGTGTTTTTAATATATATTATATATTATAATATATATAATATAAAAATTATAATTTATTTAAATATATAAATATTTATAATTTTGATCAACTCGAACCGAGTCAAGTTTCAATTCGAGGCCAGTCAAGCTTGGAATTGGCTTGAAATTTTTTTGAGCTCAAAAAATCAATTCAACTCAGCTTGAACTCAATTATGAGTTGAGTCCAGTTTTTCTAGGTCGTTAACCGAGTTAACTCAGTTCGTGTACAGCAGCTTGCCCATGGGCTTGGGCAAGAATCGTGCATTGATGTTACGGGTCTAGGCCTTCTATGCTGGGCTTGGGTATTTATTTAATATCTGGGCCTGTAGAAGACTAGGCCTGGCCCATTTAAACCCTGGTGACAAACCTAGTGGGCCAGGAAATTTTCTCATGCGCATAGTTGCATTTGGACACCTATCTGGACCGTCCATTAGGTCCATTCCACTCTTCTTCTACTATTAAGCGAAAATGGCAGCATTCATGACTAGATATTTCTTCTGGAATGATCCCGTCCATCATTTTCTGTATGCCACTTGACTGGACTGTTTGGATCCTCCGAGCAGACTGGCGCAGCCTAGGAGAGTGAAATGAACCTAACAGACGGTCCAGATAGGTGATGTGAGTGCCAACGAAATCGAGATAGAACTATGTGTAGGGGAAGGTTCCGGTACACATAGTTCTCCAAGATCTCACTCTGCTATGGCTGTCAATAGGAAGGTGGCCCAGAGGCCCATTGCCTGATCCTGATCCTGGGCCACGATCGTATGAGTTCGTATTGGACGGACACCATCCACTACTCATTGAAACATTATATGTGCAAGTAATTAGTCTTTAATCCATCCATGTTATATGAAACTATCACTGGGCCAAGACAGTTTACATGGGCTCCATTGGGAGAGCATGGGGGACCTGGGGCCCTCGCAACTAGAGGTGTACACAAGTCGAGCTAGGCCACTAGCTGACCCCAGCTTGAACTCAGCTCGGCTCAATTCAGTCAGCTCTGGCCAGTTCAAGCCGAGTTCAAGCTAAGATTGAGCCAAGCTCACCTATACACAAACACATAGCCCCCACCTCCAGATTTTCTCTATATGTAAAATAGCAGCAGTGATTTTATAGGTATTTCATCAAAAACTTAGCAGTGATTTTATAGGCATTTCATTAAAAACTTTGTAGGTAACGTGAAATCAAGAAAGAAGAATACTTGTTTAACATACATACCTTTCTTGCCACCGGCTGACACTTTGCTCAGTCATTTCATAGGATACTTGGTGAGCAACATTAATATCAAAGTAACTGAGTCATTGAGCTGATTTGATCTAAGTTTGATTCGAGTTGGGTATGATCCGAGTTGAGTTGAGCTCGGGGAGCTCGGACTCAATTCAAAATTTTTTCAAGCTCAAAAATTCAGCTAAACTCGGCTCAAACTCAGTTTCAAACTAAGCTGAATTGAGCTTATTCTAGCTGAATTGAGCGAACTAACCGAGCTAACGCAGTTTGTGTACAGCTTTACTCAGAACCATACCCTATGTGGTCGTGGTTTGGCTCAGCCGGATAGCTGTGTCCAAGTTCGATGAGCCCCACCAGATTGTACGTTTTACACTAGCCCTCCATACTTTTTCGAGCTCATTTTATGGCAGGAGCTCAAAAACGAGGCAGATCCAAATCTCAGGTGGACCACACCACAAGAAAACGCTTTCGGGGAGCTAATTGAGATGGATCATAAATAAAATTTACATCGATTCTTATCACGGGATCAATGGTTAAGAGATGGACCGTCCATGTTTTTATATTTAAATGTCTTATCATTGATCAAAACCATCCATCATGTGGGCCGCTCATTCGATGATCATGCTGCTTAAAAATCACCACGATAGGTTGATTCTAACCGTCAGATCGACAGCCACACAAATATATGGCCTAGAAAGATGACAGTGGAAAAAGGTCCAATTACTGATCCGGATCATCTATCATTTAAGCTGCCTTTCGACTAACCAACACTCCCGTGGATCAGTTTGATGAGGCGATTCTATCAAACCAATCAACAACCGATTAAATGGATGGTTCTGATTAATTACACTAGAAAAGGGAATAACATTGATCTGGACCATTTATTATGGAGTCCCAACCTTCGATTATCTGTAAATCTAGGAATCACTTTGATCGGGTAATTCTAACCATCCGATCAGTGGCCAGGAAAATGGACAGTCCGGAAATAACTACCGAATGTAATTGCATGTTGAGTACTCTGTGTGGCCTACCGTGATGTATATACTTAATCCACACCGTCCATCCGTTTTTAAAGCTCATTTTAAGGCATGAAATCAAAATTGAAGAGAAGCTAAAGTAGAGAACGGTGGAAGTCATTATCCCCACTGTTTTCTGTGGTGTGGTCCACTTGAGCTTCAGATATTCTTAAATTTTGAAAAAACGCCCTAAAATGAGTTGGAAAACAGATTTACGGAGTGGATAATGACCAGTCCATCAAGGTGGGCCCCACAGAGTTTACTCACCACGCTTACCCGCGTTCGTCAAAAACACCCCCTCCTTAAAATCCCCTTTCAAACCTATTCTTCCAAAACCCCGCCACCATTACCATCGCCGGATCTCCACCGTCCATTTCAGGTATTTGAGGCTTCTTCTTCTTATTATTCTTCGTAATTTTGAAGATGGATTTGCTGTATTTCTCTTTTCATAAAATATGGACTGTTCTTGCATTTTATAGGGTCCATAAAGTATGAAAATCATACCCCAAAATGTAAAAAAGAAAAAGAAAAAACAAAAAGCTTAATCCTCTATTCATCTTCCTCACTCCAATTCAACTGGCAAAGTCATGTAGACACGGATTGCCTGCAGCCCTAAGCTCTGTGGGGCCCACCGTGACGTATGTGTTATATCCACTCCTTGTATCTGTTTATCCAGCTCATTTTAAGACAGGAGCCCAAATATGAGGTAGATTTAAAGCTCAAGTGGACCACACCACATGAAACAGTGGGGACAAAGATGCCCACCGTTGAAACCTTCCTAGGGCCCATCGTGAAGATAAATTACAAGAGCCACAATCCTTGTGAAGATAAATTACTATTTTCGTGGAGACATTCTAGGAGATTTATTTGGTTGGATTCAGTGTATTATGATTATCGTGGGAGCCGTTATTTGGTTCGTCGCTAGTATCTTGGTGAGCTTGCTGGGGATTTCTCTATACCCCCCCTCAAACTGGGCCAAGGGGAACGAACTAGGACCACTTTGGTAGACAATGTATGAAGCACAACCCAAGGCAAGGGCTTTGTAAATAAGGCAGCTAGCTTGTTTTTCGATGACACAAATTGAGTAATGAGTGATCCAAGAGTAACTTTCTCGCAAACTATTATAGTCAACTTCTATATGCTTTGTGCGAGCATGGAAGACTGGGTTGCAATCATATAGAGAACACTAAGATTATCACAGAATAAGGTTTTGGGTTGTTTTAGGTGATGTTGAATTTTCTTCATTGATGAAACTCATCATATCACGGCTCTTGATTAAGCGAAGCATTTGTATTCTATAGAGGAGAGAATTGTTTTGATTGAGTTTGATGTGAGACAAAATTTCTAACATTTAAAGTAGATGGGTATGGATATTTTTTCAAGAGCAGGGAACTTATATATTGGCCATGAAGAAAAGAAAGAAGAATAAAGACGAGAGAAATAAAGAGAAGAGCTTCACACAAACAGATACGTGTCTCTAATACATGGTGTGCCGTAAAGGCTGTTATAGGACGGTAAAGGCTGTTATGTAAAGGTAATGGTGGCAATTGTTACACATTATAGGGTCATAATGGTTGTAACGTCTGTCATAGAAAAAATGACTTGTAACCGACATTAACCGCCCATTATGCCCCTTGTAAAGTCTATAACAGTCTTGTAATGATCTGTTATGGGACAAATATAAGTTTTTTGGTTTTTTATTTCAACGTTACAGGGTAGATATAGATAATTTGGATTTTTTCTTTTAATAAAAAAAAAAAAAACGTAACGGCCGTTACAAGGGCCGTAACAGCCATTACGACCCATATTGTAATGGTGGTGGCCGTTATGACCACCATTACCATTACGGAATACCTTGCTCTAATACCATATGGAAAGTGCAGATACTCTGTAGTGTTTGGATCTCTCTCACAATGTGTGAGAAGAGAAGTTCTCTGTTATTTTATAGATAAATTACAACTTTATGGCCACGAATCAAGGCTAATTGTCATGCCATTTGTTAGGCTGTTACAGCAATAAGTTAGGTTGTGAGAACCATGATTTGGAAGTTAAAAGAAGATCACATGAGATTACTAGAGTCTCTCGCTTGTTAGATGAGTTGGTAGAGACAATGTAGTGTGTGTGAGTGATCCAAGGTTCAATCCCTGACAGTGTTACCTTTCAATAAATAAAAAAATAAAAATAAATCCTTATGAAGATAAATTACTTCCTTTGTGGAGACATTCTAGGAGATTTATTTGGTTTTGTATTCAGTGTATTACAGCTATCTTAGGAGCCTTTATCTAGTGTGTCACAACTCACAAGTATCTTGGTGAGGATTCTCTAATGTCCATGCCCCCATGGAGCTTTTCAGGCAGTCCGCATCCCCTGTACTCAACTAATGTACATGTGGCACACATTTTACCTCAATCCAAACCATCCAATTAGTGGGCCCCACTGTGGAAGAGGCATGGACCGGAGAATCAAAATATCTGGATGATCCTATCTTCTGGTTGGTGAGTATTTGTTTGTTGAATTGTGACTGTTCCTATTTTCCATGTGAGAAATGATCACAAGGTGGGCAAACCGTAATCATTCCATGGCCCTAGAATTCCGGCCGGTGGACCATTGTTGAATGAGAAGATGGACCGGTAGAGAGAAAGTTACCAACAGTCTGGATTCTGCATGCACGTCTGCCTGCCCGATGACTAGACCGGCTTGGTTTTGGCAGAAATGGCACAGCGAGATAGTCCTACCTGATATACAGTCCTGATCCCATACATGTGATCCACCTCTTTAATCGCTCATTGCCCAAACCACTTTAGCATTTCTTCTTCCATGTTGCCAGAAGCCCACCAATGGGCTAGTTAGGACCACCCAATCAGTGCAGTTTTCGAGTTGCAACCTGCTTGCAGTGGATCCTATGATTTGGGCCGTTTAGACTAGGAGCATGCATACCACATGCCTGTTGTTCTTGGATGCAGTTGTGGCATCATTCCAGCAATACATGCATTTTGGAGTGGACCTTCCAAACAGACATGAAAGCTGATGTATCTAAAGGATCAGCACGCAAACTCAATGTAATTCACAATCTACCTAAGTTGCAAAGTTATCAAATGGTATCTAGCAATTACTATTTGACAGAATGGTGCATCCAAATGCTACCTGAATGCCTTAGCACTTCTCCCAGAGACAGGCTGCAACGTGCCGCAGACCCCAGCATCAACCTGGAGGCCATTTATCTGAGACCAGCTTGGTTTGTTTACTGCATTTTGTTGCAGATAACTGTAATTAGTCAGTCATAGAAGGCTCCTTTTTAATTTTTTTTGGCAGTAGGAGCCCGCATAATATATAATACGTAACTTTGTAAGGGTACAATGCGAGTCTAAATGTGTCCGAGTGCATCTAAGTATATTGCACTTGGGTGGACTTAAACACACTTATAAACTGTACCTAGACACACCCAGATGCATTTAAATGTACTTAGTTGCCAGAAAGTTATCATTTATGTCACAGGGGGTAGTTTGTCATTCGGTTTGAATCAGGAATAACTAGAGCATTGCCACTGGTGTGTACACTCTCAGTGGTAGGATGTATTTGGTCCATAACATTGTCGGTCCTCATTGAATGATGTTAGATCAGTTGACATAGCTCTATGGTACGGTGATTTGTTTCAAAACCATAAGATCTTGGTTCTCATCTTGCCTACCAAAAAACAAGAAAGAAAGAAAGAAGAAAAAAGAATAGTTGATGAGTTTTGCAGACTTATTAGCTCAGATAGATGAATCTTGTTTTCAATTGGTTACTCAAAGTGAATGTATTTGGTAAGTTTGTGTCATGAATTTGAAAATTTTTACAGAGGTTGCATATGTTGAGTTCCACGTCATTGGTCAAGGTTCTGCAAACACCGTGGGATTTGATTTCGCTTTCATGTTTCACATCCAGTGTCGCAGTTGAAGTTTTTTAAAACTCAATAGTTTTTTTTAAGATAATGGTTGGTAGGCACTCATCTCTACTATGAATAATACTAGCGGCCGTAGACAATTTTACTCGTGCAATTAGTCTTCTAAAGAGTCTCGAACGTAGATCTTTAAAAGGATATGGGAAGGGGTTTAATATATAGTTGAGGGTAATTAGGTCCTTTTACAGGTGTATGACGAGTTGGCGACATACAGTGTGACAGCTTAGATTTTAGCTCTTTGCGAGTAGCCCTAACCCTTAGACTCTCTCTCATGTGATGTGGGTACCCATTACCCTCTCTCCTGATCTGTTTCTCCCTTCCTCTCTCCACATGTGTTGCATGTTCCATACCCCCAGTTGCTCTCTCTCGTGTGGGTACCCATATCCCTATCTCTCCTAATCTCTTTCTCCCTTCTTCTCTCCACGTGTTGCATGTTCCTTAACCCCAGTTGTTTGTAGTTGCTCTCTCTAGAGTGGACACATGCTTGGGATTTCACTTTATATCTTGGGCTTTTTCTTCACAAAGGCACTTATTTCTTAGTCCACTTTCCTAGTTAAATATATTGGCCTTTTCAAAGATGTATGTTGAAAAATAATTATTTGAATTACCGACAACATCAAGTATTGAAAATTTTGAAATTTGAATAGTTTAACTTCACATGCATGTTGATATTGAGAACCATACCTATAAACTCCCTTATCTCATTCATTGATTACACCAGCTTCTTTGTACATTAGATATGGATGGCCGTAGATGTGATCAGTTGATTCTTTTTATTTCTTTAGTGTATTTGATATAATACTGTCAAGTGGCTTATTAATACATACATGAACCATCATGATCATGATCAAGATCACTATTATCATCGTAGCCTTGTCCCAGCTATTCAGGGTTGGCTATTAATATATATATATATATATATATATATATGAATTCGATGAATATTATGTTCTTGATTTGACTTTCTTTTTTCTGTTTTGGTCAAATCGTAAGATGGATGTTGCCCAGTACTTTCTAGATGGCAATGCAGATGCAGTAGAGTTTTGCCCCCATCATCTGTTCCACCATGTTCTAGCTGCTGCAACATACACGCTGCAAGAGGGCGTTCAGCCCAATCGGTCAGGGAGCATATCACTTTTCTCTGTTGATGTTGATGCGGGTCTCGAGTTACTTCATCGGATAGAAACAGCTGGGGTTTTTGACATAAAATGGAACCAAGGTCAAGCTAACACGCATCCTCTACTCGCTCAAGCTGATGCCGATGGCTTTTTGAGACTCCATAGATTTGGATACAGTTCAGATGTACCAGAATCTAGAGGTGTTTTTACTATCCTCAATTCTCCTACTAAGTATCTTCTTTCGTGTGAAACTTTCAGGGCCCGTTTGAACGCACCCTCCAAAGGGGTGTCTAAGGCATAAACCCCCTTTTGAGTCAAGCTGGGGTTGTGATGTCCACTTGGATGCACTTCACAAACCTCCGTTTCGCAATCCCACTCAACAAAATAGGCTCTAAAATGCTGATTCGATGAAACCAATCCATTTGGTTTTTGTTGAGTCAATAAAAAAAAAACCAGGCTTGAAACCCCTTCCCTAGAAACCCCCTTTTGTGCAAGTGTGTACAAATGAGCCCTCAATTTATTGAAGAACCGCGATGTTTTACAATAACTAGTGCTATTTTATGCAATTTAAATGCCAGAACTTGTTACCTTTTACAATTCTGCCTTTCTACTATGTTATTGTTAAATCCTAGGCGCTGATCTTGCACATGCATGAAGTTTCTCTTTTATCTATTAAGTGTCAATTGCATCATCAATCTGGCATGCTTTTTAAGGTAGGATTTGAGTGTACCACCAAAATTGTGGTTGGTGGGGATTCCCAAACCAGCTTAATGTGCTTGGTGTTTGAAGTGATATAGAAATTATGACCTGCACTAAGAGGGCTAGCGTGCTCTTGTTTTGGATAAGAACAGGGTCAACTGTGGTCTGATGGTCTACTTGTTGGCCTTGAGAACCATGAACACTCAAACATAGCCCAAGGTTAGGAGCCAACGTACAATTAGCATGTGTTAAGTCGAGTCATATATTGCATCTAACTGTTGTTACTATAGTGAGAAGCAAATGCGGGCAAGATGCATATGGATGAGTGAAAATCTCATTTTACAACAGTTGTTAAAGCAAGTGGGTACAAATGTGAAACAAATGTGGGAAATGGGAAGTGAGAATCATAGGTAATTTGCAAAGGGAAATGGGTTTCATCATAGCATACAACCATCAAATGCGGTGCTGAAAATAAAGAGACCACTTGCTAATGCATTTAAGGCTCGCTAATTTTATTGTAGTATTTATAAGTAAATCAATTATGTATATCCTTGATGCTAAACATATAGACCAACATCCACTCTTTTGATGAAAATTATTGTGGACTCCTATTTTCAATAAAACCTAGAATGTTTGTCATCTCTAGGTTGTCCGTTACAACCCTTGGTTAATGCCTTAACGGCCAACCTGGGCACACCTTTTTTTTTGTTTTTTTGCTTCTGGTTTTTGTAAATGTGGAAAACGTTTACAAGGTCTGAACTGATTGGAACAATACATTTTTGTGAATCCCAACCCTTGTACCGGAGGATGTTTTTAAAGAAAAAAAGGGGACAGACAGAAATTTCATTCATTCATCAGAAGTCCTCCAACAGAATGACTGTAGTTGTTCAATCATTGTTATTTGGGTATGGCCCATCCAAGGTACATCCTACATGATGATTTGTCCAAATGTCTTACACGTTTTCTGCGTGCATGGAGAGTGAATCACTGATGAGCTGATAGAGGAACAAAGACTATAGCATCCTATTCTTGGTCGATGTTTGGCCTTCTCTAACAATGAAGCTGAATGGCACTATTTTTGTGTTAAAAAGTTTTTGGAGAGATTATTTTCTGTCATGAGTTAGTGCTTTGGGCTTTTCATTGGCAATCCGATCCCTTGACTGTAGATGATGCGGCTCGAGTTTTCAAGCAAAGACCTCTTCTCCAATATTCTTTGTTTGAGCATGGCTTGCGATATTCAATGTTTCTCATGCTAAGCACCCTCATTACCATAGTACAATGGCATGGGTTTGTGCACTTGATTATTTTTCCATGGTGTTGTTTTCTTTTAATTTATGATGTATGGTCCCCACCAAGGAATATATGTTGAATTATAGGATCCTCTGTGTGAGGCTTTGCACAGTGTACTTGAGTTTTCAATTCCAACAAATGGGGCCCATATTTGAGCAATCCAAAACACTGTCCTGCAGCATCCCACCATGGATGGGCCATTACCCAAACTCTTCAAGAAAAGATCATAGCCAACAATTTTCTGCCATTGCTAGTTGCATGTAGATTGTTTGTATGCTCATCTTGTTATCTGCCCACTAATTGAAAGGTGAGGATTGTCCTGTTGAGGAGATTTCATCTCGTGGTCCATCCATGGTGGGGCCTAAGAGAGCAATGATTTGAATGAAATATGGCCTACTTGTTCGAATTGGGAACCCGAGTATGCATTGGTTCAAGAGTCCTGTAAATACTTTATAAATTTGTTCCCAACATGAAATTCTGATCATTTGTATGTCCAACCCAATCAGCTGCATAACTCATGATTTCCATTCTTGGCCCATTACGTAGGGCATATATCGTTGCATGTTCCTTTAAAGTGTCAAAGAATTCTTTCATTTAAACACGATGACTTCAAAATAACTTGTACTTGGCTCACACATGCATTGATTGAGAACATTGTCAACCATCAGAAGTTTCGAAGATCTAAATGGAAACATCAGAATTCGTGAGTCTTGAACCATCTATCAAGAATCTTAAGGTGTGTTTGGATGCTCAGCTGAACTGAATTGCAATTTGTTCAATCCATCATGGAGAAACCGTGTGTGGGTGATGTCATTTTAATTCATAATGACAATCAAATCCCATATTGTTATTCCCCATGTTTCAAATTGGACTGGAAACACCACAAGACAGCAATTTGGGGGCTAGGTCCTTGTTACAGATGGAGTGCAGCTGGCTCCACTTTGTTCATCGACTCTTATGGACTTGAATTATGGCAATTCAATTCAATGAAGCATGCAAACATGTACTTACCGTGGTACCAGCACCACTGTATGCTTATGCTTACTATCGTAGGACAATTAACCACTTGCTCTAAAAGCTCGAATTGATAGAGCATGGTGAATCAATCCATTTACCTCATAGCCTAGGTCAGGCCCTCGGCCGAACCCCACTTCACATGGGCCCCACTCGCATGGGTCTCACCTCACACGAGCCACATGCCTCACACAGGTCGCCCACCCTGAGTGTGCCCCCGCTTCACACATGCCACCCCACTCGAGCTTGGCGTGAAAATGCCTCTGCATTACTTATCGTGGTCCCAGCAGATGTGGACCTCACGTGACATATGAAGGCCGTCCAACCTATCCATTAGATGTGTCACCTCATACTACCTCTATGTGCCAAAAATTATCCTGCTCCAACACTCAAGTGGGCAACAAAACAGGGAACAATGTGAGAGGATACGCACACCCCTGATTTTCACAGGGCCCGCCTGAATCTTTAAAATCATCCTGATTTTACCCTGACCCTTCGTCCAGACAAGATGAAAGGTCTGAATGGCCTGGATTTCACATACACAACAATGTCAGTCCTACATGAAAATTCAAGGGTGGATGTTCCCTTTCAACTTTTTTCTGTGCTGTGGACCACCTATTCACAGTTCAACCTTATTTTCGGATCCTGGGTGTAACAGGCGCTGACACATGGTGGACAGATTGGATTTTATTCATGCATCATGTAGGCCCCATATCTACCTGGTACCATCGTAGCTTAGGGTGGTATGCCACTGGAGCGTGCCCCTCCTTTGCAACAGGCTCATAGAATCCTAGGCAATAGACCTAGGTCCAGAGGCCTTAGGGACTGCCTTGATTTCCATGCAACCAGCTATTTTCTTTCCTTAAGGTCTAAGCGTCGGATCCAATGTTTCATGTATATGAAGTTCTCTTCATATGTGGCACATTAGCACAACTCTGGTTATTATCTAATCATTTTTCTTTCATGTTTTTGAATGTTATCTTTTTCATCGAAGAGGAGTTTTATCTTCTAAGAAATGGATTTGCTGAGAAACGATTCTTTGATGGGGATATGCGGCTGTAAATGAGTAGATATACCTGATTTTCATCTTTGTTATGAAATTCTTCTATAATTTAGCAGATGCATATCCTTATTATTATTATTATTTCACTATTATTTGAGTGATGATATTATCTTTAACCACTGTAGCATCCTTTGCTTATTTCCTTTCATGTTGAGAATTGAAGCAGGGGCCATTTTGGGAGAAGTTGGTGTAGAAAAGGTCGATTCTTCCATGTGCCTATGTTTGGACTGGAACCCATCATCCACGTCACTTGCAGTGGGCCTTTCATCCGGTTCTGTCTCCATAGTTGCCCTTAAAGAGGCACAACTGCAGATATGGCAATCCTGGAAAGCCCATGATTTTGAGCTGTGGACCACCTCTTTTGACACCCACCAACCACAGCTGTTGTACACTGGCTCAGATGACTGTAGATTCAGCTGTTGGGACTTGCGGGAGAGTCATACGGTGTCAGTGTTTCAAAATACAAAGACCCATAAAATGGGTGTCTGCTGCATTGCAAAGAGTCCGATGGATTCTAACGCACTACTCACTGGGAGCTATGATGAGTTCCTTCGGGTATGGGATGTGAGATCAACGTCAAAACCCATCAATGAAACTTCTATTTGTCTAGGGGGCGGAGTGTGGAGAATCAAGCACCATCCCAATATGCCAGGCCTTGTTTTGGCAGCTTGCATGCACAATGGTTTTGCAGTTGCGAGGATAGAAAGTGGGAATGTCGAGGTAGTGGAGACATACGGTAAGCATGAATCACTCGCGTATGGAGCTGACTGGCAGCACGGAGGACTATGTATGGAAGATGGAAAAGAAAAGGGAACCATTGTGGCAACTTGCTCATTTTATGATCGACTTCTCCGAATATGGATGCCAGAGAGTCAGACGGCTAAATGATTTATTGAAGCAGAATTCAATTCTATCTATTGGTATCTGGTTCTGGGATGACTCCATTTTACCTTCATCAGGTACTTCCTTGCCATGATACTGATAAGTTGGTGTTGGTTTGCTACATAGGTTACATAGACACTTGAAAATGGATGCTGCACCCATCTCAAACACCCCTTTTTTCACTGTGCATGCTACCCTGAACTTGAAAACTAGGAGCGACTGATGTCAGATAGGGGTGCAACTCAGGCAGATTGGGTTGGGTTGAGCCTCAAGAGGACCCAACCGGCAACCCAACCTGACCTAAATTCCAACCCGAGGTGACCAAACCATAGTCCTTTATACTCAACCTAACCTAGCCCAACCCCACCCGACCCAATGCAACCCAAATACATGTGATTATTCCCAACTTGAACTAACCCGACCCAAATTTGCCCAACCTGAGGACCTTACAAACCAATCCAACCCAACCTAAAGTTGGGTTCAGTTTGACCCAAATCTAAGTTGCAGCCCTAATGTCAGATGCTTGTAGAAAATGCAGGGAGGAAAAAAAGAAAAAAAGAAGAAAGAAAACTGCAGCCTTGTGTATTAGTCTTTGATCAGTTTCATGATGGTCAGAGTTGTAATGGACCTTTTGGTTGTATTTTTCTTTTCATTCTTTTTGTATTCTTTCGCTTTGGCCTTTTTCTAATGAAGTGATTATCGCTTCAAAAAAAAAAAAACAATGAGAAAAGACAGCATTATCAGTCTTTCATCATTGTTATTGAAAATTCCATTGATTTTCATACTCGAATTGATGTATTACATATTTGGAGTTGATAATTACACCCACTGCCAGTTTTTCAGCCCTTGGCATTAGAATGGTACAAAAATGTATTGTTCCAACACCAAAAGTTGAAAAAACAGGTGTATGCGCTAAGAGGGCTTTTGCCTAACATAACAAACATGAATTACTGTCTCATTCAGCTTAGCAGTTTGCTTTTATAGATTAGACACTGAGTTATTATTCTTGAAGAATTATAGGGCAATAAAGCACCAGGATGCGATGGTGTATTGTTGCCCCCACTCAATACAAGTGGTGCCCATGGTTTGGCAATCTAGCCCATTACTCCAATGTTCGAGGGGTGTCTCAAAAATCTTTCAGATTGGCAGATCCTACACATCCGTTCTTTGGCCTTTTTTGTTCCGGAACATTGCGTGCCCTATTTGTAGGACCAATAATTGGAGGGTTGGGGTTTGGGATCACCCTCACCATGGGCACTGTCAAAGCAACAGCCCACTTGTTCTGTCTGGATGCATCACAAAAGCTACACATCGTAATACATCATGACCCTATAATACCTCCTTGTTCTGTTATATGTTAAAAATATTTTGTTCTTTTTGTAGGAAAGAGTCATCCAAATCTTTGATGCCATCGGCCAAGCAATCCAAATCCAATGGAGCTCTTCGCATTCCACCATTGGTTTTATGTAACACTAACATTATGGAAGTTGGAGCCTAACAGTTCATGGGGCAACCCCTTGTTGGATATATTTGGAGGTAAATTGATTCCTCATCGCTGCTTTTTCACCTTTGATGCCAATGTATTTAGAGGTAAATGGAATCGGAGATATTTAAAATACACAGTTTTGATGTATTTTGAATTTTCACCTTTTTTTTTTTTTTTTTGTGATTCGAGTGTAATCCAAGCTAAATGTCTTTTTTGGCTATCTTTTTGAAGGCAGGAGAGTCGCCAGGGTACTATCTATTGTACATGTGGCATGCTGTTGATACCATAAAACAATCCAATTATCAGCTACAATACTACAATTGCATCACCATAATGACTCGAACTATCCAAATGTTGGCCATTTAAATGGACAGTTAAAAAAACATCGTTGAGTCAATCATTTGTGGTCCTTATGTTTGTGGCTCACCTAAGGCTTGAAATTTCATCAATTGTGGCCGAAGTATATATTTCAATGGGTTTGTTATGTTCATTCTGTCAAATGTCACATATGTACACTAATTTGAGATATCAAAGCAGATTTAGTTATTTAAATTTGAGTTCTTGTGACTAAAATATTCCAATGCATTCCAATTACAGGCATCGAAACACAATTTTTGGATTCCAGGAAACACAACTTAAGATTCAGAATCACCTTGATTCATTCTAGTGTAATTATGATTTGGATTCAAATACTTTCCACATACAAACTCATAAATGAGCCCTAACACTCCCTTGTCTACCAATTTCTATACCTTGAAGACATGAAAGAAAATGCAAGAGAGCACAACAGAACACAGGATAGTGAATAAGAACGGGTTTTAATAATTGGTTTTGGCGTATCGAATGTCATATCATTCATTGCCAATACGGACTCTGTATCATCTTGTATCATGCCGTGTCCACCGATATGGCCGTATCGTTCATAGAAAATATCATGTATGAACCGGCGATGACTTTAAATCTTGAAAGGGAAAGCTTGTATTGCACCATAAAGAGGATTAAAACTCAAAAGAGTGAATTCCAAATAAGGAGCCCTTATATAGTCACAATAAATCTTTGAAAGCCACCATGGATGGCTGGGATGGTGCCATGCGAATTGATTTAAGGATTATAATTTCTCCAAGAAGTTTCTGGAAAATTCTATATACTATTTACAACAATCCCTTATTGAATTCTAGAACATTCTAGAAGGATTCTTAGCACAACCTCAGAGACTCGAGACTATTCTGTCTCCACACGCCATGTGGGACACTAGAATGTGGAAGTGGACATGCCAGCAGGAATATCCCTGATGGCAGGCACTGTGAGGCCCACCTTGATGTGTGTGTGGAAAAAATCCATTTTTTTCAGCTCATTTAGGGCATGAGCTCAAAAATGAACGGTGTGCATTCAACCGCCATTGTTTCTTCTTCTGTGATCCACTTGAGCTTTGGATCTCTTTGGGCTGATGCCCTAAAATGAGCTGCCAAAATGGATGGACGGCGTGGAGAAACACATACATCAGGGTGGGCCCCACAGCGTAGGATCACCTGCTTCCCATGTATGCAACATCAAGGCCATGGACCTGATCAGATGATGATGACCATGAGGCATCATACAAAACATAAGTGCCATTTGGGTTTTTCCAATGGTTAAATGATCCAAACCATTGATATGATGGGCCATGTTGCCCCACTTGTACAAACTGAAAACTTGAATGTCACTATTCAACTATTCGGCCGAGCATCATGTAAGTCCCCATATTTTAAGTGGACCATGATCAGAGTCATGATTTTCGAATGATTTGTGCTGAATCCATCATGCGTCAGCGTCAGTAATCCCGTGAAGATCTCAGTCCAATTAAAATTGGACAGCTAAGACGGTGATGATGTGATGGTGATTGTAGTCAACTGCAATTAGACGTCTTTAACCGTAGAATCATGAAAATCTTATTTAAATTTCAACGGTACTTTTGTCTTTTACATCCCACTACTTGATGATACCGATCCAGCATGACTCGGATTCGGTGGTGACCACTCTAGTACCGACCTGCTGCTGGAAAAGCTCTGTGGGTCCCATCGTGATGCATGTGTTTTATCCACGCTGTCTATCCATTTTTCCAGCTCATTTTAGGGCATGAGCTAAAAAATGAGGCAGATCCAAATCTCAAGTGGACCACACCAAAGGAAACAGTGGTGATTGAACGACCACCATTAAAAACTTCTTGGTGCCCACAAAAGTGGTGGATCAAGCCGATATTTGTGTTTAGCCTTCATCCAGGTCTTTGTGACCTAATCAACGGGTTGGATGGCAAATAAACAACATTAGGTCCTGGGAAGTTTTTAATGGTGGGCTTTCAATCGCCACTTTCCTGTGGTGTGTCCACCTGAGATTTGGATCTTCCTCATTTTTGGGCTCATGCCCATATACGAGGCCATCCAGCCCGTTCATTAAATGTATTACGTCATATTATCCACTACTGCCAATAGCTAACCTGATACAACATTTGAGTGTGCCACAACACAGGGAACAGTGCGATAGGGGATGCGTAACCTTGATTTACAGTCCACTGGCATTTCAAAACAGACTGATTTTCATCCCAACCATTCATCTAGACCAGATGAAGGGTCTGAATGGCAGTGGTTTCATATACACAACACAATGAACCTTCCACACAAATCAAGGGTGGAAGTTTCCACCCAACTTGTTCCCTGTAGTATGGCCCATCTAATTCAAGGATTAGTCTGATTTTAGACCCTGATGTAACATGCGGTGGCGAATGTGATAGACGGGCTGGATTATATGCATGCATCACGTGGGCCCCACGTCTGCCCGGTACCACTATTTGAAATATTGGAAGAATAGAGAAGTGATGTTTGTTTTGTCATAATAAAAGATAGAAATGGAAAGCTGATGTGAAAAGATGAAAACGATTGGACCATCTGAATATAAATGGGTGCATTTCTGAGTTGGAGATCACTCCTTTGAGCCAAAAGTAAAATATCTGCTTTTTTATTCTTTTACTTCAAATACTGAAACCTTCACTTTGAGGTGGCGTCCACCGTTCCAACAAATATAGCTGGAATTTTTATAATATTTCTAATCTGTTTGGGATAAATAAATCTATCATACCACCATATTTTCAAAATATCGGCATCTTTGAATTATTATTATTATTATTATTTTCTTTTTTGCAAAAATATCCGGCTATTATGGTAAAAGTCTTTAAAAATCCTAATCAACTCGTTATATAATAGAGGTGGCGACGGGTGGAGTTTATCCATGGGTCAATTGGCTTGACCCACTTTTGAAGTGGGTTCAAGCCAAGTTAAATGGATAGCTCTTCAAGTTCGGCCAATTTAAGTAAATGGATTGGGCTTGAGTTGATTCCTACTTATATAACAGACACCCATCGGTCGACTGGTCTGACTCACCTTTGAGGCAGGTTCAGGCCAAGTTAAATGGGTAGAAGTTTGAGCTTGGGCTAGCAATGTGGTTCACTTAAGTAAATGGATAGGGCTTGGACCAAACCCTGCCCGATCCAACCCTAACGCAAGTTTGACCCGACTAATAGGCGAAACAAAATAAAGAATAGTATAGATGAACTTTTTTAAAAAAAACATGCACATATCTATGGGTATTAATGGGCTGAGAACAGGTCCACCCATATCTACCAATGGTATCGTACCTATGACACGTTGGACTTAAAAAAGGCACTCATACATGTACCATTTATGACAAGGGTATCAAATATCCATTTTTCTTTCTTTTTTTTTTCTTTTTTTTTAAAAAAAATTTAACACACGCACACGCACCCCCACACACTCATGCTGCAGTGGGATTTCACCACCTATGGATGCTCGAACCCTTGTCCAAGTGTTGAAACTCCGGAGAGTCCACCACCCGAGCAAGGGTATCAAATATCCACTTATAATTTGAGGTTTAGCTAGATAAAATAAATGCATACCATTAGTACTAAAGATTAAATTTTATAGTAGAATAAAAAAAACTATAATTACAAAATATAGGTTGATAAGATGCTCTTTTGAATTAAAAAATAAAATAAAAAGCTAAAAATAACCATCTTCATAATCAATCAAAGAATTAAAAACTTAAAAATATTAAGATGACATTACATACTTAGTGCACTAGTAACTAAAATATAAACTGTCTAAATTGTGGCCCCAAATTTGATTTAGAATGAACCAAAAGCTAAGATATATGGTGAATGTTTTATGGGCTACTAAAAAAATTATAGTCCCCAAACTGCTCGAAATGGACCATAATTTTTTTAGTAGCCCATAAAACATTCACCATATATCTTAACCCCTATCCAATTTATTTTTAATTTTTTTTAGCCAGATTTCACTATGATATCCTGAGAGATTCCGGAGAACGAGATTTCTCATTCGCAGCCACTCATGTTTGCGCAGTGCACGTGCCAGCATAGCAAATGTGTGGAAAATCTGAGATGTCCATAAGGTGGTCCCTACCAGAGATGTGCCAATACAGAAAGTTAGGCTGGTCCATTCGTCAGATGTGCCACCACTATATGAGAAAAATGAATGGTTTGAAAAAAAAAATCGGACGGTTCTGATTTAGCTTACGTTTATGGCCTTCATGATTAGTGGACTAGCCTCTTTTTTGCATTTAGTCATCTCCATGATGGGGCCACCCTATACACCAGTCAGATGTGCGACAGATGCCGGGCTGGCACGTGTTAAGCGTGCAAAGGTACGTGTGGAGAGGTAGTGTGAGACCGTACCGTAATTTCCCCCTTAGTGGGTATCCTACAATGCCTATGGAAAGGGGACAAAGGAGACAATTGGCCATGTTACACCACTTAGCTCGGCTGGGTTAGAGCCCAAGTTCTTTATGACTCGGGCCATGACTTCATACTCAGGCTTGGCTTCGCCTGGCCTGAGTTTTGACCGGTCCTTTTCCATCCGACTTTCAGGTGAAGCATGGATTGCAGGTACCTCACCCCAGGCCAATGAGCATATTATATTGGACCATCTTCACTTGAAGGCTAATCTAACCCATGATCCATTTCCAAAACCCTAACCCTAGTTCCAATTCTAATCTAAAACTCTTTTAAGTCCTGAAAGCCTAAATCCTAGGAATCTTAAAATTTGACTTAGCAAGTTAGTTCACCGAGTCAACTCATTGAGTCATGCCGATTCGACTTGCTAAATTAAAACTTAGTCGATTCACTTAGTCAAACTAAGTTCTAAACTAACCTCAAAACCAAGGTCAACCCCAACCCATAGGTCCAACAAAGATCCAAAGTGAATCCAGCAAAATCGAAGCTCCGACACGCTTGTGGGAGACCACCTGCCAAAGCAGGGATGAACCAATGACTTGACTAGAGGTATCTAACACATGCAGGTCCTCCTCTCTAACGGGTAAGTACGTGGGGGTTGTAAAAAGTCCTTTGGACCCCTTCATTGGGCCTAAAATTATCATCTAACTAATTAATCCAACCGTCTGGATCCTGTTGCTTGGGGATGTAGAATCCCAACCATTCCAACCCTAAACTCCCCTTTTCATTTGAATCATCCGGTAGCATTAGAGAAAATCACCCACTAGCATCAGAAATTTGATGTAGAGCGGGTCGCGGACACTTTCATGTCCAAGATGGAATAGAGAAGGCCTGATCGGAGGCAGAAGTCATCAAGACCATTAGAACCTTAAAACAGGCATATCTCGCAAACCAGAATGAGTTATTCGACTTACCATATATTATTTTGGGATAGGATGAGCTACTTTAGCCAACTAACCCATGCCAAATTTGCCAGATTCCATCAGATCGACAATCGAATTCCTTATTTATTTCTAATTTGACTATTTTTAGTAAGTTATAGTTTTATTATAACTCTTCATCCTTTGAGATTTAGGAGTTGTTTCCAACATGAAAAGTTCTTAGAAAAATTAGGAGTATAATGCTAGTTAAGTCACATAGGACACTTATTAGTAAATTTACTATTTATGGTACGTGATGAATTTTATGAGGCTTTAGTTGTAGTTTAATTTTGAAATTTCTTCCCAAGACTTGGTATCCCTATTTAAAGTATTGTAGACTTGTTTATTTCATTCATTGATCAATTCACAAATTCTAATGAATATTATTTTTATTTTTTTGTTTTTTCGTTGTGGATTCGAGAAGTCTATGTGAGGAGTCCAGAGAAGCTTCGTGGATTCGGAGTACTTATCCTTGAGGAAGACTTTGATCGACCCCATCACGTTCATCCCTACGTTAATTGATATCAGAGCGAGGATTTCCATCGGGCCGATGGCAAACAATAAATATATGAACTAAAATTATGTGAATAATGATCCAGGGATTTATTATCTTTTGGAAAGAATGGAAGCTTTCCACTAGGAGAGTCAGTTAACCATATAAGAGCTGCAAGCAACCCTCGGCCGTATTGTAGATGCGTTGATTCCGCCCCGAGCTCAAGGTGATGCTCAACCGCCGATAATTGCTGTACGGCATAACCCTGATTTCCGTATAGCACTACCAATGGTAAATCATAGGGCTACACCAGATAATTCGAATTAGGAAAACCGAATTAAACATATCCCATACTTTTTTCTTTTTGGCCTCATGTTGTTTTGCTAACTATATAGTAAGCAATGTCTGAGTAGTAGATCTTTTAATATTTAGGAATCCTAAACATTGATCTGTTGGATCCACCTAAGATGATGGACTAGGACCATGCTCCAAAGCAATTTCCTAGTCAGAATCACTGGGCTGTTTGGGTTTAACCCAACCTAATTATAAATCAATGGATGAGGTCTAACTTGATCTTAATGAATTTTAAATAGATTTAGTTGACGGAAAATCAAGACTAAATCGAACCCAGTAAGTGATCCACCAAAAGCAATCAAAATAGTCCTTGATAAATCTAAGGACTTGAACTTGCATATACATACTTAATAATAAATTAAAAAAATAAAGCTGATAGAGATATAAAAATTAGTGCTATTTGTTGATAGAGTGTCTTTAATCTGGTGCACTGTTGTTCGGTTGACCGAGGAATCCTTGGGTCGATCACAGCACATTATGATGTTACATATTGATTGAGATCTGTTTCAATTGATCTAGAGGCTTTGTTGATATCTCAGTCAAATAAAGGTGCGATCGAGCGGAACATGAAAGTGCATAGTTTTGTTTCTAGTTTTGTACAAGGGTTATATAAACTGTGTTAATATGGGATTAGGATAATTCTAAGAGATAAAATTATGAGAGCTTAAGAGCTAAGGGCTTTGAAGGGAGGATTTTCTCATATGTAAGTTGTTCCATTTCTTATAAATTTCTGATTTTAGTGGATTCATTATCACTTGGTGCTGTGATTTTTTTCTTGCACGAGTTTTCATGTAAAAATCATGTGTTTTCTGTGATTGCTTGAATTTTTCTTTTCCTATTATGTTGTGTGACTCCATATGAAGTTGCTTCCGTGCTGTATAAGTCATACTAGGGCATGTTGTGCTCCCAACACTGTTCTGAGCTATACCTCCCACTTTGTAAGGCATACTGCCAAGAATAGCATAGATGGGTGGAAAATACCATTCCAACATAACCTGAGGCAGGGTCAAAAGCAAGTAGAGTTGCTCAAGCTAGTTGGATGAGCTAATGAGCCTGATATCACGCTGGCAAGAGCCAAGCCTAGCCATGCTAGAGGATGGGAATTAGTGGGGAATTATAGAATGTTTTTGAAGTCAAGACAAGTTGTAGATAAGCACCAGTTAGTGGAGGCACAAAGAGGCCCTAAAAGAGAAATATTCAAAAGCAATGCAACAGAAAAAAATGAAGTGCTCTATTACTTTCCACATTGACCAAAATGCCCCTCTTCTTGTCAAAAAATTTCGAAAATGGCCCTCTTTGGTAGAAAACTGATGTAATTCTGCACTTATTATGCCAAAATGAGCGATCCAATGTTTCATCAGAGGCACATAATGTCTTTGGTGGCTTGAAAATTACAAGCCTCTCAGATTTTTACCAGGGGTAATGTTGTCCCTAGACCATCCATGCCCTCTGTGATGTGTGGTGGACACCCACGCCATTCATTTGGTAGATCCCCTCTACGTTATGGGATATCCCAACAATCAATCGTAGCCAGAACTCAAGTGGGCCATACCATCTGAAACCATGTGAAACTTGCACTTTTCTTTTTCTTTTTTTCTCCCAAGCAAATGTTAGAAATTTAGTCCAGAACAAGAGGGCAATTCAGTCAATTCCCATTGGTTTTCTGATGAGTGTGCTTCTACACACCTCACCTAGCAGCTATTTATAGCCCACAATCAAATTCATATTCTCCACTTGCTTGCATCAGTTCCCATTGCATAATCACAGCCATCAATCCATTCTTTCTCTCTACTTCTCTTCCTCTCAAAAGGAATGGAAGATCTTTGGGAGGAATCCATCCATTGGTCTTGAAAAGCATGGAATTTGGAGTGAGGGATGGACACTCAACACTCTCACACCCTCCTCCAAATTCCACTCTGTTTGTCTATGCTTTGTCATTAGCGCTGCTAATCACTTCTTAAACAAACTTCGCTAATTTTAGCAGAGCTTTTGGCTTAGGCATGGCGAACCGGCAAGTCACAGAACGGCGATGCAGGCCCCATCATTACGGGTCTTTCTAGTTCCCCATTTCCCCTCTTCTACTTGTAATGCAAGGTCTATTATCACAATTGCTTATTAGAATTCCACTACATTCAGCATATGTGCTATGGTTGGCAATAAGCTCGTGATTAGCAGTAATGTAATAGCTTTAGAAATGAAGTCTTTCTCAGTTTAAATCCTTGTGCAATTTTCTACTTCTTCACTACTGGTTTTTCTTCTAGTTGGCTCTTTTACGGGCTCGGCCTAAATACATCAAGAGCATTGATTTCATCCCACCCTACATATGGGGTATGTAATTGCTAGTGTTGGACTTAATGGATGGTCCTGATCGATCGGATCATCCAGGTGTCCCTACTAGTACTGTAATTGGTAGTTTTTTTTTGCTTGTGGTATATAGATTTTTCTCAATTTCCAGCATCAAGAACCAGATCACCAGTCCATTGTAAAAACGTAGAGGTACCCACAAAAGCCCATTTAGATACTGAATAATCAGACCCATTTGTAAGTTGGCATTCTTCTTTAAAGCCATCCAGTGGGGTCTATGATTCAACGATCTCACCCGTCCATATTATGGATTCCGCCATGTATGGACCATGCACCAAAAATCCCCTCGACTGGAAAAATCCCGAGCCGTCAATGGGTGGTCACTAAATAGACGGTTCAGAAAGCAACACAACCGCGGCCCACCCAGAGCACACCATCTATGGCACCCACTTCCGATGTTAAAGAGTCCAACAAATGGTGAGGATTTTGTTCGCCGGAGGCGACTTTTGGTCCACAACATAACCAGCGGCCAGCATTGTGCAACACAAAACCTATTACAAAATAGTGAAAGCAATGAAAGAACATCACACATTGTGTAATATTTCATCAAATAATTCCATACATGTAATGAGATGTGCTCATGTCCAACCGGTTGGACCCCTAATTTACCGTCCAACCAGCTAATATTTTTCATCCTATCATGTTTCTACCACATCATCCTCTCCAAAAGGAATGGTTGGGCCCACTAAGAGGATTGCCTAATCCACCCATTAGGTGGACCACATATGCATTTCTATATTATTTTAGTAGCAATCCATTGCTATCTGTGGTGTGGCCCACATTAGTGGAATGAATCAGTTTTTGCATCAGGCGATCCTCATGGTGAGACCCACCTACTGGACAGTTTGGATTCGACATGCACATAAAAATTTGAAACTTATCTACCCATTGGACGGTATGTTATTGTCCAACCTGTTGTGTATGAGCATGACTAATCTGTACATTCAATATGCCCATCATCATAAACTGTAGACATTCAACATACACGCACCGCCGGCATGATGAGCGGCCGGCCTGATTCTTGGGCCAGTTCATCTACATTGTGGGGTCCACATGGTGAATGGCTCTAACTTCGCATGCCCAAGTCAAGTTCTCATGGGCTTAGCGATCTGGGATGGCTCAGCCGGTTAGTTCGCAGACTATATGCATCAGATACATGAATCTCTTGGATCATCCTGTCCATGATCATATCATCCGTCCATTACCAGCGATGCGTAAAGCAGCTCATTCCACGTATCAGGCACGCCAGGCAAACACCAATGGCTGCAATCCTGCGAATGCTGATCTGATTGATGTCCATGTCTGTAGATCGAAGGGTGGCCGTCCTTTCTATAAGCTGTAAGCCTACTGATGTTCATATATACTACATCAGTTCTCATCGATTTCAGCACTTGCTCGAATGCTCGCATCTTCGACGGGTACTTCTGTAAATTAGAGTCTTTGGAGACAGGCTCCCTCTCTTCGTCGCATTTCCCGCCTGAATTCCATCGGCCTCCCCTGCAGTAGAATCAGACGGTTTAGAATCTTCCAGCTCGCAAAGCAATTTTTCGAAGCACATAGCAAGCTTTCCACGGCAATTCACAGCACTCTTACCAACGTGTCACACATGCATACGAGATCTGAGCCACTCATCCGGTTGGTCCTGCCATGAAAACTCGCCAGTCCAAATATCAGGCCAGTATCATCAGGCAGGCCACACACGGAAGCTTAGAAAAAAAGGATGACTGACGATCTATATTCGACACACATGCCACCAACCTGATGAGTGGACCAACCTCACTTTTGGGTCACAGTGGGCTCACGGTGCGACCTGCATGATGAGTGGATTGCCTGCCTTTGGTCCTGATGGGACCCACGCCTACTGAGTTCCCAAATCTCACATAGGTGCCCCACATTTCTCCTCTTCAGTCTCTCATCTCTCTTTGATTGCATTGGCACATGAAAAATACAAATAAAAACCCCAAACAACTGATGAAAGCACGAAAAACAGGACTCTAATCTTTTAAAAACCACAAATGTTTGATGGGTACACTTCAGGCAGTGATGAATACCACTTTCGGACAACACTTCAAAGCCTTGTTCTTTATCAATCGAGGAGTTAGAGACAAAAGTGGACACTGACTTCAACTAGGACATAAAAAGGACGATTAAACCCTGTGTTGTGGTTTAATTACAAGAAGAGAAGATTAATTGGGATGCTAGAGAGGTATGCCAAATTGGCATGCATGTGGGACTTCTGGGTGATGCATAAGGTGGTCCCCACATTGCAGATGGCCTAACACAAAAGGATAATAATAAATAATAAATAAAAATAAAAATCAGGGCAGCCCACATATCAGGCATGACCGCCTGTCGAGTCCAGTAACTCAGGACAAGTTTTTTCGAGTTTTTTTTTTTTTTTTCAAAAGCAACGATTCATTAGAAAAAGAAAAGGCGCTGCCGAGATGGCAGAAACCAGATTACAGGCCTAAGAAAAGAAAATTACAGTCCTTAAGATTCGAAACAGACACAGCCCATTCAATAAGGAGGTTTTTGGCCCGAGACCCAACATGTTGAGCTGAAGCGTGAACATTGTTAAAACATCGGTCATTCCTTTCCATCCAAACAGCCCACCAAATTGCGAGAATCGCCATTCTCCATATACTCGATTTTGATTTCCCCAGTTTGACCCCATGCCAATATGGAAGTAAGGAGGAGAGAGTATTAGGAAGGCAACCACTAACATCGAATCTCTGAAAAAAATCCAGCAGGATGTGCGATATGAGAGGGCAGTGAAGCAATAAATGATCCACCGTTTCCTCATCGTTCATACAGCAAAGACAAATATTCGGAAGTTGCATGCCTCTCTTCTTGAGATTATCAACCGTTAGAATCCGATTTCTAGTCGCCAACCACCCAAAACAGATATACTTAGGGGGAGCCTGGTATTTCCAAATAAACGAATGCACCGAGAATACAGAGATGGAGGAAGGGGAAAAGATGGAATAAAGCGATTTAACTGAAAATTGATTGGATTTCTCCCCTTTCCGGATAAGCTTGTCCGGTTCATCCCTAGTAGGCGTTGACGAGTAGAGGCAATTGAGGAGGGCAGCGTATTCCTCCAGCTCCCAATCGTGAAGATTTCTAAAGCAATTAATTTCCCACACAGTGCCAGCAGCTGTATGAGAGTAGAAACAATTAATCGGCTGGTCCTTGAGGACTGCAATGCGGTAAATGTTTTGGAAACTGTTTTTGAGGGGCGTGTCACCAATCCAATGGTCGTCCCAAAACCTTATGGCAGCGCCGTTCCCAAGCTGGAACCCAATATTTTGAATAACTGTCTTTTTGACCGGCAAAATACCTTTCCAAAGGAAGGAAGCTCTGTACCGCGAAGAATCGCTGGTCCACCAACCCCCAGGAGACGATCCATATTTACCTTTGAGCACAGAATTCCACAGCGCGTCCGGCTCAGTACCCATCCGCCAAGTCCATTTACAGAGGAGAGCCCGATTCATCGTCTTTAAGTTTCTAATGTTGGCACCACCCTCATTAAAATGAGAGCAGATTTCTTTCCAATCCAATAAATGGAATTTTTCCTGGAGCTCCTTACCGCTCCAAAGAAAGTTTCTTCTCAGCTTTTCTATTCTTTGGAGAACCTGAGGGGGGCAGGTAAAGAGGGACATAAAATAGACGGGAGAGTTAGCGCAGCTTTGATGAGCGTCAGTCTTCCCCCAATCGATAAGTAGCGAGTCTTCCAAGAATCGAGCATGTTGTTGAATTTCTAAATCACGCGATCCCACATAGTAGTCGGAGGGGGGCCTATCGATAGAGGAAGGCCCACAAAAAAGGTCGGAAAGGAGGACAGGGAGCAGCCAAGAATGGAAGCATAATCGGAGAGATCGGCGTCATTGCAATTAACACCAAATACTCTGGACTTTGACATGTTGATTCTTAAACCAGACACTTCCTTGAAGCATTTTAAAGTTGTCTGCAGATTTTGCACTGATAAAGGGTCTGCTTCCACCATAATTAGGATGTCGTCGGCAAATTGGATGTGAGAGATTGTCGATGGAACACCTGGAATCGCAACTCCTTTGAATAGACCTGCACTTTCACCCTTAGAGATCATCTGGGATAAGGCCTCTCCAATCATAAGAAACAGGAGGGGAGATAAATGGTCTCCTTGGCGGAGTCCTCAAGAAGAAGGGAAAAAACCTTTGGGGGTCCCCGTTGAGAAGGATAGAGAAATGGGCTGATTCAAAATAGGCATGCATCCACCGTTTCCATTTTCTACCGAAACCCAATCGACTGAGCATGTATGATAGGAAGCTCCAATCAGTGTGATCATATGCTTTCTCAATGTCCAGCTTAAGGAAGATGAATTTGTCTCCCGAATTATGACAAGTGTGGAGGGCTTCGTTAGCGATCAGCGCCCCGTCGATGATTTGACGCCTCTTGATAAAAGCGTTCTGATACTTAGATATGATCTTGCCCATGACTGTCGACAATCTGCTTGCCAGAATTTTGGCTAGGATTTTGTAGGGACTGCTAATGAGGATGATCGGCCTATATTCAGCGAATGAACACGCGCCAACAACTTTCGGGATGAGGGCGATGAAGGAGGCGCCAAGGCCCTTAGATAGCTTGTTCCTGGAATGGAATTCGTGGAGGAATTGCATAATGTCGTTTCGAATCGTGTGCCAAAATAATTGATAGAAACTGATAGGAAACCCGTTAGGACCCGGGGATTTGTCCCCACCCATCGCTCTAATCGTCGTAATAGCCTCTTCCTCAGAGAAGGGTATTTCCAAAGAAGCCGCTTCTTCAGCTTGAAGAGAGAAGAAAGGGATACCATCAAGAAGGGGTCTATTCTAGCCCTCTGCCGTATAAACGGATTTGAAATGAGCCACTGCACATTCGGCAATCTCATCCTTATCGTCGATCTCCCTTCCGTCGACTGCAATGCTGTATATAGCTTTGGCCCAAGCTTTCATACTTGCTAGATTGTGAAAATACTTCGTATTTCGATCGCCCTCTGCAATCCATTTCGCCCTCGCTTTCAATTTCCATGTGATTTCATCTTGAAGCGCCTTGGAAGATAATTCCTGAATTATTGCTATACGTCTGGAGAGAATGTGAATAGGGATTTCATTATCGATGACACCAACGTCGATTGATTAAGTTCTGAAAGAAGGGCTTCCGATTCTTGGTTCCTTTTGCTAAGCGCTTCGGCCTTCCATCCTTTAATCTTCTCCTTGAGTAACCGGAGCTTGCAGAGTAGTCTGTGACCAGCGAAGCCGTCGACCTGAAATCCCGACCACCACTCCTCAACCTTCTGTTTGAACCCCCCGATCTCCAACCAGGCTGTATTGAATTTGAATGGTTTGGGGTCCCAGTCAATATCGTCCGACGAAAGCAGAATCGGACAGTGGTCCGAGGTGGTTCTAGGGAGGGCAATCTACGCTACAGAAGGGAAAGCGTCAATCCATTCCGTGGATAGGAGGAACCTGTCAAGCCTGGATTGGATCGGATTGCGGAGCCCATTGGACCAAGTAAATTTGGCAGCAAAGAGCGGGAGGTCAACCAATTGCTGTTGCTGGATCCAATCAGAGAAAGCTGCCATTGCTGGAGTGGATCGCCTTTTTCGAGAGTGCTCCCTAGAGAATTGAATCACGTTGAAGTCCCCAACGATACAGCGAGGACCTGAAAATAATTGTCTCATTACAGATAACTCATCCTAGAAGAGCGGTCTAAGAGAATCAACATTAGGGCCATATACGACAATAATGAGACAACAGAAGGTTGAGGACTTATCTTGCAATAAACATGAGAAATCACCCTTGACCGAGTGATGCAGGTCCCACTGAGAAGATTTCCAGGCAATGAGGATGCCGCCTGAGGACCCGTCTGCGTCTCTCACCACAAAATTGGCATCGTTGGAGTGCCATAAAGAGGCCAGGAGCCTGTTTGAGAAGGATGGCACTTTAGTTTCCTGAAGGCATAATACGTCTGGATTCTTTCGCCTAATGGATTCCTTGATGAGGCACCGCTTCTGCCTGGAACCCACCCCACGCACATTCCAAGAGATGATTTTCATTGGGACACCGCTCTTCCCTGAGAACCATTCCTTCCACGTCTGGAGGACGACGCGGGAGAAGCCATAGGCATTGATTGAAGACGTAGGAGCTCGCGTTTGGACGCAGCCCGGGGCGGATGTTTGATCGGGGTCTTTGGCGGAGGTAGGGGTCGGCCTCTGTCTTCGATATATTGAAAAGGACCTATATAATCTTCTGTGCGGGTTCCGAACAATAAGCCTAAGGACCTTCCAATGTGATTTACAGCGTCCCTGATCCACCTCTTGTTTTGCATCTTGTCAAAAATTTCCTCTCTACTTTTTTCTTCCGTGAGTAATGGCAGGGAATGAGACTGTTGCTTGTGGGCGGGTTGTGCCCGCACCTGAAGTGGTTCAACTATGGTAATGTCACTAGGCCGCTCTTCCTGGAAGAGAGTCAGGGGGCCCATATCAGCCCAATCTTGACCCCTTGATGCAGAAGTGAAGGGCGAAGAAGGGCAAGAGTCGGCACCTTGAGATTCAGAGATCAGACTTTCAGAGAATTCCCCGCTAGGCTGAGTGTCGTTCGTCGATGAGAGCTGACGGCTTTGCGAAGGGTGATGGATAGGCGATGAGGTGATTTGGGGCGGGCGAGGGGATGAAGTAGAGGCTTGGTCCGAATTAGGGACATATCGGGGATGAGGAGGAATGGGTTCAGTAACAGAGAAAGGGAGTCGTTTGTTGTTAGGGAAAGTAATACGGGTCGAGAGCGGACCCAGGTCGACGGACCCGAAGTCATTTAGAGACGTTAGCCTGGGCATAACGACATCAGTTTCCACGTGGGGGGCTGAGATGCGCTGATCAGCAATTTCGGGGGCCACGCGTCGAGCCGGAGCGAAGGGCGCGCATTTAGAAAGGTGAGTACTCGGGATGTGAAATGGCAGTAGGCTTCGTGACTGTGTCTCCACCGTCGATGCATCCAAAGGGTGAAGAGGACCTGAAGTGCCACGTGTCAAATAGGGCAGGAGGCACCGATCTTTTTCGCACTCGATATGATGGTCGTCAGATATACAAGCCGCAAGTCAGGACGGGGAGTTGCCACGTACCTCGTAGGGCGGCTGATGGCTGTCATGTAGGTCTGTAGGAGCAGGTGATTTGAATGCGCCTCTGTCCGGTACTCTGCCGGTGTATGGAGACAGAGCTCCTTCTTCCCCGAAACTGTTCCGATTCAAAGCCTGCTGTCGACGATCAATTTCTCTGGATCGCCAGATGTCCCCCCACCTGAGATATTTGACTCCAGGTTCTTCCTTTTGGACCGAGAGAAGGATGGTTCGATTGTCTACTTTGACGCGAATGTGATCGGGGAGGGGGGAACCTTTCCTCCTCCTAACCCTCGCTCTGATAACGCCCAGCTCAACTCCTTGTTGGGTGTTGGGGTCCATTTCCAAGATGAAACCCAAAGAGGATGCGGCTGAAATAAGGAACTCGTCGAACCAAAATTCCAGAGGAACATCCCATATTAGCACCTAGATGTTCTCTTTCCCGAAAATGGAGAATTCCTACCATGGCATAATGTTAGCATTCGGCCCTGATTTGAGAGATGTTCCTATTGACGTCAATAGGTCGAGATTGAGTCCTGGGCAGAGTTTGATCCACAATGCGTTGGTACCGATAGGTTTAAGTTCAGTAAGCCCATATTGAAAACCAGTGTTCTCTTTGATCCAATCCCTGACGGATCGAATAGAAACTCCTTCGTTTGTGATGATAACAACGGATTTAGCCAGATCAGCTCTGTTTTGAGCGAACTTAGTAGGATCGATGAGAATGGTTTCTTCCTCTGCGGGGTCGCCATACGAATTGTGAGTCTGCTGCGGATCGATGATGGCGGGGACGTCCGGCAGAGAAGGCATACAGTCGTTATCCTTGGTTGCGCTTTTTCCTTTAAGAACAACATCTTTGAAAGATTAGGGCAGCGTAGGATTGTGCGAGGACCGGTCTGTAGCCGAAGGCTTTTGAAATATTAGAGGGTTTGCAGGTTTGTCAGTGACTGTTTGTGTTCGAACGGGAGGATTGAGAAGAGTGTCGGGACCATACCGAGCCCTTTGAACGAGGATTTTTCGACCATCAAAGCTATCACCATGTAGCATATCCACCACCCTTGCCAACTCTTTCTCACTTCCCATGCGAATTAGCACGAAACCCCTATATTCCCTTGTGGTTTTATCTCGGGGCATAAGCACCTCCATGACAGCACCCGCGCGGCCGAAAATTTTTTCGAGGTTGAGAGGATACCATCCTAGCGAGTAACCTTTTACGAAGAGGGTAGGGAAATGAGCGTATTTACTTCGACTTTTCCTGGTCAGGACCCGATTACGTTTTCTTGGTGCGACTGTAGTCCATGTGACTCCTTCACTGTTGCTTGGAATATGACCATTTTTGGTTTGAATCTCTTTGCCTGATCTTCTATTTATATCGGACGCCATTAATGCATTGAGTAGGAGATTGCAGAGTTATCGGAAAAGTGCAGGGAGCAATGGTGACGAGCGGCGGTCACCGGAGAAGAGGAGAGTTTTTTCGAGTCTTGAGTATCAAAACAAGGCAATATTTAATATTTTAAAATAATAACTATCATAGATCTTGGTGAATCAGTTAAGTCGAATTGAGTCAAGTCAACCGAGTCAATTGAGTCTTGAACAAGATCAAATTGGGTGAATTGAGCCATTTTATCTTTTCTTTTCTTTTCTTTTTTTCCTTTTTCGTCTCTCTAAGTTTTGAAACAGAATGTAGGACTTTTTTCTTCTTTTTTTTTTGCAAATGTGGACTGCAGGGAATCTTTTGAGAACTATTTTTGTTTTCTTACAGATGTGGGCTGCCTGATATTTGCATCTGCAAAGGGCGGGGGAGGCGCATTTTGCATAGCTTGATCCAGACCATGCATACCATGGGCCCCACTGTGGACAGAGTATATCCTGATATTCACACTGATCATACAACCTTAACCACCTGAGTACACCATTTCCTTTCTACTGCCCATTCAATGACTGGCAATTTGACAGTTAGGATAATCCTATATTGTGAATTTTGGTCCACGTTTCATCCACAATGGGACCCAACATTTGGACCCATCAGATTGATGAACAAACATGCACAGCATATGTTCAGTAGAAGATTTTCCATTCCATATGCAAGTGTGCATGTGTGGAGCTATAAATAAATAAATAAATCCTAGCGTAGAAGAACAGTACGAGTATGTCTTTTACGGTTAGCAGTAACCTGCCTTGTGGAGTTTCTTCTTTTTTTTTAAGATCCAACATGACCATTAAAAAAAAAAAAAAAATCAAAAGTTGGGCAGTTCTCTAAGGGATGTGTGATATTGAATCTTTATAGCTTAGAATATCTTGTATTGAACAGATGAAAGACCGATTCATATAGATTAGAACTACGGTTAAAGAGTGAGGCTGTGTTTGGATGCACAAATGAATTGAATCAAAACAGTCACTTTAAACAAGAAGAAATAACAAAACAGTAATGACATGTCCGAGCATTCATAACAATGATGGACCCTCAAATTGGGATTACATTTACATTCCTTTCAAGTCTTTCAATGTAATTGCAATTTGGACCCCAATCTCGCAATATGTGCGGTTGGGTCATTTAGATAGATTAATGGATTGCAATTTGATTCAATAGTGCATCCAAACGCGCCCTCAGTGGATTATAAGCTCCAGTACAAAAACTTGATCGAAGAGAGAAAAGATAAGTGAATAGGCGGTAGTTTTACCTGAAATGGGAGACTGAATATCCTCTGAAAAAAACCCGAGTTCTGCTGGCATCAATGTTCGTGTCGACCCATCTGGCCCATGTTGCAAGTGCTTTCTTGTATGCTTCCTTGACTTTGAGCACTGGGTAAACATAATCACCTTCTTGATAATAGTCTTTTCTGTTAATGAGATGGAAGACAAAAAAATCAGCCTGCAGAATTGGGGTGTGTTTGGGTGCCACTAGATATTAGTTTTAATGCGTTTTTCTCCCAACACTGCCTATCAGAAGCATAGCAACGGGCAGCATTCAAAAGACGATTGTGGCCTGCCGAGGCATCAAGTAGACCTGAAATTTCACCAAAATGTGTTTTTTGTGCTGGCGAGTTTGACGAACGGTTCAGATTTTGAGCACATGGCACATATTAGCACACGTCTTTCTAAAAAGGAGCAGTCATTTGCAGATTTAATAAGAAATGAAAATGGGCAGCATCTAAACAAACTCTTAGTAATTGTCATCATCATCTAAGAATTATCCCAGCACACCACTAGTGGTTGGGATCACTTGCAAGACGTGGATGTGAAACATTCAGTTGCATTGAACCCCTCCTTTCTATGAGACCTGCTGAGGCTACTTGCAGGATTATGATCTCAAATCACACTTTCCTTTGAGGTCCAGGCCATTCATTAGGTGGCCCCACTGAGTATATGCCGTGGTCTGAAATCGGGCCAGTCCATTCGTCAGGTCAGTAGCACATATCATGCATTCTGGCCATAAATGTGTGCCCACTTGATAAGTGGATTCCCAGATGTTCGCACATGGCGGGGCCAGTCCAGTTGTCAGGACTAGACTGGCCAAAAATCCGGCCAGTCAAATGTGGACCATTGATCAATTCTTTGTGGTTGTCCAAACTTTCCATACACGGGTGCCCACTTGAAGCTCAAAACAGCCTGATGTCCGCAAGTGTTGTAGCCCACCTGCTGAACGGCCTAGATCTTGCCCACATGTGGAGAGACTAGGATTCAAACCCCTACACTCTCAAGTGGCTGCTAATTTACTTCTGCAGAACAAGGTGTCTACAAGAAGAGAGAGGAGATGTTTTGAGCTGCGGGAAAATGGCACTAACCCTTTAGAGGTTTTCTCATGCGTCCACCAATGGCCGGTGTTGAAGACCAAAACATACGCGTCTCGATAAGTAGAAGCTTTTTCATCCATCAAATCCAATCTTAGAGTCTCTTCTGATCCATTCCCAAAATTGAAATACGACTGTCTCACTAGAAATGGAGATGTTACATACTCTACAGTACAGTTGTAGTCCTAAAACACAATCCAAAACACATGAAGAGAATAAGGCTAGTTAGAACACAGAACAATGTTTTCAAAGTATCGATTCATGTATCTCCAAAGATAGAAAAACTCACCTCATATATGAAAGCATAATCACCTTTTGATTTGAATTCACTCCTTCCAGAGATCTCGTGAACTCTACTCTTGTTTACTACACTATGGCGAAGAATACAGACCATCGACTCCCACATATTCCTGTTTAAAGAATCTCCTATGAAAAGCAGCCTCTTCCCTCTCAGCCGTTCCAAAAGGTCAGTGGCATTCATGCTGTGGAAAATAAAATTAGGTAAGTAGAATTAACCTTCATTAAAGGAATATAGTCATTGGAGGAAAAAGTTCAAAAGGCATCTAACTTGTGAAAACAAAATCGGGTCATTTGAATTCAACCTGGATTTTAAAAAGAACACTGCCCAAGTGGCTTCTTTTTCTTTATTCTCTAAATGCAAATAATTCCACAGGTTGGTTTTACTCCCCATGAAAGAAGACAGTTGAGATGCAATGCAATCGCATCCGGTGATGAATATCGCAAATCAGTGGTTGTTTCTCGATAATGTCAACAGCTGACAGAAATACGACAAAGTCTCCTCTAGGTAATCTCCATGAGAGAGAGAGAGAGAGAGAGAGAGAGAGAGAGAGAGAGAGAGTCCTCTTCTATAATATAACTAATATGGGGCCGGATCCAATACAAAGTTGTGTATGGTACAAAAGTTCACTCAAGTGCATTTAAATGCATCTAGGTGTGTCTAAATGGGTTTATGGTGGATGATTTTCACCCCCAGATTGCATTTTGAATGATGATCTGAACCATTCATGTCTGAAGTTTATGCTACCCAAGCCATGATAAGAAGCATTTGTTGAACGGGTGATTGGGTATAAAGGTCAAAATCATTAATGAAGCATGATTGTAAGATTACAGGTTCTATACGGTGATATTGAGAATATGAACAGTTCATATCAATCTAAGGATGCAATCCAGTGGTGGAAACCAGCCAACATGCCACCGAGGTGTGGGTCCACCGTACCCTACCAAAACCTGCGTCTAAAAATCTAAATACATTCTGTGTTAAGTTCCTCACAGTATAATATACTTAGATGCACACAGAATCAGACCAAACCTAAATGCACTTAGATGCACATCATACACATAATATGAATCCAGGCACTACCAATACACATCCAATATTCTTTGTTGGTTCTAAAATATAGAGATATGACCAAAAATCCAAAATAATAAACCACAAATAATAACAGAAGAACCTGGAGCGCCGAGGCATGTTACAATCATTCTCTTAAAGATAACTTTGCCCCCACAGGAAGACGATCCATCATGCACTAGGTCCCAGCAAGCCTGAACGGCTTATATCTGGTGCACTCTCGATCACAACCACATGAACTCAAGAAGAGAGAATTTTCCTCCAACTGATTTGCCTAGAAAGAGCATAGATGAAAAATCATAGAAGAGAGAATTTTCGGATGATTTTGCAATTGAGAAAAGATGTCTTTATAAAGGAAAAGTATGTAATAGTTGGGCTCAAGGTGCATGTGAGCGGCAAAATAAATGCATATTGGCGCACGCTGACTCATTAATTTTATTTAGGTGTATAGCGGCTCTGTCTCCATGTGCATGAGTACAAAACATATGCCAAGAAAATCAAGAGTGCCAGATTAAAGACAAACCACACCGCACCACTCCGTGCCATGTCCACGTCTGCGGCCGTGCGAGGTTACTCCCATGACATACGCTTGTTTTCCAATACAAAAAAATAGTGAAAGGTTTTAATAAAAAGGCTTTATTTTCTTAACAACTTTCCAATGCGGGACAAAACTAAACCAAATTAAGGCAAGTTGGTTAACAAAGGCAAAAACCAATTTTTCCAAATTTTTTAAATCTTCTTTTTTAAACTTTTTTAATCGAACAATCCTCCACAATTTGAAAAATCAGGAAAATAGTTGGGCAAATCAACAAAACGAAGGGCATCAGCGAAGGTATCTAAAAGATTTGAACATTAACTAGTATAATTATGTATGGTTTATGGGGAGGAAATAACATAAAGTTTTGAACTAACTCCCCACAATAATAACCCAAACACATCACATGCACAATATTTCAGAGTAACTTGAATTTCTTAAGCCAGCACGTTACGGCCAAGTGTTTTATCCCAGTTTCATGTGCGCTAGAGAATGTCCCAATTCTCATAGGAAGTGGCCCCACTTCCACACTCACATAGGTGAGTCCATCAGGGATGCACCTACAGCTAAACATCCCACTATATCACTACTATGGAACTTATTAAGGACATAGGCCAACCTTCCTCGCACAGGTCAACGCACTACTACACCATAGGAATGAGGTTCTCAATTTCCTTATACAGTACCGATACCAAATCACTCAAAGCAACTTGTTGCTATCCATTAAACCTAGTTCTTGAGATCTCCGATCATATAGGTTGGGTTCCCATTGCCGGTGATTAATCTAAATGGGACTCAACCCCATTCCCCTTGATGGTACTCATCACTAACTCTTTGGCCAACGATTTAGTTAGTAAATTAGCTAGATTCTCTTTAGACCTTACAAAGTCAATTGCAATTAGCCCATCTGGGATCAATTATTTAACTAAGTTATATCTCAAACGTAGATGTCTGGACTTTCCATTATAGGTACTATTGTTTGCTTAACTATCACAGCTTGGCTATTACAATGCAGCACAATTGCTGCTACCGGTTTACCCCACAAGGGTATATCTGATAGCAGATTTTTCAACCATTTGGCCTCTTCTCCTACAATTGCAAGAGCAATAAACTCGAACTCAATCGTGGACCGAGATATACATATTTTTTTATTAGACTTCCACGATATTGCGGCTCATCCAAAAGTGAACACATGGCCACTAGCGGACTTGGACTCCACTAAATCTGATATCCAATTTGCATTATTATACCCCTTTAATATGGCCGGATATCTAGTATACTTGAGACCATAGTTGCAAGTCTTTTTCAAGTATCTTAGTAATCTATTTATGGCATTCCAGTGATCTTCTTCAGGATTACTGGTGTATCTACTCAGCTTACCAATTGCATATGCAATATCATGACTAGTACAGTTCATCAGATACATTAAATGTCCAATGACACTAGAGTATTCAAGTTGTGATACATTATCACCTTCATTTTTACACAATTTTACATATAGATCAAATAAAGTACTTGCAGGTGTATAATTTAAAAGTTTATATTTTCTCAGAATTTTCTCTACAGTGTGATTGAGATAAAGTGATTCCATTGGAGTCTTTCACAATTTTGATTCTAAGAATCACATCCACCTCTCCAAAAACCTTTATGCCAAATTGTGAATTAAGAAAGGATTTAGTTTTATTCACCACATCAATGTTAAAACCAAAGATCAATATGTCATCCACATACAAACATATAATAATGCACGCATTTTCAAATAACTTGCTATACACACATTTATCTGGCTCATTAATTTGAACGCAACGCTTTGTCAAATTTCTAATGCCATTGTTTTGGAGCTTGCTTGAATCTATAAAGAGATTTAATTAGTTTACATACCTTATTCTCATGACCTTTCATCATAAACTCCTCTCGTTGGTCCATATAGATCTTTTCCTCTAATTCTACATTTGAGAGAGCGGTTTTCACATCCATTTTGTGAATCATAAGATTGTGGATGGAGGCGATAGCTATCAATACTTGTATAGTTGTGATCTTAGTGACCGATGAATATGTGTAAAAGAAGTAAATGACTTCATTTTCCCTATACCCCTTAGTCATAAGCCTAACCTTGAATTTCTCAACAGACCCATCTAGTCGAAGTGTAGTCTTAGAAATCCATTTGCAACCTATGGGTTTGCTACCCGTAAGCAGGTCTACGAACTCACAAGTGTTATTATGCAATATAAAGTCAATTTCACTATTAATGGCTTACTTCCAAAAGGTTGCATTACGAGAGCTAATAGCTTCAACATATGACGATGGACCATCCTCTACAAGGAAAGTGTAAAAGTCAGGTTCAAAACTAGTTTCAACTCTAACCATTTTACTTCTTGTAGGTTCCAAGGGCTCTTCTATTCTGTCATTCTTTACATCAATCCTTACAGTCGAATCTGCTACTTCCACGGAAGAACTAACCTTAAATTTAGTTGGAAATGCATTTTCAAATAAATTGACATCTAAGGATTCAATGATGGAATCAACATTAATATGATTATATGACCTCAAAACCAAAAATCTACAAGCCTTGCTATTCTGCGCATAGCCTATGAATGCACAATCAAGAATTTTAAACCCTAATTTTGTTTTCTTGAGTAAAGGTAGCCCTACCTTGGAGGTTTGTTCTAGAGAATGATAATTCACATAACCTAGTCTAGCCCTACCGAGGTAGCTCCCATGGCACACCCTTGTTTTCCAATACAAAGAATCAATGTGGTATTTTAATATAAAGGCTTAGTTTTCTTAACAACTTTCTAATGTGGGACAAAACTAAACTCAATCAAGGCAAGTTGGTTAACAAAGGCAAAAACCAATTGTCTTAGATTTTCCAAATATTCTTTTTTAAACTCTTTTAATCTAACATTCTTCACTAATTTCCATAATCTATAAAAACTTAGAAATATCCCACGCCTTCAGTTATTTCATTACTTATAAAGAACTAAAGCATTTCCTCTAATTTCCATCAAGTGTTCTTCACTAATTTCCACTAATTTCATGAAGTCTAACGGCATTGCCTTTGGCTACTTCTTTCCTTCTAATAAAATAACACTGTGTGACTTAGATTGCAATCATAAAGTAACAATCTAGTAATATTTCCAAAGTTGGTTAGTTCCACTTTATAAAGAGTCTGTTGCTGCGTAAAGCGTTTTGCAACACATCCAAACACAGCTTAAATCATTTTCCCAGCAAGAAAATCAATGTTATTCTAAAATGCCATAAGAAAACAGGAATTTAGTGATTTTTCATTGCTCACAGAAACTTCAAGAACGGGAACGTTCTCTTACCTTGGGATATGACAGTAATTAGGCTGCCATCTCCATTTCAGATAATCAGCATCCGGCCTTCCATTCTCAAGACAGTTGAAATCCTGATCGATAACTGGACAAGATCCGACTGGATAATACGGTTTTCCTTCATCTCTCACCCATCTTCCATTGAAAATATCACATTTTCGAGAATAACCCCCAATCCTTCTTACAGAAGCCGAACCGTTATCCTTCTCAAAGACATTGCCTTCATGGGTTTTTTCTGTAATCCTCTCTTCATCAACAGGAAAGCTTGCATTTTTATCTCTCTTAGAGAAATCCAAAACCTGGGTTTGCTCTGCATTCCTCTCTTTTTCAACAGGAAACCTTGCATCTTTATCCATCAGAGAGAAATTCCCTCCATGGTTTTTCTCCATAACACTCTCTCTTCCATCAGAACTCAAAAAGCTTCGATTTTTATCAACTTCTGATAAATTCCATTCGTGGGTTTTCTCCCTGACTCTCTCTTCTTCCCTTCTCTGCAATAAATCCATGGATTTCTGCAACTCTGCTTCTGAATAAGAGGAAGAAGAAGAAGACATTGAAGAATTTGGGACTGGAAAAAACCATGAAAATGGATAAGAATCTAGTCTTTGAGGAAAGGGAGAGATCTTGAATGGGTTTTTCAGTAGAGTCACTGAAAAAAGGAGAAGGGAAGATGATAAAACTACAGCAAGAACAGAGAGTATTTTTCTCTTGGAAGGAAAAGAGGGAGAGAAATGCTCTTGAAAGGGGAGAATTTTCAAATCCATGGCTGAAGAAAGATCATCGAAAGAGAAAACAGAGGAGAAGTGAGTCTGGCAGAGGGATTTACAGTGATTTTTGCAGGTTCGAGAGATGTTGTTGGGAGGAGTGTAAAAGGCTACTCTCGCCAGTAGCCAATAGACACGTGTAAAAAATCCAAACCGTTGATCAAGTGAAATTTAGCGGGTGGGTTTGGGCCGCGAAAACCATGCCGGTCATGTTGGTAGGTGGTTAACGTTTCCATTGAAGCTCATTTTAGGGCAGAAATGAAGTAGATCCAAATCCCAGATGAACCACAGTACAGGAAAGATCGGTGATTGACCATTAAAAACTTCCTGTGGGCCACCAAAGCTTTGGATCAAGATCATATTTGTGTGGTCTCTACATCTAGTCGTTTGTGACCTAATCAACAGATTGGATGGGAAATAAGCATTACGTGGAATCCATGAAGCTTTTAATGGTGAGGATTCAATCACGACTGTTTCCTGTGTTATGGTCCACATAAGATTTGAGTCAGCTTCATTTTTTTTATCATGCCCTAAAATGAGCTGTTAAAATAGTTGGACGGTGGGATTTAAGGCACATACATCACTGTGAACCCCACAGTCAGGGTCCCACTCACCTCGGTGGATCCGGTCTCTTAATGTGTACATGAACCGAGCTTGGCCGACTCGACTCAAAAAAGCTCGTTTTGACTCAGTTCGGAGCTGAGTTAAAGCCAAGTCCAGCTGAATTTTTTAGCTCAAAAATGAGTTTAAGCTGAGTTTGAACTGGCCTTAACTTGACTCGGCTCAAATCAAACCCAACTTGAATCAAACTAAGATCAAACCAGTTCAGTGACTTGGTTACTTTGATATTAATGTTGTTCACCAAGTGTTGATGAAATGACACAAATTATAACAATGAAGATATGTACATGAAAACAATACCCTTTTCTTTTCTTTATTTTTACGTTGCTTAAAAAGTGTTTGATAAAACACGGAACCTTACTTTTACTCTGGTGGTAGACTCTTAAGAGTTTCAACACTTGGTTAAGGGTTTGAGTACCCATATGTGGTGAAATCCCACCATGGCTTGAACGTGTGGTGGTGTGTGTGCATGTGTGAAAAAAAAATAAAATTTTAAGGGTATTTGATAAAATACCTGCAACACAATTGTTGTTGTCTCAAAGACAATAAGATTTTGAAGATACAATCCAGGTGTTTGTGAAATTGCTACGAAGTTGGCACAATTTTGGCTCAAATTAGCCTGAGCTACTGACTGAACCGAGCCGAGCTGGCCAATTAAGCTCGAGGGCCAAGCCCAGCCAAGTTCAAGATGAGGTCAGCTAGTGGCTGAGCTGAGTCGAGCTGAGGCCAGCTCGACTCGGTTTGACTGGATGCACACCCCTAGGTGACTCACCTTATCTGCGCTGCACTTCTAGCGCGCTTATGATAGGAACAGACATATCCATGGACACTTGCACCCAAGGCTGACAACAGGCCGGGCCTAGGTAGGTCTCAGCCCGGATTTGGAACTATGTCGGGCCAGGCAATCTCGCCTATTTAAGTTCTAATTTCAGGCCCGACCCCGGCCCATTGACACCCTGCTTCATCAGATGAACCGCTATAATCTCCTGCACAAGTGCTGGATTTCACGTGTGGCAAGAGTAATATGAGGAATTTGGAGGTGGATTGCGTCCTTCCCCGTTGGACGATAATCAGGGGTTCTATGGGCCCACCATGATGTTTATCCACACTGTCCATCTATTTTTTCTGATCGTTTTAAGAAAGGATAATAATAAAAAATGAGGCAGATCATATTTCAAGTGGAATACACCACACGGAGCAGCAGTGATAAGGACACCCATCATCATTGAAATCTTCTCAAAGGCTACCGTGATATTTATTTACCATCTAGCCTATTCATAAGTTCATATACACATGCGTAAAGGAAACATCTTCATCAAAACTTCCATAGCTCTAAAGAAGCTTTTAACTGTAGACGTTCAATTCTCACTGTGTGGTTTACCTGAGCTTTGGATCTACATTATTTTTAGATTTAGTGTCTAAAATATTCTTAAAAAATGGATGGACAATGTGTTGGAAATATACAGATTAATGTATTTTTGTATAATGTGGAAACTGAAAAGTGCAAAATAATCAAAAATCAGGACAGGCTGAAGCATGTTTGAAACGCTGTCCTTAAAGCGTTATTTGCCCCTACTCAAGTAAATTGAGTATGCTGGTAGGTTACAGGCAAATAGCTTCTAGGATACGACGAGCCTGGTGTGGGTCTGCGTTCAGCAAACACGAAGGCCCACCAAATGGAACTCAATTACATACTTTCTAGCAGTATTACAGTATAAAGGAAAAAATTCCAAAAGAAGAAGAAAAGAAGAGAAAAGGAGTTTTGACTTCTGCACAGGTCAGTTCAAATCTTCAGCCACTGGTTCAGTTGAACCGTTCTAGACCACACCGCTGGTCTGTTCTTCAAGCTAAGGTTTAAGCCTTGCTATGTTGCTGGAAACACTAGAATATATGAGTGGAGAGGGGCTGGCTGTCTCAGTTCGTATGGGTTTGCTAGAGTGAGTTGAGATGGTTTGGAAACACATTCAGGTCCTCCTTTTATAGGCTATGGTGGCTAGGGGGTTATGATCCAGAGACTTAAATTCCATTAAGCCATTTCTGGCTATTGGAAAACTAGTCGTTTTATTGCCGTTTTCTGACTGTTGTGCATGGTCCATTAAGTTGTTGCATGCTGACTGTTGTGAGACAATAGCTAGCCGTTTTCTAGCTGTTGGGCTAGCCATGCAGCAGTTACATCTGGACCCTGCACTAATGGCTCAGCTGTTATAGTTTCTGCTGCAACAGCTCTTTTCAGTCCCTCTATTTATACTGAGAGATTTCTCTCTCAGTCCTTTAGTCTCTTGCTAACTAGTCACCCGCCATAGCCACTTAGTCGCACCGCGACTCGCACACGTCTAAGTGCAAAGTACGCCACTAGCGCCTCTACAGCCACACTGCCTCACATGCCCACGCCCTCGCACAGAGCCCGCGACCGAGCCCGAGCCCGAGCCCGAGCGCGTGCGCAGGTGTTCTAGTGCTACGCACTGGAACACGCAAGGTCCATAGTCCACGAACTAGGTAGGTAAATATTATAATACTCCGCATCCTTCATATAAACCACAAGTTTTTCTCTTCTCTTTTCCATGTGGGACTATTCCCAAAAAACCCGCAGAAAAGTATTTTTCAAAACAACTTTTTATATTATATATTATTTTATTATTAAAATATTTTTTATTAAAATCAATATTTTTTGCAACACAATGTATATAAAATACATAATTTATGATGGATCCCACAAAGCCCCTTGACAAAGGGATTTTTAGTACAGTGGTCACAAGGTATGATCTACCAAGGCAGTGATCTTTCTCTCATTAAATGTATTTTGTTTAAGCCTAAGGACACTTCCTACTCTTTTTAAGAACAAAATTGTCCTTATGCCAGTGCTCCATTGACTCTAACTTGCCTCAAAGTTGTAAAGGCCCTTTCAAAGAAGAGATTGTGGGTCCCGTAAATCCATAACCGAGCCATTCTTGAGATCTGATCCGTTCATTTGTTTCAGGGCATCCTAGGAAATCGAAGGGTATTGATTTCATCTTCATTTGAGGCCTCTGTGGCCCCTTCAATAGACCTAATGGTGGACTTTCGCTTGGAACTTTTTCCTCTAGCTTAGCCCACCCATGATGTTTTCTTCCATCAATCTTAGGGCCATGTCTTTAAATTATTTCCCAAGCTAATGGTCGGAGTAGATTTCAATGGATATGCACGGTGGGTCCCACAAGAACAATATGAAAAGCTGTGTGTTTTTTTATTAGGGTTGTTTTAGAAAGAGGGGACCACCACCTATTTGAGAGAGAGGGGACAACCACTGAAGAAGGCGGTTAAGACCATTGCTTCCACCTCCATGGCACCCACTCCACCATTCTTCCGGCGTATTTACAATGGTAATCCCTTCATTCTGGTGACATTTCAAGCTTTTCTTCCTGATAGCAACATCCCTAACCATTCCGAAAGTTCCAGCAGTTGGAAGGTAATTGTGTGGGCCCTATTACACTCTCTGGCTAGCCTTCAGTGGTCTTTTCAAGTTTTCCTTCAAGAGAGTGTGATTGATGTAGCGATTAGAGGTAAGAATACGTAGTTGGTTATTTATTTTTATTTTTTTGCGAGGTATGAGGAGAAGATTTTACAAGGAATGAGGTTGTGATGTTTTTTAAGTGTAGCAATTATATATCGCAAGTGGGCACTATGGATCCCCCCTGGCCAGTGTTGACCCCACTTGGGCACTGTGGATCTCACCTGGCCCACTATAAATCCAACTTGCCTATTATGGATCCCAGTTGCCCACTATAGATTTCACTTGGGTAATGTGGATTCCACTTCCCACCGTATATCCTACTTGGGCACCCCATAGATCTCACTTGGGCAATGTCAATGTTAAATTAAATGAATATACATGTGAATGTGGTTGTGAATTATGAATGTTGAATTGTATAAATGTAAATGTGGATATGGTTGCTGATGTGGAGGTGAATGTATTCATTGTGGATCACACCTGGGCCTCTAAAGTATGATCCACAGTGCTCATGGAGAATCCTCCCCTCCCGGGTGAGTTCAAAAGTATCTCAAGTGGCATCCACACCAACATTCATATCTTCATTCACATTCACATCTTCAGTTCAACATTTACATTCACCTCCACGTCTACATTCACACTCACATCTACACACATTTTCATTCATTCTTTCAATTCTAAATCCACATCCATATTTTCATTCATTCAGATTCAACATTCACATCAACTTCATGCATTCCATATTTACTTCCACATTTTCGTTCACGCAATTCAAAATCTCCATCAAACTTCAGTTTTTCATTCATACATTCTATTTAGTATTCACATCCACATCTTTGACTATGTATGAGAGACCACCAAGTCCTTGCTTTAACTATATTCCTAGAAAGTGTCTCCAAAGTGTTCGGTAGAATTTTTTTAACTCTATTGAATGAGAATTTTAAGAAGTGTGAAGAATGCACAAAGTTTTTCATATCCAATACATCGACTTCCTTTGTAACAAGATGGAAGTACAATTTAGCCTGGTAAGACTACATTGTTTGAATGCATAGACATTATGTCATTGATTCACTATTGCTTATTCATCATTTAATTAATTATATTACCTTGTATGTTAATCTGAAGGAAGAAGTCTCCAAGTTTAGACAAATATTATCTTTCTATTGCCTTCAACAACGTAGAAAGACTTAGGTGCAAAGGAGCATACACATTGTGAACTCTAATGCAGTTGAGTCTAAAAAGAAGGAAAATAAGGTATAGGTAATGGCAAGCAGGCCGGAAGACTCGTCATCAAAGAAGTCTGTATCAAAACAAATCACATGAAAGCCGATGACATAGAGATTCTATATGAGAAAGAAGAATCCATCTAAGTATAAGAATTTCAGTTTTTAATTTTAAGGAGATATGTAATTAAATGTATACTTCATTTGGGCAATCACTTTTTTATATGAGTGTTTTGTTTTTTTTATGATGGATATTAAATTGAATGAATGTATTTGTCATTTTTTACACTTCTTAAATACAATGCAGGTGGATGTGAATATGGTTATAGATGTGGATGTAAACAATAAATTAAAAGAATTTGAATGTGGATGTGGATGTGATTGTGATTGTGGTTGTGAATTTTGGATTGAATGGATGTTAATGTGGAACTGTGTGAATGGATATGAATGTGAATGTAGATGTGGTTGTAAATTTTAATTTGAACGGATGTAAATGTTGAATTACATGAATAAAAATGCAAATATGGATGTGGATGTAGATGTTGAATGGAATGAATGAACATATGGATGTGAATGTTAAATTGAATGAATAAAAATTTAAATGTGGATGTAAAATTAAATGAATGAAAATATGGATGACGATATGATTGTGCATGTAAATGTGAATGTTGAATTGAATTAATGAAGATGTGGATGTGAATGAATAAAAATGCATATGAGGGTATGGATGTAAATGTTAAATTTTATGAATGAAGATGTGGATATGAATGTGGATGTTAGATTTGGATTTAATGAATAAATATGTAGATGTTGATGTTGAATTAAATGAATGAAAATATAATTGTAAATGTTGAATTGAATGAATGAATATGTTGATGTAGAGGTGGAGGTAGAGATGGATGTGGATGTGGATGTGAATGTTGAATTAAATGAATGAAAATATGGATGTGAGTGCTAAACAATGAATTCAATGAATGAATATATAGATGTAAATGTTAAATAATGAATTCAGTGAATGAATATGTGGATTTGAATGTGAATGTGAATGTTAAATTGAATGAATGAATATGTATATATTAATACTGAATTTTACTTTTATGCTATAAAATGGTATTCAAATGCGATGATTCTAAACCTATTCGAAAGTTCATTAAATTATATTTTCAACGAGCATAAGATCACTCCAATTGGACTTATAATGATAAAGTTATGGCTATTTTTGTGGGATCCCTCTCGCCCTCTTTTTCAGGTGTAATCCATGTTATGATAGACTTTGGGCCCACTTTTAGGTAATCTAATGGTATTTAAATAAGATGATTCAAAATATATTAGAAAGTTCATTAAATTATCTTTCTAACAAAAATAAGAGCGCATTAATCAAACCTGTAACGAGGGGATTATGTCCATTTTCGTGGAAAGTGTCTCAAGTGGGGTTCGATGTCTCAGGTGTGACCCACAACATCCTAGGTGTGACCCATTGCGTCCAAGTGTGGCCCACAATACTCAGGTACAATTCACAATACTCGGGTGCAATCCACCCCTCCCAGGTGCGATCCAAAGTGCTCAAGAAGGATCCACCCTCTTATATATGATTCACAATGCTCGAGGGGGATCCACCCCTCCCAGGTCCGACAAACAGTGCTCAGGGGTGATCCGCACTTTTCAATAGTGATCTACAGTACTTGAGGGGATTCACCATTCCCAGGTGAGATCCAAAGTACTTAGGGGGACTACCCCCATATACGATCCACAATGCTCAAAAAGGATCCACCCCACCCAAGTGAGATCCATAGTGCTCAGGAGGAATCCACTCCTCCTAAGTGAATTTCAAAGTATCTAAAGTGAGAACCACTCCTCCCCGATGAGATCCACACTTCTAAAATAATTAGTACATTCATTCACCACCACATTCACATTTATATCAACATCTACATCCGCTTTTTTATTCATTCAATTAAAAATCTAAATCCACATTCACAATTACATCCACATCCGTATTCACTTACACATTTTCATTCATTCAATTCAAAATTCAAATTCACTTCCATAATCATATCAACATCCACATTTTCATTAATTAAATTCAAAATTAACATCTATATTCACTTACACATTTTCATTCATTTAATTGAAAATTCACATTCACTTCTACAACCATATCCACATTCACATTTTCATTCATTCAATTTAAAATCACATTCACATTTTCATTCATTCAATTCAAAATTTATATCCACTTTCACATTTTCATTCATACAATTCAATTTTCTCATCCACTTTCACATTTACATTCATACAATTCAATATTCACATCCATTTTCACATTTTCATTCATATAAATTAAAATTCACATCAACTTCCACATGCATATGCACTTTCATATTTGCATTCATACATTCAACATTTATATCCACATCCGCATGCACTAACACACTTGTATTCATACAATTCAAAATTTACATCCACATCCACATCCCACGTCCACATGCACTTCCACATTTTCATTCATACGATTCAACATTCGTATCCACGTTTTCATTCATACAATACAACATTTACATCCACTTCCACATCCATATGCACTTTTATGTTTTCAATCATACAATACAACATTGCATCCACTTTTTCATCCATATGCACTTCCACATTTTCATTTATACAATAAAATATTTATATTCACATCCACATGCACTTCCATATTTTTAATTGTATAATTCTACATCCACACGCACTTCCACATTTTCATTCATTCAATTCAACATTCACATCCATATCCATCTTCATTTTACTCAGCAATCATTAAACAAATGATGAGTACGTTCATTCAATTCAATATCTATTCTTAAAAAAAATTCACAGCACTCTTACAAACAAATGGTTGCCCGAATGACGTATACAAATAATTACATAACTCTTGAAAACAGAAAACTAAAATTCGTATACTAAAATGGATTGTTCCTCGTTCTAAAATAGAATCTCCATGTCCTCGGCCTTGTTTTGAGTGGTTTCAATACGAGCTTTTTTGTCTTCTTTGAAGATGGGCCTGTCGATATACTTTCCAGCACATGTACCTCATCTTCCTCTATTTTAAACTCAACTGTATCGAACTTCACAATGGGCATGCTCCGAAGTCTAGCAGATAACCGATGCATCTCTCTACATTATTCACACTTCTCAAAATCCTCCTTTAGTAGAGTTAAAAATTTTACTGAACACTTCTAGGATACCTTTCTAGGAACATAATCCAAGAAAGAACGTGGTGCTTTCGCATACATCAAACATGTTGTTCATGATGAAAATACTATTAGTGTAAACAATTAACAGAATATAGACCAAAATTTCAGTGGCTAAGTGGCATCCCACAAAAATCAAGTGGGATCCACAATGGCCACATGAGTTCCAAAGTGCCAGGTAGGATCGACAATGGCCAAGTAGAATCTACAGTGTCCAAGTGGGATCCACAAAAGCAAGGTGGGATCCATAGTGGCTAGTTGAGATTCACAAAGGCTACCTAGGTGGGATCCACAATGGCCACATGGGTTCCAAAGTGTCCAAGTGGAATCCATAGTGCTCAATTGGGATCCCCATTGTCCCTTTTAGGATCCATAGGTGCAATTTATAGTGGTAAGGGGGATCCACTCCTCACAGGTGCAGCCCACAACGCTATGGCGGGATCTACCTCTCCCATGTGCGATCCATAGTACTCTGGAGGGATCTATTCCTCCCAGGTGCAATCCATAGTGCTTTAGGGGAATCCATCTCTCCCAAGTCCAATCCACATTCCTCATGTGTGGTTCACTCCTCCAAGTGAGATTCATACTTCCACATTTTCATTCATTCAATTCAAAATTCACCTCCACTTTTATAAACACATTCACATGCACATGTGAAAAATAATAATAATAATAATAATAATAATAATGACACTCTTAAAAATAAATTTTTTTTTTTAAAAAAAAAAAAATTTAAAAACATCACAACCTCCTCCATTCTTTGTCCAATTTCCTCCTCATACCTCGTTCAAAAAAGAAATGAACTTCATATTCCTATCTCCAACCACCGTATCAATCCTACTTTCTAGAAGAAAAACTTGAAAGAAGTGGTCGAAGAGTGTAATGGGGCTTGCATCGCTACTTTTTCAACTCTCGGATCTTTCAAAATGGTTGGGGGTGCCACTCTGGAAGAAAATCTTGAAATATCGCTAGAACTCACCGGAATGGAGGAACTACTGCCATATTGACGTCATAAGATTGCCAGAGTGGGTCCTACGAAAGTTACAACAATGGTCGTAACAGCCTTCTTTGATGGTGGTCCCCTCTCTTAAAAATACCCTCCGAAAAAAAAAAAAAGGTATCCAATAAGGAAAGAAAGACCTCCATCAAGATCCCCAAGAAGCTTTTAATGGTAGGCATTTAATCACCATTGTTTCCCGTGGTGTGGTCTACCTGAGTTTTGAATCTGCTTTATTTTTAGGCTCATGCCCTGAAATCATCTGGCAAAACAGATGTTTACATTGGATATACAACACATACATACATACATCAAGGTGGGGCAAATTTGCTCTAAACCTGTAACGACCTTGGAATTTTTGTGCTAATCTTTCCTTAAGTAGTTGTTTTTGGGGTAATTAGCGCTTTACTTGATTGCTTGTGAAATTCGCATCAGTCACTTTAAATTGTATCTGCATGGCTCTAAACGTGTAGATTAGTGAGCGCTACGTTACTCTGAAATCTGGGATCCATCGCTAAATCCAGTTGTTCTGGGGATTTTTTGGAAGATCTGGATCGGACCTAGACCGCGCGTCGAAAGTCCGATGGCGATGATCTTAGGCTGTTGCGGTCACTGAGTTGGGCTTGGTCTTCACCTCGAAAATCAAGTCGATCTGATTTCCGGGTCGATTTGGTTGAGCTCGGAGTGAAGAGTGTGAGAACGGTTGGAATTTATTAAGCTTTTATGAAATTCGAGTCGTGTCGCTGCGGACGATTTTAAGCTATCGACCGTTGGATTCGACCCAATTTCACCCTCGAATCAGGAAGTTGGCCCGGGCATATCCTAGTGCTTGTGGACTGATCGAGTTTCCGTGACCGTTGAATTGAGTGTGGTCCGCCACGGTGGATCTGCAAACCCGATCGGAACTTCGCCTGACCTAGATCCATGGTCGGTGAGCTTAAGTCCGACCTTTCGTGGTTATATGCCCACCAAGTGCTTCGTTGGATCGAGAAATGCGTACTTTGGTTATAACCTAAGTATACCTTGACCCCTTGGGTTATTTCCATCATTTTAAGGTCTATATATAGTCCTTAAACCCTAGCTCTCATTTCCATACGAATTTTCTCTAACCCTAGCTTGGAAAGAGAGTGGAAAAGAGAGAGTTAGTGAGAGAGATTGGTTGGTGAATCATCTTGATTCTTCCTTGTTTTTCTTCACCTTTGAACCTTCACTTTGAATCGTTCCTTCTGACGATTCTGAGTTCTTTTGGGGTAAGTTAACCTAACCCTAACCCGTGTTAGAGCTTAGACTAGACTTGGTGTTGTTGTATCTCATTTCTATCCTTATTTTAGGGTATTCTTGCGACTTTCACAAATACAAATCGTCTAAATCACTTCGGCGGTTCTTTCTTTGCTTAGGTGCGGACTTTAAGTGTATAGGTTATGGTTTTCAAGGCTTTCAATCCCAGTTAGTGATTTATTCTTGTTATGGATGAGATTTCACATGTCAAATGTTATGTTTACATTGCTTTCCTGATATGCATGTGCTATATTGAGATTTGTGTATTCTAAGTGTATTTATAAAGTACCGTATACGTATAAAATACGCACTTGTGCTTGCCATGATTATTGGTCATGTATGTATGTTAGATGCATGTATGACAACTCCTTGGTAAAGGGAATTGTCTAAGTGCATGTATTCCAACATACGTCATGTATGTTATTCCTTGTATGCTAAGTGTTTGTAGAAATGCATGAATGACCTAAGTGTAACTGATTACACTAAGTGTGGGCGTTGAGAAGTTGATTCTCAATACTCCCATGGATGCGCATGATTTCCTTTATGCATTTACATTTCAAGTTATTTAAATTCAAGCATTCCTATGCTTACATTTATATTAAGTTGATTATTCTTCAGATGTGTATGTAACATGATTTGAGTTGTTGATCCATTCCTGTTTTACATTCCATATGAATATCTGTCGTAGTGTAGGATGTTTGGGACTATGCCTTAGTCCAGGAAATCGGTAATTGACCCTATGGTCGTGGTTGAGATTGCTTTCGCCACGTGAGACGCATTAGACGAACCCGAGTCGTATTAGAGTTGTCGGCAGTGGTTCGACCACGCGGAGTGTTTGCGCACTCCATGTCGTTCAATTCAACGTGCGCTCGTGCTAGTCGAGTTCGTCAAATAACCCGATTGTCCAGTGTATGTTAACCATGTATGGACGCTACTGCTTGAATCTAGGGTACCGAACTTACCGGTGAAATCCTATTAACTATGGTACTCGATCCGCTAAGACTCATGAGCCGGACATGGTGGTATGGGACACCGTGGTCGAGCCGTCGGCCACGCTGGGGTGACGAGCCTCCCGTAGTGACCAAAGTGAGCAACTTAATCTCGTGAGCCGATTATGGTGGTATGGGACACTATATTCGTCTTTGTCGGCTACATTGATTGGTGACGAGCCCTTTGTAGTGACCTCGAGCATACCTGGATACCGCAAGGAGGTGACGAGCCGATCTGTGGTAGTAAGGGCATGAAAGGCGTGCATTGATTGGTGACGAGCCCTTTGCTACGACCTTAAATATAAAATCGTATGAGATGTCTAGGATTGACGACCCTAGTATGGATCACTGTTTGGATGGTGACATGAGGAAGGTATCTTAGCTTCCCAATCCTGTTGTGTGAAACGGACTAATAACAACTTGGTAATCATATCCATGCACCGCATTTGCATGTGCTTTGTAGATGTGGCGCACTTTGAGGCGATGTCATGCGTAACGTAAGATGAAGACGCTGAAGGTGTACGTGTGAGGGCACGCATCATACCGCATTCATACTTGCATTAATAAGAGTACTTAGGATTTATTTAATTGTCCTGCTTTATCATTACTGTTTGATTGAACTGATAGCATGTTAACCAGTGCCTTATTGTTCCACTGAGTTGATCACTCACTCCCACGTTTCTGGGGCGGTGTTCTGAACACCCACCGGACTGTCTTAGGCCCGATGTTGCGAGATGTGGATGCGGACGTCGAGGCGAGCGAGCGGATGACGACGAGGCTGCCTTCTCCTATATGCAGTTTTCAGACGGGTTCTAGCGAGCCTCGGTCTGTTGCGCGGGATCTATGGGATTACTATTTTGGGAACTGAAATGATGTAACTTGTACTTATAATTTTGATAAATAACACTTTCAAATGATCTGGCTTGTATATGTAATTCAGGGATTTACACTTGTACACATATTTTACTATAAGTCTTCCGCTTGCTTTATTCACTTATCCCTGAATCATATCTGCATTTTGGCTTAATCTATCCCTTGTTTATGTGCTAATACAGTCAACATAAATCATTCATTAATTATGTTGCATAAGTGATGTTTTGGAACTCGGGAGCTGAGTTATGCTCGACCCCCGAATTTCAGGGCGTTACAAAACCCTTTGTAATCGAATATCGGTCACTTCGCTATGTTAACAGTCCACCTGTGAAATAGAAGGAATAGAATCTTACAGTCTCTAAGGGGTCGTTTGGATGCCTATAAAATCAATTAGTTGTAATCGAATTACAAGTAATCAGATTTCATGGGACGTCTATAAAATCCATCACTTGTAATCCAATTATAAGTAATCAGATTTCAGGGTACGTTTGGATGGTTGTACTTGTCTGTAACCAGATTGCAGGCTATAATCGGATTACAACTTTCACTTGTAATCTAAAACACAACAAAATGGCATGTTTCAAATTAGGTAAAGGGATTTCAAGCAATTAAAAAAAAAAAAAAATCTTAAAGGGAGAGTTATGCTCACATGCCAATTGCAAGGCGTTTGTGAAACCTCAAAAGAAGAAAATAGATTACTACAAATATTTTTCTGTCTCTCGCAAGATAGCTCTAAAAGACTATTTTAAGAAAACCTAGTTTCTAATGAAAGTCAAGAGCTGGTTTAATTCAATGCTAGAGATTGCCTACTTTTCATAAGTGACAAGTCCACAAGATTTCCTGCGAAAACCTTTAACAGCTGTGATGGTGGGGCCCACCATGATGCTTGTGAGAATCCACCCTATACATCTGTTTTGCCTGATCATACCAGGACATGGGCAAAAAAAAAACAGATAGATCGAAAACTCAAGTGGATCATATGACCAGAAAAGGTGGGTAGGGAAATGCCTATCGACTGTGGTCCACTGCCATGTTTATATGCCATATAGACCCTTCATAAGTTCATTCCTACCGAGATGAACTGAAAACACAAAAATACTAGCCTTCGACCGTATTATTTATGTCATCCAAACCATTAATCAGGTGCACCCCACCAGGATAAGTAACACCCTAAAATTCAAACAATTCCAAAACTTAGTTGGATCACAGCAATTGAAGATATATTGGTTTCAAGCATGTTGTCCCACCTGATTTTTGGATCGAGATCATTCTTGGTATATACAGTGAACATGAGGAGGCACACCAAATGCACGGTTTGGATTATAAATACAAATCATGAGTGGGTCCCACACATCTTGAACGCTTGTCATTCCCCTTATCATAACTCATAAGCAACATATTAGAAGATGTCAGAATTTTCTCAACAAACTCCTTTACCCCTTTTTTCCATTTTTGTACAGATGAATAGAGATGCATTCAACTCTTATCAGTACAACTTCCATTAAACATCACAGAGCACAACAGTGTCCACATTGGTACACAGAAGATTGTGTACAAAGATATATCCCACCGTCGACAGGTTGCAGGTGGCCCACCCATACACCACCAAAATAGGATTGATCAAGAACCCCATTTCGAATGTGCATAGGGATTCCCACCCGCCGTCAATGGACGGTGGAAGATTTTCGGCACATAATTTTAGTACCAATCAGACGCATGCAATCTCTTCCACTGGGCATACACATCTTTTTCAGTTCCAACATCTCAAACTTAAATGCACTATGAGTGGGCCGCGACCAATTGGTGTCATCTCGGACCCGAGAGCTCAATTGCTTCAATGACGAGAGAAGAATCCTCAACAAAGTCCATGTACCTCTGGGGCGTGTTATCAGATGATCGGGACCTCGGCGTCTCAACCTTCTGAGAGGCCTCCCATTTCTCGGCCAGGCCGTCACCTTCCAACATCCGCACCACTTCTGACATTTTCGGGCGGTGGGAGGGGTGGAACTGGGTGCATAGTAACGCGACCTGGACCATTTCTTCCAACTCAACTCGGTTGAACTTGTTCTTTAGATCTTTGTCCACCATCAGATAGAGCTTGTTCTCTTGATGAAGCTTCTTCACCTACAAAACATGGGAAAAAGTGGGGAGATAAAACAATGTTTGATCAAGCAGGCTGTACAAGTGGGGCCCACTTTGGTGATGGGACCATTCTTTCAGTGGGCCAGTTTGGACATCAGTTCCATAAATGCTTGGTTTACAACCCATCTAAAGTCACCACCCGAATTGGATAGTTTGATCTGAGTTAATACATGTCATTTGTGCGACTTCAGAGTGCCATATGAACCATCATGCTATGCCAGAGTATCACGGCTTTCCTCATTAAAAATAGCCTTCTGTCCTAAAGATACTTCTCATCAAACAAGAAGGGGAGAAAGAGAAAAGAATCTTACCCAATCAAGCATTGCGCCTTTCTGATTGGCCGCCCGTCCAAAATCCAACGCCTTCTGACCTGTGATCAGCTCTAGGAGCAAGATACCGAAGCCAAAAACATCAGTTTTTTCCGATGACTGGCCCGTCGATAAGTACTCTGGAGCTATATGCCCGACCGTACCACGCACAGCTGTGGTCACGTGTGAGTCCCGGTGATCCAAGAGCTTTGCCAACCCAAAATCTCCGACGACGGCTTCGAAGTCTTCGTCGAGAAGAATGTTGGCAGCTTTCACGTCACGGTGAATTATTTTTGGGTCACACTGCTCGTGCAAATACAATAGCCCCCGGGCAGTTCCTAATGCTATCCTCTTTCGCCCCGGCCAATCTAAAGCTGGTTTACCATGAATGTGATCTGTAAGACAAACCAACAACTTAGAAATGAAGCATTTTCAGGAGAGAGAGAGAGAGAGAGAGAGAGAGAGAGAGAGAGAGAGAGCATTTATTCTCCTAGTTTCATAAATGATAAAGGAAATTGATATTAACACCCACCCACAAATGACATGTGCCTTCTTCTTCCATATTTTGTAATATAAGAGTACAATTTTTGAAGTATCGTACTACCAAGAGTACAACTTTGAAGTATGTTGTACTACCAAAAGTAGAAAGAAGGGTGCCGCTTTCCACAAGGGCGGGAGTAAATATCAGCTCTCATATGAGACCTGTCATATTATAAGTACAACTGAAGTAGGGAGCCATCTCTCCACAGTAGACAAGGCAAGGAGATGTATCGACCGGGACAGTCCATTTAGCGGGCTCTATCATGGACGGCCCATGTTTCAAAAACCAAACCAATTAGACAATCCTGTCTGTCACAGTTCTCCAATTTCCCTTGATGAATGTGTGGCCATCAACTATTTTCATCTCACACCGTCACTTTGAAAGCCACCTATCAGATGTATAGTACAATCGGATATTTTCGTATTTGGATACACAGGCATCCAAAGGGCCACTAGATGGATGTACCGGATTGATTCATTACCCTGCCACTTGTACTGCAACAAATCGGCTCTACCATAATCCGGTTCTATCAGCTTTACTGTATCATCCATCTGGGCATGTAAAATGCAACTCAAATCACTTTGCTATCCAAAATACTTCAGGGAGAAAAGAGACGGCTAAAAATAAGTTGGTCCATGGTTCAAATCCAGCAGACAGGAATCCTCCATTCAAGCATTTAGGGCATCGTCTGACTAGCACTACTCTGAGGTTATGGCTCGTCAATGATGGGCCCACCAAATTATCGGTCCATATTTTGTATACATATGCCACATTTTCCAACGGAGGTGTTTGTGACAATTGACTGTCATTACTCTGCATGTGATATGAAATACCTAACTAATATGGCTGCTCACCTCTTAATCTAGAGGCAACGCTTCCATTTGCCATGTAAGGGTAGACAAGAAGCCTCTCGTTCTCCGTTGAGCAGAACCCCCAAAGCCGGAGAAGATTGCGGTGCACGGCCAAACTAATCAGCTCCACTTCTGTCTGGAATTGAACTTCACCGCCCGCCGCATTGTAATCTTTTAACCTTTTTACAGCCACTAGGGTACCATCTTGCAAGCAACCTTTGTACACAGTCCCAAAACCTCCCCGCCCTACAATATTTTTCGAATTGAAATGATCGGTGGCGGCCCGAAGCTCCTTGAATGAGTACCTCTTCAGATGTCCCAAGCACACCTCTGGATCGTATTGATCTGACAGGCAAATTTGAAGTCAGAAGAAAAGGCCAGCGGACATGCCCAAGACAAGTACATGCACACTAGAAATTTTCTAGATTGTAAAGCATACATAACCATCTCTCCACAATGAGTTGCTCTGAATCTGGTCCTTCTAACATGCACACACGAATGCACCCACACCACATGCACAACATATTCAGAGAGAGAGACAGAGAGACAGAGAGAGATGACAAGACCTATCAAATGGATGGTTCAGATTTATGACAAGACCCATCTTTCTGTGAAAACTAACACAGACCCATTTCAAAGGACATCAGAAAGATGGAATCACCCAATCTTTTCATTTTTTTTTAATGTTATTTTTATTATTATTTTCATGGTGGCCAATGAAGAGTGGGCTGGACCAAATGGGCAGTCTAGATGATATGGACTACCAGCATGTCCATGTCAATGTTGCCTAGATCGAGATCACTCCAGTATGTGGCATGGAAACATTTACACAGTGCGCTACTTTCTCCAATGTGTGGTGCTCTGGGTGTTGTATAACGTGGATTTGTAATTTGCATATGAAATGATGAATATATGGTAAAAGCTTTATATACAAAATTACAAATTGATATTGTAATTTGTATATGAAATGATGAATATTATTATTATAGGTCCCACATGCAGATCATCATCATCATCATCATCTAAGCCTTAACCTAACAAATGTGCGTGGTGAAATGCTCACATGGGAACCAGTTCTCATGGGAACTCGTGAGCACTTTTTTGACACGTGATGTGGGCAAAAATCCAAACGGTCTACCAGATGAATCACCTCATGAAACTCCCAGGGCGCAAAAGTTAGCCTGATCCAAAAATCTGGCAGGCCATGGCAAAGTGAGAGGGAATTCCCTCCCTTGATTTGCCTCTCACCTTGCAATGCCCCACCAGATTTTTGGATCAGGCTAACTTTTGGGACATGGGGGTTTCATGCGGTGACTCACATTACAAACGTAATCTACACCAGGAGAAAATAGCAGTCCAGATCACAAATGACCCAGAATCGGGATCACAGGATTCGGAACATAAAACAGGGCAGATTTAGGTAACATTGGTCCATATGCAACTAGATGCACAGGAAGCTCCAGGGGTCTGTCAGCATACACACACACGCATGCACACATTCATCCAAATGCAACTGGATGCCTTGGAAGCTTCGGAGGTCTGTTAGATGTGCTGGCAGCTTCAGGGCTCTATCGGCACTGCACGCACGCATACATGCACGCATACTCACCCACACGCACAGAGAGAGAGAGAGAGAGAGAGAGAGAGAGAGAGAGAGAGAGAGATGAAAGCAAATAAAAACCAACAGAAATACAAAGCAAGGAATGGAAAATGCTTGCTAATTACAAGTAAAAAGATGACAATGTGAAAGCCCCCGTATACATAAACTGCAATTTCTTGTAACTGCCAAATAATGCATAAGGTGAAAGCAGAAAAATGAATTTGCCAATGCAGGCAGCAATCCGAGAAACCAGAAACATGGGTTGAAAACTTGAAGCTATACAAATACCAACCATTAACATCAAAGAAAATCTGTCGATGGTGTCGGTGCCGCCACCAAAGGAGCAGCCCCACAGCAATTATCACTACGGATACAGAACCGAGGCTTGCACCAAAAGCAATAGCCACCTTACGGCTTCTTGTTCCTCCTTGTTGTGACTGACCTGAGAAAAGGAAGAGATGCCTATAGTTTAGAATAGTCTGAAAGGAAAAGCACCAAAGCGTTTCAAAACATTTATCATCCAAAAAAAAATATTAAGGCCGTGTTTGGAAGCACTATCAAATTGGAATCCAATAATTATTTTGACAATGAGAAAATGGCCAAATAATGAGGAAGTAGACCTCAAATTGCAGTTACATTTCTTTCAAGCTGAACAGCCTGAACTTGAAAATGCAAATGCAATTTTGGAGCCTGGTCCTACAAAATTACAATTTAGAACTGATCACCTAAAGGCACACTACACTGTAACAATGGTACAGCATGTTTTCAGCCATGAAAAATCAGGGGGATTTTTTTTTCATGGCTGAAAATGCACTTTGCCGCTGTTGCGGGGCAGTGCACCTGTAGGAGATCAGTTCCCATTACAATCTGGTCATTTCATTATTGCAATTTAATTACATAGTACATCCAAACGCAACCCAAACTCTACAACCATCAAAACTTCTCTTTGTTAAATCACCTTTTAGAGAATCTGGTGAGTACGAAAGTGGCTCGGTTGTCACAGCAGAACAGTTGTTTCCGGAACTTGGGCCACAAATTAAAGGATTTCCAACAATGCTGAAAAGAGAGAGAGAGAGAGAGAGAGAGAGAGAGAGAGAGAGAGAGAGAGAAGAAACTCAACAGTCAAGCACCACTTCAAAAGATCACCTCATCGGTAACATGGACAATCCATTTTAAAGAAAATTGCCATATGCGACACATCCCACACATTCATGGGACACAGTTTAGAATTCTACTAGGAGAAAACTTTAATTTATCTTTTCTTTATATCATACGTTTGGCAGCATTTGGATATTGTCAATTAGTTCCAAACTTCTAATGTGCTTCTAGCAATTTATCTTTCGTTCATCTTGTATCATAGCAGTATTTGGATATTGTGCGTTCTAATGTATTTCTAGCAATGCAAATGCATTAATATATCCCGCATTTACATACTAGATTTTATATAAGAGGTCTCAAGTCCAACTGGTTGGACTGCAAGCTATGGTACACCCAATGGATAACTTTCAACCTTTCATGTGCAGGCAGCATCGAACCCATACGATAGATTGGTCCCATCATGAGGATCACATCATGCAGAAATCAGTCATATCTGATCATCAAGTGGATCACACTTCTAGTTTGGAATTTATCACAGCTAGGCATTGCTTTCTACACTATGACCCACCTGATGGGTAGATGGGGCTAATTTTTGCACAACGTGATCTTGGTGGGCCCAACGTAAGCATGCACTTAATATGTCAGAAGCTATCCACTGGCGGACCATAACTTGTGGCCCGACTGGTTGGAATTGAGACCTCTTTATATAATAATATATTTTTCAATTATATCATTATATGCCTGTAAAGACATGTTGGCTCATTGGATTTTTCAAGGGTCCCTTGCATCCAACAGCTTGTGTCCACTGTCCACGGCTGACACCAACACATCCATGCTCCTTGCAAGTTAAATGGGTTGCCTCAAAATCAAAGAAGAAATGATGAAATGTTCACAGAATTGCTTACTTGAAAGTTCTAGCTGATATCTTTGGCAAGGAACCACTCAGATTGTTGTAGGAAAGATCTCTGCAAGCAATTTCAAGATTAATAATGACTTGTTTTTCCAATAATGAGATAAAACATTTAAATTCAGGCTTTTCCAGATAAAACATTCAAAGAAAAAAAATGAAAGAGTCAAAGGATATAGAATCATACAAGAGAGTGAGACCTTCGACGTTGGACAGAGATTCGGGCAAGGGTCCAGAAAGGCTGTTGTTATTCAAACGCCTGACGAAGAACGAAACAGAACAACCGATCAGTTTCCTAACCCAAGAAATCTTTCCTTTAAAAAATAAAATGAGCCTAAAGGAAATTCTGAGCGATTTAGATGCAGGTTATGGGAACCAAAGCATTGTAAAATTCACCAATCTTACAGGTAGTTCAGGTTCTCCAGATACCCTATTGAACTGGGTATCTGACCGTTGAACTTATTAGTTGAGAGATCGAGCGTTTCAAGCTTCTCCAGCTTTCCAATGTCAGCAGGAATAGGACCCGAAATGGCATTATTCTGCAGCAACCTATATTGGACCAAAAACCGCATATCATCTTCTACATAAAACTACAATCTTATAAGTTTTTATAAGAAGATTCTAGATTTTCATTCCTAAAGGAAATGAAAGGAAGAAAATAGACAATGCTGGATTGAATGAAACGAATCAGATGAGATGATCCTAGCAGTTGATCTGGCAAGCTCCATTATAGTATGGGAATAGCCAGTACCTCGCTTACCAGATGTTGCTACCCATCTGATGAAAATGAAAAAAGAAAAACCAATGGTCCACACTTCCATTTCTAGGGAACCTAACATCACCATGGGCCCACCATAAGAGCAACTTGGGTTAATAAATGTAGGCCAGACATGTTGATTGGGGCCCGATCAAATGGCCAATCAAGATGGAATATTGAGGGTTCTTCCCATAGACATGCATGCACGATTTGATTATTCCCCTCATACATTCTACATTTTATAGAAGCTAAAACTCGACGGATGAAAACCACCATCGCTCAAAATAAAGAGTTTCCACTTACACAGATTGCAGATTGGTAAGGTTTCCGATCCCTGGCGATAATTTCCCAGACAAGCTCTGACTAGGTAGCCCGCTGATAGCATTAAAACCCAAAAGAGAAAATCATAAAATGAGCATGTTCAAGTGAGATAAACGGATGGATGATCATGGATTTTTGTCCGATTTAAGCAGTAGTATCTTACAGAACTGAAACATAGCCATCGGAAGAACAGGTAACCATCCTCCACCCACAAGGATCAACTGAATTGATATCCCAGTTCTCCAATACATTGTGCGGGTCATTCAGTTCGTTCTTTATAGCCATCAAGGCGACAACTGCATTAGGGGAGAGAGAGAGAGAGAGAGAGAGAGAGAGAGAGAGAGATTAGAGAATGCTGGTAATGTATCATAAAATCAATACAAGATTTCAATCTAAAAGTTGGTCACAAAAAACAGAAAATAGGTCCTTCAGATAATCTCAGATGGACTCAATTACAAATCTTCCACTAAAAAACGAGAATAATAGCAGCATTTTCATCAGATAAACACAAAACAAGGGCCATTCAAACATTCTAGCAGTATTCAAATCGAAAGAAAAGGGAAAATGAAAAGAATCATTAAGGCAGCATTTGCTGCAAGAAAAATAATCCAGGATTTTGGTTTCCTGATCTAATTAGAATTTCCAAAACCACGAAACGATACACGAGCTCTTTCTTTCCAATACAGCACAAAAGAGCCCCATTTTGTAATTTTGGAACTTCTACTGAACTAGAAATTCCATCGAATTATTTTTCCGTTCTTTAAACGGCATGAACCAGCCAGCTTCTAAAGAACACATATATTTCTCAATACAAATCAAGAAACCCAAAATATTAGGAAGGAAAGTGAATAAAAATATCCTAATACAAATGCAGAAAAGTACATTAATTACAGAAATGAAAGAAATCCAATTTCCACTATTATAAACAACAACAAAAACACTAAAAATCAATGAGAGAACTATGCATATAGTCTTCTACACTTCCAAAACAGCATCTACTTATTCAGAAGCAGCAATTCATATAGAGGAAAAATGAAAGGAAAAAAAAGGACAAGATCTAACTAACCTTCATAGTTTATACCAGAAGGAGATAAAGTAGCAGAAGAACTCTCCATCCATGCTAAAACCAGAAATCCCATTTCCCAAAACAGGAAATCTCTTCTTTCCATCCTCTTTTCCAGTCCAAATACAAGACTTCTAACTTCTCTCAGTCAAAACCCAAATGCAAAAATTACCATTACCAAAAAGGAAACCAACTCCACTTATTCAAACTACAAAACCACCATTTTCAGCAGAAAAAATTTTTAAAAAAAAGAAGGGTAAAAGGCGATGATCTTTCTAGCTACTTCTTTCCATGGACCCAATCAAAAGCCTCTCGTACTGAAAATCTTGCTGGAACTTCAACCCGGCTCTAGCCTTTTATCTTCCAAAAAACTCAACAAAAACCTCTACAGTAAGAACCCAGATGCCAGAAACTGAAAGTTCATCCCACAAACCATTATCTCGACAGAAAAGTAACCAAAAACTCACTTTCTATAGCTTCTTTTTCAACAAACTCCATCAAAAGCCTCTCACAATAAAAACCAGATCCCAATAGCCAAACTTCCACCCCAAAAACCACTATTTTCAGCAGAAAGGAAGAAACCTCCCAGCTTTTAAATACAAACTCCTTCAAGATCCACTCAGACACTTCTCATACAAAAACCCAGATGCCAAAGCTGAAATTAAAACTCCAGAACTAGTATGCCATCAGAAAAATAGCAAGAAAAAACCCCAACTTTTTTATACAAACTCCATTCAAATCCTCTGCAATCAAAAACCCAGATGCCAAACGACTGTTTCTCAATAAAAACCACTTATCTCAATCCGACTTCTCCATCTTCCAACCATTTCTTCCAAATAAAAGGCCCAGAATCCAGAAAAAGGAGAGATTCTTCCCTCAATAACAAGCTCCAACGTCTCTGAAAATTCAAAATCCTAGAGAATTGAGAATCCCATCTCTCATCTTTACACAATCTTCGCAAATTTCGTTCTGTATGTTGTTGGTTTCTATCCCCTGCTTTCTTCTCCACCCACCGCGATTCTCTCTCCAACCCAAGCAAGCAAAACAACACAAGCAAACGCACAAGCAAACACGCAATGGCCGAATGGAAAAGGCCAAACAGACACAAATACAGAGGGAGAGAGTGAGAGAGAGAGAGTGAGGAAACGGGATTTTGTTTTCTTTTTCTTTTCTTCTTGTGAGGGGATATAAAAGCATGTAAGCCTCGGACTACTGAAGTAAAATCACACTTGCCAGCTGGACCACGTGAATCTGTGTGTGACCCACTTCAATAAGTGGGTCCCACCATATCCCTCTTTTCCTGTAAAGATGATCCTAACCATTCGAAAATTTTACATTAGATACAAACTATCTATAATTTGATTACATTTCTGTATATAGATCGAACGACTGGAAAAGTTCGTGAAGGTCAAACTTCTCTTTTAGCCTATCCACAGAAGGAATCATCTTTCCAACGGTTCAGATCATCCGTATCTATAGCCCAACTAGCAGAAAAAGAATTCACTTCGGTAGTCCTGCGACTACAGTACTTTTCTTTTCCTTTTGGTAGCTCTGGTTTGGATTGATTGGACTGAAAGACGATCAGAAAAGCGAACGAAAGGATGGGAGAAAATAAAATTAAATAAAAAAAGCGGGCAGGTAAGAAAATAAGAAATATCATTCGCTTAGAACTACAGTGATTGTTCACCATCACTTTTTTAAGTTGTCATATCAGATATACCGTACACGTGGCATAATACATCGATCCTGAATGTCTTGTGGGCCATTTTCTGATGATTATCATAGCACAAAATTCAAATTGATTAGACGGCTATCTGATTTTGCTTGTTTAGTTTTGGACAGCTAAGCAATGTATTTACATCCGTTAATTTTAGTAACCAACAATTGATGGTTGAGATGGTGAGATTTCGGAGTGGATTATCTGTACAAAATGGTCCGCACTAATTCGACGGTCTAGATCCATACGGGCACGCGGCATGTGGTTCGGATGAAACACTGCCGCAGGTGGTCTGGTGGAGCTCTACTCCGTGACTGGCGGATACCTCAATCGGGTACGGCTTTGGTGGTTCATTGATTGTGGGGCCCATAATGTATATGACTTACATCTACACTGTACATCCGTTTTAACAGCTCATTTTAGAGTATGGTTCCAAAAATGATGGAGATCCAAATCTTAGGTGGGTCACACTACACGAAACAGTAGTAATTGAATACTCATCATTAAAAACCTCTCAAGAGGGCCACCGGAATTTTTATTTTCCATCCAACCTGTTGATAACATCAACAAAAACCTGGATGAATGGAAAATATAAATATCAGCTTGATCCAAAACTTCCGTGGCCCACAGTAAGTTTTTAATGATCAGTCATCACTTTTTCCTGTGGTGTGGTCATTAAATTCGGATCTGCTTCGTTTTGGGAATCCTCCACTAAAATGAGATGTCAAAACGGATGGACGTCATGGATGTAAGTCACATACATCAAGGTGAGCCCCACAGGGATCCACCCACCTCGCGGATCCACCGAAGCCGTTCCTATCCATCTCTGAAGGGCATCCCTCAAATCAAAGGTAGGAATAAAATCACTTAACGTCCAGGTAATATGTGGGGTAAATTTATAAAAAATGATAGGAGGTATTTTCTGTCATAGGACCCAGTATATGGATGGAACCGATCTATGCATCATCCTATCCTGTGGAACTATGGAGAGATGGCGGTACCATGATTTGGTGCTCCCCGTTCTACCGTATCGTCCTTTTCTAGTCTACCATCTCATCTTTTTGGCTTGTCAGGTCACGTGCTTGATTTGTCTCAGGCTTTGTTGGCTTTTGGGTTTTGGTTGAAATAAAAAGGAGAAGCCTTTTGGTGGGATTTTGGCAGGGGATGTCTCTGGTGTCTAAAATGCGCCGTAGGGGCCACACGAGCATCGACTACTACCCGATACTGTAAAAGCATGTGTCTCTGGTACCATCGACTACTGTAGGCGTATATTAGTTTATTCGGTGTTGGTTTTTTTTTCGGGAAGCTTCACCACATGCCATGTTGATGGTACTGTTGAGTTTGGGAGGCGAGGGATTACCGATTTGAATGATCCTCCAGCCCAAGAAATGAACGGTTAATCCCACGTGTTGATTTGGGAGAAGCGTGCCCAATATTTAAGTGATCCGGACGGTTGATCTGGTGGGCTTTGATGTTGGTATCCCACTCCTTAAAAATCTCTGTTCACATTCACCATGTAAAGATCATCCACCGTTGATCTGGGGGAAATCTTGCTTTGTGGCCCTTGAACAAGGGGCCCACTTGATGAAACATTTTAACCACTTCACAAGCGTGGCCATCATAGAGGAGCAACTTGGACGTCTGTGATTAAACTTATCACTGTTCGATCAAGATCATACATTTCGATGGGAAGTGGACCCCACCCAAAAATGATCTCAACGGGTGTCGCGGCGTGGATGAAGAGTATTGTCCTTCTTCAAATGATTTTGGTAATTACTATAGCGCGCCATTGCAGTACACGAGCTTAAATGGAACTGCTGGATTTACTGCCGCCTTGCGCACGGTGAATCTGTGGAGAAATTATTACACATTGATATTACCGTATGTTCGAGCTACGAGAGGCCCACCCGTCGTGAGCGTGAGTGCCATCTAAACCGTCAATAGATCCCACCCTCTCCCGTAGTTAGATCTAATCCAACTGATCCATAACTCATGTGGGCCACGCGAGGGGGACAGTGGGGAACATTGGGAAGGGTGATGCTCACCGTAGAAATTTTCAGAAGAAATGTGGGGTCCATCGCATATATGACATGCCATCGAACCTATTAATCAAGTGCGTCCCACCAAGATGAAGGGATATAGAAAATTTTAGGGCATTAAAAAACTTATATGGGCCACACCGGGTGAATATGTAGGTTTTAGGCATGAACATATATTGGTCCCTTTGGTTTGTCCCAAATGAGTTCTGGATCATGATAACTCCTGAGGTACAAGATGAACATAGGATTCGTGCCAGATGCACGGTTTGGATTCTACATACACATTGCATATGGGCCCACAAATGTCGAATGTACGGTAATTATCATACATTCACGTTTAGACTCCCCCAGCTAAAATGACTGCATTCCTTGTACCTTCTCTTTTTCACATCTTTTCGAGCTAAAGTCCTGCTTTTTAAAATCCAGACTACCTGGCTTCCAATAACAGATCCTTCCCGATTGAACGGTTGGGATCTTCTGATCAATGAGATATCAGCCATTGCTTCAGGTGAATGTGCCACGTGTACGGCTCAGATGTGCCGCAGAATGGGAAATCAGCACCTTAGTTACTCAGGTACCGTGGATGACGAATCATGAGATTGTATTTGTTAATTGAATATATCTGTAGAGAATTAGGTGGTTGGATACCGGATTAGTTAGCTGGTGGGTCCCACTGGCGTAATAGTGGACCCCACCCCGGGGGGACCCATATGGTTAGTCCGGTATTGGACCACCTACCATGATTTTTGGCTTCTTTCGACCTTTTGATAAAGAGAAACTTTGGCAGAAGATGATGGATGATACGCAGTTTCTTAGAAACTGTACACGTGGCATGTAAGTATTCAATTTAAACCGTCCAAAATATGGATCCCAGGTTACATATACCCAAAACCAAAAATTAAGTTTATTCGATAATCTAATTATCAGATTCGTAGTCATTATTGGACAGTTAAAATGGGAATTTTTAATGGTTTCCTTTCAACGAACAAGCATCGGAAAATCAGAGGCTAGGATCATTTAAACAATCTGATTTTGAGAAGGTTATTTATCGACAGTGGGTCCATGAATTTAGTCGGTTTAATTGATTTTATGTATGCCACGTGTACAGCTTCTGAGCGCCTGCGCATCAAAGCTGCCTAAGTACTCTATAACTCTCTTAAAAATCATGATTAGCCATGAAAGGATTTGTATCTTACAATGCTCGGGCTGAGAGTTTAATTCGGGTTTTCAGATTGTATGAGTGGGACCCGTGGCTTAGTGATCCACTCCGTTGGTACTATTTATCCACCGTGGATGGCCAATGCACCAAAAAAAATCTCTGGATCGGAAGAATATCAACCGTTCAATGGGTGTCCAACAAATGAACGGCTAAGAAAGAAAGTACATAAACAGCTGGCATTCAACGGTTTGATTCAATCCATGATTTGCTTGCCTGTACAAATTGTAACCCGAACATTACGTAGAAGCTTTTGGTCCAAGCACTGTAGAACTCCTCTTTAAATCATTCATAGCCATTTATTTTTGTGGGGCCCACCAACGGTGCCGTTCATCTGTAAATGATTAAGATAACAACGGCATACCAGAAATGTTGAACCAAGCACGCTTAAATAGTGCAGTTCTGGTGGGATTTGGTACACTAATGGCAGTGTAGAACCGATAGATCGAAGCCATCTATTTGGACGGACCATTTCCTAAATGGCATCGTTGAACGATTGTAACCACCAATCAATGAGTTGCATATATATATATATATATATATATATATATATATATATATATATATATATATATATATATATGTGTGTGTGTGTGTGTGGGAAAAGGTACTATGCGCTCGACCTCACGATAAGCTCCTGTGAGGTCAAGCTGTGTGGGCCCCACCGTGATGTGTGTCGACCATCAACACTGTGCATTTGATGTGTCCCCTCTAAATTATGGGATATTCCAAAAATCAGCCGTATATGGAACTCAGGTGGGCCATACCATCTAAAATCATGTGAAGACATGCCAAAAACATATAAAAGCACTTGGTGGGGCCAACCTGAGTTTTGAATGCTGTTGAAACTTGGTCTGAACCCTCATCCAAGTGGGACACACATAATGGATGGGCTGGATTTGCAAACTGCATCTCAGTGGGCCCAAAAAATGATTATGAATGTTTTAATGGTGCACGGACCCTCCCCACTTCAGTATGTTGTGTGGCCCACACAAGTCATGGATTGACTTAATTTTTGAGACCTAGGCCCATGATGGAATGTTGCATCTAACTAATGGGGTAGATGTATGAAACACATCACAATGGGGCCCACACAGCTCGACCTCATGGGACTATCTTGTGAGGTTAAGCTCATGGAACCTTTTCCATATATATATATATATATATATATATATATATATATATATATACACTTTTTATATTTATCTAAGCAAGTCAATTCAAATTGACCCGAGTCAAGCCAGGTTTGAGCTACATGTCAAAACGACTCGGGTTGAGTTGGAGCTAGCTCACACGAACTCATTTTTGAGCTGTAAAAGCTAGCTCGACTACGATCAAACTCAACTTTGAACTGAGCCAACTCGAGCTGGGTCGAGCGAGCTAACCGAGCTAGCTTGGTTCGTGTACACCTATACCCATGGACAATCTAATTGTCGATCCGGACCATTCGTTGGATCAAAGCCATTCTTCATGGGCCACCATGAAATGTTCATATTGATCGAACCATCCAAACGTTGAAAAACGCCCTTTTCTAACCCTCGGTTGTCCAAGCAGCGTACAAGATTATTATGGCCATTGACCAAGATCACTCTTCAAAGACACATGCCATGGACTCTACTACATGATTTATTCGTGCTGATTAGTGGCCCTTCTTTTGCAGTAAGTAATCAAGACCGTCCATTTTGTTTTCTGCATTCTTCCAATGGATAAGATCATTGTTTCAAAGTGAATCTCCCATGGTTGCCCATGACGAGTGGTCTGAACCCAATGGACAGTCCAGATAGATGATCCGATGTCCACATACCTACAACTGCTGAGGGTGCACCTAAAGATTATGTACACCATGGGTACATCGAGCATCAGAGAAAATCACTAATCATCCAGCATTAAAGAAAAGAAAACCTACCCCTAATCCCTAAGGCACTTGTCCCTAGAAAATCCATGTCTTCATCCATTAAAAATCTGGTGTGGGGCCCACAAAACCACCCACTTGGGCTGCTATTCACATGCAGAATTATAGAAGTAATTTTTTTACTGTCGCCCAGTCTTAATACAGTAACAATAATAGTTAAAATTTTCAAGGATGTCGTGTTAATATTCCCTTTCAAGTAACAAATGGACAAATGTAAAAAGGAATTGATATTTGCACCCCCAACCGTTTTAATACATGGGCCCTTTTTAATTTAGGAGTTATTTGATACTCTGGCCGTGCGAGATGCTTGGTATGCAGGCAGTCACCTAACTATTACCATATTTCATGTATAAAACTTTTATTAAGTGGGCCAATGACGTAGGGGAGGACGTGAGGTCGAGCACCGTCTTCCTCAAGAGGATAACTATTCCGAATCCATGGAACTTCTCTAGACTCCTCACAGAGACTTCTCGAATCCACGAGGAAGGAAAGCAGAAAATAGAAATAAATTCTAATAAATTCAAAATTGATTGATGAATTATTAAAATCGAGTTCACAACCCTTTAAATAAGGGTATCAAGCAATGGGAAAGAAATCATAACCAAACTACAACTCAAACTCCTAGAATCCGCGACTTACTATAAATAGTAAACTTACTATTTATAGACGGTCGTGATGTCTACTAGTGCGCAAGGTTTTCGGCCAAAAATAGTAAGTGTCCTATTTGGCTTCACCAAACCGTTCCCCTAATTATTCTAAGCTCTTTTCACGTTGGGCGCAACTCCTAAAGCCCAACGGATGAAGAGTTACAATCAAACTAAAACTTACTATTTATAGTAAAAACGAAATTAAAACAGGGAAACGACCGTCAATCAAGGGGTTTTTCGCAATTCCGGGCGGCGCAACCCGGCGTAGCGGGTTGGTTGGCTAAAGTAGCTCGTTCTACCCCAAAATCATATATTTTACGTCAGGTAACTCATTCCGGATTGCGAGATACGCCCGATCTAAGGTCCGACGGTTTGGATCACTTTTGTCGTCGACCGGGCCTTTTTTCACCATCTTGGCCATGAAACTGTCCGCGACCCGCTCTACATCAGTCCCCTCCACTTCAAAAGAACTCGTCCTCGAGTTCTCATCATGCGCTGGTTCATGATACTCGAACAAGTCCGCGACGTTAAAAGTCCGTGAGATCGTCATGTCATCCGGAATATCAATAACATAAGCGTTGTCATTGATCTTTTGGATGATTGGTACAGGTCCGATCTTTTTATTCTTCAACTTGTTGTACGTTCCGGTCGGAAATCGTTCTTTGCGCAAATGGACCATTACTTGGTCGCGCACCTCAAACACTTTTTGTCGTCGATGCTTGTCCGTTTGCTCCTTATACTTTTCGTTCGAGGCATGTAGCTTGGTTTGTACCTCCTCATGAATGCCCATGATCTTGTCAGCCATATGTTCTGCTGCAATGCTCATGCCTGGGAGCTTGGGCAGAGGGACCAAGTCTAGTGTGTAGCGAGGTACTTGTCCGTAAATAACCTGGAACGGAGATTTCCCTATCGAGCGGTTCTTCATGTTGTTAAATGCAAACTCTACTTGAAACAAAGTCAAATCTCACCGCTTCGGTTTTTCTCCTGAAATACATCGAAGGAGGTTTCCCAACGTGCAATTCACAACCTCAGTTTGACCGTCAGTCTGTAGGTGGTAGGCGCTGCTGAACTGAAGTCGTGTATTGAATCGAGTCCACAGTCCGCCAAAAGTGGCTTGTGAACTTCGTGTCACGGTCAGAAGTAATAGTCTTGGGAACCCCATGTAGCCGCACAATTTCTCTGAAGAATAGATTCGCCACGTGTGTTGCATCGAGAGTCTTCTTGCATGGAATAAAGTGCGCTATCTTGGAGAAACGATCTACTACCACGAACACCGAATCCATGCCACGTTGTGTTCGTGGGAGACCAAGCACGAAGTCCATAGATAAATCCTCCCAAGGGCCGTCAGGCACGGGTAACGGAGTGTAAAGGCCTGTATTATGAGATTGCCCCTTAGAGGTCTGACAAATATAACAACGTTGGACTGCCCTTCCCATATCACGTACCAATTGCGGCCAGTAATACCGTTCTTCCACAAGAGCTCGCGTCTTGTCTCGCCCAAGGTGTCCACTAAGGCCACATCCATGTAGCTCTTGGATTATCTGTTCCCTTAGCGAACTGTTTGGGATGCACAATCGATTTCTCTTGAAAAGGAACCCATCTTGCATATGTAAGTCATCGGGGTGACCTTCTTGGCATCTAACCCATGCGTCCTTGAAGTCGTCGTCATCGGCATATATGTCTTTGAGGCGCTCGAACCCGACAACCTCATTGCTCATGGTGACTAACAAAGTTGCGCGGCGACTCAGTGCATCAGCTACCTTGTTCTGTTGCCCTGACTTATGTTTTAGTACGAACGTGAATTCCTGCAAAAACGAGATCCACCTAGCATGCACACGGTTAATGTTAGCTTGACTATTAATGAATTTGAGAGCTTGATGGTCCGTGTAAAGTATGAATTCCCTTTGAATCAAATAATGTCGCCAGTGCTGCCTGGACCACCGCGTATAACTCGATCTCATATGTAGACCACTTCTTACGTGCATCGCTAAGTTTCTCGCTGTAGAAGGCTACCGGTCTACCTTCTTGAGACAAAACTCCCCCAATTCCGACATATGAAGCATCACATTCGACTTCAAACAGTTTGTCGAAGTTGGGAAGTACAAGAACTGGGGTCGTGGATAGTCTGCACTTGATTTCGGAAAGCTCTGTCGTCAGTCCACTCAAACTGCCCTTTCTTCATGCAAACTGTGATTGGTGACACAATGGTACTGAAATTTTTCACGAACCGACGATAGAATGTCGCCAGTCCATGAAAACTTCGCACTTCGTGAATATTTGTAGGAACCGGCCATTCTCCGATTGCCTTCACCTTTTCCTCATCCACCCGAATGCCCGTGGATGTGACGACAAAACCCAGAAACAATAGGCTATCAGTCATGAAGCGCACTTTTTAAATTGAGATACAGTTTATTTTTAGTGAGCACTTGAAGGACCTTCTTGAGGTGTTCCATATGGGTGGTTTCGTCTTGATCGTATATCAAAATATCATCGAAGTAAACCACAACGAACCGCCCAATGAAAGGTTTGAACTTGGTTCATCAATCTCATAAATGTGCTAGGCGCATTCGAAAGCCGAAGGGCATGACCATCCATTCGTATAATCCTTCCTTGGTTTTAAAGGTCGTTTTCCACTCATCACCCGACCGTATTCGAATCTGATGGTACGCTCCTTAGGTCCAATTTAGAGAATATTTTTGCACCCTCTAGCATGTCCAAGATATCGTCCAACCGTGGTATAGGAAACTGTATTTTATGGTGATTTTGTTGATGGCTCATCAACACAAATGCGCCAACACCCATCTTTCTATGTAGTTAATAGAGCTGGTACAGAACATGTACTCATGCTCTCTCAAATAAGACCCTTACGGATCAACTCCTCTACTTGTCCCTGCAGAATCTCGCACTCATTCGGACTCATTCGATAATGAGGATGATTCGGTAAACTGGACCCAGGGACAAAGTCGATTTGGTGTTGGATATCCCGCATGGGGGGTAACCCATCAGGAAGGTCATCGGGCCAGATTTCTTTGAATTCACGTAGCATGGGCCTTAGTATTTCAGGGATGTTGGTAGGCTCGAGTTCTTTCTCTTTTACAATTAATGCATAAGTCTGTCTTGTTTCCTTTGATTCTTTCACGAAGTCCCATATGGTTAAAGAGAAAACGGCCCTTCACTTTAGAAGTTTCAGGTGGTTCCTCTGGATCCATAGGGGCCAATATGGTCTTCCAGCCGTCCTTGACGAAGATATATATATTATCTCGCCCTTTATGAGTGGCATCACGGTCAGATTACCAGGGCCGACCGAGTAGTATGTGACATGCTTCCATGTCGACCACATTGCATACTACTTCATCCTTATAATGTTTGCCAATTGAAAAGGATATGGTGCACCGTTCAGTTACCTTTGTTTCGCTGACCTTCTTGATCCAACCGATTGTATATGGAGAGGGATGACGCTCCGTTTTCAATTGCAATTTTTCCACCATGACCTTGGAGACGATGTTCTCGCTACTCCCACTATCAATGATCAGGTCGCAAACCTTTCGATTCACCGTACACCTAGTGCGGAAGATGTTATGCCGCTGTGGATGCAGTTCTTTTCTTGGCGCATATAATAGTCGCCTCACGACAAGCGACTCGCCGTGATCTTGCTGAACCCAACCTGAATCATCTGCCTCGTCCTCGGTGGTATGCTCCTGTTCTTCAATATCTGGATCTTCATAAGCGTTATCAGCACTACCATCATTGATGGCGAGGTTTGCCACTTTTCGCTGGGGACAAGTATTTGATAGGTGGCCCGGTTGGCCACAACGATAGCAGTTATCGGGCCTTGGCCGAGCATAGGGGTTCGGGATTCTACTTGGACCAGCAGCAGTCGATACGTCCCTTTGGGTCTAGCTTGCCCACTTCCATGATCTCGGTTCTCAAACGTAGGAGGTTGAGTGCGTGCTCCTACGGGCTCCTTCCCCTTAGGGTGTGCAGTTCCCTGGGGCAGCCCTGAATCCTTCGAGTAGGATAGGTCCGTGTGTTAGGACGTTCAAGTTGCACTTCTGCACGAGTAGCCAACTTGATCGCATCATTCATCGTCCAGACGGAGTGCATCTGGACCCGATCCTGGATAGCCATACGCAATCCACCGTTGAATCGGGCGACTTCTTGCGATTCGGTCTCGACCAAATCGTTACGCGCCGCCGGTAAAATTCTTCTGCGTATTCTCTCACCGACCGACTACCCCCGACAATTTTGGTATTGTTGGAATAATACCGGATCCTGATCGTAGGGAGGAATCGGGCACGTAGAAGCTGCGTTGCCAGTGCGGATTGGTGCTTTCGCCTGGTTCGCGCGAGTTGCAGTTGTTCCCACCAAGCCGAAGCTCCTCCTTTCAACTTGTAGGCCACAAGCTTGACCTTTTTTACTTCAGGGATGTCCATGTAGTCAAAAAATCGCTCAACTTCAGAAAGCCAATCGAGGAAATCCTCAATGTGTAATTGGCCATTGAAGCTAGGAATATCAACCCTCATCTTGAATTCTCGATCCGTTCGATCTACTCGATCGCCGCCATGTCTGGGGTGTTGGAAGAGTATATCGTCGATTTCCTCCTCACTGGAGCCCCCTTCCTCAGGAATGACCCTTGGATGCACTGTCGGTACTATCCTGCGATCAGGGCGATTAATTGGGGGTGGAGGATTGACACCAGGAACACGGAGTTGCCTTAAGTTTTCCGCCAAGAGATCCGCTATGCGGTCGATGGAAGCCTGCAGCCCTTGCATGGCTTGCTGATTCTCTCGTTGCGCTACTTCGAAAGCTGCCGCCGTTAAAGGTAAATTCCCTGGAGCACCGCCCATGGGATTGTTGCCCGACCCGTCGTTAGAAGCCATCAATTCGAGGAGAAACCTCGCTTTGATACCAAACTGACGTAGGGGAGGACGTGAGGTCGAGCACCATCTTCCTCAAGAGGATAACTATTCCGAATCCACGGAACTTCTCTGGACTCCTCACAGAGACTTCTCGAATCCACGAGGAAGGAAAGCAGAAAATAGAAATAAATTCTAATAAATTCAAAATTGATTGATGAATTATTAAAATCGAGTTCACAACCCTTTAAATAAGGGTATCAAGCAATGGGAAAGAAATCATAACCAAACTACAACTCAAACTCCTAGAATCCGCGACTTACTATAAATAGTAAACTTACTATTTATAGATGGTCGTGATGTCTACTAGTGCGCAAGGTTTTCGGCCAAAAATAGTAAGTGTCCTATTTGGCTTCACCAAACCGTTCCCCTAATTATTCTAAGCTCTTTTCACGTTGGGCGCAACTCCTAAAGCCCAACGGATGAAGAGTTACAATCAAACTAAAACTTACTATTTATAGTAAAAACGAAATTAAAACAGGGAAACGACCGTCAATCAAGGGGTTTTTCGCAATTCCGGGCGGCGCAACCCGGCATAGCGGGGTTGGTTGGCTAAAGTAGCTCGTTCTACCCCAAAATCATATATTTTACGTCAGCTAACTCCTTCCGGATTGCGAGATACGCCCGATCTAAGGTCCGATGGTCCGGATCACTTCTGTCGTCGACCGGGCCTTTTCTGATCCATCTTGGCCATGAAACTGTCCGCGACCCGCTCTACATCAGCCAACATGATTACTAGATTGGATCTGATAAATAGATTAGTTGGATTGAGCATATTAGTGGGCCCACAGCACTTGTGATGTGTAAAAATATATAAGGGGTGGTTTGCTGGGACTTGCCACAAATCGGGAGCTCAGATTATTTTAATGTAATATGGAAATCACGAAGACTCTCATAGGACCAGTTGTGATAGATTTAAATGATCCTACTTATATATATAGAGAGAGAGAGAGAGTAATGGTCTCCTGCACACTATACCGCAGGAGACCTTCTGCGCACCTTTTTTTTTTTAACCGTTCATGCAACTCTGAGTATGTTTGAGGTGGGTTTTACTGTGACACGTCCTTAAAATCCACATTGGTTATTAAGTTTATGACAAAAATTAAGCCACGAATCATAAAATTTTGAAAGATTTGTGAGTTGGGTAGGCCATAAAAGAAAAACATTATGAGAGGAGGGCGCCTACCTTTGAATTTCTACAGGGCTCACCATGATATTCATGTAAAATCAACTCCAACCATTGGCTGCCTTGTGGAAATTAATTGATGGAGACCAGTCATTAGGTCCATATATGACGTAAGTCGGCTACACCAAGTGAAAAAGTTTGGATGTGGGCATCCCAGCACTCTTTTTACCTATGTGGCCCACCAGAATTATGGATGTGGCTAATGTTGGATTTATATGTTTAAATTATCTTCATGGCCTTTACAATCAGAGTAGATTTTACATGCATGTCAAGGTGGGCCCACCATGTATTGGTTGGGATGTTGTTGTTTTAAGGTTAAGACTGCCAGTAACCACTTGGTTGTTGGTAAGTGCTAGTGGCCCAACAATGATGTATTTATTTAATCTAAGCACCATTCCATTTTACAGGCTCATTGTATAGCATGATCACAAGAATGAGCCAGCTTCAAATCTCAGTTGGACCAGGGCACATGAAACAACACAGGGACACCCCACCATTAAAACTTTCTTTGAGGCCACCAAAGTTTTGGAAGAAGTTGATATTGTTGTTTTTCCTTAATCGAGGCCTGGATGACCTAACTAATAGATGGTGAATAAACATTACAGTGGACCTTAGGAAGTTTTTAATGGTGGGAGTTCAATACACTATTTTCTTATGGTGTGGTCCACCTGAGATTTGGATCTGGCTCATTTTTTAGCTCATGCCATAAATTGAGTTAGAAAAATGGATAAATATCTTAGATTAAATACATACTTCATTATTGAGTCCACCAGCACCTGACCAGAAGCACGGTATCTACTGACCGTTTCAGCATGCAATCCGCTGGAGACCCGCCAATACGGGGACGACTGGAGATGGGCCCACCTTGATGTGTTTGTGAAACCCATTCCGCCCATAAGGGGCATGACACTAATTTAGACATATGAATTAAACATTAGCTATATCCATAATTTTGATAGGCCACATGAGCAAAAATAGTTTAGAGGACTCCCACTATCCAAACTGTTTCACTCGGTGGAGTGCACCAAAATCACAAACTATGTATTTTTGTGCCCAACGGCTTAATTACTATTACGAATTTAATAGATGGATTGGATTTCATAGACATATTACGGTGAGGCCCATCTTAAACACACTTATCTAAGTTGCATGACTGGTGGGAAGAAGGGGGGCAGAAGATATCATGTGGTACAGTGCGCAGGAGATTATCACTATATATATATATATATATATATATTGTTGTTACGACGGTTGTCTACATTTACAAAAAATCTAAGTCCCGTTGTAGGATTTTGACCGCATAATATCGATGATTTCTACATAGTTGTTACAACCATTATCTACACTTATAGAAAATCAAGTTTCTTTGTAGGGTTTCTAATGAATAAGATTAATGACTCTGCATATAATATTTACTGTTACAAATGGATTGCAACAGTCCCCCCTTATTGTTAATTACAATTATTGGATTAAAAGGTTTTTTAAAATAGATTTGAAAATATATAAAAATAATAATTTTTATTTTTGTTAATTAATTTGTCTTAATTGTGTTTAGTTTAGTCCCACATTAAAAAGTTATTATGAAAACTAAGGCTTTATGTTAAAACCTCTCACTAATTCTTTGTATTAGAAAACAAGGGTATGCCATGTGTGCAACCTTACATGCGTGCGGCCGCAATTATAGCCGTGACGTGGTGTGGTATCTTTGATCTAATACTTTTGGCTTTCTTTGCATATGTTGTCTTATTAGTATGAGAATACAAATGATCATTGCACACTTACCTAATTATTAATGAATAGGCATACACCGACATGCATTTATTACGTCAATCGCATGCACCTCAAGCTACAACATGGTACATACTTTTCCTTTATAAAGGCATTTCCTATTCTTTGAAATTTCATCTGAGAAGTTTCATATATCTAGTCTTTCTTTATGAGTTCTTTCTGGGCAAGTCAGTTCTAGTATTCTTGAGTTCGGGTGGGTGTGATCGAGAGTGCACCAGATCTAAGCCGTTCATCCTGGAGGAGAGTTGTTGTACCCCAAGGGCGGACTTACTAGGACCTAGTGTATCAGGGATCGCCTTCCTGTGGGGGCAAATCTGTTTTTAAGACAACAACAGTAAAGTGCCTTAACTCTCCAAATCTCACTTGTTATTTTTGGCATATATTTGTATTTTAGAACTAACAATTTAAAGACAGATTTATCTATAAAAAAATACATCAGCACTATGGCTACTGTTTATGAGACTCATAGAATTGAGATTTTCTAAGTGAATAACTTTAAAAGATGGAAGCAGAAGATGCAACTCTACCTGACTGCCATCAAACTGATTTACGATATCAAATATTATGCCCCAACATTTGAAGCGAATGAACCCGCGACATCTATTGAACTGTCGAAATGGAAGAATGATAACTATTTGCACTAAAATCATACTCTGAATATGATGACTAACAAAAACCATGATATCTACTGTCATCTTTCCATTGTTAAAGAACTATGGAATTATCTTGAGAAGAAATTCAAAATGAAAGATACTAGAATAAAGATGTATATAGTCAGTCATTACATTAATTTTAAAATATATGATGATAAGTTTGTAGTAGATCAGGTGGTTGATTTACATAAGATAGCTCATGAAATCTCGACTAAAGGTATGGTAATTGATGAGGCTGTCCAAGTTGCTGTAATAATGGAAAAACTCCCATCATCTTGGAAAGAAGTATAAAAATTCTCTGAAGCATAAGAGGAGGAACATGAACTTAAATAACCCCATCCTTCACATACTTATAAAAGAGAAATCTACAAACCGTAATAAATATTCTTTGAATCTAGAATTTGTAATTAAGACCCACCTTATTGAGGATAACCAGAAAGGTTAAGAAAATCGAAGTTCTAAATCACAAAAGAAAAAGCATCCACATAGCCAGAGAAATATTAAAATAGATAAAAACTATAAGAAAAATGAATGATGTTATGAGTGGTATACACGAACCAAGCTAGCTCAGTTAGCTTACTCGACTTGACTCGAAAAAGCTCGGTTCGAAGTTGAGTTTGAGCTGAGTCGAGCCAATTTTTCGAGCTCGAAAATGAGTTTGAGTTAGCCCCAGCTCGACTCGACTTAACTCGGATCGAACCCAACTCGAATCAAACTCTGATCGAACCAGTTCGGTGACTCGGTTTCTTTGATATTGATGTTGCTTACCAAGTGTTTGATGAAATGACTCAACGAAGTGTGGCTAGTGGCAAGGAAGGCATGTATATGAGACAATTACCCTTTTTTTTCTTGATTTTTATGTTACTTAAAAGGTGTTTGATAAAATACTTGTAAAACCATTGCTATTGTTTTACATACAATGAGATTTTGAAGGTGCAGTCCATGTGGTTGTGAAAATGCTGCACAAGCGAACTCGGCTCGAACTGGCCCGAGTGCTGATCAAACCGAGATGAGTTGGCCAGTTAGGCTCGATGACCGAGCCAAGCCGAGTTTGAGTTGGGGTCAGCTAGTGGCCGAGCCGAGTCGAGCTGAGGCCAGCTCAACTCGGTTCGACTCGATGTACAACCCTAAATGCTATGTATGTGGAAAAAATGGACACTTTGCTAAGCAATATAGCTTCCATAAAAGCGATAAGAAAGAAAATGATCATGCACATGTTGCCAAAGAGTTTGTGAGGGTCATTACTGAAGCACTCATTACTTGTGGCTCAAATGAGTGATGGATTGATTTAGCTGCCACCAAACATCTTTGCTATGACCGTAGTGTCTTTTTCTCCTACGAGAAAGTAAAGGATATAATGGACATTTTCATGAAAAATTCGTCCAAGGCAAGTGTCATTGGAAAATGAAAGACGAGCCCGAAGCCTTCTTCTAAAAAGGTGATGACCCTTCTTGATGTGCTAGCATGTATTGGATCTTCGAAAGAGTATTGTCTTTTGTTGAGAAAAGCTATGTAATTGATAGATTGTTCAACCGAAGTTACACCCCCTGAATAGTGGGGTATTGTAGGGGGACACAAATTTCCTACTAAAGGAAGTACCTATGTTAGGACATTAGTTGGGGACATTGTGATGTTTGTGAGGAATCCATCCCATCCATCCATTTTGAGAGCTCATTTTAGGACATGGGATCAAAGCTAAGGTGGATCCAAAAGTCAAGTGGGCCTCAAGAGAGGAAACAGTGGGGGTTTCAATGATCATTGTTCAAACATTCATATGGCCACAAAAGTTTTGTATCAAGCTAAGTTTTTTATATTTTCACTTCATCCTAGTGGGAATAGCATTATAAACCGTTTGGATGACATATAAACACAAAGGTGGAGCTCAATAAGATTTCAACGGTAGGTATTTTATCATTAATGGCCCACGGTATTTTTTTTTACCTTATCAACACTTTGGATGGCAAATAAACATTACAAAAACATTAGGGTGGGCCTTAGGAACTTTTTAATTGTGGGCCACAAAAGTTTTCGATCAAGCTGGTATTTTTTTTCCTTTAATATTTTTTCCCTTTCATCCTCATTTTATGTGATGTTATCAATAGGTTAAATGGAAAATAGACATTATCGTGGGCCCTAGGAAGTTTTTAATGATAGGGTTTTCATCACCATTGTTTTCATATGGTGTGGTCCGCTTGAGGTTTATGGCTTCTTCATTTTTTGACTCATGCCCTAAAATGATCTCGAAAATAGATGGACAGTGTGGATATAGAATAAATACATCAAAGTGCACCTAATGGGAAGGGCTGCACCGTCTTAGGTGAGGCCGGGCCGCACCTAATCCGCTCCCCTATTGTAGTGCTCTGAATAACCTAATAAAAATTTGTACGCAACATTGTTCTAAAATGGTCGGTCTTATGTTTACGTGGGGATGTACAAAACATCTTCATCAAACCAATCCTAGTCAATTTTTAATTAGATTTTTTCCCTAATCACCCAAAAGGACGGTTTGAATGTTGACAAAGTTGTGTTCTATAGATAGTTGTCTAGGTAAATAGTTTTATCCCTAATTTATTAAGTTCATTGATGCTGATGACTTGAAAAAAATAAGAATAATATATTTTCAAATACCAAATCAATTTGATATTATTTTATTAGAAAAGTAAAATAAGGATGAAGAAAGTTTATCCCTTAATTTACATATGCAAGAAATAAAATATTGCATGCACATGCATCAAATGCACCAAATATACTACATGTGTAGCCATTACATTCAAGCACCTCGCATGTTCCACCGCCAATCTCCGAATATAGCTTAGAAAACCTAAAAATGTCAAATCATATTGAATTGGATCGAGTTTAAGTCAACATGAAATGGTTACATTCAACTAATTTGATAGTAATTGTTTCAAGCCTAACTTATGCAACATGGGTTAATGTGCACATCCACCATAAACGTTACACATGCCTTTAGTCATAATAGATTCCCCACATGTTAAATGCTGTATAAACTCTTCGGTTGAAACGTTTCACAAACGTGGAATAAGAGATAGATCAGTTAGCAGACAACATTATCTGACGACCATGAAAATTTATAACTTTCGATTTGTGGATGCTTGTGAAACAGTTGGAAAATTTTTCTTAAGAGTTATTTGAATGCATGTAAATGAATTAAACAATAAATGATTTACAATCTATCTTATTAGGCTGTAAATTATACATGATTTACAGGTTAATGATTATAAATGATTTTCAGGTTAATGATTTTCTATGTCACGATAGCCTGTAAATTATTAAAATCCCATAAATGGAAAACCATCTTTAAAAATACATGAAAAGCCTGTAATAGAAATCAAAACTGAAAGTTATAAATAATTTACACGTTAAAACTGTATATGATTTACATACATTTTGCAGCTTCCAAAACATAGCAGATGAATTAATTACCTGTAATTTACGGATGACCAAAGATTCATGTAAATCTTAAATCATAACTTGGACAGTTTTATCTGACTCGCTTATGCACAAAGTATATAATTTTAAGTAATTTCTAAGCTCTTGTGTATCATCCTTCAAACTCCGCCAGAGTAACAAGTTTTATCTCTCTAGTAAATTACTTTTTACTATTTGTTTATTTTGGAATCTTGAGTTAAGGTGGTAAAAATTTAGTAAATTGCACGAAAACCAAGGAGCATTTTTGTCGCTTTGGGAAAATGAAAGGTACATTCACACCATTTAATTACCATAGGGACTCCGAATAATGAGAAATAAGTGCTTGTTATGTTTAAGAGGATTCCCTTATATAATATCATTCCACGTGTCACTTACAATCAGATCGTACGTGTCTTCTCCCTCTTACCCATATCAAGTAATTTTCGTAGAGCATGACTTACAGGGATAGTTTACCACCATTTTAAAAATGACGGTGACTCGTCCATTACGTGTGTATTCATGTGCCGCTATACAGACCATTCAGATTGTGGGTCAGATTGTAGATGGAGCATAAATCACATCCAGACCAAGTAATCCTACCCATCCAATCGATGGCTACCAAATGTATGGTTAACGTACATTAGTTGACGGTCCAAATTCCAAGGGTACAGTAAGCTAGGTGGGGTCCACTGATGTTTGTTGGAAATGGCCAAAAAATAAGGCAGATACAAAAGTCAGAAGTAAGGTATGCTTACCGCTGAAACCACTGTGGGCCCAGTTTATATGCCATCCATGCCATTTATAAGATTAGCTTAATCCAAAACTTTTGTTTCAACGGTGTACATTCCATTGTCACATTTTCTCATCTTGCAGTGCATTTGAGTTTTGGATCCGCCCTATTTTTTTGCTATGTCCTAACTTGAAATGAAGAAATTGATGGACGGTTTAATTTCTCTAATAATAACAATGGGCTCACCTAGCTTCCGGTCACAGGAAGTTAATGCATTCGATTTAAACGGTCTAAAATTTCGGAACAAGTATGCCACGTGTAAGGTCACCATCCTTTCTAAAATGGTGGCTTACTGTCACAGGAATCGGCCCTTGGGTGGGGTTTGTACACGAACCGAGCTAGGTCGTTTAGTTCACCCTATTCAAGATTTGACTCCGTCCGAAGTTGGGTTGTGCTCAAAAATGAGTTTACGCTGGCCCTGGCTTGACCCGACTCAGTTCAAACTCAACTTGAATTGGACTCGGATCAAGCCATTTCGAAGACTTGGCTCCTTTGACGTTGATGATGCCCACCAAGTGTTTTATTAAATGACTCAAGGAAGTGTGGCTGGTGGCAAGGAATATATGTATATGAAACAAATGTTATTTTTTCTTAATTTTTATGTTGTTTAGAAGGTGTTTGATAAAATACATGTAAAACCACCATTGTTGTTTTGCATATAGTTAAGTTTTAAAAGTGTAGTCCATGTGCTTGTAAAAATATTATACGAGTAAACTTGGCTTGAATTTGGCTCGAACTTGGATCAAATTGGCCCGAGCTATTGACTGAAATGAGCCGAGGTGACCACTCAAGCTTGAGGACCGATCCGAGCTGAGTTGAAGCTTGGTCAGCTAGTAGCCGAGCCGAGTCGAGTTGAGTCTAATTCAACTCAGTTCAGCTCGATGTCCACCCCTAATTGGGTGAGAGTGAACCACCATTTTGATCATGTCACGTTTGCTGTTAGACATGCACAGATTGTGTGACCATCATTAACGAAGCGCATATCCGTTTAATTCATCTGATCTCGTCCAGTGAGTTTGAACCAAAAATGTTATAAACCTCAATTGATGGTTGCGATCATTTAACTCATGTGGTTTTCTGGTGAAGGTCTATCCACGGCGTGATTCGTGGGTGGGATAAGATGGGACGCTCACCATTAGCTGAGCGTGGGGCCAACGTTCTTTATATATAACATCCAATCCGTTCATATGACTCAAATAATCAGGAAGAAGGGTCTTTCCAAAAATCAAACTGTTCTAAAACTCAGGTGGGTCACACCAGGTTTTAAAGAGGATTGTGAGGCCCACCTTAGTTTAGATCGGTCTGATCTTCGGGACGGTTTGGAGATCATGCACATGAAATCCTTCACCCTAAATAAGCCTGGAGGCACAACCCTAAGTGCCTCCCCCAATTTTTAAATGGTGTTGAACTAGCACGGCAGTCCTCTCTCTTGGAAATTTCAAACTTTGGTAAGACCGAGTTCCCTCCTGACTCAATAAAGGGAGAGGGCCCAAGAAAAACATATATTCTCTCGAGCGATGTTGTATTCCTTTTATATTTTACTCTCCATCATTATAATTGATGGGCCATGGGCCCCACCAAGCACATATGGATTTCTATGTGATTCTTTACCCGAGGACCTCCGTATTATACTCTGGTTTTCAATTTGTACACGTGAGGCCTAAGGTCCCGGTGATCCTGTCCATTGCTTGAGTGGGACCGGGACCAGCTTTGAATAGATCCAGAACATCCATTCGTCCTTTGATATCAGACCATGGAGCTAAAGGCCAGCTAGGAAAGAAGCTCGAGTGGGCCATAACACAATGCTATTCTACATGCGCTGATGTCGCCGTAAATTTGATATAGTGAGAGTTGATTAAATTACAGGCTGCCATCAGAGATGACACTTCAAAGTTGTTAGGTCATATTTGACTGGCCTCATCTTTAACAGTGGCCTGCCACCAACCCCCATCACATCGTAGTACAAGCTAATATAGTACCCAATGAGGTCCAATTGGAAAGGTCGGTGCTTTGTGGACCCAAGTCAACTGTGCAATAGATCCACCACATCCATTCTTCCTTTGATATCAGACCATCGAGCTAAAGGCCAGCTAGAAAAGAAGCTCGGGTGGACCATCACACAAAAACTAATTACAAAAGATGCAATGCTATTCTACATGTGCCCAGGCAGGTGTAAAATTGATACAGTGAGATTTGATTAGACTACAGGTCACTATTAGAAAAGTCACTTCCACATTGTTAGGTCATGTTTGACTGGCCTCATCTTAAACAGTGGCCGCCAACTCCCATCGCATCATAGTACAAGCTAATATAAGCACCCAATGGGGTCCAATTGGAAAGTTTGGTGCTTTGTGGGCCCCATCATGATGTATGTCTTTCATCCATGTGGTCCATCTATTTTTAGAGATCATTTTAGGTATGAGACAAAAAATGAGGTATATCCTAATCTCAAGTGAACCACATTATGGGAAACATGGTTGAATGACCGTTGACCATTAAAAACTTTATGGGGGCATAAAAGTTTTGGATTAAGGTGATCTTTGTTTTTTCCCTACATCTAGCTACGATATGACTTAATCAACAGATTTGATGTCAAATAAAAAGTACAGTGGGCCTTAGGAGGATTCTAATAGTGGATATCCAATCACTATTGTTTTCCTGCAGTGTGGTCCACCTGAGATTTATATCCCTCTCATTTTTGGGGATCAAGCCATAAAATGATCTGTAAAAATGGATGAACGGCATAGATGAAACGCATACATCATGGTGGGCCCATAGAGCCAATCCATTTCCGGTCCAACTGAGGGGCATGCAACCAATAAAACCTTATTAACAGTTTGTGGTCCACCTTCTCGTGTGCATGCTTTCTAATCCACTGATCAGGTGTAAGGGATATAGATTGATCAGATGTAAGGGATATAGCAAAAATCAACTCATTCAAAAACCTATGTGACCCACACCACATGAATTTAGAGGTATTCGACACTATTTTACATTGATTCTTGTGTTTGTGGTCCATGTAAGTTTTTGATTTGCCTTTTTTTTTTTTTTCTACGGTTAGCATGAGGGGTATAATACGATGGACGGGGTGGATGGGATGCACCGTTGGCATGGCCCCACATCAGCCTGGCACGAATACCATATGATTTGAGCTTACCTTATAAGATAAACTAAACTTACGGCCGGCAAATAGACCATAGACCCTTAAACCCCAAATCAGAAATTCAGTAAGGGTTCATACTCAACTAAAAAAAAGCGCCTTAAGAGATTGATGGCTAGGATCTCAAGTTCAGATCAGCTGGGATCTGATCCGTACACACTGATCCCAACCGATCAACGGTCTGGATCAATGAACAAGATCCATTTGTGCAAACCACAAGCTGAGAACTTCAGAGACCATCTATTCTAGGGTTAACACTATGTAGGTCCACTGGCAAAAGAATTGCTTTGGTCCACCAGCCAGGTGGTCCACACTTCATAAAATAAATCTACGGCTGTGAAAACTTGGCCGAAGTTTACTAACATGCCCCCCTTTTTCTAATATCGGGACCCACCTCAGTCAGTGGACTGTATCCACTTTTTCGTGAGATAATCTAAACCGTCAAACCCACCCCATGGATGGATTGGATCTTGTACCTGTTTGCCTCGCCGGCACACGTGGTGCCATGTACATGAGCTGCCTTGTACACGCATGTGGGCTCAGCAGACCTCTGGAAACATAAAGTACAGTGCGGGAATCAGAACATGCATTTCAAATCCAATTTTCACAATCCCGTTATTTGAAATACGTTGAGAATCCCGCCTATCATCCCTGGACGGTTGGGATTAGTGTCCACCGAATTTGCGGTGTACACACGAACTCTCTCTTGTGAAGATAAAGAATCCATGCACTGAAAATGCACTCAATTGAATTGTAAGGATAAGAGAAGACAGTGATTATGTATGGATGCTGGATTCTCTACAAAAGCTGCAAGAAAGTCTTTCTATCCAATCTTGGAAACTGATTGGCTACTACCCCTGACACCAGCCAATGGCTGGTGGTCGGTGCTATGTGGGCCCGACCATGATGTATGTGTTTCATCCGTGCCGTCCACCTATTTTTACAGATCATTTTACGGTATGATTCCAAAAATGAGGTAAATCCAAATCTCAAGTGGACCCCGTTACAGGAAACAGTGTTGAATGAGGGTCGACCAGGCCATGAAAGTTTTGGATCAAGCTGATCTATGTCAAATAAACAGTATAGTGGGCCTTAGGAGGATTTTAATGGTGGATATCCAATCCCTATTATTTTCATGTGGTGTGGTCCACCTGAGATTTATATCCCTCTCATTTTGGGATCAAGCCATTAAATCGTCTGTAAAAATGGATGAAACAAATACATCATGGTGGGGCCCATAGAGCACCAACCACCAGCCACGGAGCTGGTGGCAGGGGGAGTAGCCAATCCGTTTCCTCCAATCTTATTCATCAGCATGTAATGTTATTCGACTGTCTATGTGGGGGCAACGATGTTGTGGATGTATCATCCAAGCCATCTATCATAGAAATTAAGGCATATACAATGGTTATGCAAGCCATCTATCATAGAAAATAAGGAAGTGTATTGTGTGGTGTGTCACACACCACTGACCTAAGTGGTGTGTTGATATCACCCGGTTCCATGGGCCCACCATGATGTATGTGTTATGTCCACACTTTTGCAAGATTATGTTAGGGCATGGGCTAAAAAATGAGATAGATTTAAAGCCCAAGTGGGCCACACCATGGAAAGCCTAGGATTAAATGCCTACCATGGAAAACTTTTGAGGGCCATGGAAATTTTGAATGTTATATTTGCGGGTCTGTGTGACTTTATGAACATACTTAGATAGCAGATACGCATCGTGGTGGCCATTAAGAAGGTTTCAATAATAGGCATCATTGTCCAAAGGCTTTCTGTCATGTGTTTCACTTGAGTTTCGGATCTATTTTTTGTCCATGCCTTTAAATGATCTCACAAAATGGATTGACGTTGTGGTTGTAACACATGTCATGGTGGGGCTCACAAAACCTAGTGATATCAATGGACCGCGGAGATCAACTCACGGTGCCACCTGCTTTCATAAAATAATGGACACCTATCTAGAAACTTTTAAATTCACGTTATGGCTTACATGATGGCCTAATAAGCCATACTTTTGGAGCACCCCAATTTCTTGGTCGGGAAACCTTTTTCGAAGGTTTAGATTCCATGCACAAACCATTGTATGCCACACAACTAGAGTTGCAAAAAAGCTTCTTCAGTGAACATTTGTAAAGGACGATCTTGGACTGGTATGCAAATGGAAGGCAAATTTTTAAGATGTTTTTGTTTTTTACAAGGCTAGGACAACAAATTCTACGCGGCATGTGGAGAATAAGCTTATCCGACTACCATGTCATATGTGGGGCCTCACCGTGGTTTATACAAGGCTTCCCCTCCTCATTATGCGCACCCCCTCATGTCTCAACTTAATGTTTGATTGAACACTGGTGTTCCTCATGTTAAAACAACTAAATAAGACCAGATTCAGAAATCCAACTGTCCAATCAACCACCGATTGTACTCAGCGATAAGATGATTTGTAAAAGGGTAAGGATGAGTCATTTCTGATGGATTCTTTTCACCTTATTTAAAGAACTTTTCTTTCACAAATACTTTGCAATCAATGTATTTTTTTAAAAGAATGAAGATGAACGTATAAACATTGAGGGGCTAAAGCAATGTTAATTTTATTAATATAAAGACGTGGCTTATTACAATTGATAGAGTAAAATAACTAAAGACAATGAAAAAAGATAAGTACCCGATCCGTCCGTATGAATAAGCGATCTAGGCAATGGTTAGCAAAATGTGACTAGGATGATTGATCGCCCAAATAAGAACTGGGTTTTATCTGGGTTGAATTGACTGAGTTCTAATTGAGTTAATTAAGTTTTGGATAGATTTGACAGGGTTTGGCTAGGTCTAATTAGATCATCTTATCGCCCCAGGGTGAGGTGTCTACAAATATTCATATCTTTGAAAGGATTTTTGCCTCGATGTGTTTTTTATAGATGTGTAGGGTATCTTACCTTATTAAAATGCTACATGAATCACAACCGCATGTCATTCGACATTTCAATCTTCTAAAGCCATGTATACGGTTTTGTGCCATTGCATTAATAATGAAATACGTATCGTTGAAGAAAGAGTGATAAAAGATATCTTCGAACATCAGTACGATTTTACTAGCATTGAACCCATAGTGTCGACACATGGTGACTTCTTATTGGGCCACGTCGGTATACTGAAAATGGGTGTAAACTGGTGGCACCATATGAAGTTATGTTTGAAACTTCTATAATCGCATAGTCTAGTTAGTCTTAGTCTTGAAATGACTTGAATTTTGAGTGCCCATTCATCTTCGTTGGTCTATCCTATGAATAAATTAGATGGCACCTACAAATTATAGATCCTCGTACACAATCATTAATTTTTAATGATGGAGTCCATACCAATTGTATGCTGATGTGACCCATCTATGTTTTTGGCTGAACCCAATTTTCAGCCCCGATGTAAACTTGAATTGGTGCCCCTCAAACAAAGTGGGTGAAAACCCACCATCACGGAGGACCCATACATGACATGGTAAGGAAAGCTTATCCTATAATAGTTGTACATGAACTGGCCTCATTCATAGTATATATAATGTAAGTAGTGTTATGATTTATGCCATTTTAGTCTAATAAATTATATATTTTTTCTTAATCAATGCTTTATTTGCTGGCTTTATTTTTTTTTTGGTATACATGCAATAGATGTGATTGAGATGAATTCATTAGGAGACTTCATCAAGGTCTCTGTATTATTGGGGCATGAAGCAAGAAAAGTTTGATGTGGAATACATCATGAACCCTAATTTGTCCAGTTCTTTGTAAACCTAGAACATCATTATGGCCAACAGATAAATTAAAATAGCTTAATCAATGAGCTATTGTACATCGTATAATTGTTATGCATACAATGAATCTCTTCCACGAAACACCGTCCCCATATATATCTGTGTGCGTGCACACGCGTGCATGAATACATATTGAGTTAATCTAGTAAGTTGGATTTATATCTCTGTATTGGTTTGCACTTCATATGCTTGTTATGCATACCTTTATACTTAAGAGGATCTAGGGTCCAAGTGGGAATTTGATGGATTACTTTGATTCACTAATGCATAAGCTTCTTAGGCGGATCATGATGAATTAGGTATCAATCCTATTCTCATGGAGATTTGTATTCTCCACAAAGGATTTATGAGTTTTAGTTTAGAGGTACACATGTGAGATTTATAGGCATGTCAAAATTGATAGGGTCCAATTCAAACTGAAACCACTGACCCCTAACATTGATACAGAGTAGTGCTTGGTTAGAAATGCAACTAATTGTTTATTCAGCCAACTGTCGAGTGTAATATCAGGCAATTTATGAAGGTTGAAGATATTATTGCAATGAATTTTTTAATTGGGAATCAAAGACTTTTGAAGATGCAACAATTATGCAACTGAGCAAAAATAAGTCAATAGATGAGTGCAGAAAGGCAAAACTTATCATTTAAGCGGGATTACCAACCTGGCTGAGAGTAGCGAGGTGCTTCGTGAAGCAGTGCGCTGATGAGTGATCACTGAATAATGCCGAAGTTATAACATATTGTCAATCCAACATATAAGTGTAGGTGGACGATTCCTAAGACTATGAGCTTCCTTCAAATCTGGCATGTAGGCGCAAATGGAAGGGAATTATAATTACTGACTACCATTGAGTCAGTCTTGTGTGATTATAGGGATGAATTGGACTATTCCTAAAAAATTAAGAGTTCCATGACTTTTAGTGATGAAAAGAGTAAAGCTAAATCTCCTAGAGAACTAGATAAACAATGTTGCGCTCGACTAATTGCTTGTGCTAGGATTGGTTGATTGATCATGAATCTATGTCTTTGTACCTTCTTTTGCTATTTATAGAGTTATTGATATGATCGTGAGAATAGCCGTTACCTACGTGGCGACCTCGCATATTGCTAACTGTTGAGGGTCAAACATTGCATATTAGACCCCAGTTATTACTTGGATCTACAAACATAATACCGTTTAATGGCTGATTTAATCGTGTTTGTAATGTAGGGTGTGTTTAAGAGCCCGGACTGAAAAAGGGTGGTAAATGCATGGATTTGATGCTCCAGAAGCACCAAAGCAAGGAACGGACTCTAGAAGACTAAGAGCGACGGAATTATACACCAGGGGTCCGCGAAAATCGAGAAACTGAAGCTCAAGTGGCCTGAAGGTTAAGCAGAATGCAAGATCACAGCGTTCCCACCATCCGTTCAGCTCGAAACTTTATAAGTGGCCTGAGGACCATAAATGAACCGTACACGTAAAATTTTAGCTCTTGGATCACTGTGAAAGTGGCCCAACGAACAGATCAGCCCACAAATCACTGATCTGGGGCCCACCTGATCTATGGATACACTTCATCTTCGGTCTCAATGCCTTAAATTAGATGAGAAGTCAGATGGACGGAGCAGATTTCATTAAAACATCAATGTGAGGACCATTTTACATGGCCGGTGTACACAGCAGGCGTGCACCGGACCAAGGTCGCCCGGTCAACACGGGAGACTCGTCTCCCTCTCCTTCTTAAGCACGGACGCACGAGACCCACCGGTTTCGTGCAGTGGGGCCCATTCGGCATCCAAATCATCCATCTGAACCGTTCACCGAGTCCAGAGGGAGGGCGTGACCCACACCTAGGTGGAATTTTTCCTAGAAGGAGTACGGAGCAGATTTCAACCGTTCGGACGAGGCGCGAACGGTCAGGTGATGATTCTGCAGGCCACATCAACGGACGGCCAAAAACCTTCCTTTCCCGACCGCAATTCCGAGAGCAATCTAGTGGACGGCCTGGATTTTTCATTTGATCTGAGTATGGACCCCACCAGCGTCACAGCGTAATGAATACGCAGTCTGTACGATTCCGGTGTTGATCAAAACCATGATCCGGACCATCCAGATGATAGGTAAGGGGATTTTGTCTGTCCCCATGCTGACAGATGAGATCGAAAGTGAAGCAGTGGGGCCCATTCAGCATCCGATCGTCCCTGTGTAAAAACAGGATGCGCAGGAATGAAATCCAACTCCTGGTTGGAATATGACTGCTGTGCACGCTGCTGTGCGTAAAGGGGTCTTTCGCACTCTCCATCTGGAGGAAGGATAAAAGGAGAGAAGGGAGGACGGCTATAGGATCATCTTGGGTTGGAGAAAAAAGGAGGAACGTGAGAGAGAAAAGGAGAGGAACGTGGCTGCTGCTGAGCCGTGGGAAGCAGCAGGTGGGATTCCTGCTAGACGTGGCTGGAGAAAAAGAAAAGAAGAGAGGGCAGCGTGGGGAGCAAGGTGGAGCATCTACGGCTGAAGCAGGGAGATGGAGAGAGAGTAACAGTTAGTTTTTCAGTTAGTTTTTTTCTATCCATGTTATTTATTATTTTAAGATGTATAGCCTATCCATGCTAGGCTAAACCTCTTAGTTAGGGCTAAGAGGTGAAGCCTGTAGCGAGATGGGAGAGTCTACTTTGTGCCTTTAAATTTCATAAACTGAATTTGATTTAGTGATTATTATAAGGAATATTTTTCTTAGTCTCTAATGGTCTGTTGTGACTGAAATTACAATGGGTTTGCAATGGCTCTGAATATTTCTTTCCCCTTTTATGTTTATGAAGTCAGGAAGCCCTGTTGTTCATCATTGCTCCATGGGCATGGTAGGATGACAGTACCCTTCCTGATCCTCATACATTGTTGATTGGTTGGTAATTAGTTTAATCCTGTTGTTTGCTTTGTCTCCTGGGCATGGTTAGATGATGGAATCCATTCTAATTCATATACCATTCACCTCTTGAAAACTATATCAAAAGAAGTCTAGTTAAATTCCATGATTTCTGAAGCAGGCATAAGATCTCCCTGATCTCTACAAGTGGATCCTCTGAAACCCTAGTTTCCCTCCTCTGAATTCCTTAAAGTTTTAGATAATTGTTCCACAATTATTTCTTAAATTCTAGTTGGTTTAGATCACATCTTAGTCTAGTTCTAGTTCTACTTGGTTTCAGATAACGTACAGGTATCAGTCCCTGTGGATTCGACCTCGGTCTTACCGAGTTTATTACTGCATCACAACCCTATACTTGGGGAGTGAACAAGTTAAGACCGAGGTCGAATCCACAGGGACTGATACCTGTACGTTATCTGAAACCAAGTAGAACTAGAACTAGACTAAGATGTGATCTAAACCAACTAGAATTTAAGAAATAATTGTGGAACAATTATCTAAAACTTTAAGGAATTGAGAGGAAGGAAATAGGGATTCAGAGGATCCACTTAGAGAGATCGGGAGATCTTATGCCTAAAAATCATGGAATTTAACTAGACTTCTTTGATATAGTTTTCAAGAGGTGAATGTATATGAATTAGAATGGATTCCATCATCTAACCATGCCGAGACAAAGCAAACAACAGGATTAAACTAATTACCAACCAATCAACAATGTATGAGGATCAGGAAGGGTACTGTCATCCTACCATGCCCATGGAGCAATGATGAACAACAGGGCTTCCTGACTTCATAAACATAAAAGGGGAAAGAAATATTCAGAGCCATTGCAAACCCATTGTAATTTCAGTCACAACAGACCATTAGAGACTAAGAAAAATATTCCTTATAATAATCACTAAATCAAATTCAGTTTATGAAATTTAAAGGCACAAAGTAGACTCTCCCATCTCGCTACAGGCTTCACCTCTTAGCCCTAACTAAGAGGTTTAGCCTAGCATGGATAGGCTATACATCTTAAAATAATAAATAACATGGATAGAAAAAAACTAACTGAAACTCCCTGCTTCAGCCCAAATCCCAGCCGTAGATGCTCCACCTTGCTCCCCACGCTGCCCTCTCTTCTTTTCTTTTTCTCCAGCCACGTCTAGCAGGAATCCCACCTGCTGCTTCCCACGGCTCAGCAGCAGCCACGTTCCTCTCCTTTTCTCTCTCACGTTCCTCCTTTTTTCTCCAACCCAAGATGATCCTATAGCCGTCCTCCCTTCTCTCCTTTTATCCTTCCTCCAGATGGAGAGTGCGAAAGACCCCTTTACGCACAGCAGCGTGCACAGCAGTCATATTCCAACCAGGAGTTGGATTTCATTCCTGCGCATCCTGTTTTTACACAGGGACGATCGGATGCTGAATGGGCCCCACTGCTTCACTTTCGATCTCATCTGTCAGCATGGGGACAGACAAAATCCCCTTACCTATCATCTGGATGGTCCGGATCATGGTTTTGATCAACACCGGAATCGTACAACAGCCCGCAAAAGTCGGCCTGCGCCCGGACGCGAAAACAGGGACTGCGTATTCATTACGCTGTGACGCTGGTGGGGTCCATACTCAGATCAAGTTTTTGGCCGTCCGTTGATGTGGCCTGCAGAATCATCACCTGACCGTTCGCGCCTCGTCCGAACGGTTGAAATCTGCTCCGTACTCCTTCTAGGAAAAATTCCACCTAGGTGTGGGTCACGCCCTCCCTCTGGACTCGGTGAACGGTTCAGATGGATGATTTGGATGCCGAATGGGCCCCACTGCACGAAACCGGTGGGTCTCGTGCGTCCGTGCTTAAGAAGGAGAGGGAGACGAGTCTCCCGTGTTGACCGGGCGACCTTGGTCCGGTGCACAGCGGGCGTACGCTTGCTGTGTACACCGGCCATGTAAAATGGTCCTCACCTTGATGTTTTAATGAAATCCGCTCCGTCCATCTGACTTCTCATCTAATTTAATTAAGGCATTCAGACCGAAGATGAAGTGTATCCATAGATCAGGTGGGCCCCAGATCAGTGATTTGTGGGCTAATCTGTTCGTTGGGCCACTTTCACAGTGATCCAAGAGCTGAAATTTTACGTGTACAGTTCATTTATGGTCCTCAGGCCACGTATAAAGTTTCGAGTTGAACGGATGGTGGGAACGCTGTGATCTTGCATTCTGCTTAACCTTTAGGCCACTTGAGCTTCAGTTTCTTGATTTTCGCGGACCCCTGGTGTATAATTCCGTCGCTCTTAGTCTTCTAGAGTCCGTTCCTTGCTTTGGTGCTTCTGGAGCGTCAAATCCATGCATTTACCACCATTTTTCAGTCCGGGCTCTTAAACACACCCTGCATTACAAACACGATTAAATCAGCCATCAAACGGTATTATGTTTGTAGATCCAAGTAATAACTAGGGTCTAATATGCAATGTTTGACCCTCAACACTAACTATAAAGTAGCGGTTACCTTTATTTGATTATTTGTACCCTTTGTCATATGCTTTCCTATCTCATCAATAACATTCCAAATGTTTATTCGATACTGATGTAGCCCTAATGGCAACAAGTACTTATCTTCAAGTCACATGCTCGGTATGCCTATTTAGAGATTTGCTCAGTAATGAGATGTCTTCCATATATTAGCCCATCAATATCATTCATACCCATGTGGCTATATTTACACTGTCCATTTGGAACTGTTAGATTTTGTCCAAACAATAGGTCTTATAAGTTTAGCCTTATTAGGAATATGAATGACTAGTCGATACAACCAATTAAACTAGTTTTGTAAATTGTTTTAATAAAACAATTGATTTTAAAATCATAATGTTCATTATTTTATCATTTTAAATGATCAATTATGGTAGTGAGATATGATTAGCCTAAGATAGTTGGTCAATAGGCCTTAAGACGGTATGTAGAAAGATATGTATATGATAACATGCGACATATAATCACTTACACCTATGCGATGTGCATGTGAGAATATACAAACTTAAATAGGTTTAATTTGATCAATGTTTTTGTGTGGTTAGACAAGTATGTTGAGTGTTATTTATAGTTTAAATGACCTAATTATTGACTTAAATGAATCTCTATACGATAAAGGAAGCTTGATGACAAAGGCTTAGAAATTGATAAATACATGAGGTTAATTTAAGAAACCCAAAGAGTTCCACACCCTAAGAAAGCATTATAGACAAATAAAGTAGAAATGGTAAAGTGGTGGTTTGAGACAAGAAGGAGAGAATAAATATTGATAAACTTCCATTTTTTTCATAAAATTTACAATTATATTCATGTTCGTGTTAATTCATACGTACCTAAAAGTGTATCCGATTTAATTTGTTATGCTTTTGCCATACACAAACACTTTCCGATAGCATTAGTAAAGTATATCTTTAATTAGTTATGAAGAGATGCATTAACAAGTAGTTTTTAAGATGACCGCCTTTTTAGTGAGAGTTTTTTATTTTTATTTTTAATATTAACTTATTGATGAAAATAGCCCGCTTTCACTTCTCTTCCTATCTCGAAGTGTATCTAACATAAGCTTGATATGAGAGACCGTGGAATACAGTCCTGTGGGGTCCTCTCTACAAGCATATAACATCACATTGCATCGCATGTGTTATGACATCTAAAGCTCAAATAAGCTACAATTAAAAAAATATAGAGAGAGAGGCATGACCCTTCTCTCTTTGTAAGTGCAGCCTCTCTCTCACCTGCCTTGCACCTGCCTTACATATATGGTAAAGCTATATATGCCAGTTTTATGGTGTAGCCGGCATCTAGAAGTAGGTGGACCCCAATCTCCCATCATAATCACCCACATGCATTTGGACACATGGAGGTTGGGATTCTTACTCATGTAGACTAGCATTGCCAGTTGTAATCTTGCCCTCCCACTTGTAGGGACCAACCTCCTTCGCACCACTTGAATTATCGAGAGCGCACATGTTTTCCGTGGGAAATTCTCTCCGTTCAGGAGAGCCCTTCGATGATAGGACCTGGGCCCAAATTCCAAAATTCATTGGGGGCCACACCGACGATGTTTTGGATGTAAGGTGAACTTGAGAGCTCTGACCGGATGGACAGAGTAGATGCTGCACATATTAATTATATGGTGGGAGAAATGAATTAAAATGCACGAAATCTACATCGACCATCAAATACATCACCCTTTTGGGCTTTGATCCTGAGTAATAAGATAATATGATTTTTGGGTAATTCTTGTCCTGATAAGGCACACCAAATGAACGGATTGGATGGCATATAAAAGCACCGACGTTTTGTAGGTATGTGTTTGTTTGAGAGAGAGAGAGAGAGAGAGGTGCTTTGGCATAGGAAATGATTCGTTTTGGGTGACATGATAGAGGATGTGGGCAAATGGCTTAGATAGGCCCACCTGTCGCTATAAGACAGGTCAGTTCAATGCTTCTTTTTGACTCTTGTGGAGCCCACCTGGACAGCGATTACAAGTTTGTTCCCATCTCTTATAGGCGCTTTCAACTCCCATGATTGCTCACCACCACAGCCTTGCTAAGTGCACACGTGTGGACTTGGCTCATGCATCGCCACACATGTGTAAGCATGAAATATAGGTGCGAGATCCAATCCATCCATTAGGTTGGTCCAACCTTTCACAAGTTTTTCCAAAAATAAATAAATGGAATCTAATCTACTAAGCATGTGGACCCAACATTAGAAATAGGTGGATGTTAGAAAACTTCAGCTAAGTTTCTCAGAGCCGTACATTTGTTTGGCAAACCGGGGTCCACATGACTAGTGGATCAACCTGATTCTTGTGCTAGGCCGTTGATACAGTGGTGATGTACTGATGGATGGATTGGATGTAGGACCTACCTTACTATGTTGGCACATGTGTGGCGTGTACATAAGCTTTATTGCACACGTGTGTGGGCGTCTCACCACCCTTTCTATCCTCCTCACATACGGCACCCATGGACAACTTGTTGCAGAACCAATTTAGACAATACATGCCATGGAGCAGTGAGCTAGGCTTGGGACGGGCCATGCCTGCCGGGCCACTACTAAAGACCTAAAGCCTTAGCCTGGCATGAGCCTAGCAGGGTAGGCTGTTAGGCCTCAGCCCAGTTGAATGTTCTCAGTCTATCCATTGATCAAGTGGGCCACACATGCATGAAGACATTAATACTCTAGATGAATGAAATGAAGTGTCTACATTGCCTGAATTCCCCGTTAATGATTGGACATTTGTAGGGTGAAAAACCGTGAATGAAAGAAGTTAGGGTTGAGCTAGGTGGAGTCCGCATAAGGGGCGTTTGGCGCAGGGTATTAGATGGGATTAGGTCGGATAAATTGCATTTGGTCCATGCAATTCCATTTAGTATTTGAAGATGATGAGAAAGGCTGGGATTAGGTGGCATGGAATTGCATTTCACCCTGTGGAATTGCAATCAGTACGATGCCGGATTTTCATGGATTTTGAAATCCACTACACATGTGGGCCCCACATTTATGCATGCATTTATCTATACCGTCCATCCATATACACCATTTACACGTGACATTTTGGTTATATATGTGTGTATAAGGTTGTGAATTTGATCCATTGATTACAATTCTATTGTCCACCAAAAATGATTTTGCTTAATCTAGTGTTTCCTTGTAGCAAAAATTTTATTCCAAACATGAAATTGGATGGCTACAATACATTGTTATTTTCATACAAGCAATCATTGTGCAATAATGATGTTAATCCTATCTAATATAATTCAATATCTTTCAATTCCTCGGACCAAACAAGCCCATGCAGTCACACCACAATGGGTACTTAAATTTATAACCTTTTGTTGAAACTCTTGTAAGTCTACTGCAACGATTGCAAGCTGCAAATTAATAATCATTAGATATCTTATCAAGAAATACAAGTACAATGATCATACTTTTATAATAGTAATATGTCAAATCAAGGAAATTTGTCATGAGTTTGCCTTGGATAAAAAATTTCTATACAATGTTTTGTAAATATATAATGACTACAGTTGTCTATACTTATCTCTTATTACATTTGTATTTGATTATATCGAATTATATTTTAAATAAAGTCTGTGAAATTATAATGAACTTAATACATTTATCCAAATATGTCCTAAAGATTATGCCAGATTCCAACTCTAATTTGTGCAAAATCTTCAGTTTATTGTTATTACTAAGGGGATACTTTTTAAGTTATTTTCCATCTCTTAAAATAAATTTTATTTTTATTTTTTTAAAAGGAACCTAGCCTAGGATGCTGCTTAAAATACCTTTATCATGGGTTGAAACAATGCAAGGTGGTGCGCTGGAACAGGGAGAACGGGAGTCGGTAGAGAAATATCTCCATGAAACACGTGGCAGGGTAATGTATCAATCTTTACCCGTGTTAGTCATTAGTATGTATCTTGGCACGTGTAGGCCAAGCCATGAGTAGGGTCGCAAATGGAATGATTTTCTCCTTCCGTAATTCAGTCTAAATAAGCCGGGCTAAGACTTGTGTGGGCCCACCTATTAGCTAAAAACATGAGCCATGAGCTGCCCATTGTGTTTTTGACTCGGCCACTCGGACTAAGGGCATGTTTGGGAGCGTGGATTTGAAACCCCCAAGATTTAAAACCCCCTGGATTTGAAATCCTCCCAATGTGTTTGGTACCCTGCAGTGTGAATCAACTTTAACACAAAAGTAGCTGTGCATAGTATATTTTTAGGGGTTTGAATTTAATTACCAAATCAACTTTAATATCTCTAATTAATGAGATAAGTAATTTTTGACACAATAGTTGTGATAAGCCTGCTGAAATATGCTTTGCCCGAAAATGATGAAATTCCGAGTCTCCAATGGACCACAAGCACAAGATCATGTCTGGGTGACTAACCAGTGATTTTTAATTGTTGATTTACATGGACAATGTTTGGACGGTGCTAGACAACGTTTGGACGGTGCTGATCATCATTAGTGGGTCATGTGCAGAATGATAGTATGGTGACATACATGTTACACCTGCAACTATTGAAATGATTTTAGGTGTAATATAAGCTCTCACACCGTGGAATTGAAACCCCAATTACTTTATGCTACCAAACAACCATAGGATTTGAAACCCCCTCAAATGCCCTCATATCCCCCCGAATCCACGGTGCCAAACGACCCCTAGCTAACTCGTCTTGATCTAGGCCCAAACCTACCCACTCAGAGAGCTGGGCATCGAGTCGAGTTGGACTGAGTTAGGGCTGACCCGACTTGATCCGTTTTTGAAATAGGCTTGACCCGAACTCGACTCAACTCGGTACCAAGTCCAACATGCCTGAACCAATCCGAATCCGGGTCTAACCTAGGCTAATCCGAACTGAGTCTGATTCAATAAAAAGTATCGAGTTAGTTCGAGTTAGCACCGATTCGGATCAAGAGATGAGGGAGGGAAGGAGGGAGTGGAGGGGAGAGAGAGGATCACGGTGGTGAATCCAGTGATGGTGGTGGGTGGTTGCCGAACTTGGAAGAGGAGGACGAGGAAGGAAGAGAGAGTTTGGAATCGGGTGGGGTGGGTTGAGAATGGCATATAAGATTAGAGATATTTAAAATTTAGGGTTTTTTTTTTTTTTTTAAAATTATATATATACTCGAATTCGAGTCGAGTCGATTTCAGATCGAGTCCATTCTGATACGATCGAATTACTGGGTAACTCGAACTTGACTTGATTTGAGTTTGGATTTGGCAAAAGCTACTCGGTTCGGACCGACTGACCCATTCGGTTCGGGTCGAGTTGTTCCGTATGAGTTGGACTAGTCGAGTTGGTTCGTGCCCAGCTTTACCCACCAATCAAGTACCTGCTCAATAGTGTAGACCCAGTTAGCCCATGGGCCTTTAGTTTTGGCCCAAATTCAGTATGAAATGGGCCAGGTAATGGTTGAATGTTGGCTGTTGAATTTCGGGGCGGATCGGATGATTGGATATGTTGTTACCGGCTTAGCTCACTTGTAAGAGATCCAGGCCGATAATTATGTGGGGCTGCTCATGCACATGTCCTGGTCCGAAAAACAGGCTAATCCACTTGTTAGATTGCTTGAAATATGCCAACTTAGTTCACGTGTGTGAAATCTGGGCCAGTCATTAGGTGGGACCTAGTGTGAACATGCTATAGACCATAGATCAGGCCAATTCACTCCTCAGGTGTGCCTTCCACTCGCATAAGAAAAATGGACAGTCTGAGAGAGAATCTACGGCGGTCTATGGCCAGCTTACACGCGTGGCCCAACGGATGACTGCACCAGACCAGACTCTGCCCAGAGCATGTTGTAGAGCCCCACCTACTAGATGGACTGGATCTCCCGCACACGTTCCGCAATTCAGCTCTTGAATCTCGCCTTGGGAATGGATTGTTCGGCTGGGATTCTCCAATCCAATCGGCTTGCGTTTTGCAACATGGGCCGTTTAATTTAGGGCTCTCAACGGGCGGGCCTGGGGTAGGTCTCGGTCCGAGTGTTTAGGCCGGGTCCGGCCCATACACCCCTACCGTTTGATGCTCGGCTACGCACAGCGGTTGATGCACAGGCACTCAGAAATTGTACTTGTGTCGTGCATTAAGTCGAGTCAAACCAACTTATTTGTGAAATCACTGTTGATGAGGGGACAGTCCCAAAATCAGATTGGTTGAACAATCTTATCCTCTGATTCGTGGACACTTGCTTGTTGAAATAGGACCGTTGGCTAGCTTTGATTTTACGGTTCATGTTACATCTAAACCGGTGACTCACAATTTCTACAGTTTAATTTGAATTTCTTGTATTCCACGTATACAATTTCTAAATAATCCATCACTCTTTAGTTGAATATCAGAATTTTTTTACATGGGGACCCACCATATGGACGATCTAGATTCTAGAATCTAGAAGCAGCAACAAGTCTTATGGAACGACAGGTACTAGTCAGTAAGCAATGCAGCTGATATGACGTCAATCTCACTTGACCGTCCATCATTTGTCCCATCCATCATAGCCCACCCAAAGAGCATCTGGACCATCCATTTCATTAACATATATGTAGATTAGCTACTTTCTAAAAATAAACTAGAGGAATGTTAACCGAACCTAAGTGGCAATGGGCCGGTAGTCCACTGGATCCAGCTTTGGGCTGGCTTAGACCCAAATAGTTAGGGCCATGGGCAGGGTTTGGACTGCATACATGACCCAATCAATTCTCGTTCGGGCTTGAAATGAAATTGTTTTATCATGACTCAACTTTATATGTACATGTGTTATATCCAATCTGCCATTCCAACGGGTCTCTACTGGAAGTTTTGAGTTTGTGTTTTCACTTCATTCAAGTCTGTGTGATCTAAGTAACCAGTTAGATGACTGATAAACATTACAGCAGGCCTACCAAGTTTTTAATGACATGCGTTCAACCTTCCTTAGTTCCTATGGTGTGTTTCACTTGAGATCTGAATCTTTATCATTTATAAACTCATGCCTTGAAATGAGTTAGCAAAATAGATAAGCAATATAGATAAGGTAAGCCACTTAGCTTTTTCAGCATTGCCTTGATACCGAGGTTGATATTGAGTGGGTCACTACTATAACTGGGGCTGTACACAAACTGAGATAGCTCGGTTAGCTTGCTCAACTTAACTTGAAAAAGCTTGATTTGGCTCGGTTTGAAACTGATTTCGGCCTGAATCAAGCTAATTTTTTGAGCTCGAAAAATTTTTTAGACTCGGATTGAACTCGACTCAAATCGAACTCAGATCAAACTGGTTCAATTACACGGTTACTTTGATGTTGATGTTGCTCACTAAGTTATGTACTTGAAACAAATAATCTTTTTTTTTTTTTTAATAATTATTTATGTTGTTTAGAAAGTGTTTGATAAAATACCTATAAAACCATTGCTACTGTTTTACATACAATGAGATTTTGAAGGTGCAGTCTATATGTTTGTGAAAATGCTGCATAGGCGAATTCGGTTAGAATTGACCCGAACTGTTGATTGAACCGAGCCGAGCTGACAAGTTAAGCTCGAGGACCGAGCAGAGCCGAGTTCAAGCTGGGTGCTAAGTCCAGCTGTGCCCAGCTCGACCAGTGTACACCTCTAACTAAAATCGGGTCCACTTGTGAAAGCTTAATTTACACAGTTTCTTGTGGTGTGGCTACTTCAAATATCTTAGCTGCTTATTTTTTATCCACATCCGAAAATGATTAAGGAAAATTGATGAACAGATCAGAAGTAACAGGACATTGGAGTGTTCAAGTGGCCTAAAATCAGCTAGTTGGTATCAAAGCTTTGTGGGCCCCAATATGATGTACGGTTTTATCCATGCAGTCGCCTAAATTGAAATATATCCAAAGCTCAAGTGGCCCACCGTTGAAACCTTCCTACGGCCCACATCTATGTTTATTTGTAATCCAAACTATTGGATGAACGGAAAACACAAATATCAGCGTATCCAAAACTTTCGGCAGTAAATGTTGTATCCCCACTGCGATGTGGTTCACTTGAGCTTTGTATCTGCTTCATTTTTTGGGATCATCCTCAAAATGAGCTGAAAAAATGAACGGACGGCGTGGATCCTCAAAATGAGCTGAAAAAATGAACGGACGGCGTGGATAAAACACACACATCATAGTGGTGGGCCTACAGAGCTTTGACATAAGCTACCTAGTTGTATCTAGCTGGTGTCGGGGTCACCAGCCAAACCAAGTCAAACACGCAACTCTTGTCCCTTCTGAAGGACTATATCCCCGCCAAAGCTTGCCAACGCTTCTCCCCGCCTCCGCTTCTCACACGAAGCTCCGTTCGTAGAGAGAGAGAGAGAGGGATGCGTTGCTTCTTTTTGAGAACTTCCATGGCTGGCTCTTCTATCTTCCCTTCTTCTCTAATCCTTGTTGTAATATATTGATTTTAAATATATTTTAAACAAAAAATATTATATAATATAAATAAAAAAAGGTTTATAAAAAATTTATTTTTTGTGTTTCGGGAATAGTCCCATATGGGAAAAAGAGGAGGAATTTTGTGTATATATATGAGAATGGTGGAGTATAGTTATATTTACCCACTTAGTCCGAGGAGAATCGAGCTTGTGTGTTTCAGTGAACACCCGCGCTCAATCACGGGCTCGATGCGAGGGCGTGGGAATGTGAGGCAGTGTGGCTGTAGAGGCGCTAGTGGCACACTTCACACGTTCGTATCGTGTCTTAGAGGGTTGCTCCTTCATGATCTTATGCGAACCAAAGCGAGACGTGGTGCAGTGGTCTAATTTACACTTCTTCTTCTTTTTTCTTTTCTAGGATTTTTCCTTTTATCTGTCAGACACCGTGTAACAGAGTTCCATTGGTAGGTCTTCGTATTTGCTGAATGCAGACCCACACTAGGCTAGTCGTATCATAGAAGCAATTTGCCGTAACCTTTTTAGCATACTCAATTTACTTGAGTAGGGGCAAATAACACTTTAAGGACGACGTTCCAAACGTGCTTCAATCTGTCCTTATTTTTAGATCATTTTGGTTTTTCGATTTCCATATTTTATAGAAAATATAATTTCTGTTTTTTTTTTCTCAACAATCTTAAAGCGTTATTTGAGTAATGGAAGCTGATAGTGTATCATCTATCAAGTTAATGAATCAGGACTTGATTCGTCTTGATCGGTTCAATGGAACCAATTTTATTAAATGGCAAGACAAACTCAAGTTTCTTTTAACAGCGCTGAAGATTTTCTACATCTTATATCCGAATTTGCAGCTGTTTCCTGAAGCATCTGATAAGGACACACTTGAACAAGTTGCTGCCCGCACCAAACGAGCTGAAGACGAACTCCTGTGTCGTGGACACATTCCGAATGCACTCTCCAACCGTCTGCATCATCCGTACACATAAACGTCATCAGTAAAAGAAATCTAAACTGCTCGGAAGTTTAAATACAAGGCTGAAGAAAAATGTACCAACAAGTTCCTGATTGCCAGGTACTTCGATTATAACATGGTAAATAACAAATCGCTGCTAGTCCAAATCCAATAATTTCAACTAATAGTTAACAAAATCAAAGGCATTAAGATTGATCTTCCTGAATCATTCTAAGTCGGGGCTATTATCGCTAAATTGCCCTCGATGTGGAAAGATTATAGAAAGAAGTTGCTGCATAATACTGAGGACTTCATACTGGAACAAATCCAGAAACATCTCAGAATTGAGGAAGAATCCCGCAACCGCAATAAAAAGAATGGCGATGAGAATTCCTTATCCAAAGTACACGCAGTAGAAAATACAAATCATAAGAATCTTGAGAAGGATGATTTCCTGAAACCTAATAAAGGAAAATCCAAGAAAAACACCCAAAAGAAGAACGAAAAGTTTAAATGCCCATAACATGTCTATGAAAAAATCAGGCATTATGTTGGAGTTTACTGATATCGCAAATCTAAAAAAGAAAGAAGTGTAATAGAAGAAGGTGATATTGTGACTATGATTACCGAGGTGAATACCATCTAAGGAAAAGTTCTTAGTTGGTGGTACGATACTGCAGCTACCATACATGTGTGCTATGATAGATCAACCTTCAAAACCTATGAGGAATTGACTAATGGTCAAGAAGTCCAAATGGGTAATGAAGTTCGATTGAAGGTTGTTGGCAAAGGAACCGTCGAACTAATATTCACCTCTGGGAAGAAAGTGATTCTGACAAATGTCTTACACGTCCCAGACATGAGGCGAAACTTAGTTTCTGGGGTTCTTCTGGGTAAACCACGAATAAGAGTGGTGTACGAGTCGGAAAAACTGATTTTATTTAAGAATGAGAACTTTGTCGGAAAGGGATATGCTTGTAACGATATGATGAAGTTTTCTCTGAATGAAAGTAGCACTTTTACATGTATGGTTGAATCCGTTGGACTGTGGGATGATAGACTAGCCCATATAGGGTATAATACCTTGAAGTTTATGGCTAAGAATAGTTTAATCTCATACACGGAAAATAAAACAGATAAATGTGAAGTGTGCATACGATCCAAAATGACAAAGAAACCTTTTCCAAGTGTCAAGAGATCGTTTTTAGTATTGGATCTTATGCAAAGTAATATCTGTGAGTTAAATGACATTCTTACTCCTGTAGGTAAAATGTACTTTATAACATTTATTGATGATTGCTATAAATATGTGTACCTATTAAAGAGCAAAGATGAAGCATTGAATATATTTAAGGTATATAAAGCAAAAGTAGAAAATCAACTAAATAAGAAGATAGAAATTCTCCGTAGTGATAGAGGAGGAGAATACTTCTCTAATGAATTCGATAACTTCTGTGAAGAATATGGACTAATACATCAATGTACTGTGCCATATACACCTTAACAAAACGGAATAGGAGAAAAGAAGAATAGAACATTAGTAGAGATAGTCAACTCAATACTAATCAAAGTAAAGTTGTCACTCAATCTATGGGGTGAGGCACTGCTTGTAGCGTGTCATATATTAAATAAAATTCCATCTAAAAAATATAAAACATCTTCATATGAAACATGAAAAGGTAGAAAACCTAACGTATGATATCTTAAAGTGTGGGGGTGTCTTGCATATTGCAGAACTCCTAATTAAAAAAGAACTAAGTTAGGACCCAGAGCTATTAAGTGCGCCTTCGTAGGGTATGCATAAAATAGTAAAGTTTATAGACTTCTATATCTAGAGTTTAATACCATAATAGAATCAAGAGATGTTGAGTTCTTTGAGAACTTACTATCCTTGGAGTCAAAGGATAATGAAGTCCAAATTCCTGATAGAGAACCAAATAATACAGCTCCACAAGTAGTGAAAGCTCCTATTAAACCTTGTAGGAGTCAAAGAATAAGAATAGAATAGAGAATAGTTTAAGTGATGACTATATAGACTCTCGACGCATCTTTTTCCATCTTGTAGAAGGAGATAAAGAAAATGTTATTAGAAAAATACCTATAGTAATGACTATATAAGATGATCGTAAAATATATAAAGAAAATGTATCCTCTAGAGACTCAGTTTTTTTAAAAGAAGTATTAATGATTAAATGAAATCTATAATGTCAAATCAAACATGAGAACTAATAAACTTACCTTTAGGTTCTACACGCATAGGTTGCAAGTGGGTATTTAGGACGAAATTTCACACTGATGGGACTATCTAAACCTTTAAAGCTCGACTAGTAGCTAAGGATTTTAGACAAAAACGATTGATAGATTATTTTAACACATTCTAACTAGAATAACATCCATTAAGATATTATTTGCGCTAGCTTCCATATATCATCCTCACATCCACTAAATGGATGTAAAGACCGTATTTGTAAATGGTGACCTCAATGAGGAGGTATACATGGAACAACGTAAATGATTCGTTTTACCAGGAGATGAAAATAAAGTATATAGATTAATCAAATCTCTAATTGGATTAAAATAAGCACCAAAACAATGACGTAAGAAGTTTGATTCTAAAATACTATCTCATAATTTCATACATAATGTAACTAATAAATGCATATATTATAAAGTATATGGTAACTGTATAATTATTATTTATCTGTATGCTGATGACATGTTAATAATTAGTAATAAAATGAAAAGTGTGACTAAAATAAAAAAGTTTTTATCTTCCGTATTCAAAATGAAGGATTTTGGACAAGTAGATACCATCCTAGGTATCAAAGTTAAAAAACATTGTAGGGGTTATACTCTTTGCCAATCTCATTATATTGAGAAGATACTAAACAAGTTTAACCATCTAGATATAAAAGAAGTAAAAACCTCATTTGATCCAAGTATTAAGGTAAAAGAGAATAACGGAAGAATAGTTGCACAATTAAAATATGCTAGTGTAATAGGGAGTCTTATGTATGCTATGCAATGCATTAGACTTGATATCGCATATACTGTGAGCAAACTTAGTGGGTTTACTAGTAACCCCAGTACTGAACATTAGAATGCAATCAGTAGAGTCATTGGTTACTAAAAATCAACCAAATACTTATAACTATTTTATTCAGAATTTTCTACCACATTGAAAGAATATACCAATGCGAGCTGGATATCGATTGCAGGGGACAACAAGTCTACTACAGAGTGGGTATTCACCCTAGGAGGTACAACTGTATCTTGAAAATCCAAGAAACAGACTTGCATAACGAACTCAATTATGAAGTCTGAATTCATAGCTCTGGTTGCAACAGACAAAGAGGCTGAGTGGCTAAGGGATCTTTTATTAGAAATTTATTTTTTTTGTGTAAAGCCTATATCGGTTGTGTTACTACGTTATGATAGTGAAGCTACATTAGCTAGAGCCTATAGCGGCATATATAATAGTAAGTCTAGACATATAAGTCTTCAACATGATAATGTCAGACAATTGATTCGAGATGGAATCATTAATATTTCTTATATGAAATCAAGTAATATGTGAAAAGTTTTCAGCAGTAAATTATTTAAGACCTCATTTATTTTGAGCATTATGAAAAATGGTTGGGTCTTAGAACTCTTAATGAAGTCTAGTCCAAAAGGACAAATGCCTTAAAGTAACAAATACAGTGGAAAGATTTCACTTATATGAACGTAGAGATGGTGCCGTCTCTCATGAGAGTTGAAGTTTTCTCTTGAGATCGTTCACGAAATAAGATAAACACATGGCCATTAATTGCGCTGAGCAAAATTATGAGAACTCTAATAAACATATAATAAATATGTGTGTGGTTTCTCCGGCTCTATTATCTAGGAATAACTGGTTCAACGCTACAGCTATCAGTCATTTCGATGGAGCTCTGAGATACTTACACTAAGGGAAGATTCAAATCGAAAGATATCTTTCTTTATGCATATATGCTATTTTTATTCTGTCAGAAATATTTTTTCTGAAAAAATACATTTTAAAAATTAAGTGGGGGATTGTTGTAATATATTAATTTTAAATATATTTTTAATAAAAAATATTATATAATATAAATAAAAAAAGGTTTACAAAAAAATCCATTTTTTGTGTTTTGGGAATAGTCCCACATTGGAAAAAGAGAATATGAATTTTGTGTATATATGAGAATGGAGTATAGTTATATTTATCTACCTAGTTTGAGGAGAATTGGGCTTGCATGTTCCAGTGCGACCGCGCTTGCGCTTGGGCTCGAGGACGTCCACGGGCTCGGGTTAGGTCTTGGTCACGGTCATGGTGCGAGGGCATGGGCATGTGGGGTCGTGTGGCTGTGGAGGCACTAGTGGCGCACTTTGCACTTCGCACGTCTGCATCGTGTCGCAGAGGGTCGCTTCTTCGCGACTTTACGTGAGGCTCATGCAGAACAACTAGAAACAGCTAATAATGGCTAGTTTCTCCAACAGCTAGAAAACGGTCAATGAGATTTATTTCCCTAGACCATAACTCACAGCCACCAATGCCTATATAAACAGGGCCTGGATGAGTTTTCAATCCATCACAACTCACTCCAGCAGAAATCATACGAACCATAGCCACTCCACTCGTATAGACTAGAGATTCCAACAAGACAACAAGGTTCATCTGAACGATTGCCTGAAGAACAGAGCAGCAGTGTGGTCTAGAATGGTTCATCTAAACCATTAGCTGAAGAACAAACCAATGCAGTGGTCTAATTCACACTTCTTCTTCTTTTTTCTTTATTGGGATTTTTCCTTTTATTTCTTCTAGACATTGTGTAACAGAGTTCTATTAGTGGGTCTTCGTATTTGCTCAACGCAGACCCATACCAAGCTCGTCGTATCCTAGAAGCAATTTGCCTATAACATTTTCAATATACTTAATTTACTTGAGTAGGGGCAACTAATGCTTTAAGGACAGTGTTCCAAACCTGCTTAAGCCTGTCTTGATTTTCAGATCATTTTGGTTTTTCGATTTTCATCTTTTACAGAAAATATAATTTCTGTACTTTTTTCAACGGACTCTCCTGTATTTAAAGAGAAGGCAAAATAGACAACTCTTATGGATTACACCAAAATTTCATATTTTCCTGACTTTTCAAAATACAACAAAAAAAATAAAAAGTAGATTTGAAATACTTTAAAATATTTTCCAAACATAAAAAAGCAGCCATTTGGATTTGAAGCACGCCCCTTCACCCCAAATCCAAGGTGCAAAACGCACTCAGGTATACAGGCATAAACGCACTCAGTCTTAAAACCATATTCCTTTGCGGCCGCGGATTTCCTGCGAAAGCCTTTGGCAGGGAGTTCCTGCACTGGAACTTAGGTGGGGCCTACTGTGATGTTTGTGAAAAATCCACTCCGTCCATCCGTTTTGTGAGTTCATTTTAGGACATAGGCCAAAAATGAGCCGGATCCAATACTCGAATGAGCCAAAAAAGTGATGATTGAACAACCATGGTTGAAATATTCATGGGCTACAGAAGTATTGAATCATGTTAATATTTGTGTTTTCAGTTCAACTCAGTAGGAATGACGTTATGAATGGTATGGATGGCATGTAAACATCACTGTCGACCCCAGGAAGGTTTCAATGGTAGGAATTTCCCTAACTACATTTTCCTTTAATACGGATAATTTGAGTCTTGGATCCTGCTCAGTTTTGGTATCTCACGCTAAAATGAATTCAAAAAAGGGATGAACGGTATGGATTTCTCATAAACATCAGGGTGGGCCCCACCTTGGTTCCTAGTGCAGAAAGAGGAAATCCGCGTCCCTCTTGTGCATGGTTTGCTGTCGCAAGAAATCCGCGTCCCTCTATTGCATGGTTTCTTGCGAAGGCAGCAGTACTGTATTTTTGCTCTCTTATCTTCAAAAGCAAAAGTACATGAAATCTGCGTCCCTCATATGCATGGTTTCTTGATAAGGCAGCAGTACTGTATTTTTGCTCTCTTATCTTCAAAAGCAAAAGTACATTTTTCCTTCCAATAGAAAAAAAGCACAATTTCATTGGTAAAAAAAAGAAAGAAAAGAAACCAAGAGCAGAGAAAATGAGACCGCAGATCATATTATTCGGAGATTCAATCACCGAGCAATCTTTCAGGCCGGGTGGATGGGGGCTGCTCTTGTTGACACCTACTCTCGAAAGGGTTTTTTTTTTTTCCCTTTTATTTATATAATTTTTATGGTTATTGTAGAATACCCAACTCAGAATTTCCACTCATTTGTACGAGTTTCGAATTTTCGTTAGTTATTTAGAAAACCCCATTGAAATCTGCGGCTGATTTGTACGAATTTCGATTCGCGTGCACCCAACCATATGAATGGAATATGAGGGGCTGCTCGTTGAATCACTGCCCAATAAGAAACTAATTCCATTCCAATCTAAATATAAAATTCAAATTCAAAAACAAATCTCATTTGGAAATTTGGGAAGCATTTGCAGAACTGATGGTGTGCCTCCCACATGATGTCCTTTTTTGGCAAGCTGGTCCAGTGAACCAAGACCTTCGTCATTACTCGGTCACGTCATTTAACCATCCGCCTGTCAAGTATTTATCCAATGGGTTGGACCATCACCGCTAAACTTTGGAAAATGTAAACATGTAACCAAATGATAAGATCTTGCGAGTCAAGATGAAATACATAGTAAAATAGTAAATATTATTGTTCGGTCCATTCCGAGGATGATCTTCCTCCTAAAGCAAGCATTGAGTTTGGAAAAGTTTTTGACACCTCTTCTTTATTCCTTTGCTTCCATTTATACTTGTAGCGTTGGATAAAATAAGCAAGTAATTCAATGCATATGTAATTAAATGCATTCATGTTGTTAAACATTGATGTCTTCAATGTTCTGAGCCATTCGACCGGTCGAGGGTTCACTTGATCGGTTGAGGCCCACTTGACTCGAAATCTAGCAAGCATAGCTTTTGTGTGTCCGGGCTGCTCGACCAGTCGAAGGTCAGACTCGACTGGTCGAAGGGGTCCTTTGACTAGGCAAAGCCCTGGCTCAACTAGTCGAGGGTTACACAAATTTTGCACAGATTTTATGCGGACTGCGTAAATTTGATGCGATTTTCGAAATTTTTCAAAGAGGTGCGTAAGTGGAGTTTCCTAAACTATAAATAGGGGTCCCTAAACATGAACAATCTTCCGAAACTATAAGTGGAGTTTCCAACAATTCATACCTCGTACCCTAAACAAGAAACTACTCCGTTCTCAATCTAAACCTAAAAGTGAAATTCGAATGCAAATCTCATCTAGTATCCTTCCTATTTTTTGAAAGATGATAGCAATATTATTAAAAGGCAAAAACAGAAAGAGCAAAGCTGCACAAGAACAAGAATTTACAAAACCCACAAGAATATACAAAATCCCACCCTACACACTACAGAAGCCGAAACCTCACTCATTCGGGAAACGACCTGAGCCCCTTACACTGGATTCATGGAAAAGCAATCTGAAATAGACAACAAAACCCGACTAAGAACTGACAAAGCTGCGTGCTCTTTGTTTTTGAAAGTATCATTATTGCGTTCCAACCAAATCGCCCACAGCAACGCCATTAAAGCCATCTTCCATCTTCACTTTCCTAGTGTACCCGCAGTCCCCATGCCATGCCACCTCCTTCCTATTAAGGACTTATTTTAAGATTTTAACAAGTTTTTTTTTTTTTTTTTCGTATTTGCAGGCTGATGTAATGGTTCGTGGGTATGATGGATACAACACCAGATGGGCTTTGTTCTTACTAAATCAGCTTTTTCCTTTGGTAAGATTTGCATCGCGTTTGCATTTGGGAGCTGATATTGACACGCCCATTTTGATGGTACACACATTTATGCTATTTTGATAAAGTGCATTGTCGATCATTACAATATATTTGCATGGGGTATTGGTATAGAAAATAGGAGCTATGGTCCATATGTGGGACCCAACTGGGCCTACCTATGATAAAAAAGATCCACAATACTCAAGAAGTAACCGTGATTGAATATTCACAGGCATGCAATTACTGCATGCAAAATGGACGGTAAGAGCAAAAATGATCTTACTGTCCATTTCGCTGCCCCTTATTTAATTGTCTGCGATCATCCAATTTGGAGCAGATGAAAATTTTATTAACAATTTGGAAAGAGATGCCAAGGAGATGGAGCATTGCTTTTAAAACCAGCTGATGATTTTCAGATGACATCAGCTATAAGCTTGATTCAAATTTGTAAGGGGACAATGACTTCAATGATTCAATCATTCATCTCTACACAAGTGTCAGATTCTGAACACTAACAGAAGACATCTTTCATTCCATGAATCTTAATCTTTCTACAATAAAGCTAATTGCTATAAAAGACACCCGATAAAAAGATCTGTGATCAATTACAGAAACCATGCAATTTTCCCTCATAACCTCTTTCTCTTGCTTTGTTAAGTAAGCTATTCTTACTGGGACTAAAATTAGATGACTCTGGGTCTTGGGGTCAGGACATGATTTTCACCTTCAATTGTATCACACTTAGGGCCCGTTTGGCCGGGTGGACTGGAAGGGATTGAATGGTATTAAGGTGGATGGCATGGATTTCTAGGTAACGATGGTGTTGTCAGTGGATTGTCTTGAGATCCAAGGGATTGCTATATCCCTGAATTGTTATATCTAGTCTGTTTGGCACGCCCGAGCAATCCTGGGATTAAACCTTTCCATCCCTTCCAATCCCTCAAACCAAACACGTCCCAGGCAAATTTAAACGGATTAGGGTGGATTGGATGGGATTTAAATGTAATGATGGTGTTGTCAGTGGATTGTCTTAAGATCCATGGGATTGGGATCAGATCACCGACTCTGTTTGGCACGCCTGCCAATCCCGGGATTTAACTTCCAACCCCTTCCAATACCATCCAATCCCTTCCAATCCGACCAGCCAAACGGGCCCTTAGTGTTTTCAGTATCGGAATTGATGCAGGTATCACACCCGTGAGATATGGAAGCATATCGGTTTCACATGGGAAATGTTGAGGTCAATATTTGGATCACCCTCCACTCAATGTTGAGAACTCAAAACGTACCCTGGTCCTGCACAGAAAAGTGAGCAAAGGAGACCCTGACTTAAACAAGGGACCTTCCGATGCCTAAGTCAGGCTGGGGAATCTAGGTATAAGTCGTGTAATGTAAAGAGAGAGTGCTAGATCTTGCATACCTATTCTAATGGAGTTCGCTGGTATTTATACTTGTGGGTCGAATGGATCATGTCCGTACATCTCGGCACGATTTACTCAATTAGATAGATATTGCAATCGTGGAGATATTATCCGTAATCTTTGGATCGTGCAATGTATCGTGTCTTAAGGGTGCGTATCCTCGGGCGAGATCTTCGATCACGTCCGCATTTAGGATAGTACCCAGACTCAGTACTCGGAGTATCACGGTCTAGGCTCGGCCTCGTCTTGCCTAGGCCCGAGACTGAGTAATAGTAGTTAGAGTTTACCGTCGGGACGCTCAGGGTCGGAGTTCATTGACTGCCGTCATTTTTAGATAAGGACGAGAACGAGGACGAGGGCTCGCCTCGGCCAACCCGTAGTCGCAACTCAGAGGTTGGCTCGCACTTAACGCAATGTTCCTCTTCCAATGCCTTATAACTGATTCGAATGGTTCAGGACGACACTGATTGTCCTTATTCAGGTTTCCCCGTAATAGGAAATATCACATGTATTGGGGAATGTATCTCTGTTTGATGGAAACATTGAAAAAATGATGGGAATTTTAATGAAACTTCACGGGTTGTTAAAAGAGACATGATTACACACTTAGAACTCAAAATATTACAAAAAAAACAAGAATGCATGATAAGTTTACTCTGCAGGGGGTCCTAAACTATGAATTATCTGACAAAACTGATGCAATTATATAAAAAAAAATTCATACAATAAAAATACCAAAACACAAAAAGTACATCCAAAAACCAAAAAAGAGAAGCAAAATACATTTGTGGCAACTACATCCTACCAAGAGATTCCCTAAAAAATCCCTGGAAAAATAGTTTTTTATTTTATTTTTCAAAAATTGCAGTTTTTTCACCTCCCATGTGCTGCCTCGATATTGCCAACACACATCACGTGTTGATAATACCGGGGAACTTTATAAAGAAATTCTGATGATGTCTCATGATATTTCGCGGTTTCATCAAATACGATGAGATATAGTCGGCTATACCAAGAAATTTTATGGTTCTCTGGTTTCATATCAGAGATGTCCGATACCATTAGCATCGGCTAATACTATCGATACTGAAAACACTGATTACAATGAGTTATAGCAATGTGGAGGCCACATTTACACCCACCTTTTTTACTTCTGGTAATACAGGGTTACAGTAATACCAAATTGCATTATTGTTTATATATATATACACACCACAAGAAGAAAAGGGTGTCTTTTGGGAGTTTGGGCGAGTGCTGATATCAATTCCCTCCTAGAAATGTCCTTGTTCTCTTGACTGATCTCTTCAAAGTTTCATAGTTTATACTGATTATTATTATTAGTATTATTATTTTAAATTTCTGAATTACTGATTTGTATTTGTTCATCCTATTTAATCTGACATGACAAAGGTAATTGTCTAACAAAATTGTAGCGTTGGACACACAATGACCCAAATGCAGGATATATCTTTTTTACTTTATTTTGGTATTAAACATAATCTACTACTTCATTTCTGCCCGCAAGCCAAGCTAGAGGAAGATGATGCTTCCAAATATGTGCTTAATGCGCTATCAGAATGAGGAATTGGTTGATCATCTCTTCGTCCATTGTTATTCGCAAGAGAGATGTGGGAGGGCTTCTTTATCTTGTTTGATATTGAATGGGTTTTGCCGGGGTCCATTGAGTCTTTCTTCTTGTCTTGGCACGGTGGAGGTAAAGGAAAGAAAGTTTGGCATCTTTGTTTACTAGTCGAATTATGGTTTCTTTGGTTGGAAAGAAATAATCGTTGTTTCAGGAATCAGAAAGGAGAAATATTGTAGGTTTTCAATTTGGCTAAAGTGCATGTTATGGAATGGACGATTGAATGAAAGGCTTTTGCTTTGGCTCATTTTCCTGATAGCTGGATAGATCGGTAGATTGTATTTTCCTTTGTGTTTTCTTCTTTGTAATTCTTTAGGCTTCGGCCTTTGCTCAATAAAATCATCAAATTTAAAAAAGAAAAAAGAAAAAAGAAAAAGAAGAAGCATAATCTACCACAAGATTTATTGTATTCCTATTCATTTAAATGTTTGTTGTACACTTTCTTTTCTAAACCAGTATTTAAATAATAACATATCTCCTCATGTCCCTGTCTGATGCCAATGCATGTTTCAAAGTTACACTCATTTCATCTCAAAGAGTTCCATTTTGATCCAAAATAGGCAACAAAAAGGCAACATCTTTTTAATGGCGGTTCATTGACAAAGCACATTGTAGTTTATGGAAAATCTCTACTTTCATGGTAAAAAACTGCACAACTCATCTTCATTTCATTGTAAAGTGCTTCAAGGAGTCTCTTGTATCTTTTCTTTTGCAGAGCTGCACAAAACCGCCTGTTGCTGTAACAATTTTCTTCGGTGCTAATGATGCAGCCCTTTTGGGGAGGACCTATGAACGACTACACGTGCCTGTTGAAGAGTACAAGGACAACCTTAGAAAAATTGTTCGTCAGCTGAAGGTTCACATTACAGTTCATCATCACTCCAAATTACTGATACTCTTCCCTTCAATATGATTCTTCTGATTTCATTGTTTTTGTATTTATGTTCTTGGCTTTTGTCAATACACCCATTCTGTCGGATATATCTGATCAGTTGATTGCTGCATTCCAACTCGTATAAAATATTACAAGTGATTTCTGATTGTTTGTGTTTATGCTTACTTTTCTGATTTAGCTGCTCTTTTATTTCATATTTTTCCTCAATATTCATTAGCATTTTCTATTTTAGTTTCATCTCCATCAAATTTTAAAAGTGTGTACTCGCAGGAATGCTCCCGTACCATGTTGGTGGTGCTGATTACTCCACCCCCAGTTGATGAAAACGGGCGAAAGGAATATGCACGGTTTGACACTTTTCCCCATTTCAGTTCCATGACCAGTTGGCGACCAATGGCATGCCACATTATTCACGAATAAATCTGGGAAATCATTGCATTTGAAAAATGGCCTGGTTTTTATAAATAGACCCATACCTAGGTTGGGTGAAAAGGACCCAAGTGAAATATGTTGCGGTATTTGATGTTATGAAGTCAGAAACATCCAATACCATATACACCAATCTTATTGAATACAAAGGGAAAAAAGGGTGATTATCTCCAAAAATCACAGATGGTCATTGTTTTCATGACATAAGAGAGCTTGCTGAGCTCACATGCATGTATAAGGCTTCTCATTTGCAAATCACGACCTGTGCCACCATGGCACACTGACATGAGATTCAACCTATCCAGCAGGTGGGTCACATCTCTTTTTTTCTTTGAATTCTAAGAAGGAAAAAATAAGGTCAATTGCATCAACTGGTGGGCCACACAATTCGAAAAACATGAATGGATGGATTTTAAAAGTTTGGGCAAGTTTTTTTAAGCTCTGTGACTATTCTAATGGTTTGGTTGCAATGCACGTATACCATGCTTGCACTAGGGTTACAACTTGGGTGGATTGGGTCAGCATGAAGTTCAACTTGAGCCCAACCCACCATCAAACTAGGTCAACCTATGGCCCAACCCAAGTCCCAGCCCAAGCTTCCCAACTTGAGCCTATACCAATTTACCAAATCCCCAACCCTAGCCCATCTTGAGTTGAGTTGGGTTGGGTTGGGTTGCAACTAGGGCTAGGCTCATATATTATTAATTAATGAACTATACATGTGTATACGGTAGCATGCACATAAGCTACCTTATACATACGTGCAGGCTTCACAAACCTCCATGCAAGGGTAAAGATTCACCATTTTCTCATCGAAGGAGAATCTAAAGAATGAGTGAATTCGTTTTCTTTTGTTGTAGTGAATTGCATACCTTTAATTGTCTTTTTTTTTTTTTTCTTTTGCCATTTTCTCTTTTGCATATTTGTATCGTTTTTTATCGATTGAATTGCAGATCATTATGGTGAGCAAGCCGCTGAACTGCCAGAACGGACGAATGAGATGGCTGGTGTCTATGCAAAGCAATGTGTTGAGGTAGCTAAAGAACTGGTCCTTCCATCTGTTGATTTATGGTCCAAGATGCAGGAGACTGTGGGGTGGCAGAAAAAATTCCTGAGGTTATATATGGGTCCTTTCTTCTTCTTCTTCTTCTTCTTCTTCTTCTTCTTTTTCCAAACAGAGTCCCACTCTTTCCTTTCCTTTCCATGATGTTGCTTTGAAATCGAATTGGGGCTAGCAGGATCATTATTTTTCAGTAGTTGGGGAAGAAGGGTCACAGAAAATGCATATTTACACCCCCTCTTTTTATACATATGCCCCTTTTTTATACTCTCGGTATTATGCTCTTCTGCTATGCTGAATTGGAAGCAACTATACTCTCCCAATTCAACAGAATGCCGTTCTTCATGATTTGTTCATTGATGGTCCTTTGGATGATAAATTAGCTGACCGTTAGAAAAGGGACCCACCCATATCGGGCAGCTGGGACCCACATTGACTACTGTTGATCATCTGCTTGGAGGGCCCCACTATGGATCACATGGCAGAAAAATATGGTCACTAGACAATCCTGTCCAACCAATGGATTTCTAGGCATTGGGTGTGGACTGTTGCCTATGGTTTTTTGGTCGGTCCAATCAGAATAAAGTTTGGGCAAGTGGGGCCCATGTGCAGAGCCCCATTCATGAATTCATTCTCTTTTCTTTTCTTTTCTTTTTTTCAATGAAATGAAAAAGAAAAAGTTAAGACATGTTTCGGCATGATTGGATGCACAAGTGAGCTGAGATGCGAACAGTTAGTTTTATCAGGTGGAAAAAGAAATTATCCCAAATTGAAGATGCACTTCGTGCAAGTTCCATTTGAAAGTACTGTAATTGCAATTTTGAGCTCAGACCTTCAATATGAACACTTAAGCAATTACAATTTGTCAAATGATCGCAATTCAATTCGATAGTGCATCCAAACCTGCCCTCACTGAAACACACAAACAGGAAGAAACTGAGAAAAGATCCCGAAACACGTGCATGCGCGCGCGCGCGCACAAGATATAGTCTTTAAGGTGAGGAAGGAGTGAAACTGTTAAGGCTTCTGAAGCAAAACTAATGGTGGCATAATTCCTTTCTTTTGTTGTATTGCTGAACTTTTTTTTTTATATAATAAATACAGTGATGGCTTGCATCTGACTGAAGAAGGCAATGCTGTAGTCCACAGAGAAGTGGTGAGAGTATTCAATGAAGCTTGCCTCTGTGGGCCAGAGATGCCATATGACTTCCCCCACCATTTTGAAATAGATGCAGAGAATCCAGCCAAGGCGTTCCAACGGCTGCTGAGATCGGAATGTAAAATCTTGAATGAGGTTCTCCTCCGTTTTCATTGCTTTGTTTCTTTCTTTCCATTCTTTCGAGTGGAAGCTTGCCTTGAAGACAATGGCCAATGGCCTTCTTTTGATGACCTTCAACTTGCATAAATAGAACAACGGCCTGATTGAAGAAGGGAGTTATATAATCTGTTCCACTCATCTTTCGGTTTGGAGAAGTGGATCACATGATTTTCGGGATGAGCAATCTTCATGGTGGGGCCGACCTTTTGCATGGTTTGGATGTCCTACACAAGTGGCATGCTGGCGAGAAAGAACAGCCTGCATAACTAGTTAGCATGCAGGCGGTCATCTGTTTCCACCCATGCCATAATCAATAACATTCTGATGAAATATTGCCTCAAATAGGCAGGGGGCAAGGTGGCCCCCACCATATTAATAAAGTGGATGGTTGTAGTAGTGCTATGATCATTTGGTGTTAGGAAAACTATTTTTGGATACACCGAAAATAAATAATAAAATAAAATTATCACTAGGCTGAATCACGTATAAAATACGCTGTCCTTAAAGCGTGATTCACCCCCTTATCAACTGCTGATGGGTTACAGGCGAATTGCTTCCAGGATAAGACAAGCCTTATCTGGATCCAGCGTGCAGCAATCACGATAGGTCCACTATGGAACAATTTTAACGCAGTCGATTTATTCTGGCAGACTTCTACTATGGAGATGACAAAGTATTCTTATATGAAGCTATTGACCGTATCTGATTTGATGGGGAGATGGTGTGTTGAGATGATGAAATCGGACTGGAATGGTCCAGTTTATATAGGCCTCAGGTTTAGACCCGTTACTGTGTGGTATTCAATAGTCCAGAACGTTTGAAAAGCGTTTCTGGCCGTTGTCCATTAATCTCAGACGTTTCTGGTCATTAGATCTGTAGATCTGACCGTTGGATCATCCTGGCCCGTCCGTTTTCGGACCGTTGTGGCTTTTAAGGTAGCTATCCGTTTAAGAAACGGCTGGACGTTTCGGATTTAAGATCCGACCGTTCTCAGTCACCTATAAAACCCAGGCTCATTTCCAACATTTCAGATCCACACCGCCCTAAGGCTCTGACCAGACCCATCGCACCGCGATCACACCGAGTTCGCGCAAGGTCGCGAGGGAGCGACCACTCTGCGACACGATGCGCACGTACGAAGTGCAAAGTGCGCCATCTAGCGCCACTACAGCCACACTACCTCACTGCCTCACTGCCCACGCCCACGCCCACGCCCACGCCGGTGCCCGAGCCCGAGCGCGAGCTCGCGCGCACGTGCTTGCAACCAGGTTTCATCTCTTCCAAAAAAGCTCCAAGTAAGAATACCCTTCTCAACATCTCATTTAAACCACAAAAGTTTTCTCTGTATTTCCGATGTGGGACAAAGCACACACACCGCACTTTTTAATTTAAAAAATTCAAAAGGTATTTTGGAGGGAAAATCCCGAAATTTTGAAATTTTGAAATTTCATTTTTTAATTATTTTTTAAACCACAAAAAGGCAACAATCCCCCACTGGTTTTTAAAATAATGAAAAAATTCTGCCAGAATAACAGTTATTATGTATAAAGAAAGATATCTTGCGATTTGAATCTTTCCTTAGTGTAAGCATTTTAAAGTTATTTCGAAATTTCTGGTTGCCGTAGCATTGAACCAGTTATTCCTTTATGATATAACCGAAAATACTACACACATAATAACTTATGCGTTAGGTGTTCCTTTATAATCTCGCTTAGCACTTTTAATGGCCATGTGCTTATCCTGTTTCATGAACGATCCCGAGATAACTCTAAGTCTTATGAGAAGCGGCACCACTTCTACGTTCATATAGGTGAAATCCTTCCAGTGTTTCCGTTTAAAACACTTGTTTTGTTTGACTGGATTTCATTAAGAGTTCAATACTCATCCCTCTTTATAACGGCCAGCACTATCATCCTGGATGAGGTTATCAATTTATTTAGTGCTGAAACTTTTCACTTGTCAATGAATTGTTATTACCCATTAAACCCAATATTTAGAGATTTTCTAATTTAGGGTTGGGTTTCTTTCACTGGTGAAATTTTAAGTAAAGAGTTTCAATCCCATCCCTCTAGATGTTGTCCTTACTACCTCTCTCGTTAGAGGTTTAGTAAAAGGATCACCTAAGTTATTACTTGATTTTACATATGAAATCGCAATGATTCCATCTTGAATCAATTGTCTTACATAGTCATGTCGCAAACTTATGTGCCTGGACTTCCCATTATAGGTACCACTATAGGCTCTAGCTAGAGTGACTTCACTATCACAATGAAGTGAAACAGCCGGTATAGGCTTCGCATAAAATGGAATTTCTAAAAGAAGATCCCTTAACCACTCAGCCTCTTTGCCTGTAGCAGCTAAAGCTATGAACTCAGATTCCATAGTTGAGTGCGTTATGCAAGTTTGTTTCTTGGATCCTCAAGATATATCTGCACCTCCTAGGGTGAATATCCACCCAGTAGTGGACTTGTTGTCCCCTGCACTCGATATCCAACTTGCATCGGTATATCCTTCCAACACTGCTGGAAATTCTGAGTAAAATAGCCCTAGTTCTTTGGTTTCTTTAAGATAACCTAGAACTCTACTAATTGCTTTCCAGTGTTCAACACTTGGATTACTTGTAAACCTACTTAGTTTACTCACAGCGTATGCTATATCCGGTCTTGTGCATTGCATCGCATACATAAGACTACCTATAGCACTAGCATACTCTAATTGTGCAACTGCTCTTCCATTATTTTCTTTTAACTTGATACTTGGATCAAACGGGGTCTTTGCCTCTTTAATTTTCAAGTGATTAAACTTATTTATTATTTTCTTAATATAATGAGACTGGCATAATGTAAAACCCCCACTATGTTTTTTAACTTTGATACCTAATATGGTATCCACTTGTCCAAGATCTTTCATTTTGAAAACTGAAGAGAGAAACTTCTTAGTTTCAGTTAACCCTTCCATTTTATTACTGATTATTAACATATCATCTACATACAAGCATATGATTATAACATAATCATTATATACTTTTGAATATATGCATTTATCAGCAATATTGTGTTCAAAACCATAAGACAGAACTTTAGAATCATATTTATTATGCCACTGTTTTGGTGCTTGTTTTAATCCATACAAAGACTTAACAAGTCTACATACTTTTCTTTCATTTCCTGGTAGAACAAACCCTTCTGGTTGCTCCATGTAAACCTCCTCATCGAGATCACCATTCAGGAATGCTGTCTTCACATCCATTTGATGGATATGAAGATGATGTATGGAAGCAAGAGCGAATAAGATCCTAATCGATGTTATTCGAGCTACTGGTGAATAAGTGTCAAAATAATCAATTCCATCTTTCTGTCGAAAACCCTTAGCAACTAATCTTGCTTTAAAAGTTTGAATTGTACCATCTGTGTGATATTTTTTCTTAAATATCCACTTACAACCTATTGGTTTAGAACCTGGAGGTAGATCTACCAATTCCTATGTTTGGTTTGATGTTATAGAATCCATTTCATCATTAATGGATTCTTTCTAAAAAGCGGAGTCTCTTGAAGACATAGCTTCACTAAAGGTTTTAGGTTCATCTTCTATAGTCAAAACCATAGGTATTTTCCTAATCACATTCTCTCTATCACCCTCTACTAGATGAAAAGAGAGTCGTTGAGAGTCTATTTGATCAGGATCAAGACTCTTTTCTACTCTTGCTCTTTGACTCCTACGAGGTTCACTAGGAGTTTTCTCTTCTATTTGTAGTTCTTTTATATTTTCATTAGGAGATTGAATCTCAGTATTCTTTTTCTCCGTGAATACAGAATTCTTAAAGAACTCTACATCTCTAGACTCTATGATTACATTGGAGTCTAAGTCTAGAAGTCTGTAGGCCTTACTATGTTGTGCATATCCTACAAGGATGCACTTGATAGCTCTTGGTCCTAATTTAGTTCTTTTAGGTTCTGGAGTTTTGCAATATGCAAGACACCCCCACACTCTAAGATACCCTATGTTTGGTTTTCTTCCTTTCCATATTTCGTATGGAGAGGTCTTGATTTTCTTAGAAGGAATTCGGTTTAAAACATGACATGCGGCTAACAGCGCTTCTCCTCATAGGTTTAATGGTAACTGTGCTTGTATTAGCATTGAGTTGACAATTTCTACTAACGTCCTATTTTTTCTCTCTGCTACATCATTTTGTTGTGGTGTATAAGGTGCTGTGCACTGATGTATTATGCCGTGTTCTTCACAATAGTTAGAAAATTCATTAGAGAAATATTCTCCTCCTCGATCACTACGAAGGATTTTAATATTTTTATCTAATTGATTTTCTACTTCAACTTTATAGATTTTGAATGCATTAAATGCTTCATCTTTCGATTTTAACAGATATATATATACATATCTTGAACAATCATCTATAAATGTTATAAAGTACCTTTTACCTCCACGGGTAAGAACGCCGTTTAGTTCACATATGTCAGTATGCACTAGGTCTAATATTTGAGAGGATCTCTCAACGCTAGGGAATGGTTTCTTTATTATTTTAGACCGTATGCATACTTCACATTTATCTTTGTCACTATCATTGTATGATATTAGGCCATTCTTAGCCATGAGTTTTATGGTACTGTAGCCAATATGGGCTAGTCTACCATGCCATAGCGTTACAGACTCAATCATGTAAGCAGAAGAATTCTTTTCATTTAAAGAGAGTTTGATCATCCCATTACAAGTGTATCCCTTACCCACAAAGTTTCCATTCTTAGACAAGATTAGCTTGCCTAATTCAAACACAACCCTAATCCCAGGCTTGCTCAAGAGATCCCCTGAGACAAGATTCCTCCTTATGTCTGGGACATGCAGTACGTTAGTCAGGATTACCTTCTTTCCAGAGGTAAAGAGTAATTCCACGATTCCTTTACCTACAACTTTCGATCGTCCTTCATTTCCCATTTGAACCTCTTGACCATTGGTCTCATTTTCATAGGTTTTGAAAGCAGATCGATCATTGCATACATGGACTGTGGCACCTGTATCGTACCACCAACCAGGGATTTTCTCTTGAACTAGGTTCACTTCTGTGACCATGGCTACGATTTCATCGTCTACTGCATTGGCCTCTTTCTTAGGTTTTTTTCGGTCCCTACAGACTCGGGCGAAATGCCCGGTCTTACGCAGCATAGCAAGCTCCCTTAGGTTTGCCGTTTTTCTTCTTTTGGGTTTTCTTGAATTTTCCTTGATCTTTGTTAGGTTTAAGGGAATCAGCTTTCTCATAGGTATTATTCTGGGATGTCTTTTCTACTGCGTTCACCTTGGATGAGGATGCACCATTAGCGTCATCCTTTTTGTCTCGGTTACGAGATTCTTCTTCAATACGAAGATGCTCCTGGATTTGTTCTAGGGTGAACTCTTCGGATTTATGCAGTAGTTTCTTCCTATAATCTTTCCAGCTCGGAGGCAACTTTGCGATTATAGCTCCGACTTGAAAGGATTCAGGAAGATCGATTTTTATGGCTTTTATTTTATTTACAATAAGCTGCAGTTCCTGGATTTGGGCAAGCAGCGGTAGATTGTCTACCATCGTGAAGTCGAAATACCTAGCAATTAGAAATTTCTGTGTACCTTCCTCTTCAGCCTTGTATTTGTATTCTAGTGCGCTCCAAATTTCTTTCGCTGATGTGGTCCCTGTGTACAAATCGTACAATCGATCAGAGAGAGCATTGAGGATGTGGCCACGACACAGCAGTTCATCTTCTTGTCGCTTGATCCTAGCAGCGATCTGTTTTGGAGTGTCAGTGTCTTTTGCTTCAGGCAGAGGTTGGAGAGTCGGGTCCAAGATGTAGAAGATCTTCAGCGCAGTCAGCAGGAATTTCAGCTTGTCCTGCCATCTAGTGAAATTTGAACCATCGAATCGGTCCAATCGGATCAGATCCTGGTTCATCAGTTTGATTGATGCAACACTTTCGGTGTCCATAATCACGCTTTAAGATTGTTAGGAAAACTATTTTTGGATACACCGAAAATAAATAATAAAATAAAATTATCACTAGGCTGAATCACGTATAAAATACGCTGTCCTTAAAGCGTGATTCGCCCCCTTATCAACTGCTGATGGGTTACAGGCGAATTGCTTCCAGGATAAGACAAGCCTTATCTGGATCCAGCGTGCAGCAATCACGATAGGTCCACTATGGAACAATTTTAACGCAGTCGATTTATTCTGGCAGACTTCTACTATGGAGATGACAAAGTATTCTTATATGAAGCTATTGACCGTATCTGATTTGATGGGGAGATGGTGTGTTGAGATGATGAAATCGGACTGGAATGGTCCAGTTTATATAGGCCTCAGGTTTAGACCCGTTGCTGTGTGGTATTCAATGGTCCAGAACGTTTGAAAAACGTTTCTGGCCGTTGTCCATTAATCTCAGACGTTTCTGGTCATTAGATCTGTAGATCTGACCGTTGGATCATCCTGGCCCGTCCGTTTTCGGACCGTTGTGGCTTTTAAGGTAGCTATCCGTTTAAGAAACGGCTGGACGTTTCGGATTTAAGATCCGACCGTTCTCAGTCACCTATAAAACCCCGGTTCGCGTAAGGTCGCGAGGGAGCGACACGTGCGAAGTGCAAAGTGCGCCGTCTAGCGCCACTACAGCCACTACAGCCACACTGCCCACACCCACGCCCACGCCCGTGCCCGAGCTCGAGCACGTGGGCGCGTGCGTGCGTGCACTGGAACACGCAACCAGGTTTCATCTCTTCCAAAAAAGCTCCAAGTAAAAATACCTTTCTCAATATCTCATATAAACCACAAAAGTTTTCTCTGTATTTCCGATGTGGGACAAAGCACACACACCGCACTTTTTAATTTAAAAAATTCAAAAGGTATTTTGGCGGGAAAATCTCGAAATTTTGAAAATTTGAATTTTCATTTTTTAATTATTTTTTAAACCACAAAAAGGCAACATTTGGTGAGTTGTTTTTGAACTCTGGGCCCATTGGACGGGATGGATCACACCCTGGTTTTTGAACTCTGGGCCTGTAAGGATCTTGCTGCCATCATGGATGGCCAAAGCAATAGACCTCAAGAGCCAATCTTCTCCCACAAAGTTTGAATACATAGCGCATCAGTCTGGTGATCTGGACAGTCAGTGATGTGGGGCCCATGGTAGATGGACCATAGATTGGAAGTTTTGCAGATCTGATGGTAAGATTCGTTTCCTCTACCAAGTTTGTAGGAAAAGCTTCTTCCACAAGTATCACGTGCTGGTAAAGGGTATTAACGATCGTTCAACTTATTCAACTACGTGCAAATGATATTCAACCCGTCAGTATGGGGTCTATTGTGTTGTGTGCGTGCCATCCAATTAGCCCACAGAGTACCACCATTATGATGGGATGACCCCAAAAAGCAGGTTTATGTGGTTATTAGGTGACCACACTTTTGTTGCTTTGTTTGCACGGGGGATGTATAGTGTATATTTCTGACAGTCAAATAGTTATTATTATTGTCATTAGTATTATTTTACGGTGGTAGTTCCACCAGGCATGCTAAAAACTATTAACGCGTAGTTTTCAGTGGTTGGAATGTGGGTGATTTGTGGTTCAATTCAAACCAAACAACTATGATCCCAAGCACTAAGATATGCAGATACGTGATGTATGATCGAGATCTAATGAGATTGGCTGCCTATTCAATGAACCGCCTCCTCGATGTGTAAAAAAGATTGGGCTATATTTAGAGGGTAGGATTCGTCGTCTAATGATGAGTTACTTCTATACGAAAATAATTTTTAATACAGATAAAGAAAAATGAGAAAGGAATTTGCACGCGTAGACTCAAATTACAACTAAAATTATGAGCTACTTGATTAACGCTATGGATTATACTACAAAATGTAAATGGCGTGTAACACTTTGTGAATGGAGTGGATCTTATGCACATAAGTTTGTTCTTATTTTAGTGTGCGAATCACCCTAGCATTTTTGGTCCAAGATTGGATGGTAAGGATAATTATGTGGTTTTTTTTTTAGACCATGGCCTTTACAATGGTCCCCACCACGAGACGAAAGGGTTAGTAACCCTAGACCCTTACTCATCAGGAGGCCCACTTGTACACTCCCGGCCCAAAAAATTAGGCTAAGCTCCTCAGCAAGCGGGCCACAGGCATATGAAAAGGTTTGACCAAAGATCCACATTTATTGTTAATACCTGGATCATTGATTAGTGGACCATCTGCATTGCGTCTAAGGGTGGCGATGGGCTGGGCAGGCCATCCCGACCGGGAGTGGATTGGCTGGTCACTGGTGTACAACACACCACCAACCTAGCTGGTGTAGGTACGGTCGTGTGAAGACACCAACGAGCTCCAAGTTGTACGAACGGTTCAAAGGAGATCAAAGCTATGTGGCGTCATAATGATGTACCTTGAAATGAGTTAGCAAAATAGATAAGCAATATGGATAAGGTAAGCCACTTAGGGGTCGTGGATTGGAGGGGATTGGAGGGGTTTCAATTTCCCTCTGTTGTTTGGCAGCGTGAAGTAATCGGGGGTTTCTAATTCGAAGAGGGGGTTTGCAATCCATGGTGAGAGCTTCAATTACACCTAAAATCATTTCAATAGTTGCAGGTGTAACATGTGTGTCACTATACATTATTATTCTTTTGGGCACATGGCCTACTAATGATGATCAGCATCGTCCAAACATTGTCTATGTAAATCAGCATCGTCCAAACATTGTCCAGCACCATCCAAATATTGTCCATATTAATCAACGATTAAAAATCATTGGTTAGTCACTCAGACATGATTTTGTGCTTGCCGTCCATCCGAGACTTAGAATTTCATCATTTTCAGGCAAATCATATCTTTCAACGGGCTTATCACAACCATAATGTCAAAAATTATATATCTCACTAATTAGGGATATTAAAGTTGATTTAGTAATTAAATTCAAACCCCTATAAATATACCATGCATATGTGTTTTTGACTTAAAGTTGATTCACACTCTAGGGTGCCAGACACACTAGGAGGATTGCCAATCCAGGGGGTTTCCAATATTGGGGGTTTCGAATCTAGGGGGTTCCAAATCCACGCTCCCAAACAGGCCCTTGGTTGTTTGGCAGCATGAAGTAATTGGGGGTTTCAAATCTAGGGGTTTCTAATCCCCTCTTTGAGGGGGTTTGCAATCCACTGTGATAGCTTGGATTACACCTAAAATCATTTCAATAGTTGCAGGTGTAACATGTGTGTCACTGTACACTATCATTCTATTGGGCACATGACCCACTAATGATGATTAGCACCGTCCAAACATTGTCCATATAAATCAACACCGTCCAAACATTGTTTAGCACCATCCAAACATTGTCTATTTAATTAACGATTAAAAATTATTGGTTAGCCACTCAAACATGCTTGCGGTCCATCCGAGACTTGAAATTTTATCATTTTCAGGTAAAGCATATATTTCAGCGGGCTTATCACAACCAGAGTGTCAAAAATTATATATCTCACTAATTAGGGATATTAAAGTTGATTTAGCAAATAAATTTGAACCCCTATAAATATACCATGCATAGGTATTTTTGAATTAAAGTTGATTCACACTTTAGGGTACCAAACACACGGGGAAGATTGCCAATCCAAGGGGTTTCCAAATCCACGCTCCCAAACAAGCCTTTAGTTGTTTGGTAGTATAAAGTAACCGGGGGTTTAAAAACCAAGGGGTTTCTAATCCCCTCTTTGAGGGGGTTTGCAATCCACGATGATAGCTTGGATTACACCACTCCAAGTGTAACATGTGTGTCACTGTACACTATCATTCTACTGTGCACATGGCCCACTAATGATGATTAACACCGTCCAAACATTGTCCATGTAAATTAGCACCGTCCAAACATTGTCCATATTAATTAACAATTGAAAATCGTTGGTTAGTCACTTAGACATGATCTTGTGCTTGCGATCCATCTGAGACTTGGAATTTTATAATTTTCAGGCAAAGCATATATTTCAGCGGGCTTATCACAACCATAATGTCAAAAATTATATATCTCACTAATTAGGGGTATTAAAGTTAACTTAGTAATTAAATTCAAACCCCTATAAATATACCATGCATAGGTATTTTTGAATTAAAGTTGATCCATGCTCCGGGAGGTTCCGAATCCAGGGGGTTCCAAATCCACACTCCCAAACAAGCCCTTAGCTTTTTCAACATTGCCTTGATACGAAGGTTGATGTTGAATGAGTCACTACTAAATCTAGGGCTGTACATGAATCGAGGCAGCCTGGTTAGCTTGCTCAACTCAACTTAAAAAAGCTCGATTTGACTCAGTTTGAAACTGAGTTCGAGCTTAGTTAAACTAATTTTTTGAGCTCGAAATAATTTCGAACCGAGATTGAGCTTGCCCGAGGTCAACTCGACTCGGATCGAACCCAGCTAAAATTGAACTCAGATCGAACCAATTCAGTGACTTGGTTACTTTGATATTAATGTTGCTCACTAAGTGTTTGATGAAATCACTCAACGTAGTGTGGCCGATGGCAAGGAAGGTATAGACACGAAACAAATATCATTTTTTTCCTTGATTTTTATGTTGCTTATAAAGTGTTTGATGAAATACTTATAAAACCTCTATTACTGTTTTACATGTAGTGAAATTTTGAATGTGTAGTCCTTGTGTTTGTAAAAATGATGCACATGTGAACTCGGCTCAAACTGCAAACCAAACCAAGCTGAGCTAGCAAGTCAAGCTCAGGGACCGTGCTAAGCCGAGTTCAAGCTGGCCGGGCTTAGTAGGTGACCAAGCTGAGTCTAGCTATGCCCAGCTCAACTAGTGTACACCTCTAACTAAATATGAGTCCACTTGTGAAAGCTTAATTTACACAGTTTCTTGTGGTGTGGCCACTTCAAATATCTTAGCTGCTTATTTTTTATCCACATCCTAAAATGATTAAGGGCCTGTTTGGAGGCGGGGATTAGGTGGGAGTGGGCTGTATTAGGGTGGATTGCACGCCTTCCAATGTCACCAATGTCAGGGGTGAGTATGACAGTGGATTACATTCAATCCCACTAGATTGCTATATCCATCGGCACGGGATTGGATTACATATCCATCGGCCCATCTCTGCCATGTTTGGACAGGCGGACGGGATTGGATTACAAAAGCATAGTGCGTACTTGGACAGTTGGACGGCTTGCAATCACCCCCGTGTCTGGTGGTCGGTGATATATGGGACCGACCTGTGCCTGGTGGTCGGTGCAATCCCCCTGTGTCTGGGGTGGGATTTCAATACCCTATCCCACCTACTCCACTCTACTCCCATCTAATCCCCGCGTCCAAACAGGCCCTAAGGAAAATTGATTAACAGATCAGAAGTAATAGGACATTGGAGTGTTCAAGTGGCCCAAAATCAGCTAGTCGGTATCAAAGCTTTGTGGGCCCCAACATGATGTACGGTTTTATCCATGCAGTCGCCTAAAATTGAAGTATATCCAAAGCTCAAGTGGCACACCATTGAAACCTTCCCACGGCCCACAGCTATGTTTATTTGTAATCTAAACTATTCAATGAACGGAAAATACAAATATCAGCGTATCCAAAACTTTCGGCCGTAAATGTTGTATCCCCGCTGTGATGTGGTTCACTTGAGCTTTGTATCTGCTTCATTTTTTGGGCTCAACCTCAAAATGAGCTGAAAAAATGTCTGGACGGCGTGGATAAAACACATACATCATGGTGGTGGGCCTACAGAGCTTTGACATAAGCTATCTGGCTGGTGTCGGGGTCACCATCCTTCCTGAAGGACCAAAGCCACGCTTTTTAAGAACTCATCTCCCCCGCCTCCGCTTCTTACACGAAGCTCCGTCCGTACAGAGACAGAGGCATGCGGTGCCTCTTTTTAAGAACTTCCATGGCTCGATCTTCTATCTTCTCTTCTTCTCTAATCCCACCGCAAAACCCTAATTTCTCTTCTTCTTCGAATTTCCTATCCTTCAATACCCTTCTACTCAGAAACCCTAACCCATGCAAACGCTTCCGTGGCGCTTCCCTTCGCTGTTTCGCATCCATGGCGGCCGTAGAGAGGATCAAGGTGCAGAATCCCATCGTTGAGATGGACGGTGAGGATCGTTTTTCTTCTGTGAAACTCTCTCTCTCTATCTTTCTCTCTCTCGAATTTTCGTTGATTTTTCTTTGTTGTTCGATTCCAGGAGATGAAATGACGAGGATTATCTGGACAACAATAAAGGAAAAGGTGAATTTTTTAAATCTCTTTTCTTCTTTTTTTCCCCCGAATTTCCGCCGATTTCGTTCTCCACGGATTGCATTTCTGGACAGGGTTTTAGAAAACGTTATAATGGCGATAATATGAGAATCGCACTATAACGTTAACGGCCTCAAAAGTGTTCCGTATTGGGCGGTGGACGGGCCAGCCGGTCTTTGATCTGGGTATTTAATTCCTGAAACAAGGCCTCGAGCTGTAACTCAAGGTGGGCCAGGCCTATCACATCACTTATGGGCCTGCGGGTAGCCGGTGGGCTTGTCTTTTCTGGTCTAGGTCCAGCTGGCTTTCATTTTCGGGCTGAACTTTGAGGCCATTGCTTGGGCCTGGTTCATTTTAGGCCCACTATTAATTGCACTCAACATGGGCTTTCATCTGCCTAAATGCTCAATCAGTTGGGCCAGGCCCATTTATTTAAAATTGGTGGGCCCGGCCTGGTCTGAGTGTTCTTTGTCAGCTCAAGGGCTGGCATGAGCCGGAACTGGTCTTGACTCAGGTACAGCTCATGGGCTGGACTTGGTGACATGCTTTGGCCCAGCTTGGTCCATTTTCCACCCTAGAAGGCCCTGGACCCACCTTAGCCAGCCCTTGTGAGCCCATTAGTTTTTTGAGTCTTGGATGGGCCAGACGTTCAGATGAAGCCTAGTCCGTTAACAGCCCCGTGTCTTAAAAAAAAAAAATAATAATAAAAATAAAATAATGGTTGTTATTGGAGGGAAGATGTCGGATTAACTGATGTTAAAAGGGTCTGTTGGCAGCTTATTTTCTTCTGCCCTTTCATTTCTCCATTGTTAATTAAATGTTTTTTTGAAGCAATCGGGGTAGTAGCTCTTACTGTTACATAACGGTAGGAGTAGGACCCTTTGGCTGTTGTATTTTTGTAATGCAGATTTTAGAAGGTTGTTTTGAAGCTTTTTAATTGGATTTAGGTTGATGTGATCACAGCTAATATTTCCATATTTGGAGTTGGATATTAAGTATTTCGATTTGGGAATCTTAAATCGTGACGCAACGGATGATAGAGTTACTGTGGAAAGTGCCGAAGCTACACTAAAGTAAGTGGATGGAGAGATTCTTTATTTTATTTTTCTCATTAAGCAATTTAGATATGATTGTTCAACATGGTTGTGAATGGTGCTAGAACTTCTGTGTCCCCACCCCCCCAGATGCTCAAGCTTTAGCAAAAACCTAATAATACCCCTCAAATACCCCATGGAGATATTTTTGAACACGAAATAATGAAAATTCAACCGTCTTTTTTTATGTTGAGCCTAATTTCTGCAAATCATATATTTGTTTTGAGTGGAATCCATCCCCGATTGGCAGCCTTCTACCGTCAAGATTAGACAATCAGATGAGCTGGTGGAGACACTGTAGTGTGTGTGAGTGATCCAGGGTTCAATCCCTGGTAGTGTTACCTTCACCCACCCCCCCACCCCCCCATATCAGCTTGTGACTATGTTGGTTCTATAGTTGGTCTATTTTATATTTAAGCCAACACTATCTTTTCTTTTTGCCTAGGCTTATAGAATATTTTCTAAGAACACACAAGCAGAAGGATAGGGGCACACTCCACTGTGTGTTGGTGTTGATTCTAGCAGGTGCAGAATTGATTAAAATTAAATAAGTTTCTGAAATTGTTTAACAACATAAACATGCTTTGTAAACAAACTCTTAAAAAAGTTGGCCCAATATGCTGATGCATTGGCCAAATAAGGCTGGTAAGCTACTCTTTCATTTTTTGACCAACATGCTTCATCATTATCGGATTGCATGGATGATTCTTCTATCAGTCATTTAATATTTCATTTGCACCACTTGCCATTTTTAATCTGCATTCCTCATTCTTTTCATGTTCCAGGTATAATGTTGCTGTAAAATGTGCGACAATAACTCCTGGTCAGTGAATTTTAGATGTTTTTTTGGATTTTCCTTGATTTAAAGCACTGAGGGCCTGTTTGGATAGTGGGAAAAGAAAAGAAAAGACAATGTAGACTTTCTCATGATTGGACATTTCAAATATTTTGATAGCAAAGAAATATTGGATTTCAAAAAGCAATCATTACCCAAAGACCAGTCAAATTCTCACCCACAAGATATGAGGTAACAGATGTGAGAGCTTTATCAGATTTCCACTGCCTATCCAAACAAGCCTCCCAAAATGGAATCCATGTCTCATGGAAATCTTGAGAAATCATCACTACAGTTTTGATTTCTTTTCTTTTCTTTTCCTACTATCCAAACAGGCCCTAAGAACATGTCTTGGAAACATGCTAATTATAATGACCATGGTAAAGAAGGGTTGCATTTTGACCAATTATGCCTCATTGCACATGCTATGATTTCTAATTTTGTGATTGCAATTTGGAGAATGGTATGGCTATGCATTTGTATTTGTAGTTGCAGGTGTAAACACCATCTATTCTTGCACTTAAAACATGCTTAACTAATATTTGGAGGGTCTATGTTGTTGAAAACAGTAATTACAAGAATAAGAGGAGGAGGAGCTTCTCTTACTCATGATCTATAGCAATGATTACAAAAAAAAAAGCAATCGAAAGGATAAATATGTGGAATCCTTCGATTCAAACCCAGTGGCAGCACACCAAAGTATCTCTAAAGGTATCACACCTATATAGTATCGAACCCATCGTAGGAAAGGAAAGCTAGAATAAACCCTATCCTTCCTTCAAATTACAAAAGAGTCCTCATAGGTTTACATACATTTCTCAAAGCAGAAGAAGACCTATAGAAATAACCAAAATGCCTTCTTCCATTCTTAATGGTAAAGCTCCCTTTCTCTGTTGTATCCTGATGCTTCACCCTTTCCTGTTCCACCACAAGTGTTTGGTTGCACTACGTTTGTCCATGCCTTCCATCTCGATTTTGGTAAGCTTGATGCATGTGTTGTTAAATGTGTCTTCTTGGAATACTCTCGCACTCAGAAAGGGTATAAGTGCTTCGACTCCTTACGAAATCAGCTACTAGTTAGTGTACATGTAACATTCTTTGAGGATACACCATTCTTTTCGCTTCCTCCAGTTCGGGGAAGAATCCATACTCAAGGGATGATCTCTCTCCCATTCCTTGCACGAGCTGAAACCACGTATTGGGACTACTTCTACTGTCCCCAGTTCACCCCAATTAACATCTCCTTTGGAAGGGGCTTGTGTACCATCACCACCACCTTCAGACCTAGACGCTTGCCTTTCGTAAAGATACTCACTCTTGTACTCTTCACTCCCTCTCTAATTTTGTTTCAGACCATCACCTGCTTCCATTCACCTGTAACTTTGCCATGTCCTTGTCATTGGTGGGTCATTCCAACATGCTTGCCATGTCCTTGTCATTGGCGGGTCATTCTAACATGCCATCATGAGGTGTTGACTCACCCTGGGTGGCAAAGAGCTATGGAAGATGAAATTGCAGCTATGCACTAGATTGGTACTTGGAAACCGATCCCTTTACCTTATGGTAAACGTTCCATTGGCTATCACTGGGTTCTCCATCAGATACGTGCTTGATGGATCGATTGAACGTCTGAAAGTATATTTGGTGGTGAAAGGTTTTACTCAAATCCTAGGCTTGGACTATGAAGAAGCATTTTCTCTTATTGCTAAGTTGAACTCTATTCGCATATTGATTTTTGTGGTAGCAAATATGTCTGGGCTGTTATACTAGTTGGACTTAAAAAAGGCTTTTTTGAATGGTGAATTGAATGGGGAAGTTTATGGAGTAACTTCTTGGATTGTTGCTTAGGGGAGAAAGGGAGAATGTGTAATGCATGGGCATTTTCACACCGGGCTCGAGTGGGGTTGCCTGTGGGATGCCAGGGTACACTTGAGGCGTGTGGCCCGTATGAGGCGCTACTCATGTGATTTGGCGCCCACGAGGGGGGTTCGGCTGAGGTCCTAACTCATGAGGTGTGGGGCATGCGCTATGAGATAAATGGATTGATTCGCCATGCTCTAACAGTTCAAGCTTTTAGAGCAAGTGGTTAATTGTCCTGCATCAAATTGGTATCAGAGCGGGAGGTCTCGTGTTCGAGACTCCTCATCGGGGGTGATTAATGCAGGGGCATTTTCACACCGGGCTCGAGTGGAGTTGCCTGTGGGATACAGGGGCACACTCGAAGTGGGCGGCCTATGTGAGGCGGTACCCATGTGATTTGGGGCCCACAAGGAGGGTTCGGCCGAAGTCCTAACCCATGAGATGTGGGGCCTGGGCTATGAGATAAAGGGATTGATTCGTCATGCTCTAATAGTTCGAGCTTTTAGAGCAAGTGGTTAATTATCCTGCATCAATATGTAAACTTTAGAAGGCCATTTATGGTCTAAAACAATCTCCCAGGCTTGGTTCAATTTTTTTTAGCAAAGTGCTAATCAACTTTGGCTTCCACCTATATTGCGTCGATCACTCAATATTTGTGAAGCATAGTCACAGAGGGATAATTGCAATTGTGGTTTACGTGGATGATATCATCATCATAGGAAGTGATACTGTTGGCATATTAGAAGCCAAAGCTCTCATATCCAGGAGCAGTTTCAAACGAAGGACTTTGTCCCACTCTGTTACTTCCTTGGAATTGAAGTGATTCGATTAGCATCAGGAATCAATTTATCTCAACGGAAGTTTGTGTTAGACTTATTGAAAGAAATTGAAATGTTAGAGATGCAAACCAAGTGACATTCCTATGGAGACTAGTAGTGAAGTGTCTGACAATCAAGGAGAGTTGCTTGACGATCCAATAAACTACAGAAGACTTGTGGGGAAACTCATCTATGTCATTGTTACCAAGCTTGATATATCATTCACTATTGGAATAGAAAGCCAATTCATGGATTAACCACGAGTACAACACTAGGAAGTAGCATTACATATTCTTCTTTACCTAAAAAGAGCCCCGAGATTAGGGTTAATTTATCAATCTCACGGTGATCTTCGGGTCGAGTCATATGCAGACGCAAACTAGGTAAAATCATTAACCGATAGGAAATCCACCTCTAGTTATTGCACCTTCGTTGGAGGCAACTTGGTAACGTGGAAAAGAAAGAAGCAAAACGTAGTGGCCAAGTCTAGTGTGGAGGCAAAGTACAGAGCCATGGGTCATGCAACGTGCGACCTAATATGGATCTAATCTCTCCTATGGGAAATGGGGTTTATTTGATGGAAGGACAATGGCACTTTATTGCAATAACCAAGTTGCAACGCACATTGCTAGCAATGCTGTATTCCATGCGTGAAGGAAACATATAGAAGCTGGCTCCCACTTTATCAGAGAGAATTGCCTCCAAAGAAGTTAATACAAAATATGTAAATTTAAAAAACCAACATGATGATGTGTTCACCGAATCCTTAGCTCATAAACAGTTTTCATTTCTCAATGGCAAATGGGGCATGACAAATATATATGCTCCAGCTTGAGGGGGTGTTGAAAGGAAGTAGTAGAATAAGTTTAATAGCTAAGTTGAATAGTCTAGGTAATAGAGTTGAATATGTAATAAATTGCCCAGCCAATGTTGAAGGCCCATGAGGCCTACATGGTTTGAACATGGTGAAATAATCTATATAAATGGAGTGGTGTTAGGGTTTGGTATGTAGTAAGCTCCACCCCGCCCTTCTCAGCTTCATAAGATTACCATTTTCACAATACATATATTTGGTGAGTATTCTAAACTACCTTGTGCAATCCACATACTCATTTTTGTGATTATAAATTCGTAAGCTTTCTTGTTGTGCCTTTTCTTGAAGTGTGATTCTGCAAATGCTGCATATTTGGTGAAAACTGATTCAGAGTGAGCTTGATAAATTTTAGATTTTGATACATACCTTTGCTTGAAATAGTTAGTTGCTTCTTAGCATAATTATGAATGGTTCTAATTAGGCTTCGTTTCATTTCCTAACATGTAGATGAAGCCAGGGTTAAGGAATTCGGTCTCAAGTCTATGTGGAGGAGCCCAAATGGCACAATAAGAAACATCTTGAATGGTTTGTATGGCGTTTTATTGTCCCACTTGGCTTTCGTGGCAAGATTCAACCACTCCCACTCTTATAGCTTTCAGCTGATTGGATTACATTCTTTTGTTGCAAACTTGAGTTTGTGGGTTTGATTCTAGCTTGCTCGCTAAAATAAAAGAAGATGAACATTATTATGCTAAAAGTTGCAATAAAGCAAATTTCGCTTAATTATTGTCACTTATTTACTCCTGTTGATAACTTTTATTCTTAAATCTTATTGTGGCCTCCTTTACAAAAGGGGCAGTGTGGTAGTAGCCAAAAGATGGCTCCACAACTTCAACAAACTGTCATCTTCTGGACTTGGAAGAAACCCATACTTTGCTGGAAATATTCCCAGGATTGTTTCAGGCCGTAGTTGGATTTTTTGATACAATCCACTTTAATTTGATAACAGATTCTCTTTTATATGGATGAAAAAAGTTTAGGAGTATAGGACCTTCTTTCTAATAGATAGTTCGAGAATTTTTCTATTCTTCAATCCAGGCTGAGATTTCAAAGGAATTTGTTTGGTTCCTTGATCATTCAAGACTGACTTTAGCTGATCTCTTCTAAAGTTTTCTTTCTCATAATTTAGATGATTGCTTATTTTGATTATTTCAGGAACTGTGTTCCGTGAACCCATACTATGCCGGAATATTCCCAGGATTGTTTCAGGTAGTGCTGTATTTCCACCTCCCCCCCCTTTTCATATACATTTCTGCAGCAATAATGAATTTCTGTTGATATTTATCTCATCCTAAAATTCGCAGGTTGGAAGAAACCTATCTGCATTGGTAGGCATGCCTTCGGAGATCAGTATCGGGCAACCGACATGGTCATTGGCAGACCGGGAAAGCTTAAAATGGTCTTTGGTGAGATCATATAAACTATATTAGCTATCTGATCGACTAAAAATTGAAGTTTTAGATGGTCAAAAGTCATTTGTCTGTCAGTTGATCCATTCTTGTTTGTTGAGTTTCAGTCCCAGCAGAGGGTGAAACACCAGTGGAGCTCGACGTTTATGATTTTAAAGGTCCGGGCATTGCCCTAGCTATGTATAATGTTGATGAGGTTTGTTTCTGTGAAGATTTACTTGGAAAAAATGCTCTGTGATTTTCCTATGTTATGAATAGGGAATTCAGAATTCTACCATTTTCTTTCTTTTCTTTTCCTTTTCCCCAGTCTATTCGAGCTTTTGCGGAGTCTTCAATGTCAATGGCATATGGAAAGAGGTGGCCTCTTTACCTAAGCACCAAGAACACAATCCTGAAAAAATATGATGGCAGGTAGTCTCAAATTGCAATAAAAGTTAGTCAATAGTACCATTTCAGTCAGTTTTTTAATTCATATAATTGTTATCACTTCTAAAAAAATTTGCATGGCTACTTCCATCTTTTCCATTCGTCTTTGTCAGATGCATCTAGGTTACATCATTGCTGTGATGCTTATGGATATTCTTGCATGTGCATATTCTCTCGCTGTTTGTGAATATGAATGTCCATTTTCTCACGACACCAGGTGCCCAAATTAATGGGGCTTTGTCTTTTTAGGGGATTTCATGCCAAGTGATGCACAATTCTGTTAGCACCATTTTGGAGAAGATCTGTGTGCACTTGCATCTCAGAAAGTTTTATTGGCGTCATACCTATACTCTTTGGGTCTCTCCCTGTCCATGTACCTGTATTGGCGTCATACCTATACTTGCACGACACCGGTGCGAAATAGCTGCGTGACACCTGTGAGACACCTTCCAAAATACCCTCGTTTATTCTTGAGGAATTTTAGGCTTTTGAGCCACAACATTATAGGCTTTTGAGCCACAACAACTGTATAGTTGGCTGAAGTGTGGGATGCCATACATATAGAACCCATGGTTCGATGATCGAGATCATTGATCTGGTTGGCCCTAAAGTGTCTGGTTGATTCTCCAAAGATCTCCCAGACTGGGGGATGGTGTGCTTGATCTTTGGCTGTTTTCCATTGTATTTGGACAACTTTTTTCCCCCCTTAATCTTCTTTCTTAGCTATTTATCAAAGGGTTGGTAATTGGGACCATCTATTCTGGGATATTTTGGGGCATTTGGTGTCCAAGGTAGGCCCCATTACATCAAGGCTTGGGTGGCTCCAACAATGTGGCTCACATGTACAAAAGTCTCAGAAAAATTTTCATTTGCTAAGGCTCGACCCTATCATGCCTCCTTTTTCCCCACTGAATTTAATAAAGGGACTTGGATATTCCAATTATGGTTGTACATCGAGCCGAGTCGAGTCGAGGTGGGCCAAGCTTGGCTTGGCTCATCCGTGCTCTCCTCGAGTTCAAGCTCGGCCTCGAGCTTACCATTGGAGCTTGGCTTGTTTGCCAAACCTTTCGAGTCGAGCTCGAGGCGAGCTAGTGGATCGAGTCGAGGCGAGCAACCCGACCCTGACCCAACCCAACACCTGACTCAACTCAGCAACCCGACCCAACCTGTGCCCGACTCAACCCAGCCACTTGACCCAACTGACCCAACCCCCAAATAAAATATTCAATTATATATATATATATATATATATGTAGAGAGAGAGAGAGAGAGAGAGAGAGAGAGAGAGAGAGACTAACGGGTAGGGAGAGAGAGAGAGAGAGAGAGAGAGAGAGACTAACGGGTAGGGTAAGGTTTAAGTTTTATTTTGATTTTTTAATATATACATACATACATACATACATTTGAGTTAAGCCGAGCTCGAGCTTCGAGTCGAGTCAAGCTCCACTATGTTCGAACTTGGCTTCTTTTCAAAACGAGCTGGGTCATATGAAGCTTGGGCTTGCCTTGAATCATCGTTCGAGTCGAGGCGAGTCGAGCTAGATCGGGCCAAGCCAAGCGAGCTTTTCGAGCTAGCTTGGCTCATGTACAGCCCTAATTCCAATGATTTATTCACATTCTTATTTGAAATGGGCACTTGTAGGTTCAAGGATATCTTTCAGGAGGTATATGAAGAGAAGTGGAAGGAGAAATTTGAAGAGCAATCGATATGGTTGGTGTGCATCTCCTGTGAATCTGCAACTCAATATCTATTTGCCCAATATGTCTTGAGATGATGGTAGATTTGATTATTTTATATTCAGGTATGAGCATCGGCTAATTGATGACATGGTGGCCTATGCATTAAAAAGTGATGGTGGATATGTGTGGGCTTGCAAAAACTATGATGGGGATGTCCAGAGTGATTTCCTTGCTCAAGGTGCCTTTCTGTGCTTCAGATATTTTAATTATGCTTCATTAGTGGAAAAGGAAAAAAAGAAAAAGAAAAAGGCATAATTATCTATTCTTGAATTCATGGATACTATTCAAATAGATGATTTGACTTTCAAGTGCTGACAGGTGACTGCTTAAAATGCATGTATGGTTCATTACTTTTTATCTGATGATTAGAATTGTTTGGTGTATGGTCACACGTATCCTTTATGGTTACTTCTATAACTGCATGATTCTTGATATGCATTGATGATTTTGTCCTTTTAAGTGCTCAGTAAGATAATCATTCAATTTTAAACTAAATGGTGTAAAAAAAAAAGGTTGTCGAGTTTGATTTCCAAGGGTACCAAGAGTTGTAGTTAACCGTGCATATTTCAGCTTGTCTGCATCCTGCCTTTTAACTTTGTTTGGAGTGGATCCCTTCAAATATCTTCAAATAGACTGGGCGATTGCAGCAAACATTCTGGCCACTGATCAATTTCCAATTAGTTGGTCAGCTTTGTAAAGGTTCTCTTGCTTTTTGGTTTTTGTTTTTGTGGTATTTGCTGGCCTTTGGTTATTCTTTTAATAAAATGTGTTATAATCGTCTCAAAAAAAATAAAAAAAATAAAAAATAAAAAATCGAATTTCTCACAAAATTTGCTTGGTGGATGCAGGTTTTGGTTCTTTGGGCTTAATGGCATCCGTGCTGGTAGCTATCAATTCATCAACATTTTCCTTTAGGGCCTGTTTGGATTCATTGAAATATTGATCGAGGAAACACCATTTCCATGAAAATGGCGTTTCTGTTATTTGTTTTTATAAATTTCTTAGAAATTCAGTTTTCGTTTCCCTCTCATTTCCCAAAAATTGCCCCCTTTCCTCGTCTAGGTTAAGGAAATGCCATTTCTAAGAAATTAAGGGAAATGAGAGAAAATAACCTTTTGTTATAAAGTATCCTATATGGTAGTCACATGTGCTACCGCCTAGGTGCCCCACATGTGCAACCGTCTATCTTCAATCGCTGCCCTTGTGCCAATGTGCCATATGTGCTTCATGTACCGCCATCCATCTTAAAGTGCTACACATGTGGCACTGTGCCACATGTACAACATGTGCCATTGCCCATCTTTTAGTGATCCATTCAATATGCCAGCCACCCCCCAATGTGCCATGTGCAACATGTGCCATCCTCATCTTCAAACGCCATACATGTGCCACGCGTGCTATTGAGCCGCATGTGCCACATGGTGGCCTGTCTATCTTTAAGTACTTTGCATGTGTGATATGTGCAAATGTGTGACATATGCAACATATGCCACTGGCCACCTTCATGTGCAAACATCCATTCAAGTGCCCCCACATGTCCCAATATGCGACATGTGCTGCAATCCATCTTTAAGCACGGTATACGTGTCAATGTGCCATGTGCGGCATCTAAAACCTCCCATCATCAATGTGCCACATATGCAACATGTGCCACCTTCATCTTTAAGCACCCACATGTTCTATGGTGCTGTGTGTTGCCATCCATCTTTAAGCGCTCCACATGCGCGACACGTGTCATCATACCACTTGCAACATGTGCCACCATCCACTTTCAAGCATCCCAAATATGTCGATGTCCCACATGTACCAATGTGTCATCTGTGATAATATGACACATTTCCTACAATCCATCTTCAACGCACTCATGTCACCTTTTGTCTTCAAGTAATTTTCATTAAAGATTCTTTTTTTCTTCTTCAAAACAATAGATTTGGAAATGAAGATTTTTTTATTATAAAGAAACTATTATTGAAAAAGGGGAAATGGTTTTTTATTTCTTGTTGTTTTTTAGAAATGGCATTTCCTGAAAAACACCATTTTCGTTTTTTCCCCCACGAATCCACACAGGTCCTTATGACTCTCACACTAGGTATTTATTTCAGTGTTTAGCACAAGTAGTTTTAAGGTTCCCATTGTTGCTTGCTTTTATGGGGTGCAGTTATCATCTGATGGAAAGACGTTAGAAGCTGAGGCTGCACATGGGACTGTGACTCGACATTTTCGGCTGTACCAGAAAGGACAAGAAACTAGTACAAACAGCATTGCTTCCATATTTGCCTGGACCCGTGGTCTTGAGCACAGGTATTTTTAGCTCATTAACTTTATGCTTAGTTGATATGGAATCTGAAAGCAGTGGGGGTTGAATCCAAGACCAAATTTGCAAATGTGTATATTGAATCATTGATTTACTTGTAGATACTGCAATACAGGGTTTAGATGTTTTTTTTTTTTTTTGGTTAAATTCCTTAGTACTATGGAGGAATTATCAGATCCTTACTGAGAATATGCACACGAAATGAATAGCATCGAACTTAATGAGTTAAGCATAATGCCAATGGTCAAATGATTGTTTATATATTGACAGGAAAAAAAAGGTCTATGAGCCCTATTATGTAGTAAACTCATGAATTATGTAGTAAATGGTGACAAGTTTCCAATTTACTCCCTTTTTATCTTTTCTGCCCAAATTCGCGCAGGGCAAAACTTGATAAAAATGACAAGCTGATGGATTTTGCGTTGAAGCTAGAGGCTGCTTGTATCGAGACAGTTGAGTCGGGCAAAATGACCAAGGATCTTGCCCTTCTGGTCCATGGACCCAAGTGAGTATTATCTACTCTTGCATTTCAGATTCATGAATTCTAGGGACAGCATTGTGCTTTATTCTTTATTTATGTTTTCCCTCTTACATTCCTAATTTATAGGACCGTCAAGTGTCTTACGGGAACGCTTTCTAGTTTTAATGTCTGTTTCTTGTTCATCTATTTTCTTCAATATTTCATGAAAGGCTTCCAAAAATTCATTTGAAGAAAAGACCAATTTATCAAGAGAGGGAGATAGTTAGAGAGTAATCTTGCTACAACACCTCTTTAGCAAATTCCTTAGCTGCTATACTGCATGAACTGCATATGTGGCATGATGGTCAATGATCCAGACCATTCATTGTATTGGTTTCCCTCCCAAGGACCAGTTCTTGCAAACCACACGGATTGCACAATCCGACTGATGCAGGACATGAAACTTAAATATGATATGTAAGATCTCAGGCTTTAGATCATACTAATTCAGAAACAATCACATAATAATTACACATCCCACACAAAAGCTTAAACATTCAAACAAGGAGAATCTGCACGGGTTCAGGCCTACACAGGCTAGGGTTGGATCAGTAAAAATTATGATCCAAACGATACTCAAAAGGTAAGTAATAATCATCCACACATGCACAACAATCAGTCCCTAATCCAAGTGATTCACTAATTTCAATTCAGGGAACTCTAGGGTAAGAAAAGGGGCAAACAAATTAAAGATAATGCAATATAGGGTTAGGGTTATAAAAAACAGGTATGAGAGGAAAAAATAGGAAGAAAACCTGAACCGGAAGACAGTCCCCATGTGCGGACAGCGGGTTAGGCTTGACGCACGTGCGCAGGGGCTTGGCTGCACGTGCGAGGGGCTCTCACACCTGGAAACCAACGCCTTAAGTCTGGTTAGCCAGGGGTGGGCTCCAAAACCCCCAAGTTTTGGGTTGATCCGAGCTACGGGCTGTGCATGGTGAAGTTTCAGCTCTCCTGCAGGGCCAGAATCTGGAATTCTGTTGTAAAGAGAAAAATTGTTACAATAAAGGACAAATTTGAAGCACAGATGGTGGTAGGAGATGAGAAGTAGAGATGGTAGAGGATGGGGGCAAATCGGGATAAATGTGGCTTCGCACAATGATAGTTAGCCCTTCGATGAAGGGAGGGCTTCGCACCTAATTGGATTTCCACAACTCAAGAACTTAGCGGAGTAGGAAAACGCAGAATTTTTATTAAACTTCAATGAATTCCAAAAGCTACAAGGGGTGCCTATTTATAAGAAAACTCTATACCCCAAAACTCGCGTCGTGTGCGCAACCTATTACTTGGCGATGAAGTAAACCAAAATAAAAACTAATCAAAAAAATCTAAAGTGTCCATGCTATTCTAAATAACATTAATAAGCAAAACCTAAAATATGAGATTAATCAGACTAGTGGGCCATGATCATGAGATCCCATGATGGGCTTTACTTGATTATCGGGCTCACTCCAACAAACCAAAACTCAGTCTTCTAACTAGGAGGCCCTCCCTGAATGTTGTCATCGATCCAGATCGACGGTAAGGCCCTCCTTCTCCATGCGTGCGTACGTAGGGGGGCTGTGCGTGTGCGTGCGCACATGGTGTCCCCATCACCGACCTACCCAATTGTTGGACCATTTCTTTCCATTTCAATGCACACTGTTACCAATGTTCTTTCCCATCATACGTATCAGTTGGATAAGCTGGCTTAGTCGGGTTTTCTACTCTAGTCAGTCCACAGTGGGATCAATACAACATATGGGATCATGGATTTGTTGTCATGTACTTTAATCCATGGGCACAAAGCACCACAATTCGATTTTCAAAGTGGGCATATTGGCATCGCTTATCAATGACCATCATTAATTAAAAAAAAAAAAAAAGAAGGAAACATTTGGATGCATGGATATTTGATGATCCGTGCTGCAGATAGCATGCCTACCACCATTGAATCATATATTTCTGTTTTAGAAGAACACTGGAAAAATAACAATTGGCAATTGAAAAAAAAAAAAAAAACAAGAAAGTGGCTGCTCAAGCTGGTTAAACGCAAGAAGATCATGTTAAATTTGGATTTGGTTTGCTCTTGGGTGCTGTGAGTTTTGAGTCAGGTTTTGATCTTTAAGCCTAATACTGCAATTTAAGACACTCCTGCCCTGTTTTTTGGAGCAGTCGTACTAATTTTTGTCATGTTTGCAATTCACAGAGTATCAAGAGAGTTATACTTGAGCACTGAAGAGTTCATCGATGCTGTTGCAAAGAATCTTGAGCTGAAGATTCCACAAGCCGCAGTTTTGTAAGTGGTCTTATGGTTTTCTACAACTCAATATCAAATAAATCACAATGAGACAATACCAATCCTTTACAACGCAATGTGGAAGGCATTGTGTAAACGGCACTGTATATCTTATGAGCTTGTTTTACTTTGAAAATGGAGAAATAAAAAGCCATGCACAATAGATTATCAGTTGAAAATTCACTTCTAGCTATAGGAAAAATCATGTGGTGGGTTTTGTATCTTGAAACTCTTGAGCCTGAGGCAACTAGTTTTGTAGATGAGAAAATCTTGCTTGTGGGGCCCACATTGGTGTGTATGGCATCCAACCCGTCCTGCATGATTGCCTTTCCATGAAAATTGGATCGTCTCCCAAAGATCAAGCCAATCCAACCATCACGTGGGCCACGAATTTGGAGGTTTTTGGGTGGTGGTTGCTTCTTGTCTGAGCGATGCAGCTGATGGTTGGATCAATCTGATCTTTTGGGGAGTCATGATGCTTCCCAAATGCAACTTGTTGCATGACATTGGCTGTGGGACCTACTGGCACGGTTTTGTAGGCCAGCTTGAAATATTAGCTACAAGCGTACGTAGCACATTGCCTTTGGGAGAATAGGTGATATATGCAATGCTTGGCCTGAACCGGGGGTGTATCCGTCTCTTGCGTTCGGTATTTTGGTGGTCTGGGTTCCATACCATTCATCTGGTGGGTGGGTGCATGGCCATGCTGCAAAATCGAACCCGCCCATCGCCTGCAAATGGATGGTTCTGGTTACAATTTTAATTAACCACCATTTGCAACAGGGAAAGAGCCAACAACCTGGGATTGCAGTCCATTCATGTGGGTCTGCCGGACCAATCTTCGATTACGAAAGGTGGGCCACTTGAATTTATAATATTCTATCTAACAACACTGGGGTTTTCATTGCCACCTGCCTGGTGAGCGCGACCCAACTTTATGCTGGGCTTGGACCAACTAGCTTAACCCGTTGGCTGGGATTTTGCCAGGTAAGCCTGACATGCATGGACCGATCAATTTCTGGCCACGCTTGGGTTCAAGTCATTTTTGCATGTCGAGGCCCAATCTAATATCATGTGTACATATGATACATTTTACAAATGTGCCCTTGTAATACTCTTATTAGGTAACAGAGGCATCTTGAATGTGGACCGTTGGTTTCATTCATCTATATAACATTTTGGTTGGAAAAGGGGTTTTCATCAATTCTTAGATTAGGCCAGGTCTGGTCGAGCCTGGGTCCATTCATTCCATGCTCGGTTTGGGTCTGGGCTTGGTGCAGCTATGCTAAGTGTTGGGTTGGTATGGATCTGACTTGACCCGAAGACGCCCATTGCAAACCCTACTTTTTGCTCAGCAGATGTGAAGGTGGGCCCACCTTTCTGTGATCCGGACTCTTCCATCTGGCCGTGGAAGCGTAATGCAGCAAAAGCTCTCCAATTGCAATCTTCAGCCATGTGACTTGAGAACTCTCCCATTGATTGTGGACAGTTGTTGAAGTTGTACACATGCAAGTTGTCTGTATTGTTAGTATTGCTGGAGGTTTTGAGACTCCATGCACACGGTCCGGTGCCAATAAAAAAGTGCCACGTGTGTTCATGGACCTACAATGAAAAAGCAAAATTCCATATATTAAATGATCATTGTGCCATTTCATTGCGGTCCCACGCCTGCCTACACCCACCTAGCTTCTTATAAGCATTCTGCAGAGGCACGGTCCACGGACAGTACACGGTTTCGTGCGACATTGCATTAAATGACGTGCAAATGCATACAATGATCTGTTGACCAATTTACTACATGTGGGGCCCACTTCTTTAGAATCAGAATCGTTGGTATGGTGGTACTAGGGTGGACTGGGGATATACCTCGTTGGATAATCCTAACCATATGATTGGACCCTTTTTTTGCATTGTAATGTACGTTTGAAGGCTACTACCTATTGGATGGTTTGGATCATTGGTTGGAGGCGCAGGCCATCACATCTACAGGCCTCCAGGTGAACGGCTAAGATTAATTAGAGGTGGGAACGAAAAACTGGCACTTTTTATCTACAAGGAATCCCCAATTTGAAGATGCCACGTTTGTTGTTCTAACACCATTGAATTTAAGAATCCCATCTCTTAATAGTCAGGCTTTAAAAATAAATAAATAAAAATAAAATTTAGGTGGATAGAGACGGTTCTATCTTATTGTGGTAGAGGCGCAGAAGACACTCTTCTATCCACAGCCACATGTGGCAGTTGGATTATGAATTTGGACTGCCACAATGTGGACCCCACCGCGATGGATGACCGTTTGAAAAGCGCAGTCTATCAGACAGTAGACATCTCTTATTGGTGGCCTTACAAACGGACGGTAGAAAAGGACGCTGCATTTGAAGAACAGGCACTCATTAGAAATCAGCAATCAGAGAACTCACCTGAGTCTTTTTCCCCTTGTATTGGGAGATCCCACTATCCACTTGGTTGTATGGCTGGTGATTCTGGACCGTCCATCTGGTGGGACGTACTGTGGTTGATCAATTCTAGAAGAAACCACCCTGGGCACGCAATCCTGGCTGTTGATTTATGTGGCCTTCAATTGGATGGTCAAAATAAGAAACTTCCGCCTGTCTAGATGCCAAAAATGCCGCTATCATTCAAATATGCTGTTACCATGGTCCATCCACAGTAAGGCCCACCAGTTGGACTGTCAGGAACCACCAGCTTCATAGCCATGTGGCATTGAAAGCTCCCACCTTTTCCTCGCCATGAGATATCACCATATATGTGGCTGTACGGTTAGTGAATCTGGACCATCCATCAAGTGGATGCTACATGGACGGTCCATGGTACAAAAGCAATACCAACTGGACGAACATCCTATATCGCTTTCTAATTAATGTGACGGGTACGTTGTCCGTCCGTACGGTTATTGATAGTGTGGTCCACCATAAATTGCAAAGGACGGAAAAAAATTTGATACTCGGGGAGAGTGTGATGGATGATTCACAGTCACTTAAAAATTGCATTTCTAGAAAACAACTCACTCAAATTAAACTGTCCAAATGATGGTTCTCAGCTTAGATCTATAACTGACCAAAAGTTACACTTAATTGATTTTCTGATCATCCGATCGGTGGACATTTCTTGGACGGTTAAAATTGAAAGTCTCCAAGTCCTATTCCAATAAAAAAAGTGTCCATGGATCAGAGGTTAGAGTTATTTATCTAATCTGATTTTGGAACTGTAACTTAATGATAGTAGCTTCCACAATTTAGTCGGTTTTAATTTGAGTTACTACATGACACGTGGACAATTTTTGAATGCCTGTGTATCAAGCGTTTTACGCTGTCTGAGTATCATACAGGTTCTCTGCAAATAAAGAACCTGAATTAATTGCTGCTGCGAGTTGGAACTTGATGCTCTATACAGGACGCGGATTTCCGGCGAAAGGCTTTCGCAGGAAGTTCCTGCACTGCACTGGGATGCTAGGTGAGGCCCACCGTGATGTTTGTGAGAAATCCACACCGTACATCCATTTTTCCAGATCATTTTAGGACAGACTAAAAATCAGGTGCGTCCAGGTAAGAAGGAAAACCGAGGAAAGAGTTTCCTACCGTCGAAATATATCTGGGATCTAGGTTGATGGTTATATGCCATCCAAACCGTTTATAAGGCTATTATCACTGGGATGAAGTTAAAAAACCAAAACTTAGCCTGATATGAAACTTTTTAACCATACGAATATTTCAAACGGTAGTCACTGAATCCCCACTTTTTCCTCTCGTGCGGACCACTTGAGTTTTGGATCCATCTCATTTTTGGTCCCATGACCTAAAATGATCTCTCAAACTTTGTGGCGTGGATTGAACACCTACACCAGATATTTTTGGCTACAGTTTATCCCATTGTTAACATTATGAACGATTTGGATGGCATTAAATCATCATGGTGGGCTCCAGGAAGTTTTCAACGGTTGATATTTTCATTCTTCACTGTTTCATTTCATGTGGCCCATATCAGTTATGGATATGCCTGATTTTGTCCTATTTTGTGGTTGCGAAACTAATGGACGGAGTGGATTTCTCATGGGAATCTCTTTGGGCACCACATAGCTTTCGACCACAGGAACTTCGTGTGGCCGGGGGCACAGGCAATTCACGTCCGTTGATCTCAGTCGGGGTTATTGGATTCTCTGGCTGCGTATGATGCTTGATACGCAGTCGCCTATAAATGGTACACGTGGAAAGTGTTAATTCAAATTAATCTGATTAATTTGTGGAAATCACCGTAGATAATCTTTGATTCATGGGCACCTATTTGTTGAACAAAGACCATTATATATTGTTCTTTATTAACCGTCCAAAAATTGTCCACTAGGCCAATATTCAGATAATTAAATAAGGGTGATTTTTGGGTCATAATACATCTAAACTGACGGTTTAATTTAATTTTAATTACTTGTACGGCATGTATACAATTTTCAATTAATTTCCAACTGACTGTGTATCATACATCACACTATTCCAGAGTATTAAAGTTTTTCTCATTTAGTGATTCGGTGCCCTTTAAATATTTATACCCAAAATACCCCCGCCTAATTATCTTACAGACAACTCATTCCAGAGGTGCCCACAGCTGTCTTGCCGCACATTCGCAAACATTTTTATCAATTTATTCCCAAAATGCCCTCACATAGTAGGATTTTGATGTCCATCTTTCCTAAAATGTCCTCATCCGTTGGATTTAAATCTTAAATCCATTTATTCCCAAAATGCCCTCATCCAGTTTTATTTTAAACATGTAAACAGAGGCTTTAATCAAACTGTCTCCGCAACGCATGAAAGAAAAGAACCTTCTGTGAGATCTAGGCCATTCATTGGGTGGGGTCCACTGGGAGCATGCCCTAACTCAGAAAATCAGCCTAGGCCAGTCATCAAGTGGGCTACACGTGTCTGAGAAAAAAAAAATGGACGGTTAGAAAGAAATGACTGGTGGTGTGTATTCAAAGTATACAGTGTTGGATCGCCTGAAGAGTGGTCCCCACTTAATGAATGGCGCAGATCTCAAACACGTGGGCCACTTTGGCGTGCATGCTGCGTATTGCTTCTTCAGTCACTCCATGCGTGAATCCAATCCCTTCAGTAGTTGAAGAGTGATGATGGGCTTATCTTGGGCTAAGGCCTTGATGGCCCACCTTTCAAGCTGATGGTCCAAACTCATCAGTACCATTGAATGACGTGGACCCCACTAAAGCCCTACCACTGGGACCGTTGCTTGCCACAGCTCCAATTGAATTGACACCACCATTGATTGCCAAATGCCATCATGATTTAGAATTCTAAATTGGTCAAGCTGTGGGGCCCACTCAAGTTAAAATGAGAAGAAATTTTTACAAAATGGAAAATGGAAAAGAAGATAGAAAAGGGACAAATGAAAGAAGAAAGAATCTGAACCGTCCGTCCGATGAGAGTGATTTTTGAGCCATGCTCTATCCACTGTGGGACCTATGATTTGAGCGGTTCTGATTGAGATAGAAGAGTGTCACTACGCAGCTCATCTTATAGAAGTTCTACGCAGCTCTCTACTCACAGTACTCGTGGCAAACATATCAAGTGATCAGGATCGTCCATATATTACATGGATGGTCTAAACACAAAAAATTCACTGCGTTTAGGTGTTTGAGTATGGACCATTTCTCTGTTTTGAGATAACCGTTGCTTTTGCAGGCCACTAATTGGATGGCTGCAAAAGTCCAATCCACGTGGTGGCCCACCTGATCATTTGGTACGGAACTGATTTGTACACGTGCTGTAAGTAGGGTTAGCCGATAATTGTTTGGAAGGGAACTGATGTGTACATTCACACGGTCCAAACATATGACACCGTCATGATCAAGACCACTCATCCAATGGGCCCATCATCATTCTTCCAAAATTCCTGTATCTTGCCTGCAGTAATTTCCCAGGAGTCGTTGGATATCCGTGGGAATAATCACTTTAATGGATTTAATATCATTATTACATTGTGATTATGTGTTTGGAAATACCATGGTATTTTGACCGTCCAATCCCATGTTTGGGGATCAAAGTCTTCAGCATGTTTGGTATGTGGAATTGAATTGTATTAGATGAAATTAACATTATTATTACACAATGATGGCATGTTTGGAAATACCATGGTATTATAGCCATCCAATCCCATGTTTGGGATAAAAGTTTTACCGCAGAAAAACACTGGTTTAAGCAAAATCATGTTTGGTAGACCATGAAATTGTAATCAATGAACCAAATTTACAATAGATGTTGTTCACTTGTATACATATATAACCAAAATGTCATGTGTAAACAATGTATATGGATGGAGGGCATGGATAAACACATGCATCAATGTGGGGCCCACATGTGTAGTGGATTTCAAAATCCTCAAGAATCCTGCATGGGACCAAATGAAATTCCATAGGACTAAATGCAATTCCATCCCACCTAATCCCAACATTTCTCATCCTCTCCAAATGCTGGATAGAATTGTACGGGACCAAATGCAATTCTATCCCACCTAATCTCATATGATATACCACCAAACACTCCATTAGGGCCTGTTTGGCCGGGCGGATTAAGAGGGATTAGGAGGAATGAGATGGTAAAATCCCGGAATATGCCAAACAAGTCAAACAAACCTGATGAACTTGTCCCGGGATATAGCAAACCCATGAATCTTAAATCAATCCACTGACATCACCATCATTACCTTAAAATTGATCCCATCCCTCCTAATCCCGTTCAATCGTGCTTGGGTGTGTTTGGTTGGACGGATTGGAAGGGATTGGAAGGTAAAATCCCGGGATATGCTGGGCGTACCAAACAGACTCAGTGAACTTGTCCCGGGATATAGCATCCCATGGATCTTAAACCAATCTGCTAACACCACTATCTTAAAATCCATCCCATCCCTCCTAATCCCATAGGATCTGTCCGGCCAAACAGGCCCTTAGAATAACACTATTAAGTGAAACTTATGTTTGGTGGACCACGAAATTGTAATTAACAGATTAGATTTCACAGTTGATGCCAATCACCTATATACATATTCAACTCAATTATCACATGTAAAGGGCCCACATGGATGGATGGATGATTTAGATAAAATGCATGCATCAATATAGGGCCATAAATATAGTGGATTTTGAAATTTATAAAAATTCCGCGACATCCCTTGTTGGAACTAAATGATATGATGCCAATCTAATCTTTCCCATTGTTTGCAAATGTTGAATGAAATTTATATTAGACCAAATGCAATTCCATACAACCTAATCCTATCTTCCCAGCAAGTCATTAGGAAACCAAAAATTGTGAACTCCAATAAAGAACTATTGTTTGGTTGACTTAAAAAGTCTATAATTAAATTATTATAACCATTTCTTGTAACCGTGAAAATATATATTATACAAAGTTGTAAAAGAAATTAATGTGCATGTTTTTTGAGAAAAAATAAAAAAGTAGCAATAGAAAACAATTTTCGTATATACTTTTTTTCCACCCTCAGCTGAGAGAAAAAAATAGTAGGTATCCACCAAATTCTTTTGTTTTCCAAAGTTTTTAATCTCTCTCTCTCTCTCTCTCTCTCTCTCTCTCTCTCTATATATATATATATATATATATATATATATATTACTCTTTTTTTTTTCTATGATTACATGTTTTGTTAGGAAGTGGATTGTATACTGGCCCTGCCTGGATGATGATTCGTCCAAGGTACGTAGGGCTCCATAGGGCCCACCATGATGTATGGATTTTATTTACATCATCTATCCATTTTTCATATCATTTTAGGATGTAAACTTGAAAAAAAAATAAAAATAAGCAAATCAAAGGCTCGAGTGGACCACGGTGGGGATTGAACTCCCACCATTAAAAACTTCTTTATGAGTGGCAAAAGTTTTGGATCAATCTTATATTTGTGTTTTCCCTTCATTTAGGTCTATATGACCTTATGAACAAGTTGGATGGTAAATAAAATTTCAACAATGACGTTCATTATTAGCGTTGCTTCCTGTGGTGTGGTCCACTTGAGCATTAGACCTGCCTAATTTTTATATTTATACCCTAAAGTGATATGAAAAAAAAAAGATTGGACAATGTGGATAAAACCCATTCATCATGGTGAGCCTCACTAATGCGTCCGGCAGGGCATGATGCAATTGACTTTCGTTTCGTTATGTTTGAATTAAAAGATAATGGATTTCACATATCAATCATTACGCTTTTACATAATTAATCTTTTTTAAACAAATAATGCAAGGTGTGCATTTGTTTTCAAAAATAAATTTCACCTAATGTTCTAATAAGACATTTACAAATAAAATTCACGAAATTCATGTTTATTAAATAATGCCCATGAAAATCATTATTAGATCATTATTACATATTCTTTTTTTTTTTTCTTTTCCATCTTTTTATAATCCAAACATGCTCTTAGCAAATTAGCATAATGTAAAAGACTATTTTAAAACATTGAAATGAAGCAATTATCATCCACTCATGGTGTAGATTTGATCGACAAGTCGTAATGCCAACGCATACGAAAGACAAACCACATAATTGCAATAAAACGACGTGTATGAGGCTCGATCCACATCGTTAGAGAAAATATCTTTAAAACCTGTTCAAAAACATAGTGAATATCTCTCTTTTATATTGGATTTTTCAAAAAATTCACTACTTAATTTTGTATTTTATGAGGCCTTTGATGAGGCCTTGGAGTATGTGAACAGAATGTATTTTTTCTTTTTCAAGAGATAATGAATTGGAGGCCATGATTCACTTGGAAAGGCATTCCTCTTTCATTCTATCTGTATATGCTTTGTTTGCAAGGCTTCATGTGTCATTTTAAGGTCACCATCAAAGTAGAATTCCTTTACGTTGAGTCTAAGGCTTCCTAGCCCCACATGTGCCATTACATGTGGGTCCACATGCCAACCTAGCGTATGAGTTGGAAATTTGAGCTGTGTATCAGGTGGGACACACCTCGTCAAGCAGGCCACATGATGTAGAGCGGGTCACAATTTCATGGCTAAGATGAACCAGAGAAGGCCCAATAAGAGGCGTAAGTGATTTAGACCGTCGTAACCTTAAAACAAGCATATATTGCAAATCAGAATGAGTTATTTGAGGTACCATATAAAATTTTGGGTTAGGAAAAGCTACTTTAGCCAACAAACCTGTTATGCTGGGTTTGCCCACGTTGAATTTGCAAGATTCCATTAGATTAACAGTCGAAATCAATTTTAATTTGATTTTTACTATTTATAGGAAGTTTTAGTTTGATTGTAACTCTTCAGTTGTTGAGCTTTAGGAGTTGTGTCCAACATGAAAAGTGCTTAGAAAAATTAACAGAGTAGAATGATTGAGCTAAATAGGACACTTACTATTTTTAGCCGAAAACCATGAGGTTTAGTGCAAATCATGACAGTCTATAATAAGTTTACTATTTATAGTAAGTCACTATTTCTAACCAGGGTTCATAGCATTACTTAAATGATTATAAACTAATTTTTTAGTATCAAGCAATTGATTTCAAAATTTCTAAAATTATTTGTAGTTTTTTATTTTCCTCATTTATTCAAGGTCTCTCTCTGAGGAGTCCAGAGAAGCTCCGTTGAGTCAGAGTAGTTATCCCCCTAAGGAAGATAGTGCTCACCTCAACACACCCTTCCTTATGTGGTGACACATGTACCAAAACAACAATTGATGGTCAAAATAGAGTTCCAACTGGAAAATTAGACTGTCCACTTGTTTCATACTTGTGCGGCCATCAGACTTTAGACTGACCTAAATATTTCACCGATCATCTAATTGTGGGTCCCACCTAATAAACAGCCTGGATGGTCTTATGCATGTGCTAGGTTGGTAAGTGTGTGGTATAAGGACTCATTTGGATTCTTGGGAGCCTTGAATTAATTTATTGAAACTGTATTCATCTTGTAAGCATCCAATGATTTTTATTATCCGCATTAGTGTGGCCTATGAAAGAATCCAGAGGACTCCGGCTGGAGATGTTACGGTATATATTGGCGTATTGGAATTTGGTAGAGCCACCTTTCGTGACGTATCAATCCAGACCATCCAACATCATGTTGTAGCCAAAATCATACCATACCAAATTCGTCGTTGGAAACAAATGCCAAAAATATTGTGTTTATAGAAGTTTCAAGACACACAAGTGGATTTTAGTAGGTTTTTCTTCGCCTGCATTGGCCAGGGTGACATGGATTTTAAGCTCTTTATATGAGAACTTTCTTGTTATGTTATGCTTTAAGGTCCACGGGGGTGTGTGTGCCGCATGCCATTTTTCACGCGTGATCCAACTGAGCTATCACTTATAGCATAGTGTGGTGGGGTCTTGAATGTTTACTATTTTTATTTTTTTATTATTTTTTTAAATATTAAATATTAAAATGTTCTAAATGATAAGTTTCTGTTTTAATATTAAAATGTTCTAAACGATGTGAGCCCCTTTCTTAGGAAAAAAATTAATTAGTGTGTTGGAGTTACACTTCCTAATGACATGATTGATCCTAGAGACTCTTTATCTTTTTTTCCTCTTCATTTTCACTGACCACGGTGAGATTTTACCACCCATGGGTACTTGAACCCTTGACCTTGTCTTGAAACTCTTGTGAGAATACTTTAGAGCAATCTTAGAAGCTTTTTTATCATAAAGCATGGTTCTTACATGGGCCAAATTATCCAAAAGATAAAAGAAAATGACTCAGTCGTGCTTAGCTAGCCTTCCAGCAGTTTGCAACCTAACAAGCAGCCCACATGTTTTTTGGTCGATGATGTTAATCTCTAAAAAGAAAATATGGTTACTTTGACTTCATTTTCTGTTCTTAACGATCTCTCAAATTAACATAAAATATTAATTTTATAGGTCTACCTTAAAGGAAGAACCAATTCTTCTACTTTTCTTCTCTCTAGTTTTCGATTAGACATGCGTGGAGAGTGGAGGAATTATTCATCAATGACATTATGAATTTGGTATATAAGAAGATCACACTTATCAATACACATGCATGACACATTCCTATATACCTAAGTACAACTACTCAAGTTCAATATCTCGGATGTATATACATGTTGCCGTCAATCTTCTAGCACTAAAAAAATGTGACACCTAATAATATGCAAATGTGTTAAATATGTGTATGCGTATATGTTATTAATTAATTTTTAAGTTCCCAAAATGTATCACAATCTATTCAACAGTAGTATATCCATGACCAAGTAACCTTGACAGCATGCTATGAATTACTGGTCGTAAATAGACCCAAAATTCTTATGTGCAAGTAAGATTTTTGAAATTGTTACGTCGTTGTATTGCCTCTATATTGAGTTGTTTTGGGTCCGTAAGGAGTGATATAAATGTATTGTTCACAACAACATTAGTTTATATCAAGCCAGCCTTATGTACTAGTTTTGGAAGATACTTAAAATCTTGGATACAAGAGTTTCACCCGAGTAAAGGAAATGTGTATTTTTATGGTATAAAAGACCCTTTTGGCTTTCGTTATGCTTTAAATGATCTTCTCTAAAAAGGTCTTCCACCTAAAGGACCACCTGTCGACTTCACAAAGAACCCTTTAAGCCCATCATTAGCACCTTTGGGCCATCTCCTCATGGCCAGCGACAATAAAAAGATAACCCATGATGACAGACACAATCCACCCATTAGGTGGGCCAAAAATATTGATTAATGGACTTGGACAATAAGAACATAACTCATGATTTGAGACGCACATCATGTTCATGAATGTACCAATGTTGTTCTGTATTTTATTTTTTTTCTTAATCGTCCAAGAGATGTACGGGATTCCATCAGTATTAGAAAAGCTCCGTGGCCTTTCATGATATGAAAAATGACATGGATCTAAAGCTAAAGTGAACCACACTAAAATAAGCAATGCTGATAACCACATCCAATTGAAATCTTCCTCCAGCCCACTGCAATGTGTATTTTCCATTCAACCTGTTCATAAGGTCACGTAAACCTAAATGAATGGAAAACACAAATATTAGATTGATCAAAAACTTTTGTGGCCCTTAAAAGTTTTCAACCGTAAGCGTTCAATCTCCACTGTTTCCTGTAGTGTGGTCCACTTAAACCGTTGGATCTGACACATTTTTAGGGTAATGGCAAAAAATGAGATGAAAAAACGGATGCCCTGCGTAGATAAAACACATACATCACTGTGGTCCCACAGAGACAGAGTCACCAGTCAAAACTAGCACGCATTGCCCGGTATAACTTTTTTCAATGACACTGTCAGAGCCCTCTTGCAGAACCTTCTCTCAGAGCCCCGTGATAAAAATACATCATGAGGCCAACAACATGATGTGGATCGTTCATTTTGCGGGCCCCACAATGGACTGCCCACATCCCAAAATTTAAGTTAGCAGAACAGATCCTAAACATCCTTCCAGACTATTTTTGTCCATTGTGAAATGGTTGCTATGGTCGGCTTATTAATTGAGAAATGTTAGTATATTCCCTCGACTGGCTTCGCACGTGCAATCAAGGCACACGTGTGTAAGATCAGAGTCACTCGTCAGGCAATCCCCAGTGTACCGTTACAATCTCTAAAAAGCAGCCGATATATCATCGGTGCCACACGTGACAAGAATAAATACTGCCATTTTCAAAATGGTGGTGAACTATCACAAGACTCCAACTCTCGATAAAATTAGATCATGAAAGTATAGTACTTACCATTAACTCAAGCTGTGATATGGCCCACCTGAGTTGTGGATAGGAATGATTATTGATATGTACGGTCAAAATGAGGATAGACATCAATGCACGGTTTGGATTCCACGTGCATATCATGAATTGGTCCAACACAGCTCGAGAGTATATTGATTACCATACATCCTAACGCATGTGATCATTCACTCCACGTGGGGTCCATGGTTTGAGCTGTCTGGATCTTGCTGACATGATTATCATTCTTGGGTTACTCATTTTTTAATTTTTAATTAAAAATAAAAATTTAATGTCAGCTCATGTTCAGAAGACTGTGTACTCGGGTTCTTGCAGTAAATGCGAGCCGTCAGTTCCGTGGGCCCATTATTTTGGTAATTCGCCAGTCGTGCCCCACCAGACTGGAAGATCCAAGCCACTGATCTTGGGACATTTTAAAGTTGAGTGTGGATCGTTGTTGCCTCTTTGTACGCTACAAGTGGAATGGTCAGGACCATTTTCATGCAACATGGGATGCAATGGATCAATGGTCTAGATTACTGATGAATGGGCCCCACTTGTCCAAGATCAAGTGATTCTTTTTATCGACGGTCCACATAAGTGGTTAGCTTCCTACCTTTCGTGTGCGTGTCATCCAACCGGTCCAATAGGTCTTCCCATCATTAAGATCACCTTATAAAAAATTCTGCCATATTCACTTGTCAGATGGACCACACTTGTATTTTGCTATTCATCAACGGCCATACATTGTTTTGATGGTGTGGCCATCTGAGTGAGATATAGAGCTGATTTTTTTTTTTGCAGCAAATGAGCATCTTGGTGGGGCCAACCTAATGGAAGGGTTGGATTTCACATGCACTGAACAATTTGGAAGTTATTAACTGAGAAGACCATGCCCTCTGATCCACCTGGTTGACTTGAGACCACAAGGGCCTCTTTGTTTGCTATTTACCCCAGTAACGGAAATGTGTCACCTTTACTATTTTACCACCCTCTAATCAAAAGACGATAAGACTCATTCTCTACAAATGTTGAACTGGATGTACCATCCGGACCATCCAAGTTTTGTATCACATTGCCAATGAAGCACACATTTAAAATCATTTACATCAACCAATCTTAATCATCCAATTAATTAATGATTCTTAGATGGATGGTTAGAAGTAAACTAGTAAATGGTCGATATGGCTAGTGTTATTATCGCACTGCAATTTTCTTATAATGCTCTAATCCAAGTTAGACCCATCTTATTGTATATAATTTATCCATGCTCTTCATATATCAAATCATTTTAGGGCTTATGCCCTAAAATGAGGCAAATCCAAAGCTTAAGTGGACCACACCACAAGAAGCAGCGGGGTTTATCTCCTACATTGAAAACTTTCTAGGGCCCACTTTAATGTTTATTTACCATCCAACCCGTTCTTTAATTTTACATGACTTGAACTAGGGGAAAATATCAACCTGTTATTTGATTCAAGACTTCCATAATTCCCGAAAGGTTTTCAAGTGAAGAATTTAAATCCCATTATTCCGTATGCTGTGGTCCACTCAAGCATTCGGTTTTCGTTTCGTTTCGTTTTGTTTTTTGTTTTGTTTTGTTTTTTGTTTTTTTTTTTGTTCTTTCCTGCACTCATGCCTTAAAACGACCTATTAAAATGAATGGATGACCTAACTAAACATATACATCATAATATAAAACCCCCACCAAGACTGTCCAACGCCAGCTAAGTCATATGGGGGCAGTACCCACCCATACCAAACTTACGTCATATTAGTTTGTAGTTTTCTAGTTATAAAAATTTGTATCTAAAAATAAGACCATGAGATGCTTATTTTAGAAATACCAAAAAGCTCAAAACACTAACATTTCAGTAAATTATTTTGAGCTATGGTAAATCTCAAAATCATTTAATTAAATGATAGATGGAAGATGTGGATATACAACACATCATCAAAGTAGGGCCCATGGTAAGGATAATAGTCACTAAAACGCCAACGTAGATAGTTTTCAAATCTACAACTCTAGCCCATTGTGAGTTCTGTAAGGAATGACTTGGACGCGGATTGGGTGACCCACTTGGGTTTATGACGAAATGTAGTGAGATTTTAGTAGTGGGGCTATGCACTGTTAGGTATGGACTGAACCCTTTGATTGTGCAAGGCCACACCAATCAGATCTTGCTGCATATGTCCACTGTGGTGGGTGGTGAGTTCTTCACTGCTTAATCCGCATCTGAAAATGGGCCGTTTTGATAATGTTGATCTAACCATCATGTGGTCTATCATGTGGATTTGAATAATTACAAGTGGATGTTTATGTTTTTTGAATGGTGTGGCTCACGTGTTAGAAGACACATCTCACTATCGGAGGTGATTTGGAGTTGATGTATGGCCTGGATGGCATACAAACAATACCTTAGAGTGGACAGAAATAGTTGAATAAGATTTAAAGGAAGGTGAATAAGAGCTGCAGCAGGAGCTTACGCTCCAACCGTTTGCACAGGATCCGGCGTATTATTTCTCCAAACAAATGCTATCATGTGCGTTTTACATCATTTTTCAGGTAATGGCAACCAGCCTACGACACATGCTTGTACGCCAATCAAAGCCGTCCAATCTGTAGATTCATGTGGATGGAGAAAAGACCGAAATTTATGTTGATCATGAGGTCGTTGAACACTTGATGATATATGGGCTACGGCATTCAACTATTTCTTTATAGCTGTTGGTTAAGATCTTTCAATGAATCTATATTTCAGGCCATAATTCATCAGCAAAGGAGCCCACCGTTCAGACGGTCCAGATCACCTTTACACGCACCCCACACGTACCACGGATGAATTACCACCATCTAAGAAACAACGAAAATGAAAACACACTCTCGAGTGAATCTTGCTGTCCCCTTCATTTATACTCTCTCTCTCTCTCTCTCTCTCTCTCTCTCTTATCTACATTTTCAAAAAACGGCCTCCACACTGTCAGTCAGTCTCTACATGTGCAATATCCGCCACACACGAACCATTTCATCTACTCTCCCTTCAAACCAAAACCATGCATTCATTGCACTCAAAAAAGAAGAATAAAAAAAAGAGAGAAGAAGAACAGAGATCCTTGCACCAATGACTCTTTTCCTTTGAGTTAATACAAGAGGAGAAAAACCATCCAACCAAAACACCAAATTCCTATGTTTGAGGCTCTGAGGTGGTGTTTTCTGAAATGGGTGTGAGCAGATTTCCATGGCTGCTCCTGCTCAGTTGGGTATTTCTGATTATCTGTTTTAAAGCCTGTGGTGATGGGTCAGAAGCCTCAGTGAAGTTCTTAAAAGCTCCTCTTCCTGTATCTCCTTTGACTTCAGCTGCATTTGTGTTTGAAGTTTCAGTTGGCGGGAATGGAGAGGTTTGCAGAAACTGTAGTGTCAAATGCAAGGTTAGTTGAAGTGTTATTTATTTTTTTACTCTCTCTCTCTCTCTCTCTCTCAAATATAAAAATTCATAATGTGTAGTTGGTCTTTTCTTTCTTTCTCTAAAAATGATTTTTTGGTCCTCTTTTTTTCTTTTCTTTTCCATTACTTGATTTATAATGTACATTTCTTGGAAGTAACAGTAACTTTCGTTTTCAATATGATCTGGTTCAATACTTTTATTATTTGGACTATGACATTATTTTCTTGGGAATCTGTTATTAAATCGAGTTGAAAAAGATTATTTATGATATACAGTCAAGTTCTCTATGTGAAAATTCATTTGCAAAACCAATTTTCAAGAATTCATTTGGGGGAATTGATATCAACACCCACCCTGACTGATACATCAACCCATTCATGTGCTATTGTCCTACCATAAGTAGGAAGGGTAGTGTCTATCTATAAATCAGGGAGCATTTCCAAGAATATGGTTTTTTTTTTTTCCCATTCATGTGCTATTGTCCTACCATAAGTAGGAAGGGTAGTGTCTATCTATAAATCAGGGAGCATTTCCAAGAATATGGTTTTTTTTTTTCCCCATTCATATTGGAATATCACTTGCATTTTGATCCTTTCGAAAGTTGGCTATGAATTCCTTTACTTCTCATATTGGATACTCTCAAGCTTATCTTATGAGGGTTGTTCTGTTTTTGGATTCTTTTGTCTTTGTTTTAGAGTTTGAAGGAGTATAGTAGGAATTTGTAATGTTCTACATCTAACCATGCTCACCCGCATGAAACGACTATGCAGTTGGACAGCCAAACGTCGGCAGACTGTGAAGCTAGAGAGGTTTATTATACTGGCTTGAGTGATGGAGAGCATACATTTGACGTCTGCATCAATGAGTCTCAAGGAGTTCGCTGTGAAAGCTATAACTGGACTGTTGGTTGAGAACCGTTCTCTTTATCCTTATTGAATTCCTTCTGCAATTGTTAATATTGCCAAATGTCATATTACATCAATGAATTTCTTGAAGATGTTGAACATTCCATGATCGATTGATTTATAGGTGATTAGAACTTCACAAAATGTTTTTCCGATTACTGAAATTGTCAACCGTCTTACTTGTTTGGTCTGTGTTTGAATGTATTACTGAATTGAATTGCAATTGTTAGTTCAAGCAGCCCAATTGGAATTACCTTAGTAATTGGGAACATAGTTGCAGTTTGGGGGATACTTATTCTCGCTTGAGCTAAATGTTCACAATTCAGTTTAGTTGTGCATCCACATGCAACCTTAGATACTTGTCTCCCTTATCTTTTATCTTTTTCTTAAGTTTTTCGTCAATTAAAAAAAATCCTTCCTGAAATTGGATTGTCTGAAGGTATATGTGTTTCTGTGTGTTTGGATTTTATTATTTATTATTTATTTTTCAACATACACCCACACCCCACACACTCGCACACACCCACACCACATGGGCACTCGATCCCATGATCTCAGTGTTGAAATAGAGTCTGTCTACCATTGAGCCACGGAGCCGGACCCATGTTTTTTATTTTGTTCTCTTGAAACACTCTAATGTTAAGTCAAAATATTTTCAAGCTCCTTTTCAAAAACAAAAAAAGAAAAAAAGAAAAAAAAAGAAGCCAATTGACTGATCTTCCTACCATTGTTCATAAGACAAATTTGTATGGTGGGTTGCTTATGTACTAACTTCCAATGGATTTTGAAAAAATGGGGAAGGGAGTCGTGGTCACACCAAAAGATTTCAAGGCATTTAGGCAAATTTACCCATTGGATTCTCTGCCGGTGATTTTCTAATTTGATGTCATTTATTTATGCAGATACAGTTGCCCCTACTGCAAGTGTTACAGCTGAAAGATCTTTTACAAATGCATTGAATATCTCGGTCAATATTATTTTCAGTGAACCATGTACAGGCGGAGGTGGATTTGGATGTTCTTCTGTAAATGCTTGTAATGTGAGTAGGTGACCAACTAAACTCCATCAAGTTAGTAATTCTGTTTTTGAAGTAAAGGGGATTGCTTTTACTAACCGAAACATGTTAAAAGACTTCAAAGTTCTAACACACATCCGTGTTTCCTCTGGCAGCTTCTTGTGTATGGTTCTGGCCAGGTTATACCATCTACCATGAAGATTCTTCAGCCAGGCCTGAAATATTCTCTTCTTGTGGGATCATCTCCTAATGTGGAGTATGGGCGCGTGATACTGGTAATGGATATAGGTTTCTGTACAGATGCTGCTGGAAACTGGTTTACAAGAACCGCCAATTCGAGTTACTTTTTACATTTTGGTATGTTATGTTATTCGCTCATTGCCGTTGAACCATTTGAGAAACCTTCGCTTGATTTTTTCTTAGAAATAAGGAAAATTTGCCTTTAAAAAAAATTCCAGTTGATTTTCAGAGTTCTCATCATGCCCCATTTTCACAGCACTAGGAGTATCCTTGGTTTTCAGTTTGGTACAAGTGGGACCCATGCGTAAGTTACCTAGACTGTAGTTTTTAATGTGCCCCACCATGGATGGACCATGCCTGAAGATCCCAGCTATCTAACTTTGGCCTTTCTTGGCTTGAATGTGGGCCTTTCCCGTATTTCTTTTCTTAAGCATCTATCCGAAGGCCACTGGATTGAAGTGCTTTTGTTTTCCCATCAAGAAGATTTTTTGGGCCATGGTCCATTGGGCCCATTAGATGGATGGTTCATGAGGCTTGGTTGTACAAAGTATGAACCTGAGGATACTTTACATATTCCCAAGTCGAAGATCATGTGGTACCTCTGATCAATGATTCTATGTTTTAACAAGACTATCCTGTAGACATTTCAAAAGTTCTTTTACTAAACACTAATTGAATTTCTGGGTTATTTTTGTAAAATACATTTAATCACATGTTAGTTCTCTGATTTCATTGCTGCATGTTGATGCTGCGAATCGATGGCTGAAAATTTCCTGGTTCTGATTGTCAGATAGAAGAAGTGTATTTGTGAACTTGAGGACTCATGTCCCAGAAAAGCTACTTCAACTCAATAGCGAGACTAGAACGGTTGAGGCAACTAACAATGAGAAGTACCTAAAAGTCTACGTGTATTTCTCGGAACCTGTTCTGAACTCGTCTGCTGAAATTCTCAGTGTTCTACGCACGAGTAATGGCTTCCTTCTTCCTACCAGTGGGAAGAGTCTTGGGAATCGACGGTTTGGCTATCTGGTGAGCTATTTCTCCTTTCCAAGAGACTTCATTTTTTTTCAGGATCACATTTCCAAGGCACCAGCCAACTTTTTAATGGAATTATATGTTTACTGGTAAAAAAGGGACCATGTGATCTTCCGATGGTTCAGTGGTTAAGACCGTTGATTTGATGGCCTTGACAGTCCATGCCCCAAAAAACACCCTAGGTGACAAAATTCTAACACTTTGATCAGTGGCCAGCAAATGGAAGGTTAAGATAAGACACGCTCCCACATTCAACTAAAAAAAGACATTATTTGACCACTAATATCTTCTAATATGGGATACTTTGGAGGCATGGTCCATTCACGTTGGGTCTAGTTAGATCAACAATCTGGATCACTGAACAATGGCCCCCACTTCTTTAAACTGAGGACCCAAGGATACCATTCATATCTTTGGGTTGAGGATCATGTAATGCATTGTTGTTGAATATGGTAAGTTATGTATAACATACACAATTTTCAGATTGGTCACAGCACCTATCAACAGTCCATCTAGCTTGATTTTGTTCAATAATTCCTGATTTGAACCTTCTTGCTTCAGGTGAAAAATATTTCACAGATTGCTGTAGTAACTGTAAGCGTTGAAACTAGCTCTATAATCAGCAGACAGGGGACTCCAGTTTCTCCAACTGAACCAGTCTCTTTCCTTTATGGTACTTTCTATGCACATTAAAGGATGTGATACTTAACTCCAAAAAATAAAAATGAAGTCAGCATCTTTTTTCTTTGTGCTGATTTGTGCTAAGTTCTCACATTAGTTTGGGAAGTGTTTGGATGCACTATTGAATTGAATTGCACTAATTGTTTAAATGGAGAGGAACTGACCAAATGGCCATTACCTTAATATTTACATCGAGGGACCAGTCTCCAGATTGCTATTATGCCACTTTTGACTTTCAAGTTGGGGTTAAGAAGAATGGAACTGCAATTTCAGGGCTACTTCCTTACTATGAATTCTAAGGTAACTACAATTTGGCCATTTCCTCTATATTGAACTACAAGAAATGCTCCAATGCTCTCAAAGCACTATAAGTCATAGTGCTTGTAGTTGCGTTGGGTAATTTGGACAGTTCAACGGAATGATCTAAACTGTTCATTAAGTCTAGAACACATTTCAAGGGCTGCCATGTAAAAATAAGACTGGTTGGATGATCAAATCCACCTAGATTCAGGCTTGTTTTGGCCATCCTTTTCCTATTCATGAATGGTAAAGATTTCCTAACAGAAGTGATTCTTTAGAATCATAAGCAATCCTTGATGGGAGCTATCAAATATATGAATCGAATGGTTGGTTACCTATTTTTGTAAGAATGATCTTGATAGTCTGTATTAGATGCCATCGATAAGATGGTTGAGATAATTGGATTAGTGCGAATTTTGCATTGTTGCCGATGGAATTTGTGTTGGACGTAATGGACAGTCTAGATAAATTGATTGAACAGTTTGTGTCCCATTGCAACTAGGTGCACTATAACTTATGAGAGCATTGGAGCATCTCTCTTTAACTAATTATTGCAATTAAATCAAGAGTGCATCCAAACACAACCTTATTGCGATTTAAATCAGGGGGCTCAACTTTCAAATTCAGAATTCTCTTGGCATTACCAAAAATTGTCTCTATTACGGGCCTGTTTGGTTTTCCAATTACAATGGTAAATGGCTGTAAATGGATAATGATTATTTACTTTTGTAATTATGTCGTGACATCACTTACATTTGACTGCAATGATGATTTTGCTACATTGTTTGTTTCACCCAGAAATCACTGTGAATATGGTCGGTTTATAGTGTGAAAATATAATGATTACAATTTACTTTACCAACTTTTACAAGTGTACTTGACGTGATTTACAAGCCATAATCCCTCTTTAAAAAAACACTTGGAAATGATAATGATGGCTCATTTACTTTGCATTTAATAGGAAATTGGAAAACCAAACAGGCCCTAAAGCAATCACCAAATTTAAAGGCATACTTGTTTGGTTCCAGTTCTGAATTTCTCAAAGATTTTTTCAGCTTCATTGGGTTCTTTATGGTGCGTTTGGATGCAATGTTGAAATGAATCGCAATCAATAACCCAGTACAATGGAAATTATCAAGTCATGGCTCAAACTTCAATTACATTACTTTCAAGTGTACGCAAGAGAAGCATGAGTGCAACTTGAAGGCTACTTCCTTGTTATTAATACAAGAAACATCACTATCTTTTGTCATTTTTTTCCTTGATTGAATTGAATGTTCACTATTCAATTCACTTGTGGATCCAAACCTAGTGTTAATTTTGCCGAAAATTTCGGATATCATGGGATTAGATGGTAGGGAACTGCATTTGGTCCCATGCAAATTCCACCTAGCATTTGGAAACGAGAGGAAGGATTGGATTAATCCAAGTATCATATCGTCCAGTCCCAACAATAGATACTATGGGATTTCTGTGGATATGAAATCCACTACATCTGTGGGCCCCACATTGATGCATGTGTTTTATCCATGCTGTCCATCCATATGTACCCTTTACATGTGATATTTGAGTTACACATGCATGCAGTTGATCGGCATCAGTTGTGAAATTTGGTCTATTGATTACAATTCCATGGTCCACCAAATGCAGGTTTCACTTAATATAGTATTTTTCTTAAAGGAAGAATTTGACCCCAAACGTGGGATTGGACTATAAAATTCCATAATATTTATAAACATGCAACCATTGTGCAATAATGGTATTAATTCCATGCAATTCCGTACCATTTAATCCCGTGTTCCAAACAGGCCAGGGATTTCATTCTGCTCTAGATGGGACCTGTCTAACATTTCATCATCTACCAGTAACATGTGTGATTGTTAATGAAATATTAGATTCTGAAAGGCCTTCAGTGAGGCTGAGCACAACATCGACCATGAGGACTAGAGAATGCAGTGTACCAGTACTCATAAAGTTTGTGAAGCCAGTGTTTGACTTCAACGCTTCAGCCATATCAATCTCGGGAGGACATTTGAAGAGGTGCGTTTCTTCCATTGTGAATACTATCACATTTTCAAACATTCTAGCAATAAAGAAAGGGATTCCACATGATGGGTTTTCCTTTCTATGGTATTTGAATACATGATACGGCCTAACAAGTGATGTTGGTTGTCTTTGCTGTTGCAGTTTCCATGAAGTTAGTAGGAGCATATATACAGTAGACATACATGCAGATGGCAATGCTTTATCTGTTAACGTTCCTGAAAATATAACTGGAGATGTTGCAGGGAATAGGAATCTGGCATCAAATCTTCTACAAGTGAGGCATTGTAAGGATGTTGTTTGCTTTAATCTTTTTATTTTTATTTTAATTAAAATGGTGTCCCCTTTTTGTCACATTCTTTGTCTGTAGGTGAATACATGCATGCCAATCTGGATTACCCAAATCATGGCCTCAGTACTTGGGAGTATATCCCGAAAATCATACTAATCGGCAATCTTAACCATTGATTTCATCAATTGAGTTGAATTAGGACCATCGACCCATTTTTCTCATTAACTTCTCACTTGATGGCCACTGATAGGATGGTTTTGATATTCTGTTTAGTGTCACTTTTTGAGTACGATCCATCCAGAATGGAGTCCACATTTTGGATGGTCTGGATTGGCGCATGTCTACAACGGAAGAGTTGCCGCAACTTAGTGCGTGGATAATGGCTATGAACACAAATTGCAGACCACATCATTTTTCTTTCCCATTGATGGATCTAACATTTTGATTTTGATCCCAGATCCATTGAAAATGTACCAATTTGTAATAATTTCAATAAAGAAACTTTGTAGTGTGTGTCAGTATCTTTTATTTAGAATTTATTTATTCCCTTTCTCAAATTAATTTACCGTTTTCGTGTGACAATGTACATCTTTTTACAGATTCTGTACCAATCATATCTTCTGTACTTTCCACCTTCACAACTGCTGCTTTTGCGGCAACATCTGTCGCTGCCGCACTACTCACAGTTTCAACCGCGAGCCTTCAATCACTTGGGATGCTTAGCAGACCATCTTTGACATCAGACCCATCAAGAAATCTCATTGTAAGATATTTCAAACTTCTTTTGGTGTTTATCACACTCTTGGTGTAGATGTCACTTCCTAATCCTTTTGTAATATTTTCTGAAAGATCATCTTGCAAATTCCAATATGCATTTTGTTTCTGAAAGAAAAATCAAAATGCCGTCCTTCCCCATGATATTGGTTTTGTTGGCTTTACAAAGCCTTGATGGGAGATTATTTTAGATCAAACACAAGGATGGAAGAAGCATTATATTCTATTGATAGATAGGCTGATCGATTGATACACGAAATGACTACAGAGCACACCCTTTTATAGATTCTAGACATGGATGTAAATAGGTAGGAATAAAGAAAGATGTAACTCTATTTTCTGTTACAATAACTCTTCATTCTCCCATAGGTCAGCCATTACAATGGCTTTCCATTTTCAGCTGTTACAGATTTCAATGAGACCTTTGAGAAAACAAAAGGTTGCTGAAACGGTTGTCTCATGGAGAAATGAAAGGTTGTTGTGGTTTGTAATCTCCAACACTCCCTTTCAAACCAAAAGCATCTTCATTCCAATCTTCGCCCTTAATCTTTTGAATGCATTAGTCGGCAAGGACTTGTTAAAGATGTCTGCCACTTGTTCTGTAGTATGACAATACACTAGCTTTATTATCTTCTGCCTTACATGATCTCTTAGGGCCTGTTTGATTTCTAATTTACACTGTAAATAGGCTGTACATGGATAATTATTACTTACCTCTCTATTTACAAGGAACTGCAACCACTTGATGGTGGCTTGACATTGACAGGAAGCTTGTTGCAAAAGCTTCTATGCAGGAATCGAGAAAAAAAAAGACTTTTTCTCACTAAAATCTGTGGGGCCCACTGGCATGTATGTATCCGATCTGCACTGTCCATCCATTTTTCTCACTCATTTTAGGGCATAAGCCCAAAAGTTAGGCAAATCCAAAGCTCAAGTGGACTACACTGAAAATAAAAGTTATTGAACGCTTACCGTTTAAATATTCTTTAGGGCCATAGAAGTTTTGGATCAAGCTGATATTTGTGTTTTCCCTTCAACCATGTCTGTGTGACGTTATCAACGGGTTGGATGACAGGTACACATTCTTGTGGGCCCTGTTCTCGTTTTAACTTTCAATGATAGGCGTTCAATTCTCCTTGTTTCCTATAATGTGGTCCACTTGTGCTTTGTATTTACCTCATTTTTAAGCTCGCATTATAAAATGAACACATAGAATAGATGGTCAGTGTGGATCAAACGCTTACATAATGGTGGGCCCTACAAATTCTAGAATCACAAATTGGATCCGATTTCAATGCCTTTATATCACGTTTTTCGAGGTCAAATTCAAAGGTAAATTCCTCTCTTCCAAGCAGGTGTAATAATTAATGATGATTTATTTACGATCCATTTACCATGTAAATTGAAAATCAAACTGGCTCTTAAGAAATGGAACCTGGTGTCAATATGCTTGTTTCTTCCATGCTGTACCGGGTTCTTGTCAAGTTATATAGTAGACTTGTTATCCACATATATAATTGTGGATTCTTCTTGCAAATGTTTCAATTTTTTTAGAAGGTTCTTTAACCATATCGCTTCACAAACAGTGGATGATACCGCCACATACTCGGCTTCACATGTGGATAATGCAACAATACTTTGCTTTTTCGAGATCCATGTAAAAGCAGTCGATCCAAGATAGAAAACATATCCTGTGGTGCTTTTCCTTTCATCTTAATCACCTCCCCAGTCACTGTTTGAATTTCCATATAGCTTTGCTTCATCATTATATGAATAGAAAAGACCAAAATCCATTGTTTCTTTAATATATCCTAGGATTCTTTTTGTAGCAAACTAATGAGATTCCTTTGGTGCTTTCACGTATCTGCTCAAAAGTCCAACACTGTAAACAATGTCTAGCCTTGTGATTATGAGATACCTGAGACTTCCAATCAACCTCTTGAATAGAGCTGGCTCCACAATTCTTCCTTCTCCTTCTTTTGTTAATCTTAAGCCCCTTGACATAGGCATATTTACAGCATTACAATCAGTCATTTTGAATTTTTTGAGGAGTTCCTTTGCATATTTTTTATGAGAAATGAAAATACCATCCGCTTGTTGCCTTACCTCAATGCCGAGAAAAAAGGACATGCGTCCGCCATCAGTCATCTCGAACTCCTTGAACATAGTTTGTTTAAATTGATGAAACATATGCTAATTGTTCCCTGTAAATAATAAATCATCAACATAAAGGCATGCCATGAGCATTTCTCCATAAGTATTCCTTTTGATGCAGACTGCATGTTCGTATGAACATTTGACGAAGCCATTTTCTTGAAGATAGCTATCAGTACGTGAATTCCAAGCACATGGAGCCTGTTTTAGTCCATATAGGGCTTTCTTCAAACGATATACTTTATGCTCTTCTCCTTTCACAACGAAGCCTTAAAATTGGTCAACATAGACCTATTCTTTAAGTATTCCATTTAGGAACGCTGACTTTACATATAGTTGGTAGATTTTCCAATTGTGATGCGCTGCAAGTGAGATTAACATTTTTATTGTGTCGAGTTGAGCAAATGGTGCAAAAAGTTCTTCATAGTCCACACTGTATTTTTGTTTGCAGCCTTTAGTTACAAGCCTTGCCTTGTAACGATCAATCTCTCCATCGGCTGTTCGCTTGATTTTGTATACCTAGTTAACACCAATAGTTCTTTGCCCTTGAGGAAGTATAGTCGGCTCCCATGTGTGTTTTTTAATTATATTTTATTTTATTTTAAAAATTATTATTATGGCGTGGATCTCTTCTTTCATGGCAATTCTCCAGCAATCTTCTTGTATAGCCTCTTGAAAAGTGAGCGGCTCATGATTTGCATACAAACAGAAAAGATTTGCTTCTCCAGTTTGTTCATATATTTCTTTTAAGCTCCTCATTTTGATTGGTGTTACAAATGCGGAAGAGTTAGCTGAATTTTGAGCTCATGAAGTGCCTCCTGGGGATATGAGTTGTTCTTCTGAACTTCTGTGAGTTGTAGATGATGTTGCATGAAGAGGCGTCGAGAGAGTTTGCTCCAAACTTTTATAATTTTCTTCCTGTTCTTCTTCCTCGAATTAAGCTTCTTTGATTGTATTTGCTTCATTCCATTTCCATGCATTTTCTTCATTGAAGACCACATCTCTACTTACCCGTTACGACTACTTTGTTAGTAAGTGGATTGTAGAGTTTATAATGTTTAAACTCCTCGTCATATCCGATAAAGATGCATTTTTCTCCACGATCATCCAGCTTCTTCCTTTTTGCCTTTGGTACTTGAGCATATGCAATACACCAAAAAATCCTTAGGTGTACCAGGCTTAGTTCATAGCCGCTCCATGCTTCTTGGGGTGTCATGTTCATGACACTTTTTGTAGAGCACTGATTGAGCAAGTAGGTTGTACATGCAACAACCTCTGCCCCAAAATTCTTTGGCAATCCTTTCTCTCTGAGAATGGTCCTCATCATATCAAGAATAGTACGGTATTTTCGTTCCACGATCCCATTATGTCGTGGTGTGTAAGCTGTTGCTTGATGCCTTGTTGTCTACAATATTCTCGAAACACATTTGAGGTGTACTCACCACTTCTGTCAGATATGAGTATTTTGATTTTACAACCACTTTCAACTTCAACATTAGCTTTGAAAATTTTAAAGACAGTTAAAGTAACAGATATTTTTTTTTAATAAAATACACCCATATCTTTCTACTGAAATCATCTATGAAAGTAATAAAATATTTATTACCTCCATGAGAAGTTGTCTCTAATGGTCCACAAATGTTCGTGTGAAGTGTGAACCAATTGTAATGGTGCTCTTGCTCTCCATGACATCCCACTTGGAAAAGAATTTCTTTGCTGATTGTCAAGTGTGCATGCCTCACACACATGTTCCGGATTTTCGATTGTCGGTGAACCATGTACAATGCTTGATGTAGATAATAGCTTGAGGCCGCTGAATTTGAGATGTCCAAAGCAAAGGTGCCACGCCACTTCCATGACTCATTTTTTACAAGTCCCATGGAGGCACTTTTCAAATCTTGTGTTAATGTGGAGCGGGAACATATGATTTCTGACCATTTGGGCTTGTGCAACAAGCCTCGCATGTGCACTTTTCAAATCTAAGAGTTTATAGCTGAACTCGCTTTACACAATTTGCCCCTTTGAAGATAGTGCTTAGGACATCCTAAGCTTTTTTACTTGATATCGCTTCGGAGATCCTTTCAAAAGTTGAATCATCCAACCCTTGATAGAGTAGGAATATGGCCTTCTTGACTTTCCTCTTCTGATCTTTGAGGACGGTTTTTTGCTCCGTGGTATACAGGGTGTCCCGTATCCGTTACACCACAGCCATATCGGACAATACGTAACGGTAACGGCCAACACCATTACGCGATACGGGGTCGAAACGGGCATCCCCCGATTCTGTGACCGTAAAGACCGTTACGGCCCCGTAACGGCTATTATGGGCCTAAAGAAAATAGGAAAACAAAAATTCTTTTCTTTTCTTTTTATTCTTCTTCTCCCTCTTCTTTTTCTTCTTCCTCTTCTTCTTCTTCTCGGACTGCTGTGGCTACGGCCCTGCTGCGGGTCTTCTTCTTCTTCATCTCTCTCTCTCTCTCTCTCTCTCTTCTTTCCCTCATTTTCTTTTCGGTTCCCCAAACCCCCCCCCCTTCTCTCTCCCTTTTCATTTGGTATTGGAAAAAAAATCGGAAGTGGATTGGCTGGTGTACCACACACCAGCTATATAGCTGTAGTAGGTACGTGTCATGCTAAGACGAGCGTTGACACTCCTCGAGCTCCGAGTTGTACGAATGGTTCAAAGGAGATCAAAGTTACATGGGCTCCACAGTGATGTATTTATTATATCTACACCGTTCATCTATTTTTAGAGATCATTTTAGAGCATTACCCAAAAAATGAATCATATCCAAAGATCGTTTGGACCACACCAAAAATAGCAGCAGAGATAATGATTTTCACTGTTAAACAATTCGTAGGGCCCACCATAACGTTTATTTTCCATCCAAGCTATTCATAAGGTCAAAAAGACCTGAATGAAGAGGAAAAACAAATTTCATATTGATCCAAAACTTTGGTGATCCTAAAAAGGGTTTCAATGGTAGACGTTCAATCCCCCACTGCTTTTTGCAGTGTGGTCCACTTGATAATTAGATCTGTATAATTTTTCGTGTCAAGCCTTAAGACGAGCTCGTCAAATGAGTGGACGGTTTTAATATAACACATACCCCATTATCAGGCCCACAGGACTTGCTGACGTAAATACAGTAGCTATATAGTTGGTGTGAGGTACACTAGCTAATCCGCTTCCAAAGAAATCGGATTGCGTACGGGTTACGCAGCATGCTTTTATCGCGTGAGTTAATAAAAGGTCCACGTGCCGCGTGGGCCCCACCATGATGTATGTATTTTATCCATGCCGTCCATCCATTTTGCCACATCATTTTAGTTCATGATCTAAAAAATTAGTAAGATCCAAATCTCAGGTGGACCACACCATAGGAAACAGTGTTTATAGAATGCTCACCATTGAAAATTTCTTAGGGTCCACTGTAATGTTTATTTTCCATCTAACCTGTTAATTGGGTCACACTAACGTGGATGAAGGGAAAACACACATGTCAGCTTGATCTAAAACTTTTGTAGTCTCCAATAAATTTTTAATGGTGGACGTTTAATTATTGTTGTTTCTTATGGTGCGGTCCACCTGAGCTTTGGATCTGCCTCATTTTTGGGCTGATGCCCTAAAATTATTTGGCAAAATGGATGGACAGTGTGGATATAACACATTCATCACGGATGGAGCCCAAAAAACTTTGACACTTGTGTGCTACACTTCATAATCCGAGTCCCACCTAATTCGGGCCCTTAAAAAATTATACACGAGACATCTATTAACTTAAAATTTACCAATTAAATTATGGACTGTAATTGCTAACTCACAATGCCAAAATCAAATTGTTTGAATAGTTTTAATTGTTAATTCGTGGACGCTTATTTTTTAAAATAGGGCCTTTTGATTTTTTTCATGATTTACTATCCAATAAATGTCCACCAATTCATAAGTGGGATAATGCCCATAAATTGCATGAATTTGAGGTTACTTTGGGGCATGGATTGGTCCTCCAAGTTAGCCCCAAATTGGCAACGCCATCTACCTGAATTTAATTTCATTTTTTTAAGAACTATTGGGAGAAATGGTATCAAATTGTAAGTATATAAATTATATATTTAGAAAATTAAATATATGAATTTTGTAGTCAAATTTAGGTTATCTGGTTCATAAATTCATCAGACAGTCCAATATAACTTCTGACCAAAGAGTGGACCGTTACATAACCATAAACATGTTCCAATTTATAAATGAATATATATTTGGAATGCTTAGAATATTCCGGATTTAATCTATATTTTTTCATATTTTTTTAGCAAAAAATAAAAAATTGCACCGTTACGAGCTGTTACGCCCCCGTATCACCATTACACCTCCGTATCCATATCGGTATCGGAAGACACTGTTATGTCAACCGATACCGATACAGGATACCTTGGTGGTATATGCAGCTTCTTGCTCGGTTGTGGGTTCTACATACCTGTCAGTGACGATCTCCCATAAATCTTGCAACCCTAACAATGCTTTCATTTGTATACACCAGTTTTCATAATTGTCCTTTGACAACTTTGGAATTTGGGGTTGAATTGAGGTGGCCAACCATACTAGAATCTGAAATTTGGAACTTGTGGCTCTGATACCACTTTTTTGGCTCTACAAAGCTTTGATGAGAGATTATATTAGATCAAACACATGGATGGAGGAAAGATTATATTCTATTGATAGATAGGCTGATCGATTGATACACGAAATGACTACATAGCACACCCTTTTATAGATTCTAAACATGGATGTAAATAGGCAGGAATAAAGACAGATATAACTCTATTTTCTGTTACTATGACTCTTCAGTCTCCCATAGGTCAGCCATTACAATGGCTTTTCATTTTCGGCTGTTACAGATTTCAATGAGACCTTTGAGAAAACAAAAGGTTGCTGAAATGGTTGTCTCATGGAGAAATGAAAGGTTGCTGTGGTTTGTAACCTCCAACAGGTTTAAGGTAACTCAAGAAGAAGAAGAAGAAGAAAATGGCATTTAGCTTTATACAAGGCGGACTGCTAAGCATCACTGATTCCTTTGGAGGCACCAGATACCTGTTAGTACTTAGAAATTAGAATCTTCATAAATAAAAGAATAATTTCTTTCAATCTCCTTGTCAATGAGTTACTAAACTGTCTTTAAGTTAAGGTAGCTAATCAGGATCAAGGTATTCAAAAAAGGGTTACATAATGGCCATTGCATGATACTGGGCTGTAATGCCCAATCCGAAAACAAATGCCCATAACGGGTTGATATGGGACTCATACTTCTTTTCCTTATTCGACTGTTAATTAGTTCAATTCAATAAAATTGTGGTGGTACCGCCCACCTTATCCAAAAAAGAAAAAAAAGGTATTTTTCTTATCTCATGCAAAATCATGGGGACGTCTATATTGATTTTGTTGGTCATTTAGTAAAATAAAATAATAATAAAAAAAAAACTGTTTTTGCCCATGGCATTTTGCTGTTCCTTATGTTTCCAAGAAACATCATTTAGGCTCTAGTATTTAAGAACTGACATCCTTCCTTTTGAATAATTCAACACATTTATTTTCTTTATGAAGAATATTGAACTATGTTCGACGACTCTACCAAGGACTAACCAAGCTTGTTTTCTTCTCTGTAAAGAGGATAGCGTGTCACATTCAGGTCTTTGCACTGTCGAAATGGTTAGCGGTTACTATGCCCGTCGAGTATTACGAATTTGTGAGGGGCTTACAATGGAGTATACCTCACCTCAGTCTCCCTTGGGAAAGTGGGCAAGTCCACTCAATCATGGTAGATTCGACTTCCCCTCTTACTTCTCGTTCTGGAATGTTCGGGAAACATGAATTGGGAACTTCTAAAAGCTCACTCTCAGGAACTGGGAAAGTGGAAATGGATGCTTCCTTGTCTGGATTGCCACTTACTCCAGTGGAGTACTGTTCATTTTTTGAGGTCAGCTGCCCAATATTTTCCTCCCTTTTTATGTAATTTAATTTTGCTATTGTATCACTCTATTACATTCATGGACTTATTTTGATTTTATCCTTGCAGAGCCAAGATATGAAACCTGAGGCGGACTTTATCCGCGATTTCCAGAACTCGAATCGGTAAGTTAACTAGATGTTTGCTATAGTAATAGGGTAGTTTGGTGTTTTTACTTCGTTTTAATGATTGTATGGTTAAGATCAATAGTGTGCTGAATCAATGGTGTATATAGCTAGTATATAGTCTCTTATTTATGTTATTGATGATTTTTGGACTGATTTTATGGTTTATAGGTGGAACGATTTCCATCGAAACATATTCTGGTTAGCTGTTATTGGTGGCGGATTGATTCTGCTCCACCTCCTGATTCTTTCTATTTTGAAGTTCCGAAGGAAGGATTTAGAAAAGCAAAAAATTTACGGAGCAATTGTATTTCCAAGATTTGAGATATTCCTGATAATCCTCGCATTGCCATGCGCCTGCCAAGCATCTGCAGCAATAATCAGAGGTACTTTCAAGTAAAAATCATGAAAGAACTCATCACTCATCACATGGCATGGATTTTCCATCACTACATCCGAAATTGTATAGATGACATGAAAATGTGCAAAAGAAGTACTGGAGAATTCACAAGACGTGTAGAATTTCCCTGATATGGCTACTTGCAAGTTGCAAGAGTGGGATTTGTAACACATGCTTGTGTGTGACATCCCAGTTGTTCATCAGCTGGGTCCCACCATGTATGTGCCGTGGCCTGAAAATCAGGATTGTACGATCATTGGGTGTGTTCCATAACAGCCAATATCGATTGTAGGTCACTTTCTATACTTCTATATATTTATCATGCACCTGTGGTACACTTGACTGGCCTGATGTTCGGGCTATGGAAGATACATGGAGGGACTCATCTTGAACATTTCGAATTGGATACAATTTCCTCCCTCCCAAGTAGCCATCACGCCTTTTTCAGAAAGGACGTGAAGTAGCTCATGGCTGTTTGGGAAGCTGGAAATGGTTGGAAATGAAATCAATTTCTACAGATACGATGTTTTCTACTAGTTTTATAAAAAGGTAGCTGTGGAAATCGATTATCATTGTTATGCTTTTCCTCAGACAATGAGTGAATTAATGTTTCCCAGAAAATCTTATCCATGGGCATTTCCTATCTTTACTAAGGGAACCGACCGACTGTTAAGTGCTCTTTTTGGTTTTAACCAAACAATCACAAAGGGAAAAAACCAAATCGATTTCCATGGAAAATGTAGTTGCAAAACAAACAGTGGAATGTGGATTCTTTTTACGGTTTTCCATGCTTCTAGTTTTCCAAAAAGGTTTTCCATAACCACATTTTGGATTCTTCCTATCTAAACAGGCCCGGGTTTTCTATGCTGATTTCGTTTTCTTTTTGAATTCAAGGAGGATCGACCACTGGTGTCATAGTTGGCATTCTTCTGTTGGGCATTACGTCTTTTCTACTATTGTCATTACTGTTATTCCTCTCCATTGGAATTACAATGGGTAAGCTACTTCAGTACAAGGAAGTTCATCAAGAAGGCCAAAAAATCCATTGGTATCAAGACATTGTGAGAGTGACGCTGGGTCCCGGCAAGAAAGGCCAATGGACTTGGAAAAACCAACCAAACTCCGTCTATCTAACAATGCTGGGCCCCTTGTTTGAAGACCTCCGTGGCCCACCAAAGTACATGCTCTCACAGATCGCCAGCGGAAATCCCGGCAAACATGGGGACCGAATCATTGCCTCCGATGACGAAACGGAAGATGCGGAGGCACCCTTCATCCAGAAGCTCTTCGGCATTCTCCGAATCTACTACACATTGCTAGAGTCTGTGAAAAGGGTCGCTCTTGGAATCGTGGCTGGTGCATATCTAGTTGACTCATCTTCCAAGTTCCCGACATTTGTTATGCTGTGCATTACATCGTTTCAGCTCTTTTTCCTTGTTCTGAAGAAGCCTTTTATAAAGAAGAGGGTGCAGTTCGTGGAGATCCTCTCTGTCGCAACTGAATTAGGCATTTTTGCAACATGTTTCGTTCTCTTAGAGAAGGAATTCTCCGCTGTGGGTGAGAAAAGGGTTGGAATCATAATGGTATTGCTGTTCATTATTGGATTCTTGGCTCAGATGATCAGCGAATGGCATGCATTGTATGGTCAGATAATGCAACTGAGCCCAGTCAAGAATTCCTTTTTCTCGGGCTTGAAAGCAGCTTCGATCGGATTCCTATTGATTTTGGTCCCCAGGAAGCTGTTAGAGAATTGGGATGAAGGGTTCCCATCGAAGATTGGAGATGGAGAAACCGCTTCTTCTGGCGATCGGAACAGAAGCTCAGATAGCAGAAGCTCAGGAGAGAGGCCATGGCTGAAACAACTACGTGAGCTGGCGAAAGCTAGCTTTAGTAGAGACGACGGGGGAGCTGTGAACGACCCTTCGACCAGTCAGACGAGAAGTGGGTTTTGGTCTGGCAAGAGAAGCGGGAGCTCATCTGTAACAGCATCCGCAGACTTCAAGATGAGACCAAGAGGACTGTATAAAGATTTGGAGGCCATTTTCTCTTCCAAGTGAGCTTTGGCCGTTATTAGTAACTGTTGGATTGTAGAGGTTTGCTGTTCCTACATGAGTGCATGGCCCAGCCCATCTACATGCCAAGTTGTCTCACCTGCGCGAGATCCCAACCACCCATCAGGTGGGCCCCACCATTGAGATTCCTTGGTCCAATAGCCAGACCAGTCCTCCCTTCAAACGAGCAACAATCTACACGAATGGATGGAAACAATTTTAAAAAACAAGTTTTAAAAGCCTCCCATCTGTTTTTTGCACACTGTGGCCCTCCTGATGATTAGATTGGCATGATTTCAGACCCAGTTCATATGGTGGGCTCCATATGATGGATGGATTGGATATTTAGCACACTGGCAGGTAAATAGCCTGGGCTATATGGGAGTGGGATTAGCAAACCTCATCTTTGATTTTTTATGGGATTAGCATGTAACAATTCTTTTCTAGCTTTTCATCTATATGAGATCTATTTACAGTGGGGAGAGGGGTGTTTGGAATGTAGTCTTCTAAACATGGGGGTCTTTTTCTGATTTACTTACAAGTTTAAAAATAAAGAAGTGGTGGCTTCTAAATGGCCAACCTGATAGTCAGCTCTAACAATATATGTCTAATGAAGAATGTAGGTGCTAGATGTACTTCATCAATGAATTGTAAGGTCACATGGGTATTTCTGTTATTTTCCCTTTTGTTTTTTCTTGGGCTTTTGTGGATTAATGGATTTTTCCATTTATGAATATTGTATAATTTTGCTACCTCGGGTGTATGGATCTGCCGCTCTTATATTAGCTACAAACAGTTGTAATTTCTTAGGCCCTGTTTGGTTGTCACTTTAAAAAACGAGTTTATCTTGTTTTAGTTAATAGTAATTTTGTATTAGATATGTTTTAAAGGATTATCGTGATAACCCATGATTTATATAAAGTATGGTCTCTAATATATAATTATTGTTAACTAAAATAAGATGAAATCAATTTTGAAAGTGGCAACCAAACAGGGCAATGGCATCCGTTTATGTAGTGCTTCCTGCAAAATCATGATTAAGCCTAATACCTATTTTGGCAGTCCCCAACCCGGATTTTCTGCTATTTCTCTATATTTTAGAACCAACAAATTAAAGATAGATCACTCTTAAAAAAATCTCCTCAATATGACTATGGTTTCTAAAGCTCCTGGAATCGTGATTTTTGATAGGAATAACTTCAAGAGATGTCAGAAGAAAATTGAGTTCTATCTTACTACTCTCGAGTTGATTTACATTATCAAAGATTCTACTCCATCACTTGAGGCAAATAAATCAAAGACGTCTTTTGAACTATTGAAATAAAAGAATGATGACTAACTATGCTGGAATCATATTCTGAATACGATGACTAAAGAAAACTATGATATCTATTGTCATCTCTCCATAGTTAAAGAACTGTAAAATCATCTTGAAAAGAAATTCAAAATAGAGAATGCTAGAGCAAAGAAGTGTGTAGTTAGTCATTCCATTGATTGTAAATTGTCTAATGATAAATTTTTAGTAGATCAGGCATATGATTTATAGAAGATACTCATGAAATTTCATCTGAAGGTATAGTGATTGATGAAGCTTTCTACGATGTCATAATAATCGAAAAACTTCCATCATCTTGTAAAGAATAAAAATACTCTGAAGCACAAGGGAAATGACATAAGTTTAGATGACCCCATCCTTCACATACTTATAGAAGAGGAAGCTAGAAACCGTGATAAATATTCTTTGAATTTAGAATTTGTAACTAAGGCCAACTTTGTTGAGAATAAACTGAAGGTCTGAACCACAAAAGAAAAAAACATCCACATGACCAAAGAAACAAGAAAATAGACAAGAACAAAGAGAAAGAATGAATGATATTATATGTGTGGAAAAAATGGACAGTTTGCTAAGGAATGTAGATTCCATAAAGGCGATAAGAAGGAAAACACCATGCACATATTGCCGATGAGTTTGTGGGAGTCATCACTGAAGACTTATTGCTTGTGGCTTAAATGAGTGATGGATTGATTCAAATGCTACCCAACATCTATGTTACGACCGTGGTGCCTTTTCTTCCTATGAAAAGACAGAAGATGCAAGAGTCATGTTCATGGAAAACTTGTCCAAAGTAAAGGTCATTGGTAAAGAGAAGGTGAGTTTAAAGCTTACTTCTGAAAATGTATTGTTCTTCTTAATGTATTGCGTGTACCTGACCTTTGAAAGAATCTTGTCTCTGGCTCTATTCTTGATAAAAATGAGTTTAAGTTGGTTTTTGAATTCGAAAAATTTGTTCTCTAAGAATGATACTTTTAAAAATAGAAAAAAAAGAAAAAGAAAAGCTATGTAACTGATGGATTGTTCAAACCGAGTGTTATTGGTGTTAGTTCTTTTTCTTATTGAGTCTCTTGATCTGTGGCATGCTAGACTAGGTCATGTGAATTATTATTCTCTTGAAAGCATGATTAGTATGTGACTTATTCTTAAAATGGAAAGGAAAAATCAAAATAAATGTGAAATATATGCATAATGTAAGCATTTCAGAAAACGATTCAAAAGAGTTGAAAGGGATAATCATATCATAAATTTAATTCATAATGATATATGTGACCTTAAAAATATTATGACTTGTGGAAGAAAGAAATACTTTATAATCTTCATAAACAATTATTCCAGATATGTAAAGGTATATCTAATCAAGAGTAAAGATAAAATAAAAGATAAATTCAATCTTTGTAAATGAGGTATAAAATCAATTAGAAAGAAATGTGAATGTTCTTATATCTAATCGAGATGGAGAATACATTTCTTATTATTTCGCATCTTACTGTGAATCAAAATGAATTATACATCAGGTACTTGCGCCATATTCACCTCAGAAAAATGAAATAACTGAAAGGAAAAATAGAATTATGATGAATGTGGTAAACGTTATGCTTTCTAGTTCTGATTTGCCCTTTAATATATGTGGAGAAGTCCTCCTTACTACCTGTCATATTTTAAATCATATATCTCATAAGCATTTTGACAAAACACTTTATAAATTGTGTAGGAACAAACTTCCAAACTCGGAATATCTTAAAGTGTGGGGGTGCCTAGCTAAGGTATATGAAAATCGCTTGGAGAATTAAAGTAAGAGATCGACAAGGACCGACCAGAGATTTTTGTAATAAAAGGTTATGAGAATAATGTTTGCAAACTAATTAAATCCTTTTATGGGCTAAAGCAAGCTCTAAAGCAATGCATGGTAAATTTCACAAAGTGTTGTTGTCAAACTGTTTTTAAATTAATGAGTCAAATAAATGTGTGTATAGTAAACTGTTTGAAAATGTATGAATTATCATATGTTTGTATGTAGATAACATGTTGATATTTGGTTCTAACATTGATGTGGTCAATGAAAATAAGTCATTCATTAGTTCACAATTTGATATGAATGATTTGCGAGAAGCGGATGTGATTCTCGGAGTCAAAATTGTGAAAAACTCCAACGAAATCAATTTATCTCAATTACACTATGTAGAGAAAATTTTAAGAAAATATAATCTTCTAAATTGTATACTGACAAGTACTCCCTTTGATCCACATGTAAAATTGAAGGTGATAGTGTATCACAACTTAAGTACTCTAGTGTCATTAAACATTTAATAGTAGATTATCATTCGCAAGTAAATAAATGAACAAAATAAGAAATTAAGTAAAACTATAGTAGAGAATTGTATGAGAAGGGAAACGCAACGATACTAATAGTAAAAAACCAATGTAAAGTAAGCAGTAAATGAGTATGTTGATGGGGCATTTGAATTCAGAAATTACTTTAGGTAAGCTACTTATGCCATAAGTAGCTTATCTTGGTTTCTACTTAATCAAAAGATAAACATGTTTACTAAACAACATACTTTTCACCCAGAATGTAGAAAATTTGATGTAGAGTGGGTTGCGGACAGTTTCATGGCCAAGATGGATCAGAAAAGGCCTGGTCGACGACAGAAGTGATCCGGACCGTCGGACCTTAGATCGAGCGTATCTCGCAATCCGGAATGAGTTACCTGAGGTAAAATATATGATTTTCGGGTAGAACGAACTACTTTAGCCAACCAACCCCGCTATGCTGGATTACGTAGCCCAGAATTGCGAAAAACCCCTCGATCGACGGTCGTTTTTCTGCTTTAATTTCGTTTTTACTATAAATAGTAAGTTTTAGTTTGATTATAACTCTTCATCCGTCGGGCTTTAGGAGTTGCGTCCAACATGAAACGAGCTTAGAATAATTAAGGAAACAGTTTGGTGAAGCCAAATAGGACACTTACTATTTTTGGCTGAAAACCTTGCGCACTAGTAGACATCACGACCGTCTATAAATAGTAAGTTTACTATTTATAGTAAGTCGCGGATTCTAGGAGTTTTAGTTGTAGTTTGATTCTGATTTCTTTCCCATTGCTTGGTACCCCTATTTAAAGGGTTGTGAACTCATTTTTAGTCATCAATTAATCAATTTCGAATTTCTTAGAATTTATTTCTATTTTCTGCTTTCTTTCCTCGTGGATTCGAGAAGTCTCTATGAGGAGTCCAAAGAAGCTCCATGGATTCAGAGTAGTTATCCTTAAGGAAGACAAATCCAGATATGGAGTGGACCCCCACCACAGAAAACAGTGGGGAGAGTGACACCCACCAAAGTGACATCACCCAGTTTTGTGGGAAAGAATGGAAGCTTTCCACCGAGAAAGTCAGTTGACTATGCAAGGGCTGTAGGCAACTCTCGATCGTCTTGCGGATGCGCTACTGTTGAGGGTCAAATATTGCATATTAGACCCCAGTTATTACCTGAATTACGAACATGATAATGTTTTAATGGGCTATTTTCATCGTGTTTGTGATGCAAGGAGAATTGACGAGCATGGAGTGAAAAGGATACAAAAGGCATGGATTTAACGCTCAACCATCACCAAGGCATTGGACGGGACTCCATGGGACCAAGATAGAGGATTTACACGTCAGAGATCAGAGAAATTCCAGCCACTCACTTTAAATAGGCCTGAAAGACGTCCATAATGCAAGATCACAGGGTTCCCACCATCTGATCGGCTCTAAACTTTATATATGGCCTGATGATCATGAATTAACCGTACACATCGATTTTCATCTATGGGATACTTGTGGAAGTGGGCCAACAGACAGATCAGCCCATGACTCTCTGATTTAGGGCCTACTTGATATCTGGATCTGCCTCAATTTTGGACTCAACGCCTAAAATGATATGATAGAACAGATGGATGGAACAGATTTCTCAACACATCAAGGAGAGCCCCACTTCATATGGACGGTGTACACATCAGGGGTACACCTGCCAAGTACCGCAATAGACAAAAACCGGTCAGCTTACGCTGACCCGATGATGGCTCTAATTCAAAAATAAAAAAAACCAACAGGGACTTGCGGTCCTCTGTTGTGGGCCACCATCACGATTCTAAGGACCAATCTAGACCGTCCATTAGACCAGATTGGTCCATATTACCAAGGCCTAGGTGGAAGAGTTTCAAAATAACAGCAACGATGGCGTCTCAGCCATTTCAATGCAGGTTGAACGGCTGTAAGATTGATTAAAGTGGGCCGCATCAACGGACGGCAAAAACCACTCTTTCCCGACCGAAATTCTGAGAGAAATCCTGTGGACGGCTTGGATTTCTCATTTGAAACTGATTGTGGACCCCACCATCGTCACAGCGTAACGGTTACACACTCTATTCCGCGTCCGAGAATTGCGGGGAGTAGTGGCTCACGATCGTTGATCTTTTGGGTGATCCGGACCGTCCAGAGGACTCTCAAGATAGGGAAGGTTCCAACCATGATGTCAGGCAGGTAAGATAGATGATCAGCCGCCCGAGACGATTTGCCGAACGCGGTTGAGCACGAGTCCTCTACGCATATTGCTAATCGACTACAAAACAGAGTCAGTTGTGTAAGCTGACTGGCTGGATGCGCAGGACCGCTTGTTGCTGTACGGATTCTCCAGCGCTTCTCCATGCACCAACTCCACCACCTATAAAAAGGGAACGTGAAGATCCAAGAGGGGGGGATTGAAGGCTTGGGTTGTGAACGTGCGAGCAAGAGACATGGAGTAGAGTTTTCTTTGTTGTTTTTCTGTTTTTATGAGGTATAGTGCAATCATGTCCATGGGTTGCTAAACCTCTTAGCTAGGGCTAAGAGGTGAAGCTTGTAGTCTGATGGGAGAGACTTTGCTTGTGCCTCTTGTTTAGACTGACTGATGTTGATTTTAGTTCAATTAAAAGGAATACTTTTAGTTTTTTTCAATGGTTTGTTGTGATTGAAATTACAATAGATCTGCGATGGTTTTGAGTATTTCTTCCTCCTTTTGATGTTTATGACGTCAGGAAGCCCTATTGTTCACCATCGTCTCATGGGCATGGTCGGATAACGGTACCCTTCGTAACCTTCATGCATTGTTGATTGGTTGGTAATTAGTTTCATTCTGTCGTTTGCTTTGTCTCCTGGGCATGGTTTGGTGATGGAACTTATTCTAATTCATATACCTTTCATCTCATGAAAACTAGATCAAGTAAGTTCAGTTTAATTTCCATGATTCTTGATGCAGACATAAGATCTCCCTGATCTCTACAAGTGGATCCTCTGAATCCCTAGTTTCCTTCCTCTAAATTTCTTAAGTTTTATATTAATCCCTCACCATCATTCATCAATTTATATTTGATTTAGATTTCATCTTAGGCTAGTTCTATTTCTACCTAGTTTCAGGTAATATACAAGTATCAGTCCCTTGGGGTTCGACCTCGGTCTCACCGAGTTTATTACTACATCACAACCCTATATTTGGGGAGTGAACAAGTTTTTGGCGCCGTTGCCGGGGACTGATGGTTACGTTTTTTTGAGATTAACTAGTTTTAGGATTAGTTTAAGATTAGGATTTTCTAATTTTAGGTTAGAATTTTTTCTGTTTTTAGAAACTAATCTGTTTTCCTGTTTTGTAGGATCCTGACATAAGTCTAAATTGGTAATCCTTTCTCTACTTTTTCTATTTTTAGAATTATGGTTTGAATTTTAGAAATTTTCTAATTCTAAGTATGTTCCTATTTGTAGGAAATAGTTTATTTTTAGAAACTTTCCTCTTTTGTTTTTAGAAACTAGGTTAGTTATTTTCCTTTTAAGAAATTCTTTCTAATTTTAGAAACTAACTCATCTTTCCTTTATTTTATTTTTAGAAATTTTCTAATTCTGGAACTTTCCTTTTTAGAAACTAACTTTCTAATTTTAACTCTTTTTGAATCTAACTTTGTTTCCTAATTTATTTTTAGAAATTTTCTACTTGTAGAATTTTTGTTTAAAAACTAACTTTCCTATTTTGTGGGCCTTTAAGATAGAAATTTTTAATTCGGTAAGTTCTTTCTCGACTTTCAATTTTTCAGATCTCTTTTAGTAACTTACTTTCTAGTTTAGGACTTTCCTAATTTATTTTAGAAATTTTCACCTTCTTTTAGGAATTCCTTCTTTTAGAAATCAATTTATTGCTATCTTTCTTTTTAAGGATTTTTCTTCTCTTTTTAGAATTTAACTTAGGGACTCCAATTTGGTAACTTCTTTCCAACCCTCTCTTTCTTTTTAGATTTTCTTTTCCTTTCTTAGGATTATGTTTTGAATTTGATTGAGGGCTGCAAGTATTTCATGACCAAGTAAGCCCGTGACAACACTCGACGTCTCTTGACTGAAGGAGGATTGGTTGAGGGGAATACTATCCATCGTAGGACTAAACACCACTCTAAATGCCCTGAGTTAATTGAAGTGATGGCTAAAAACCAACCTCTTCTACCCCAACCTAGGGTGGAGGACATTCAGGATGAGAATGAGGTGCATCAAGCACCCCCGCCACGTACTTTACGAGATTATTTATAACCAGTGGGGGTGAGTACATCCTCATGCATGCTTTTTCCTGAAAATACAGGACATATGGACATCAAGCCAGGGGTTATCCAACTCCTTCCTAAGTTCCATGGGCTTGAATCTGAAGAACTATATCTACATTTGAAAGAGTTTGATGAGATTATAGCCACTTTATATTTTCAAAATGTGTTTGAGGACACAGTCAGGCTGAGACTCTTTCCTTTTTCCTTAAAGGAGAAGGCTAAGACGTGGTTACATTCACTGCGTCCTATATCCATTGGCACATGGAATGATATGCAAAAGGAATTTATAAAGAAATTTTTTTCACATCATAAAACGATTACCCTTAGAAAAGCAATCATGAACTTCACCCAAAAGGAGGATGAAACATTTTACCAATGTTGGGAAAAGTTCAAGGATTTGGTCAGTTCATGCCCACAACATGGCTTTGAAACATGGCGCATCACAAATTTTTTCTACGATGGACTGACATCTTCCATGCGCCAAATGGTCGAGACAATGTGTAATGGAGAATTCATTAATAAAAATGTTGACGAGGTATGGGATTACCTCGATAGTCTTGCTGAAAAAATACAATCATGGGATTATTATCCAAAGTCGAACACCATGTCTAGGCTGACTCAATTAAAGGAGAAAGGTGGATTGTATCTCTTGAAAGAAGAGGATGATCTCAAGTATAAAGTGACTACGCTCATAAGAAAAGTTGAGGCCATAGAAGGAAAGAAGGATAAGGTTAATGAAAGTGTTTGCGGCATATGTGATTGCAACATTCATACAACTGAAAATTGTCCTACGATACTCGCCTTTCTAGAAGTGTTGAATGAACAATCCAATGTCGTAAATAATTATCAAAGACCTTTCAATGGACCAACCTCTAATATGTACAATCCTGGTTGGAAAAATCATCCAAACTTTAGTTGGAGAAATGGACAAACTGCTACCCCTTAAGGGATCTTCAATCAAAATTCAAATCAGGGGAAACCTCAAGAAGAACCGGTTCAAAATTCGATGCAAGAGCTGACCCATGCAATGCGAGACTTTATGCAAAAGATGGATTCACGTATGACGGTTATAGAAAAATGGGATGCTTCCTGCACAACCGCTCCCCAATCCTAAACCGCAGTACGAGATAAGTAATCTCAGCTCTTCAAATCAAATGGAGCACGCTAAATCCATCACCACTCTTAGGAGTGGGAAGATCATTGATAAAATCTTTCCGGTTAGGCCCGAAAAGCCTCAAGAACCGGAAAAGGACAACAATGATTGATCTATTGATGCCCCACAAAAATTAGAACTGGAACTTATAGAAAAGTCAGTTGCTTCATTTCCTTAACGGTTGGTCGCTCCAAAACCTCTCTCTAACTCTCAGGATATCCTAGAGGTGTTGAAACAAGTGAAAGTCAACATTCCTCTACTTGATGTCGTAAAACAGATACCTTCATATGCCAAATTCCTAAAAGACTTATGCACGACCAAACGACGACAGAGTATTCAAAAGAAGATCTTCTTGACCGAGAAAGTGAGTGCCATCTTAAAGCAAGACGTGCCACAGAAATTCAAAGATCCCGGTAGCCCAACCATATCATGTGTAATCGAGGACCATCGAATTGATCATGCACTTCTTGACTTAGGAACGAGCGCCAATCTGATTCCCTACTCGGTATACAAACAGTTAGGTTTGGGTGAATTAAAACCCACCCTAACCACATTACAACTTACTGATCGCTCTATTCGTATACCAAGAGGGATAATTAAGGATGTGTTGGTCCAAGTTGATAGATTTTACTACCCTGTAGATTTTATCATCCTGGATACCGAACCCATCAATAAAATGAGCACTCAGATTCCCGTCACTCTTGGTCGCCCATTCCTTGCCACTTCAAACGCAATCATCAATTGCAGGAATGGTGTCATGACTATGTCCTTTGGGAATATGACATTGGAGTCAAACATCTTTTTCAATAACGGCAGAAACTTAGAGGATGATGACGATTTCCACGACATTAAGGAGACGTGTGCCTTACTTGATACTGCACTGGTACTTGAAGTTAACCGGTGGAGGCCACAATTTGAAAAGTTGCCCCAAACTGATGTAGTGCCTCTATCGTCTAACCTCAAGCCGCCGAAGCTTGACATAAAACCTTTGCCCTCTGATTTGAAATATGTCTATTTAGGTCAAGATGAGAAATACCCGGTGGTGATCTCTGCCCACCTGGAGAAAGAACAGGAGAATATGCTCATATCTACTCTCATTAAGCATAAGGGAGCCCTTGGATGGACGATAGCAGACCTCAAGGGAATCGACCCCTCGATTTGTACTCACCGCATATATCTTGAGGATAATGCTAAGACCGCTCGACAATCACAATGTAGACTAAATCTAAACATGAGGGAAGTGGTTAAAGTCGAGGTTCTTAAACTATTGGATGTGGGTATCATATACCCCATATCCGATAGTCAATGGGTGAGTCCAACTCAATTAGTTCCTAAGAAGTCCGGGATCACCATCGTAGCCAATGCCAATAATGAAATCGTGCCAACTAGAGTTACTACTGGTTGGAGAATGTGCATTGACTACAGGAAGCTGAATATCATCATGAGGAAGGACCACTTTCCTTTGCCCTTCATTGATCAAATCTTGGAAAGGCTAGCTGGTCATTCCTATTACTGTTTCCTTGACGGGTATTCGGGCTATAATCAGATTGAAATCGCCCCTAAGGATCAGGAAAAGACCACATTTACATGTCCTTACGGCACCTTTGCCTACAAAAGGATGCCATTCGGATTATGTAATGCCCCTGCCACCTTTCAGCGTTGTATGATGAGTATCTTTTCTGACATGGTGGGGAAATATCTAGAGGTCTTCATGGACGATTTCTCTGTTTTCGGTTCATCTTTCAGCAAGTGTTTAGAAAGTCTTAAATGTGTGCTGAAAAGATGTGAAGAGAAGAACTTGGTACTTAATTGGGAGAAGGCCATTTCATGGTTCATAAGGGAATTGTCCTTGGACATATTATCTCGTCCAAAGGAATCGAGGTAGATAAGGCAAAAATTGATCTTATCTCTAACCTACCTCCACCCAAGAACATCAGAGATGTGCGATCCTTCTTAGGACACACAGGGTTTTACAGACGATTCATAAAAGACTTTAGTCTCCTCTCTCATCCCTTATGTAATCTTCTGCAAAAGGATGCACCATACGAGTGGACTGAGCAATGCCAGGAAGCTTTCACCAAGCTTAAGGGCATGTTAACCACTGCACCTATCATGCAGCTACCCGATTGGAGCCTTCCTTTTGAGCTTATGTGCGACGCTTCTGATTATGCTCTTATAGCGGTTATAAGCCAAAGAAAAGATAAGAGACCCTACGTCATTCATTAGGCAAGTAGAACTTTAAATTCTGCCCAAGTGAACTACTCGACTACGGAAAAGGAACTCCTAGCCGTAGTGTTCGCTTTGGATAAATTTAGGTCCTACTTGATCGGATCCAAGATCATTATGTACACAGATCACGCAGCACTTAAGTATCTTCTTTCTAAGAATGATTCTAAGCCCCACCTGATACGATGGATCCTTCTACTCCAAAAGTTTGATTTGGAAATTAAAGATAAAAAGGGAGCAGAGAACGTAGTGGCCGACCACCTTTCTCGCCTTAATACTTCTGATTCCCTTGAGGCGACCCATATCAATGAATGTTCCCTGATGAACAACTGTTTAGAGTCTCTCATTCACATTGGTTCGCTGATATTGCTAATTATCTTGCCACAGGTTCCATACCGACACAGTGGACTGCACAAGATAAGAGAAAATTCTTTGCCGAGGTGCGCAACTTTTTCTGGGACGATCTATATTTGTTTAAATATTGCCCAGACTAGATCCTAAGGAGATGTGTGCTAGACGATGAGCATCAGAGTGTCATCTCCTTCTGCCACTCACAGGCCTGTGGTGGTCACTTTTCTGCTAAAAAGACCACAGCCAAGATTTTACAGTGTGACTTTTATTGGCCCACTATGTTTAAGGACACTCGTGAGTTTTGCAAGGCTTTTGAGCATTGCCAGAAATTGGGAGCATTGTCCTGTCGAAATATGATGCCTTTGAATCCCATCCTTATCATCGAGACATTTGATTGCTAGGGCATTGATTTCATGGGACCATTCCCCCAATCTTTTGGAAATCTATATATTTTGCTCGCTGTAGACTATGTCACTAAATGGGTTGAAGCGATTCCGTGTTGGAATTATGACCATCGCACGATCATTAAATTCCTAAAAGAGAACATCCTTTCCCGATTCGGAACGCCTCGAGCTATCATTAGTGATGGGGGCTCATACTTTTGTAATAGGCTATTCGAGAGTTTAATGAAGAAATACGATAACTCTCATAAGGTGAGCACCCCATATCACCCACAGACAAGTGGGCAAGTTGAGATTTTCAATAGGGAGATCAAACACATTTTGGAGAAAACGATTAACCCTGACCGTAAGGATTAGTCAATCCGATTGACTGATACCTTATGGGATTACCGTACGGCGTTTAAAACCCCTATTGGAATGTCTCCCTTTAGACTTGTCTATGGGAAGGCTTGCCACTTGCCTGTGGAGTTGGAACATAGAGCCTACTGAACAATTAAAAAATTGAATTTCAAACTGGACAACACTAGCTCGCTACGCAAACTTCAGTTGAATGAACTTGAAGAAATCTGGAACGATGCATACTAGAACTCGAGAATTTATAAAGACAGAATGAAGGCATTTCATGACCAACGTATTCTACGAAAATCATTCACACCTGGTCAGAAAGTCCTTTTATATAATTCTCGATCACATCTCTTTCCAGGTAAGCTTCGATCTCGTTGGATTGACCCTTACATTGTGATCACTGCGTATCCGCATGAGGTCGTTGAGATAGGAGATCCTGACAATGGCAAGGAGTTTAAAGTAAATAGACATTGCTTAAAGCCATTTGTTGAGAAATTTGATTCAGAGGACATGTCTGTACCTCTGACTGATCCTGTTTACCAGGATTGATCTCCTAATCTGATGGAGGTATAGGTAGGTTTCCTATTTTCATAGGACTAAGGTAGTTTCCTTTATACTGTTTTAGGATAAACGGTAAACTTAGCACTCCTGGGAGCCAACCCAGCTTTTCATTCCGTTTCATTTTCCTAGTTAGTTAGTTCAATGTTTGTGGGTAACATTGCTGCAAACCCTCACGAGACTACAACTTGTCCACTAGGGGTAACCTAGGGGTTTAAAGGCTTATTGCATACGCTAAATGTAATCGAGAACACCTGTAAAAGTGGTGTAGGTAGGATTTTATTTTTGTTATTTTTATTTTACTTCTGTTGGTTTCTCTCTTGTGCTGACCCGCTCTTACGTAGATATCTTTGGAAAGCCTCTTGATTCTTTCGTCCAGGTACTATCTTTCCATCACTTCTCTTATATTTTTGTTATCCCATGTGCATTGCATATTTCTTTTACATTGAGGACAATGTAGATTTTAGGTTGGGGGTGGGAGATTAGGTCTCCTAATCAGTGTTTTCTTGGTCTTGAGCAGAAATTGTGAAAATTTTTAAATTTTTCTGAAATTTCGTATGAATTCGAAGTGATTTTGACGGCCATCTTGGATTTAAAATTACAAGATAAGTGATGTTGGTAATTTTTGACTCTTGGATTCAGTATCGGTTAGATTTCACAATTAAATTTAGATTGTTAGTCCAAGATTTGAGATTCTAAACATTGATTGAATCATGATTTCACATGTCACATCTCGCTTATATATTGTGGTTTTAGTTCGATATTAAAGGATTAATTTGGTGATCACTAAGCATGCAAGGAACTAGCTTGGAAAAGTGGCCCGTCATAATCAATTGAAGAAAAAGAATATATATATATATATATATATATATATATATATATATATATATATATATATATAAACAGATACCTTTGGAAAAGGTTGGCGAATAATCTTCACTATAGGGAGCGGAAAAGGTTGGCGAATAATCTTCACCATAGGTTTGCTCCCTATAGGTTTAGATTTGATTCCCCATGGATAATATGTGAAAAAGGGTTGGGTATACAATCTTCACTATAGGTTTGCTCCCTATAGGTGAGGATTTGATTCCCCTTCTTAGCGTTACTTTTAATGAAAAAATCAAAAGCTGGAGGAATGAAAAGATGATCCGTGGGGCAAGTTTTGGTTATCATGAATGCTCTTATTAGTTACCAATGATATCCTGAAATAGAGAAGTGAATTTTAATGATGATAAGCCGAGATTACACTATACACCCATTGAACTCAATGTTTAGAATTTCTCTGATTGATGGATTAATACTTTGAACTTGACTATGAAGTTTATCGTACACTTGAGACCAGGAGAAAATAATGCCCAACATTCATGAATCTTAGAATTCTAGTATCTGAATTGTTTTTCATAAATCACTCGAGTTTATAGAAATTGTCTTGTAATTCTTAAATTATTTTTCTCATACTTTGCTCAGGACTAGCAAAATGCTAGTTGGGGGTTGTGTTGAGGGTCAAATATTGCATATTAGACCCCAGTTATTACCTGAATTACGAACATGATAATGTTTTAACGGGCTATTTTCATCGTGTTTGTGATGCAAGGAAAATTGACGAGCATGGAGTGAAAAGGATGCTAAAGGCATGGATTTAACGCTCAACCATCACCAAGGCATTGGACGGGACTCTATGGGACCAAAATAGAGGATTTACACGCCAGAGATCAGAGAAATTCCAGCCACTCACTTTAAACAGGCCTGAAAGACGTCCATAATGCAAGATCACAGGGTTCCCACCATCTGATCGGCTCCAAACTTTATATATGGCCTGATGATCATGAATTAACCGTAAACATCGATTTTCATCTATGGGATACTTGTGGAAGTGGGCCAACAGACAGATTAACCCATGACTCTCTGATTTAGGGCCTACTTGATATCTGGATCTGCCTCAATTTTGGACTCAACGCCTAAAATGATATGATAGAACAGATGGACGGAACAGATTTCTTAACACATCAAGGAGAGCCCCACTTCATATGGATGGTGTACACATCAGGCGTACACCTGCCATGTACCGCAATAGACAAAAACCGGTCAGCTTACGCTGACCCGATGATGGCTCCCATTCAAAAAGAAAAAAACCAACAGGGACTTGCGGTCCTCTGTTGTGGGCCACCATCACGATTCTAAGGACCAATCTAGACAGTCCATTAGACCGGATTGGTCCATATTACCAAGGCCTAGGTGGAAGAGTTTCAAAATAACAGCAACGATGGCGTCTCAGCCATTTCAATGCAGGTTGAACGGCTGTAAGATTGATCAAAGTGGGCCGCATCAACGGACAGCAAAAACCACTCTTTCCCGACCGAAATTCTGAGAGAAATCCGATGGACGGCTTGGATTTCTCATTTGAAACTGATTGTGGACCCCACCATCGTCACAACGTAACGATTACGCACTCTGTTCCACGTCCGGGAATAGCGGGGAGTAGTGGCTCACGATCGTTGATCTTTTGGGTGATCCGGACCGTCCAGAGGACTCTCAAGACAGGGAAGGTTCCAACCATGATGTCAGCGGGTAAGATGGATGATCAGCCGCCCGAGACGATTTGCCGAACGCGGTTGAGCATGGGTCCTCTGCGCATGTTGCTAACCGACTACAAAACAGAGTCAGTTGTGTAAGCTGACTGGCTGGATGCGCAAGACCGCATGTTGTTGTATGGATTCTCCAGCGCTTCTCCATGCACCAACTCCACCACCTATAAAAAGGGAACGTGAAGATCCAAGAGGGGGGGATTGAAGGCTTGGGTTGTGAACGTGCGAGCAAGAGACATGGAGTAGAGTTTTCTTTGTTGTTTTTCTGTTTTTATGAGGTATAGTACAATCATGTCCATGGGTTGCTAAACCTCTTAGCTAGGGCTAAGAGGTGAAGCTTGTAGTCTGATGGGAGAGACTTTGCTTGTGCCTCTTGTTTAGACTGACTGATGTTGATTTTAGTTCAATTAAAAGGAATACTTTTAGTTTTTTTCAATGGTTTGTTGTGACTGAAATTACAATAGATCTGCGATGGTTTTGAGTATTTCTTCCTTTTTTTTGATATTTATGACGTCAGGAAGCCCTGTTGTTCACCATCGTCTCATGGGCATGGTCGGATGACAGTACCCTTCTTGACCTTCATGCATTGTTGATTGGTTGGTAATTAGTTTAATTCTGTCGTTTGCTTTGTCTCCTGGGCATGGTTTGGTGATGGAATCCATTCTAATTCATATACCTTTCATCTCGTGAAAACTAGATCAAGTAAGTTCAGTTTAATTTCCATGATTCTTGATGCAGGCATAAGATCTCCTTGATCTCTACAAGTAGATCTTCTGAATCCCTAGTTTCCTTCCTCTAAATTTTTTAAGTTTTACATTAATCTCTCACCATCATTCATCAATTTATATTTGATTTAGATTTCATCTTAGGCTAGTTCTATTACTACCTAGTTTCAGGTAACATATAAATATCAGTCCCTTGGGATTCGACCTCGGTCTCACCGAGTTTATTACTACATCACAACCCTATACTTGGGGAGTGAACAACTACTTCCGCCCCGAGCCCTAGGCGGTGCTCTACCACCTTTGGTTGCTCCACCACCCATGGTTGTTGTACGACGTAACCCCGATTTTCGTAGAGCACTACCAGTGGCAAACCGTAGGGCTACACCAGATGATTCAAGTTCTAATGACGAGGACCTTAATGAGGGTTTTGCCCGACGACTAATTCATGGAGGTGATCATCTAGATCGTGCTGAAAGAGACTATCGATGTAAGATTGAACTTCCTAGTTTTAACGGTTTATTATGTATAGAAGATTTTCTCAATTGGCTAGCTGAAGTAGAGAGATATTTTGATTATATAGACGTGTCAGATCATAAAAGAGTAAAATTGGTAGTGTTTAAATTAAAATCTGGTGCTTCTGTATGGTGGGAACAACTACAAATCTCACGAGCCTGCCAGAACAAGGCGCCCATCTCATCATGGCCGCGGATGAGACGTCTTCTTCGATCACGATTTCTCCCCAATGGCTATGAGTAGATATTATTCCAGCAATATCAAAATTATTGACAAGAAAATCGAACCGTCACAGATTATACTGAAAAATTTCAACGGTTGGCTACACGAAACGATCTGTCAGAATTTGAGTCACAGAAGGTGGCACGATTTATTAGTGGGTTGCGACCGACAATTCAGAACAGAGTTCAGATGTACCCAGTCGAGACCGTGGATGAAGCAGTTCAATTAGCGGTAGGGCAGAAACACAACTTGCAAGAGCTCTTGCTCATCCATACCCTTCAACTCGACATCCCATGACGGGTCACACGCAGGATCCAGTGTTGGCACGAGGAAAAGATCCAGTAAGAGAACGTCATCAACCTCCTACAATCGCAAACCGTGATACGGGGAGCGGCTCATTCAGACCTCAACGTGTAGCATCCACAATAGCTGGTCCGAGTAGGATTCCAAATCCTTATGCTCGGCCAAGGTCGAACAATGGTTACCGCTGTGGCCAACCAGGCCACTTATCAAACACTTGTCTTTAACATCCCGCAGCACACTTGACTATAAACGAAGGGGGCACTGAAGATGAGGTTGCAGAAGAAGACCATGGCTTTGATGAACATGAACAAACCACTTAAGAAATAACAGGTGATAATGAAGTGACGGGAGAGAATCGTGGCGAATTTCTAGTTGTGAGGTGATTACTATATGCCCCACGAAAAGAATTACATCCACAGCGACACGATATATTTCGTACTCGGTGCACTATCAACGGAAAGGTCTGTGATGTGATCATAGACAGTGGTAGTAGCGAGAACATCGTCTCAAGAGTGATGGTGGACAAGTTGCAGCTACCAACGACGATGCATCCTTCCCCGTACTTAATTGGCTGGATAAAAAAGGTGAATGAGACTAATGTAACTAAACAATGCACTATCTCATTTTCAATTGGAAAAAATTATAAGGATCAAATACTTTGTGACGTTGTTGATATAGAAGCTTGTCATATACTACTCGGTCGACCCTGGCAGTTGGACCGTGATGCGACCCATCGGGAACGAGATAATGTATACATTTCGTCAAGGATAGTCGAAAAATAATCATTGCCCCTATGGCATCAGAGAACCACCCTGAAGCTTCTAAAGTGGAGGAGAGTTTCCTCTTAACCATTCGAGATTTTATGGAGGAATCTAAGGAAACCGGCGAGGTAACGTCATGTAGTGAAGGGCGAGGAAGAGGAACCCTCAAACATCCTTTCAAGTTTAAGACTATTGCTAAACGAATTCAAAGAAGTCTGGCCTGAGGATCTACCTGATGGATTGCCCCCCATGAGGGACATCCAACATCACATAAACCTCGTCTCTGGGGCTAGTCTGCCCAACCGCCCTCATTATCGGATGAGTCCGAAGGAGTGTGAGATACTTCAGGGGCAAGTGGAGGAATTGATCCGTAAGGGTCTCTTGAGAGAGAGCATGAGCCCATGTGCCGTACCAGCATTATTAACGCCAAAAAAAGATGGAAGCTGGCACACGTGTGTCGACAGTCGGGCAATCAACAAAATTACCATCAAGTATCGGTTCCCAATACCATGGTTGGACGACATGCTCAATATGCTAAAAGGGGACAAGGTATTCTCTAAACTAAATCTAAAGAATGGGTACCATCAGATTCGTATCCGACCTGGTGATGAGTGGAAAACGGCATTCAAGACCAAGGAAGGGTTGTATAAGTGGCTGGTCATGCCCTTTGGCCTATCGAACGCACCAAGTACTTTTATGCGTCTAATGAATCAAGTTCTAAAACCGTTCACTGGTCGATTTGTGGTAGTATATTTTGATGACATATTGATATATAGCCAGGATGAGGCAGAGCGCAGGAAACATCTCAGGCAGGTGCTGCAAGTCCTATAAATTAACAAGTTGTACCTCAACTTAAAGAAGTGTAGTTTTTTAGCTGATAGCCTGTTGTTTCTAAGATTTGTTGTAACGTCCACAGACATTCGTGTGGACGATGAAAAGGTGCGAACTATTAGGGAATGACCGATCCCGACAAACATTCATAAGGTGAGGAGTTTTCACGGGTTAGCGACCTTCTATCGTCGATTTATGCGAGATTTTAGCACCATAGTCATGCTTATAACAGATTGCATGAAAAAAGGACCGTTCCAGTGGACCGATAAAGCTGACAAGAGCTTTCATGAGATCAAGCATCGTTTGTCTACAATACCGGTCTTGGTTCTTCCTAATTTCGACAAATTGTTTAAAGTTGAGTGTGACGCTTCATACGTCGGAATTGGGGGAGTATTATCACAGGAAGGCAGGCTAGTAGCCTTCTACAGCTAGAAGCTCAGCGAAGCCCAAAAGAAGTGGTCGACTTATGAGCTTGAGTTGTACGCAGTTGTTCAGGCGCTGCAACATTGACGACATTATCTAATTCAAAGAGAGTGTGTTCTGTACACTGACCATCAAACATTAAAGTTTATTAATAGTCAGACTAACGTGACTCGTGTGCATGCTAGATAGGTTGTGTTTTTACAGGAATTCACGTTCATTTTGAAACACAAGTCAGGGCAGCCGAACAAGGTGGCTGATGCACTTAGCCGTCGTACATCACTACTTGTTACGATGAGCAACAAGGTGGTAGGCTTCTACTGTCTTAAGGAGCTGTATGCCGAGGATGAAGACTTCAAAAATTCTTGGGTGAAGTGCCAAGAAGGTCACCTCAGTGTCCTTCATATACATGACGATTTTCTCTTCAAAGAGAATTGATTGTGCATCCCCCAACGTTCTCTGAGGGAGCAGATTATTCAGGAGATACATGGAGGTGGCCTCGGTGGACACCTTGGGCGAGACAAGACTCGAGCTCTTGTGGAAGAGCGGTATTATTGACCGCAATTAGTATGTGATGTGGGAAAAGCCGTACAACGTTGTCATGTTTGTCAAACCTCCAAGGGGCAATATCAGAATACGGGCCTATACACCTCGTTACCTATGCTTGACGGTCCTTGGGATGATTTATTAATGGATTTCGTGCTTGGTCTCCCACGAATACAACGCGGTATGAATTCGGTGTTCGTGGTGGTAGATCGTTTCTCTAAGATGACAAAATTTATTCCATGTAAGAAGACTCTCGATGCAACGCACGTGACAAATCTATTCTTCAAGGAGGTCGTAAGGCTACACGGGGTCTCCAAGACCATTACTTCTGATCATGACACGAAGTTCATTAGCCACTTTTGACAGACTTTGTGGACTCGATTCGATACACGACTTCAATTCAATAGTGCTTACCACCCACAGACTGATGGGCAAACCGAAGTTGTGAATCACATGTTAGGAAACCTCCTTCGCTGTATTTCAGGAGAAAAATCGAAGCAGTGGGATTTGGCCTTGTCTCAAGTAGAGTTTGTATTCAATAACATGGTGAACCGCTCGACAGGGAAATCACCGTTCCAGATCATCTATGGACGAGTGCCTCGCCACACGCTTGACTTGGTCCCTCTGCCCAAGCACCCAGGCACGAGCATTGCAGTAAAACATATGCCAGACAAGATCATAGGCATTCATGCGAAAGTGCAGACCAAGCTACATGCCTCGAACGAGAAGTATAAGGAATAAGCGGACAAGCATCGGCGACAAAAAGTGTTCGAGGTGGGCAACCGCGTTATGGTCCATCTGCGCAAAGAGAGATTTCTGACCGGGACGTACAACAAGTTGAAAAATAAGAAGATTGAACCCGTCTCAATCATTCGAAAGATCAATGAAAACGCTTATGTTGTTGATCTTCTAGATGACATGGCGATCTCACGGACTTTCATCGTCGCAGACTTGACCGAGTATCATGAACCAGCGCAGGATGAGAACTCGAGGATGAGTTCTTTTGAAGTGGAGGGGACTGATGTAGAGCGGGTCGAGGACAGTTTCATGGCCAAGATGGATCAGAAAAGGCCTGGTCGACGACAGAAGTGATCCGGACCGTCAGATCTTAGATTGGGCGTATCTCGCAATTCGGAATGAGTTACCTGATATAAAATATATGATTTTGGGGTAGAACGAGCTATTTTAGCCAACCAATCCCGCTACGCCGGGTTGCGCAGCCCGGAATTGCAAAAAACCCCTGGATCGACAGTCGTTTTCCTGCTTTAATTTCATTTTTACTATAAATAGTAAGTTTTAGTTTGATTATAACTCTTCATCCGTCGAGCTTTAAGAGTTGCGTCCAACGTGAAAAGAGCTTAGAATAATTAGGGGAACGGTTTGGTGAAGCCAAATAGGACACTTATTATTTTTGGCCGAAAACCTTGCGCACTAGTAGACATCACGACCGTCTATAAATAGTAAGTTTACTATTTATAGTAAGTCGCGGATTCTAGGAGTTTTAGTTGCAGTTTGATTCTGATTTCTTTCCCATTGCTTGGTACCCCTATTTAAAAGGGTTGTGAACTCGTTTTTAGTCATCAATTAATCAATTTCGAATTTCTTAGAATTTATTTCTATTTTCTGCTTTCTTTACTTATGAATTCGAGAAGTCTCTGTGAGGAGTCCAGAGAAGCTCCATGGATTCAGAGTAGTTATCCTCATCACGTTCATCCCTGCGTCAAAATTATATTTGGTTTCTAACATCATAAATAGTTATCTCAAAACTTTGTTTAGTCTCACTCACATCCACCGTTTATCATGTAGGGCCAATCTTTGATGCGGATCATTCATTGTGTGGGCCCTATCTTTGATGTGGGATGTCCATAATATTGGGCCCACCTTGGCTATGGGTCATTCATCATTAGGGGCTAACCTTTAATGTGCTTAGTTTATTAGGTAGGGCTCACCATTGCTAGGGGTCATTCATCGCTAGGGGAGGACCTTTGACATAGATTGTCCATCATGTAAGGCCCACTAGATCATCTATCCATTTATTTGGAGAATTTTTCAACCTCATAAATTTAGAAAAGGTTAATGTTCAGAGAGAGCATATTCTTTTAAATAATTTCTTAAGTCGCTGCAAACTAAGGAAATAAATTTCTTTAAAAGTTAAAAAGCAATAAAAAATAAACGATAAAAATAAGTTACTATTTAAAAGCTACTTAATTAAATTTAATAACTAAACTAACTTATTTAAGAAAAGTAACTTATTAATTTATGTAAGTTAAAAACGCTATTTTTTTAAAAAAAATTTTAATTTTTATTTATAGTATTCAAACGGGCCTTAGATTAGTCAATTCTTAGAGACTTGAGTGAAGATGAAAGAATTCTAACAACTGATAGGATTATTCTAGCCGTAAGATTGGCGGATCTTTGGCCGTTGAGTGTGGTTTCCTGCGTTTTCTTTTATTTATTTATTTTTATTTTTTCTTAACTTTTGTTAACGGTCCATTATTTGGTCCACCGATCAGCTAGTTAAGGTCATCTAATGAAAGCAGTTTCTGACCATTGGCTAATCCACCCAGAGGCCCACCCAATAACCCTTAAGTTCATGTATGGAAGAAACATTTACAGATCCTAACCATGAAATTAGTGGCCTGAAAATGGGCGGTCTAAATTCAAACGGCCAAATGGCTAAGAGATAACTCGATCAGTGTGGCTATCAAGCTATGTCTATCAAAATGTGGCGCCCATGATTTGTACACTTGATTGAGATGTTCTGCCACGTGGACGGTGGATGATTTGCCACAGACTAGGAAAACTATAGGGAGCCAGACAATAGAACTATGATAGATTAAAACCATGGTGGAGAAACACCGACTCTCCACCATCAACTCTCTCACATTAATTGTGGTAAGCCAGCGTGGCACACCGGTTGGGATCTAAGCTGTTCATTCAGGTGGGCCACAGTTTATTAAACAGATGGATGGATGAAAAAATTGGCCGTGTTTTTCTAAGCTGTCCACCCTTTTTTAAGACTGGCCTACTTGATGAGTGGACCAGCCTGATTTTTGGGCCATGACATTTCACGTCACCTGTTGGATGGAGTGGATATGCCACGCTGACGCATGTGATAGCGTACAGATGGGCAGAAGCGGATTGGGTGATGGGCTGTGGGGCCCACCGTGATGTATGTGGTTTATCCACATTGTCCATCCGTTTTTCCAGCTCATTTCAGTGCAAGAGCCTAAAACTAAAGTAGATCAAAAACTCAAGTGGGCCACACCACAGGAAACAACAGTGACTGAATGCCTACCATTAAAAACTTCTTTGGATCAAGCTGAAATTTGTGTTTTCTCATCATTCACGTCTGCATGACCTTATCAACGGGTTGGATGAAAAATAATCATTATGGTGGGCCCAATAATGCAGATCCAAATCTCAGGTGGACTACACTGAAGAAAATATCTGTAATTGAACATCCACCGTTAAAAACTTCTTGGGCCACAAGAGTTTTGGATCAAGCTGATATTTGTCTTTTACCTTCATCTAGATTTGGGTGACCTAATCAAAAGGTTGGAGGGCAGATAAGCATTACAACGTGCATTAGAAAGTTTTTAATAGTGGGCGTTCAGTTGCAGCTGTTTGCTGTGGTGTGGTCCACCTGAGAACTAGATCTGCCTGATTTTGAGATATTGTTCTACAATTATCTGTCAAAATGGATGGACGGCGTGGATAAAAGAGATACATCATGGTGGGCACGATAGGGCGCTGACTAGTACCGACGTCCGTGGTGGAAGCGTCACTGCCGAGTATGAGTCCGCTGCCTCTACTTTATCCTTTAAATGAGATCGACCCAGCCGCATTTAAAAGGTGCTGAAACGTGAGGCCTGTATTCGATCTGCTTAAAATCAGAGTAGGTGAGCGCTACATATCAACCGCTAATCCCCACCTTTTAAACAGGAAGATGGGCCAACATTTATATCTTTCACGATCTTAGCAGTATAGGTTGTGGGGCCCATCTGCTCGATATATATATATATATATATATATGGGAAAAGGTACTATGCGCTTGAGCTTATGGGACCGTCCCATGAGGTCGAGCTGTGTGGGCCCCACCGTGATGTGTTTTGAACATCTACCCCATCAGTCAGATGCACCATTCCATCATGGGCCTAGGTCTCAAAAATCAAGTCAATCCGTAACTTTTTGGGCCACACCACATACAGAAGTGGGGAGGGGCCATGCACCATTAAAACATTCATAATTATTTTTTGGGCCCACCGAGATGTGGTTTGCAAATCCAGCTCATCCATTATGTGTGTCCCACTTGGATGAGGGTTCAGACCAAGTTTCGGTAGCATTCAAAACTCAGGTGGGCCCCACCAAGTGCTTTTATATGTTTTTGGCATGTCTTCACATGATTTTAGATGGTATGGCCCACTTGAGTTCCGTATACGGCTGATTTTTGGGATATCCCATAATTTAGAGGGGACCCATCAAAGGCACGGTGTTGATGGTCGACACGCATCACGGTGAGGCCCACAGAGCTTGACCTCACGGGAGCTTATCGAGCGGGTGGGTCCCACATGGGGCCCACCACACACACACACACACACACACACACACACACATATATATATATATATATATATATATATATATATGGGAAAAGGTACTATGCGCTCGAGCTGATGAGACCGTCCCATGAGGTCGAGCTATGTGGGCTCCACCGTGATGCGTTTCGAACATCTACCCCATCAGTCAGATGCACCATTCCATCGTGGGCCTAAGTCTCAAAAATCAAGTCAATTCGTGACTTGTGTGGGCCACACCATATACAGAAGTGGGGAGGGGCCGTGCACCATTAAAACAATCATAATCATTTTTTAGGCCCACCGAGATGTAGTTTGCAAATCTAGCCCATCCATTATGTGTGTCCCACTTGGATGAGGGTTTAGACCAAGTTTCAATAGCATTCAAAACTAAGGTGGGCCTCACCAAGTGCTTTTATATGTTTTTGGCATGTCTTCACATGATTTTAGATGGTATGGCCCACCTGAGTTCCGTATACGGCTGATTTTTGGGATATCCCATAATTTAGAGGGGGCCCATCAAATGCAAGGTGTTGATAGTCGACACGTATCACGGTGGGGCCCACACAACTCGACCTCACGGGAGCTTAACAAGCGCATAGTACCTTTCCCCTCACACACACACACACAGATATATATATATATATATATATATATATATATATATATATATATATATATATATATATATATATATATATATATATATATATATATATATATATATTCGAGTCTTGCCGAGCTCGAGCTTCGAGCTAAGTACCTTATATATATATATATATATATATATATATATATATATATAGGGAAAAGGTACTATGCCCTCAAGTTGGTGGGACAGTCTCATGAGGTCGAGCTGTGTGGGCACGAGAATAATTCAAATAAAGAATCCAAATCATGGGTCCCACTTTTGGACAAAAAATCAAATTTATTTGACCATCTGACTATAGGATTGGTGGGCATTTATTGGACGGTTAACACCAATTATCCCATTTCAACAAACTAGTTTCCATGAATTGAAAGTTAAGATTGTTCAACCAATCAGATTTTGTGACTATGACTAAGTAACATTTACGCCATTTAGTTGGCATACTTTGGTTTTACGTATGCAATGTGCGCAATTTCTGAGTACCTGAGTATCAAGTGTCATATTCAACCGAGTATCAAATAGCTCCTCTTCTTTAAGTAGGTGATGTGGGACATGTACGACATCCATGTGCATGAACCATGTGTCTGGGCGTATCAAACACATAACTCCCTGCTAATTTCCGCATAGATCTTTATGAGGTGGTCCAACCTCAGAAGAAGGGTATGGATAAGGATGATCTATAAATACACCGGAATTTCCGTTTCTAATAAGTGGGCCTCATGTTCTGGTAACCTGGACCATGATAATTGCGAAACGCTCTAGATGGATTATTACCCAAAAATCTACTCATGGAAAAATCTTAGCCATTGGATTAGTGGCCTGCAGAGAGACAGGTAACAAGAGAGATATAATAACGGATATGATTACAGAATCATGGGTTACCTGTCAACATGGAAATTTGAAATTTGTCCAGGTTTACTTGTTTCGCCCATTATTATAGTAATGTACGGTCTTCATAAATTACTTTTTTCCACCCTACTGCTTAAATGTCAAATCATAAAGTACTTTTTTTTTCTCTACTGCTTAAATGTCCATTCATTACATTTTCATATTTTTTAATGTCAAATTATGGCACTCATAGACGCATATCATTTGAATTCAAACTCATAGACGCATATTATTTGAATTGAAGGCTGGTTTATACTAAACATTAAAGTAAACAAGTAATAATTATTTACTTTTATATTTCCTCTTACAAAGATTTGATAAGTACAACAAACTCACTTGGGTGATGTCCTTGCCATGTTTATTTGATAAATCTGTCCCCTACTATGGTATATATGATTTATTTATGCCTTCTGTTTATTTTGCTATCTCATTATAAGGCACGGTATAGATTCATATTTCTGTGGACAATAAGAATGGAAGCAGTGAGAATAATGAAACCAGTTGAACCCGACATTTCCTGTAGTGTGGTCAGCATGAGCTTTGGATCTACTTCGGCTTATATCCTAAAATGATATAAGAAAATAAATGAAGGTCATTGATGCATATAACACATATGACATGGCGGGTTTTGCTCAAAATGCAAGATGAAAATCAATTAATGTATCAAACCATTGCATTAATCATTATTATACATTTACCATAATTTATATGTAATTACACTAAACCAAACATCCATCAAGATTTCATAAAAAGTGTAATGACTACGTCTTCTTGTAATGCATGTTTGGCTATAAATGATTCTAATGAGTCTTGATTATTTACTCTTGCAACTATGTAATGGCATCACTTACATTTGATTATAATAATAATTTTACTGCTTTATTTGTTTTATTAAAAGATTACTTAAAATTAATAATTTCTAATGTGAAAAAATAACTATTACATTTTACTTGCCTCTTTTTCACGAGTATTAGACTTTCAACTTACAAGTCGAAGAGCATTTGTATCAGGCGGATGATTCCAGCAGGAATCTGACAAGTTAGTCCTGTCGGGCCAATCATGACATGTATCTTATCCAGCTTTTTTAAAGCTCATTTAAGGCATGAGACCAAAATATAATATAAAACAAAGCAACCCAAATGTGAAGTGCGAAAAATAGTAATTGGACAGCTAACATTAAAGGCTTTCATATAAAAGTTTTGGATCAAGCTGATATTGTTTTCCTACTTCAGGTCTATAACCTCATGAATTAGATTGGATGACAAATAAACATAACGGTGGATGTAATTATCCTAACTTCGTTTTTACTCCATTCGTGATGGTACGGGATCCATCGCCACCCACTATGGTTAGCTTGTGGGGACTCGGAGGAGTCGTGGCAGTTGTAAAGCTGAACTAATTCCTCTTGGATATTTAAATAAACCATGGTAGCTGACCGTCCTTCTAAGCCACCGATGGATGGCTACGTTCCTCATACACTCTGATTTCAGCAGTTGTGGGGCCCACCAGATGGATTGCCTAAAATTCTATAATCCAGCCTCGTTTGCTCATCATGGACGACCAAAATGCGTGGATCGGGGAAGAGTCAAGTACGACAGAATCAAAGTCAACATATAGATGAACGAATACATTAGCTCTTGGAATATAATACACGAGCTTTGCCACACCTGTTTCCAATATTGGGGCCCACATGCTGAGTGGTCCAGATTTTATTTTTGGGAAAGCATGTACAAGATCGAACAACCTGATGGATGGATTAGATCTCCCACCTATGTTTCATTCTGGCACGTGTGGCGTGTAATAGAGAAATGCTCCAGTGCTCTTAAAGCACAATAAGGTCTAGTGATCCTGGTTGGGTTTTGGACAGTTCAATCGGTAGATCTGAACTGTCTATTAACTCCAGGATACATTTCATGAAATACCATGCAAAATTTGCATGGATCGGATGATCCAATCCATCCTTTATTTGGCCTTATTTTCTCTGGCCATCCCTTTTCCAAGCCATGGATGGGATTTTATTATTGCCCAACAAGTAGTGATTATTTAGTTCATAAGAAATCCATGATGGGCCCTAACAACTAGATGGACCAAATTGTTGATTGGATCAAGTGTAAAAACTCTTGACCGTCCATATTTAAAGGCCATCGATCGGATAGTTAATGTTTCTTATATAGATCTGATATTTGCATATAGTCTTTAAATGTGCTTTGGTTCTAATGAACGGTCTGGATCAATGTATTGGACTGTCTAAGTGTTCCGTGGCAAATTAGAGCACTATAACTTATAGTGCACACACTTGCACAAGGCATACCATTTCCACGCTGCCATATATGCCAGATTGGCAGGCAGATTGTATATCCAAGCAATCTATCTTATGTGTACTACCACATAGATCTTCTTATCCAAAAATGAATCTGGTCAGCTCATCAGGTGGACGACTATTTTAGAAAAGTTTACGGGTTAGAAAACTTCAGATAGTATTTTCTCAGCCATTCATTTGTTTCCCAAACTGTGGCCCACCTGACTAACGGACGGACTGATTCTTGCAATGGTATATCTACATTATTGTACCCCTCTAATGGATGGATTGGATCTTGAACTGTTTTAGGCCGGGCCTTTGGGCAAGCCTATTAAAATTTTGATTTCTTAGGCCCGAGCACGGCCCATCGACACCCCTAATAGTAAGTAAGGTGGGTTATCTGAGCATGATCCTTGATAGATAGGCACACCGATATTGACTCAAAATAAACAGAATAAACTATTAACCCATTCTCTAATCCCAAAACCAGATTCATTAAACAATCCTAACCTTTATCCGTTGGCCACTTGTTTGGACCTTAGGATATTTTTTATTTTTAAGTTTTCAACTATCCAATAAATGTCCACCAATCTAAACCTAATTATTGACTTTAATTTAAACACGCAGCTACATGTGCAATGAATGACCTGATTTTATTTACGTGTGCCGTAAATATGTATATGCTGGGTGTGTTAGAATTGTATTCAACCTGAATTAAATCAACTGTTCTAATCACTGAAATAACTGGATTAGTACCAAATTCTTAAAGATTGGCATGATTATTCAGTCACTAACAAAGAATTAAACGATTTATGAAAGAGAAGATTAGTCATTTGGATATTTTCTTTTGGCCAAGAAGAAAATGACTTTTATTACAACAATGATAACTTAGTCACATTTGTCAATAAAATAATTATTAAGAGAGAAACGTAGGAAATAAAAGGCGTAATATTAATTTTATTAATTTACATGTAGAGACTGATAGCCTTTTGAACTTAGATGGTTATTAAAATTTTGACGGTCGTGAGACAGTTATAGTTTGATAAACAAGCTTCGAAGAAATCACTATGTACAGACTTAGGGATCGAAGAATTTCCAACTAGAAGGTCATGGATGATTAACAAAACTAAATATGACTTACTACAATGATATACTAGATATAAGTAGGGAAATTAAACTAAGTTATGCTAATCAATCCAAATTGTAGTAGCATGATGTTGAAAAAAATTAAATATACTAAACTAGGCTAGGCTAAGCTAAAATAAATGTCCATGTGAGACAAAAGATTGATAGGCACCGAGGAGCTAAAAAGAGATTTGTTTAATTGAATTGAGCAGGCGGCCTCGGAGTTCTTAATTCTGATTTATTTTTATAGTGAGATAGACTTCAATATGGATCAACATTCTGATAGCCTGCCTTGGCTCGAAATGCTTTTATTTTACCCTAACTTTTGCGATGGGTTAACGTAAACACTAATATAATTAAATAACCAATTACTGTTAAATTTACTTCATGAGATATCTAAAATTGAACCATAAATTTAAGTTTATTTTGAATTGCTTGGATGCCACGTATGCAGTTTTAAAGTAATTACTAGATTCCAGCGTATCATCCATCACACCCTGCCTGAGGCCGGACTTCCTGCCAAGGCCTTTTACACGAATCTATTAACATTCCAGTCTCTTGGAAAGAACCGCTAAACGATCGGAACAGACGGTTGCAGGTAGCTCGACCGCCTTACCTTTCAATGCTGGAGGTTCGGGAGCTGAGAATCTAAATGGGGCCCACCGTGATGTTTGTGAGAAATCCACCCAGTCCATCTGTTTACTGAGCTCATTTTAAAATTTATTACCAAAAAAAGAGACGGATCTAAGACCTAAGTGGGCCACACAGGACGAAAAATTGGGCTACCGTTGAAATATTTGCATGGCTAGTGAGAATGGTCTTATAAAGGGATTGGATGGCAAATCAACGTCAATGCAAAAAGGTTTCAACGGTAGGCAGTTATTTTCCTAGTATTCCCTCTGGTGTGGCCCACCTCGATCTTGGATCCAGCTCATTTTTGGTCACACGTCATTAAATGAGCTCGCAGAACGGACGGATAGGATGTATTTCTCACCAACTTCAAGGAGGGCCCCACCAAGATTTCCAGCGCAGGAACTTAAATGCGACAGGAAATCCGCGCGAAAACATTTTGCAGGAAGTTCCTGCGCTGGAAACCTAGGTGGGGCCCACCGTGAAGTCTGTGAGAAATCCACCCCGTCCATCAGTTTTGTGAGCTCATTTCTGTACACTGGATAAAAAATGAGCCGGATCCAATACCCAAGTGGGCTGAAAAAGTGAGGATTGAACTTCTACAGTTAAAATATTTGTGGGGCAACAGAAGTTTTGAATCAGGGTAATATTTGTTTTTTCAGTTCATCCCCTTAGGAATGACGTTATGAACGGTATTGATTTCATTTAAACATAACTGTTGACCCCAGTGAGGTTTCAACGGTAGGAATTTCCCTACCCACATTTTCCTTTAGTGAGGCATAATTGAGTCTTGGATACTGCTAAATTTTGGTCTCAAGTATTAAAATGAGTTCAAAAAACGGATGGAAAGGTTAGATTTCTCACAGACTTCATGGTGGCCCCACCTAGGTTTCCAGCGCAGGAACTTCCTGCGAAAGGCTTTCGCAGGAAATCCGCGTCCTGCTGATAGTCTTTCCCAATTAAAATACAACGCATTTAATTCGAATATGTCAAATAAAACTGTCTACACCCTAAATTGGTAATAGTTATTTCCTCGAGTAATTACCGTATTGTTCCAGGCTTGATATGACTCGTACTCCGTGAAATATATGTGGGGCCCATCATGATGTAAGTAGCTTATCCACACCGTCCATCCATGATGCCGGCTGAATTTAGGGCATGAGAAAAAAAAAGCCCGAGAAAGATCCAGAGCTCAAGTGTACCACACCACAGAAAAAGGGAATCAAACATCTACGGTTAAAAACTTCTTAAGGCCACTATTTCCTTTGTTATGGGACACTTGGGTGTTAGATCTGCCTAGTTTTTATGATCATGTCTCAGAATGTTATATTAAATTAGATGGACGGAGCGGATATATCATATATATAAAGGTGGGTCCCACGCATTTAAACAAGTTTTTTTATACCAGTTTTCCAAGCAGAACTGCAGAAATACATGCTACTTTTCTAACCGGATGAAAAAGTAACAATTGTTTATTTGAACAGAGGATTTGAAAGATCAAACAGGCTCACACACTAAAAAAAAAGAAGAGCACAATCCCGATCAATTTCCGGCGAAATTCGACGGAAAATTCCCGCTCCCTGAACAGAAAATCTCTCGAAGAGCGTCGATATCAACCGTCGAACACGTAAACGTGAATCTATTCATCCAATTCCGATCATCGATGACCGAATTTCGAACGGTGTCCCAGCTGCAGACGCCAGTGCTGAAGTCGCAGCAGAAGATCTCTTTCGGATCGGACGGATTATAAATGTAAGTAAAATCAGCCGTCGATGAAACGCCGATCGACGAAAGCCGTGAATCTGCATCCATGAGCTTTTCGAGCATCGCCGGTGGCATTTTTCCGATCTCGGTGCACTCAAATGTGTCACATTTCACTTCCCAAATGCTTAAGGTTTCAACGTTTGTGGGGTGGCCCACCAATCCGAATAGCATTAAACGATGGCCGGAAAATTCAATGGTGGAGAAAAACACAGATGGGTTTGGGCACAAATTCGATGTGGGTCCCCACGTCTCCGTCTCTGGATCGAACGAGCAAAATCCACCGTTGGTTTTCTCCAAGACGTACATTTTCTTATCGTCGACGGCTGTCGATAGCCAAGTGGCCGATGCGGAGTTCTTGAAGATGGCCGGCATGGGCTGGCACGTACGCCACGTGCGGGACGCGGCGTCGTAGAGCTCGACGGCCAGTGGTTCGTCTTCGAAATCGCACGTGCCGCCAGCGACGACGACGTGGGACCCGACGACCGCGATGACTGGGTCCAGCCTCCACACGCGCGGTGCGCTGATGTCTTCCCACGTGGTTTTGAGAGCGTCACGTGAGAGGGATAGTCTGGATAAGGAGTGCATGTAGAGGAGGTTCGAGTGGGAGGAGCGGATGATCGACGAGTGAGGCACCGGCACGTGCGGTATTCGGATCCACACGTGCGAGTGGGGGTCGTAGGCGTGCGTGCTCGTCGCGGAGGGATTCCGAGGGCTCTGGATGTGGAGGACAAGCCACGGTTTGGCACGTGTCGGGCTGCGGATGGATGAGTAGACAGCCCGTTGCCATGTCTTTGACACGTACGAAGCTGGCACGAGATCGAGGAGGGACACGTGAGAGAGAACTGTATCTAGTAGATCTCCATAGAGGGGAGCTTGTTCTTCTTGATCTTCCATGGACGATTTGTATGGATTTGGGGGATGAATGAATGGCTATATATAGAGGGTGGGGAGGGGGGAGTGAAATCTTATAAACCTCCACCCCAGGATATGCACAGTATCCTCGGCTTTTAGGTTAGTGGAGGCCATTGGTTCCCTTCTACAGATCATATCATAGGTCCTCGACCGATGACTTGTGTGCTTTACATATGATCTCCCTCCGAGGATATGCTCACCGTACTTGGGTTTTAGTTTGAACTTGTGGGGTTCATGGTTCAGTGATCCGAACGATAGGCCCGTTGGGCCCCACCATGGATGGACTACACCAGTAAAATCTCCTCGTGAGAGCAATCCTCAACGTTAGATTTGAGGTAAACGTCAGCGGTCCATATTTAAATAAATAAAGACTTTCTACTTCATATATCTAAATTACAGGAAAGATTACAGTAAAATCTACTGTCCATATATATATTTTTTTATAATTTTCTACTTTCTTCTAATAGATTACGGTAAAGATTTATTCTAAATATATTAAATGATTTTTTTTTCATTTTCATTTTCTATTTTAAATTTTAAGAGTTGAATTTCTATTTTATTAAAGTTAATTCTATTAAGATTAGGTAACTATATAGATAGAAAATCCACATTAATAAATAATTTTTAATATCTAAAATTTAATCGATGAAATGTCAAAATTTTAACTTAATTATTATTATTATTATTTATTTAAAATTAAATTTAGAATTTAAATTTACTTAATCAAAATTAATTGTATAAATCCTATAATTCATAACTTATTTAAATTACCAATAAACAACTAGTTTATTACCAATAAAATTCATAACTTAATTCTATAAACCCAAGTTTTGAATTAAGCTGTAAACATGTTGGATAACAGATAAATATTATGATGGCTCCGGATAGTTTTTAACGGTGGGCGTTCAATTACCATTATTTAATGTTGTGTGGTCCACCTGATATTTGAATCTGATTCCTTTTTTGCCCTGTGTCTTAAAACAAACTAAAAAAAATGAATGAATGGCGATATAAAACATACATATCAGGGTGGATCCATCTCTGGGATTTGAATTTCCTTTTTCAATTTTACCCATTTCTTGGAACTAGGGCTGGGCATCAGACTGAGTCGGATCGGATTTGGTACAACTCGGTATGGTCCGAAAGATGTCTGGACTAATCTGAATCCGACCCGATCCACGATCGAGTCCAGAAGACCTTACTCGAACAGATCCGTTACATGCTTGACTTGACCCGAACCGAGTCTAACTCGGTCAAGGAAACCGAGTCGGATCGGATTGGCTAAGGATCGAATTTTTCGATAGTGAAAATCATTATCCTCGCTGCTATTTTCGGTGTGGTCCATTTGAGCTTTAAATATGATTCATTTCTTTTTCAAATGTTTTAAAATTATCACAAAAAATGGATAAACAATATAGATATATTAAATACATCATTGTGGGGCTCATGTAACATGGATCTCATTTGAGCCGTTTGTACAACTCGGAACTCGAGAATACAACTGGCCTGTATTGACATGCACGACACATTACAAGGATGCGGATTTCCTGCGAAACATAAAGTTCATTTGTTGGGATCGTAGGTGGGGCCCACCGTGATGTTTTTCAGGAATCCACTCCGTTCATCCGTTTTTTGAGATCATTTTAGAATATGAGACCAAAAGTGAGCAGGATCCAAGACTTAAGTGGGCCGTATTAAAGGAAAAGGTGGTTAGGTAAATTCTTACCGTTGAAACCTCCTTAGGTTCGACGGTGATCTTTACATGACATCCATACCGTTAATAACGTCATTCCTACTGGGATGGACTGAAAAAACAAATATTAGCATGATTCAAAATGTCTGTGGCCCTACGAATATTTCAATAGTGGACGTTCAATTATCACTTTTTCGGCCTACTTGCGCATTGGATACGGTTCATTTTTAGCCTCATGTACTGAAATGAACTCACAAAACGTATGGACGGGGAGGATTTCGCACAAACATCACAGTGGGTCCCACATGGGTTCCCAGTGCATAAACTTCCTTTCGTAGGAAATTCGCGTCCGTTTTGGCACGACACGTCATCGTACCTATAGCTAGCTTGTGTGATGGTACATGGAAACGGATGGGCTACTCCCCTTGCCACCAGCTAGGTGGCTGTGGTCGGTGCTCTGTGGGCCCCACCATGATGTATGTCTTACATCCATTCTGTTCATTCATTTTTACAGATCATTTTAGACTTGATCAACAAAATGAGAGGGATATAAATCTCAGGTGGACTACACCACATGAAAACAATTGTGATTGGATATCCACCATTAAAATCCTCCTAAGGCCCACTGTACTGTTTATTTGACATCCAATCTGTTGATTAGGTCATACAGGCTCAGATAAAGGGAAAAAACAAAAATCAGCTTGATCCAAAACTTTTATGGCCCCCAAAATGTTTTGAATGGTCGATACTCATTCAAAACTGTTTCCTCTAATGTGGTCTGCTTGAGATTGAGATATACCTCATCTTTGGTCTTAGGCATTAAAATGATCTTTAAAAATATACGGACGGCATGGATGAAATAAATACATCATGGTGGGGCCCACAGAGCACCGACCACTAGCCATTGGCTGGTGTCAGGGGAGTAGCCAATCCGTTTCGTGGTACACCGGTGAATCCTCTTATTGTAATGAGTAATCTCTGTTGGGGCCCACCCTGAATGTATGTGATTTATCCACGTCGTCCATTCGTTTTTCCATATCATTTTAGTAGTTGAACCTAAAATTGATGAATATCCAAAGCCTTAAAATGAGCTTGCCAAATGGATGAACAGTTTGGATATAAAACATACCTGCTACTCTCTTTCTCTTTTCCTCTTTTTCTCTTCCATACACAATATCATTTCTCAATATATCTCTCTCTAGCAGAGATATTCAAGCTCCAAAACCTTCTTCTTGTCTTCTTCTTTAACAGAAATAGAGAGATGCAGAGAGAGAGAGAGAGAATCAAAGATATGGAGAGATAGAGAGAGATAGAGAATACATTGGGCGGGATTTTTTGGCGCCAAACCTAAAGTATAGGTGGTAAAAGTTATATATGTATATATATATACACACGGTCCGGATCGGGTCGGTCCGAATCGGATCAGGTTACGGATCGGGTCGGTTTGGAACAGGGCTTACCTGGATTCGACCCGAAAATAATTCAGATCTGGATTACGCTACCCGATCCTGACCAATCTTGACTATCGGTTCTATTCGAATCGGGTCGGATCGAGTTTGATCGGGCCGGATCCACCGGTTCGGATATGAAATGCCCAGCTCTACTTGGAATGAAAATGATTTCATGGTTCGTGTCAATTTACTGACATGTGTGTACTTGTTGATGTCGATGAAATCCACCCTGTCCATCAGGTGTACCACCCTGTGTATACAATAGGGCCTCAAATTTAGGCTAATTCAAAGTTCAGGTGGGCCACCCTGAGTTCCTCCTGTCCCTAGCTGGGAATGGATAGGGTGTCTGAGGAGCTACCGTGATGTATGGGTTCAATCCACACTGTCCATCCATTTTTTTCATATCATTTTAGACTATGGGCCCCAAAATAAGGAAGTTTCAAGGGTCAAGTGGACCACACAGTGTGGATTAAACACCTACAGTTGAAATCTATTTGGGACCACGGAAGTATTGGATCAAGCTGATATTTATGTTTTCCCTTCGTCAATGTATACATGACTGAATAAACAGATTGGATGGAAATTAACCATCACGGTGGGTCCTAAGGAGGTTTTATCACCGCTGCTTCCTTCATGTGGTGTGGTCCACTTGAGCCTTAGATATGCCTCAATTTTGGGATTTTACTGTAAAATGTTATAGAAAAATGGATGGACGGGATGGATAAAATCCATGCATCACAGTGGCCCCTTTCCGCATAGATATACACGTGCAAATACGAAACGCGTGTAAGATCGAAGCTTTTCGTACCGTTGGAAATAATGATTAGATCTTAGGGCCTAGACAATCACATGGTTTCACTCTTGAAGGAGGGTACAAGATTTTTCTTTTCTTTTTCTAACCGATCATTTTTCTTGATATTCTGTGGCCCACCCAAGTCGTGAAATAGCCCGATTTTACGGTAGAAGATATAAATAGTGCATCTCACCTTATGAAAAGTTCAGATCTCACACATGCATTTCATATTTGCATGTGTTTACTTCACGGCTCCCACACGTGTGAAATTAAAATAAAATTAAAACTAAATCGCTACCTTGACGCCTTTTATTGACGGTCAACGCCAGTATTGTAAACGTCGGAAGCGGATTGCATCCTGCCCGCTGGGCGGAAATCGGCGCAGGCAGGAGATCTGTGGGGCCCGCCTTGATATATTGGTTTCATCCACGCCGTGAATTCATTTTTAGATATCATTTTAGGATATGATCCAAAAGCTATCCAAGGAATAAGTAGAACACACCAAAGGAAACAACAGTGATAATGACACACACCATTGAAACCATCCTAATGCCCAAATGTTTATTTTCCATCCAATCTGTTCACCTGGATGAAGTGAAAACACAAATGTCAGTTTGATGCAAAACTTCGGTGGCCCCAAGAAGCTTTTAATGGTGGGAGTTCAATCCTCATTGTGTGGTTTGACTTGAGCCTGGCATATCCCTCATTTTTGTAATCTTTCCTAAAATGATCTGGAAAAATGGATGGATGGTGCGGATAAAATTCATATGTTATGATGGGCTGCACAGAACCCCTGCACAGACCGATTCCGTCCAGCAGGCTAGGACGCAATCGACTTCCTTAACGTTAGGGCCTGCTGGAAGAAAATTAAAGAGTTTTAAGGCCATTGGTCCTACCACCAACAAAAATAAAAAGCGAGGTGTACGGCGTGCGCATATCACGCGCAGAACCCACGTGAAAAAGGCAAAGATTCTAGAAGTGGATTGCATCCTGTCTGCCCCGGAGACCTCGACGGACTCATTCGAAATAGGATTGGGTCTACCATTAATGTTTATGTATTATCCACGCCGTCCATCCGTTTTTACAGCTCATTTTAGTGGTTGACCTTAAAATTTAAGAATTCTCAAATCTCAAGTGGACCACACCACAGCAAAAAATAGGACTAATGACTTCCACCGTTGAAACCTTTCTAGGGCCTGCATTGATGTTTATTTGTCATCCAACATGTTCATAAGAACACACGGTGGAAGTTCAATCCACATTACTTTCGGTGGTGAGGTTTACTTGAGATTTGGATATATTTTATTTTGTCTCCAGCCCTTAAATTATCTATTAAAATAGATGGCCGGTAGATAAAATATTTAAATCATAATGGACTCTACAGAGTTTACTCAGTATGCTTCCCACTCAGTCCATGAAGGGCCCATGTGAGGCCCACTGTGATGTATGGGTTTATCCGTACCGTTCACTGCTTATCTATTTTTTCCATAACATTTAATTTTGATATAAGCTCAAAAATGAGTCCATGGAAAAAACCAATAATAATGACAATAACAGCCACCATTGAAATCTTACTAAGACCTGTAGAAATGTTTACATGCTATCTAACCTACTCATAAGAGTAGGTCACGTCTTCTTGGATGAAAGGAAAATACAAATAATACCTTTATCAAAACTATTGTAACTCTAAAAGGTATTTAATAGTTCAACTCCCACCATAGGTCTACTTAAGCCTTAGTTCTAATTCAATTTAAGACTGAAATCCTAAAATGATACGAAGAAATGAATAAACAGCTTAAATAAAAATCCGTACATCGCCTTTTGTCTTGTCTTTTCGTTTTCGTTTCGTTTTCGTTTTCGTTTTGTTTTGTTTTTCCCCACGTTGGTTTCAATGCTCGCAGACAGCCATTTTTAAAGGGTTACAAATGAGGTGCGTGGAATGCTCCGCTACAATATGCAATGAGCTTCCATATTTGACTGGAGCAGATTAGGCGCGCCCGGCCAAACCCAAGAGGGTGTGTCCTTAAGTTTGGGCCGACATTGAATTATATATTCTATATATATGCTGTACTTCCGTTTCTTCGTATCATTTTAGATTATGGACCTGTCATGGGAGAATTTGAGCTGAATCCAATTGAAGCCAGCTCGGCTCGGCCAATTCTTTGGATGGGTCAATTGAGGTTCGTTCAAAGTTCAAAGTTTGTCCGGCCAAATAAGCGGCCGCATCAAATACTTCATTAGGCAATATAGTGAAACCACAAAGGTCCGACCCATGGCGATATATGGGTTCCGACGATTTGGACCGAACCGATTGCAAATGACTGGGGTGTACCTGTCTACAGCTGACCTGACTTGATCCGAGCCCAATCGGGATTAGTTGTGCTCAGCTCGTCTACTTTGCCTAAGTTCATACGATCAGTTGAGATAGTGCGGCTGAGCCGGGTTAAATCCAACAACGTACGATAGCATTAACCATTGCACCACGATCATAGAGTAATCGACGACATCAGCGCACACGCAGTTCCCACCTAATGGCAAAGATCATGTTGGGAATGACGGAGACATTTATTCCAATTAAATGGTATAAATAAGATACTTATATACAAGAATAGGTAAACAAAATCTCTCACCCGAAACCCACCTACATTACTTAAACCCAAATTCCTAACGTGACTTTGGCATCGGAGGGTCCCCTGCTCTAGCCAGATCCTCCTTTACTTTCCTCTTGTACAAGCTTACATGGCTCGACATGAGTGCCCGGAGCTTGGCACGGGTGAGCCAAATTTCTACATCGGCAAGACTATAAATGAAACCGGTCCAATTATAAGGCAGATATTCTTAGAAAACAAAGATGATTAGCCTTAAGTTATCTGGGGCCCACTGTACGGTACATGTTATATCTGCTCCGATTCATCCATTTTGACAAATCACATTATGGCATGAATCCAAGCATATGCCAGATTTAAAGCTCAAGTAAGCCACACCATAAGAGAAAGTGTGGGAATGAATGCCCACCGCTAAAAAAATCTCTAAATATCATGGTGGGCCTACGTGTTATTTTCCTGGATCTTGAGCGGATACTAGTGGCTAAAATAAAACTTGATTTAACTGGACAACAGGTCACTGTCATAAATGGATGCTGTAATGGTTAGGTGTTGGACTAATACTCTCATTCATGACCACACCTGTCAGACTCATGAGTCTCATCTTTGAGACGCCATCCAATCAGAACCGACAAATCTGGTACATTGATTAGGCAGTACTCAATCCATGTTCCATTCTACCTAAGATATATATATATAACATTGTGTTTGCATTACATATATAATAAGTAATGAGAAGTGGAACATACGCTGAGTAGCTCGTATGCTTAAGTGTAACGAGAGGCCGACCATGATTAATGTCGTTCGTTGATACTGTCCATTTTACTAATTTATATCAGTATATGAGTATAAAATAAAAGTATATTCGAGTACAAATAAGCTACGACACAAAAAAGAGTGCGAATTAAATGCCAAACAATAAAAATTAAAATTTTTGACGGCCATGTAAGTTTTTGGATCAAACTTATATCTGTGTTTTACCTTTATTCATGTCTGTGTGATGACAGATAAACATCACTGTGGGCTGTAGAAAGGTATTCACACTATTTCCTGTGGTGTGGTCCACTTGAACTTTTGATATGATTGCATTTTGGGATTATGCACTGATATAATCTGTACAAACGGATGTATGGTGTGGATAAGATACATACATCCACAGTGGGCCCCACAGAGTTTGCTCAGTACGCTGTCAGCTTCCCAAACGAGACAGATCACGGTAGCCCCATGGAGCAAATGGCTACAGGAATTCTCCAGGGCCCTGCCTGGCGTCCGACGGATGCATTTTCGTCCGATTGTATTGTACGCGGATTGGGTACTACCCCCGTTTGTCCCGAGCTCGGAACAGGCCAGGGTTTGAGGGCCCACCATGATGTATGGGTTTATCCAGACCGTTCATCCATTTTTTCATATGATGTTAAGATATAAGGCCAAAATGAAGTTTTGAATCAAGCTGATATTTGTGTTCTCCCTTCGTCCAGGTATATGTGAGCTTATGAAAAGTTGGATGGGAAATAAACATCACGGTGGGCCCTAGGAAGGTTTCAACGGTGGGTGGTGGGCGTTATTATCACCGTTACTTCCTGTGGTGTGGTCCACTTGATTCTTGGATCTGCCTCTTTACATTATACCATAAAATGATATGAAAAAAATGGATGGACGGTGTGGATATGACCCATACATTACGGTGGGCCCTCATAGCCAGTACCCTATCCGCGTCCAATCGTTTCATCAAATTTATCTTCCGAATCAAAATCGCGCTATGTACCCCTCCATATGTGTGAATTGTTAAGCATGTGAAAAATCCAACGTCCGTTACATGGATCCAAACTGTTATTATACTGAGACCCAGAAATCAGGTTGATCCGCTTATTGCATTGGCGACAGATGTATGAAATAGATGGAGGGTCAAAAAGTGTTTTCCAATGATCAACATTAACTGAGTCATGTAAATGTAGGAACTCACCTAATGGATGGCTTGGATCTAACACATGCGCTCCATGTTGGCACATGTGGTGGTGAGCAGAGTGTCAGAATTTTACATGCTTGTAGGATTAATGGGTTTACTCCTAAGCCCACCAGAGATCCACCAACCTGTTATGAAAGTTGAATGAGAAAATAATTCACATGCGGTTGTTGTGCAGTCGATTCGACTGATCTTGCCAGTCCACAAACTTATTATAAAAGTCTGCCTCCTATATGCTTGTACAGTCCATTTGATGTAAGACACTTTCACGTGGTAGATGGATCAAAGTAGGTCTGATCAGAGGTAGAAGTCATTAAGATAGGCAGAAGTCATTAAGACTGTCTAAACCTTAAAACAAGCATATCTTGTATACGGGAATGAGTTACTCGACATACCATATATGATTTTGAGGTAGGACGAGCTACTTTAGCCAAGCAACCTGGCTATGCCGGGTTATCCATGCCAAATATGCGAGATTCCATCACGAATTTGTGAGATTCCATCATATCAACAGTAAAATTTTATGTTTATTTCTATTTCTACTATTTTTAATGAGTTTTAGTTTAATTATAACTCTTCATCCATCGGGCTTTAGGAGTTGGGTCTGATATGAAAAGTGTTTAGAAAAGTAAATTTACTATTTATATTAAATTATGAATTGCAAAGAATTTTAGTTATAGTTTAATTCTTAAACTTCTTTCTAACCTTGTCACCCCTATTTAAAGAGGGACTCTATCTACCTTAAAATTATTTTTATTTTTATTTTTTCTCATAGATTTAGAAAGTCTTTGTGAGGAGTCCAGAAATTTTTCTTTCTCATGGATTCGAGAAGTCAATGTGAGGAGTCCAAAAACACTCCATGGATTCAAGTAGTTATCGTTGAAGAAGACGATGATCGACCTCATCACGTTCATCCCTACGTTGCCATTTGACTAATCCTGAGCATCCATTAGGTTTAGCATATTTTTGGAGCTATTACATGACTAATGCACTGATGAGATGATCCCAACCATTGAGAAGTTGGCTTTCTTTTTTGAAGCTTTCCATTTTCCCAAACATGGATGGGATGGTTAGGATTGTCTTATAAAATTGATTTATTAGAATCACATGAAATCTAGGATGAGTCCCGACGGACAAGTGGCTCAAATTTTTTATTCAATGTATGTTTATCTAAATGCTTTTTGACCGTGCATTTTATATGTTATTGATTGGATGGTTATAATAGTGTTAATTTCATCTTATATAATCATGTAGCATCTCCAAATGGGAGTCGGTTAGCTGTTATAGGCGGATAATAGGCTTAGTGGGTATTACCCTAATTTCGTGGGGCCCACCTTGATGTTTTTGTTGTATATCTATGTCATCAATATATTTTTAAATCTAATTTTAGTATGTGATCCCAAACCTTAAGATGATCCAAAACTTAGAAACAGTGATAAATGACAATTAAAAGCCTTCGTTGGGCCACAAAAGTTTTGGATAAAGTTGATCTTTGTATTTTAACTTCATCCATAAATTCTTGACATTATCATTAGGTTGGATTGGAAATAAACATTATAAAAACCTGGCGATGAGCCCTTTATAAATTTTAATGGTGAGGCAATCAATCACCACTGTTTCCTATGGTGTGGTCCATATGAGATTTGGATCTGCTTGATTTGTTGGACCAAGACTTAAAATGAGCTGAAGAAATGGAAGGATGGCATGGATATACGACGCATCATCAAGGTGGGTCCCACATTAAGGTCCCCTCAAAATGCCTTCACGCACTTTGGTTACAAGTCTTCTCATGGTGTGGATCTCTTCTCTTCTAATCTCTCTGCCCCAGCATGATTTATGTCTTAGATCCACACCGTCCATCAATTTTAATCTAGAGCATGAGCACAAAAATAGGCACATCTAAAGCTCAAGAGGACCACGCCCTTGGAAGACGTGTAATGATTGAATTATTAAAACCTTATTTGGGTCCACGGGATTTCTTTGCCATCTAACCTTTTCATAAGGTCACGAAGACTTAGATGAGCTTGATCTTTTCTGTAGATGAAGAAGTTATCAACAGTATGCGCCTAAATCCACTGCTTCCTTTAATGTGGCCGACTTGAACCTTGGACCTGCCTCATTTTTAGTGTCATGCCATAAAATAATATGGAACCGTGTGAATTGACACATATATAGTAATGGGGTCCACAGAAGTTTCGCACCCTATTTTCTTCTTTCTCCATGGAATATGCTGCAGCACAGCAAGCAACTGAATTTCTTGACATATGAAATATCCACTTCCCAAGATGAAGCGTTTCTTAGATCCACACAGTCCATCTATTTTTTCACGTAATTCTGAGATATGATCGTTAAAACAATGCAAATCCAAAGCTCAAGTGGACAACATCACAGGAAACAGTAGGAGTTGACTCATACTTTTAAAACTTCTTGATGCTGAAGAAGCTCTAACCAAGCTGTTATTTGTGTTTTCAATTAATTCAAATCCATGTGACTTTACCAACACATTAGATGGCAAATAAACTTATAGTTTCTTTAGTAAGGTTTCAACATTAGTAAGTTCAATCCCCACTATTTTTTGCGACATGGTCCTCTTGTCATTAGAATATTCCTCATTTTTGGTCTCATGCTCTATAATAACTTTAAAAATGGATGAACATATGGACCTAACACATAAATCATAATGGACTCGGAGAAAATACACACGTTCAAAGTTGTTATTATTATTATTATTATTTAACTTTTAACAGGTAAGCTATTTGGAAATAGCGATTTTTTGTGAGCTGGTACCATACACAATGATAGGACCAATAAGAAGCTACCGTGGTGTGGTAAATCCCTCTGCCTTGGGTGAATTTTCCCAAAAGCCTTTTCATGTGCCGTGAACCTAGGTGGGACCGCCGTGATGTTTGTGAGAACTCTATCCATTCCCCTCAAATTTGGCATGTGCTTCATCTTTTTAACTGCACCCTAAAATTAACTAAAAAAGCAGATGAATGATGTTGAATGCACTTTATAAATAGAGGTGGGCCCTGCCATCAGGGTCGCATTCAAGTTGCGCTCCAATATCAGCTTGACCTGGAAGACTTCTATTGCCCCAACCTATTTTTTATGGTTGGTGTTTCATCATTAGTATTTTTTGTGGGGGGTTCACCTGCACTTCAGATCTATCTCATTTTTAGGCTCAAGATCTGAAACCAAATCGCAAAATGAATAAACAGTATCGATCACACACATACATAGAGATCATACACATACATAGAGGTGAGATTGCAGAATCTTCCATAAACATGCCCAAAGGTAGGGACAAATCCATCACTTAGACACATTCACAGCCAAAATCCGTCTTTCGACATTTGTCAAGATGTAAGAGGTGATTTTCCTATTTGTCAAGATATAAGAGGTGATGATTTTCCACTATATTTGTAACTCTTATGCACTTTGTTTTTAAATATTTTGAAAGCTTGCATTTATTTAAAAATTATAGTAGGCAGTTACATGAGAGCAGCTAGTCATGCAAATTTGACTCTCATAACGCGTGCCAATGTCACATGCGTGTCACATCTGAACTAATTTATGAATTGATCATGGCATTAGTATTTTTATTTGTGAATGGTTTTATTTAATATTATTCTATAAATGTTAAAAATATATACTTTTTTTCTTATTTTATTGTCATTGACTTACTATTTGTTTGTTTAAATTATATCAAAACTTCACTCCACTATGTAACACTCATGAAAATTTCTGATTCTATGATAAGATATTAGTAGATTTACTTGCTTTCTGACTTTTTGTCTTTAATTTAGTGGAATTTTTTTTCAACTTTTAGTAAGCATTACAACAAATAAGGCTTTTTCAACTTTTAGTAAGCATTACAACAAATAAGGCATCTCGCAGACGACATCAAATCAAGGAACTAATAAGTATCTGATTTGGAATTTCAATTGAAATAAAATAATAATAAAGAATCCATTTAGAGATTTGAAAATAATTTTAAATAAAATTAACATATTTATATTTAAAATAAATTAATAATAATAACTCTATTAGATTTTATTAGTTCTATTTATAAGAGGAGAGCGTATTAAAAATGTAATCAATTCTTTTATTTCCTTTGGTCATTGGGCATTTGCCCAAAACAAATCAGGTGACAGGCTCTTAAGGTTCCTTATCAGGTGGGAGGCATGTGCATGAGAGAAGTGACGGTTTCGGAGTAGGAAAGATCAATTGTACATGTTCAAAGTACAAGTTCCACCTACTTGGCCTGATTTTTTGGGCCATGGGATGTTCATGATGGGACCCACTTAATGAATGGCATGGATATCTCACAACTATCCTACTTTGGCACGTGTGACATGGAGAAAGCCTTCAATCCCGAACGCGCGCGGTTTCGGAAGAGGGGAAAACACCTACTTCCGTGAGGCTGTGACCTTGAGGCCCACCTTGTTGTATGTGTTGTTTATCCACTCCGTTCATCCGTTTTGATAGCTCGTTTTAGGGACGGGACCAAAAAAATTAGCAGATCCAAATCTCAGGTGGACCATAAAACAGGAACCAATGGTGATTGATAGCTTGTGAGCCACAAAATTTTTGGATCAAGCTGATATTTGTGTTTTCATTTAATCCAGACCTTTGTGATCTTATCAACAGGTTGGATGGCATATAAACATTGCCGTGGATCGTAGAAATGTTTTAATGGTTGGTGTTCAATCGCCACTGTTTCCTGTGGTGTGGTCCACTTGAGATCTGTATCTGCCTCATTTTTTTTTTTGTTTTTTACTCTAAAATGAGTTGCTAAAACGATGGACGCTGTGGATATACATCACATCCATCATTATAGGGCCCACGGTCACGGCCTCACCGAGTACCCAATCCCAGGTTATATCTGTAGAGCTATCATCGATTGTCCACGTGGAAGTGTATGAGATGGATCAGAAACGTCCATCTAGTGTTCTCAGCCATAGATGGACCATGCTCCAAAAAAACACTAACACAGGACAATCATATCCATCTCTTTTCCTCACCAATCCCCCAAATTGAAATCGGTGACCACCAATCAAATATCAATCTAGATTTTTATTTTATTTTTATTTTCACTAAGTTTCTAACCATGGGCCATCCAATTTTGAGTCGGCCAGGTGTACGGTTCAGATCCATCATAACCTACCACATTGATGTTGAAAGGTCAGTAATTAATACTACCATGCTATAAAGAAGTCTCTATCATATCATCTTATCCGTCAATATGCCAGCTGGTTCATTTAACCTGCCACGTGGTTGATAAAAGGGTGGGCCCACTCATTTCCCTTCATTTTCTAGAACAAGGACTGATCACCTACCGACAAAGTACCACAAGGCTCAGCACATTACCATTTTTCTGGCACAAAATTTAAGTGGGTGGTCCACTCATGGTGGGCCACACCATTTCAGTCAAAAGAGAATTGATGATCAGACTCAAATAGGGGTATTTCACCCCACCTAATGAGTGGATCAGCTTAATTTTCAAGAATGTCCCACTCATGTCATGGTGCTCATAGTCTGCCCAAATGAGATGTTTGCTGGATAAATGGTACCAAATTGCAAGTGGTTGCATGTTCTCTTTTATAAATGAGTGATTTGGATCATTAATTTGTTACTGGGGCCCAACTTAAGAAGACATTAGGTATATTGGCATGTGGCGGTTAACTTCATTGATCTAGACCGTCCAGTAGGTTCGGTCCACTTCCATAGGCCACTGTAAAAAATATCACACTTACAAAAGGATAACTTTCCACTGTACGCTTTGGATTGAAAAATGTCCACTAATCAATGTCAATAGTCCCGTGGACAAATTCCACCTAGCATAACACCTGATCGTGGCCATTGTTCCTAGATGCCAATGTCTGAAAGGCTAGGATCATCATATCGAAATAAATCTTTTAATTCCCTCATGTACGCGCATATGCATGTGTGCACCTTTGCACACGTGTCCTTTGCATCTAATTTGAAATGTCTGTGTGATGTGGAATTAAACCTCAGGGGATAAATTTTGATATAAAATTTTAGGCCATAGCCAAGACAAATACAAATCAAGAGAGAAAAACTGTTTTTATTTTTCATGCCTCCCGTAGTTTTGGATCCAAGTAAATATTTGGCCCTGGGGGTTTCACGCGGTTCTGCTAGAGTCACATCACGCGTGATGAGTTCTAAAAAAAAGTTCACATGAGTTTTGTGCAAACGGATCTGCAGCCGAGCATTGTGTGTGTATAGAGGCATGCTCACCTACGCACCTACACACATGTGCTCCTTTGCACACGTGTCATGGGTGTCGAATCTGAACGGTCCATAAGATGCGGAATCCTATGAAACCTAAGGAGGTGAATTTTCACCCTGATCTAAGATTCTGGTGGACCGTAGCAAAGAGAAATTCAAATTAAGGGAAAAAACTATTTACATTTTTCATGGCCCATCGAAGTTTTGGTTCAAAGTAAAAATTGGTACCAAAGGGTTTTAAGAGGTTCTGCTTCATATGGACCGTTCAAATTTTCGAGACTCATCAGATATGACGAGTTCTCAAAAAAGTTCCTATATTGTCCGTTGGAACTATATATATATATATATATATATATATATATATATCATCATCATCATCATCATCATCATCATTATTGTAATTTTACCATTTAGGGTACAATTCCAAAACTAAAGATCCCAAGGTAATTGGAAATGTCCTAAAACCTAATGTAATGTTTATATAATAGTTACTTGTCATCTAACATGTTAGTAAGATCATATAAAATTTAAAAAATTAAAAAAATAGTGACTTGATTCAAAACTTTCGTGGCCTATTTGATGTAGAGCGGGTTGCAGACAATTACATGGCCAAGATGGATCAAAAAAGGCCCGGTCGACGACAGAAATGATCCAGACCATCGAACCTTAAATCGGGCGTATCTTGCAATTCGGAATGAGTTATGTGACGTAAAATATATGATTTTGGGGTAGAACGAGCTACTGAAGCCAACCAACCCCGCTACGCCGGGTTACGGAGCCCGGAATTGCGAAAAACCCCTGGATTGACGGTCATTTCCCTGTTTTGATTTCGTTTTTACTATAAATAGTAAGTTTTAGTTTGATTATAACTCTTCATCCGTCAGGCTTTAGGAGTTGCGCCCAACGTGAAAAGAGCTTAGAATAATTAGGAGAACGGTTTGGTGAAGCCAAATAGGACACTTACTATTTTTGGCCGAAAACCTTGCGCACTAGTAGACATCACGACCGTCTATAAATAGTAAGTTTACTATTTATAGTAAGTCGCGGATTCTAAGAGTTTGAGTTGTAGTTTGATTCTAATTTCTTTCCCATTGCTTGGTAGCCCTATTTAAAGGGTTGTAAACTCGTTTTTATTCATCAATTAATCAATTTTGAATTTATTAGAATTTATTTCTACTTTTGCTTTCTTTTCCTCGTGGATTTAAGAAGTCTCTGTGAGAAGTCCAGAGAAGCTCCGTGGATTCGGGGTAGTTATCCTCATTACGTTCATCCCTGCGTCAATTGGTATCAGAGCGAGGAATTCCCTCGGGCCGATGACAAACAACGAAGGTATGAATCAAAATCCTGTGAACGGTGATCCAGGGATTCGTTATCTTTCGGAAAGAATGGAAGCTTTCCACCGGGAGAGTCAGTTGACCATGCAAGGGCTGCAGGCAACTCTCGACCGTCTTGCGGATGCACTACTTCCGCCCCGAGCCCTAGGCGGTGCTCCACCACCCATGGTTGCTGTACGACACAATTCCGATTTTCGTAGAGCACTACCAATGGCAAACCGTAGGGCTACATCAGATGATTTAAGTTCTAGCGATGAGGACTTTAATGAGGGTTTTGCTCGACGACCAATCCATGGAGGTGATCATCTAGATCGTGCTGAAAGAGACTATCGAGGTAAGGCTGAACTTCTTAGTTTTAACGGTTTATTACGTATAAAAGATTTTCTCGATTGGCTAGCCGAAGTAGAGAGATATTTTGATTACATGGACATGCCAGATCATAAAAGGGTAGAATTGGTAGCGTTTAAATTAAAATCTGGTGCTTCTGCATGGTGGGAACAATTACAACTCTCACGAGCTTGCCAGAACAAGGCACCCATCTCATCATGGCCACGGATGAGACGTCTTCTTCGATCTCGATTTCTCCCCAGTGATTATGAGCAGATATTATTCCAGCAATATCAAAATTGCAGACAAGGAAATCAAACTGTCACAGATTACACTGAAGAATTTTAACGGTTGACTACACGAAACGATCTGTCAGAATCTGAGTCACAGAAGGTGGCACGATTTATAGGTGGGTTGCGACCGATAATTCAGGATCGAGTTCAGATGTACCCAGTTGGGACCGTGGATGAAGCAGTTCAATTGACGGGTAGGGCAAAAACACAACTTGCAAGAGCTCCTGCTCGTCCATATCCTTCAAATCGACCCCCCATGACGGGTCCCACGTAGGATTCAGTGTTGCCACGAGGAAAAGATCCAGTACCTTAGCTTCCTACAACCGCAAACCGTGATACGGGGAACGGCTCATCCAGACCTTAACGTGCAGCACCCACAACAGCAAGTCCGAGTAGGATTCCAAATCCTTATACTCGGTCAAGGTCGAACAATTGTTACCGTTGTGGCCAACTAGGGCACTTATCAAACACTTGTCATCAACGTCCCGCAGCGCACTTGACTATAAACGAAGGGGGCACTGAAGATGAGGCCGCAGAAGAAGACCATCGCTTTGATGAACATGAACAAACCACTGAAGAAATAGCAGGTGACGATGAAGTGACGGGCGAGGATCGTGACGAATTTCTAGTTGTGAGGCGATTACTCTATGCCCCACGAAAGGAATTACATCCACAGCGACACAATATATTTCGTATTCGGTGCACCGTCAATGGAAAGGTCTGTGATGTGATCATAGACAGTGATAGTAGCGAAAATATCGTCTTGAGAGTAATGGTGGACAAGTTGCGGCTACCAACGATAAAACATCCTTCCCCATACTCTATTGGCTGGATAAAAAAGGTGAACGAGACCAAGGTAACTGAACAATGCACTATCTCGTTTTCAATTGGCAAAAATTATAAGGATTAAATTGGTATCAGAGCGGGAGGTCTTGTGTTTGAGACTCCTTACCGGAGGTGATTAATGTGGGCGTATTTTCACACTGTCTTAAGTGGGGTGGTTTGTGGGATGTAGGGGCACACTCGGGGTGGGTGGCCCGCATAACCCATCGATTTGGGGCCCAGGTGAGGCGGAGCCTATGGATTTGGGGCGCATGAGGGGGCGGAACCCATGGATTTGAGGCTCACGAGGAGGGTTCGGTTGAGGACCTAACCCATGGATTTGGGGCCTGGGCTATGAGATAAAGGGATTAATTCGCCACGCTCTAACAGTTCGAGCCTTTAGAGCAAGTGGTTAATTGTCCCGCATCACTATTAATGACCAATTATCACTATTTTTCATTGCAAGCCCCAATGAAAAATGAATTTAATTCATTTTAAGCATTATTTGTTAAAATGATTTGGCAAAATATATAAAGGCCAGTTGTGAATATAAAATACATACATCAAGGTTGGCCGGTGATAATAGATATACCTAAACCGCTCCAGTATTAATAAGACTGGCAAAAGCATTTATAATCATGAAACTGCATTTTAAAACTTTGATATTAAGGTAAAAATATTAATGTTATAATATTGAAGTAGTATAAAATTATTATCATTATCATTTTGCTGTCAAACAATCCTAGTCATGAGGCAATGTTGTCAGAGAAGCAAAAAAAATTGTAAATATCGGACCTTTTGTTTATCTCCCACTATGGTAGCTGTGCGGAATCAGCTCACGTGATACATAACACGAGGTGTAATAATACATGATTTCGGACGCGGATTTCCTGCGAAAGCCTTTCGCAGGAAGTTCCTGTGCAAGGATTCTGGGTGGGGCCCACTTAGATGTTTGTGAGAAATCCAATCCCTCTATCCGTGTTTGAAGCTCATTTTATGAAGTGAGACCAAAAACGAGGATGATCCAAAACTCGAGTGGGCCACACGAGAGGAAACAGTGGAAATTTAGTGACCACCGTTGAAACATTTATATGGCCATAAAAGTTCTGTAACGGTCTAATTTTTTTGATGTTTTCACTTTATCTGAGTGAAAATGACCTTATAAACGGCTTCGATGGCATATAAACAGCAAGGTGGAGCCTACGAAGGTTTCAACGGTAGGAATTCCTTTCCACACTATTTCATCTCCTATGGCCCACTTGAGTTTTGGATCCTCCTCGTTTTTGGTAACACGTCTTAAAATGAGGTCGAAAAAAGGATGGATGGGTTTGATTTCTCACAAACATGGCAGTAGGCCCCACCCAGAATCCTTGCGCAGGAACCCCGTGCGAAAGGCTTTCGCAGGAAATCCGCGTCCCATGATTTCACACGATTTTTATATGTTTCTTTTGTCATTTTCTCTTTAGATCGGAAGCGGATTGGCTGGTGTACCGCACACCACTGACATGGCTGGTGGGTTGATGTCTTCAAGTTATGTGGGTCCCATCATGAGGTATGAATTATATCCAAGCTGGCCGTCCACTTGGCCAGCTCTTCTTAAGGCTTAAACAGAAAAATAAGATAGATCCAAAGATCCAGTGAACCACATGGTAAAAAACAACAGGGGATCGATCATCTACCATTGAAACTTATTTGAAGACCAAGTAAATTTTGGATCAATATGATATTTGTTTTTCCTCTTCATACTGGTCAGTGTGACTTATGAACAGATTGGATGGAAAATAAATGTTATGATGAGCCGTACGGATGTTTTAATGGTGAGAATTATTGTTATGGTGGGCCCCACAGATGTTTTAATGGTGAGAATCATTATCGCACTGCTATTTGTGGTGTGGTCCACTTGAGTTTTGGATATGACTCATTTTTAGAAGGAATATAAAAGATAATGTCATCAAATGGATGAACGGCGTGGATATAATAAGTGCATCATTATTAGGCCCCGTAACTTTGATATCCTTTGAACCGTTACTAGAACTCAGCCTTCGAGGATCGTAACTGAGCGTCGTCTCCGCATGATGCGCGCCCACAACAGCTAGGTTGGTGGGGAAACGGATTGGCTACCCCCAAGCCAATGGCCGGTGGTGGGTGCTATGTGGGCCCCACTATGATGTATGTGTTTCATCCATGCCGTCCATCTATTTTTAAAGATCATTTCACAGTATTAGTTCAAAAATGAGTTATATCCAAATCTCAAGGACCACATTACAGGAAACAGTGTTGAATGAGGGTTGACCATTAAAAACATTTTGGGAGCCATAAAAGTTTTGGATTAAGCTGATATTTTTTTTAAAAAAAATCTTCATCTGGGTCTGTATGACCTAATCAACAGATTGGATGTCAAATAAACAGTATAGTGGGCCTTAGGAGGATTTTAATGGTGTATATCCAATCACTATTGTTTTCATGTGGTGTTATCCACCTGAGATTTATATCCCTTTCATTTTTGGGATCAAGCCATAAATTGATATGTAAAAATGGATGAAATACGTACATCATGGTGGGGCCCACAGAGCACCGACCACCAACCACATGGATGGTAGCAGGGGAATAGCCAATCCGTTTCCGGTTGGTGGTGTGTGGTACTCCAGCCAATCCGCTTCCGTTTATTCCTTTTGGTTCACCGGACACGGATCGCGTCCTACCTAATCCGTCCGGGCGGGGCTCTGTGAGACCCACCGTGATGTAAGTGTTTTATCCACTCCGTTCAGTGCTTTGGGAATATCATTTTAAGATGCAATAGTAAGCATTAGCATGTACAAAGCTCCAATGGACCACACCAAAGAAAGCTGTGTTGATAATGACACCCACCGTTGAAACCTTTATAAGGGCCAGCGTGATGTTTTTTTACCATCCAACCTATTAATAATGTCATGTAGACGTGGATGAAGTGAAAACACAAATGTCAGCTTGATCTGAAGCTTCTCCAGCTCCTAAGAATTTTTTAATGGTGGAAGTTCAATCCCCACTTTGTGGCCCACTTAATCCTTAGACGTGCCTAATTTTTTGGTTCACATATTATAATTATCTGATAAAAGCGTTTAACGGCGTAGATAAAACAGTTACATCCCAGTGGCCCCCACAGAGCCCTGCCTGGATGGATTACCGTTCGGGCGGGGGTAGGACGCAATCCGCGTCCTGGTTCACCAACCAAGCATTGCATCCGACTGTACAGTAATCCGGCCCCTCCCCCCACCATCGAATGACTAGTGATCGGTGCTCTGTGGGCCCTGCAATGATGTATGTGTTTCATCCATGCCGTTCATTTATTTTTCTAGATCATTTTAGGGTATGAAACAAAAAATGAGGTATATCCCAATCTTAAGTGGACAACATTACAGGAAACAGTGTTGAATGAATGTAGACCATTAAAAAAATTTTAGGGGCCATAAAAGTTTTGGATCAAGCTGATCTTTGTTTTTTTCCTTTCATCTAAGTCTTTATGACCTAATCAACAGATTGCATGTCAAATAAACAGTACAGTGGGCCCATTGTGATGATTGGGCTTTATCCATGCGGTTCATCTGTTTTTCATATCATTTTATAATATGATCCAAAAATGAGTTATATCCAACGCTCAAGTAAACTACATAGTAGGAATTGATCACCCATAGCAGCAGGTCTAAGCCGACATTTGTCTTTTCCCTTCATGCATGATATAGAGGTGACCTTACAATTAGGTAGGATGGCAAATACACATCACTGGGGCTCTTAGAAAGATTTCAACATTGGGTGTCATTGTCATTGCTGGTCCGATGGAGTCTTGGATCTTCCTCATTTTTTAAGTTTTTACAGCTTACCTCGAAATAATCTGAAAAAATGGATAAAAGGCATGAATAAAACCTAGACATCGAGGTAGGCCCCACATAGCTCCTGCCATGATGGATTATTTTACAGGTACAGCAGGACGAAATCCGCTTCCCGCGGTCGGTGGGTTCGGTTGGACAATCTGTAAAGCATGGAATACATTTAATTTTGAACTTTGATAATCCGGCAGAGTGTGCTGGATGATGCACAGGTGCTTAGAAATTACACGTCGCATATAAGTATGTCAAATTAAATGGTCCAAATTATGGCTCATGGGTTAGATGTATCATGAACTAAAATTTTCTTTAATTTGATTATCTGACTTTCAGAGTAGTGGATATTTATTCAACTGCTAAAAGTGAAAAAAATCCAATAATCATATTTCAACAAGCAAATGTCCACAGATCAAAGGTTAGGTACCTTTTACATAATTTGATCTTGGGACTGAAATTTAAGGACAGTGGGTTCCACAATTTAGTCAGTTTAATTTAAAATAGTGCATGCCACGTGTACAATATCTCTGAGTGCCTGCATATGAAGCGACATACGCTGCCTGAGTATTTTATAACTCCCCCATTCCAAAATACGGCCAAGGGCAGGGGTGTCAATGGGCCAGGCTCGGTCCTGTATAATTAGAATTTAAAATAGAGCCGGCCCAAAACGGTTCAAAATCCAGGCCAAGACCTACACCAGGCTCAGCCCATTGACAGCCCCGGCCAACTAGAAAAAAGCAAATATGCTTCACGTGGAGTTCGGATTCGGTAGTGACCCTATAGTACTAGAAACGCTCCATGAGCCCCACCATGATTTATGTGTTTTAGGATGCCTTCCATCTATTTTCCCATTATTTTAGGGTTTCAGCCCAAAAATAGACAAATCCAAATATCAGTTGTGCCACACTAGTGATTGGATGCACACCATTAAAAACATTTTCAAAGCCACGCATTTTTTTAGATCAAGTTGATACCGTGTTTTTCCTTCATCCATGCCTATGCCATGACCGAATCAATAGGTTGGAAGGCAAATAAATATTAAATCGAGATTAGGTGATATAATGCAAGGTCTTCCAAGAGTGAAAGAAGTGTCAGAAGTATGTTGACTGGTGTAGGCCCTAAAAAGTTTTTAATGATAGGCCTTCAATCACCACTCCGGGTCTTGCCTCGGTAGATTTAGATATGCTTCACTTTTGGGCTTACGCTTTAAACCAGCTGGATGGGCATGTATGGGTCATTGCACAAAGACTTATGCCCTAAAATGCTTAAAAATGATATCGCAACATGGATAGGCATTTAATGATACAACTATTACCATTAAATTAAGTCAATTTATAACCGTAGTGGATTACAATCGCAAAAAAACTTATGAGTCAGGCATGGTGGTATGGACACTGTTTCTAAGTTGTTGGCATACGTTGAGGTAACATGCCTCTCACATAGGCAAAACATTGGATGACGAACCCGCCATGTTAGTAAAACATTAGGTGACGAGCGTCCCTATAGTGACTATCGATGAATGTTGCGACCCTACTATGTTATTAATGGTTTGGGTCGCATGCCTTCTCTACATTCGGGGTATGGGTGATGACATTCACCGTAGATGTGATTTTCCTTGGACAACAAGCACTAATATTGACCTGATTGAGTTGTATAAACTATTAGGTGATAAACCTAAATTTGAATCAAGGGACATTGGTGAGGGGCCGCTATGTGCCACCACGACTATTGATAGAATGGATGTATCCTAGTTTTACCGATCAATTGATTGAATTGGACATAATAACTACTTGGCTAATTATGTATATCATTAAATTGTTAAGTTGTGTTGTGGGCTAAACATTGCGCATATGTTAATGTCTTCTTTAATAATTGTGTTGATGTGGAAAGTTTACGACTGTTGTGTTCTTAAGCATTTATCATGTTAAACACTGTTGGGTTGTGTTGCGGGGTAACCATCGTGCATATCATCATGTCATTCATACATTTAAATAATTAACTTAAAAGAGTTTGTTTTATAATGCTATAATTGATTATGCTTAATCGTGTTGATAACATGTGTAACTTAAAAAATGTAACTACTAAGTTAGCTACTAACTCTTACATGGGATGACGTTTTAAAACACCAATCAGGTGATATTATCGATGCAGGTACTATTGAGATCTCAGACTAGTAGGCTTAGATCGGCTTGTACCACCGCTGTTATTTTTTGGAGGATTTAGCTAAAATCGAAAGTTTTACACTTTAATCAAAGCCCGAAATTGAGTTCAGGTCGAGTTCGGATAGGTCCCAGTTCGGCCTGACTCGGTCCGAAACCCGACCCGACCCGACCCGCTAAGTGTATATAATATATATATATATATATATATATTCTCAAATAACCTAACCCTACCTGTCCCTTCCCACTTTTCCCTTTTGAGATCGCCTGACCCCAGCAACAGCGCCCGACCCCACCAAACCCTACTCCTTTCTCCTTGCCCGACAGCCCGACCCCACCACCAAATCTCTGTAATCTCTCTCTCTCTCTCTCTCATCTCTAATCTCTCTCTCTCTCTCTCTCTCTCTCGTCAGACACTGTTCGACCATAGTTCGACGCCCCCCTTATGCTCTCACCTCTCCAATCTCTCTCTTTCTCGTCCGACCAACGGGCGGACGTTGGCCGACCACAGTCCGACGCCTATGTTCACTGGTTCTGGGAAGACAAACTTTTTCCATGGTATGTAATTGCATTCCAACCCATTTTCTTACTCAAGTTTTGATCAGTGGATCCTCATTACTTTGGTCCCTATATTCAATGGATGGCTCAGATCTCTAGTACTAACATGTATTCCCGCTCCCTCGCATACCATACGCATCAGATATACGCCCCTCCTATATGTTGATATACATATTTTTAGCTGTCCATTTGTTTCAAAGGCTTCACCCGTTCATGAGCTGAATGCCTATAGACTGCTCAGTGTCCCATGTGTGTTATGTCAGCATGTGTGGGGGGGTATGCAGAGGCCGTGAAATACATGCATGTTGATGTGGTATAGCAAATTCTAGCCAGGGATATCGGTGGCTAAATGACTTTAACTTGGGTAACTCTAGCAATTTCCTTGGCAAATTCAGTTGATACGAACTTGTTTTCAGTGTCGATTACTAGAAGAGACATCCCTGCTTTGTATATTTTCCCAACAACATCTAGAATCTCATCCTTGAGAGCCCAAAAATAAAAATAAAAATCGAATGAGCTTGCCAGATAAGAAGATTAGTGTACTGCCTCATGAGGAAATAAATAGGGAGATGTATGACCAATAAAAAAAAGGGAGGTATATGACAATATTCAACCAAGATTATCTACAGTACATTGATAAGGGACCCACCCCAGATGCCCCATAAAAAAGAACAAAAATAAAATAAAATAAACAGTGTTAGTAGCGACATCGCTACTAGCCGAAACTTTGTGGGCCCCACAATGATATCCATGCCGTCTGTCCATTTTGGATCATTATTTTAGTGCATGAGCCCAAAACTGAGGCAGATCCAGATCTCAGGTGGACCACACCCAGGAAACAGTGTTAGTTGAATGCTCACCATTGAGAATTTCCTAGGACCCACTGTAATGTTTATTTGTCATCCTACCTGTTGATTAGGTCATAAAGACCTGGATGAAAGAAAAACAAAAAAAAATAAATTCAGCTTGATCCAAAACTTCTGTAGCTGTAATAAGTTTTTAATAGTGGCTGTTCAAAAATTCAGCTCAGAGTTTCTAATAAGTTTTTAATAGGGCCCACTGTCCATCCATTTTTCCATACCATTTTAGGATATCAGCTCAAAAAGGAAGAAGAACCAAGTCTCATGAGCCACTGTAATGTTTATTTGCCATCCAACCTGGAAAAATCAAATATTAGCTTGATCTAAACTTTTGTGGGCTATTAATGGTCCATCACCATTGTTTCCTACAGTGTAGTCCACCCGAGAATTGAATTTATTTCATTTGTTTTGGCTCATGCACATTGTCATTCACTGTAGTGGAATATGGTGGTGAGGCTTAATGTTTTCATTTAAATTATATATTTTAATCCCACATATAGCTATTGTTTTACACCCTTTCTTAGGCAAAACCATGTCAACCCAAAAATGTGTTCTTTGATTTTGCCGTTTCTTTGGCCAGATTTCAATCATTTTCTTCAAAATAGAACAAATTTTAATGCGGATATTTCTCAGAGGGCACTTTTCGCGGTATGGAGTTTTGGTGGTTATGGTACAAGCTTAGAACCAGAAAATACTGTGCCCTTACATTATCAATGATTATATAATTCCCCTGTAGCTTTCAAGGCAATCTAAAGTTAAATCTGAGTTGAGTGACTTAGTCTACAACTTTGAGCTTCTTGCCCTTTTTCAATTTAGGAAAATCAGATTGTAAAATGGGGCTATGAGGTTAGTATCGGCCAAAACCAGTATGTATTGCCCAATGCATACCAGTAACATTCATGGACAATACAGCTATATCAGCCTGAAACAGCCCAATACAGGGTGATGACCCTATATCAGTGTTGAAATATGACCACATGGGTGGTGAATGATATGATATTGATATGCCAGAACAGATTTTTGAACCAGTGTGGCAATCTTCCAAACACAAGTGCATAAATATAAGTGCATTTTCAAACTGAGTAGAAAAGTAATAAATACAAGTGCATTTTGAACTTCCAGATGTATGATTTGTGATTTATTTATATCTTTCATTGCAATATTTGATAATTGATTTCAGTTTGACTAAATAAATATGTGCACACTAAGTAGTCATTTATATTTTTATAAATGTTGTTAAAGTTAGTTTAATGATGAATGATACTTGCGATTGAGAATGACAATAAACAACTTATTATATATATATATATATATATGTTATCCTTGGAGAATTTATTTTTCAGGGGGACATGATATTCTTGTAGCCTATGGTATGGTGCCCCAATATTGTTTGTATGTTACTAGTGTATATAATAGATATTATTAGGTTAATTTATCAAAACAAAATCTGAAAAGTTATTTTAAACACATTTTGTCATTAGTTAGCTACATGTTGAATGTCAATTACGATTAATTATGGAATTGTTTAAGTATATGACTATCAGAACAACAACCCGTTTGGTAGAAGAGGTAACACCTCTAGCCGTGCTCTTTGAGCAGTAGCTCCTTTGGAGCTCGCTTTCACATTGTCCCAAGGGTCCTAGCGTGGAACTACCAGATCTGCCAAATGTTTTTTGTTTTAGTCTTAATCTATGCTTATACCAATTGCCTATTGAATATATTTTTATTTTTTTATTTTTGTTGTAGTATAAGATAATCAGTTGCCCACTTGAGGATTTTTATATTGCCAGACATAAATTGAGTGTGTTCATGGATGCATAGAAATTCTCAAATTTTTTCTTTTTGGACAGTTCAATGTTGGATAGACAGTAATGTTTTCATTTATTATAATTTAAATGCACATGCTTGTTTCGGTTCGTCTCTCCTAATTCTCTCTGGATATATTTCTTGTATTTACTTCCTCATCAAATATCTACACTTTGTGTGGATAGTTGACGTGTGAATCAAATACAAGATTAATATGAGTCCAGAATTTGAGTCCTATGGTTAAATTTTGGCGTAGCATTTAAATTTAATAATGAAAGCATTACTATTTATTCAACATTGAATGAGTAACTGATTTAATTATTTTTTATATTGATGTTGTAGTATAGGATAATCAGTTACCCATTTGAGGATTTCTATGTTACCAGACATAGATTGAGTGTGTTCATGGATGTATAGAAATTCTCAAATTGTCCTTTTTTGGACAGTTCAATGTTGGATATATATTAATATTTTCATTTATTCTAATTTAAATGCAGATGCTTGTTTCGGTTCGTCTCTCCTAATTCTCTCTGGATATATTTCTTGCATTTACTTCCTCATCAAATATCCACACTTTGTGTGGATAGTTGACGTGTGAATCAAATCCAAGATTAATATATTCTAGAGAGATAAGGGGAGATGCTGCCGAAATTTTGGCGTGGCATTTAAATTGAATAATGAAAGCATTACTATCTATCCAGCATTGAATGGGTAACTGATTTATCCGCTTAGGAAATTCTTTACTTAGGTCCAAGGATAAATGAAATTGTTTCATATCTTTAGATATGGCTAGTGAGGATGAAGTCCCACCTAACCCTAGTGCCGGTGCCGGTGCGTCAGCCACCTTACCACTTATTGTTGAGGGAGAGGGGTCTTCAACTGCAAACAAAGGAAAGAAACAGTCAGTTGTCTGGGATGATTTTGAAGTAGTAGTTAACAATGTCCCCAAGATCAGATGTATGCACTGCAAAAGTCTATACACCAAAAGTGTCGGGGGGTCGACGTCTCATTTAAATAGACATAGACAAAGTTGCATAAGGAGACCTAAACTTCCACGTTTAGGCCAACAATTACTATCGTTTACAAAGTCCGAAGGATCTGCTTCTGAAGGTACACTTACCACTCATAAGTTTGAAAAAGGGAAGCTGAAGGAGTGGTTTGCAAAGCTTATTATCATTGATGAGCAGCCATTTAAGATGGTAGAGAGTGAAATATTTATGGGATATAGTAAATACCTTAATCCTCAGTTTGAGAAGGTCTCCCGTGTTACTGTGAAGAGGGAGTGCATGAAGATGTATGCCAGTGAGAAAATGAAGCTGAAAGCAGTTTTAGATTCGGTTTCAAGGGTAAGTTTGACGTCTGATATGTGGACGGCGCAAAATCAAAGAAAGGGTTACATTTCATTGACTGCACACTATGTTGATGAAAATTGAAAACTCTGCAAGAGAATATTGAACTTTCGCCACCTTCCACCTCCCCATTCCGGTTTGGTTATTTCAGATTGCATTTACAACTGTCTACGAGATTGGGGCATTGAAAAGAAAGTCAGTTCATTAACTTTAGATAATGCTTCGACAAATGACAGTGTAATATCATTCTTACGTAACCAGTTCAAGGCAACCGACAATTTATTTTTTGAGGGAAAAATATTTCATGTTCAGTGTTGTGCATACATTCTCAACTTAATTGTACAAGAAGGGTTGAAATCAATTGACTAAACTATAGAGAATGTGAGGGAGAGTGCGAAGTACATAAGAGGCTCACCGTCAAGATTGAGTATATGAAATGGCATCATCCAACGTCTGAATTTAACGTCTCCAAAAATGTTAAAGCTAGATGTATGCACACGTTGAAATTCCACTTTTGAGATGTTGGATTCGGCCCTGGAATTGGAACATGCCTTTCCAGAATATGCTGTGTGTGATAGAACATATGCTTGGTTGCCTACTGATGATGATTGGAGCAAAGTGAAAGAAGTTCACAAAATTTTTAAAGTTTTTTATGATTGTACGAAATATTTTCTGCCAATAAGTTTCCTACAGCAAATATGTTTCTTCTATCTATGTGGAAGATCAAGGATGCCCTGAAGAAATCTGCTGATGACGGTCCATTTTTTCTCTAAATCATGACAGGTGGTATGCAAATAAAGTTCGATAAGTACTGGGATGATTGTCATCTGATAATGTCCTTCGCCGTTGTTCTTGATCCTCGGCGCAAGATGAGTTATGTTAAGTACATCTTCATGAGGATTTATCCTACTTAAAAGGCAATATCTGAAACCTCGAAGGTTTGTGATGCAATCGAAGCATTGTACAACGCGTACACAACCACAGTGTCCACACCAAGTGCTTCTGACGTTAGATCGCAAGTTGCTTCAAGCTTCGACGATGCTGATTTCTCGTCTTTCTTAGCAAAAGAAAATACAGACACAGACACGAAAGAATCAGAGTTAGACATGTATCTCAAATAGTTAGTCGTACGCGGTAGGATTCAGAGTTCGATGTTTTGGAGTGGTGGAAATTGAAAGTTAGTGAATGAAAATACCTTATATTATCGATGATGGCACGAGATATTTTGTCAGTTCCTATTTTAACCGTGGCATTAGAATATGCTTTTAATACAGGAAGTAGGGTCGTGAGCAAGACTAGAAGTTCCCTTGCACCAGAAATAATGGAAGCATTAATTTGTACACAAGATTGGTTGCGTCCGAGTTTAGGAGGTTATGATCTTGATGAGGAAGAGGAGAATGTGAATGAATCCGTAATACATGAAACAACAGCAATATGATGGTTGTTTGGGATGGATGTTATGATCTTGTTAGATTATTTGAATTTGCAAATGCTGTAATGGGTACTCTTTTATTTTTATTTATCTATTATGTTGATGGATGTTATGCAAGCTGTGCAATGCATTAATGGCTTTTTTTAATCCATAAATTACTTTTATTTTATATCGGTATTTCATTATTGCTAAAAAGCCTAAAATACTTTTCCAACACCATATATATATCTTCAAGCGAACCATTGATTGACGTTTGGGACTATGGCTCCTTAGTCCATTCTCCAAGGTCTGGAAAGTTAAAGATTTTATGTAATTTGTGTGGAGCAAAGTTTGTTAACAAAACTAATCGGCTCTGATTATACTTATCCTGTCGGGGTGAAGATGTAAAACCGTGTCCTAAAGCCTCAAAAGAAATCCGAGTTCTTTTCCAAGAAGTTCTTGATTCAAACGAAAAAGCTTCTACTCCCCAATCCAAACTTTTTGAGGTAAAGGAGGAAGCTAAATTATTAACATTAGAAGAAGAACAATTCCAACTCGCCTTAAAGCGCAATATGGAAGAGGCCTCTACACATCAGTGATGTCCTCCAAGACCACATGATGTTAAGCAGGTTTAAGTTGTACGGGTAAAAAGAATAATAGTAAGAATTCAGTTAAGTTTCTCTCCAGTCTGGGTGTATTTTACAGGATGTTGGGAATTACGTATAAATCTTCTCATAAAAAAGTTTGAAAAATCTAATTCAGACTATACAAGAGGAGGGCGATAAAAAGTTATCTCCACCTTCTGAAGAGGGAGAGGTGAATGAGTATGTATATAAAGATTTAAATAGCTCGGGCTCAGCAGATGAATTTTCTTAATAGTAGTCAGTAGTGTATGACTGTATTCAGTTTGTATAAAATATTTTATTTTATGCTTTGTCAAATGTATGTAAATGTCCTGACTAGTTAGATTTTTTGTGGACTTTATAATTCAACTATCTAAATAGTTGATCGAGGGCCTTATAATGAGACGCGGATTACCTGCCAAAGCCTTTCCCATGAATTTGCTGTAAAGTTCGAAACTGGCCCAAACTCAAGTTTGAAACTGGCCCGAACTCGAAGGTTCAAAACTGGCCCGAACTCGTCTGATTGCTGCCGGGCCGGATTCGGGCGGAGATGTTGGCCCAGTGACCAGGCCCGGTTGGGTTCGGGCCTGGTGCGACTGTTGAACGGGCTTGGACGGGCTGAGGCCAGTTCGACTTGGCCCGACCCATGTACACCCCTATTACAACCGATCATAAGCACACACCGCTTGGATCAAACCTTCTTCACTCATGTAGGAGTGGATAAACAATAAGAGAACAAGAGAAAAATGGAGAGATCTCACCAATCACGAAGACGTAGAAGCGCTGAGACGTGGACTGCGAAGTAAATCACCTCTATGAGCAAAATCTCCCTTTCATAAGCTTCCTCTCTTTCTTTCTCTCTCTCTCACCTTTGATAGCCCTAAGCCCTTTTAGAGTACCTTTAGGAAACCTTAGAAAACTCCGGAATACACCCTAATCCCGCATACACCCCTTTATATAAGAATAGAAAGAGGTAGAATCCAAATAGGAAACAAAATCCACAAAATCTGCGTTTCCACAATTGCATATGCGTAACTCTTCGATGATATCGAAGGTCTCTCGATGACAGCCTTCGATATCATCTAAAGTCCATCGATGATATCGACAGGACCAAATCTGCGTAGACCTTCGATGTCATCAAAGGCCTTTGATGACAACCTTTGATTTCATCTAAGGTCCTTTGATGATATCGAAAATGGACCAAAACTTTCTAGCGACCAGGGGTGAAAAATTTCGAAAATACTTGATGATATCGAAACTGATTCGATTTCATCGAACCCAGCAATGAGGAAAAAATCTCCATCAAATCTCTCCATTTTCGACTCAGGAGGAGTTCGTCTTCTTTAAGTTAGGTAGGTTTCTACAAACCTCAAACTTGCCCTTGAGCAATGCCTTGACCATCATGTCTGACCCATTATCATCCGTGTGGACCTTTTCAACCTATAACACCTTGTGTTCTAAAGTATCCCTAATCCAGTGATACCGAATCTCTATATGCTTCAACTTGGAGTGCTAACTTGGATTCTTGCTTAAGTGTATAGCACTTTGACTATCGCAATAGACCACGTGATGCTCCTGCTTCAGGCTAAGTTCCTATAGGAACCTCTTCATTCAAAGCATCTCTTTTATATGCCTCTATGACTGCAATGTACTCGGCTTCTATCTTTGACAATGCTACGACCTTTTGTAGCTTGCTCCACCAAGAGACCGCTCCTCCTACAAACGTAAATATGAACCCCGATGTAGACTTTTTAGAATCTATGTCACTTGCCATATCTGTATCTATGTAGCCCTATAATACAAGTTTTTCGTCACCATAGCATAAGTTCAACCTGGATGAGCCTCTTAGATACCGCAGTATCCATTTCACCGCTGCCCATTGCTCTTTGTCAAGATTAGGAAGATACCGGCTGACAACACCAACTGCATATGCTATGTCTGGGCGCGTACATACCATAACATTTATCGAACTTCCCCCTACTGATGAGTAGGGTATCTTTTGCATCTAATCTGCCTCTGCCTTTGTCTTGGAACACTGCATGTTACTCAATCTGAAGTGACCATCCAGTGGAGTACTGACCGGCTTCACTGCATTCATATTGAACCGCTCTAGGACTTTCTCAATATACCGTTCTTGTGACAGCCAAAGCTTTTTTCTGCTTCTATTACAGGTTATCTACATTCCTAGAATCTGTTTAGTCGGACCCAAGTTTTTTATTGCAAACGACTTGCCTAACTCCTATTTTAGCTTGTCGATCTTCTTGATGTCTTTTCCCATGATGAGCATGTCATCAACATATAACAACAGAACTAAGAAATCACCATCCGAGAACTTGCACGTGAACACATAATGGTTTGACTCCATTTTGTCATACCCATGTTGTACCATGAACGAGTCGAACTTCTTGTACCATTGTTGTGGAGCTTGTTTCAACCCATACAAGCTCTTCCTCACCTACACACCATATGTTCCTTGCCATTGACTTCGAACCCTCTGGTTGGTACATGCAGATCTCTTCTTCCAGTCACCATGAAGAGAGACAATTTTAACATTTAAGCTGCTCTATCTTCGAGATCCATGCTAGTCGCCAACCCAAGCAACACCCGTATGGATGTCATCTTCACCACCGGTGAGAATATCTCCTTGAAGTCTATGCCTTTCCTCCAACCGAACTCTTTCACTACAAGTCCGGCCTTGAACCTCGTCTGTGAATTCTTACGCTCAACTGCTTTTTGAACACCCACTTTTGCTCGGTGCTTTCTTACGCTTAGGTAGTTTCACCATATCATAGTTGTGGGTCTTATGCAAGGATTCCATCTCCTCTTGCATAGCTTTCAACCACTCCTCCTTATACTCGTCGGCTAGGGCCTCGAAATAATCTTCGGCTCTCTTCTATCGGTGAGCATAATGTACTCATGCGGTGAGTACCTCTTGGACAATGTCTGTCCCTAGATGACCTCCTCATCTATGGCTCAACAGGTGGATCATGGGGGCTGCTCTCCCAGTCCATTTTCTGTAGGAACTCCTCGTCCTCTGCACCTTGTTGTACTCCCCGTCATCATGCACCACGGGAGGAATAATCGGATCCATGTCCTCTAACTCACGAACTAGGATGGTTCTTCTCTGGCTTACCAATGTTTTCTATATACGATCTTCACAGAAAACCACATCTTTGCTCCCGACGAGCTTCCTCTCGGTCGGATCCCATAATCGTAATCGAATTTTTCATCACTGTACCCCAAGAACACACACTGCCGATCTTCATATCGAGCTTGAACCTCTTATCCTTTAGTACGTGAATGGATGCTCTGCATCTAAACACCCTGAGATACTGTACGATGGATCTGTCCAGTCCACACCTTCTCGGTACTTCTCCATTCAATGGGATGATGGAGATCTATTTATCAAATACACCGTTGTGTGCATTGCTTCTCCCGAACGTCTTGGGCAACTTTGCATGGGATAACAAGCATATGATTCTCTCAACAATGGTGCACTTCATTCGCTCGGCTACACCATTATGTTGGGGGATCTTGGGAACCATCTGTTCATGTCGTATACCCAGGGGACTTACAATACTCTTGAAAGTCACCAATGTATTCACCACCATTGTCGGTGCGGATGCACTTTAATGATTTACTTCTCTCTCTCGACCATAGCATAAAACAATTTAAACACACCAAAGACCTCGTCCTTGGATTTCAAAGCATAAATCCAAACACTCTTAGATGCATCATCTATAAAAGTGACAAAATACAATACCCCACTCAAGGTTTTTGTCCTCATCGGACCACAAACATCTAGAATAAACCAAATTTAATGCATGCATTTTATTAACATGAGAAACAGCTTTAATAAATGAAACTCTATGTTGTTTCCTTGATAAACATGTCAATAATTGAATCTTCCGCTGCGTTCAACCCACCCTTGTACACATTAATACTTGCCTTATAAAGGGTGCAACACTTCTTTCCTCTAGCTATGATCAATGAACCCTTGATGAGCTTCCAGCGGCCACCAACAAATCGGATTTCATCGCCATCATCGTCTAGCCTTCTCTTCGACATCAAGTAGAGGTGAAGGTTTGGGATATGCCTCACATCCCTGAGAACCAATATGCAGCCCACATCAGTCTTCACACAAATATCACCAACCCCTATGATCTTCGATATGCCAAAATTTTTCATTTTCACGGTTCCATAGTCACCTGACTTATACCTTGTGAAGAAATTCCTGCGTGGAGTCGCATGAAACGAGGCTCCCGAGTCAATCACCCAGTCGATGTCCTGACTCGTAGCCGTGAGACAAACATCATGATCTGCTGAAAGAATAACTACAACGTTGCCATCTGAAACGACCACAGTGGAATCTGATTCATCTTCCTTTTCCTTTCCTTTTCCTTTCTTGTTGTTCTTATTCTTACGACATTCATGCTTATAGTGGCCCTTCTTGCCACAATTCCAGCAATCAACATCTTTCTTTGTGCTCGACTTGCCTCTTGATTTATGTCGGGCCTTCCTGCCTTTCCTGTTCTTTTTTCTCCCTCGTTCCTATGTCACAAGGGCCTCTTGCTGAGTAGACTCCTAAGACTTTCTCCTTGTCTCCTCATTGAAGAGACAGCTAGTAACCTGTTCCATGTATATCTTTTTTTTCTGGTGCGGAGTTACTTAGAGACACCACCAATGTCTCCCAACTATCAGGCAACGAACTAAGAAATAGTAAAGCCTACAATTCATCATTCAGGACCATCTTCATAACGGAGAGCTAGTTCACTATATTTCTGACCTCATTTATGTGCTTGGCTACAAAACCACCATTATTAAACTTGAGATTCACAAGTTGCCTTATCAGAAAGATTTTGTTAACAGCTGTCTTCCTCTCATACAGCCCTTCTAAGTTCATCCATAAGCTAGTGGCTTAAGGTCTCCGTAGACACATGGTGGAAACAGAATCATTCAGCCATTGTTTAATAAACCTCACCGTCTTCCAGTCCAAGTTTCTTTCAATCATCATCAGACATATCCTTGGATTTTGTTGATATGCCTAAAATTGAAAAATATAAGTCCTTGCAATAAAGCAAGTCCTCCATCTTAGCTTTCCATATGGTCGATTAGAACCATTGAGGCTAATCATCCTTGATGAGCCACCTTCCATAATTCGGAATCGATCTCACTCGTTCAATGAACTAAGCTTTGATACCACTTTGTTAGGGGCCTTGCACAAAACCTTAGGATCTAGCCTCTAAAAACAAACCAATTATGGGATAATAAAACAATGAAATAAATCAAAGCACAAACCACACGACATAAGAGATTTTTACGTGAAAAACTCTCAAAGATGTAAAAATCACTGGACATTGTCCAAAGCAACAATTTATTATGAAGTAGAACATTACAACCGATTACAACCACACACTACTTGAATCAAACCTTCTTCACTCATGAAGGAGCAGATGAACGATAAGAGAATAATGAAAAACAGAGAAATCTCACCAATCACGAGGACGTATAAGCGCTGAGACGTTGACTGCGAAGTAGATCACCTCTACGAGCAGAATCTTCCTTCCACAAGCTTCCTCTCTCTCTTCTTTTTTTCTCTCTCACCTTTGATAACCCTAAAATCCTTTAGAAACTCCTTAGATAGCTTAAAAAAACCCTCTTGCATTACTATAAAATAACCCTAGGACCCCTATTTATAGTTTAGGCAACTCCCTTTTGCACCTCTTGCGAAACCACATCAGATTTACGTAGTCTACACCATATCCGGACTAAATCTGCGTAACTCTCGACTAGTCGAGCGGCCCACTTGACCGGTCGAGCCTAACCCTCGACTGGTCGAGCCTAACCCCCGACTGGTTGATACATTTAAATAATTAACTTAAAAGAGTTTGTTTTATAATGCTATAATTGATTATGCTTAATCGTGTTGATAACATGTGTAACTTAAAAAATGTAACTACTAAGTTAGCTACTAACTCTTACATGGGATGACGTTTTAAAACACCAATCAGGTGATATTATCGATGCAGGTACTATTGAGATCTCAGACTAGTAGGCTTAGATCGGCTTGTACCACCGCTGTTATTTTTTGGAGGATTTAGCTAAAATCGAAAGTTTTACACTTTAATTGTTTTGGATATGTATAATTACTATTTGGGCGGACATTATTTTTGAAATTGTATATTTTGAATATTAGTCATAAATTTTCGGATTTAAATACATTTGTTTAATTTTTCATACTGCTGATTTAAAACTACTCTTATTTTGATCATATGTAAGTGTTAATCAGACTGTACAGACATGTGGAAACTTGCCCGCGTGTATTTTTATTTGGTTCACACCCAGAAATTTAAGATTGAAGTCTCTGTAATCGAGTGCCGAATTTCACAGCATGACAAGACCTCGGGGCATGATCCCAAAAAGGAATCATATCCAAACTTTAAGCGGACCATACCACATAAAGAAGTATGGATTAAATGCCTACTTTTGAAAACTTCTCGGGGGCCACATAAGTTTCCGATCAAGTTGATAGTTATGTTTTTTTTTCATCCATATTTGAGTGACCTTATGAATATGTCAGATGACAAATAAACATCATAGTGGCCGTGGGAAGGTTTCAATGGGGCACCTTGTTGTCGCTATTGCTTTCATGCTGTGGTCTATTTGAGATTTGGATTTGCCTCACTTTTGGGCTCATGCTTTAAAATGATTTTTCAAAATAAATAAACATGGATATAACACATATCACGAAGGTCACAGAACTTTGCTATATCAACACACTGCCTAGGTCAGTAGTGTGCGGCACACCAGACAACCAGCTTTCAGAGTGGATTAGGTGTATCGGGGGTAACAAATTAGCTGTTGTTTCCTAGACTGTGGGGCCACCTTTATGTATTGTACATCCACTTCGTCCATCAGTTTTTCTAGCTTATTTTAGGACATGGTCAAAAAATAAATTAGATCCAAATCTCAAGTATTAAACCACGGTACATGAAAGAATGATCACTGGATACCCACAGTTAAAAGCATCCTATGGCGCACCGTAATAATTATTTTCCATCTAACTTGTTAATAAGCTCACGCAGACCTAGATGAAGGTTAAACACAAATATCAGCTTGATATATATACTTCGTGGCCCCAAGAAGTTTTTAATAGTGGGATTTCAATCGCTGCTGTGTGGTCCACTTGAGATTTGGATCTGCTTCATTTTTTGAACCCATCTAATCCGCTCAGTATTCTGGTGCGTTCATCAGGTGGTCCACTCATGGGGTGGGGTACAGGTCTACCTTAATAATACTAGACCCCAGACTGGTAATGATTTTTCTTATAGCCAATTGTTTTTTTCATCCACATATGGCCCAAATGATGGATGAATCACTCTTACTTTTGGGATGTAAAATTCACAATGGACCAAACTTGATGAATGGACTAGATCTTCCACACGTGTCATTTGAACACGTGTGACCACAAATTGCCCCTTGAATCTATCCTCCCATGTGTGTGGCATTGCCATAGATGTGGTTTTAGGTACTTTCGCATGGTGTTTTCTATAAACCTTAGTTCGTTTCTATCAAGAGAGATCATTGTATTTAGAGTTATTTATTTATCTGTCTTTGAGCATAGTCAATTGGTGTAAATATATAAATGTACTAAAAGAAAATTACATGAATATCAGCATTATGGTTTGTATTTTTTCTCTTTTTCTTTTGATCGATATTCTTATAACCCCAAGAAAAACAATCCTAACCTCTATTTTATAAACACTTGTTTATTACAATACTGATGAATGGTTTTCACTTTCAACTATTTATTAAATGTCCACCAATCTAATAGAGAAATAACATAATAAGTGTAATTTTAATTATTCACATACTTTACATACATTTTCTAATTAATTTCTATGAACCTACATATCATCTATCAAACTCTACCAAAATATCAATTTTTTTCCGTATTGCAAGATCTTTCCTAACCCAACTCTACCAGCACGGTGACATTTGGGGGCTTGCTAAAGCCATGTGTGTACAAGGCATACTTTCTACACAATGCTACTGTGGGAGATTGGATTTTCAAAGTCATCCAACTATAAAGACATTCTAACCCAAAAGTCAAGCTCATCTTGTGAGTCATTATATTAGAAACAAGTGAATTATTTTAAAAACTTCTTTAACTTGTACATTTAATTTTTTCATGATCAGTGACCCACCTAATTCATTTGGGGATCTAACTCTTGGATTAGTGCATTAATAAAGTAGACTTTTTTAATGTTTGTCAAATATTTTTATTTTTGTGTAAGTAATTCTCAATATCAAGAAATTATTTATTGTTATTAAATGTTTCTCTTCTTAAAAGCATCCCAATTTTTTTAATTGTTTCAACTTTCAAATCATTAGGTTAGGAAGGACGGCTTTCTTTGCATCCTCACACCATTTCCACACAATGTCATTATCAACATGGAAAAAGTCCAGCAGATAATAATCACCATTCATGCAAGGGTGAGTTAGGAAATGCTTTTTCTACCTTCTTGTTCTGTTCTTCTGAACTTGAACCTAACCTGATGTCCTGCCCAACCCAACCCAACCCAATGCTTGTGATTGTTCCAAACCCAAACTAACCCAGCCCGAATTTGCTTAACCCAAACCCAACTCGAATCCAAATTAGGTTAGCATTGTCCAACTTGAACCCAACCCAAAGACCTTGAAAACCTGACTGGGTCAATTAGCTTGGGTCAACTTGGATTGTAGCCTTAATCACATGTATTTGGATTGGGTTTAGGTCTGGTCGGGTTGGGTTAGGTTGAGTACAGAGGAATTTGGGCTGGGTCATCTTGAGTTCGGGTTGGGTTCAGGTGGACCACCCAACCCGTACAAGTTGCACCCCTATAACAAACAGTGGTGGGCCTGGGTTTGAATTTGGGACGTGATCATGTAAGCACATCGATTGCGTCTACCACCGTACACATGGCCAAGCATGCCATGATCCAGGCCGTTGATTCAGTGGGCTCCATCATGTATGACCCATGGGTGAAAAGTTACACTGATCATGTCCTCCTAACCATCTCATCCACGGACTTGTGTCTTTTAATTGTAGGTTTTTAGTAGACCATTGCACTTTTTTGTTACCAACCTATTTACAGGCAGCTAATCAATGGGTCGGAGTTGTCCCACCAGTGAGATTTTTGGGCTGTGGCCCATCCATGGACGTTCTTACCAGATGGAGGCACAAACCACCATACACGTGGCCATATGTACGGTGGACATTAAATGTCAGCCGGCGTATTAAGACAGCATCAATTCGGATAAGGGAAGAACCTGCCGTCCAAAATTTAGTGGATGCCAGTTTGAAGATAATAATATCTTTTAGGGCTCTCTATCACGGGCCACTACTCGGCCGTGTATTCAACGACACGAGACCTTAATATACGAGTACATGCAACCAATGGGCATGCCATATGACGCAGGGATGAACGTGAGTCCCCCGTCCGGGTGACTGGAGATGATACGGTAGAGACGCAAGAACGGGATTATGGTAGAGCCATTTCTCTGCAGTACATGTGGTTGGTTGATATGCAGATTGGGTCCCGCCATATGTAAGGAGTCAACATGGATGGCTTATGTCTCAAAATCATACCTATTAGATAATCTTGTCCATCTTATCTGTGTCCAATAAAGTGACGGTGGAAAATGAAAGCAGTTAACGTCAAATATATGGTAGGGATGAAGCGTAGGAAAAGTTAAAAAGTAATGGATAGAATAGCCTCACGGCCACCGGTTTCATTTTTAAAATTAGATTGTAATAGGGTGGATTGCATTCAATGATGACTGTGTCAGTGGATTGCAGGCAATCCCATGGGATTGCTAAAACCAGGGCATCTACCACCAAGTATGTTTGGCTCGCCTAGTCAATCCTGGGATTACGCCCAGCCAATCCCTTCCAATTTGTTTATCCAAACATGTCTCAAGCAAAAATCATGGGATTAGGTGGGATTAGGAGGGATTGGGTGGATTTCAAGGTAATGATGGTGATGTCAGTGGATTGCTTGCCATCCCGTGGGATTGCTCCAATCCAGGCAGAATTTCATCGTGCTTGTTTGGCACGCCCGGCCAATCCCGGGATTACTCCTTCCAATCCCTTCTAATACAAGCTAATCCAATCCAGCCTGCCCGGCCAAACAGGCCCTTACTGTTTATAACAACTATATTTATTTATTTATTTGTAAGCCGTCTGTGAGTTAAAAAGAGGTTTTGATGTGCTATATATATATATATATATATATATATATATATATATATATATATATATATATAGCTCCTGGGACGGACTCGTGGGGAAAAGGTACTATGAGCTCGACCTCATGATAAGCTCCCATGAGGTCGAGCTGTGTGGGCCCCACCATAATGCGTGTCAACTATCAACACCGTGCATTTGATGGGTCCACTTTAAATTATGGGATATCTTAAAAATCATCCGTATATGGAACTCAGGTGGGCTATACCATCTAAAATCATGTGAAGACACCGTTAAAACATATAAAATCACTTGGTGGGGCCCACCGGAAAATTTCATGCGTCTGAAACTTGGTTTGAACCCTCATCCAAGTGGGACACATATAATGGATGGGCTGGATTTGCAAACGACATCTCGGTGGGCCCAAAAAACGGTTATGAATATTTTAATGGTGCACGGCCCCTCTCCACTTTTGTATGTGGTGTGACCCACACAAGTCACGGATTGACTTGATTTTTGAAACCTAGGCCCACTATGGAATGGTGCATCTGACTGATGGGGTAGATTTTCGAAACGCATCACAGTGGGGCCCACACAGCTTGACCTCATGTGACGGACTCGTGAGGTCGAGCGCATAGTACCTTTTCTAACACACACATATATATACATATATAGAAGACGATTCGATAAAGAGATGAGATTTAATAAATGCATATGAGGGTGGTATATGTCACATCACGTGAACAACCATGTGGAGGTACAATGTGTCTCACACGCCTCAGGTGTGGTCAGCCATGTGAAGGTACAGTGTGTCTCAAGTCTCCATTATAGCCTCTGTTGCCTAGTATATGTAGTGTTGAGGTGGTAATGTTAGCCTGCCTATACTTCTCGTGTGTTGAAGTGGGGATGTTAACCTGTCAATTTATGTATCTCGTAACAAGTTATGTTGATGGGATGCTGCCCCGCCTAGACGATAATCCGTACAGGGCTATGTGGGGCGCCCCACCGTGATGTAAGTGTTTTATCCACTTCGTTCATCGTTGTTTTTTTTTTTTTTTTTCCAGTTCATTTTAAGATATGAGCCAAAAAATAAGGCAGGTACATGTCTTAAGTGGACCAAAAAGTGGGGATTTAACGTCCACAGTTAAAAACTTCTTAGGAGCTAGAGAAGTTTTGGATTAAGCTAATATTTGTGTTTTTACTTCATCCATGTCTACATGACCTTATGAATAGGTTGGATGGTAAAAAAACATCACAGTGGCCTTTAGAAAGGTTTCAACTATGGCTGTGATCATCACTCCTTTGGTAGGGTCCACTGGAGCTATGGACCTACTTAATTTTTCAGATCATATTTTAAAATGATATGAGAAAAGCGATGAATATCGTAGATAAAACACTTACACCACAGTGGGCCCCATGGATCCTTGCTCAGACGAATTATCATCGGGGCGAGGTAGGACACAATTTGCATCCATGTTTATGATGCAGGTGCATCATCAAGGAAGAGTTGTGCACCATCACTAATAGGGCGCTCGTGCTACTTTGACTTGCTTTGCTTTTTAAGCTCTGCTCTTTACATTGGGGTGGGGTGGCACATGGGGTTGGGTTTGTGAGATGCAGAATAGCCATGGGATGGGTCCGATTGTGGGACCTGTGAGATGCGGGGTAGCCTACGGGGAGGTCTTGGTCGATTTGCCTGTGAGGCCCACCAAAGGGATATTCTGGTGCTTCCCTAATAACTCTAGAGTTTTTGATGTTGGCTAATACTCCTTGCATTAAGTGGTATCAGAGCGATGTAGAAGCTCTATTTGGTGGGCCCACATGATCATTGGGCTAGATCGTATGATTGGATTACTTTGTAAGTGTTTATTTTTCAACTATGATTCTTTCTCCTATTTCAAACCAATACCACAACCTTCCTTTATTAACGGGGTCAAATTAACCTAAATGAAAAATATTTGTTGAAATAGTCTTATGTTGCAAGGACTTAGACCTTACCCTGGAGGAAAATGAGTCTCCTAAGCCAACTGATTCCAGTTCAAAATCAAACAAAGCTTATTATAAGGCTTGGCTTAAGTATAATAAAATGTGTCTTAAGATCATGAAGAATGCATTCCCGGAGGCCATCAAAAGTGTCATGCTATATACTGAGAAAGTAAAAAAAAAATTGGTCGAGGAAGGGAACCAATTCTAGAAATTGGATAAGGTCGAGCTGAGTTTGCTTTTTAAATAAGCTAACTCATGCATCATACAACAACCATGGAAACATAAGGGAGTACATCGGTGAAATGTTCGATCTGGTCTCTAAAATCCGTGCGTTGGGCCCTGAGATAAAGGATGAACTCATCATTTACTTAATTTTGAACTCCCTACATCTTCAGTTCAATCTCTTTCATATAAGTTATAATACTCAAAATGAGAAATGAACTTTAAACTAATTAATTTCATAGTGTGTTCAGGAGGAAGATAGGCTCGGAGGGTTGGGCAAGACACACAGGGCACACCTAGTGACATCTGGTAAAGAATGTAATGCAAATAGGAAAAGGAAGCTAATACAAGAAATCATTCTTTAAGTCATTGAGGCAGAAATCAGGCCCCACCTACTAAGGGGCAATTGAGAGTAAAGTGAAATAAAAATGATGCCTACTTATTTAGCAAGAAGTTAGGTACTCAAAAGAAGGATTGAACAAATTTTAAAGAATGGCTAGTTAAGAAGGGTAAGAAACATGCATTAGTTTGTTTTGAATCTAATTTGATTAATATATCCACACTCTCCTGGTGGATAAATTCTAATACGTCTATTCACATATACAATTCTATGTATGATATGCTGCAATGTTGGTTGCCAACTGATGTTAAAAGATCAGTTTATATGCGGAACAACATAAGGGCAGATATGGAAGATGTTGGCGTCTATATATTTAAGTTATCGTCAACATGCATTTTTGATTTAGTAAATATTGTTTGTATGCCTTCTATAAGGCGTAATTTAGCTTTTATTTCTTGTTTAGACGGACTTGGTTATTCGTTTGAATTTGAGAATGGAAAGTTAAGTATTTAATCTAATTTAATTCGAATGTGATTGGTTTTGACACTTTAATTAATGATGCAGGGAAAGATGTGTAGAAGTTGAGCATGTCTTCCTCAAGGATAACTATTTTGAATCCATGGAGCTTCTCTGGACTCCTCACAAATATGCTTCAAATCTACGAGGAAAAATAAAAATTAATTCTAAAAAATTTGAAATAATTTTATTGAGGATGAAAAACGAGTTTACAACTCTTTAAATAAAGCTATGAACCCTATGGAGAAGTTTCGGAATTCAACTACAACTAAAACTCCCTAAAATCAGGATTTACTATAAATAGTAAACTTACTATTTATAGTTGGTTGTGATTTCTACTAGAGCACATGGTTTTCAGCCAAAAATGGTGTCTTATTTGGCCGAATCATGATGTTCCCCTAATTTTTCTAGGCACTTTTAGTGTTGGACACAACTCCTGAAGCCCAGCATATGAATAGTTACAATCAAACTAAAACTTACTAAAAATAGTAAAAAGGAAAATAAACAGGGACTTTGACCATCGAACTGATGGACTCTCACAAATTTAGCATGGGAAACCCGATGTAACAGGGTTGGGTGGCTAAAGTATCTCGTCCTACCCCAAAATCATTCTGGTTTGCGAGATACGTCCGTTTTAAGTTCTGACGGTCCGGATCACCTCCGTCTCTGATCGGGCCTTTTTTGGTCCATCTTGGCCACAAAATTATCCACGACCCGCTGTACATCAGTTAAGAACATATATCAGCCAAATTTGCAAGCTTTACACATAGATAATATCAATTATTGGCATGAAAATAGTAAACGTATTAAGCAAAGCTTATACCATAAAGATTCCTCCATGCTTTGATACAGCCGTTTAGGCTAGGTTTCTCTCGTAAGAGATTAAAAAGACTTGTAGGAAAGGTAATCATTTACTCTCTAGACCTTTTAGATTTTGAAATCCATAAAGACTGTATTAAAACTTAAACTGACCAGAGTTATAGAGTTATCCCATCCATCCACGACAAGTCTCATCATATAAATGGTTTTAATCACGATTTACGGACACAACTACTCGGATCAACTCGCACAATCTCAAGTCTGGGTTGCATCGGCAGACCAACTCATGGCATCCAATCAGATTGGTACTATCGGAGTCATCCGAGTCTTATGACCATAGTTTGATTGAAACGTTGATACAAACATCCTTAACCTGTCCATTCCTTTTGGTACAACGGTGGCCCACTTGACAATTGGACCAGGCCAATAAGTCTAGATTTCAAGGACCAATCCCTGACCTTATAGGGTCAGGCTGCCCAGTATGCCATCCCTATCTTAGGCCTGATTTGGAAAATACACATAGTCAAGGGTTTTGTGTGCAAACTGGATGGTTATATTAGTTAATCTGGACCATCCAGTCCAGTTGGTGGTGCACTTGATCAATAGATCCCATTCGTCTACATGATGGGCCAACTCTTAGATGGGTATGCACCCATACATCTGCTTCAGCTGGCTTTAAAACTAATATTGTTATCCATTGGATGTGGATGGCTTTTTGATCTAACTGTTCATACCCCAATCAAAATGACCCCAAATAAGAAATGCACTAACAATCCACATTGGGTGGAGAAGAGATGGAAGATTAGCGGTTTGGATCTTCCAATTTGGGATTTTTTTTTTTTTTTTGCCTTTAAAGAAATTATGTCCTTTTCGCACAAAATAAACTTGATCTCTCTTATAATAATCTTAAGTAATCTTCACATGTTGAAATGAATTTAAAATGATATAAGAAAATATATTTTGCATGATATGTTTAAAATCACTTGACCATTTTGCTCAAGGCCGTCAATCGGCCAGGCCAGCCCGTCTGGCTTTCAAGACTGTCCCATTTCTTCATGGCCTTGGACTGAAACAATAGACCCATGGCCTAAAATTAAGTGTCCATTAATCAGACTGGGCTAAATCTCTATCTAAAAACCTATCAAGGGTCCCACCCATGTAGGCTTTCGACTTCAGGGGCTCTATCGGGCACACTCCTTTCAGCCCATCATGGGCGTCATGGACCTGGCCTAACGCTGGGGCCTACTTATTACATTGTGGTCCGGTCTTGAACAGACCCTAGCCCAAGCCCATATTAACAACCCTAGTTTTGTTTGACCAGTTGCCTGATCTTTGACTCTTAAGCCCAAACGCGACTCGTGACATGAACACTGCGGCCCGATCCCGTTACTAGCCCTGGTACTGTGAATTGAATCTCCACCGTTGGTTGAGATGCTTTTGTAAGATTCCGTTCACAATGCACAGAAATCCTCCAGTGCGTTCGGCAGCTGGAATCATCAAAGAAATGTGATCTTTGGGTTGCTTACCACCATGTTCGGGCCCAGCTGATGAATGGCCTGGATCTCATACTGTATGGTAACTTGGATATTTGGGTCAGGACAACTTCTGTAAAAGTAGAATTGTTTATTTATAGAGTCAGACGGTGTGGATTTCTTCCAGCTGGATCCAGTCCGATGGTAGAAAGCCCTCCAAATGACGGCTAGGATCATTTGATAACGTTTTTGGAAGTATGGTCCATCCACGATGGGGCGCAAATGATAGATGGTATGGATGTTGTATATGCATGCTACATGTACGGGATAGAGTGCTTGTATGTATTTTATGTTTATTCATCCACACGCAGCCACACATGGCCTGATATGTCAACCTACAGATCCTAGCCTTCTGTCATGTGAGCCACTGCCTTTAGATCTTCTTTACAAAAAATGAGGCAGTTTCACCACTCAGGTGGGCCACATCGTAAGAAAATAAATGAATGGCAAGAAAAATTGCTTCACCCGTCTTTTCGTTTTTTACACAGTGGCCCACCTGAGGAGTAAAATGGACTAATTTTTTGCCTGAAGAGCTAAGCAGAGTGGCCCACTTTATGTAAAGCTTGGATATCTCACACGTATACCACGTGTGGGGGGGGTAGGCAGGAATCCACCCAAATGTGGATTTACAGAAGGGATTAAAATACAACTAATGAACTAGTGAAGGTCAAAAGACTTATTCACCCTTTTTTGGAATGAAAAACTACAGTCTAAAAGAAATTGCCAACTATTCTAACTTTCTAAGTGCACAATGGCTTAAAATAGATTATGGTTTTGGACTTTCAATCTCTCACAACATTTCATGCTTCTAATTATTCCTTTCTCATGGGAGATATTCTTCATGTATCTTCTAACCATGAACTTGTTCTCTGTTTTCAAATTTTGTACTGACAATGATGACTTCTTTGAATTTTATCTAACTTATTTTTATGTCAAAAATCGTCTTCAGGAAATCTATAAATTGAAGGAAGTATAAATGAAACTTGATCGCTTCAACATTGATCGTCATCTTTTTAAATCTCTCTACTTTCTTGCTGCTTATGTTGGGAAATATGTATTCATGAATTTACAAGTAAAAATGAATTACATTTTTTACTATGTGAAATGTCTAAAATTTATAGACTTCCTTTATTTCTAATTTATGTAAAGCCTTTTCTCCCAACAAATTATTCATTCTGATTTAGGGGTCTTTGCTCCTATCTTGTCTTCAAATGGCTATCATTACATATTTTTTGTGGATGCTTTTAGTTGTTATATTTGAATATATATTATCTTTAGTTCAAAATTTTGATACATTCAATGTATTTATTTGCTTTAAAATTATAGTTGAAAACTAATTTAAGCATAAAATCAATAATTTCTACAGAGATGGGGTAGTGAATGTATTAAATTTGCATCTTTTCTTGCGTCTAAATGTATTAAGCATCATCTATCATGTCCCCATATACCTAAACAAAACAAGTTTACTGTACGCAAGCATAAGCATATAGTTTAAATTGGACTCACCTTAATGGCACAATCTATGGTTCCCCATCATTTTTGGAATCTTGACTTCGATACTATCATTTTCCCCATCAATCAATTACGTTCTCCTATTATTAATAATAAAATCTCATTTTGAATGTCATTTTAGTAAGGTTCCCAATTACAATTTTTTGAAAGTTGTTAGTAGTAAATACTTTTCCTTCTTTTGTTCATATAAAGCTAATAAGCTTGTTCTTCATTCTCTACCATGCATTTTCTTAGTTACGCTTAGTTATGGTGGGCAACCTCATGCATATTGATGTTTTCATGCTCTTATTAGGCATTTTTATATCTCTTGACATGTTATCTTTAACAAGACCAAATTTCATTTTTCTCAAACCGCCCTACAAAAACCTCCTCCCAACCTACCCTCTCTCACCATTATTTGTGTCCACCTTTCATATCTCTTACAAACCATTCACCTTATACCTCACTCGTGCCGTCATCCGTGTCCTCTCCGGCTTCACTTTTCCCTCTTTGATTACTTGCCATGTCACCCCTAACCACTACCCAACCCACTCACCCTTCTCCATCACCTATTTTGCCCACTTCCACTCTCCTTGCTAAACCTCTTTTGGCCGAATTAGTAACTATTTCTGATTAGCATGCACTTAAACCATTTGAACCTATGGCACCACCTCCTTCTAAACGAGCTAAGGATGCCTCCATAAAATCTCGTGTTCCAACTCACAACATGGTCACTAGTATAATGAATGGCACTTTCAAACCTAAAAACCCTCATTGCTCCGCGTTATTCACTTGTAATTGATTCCAACACTGTGCCTACATATATACTTCACCAATGCAAATAAAGATCCTCATTGTTGGGTTGCTATGTTTGACAAGTTTAATGCTTTTCTACCAAATAATATATAGAACTTGGTACCTCCCTCTCTGGTTATGAATGTCATTGGTTACAAATGGGTGTTTCGGCTTAAATGCAAGCCTGGTGGTTTTATTGATCATTATAAAGCACGATTTATTGTAAAGGATTTCAATCAAAAAGAGGATTGGACTATGATAAAACGTTCAATCCAATTATCAAATCAGCCACTACTCAGAACTATATTGAACATTTTTGTGAGTAAAGGATGGCTTTTTCGTCAACTTAACATCCAAAATGCCTTCTTGCATGGTACTCTTAATGAAGAGGTCTTCTTGTGTCAATCTCTTGGTTTTGCTGATTCTTAGTTTTCTAATTATGTATATTTTCTTAAAAGACACAATATGGTTTAAAGCAAGCGCCTCGTGCATGGTATCACAAACTTGGTATGCTTCTTCATCATCTCAACTTTATTTATCATGCAAAAAGGGTCTCTCGCTATGTGTTTGCTTGTCTATGTCAATGACATTTGTTGATGTCAAAATCTGGTCAGCACTCCCCTCAGTCTCCCGAACCGTAGACCACTGCAGCGTCTTGATCCTGCACAATGAAAACAGGCAAAGGTGACCCTGGCTAAGCCGGAGGACCCTTCGATGCCTAATTCAGGTTAAGGGAATCTGGGTCTAAGTGGGGAGTAATGGAGGATGTCAGATCTTGTGTACCTGTAGTGGTAGGGTCTCAATGTATTTATATCTGACTGTTGGATAGTTCAGGCCCGCTATTGTCAGCATGATTTACCCAATCAGCGGGATACTGAGATCGTGGGGATATCATACGCAATTCATGGATCGTGTAGCATATTGAGCGGATAATGTGTATCTGGGAGCGAAGTATTCGACCACGTTCGCTTATGGTAGTTTCCGAATTTGGCAGACGGAGTACCTGTCTCAACATATTACCTCGGCTCAGCTCGTCTTGACAAAACGTCACTTAGCCTTGGTCATTTAGCTTGCTGAAGAAAACTTTCTTGGTCCGAGTCACATTTCGAACTGAGCTAGTGGACCCAGCTTCTTAATTGTCAAGTGTTTTGGAATCCTTTTATGAAAACCTTCTACTTGAAGTCCGAGGCAAGATATCGGATTTATCTTATCAGGTCAGACCTCTTACAATCGACGTCAGTGATCGGATCGTTCGTCTTCCATCAGATGTTAGGAAAACGGCTTATCACTTCCGATCGGAATGTTGAAGTCACTCCGATCTGCAGTCTCAAAGTAAGAGCACCTTTATGGTGTACGACCTCTTCAGAGGCGCTCACACTAAGTCGACGAGCATCACCTACGTTGTTCACGCACTTGGTTGAATTAGTTTGGTGCTTACCCTTGGATTTATTAGAGGCTCAGATCTTCCCATAACAAAATTATTATCACGAACTCCTTCAATGGTGTTATTCTTCAACTTATAGAAGCTTAAGCTCTGAATTTGCCATTAAAAATCTTGGTCCACCTAACTACTTTTTGGGTGTTGAAGCTTTTTGTAGTTTCAATGGTATGTTTCTTCACAAGTTTAATATGGATAGGGCTAAACGTACTGGTACTTTTATGGCATTTAGTCTTTAACTCTCTCAGTATTAAGGCAAGCCTCTGATAGATTTTACGTCATATCAATCTTCTTAAAGCACTTCAATATCTCACCCTTATGAGGATGAATATTTCATTTAAGTGAATAAAGTGCGACAATTCATGCATTCTCTCACTCTCGAATAAAATGTGACAATTTTTAGTTACTTGAAGCACACTATCCATTATGGTTTCATGATATGACTGGCTTCTAATTTTCAACTTCATATTTTTATTGATGTTGATTGGGTCAGTTGCTTAGATGATCGTTGCAGTACGATTTGCTATCTTCTCTTTCTTGGACTAAATCTTATATCTTAGAGTGCCTGAAAGCAAATAATTGTTTCTAAGTCTAACACTGAGGTCAAATATTGTGACATTGCTCTTGCCATCGGTGGAACTTCCTTGAGTTCAATACTTGCTTCGTGAGTTAGGCATTTCTACTAATCGTCCTCTTCTTTGGTGTGACAACATTGGTGTCACGGACTTAACGCTTAATCCAATGTTCCATGCCTGAACAAAACATATTGCCATTGATTACTAACTTGTTTAGGAAAAAAGTGTCTAATAAAGAACTTAAGGTTTCTTTCATTTCCTCCAAAGATCAACTGGCTAAGGGCCCATTTGGGAGCGTGGATTTGGAACTGTTGGATTTGAAACTGTCTTATTGTGTTTGGCACCTTGGATTTAGAATCAACTTTAATCCAAAAGTAGCTATGTATAGTATATTTACAAGAGTTTGAATTTAATCATTAAATCAACTTTAATACATCTAATAAGTGAATGTATGTAATGTTTGATACAATGGTTGTAATAAGCCCACTGGAATATATACTTTGCCTGAAAATGATAAAATTCCAAATCTTAGAAGGGCCACAAGCACAGGATCAGATCCAAGTGACTAACCAACTATTTTTAACCATTGATTTACATGGACAATGTTTGGACGACGCCAATCATCGTATTAAAGTAATTATAGTGATGCAATTGATAATCTAATTATTTTGAGATATCATTAGTGGGTCATGTGTCCAATAGTCTAATGACACATGTTACATATGCAACTCTTCGAAGGATTTTGAATGTAATTTAAGCTTTCACTTTGGATTTCAAACTCCCTTTTTGAAGGGATTTGAAACCCTCGTGATTTGAAACCCTCAATCACTTTACGAGGCTAAACAATCAGGGAATTTAAAATCCACTCAAATCACCCTAAATCCATGGTGCCAAACGACCCCATAATATTCTCACCAAGAGTGTTGTAACTCAATGCTTTGAAAAACTTCACAAGAAACTCACTATCCTACTAGAACCATTTTTGTCACTATCTTAGTAAGACCGTTTTGTTCAAGGGACTTATTAAGAAAACTAACATATTCAAAATTAAAAAAAAAAAAAAAACTTTCGATGCAAAGTTTTCTTTAATTGGTGTTGGCTGTATTTAGAAAGCTTGTATCATGGACTCTTGGTAAAAGTTATGAGTTTTCCAAGCAAAAGTCGTGTCTTCTATCTTTTACCCCTTTCCAAGAAATCCCTTGTGGGGTCCACCGTAACGTCGGTGAGATTAGCTACATCCGTTAGTTTCCAGAGCTCAAGTGAGGACAATGACCCAAAGCGACCAGAGACACATTAAAAAATAAATAAAAAAAATATGCCCCACCTCAAGGAAATGTGGGAAGAAAACGACGAGGGTTGAAACCCTCCGTTAGTCTGCCGTTGTGTTCACATGCATCTAAAACGTCCATGACGGTTTTGATGTTGGCCGTTCAATCCCCACCGTTTCCGGGGGCATACCCCACTTGAGTTTAGGATCTGCCTTATTTTTATTTTTTTTGGACACATGGCCCAACATTAGAACCGGATAGACGGAGCGGATGTCCCACGGACACTGTGGTGGACCCCAAATGGCTTCTGCCTACATAAGGGGCACAGACAATGGAAACTGATTGGCTACTCCCCCCTGCCATCAGCCTCGTGGCTAATGGTCGGTGCTCTGTGGGACCCACCATGATGTACGTGTTTCATCCATTCCGTTCATCCATTTTTACAGATCATTTTCAGATTTAGTTTCAAAATGAGAGGGAAATAAATCTCAGGTGGACCACACCACAGTAAAACAATAGTGATTGGATATCCACCATTAAAATCCTCCTAAGGCCCACTGTACTGTTTATTTGACATCCAATCTGTTGATTAGGTAATACAGACACAGATGAAGGGAAAAAAAAAATATCAGCTTGATCCTAAACTTTTATGGCCCCCATAAAGTTTTTAATGGTTGATGCTCATTCAAAACTGTTTCCAGTAATGTGGTTCACTTGAGATTGGAATATACTACATTTTTGGTCTCCTACCTTAAAATTATCTAGAAAAAAATAGATGGACGGCATGGATGAAACAAATACATCATGGTGGGGCCCACAGAGCACCGACCACCAGCCATTGGCTGGTGGCAGGGGAGTAGCCAGCCAATCCGTTTCACAGGACAGGCAATTCCTGTCCGGGCTGGTGTGCCCAGTAGCCGGCTATCATCTGTGGACTTCTTCCTTCCACGAGGCGAGATTGGATACATGGCTGTGTGTCAGTCACTCAAACGTGTCGTTTACGCGCGACGGGGTGCGCATTTAAACCCGCACGGTATTGAGGCGACTTCAGTGGATTCCTAGATCCACCGAAGTCGGTGGATAACTGAATGTGGGGCCATCTGATGCATGCGTTATATCCACACCGTCCATCAGTCTTTCCAGAGCATCCTAGAGTATTATCCAGAAAAATGGAGCAGATACAAATCTCAGCTGGACCATACCACGTGAACCATGAGAAATTTACCACTGTACGACCCATTATGGCCCATTTACCCGCTGAAGTCCACCTCATTTTACCTTACCAGAACAAGCCCCGGATGTACGGACGACCTGCCAGGGGTCGAAAATGCCCCTGCTTTTTCTTCAAGCGGATCGGCTGGTGCTTGAGGACGAGCGTTGACGCTCCTCGAACTCCAAGTTGTACGAACGGCTCAAAAGAAATCGAAGTTACATGCCCCCACGGTTATGTATTTATTATATCCACAACGATCATCCATATTTCGAGATCATTTCAGAGCATTATCCAAAAAAAAGATCATATCCAAAGATCAACTGGACCACACCACAAAGAGCAGCATAAAATTGATTTTTACCGGTGAAACTTTTGTAGGGCCCACCATAACATTTATTTTCCATCCAATCTATTCATAAGGTCTTTATATTTATTTTCCATCCAATCTATTCATGAGGTCACGAAGACCTGGATGAAAAGAAAAACAAATTTTATAATGATCCAGAACGTCCGTGGCCCTTAAAAGGGTTTCACCTGTTGACGTTTAAAGCATAACGATAAAGTCATTTGCGACTATCAGAACGATCGTTACGGATTATAACTGTAGCTATAAGTGCCCTAATCGGTAGCCATAAAGGTTTATCCAGAGTGGGCTCGCCGAACTAGTGGCCCCCATGCCAGTTGCTGGCCTGTCTAGCGGGGCCATGCTGATCTGGCGAGGCCACGCCCATCTACGGCCCTTATGGCTACAGATTATAACCGTAGCCATAAAAGGACTACTGTGATGACAGTATGTGCATTTTTATTTTTATTTTTTATAAGGAGAACTTTATTCTACCTATAATTTTCTCTAACACATATTTATATAAAATATATGTATAAGCATATAAAAAAAATTTCTCTCTTTTTTTCATTTCTTTCTTCATTCATTTAACAAGAATATCTTCTAAACTAAAATTAGTTACTTGATGTACCCTATATGATTTTGGGGTAGGAGAAACTACTTTAACCAACCAACCTGGTTATTTCCAAAGATTCCATCAGGTCGATGGTCAAAAATCCAATTCATTCACTTAGCGGTCAATTTCATTCATTTCATTTACTTTGTGATCAATTCCATGCATTTCACGGTCAATCTCGGCGATTCCGTTTTTATTCACGGTCATTTCCATGCATTTCACGGTCAATTTCCTTCACTTCACGGTCATTTTTATACATTTCACGGTCATTTCCCTACACTTCATGGTCATTTCCATCCATTTCACAGTCAATCCCGGTGATTCCGTTTTGATTCACGGTCATTTCCATGCATTTCACAGTCAATTCCCTTCACTTCACGGTCATTCCATGCATTTCACGGTCAATTCGCTTCACTTCACGGTCATTTCCATGTAATTCACGGTCAATCCCGGCGATTCCGTTTCATTGCACGATCATTTCCATGCATTTCACGGTCATTTCCATGCATTTCACGGTCAATCTTGGCGATTCTGTTTCATTTCACGGTCATTTCCATGCATTTCACCGTCAATTCCGTTTGGATTCACAGTCATTTCCATGCATTTCACGGTTAATTCCCTTCACTTCACAGTCATTTCCATGCATTTCACGGTCAATTCGCTACACTTCACGATCATTTCCATGCATTTCACGGTCATTCCCGGCGATTCCGTGTTGATTCACGGTCATTTCCATGCATTTCACAATTAATTCCCTTCACTTCACGGTCATTTCCACGCATTTCACGGTTAATTCGCTTCACTTCATGGTCATTTCTATGCATTTCACTATAATTCCCGGCGATTCTGTGTTGATTCACGGTCATTTTCATGCATTTCACGGCCAATTCCCTTTACTTCACGGTCATTTCCACGAATTTCACAGTCAATTTACTTCACTTCACGATCATAACCATGCAGTTCACGGTCATTCCCAGCGATTCCGTGTTGATTCACGGTCATTTCCATGCATTTCACGGTCAATTCCCTTCTCTTCGCGGTCATTTCCACGCATTTCATGGTCAATTCGCTTCACTTCACGGTCATTTCCATGCATTTCACAGTCATTCCTCGCGATTCCGTGTTGATTCACGGTCATTTCCACGCATTTCACGGTCAATTCCCTTCACTTCACGGTCATTTCCACGCATTTCACGGTCAATTCGCTTCACTTCACGGTCATTTCCATGCATTTCACGATCATTCCCAGTGATTACGTGTTAACAATTCACTTCACTTCACGGCATTTCCACATTTACGGCATTCTTCACTTCAGCATCACATTTCACGGTCAATTCGCTTCACTTCACGGTCATTTCCATGCATTTCATGGTCATTCCCGGCGATTCCGTGTTGATTCACGATCATTTCCACGCATTTCATGGTCAATTCCCTTCACTTCACGGTCATTTCCACGCATTTCATGGTCAATTCCCTTCACTTCATGTTCTTTTCCATCCATTTCACGGTCATTCCCGGTGATTCCGTGTTGATTCACAGCCATTTCCATGCATTTCACGGTCAATTCCCTTCACTTCATTGTTATTTCCACGCATTTTACGGTCAATTCGCTTCACTTCACGGTCATTTCCATGCATTTCACAGTCATTCCCGGCGATTCCATGTTGATTCACGGTCATTTCCACGCATTTCACGATCAATTCCCTTCACTTCACGGTCATTTCCACGCATTTCACGGTCAATTCCCTTCACTTCACAGTCATTTCCATGCATTTCACGGTCATTTTACGGTCAATTCGCTTCACTTCATGGTCATTTCCATGCATTTCACGGTCATTCCCGGCGATTTCGTGTTGATTCACAGTCATTTTCACGCATTTTACGGTTAATTCCCTTCACTTCACGGTCATTTCCACGCATTTCATAGTCAATTCCCTTTACTTCACGGCCAATTCCCTTCACTTCACGGTCATTTCCATGCATTTCACAGTCATTTTACGGTCAATTCGCTTCACTTCACAGTCATTTCCATGCATTTCATAGTCATTCCCGTGAAGTGAAGCGAATTGACCGTGAAATACATGGAAATACCGTGAAGTGAAGGGAATTGACTGTGAAATGCATGGAAATGACTGTGAATCAATACATAATCGTTGGGAATGACCGTGAAATGCATGTAAATGACCATGAAGTGAAGCGAATTGACCGTGAAATACGTGGAAATGACCGTGAAGTGAAGGGAATTGACCGTGAAATGCGTGGAAATGAACGTGAATCAACACGGAATCGCCGAAAATGATCGTGAAATGCATGGAAATGATCGTGAAGTGAAGCGAATTGAGCATGAAATGCGTGGAAATGACCGTGAAGTGAAGGGAATTGACCGTGAAATGCATGGAAATGACCGTGAATCAACACGGAATCACCGGGAATGACCGTGAAATGGATGGAAAAGAACGTGAAGTGAAGGGAATTGACTGTGAAGTGAAGGGAATTGACCATGAAATGCATGGAAATGACCGTGAAGTGAAGGGAATTGACCGTGAAATGCGTGGAAATGATCGTGAATCAACACGGAATCGCTGGGAATGACCGTGAAATGCTTGGAAATGACCGTGAAGTGAAGCGAATTGACCGTGAAATGCGTGGAATGACTGTGAAGTGAAGGGAATTAACCGTGAAATGTGTGGAAATGACCGTGAATCAACACAGAATCGCCAGGAATGACTGTGAAATACATGGAAATGACCGTGAAATACGTGGAAATGACCGTGAATCCACACGGAATCGCCAGTAATGACCGTGAAATGCATGAAAATGACCGTGAATCCACACGGAATCGCCGGGAATGACCGTGAAATGAATGGAAATGACCTTGAAGTGAAGCGAATTGACTGTGAAATTCGTGGAAATGATCATGAAGTGAAGGGAATTGACTGTAAAATGCGTGGCAATGACCGTGAATCAACACGGAATCGTCGGGAATGATCGTGAAATGCATTGAAATGACCGTCAAGTGAAGCGAATTGACAGTGAAATGCGTGGAAATGACCGTGAAGTGAAGGAAATTGATCGTGAAATGCGTGGAAATGACCGTGAATCAACACGGAATCGCCGGGAATGACCATGAAATGCATGGAAATGACCATGAAGTGAAGCGAATTGACCGTGAAAATGTGTGAAAATGACCGTGAAGTAAAGGGAATTGGCCATGAAATGCATGGATATGACCATGAATCCAAACGGAATCGCCGTGATTGACCGTGAAATGCATGAAAATGACCATGAAATGATCGTGAAATGCATGGAAATGACCGTGAAATGATACGGAATCGCCGGGATTGATCTTGAAATGCATGGAAATGACTGTGAATTGAAGGCAAATGACCATGAAATGCATGGAAATGATCATGCAATGAAACGGAATCACCGGGATTGACCGTGAATTGCATGGAAATGATCGTGAAGTGAACCGAATTGACCGTGAAATGCATGGAAATGACCATGAAGTGAAGAGAATTGACCGTGAAATGCATGGAAATGACCGTGAATCAAAACGGAATCGCCGGGATTGACCGTGAAATGCATGGAAATGACCGTGAAGTGTAGGGAAATGACCGTGAACTCCATAAAAATGACCGTGAAGTGAAGGGAATTGACCATGAAATGCATGGAAATGACCGTGAATCAAAACGGAATCGCCGGGATTGACCGTGAAATGCATGGAATTGATCACAAAGTAAATGAAATGAATGAAATTGACCGCTAAGTGAATGAAATGGATTTTCGACCATCGACCAAATGGAATCTTGGGAAATAACCAAGTTGGTTGGTTAAAGTAGCTTCTCCTACCCCAAAATCATATAGGGTACATCAAGTAACTAATTTTAGTTTAGAAGATATTCTTGTTAAATGAATAAAGAAAGAAATGAAAAAAAGAAAAAAAAAATTTATATTCTTATACATACGTATTTATATAAATATGTGCTAGAAAAAATTATAGGTATAATAAAGTTCTCCATGTATAAAATAAAATAAAAATAAAATAAAAATGCACAGACTGTCGGCACGGTAGTTCGTTTATGGCTACGGTGAGGGCCGCTAGATCAGCGTGGCCCCGCTAGACAGGCCAGCAACTGGCGTAGGGGCCGCTAGTTTGACGAGCTTACCCCTGATAGACATTTATGGCTACGGATTAGGGTATCTATGGCTACGGTTATAATCCGTAGTCATAGATATGACTATGACCATAGCAAATGTCTTTACCATTATGCTTTGAATGTCTACCATTGAAACCCTTTTATGGGTTACTGGAGGTTTTAGATCATCGTAAAATTTATTTTTCCTCTTCTTCCAGGTCTCTGTGACCTTCTGAGTAGAATGGATGGAAAATAAATGTTATAGTGAGCCCAACAAAAGTTTCAACGGTGAAAATCAATCTTCCGCTACGCTTTGTGGTGTGGTTTAGTTGATCTTCGAATATGAATGTTTTTTATTTTTATAATGCTCCGAAATGATTTCGAGATAAACTTGAGAATATAATAAATACATAACTGTACCGTTCGTACAACTCGGAGTTTGAAGAGCGTCAGCGCTCCAGCCGATCCGCTTGAAAGAAAAAGCAGGGGGCATTTTCGACCTTTGGCAAGTCGTCCGTACAGCCGGGGGCTCATTCTGATAAGGTAAAAGGAGGTGGGCCTCAACGGGTAAATGGTCCATGAATGGGTCGTACAGTGGTAAATTTCTCCATTTAACATTGGTGATTGGCCGTTAAAAACTTATCATGGGTCAAAAGAATTTTGGATCAACCTGATACTTATGTGGTCCTTTCATAAAGCTCTTTGTGACCTTATCAACAGATTAGATGAGAAATAAACATTGCAAATCATCAAAAGAAGTTTTTAATGGTGATAGTTCAATCAACACGGTTTCCTGTGTCATGGTCCATTTGATTTGTATCTTCTGATTTTTTGGGAACATGCCCAAAAATTATTTGAAGAAACGGATGGACGGAGTGGATATAAGACATATAAATCAAGGTGGGTCCCTCAGTCAGAGATCCACCGACCTCCGGGGGTCCACCGAAGCCCGCACCGAGCCGAAGGCCGCGCCACGTAGAGAGAGAGAGAGAGAGAGAGAGAGAGATTTCAGCTATTTAAGATAAACCAATGGGAGGATTTCTTACTGCGTTGAACAGAAACGAAGAAGAGTTGGAAATGGCGCTGTCTCAGGCTAAGGAGCTTGTCTCTTCCAATCCCGTCGTCGTTTTCAGGTATCTCTTTCTTCTTCTTCTTCTCTCTTTAGGAAATCCAATCCGTCCAAAAGGTGGGCCGTATCATGATTATCACATGCTATGAAGATCAGGTCGATCTGCTCGCTGGGTGGGCCACGCCACTGCACTCAGTTAAACCATTTGCTGTTCGTTGATTTCGATGTCGTGTCCGAGTTGATCGGTATGATTTCACATGGTGTGAACATCGTAGTGTGGCCTGCCATTTACACGGATGGGATTTACTGGAAAAGATGGATGTATCTGTAACTTATGATACAGCCGATGTATCTGATCCGTTCATGGGGCCATGGATCAGTAATTTGAACGATTGGTGTGTTGCATCCCACCGTGAATTGATTGTGCCCCAAAAATCTCCTAGATCGGATGATCCTGACTTTGAGATTTGTGGCCTGAAAATAGACGGTTAGGAAAAACATTACGGTGATGGTTCACAGTCAACTAGAAAGAGTTGGAAGATTGGTGATGGATCTTTCAATCGGGGTGTGGTTTGGTGCATTGTTCATCACCGATCGGAGACAAAAGGCCAATTTTCTGTGCGTACTGATCCATGGGCTCCACATGCTAGAACTGAAAACTGGAGCGGTTTCGATATTGCAAAAAGAAAAAGAAAAAGAAAAAAAAAAGTGGTCTTGAATTTCAACTTTCAGTTGCATTGATGGGCGTGTTTGGATTCCATAAATGGATAATTTGGTGTGGTGGATAGTTATCTGTTCGACTGTGCTTTTGTTCACACAGAAAACTGAAACAGCAATATGCTTACGGTCTTTTCATCTTTTTCATGCTAATTAAGGCAGAAAAGTGGCTTTATCCCACCTTCGACACAGGCTGCGTTTGGATGCGCATGTGAAGTGAATATTCATATTCAGTTTTATCAAAGATGAAACTGACAATGTTCCCTCCACTTTGTGATGAGGATCAAATTGCAGTGAGGAATTGTAGCCCCACCTGCTCGTGATTCCATACATGACATGGTGTTCTGAACTGTTAATGTAATGAGATGCACTGCTGATGGTGGCTGCGTCAAAAATATTGAAGTTTGGAATATCCTAATGTTTCAATTAATCACTTGCTGAAAAGACGGTTGGGTTGTGGAAAGATATGGTCCATAGTTAAAGAAAAACTAGTTCACAAAAGAAAGGTTGGAATATCCCAATGTAGGAGAAGTTTTGGGTGTTCCCTATACCGGTTAGGCCCATCACATATATGGTTTGGAATTGGATCCCCCCTTTAAATGATGAGCTGGACCTTATAATTCTTTAGTGGTGGTATTTCAAGTCCAACTTTGAAGTAACATAATTGCAATATGCAGTCCTCACCCTTGATAACAATTCTGAGAATATCACTCTTTGATTATTTCTGCTTTAGTTTCATTATGACAATTCAATTAGATGGTGCATCAGAATGCACCCTTACTTTCTTGTCTCTTTTTGATAGTTTGAGAGTCTGGTTCATCATGATTTGACCTGATAAAGATTCCAACTAAACCCCATGCTAATCTGCCAAAAAAAGAAACTTGATTTGAACTTGTTATGCCTTTCTTCGTATTCTCTATGTTCAATATCTTTATGAGTGAAAAAGGATGTGGAACACTGGAGGGAATGTTTAAATGCAATTCTTCCGCCTTTTCAATTTAATTTCCAGTGAGTTCTTAAAACCTTAGTAGTGCTTGATACTTCTTGGATGTCCCCACAATCACCATCGTCATCATCTAAGCCTTATCCCAACTAATTCTTGTCAGATATGTGAATTCTGTTTTGCAATTCCACCCTATGAAGGAGCATATCCTCATATGTCATCAAATCTTGTCTTACTAGCTCACCCACATCCTTTTGAAACTTCCCCGTCCCTTTAGAGCATTCATCTTGAACTAATTCACTCTAAACGATGCAGTTCTTGGACTATTGCACATGGCCAAATCATCTAAAGCTACTTTCTCTTATCTTATTACCTATTGGTGGTCCTCCTAAGTTCCCTTGAAGAGGTTTGCTCAAATACATCTCGACATACTGCAATACAATACATCGGGACCAGTGTCTTAAATAGCTACGCTATGCAGCTTGTAGCTTACATTATGTGGTGTACTGTAAGCTACACATGATATTTTGCTCAAATGCACCTCATGCAAATAGCTTAAGTCCCATGTAGCCCACACATGATATTTTGTATGCGCTGCGTGCTACATAGACTACTCTACATGCTACATAGCTCACATTACCAGTTATTTTTCATTAAAATCAGTTAATGTTTTCAATGATTTGTTACGTTTTTCTATTTTTCAATACAAATTAGTTAATCTTTTTAATGCATATAGTAAAATAATATAAATAACATTATTAAACCAGTTTCATTGCTCATTCTTTACCATTATATTTAATCATTGCCCTTCCTATTACTTTAGGTTGCATTTGGTTGCACCAAATATCATGAAATTTTGTTAAATTTCATTATTTATCTTTATTTTGAACATTGACAAATTTTATTGCTTAAAGACTGAAGACTAAAAAATACACCCAAACATAAAGAGAAACAAAAACAAAAGACAAACAACTACAACTCAACCCAAATTTTATCGAACTGATCAACCACAATGATTTTTGCTTCACTCGCCCATTCCTTCAACCATCCCTAGCCATTTTGCATACCTCGAAAGATTCCTTTTTCTGGTTTTGAAAGCACCGACTATTTCTTTCCATCCACAGCACCCATATTCCTGCGGGTGGACAAAGATGCCATATTTTCTTCCGTATCTACCCTCTATCCCCACCATGCCAGGATGAGAATAAAGCTTCTGTAGAACCCGACATTACCCGTTGAAACCCAAGCTTGGCAGCGAACTCATCCCAAATCTTTGCCACAAAGTCGCAATGAATGAAGAGATTGTTCACCGATTCTTCAGCTTTGTAACATAGAAGACACGCATTCAGGAGAATCATCCCTTTCTTGCATAAATTGTCCACCGCGAGCACCTTGTTTTGGCCCACAAGCCAAGCCAATGCAGCTACCTTTACTGGAGCTCCATACCTCCACACAAATGCTGTATGGCTAACCTCAGTGACATTTGATCGGCCAATAGTTCTTTTGATAGAAGGATTTAGCTGAGAATTTTTTAGATTTTTTGTCTAACCACCTTATCGAGTTGCTTCGAGAGATGGTCGGATGAACCTTACCTAATAGCTCCAATAAGCTCAAAAACTCTGCAACCTTAATGTCATTTAAGTTCCTCCTACAAGGGGGCGCCCAAATGACTGAATCCCCATGAAATGAGAAACATCTCGCCACCGCTATATTCGGTTCTTGAGCAATTCCCACTAACAGGGGGAACCTCTCCCTCAAACTTTTTCCCCCTAACCATACATCTTCCCAAAATCTAATCCCCTCCCCGCTACCCAATGAAAAACCCACTCCTTCCCAAATCCTATCTTTCAAAGAGGCTGTCTCTTTCCAAAGAGAAGATGCCCTATATAGTGATGATTATTTATCAGTCTAATTTTGTGCAGATTATCATGAATGCTTACGCTACATGCTATGTGACTTATGCGTCATGCTTCAAAGGGGTGAATGCTATGCTACACACAATTAGCTGTTTAAAACACTGATCAGGATTTTAGCCTTTGAATTGGAACATATATCAATGGTCCAAACCAGTTAATGACAAATCTCACTTTGTATGGTAGAAAGACAACGAATAAAATCTCTAAATGGGATATTTCAACCCTATCAAATAAGCAGTTTTCGTATTTGGAAAAAGATCCAACGGCTAGTCTCAACATATCTTATTGTCATATGTTGTGGTGTATTCAAGCAAACCTCTCTATTGGATGTATTCATTTCTAATTCTATACTTCTCTTGCCACTCATCCATCTCAACATCCTCATTTCAGTTATGTCATCATGTGAATATGTTGCATGCATGGATGGTTGATGCTACAAAAATGGGGGAATATTCAGAACATTATGAACATTGCATTTGCATCATCTACTTAGTCCCCCAAACATTCTGTTATCTGCGCCGCACAGATTTTATAGCACTACTTCCATTAAGTTTTTAATGTTTTTTATGCAACACTCCAAACTTCCTACTCTGATATTACTTTTCTGATTGCAGCAAGACCTATTGTGGATATTGCACGCGGGTTAAGAAGTTGCTATCACAGTTGGGGGCGAATTACAAAGTGATTGAATTGGATGTCGAAAGTAAGTTCTTTTTCAATTCACAAGAGTAGAGACTTCAGAAGATTTTTTTGCTTTCTTAGTTTTACCTTTCCATTTCTTGGTCCTTGGCTCAGAACATTCGTCATAAAACAGCACTAGCAATCCTCAAAACACCTAGAATTCCATGGCAGCTAGGCAGAATATGGCGTGCCCTGGAATTGAAGTTCTAGAACACAACTGATTGGATTGATGTTAAGACTAGGACTGTTTCCTTTGGAACTCTTGACCCTTTATGGCCTCTTTTCCTGTTTACATTGCTGCACTTCATATGGTTTTTTTTTTTTTTTTTTTTTTTTGACTTTTCTGAAATTTCATTCTACTCTCTCTCTCTCTCTCTCTCTCTCTCTCTTTCTCTCTCTCTCTTTTCCTTATCACATTCTACCATACAAATAGATTTAGTTGGGTTTTGTTGCTTCTAAATGATCTTTGACAAATGAAGATTTCAGAAGATGCAACCCCAATTAGCAGTGTATCGGGTCCCCCCAAACCTGAAGTGAGGTAAGTACGAGTCATCCCACTGTGATTTGGGGAACAAAAGGAGGAATTCTACCAAATACAAGGTGGGTTCATTCTGTGCTTGACTTTTAGAATCCATGTCCATATTTGGTAGTGCTTCTTGGCAGGCCTAAGATTTCGTCCCAGTAATAGTATATGCATACAATGTCCACTGCCCTCTGTCTTGATAGTCAAGTTGTTTGGAGCAGATACGATCTGGGGCATGACTTGTGGCAGTGTCTGATTCAGTAAGGTGGTGGGCAATGAAACTCTGAAAGATGAAGAAATGGAGTGATCTATCATGACTTCTATTCAATTGATGCCTCAACTGATTCCCATTTGCCCTTTTCCAACTTGAAAAATCTCTGTAATCTTTACATTAGTTCTATTGCACTTCTTTGTAAGGTGTCCATAACAACCGTTTCTTTTCCATGCTATCAAAAGGCGATGGAGATGCAGTCCAATCTGCACTGGTAGAGTGGACCGGACAACGGACCGTCCCAAATGTGTTCATAAATGGAAACCACATCGGTGGATGCGACAGTATGCCCCTGCCCCCCCAATTGTCATTTGTTTTTTCTATTTTCTATTTTCTTATTTCTTTTTTCATTTATGGTCAAATGCTGGTTTTTCTTACATGTTGGATTTGGATTGATGCAGATGTAACAGCCAAACACAATGAAGGGAAGCTGGTGCCATTGCTGACTGAAGCAGGTGCTATTGCCAATGCCTCCTCTTAGAACACTCTAGTATGTTGGATATTATGTTTAGCATATAAGCCTAATGACTGAGAAAATGTGGAAAGAGAAATAAAGGGTAGAAGTCATAATAGTGCTTGAATGTGTTATCAAGCTGCTGCTTTTAAGTATGTGAATTTCGACTCTCATTTTTATTTTTGGGTTAATACTTAATAGGTAGTTTTTGTGGACAATTGAGATCCTTTTTTTTTTTTGGCACGTGTAGGCCATGTCTTTGACCTCCACCGGAAACACCATTCATTCCATACAAGACCGGTGTCCAATCCGCAGAGAGATATCACAGATTCATTCTGGCCAGACGGTACATCCTTGAGAACTTGGGCATTGAAATTAGGGCCTCCCCCTCTACATATGAAAAGTATCTACTCAAATTCCATCCATCAAAGATTGGGGAAGCCCTGTTGATTTTATTATTTTTTTTTTAAAAAATTTTGGATTGGAAGATCTCAACCTCAGATTGGTCAAGTATAATCGTCAGTAGAAAAAGGCCAATGTTCAGATAGCTGGGAACTTCCAATCTGAAATATATTGTGGGAATCCCACATCCATGGATGGGTCCCATGTATACATGGGATGTGATGGGCACGCAGAAGACGGTAAGGAAAGAGGAATACATGGATTAAAGTAGAACCTCTCAATCTTATCTGGAGTAACATCAAAGACCAGACCGGACCCTGTCAAAATCAGTATATAATTAAGCAAATTAGAGAGCTGAGAGCCTGTTGACCAAATACGTTTCTACTCGGTACGCAATCCGCTTTGGGGGTAGTGACATCCCAAGTGGCACCCACCACAGAGGAAAAAACAAAAACAAAAAACAAAGGTGATAGTGACGTCCATCCACCCACCGTTGAATAGAAGAAAACACAATCCGCTTCGGGGGTAGTGACATCCCGAGTGGCACCCACCACAGAGAAAAAAACAAAAACCAAAAACAAAGGTGATAGTGACCGTCCATCCACCCACCGTTGAATAGAAGAAAACACAGACTTCTTTAGGGAAAAATGTTGTCCAATTGGGGTGGACCCGCCATTATCTACTAAAAAACCAGAGTCTCCATGATTCAGGCGGATCACACAATTGGAAATAGGGAAGAACATGAGGCAGCGCAGTGTGATTTTTCACTTGAACTGCCCACCACTTCAGACTGCAAAAGAGACTTTGTCAGTCCTGTTTGTTTGGGTTTGGCTCTATAACATTTCAAATCCCACGGATATGCTCCACCACAGCCTGCTCATCCCAAAATACTGAAAAATCTTGGAAGGAATCCGTTTCCAAAATCATACAAATGTTGAGCAATGGTCCTTTCTAATGGATTCGGTATCCATATGGACTACTTCCCAATGGCTCCAAACAAACCCTTGAAGAGGAGGAAGAAGAAGCCCATTCTATAATTAACGCTCTATGCTCATTTGGTCATGCGATCAGCGAATTGCTTGCTACCTCATCTCCAAGGATGAGGAATGCCAAGTGCATTCGAGTCAAGCAGCTTGCTAGGTGGATGGTGCTAGTAGATTACTTGTGTAAGAAAGAAATCAGATAATTATCATGCAGTGATACATGAAAGATAAACATCCGGTGAAATTGATCAATGGTATGTACTTGAAAATACATCCGATGTTGCTTGTCTGATGATCAAGTAGTTCTGCTCTCTTAGGTAATCAGGCATCAACACACTTCGGCCTGCCTGATAAAGCGGCTTGGAAGTCTTTAGAGGCGTCTTTCTTTGTGATGCGTACTTAATTATGTTCTCAACATGGCTCGTATTTCACTATGCTTAGGGGTCCAACCTAATGGGCTGGGAAAATCATCTGCCATTGATGTCCAGCTACTGCAACAAACCTTCAGTTTGGATGAAAGGGGTTGCTAATGATCTGTTTATGTTTTATGTTCCTTGGTATTTACATGATTTTATTCTCTCAAGTGGAAAATTGATTTCCTGTCGTCCATCCAATGGTTTGCCTTGTATCTTTGGCAGGTCTATCTGATTTCCTGTCATTCATCCAACTGGTTGTGCATGAGCAAACTAGAAAGTTTATTAAGTGGGCTGAACTCAGGACTCATTTGAGAGCTCCCATTGGCCCAGACTGTTCAGGTCTCCATTGACCTGAAGTCAGGTTTGGGTCAACCAAGTTTTAGGTTGCAGCTCTAGTAGGCACCACGGCAAGCCGTGGGTTGACCCCAACCATAGTTACACCCTTAGGTGGCTCAACACCAACAAGCTGACAGAGCAACAACTTCTGTAGGAGTTTTCGTACAAAAGTGAATTGGCTCAAAATGGTTGTTAGGTGTCAAACTCCTCTCTCTACAATCGGTCCAAACAGGCCCTAAAGTTGCCTGGAAATGATCCCATCTTTGTCATACCATTGTCTTAAACCCCAGATCGGACCCTGACCTGTTTTGTTCACCTTTCAGTCCATGGTGCTGGTCCAACCAGTCAAGACCTGTTTTGGCTCTTAGTCAGCATAACCTCAAAGAAATATATTAAGGTGCTAACAAGAAAATCTGCTTCTAGTACAGTTCACATATGATGCGTTAACTGGATAAACGAATGATTTTGGAAAGATGGTCCACATGTAGGAGCTTTTATGTGAATCATCAACCCATAATGCCAGCGACTCCATTGATAGCATCTTCATTCTGTGATGGTGGGCCAGGTAAATAGGTCAGTGGGAGTGGAGTCCCAGAAATCTTCAGTTCAAGGCTAGAGAGATTTTACTTAAAACGTTGGAAAGATGTATCCACGAATCAAGCGTCCTGATAGCTTTCCCTGATGTGTGTGTCTCACGCGCCAGGGCTACTCCTTCGGCAAGGCTGCTGACTTGCCCGCTAACTAGCAGCGCAGCAGCTGCGTTGAGGATCTGATTGTCCACACAACAAGGTCATTCAACAGTCCAGAATAGCTGCTGAATTTGATATTGATGAAATGAATACGGCGGTGGCGTTATGTCCCTCATCCAATCATCCAAACTGGCAAAGATAGTAAGAAAGCAAACTGTGGAACTATCTTAGGCCACAACCATCAAATGGACGGTCGAGAAAGAAAGGTCGATGGTGTAAATCCAATGGACATGGATTGCCTTCAACAGGGGGCTGTGGGGCGTGTGGCCCAATGAAATAGGGTCTTGTGCACCGGTCAGTGCAGGCCTATGCTATAAAAAAGTAAAGATTTGTTGGGTGAAACGGCGCTTTTGCCCTTTCACTTCGGGACTGCAGATTAAGGCACACATGACGCTCCATTGGACCACCTCAGTGCTGCACGAGGATTCCCCTCCCAGTTGCAGGCAATCCCTGTCCAAGCAAAAAGTTCATGAGATTGAACAGTTGAGATCCTCCTTTTTGTGCAGGTGTGTGCCATGGCTACAACCTCGACTGGGACCACCATTTTGTGAACATGGTCTAAGGTTTGGTTGGTTCATTTCCATAGACGACCGGTGTCCAATCCAACGAGAGAGAGAGAGAGAGAGAGAGAGGCAGGCTTACAAATGCATCAGCAACAGATCCTTTCTCACCAGACAGTACATTCCTAAGAACTTGGGCATTGAATTTAGGGCCTCCCCCTCTCAAGCTTCCCAAACTGCAGCGTGGAATACCAAAATCCACTGTACAGTACATACACATTCTATTTGTTAATGGAATTCTACATATGAATAGTATCCTCAATTTCCATTATCAAAGATTGGGGAAGCACTGTAGATTTTTCAGATTAGAAGATCACAACCTTTGGTTAAGAAAAGTATAACCGTCTGGAGAAAAGGCCAAAGATTGGATGGCTGGGAACTTCCAATCTGAAATATATTGTGGGCATCCCACATCCACAGATGGGTCCCATGACATAGGATGTGATGGGCACATTAGAAGATAGGGAAAGAGGAGTACATGGATTAAAGGAGAACTTCTCAATCTTATCTGGAGTAACATCAAGGACTAGTCCGGGTCCTGTTAAAATCAGTATACATAACCATTAAGAGCATGAAAGAAACAAAGGTGAAGGCCTGTTGGGCATTGATTTTTTAAGCTTTTTTGGGTGATTGTAAAGGGTCCTATTTATAAGCATGGTCTATGTAACCATACATGGAAACTTACCGAGTGGACTCATTTCATCTAGACCTTCTGAGTGGACGACTAATGCTCTTTTCATACCAAACCTTTGTAGCGCTTTAGCCATCTTGATGACCTATATCCAATAGCAACAAGAATACCATTTAAACTAAATGTGACACATTCAACTCTGGAAATTCAAATTTTAGTGCTTTCTGAAATAATAAATAAATAAATAAAATTAGGTGGGAAACAGATTCTCTGCAAAAGAGATTTTGTCAGTCCTGATTGGGTACCGGGAAAGGCATTCTGAGGAATTGCGAAAATGTGATTGAGTACGGGAAAGGGTTGTCAGGAATCTGGCTTGGCTCTTTAACCTTCCAAGATATGACAGTTAGAGGGGAATCAAATCTCCACAAATTTGCTCTCCTGCTTTTTCTCAGGAATCCCAAAAGACTGAAAAACTTGAACGAATCCAATTCCAATCACTAAAACATTAGCAAAGGTCCTCAACAATGGATTCCTCTTCCATCTGGGCTACTTCCCAAAGGCTCCAAACAAACCCTACCGATGAGCTTTGCTAAGCCAGCAAGTTGGAAGCATCTTTCTGCATGTGGCCTGATGTTCTGGTCTGCCTCTTGTGCAGAACCCATCGCTGACCATCTTTGCTAAGGATTGCTTCTCATAATATATACTATGATTCTAGGACATTATTCATTACCAAACTAATCAATGGCTCAAATGTCCCTAAGACCTTATTCTGTATTTTCTGGCTGGTCAACTTGATGATATTAATGGAATTGTACTTTATTTTCCGTTTATTTGGTTTTTAAGAAAACCACTACAAGTGCAATCCTTTTATTTATGCTGAGAATAACCATATTAACAGAAAAATTCAACCAAACATGAGTGTGGAAAGGCAGTGCTAAAACATATATTGTCTTGAAGATCAACAATAATAGCTGAGTCATGTTGTCGAGACAGCCACTATATCAGACTATCTACGCTTGCTGAATTCATAATAAAGAGCTTACCAAATCCTTGTTATAGACACCAACAACTGCGAAAGGTACCCGCGCTGGATTCAACATAGGTCCCAAGATATTGAAGACTGTCTTCACTTTGACCAGTTTCCTCACAGGACCAACAATTTTCATTGATGGGTGGTATTTGGGAGACATCATAAAACCAATTCCTACTGTGTTTATACATTTCTTTACGGCCTAACTCCAACAAATATGAAAGCAGTCATTAGTTCATTGCAGATGTTCACAATGTCTAACAAATGAAAGAAAGATGAAAAGCTCAACACGTGTCGCATTATCCAAAAAAGAGAAGTGCAATTACAGCAAAGTAGCTGAGGTGATACATGCTAAATCAAGCTGTTTGCACAAGTCTTAGATATGAAATAAGGCCTACATTTGTTCAAAGATAACTAGGTATCAGTACAGTCTGTAGAAAATCACACAAGCAGGGCTAAAAGAAGAGAGTATAGAGAGAGACTAACAGACAATGGATGGGCTGAATGTCTAAACCACATCTCACTGGGCCCTATATGCAATTAGTAAGGTTTCAATGGACAGGCATCCACTCTCAATTGTTGCCTGTCATGTGGCCCACCTAAGTCATGGATTGGCCTGATGTTTAGGCCCATGGCCCATCATGAAAGAGTGCATCTGATTTTGATGTATGTCCGTCACACATCACGGTGGGATCCATGGAACTTGACCTCACACTACCTTTCCAATATATATATATATATATATATATATATATATATATATATGAATGCTCAACTGTGCATCAATTCTCACGAGAATGTTGTTAAAAGATGTCTTAAATATAGAAAAGTTTGACTAGCCTAAGAAAGTTCGGCTAGAAGTCCAGCAACAAAGTATATTGGAATTTCCATGATCTTCGACTCGTCGAAGATCTACTTCGGCTCGTCGAAAGTTACGCAGACAGCACACGGACTTCGTAAATTTGAAGAGGTTTCCGGACTATTCCAAGTCAGTGCAAAAGTGGGGTTTCCTAAACTATAAATAGGAGTTCCTAGGGCCTTTCTAAAACATTCTAAAGCTTCCTAAAGGTATTCCAAAGGTTTATAAAATGGTTCTACGGTTTGCAAAGAGTATAGCAAGGGTAAGATTCAAGGTTGTTCGATTCAGTTAAGTCCTTTCTCTTTGTAATTTATGCTTTCATAGTGGATTTCGGTCGCTTTGTGCCATGGTTTTTTCCTGAAAGGGTTTTCCACGTTAAATCTTTGTGTTCTCTTGTGTTTGCTTGGTGCTCTTGGATTGCTATCCTAGATCCATATTTGTATGATTGTGCAACCCAATCCCTAATAGAGAACTCGTGAGAACTTTATCAGAACTCATCACACGTGATGTTGGTCCAAAATCTGAACCGTCTATGTGTTGCAGCACCCCATGAAACTCCTAGGGCCCGACTTTCACTCTGATCTAAAACTTTTTATGCTCACATCACGTGTTATGAGTTCTAAAAAGGTTCTCATAAGTTCTTGTGAGAACTAGTGCGTAGTTGAGCATTCCCATTAGGGGTGTACATCGAGTCGAACCGAGTCGAGCTGGCCTTAGCTCGACTCGGCTCGGCCACTAGATGACCTCAGCTCGAACTCGGCTTGGCTTGGCTCGTTCCTTGAGCGTGACTGGCCAGCTCGACTCAGTTCGGTCAGCAGCTTGGGCCAATTCGAGCCGAGTTTGAGCCAAGATTGAGCCGAGTTCTCCATTGTAGCATTTTCACAAACACCTGGACTGTACCTTCAAAATCTCACTGTATCTAAGACAGCAGCAATGGTTTTACAGGTACTTCATCAAACACCTTCTAAGCACCTTCTAAGAAACATAAAAATCAAGAAAAAAAGGGTGTTGGTCTCATATACATGCCTTCCTTGCCACCAGCCACACTTCTTTGAGTCATTTCATCAAACACTTGGTGAGCAACATCCATATCAAAGTAACCGAGTCACTGAACTGGTTCGATCCGAGTTCGATTCGAGCTGGGTTCGATCCAAGTCGAGTCGAGCTGAGGTCAGCTCGAACTCGGATCGAACTCATTTTCGAGCTCAAAAAATCAGCTCAACTCAGCTCGAACTCAACTTCAAACTGAGTCGAATCGAGCTTTTTCGAGTCAAGTCGAGCGAGCTAACCGAGCTAGCTTGGTTCATGTACACTCCTAATTCCCATATATATATATATATATATATATATATATATATATATATATATATATATATAGGGAAAAGGTTCTATGCGGCCAAGCTCATGGGAACTTCCTATGAGGTCGAGTTGTGTGGGCCCCATTGTGATGCGTGTCGACCATCTACCCCATCAGTCAGATGCACCATTCCATGGTGGGACTGGGGCTTAAAAATCAAGTCAATCCGTGATTTGCGTGGGCCACACCGCATACAAAAGTTGAGAGGGGTTACCCTCCATTAAAATATTCATAATCATTTGTTGGGCCCACCGAGATGTGGTTCACAAATCCAGCCCATCCATTATGTGTGTCCCACTTGGATGAGGGGTCAGACCAAGTTTCAGATGCATCCAAATTTCAGGTGGGCCCCACCAAGTGCTTTTATATGTTTTAGGCATGTCTTCACATGATTTTAGATGGTATGCCCCACCTGAGTTGCGTATACAGCTGATTTTTGGGATATCCCATAATTTAAAGGGGACCCATCAAATGCATGATGTTGATGGTCGACATGCATCATGGTGGGGCCCACACAGCTCGACCTCATGGGAAGTTCCCATGAGCTTGACCACATAGAACCTTTTTCCACACACACACACACACCAATGTTCAGTTACGCACCGATTCTCATGAGTTCTCCTGAGAACTTTTTGAAAACTCATCACATGTGATGTGAGCCCAAAATCTAAATCGTCTACGTGATGCAGCAACCTAAAACCCCCTAGCCCAACTTTTACCCTGATCCAAAACTTTGGTGGGCCATGGCAAAAGAAAATAGTTTCCTCCCTTGATTTGCATCTCTCTTTGGATCAAGGTGAAAATTAGTCCATGGGGTGCTCCATCACATGGACCACTCGGGTTTTGAGCCCATGATACATGTTCAAAGGCAGGCCTCTCTCTCTCTCTCTCTCTCTCTCTCTCTCTCTTTCTATATATATATATATATATATATGAATTCTCACAAGCGCACGTTCTTATGTGAACACCCATGCACACCTTTGCACATGTGTCGTGGGCACATAATCTAAACGGTCCACGTGATGCGTCTCCCCTTGAAACCTCACAAGCCTAACTTTCAACCTGATATAAAAATCTGGTAGGCCACAGCAAAAGGAAACAGTTTCCTCCCTTGATTTGTGTTTCTCTTTGCTATGGCCCACTAGAGTTTTAGATTAGGTTGGAAATTGGGCCCCTAGAGTTTCAAGGGGTGCCGCATCACGTAGTACTGTTCAGATTTTGTGCCCATGACACGTGTGCAAAAGCACGCACGAGTGCTCATGTAAGAAAGTGCCCCGGTGAGCATTCCTATATATATATATATATATATATATATATATAGAGAGAGAGAGAGAGAGAGAGAGAGAGAGAGAGTCATGCCCACGTGCGCATCTTTGCACACATGTCATGGGCATCTAATTCGAACGGTCCATGTGATGCGGAATCCCATGAAACCCCGAGGGACAAATTTTCACCCTGATCTACAATTCTGGTGGGCCATAGCAAAGAGAAATGCAAATCAAGGGAGGAAATTGTTTTCATTTTTCATGGCTCACCGGTGTTTTGGATCAAAGTAAAGAATTGGGCCAGGGTGTTTCATGAAGTGCTGCTTCACGTGGACCGTTCATATTTTGGAGTCAAATCACGTATGATGGGTTCTTAAAAAAGTTTGCATGAGTACGGGGCGAACTTGTGGGCAAGTGAGCATTCGACTACATATGTGTCTATATATATATATATATATAAATATAGAGAGAGAGAGAGATACAGGTATTATAAGCATATAAATATATCTGGCTATCCTAGCTCATCATAATAAATATACAATTAAAAAGACAAACGACCATATCAATGTTCAAGTAAAAGAAACAATGTATAAATGGAATCAATCGATCATTTTATAACACTTACCTCAGGGTCCATGTTGATATTTATCCCCAATGCATCTAACACATCAGCACTTCCACAGGCAGAAGAACTGGATCTATTTCCTTGCTGATAGCATAACATAGAATTCTAGTTAATTACAGTACATACTAAAATAATTTCAACATTATTCCTAATGTGAAAGGAGCATCACCTTGGCAACTTTTACACCAGAGGCAGCTGCTAGAATAGAAGCCCCTGTTGAGATGTTAATCGTGTTTGCCCCATCACCTCCTATTCCAACAATGTCAACCACATCAGTCATTCCTTCAACCTTCCTACAGCATTTGAACATTGCCCTCGCCAATCCCACAACCTGCAAATGCAGAGTTCTATAAATTTCTAAAGGAGTAATATGCTTATCAATTTCAGTCTATGAATAAAGCTTATGGAGCTTCTCTCTCAATCATGCTTGTGTTCTAATATTCAGAAACATCTCATATTTTACTTTCTTTTATAAAATGTTACATATGAGCACTCACTTCTTCGAATGACTCTCCTTTGGCTCTCAAAAGAACAAGAAAAGCACTGATCAAAACTTCATTAGCTTCACTCAGTAAAAAATCAAGAGAAGCTTCTGCCTCCTCTTCAGATAAATCCACCCCATTTATCAGAGATTCAATAATCTACAAATTTATTAAAAATCATAGAAACAAAAGCTATTAATAAAGACAGAAAAACCATAATAACAACACAGAAAGAAATAGAAGTCACTCCCATACATTGTCAAATGAGTCTGACATTGACATTGTGGGGGGAGGAACACTTGGAAAACTGCATGCAGGGGTTGTTAAACTCCTTTGTGATGATCGAGTAATTGGCCCAGTGAACAAACATTTCTTATCCTCGATCTTCTTCTCTAGAGGTTTGTTAATCCGCACAAAAGGAGAAGCAGGAATGCGACATCCAAACACTGCCATGATCCTCTTGTTCAACTTTGAGCTGTAAAAATCAACACTTTTTAGCTGCTTGATTCAAAAATTTAGTATTAGTTCAACTTAAGAATTTAAGAAACTACAAGATATGCTAGTCTCACCACAACACTTGATTCAATGATTCCTTTCCTTTTGATTCCTCTAAAAATAATTTTTTTTTTAAAAAAAAAAAGAAAAGAAAAAAGAAAAAAGCACGCATGGTTAGCTTTGGCAATTCCACATTTACCATGCAGGGACTTCATAGAAATGAGAAACTTAATTACCTCTATACGATGGAAGCAATTTCTTTTTACATAAATTAGGTATTTTGAGATACAAAACTTGTGCCTATTATTTCTTTAGAACTTCCTGAAAATAAGAAAAAGCAATTTTCACTTATTCCTATATAAGTAAAAGTCCCAAAAATAGAACTGGACACTGTTTTCACCCTTCTTTTCTCTGTATGTTCAAATGCAATATGGAAACAGAACAAAGCCCCAAGCATCAAAGATCATCCACAAAATTCATAATCATAAGTCCAACCAAAACCCTTCGTATATCCAATCATAGATAATGCACACGAAACCCATCAGCAAAGGTGTCATTAAAATATAGCAAAAACCTAGTATTAGAAACAATGCATACATCTATCATTGAAGCCTATTTGCAAAGGTGTTATTAGAACAAAACAAAACCCTAAATATTGAAGATCATTTGGACGACCAATTACTAAAGATGTCAGCAAAACTATGTTACTCGAGAAGGTATAAGGATAAAGTATGGCAATGATTGAACTGAAAGGATCTTTTATGGTGGATCCTCTAAATCCAATTTCTCAATATATGAGTAGGAATGAACCTTTTGTTGGGAAGCGTCGAAGTGTGAGCACTCAAGATCTGATGGTCTACATGATATGGAACCCTCACAAATCAGAAGATTAGCACTCCAACAGCTCGCCAATCTACTACTGGAGCAGATGGATCTATTCATACCTCTGATCCTACGGTATAGATGGCCCCGAATCACGATATATGGAATTGTTGATGGATCATTGCAGTCCTATGTCCATATTAGCTATATGCACAAAGAACTCATATCTATGTATGAAGTGCAAGACACCACTAAGGAAATCTGGAAAGCACTAACAAATGGCTATGCGCAAAAGTCAGATGCGAGAGTTCGGGCAATGGAATTAGAATTCCAGGAGTATAGGATGTCAGTCGGCTGCCCCATCAAAGATCATATCCATAAGATGGAGCAGATGATAGGTGCCCTTAGGAATGTTGGGTGTAAATTAACTGAAAATCAAAAGATAATAGCAATGCACCGTTCCTTACTTGAATCTTGGGCCCCAATCAAAAGAATTCTGAATCATACTGATTCTATCACTATGTTCAGAGACTTTTGTGGCCATTTGGCACGTGAGGTTGAAATAAATGCAATTCAGACAGGTTCGGCTAAGGCCTTTGTATCAGAGACCCATAAGCGGAAAGCTAACAAGAAACAGTTCAAGGCTCGTAAGAAAGCGAAAAAGAATAACCAAGAATAGAAGTCCACGGCACCTCCTCTAAATCTCAAGAAGGAGAATTGAAAAAAGAAGTAGAAAAAGACAAATATATTCTGCTTTATCTGTGGAAATTCCGGCCATTATGTTCGGCAATGTACCCATAAAAAGACGATAATTCCTAAGTTACTAGATACTTTATATGTAGGTGTTTGTTCTAAAATCCTTTCTGTTGACAATATATCTAATGAGTGAATTTTGGATTCAGGGGCAACAAAACACGTGATATAGAGTCGTCGATGACTCTAGGAATTCTGGCCTGTAGCCAAAGGAAGTTACAAGGTATATATGAGAAATAATGCTGTCGAAAACTTACTAAGGATTGACGTTTTCCATCTCCATACGTGCATAGGGCAAGCAATAATCCTCCGTGATACTCTTTATGCACTAGGAATACGTCGGAATTTAACTTCTGTTTATAGGTTATTATTTAATGGTTTTAATATTTGATTTTCCCTTAGTGGTGTCATGCACTTCCACGCTTCCCAACACCTTTTACAACTCATAGTCATAAGTATAATCATATGTTCATATACTAACATTTCTAGAGCTGAAAGGCCCCCAGTAGATCTAAATTCCATCTCACAGAGTAGGTGGATCTTTATTGGAGACTCCGGTGCTCAAATATTTTTAAAGGATCACAGGAACCAAAGAAGCAAAACTTACAAAAAAAAGAAAAAAGAAAAAGAAAGAACTTTCTATAAAACCGATCATCTGCATAACCCATCAACAATTCACTGAACAGAAAACGTATAAAAATCACCTAGGAGAGGGATCATTAACAACCTTATCAGTCAATAGTTTTTGTGTTCTGCAACAGATGCTTGTGTAGTTGAAGATCAAGAAAATCCACTAAATCCTCCTCCGATGGAAGGAAGCTTCCTACAAGGAACACATGCGGAGGGAGGTCGCTTCCATTTTTTGTGAAACTCCCCTTTTGTTCCTCAGTTTTCCTCATTTCTCAATCTTAGTCCTATTACTTCTTTGCATTCAAGCACTTGAGAAGCACTTGAGAAGAACACTTTCTAAAAGCCATAAGGGCTCCTTTCCTCACTCTTTGCCCTCCTTAAGAACTGTTGTTGTGTGTATCTTTGATAGAGATGAGTTGTTAGTTGGTTGTAGATTGTGACGCAGGGATGGACGTGATGAGTGTCTTCCTCAAAGATAACTACTTCAACTCCACGGAGATTCTCTGAACTCCTCACATATATTCTTCAAATCCAAGAGGAAAAATAGGAAAATAGAAATAATTCTAATAAATTCGAAATAAATTGATTGATTTTTTTTATTTTTTTATTTTTATTTTTGTTTAAACGAATTTAAAATCCTTTAAATAGTGATATCAAACCTAAGAAGAAGTTTCAGAATCAAACTCCAACTCAAAACTTCTTAAAAAAATGTGACTTACTATAAATAATAAACTTACTATTTATAGACGGTTACGATTTCACCAAAAATAATAAGTATCCAATTTGGCCTAACCGTGTTATTCTCCTAATTTTTCTAAGCCCTTTCAATGTTTAGCACGACTTGTAAAGCTCAAAGGATCAAGAGTCATAATCAAATTAAAACTTACTATAAATAGTACAAACGAAATTAAAAATGACTTTTGACCGTGTCAATCTGATGGAATCTCGCAAATTCAGCGTGGGCAACCTAGCATAGTAGGGTTGGTTGCCTAAAGTAGCTTCTCTTACCTCAAAATCATATATGGCACGTCGAAAAACTCATTTCGGTTTGCGACATATGTCTGTTTTATAGTTCTGATGGTCCTGCTCGCTTCCGCCTTGGATCGGGCCTTCTCTAGTCCATCTTGGCAATGAAAGTATCCGTGACCCACTACATTAGTCTCCTCCATTTCAAAAGAGCTCGTCCTCGATTACTCATCTCGAAGATCACTTCCTCAATATGAAAATTTGGAAAACATTATTAATTTCTGTCATTTACTTTTAATTTTCATGATTCAATTCCTTGTAATTTTTGTCATATCATCGGCAATTTCCTTCCTAAAACACCAAAATCTATAGTAATTTAATAGTTCTTGGTCAAACGAATGAATAGAAGAAAATAGCACGTCATAGAGCACCGAGAGTTGGTGCACACACAATCTCTCGTCGTTTAAAGAACTTAGAAGGAATGTATAGTCATTTCAAAACTTGAATTTTCAAATGTCCATTTTGAAATGTGTTTTATAATTCCCACCCATCATTGTTGGATGGTGGGAAATATGTGAGTACCAATCATTAGTGCACGCTGAGCAGGCGTAATCCTTTCCCAAAAATAATGCTGATTCTCATCCACCATCCTTAGGAATCAATTTCAAAAAGACAATATCCTATGAATATATCATGTGTGTGTGCGTGCACAAATAAATGCATATACGAACATATGTACATTCATATAGCTAATGTCCCCACTTTCATGGAGACATTAATAACATCCCAAAACCTTTTGAATGACATGCCGGACGTATGACACCTAATCATTAAATCAGGACGGTTCATTCAATAGTATTATTGGCAGCAAGCCATGGTGCAAGAATCGTTTCCAGTCAGATGAACCTAACTCTATGAATAAGACCAAATTGTTACAATCGTCTGTATGTTATATATATATATATATATATATATATATATATATATATATATATATATATATATATATATAAGATGTAGGTCTCAAGATTAGATTATTAAAACAAATGTGCTACTTTTGAATAATAAGCAATACAAAGTGGGATTTATCGTACAGGTGGTTCAAAATTATGATTGGACTTATTTTGTTTATCTGCTCAAAATATAAACTTCCATTTTAAATGCTATTGACCCAATGCTTAGGATCATCTGGTTGGCATGATTTTTACACCATGGCTTGTCTATAGTTGTATGAAAGAATGGATGGTGCGCGCATGTGTTCCAGTACTCTCAAAGCACTATAAGTTATAGAGCTCCTGGTTGCATGGGGACACTTAGAGCAATCCACTTGTTCAAACTGTTCCTTAGGTCCAACGCACATTTCATGCATTACCAGAAAAGTTGGGCCCCACATACCAACTAGTACATGTGTGTGATTTTGGTAATGTCCAACCCCAAACTTTTTAAATGGCACAGGAGTGATCCATAGTTGATTATAACATTCACTGATTCATAACAACCAGGGGCAAGACATGGTACAAAAATCATGCAGATGAGAGGGTAATTTGTTGCAACCGTCCATTGTTAATGAGCCAGAAATCACATTGTTAGAAACTTAGAATCATTAAAGTAAAGTGTTACATTAGAATCACAGAAAATACAAAGTGGGATGTATTTGTTTAATGTTGCGGGATGATGATTGAACTTATTTTGTTTCTCTGATCAATCTTGGCTGTCCATTTTTATGGTATTGATCGGAAGTGCAGTATCACCCGATTGTCACGATTTTTGCACCATGTCTTGCTCTTATTTGTATGATTGAATGAACGGTTCTGATTGACAGTAGGTCACCCTGTGTGCCATTTAAAAGGTTTGAGGACGATGGTCACGTTAGCAAATTCATGAAGGCATGGCATGTCTGATGGTCGGAGTAGATTTCACTAACACATGACAGTGGGCCCACAACAAACCGTTTGGACCACATTATGGTGAAAACGTCTCTCTATCTGTGTCTGTGTGTGAAATTCCCTCAAATTCCAATACGAATTGAAGTGGAGGAAATCGAAATCCCTGTGTAATGACAGATCCGAAGCTCTATTCAACCTATTTCTATATAATTCCCAGTAAATAAAAAATAATAACAATAATAAATAATTAAAAAAAAACTAAAAAAATAAAAATATGATCAGTTCATCGATTTTTCAGCACGATTTTGTGAATTTCAGTCGAGAAAACTCAAATGTGCTGTGAAATTACAGTTCAGAGCCTCTTTTCAAACTTCAAAACATCAAATCGAGCGATCTTTTCTATTTTCCGTGAGTAAAAAAAAAAACGAAGTTATGTACCGATCTCTTGATTTTTCGGCTCGATTGCATGAATTTCAGTCGAGAAAACTGAAATCCGCCATGAAATTGCACGCTGGAAGCTCGATCGATCTAATTCTTTTCGTCTTTCTCTGATTTCTTCTGCCAAAAGTGTATCTGAAGCTTTGAAGGAGGTTTTTCGAAGGAGAAGGAAGCAGAGTGAGTAACAGAGGCATTTATGGCGCGAGAGTTTTAATTCATTGCATGTACGGATGATGTTGGTGAAATACGATGGCTACTCGCAAGAGTAGGTTTTGCTTTTGAATTAGAAATCCTACACTCCCACTCCCAGCACGGATTCGGACGGTGACCCCTCCATTACCGACGTTGGTCCTGGAAATTTCTATGGGCCCCATCATGATGTATGTATTTTATCTACGCCGTCCATCCATTTTCCAGATCATTTTATGATATTATCTAAAAAAATGAGGCAGATCCAGATCTCAAGTGAACCACACAACAGGAAACAGTGGTGATTGAACGCCCACCGTTAAAAGCTTCTTGGGGTCACAAAAGTTTTAGATCAGGCTGATATTTGTGTTTTCCCTTCATCCAGGTCTGTGTGACCTAATCAACGGGTTGGATGGCAAATAAACATTACAGTGGGTCCTAGGAAGGTTTTAATGGTGAGCGTTCAATCACTATTTCCAGTGGTGTAGTCCATCTGAGATTTGGATCTGGCTCATTTTTGGGATTATGGGATATAATGAGCTGAAAAAATAGATGAACGTCGTGGATAAAATACATACATAATGGTGGGGGCCATAGAGCTTTCACAATCACAGCACAACGTCCGTACTGGAGGGCACTGCCGAAACCGAATCCTCCGCACGTGCCGAAATGTCACATATGTCAGGTGGGTCCCACATTTAATGCTGATTTGATCTCCAGGTTGGGCTATCTGATATCTCAGCCGTTTAATTGGTGAGGTCTTGGCATTCGACTGTGGTGGCAAGATGATTGTTTATTTGGAACCGTACATCTAGCTGTGGATGGAAAATGGCTTAAGATACCGATTGTTTGGATGATCTTAACCATCTAATCAGTGGCCTTAAAACAACATAAGAAATCAAAATAGTTAACAGTGGACGTTCAGTTGGAGACGAGAAGTGATATAATCATATTTTAAAAATATGATCCATCCATGATGGCCCCACAAGATGGACGGCTCTGATTGATACATCACCAGCCATATGTACTAGATGGCTCTACCATATTTCGGCTCGATGGTATCTACCATTTCATATTAAAATGAGGTCTACATTTGAAACATGATCCATCATAGATGATGGACACACAAGATGGACGGCTGTGATTGGCACATTTCTCACGCTTTCCACGAATTCAAATAAAGCCTTACCATACCTTCAAATCACTTCAAATGGTTAAAATTTTGTTGATACAATCAACGGCCAAAAAGTTGTCCACAGCTAGTCTCCTATTGATTGATAAGACGAACGGTCTAGATCCATGATCAGATGGTCCACACCTCCAGTGCACGAGCATTGCATCGTACCAATTTGCCCCCCAATCAAGGAACTCATCTGCATTGAAGATCGGACGGTTTAACGTGAATACATGAGTGTTGCAGCCTACTAGTGCGAGTGCACTTCGAGTCTTTTTTAAGATGCATGAGTAGTGACCTCCAACCAGGTGGACGGTTCAGATCGATTATCAGATCCCTACATGCAGAGCATTGCTCTTTCTCAGTACGCTCTTATCGTACTGGGTAAACTCAGTTGAGAGCGTACTGAGTAAACTCAGTTGGGCACACCTTGAATGTATGTGGCCTATCCACGCCGTCCATCCGTTTTCCCATCTAATTTAAGGGGTTGAACCCAAATTTAAAGCACATCCAAAGATCATGTCAATTATACAACAAGAAACAGGGGATAATGATTTCCACTGTTGAAAGCTTGATAGCCTCACATTGATGTTTATTTGTCATCCAACCTGTTATTAAGATCAGACAGACATAGATGAACAGAAAACAACAAATATAAGCTTGATCCAAAACTTATGTCGCCACCAAGAAATTTTTAGAAGTTCAATTCAACTGTTTCCTGTGGTGTGGTCCATTTGAACCTTTTATATGCTTCATTTTTGGGCTCTAGCCCTAAAATTATCTGGTAAAATGGATGGATGGAGCGGATAAAACACATAAATCATAATAGACCTGAGTGCGGGATTAGGTGCCTTTCGAACTAAGACCGATTTAGTAGATCCGGGAGCAGAGTTCGGTGGATCCATCACTACTGGCCCATGCCTGACCGTGGGGCTCATCTTAATGTATGCATTTTATATCCACACGATCCATCCATTTTGCTCACTTTTTTTTTAGGGTATCAGCTCAAAATTGAAGCAAATCTGACCTAAAGTGGACCACACTATAGGAAAAGGTGGTGATTGAATGCTCACCTTTAAAAACTTCATAAAACCCAACATAATGCTTAATTAACATCCAACGCATTGATAAGGTCACACAGAATTAGATGAAGGGGACATTATATCACCACTAGTTCTATATTGTGGTCCACCTCAGATTTGGATTTGCTTTGATATAGGCCCGTGCCCTAAAATGAGATGTGCAGCGTTGCTATAAAACACATATATCAAGGTTAGCTTCATAATTATCAATCCACCAAGCTCGGTGGTTCCTCACTTCACCCACGCTAAGTCCATCAAAATAATTAAGTGGATGCTTAGAAAATCTTACACAAACAGGGTATATGCATCCATTTCAACCCTAACATGTAGATGAGCGTGAAGTCAGTGTCCCTTCAAAATATCCCATCATTTCAAGATGTGAATTATGCTGGCAGCATTATAGTTTCATGATGTACTTATGTGGCCCACCAGATGAGCGTACTGGAAATTTTTAGCCCAAAAGTGGTGGGGCATACCTGATCAGCGGCTTGGATCTTGCAAGATGGCATGTGTGGCAGTGATTATACAGCAACCACACTAGCGCAAGTGTACTTCGTGTATTTTTATAACGCATGGGAGTAGTTACATCCAACCAGATGGATGGTTCAGATCGATGGTCAGATCCCTACGCGCAGAACTGCATTGATTTCATTTACCTAAAAATCACCACACAGCCCACGTGATGGAGGGTTCGCTCCCATATCTGCATTGATTTCATTTCAAACGACCGACTCCGCCAGAGTAAGAAGTGTCTGCCAGAATACGAAATTTTTCCCTTGAAAGAAAGAGCAAACTCTCCAAAATACACGTAACAGAGATTTTTCATACATTACCAAACTGTCGCTCATCCCTCACTCATTACACTGATGTATCCTCAAATCCAATCTCAAAACCTCTATCAAGAAAATTCATGTGAAAAGATCTCAACCGTGTTTCAACGGCAAGAAGAAAGAGAATTGCTGACGTGGCACTTGACGCTAGAAGATCTGGCAGTGGGCCCAATTACTCGCTGACATGACAAGCTCTTACTAAAACTTCAACGCATGGTCATCCATGCTACAATGCAAGCCAAGAAGAGTCCTGCAACAAACCCAAATGCAATGATCGTAACCGTTGATTTATTTGAAACCACAGTCATTTTCTCTTCTCCATTTATTTATCCAGTTCACAATAGCCCACTTGATGATCCATCAGTCTAGTTTATGGGACATGACATCCACTCGATGGGGATTGCCTGATGAGCAGCTCTGATCTCGCGGACATCTTTCCCATTTTCACACACCTTGTATGTGGTATAAAAGGGAGCTGACCTATCAAGGTTAGGTTTCACATTTCACTGAGACGTCGAGCCTGGGTTAGGTCTATTAGATGTTGCAATTAATATAGTTAGATAGGTGGGCCCAACATTTTAAAGACATGGCAGTAATAAAAAGAAAGGTTTGCCGACCCACTTCAATGAATATTGCTGGCTGACGTTCAACAATAAAGGTATGAGTTTTATAATAAAAGTTTCGAAGAGAAAATGTCATTTTTTCACTTTTTGAGTTCTGTTAAGGCTATTTTGACATGGTGTAAGGGAAATGTGGAAGTGGAACTCAACATGATGTATTTGTTTTATCCATGATGCACATACATCTATATTGACAACTCATTTCAGGGCATGAGCCTGAAATTAAAGCATTTTCAAAGTTTTAGTGGACCACACTGCAAGAAATAGTGGGGATTGAGCACCTATTGTTGAAAATCTCCGAGTGGCTACAAAAGTTTTGAATCAAGTTGCTATTTGTGTTTTCCCATCCTGATCTATGCGACTTGTGAGTAAATTGGATGATGAATAAATCACTATAGCCCTAAGAAGGCTTTAAGACTGGACATATCCCCATTATTTCTTATGATGTGGTCTCCAATTTTGGACTTATGCCCTAAAATGAGCTAGCAAGATGAATGGATGGTGTGGATGAAACACATACATCAAAATACGCCCCACAAAGTCCTGACGCTATGTAACTGTGTACATGAGGCAATAGACAATGATTTTGGACAAATCTGGCAGTGGTCGACTTAGTCGTTAGCGGTTACGATAAGCAAGTCTATTAATAGACTTGACTCTTTATATATTCTGTTATCCTTACTAAGAAGACATTACACCGGAAAAGATGTTCTTGATGCATTTGGATCGTTGGAATCCAAATCGCTTATTTGAAACATCCATTAGGTGTAATCCATCTTCATAGACTGCCTAGAAAAAATCACATTGATCAAATAATCTCAACCATCTATTGATCAAAGTGACGTGAACACCGACAAGTCCAAATGCAATGGGCCAATACACCCGATACTCAAAAGGTGTCAAATGACCTTTTTACCTTTGCAAGAATGCCCAAAGTTATGAGAGAGAGAGAGAGAGAGAGAGAGAGAGAGAGTTGAAGATCACCTGGCAATGTTTCCACCACTGATGAAGTGGGCCTACTAGCCAACGACCTATCTGGATACATGAAGATTATGTTATCCTCCATTCAACAATAACCAAAATAATCATAAGCAATTGGTACATCCCAGTATTTCTGTGCATTCACCCCTTCTCTATGCTTTTGGCATTTCAAATTGGCCAATATCAAAACAAAATTGTACCATTCCAATACTAAAAAGTAGCCAACATGGGTGTATGCATCAAAAGCACCAGGTATAACATTTCGGTCAATAACAACGGTTAAGAGTGTCAATGAAACGGGCTTGAGACTGGCCCGACCCGACCAGACATTGGACCCAACCAAGCCCAAAACATCATCAAATCCCTATTTGCCATCTGAATGTTTATAATCAATTCGTTGATAGAGTGGGCCACGTATGCACAGAGAAACCAACGGCCTATAAGCAATATGCATGTGTCGACTAACCGAGGATTGGAACAGCATTTTTGTCGAACAGAACATATACGTTCGTTCATATGATTTCAGAGCCTGGCCCGAAAATTGTCGGGCCATAAATCCAGATCGTGTATTAACATCTGTACCATTCGTTCAGTGCAAATCGCTATTGATTTGGGCAATCAGTGGCAACCGATGAGCTAGATCATGAATGACAATAGGCCGCACTGATCCGGTCCGAACCATGGACTCATTTTATAGCCTATGGCCCACTAATCATCTAAGAATTTGGCGAATGAATGGATGGCCAGAAATATCTGGTGGGGTGCACTTATTTAGGCTACGTGTTTCCAAGTTCCTAGAAATGGCCCATCAAGCGGACGGTCCAGATCGATGGGCACGTATACTTTTATTGGAAACTGGTGATGTTTTCGGATTTGGCCTGGAGGCCTAATCCACACTACAAAGCAATGTGCGGGACCTGCCTTCGTGTGTGCATGAGATCCACGGACGCGGATTGCGTGGTGACTCTACCACCACCGTCCTCCCTAGGGCAGGACTCTGTGGGACCCACCATAATTTATGTGTATCCATGCCATCCATCCGTTTTGGAAGCTCATTTTAGTCCATAATCCCAAAATTTAAGCATATCGAAAGCTCAAGTAGACCACACCGCAGGAAATATGGGGATTGAACGCATACCGTTGAAACTTTCTAGGAGCCACAGAAGTTTCGAATCGAGCTGATATTTGTTTTTTCATCCAGGTCTTTGTGACCTTATGAGCAGGTTGGATGATAAATAAACATCACTGTGGGCCCCAGGAAGGTTTCAACGTTGGACGTCATTATCCACACTGTTTCCTGCGGTGTGGTCCAATTGAGATTCTGTTATGTTTCGATTTTGGAGTTTTACCGTAAAATGATGTGAAAAAACAGATGGACGGCCTGGATAAAACAAATACATAACAGTGAGCCCCACTGAATCCTGCCGGCTTCACCACTCAATCCGCGTTGGACAACACTTCATCCATCACTTGCGCATCCTCGTGTTGACCCCAAATTTCAGGAGATCCAAGACTCAGGCGGGTCACATCACACGTAACAATCGGGATGTGGACGCGCACCGTTAAAAACCATCCAGATTATATGTGGGCCCACAGTGATTTTCAATGCCATCCAATCCATTCAGAAGATACATCCCACCAGGATGGATGGACAGCCCAAAATCCAGACCATTCAAAAACTCAAGTGGGACACACCACCTAATTTTAGGGCTCGCCCCACCTGAGCTTTGGATCCAAGGAGAACATGAGAAAGCACACATGATGGACGGATTGGACTGTCGCGACACTTAACCTACAAACCTTTCCAGTTAATCCAGGCCGCATATTACCTGAATCGCAATTCGACGTAGAATTCCAACCCCCACAGAGACACAGATCCCCAAAGGCCACACCGTCGAACCCGCACGTGCCACCCGTCGCCTCGCACGCTCGGCAGAACGTATAGTCCCCAGGCACATTGTAGTTCACACGTATCCCATACATCCACTCACTGGGCCCCACCACCTGCAACGGCGCGAGGCTATACGCGCTGCTATACCCCTCACACTCGAGCCGTGTGAGGTTGATGGCACGTATGGCCCCGAACGGCACCGAGCAACACTCGGGCGGACCGGTTCCGTACACCGCGTCGCGCTTTGGCCACGTGTCCCAAGCCGTGCAGCCGTAGTACTCGTCGCAGCCCATGCCCGAAACGTTACGACACGGCAAGTGCTTGCCAGGGAAGCCTTGGAAGAGCGGCGACTCGCCGCGGCAGCCGATGAGCATGAACACATTGTCGGGAGCCGGCTCGAGGTACGGGGCGCGCCATGGCTCGAGTACGAAGCCGTTGCCCTTGCCTCGCTCGAGCGAGTCGCACGTGGACATGCCACGGTCGTGGAGCGTCAGTGCCCGATACCCGTAGTCGATGTCCAGGACCCGATACGAGCCCGACCTGATGTGGAACATGAGCACGTCGTTGACGCAGAAGAGCAGGTCGCGGAAACCCGAATGGCCACAGCCCGATCGGATGCCGAACGGGTAGTCGACGGTGAGATTTCCGCAGTATGATCGGCACGTGGGCTTTTCGGCGGAGATCGATGCGATCATGGCCGCACATGCAATGGCGAGGGCTGACCACGTGATCTGGGCCATTGGTTGTGAGGAAAATCAATTCACACCAGCTTGGAATGGTTAGTGTGAGATGTTGAAGGGAGCTTGAATTGGATGAGAAAAGAGAGAGAGCTGTGTGGAATGAGTTCGTTTTCCGTCTATCGGGATGTAAAGTTTATCTGTGCATCGCCACTACTAGGGTCCACTTTCCAAAATGATCTGATGGTTTTAACCGTCCAAATTTTTAAAAATATAATAGATAAGTTATTGGCTTATATTAATTATTAATTGATGATTTTATCCTTTGATTTTTAGATTTTAAATCAAGCCATTGAAATTTTCCTTTCATATCCTTATAAATTTATCTAAATATATTGATGGTCAAAATCATCCGTTCAGTATAATTTTTGTATTTTGGAACTTATAGGATATATTCCAGAAAATAGACGGTTCAGATCATTGGATCACTCATTATGTATGCCCCATTAAATGGCGACGGACAGCGTAATCTGTATCGCGACTGAGAAAAAATGAACTCTGCTTCGAATCATGTTCTTTCCCTGGTTGCTTGAGAAATTGGCATTTGTTTTTCTTTTCTTTTCTCGGACCTCTTTTCCACGTGACATACAGAATCAGGCTTCAGCTTGGGAGATGATTCAGTGTTCTCGGAGCACTGTATGGTGTAGTGCTCTTATTCGCATAGGGGTGCTTAGAAAGTTTAATTGATTGATCTGGACGGTCCATTAGGTCCATTACACATATTACCCGCCATCACAAAATAAAATTTTTTTAAAAAAAGGACTAAGCTATAAAGGGACGGTCTAGATTGTTTACATAAAATAGGTCCAATCATTGGTTTGATCCAGCCATTTGTTGGGGACATTAAAAGATCGCTTAAGGATCTGAAAATAACTCTTGTAAGGCAATCCTGACCATCCAATCTTGGAAAACGGATGGCTATATGAAAAGAAGCCCGATTCATATACGGATCAGATTCTCCCATCTGCAAAGCATGTCGATCGATCCAAACGTTCCGATGCAACTTGGATCACCATAATCAATAGAACTGCGAGAGCACAGGATCATCTCTCATCTGCAAGTGTGATAAATGATACACAGGCACTTGAAAATTGCATAGAGATTGCATACGTGGCATACAAGTAATAACAACTAAACTGACCAAATTAGCAGCACCAATCTAGATGTATCATGAACCAAAAATTAAATTTATTTAAATATCTGACCATCAGATTGGTGGACATTTATTTCACGGCTGAAAACGAAAAGAATCAAATGGTCTTATTTCAACAAATAACTGTCCACGAATCAAAGTCCGGAAATGTTCAACCGATCTGAACTTTGGACCCTAACTTAGATCCCGTGGGTTCCACAATTTAGTCGGTTGATTTGAGTTAATACATGCCACGTGAGCTGTTTATAGGTGCTGCGTATCAAGCGTCACACGCAACCGGAGTATCATATATCCTTTTCTTAAGCTAGTTTCTTGCTTTTGGAGGTTCGGTGCTTTAGCTGCTTTTTGCTTTAGACAGTGGAGATTATATCTGATCATGACAAAAATTCAACGATTCCTTCTGTTTATTGGGTGCAATTCAAAGAGATATATGATCAGATACAGCCGCTGTATCATTAGTCATGATTTAGCCATTTTGTTCCCTTGAACGTGTCATATATATAGAAGATCTTACCCGTACATAAGGTGGGACACACCATGATGATTACCTGTTACTGAAATCCAGCCAATACATTCATTGGGTGATCCGTACGAGTAGCCCAAGTTATACTATCGACCGTCCATTGATATCGAGATCGTGTCCCTGTCTCGGTAAGCCGTTAGCCTGATTTGATTACCAGGTGGTCATCTTGGCGTGGCCCACCTGTTGGGCTCGGATAGGAGATTCTACATATTTGACAAGTAAGCAGGAAGAAAATGGTTGTAGCCTAACATATGATACAGCTGCTGGATTGTAACTTATCCGATTTAAAATAGAACATGCTTGCACAGAAATGGGAGCAGTATTCTTTCTTCGGATATATATCATGATCAATTAACTAGTGGGCCCATTCGTAAACGGGCATTAGATTGGAAAATTCTGGCCGCCCGTTCGGAAGGCATTAGTACATCGTTTTAGCTGTCCATCTGTGATCCTAAAAACCCTCCCTAGGTGCGGCCCTGGCCTCACCACCCAAGTCAGTGTGGCCCTTACCATCAGGCCCACCTTGATCCATATATTTTATATCCTCTCCGTCCATCCTTTTTGACAATCATTTTAGTCCATCTATTTTGCCAGATGATTTTAGTGCATGAGCCCAAAAATAATAACATCACCGTACTTTAGTAATATTAAACAGTGGTGATTGAATGCTCCTTTGTAATATTTATTTGCCATCCAACCTGTTGATAAGGTTGTAATGTTTATTTGCTGATAAGGTCACGTAAATCGGGATGAAGGAAGAAAACAAATATCAGCTTGATCCAATACTTTTGTGGCCCGTTAATAGTCAATCACCACTATTTTTTATGGTATGGTCCACCTGAGAATTGAATCTGCTTCATTTTTGAGCTTATGCCTAAAATGATATTGAGAAATAGATGGACGGCGTGGATATAGAAATCATGCATCAAGGTGGGTCCCATGGAAAGGGCCGCACTCAATCCCTGACACCCTACGATAGCCAGGTTGCCTGATATGGGAGCGGATTAAGCATATCCAACTCTTAGGTGGACCACACAAAAGTAAACAGTGGTGATTGAACGCCCACCACTAAAAAATGTCACAGGGCCTTAATGGCCTACAAAAAGCTTTTAATGGTCATTCACTACTTTTTTCGGTGGTGTGGTCCACTAGAGATTTGGATATGCTTAATTATTATTTTTTGGATAACATTATAAAATGAGCTGAAATAATAGATGGATGGCGTTGATATATAATGGTGATGCGTAAATCTGGCTCACCCTCTCCAAGCACCGAGCACTGCACAGGAGGAAATTAAAGGAGACCCTGGCTAGAGCGGGGGACCCTCCGATGCCAAAGTCAGGCTAGGAATCTGTGTCTAAGTAATGTAGATGGGGGTTTGGGTAAGAGATTTTGCGTACCTGTTCCTGTAGGCCTGTCTCCTATTTATACCTTTCGATTGAGGTAAACATATTCTTCATCTCTAGCACGATTTTCGTCATTAAGCGGGAACGACGCATGCATTGATGTTGGCAATTACTCGGGGATCGTGCGTCGGATGTTGCTCCATACGTGCGTTAATCATAGGGCATATCTTCGTCCGAGCCGACCCTATAGTCCGAGTCCTGCTTATGACAGTCCGAACCCATAAGTAGGTTGAGCCTGACTGTTTGTCGACGAGGACTTGATTGGAGCCAGTGGATGGGGGTGTGTAATGGCTTCTTTTAAATTCTAGGCTAATGTGAAAGCTCTACAAAAAAACTTGGAAGCGGAATAACGACGTGAAAACTCTAAAAAAGAACTTGGACAGAGTAGCAAGACTAGTGCCGAGCGATGGATCGGCTTATCTTGCTCTGCCATCTCCTTTCCTCGACGTGGCCGCTCAATTGGCCAAGCCGGGCTTACCTCAATAAGCGTCGGCTCAAATTCTCCCATAACATATAACACATTCATTAAGGTGCTCTCTACACGGTAAGGGTAACAGTCACTAAGGTGGGCTGTGGCACTTCCACGATGAAATCCTCGTATAACCGATTTGGATCTTATACACTTGTGATGGGGCCAGCTCCAGAAGCGGCCAAACCGGGCCTGGTGGACTGGGATTCGGTAGTGACCCCTCCAGTAACCGAGGTCTCGGCACCGGTCTGTGCTGTAGGCTCCACCATGACGTATGTAATTTATCCATGCTGTCGAGCCAAAAAATGAGTCAGATTTAAATCTGAGGTGGGACCACACCACAGGAAGCAATGGTGATTGAAGACCTTCTATTAAGAAATTACTAGTGCCCACTGTAATGTTTATTTGCCATCCAACCTGGTGATTTGGTCACCAAGATATGGGCTTGATCCAAAACCTCTATGGATCCCACAGTTTTTAATGGTAGGCATTCAATCTGGAGGAAGGGGTCACTAGCGAATGGGAATCCAGGTCACATGATATGATGTATGTGCCTTATCTATATTTATTTTTCAGCCCTGTTCACGATGACTCCAGTAAGTTTTCAATGGCACGGTGGGCCCTACAGTACTGTCAGCATGGAGGTTCTTGTTGGCAGGGTCAGTCCCATGGTCGGAGTAGATTGTATGGAGACCACCTTGATAAATGTGTTGTATATCCACACTGTACATCCCTTTTTCCATCTCATTTTCGTACTTGATCCAAAAAATTAAGCAGATTCAAATCTCAGGTGGACCACACCACTCGAAATTTTTTTCATTGACAATTAAAAACTTATTGCCATAGAAGTTTTAGATCAAAAGGTTAGGATGACAAATAAGGTGAGCATTCAACCACCACCGTTTCCTGTGTTAGGATCCACCAGAGATTTGAATCAGCTGACCACGAGGATATATAACACATTCATCAAGGTGAGTCCCACGGTCAGGGTAACACCCCAGTGCTCCCCATTTTGATATAGCAATTGGGGAATGAGCACAAGGCATCATACGTTCAAGCTGTGGGGGCCACCCATGATGGGTATGTGTAATCTTCCAAGATGAATCTTCTGGACCTTGTATGGACAAAAATTCTATTGGGATTTTTTATTTTATTATTATTATTTTTTTAAAGGTGGGACGCCACATGAAGCAATGTACAATCACACATAAAAAATATATTTTGTGGTGGCCCACATAAATTTTGAGAGCTTGGGTGTGTCACTTCATCCCAGTGGGGTGCACTGATGAATGGGATGTATAACATGCACAGCACCGTGTGCCCCACCTGGCTATCTATCAAACTGGATTTTGGTACCGGACCGGTTGGATGGACTGCCGCATCCCAGTAGGTGCCCATAGTAATAAATACTTAGATGAGAATACATGTCCAAGGCATGCAGGTACAATAGATCCCAGACCATTGATTAAAGGTTGCCACCTACCTGCATCGGTTGGCCTTTCTTCCTAGGCATCCATTTGCACCACTCAAGGATCTTCCAATTGGGATCCATCCACTTTCATACTCGAATGATTAGTGAACATGTTGGCCAACATAATAAAACAGGGCAGACAGTACATAACACTGCAGAGAACAGAGTTCTGTTTGCTTGGCCTAAGAGCACTTGGGAAGGAGACCAGAGTGCATACACCACAATTCAACATGGGGGAAAAATCCACAGCAATTTTCAGTGCTCAGTGACTTTTATGTCACAATGGTCCACTACTGGGTAAAGAACTCGGAATCACGAAAAAGCATGATCCACGCAGCATGAGGCCTATACTGACATGGAGAAATAAAATCATGTGGAGCAGTTCTCGTCAATGTTGCGTGAGCCTATAACACAAAGGTCAGCAGGTATCAGGTCACCAGGTATCAAAAGATCAGGAATGGGCCTTTCTGCCAAACATTTGTGTTGTTGCAACATCTCGATTCATTGTCATTAGTGCCAAACTTGCCAGTTGCCACTTCAGCAAATACCACTTCAACTGAAATCATCTAAACAAACACAACTCCATTCGTATGTCCGCAAAGGCACTCAATCCAACACTACATTGAATAAAAAACAAACGTCTAGCTGAAATATCTTAAGCTTCGAAGGCTCCCACACTGAATCTCTTAACTGAAAAAATGAAACAAAAATGTAGGCTCACCTGTAGCAGTGATCATGCAACCTCAGACCTTGATAGCATACTTCCTCTTCGGGAAGTACATTTCTCTCTTCTTCTCCCTCTCCGTCTTCAGTGATTGCTGTAAAAGACAATTGAGTAATCTCTATCAGGACAGGTTCAGGGCACCATGAAATGTAGCACATTCACAATAATACATGACTGACAATAAAAGGCAAGATATGCACAGATACTGGAATACAACCATCCCACCATTAACACATGCATTCATGTATATGCAAGCAAGTTTGTATGAGCAGGTGTATAATGTACAGACAGGCATGTACACTAGAACAAGATGAAGCAAAAGGTATAACAGAAGATCACAAAGGCCAATTAAGAAAATGAGAAAAAAGGAAGTAGAAATGATATTACATGAACTGAAAATATGAGAGAGAGAGAGACCCCCTCCCTCCAAGACAAAAAATAAGATGATATCGACACCGAAATATAACAGCTTTCAGTGAAGATCAGAAAATGAGATAACAGTCAGATTTGTAAGAGGAATATGGAAATCATGCACTTCTTAGAACCAAGAGATGGTTCTAGAAATACTATGATGCACTTCGTAAAGAACACCTCGTGATCAATAACAGGTGTCCAAATCTCAAATCTCCCAGTGAACGCATCTTTGGACAGTAATCTTAACTGACAGTTCTCATCAACCCAGAGATAATTTAAAAATAAAAAACAAAAATGCTTTATATCTTCTAATACCATCCAAAGCCCTCTCTAGACTGCACACTGTCTTGCTATTACTTAACAAGCCTCAGAAGATAACCGTAAGGCTTGTGAAACAAGACCCAAAATTTACTTACAAATCATCATCATCGCCATCTTATAGCCATCACCAGCAATTTGGGGTGGGCTTTTAAATGGTGGATTGCCTGCCATCAGGTACCACCCAGTATTGACCCCTGGCCAAACTATTAAGCATGTGCCCCCAAAGGCAAGCAAGGAAAGTAGGGCCATGGAAGGGCACAGTTGTTAGGCAAAACGGCAGCACAAAGCACCCACAAAAGAAAGGTCATACTCAAGTGGAGAACTGCCACTTCAAGGCCCACCTCAGTAAACCTACAATGTGCAGAGAGAGGCAAATGAAGCATGCACAGTTCATAAATAAGTACCCTTGCACCATGGAATAGAAAGTGGAGAATGATCAGCTACAGGCAACACTACAAGAAGTTCCCATAGTGTCGAGCAATGAAGGCCCCACCATGATGTGGTTCCGAGGAGTCTTCATAGCAAATTCAACTACTTAACCTGTTTGGATGACAATTTCAAATCATTCCCACATGGCCAACATTGTCCAAGGAAATAGCCATTGGCTCTTTTGTGCAAAAACAATGTGGAGCGTCAGTTTTTTTTTCACCAGCTCGCTCACATGCCAATGTGTTGCACGTGCACTGCAGGATCCAAACCGTCAATCAAGTGCACCATCATGTGACTGCACCCTGACTTAAAAGTCACCACCATCCATTCTTCAAGTGTGTCACAATAGTGGTGTATATCAGACTGTTGGGTTGCCTTTCCCAATAGGCAGTGACATACTTGTCAGTCGAACATGAGCCAGAATGCTTTTCAGTTGTCATCCAAGTGAGCCCTGAAATGATCAACTGAATTTTCATGATTGGCAGATTCAAGAATGTTGGATATTTTAACATCATGTGCATGTTAGTTGAATTCTTGTCCTCAAAGACAAGAGTTTTTAATTCATGAAAGTCGTTTCCCCTTTGGATCTCCCATATCAAAGTGATGCAATCCATATGGAAATCATTCTTTACAAGATAATCAAGGTTCTACAGAGCTCGTATTGATTAAAAGTTACTGGCAAAGGTACAATGCATGTTATCAATCATTAGCACGGTGAAGAAAAAAACCAATACGTCAGAACCTTATATTTCTCATACAAATGCACCTTTTCTAATACATGTGCACTTTAAACCATGAATCTCATAAAAGAAGAATTTGGTTACGAAACAGATTTCAGCTGCTTTTAAATGCTTACTAACAAAGTCAAAGTACAGACCTGATGCTTTGTAAGACGGCGCCTGATAGCACGGGTCTTCTTAGGTCGCAGATCCAATGGCAGAAACTTCTTCTTACTGTAGGCTTCTCTTAAGGCAGCTTTTTGCTTCTGAGAGATAACGGTGAGCACTCGTGCAATGGAGAGCCTGACCACCTTACTGCAATAGCAGCAATAGCAATAAAATGGGGAAAAAGTGTCAGAAACACATTAGCAAAATCTAAAGAAAATCAAAGAATTCAGATCTCCATGGCCAGTTTGAAATAAAAGGGAACATAAAACCCACATCTTGGAAAGTTTGTTGGGAGCACCCCCGGTAACCTTAGCCACTCGCAGCAATGCCAGCTCAGTCTTCAGCTCCTTGAGCTGGTTGAGAAGGTCAGTCTTGGACTTGGTCCGGAGCTCATGGACCTTGATCCTTGCTGCCGTGAAGAGAAATCAAGAGTTGCAGACAGAGTTAGTGATTGATGAAAAAAGAACGAATGTAACCAGAAGTGCAACAGAGGAAAATGATACAATTATCAGATTTACACAGAACAGTTAAAATTTTGGGGATAGGAAATTGAAGAATTTCATCCCAATACAAATGGAGAGATATGGCTCCGTGACATGCATCAAGGAAGTTTGACAAAAGACGGTCTACCATAAATGCAGAGAGCATTCACCCTATGGAACATTACATTGGTGGGTCATAACCCAAAAGTTTCAGTTAGGTGATCCAATCCCCAACCAACCAGCTGATATGATCTTTGCCATAGATTGCTTTTCTTATTCTTTTGCAAACTTTGACATCACCATAAACCTGTAGATCATCAGATGGGTAACATAGCCCAACAGCCTTGCATTGTGCTTAGTGTCTTGATTCCCTCGTTCCCTCTCTCAAATGGGGTATTACTAACATGGTTTTTTATTGGGCTATGGTACTGCAAGAATTTGGAGGATTGTCTTTCGAGTCGAAGATAAGGGACCAGGAATCTACTGGATTTGGCTAGAGGAAATTGGGTTTTAGGTTTTAGGCCTACCCTCTCTCAGCAGAGGGCAGGCTGACAAGCGGGTCACTCACCTCTGCTGCTGGTCTTAGGTTATTTTTCTCTTGTTTGGGTTTAATGAATTCGTCATTTTAAGATTAAAAAAGGACAAAGCTTTGTATTTTGGATCATTGCTCATTCCTTTGATGGACATCATATGGGTAAAATAGCCCAAACTTGCATTGTGGACCATTGCTCATTCATTTGATGACCCACCTAATTAACAGTCCTGATCATTGGCCATGAGTGAGGCATGTAAGGCAGAGATGGTGTGGTGTGCAAAGAACTTCATAGCACTCAATGCCACATCATGGAAGCATTCCAAAAACAGAAACTGTGCCGGTAGAAGTTCAGGTGACAAAAAAATGTCTTCAAAAAGAACATGAATCAAACAACGCTGGCAGACTGTGATGCATGGCGCATGGCCCAAAAATCAAAACACCCCAATGATCCTAGAGGTACGATCATCAGCAATCCAAAAGACCGTCAAATAAAACTAGTGTGCATCTGAGCGCTTTTGGTTCATGGCCGTCTACGACGGGGATATCTGGATGACTAGATTGATGTGCTTGTCCGGTACGTGTACGGTGGACAAGTTCATGCTTATGATAGCAGTAATATCATGGCAGATTATGATGGTTTGGGCATGGCCCAAAAAATCACAATGGTCGGATGATCCTAGACGTCCAATCGCCAGCAATTCAACAGACCGTCTAAAAAAAATTACTGAGCATCCGATCGCTGTAATGTTTGGGTCATGAGCCGTCCACAATGGGGACGGATGATCGGATTGTTGCGCATGGATATGAACTACTCTTACAACCAGAGACGGGAAAAAACCCTACAAATTGCAGAAAATAACTAAAGATGGATAAACGGTAAAACCCTAAAGTTCTTGTAAGAATCAAGATCCAATAAAGTTGGAGAGTTAACAACTCAAGAGAGAAACGCAGAAACTGAAAACCCAAGAAATGATCCAATCAAACAATTGAAAATATTCAACAAATCAAAGATCATATAGAGAGATTTTACCCATCGAAAGAAGATGAGAATGGCAAAGATGGCTTCCGCTCTGAGAAGAGAAAATGTTTGACAGATGAGGGGATATGAGTATTTATATGACACAAAGGCTTTTAGGGTTTTCGTTAACGAAATTAGCCGGTCATATTACCAACTGTTCCTATGGAACCAACCGGGCGCCGTGATGTATTTGTTTTATCCACACCATCCACCCATTTTTCCAGCTCATTTAAGGGTATAATCCAAAAAATGAAAGTGATTTAATGATCAAGTGAGCCACACCAAGTGAAACAGTAGATATAATGAAAGCACACCGTTGAAAACTTATCAGGCCTTTATTTGCCATCCAACCTACCCATGAGGTCAGAGCCGAAGGGAAACCCAAAATCAGAAAATTTTCACCCCATATTTCTTGTGGTGTGGTCCACTTTAAATTTGTACTTGTCTTACTTTTTTGGTTCACGCCTTAAAATAAGCTGAAAAAAATAAATAAACCATGGGGTTAAACACATAGATGTTAGATCATGACGGGCGGAAGCGGATTGGCTGGTGTACTAAACACCACCAATGTTGCTAGTGTATTGAGGTCACTAAGTTATGTAAGTCCCATCACGGGGTATGAGTTATATTTAAACCGTTCATCCACTTGGTGAGCTTGACGTAAGCCTTGAGGGAAAAATAAGACAGATCCAAATATCAAGTGGATCACACGGTATGAATCTGAAATCTGAATCTTAAGTTTGAATTTGAAGTTACAAAACTAGTGGCGAGTTTAAAACAACTAGTTTATTAACTAAGGTTTGAAATGTTTGAAATATATTAATTTGGTACATTTATCCATACGAAATAATCATGATTGAACTCCTGTTATCGAAAATTTCATGGAATTCACCAGCATAATTACGGAGCGAATGGAAGATGAAAAGGTAGAGAGGAAAATGTCTACGGATGAAACTTTTACAGACTCTACCGTGATGTTTATAAGCCATCCCAACCGTTCACACAATCATTACCATTGGGATAAATCGAAAACAAAAAAGTAGTAGCCCGATTCCAAACTTTTTAAGCCCTTCGAATGTTTCAAGCGTGGGCATTCGATGTGGCCCATTTGAATTTTGAATAGCCTATTTTTGGGCTCATGTCCTAGAGCTGGTAAAATAGATTGACAAGGTGGATTTTTCGAGCTCCTGTGGTGGGGTCACTGGCAATCCGCTTCCCCCACGAATCAGGCCAGCTGCTCTGGAGTCGAGCCGTAGGTGCACTAAAAGGTGGTCCGTGGTCCGTGGTCCGTTGAAAGATATGTGCAATGGTCTGCAGATGGCTCACAAGCACGCAGCACGTAGGGCGTGTTTATAAATGCAGCTCAAACTGGATCGGGTTTGCAAGTAGGGCGTGTTGAATTGATTGGTCCGTCGTCTGCATCGTGACAGTGTTACAGCAAGGGACCAGTCTGATATCTGGCAAGGCACTTATTAGGTGGGGCCTAAGGTCAACTGACCAGATCTCAAACACGCGGGCTACTTCGGTACACGTGTTGGGGCGCGAGTCATTTTTATTCATCGTCATCTGTTCTATTGCAGCCATTGATCATGGAAACTCCGGAAATTTCAGAGACCCCTGCAACGGTACGCATTTCTTATGATTCGGGCGTCAGGTGTTCGATGAAATGTCTCGGAGAGTTTCTGTTTCACAATCGCCTCATTTGAAAAGCTGATGTGCATTTGGTTGCACCTTGTTTCATGAAATTTTGAATCGGATTAGACTGATTAATCATGAAAGTTCATGATATTTGGTGCAACCAAACACTAGAACCGTAGATAACTGATCACCCACGGGTGCCTGCATGATACCTCCTCATGCCATCCCGTCTTCCCTGCCAACATTCGACTTGTGTAGAACACCTTCACCATCCAAACAGCAGACCCCGCTAATATATCACATGGCACAAAAAATCAGGCTGGTTCGCTGGTCAGGTGAGAGCCACTTAATGAGTGGATCAGCTTGATTCCCAATACGGCAATCTTCATGACGAGGCCTACAGTTTGCATGATACAAATGTCCTACACAAGTGGCATGTTGGCATGAAAGAAAAACTGGGAAGAATGATAAGTTATTATGCAGACAACTGTAGGTGATCTGTTCTCTCTGCTTTTACCTTTCATGTGAACTTTAAAATCAGTGGTAGAACAACTGCCTAGTTAGTTTTCCCTAAGCTCAAACTAAGAGGAATTTCTGATAACTGAAATTGCAATTTGTCTGACATAGGAAAAATGGTATTGCATGATTTTCTTCTCTCTCTCTCTTCCTCTCTCTTCTCTCTGCAATTGAAAATAGCAACGAAATCTCATTGAAAGATAAAAGGATACAAAGCAGAAACATGCTAGCCAAGAGCTCTGCTAAGCTCATATGCGTGCACAAGTCAGCTAATGCACATGCCACCACATATGCCAGTGGGCAGCAAGCCGCACCATCCAAGCCAAGGGTACCACTATGCAGATTCCCTATCCCAAGAATCAGGTTGGTCCAGTTGTCAGGTGGGCCACACTTAATAAATGTATGGTTGTGAAAAAATCGCCCAAAGTTTTCCAACTCGCCACTTATTTCTGATATCATGGCACACTTTCTGAGTGGACGACCTTTATCTGTCGGCAATAGCATCTACACAGTGAGATCCATGTTATGGATGGCTTGGATATGCACCTATCTGCCACTCTTCCACATGTGTGGGTGTGTGCACTAGCTGACTTGTACATGCGTTTGGGCTTAGCATAGCTTTGGTAACCAATAGGCTAGTGACCCCCTCATCACTAACAGGAACGATTAAGCCACAACAGAACAACAAAGCACAAAACCGGAAACTATTGGCTACAAGAATGCCCGCAAGACTTATCGCACACCGACTCTCCCACTCAATTCCTTCAAAATCACCTCAAACAAGCAATCGCTGAATTCTTTCCTCGCCATGGCACAAACAGCATATGAGATATGCCAAATTTTAATCGCTCCTATCAACCTGAATTTGTTTTCAAAGATTCTTCTACTTCTCTCCTGTTATACCATGCAGGATCATCCTCCACACTATGGTTTTTCATTCTGAAACAAGCCCACTTCCTGTGCGGAAATGACCTTTGGAATAGAACCATGGACTGATGGAGCAAAAGATGGATGGCATTTTCCCCATGATTCTTGCAGTTAAAGCACGTGTTGGCAGAGACCATTGGCACTCCAAATTGTCAACTGTAAGGATCTTGTTAGCCACTGTCAACCAAGTGAAAGCTTGCTTTCTCTATGCAGGGGCTTGCCATACTTTAGCGCACTGCAAATGCACTCTGGGATTTGCTGTGAGGATATGCGACATGGATTTCACTGTATAAGCCCCTTTGGGAGAATGCAACCATATTTTTCTGTCCCCATCAGGCAGATTGGCAGTAACTTTGCATGACAAATTCATAAGATTCTTGGACGATTACCCCCCACAAATTTAAAAAAGGAAAAAAGAAAAAGAAAAAAGAAAAACGAGGAACTCATCACTCATCAAAGTCCTAATCTTTTTCTTCCTGGATTGAGGAATATTTCAGCCAATGGAACATTGTATGGATTGGTCTGACTTGATCGCACCCTATTGCCTCAACCAATGATGAAGAAGGATTCTTTTGAGTGTTCACACACTTCCTTGCCAGCTAGACTGCCACTCAGATTTCCGACATGTCTCCCACTTTGCTTATTTCCGTCCAAACTGCTGATACAACTTTTCTCGGAGGGAGCCCTGGGAACCAAACCCCTTCAGATTCCCCATATGTTCTAGAGATAACCTTCCTCCACCAGGCTTCTGGTTCTTCTCCCTCAATAGTGAGCAATTCTTTTCTCTAATATTTATAATTCTAACTCCACCTTTCTTAATCAAATTCCACCTCCTTCTAATTCATTAGATGATATATAAATCCCGAGTCATTACCTTTCCATAAAATATTTCTTTGAATTTTTCTTTCAACTTTAGCCACAATAGCACTGAAATCTTGAAAAGCGATAGGTTAATGCTTCGAATATTAGCGAAGGCCACTTTGATAAGTGTAATTCTTCCCCACCACCCAAATGAGAAATAGTTCCCTTTCCACCTTGATTTTTTTTAAAAAATAATTTTAACCATCTGTTTAAAAATAGGGTCCCAAAAAGATGCCAATTTTACGTTACCCCCAAGTGGGAGTCCAAGGTACGTACAAGGAAGATTGGGTTTTCTAAAGCCCAATAGCTCAACAAAACTACTCACCAACCCCTCACAACCTCCTACACCTGTTAAGGTACTCTTCCTCAAATTCTCCCGAAGACCCAAAACTCCTTCAAAGCATCGAAGGATGCATCCAATTTTGTTAACTTGCATAGCTTAAGACCCAAAGAATATAAGTGTATCATCTGCAAATTGGAGGTGTGGGATCCCTAATCCTGGATTTCCATCACCAAAACCCCTAATGAGACCAATCCTAGAAGTCCTATACATCAACATGCTCAAACTCTATGCCATTGATGAGAAGGATAATGGAGATAACAAGTCTCCTTGCCGGAGACCTCTCAAGCTAGTAAAAACCAGCCAAAGTACCATTAACAAAAGGATGCCTAGGAGATGCCCTCTTTAATGCACCTGATCCACTTCATCTGAGGAGATTGCCCTTTTCTTGGATGAATGTGAATCATCTTTGTCTTCTCTTGTAATTGTCTATTTGTTGACCATGCATTGAAAAGTTGCGATTCTTCCAATCTAGTGGATATGTGATGCTTGCACATCCACATTGGGGCCTATAATATCAACTGTTTGGATAATGTTATCGCGGCCCCACACCCGCCATTTTTTCAAAATGACAGCCTGAATAGTACCTTACGACCTTTTGGCCTGTGGGCACATTCGGAAGCTTTTTCCAAGCTCACCCGTAACTATTTCTATTCTGACCTCAATTTTTCATTTGTTTGTTGAAATTTATAATTGGATAATGATTTGATCTAAATTCAGGATACTAGGAGAAAGGCAGGAACTGTAAACTGGGGTACAGCAACGATTATTGGAGTGTTCGCAGGCCTGCTGTATGGAGGTAGCAAAGAGGCAGCTGCATCCATTGTGAGTTTAAGATTTTGAAGTCTACTTTATTTGTCGCTTTTCGTTAGGAATCTATCTAAGTTTTGTGCCCTTGGTAGTATACTCAAGTTCTACAGTTTGTACAAGCAGGGCGTGCTTTGCTGTTCTAAACGTTAGTTCGATGCAACCTTCTCTGAGATTGGAACATCCTGGCCACCATTCTTGTGTCCTGCAGTTGACTATGGCCTGTTACAGTGGCTGCAGGCCAGAAATTCAAAGTTTGAGATTGCCCGATAAACGAGAAAATTGGGTATGGTCCATCCATGGTGGAGCCCAACAAACCACTGGTCGAGACCACTGAACCATGGGCCGTACTTGTACAAACTGAAATCCTGATCATTTGTGTATAGCCTCAGGGACAATTCCTGATAGCTAGATCATTCTGACAATGGAAATACGTCGGTCTCAGAAAACTTGGACTTATGAGGCAGCTTGATCAGATGAAGTTTCATTTGGCCTTTGTGACTCTTGTGAACTTTGTGTTTGGATCACAACCAATGAATTGTATGTTATGCCCATGAAATCAAAGCCAAGTTTTTGTTTGACTCAAACTGCAAAACAATAGAGAAGGCAAAACTAGTGAATTGGCATATACCATGTATTGATGACTCAGTGGTCGGAATCAATCCAGTTCGACAACATGAATCATTCCAGGACTCACCCCTGACTCAGGCGAGTCGTCACTCGAGTCGGAATAAGTTGCCGAGTCTGAAAACCAAGGTTTATGCAGATTGGCGATTGAGGAATCAATATGATTTGGAAGAGTGCTCAATCAGCTGAATAAGCCAATCATATTTTCCTAAAATTGAATTGTGCTAACAACACTAGAAGAAGAAGAAGAAGAAGAAGAAGAAAAGAAACAGCATTAAGAACCTTTTTCGACATTGTGCAGAGCAAGGATGCAGAGGTGATGTTGAAGCTTGGGAGCACACCGGACAAGCGTGAGCAGTACAGGTTGATGAGAGATGCAATGGAGAAGAGGTTCATCCGAGTCACTCGCGGGTCGATAATTGGTGGGGTCCGACTTGGAATGTTCACCGCCACATTTTTTGGTATACAGAATCTTCTTGCAGAGAAACGCGGCGTGCATGATGTTTTTAATGTTGCCGGGGCTGGTTCTGCCACTGCTGCGACATTTGGCCTCATCAGTAAGAAACCAAACCTATCTGTTATTCTCTCTGGGTTTTGAAACTTGATTGAAATACTCTTTTTTTTCTTCTTCTTCTTTTTTGAGAGGTGATTGAAATACTGTTTTTGCCTTCCGAAGTATTCAAAATAAGAAATTACAAGAGTTACTGAATTCCGCAGACAGTTTTGTAGTGCATGATCAGATACCCTCTTAGAAAATTCTCTGTTCATGACTTCCGCAAGTACCTGATCAATCAAAATCTATCTTTTGAAGTACATAGTCAAATGCTTGCCCAATTTTTACTATTCTTTTTCATGTTTATGAAAGGTTTGTTATGACTTATGAACTATGTTCGAAGATTTCAGGCTGAATTGAGAAAATCACTCTTTTATATTAGATAAATGGCATTGATTCAATCATCCACTCAGCCAACATTTTATCCAATCCTTTTTCTCTTCTCATTACAGTGCCAGGTTCCTTACTTTGGCGGGCTAGGAATGTGATGTTGGGTTCGGTCCTGGGAGCGGCATTTTGTTTCCCTCTTGGTAATATTCCTCTTCTCATCTATTTATATGAATGAATCAAAAGCTTACTGTTCGTTGCTTCCAAATATAAATCGGCACCACTATGTTTATTTACACAAATACGAGTTTTGTACTTTTCATGGAAGATATCATGTGCAAATTGTATACTGGGAGACTGCACGTCTCCTGCCATCTGATAGCGGATAGCAGGAATCTTAACATGCATTTCCAAATAGGCGTTTGAAATTTCACATTTTGTGAACCGCGTGAGATTCCCATGAATTGTCTTTTATCACTGGAAGTTGTGCTCTTTCCTTTACTGTTGGTACTCATGATCGGCATTGAAGTCTTGCTCTTTCTTTCTTTTATTTATTTATCATCATCATCGTTATTACTATAATTATTATTATATGCCTTGTGCATGCCTACAGACATATATGCATGTGAGTATACCTAGTCCAGAAATCTAAAAACATAACAAATGTGGTTATCTACAATACGCATCTACATGTTGAGATTTAGCGAAATCACATTTTCCTCAACCTGAGGGTATATGTGGCATAGTCAGCTTCTGAGCACGTAGCTTGTACAAATGAAACCATTTTGTCTGTTGGGCCCATCATCAATGAACCATGCCCCAAAAATCTCAATGGGAAACCCTATATTTCCAATCAGTTGCCTGCAAATAGATGGTTAGGAAGAGAAAGACAGGCTCCACAATGTCCATGTTCGACTGAGAAAAGGCCAATGTTGGTAACTACGATCTTCCAGTTGGCAGGAGTATTGGGCCATGGTCAATAAGCCTTGGGTCCACATTCGTCTATCCACGGTGTCTGGATTGCTGAACCAGAAGTCCCACTCACACAAACTGAAAATCTGCCTTAGCATATCCCTGGTTCACTGATCAAGTTAACTCCTCTATGAGTTTCATGTCATGATTATTATTCTAGCTGTTGGGCTATTGCTCCTGCAAACTATGCTGGTGGGAGTTTTGCTCCCTCATTGCCAGTCCCAAGTCCGGACAAAGAAAGAGGGTTGCATCAGGTTGGCAGTCGGCACCAGAATTTGATCATAGCTTTTTCTTGCGAATCCTTGACAATGGCCTAGATGTTGATGATGGGCTATTGCTCTTGTAGTTGAAGAAAAGCCTTGACAATCTCTAAACCAGAAATTATTGAAAGAACCCTGAAATGATCTTATTTTTTTGGACAGCTTGCTAGCTTGCCCGAATGAGCTTGCGATTTGGGGGCAGAAAGAGCTATAAGAAACTATTCCACTCATTGCGACTTTTGCTTTCACATCGTGGCAAATTTCATTATCTGCAATTTCTCGGCTGGGAAATTTCTCAAGGGATTTTCAGATTTTTTGAGGTTTTTCTCGGGATATTATTGGGAAAATCTCGCTGAAATCTTTCAAACAAAAATCTCTCTGAAATAAAATATTTAAATGATTTAATTAAAATTATATTTATTTATATAATGAGTTGTTTATGGTTTTTAGTGATTTTCTGGCTAAGTTTTTAATAAAAATGAGGTATTTTAAAATCTGCTGATATTCTGAAGATCACGATATAATATCATGAAAATATCATTTTCTATATTTTTCATGAAAATTTTGTAAGATTTTCAAAATCTTGGCAATATTTATCGCACAGTATTAGTACATGCTTCATAAGCCCTGCCAACCACAATTTGGCAGCAGATCCAAATGCTCCATCAATGCATTTTAACCATGTACCGTATTATAAATCATCATCAGTATGAACAATGTGGAAGCGTTTCTTTCCAGGTTGGCTTCATTTGAAGCTTGTGGAGAAGGCTAATGAAGGAATTCCAGAGCTGGAAGGAAGCGAGGCGGCCAGGAGCAGTGGGGTTGCCGCTGCGATTGAGAGTCTTGAAGGAAGACTAAATAAATAAATAAATAAAAATCCAAACTTTTAAGTTGCTGAATATCACCATTAGTAAACCTGCAGGCCAAAAGAAAAAAAGAACATGAAAGAAAGGATGCACAGGTTTGTGCTGATGAAATCCGGTAACTAGATGAGACAAGAAAATTTTATGATTTAGGAGAATGCAAGTGGAATTTGTATACACGGTTGTCAGTAATTCTGTTGATTTTTCTTCCATTTCTCAATAACAGTAGCATGATGTTTTATGAGGTATGTTCATCAAGCTTTTAGTTTTTTGTATGATGTTGGTAATATTAAGAAAGAGATAATTACAGAGTCCAGCACATGAAGGGTGTCTTGCGCCCATTGTGACTGTTGATCTGATGGGAGTTGGGGCTCACCTTCAATGTGGGATTCGTAAAATTTCCCAGGTTCTCATATACTAACGTTTCCAGTAGTGGTCTACAGATGGACAGTTGAGAAAGACATATAACAAGGTTGCAATAAAAAAGAAGGCAAAAGATAATGCCTGGGAGATTGGAAATTGTATTGAGATGCTTTTGGAGGGAGGAAATTATTAAAATGTCCTCATCTTTTTTCTTTTTTAAATTTTATTTGAGATTTGTGGGGTCCACATGGTGGTCTATGACATCCAACCTGTCGTGAATCCCACCATGATGATCGCACAAACCAAAAGTCAGGCTGATCGAATCATCAGATGGGCCACATTTGAATTTGGATATATTTTGTGCAGTGTATATTATTCTTTATGGTATAGCCTGCCTTATGATTTTGATCACCCATATTTCTGGTTGATCTGATAAACAAGGTGAGGTGCATCTGTTGGACGAGTTGGCTCTCAAACACATACCACATGGGCTCTACAAGTCTTAATTCTCCACTTTTAAAAGGAAAAAAGAGAGGATATTTTACATAATTTCCTTTTCCAGAAAGCACCGTTCAGAAATTTTGGATCCTCGAAGGGATAACTTCGGAGGATTTTTCGGGTTGAAATCCTGCAGATTTAAGTACAGGAATCTTGTGGGTGATAAAGACTATCTGGGCTTGACGCGCACAGACGGAAATGGTTCTAGGAACACAAATGGTTGTAGGAGGTCGATCAGTGGGCCCCACCATGATATATGTTGGACATCCACACCCTGCATTTGGTGGGTTCCCTCTAGGTTATGGGATGTCCCAAAAATCAGCTATATCCGAAAAGCCACACAATCATGTAAAATCATGCCTGAAACATCGAAAAGCGCTTGGTAGGGCGCACATGGACAGGTTGGATGTTTGAACTACATCTCTGTGGGCCCTATAAATAATTAAAAAATCAGCTTTAGATGGAACTCAGGCAGGTCACCCTAAAACCGTGTGAAACATGCCTAAAATATAAGCACTTGGTGAGGCACACGTGAGTTTTGGATATGGTTGAAACTTGATATGACCCCTCATCCAGGTGGGACACACAATGGATGGTCTGGATGTCTGAACCACATCTCAATGGGCCTTATAAACGCTCATGAATGTTTCAATGAGTGGGTAACCACTCTTAACAATTGTATGTGGTGTGGCCCACTTCTGGCATAGATTGTTTTAGAACCGTGGTCCACCATGGAATGGTACATCCGATTATGGTGTGGATTTCTGACAGATCATAGTGGGGGTGTATGAGGCCCACACAGCTCAACCTCACGGGAATCTCTCATGCTATATATATATATAATTGTTGATAGGGCCAACTAAGATGTGTGGTTCAGACATCGAACCCATCCATTACGTGTCCCATTTGGATGAGCTCACACCAAATTTCAGGCCATTCCAAAACTCAAGTGGGCCCCACCAAGTGCTTTAGATGTTTGTCGTGGTTTCATATCGTGTGGCCCACCTAAATTCTGGAGATTGTATGGCCCACCTGAATTTTGAAAACGTCTGATTTTGGGACATCCGATGACCAAGAGGGAACGACCCACCAAATGGATGGCGTGGATGTGCAGCACACATCATAGTAGAACCCACAGAGCTCGATCTCATGGGAACCCTTTCCCACACCCACCTCCACACATTCTTCTTAATGAGAAGCCTAACAACAAAGCCCATTGATTGTTTGTGAGCAGTTTGATTCAGCCTCTACAATGAAGGAAAAGAAAAGAAAAGAAAAGAAAGAATAAAAGAATAAACAAGTAAAAATAGTTAATAGTACAGTGGAAAGGGTATTTGGTATTTGAAGGAGAGAATGAGTAAATGAATTTGGAGTTTGTTTTAGCATACCATTTCTGCAAATCATTCCTCATGTGTCACATCCCCTTGGGTAACTAAAAACATGCATGCCTTCATTTTTGGCAGTTAGATGGCAAACTTCCATTTTACTCAGCAACAGATAGGTAGGGCCACTGTCAATGGGAGAAATTAAAATTTTAAAATGGGGGAGGCTGGACAGTTGACAGCCCTAGAGATGAGGATATGGTTAATTAGGGAAAATAAGGAAGGGAAGCAGAGATGTTTATGTGAAGCCTGAATCGAAATGTAAAAGCCAGCAGAAAAATGAATAAACTGCCAAAATTCTTTATAAGATTTGTTTGATAAAATAATAATAATAATACAAAAGGGTGGGGTGTGGAGCCTGAAGAAGTAGAAACTAGCAAAAGAATCAGCCAATCCAATCCATTTGCACAAAATCTCTCCAGGCCTAAGAATCGACTGCTGCCAGCGCTCTCTCTTTCCCTTCTGCTTTTTCTTTTCTTTTGTTTTTTTCACTCGTCTATGAATCCCAGTAAAGAGCACGGTATGCCAATGCCGGGACATCATTTGCCTGAGCTCTTGCCGAATTGCTGCTTTCCCCTCTCATTTTCAAGTATCGCAATTGCTGATTTCGCCTCAATTTCAAGTATCACAGTTCATCATCCTTGCCTGTTATTGCACTAACAATGAGAGAGAGAGAGAGAGAGAGAGAGAGAGAGAGAGAGAGTATTTGGCAAAATTTAGAAATTACCAGTGGAATGATCATTAAGGGCCGGATTCTGACGTGCCTTCTTTGCTGCCATCCGTTTAACTGTCTCAGCTGCAACAACGTCAAAGTTAGTTAATACCAGGCTAAATGAACCAATGGATGGATATAACAATCGCAATACCAGGACTGAGAACGGGCAGGCCTGGAATTGGTTCAGGTCCTTTTTTGAATTAGTCGGACTGGGCCCACTCAAAAGTATTGATTTTACCTTGCCCATTGCCAGCCCTAAGTATCAGGAATATGAGTGAGCTAATATAGGGGAATGATCGCATCTCATGTATGCCCCGGGAACGGGCAGGCCTGGAATTGGTTCAGGTCCTTTTTTGAATTAGTCGGACTGGGCCCACTCAAAAGTATTGATTTTACCTTGCCCATTGCCAGCCCTAAATATCAGGAATATGAGTGAGCTAATATAGGGGAATGATCACATCTCATGTATGTGAACTTCCCCCTTGGCCAAGGGAATCACGTGCCCATGCAAAGTGTGGGCTACACCATGATAGCCACCTTGTGGGAAGATCAGACCAGTTCACTCATCAGGTGGGCAACACCATCAAAATTAATGGATGGCTGATGATATGACTCAGCGTAAAGGTGGCGCCCACCTAATGAGAGGATCAGATTATTTTTCATGCCAGGCAATCTACATGATGTGGCCCACCTATAGAAAAATGATGCATTGGTGGAAAAGATGGGGAGGCATGTGAAAATTCATGTAAACCGCTGTAAAGGTCACAAACTACCAAGGAACCCAGAGTCCCCAACTCCCAAACAAAAATCCAAATTGCATAGGTGTGGGCCGTATTACATGATATGATGAAACTTAGACTGGAGTTGCAAATTTAGAGAGCTTAGGAACAACAGGTTCTGGTTCACCATTGAAAATGTGAACCCATTGGAGGAAAGCTGCAACCCCCATGTTCAATACGTACCTGTTGACTTATGATGGACCTGGTGGACATGTTGTGACCTGACACAACACAGACCAAGTGTAGTGCATGGACAGAGTTGCAGAGGCAGAGCAGTGAAACAACAGGATGCAAGAGTTGGCAGTTGGATAACATGCTTGAACTCCAGCAACCACGTGGAGAATCAGTCACATGAGATAAAGGAAAGTGGTTGCAGTTATTGCAGGGAGGACTGTTATGAGAGTTGGCACTCCATCATAGGGCCCAGTACATTTGTTGGCTAAGCAACTCAGATACATGGCAGCAGAGGTAACTGGTTGCAAGTACTTGAAACCATATCATTGATCATATATCAATGTTTTTTTAAGATAACCACTTGGCATTGTAGGATGGCATTGGGCAAGTGAACTGTGGATGTACCATTCCTTTGCGAAATACAATTAGGTTTGATCGGTGCCTATAAAATTTTGATTGTCTACGTGTGTGAGATTGATATTCCTTTGTTCCCTTAACCTTTATTTGTATTAATTCAGCTGTAGTAAGGACTTTATAACTTAGCCAACATGCCAAAGCTACTACGGGTATTGTCTCACAACTAGTGACTAGCATGAAGCAGGTGGAACTTTTTTAACATGGTCCAATGGAATAGAAATCACATGTTTGCAATTTCTAAGTCTCGAGAATAGTTTCACTTTTATTATAAAGGAGAGCCGAGTCCATATTTCTATTAAAAGGGATTGGAGGCGGCAGCCAGTAAAACTGAAGGCAAAGAGGAAAATGGTGTACCTTTGAACTTCCTTTTCTTGTTAGCTCTCCTCCTTTTCCTCTCTGCTTGTGTTAGTTCCACATCCTCTTTGATATCTCCTTTGCCAGAAAACACCTCTTCAGGAGCCAACATGGCTGCATCTGATACAGCCAGAGGTGCAATCTGCTCGTGGGAGACAGAAGCCTCGTGTTAATCAACAATCAAACAGGCCAGTAGCTTTTGAGTCAAATGGAAATTAAACAATATCAAGTGGTCTCTTTACAAGTCTCCAAATGCTTGCTTTACCTCTTCCATTGCCAGGGCAGGGACGTTTGCTTGTATGGACATGTCCTCAATAATCTGTCAAAGGTCATTTATATAAGCACTTTATAGAATAGTAGGAAGTTTTAGTAAATATCACAAATGATTCAAAAGAACGCATACCGGTTTTGGGGTGAAGTGAAAATGAGATAGAGCATCCAACTTCAAACAGAGCTTCTTGAATAACAGACTTGCCTGAACACAGGGAAGGACAGTAAGAACATGCACATCCAACTCCCCCAGGCATGTGCCAAATCCAGATGTAAACACTACATGAAGAAACCAAAAGGGACTGCATCCTTAAAAGTTCAAAATAGGACTGCAAGTCTTTTGTTGAAGCAACTGCCCAAACGTCAAAACCCCAAAACACAGGTTTCCATTTATTCCCAAATGAGGATAGAAGAAACCTCATGATAGCATAACAGATGAAGCTAACGAAGACCTAAAACATCGAACTCTAATTGCCTATTTTTCTTCAGGTAGAACATTAGTATCTGGAACTGGAAGTGAAGTCTTTTGCTTATTGAATAGTTAAACATGGAGTATACACCAGCTCACGCTGTTCAGATCTTCTTCTTCTTCTTCTTCTAGAGAAACAGGATATGTAAAGCTGACCCCAAATAGGTGGACCAGTAATGACAATGATGATGGTGATCATGATAGTGACAAATACAATAGCGGTGATGATTGCATGCTTATGAGAAGTGAGAATTATCAAGGCGTGCAAGCCAAAGAATGGTACCTCTTTCTTTTGTTCATCCGTAAACGACAAGGGGGCAGAAGCAAGACCTGTCTTTTGTGCATATTCCTCCTGCCAGAAGAAATAAAAGATGCAATTACCAAAAGTTCATAATCCACTTATAACAATAGAGAAATATGCTAAGAATATACACGATTCTAGCCCTAAAAAACAGTAACAAGGTGGAAATGTATCCCTCACAATAAAGGAGAAGGCGATCTACCACACGATACTGACCTCGTATATTTCAGCAAGCCCCTTCTGGCTCTTGTTCTCATCCTGCAGATATTAAGAAAGATTAAGAACAGGAGTTTTTAGTCCAACATTCCACATAAACGCAAACTTGCAACAACCCATTTCATGAGGACTTTTAAGAGCTCTTCTGTGAGTTGCTATCTCTAAAAAATAACACATACCAGCTCTTTGAGTTCTTTTGGTGCTTTAGACGGCAAACTAGGAGCCCTTTGAACATCATCAAAATGCCCCTGAAACACCCATTCCATAATTTGTAATTGCTAGCTAACCTCCAGGCCCAGGAAAGAAAAACCAACTTTTAGATATACTTAATGAAAGATGTCAGAAGTTCATCGATCCTTAATCTGAAAATAGTATTCGGCAGTAGAATGAGCAGAAGAATCAGCATGAAAAGAAAGGATAGAATGATTGATTTAAAATAAACTTTAGTAGATATTTCTGGAATTAAGAAACCATGGGAGGTCCTCAGGAGCCACAACAAAAGGGTACTAGAAGGAAACAAGAAAAGACTAAATTCTACAATTCTGTCCCCAATAATCAATACATATAACTCCATAGCCAATACATACCAATACATTACCTAGTTTGTCTCGACTTGCAAGAAAAAAGATTAGACAGATATGAAAACTAAGAATGTCCAGCTATGCTAACTTCTATATATACCAACTGTATTGACTATTTATGCAGTCATGCAATAATATAGAAACCATAAGATTTTGTATAGAAGAACACAAACGGCAATATCCGATTGATATATGTCGCCGAAAGTGAACCCAGTTGGACTCTATGACTTAACTAGCATCTTATTGACTTAACCATCATCCAATTGAACTGCTGGATTGGTCAAGATCAACCATCCAAGCCCTTGATTTGGTCCAGCATAACCATTGGGACGCTTGATCTGAATAAAACATCAATCTTGACTTGTTCAGATATTCAATAATGGTTGGATGCTCCGGATATTCAATCTAAACAATTGGGTAAGCCAACCAATAGTTCAGACCCTTGGACGGTCCTGACCCAGGCTTGATTTGATGGCCTGATTTTTATCAACCAGCAGTGGGACCGCTTGTGGTGTCTCGTGAATCTCATTGGATAGTTGGATGGTTCTACATCAATATGTTTAAACTATTCTGCTTAAAAGTTCTGGATGGTGAGTGGTTGAATGCGAGATATGGACTAGAGCATGTGCCTGTAGCAATTTACTCATGTGGCTGCACCTACCTTATCAAAATTCATACCCAGTAGCACTGGACGAAACTCTGATTTCAATTTCTTATTAGGTAGTTGACACCTAAAATTGCCATATTTCACTACCCCCTTAAATGGGAATCTCCAATAAATGAAAGCTGAAGTCCTTCCTACCAAGGGCTGCCAACATGACAACCCTCTCCTTTGTTCCCTCTTAAATTTTCTCTTTTTATATGTTATTTTTTACTTTTTGTAATTCAAAAACTGTGTAACTACTTGGATGCATGTAGAATAATCCTTCAATGTTTCAATGGACTACCCAAAGAAAAGAAATTCCACTGATACTAATGCACAGTATAGACAACATCGGACCATCTTGATGTAGGCCAATACACATACAAAGTGGGGCCACCTGTCAAATGTCTTGGATCTTGCACCAACCTCCTTGCTATGTTAGTACACATGTGCACTCGAGCATCACGTGGTTCCCTAATATTATTTACTGATTCACACAGCATCATATTTATGCACATTGCTTGTTAAATGCTTTGATGTCACCAATTACCATCGCTTTGCATAAAATTACATATACAGAACAAAATTATAGGCTCAGTTTGGAAAGAGTGAAGATGTGCATATGCCATTATTATTTAAAGGCTCTGACTAGCTTTTTCAGATGTGCTTTTGCTTGCTAAGTGCAGACACCAACATTAAACAGAGTAGAGTAATTCATCAAACTAGCTCAAAATGAAAAGTGAACTCAATTCAGGAAGCGGCTGAATTAAACAAGATGCCTATTTTTGTTGATGGCCATTGGTTCAATGCAAATATAGCAGCTCTTGAATGCATCATTGATCAAGAAAGGAAGAATATCTATTGGAAGTGAAGTATTTCATATAATAGCAAGTAAGAGATGAAGATACCTCAATAATCCTTTTTGTAATTAATTCTTCAAGTGATGCTGTAACCTCTTCTGTGATCACAGGAGGTGGTCTTACATTGTGCTCAAAATCCAGATCAACCTCAAGTGCACTGTTCTTCGGCCTTTTACTGGCGGTTACCTATCACCAGGAACCCAGCAGAATAATGATTTAACAAATCAATGACCAATCATGTGAATTTGATTCAAATGATTGTGAACCAAATGCAAATACAAATACAACAGAGTAGAATCAGTAAAAGGCTAGCCAATAGATACAAGAATATTGACAATCAATCATTACCTCTCCCTGCATAGTCCAGGCCTTAGTTTCCAAGTTCTCTTTCTCCATCTGCTCAATTGTAGAGCGGATCTTCTGAAGCTCTTTCTCATGGGTTGAAAGAGTTCCTTTATCATCTTCTTGTTTCTCGGCTATGCTCAGTTCTTCAGATCCATCGAAGGACTTGAGCTTTTTTGAACTTTTTTTCTTTTTACCCCCAAAGAAGTCTTCATATCTGGAAAAAGGAGATGCCACAGCCAAAGCTAATCACAACAGAGAGAGAAAAATAAAATTGTATCTTAAAAAGTAGGATATTAAAATTAAAATACTGTTCAAGGAAATATCAAACAGAGAAACAAACAGAAAAAAACGAGATAATGAAGTTTTTGCTATCACTTGTGTTGACTAGTGTCCAAGATGTGTATCAACAGCATGTGTCTGACATGGATATTTTCTAAAATATGATGTATCCCATTACGTGCATATCCACACAGCTTCAAAGATGCTCTTGATTCCCAGCATATGACGTGACTAAGACATGGATGCGTAGTGTTCAAAAATCCTGTAGTGACCAACACAAGGAACATAGCACACTAGCACACCAAAACTTAATGCAGTCACAGGATTCTAGTGAACGAAAGTTTAGTACATAGGTAGAGAACTGTAGACCTACATAGAAATTCATTATTATGGAAGCACTACCAAAAGATGGTCAGTCCAAGCTTACCTTCTGAATGAAAAGATAGATCAAAGTTCATTACAATATAATACCAACATTGGTGTGTGTCTGGCCTAGCAAATTTTTTAGGCTGGAGTGTCACAATAAACATTTACAATTAAAGAGTTGCAAATTGCAATTAGAAAACTGTTTCGTTTTGAAGGATTAGATGACTAATTATAAAGCACCCACTGAATATACATTCATACATGTGAATATAAGCAGAGATACAACAGCAATCATAATCTGCCAATTAATTGAAACTTCATAAGAGGTTATGAAAGAAAACATTGACAAAAATTCTGTATGAGAAGCACCTGATATTTTCTAAGTTATCAGCACCATCATTTCCACTGGCTTCAATATTGAAACCTCCCATCTACAAAATCAGTTCCTCAATAAGAATAATATTCTCACAGTTAATTTCTCCAGGATAAGGTAATACAAAAAGGTCATGAAATTGGAAATAAAAATATCCCACATTTCTCCATCCAAAATAAATCAATCAAACCAAATTTCACCATTTAGGTAAATGGGCTAAAGTGTGAGCTTGCCACATATAAGGGAGTAAGGTCCAGAAATCACAATGAATCGGCAATGCTAATCATCTGATTCACCCATTGTATTTGGACTCTTCTCTGTATCCATCCATATGACAGCCGCCAATTGGACAGAGATGATCATCCAATCAATATGTTTTTGGCACTATGCTCCATAGTTCATCCACAACGGAACCCACAATATGCATCCCGATTTCACACTGTAGCCTCCATGGGTAAATACTACAATTTATTTTCTGTTTCGGTCAAATCAAATTAACTAACAAAACTTGGAAGTTCAATCAATCCATAACAGATACCCGCATCTGCAGGTAACTGTGCTACACGACCAAATTTAAATGGTCATGGATCCTAGTTTCAGATACATTAAAAAATCAAGTTGGGTTTAGGTTCAGCGCTTTAGATGTTTTACTTTGAAGGTCTGGCCCTTGATAGAGTGGACTGATGGAATAGGATTCATGTAGCTGACCCCAGTTAATTGGGATAAGGCTAAGGTGATGATGACGATGCTTTAGATGATTACATGGGGAAACATACACATAACTACTTAAGAAGTGGGGAATTATTTGATACTTTGGCAGTGAATTCTTGTTGTGTGTGTGTGTGTAATTATCAATATAACTAATTAAGAGTTGGGAGTTATTTGATACTCTGGCAGTGAATGATGGTAGTGCATAGGCACTCAAAAATTGTACACATGCAGCCACTAACGTAAACTGACCCACTGATAGCTCCTTAGACATGATGGGTACCTGAACTGACAGCATATCATGAACCCCAAGTATCAGTCCAACCCAAAACAATTGTCAAAAAAGAATGAGAGAAAGCAGCTCAAGATCATCTCTTGAAGGATGATGGCATTCTTGTTGCTGAGGCAAGCATACAAATTCAAAAGAAAATTATTATTTTTTATAAAAACAAAACATATGGGAGGATCGGGTCGGGTCGGGTCAGGTTGGGCCAAGATCAGCCCCAAGCTCAACCCATTCAGTTAACGGGCCACATTTTCTAGCCCGAACAGAATCTGATAAAGGCAGCCTGAATCACCTTTTAAGCAGCAGGTTGACTCATTACCAGCCCTATGGATAGAGCATGACAAGAAATCATACTCATCAGAAAACCCTAATTGTCACCAGCAGGTATCCATCAAACAGATAGTTGAAAAGAAAATGGCGAAATTCAACAGATGAAATCAGATGAGTAAGATTACTGCTCAGTGCAGGTTCGGCATTATGCTCCATCCACAGCATGGCCCAGTATTTGGACACTCTGGTTTGGCATACATGTAAGCTACACATACAGAAGATGAGTTGCTAATTCCACGACTTACAGATATGCATCAAGCATACAGTTTAACTTAGAGACACCACAGCAATGCCGCACCATGAGCTGTGCCCACATTACCTCCCACCATTAGAAGATATACACATTTACAGACGTGAATTTTCAAATGCCACATTTTGAAATGCACATTAAGATTCTCACCCACCATGAGATGCGCACACAGACACTAAGTGACACTGTGCTGCCACAATCTTTTCCATTTAATCTAACCTTCAGAACAAAATCTCAGAACAAAATCTAAAATTTGAATGTGGAAAATACAAAAGAGAAAGGAAAATCTCACCTCATCTGCATCATCTTCCTCTCCATCTGCGTCCTCCTCTTCATCACCCTCTTCATCATCCTCATCATCATCCTCCTCACTTCGATCCTCACGCTTCTCTTTTGATGATCCATACTCCCTCGCCTCATCCTTCTCCAAAAACTCCTCCAATTCCCTGATCTTCAAAAACCTATCTTCAATTCCACCACTGCCGCCGCCATCATCTCCCTCATCGTCCTCCTCCTCCTCCTCATCCTCGTCCTCCTCTTCACCAGTTCCACCATTCTCTTCACCAAAACCTTCATTTTCCTCATCTTCATCATCAGAACCGTCTTCATCTCCATCTCCCTTCCCATGGCGTTCTTCTCCTCCATTCCTCTCCAAAAATCCCTCGGTTTCCTCCCGTTTGGCATTCTCAAGGGAGTTCCCACCGAGAAACCTCGAGATTTCTGCAGGATTCGCCTCGAGCCGCTTGATCTCGCGGCGGAGATTGGAGATAAGGGGCCGGGACTGGAGATCAATCTGGTGCCAGATCTGCTCGGCGTCGAATCCGTCGACGAGGAGGTGGTCAAAAGGGGATTTAGGGCATGAAGGGAGGAGAGCAGAGAAGAGGGAGCTAGATGCAGAGCGAGCTGTTTCAGAGAGAGAAGGAGACGGAGAGAGGAAGAAAGGAGGAGAAGTGGATTTCAGGAAGTGGAGAGACTCCATGCCTCGCGCTTCTTGCTCGCCTTCCTTGCCGTGCCTCGCCATTTTCTTCCTTCCTCTTTCTCCCCTGCAAATCAGCGTTTTGCGCGCGTCTTGTAAAACCAGAGGGTTTTACGAACGAGGCTCGCGCCAAGGGTACACAGAATGGAAGCGGATTGGTTGCTGTAGCACACACCAGCAATATAGCTGATGTATTGACGTCAGCAAGTTCTGTGGCTCTCATCATTAGGTATGTGTTATATCCAAACCGTCCATTCATTTTTCGAGATCGTCTTAAGGCTTGAGACGAAAAATAATTTATATATAATTATCAAGTGGATCACAATTAAAAAAAAAAAAGTGGGGGATTGAACGCTTACCATTGAAACCCTTTTAGGGGTCACAGAAGTTTTGAATTAATATGAAATTTTCTTTTCCTCTTCATCCAGGTCTTTGTGACCTTATTAACAGATTGGATTGAAAATAAACGTTAATGTGGGCGCTACAAATTTTTTAACGGTGAAAATCATTATCGCTGCTTCTATTTGTGGTGTGGTTTATTTGATCTTTGGATATGATTCATTTTTTTGGTAACATCCTAAAATGATCTATAAAAATGGATAAACGGTGTGGATATAATAAACACATCACCATGGGGCTCATTTAACTTTGATCTCCTTTGAACCGTTCGTAAACTCGGAGCTCGAGGAGCGTCAGCGCTCGTCTTCGCACGACACGTATCTACACCAGCTATATAGCTGCTGTGTGATACACCAGCCAATCCCCCTCACCCCATGATCTGACACGGAAACGAATTGGCTACTCACCCTGCCACCAGCCAATGGCTGATGGTTGGTGCTCTTTGGGCTCCACAATGATGTATGTGTTTCATCCATTCCGTCAATCTATTTTTATAGATCATTTTATGATACAAGAAAAAAAAATGAGTTATATAAAAATCTCAAGTGGACCACATTATAGGAAACCGTGTTGAATGAATTTCGACCGTTAAAAACGTTCGGCAGTGATGTTTATATGTCATCTATACCGTTAATAACGTCATTCCTACTGTGATGGACTGAAAACATAAATATTAGCATGATTCAAAACTTCTGTGGCCCCACTAATATTTCAGCTGTAGATGTTCAATTATCACGTTTTCAGTCCACTTGGGCATCGGATACGATTGATTTTTGGCATCGTATCCAAAACTTATGGACGGGGAGGATTTCTCACAAACATCACAGTGGGTCCCACCTGGGTTCCTAGCGCAGGAACTTTGCCTTCCACAGGAAATCACCATCTTTTCCTTTATTACGGCCCACTTAAGCATTGGATACGGTTGATTTTGGGCATCCTATCCTAAAATGAACTTACAAAACTGATGTACGGGGAGGATTTCTCACAAACATCACAGTGGGTCCCACCTGGGATCCCAGCGCAGGAACTTCCTGCGAAAGGCTTTCGCAGGAAATCCGCGTCCGTTAGGGCTGTCCTGTCACTGGCCCAGGCCGGGTCGTGTCGTGGTCTTAAACCCGGTCCGCTATGCCCGACGCCGGTTGTGTATGGCCGCGAGCCCACAACCCACTATCACGCAAGCTCTGGGCCGTTCACTAAGTGGGCTGCATCGTGCGTGAAATATGACAAAATTGCCCTTGAAATCCTTAACGGGCTGGGCTCCATCTAGGTCCGGCCAGGTTTGTAAGTTCCTTGACATGGCATGTGCCCGGCCGTAATGAATGGTAGAAAATTTAAGCCCGTTTATTTCATTCCAAGCCGTCCAAGCAGTCCTGTTTGTTTTAACTTTTACCACCATAAATGCTGCAAAATGGGTTATTATTATTTACCATGAAAGAAAATAATGAGATACCAATAATCCGTGGAGCCTACTGTAACGTATGTTTCTGATCCATGCGGTTTATTTGTTCATCCAGCTCATTTTAGGATATGGACCAAAAAATGATGCATATCCAAAGATCATGTGTACCACATTATAGGAAACATTTGTGTTTTTGGTTCATTCTTGTCTTTCTAACCTTATGATTATGAATAGGTGGATGATAAATACACATCAGCTCTACACTAATTTTAGATTTTAACGGTGGATATCATTGTCCCTCTTATTTCTTGTGGTGTGGTTTAGTCGAGTTTATAATTTGTCTCATTTTTAAGTTTATGGCCTAAAATTAGCTAATAAAATGGATGAAGGGTGTAGATTAGAGTGCCATCAGAAATAATATATCATTATTCATTTACCACCATTTATCATTGTAAATGATAAACTACTCTTGTCTCTTGTTTTTTATTTATCTCTTTTCAATTTGTGGTTTAGCTTCTCTTATATGAATTTTTTTCTGCAGTAGTTATTGTATATGTCTATAATCCTATGTTAGTTTTATACCATTTAAAAAGAGAAATGATCATGTAGAGCATTTGTATGATAAGTTACAACTAAAGGTGCAGGTTGGGTTGATGATAACTCAAGAGTCTAGCTGTCTAGGCCCAAACCCAATCTCCATTCCTCTGTACTTGACACAACCCTGCTCGGCCTGACCCAACTCAAACGCATGTGATTCTTCCCAACCTGACTTCACCCGACTCAATCGAGAGTGGATTAGCTGTTACCCAACTAACAGCTTAGTCGGTGTCACCGTTACCGTATGAGGCCCACCTTGATGAATGTGTTTCATATACATGCTGCCTATTTATTTTTTGCAACTCATTTAAAGACGTTATCCCAAAACTTCAGCAGATCCAAAACTCTAGTGAGCCTTGACACAACCTTCCTTGGCCTTGACCTAACCTAAATGCATGTGATTCCTATCAACCTGACTTCACCCGTCCAAACAACGGGTGCTGATAGCTTAGTGGGTGTTATCCTTACCATGCGAGGTCCACCTTGATGAATGTGTTTCATATCCATGCTACCCATCCATTTTTTGCAACTCATTTAAGGACGTTATCCCAAAACTTAAGTAGATCCAAATCTTTAGTGAGCTACACCACTGGAAAAGGTGGTGAATGACCATTAAAAGTTTTTTATAGGTTACAAAAGTTTTGGATCAAGCTAATCTTTATATTTTCCTTTCACCCCGTACTGTTCGACCTTATCAACAGGTTGGAAGGCAAATAAACATTATGAATCTACTTAAAGCAGGCCTTGGGAAGTTTTTAATGGTGAGTGTTCAATCATCACTGTTTTTTGTGGTGTGGTCGATATGCTTGATGTTTGGGACTATGTCCTAAAATGGGCTGGAAAAACAGATGGACGGAGTGGATATACAACATATCATCAAGGTGGGGCCTACGGTATTACCCAGATAAAACCTACTCTGCACCCCACCCAAACTAGCCCAACCCCAAGCAAACCCAATTTTAAATCAGGTTGGCTTTTTCGGACTCAAACTTAACCTGAAGACATTGGGTTGGGTCAATTGTGCCCAGGTTACAGGTCCTAGTGAGGACCCAGCCCTTTTCTTGCCAGCTTTTCACATATGTTTCTACAGTTCAATGATGATCACCTGATATGAAAATTTAACTGAGCCGCCCATGGAGTAGAACAATGCCAATATCAATGGACAAGCAATGGTACGACTTAGTTTACTGTTGTGGCCCACCCAATGAGTGGATCAACATGATTTTTCAATGAGGTGATTATCATGATTTGCTTCACCCTTGGGATACTGACATGTTGGTCAGGGAAAAATGGTTGTATCACATAAGGAGAAAGCATTACCTACCTATTGATGGGATGGTTAGGATTTAATGATTGTCAAACCATAATGAAATTTAAGAGGGATAGTCAATAATAGGTGGACCACACATGGTGTGGGGTCCAGATTAATGACCAGACCTCTATAATCAATTTGGACCATCCACTTTCCTAGAAAGCTATTGGATGGTTGTCTTGTTGAGAAGATTTTGGGGCGTGGTCCACCATGATGGGCAGCAACAAACAAAATACTGAATAATGGACCCCACTCATCAGAACTGAAAACCAGTATATCCAATATAATTTGTGGCAAGTAAACTATTCTTCAGTATCAAATGTATTTACTATATACAATCCCTCCAAATCATGAACAAAATAACAAATAATTCTGTGGTACTCTTTTTCTTTTTTATTATTTTTAAAAAGTAAAATTTCTACAATTCCATGTAATCTTGTTTCCTTCTTTTTCTTGAACTCCGCATTTTTTCACCTACATTTCATTACTGGATCCGAACATTGCAGCGGAACGGTACCCATGTCTACTGTGATTGATGAAACGATCTCGACAGGAAGCAGAGTTTCATCTTTATCAGCAAAGCAAAGATGGCGTAAGATGGGACCTCCGACAATCCCCACGCTAAGTACCTGAAATTCAAGGGGCAATGCATAGGTTGGAAGTAAGCATATGGTATCATATAGCACTTCATCATCATCATCATAGTAATAACTTTTGTTATCAAAATGAGGAGAGAATGGTAAATGCATGGTTAAGAAGAAATACACCAAAAAAACCACACCCAATGAAAAAAAAAAAAGGGGCCAAAGATTAGATGAGGCTCTTCCAAATTGAGAGATTTGGGGGCGTGGTCAATCAATGATGGGTATCATCAGATCAATGGCTCAGATAGCCCAACCAAGGAAGCCTAGCACTTCATGCACATAGAAAAGTTCTCTATTAGTCATTGACATAGAACTCCACCTCTATAATGTATGTATATTAGTTAGGAAGGATGTGTTTATATTAGCATTACTTTGTAATAACAAATGGTATGTATGCTTCCATACAGACTCGAGTTGTGACTCACCAGAGTTGGGGTTGACTCGGGGGAAGGGGTATTGAAAGTTAGACCATTCTAGTGAAGGGTTTTGCCCATGGTGTGATGTAACAACCGTTACAGGGTCGTAAATGCCATTACATAAAGGTAATGGTGGCAACCGTTATATGTTATAGGGTTGTAATGGTCGTTATGGAAAAAATGACCTGTAACCGCCGTTACACCCCCTGTGAAGGGTGTAATGGTTCCTTATGGGACAAATACAGGTTTTTTGGATTTTTCCTTCAATAAAAAAGAGACTGTAATGGCCATTATGGCCCATATCATAAAGGTAATAGTGGAGGTTGTTACGGCCACCGTTATCGTTACTATTACAGAATACCTTGGTTTTGCCAGAAATCATAAATTCATCTATAAGAAGCCATGAATTTCTCCCTTCCACAGCAGGTTTTGCATGCTAGGCTATAAAGATTGACATTAAGAGCTACAAAGCTAAATACCTTCCTTCTTCTTTTTTTTCTTGTTAGAAATCACGAATTTTATTAAGGGGGCATTTGGCAACACTAAATATCATGATATTTCATGAAATTTGGTCCGATCAAACACACCCCTAAGAGAATATATATATATATATATATATATATATATATATATATATATATATATATATATATATATATATATATATATATATATATATATATATTATTAAGGGGCATTTGGCAACACTAAATATCATGATATTTCATGAAATTTGGTCCGATCAAACACACCCCTAAGAGAATATATATATATATATATATATATATATATATATATATATATATACACAATATTAAAAAAATAGAACATGGCAATGAGAAATCAACATCCTGGTAATTACACATCATATCATTGTGTTTAGAACATACCATATTGGAGCGTAAGGCAATGACAAGTCAAGAAGATATGGCCATCTATAACAAAGATAATTGCCATTAGAAAAGTTGTGAAATAGTTTCTCTTAAAAGCAAGAAATGGCAAAAAGGAAGAATAAGATCAAATATACCCAAGTGAGACACAAGCGTGGTAGACCCATTGGAAAATGACATATATAGTTGTCCACAATACAAAGTAGGAGATACGGAACCATGGGAACCGCTGAAAGACAAAAAATAACAATGATCAAGTTAAACTCAAACAATAGCTAGCTCTTACAATTAATTATTTGGTAATGCTCACTGTTGGAGAATTTTATTTTTGGTGCCGAAGGGTTTGAAGGTGGGTGTACCCTATATGATGGTGACGAGTGTAAATTTATTCCTCCACCATCAAACAGGGTCTAAGAAGAGAGATGAATGGGTGGTAGACTCTCAAAACAGAAAAGAAAAATCAGCCAAGAGACTCTGATACTAGGTTGTGGAGGAGAAAGTAAAGAGCATTTGGGAAAATTACGAGTTATAGAGCTAATGACTTCCCTAGCTCATTTTATTAAGAAAAATGGTATGGTGTCCCAAGGAAGCACTAAAAACAAAATACAATTTTTATTTCCCTGATACCCAAGAAAAAAAATAGCAACTCACCAGGCAATTCAATGCAGCATCACCAAGGAGAAAGAAAGCATTCATCGAATGCACAGAAATCACTAGCTGCCACGCAAGATAAGGTGAAAATACTTCATTAAAACAAAACGACTAAAGGTCTAACAAACAAAAGAAAGAATATATTTTCAATACCATTAAAGTTTAGAGGAAAAATAAAAAATAAAAAATCAGAAGTATGCATAATCACATCAATGCCGTGTGATTGTCCAAATATATTATTTTTCTTTTTGATAAATCAAAATGGGATTTTGTTCACCTTCACCACGTTGGCTAAGAATGTTGACCCTCATCAGTCAATGTGGCCATTGATCTTGACTGTCCATTAGAACATCCACTACTTACATAGGCCACTACTCAAAATCCATTGTCTAAAGAGAACCGTGCAAAAAGCAGCCTATGATGGGTTTTTTTTTTTTTTTTTTGAAGCAACAAGATTTCATTAAAAAAGCATTGAGATAGTGCACCAAGCTACAACCCAAGAAAAACAAAAAGCCAAAAAGAAGCGCCCTACAAAGGTGCGAAAAAACCTTTCAGATGATCCATACAAGAGGCCCATTCAACAACAAACAAAAGAGCCCTGCTAAGAACTATTTCTCACTTATAATCTACATTATGGAAGCATCTTCCATTAGGTGGATAGTCAAATGCAATTCTACGGACTTTTTTCAGCTGAGAACTGATTGTCTACAACCAGTCATAGGATTACCTAACCTATGATTAACAATGATTCCTCCCAAAATACTTTCAAAGGCAAAAGCACAAACAAAAATTTAGAAGGCATAAAAAAATTGGTATTACCATCCTATTGGTTGTAGGTGATCTGTTCTCTCAATTTCAACATTTTAGGCTAAAATCAAATTGACTGCCCAATTAAGTTTTTCTTGCTCGTTTCAAACTAATCAATCAATCTGGGTTTGGGGCAGTAGTCTATCCAGGAGGCGGCCATTGTAATGGATGTTACAGATCGATGCTCCAATTCACCAATGCAGATGAGTGAAGATGAATATGCTTCACCAATACAGTGAAGGTAAATGCAGTATTATGCATACCTAATGCATGAAACTAAAACCAGTTATGCAATATCACCATAAATGCATAAAAACATGCTAATCAAAACAAGGACTAGAAGGAGAAGGTAATACTTACAAAATACAATTTATCAATTTGGAATTCTAGAAATGGAAAAATGAATCACCAAAATACGACATCGGTGAGCACCACAGCACCCGCACATGCCTGTTTATAACAATGAAAGTCATTTCCTTGTTTTGATAACTTGCATAAGAAAATATGCAACTAAACACGCAATGTTACATATAGTAGAGCATTTCCACAGTCCACTGCTTGTTGTGCAACTATATTTCCCATGGAAATTGATTTGTTTTTTTCCTTTGCCATTGTTGGGATAGCAGTTCTTTTTAGTGTGGAAAACCAAAAGGAACCCTTCACAGTCAGTTGGTGTCACCAGTAAATAGAGAAAATGCCCATGGAATAGCTTCTTTTCTTCTTCTTCTTCTTCTTTTTCTTTTTTCTTTTTTTTGGTGAGAAATCAATTCACTTATTTCCTAAGGAAACCGTAATAGTGGCCATCGATTTTCACAGCTACTTTTTATAATACAAACAGTGGAAAACATGATGTCCATGGAAATTTAATTATTTCATTTGTAACCATCTCCAACATCTGAAACAGTGACCATTTATCACGAGGTGCGCGCTCCAGTGATACCAGTACCACTGGTCCACCTCAGAGTTTTGTATCAAGCTGATTTTTGGGCCTGGGGGGTTATTGAGGTGACACATCTGATGGACAGGTTGGATGTGATATTTACATCATGTGGGCTCCACATCTTCCCATATGGTGGTACCTGTACCACTAAAGCGCACGTCTTATTGCAATTAGTAAATTCAAAATTAGAAGGAAAAATAATACTAATTAGCATCCTTTATCCATTTCAAATGGGATACTTAGACAATATTGCATATATCTTATTATTCATGATTATAACCAGTTCTTGATTCCTTAGTTAGGTTTGTCCTACTCATATTTTCTTGTGTAATGGCATAAACCAAAATCAAATTTCTAAAAAATAGAGAGAATCACCTGATAAATAATTTGAAAAGCATATCCCCAAATCCCCGCAATTTGACGAGTGCAACGCTCTTCACGGGTAGCCGAGTTTTCCATCACGTGGTGCCTATTTGCATCTCCCCCATGTTCAGGTCCCACATACGTTCCTCGTTCTGCATCTGGCCTCATATGCTCAACCCCATCACCCTCAACTCTATTATGTAATTGATAGCATCCATAAATGGAGAGAGAGGTTCCAAGCTACAAAAGTTCAGATTATAAGCAAAAAATCTTCTCCACAAGCTAAAAACTCCCAAGTAAGAGGTTTGCTAAGTCATCTACATGCAGCATTTGTGCCAATATGGCACATTCATATGAGTCCAAGATTTACAGGACTGTGGTGGCCCACACTGTCCAGATGTAAAACATGAGCTAAAAAGCTCACATCTTGTAAAACATCCATATTCACACATGTTCTGATGGATAGATGAATTGGGCTATACATGTGTGGGCTTGGCAAACAAAATAAAGTAGATAAAATAATGTGTAGAGCCTATTTGAATTTGAACGGAGTTGTGTTGCAACTAACAATCTGTGGCATGCTGTTAGGGATATATGGTCATGGACATATTGTTACTGACTAGTTGTTCCTTCCTTTGTTATCGAATAGCCCGAACCATTGATATGATAGATTATGGCATATAGGGAACTTAAAGATTGGTTGGTGTCACATTTACACTGTGTTTGCACATTTGATAGGTATACATTCATACATGTGCCACACTTTTTAGTGCTTGAAAATTGATGGAGGCACATATGTACATGTGGGATACTTGCACTTGGACAGTAGCATAGATGGAGGATTAGGACATGATATGCAAGATTTCAGGCTTAGATCACACCAATTCTGAAACAATCACACAAATTCCACATCCCACATGAAAATCCAAACATTCAATTAATGGGGAATCTATGCGGGTCCAAGCCGACACAGTCTTGGTCTGGACCATTAAAATTTTAAATCAAACAATGTCAAATGGAATTATAATCAACTACTCATGCATAAAAATCAGTCCCTAATCCAAGGGATTCCCTAATTTCAATTCAAGGAACCCGAAGGTGATAAAAAAGGGCAAATTAATTAGGGATCATATAATATAGGGTTAGGATTCATGAAAAAATGGCTATGAGAGGATAAAAGAGGATAAAAACCTGAGCCAAAAGATAATCCCACGTATGGACAGCAATAATGGCCCAGACGGACGTGCGTGTGATCCCGGGTGTGTGGGGCCCACTATTCAAAAAAAGGCCACCTTGGCCCTAGTCGGCCAGGGATGGACTCCAAAACCCCCAAATATCAGCTCGATCTGATGTACGGTTTGTGCGTGGGGCTCCGCCGAAGTTTCAGCTCGCCTGCGGGCCAAAATCTGGAAACCTGCTATAATGAAGAAATCTGATGCAACAAAAGGACAAATTCGAAGTACGGATGGTGGGGAAAGATGGAAAAAAAAGATAATGGAAGATGGGGGTGAATTGGGATCGATGTGGCTTCGCACCACGGTAGTTAGCCCTTCGAAAAGGAAGGGCTTCGCACCCACTTTTGAATTCTTCCACAACTCACGAAGAGAGCAGAAAAATAAAGCAGGAATTTTTTATTAACATCAATGAATGAAAAGAACTACAAGGGGTGCCTATTTATAGGGAGAACCCTATACCCAAAAACTCACACCATGTGTGACACCTATTACTTGGCGATGAAGTAAACTAAAATAAAAACCAAACAAGAAAATCTAAAGCGTTCACGATGTTCTAAATAATAACAATAAGCAAAACCTAAAATATAAAATCAATTCGACGAGTGGGCCACGATCATGAAATCCCATGGTGGACTTTTTTTGACTATCGGGCCTCTTTTCTGAACCAAAACTTGTCTTCTAGCTAGGAGGCCCTCCCTAGACGTCGTCATCGAGCCAGATCGATGGTGAGATCCTCCTTCTACGTACGTACGTGCGTAGGGGTGGTGGTGTGCAGGCGTGCGTATGCACAATGTCCTCATCAACTTTGGACAGTAGCATAGATGGAGGATTAGGACATGTCACTCATGTACCCGGATAAGTGTAATTATCATGCACGCCAAAACCATAAAGTATCTTAGGAAGTAGTTCCCACCTCTCCACCAAAAACACCTGATACATTGTCTAATGGTTATAAATCTGTAACTAGTTGTCCAAAAGTGCGTTGATTCCTTACACAAGGGGGTGACAAACTATGAACATGTGTGCTTGCCTCGTCAGCTTGTCAGAACACAACTTTGCCTAAAATCTAAACAGCACCTAATAATCAACACGAATAAAAAGAAGGCATGTATATATTCAGTGAAAGACATGCACAAGAAACTCCTTGGAGTAGGACATACCCCAAAATAAAGAGTAGCCAACGCAAATGTCCATCTTCCCATCACCAAAAAGTGCACAAAGTTAGTTGAAAGGAAATAATGTCAATACATCAGAGTTAATATGAAAGTAGATTTTGAACAAATATTCATATTTTTCTTGCTTCTTGTATAAAAGGAGAAGAAGAGTTTTGTATCACAATGGATTCTTTTTTTCTTTCTCTAGATATGTTTCAACTAAAATCCTGGAAGCCATAAAAAAGGTATGACAGTGCTAGTTTTCTAACCAATAATTTTTTTAATGAAGAGAAACATTTAAGGAATTGAGAAATGCAAAATATTAATTTTGTAAATGTTAAAAGGAATTATTAGATTTATGAGTCACATTGCTGTGCTCCTCCTTTTCACTTACTAATCGCTGAAAATGGAATCTATGAATGACACACACCATTGGAAAAAGGGTAGCTGCAGGCTGGAAGCTATCAGGTTCTTCTGCACCAAGTAGGTGTTCTACCATGGGTCGGGTCAGCCTGTGAGCCAGCCAACCAGACCCACTTAAAAACCAGGCAAGGTTCAGTTTATCAGGTTTCGTGGTCAGTAAACTTGAACCATTTGATCAGCATGGGTTGGCCAAGTCATCTTAGGGGTCGAGCTTGGATTCTGGGCTTGTTTTATTAAATGGGTTGGGCTCCAGCTGACCTTGACCCGACCCATTGCCACCCCCATGAGTATGCCCTTACAAGTTTCCCTTCACCTTCAGAAATACTAAGTGATTAACCCAGCTAATCAAACAGCACCTTTCCAACTCCGCATGCACAAAACAAGAATTTCATATACATATGGATTCTTTGGAATACAGATATTAGAAAACATGAAAAGCAGGACTCTCGGCAGAAGCAACATTACAAGAAAACACTGCATGAATTGAACGGCAAGCTAAAGAAGAGTTCTCCATGGCATTCCCATCAATCTACTACAGAGGTTCTGTCTGCCAGGTGCCTTCTCTCTATGCTTTACACATGTGATGTAGAGCAGGTCGTAGACATTTTCATGGCAAAGATGGACCAGAGAAGGCCCGATCGGAGGCGGAAATGATCCGAACCGTCAGAACTTTAAATCAGTTGTATCTCGCAAACCGGATGAGTTCTTCTACATATCATATATGATTTTATGGTAGGAGAACCTACTTAAGCCAACCAACCCGCAATGCTGGGTTGGACATGCCGGATTTGTGAGATTTCATCTAATCGACGGTCAAAATTCCCATTTAGTGTTGTTTTTACTATAAATAGTCAGTTTTAGTTCAAGTATAACTTTTGATTTGTAAAAGTCGTGCCCAACATGAAAAGGGCTTTAAAAAAACTAGGAGAACAATATGGTTGGGCTAAATTGGAAAATTATTATTTTTGGCCGAAAACCATAAAGTCTAGTGGGAATAGAGGTCGTCTACAAATAGTAAGTTTACTATTTATAGTAAGTCATGCTTTTAGGGTGTTTGAGTTGGAGTCTAAGTCTAAAACTTCATCCTAGGTTTGAGTTCATTAAAGAGTTGAAATTTCAAATTTTATCATCAATAAAATTATTTTAAATTTATAATAAATTATTCCTGCTTTTATCCCTCGTGGATTCGAGGAAGTTATGTGAGGAGTTTGGAGAGCTCTATAGATTCAGAGTAGTTATCCCCTGAGGAATACAGTGATTGACTTCCTCACGTCCCTCTCTGCGTCAACATGGCACGTGTGCTGATGTGACACAAATGTGGGACATCCATGACATACACAAGGTGGGTCCCACCATGAAGATGGTATAATTAAAAATTCAGGCCAGTCCACATGTGGGCCATGCTCGATAAGTGGACTGACCTGTTTTTTTGTGGTTGATTATCCACATGACAGGGTCCAGCTTAAGCATGGTTCAGATACCCCACATACCACTTTGGTTGGTGAGCATTCTGTGTGCACAGCGTAAATGTGAATATGTGACATTGGGTCTAATAAACTTCTATGTCTCAACATCCAACCCACTTCAGGAAAAAGAAAAAAAGAAAAAGTTTTGAGAACTTTTCTTGATTGGTCCACATCATCACCGAAGTTGTCAGCACTGCTACATTAAATGCAGTGTGTGATGACATGGCCCAATCAAATTGCAATAAATAGAAATTTTATGTCTGTGGCAAGAAGAGGATTCAGATTCTTACATCAACCATTAGTAAATCTGTTACTATGCTATCAAACCAAGTTATAGAGTTTGCTTACTGAGAATAGAAGTAAAATATGGCAACCCCATCAACATAGATGTAGAGAATGAGCACTGGCAACAGCATGAAAAATGCAACGATGCGGAAAGCAAGCAGCCAACCAGGATGGATTTTTTTCAGGCAAGGCTTCCAAGACTCGTCGTTGCATAAGAAACCCACCCTCTCTTGTTGGGTCTCTCCCCTTTCCTGCCTTGAGCCATTGGAACCTTCATATTTCCATATCAAAACCAATGCTCCAATCACCGACGACACTATCCAGAATGCGCAGACCCCAGCTCTCCAGTTCAACCAATAATGTGAGTTGGTCGAATCAGCTGTCATGACCGGCTGCTAAGAAATTTTCAAAGATCCTGCTACCCAGTTCATGGAGGATTTCAATAGTCTAGTGTCTAATGAACTCATTGATTTATTTTCCAAATCTTCAAATATCAAAGCAGTGAAAGAGGGAACTTGCATTGGCATCAATAAACATGGAAATCTAGTAAAAAGTCAATAAATGTAATCTATGGATTTTATTGAGACTATCCAAAAGAATGGATCCCGAATCGTGAACTTCATAACAAATTTTCTAAAAATAGGATTAAATCAAATTCCCCGAAATAAAGGGTGACATTAAAAACAGGTGTAAAACCAAGAAATACTAATTCTATACAAAACATCCACCCCTTAAATCAAATCTATGACAAACCCTACCAAAACCCAAAAAATCAATAACCCAACAGTTCAAAAACCAACCTTTCATTAAAAAATCAATCTGTATGAAAAACTCCAAATAAAGAAAATTAATTAAATTAAATCTAATTAAAAGCTCAAACAAACAATCTTTCAACCAACCAAGAATCCAAAACTCTAATAATGAAAACCAGATTATTTCAAAAAAAAAAAAAAAAACCAACTCCAAAGGCCCAAAGATCCAATTTACATACAAACAAATCAAAAAGACCCAAATTCAGTTGGATTTGGGTTCTTATCAGATGAAGCTTTTAAAATTTTTTAAAAAAAAAACAGTTTTTTTCTCAGCACAACAACATTCCTCTATGCAAAAATTCAATAAAAGTCAACACAACAACATTCCTCTCTTCTTTTTCGTCTTCTGTTAGGGTGTATTTGGATGCTTGTAAGTTCTCAAAGTTTTAAATAATTTACGGGTAATCCTGTTTGGATATAAGTGGTAAGTAATTTACGGGTAAGTTAATTATTGTATTTGAATAACCTGTAAGTTAATTATAAGTAAGAAGTTGCAGAGTTTAGAGTAGGAAATCATTCCAAAATCTAATTGATACATAGCAAAGCTTGGCACAAAGCATACTATTTTGTTAAGCCTATCTAAATGAATAGTTGAGTTGATTCTTAGACTAAACTAATCATCAAGTGGAGTGGACCCACGTATTCAACTACTTGTAATATAGAACATTAACTTAAGATAAGTAAACAAGAAAACTAAATATTCTCATTTTCAATTCAAAATATGTTTCCAATACTAGGAGAGAAACATACAAACAAACTTATACATTAACAAAAAACCATCTATTTACGAATAAATTAAGCTTTTGAACTAACAATTTAGTAATTATCCAACAAGTGGGGATCAAATAGCTGGACAGTTAAAAATTAATTTCCAACAAATAGCTGGAATTTTCCAGCAAGTTGGAAATGATCTTAGCACTTGAGAAACAAAAAGAAGATGCAACTGAACAGTTAGAAATTAACTTCCAGCAAATTAGAAATGATCTCAGAACTTGAGAAATAAAGAGAAGACGCGATTCTGTGTTCAAGAGAACATGTGCATTCTTTTACAATAAAAGTCTCATTTGCACTAATGTAGAGCAGGTCGCAGACACTTTCATGTCCAAGATGGACCAAAGAAGGCCCGATCGGAGTTGGAAGTGACCCGGACCGTCAGAACCTTAAAACAGGTGTATCTAGCAAATCGGAATGAGTTACTCAACGTACCATATATGATTTTGGGGTAGGAGAAGCTGCTTTAGCCAACTAACATGGCTATGCTGGGTTACCCATGGTAAATTTGCGAGATTCCATCAGATCGACGATCGAAAATCCATTTTATTTCCATTTTTACTATTTATAGTAACTTACTATAAATAGTAAGTTTACTTTTTATAGCAAGTTATGAATTTTAGGGAGTTTGAGTTGGAGTTTGAAGCTGAAACTTCTTCCAAGGTTTGGTATCACTATTTAAAGGGTTGAAAATTCGTTTTTATTTTCTACCAATGAAATTTAGAATTTCTAGAATTTATTTCTATTTTCTTATTTTCCCCCGTGGATTCGACGTATCTCTGTAAGGAGTCCAGAGAAGCTTCGTGGATTTGGAGTAGTTATCCCCTTGAGGAAGACAGTGATCGACCTCATCATGCGCATCCCTGCGTCAGTTTGGTATCAGAGTGAGGCTTTCTCCTCGGATCTATGGCTTCTAACAACGGGTCGAGCAACAATCCCATCGAGGGTGCTCCATGGAATCATCTTTCAACAACAACGACTTTCGAAACAGCACAACGAGAGAATTAACAAATCATGCAATAGTTGTAGGCTGCCATCGATCGCATGACGGAGTCCCTAGGGCAACTCCGTGTTTAGAGCAGTGATCCGCCCCCAATAGGCTCTGGAGCTCGTAATCACACTGATCGTAGAACGGTGCCAGCAGTGAACCACAAGATCACTCAAGAGAAGGTGGGATCCAGCGACATAATTCGACAACATCCCGAACGAGGCATTGATTGGATAGATCGAACGGATAAAGAATTCAAGATGAAAGTCGATCTTCCTAATTTCAACAACCAACTCCACTTCAAAGACTTCCATGATTGGTTGTTTGAAGTCGAACGTTTCTTCGACTATATGGATATCGTGGAAGGGAAGAAAGTTAAACTTGTAGCTTACAAGTTGAAGGGTGGAGCTTTGGTTTGGTAAGAACAACTTCGACTCGAGTGAACGAGACAAATGAAGGCGTCAATCCGCACGTGGTTGCGGATAAAGCAGTTGTTGTGAATGTGATTCCTCCCTCGAGATTACGACCATGTATTATTCCAACAAAACCAAAATTGTTGACAGAATAGCCAATCAGTAAGGGGTTATGCAAAGAAATCTCATTATTTGTCGGCAAGAGATTACCTTGCCAAAACAAAGTCATGACAGGCCACAAGATTCATCAGTGGCGGACATGTGACCCCTATGGAAATGAAGAACCAACTCAAGACTTTTAAAGTGGAGGGACCGTCTCTCATAACCGAACATGATTTTGTTAAACAATCCGAGGAAAGAGGAGATGTAGATGTTTTAGTTAAAAATGAAAAATATATAGAGCCTGTGAACATCCCAGAGGATTTGAAACCAATGTTGCAGGAGTTCAAGGCGGTTACGCTTGATGAACTCCCTAATAAATTGCCTCACATACAAGATATATAAAACCTCATTGATCTTCTCTTACGGGCAAGTTTGCCTAATTGCCCACATTATTAGAAGAATGTGAGATTTTGCAAGTACAAGTGAAGGAACTGATACTTACTAGTCAAGTCAAGGAGAGCATGAGTACATGTATTCTGTTAGCTCAAGAGCTTAATTCAAAGTACAAGGAAAAGGCTGATAAACATCGATGCTAAACATTATTTGAGTATCATGTGCGAAGTCATTTGGATAACTCGAGGACGAGTTTTTTCCAAGTAAAGGGGTTTGATGTAGGACGTGGCACCGATACATTCCTAGCATGGTTGGACTGAAAGAAGGTAGACTGTAAATTGATCATAATTTTTTATCCGAGTATCATTATGGGATGCACAACCGATCAATCTTTACTATAACGAACCATCCGAGGTGAACCGACCCACCAAGTGGGTCGCATCTGTCCATTTCGCCAGAAAACGTGCGCTTTCATCTCAAAAACAAAATTTTTTAAAATTTTTTTACTATTTTTAGTAATTTCGATTTTTGCAATATTTTCTTATTTTTAAAGTTTTAGATTTTCTTCTTTTTTAGAAATAACTTTTAATCATGATAGGACTCTTCTAGAAAAAATTTATTTTGAATTTTTATTTTTAGAATTTAGGCTTTAGAAAAGTTTTACTAGAATTATGATTTTTATTAGAGTTAGAATTTTGCTATTTTTAGTAATTACAAATTTTATTTTATTTTTCTTTATTAATGGTGTAATAGGGGCGCACACATTATACAATTATCAATCAATTTATTTTGAATTTCTAGAAAATTATTTCTATTTTCTTATTTTCCTTATGGATTTGAGGTATTTCTATAAGGAGTTCGTGTTGAGGGTCAAATATTGCATATTAGACCCCAGTTACTACCTGGATTTACGAACATGACACTGCTTAACGGTTCATTTTAATTGTGTTTGTGATGCAAGGTGAATTTAGGAGCGTGGACTGGAAAGGATGCTAAAAGTATGAATTTAATGCTGAGGCATCACCAAGGCATTGGATGGGACGCCATGGGACCAAGATTGAGGATTCACACACCAGAGATCAGAGAGATTCCAGCCACTCACTTCAAACAGGCTTGAAAAACGTCCAGAATGCAAGATCACAGGGTTCTTGCCATCCGATTGACTCAAAAATTCATACATGGGATGGGAGCGATAAATAAACCGTACATATTAAATTTCAACCATTGAATATCTCGAGAAGTGGGCCAACGGACAGATCAGCCCATTAATCTCCAATTTCAGGCCCACCTGATATCTGGATATTCGTCAAGTTTGGTCTCAACCACTTAATCTACAAGAGGAAAGGAATAAGCGGAGTGGATCGATCACACGCATTACAGTGGACCCCACGTGCGACGTGCGTGTACACAGCACGTCCGCACGCGAGCCGCACCGGACCAGGAATCCCACTCAAAGTCGGCTTACCCGACTCTTTCCACACCATCAACAGTGGACGCACCAGCGTCCGCCGATCTCTCTCAGTGGGGCCCACTGCTCATTCAGATGACTGATCTGGACCGTCCATGAGATTCACGAGGACCATATCACTCATGCCTAGGTGGCAAATTTTCAAAAGGTACCGGAGATCCGTTTTTGATTGTCCAAAAGCAAGATGGACGGCGAATGGATTTGGTACAATGGACCATGCCGAATTTGAAACAAACCCACCTTTCCTGACCAATTTTTCATCAGGAATCCAATGGATGGAGTGGATTTCCATGAAGACATCAATCATGGACCCACCGATCATCACAGAGACGTCCCCTACGCATGCGTAACGCACGGGGTGCATTTGGACATTGCCCAATTTCTCCGGCCATTGTGCGGCTTTGGTGGCGATCGGACCACCAATCCGGACCGTTCAGATGGAGCACAAGCCCAGGCCGACCCTAGCTTTGCGGAAAGATTCAAAGGAGAAGCTGTCAATCGTCCGAAAATCTTCTTCAAACGCAACAGATTTGCGTTTCTTCCGACTGCGAAATAGAGTCGGTTGTGTAAACTGACTCGCTTACGCACGCCCGCATCAACTTTAGCAGCAAAGGAGGCTCCTTTCCACTGTCCTTTCATGTCTATAAAGAGACAAGAGAGAAGAGAGAAAGGGGGATCTGCGGTGGAGGCATTCAGTTGGCTGGGACGTCAGGGATAGAGGAAGAGAAACAAAGAAGTATTTGTTTAGAAATTTTTTTATTATGTTTTTATTCTTTATTTTTGAGAGATCTAGTCCCATCATGATTGGCTAAACCTCTTAGCTAGGGCTAAGAGGTGAAGCTTATAGCGTGATGGGAGAACTTGTTTCTTGTGCCTTTTATTTAGACTGAACCGATGTTGATTTTTGGTTTTAATTAAGGGAATGTTTTTAGTTTTAATGGTTTGTTGTGACTAAAATTACAATAGGTTTACGATAGCTTTAAGCATGTTCCTTTTCCCTTTTATGTTTATGAAGTCAGGAAGCCCCATTGTTCACCATCGTCTCCTGGGCATGGTCGGATGATGGTACCCTTCCTAACCTTCATATCATGTTGATTGGTTTTTAATTAGTTTAATTCTGTTGTTTACTTTGTCTCCTGGGCATGGTTTGATGATGGAATCCATTTTAATTCATATACCTTTCATCTCTTGAAAATTATATTAAAGGAAGTTCAGTCTTGATTTTCATGGTTACACTTTTCAACTGGATGAAGATGGGACTCTAAGTCCAGTTGAGTTCTTGAAGCAGGCATAAGATCTCCCTGATCTCGACAAGTGGATCCTCTGAATACCTAGTTTCCTATCATTAAATTTTACATATTTTAGTTTACTATTTCACCATTATTTCCTCATATTCACCTAATTAGATTTCATCTAGTCTAGTTCTAGTTCTGGTTATTTTTAGATTACGTACAAGTTCCAGTCCCTTGGGATTCGACCTTGGTCTCACCGAGTTTATTACTACATCGTATTTCTATAAGGAGTTCGTTCGGAGAAGCTCTGTGAATTCGGAGTAGTTACCCCCCTTTGGAAGATGGTGATCCACCTCAACACATCCTTCCCTACGTCATGCACACATAAGGTAGAATCTTGATTCCTTATGGCCTACAACTCATTTACAATGGGCTCATATTTTTAACACTTGAATGGATGGAAAGAAAATAAAAATTAATAAAAATAGAAAGAGCAATGGCTGTGATTGTGAGGCCCACCTTGATGTATGTTTTTTATATATATATCCACGTTGTTCATCAGTTTTTCCAGCACTTTTTAGGGCATGTGCCAAAAGCTGAAGAAGATCCAAATCTCAGGTGGGCCATACCACAAGAAACATTGGTGACTGAATGCCCACCAATAAAAACTTCTTGAGGGCCACAAAAGCTTTGGATTAAGCTGATATTTGTGTTTTCCCTTCATCCAGGTCTATGTGACTTTATCAACTGGTTGGATGGCAAATAAATATTATGGTGGGCCCTAGGAAGTTTTAATGGTGGGCGTTCAATCAACACACATACATATATGCTATGTGGGCCCCACTGTCACGGCCTCTCCAAATTGGGCCGATTCAAATTCAAGAACAGATGTTGAATCAGATGAAAAAGAAAAGCGGAGAGAGAGAGAGAGAGAGAGAGAGAGAGAGAGAGAGAGAGAGAGAGAGAGAGAGAGAGAGAGAGAGAGAGAGAGAGGAGCTTAGGCGGGCACAATAGGTTGGGTTTGTAAAGAGAAATGTAAAGAAATGGACCTTACTTACAGGTAAGTGAAAACACAGTCTCAAACTATGTAAGTTTTTTTTTAAATCTTTTGCCTGTAAATTACTTACAGGTTGAAACACCACCTGTAACTGATTTGTAACTCACTTATAGGTAAGTAAGTTACATTTTACAGAACTTGCAAGCATCCAAACGACCCCAGTCTCTCAAAGCCTCATGGGTCTCGAAATATATGAAATTAGCAGAGATTCGTAACTTAAGGTGGGTTTTTCCAATGGAAGAAAATACCATTAATAAAAGGATTAAAGAAGAAGCCAATATTAGTGAAGGAAAGCTGGATACTTATATGATATAAAAGCAACAAAACTGGCGGTGTCAATGGGATGCTTTGCTTCTTTGCTTTGCTTTGCTTTGCACAGACACACACACACACACACACACACACACACACACAGAGAGCAATGCTTTGGCTGTTACATGTCCCAGCGTCCCATAGGTCCACGTGTCCCCTCCACGTGGATCTACTCTATAAATAAAATATAAAGAATGTGTTGTGAATACAACACAAGAGATGTCTAAAATGAGAAGATACGTTCTCACTTTAAATAACCCAGACTCCGTTCCATTGAATACTTCTGAAATTCCCAAAGACGTAAGATATTTCTGCCATCAATTGGAGTCTGGGGAGAATGGAACCTTGCATTTGCAAGGTTACATTGAGTTATTCAAGCCTCAGCGTCTTAGTTGGTTGAAGAAGTGGCTACCTCGTGGTCATTTCGAGGTAGCTAGAGGAGAACGCCATGGCGTTCGTGCATATGCTATGAAGGAAGGAACAAGGGTCGAAGGCCCTTGGGAATATGGAGTATGGATCGATTCAGATTCAGGTAAGCCTGCTCTTCGTGATTCAATGAAGAGAGCCATGAATGGCGATACTCTTGAATCAATTATGATTGATGATCCTGAAAGTTATAGTCGTCATAAAGGAGCTCTCAAGAAGGCTCGTTCGATATATCATCAAAAACAGTTTTTCGATCGATATTCAGAGTTAACTCTGAATTCATGGCAAGAATACTTGTTCGCGAAGCTACAAGAGGAGCCTTCTGATCGTTCTGTCTTTTGGGTTTACGGAAGCAATGGCGGTGAAGGGAAAAGTACTTTTGCAAAGCATCTAGTGAGTCGGTATTCCGCCTTTTGCTTTGGGGTCGTTTGGCACCTTGGATTGGAGGGGATTGGAGAGGATTAGAGGGGGTTTCAAATCCGCATGGTGTTTGGCCGCATAAAGCAACTGGGGATTACCTTGGATTACACGTAAAATCATTTGAATAGTTGCATGTATAAATGTATGTCACTGTACACTATCATTCTACTAGGCACATGGCCCACTAACGATGATCAGCACCGTCCAAACATTGTTCATGTAGATCAGCACCGTCCAAATATTGTCCAGCACCGTCCAAACATTGTCCATATCAATCAACGATTAAAAATCGTTGGTTAGTCACTCAGACATGATCTTGTGCTTGCGGTCCATCTAAGACTTGAAATTTCATCACTTTTAGACAAAACATATATTTTAGCGGGCTTATCACAACCATAGTGTCAAAAATTATATATCTCACTAATTGGGGATATTAAAGTTGATTTAGTAATTAAATTCAAACCCCCGTGAATATACCATGTATAGGTATTTTTGATTTAAAGTTGATTCACACTCAAGGGTACCAAACACACCCAGAGGATTGCCAATCCAGGGGTTTCCAATCCTGGGGGTTGAGAATCCAGGGGGTTCCAAATCCACACTCCCAAACAGGCCCTAATAATGGAGGAAGGAATGAAGATGTGATCTACGCCTATGATTATCAGAAGATTGTAATTCTTGATGCCGCCAGGTGTCAAGATATTCGTTATGATATAATTGAGCATTTTAAGGATGGAATATTATTTAATCAGAAATATGAGAGTCATATTATGTATCTTCTTCCTCTTCATTTTATTGTAATGAGTAATGTGCTTCCAGATTACTCAAAGATTTCTGAAGATCGAATGATGTTAATAGATACCAGTTCTTTTTAAAAAGTTAAAGGCTACGTTGCTTCTTCAGGCCGTCAGGCAAAGTGTCATCCTTCCGCTTGGGGTTAAGCTAACCATTGTATCTTGAAAATCACCTTGATTGGATGATCTGAAAAATATGACCCGCCTACTAAACCTGGAGGCCTGACCATTTTCATTTGATCCATCCACAGTCGTGACTCCTGGGCTAATGAGCTACCATGGCCCTGGACCATGGTTTTCCTATTCTGCCACTCGGATGAGTTGAGGTGACTTCGTCCGAGTTGGGCCTATTTCACCACTAAGCTTTGGTGCTGGACTGGATTGGACTTGATTGAGATGAGTCAACTTGGTTGAGTCGCAATCTATAGCCTTGGCTAAACTCAATGGTCTAAGAGATTTTTCCGACAGTAAATCTCACGTTTCGTATCAGCTTTTCCAAAACTAAACCATTATCTTTTTTGAATGAAAATTTCTCAATATTACAGACTCATGTTCTATAATCTTCTATCCTCTAGTAAAAATTTATTTTATGGATTCTTCTCTTCTCTTCATACATCAATATCCCTTTATCTAAAATTCATTTTCTAAAATCTGCTATCATTTTCATAAAGTAATACTTATTTACTTAAAACTCATTTTCTAAAATCTTCTTTCTTATTCATATAAGAATACCCTTCTATTAAACCATTACTTCTTCTCTTTGTTTCATTTTATCAAGAAATGGCAAAAATGGTGCTTCAATTAAAAAAAACACGCACTACGAGTCTTTTTTATCAAATTGCCATGAACCTAAATTGAAAAAATTTCTTGTGAACTATAGAAGTTTTATATCAAGCTTGTATCTATGTTTTCCGTTCATCCATGTCTACATCATCCTGTAAACAGGCTGAATGACAAATAAAACATAATTATATTGCCTAGCAAGGTTTCAATGGTGGAAATGATTATCCCCAATGTTTCCTGTGGTATGATTCACTTGATCTTTGGATATGCTTCAATTTTGGGCTCAACCCCTTGAATTAGATGGAAAAATGGATGGACGGCATGGATAGACCAAACACATTCATGTGAACCTCAGTCAATTTCATATTAGGCTTGGTCAATTTTATGTGAAGTTTATTGAATTTCATGTGAGGGTATGGATAGACTACATATATTCATATTAACCTTGGTCAATTTCATGCAATGCTTGCTAAATTTTATATGAAGATAGCCCAATTTCATTTGAAGCTGGCTCAATTATTTATGGTTTTGTGTACTTTTCGCTATAGAAGATATGGCTACGGATCTATTAAGTCCACTATTTAGATGATGTTGATTGGACATAGATGAGTCACCATAAATTAATGGTTTGTGACAGACACATATGGGGATTTTACTATAAAAAAAAGGTTTTGAATAAGTTGCACATTAATCCAAGTAATTATCATTCTACTATTTCTGTTAGATTATTTTAATGGAAGTTGGGTTCCACAGTGTAAGGGGTAAGTGACTTGTGTAGGTTCCACCCTGATGTTTTTATGAAATCCATTTCGACCATCACATGTGACATCCTATTTTATGCCTAGGGCTAAAAAAACAGCCACATCTATAATTTGGGTGGACAACATCATTGGAAACAATGTACAAGGCAATGCTTACTCTCCACACTGTTTCACTTGGTGTAGCCCCCTAAATTGCGAATAAGTCTGATTTTTGCGCCGAGGCATAACTTTTTGGTTTAGAGTCTACTGGTTGGAGTAGATCTCATATAATTGTCATAATAGACCGGATAAAAATCAAGGGCGGATGTCTCTCTTCCTAACTGTTAATTTTGACTTAGACTGGTGTGACAGTCACATGTCAACTTGATTTTTTATATCTCAAGCTAACTTGACATTATAAGTCTATTTGTGAGAATGGATCTCTCGCATACATAAATGGAGGTTTCTTTTTAAGAGAATGCAGGTGTTTATTTTATGACAATAGATTTCTGGTAAGAAGGAAGTTAGGTTTTAGATTCCTCTAGATAAATTTTAGTTTTTTTTTTTTTTTGGCTTTTGGTGTACCTTTTATTTTATTTTAAAGATAAAAATGCCTATTTATCAGCTGTTTAAGATGAAAGGGCGTTTGAAATAGGAAATTGTGGGTTCCACTAAATCATGAATAGGCCCACTCTTTCGTTGATTTGATCCATTCATTTTAATAGGGCAATCATGAACCACGTAATGGTGTTTTTCAGTGTTTAAAGAGAAGCTCCCTGTAACCTATAATAGTATTAATGTTCTTTGTTAATTTTAAATTATTTTCTCATGTAATTAATCTTTGATGAGTTTTAATTTCAAATTTTGGCCAATTATATTAAATTAAAATTCATTTTATGTGGATGGGTTGGATTTGCTCCACTAAGAGTGAATAGCTTCTTAGATTTACCTTATTTTTAGGCTTATACCGTTAAATAATCCGAAAAAAAGAAAAAGAAAAAAAAGATGAACAGTGTGGATAAGACCCATGCATCACGGTGGCCACTCAAAGCTCCTGCCTGTTCCCAGCTGGAGACGGGCTGTGTAGGTCGCAATCTGCGTCCCAACGGCTCAGATTCAACAGCTACATTTGTCTGATTAGTGACACTTAGCCGCATGAGCTAAGACCCGTGCAGTAAGTAAATCACTTACACGCCACTAAATGTGCTAACGTAGCATATGGGCGTGACATCCAACCCGTCCGTCTGGTGATTCACATCATTTTCATTCTATGGCCTAAAAATAAGGCCATTTTTATGAATATGTAGACCACAATTTAGAAAAGGAAGGGATGGATGGGAAAAGTTTATGCAAGTTTTTATAAATCATCATACTACTAATATTCTGGGAGAGTCCATAGATTATATATGGTGGGCTCTGCGTGACTGACGGCTTAGATCTCATTTCCGTGTACCATGATGGCACGTAAGATGCTATGCACATGAATAACCTGTCTCACGCGCGTGGGCTTAGCGTCTCCGATTGAATTAAGGGACACGCAAAGACCCCGTTTCACCTACGCCGCGGCTAAAACTGCAACGTATCTCGCGAAATTGGATTGCGTACTGAGTTACTCAGTACGCTCTCTTATCGTACTGAGTAAACTCTGTTGGACCCATCTTTCATCCACGTCGTCCATCCGTTTTTAAAGATCATTGTAGGCGTTGAGACCAAAATTGAAGTATATCTACACCTCAACTAGAGCATACCACGTGAAACAGTGGAAATATTGATTTCCACCGTTGAAACCTTTCTAAGGCACGCAGTGATGTTTATTTTTCATCCAACCTGTTCACAAGATCAAACAGATATGGATGAAGGTAAAAAAAAACAAATATCAGCTTGATCTAAAACTTTGTGGCCCCCAAGAACTTTTCAACGGTAGAAGTTCAATTAACACTGTTTATATTGGTGTGGTCCACTTGATTTTTTTATAGGCTTCATTTTTTTGATAAGTTCTAAAATTATCTGGAAAAATGGATGAACGGGTTGGATAAAATGCATGAATGAAGGTGGGCCCCACAGAGTTTACTCTCAATACGCAATCCGCTTCCGTCTCTCGCCACCCACTGGGGCCCAAATGCTGAGATGGTCCGATAATTTAAACTCCTTACTACCATGAATAAGAGTTCTTCCTATAATCAAGATTCATCGGTGATCCTGTCCTTCGATTTTTAAAGTCGAATTCGAACCTTTGAAATTTTCCTTTTTTATCGTTCTGATTTCATCTACAGATAGAGACCATCACAATCATCCATTCAGCATATATGGACCGTAGAGAATATACACCAAAACATGGACAGTTCCGATTAATGGATCATTCATCACGTAGGCCCAACACACCGTGGATCGTGAGTGGTGCTGAGTAAACTGTGGGGCCCACCATGATTTATATGTTTTATCCACTCCGTCCATCCATTTTACCAGATAATTTTAGATCCTGGTCCCAAAAATTAAGCATATCAAAATCTCAAGTGGACCACACCATAGAAACAGTGTGAATTGAATGTACAGGGTTGAAAATTTCTTGGGGCCACAGAAGTTTTGGATCAAGCTGATATTTGTGTTTTCTCTTCATCCATACCTTTTTTATCTTATGTACAGGTTAGATAACAAAAAAACATCACTGTGGGGCCTAGGAAGGTTTCAACGGTGGAAATCATTATTCCAACGGTTTCTTGTCGTATGGTCTACTTTAGCTTTGGATGCTTCAATTTTGGGTTCAACAGCTAAAATGAGCCAAGAAAACGTATGGACGGCGTGGATAAAGCTCATACATTCACAGTGGGCCCAACAGAGTTAACTTAGTTTGATGAAAATCTCAGTACGCAAGCCGATTTCGTGCGGCCCTTACCGCAGGGACCCATTATGTATTCTACATCCACGCCGTCCATCCGTTTTTCTAGATCATTTCAGACAAGACAAAAAATGAAGCAGATCCGAATATCAGGTGGACCATACCATAGGAGAGAATGGTGATTGAACGCTCCACCATTAAAAGCTTCCTAAGGCCCACCGTAATGTTTATTTCCCATCCAACCTGTTGATAAGGTCACATAAACCTTGATGAAGGGAGAAAAACAAATATCAGGTTGATCCAAAACAGTTGTGGCCCACAAGAAGTTTTTAATAGTCAATCACCACTATTTCTTATGCTATGGTCCACTTGGATCCGCTTCAATTTTTAGGCTCCTGTCCTAAAATGATCTATAAAAACTGATGGATAGCATGGATGTAGAATATATACATCAAGGCCAGAACCCCACTCAACAGAACTGAAAACTGGTATATCCAATATAATGAGGCAAGTAAGCCATTATTCAGTATCACACGTATTTAATATTTCCAATCCCTCCAAATAATAAACAAAATAACAAAATAATCCTGGGTTCTTCTTTTCTTTTTTTGTTATTATCATTTAAAAAAGCAAAATTTCTACAATGTCATGTAATCCTATCTCCTTGAACTATGTATTTCTTCACCTGCATTTCATTACTGAATCAGAAACAGTCAGCCTGTTTTTTTTTTTTCCTTCGGCCTTTCAGTGATGGGACTTCATTTGAATGTTGGGTTTTTGTAAAGTTATAAAAAAATAAATAAAATCACATGCGGTGGCCAAAGCATTGAATGGTTCTGTTATGGATTCTGAAGCAGAACTGTATCCATGTCTACCTCAAACACTGAAATGATTGAGGAAACCGTCTTGAAAGGAAATGGTGTTTCATCTTTATCAGCAGGGCAAAGATGGCATAGCATGGTAAATGCAACAATGCCACCACTAAGTACCTGAAATTCCAAAGAGGCAATGCCGACGGGTCAGCAATGCAGAGGTTGGAAGTAAGCATATGAAAATAAGGTGAGAAAATGGTACACTAATTGTAATTGTGATATAATCTACAGCCCTTCCCTCTTTTTCACCCAGTTGGCACATATGGGGCCCATCTTTAGGCCAGCCAGACCATCGAGCTTGAGCTCCCATCATGGCCATGGCGACAAAGAAAAAATCTTCAATTGGACAACTCCAACTTTCAATCATGAATTTTATCAAGGGTGTGTTTGGCCACACCAAATATCATGAAACTTCATGAAATTTGATTCAATCAAACACACCCTAAGAGAAAGAATGAATGAAAAAAAGGGGGGGCAAAAATGATAAATCAACATCCCAGTAATTACATATCATATCATTGCGGTTAGAACATACCATATTGGAGCGTAAGGCAATGACAAGTCCAGAAATGGGTATGGCCACCTATAACAAAGATAATCACCATTAGAAAAGGTGTGAAATGGTTTCTCTTAAAATGAGGAAATGGTAAAAGAAAAAAATAAGATCAAACATACCAAAGCGAGACACAAGCGTGGATGATCCATTGGAAAATGACATATAGAGATGTCCACAAGACAAAGTAGGAGATCCGGAACCATGGGAACCGCTGAAAGACAAATAAAAATGATCGTGTTAAACTCACATAATAACTAGCTCATACGATTAATTATTTGGTAATGCTCACTGTTAGAGAAATAAAATTTGTATTTTATTTTCAGTGCTCAAGGGTTTGAAGGTGGGTGGACCCTATATGATGATGATGAGTGTAAATCTGTTCCTCCATCAGAGTGTCTAAGAAGGGAGGGGAATGGGCAGTAGACTCTCAAAACAGAAAAGAGAAATCAGCCAAGAGAATCTAAATACTATGTTGTGGAGAAGAGTATGAAACGAGGATTTGGGAAATTGTGAGTTATAGAGCTAATGACTTTCCTAACCTATTTTATTAAGAAAAATGGTATGGTGCCATGTCCCAAGGAAGCATCAAAAATAAAAATACATCTTTTATTTCTCTAACAGTCGGCAAGAAAAGAGCAACTCACCAAGCAATTCAATGCTGCATCACCAAAGAGAAAGAAAGCATTCATTGAATGCATAACAATCAATAGCTGCCACACAACATAAGGTGAAAATACTTCATTAAAACAAAACAACTAAAGGTCTAACAAACAAAAGCAAGAATATATGCTCAATACCATTAAATATTAGAGGAAAAAAATATCAGAAGCTTGCATAATCACATCAATGTTGTGTGATTGTCCAAATATATTCTTCTTCTTCTTAATATATAAGAATGGGACTTTGTTAACCTTCACCGCATTGAAGAATGTTAACCTTCACCAACCCTCATCAGTCAATGCGGCTATTGGTTTTGACCATCCATTAGAACATCCACTACTTGGGCCACTGCTCAAAATCTAGTGTCTAAAGAGAATCATGCAAAAAGCAGCCTATGGTGTTCATTTTTCGGATGGTCAAATGCAATTCTACTTACCTTTTTTCGGATGAGAACTGATCACCTACAACCAGTCATAGCATTACCTAACATACGATTGACAATGATTCCCCCTCATGCAAATGTCAAATACTTTCTAAGGCAGAAGCAGAAACAAAAATTCAGGAGGCATAAAAATTTGTTAGTACCATACTAATCGTTGCAGGTGATCTGTTCTCCCAATTTCAACTTTTTAGGCTAAAATCATATTGACCACCCAATTGGGCAGTTTTTGCTTGATTCAAATTAATCAATCAATCTGGGTTTTGGGCAATAGTCCATCCAGGAGGTGGATGGTCCAGATCGATGCGCCAGTTCACCAATGCGGATTGGTGAAGATTCACATGCTTCACCAATGTAGTGAAGGTTAAGAAAAGCATTAAAAAACATTTCTTTAGGGGTGTGTTTGGTTGCACTAAGTATCATGAAATCTCAAACGCAACCTAAACAAGGGAAATGCACCATTAAGCATGCCAAATGCATGAAACTAAAACCAGTTATGCAATATCACCATACATGCATCAACACATGCTAATTGATACAAGGAACGGAAGGATGAGGCAATACTTACAAAATTCAATTTATAATCTTTGAATTCAAGAAATGGAAACATGATTAGCCAGAAGACAGAATCGGTGAGCACCACAGCACCTGCACACGTCTGTTTATAACAACACAAGTCATTTCCTTGTTTTACATTACTTGCATCGGAAAATATGCGACTAACCACACAATATTACATCTTGTAGAGCATTTCCACAGTCCACTGCTTGTTATGCAACTGTATTTCCAAAGGAAATTGATTTGCTTTTCTTTGCCATTGTTTGGATAGCAGTTCTTTTTAATGTGGAAAACCAAAAAGAGCCCTCAACAGTCAGTTGGTGTCCCCAATATAGGAAGGAAATGCCCATGGCTTAGGTTTTCTGGGAGAAATCAATTCACTTGAGAAAACGTGCAATAGTGACCAATGAATTTCATAGCGACTTTTTATAATACAAACAGTGGAAAACATGATATCCATGGAATCTATTTCATTTGTAACCATTTCCAACATCCCACATAGTGCCCATTTATTGCCAGGGGCGCACTCCAGTGGTACTGGTACCACTGTAAACTATGATGGTACCGGGTAAATGTAGGACCCATGTGATGCGTTCACAACATCCAACCCGTTCATTTGATGTGTCAACCCAAAATACTCCTAGGGCCCAAAAATCGTGCTGCACAGAATAGGGAACAAGCGGGGAGAGGACACCTACCTTTTGCATGGGGGGCCAATCTTATTGTATATATGGAATCCAGGTCATTCGGACTAGGACAAAAATCAGGTTGTTTTGCAACTTAGGTGGGCTCCAGTTAAAATCAAGCCTCTCCCAACTTCCCTGTGCTGCAGCCCACCTCAGAGTTTTGTATCAAGCTGATTTTTGGGCTCTGGGGGGTTATTGAGGTGATGCATCTGATGGACAGCGTGGATGTGATATATACATCACATGGGCCCCACAGCTTCCCATTTGGTGGTACCGGTATCACTAGAGAGCACCTCTTATTGCAAACGGGATAGTTAGACAGTATTGCTTATACCTTATTGATCGTGATTATAACCAGTTCTTGATTCCTAAGGTAGGTTTGTCCTACTCATGTTTACTTATATGTGTGTAATGGCTTAAACCACAATCAAATTTCTTAAAAGAGAGATTCACCTGATAAATAATTTGAAAAGCATATCCCCAAATCCCCGCAATTTGACAAATGCAGTGTTCTTCACGGGTGGCCGAGTTTTTCATCATCCGGTGCCTATTTGCATCTACCCCATGTGCAGGTCCCACATACATTCCTCGTTCTGCATCTGGCCTCATATGCTCAACCCCATCGCCAGCAACTTTATTAAGATATTGATAGCATCCATAAATGGAGAGAGAGGTTCCGAGCTACAAATGAAGTTCAGATTATCAGCAACAAATCTTCTGTACAAGCTAAAAAGTCCCAAGTAAGATGCTTGCTAAGCCTGCATGTGTATATAACCCCTGTCATCTACATGCAGAATTTGTGGCACATGCATATGAGTCTGAGATTTACAGGACTTGGGTGGCCCACACTGTCCAGAGATGGCACAGAAATCAGGTCACTCCTAAGGTGCATGGATTTAAATAGCAGTTTTGGATTGCAACTTGTCTAGGAACCGGAAAATGGCATGACTTGTGCCGACTAATCATTTCTGCAGTCTGATGATCTGTACCAGACAATGTTAAACCCTGCCGAGGTGAGCCAAAACAAATAGGCATCTAGAAACAAGAAACATGTAAGCCATCCATTTGTTTTGTACACTCTTGCCCACCTTAGTTAAGTGGTCGGATTTTTCGGACAAATGATTTAAACAATGTAACCCGTCTTATGAAAAGCTCAGATCATGTAAAATGTGCCGTATTGACACTTGCTCTGGTGAGTAGATGAGCTGGGCCATACACGAGTGTGGGCTTAGCAAAAAAAATAAAGTAAATAAAAAAATGCTAAGGGCTTAGTTGGATTCAAGCAAAGTCATGTCACAACTAGCAATCCATTGCATGCTGTTAGGGCTAGTTGGTCATGAACATGTTGTTGCTGACTAGTTGTTCCATCCCTTGTTATCAAACTGCCCGGACCATGGACAGGATAGATTGTGACACATGTGGAGAACTTAAAAATTGGTTGGTGGCACATATGACAAGTGCATATTGACACATGTGCCATATTTTTTTGTGCTTGAAGATTGATGGAGGCACCTATGTACATGTGGGATGCTTGCACTTGGAAGGTAGCACATGTGGAACATTGGAACATGTCACAAACATACACGGATAAGTGTAATCGTCATGTGCACCAAAACTCTAGTGTATCCTTGGATGTAGTTCCACCTCTCCACAAAAAACACCTGATACATGGTCTAACGGTCATAGATCCATGACTAGTTGTCGAAAAGTGCATTGGTTCAACCATGGACATGTACGGTTGCCTCAACAACTTGTTGGGATACAACTTTGCCTAAAATCCAAACAGTACCTAACAACCAACACATATAAAAGAAGGCATGTATTCAGTGAAAGACATCTGCACAAGAGACTCCTTGGAGTAGAAGGACGTACCCCAAAATAAATAATAACCAACGTAAATGTCCATCTGCACATGACAAAAAAGCGCACAAAGTCAGTTGAACAGAAACAATGTCAATACATCAGAGTTAATATGAAAGTCGTTTTTGAACAAATATTCATATTTTTCTTGCTTATTGCACAAAAGAAAGAAGAGTTTTGTATCACAATGGATTTTTATTTTTTTTTCCTTCTCTAGATCTGTTACAAGCAAAATGCTAGAAGCCATCAAAGAGGAATGACAGAACAGAACAGGAAATTCTGTCATCTGTTTTAGGAAAAACGGTATCTTGAATAATCATTTCCGGAAGTACTAAATAAGGAAAACAGTGCTAATGGTCTAACAAATTGTTGTTTTATTGAAGAGAAACATTTGAGGGATTGAGAAATGCAAAATATTAATTTTGTAAATGTTAAAAGGATTACTAGATTTATGAGTCGCAATGTCGTGCTCCTCCTTTTCACTTATTAATAGCTGAAAATGAAATCTATGAATAACACACACCATTGGAAAATGGGTAGCATGCTAGCAGCTATCAGGTTCTTTTGCACTAAAGAGGTGCCCAACCACGGGTCGGGTCAGCCTGTGAGCTAACCAACCAGACCTACTTAGAAACCAGGCTCAGGTTTAGTTTATCAGATTTCATGGGTCAGTAAACTTGTCCCATTTAAGCAAACGTGTTAGGCTAGGGTTGACCTTTGCCTGAGCTAACATGGCCTTCTCATACATATAACCTGTATTTAAAAAAATAATCAGTGTTTAACGCACATGTGCTTGCTTTAGTGGTAGAGATGTGTGCCACCTTGCAAAAGTTCTAGGGCTCAAGTCCCAAGTAATTTTATTTTATTTGTAAGCAGGACGGGTCAGTTGGACCTGGGCTTAAAGGAATCTACTCATGGGCTGGGCCAAGTCATCTCAGGGGTCAGGCTTGGATTCTGGGTTTGTTTTTGTCAACAGGTCAGGCTCTTGCTGACCCTAACACGACCCATTGCCACCCCCATGAATATGCCCTTACAAGTTTCCCTTCACCTACAGAAATACTAAGGTATTGCCCAAGCTAATCAAGCAGCATCTATCCAACTCCGCATGCACGAAAACAAGAATTTCATATACATATGGATTCTTCAGAATTCGGGTGTTAGAAAACATGTAAAAGGGGACTCTTAGTAGAAGCTACATTACAAGAAAACATTGCAAGAATCAAACGACAAGCTAATCAAGGGCTCTCCATGGCATTCCCATCTAACTACTACAGACTACAGAGGTTGTCTGCCAGGTGCCCTCTCCATACACACCTTTACACACAGCACATGTGCCAATGTGACAAATGTGGGACATCTAGCACATACATAAGGTGGGTCCCATCATGAAGATTGCATACTTAAAAACTCAGACCAGCCCAAATGTGGCCCGCTTGATACGCGCACTGACCTGTTTTTGTGGCTGATCATCCGCTTGACAGTGTCCAGCTTAAGCATGATTCAGACGCCCCACATACCACTTCAGTTGGTGCCTGGTGGGCATGCTGTGTGTACACTGTAAATGAGCACATGTGGCATTGGGGCTAACAAACCTCTATGTCGCAACATCCAACCCACTTCATACACACACACACACACACACACACACACACACACACACACACACCAAGAATTTTTCTTAATTACATCAACCATAAGTAAATCCGTAACTATGTGAGCAAATCAAGTTAGAGAGTTTGCTTACTGAGTGTAGAAGTAAAATATGCCACCTCCATCAACAAAAGTGTTGGCTATCAGCAACGGCAAGAGCACGAAAAACGCGACGATGCGGAAAGCAAGCAGCCAACCAGGATGGATTTCTTTCAGGCAAGGCCTCCAAGACTCCTCGTCGCATAAGAAACCCACCCGTTCTTGTTGGGTTTCGCCTCTGCCGTGCCTTGCGGCATTGGAACCTTCATATTTCCATATCAAGACCGATGCTGCAATCACCGACGACAGTATCCAGGTTGCACAGATCCCCGCTCTCCAGTTCAACCAATAATGTGAGTTGGTCGTATCGGCAGTCATGACTGGCTGCCAAGAATTTTTCGAAGATCCTGCTACCCAATTCATGGTCAATACTCTAGTGCCTAATGAACTTGTCGGTTTATTTTCAATATCTTCAAATATCAAAGCAGGAAAATGGGGAATTTGCATTATCCAATTCCGAGGGAATCAATGAATATGGAAATCTAGTAAAAAGTTGATAAATGTAATTTATGGATTTCGTTGAAACTATCCAAACGAATGGGTCCCAAATCATGAAATTCAGAACAAAATTTCTAAAAGAATATGATTAAATCAAATTCCCCAAACAAAGGGTGACATTAAAAACAGATGTAAAACCAAGAAATACTAATTCTTTACAAATCATCCACCCCCAAATCAAATCCATGACAAACCCCACCAAAACCCAAAAATCAATTACCCAACAGTTCCAAAATCAACCTCTCATGAAAAAATCATTCTGTATTAAAAAAACCAAATAATAAATAATAAATTCAAAGCAAAAACTCAAACAAACACTCCACCTCTACCAAGCAACTAAGAATCCAAAACTCTAATAAAGAAAACCAGATTATTAAAAAATAAAAAACTACTCAAAAGGCCCAAAGACCCAATTAGCATAAAAACAAATCATAAAGACCCGAACTCAGTCGGATTTTTTTTTTTCTCTTTTCTTTTTTCCCTCCTCTCAATCTCTCATAGCATCTATATATAACAGTTAAATTTCCTCAAATGAAGCTTTAAAAAAATCGTTTTTTTCCCAGCACAACAACATTCCTCTATGAAATGACCCCCCATCAACATACAAATCAATAAAAAAGACCAAATCCCAGTTGTTTTTTTTTTTTTTCCTTCTCCTAGTCTCTCAAAGCCTCATGCATTTGGACCTCGAAATAATGAAATTAGAATAGATTCGTAACTTTAGGTGGGTTTTTTCAATGGAAGAAAATACCATTAATAAAAGGATTAAAGAAGAAGCCAATATTAGTAAAGGAAAGCTGGATACTTACATTATATAAAAGCAACAAAACCGGCGGTGTCAATGGGATGCTTTGCTTCTTTGCTTTGCAGAGAGAGAGAGAGAGAGAGCCAAAAAAACAAAAACAAAAACAAAAACAAAAAAAGAGGAATGCTTTGAGAATAAGCTACTCTTTTTCTTCTCTTTAGGGTCATCTATAGAGGCGACGTGGCCTCTCTTTCTTTCTTTCGCTCCATACAGAAAAAATAATGGACTTGCCTACAATGCTGGTTTGCCACGGACTAAAGTAAAAGGTCAAACTCTTCCTCTGCACAGATGGCGTGTATCAATGTCGATCTGAACCGGTCAAGTTGTGGGCCCCATTGTAGATAGATTGTCTCTTGAAAATCACCTTGATTGGATTATCTCAAAAATCCGATCTGCCCACTAAAACTAGAGCCCTGACCATTTTCTTTTGGATCCTGGACCATGGTTTAATGACCTGCGACTCAAGTCGGCTCATTTGGTCATGAGGGCAGTTACACCTCAACTGAGTTGGTGTAACTCGTTGGACCATTGTAATTGTTGGGGTAGTGACAATCAGCAACTGGGTCCACTATTTGGACGGTTAGGATTGGCCACAGATGAGTCACCACAACTTAGTGGTTTGTGACAAACGCACAGGAACTCTACTCGATACAGAAATAGTAGATTTTGCCGCCTATCTTCTAACAAGAGTCTTTGCGGTCTTTTTCCTTGCTCCAGATTTTGAATAGTGAGATTCTAATGTATTGATTTTATATTAGATTACTTAGCAGATTGCTTGGAAATGCTATCTCTGTCTAGATTCTATACTGCTCGGGGCAAATTGTGTCAATTATCAGCTCATCTACGGTCACGTGGCAATAGTTCACACCAATTGAGACCGTCCATCTTATGGGCCGGATGTGGATGGTGCGTATCCCGAAGATTGCACTGTTCGAACCATCATGAACCGCTTGACTTCGCCCGATGAATTTGGACCGTCCATTTTCATTTTTGGGTGTATAGTTGTTGGTCTCCGATCAAACCGTCATGCTTTTTTAAAAAAATTAATAGGAACCGTTGCTAGCCTTTGGGTGACAGTGTCCATTTGCATGCACCATGCAAAGGGATAGAATTGGCTACGCAATGTAATTTGGATCATGGGCCGATCACTGTTGGAAGAACCAAATAGACGGTCTCGATCTGTTCCTTGTGTGCCATGTATTTACAATGACATGCACGCACGGAATCTGCTCCCAGAAGGAGCAACGGCTCAAATTCAACGGCTGCATTTTTCTGATTAGTGACACTCTTATATGTATGAGCTAAGATGATCTTTACTAAGTCCAGACGTGTGCACTAAGGAAATCACTTACACGCCGCCAAATGTGCTACTGTCGCATGTGGGCAAGAAATCTAAGCCGTCTGTCTGATGTTTCACATCGTTTTCATTATATCGTTTTCATTATATGGCGCAAAAATAAGCCCAGTTATATGAACAGGTGGACCACACTTTGCAAAAGGAATGGATGGATGGGAAAACTTTATGGGAGTTTTTTGCAAGTCTTTCTTCTGCTTCTAACATTCTGGGGCGAGTTCAGAATTATATAGGATGGGCTCGGCGTGACTGACGGATTAGATCTTATCCCCTTGTGTATGTTGGCACATGTGGTGGCATGCATACGAACAACTGATGTAGAGCAGGTCGCATGAACAGATGGACCAGAGAAGGGCCGATCAGATGCCGAAATGATCCGGACTGTCGGAACCTTAAATCAGTCCTATCTCATAAATGGGGTTGAGTTTTTCGACATATTATATATGATTTTGGGTAGGAAAACCTACTTATATAAGCTAACTAAAGCCAACTGTGCGGATTGCCTACTAACAATTTGTGAGATTCTATCGAATGGGTGGGTGGTTAAAAGTCTCATTTAATTTTTTGTTGTTACCGTAAATGGTAAGTTGTACTTAAGAGTATAACTTTTGATTAATGTAGAAGTTGTGCGGACATGAAAAGGACTTAAAAGTTAGAAGAATAAGGTGATTGGGTCAAATTGGAGGCTTACTATTTTTATTTTTATTTTTGGCCAAAAACCATGGAGTCTAGTAAGAATATAAGCTAGTTATAAATAAGAAATTTACTATTTATTGTAAGTCGCGTTTTTAGTGTGTTTGAGTTGGAGTCTAAGTCTAAAACTTTATCTTAAGTTTGAATTCATTATTTAAAGGGTTATAATTTTGTTTTTAAAATTATCAATCAAATTATTTTAAATTTATTAGGAATTATTCTTGTTTTTATCCCTCATAGACTCAAGAAAGCTCTATAAGAAATCTAGAGAACTCCATGGATTTGGATTAGTTATCCCTTGAGAAAGACGGTAATTGACTTTGTCATGTCCCTCTCAGCACCAAGTGGTATTAAAGTGAGGATTACTCACCTAGCAACCACCTCCTCCTCTTCCTCTTCCAAATCCAGAAATCACCCACCATCATCACCCTCTTCCTTTTCTTCCTCTTCCAAGCCCGGCAACCACCTCCTCCACTTCCTCTTCCAAGCCCAGCAACCATCCACCACCCTCCTCCTCCTCTCTCTTTTCTCCACTCCCTCCCTCCCTCATCTCTTAATCCGACTCAGTGCCAACTTGACCTGAGTCAATACTTCTGACCAAATCGGACTCGGTCTAGATCAGTTCAGGCCAAACTGAACTTGGATCGAGTAAGGCATGTTAGACTTAGCATCAATTCGGATCAAGTTCGGGTCAGGCCTATTTCAAAACTAAATCGAGTCGAGTTAGCCCCAACTCGCTCCGACTCGACTTGATGCCCAGCTCTACATACAATACGTCGAGACTACAACAGTTGGATGTGGGTCATGTTCAGTGATCCAAACCATTTAAAAGATGGGCCTCAACTTTGATGGATGATACTGGATAACAAAAATATTCTGATTGAAATACTTCAGTACGTTGATTATCTATTATTTTTTTGTCCAATATGTATCGTATTTTCAACCGTCAGTTTGTAGTCCATTTATTGGAAGACTAGGAGTTTTAAATATTGAATATTTTTAAAGGGTCCATCTTTATCACTAACCGTATGGATCACTGAAGGTAACAACCGATCAACGACTATTATCCTGATGTATTCTAACATGTGTATCGGGATTGCATTCAGCGAACCTCTCCTCTTTAATGAGAGAGCGGATTATGTGAGAACTCCGCCTTACCCAAGACAGCCCTTGCCGTGGGGCCTAACTATATGTATGTATCACGAATCCACCCGTCCATCTGTTTTTCCAGATCATTTTAATTATTCCATGAATAAAGCAGATCCTATTATCAGGGGACCATACATAAGAAGCAGTGGTGATTGACCATTAATGGGCCACATAATTTTTGAATCAAGCTAAGATTTGTTTTTTCCATTCATCCAAGATTATGTTACCCTCATCGTGGGGCCCACCTTCTTAATTTTTCGTATATCCACTACGTCTATCTTTTTTATACTGGTCAGTTTAACATGAGGTACCAAAAATTATGCAGATCCTAATATGAAGTTTTAATGATTATTTATCTCTATTTCTATATGTATGGTCCACATGAGACTTAGATCTAATTAGAGTTTTAGATCTCATCCTAAAATGAGATGAAAAACATATGGACGGTGTGGATGTACAAAAAATACATCAAGGTGGGCCCCACACGGTTAGGGTAACACGCACTAAGATGTTACGCGGGTAGCAGCTAATATGCTCCCTTTAAGGAGACAGGTATACTTTACGAAATGAGAGGAAAAAAAGAAAAGAAGAAGACAGGCTACTCGCGAGAGTACGTCTAATTGCAGTACACAGGACGTACGAACAAACTACGTGGGCCCATCTTACAACAACCGAACCCATTAATTCGAATGATTTGGTGGGCCACGCACTTGCAACTGAATGGACGGTTGAAACGAAAAGGATGAAGGTCCAAGTCAACAAGTCCATTGGACGGCTAGGATGTGCAATATAAAAAGTTTCTCCCTCTGCAAGAGATGGTTTGATCACACAAAACTAGTTGGACGATGCAATCGTCCAACATGTTCTAAATGCCAGTGTGTCGAGTGTATACAACATCCAAGCCGTCCAAAAGGTCAGCCTCACCACGAAGAACGTACGGTAAAAAAATCAGACCGATCCACTCGTCAGGCGGCCACACCTTAGAAAACACTGGACAATAATCAATCTGGTCATAAACACTCGTGTGGCCCAACTGATGATAGGATCAAGTTGGTTTTTGCATCTTTTGTTCGTCATGGTGGGCCATCCTGCTGTATAAGTGGACCCATGGTTCAGTGATCCTAAAGCCAGTACTTCTTCAATTGTAGTAGTTGAGGGAGAGAGAGAGAGAGAGAGAGAGAGAGAGAGAGAGAGAAACCTTTCATTATCGCTGGGAATAGCTCCGTTTGATGATTGTCAGCCACAAGACAGAGAGAGAGATAGAGAGAGACAGACAGAGAGAGAGAGAGAGAGAGTAAAATGAAGTGAATGCGGTCACACAAGAGTTTTGATATGCGGATTACGTGAGTCAGGGGTTAATGCATAGTCGGTGTGCCCCTGACCGTGGACCCCACCTCAATGTATGTCTTTAATATCCACGCTGTACATGCATTTTCCATATTATTTTAGGGCATGGCACCAAAAGTGAGGCAGATCCAAATCTGAGGTGGACCACACAGTAGAGATTGAAATCCCACCATTACAAAACTTCTGGGAGCCACGAAAGTTTTGGATCAAGCTGCTATTTATGTTTTCCCTTCATCCATGTCTGCGTGACCTGATCAACAGGTTGGATAGAAAATAAACATTACACTGGGCCATAGGAAGTTTTTAATGGTGAGCATTCATTCACCAATGTTTTCCTGTGGTGTGGTCCACCTAATATTTGGATTTGCCTCATTTTTTTATATCGTATGTTAGAATGATCTGGGAAAAAAGATGGACGGCGTGGATATATATCACATACATTTATGTGGGCCCCACAGTCAAGGCCTCGACCACTTTGCTCTTACCCCTGCCTCACGTAATCCGTGTTCGAGTTTTGGTACCAGAAATAACAAATGCTCCGCTTTGCTTCTGTCGTGTATTAGGATCCTTTCGCCCGCACACTTTTGACGCTGAGTGATCCGCTGATCGGAACCGTCCATTTCGTGGACTCTACTACGTATGAGCACCAGAAGAAAATTAGACTAAACGGATGATTGTAACCATCACAATCTGTGGATGACTTTAGAAGAACGAGAAAAGATTTTCAATGGCTATCATTCAAATCTAAAATCAAAGCTAGGACCATCTTTGAAGTATGATTATCGGTTAATAGTTTATTTATGGTAGGAAAGAGAATATAGAATGTTTAAATCATAGGACCATCTTTGAAGTATGATTATCGGTTAATAGCTTATTTATGGTAGGAAAGAGAATTTAGACGGTTTACATCATAGGAACCTATCATCATGAAAGCATCGGTGGGCTGCGACGTACGCTAATGGTAATTCGCGACGGAGGCAACCAGTAGTCATGAGTCACGACAAAACTATGTGCAACCTTCCTAGGCTTGAGCTGATTCAGATGAGAATTGATCACCTGAAAGCAAATGCACCAGAAATATCTCTTGAGCTTTTTCCTACCGTACGCCTCACCTTTAAGCCAGCAACCTTAGGATGGCCGTCCAAACTTACTGTACCAAATTACGCTCCTGGTGTACGGACGACTTTTCACCGGACCAAAATACCTCCGCCATTCCTTCCGGAAGCGGATTGGCTGGTGTGCGAAGACGAGCGCTGGAGCTCCGCGTTGTGCGAACGGTTCAAAAGGGATCAAAGTTACATGGGCCTCACAGTTTATGTATTTATTATATCCACAGCGTTAATCCATATTTCGATATCATTTCAAAGCATTATAAATAAAAAATAAAAAATCATATCCAAAGATCAACTGGACCACACCATAAATAGCAGCGGGAAAATTGATTTTCACGGCTAAAAATTTCGTAGGGCCACCATAACATTTATTTTCCATCCAATCTATTCATAAGGTCACAAAGACCTTGACGAAGAGGAAAAACAAATTTCATATTAATCCAAAACTTCTGTGACCCCTAAAAAGGTTTCAATGGTAGACATTCAATCCCCACTGCCTTTTACAGTGTGGTCCACTTGATAGTTAGATCTATCTTATTTTCATCTCAAGCCTTAATACGAGCTCGCCAAATAGATGGACGGTTTGGATATAACACATACCTCATGATGGGACCCACAAAAGTAGTAGGGGATTACACCAGCAAAAATAATAATGATAATAATAATTTGTAAATAATAATGATAATAATAATTTGTATAAACTGTCACTACGGTCAATTTCATTCACTTCGCGGTAAATTTCATTAACTTCGCGGTCAATTTCATTCACTTCATATTCAATTTCAATCAGTTTGCAGTTAATTTCTTTCACTTCACGGTCAATTTCAATCAGTTCACAGTCAATTTCATTTACTTCGCGATTAATTTCGTTCACTTCACAATGAATTCCATTCACTTCTTGGTCAATTTCATTCACTTCGCGGTCAATTTCAATCAGTTCGTGGTGAATTTTATTCACTTTGCGGTCAATTTCATTCACTTTGCGGTCAATTTCAATCAGTTTGTGGTGAATTTTATTTACTTTATTCACTTCGCGATCAATTTCAATCAGTTCGCGATGAATTTTATTAACTTCGCGGTTAATTTCATTTACTTCGCAGTCAATTTCAATCAATTCGCGGTAAATTTCATTCACTTCGTGGTCAATTTCAATCAGTTCACGATGAATTTCATTAACTTCATGGTTAATTTCATTTACTTCGTAGTCAATTTCAATCAGTTCGCGATCAATTTCATTCACTTCGTGGTCAATTTCAATCAGTTCGCAGTGAATTTCAATCCCTTCATTCACTTTGCGGTCAATTTCATTCACTTCGCAGTGAACTTTACTTTTTTCACGGTCAATTTCATTCACTACGGAGTTAATTTCAATCAGTTCGTGATCAATTTCATTCACTTCGCAGTCAGCGTTGTTTACTTCGCGGTCAATTTCGTTCACTTCGCGATGAATTTCGTTCACTTCGCAGTCAACTTCATTCACTTTGTGGTGAATTTCACTCACTTCACAATGAATTTCATTTGATTCGCGGTGACAATGGCAGTAAAGAGTGGACAAGGGAAGGCCATTAGGCAAATCGACCTAGCTACTAATAAGCTTCTCAAGGAAGCAAACAAGTCTTTAAACATTAGCAAGCCAATCTTCGAAAGCGTGCCTAGGATCGAAATTGGCGATGAGTTCCACTACAGGGTGGTGCTTTCCATCATTGGCCTTCATCAACCTTATTAGGGTGGTATAGATGAAATTCGGTATCATGTGACGCAAAATACAATCCTTACATTGAGCTCATTGGTAAAGCAGAAATAAGGGCCACTAAATTATATGATCATGGGAGGCTTAAGCAACTGCTAAAAAAAAAAATATCAGGACTTGTAATGTATGTGCGGTCCCTAAACATATGATCACGTGATGTTGGGTGGCCTATACACTATGTGAACTGTGAAGTATCTGCCACACTAAACCTTGTGAAATTGGGCAGCATGTGCAGTTCACCACCACAGGACAATGTTATATGAGATCGGCCTTAAATCATGCATGGCTGAGTTGCGGCCTTTAGTCAAGTAATTATACAGTGTATCGACAACCCTTGACCTTATAAAATTATGTAGAATATGTGGCTCACCCATCAAGTGACCCTGTGGTGCGACAACAACTCCAAAATAATAGAAATTGTGTTCATCGGCTTTATTAGTTCACGATCAATTTCACTTACTTCACGGTGAATTTCTTTCACTTCGCAGTCAATTACATTTAATTTGCAGTGAATTTCCTTCACTTCGCAGTGAATTCCATTTAATTCATCTAATTCGCGGTGAATTTCATTCACTTCGCGGTCAATTCCATTCACTTCGCCATGAATTTCCTTCACTTCGCGGTCAATTACATTCACTTCATTCAATTTGCGGTAAATTTCCTTCACTTCGCAATAGGGCTGAGCCGAGTTGAGTCAAGCTTGGCTTGGCTCATCCGTACACTCCTCGAGTTCGAGCTTAAGCTCGAGCTCGGCCTCGAGCTTACCATTGGAGCTTGGCTTGTTTGCCAAACCTTTTGAGTCGAGCTTGAGGCAAGCTAGTGGATCGAGTCGAAGAGAGCTTACCCCAAGTAAAGTCGAGTCTGCTCCTAACCCAACCCAACCTGCACCTGATACAACCCTACAACCTGACCCAACTTACCCAACCCCCAAATCAAATATTCATATATACATACATACATACATATATATATATATATATATATATATATATATATATATATATATATATATAATATAATATAATATAATATTAGATAGAGCTATATATGGTATATTGTTTTTGGTGTTGAGAGAGAGAGAAGTGCTCGGGCGAGTGCAAGCCGTATGGGTGAGATAAGTTGGGCAGACACTGAGTCAAGCTTAAGCGAGTGGTAGAGAGAGAAGGGGGAGCTCGAGCACAGTGAGTTAGGTAAGGAAAGGAAATGGTAAAAAATGGATGGACAGGTAGAGTATGGTCTAAGTTTTAATTTTTTTAATTTTTTTTTATAAATATACTAATATATAATATTATATATTTGAGTTGAGCCGAGCTCAAGCTTCGAGTGGAGCTAGGTTCGAGCCGAGTCGAGTCAAGCTTAACTACGTTTGAACTTGGCTTGTTTTCAAAATGAGCTAGGTCATATGAAGCTTCGCTCGCTTCGAATTGTCGTTCGAGTCAAGTCAAGTCGAGCTAGATCAAGCCAAGCTGAGCGAGCTTTTCGAGCTAGCTTGGCTCATGTACAGCCCTGCTTCACGGTGAATTTCACTCATTTCGCGGTAAATTTCATTCAATTCATCTACTTTGTAGTGAATTTCCTTCACTTCGCGGTTAATTACATTAACTTCATTTACTTCGTGCTAAGTTTACTTCACTTCGCGATTAATTCCCTTCACTTCGTGGTGAATTTCTTTCACTTTGCGGTGAATTTCATTCAATTCATCTACTTCGCGGTGAATTTCCTTCACTCGCAGTCAATTCCATTCACTTCGCGGTCAATTCCATTCACTTCATGCACTTTGCCATGAATTTCTTTCACTTTGTGGTCAATTCCATTCACTTCACGGTGAACTTCATTCACTTCACGGTCAATTCTATTCACTTCGCGGTCAATTTCCTTCACTTCGTGGCCAATTTCATTTACTTCGTTCACTTCGCGGTGAATTTTCTTCATTTTGCAGTTAATTCCATTCACTTCGCACCCAATTCCATTCACTTCTTTCACTTCGCGGTCAATTCCATTCACTTTATGATCAATTTCAACAACTATTATTATAGTTACGGTTATAATCTGTAACTATAGGGATGAACGTGATGAGGATAACTATTCCGAATCCACAGAACTTCTCTGGACTCCTCACAGAGACTTTTCGAATCCATGAGGAAAAAAAGTAGAAAATATGAATAAATTCTAATAAATTCAAAATTGATTAATGAATGAATAAAAATGAGTTCACAACCCTTTAAATAGGGATACCAAGTAATGGGGAAGAAATCAGAATCAAACTGCAACTAAAACTCCTAGAATTCGCGACTTACTATAAATGGTAAACTTACTATTTATAGGCGGTCGTGATGTCTACTAGTGCGAAAGGTTTTCGGCCAAAAATAGTAATTGTGCTATTGGCTTCACCAAACTGTTCTCCTAATTATTCTAAGCTCTTTTCACGTTGGGCGCAACTCCTAAAGCCCAACGGTTGAAGAGTTATAATCAAACTAAAACTTACTATTTATAGTAAAAACGAAATTAAAACACTAAAACAATCGTCGATCCAGGGGTTTTTCACAATTTCGGGCGATAACCTAGCATAGCGGGGTTGATTGGCTGCAGTGGCTCGTTCTACCCCAAAATCATATATTTTACGTCGGATAACTCATTCGGATTGCGAAGATACGCCCGATTTAAGGTTCGATGGTGGTTCGATGGTGTCGTCGACCGGGCCTTTTCCGATCCATCTTGGCCATGTAATTGTCGCGACCCGCTCTACATCAGTCTCCTCCACTTCAAAAGAACTCGTCCTCGAGTTCTCGTCATGCTCGGGTTCATGATACTCGGTTAGGTCCGTGACATTGAAAGTCTGTGAGATTGCCATATCATCTGGAAGATCAACAATATAAGCGTTATCATTAATCTTTCGGATGATTGGGACGGGTCCAATCTTCTTATTTTTCAACTTGTTGTACGTCCGTCGGAAATCTCTCTTTGCGCAGATGGACCATAACGCGGTCGCCCACCTCGAACACTTTTTGTCGCCGATGCTTGTCCGCTTGTTCCTTGTACTTATCGTTCGAGGCATGTAGCTTGTTCACTATCGCATGGATGCCCATGATCTTATCGGCCATATTTCTGCTGCAATGCTCGTGCACAGGTGCTTGGGCGGAGGGACCAAGTCAAGTGTGTGGCGAGGCACTCGTCGGTAGATAATCTAATGGTGATTTTCCTGTTGAGCGGTTCACCATGTTGTTGAATGCAAACTCGCTTGAGACAAGGCCAAATCCCACGCTTTTCTCCTGAAATACGGCGAAGGAGGTTTCCCAACGTGCGATTCACAACTTGAAACTGCCCATCAGGTGGTAAGCACTACTGAATTGAAGTCGTGTATCGAATCGATTCCATAAAGTCCGCCAAAAGTGGCTAATGAACTTCGTGTCACGATCGGAAGTAATGGTCTTGGGGACCCCGTGTAGCCGTACGACCTCCCTGAAAAATAAATTCGCCACGTGTGTTGCATCGAGGGTCTTCTTGCATGGGATAAAGTGCGCCATCTTTGAGAAACGATCTACCACCACGAACACCGAATCCATGCCGCGTTGTGTTCGTGGGAGACCAAGCACGAAGTCCATTGATAAATCCTCCCAAGGACCGTTAGGCACAGGTAACAGGGTGTAGAGGCCCGTATTCTGAGATTGCCCCTTGGAGGTCTGACAAACATGACAACGTTGTACGGCTTTTCCCACATCACGTACTAACTGCGGCCAGTAATACCGCTCTTCCACAAGAGCTCGCGTCTTGTCTCGCCCCAGGTGTCCACCAAGGCCACCTCCATGTAGCTCCTGAATAATCTGCTCCCTCAGAGAACTTTGGGGGATGCACAATCGATTCCCTTTGAAGAGAAAATCGTCCTGTATATGAAGGTCACTGGGGTGACCTTCTTGACACTTCATCCTCGGCATACAACTCCTTGAGACAGTCGAAGCTGACTACCTCATTGCTCATTGTAACTAGTAGTGATACACGACAGCTAAGTGCATCAGCCACCTTGTTCTGCTGCCCTGACTTGTGCTTCAGAACGAACGTGAATTCCTGTAAAAATGCAACCCATCTAGCATACACACGATTCACGTTAGTCTGACTATTAATAAACTTTAATGCTTGATGGTCAGTGTACAAAACAAACTCTCTTTGAATCAGATAATGCCGCCAATGTCGCGGTGCACAACTGCGTACAATTCAAGCTCATAAGTCGACCACTTCTTTCGAGCTTCGCTGAGCTTCTCGCTGTAGAAGGCTACCGGCCTGCCTTCCTGTGATAATACTCCTCCAATTCCGACGTATGAAGCGTCACACTCAACCTCAAACAATTTGTCGAAATTAGGAAGCACCAAGACCGGTGTTGTAGACAAACGATGCTTGATCTCATGAAAGCTCTTATCAGCTTTATCGGTCCACTGGAACGGTCCTTTTTTCATGCAATCTGTTATAGGCGCGACTATGGTGCTAAAATCTCGCACAAATCGACGATAGAAAGTCGCCAACCCGTGAAAACTCCTCACCTCATGAATGTTTGTCGGGATCGGCCATTCCCTAATAGCTCGCACCTTTTCATCGTCCACACGAATGCCTGTGGACGTTATAACAAATCCTAGAAACAATAGGCTGTCAGTTAAAAAACTACACTTCTTCAAGTTGAGGTACAACTTGTTAAGTTGTAGGACCTGTAGCACCTGCCTGAGATGTTTCCTGTGCTCCGCCTCATCCTGGCTATATATCAATATGTCATCAAAATATACTACCACAAATCGGCCAGTGAACGGTTTTAGAACTTGATTCATTAAACGCATAAAAGTACTTGGTGCGTTCGATAGGCCGAAGGGCATGACCAGCCACTCATACAACCCTTCCTTGGTCTTGAATGCCGTTTTTCACTCATCACCGGGTCGAATACGAATCTGATGGTACCCGCTCCTTAGATCTAGTTTAGAGAACACCTTGGCCCCTTCTAACATATCGAGCATGTCGTCCAACCGTGGTATTGGAAACCGATATTTGATGGTAATTTTGTTGATTGCTCGGCTGTCGACACACATGCGCCAACTTCCATCTTTTTTTGGCGTTAATAATGCTGGTACGGCACATGGGCTCATGCTCTCTCTCAAGAGACCCTTACGGATCAATTCCTCCACTTGCCCCTGAAGTATCTCACACTCCTTCGGACTCATCCGATAATGAGGGCGATTGGGCAGGCTAGCCCCAGGGACGAGGTCTATGTGATGTTGGATGTCCCTCATGAGGGGCAATCCATCAGGTAAATCCTCAGGCCAGACTTCTTTGAATTCGTTTAGCAACAGTCTTAAACTTGGAGGGATGTTTGAGGGTTCCTCTTCCTCGCCCTTTACTACTACGGCGTATACCTCGCCAGTTTCCTTAGATTCCTCCATGAAATCCCGAATGGTCAAGAGGGAACTCCCCTCCACTTTAGAGGCTTCAGGGTGGTTCTCTGGTGCCATAGGGGCAAGAATTATTTTTCGACTATCCTCGACAAATACGTAAACATTATCTCGTCTCCGATGGGTTGCATCACGGTCCGACTGCCAGGGTCGACCGAGTAACATATGACAAGCTTCCATATCGACCACGTCACAAAGTATTTGATCCTTATAATTTTTGCCAATTGAAAACGAGATAGTGCATTGTTCAGTTACCTTGGTCTCATTCACCTTTTTTATCCAACCAATAGAGTATGGGGAAGGATGCTTCATCGTTGGTAGCCGCAACTTGTCCACCATTACTCTCGAGACGATATTTTCGCTACTACCACTGTCTATATCACATCACAGACCTTTCCGTTGACCGTGCACCGAGTACGAAATATATTGTGTCTGTGGATGTAATTCCTTTCGTGGGGCATACGAATCGTCTCACAACTAGAAATTCGCCACGATCCTCGCCCGTCACTTCATCGCCATCTGCTATTTCTTGATGGTTTGTTCATGTTCATCAAAGCGATGGTCTTCTTCTCGGCCTCATCTTCATGCCCCCTTCATTTATAGTCAAGTGCTGCGGGACGTTGATGACAAGTGTTTGATAAGTGGCCGGTTGGCCACAGGTAACAATTGTTCGACCTTGGCCGAGTATAAGGATTTGGAATCCTACTTGGACTCATTGTTGTGGGTGTTGCTTGAGGTCTGGATGAGTCGCTCCCGTATCACGGTTTGCGGTTGTAGGAAGTTGAGGTCTTGGATCTTTTCCTCGTGGCAGCACTGGATTCTGCGTGGGACCCGTCATGGGGGTCGATTTGAAGGATATGGACGAGCGAGAGCTCTTGCAAGTTGTGTTTATGCCCTACCCGCCAATTGAATCGCTTCATCCACGGTCCCGATTGGTGCATCCGAACTCGATCCTGAATTATCGGCCAACCCACCTATAAATCGTGCCACCTTCGGTGACTCACTGACAGATCGTTTCGTATTGCCAACCATTAGAATTCTTCAGTGTAAACTGTAACGGGTCGATTTCCTTATCGACAATTCTAGTATTGCTGGAATAATATCTGCTCATAATCATTTGGGAGATATTGTAATTTAAGAAGACATTTCATCCGTGGCCATGATGAGATAGGCACCTTGTTCTGGTAGGCTCATGAGAGTTGTAATTGCTCTTACCATGTAGAAGCACCAAATTTTAATTTAAATACTACTAATTTTACCTTTTTATAATATGGCACGTCCATATAATCAAAATATCTCTCTACTTTGGCTAGTCAATCGAGGAAATCTTCTATGCATAATAAACTATTAAAACTAGGAAGTTCAGCCTTACCTCGATAGTCTCTTTCAGCACGATCTACATGATCGTCTCCGTAGATTGGTCGTCGAGCAAAACCTTTATTAAGATTCTCGTCGCTAGAACTTGAACCATCTGGTATAGCCCTATAGTTTGTCACTGGTAGTACTCTGTGAAAATCGGGGTTGTGTCGTATAGTAACCATGGGTGGTGGAGCACCGCCTAGGGCTCAGGGCGAAAATAGCGCATCCGCAAGACGGTCGAGAGTTGCCTGCAGCCCTTGCATGGTCAACTGACTCTCCCAGTGGAAAGCTTCCATTCTTTCTGAAAGATAACGAATCCCTGAATCACCGTCCACAGGATTTTGATTAATGGGCTTTGTAAGATTAGGACGATGGTTAGGAGTGGGATCTTGACGCAAGGATGAACGTGATGAGGATAACTACCCCGAATCCACGGAGCTTCTCTGGACTCCTCACAGAGACTTCTCGAATCCACGAGGAAAAGAAAGCAGAAAATAGAAATAAATTCTAATAAATTTGAAATTGATTAATTGATGAATAAAAACGAGTTGACAACCCTTTAAATAGGGCTACCAAGCAATGGGAAAGAAATTAGAATCAAACTACAACTCAAACTCTTAGAATCCGCGACTTACTATAAATAGTAAACTTACTATTTATAGACGGTCGTGATGTCTACTAGTGCGCAAGGTTTTCGGCCAAAAATAGTAAGTGTCCTATTTGGCTTCACCAAACCGTTCTCCTAATTATTCTAAGCTCTTTTCACGTTGGGCGCAACTCCTAAAGCCCGACGGATGAAGAGTTATAATCAAACTAAAACTTACTATTTATAGTAAAAACGAAATTAAAATAGGGAAACGACCATCAATCCAGGGGTTTTTCGTAATTTCGGGCTGTGCAACCCAGCATAGCTGGGTTGGTTGGTTTCAGTAGCTCGTTCTACCCCAAAATCATATATTTTACGTCAGATAACTCATTCCGGATTGCAAGATACGCCCGATTTAAGGTTCGATGGTCTGGATCACTTCTGTCGTCGACCGAGCCTTTTCTAATCCATCTTGGCTATTATAGTTACGGTTATAATCTGTAACTATAGGGATCCCTAGCTTTCAGAAATCACATTTTCAATAAAAGCAAGGGCATTTTAGTGGAGTAAATGTGCAACCGTATGGTAGGGGAGTATTCTTGGAAATTAAGTATGGGAGGACTCCGGAAGGTGCATGGCTCATGAGTGAGTCTTACAGGAGGAATCTTTGCCGAAAACGTGCCATTTTTTAGGAAATCCGTACCATGAAAAATATGGGGCCCACCATGATGATTACCTAAAACAAAAATCATGCTGTCTGCTTGATAGGTGGGCCACACCAATGAAATAAATGGAAAGCCGCTGGTCTGACTCATTGTACATATACATGGAGAATTGAACATACTGATTTTCTATTGGAGTGAACTTCACAGTGGATCCTACCATTTTAATGGTACAGATTTCCTACACTAGTGGCATTTCAGCAGAAAAGATGCCGTTGCCTGTGGGAGATCGGTTCCACTCCACATTACAATTTTAGTGCCGTTACCCGAGGCAGGATGAGATGCCAACCGAATATTCAGGGAGCGGATTAAGCGTTACCCGGGTATCACGTTAGTGGGTGTTTCCCCGACCGTGGGGCGCACCTTGATGTATATTTTGTTTATCCACGCCGTTCATCAGTTTTTCAGATCATTTTAGGACATGACCAAAAAAATGAAGCAGATACAATTCTCAAGTGGACCATACCACAGGAAACAGTGGTCATTGAATGTCCACCCTTATAATTTTCCTAGTTCTGCCCTAGTGTTTATTTTCCATCCAACCTGTTTATAATGTCATACAGACGTGGATTAATGTAAAAAAAAATAAAATATCAGTTTTATCTAATACATTGGTGGCCCTAAGAAGTTTTTAATGGTGGGCATTCAATACCTACAGTGTCGTTCACTTGAGATTCGGATGTGCTTCATTTTTCGGACCATATCCTTAAATGATCTGGAAAAACTGATAGACGGCATGGATATGCAATAGATACATCAAGGTGGGCCCCAGAGTCAGGGAAACACCCCCTAACGTGGTACCGGGTGGCACCTAATCTGCTCCAGAATGTTTCCAGGTAACAAGCAAATGACACCACAACCATGCCACTTTGTTGGCACTTATCCCGCACGTGGGAAGTTTGGGTACATGTGAAAGATCCCAGCTGCTCATCAGGCAGACCGACCAGTTAGATGACTTTTCTCGACAATCAGGCTAATCTGGTCCGTCCAAACTTAGAATTGGGCCATTGGTCGGTTTATATGAGATGCCTGTGTCCTTTGTAGAGACGTGGCCCACCAGATGGTCAGGCCAGCCTACTTTTAGATAAGGCATCAACTAAGTGGAGCCCACACAGGTCGATCTCACACATGTGCAGTGCTGCCCGGTGTAAGTGGCGAGTGCAAGAAAAGGTTACGTACGTGAGTTTTATTTCTTGTCGTTCAAGTTCATGCATGTCTTGCTTGAGTTTATTTCGTGTTGCTCAAGTTAATGCCGCGAAATGCCGACGGTGCCGGCTGGACCTATGGGTTTTATCTAAGCCGTCCATCCTTTTTCTAATCATTTTAGAATATAAACCCATAAAGGATGGAAATACAAGGCTCAAGTGGGCCACACCACAGGGACTAGCGGTGATAATAACGCCCACCGTTTAAACCTTTCTAGGGCCCACCGTGATGTTCATTTGCCATCCAACCCGTTCATAGGGTCACAAGAGCCTCCTCGGAGTAGAAGGACAAACCCCAAAATAAATGATAACCAACGTAAATTTCCATCTTCCCATCACTGAAAAGTGCACAAAGTCAGTTGTAAGGAAACAATGTTAATACATTAATGTTAATGTGAAAGTAGACTTTGAACCAATATTCATACTTTTCTAGCTTATTAAGCAAAAGGAGAAAGAAGAGTTTTGTATCACAATTAATGGAATTTTTATTTTCCTTCTCTAGATATGAGACGCATGGAGGGATGGGATGAGGTTGATCACTGTCTCGGGGAATAACTACTCTAAATCTATATAGCTCTTTAAACTCTTCATGGAGTTTCGTCGAATCCATGAGAGATAAATAGTAGAAATAATTTGTAATAAATTTGAAATAAATTAACTAATGATATAAGAAAAAATGAAATCACAATCCTTTAAATAATGAGATCAAATCTAAGACGGAGTTTTAGACTCAAACTCCTTAAAAATGTGACATACTATAAATAGTAAACTTACTATTTATAGGTGGTCACCATTCCTATTAGACTTCATAGTTTTCGACTAAAAATAATAAGCATCCAATTTAACCTAATCAATAATCATGTTGTTCATCTAACTCTTCAAAGTCCTTTTCATGTGCGGCACGACTCTTGTAACTCAAAAGATGAAAAGTTATATGTCAACTAAAATTTATTATTTATATTAAAAACAAAAATAAAATAGACTTTTGACTGTCGATTTGCTTGAATCTTACAAATCAGTGTGGGCAACCTAGTATAGCGGGGTTGATTGGCTAAAGTAGCTTCTCCTATACCAAAATCATATATGATATATTGAAAAACTCATTCCGGTTTGCAAGATGTGATTATTCTAATGTTCACTTCTGCCTCCGATCGAATCTTCTCTGGGCTATCTTTGCCATGAAAGTATTTGTGACCCACTCTGCGTCAATCTCTTACAAGCAAAATGCTGGAAGCCATCAAAGAGGAATGACAGTAAAGAACCAGAATTTCTGTCATCTGTTTTAGGAAAAAAACGGTATCTTGAAAAATAATTTCCAAAAGTACCAAATGAGGTTAAAAAATGCTAATACTCTAACAAATCATTTTAAAAAAAATGAAGATAAAGATTTCAAGAATTGAATTGAGAAATGAAAGTTAAAAGGAATTATTAGATTTATGAGTCACAATGAAATCTATGAATGACACACACCATTGGAAAAAGGGTAGCAGGCTATCAGCTATCAGGTTCTTTTGCACCAAATAGGTGCTCTACCATGGGTCAGGTCAGTAAACATAGCCCATTTAAGCAAACGTGTTGGGCTAGAGTTGACCTTTGCCTGACCTGACATGGCCCTTTCATAGACATGATCTATGTATAAATATACAACCTGACATGGCCCATTTTTAAGTAGAGATGTGTGCGACCTTACAAAAGCTCTAGGACTTAAGAGTCCCAAGTACAATTTTTGTTGTACATGGGACAGGTTGGGTTGGGCGTGGGCTTAAAGGAATCTACTCATGAGATGGGCCAAGTCATCTCAGGGGTCTGGATTGCATTCTGGGCTTGTTTTAGTAAACAGGTCAGGCTCTAGTGACTCTGACCCAACCCATTTCTACCCCATGAATATGCCCTTCGAAATTTCCCTTCACCTTCAGAAATACTAAGTGATTGCCCAAGCTAAATCAAACAGCACCTTTCCAACTCCACATGCATCCAAAATAAGAATTTCATATACACATGGATTCTTTGGAATATGGATATTAGAAAACATGAAAGTGGGACTCTCAACAGAAGCTATATTACAAGAAAATATTGCATGAATTGAAGAACAAGCTAATGAAGAGTTCTCCACGGCATTCCCAGGTGCCCTCTCCTTGTCACATACATGTGAGACATACATAAGGTGGATCCCTCTATGAAGATGGTATACTTAAAAACTCAAGCCAGTCCACATGTGGAACTCTTGATAAGTGGACTGATCTGTTTTTTTGGCTGATCATATGCATGACAGGGTCCAGCTTAAGCATGGTTCAGATACCACACATACCACTTAGGTTGGTGGGGCTAACAAACTTCTACGTCGCTACATAAACCCGCTTCCTAAAAAGACATGGTTATGAGATTTTCTCTTAATTACATCTACCATAAGTAAATCTGTTACTATGAGATCAAATCAAGTTATAGAGTTGGCTTACTGAGTATGGAAGTAAAATATGAAATGTTCATTGGTAAAAATGTTAATGATAAGAAATGATAAGAGCGTGAAGAATGCAACAATGTGGAAAGCGAGCAGCCAACCAGGATGGATTTCTTTTAGGCAAGGCCTCCAAGACTCCTTGTTGCATGAGAAACCCACCCTTGCTTGTTGGGTCTCTCCACTGCCGTGCCTTGCGGTGTTGGAACATTCGTATTTCCATATCAAAACTGATGCTCCAATCACCAACGCTATCCAGATTGAGCAGACCCCAACTCTCGAGTTCAACCAATAATGCGAGTTGGTTGTATCGGCAGTCATGACCGGCTGCCAAGAAATTTTCGAAGATCCTGCTACCCAATTCATGGAGGATTTCAATAGTCTAGTGTTAGCGAACTTGTCGGTTTATTTTCCAAATCTTCAAATATCGAAGCAGCGAAAAGGGAACTTGAATATTACATTGTTGATAAATGTAACTTAGAGTTTGTTTGAATATCCATAAATGAGGTAAATCATTTACAACTTGCGTTGGATGACCTCTTTTGCTTGTGAATCATTTACATACAGTAAATGATTTATAGCTTTTTGCCCATTTTCATTTTTAAGCTAGAACCCAAGATTTCATTTACAGGTAAATCATTTACAACCCGTCAGACCAATGTTTTTTTTTTACAAGGCATTGCTATAAAGGAAAGACACCTTCTCGAATTCCAACGGTTCTCTCTCTCTCTCTCTCTCTCTCTCTCTCTCTCTCTCTCTCTCTCTCTCTCTCTCTCTCTCTCTCTCTCTCTCAATGGTAACAGATGTTGCTACTAGCCCCTTTTCATGGGCCAACTTCTATGGCTCACCTAATACTCTAATACTAAGTTTTCCGCGGGGATCTACCATGAGCTTTAGTGAGATGGTCTTAATCCAATAATGTACTTTAAAATTCAGTCTTATATACTATTTGAACGTTTTTTTTTTTTTTTTAAATAAAATTTAGAATTACTTCTCTAAATTATCCCATGTATGAATATCAAATTACAGTATATAAACCATTGACAGGCTATCTAAACACTGTAAATTTATTTACCTGTTAATCATTTACAACCTAAACCGTTTATAGGCATCCAAAGGACCCCTTACGAATTTCATTGATACTATCCGAAAGAATGGGTCCCAAATCATGAAAATCAGAACAAATTTCCAAAAAAATATGATTAAAGCAAATTCCCCATGATAAAGGATGACATTAAAACATGTGTAAATCCAAGAAATACTAATTCCATACAAATCATCCACCCCAAATCAAATCCATGACAAACCCAACTAAAATAAAAAAATCAATTGCCCAACAGTCGCGAAAACCACCTCTCATGAAAAAATCAATCTATATAAAAAACCTGAATAAAGAATATTAAAAGTCAAATCAAATCAAAAGCCCAAACAATTAAACAATCCATCTGTTTCAATGTCATCCTTCCTGAAGTATTTGTGTTTAAAAAATTAATTTACAAAAAAAAAAATCTTTGCAAAGACCATACGGGTGTACCAAGCGCACCATCTGCACGACGGCAAAAGGATTCGAGTATCCATAGGTGGTGAAATCCCACTACTGTGTGGGGGTGTGTGTGCGTGTGTTAAATTAAAAAAAAAAGTGCTATAGTGGCAATAGTCATCACATCCAAGCCGTCCATCGTGTGACTCGCATCATCTTCATTCAGTGATGAACATGTCTGTCATGGAAAAAGTTACAACGGGTGAATTAATTATTTAAAATTGATAATTAATTTAATTTAAATTGAAAAGGTAACTTATTAACTTAATATAAGTTAAAAGTTATATATTGGTAGCACCCACACGGACCCTACACATTATGGTCAGCTGCAAGAAAGTTTCAACGGTGGACATTTCTGTTCCCACTGTTTCGTTTGGTGTGGTTCAATCCCTTCCAATCCACCCGGCCAAACGGGCCCTAAACGGGAGCGGTTTGCGTGCTGAGTAAATCAGCATGGTAAGCATACTGGTAAAGTCCGTGGAGCCTACCGTCATTCGTGCATTGTATCAACTCCATCCATCTCTTTTGTCATCTAATTTTTGGGTTTTACAATAAAAATTAATCATATCCGAAGATCAAGTGGACCACACCACTTGAAACAGTGTGAATTGAATTCTACCGTTGAAAAGTTGTTGGGGGCCCACAGAAGTTTTATATCAAGATGATATTTGCTTCTTCCATTCATCCATGTCTTAGTGATCTTATGAACAGTTTGGATGAAAAATAAACATCATTGGGGGCTTAGAAACATTTCAATGGTGAAAATCAATACTTCCATTGTTTCTTTTGGTACGGTCTACTTAAGCTTTTGATATACTTCATTTTTGGGCTCAACCCCTAAAATGATTTGAAAAAACGGATGGACGGCGTGGATAAACCACATGAATTCATAGTGGGCCCAACAGAGTTTACTTAGTATGATAAGACTTGGTACGCAATCTGATTTCACGTGTCTAACGGGGCGTGGATTTCCTGCCAAAGCCTTTTGGAGAAAGATCCTGCGCAAGGATTCCGGATGGGCCCACTACAATGTTTGTGATAAATCTAACTCGTTTATCCATTTTAGATATCATTTTAGGATATAATACCAAAACTAAGGTGTATACAAAACTCAAATGAGCCACATGACAGGAAACAATGGGGATTTAGTGTCCACCGTTGAAATATTTATATGGCCACAAAAGTTTTGCATCGGTCTAATATTTTGGTGTTTTCACTTCATCCTAGTAAAAATGACCTTATAAACAGTTTGGATGGCATATAAACATCAAGACGCCTAGGAAGGTTTCAACTGTAGGAATTTCTTTCTCCACTGTTTCATCTTGTATGCTCTAGTTGAGTTTTTGATCATCCTAATTTTTGGTTACATGTTTTAAAATGAGCTCTAAAAATGGATAAATGGATTGGAATTCATATAAACATCACGGTGGACCCCACCATACATCCCAGCACTGGAACTTCATGCAAAAGGCTTTCCCCGCTGAATCGTGTCCACGGTTTCCATTGGAAACGGACTGGCTACTCGCCTGCCACTCGGTGCTGTGTGGGCCCACCTTGATGTATGTGTTTCATCCATGCCGTCCATTTATTTTTCTACATCATTTTATGGTCTGAGACAAAAAATGAGGTATATCCCAATCTCAAGTGGACCACATTACATGAAACGATGTTGAATGAACGTTGACCATTAAAAAAATTTTCGGGCCATAAAACGTTTTGGATCAGGCTGATCTTTGCTTCTTTTTTTTTTTTCCCCTTCATCTAGTTCTGTATGACGTAATCAATGGATTGGATGTCAAATAAACAGTACAGTGGGCCTTAGGAGGACTTTAATGATGGATATCCAATCACTATTGTTTTCCTGTGGTGTGGTCCATATGAGATTTATATCCCTCTCATTTTTGGGATCAACCCCTAAAATTATATGTAAAAATAATTTAACGGAATGGATGAAACACATACATCATGGTGGGGCCCACAGTGACACCACCACCGGCTGGTGGCATGGGGAGTAGTCAATCCGCTTTCATTTCCATTTGGGATTCAATGCCACATTGAGCAGTGAGACTTGCTACTGAAGTAATGTCACCTATTTATATGAGTCCCACTATGATGTATGCTTTGTATCCACACCGTCCATCCATTTGGAGAGATCATTTTAGGGTATGAGCCGAAAGAATGAATCGGATCCAAAACTCAAGTGAACCCCACCATAGAAAATAGTGGAGAGAGTCACGCCCATCATTTATTACGAATCCAATCCAAATCTCGTCACTTTATCTACTGAACCCCGTCACTTTGTCGCAACCCCGTCACTTTATCTACTAAACCCTATCACTTTGTGTTGCAACTCGCCACTTTGTCTAGTGAACCCGTCACTTTTATCGCAACTCGCCACTGTCTCTTGAACCACGCCACTTTGTCACGCAACCCCGCTACTTTGTTTATTGAACTCCATCACGTTGTACGCAACATCATCACTTTGTCTATCTGTACTCCGTCACTTGTCTCTGACCTTGTCTCTATTGTACCCCGTCATTTTGTATTGTAATCTCGCCACTTTGTCTAGTGAACCTGTCACTTTGTACTGCAACCCTCTCACTTTATACTGCAACCTCGTTACTTTGTCTGCACCTCGTCACTTTGTCTACTCTACCCGTCACTTTGACGCACTGTACTTTATCTATCGAACCTGTCACTTTGTCGCAACCTCATCAAAGTGACGAGGTTGCAGTACAAAGACAGAGTTCAATAGATAAAGTGACGAGGTTGCAATACAAGTGATGAGGTTGCAGACAAAGTGACGGCATGAGACAAAGTAATGGGGTCTGCGACAAAGTGACGATAGTCGATGAGACAAAGTGATGATGTTGCGTACAAAGTGACGGGGTATGTGACAAGGTTGCAGTATAAAGTGATAGGGTTCACTAAACAAAGTGATGAGGTCAAAGACAAGTGATAGGTACGTAGACAAAGTGATGAAGTCAGAGCACAAAGTAATGGGGTACAGAGACAAAGTGACAATGATGCAGACAAAGTGACGATGATGCGACAAAGTGACGGATACGATAGACAAAGTAAGCAGTGGTTGCGACAAAGTGACAGGGTTCACTAGACAAAGTGACGAGGTTGCGATAAAGTGATGGGGTACAGTGGACAAAGTGACAAGGTTGTTACAAAGTGACGGAATACAATAGACAAAATGACGATGTTCAGTACAAAGTGATGGCGTACGGTAGATAAAGTGACGGGGTTACGTGACAAAGTGACGGGGTTCGATGACAAAGTGACGGGGTTAGGACAAAGTTGACGAGGTTGATAAAAAGTGACGGGTTGACTAAGTGATAGGGTCCACTCGAGTGATCCGATTCATTCTTGGTCATGCCCTAAAAGATCTCTAAATGGATGGATGGTGTGGATACAAAGTACATACATTATAGTGGGACGCAAATAAATAGGTGACATCACTTTAGTAGTGAGTTCGCTACTGAGTTGGGTCCAATGAAATGGTGGGGTCCCACTCGAGTTTTGGATCTGATTCATTCTTTGGCCCATGCCTTAAAATGATCTCTCCAAATAGATGGAAGGTGTGGATACAAAACATACATCATGGTAGGACCCACATAACTAGGTGACGTCACTTTAGTTGCGAGTCTCGCTGCTCAACTCGTGCACTGAATCCCCACATGGAAGGAAGCGGATTGGCTACTCCCCCACCACTAGCCCGGTGGTGGTGGTGGTCGGTAACCTGTGGGCCCCACCATGATGTCTGTGTTTCATCCATTCCGTTAATATACTTTTTCATATAATTTTAGGGGTTAATCCCAAAAATGAGAGGGATATAAATCTCATATGGACCACACCATAGGCAAACAATGGTGATTGGACATCCATCATTAAAGTCCTCCTAAGGCCCACCGTACTGTTTATTTGACATCCAATCTGTTGGTTTGGTCATAAAGACCCAGATGAAAGGAAAACACAAAGATCAACTTGATCCAAAACTTTTATGGCCCCCAAAAAGTTTTTAATGGTCAACGTTCATTCAACGTTGTTTCATGTAATGTGGTCCACTTGAGATTGGGTTATACCTCATTTTTGGTCTCAGACCATAAAATGATCTAGAAAAATAAATGGACGGCATGGATGAAACACATACATCATGGTGGGCCCACATAGTACCGAGTGGCAGGGGAGTAGCTAGTCCATTTCCAATAGAAACTGTGAATGCGGATTCACCGGGGAAACCCTTTTGCATGAAGTTCCAGCGTTGGGATGTATGGTGGGGTCCACCATGATGTTTATAAGAATTTCAATCCATTCATCCATTTTTAAAGTTCATTTTAAGACATGTAACCATAAATTAGGATGATAAAAAACTCAACTGGCCATACAAGATGAAACAATGGAGAAAGAAATTCCTACAGTTGAAACCTTTCTAGGCATCTTGATGTTTTATATGCCATGCAAACTATTTATAAGGACATTTTTACTATGATGAAGTGAAAATGCCAAAATATTAGACCGATGTAAAACTTTTGTGGCCAAATAAATATTTCAACGGTAGACACTAAACTCCACTATTTCCTCTCGTGTGGCCCATTTGAGTTTTGTATACACGTTAGTTTTGGTATTATGTCCTTAAATGATATCTAAAAATGGATGAACGGGTTAGATTTATCATAACTGTCGCATAGGCACATTTGAAATCCTTGCGTTGGATCTTACTGCAAAAGGCTCTGGCAGGGAATCTGCGTCCCCATTAGACCCGTGAAATCGAATTGCTTACGAAGTCTTATCGTATTGAGTAAACTCTGTTGAGCCCACTATAAATTCATGTGGTTTATCCATGCCGTCCATCCATTTTCTCATATCATTTTAGGAGTTGAGCCCAAAACTGAAGTATATCAAAAGCTCAATTAGACCATACTAAATGAAACCGTGGAAGTATTGATTTTCACCATTGAAATGTTTCTAAGCCCCCAATTATGTTTATTTTTCATCCAAACTGTTCATAAGATCACAAAAGTATGGATGAATGGAAAAAACAATATCATCTTGATATAAAACTTCTGTGGCCCCCCAAAAACTTTTCAACAGTAGAATTCAATTCGCATTGTTTCAGGTGGTGTGGTCCACTTGATCTTTGGATATGATTAATTTTTATTGTAAAACCCTAAAATTAGATGATAAAAGAGATGGATGGAGTTGATACAATGCACGAATGACGGTGGGCTCCATGGACTTCACCAGTACGCTTACCATACTGATTTACTCAGCACGCAAACGGCTTCCGTTTAATGCCTCCGTTATACTTCTTATTAAATGTACTTTTTTAATATATTTAAAATTTTGATGACATGGCACTTATAGTGACGTTGACCAATGAAAACGCCAAAGGTAACTTATTAACTTAATATAAGTTAAAAGTTATATATTGGTAGCACCCACACGGACCCTACACATTATGGTCAGCTGCAAGAAAGTTTCAACGGTGGACATTTCTGTTCCCACTGTTTCGTTTGGTGTGGCCCACCTGAGATGGAAGCGGATTGCTTTTCATAGGGTTGTGGTGGGAGCCACAGAGATGTCCGTTTGTTGTGGCCCACCTGAGATGTCCGTTTGATGCTTCTGTTAGAAGCGGATTGCTTGTCAAACAGGGCAAAGGGATATTCCTGTGCCCCAGGGTTGTGGGGGGCCCACAGAGATATCTGTGATAAATCCACTCCGTCCATCTGTTTTGCAAGACCAAAAACGTACATGATCCTAAAAACTAGGCCGAACTAAAACTGAATTGGTCCACACTAGAAAGAAAAGTGGACATGGGACGTCCACCATTAAAACCTTCTTAGGGCCCACCGTAGTTTTTGAATCACACTGATATTTATTCTTCCCCTTCATCCTGGTTGGAATCACCCTATGAACGGGTTAGATTCCATATAAAAATAACAACGGTCCCGAAGAATGTTTCAATGGTGGGCCTCCCTTCCCTGTGGTGTGGTACACTAAAGTTAATCCAAAGACCCAATTTTTGTTCTCATGTCCTTAAATGAGCTGGCCCAAATGATGTAGGGCCTAGATGTCATACCCATTACGGTGGGCCCCACGGTAGGAAATTTGTGTCCGAGTGGTATGCCCACGTGCAATCACATGGCAGTAAATACGGTGTGTATAGATGTGGAAAGAGAGTTGGTGTGGTGGAGTTAAGGAGTTGGGAACATTGGAAGGAGATAAGGGACCCAAAATGGAAGGCTGGGAAGAAAAGGTAGTGTGTATATGTGGGGCCAAAATGGTCAATTGAAATGGACCACCCTCACCTGACCTGTATGAAAGACAAAACTGGAGGGCTCATGGCTAAAAAATGCCTCTTATTTCCTCCCAAAGAACCTTCTAGAAACATCAACTTCCCTCGATTATGGAAACCCGACTGCAACACCCTCGTTATGTGAGAGAAAGAAGCCAGTTGCTCTGCAAGGGACGTGACTTGCCCGTGGCCTCGGCCACAAGAAGTTCCTGTGGTCTGAAGCGATTTAGGGACCACATAGATGCCTTTAATTAAATCCAATCCGGCCATCAGTTTCGCAAGACCACAATAGTACAGAAATCCAAAAATCAGACAGATTCAAAACTCAAAGGGACCACACCACACGAAAGAGTGGGAATTGAATCCTACCATTGGAACTCTATGGGAGCATATAAGTCCTGGTATTTGTAGTTACAGTTTATCTGAGTAGTAGTAATAACCCTATGAACGGTTTGGATGGCATCAAAACATCACGGTCTTTTCACTCCTTTCATATTGTGGTGTTTCGAAACTGACACCCTAGGAATAAGCTTATTCTACAAGTGCTGGGCATGGGTCCACCAGGTGTGAGAATGCTATCCAACCTTACATTAGGTAGGCCCCACCGTGAAATTCAAATCAGGCCGATCAAACTTTCAGGTTGGGCCACCATTTCAATTTGGCGGTTCTTGGATGGTTGTCCATTGTTTTCTTAAGTGGGGTCCATCGTATAATTTATACACCATCTAAACCGTACATCACGTGAGCAATGTGAGGATGATGGGATGCCCTAAAAACTAAGATTGTACGGTCAAAAGGACATCATAAAAAAATATGGACAAACATTTCGAAACCAAATTCACGTGGTGGGCCACGTGATGGCTGTAACAGCGTAACATTCGTGGAAACGGATTGGCTACTCTCCCCTGACATCAGCCCCATGGCTGGTGGTCGGATCTCTGTGGGCCCCACCATGATGTATGTGTTTCATCCATTCCGTTCATCCATTTTTACAATCAATTTAGGGCTTTTTCTTAAAAATGAGAGTGATATAAATCTCAAGTGGACCACACCACATGAAAACAATAGCTATCGGATATCCACCATTAAAATCCTACTAAGGCCTACTGTACTGTTTATTTGACATCCAATCTGTTGATTAGGTCATACAGGCCCAGATGAAGGGAAAAAACAAAAATCAGCTTCATACAAAACTTTATGGCCCCCATAATGTTTTTAATGGTCGACGCTCATTCAACACTCTTTCCTGCAATATGGTCCACTTGAGAATGTGATATATCTCATTTTTGGTCTCATATCGTAAAATGATCTGTAAAAATAGATGGATGGCATGGATGAAACACGTACATCATGGTGAGGCCCACATAGCACGGACCATCAGCTATGGGCTGGTGTCGGGGGAGTAGCCAATACGTTTCCAATATTCGGACTCCTGGCTTTCATTGCGGAGTAACCGATCCAAAGCCGTACACCCGTCCTGACGGTCCCCTGGCCGTGCTTGTAGAATAACTCACCCAACAAGGATGTGAATTGCTTGTGTGGGCCACGGAGATGACTGTGGCAAATCTACTCCGTCCGTAAGTTTCTCAAGATCATAACAGAACAGGAGTCCAAAAATCAACAGATTCAAAAACTCATTTGAGCCACACCATATGAAAAGGCAGGAATTGAACGGCCATCATTGGAAACTTTGTGGGGCCCACAGAATTTTACATCAGGTTAATATTTGTGTCTACATTTGATCTCAGTGGTAATGATTCAATGAACGATTTGGATGGCATACAAACTTCATAGTCGGCTCTAGGAAGGTTTCAGCGGTGGACGTTTTCATTCTCACAGTTTCATGTATTGCGGCCTATCTGATTCTTTTCATAGTCCTTATTTTGGGACTCCTGTATTATTGTGATCTTGAAAAACTGATGGACGGAGTGGATCTGTCACATGAATTTCTGTGGGCCCCACATAGCTTCCGACCACAGGAATTTATGGTTGCGGTGGGAGACTTGGCATCTCAGGACCTGCAACAGAGGTGCCGGCCTGCAGGACACTCCCCAGAATACATGTGGTGGAGCGTGGCTGATATGCGGTTGTACTGCAGTAGCAGGTTGGTCTGACGGACGGTATGGCTGCGTGCTGCACCTGAAGGACTCGGTCCTGCCAGGGACTCTGTGGGGCCCATCTTTACTTATATGTTTTATCCATGCCGTCCATCCATTTAAAAAACGAGTCAGATCCAATGCCCAAGTGGACCAAACATGAAGCTCCCACCGTTGAAACCTTCCTAGGGCCCATGTTGGTGTTCACTTACTGTCCAACCTGTTTATAAGGTCATGTAGACGTGGATGAAGGGAAAACACAAATATCGGCTTGATCAAAACTTCCAAGGCTCCTGGGAAGTTTTCTACGGTATATGTTCAATCCTCACAATGTGGCTCACTTGAGCATTGGATGTGCTTCATTTTTGGGTTTGCGTACTAAAATGATTTGGCAAAACGGCTGATTGGCATGGATAAAATACATACATCAGGGTGGACCCACGGAGCCCTTGCCAGGACCTAGTCTATCCTCACATGGGTACGACCCAATCAGCGTCCAGGCCTGACTGTGCAGGTGTGCTCTCTCCGGAAAATCTTGCTGGGTTCTCATTAGGTGGGCCATGACGTAGAAACAGGTGGATAGCTTAGAAATCTTTAAAAGAAAATTCAGAGTCCTTATATTTGTTTGGCAGGATGTAGCACATCTGATTAATTAGTTGCTGGACCTGATTCTTGACTATAGCATAGCTCGACCTAAAGGGCTGAGAATAATGGCCCTATACCATGGTTTTACGACATGGATGAGTTCGTACGACTTGGCCGAGCCTCCAATTTGGAGACAAGTCAACTCCAATTTGGTAGTACATGATCTGGTCAATAAAACACACGAGCTTCATGGGGCTATTAGTACCGTGCATGTAACATCCACCCTGTCAATAGGCTGTGCCTTTAGGTCCAATTTGGCTTGAAATTTAATCATTGGTATATGTCTATTGGGCCAAGGGTCCAAAAAGCCTTTTACAGCTTGATCAAAATCAAATGCCGTTGACCTCAAGCTCAACGATAGATACACGTAATCATTTATAACCAAGAACGAAAGTAGTTTAGTCGTCTATCCAGCCACGTATGTATGCAATCAAGTAATTAATGAAGGAAATGATTCATCCTTCTTTTTTTCTTTTTTTCTTTTTTTCCTTTCAATGGAAATGATTTTTATTTATTTATTTGTTTATTTTCCATCGTAATAACAAAGATAATTTAATTTATACAATGTAAGAGTAGAAGGAACTCAATCGCATTAATTGAAATGAAAATATAAACTTTCAAAAGTATCCATTGGTGATCCAACGTCCATAGTGTAGATAATGTAGACCTAGATTTAAGTTTCCCTTGATCCAACGACTTGAGCACGAAAGAAGGGAATTACACTACTGAAAAGAAAAGAAAAAAAGCCATCATTGTAATCTGACGCTTAGCGTAGATAGAATAGAATTACACCACTCCTCGTTTCTGTCGGTCCAGCATAACAGCGTAGATAGACGGAATTAAACTACTCTTAAGCTAAAGCCAGTCTAGCATAGCAGCATAAATGACTTATGCTAAGATAAGATAATAGATACAGCATTGCATTGTAGATTTAATTTGATGTGTTGAGTTGGCAGAGGCTCAAAACTTTACGATCTTCCTCCTAATTATAGAATTCTTGAGATGGTTGCTCGAAGAGAACTTCATAGTCACTTCTCCTGTTTGTTGATGTACATATAACCATTTGAACTTAAAGACAGTTGTGGCTTATCAAACGACGCCCACGTATGTTAGTCATTTTCCTAGCTTAGTCATTGGCTATGGACATGTCCTACCCCCATTATGTGGATGAGAGTTTCTCTTGAGTTGTCATGTGTTGGTGATGGTTATTTGTTCCTCCACAAGAATGTGAATAATGCGTCGTGGTATTAGGGTAACTTAGCATAGTCATCACGCAACTCGAATATTTTCGACTTTGGAAACCATGCAAAACATTATAATATATCAATCGAACTTATCATTTGGTGTGACCGTGTTTCAGTCGATACCTATAATACCCTCTTTTTTTTTTTTTTAACGCACAAGTAGGCACATGAGTGCTTTTCCAAGTGTGAATTTTGGCGAGTACAAATTTTTTAAAAGATATTTAGATGGTCGCGCGCGCACACACACACACACACACACACTTAAACTCACATATACAATATTATCAACTTCAGACCTATATGTATCTTCATTTACATAATTATTCATCAAACCAACTATCTAAACAACTAATCATTATACTAGGTTATGATATCTAATCGTCCACTTTGCTTTTAAATTTTCTGGTCATAGTAAACCAACTATGAGATTTTCATATATGCTCGTACACTATTCATTCGAGAATTTAATCCTCCATCTTACTTGACACCCTTATATACACTTAACCTACTGTCAAAATCAAAGTCTAAGAACGTTACTCCTGTGTACATAGACACACACACACACATCTACGTATCTCGAACTTGTATATATTGTTATATACTCAATTAACCATCGAGTAGACCCTCCATGTGTAGATTAAGGTATTCAACTATTGGATCCCAATATGGACCATCGTGACATGGATAAGGGATGCGATTTAAGCCATTTATATCTGATTATTAACGAATCTGAACCTTACATCATAACCATGATATTCATATAAGTGGTTTGCACTGTTAAAATCAAATTCCAATTGTTACATACATACTATTGATTGTCTTAAAATTTCCATTGTGTATGTGTTGATAGCCAACACTGATTCTCAGAAAACTTATTTATAGGAATCCGATCACAATAAAATTTTCAGACAACTAATGCTTATTTAGTCCAATTGAACCGTACATCTTCAATTCTGACCACTAACTCACGAGATCTACTGTACATCAAATTTTGTATCGTATCTGCTAGATGACTCACCACGAGATCTACTGTACATCAAATTTTGTATCGTATCTGCTAGATGACTCACCCAAAAAATTAGGAAAAGTCCATCATCATGATATATAGATGATCCCCAACAAAACTATCAGTTTACTTTATGCATCGAGATTGGGTTTGGAACTATTCCTCTATTCCTGGAGTCCCATACTATTCATGAAGAATCCTACGAGCCCCACACTTTCTAAAAATAAAAAAGACACTCGATAATCGCATGCAACACACTACACAATTGACCTACTTTTCTTTTTCCTTTTATTTTTTAATTTTTAATTTTTTTTTTTAACGGTTAGCTTGTTAGTACACACCCATGTCAGTACATACACTCCATGTTAGCCACCCCCACTAGGGATTGGAAGACTAACCATACAACTACACACTCCATGTACTCCATGTCAGTACACAATACGCCTTCCACTTGACAATGCACGATCCAACATTGATTGGAAGACTAACTATACAACTACACCTAAGTACATCAAAGGGACCTTGTGGACTCTCAGTTCCTAATTTCATAGGCGATCTGGTCATTGAATTCCATACCGAGGCATTTATAGTCATTCGATCAAGGTGGTTGATTAAAATCATCTTTTGATGATCTAAAAGATACATTGGGTGGACCATTTGATGATTTAACCAGCTATCGACCAATAACTACATCTCCGACCCTATACACAAGCGAGTTTTGGGTGTGATTTTATATTGTTTCTATTGGTATGGTTTACTTGAGTGGGGTGGGTTTTGGGCCGTACGATGAACATAAGAAGATGAACCTGATAGAAGTAGTAGATTTCACAAACACACACACACAACATGGTGGCCCCACATAGCACGTCTGGCTTACCAGCCACCTACAACAGGTGTTGCAGACGATTCGTGCCGTATTGTATCATTTCCAAAGTTATAAATACAGTCCCCATACTTCATGGAGGGAGAGAGAGAGAGAGAGAGAGAGAGAGTTCCTTTATTTGTGAAATGGACAAGAACAGAGAACCATAATTCACTTCCTTGTTTGGAAGACGGACAAGAACAGACAACCAAGCAGAGAGAGAGAGAGAGAGAGAGAGAGAGAGAGATGCTGTTTCATGGGGTGAAGGCATTGGTAATAAGAGACAAGGAGCTACTGTAGAGAAAACAACAGATAGAAATTGAAACAACAAACACCAGCTTTAGTCCCTTTCTCATCATCAAAATCTGCTTTACTCACCCACTCTATCATTTTTTAGTCTTTTTTACATTTGAAGTTACTCCATGTGATTTATGAAGGCTAAGGGCTAAATGAATTTCAAAAAAAAAAAAAAAAAAAACCTTTCCATGCACCTTCCTGCATTTAGACTGGTTGCCATCCATATCACCTATCTGGACCGTCCATTAGATCCAGTCTCTTCATAAGCTACCTTGAAAATCTCATACTGATAGTATGATCCAAAAAACTATAAAGTCAGGGGATTGCAAAAATAGATGGACTAGATTGTTCTCAGAAGATAGGTCCAGTCAACACATGCTTAGGACGATCTGATTGATATGGGTTTCCCAGAGTAGTGGACCGGACGTGAACTGAACCTGATGGACGGTCCATGCAGGCGATGCAGATGCCAATGAGTCCAAATGCAACTAGGTGCATGGGATGGTTTCCATGCATTGAGCCCACTGGATCATTTCTCATTCATGGAACCCCCAACAAACACTGCAACAAGGATGTTTTTGTAATTTTGTCTGCACTTCCAACATTCCCCTCCCCCCTCTCGATTTCTCGACCTGTAGTCCAATGCTCTCAGTGCACTACAAGCTATGGTGCTCCTAGTGAAATCTGAACACTTGGTCAGTCCAATCGAATGATCTGGGCTGTCCAATAGGTCCAGAACATGTTTCATTGCCCACAATGTAAAAAACCACATGAAACAGATAATTCTAACCATCCAAAGTAATCATCTATAAAATTGACGGCGGAGATCATTTATGAGCAAATAGGCCTAATCGAAAACTTGTGCTATCAGGGATTGGGTCCTGTTTCTAGAGAATTACTTTGATCGGATTATCCTAACCATCCCATCAATAGGTTGCAAATGGATGGACATAAATATAAGTCCATCTTATGGATGGATCAGATCATCCGATCTGTTTGATTTTCATTATGTAGTCCATAAAGCGTATACTCAATCTAGTAGACGGTCTGGATCGATAGATCTACTTGATTTTCCAGATGTCCTCATCAACTAGGAACGCTATCACATATTGGGCTACAAGAGCACTGGATCATTTCTCCTACTTTTCACATGCCATTAATCGCATAACATGGATGCTGACACAACCCTGCTTCCGCATCCTGACGCGGGTTGCGCCCTCCCCTGGGGGGAAGGACTCGGTCCTGGCATGGACTTTGTGGGGCCCAAAATGATGTATATGGTTTATCCATTCCGTCCATACATTTTTAAAGATCATTTTAGGGCATATAAAAAATATTTATCTAGATAAAAGGCTCAAATGGACCACACCACATGAAGCAGTATTGATAATGACACCCACCGTTAAAACCTTCATAGGGTCCAACGTGATGTTTATTTGCCATCCTACATGTGCATAGGGTCACATATACGTGATGAAGGGAGATTACAAATATCAGCCTGATCCAAAACTTCCGCGGCTCCCAGAACGTTGTTAACGGTGGGAGTTCAATATCCACTGTGTGGTCCACTTGAGCCTTATATCTGCCTCATTTTTTTTTCTAGTTTTCTAAAATAATATTTAAAGGTGAATGGACAGTGTGGATAAAGCACATACATCAAATTAGTCCCCACAGAGCCCTGCAAGGAGCGAATTCCTCTACAATGTGGCACGTGTGGGGGATCCGGAGCGTTCCACACGCGCAGAATACAGATAAAAGTCACACATACGACCCACCAAACGGATGGGGTTGGCCTACCTAGTGAATGACCAGAATCTCACGTACACGTCACATTAGCACGTGCTGGGAGACTCCGAGGAACCATCCATACATGTACATTTCAAACGGCTAAATGATACACGTGCCTATTTATAACATCTGACCACCCTTATAAATCTCCCTTCCTACCATCTGAAGGACACAAAAGCTGAAGTGGGTCGATCCTCTTTTTGCCATTTCCTAACTGTTCTTCTTCCATTCGATTGAAATGTCCACATGCAATCACTTCCTTGAACTCCCAGATCAGCTCTGCTACGTTCAATGCAGCCATTGCACCACTATTCTACTGGTACATCGTCTCTCAGATCTTTAAATCTTCGTCAGGATGCTGTCGATCGGTTCCATCCTTCCTTTGGATTCTAAGATTTGTAGTTCTTCTCTAAGTCTACATTCTCTTCTGCTTCTTTTGTATGGAATGCAGGTGAGTGTCCCATGCAGCAGTTTGTTGAAGACGGTCACCGTTCGATGCGGCCATTGCACGGGTCTCCTCTCCGTTAACGTGATGAAGGCTTCGTTTGTTCCGCTGCAGCTCCTCGATTCCCTCAATAATGATGAGGTAATCAAGGTTTTAATGAACCGATTGAGTACCTTATATGGAGTAGTAAAACAAGGATTTGATTGGCCCACAGGCTCCTAGAATCCCACCACATCATCCCATGATCCATATATACCAATCCATGTTTGGTTTTAATGTTGGAAAATATAATGGAAAAATCAAAAATAAAATTATTTAAATTTTAACACCAGGCTGAATCAACGGTAAATTAGGCTGAGATCCGTTGGAGATGATGATAATGAACCAGGAATATGGGCAACACAGGAGCCTACAAAACCCAAGCTCGCACGTGCAAAGTATGCCATCTAACTCGCATTCCAATGTTATGCACTGGAACAGTGTAAACCTAGCATCTCATCATCTATTTTCCCTGGTAAGAATATTATCCCCTCAACTACTTATAAACTACAAATTTACTCCCACTCTTTTGGACGTGGGAATAAAGAAATCATGACTTTTCATTTGAAAATTTTAACATCATTTTTTCAATGAGAAAATGAAATTTTCAAAACATTTTAATTTTTTAAAACCAAAATTTCAACATTTAAACCAATGAAATTTTTAATTTTTTAAAACCAAAATTTCAACATTTAAACCAGTGCAGATTGGGTGGTGAACCAACACCATGTAGCTACATGGTCTAAGGACTCTGTGGGGCCAACATGATGCGTGTGTTTTATCCATCGCTGTTGTTGTGGTTGATAATACTAAATGTCAATTGAGGTTTGCTAATTCCACACAAATGCAAATATGATACAAGTGTGTGAGATCCGAGCATTTCATATATATAAGGTTGGAAATAATGCTTAATTACTTCTTGAAAAAATTAGATAATTTCGTTCTTCAAGTGGGCCACAACACAAAAGGTAAATTGAGGTGGTTAGGTTTTTTCTAGCCCTTGATATGTTTTTGAAATGATGTGGTCCACCCGAGGTGTGAAATAGCCTAATTTTTATGCCGGAAGATGTAAGCATATATGTGTCTGCGTGAGGATGCAAACAACTCCCACAATCATGGAATTAGCAGACCTAATTTATATGATTATCTTCTACCTGCATTATAAGATAATTATCTTAAAATGAGATGTGAACTGCTGGCCCATCAACTAAATACCAACTTGCATAAAATCATGATAATCATCGTCATTGGTATAATCGTAACAACTATAGCGACTGTAATCGAAATCAATGCGGCTTTAGTAGTATCTGAATTCAAGCAATGCATATTCTGTGGGCTGCTAGCAGGCCCAATCAATGGAAGCTATCAGGATCTATGCAATCTAGCTTGGTGGGCCTTTAAAGAATCGAAGACGGAAGAGTCTCTCTCCAGTGATCGATCCACCAAAGCTACTATAGGAGCGGGAAGGAACTAATCCACTTCTCTCATTCACGGTCAGGATGGCCCACCCACAAATGTTTTCGCGGGTCCCACGGGCCTATGGTCAGCATCTTCTATCTACACTATATGATTATTATCTTAAAATGAGACATGATCTTCTGATCCAACAACCATCTACCAACTTGCATGACTTGATCACAAGACTAATAACCTTTTTTTTTTAATTAAAAAAAAATTATAAGGCACTCACACACACACCCCCACACACTCACGCCATAGTGGAATTTCACCACCTATGGGTACTCGAACCCTTGGCCCGGTGTTGAAACTCCAGAGAGTCTATTAACAACATATAGTTTCAGTAGTTTCTAATCCATGCAATGCATCTTTTGTTCAATGCAGCAAAAACAAGACTTAAGTGCTGACTCCCCTCCGAAAACCGGCGATGGGCCCAACCTGTTCATGGCCTCTTTGGACGACGATGAAGAGAAGATTCCAATGACCCTAACCGTCAATAAACGTGAGTTTTTCGTTCAAGAACCCAAACCCATTCCCTGGTTATTAAAATTTTATGTTGTGATCATGTAACCCGGGTTCGATCTCTTACAGCACCGGAGAAGCGGCAACGAGCTCCGTCGGCCTATAACCGCTTCATTAAGTAGTAATCCTTGTTTCCATCTTACACTCACTTCTTACTAATTGCCTGAATTCTGCTAATTATTAAAAATCAACCATGATTATTAAGCTTAATCTAACTGAACTTTTATACACTTAAATTTGGAATATAGACCTTAATAATAGAAGAAATTGTGGATATTTTACTAGAGAAGAGATCCAAAGGCTCAAAGCTAGGGAACCAAGCATGACCCACAAGGAGGCCTTCAGCACAGCTGCTAAAAATGCAAGTATTCTTTGAGGAAATGCTAAGTAAGGTACACACGTGTGTGAGATCGGAGCCGTTCATCAGCCGATCCCCACTTGGTACGTGCATAAATACGTCGTGTCAAACATCAAGATGATGTGATTATCATTTGGGCCACACATGTACAAAACAAATGAATGGTTAGTAGAATTTGACAACTGATCCAAGTTCTAGGAACATATATGGCCCACCTGTAAATCAGATTGTCCTGATTCTGCAGACATGATATCTGGATAGATGGTATGTCCTGATGAGCGGCTCGGATATTGCACATGTTTTCTTCGTTTTCACGTGTGAGTGGGTGCGTGTAGTGTTGCTGAGATCCTTATTACTTGCGTGAGTTTGAAGAAGCTGGAGGGATATGTACTGACTTTTCTCCTTGTTTGACTGACTTTGACTGATGGCAGTGGGCCCATTTCCCTCGTATTCATTATAAAGGAGATGGAGGGGAGAGCTGCAGTGAGGAGATAGCAGGGAAGGTGCCCACGACAATGGATGGAGATGTGGATGAGGTAATGATATTTGATACTCTGGCAAAGTGTGATACTTGATACACGGGCACTCATAGATTGCACCCATGGAATACATTAACTCATATAAAATGATTAAATACTGAAACCCAAGATCAGATTAGTTGAGAAATACTAGGATTGGTCGACAATTAATGTTTGTTGAAATAAGATCATTGGATATTTTTCATTTTTAGCCGTCCAGTAAGTGCCCACCAATCTGATGGTCAGATAATGAAACAAGCATGATTTTTGGCTCATGATACACCTAAAATCGGACCCATTATTTGGACAGTTCAATTTGAATTGCTTGTATGCCATTTATTAAATTTCTAAGCAATTTATGAGTGCCTGCGTACCGTCCATTATGCGCAGCCAGAGTATGAAAGCTTCTCTCGAGTACGAGAATCTTGTCACATTTCATCTCTGATAACCCTGATTCATGTGAATTTGCCAAAATGCCCTTAATGGTGAAATCTAAGCTGCTATAGTGGCATACATGTAAAGCGATCAGAGCCGTCCAAACTGTAGATCCCATTGTGGATGGGGAACTGTTAAAAAAACTACACTGATAAGATGATCTCGTCCATTTGATAGCCACCTATTGGATGGTTATGATCGTTTGATCAATCTACACAACCTACAGTGGACCCCAGTGTGGATGTCGGTTTCCTACAAATAAATGGTTCTGATTGCTAAGACCAAAGTCCATCAATGATTTTTTTAAGATCAGAAGAAAGTTCTCTGTAACTTTTTCTAATAAAGGGCATTTTGGTAATTTTCCTCGACCATTGCACTACTTCATCTATCAAAGGCAAGACAGCCATGTTTGGTTTAAAACCTTAGATTTCAAGTATCTGAAACCTATGCATTTTGGGACCATAGAACTTATTGTTGGGCTCCCTTTTATGTCTATGCTTTTTTTAGGGTGTTTGCCCTTGAAATCTGTGGATGGCATTTTTTGTAATTTTCAGGAAAATGTGCAGTGCAAAGGGTTTGGTGAAAGGAAGGTCTCCAGCCATTCCCTATGGGGCAAAGACACCCATTGAATGAAGTGGGCCTTTTAGAATGGCCAGTGGAAGGAAGTTTCTCCTTTTTTAGGGTTAAGGGTTAGGGTTTCTTTCATTTGCCTCTTTGGGAGTATTAAATTCTTGTGGGGTGGAGTCTTGTTTCTGGCCATTCTAAGTAGTAGATGTCTCATTTCCTGAAATGGGTTTTGTTTCTTAAGGTAGGAAATGGATGTTTGTAATGTTTGTAATATTAATGTGTTGGTTTTGGCTATTGCAATATTAGAGACCCATGAACAATCTATCCTCCAAGGGAGAGTATACATATGTACATACACTAGATGTACATACTGCACTACTTATCCCATGCATAGTGAATGAGGGTTTTAACTCGGTGCATTGAGTATCGAATCATTCACTACCTATCCTGCCCGTATCGCTCTATCGGCTGTTTGGATGATACCGGTCCCAATCGGGTGATGCACACCCGTTTTGGACTATGAACCTTGGATATATGAGAGAGAGAGAGAGAGAGAGAGAGAGTCCGTTTACATAGATCAATGAACGTAGTACAAATACCCCTATGTATCTGATAGACGGATAACACATGCAATTCGTTGGACTGTTATGTTATGATCCAACTAGTGCATAATTTCCAAATTTTATGTGTATGAGAAATAACCCATCAAAAGGGTGAGATCCACCATGAAGATTAGTTGGACCCAGTCATCAAGTGGGTCAAAATCTGATAATAGTATAAATTTTAGTGCTTGTAGTTTGCATTTGTTCACTTGGATAGTCTAACTAACATATATAAAATACCTATTAAGTTTGATAGTATTCTAAAAGTAACCATGGAAAAGAAAATATTTTCCACTAATTGCGGCAATAAAGAATATGCTTTCCTCTTACGGTTTTCTTCAAAAAATTGTGGTTTCTCTTCTTCTAAGGCTGGTATGCATAGTTGCTATGTGAGGGAAGGGCTTGCTGTTTTGTGTTGTTAAGGCTAGGCCAAGAGGCCGGTATGCAGAGCTGTTTTCAGTACGTGTTTGCAATGTTTGTAGTTGGTTGGATTGTGGGTGGAATCAGGTCTATTTGGGATATTGAAGCGAAGCTCGCCGATGGCCCCTTTAGGCAGTTATGCTTTCAATGCTTGTATAGATGCTCCTTGGAGATGGGTTGGTAATCCGTGGATGTAAAAAATACATGGAATGCAATCTTTGGCCATGGTCCAAGTCATCTAGTTGGGTTTTGCTATAGCTCTATTCTTAAGCAGTGGTTTTTGTTGCGGCTGGGCTTTGTTGCAAGTCTGGGCAAGCCTAGTTTGGTAGTGGAGGAGTTTGGCAGGTGATTGTTCAATTGCCTCTTAGTGGGATTCCCCTTTTTGGGTGTTGTCTCTGTATAATCTTTGTTGTCATATACAATAGAGGTGGGTGTTCTTTTTTTGTGCGATCATGCCTGCCTGAATCCATGTATAGCATTTTTCTTTTTCTTTTTTTCTTTTTTTTTTTTTTTTAGCACATTCAACAAAGTTTTGGGTGGTGTGCTCACACCTTTTTTCAAAATAATAATAATAATAATAATAATACTAAAATCACCGTTCAACACTTTTTGAGAGACTTTTCACTTTTTGATCAATGATAATTTCATATTTCCCTTGAAATCATAGAAACTAAAACAAACTTCTTTTAAGATTTCTTTTCCATAGATTTCTTTATCCAGGATTTTTTTTATTTTTTATTTTTTATTTCAGATGTGATGTTTTCTTTTTCAAATTTACTTTTTAAATTTCACGAACCCAAACAAGCCCCAAATTGAGAACAAATTTCACAGGCTACCATTCCAATATAGCAAAGATCATATATTTGATTTGGCCTTCTTTTATATTGCTACCCTTTTTCCTAACCATGGATGGGATGCTTATGATCACCTGAGAAAGTGGCTCTCTTGAATCATGAACAACCCATGGTGTGCCCTAACATATAGATGGATTGAATTGTTGATTTTTTGTGTAAATGTTCTTCACTCCGCATATTAAGTTGTTCTAAAACTTAGGTGGACCACAAAAGTAAATATATGTGTTTTGGGCATAAGAATGTTTAGCAAAATGGCAAATGTCAAATAAATGGTTCAAGAAGTGTTCCTATTTTATTCAGTTTCAACCATTGAAAAAAGGGTAAAAAATTCAATCAAAGAAATGGAAAGTTCGGGTTAAACACAATTAAGTAAAAATTTTAATTGAAGAGAAATGTCTATATGCATGCATGTGTGTGTTGCATATAAATAAAACTAAAATGCACATTTTAAATTAAAATGGTTAAAGTTTCAAAATGCACAAGTTATAATGTACTAGAAATGCTCACAAGCAACTAGTTGGTGTGTGGGACCTAATCATGGGGTTTTTGTATGCCATCCCACCCTTCCATCATGGTACCCTCAGTGAAGATAAGACGCCCAAAAAATCAAGTCGATTCAATCATTAGATAGGACCAAATGAAGGTGGAGATTTTTGAGTGGTTTTTCATTATTTTCTATGATGCGGCCTACTTGAGGATTAACCTGATTTTTTTGGGGATCCCATTTTTATGGTGAGATTAACTTACTAGAGGGGTTGAATGTGACGCAGGGGAGGACGTGAGGTCAAGCACCGTCTTCCTCAAGAGGATAACTATTCTGAATCCACGGAACTTCTCTGGACTCCTCACAAAGACTTCTCGAATCCACGAGGAAATAAAGCAAAAAATAGAAATAAATTCTAATAAATTTGAAATTGATTAATAAATAAATAAAAATGAGTTCAAAACCCTTTAAATAGGGGTACCAAGCAATGGGAAAGAAATCAGAATCAAACTACAACTAAAACTCCTAGAATTCGCGACTTACTATAAATAGTAAACTTACTATTTATAGACGGTCGTTATGTCTACTAGTGCGCAAGGTCTTTGGCTAAAAGTAGTAAGTGTCCTATTTAGCTTCATCAAACTGTTCTCCAAATTATTCTAAGCTCTTTTCACGTTGGGTGCAACTCCTAAAGCCCGACAGATGATGAGTTATAATCAAACTAAAACTTACTATTTATAGTAAAAATGAAATTAAAACAGGGAAACAACCGTCGATTTAGGAGTTTTTCACAATTTCGGGTTGTGTAACCCATTATAGCAGGGTTGGTTGGCTAAAGTAGCTCGTTCTACCCCTAAATCATATATTTTACGTCAAGTAACTCATTCCGGATTGCGAGATATGCCCGATCTAAGTTCCGACGATCCGGATCACTTCTGTCGTCGACCAGGCCTTTTCTGATCCATCTTGGCCATGAAACTGTCTGCGACCCGCTCTACATCAGTCCCATCCACTTCAAAAGAACTCGTCCTCAAGTTCTCATCCTGCGCTGGTTCATGATACTTGGTTAGGTCCGCGACGTTGAAAGTCTGTAAGGTCGTCATGTCATCTAGAAGATCAACAACATAAGCGTTGTCATTGATCTTTCGGATGATTGGTACCCGTCCAATCTTTTTATTCTTCAACTTATTGTACGTTCCGATCGGAAATCGTTCTTTGCGCAGATGGACCATTACTTGGTCGCCCACCTCAAATATTTTTTGTCACTGATGCTTGTCCGTTTGCTCATTGTACTTTTCGTTCGAATCATGTAGCTTGGTTTGTACCTCCGCATGAATGCCCATGATCTTGTCAGCCATATGTTCTGCTGCAATGCTCATGCCTGGGAGCTTAGGCAAAGGGACCAAGTCTGGTGTGTGACGAGGTACTCGTCCGTAAATAACTTGGAACTGGCATTTCCCTGTCGAGCGGTTCACCATGTTGTTGGATGCAAACTTCGCTTGAAACAAAGCCAAATTCCACTGCTTCAGTTTTTCTCTTGAAATACATTGAAAGAGGTTTCCCAACATGCGATTCACAACCTCACTTTGACCATTAGTCTGTGGGTGGTAGGCGCTGCTGAATTGAAGTCGTGTATCGAATCGAGTCCACAAAGTCCACCAAAAGTAGCTTATAAACTTCGTGTCACAGTCAAAAGTAATAGTCTTTGGAATCCCATATAGCCGCACAATTTCTCTGAAGAATAGATTCATCACATGTGTTATATCGAGAGTCTTCTTGTATGGAATAAAGTGCGCCATCTTAGAGAAACGGTCTACTACCACGAACACCGAATCCATGCCGCGTTGTGTTCATGGGAAACCAAACATGAAGTTCATAGATAAATCCTCCCAAGAGCCATCAAGCACGGGTAATGGGGTGTAGAGGCCCGTATTATGAGATTGCCCTTTGGAGGTCTGACAAATATAACAATGTTAAACTGTCTTTCCCACATCACGTACCAATTGCGGCCAGTAATACCGTTCTTCCACAAGAGCTCGCGTCTTGTCTCGCCCAAGGTATCCACTGACACCACCTCCATGTAGCTCTTGAATTATTTGTTCCCTTAGCGAACTGTTCGGGATGCACAGTTGATTTCCCTTGAAAAGGAACCTGTCTTGCATATGTAAGTCGTCGAGGTGACCTTCTTGGCATCTAATCCATGCATCCTTGAAGTCGTCGTTATCGGCATATAGTCTTTGAGGAGCATAAACCGGACAACCTCATTGCTCATAGTGACTAACAAAGTTGCACAGCGACTCAGTGCATCAGCTACTTTGTTCTGTTGCCCTGACTTGTGTTTTAGTACGAATGTGAATTCTTGCAAAAATGAGATCCATCTAGCTAATGCACTGAGTCACTAAATTGTCTTCACCTTTTCCTCATCCACTTGAATGTCGGGGATGTTATGAAAAAATCCAGAAACAATAACCTATCAGTAATGAAACTGCACTTTTTTAAATTGAGATACAGTTTATTTTTAGTGAGTACTTGAAGGACATTCTTGAAGTGTTCCATATGGGTGGTTTCGTCTTGACTGTATATCAAAATATCATTGAAATAAACCACAACGAATCGCCCAATGAAAAGTTTCAGAACTTGGTTCATCAATCTCATAAATGTGCTAGGCGATTCGAAAGACCGAAGGGCATGACCATCCATTCATATAATCCTTCTTTGGTCTTAAAGGCTGTTTTTCACTCATCAACCAGCTGTATTCAAATCTCATGGTAGTCGCTCCTTAGGTCCAATTTAGATAATATTTTTGTACTGCATGTACAGCATATCGTCCAACCGTGGTATAAGAAACCTGTATTTTATAGTGATTTTGTCGATGGCTCAGTTGTCGACACACATGCGCCAACTCCTATCTTTCTTTGGAGTTAATAGAGCTGATACAACACATGGACTCATGCTTTCTCGAATAAGACCCTTCAGATCAGCTCCTCTACTTGTCCCTACAGAATCTTGTACTCATTCAGACTCATTCGATAATGAGGACAATTAGGTAAACTGGACCCAGGGATAAAGTCGATATGATTTTGGATATCCCGCATGGGGGGTAACCCATCGGGAAGGTCATCAGGCCAGATTTCTTTGAATTCATGTAACAGGGCCTTAGTCTTTCAGGGATGATGGTAGGCTCGAGTTTTTTCCCTTTTACAATTAATGCATAAGTCTGTCCTGTTTCTTTGGATTCTTCCACGAAGTCCCGTATGGTTAAGAGAAAATAGCCCTCCACTTTAGAAGTTTTGGGTGGTCCATTTGGATCCATAGGGGCCAATATGGTCTTCCGACCGTCCTTGACGAAGATATATATATTATCTCACCCTTTATGAGTGGCGTCACAATTAGATTATCAGGGTCAACCGAGTAGTATGTGACATGCTTCCATGTCAACCACATCGCATACTACTTCATCCTTATAATATTTGCCAATTGAAAAGGATATGGTGCACCGTTCAGTTATCTTTATTTCGCTGACCTTCTTAATCCAACCAATTGTATATAGAGAGGGATGACATTCCGTTTTCAATTGTAATTTTTTCACCATGACCTTGGAGACGATGTTCTCGCTGCTCCCACCGTTAATGATCACGTCACAAACCTTTCGATTCACCGTACACCTAGTGTGGAAGATGTTATGCCGTTGTGGATGCACTTCTTTTCTTAGCACATATAATAGTCGCCTCACAACAAGCGACTCACCGTGATCTTGTTAAACCCAACCTGAATCATCTGCCTCGTCCTCGGTGGTATGCTCCTGTTCTTTAATATCTGGATCTTTATAAGCTTATTAGCACTACCATCATTGATGGCGAGGTTTGCCACTTTTTGCTGGGGACAAGTATTTAATAGGTGGCCCGGTTAGCCACAATGATAGCAGTTGTCGGGTCTTTGCCGATCATAGGGGTTCGGGATTCTATTTGGACCAGCAGCAGTCGATACGCCCCTTTGGGGTCTACCTTGCCCGCTTCCCTAATCTCGGTTCTCAGATGCAGGAGGTTAAGTGCGTGCTCCTACAGGCTCCTTCCCCTTGGGCTATGCAGTTCCTTGGGGCAGACCTGCCACAGGGATCCTTGCAGTAGGATAGGTCTGTATGTTAGGACGTTCAAGTTGCACTTCTACCCGAGTAGCCAACTTAATCGCATCATTTATCATCCAGACAGCCTGCATCTAGACCCGATCCTAGATAGCCATACGCAATCCACCGTTGAATTGGGCGACTTACTGCGATTCAGTCTCGACCAAATCGTTACGCGCCGCCAGACGGTAAATTTCTTCTGCGTATTCTCTCACCGACCGACTACCCTTTCAATAATTTTGGTATTGTTAGAATAATACCTGATCGTAATCGTTAGAGAAGAATCAGACACGTAGTAGCTGCTTCATCCGCTTCCAAGTGCGGATTGGTGCTTTCATCTGCCTGGTTTGCGCGAGTTGCGGTTATTCTCACCAAGCTGAAGCTCCTCCTTTTAACTTGTAGGCCACAAGCTTGACCTTCTTTACTTTAGAGATGTCCTTATAATCAAAAAATCGCTCAACTTCAGAAAGTCAATCGAGAAAATTCTCAATGTGTAGTTGGCCATTGAAGCTAGGAATATCAACTCGCATCTTGAATTCTTGATCCATTCAATGTACTCGATCGCTGCCATGTCTAGGGTGTTGGAAGATTATGTCATCAATTTCCTCCTCACTGGAGCCCCCTTCCTCAAGAATGACCTTTGTATGCACTGACAGTACTATCCTACGATCAGGGCGATTACGAGTTTCAACAATTGACGGTGGAAGATTACCACCAGGAACACGGAGTTGCCTTAGGTTTTCTGCCAAGAGATCCGCTAAGCGGTCGATGGAAGCCTATAGCCCTTGCACGGCTTACCGATTCTCTCATTGCGCTACTTCGAAAGCTGCCGCCATTAAAGGTAAATTTCCTAGAGCACCGTCTATGGGATTGTTGCCCAACCCGTCGTTAGAAGTCATCGATCCGAGGAAAAACCTCGCTCTAATACCAAACTGAAACAGAAGAGGACGTGAGGTCGAGCACAGTCTTCCTCAAGAGGATAACTATTCCGAATCCACGGAACTTCTCTGGACTCCTCATAAAGACTTCTCGAATCCACGAGGAAAGAAAGCAGAAAATAGAAATAAATTCTAATAAATTCGAAATTGATTAATAAATAAATAAAAATGAGTTCACAACCCTTTAAATAGGGGTACCAAGCAATGGGAAAGAAATCAAAATCAAACTACAACTAAAACTCCAAGAATTCGCGACTTACTATAAATAGTAAACTTACTATTTATAGACGGTCGTGATGTCTACTAGTGTGCAAGGTTTTCGGCCAAAAATAGTAACTGTCCTATTTGGCTTCACCAAACCGTTCTCCTAATTATTCTAAGCTCTTTTCACGTTGGGCGCAACTCTTAAAGCCTGACGGATGAAGAGTTATAATCAAACTAAAACTTACTATTTATAGTAAAAATGAAATTAAAACAGGGAAACGACCGCCGATCCAGGTGTTTCGCAATTCCGGGTTGCACAACCTGGCATAGCAGGGTTGGTTGGCTAAAGTAGCTCGTTCTACCCAAAATCATATATTTTACGTCAGGTAACTCATTCCGGATTGCGAGATATGCCCGATCTAAGTTTCGATGGTCCGGATCACTTCTGTCGTCGACCGGGCCTTTTCTGATCCATCTTGGCCATGAAACTGTGCGTGACCCGCTCTACATCAGAATGTTATACAAAAACCATGGTGGGTCTCATACACAGCTATTTGGACTAACAAATCACCTGTGAGAGCTTAGTTGGTGCTCATATTCTAGCAGCATTCCAGCATTGGTTGCTTGTTTCTGCCATAGTCATTCAATATCAGCAAACAGTTTTGTTTATCTTGGTCATGAAGCTTTTTAGCATTTTCATCTGCAGCAATGCAGTATTGGAAGGTTATTATTATAGAAGTCCGTTTCTTGGTAGGTTTTTCAGGTTGGGCTTGCAATATTCGTTCGTTGGGGTTGTCGGGATGTAATGGAGCTGTGGATTTTGTTGATTTTGGCTGCTTCTTGTTCTCTCGTGTAGGTTCCGTATTTCGCTGGCTATATATGCAATGGGTGCTGCTTTGGTGGATGCCTGACGGTGGAACCCATGCACCTTGATATATATAGATTACATCCATGCGTACATCCGTACGTTTTGAAAGCTCATTTAAGTGAACTATCCTAAAACCGAAGCAGATCTAGTTCTCAGGTGGACCACACCACAGGAAACAGTGGTGATTTATAATTAAAAACTTATTGTGAGCCACAAATGTTTTGGATTAATATGATATTTGTGTGGCCCATTCATCCAAGTCTTTGTGACCTTATAAACAGGTTGGATAGAAAATAAACACTCTGGTGGACCCTGGAAGTTTTTAATGGTGGGTATTCAATCACCACTGTTGCCTGGTGTAGTCCACCTAAGATTTTGATTTGCTTCATTATTTTCAAAGAAAAGATCTTTAATTGAGTTTGAAAAAAAAGGAGCATTTTTGCTCCATCGTCTGCAATATATGGAATTTTAAATGTTTAACCAACTATGCTTATTTTATTCTTTCAAAAATACCCAATTTAAAAAAATGAAGTTATAGTAATTATGGGTGTGAATATACATTGCTCCGTGTGGTGTCTCTTGACTTAGGATGATTCTTTGGATGTGGGGTGAGCATGAGAAAGCAAGACCAGATTGACTGGTGACTTTGTCTCTGTGGGGCCCACTATGATGTATGTATTTTATCCACACCATTCATCTGTTTTTTCAGCTTATTTTAGAACATTAATCCAAAAATGGTGCAGATTCTCAGATCAAGTGGACCACACAATAGGAAATCATGGGGCTCATCAGGATGTTTACTTGCCATACAACCTATTGATCACAAGGTCACATAGACCATGAAAGGAAAACACAAATATCAGCCAAAACCCGATGTAGAACTTGTTGTGTACAGTTTCATGGCTAAGATGGATCAGAAAAGGCCTAGTCGACGACAGAAGTGATCCGGACCATCAGACCTTAGATCTGGCGTATCTCACAATCAGGAATGAGTTATCGGGCGTAAAATATATGATTTTGGGGTAGAACAACCTACTTTAGTCACCCAACGGTACAACCGGGTTGCGCAAACTGGATTTGTAAAATACCCCTGGATCAACGGTCGTTTCCTATTTTAATCCTATTTTTATTGTAAATAGTAAGTTTTAGTTTGATTATAACTCTTCATTCATTAGGCTTTAGGAGTTGCGCTCAACGTGAAAAGAGCTTAGAATAATTAGGAGAACAGCTTGATGAAGCCAAATAGGACACTTATTATTTTTGGCCAAAAACCTTGCGCACTAGTAGACATCATGACCGTCTATAAATAGTAAGTTTACTATTTATAATATGTTTCTAATTCTAGAAGTTTTGGTTATAGTTTGCTTCTTATTTCTCTCTCATTGCTTGGTATCCTTATTTAAAGGGTTGTGAACTCGTTTATTTCATTCATCAATTAATTTTGAATTTTATAGAATTCATTTTTTATTTTGTTTACTTTCTTTCTCGTGGATTCGAGAAGCCTCTGTGAGGAGTACAGGGATTTTTTTGTTGTGAGCTTGAGAAACAAATAAACACATAGATAAAACAAAAACTTTACAGTAGGCCCTACACAACTCAAATGTATGGTAATTACCATATACGTTAGCCTGCATGCACAATGAAATTTGAAACCATACATGTGCCTTGGAAGTTACATGCCGGATCCAACGGTACTTTTATCCAAGGGCATCGAAAGTACCTACATGGGCTAAAAAAAACTCTACAGCCAAATATATCCCCTCAATACACACGTGTCATATATTGAGGTTTGCTAATTCAACACAGGTATATGCATCCACGCGTAGCCACACGTGTAAATGTGAAACATGTGTGCAAGATCCGAGCTGTCCACAAGGTTGGAAGTAATGCTTAGATCTTACTGCCTATAAAACAAGACAAGTGGCATATCATGAGGTGTGAAATGGCCTAATTTTTAAGCCAAAAGATCCAAACATATTAGGAAGTCACATTATATAAAGCTCAGATCTAACACACGTGCCACATAGTAACACGTGTGCCTGCGTGTGGAATTACCAAACCTCTCTTCTAACAATATACATATGATATCTAAGATATAACTCCACGTTAATAAGACAGCTAGCCTTCACTTCCACAGCTTCCTTCTTCTAAATCTTGACACCCTTTGAGCTGGTCTATCTGAAAAGTCAAACATAAGAATAGAGTCAAACTCGGGTCATTGACCTTAACACGGTTCATGTATGGAACATCTGATCCATTCATAAGGTGGGGCCCACACTCTGAAGATAACTTGGTCAGCCCATTCATGAGGCAGGCCACATGCATATGTAGGATACATTATGTTGGCATTGTTTTCTAAACCGTCCGTTATTTTCGTGCAGAGCTTGGCCACCTGATGAGTGGACCACCTTATCGCGGCTGGAAAAAAAAAAAAAAAAACATAAATTGAGTAAGGCTTGTGGGCTTACAAGTGAAAGGCCTTGTGGAAAGTGCCTGGAAATAAGCTTTAAAAAAGCCCCTGTTCTCTTTGAGCAGTTCCCTCCACACTGCAAAAACCAACTTTACTGAGACCAGAAAAGATATATAGATACATACATATATATGTACATGAATACATGCAAATGCATTTATATATGTATTCACATACATTTTTTTGGTACATGTATACGCACATATGTACGCTTTTATGAATGTATGCATGCATGCATGTATGGAGAGAGAGAGAGACCTGTAAGCGTGACGAGCGGTCGGATGCTTGCGTGCTCCGCCAGCGCTTCGATGCAGTCATCTCGGCTCATATGCAAGAGCAAGCATCTCTCTATCAAGTGTTGTACCTGCAATTCATGCACCAACCAAAGGATTCTTCAAAACAGAAAACAAGAAATCCATGTGGGTCTCTGTACATACAAACTTACGTGCAGCATATATATATATATATAGATGTGCCATCTGTGTATATGATCCAAACCATCCATTCATCCACATCAGGGAGACCCATGAAAGGGTCAAAGACCTAAACTCATAAAGATCAGACGATCCTAACTATTTAAGAGTAGACTATGATTTTTTTTATTTTTTTTTTAAAGGACTTGTACATGCATCCGCCATGTCTACAGTATGAACTTGGATACGCTGCCTACATACATACACACATACATATGTATTACCGAAGTCGTCCATCGAATAGATCTGTCCTTGTAGATGTTCTGACCCAAAAATAAATCCAATCCATTCATCAGGTGTGCCACAATGTTAGAATAAATTCGATGGGTGAGAGAGCTTCAGCCAAGTCATTTACGCAGTCCAATTTTTCAAAAATAACGGCTCACCTGACTCATGGACCGAACTAATTCGTGGCCGAGAGCATCTACGTGATATTCTTCCCATGAATGGTTGGCACATGTGTGTACCCCACACACACACACACACACACACACATATATATATATAACACAAAATTCTACTTACCATCCTGATGTAGCTCTGTGGATGGCAATACAAACAAGGAAGATGGTGGTCATGGTACATGTTTGTTTTTTAATCCTTATGGAGTATACAAAATAAGATGGGGAAGGGAGAGAATGAATAAGGAGGAAGAAACAAAGGGAAAAGTGCATCAGAGAGAGGTGAGATATTTGGGTTTTATGGGAAGGGTTGGGAAACGACTGTTATCCAAGGATATCTAAGTGAAGGGCCAAAAGTGCATAGAAATCCAAAGGGGTGGGTTCACCTCATCCTGTCTTTGGAGATAAGAGGACAGAGCTGAGTTGTGAGAGATTGGACACAAGCGTCACACCGTGTCCAGTGCCAGAGCCACTCAAACCCATCCATCCCAACCTTGATTTTGACTACCGGAATGCGGGCCCCACCTCTTCAATTTCTTTTTTAATAACCCATGGACCACTGCGCACCTGACACATGGACTCTGCAGCGATAATGCCAAGCCTTCATTTGTAGGCCCCACACCCCGACTGTACGGTCGTGGGAACGGAGGCGTGCACGCTGCCACGTTGTTTGTGTCCGTCCGGAGGGGGGGACTGTGGGGCCCGCCGTGATATATGTGTTTTATCCACGCCGTTCATCCATTTTGACAGATCATTTTAGGGCATAATACAAAAAATGAGGGAGAACCAATCCTCAAGTGGACCACACCACAGGAAGAAGAGGTGATAACAGTCCCACCACTGTTGAAACCTTCGTCGGGCCTACTGTGATATTTATTTCCCATCCAACCTGTTTATAAGGTTAGATAGACCTGGATTAAGGGAAAACACAAATATCAGCTTGATCAAAACTTCTGCGGCTCCAAAGAAGTTTTTAACCGTGGGATTTCAATCCCAACTGCGCGGTCCATTTGAGCCTTGTATCTGCCTCATTTTTGGATTCATGCCCTACAATGATATAAAAAAATGGATGGACGGCGTAGATAAAATACATAAATTACGGTGGACCCCACAGAGCCCAAAATCAAGGTGGGCACCACAGATCCCCTGCCAGTACCGAGTCCAACCCCGCTGGGGCAAGACGCAATCCGCGCCCATGCGTTCCGCGTTGTGACGACGGCTTTCACGTTTTTGTATAACGATCCAAAACTTTGGTGGCCGGCCATGAAAAAAGAAAACAATTTTCTCAGTTGATTTGTATTTCTCTTTGCTATAGCCAACTAGAATTTTAGATCAGGTGAAAATTTGTCCCTTTGGGTTTCATGGGATTCCGCATCACATGGACCGTTGGGATTAGACGCCCATGACACATGTGCAAAGGCGCGCACATGCGCAGGTGAGCATGACTCTATATATGTTATGGGTATAATGGGACTGACCAAATAACAAGGATGCCAAGGAATATAACAAGGCAAGCAACTTAGATGAAATATCATGTAAGAGCTTGGCTTCGACTACCAATTACGACTTCTACAATCAACCGAGCACCAATCATAAGCGATGGCCTCAATCACTTGTCTAGCATTTCATTGTCATGACCAAGCAATGACTGCAAGTACTGACCTGACCCTGATTAGAGGCCCTAACCTCAAAACTCGGCCCTGATCACGATCGACAATTAGGCTTGGTCTGCAGGACCTCGGCCAACCCGACTTAGAGGTCAGCATCAACTATAGATCACGACTAGGGGTGTACATGAAACGAGCTAGCTCGGTTAGCTTGCTTGACTCGACTCAAAAAAGCTTGATTCGACTAGGTTCGAAGCTGAGTTCGAGCCGAGTCGAGCTGATTTTTTGAGCTCGAAAATGAGTTCGAGCTGAGTTCGAGCAATCCAGCTCGAATCGACTTGGCTCGAATCCAGCTCGAATCGAACTTAGATCGATCCAGTTCGGTGACTCGGTTACTTTGCCATTGATGTTGCTCACCAAGTGTTAGATAAAATGACTCAACAAAGTGTGGTTGGTGGCAAGGAAGGTATGTACATGAAACAAATACCCTTTTCATCTACAGATTTTGATGGCCAGAATCATTAATTCAACCCATTTTAATAGATTCCATATCATAGAGTCCCCAAAATGGACGGTTGCGATCAGTAGACTACTTAGAATGTGGGCCCTAGTAGGTGACGACACACAAAACGTAGTAGGAAGAGAGGTAAAACGAACTTAATTATTTGGGTGTCAATGATCCGTTGCTTCTTTTACTGGCCTTCAACAAGCACGTGTGCAAGATCGGTGCCGCTCATTGGTCTATTCAGAAGTATAGATGCCGTTGCTAAAAGTCAGTGTGATTTAATTATTAGGTGGGCCACCTAAGAACGGCCGAAAGAAATTCACCGGTGGTCAAAATTCTCACGTATGCCCATCAGAAACTTGTGATAATTGGTTAATCACTTTGGAAAGTGGAGACGTGAGGCTATATTTATCTAGCTTGAACCAAAGTTTGTGATAAGCATTGCATTTAACACAACATCACGCACCGTACATCATATGCAATGCATCACATACATAACACTTAGCACCTCGTCAATACAAATGTATACTTCATAACTTGTCAATATAGTTAAATTATGTCCATCAGAAACTTGTGCTGATTGGTTTATCATTTTGACAAGTGGAGAAGTCAAGGCAAATTTATAGCCTGAACTAAAACTTGTCATACACATCACATTAAACACAGCAATGCACATACTATCTAGATCATCAATGTGCAAGAACCATAAGTAATTCTTAGAAGTTTGTTTAATCTTATAAAGTTGAGACTGTATATATGTGCAGGCAAAGAAGGTGCCTAACACCTTCGATCTATGTAATCTTAGTCTCTTACTCCAAATATTTAATGATAGACCAATGAGTCACTTTGGGACATAAGATTTTTGGCTCCTCTCTCATAGTATTCCTATAGAATTTGACTGATTGTGGAGACAATGTAATTGGATAGCTGCTACTCCGGTCTAATATAACGCCTTACACAAAGTCTTTGAGAAAGGAAACTCGTGAAAAGGCATGATTCGGCTGAAAACCATTGTCCGTACACATGTACTAGGGCTACGAGTAATTCATCATTATGTCTTATCTTTGACAAGTGATGTGTCTCCAAAGTAAATAGGCGAAAAATATCATCGATTTGTGAGTAGGATTTTGTTTATCATTAAACTTGTAGCGGCAACACATGGTATCATCTCACTGGTCTGCAAATGCGCCAAATTAATACGGGTGTAATCACCATCATATGAAAAGTATTTTGGATAAGAAAATGTAACAACCCTTCAATAAATTATAACTATTGCTTAGGATGGATCACCAATTGACCAAAAAAATTAAACTGTTACCGAAACTTCCTCCAAAAATTGAATTTTACAAATTCATGTGTAGCCAACTGATGATTCGTATGACCGCACTCTATATGTTGTAAGGATAGAAAATAATACGTAACCAAAAAACATCCAAATTCATGTGTAGCTCATCTGATGATGATTCGAATGACCATACTCCATATATTATAAGTGTTGGATATCATACACATACCACGTGAACCCACGATGCGGCTCAACAGATAAATAATTTGAATCAAAGGACCAACCTTGAGTCTCACATGTATAATAAAATACAAAGTAGTACACCGTCGGGTGAGATGAATTACCTTTTGTGTTTAGGTATGCACATCCGCACCATATGTGGACACACACAATGGATGGGCTGGATGCCTAAACCACATCTCACTGGAACCTATATACAATCGGGAAGGTTTCAACAGGTGTGCATCCACTCTCAACTGTTGTATGTGGTGTGACCCACCTAAGTCATGGATTGGCCTGATTTTTAGGCCCATGGCCCACCATATAAGGTTGCATCTGATTGATGGGATGGATTTCCCTCACACATCTTGGCGGTGCCCACAGAGGTCGATCTCATGGTTTAGTCAATGAAGTCATTAGGAATTCCAAATCCTTGTGTTTTGACGCAGCCTATCCTTAATAGAACTCACTTGATAGATGGGTCAAATGCCCAAAAAAATTAACTCATGAACGGCTGTGATATGCTCCGCAAAGTAGATCAACAGAAGGCCCACCTACTTAGTAGTTGGACATTAGAAAAAGAGCCAAGACCTGGGCCCATCGGCTCTGGGACCTGGCTCTATGATGGACTTGGACTGGAATGCTAAGCATGAGGGCTGGACCAGGCCTAGAATTTAAACCCATTTATTCCTTGGGCTTAAAGAGCTCATTAACCAAGCCCAAGCCTATTTAGTTTAGGGTTCCAAGGGTTTTTTTTTTTTTTTTTTTTTTTTTTGTTTGTCATGTATCATCTCTACTGGGGCACACCTGATGAATAGCCCAGATTTTGCAGAAAAGCAGGTGGACCGGCATCATGGTTTTCTGACTCAGCAACTTGGACCGTAGGATCCAGTCCTAAGAGTCAAGACTAGGGGGCTTGATTGGGAGCAGATTAGGTGAGACCCCGGACACACCCAAGAAGGTGCGGCCCTTAATGTGGGGCCCATTTTGATGCATGTATTATGTATCCACGCCATCCATTTTTGCAGATCATTTTATGGCATTATCCAAAAAATGGAACAGATCCAATTATCAGGTGGACCATACCACAGGAAACAGTGATGATTGACCATTAATGGGCATGAAAGTTTTGGATAAGCTGATGTTTATTTATTTATTTATTTTCCCCTTTATCCAGGTTTATGTGACCTTATCAACAGAATCGATGGTAAATAAACACTTCAGAGATATTAAGGTGCGACCTAGTTTTTAATGTGACCTTATCAACAGGCTCGAAAGGTACTCACAGATCACGGTGGGCCCCTCAAGATTGACTTTCAGGATCTTCCCAACCAGGAGTTTTTTGGAACATGGCCCATCCACAGCTGAGTGTAGCATACCAACGGTCTGGATTGCCAGAAAGTTACTACTGAGGCTACATGCCCAAATCGAGGTTCGAAAGAGCCTCAACTTCCATTTCAGAGCCACTAAATCGAACTGGACCCCAGATGGACGAAATCGAATGGCTTGGATCATATCTATCAGATTTCTTGGGGTATTCCTCATTCGCCAATGGGATCCGTCCATTTGAATTACTGGGCCGGGCCTATTTTGTGGTGCATTTCAAGACCTGAGTCTAACCAATGCCTGGATCACCAATAATACATGGGCCCCACTTGTACGAAATATGGTGCCTTGTCCAATTTAGATTGCTGTATGTGGGCCCTATGTTTGTGATCCAGACCATTGATCTGATCGGCTCAACGTGGATGGAGGATGCACCAAAATTCTCAGAGATTGAACGCTAAACCGCCGATCATTACCCTACAAACAGAACAGACGGTTGAGAAGAATACCAAACAGTTCACTCTCAATTGAGAAACGAAATGCCAAAGATGGGCCAATTTGGGCATTTTCATCTTCCATGAGACCCATCAAATCACTGGACAGGATTACTCCCCCATGGAGGGTCAGCATTTAAGGACCTTAGGACGAGTAGTTATCAGGTGGGCGTGCAAAACTCATTCAAATTGGAAGATCCTGGCCCTTGGATCTCCATGGGTCCCATGCCCGTTCATGGTTGCTTTTTTAAACATTTTGGGCATTTGGGTGGCCCATGTGAGTCTCGATTGCCCTTGATAGATGGGCACAATTATGGCAATTTTGATGGCCACATATTTATTGTTTGTGCAATTCAATCAAACACTAGGCCATTTGTGTGAATGAAGGCATGTATTTGGTTTACATTTGTGATTAGGAAGTGGGGATGTACTAAAGTTATACTTGACTCAATGTTTGATTGAACACTAGTGCCCCCGTGCTGAGATGGACAAATTAACACCAAATTCTAAGATTCAATCCCCCCTCTCAACCACCAGTTGTAACAGCAAGTAGGTGATTTGCAGAAGAATAGGGGTTAGTCATTCCTGAAGGATTCTTTTTTCCTTACGTTCAAGACTTTTATTTCACAAATAATTGCAGCTAATGTATTTCTTATAGGAATAGAGATGGACAAATAAAATAAAAGGAAGGTTAAAATAATGTCTATTTTATTAATTTGTGAATGATGCTCATTACAATTGGCAGAGTAAAAATAATTAGAGAAATGAAAAAAAGATAAATACGTAAAACTATCTGAATGAACAGACAGTCCAAGCAAATGGTCAGCAGAATGTGACCAGAAAGTTTGATATTCAAGTAAGAACTCGGTTAATCGGGATCCAACATCATAAGGTTATGGATGATTATATAATTCATACGGTATTGTAGCAGTAATTCTTGTTTGTAGCGATCTATGCTAAGACTAAGGCTAAACTAAGTGTAGTAAAGAAAATATATTATGCTTGGCGTGTGGCCTCGAGCTCTTCTTCGCATTATCTTTTTATAGCTTGTCAAGGAGGTGAAACCCATCGCTGGGCTTCCTTATTGCTTTTGGATCTTTTCTTACTCATGTCATAATTCTGGATAAAAGAATATCCTTGATTGATTTAGAACTCGTAGCTTACATTAGAAAGAAATACTCTTGAAGGTTAGAATTTTCAAGACATTATTGCATATAAATATGGTTTGATTTGAGTCATCTCCACCCTTCGCCTATCATGCTCTTGAATATTTGTGAAATTGGTGGGGCTAGATCCATTAGATCTTAATCAGGCCTTAATCTATTAGTGTCTATCCGCTAAGATATTAGTTTGATTTTCGGATCTTCAAAATCTTTGTATTTATTGCGAGAGCTTTGAACGTCTCAGGGAAGATCTCCCATTTAGAAAGGAATGTGAGAGATGGTCTTACAGAACATATCCAGATCTATGATAAGATCATTGCCTCGATGGGTCTTTTATAGATGTGCCGCATACGTTACTTCGATCACGCGTCTTAGGGTTATGTGTCATTCATCGTTTTGTTCCTCGAAAGGCATGCATACGATTCTATGCCACTACATTTATAATATGAGACGTATCGTAAAAGAAAAGGCAATAAAAGATATCTTCTTGCACAAGTATAATGGATGGTCCATATCAAATGTGGGCTCAACATGATAGATGATCCACATCTAATGTTCGACACGGTGGGCAACCCACATCTAAGGTAGGGGCGTGCTTGTTTGAGATTAAGTTATTACAATTTTTTAAAATGACAATAACACCTTTTTTTTAAAGGCTTTTATTTTAATATTTTACACAACACATTTATTTAAGAGTTTTTTTATTTTTATTTTGAAAAAGTGATTTTACCAAATGAGTAGTTGTAAATCAAGAGCTACAACATAAATTTTTAATTCTTTTGATCTTATTAGAAAAACTTCTATTAATGCAGAAATCTAGTTAGCCTTCCCTAGACTCACAAACCTGCACAAGAGATAGACACATAAGACTCTGGCTCGTGCAGGGAACCCTTTGATGCCTAAGTCAGAAACCTTGTTCTAATTGAGTATTGATGGTTTAGGGCTAGAGACTATGCGTACCTTTCACCATTAAGGGCCTTCTTACTTATAGGTGAGGAGAGGTGGTATCGTAAGGGGCACATATCCTTATTTAGTAGGAGCTGATTATAGTAGGATTCAGATTCCTTGAACAGCGAATCTTTCTAGATCTTTGACTAGAATTTTGGGGTGATTAGTGTGGAAGTCGGTTTCTGTGATTTTCGACCCCGAACACAAACAAACCTGATTGAGGTCAGATCGAATCACAGCTCGTCTAAGGATGGGTCTCGCCGACCTAGGGTGAGTTACCTTGCTTCACGTTGCAATTTAGTAGATGCCTCGACCTTGTGCCTAGAGGTTGAGGTCGGCCTTTCCCCATACTTAGTCGATGAGGTCGAGCTCGGTCTTTCTCCATGCATGGTTGAGAAGGTCGAGCTTAGCCTTCCTTCATGCTTGGTCAAGGTGACAGAGATCCAGCCATTGGACCACATCGGTCACTTGTTCGAATTGTTGACCTGGCCTGTTAATAGTAGTCAGTCTATTTTCCCCACGATAATTCTTATTGAATTAAATAAGAAATGCCAAACAGAACCTTATTTTTATAAATAAAGACAAAGATAAAGAACCCAAAATCCTAACTTTATTTTCTCCATGGCTATGATTTGAATGCCCCCAATTGTATTTCAATTTTATTCTTTATTGTAACAAGTCTTTCACATCCACTCAATGTCTTAGGTGGGCCACCTAATGTTAGCTTATGGGGCTAAAGAATAACCTGTTACACACAGTAAAGATCACCAGGTGAGAAAATGGGGAGATGAGGTGAACAAATAGATTTGTGTGGGGGGCCCATAATGGTGTGTAAATTCCGTCCAACCCATTCCCATGTGTGCCTCACCAAAATAAAAGAAAAATCTAAAAATCAACCTGATCGAGAACTCATGCAGGCCACATGGAGTCAACTTGGAGATGTTAGCCATGATTTACATCATTCCCCTTAAGCATGAACCATTCAAATTTTGGATCAGTTTGATTTTTAGTTTGTATGATTAACAAGTGACCCCAAAAAGCTCAGGGTTGTATTTTCTCAAATCACTTGATTGGAATGATCCTCACCGTCCAATAAGAAATTGTTTTTTTCTTGCCTATGTTTACCAAACATGTTTATTGGAAATCAATTTTACATAAAACAATTCTAGACTCAACCCTTAGAAGTGTTTTTTGGGAATCAAATTTTCAATTGCCAAGGCCAAGATTGGAAAGCTAGAAATCTTCCCATCTAGAAATTCCAAGGGCATTAGATCAACGGTTTGAATCATTACACCATGGCCCATTTATAGGAAATGGGTGGATATGTACGCTGTTGGTATTTGATGCGTTGAATTGCTTCTCCGGACTTGAAGGCGATGAGTAGGTGCTGTCGTTGGACGGCTAGGATAGAGACAAAGAATGCCTACTCAAGTTCCCGTTTGGTAGCTCGGGTTGTTGCATGATACCTCCTTCACCTAGAAAGTGGGCCCCACCTCGTTTGAAGTTGTATTCTTACGCTATACGTTCTGGGTCCCCTATTTTGAACGAACGGGAGCCGTTGGACCACCGTCCTTGTTTTTGTCTTCTACGGTGGGAAGCGAATTTCCAACAGGCAACAGCCCCTGTTTCAAAGAGCTCGTGTAACGGGAAAAAAAATGTGGAGCCCACCGGTTTTATAAGCTCTGACCATTCGTTGGAGCTAAAAAATCAGGGAGATTAAAAGCTCAAGTGGGCCTTAAAAAAATAGACGGTGGGAATTGAACGTCTACCATTGAAACATTAACGTGGCCCATAGAATTTTTGGATCAGGCTGATATTTCTGCGGTCCCATCATCCTGGTGGTAATCGTCTTATGAACGGGTTGGATGGAAGATTAACGTCACGGTGGACCACAGGAATATTTTTCAATGGTGGCCGTCTCCATTCCCACTGTTTCCCGCGGCCTGGCCCGCTTGCGTTTTCGATCCGCATCGGAACTGATGGTGTGGGTAACGCGGAGATTGCGGTGGGCCAACGTAGCTTTGGATACACGGATGCGGATTGTGTAGGGAGGCTCTCGCCACCCTTCACCGTGGTGTAAAGACCCTGTCGGGCCTACCGTGATTAATGTGTTTAATCCACGCCGTTAATCCGTTTTTCCAGCTTGTTTTTTAGCATTAAACCAAAATTCAATTGTATCCAAGGCTCATTTGGAGCACACATTAGGAAATAATGGGAATTGAGCGCCTACTGTTGAAAACTTCTTGAGGGCCACATAAGTTTTGGATAAAGATGATATTTGTGTGTTCCCTTGATACAAGTCTACGTGACCTTATCAACAGTTTGGATGACAAATAAACATTACTGTAAGGCCATAGGAAAGTTTGAATGGTGGATGTCATTATTCCCATTGTTTTCTGCGGTGTGGTCCACTTGAGCTTTAGATATGACTAAAATTTCGGTTCACACCATAAAATTATCTCTAAAAAATGATGGACAGCGTGGATAATATATATACATCACGGTGGGCCCAAAGAGTCTTGAGGCCACTGTAAAGGGTGGTGAACGCCTCACTGCACAATCCGCGTCCTTGGCTACATGAGTTGCCGGCAACAGGCGCTGTGGGAAATTCGCGTCCTAGTTGAGGAATGCGATGTACTGAGTTGTACTCGCACACAAAGATAACGGTATAAGATAACTACACGAGATCTGGTCCGTTCATCAGGTGGGACAACTACGAGAATGTCATAAATTAAGTTTTTTTTTGGTCCAGTAATCTGGAAGACCGCAATTACAACGATCTTCTGTCAACCCACTGCTGTCCGTTTTTCTCAAGCAGGTTTTGCCCAATCGAATAAATAAACCAAACTAAAACTTAGGTCACCGTACGTACTAAGTGCGGCCTATTTAATGAAGGGTCTGGATCTGGCGTAGGCATTATATGTTGACACGAACCTCCGCATCATCCCCCCCGTTTCACGCGATTGATTGCACTCTGGTATTCTCTCGATTTCGGTTCTGTTCACACGCGTCCGCCGCTTTCTTTACATTCAACGCACGTGCTAAGGCCGTCGTCGTCACGATGATTTGAATACCGAGAAAAAAAAATTGATACTCTGGTAGTGTAATGGATGATACGCAGGCACTAAGCAATTAATAAGAAACTTTATACGTAGTAAAGATAAAATTCAATTAAATTGTCCAAACCATGGGTCTCAATATGGATGTGCTATGAACCAAAACGCAAGATTAATTGAATAAGTAACCATAAGATTGATGGACATTTATTGGACGGTTTAAACGAAAATTATCCACGGGTCTTATTTTAGGAAACAAGTGTCCACAAATCAGCAGTTAGGATTTCTCAACTAATCTTATCTTGGGATCGTGAGCTAAAGAAAGCGAGTTTCACAATTTAGTCTGTTTAATTTGATTTAACACCTGCCAAATGTACAAGTTCTCAGTGCCTGTGTATCAAGGGGGATACTCCGCCGGAGTATCAAATTACCCTTTGAAAATCTCCATCCCGCGAATATTTTATTTGCGTAGTTCATGGCCTTGTTTTCTCCTCCCCCGCCAAAACTCACCGCCCGCCTACAGTGGAGCCCACCTCGAATGGCCCACTTGCCGTCTTCTCTGGAAGTCTTCTTCGTGATTCTTCCCGCGTTTTCTTTCTTTATTGTTTTGGAAATACATATGGAACTCGCGCGAGTTAGAGAATAAGCTGACTCGCTTGTACATGTCCATGTGGTATACTTGTAATAGATCAGGACCACTCATCAGGTGGAGACAACTTTGAAAGCTCCCGTATCGGAACTGGAATCTACGTAAGGTGAGTATATCTACGTAAGGCGGGTATACCATTTTTTCTAGCCGTCCATTCATCTACTACTTTTTTGAATTGTCCGGTGAGTTTATCTGTCTGAATTTTGGGGAGGGAAATATTAACAGCTATCTCCATTTGATGAGTAGATTTGATGTCTCATACGTGCTAACATTGGACACGCGTGAGGCGAAAACCTTTCACCATCTCATTCGCGCGACGGCTGTCAGTTGAAGATATCTATTCATGGATGAGCTTTAAACGGACGAGAAATGATCAGATGCAGCGCCTGTATTTAATGCAGCCATTTCTTTCCCGCTACAACCTCTTCTTTGCACCACATGTATCACGTGTAGAATATCCGATCCATGCAAAATGTGGGACATGCCATGAAGATCGCCTGCCATAAAAATCAAGCTGATCCAGTGTTTGAGTGGGCCACAAATTGAAATTTATGGACGGACGATTGGAAGGATTCAGTATGTTGTTCTGTCCAAAGCTACGAGCGAATAGAATTGATTCTGATATGAAGTGATTACCATGGCGTGGCCCACCTTTTCACGGACTGGATGATCCATAAATGTCACATGGTGGTGGGAAAGAAATGGCTGTATGACGTATTGCCGATGTATGCTATCCAATCCATTCATAAGGTGCGTCTGGCCAGGATGGATGGACCCCTAAAATCATGCCATTCCATGATTCGGGTGGGCCACAAAACGTGACTTTAGAGGTTTTTAAGCCTGATTTTATATATGGAGCCCACCGAGTCCTAAAACCTCTAAAATTACATTTGTGGCCCACATGAGTCTTGGATCGGACTGATTTTTGGGAAATTAAAAGAACACTAGGGGTAAAACATGATGGATTGATTAGATGTCGTATAAGCGTCATGTGGGCCCCCACAAAGAAGTTTCGTGGGTTACGCCCATCCTACAAAGCTGGTACCGGGAGTGTATCCCGCGTTCCAATGGAGAAGAGATAAGGGCAGAATGGGTAAAGAAAACGACGACCTATAATTACGAAAATACCCCTATATGTTCAATAGTCCTCGCTTGGACAACCCAGAAGCTCGCGCGAGGGCAGGGCGCGGCTTCCGTGGGTGGATCGCGGACTGTGGGGCCCACCATAATGTATTTGAATTACATCCAAGCTGTTCATCCGTTTTCTGATATCATTTTATGGCATCTTTGGGGGAACGAACATATCCAAAGAACAGGTAGATCACACCACAGGAAACAGTGGTCATCGAATACCCACCATTAAAAACTTCTTGTGGGACATTGGAATGTTTGTTTTCCATCCAACCCGGTGATAAGGCCAAAAATACCTGCACGAAGGGAACACACAAATCTCAACTTGATCCAAAACTTTTCTGGCCTACACAAAGTTTTTAATGGTCAATAACCACTGTTTCCTCTTATATGATCCACATGAGGTTTGGATCTGCTTCATTTTTTATTCGTCTGCCCTAAAATGAGCCTTCAAAACGGACAGACGGATTGGATTTAATGCACTTAAGTGGGCTCCATAGTCAGGGATCCACCGAAGCCGCGCCCATTCGCTGGCCCTCCCCTCGGACTCGGTGGAGAGCGGATTAGGTGAGACCCTGGCCTCACCCAAGACCGTGCGGCCCTTACCGTGGGCCCACCTTAATGTATGTATTATGTATCCATGCCGTTCATCCGTTTTAATAGATCATTTTATTATATCATCAGAAAACTGAAACAGATCCAATTTTCAGGTGGATATACCATTGTAAACAGTGTTGATTGACGGTTAATCACCACTGTTTCTCATGGTATGCTACACATTATTAGATCTCCTTCATTTTTGGTATAATCGCTGTAAAATGATTTGTAAAAACTGATGGACGGCGTGGATGTAAAATAGATACATTAAGGTGGGTCCCATGGGAACCGCACGGTGAGGGCCACATTGTATTGGGTGAGCCGGGGGTCTCGCCTGATTAGAGTTGTACACGAGTAAAGTTAGCTGCGTCAGCTCGGTCAACTCAACTCGGATAAGCTTGAAATTAGATTAAATAGAGTCCAGATACGTTTCGGAGCTTGAAAATTTTTTGAGTCGAAATCAACTCAACTTGGATCGAATCTCAACTCATATGGACTCGGGTCGAATCAGTTCAGTGACTCGATTATTTTAATAGTGATGCTGCTCGCCGAGCGTATGATGAAATGACTCGATGAAGTGCATATGATGAAATGACTCGATGAAGTATTATTTCGGGTGTGTACATTCTCTGTGCGATCAATTGGTGGTAAGGAAGAAATAGATATGAAACAAATCATTACAAAATTTTATTTTATTTTTTTTTAAAAAAAAATTACATCATAAGGGCCTGCTTGGGAGCGTGGATTTAGAACCCCTGGATTCGCAAACCCTAGGATTGGAAACCCCCTGTATTGGCAATCCTCTCGGTGTGTTTGGCACCTTGGAGTGTGAATCAACTTTAATTCAAAAATACCTATACATTACAGGGGTTTGAATTTAATTACTAAATCAACTTTAATATCCCCAATTAGTGAGATATATAATTTTTGACACTATGATTGTGATAAGCCTGCTAAAATATATGCTTTGCCTAAAAATGATGAAATTCCAAGTCTCAGATGGACCGCAAGCACAAGATCATGTCCGAGTGACTAACCAACGATTTTTAACCATTGATTAATATGGACAATGTTTGGATAGTGCTGGACAATATCTGGATACTGATCTACATTAACAATGTTTAGACGGTCCTGATCATCGTTAGTGGGCCATGTGCCCAGTAGAATGATAGTGTACAGTGACATACATTTATACCTGCAAATATTGAAATGATTTTAGATGTAATCCAAGCTCTCACCTTGGATTACAAACCCCCTCAAAGAGGGGATTGGGAACCCCCTGGATTGGTGATCCCCAGTTGCTTTATGCTGCCAAACAACCAAAGGGATTTGAAACCCCCTCTAATCCCCTCCAATCCCCTCCAATCCAAGGTGCCAAACGACCCCTAAGAATGTCATCATATCTTAATTTTGATGTTGCTAGCTGAGTATTTGATAAAATACTTATAAAATGTTGTTATTGTTTTACATTATGTGAGAAATTGAAAATGCATTCTATGTGTTTGAGAAAATATCACACAAGCTCGAACTCGACATGAATTGGCCCGATCTGCTGATTGAATTGAGCCGAGTTCGAGCTTGGGTTAGCTACTAGCTAGCTGAGCCAAGCCGGGCTCGACTTGGTTCGACTCGTGTACAACTTGGCACCTAATCCGCTCTCGATCTGGTAGTGGCCCCTCCCGCACCAAGCTCGGTACTGGTCCACCGTTTCCTACCATGTGGTCCACTTGAGCTTTGGATTTGCCTCCTTTTCAAGCTCATGCCCTAAAAAGAGCTAAAAAAATAGATTGATCGCATGGATAAATCACATGCATCATGATGGGCCCCACAAAGTTACTGGAGGTATCAATATCGAATCTGAGTCTCCTTCTCTCCAACCATACGGCGTGATGGGCCACAAGGAAAAATCCGACTGATCACTGTAACGAGGAAAGTGAACTAAAGTGACAGTCCAAATGTATTGTATGGATAATGAGGATCTACAACGGGATTTCACCATGTCGGCCAACATGATCTGATGTGGGCCCATGTGCTTTAGAAATATTTAAAGGTCATTTGGATGCCTGTAAAGTCCTTAAGTTGTAAAGGGATTAATACTGGTAATTTGATTACAGGGTTTGTTTGGATGCATGTATTTGCTTGTAAAGATTTTAAATTACAACTTTTAGCGGTAATTTGAAACTCGATGAAAGGTCATGTTTTATATTACGAGTATAGTCTTTACAGCTAAAAAGTCATTATATAGAACACAATGGTTATATATACACTCATGATATATGGGGACCACTGTAATGCATATGGTGCATCAAATATATCCATTATGTATTTCCCTCGATGCTCTTCTATGGCTCTAAAAAAATAGGTCGTCCACTATCAAATGGACCACATGAGGAAAAGATGGGATGTCAACCATAAAAAACTTATAGATTGCATTTGGGGCCCACTGTGATGGGTGGAAGACATCTAATCCACTTAGTGCATGCATGCTTTAATGTCCTCTTAAGCCCTAAAAAAAAAATCAAATATTTCTTATGTAATTTTTGTATATTTTGAAGGTTTGTCACCGAAGCTCTTTACATGCATAAATACTTATTTTATTTATACCATTAAAGACTTATAGATTGCATTTGGAGCCCACTATGATGGGAGGAGGACATCTAATTCATTTAGTGCATGCATGCTTTAATGTCCTCTTAAGCCCCCCCCCCCACCCCACCCCTAAGAAAAAAAAAAAAAAATCAAATATTTCTTGAGTAATTTTTGTATATTTTGAAAGATTTACCACCGAAGCTCTCTGCAAGCATGAATACTCATTTTATTCATTGTAAACACTTTATAGGCTAGCCAAACATATAATTTATTTATCTATCTGTAACTAAATTACCACTTAAAAATTGACCAGAATAACATGCAAACCAATTACAACTTCAACTCTTTTAAAGTATAATATGTTTATAACTAAAAAATTAGAAGCATCCAAACCACCCTTTAGTTTTCACTTTTGCCCCAGGGAATCGGACAATTCCATTTGATAAGATCAGAGCCAGAGCATGTATAGGTGGCGTCGCCGGATGAGAGACTCCTATATCAGACACGTGTACCTTGTTTCCACGTGTAATGCTAGAATGTGCTTAGAAATTCACATCTATTGCGCGTAGGATTGGAAAATTCAAGCTCTGTTTTATGCCATAACGTGAGAGATGCTCCCATCCAAACGGTTGGACCGAATAATCCACCGTCCAAACAGTGGATAATTTCCATCCCACTGTCTGTGCGCAACATCCAGCCCATCCAAAATGCTTCCCCTCCATAAGTATTAGATCCATTCATCAAGTGGTCCGCACCTACGTTTCTACTGTATCAGTGGCTATCTATTGTTTTTCTATATTGTGGCCGATTTAATGAGTGAATTGGGCTGATTGTTTTACAAAGGGATTCTCATGGTGGGCCCAACCTATTAGACGGGTTGGATTTTGGCTACAGATTACGGTTTGTTGGACATGAGCATCTCTCTGATCCTACGGTAGTCATGGCTAGACGGTAGGGATTGGTGAGGACCACCACCTACTTAGGGGGACTAGGACCACTCTGATCAGTGGGCCCCACCATCATTGGAGAGGTAAACAGCGTTTGCACCTAATGTTAGTGGATTCCACCACCCGACCAATCATTCCTGGAAGGGAAAAGTTAAAATGTGGCAGCGCCATATGCCGATGTGATGTGCGGCAGCTCTCCTGGGGACGGTTGGATGGATATGCAGATGGGACCCACTTATAATGTGGTTGCCGAACAAACTGCAACCAGTTCGACCTGCCACAACTACCTGTGGTTGCCGACTCCGAGTAGATACGACATGGATGTGATGACACGGTTCATCCTGTGGGCCCCACTGTGGAAAGACGAAAATATCCTCCATCCAAAGATCCATCCGTTCATCTGAAGTTCGACTGGCAGGTGTTAGTTGTCCAATATTGTGCACCCTCTCTCTTTCTTTTCCAAAGCTGTCGGTCTAGAGAATCCCACCAGATTTAACGGTCTCGATAACTTGAAGCTGGGCCACACTTAAGGGTTTTGGGTCCAGAGGAAGATGCACGTAATTCTCTTTCTGCATTGATTGAAGAAAGGATTCAAGGCGACGAGGCCTCTCCATCACGGGCGCGGCTTCGGTGTATGATCCCCAGATGCACTGTTGTGGGTGACTGTGGGACCCACCTTGATGATTTTAACTTACATCCATGCCGTCCATTAATTTTTAAACGATCATTTCAGTGTATTATATAAAAATTGAAGCATATCCAGGTCTCATGTGGACCACACCAGGTAACAGTAGTGACTGAATACCCACCATTAGTGGGCCACTGGAATTTTTATTTTCCATCCAACCTGTTAATAACGTCAAAAAGATATGGATGAAGGGACCTAACAAATATCAGCTTTATCAAAAACTTTCGTGGCACACAAAGAGTTTTTAATTGTCATTAAACATTGTTTCCTATGGTGTGTTTCATTTGAGATTTAAAACTGCATCATTTTTGCGATCATACCTAAACTGATATTTCAAAACGGATGGACAGCCTGGATATCAGGAACATACATCAAGGTGGGTCCCACAGTCAGATGATCAACCGAAGCCGCGCCCATCCATCTTCAGATGATCACCACACGCGGGTAGGATGAAGGACACTAATATGGTGGTAGACAAACAGGCTGGCCCACATATCAGGAGAGCGACGAATGCATGATGGTTATCATCAGTTTTTTTAATAATCCACCTTATTGTATGTGTGGCCCACTCAATAAATGAATTGCCCTGATTTCTGGTGCAGGAGATGGTACGATAGAGCCATCGTTCCATATTCCAAATAACACGTGGCAGGGTGATGTGTTGATGAGATCCACGCATGTACTGGCACAAGGATGGATGCTTACATTTTAAATATAAAACTCACGAGACAATACTATCCACCGCTGTTTTTACTCTTTATCCTACTTTAGCTGTTTTTATTTTCCACCGTTACTTTAATGGTCACAGATCAGATGGGTGGGATTGTGTAATAGGCGTGATTTTTGACATATAAATAAATCGTTCTAGGGCCTGCGTATGTGCTGAACCGATTTATCCATAACCTAGCCACGTGTCCTGTAGAGAGATGGTTCTACCATCTTCCGGTACTTCCGTCTCCACCGTATCATCTCCCTTACACATTGTACTAAGTAAACTCTGTAGGGTCCACTGTGGATGTATATATCTCATCCACGCCTTCCATCTGTTTTTCCAGTTCATTTGAAGGGAATTAACAAAAAATTAAAATATATCCAAAGCTCAAATGGACCACACCACAAGAAAAAGTGGGAATAATGACATCGACCGTTGAATCATTCCTAGGGCTCATAGTGCCCACTTGGATGAACGGTTTCAAAACGCCGCATTGGGATGCATATGCATGCGTTGACGTCCATTTTGTTAGTAAGAAACTGTACACATGGCATACAAGTAAGCCGTCCGAATCGTGGGACCTGTTTAGACAGATCATAGACCAAAAGTTACACTTGATTTGATATTCTAGCTAGAGAATTTCGGGGACATTTAATGAACGGTCGAAATGTAAAACATTAAGTGGTTCCAATTCAACCAGAAAATGTCCATTTAATCAGATAACAAGATTGCTTGATCGACCTGGCTTTGAGGTCTCCATGATTCAGACGTTTTAGTTTATGTTGGTTTATGCGACGTGTACAAATTTTAGTGCCTGCGTATTGACCACCACTCTCTGCCGGAGTACATCTAATAGTACTCCTTTCAAGCAAGCGAGGCTGTTCGTCAAGTAGGGTGAATATGGACCGTTGATCTGCTTTTCTAACCATCCATTTTCCTGATGAGTGGATTGGTGGACCGCTCTTTTTAGGCCAGGCGTACTCGGGGTCGACCTTACATGCATTCGGATGCTGTAATCCCTCACCGGTCTACAGAAATAAAACGAACCGGGTTAACACACCCAGATCCCGGACCGAGTGGCTATACATCGTTTCAACCCCTGAGGTCTGGGCATCGATCCGGTGGCTAACATGGAGTGTGTGTACTGATATGGGTGTGTACTAACAAGCTAACCCAAAATAAAAATAAAAATTAGGGCCATAGGCCCCACTAAATTTATAATTAGGACCCCCTTATCCAATTTTATATGTTTACTTTTATCAGACGGCTGTAGATTAATATTGTGCATTAATTTCTAACTGTTTTCCTCTAGTGTTATCCATCCATGATGAGTTTTGCTCCCTAACTTTGGCAGGTGGCATGAAATTAAAATTCATTTCACATGGAAGATTTAAATTTGCTTTAAGATAATTCAATGGGCTCCATATAGGGTCTCATGTTGCTTCAAAAGGTGAGGTCCTTGTGTGGCAAGGCATTTTGGTCTTTTTTTTCTTTTCTTTTCTTCTTCATTTTTTGAGAGGAGGGGATCACACAAATAACTGAAGCCTTTTTAATGGTTAGTAGTTGTATGGACAGATACTACACTCATCTATGAGGCTAAAAAACTTCAACAAATCTCTAGTGAAGCTTTATCGAGCTTCTTTAGGCACAAACTCTTATGTGGAAGTTATGACGATCAAATGTGGTTTCTTTTGTATGTGGTGTTTATTTTTGTTGGTAGGTATTAATGGTGAGAGTTTATGAAAGAGAAGAGGGTACGATAATTAACTTTGTAGTTTTGTTTTTTTTTTTTAAAAAATATAAATGGTAAAAGTTTGTGAAAGGGAGAATGATGTATAAGAATATTATAATGGATGAATTTTTATAATTGAATAATGTTGTAATAGATAAATTTTGTAATGAATGAATGTGATAAATGTTAGAATGGATAAATATTATAATAGAAAATGATGTTTAAATTAGGTGATTCAAAAGTCATTCGAAAGTTCATCAAATTATTTTTCCAACAAGTAAAAGATCACCTAATTTGGACATGTTACGAGGAAATTATGATCGTTTTCATTGAATTGACAATCTATAATGCATATCAACTATCCACTATGAGTATCATGATCCACGGTGAATATCAGCGAATTATAGTTAATATCGTCGATCCACGGTTAATATCAACGATTCTCATTGTGGATCACTGATACACACTATGGATCGCTTATTGGATGAAAATGGTCATTACTCCTTTGTTACATGTCTAATTTGAACGATCTTATGCTTCTTGAAAAAATAATTTGATAAAATTTCAAATGACTTTGAAATTATTTCATTTGGATACCATTTGATTACCCAAAGTGGGTTTAAAGTTCATCAAGGAATGTGGATCGCCGGTACATACTGTAAATCACGATACAACAAAAATGGTCATTATTCCCTTATTACGTGTCCAATTTAGACAATCATATATTCATTGGAAATTTAATTTAATAAACTTTCAAATGACTTTAAAATAATCTCATTTGGACACCATTTAATTGTCCAAAAGTAGTACTAAATTTACTATGGCTTGCCAATACTCACTGGGAATCGCCAGCCCAACAAAAATGGTCATTACTTCCTTGTTACATGTTTGATTTGAATGATCTTATACTTGTTAGAAATGTAATTTGATGAAATTTCAAAGAACTTTGGAATTACTTCATTTGGACACTATTTGATTGTCTAAAAGTGAGCCTAAAGTTCATATATTTAAATATTTCATTCGATAATAAATGCTATAATGAACTTTGGGCCCGCTTTTGGGCAACCAAGTAATATCCAAATATATCTGGAATTTCATCAAATTACATTTCTAATGAGTAAAATATCACTTAAATTGAACATGTAACGAAGGAGTTATGACCATTTTCATGGAATTTATGACTCATAGAAAGTAATGACAATTATGACCGTTTAATAAAAATAATACATAAAAGTTAATATTATCTTAACCTAAACCTACCTTTGGCTATCATAGTTTCTATGTCGGAGAGTGTGGTTAAAAACCTTTAAAAAATACTTAAAAGTTCACTGGAATGGAGTGAATGACGTTGGACGCACATTGGAAGCTTGCCTGAGTAGGTCCCACGGAAGTGACAATGGTTTTAACGGCCAAATGGTCCTCTTCCGTGAAAAAAAAAATAAAGAAGAAAGGGAGGAAAATGCTAAATAGCCTTCCTCACGCAAGAGGCCCACTTATTGAACTCATCCCACATCATATGTGAGGCCCACTAGATCATCTTGGAGCAAATCCAAGGCGTTCACATGATAGGGTTTTAATTTCGTGCCTTTTGTCGAGATTTAAAGGAAAAACTCGTTACAAATGTACCATAGCGGTTTGAAATTAACGCACAACATTAATAAAGTTGTGGGTAACATTAAACACCATTTTTTAAAAAATGACTTTAAATGAGTCCCTGGGCATCCAATGAAAGTAAACTAACCAAACTAGCCGATGGGTAGTCCCAATCATTGATTTTATGGAGCCCATCTCCCTTCTTGAAAGTCACTCATGACTTTTATAAAAAGCTACCGCCACATGAAAAGATGATCAATAGGAAAACATTTTTATCTTAAGAAAAGTCAAATAATGTAAATGATTAAAATAACAATAACTTTAATATTGAGGTTATAATCTTTATAATGTTATAATTGAGAATTATTTTAATTAATAATTATATTTCTTACCTGCTAACTAAACCCATGTGATCCATGTCCTGTGTTCAGGCAACAATCCATTTTTTCTTATCATTTAAAAGAATTAATTGAAAATTAAAGTATATCTAAAGCTCAGGTGGACCACACCACAAGAAAAGTGTGAATTGAATGTCCACATTTAAAAACTTCTTATAGGCCACGTAAGTTTTGGATCAAGATGATATTTGTGTTGTACCTTCATCCATCTATTTATGACGTCATAAAATGGTTTGATGACAAATAAATATCAATGTAGGCCTTAGAAAGGCTTCAACCGTGAACGTCATTATCACCAAATTTTCCTATGGTGCGGTTCACTTGAGGTTTGGAAATGCGTAAAACTTGAGCTCATGTCTTAAAATGAGCTGTAAAAACGGATGGACGGCGTAGATAAGACACATAGATCACATGTGGGCCTCACAGAGATATAACGTACTGAGCTACGCAATCCGCGTTCAAGTTTGACGCTCTTGACTCGTGTACGGTGAGCTGATGAGTCCGTGCGTGGGGTCACCACACTAGCAAGGTAAACCTTCGAGAAATTACATGTCTTGCATCTTTTCACATGTACACTATTTTCCTATTCTAGCAACTGGAGTCCATGGTCTCTAAATCCAGACTGTTGATCTATTGATCTCATTAAAATCTCACAGATTTAGATATACTAGCAACTGATATGAGGACCATTTTTGTTGGATGTGGGCCGTTGTTGCGGCCACGCCTGTCTGAATTTAAAATGCGTGTGTATTGTGAGACGATCCACGCAACATGCCATATAATTTCTTCGCGAGCTGTAAATTTAGAGGTGGGCAACTGGACTCATTCCGGTTTTGCCAACTTCCTTAACCAAACTCAATCTGGCTCGTGACCGAGTTCAGCAGGCTTGACTCACTTCGAACGGAATTTTGGCTGGGTTGACCTGAACTGAGTCCGACTCTATCAAAGAAAACGAGTCGGATCGAGTTGGCTATGATTTGGATTGGGCCACCAGGTCGAGCCAGGCAGTCTACCGGCGAGGTCGAGCCAGGGCGGGCCGCTATGTCGAGCCAGGATGGGCAACCAACGTCACCAGCGAGGTTGAGCCAAGGTGGGCCACCATGCCCTAAAACGATCTCTAAATGGATGGATGGTGTGGATACAACACATACATCATAGTGGAGCCCAAAGAATATGATGACGTCACTTGAGTAGCTAATTCGTGTCCGTCTAGAGCCAGGGCTAGCCACGACCGAGGTTCCAGTCTCTGCCAGACCACCAATGAATTACACCCGAGCCAGGGTGGGCCACTAGCAGCTTACACCCGAGATCTCGAGCCCGAAAAAACAAAGAAAAAAAACTTTAAAATAAACATACCTTTTTTTTTTTTTTTTTTTAATACACACACTCAACACACACCCGCGCACACCGTAGTGGGATTTCACCACCTATGGGTATTGAACCCAAGACCTCATGTTGAAACTCCTCAAAGTCTATCATTAAGGTAAGCACTATCAGATGAATGGACGACGATGACCAATAAAGATTGGGTGCTGGGCTGCTAACTAGCTTAGATTTCTATCGGGTTCAGTGTGATGCCGGCACGGGTAGGTTTAAGGTAGATGAAATGATAAAGGTAAAAAAAATAAAAAGTTTAATTTATACTATCTGATACTGGTCCGAACTGGATTTTGGATCGAACCGGATTTGGCCGGATCTGATTTCGGATCGGATTACTACGTAACCTCAACTTGACTAAGTCAGAATTCAGAATAGAGTGAGTCTACTTGGCCCGAACCTGACCCTGGCATTCGGTTCGGATCCGGTCAGGTCATGCCCAGCTATAGGCCTCTAAGTATGGTGGCTGTAATACAAAGGTGACAATACCGGGACGAGTTCTCTTGAAATTTGCTCTACAAACGAGGGACATTTTCGTCATTTCAGTCGACATTAGAAAATCGGAAGGAAAAAAAAAAAAAAAAGCCGAATTGCTGGTTGTAGACAAAAGGGTAGATTCCAAGGAGTCTCCTCCCATTTTCACGAGAGCTTCTCCATTTCGATCGATTCTTTATAAGATTCTGCAAAATCCCCAATTTTTTTTTCTCTCGCCTCTCGATTTCTTTTCTAGATCTTCCATCAATCAGAAATTCTGCGATTTCTGGACGTTTTTTGGCTAATTTTTTTCAGTTCGGATCCGACGCGATCGAACGGTCCGATTCTCTGCTGGAGGTTCTAGCATTTTGAGGTATAGATTCATTTCGATTTCTTGCATTTCTGGCATTTTTTTTGTTGATTCGATAAGACGTGGATCCGATTTTTCGAATTCCTTTTTTTTTTCTTCTTTAGATGTATAACGAAAGACGGTTTTTTGTTAATGTTTTCCTATTTTTGGGGGATTTTTCGTTGATTTGAAAAGGTATAAATCGTATATCTTGATTTCTTTTGAGATTAAATATTTCATAAGGTATTGATACGATTTCTTTCTTATAGATTCTTGATTTCGGAAAAGAAAAATAGTGATTTTAATTTGATTTTATCGATTTCGTTTTGGATTTATGTTCTTTTCTTCTAATGATAGTGGGTTGGGTATGTAAACGTACAATTTTTAAATGTTTTTCTTCTGATTCTTTTCCTGTCTGATTCGATGAAGGAAGATCTGACGTTGTCCGACCTTTTGATTCATTGTTCAAAATCTTAGCATTTTGAGGTATCGATTTGATATCTTCGATTAAACTTTTGACTCTGTAATTTTCTGAGTTTTCTCAATGGAGAGGAAGAAATAAGGATTTCTTGATTTAGGAATTCAAAAACTTCGATTTATTTATGGTTGTTTTGGCTTTTGTATTTGGTATTCATTGCAATGTTTTTGAAACAAGCACAAGGAATTTCTCTGCTTTTTCCCCCTTTTTTCTGATATTTTGGCTTGAAAAGGAAAACCAGTTTCATTTTTCTCGGAAAGCATTCTTGTGGTATTGTCAGGTCTCTTCCTCAGGCATTTGATCCTTCTTTATTGAAGTTTATAAAATAGATTATGTCATTTTAATTAATATGTTTATGTGTTGAAGAGTATATGCGAGATTAGCTATTTTTCCCTCTAATTTTTACGTTTTCCCGCATTTGATTGTATTGATCCTTTTTTTTGTTCCTGATATGCTATTTTGGAAGCATTGAAATTAGATAGTATTTCTTTCTCTGTCATGTTTGAGATGTTGTTTTATACATTGATTATTGATTCATGATGTTGGGTTCTGTTGCTCTATCTCTCTCTGTCTTTCTGGGCAGGAAGATGTTTGGAGGCGACAACGGCAATCCTTTGTTTCCTGTTTTCTTGGAGGAAAACCGGTTCCAGTACGACTCTAATGCATCAACTCAACTGCAATTGTTTGGAAACTGTGAGATTTCTCAAGAACCAGTTACTCTAGTTTGTTTGTTGATTGGCAAATGCACTTCTTGTTACTTTATACTCAACTGTGTATCTGTTAGGGGTCGTTTGGATGCCTGTAAAGTGCTTAAGTAGGAATCTATTTACAGGTAATCAGATTACAGGGGCCATTTGGATGGGTATATCTGCATGTAATCAGATTGCAGGCTGTAATCCGATTACAACTGTAATTTGAAACATGAGAAAACGTCATGTTTCAGATTACTGGTAAAGGGATTTCAGGCAACAACTATAATTTTTGAAAAATTTCAAAGCAGGGAGAGCTGCCGATCATCTTCCAATAGTTAAAGGACCCAAAACGATAGAAGAAGAAAAAGAAGACAAACCTCTCCCTCTCTCTCTGTTACTGTTGCTGGGGCTGAAACTTCTCATACGTTGGGATGTTGTCAAAACTTAGTGTTGTGTTTGAATTAGTGGGCCCACTTCCGTGGTCCACCAAATGATTTGTTTACCGTAAAAATCGGCCACATGCTTTATTGATTTGGGCTCATTCCAATTACCTGTTTTACATAAAAACTTTGTGTCCTTTAATTATTTTTAAAGGATTTATCACTCCAAGCTCTGTTGTGACTTATGAGTGAATACCTAAACACAGGCTGTAAACAGATTTCAAGTTATCCAAGCATAGACAACTGTTTCCCTATAATCAGATTACAGCTTAAAGCCAAACAGACCCGCATGTAAACACTTTACACCTGTAATCAGATTACTTGTAATCGGATTACAACTTAATGACTTTACAGGCTTCCAAATGAACCCCCTAGTAACTTGTTTTGCTACTGAGGCGTTTGACATTTTCTGTCTTTCCCCCTTCCTGTTATATGTGGTTAAATGTTTTGTTGTGGTTGAAAATTTTCTGTATAGTTTTGTGCAGATTGGGCCCTAAACCTATGTTGGTTTTCAAAATGTCTATGCTTGGTTTTTTCCTTTGCTTCGAATCATTCATCAGTGCTCTCCTACTTGTTTCTTATGCCTATTTATATGGATTGAAAATGCCTCTGTTTTAATTTTTCTATTTTGTTGTATGGAGATCTTTTTAGCCTTTCATCAATTTTCCCCGTCTTTTTTTTTTTTTTTGGCTCATTTATTTCATATATCAATTGCTGATTTCTTGTCTTGTGTTGGGCTGATTTTTTGCTGCATTTGTTTTCATATTGTCAAGGGCTAATGTCTTGTGCTGATTGTGGTTGTTTCTTGATTCCATATGGCTTTGCCATTTTGATTTGTTTATTTCTTGTTTTGCTTTTGTATTTCATTTGGTGACTTTTACAATGTTTGTATTACATTCTCAAGCTCACACGCCTGTAGCAGTATGTACTGAAACCCACCAATGGGCTGTTGTTACCAACAATAACCAGCTTCTCCCACTATGTGACATCTCCACCAACCATATTGAATTTGCCCTGAACAGGTTGCCTTGAAAAATTCTGAACTAGATTTTATCGTTTTGCATTCCATGGTTTTTATACTATATGCAATTAGAAAAGGAAATCAAGATAGGAATTTCTTTTGCCCCTTTCATTTATTTTTCTTTCTTCCATGGTTTGATCCCTCATCTGTCTTGATTGCCTTCTTTGCTTGTCTCCGGCAGTGTAATGCTCTGTGTGTGTGTGTGTGTGTGTGTGTGTGTGTGTTCTACAGCATTTCTTTGTTTGGTTTGTTTTTTTTTTTTTAAATTGTCCTCAATAGCGGACTAAAGACATGCCTATAGACTGAACCACACATTTTAACATGGGTGTCATGCCACTTGAGAATTGAGAATAATAACATATCAAGCACAAATGCAATATCCACATGTCGATTGGCCATGCCATGCCTAAGTAAGATCAGAAATAAAGAATTCAGATCTATTTATGATGTGGACTGTCTCCATTATCATTTTCTAGCTTGTGCCTTTTAATTTGTTTACTGCAGATCTCAGAATATGTTTAGATATTTTACATTTTTGTGGTCTCTGTAGTACTGATTACTTATTTCACCGATTTCCACTATGTTGCAGTTCAAGCGGGTTGTAATGTTGATCCAGTAAACCATGTTGGCAATGATCATGTCTCTGCTCTAAATAGGCCAAGCAAAAGGAGCAGGGAGGCAGAAGATATTTCTAGACAGCATAAACTTCAGATTTCCTTGAATAACTTCTGTCAGGATGATGCTGATCGATCGGTGAGCATTCCGAATTTGAATGCTGTATCGACTGGGTTGAGGCTGTCCTATGACGACGATGAACGGAACTCCTCTGTTACTTCGGCAAGTGGAAGTATGACAACTCTTTCGGTCATTTTATCTCTTGGTGACAATTTGAGGTCCGAGATCGACCGTCAGAAGGAAGAGTTCGACCATTACATCAGAGTTCAGGTACTAATGGCTGCTTCCCATGGCATCACTCCATTCTCAGTTTTTAGAAATCTGTATGGATTCTCAAAGAACTCATTGAGTTGACTCCCTCAAGACTTGGGTTTACTCAAAAGGGGGTCAAGTAGGATTCTGATTCCCTCCCTCCTCATTGGCAAATGTGGGTGAGATCTAAACCATGCATCAGGTTGTCCCTCCTTTATGTGCCATCCCTGTAAAATCATGCGGTCTTGTCATCAGGCAAGCTACTAGTCCAGAAAGAATAAAAGGTTGGTAGAATGAAACCAATGGTCCACATTTGACAGCCGCATGCAGCCTCCCTGTTGACTGGACCGGCCTGATTCTTGAGCCCCAGAAAATCGAAGTCATAGCCCACCGTACGAACTTTAGTTGCATGGTATCGAATGGCCACTGGCTAATATTAACATTCTGCCACATTGAGCTTGCCATTTTGGAGCCAATTTGATTGACTTTCTCCATTCATAAATACTAGCGAAGTAGAGGCTATTTCAAATAAGTGTCCATGCTGTTGTAATACAGTGCAGTGTGCATTTCTGCCCATCCCTAACTGGGTCTTAAAGAAGTTGGCCAAGTACTCGGTGAATCGAATCGAGGCCTTGAGGCCCTTGAGGCCCTTGATTGAATCCTATTTGAGAATAAAGTTAAATTGCATGTCTCATAACTTGTCATCACCATTTGAAATGGCTTCCTTTTGGCTAATCTTCACTTCAAACAGGAAGAACACATTTCCAAAGGGGTAAGAGAGATGAGGCAGAGGCACATGGCATCTTTCCTAAGCACCCTCGAGAAAGGAGTTGGCCAAAAGCTACGGGAAAAGGAGCTCGAAATCGAGAACATGAACCGGAAGAACAGGGAGCTGGTCGAGAGGATAAAACAAGTGGCCATGGAAGCCCAGTCCTGGCACTACCGGGCACGGTACAATGAGTCTGTCGTCAACGTCCTGAAGAGCAACCTCAAACAGGCGATCGCCCAGGGCGCTGACCAAGGGAAAGAAGGCTGCGGGGACAGTGAGGTGGATGATGCAGCCTCCTCATTTGACCACAATACAATCGTGGGCGGGCCCACAAAACCAATCACCGGCAAGAATGCTGGGTTGAAGGAGCAGATGACCTGCAAGGCCTGCAAAATCAAGGAGGTCTCCATCTTGTTGTTGCCTTGTAGGCATCTGTGCTTGTGCAAGGACTGCGAGGGGTTCATCGACATCTGCCCTGTCTGCCAGTCCATGAAGACTGCCAGTGTTCAGGTTTACATGTCCTGAAAATAGAAAGAAAAAAAAACGAAAGAAAGAAAGAAAGAAAGAAAGAAAGAAAAAGTAAAATACAGAGAATTCAAAATGTATTGTATACAGTGGTCTGATAGCGTCCTTTTACAGGTTCAGCTTCTTCACCAGTGGAGTTAAGAGTCTGTATCTGAAATTATTGGACCTTGATTGAATGGTGGAGTTGGTTTTGTTGTTGTGGCTAATGTAGTTTTACCTTTTTTGTTTTATTTTTTGTGTTGCAGTTTCTCTGTCGCCTGGCCTTTGTGGATCAATCTTGGATTAAAAGAAAAAGAAAGTAGAATTGGGTGTGTGGTCCATCCATAGTTGGTGTTTGGTCTTGATCAATGTTTTAAAACCTTTGAGATGATATGGTGGAGCTGGAAGAACTGGGAAAATGGTGGAGCCATCCCTATGTGGTACGTGTGGGAGGTTGATGCATCCGTCAGCACCTTCCATCTGCTGGACCCTAGCTATCACATCAGTTGCCTTCAAAGCAATGTTCAAGAATAAAAATTTCTCGTGTACAACATGAAATGCTGGAAGGTGATGAAAGGTAAGGGCCCTTGATATCTGATAGCTGTGAGTTTCAGAACACGCACTGTCGATGACTGGGCCAATTAGTTGGATGGTCCTTATCGGCGCATCAGCTCGTGGAGGTGTGGTTACGGGTGAAGATGGCTCCACCACATTCTGTAGGCTGAGTCAGAGAAAGGGTGGCTGACCCAACCTCAGGCTGGGTTGGTGGAAGGGTGGTTGGTCAACTGCTTTTTCAGTGACCCGGTCATGACGCCATAATGATTCGAGTCTGAAATGGTTCAACAAAAAATTTGAATGGTTCCTCTACAATTATTGTAGCGTGATATTACTTTACAATTTTTCGTGTGGGTCCCACTTTGATGTGTGCACTACATCCACCAAGTACATCATATGTGTTCCTTTGTTACTCCTGTGAGCCCAAAAATCTGGCAGTCCAAAACTCAATGCAGGCCACACATGTAAGATCATGCCCAAAAACCTCTAAAATCATTCTAAAGTCACGTGTGTGGCCCGCCTGGGTTTTGGAGTGGCCTGATTTCTAGTGTGGCTGTTCATCTGGTTGTGCCAATCTGAATTTATCAGATTTGCATATACAAACAAGGCGGTCCCCAAACACAATCATGGGTGTCCCCATCCCAACTGTCTAATGTGGTGTGACCCACCTGTGTTTTGGATAACTCAAGTTTTGGAATATAGGGGGAACATGAAGGGGTGCATCCAATGGACGGAGTGGATGTGGGCCTGCATCACATTGGGGTTCACACACAATTGTGGTATAAGTAGGGCTGTACATCGAGTCGAGTCGAGTCGAGGTTGGCCAAGCTTGCCTCGACTCGTCCATGCTGTACTTGAGTTTGAGCTCGAGCTCGCCCTCGAGCTCAACATTGAAGCTTAGCTTGTTTGCCAAAGCTATCGAGTTGAGTTTACCTCGAGTCGAGCTCGAGCTTATTCATATGTTAACTTATTATATTTTTGGCTAAAAAATACAAATTAAATGTCAATCATGTTAAGTCTAAAATGTCTCATATGCCACATTACTAAGACAAAAAAAGAGCTATCATACCACAAGTTATCTTTAACAATCAACATCAATTCCAAAGAATTAAAATATATCAAAAATTATAAAATGTTAATGAAAAATTTTAAAGCTTACCTTCCTTCAAGTATTCAGGTCCATGTCTTTAATTCCATTCTCCTCTTCATACTCTTTAGCATCGAAACTGCTATTGTCCCAAATTAAATGCAACCAATCTTGCGTATATATCAATGCTTCAACTGTATTCGAGGGGAGTGAGCTTCGATACTTGCTAATTATCCTGCTCCCGGTGTTAAAAGCTTATTCTGATGCCATGGTCGAAATTGGAATTGATAAAATGTCTCGTGCCATCACCGAAAGTCTAGGATATTCATGAGCTCGAGACTTTCACCACTGCAAAACATCGAAATCATCTTTTTGTAGCCTTATGACCAGCTCCTTAAGATATTTCTCCACTTCGGATTTCGATTTTTGCGTCTCCGTTTCTTCTTCATCTAAAAAAGACATAAAGTTACGAAGTCGCTTGCCCGCAGTAGAAGAATTACCCACAGTTTGAGAAGTACCAATTGCACTTGATGTTTCGGCCGAATTATCAACATATGAAGCGAATAACTCTTCAATTACAATATTAATAATGACTGTATCTGTTGAAACTCTTTCGGAATTGGAATAAAGTGATCTGAAAACAAATCTAACCATTGCCATATTGTATCATAGATCCATGATAACTGCAATGGCCATTAACAAGTGACATTCAACCCAATACTTATCAAATTTCAACTGCATTCTTAAAACCATTGCTTTTAAAAAATCCAGACCATCAGCGACACACTTTTTTAGTGCATCCATAATGAAAATAATTTCATGAAGAAATTGATTTGCTGTGGGATACTTATTTCTTGAAAAAATCTTCGTGCAGTTGTAAAAGACTTTGAGAAACTGATAAACATCTTCAGCTTTCTTTCAGTCTTCATCACTTAGAACGTATGCGTATATTTTATCGCGCGCTGCAAGTTTGGGGAATGCAATTTTATATTCTAAAGCAGTATCCAACATTTCATAAGTGGAATTCCAGTGAGTGCAAACATCCAACTTCAACTGCTGTTTAGATTTCAAATCCAATCGTTGGATTATATCATTCCACGTACTCAGTCTTTAAGGTGACCCCCATATATATTTAACGTTATCTCATATGTTGGCAATCGTTGAATCAATTGCTTTCAGCTATTCTTGTACAATCAAGTTGAGTATGTGAGCACAACTTCTAACTTGGAATATTTTACATTCAAAGAATAAATTTTCAACAGCCTTGAATTGAGTACGTAAAAAAGAAACTAAAATATCGTTGGACGCGACATTATCTAAAGTAATTGAAGAAATTTTCTTTTTAATGCCCCACTCAACAAGACAGTTGTAAATGCAGTCGGACAATATCACACCGGTATAAGGATGAATGTAGCGGAAGTTTAAAATTCTCTTTTGTAGTTTCCAATCCGTATCAGCGAAGTGTGTGGTCAATGACATATATTATTTTCTCTGATTTGAGGTCATCTACATATCTGAAGTTAAACTTATTCTAGATACGGATGTTAGGAGAGCTTTCAAGTTACCTTTCTCAACAGCATACATCTTCATGAACTCTCTTTTCACAGTAATACAAGAGGCCTTCTCACATATGAGATTTAGAAATTTGTAAAATCTCATGAAAACCTTGCTTTCTACCATGGTAAATGACTTCTTATTGACCATCACCAACCTCGCAAACCACTCTTTCAGTTTATTCGAATCATACTTATAAGTTGAGAGTACAGCTTGAGAGTCGTCATTTTCAGAAATGGTAAATGAAAGCAGTTGCTGGATTCTACCCTTCATTGTTCTTGATCTCTTCACATATACATTTATTAAGATGCTTCTGATAGTGAGTTGTAGAAGAACCAGAATGCGTGCTGTAAAGAGTTTTACAAAACTTACATATAATCTTGACTGAACCATCTAGTTGCGTGATCTCATCAAAAGATTCTCATATCGCTGATCTTTTTTTTTTCTTTCCTTTCACCGAACCTGAAGCTGTTTTAACATTGTTTTCTAATTTTTCTTCATCCACAATAAAAGGAGATGTGATTGATGCACCAGGGCTAGGAGTACTTGAGTTTTTTTTCAATAGTGATTTAAAAATCAAAAGATAACAAGGGTAGAGTAAGATCAGGGCTTTTATAGGTTGAAGTAATTAGTCAATCACATTTATACATATATATAAATATATAATACAAACAATATCAGACCCCTTTATAAACTGTAAGACACAAATGTCTCAAATAGTCTCCTAATAAATAAATCTACCGGCATACATACATATACATAATTATAAATTGTCCATAATTGTTTCAAATTTTGATTACTAATTGTCTCTAAATATTTTATTCCTATTTGTCTTTATCTAGAGGTGTTAATTGTCTTTATTCCATTCAGTAACATACCATGTACTGTCCCCATACAATTTACATGCGAGCCAAAATTTCTGCAGCACCTCTCTATATTCTTTAGATATATATAAAATTTAATACTAATTAGTTGTCACACCTACATGTAATCTATTACACATGTAGTGGAAACCAACTAGTAAAGAATCACATATCCGGAGGAAATATAAGGAAACATTATCGAAATTTCCACTACATGTAAATTAAATGATGACAACCTAAGTACATGGTATGGTACCGAACTGTCCAAAATGGGACAATTTAGAAATTCATAAAGAACAAGTATTTTCAATGGAATGATTGTACTTAATCAATATAAATTTTTAAACGGGAGGTATATTGCTAAACCACTAGGTGAGCTAAATATTAATTAATAACATCAGATGACAAATAATCGTAAGCATCAATATTTAAAGAATAATTATCAAAATATATAAGAAACAATTTATCCATACAACTACAAGTCTACAAGAAAAAAAATTTAAGTGTAAATAAGAAGATAATGCATATTATGGTAGACAAGTTAAGTCACAGCATTTTAGTAGGAAAGTTAAGTCAATGCATTTACTTCATACAAGTGCAACTACAAGTCTACAATATTACAAATATACAACTAAAAAACTTAATACATCAAAGTTAATATTTAATATTCTCCTATCCTACTTAGAGCTGGGCATCGGTTCGGATTAGATCGGATTGGGTATAACCCGATCTGATTCGAAATCTCTATAGCCTAATCTGAACTCGGACCGATCTGGGACCGAGTCCGAGTCACCTGACTCGGACCGATCCAATACATAGTTGGCCTGACCCGAACCTACTCCGGCTCGGTTAGGGAAACCGAGTCGGATCGGATTTGATACGATTCAGATCGTTTAAATTTAATTCGACTATTTCATATGGTGTGGTCCTCTTCAGCCTTTAATATATCACATTTTTTTGATCAACGCCTAAAATAATAAATCAAAATAGATGAACGGCTTAGATAAAACATATACAGCAAGGTGGGCCCCACATAACTTTGAAAAAATTATATCAGTGCTTTCCCATATGTATTACCATGTTTACGTGCACTGCACGCAAGTGCAGTGCCGTACTTTTCACGTCATTCGTCACTTGCTGATGATGGGGTATGTGTTATATCCAAACTGTCCATCCATTTGGCGAGCTCAGCTTAAGGCTTGAGACAAAAAATAAGATAGATTTGACTATCGTGGGGACCACACAAATTGTTTAACGGTGAAAATCATTCTCTACTACTATTTGTGGTGTGGTCCAGATGATCTTTGGATATTATTTATTTTTTGAATAATGCTCTACAATGATATCTAAAAATATATGAACAGTGTAGATATAATAAATACATCACGGTGGGCCATGCAACTTTGATATCCTTTGAATCGTTCGTACAACTCAGAGCTCGAGGAGCGTCGGTGCTCGTCTTCTCACGACACGTACCTATATATAGCTGGAGACGGGACGGGAGTGTATGTCAGATATACATCACGTGGGCGTACGGAGAGGGGAACGGACTGATTACTCTCCCTGACATAGTCGGTGCTGGGTGGGCCCCACCATGATGTATGTGTTTCACCATGCCGTCCATATATTTTTACAGATCATTTTACGATATGAGTTTAAAAATGAGGTATATCCAATTCTCAAGTGGACCACATTACAGGAAATAGTGTTGAATGAGAGTCGACCATTAAAAACATGTTGAGGGCCATAAAAGTTTGGATTAAGGTGATCTTTGTTTTTTCTCTTCATGTGGGACCGTATGACCTAATCAACGGATTGGATGTCAAATAAACAGTATAGTAGGCCTTAGGAGGATTTTAATGGTGGATATCCAACCGCTATTGTTTTCATGTGGTGTGGTCCACCTGAGATCGATATTCCTCTCATTTTTGGTACCAAGCCATAACTTGAACTTTAAAAATGAATGGACGGAATGAATGAAACACATACATCTGGATCAGGTCGGTTCGGATCGAATCAGATTCAATCGGATCGGATTCCGGGTCGGATTGGTCCGGGTAGGCATGGACCTGAATTCGATCTGAAGAGATTTCAAATGTAGCCTAACCAACCCGATTTGCACCGATCCAGGCCGTCAAATTGGTTTGGATCGGGTCGTAACGGGTCGGATCCATCGGATCGGGTCAGGATTGCCCAGCTCTAATCCTACTTTAGATCAGATCCATAATTTTCGTCATCCAAGCTCGGGCTGGTGATAGTATCCTTTCTAATATTATCATTAACCTCCCCAGAATCAGAAGGTGGGGAGACTGTTTCACTATGCTCTTGTATAGATTCAGCTAATTTTTTCAAACTATTTTTATGAGCTTATCTATATGGAATACTCAAGTTTTTGTAGAATGAGGCGAGTTTGGAAATAAACTTTGATGACTTCTTGCTTGTCAAGCTTGGTCCTGCTTCTGCGTTATATTGTCAAGGAGCACATTGTTGATATCTTGATGCACCTGCCTCTTCCTTTCTTAACTTCAAGGCTAATTGTAATTGTTCTTTTTATAGTCTTTTTAATCTAACTTCATTCTCCTCTTCCTCTTTCCTACTTATTCTCTTTACCCTCTCTATGTCAGAATTTTCGTTGATTAGAACGAGTCTGTTATTGTATATCTTATGACTAGTTGTATTCGGTGTGGGGGAGGGGGTAGAAGGCTTCTTGTTGGAGTCTACAAGAGCCTGATGTAAAAATCGTATCTCCTCTTATGCTTTAGGACATGATTTTGCATCTCCCCCCGACCTGATAAGTGTAGTCTAAGCCGATTTGTTTTGTTAACAAATCTGGCCCAACACAATTTATATTGGATTTTCATTCTTCCAGAGTTTGGGGAGTACACTTGGGATCTATAATCCCAAATATCGGTGGATGAATCATCTAAAGACATTGCTACACACCATTTAGAAATAAAGCATATTTAGCTTCCAATTCTCTAAGGCTTCTTTTAGTTAAGGAAATGACTAGAGTTCTTAGATCACTATACGTTAGAGTGCTTCCTAGTTTCTTAAACATAAATGGATAGTGCAATCAATCAAAACGTAGACTGTCCATTACTCTATAACACACCCCACAGGCTACCTTAACAAAATACACGAACACGATGATTCCATCCATCTAAAACTGTAATTTACCCATGATGTGGCCCCAACAAAAGTATGGTTAAAATTATTGCATGGAGCTTTATTCTATAATCAATCTTTATAGGCCATCTCAAAGGCTATTGATTGGTTGACTAGAACGGGCAACCTTTGCTAGTTTTTTCATCATAATCGATGAAGTGTGAGCTGAACATAAAGGACAATTCAGATAAATTCATTGGACTATCCACATGACCCAACCCAACCACCCCAACCCGACCCGACTCAACCCCAACCCCCCCAACCCATCCCAAACCCCAACCCGACCCAACCCAGCCCCCCCAACCTGACCCAGCACCCAACCCGACCCAATCCAGTCACCCAAACCCGTCCCAAACCCCAACTCGACCCAACCCAGCCCCCAATCTACAATAAATTTACACTAAATCTACATTAATATAAATCTACAAGTTAAATAAATAAAAAATAAGTTAAACACCTACCTTGGAGAGATTGGGAGAGAGAGAGATCGGGCCGAGTCGAGATTAGGTGCGGGTTCGCTCGGAGAGATCGAGAGAGTGAGAGAAAGAGAGATAGAGACTGGTGGAGTGCTGGCCGTGCGGGCAGCGTGCTGGAAGCCTAGACTGGTGGTCCGGTGGAGTGCTGTCGGGGCGGGCGTGCGGGCAAGTGATTGGGTGGGGTAGTAGAGAGAAAGAGAAGAAAGGGAAAGGGAATAGGGCCGGTCGGGTAGCTAGGGTTTCTTTTGTTTTTGTTTTTGTTTTTGGTTTTTTTTTTGTTTTTTTAAAATATTTATTTCCAACTTAAACTTACGTATATTATATATATATATATAATATTAAAAATTTTAAATTTATTAATCGAGCCGGGTCGAGTTCGAGTTCGAGCTTCGAGTTGAGTTGAGTTGAAATGCCCCATGCTCGAACTCAACTCAAGCTTCACAAAAGTAGCTTGAGTCGACCTGAATCAGCCATTCAAGCCGAGTCAATCCGAGCTAACTCGAGCGAGTTTTTCGAGCTAGCTTGACTCATGAACAGCCCTAGGTATAAGCTTAATAGAGGAACTGGGCTTGGGTAGGAACCATCTTAACTACCAAAAAGGGCTTTGGAATGGGTACTGTCTTGCAACACCAGGGCCCATTGTGTAAATCACCCACCTCTATAACCCATTGAAAGCTTTGCTAGAATACCCCCAGGCACACTGCAATATGATATATCAGGACCTGTTACCTTTAAACCCAGAGTCACTCCCAATTATCCAAACCGATATGGCATTGATGTTTTTTAGCAAACCTCACCCATTGAATTGTAATTGGGCCTGACTGGACCTGACCGGGCCAACCCAACCCAACCCAACCGGTCTAACTGGATTGTGGTACTGGTGGAGAACTGTATTAAAGATTGCTACTGGGGATTGCAAATCTGTGGTAATATTTTGTTCTGGATTTTGGCTCAAGTTGGGCTGGCCAGCCAGCCCATTGATGACTCATATTGGAACTGGGTGGGACTGGTGCCCGAGACCGAAATACAAACTTAAATGGGCCTTATTTTTCAGCTGAGCTGAACCACTACCGATTTAGCATGGCTCAGAAACAGGCTCAGTAGCAGGTTGGACGGAAAATAAACATTTTCCCTCCATATATCCATCCAGGCCTTTTTACCTAATCAACAGGTTGGACGGAAAATAAACATTTTCCCTCTATCTAGGTATTTTTGACCTCGAAAGTGTGGTCCACCTGAGATTTGAATCTGCCCTTTTTTTTTCTTTTGGTTCATGCCCTAAAATAATTATCCAAAATGGATGAACGGCATTGATAAAACGCATGCATCATTGTGGGGCCCACAGAGCACCGTCCAGTGGCCATGTCCGTACTGGCAGTGTCAGTACCCAATCCGCGTCCTGTGAAAGCTTGAATAACCATCGCGAGTCATCACCCACATCCACATGGCACTCAGCACTCGGTTAACAAAGGTTCCTCCTGAATGTTTTGCTGAGTGCTTGTGGCCCTCAGTAAGTTTTTAATGGTGGCTGTTCAATCACCACTGTTTCCTGTGGTGTGGTCCACCTGAGAATTATATCTACCTCATTTTTAAAATTTTTTTTTGGTCTCATGTCCTAAAATGATATGGAAAAAATGAATGGACGCATTTTCATTTAAATGAGCTGGATCCTTACCTTGGATGTATAATCTACATAAGCATTATAAGCATTGTCACACAAGACATCTCCATCAAAAATAAGGAGAGTAGGTAACCCGTTTCCTGTCTTTGTTTCTATTGCCATTCTAGTACATTATTTCCATTGAGCATATTCACCACCTCATGGGAGTTGCCTTTGATACCAAGCCATTGGGTCCCTTTACTCTGGGTTAGCCATAACCCGCCAAATGCAACGTAGAATTCCACTGGGCTAGGTGAGTGGAGAACATTCCATGTATGTCAGCCAGGAAACCACAATAATCGTTGCTGATAACTACATCTGAACCACCAAGACGATCCATCAAAGTTCTATTTTACCCAGCCTGACCAAAGGGGCACCGTCTTACCCTTCCAATCGTCTCAGATGAACTTCGTCCCCGCCTTGACGATCCTGAGCTTGGAAGAGATGTTCCAAAACTCAAGAGATAGCTATGCTTTGGTGGCCATGTAGATGTCCTACCACATAGGGGTGCACACGAGTCGGTTCGGTTCTGCGGTGAAACCAGAACCGAACCGTTCCTAACGGTTCTAGGAAAATCGGAACCGGAACCAGACCGTTTGCACCCTAGAACCGAACTGGAACCAGACTGTAAAAACCAGTTCGGTTCCGGATCGGTTCTACGGTTCTCGGCCTTTCGTAATCCTGAGAGAGAGAGAGAGAGAGAGAGAGAGAGAGCATGGCTGCCGGTTGGGTGTGGTGGAGCGTCGGGTGGCCGGTGGTCTTGTGAGAGAGAGAGAAGATAATGGAACGGCGGCATCAGGGACGGCATGAAGAGAATCAAGAGATTATATTAAAAAAATATATATATTTATTGCTTGGGATGTCCAATTCCAGGTTCGGTTCCAAGGTCGGTTCCACGGTTCGGTTCAGTTCTACAGAACCCCAAACGCATGCATGAAGAGAATTCCACTGGGCTAAATATTTGATGGGTTATTTATTTATTTATTTATTAGGATCCCAAGAATGGTTGGATTATATACATATATAAGTCAATCCCAGTAACATCTATTTGAAGAAATGGACCGAAATACACAGGGGCACTGTCTTATTTATAACGAAAGTTTGTGTGAGTTTTTTAGAACCATTTAAATCTATTAGTAAATGGTTCTCGAACACTCGGTATGTATGTGATTACAATTCCAATTCACTTCATTTTTTTTCTTTTGTTTTTTTCATTGTCCAATGAGTGATTTTTCAAATTAATCACAAGGATTATTTAAATTTTTGTCTCATTGAAGAAAACTATTTATAAAAGTAATTAGCTAAAATAGATCCTGCATTTCACTAAGGCTGGCAATGGTTTGAGCTTGTGCCCAATAAAATCAAAATTTCGACCAGAGGCCAGCCAGACCAATTCAAAATCCTGACCTGAGCATGGCCCATTGTTAGGACTTCCTTTCACCTTAGACTGTCTTTCACCTTCCTCGGTGTGTTGCTGGTGAAGATCATACATGATTTATCCTTGCTAACAATCTGTCTAGGATGTTAAGAAGATAATTAATGACAACCCACCTTGGTGGTCTCAAGGAAGATTACCTTGTCATTAGCAAATTGCAAGTGGGAGATTTCTAGACCTCTTTTAGACATTTGCATTGGGTTGATTAAGTCCCTCCTGGCAGCATTCGAAATGGCCGCCGAAAGAGCCTCCAAACATAGGATATAAAGGTAAGGCATGATTGGGTCCCCTGCCTTAATCCTCAATGAACCCCATTCTAACTTATTGTAAGCTTTGGCTATGTCCAGCTAGCTATGTGTATTGGCTCATTTGCCTTAACGGGTACTAAGAGGGTGGAAGGCATCATGATCAACGAAGTATATTGTCATGAAATAATCTCTTTGTACTCGCTTACAGGGAGATATCAGATTGTGGATAGTGGGTCTGGGGTGATTCACCATGATTTTGGCAATTATCTTATAAGGGCTTGTTTGGATTTGTACAAAGTATGAGAAAGGAAATAATATTTCTCAGAAAACCTTATTTTCAGGAAATTGTGAGAAATGGAACATAATTTTTCTTATTTATTTTTCATGAGATTTCTCGAGAAAAGAAAAGTTATACTTATTTTTAATTTTTTCATTTGGGCAAAAGAAATTTTTTCTTGAAAAAATATTCTTAATAGTTATTAACATGTCACATTAGCATATTTAGCACATATGGAACATTAATAAATGAACTGCTACACGTGGTATACTTGAAGTTGAATTGTGGCTTATGTAGTACATGTGGGGTGTTTGAAGCTGTATTGTGGCACATGGCGTCAAAGACATATTGGTACACTTGAAATGTGGGCATTGAAGGTCGAATGGTAGCACTAGTGCATATTGGCACATTTGCACATACATCATATGTGGAGAAATTGAAGATGGACAAAGGTACATATGTCACATTGTCATATGTGGCTAGCATTGCACATATGAGGTGTAATGTATATGAATTGCTAGCAACTCTTGACTAAAGCTGCACCCTAGTAACACTAATAATGTAGCCCACATGCGTATTAGATATAGGACCTACAATGAAAAGCAATGATTCCCCCATGTGAAAAGCAATGACTCCCCTATGTGAAATGACATTGTGCTTTCACTGTGAGGCTTGTATTTAACGCCTAGACATGATGTTGTATTGTCATTGTCCCAATCAAATAACTTGAAATGGCAATGTCCACCTTCGTACCATTACACAAACTATCAAATATAGGGGGTTAAAGGGACCAAATGGCACGTTGGTGCACGTGATGGTATAATGGCAGTGGCCAAGTCACATGGATTAAATCATGTTAGGTGTTACATTAGCAACTGTAGCACATGTGAGGCTATTGAAAGTGGATGATGGCATATTTGGATTTAACTTGAAAAAAAATGATTTTCCTTCTATTGTGGGAAAATGTCTTTCTATGTCTTTCTTATAGTGGAGGCCAAAAAATAAAAAAATAAAAAAATGTAGCCCAACAAAAGGTACCGCACATGTATTAGATGTGGAGCCAGTAGAAAAAAACAATAACTCCCCTATGTGAAATGACACTATGCTTTTCATTATAGGACTTGCGTTTAATGCGTACGCAACGTTGTAATATCATTGTCCAAATCACATAACTTGAAATGACAATGTCCATCTTCATACCATTACAGAAGCTGCCAAATGTAGGACACACTGGTGCATGTGACGCTATAATGGCATTGACCAAGTCACATGGACTAAATCATGTTGAGTGTTACATTAGCAATTATGGCAAATGTGAGGCTATCGAAAGTGGATGATGACACATTTGGGTTTAACTCTTGAAAATTGATTTTCCTTTTATTGTGGGAATATCCTTCTTAAGGTAAAGGTGAGAAAATTAATTTATTAATTGTTCAACTAAAAAAATACCCCCCCACCCCCCCCAAAAAAAAAAAGAAAAAAAAAACACCTTCACAATGATTAGAGGAAAATAGTGTTATTTGGTGGCAAAAGCCTAATGACGGCTTTTCCCATCTATTTGAAAGAGACGTCCACTTTAGAACCGTGTAATTTCAAGTGGACCACACCAAAAAGAATAGTGGGTTCAATGGTGGATGTCATTATTCCCATTGTGGGTCACTTGAGCTTTAATCTACCTCATTTGTACGCTCATGCTTTAAAATGATCTAGCAAAATGAATGGATGGCACGGATGAATCACATAAATCATAGCGCGATGGACAGAGTTTTCATAAAATACCCTACTTAAAAATTATTACTTATTTACTTTTAACTACCTATAATTACAACCAGTCAAACAGGCCCTTAAAAGGCTGATGGGCCTCCAGTGAACAATTGCCGAAAAATTCTCCTTTTAGGGAACAAAGTAATATGAGTATGTTAATCTACTATAAGAAAAATTTATGAGTAAAGAAATCATGGACTATGATTTGGACATCTTTTCCAACAAATGGCCAATATTTGTGGATGAAAATGACCCAGTAACCAAGCATGTGGACCAAAGGATTTGGGGGGTCCAATATGCCAAACAACATCTAAAACTTCCTAATCAGTAAGGGATCGAACTAAGTTAACATTTATCCTGGGACTCACTAATTTGCTGATATAATTCGTCATGGCAAGATTCACGTTGGTGTCACCATTGTTGGATGTTGGAGTTTTTAATGAAAGGCTACAAAGTCCACTTATAGTAATGGAAGATTATTCTTAAGAACATTTTCCTTTATTGCCTTCAATTTACATTAAAGCCATTGACTCAAGGAAAGACATGAGAATCAAGGAGAGGAGAACATTAGAAGCCATTAATCTAAGGAAAGACTTCATAATTGAGAAGAGGAGAAGACCACTATCTTCTCTTAATTATGATCATTAACATTTTCGGCACTTAATTTTCAGAGCTTATTTATTAGTTTATCAAACAACACCCTTAGGCTAGCATAGCCTAGGCTGGATGCAAATTGGGTACTGAGTAACTCAAATGCTATAGTGTACTGAGTAAACTTTGTGGGGTCCACTTTGTGCATGTGTTTTATCCACATTGTCCATCCAATTTTCTAGCTAATTCAAGGGCATCAGCCCAAAATTGAAGCATATCCAAGTCTCCAATGGACAACCTAAAACTTACTAGGTTTATAGAAGTTTTGGATCAAGTTGATATTTGTTTTTTATCTTCATCCATGTCTGTGTGACCTTATCAACGGGTTGGATGACAGATAAACATCACTGTGGAACCTAGGAAGGTTTCTAAGGTTGATGTCGTTATCCCCACCTTTTCCTATGGTGTGGTCCACTTGAGCTTTGGATATGCTTCACTTTTGGGCTTATACCCTTAAATGATCCTAAAAAAAGCCATTATCTTCACTATTTCCTATGTTGTGGTCTACCAAAGCTTTGGATATGCTTCAATTTTAGGCTCATACCCTAAATAATCCCGAAAACTGGATGGACGATATGGATAATGACACATACATCACAGTGGGCCGCATAGATTTTATTCAGTATGCTCTAACTTACTCAATACATTGGATAATGACACATACATCACAATGAGCGCCACAGAGTTTATTCAGTATGTTAGTGTGTTTGGTAAAACTTAATTTTAGAACATATCATCGAAAATTGCTATTTTAGTGATTTTGTTAATTTAGATAGTTTAGTAATAAAAAGAAATTAAATACTTAATTAAAAAACACTTAAAATTTAAGATTTTTTTTAGCCACCATCACTTGGCTTTAATTTTAGAGTTGGTAAGCTATATCTTTTAAATCTATTGATAACTCTTGATGAAAATATCTCTACAAACATTTGGAACAGGCATTATTATACCCTGGCACTCTTTAAAAAGAAATTGGATATTGACATGTGAAAGTTCTGTGAGCCCCCACACCATCCATCCATTTTGCAAGATCGTTTTAGAACGTAAGCTAAAAGAATGAATCAGATCCAAAGCTTAAGTAGGCCACAACAGAAAGCAATGGGGACAATGATGCACACCATTGAAACCTTCTATGAACCCTCTATGATTTTTTCCCCATCCAATCTGTTCATAAGATCACACTAACATAGATGAAGGGAAAACATAATTATTAGCTTGATCCAAAATTTCCGTGGGCTCAAGAAGCTTTCAATTTTAGGCATTTCATCCCACTGTTTTTTGTGGTGTGATCCAATGAATATTTGGATCTCCTTCATTTTTTGGTCCATACCTTAAAATAATCTGAAAAAATGTATGGACAGTGTGAATATAACACACAAATCATTATGGGTCTCACATAGCTTTGTCATGTGAAAACAATACCAACCTGGGTACGGTTTTACTGCACGGAGGTCCCTTGATGGGGCAGTTACTGGTGAAACGTAACTGGGTGTTGCCTGAATGTGGCCTACCTTGATGTATGTGCCATGTATCCAAGCCATCCATCAGTTTTTCTAGATCATTCTAGGGCATGGTCCCAAAAATGAAGCATATCCAAATCTCACCATAAGAAATATTAATGGTGATTGATCATCCATCATTAAAAACTTATTGAAAGCCACAAAAGTTTTGTATCAAACTTATATTTATGTTTGGGTCTCACTAATGCACTTTAACCATAGAATTAAAGGCCACAAATGTAAAATTAAAATCTAAATATACAATTGACAATTTTGAGAGGACTATCAACTATTTGTTTCCTTACACAATTAATTTATGCTACTGCATATAACAAATATTAAAAATCTAGACAATTCTTCTACTTAACCTTATTTGGTGGGGAAAGTATTAAAATTTTATCGAATTTATCAAAGGTGTACCGATTTTAAAAAAATTGCAATAATCGCTTTCATCTCTCACTCCACGAAAGATAGAATTGAAATGACACTGACAAATATAACAAATTTATAATTTTCAGACATTTGTGTTTTGTGTTTTCCAAACAAGTTTTTATTAAAAAAAAGTGCTTATTTTCATATATCAAGACTTTTTATACTTTAAGCTTCCATTTACTTAAAATAAATTTTAGACATAATTTTTTAATTTACCAAGCAGCATCTCAGGACGTAATCCGCGGCTTATACTAACCTAATCTAAACCGTCCAAATTTTTGTACCCTATGGAATCAAGTCATCTTATAGAAATCATATTGGATGAACAAATTCTAACCGTTGATTCACAGACTGTATGACATGCATAAGTGATCAAGGCCACTAGTAAGGCAGGCCCCATTTGTATGTGCCTTGGAATGAAGATCAGACTCAGCTACGTATGATGTGGGGCATCAATACATCCAATGCACTATGCTGGAGGAACCAGCATGAGATCCACCCCGTCCATCAGGTGCACTTACTCGTATCTACCATGTAGCTTAAAAAACAGACCGATCCATAACTCGCATGAGCCACGCCGTTGGGGACACCACCATTAGTTTTTGTGGGGCCCATCTTGAAGTTTAAATGCTGATCCATTCATCTGATGCAGATCATCAAGATGAAAGGACTCACCAAACTTCATGCTATTTCAAAACTCAGGTGGGCCATACTGCATGAATTTACACTGTTTTCTATGGTGTGGTTCACGTGATTCTTTGATCTGCCGGATTTTTGGGACCAATGTTAAAAATCGGGTTTTAACTCGATTGGAGGACAGTAAATCCATCGAAATTGCGGCCCATAAGTTGGGTGGTTTGATCCAATTTACTTGGATGATGCATGCCACGTGTATGACCTCTTAGTGCCTGCGTATCAACCATTGGATTGTTCCAGAGCACCAGAGCTTCTCTCACCAAGAAATGCTATCAACCGTAATAGTAAATTAGGTAAGCGTGCGCAATCCCACGCGTGGAAAGCGTGGATCCAACCGCGAGCGAATTAGGTGAGACCCCGGATCCACCAAGGTGGGTGGACCCTGACTGTGGGGCCCACTTTGATGTATGTATCTTAAATCCACGTCATCCATCTGTTTTGAAAGCTCATTTTAAGTCATGTTATTGAAAATGAAGCTGACTCAAAGCTTAGGTGGACCACACCACATGAAACAATTGTGATTGAATCCCCACCATTAAAATCTTCATGGATTCCACGGGAATGTTTATTTGCCATCCAAACCGTTGATAAGGTCACAAACAACTATACGAAGAGATCACATAAATTTCATCTTGATCCAAAGCTTTCGTAGCCCACAAGAAAATTTTAATAATAGGGATTCAATCTGTGGTCCACCTAAGATTTGAATCAGCTTCATTTATTTTTCATGTCCTAAAATGAGCTTTCAATACGGATGGACGGTGTGATGTAGTCACATACATCACAGTGGGCCCCACAGGGTCCCACCCACCTCGTTGGATCCGAGGTCTCAACTAATCTCACCGACCTTGTACTCTGAGGTAGCCACGTCCCCAGCAGCGGGGCCCACATAGTAATTGTTATGTGTACTCCGCTGGAGTACCAAAACCTAAATCTAGCAATCGTGCTCTAGTTGAAAAACACGTGACCACTGTATTAAAAAGAAATTCCCCGCGTGATACTTGCTGCAATTGCGTGCAGGTAGACTCGTTCGCTCGCCAGCCTTGGCCTCGTCCGAGTCGACTCGGACAGACTCGTCCGAGTCTTAAAACCATGTTTTTGGTGCCTCTTAAAACCATGTTTTTGGTGCCACTTAAAAATGATTTCATGTCATTTTTGTTAATATCAATTACTTATTAGAGAACGTACTTTATATAAATTGTTGGTTATATTTTTAATGAGAATGCTTCAGTTTCCTTCAGAGCACTATAAGTTGTAATGCTCCTAGTTGCATTGGGACACTTGGACAGATCAATCCATTGATCTAGACTGTTCATTTGGTCCAACGGATATTTTATGGGCTAGCACGTGACCATGACACCAATTAGGCAAATATTTACCATTTGATCAACGGCCTTTAATGCGGACGATTAAGACCATTAGGGTTCATCATGGATTGCTTACAGTTCTAAAGAATTGCTTTTTCTTTTCTTTTCTTTAAGGAAATCCTAACCATTTCATTTTAGGATAGATAAGATCATATGATGAGTGTGATTTTTTCATTGGTACTAGCCTATGTAATGTGTTCTAGACCTAATTGATGGTTCATATATCAATTGGACCGTCCAAGTAAACTAATGCAACTCAGATCACTCATTGCACTCAAGCATTTAAAAAAAATAAATAAATTTAATAACTACCAAAAAATTAATCTCTAACATATAATTATGATTAAATAAAATGAGATCAACTGATCATTTTTAATATGCTTATGCATGGATGCATACTATATTAATCTGGACTGATCATCTTAACAACATACACCCATATCTATCTAACTGTTATGGATAGGGAACACAACTTGAACGGCAGTGTTCCAAATCCATCTATAACAATCACACACACACACACACATATAATAGTGATGTCTACCAATATACTTATCCCAGTAATCCAATAATATGATCGTCTGATGATCGTGTGAGGCCCCACCAAATAGAGGTCTTATAGGACATTGAGCTTTCCTAATTGCTAGACATCTAATTCTCAATCATTCATATAAATTCCGTATAATTTGTATAGCTTATTCGAATCCTCCTACATCGTTACTACTAAACCGCCATCTCAGCGTTCTCATTTTGGAAACACGCAATCTCTCCTTATGATTTCTTCGATGAGTTGTTTCATTCAACCGGTACTCAAATGGCTATCTTATAAAACATTCCTTTAAATTCTATTGGCCATATGCTTAGCACCACATCTTCACTTCATCTGCCCAGCTCTAATTCTATTAAAAAACACACCATTGATGAATCATGTCCAAAAAATATTTTATCATTAAAATATCTTTGCACAAGGTTTTTATATCATGACCAATCATATGGGACCACTAGATGAATGGTCTAGGTGGGTAAGTAAAAACTAGGCTCTAACACATTTATTGGTACATGAAAACTGTTTTACTCAATCAGTAAATCAAAAAACGCCAGAAAAAAAATGAAATTTTATGACCTGTTTGGTGGATGCCTAAAAATGAATTAATTTTATTTTAGTTAATCGTAAGGATGTAATACAGATTGCGATTGTCAGATATTAAGATGGTTGGGTTAAGAAAAATGAAATGAACCCAATTTAAGGTGTCTGCCAAACAGGCCTTAAGGTTCTGTTTGAATGCACAAATGGATTTTATTGGGAACAGCAGTTTTACTAAGGAAAAGATAACAAAAAATAAATGACATTTCACAGTATTTCTCAATCAGAAAGTAGCACTTAGAGCTTCATTTCTTTCTACATACTTCCCTTGGCTGCTGAAATGGGGCCCACATTAGAAACCCTGATAAAATACAGCCGTTTGCCGGACCGGAAGCATCTACAACTCCTGTTCTACACAGCTGAGAAAAACATCCAAGCTCTGTGTAGCCACCATGTTGTGTATGTAAATCCACTCCGTCCATCACGTGGGCACGATTATTTTAACCGTAAATACAAAATATTAGCCGGATGAAAATTTCCCGTGGTCCACGCTAATGAAATTTTTTTTTGTAAAATTGCTCCTAAAACCTTTAAGTTAATGCATTGTGGACCACCTGAGTTTGGATGAGACTGATTTTTTGTATCTTCATTTCATCCTAGTGAGTTACACCTGATTAACGGGTCAGACGAAAGATAGACACCATGGTGATCCCACACACAAACCTATGGTTAACATCCTATCCACATTATTCCTCTTGGTGTGGCCCACATGAATTGTGGGTCTGGCTTAATTTCATCCCCAGGTCTTATAATCGGGGATAAAACCTGATGGACGGCGTGGATTTACACATACAACTGTTGAGGCCCACAGAAGTGTTGTAGATGATTCGGTCCTGTTTGCCCTTGAGGGTCCCACTTCTCCTCCAATAGGAATCTGCGGACCAGTACTAGCTACCGCAGATTACCAATATATAAAGCTCCTTCTCCTGCTTTGCACATTCCTGGGCGTTCGTTCTCTCTCTCTCTCTCTCTCTCTCTCTCTCTCTCTTAATCAAATGCAGAGTGTTGCGTTTGCTCTACCACCCTCTAACAACTTCCTCAAGGCCCAAATACCCCCCAAACCAAAGCCTCACCATAGATTCAATCCAATCTCTCTCTCTTACGCTCCGAAATCCGTCGATCTCACCTCAATCAATGGCCACTCCATATTTGTCAACCCCACATCGCTATCTCAATCGTCATCCTCTCATTTCAACCGTAGGACGTCCTTCCATTCTACTGATCATGATCACCAACGGTCAGATTTTAGTGTCCGAGCGAGCTCCGTTCCTCAGACCGTCGATGAGAGCAAGAACTCTACTGGGCTGGCCAAGACCTTGCAATTGGGAAGTCTGATGGCGTTATGGTATCTCTTCAATATCTATCTCAATATCAACAACAAACAGGTGTGTAATCTTCTTTTGCCTTCTTGAAGTTTCTCATTCGTGATTGTAGGGCCCACATATCGACCTGCTGATCTAGACCTCCTGAATTGTGGGCTCCATCGTGGATTGAGCATAGCCCAAAAGTAACACCTATTAGACGGTTATGATCATTTGATTATTGAATTGAACTGTGTGGTTATCATGCGTATGGTAGATAGGTAACCAGTTTCCACCATCTAATCATTTGATCAGTGCCATGCAAAATGGACGGTGGCTATGACAAGTTCCATTTGTTGTATGGTGGTTATAAAAAAAGATCATGAATAGGATAATCGTAACCTTTAAATTTGTAACCTATGAATAGACGGTTAAAGATGAATACAGCATTAAACTTAAAAATAAAAAAAAATCCAATAATATTAATTGCTAGAATCTTTTAATCTGGGATGTTTAAGGGGAGTGGCCCACCCATGGCGGGAAGCAACAGACTAATGGTATGGATTAACGAACTATCAAACCAACAATGGTAATTAAGATAGTTTCAAGTGGGACCGGTAACGAGTGGGCTGTTGTTTGCAAAAGTCAATCCTGTAGAATCACAATTTGAGGATGCCGAGCATGGCCTTAAGTTTCGAACCTCGCATGCGTACCTCGCGGTCGGTTACTCGCTAGATTAATTTCGCTAACCGAGGGCCACGTGGGTAGAACATTCATAAAATCCACACCATCCATCATTTTCCGGTTCATGGCCTAAATGAGGCTTTTGTAGAGGATAAACAGCGTTGATACACCACGTACACCACATTGAACCCTATATTTATTTGGCAACCATCCTCGATTTTAATGCTAAAAAGCTACGCCGTGAACATAGGCGTTTATTACGCCGTCAACATAGGCGTAGGAAACCACGTGCAATTCCTTGTAAACTATGAGTAATTCCTGGTAAGTAATGACTTATCTACCAGCTAATTCCCCCTTACTCCAAAAATCAAACGGGCCCTAAAAATCAAGCGGGACCACGACTGGAAAAGGAGAGAGGGAAATCCCTCCAATTGAAATCATCCTGGGTCCACCGTAACGTCTATATGTAATCCAGACCGTTTATAAGTTCATTCCCACTGGGATGAACTTAAAATGAAGAAATATTATCCTGATCCAAAACTTCCGTAGCCCATGAATGTTTACACGCCTAGCTTTCAGTCACCACTGTTTCCTGTCGTGTGGCCCAATTGAGTTTTTGATCTTCCTCATTTTTAGGCTCATATCCTAATATGAGCTGGCAAAACGGGTGGACGGCGTGGATTTCTCACCAACAAAACAGTGGGTCGCAGGAAATCCGCATCCAGCAGTTTGGCACGAAAAAGTGTGGTAAGGGTCATGATGCGATGTGCACCTCATCTGAGGGGCAAGACATGTATTAGAGACCCTTGTTGAAGTGAAAGATATCGAGGCCATTAATTAGGTGGGGTACACGTTGAACAGGCCACGGTTTAAAAGTAATGTTGACTAGCTTATCAGGAAAATCGAACATTTATGAGAAAGAATGGTGGGACATGAAAGGAAAATCGATTGGTCCGAATGCAGTAAATCAAAATACGTTCCTGGCTCTGGACGAGGTTACTGCGATGGCTTTTGGTAGGTAGTCCACACAACGTGTTCCACGCCTACAGTAGGATTGGATTGACTTATATTTGTATTTTTCTCAAGCTTGAGTTTGGCCTTACCATTGGATATTAGCTTGACTTGATGGGGACATCATGTACACACCTCATTTACGTACGTATTCGAGAAGGAGGCGGTCTTCATTTTCGATTTGAATTGACGATGACATCTTTGTAGGACTCCATAATTAGGGGGATGAATTATGGAGCATTGAAGTGGACCCGATTATCACATAGATCTTACCATCAGATCTCATGATTATGGCCCACTACTTTAGATGATTTAGGATTTTAAGTTTTGATTATTTTAATTATTAGAAACATCATGAACGGCTTTGATTACTTAAATTAGTTATTTTATTTATTTTTATTTTAATATTAGTGCGCGCACATAGCGCAGTGGTAGTTTTGTCTTTTTGGATTTAGGGTTTTCTTATAAATAAAGCGATCTCATATATGGACTCTCTTGCTATTATGAATAAAAAAAATTATATATTTCTTCCTCTCTTAGACATTTCGTTGAATGATCAAATTGGGTGTGAAGCCCTCCCTTCCTCGAAGGGTTAACTATGTGCAAAGTCACACCCACTCCAAATCATCACAATCTTCTTCCGCATCTCATCCATCATCCTCAACACCCCATCCATCATCAGATTCACCAAATTTACATCAAAATTCTCTCCTACAGTGGTGCACAAGAAGGTTTTCAAATTTTGGCGCATTTACGAGGTTGAAACTTCGACGGAGTACTATGCATAAACCATGTGCCAAATCGAAGTGATTTTTGGTATGGAAACAACCCACTCCTGGCCGATCCCATCCTAAGAGTTTATTTCTGATTTTGTGGGCCCCACACACGTACGGACATCCAGTCACATACGTGCATCTAGGCCAACCTGCTGTTCAACATTCATGACCCATCCTAAGTCCTCTTTTTTTTTTTTCCCCCTTAAAACCTCCCCATAGGATGCCCATTAATCTTCTACCTAAACCTCCTTAGATATACCTTTAATATTCACTCCTAAACATGATCAACATGCAGTATAATGGAATTGTTAAATATGAAAATTGCTAAATCAGTCCTGTACCCTTGTATACCTTAACCGATCTCTAACCGTCATCTAGAAAACCTCATAATCTGAGATTTATAACCCAAAAGGGTCCCAAATCTCAATTTTTTCTAATTTTCAAACTTTAGATTTTCTCCCAAATTGAAACTTAGTGAATCTCTTGAGTCGGTAACAATTCTATGTGAGAATGGGTGATTATTACACTCCTTTGGGCTCGTTTGGCTTATAATTTTATTTGATCCAGCCCTAATGGTTGTGTAAGCTTGGATCTCTATAGATTCCCCTTCTTTAATGTTTGATAGTATATGAGATATAAAATTTTGTGACCGTTTAATATTGACATAATCGCAAACTTGATTTCTTGCACTTCATGGTTAATTTCATGTCCTGCATCATGACTGGTCATTATTCACTCTAAGCTTAAGGTCGTCTTTAAGTTTACCATTTGAGTTCATGTCCTAATTCAATTTCAACTTAATCTAACTCAACTTTCAAACCTTTTAATTTGCAAATCATAAATTCAAAACTTTAAATTTTAATTTTGAAATCTTGAATTTTTTTTATATCCAAACAATTACATAAAAAAATAATAGATTTACAAGAACTTTAATGTTGAGAGAGAGAGAGAGAGAGAGAGAGAGAGAGAGAGAGAGAGAGAGTTTGGTAGGTTCCGTCATTACAGTTGATATGGTGAGTTAGGTAGACATGAACTTCAGCTTGGGTGAGTGGGGAGGAGAAGGAAAGAGAGAATAGGAGAGTAGAGCTCGGGTAGGAGAGAGTAGGTAGGGCAGGCGAGGAAAGTTGAGATTGGAAGAGTAGAGCTCTCGCGAGAGGAGCTAGGGTGGGTGTAGCATGTTAGGTCTGTAAAGAAATAGGTATTAGAGCATTTAGTGCTATATATATATATATATATATATATATATATATATATATATATATATATATATATATATATATATATATATATATATATATATATATATATATATATATATATTTGAAGCCAAGTTCGAACTAACAAAACCTAGAATATGAGCTTTTAGTCGAGTTGAGTCTTGTCGAGTCAAGCTTCACTCTACTTCATGTGAGCTCATTTTCAATCGAGTCAAGCTCCACTCTACTCCATCTCCATCTGGGCTCATTTTCAAATGAGCTGGGTCATATGAAGTTTGGCCGCCTTAAGCCATTTTTCGAAGCAAGCTTTTTGAAAAACCTATACAGCTCTAGCTCTTAAGGATCAAAACATCATATATATGAAATTCAGTCCGTTCATCAGGTGATAACTATTATTTTCACCGAACATAAAAAGTATTAGCCTTCTAATAGATTCAGATGGGTCCCACGAATAGAAACAATGTAAAATTGTGCCTAAACCTCTATCTTCACATGTTGTGGCCCACTAGAGCTCTTGATCAGGATCATTTTTATGTATTCTCTTTATCTTGGCAAGCCACATTTGATAAACGATTTATGAAAGACATACTCATAGGCATCCAATCCTCATTGTTCCCTGGGTTTAGGCCCACCCTAGTTTCGCATCTTGCTGATTTTTGGCTTCAGGGTGTGGCTTTGACAATCTTACTGGATGGATGGAGTGGATTTCAAGTAGGGATTTTGACCGTAATGACCTCGAAGTTTGGTCAAATTATCTAACGAGATTCAACCTTTCAAATATCCTAAGAGTGGCCTTCTGACAAGCTTCCGTAAATTACTTGGACCAAAATGACATTGTCCTTGTTTCAATAGTTGTACGGTTTTTTAGGGAATAAGAAGTTACGTCGTATTTAATGCCAAGAAAGTGATATGTATGGGACCCTTTTTTGTGCGTGGGTAAGGACTAAACTAGTGCACATTGATGTTTGTGTATAATCCATGCTGCTCATCCTTTTTGTCGTGTCAGTTTAGGGCTAGGGCCCAAATATCAGCCTTAGTATTCACTCCCCAAGTATAGGGTTGTGATGTAGTAATAATCTTGGTAAGACCGAGGTCGAATCCACAGGGATTGAAACCTGTACGTAATATGAAAATAACCAGAACTAGAACTAGAATAAGATGAAATCTAAATCAAGTGAGTATGAGGGAATAATGGTAAGAATACTAATTTATTGAGAAATTTATAGGTAGGAAACTAGGGTGCTAAGGATCCACTTGTAGAGATCAGGGAGATCTACGGTCAATTTAGGAACTCAACTGGAATTTGACTCCCATCTTCCTCCAGTTGGAAGATATAACCTGAAAATCAAATCTGAACGTCTTTTGATCCAGTTTTAAAGAGATAAGATTGAAGTAAATTAGAATGGATTCCATCACAAAACCATGCCCATAAGACAAAGCAAACAACAGAATTAAACCGATCTATAGTCAATCTGAGAGATGTATGAACGGTAGGAAGGGTGCCGTCATCTAACCATGCCCAGGAGATGATGGTGAACAACAGGGCTTCCTGACTTCATAATCGCAAAAAGGAAAAGGAAATACTCAAACCATCACAGATCCATTGTAATTTCAGTCACAACAAACCATTAACAACTAAAAGTATTCCTTAATTATCAACTAAGATCAAATTCATTCAAACATAAATCAGCCCCATAGGAATTAGTCCCATCACTCCACAAGCTTCTCCTCTTAACCCTAGCTAAGAGGTTCAACCCAACATGAATGGGTTGGATCCCTTAAACAAAAAATAAATAAAAATAAAAAAGAAAAAGAAAAAAACAACTCTACTATCTTTCTATCTCTTTGCTCCACGTCCAGCCCAAGCTAAGATGCCATTCACGTTCTCTCTCTCTCTCTCTCTCTCTCTCTCTCTCTCTCTCTCTCTCTCCCTTTTTATAAGAAGCAGGAAGGCGGTGGAATTGGTCGAAGGCTGGGATAGAGTCGGTTGGAGTTTATGCACTCCCCTGCGTAAGATTTCAACCAGAGATACGTAGCTGCGACAGAACATGCAGAGAAACCGGAAGGAAATCGTGCGAATGGTCTGATATTCGGGATGGTGAAGGCTTGACCTTGATTTTGCCTTCATGGATGGAGTCGTGGCCACCTTTTAAAATGTATGGACGGTCCGGATCACAGGTCCGATCCTCCCTACGAACGTATAACAGCCCGGAACGTTCGGGTTTCTTAGACGCTCAAACAGAGCCTGCGAAATCTTGGGCTGGGATATTGGTGGGGTCCATGATTGGATTCTAATGATAAATCCACGCCGTCCATTAGAATTACAACAAAAAAACATTCAGAGATGGCTGGTTTTAGATCGAGTTAGGTGTGGTCCATTGAATTGTAACCCAACAGTCCGTTCGATGTAGCAGCGCGGTTTCCATACATACACGCACATGGGTCTGAAAAGCCACCGTGTATATGGTCGTTTTGTCGTTCTGGGATGAATGGACGGTCCAGATGGACCATATGATGAACGATGGTGGGCCGGAGTCTGAGTCGGTGCGGACGCTGCGGAAATGGAAACAACAGTTTCCGTTTTCATATGAGACTCGTCGAGTCAGCAAGCGTTGACAGACTTGTCCTCTATGGTGCACAGCGAGTGTTTGTGTTCTGTGCACACGCAAATGTACGGTGGGTCCCACCTTGATGTATATGAAGAATCCGCTCCGTCCATTCATTTTTCTAGCTCATTTAAGGTGTTGAGAACAAAGTTGAAGCATATCCAGATACCAGGTGGGTCCCAATTTGCTGATTTATGGGCTGATATATCCATTGGGCTACTTCCAGAGGGATCTAATGGCTGAAAATAGACGTGTACGGTTAATTTATGGTCTTCAGACCATGTACGCAGTTTCGAGCTGAACAGATGGTGGAAACCCTGTGATCTTGCATTCTGGCTGATTTTCGGGTTACTTGAGCTTCAATTTCTCAATTTTCTCGAATCTCTGGCATGTAAATTCATCGATCTTGGTCCCTTAGAGTCCGTCCCTTGCCTTGATGAATTCTGAGTGTTAAATCCATGCTTTTAGCACCCTGTTTCAGTCCAAGCTTGTAAATACACCTTGCATCACAAACATGATTAAAATGGGACGTTAAACAGTACCATGTTCGTAAATCCAGGCAATAACCGGGGTCTAATATGTAATATTTGACCCTCAATACAACCCCCAACTAACATCTTGCTGATCCCGAGCAAAGTATGCGAAAAATAAGTTGAGAATTACAGGACAATTTTTATAAACTCGAGTGAGGTTTTAAAACAATCCAGATATTAGAAGTCTAAGATTCATGAATGTTGATCATTAATTTCTCCTAGACCCAAGCACACGGTAAACTTCATAATCAAGTTTAAAGTATTAATCCATCAATTAAAAAAATTAAACATTGAATTCCATGGGTGTATAGTATAGTCTAAACTTATCATCATTAAGAGATCCAATCATCAATTTCATGATAACATTGATGATTAGAAGAGTATTCAGGGCAACTAAAACCTAAACCAGAACTTGCCTTATAGTTCTTCTTTTCATTCTTCTAGCTTTTGATTTTTCCATCAAGGGGGAGGAGAATCGAATTTGCACCTGTAGGGAGCAAACCTATGGTGAAGATCGTACACCCAACCCTTTTCTAATGACAACTGTTTTTTTAGCTGGGTATTCTTTTGTTCATTCATTCATTGCCCTCAGGCCATGTATAAAGTTTTGAGCCAATCAGATGGCGGGAACTATGTGATCTTGCATTCTTCACCAATTTCGGGCCTCTTTAACGTGAATGACTTGATTTCCTCGGATCCCTGGTGTGTAATTCCATCGATCTTGGTCCCCTGAGTCCGTCCCTTGCCTTGGGTGTCATCGGGGCGTCAAATCCATGGTTTAAGCACCCTTTTCAGTTCATACTTGTAAATACACTCTGTATCACAAACACGATTAAATCAGGCTATTAACGGTATCAATGATTGTAAATCTATGCAATAACTGGGTTCGATATGCAATATTTGACCCTCAACACAACCCCCAACCAGCATTTTGCTAGTCCGAGAAAAATATGCGAAAAATAAGTTGAGAATTACGAACAATTTTTATAAACTCGAGTGATTTTGCAAAATAATCAAGATATGAGAATTCCCAGATTCATGAATGTTGTATATTACTTTCTCAAAGACTCTAGCGCACGGTAAACTTCATAATCAAGTTCAAAGTATTATTCCATTAATTAGAAAAAATTCTAATCATTGAGATCTATGAGCATACAGTATAATCTCAGCTTATCATCATTAAAATTCACTTCTCTATTTCAGGATATCATTGGTAACCAATAAGAAAATTCACGATAACTAAAACTTGCCCAACAGATTATCTTTTCATTCCTTCAGCTTTTGATTTTTCCATTAAAAGTGACGCCAAGAAGGGGAATCAAATCCTCACCTACAGGGAGCAAACCTATGATGAAGACTGTACACCCAAGGTTTTCACATATCATTTATAGGGAATTAAATCTACACCTATAGTGAGCAAACCTATGGTGTAGACCATTCGCCCAATCCTTTCAATTTCTCAGGTTGGTTCCTTTCAATCTTAGTGAGTACCAAGTAAATCCTTCAATATCAAACTGAAACCTTAATGTGAAAGCGAGATGCGACATGTGAGATCATAACTCAATCAATGTTTACAACTTCTAATTTTGGATTAACAATTCAACTTAACTATGAAATCAAACAGATACTGAATCCAAGCATCTTAATTTACCAATATCACGTATCTTGAAATTTCAAGTGCCCTAGATGTCAAAATTACTTCGAATTCACAAAAAAATTCTAGAAAAATTTAAAAATTTTCACAAATTTTTGTTCAAGACTAAGAAAATGCTGATTAGGAAACCTAATCTCCCACCCCAACCTAAAATCTACATTGTCCTCAATGTAAAAGAAATAAGCATGCAATGCACATGGGACAACAAAAATATAAGAGGAGTGATGGAAAGACTTCTTTTTTTCAAAGACTTCTTTTTCTTTTTCTATATTCTTCTTATTGAACATGATGGACAAATTTCCCAGGTTGGTTCCTTCCATGCTTAATGATCACCAAGTTACAATTCAATATCAAACTGAAATCTTAATGTGTAAGCGAGATGTGTCCTGTGAAATCATAACTCAATCAATGTTTAAAACTTCTAATCATAGATTAACAATTCGAACTTAATTGTGAAATTTAATAGATAACTGAATCCAAGAGTCATTAATTACTAACTTCACTTATCTTATAATTCTAAATCCAAGATGGCCGTCAAAATCACTTCGAATTCACAAGAAAGTCCAAAAAAATTTAAAAATTTTCACAATTTTTGCTCAAGACGAAGAAAACACTGATTAGGTAACCTAATCTCTCACCCCTAACCTAAAATCTACATTGTCCTCAACATAAAAGATTTGAGCATGCAATGCACATGGGACAATGAAAGTAAATGAGATGTGATGGGAAGATAGTACCGGAAGATAGTACCTGGATAATGAATCGAGAGAGACTTTTCCATAGATATCTCAGCAGGAGAGCGAGGTAACACGAGAGTGAAACACGAAAGTAAACTATCCTAAAACAATGTATAAAGTAAACTAACCTAGAGCGACATCAAGTAAACTATCCTAGTCCTATGAAAGCAGTAAATTCTAATCCCCAACCGTGAAAGCACGGGAAAAATACTCCGTCATGCATCCAGATTCTTCCTTCGGCCAGTATCTTGGTAAATTTCTCAGAAGGTTTCTCAACAAGATCATCCAGAAGCCCATTTTATAGTAGGCTTAAATGTCCTAAAATATAAATGTCCAGAGAAATTGATGGACCTTAGCATAAAGTTTTCTTTTAATCTTTTGAAGTGTCTAAAGTATATACGATTCACCTGTGGCAAAAAAATTTTAAAGTTAGTACACCATGGTGAATCAGAGACTACAAGTAAATGAAATTCAGAAAAATTCATAGTAGGTGGTGTAGTCTCCACACACATTAAAGTTTCAATCTTCGGTTCAATTCCCAGCTCCTCCTCCTTTGATGGTAAACATTCAAGATTTGGGAGAGGAGGTACTCCAGAATAAGGATTCTCTCGATCTGTGACAACTACTGAGATATTGTCTTGCGAGGCATCCACTATTTCTTGTATCATGGGTTCATTTGAATCTGTAGAGTGTGCCAAGCAATCATCCAAAGAGTCAAAATATTCAGTTGAAAGGAGTTCATTCATCCTATCGAGATCTGTGATGATATGTCCAATAACTCTTTTATCTTCTTCGAGAGTAGAAATAAGCATACTATCTTATTTGCTCTCAAGGTGGGATGAAATCACCACTGAGTATGTCTCTTCTTGACCTAAATAGGCATATTCCAAATCAGAGGGTAAAGGTTTTAGATCAAGCTTCGGTGCTTTGAGGTTAGACGGCAGAGGCACTGCATCGGTTTAGGGCAACACTTCAAATTGTGGCCTCCATTGGGTAACTTCAAGTTTCAGCGCAGTATGAAATATGACACCCATCTCCCTAATCATGTCATCATTAAAATCATGGGAGTGGGCTAGGCACATCTCTAGAGGGTTTGAGGATAAGGTTAGAGGTGTCCTATCTTTCACGAAAGATTCAATCATGTTAATGTCGTGGAAATCTTCATCATCCTCTAATCGTCTGCCTGTATTGAAAAATATGATTGACTCCAATGTCATATTCCCGAATGACATAGTCATGACACCATTCCTGCAATTGATAATTACGTTTGAAGTGGCAAGGAATGGACGACCAAGAATGACGGGAATCTGAGTGCTCATGTTACTGATGGGTTCGATATGTAGAATGATAAAATCTACAGGGTAGTAAAATCTATTGACCTGGACTAACACATCCTTAATTATCCTTTTTGGTACACAAACAGAGCGATCAACAAGTTGTAGTGTGGTTAGGGTGAGTTTTAATTCACCCAAACCTAACTGTTTGTATACCAAGTAGGGAATCAGATTGACGCTCGCTCTTAAGTCAAGAAGTGCGTGATCAATTCGATAGTTCCTGATTACACATGATATGCTTGGGCTACCGGGATCTTTGAATTCTTGCGGCACATCTTGCTTTAGGATGACACTCACTTTCTCAGTCAAGAAGATTTTCTTTTGAATATTCTGTCGTCTTTTGGTCGTGTACAAGTCCTTCAGAAATTTGGCATATGAAGGTATTCGTTTTACAACATCAAGTAGAGAAATGTTGACCTTCACTTGTTTCAATACCTCTAGAATATCCTGAGAGTTAGAGAGATGTTTTGGTGCAATCAACTGTTGGGGGAATGGAACAATCAGCTTCCCTTGAGGTTTTGGTTCTAATTCATGTGGAGCAATACTAGGTCTATCATCGTTGTCCTCTTCTGGATCTTAGGCTTTTCAGCCCTAACCGGAATGGTTTTGTCAATGATCTTCCCACTCCTAAGAGTGGTGATGGATTTAGATTGTTCTATATGATTTGAAGAGCTAGGGTCACTTATTTCATATTGCGGTTTAGGATTGGAGAGAGGTTAAGCAGGAAGCATCCCCTTTCCCACAATTGTTAATTGTGACTCCATCCTTTGGACAGATGACACAAGCATTCCAATTGTTGATCTGATTTCCTGGATTGCTTGTGCCGTATTCTGATTAAGTAGATCTTGGTCTTGAATGTGTTTTAGAACCTGATCCTCTTGAGGTTTCACTTGATTTGGAATTTGATTAAAGAAACCTTGAGGAGTAGTAGTTTGTTCATTCCTCCAACTGAAGTTTGGATGATTTCTCCAACTAGGATTGTATGTGTTAGAGGTGGGTCCAATAAAACGCCTTTGGTAATTATTTACAGCATTGGATTGCTCAGTCAGTAGCTCTTGAAAGGCAGATATAGTTGGACAATTTTCCGTTGTGTGACTGTTACAACCACAATTACCGCAAACAACTTCTTTACCCTTGTCCTTCCTTGATTCCATGGCCTCGAATTTCTTTATGAGATTAGCTACTTTAGAATTGAGATCATCATCCTCTTTCAGAAAATATACTCCACCCATTTCCTTTGATTGAGTGAGCTTAGAAGTGGTATTTGATTTTGGGTATGTGTCCCATGCTTGTGTGTTTTCAGCAAGTCTATCCAAGCAATCCTACACATCATCGACATTTTTATTCATAAATTCTCCATTGCACATTGTCTCGACCAATTGACGCATGGAAGATGTCAGTCCATCATAGAAAAAGTGTGTAATGTGCCACGTTTTAAATCTGTGTTGTGGGCATGAGCTGACAAGATCCTTGATCCGCTCCCAACATTGGAAGAATGTTTCATCATCCTTTTGGGCGAAGTTCATGATTGACTTCTAAGGGTGTTCGTTTTGTGATATGAAAAAAATTTCTTTATGAACTCCGTTGTCATGTCATTCCATGTGCCAATAGATCGGGGACGTAGTGAATGTAACCACGTCTTAGCTTTCTCTTTCAAAGAAAAGGAAAAGAGTTTCAACCTGACCGTGTCCTCAGACACATTAAGAAAGTATAAAGTGGCTATGATTTCATCAAACTCTTTTAAGTGTAGATACGGATTTTCAAATTCAAGCTCATGAAACTTTGGAAGGAGTTGGATCACTCCTGGCTTGATATTCATGTGTCCCGTATTTTCTGAAAAAACCATGCATGAGAACATACTCACCCTCGCTTGTTGTAAATAATCTTGTAAATTACGAGGTGGGGGTGCTTGATGCACCTCATTCTCATCCTGGATGTCTTCCACCCTAGGTTGAGGTAGAAGAGGTTGATTTGTGGCTATAACCTCAGTTAACTCTGAGGATCTCAAGTAGTGTCTAATCTTGCGATGGATAGATAACCCCTCAGCCAATCCTCCTTGAGATGTAGAGTGTTGTCACGAACCCACTTGGGCATAATCATTCACAGACCTCAATTCAAATTCTAAACCTAAACCTAAGAAAAATGAAGAAATACAAATCTAGAAAATAAGAGAAAAGAGTTGGAAGGAAGTTACCAAATTAGAAGTCTTAAATTAAGAACCTGCAAAATAAAACAAACCAAGTTAGTTTCTACAGATAGAAAGTCTAGAAATAACATGAGATCCTAAAATAAAAAGTAAACTAGTTTCTAAAAAAAGAAAAAATTTATAAAAAGGAAAATAGAAAGTTTCTAAAAACAAATTAGGAAAATTCTAAACCTAAAATAGAAAGAAAGTCACTTTCTAAATTAGAAGAAATCCTAGAATTAGAAAGTTTTTAAAGATAAAACCTAATCTAAAATAGAAAACAGAAAGACTAGAAAATTAGAAAGAGATTACCACTTTAGAATGTGTATGTCAAGGTCCTACAAAATAGGAAAACATGTTAGTTTCTAGAAATCAGAAAAATCTAAACCTAAACATAGAAAATCCTAATCTTAACCTAATTCTAAAACTAGTCAATTTCAGAAAAACATAACTGTCAATCCCCGGCAACGGAGCCAAAAACTTGTTCACTCCTCAAGTATAGAGTTGTGATGTAGTAATAATCTCGGTAAGACCGAGGTCGAATCCATAGGGATTGAAACCTGTACGTAATCTGAAAATAACCAGAACGAGAACTATAATAAGATGAAATCTAAATCAAGTGAGTATGAAGGAATAATGGTGAGAATACTAATCTAAAACTTGTGAAATTTAAAGGTAGGAAACTAGGGTGCTAAGGATCTACTTGCAGAGATCAGGGAGATCTACGGTCGATTTATGAACTCAACTGGACTTCGAGTCCCATCTTCATCCAGTTGGAAGATATAACCTGAAAATTAAATCTGAATATCTTTTGATCTAGTTTTAAAGGGATAAGATTGAAGTAAATTAGAATGGATTCCATCACAAAACCATGCCCATGAGAAAAAGCAAACAACAAAATTAAACCGATCTATAGTCAATCTGAGAGATGTATGAACGGTAGGAAGGATGCCGTCATCTAGCCATGCCCAGGAGATGATGGTGAACAATAGGGCTTCCTGACTTCATAATCACAAAAAGGAAAATGAAATACTCAAGTCATGCAGATCTATTGTAATTTCAGTCACAACAAACCATTAACAACTAAAGGCATTCCTTAATTATCAACTAAGATCAAATTCATTCAAACATAAATCAGCCCCGTAGGAATCAGTCCCATCACTCCACAAGCTTCTCCTCTTATCCCGAGCTAAGAGGTTCAGCCCAACATGAATGGGCTGAATCCCTTAAACAAAAAAATAAATAAATAAATAAAAGAAAAAGAAAGAAAAAAAATAACTCTACTATCTTTCTGTCTCTTTGCTCCACGTCTAGCCCAAGCCAAGATGCCCTTCACGTTCTCTCTCTCCCTTTTTATAAGAAGTAGGAAGGCGGTGGAATTGGCTAAAGGTTGGGATAGAGTCGGTTGGAGTTTATGCACTCCCCTGCGTAAGATTTCAACCAGAGATACGCAGCTGTGACAGAACATGCGGAGAAACTGCAAGGAAATCATGCGAATGGCCTAGTATTTGGGATGGTGAAGGCCTGACCTTGATTCCGCCTTCATGGATGGAGTCATGGCCACCTTTTAAAACGTATGGGCGGTCCTGATCACAGGTCCAATCCTCCCTACGAACGTATAACAGCCCGAAACGTCCGGGTTTCTCGGACGCTCAAATAGAGCCTGCGAAATCTTGCGCTGGGATATTGGTGGGGTCCATGATAGGATTCTAATGAGAAATCCACGCCGTCCATTAGAATCACAATAAAAAACAATTCAAAGATGGTTGGTTTTGGATCGAGTTAAGTGTGGTCCATTGAATTGTAACCCAGTCGTCCGTTAGATGTAGTGGCACGGTTTCCATACACACACGCACATGGGTCTGAAAAACTACCGTGTGTACGGTCTTTTTGTCATTCTGGGATGAATGGACGGTCCAGATGGACCATATGATGAACGATGGTGGGCCGGAGTCTGAGTCAGTGCGGACGCTGCGGAAACGAAAACAGCAGTTTCCATTTTCGCATGAGACTCGTCGGGTCAACAAGTGCTGACCGACTTGTCCTCTATGGTGCACAACGAGTGTATGTGTTCTGTGCACACGCATAATGTACGGTGGGTCCCATCTTGATGTATATGAAGAATCTGCTCCGTCCATTCATTTTTCTAGCTCATTTAAGGTGTTGAGAACAAAGTTGAAGCATATCCAGATACCAGGTGGGCCCCAATTTGCTAATTTATGGGCTGATATGTCCGTTGGGATACTTCTAGAGGGATCCAATGGCTGAAAATAAATTTTTACGGTTAATTTATGGTCCTTAGGCCATGTATGCAGTTTCGAGCTGAACAGATGATGGAAAACCTGTGATCTCGCAGTCTGGCTGATTTTCGGGTCACTTGAGCTTCAGTTTCTCAATTTTCTCGGATCTCTGGCATGTAAATCCTTCGATCTTGGTCCCATGGAGTTTGTCCCTTGCCTTGGTGAATTCTGAGTGTTAAATCCATGCTTTTAGCACCCTGTTTCAGTCCAAGCTCGTAAATACACCTTGCATCACAAACACGATTAAAATGGGCCATTAAACAGTACCATGTTCGTAAATCCAAGCAATAACTGGGGTCTAATATGTAATATTTGACCCTTAACACTTAAACAGAGCTTGTGTGGGCCACATAATAGAAAATAATGGTGACAATGGAACCCACTGTTAAAACTATCCAGGCTCACTATGATGCTTGTTAGAAGTGGATACTACCCAAGTCAGGACTTTTTGGGCCCATGGTGATTATGCTAACAAGGTGGACGGATCAGATCACCCCATTGTGGGCCTAAGGCCATGTCATTTTAGGGGTTGTTCACACCCCAAGTGCAGGGTTGTGATGTAGTAATAAACTCGGTAAGACCGAGGTCGAATCCACAGGGACTGAAACCTGTACGTTATCTGAAAATAACCAGATCTAAAACTAGGCTAAGATGAAATCTAAACCAATTGTGATTTGAGGAATAATGGTGAAATATTAATCTAAACTTAAAGAATTCAGAGAAAGGGAACTAGGGGTTCAGAGGATCCACTTGTAGAGATCAGGGAGATCTTATGCCTGCTTCATGGATATTATACTGAACTTACTTGATATAGTTTTCAAGAGATGAAAGGTATAAGAATTAGGTATGATTCCATCACAAATCCATGCCTAAGAGACAAGGTAAACAACAGAACTTAGACCAATCCATAACCAACTAAAAGATGTATGAGTGTTAGGAAGGATTCCATCATCCAACCATGTCTATGAGACGATGGCGAATAACAGGGTTTCCGAACATCAAAATAAAAGGAAAGGAATTATTCAAGCCATCACAGATCTACTGTAATTTAAATCACAATAAACCATTAATGACTAAAAGAATTTCTTAAATCAAAACAAAGTCAATCAGTTCAGTTCAAATCAAACCTGTAGAAGCTCCCATCACGCCACAAGCTTCACCTCTTAGCCCTAGCTAAGGGATTTAGCCTAACATAATCATAGGAAAAAGAAAAAAAATAAAGAAAAAATACATAAAAATTCCAAACACTTCTCTCTCCACCTCTCTCTCTCTATTTGACGTCCCCCATTCAAGCATACCCCCTTCTTCATGTTTGGAACTCTTTTTATAGCGTTTGGAGTGGTAAAAATCGGATTTGGGAAGCTATCGCACGCGCAGCGAAAGCCTTTTTGCAGCCGAGTTCGGGGCTTCATAACTCTCACGTTCCTTGCATTATTTCTGTAAAATCAGCATCTCTTGGAAGTATTTTCGCTGGCCTACACGATGGACGGTTCAGATCTGCCATATGATCAAAAATGGTGGGCCACAACTGCCTGAAAAATCCAATTTCGCGGACGTGTGTAGCCTTTCGCACGTCCAGCGCTGACGTGATCGGTGGGCCCCACAGAGGTATTTTCGGGAAAATTCACCTCGTCTATTAGATTCAAGATGAAATTTCAGTCAAGAATGGGTGGTTTTGAACGTCCATTGATGCGGCCCAGAGAAGAAATCACCCCAAAAATCGTTTTGAACGTCGCAGGACCGCCTGTTTGTGGCCTCTGTATCGCGCACGTGTGCTTGCATGGGTCCAAAAGTTCAGCAAGGTTTTGTAGTAGTCGAGGCCCTCTACATGATGGACGGTTTGGATTGTCCACTGGGACAATGTGTGGGGCCCACTAGCGTCCGTAAAAACGGATAGCGTCCGTCTGTTTTAACGCTAAAATGGAAGTTGCCGTTTTTGAGAAGAAGATGCGGGTCAGCGCTGCTGACCCGCTTTAGCTGGTTTGGTGCGGCTCGGGTACGTGTGTACCTCATGTACACGCTGTATATACGGGGCCCATTGTGATGTTCTATCAAAATCCAAACCATCCATTTGTTTCCTCATCTTATTTAAACCGCCGAGACCAAAGTTGAGATAGTTCTAGATATTAGGTGGGCCCAGAATCAATGGTTTATGGGCTTATCTGTCAGTTGGGGCACTTCCATAGTGATCCGAGGGCTGAAATTTGATATGTACGGTTAATTTATAGCCCTCAGGCCATGTATAAAGTTTTGAGCCAATCAGATGGCGGGAACTATGTGATCTTGCATTCTTCACCAATTTCGGGCCTCTTTAACGTGAATGACTTGATTTCCTCGGATCCCTGGTGTGTAATTCCATCGATCTTGGTCCCCTGGAGTCCGTCCCTTGCCTTGGGTGTCATCAGAGCGTCAAATCCATGGTTTAAGCACCCTTTTTCAGTTCATGCTTGTAAATACACTCTGCATCACAAACACGATTAAATCAGGTTATTAAACGGTATCAATGATTGTAAATCCATGCAATAACTGGGTCTGATATGCAATATTTGACCCTCAACACAACCACCAACCAGCATTTTGCTAGTCCCAAGCAAAATATGCGAAAAGTAAGTTGAGAATTACAGAACAATTTCTATAAACTCAAGTGATTTTTGTAGAATAATCCAGATATGAGAATTCCCAGATTCATGAATGTTGGATATTACTTTCTCCTAGACTCAAGTGCACGGTAAACTTCATAATCAAGTTCAAAGTATTATTCCATTAATTAGAAAAATTCTAATCATTGAGATCTATGAGCGTACAGTGTAATCTCAGCTTATCATCATTAAAATTCACTTCTCTATTTCAGGATATCACTGGTAGCCAATAAGAAGATTCATGATAACTAAAACTTGCCTCACAGATCATCTTTTCATTCCTTCAGCTTTTGATTTTTCCATTAAAAGGAACGCCAAGAAGGGGAATCAAATCCTCACCTATAGGGAGCAAACCTATGATGAAGACTGTACACCCAAATTTTTTCAAATATCATTCATAGGGAATTAAATCTACACCTATAGGGAGCAAACCTATGGCGTCGACCATTCGCCCAATCCTTTCAATTTCTCAGGTTGGTTCCCTTCAAGCTTAGTGAGTACCAAGTAAATCCTTCAATATCAAACTGAAACCTTAATGTGAAAGCGAGATGTGACATGTGAGATCATAACTCAATCAATGTTTACAACTTCTAATCAGAGATTAACACTTCAAACTTAACTGTGAAATCTAATATAATAAATAACTGAATCTAAGAGTCATAAATTACCAACATCACTCATCTTGTAATTCTAAATCCAAGATGGTTGTTAAAATCACTTCGGATTCACAAAAATGTCAGAAAATTTTTTAAAAAATTTCACAATTTTTGCTCAAGACCAAGAAAACACTGATTAGGAACCCTAATCTCCCACCCCCAACCTAAAATCTACATTGTCTTCAATGTAAAAGAAATAAGCATGCAGTGCACATGGGACAACAAAAATATAAGAGGAGTGATGGAAAGATAGTACCTGGACGAAAGAATCAAAAGGCTTTCCACAGATATCTACATAAGATCGGGTGAGCACAAGAGAGAAACCAACAGAAGTAAAATAAAAATAACAAAAATGAAATCCTACCTACACCACTTTCGCAGATACTCTCGATTGCATTTAGCGTATGCAACAAGCCTTTAAACCCCTAGGTTGCCCCTAGTGGACGAGTTGTAGTCTCGTGAGGGTTTGCAGCAATGTTACCCACAAACATTGAACTAACTAACTAGGAAAATGAAACAGAAAGAAAAGCTGGATTGGCTCCCAGGAGCGCGAAGTTCACCGTCTATCATATTCCTATGAAAACAGGAAACCTACCTATACCTCCATAAGACTAGGAGATCAATCCTGGTAAACAGGATCAGTCAGAGGTATGAACATGTCCTCTGAATCAAATTTCTCGACAAATGGCTTTAAGCGATGTCCATTTACTTTAAACTCCCTGCCATTGTCGGGGTCTCTTATCTCGACGGCCCCATGAGAGTAAGTAGTGATAACAGTAAAAGGGCCGATCCAACGAGATCGAAGCTTACCCGGAAAGAGATGTAATCGAGAGTTATACAAGAGGACTTTCTGGCCTGGCGTTAATAATTTTCGTAAAATATGTTGGTCATGAAACGCCTTCATCTTGTCCTTGTAAATTCTCGAGTTCTCATAAGCGTCGTTCCGGATTTCTTCGAGTTCATTTAACTGAAGTTTGCATAGCGAGCCAGCGTTGTCCAAATTGAAATTCAAACTTTTGATTGCCCAGTAGGCTCTATGTTCCAACTCCATAGGCAAGTGACAAGCTTTCCCATAGACAAGTCTAAAGGGAGACATTCCAATAGGGGTTTTAAAAGCAGTACGATACGCCCATAAGGCATCGGTCAATCGAATTGACCAATCCTTACGGTCAAGGTTAACCATTTTTTCCAAAATATGTTTGATCTCCCTATTGAAAATCTCAACTTGCCCGCTTGTCTGTGGGTGGTATGGGGTGCTCACCTTATGAGAGATACCGTATTTTTTCATTAAACTCTCAAATGGTCTATTACAAAAGTGTGAGCCCCCATTACTAATGATAGCTCGAGGCGTTCCAAATCGGGAAAGGAGGTTTTCTTTCAGGAATTTAATGACCGTGCGATGGTCATTAGTTCAACATGGAATCACTTCGACCCATTTAGTGACATAGTCTACGGCAAGCAAAATATATAAATTTTCAAAAGATTGGGGGAATGGCCCCATGAAATCGATGCCCTAGCAATCAAATGCCTTGATGATAAGAATGAGGTTTAAAGGTATCATATTTCGACGGGACAACGCTCCCAATTTTTGACAACGCTCACAAGCTTTGCAAAACTCGTGAGTGTCCCTGAACATAGTGGGCCAGTAAAAGCCACACTGCAAAATCTTGGTCGTGGTCTTTTTAGCAGAAAAGTGACCACCACAGGCCTGTGAGTGACAAAAGGAGATGATACTTTGATGCTCATCGTCTGGCACACATCTCCTCAGGATTTGGTCTGGGTAAAATTTAAACAAATACGGATCATCCCAGAAAAAGTTACGTACCTTGGTGAAAAATTTCTTCTTATCTTGCGCAGTCCAATGTGTCGGTATGGAACCTGTGGCAAGATAATTAGCAATATCAGCGAACCAAGGTGAATGGGAGACTCTAAACAATTGTTCATCGGGGAACATGTCATTGATATGTGTTATTTCAAGGGAATCAGAGGGATTAAGGCGAGAAAGATGGTCAGCCACTACGTTCTCTACTCCCTTTTTATCTTTTATCTCTAGGTCAAATTCCTGGAGTAGGAGGATCCATCGTATCAGGCGGGGCTTAGTATCATTCTTAGACAGAAGATACTTAAGCACTGTGTGATCAGTGTAAATAATGATCTTGGATCCAATCAAGTAGGACCTAAATTTGTCCAAGGCGAACACTACGACTAAGAGTTCCTTTTTCGTAGTCGAGTAGTTCACTTGGGCAGGATTTAGAGTCTTACTTGCGTAATGAATAACGTAGGGTTTCTTATCTTTTCTCTGGCCTAGAACTACCCCAAGAGCATAATCAGACGCGTCGCACATAAGTTCAAAAGGAATGCTCCAGTCAGGTGGCTGTATGATGGGTGCACTAGTCAATGTGCCCTTAAGCTTAGTGAAAGCTTCCTGACATGGTTCAGTCCACTCATATGGTGCATCCTTTTGAAGTAGATTACATAGAGGACGATAAATGAGACTAAAGTCCTTTATGAATCTTCTGTAAAACCCGGCGTGTCCTAGGAAGGATCGCACGTCCCTTATGTTCTTGGGTGGAGGTAGGTTAGAGATAAGATCGATCTTTGCCTTATTCACCTCGATTCCTTTGGAAGAAATAATGTGTCCAAGGACAATTCCCTTCTAAACCATGAAATGACACTTCTCCCAATTAAGTACCAAGTTCTTTTCTTCACATCTCTTCAACACGCATTTAAGACTTTCCAAGCACTCGCTGAAAGAAGAACCGAAGACAGAGAAATCGTCCATGAAGACCTCTAAATATTGCCCCACCATGTCAGAAAATATGCTCATCATACATCGCTGGAAGGTGGCAGGAGCATTACATAGTCCAAACGGCATCCTTCGGTAAGCAAAGGTGCCGTAGGGACATGTAAACGTAGTCTTTTCTTAATCTTTAGGGGCGATCTCTATCTGGCTGTAGCCCGAATACCCGTCAAGGAAACTGTAATAGGAATGACCAGCTAACCTTTCCAAGATCTGATCAATGAAGGGTAAAAGAAAGTGGTCTTTCCTCGTGACGGTATTTAATTTTCTGTAGTCAATGCACATCCTCCAACCAGTAGTGACTCTAGTCGGCACGAGTTCATTATTGGCATTGGGTACGATGGTGATCCCGGACTTCTTAGGAACCACCTGAGTTGGACTCACCCATTGACTATCAGATATAGGGTACATGATACCCACATCCAATAGTTTAAGAACCTCAGCCTTAACCATTTCCTTCATGTTTAGATTTAGTCTACGTTGTGGTTGCCGAGCGGTCTTCGCATTATCCTCAAGATATATGCGGTGAGTACAAATCAAGGGGTCGATTCCCTTGAGGTCCGCGATTGTCCATCCAAGGGCTCCCTTATGCCCCAGGAGAGTAGATATGAGCATTCTCTCTTGTTCTTTCTCAAGGTGGACAAAAATCACCACCGGGTATGTCTCATCTTGACCTAAGTATGCATATTTTAAATCAGAGGGCAAAAGTTTTAGGTCAAGCTTCGGTGGCTTGAGGTTAGACGGTAGAGGCACTTCATCAGTTTGGGGTAACTCTTCAAATTGTGGCCTCCAGCGGTTAACTTCAAGTACCGGTACCGCATCAAGCATGGCACACGTCTCCCTAATTATGTCATCATCAAACTCATGGGAGTGGGCCAGGCACGTCTCTAGAGGATCAGAGGATAAGGTAAGGGGTGTCCTGTCATCCACGAAAGTATCGATCATGTTAATATCGTAGATATCGTCATCTTCCTCTATCCGTCTGGCCGTGTTGAAAAAGATATTCATTTCTAATGTCATATTCCCGAAAGACATACTCATGACACCATTCCTGCAATTGATAATTGCGTTTGAAGTGGCAAGGAATGAGCGACCAAGAATGACGGGAATCTGAGTGCTTGTGTTACCGATGGGTTCGGTATCCAGGATGATGAAATCAACTGGGTAGTAAAATTGATAAACCTGGACCAACACATCCTCAATTATCCCTTTTGGTATACGAACAGAGCGATCAGCAAGTTGTAGTGTGGTTAAAGTGGGTTTTAATTCACCTAAGCCCAACTGTTTATATACCGAGTAGGGGATAAGATTAACGCTCGCTCTTAAGTCAAGAAGTGCGTGATCAATTCGATGGTCCCCAATTACACATGATATGGTTGGGCTACCGGGGTCTTTGAATTTTTGCGGCACATCTTGCTTTAGGATGACACTCACTTTCTCAGTCAGGAAGATTTTCTTTTGAATATTTTGCCGTCTTTTGGTCGTACATAAGTCTTTCAGGAATTTGGCATATGAAGGTATTTGTTTCACGGCATCAAGTAGTGGAATGTTGACCTTCACTTGTTTCAACACCTCTAGAATATCCTGAGAGTTAGAGAGAGATTTTGGTGCAACCAACCGTTGGGGAAATGGAGCAACCGGCTTTCCTTAAGGTTCCGGTTCTAACTCTGGTGGGGCATGGCTAGATCCATCTTCTTTATCCACTTCCGGGTCCTTAGGCTTTTCAGCCATAACAGGAATGGTTTTGTCAATGATCTTTCCACTCCTAAGAGTGGTGATGGATTTAGCTTGCTCCATCTGATTTGAAGAGCTTAGGTCGCTAACTTCATATTGCGGTTTAGGATTGGGAAGAGGTTGAGCTGGGAAGCTCCCCTTGTTCCCAATCGTATTTTCAGCCTTAAGTCCTTGTATTGCTTTTGTACGGTCTTGGAAGGCCTGTAGCATACCCTGATTGAAAAGCTCTTGCTTTTGAAAATGTTTCAGAACCGAATCCTCTTGAGGTTTCTCTTGAGTTGGATTTTGATTTAGGTAACCTTGAGGTGTAGCGGTTTGTCCATTCCTCCAACTGAAGTTGGGATGATTTCTCCAGCCAAGATTGTATGTGTTAGAGGTGGGCCCACTGAAAGGTCTTTGGTAATTGCTTACAGCATTGGATTGCTCATTTAATACCTCTTAAAAGGCAGAGATAGTTGGACAGTTTTCAGTAGTATGAATGTTGCAACCACAGATGCTACAAACAATTTCCTTAGCCTTATCCTTCTTAAATTCCATGGCCTCGAGTTTCCTAGTGAGATTAGCTACCTTAGCATTAATATCATCGTCTTCTCTCAGGAGATACATTCCACCCCTTTCCTTGGAGTGAGTCGGCCTAGACGTAGTACTAGGTCTAGGGGAGATATCCCATGTTTGTGTGTTCTCAGCAAGTTTATCAAAGTAATCCCACACTTCATCGACTCCTTTATTCATAAACTCCCCATTACACATCGTCTCGACTAATTGGCGCATGGGAGATGTCAGTCCATCATAGAAAAAGTTCGTGATGCGCCACGTTTCAAAACCATGTTGTGGGCATGAACTGACAAGATCCTTGAACCGCTCCCAACATTGGAAGAATGTTTCATCTTCCCTTTGGGCGAAGTTCATGATCGACTTTCTTAGGGTGTTCATCTTATGGTATGGGAAAAACTTCTTAATGAACTCCCTTGTCATGTCATTCCATCTGTCAATTGATCGAGGACGTAGTGAATGTAACCACGTCTTGGCTTCCTCTTTCATAGAAAAGGGAAAGAGTTTCAACCTGACCGTGTCATCAGACACGTTAAGAAAGTATAAGGTAGCTATGATCTCGTCAAATTCTTTTAAATGTAAGTAAGGATTCTCTAACTTAAGCCCATGAAATTTAGGGAGGAGTTGGATCACCCCTGGCTTGATATTCATGTGTCCTTTATTCTCAGGAAAAACCATGCATGAGGGCGTACTCATCCCCGCCGGTTGTAAGTAATCTCGTAAGGTACGAGGCGGGGGTGCTTGATGCACCTCATTCTCATCCTGAAGATCTTCTACCCTAGGTTGGGGTAGAAGAGGTTGATTTTCAGCCATATCCTCAATTAACTCAGGGGATTTCGAGTGGTGTCTAGTCCTACGATGGACAGTTAACCCTTCAACTAATCCTCCTTCAGTCAAGAGACGTCGAGTGTTGTCATGAGCCCACTTGGGCATGAAACAGTCGTAGCCCTCAATTAAATTCTAAACCTAATCCTAAGAAGGGAAATAAAAATCTAAACAGAGAAAGAGGGTTGGAAGGAAGTTACCAAATTGGAGTCCCTAAATTGAAACCTGCAAAATAAAACAAAACAAATTAGTTTCTAAGAATAGCAAGCCTGTAAAATTCTTAAGAAGAGAAATATAGAAATAAAAAGAAACAAGGAAGAATTCCTAAATTAGAAAGTAGAAATTTAGAAAGAGCGTACCGAATTTAGAAATTTCTAATGAGCCTACAAAACAGGAAAGTTAGTTTCTAAACAGAAAGTCTTAAAAAAAAATTTCTAAAAATAAAATAGGAAACAAAATTAGATTCTAAAAGAGTTAGAATTAGAAACTTACTAAAAAGGAATCCTAATCTAGAAATAGTAAGGAAGAGAGAAATTACCAATTTAGAAACCTATCTCAGAATCCTACAAAATAAGAAAGTTGGGTTAGTTTCTAAAAAAAAAGAAAACTATCTAAAAATAGAAAGTTACTTAAAACAGAAAATTTCTAAAAATTAAAGAAAAACCTGGAATTAGAAAATTCTAAAATAAATCCTAAAAATCAGAAAAGTCCTAATCTTAAACTAATCTTAAAACCAGTTAACTTCAGGAAACGTAGCCGTCAATCCCCGGCAACAGCGCCAAAAACTTATTCACACTCCAAGTGCAGGGTTGTGATGTAGTAATAAACTCAGTAAGACCGAGGTCGAATCCACAGGGACTGAAACCTGTACGTTATCTGAAAATAACCAGATCTAGAACTAGGCTAAGATGAAATCTAAACCAATTGTGATTTGAGGAATAATGATGAAATATTAATCTAAACTTAAAGAATTCAGAGAAAGGGAACTAGGGATTCAGAGGATCCACTTGTAGAGATCAGGGAGATCTTATGCCTGCTTCATGGATATTATACTGAACTTACTTGATATAGTTTTCAAGAGATGAAAGGTATAAGAATTAGGTATGATTCCATCACAAATCCATGCCTACGAGACAAGGTAAACAACAGAACTTAGACCAATCCATAACCAACTAAAAGATGTATGAGTGTTAGGAAGGATTCCATCATCCAACCATGTCTATGAGACGATGGCGAACAACAGGGTTTCCGAACATCAAAATAAAAGGAAAGGAATTATTCAAGCCATCACAGATCTACTGTAATTTAAATCACAACAAACCATTAATGACTAAAAGAATTTCTTAAATCAAAACAAAGTCAATCAGTTCAGTTCAAATCAAACCTGTAGAAGCTCCCATCACGCCACAAGCTTCACCTCTTAGCCCTATCTAAGGGATTTAGCCTAACATAATCATAGAAAAAAGAAGAAAAATAAAGAAAAAATACATAAAAATTCCAAACACTTCTCTCTCCGCCTCTCTCTCTCTCTATCTGACGTCCCCTATTCAAGCATACCCCCTTCTCCACGTTTGGAACTCTTTTTATAGCTTTTGGAGTGGTGGAAATCGGATTTGGGAAGTTATCGCACGCGCAGCGAAAGCCTTTTCGCAGCCGAGTTCGGGGCTTCATAACTCTTGCGTTCCTTGCATTATTTCTATAAAATCAGCGTCTCTTGGAAGTATTTTCGCTGGCCTACACGATGGACGGTTCAGATCTGCCATATGATCAAAGATGGTAGGCCGCAACTGCCTGGAAAATCCAATTTCGCGGACGTGTGTAGCCTTTCGCACGTCCGGCGCTGACGTGATCGGTGGGCCCCACAGAGGTATTTTTGGGGAAATCCACCCCGTCCATTAGATTCAGGATGAAAGTTCAGTCAAGAATGGGTGGTTTTGAACGTCCATTGACGCGGCCCAGAGAAGAAATCACCCCAAAAATCGTTTTGAACGTCGCAAGACCGCCTGTTTGTGGCCTCTGTATCGCGCACGTGTGATTGCATGAGTCCAAAAGTTCAACAAGGTTTTGTAGTAGTCGAGGCCCTCTACATGATGGACGGTTTGTATTGTCTACTGGGACAATGTGTGGGGCCCACTAGCGTCCGTAAAAACGGACAGCGTCCGTCCGTTTTAACGCTAAAATGGAAGTTGCCGTTTTTGAGAAGAAGATGCGGGTCAGCGCTGCTGACCCGCTTTAGCTGGTTTGGTACGGCTCGGGTACGTGTGTACCTCATGTACACACGCTGTATATACGGGGCCCATTGTGATGTTCTATCAAAATCCAAACCATCCATTTGTTTCCTCATCTTATTTAAACCGCCGAGACCAAAGTTGAGACAGTTCCAGATATCAGGTGGGCCCAGAATCAATGGTTTATGGGCTTATCTGTCAGTTGGGGCACTTCCATAGTGATCCGAGGGCTGAAATTTGATATGTACGGTTAATTTATAGCCCTCAGGCCATGTATAAAGTTTTGAGCCAATCAGATGGCGAGAATTATGTGATCTTGCATTCTTCACCAATTTCGGGCCTCTTTAACGTGAATGGCTTGATTTCCTCGGATCCCTGGTATGTAATTCCATCGATCTTAGTCCCCTGGAGTCCGTCCCTTGCCTTGGGTGTCATCAGAGCGTTAAATTCATAGTTTAAGCACCCTTTTTCAGTTCATGCTTGTAAATACACTCTGCATCACAAACACGATTAAATCAGGCTATTAAACGGTATCAATGATTGTAAATCCATGCAATAACTGGGTCTGATATGCAATATTTGACCTTCAACAGGGGTAAGGCCCAAATATCAGCCTGATCTAGCGCTCGTGTGGGCTAGAAAATAGAAAATAATTATGGGGCCACATTGATGTATGTGTATAATCCATGTCGCTCATCCTTTTAAGGCCCACGGCAAGCTGACAGACAAGGTGGACAGAATGGATTACTCCATTGTGCGCCTTAGGCTATTGTACTAATGGCTACCTTTTCATTTGGTAGTAAAGGAAGTGAACATGCAACAACCGCGACCCATATAACATGACAACCACGACCCATGTAACATGATAACTATGATCCATGACAACCACGACCCATATAACATGACAATCATGACCCATATAACATGGCAACTACAACCCATGCAAACCATGACCCATATGGCAACTACGTCCCATATGGTTACTCCATGGACAACCACGACCCATATAAAATGACAACCACGACCTTTATAATATGATAACTACGATCCATGACAACTATAACCCATATAACATGACAACCACGACCCATATAACATGGCAACTACGACCCATAAGAGACCTATATGGCAACTACATCCCATATGGCTACTCCATGGACAACCACGACCCATATAATATGACAACCACGACCCATATAACATGATAACTACGATCCATGACAACTATAACCCATATAACATGACAATCATGACCCTTACAACATGACAACCACGACCCATATAATATGACAACCACGACCCATATGGGACCTATATGGCAATTACAACCTATATAGCTACTCCATGGGAAACCGCGACCCATATAACAAGACAACCACGACCCATGACAACTATGACCCTTACCTCATGACAACCACGACCCTTACCGGATTACAACCACCTGATGCGACCTATGCTACTATACAGATATTGTTTGCATGACTATGGCGTGACTTACACTAACTTAGTGATGTGCTCATACATAGGACGATGATAGCGTGACTTGCATATAAGATCCTTACTGTCCATCAAAGTTAGTGCATGACATACGTAGATATCATTTATCCCATGTAGTAACCAAGTTAGTGCAAGTTACGCCTTAGTCGTGCAAACGATATCTATATAGTAGCATAGGACGCATCAAATGCTTGTAATGCGGTAAGGGTCGTGGTTATCATGAGGTAAGGGTCGTGGTTGTCATGTTATATGGGTCATGGTTGTTATGGGTCGTAGTTATTATGTTATATGGGTCATGGTTGTCCTGTTATATGGGTTGTAGTTATAATGGGTCGTAATTGTCATGGATTGTAGTTATCATGTTATATGGGTCGTGGTTATCATGTTATATAGGTCATGGTTCTCATTTTAAGGCCAAGGCCTATAAAATAAAGACTACGACTCATATTACATGACAACCACGACCCTTACCTCATGATAACCACGACCCTTACCACATTACAACCACGACCCTTACCGCATTACATTAACTTGGTGAAGTGCCCATACATGCGCACGACTATGGCGTGACTTGCACATAAGATCCTTACTGTCCATCAAAGTTAGAAAAGTAACATGGCCATCCGTACCAAAGCTAGCTTGGCGTTTTTTGAATATGAGATGTGTTGAGCAGCACGCCAACAATGTAGTGAGCCTAGATCCAATCTCAGGCCTCACCCACAAACGATAAACAAGAAGAAATATAAACTAAAAATAAATCAAAGCAATCTAAAAACTAAACCACAAGACAAGATATACGTGAAAAAATCTCAATCTAGGGTAAAAAACCACGGATGCAAACCTCCACTATGAAGAACAAAGATTACAAGGCAATCTACTAACCTCTCCCTTGGAAGTACGGAGAAAATCCCTTGCCCACACCTTAGAAATATTTTTCAATATTCACCTTAACCCTAGAATAGCCCTAGGGACCCCAATTTATAGTTTTGGCAACTTCTCTTTCGCACCCTTGCGAAAGGCGACACAGAAATCTGCAGTCCGCATCAGATTCAGAAATGAATTTGCGTAACCACGACCGATTGAGCAGACTGTATGACCGGTCGAGTGGACTCCACGACCGGTCGTGCATGGCCCACGACCGGTCAAGCACTTCGGACCCAAAAACTGATGCTCGCTGGAGTTTGAGTCATGCCAGTCTACGACTGGTCACGACTGGTCGAGCAAGGGCCACGACCGGTCGTGCGCGGCCCCAGATGTGGCTCCACTTTTCAACAATCTCCCACTTGGAGACACATCGCCATAAACCTTTGTCTTTTTCATCCGGAGTGCACCACCTCCCCATCTTCAAGCCTGAAGACCAATCAAAGTTGAACAGAGCTTCAGTTTCTCCCGTGTGACCGCCTTAGTCAGCATATCCGCAGGATTCTCACTTGTATGAATCTTTTCTAGAGCAATCGATCCATCTTTCAGTAACGAATGTATAAAGTAATATCTGATGGCAATATGCTTGGTCCTTGAATGAAAGGCTGAATTCTTAGCCAAGTGTATTGCACTCTGACTGTCACTGTACAGCTTGCAATCTGCTTGCTTCTTACCCAACTCCTCCATAAAAGCTTGCATCCACACCATCTCCTTACACGCTTCTGTAGCCGCAACATATTCTGCTTTCATCGTACTGATAAATACTATCTTCTGTAACTGAGAGACCCAACTGACTGCAGCACTACCCAGAGAAAAAATATAACCTATAGTGCTTCTTCTGCTGTCGTTATTTCCTGCCAAATCTGAATCCATGTAGCCTTGTAGCTAAATTTTTATTTCATCATAGCACAGCCCCACATCCTTAGTACCTACCAGGTATCTAAGGATCCACTTCACAGCTTCCCAATGTTCCTTCCCGGGGTTGTTTATGAACCTACTAACAACTCCCACTGCTTGAGCAATGTCTGGCCTCGTGCTCACCATATCACACATGAGACTCCCAATAGCTGACGCGTATGAGACTTTAGCCATATAGTCTCAATCCTTCTGCGTCTTTGCTCCTTGCTCCTTAGATAGCTTGAAGTGGTTGCCTAATGGAGTGTTAACTGGCTTAGCACCTCCCATATTGAATCGATTAAGTACTTTGGCTATATACTCTGCCTGTGACAGAACTAATTTCTTGTTTTCCCTGTCACGCTTTATCCTCATGCATAGGATTTGTTTTGCAGCTCCTAAATCCTTCATGGCAAATTCTCTAGACAGTTTTCTTTTGAGATTTGAGATATCCTTCATGCTTGAACCGGCCACAAGCAAATCATCAACGTACAGAAGAAGGATGATGTACGACGTATCAAACTTCTTCAAGTAACAACAGTGGTCTGCAAGACATCTCCCGAAACCGTTTCTCGACATGAAACTGTCGAACTTCTTGTACCATACCTCGGGGCCTGCTTCAGGCCATATAGACTTTTCTTCAGTTTGCACACTTTGTTCTCCTTACCTGGTGCCATGTATCCTATCGGCTAATACATGTATATCTCTTCTTCAAGGTCCCCATGAAGAAAGGCTATCTTAACATCTAGCTGCTCTAGATGTAAGTCCTCCATAACCACTATACTCAAGACCATGCGAATCGTAGACATTTTCACTACAGGTAAAAATATTTTAGTGAAATCGATACCTGCCTTTTGTTGAAACCCTTTTACAACCAATCTAACCTTGTACCGTTTCGAACCATCATGCTCCTCCTTCAGTCTGCAAACCCACTTGTTATGAAAAACTTTCTTACCATTAGGTAGAGTGACTAGCTCCCATGTACGATTAGACTCAAGAGAGTCCATCTTATCATCCATGGCCTACTCCCACTTAACCCGTGTATTTGACTGTAACGTCTCTTCAAAACACTGTAACTCACCATTATCTGTCAGCAGTAGATAATGTAAGGAGGGTGAGTATCGGACTGTGGGTCTCCTATCCCAAGTAGACCTCCTCACAATCGGTGTATGCGGCTCTGCCTCATAATGCTCATGTGCATGATCATCCTGTGGCGTTATAACACCCGTGTCTAGTAACTCTTCTATCTATACGAATTCTTTTTTCTCGGCCTTATTTTCCTGCACACTGTCCTTATGCATCACTTTTTTATTGAAGAGTACGTCCTTGTTTCTAATGATTTTTCTATTTTCTACATCTCAAAACCTGTAGCCAAAATCATGCTGCCCGTAGCCTATAAAAGTGCACCTCCTGGACTTTGCATCCAGCTTATTTCTGTGCTTTGCATCAATGTGAACATATGAAGTGCAACCGAACACTTTGATATGTGCAAGGTTCACTTCTTTTCCAGTCCACGTTTCTTCTAGTAGCTCACCATCCAATGGTGCTGAGGGACTTCTATTGATGAGATATGTGACAATATTCACAGCATTTGCCTAAAAGGTTTTAAGCAACCCTACATGTAACCTCATGCTCCTGGCACGCTTAAGGGTGGTCCTGTTAATGCGCTCAGCTACACCATTCTGTTGTTGTGTCCCTGAAATCATTTTCTGATGTTTGATTTCATTTGCTGCACAATACTCCTCAAATCTCTTCTCACAGTACTCTCCTTCATTATCAGATCTGAGACATTTTACTGTTTTACCTGTCTCGTTTTCTACCATAACTTTCCACTTCTTAAATACATCAAACACATCAGATTTATGTTTTAAGAAATAGACCCACAGTTTTCTACTAGCATCATCTATAAAGGAAATAAAATAACGTGAGCCACCAAGAGATAATACCTGTGTCGGTCCCCACAAATCAGTGTATACAAGCTCCAACAGATGCGTCTTTAGAGCGCATCCCGTCTTCTTGAAGCTTACCCTCTTCTGTTACCATACACGCAGTCCTCGCAGAATTCTAAGTTAATAGACTTCAGCCCTGGTAGCTTCCCTTTTGACAATAACACTTTCATCACTTTCTCACTCATATGTCCCAACCTCTGATGCTATAACTGCACATTCACTCCAGTTGATGTGACTGCGAGTGAACTATACGATCCTAGAGTCACGTACAAAGTATCTTCCTTCTTACCTTGAGATATCACTAAGGCACCTTTTGTAATCTTCCAGTAATTACTGGTGAATGTCGTCACATAACCGGTATCGGCCAACTGCCTCACTGATATCAGCTCCTTCTCAAACTCGGTACATGTCTGACATCCTTCAATTTCAACGTCGTTCCGTCTTTCTGATTTATATGAACGTCTCCCTTTCCAATAATACTGCATGGCTCATCATCACCCAGGTAGGCTTTCCCAAAGTTACCTGATACATAATCACGCAGAACTTTCTTACATGAAGTGGCATGAAACGAAGCTCCCGAGTCTATGACCCAAGACTCATTCCTCGCATCAAGAGACAAGATCAATGCCTCTGTGTCACTCTCCTCAGATAGATTCACTGAATCCTTTCCACCTCGAGAGCTTCCTTCTTGTTTCTTGAGCGCACTGCAATCACGTTTCATGTGCCCCTTCTTGCCACAGTGTCAACACCCGTCTTTGTCCTTCGGTCCCTTAGACTTCTTCCTCGACTTAAAACGCCCATGTTTATTGCCTCTTTTGTTCAGCGATCTTCCTCTTCCTTCAATGTTTAGAGCATTCCCTGAATCCTTTGAAATTCCTGATGCCTTTCTTCTAGATTCTTCGCTAAGAATTAGATCGGCCACATCATCAAATTTCAGCTTTGTCGACTCTAAAGAATTGCTCACAGCAATTACCAAACCATCCCAACTGTCTGACAAACTGGATAAGATCAATAACGCCCTGACCTCATTCTCAAAAATAATGCCAACAAATTCCAACTGGCTCGTGACTGTAGATGTTCAGCCACGCTCCCACCATCTGACATCTTCATGTTGAATAGCTGCTTCTTAAGATGAACCTTGTTGGATACTGATGGCTTTTCATACATGGTAGCTAGGGCTTCCATTAATTATTTTGTACTTTTCATCTTGGATATGTTGAAGGCGACGCTCTTCATCAAAGAGAGTCAGATCGTTCCTAAAGCCTTCCTATCCAGTAAAAACCATTCATCATCTGTCATCTTTTCTGGTTTCTTCTTTTTTCCTCCTAGAGGAATATAGAGGTCCTTCTGATATAGATAATCCTTCATCTGCATCTTCTAGAAGGTAAAGTTTGAACCATCAAACTTCTCAATTCTAGTTTTCCCTTCTTCCGTCATCGCTCCCAATAGAACTAAAACCAATAAATTTGATACCAGTTGTTGAGCAGCACGCCAATAACGGAGTGAGCCTAGATCCAATCTTAGGCCTCACCCACAAACGATAAATAGGAAGAAATATAAACTAGAAACAAATCAAAATAATCCAAAAAACAAACCACAAGATAAGATATACGTGGAAAAACGCCAATCTAAGATAAAAAAAAATCATGGATGCAAACCTCCACTATGAAGAACGAAGATTACAAGACAATATACTAACCTCTCCCTTGGAAGTACAGAGAAAATCCATTGCCTACACCTTAGAAATATTTTCCAATATTCACCTTAACCCTAGAATAGCCCTAGGGACCCAATTTATAGTTTTGGCAACTTCCCTTTCGCATCCTTGTGAATGGCGACACAGAAATCCGCAGTCCGCATTAGATTCGAAAACGAATCTGCGTAACCACGACCGGTCGAGCGGACCCCACGACCGGTCGTGCATGGCCCACGACCAGTCGAGCACCTCGGACCCAAAAACTGATGCTCCCTAGAGTTCGAGTCGTGCCAATCTACGACTGGTCACAACCGGTCGAGTGGGCTCCACGACCGATCGAGCACCTTGGACCCAAAAACCGATGCTCGATGGAGTTCAAGTTGTACCAGTCTACGACCGGTCACGACCGGTCGAGTGGGCTCCACGACCAGTCGAGCAGGGGCCACGACCGGTCGTGCGCGGCCCCAGATGTGGCTCCACTTTTCAACAAGATGACTATTGATAGACTGCAGGAGCAGGAAGCTATATGGGTCGTGGTTGTCATGAGGTAAGGGTCATGGTTGTCATGTTATATGGGTCGTGGTTTTCATATTATATGTGTCATAGTTGCCATATGGGTCCCATATGAGTCATAATTTGCATGGGTCGTAGTTGCCATGGTATATGGGTCATGGTTGTCATGTTGCTTGGATAGTATTGTGGTTTTCAACGTATTCACTTCCTTTTCTACCAAACCATTGGTACCATAACTTAAGGCCCACAATAGGGTAATTCGATCCATCCACCCTGTTGGCTAGCTCGTTGTGAGCTGAAAAAGTCTTGACTTGGGCAATATCCATTTCTATCCACATTGTTTGCTGATATTTGGGCCCTACTCCTAAAATGACATGGCAAAAAGGATGGATTGCATGGATTATGGACGACATGAATGCCTTACCCCTAAAATGACACAACATGGATTATGGACGGTATGGATGCTTTACTCCTAAAATGACACGACATATATTATGAACTGCATAGATGCCTTACCTCTAAAATGACATGGCAAAAAGGATGGGCAGCATAGACTATAGATGACATGGATTATAGAAAGCATGGATGAAACACATACACCATGGTGGGGCCCATAGAGCACCGAGCACCAGCAATTGCCCGGTGGCAAGGGGAGTAGCCAATCCGTCACTTTATCGGGAGAATAGCCATTCCATCACTATAGGACTGTACAACTTCTGAACTAAGGTAAAAGGCATTTTCATCTTCGACAATATCCAAAGCTCGTCTGAAAGCTACTCTTAGAATATTTAAAAGGTTGAATCTCGTTAGTTAATTTGGCCAAACGTTGAGGTCAATACAGTCAAAATCCCTTTCAAGTATACGAGACGGTGGGCCCCAAAGAGCTTGTGTCTCTTACGTGTTTGAGTAGAATAGTTGTTGCAGAAGACTCCGTTACCTCCACATGGCGGGCCCTCGTGAAGTGAAGAAACGCATGTTTCGCGTGTAAAGAAAATGTTCACGTACAACAATATATAGGCACTTTTACATACAACTCTTTCTTTCCTGCCACGTGTCACTTATTTAAAACATCCAAGCCACGCAAATGGCCGAATGCAGCATAAATGTAGGATGGCCTATTAATCAGGAGAGATACACAGTCGAAATTAATGGACGGCTGATCGTACGTATCAGTTACAAATGTGGCCCACTTAATGTGTGGTTTTGTTCCAACATTTTTTTCCAATGATCTTCGAAGAATGGCCCACCATTTTCAAGGATTGGATGTTCAACGGGATACTCACATTAGCAGAGAGTAAAAACGTTGCACGTTAGGATTCCGCTGCAACGTTGTATGTGACCATTTATGTTTACATTTATGTTTTTTTTTTCCCGCCCGTGAGTTGCCTGTGCCCCTGCCCGCGTACGAGAAATAAAAGGTTGCACGATAGGATTCCGCTGCAACGTTGTATGTGACCATACCCGTACGTGTATAGGTGGGCATGGGACGCCGCGATCATGCTAACTCAGCTCTTCCGACTCCGTCCGATCTGACTCGACCTTAATCGAATGGGTGAGTCGGTCCAAACCGAGTAAGCTTCGTCCGATCTGAACTCAAACCGAGTCGAGTTTGAGTTACTCAGTAACTCGATCTGAAACTCGATTCTGTTAGACTCGACTCGACCCGACTCTCTAACCATACCCGACCCGATCCCAACCTCTCTCTCTCTCTCTCTCTCTCTCTCCCCTTCCCTCATCCTCCTCCTTTTCCAAGCCTGACACTCACCCACCACCATCACCCTCCTCCTCCTCTCCACTCCCTTCCTCATCTCTCAATCCGACTCGGTGCCAATTCGACCCAACTCGATACTTTTGACTAGATCAGACTCGGTCCGAATCAGTTCAGGCCAGACTGCACTCGAATCGAGTTAGGCATGCTAGACTCGGTATCGAGTCGAATCGAGTTCGGATTAAGCCTATTTTAAAATCGGATCGAGTCAAGTCTGCCTTAACTTGGTCCAACTTGACCCGATGCCCAGCTCTACGTACATGAGTTGCATGTGCCCCTGCCCGCGTACATGAATATCCTGTGGTCGGAAGTTATTTGGGCCCACACATATTTGGTGACAGATGCCCCTAGAGGGCCCACTTTGATGCATGTGCCTTACATCCACACAGTCCATCCATTTTGACAGCTTATTCTAGGGCATGATCTCAAAATTGAAGTAGATCCAAATCTTAGGTGGGCCATACCACATGAAACAGTTGTGTTTGAATCCCCAATATTAAAAACTTTACGAGGGCCATCAGAACCCTTATTTATCATCAAACCTGTTGATAAGGTCACAAAGATCTGGACGAACTTTTGTAGCTGATGAGAAGTTTTTAATGACAACTATGCTCCACCTCAGGAAGCAACGGTGATATGACACTCACAGTGGAAACCTTCGTAGGGGCCACGGCTATGATTAATTCCATCATTGGAAACTTTGTGGGCCACGGAGGTTTTCGATTAGGATGATATTTCTACATACAGTTTATCTGAATGCTGATAGCTTTAGGAAGAGTTTGGATGGCACATATAAATTGCAGTCAGCTCCATGAAGATTTCAAAAGTGGATGTCTCTGATCGCCCTATCGTGATGAGATATGATTAAGCTACATGCCGCTATTAAAGTGAATTACTTGTTCGACTGAATTACCTTTGTGACTGAATCACATCGATATCCCTAGTGATCCTACATGGCAGAATTTGATTGGGCCACATGCTAGCTGCCATATTAAATTGCCTGGTAACCATGGATATCCTTTGGCATCCCAATGTGGGAGGATTTGCTCATGCTATATGTCATTGTTAGATATGGACCAACCGAGTATGTAATCAAAACAACTTTCAAATATGCATTACAAGAGTTTCATATATTATTATTATTATTATTATTATTATTATTATATAAATATTATTATTATTATTTTACACATGCACACACACCCCCACACACTCACGCCGTAGAGTCTACCACTGGAGCAAGAGTAAGGATCCATACAGGTGGCATATATGAACTCAAATTATCCAACATAACTATTATCATCTAAAAGTTAGATTGCGTGAATGAATTTTAATCATTGGCTATTTTTTATCTCATAGTGGATTGCACACTCAGGCCTCCATCTAGGCTTAGCCTTGTGAGACAAAGAAGTAATGGGATATATAATGTGGAGCCTGTCCACCTGCTTTTGATTAGATTATGTTGTTGGCATATCATCTTAGTCTTCAGTTCGAGGAGGTGAATTGGCTTGTCTTACCATATGTGGTAGATTAAAATGAGTTATTGAATTTTATATTTTAACTTTTTGATTTAATTGTGTATTTGTGTCACTTGGTCTATTATAATAATAATAATAATATAAAATATAAAAAAATTTGTACAAAATTCAATAAGAAACTATTAAGACTCTCTCAAGGCTTTTTTAAATCAAGAGTTTCATTTCCAGCAGACCTGTTTGGTATTGGGTGAGTTTTTAAGGCAAGATACAAAGGAATTCAAAATGCAGAAATATTCCTCGCGAGCTATCAAACTCATTGAAATGAAAAATGAGAATGCTTAAAATGGATTTTTAAAAAGAAAAAACAGAAAAAAAGAAGAAGAAGAAGAAGTTCAGCGACGGTGTTTATGTGCAGGTTCTGAAGGTTTTTCCATACCCGATGACCCTCACAACATGTCAGTTGGGCATCGGGGCAGTGCTTGTTCTGCTAATGTGGTCGACTAATCTATACAAGAAACCTAAGGTTTCACCAGCAATGGTATTTCTATGTCTTTCTCAATGCTTCTTTTTCCATACATAGTTACTTAAAATACATACTGAAACTTGTGTTTGTGTTATGAATATCGGGATTACAGGTTGCAGCAATCGTACCTGTAGCAATGGTGCACTCACTGGGAAACCTTTTCACCAATATGAGCCTTGGAAAGGTTGCCGTTTCCTTTACTCACACCATCAAAGCCATGGAACCCTTTTTCTCTGTTCTTCTCTCTTCCTTGTTCCTAGGGGAGGTGAGTTTTTTACTCGATTGATAGCATATGTTTGAACCAACATACAATTGTATGTGTCATCCAATCCATTCATCTATGGTGCCTTACCAAATGAAGGATCACCCAAATTTAATCCATCTCAATTTTGTTTTGTTGAGCCACAACAAGTGAGTATATACATTTAACTCAGGTGGGCCATGTTAAAGGGGACATTGGGGCTGTCCATCTTCTTTCATCTGGCTCTGATCATACACCATGAGAATAGACTGCTTGATGCTTTTCATTACCTGAGCTATCATTCTTTTCATAAGGAGATATCATATTCACCACACCATGTATGCAGAATTCTGGTTTGATGATAGATTGTACTGTGTATATATGCAGTTGCCTACGCTATGGGTTGTTTCTTCACTTGTACCGATTGTAGGGGGAGTGGCTTTGGCTTCAATGACTGAAGCTTCTTTTAATTGGTAAGAAGAGCCTCATCAACTCATCTTAGCCTTTGCTACAAAGATCAGACATGTATGATTACCAGTCCGTGCCTTGGGAGCATTCTTTCTTCTGATAGTGGTTTAAAGACTCGATGGCTGGACACGATTCATTCAGCCCTGAGTTGAGTCATGGTTAACCTGAGTTGGGCTGAATCGTCTCAATTCACCAAAGTCGGGAGTGACTCGGGAGGGGGTGGGGGTGACTAGAGCTGGGCACGGGACAACTTGACTCATCCGACTCGTTCAGACCCAACTCGATCCGAACCGAGTGGGTGAGATGATCTGAACCAAGTAGACTTCGTCCAATCTGAACTCAAACTGATTCAAGTTCGGGTCACCCAGTAACTCCACTTACCTAAATCCAACTCAGTACTTACTCGACTCGTTGGACTAAGTCTGAAATTTCATGATACTTGTTCCCAAATATCATAACATTCACAACATTTCATGGACTCTCTCCCTCCCCTCCTCCCTCCCTCCATGCATGGCCCTATCAACTTTCAGGTCGGGCTTGGGCTCAGTCATTTTAGCCTGACCCGACCCATCTGGACCTAACTTTATATCTGCGTGTTATTTCCCCACCAAAATGCCATTGTAAATCCTTAGGCAACCATTTATCTTGAATGCTGAAACTTGGTTTCATTCCTGTAAAATGTTTGTTTCTCTGGGCATGTGTGGCCCACTTAATAAATGACTAAATTAGGAACATTTAAGAGGGAAATATGGATTTTATTAATTTTCAGTCCCAACCAAAAAAAATATTTCAACTGCCTTGGGCCTTCTATTCTAGGTCCATGCTGCGATTGGGCTGGCATCAGCCTTGGGTCTCAAGTGTTGAGTCAGTCCTAGGGCTACCTTGGCCCTGCCCAAACCGGCCCATTGAAATTCCTTACCTGCATTATTGTGTTTTAGTCCTTTTCATATTCTATCAATAAGCACTTAATCAAAATTAGCTAAATTATTATGGCTTGTTTGGCAAACGCCTAAAATGAGTTCCTTTTCATTTTAGTTGATCATAATTATGTATTAGAGATTATTTTTCTTTTTTGATAAGAATTAAAAATAATCTCAATGAAGAACAATCATGATCTCTAATACATAATTATTATTAACTAAAATGAGATCAACTCATTTTAAGGTATCAACCAAACAGGATCTTGGCCTGTATAAATTCTAATAAAAATCCGCTGCTCCTGCACAACAGGTCTGGATTTTCGAGTGCAATGGCTTCCAACCTGACCAACCAATCTCGTAATGTATTCAGCAAAAAGTTCATGATTAGTAAAGAGGTAATGCTCGTAACCAGATCAAAAGATAACATTAGCCCATTTGTTTCCTTTCAAACCCGACCTGCGACCCATTACCCTACCTGACCGGCGATTAGTCATAATCAGTGAGGATTAACTATCAAACTGGACACTGCACTACCCAACTGATGTTTAAGAGAATATGTCGGGAAAAGTAGGCTCAGCCCAGTTTGTTTTCGATCGCGAGATGGGTTAGGTAAGGTCACCTACCTGAACCCATTGATAACTTATATTATGCATCAAACACTCCTTTTTGGATGCAACTCCCACCAAGGAGGGGTCGGTCGACTCACTGAAAATCAATTGGATTGGTTTTGGTTTTCAGCAAGTGAGCTTTTGAAGCGCTTATTTTGTCAAGCAAAGGATCATATGATAGTTTGATAAAGTGCATCCAATCACACGAACAAACTGGAATTTGGATTCAAATGGTGTTTAGGCGTTAAACACATCTTTCGAGGGCGAATCCAAATGAGCCTTAACTTCCTTCACGAGCAATGGTGTTTTCGAAATGTAGTTGTTTTTTAGCTTTAAAGTAGACCTTTTAACTGAAATCTATGTTGAAACAGGAACCTCTGGACAACATAACTCTCTTCTCCATAATAACAATCATGTCATTTCTCCTTTTAGTCCCAGCCACACTGTTCATGGAAGGTGTCAGATTCACACCTTCATACCTGCAGTCTGTTGTAAGTAGTGGTCCTTGGAATACATTGCTTGTCGTTTATCTGTTTTTCATGTAGATTTACAGCAAAGAGAACAAGTTAATGGGCCCCATTTTTCCTTCTACTTGCAGGGTTTGAATGCTAAAGATATATATATGAAGTCCTTGCTTGCTGGCTTCTGTTTTCATGCTTATCAGCAGGTGATTCTTTCTCTATTCTGTTTGTTGCTTCTGTTTGACCCTTGTAAATTTTTTTTTAAAAAAAAATGTTTATTTCTTTGTGCATTTGGAGCCCACCTGATCAAAGGGCTCTGCTCGGATTTTGGGTCAGGGCTAAGGATTTCCATCAATTTCTATATTTTCAAGTTTAGGATTATGATTAACTACGATGAAGTAATCCCGATACCATAATTATAATTAACAAAAATGAGATAGATGAACTTGTTTTTTATGGGCCATACAAACAGGCCCTCAGGCATAGCATTTTGCAATCCTTGCTGATCCCACCCATCACTTCTTGCACGGTGCATTTGAATGTTCTTCATCCAAATGAAGAGACCATCTACATGCCCGTAGCTCTGCCTCAAATAACCTTACTAAGCAAACACAATCATGGACTTTGCTTCTTGCATGCGCACGCGCCGACGTGAAATGTCTGCCAGTTGCAATGTTTGAGTCGTCAAACATGTCTATATCCCTTCTTACAATGCTGATTCTATAGTTCCATATTGGCAGCTTTCGTATATGATATTGGCCAGGGTCTCGACGGTTACCCACTCCGTCGGCAATTGCGTGAAGCGGGTGGTTGTCATCGTGGCCTCAGTTCTCTTCTTCGGGACCCCAGTCTCCCCAATCAATGCTGTCGGTAAATTCCCATTACCTCTATGATGACCCAAAAACCAGATTGTCTCCGTCACGCATTTGGGGTGGCATAGAAAATGGAATCTGCATGTTTTTTTCCATCCTGAATTGCAAGTGACAGGCAAACGCACCCAAGTATTCCAATACCCTCAAATGGAATTGTCAATGGCTTAGTTTGTTCCTTGTCCCGTTTCTGATTGGTTTCTGAAATCAATGGCTGCCTTTCATTTCAGGGACAGGTATAGCACTTGCCGGAGTCTTCATGTATTCGAGGGTGAAGCGGATAAAGCCAAAGAAGGCATGAGTTACCCGTTTGGCAAAAGACATACAGACAGCCAGCATTTCCTGTGGGAATGTATCTGTGAATTTTCTTCCCAGGGATGAGATTTCTCAGTGTCCAGGAATTCACATAGATGAATGATAAGGAATTAATTAGAAAGAAAGCTTCTCCTCCTCTTCAGTCCTTCCCACTTCTTAGATTTCTTAAAAAAAGAATCCAAATGTGGCCCAATCACATTGCAACAAACAGGTTTTTCCTGTTTGTGGCAAGCAAAGGATCCAGATTCCTTAAAAAAAGATTAAGTTCAGGGATGATCTGGTGTGCCCCAGTACAAATGAACCGTTTGATTTGTAGGCATTGTGACCTATTATATCAACGATTTGTATCATGAAACCATCAGCAGGGACCTATAATTCCTCATCCAAATAATCAAAAGAAGTGTAGAGCAAAGGCCCTGCAACTTTTTACCATGGCACACTCAATAAAGCAGCCCATGATTTTGACTGGATAGGATTGATCGAGGGAGTGCCATTTCACGGCTCTTATGCGGTATATGCGTTTCATGAGTATTGGCACTCATGTGCAATGGATCCAGTCTCAAAAGTGAATGATCATCCAAACAAGTCAACCATCTCAAGGTAGCTGCAATGGCTCAGAAATGAATCAAACATCTCAAGGCACCCATGACTACCTACTTCAAGGCCGACCTAAGATCTTGCCCCTCAAGTGCTTCCCCCAAGAGTAAACCATGCAACACTCATCTCACAGTCCCTTCCAAATGAGTTAGCATTTCCCATGTACTAACCACCAAAATTCACAAAGAATGAAAGGGACCACTGGATGAGTGGATCAGCTTCATTTCTGTGTGGTCATCTTCATGGTGGGGCCACCTTGAACACGCTCAGCTGTCCCACATGCTTCCCCGGTTGGCACTTGCGGTGCAGGTGGAAGTGTGTGTAGAGAGGGTGTGCGTGGGGTTAGCAAACTTTTGTTATAGAATAGTATTTTACTACTTACCACCAACAAACCATTTGGCGGTTTAGGTTATCTTTGAGGTTAGATTAACGTGAAAACATCCTATTAGTGGTAAACACCTCAGGTGGTGTCCTATCATAAGATAGAGTTTGATTTAGTGGGCCCCACTAGATCTTCATGGAACTTTTAAACTCTTAGTCCCCTCTCGAGTGGGCCAATTTCTCATTACCCATCTGCTAAAACTAGCTGTTTGATTTCAGTTAGATGTGAAGAATGTATGACAAGCATCTCTTACCTGAGAGTCATGTTCTCCATTAATGGGGCTGTATGGCTAATTTTGATATTTCCAAGTAATTGCAAAATTGCTGACAAAAGGCCTATATGATATTTGAATTGAATGCCAAAGCAGAAACAAGATAAGCATACGAACCCAAGTCAGATGTGATCAAAGCCACCGTCATGGGCGCAAAACAGCACCCCCCCAATTTGACTATCTGGGGAAAGAATAACTGCACAATAAATCAGATCAAGCACCAACAGAGATGCAATCAATCAGAATGTTTGTTTTCCAAATCCCATTTCATTCAGCTGTGGTTGCTGTTGTTGTTCTACCAGAACGACAGACGGGGAAATTGCGACAGCCATGAATCCGTGCCCGCAGGAACTGTTCTGTTTGAGTTCCCCTCCTTTGCTTCCAGATCAGCATCCCTCCAAAACTTGATAACATGGAGACTCTCTTCCTCTGTTGACCTCTGCACGACGATTCGAGATGCGTAGCCCCGTTCTCTCATTACACGGCAAATCTGCGAAGGGTTATTGGCCGTGAGCGTGACCATATACAGCCAGCCCTTACCTGACAAGAGCTCATCAACGATGGGTAGGATCCTGTCAATGACAGTGCGCCCATCCTCCCCACCTGCCCAAGCAGCAGTGATCCCGTCACAACCAACTTCTTCTTCAGGAGTAGGCACGTAAGGAGGGTTCACAACCACCACATCTACCATCCCTGCCAAGCGCTTCCCAAGTCCTGATGCGATGTCTGTGCAGATCACCTCAGCATGGACCCCATGGGCCCATAAAGTCTCGTGGGTCACTTGCACCGCATGCGGGTTAATGTCAGTTGCGAAGAAGTGGGACCCACTGCCTTCTTGGCCGAGCATGATGGCGAGTGATGTGATTACATAGCCACTCCCACAACCCACTTCCAAACACAACCTCGGCTGGTGCTCCAACAGGTTTGCCCGATCAGCTAGTAGTGCATCAACCAGTGCAAATGAATCATCGCACGGCTCGTAAACCTCGGGATGGCGACTGACAAGGCGGATTTGGGCAATCCTGGAAGGGATCTTAGACGGAAGCTGCTGGAACAACAGAAAAATATACAAATTGCGGATAAAACCGATACCAACTCGTGTATAGAAGCACAAAAATTAGAGTAGAGTTAATATGTGATGACTGACCCAGATTTATAGGCATTCTTGTTTGGGCCGGCATCATGATTTTAAGACTCAGACTCGGTAAAACTCCATCCAGTTTGACACTGACTCACCCTCAACTTGGCTGAGTCAGGCCAATTCACCACGAACTCAGGCAAGTTGCAACTCGACTCGAGACCAGACGAGATATTCTGAGTCTCCAAGTCTTAAAACCATGGCCAGTCCTATACATGCGATGCTCATTTTGAAGTGATTATGAATGTTTATCAGGTGGGCCCCCCCATCAGTGAACAATCCCTGAGATAAGATCAGTGCATATTTTCCAATTGCACATAGGCAGGTTGCCATACCTTCCCATCTGCCATCGATTTGCAAACCCAGCCACTGGATTGCTAGGGTTGTCCAATGGGGGAGTACTTTTGCAATAATGCACATCTATGCTGACGCCCAAAAGATGAAAGGGTTTGGATCACCAAAAGTGGGGTCCACCCTATTGCTGGCTTGAATGGCAGCAAATCAAATCAACAGAGCACTGCATATTTCCTCATGACAACATGCCAGACATGAGTTTATCCAAAAGGAGAAACAATTATTATAGAAAGAATGTTCTAAACTTGCAACCGCCAAAATTAGCAGACAGTTAATCTTGATCTACAACCATCAGCTTCATCAAAGAAATCATCAATGAGGAAAAAAATCATATGGAAATGTGATGCATTTTGTAACTTACCGGCATCTTATTCTGCTCCTCTCTTTCTTTAGTTCCACCAGAGGGCATAGAAGAGGTTGACTCCACTTCTATACTGTGGTTCATGGTGATACTACAACATTAATAATACCTAAGCATTTAAAAAAAAGAAGCAGAAAATCAAAATTATGCAGTACAGTAAATGCCTAAGCACTTGTTTGGCTTTGCTCAAAAAACAGTTTTTTAAAATTATTATTTTGATTCTGAAAACCACTTTTTAAAGCTCAAATGTGTTTGGTTAGCCACTTAACTAATCAATTTTAGAAAAGATCTTGTTTTTTTTTTTGTTTTTTTTTTCAAATTTGTGTTTTTCTCCAGTGCCTAAGCCCCCTGTTTCCTACAAACATTTCCACTTCTACAAACTTGCAAAAAAGCACTCATAAAATCCACGATCTCTTTCCCTTGTTGAAAGGTTTGTTAATTGCACACGAGTGAAGAGCCGTACACCACCACACGTGTTATCGTGGCACATAGGTTTAAGATGAAATATATCCACTGGTTGGTCTCACCATGTTTTCCCTAAAATTAATCTGGTCCACTCAGAAGGTGTGCCCTAATATTGGAAACAGGTCGATGGTTTAGAAAACCTCAGCCAAGTGTTTTAGAGCCACACATTTGTTTTGCATAACTGTAGAACACCTGACCAGTGGATCAACCTAATTCCCGTGCCAGGTCATCAATAAAGGGTGTCTTTCTAGTGAATGGATTGGATCTCAGATCCACGTGCCATGATGGCAAGCATGGCCCGTACATGAGTTGTATTGCACACGCGCGGGCTCAACAAATCTCATCTCTAGGTAAGCTGAACGAACGCAACTTTCCTATAATCTCCGCCTGCAGCGCTGTTGGACCCACTACGATGACTGTGTGACGTCCACTCTGTCCATCCATTTCACTATATCATGTTAGGGAATGACTCCAAAAATGAGGTAGATCCACAACTTAGTGGCCACACACACCACAGGAAACAATTGGGATTCAACACTCACCATTGAAATATTCGTGGGAAATTTGTTTTATGCATGTTTACCAAAGACCTTTTTTCACAAATGCAATTCTCAAAAAACCATTCCAGAGATTTATTTTTTTTTCTTGAGAATCAATTCTGCAGTTGCTAGAAGCAACGCCAAACAAGCTCTAAGTAGTAAGTAATAATATTGAAGCAAGGAACCTCCTATTGTTTATAGAGCAGATGAATTATTGGGTGTTGATGCACCCTGTTTATGCAGGTGGGCCCATAGTTGAATGATTCAAATTGTTGATTAGATGGGCCTCATCATAGATAAGGCATGATGTGATGCAAACCCATGGCCCACCTAGGCCTAACAATAATGTAGGCCCACAGTCCACCGTAGCACCCAACATGTGCTGATTTTTGGACTATTTATTTATTGATTTCGGAGCTTAACTCAAGGATTGCAATTTACTAGTTTTGGAAGATATGAGGGTTGATTTCAAGATGTGATTAAAAATATGAGGGGTGTGTGATTGAAGATATGAGGCTGATTTAGAGATGTAATTAGGATTTTCTATATTAGCTTCTTTTTTTTCTTTTTTTTTTTCCTGAGATAAAATGAAAACTTTATTGAAAACAAAAAAGAAACAACAATTACAAGACACGGAAAAACAGCAAAGTAGGGATGATGCCAAGAAGGCGACCCGATTACATCCCAAGAAAATCAAAATTACATCCTCAAAGCCTAGGCACACAAGAAGCCCATTCAATGACAAAGAGTCTTGCCCTTTGGGAGGTTCCCTCTACCGACTTTCTATCATTCCTGAAATATCTTGCATTTCTTTCTTCCCAAACAGCCCACCAAATTGCAAGCAAGTCCACAACAATCTTTTAACTTTCCCAATGCCAATTTCTCTAATATTCTTGTGAGTGTACTCTTGTCCATTTCTTTGCTTTTACTATTGTTAGGCTTTTACCATCTTAGACAGATTAGATTGATCTGAAGTCAGCTATGATTGATTTGAAATCAATCTCTTAGTTGGAGAGATTCTCATTAGAGATTCACTTAAGAGTATAAAAAAGGGGGTGGTGTAGGAAGTAGTCAATTTCAATATTTTTCGAAGTGTGAGTTTTTCTTGAAGTATTGTAAGTAATGTTATCAAATCGCATAATTTTTCTAAGTGTGAGTTTTTCTTAAGTAATGTTATCAAATCGCATATGCCATCATATGCAACTAGCAAATGCTGTTCGCATACGCCATCGCATATTGCTCTAGCTACTTTTCGTTTTCTTGTTTTCTTTTTTTTAAAATAAAAAATAAAAAATGGGAAATTTCGAAAAAAAAAAATGAAAGAAAAAAAACTAAAAAATTAGGAAAAACTATGCCTACTTACTACGAGTGATTGGATTGGATTCTTTTACCTATTTCATTGTAGTTTGAGTATTTGAGACTATCAGACCATCCATAAATTAAGTTTTATATTTAATTACTTATATTGTATTTACATAAAATTTAACAGAACAATCAACAAGTTACATTAAGAGATAATTAATTATTAAAAAAAAAAACTTCGAACATAGAAATTTTATTGATAAATGATAACTTGATAACTTGAACAATTTATAAGCTACGAGTTATAACTTAATTTGCAAATACAATTTACCAAAAAAAAAAAGAAGCACAAATTACAAGGTTACAAGTTTGAACTTGTTGACTTGTAAATTTAAAATATAAAAAATAAACATACTAACATAGGCTACTATACACACATATGATGTTTGGATACATGGATTCAACGATCATTTTTTTACCGTTGGGACCTATATACGATCGCACATGTAGTATGCTATTGCATACTCGCATGTGCGGTCACATACTTATTGCACAAAAAAGTATGCCATCACATACTATCCTGAATCCTGATTGCATATGCCATCATGGCATATGTGATCCTTCTGGGGAAAAAAAAAATGGCACATGCGATCGCACATGACAAAAATGATTGTAAGAGAAGAAGTTTGATATCAATAAAATTATCTCCCTCTTTCTCTAATATTCTTGTGGGTGTACTCTTTTTTGTAAAAGGTAACTGATTTTATTAGAAAGCCACACAAAAGGCGGAAAAGAATACGAAAGAAAGAAAAATAACAAGAGAATTACAACCCCTATAGGGCTATGATGACACAAGCATCCAATTCCTTGAACCCGAAAAACCCACTCAACCACCCAACGTATCACCTTACGAAAAATCCAATCATCCAATTCCGTTCTATTCTCGAAAAAACGCAGGTTTCTTTCTCCCAAAATGGCCCACAGAGCCGGCATTCCTGCCAATCGCATGATCACCCACTGACACCAAGAAAGAGGGAAGCAAATCTGGCATCACCCACATGACATTAAGGGTGGTAAGAAGACTATCCCAAATCTTCTTCGCAAAAGGGCAGTGCCAAAATAGGTGATCGACCGACTTGGCATCTCTCAAGGACATAATACAAACATTTGGGAGCATGGAGCCCCTCTTGCAGAGATCATTCATGGTTAATACCATGTTCCTACACGCCAACCACGCAACCTTTGGGGGAGCTCCATACTTCCAAAACTAATAATAGTGTCCAGAATTCCCAGCATGGGAAGTAAGGGAGCTATAGAAAGACCTGATGGAGTGCCTCCCTGAATTGTGCCCGGTCCAAGCCACCTAGTCTTCCTTGGACTCTCCAAAAGATACATACATAAGCCTCTCCCAAAAAATATATAATGGCCCCAATTCCTCATCTGAGAGGCCTCTACGGCAAGGGGGAGCCCAAATGACATCATCTCCCCTCTTCTCAAAGCAAGTGGCAATTAGGATGTTAATGTCTGGGGCCAGGGCCACCAACGAAGGGAAAGTCTCCTTGAGCAGACAGTCACCAAGCCATAAGTCTTCCTAAAACCGAATTTAGGAGTTGTCTCCCACCATGAAGGAAATGCCTTGCCTGAACTTCACCGTCATAGACAAAATAGCTTTCCACAATCTTGAGACTTTATACCTCAAGGAGTCTTTAATCCACCATCGATGTTGTCAAATCGCATAAAATCGCATAAGCCATCAGCCTAGGCTGATCACTTATGCCATCACATAATCGCATAAGCAATCGGTCAGGCTGATGGCCCTTTTTTAAAAATAAAAAAAATGGTAAAAAAAATAGAAAAAATCTAAAAATTTAAGAAAAACTATGTATAATTACTAGAAGAGATTGGATTGGGTTTATTTACCTATTTCATTGTAGTTTGACTGTTAGGCCATCTATATGTTGAGTTATGTTATATTATATATAACAAAACAAATTTAAATAATCAACAAGTTATACTAAGAAAGAATTAATTATTGAAAACTACAAAGATAAAAATTGTATCCATAACTTGAATCTTGATGAGTTGATGCATACAATACAACTTACAACTTATTACAATCTACAAGAAACTTGACTGTTGGCCATTATGACATGGCATACTTCCTGCATGGAATATGCGACCATTGCATATGCGATCTGAGCCATGATATGTGATTATGCGATCGCATAATCGCTTCTGCAATTGCATATGACAGCATTGCCCACCATCCCCGCAAACCGGTCCCGTATTTCCTCGCAAATACCTCCCTCCATAGGTTTTTATCCTCCACTGTGAACCGCCATAACCACTTACCCAAGGGGAAGCCCCCCTCCGAATAAAGGCTTGCACACCTTGTTTCATCTCAAGAGATGAAAAATTTTCCTCTACTCTTTCCCCCTCCATAGGAAATTGCATCCGAGTTTTTCAAGCTTCTCATACAACGATTTTGGGCACTTGTATAGCGACATGAAGTATAGTGGCATGTTGGAGAATGCCACTTTAATCAACGTCAAACAACCTCTCGAGGATAGATGCTGACTCTTTCAAGATGAGAGTTTCCTTTCAATGCGTTCTATAACTAGGTCCCATAGATGCTTAGCCAGCTTGCCTATACATAAAGGCAACCCTAGATACGTAGAGGGGGAAATTCCCGCTTTGTAGTCAAATAAATATATCCATGCTTGAACATCCTCGACCGACATATGAATGCCAAACATTTCACATTTCGAGGAATTCACCTTCAGTCCCAAGACTGATTCAAAGCAGGCAACGATTTTCCACAAATTGTCAACCAGATCTTTATTTGCTTGTTGGTGTGCTCTTGTCCATTTCTTTGCAATTCAGGCATTGAGATCTCGTTGACTTGATAACCGGGTTGCACCATGATGACCCAAAGTCTTTTGACTTGAAAATCCTACCCATCAAATGCTTGGACTATTAGTGTATTTTTTTTCTTAATTGGCATTTTTTGGGCCATTTATCAAAGGGTTAGAATCATCCAATTTGGAAGATTTTTTGGGGCATCCTATCGACAATGGGGCTTATCTGATCAATGGTCTAGATCACCAACTGGATTGTCAGAGGATCATTAGATGATATGATGCAAATGCATCCAAAACCAATTGTTCCCCTTTAGAGAAAGGGCACAAGTTCGAGCAACAAAATCATTCACCAATCGATTAGTAAATGTCTTTGGAAGAAATTTGGATAATACACAAATCAAGGGCAGCCAAACACCCACTCTAATATCGCATTAAACAACATGAAGGAATAACGTTTAAAAGAGCCTTCAGGCAGCAATGATAAAAAGAAAAACAATATCTGAGATTCAATTCTACCCTGAATTTCCTAAAGAAACTACTCAATAAGAGAAAACTACAAAATCATTATTTATTTGTTTGTTTAGAGAGAGAGAAAGTAATAAATCCGGTAGCCTTCCATGGCTGGGGTGCAGATGTTGGTGAGAAATTATCTGGTTGATTATCCAAGGCAAGGGAAGAGAGATAATCCCTGCCTTTGCCTACTTATGTTCCCTATCCAAGGGGCTAACCAGATGACATCATCTGGGCAGGACACATCTCCCCATGGAAAAAGTTCCACCAGAAGTTATACAATGCTTGGCCAAAAAATTGTCCAATATTGTTCACAATTTTAGTTCATACAGGTGAGGCCCATTGTTTAGTAACCCAAGCAATTTATATGATGGCCCCACTATTTATGGTCCATGACAAAATAAAAAATAAAAAAATCCCAGGTGGAGATACTGTAAGGCCCTGATTGGATGACAGTCTAGAAATCATTTTCTGGGAACAGAAATTGTGGAATAGAATTCCTGGAAAAATCAGTTTCTGCAGATGATTTTTATTTGGAAATATTGTTTGGATGACAGTGTTTGCTTGGGTGTCAATCTATGAAAAAGAAAATCATTTTATAAAAACTCAATGCAATATGACCCAGTTAGCAATGAAGACAAGTATTGCAGCTACATTGTCATTCCTACGCATGATATTGATGTTCTAGGCCATGTTTGGATTAGTGAACCATGAGTTCCGCAAGTAAGAAGTCCAGTGTGTTAGCGAAATCTACCTTTGGCTGTTGGGGAGGACGCTATAATTCCCCTTGATTGAGATCCAATTGCAGTCAGTGTAGATATCAATCTAACCTATATGCATGCCAAATGCAAGCAATGAAGCAATTGGCGGCATTCCACATAAAACCCAAGACTGTTTCTAAAACAAATATCTGACCAATGAAACAACAGGCCAAATTTGGATTACAACCAATCAAACCTACAATGAAGGTCGTGGGAGGAGAAGTCATATAACAAACCAACACTGGACACAAGTCAAAAAGATCAGACATTTAAATTTAAAATTAAAAAAATAATAATTAAAAAAAAAAAAAAGCCAACAAGAGCAACGATAATCTTTTTGGATTTGATACATACATTAAGGCCTCAATGTTGAAATGAAATGGGAGTAAATGGGCCTATAAATGGGAGCACAAGGGGCACATCTAATGGACGGGTTGGATGGCAATCATGGTGCATCATGGTGGGTCCCACATAGCTCCCATGTATAGTAATTGCCATGCATTTGAACATATGTGATCATGACTCCTAGGAAAAGATTGGGAAGCATAATGCTAGGGTTGTTTGGATGGGAGTAAATGGAGGTAAATACCATTTGAGGTGTGTTTGGATGGAAGTAAATGCAAGGAAATGAAATGAGATGGGAGAAAACGGGCCTGTAAATGAAATCCTCTCTCTAGGAGGGGATTTGAAAGTAAATGGGGTGAACTGCTTTTTTGAGCTCCCTTGGAGAATTGCACAAATAAACAAAGGTGCCACTACGCACATGTCCACCATACATGTGGCATGCTAATGATACAACAAAACAATCCAATTATCGGTTACATCACTAAAATCACACCAATAGAATAATTCAAACCTTCCAATGGTTGGCCATCTAAATGGATGGTTAAAAAACGTTAGCAAGTGACTTGTTTGTGATCCTTATGTTTGTGGCCCACCCGAGGCTCAAAATTTCCTCATTTTTGGCTAAAGTGTATATTTCAATGGGTTTATTACAATCATCATGTTAAATATCACATATTTACACTAATTTGGGATATTAAATCTGATTTGAGATATCACATATGTTCTTGTGAATATATTAAAAACATTCCAATGCATTCCAATTCCTCCCATTTACTCCCATCCAAATAGAATATTTGGATTTCAAATGGATTTCATTTATTCCCATCCAAACACAATTGAGTAAGCCATTTACTCCCAATTCATTTACCTCTTAAGTCCATTTCTCATTTACCTCCATTTACAAGCTCCTAAACAAGCCCTATAAGTAAAACTCCTAAGGCTCACATGTGAAAATTCGGAACATGTTTGGAAGATCCAAGCCACTATCAGGCGGGTCCCACCATGTAGTTCCCCAGGCCGAAAAGTTAAGGCTGGTCCCTTCACCCACTCCACACATATGTAGTTGAGCATGGACTGTTTGTCAATTTATCTAGACCATCCATTTTTCCTCTTAATTGTGTGGCCCATCCCCATCATGAATGGACTGGGCTGATTTTGGCCTAGAGCAAAAAACATGGTGGAGCCTGCCTGATGATCAACTTAGATCTGGCACACATGTTCCACATTGGCTGTGTGAATGTTGAATGCATGGAATGAACACTTGGGCCCGTTTGTTAAATCTGAAATCCGAAGTCTGAATCTGAAATATGAATCTGAAGTCGGAAAACTAATAGTGAATTTAGAATAACTTGTTTGTTAACTAATGTCTAAAATGTTTGAAATATATTAATTTGACACATTTACCCATATGAAACAATTGTGATTGAATCCCTAACTTTAACGATAGGAATTTTACAACCCACCTTTTCCTTTATTGCAGCCCACTTAAGCCTGACATCCTCCTCATTTTTTGTCTCAAGTCCTAAAATGATCTCAAAACACGGATGGACAGATTAGATTTATCACAAACATAACGGTGGGCTCCACTTAAGATTCCAGTGCAAGAACTTCCTGCGAAAGGCATTTGCACATAACTCGCACCCCAAATCTGGAAGGGGATTGCGTACTGCCCCACCAAGATCTACCTAAATATGGACAATTAAGGGCTTTGTGGGGCCTACCATGATATATATGTTTTATCCATACCGTCCATTCATTTTTTCATATTATTTTAGAAATTAAGACAAAAAATAAGGCAAATCTAAGGCTTAAGTGAGCCACACTACAAGAAATTGTGGGAATTGGGTGCCTATCATTGAAAACTTCTTGGGGCCATAAGGCTCTGATCAAGCTGATTTTTGTGTTTTTCCTTCATCCAGGTCTATGTGACATTATAAAGAGATTTGATGGCAAATAAGCTTCACGGTGGACAACAGGAAGGTTTTAACAGTAGTCGTTCGTGTCCCACTACTTTATGTGGTGTGGTTGACTTGAGCTTTGGATGTGCATCTTTGTTCGGATCATGCATTAGAATGATATAGAAAAGTTGATAGACGGTGTGGATCTAACACATAAATCATGGTGGGCTCAGAGAAGTGCCCCATGTTAAAAGTTGGGATGTGTATAATGCAAGGGAGAAAATCTTTGTAGCAAAGGACAATTTTGGATTAAAAAATAAATAAAAAATCATGGAGGGCATTCTTGATTCCCCATTAAGCTAGACTCCTATCACGGAAAAATTTCGGCATAAAATGGTGGAGTGCTTTCCTTCTTCCGCGTTACGAAACACCACTAAACATGGAATATTTTCCAAATTCTGCTTTAAGTACAAAAATTCAGCGTTAACAAACAGGCATTAGCAGCACTCAATTGTGCGGCTACAAGTCACTGGCTAGGATCCAATCTCAGAGATTTTTGGGTCATATTCCATTTGCGGTGGTCCATAACAGAACAACAGCCTGGATTAACGAAGCATGGACACCACCTGTCAAAAGAATAATAACTGTGCAAAACCCTCGATGGGCCATGCCCCCAAAATCACACGTATGAGAATATCTAAGGGGTCATTTGGATGCCTGTAAGGGGGGAGAAATTCACCTGTAAAAGTCACAGGCAAAACCGCCAGGGAACTTCATGGGGCTGGGTTGAGAAATCACTTACAATCCAACGTTCTAATTTTTCAAAAAGAGGGGAAGAGGGGCAAACGCACCTTTGTGCCTTTTGAACTGTGACCGATCGCAGGTACGGCCCATCAGATGGACGGTGGAGAGAGACGTATGTGGGTTTGGAGAATGAGAATCCGGCGATTTCAAGAGAAGGAGAAGGATTTCTTGCAGGAACAACCTAGGGTTTCTGAAATATGAAGCTCGCTTCCCCTCTTCTTCTTCTCCCTTTCTTTCTCTTCCTTTGTTTATTTGGGACGGTTCTGAAGAGAGAGTGAGGGGATAGCCAGCTGGGGAAGCGGTTTGGCTGTGTGTTGACGTCACCAAGTCCTGTGGTCCCCTCATGAGGTATGAGTTATATCCAAACCGTCCGTCCGCTTGGTGAGCTCGTCCTAATGTTTGAACCGAAAAATAAGACAGATCCAAAATTCAAGTGGACGACACTTTAAAAAACAGTGGAGGATTGAAAGCCTGCCAATGAAACCCTTCTGGGTTCACAGACATTTTGGATCAATATGATATCTGTTTTTTTCTCATTCAGTCCGTGTGATCTTATGAATAGATTGGATGTAAAGTAAACGTTACGGTGGGCCCTATAATTTTTAACGGTTAAAATCATTGTCCCCACTGCTATTTATGGTGTGGTTCACTTAAGCTTTGAAAATTACTTATTTTTGAATCGAAATCTAAAATGATCTCACCAAATGGATGAACGGTGTAGATATGATAAATACATCATTTTGGAGCCACGTAATTTTGATCTCCTTTGAACGAGCAGGAGCAGCCACACCAACTAGGTTGAAGCTGTGTGGTACACCAGCCAAACCGCTTTCTCCACACGGAGGAAGCGAGGTGTGGGGCCATGGTTATGTTTGTAAAATGATTCGGGATCTTTTGCTTGCTACAATCACGAAAATCCTGCTTGTTGCAATCTAATTAGACCACATCATCATACACTGCATTCAATGCAGCAATGGTGACAACCTTGGCCATGGACCAATGAGATGGACGCGAGTTGAATTTTCATGCTTGTCTTGTTAGAAATTCACCTTTTTCATTCCATTTGTTCAATCATATTACGACATGGCCCCAAAAGATAAGGCAAATCCAAAACTTAAGCAAGCTACATGACGATAAATAGTGTTGATTAAATGTCCACTGTTGAAAACATTCATGAAAACATTCATGGGGCTACAAAGGTCTTGAATCCAATTATATTTTTGTATTTAAAATTCATCATATGACTTTTATAAATAGCATGCATAGCATGTAACCATCACGGCAGACGTTGAAAGGTTTCAAATATAAGCATTTGGATGTGCCTATGTGGTTACATGACCGGGCAAAATAGACAAAAGAGATAAATTTCTTACAAACATCATTGTAGGCCGCTCCTACCTTTCTCAAGAATGAAAGGGTGAAACCAAGGTAGAATAGGGTTCAACCCCCGAGTTCCAAAGTTTCACACTATATTTGTGACATCCATTTTGTTCATCGGTTAAGATATTACTTTTTAAGACTTTTATGTAATAATTAGGTTAATTGAAAGCTAAAGTGGATCATGAAACAATAAATGATGGAGATGGAAATGTCCATCATGGAAATCTTTCCAAGCCTGTTGGTTGGTTTTATATTCCATCCAACCCATTCATTATGCCATAACCTACCGTGTGTGTGTGTGTGTGTGCGTGTGTATGGGAAAAGGTACTATGCCCTCGACCTCACGGGTCTGTCCCATGAGGTCGAGCTGTGTGGGCCCCACCGTGATGCGTTTCGAACATCTACCCCATCAGTCAGATGCACCATTCCATCGTGGGCCTAGGTCTCAAAAATCAAGTCAATCCATGACTTGTGTGGGCCACACCACATACAGAAGTGGGGAGGGGCCATGCACCATTAAAACATTCATAATCATTTTTTGGGCCCACCGAGATGTGGTTTGCAAATCCAGCCCATCCATCATGTGTGGCCCACTTGGATGAGGGTTCAGACCAAGTTTTAGTAGCATTCAAAACTCAGGTGGGCCCCACCAAGTGCTTTTATATATTTTAACGGTGTCTTCACATGATTTTAGATGGTATGGCCCACCTGAGTTCCGTATACGACTGATTTTTGGGATATCCCATAATTTAGAGGGGACCCATCAAATGCACAGTGTTGATGGTCAACACGCATCACGATGGGGCCCACACAGCTCGACCTCACAGGAGCTTATCGTGAGGTCGAGCACATAGTACCTTTTCCTTGTGTGTGTGTGTGTGTGTGTGTGTGTGTGTAAGATTCTCATCCAAGATTTATTTAAGATATGTTGTTTGAATTTGGAGGTTTTAGATGTGATATGGCCCATTTGAGTTAAATGAGATGTCTAAACTGATGGACGAATTATATTTTATATAAGCGCCATAATTGGCCACACAAAGCTCGGGTAATGCACACACTTCCAACAATATGTGTTGTAAATGATAATGAATCCGGTATAATTAATGTTAGGGCTTTGAGTGGAACTATTTAATTAAGGTCATATTTAAAAGATAAAAGCATCAATTGATAATTTACCTTGAGGATTTTGCAGGCCTCATCAACTGTTGAAGCAATCTAACCGGTGTGGTTGCTCTAGAGAGGTTGGAGTCTAATAGGCCAAGCCTATCTTACAGGCTTTCAGATATCTACAGTCAAGCCTGACCTAATTTTGTAACAAGCTTGATTTTTAAGCCTGAGCTCAACCATAAGGCTTGATACTTCAGCCGAAGCCTTGCCTGAGGCGGGCCAACTTAGCTCAATGACACCACTATTTGAAAGGATGGAATTTTTAGTTTTATAGACGAGAAGCTATGCTGATATTTTTGGAGGAGGAATTATATGATATTGGGAGGGTGTGAGATGGTCAATACACAAGCATATTAACATACAACATTTGAATCATTTCATGTCATCGACCCAAGTTAAGTGCAAAACTTATTATAAATGGACCATACTAAAGGAAACAATTCAAAATTAACATACAACGTTAGTGTAGTTGTGGGTTATAGACATCTTTAAATAAAAAACTGAAGAGTCCCTTTAGTAGGTTAATGATTGTACAATTAAAACGAACGAATCAGATCTACTAAAGAGTAGTCTGAATTTAGTCTGAATTTTGTGAAGCCCATGTTCCCTTTCAAAAGAACCTCTTACTTCCCCAGAGCCCACCATACGATGGCAGCGGTGGCATACAAATATTTTCGTCATATGAAATATGAAAATGTGGTTTTCAAAATCAAAATTGATTTGCCTCCAAAATCCTTTGAACATTTTGCGAAGAAAAAAGGAAGAAGAAGAAGAAGAAGATTCGACAGTGTGAATAAAGGACCATTTAGGAAATGAACACATTCTGACGACTCCAAGATAGGGAGATGAACTGTGCCTGGGGCCTACCAACCAATATTATCAATGGATGGATAGATTTTCCCTTTCATGTACATTAATAGAAACAACGGCACATTTGAGGTCTGTTGGTCCGTGCATCAGACGGCCTAATACCATGGTTAACTTGTCCAAACTATTGCAACTGCTGGGCCTCCAGAACATCTAAAGATCCTAACCCTTCAAGATATGGCCTTTTCTAGTGAACTTGGACCACTACTAAATTCTTTCTTAATCATTTATTTCTAGGCCATCAATCAAAGGATCTGACCCGCCCAGGGCCACCACATCTTGTTTGGATCACACCATATACCTTCGCAGTCACCAGTTAGAATGCTTTTCAAACCTTCTCATTGTATCATGTGCAAAAAATTGTCTTAAAAAATAAAACAAAAACAAAAAAACGTTGCATGTATAAACTATTCTGTTCTCCAAAATATGACATTTTCCTGGGGCGCACATCCTGTTATATATGCAAGCATTTCACTGACAACCTGTTTTTTGTATGTTTTCTTCTGTTTTTTTTTTTCCCAACGAATGAACATATACTAGTATGTTAGCCCCGGCGCTGTTACAGTTACACCAGCCTATTCCGGGCACACAACAAAACTTTTTTCCAGGCCAACAAAAACCAAAAAACAAGAGATCACCAATCCCAAAAACGGAGACACAACAGCACTTGGTTCAATCAGAGTTGGAAATAATATTACCGTGCCTTCATTGTCACTGGAGATCTGCTAGCGTCCTAATCTATTAGAATCACCGCATCTTCATCTGCAGGAATCATGCCCTCTTCTTCCTGCTCGATGAAGCCTTGTTCCCCTCCATGCTCCGGCTGAGGTTCATCATGCTCCGGCTGAGGTTCATCCTCCACATTCTCACCCTCATATGACGACCTCCACTGCTGTGGTGATGGTAAACGATCCGGGCCTGCTGGTCCCGGAGCAGGCGGCGAAGCATCTGTCCTCGATGGGGATGGTGGGCCACCACCATACCTGTCAACACTACGGCTGCGGCTTCTGCTCCGCCTGCAGTCAACCCACCCGCTTCCGCTCTTTGGTCTCGGGCTAAAGCTGCAGCCTGTGCAGTTATCTCCAGCTCCCTGGTCATTGCTACCGCCAGCGTATGTCCCATCACGCCCACCATGTGTCTCCAACCGCCCATCATTGTAGCCTCCATCATACCTGTTGATACAAACAGCTAACAGAGTCAATTTTCACAACACTGAAATAGAAAACATAAAGAAAGACAGACTACAATCCTCGCTGATTGGAGCAACATGGTATGGCCCATACAATACCAAACAAAACTGATGCTGGAGTCACACCTGTTCTGAGGCTCCCAATCATTTTGACCATGGCCTCTCTCTGACCAGCCAGAAGACGGAGGATCCCGTCCGCCCCTGCTGCCGTAACCGGAATCATTCCGTCCAGCACCATATGACCTGCCTCCATCACCACCCCCAGGGCCAGAACCCCACCGACGAAATCTGCTCATTCCGCCGCCACATTGTGAAGCCATGTTGAGTAGCTCTTGAGGAACTTGCTGACCCACCCCTTTAAGGACCTTGATGAGATCTGGTGCGTGCTTAGCATCCTTGTCAGAGAAGAAGGTGTATGCCAAACCTGTGGCACCTGCCCTTCCAGTCCTTCCAATCCTGTGAACATAGTCCTCAATGCCTGTTGGGAAGTCATAGTTGATAACCACCCTGCAAATAAGAGGTTGGTGATTTAGCATGAGCTCTTCATCACTCACTAACATTGCAGGAAATGCATAAGAATGTAAATGAATGAATGAATGCTGTAAGCGAGCCACACCTGCAATCAAACATTACCAGGAAGCAGGAAGTTATAGAACTGCATTACGCAGGACCCAATTGTCCCACCTTTTCAACCCAAATCAGTATCTGTCATGTTTCAGATGCAATCATGCAACCTGAAATGTTCACGATATGTATTTGGGCAGAAATGAAGCATTGGAACTGACCGACTTTTTCAAGATATCCAAACACAGCTAGATGCGCCTAGGAAGTTCCTGACTCTCTTGAGAAAGCACTAGTCCTCCAAAAATGGACTGACATGCCATGATTAATATTCAAGCTAGAGACGCTACCAAATTAGGCGTGAAACAACAGAACATCAATTACATCATACCGTATGTCTTTAACGTCCAGTCCTCGAGCTGCAACATCAGTAGCCACAAGTACAGGAGATTTCCCAGTGCGGAATTGGCTCAAAACCCAATCCCTCTCACCCTGAGATTTGTCGCCATGAATGGCAGCCGCTCCAAACTGGCGGGTTAGGGTGCGAGACAGCTGGTCACACATCTTCTTTGTGGAGCAGAAAATGATGACTTTGGAACCTGGTTCTTGGGATCGCAAGATCTGTTCCAACCGTCTCTGCTTCTCCATAGATGTCATCACTTCAACATACTGTATGGGATTTTAAAAGAAAAGGAAAAAGGAAAAAAGAAAATGGCATTACTCATCTCTAAAACATAAGCAAACCCAACAGGCGTTAGGTCAAAGGGAGAACCCAAGGTTCTCAATATAAACCAAATAACCAAAACATGGATAAAAATGCAGCAGTTATTTCATTGTCATCATCTTAGCTTCCTAGGCCTAGCAATAATTCATCCACGTTAAATTACAGAAACCAAAGGGGCATTATTCTCTCTGCACCTGAGTGATAGACTTGTTTGCAACAAGCTCATCTATGTTGCCGATGTTAACTTGAATCGGGTTGACCAATAGATCAGCAGCAATTTTACGGACCTCCTTTGGCCACGTTGCCGTATACATGAGAGTCTGGCGGCGTGCAGGTATCTCTTTCACAATCTTCCGTATTTGAGGCTCAAAACCCATATCCAGCATGCGGTCTGCCTCATCAAGAACCAGGTATGAGACTTGCTGCAGGCTGACTCTTCGCATCTCTAGAATATCATTCAACCGCCCTGGAGTTGCAACCACAACATCTGTTCCTCGCTCTAGATCTCTAAGCTGAGGACCTTTCGGAGCTCCTCCATATAAACACTAGAACCGCATAAGAATGAAATTGTTTCAGCAACCAACACCCGAAATAAACAAAGAATTGGAGCTACTTTTCCTTCTAAACCATGGAAACATATCAGTGTCAGACACGGTTACCCAATTAAACCAAAACACTCGCACATTGACATATATGATATATGTACAGCGACCAGATGACATTGAAAGCTACTTTACAACCAAAAAAAAAAAATCAGTTCAAAATGAACTACACATGCACATATGCAACATTCATTGACCTTAGCATAAAAACATGTAATAAATAAAGAAGAATTAAGAGAGAGAGAGAGAGAGAGAGAGAGAGAGAGAGACCCTGATAGTAATAGCCATGTTAATGACCATCCAATGCATGCATCTGAGAAGCCATTTGTGCATTTATTTCAAGTATGGAATGTCTTGATGCATAGGTTAATAGACATGGAAAATCGAGCCTCAGAGAAAGAAATAGGCATGGAAACAGTTAAGGGATCCAGGCCATTGTGAAAATCCACAAGCTTTTTTTTTATCACCCTGGATAAGAAGTCCAACCAAAAAAGGAAGGAAAGAAAGAAAAAGCCACACAAACATACACATTTCACATGCAGGCAAATAGAGGTTAGGACTTCCTGGAACAACTCAAGTGTTTATAGTGGTGGGCTCATGATTCAGGTGACAACTTGAGGAAAATATAAACTGCAGCATTTGGCACCATGGTCCTCAGGCAAAAACAACCTAATCCACACATTATGACATTGCTTGTAGATTCGGTCACACAAAAAATAGGCGTAGATTTCAAAATTTAAGCTGATACATTTGTTATCAAGGCTTAACTTTTTCTGGAATAAAAGAACATACTGAGCATCTTTCTAAAGACAGGATGAGGACAAAAATAACCTGACAGAACATTTCCACCAACAATGAAACACATGCCACAACTCATTACCTGATTATTTATAATTATAGATGAAAACTGGATGCAGCCAGAGGTAACGAACCGTGCATGAAATTCTTGAGGACTTGCCAAATTTTGCAGCTTCATCTTGTATCTGTGTTGCCAACTCCCTTGTTGGTGAAAGAACCAACACTGTTGGACCCATCTGAGATTTGTTGCAACGACGCTTGAGATGAATAAACCCCGGGATAAGATAACCCAAGGTTTTGCCTGAACCAGTCTTTGCAACGGCCACAATGTCACGGCCCTTTAAAGCAATTGGCCATGACTGGGCCTGAATTGGGGTTGGAGCAGAAAACCCAGCATGTTGAGCCTGGAAAAGCATTTAAGAACCCAAAAAAATAAATCACATGGGCCCCATGAGGACACTGCTTTGAAATTCATCTTTTTGCTCATTTTTTTGTTCTCGGATTTAACAAAAGGATTAGCTAGAACTAGAGGAAGTGAATCCCCCCATATGCAGACAGCTGCTTGTTGATGCAAGCCGGAGCACAAGGAAGGGGCCCCTTCTGTTCAGACCGAGCAGCAAACTGAGCCATCACCACAGCAAGCCCAGCCAAGGACTGGTGTTCGAAAAGCCCTTCTAAAAATTGGTCCACCACATATGGAGCTCCAGCTGTATCATGCCTCCAAGGAGGTTGGCACAACACTGGCACAGTGTACGACATTTGCTCCTCCCTGGAGCGAATATCGCACCTGCGACAAAAGTACATACGAAAAAAATGGAAATGAGTTTGGAGTACAAAGTTGGACTCAGCAAACACATAATTGCACACAAAAAATAACATTAAGTAAATGAGTTGAGCAAACTCACTCAAGCTATATAGTAGACATCAGAGTGCATACCAAAGGAAAATTGAAGAACCAAGGAAAGACATACCTCTCTAAGAATTTCTTGTGGGAAACCAGTGGCTTGAAATGTCATGAATGGTGCTGGAACGTCATCTCCCTGACCACATTTTCAAACAATGACCACTGTCAATAACCATCAAGGAAATCAGCGTATTAACAGCAAACAAACAGAAAGAGAAAATATAGAAATTGGTAAACAAAGATGAAATAACAATTAGAACAGTAATTTGCTAGCAGTGTTTTAAATAGAAAATAGCGCATAGCATAGCGTTCAGCCCTCTAAAGCGTGAGGCATAAGCTGCATAGCGTGTAGTGTAACTACTTCTAGATTTTTAATCAAGGTGGTGCTTGGTTACACCAATTTTATGATATTCTACACCAAATTAGGCTGATTAATAATGAAATTTATCAAAATTTCATGATATTTGATGCAACCAAATGCAACCTAAGGTAATAGGAAAGGGCAAAGTATAAAGGTAAAGAAAGAACAACAGAACAGATTTAATATTGTTACTGTTGGAGTTTCAGCTCTTATCTCACACCACTATGATGTAATCCCGAGCCATAACAAACCCAGATGAACACTAGGTATTAGAAATTCGGATCTAATAGCACCATTAATTTGTGCGATTTGCGGAAGCACGTTCAACAAATATATAATAATCAAATAAATAATGACCAATAAAGCAATCACACAAAACACACGATATTTAACATGGAAAACCCTTGCGGGAAAAAACCACGGTACAAAGCGATAGAAATCTACTATAATCAAAGCCCTAGAGTTTACACTACTCACCTTCTTCGAATACAGAAGAAACCCAATCTCCCCTTGTGATGCGCACCTAGGAAAACCCTAGCCCCTTGAGAAAATTTCTTCCCAAGTCATTACAAGTGTCTAGAACCCCCTCACCTTGCAAAACCCTAGCCCTTAAAAAGAAAACACCCATAATTACATATCCCTAATTGTAAGGCCTTAATTACCTACCTTTCAAAAAAAAAAAAAAAAGGCATTAAATACCCCAATTTGTGCTAATCTACGTAACCCGTTGGTCGGACCTAAATAAATTGACTCACACATATCGGCCGAACTGAAAACGCGCAAATCTTCACAACGTACAAATTGAGATTCACCCACTAATTCAGTTGGACTAATGGGATACCGATCAAACCAACAGTGGCCTTCTCTTCACTCTTAGATTGGCATAATCAAAGGCATCCCGCACAACAGTTACTTATATTGTTTTACTAAAACTATTGAAAAGATTAACTTATTTTTATTGAAAAATAGAAAAATGTAACAAATCATTGAAAACATTAATTGATTTTAATGTTATGGTGAAATTTTACTTATAATGCAAGCTACGTAGCATGTGGTGTAGTTTATGTGGCATGTAGCGCATGCAAATTATCATGTAGCACAGGCTATATGTGACTAAAGCTATTTCATGAGCTACATAGTGTTAAGGGTAAGTTACGCTACATGGCGTAAGCTACATTCTACATAATGTAGCTATTGAAAACAATGTTTGCTAGTTCATTTAACCTAGACTGTACCAAATTGACCATCCATTCATCAATTGCACAAAATATCATAAGATTCAAAACTTCCAATCTAATGCAGAGTGGATTTAACAAAATACATCAGATCATCTGTCCGTTTCAACAAAGTCCGGACAATGCTTGGTTGCATGCTCAATCAAGTTTTTGTTAATGTAACTTATGATCATAGTACTGATGTTGACTTATTGATGCATCCAGGATCATAAAGGATCAATCAAAGGATGCATCAACGCCACACAAGCTGGCCAATCAAAGATCTGGACCACCCAACAATCCAAAACAGCTTGATCGAGGATGATTGTGTGCTTCCACAAGCCCATAGGTTTTATAATTTAATTATTTGTTAGAGTTAGTGATGACTAGCAAAAGAAAATTTGCTCTAGTATTTCTCTTTTTTAGTGGGCTACTTTTCAGATATTAAACAACGTCAGAATGACATGTAACCGGTTCATTTTGAAAGCCTATTGACTTAGCTTTCATATGAGCCCCACAATATGCAGTTCCAATACTGCCTTAGTTAACGCCAATAAAAGCCTTTATGGTTGTGACAGGATTCAAAGGTATTCTGGTCATTTTAATGTTTCTAATAAAATATATGGCTATGATTAGAAAGAATGGATGATTAGGATGATGTAGCCTGATCTGGGCTCACGAACCATGGCCCAGGCCCATTAAGCTCAAGCCCAACAGTTGGCTTATCAATAAGAAGGCCCAAGCCTCCTATTTAGGTAGTTAGCTAGCAAAATCAATCAGCTAGCTATGAATAATCCATTCATCAAATCCCTTTTTTTATTTTTCATATTTGTAACAAGTCCTTGGTTATCAATGACATTATGAATTTTCTTTATATGTACATTTCAAAGCTTATATAAGGGCTCGAGATTAGTAGTATCAAGGCACCTTTGAATCGAATGGGGAAAAAAAAAAAGCTTGTTTCTTTCTTCCTTGTGTGGTTCTCGTGCTTTAGATTGATGGTGCCTACGCTTGGGAGGATCCTTCCCATCAGCTGGTTGTGCCATAGGATCATATTAGGGTTTCCCTCGCTTTAAGAGTAAGTAATAAACATATAAGGACTTATTGAATAGTTATGATGGTTGGCCCTTCCCCATGCCCTTTTAGAGCCTTCAACGTGAACCAACTCACTCCCTTTTGACCCATCTCACTCCTTGAATGCATTCAGCTCTAATTCTATCTTTCCTTGTCTTACCTCTGATCCATCTCAACATCCTCATTTCAGCCGCACTCATCCTATGAACATGTTGCTCCTTAAGTGCCCAAAATTCAATTCCATGTATGATGGTTACTTGAATAGAAATTATTTCCCTCGAGTTAAAAGCAGAAGTTGCTTCCCTTTTGGCATGTATTGCATCAGATAGAAGAAGATTAGGGAATGTCGTGATTGCTAGCAAGGCAACTAGTGGTGTCAGGTTAAATCCACAACCCTTTAGTTCTGCTATATATCTGTGATGAAATTTTATGGTTAGATTTGCAAGAAAAAGGTAGATACCAGAATAGAATCCTCCTTTTTCAATTTGGTGACGTTAGTTATTCATGCACCTTTTTTTAATATTAATGCAAGCAACGAGTTTCCATGCATCAATACAAGTCTTTTGATTCTTCTGTTTAGACTGTCAGGTAATCAATTGAGATTTCCATGGACCATACCAATACTTCTAGTCAGTAATCAAATTTTCACAGGTATGTCATCCATGCATCTATAGGAGTCATTTGGATCTTCTATTGAGACTTTCAAGTAAATAATCAGCTAAGGTTTCCAGGGATTTCTATTGAGACTTTCTAAAGCAAATCCACATATATAAACCACATCAAATCATTATCACATCAATGATTTTCTAAGCAAACCACTTTAATTAATAATGTCTAACTGAAACCACAAGTCACAAATATGAAAAGGAATTAAAATCCCACAGGTTTAGAGTATTAAGTACAAAATATAATTATCGTTTATAAAAGAAAAGAAAACAAGTGTACACTACAATGCTACATACGCTATGACGCTGTATACGCTACACGTACACTACATACACTATTCAAAACACTGATACACACGCGCATGAAATGAACAAGGACATCAAAGATAGAATAACGATTTCTGAAAAGATACTAGGATAGCTTTCCCAACAAGATCAAACCCTTACACATACTGACCCGCGTTCATTTATTGTGAATCTCATTTCACATAAATCCATCCCCCTAAGACTGCACCAATATGTTAAACAAATCAATTTAGTAGGTAAAAAAATTATGGTCCATGACATATGAATTTCAACAATCCTCTTAGAAGTGGGTAAGCTGGTAAAAAATTATGGTCCGTGACATAATGAGTTTCAACAATCCTCTTCAAAGTGGTTAAGCTGGTTGATGCAAACTCTCCTAGTTGTCAATATGAAGTACCGGCTGCATCAATACAAGAGCACACTTAATAATTTCGGACAATCAAGCAATTCTAACCAAAAACATTAAATAATGAAGGAAACCAATGAAAGACAAAAAGGATCAGCAGTCAGCACACCCAGTAAACAATAACAAATCTAAAATATCAGATCTTAATCAGTGAAGCAGGCATCCCAGGCAACAATAAAGGAAGTATGAATTAACAGTGCTACAAAAATGAACCTCATAACAAAATCAGTGAACGCATACCCTAACAGTTATTTCATGTTTACGGCGATAGGATTCAGCAGATGAAGCACCTCCCACATCAAAGGCCCCATGCACTCCAGCAGATGATCCCAAGGGCTGCACATCAGACCCATGATTATGCACGTTAGCCACACCATGCCCAGCATTGAGAGAAACACTTGGGGCATTCTGCGAGTAGGAAACACTATCCCTCGTACCCTGATGCAGAAAAGAGATCAAGATTTGTATTAGCCTAAGAAACAAAGGTTAATGAAATCATAACAAAAGATAAATTAGTTTTTTAATAATAAAGTGTGACAATGATACCACCGTTTGAATATTATGGAGGCTAAAGAGGACAAACCCATCATCAAACATTAAACCGTTTGTTCCCATGATTTCCAGTAAACAGGAGTTCATTTCTAGCAGTTCATCTTTCAAAAAAAAAAAAAAAAATCTAGCATAACTGTCATCCATGACTTTTGGAAAGAATATCAGCATGCTCAAAGGAAAGAGACAACCCAGTCTTTGACAAGTCATCATGGTTTTGACTGATGATTTGCATACATACTTCATGGCAGAGTATATTTATCTAAAACAAGTCCACAGGGTATCACTAGTCATGTGACCATACAAGCTAAGAATAACATAAGTGAATCATAAAAAGCAACCTTGGATGCAATAGACTTGTTGATGCATGATGGTGACGATTGGATGGATGGTCATGAATCATGATCAACCTGCAATCCAAATCTCAATTCTTTGAGAACAGATTAATACAATAATTTCAATTAATACAATAATTTCAAAACAAAATGTTATATTCACAAATTCAGTTCCTACAGCACAAGTAGGATGCAATTGCACCACCGGATAATGATTAGCATCACACCAACCAGATACAAAGCATCTACCTTGCATGAGAATAGCATCACCCAATACTCGGGTTATGCAAAACAGCCAGCATTTTTCTTTCTCATTCCCCAAAGCATGTAATCTCTCTATGCATATAAAACTCCTTATTTTCATTAATGATTTATAAAATAAATTTTAAATTATCAAAATGGAAAAGGGGTATACGTGAATCAATCAGGCGGGTGCCTGGATGTATATGGTAGCTCCTGAAATTAAATCCAATTTCAGAAGCCAAATGAAGATAATGGTAATCAGCATAGCTAACCAAGAATTCAGAATGGAAATATACGTTGGGTAAACAACAGATTAAAATGTTAATATTGTAAGTCGAAGTAGAATACACCATTTAAGAAATTTTTGAAAATTAAATTGGATGAGCTTCTCCTGTTTAATGAATACCTAAAGCTTTCAGTTCAATTGGATGCAGCAGAAGTTTTATCAAGTTTACCAACAGTAAAATACAATATTTCTCAACTTCTCATAAGATACAAGTTTACTGATATATAGGCATCACTACAATTTCACATTTTTATAAGCGTCGCAACAAACTATTTGCAATGTTATGTACTAGAGTGAACAGCAGATAAGTCAGAGAGAGAAGAAAAGGATCGAATGATACCTGACGATCTCCTGAATCATGGTTGCTTCCACCATATTGGTCATTTTCCTCTTTAGATTTCTGATGTTTCTGTCCTGGAGCAGAGGAACCTGACGACTGCTGAATTTGAACTGAAGAACTTACGGGTATTGTAGCAGACTTCGGAACAGGCAGTGGGCCTGGAAGCGGGGTAGCAACAGGCCTCTCATATTGAGTTACGTTTGTTACCGGATTCCAGAAATACAGATAACCAGTTTTCCCATCGACCAGACCTCTCCATGGCTTGGGAAGTGTTGGGTCTGGTGGTGCATAACGGGGGCCAGTGGAGGAAGCAGATGCAGTGATAGCCATAACTCAATGAATGCCTATCAATTCAACAGCAGCATAAACGGGTAAGGGTTGTAAAGGTTGCACGGGAGCCAAGATTCCAAACCACAAAACTAACAAACCCTAGATGCTTGCTGTTAAAGAATGAAGGCAGAGACATCAGAACATTCATTGTTTAAGAGGAGAGAGAAAACGAGAGGTTTTAAGAAATTCAACCAAGAACTATAACTTACTGTGAGCAGATACGGTTTATTATTATTTTTTTAAAGGATAAGTAGCTGCACAGATTTTTTTGGATCTGTAAACTCTAGAATCCATAGATTCTCTAAATGAATAAAGAAATCCAAAACCTCAACTGATAGTGTTAGAAAAACCCTACAGTCTGTCACCATTTTATGATTCCTCTGGCTTTTCAAGTTTATGTATCCAAAGAACAATAAATTCCGGAAATTGTGACTTCCTAAAGATGCAAGATCTCAGAAACCCTATCAGAGAAAGATTCAACCAAGAACCCTAACTTCTCCTGAAAATTTATCAATTTCACAGTAAACTATGACAAGAGAGATTCATCACTTGTAAAGTCTAAAAGTCTGCCAAGTGCTCAATCTATGAATTCCATAAACCCTAGCTACTCTCATAACTTTGAGGTTCAAAACCATACAACAAATGCAATTCAACTTCAAAATCTAACTCAAAGATCTGCCATTTATAGCAGACAACTTCAAAATCTAACATCCCTCAAAGGTCTGCCGTTTATAGCAGTCTGCATGTTCAGAATCTCTAGACCTACAAATTTCGGCTATATAAGCTTTAATGAATGAAGAACTCAAAATGCCATTGTGGTGAAGGGGACAACGTTTCTGTCAATGGGAGGAGGAGAAGAAGGTTGGCTTGCCCAGACCCAAGTCCAGGCCAAGCACCAACACGGGCTTGGCCCATTGGTAGCCCCACCTAACAAAGAAAGATTCAACAGAAACACTATCTTATTTGGGCCTAAAGAGAGCTCACAACCTGTAAAACTCATAAACATAGATTTTAAATGGCGAAGAAGCTCAAAGCCCTAGCTAAGGGGCCGTTTGGATTCAAGCAAAGTTGTATCACCAGAAACTACCTGGGGTGAGCAGCTTCACCGTGGTTTGTAAAACTCAACTATGCATAGAAACGTAAGAAAATAAGGAGAATATGTCCCCAAATTTTGACTGTTAGCAAGGATAGCATGTCTTTAAGAAAAAGTGCAACGAAAGCAGCTTATCTCAAGTTCAGTGACCCTTGAGAACACAATGTCCTATGCACATGCATCACATGTGTCAGATGTGCCACATGTGCAACCGTTCGAGTTCAAGCACCCCAAATGTGAACATGTGCCACCATCAATCTTGAAAAGTCCAACATGTGCCACATGTGTCAATATCGAGGTCATTGTCTAGCAATTATGTTCCTTGTCTGTGCATGTGGTAAGCTTACCACATATCCAAGACAGCATGACTTAACAGCCTGTTTTGCTTGTATCTGAACGGCCCCTCAATTGCGACACAACTCAAACCCTAGCCTCCCTTGAACAACTGTCATTTCAAGGGTTCTGCAAACCTAAAAACCTATCAACCTATGGATTTCAGAAACCCTGGCTTTCAGAAGACTCTGAGCCTCAAAACCCTACAGAAAAATGTGATAGCTTCTGACGCACAACAATCATTTCTAGTGCATCTGCGAGCCTAAAAAACTCTCTCACTCGCAATCCTAGCTTTCAAAAAACGCTATCGCAAACACTAGCAAAAAGAAGAAGCTATTCAACTACAAACCCCGACTTCCCTCGAAGAAGAATCATTTCTAGGGCTTCTGCATGCCCATTTTCAGTGTCTGCAAGCCTAAAAAGCATTCCAACTGAATCTCCCAGCTTTCAAAATACCCAACATCCCAAACCCTAGCAAAAAAAAGGGGAAAAACACGATTCGACTTCGAACCCTGATTTCTGCATGCCTAGAACACTCTCCAATTACGGATCTCAGGCACATTGTCTTTCTAAAGTCTCAGAATCACATAATCCTAGCAAGAAAAGGAGATTCAGCTTCTAAACCCTAGTTTCCCTCAATGATCTGCCTATTTCTAGGGTTTTCTCTGCATGCATTAAAAGATATTCACCTTCAAATCTCAGAAACCCTAACTTCAGATTGCAGAGAGAAATGGCATACCTCTTTTCTCTGCACAGAGAGAGAGAGAGAGAGAGAGAGAGAGAGAGACTCCACTCCTCTTCTCCCTCCGCGTGGGAAATGAGAAGCAAAAGCGCTCCGACTACTACGGAATCATTATATAGTGGGAGAAATGCGCGCGGGACCCGCCCATCTGGAATGCCACGCTGGCTTTTCTCTACCCGTCGCTACACGTGTCAAGTGGCACGCGTATCACATCCAAACCGCTCATAAGTCGGGCCCATCGTTTTGATGCTTTGGCCCAAAACATCATGGTAGCCTTGTCATCGGGTGGACGACATGTATGGAAGAGATATGAACGGTAAAAAAGGAATTAGCCCAGACTCTGCCTGCGAAGTACATTAGATGTGTGGCCCAGTGCATGAACGGGCCCGATTTTATTCCTTATTTTTTTGTCTGTGGCATCCATACCGTCCGGTACGCCTGACGTTTGCCGCTGCATTGGTGCATACGATCAGCGAGTGGCAGAAAATGCGCGTTCACCCAAGTGCAACAGGACTTCTCGTCTAGGCTCCCTCATGCGTGCGAATTTAGCACGTGCCTGAGATCAGTGCCGCTCACTTAGCAGACCCGAATTAGGCTGGCAGTGGGACGGGGTTGGGGCCAGGGCTCAACCCCGTCGGGTTAGTCCGGTTCGGGCAAAAATAATAGAGCCCATGCCCGGCCCGAGAATTGACGTGCCATGCACGTGCCAAGCTATCTGGTCTAAGCTGGCCAAAGTTGGGTCGGGATGGAAGCGGATCGGCTGGTGTGTTGATGTCACCAAGTTCTGTGGTCCGATCATGAGGCATGAGTTATATCCAAACCCTCTGTGCACTTGGTGAGCTCTTCGTGAGGATTGAGTCAAAAAATAATATAAATCCAAAGATCAAGTGGACCACACTGCAAAAGGCAGTAAGGGATTGAACGTCTACCATTGAAACCCTTATAGTGTCACATAAATTTTGGATCAACGTAACCTTATGAACAGATTGGATGGAAAATAAACGTTAGGATGGCCCTACAAATGTTTTAACAGTGAGAATCATGGTCCCTACTGCTATTTCTGGTTTGGTCTACTTGATCTTTAGATACGATCACTTTTGGGATCAACATGTAAAGTATGAACAGTGTGGATATAATAAATACATCATTACGATGCCACGTAGCTTTGATCTCCTTGGAACCGTTCGTACAACTGGGAGCTCGTCAGCGTCTTCACACGACCGTACCTACACCGGCTAGGTTAGTGGTGTGTTGTACACCAGCCAATCCACTTCCGGTCGGGATGGCCTGCCCAGCCCATCGCCACGCTTAGACGCGATGCAGATGGTCCACTAATCAATGATCCAGGTATGTACAATAAATGTGGATCTTTGGTCAAACTTTTTCATATGCTTGTGGCCCACTTGCTGAGGAGCTTAGCCTAATTTTTTTGGGCCGGGAGTGTGCAAGTGGGCCTCCTGATGCGTAAGGGTCAAGAGTTACTAACCCATTCTTCTCGTGGTGGGGACCATTATAAAAGCCATGGTCTTAAAAAAATCACGTAATACAGATAATCCTTGCCATCCAATGTTGGACCAAAAATGCTAGAGTGATTAGCACACTAAAATAAGAACAACCTTATGTGCATAAGATCCAACCCATCCACAAGGTGTTGCACCCTAATTACATTATGTAGTATAATCCATAGCGTTAATCAAGTAGCTCATAATCTTAGCTGTAATTTGAGTCTACACGTGCCAATTCCTTTCTCATTTCTCTTTACCTGTATTAAAAATTATTTTCGTATAGAAGTAACTCATCATCAGACAACGAATCCTATCCTCTAAATATAGCCCAATCCTTTTCACACATTGAGGGGGTGGTTGGTTAAATAGGCGGCTGATCTCATCAAATCTGGGTCATAAATTACGTGTCTGCATATCCTAGTGCTTGGGGTCATAGTTGTTTGGTTTGAATTGAACCACAAATCACCCACATTCCAACTGCCGAAAACTAAGGGACAATAGTTTTTAGCATGCCTGGTGCAACTACCACCTTAAAATAATAATAATAATAACTATTTGACTATCAGAAATATACACCGTAACAAAGCAACAAAAGTGTGGTCACCTAATAACTGTATAAACCTGCTTTTTTCGGTCATCCCATCATCACGGTGGTACTCTGTGGGCTGATTGGATGGCACGCACACAACACAATAGACCCCATACTGACGGGTTGAATATCATTTGCAAGTAGTTGAACAAGTTGAACGATCGTTAATACCCTTTACCAGCACGTGATACTTGTGGAAGAAGCTTTTCCTACAAACTTGGTAGAGGAAACGAATCTTACCATCAGATCTGCAAAACTTCCAATCTATGGTCCATCTACCATGGGCCCCACATCACTGACTGTCCAGATCACCAGACTGATGCGCTACGTATTCAAACTTTGTGGGAGAAGATTGGCTCTTGAGGTCTATTGCTTTGGCCATCCATGATGGCAGCAAGATCCTAACAGGCCCAGAGTTCAAAAACCAGACTGGTAGGGTGTGATCCATCCCGTCCAATGGGCCCAGAGTTCAAAAATAACTCACCAAATGATCATAGCACTACTACAACCATCCACTTTATTAATATGGTGGGGGCCACCTTGGCCCCTGCCTATTTGAGGCAATATTTCATCAGAATGTTATTGATTATGGCATGGGTGGAAACAGATGACCGCCTGCATGCTAACTAGTTATGCAGGCTGTTCTTTCTCGCCAGCATGCCACTTGTGTAGGACATCCAAACCATGCAAAAGGTCGGCCCCACCATGAAGATTGCTCATCCCGAAAATCATGTGATCCACTTGTCCAAACCGAAAGATGAGTGTAACAGATTATATAACTCCCTTCTTCAATCAGGGCCGTTGTTCTATTTATGCAAGTTGAAGGTCATGAAAAGAAGGCCATTGGCCATTGTCTTCAAGGCAAGCTTCCACTCGAAAGAATGGAAAGAAAGAAACAAAGCAATGAAAAGGGAGGAGAACCTCATTCGAGATTTTACATTTCCGATCTCAGCAGCCGTTGGAACGCCTTGGCTGGATTCTCTGCATCTATTTCAGAATGGTGGGGGAAGTCATATGGCATCTCTGGCGCACAGAGGCAAGCTTCATTGAATACTCTCACCACTTCTCTGTGGACTACAGCATTGCCTTCTTCAGTCAGATGCAAGCCATCACTGTATTTATTATAAAAATTAAAAAAAAAAAGTTCAGCAATACAACAAAAGAAAGGAATTATGCCACCATTAGTTTTGCTTCAGAAGCCTTAACAGTTTCACTCCTTCCTCACCTTAAAGACTATATCTTGTGTGTGCGCGCGTGCATGCACGTGTTTCGGGATCTTTTCTCAGTTTCTTCCTGTTTGTGTGTTTCAGTGAGGAAAGGTTTGGATGCACTATCGAATTGAATTGCGATCATTTGACAAATTGTAATTGCTTAAGTGTTCATATTGAAGGTCTGAGCTCAAAATTGCAATTACAGTACTTTCAAATGGAACTTGCACGAAGTGCATCTTCAATTTGGGATAATTTCTTTTTCCACCTGATTAAACTAACTGTTCGCATCTCAGCTCACTTGTGCATCCAATCATGCCGAAACATGTCTTAACTTTTTCTTTTTCATTTCATTGAAAAAATAAAATAAAATGAATCCAGGTGATGTCAGAATGTTTGATTAAGCAGGAAATTTTTCGGCCAATGATCCGACCAGTGGGCCTCAGCAAGTAATGGCAATGTGCGTCAATATTTGACAGGTGGGACCCACCTTGGTTTATCTGGGCTCTGCACATGGGCCCCACTTGCCCAAACTTTACTCTGATTGGACCGACCAAAAAACCATAGGCAACAGTCCACACTCAATGCCTAGAAATCCATTGGTTGGACAGGATTGTCTAGTGACCATATTTTTCTGCCATGTGATCCATAGTGGGGCCCTCCAAGCAGATGATCAACAGTAGTCAATGTGGGTCCCAGCTGCCAGATATGGGTGGGTCCCTTTTCTAACAGTCAGCTAATTTATCATCCAAAGGACCATCAATGAACAAATCATGAAGCACCGCATTCTGTTAAATTGGGAAAGTATAGTTGCTTCCAATTCAGCATAGCAGAATAGCATAATACCGAGAGTATAAAAAAGGGGCATATGTATAAAAAGAGGGGTGTAAATATGCATTTTCTGTGACCCTTCTTCCCCAACTACTGAAAAATAATGATCCTGCTAGCCCCAATTCGACTTCAAAGCAACATCATGGAAAGGAAAGGAAAGAGTGGGACTCTGTTTGGCAAAAAAAAACAAAGAAGAAGAAGAAGAAGAAGAAAGGACCCATATATAACCTCAGGAATTTTTTCTGCCACCCCACAGTCTCCTGCATCTTGGACCATAAATCAACGGATGGAAGGACCAGTTCTTTAGCTACGTCAACACATTGCCTTGCATAGACACCAGCCATCTCATTCGTCCGTTCTGGCAGTTCAGCAGCTTGCTCACCATACAATGATCTGCAATTCAATCGATAAAAACGATACAAAAATGCAAAAGAGAAAATGGCAAATGAAAAAAAGAAAAAAAGAAAAAAGAATTAAAGGTATGCAATTTACTACAACAAAAGAAAACGAATTCACCCATTCTTTAGATTCTCCTTCGATGAGAAAATGGTGAATGTTTACCCTTGCATGGAGGTTTGTGAAGCCTGCACGTATGTATAAGGTAGCTTATGTGCATGCCACCAAATGTGCCGGCTTGGGTGGCTCAACCCAAACCCAACTGACTCAACCCGACATTTTGGTCAGGTCGAGTTGGGTTGGGCTCAGGCTGGAAATCCTCAACCTGACCCCAGGTCAGGTTGGGCTCAGTTGCGGCCTTGTGCAACTTGACCCAATATTACATGTTTTCTGTCTTTCACTATATTACATGTATAGTTCATTAATTAATAATATATGAGCCTAGCCCTAGTTGCAACCCAACCCAACTCAACTCAAGATGGGCTAGGGTCGGGGATTTGGTAAATTGGTATAGGCTCAAGCTGAGGAGCTTGGGCTGGGACTTAGGTTGGGTTTGGCCATAGGTTGACCTAGTTTGATGGTGGGTTGGGCTCAAGTTGAGCTTCATGCTGACCCAATCCACCCAAGTTGTAACCCCAGTGCAAGCATGGTATACGTGCATTGCAACCAAACCATTAGAATAGTCAGAGAGCTTAAAAAACTTGCCCAAAGTTTTAAAATCCATCCATTCATGTTTTTCGAATTGTGTGGCCCACCAGTTGATGCAATTGACCTTATTTTTTCCTTCATAGAATTTAAAGAAAAAAAGAGATGTGACCCACCTGCTGGATAGCTTGGATCTCATGTCAGTGTGCCATGGTGGCACGGGTCGTGATTTGCAAATGAGAAGCCTTATACATGCATGTGGGCTCAGCAAGCTCTCTTATGTCATGAAAACAATGACCATCTGTGATTTTTGGAGATAATCACCCTTTTTTCCCTTTGTATTCAATAAGATTGGTGTATATGGTATTGGATGTTTCTGACTTCATAACATCAAATACCGCAACATATTTCACTTGGGTCCTTTTCACCCAACCTAGGTATAGGCCTATAATGGTTCTTGATTATTTACAAAAACCAGGCCATTTTTCAAATGCAATGATTTCCCAGATTTATTCATGAATAATGTGGCATGCCATTGGTCGCCAACTGGTTATGGAACTGAAACGGGGAAAAGTGTCAAACCGTGCATATTCCTTTCGCCCGTTTTCATCAACTGGGGGTGGAGTAATCAGCACCACCAACATGGTACGGGAGCATTCCTGCGAGTACACACTTTTAAAATTTGATGGAGATGAAACTAAAATAGAAAATGCTAATGAATATTGAGGAAAAATATGAAATAAAAGAGCAGCTAAATCAGAAAAGTAAGCATAAACACAAACAATCAGAAATCACTTGTAATATTTTATACGAGTTGGAATGCAGCAATCAACTGATCAGGTAGATCCAACAGAATGGGTGTATTGACAAAAGCCAAGAACATAAATATAAAAACATTGAAATCAGAAGAATCATATTGAAGGGAAGATTATCAGTAATTTGGAGTATTGATGAACCGTAATGTGAACCTTCAGCTGACGAACAATTTTTCTGAGGTTGTCCTTGTACTCTTCAACAGGCACGTGTTGTCGTTCATTGGTCCTCCCCAAAAGGGCTGCATCATTGGCACCAAAGAAAATTGTTACAGCAACAGGCGGTTTCATGCAGCTCTGCAAAAGAAAAGATACAAGAGACTCCTTGAAGCACTTTACAATGAAATGAAGATGAGTTGTGCAGTTTTTTACCACGAAAGTACAGATTTTCCATAAACTACAATGTGCTTGTGTCAATGAACCACCATTAAAAAGATGTTGCCTTTTTGTTGCTTATTTTGGATCGAAATGGAACTCTTTGAGAAGAAATGAGCGTAACTTTGAAACATGCATTGGCATCAGACAGGGACACGAGGAGATATGTTATTATTTAAATATTGGTTTAGAAAAGAAAGTGCACAACAAACATTTAAATGAATAGGAAAACAATAAATCTCCTGGTAGATTATGCTTCTTCTTTTTCTTTTTGCTTTTTTCTTTTTTAAATTTGATGATTTTATTGAGCAAAGGCCGAAGCCTAAAGAATTACAAAGAAGAAAACACAAAGGAAAATACGATCTACAGATCTATCCAGCTATCAGGAAAATGAGCCAAAGCAAAAGCCTTTGATTCAATCGTCCACTCCATAACATGCACTTTAGCCAAATTGAAAACCTCCAATATTTCTCCTTTCTGATTCCTGAAACAACGATTATTTCTTTCCAACCAAAGAAACCATAATTCGACTAGTAAACAAAGATGCCAAACTTTCTTTCCTTTACCTCCACCGTGCCAAGACAAGAAGAAAGACTCAGTGGACCCTGGCAAAACCCATTCAATATCAAACAACATAAAGAAGCCCCCCCACATCTTTCTTGCGAATAACAATGGACGAAGAGATGATCAACCAATTCCTCATTCTGATAGCCCATTTAGCACATATTTGGAAGCATCATCTTCCTCTAGCTTGGCTTGCGGCAGAAATGTAGTAGTAGATTATGTTTAATACCAAAATAAAGTTAAAAAGATATATCCTGCATTTGGGTCATCGTGTGTCCAACGCTACAATTTTTTTAGACAATTGCCCTTATCATGTCAGATTAAATAGGATGAACAAATACAAATCAGTAATTCAGAAATTTAAATTAAAAATAAAAAAATCAGTATAAACTATGAAACTTTGAAGAGATCAGTCAAGAGAACAAGGACAATTTTCCAGGAGGGAATTGACATCGGCACTCGCCCAAACTGCCAAAAGACACCCTTTTTCTTCTTATGGTATTAAAAAAAAAAAAAAAAACACAATAATGCAATTTGGTATTACTGTATCCCTGTATTACCAAAAGTAGAAAAGGTGGGTGTAAATGTGGCCCCCATACTGCTATAACTCATTGTAATCAGTCTTTTCAGTATCAATAATATCAGCTGATGCTAATGGTATCGCATATCTCTGATATGAAACCAGGGAACCATAAAATTCCTTGGTATAGCCAACTATATCTCATTGTATTTGATGAAACCGCGAAATATCGTGAGACATCATCAGAATTTCTTTATAAAGTTCCCCGGTATTGTCAACACGTGATGTGTGTTGGCAATATTGAGGCAGCACATGGGAGGTGAAAAAACTGCAATTTTTGAAAAATAAAATGAAAAACTATTTTTCCAGGGATTTTTTTTTGGGGAATCTCTTGGTGGGATGTAGTTGCCACAAATGTATTTTGCTTCTCTTTTTTGGTTTTTGGATGTACTTTTTGTGTTTTGGTATTTTTATTGTATGATTTATTAATTATATGAATTATATTTTATATAATTGCATCAGTTTTGTCAGACAATTCATAGTTTAAGACCCCCTGCAGAGTAAACTTATCATGCATTCTTGTTTTTTGTAATATTTTGAGCTCTAAGTGTGTAATCACGTCTCTTTTAACAACTCGTGAAGTTTCATTAAAAAATCCCATCATTTTTTCAATGTTTCCATCAAACAGAGATACATTTCCCAATACATGTGATATTTCCCATGTGAAACCGATATGCTTCCATATCTCACGGGTGTGATACCTGCATCAATTCCGATACTGAAAACAGTAAGTGTGATACCATTGAAGGTGAAAATCATGTCCTGACCCCAAGACCCAGAGTCATCTAATTTTAGTCCCAGTAAGAATGGCTTACTTAACAAAGCAAGAGAAAGAGGTTATGAGGGAAAATTGCATGGTTTCTGTAATTGATCACAGATCTTTTTATCTGGTGTCTTTTATAGCCATTAGCTTTATTGTAGAAAGATTAAGATTCATGGAATGAAAGATGTCTTCTGTTAGTGTTCAGAATCTGCCACTTGTGTAGAGATGAATGATTGAATCATTGAAGTCATTGTCCCCTTACGAATTTGAATCAAGCTTATAGCTGATGTTATCTGAAAATCATCAGATGATCGCAGCCATTTAAATAAGGGGCAGCGAAATGGACAGTAAGATCATTTTTGCTCTTACCGTCCATTTTGCATGCAGTAATTGCATGCCTGTGAATATTCAATCACGGTTACTTCTTGAGTATTGTGGATCTTTTTTATCATAGGTAGGCCCAGTTGGGTCCCACATATGGACCATAGCTCCTATTTTCTATACCAATACCCCATGCAAACATATTGTAATGATCGACCATGCACTTTATCAAAAATAGCATAAATGTGTGTACTATCAAAATGGGCGTGTAAATATCAGCTCCCAAATGCAAACGCGATGCAAATCTTACCAAAGGAAAAAGGTGATTTAGCAAGAACAAAGCCCATCTGGTGTTGTATCCACCATACCCACGAACCATTACATCAGCCTGCAAATACGAAGAAAAAAAAACTGTTAATATCTTAAAATAAGTCCTTAATAGGAAGGAGGTGGCATGGCATGGGGACTGGGGGGGCATGCTAGGAGACCTGGCCATGCCAGGATAGGTTCAACCCCTGTTGATGGCATGGCATGGGGACTGTTGGGGTATGCTAGGAAAGTGAAGATGGAAGATCGCTTTAATGGCATTGTTGTGGGCGATTTGGTTGGAACGCAATAATCGTACTTTCAAAAACGAAGAGCACGCAGCTTTGTCAGTTCTTAGTCGGGTTTTGTTGTCTATTTCAGATTGCTTTTCCATGAATCCAGTGTAAGGGGCTCAGGTCGTTTCCCATATGAGTGAGGTTTCGGCTTCTGTAGAGTGTAGGGTGGGGTTTTGTATATTCTTGTTCTTGTGCAGCTTTGCTCTTTCTGTTTTTGCCTTTTAATAATATTGCTGTCATCTTTCAAAAAATACGAAGGATAATAGATGAGATTTGCATTCGAATTTCACTTTTAGGTTTAGATTGGGATGGGAGTAGTTTCTCGTTTAGGGTACGAGGTATGAATGCATTTAATTACATATGCATTGAATTACTTGCTTATTTTATTCAATGCTACAAGTATAAATGGAAGCAAAGGAATAAAGAAGAGGTGTCAAAAACTTTTGCAAACTCAATGCTTGCATTAGGAGGAAGATCATCCTCGAAATGGACCGAACAATAATCGTTGCTATTTTAGTATGTATTTCATCTTGACTTGCAAGATCATATTATTTGGTTACATGTTTACATTTTCCAAAGTTTAGCGGTGATGGTCCAACCCATTGGATATATACTTGACAGGCGGATGGTTAAATGACGTAACCAAGTAATGACGAAGGTCTTGGTTCACTGGACCAGCTTGCCAAAAAAGGACATCATGTGGGAGGCACACCATCAGTTCTGCAAATGTTTCCCAAATTTCCAAATGAGATTTGTTTTTGAATTTGAATTTTATATGTAGATTGGAATGGAATTAGTTTCTTATTGGGTAGTGATTCAACGAGCAGCCCCTCATGTTACATTCATATGGTAGGGTACACGCAAACATGCCATGGACCAAAAATAATTTTGGCCGGCGAGTCAGGCAGGTCAAACTTGTATCACAAAAAATGGAAAATTCGGGAAGAGAGAGAGAGGTGGGGGCTCACTTGATGAATGTACTAACCAGATTTTTGGCATATGACATGTTCGCCATGCACCCTACTTGATGAATGGACCAGGTCTCTAACATGCATGCCATGAGAGAGAGAGAGAGAGAGAGAGAGAGAGAGAGAGAGAGATCCAATAGTAACTATTCAACAAACATGTGTGGCTCACTTGATGAGTGTACTACCAGATTTTTGGCATATGGCATGTTTGCCGTGCACCATACTTGATGAATGGTCCAGGTCTCTAACATGCATGCCAGGAGAGAGAGAGAGAGAGAGAGAGAGAGAGAGAGAGGTCCAATAGTAACTATTCAACATAAATGTGTGGCTGACTTGATGAGTGTACTAACCAGATTTTTGGTATACGGCATGTTCACCATGCACCATACTTGATGAATGGTCCAGGTCTCTAGCACGCATGCCATGAGAGAGAGATAGAGGTCCAATAGTAACTATTCAACATACGCCTGTGGCTCACTTGATGCGTGTACTAACCAGATTTTTAGCATATGGCATGTTCGCCGCGCACCCTACTTGATGAATGGTCCAGGTCTCTAACATGCATGCCATCGACATGGACCTCTTACGTATGTTCTGCGCCCACGCATGAGGGGCTGTTCACTGAATCACAACCTTTTCATAGTTGGGGTAGGTCAGATAAGAATGTATTGGATCACTTGTTTTTTTTTTTCAGCACTACATTATAAATTAAAGCAAGGGAATAAAGTAGAGGTGTCAAGAACTTTGACAAACACAGGGCTTGCACTAGGAGGAGGATCTCCTGCAAAGTGGATCAAAACCTCTGACCTAATGAACTCTAACACCCTCTGCAATTCCTTGGATCTTTGTTAGAGTATATTAGGGAGGATGTTAGAGTACATTAGGTATCCTAAATTTTTAGAGATCTCCAATCTCTTCAATATATTCTCCTGATTGTTAATGAAATAAACAAGTTCCATTTTCCACAATGCAGTCTCTCTGGTTTAACAATCTTTTACTGCATGATTCGATCTTGACTCAAAGGATCATATCAAAATTGGGCTTTTCTAAATATTACCAACAAAATCGAAATTCGTACAAATCAGCCGCAGATTTGAATCGGGCTTTCTAAATAACTAACGAAAAATCGAAACTCATACAAATGAGTGGAAATTCTGAGTTGGGTATTCTACAATAACCAAAACAATTATATAAAGAAAAGGGAAAAAAAGGACCTTTCGAGAGTAGGTGTCAGCAAGAGCAGCCCCCCATCCACCAGGCCTGAAAGATTGCTCGGTGATTGAATCTCCGAATAATACGATCTGCGGTCTCATTTTCTCTGCTCTTCCTTTCTTTTCTTTCTTTTTTTAACAATGAAATTCTGCTTTTTTTCTATTGGAAGGGAAAATGTACTTCTGCTTTTGAAATACAGTGCTGCTGCCTTCTCAAGAATCCATGCAAAAGAGCATGGTTTTAAGACTCGGATGAGTCTTCTCAACTCGTCCGAGTCGACTCGGACTTAGTAGGAGGCCTTTATGCCTGACTGCGTTTTGCACCTTGGATTTGAGGTAAATGAGTGTACTTCAAATCCAAATGCTGCTTTTTTATGTTTGGCAAATATTTTGGAGCAAATCTACTTTTTTTTATGTAATTTGAAATGTCAGAAAATTCTGAAATTTTGGTGTAATCCATAAGCGTTTCCTATTTTGCCTCCTCTTTAGATACAGGAGAGTCCCCATGTAACAAAGGTAACAAAGGTGTTTGTAGGCTATCAATCCATTGGACATGTGGCACTCTGACAAGATCCAAAACATTTTAATTATTTGTTTAAACACTAAAATTACATCAATCAAATGACCTAAACTGTCCAAATATTGGACTTCTAAGTGTATGTTTAGAAAACGTTGGTGAGTTATCTGTTCGTGATCCTTGCATTTGTGGCCCTTTTAAGGCTTGGAATTTTTATTTTTTTCAAAGCACATATTTTATTTAATAAACTTATTACAATCTTTTTTTAAAATTTTACACACGTGCGCACACACACGCTGTATTGGGTTTTCACCACCTATGGATACTCGAACCCTTGACCGGGTGTTGAAACTCCCGAGAGTCTGCCACCCGAGCAAGAGCAAGGATCGATGAACTTATTACAATCGTTTATCAAATATCATATTTAATCAAATATCATATCATATACACACACACACATGTGCGAGCGCACAGTAATTTAAGATATAAAAGTTGATTTAATTAATCAAATTTAAGTTTGGTGAATATACTGTAAAATTCCAATGCATTTCAAATACAAGCTTTTAAATGGAAGAGTTGAATCCAGTGCATTTCAACCAAATATAATCGACAATTCAGAATCACCTTAATTCTAATGTAATTGTAATTTGGATCCCAATGCATTTCAAATTCAAGCTCCCAAACAAGCCTAATTTCAATATGACAGGCCACCTAGCTGAGTCATTCATGACTTTAGCAAGTCAAGCTGATTCAGCCCTAATTCTATGAGTCCTGACTGAACAGGAACTAACAGCACAGTCCAAAGTTTCCCATCTTTAACCACGTGTAAGACTTTATTGAAAAATAAAAATGGAGAAGAAAAATATCTCTATGTGATGGATCATCCAATCCATGTGATTTTCAGGCTACTTCATGGCCATGACATCGCCCATGATTTGGACGGTGTGGTTCCTTTTACTTGCATGCCAAACGTTCGATGGACCCTCTTTTAGATTCTTTATTTAGAAGTTGGACCATTTTCGCTCATTTGGTGGTGGGCCACTGCGTACAAAATAAACTAATGGTTATTAAAAAATAAAAAATAAATCAAATATTTCCTAACCATTCATTTGTCTTATACATGTGGCTTATGAACAATGTTACTAACCTGATGAAGGGATTGAATACACACCTACATACTCATGCTGAAGTGGGATTTCACCACCTATGTGTATTCGAACCCTTGATTGGGTGTTAAAACTCTTGCCAGTCCACCATGGGGCAAGAGTAAGGACCTGAGGTCTGAGTCTAAATCTAGAGGTGAGTAGTAGTGTTGCGGCAAGATTTGATTGGTGGGCCTAGTCCTTTTTCTTTTCTGTTCTTTTCTTTTCTTTTAAAATTTTTAATAGAGCAATTACTTGACCATCTCTAACAGTATACAACCCACCAATCAAATCTCACCATGTCACTATGGCAAAGGGTGGTAAGCTCCTCATTACTGGTATTCTCTCATAAGGGTCCGCTTGGGAGCGTGGATTTGGAACTCCTAGATTAGGAACCCCTTGAATTTGAAATCCTCCTATTGTGTTTGGCACCCTGGATTGAAAATCAACTTTGATCCAAAAGTAGCTATGCATGGTATATTTTAAAGGGTTTGAATTTAATTAATAAATTCACTTAATATCTCTAATTAGTGAACATATATAATGTTTGATACAATGATTGTAATAAGCCCGCTAAAATATATACTTTGCCCAAAAATGATGAAATTCTAAGTCTCAGATGGGCCATAAGCACAACATCGTGTTTGAGTGACTAACCAACAATTTTTAACCATTGATTTAAATGGACAATGTTTGAACGGCGTTGATCATCATATTAAAGTAATTATAGTGATGCAATTGATAATCTAGTTGTTTTGAGATATCTTTATTGGGTCATGTGCCCAATAGTTAGAGGCGGGCAACAGATGACTTGATTTGGCTAACTCGACTCGTCCGACTCATTCCAATCCAACTCGACCCGAACTCAATGGGTGAGTAGGTCTGAACCGAGTAAGCTTCGCCCAATCGGAACTCAAATCGAGTCGAGTTCCAATTACCTAGTAACTCGACCCAACTTGACCGAAAACTCGATCTACTTAGACCCAACTTGATCCGAAACCCAACTCTCTAATGCTACCCATGCGCCTTACCTCGACCCGATCCCAAAATCTCACTCTCCCTCATCTTCCTCATCTTCCAATCCCGGCCTCTCTCCCTCCCTCCTTCATCATCCTCATATTCCAAGCCCAACAACCATCCACCACTATCACCCTCCTCCTCCTCATCTCTCTCCTCTCCACTCTTTCAATCTCTCCCTCCCTCATATCTCAGTTCGACTCGATGCCAACTCAACCCAACTCAGTACTTCTGACCAGATTGGACTCAGTCTGGATCAGTCCAGGCCAGATCGGACTCGGATCAAGTCGGACATGCTGGACTCCGTATCGAGTCAGATCAAGTTCGGGTCAGGCCTATTTCAAAACCGAATCGAGTCAAGTCAGCCCTAACTCGATCCAACTTGACTCAATGCCCAACTCTACAGATAGTTTAATAGTGTAGTGACACACATATTACATATGCAACTCTGGTAAGGATTTTAGATGTAATCGTAGCTCTCGCCGCCGATTTGAAACCCCATCTTTGAAGGGATTTGAAAGGATCCCCCAAATCCATGGTGCCAAACGACCCCTGAGAGTTTTCCGGCCTGATTTTAGGGACAAGATCTACACACGTGTATGAAAGGTTGGCACATGTGTTAAGCTGACTCGACCTTGGATGTAGCATGACTGACAATTTGCACTATATAAAGTGCACCATATGACGCTTGGTTTATCTCTTCCGAGTTGTATACGACTTACGTGAGTCGTCGACTCGGCTTAGTTCATGACCAAGCTGCACGGTACCATGACACAAAGGTCCAGGAGGGTGTATGGTACGCGGATTGGGTACTACCCCCTTGGTCCGAGCTCGTGACAGCAAGAGGCTATGAGAAGCCTACCAAGATGTATGGATTTTATCCACACCGTCCATCCATTTTTACATATCATTTTAGGGTACAGCACAAAAAATGAAGCCGATCGAAGGCTCAAGTGGACCACACTACAGGAAGCAATGGTGAGAATGACATCCACTGTTGAAACCTTCCTAAGGCCCATTGTGATTTTTGTTTGCCATCCAACCTATTCATTAGGTCATGTGGATACAGATGAAGGGAAAACACGCATATCAGCTTAATCGAAAACTCCTATGGCTCCCAATAAGCTTTCAATGGTTGGCATTTGATCCCAACTGTGTGGTCCACTTGAACCTTGGATCTGCCTCTTTTTTGGGAGTATACCTAAAGTGGTATGCAGCGTCTGGGTGTATGAGGTGCAACTCAGTGAGTAGCTGCTGACTTATCTGTTTCTGGCGAGTTGACATATCCCAGTCATATGCGTCTCTCTCCATCCGAACACGCCGTGTAGTCTCTTTAAGGCAGGTGTGGAGAAGGTATCTCCACGTCTCTCTGTCTTCTCAAGAGTTGAGTCTTGATGGAACTTTCTACTTGACCTTTCCTTGCATTGGAATCGTCCACATGTCTAAGAGTATGATACAATATCTGCTTCACTCAATCCATGTAAAATGCCCAACCTTTGGGCCCACATATATGGCTCTCTCTCTCTCAAGGCTGTCAACGGGCCAGGCTTGGGGTAGGCCTGGACCCAGATTTTTAACTGTTTCAGGCTGAGGCATTGGGCCAGTCCGTCGGGGCTGCTCTATTCTAACCCATTCCATTGATAACCACTCTCTCCCTGAGTCCTTGCTCTCACCGCTCACAAGAGTTTCAACCAAGTGTTGGAGTACCCACAAGTGGTGAAATCCCACTAAGGTGCCGGTATATGTGTGTGTCTATATATATATAGTAGTAGGATTTTTGGCATGTGGAATCACATAGATATGGATCTAGGATAGCAATCAAAGAGTACCAAGCAATCACAAGAAACACAGAGATTTAACGTGAAAAACCCTTATAGGAAAAGACCACGACACAAAGCGACGGAAAATTCTACTATAAAAGCATAAAGTACAAAGATAAAAAATTTATCCAACTTGAGCAATTCTTAAACCTCACATTTTCTCCACCCCTTGAACCCTTGAGCCCCTTTAGAAACCCTATAACCCTTGTAGAAATACTTAGACCTCTTAGAATACCTCCTAGTCATGTATCCACTCCTATTCATAGATTTAAAAACAAGTGAAAACAAAACAGGAAACAAAATTCACAGAATCTGCGTTTTTGCAAATGTATCTGCGTAAACCTTTGATGACATCGAACTAGCTTCAATGTCATCAAAAAATAACAAAAATAGTCGAGCAACAGGGGACGAAAATCCGAATAAAACTTGATGGCATCAAACGGCTTCGATGACGTCGAAGCTGGTTCGATGTTATCGAACCCTCAATTTGACAGATTTAAGACATATGTCTCCACCATGTCTTCAATCTTTAGATGTGTAACTTCTTGTCCACTTTTTTTATTTCTGTATCGTATCATAGCTCTTAATTAATGCTTCTCGTGCACACTACGTCTTTCTTTTACGCTATCACCAAGCCCAAAGAATTTGCACAAAACTAGAACTTCTCTGAAGGAACGATCTAGGTGAGCATGTCTGCCGGATCTGAACCCACATGCCCTACCACCTTTGCTCCCTTCTTCTCCAAAAATAAGACGTAGTTTTCTGTACCTCGTATGTATCGAAGTGACCATTTCACTGCCATCTAATGTTGCTAGCTGGGGTATTTACTCACAACACCGATAGCCTGTGAAATTACCGGTCTAATACAGACCATGACATGCACTGCCAACCGTATTCGAATAAGGCTCATGAGACATATCCTACTTTTCCTCATCTGTTTTGGGACATGTCCTGAGGAAAACTTGAAGTGAGTCGCGTAGGAAATGCTCACCGACTTTGCCTGGTCCATCATATAATTGATCAATACCTACTCAAGGTATTCGACCTGAGATAATCAAAGCCTACCCTTCTTCTAGTCTCTATGAATATCACCGTCGAGAACCTTCTTTGCAGCCCCCCAATCCTTCATCCTGAATGTCTCACTTAACCGAGTCTCTAGTACATTGATTTTCAAGCTAGTCATGATTGACGATCTATATGTCATCAACATACAATTCTTAACTTACCATGAAGGAATCAAATTTTATACTACCGCCTAGGCGATAGGTCATATAACGACCTCCTACAAAACTTTCTCTCAGCCCCTTTGAACTTCGAAGCCCTCTAGTTACTTCATTTAGATCTGCTCCTTCAATTTCCCATGCAGAAGTTCAGACTCCACATGCATCCTTTCCAGCTCAAGATCACATTGGTCAACCAGTGCCAATATGAATCTTATAGAAACCTATTATATCGCTGGCGCGAATATCTCTAAGAAGTTGATCCCTTCTTTCTGAGCATGACCCTTCGCTACCAATCTCGCTTCGTATTTATGTTGTATCCTCTTGAAGATCCACCTGCTTCCAACCGCTTTCCGGCCCACTGGAAGCCCCACTGGCTCCCATGTGTCAGTGTGGTACAACGAGACCATCATATCATCCATAGTCACCTTCAACTTTTCAGCACCAGGCTCACCTAGAGCCATCTGAATAGAAGATGGATCCTCTGCGATATTGAAGTCGTCCATGTATATCGCCGATCACCTGCGATTACGCGATGTGATTTTTCTCACAGGTGACTGCTCCACCTGCTCTATATCTCTGACCGCGTGTCACATCCTTCCTACCATGCCTGCTCATGTGGCCATGCCTAGCATGCCACACACGTGTAGAGGTAGAATCTGCTACAGCCACTACAGCTCCACCTTTTGAAGTGCTCTCGATCAACCTATAAACATTATCGAGCTGTTGCGCTTTCATGATCACCCGTATTCCTTCAGATACTTTAAGGACACTATCAATACCTATGAACCTGCACCCTATAGCCTCGAGTGCACTAGGAGAAATCAGGCTCTTCTTCATGTTAGGAACATGCTTCGCCCCAGTCAGGGTACGCTCTGTCCCATCAAATATCTTGATACAGACCATACCAACAGCGATAACATTACAGGCACTGTCATTGCCTATAAACACCTATCCATCATCGTACTCTTTATAACTAGTGGACCAACTCCGATGAGGAGTCATGTGAAAAGATGCCCCTGTGTCTAGAATCCACTCGTCCTTACGATCATCATAAAAGTGTCTAATCTTAGACATAGACAAAACATCAACATCACATCCACTCGATCCATCCAACGTAGCAACGTTGGCCTCCCTTTATAAAGCCTCAAAGTCTTCTCTCTTAGATTTATGATTTGTACAATCCTTCTTTACATGTCCTCCCATCCCACAATTCCAACACTTTAATTTATCTTTGCCTTTGCCCATGGACTTAAATCTTGACCTTAAAGATCCTGTACCTTGTTTAGAATTCTTGTCCCTCGTTAATCAGTGCATCGGAAGATGTCCTCATGTCACTGTTACGCTTTCTCATGGCCTTACCTTGAAGAGCTGAGATAACGATGTCGACACTCAAGGTTTTATTTACGGTGCACATCGTATCCTTGAATAACTCATATGATGCCGAAAGAGGATTCAACAACATACATGTTTTTTCTTCATTCTTGATCACTTTCTCTATATCCAGCAATTTTCAAATCAATTTATTAAAGTTGCTGTGTGGCCTTCCAGATCTCCACCATCTATCATCTTGAAAGTATACCATTGTGACTTCAAGTATAGGTGATTTTTAGAGGATTTTTTCACATAAACATCCTCTAACTTCGCCCACAGCTTAGCCGCAGTTTTCTCTCTCATGACATTATAAAAAACTTCATCCGTGAGACATAAACGGATGGAGGCTAAAGCATTACTAATAAGGGTCTCCCATTTTTCATCTTTCATAGTCGGTTTCCACTCCTCAAGAGCCTTAACTTCGCCTTGCTTGGTTAATATACCAATCATCTTAATCTTTCATAACTCAAAATTATTTTTGCCTAAGTACTTCTCAATATCAAATTTGGTGTTTCTCATTATTACTAATTCTGCAGATTCAGATATGTACCCCAACGATAGCTCTGATACCACTTGTTGGGTTTTTAGCCTGCGGAATCACACAAATATGGATCTAGGATAACAATCCAAGAGCACCAAGCAACCACAAGAAACACAGAGATTTAACATGAAAAACCGTTGCGGGAAAAAACCACAGCACAAAGCAACAGAAAATTCCACTATAAAAGCACAAATTACAAAGATAGAGGACTTACCTGGCTAGGGCAATCTTCAAACCTCACATTTTCTCCACCCCTTGAAACCCTATAGCTCCTTTAGAAACCCTAGAACCCTTTTAAAAATACTTAGACCTCTTAGAATACCTCTGAGTCCTATATCCACCTCTATTTATAGATTTAGAAATAAGTGAAAACGAAACAAGAAACAAATTTTGCAGAATCTGCGTTTCCGCAAACGAATCTGCGTAAACTTTCGATAACATCGAAGTAGCTTCGATGTCATCGAAAAATGACAAAAACAGTCTAGCAACCGGGGGCGAAAATCCGAATAAAACTCGATGGCATCGACCAGCTTCGATGTCATCGAACCCTCAATCTGACAGATTTAAGACATCTGTTATCAATATATATATATATATATATATATATATATATATATAGAGAGAGAGAGAGAGAGAGAGAGAGAGAGAGAGAGAGAGAGAGGAATGCTCACCTGTGCACCTTGTTACATGAGCACCCATGCGCACCTTTGCACACATGTCATGGGCACATAATCTGAACAGTCCACGTGATGCGCACCCCTTGAAACTCCATAGCTAGGCCTAATTTTCAGCTGGATCCAAAACTCTAGTAGGCCATAGCAAAGAGAAATGCAAATCAAGAGAAGAAACTGTTTCCTTTTTCCATGGCCCACCTTAGTTCTGTATCGGTCTGAAAGTTGGGCTTCATGTGCCGCAAAATGATATCACCTCGTCACGACTAAGGAGTAGACCGTCCTGCACCATAAACTACTAAGGCAGGCCTAGAGCCCCCAGCAAATCACCCACCTCTACAAGTTGGGAAAATCATGCTTCATAGGCTTATAAATACTGATGATCCTTTAGAGGATTAATTTTTCTTCATTACATTCTCCTATCTCTTTACAACATAACAATATAATGAACTTTAAGCATAGACTCTTGCCAATGAGAGCCTCACTACTATAAACATTCCATTCCACTGAAAGGCCCCTGCATCATGTGCTAGGATTCCAAGGAAAGCCGTGGCACCATGGGTTAAGCTTCATAAATAGGGCCATGACTTAATGAGTACGCCCACCTTACAAGACCTATTTGTAACCTTCGCGCCAAGGTGTGAGCCTTACCTTCAACCTGTCCAATAACTAAGGTCACAATTCACACATGATCTCAATCTCCCTCAAGCCCTACTGGTCATATCCCTAGCATTGAAGCATTAGTGTCTGGCATTGATAGTCCTATCACAATGTGATGGTTCACTGAAATATAGTTTCATCTCATCTCCGACAGGTGAGACCCACGATTTTGTTCGATTAATTAGAGCTTGCGATATTAAGGCCTTTACAAGCTTCTTCCCCAGTCCAATCAATCATCTGGCTATTTTGAAGACCAAGAATTACAAATTATAGTTAATGCTACTTGAAGCCATGCAATTGGATAATCTAATTAAGTTTTACCTTTTAATAAAAAAAATTTCATAGGGATGTTATAAAAAGCTGTGTTAGACTTAGGGCTGTACAAGAACTGAGCTAGCTCGATTAGCTCGCTCGACTCGGCTCGAAAAAGCTTGATTTGACTCGGTTCGAAACTAAGTTTGAGTTGAGTCGAGCTGATTTTTTGAGCTCGAAAAAATTTCAAACCAAGTTTGAGCTTGCTCGAGATCGACTAGACTCAGATCGAACCCAACTCGAATCAAACTCGGATCAAACCAATTCGGTTACTCAGTTACTTTGATATTGATGTTGCTCACCAAGTGTTTGATGAAATGACTCGTTGAAGTGTGGCTGGTGGCAAGGAAGGTATGTATATGAAACAAATACCCTTTTTTTTTCCCTTAATTTTTATGTTGTTTAGAAGGTGTTTGATTAAACACTTGTAAAACCGCTGCTGCTGTTTTACATACAGTAAGATTTTGAAGGTGCAGTCCATGTATTTGTGAGAATGCTGCATAGGAGAACTCGGCTTGGTCTTGGCTCGAACTGGCCCAAGCTGTTGACTGAGCCGAGCTGGCCAGTCAGGCTTGAGGACCGAGTCAAGCCAAGTTTGAGCTAGGGTCAGCAAGTGGCCGAGCTGAGTCGAGCTGTGCCTAGCTCAACTAGGTTCGACTCGTGTACACCTTTAGTTAGACTACAACCTAGAGTATAATCCCACTCCTAGATGTTAATAAAAACCGCTTACATAAATATTTTAGTGTGAACATAATGCAAATCATGCATACTTTCTATAAATTGAAAGAAATAATAATCCAAAAACCGAATTGTTCTGAATATCCAGACAATCCACCGAGAGTCGTTACTTTTCATTGGACATCAGCTATCCCACACCCCATTGGCTACAAGTCTATTAAACACCTCACTAGCTATATGTCTATTGGATGACATTACTTTTTATAGACAATCCCATAACACTAGCTTTGGCTATATGAGACTCCCTATGTCCCACCCCTAATGGCTAAATGAGACACTTGATGCCCAACAATGAACGAAAACGTCAAGATGCCATTATTAAAATCTCCCAACCAGTAAAAGATTGCGAACAATAAATTCGATGCAAGATACACCATTATCGCCGCATGTACAAATTTATGATGTGACCCACCTGAGATGGAGATTTAATTGATTTCTTACCAATAAGGCTAGCCATTTGGAGAGTACCTAACAAACTAGTGGATGTAACACAGACGAAAAAGTGAGCCCCACAAAGGACAGCTCGGCTGACTCATTCTGGTCGACTTGACTTCAGGTCGAATAAGTCTGTCCTGGTCGCCCAATCTTTTAGCCATGACATGAATGGTCCAGATTCAAAGGGAAAAGATTCCAGTGTAAATTTTGAGTTATATATGCTCCATCCACCATTGGATTAGAGATTTGGACGATCAGGATTTTTGTCCACTGTCCCGGACACATTGTTGAAAGAGTCACCTTTGACATGAAAAGCAGTAGTGATAGTGGAAGCCATGGTGGCAACTTCCACCTAGTGGTACCAAAGTAGCTAACCTAGCTAAAGTCCAAGAGCAACTTGCCATGCTCAAACTGACTAACCTTTTATAGGATAATATGGCTAGGTCTAGGTGGGACCCATGTGCGCCACCGGCAGTATTATCCTCACTGGACCTAGCTCAAGAAGGAAGGTCATGTCAGGGGCTATGTGGGACCTGCATTGATCTATATGTTTTATGCACGTCATTCATGTAGCTTGAAAGATCATTTTAGTTCATGAGCTCAAAAGGGCGGCTGATCAAAGGCTCAGGTGGACCACACCACATGAAGCAATGGGGGTTGAACTATTACTATTGAAAAAATTTAGGGAGACACAAAAGATTTGGATCAAGCTGCTATTTATGTTTTCACTTCGTATAGATACATGTGACCTTATGTACAGGTTGGATGACAAATAAACATGATGGTAGCCCTAGAAAGTTTACAGTAAGAATTCAATCCCCAGTACTTCATGTGTTGTGGTCCACTTGAGCCCTCCAATTGCCTCCCTTTTAGGCTAATGCACTAAAATAATCTATCAAAATAGATGGATGGTGTGGATAAAACATATAGATGGACACAAGGAAGGCCGATCGAAGGCGCAGGTGGGCCACACCACAGGGACCTTGTGGGATAGGACCCACCGTCAAAACCTTTCAGACATTTTGTGTGGCCCACCGTACTGTGTATATGAAATCCAACTTGTGATCTGGTGTGTCACAAGGATGAAGAGACACAAAAATCAGGCCATCCCAAGACTCAGATGTGCTACAATTCATGAATTTAGAGGTTTAAGCCGTGAATTTACATTTTTCCATTTGGTGTCCGCCACCTGATTATTGGATCGGCCTGATTTTTCCCATCAACGGTGAACATGTGATGTCCAACATGATGGACGTAGTCGATGTCATCCATATATCACGATGGACCCCAAACCTGGACACTAGCATAGGATCATTGTCCATATTAGTATAGCTTCGCATGCGTATACAGAGCTTTTGCTAAGTCCACACACACTTCGACCTTGACATGTGTAAGGGATATCCGAGCGGTCAAGTGGGCCCCATCATGCCCAAAATTCAGGCCCTTAACTCGTGCCAGCCATCACATGATTCAGGGTTAGAATGCTCACGTAACCAGTCACACACATGCATGTCTGTAATGATCTGAACTATACATCCACGGGTTCTGCCGTTGATTAGCCACCAATCAAAGATTGACTTGGTCAAACGATCCTAACTCTCCAATGAATGTGATTTTTCTCACTAGATGAAATCCGTTGTTGAATTTTGTCTTTTTTGTGTCCATTTCTGCACGCCAATTGAAGGGAGGATCATGTGCGTAGTGGGCCCACTGAATGAGCGGTTCCGATCTCATCTTTATTCCATTTGATCCCACCTAACAACAACGATGGAGGCATCCACGAGCATAGCTGTCACACGCGCGCGCACACGCACGGACCGTAATGGTCTATAAGACATGTAGTATGCACCCGAGCTCTGTGGGTCCCGCTGATTTGTGTGTACGATATCCACTCCGTCCAATAGGTCCGCCCCTCTATATTAGCTAGCCCCTGATGAAAGAAAACACAAACATGGACCAATGGGAAAGGGGCATGAACCATGATCCGTGCGTGGGGCCCAATGTGGAGTGAATATTCCATCTGATTCGTTCATCGTGTGGGCCTCACCATTACGAAGGGACAGGAAAAAAATCAGACGGACCCGAAACTCATTCAGGTCACGCTTGAGGTTTTAGGCATGATTTTACATTGCTCCAACACGATCTGCCGCACTTGAATCTTGGATCAGGCTGAATTTTCATTTGTACAGTTAATATGGAGTGACACACCTGATGAACGGAGTGGATTTCGTACAAACAACATACTGGGGCCAGATATCTGGGATTGTTCCAATCTACCCCTGGCCAAATCTGATAAAAAACCGGGATTGGTAGCTCAACGAGCAACGCGTAGACCACCACAGAAGAATTCGTCACAACCATACCCTTTGAGTATCGTGCTGAGTCGAGACTCGGTCGAGTCAGGGGTGACTCAGAAGCAACTCGTGGTACTGAAACAGATCAGGTAGCGCCAAATCCGGGTCGACTCACGAGTCGTAAAACCATGGTCACAACTCACAACTGAGTGTATGTAGGTCCCACTAAGCTGATCTCTATCACTACAGCCAAATGTACTAGCCACCTTTAAGTTACCCACCCTTTTAAGTTGGCCATGGATCATTAGGGTGAGGACAGCTGTCAAACATCAACGGTGAGGATGAGACTGGAAAGCTAGAGTGGAGTACGTGCTCTGAGCAAGGAAAGATCCACTAACATTGTTGGATCTTAGCAGACAAGATACTTCATCTTGGGGTGGGCCACATGATCAGAGATAAAGATTGTTGAGGAGATGATGCATGCATTCCGATTTATATATTCATGTACGTGTGTGTACATACACATGATGAGATTTGGTTCACGGGGGAGGATGAAATAATGATCCCACATTCTAGACCATAGACGTCGCCGGCCCGATGATCCCAACCGTTCATTCATCATAGTGCTACATAGATGGACTACAGACAAAAATAATAATAAAAAATCACAATCAACGGATGATCCCCATGGCCTAACAAATGGGGTACAAAATCGACCGTTAGGATTTTAGCAATTTTCTGTACATCGAATTTTAAGCAGTTGATTGCCCAATAACGATGAATTTTGGTCAATAATACATTCATGGTCGTCCACTATGAATGAATGCCTTGGATCGTCAATGCATGACAATAGAAAGTATAGCGCTCCTCCCTGCATTCATAGAGAATGTATACGTATACGTATATGTATAGTATGCGTGAGATTTACCGTACATGGTACATGCACATCCATATAACCGCCTCAGTTCTTTCAGTGCATCTAGAAAGGATAGCGTGCAATTGTCTGGGCCATGAGAGAGGAGGGATGGCTGGAAAGTGCTTTAGATCGGTACATGAATAAGACGGCTGAGATGACACCACATACAAACGTATATAGTGAGAGAGACGCACATATGCATGTAAGCTTAACATCCCTTCAAAACTCTCTTAGAGACGTTTAAACTCTCTTAATTATACATGATCCCACATTATACCCATATATTTAGTGTTACACTCGAAATAGGAAACAAATCATGCAATTATACAAGTTGTGTGCATCGTCGATATAAGCATCAATCAATATTGATTGATCGAGCAACCCATGATCAGTCGACAACCACATATGTAAGCTTAACATCCCTTCAAAACTCTCTTAGAGACGTTTAAGCTCTCTTAATCATACCATAATCCCACATTATACACATACCATAATCCCACATTATACCCATATATTTAGTGTTACACTCAAAATAGGAAACAAATCATGCAATTACACAAGCTGCGTGCATCATCGATATAAGCATCGATCAATCAATATTGATCGAGCAACCCATGATCGATTGACAACCACATGTTCGATCGCTCGAACATGCTTAAAAGGGTCCATATAGTTTATACGTATTTTCTTAACATAGTTGATCGCTTGAACCTACCAGGTCAATCGACTGAACCTGTCTAAAATTGTCCAGAGATTAATATCTAATCCAGAGTTCACTCAATCGATCAAGTAGCCTGTTCGATCGATCGAACTCCCCTGTTTTTACACAAACTAAAGACATTTAGGCAAAAATTTCCATAATGGCTTCAATTATTATGAACCATAGCTCTAAGCTCCATCTCTAATCGTCTCTATCATAGTTTCACCGTTCTCATTTTTCGTGCACACTCCGTCTTCATCAAACCTTTATCAAACCCAGAGAAGCCTAATAGAACTTGAACTCCTATGTGGGAACCACCTTTATAAGCATATTTGCTGGATTCACGCTCGTGTGTATCTTCTCAAGAGTAACATGCCTTTCTCAAGCATCTGTCGGATAAAATGATGTCGAACATCAATATGTTTAGTTTTATAATGGTAAACGGAATTCTTTGCCAAGTTGATCGTGCTTTTGCTGTCATAATTAACTGGTACGACCTCCTGCTGAAGACCTAACTCATTCTTCATTACACGAAACTAAACACCTTCCATGAAAGCCTCTGTCACTGCCATATACTTAGCTTCATTTGTGGAAAGAATAATCACATATTGAAAATTCGACATCCAATTGATCGCTCTACCTATTATTATAAGCGAATAACCAAAAGTCAACATTCTGTCGTCCACATTTCCTGCGTAGTTGGCGTCTACATAGCCTACCAAATTTTCCTCTAATTTTTCAAATGTCCAGATGTAGTCCACTGTACTCCGTAAATAACGAAGTGGCCATTTCACTTCCTCCCAATGCTACTTGTTGGGGTTTAACATGTATCTGCTCACAACACCAACTGCATGTGAAATATCTGGTCTCGTAGATACCATGTCATATATTAAACTGCCAATTGCGCTCGAATAGGGGACACGAGACATAAACTGCTTTTCTTCATCTGTAATGAGACATTATGATGAAGAAAGTTGAATGTGAGCAGCATTGGGTGTACTAACTGGTTTAGCCTTGTCCATCCCAAGCTTCATCAATACTTTCTCAAGGTATTCTGTCTGAGATAATTATAACCTGTTAATCTCATCATCTCTGTGTATATAAATGTCGAGAATTCTCTTTGCAACTCCTATATCTTTTATTTCGAATGTCTCTAATAACCGAGTCTTCAATATATTGATTTCAAACATGCTATGACTGATGATAAGCATGTCATCAATATATAATGCCAGTACAATGAATTCTCTATCACTTAGTGTCTTGAAGTAGACATAATGATCATATTCACTTCTGGTAAACCGCTGACTCAACATGAAGGCATCAAATTTCTTATACCACTGTATAGGTGACTATTTCAGGCCATACAATGACATCCTTAATGTAATGACCCGAAAAATTTTGTGCCAAGACCCAAGTACTACCTCTATTTTCCTTAGAAGTTATTGTGGGTAATTAGCGCTAAACTCGATTGCTTGTGAAATTAGCATCAATCACTTTAAATTTGATCTGCATGACTCAAAACTTGTAGAATAGTTAGCACTATGTTACTCTGAAATCTGGGATTCATCGCTAAATCCAGTTGCTCTTGGGAATTTTTGGAAGTTTTGGATCGGACCTAGACCGCGCGCCGAAAGTCCGATGGCGATGATCTTAGTCAGTTATGATCACCATGTTGGACTTGACCATCACCTCAAAAATCAAGTCCAGATGATGTCCTGGGTCAATTTAATTGAGTCCGGAGTGAAGAGTGTGAGAACGGTGAGAAATTAAATATGCTTTTATGAAATCTGAGTCGTGTCGCTTGCGCGACAATTTTAAGTAATCTGACCGTTGGATTCTAACCCAATTTCACCCTCTGATTAGGGAAGATGGCCCAGGCAGGTCATAGTGCTTGTGGACCTGATCGAGTTTCGGTGACCGTTGAATTGAGTGTGGTCCGCCACCGCTGATCTGTAGATCCGATCGGTACGAAAACTCAGTCTGACCTAGATCCATGGTTAGTGAACTTAAATCCGACCGCACGTGGAAAAAGGCCCACCAGAAGTATTCCGTTGGATCGAGAGAGGCCTGTTTTGGTTATAACCTAAGTATACCTTGGCTCTGGGGTTATTTTCATCAATGTTAGGCCTATATATAGACCTTAAAACCCTCACTCTCTTTTCCATACAAATTTCCTAAACCCTAGCTAAGAAAGAGAGTGGAAAAGAGAGAGAAAGTGAGAGAGAAGTTGGTGAATCATCTTCAGATTCATTCCTGTTATTCTACATCCTTAAACCACCACTTTTGAATCGTTATTCCGGCGATTCTAAGTTCATCCTTGGGTAAGTTAACCTAACCCTAATCTGTTTTAGAGCTTAGAATAGTTTATGTGTTGTTGTATCTCATTTCTATTCTTGCCTTAGGTTATCTAGTCGCCGTTGACGAAGACATATCGTCTGAATCAGTTCGGTGCTCTATTTCTGGTTTAAGGTGCGGACTTTAATCGTATAGGTTATGGTTTTCAAGGCTTTCAATGCCAGCTAATGGTTTATTCTTGTTATGGATGAGATTTCGCATGCCAAATGCTATGTTTATTATGCGTTCCAAATATGCATGTGTTATATTGAGATTTGTGTATTCTATGTATATGTAGAAAGTGCCGTATACGTATAAAATATGAACATGTACTTGCCATGATTGTCTGTCGTGTACTTATGCTAATTGTATGTGTGACTATTCCTTGGCAAAAGGAATTGTCCAAATGCGTGTATTTCAACATGCGTCATGTATGTTGACCTATGTATTCTAAGTGTTTGTAGAAATGTCTGAATGATCTAAAGAGTAACGTATCATCCTAATTGCGGGCGTTGAGAAGTGATCCTCAACATCCCTATTTGGCGTGTATGATTGCCTATATGCGAGTCACATTCTTTGTTGTTTAACTTCAAGCATTACTTATGTGTAAATCCATGTTGAGTTGATATTCTGCAAATGCTCACATGCTACATGATTTGAATTATTGTTCCATTACTGTTCTAAATTCTATATGAATATCTGTTGTAGTGGAATGTGTTTGGGACTGTGAATAGTCTAGGAAATCGGTAATCGGCCTTGAGTTCGTGGCTGAGGTTGCTTTCGCCACGTAGGACATGATTTGACGAACCCAAGTCGTATTAGAGTTGTCGGTAGTGGTTTGGCCACACGGAGTGTTTGCGCACTCTATGTCGTTCAACCCAACGTGCGCTCGTGCTAGTCGAGTTCGTCAAGTAACCCGATTGTCCGATGTATGTTCACCATGTATGGACGCTATTGCTTGAATCTAAGGTACCAAACTTACCGATGAAATCCTATTAACCATTGCACCTTGATCCGCTAAGACTCATGAGCCGGACATGGTGGTATGGGACACCGTGGTCGAGCTGTCGGCATACGCTGGGGTGACGAACCTCCCCGTAGTGACCAGTGAGCAACCAAACTCGTGAGCCGATTATGGTGGTATGGGACACTATATTCGAGCTGTCGGCCTACATTGATTGGTGACGAGCCCTTTGTAGTGACATCAAGCATATCTGGATACCGCATTGAGGTGACGAGCCTTATTGTAGTAACGAAGATATGATAGGCGTGCATTGATTGGTGACGAGCCCTTTGCAACGACCTAAAACCATATGATCGTATGAGATGTCTAGGACTGACGACCCTAGAATGGATCACTGTTTGGACATTGATATGAGGAAGGTACCTTAGCTTCCCAATCCTGCTATATGAAAAGGACTAATAACAACTTGGTAATCATGTTCATGCACCGCATTGCATGTGCCTGGAAGAGGTGGAGCACTTTAGGTGATGTCATGCGTAACGTAAGATGAAGACGCTGAGCGTGTACGCGCGAGGGCACGCATCATTCTATATACATCCATGCACTAACAAGAGTACTTAGGACATGTTTGATTGTTCTGCTTTATCATTACTGCTTGATTGAATTGATAACATGTTAACCTTTGCTTTATTGTTCCACTGAGTTGATCACTCACTCCCACGTTCTGGGACGGTGTTTAAACACCCACCAGACTCTGTCTTAGATGCAGATATTGATGCGACCCCTGAGGCAGAGCCGGAGTTCGAGGATGATGAGGCTGTATTTTCTTTCATGCAGTTTTCAGGCGGGTTCTAGTGAGCTTTGTTTTGATGCGTGGGATTCTGGGATTTCTTTTTGGGATTAGATGATGTCATTTAATACATGTAATTTTGATAGTAACACTTGTAAGTATGACCTGGTATGTATATGTATTTCAGGGATTTGCACATGTACACATATATTTCTTTAAGTCTTCCGCTTGCGTTCTTCACTTATCCCTGGATTATGTTTGCAGTTTGGCTTAATCTATTCCATGTTTTATGCACTCATACAGACAACATACATCCATCATTCAATATGTTGCATAAGTGATGTTTTAAAACTCGGGAGCTGAGTTATGCTCGACCCTCGAATTTCAGGGCGTTACACTTAACCTGCAAACTTTATTCTCTGACCCCCGTATCTTAAACTCATCTGGTTGCTTCATGTACATCCGCTCTTCCAATTCCTTATGTAAGAAAGTAGTCTTTACATCTATTTGTTTCAGTTTCAGATTATATTAGGCAACCAACGCCAACACAAATCTTATACATACCTGCTTAACAATAAGCATGAAGATCACACCGAATTCGATGCCTTCTTTATGAGCATACATATTCACTACTAATCTCACCTTGTGTCTGTCCTATTTCTTCCAATAGATCCACTTACATCCGATCACTTTACGCCTAATGGAAAGCTCCACCAACTCACGTGTCTCATTCTTGTATAAAAGAGTCCATCTCATCTTACATTACCATCATCCACTTCTTAACATCTTGGTCATCTGATACTTCCTGAAAGGTAGACAGATCTCTCTTATTTGTAATGAGAGCGAATACAATATTTGAGTCATCTTTTTATCTCGCCGGTAATAGAGTTAGGCAGGATCTGACCCAAACTGACGGATCCAACTCGTTCGAATCGGTCGGATCTGATCCAAGCCAAACCAAAAGCTAGGATCGGGTCGGATCGAGTAGACCCACTCAGATCCGACCGCACATTGAGTCGAGTTCGGGTCAGTAGCCAATTTGATCCGATCCGATTGGGTAGTATATATATATTTTTAACTTTGACTTTTACCCCTCTTTTACTCGAATGACGAACCCTAACCAATCCCTACCTAAGCGGCGCCGCACGAGGTCAGGACCTCGCTGGCTTGGCTGCATTGTCCCGCCCTGGCTCTCCTCCTTTCTCTCCCTCTTTCTCTCCTGATTTCCCCCCTCCTTCTTTCTCTCCTCATTTCTCTCTTTCTTTCTCTCCTCCTTTCTATCATTCTTTCTCTCCCGATTTCCCTTATCTCCTCCTTTCTCTCCCTCTCTCTCTCTCAATTTCCCTCCCGTTTCCTTCCTAGCACGAGAGTCTCCGACTCGGCTTGACTCAGCCCAGTTTGAATCGATCGAACAGACTCGACTGGATCCGACTTGGTTTCCCTGACTGAGTTAGACTCGGTTGGGTTAGGCCAGAAAGGATTCGGATCGGATCGAGTCAGCCCTGCTGGACTCGGTCCCGGATTGGATCGAGTTCGGGTCAGGTTCTTCGAAAAATCGGATCAAGTCAAGTTGGACCCAATTTGGTCCGACTTGACTTGATGCCCATCTCTAGCCGGTAATATGTGATATCTCTTATTGGATTTCTCCTCATAAGTGGATGTTCCACCTACTCCTGTACCTCTTCCACCAGCTATGCTTCTTCATGTATCTCACCCTTTTTAACTTCAACGTCAATAATCGATGATTTTCTCATTCCCTTGTGTACATCCTTGTAGAACAATGAATCCCTATCAAACCTGACTTACGGCTAATCATGATCTTCCGTGTGACCTGATCATACAGCCTGTATCCCTTCACACCATCACCATAGATCACAAAAGTGCACTTATTCGTCCTTTGGTCTAGCTTATCTCTTTACTGACGGTACATGAGAGTAAGCGTCACAACTAAATACTTACAACTTTGAGTAGTCTACACCATGACCACCCCACACTTCTTATGGAATTTTACAGTCCATCGGTGTAAATGGGGACCGATTCACTAAGTAATAAGCCATGTTAATGGCCTTAGTCCATAGCTCCTTACTTAACCCAACATTGCTCAACATACTTTGGGTTCTCTTCAAAAGAGTCCGATTCATTTGTTCCGTTACACCATTCTTTTGTAGTGTGTGCTTGACTGTGTTATGTTGTATGATCCCCTCGTATTTACAAAATTGATTTAATTCATTTGAAGTGAATTCTTCACCATTGTCTATCCTTAACACTTTCAATTTTCACCATGACTATTTTTCTACCATATCACCTTTCAAACTTTAAAGGTGGTGAAAACATCAGAATTATACTTAATAAAGTAAACCCACACCTTTTAAGAGTAGTCATCTATGAATGAGATAAAAAACAATGACCTCGACCCCCATACATTAGAATGCACATAATCCAAAACACTCTAACTTACATGTGTTTCCAGATTTAAAAGATAACCATAATTGTTTACCATATATACAATGCTTGCATATATATTAAAATCAACAATTTTAAATGCAAGAACCAAACAACGATTAGAAAGTACATTTATACTACGCTTGCTCATATGGCTTAGATGCGCATGCTACAAACGTGCCAATGTAGACTCCGCTACAGACACTGCAGCTCCACTCGATACGGTATTCCCAATCAACTTGTAAAGGTCACCGATCCACTGTGCCTTTCTTATAATGAGTGCCTCCGTCGAAATCTTTAGAACATGATCAAACACGGTGAACTTGCCCTCAAGTGCATCGAGAACTCTCGAGGATATCAAATTCTTTCTTAGTTCAGGAACATGTCTCACATCTATCAGGATATGCTTCGTTCCATCTAATATCTTAATGCGCATCAAATCGATTCTAACAACCTTACAGGCAAAGCCATTGCCCATAAACAACTGGCCACCATCACACTTGCTGTAACTAGTGACCCAACTCCATTGAAAAGTCATGTGGTATGAAGCCCCCGAATCCAAAATCCACTCATCACCTAGATTTAGATGCAATCAAAATGTCACAAATAGCCACTTCCTCACTAAATTTGTTGTGTTGACCTCCTTCGGTGTTTCATCTGAGTTTCCCCTTTCTGGGCTTTAGGATTTCGACAATCCTTCTTCATATGCCCCTGTCTCCCACAATTCCAGCACTTCATCTTTCCCTTGCGCTTAGGCTTGAACTGACATCAAGAGTTTTCCTTTTTCCACTCAAAATTTCTTTCCCTTGCGACTAACGCATCCGTAGAGGAACCACTCCCACTATCCTTCTTTCTCGACTACTTCGAATGAAGGCCTGAAATGATAGTTTCGGTGTTAATGGTCTCCCTACCGTAGCACATAGTGTATACGAGACTCTCATAAAGACTTTGGAAGGGAATTCAACAGAAGTAGGCTTAGTCTTCCTCGTCAATCGTCACTTCCACACTTATGAATTTGCAAAGTAACTGATTAAACGTGTTGATGTGTTTATTAATATCAGACCCCTCTGCCATCTTCAAATTATAAATTTGCTTCTTCAGATACACATGATTCGATAGAGATTTCGTCATGTACAAGCTTTCTAACTTCTTCCAAAGCCCTAAGGTGGTCTTTTGATTAAGGACATTATAAAGGACCTCGTCAGACATGCATAATTGAATCGAGGTTTTCGCTCTCTCATCCAATTCTTCCTGCTCTTCTTCAGTTATAGTTTTAGGACTCTTCGCTAAATCAAAAAGTGCATGTTGCAATCATTGTTTAATTAAAAGGCTTCTCATCTTCACCTTCCATAGTTTAAAATTACTTTTTCTGGTGAACTTCTCAATTTTATATTTAATGTTTGATCATTTCATCGACATGTTTCAGATTCAAACTTGAATCCCAACGTATATCTTTTGATACCACTTGTTGGGAGACCGTGGAAGCAAACTCTGATTTCGAATCAGACATGCGAAAGATAAAAGCAATAAATCATGCATAGGAACACATGATTTTATATCGAAAATCCTTGCAGGAAAAAACCATGGCACAAAGCAACAAGCAAATCCACTATAAAGAATGAATTACAAGAGATTATATGAACTTATAGATGTGAAAACCTTTAGAAAACTCTAGCCACCCTTTAAAACTTTCTTAGAAATGTTTAAGCTCTTTTAATTATACCCTAATCCCTCATTACACCCATATATATTGTGTTACACCTGGAATAGGAAACAAATTGCGCAATTACACAAAACTACATGCACCATCGATCTAAGCATCGACCAATCGACATTGATCGAGCAACCCTTGATCAATCAACAGCCACATGTTTGATTGCTCAAAGATGCTCAAGAGGGTCCAAAGAGTTTACAAGTATTTTCCCGATATAATCGATCGCTCGAACTTCCCAGGTCGATTGATCGAACCTATCCAGAACTGTCTAAAGACCAATCCGTTTAATCCAGAGTTTACATGACTGATCAAGCAACCTATTCAATCGATCTCACTCTAAATTTCTCTATAGATTGAAGACATCCAAACAACATATATTACATCAAACGAACTAGAGTTTATATAAAACTCTATATGAAATTATAAAATTGCCTTCCGCGCCAGTGGCATAGCCCCCAGACCCCCAAGCATGGGGGCACTACCCCAAACGACCCTCAGCAAGCTCAGCATGGAGCTCAGCCTGCGAGGCACTGGTTGGATAAACAATACATCTTTGATGATCAGGCTCCATAGGATCCTAACATGTATACGTACTTATGCATGCATTCATGAGTATACAAACATGCACGCATACGTATGTAGCTAGATGTGTATTCGAATAATCACGAGTGTATATGGTGTATTCCATATTGACAAATACATGTAATGCACATCAGTACTCCTTCCCATACATCTAGAGAATATGCCTTACCCCAGTAGTGTCCTTATCACTAGCGGAGAGTGATGATGTCCAAGATAGCTACTTTTGCTTTCTAGCTTTTGGATGTTTTGCCAATCTCAAAATCAATCAGCTCATAGAAACAGTAGAAGTCCCCGTCTCCATATATGTTAAGGAATCGGATGCTAGACAAAGGACTCTGGTCTAGAAAAAAGGTGCAGCTGGGTGCGATAAGATAGATTCTCAAGTAGCTTTCGAGTTTACATAATGTTGAAATTTTAGTTTAGAAATGTTATGATTTTCTCCGAATAGTTATTTACGATTGAATCACAATGATTGATGAACTTTCAGCTGTTTAGGAACGTGACAAATCTTGGGAAATAATATGAATTTCCCTGATGTAATAGTTTCATCTATTTGAGAAACCAAAAGAGAGGAAATTGTTTTCCTTTTCGTATTTTCGCCCAAAAAAAGAGTCAAACCATTTCACAGAAGAGAATAAAACCTGTTAAATGCCAACTTCCACGGTTACAAGAGATAATTCTTGTTATTTGACCATTGATCTTTTGACATTTTCATGGGAAAAAATAGTTCAGCCAAACAATAGAATAATTGTTGAATCTGTAGTTTAGAAGTAAAATCTACATGAAGTAATTGGGTTAGAAGTAAACAAGTTTTGCATCGAGAGAAACTTTGCATAGCGCCACCAAAACCAAAGCTCTTGCCATTGAGATCTTTGATTTTAATCTATCATTTGAAGCTTCAAAGTTCTCAAACCCCAAGAAGAACGATTAGAGGGAAAGTTCTAATATTGCATTTGGTTGCACCCATCGACTTGGATTGCAGTAGTTAGTTCCAAACTCGAATAGAGTTGCAATAGTTAGTTCGATAGAGAGGAAACGGCCAAATTGAAGTAAACAATCACCTCAAGTACAATTTGAAAGGGGCGTGATTGTGATTTGGAGCCTAACCCTTCAATCATGAATAGTTAGAAAGGTAATTGCAGTTTGGTTGATTTCCACTTTATGGAACAAACTTCTGCATTCAGTGCAATAGAATATCCAAATCCAGCCTAAATTAATAAAATAGACAGATTTTCAAATCATAATAGGTCAAAAAGAACCCATTTTGGAACAACAACAGTAAGGGGATTTTCCACCAGGAATGAGAATATGATACATTCCAAGCTTGAATTATTTTCATTACAATATCATTGTTAGGCTTCTCTGCCCAGCCTATCGAGAGATGCAAGAAAACGTGACAACATAAACAGCCTACACCATCAACAAAAGGTTAGAAACAGGAACCGAAAACACCATACCCACAACATTACCTGAAAAGTTCATAACAGACCTGACTAAAAATACAAGACCCCTCAAAGGACACCACTAACTGACATGGACTTAGTCTAAAGACATTAACCAGGTGTTGAACCATGCGAGCTTTGTCCGAGTGTTGACGCTCGAGGGCTGGGAGTTTCCTTTGATATCAGGCCCTTCCCGCCAAACTTTGGACTTTGTCCTGTCCTCAGCTCACTCACACGGGGGCTGTATGCCCTCTCCGAAATCTGTGGGCTAGCCACGTTTTTTGAATCATCTCCTGGAATCGAACTAGTTACCTTTGGACTGTATGTGTGCCGGATCTCACCTCGGCTTCGGGTGATAATCTCGTCTAGGATTTCACCACTGTCTCTATGACCACTTCTTGTTCGCATCCCACTTGCATTTGGGCCTCCTTCCTGTTGCATATAAATGATCAGCTTAGAATGTGAAACTTCGAAACATCCATTTGGGTTTCATCCAAACACTTGGAATTCCATCTTTTAAGGTACTTCAAAGACATCCTAAGCTGCACAATGCAATGCATATCATGGACTTACATTAATTGTGATGTTGTATGGCAAAGCTGGTGCTTCTTCATATTCCGCAGCATCCAAGTCTTGGAGATGATCCGCTTTGAAGAATTTTGGGAGCACATACTGTCGTACTGGGACCAGGAGCATGATCAGCAATGGGAAGAGAACCCCAGCTATTGGAATCCATGTTATGCCGAAACATACAAGCAAGTAAGCTGTCTGAAATATGGTGAAGGTTGCGATCGCCTTAAAAGGCACCGTCTCGACAAATGTTGCGTGACACTTCTCCAACACTCTGAGAAAATTAAGGATCCATGCTTTATTCATTAGACAATAGCAAATTTCAATTGAGTATGGGAAAGAACACTTGGTTAATTAAGCAAGAGTTTCAATGGTGAAACATGGAAGATTTTTGCAAGATCTTGACCACTCATATAGGGGCCATGGTCCAAAAATATGCCAATCAGACAATCCTAACTGCTCAATTTGAACAGCGCTGAAAGTTGGCTATATTAGTTTTTCCTCAGAATCAAGCACATAAGATCATTTCATCAGCCTACTTTTGGACCATGGTATATGGGTCTGGTCTACTAGACGAGCAGTTCAGATCATGGACATCTGCCACATTTCCCATGAGAATTTGCATCCACACAGCATTCCTTTCAAGATGCAACTTCAAATCTACAACTTAGCCCGAAATGATCACCACATCAAGAAATTACAGAAATTGCAAGTTCAAACCATTAAAAGCATCATCCAGTTTCCAAGGTATAAGTGAATACTTGTATCTACGACTTGGAGCAGTGAAAAGCAGCAAAATCCTCTCCCAGCACTGATTGCCCGGCAAGCTTTCGATTGCCATGAAGGCGAAATAGCCCCAAAGGACGGAGGTCGGGATCTTCTTCAGAAGAGGCATAGCTGCAACACAGCCACCAACCATCACAGACTGAAGCAAATTGCTGAGGCGTTGTTCTTTGACCTCAACTGGTAGGAGATCGTCGATATCCTTCTCCACATCAAACACAGACTCATCGACAGGAGCATCTATGTTGCCAGTAGTCGAAGCCAGTTGGATCGTTGATTCTTTCAAATCTTTCAGTCCCTGATTGGATCATGGATATAAGAAAAATAGGATCAATAATCATCTGAGATGTTGCTGGCATTTATCATTGTGGGTGTGGCGAAATTTACCAGAGCGGATGGAGTCTGGTAAACCAATGGAGTCTGCATTTGATTATATGCTTCTTGCATGCTTCCATACAACTGACCCAAGCTTGAATTTTTACTGATGCTTTTGCGTGCTGTTGCTACAAGCTTATGGCGCAATAGCTGTTACAAACCAATCATCATGGCACATTAATGTCTAGATCGCATGGACATCCTGGGAGATGAACGTAAACATGGGTTTTAGTTATTGTGGATACCTGGTGTTTCAAGGTAGCCAAGCTTTTTGTATGCATTGGGGATTGCGGAATAACGCCATTTGAAGGAGGGATGCCAACAAGGCCACACAAAATAACCTGCCTCATGAAGAGCAGAGAACAACAAGAATCGTGGATTGGTCAGACTAATGAACTGTCATTCACATTGATAAATCAAGCAACGCAAAATGGAGATGTGACAACGGAAATCCAATTTTGTCAAGATTTTAGACTAAGACCCAGATAGCCATGAACACAATTTGAGTTACTCCTACTTGTGCGTGCACATACTTACAATAGGACTGTTGCTTATTGGGTTGCAATGGGATTAGATATGTAGATGGTACTGAAAAGGAACTTCCACTCTTAGGTCGATAATTCATGAGAGTGGAGAGATCGAGAAGGGATGTTTCCCATAGAATTCAGGTTGGGTGGAAGAAATGGAGACGTGCCTCTGGAGTTTTATGTGATCATCGTGTACCACTCAAATTGAAAGGGAAATTTTATAGGATAGCTATAAGACTAGCCATGCTTTATGCAACAGAACGTTGGGCAGTTAAGGAACAAAGTGTTCTACGATAAGTGGAGCTGAAATGAGGATGTTGAGGGGGATGAGTTGCAAGAGGAGGAAGGATAGAATTATAAATAAATGCATTCGAGGGAAAGTAGATTAGATGGTTTGGTAATGTGTAATGGAGACCAATAACCATGCCAGTTAGGAATGAGTTGGCACAAGTTGAAGGCTTTAAGAGGACAAGGGGAAGGTCCAAAAGAATATGGATGGAAGTAGTAAGAAAAGATTTGATGACCTATGGTATAACCGAAGGCTCTAAGTTGAAGGCAAGGAATGAGTTTTGATGACCTATGGTCTAACTGTGCAATGGAGACCAAGAACCATGCCTGTTAGGAATGAGTTGGCACAATTTGAAGGTTTTAACCAAAAGGACGTGGAATGGAAGTAGTAAGAAAAGATTTGATGACCTATGGCCTAACTGAAGGTATGGCCCTTAATAGAATAGAATGGTGGAACAAGATTCATGTAGTTGACCGCAATTAGTCGGGATAAGTCTTAGATGATGATTTATATATATATATATATATATAAAAGAAAGGTGGGAGCTCAGCACATGAAATTTATTAAAAAAGGAAGTTCCATTCATTGCTGTCATATGTGGATTCTAAATGCATGTAAGCACACAACAGTACAACACACATACACACAAGCACAATAGAAAGCTGTCTTCTTTTGGATTGCACTCAAATTCATTAGAAAAATGCAAGAACAAACACTCCTGAAGGGACAACCTTGAAGTCTGATATTACCAGAAGTTCATTTCAAGTACTGCCCTTCCAATTGAAACATGGAAGTGACAAAAGACTTAAAAACCAAAAGCTTACCAGGAAACCCAAAAGAAGAAGGTCATAATGGAAGGAAGGTGGCTTCTTCAAATTAAACTCCTGCGGCTGAGCAAGCTGTGATGCAACACTATGATCAAAGTAATACAGCACTGCAATCATGGTGGCTGGAATAAATGCCCCAATGATATATAACAGAGGAACATTCCCCATGTCCTGCCCAATCAAGAAGCCATGAACTTTCTATCAAAACCCGCAAAATAATCATGCTGCATTGTTGAATGGAACCCAAGAAAAGAAGGTTCTTTATCTATCTTTTTATTATAGTATCTGTCACGAAAAGGGACTCTACCTAATTTCATAGAAAATTGTATAAAATATTCATCTGGAGCAACTATATGTTCAGAAACTCTTCCTTGAGGTGGATGTTATTGAAAAATACTATAGTGGGATTAAAAGTAAGTACCTTGATGACCGTCCAATTCGAGTAAGCACCAGAAGACCACGGATTTGGGCTGAAAAGTCGCCTCGGAATCCCTTTTGGAACATCATTAACAGGTATATAAGATACGGCAGTCCACACAACTACCATCACTGGTACCCCATAATCTGCGATGAATCCACGTAGCCAGCCTACGAATTTTTGGTCCATATCTACTAGTTAGTCCCACTACAAAGAAAAGCAAAGGCCATGCATGCATTTGATATGGATTTCAAGTTTCAAATACAAAGTAGTACATGCAACAGGCAGATATAAATGTGTACTTCCCATGTGATATGTTACTTGAAAGTTCAAATAATCATACCTGTACCATAGCGCCATGATCGTGCTTTGCGGCTCCTCAATGCGGTGAGGAGAAGAGCAAAGGACAAAACCAATGCGAACATTCCATTTCCAAAGCGCCACGATGGTAGCAGTGCTGTCTGTTTAGGATTTTCTCGCTCTGGTATGCCGAACTCGTCGACGAGTCCCTACAGAATGAAATTCGTGAGCTTCTTAGTAATGAACAGAGTAGCTGATAAAGGACACCATACAAAGTTGGAATATTTCTTAGGGATTGAATCGGATAATAAAATGAGCACGATTTGCATTTGGGGTGGTGCGGATTGCAGTTGGTGGGAATTTCAAGCCAACAAAGTGAGATTTGCATTTGGGGTGGGGCGAGAAATGGAACCTGCATTAGAAGGGTTACATTTGCCCATCTTTTCTAAGTGTGGGAAAATCCTGAACATACCTCACCTGAATTTTGGTGCTAGCATATCATGTCAGCTCTGAGAACTGGGAACCCATGCACATCCCAAATCATGCAGTTGGGGAACAAAGAAACTCTAACATTGAATTATAACTCAAGCTGTTCTGTCCTTTGATTTGGTCAGAAGAAGCTTTTATTCTAGCTATTCAACTAAGATGCAGTTTATATCTGCCATCTAGACGTTGCTTCTTTTAAATTTAAAACCCAATGCAAATAAAATTATTCTTATTCTTTTTCTTTATATATATATAAACCCAGATATATGTAGCATTTCCAAGTCCACTGAAATCATAAGGTCATCAACCAAATCATCTCGACCAAAATTTAGCTATCTATCATCTAACACAGGAATAAAGAAAACTTACACGAATAGCTTGTTGCATGAAGAGCATTGCAATAAGCAGACCGAACAGTTCGCCGGCGATTCGTGTAAATCTATTGATAATGGAGCATGCGCCCAATATAGCCAACAAGAACAGCAGGAATGCCGTCCAAACGCAAACCCTGAAACCCCAAAATCCAAAAAAATAAATTCGAAAATTTAAACAATCACAAAAGAGTGACCCAAAAAAATATTTCAGAGATTATTGTAGTTAGTATTAGACTATGTGTGGTGTACCATCCAGTCCATGCCAAGAACCGCTTCTGACCCAAATCTTCTCGATCCTTGGCAAAGTCAAACATGAAAGTGTACATAAGTACTGTTGGTTCTGCAACCCCAAGTATAAGCAGTGGCTGTCCTCCGATGATCGAGTGTATGATCCCGCATAAGGCTGTAGAAGCGAGTGTTTGGACTGCAGTTATAGTCCCATCTGTAAAAACAAAATAGAGCATGTCAAGAAAAGAAGAAGAGGAAATCACAACAAATCCTCTATTTAAGTAGTGAAGAGTCCAAAAGGCCTTAAAAATGATGATATTGTTTATGGAAGTCTATCGTCCTACTTGTGTTTCTTTCCAGTTGCTCTCCGAATGATATGACTGGAATTGCAGAGGCGAAGAATATATATGTCGTTGGAGCAAGGATCCTGAACACTCAAAAATAGAAGACCTCTTAAAATCTGATCATGTAATGAGACTGTTCACAACAATGTCATATGATCATTGAACAAAATGTAGAATTCAAAAAATGACTTTGTAATTACTTGAGACAGAGGCTAGTCAATACAATAACAGAGAACACATTCACTAAGACTTTAAGAAGTTGCTTCAGATGGCACATGATCCTGAGAAGAAATGAATACCTGAAACCCGCGCAGAAACCACTGGCCCAATCTTGTTTGTAGCAAAGTAACCTTCCTTGCAGATCATTCTTAATTCCACGAAATGGCACAAACGTCTCCTCCAACATGACTCACTTGTGTTTACGACAAGGATGTTGAATAACGTTTTTGGTTACCTTAAGAATTAGAAAAACAAAAAACAAAGAAAATAGACTGTAGACACAAAAACACTAGCTTAAACACTGATTTACGGAGCTTGAGAGGTCTTTGAGACACCTAATCTTGCATCATCTATGATAATACGGAAAGGCTATGAGCAGACGAAACCTTGATCATCAAAGAATTACGAAGAAACAGAAAAGTCCTATACATTATTTTCATCGAATAAGCAAAGGCCTTGAAGTGGTCCATGAATCAATCTATACAGTTTGGAATACTACATCTCAAAGAATATAAAGAATGATTTCCGTGTTTTTATAGGCACAAGAAAGAATCGACTGGAAATGAACGAAAAGTAGAAAAGAATGAATTGGATTATCTTTCCTACTTGAATTCCATGACTGGAAAAATCAGCAAAGCTAAAGGCCAATGTTCATGAAATTTTCAGTAATTGTAGTTAACACAATTAACGAACACTCTCCATCTGATCAGATTCCGACTAACGAAGAATGACCTTAACAGACTTCAGATCCATCCAACCCCTCTTTCAACAACAACCCAAATCCAATCTCCCCAGAATAGAACAGCAATGCATAAGAATACAAGAAACTGATTACATGGTCTTCCTTTCCTTACATATTACAACTCACAGAGAATCCTACTCAAGACTCTATTACAACCGCCTATGGATCAGATTCCACAGACTTAGCGAGAATCCATCTCTGTAAATTGATTTAAGATAGTCTAGAGCAACTCAAAGCAAATGGGCATCTCCCAAACCGAACCAAAATCCTTGAAATCCAAACAAAATCAGCATACAGAGACCTTCCGACCGAATACCGCGGAATTAACGAAAACCCATGACTATAAACCGTTTTAAGATGGTCTATAACAGTTTACAGCAAACAGGCATTCCCAAACAGAATCCAAATCCTTAAAATCCAAACGAGACGGTCATACAACGACTGACGACAGATCAAAAACCATGAAATTAGCGAAAACCCATGACTCAAAACCGATTCCCGTACCGTCTAGTACAGTTTTAAGCAAATGGGCATTTCTCAAACCGAATCAAAATCCTCGAAATCCAAACAAAATGGGCATAGACGAACAACTCCAAATTTACATGATTCAAACAAGACCTTTCTTCAAACACCTAACACCCAACAAAAATAGACCACAAAACCTTCTGTTACATGATCTGTAACAGCAGTACAACCAACAGACTAGCAGAATGGCATGCAATTCACAGAAAAAAAAAAACCCAGAAAATTTCAGTAACCAAGAGAGCAGTTTGAAGCTTTCGATGCGATTTTTATCAAGAGAGACAGAGAAAATGAGAGATTGATGACTCTGCAAGATGGAAGGTTTTTGTTTGTGTGGGGAGAAGGTGGGGTGACAAAGCATGCATAAATAATACATTTTTACAGTTGCAGTGAAATGTAATTTCACTAAAGATTGGGTTTTGTTTTGTAACTTTTTTCCAGTTAATTGAGATTTTTATTTTATTTATTTTTTAAATTTCAGACATGGAAAGTATTTAGTTGCAGAGGGAAGGACAAAAGCAGTTGGATGGAGGAGAAGTATCTAAAGTAACTAAAATGAAATAACTGACAAACCAAAATGGTAATTTCACAAGAAGATGCAAAATTACCCAGATTACCCCTACATGGTCTATCACTCGAGGACTGCACCAAGAGTACAGGGCCGAGAATATAAGCATGTACGCTGCAGTTTTCAGTTCACATGAGTGGGGCCCATTTTTCACTGATCCAGACCATTGTTATGTGTGGACCCATTTATTTGAAGTATGCCACGAGTTTTTTTCATTCATTTCAAGAAAATGGACTGTTGATAATAGAATTAAAACAGTAGCCGATTATTGGTGGATGAGATTATCCAAGGTGGGAGAATTTTGTGGAATGACTCATACACGGTGGATTACAACTGATCAATGGTATGGATCATTGAAAAATGGGTCCCATGTGTACGGAGACTCCAAACTAAAGAACCCGAGTATCAGATACTTCCTCAACAGTCAACCTCAAAAGAGTAACATTGGGATCTGAAAGTTATTTTGATGCTCCAGCTGTTTATGACGCTTGATACACGGGCACTCTGAAATTACAAACCATCATGCGTTAACTAAATTTTAGCCGACTAAATTATAAAACTTACTGTCGATATATCAAAATCTCAATATCAGAATGTCTGAACAATCCTAACCTTTGATTTCTGGACACTTGGTTGTTGAAATATGACCATCGAATATTTTTTTTAAACCGTGCAATATATGTCTACTGATCACGCGGTTATCTAAATAACTTTAGTATTTATTATTTTTGCTTATGATGCATCTAAACAGAGACCCATAATCTGGACGGTTCAGATTGAAGTAATTTCTAAGTGCCTGCGTATCATCAATCCCATTCTATCAGAGTACCAAAGTTTTTCTCACATGATCATCGGACCAGGTATTTGCACACTATACTTGGGTTTTCTACTGCAAAAGTGGGCCCGGGGCCGGCTGACGTCAGCTAAAATAGGGGCCGTTTAAATATCGGGCCAGAGTCCCATCGACCTTATAGCTGGGCCCAAGCCCAGTCCACGGCATGCGCTTGCATTTGGGTCCGGTTTAAACCTGTAAAAAATCTTAAATCAATGATAGGTCTGCCCCCATTTATTGGTTGGGCGTCAACATCAGACCCGAGCACAACCTTCGGACCTAAATCGAGACCGTTGGTCTTTGGGACCACGGTGGATTGAACATGCCTCAAAAAAATCTTGAGAAAAACTGTGATACTCGGGCAGAGTGTGATGGATGATACGCAGGCAATCGGGGGGCGTTTGGCGCATGGGTTTGAATGAGATTAGGTGAGAGTAGGTTTTAAGATTTCATGGGTTGTTGCAATGTCCTGTTTGATATGGGTTATGAAGCCCCTTCTTGGGATAAGGGTACTGTTTGAAATGGGTTATGAAGCCCCTTCTTGGAATTAGGGTATGGATTAGGGTTTTTACGATCTACTTTGGATTTCATGTGGCTAGTAGTCGGTGTTATATAGACCCCACCATGATGTATGTATTTTATTCATGCTGTCCATCCAATTTGAAATATAATTTTAGGGCTTGAACCCAAAAATGACGTAGATATAAATCTCAAGTGGACCACACCATGGGAAAACAATAGTATTTGAATTACACCATTAAAAACCTCCAAAGCCAACTCTGCAGTCCACTTGAGATTTGAATCAACTCATTTTTGGACTCATAGTATAAAATGACATGGAAGAATGGGTGGACAGCATGGATGAAACACATATATCATAGTGAGCCCCATAGAGCACCGGCTGATAGTGGCAAAATGATTTGCCAATCCGTTTCCGAAACATGAAGGAGGATGGCCTTGGGCCATGGGATAAGAAGACAATCTAACACAGTGTAATCATTACATTTTGGTAATTCCATCCCACTTAAACCTATCTAATCCCATCCTCCAAACACTCTCTTAGACATTGAATGGACATTGCATACATGGAATGCAACAAATGAGACCGTACAAATTATGGTACCAGTTTAGCTGTACCATGAAAAATTAGGCTAAATTGATTATCTGATTGTCATATTGGTGGACATTTATTGGACAGTCAAAATTAAAAAACCCTCCACCGTTGCCCTCGCAACCTTGTTGCGTCGGAGTAGTGACCCCGCCCCCAGCCAGGTGGCTAGTGGTCGGTGCTACGTGGACCCCACTATGATGTATGTGTTTTATCCATGCCGTCCATCAATTTTGAAAGATAATTTTAAGTTTTGTTAAAAAATCAAGTAGATCTAAATCTCAGGTGGACCACACCATGGGAAAACAGTAGTGATTAAATGTCCACCGTTAAAAACCTCCTAGGGCCCACTGTAATGATTATTTGACATATAACCTGTTGATTGGGTCCTAAAGACTTGATCCTTACTCTTGCTCGGGTGGTAGACTCTCAGGAGTTTCAACACCCGATCAAGGGCTCGAGTATCCATAAATGGTGAAAGCCCACTACAGCGTGAGTGTGTGGGGTGTGTGTGCCCCAGGAAGTTTTTAGTAGTGGGCGTTCAATCTCATTTTTGGGCTCATACCATAAAATGATCCGGTAGAATGGGTGGACGGCATGGAAGAAATATATACATCATGCTGGCGACAACAGACGTTAGTGACAAGATCCGTAGCCAAATATCCACTTCCGGAGAATCAACGTACTTGTCAAAACCCCTGAAATTGGTGCTGGAATCGCTGCAAAACCTGTCTTCTCGTATCGTTCGAGAATCACAATCCCCTGCACCTCCACGATCGCCACCATCACCTGCATTAGATCCTACTGGCATCGACGATCTGCACCATCGGCTACCCACCTGCGTCAGCCTCCTGCATCAATGTCCACTAGGGTAGTAGTGTGCGCATACACGCACTGAGGTTACAACAACATGCGTATACAACGTTCAACCATATTCCCTTCGGTGTTCCTTGGGTGCACCGGTTTTAACGCTCCACACGTGCTCCACAGCCCCTTGCATTGTTACGAGGTGATCTCGCTCTGGTTGTTTCTTTCCCATGGCTACTATGTCTACTTTATTAAACTCAATTAAGGGGTCGTTGGGTACCCCGGATTCGGGGGATTACAGGGGATTTCAAATCCTTGATTGTTTGGCACCATAAAGTAATGGGGGGTTTCAAATCCCCTTAAAAAGGGTTGAAATCCACAGTGAGAGCTTGAATTATACCTAAAATCCTTTCAATAGTTGCATGTGTAACATGTGTGTCATCAGACTATTATTCTATTGGGCACAACCCACTAATGATATCCAAAAACAATTAGATTATCAATTGCATCTATATAATTATCAACATCGTTCAAACATTGTCCATGTAAATCAACGGTTAAAAATCGTTGGCTAGTCACTCGCACATCATCTTATGCTTGTGGTCCATCGAGAGTTTGAATTTCATCATTTTTTGACAAAGTAAATATTTTAGCAGGCTTATTACAACCATTGTGTCAAACATTGCATACGTCATCAATTAGAGATATTAAAGTTGATTTAGTAATTAAATTCAATCCCCTATAAATATAACATGCATAGCTACTTTTGGGTTAAAGTTAATTCCCAATCCAGGGTGCCAAACACAATAGGAGGATTTCAAATCCAGGGGGTTCCAAATCTATGCTCCCAAACAGGCGATGTTGCACTACCATATTTCTTACACTCATCTTATCACCCTATTAAACTTAATTAACGATGTTGCATCACCATATTTCTTACACTTATCTTATCACCCTGTGGCCATTCGCGTTTCTTCCCCTCTCTGTAATGCTTTAGAATTTTGCTATTTGGATTAAAAAAAATTTTGATTTTTTTCTATAATTAACTTATGTTGTCACTTACTGACAATTAACACTTGATGTTAGCTTATACGTGGGTGTTACATGTAAAGAACTACATAAATCCAGTTAATTAACTATAAGAAGTTAACGAATCCAACCAATCACTTTAACATCGAGTTTGGCCTCGTGATTTATTCATATGAGGCCTCAAATCTAGTCAACTTATCACTGACTAATCAAGATAGCCATAACTAAATAAAAGCCCATCTAAAACTGAGACAACTAGGGGTTATGTATTAATTAACAAACCAAACTGATCTAGTCACTCTTTTAACCTAAGAATCAATGGTTTATGGTGATTATGATCAGATCGCCATTTTCACTAATCATGAATACGCCACACTATGAACTTATCTAATCCAAACCCTAATTATCATGCACAAGAAATCTCACTACCCAATTCGTTATAGAAATGCCCTGATTATCCGAAAAAGCTTTAAACTACTTATCAGTGGGCCACTAAATCCAAAACTATAGAAAGATGTTCATCTTAGCGGACTTAACATACATCGCAGGACATCGATCAGAGATTACGTCTCGAATCACTCAACTTGGACTTACAAAGTTAGTCCATGAGATGTGTGAATATTCCTAAAATTAATTAAGAACTTAAGTTTATTGTTTGTATATGGTATTTGTTAAAGTTGTAGCTTTCAGACCTTTAGATCGTGACCAAATTTAGTAAAACAACCTAAGTTAATATCCTGCACATATACGTATAGTTGCAGCCCCGATCGAGTATCAGTGACAGTCGAACTGACTTCTAATCATATTCATCGATCGACACATCCAAATGGCAGACCGATCATATCCATACGTGGATCATTATTAGGACCAACTATCCTATGGTATATATCAACTTCTACACCCTATAGTGGACCTCAAATGTTAGAAACACCCTCCCATAGAGATAGTATAATGAAAACCTAACCCTTAGAACCATTTGCACCATTTCTGGTGCTATAAATAGGGCATTTGGGGGCAACCATTGCTCCTATCGGATTTTTTCCCTAGAGAAAGAGAAAATGTGAGAATGAGAGAAATGAGAAGAGAAAGAGCAAGTGAGGGGGAGATTGATGTCTCATTCATCGAATAATTCAATTAAAGCCTTAGCTTCGACCGTTTTCCTCAGCAGAATCCACCCTACTTGCGATTGAGAAGTAAGAAATGAACACTACTTCCCAACCTAAGTTTTTCTAGGTTGAATTGCATGAATATCACCTAATTCCTTTGAATTTAGTGTAGAAATCGTTTTTCCCTAAAACCCTAACCCTATGAGCTAAAAAATTAGCAATTCTTTCTTAAGGTGCGGACTATTATTCTTAGGTTGATGGAACACTTTGGTGTTCCTAATCGATGTCATTGAAGGTGTTCGATGCTATCGAGGTCTTCGATAGTTTGTCGATGGCATTGAAGGTCCCATCAAAGATGCGCACATAATTGCATTAGTACGGAATTTGTTTGCTATTCCGGTTGTGATATTTTATATATCGGGTGTAATCGGGATTAGGTAAATAGAAATGACTTTCTAATTCATTCCTAAGGGTTTCAAGGGCATAACTAGGGCTTGTGAAGTGGATTCGAGACTTGTTAGAATCGGTAATACTCTATTTCTTGTAATTTTTGCTTTCATAATTCATACTTGTCGCTTTGTGCCATGATTTTTTTTACCACAATGAATTTTTTATGTAAGATTCAAATTGTTCTTGTTTGGACTTGGTTGCGCGATTGTAAATACTTTGCTTGATTTGTCTCTGTGTTCTTTCGTGGTTCCTCAACAAGTTTTGTTTACTCATACTCTGATTAGGTCAGTTGTTCTCAGGCACATCGCTCGACTACGGGGTATTTTACCATTCTTGCCCACCGTCTCATTACGAGGAAAACAAAAACAAATAGTCGTTTCAGGATTGTCTGCTGAGGTTGAATACTCTGGCATGACCAATGTTACGTGTGAATTTATTTGGCTCAAAGTTCTCATTCTAGATCTCATAATTCAACATTCTCAACTGATGAGTCTTCATTGTGATAATCAAGCTGCTCTTTGTATTGCCACTAATCCTATTTTTCATGAACACACTAATCATATTAAAATTGATTGTCACATTATCCAAAAAAAATCTAATGCCATCTTTTGTACATTCTACGCACCCTCTCAACATCAACACGCGGATGTCTTCACCAAGGCACTAGGGCAAGACCATTGTCATCTCTTAATTAGCAAGTTGGGCCTCATGGATCTCCACAGGCCAACTTGAGGGAGTGTATTAAGCAATAATATTAAGTATCTTCATATTCTCCATTGTATTTTTTTTTTCTCTTTTGATCATTCTCCTTATTTTATTTTCCTAATTTGGGATTTGATTCTCATTCCCTATCTATAAATGTAATGTATTCTCAAATCACAATATACAAGAAAAAAGAAAAAAAATATATTCTTAAAATTCATTCTTTTTTCCTTCTTTGATTCTCTTCGGTGGGTGATTTCCAGGTGCGGCCCATTTAATGATTGGATTAATTTGATTTCTTTTTGCATTCAATATCTTGATGGAGGCCCCCGCTTGGACAAGTTGGATACCATTTATCCTTGTCAGTGGGCTTCACGCCGGCAAAATGAACTCCCAAGGTGGGAGTACTTTTGTCATTTGAACCTCCATGGCCTTGTGGAGGCACTCGCAATAATCCAACTCAGAGGGAGGTATTTAAAATTTTCAATAACGTGAGGTGTTTCCACAACTATTCCTTTGTTTCCTGAACTTTGTCGCGCTGGTGCATGTGTGATGTGTCTATGTATGAATTGTAATTTGTTGGTAGCACCGTACGAGAAAGTGGTCACCGCAATGGACGGTAAAGTCACCGTCCACTTTCCGAATATGGCCAACGTGTCATATATGTACGGCATCTGAGCCATCTGAAAAGGGACAAGGATAGCGCGCTGCCCCATCCTTGAGGGACTTGGTCCCGTCAGGGGCCGTGGGGCCCACCGTGATGTATGTGTTTTATCCAAGCCGTCCATCCATTTTGATTTTGACTGATCATTCGAAGGCATGAGCACAAAAGGCCACACAGTGGGGATTGATTTGCCACTATTAAAAACTTATCGAGAGCTGCTGAAGTTTTGCTCAAGTTGATACTTGTGTTTTCCCCAAGTACAAGCATACCTGATCTTACGAAAAGGTTGGATGGCAAATAAACATGACGTAGGCCTGGAATGGTTTCAACGGTGCGTCATTATCACTACTGCTTTCCGTGGTGTGGTCCACTTGAATCTTAAATACGACTTGGGGATATATCAAAATGAATGAACGGCGTGGATAAAACACATACATCATAAGGGCCATAACGCCCCAGACTGGATCAAGCCGGGTAGCAAATTAAGTGCGCCCCGTTGTCTGGTGAGACGGTGCTACCTTACAATGGGTCGCACCTTGATGTAGTTATTCTATATCCACGCATTTCATCTGTTTTTAGGATCATTTTAGGACGAGCCCGTAATGAAATAAATCCAAGTCTGAAGTAGACCATGGTTAAAGAAATATCGGTGATTGGTCATTGAATACTTACCTTGGGCTACAAAAGTTTTATATTCACACAATTAATCTATTTTTCAAGATTATTTTATGGCAGGAGCCAAAAATGAAACAAATCCAATTCTTAGAAAATAAACATTACTAAAATAGTAAGGTGAGCCCTAATAAGTTTTTAATGGTGGGGCATATAATCACTGCTATCTTCCTTATAATTTACCTAAGATTTTGATCTGTTTCACTTATGGGTATATATCGTGAAATAGTAAGGAAAAATGGATGGATCGTGTGGATATAGAATACATGCATCAAGGTGGGGGCCGTGGTAAGGGCCGCGCCGTCTTAGATTAGGCTAGGGCCGCACCTAATCCACTCCCATGAGAGAACTGGCATGATCTTTTAGCTATAAGATCTTCATGAGGCTCACCTTCACAGCTCGGATGCTGTTCTTGTAAAATTAATTCACGTCAAATGGTAAGAAATTGATTATTCTCCGAATAAAGCAGATTGCGTGGTTAACGTCACGAAGGTTCGTGAGCGCCACTATGATGTACGCATCCAAAGCTTATTTATTTATTTATTTATTTCTTTCCTTCCGTTAGCTCGTTAGTACACTCAATATCATTTCACACTTCACTGTTAGCCATCCCCAATAGGGAATACATACCAAGACCTCGGTGTTAAAAAAATGTATCTTTCACTCAGTCTACCACTTGAGCTATAGATCAAGGTGTACGCATCCAAAGCTCAAGTGAACCACACCAGCGGGGATTGGACAGCTACTATTGAAAATTTCTTGAAGTTGTAAAAGTTTTAAATAAGGCTTATATTTGTGTTTTACCTGCTTTCAAGTATGTGTGACCTTATAAACACCTTGGATGGTAAATAAATATCACGGTGGGGCCTAGGAAGGTTTCGACAAGGGCTGTCATTGTATCAACCTTATGTGGTGTAGTCTATTTAAACTTGGATCAGCTTCATTTTTAAGCTTATGCCCTAAAATGATCTCACATAGATATAGCACATACATTATGGTGAGGCTCATAGAACTTTGAGACATCAACACACTACCACACCCTGTAATCCGCTTCCTTCCCCAAAAGCGAGGTGCCATCGGGAGCAGATTAGGTGAGACCCGGACTCACCCGAGACAGTGGGGCCCACCTTAATGTATGTATTCTTTATCAACGCCGTCCGTCTGTTTTTCCATATCATTTTAGGGTATTATTAAAAAAAAATGAAGAGGATCGGATTATCAAGTAGACTACCATAAGAAAAAGTAGTGATCGGCTTTTAATGGGATTAAAAGTTTTGGATCAAATTGATATTTGTTTTTTCCCTTCATCCAGGCTTATGTAACCTTATCATCAACAAACTAATGGCTAATAAACACCACTGAAACATTAAATGATCCATCTTAGATTTTGATCTTCTTTATCTTTTGGGTATGATCCGCCTTAGAATTGGATCTTCTTCGTCTATTGGGTAATGTCCTAAAATGATAGGAAAAAACAGATGAACTATGTGATACAGAATACATACATCAAGGCGGGCCCATGGTAAGGGCCGCCCTATATATATTGGGTGCGGCCGTGGTCTCACCTAATCTGCTCTCAATGGCCATAGGATCCATCGGTACACGTGTAATACACTGCAGAGCTCATTTTGTGCATGATGACTACAGGTATCCTCTCGATGGGACATCAAGTGCCTTGTACATCTGGCATCAGTTAATAAATAATACAGGCCTGATGAACCTTTATTTGTTCTGCATGCCAATGATTTAAAAGAATAAAATTAATTATTTATATTTAAAATTTATACAAAAAAATTAATTAAAGATTAGAATGATTTTTGTAGAATATAAAACGAAAATATGAAGTTGAGTTAAGTTGACATAAGTTAAGCCAGGTCAGGCTAAAATGACTTGACTTGAGCCTAATTGGAAAAACTAATTGAGCCATACATGTTACATCCAAACCTATCATGTAGGCCAAGCTAACAAGTTTACGCCTAGTCTAAAGTGGAGTTAGGTTTGTTTGGCTGCCCGGCCTATTCTCGTCCTTTCCCACAACCACTTGTGAGAGAAATATAAATTAAAAAACTAAATAATTTATATAGTGTACCCCACTTAAGATGGATCATAAATTAGACGCATGAGAAATATGTAAATGAAATTAAACTGACCAAATAGTGGATCCTATTTTGAATGGATCATAAACCAATATTAATAGTGAAATCATATTTTAATTATCAAATATGTTGATGCTTAGTGGATAGTACTGTGCATATTTAATTTCAATTTTAGAATTAATACATTTTTTTAAAGAGAAAATCATTCCATATTAACATACGTGTTTATTAAATAAGTTTAAATATGTATAGAGTTAAATCTAACTAATATTTTTAGCCCTGGTCCTTTTTTAACCATAACAAAATTTTGTTGTATCCGAGCAACCTTCATTGTTTTTCTTTTATAACTTTTTTCTTAAGTATACATGAGGTATGTTGGGAGACCTAAAATAGTATTCTTTAAAAAAATATTTTTTAGACTTAAAAGTGCTTTTTGTTTTTTCTAAAAGGAAAATGTCTCTTGATGTTCTTCTCAATACTTTCATTTATCACTAATTTTTCAGTTCCTCTTCTGTTACCACTACACTTCGGTAAGTTTTCGTGCTTTTCAACTACTTTATGACAATTTTTTATACTTTTTTACTACTTTTTTAATAGAAAATTCTACTTTTAAAGAATAGGTTATGAGCTTATTTGAGAAGAAGAGTGGAATGGATAAAAAATAATACTGTAAAAACTTCACTTTTATAAGATGTGTTCCTTTTCTTTCTTTAAAAGATTATGTTTAGATGGGTCTTTGACCAAGAAAGGAATATAAGTAAAGAAAATAGATACTGAAAACTCCATTTTTACAAACGAAAGTGAACGCAAAATGGATTTAGGCCCACTTTTGAAAGGTTATATGGTATTTAAATGAGATGATTCTAGTCTTATTTAAAAAGTCATCAAGTTTTCTTTTGAGCAAGTCCATGATTACCCAGATCCGACCTGTGTAAGGGACATATGAGCGTTTACATGAGAACACGTGATGCTGGAACAACAACCATCTCTCCCTGAGTCCTTACTCATGGCTCAGTGGTAGACCCTGTGGATTTCAACACATTGAGGTCATGGGTTCAAGTACCCATGTGGTGTGTGTAAAAAAACAATCATCTCTCCCATGTTACAACAATGATTGCTCCTATGTGCTCTTATATAACAAAAATGACCATTCTTATATAACAATAACGATCACTCCTTTATTATAATTGAAATTGCATAGATTGTCTACCATGACATGTGGAAGCTTGACAGAGCTTAGAATTATGGCTAAGTTTTAAAAAGGTGGGGGGTTGGATAAGACTGCTTAAAATTTTACAAATTAAAAACTAATTACCTAATTAAATCAATTTACCAATTTAAACTAATAAAGCATTTAACACTTGGGCTTTCAAGCTAAGGTGAGTCATATCACATATTACAAAAGATGCAACAATAAGCAATAGTATATAAGGTAAGATAGTGATCCTATGTGTGCAATGTGTTAATTATTCAACATGTAACATACATCTAATTACGCATTCATCTAATTCATCGAATTAAGCTTACAAGCATAAATAAAAATATGCATAAATAACAATCCTGAACACAAGCATCTATAATAGTTCGGCTACTTGCTACTCTACTTTCGGCAGACACACTCTCCTCGAGTGTACCAAAATTTCACTATCTGAAGTTTTAAATCAAATTTACCTCTAACATTTATAATGGTTTCTCTTAAGCTAACTATTAACTTACACGTATACTCAAGTGTTGAAGGAACATATTTCCACCTGTGTCGGTGGCTCTCACGAAGACTTAGTTGTTTTCTATCGGCTAACCAACAACAGCTAGCGATCATAATTGAAGGCAATACGCGGGAGGCTCCATATAGACTAACACGTACACACCTGTATCCAGTGAATGCAGTCCTAATCCAAGGCCCTACGTACACTTCCTCCGGAGGCTTCTTATGAAGATCACTAACATGTTCATACATATGTCCGGTGAATTCGGCCCTATATAAGAGCCTAAGTCTTACAGAAGAGCATATTTAAGTTTGGGTCACAAACGCTATATTCAATCCTACACAAGGAAAGAGTGTAAACTCTAAATTAACAACTTTACTTGTCTGATTGAGCCCCATTCTTATGCCTTCTTGATATACTTCTTCAATGTTTTCCAATGCATGAATCAACTTGTTAATTGCTCACACAATTGTTAATGCTGATGGTTTAGCTTTACGATCAACACCTTGCATGAGATGTAGTTCAGTTGAATCTTTTACAACTAAGGATTATAATTGGTTCCTACTAGTGATTCACCTAGATGGGTGTTCTAGAGGATTTAGACAGGGATATGCCTATAGGTTTGTGTCTAATCTCTAGAATAAGGTGGATATCAAGTTCTTTTTCTTAATGGAGGTTAGAATCCTCATTAGAATGGTAAAACTCAAGAAGATGACATGAATATCATAGGTTTAGAGGATTATGATGAATGATATGAGTGTAGAATCACCTAAGTTCTAATTGCACAAAACACCTATCCAATTGTCCTTATATAGCCAGAAAAATGAACAAATAACAACATCTTCGATTGATCGAACTTTCGAGATAGGCTAGAAAACCCGCTAGACAATTTTGGCCATTCTCGATCGATCGAGGATCGAGCGAACTCTCTTAGAGCTTTACTGTCTTAGGTTATTTGGTTTATAGTAGCTCTGAACCTCTTTCAGCCTATTTTATCATATTCCAATTTAGTTCCTAAGGCTGGGGGATGATTAAATAAAGTTTTATCTATGAAGGAATGATCATCTTGAGGTTAGGGTTGTTTTGGTTCTAAGGTTAGGGTCATTAAGGGACCTCACGATTTACATGTTTTTATTCATTGATATTTCAAGTCCTCTTGTGTCTTTGGTCTTCAACTTCTAAGAGCTCAATCGACTCATTGACATACGAACCCACCTGATTGCCAAATAAGTGTATAAATAAGTGCACTAACAACAACAACAATTACTTATGTGTAACAACAACGATTGTTCCTTTGTTACAACAACGATGAATGCTGTAACAAAATAATGATCATTACTAGTCGAATTTAGGCAATCTTGGGCTCATTAGAAAGATAATTCGAAGAAATTTTAAATAGAACTGAAACCATCTCATTTAAATGAGCCCAAAGTCCAGCTCTTGACAAAAGACTTATCTAAGCCTAATCTCTTGAAGAAAGAAGAAGAACTCATTTTCTGAAAGTGAAGTTTTTTATATATATATATATCTCTCATCTCTTTCTATCAATTTCTTCCCAAGTAAATTTATCTAAACAAAATTTTTACAGAAAGAATAAGAACAAAATTTTTAAAAGTTTATATATATATATATATATATATATATATATATATATATATATATATATATATATATATATATCATTTCCTTCTTTCTATTTATTGACAAAAGATCCATTTACGCAAAATCTTTTGAAGAAATAAGATAAACCCATCTTTTAAAAGTAATCTTTTTTATAATATTGTTTCATCTTATTTCCTCTCATTTTCATCCCAAACAAGCCCATTTCAACATAACAGGTAAAATAAAGAAGGGAGTTCCTACCGGAGATAGCAGTCAGAAAATATGAAAGATCCCTAGAGTGTAGTAGTAAAAGTAGATTTAACCATAGAGTAGTGATAAACAAAGAATTTATGAAGATGAAGGTCAAAGGGCATATCATCCGACAGAGATTAAAAAAATGTTATTAAGTCTAAAAAATAAGTATTTAAAAAGGGAGTCTATTTTGAGACCCCCTCAGCAAACCTCAGATCTACTTAGGGAAAAAAAACCATTTCTTTTATTCTTTTTACTCTTTCGACATTTCAAGCAATAGTCTATCCATTGGGTGGCCTATAAATTGTTAAGATCGATTGATGGACTGGTCAATCTCATGAGTTGTAGGGTTGGTATCATTTCCTTTCTAGCATTAGTTTTCAAAAGTAAGTTACGAGGCAAAAAAATTGGACCACCCATGTGCTTTGTCTCCCTTTGGATGAACCATTCTCAAAACTCTCCCCAAATTGAAAGATCCCACCCACCAAGCTTATGCATTTTCAATTGAATGTAAACCGTTACTTTCACTTCTATTTTCGATTATCTACTTTGCTTCGGTTCACACATAGTGTTATTAAGTTGTAGTGTGTATAGACATCCCACCCAAGGCCAACAAGCTTATTAAACCCAGCCACCTAGTAAAATCAGTCAAACCAAGTTAGTCGAACCTAGTTAACTCAACCACTTAACCCAGTCAAACCCAATTAACTTAACCAGTTAAACTAGTCGAACCCAACTAACTCAATCAACCTAGAACCTAGGACCTTTAGACTCTCAACCCTTAGGGAAATTCGGGAGGACTAGGGGGATATGCACCATTCCAGTGGCCTCCCTGCAGAGGCAAGAAGCAGGCCACATCGTGGGCAGTGCCCACGTGGCAGCTCTCCTACCTTGGTAGGAGAGGGTGCAAAGCACGTGGAGTTGCCCCGAATCCAGCCACAAGCATGTGGAAATGAGAACTGATTCCATTGTCCTTTGAGTCAAAATTATAATTTTACCTCTTCATCCAATCGTTGAATCTTACCACATGACAATCTCAAATACAGATCATTTAAGCCCTTTTCAGCCCTGGACTTCTCAACAATTACCCAAAAACTAGGCCAGAAAGCTATAAATAGTCCCTTCCTATTTCTTTTTCAAATCATTCCTTAGCTCCCAATCTATAAGCCCACAAATCCTTTAAGCCCTACATCTCATCCCTCCACCAAGAAGAAGAGAGAGTAAAATGAAAGGAGTCCAACCCAGGTCAACCCAGTCTAGCATACCCCTTAGCCACCTGAGCAACAAAAACCCCAATCCAAACCACTCATTCCAACCCTTACAATAAGACCTTCCATCTTATCAGTCAACCTTGATCAATTTCATCCAAACCACATCAAGCATTGAGCAACATCCATTCTCTTCTCAAGCTACCTGCTCATCATATCATCAACATTGCATAACACTTCCACCTAGTTGACTCGAGTGTATGATCTATGACTTGTTGAGTTATCGGATCCTTCCCACTAGAAACTTGGGTTGATTGCTATTTCCACATGCCCTTATATAATTTAGCACATAAGAACTAAGCCAATTTCTAAAAGTTCATTTAATCCTGTGAAGTAGAGATCGTATAGTTGTACAGGCAGAGTGGGTGCCTAACACCTTCCCTCGTATAGTTGTATGGTCAGAGTGGGTGCATAACACCTTCCCTTATATATTTATATGGGCAAAGTGGGTGCCTAACACCTTCCCTCTCTGTAACCGTGATCCCATACCCCAAATCTTTTGTTGTGGATCAATGAGTCATTTTAAGACAGAACGAGTGGATTCTCTCTCATAAAGTTTCTATAGGATCTAACTAAATGTGAAATTAAAGTAATTGGCTAGTGGTGACTCTGGTCAAATACAATACTATCGTATTTCAATCAGATCATACACACCTACCAAAAAGGCACATGTGAGCGTAACCTACCCTCACAGTCCAGTGTCCACACGATGCTCTTAGTTGCATTGGGACATTAGTACAAACCATTAATTTAAACTATTAATTAGGTCCAACACACATTTCATGAATTAGCATGCACACATGATGCCGATCTAAAAAACATTAACCACTTGATCATTGCCATTTAATATAGAAGGACAAGACCATTTACACAAAAAAGTCCAATTCATCTATTTCTTAGGACCCATCATGGATTACTTATAATTCTAAAAACCACTTTTATTAAGAAATTGTTTATATCCATCTATGGTTCAGAGGAGGATGGTTACATTGAAAAAGGCCCAACCAAGAATGTATTGGATCACTCATGAAATGTGTTTTAGACTCAATTGATAGTTAATTTAAACTGCCCAAGTAAACCGATTGGACCAGGAGTTCTATAACTTGGGGGCAGATTGACACCTTATATTTGAGCACATTTGATGGGATTTGAGGAAATTTTGTTCCAAATCCATCACTTGGATGAGTGTACATGGAAGTAAATGGGATCAAAGGTATTTGAAATATACATTTTGGGTGTGTTTGAATCACATGTTTTTGTTGTGATTTGGTGTATTGAAAGTGAAATGCCTTTTTGGCTCCTTTTAAAAGTTGGAGAATCACTAGTATAACAAAATCAATTATGTGCTTCAATATAATTACTTGGAGTAAGTGTTGCAATTTGTTTCCAATATCCAACAACTTGATTGGAACAAGCCTACACAATTTCATAATCTTCTTGTGAATGGCCTATTTTCTCTAGTTGGATTAGGGGAGTAAATTTCTTCCTTTAGAATGTACTTAAAGAGTTTCCTACTTCATACGTCACTAGGCTACTAATCTATTGTATATAGGTTATGTTGACAATACTTCAAAACAATCCCATTTTTTATTGTAGAATTGTTTAAAGGCTTGCCATCTAAATGGATGATTAAAAAGCGGGGATGAGTTGCCCGTTTGTGATCTTTGGTGGATCCTTGTATTTGTCTATCTTGGATTAGCTGGTTCTTGAATTTTCTTAAAAACTCTAGTTTAACAACATCACAAGGTCATTTGATTAGTCCTCTTACACCCTTTGGGAGCACGGATTGCGTCCTGCCCTACTTGGACTATAATGTCCGGGCAGATCTGTGGAAGGGCCCAATGTGATGTATTTGTTTATCCACACCATCCATCTCTTTGAGCCCAAAAATAAGACAGATTTAATGCTCAAATGGCTCACATCACATATGACTATTGCATTTAATGCAACTCAAGTGGCCAATTTGGTGCGGTCCACTTGAGTGTTGGATCTGCCTCATTCTTGAGCTCATACCTTAAAATGATATGAGAAAATGGACGATGGGTGGCTAAACAGACACATCATGGTGGCCCCCTCTACATATCTGCTTGGATGGGCAGGACACAAACGACATTCCTCCCTTTGGAAAAACTCTCTTTCAAAAAGAAAAAAAGTCATTGCACAATCTAGGATTAACCCATCCTCCCCGCCCTTCCTCAAAACGCGGATGGCATGCCGAGACTACCAGTAGCAATGTGGATACTGGATGGTTCTCTGTGGGCCCCACAACGATGTATGTATTTTATCCACGCCGTCCATCCATTTTGGATAATTATTTTAAAGTATGATCTCCAAAAACGAGGCGGATCCAAATCTAAGGTGAACCACACCACTGGAAAACGATGGTGATTGAATACCTACCATTAAAAATTCCCTAAGGCCCACTGTAATCTTTATTTTCCATTCAACCTGTTGATTAGGTCACAAGGACCTGGGTGAAGGTAAAACACAAATATGAGCTTGATCTAAAACTTTTGTAGCCACCAAAAAGTTTTTAATGGTGGGTATTCAATCACCACTTTTTCCTGTGGTGTGGTCCACCTGAGATTTGGATATACTTCATTTTTTAGGTTCACGCCCTAAAATGAGCTAGAAAAGTGGATGGACGGAGTGGATAAAACACATGCATCATGTTAGGGCCAAAAGAGTACTGTCCAATCTGGATCCCCTTCATCTCCCATCTGAAATCTCCACTCCAATGCAGTTTGGCCACCGCTCGAACACCTCTAATAAGGGACGCGGATTTCCTACGAAAGGCTTTTAAGCTCTTGCGCAATGTTCTGTGTGGGGCCCACTACGATGTTTGTGAGAAAGCCACTTCGTCCATCCATTTTTCGAGTTCATTTTAGTACACACGACCAAAAATGAAGAGGATAAAAAACTCAAGTGGGCCACACGAGAGGAAACAGTGGGAATTTAGTGACCAGCGTTGAAACATTTATATGACCACAAAAGTTTTGTATCACTTTAATTTCTTGGTTTTTTCACTTCATCTCAGTGAAAATGACCTTATAAACGGTTTGGATGGAACATAAACATCAAGGTGGATCCTCAGAAGGTTCCAACGGTAGGAATTCCTTTTCCCACTGTTTCATCTCGTATGGCTCACTTGAGTGTGGATCCTCATCATTTTAGGTTGCATGTCCTAAAATGATCTCAAAAACAGATGGACGGGTTAGAACAAACATCATAGTGGGCCCCACCCAGAATCCTTGCGCAGGAACTTCCTGTGGAAGGGTTTGGCAGGAAATCCGCCTCCTCTAATAAGTGCCCTTTATTTTCATATTTTATTTTTTATTTTGTGTCTACCAAATAAAGATTAGCCCATTTAAAATTAGAAATTCAGTTGACCACTTTCAAGATTCGTAATTCATACTACTATTTAGGTGGACTATCTAATAGAGTTGGGAAAAACTGATCCGATCCAGTGGATCCGACCCGATCCGAACCGAACCGACGGCCTGGATTGGTGCGGATCGAGTTGGGTAATTCAAAACCGAATGATTTTCGGATCGGGTTCGGATCGTGGTCAATCCGAACCGATCCGATCCGAAACCCGATATGAATGGATCCGAACCGGGTAGTCGGGTAGTATATATATGATTTTTACCCTAATCATTTTTACCCACCCAATCATTTTTACCCCTTTCTTACCCTATCCTCTCCTGCCTGAATGAACCAGCACCTGCTCGGAATCCTCTCCTCTTCTTCTTCAAAAGTCGATTCGAACTCTAAAGCCCACCAGCTGTTGCTTGCCTGACGGTATTCCAATTGTTCGGCCATCCCTGCCTGCCTGCCCAACTCGAATTGGGTAAGGAAGGTTTATTGTTTGATTTCTTTTACCCTAACCCTCTATTATAAACCTTAACCCTCTTCTCTAACAGCCCGGTCACGCCCGATCCGAACTCCGAAACCACCCACCCGCTTGTCTAGCCCTCCACGCTCAATCTGATAAGTTTATTGATTGATTTATTTATTTATGGATGTTTGGTGGACCGCACTGGCTCGACGGACTGCCCTGCCTGCCCGACCCAGTTCCACTCGTACAGGTCCTGCCCTAGCTCGCTGGGCTGCCCGCTGGTCGGGTAGACCTTGCCTGCCTGACTGTAAAAAGTAGCTTATTTAATTGACCCATCGGGTGGTGCGGCCCTGCCTGTCCAACCCAGTTGTGGATGGAGATGAATAAGGGACTGGACGTCAGGCACACAAAATAGGGGACGTAGAGCTCAACTATTGTTCGAGCTGTGCTGTTGGCCCACCTTAAAGGTAGGCATGAAAATCATGCATATATATATAAATATATAAATATAAACTCAATAATACAAGTGTGGCCCACTTGATGATCCGTAGGTTGGGACCTACCTTTCTAGGGATGAGTGCCATATACATTGTCATTTTAGCTATATAAATTCTTAAATGTAAGGGAGTAACCTACTGTTGGTGTGAAATGTGCCCATGATTTGCGAATGATCCCATTTGCTCTGCCCATGTATCTGTGCAATAAGCTCATGTATAACACATGTTGCAACATATGATATAGGTGTGAGATCTAATCCATCAATTAGGTTGGTCTGACTTTTTATATGTTTGATGGATGTAAGATTGTAAATGGTGATATGTAACCCAACAACAACTATTTAGGTATATATTTGATACATCAATCAACACTCTTCCTTTTTAACTGGGCCCTTGGTCGCCTTTCAATCATCACTATTAAGTTTTAAGGGTTGGCATTCAATGTGTTGCTAGTACCGAGTGGCTACTGGTTAGTGTTATATGTGCGCACTATGATGTATGTGTTTCATCTATGCTGATTATTCATTTTTTTTGTTTTTCATATCATTTTTTGCTTCTTTGCTTTTCTCATTATTGCACATTGTATATAATTAGCTTAATATGTATTACATTTTTTTAAAAAATTATTATTGTGACTTGTTAGTTTCTAGTTGTGACCTGTGATTGTGATTTGTAATAAGTTAGATAATTAGTTACCCATTTGGAGATTTTTATGTGGCTATACATAGATATAGTGTGTTTTTGGTGGCATAGAAATCGTTCAAATTGTCCCATTTTAGACAGTTCAAGGTTAGTTGGATAATATGCTTTCATATAATCTATTTAAATGTTTATGCCTGATCTGCGGTCTATCTCCTCATTTCTCTCTGGACATGTTTCTTCCGTTTCGTATTCAATGCCAAATATCTTCACATTGCTTTAGATATTTGACATTGGAATGTAACGTAAGATCAACTTATCTGGAGAGGCATGTGGAGATGCTGCCGGATTTTCGGCGCGAACATTTAAATGAGAATATGAAAGTATTACAATCTATCCAACTTTGGATGTGTAACTAATTTATGATTTAGTATAACTCTGTTAGCATTAGATTGCTAATGCTAATATGATTTAGTATATTTCAACTATCAAATGGAAAGTGAGGGTCTTTCCAATACCCGGGTGGTCGGTTAATTGCATCACCGATGATCCTTGAAGATGAATGATTAAGTCTAGAACATGAAGAGGTGCCCGTCGATGTCGTTGATACTAGTACCACACAGTCACATGTTGTGAGAAAAATGAAAAAGAGGTTGGCAGTGTGGGACGATTTTGAAGAAGTAACCGTGAAGAATAGCCAAGTGAAGATACAATGCAAGTACTGTAAGAGTCAGTACGCTAAGCAATCAGATGGTTCGATCACAATGTTCAAGAAACATATTTCAAAGTGTTATAAAAAAGTGAGAAGTGCGGCAGGGCAACAAACACTTTCATTTTCGTAATCTGCAGTGGGTCCGTCGGTGTCCATCTGCAAGTATGACAAAGAGCTAGTGAATGAGTTGACGGCCAAGTTAATTATTACAGATGAAATATCATTTCAGATGGTAGAGAGTCCTGCTTTTGTTGGACTAGCTAGATGCTTTAACCCCAGATATAAGAAGGTCTCTCATACAACAATCAAGAGGGTGTGTATAAAGACGTATGAAAGCGAGAAGGTCAAGTTGAAAAGAGAGTTGGAAACGATTTCTTGAATTAGGCTGACATTAGATTTGTGGACGACATCCAATCAATGAAGGGGGTATATGTCCCTAACTGCTCACTATATTAATGCTGAATGGAGGCTTTACAAGAGAATAATAAACTTTCGTTATCTTGCGCCTCCTTATAGTGGTTTGATGATTTCAGACTGCATACACAGATGTCTTATGGAGTGAGAAATTGAGAAGAAGATCTCCACAATTATTCTAGATAATGTCTCTGCAAATGATAGCGTGATAACGAATTTGCGCAACCAGTTTAGGGCCACCAGTGACCTGTATTTTGGTGAAAAAATATTTCATGTTAGGTGTTGTGCCCACATCCTAAACTTGATTATACAAGATAGCATTAAAACAATTGATCCCACGATCGAGAACATAAGAGAGAGTGTGAAGTACATACGGGGGTCATCTTTACGATTACATGCATGGAATGAGATTATGAAGTGGTTGAATTTGTTAACTCAAAGAACGATGAAATTGGACGTCAAGACACGTTCGAATTTAACTTTTAAAATGTTGGATTCAGCGATAGATTTGAGACCTACATTCTCTCACTATGCGGAGCGTGATAGTGCGTATGTTTGGCTGCCTTCTAAAGATGATTGGTCAAGAGCTGAATCAGTTCGTACGTTCCTTTCTGTTTTTTTACAACAACACGAAATTTTTTTCGAGCAGTGAGTATCCAACAACAAATATATTTCTGCCTGAACTTCGGAAGGTAAAAGATGCCTTGCGTAAATGCAGTAGTGGACAAGACTTTTTCCACTTAATGACCATAGGTATGCATGTAAAGTTTGATAAGTATTGGTATGAGTGTAATCTGGTAATGGCTGTTGCGGTCGTTCTTAATCTCCGATACAAGACGATTATAATTGACTTCGTATGTAGTAAGTTGTATGGTGCGATGTGTGCTGCTGAGGCCGAAAAGATTTCTGATGGAGCCAAAGAATTATACAATTTGTATGTGTGCGCCACAAAAGAACAATCTCCTCATGTGGGTTCTAGTTCTGCAGTTGATGAATCGCAAGAAGACACGGCAGATGATTTCATGTCTTACTATGCACAACGGAAAGGGACTCAAATATAGACGCTTACATTAGAACTTGAAGACTATCTCAAGGAAGATCTTCTAATTGTAAAATCCAAATGCGATGATTTTGATATTTTGGAGTGGTGAAGGATGAGATCTGGTAATTTATAGTACCCTGTGCTCTCGTTAATGGCACACGACATATTATCAATTCCAATTTCAACGGTGGCTTCAGAATCTATTTTTCGTACGGGGAGTAGGGTCGTAAGCAAGTATAGAAGCTCACTTATGCCTGAATCAGTCGAATCGCTCATTTGAACTCAGGATTAGCTGCGTCCGATGTGGGGGAAAGAGAACTCTGTTGCTGAGGAGTTCAATGAAGAGCAGAGTGACAAGATAGATGAGACAGTACCTGCAGCTGCAATATGACTTTGATTCCTTCTATTTCTGTTATATCATGTTATTTGTAATTTTGTTTTAACAGTTACATTGTAATATTATGGTTATGACTTATGGGTAGATGAATATTTCACTTTTTCATTAGTACTATTTAATTAGATAATGTTGTTTAAATCTCTTATTATATTGTTGGGTAATTGCATTCATTCATGACTTTAACCTTTTTTTGTCCTAAGCTAACCAGATATATACTAAATATGTCATCGGAAAATGATGCATCGGCGGATATTTGGGATTATGGAGTCCAAGTCTACTTTTAAGATGAAAAGATCAAGTTGAAATATAAGTTTTGTGGAAAACAGTTTGTCAGCAAAATAAATCGACTCAAATTACATTTGGCTTGTCAAGGAGCAGACGCCGCACCATGTAGTAAAGCTCCTCAAGAAGTCCGAGATTTATTAGAGTCATTCTCGACTCAAATACGAAGACTTCCTACACCCCTCATCCTACAACTACAACCAATACAATTAACCAAAGAATATATAGAAGTATGCCTATTATAAATGAAAAAGGATTAAGCAGAGGAACTGCCTCTGGCTCTGGTTTCAGGTCTTCCACAATTAGTAGAAAAGAAGAACAAGAGAGAATTTTAAGGGAACAAAAAGAACGAGATTATAAAGAGGCCGTCAAAGAAAACTTGCAAATGACATCCAGATCAAGAAGTACCAGACAACAACATCTACCTCCAAGACAACATGATGCTGAACCAGGCACAAGTAAACCATCAAAGTTTCTTAAAAGTCTTGCAGTAATTTATAGGCGGTTGGGAATCCCGTACAAATCAGATCATAAAAAGCGTCTGAAAAAACTTCTTGCATCTGTGAATGAGGACAATGGGAAGGGATCTTCACCATCCGATTCAGCAGAGGTGAACGACCATTTTTTGGACAGATCCAACTCGGAGTCGGCCAAGAGTTCTCTTGTAGTTGAATCAGTAAAAAGAGAACCGAATGATGAATCTGGCGATGAAGGTGGAAGTGGAAGAGGGGGTTACTATTATGGACAAGGTTCATCTAGTTACATGCCACAAAGGCATTCATCATATAGAGGGTATTGAATGTATGAAAGGTTTACCTAATCTATGACTCAGTAATCTTTATGTGCATGTTAAATTGTTAATTATTAGGTTCATTTGTACTTTTGATTTTGGACATGGTTTATTTTCTTTTTATATTTTATCTCAGAATGTGCATGTTAGATTTTCATGAAACTATACATTGTTTATGATTTGAGAATCACCACCATTTTGTTACTATTTTTAGAAAATTTTTTATTTTTTTTTAAATTTTCAAAATTCTTTTAAAAAAAAATAAAAATTAATCTAGACCGATTCGAACCATGCCCAATCCGATCCGACTCGGTTTTCCTGACCGATTCGGACTCGGATCGGATCAGGCCATGTACATTTTGGATCGGTTCGAGTCAGGTGACCCGGACTCGGTCTCGGATAGCTTCGAGTTCGGGTCAGGCCATGTAGATTTCGGATCAAATCGAGTTGGACCCAATCTGATCCGACTCGGTCCGTTGCCTGACTCTACCATCTAACCCCTCTGGCTGTGGCGTTTTTTCTATTCCAAGAAGAAATTATGAAGGTTTTCTATTTTCTCATTGAATCCATCTCCTTTTCAACTGTCCATTTTATTGCTACCACCCAATGTGAGTAAGATTGTCAGATCAATTTGATTTTCAGCTGCAAGGCATTCATGATAAGGTCCCACTAGATGGATGGTCTAGATACACTGACTACAGTCCTTTGTGGATGCGGATTACCAGCAGCCTTGACTGCAATAAGTTCCTGTGCTAGGTGGGCCCACTGTACAAATTGTGAAAAATTCACCCATCCATCCATTTTGTCATATCATTTTAGGATATGAGCCCAAACATGAGTCAATACGAAGTTCAAGTGGGCCACACAACAGGAATAGGAAAAAGGGAAGTGGATTGCGTAGTGAGTAACTCACTAGGCTTAGCTCACTGAGTAAACTCTATGAGATCTACTTTGATTTATGTATTTTATCTGCGCCATCCATCATTTTTATCAGATAATTTTAGGGCTTGAGCCCAAAAATAAAGCATATACAATGTTCAAATAGACAACACCATAGGAAACAATTGAATTGAACATTTACCGTTGAAAAAATCTTGGGGGCCATAGAAGTTTTGGATCAAGCTTATATCTGTGTTTTCCCTTCATCCATGTCTGTATAATCTTATGAACAGGTTGGATGACAAATAAACATCACTATGGGGCCTAGCAAGGTTTCAACGATGGAAATCATTATCCCCACTGTTTCTATTTCCTATGGTATGATCCACTTGATCTTTGGATATGCTTCAATTTTGGGCTCAACCCCTTAAATTACATGGAAAAATGGATGGACAACATGGATAGACCACAAACATTCAAGGTGGGCCCAATTGAGTTTAATAAGAGCCTACTGTGTAACTCAGTAGGCAATCCGATTTCAGGGAAAAGTGGGGAGAGAAATGCCTACCAATGAAACACTAATGTTCATATGCTATCCAAACCATTCATCAGGCCATTTCCATGGAAGCATAGTGTGAGACCTAGGCCGTGTGTTGACGCCACCAAGTTCAGTGGGTCCCATCAAGATGTATGTGTTATATTTACACCATTCATCCATTTTGTGACATCATTTTAAGGCATCAACCAAGAATCGAAGAAGATTTAAAGTAGTTAGGATTGAATGCTTGCCATTGAAAACTTCCTTGGGGCCATTGAAGTTTTTGATAAGTTGATATTTATGTTTTCCCTTGATCCATATCGATGTGATTTTATAAATAGGTTGTATGTCAAATAAATATCATAGTAAGCCCTAGAAAGGTTTCAATGATGGACATCATTATCCCATTGCTTTATGCGGCATGGTCCAATGGTTCACATGAGCTTTGGATCCACCTCATTTTTACCTCATGCCTTGAAATGATGTCACATATGAATGGACATAAGGGATATAACATATACGCCATGGTGGGACCCACAGAACTTGTAGACGTCAACGCACCACTGAGGTCCATGGTAGGCGGCACACCACACAAACTGCTTTACATTTCCACACGATTAACTAAAAATACAAAAAAGTTAGCTCGATTCAAAACTTCGCCATGAATGTTTCAACGATGGATGTTCAGTCTCCATTATTTCCTGTCATTAACATGCGTTTTGGATTGCCTCATTTTTTAGTGCCTGTTTTAACATGAGCCAGCAAAAATATATACGGTGTAGATTTCTCACAGACATCATGGTGGGATCCACCTGTTGTATTTTGTTTCAAAATTTGTGTTAAATTGAATTTCAAATATTTTGATTTCCTTCCACATTTGAAAATTTTTAGTATTTTGAGTTGTGGATTTGTGTCCCACATTGAATTTGATAAAGAAAAACATCTTGTATATAAGATAGGCTTTTTGCCTTGGGGCTTGAGCCCTATTCAGGGGGCATGTGAATTTGGTCCTTAGGGGGGGATGCCAATAGTTCTAATCTATGCCATTGACCACACGCGCGGGTGCGCTGAGCCGAGTCCGCTTGCGCCCGTACGCGGTGCGTGTGTACTCGCGTGGGTGTGTGTGTATGGGTACTCGTGGGACTTTATTTACGAGAGTGTATTCGCACTTACGTCTTTTCGTTTTTAAATAAGAGAGATGTGTCCGTTCCAGGTCGTACCTTTTGGGTTTAAACCCAACAGACCTAACTTTTTCAAAAGGGTGCTTACTGCACCACTTCAGAGTATATATAAGGACTTCCGTTCCTGTTTCTAAAGTACAAAAATCATTTTATTCTCTTCTTCTAAAAAACTCTCTCTGTTATTCTGGTTCTGGTTTAAGAAATTTTATTGAGTTCATTGCTAAGTCAACTCAGAACTTTCGGGTTAAACTGCAAGTAGTTCGAGCCAGCATACAGTGAGTGCACCGCTGAGACTGGGTCATAGCCGTTGTATACTGGAGGTCGATTGCTCTGGAAACCTGTTGCACTTAGGATGCTGTCCAAGGGGAGCAAATTCGATTTCAAACCGAATGACTCACGTCACGCCTCAACTCAGTTCAACAAGTCTTCTTTCTCAGATTTTCTTTTCTTTTTTGGTTTTCGATTTTCTATATAGTGTATTTAATTCAACATATATTCCGACACCACCTCGCCATCAAGATTTTATACTTTTGCTTCCTTTGTTTGTCCCAAACAATTTTTGTTTTCTACCCTTGATTTGGAGGCCATTGTTAGAATGGACCAACCAACATCTTGTATCTTCTTGCCATGTGTAAAATAGACGGACTTTATTCGGATTCTTCCAGCACAGCTGTATCATTTCCCTTGCATGAAATGCAATGGTTGCCAGCACGAGCCAGACGAGGACATGCATTTCTCGCTAAGCTTGTCGTCACCTTAATCGTAACCGAGGGGCGCACGTTAACAAGAACAGGGTGTATATTGTATTTTGTTTAAAACTAGGAATGGTCCACCGGACTATAGTGGGGTCCCATTCTACCATATAGGACTTAAGAGGGCTTTTGGAATCTCTACAAATAAACGCTTGTTGATTTATTTCTACAAATGTTTATTAGCTTATTTTTAGAAAATAAGTTTTTAGACAGTTAAAAGTTTAGTTAAGAGGTTTATTTGTTTAGAAAATAACAAATAAACTCCAATTTTATAAGCTAGGGAAGTGTTTGTTTTTTAAAAAGAGTTTATTTAGAATAAATTTTTATGTAATTTCCATCTTGCCCTATTCTCTTCTGGTTACAATATTTATGAGGTAAGCCCACATGGATCCTTACCTTGCTCGGGTGGTAGACTCTCAGGAGTTTCAACGCCTAGTCAAGGGTTCGAGTATCCAGGTGGTGAAATTCCCCTAGCATGAGCGTGCCGGGTGTATGTGTGTGCATGTGTAAAAAAGAAAAGATAACCCACATGATAGAGGAAGCAGATTGGCAGGTGTACCACAAATAGCAATAAGGATAATAGGGCCCACCCTAATGTTTATTTTCCATCATATTGATCTAAAATTTCCGTGACCCCCAAAAGGATTTCATTGGTAGACATTTAATGCCCCACTGCTTTTTACAATATGGTCCAATTGATCTTTGGATCTTTCTTATTTTTTGGCTCAAGCCTTATTATGGGCTCGCCAATTGGACGAACGGATTGGATATAACTCATACTTTATTATGAGACCCATAAAACTCGGCGACGTGAACACACAAGTGAGGCGAGGTGTGTGGTACACTAGCCAAACCGCTTCCCTTGATGAATGACGATGTTGAAGGTGGTGGCCCATATTATGAATGGTCCATAACAAAGGTTGGCCCATGTAATGCATGACCACATCAAAGGTGAGCCCCACATGATGAATGACCCATATTAAAGTGTGGCCCCACATGACGGACAATCCACATCAAAGGTGAGACTCACGTGATGGATGGTGGACATTGAATGTGGAACCACGTGATGAAAGGTTGACATTAAAGGTGGGCCCACAGGATGAATGACCCATATTGAAGGTTGGGCTCCACATGATGAACGGATGGATGGTGGACATCAGAGGTGGGTCCCAGATGATGGACTATACACATCAAGTGGGCCGCACTTGGTAGATGGTCCACAACAAAGGTGGGAACCACATGACATATGGTGGACATCAAAGGTGGGCCTCTCGTGATGAATGGCCTATATTGAACGTGGGGCCCGTATGATGTATGGTCCACATCAAGGTGGGCCCACATAATGAACGGTTCACACCAAGGTGTGCCCTACATGATGGACGGCCTGCATCAAAGTGTGGCATAGCATGAAAGAACATTCACATCAAGTGATTCTCATTTGATGGGTGGTCCACATCAAACGTGAGACTCATATTATGGTCGGTTGGCATCAAAGGTTGGCCCAGACAATGAATGACCAATATTGAAGGTGGGGCCTGAACCTTTTGAATTATAATCATATTAGGCTATCAAGGCAGTTGAAATTTTGTTTGTTTGTTTGTGTTTTTTTTTTTTAAAATTGAAATTTCACTGCCAAGCTGATTTGATCGGGATAAACAAGGTAATTTCCAATCTGAATATGCCCAACAGATGAATGGTCCATGTCGATGATCGAAACAGCTGACGTGATTGAATGCCGTTATCTTTTCCGTCTTAATGTAGATGGGAAAGGCGAGGCGGATTGGGTGGTCATCCCAACTCCACCCAGCGAGGTGGTGTTGGTGCTGTGGGGTCCACCATGATATATGTTTTTTTTATACATGTCGTCCATTTGTAATGAGCTGGCAAAACGGATGGACCGCGTCGCAGGGGCCCCACAGGGCCAACACCACGAAGGTGATTGGTGTTGAGGTCACCACCTAATCCGCTACGGGGAGAGGCCTCCCACGCCATCCTTGCGTCTGAATTAGAAAAGAATGGACGGTTGAAAAAGACTTGCAAAAAGTCCACATCTAATGAGTCCGCCAGATTGATTTTTTTTTTTTTTCGGTTGATCATCTTCACAGTGGAGGCCATCTAGTCATGACGCAGATTTCCTGAGAAAGCCTTTGGCATGAAGCTCCTGCGCTGTAAACTTAGTCGGGCCCACCGTGATGTTTTTCAGGAATCCTTCCCGCCCATTCGTTTTGTGAGTTCATTCTAGAGTATGAAAACGAAAATGAACCATATCCAATACTCAAGTGGGCCGAAAACTTGATAATTGAACGTCCACAGTTGAAGTATTCGTGGGCCAATAGAAATTTTGATCAGGCTAATCTTTGCTTTTTTTTATTTCATCCCAGTAGTAATGACGTTATTAACAGTATGGATGGCATGTAAACATCACTAACGAACCCAGGGAGGTTTCAACGATAGGAATTTCCCTAACTACCTTTTCTTTTAGTACGGCCCACTTGTGTCTTGGGTCCTGCTCAATTTTGGTTTACTTTTCTAAAATGAGCTCAAAAAACGGATGGACGGAGATGATTTCTGAAAAACATCACGGTGGGCCCCACCTAAGTTTACAGCGCAGGAATTTCATTAGCCAGATCTCACGTACGCATACCACTTAGCACGTGTGATGTGTAAAGGTGCGTCTGTAACATATATGTACTTCAATCATAACCGTCAAAATAGTTGGCCCACTTTAGATATGGAATAGCGAACGCACATCTGTAAGTTGAGTAACTAACAGTTGACTATTTATATTCCATTTCCATCCATCCATTTGACTTCTCCCAATCGAAAGGTTAGGATCATCCAATCAGTATCGTTCTTGGGTTATACCTGATCAAAGATGTGTCCCACGATTTGAACAGATTGGATTACAGAATCAAAATTACACATGTACAGCGGATCCGCACATGTGTATGAATGGTCACACTCATCCAGCGTATCAAAGTATTCCTCAAGAAAGATATCTCCGCACGTTCGAATCTCGTTGATGTAACGCTCTCTTCGTTTAACCTTTTATAAAGGCAAGTTCTATGATACTCGGGCAGCGTGCGACGCTTGATACGCATGCACTCAAAATTGTACACGTCACATATGTTAACTCAATTTAAACCGGCTAAATTGGGGAAAACACTGAATAGTCGTTACGTTCTCAAAATCAGACTGGTTGAACAATCCTAGCCTATGATTAGTGGACACTTGTTTGAGGAAATAGAACAATGGGATATTTTCATTTTCAACCGTCTAATAAATGTCCATCCATCAAAATGGTAAGATGATCAAACAAGGGTGATTTTTTGTTCATAGTACATCTAAATTGGAAAGTACTAATTTGGACAGTATATTTTGACTTTCTTGTCTGTCACATATGCAATTTCTAAGTACCTGTTTATCATCGATCGGGCTGCCAGAGTATCAAAGTTCTTCCATTTTAAAGATATACATCATAATGGAATCATGGTTTTGAGAAAGGTACGTTGAGTGGTCCGCAGGAGTACACCGAATTGTATTCTATGGGAGGCCCACCTTTGGACCTGTTATCGTATGGGCCATGCCACGCTCAGGTTGAGCGCGGCTTCGGTGGATCCCATCCACCGAGGTGGGTGGGATCACTCACTGTGGGGCCCACCTTGATGTATGTTCCTTACATCCATGCTGTCTAACCATTTTGACCGTTTATCTTAGGGGCATGATCCAAAGATTTGAAGCGGATCCAAATCTCAGTTGGACCGAATTACAGGAAACAGTGGTGATGGGCTGTTAAAAACTTCATATGAGCTACAAAAGTTTTGGATCAAGCTGATATTTATGTTGCCTTTCATGCAGGTACATGTGACCTTATTTAAAGGTTGGATGTCAAATAAACATTTTGGTGGCCCCCAAGAAAATTTTAATGATGGGGATTCAATCACCACTGATTCTTGTGATGTGGTCCACCTGAGATTTTAATCCGCTTCATTTTTTGAATCTTGCCTTAAAATGAGCTGTCAAAACGGTTGGACTGAAGCCGCGCCCCACTCAGGTCATACAAATCTGAGCAGTTGGATGAATGGGTCGACACAACCATGGCTTATGAACGGATGGTTAAAACTAAACTGTCAGTGGTTAGGATTCAACAAGCATAACTCAGCCTATTGAACAACGATGAGTTGATGGTCGACGGAATACCATTTCAGGTAGTACGGCGGATTACTGAATCCATCTTACCCAAAAGGTTCAGGGCAGATGGTTTTATGGATATTCTCGCTTTTCATGTGCACATCTACGTTGAAGGTATGCATGCTCCACTCACTCTTTCCATCGTGGAAATGTAGACTTAAAAATATAGAAATATAAAAAAGAAAAGAAAAAACTACTTACCAAATATAGAAAAACGTCCGACGCCTTTCGCATCAACCATTAAAAGCAGGAACATTGTGCCATGCAGACTGCCTTTCAGGGCCGCCCTACCGTGATGTTGACGTGTAATTCACACTATGTGAGTCATTATGTGTTAGGGTTAGGATCCAAAAATCAACTCTATCTATGGTCAAGTGATGTAGAGCTGGTCCCCGGCGGTTTCATGGCCAGGATGGATCAGAAGAGCCCGATAACAAGCAGAAGTGATATGGACTGTCAGGACTTTGAATTGGGGGTACCCAGCCCCACTCTACTGGCTTGTGCATGTCAAATTTGTGAAATACTGTCATATCGATAGTTGAATTCCTGTTTTATTTTCATTTTTACTATTTATAGTAAGATTTAGTTTGAATAACTCTTCAGGGCTTTAAGAGTTGCGCCCAACATGAGAATAATTAGGAGAACATCATGGTTCAGCCAAATACGACACTTACTAATTTTGGCCAAAAATCATGCGCACTAGCAGACATCACAACTGTTTATAAATAGTAAGTTTATTATTTACGGTAAGCCGTGAATTCTACAAGTTTTACTTGTAGTTTGATTCTAAAACTTCTTCCCTAGCTTAATATCTCTATTTAAAGTGTTGTGAACCCGTTTATTTTCATTCATCAATTAAAGTACAAGTTTTATAGAATTTATTTTCTATTTTCTTTGCTTTTTTCCTCGTGGATTCGAGAACTCTCTGTGAGGAGTTTAGGGAAGCTCCGTGAATTCGGAGTAGTTATCCCCTTGAGAAAAAGGGTGATTGACCTCATCACGTTCATTCCTGCATCATTAAGGTAGACCTAGAAACCCAATCTATCTACCTTATTATGGTTCAATTGAATAATGAATAGGCTTGATATTTAGATGTCGGCTTAAATTTTGGTGTGACATCTAAAGGTTCTTGAAGTACATTTAATTATATAATCATTTGGACCCTTTAAAAATCAAGGGTGATATACTATTTCTTCAATCACAATCGCATGATTCTTTGGCCTTGAGCTTAATGTTGGATAATACACGTTAGTTAGAGTGGATCCCGTGTATATATCATGGTGTGCTCCATAAAACCAAGGACACCCTTTCTCCCTTTTGTGTAAAATAAATTGTGATTAAAGGAACCGATGCTCACCCTTGATTTTTGATGTGTCCACCATGGTACTTATGTAAGATCAACTTCTACCATTAAATGTGTAATCCAGCGTTAGGCCCAAGGCTTAAATATTAGGCCGAGTGTCATTCAGGTGAGCCACACCAAAGGAAGTAGTTGGGAAATAGACATCTACCTTTGATTTTCACCGGGCCTCTATGGTGTTTATATGAAATTCACTTCAATTGTTAGATGCCATGCCAAAATTTAGACCTGAGGTTCAAATATTAGGCCCAATGGTGATTTAAGTGGGCTACATCATGTGAAACAATTTGGATGGTGAGCTTTGCCCTGTCCACTGTTTCTAGTCGCTTGGTCTACCTAGGGCTAATATTTGGGCCCTTTGGCGGAGAATAGGTGACTGACCTGGTGGTTGGGGTGAGCAGCCGATCTCTTTGGTCCAACGGTCCGGTGGTATAATGATAATTATTTTGAAACCTCTTTTAAATAAAATTTTAGACCTGTTTGGACAATGAGACATGTATGGATTTAAATGGCACACAACTATTATTATTGCTCCCATAAAGCCTTTGTTGCATGGGCTCACTAAAATTATTTGGCCTGTGTGTCCTGTGCACAAAGACAAGGAGACGTGCCATTGATAAAAGTTATATATATATATGGGAAATGAAGTGGAGCTTTGTGGGCCCCATCATGATGTGTGTTGGACATCCACTTCATCAGTCAAACACACTCTTTTGCAGTGGGACACGGTCCTAAAGATCAGGTCAATCCATGACTTATGTGAGCCACATTGCATACAATAGTTCAGAGTGGATACTCACCCATTAAATCTTTCATGATCATTTGTAGAGCCCACTGAGATGTGGTTCACACATCCAACGTATATATTGTGTGTACATGTTTCACTTGGATGAGGGGTCATACCAAGTTTCAGCCATATCCAAAACACAGGTGGGCCCCATCAAGTGCTTTTAGATGTTTTAACCGGTAATAAAGGTAACAACCTAATAGCCAGTCAAGGTTAATAGAGAACTACCAGTCACAAAACCATTGTTATGAAAGAGATAGAAGTCAGACATCCTAAATGTCAAGGATTGCAAAAAAGAAAAGAAAAAAGAAGGTGAGATTTCATTTTATAAAGTTCTATCTTATGAATGAAATTTTGATCCCATGCATAGGCTTTCACAATTAGTTGTTATTGAAGGCAAAGAAAACATGGTACAGAAGTAAGTCACCGACTAGAAGACGTGTTCAATTTTTGAAGACGGGGTCTAAGGTAGGACAATGTTAAGGATAATCACAGGAAGACTAGGATCAAAAGAAATTTGGGTATAAAGTCAGTTTAGGGTCTAACATACACTATATCTTTTGATTGCCCTTACTTTATGACATGTTATTTATTTCATAAGATATCTACAAGTTGTACATGATGACCGATGTCTTTGTAGTTTTTCAAAATAAGGTTATTATTGGACTTAATTTTGAGTTTTAAGTTTGAATTCATTATTTTAAATATATTTAATTTTTATTCACTTTAGAGTGTTTTAGGATTTGGAGATTCATAGAATTGCTTAAATTTTTTTGAGTCATATGGAGGATTGTGAGTCCATTTAGAAGTTCTTTACTATTTTAAATAAAGTTGTTAACTTAATTTGGTTCCAATCCTTACCTGAATGGTAGACGCTCAGGAGTTTCAACACGAGGTCTTAGGTTCAATACCCATGGGTGGTGAAATCCCACCACCGCATGCATGGGTGTGTGTTGGGTGCATGTGTTAAAAAAAAATAAAAAAATAAAATTGTTATCTTAAGAAAGTTTATTATTTTAAGAAAATTTAACATATTAAGAAAGTTATGAATTTAGGGTTTATGGGCAATGTAAATAGAAATTTTGTCAATAATATTAATTTATTTAAAAATCATTTTTAAATATTTCTCTCCTCATAGGTTTAAGGGCTATTTTATAAAAAGATAGTGCCCTCCTCTTTTATTCACACACCCACTATGTTACACAATAGACTAGGTTACGGATCTAAACCATCCAATTTAGTATGTCATATTTATTTATTGTCCATGGTCGAAATTTGCACCAAATGGACCATCCTAGAAATACAAATTTACTAACTATTGCTAGAACTAAAAAAGGCTTGCGATTAACATTTAGCAGCAAAAATTGATCTTTGTCACCATCCATTCGAAGTGCGGTGCAAATGGGTTGGGTCAAGTTGATCAAGGGGGTCCTAAACTCCATCCATTTAATAATTGGGCCTGCATTTTTTCTCATACCCAATCCATAAAATCCGGGTGGATCTTTGGTGGGGTCTAAGTAAAAATAATGCCAACACATTTATTTAATGGGTTAGTTCCATTTGTCTAATGACTTGAGTATAAAAATTACTAGTGGGTTTTCACACGAAATGCATCCCAACATATTGCAATATTATATGACGAAACTTTAACCATTGGAATTGAGTTCTTTTCAATGACCTAAACTGTTTATGAGATAGAGCTTCCTTTGGAACGGAGATGCCTTAAAAAATACCTCGAACTGAATTATTCAACACTTTGTTTAAACAAAGGCCATGATGACCATTCATTTTTAAAGCCAAAGAGACAAATTTCAAATGCTTAATTAGTCAAATTTGTGAGAATTTATTTCTTGTCTATCAACCATATAATCACATATAAAAAACAGCCTGGATCATTGAAAGATGACGCAGATTCGAAGGCTAAAGTCCCAATGATATTGGGATATGCCAAGATGTATTCCAGCAAACCTCCTCACACAAAAAATTCTCCAATATAATTTCCCCCAAATCCCAAAATGCTCATTTGAATTGCTAACTTAGATGGATTTAATATTGGTTATTGGGTTTCATCCAAAGGGTTCTAATCTTCCCTTTGCCCTAGTTAGTATTAATTAAAAATTGTACTTTAAACTTCTCCGTACTTAAAATAATTAATTATTTTTCCTTGGGTCTGAATGGGATGGATGTTAGGAGCATTTTAGGATGACTCAAATTGGACCCACTTAAAAACTGGGTTCAAGTGACCCATTTAAAAATTGGGTTCAAGTCATACCTGCTTGAGTTGATTTTAAAAGGTCCGGGAGCTGATCCATTTAAAAATCCAGGTCGAACTTTTGGACCTAAGCATGATCCATGGGTCTAAATTTTGGACCCAGACCTTCCCTATGGGCGGTCCTGTACACAATGAACTATCAGGTAAACCTAACCCATTTGCACCGTTAATTTGATGTGACTTTCAACCATGGACCACTAATGAACAGTATACACTAGATGGACAGCCTGGAACTGGACTCTTTGTCCCATCCAAGTGAACAACAGTAGTCTATTGTTCCCACGTTCAATTAGACAAAAAATAAAAAATAAAAAATCATGGTTTCAGATTTCCAATCATCAACAGAATTTCTGGATCACGCCCCACTCACGGCAGTGCCGACCAGATGATGAAGGGTCCATATCATCCATTATGGAAAAATACTGATAGGCTAGCTAGCTAACTATTTATCAAGCAACACCAACATTGGATTTTTTGCATCACAACCGGGCTCAATACATGGTTCCAATGCATTATTTAACCTAGAACACTAGAGTCTTGACTTTTTAAGCGGGCCTTTTTTTTTTTCCCCATCAAAAGCGACGTTTTCGTTGACTTGCCAATAATCAGGATTATTTTGAAACCAATGATTTCAGGTGGGTTTCTAACCGGGCTGCAAAACTAGGGTTTCAGATTGAGAAAAGGCTTTCATCACTGAACCATGGTTTTGACATGTTCAAATGGGCCATTAATGCGTTTTAGGTTAAAAAAAATGGTTACAGAATATATTCTGCAGCTATTTGAAATTATAATGATACATTATGCTATTATTGATGTTGACATTATATAGAGTTCTGCTTATTTTAATTAGAGGAAATTAATTTTGGGCTGTGAGATAAAATATTTAGCCTGGCTCTAAAGTCAAGCATATCCGCTAATCAACTGGCCAAACCATCGAAGTCAAAGGGTGGCTGATGGTCTGATACAACATACAGCTGTGGTCCACTTAATGATCAGATTGACCTAGGCAATCTTTATGGTGGGCCTCCCCATGTATGTGGCTCAAATGTCCTGAACAAGTGACACTTTGGTGGGAAGGAAAGGGCCCCATGCTCATCCATTGGAAAATTATTGAACCATATTCATGTGGATGTGAATGGATGTGAAAAGTCCTTTTCTTTCTTTCTTTCTTTTATTTCTTCTCTCCCAATTGGGAGTTAGAAAAAGGCGATCATAGGTAGGGTGGTCAATTTCTTCCTAGGCCCACGGGTACCGGATGGACCCAGCCTAATTTAATGGGTCCAATTTTTTATTTTTTATACCTATTAAGAAGTTGGGTTGGGGTTTAGGTCTCACCCTTTCAACTCGGTTAAAAATTGGGTCTGATTTAGTTTGAACATATTTACCAACTTAAACTAGGTTGAAACTTATTAAGAAAAATTAATTTTAAGAATATGACTTTATTTTGTCGCCACTTAAAAATGACCGACTTCTCATTTTAGTTGTATGTTACTGTTGTGGGTAAAAATGAGCTAGCTGGGATGACTCAAGATGGGAGGACAGCTTCCATTGAAAAGTACTAAACCATAGCTCACTTGGCCTTAAGGGCGATTTGGGTCCAACCAGCATCAACTACATTCACCCAAGACTGACCACTGTCTGACTGACCTCAAGCTCAGTCTGTCCGACCCCGAGCTCAGTTTCCACTTCAATTTGATGAGCTTGGCCCAAGTTTAAGGTCGAGCTTGGTCCTACATCTCGGCCTAGTGGACTGTCCACCGCCCGGGATCTGTCAGCATATCCTTGAGGTTTTCTTCAAGAATTCCGGGAGAATAATCGCGACCCTCCTAACCAGCTCCCTGGTATGATACGATGCCAGGTGGCAGATTTATTGCTATATACAACATGCCTCTGAGACACACACACACACACACACACACACACACACATATATATATATATATGTGTGTGTGTGTGTGTGTGTGTGTGTGTGTGTGTGTGGGTGGGTGGGAAAGGGTTCTATATGGTCGATCTCATGGGAAGTGTATATGGGAAAAGGTTCTATACGGTCGAGCTCATGGGAACTTCCCATGAGATCAAGCTGTGTGGGCCTCACTATGATGCGTGTCGACCATCAACACTGTGCATTTGATGGGTCCCCTTTAAATTATGAGATATCCTAAAAATCAGCCGTATATGGAACTCAGGTGGGCCATACCATCTAAAATCATGTGAAAACATACCTAAAACATATAAAAGCACTTGGTGGGGCCCATATGAAATTTGGATGCATCTGAAGCTTGGTCTGGCCCCTCATCCAAGTGGGACACACATAATAGATGGGTTGGATTTGTGAACCACATCTTGGTGGGCCCAAAAAATGATTATGAATGTTTTAATGGAGAGTAACCCCTCTCAACTTTGGTATGTGGTGTAACCCACACAAGTTAAGGATTGACTTTATTTTTAAGCCCCAGGCCCATCATGGAATGGTGCATCTAACTGATGGGGTAGATGTTCGACAAGCATCACGGTGGGGCCCACACAGCTCGACCTCATGGGAAGTTCCCATGAGCTAGACTGCATAGAACCTTTTCCACACACACACACACACACACACACATTTCCCTTCTATAAAAAAAGGCACATACAATTCTAAGCATGAAACTCAACCTTTGATTAGACCCATAATTCTTAGCCTGACTTTGGCATCGAAGGGTCTCCTGTTTAAGATGGGATCTCTTTTATCTGTTTCATGTACAGGCACTCCAAGGTCTAGGGAAGGCTAACCAATTTTCTACATCAACAGTTACTATATATTAGAATTCATCATTTTATATGAATTATAGGTTATTAATGCTATTTTAAATCCTTGCCAAAATCACTATTGTTAATTAAAATGATATGAACTCATTTTTAAGTGGCAACTAAACAGGCCCAGCTTATAAAAAGTGAGCTTTGTCCTGTGAATGCTAGAAAGCATCATTAGAGTATGTTTCAAGAATGTGCTCACATGGTGTATAAGTAGTGGTACCAAGCTATTGAAGGGCTATATAGAGTGCGTTTGACATCCGAACGGTCCAACAGGTGTGCCCCACCATGATGGTCGAATAATTTAAAATTTTGGCTGGTCCAACTATCAGGCCAGCTACACCATAGAAAACCATAACTGCTCAAAACCTACAAATTCAAGTGGCAGGGGCCGCCTAGTGGGTGGATTGACGTGAACATTAGGGGGAGTGGTCCTATTATACAGGTTGTGTAACATCCTGAATTTTTGCCAACTTGGATATGGACGTCCTTAGGCAATGGGTCGATCATAACACCCTATTGATTTCTCAAAAATTCAATCCCAAAGTTAAAATCCATTTTCAACCCATTCCCTTCAAAATTTCACCTTTCATTACCTTATTCTTCAAATTTTTCTAAGTACTTTCATATTAGACACTAATCTTAAAGTTTAAATGATGAAGAACAATATTTAAACTAAAATTTACTATAAATAATAAATTTATAAATAAAATAGGTTTTTGACTATTAAACTTATGGAATCTTACAAAATAAATAGGTTATTTGGATAGATCAGCTTCTCCTACCTTAAATTTATATATAGTACATCGTATAACTCATTCCAGAGTGGAAGATACACCCGTTTCAAGAAAACTAGTAGCAGAACCACCACCAGGCGAGCGCAGCAGCACCGTCCAGACCGCGGCGCCACCGCGGTGCACCGAAAATCGGTGGACCCTTGCTGCAAAATTCTGCAGTTTTCAACCGACTTCAAAAAGTCATATCTCCCTCGTTATAACTCCGATTTAGGTGATTCAAAAGCTAGATTGAAGCTTGATAAGTCTAGTTTCATATAAAAATAAGTGAAACTATAATAAAAATTTTAATGTAGTTAAATATAGGTCGAAGTGACAACTGTCCAAAAATCATTAGTTTGGACAGCTGCTGCTTCTAGAATTTTTCTACAACACGAAATCAAATGAAATTTGGTATAGATGAAGTACAATTGATGACGAACTACTAAAAAAATAATTAAAATAATATACTAACTAAAGGTGCCAAAAAGGGGTATAGAACTACCCTAAGACCTTATTCTGTCATAATTAGGGCGGAATTTGGTTAAGTACTAAACTAAACAATTGATGGATTTAGCTTGTACCACTTTCTATACAAGATACAAGACCCAAAACCATTAAAATCACTAACCCAACATTACTTAAAAACCTAGGAGCAATCTCAAAACCCAGTTGCCCTCAGGAGCACATCGAAACTCCGTATCGGACTTGAACCGTGCGTCGAAAGTCCGATTATCGCGAAACTATACGGTTATGACCGCCTTACTAGGCTTGACAACCATATTAGAAATCAAATACAGATAGTATCCAGAAACGCACAACTTGAGCCCCAAGTGAAGTGTGTGAGAAACGCGAATATCTTTAGAAAATGAACTTAAACTTAAGTGATTTGAACCGTTCGCTTGCAGACCAAATTTAAGGTTTCAGACCGTCAGATTCTGACTCAACTACACTCTCGGATTAGAAAAAAATTTCAACACATGTCAGTGTACTTGTAGCCCTGATTGAGTGTCGATAGCTGTTGAACTGAAACAGGTCCTCCATGGTCGATCCATAATTTCGATCGGATCGAAATCTTTAATCTAACCTAGATTCGATGTGAGGAAACTTTTCCCAGACCATATGCAGGAAATTGGCCTCCAGACGAGCCCCGTAGGCCCGAAACAGCCGACTTTTGGCTATAACCTAAGTATACCATGGCCCTGGGGCCATTTGCATCAGTTCTGGGCCTATATAAGGACCTTAACCCACCTCTCTCTTATTCCTTACGAATTTCCTAACCCTAGGAGAGAAAAGAGGAGGAGAAAGTGAGGAGAAGTGAGAGAGAGCTGTGGTTCGATGCTGCTATTCGTTCCTGCCACTCCACGGGCTAAATCCCTTCTCCCGTGTCGCTGCACCGACGAATCCGAATCCATTTATGGGTAAGAAATCTTAACCCTAATATATTTTATGTATCCAAGTAGATGAATCGACGAAATAGCTAACTTACTTCGTGATTCAGGTAGCCGTTATGCCGTAGACAAAAACGTAATGTTCAAACTGAGCTCGGTACGGGTTTACGGACGAAAGGTGCGGGCTATAAGCGTTTAGCTTATGGTTTTCAAGGGTTTCAATGTTAGTTAATGATTTATGACTGACTTGATTGCTATCACATATGCTTAGATACAATGTTTTCCATATATTACACATATATGTAAACTATGTTGATTTTAATGCATTCTATGTGTTTGTTGAAATGATTAAATGGATATGGAATTATGATTTGTGCTTGTTATGATTAATGTTTGAGAATACATGATTATTGTACGTGTGACAACTCTCTTGTGAAAGGATTTGCTATAACATGTGTTTTAACTAATTTATTACATATATGTGATATGTGTAGTCTAAGTGTTTGATAAAATGCCTGAATGAGAAAATGTTTGTTGAAATGTATTTAATGAGGGTGTTGAGATAGAATTTTCAATTCCCTTATATATAGTTACAGTTTCATTTATGTAACCTATCTTACTTCTATGTGATTTATGGATAAAATGTCTGTGTATGATAATATGTGTACTACTTGTTTGTCGAAATGCTCAAATGAGATTTATGTTTAGATTGGTTGTCACATGCTGTCTTTTACTATCATATGTGAATGCTATTGTTTGGAGTGTGATTGGGGCTACGATGTAGTCCAGGCAATCGGTAATGATTTCCGAATTAGTGACCGAGGTCGTTATGCCATACAAGACACGCTCGATAAATCCAAGTCGTACGTTGCTTGTCAATAGTGGTTAGGCCACGCAGAATGCTTGTGCGCTCCATGTCGATTAATTCAACGTGCGCTCATACCAGTTGAGCTTGTCAAGCAACCCGATTGGCCTAATGTATGTTCACCATGTATGGACGTTACTGCTTGAATCTAAGGTACCAACTTACTAGTGAAAAACTTGTTTAACCTTGGTACCACGATCTGCTAAAACTCATGAGCCGGGCATGTTGGTATGAGACACCGTGGTCGAGCTGTCGGCCTACGCTGGGGTGACGAGCCTTCCCATAGTGTCCAGTGAGCAAACCAAACTCGTGAGCCGAATACGGTGGTATGAGACACTGTATTCGAGCTGTCGGCCTACGCTAAGGTGACGAGCCTTTCCCGTAGTGACCTCAAGATACATTAGGACTACACTAAGGTGACGAGCCTTGCCGTAGTGACCTTGAGTATAAAATAGGCCTACGATCAGGTGAGGAGCCTCTCGTAGAGACCTCGAGTGTGAGTTAAGCCTACGCTGAGGTGACGAGCCTCCCGTAGCAACCTATAGTATAAACTCGCGAACTTGCCTATCGTATGTGATTAACTAGGATTGATGACCCTAGATGGATCATTGTTTGGGTAAATGATATAAAGGGAGGTACCTTAGCTTTCCGAATCTGCTGTACGAATAAGCCTAATTAACTACTTGGCTAACATGACCATGCACCACATTGCATGTGCTTTGGCGAGGAAGCACACATTTAGGGAGTTTGCCATGCGCGACCGTGAGATGAAGTCGCTGAGGGAATACAGGCGAGGGCATGCATCATTTTCGCATATCATCCCTGCATTAATAAGAGTAGCTAAGATTGTTTGATGTATTGCTTTATCATTATTGCTTGATTAAATTGATAACATGTTAACCTTTGCTTTATAGTTCCTCCGAATTAGCTACTCATTCCCACCTGGGATGATATTTTAAAAAATACCACCCAGACTCTGGTTTAGATGCAGGTAATAGCGAGGTCTATACAGCAGAGTTGGACTTCGTAGGCGAGGCGGAAAGATTCTCCTACGTTCAACTATCGGGCGAATCTATGTAGATCTCATACCGATGCGCAGGGACTACTGGGATACTTGTTTAGTTGAACACATTTACTTACTGCATTTTATATGGTTAGAAACAACACATGTATATATTTAGCCCGGTTTCATACTCATACTCCGAACTTTGTGAAACGTTTTCATAATTAAATGCATATATTTCAGTCTTCCGCTTGCCAAATTTCATTAATTCTGGAGTATGATATGCCGTTTTAGTATAATCCCACTCATGTTTAAATGCACTAATATGGACGACATTCAATCATCACTATCTATGTTGCATAAGTGATGTGTTGGAACTCGGGAGTAGAGCTTTGCTCAACCCCTGATTTTCAACAGGTTGGATGTCATACATAAACACGTGAACCTTATAATAGCTCGATTCCATGTTACCATTTGACTCAGGACTGTCATTGGGTTTGGGTCAGGTCCTAGAGCAGCTGCACCTAGGTTAATTGCGGTAGTGTCTTTACAGGTTTGGGTCTTATTAGCTCTGGGTCTCATTTCCAAAGACCCGAATCTAGTTAGGTTCTTGGGTTCAATTTCAAGGTTAAATGAGAGCAATTACATGGTTGGGCTAACCCAATGGATAGATTAGATGGCACACACATGTGCCAGTTCAACACATGTGGTGTGTAAGGAGCTCTCTTATCATGACCTGTTTGGTTGACAAGTTGAATGAGTTTATCTCATTTTATTTAATCATAATTATGTATCAAAGACTAATTTTTTAGTAAAAATTACTTGAAAACTAACAATCATCATTTCTAATACATAATTATAATTAGCTAAAATGAGATTTTAGGTGCTACCAAACAGGCCCAAATGCATCTATACTACAAATTTCACAATGAAAGTTTGTTTTATGAACTCATATTTGGAACTGGGAAGTTCAAGAGATCGTCCAAAAAGTCTAGTATCTTTGCTCCAATATTCTTCAAATATGTTAGAGAATGTTCCATATACAACTAGTTGTTGACTAGAAAACCATGCAACTAGCTGTGTGTGGGGCCCACTTTGGTATGTGTAAGGCATGAACCTGTCTAGCAAGGTCACCCCATCATGAAAATGGGATTCCCGAAGGATTAGGTCAAGTCAATCATCAAATAAGAATATGTGGGACCCACCTAATAGTTGGATTGTCCTGATTTTTTTGTGCATCCCATTTATTTATTTATTATTATTATTATTATTGTGATGGGAAATGTCTTACACTCAACTTATAAAAAGTGAGCTTCATTTTATGAATGCTAGAAAGCATCATTAGAGTATGTTTGAAGAATGTGGTCACATGGTGTATTAGTAGTGGTACCAAGCTATTGAAGGGCTACATAGCGTGCGTTTGACATCCAAACCGTCCAAGAGGTGTGCCCCACCATGAAGGTCGAATAACCCAAAATTTTGGCTAGTCCAACCATCAAGCCAGCTACACCGTAGAAAACCATAACTGCTCAAAACCTACAAATTCAAGTGGCAGGGGCCACCTAGTGGGTGGATTGGCATGCACATCAAGGGGAGTGGTCCTGTTGTATGGGTTAGATGTCATACATAAACACGTGGACCTTATAATAGTTGGGTTCTGCATTACCATTTGACTCAGGACCGTCACTGGGTTCAAGTCGGGTCCTAGAGCAGCTGCACCCGGGTTAATTGCAGTAGTGTCTTTATAGGTTTGGGTCCTATTAGGTCTGGGTCTCATTTCCAAAGACTCGGATCTAATTAGGTTCTTGGATTCAATTTCAGGGTCAAATGAGAGCAATTACATGGTTGGGCTAACCCAATGGATAGATTAGATGGTACACACGTGCCAGTTCAACACACGTGGTGTGTGAAGGAGCTCTCTTATCAATGCCTGTTTGGTAGACAACTAGAATGGGTTTATCTCATTTTAGTTGATCATGATTATGTATCAAAGACTAATTTTTTAGTAAAAATTACTTGAAAACCAACGATCGTCATTTCTAATACATAATTATAATTAGCTAAAATGAGATTAGGTGCTACCAAACAGGCCCAAATGCATCTATACCACAAATTTCACAATGAAAGTTTGTTTTATGAACCCATATTTGGAACTGGGAAGTTCATGAGATCATCCAAAAAGTCTCACATCCTTGCTCCAATATTCTTCAAGTTTGTTAGAGAATGTCCCACATGCAACTAGTTGTAGACTAGAAAACCATGCAACTAGTTGTGTGTGGGGCCCAATTTCGTATGTGTATGGCATGAACCTATCTAGCAAGGTCACCCCATCACGAAAATGGGATTCACAAAGAATTAGGTCAAGTCAATCATAAGATAAGAATATGTGGGACCCACCTAATAGTTGGATTGTCCTGACTTTTTGGTGCGTCCCATTTATTTATTTATTATTATTATTATTGTGGGAAATGTCTCATACCCAACTTAAAAAAAGTGAGCTTCGTCCTATGAATGCTAGAAAGCATCGTTAGAGCATGTTTGAAGAATGTGCTCACGTGGTGTATTAGTAGTGGTACCAAGCTATTGAAGGGCTACATAGCATGCGTTTGACATCCAAACCGTCCAAGAGGTGTGTCCCACCATGATGGTCGAATACCCAAAAATTTGGCTGGTCCAACCATCAAGCCAGCTACACCGTAGAAAATCATGACTGCTCAAAACCTACAAATTCAAGTGGCAGGGGCCACCTAGTGGGTGGATTGGCATGCACATCAGGGGGAGTGGTCCTGTTGTACAGGTTGGATGTCATACATAAACACGTGGACCTTATAATAGCTCGGTTCTGCGTTACCATTTGACTCAGGACTATCACTAGGTTTGGGTCAGGTCTTAGAGCAGCTGCACTCGGGTTAATTGCAGTAGTATCTTTACTGGTTTGGGTCCTGTTAGGTCTGGGTCTCATTTCCAAAGACCTGGATCCAATTAGGTTCTTGGGTTTGATTTTAGGGTCAAATGAGAGCAATTATATGGTTGGGCTAACCCGATGGATAGATTAGATGGCACACACATGTGCCAGTTCAACATGTGGTGTGTAAAGGAGCTCTCTTATCATGGCCTGTTTCGTAGACAACTAGAATGAGTTTATCTCATTTTAGTTAATCATAATTATGTATCAAAGACTAATTTTTTAGTAAAAATTACTTGAAAACCAACAATCGTCATTTCTAATACATAATTATAATTAGCTAAAATGAGATTTTAGGTGCTACCAAACATGACCAAATGCATCTATACCACAAATTTCACAATGAAGGTTTGTTTTATGAACCCATATATATCTGGAACTGGGATGTTCATGAGATCGTCCAAAAAGTGTCGCATCTTCACTCCAATATTTTTCAAGTTTGTTAGAGAATGTCCCACATGCAACTAGTTGTAGACTAGAAAACCATGCAACTAGCTGTGTGTGGGGCCCACTTTCGTATGTGTATGGCATGAACTTGTCTAGCAAGGTCACCCCATCACGAAAATGGGATTCACAATGAATTAGGTCAAGTCAATCATAAGATAAGAATATGTGGGACCCACCTAATAGTTGGATTGTCCTGATTTTTTAGTGCCTCCCATTTATTTATTTATTATTATTATTGTGGGAAATGTCTTACACCCACTTATAAAAAATGAGCTTCGTCCTATGAATGCTAGAAAGTAAGCATCCTTAGAGCATGTTTGAAGAATGTGCTCACATGGTGTATTAGTAGTGGGACCAAGCTATTGAAGGGCTACATAGCATGCGTTTGACATCTAAATGGTCCAAGAGGTGTGCCCCACCATGATAGTCGAATAACCCAAAAAATTTGGCTGGTCCAACAATCAAGCCAGCTGCACCATAGAAAGCCATAACTGCTCAAAACCTACAAATTCAAGTAGCAGGGGCCACCTAGTGGGTGGATTGGCATGCACATCAGGGGGAGTGGTCCTGTTGTACGGGTTGAATGTCATACATAAACATGTGGACCTTATAATAGCTCAGTTCCGTGTTACCATTTGACTCAGGACTGTCACTAGGTTTGGGTCAGGTCCTAGAGCAGCTGCACCGGGGTTAATTGCAGTAGTATCTTTACTGATTTGGGTCCTGTTAGGTTTGGGTCTCATTTCCAAAGACCCAGATCTAATTAGGTTCTTGGGTTCGATTTTAGGGTCAAATGAGAGCAATTACATGGTTGGGCTAACCTGATGGATAGATTAGATGGCACACACGTGCCAGTTCAACACATGTGGTGTGTAAATCAGCACTCTTATCATGGCCTGTTTGGTAGACAACTAGAATGAGTTCATCTCATTTTAGTTAATCATAATTATGGATCAAAGACTAAATTTTTAGTAAAAATTACTTGAAAACCAACAAATGTCATTTCTAATACATAATTATAATTAGCTAAATCGAGATTTTAGGTGCTACCAAACAGGCCCAAATGCATCTATACCACAATTTTCACAATAAAGGTTTGTTTTATGAACCCATATTTGGAACTGGAAGGTTCAAGAGATCATCTAAAAAGTCTCACATCTTTGCTCAGATATTCTTTAAGTTCGTTAGAGAATGTCTCACATGCAACTAGCTGTAGACTATAAAACCATGCAACTACATGTGTGTGGGGCCCACTTTGGTATGTGTATGGCATGAACTTGTCTAGCAAGGTCACCCCATCATGAAAATGGGATTCGCGAAGAATTAAGTCAAGTCAATCATCAGATAAGAATACATGGGACCCGCCTAATAGTTGGATTGTCCTGAATTTTTGTGCGTCCCATTTTCTTGATGGGGAATGTCTCACACCAAACTAATTGATGTAAACCAGAAAATCGTCCGGCTAGCTTCAAGTGGAGCCACCATGGTCATTAAACTGTCAGGTAAGGTTGTTTCTTCGTGGTAATAGGATGCTCTAATTAAAATTATACTAATTCAATTATAAAATAATCCACATAAAAATATAGGGCCCACCTGCTGATCGGACCATCATGATTTTTGGTGTGTCCCACACACACACACACACACACACACACACAGACATATATATATATATATATATATATATATATATTTGTGGGAAATGTCTCACACCCAACACATTGGTGTAGGCCAGAAACCCATACTACCTACATTTTCGGAAAAAAAGAAAAAGAAAAGAAAGAAAGGTTACATGTGGAGCCACTCATTGGAGATAGGATGTCCCAAAAATCGGTGTAATTTACTTACAAGGTAAGCCACATCATAGAATATTGTGGTGCCCACCGGTTAGTTAGACCATCATAATTTTTGGTGCGTCCTATTCTCTCGGTTTGGCGACCTTGGCTTATCGATTTTGTGCCATAATGGGCCCCACATGCATCTAGCGATACAATTTTCTCATATACAACTTGTAGCGTGGGAAATGTTTCCCATATGAGAATCACAAACAAACATTCACATGTAACCTTGTCTTTTCAGAAAATGTGGTCCATCCATCCATCTATCAGTTTACACGTTCAACATCAATTGACAACCGATGGTACGTCACAACGTGTAGACATTGCCCTTTTTCTTCTTCTCTTTTTCACTGCTTTTTCTTTTTGCTTTTTTCAAGAAATTGGAGGGTATATCGGCCTTTTCCCATGTGTGACGAGTCTACATGTGTAACCGTTCATGTCCTTTCTTGGGTCGTCCTTCCAATTTCTGGGCATGGGATTTTCTCGGGAGATTTTGACGTTTCTCTCGTCAATATTATTTGGAAAATCTCGCGGGAAGTAAAACATTTAAAAAGAGAAATGCTCTAAGACTCTCACATCGCTGTGAGTTATAGTGCTTCTAGTTGCATAGGTTCACTTGGACAGTCTAATTAATTAATCTGAACCGTCCGTTAAGTCCATAACACTTTTCATAGGCTACTGAGAAGAAATTGCACTGATATGATGATCCAATCCCTCCTCAATTTGGCTTTTTTTTTTCTATATCCTTCCTTTCTTTAAAAGCCATGGATGGGATGTTTATGATTGCCTTCTAAAAGTGATTCTTTAGAATCATAAACAATACCTGATGGTCCTTAACAAATAGATGGTTCAAATTGTTAATTGGGCCTTTTCTTGTACATGATCTTGACTGTCCATATTGAAGGCCATTGATCAAATGCTTAATATTGGTTAAGTCCAGCAATATTTGCATGATGGCCTATCAAAATTGCATGAATCTAATGAACAGTCCGGATAAGTGAATCGGACTGTGATTGACCTCATACAACTAAGAGCACTGTAACTTAATGATGCTATGAGGCAACTGGAGCATGTATCATTACAAAAGTATATCCACCGAGAGACTTTGATACCTTGGCAGAGTGTGATAGATAATATGGTTTATAAAAATTATTTAGAAATTACATACATGGTACGAAAGTAGTCGAAATAAACCATCTAATTAACTATAGTAGCCCGTCACTAGCTAAAAAGTCACCATCTTAAACTTAGGATCCGAGCACACATCTTAGACCCGAGTTTGGTTGCGTGACTTGTGCACTAAGTATACTTAACTTGCAAATGTGTAATTTTCTCCTAGGTGATAGTTCATGTATTAATGGGGTGGAAACTACGTTCCATGCATAATCATTCACAGATACTAAAGCAAAAGTGACTTTCATTTATTTCAAACATCTACAGCCATCCAAGAACACTCCCATTTAGAAGCTTATTCAAATACAATCATCAAATAATCAACGCGATGAATCTTAAATTACTGTCCAACACTAATCAACGCAAAAATGTAAACAACACTTAAGCACAAGTACTCGAATAACTTGAAACAGAAACCAATTTCAAGAATTAACACACTTGTCTTGAGTATTCAAAATAAATAAAATTCGACAATAAGTCCAATGCAGTGACATCTTCTTTCGTCAAATAGGACCACGTGTCCCGTAAGTCATTAGCCGACTCGGCCGCATTCTCTCATACTCTTGGGTCATCTCATCAGCCTCCGTTATATCTATACAGTTTTTCATTAATAAAACGTAAGCTGGGTAGGCCTGGTGAGAATTTTGGCATGGTGCATGTATATTAAAATTAAAATAACAAAAAAATTAAAAAGAAACATAAAGTGCATAGAATAACTATTAAAGTTGTGTAAATGCATAATATGTATTAATGCATAAAATGAGATAACCATACACTTACTTGAGTTGGATAACCGTTAACTTGCATTTACTGCTTAGGCAGGCTTCTACTAGTTTGGTAGGCATAGGCATGACATGCATCTACCACTTGGGCAGACTTCCACCAGTTTGATAGGCATGGGCATGACCTGCATTTGGAAGCAAGGCTATCAAAATAAACTTGTTTGGAGAGGTCCCCCAGGATATACTTGGCATGTAGTGTGCATGCAAGATATTAATATTCAATTATAATTACATAGTTGTAAACAAATTGATCACATACATATAGAATTAATATCCTAGATTATGGGCAATATATATTACATTTTTTTTTTGTTAACTCGTTAGTACACGAGTTGTCAATTCATACTTCAGTGTTATCCACCCCCACTAGGGATCGATACCAAGACCTCAGTGTTGAAACAAGGTATCTTTCACTCAGTCTACCCCTTGAGCTATGGATCAGGGTGTGACAATACAGATTACATGTGAATTAATGAAATCAACAATAAAATAGTTTTCAATTGAAACGAAATGGATCATGTATTCAACGAACATTCAATTAGATGGCTTCTAATTAACTAAACAAACAAATAGTAAAACGTAACAGTGAGTTGGATATAACATGTACTTCAAAGTTATTTTAACTCTAACGGAGATTAAATATGTTGGGATCACTCACTTGTACCTCGGTGATATTAATTCTATTATATTAACTAAATTAGAACAAATTAAAAATTCCTAATACATCATATACGTGAAATCATTTTATTGATCACATTAATTCATATGGTGGAGCCTATTTTGATGGATCAATTTCTAAATTGGAGTCCACACGGAAGATTACAGGCTATCAAATTAAATTCCTTCAAATCCAACAATTAACATGGGGTTTGTGATCACCACAACCTAACGCGTGACTCACTAGATCAAATCAAAGTGCCCCCGTGTCATCTAGAAATATTTAAATTGCTTGGACATGTATAATATCTTCGAATTTATGATTAAAATGTGATCAAGAATCCATATTTTCAATTTTGAAAATGAATAAATCTGATCCGTCATCTATCGATCAACTTGACCACAGTCAATTGAATCAATACAAATCAATGCATTATCAATCATATCAATGATCCGTCGATTGAATCAATTGTCGAATCGACAGTCTCTAGACTCAATTCGATTTTGACCAATGGGATTGAAAATTTGAGATTTTTCTACATTTTGTTTTTAGAATCTAATTACTCATGTTTTTTAGATCCAAACCGACCATTGGCCTTCTTATAATCGATTAAGAAAGAGGTCTAATGATCAGCTCGATTCGAAACCTTCATGGTCCACATCCTTCAAAATTATATGATTTGATAATAATTGTCGTTTGATCAGTGCGGTCCACCAGACAGTCAGTTCGATTTGATATTCAGGATCCTAGTGTAGTTCGATCTTAAAAATCAGATAGACCGTATAGATTGGATCTCACACATCCGTTGACTTGACACGATACACAATGCATGATGTGTTATCCATCACCATTGTTTTGTACGGTCAACCAGATGATCAAGCTGGTTTGATTCTTCAGATTTCTATATATTTCAACCTTGAAAAACAGATGGATCATGTGGATCTAATCCCACACATCAAGGTACCCCTACACGATGCTTTACCCCAATTTGCAAAACAATTATATAGAGAAGTGTCTTTCTGTATTAAATGCACACAATGGACATACAACTAATCTAAACAATTCATTGCGAAGGTATGAATGGAATTACTTCGATTACAAGAAAAAGGAAGAAAAAAGGATCAAAATATTAACCTGAATCAAGCTTCTCCTCAAAATTCTCTCTAATCTCCCTCTTTGTTCTCTCTATCTACGGTTCTTCTGGTTAAGAGAGGATTTCTCCCGTATCCTCCCTCGAGAAGGGGACGTTTGCAATAAGAAATAAAAGGGATAAGAAAAAGATCGCAACCGATTTCTCATCTCACCTTAAAAATTCAAATTGAAATTCGAATTTTAAAAGAAATAATATTTATTTATTTATTTTTGAAAAAGAAGTTGGATCATTACACAGGTGGATGTGTGAAATGGGTTAGGTTTACCCCTAGCAAGGTGAAGTGTAATAAGGTTGATATTTGCTGCCAAGTAGATTAGTTTATCGGTTATGATGCATTTGACCCTGCCAATGAGATGGGTATTCGAGGTCATATACCATAGTGTGTTTGGGTATCAATCCCAATACTTCCTATATGATAATTGTATTTGATATGTTGGATATTTGGAGAGATGTATTAGATATTCTTCTTGGAGGCGTGGCATACATGATTGCATTGCATTATGTTTAACTGGTATTGCATATGGATAGCATTGGGCACTCTGACATTGGTAAATTGAATAAAAAGACATTGAAACTCATGAGATATGTATTCAGTGATTTTTTTTTAGCTCATACCGTCCTTATTTTCATATTTTTTCAGGGCAAGATAGACATCAGAAGTTGCTTAGCATTGATTTTTTCTGTGCACTCTAACATTGGTTTTTTTTTTTTTTTTTTCCTTTCATTTTTACACACATATACCACGAGCACTAGATCCTAAGATCTCAATGTTGAAACAAAGTCAATCTATATAATAATATTAATAGAATAAAAAATTAGAGATGCTTTCTTAAGCACCTCATTAATTAATATTATTATTGTGAAAAATCTTATCATCCCTAGGAAAAAAAAATCTCAAAACTTTCCAATCACGTGCCAAGAGAAAAGTCAGGACCTGAACTTCGTTATAAGGGAATGACAAAGTCAGCGAATTGGTTGGAATTTATTAGACAGTAAATTAAAAAATGAAACTATCCAACAGGCCTATTTTAAAAAACAAGTGCCCATGAATTAAAGGTTAGGGTCATCAAACGAATCTGATTTTGAGCTTGTGACCTGGCAACAGTTGTCCCACTGCACAATCTAGCTGATGTTATTCTAGGGACGCGGATTTCCCACGAAAAGCCTTTTGGTGGAAGTTCCTGCGCTCGGATGCTAGGTGTGAGAAATCCACACGGTCCAGCCATTTTTGAAGCTCATTTTAGGGCATGCAGCCAAAAATGAAGTGTATCCAAAACTCAAGTGGGCCGGACGAGAGGGAAAACCGAGGAAAAAGTTTTTTACCATTGAAACCTTCCTGGGATCTACCTTGATATTTATATGTCTTTCAAACCATTTATAAGGTCATTCCTACTTGGATGAAGTGAATATGTCATCCAAACCATTTATAAGGTCATCTAAACCATTCGCCTGATATGAAACTTTGTAGCCATATAAATGTTTCAAACGGTGGTAACTTAATTTACACTGTTTCCTCTCGTACAGCCCACTTCAATTTTGGATACACTTCATTTTTAGCTGCATACCTTAAAAAGAGATCCCAAAACGGATGAACGGTGTGGATTTATCACAAACATTACTGTGGGCCCCACCTAGCACACCAGGAAGTAACTTCCTGGCAAAGGCTTTTCCGAGGAAATCCGTGTCCTAAAATATTTTAGGGCGCCGACTAGGTACTACCCCCGCTCGGAGCATGCGGAGGCTCCTAGGGCAACTGAGGGGCCACTGTGATGCATAAAGTTTATCCACACCGTTCATCCATTTTTACATATCATTCTAAATTATGAATACAAAAATAACGAATTTCCAATGCCCAAATGGACCACACAGTGGGAATTAAATTCCTACCGTTGAAAATTTCTTAGGGACCGATTAGGACAATATTTGTTTTTTTGCTTCTTCTAATGGTATATGACCATACCAACAGGTTGGATGGAAAATAACTGACATAGTGGACCTTAAGAAGGTTTCAATGGTGAGCATCCTTACTACCGCTGCTTTATGTGTTGTGGTCCATTGAGCCTTAGATCTACCTAACTCATAAATCACGGTGGCCCCTCAGTGACCCCTGGAGCCTCTGCCTGTCCCGAGCCCAGAATAGGTGGGGGTAGTACCTAATCCGCGCCCCTTATTTTAGTTGGAAACGGATTGGTTACTACCCCTGACACCAGCCCGGTGGCTGATGGTCGGTGCTATGTGGGCCCACCATGATGTATGTGTTTCATCCATTCCGTTCATCCATTTTTACAGATCATGATAATGAATGATACCAAAAATGAGAGGGATATAAATCTCAGGTAGACCCCACCACAGGAAAACAATAATCATTGGATATCCACCATTAAAATCATCCTAAGGCGCACTGTACTGTTTATTTTACAGCCAATCTGTTGATTAGGTCATACGGACCCAGATGAAGAGAAAAAATAAATATCAACTTGATCTAAAACTTTATGTCCCTCAAAAAGTTTTTAATGGTCGACGTTCATTCAACGCTGTTTCCTGTGATGTGATCCCCTTGAGATTGGTATGTATCTCATCTTTTGTATGATGTCATAAAATTATCTCGAAAAATAGATGGACAGCATGGATGAAACACATACATCATGGTGGGGCCCACAGAGCACCGACCGCCAATCCCTTTCCATTTTAGTTGATACATGCCACGTGTACAATTGGTATGTGCCAGCGTATGAAGCGTTATACACAACCTCAGTTGACTCCTCATATTTTTATTATAAATTAATAAATAAATTTATAAAGTGAAAAATATGGGCAAATATTTAATCTAAAATTTAAAATATTTATATTATTAAACCGCATAATTGGGTATAATATCGTGAGAATTAAAATATACGCAAATTTGAAAATCTCATGATAATATTGCTCGATGAATGTTCCACGAAATATAGCGATATTTTCAAAATCTCGTAAATATTTGTCGCGATGCAAGTATTTCAATTATTTGATTTTCTTGGTTTGACTTAATACAGCCGTAAGAAACGGAACAACTACTGCCCTCTCTCCACATTACACGTGTCATGGTCATGTCTCAATTGGGACCATTGATCCAATGATCCAGTCATGGATGTCCTTATCACGCATCAGACAATTCCTCATGGCTCTAATTTCTTTTCAATTCTCGGCACTTAGTGCTGATTACAGACCAGTTCCGTTTTTCACCGTTGATCTGAAGATCATCTAGTCAGATCTCTGTGTATCTTTAAATATTTTCCATGCATAGTGGGACCCACTAGATAAAAGGTCCGGATTATTTTATTAGCATGTGATCTTACCTTAATAGCATATCAGATATTAATTATTAAAAAATACCATCCACATTGATTAAGCTTTAATTATCAATTTCAGGCCAATGAAATCAGCCAATCGGTGTGCTTTTGCATGCAAATGAATGTGACATTTCTGCCTTTCTCAATCAAACGTAACAAATATCGAGAGAAACTTTGATACTCTGGCGGAGTGTGATGGATGATACCCAGGCATTTATACGTGAAATAAAATGAGTCAAATTAAGCTGTCCAAATTATGGTTCCGAGCCTAGATGTATCATGAATTGAAAATTTATGCTTATTTGATTATCTGACCAATGGATTTATGGACATTTATTGGATGGTTAAAAGTGGAAAAACATCCAATGGTCCCCATTTCAATGAATGAGTTTCATCTAGAGGTTAGGATTGTTCTTACAATATGATCTTGGGATGTGACCTAGCTATGTCCACTATTGCCTAACTAACCATAAAAATCATTTTCAAATTGTCTAACCTTAGTTATGGGTGAAATGCTTGTTGGTAGATTCACTTAACTTAGGGTTTCAAGCTAGAGAGTGCGAATTTCAACATTGATGTCATGGTTTGACTACCCACGTGGTTTGTGTAAAGAACAAAGAAAAAGTCACTTTCTTTCTAACAAAAGATTAGAGTTTCGCACCATTTGAAAGAGATGGTCTAACTGGTTGGACCATAATTTATGTTCCAACCATCATTTGATTTGCACCCTTTAGAAGATATGGTCTAACTGGTGGGACCATAATTTATGGTCCACCTAATGAATAACCTTTGACTTATCATGTGAGTGCAACAACCAACCATTGATCAGATGCGTGGGACACATATAGGAGATATTGTCCAGCTATTGATAATAATTTTACAAGTGTGGCCTATTTGACAAGTGAATGTGGCTGATTTTTGCACAAGATATGGAAGCAACCAATTGGTTGAGGAGATAATAGGTTGGAAGTTATTCACTGTGTGGATAGTAAACTTTGGTTCAATTGGTCAGACATCGGACGTAAATTTTCATTGTTATAAAAAATAAAATATTTTACTTTTAGAAACTAAAAGTAAACTTTAGTTCAATTGCTTGGACTTTAGGCTAAATTTTCTTTTTTATAAGAAAAATAAAATATTTTACTTTTAAAAACTAAATAAATGTATTATATCTTAAAAAAATAAAAACCTCATATGAATTAGTAAGAAGTTGAGTTTTTGCAATACATAACCCAGGGTTTTGCTAGGCCCTTTTTTTTTTATAATTTATTAGAAGCACTTTGTACTATCCACGTGTGTCCTTCATTTTGTCACTTTGTTTGGGTCCATGTATATAAGTTACTGTGCATTTGAGGAGAGAACTAAATTCTAATTAGTTAATTTTTAACATTCTAATTATAAAGTTGGTTGAATGTGTCTGACACATGATTATATATATGACTTTAGTAATATATATAGCATATACAATAGGAATTTGTATGAGCGGTAGTTACATGCTTTGTCATATATAAACAAATTTCTACTACTGCATGACTATCTTTGGAAAAAAAAAAAAAAAAGAAACATAAATGACCATAGTAAGAAGGATACCGCGTAGAAGCACACAAAGTCTCTCTTTAGCCAATAGAAAGGATAGCATATCCCTTTAAGGTTTTGTATATTCTTGACTACAATGACCTTGTACTCTCATATTTCCTTCTCACATTTATTGTTCTTTATAACATTTTTGCTATTCATATCAGATAATTAAATATAAGAACAATGCTCAAAGTGTAAAAGTTTATATTAAATTATAAATGTGTGAGTTCATTATGTTTTAAAGATAATTTGCTAGTTTTAAACCTATGAATATGATATTTTCATCTCCAATTTATTCATTTCCTTCTTTGTGTATTACCTTGTTCTTTCCAACTAACCGATTTAAAAATACGTGGTGGCTCACTCTCATGTCCAGGTAGGTAAAAAGATCACATGGATAATATTATCTTCTTGGCCACGAAGATTTTCAATTATGATTCAAGTCACAGTTCGATCATCGATTTAAACAGTCTGAAATACTATAGGACTTTGCCATGTCTACATTTGATGGGTCACCAACATTTTTTAATGGTGCAATACTTACACCGGAGTCTAGCTTTTAGGTGTGTTGTGCGGAGCCTTGATTCCTACCATTGTGTTTCATGTGGTTGAGAAGTCAAACTCAGACCATTAATCTGATGGATCCTACCATGGGTAGCCTCCAGTGTAAAAATGCATCAATTGGAGAATCTGGCCATACCATTAGTATTCTTTTTCCCCCTGGAATGTGGACTGGAATCCTTTTTAAAGACCCACCATCCATTTGAGGACGGCCAATCATACAAATAAGATTGTGGGGTCAGTGTGACTTTTATATTATGGGCCATCAACAAGAAGGCCGACCAGATGAGTGGTCCACTTTCTAAATAATACACTTGAATAATGCAAGGCTTTAGCTGTTCCAAAAACTAGTAGCTTGGAAAATATTGCCCGTGACTAGTTGGATTATATGTAGTAGAGATGTGAAGCGGCGGTGGGTCCATGACCTCATTACATTTTATTTATTTTTATTTTTATTTTTTTACTTTATTTTAAAATTATTGTTTTACGTCAATATAAAAGGTTTGCTTCGTAAGGCCTTTAGCCTTTCGATCTAGGGTCATCTTTCAGAGATCCACACACTTATTTGATGGGTCTCACCTTCAATGGTGATCATAGGTAAGAAATGGACTGAAGTATTTCAACTCTTTAATCATTCGACTCCATAAAATTAGATGATTAAGGTAGTTAAATTAGATTGATTTTGGGTATGCTCACCACATACAATGAAGCCAACGATTTGCACGGTCCCAGAATAGCGGATGGGTGACCCTGAATTAGAAAAAAGTGGCGACGATTGCTATAGTCTACCCAATATATATATATATATATATATATATATATATATATATATATATATATATATATATATATATATATATATATATATATGGTCTATGTGGCTGTGTGGGCCCCACTGTGATGTGTGTCGAACATCAATACCATGCATTTGATGGGTCCCCTTTAAATTATGGGATATCCCAAAAATCAGCCGTATATGGAACTCAGGTGAGCTGTACCATCTAAAATAATGTGAAGACATGCCTAAAACATATAAAAGCACTCGGTGGGGCCCACATGAGTTTCGCATGTAGCTGAAACTTGGTCTGATCCCTCATCCAAGTGGGACACACATAATGGATGGGCTGGATTTGTGAAGCACATCTCGGTGGGCCCAATAAATAATTATGAATGTTTTAATGGGAAGGGAACCCCTCTCAACTGTTGTATGAGGTGTGGCCCACCCAAGTCATTGATTGACTTCATTTTTAAGGCCATGGCTCACCATGGAATGCTGCATCTTGCATCTGACTGATAGGGTAGATGTTTGACTCACATCATGGTGGGCTCCACACAGCTTGACCTCATGGGAAGTTCCCATGAGGTCCACTTCATAGTACCATTTCCATATATATATATATGAAAAGGTTTTATGCGGTTGAGCTCATGGGAACTTCCCATGAGGTTGAGATATGTGGGCCCCACCATGACGTGTGTTTAACATCAACACCGTTCATTTGATGGGTCTGAGATATCCCAAAGATTAGCGATATTCGAAACTCAGGTGAACCATACCATCTAAAATCATATAAAGATATACCTAAAACATATAAAAGCACTTAGTGAGGCTCACTTGAAATTTGGATGCGTCTGAAACTTGGCTTGACTCCTCATCCAATTGGGACACATATAATGGATAGGTTGGATTTGTGAACCACATCTCGGTGGGCCTAATAAATGATTATGAATGTTTTAATGGAGGGTAACCCCTCTCAACTTTTGTATGTGGTGTGGCCCACACAAGTCACATATTAAGTTGATTTTTAAGCCCTAGGCCCACCATGAAATGGTACATCTAACTAATGGGGTAGATGTTCAACAGGCATCGCGGTGGGCCCATACACCTCGACCTCATGAGAAGTTCCTATGAGCTAGACTGCATAGAACCTTTTTCTTATATATATATATATATATATATATATATATATATATATATATATGTATATATATATATATATATATATATATGTGAATAGGTACTATGCGCTCGACCTCACGAGTCCGTCCCATGATGTCGAGTTGTGTGGGCCCCACCGTGATGCGTTTCGAACATCTACCCCATCAGTCAGATGCACCATTCCATCATGGGCCTAGGTCTCAAAAATCAAGTCAATCCGTGACTTGTGTGGGCCACACCACATACAGAAGTGGGGAGGGGCCATGCACCATTAAAACATTCATAATCATTTTTTATGCCCACCGAGATGTGGTTTGCAAATCCAGGCCATCCATTATGTGTGTCCCACTTGGATGAGGGTTTAGACCAAGTTTTAACAGCATTCAAAACTCAGGTGGGCCCCACCAAGTGTTTTTATATATTTTAATGGTGTCTTCACATGATTTTAGATGGTATGGCCCACCTGAGTTCCGTATACGACTGATTTTTGGGATATCCAATAATTTAGAGGAGACCCATCAAATGCACGGTGTTGATGGTTGACACGCATCACAGTGGGGCCCACACAGCTCGACCTCACGGGAGCTTATCATGAGGTCGAGCGCATAGTGCCTTTTCCCTATATATATATATATATATATATATATATATATATAAATGATAACAGGATTGCTATAGTTGATCAGTCTAGGCCTAGGTAGCTCGAAGTGGGGTCATTTTACCAAGACCCAAATAGTAGCCATAAAAAACATAGTTTATTTTGGATCTTGAGAGGACCCACACCCGACCATTCGGTAATTTAGTTTGAAGTTTTGCAACTAAACAGAATTCTTGAATATAACAAGTCAGGTTCAAAGATCCATTAGGTTAACCCAACGCATTTGTACTGCTAAATTGGCTTGGTTTTGGTGCCAACTGATGATAATGGTGTGTCCCACCTTTTGCACTGATCGAATATTTTACACATGGGACACCCGACATGATGCAAAGTAGTTGTATATGAAAGTTTACGTACAGCTGCTTTATGTGATCATTTCTAACAACAACAAGGACAATGACAACAACAATAATACCTTTTAAGTACTAATATTATTAATACTACTATTGTTAGAGGTGGGCACTGGACGACCCGATTCGGCTAACTCGACTCGTCTAATTCATTCAGATCCGACTTGGCCTGAATCGAATGGGTGAGTCGGTCTGAACCAAGTAGGCTTCGCCCAATTCGAACTCAAATTGAGTCGAGTTCGAGTTACTTAGTAACTTGACCTAACTCAACCTGAAACTTGATCCAGTTAGACCCGACTCGATCTGAAACCCGACTCTCTAACCCTACCTGCCATACCCTACCCCAACCCGATCCTAAAATCTCTCTCTCCCTCCCTCATCCTCCCCATCTTCCAAGCCCGACCTCTCTCCCTCCCTCCCTCATTCTCCTCATCTTCCAAGCCCGGTAACCACCCACCACCATCACCCTTGTCCTCCTCTCCACTCTCTTGGTCTCTCCCTCCCTCATCTCTCGATCCGACTCGGTGCCAACTCAACCCGCCATGATAATTCTTACTGAATTGGACTCGGTTCAGATCAGTCTAGGCCAGACTAGACTCGGATCGAGTCAAGCATGCTGGACTCGACATCGAGTCAGATCGAGCTCAGGTTAGGCCTATTTCAAAACCGAATCGAGTCGACTCAGCCCTAACTCGGTCCAACTCGACTCGATGCCCAGGTCTAAGTCTAACTACAGTGCAGCAACAACAGGGCAGCAGGCACAGCAACATTGTAGGTGATTAAATATACGCTAATATATTAGTATAATACAAGTGAAGGTGGCAGTATATAGCCATGAGCATATGTACTGTTGCACATGCGCGAAAGGTCCACGTTGACGGTAATAAAGCAATGATATAGTAATATACTACTAATAATATTATAGTATTATGGTACAACTGAGATTTTCTGAACACACGCGAATGTTATACCCTTCCATCTACATTCCGACGGACGTGCCAATATGGCGCATGTGGAACATTTGGTCCAAAAATCAGGTAGCTCAACTCATTAGTTGGGGCGCTACATGAAGCAAATGGACAGTTGAATAAATATTTCCTAGCCGGCCGTTCATTTGTCATGGACGTTGTGGTCCATCTTGGGAGTTAGCTGGCCTGATTCTTGGGCCTAGTCATCTGCAGATTGTGTTCCGTCTATCAGATCGCTTGGATCTTGCACATGTTTTCTGTGTTGTTAGATATATTGGCGTGTGACAGGTGAAGATGTAAACGCAATGCGATGCGTTGCTTATATCTTATGAAGGGTGATGCTATCACCCACGCCTAACATTGTACATGAAATTTTCTATTAAAAATTGCCATATTCTCCTAATATTTTAGTCACTTATATTTTCGGTGGTAAAAAGAAAAAAAAAATAATCCTATTCTTTTATGGTACCGGTCCCACCATGTGGTGGTACCGAGTTCCTGTGGATCCTACTCAACTGTGCATCCAATCTACCCCGTCCGTTAGATGCACCCTTAGATGTTAGGCCATGGATGAGAAATGAGCCACAATGGGAACTCGGGTGAGACATGCCACTGGGAACAGTTTAAAAGGGCTGTTCATTAATAAAACCTTTCTCATTGTTTGTGCACCCATCATATTGTATACATGCCATAAGTTTAAAATTAAATGGTTACGACAGTTAAATTAATGTGATTAATGATATATTTTTTTACAAAAATTAAAGTTAATTTTATTTTAAAAGAAAGTAAAAAAAAAATAAAAAAAAATCACATAATTAATTATTTCTGTGTGGTCATTAGTTGGGTCTAGGCATGGGTCCATTTTACCAGTACCTAAGTTGGAGCCATTAAAATCTGGGTCTATTTCGGATCCTAAGAGGACTTGGACCCAACCTATCCACTTGGACTTTTGAACATAGACCGAATCCTTAGATCTAAAATTTGGACCCAGATTCACTAACTGGCAAGTCAGGTCCATTGATGCATTAGGTTGACCCAATGCATTTGTACCGTTTAATTAGCCTGATTTTGATGCAAACTGATGATCATGGTGTATCCCACATTTTGGACTGATCAGATATTTTACACATGGGATGTGGGACCAGATACAAAGTAGTTGTATATGAAAGTTCACATACAGCTGCTTTACTTGATCATCTCTCATAATAATAACGACATGTTTGCCATTCACATATGTTGCCATGTACAAACGCGCTGCGTTTCTCAGAGATCTTATGAAGGGTGATGCTATCATCCACGCCTAACAATCTACATGAAATTTTCTATTAAAATTTGGCATATTTCGAATATTCTAATGATGTATTTTTCTCACAAAAATTTAAAAATAAAAAATAAAAAAATCACATTCTTTTATGGTACTGGCCTGTGGGGCCCACTCAGCTTTGCCGTCCATTAGCCCCTTAGATTCTAGGCCATTAGGTGAAAAATCAGCCAGAATGTGAACTCGGGTGGGACACGCCACAAGGAACAGTTCGGAGAGGATGTCAACCAATAGAACCTTTCCAATTGTTTGTGGGGCCCACCGTGTTGTGCACATGTCATGTAATCCATTCATCAGTTGCGCTCAACTAGGATGAAGGGACAGACCAAAAACACCTGGCCATTTCAAAACCCAGGTGGACCATACTACATGAATTTCAAAGTGTTAATTTTACATTGTTCCCTGCTTTGTATCCCACCTAAGTTTTGCATCAACATGAATTTTGGGGTCTGATATGAACATAAGGGGAAGAAAACAATGGATGGGGTGGATCAGAAGCACATTTGAGATGGCCTCTACGGAAGCCTTGTACTGCCACAAGTTGTGGTGGTGTGGTTCCATATAAACACACCTCTATGTATATATGTATATATAGTTTTAATTTTCCATTATCTTTTTTAATTCTAAAATCTTGTGGCCCACATGATTTTTTGGATTTATATACTCTTGTCTCTAACCATATGATGTAGAGCAGGTGGAGGATATTTTCTTGGCAGATATGGACCAAAGAAAGCCACATCAGATGCGGAAGTGATTAGGATTGACAAAACCCTAAAATAGGCGTATCTTGCAAACCAGAATGAGTTATTTGACGTATTATATATAGTTTTGGGTAGGAGAAGCTACTTTAGCTAGCCAACCTGCTGGGTTACCCATGGCGGATTTGTGAGATTCCATTAGATCGACGGTCGAAAATCCATTTTAATTTCATTTTTACTGTCTATAGTAAGTTTTGTTCGATCATAACTCTTGATCCTTTGAACTTTAGGAGTCATGCCCAACATAAAAAGGGTTTAGAAAAATTAGGAGAATATTGTGATTAGGCCAAATTGGACACTTATTATTTTTGGCCAAAAACCATGAAGTCTAGTATAAATCATGACCGTCTATAAATTGTAAGTTTATTATTTATAGTACGTCACGTTTTTAGAGAGTTTGAGTTTGAGTTTGATTCTAAACTTCTTCCTATGTTTAATATCACTATTTAAAGGATTCTAAATTCATTTTTATCATCAATCAAATTCTTTTCAAATTTATTAGAAATTTTTTCTATTTTCCTCGTGAATTCGAAGAATCTCTGTGAGGAGTCCAGAGACCGTGGATTCGGAGTAATTATCCCCTAAGGAAGATGGTGATCGACCTCATCACGTCCATCCGTGCGTCACCATAGCTCATGTATTCTCGTGTGGTGCACTTTGGTATTCTCTAAAATAGGAATATTGCGTGATTTTTTACTACAAAGGAACAACTTATGGAAAGTGTTTCAATCAATCCAACCGTTTCTCCCATTTGGATACATGAAAATGTTTTGGAAGCATTTTCTTTTTGAAAAGATTTTACTTCAAAATGGTGGTAGTATATTTCTTTTATAAAAGCCAGTTTATCATTCTCCTAAGATTTTTTATTTTTTTCTTTAAAACACACACTCACAACTCACACACTCACACTACAATAGGATTTTACCACAATGAGTACCTAAACCCATGACCTTGTTGAAACTCCTGTGAGTTTACCACTGAGGCATGAGTAAGGACCTAATTCTCCTAAGAAATCTACCATGACAACATTTTTTTTTTCTTTTCTTTGATTGAAAGTTTAGGTCTCAATCATTTATTGTCTTTCCTCCTCTTTAATATAATAGCCCATTTGATATGAAGGAAAAACAAGGAAAATGAAACACTTTTTATGATGAGATATTTCACTATATTTGGTTTAAAAAGAAAATAGAAGATTACACCTACTTTTATATTCTTTTTCTATCGTGTTTATGTTGGGGGTCCCTCCTTATGTGGAGCTAGGACCCACATGTGTGGCTTAAGTAATCTTTTTTTAATCACGTGTGTGTGTGAGTATTTTTTGTCTTTTTTCTAAGTAAACTAAACGAAGAAAAAATGGACATTCTTTGTGTAGAGATTATTATTGTTTCAACACAAAAAGATTTTTTTTTTCCATTTTTTAGAGAAAAAGAAAAAAAGAAAAAATATATTTTATGGAAGAGGAAGAACAAAAGCCTTCTACTACTAAAATCTTCGCATTCGGGTTTGTGAGGGTTCATCTATAATATTAGTTTTTTCAATTGTCTTCTCCAAGAGTCGTGTTGAGAGTTTTCTACAATCCCTATTTGTTGAGGAATTTCTTTCTTTCATGGTTGCTTTTAATTCACCTTTGGATGATGTAATTTTGATATCCAAGAAAGGCTTCTTAATAATTGTACTTTCATTATTTTTATTATAGCGAATTTACGTCGTATTAGGTCTCATAGTTTGTTTCTTCACAATGGAGAGTTTTCCACATAAAAAAATCCATATCTCTTGCACTTTACATGCTTGATGATTTGCTTACTTATGTTGGAAATGATTATTATTTAATTAAATATTTTATATTGTTAATCCCATTGATTTGCACATAGAAGTGAAAGAAGTATGGTTTTTCAACTGTTTAATAGAAAAAAAAAATGAGAAAAAGAAAGGAAAATGAAGTACTTTCTCACAAGGGACATGTCAAATCGAAGTAAAAATGGAATATGATATTTTCACTCACTATTCAAATAACACTCCTAAAGTTGAAATCCATAAAAATCCATGTTTGAACAATGATATTGAAATCAACATCAATAACCATTATACTTTTTTATTTATTTTGTTTAAGGTAGATTGAAATGTAATCTGATGCGTTGGTGATAAGGATAAAATGACAAAGAGTTAATATTCAACCATGACATATACTGTTTACATGAATCACTTTCTTTTTTATGCACTTGGAACAAATGTGCATTGAAATCTAGACAGATGCGCATTGAAATTTATAAGAATTCATATTTGAACAATGATATTGAAATCATCCTTGAATAACCTTTTTTTTTCCTTTGTCTAAGGGTAGATTGAAATGTAATCTCATGCCTTGGTGATAAACAGAGGATTAATATTCAACCATCACATAATCTGTTGATATGTGTCACTTCGTTCTGGAATTGGAACAGATGTGCATGGAAATCTATTAGAATCCATGTTGGAGCAATGATGTTGAAATCATCCTCAAATAACCTTTTTTTTTCCTTCGTAATTAAGGATGGATTGAAATGTAATCTCATGCGTTGGTGTTAAAGATAAAACGACAGAGGGTTATTAATATTTGACCATGACAAAATCTGTTGATACGTATCACTTTTTTTATAGATTTGGAATAGATGTGCATTGACCCTTTCATATCTCTTGTTTATCAATGGATAATGTTTGTACTTTTAAAAAAAGTGAGTAGCAACCCAAATAAGTCATGCAAAAGACGGTAACAGTAAAGGAGGCGATTGGTTCAAGGTGACAAGATTTCAAAAACACAAAATATGCAAATTCCCGAGGTATGAGGACAATTAAACTTCCATCATCAGACCAAAGAGGATATTCTCTTTTACATCACTCATTTAGATTAGATAATATAGATAGAAAGCTTATAGAGTAGATGACACCGACCATCTCAAGAGGACGGAAAGTTTCATGAATGTTTAAATACACCTTATCTACCCATTAAATAAATAAATAAATAAATAAATAATCAGGGAGATGAGATAGCAAATGAAAGACAAACACGCAAGTGACACACACACACACACACACACACACACACACACACATATATAGAGAGAGAGAGAGAGGCCCATGCAGTTGCGCACCTTTGCACATGTGTCATGGGCCCAAAATTTGAACAGTATATGTGATGAGGCAACTCATGAAACCCCCAAGGATTAATTTTTAGTCTTATCCAAAACTCTAGTGGAGCTATAGAAAAGAGAAATGCAAATCAAGGGAGTAAAATGTTATCTTTAGCCATGGCCCACTAAAGTTTTGGATCATGGTAAAAGTTGAGCCATGGGGTTTCTTGGGGTGCTACATCACACGGAACATTCAGATTTTTGGCTCACATCATGTGTAATAAGTTCTTAAAAAGTTTTCATGAGAACCCTTGAGAATTGGTGTGAGCTAAGCATTGGGATATATATATATATATATATATATATATATATATATATATATATATATATATATATAGATATATATATATATATATATATAATACGCTGTCTTTAAACCTTAATTCGGCTCCGGTTGAATTGAGATCGCTAGTGGGTTACAAGCGAATTGCTTCCAGGATAAGACAAGTTTTTTGTAAGGTCCTGCTTGTAGCAATCACAAAGGAGCTTACACAGATACTTGATTAATGCAATTTGCTTCTCTAGCAGATTTGTTGAGTACTCAAACTCAGTGACTCAAACAAGGTTTGAGTCATTCAGTTACTTGTTGAGTAATCTTAAAAGAGAAAAACTATTTACAGAGATCAAATCACATTCTGATTGAATCTGTTGTACTTGAATTATTCTGGACCTGGAGGGAACATTTTATATAACATATGGGGTGTGGATCGTTGCTAGGTGGTGATTAATGGTTCAGAATATTTGTAAAACGTTTATGACGGTTGACACTAAATTCCATACGTTTCAGATCATTAGATCAATGATCTGATCATTGGATCATCAAGGGATGTCTGTTTTTAGACCATTTTGGATATTAAGACTACTATCTGTTCTTAGAAACGGTCAACGATTTCAAATCCATCGATCTAACCGTTCCCAACAGCCTATAAAGTCAAGTCATCACTCACATTTCACACCTCTCTCTTGCACCGTCTCACATAAGGTTGAGATGGAGCAACCACTTTGCAACACATGCGAGCAAAGTGCATAAACTAATAGCACTAAAGCCACACAACCCGCGCCCTCGAGAGCAATCGTGCATGTTTTGCCATTGGAACATACAAACCGAACGTCTCTCTCTCTCTCTCTCTCCATTTCCCCAAGCAAGAATCCTCAAAGAAAACCTCTTTTTGGAGGAAAACAAATTTTCAAACCTTTATTTATTTATTTATTAAACCCCACACACACACATGAGCAGCTCTCTCTCTCTCTCTCTCTATATATATATATATATATATATATATATAACAAATTAGAGATGGACAGACACGTGGGCGATGAAAGGAGAGACGGTTCACCATCATATTTGGGTTGTGAAGATGACCCAAATTGTCGGGGCCCCAACTGTTGATGGAACATCGCCCAAAATTAACACCGATTGATATGTTGTAGACACCCCACTTCGTGTGTGGATCCAATGATCTTATGTCATTTAGATATATGACCTTAGATTTGATTGGTGTTTGGCAATTTTGAGCTGAAAATTTGAGTTTAATCTCTTCATGGGACCTTGATGGAAAATCTGGTGTGGGAGAAGTGTGGACCCCACTTTGCCTTTTGAGGGTTTACACTTTAATTTTGAGAATTTTAAGAAAAATTAAGTAATGCACACATGAATGAGGGGCCCTAACTTAAAAGGTGGTGGTAAAATATCACCTTAGTCTTGCTCTTAATAGGTGGATGGCTAGATATGGCACTAAGATGCCTTTGCCTAATCTCGTATCTAATCTTATCAATAACCAGAATAGAGGTTTTGCCTTTAAAAATAAATAAAGATAATGCATCCGTACGTAAATGACAAAAGTGAACCATTTTAGTATGATGCATGTATATATAATGATACAATACTACAACTACTTGTAAGTTTCATACATGCCTTACATCAGCTCAAATTAAACCGTTCAAATTGTGGGCCTCAATCTAAGATGGGCCATCAGCCCAAGATGATATTGATCGAGTGATTGTAACAGACACTTATTTCTTCAATTCAGATTGTAGGCTATTTTAATTTCATTCTATCCATCCATTAGATGTCCACCAATCGTCCAGTTAGAAAATTGAACCAATGTGATTTTTGGTTTATGATCCATCTAAAATCAGGGTCCATATGGTACGAATGATTTAGTTGTACACCACATATAAAATCTCTTAGTGACTGCATATCAACCATCATACCCTGCAGAGTACATTTTATTTTTTTCAATAACATGGCCATCAGGACCTTTATCATCAAAGCTACTTACGATTTTTAATTAAGGGACTAGGTTAGATTTTTCTCAAACATAGAAAGGATTTGGTTACGTGAGACTTGTTCTTGGGCTTTTTAATTATATGATTAAAGAGAGGTCTTAAGTCCAACGAGTTGGACAATAAGTTACGGTCCACCCATTGGATTACTTCCAACTTAGCATGTGCATGCCACATCCAACACGTCCAATAGGTTGGAACGATCACAAGGATCAACATATGCAAACATTAGCCATATAACTTCATCTGGTGGGCCACACTTGTATTTTGTTATTTATCAGTGGCTAGATAATGGTTTATAAGGTTTGGCCCACCTGATAGCTGTATGGGGCTTGTTTTGCACAAATCCTCATGCATGGTGGGACTAAACTAGTGGAAGCGTTGGATGTCGTACACACATGATAGTCTGGATCAAGTCATTGGTTGGGCCGACAGTAACTAATGGCCAATCGGTAGGACTTGAGACAATGTGGCATACGTGTGCGAATCCTGACCACTAATAAGGTGTGCACCACTTTTATAAGTAGCGGACTGAAACAATATCATGGGGTGCAACGCATCTAAGTTGGATGACGACAATTGCTATATTTCTTTTTTATTCGTTTTATTCATAGACGAGTGGCCGACCTGATGACCAGACCAGTCTGATTTAAAGGTCACATCATATAGATGGTGGGGCCAACGAGATGAACGGCCCGGATCTCATACACATGTCCCACAGTGATAGGCATGGGGAATTGTTGACTACTGTCACGATTTACCAGCCATTTTCTTTAGGTTAGAATGAGCTTAAGCTACAAACGTTGTGTGTAGCAACCATTTTGACTTAGGGCCCAAATCCACTCCGTCCATCTGGTGGAGCCTTCCAAATTCATCTACTATCCAAAAATCAGATGGATCCAAAATAAAGGTCGGTCACACCACTAGGAAAAGTTGGCATGCGGTCCTGGAAATGCCCAACATTCAAACTTTCCAGACTGTGTATGGTACCCACCTTGTTCCGTATATCTCATCCAATCCACTCATCGGATGTTCCCCGAGAAGGATGAATGGACGCCCCTAACCCATGCCATTCGGGGGCCCAAACCATAGGTTTCAGGCATGATTTCACATGGTGGCCCACTTAAGCTTTTGATCGGCCTGATTTTTGGGAGATGGGGTAGGTTAAATTGAAGGTAAAAAACTGATGGACGGAATGGATGTCACACACACGCCACGGTGGGCTCCACACACAACGTTTAGAATAAGCATATTTACAAGGTTGTAGAGAAGCGGCCTCCTTTATTTATTATTGTTATCTTAGCATCTTGAGGATTTTGCAGGCGACAACACATACATGGTGGGGCCTACTAGATGAACAGCCAAGTTGCAATATTTTAAGGTTCATTCACTGAACAATCGAAGTATAGGATTAGAGATGAAAAGAGCACTACAATCCAATGTGGGCAGTTAAAAAAATGTCGCATGGTGATGGAAGTTAGGTCACTGGTTTGGTAGTGAGATATCCAATAGAAATTCAACATTAGATACGTAAACTATCGGGATCTCTTTATTTTATTTTATTTTTTTTTAAGGCAATATATAATGAGGTTAGATATTGTATAAATAATATAAACAATCACATTATTTATACCTCATTGTTTAAGGTTGTTGACTACCTAATAATAAAATCTTGAACCTTAAAGCAAGTGAGTCGGTTCGAGTCATGTTGAGTTGTGTCGATTAAACCTACTCATCCAATTACGTAAGGGCCTCTTCATCAAATCACAACCTTTCTTTAGAAGAGAAAATCATGTGGTTTGTCTTCTCTTAAAATTAACTCACTGAGTCAGCTTATTGTGTCACAAATAATAGTAAAAAATATGAAAAAGAAATATTTATTAAAATTACTGTGGACCAAAAGATTTTCAACATGAAGTCCGAGTACGCATTGTGGTGAAAACTCACTCTGTGTGTGGAGTGTGAGTGCATTGTTTTTTAAAGGTGGGCCATCCCACTTAGGTCATCAGAACCATTCATCCTTTGCACCCCATCATGGATAGTTAAATCTCAAAATGTCCATATTCACATTCAATCATTATGATTTTCCAAGGCAGGTAATGAGGGGTGGATCTAATGGTCAGCCCAAGGTGCCTATTGGATCTAACTACCTAATTTCTATAGGTCAGTCGAAATACAACGGGTTGGATCATCCAATCATTATTTTAGGAAAGTTTGTTAGGAGTGGGGTGGATCTAATGGCTAGTTCAGGTATGATTTCATATAAGTGGGTCGAAATATAGTTAGGTGCATGGAAAGATTTGATCATTTCATTTCTCTTTTTCTATTGGTCCACTATTTTTAGGGCCAGCCTCTTATGTTAGTCCTCCACCATTTAAAAATAATGGTGGTGACTCATCAACTTCATATGTGGCGATGATGAATAGCTATCACACCATCCAAATTGTGGGTCACATTAGATGATGCATTTATCTATAATCAGACTCATCAAGCAATACTAACTATCCAATTAACGGCTATCAAATGGATGGTTAAAAAATACATATTGGATATAAAAATTAAATAAATAAATAAATTTAAAAAAAAAAAAGAAGAAAAAAGATGGTTATTATTATTTACAGTTGGGTGAGTATTTCCAAGGTCTAAATTTTCATACGACCTTTCATACGTAGGTTTTGAAGAGTCACAACCATCTTTCAAATGTTGCAAAACTAACATTGGCGCCTAATCCTCATTTATTTGTTGCTTTCAGCTACAAGACAACTACAATCGTTGCAGTGAATGACATAAACACGGAAAGTTAGTTTTATTATGGCGGCTATTCCTGCGATAATACAACAAAATCCATACAGTCAATCAAACCACTCCATATGGAGAAAACCTTTACACTCTGAAAAAGTACGATGGTTAATATGCAGCACTTAGACGATCGTTAACGAACATGGCATACAAGTAATTCAAATGAAATTGTCCAAAGTTTATATATATCTGACTGTGGGATTAATGGACATCTACTGGACGGTTAAAATTGAAAAGAAAAGAAACCTGTGATCATATTTTAAAATACCAGTGTCCACAATTCAGAGGTTAGGATTGTTCAACCCATCTAATTCTAAATCTGAAACTGTTAAGTGACGGTCAATGTAATTTCATTTAGGGCCCATTTGGATACCACACTTTTTAACTTAAATTAATTTGATTTAAACAAGTTATTTATTCTCATAAGTATTTATTTTTAACCTTTCTAGCTCTCTCTTCATGTGATGGATGGTTCATATCAAAAGTGGAACCCACGCAATGGACGGTCCACAAAGGCCCCAGATGATGGACAATCTATGTTAAAGGGGGCCCACACGATGGATGGTCCTCATCAAAAGTGGGCCCCACATCATGGTGAGCCCACATAATGGATTGTCCAAATGAAACGTGGGCCCCTAATGATGAATGTCCCACATCCAACACAAGCTCCGCATGGTGGATGACCCACATGGAAGGTGGGGCCCACACGATGGATGGTCCATTTCAAAGGGGGACTCCATCTGAGGGGTGGTGGATATTGAAGATGGCCTCATATGATGGACAATAACATTGAAAGTAGGCCCCACATGATGGACGATAACATTAAAAGTATGCCCCACATGATGGATGACCCAGATCCAGTAAGGTTTCAACAGTGGACAGTGGACGTTTCAGTTCCCACTATCTTGTTTGGTGTGACCCTGATCATGGGTTGTCAATGGGCCAGACCCGGCCCACAAAATCGAAGGATTGAATAAACCAGCCCAAAACCCATTCAAAATCTCAGCCCAATCCACCACAGACCCACCCCATCTATCCGTCCCAACCGACACGGACATAAGTATTAATTAAAGCACCAATGCCAGCTGCCGAGAGAAGGACAAGATAATTAGTTATTTTTTCTAATTGTGGGCGACCCGATCGCTGATGCGAGGTTTGATAATTAGTTATTTTTCAATGTTTTTTTTTTCTAATTGTGGGCCACCCGATCGCTGATGCAAGGTTTGATAATTAGTTATTTTTCAATGTTTTTTTTTCTCCAATTGTGGGCCACCCAATCGCTGATGCGAGGTTTGATACCGATAGTTGAGCTTTTCATGAAATTGATTGGCTAAAAACAATGTATATGCTAAATAATGTTGTAGTTTTTGACTTTTGGATTGATTCCACCTCAGTTGAAAAGGATTTAATAATCAAATTATAACCTAAAATTCTTCAAATGATAGTTTATGTTATCTTAATTTTTGTCTGTCCAATTAGCACATTCAACTATAGTGGTGACAATTGCTGGGGTGGGGCCCATTGAGGTTGGTCCTAGCCCAGCCCTAGTCCTGTAAGCATCGGTCCTGGCCATACATGGCCGGGCCATGCCTGTAAGAAAAATGTTTGAAATAGTTTGATCTAAAAATTCTTTTCAGTATCCTCCATCTAAAGCAATCCTATCATAAAAACGGTTTGGATCATTGAAACATGACCCAAATCCAGCGACTGTCTTTAAACTACCCATGTATGGTGAATTGGAACCGCTTTAAACCATCCCTTCCTTTTGAATAATGGTGGTTCAGCTCAATAGGCAAAATTTCAAGCCCGGGCCCAGCCTTAGCCAGACAAGGTCAGGCTGGGCCACCCAGCTTATTGCCTCCGTATTCATCTCCAATCAGGGCCGTTGAAAATTTTCACATTAAAATCATATAAAATGCCACTCGTTCTTAGATGATGACGAAAATCATAATAAAGCTTCAAATAGCATTTGATAATGACTAAAAAGAATTTGAATATATCTATGACTTTTGTAGCCATTATAACAATCCATAGATAATGGCTCAGGATTCATATGAGTCGACTCAGCCGCAGCTTGATTCGACACCGGACGAGTCGGTCTGAGTCACTAGGTGCCTGCATGTAACTTGTAATCTTGCACCGTCTGTCTTTCCCGCCAAAGCGAACATCCGTACTACCATGAGAATCACCTGGAATCAATCGACAAGCAGCTGTCTGACTCAAGATATAGGTGTGGCCCACCTAATGAGTGGATAAGACTTATCAACAAGACAGGTGATCTTCATGATGGGACCTACTGCTTGCCTGGTACGGAAGACACTTTGAATAGCCTGAAGTTATGAAATAGATGGGCCAGAATAGCCACAAGGTCCATTGATCTTTTCCTCTTATCAGGCGCCCAGTTGATAAACGGACCGGATTGAGCTAATAAGATTTGACAACAACATTATATAGAGGCCTAAACCAACACTAGGACGAAACCCCATCTACTCATCCGCAGAACTGGGATGAATTTCAGGAGAATTACAGACCCTTGGATAGGCCTAGGGCCATAACTCGGGTCCGGGAAATAACTAGGCTGGGCTTGGGCTTGGGCTGTTGATTTGGTGGGCCATACCTAAAAATCAAGCCTATTAAATTTGTAGCTCTCCGATCTGTGGTCTAGGAAAAGGATGGTTTGCCCCCAAATGAGCAGAGCTATCCAATTACTGTGAATTTTGGTCTATAGCCAATGCAAGTGGTGGCCCACCAGATGGACACTTCCAATCACCATACATTTTTACCGTGTGTACGGTGAGGACAACACTGCATGGGACAATGGTGCCTGTCATCATAATCACATATCTCAATCAGCAACTTCACACCACCATCTATATGATGAAGAGAAACAGATCCATCACGACCACATATTTCAAATGATCTGCCGCAAATGGGCCATCAAAATGCCATAAGCAGTAAGAGTTTCAACAGTTGGACCAGAGGAAAAGGCGAAGCCAATGCCCCATGGACAAAAAAGAAAGAAAAGAAAAAAGCAAGTGGAACTATTCATCCCGATGGAGTGGGCTGCAATGCCAAAATGGCATGAGATCTGGGCCATCCATTTAGCTGGGTTGACCTCATTTGTTCCCCAGTCCAACAGTCAGGGCAGATATGTTGGTCCGGTGGCCCACACTTACATTGGATGCAGAACATTGGCTGATTGTCTTTAAGCCTCTCCATCTCTTCAGCCCACCTGAAGAGGCTGTTACCACCTTTTCAAACGAGAAAGTTAGGCAAAAGCAGCAACAACACCTGCAATTCCATAGATGAGCTGTTAAAAGGGTTACAAAAATTACAATATCTAAAGACCATGTTTCTCAATCGCCACAATGGACATCATATCCCTCTGGCTTTGACCTTGTTAAGATGAAAGAGAAATGGAAATTTATGAAGGGCTAGAAAGCAGTGATGGTTCAGGGCCACTTTTGACGTTCCAGTGTGTCTCTTCCACCGTACACACGGCACGCATGTGCAACATTCCTGACCATCTGAATCATAGGCCCCATTGTGGATGGAGCATACTGCTTGAAACTCGCATCGATAGAAAGTCTTAACCAGTGTTTTAAACAGCCAATAGCATGTAGCCAAGTGTTCACTCCTCTAAAGTGTGAGTAGTAAGCTACATAGCGTGTAGTGTGAGCTACATTCTATAGATTTTTAATTAAGGTTGTGCTTGGTTGCACTAAATATCATGAAATTTCATGATATTATGCACGAAATTAGGTTGACTAATAATGAAATTTCATGATATCTTGTGCAACCAAACACAACTAAAATAATAGGAAACATAGAGCAAAGATTAACAGTAAAGATAAAGAAAGAGGAAAAGAATTAGTTTAATACTGCTACTCTTATAATTTTTCTAAAATCGGTTAAAAAGATCAGCTAATTTTTCTTGAAAAATAGAAAAATGTAACAAATCGTTGAAGATATTAATTGATTTTTGTTTTAGCAAAAAAATAACTTGTAGTATAGGCTACATGCAACTTAAGCTATTTTAATGAGCTACATAGCATTATGGCTAAGCTATGCTATATAGCTTAAGCTATTTAAAACACTCTTAGCAAACTGATTTTCGCTAATATAAGGAAAGATTTAGAAGAATGCAATGTTATATAAACTTTATTTCATGTACACTCTACACAACTAAAAATACATGTTGAGTCATTGATTAGCATATAGTGTGTAGGAAACCTTTTCATGCTCAAGGTTCTTGTCTAGCACTTCATGCTCTAGACAAATGTTTGAAATATTACCCTTTTGTGGGTAAGACACAATAGTTTGTTCTAAGGTACATTTTTTGAGCTGACTGTGTGTCATGCCAATCGCAATGGTAATCATGTACTAGTGAATTCCCTGACATTTTGGTGCAGCCAACTACTCGAGCATGATCTTAACGTAGCACTATGGCTAAGCTACACTACATAGCTTAAGCAACATGCTACATAGTGTACGTTATTTAAATCACTTAGCAAATTGATTTTTGCTAATAGAATAAAGATTCAGAATAATGCATTGTTATGTAAACTTTATTTCATGTACGCATAAGATGTAGAGAAATGCAGCTACATTCTACATAACAAAAAATACACTCGAGTTATTAGATAGTATATGGGATGTGGGATACATTTCATCCTCAACGGGCTTGTCTAGCACTTCATGCTCTAGACATCAACTGTTTGTGTATTTCCTTTTGTGGGTAACACACAATAATTTGTTCCAAGGTACATTTTTGGGGCCTACCGTGTGTCATTCAATCGCAATGGTAATGTATGAGTGAATTCCCTGAATTGTACATATCCATGTTCTTTGTGAGTTTCTGACACAAAAAGCTTGAGAGATGGGAAGACTGTAATGCTACAACAAGAAAAGCAATAGGGGCAAAGGTTTCTAAATTGTTTCCGACACAAAGTTTAGAAAACCAGGTTTCTTTCGCGTCCCTCTGATACTCAAAAAGGATACAGATGATGTAATGCTCTGATCTGCTGTAATACTAAAAGAGATTGTTGTTCAATGCATCCTCACTTAATGGGCTGCAACATCGTATTGGGAGAGAAGGTTGGCCATGGAGTAGTTGGTGATGTCTTTATAGGAAGAAAGCTCTAATGAGCTCTTGCATTTGAGATATTGGAATTGGGGTGAGTTAAATGCACCAGTACAAGCAATCTAATGCCAGCAGATGTCAGAATGATGTTTTAGAGGGTTTTTTTTAGCTAGGTTTTTTTTAATTATAAAGGAGATAGAACACAAAGTTGCTTATGATGAAGAAGAAAGCATGCAACCAGCCAAGGTCAGGCAGTTTGGTTATATTCTGGCGCTTGTGTCCTTTTACTCCTGGTTGGAGTCTACGATATCTTGAGCCTTACTTTCTTCTTTCTTATCCAAAATTTCACAAATTTCCAACTAGTTTTTCTCATTGTCAAAACACCTCGATCTTTGTTGCTCCAAACCAAGATACCATGCTTCGAATAAAGCGCTAAAAGATTTATTGTGTAGCCAGTGTGTGGTGGAAAGGGGGAGGAAGAGATCACAGTCTTCTTCCTCAAAGATAGACCTCAAATCCATGAGGAATCTTCAACCCATGAGGCAAAAAAAAAAAAAGTCTCTTAAATATAAAATATTAATGAGAATCATGAATAGTCTGTTTATAATGCTTATATTATGACTTATATAAACCCTAGGTTCATAACTTTCTTGAAATAGTACTTTCGAAAAGTAGTAAACTTTCCAAAAAATAGTAAAGACATGTAATCCTACCCTAGCTCTCCAAGAAAACTTAAACAGAGACTTGGGGCTATAACAGTACTATTGAAACCCTAAAACAATTAAAAATGGTAGAAACCATAACTAAGTAAAAAATCATAAATTTTAACCAAAAACTTAGATTTGAGTCATTTGACCTCTAAAATGACCTTATTTTGGAAAATTTTTCGGGGGCCAATTGCCTTTGGCATTCACCAAGACGTAGAGCGTTGATAGCTTTCCAACAACATATTACATGCATGATTCCAATAAACTCTCACAAAGTTATGTCCATTGAAAGCTATAATGCACATTATACCTTTGTTTTTCCCCCCATCGCAAGCTATACAGCCTAATTTCTCTCAATCTTGGCCCTCCATAAGATTGCCCTTGTCCTACATCAATTTATGTCACAGAGATTTGTTGACCTTCAACTAATAAAAAGAAATCATGTTGAAACATAAGTGTCATTAAAAAGAGATGTATTTGTTCTGTGGACAGTCTTCAATGATGCTTTTTTTGGGATCTAGATCTCAACACCAAATGCTTCTGACTTCATCTGTCTAAACATAACAAGACTTACTCTAGATGTATTATTAATGACATGCTTGCCACTTTCTAAGATGGCCGAGATTGGCCTTTGTCCCAAGATGCAAAGAGATACTAAGCTACACTTGAAGTAATATACTAATGAAAGGATAGCATCCGCAAAGAATGAAGGGAGGAGGAAGAAGAAGAAAGAAAGAAAAAGAAGAAGACGAGTAAAGAAGAATAAAGAAGAAGAATCACCAATTTGAATGCCACTTACCAAAAGGTAGCTCTATTTTCAAGACTACTGTACGTTTCTCCCCATAATCGCCTTCACAAGGTCCAGAATACGATAATAATCATAGAAGAGGATAGAGTGCTCTCCCCCAAGCCCATCTCTGCTCACCCTGTTGCTGCCCGCAAGGTTATTGCACGGGCTTCCCCCGATAATCAGATCGAAGCCACCAAACGTATTTATAAGTTGCTCAAGCCGATCGGAGTTCAATTTCCGCACATCCTCAATATGGATCAAATTCCCCGTTTGGTTCGTCTGTTCCCACCAACTACGCAGGATGTTTCTATTGATTTCTGAAATTTCAACTGAAACAACAGTCTTTAATGGGATCCCAAGCTGGTGAAGAGCCACTTCTGCACCCCCAATTCCAGAGAAAAGTGACAAAACTGTGATGCCGTTGGGAAACATGCACTTCAATATGGAGAGGTGGTAGGCTACAGTGTCAACCTGAAAAGAATTTCCCAAAGATTTATATCTCTCCGTTCGACTAATTCCGCCTCCTCTTGTGTGATTCCTTGGGAATCCCAATAACATCTCTATCTCATCAGGCTCAAGAGGGGCAACCTTATGCACCCCAACCCAAACCAAATTCCATTTCCGGCATTCATTCAGCACATATTGTTGGACATTCTGAGGTGGTGGATCGGGTGACTTGGCGAGAGCACTCCGTATTCTCTCTGTTAGTTTAGCACTTGCAATACAAGTCTGTAAACAGTTCAGTTGCTTTCGTGGGTCCCACAAAGGCCACCATTTTTTTGTCATGGGCAATGCTTCATGTATTGTGCGTGGAGCAACTGGCTGAAGCGGAAACCGACCGTAAATGGGGAGATTGTGAATGTAGCCGCGTTTTCTTGTTGCAGCGCAGAAATGCTTTGAATCCACAAATTCTGGCTCAATATCATATAAGAAGCGGGATATAGTTTTCCAAACACCTTTTGGGGTACTTGCCACGTTTTCATAGTAGAAATACGGAGGTCCTATTGCAGCCTCTGGGATCTTTCTCTTAGTCATAGTCCACGGATCATCAGGAACCCCAAAGCCAGTCATATTGGCCGGAATGCAAAAATCTACTGGCTCATTATCTTCATCCACTACAATGTTTTTCTGATGTTCCCATTGACTACTCCGGAAATTAATTTTCTTTTCCCACCTCCCCCCTTCTTCAAGCCACTTTCTGCTTTTCTTTTCTCCAAGAGAATCGTCAATCAAATAACTTGACCCATGCTGTAGAAATAGGGGGGAAAAAAAAACAAGATTTATTATCTTAAAATTTACTCGATACAATTTTACAAGAACCAAAAAAAAAAAAAAAACTAAAACAACTACTTCTGTAAGCATGGAATGATGCCTACCTCAGATGCCTTTGCTATTTGAGCAGCATATATGGAATCAGTTAGCTCCACAAGAGAAGCATCTGGACCTGCAAATGTTTTCACACTAAAAACTGTAAGAGCAAGGAAAACAATAAGAAATGCTCAAAGATACCAATAAGAAGAAATGCAAAAGGTTTATGTACTCTAACAGAGAATATTAGTTAGAAAAATGAGCATCTCTTTTCTTAATGCTAGCATCTACCATGCAATTTAAGCTCATTATCCAATTATTCAAATCCAACATAAGATGGAAGGTTTGGAAGTAGAGGTTTCATGACCTAACATGACAACATTTATTCCTCACAAGAAACATGATAGAAAAGGGCAGAGTACAATGAAACCATGGATATAATTAAGTGGCTATGTCTCAGACATATATATAGCCTTGACATGGAATTGAGATAGGAGAATAGTCTATTCCATCATGATTTTTATATTAAGAAAGACTGATGACAATTCTTCAAGTTCAAACCTAATAATTGCTGAAGATGACCATGTTGACCATGGAATGGTGGACATTTACATGTGCATGATACATGGGCATTATATAACAAGAAAGCAATATAGAGGGGAGCACATCCCCTATATGCAATGAAGGTCTTGGAACAACACCTTGGCTAGAAGACCAGCTGCCTAATTATCCTCTTTGAGAGCATGGATGAAAGAAACATCTAAAGATCAACACTAGTCATGCAGTTCCTCTAGCTCATTAGTAACCATGTATGGAAAGGAATTACATCTATATACCCACCAGACCACATTAAATGAGTCACCATCTGTAATCAGTGAATTGCATTGAAGGAAAAAAAAAAGTCACAAGCACTCTATGGCTCTCAAAGAGAGTATCAACATATGTAGTGATGGAATCAAACAATGCGAATGAGTCCCACATAAATCAATTGAATCTTGCCCATTCAGACCAAATTATAGAAAATTTAAATGGACAAATGTGCTTAAAAATTAATTATCAATTAAAAGTATAAGTGGATTGCCACAATTGACAACCCTAAGATATGTGCATACAATAAAAATAACAACCATGAGAATATCAAAGTTGAAATTGCTTTCTAATGTTCGAAAGAATCTAGAATCAGCATAATATCACAAGAAAAAGGGACCGGCATTTCTAATCTAAAGACTAAAACTAGAGAAAGTAGGAGGCCAGGGAAAAGCCCCTTAATCTAAATAGCATATTTCCCGCCATCGCGCTTCATGGGAAAGAAATCAAGAATATGGGATCAAACATCACCTCACAGAAAAGAAATTCTTCAAATCCCAAATGCTTAGGGTACGGGTATGGAAGTATGGGTACAAGTGCAAGTATGATTCGTTACAACTAATAGCTTATGAGATAATCACTTTAAAATGTCACCCCAGCCACACTGTTCTTAGATGTATCTTTGAAGAAAATTCACTAGTTGGGCTTGTAGTCATCCCCAACTGGCTTTAACTAATAGATCCTGAATTCAAAACCTGGGCATGTCAGGAGTTGAAGTCTCAAAGGAAGGGAGCAGTGGAAAATTGCCAGAGAAACAAAGGAAGGCAAAAAGAAGGGACGCTGGTGGGCTGTATCCATGGCATATCCCTTATCCAACTTACTGGAAATCCAATACTATGTAGAACTCTGTGCAGGGATTTATTTATTTCTTTTCTTTTCTTTTCAAGCACAATGATTTCATGAAATATCATCATCATCATAGCCTTGCAGGAGCTATTTGGGGTCAGATTAAATAATCCTGTTTCAATCAATTGAAAACAGGAATTCTCGTAAAAGAATGGATATGTGGAGTAAAAATGGATAGGCAACATAAAAAAGCAATACAACTTTAATCACGAGCAATAAGTGAACAAACTCCAACTGCACTCAAAGCCTACATTCAGCTGAAAAATAAAATATATGTGCAGAAATTCTTATATCAAAACCCAATTCTTCAGAAGGAAGAAACAAAAATCCTGTCCCTAACTAAAGCATAGGAAGCCATCGCTCCTGCATCTTGCCTGTACGACGGGAAAAAAAAAAAAAACTAATATAGTCATAGTATAAGTGCTATATACACACCACATCTATCCATAGCTGAAGCAGCCTCGTCTGTGGAGAAGCCCATTTCCACTAAAAGCAACAATTTCTGCTCCTCCCCAGAAAAAGTTTCCTTTGTTTCCTGGAAGAAACACCGGCGCAATCATGCTGAATATTATATAGCTACCCCTAGGCACAACAAACATAATTTGATACCCATGAACTCTAAACAAGTATCATAACTCAGGAACACACACAAAATTAAAACAAAAATGACAATGGAATTAGGAAACGTGCAAACAGTACGTTTGTAGTAAAGTTATACATGCTCTCATGAAACTCTATCAGAGGCAGGGAATAATGAGGGCTTAGTAATAAACAGATCAAAGAAAATTTTCATATCTGAGCCAAATATTGCAAAATCATGAAGAGGGTGGATCAGATCATTAATGAACAAGTGTCATGAAAGGAAATTATAAGCCTCTTTCATTCATTAATTTTTACTTGAAAACCTCTCTCAAACAGAAACATTTTACCATATTAGTAGAATTGCAAGTCACTGAACTTCACTTGCAGAGATCTGTTGTTTTACAGTATAAGCAAGCTTGCTGTTGGTTCATCAATAACAAAACAAGAGCTAAATTTTGCCACTCAAAGGACGTTCTCCAAAATTGGGGTTCCCACTTAAATTAATACTCATTTGTTTCATGTTGCTTCTTTCCATTCCTGCTAGCTTCATCACAAATTCCTCACCATGATATATGCTACCAGACATATCTAAGGAGACACCATACTGTATCTAACACTTCAACAGTGAAGATACAAGCTGCAATCATACCACATCACTGTTAGATTGTCCACAGTTGTTAACTTAAGGTTTTGTCTTTTACATGATTAACCTGTCATATATTTGGCTGTCACTCATGTCCATGGTTGCTGAACATTCATACTGTTCTTTGAAGCAACTTATGATCATTTTCTTCAGAAAATGCTAAACTGGATGCTAATTGACTGTAATTATTGTTTTTTAGAGAAAGCCAGACTAGGTGCTAACTCTTAAGAAGGTTTCAGAATTACCTCTTGAGCTTTTGTAACTATGGCACGAGCATGGTCATACACATTGATTGAGATACCTGCACAAATAATTACCTAAGACACGTGGCAGTCCCATGGTTTTGAATAAAGGTTATGTTACGGCTGTATCAGCCCTTACATAACCCTATCTGTCACCCCATTACGCGACACAGGGGTGTACCATTCTGTTATGAAAAAAAGGGGCCATGTCGACACATATTGTCCAATAGACTCTGTATTGGCACCAATATGGGGCTGATACGGCTGTAAAAGCTCCATTTTCAAATATATATTTTCAAATGTTCTCTCGTATTTCCACTTTTCTCCATTTCAATGATGAAGGAAGCTTAGAAACTAATTTGAAACTGGATCTAGGCCTATTTTTAGAATCAAAACACAAGCTTTCTAATGAGGACATCCGAGCACCATACCTGAGGAGGAGGGCTAAGCCAGTCTCCTTATGGCTAGACGACCATTACATGGAGCCCACTTGGGCCAATTCACATTCTTAGCTAAAGACCCCACATGCATGTCTATGCATCTTTGAAGACCCCGCACTAGGAAGATGCGCGTGGGCTATATATAGGAGCTTGATAGACACATCGGACCGTTGGCTTGGGTGGACATGATAATCGGACCGTTGGATCATTAGTATCAAACATCTTGATCGTGGATCCCCATGGGACACAAAATAGTTTAGTTGTTTAAATTGTTTACATGTTTCGTTATTTTTTTGTATAACTTATATTTATGTTGAAATTAAGGAGTTAGGAACAACTTTTAATTTATTAAGTGTTTTTATGTTGATAATCTTATCTGAGAGCGTCTTTTTGTAAAAGGTCTTTTCTAAGACTATAAAAGAGAAAGATGGGTGTGTGAAGCCCTAATGTCATTATTTTGAAAAAAAATAAAAAATAAAAAATAAAAAAATCTATGTTTTCTCTTCTTCATGTGATTTGAAGAATACTCCATGTAATTTGGAGCTTGGGTGTGGTGTTATTCCATTCCCTATTCAACGGAAGTGTGAGGCATCCATCTATCATCTTCCTTCTCTCTTCCTTTCTATCCAAAAGAGGAATTTTTCCAAAAACTTCATATCTTTTCTTCCCTTCCTATCCAAGAATATCCAAATCATCTTTTTCTTCAACTTTTCATTATCTAACTTCAAACCCAACCAAAATCAACCATTGAGGACCCAAAAACCCTAGCCAATGACCCACACGTGCGAGCCCCTAGGCTGACCATATGGACAACCTCTCAATCCTTTGATTCCCCTTGCGTCCTCCATCAAAACCCCTTGATTCCCCATCCATAACCCTACCCTAAACCCTAGATCCGCAATTTCCTATTTTCTCCAATTTCTAAAAACCCTAATTCCAAAATCCCCAATTTCCATGAACCTTAATTTTCTAATTTTCAGAATTTCTCCTTCTTAACCCTAATTATAAAACCTACAAATCTGGCCATTGAGTGTGGAACGTGCCTATGCTAAATTAGAAGTTCTATCCTTCCATCGGGCATAGTTTTAATTAATTTATATTTTCTTGGCATGCAGGCATATGATTTAGATTAAATCAAAGTTTATTTCCTATTGTTTACTCTTAATTACTTAGTAGGTTAGCATCTTTTGTTAAATCAAAGTTTATTTCCTATTATTTACTCTTAATTACCTGGTAGGTTGGTATCTTTTGTTAATTGAATTACTTTATGGACTCTTTCATAATCTCCACGTTACATGCTAGCATTAAATCATGTGTCCTGCATCACTTTCATTGGTAAATAATGAACCAAAGAGGAATCGACCATTTTTCGAAATATTGGAAGAAGGGGTAAATCATCATTTCTTTTCCATTTCTCTGCCTTTTTGTTTTATTTATATGTAATGGCTTCTAATCCACAAAATCATGCTTGATTTGTGTTCGATTTTTCTATTTCATCTATTTTCATCGTGTCAAGCTGACATTGATTGACAAACAACATTCTTACTAAAGAATGGCCGGTTGCACCATTAAACACTTGTCCAAAAACAAATAAGGTACATATTCGAGATCCTCCTTAAAATAAAAATAAAAAAAAATAAAAAAAATAAAAACCCATTATTTTTTTGATTTTCTTCAACCAAATAAATCCTATACAGCCAGTATTGCATCAATCAGCAAGCTGGCCGATACAGAACCAAATACTAATATTCAAAACCATGGGCAGCCCTAACATGTCTTTTATCCAATTCCTATGACTATAATCAAGACAATCAAATTAATCTTAGGCACTAGCCGCACTAAAAGTAGAAAATTATGCCTAATACATAATGTAACAAACCACCCTAATTTACCTAAATTAAGAAAATATACTTGAAAGTCAAATAATATTTAGTATCCCCTACACACGTGGACATGTCGTCGTCGTCATCATCTAAGCCTTATACCAAGTAATTGCGGTTGGCTATATGAATCCCGTTCCACCATTCCACTCTATCAAGGGCCAAACCTTCAGTTAGACCATAGGCCATCAAGTCTTTTCTTACTTTATCCATGTCCTTTTGTGCCTTCTCCTTCCCCTTTTAGAGCCTTCAACTTGTCTCACTCCTAACCGGCGCGATTCTTGGTCTCCATTGCACATGACCAAACCAACTAGGTCTACTTCCCTCTTCTTATTACCTATTGATGCTACTTCTAGGTTCTCTCAAATGCATTCATTTCTAATTCTATCCTTCCTCGTCTTGCCCCTCATACAGCTCAACATCCTCTTTTCAGCTACACTCATCCTATGAACATGTTGTTCCTTTAGTGCCCAACATTTTGTCTCATAAAGCATGCCTTGTCTTATAGCTATCCTATAAAATTTCCCTTTTTCATTTGAGTAGTACATGACGATCACATAAAACTCTGGAGACACGTCTCCATTTTTTCCACCTACCTTGAATTCTATGGACAACATCTTTCTCAATCTCTCCACTCATGGCTTAGTGACCCCAAGGTATCGAAGGTGGTCATTTGGGGAAACTTCTAGTTGACAATCTTAACTAATTCCTCATCTTTTCTTCTATTTTTACTAAAATTGCACTCCATATACTATGTTTTGGTCCGACTAATTTCAAATCCTTTAGATTCTAAAACATCTTTCCATAGATCTTTCTTTGTGTTTATGCCCTCCCTCGTCATGTATGTGCAAAATAAATAAATGCGGTGAAACCGTCACCAGATTTCCTAACACAATGATATCATGCATGTATGCAAAGTATGTTTTGGTCCTCTTCTATTTATGATAAGGCCAATATGTAAAAGAAGCGGTTACCCCCGTTACACATTACAAGGGTGAATCAGTTTGTTACGAAAATGACTCAGAACTCCAACACTTCCTTATAAACCAATACAGCCATAAAGTGCTCATTTCGAACATTTTTATTTTCAATCTCTCTCGAGTTTCCACTTCTATCTTCCTTTCAAATGTGAAAGAAGCTTAGAAGCTAAATTTAAACTAGACCTAGGTCTATCTTGAGGATCAAAACACAAATTTTGAGTAGTCAAAGTTGAGTGGGCCATTTTGGGGAATATTGGAAGAAGGGGTTATCACTTTTATAAATCTTTCCTTCTTTTTTTTGTTTTGTTAAATTTATATGGAACAAGCCTAATCCACCAAATCATGCTTGATTGGAATTCAATTAGAGCCTATTTGGTTGACTCTCAGTTGGCCAAACATTGCCGAACAGACATTATTCTTATCAAAGAATACACCATCAAATATATGTCCAAAACCAAAAGAGAATACATATTTGGGATCCTCACATTTTCTAGAATTTTACCAATAATTTTTTATATTTTTCCTAATAAAAAATAAAAAATGGCCGTTACAAGATCGTATCATATTGGCCAACTTGCTGGCCACTATGCCGGCCTATTCCATTACACAATGCCTTGGCTACAAACAAGAGATAAATCCTTGCAAATAAGTAAATAAATGAGTCAAGCAAGAGATAAAGAATCCCTCAATTTCTCTACAAGAATTCCATTGTCATATGTGGCCCACAAAATGAATTACCTCATTTCCCAGCCAGCTATCCACATTTGGAAGCTCTTCGTCCATGCTAAACCTTTCAATTTCTGAAGAACATGAATTAGTGGGGAAGCTTCTACCTCCTGGAGAAGATTTCTCAAGAACCTGCCATATCCTACATACTGTTAATATGAAGACACTACCTTCAATTACATAAGAAACAACTAAGATCTAGAAATTAAGGGAAAAAATGTGCTCCAACAACCTATAGGTTAACTTCACTGTGACCCATTTCGAAAACTTGAAATGTATGATATAGTTTGTGTTTATAAATACGGCACAAAATTTAATTTTGTGAAGTACAAAATTAGAGGAAAGGAAAATTGACATATGAGAAAATTGTGGAAATTGAAATCTATGGAAAAGAATCCAACTAAACTAGTTTGTTTTAGCATGTGATTTCCATAGAAATGTTAATGCGGGGGCATTTTCACACTGGGCTTGAGTGGGCTGGCCTGTGAGATGCAGGGGCACACTCAGGGTGGGCAGCCTGCAGAACCCATGGATTTGGGGGCTGTGTGAGGTGGGTGGCTCTTGTGAGGCGGAACCCATGGATTTGGGGCTCATGAGGAGGGTTCGGCCGAGGACCTAACCCATGGATTTGGGGCCTGGGCCATGAGATAAAGAGATTAATTTGTCATGCTTTATCAGTTCAAGCTTTTAGAGCAGGTGGTTAATTATCCTGCATCAAATTGGTATCAAAGCGAGAGGTCTCATGTTCGAAACTCCTCACCGGGAGTGATTAATGTGGGGACATTTTCACACTGAGCTCAAGCGGGGTGGCCTGTTAGATGCAGGGACACACTCGGGGTGAGTGGCCCACAAAACCCAAGGATGTCAATGATAGAAAAAATGAGAGTGGTCTCTCATTAAACGTGGAAATCTCCATTTCCTAGCTTTTTTCAGGAAATGGAAACCGCCCATCTTCAAGGCTCACTTTGGTAATGGAAATCAATTTCAGCAGCTGATTTTGTTTTCATAAACAGCGGAAAAACATCACAGCCTAGGAAAATTATTTCATTTCCATGGAGAAAATAGGATTACACCAATCAACGGTTTCAGCAGATTTTACTACTTCGTTACTCGGACCAGTGATAACCCGGGTAATACATGGGTGCTTCATGGGTAAGGTGCCTCTATTGAAATGTCTGGAAACATAGAAAAGGACAGCCAACAATAGGATACTTCAAGAAAATATAGAAAAATCAACATTATCATTGCCTAGACATAATTAAGAAAATCATCCATGTTCTAATGCAAAAAGTGTAGAGTATGTCAGTTCTAGTTCAAAGATTTGTGGATTGTTGTGTCATGAGAAGCACAAAAATGTGTTTGTCATCAACCAAAAAAGGAGTTTCATAGCCTCAAATGAAATGAAATGTCAAATTCCCCTGCAATATACAATTGTTGATAAATCAATGCACAAGAAAACCCAATACCCAAAATCACGGGGAGTGATATGAAACTATTATCTTCAAACAAAATAAAAAATAAAAAAACACTTCTAGTTGGGAAGCCACTTTGAAGATTTGATGTTAGTTGTAAATGTATCAAAAGGATCAAATTGAAAAGTTAAGGCATTGCCCCACCAAGGCACAGCTAATTTCAGTCACAGTGAACTAATTTCCCATGGACCCAAAAGAACAAAGAAAAAGATTCAAGAGGCTTATTGGCTTATTTTTGTATAAAAAGATTCATGAGGCTTATGGCTTATTTTTGTATCTAGATATCATTCACCAAGGTCACTGGGAACTAACTGCAGATGAGGGAAATTTTCCTCACTATATACCTAGAAAATAAAAAAAGAAACAGTGTCCTTAACAGTGAATGGGAAACGGTATTCTTGACAGTTTTCAAACTAGAGGTATATATTCACTCACTGAATATGCAAGGAGAGTTTCCAGTACTCCCTCTGCATCCCCTTCTCCTACATGCACAGAACAAATTAACAACTTTTCAAGGCAGGATTTGTTAACAATGTAACAGAGCCTATCAAAAATACACTGCATATACCATTTCCATCAATTGCTTTAGCCACCATGTCTTCTGAGAAGCCCATTCCAACAAAATGAGCAATCAACTTGGACTTGGAGCAGGAAGAGCTTGCAGAATGAGCCTAAGGAACAAAACAAAAAATATATTTTATCACAGATATGAACAAAATTACAAGCAAAAATTTATGCAAAAGTCATATTTCTACTTTAACACAAAAGCAACTCCCAAAAAAGTTTTTTAAAGCCTGCAAGGAGAGATTGAAACCTCAAACAGACAAACCTCAGCAAAGATACAGCCAATTACTTGCATGCTCACCCTACTGCTACAAACACCATATACCCACCAAGCCTTATCCCTTCAAACAGACAAACCTCAGCAAAGATACAGCCAATTACTTGCATGCTCACCCTACTGCTACAAACACCATATACCCACCAAGCCTTATCCCTTCTCCCACTGGAACACCCTCCCCCCCCCCACACACAAACCATGCAAGACAATTAACCACTTGCTCTAAAAGCTCGAACTGTTAGAGTATGGCGAATCACCCCGAGTGTATCCCCGCATCCCACAGGCTACCCCACTCGAGCCCGATGTGAAATGCCCCTGCATTAATCACCCTCCGGTGAGGAGTCTCGAACACGAGACCTTCCCAGTGGGCCTCAAATCACATGGGTCACCCACCCCGAGTGTGTCCCCGCATCTCACTGGCTACCCCACTCAAGCCTGGTGTGAAAATACCCCTACATTAATCACCCCTGGTGAGGAGTCTCGAACACGAGACCTCCCACTTTGATACCAATCTGATGTAGGACAATTAACCACTTGCTCTAAAAGCTCGAACTGTTAGAGTATGGTGAATTAATCCCTTTATCCCATATCCCAGGCCCCACATCTCCTGGATTAAGACCTCGGCTGAACCCCCCTCGTGGGCTCGTGGGCCATAAATCACATGGGCTGCCCACCCCAAGTATGTCCCCACATCCCACGGGCTACCCCACTCTAGCCGGGTGTGAAATGTCCCTGCATTAATCATCCCCTGGTGAGGAGTCTCGAACACGAGACCTCCCCCGTGGGCCCCAAATCACATGGGTCACCCACCCCAAGTGTGTCCCCGCATCCCACGGGCTACCCCACTCGAGCCCGGTGTGAAAATGCCCCTGCATTAGTGTGTTTGGTTGCACCAAATTTCATGGAATATCATGAAAATTTGCACCAAATTAGACTGATTGATCATGAAATACATGAAATTTTGCACCAAATTAGACTGATTGATCGTGAAATATCTTGTAATTTCATGATATTTGGTGCAACCAAACACAACCTAAAAGAGAAATTTTCACTAATCTACTAAAATTTCAAAATGTAACTATTTGGCATTTGGCATTATAGTGATTTCTCATGTTTGTTTCCAACTTCTCTTCAATCATTTCAGTGCTACCACAAAAATGAGATTTCACATAAGCTCAGAAAAAAAGTGTCTGCGTTCCCTAAACCTGAAACAGCTTTCGAGCAGGAAGTGTCACACTAGCGCAAGTAGAGGAGGCTGAAGTCGGGGTTGCAATTTCCTCACCACCCTCTCCTTCAAGGTCAATAATCCCATCCTATACAAACAAGGACACATCATATCTTAAGTTCTTAACAGGATGGCAAAAAAAAAACAGAACCATAATAGAGGAGTCACTACTTGAACCCTCATTTTTTTTATAGAATCATCACTTTCTTCTACGTTTGGAAAAACATTGATACAAACTTTTACCCTTTTTTTAATTTGTAGTAAAAGAAGGGTGTCTCTATCGATCAGAGTAGGCGTAAATATCAATTCCCTTATAATAACAGAATTAATGAATACAACAAGGACTCACCATTTCTTCAAAACCTTGATTCTCCACAACCAGAGTTTCCTAAAATCCATTCGTGAACAAAAGATAATTGTAAATAAGCTCCAAATCAAGGGAATCTTGGAAAAAGAAACAACCACAACGCAGACACAAGAATACCAACTACTCGCTTAAACTTCAAGAATAGAAAATTTTAATAGAACAGGACTCACCATTTCTTCGAAACCTTGATTCTTCACAACAGGAGTTTCCTAAAATCCATTCATGGACAAAAGATAATTGCACATAAGCTCCAAATCAAAGGAATCTTCAAAAAAGAAATGATGACAATGCAGACACGAGAATACCAACTACTCGCTTAAGCTCCAAGAACAGAAGATTTGCACTAACAGGTACTGTAAAATACTTCGTCTGAACCAGCTGCATTCTGTTTCAACCAGCATCCTACATCAGTGGTGAGGTCCGCCTTTCAGTGGTTCACAACATTTATCTGGTGGGTTCCAATGACTTTTTGGAAGGTACAAGAAGTTCGTTGATGAAATGAAAATTGAGAACTCATCACCTGCAGCCAGTGGCATGCTAACTTAGAACACAACCCCATTTTCCAGCTAATGTATCACTTGTGTAGGAGACAGGAGCCTTGCAAAATGCGGGCCCCACCATGACTATCACCTAGAGAAGAAACAAAAAAGAAAAGAAAAGAGGATAGACCACTTATCAGATGGGCCATGCAGTCAAAATCTAAGAATGGCCGAGTTCGTCTGGCTCAAGGACAGGTGTGTACCACCTAGTAAGTGGATTTGCCTGATCTTCAACACAGATGATCTTCATGTGGGACCCTGTTGTTTGCACGGTTCAGATGTGACATGCTACGGGAAAGATGGGCCTCGTGTAGGTGATCGGTTCTCAAGAAAAATACATCAAAGAAGGGGAGAAATAGATAGATAGACCAAAACTAAACACTACCAAACAATCCCATCCGTCGATCTGTGGACACTTATCTGTGCCGTAAGTTAACAGATGGACAATCAGCCACATTTTTTTATCGAACCATCCACTCACGGACCTAAGAATCGGATGGCTAGGAATTCCCCAAGATAGTGAGAGTTTTTCTTTTCTTTCTTCGCAGCATTGTCCATTCATGGTGGGGCCTACCAGATGAACCATCTGGATCACATAAATGCGGGCCCTGCACTGCTGGCCCAAACTGAAACGACTGCAAGCTCAGGCCGAGCATTGTCCGTTCCCTCTTCCGCAATTCCTTCGAATCAAAAACTGCAATGAAAGACTTTTTTTCAAAGAGAAATCGGAACCGTACGATCAAGATTGCCACGCCAAATGATCAAAGGATTCGATTCATATAACACTCAAAGAACGATGAATTTGCAGTAATATTTTCAGGAAAAAAAGAAAAGAAAAGAAAAGAAAAGAAAATAACATAAAAGAAAAGAAAAGGGAAAGAAAATCTGCAGAGATGAAAGATCAAATGCCAAAACCTCGCAAGAGAATTATAAAATAAAAGAAAAATAGAAAACTCGTTTTGGCGGGAAATGGGGAGCGATTTTACCTCTGCGGTTGGAATGAAGAGAAATGAGGCTCCGTTTCTCTTCTGCATCTTGCAGTTTCCTTTTATGGTAAGAAAAGCGGGGTTTAATGGCGGAAGAATGAGACAGAATTTTCCCTAAATGGTATGTACGGAGGTTGCATGCAAAAAACGGAAGAGAAGCGTTGGGCTGCTGGTGCGCACTGTAACAGATATCTCCGAGATTTTGAAAATATCGCGATATTTCCTTAGAAATCAGTTAAACTATAGTATCGCGATAATATAGCTCATTTTCAAAATATCGCAATTTTAAATTGTCGCATTAGATTTTAATGAGACAAGTTTTTAATTTTAAATACTTTTATTATAGGATTAAATATTTTCAAATCTAATTGCTTTTAGTTTTCGTTTTTCACGATATTTTCCCGATAATATCGCGATAGAACCCTCAAATTCACTTGTCTTCGGCGCCGCGCAGATCAGGAGCTATTTGGTACGCTGCAGGAGTGTGAGATCCATACGCACGCACTCATCCATCGTACACATAGAATATTAGTAATTGAATCAAAACCGTATATCGAGTGGATCTAATTGTAGGTGAAGAAAATATCCTGTAGATAATTGAGTATGTGGTTTTCTATCAGATAAATGGACATTTTTCTTTGAATTCAGACAGTTATTAATACTCCTTTAGACCGTCCATTTCATGTTACCAATTGATCGGTTAGGATATCTTTGCAGTGTGGATTTTGTCCTGGGGGCCATCTAATATGGGTCCCATATTCTGGAAGGTTTAAATTGAGGTACACGTGTGTCAGTTGTAGTGGGGTCTGATGAATGTGTATGGACCATTACACTCCGCCAGAGCATCAAAGTTTTTAAAAAGATAGGTACTCTGGCAGTGTATGACAATCCGTGTTCATAAATAGAGTGACTATCCACGTGTTATGCGTGTCTGTAACCGTTAAAATAGTGGACACGAACAAAGACGCATCATAACACCTAAAGTTCACAAGCATGCTCATAGCTATCCAACTGGTAATTGGTGGCCATTAAATGGACGATTGAAATAAAAGGTCAACTTTTCAATTGTAATAAATAAAGTATTCATTGTCTGTATATGAGATCATGCAATCTGATTTTTGAAATTCGGACGGTTGCATTTGAAGAAAGATCAAAGCACATGAACCAGTTTCTGTTAGGGCTGTTCACGAGTCAAGCTAGCTCCAAAATCTCGCTCGACTCAGCTCGAGTCAGCTCGGATTGACTCTGCTTGAATGCCGATTCAGGCCGAGCCAAGCTAATTATTTGAAGCTCGAGTTGAGTTCAAGCCGAGTTCAACCAGGGGGCATTTCAACTCGACTCGAAGCTTGAACTCGAGCTCGACTCGGCTCGATTAATAAACATATTAAAGTTGTGGGGAATGTGGAGAAAGTTGAAGTGGGATCTTTGCTTTCACCCCAACAGCGAAGAGTTTGATGCTAGTGTTGACGATGTCTTGAATCCAAAATGATATATTATATGGAGCACTCACATGAATAGACATATCCTTCCTGAATATCTTGTGAGCTACAAGTCCTCAAATCATCTGTAAGGTAACGGAAACTACAATTTTGTCTAAGTAGCAACAATATAGGTGGATCCCACTTTTTTGTGGTCCCAGGTCTATTCAAAATCCTATCCGTTGGAAAGTATGGCCTTGATGATGGATAATTCAGAACATACAATTGAGGATGCTTTTGGCCCATGGTTCTTCTATCATAGGGCCCACACAGATGAATTTTTTGGACTGCTGAAAGATGGACTACACCCTGTTTCGGTTGCCGGGCCAAACCAAAAATGAATTTCGCTTGGTGGAGCATCATGTAAAATACATCTTTAATTTTTTTTTATTTAACTTCTTTTCTGAATCAATGGAGGAGGATCAAGAACAAAATCCATTACTCTCTCATCCAACAAGTTCGAGCTTGACTCGAGGTAAACTCAACTCGACGCGAACCACTAGCTCGACTCGAACTTGACTCGACGGCTTTGGCAAACAAGCTAAGCTTCAATGTTGAGCTCGAGGGCTCGAACTCGAGTATAGCTTGGACGAGCTGAGCCGAGCTTGGCCCACCTCGACTCGGCTCGGCTTGATGCCCACCCCTAGTTTTTGTGCCTGTGTATGGATCAAAATAATCTCCAAGTGTATCAAACAATTCTCTCTCTTATTCTCTTTGCTTTACAGTACACGTGGCAATATGATGCGTTAGAATTGAGTTCACTCATGTTTTTTTTTTTACACGCGCACACGCACCCCCACACACTCACGCCATAGTGGTATTTCACCACTTATGGATACTCGAACCCTTGACCGGGTGTTGAAACTCTTGAGAATAGGATCCGAGTTCGAATCATGTGCAGGCCGAGGCATCAGAGAGGCCGGTGGATCCATGAATGTGGGGCCCACTGTGCATCCACGCCGTCCATCCATTTCGAAAGCTCTTTTAGAGCCCGATCCCAAAAATGAAGCAGATCCAATTCTTAGGTGGACCACACCACAGGAAACAATGTTGATTGAATACCCACCATTAAGAACTTCTTGGGGCCACAAGAATGTTTATTTGCCATCCAACTTGTTGATAAACTCACAAAGACCTGAATGGGGGACCACATCGTATTAGCTTGATACAAAATTTTTGTGGCCCATAGTAAGCTTTTAATGATCAATCACCTCTGTTTCTTATGATGTAGTCTAGTTGACGTCCGGATCTGCTTCATATCTTTTATCATATCTTAAAATCAGTTTTCAAAATGGATTGACAGTGCACATATATAACATATACAGCTAGGTATGCCAATGATCCATAATTATTTTTGTATTTAGAGAGTAGGTGATGATCTGCTTCATGACTGGATAGATAAATATTTAGATTTCTCTTTAATTTTTTAATAGGAGTTGTTGATTATCAAAAGTTTATTACGCTATTCTCAATTTTTTAAAATGAGTTGAAGGAGTGCATGTGCTACAATGGCCAAGACAAAGGGTGACGATGCCACAAGGGTGAGCTAATTAACTCTAAAAGCCCCTCCTTAGCCCACCATGATGCATGTGTTGTACATCTATTTTGCCTCCTCAATTTAGAAAATTAACTTTAAAATGAAGTAAAATCAAAGCACAAGTTGACAACACTACAAGAAATAGTGGTGATAATGACACTCACTGGTTGAAACCTTTCTAGGGCTGACTATGATGTTCATTTGCCATACCCCATGCTCATCACATAGCATGGATGAAGGAAGAACACAAATATCAGCTTGGTTTAAGACTTTTATGCCTCCTTGAGTTTTTAATAATTGCCCTTCAATTGCCAATGTTTCTTATGTTGTGGTCCACTTGAGTTTTGGATTTACTTCATTGAGCTGGCAAAATGGATAAACACCTTCCATAAAACACATATATCATGGTGGACCCCACGGAAGGTCACCAGGCAATTCCTTTCTACAATTTAGGTGGATACCCAACTGTGAGGCCCACAGTAATGTATGTGCCTTACATCCACACGGTCCATCTATTTTGGTATCTCATTTTAAGGTATGATTCGAAAATAAAGCAGTCCAAATCTTAGGTGGTCAATACCATAGGAAATAATAGTGATTGAATCCATACCATTAAAATTTCATGGGGGCCATTGGAATTTTTATTTACCATCCAACCTGTTGATATGGTCACAAAGACCTAAGATGCAGAGATCACGCAAATACCACCCTGATCCAAAACTTTTGTGGCTTACAATAAATTTTTAACCATTGATTACCACAGTTTTGTGTATATATTATGGTTCACCTAAGATTTGGATCTGCTTTATTTTTGGATAATGCCTTAAAATGAGTTTTCAAAACAGATAAACAACGCGAATATGAGGACCATACATCAGATTGGGCCCCATGGTCAGGGATCTCATCCACCTTAGTGGATCGTGGGATCTACCGAAGTTGCACCCCATTAAATTCCACAGAAAAAAAAAAAAATTAATGATCAAAATGTAAATGAACAAACGGTAGAAATACTAACAAGATTATTTCATGGGTTTTATTTTCAAATATAAGCTCTCTATTGTTTTCTTCTTTAATTGCAATCACAGGCCTCCTCATCACCTCCTTTTAATATATGAAAGGTGGTGTCCTGTCAACAAAGTCCACCTTGCTTAGCCGTCTCTCATTTGTTTTATTGTCTTTGTATATTTATCACATTTCATGACTTCTTTCCTTTAATTCTTTTATTTAATGATAGTCAACTTCTTTTCCATGGTAACATACACTTGAGATGCATGTAAGACGTAATGCTCCTGTTTGTGGCATGTACAAATCAATGGTTTGGATTAACTAGATGAGCTGTTGTTGGATCTATGGTCTATGGGCATGTGGCTCACTTTTATGGTCGTTATTGTTTACTTTCACGAAATCAGAAGATGAACAATCATGATTTGGGTACTAGAAAATGAAATGCATGGATACATAAAGATATCAACTAGAAAACTACGGTTTAAAAATAAAATTAAAAAATTAAAAAAGAAGAAGAAGAAGAAGAAGAAGATTGGTTACATAACTTTGAAACTTTGAGCTCATGTTTTCCAAAAATCAAAAGCTAAAGGAAGGAGTAACTTATTACCTTTTATCATATTGAGTAAATTGTACTGGGCCCCACCATAAATGTATGTGGTTTATCCAAGCTTTCCATCCATTTTTCTAACTCATTTTAGGGGTTGAGTCCAAAATTGAAGCATATTCAAAGCTCAAGTGGACTACATCACAAGAAATAGTGGGAATAATGATTTTCATCGTTGAAACCTTCCTAGAGCTTACAGTGATGTTTATTTATTGTCATTCAACCTATTCATAAGATCACATAAACATGGATGAAAGGAAAAATACAAATATTAACTTGATCCAAAACTTTTCTATCCTCCATGAGCTTTTCAGTAGTAGACATTCAATTCGCATTATTTTCTATGGTGTGATCTACTCGAGCTTTAGATATGTGTCCCTTTTTTTTCGATCAAGCCTTAAAATTATTTGTTAAAATGGATGGATGAAATTATAAAATAATAAATTATCATGGGCCCAGCAAAGTTTCTTGATCACACTTAGTACACTAAGTTACTTAGTATGCAATCCACTTCCAAGCTAAAGTGGCCATATGCATGTGCGTGTGGGTGAGGTGAACATGTAAGAGACACTAACAATTGTATTATGTATATGAGGATTAGGGCAATAAATGTTTCCATGTTTCCTCATATGTGTGATAACCACTCCTTTACGATGACCCTAAGGAGAGAGTTTGCAATGAGTTATGACTTTCATCCTTAATTTATAGGAATACGCCTAGCTCTCCAATTTCTCTATACGATCTAAGCAATTATTCTCATCTTTAACTGCAGTAAGGGAAGAGAATTGCAATTGCTTTCATCTTTAATTGTAGTAAAGGGAGGGAGCTGCAGAAGAACATCGAGGGTGAATCACCTAACAATCAAAGCAAGCTCGCTTGGAATGTAAGACAATGGAGGCAACTCCTTTTGATCTAGTTACTTTATTTTTTTACTCTTTTCTATTGGGAGAAAAATTAATCCTTCCCACCCACACATATACAACAATACTGAAATTAAAAGAAAGACAAGAAAAAAAATATAAACCACAATATAAAGATTTACATGACTCTATTCCAATACATTTACCAATTTACACCAATTCAAAATACTTAAGAGGCAAAAACCAAAAAGCAGCTCTCAAAAATATATCTTTTTCTCAATAAAATATACATTACCACACTATCTGATGATCAGACTTCATAGATCCTGCCATTTTTCACCCTCATAATTTTGATGAATAGACACCATGCACGTAGATCGGAAATCCAATTACAAAATATGTTATCTAATTCCGGTGCAGTGTATTCAGTGCAGTGTATTCTTCAAGATTTCCATTGAACGATAACAGCCAGCAAAGACATGAGAAATTCTTCTTTTCTTTTTTTTTTGGGGTTAGCTTGTCAGTACACACACTCCATGTTAGCCACCCTCATTAGGGATTGATACCAAGACCTCAAATGTTGAAACGATGTTTCTCCACTCAATCTGCCAAGACATGAGAAATTCTTGAATCATATCATGCCAAGCAAAATGTTAAAAACATACTGTTTTTCAAGTGATTCCAAAATTGAAGCAATCCCAAAGCTCAATTGTACTTTTTTTTAAAACACACGCACACACCCCCACACTCACACATGGGTACTGGAACCCTTGACCAGGTGTTGAAACTCCTGAAAGTCTACCACTGGAGAAAAGCTCAATTGTACTAAATCACAATAAACAATGAGAATTGAACTCCCATTGTTGAAAACTTTTGAGGGCCATAGAAGTTTTGGATAAGCTGATGTTTGTGTTTTCTCTGCATCTATCTTTGTTTAACCTTATGAATAGATTGGATGTCAAATAAACATCACTGTGGGGTCTACCTGAGATTTGGATCTGCTTCATTTTTTAGATCATGCCCTAAAATGAGCCGTCAAAATGGATGGACGGCTTAGATGTATGGCATATATATCACGGTGGGCCTCATAGTCAGGGATCCATCGAAGCCGTGTCCGAACCATGGGTCCCACTTATGCTTAGAACCCGAACATCCCAGCCGCAGTATTGCACCATAACTCTTCAAAACCTGTGGTTCGTCGCAAGAGTAGAGATTCAAATCCAGCGGCGGAAGCATTACCTTGTGCGGGACAAGACAAGGGTGGTAGGTGATAGTTCACCACCATTTTTTAAGTTGGTGAGTCTATCCACCACAAATGGTATTCATGCCCTTCAGTTCAACGGTCCAGATCGTGGGAAGCATCGTTGATAGGAATAAGCCCAAAAATAGCACTGATCAAAAATCCAATTTGGTGGCTATAAAATGGATGGTTAAAATGAGATAATCAGCCGTCAAAAATTCATGAGAAAAATGAACGAGATCTGTTTGGGCTGTGACACATCCACACCGTGCACGCTATTTGGACAGTCCAGATCTACGTTCAAGTTGTGTGAGACCCACTGTGATGTTTATTTTCCATCCAGACCGTCCATCAAATGGTTCCATGTTACTCTAGCGACCCAAAACGAAGATGGTGCACACCACTGGAACCAAAGGGAGAGATGGGAAGGAGGAAGCCTAAGATAACCTTCCAGAATTTCTGTAGGGCCCAACTTGCTGTGAATACAACATCCAATCCATTTATCCGACGCGATCCCGGAGGATGAAGGGAAACTCCTCAAAGGAATACAAGCCGGACGTGATTTTATTTTTTCCATGAAGTGTGGCCCACCTGATTTTCGCATAGGAATTTTTGTCCATACGAAAAAAATTAGGAGAATCACATGATTCACGGTTTGGATTTGACACGAACATCAAGTTTCGAACGAATTAGAAAATCACCTACGTGAGTCCGTACGTGGTGGTTCCTCGCGTGGTAGAAGGCTGCCTAACCTTACACGGCCTCACCTTACACGGTGCGACCCTTACTGTGGGGCCCACATTGATGTATGTATTCTATATCCACACCGTCCATCCATTTCTCTAGCTCATTTTAGGTATGATCCTAAAAATGAAGAAGATCCAAGTCTAAGGAGGACCATACTATAGGAAAGAGTGGTGTTTGAGCACCCTACCATTGAAAGTTTTTTTGGGCATACATTAGTATTTTCGTGGTGTTTATTTTCCATCCAATCTGTTGATAAGGTCACGTAAACCAGGATGAAGGGAAAAATATATCAGATTGATCCTAAACTTTTTTGGCCCATCAATGGTCAATCACCGCTATTTTCTGCGGTATGGTCCACCTGATAATTTGATCTGCTTCGTTTTTGGTAAAATCCCGTTAATTGATCTGGAAAAATGGATAGACGGTATGGATTAGAATATATACATCAAGGTGGGGCCCACTGTAAGGGCCGAACCATCTTAGGTGAGGCCGGGGTCTCACCTAATCCACTCCCGACCTAATCACCGGTTGGCCAGGTTTTGGTAGGACAGTGAACACGGCACCGTGGCTAAAGTGTGGTGTGGTTTTTCATACGGATTGCATCTTAGATTATGATCTGAACCGTTAATATTCTGAATTCTACGCGAATAGTATATCTTAAAAAATATTCTTTGAATGAATGCTTTTGTATGGAGAAAAATTTGGAACACTGATAAGTAAATTTTGAATGGTTCGTTTTCAAATATAAGATCTAATGGTTAGAATAAGCAATAAATCCTGATTTTAAGATGTTTACTTACATAAGGCAGTATTGAGCACACGAACGGTTCAGATCATCATCTAAGATGCAAACCTGGGTGAAAACCCACCGTGCTGTGGTAATGGGGCATGGTAACTTATCAAAACCGCTCTATGGATAAGAACGGTATTTTTTTAAGGAAAATGCTTGTGTAACTCGCGTAGGTGACTACCAGGGTAGTTTTCTCTAAATTTAGAGGAAAATAATTAAAATCCAATCCGTCCATCATTCGTATAACCTCTTTATTAGCGTTGATCTAAAAACTTAGGCTCATTTAACACAGGTGGGTGGGAAAATCCATAAATTTATACATAAAACTTCTAGATTCACGTATCATAGGCCATATTAGCTTTTTATATATTGAATTTTGGCTAATTATTTCACCATCATGGATAACATCATATGAATGGACTGGATGGCATATAAAAACCACGATGGACCCTATATAAAACTAAAGGTGGGCATCCCATCCCAAAATCTTCCTAGGTGTTTATTGGACAACTGGATGGTCCTGATTTCTGGATTCCAATTTGAAATGAGGCAGAGTACCTGATGGACGGATTGGATCTTCTGAAAGTTCCACCCACGTGGCTCTCAGTGCTCGACGTACCTTGTGCGGAATACCTCCCTGCTCGAGGTACGCTAGTGCAGCTCATTTTCGCAATACGTGGAAAATCGGAACCGGATTAGGTGCCACCCCGGATACAGCCAGGTGGGTACGTCCCTGAGAGTGGGGTCCATATAGATATATTATTGTATATCCATACCGTCCATCAGATTTTAAAGCTTATTTTATGATATAAACATAAAAAATAATGATAAATAAAATCTTAGATGGACCACACTTTAGGTATTGAATTACCACCATTAAAAACTTACTGGGTGCCACAAAAGTTTTTTTATCAAGATTATATTTTTTAAAAAACTTCATCAGTATCCGTGTAATCTTCTCAACATGTTGGATGGAAAATAAACATTACGGTGGACCCTAGGAAGTTTTTAATGGTGGGAGTTCAATGATCACTCTTTACATTTTTGTGGTCCACCTGAGATTTTTAAATTCTAAAATTTTGTAAAACCTGTCTAAAAATATCTGTAAAAACTTTTGGACGGAGTAGATATACAACGTATACATCTATGTGGGCCCCACGATAGAGCCGCACCCACCGGGCTGTATCCGGGGTCGCACCTAATCCGCGTTCTGAAAATCGAGGGGCATTAACGAGGATGCCTTTCCAGCAAGAAGCCGATTTTAAAGGAATCGTCGTTCTCTTCTAAAAAACCGGCGATCTCTTCATCTCGAAAGGTTAGTTCGTTCTTCAACTCTCCTTCCTTCTACATGCCTCTGAAATCTCAGCGCCTGTAATTTACAGTTCTGCCCTTAGTCTAGGCCTCTCTTTTGATTTCTCCAGGGCTAAAATCGTCTTTTTTTCCTTTTGCTTCGGCGATTCTTCTACGTCTCTTCCCTGGAATAACTCCGGAAAGTTCTCCTTCAGAAAAGAAAACGTTATAACTGTAACGGTCCACGGTCTGTGCAAGTGGGACCCATGGTTCGGCGATCTAGACCATTGATCCAATGGGCCTCGGTGTGAATGGATCATGGCGCTATAGATTCCCTGATTCGACGATCATAGCCCTTTGATCAGTGACCTGCTAAAGTAGACGGTGAGTTGAACTTGAGCAGTGGCTTCTATTCAGCTGGAAATGGGCAAAAGATTGGACGGCTAGGATCTTCCAATCTGAGAGATCTTTTCTGTTGGCTATATCAGATCAACAGGCTGGATCGTGGGTCCCACCTGTATAGGCTCAGGGCCCGAGGACACCGTTACGGTTACATAACGGTGATGACCCTCGACTGTCATATTTGGGAGATATTATTATTGTTTGTGTAGGATTTCCAGTTTTATGTGATTTAATTCAGACGTTCTAATGCTAGTGACATAGTTGATTTTTAATGGAAAAATTAAAAAAATCCATTAAAAAATACTAGTTAGGTTTTTAATGATTTTAGTGCATTTCCTGGCATTTTATTGTTAGATATTCTCATGATCATTGGATTTTTTTTTGGGTATCTGGTTCTACTGATTTCTATAATAAGGTAAATCTATTTGGGATTTTTTATTTTTTATTTTTGCATGTGGATGAGCAGATAATTTATTTAGATATCTATTTTCTAGTTGTGCCCCATGGCACCCTGTCCATCCTCTGGGCCACTATTAAGAATGGCCTGTGATCCAATGATCACACTGAAAAATGTTATCCTGACTGTTGATTTATTGATATGAATGTGACCCATTAAAAAAATTTCCTTTCAATGGTTCACATTCAGCTGTAATCATCTCCATTATAACAATATAAGTTTCTTACTGTGACCTGTCTGGGGTAGCACATGAAGGATGGTTGTGATCATGCAACCATCTCTCCACGTTGGCATTATTTAGAATGGCCTATGATCTGATAATCACACTGAAGTAAAAAAAGGAAGGAAAAAAAAATAAAATCCTGACTGTCGATTTATTGAAATGAGTGTGAGCAGTGAGCCATTAAAAAAATTTTAATTTCAAGAATCATCCAGTCAGCATAAATTTATTACAGTTGTGATCATCCAACCGTCTCTCCATGTGGGGCCAGTCAGGCAACACATGTTGATGATTGACGCAGGGAAGGACATGTAGTTACAAGGCATATTCCTTAACACCCGATTCGAGCACCGTCTTCCTCAGGGGGACAACTATTCCGAATCTACGAACTTATCTGGACTCTTCACAGAGATCCCTCGAATCCATGAGGAGAGATATAAAATAGTAAATAATTCTAATAAAATTCATAATAATTCAATTGATGATGAAAAATGAGCCTACAAGCTCTTAAATAATAACATAAACCCTAGGAAGAAGTTTCGGAATTAAACTATAACTAAAACTCCTAGAAATCGTGACTTACTATAAATAGTAAACTTATTTATATTAGTGCGCATGTTTTTCGGCCAAAAATAGCAAGTGTCCTATTTGGCCAAACCATGATGTTCTCCTAACTATTCTAAGCACTTTTCATGTTTGGGCGCAACTCTGAAAGCCCAATGGATGAAGAGTTATACTCAATCTAAAACTTACTATAAGCAGTAAAAACGAAATTAAAACAGGAATTCGACCGTCGATCTGATGTTATTTCGCAAATTCGGCGTGCGCAACCCGGCATAGCAAGGTTGGGTGGCTAAAGTAGCTCGTCCTACCCCAAAATCATACATGGCACGTTGGATAACTCATTCCGATTTGCGAGATACGTCCGTTTTAGGTTTTGATGGTCTGGATCACCTCTGTCTCGGATTGGGCTTTTTTGGTCAATCTTGGCCATGAAATTATCTGCGACACGCTCTACATCAATGATCCTGAGTGAAACTAAAGCATAGAAATTTTTCAGTCAACTGAAACTAAACAGTCTCATTTTTGGATCTTTTGTGAGTATTGCTTTTGCCCCAAAAGAGAGCAAGAAGTAATTTTTGTTTCTCTTTTTGAATTGGTTGTCACTCTTCATTGATCTCTATTTAAGATCAAGACAAATTCAAAGCATGCTTATCTTAGATTTGCATGCCATTTTCCCCCTTTTTGTAAGATTGGTTTTTCCATCGAGGATTCGTGGAATTTTATTCATGTGAAGTCCCCATATCTAGGGGTGTACACGAACCGAGTTAGCTCGGTTAGCTCGCTCGACTCGACTCCAAAAAGTTCGATTCGACTCAGTTCGAAGCTGAGTTCGAGCCGAGTTGAGCTGATTTTTTTGAGCTCAAAAAATTTTCAAACCAAGTTCGAGCTTGCCCGAGCTCGACTCGACTCGGATCGAACTAGTTCGGTGACTCGGTTACTTTGATATTGATGTTGCTCACCAAGTGTTTGATGAAATGACCCAATGAAGTGTCGGCTAGTGGCAGGGAAGGTATGTATATGAAACAAATATCATTTTTTCTTGATTTTGATGTTGCCTAGAAGGTGTTTGATGAAATACTTTTAAACAGCTGCTGCTGCTTTACATATAGTGAGAAATTGAAAGTGCACAACATGTGTTTGTGAAAATGCCACAGAGGCTCGATTTTGGCTCGAACTCGGCTCAAACTGGCCCAAGCTGCTGACTGAACCGAGCCGAGCTGGCCAGTCAGGCTCGAAGACTGAGCCAAGCCGAGTTCGAGCTGGGGTCAGCTAGTGGCCGAGCCGAGTCGAGCTGAGGCCAGCTCAACTTGGTGTACACCCCTACCCATATCTGCATCTTATGTTACGTGTTTACGTTTCAGGGTAGTGGTACAGATATTGGTTTGATCTGTGGAAGTTGGTGCGCATTTGCATTTCTATAGCTGCCGATACAGATATTGGTTTTATCTGTAGAAGTTGGTGTGCATTTGCATTTCTATAGCTGCTATCGTTTGGTCATTTCAAATTCTGCGTAAGTCTTTCCCATCGGGGATTTGTAGAATTTTTCTTGTGTGAAGTTTCCATGGCTGCTTCTTACTTTACCCGTGTTGAAATTTCCAGGAGGTGGTACTGATCTTTTAATCTGTGGTGGACATTTGCATTTCTATAGCTACCATCGTTGGGTAATTTGAAATTGTACAGGAGTCTGGTTTGAGCCATGGGATCTGAAGGGCCACCGGCTATTACAGTTCATGTGACTGGATTCAAGAAATTCCATGGAGTCGCTGAGAACCCGACCGAGACGATAGTTAGCAATCTGAAAGATTTTGTGAAGAGAAGAGGATTGTGTGGAGGAGTTACTCTTCGGAGCTGTACCATTCTTGAGGCTGCTGGAGAAGGAGGGCTTCCTAAACTTTACAAGATCATGGAGTCAGCTATGTCTGAGCCCTACTCAGACTCTTTGAGCAATGAGCGGGTCATATGGGTTAGTTTCAGTTCTTCTTCTTTCCATTTTAGAAAGAATTCCATAATTAGATTTGTATGTTAAAGGTATTAGACATGCTCATGCTGGGAGCTTGTACAGTACATTCTGGTTTCAATTTTGTACAAGTGCGTCCCATGGTTCAGTGATCTGGACTGTTGGCATGGTGTTCTTTATCCTAGATGGAACATGTGTCAAAACTCCCCAAGATTGGAAGATCCTAGTTATATGATATTTTGCATTTCTCGGTTGAATGTGAACATGTGCTGATTTTTTTTTTTCTTTGGCCTTCTAATTATCATGGCACCTATTGAAGGCTTAGGGTTTCTCCATCTGAGAAATTTGGTGTGTTTGTGTGTTTCAATTGTTCACATCAATGTTTTGGATCACTTACTGTGGGCCCCACCTGTACAAACTGAGACTACAAATATTTGGTCTGAGCATTGTATAAATTCTTGTGTGTTAGTGTACTTTGGGATAATAAGCAGGCTCTTGAAATCAAATATATATCTTGAAACTTTAAAGAGAATATAATCAAGGAAAGGTTGGCTCTTGAAATCAAAGCATGATTGGTGTTAGGTGGGCTTAGATATTAAGCAAAATTGTATCAAAGGCCCATCAAGGTGTTGAATGGAGAGCATGACAACTCATAAAGGCGGCAGACGCACTCATCTTGACCTTGAGTGGGGCATGTGATTTATCATGATTACTTGATTTTCCATGTCCTATGTTTCAATTACATGTCTTGTTTGGATTACCAATTACCACATTAATGTAAAGGAAAAATGCAATGATTACAAATTCATTTACCTATCTCCTAATAACATCTGCATTTGACCATTGATTCCCGTGTTTGGTTGATCGTCAGTAAAATCGTAACGATGGCATTTTTCCATTACCTTAATGTCAAATCATCACATCCATACACCGATGTCGCTGTTTGGATTTGAGATTTCCATGGGAATGCCATGAAAAAGTGCAATGATCACAAATTCATTTACCGTCTCTTGAAAGTATGTGACAATTCCAGTGTTCGGTTTGGCAGTAGTAAAATCATGATGATTACATTTTTCCTTTACATTACCATGGTAATTGGTAATCCAAACAGGCCTAGCGTTTTTTGTGTTGGTAATTTGTCATAGCAGTTTATGCGTTATTGTTTTGGGGAGTTATTTGATACTTGGGCTGCGTATGATGCTTGATATACATGCACTCATAAATTGTACACATAGCATACATTGGCAAATTGATGAAATTGTGGAACTCAATTTCCCTCACTGTTCGGAAATCAGATTGGTTGAACTGATTCATGGAGACTTGTTTGTTTGTTGCACCAGAATCATTAGATATTTTTCATTTTCAACCATCCCCGTAAATGCCCACCAAACAGACAGTCAGTTTAGATTGAATTACTTGTTTGCCACAACTGCCTGCATATCATCCATCACACTACCAGATATCAAAGTTTTTCTCTATCATTTGTTTACTGCAGTGATAATAGCAAGGATAGGGATTCATGCGGTGTTCATGTTTGGAATTGGATGCATATTGCGGCTCTCCTACTGTTTGTTCGATCTTTTGTTGTTACTAATGCTTGTGGAAGGAATCAAAGGAATTGCATGGTAGATGTAGTTCCGATTGAAGTACTCTGCATTATGTAGTCTTGAGTGTTTTGTCATAGATGCTTGTTGGTAACCCACATTTCTTTGTGCAGCTTCATCTTGGAACCAATGCCGGGGCATTGAGGTTTGCCATCGAGCGACAGGCTGTAAATGAAGCCACTTTTCGTTGTCCAGACGAGCTTGGCTGGCAGCCTCAGGTAGAGCTTCTTTTTTACCGGATCAATAGAAATCAAAGCTGTCCTCTCCTTGACTTAGAGCTGTAGTTCGTCTCAATCTGCATTGTTTTCCTTTTTTAATTGCGCAGCAAGTTCCAATTGTCCCGGAGGATGGAGGGATTTCACGGACTAGAAAGGTAATTGCTCATTTTGTTTTTGTCATGTGTTTCAGTAAGGAGGAAGTATGCGATGTTCGATCCTATCTGTGGGCCAGCTTGATAACCACACCAATCAACTTATGCGATCCTCATGGCAAATGGGAAACACCCCAAAAATCTCCCCAACTGGATGATCCTAAGGTCCAATTGGGCCTGTTAATGCAGCTCATTGGCTGCAATTGCCGATTTTCATTAGATGGCTTGGATCATCTGATAGCCAGGGGAGATAACTAGAGCAAGGCATGTCAGATAATGTGGCCCAATGGATCTACTACATCTTGGGTTGCAAGAAGGTGGTCCCCACCTGCACCATTTTTAGGTTGAACAAACAGGGGCATTTCGAGCATCATATATAATCAACCTGAATGGAGCCAACCGGTATGAGACAACAGTACAACAGATATCCTACGTATGATCTATATGGGAAGGGAAGTTATCACATTCATTCAAGCGTATGGTAATCATCATGCATTGGAGCTGTCTGGAGCTCATCCTGATGTTTAAGTGCCATCCAACCTGTCCAGTAGATTTGAGCCCTACTTCAGGTGTAGATGGCAAAATCCATCCCGATCCTAACTCAGGCGGGTCACACCAAAGGAAACCATGGGGGACATTGGAGAGGCAACGCCAGACACTTCTAGATGGAATGTGGGGTCCACAGTGCTGTTCGCATGCTATTCAACCACTTCATCTTCACCGCAAGGGAGGCAAAACTCAGACCATAGTAAAACTCAGGTGGGGCCACACCATGTGAACAAATAGTTTTTAGGCATGATTCTGCACTGCTCCCTTGCACCTGAGTTTTTATTTTTATTTTTATTTTTATTTTTTTAACACATGCGGTCACACCCCCACACACTGGTTTTTCACCACAATGGGTACTCGAACCCATGACCTCATTTTGAACTCTTGTGAGTCTACCACTGAGAAATGAGTAAGGACCCTGAGTATTGGATCAGGATGATTCTTGGGATGTATGGTAAACATGATTCGCATCAGATGCGCGGTTAGGATTCCACATACACATCATAGGTGAGCCCAACACAGCTCGAACATATGGTAACTGCCACGCATTCAAACGTGTGATCATTCCCATATTGGAATCAGGCGACCTCAACTGTCATAACTGTGCCTGCCATATCTCGAGGACAGTAGGTTTGTGCTGGTCTGTTAATTGCTTAGGCTACGTTCGGCTGCACCAAACATCATGATATTTGGTGCAACCGAACACACCCATGCTGTCTATCTCAAATCTAAATTGCTTCCATTGGGTTTCCTGAAGACTTCATGCTCCACCGACGCGATTGCGAAGTTCTTGAGAAAGCAGGGCTATGATGTGGCACTCTCTGACGATGCAGACCAGTTCGTGTGCAACTATGTCTACTACCACTCGCTCCGGTTCGCCGAGCAAAGAGGCCACAAGTCTCTATTTGTCCACGTCCCTCTCTTCTCGAGAATCGACGAAGATACCCAGATGCAATTTGTGGCGTCACTCTTGGAGGCATTGCCGATCATGTACTGAATCTACCAATCTTTTTGAAATTATTCAATCTCTTAATCTTTGTTTCCTTGCTGTCATATGTGTGTGCATAAGATAGTGACAGGCTAGTGGCTTTCCGTTCCTGGGGCAAGTCACTCCTACTCAGCTGTGCGTTATAATACTATCATAGTTATTGGTTTTTCATGTGAAGTATATTTATATATGGACTCTCTCTCTCTCTCTCTCTCTCTCTCTCAGGTTTCCTTTAACTTCTCTGTAGGAGTTTGGATGTGATTATTCACAGAAACACCCATTTCCGTGTTTGGATGCACAAGTGAATTGAATTGTAAATGTTCAGTTCGATCAGGAGAAGGCTATTCATAAGGCGGTAGTAGCCCTCGAGTTGCAGTTTTGTACTTGCCAAGTCCAACCTCAAAGTAACATATTTTCAATTTGGAGTGAGGATTGAAAATTGGATTCGGTGTTCCATATCAGTCACCACCGTATCACCTCATATCGGGTCGTGTTGGGCCAATACAGGCCATCTTTTATGGATGAAATGGGCCCACAGAAAGGATGCAAATTGCCCGTGGGATTCGATTGGGCCACATGCTGCTATCAGAAATGGGGCCCACACCAAGCATGTTCAAAAGTTGTTCGATCTCAACCACACTCAACTGGGCTCCATCTCTGACACCGGCATGTGGCCCAATTAAATCCTGCCATGTCGGCTCACCGGGCAATCCGCTTCCCCACATAAAGTTCATAGGTTCTGGTTCCAGGCAATGCTTTGACCCTTGATTTGGAGCGCAGTCCCTTGAATGAATGCTGCTAGAAATATCAATTTGGTCATTTCCACTTTATTGGATTCATCATTGCAATCCAACTGGATCATGCACCCAAATGTGCCCCATGCCCCCATGAATGCTTGCTTTGATCTTCTACTGTATATATTCCTTCCTATTGGAAGAGGCCCTCTCTCTTTCTGTCCCTCCAAGTCCTGGTTGAAGTGAGACTTATCAGAAGAAGATGTCTCTATAAGTGCATGTTAGCAATGCATGCAAGGTATCTGCTATCTTGCATCCAAAGTACCGCAAGACTTACAACCATAGCTGCTGCTGCTGCTGCTTCTGCTTCTGCTTTCCGCGGATCAGGATCAGGACAAATTCACCTCGTAGATGTTTCTTCGTACAATCAAGCAATCGACAAGTTCATAAAATCTGGTTCCTTAATTCCTGCCATTCAATTATTCGAGGATATGCCTGACCGCGATGTGATCTCATGGAACTTGATAATTGCTGGCCATGCACGACACGGGTTACCAGAGCGAGCTCTTGATCTCTTCAAGGAGATGGTTTTTCAAGGAATCAAAGAAAGCCCATCGACGTTTTCCTCCATTTTGGGTATTTGCAGTGATGCTGGATTTTACCGAGAAGGGAAACAGATTCACTGCAGGGTGACTGTTCTTGGTTTTGGTTTGAATGTGTTCGTTGGTTCCGCACTCATTGGTCTTTACATGCAGGCAGGATTTCCAGATCTCGCAATGATGTTGTTTGATGAATTGCTAGAGAGGAACTTAGTGACATGGAATTTGGTTCTGCGTGGATTCTGCGAGTTGGGTCTATCAGATGAGCTGTTAGAATTTTTCTCTAGAATGAAATCAGACGGCATCAATGCCAATTGCATCACTTTCAGCTATTTGATACGCGGATGCAGTAATGGAGGATTCTTGGATCGAGGAAAGCAGGCACACTGCCACGTGATCAAGCTCGGATGGATACCAGCAAATCTATTCATTGCCAATGGATTGGTGGATCTATACTCAGCTTGCGGATGCTTGGCCGATGCAAAGAAATCATTTGAATTTATTCCCGTCGAGGACGTGATTTCATGGAATTCGATAGTCTCCATTCATGCAGATCATGGGCTTTTGCTTGAAGCTCTTAAATTCTTTTATGGAATGCAATTGTGGGGGAAGAAACCTTCTGTCCGCGCATTCAATGGGTTTTTGAATGCATCGAGCAGGAGCCAAAACCTTGTGTTTGGAGAACAGATTCATGGGTCTGTTCTAAAATTGGGTTTGGATCGCAGCAGCCTCCATGTTCAATCTGCATTGATTGATATGTATGGAAAGTGCAGTGAGATTCAGAGTTCAGTTTCAGTGTTCGACGAAATGCCAGAGAAGAATTTAGAGTGTTGCAATTCACTGATCACTTCATTCTTACATTGTGGCATCATAGACGATGCGGTTGAGATGTTTGGATTGATGATGGATGAGTGTGTGAGGCCTGATCATGTGACTTTCTCTGCGACACTAAAAGCATCATCCTTGTCGTTCTCTGGGGGTCCAACGACATGTCAATTGCTCCAATGTTGCGTGATCAAATCAGGTTTCGAATCCGATATTGCAGTGTCCTGTTCTCTGATTGACGCATATTCAAGATGCAGTGACATAGAACGGTCCCGCCAGATTTTTGAATGGATTCCAAAACCAAATGTCATTTGCTACACGGCAATAATCTCAGGATTTGCCCGAAAGGGGATGGGAATAGAAGGGCTACAAATGCTCAAGTCGATGGTTCAAGAGGGTCTGGAACCAGATGCAGTTACGTTCTTGTCTGTCTTATCAGGGTGCGACCATTCGGGGTTAGTGGAAGAAGGGCAATCAGTGTTCAAATCGATGAAAGACATTCATGGGGTCCACCCAGATCGACGGCATTATTCATGCATGGTCAACCTTCTTGGCCGAGCAGGATTGCTAGAAGAAGCGAAAGAAATGCTGAGAGTTGCACCAGTTGAAGGCAATTCAGTAATGTGGAGCTCACTGTTGCAGAGTTGTATAGTGCATGGGAATGAAAAGATGGGGGCCGAAGCAGTGAACGCATTGATGGAGCTGGAACCAGAAGATCCTGCAACTTATTTGCAGGTTTCGAATTTTTATAATGCGATTGGGGATTCGGAAAGATCGAAAGAAATTAGAGAGAAAATGGTGATGAAGAAGATGAGGAAGGAGATTGGGTACAGTTTGATTGAGGTGATCGATTGTCCTGATCTTGAAATGCAAGTACAGCAATGGATTGAACCATCTTCCTGATAGTCTATCTGTCCATAACTAATGTTTTGAAGCTTGGACCAAGCATCAACCTGTATTACCGGTGTCCGACCAGTTTGGACGTTACTTGTGCAGCTGAATGCATGTGGCACAGTTGGGTGTATGCAACTCAGGGAATGGGCCGTATCTTCGTTTTTTAAGGTGGAAAAGTTCTAAACCCTGGACTGAACATCGACCCGTTTTGGTCCATGGTTTGGTCTAAACGGGTGCAACCAGTGTCCGAACAGTTGGACAGACTGGTGCAACTGAATGCATGTGCATTGGTTTGAGGTATGTTTGTTTGCTTGTTGTGGGTTCCAATCACATACAACTCATTTGAATTTACCTCTACAAATGGTTGAAATGGTCGAGCCTTTCATTCAAAAATAGCCAACCTGGGCTGGACAAGATGGTTCAAATTGTTTCTCCAAAGACAGGTTTTGAGGTGACTGGCTCACTCGACTCGGCTCGGATCGAACGTTGGGTGGTTCAAATCGAGACGAGCCATTGTTTTAAGCTCGAAAGATTTTTGAGGTGAGCTCAAGATTATCCTGGATCGGTTCGACTCGGTTGAGAATATTGTTGCTCCGACAGGTCTGATGTGTCTCGCTTGAGGCGACTTGGAGTCAGTCCGAGTCAATCCGAACTCGGGCAAGTTGGGATTGGATGAGTCTTGACTCGACTCAGGACTAATGAGCTGGATGGATTGACCGAGTCTTTTAACGATGTCCCTCACTAGTGGGAATTCTTCTTCTTTTATTGTTCATGTTCGTATGTTCATTTCGAGTATTCCATAGGGTCGATAGTGTCGATCAAAATGGGGCCCACCATCATGTGTCAGACATCCAATCCGTCTATCAGCCGCGCCGCCTAATGTTTAGTATTGATGCATACAGCCCTGATGGATTGATGTATCATGCAATAATACATCGAGAGACATTGTAGCTGTAGTTGGAAAACCAAAAACTCGACTCGACATCAACCCGGTTGGGTTTACTCAAAGACTCGACATGACTCAAATTTGATAATTATAAATTGAAAGTAATAAGAATAATACTTAATATCTAAATTAGTTAGAAATATTATAAGAAATTAATTTATTTTTTTTAAAGAAGAAGCTAATCTAACAGCAATCCACTAATTAAAGAGTCAATGTCGAGTCACAGTTGCAACCGAGTTTCCAATGACTCAGCTCAAAATTTCACTGACTGAAGTTGACTCATACGAGTTTGGAGTCCAGCCAGTAAATTTTAGAACTATACTCTTAGCAAACCTCCTCGTTATTTTATTAAAATGATTAGTTTAGCTTAGATGGAATCATGCTTCAAAAGTCATTCCTCGTGCATGTTTCATGCATGACTATTCCTAGATGGACGGTTGGGAAACGTAATGTGGTAGGCCACCTTGTGGATGTTCCTCTACTTCACTTTGGTGTCCAATTCAATCAATCCTAATCTAATAAAAATATATCCGCATGATTACAAGTTTTTTTTAATTAATGAGATGTGTGTGTGCATTCATTAAATTTTAAAATAATAATAATAATAATAATAATAATAATAATAATAAGTTTCATGTCTAAATAGACATGTGAAAGATGACAACCATGGTTCTTAGACTCGTTGACTCAGATCAACTCGTTCTTTGTCTCACCCGAGTTGCATCGAACCGGATCCGATCGTGTAGTACCGAATCTGAGCCAACTCGGTCTCCTCTTTGTATAGTATGAGAAAAATGCTCGTGTCCAACCAATGGCTAGCTTCCAACGTGTCATGTGCATGCAACATCCAACCCGTCCACCGATTGGCCCCACCGTAGGGATCACCTAGTGCGAAAAAAAAAAAACAGCTCGATCCACATGTCTAGTGAACAATGGATAGCCGTCGATGTAATAAAGAATACATGTGGGGCACTAATAGACAGTCCAACCCATCTAAGTAGACTGTTCACCCCACATATTTTGCGCCAGTGTGCAAAAACAAGACCATCAGATGATCCTATCCATCCAAAAAAAAGGGCCCCGGTCAAATTCCCTAAAGGGATTCAACCTATCAAATATTCTGAGGGTAACCTTCCGACGAGCTTTGGAAAAAATTTTGGACCAAAAGGCCCTTGTCCTTGGATTAGTGGTTATACAGTTTAGAGTGTAGAAGAAACGTGTTATTTCAACGGAAGCCTTTTTTAGCGTGGGCAACGCCCAACTCGTGGGGCCCATATTGACGTATGTGTATAATCCATGCCACCCATCCTTTTTGTCTTGTCATTTTACGGCTTGAGCCCAAATATCAGCCTGAATCAGAGCTCGTGTGAGCCACATAATAGAACATAATGGTGACAATGGCACCCGCTGTTGAAACTTTCCAGGCTCACTGTGATGTTTGTTATAAGTAGAGCTGGGCATAATCTGACTCGATCCGATCGGAACCTAAGGTGATGGGGACATCACGCACGCCGCCCCCTACGTATGTAGGCAAGAAGAGGGAGAGCCCCACCATCGATTTGGCTCGATGACGATGTCCAGGGAGGAATTTCTAGTTAGAAAACGGAGTTTTGATTCCTTGGAGTAGGCCCGATAATCAAGTAAAGCCCATCATGGGATCTCATGATCAGGGCCCACTAGCCAGATTGATTTTATATTTTAGGTTTTGATTATTTATATTATTTAGAATATCATGAACGCTTTACATTTCTTTGATTAGTTTTTATTTTAGTTTACTTCATCGCCAAGTAATAGGTTGCGCACAAGGCGCGAGTTTTGGGGTATAGGGTTTTCTTATAAATAGGCACCCTTTGTAGTTCTTTTGATTAATTGAAGTTGAATAAAAAATCCTGCATGTTTTTCTACTTTCTGAGTTTCTGAGTTGTGAAAAAATTCAAGTGGGTGCGAAGCCCTCCCTTTTCGAAAGGTTAACCACCGTGGTGTGAACTACATCTATTTCCATCTGCCCCTACCCTCTTCCACCATATCTCTCACTTTCTACAATCATCCTTGTTTCGGATCCACCAGTTTTTTCAGTCGTTCTTCTTCCTACAGCCAGTTTTCAGAATCTGGCCCTATAGGAGGGTCGAAACTTCGACGGAGATGGCGCACAGACCGTACGTCGGATCGCCACGAAACTTGGGAGTTTTGGAAACCCCCCTGGCGACCAGAGCCAAGGAGTCCGTTTCAGAAATCGAGCCCACTCGCACGTGCGGCCAGGCTCATGCACACGTGCGCTGGTCGTGCCGCTGTCCACATGTGTGGACTTTCTTCAGTTCAGGTTTTTCTCCTTATTTTTTCTATTTTCATAAACCGTAACCTTAGATTGCATTATCTTTAATTTAATTACTCCTTTTTCTCACCCTAAGCCTCCTTGAGTTAAAATGGTAAATCCCTTAGATTAGGGACTGATTGTTGTGCATATGTGGATGAATATTACTTATCTTTGAGTATCGTTTTGTTCATAAATTTTATTGATCCAGCTCTAACATGTGTAGGCCTGGACCCGCATAGATTTTCCTTAATTGAATGTTTGGACTTTTGTGTGGGATATGGAATTATTGTAATTGTTTCTAAATTAACGTGATCTTAAACTTAAAATTTTGCACATCATATTTGAATTTCATGTCCTGCATCAAATTTGATATCAGAGCCTAGGGTTCTTATAAGGGAATGCGTTACATGTTTAGGGTAGTTTGTTTAAGTCCATTATGTATCCAGTTTCATCATATATAGCTATTTAGAAGTCCATAGTTACTGATATTAGTTGCTGAAATTTTTGTTATCAAGAAGCTAGCAATTCACATTGCTGTAACTTTCTGTTATTCCTTTATTTTGACAACTATATTGCTGAATTTTAGTAGCACTGTATAGTTTCCCTCATATAGAGTCTCATAGAATCATTTAATCCTATTTAGTTGTATATAGTCGTCATAGAAAGTCCTTAGGTGGAGTTAGCAAGTATATGCTCACACGTACGGGTCATGGTTTTGGCTTCCACCCTACACTAAACATAGAGCAACTGCTAGAGTCACTAAACAAACTGTCCTAACAGATCGAGTCTTTGGGTAAGCGCTGAGAACAACATATAGACCAACGCTTTGATCAATTTGATGTGTGCATTACCCAAGTAAAAGCCTCCGCCAGGACAAACCCCACCAATGGGGTAGATGTCTAATCTCAAGCAGGTGGCTGAGAGGATAAACCAATGAATGGAGTTGGCTAAGGAATCAGTTATAAGCATGCACCCATGCACCCACCCCATGAGAGACATCAAGACCACTATTTTGAGGGGTACAACATGTGCAGCCTTGTGGCTGGAGAAAGTGCATCAAAGGCTAGTGTAGAGTTACCCAATGAGGTCATTCCGGTAATGGATGAGTTCCGTGATATCTTTTCTGATGATCTACCAGATGAGTCTTCTCGTATGAGGGATATAGAACACACGAGAACATGAGACACTATAACACCTACAATAAAGTTTGCGTTTAATAGTTTTGTCGATAGGTCCACAAGTCTCAGTCCTTATAAAGTCGTTACTGGTTACAATCCTGAGAAACCAATTGATCTTGTCCCTATGTCACTGTCTCATATGCCGTAAGAGCCTGCAGAGTTTTTTGCGTATCACATTCATTCATGGCATCAAGAAATCAGGCAGAAGATCACTACTAATAATGAATATTACAAATTTTCTACAGACCAACATAAATGTTTCAAGGAATTCAATGTAATGGACTCTGTGATGGTTCGCATCAGGCCCGAACGGTATCCTCTAGGGGTCATTCGTAAGTTATATGCACGCAGTACTGGACCCTTCGAAATTATAAAATGAAATGGTTTCAATGCGTATGTGGTAAATCTTCTACCCTCCATGGGAATTATTTCCACATTCAATGTGGAGGATCTAGTTGCATTTCAAGGGGCCATTGATGTATTGTCCAGCCTTTTGCCTAGCCATCCTAATTCTCCAGACTTTTCCTTGATCCATGGCCCCCTCACGACCCATTTTTTCAGCCTCTACGTCCCATACCTATCCATTCCGACCTATTTTTTCAGCCTCTACCTCCCACACCCACCCTTCCCAACCTATTTTTCTAGCCTCTACGTCCCTTACTTATCCGTCTCGACCCATTTTTTCAGCCTCTACCTACCATACCTACTCTTTTCGACCTTTCTTCTCAGCCTCTGCCTCTCATACCTAACCTTCACACACCAAGAGAGGAAATAGAAGATATCCTGGACCATCAGATAGTTTCAACGTCGGATGGTATGTTTTAGAAGTACCTCGTTAAATGGAAGTCACGCCCAACTTCAGACAGCACGTATCTCACTGAGGAGGAGTTTCAGAGACTTGATCCTGACATCCTGTAGTGGTTCAAGAGTTTTATTTCGTCAGTGGTGAAATATTCGCAGCCGGGGAGAATTGATGGGGACATCACGTGTCGCCCCCTACGCATGTACGTAAGGAAAGGGAGGGCCCCACCGTCGATCTGGCTCGATACGACGTCCAGCGAAGGCCTCCTAGTTAGAAGACGGAGTTTTGGTTCATTGGAGTGGGCCCGATAATTAAGTAAAGACCATCATGAGATCTCATGATCGGGATCCACTAATCGGATTAATTTCATATTTTAGGTTTTGATTATTTATGTTATTTAGAATATCATGAACGCTTTAGATTTCTTTAATTAGTTTTTATTTTTGTTTACTTCATCGCTAGGTAATACATTGCGCACAAGGCGCGACTTTTGGGGTATAAGGTTTTCTTATAAATAGGAACCCCTTGTAATTATTTTGATTCATTGAAGTTGAATAAAAATTCATGTGTGTTTTTCTACTCTCTGAGTTTTTGAGTTGTGGAAAAATTCAAGTGGATGCGAAGCCCTCCCTTTTCGAAGGGCTAACTACCGTGGTGCGAAGCCACATCTATCCTCATCCGCCCCTACCCTCTTCCATCCATATCTCTCACTTTCTACAATCATCCTTGCTTCGGATCCACCAGTTATTTCAGTCGTTCTTATTCCTACAACCAGTTTTCAGAATCTGGCCCTACAGGAGAGCCGAAACTTCGACGGAGCACGGCACTTAGACCGTACGTCAGATCGCCACGAAACTTGGAGGTTTTGAAGACACCCCATGGACGACCAGGGCCAAGGAGTTCGTTTCAGAAATCGGGCCTTGCTTGCACGTGCGGCCAGGCTCATGAGCACGTATGCCAGGCCCTGCCGCTATTTGCATGCGTGGACTTTCTTCGGTTCAAGTTTTTCTTGTTACTTTTCCTCTTTTCATACATATTTTCATAAACCCTAACCCTAGATTGCATTATCCTTAATTTATTTGCCCATTTTTTCACTCTAAGGTTCCTTGGGTTGAAATTGGTGAATCCTTTGGATTAGGGACTGATTGTTGTGCATGTGTGGATGAATATTACTTATCTTTAAGTATTGTTTAGTTCATAAATTTTATTGATCCAGCCCTAACATGTGTAGGCCTGGACCCGCATAGATTTCCCTTAATTGAATGTTTGGACTTTTATGTGGGATATGGAATTTGTGTAATTGTTTCTGAACTAATGTGATCTTAAACCTAAAATCTTGCACATCATATTTGAATTTCATGTCCTGCAACATAAGACCAGGATCAAGCCGGATCGAGTTGGCCCAGTGAGATCTAACCATTCATTGGATTGAGTTCGAATCAATGTCAAGCCAGACCGATCCGATCCGGAATTCGATCCGATTCAACCCGATCAGCACAATATTCATTCAACACTATTTCCTGTAATGTTGTCCACTTGAGATTGGGATATACCTCTATTTTTGTTCAATGCCATAAAATGATTTAGAAAATTACGTGGACAACATGGATGAAATAAATACATCATGTTGGGTCCACATAGCACCGACCATCAGCCATTGGCCGGTGGCCGGTGGCAGGGGAGTAGTCAATCCCTCCTCTCAGCTCGTGGCTCCAGGTGCATCGAGCACCAAGCTTTGACACGGACAAAAGGGAATGGTTCTATGTGGTCGAGCTGTGTGAGCCCCACCATGATGCATGTCGAACATCAACACCGTGCATTTGATGGTTCCCCTTTAAATTATGGGATATCCCAAAAATCAGCCATATACGGAACTCAGGTGGGCCATACCATCTAAAATCATGTGAAGACATTCCTAAAACATATAAAAGAACTTGGTAGGGCCCACCTAAATTTTAGAAGCATCTGAAACTTGGTTTGGCCCCTCATCCAAGTGGGACACACATACTGGATGGTCTGGATTTGTGAACCACACCTCGATGGGCCAAAAAAATTATCATGAATGTTTTAAGGGGAGGGTTACCCGTAACCCTCTCAACATTGTACGTGATTGAAGCGGCAGCTTGGTAAGTGTACCAACGCACCATGCCGGTTGATGTATTGACGTTAGAAAGTTATGTAGGTCCCATCATGAGGTATGTGTTATATCCAAACCGTCCATTCATTTGGCGGGCTAGTCTTAAGGCTTGAGCTGTAAAATAAGAAATATCTAAAGATCAAGTGGACCACACTACAAAAAGCAATGGGCGGTTGAACGTCTACCATTGAAACAAACTATTCAATCTGAACCGTACCCAACCCTATCCGACTCGGTTTCCCTAATCGAGTCGAACTCAGTTCAGGTCAGGCCAGCAGTACGACAGATTGGATCGAGTCAAAGGACTCGGACTCGGTCCCAAATCGGATCATGTTCGGGTCAGGGCATTGAAAGTTTCTAACCAAGTCGAGTAGGACCCAATCCGGTCTGACTTGACCCAATGCCCACCTCTAGTTATAAGTGGACACTGCCCAAGTCAGGACTTTTTGGGCCCATGGCGAGCTGGCAAAGGTGGATGGAATAGATCACCCCACTGTGGGCCTTAAACTATGGTACCTATGATTATCATTTCATTTTATAGTAAAGAAAGTGAACATGTACCAATCGCGACCCATGTAACATGACAACCCCGACCCGTATAACATGACAACTACAACCCATGACAACTACGACCCATGACAACCACGACCCATATAATATGACAACCACGACCCATGACAACCACGACCCATATAACATGACAACCTAGACCCTTGCCACATTACAACCACAACCCATATAACATGACAACCACGACCTCGACCCTTACTCCATTACAACCATGACCTTAATCTGTAGCTTTTGATCCATTTTTGGTAGTGTAGGCAATGAACAAGTAACAATCTGTCCATTAGATTTAGAATTTAATTTAACTTCATAGGCCAAAAAAATTTATGACCCCCAAAAGGTTTTCAATGGTAGGTTTTCAATTTATATGGGTCGAGGTTGTCGTGGTTGTGATGTGTTAAGGGTCGGGGTTGTGATATGTTAAGGGTCGAGATTATAACAACCCATTTTTTTAGAACCAACCCCACCGTCCACTTGTGTGTGGCCCTGTAACGCTCTAAAAATCGGGGGTCGAGCAGGTACCCAACTCTCGAGTTCCAACGCATCACTTATGCAACATACATAATGATGATTTGATGTTGTCCATGTTAGTGCATAAAACATGAATGAGGTTAAGCTAAATCAGTAGAACATACTCCAGGGACAGTTAAATTTACGCAAGCGGAAGACTGTAATCAGAGTATAAAATATATAAATCATTGTAAGTCCCCAAAGCATGAACGTATTGCCAGGTCAAATAGTTACAAGTATTGATTCAAAATACAAAATGTCAAAAGAGTAGCAGTCCTCTACAAGCATAAACCCTGAAGCCCCGTCGATTCAGAACGGTCTACGAGAACCCGCCTGAATACTGCATATATGAGAATGCCTCCTCGTCGTCCTCAAAGTCTGGCTCCGCCTCGCAGGCTACGCCATCATCTGAACCTACAATAGGGTCTGGTTGGTGTGTACAACACCGTCCCGTAACATAGGAGTGAGTGATCAACTCAGTGGAACAATAAAGCAAAGGTTAGCATGTTATCAATTCAGTCAAGCAGTAATGATAACACAATACAAGCAATTAACATGTTATCAATTAAGTACTGTGATTAATGCAAGAATGATATGAAATAATGATGCATGCCCTCGCCTGCGCTCCCTCAGCGACTTCATCTCACGATCGCGCATGCAACACTTCCTCAGTGCTTGACCTACTACACCAAACGCACACGTAATACGGTGCATGAGCGTGATTACCAAGTTCTTATTAGTCCTTTTCATACAGTAGGATTGGGAAGCTAAGGTACCTCCCTTATATCATTTCCTAAACAGTGATCCATTCCAGGGTCGTCAGTCCTAGTAAATCTCATAGGATGTTGCGGTTCTAGGTCACTACAAAGGGCTTGTCACTTTATCAGTGCAGGCCTAGTATATACTCTGGTTGCTACGTAAAGGCTCGTCGCCTCTACACGATCTTAAAGTATGCTCGAGGTCACTACAAAGGGCTCGTCACCTTATCAGTGTAGGCCGACAGCTCGAATACAGTGTCCCATACCACCGTATTCGGCTCACGAGTTTGGGTTGCTCATTGGTCACTACGGGGAGGCTCGTCACCCCAGCGTACGCCGACAGCTCGACCACATTGTCCCATACCACCATGCCCAGCTCATGAGTCTTAGCGGATCGAGCTACCAAGGTTAAGGAGTTTTCCACTGGTGAGTTTGGTACCTTAGATTCAAGCAGTAGCGTCCATACATGGTGAACATACATCGGGTTAATCGGGTTACTTGACGAGCTCGACTGGTACGAGCATACGTTGACTTGATCGACATGAAGTGCGTAAGCATTCCGCGTGGCCTAACCACTGCCGTCAAACGACGTACGACTCGAATTCGTTGAACGTATCTATCGGGTTAAATCAATTCAGCCACCCATTGTAAACCATTACCAATTACCTGGACTACATCGTAGCCCCACTCACATTCTAAACAATCACACTCACATATAATAATCCAAAACATCATGTGACAACTAGTGTAAATATAAATCTTACTTAATCATTTAAACAACCACATCATACACATGTTATCACACATAAACATTTCATCTATAATCACATAGTAGTAAGATAGGCTTCACACGGGAAACTGTAATTACGTATGAGGGGATCGAAAATTCTATCTCAACACCCTCATTAGATACATTACATCAAGCATTTTCTCATTCAGGCATTTTATCAAACACTTAAACTACGTACACTACATACATGTAATATATTAGTTATAACACATATTATAGCAAATCCTTCCATATAGGAGTTACCATACATACAACAATCAGGTATTCTCAATCAGAAATCATGGCAAGCACAAATCATAATTTCATACTCATTCAGACATTTCAACAAATACATGGAATGCATTTTAAAATCAACATAGTTCACATATATGTGTATTATACAGAAACCCTCGTATCTAAGCACATGTGATAGCAATCAAGTCAGTCATAAATCATTAACTGACATTGAAAGCCTTGAAAACCATAACCTAAACATTTATAGTCCACACCTTACGCCGGTAAACGCGTAACGAATTCGTTTTAGACACTTAGCCTTTGTCAACGGCGGATTGGCAACTTACAGTATGAAATAGGTTAGTTATTCCATTACTTACAATGTTTGAAATCCTATAACAGGTTAGGGTTAGGTTTTCTTACCTAAGAACGGAATTGGAATCGCTCGTATAGCGATACAGATAGGGTGGCTAAGTGCATGGAGCAACGGGATCAAATCCCAATATGACTCTCCAACTCTCACTCTCACTCTCTCTTTCCTTTCCTTTTCCTTTTATCTCTTTCTTAGGGTTTAAAAATTCGTATGGAATATTAGGGAGAGAGTTTAAGGCCCTTATATAGGCCCAGGTCTGATGGAAATGGCCCCAGGGCCAAGGTATACTTAGGTTATATCCAAAAGGTGTCTGTTTCAGCCCAACGGAGCACTTCTGGTGGCCCCTTTTCTGCGTGCGGTTGGACTTAAGTTCCCTGACATTAGATCTAGGTCAGGCTGAGTTTTTGCTCCGATCGGGTTTGCAGATCGACCGTGGCGGACCAATTTCAGTTCAACAGTCACGGTCACTCGATCAGGGCCACAAGAGCATTGCCATGTATGGGACATTTCTTCTGATCCGAGGGTATATTTGGGTTAGATTATAACGGTCCAAGTCCTTATATTTGGCCTGCAAGCGACACGACTTAGATTACTTAAATTCAAATTTCATTTCTAAAGATATTCACGTTTCTCACACATTTTGCTCCGGGCTCAAGTTGTGCATTTCTAGACACAACTAAGACTTGATTTCCGAGGGGATTGTCAAGTCCAGTAATGCGGTCATAACTGTATAGTTTTGCGATTATCGGACTTTCAACGTGTAGTCCAGGTCCGATATGAAGTTTCGGTGTGCTCTCGAGAGCAACCGGATTTAGGGATGGGTTCTAGATTTCAGGGTAATGTAGCGTCAATGATACTGCACGGTTTGGGTCTTGCAGATCATATTTAAAGTGATTAGTGCTAATTTCATAAGTACTCTAGTTTAGCACTTGCTAATATTAACCTAATTTCTAAAGGTTTTGGTCCTGGGTGATTTCTGCCTGAGGTGGTACTCCTTGTACGGATTTTTTCGAGACGTTACAGGCCCACCTGAGTGTTGGATCAGCCTCATTTTTTACCTTATATCCTCTCATGGCTAGGTCGAGATGATGGATAGAGTAGATTTATATCATCGTTAGTGGGACCCACCATATCTAAAAAAATAAAAATAAAAATTTTATCTTCCACACGTTACCGCCACCTAACTCACCTTCTCCATTCTTCCTTCCTTTTCGTACGGTAATGGGCACTGAACCCTCCCACAAAATGAAACTGCCCACATTCCCCACTCTTCCGCCCCGTTCTTCACATCCATTAAAAATGAAGGAAAGATATAAACAAAGATTCAATTATATTGAAAATGGAGAGAGGGAACCCAGTAGATCAAGAGAGAGGGGGAGAGAGAGAGAGAGAGAGAGAGAGAGAGAGCTCTGTAGATCAAGAGAGAGAGAGATGAGAGCGGGGGCGGATAATCAGACTTTTAAGGTAAGTGATTTTATCTTGAGGTTTATCATTTTCAGTTAATTATTATGCTTATTTATTCCAAAATTTTAATAAGAATATTATTGTCAGTTGATTATTATGTAGGTAATTCTACTCATTTATGAATTTCTATTTTATATATTTCTGATATTTAATGTTGAAATAATTTTCTTAGAAATAAAATTATCAAATTCATTTATACATGATGTTTATATTTTTGAATTTCAAAATTAATTAAATTTTATTGATTCATAGAGTTCAATTTTATTCTAACATCAATTCTGAAATTTAGTTCTAGGTATATTAAATTAAATTCACTAAATATTAATTCTGAGTTAGACTATCTGATTTAAATTTTTACACTAAGGCGATGGATGCACATTGAGACTTCTAGAGAGAGAAATATATATATATATATATATATATATATATATATATATATATATATATATATATATATATATATATATATATATAATTACAGAATAAAATAAACAATTTATTTGAGTTTATATTTTAATTTAGAAATTCTTAAATGTTTGTTAAGATTAAAAATTAAATATGAGTTATTCCTAAAATTTTAAAATTAATTAATATGAAAGCAAATTATTAAAAATATAATAAATTCAAATTAATTTATGAATTTATCTAAATTATTAAATTATAATTAATTTTAAAATATTTTAATTAATGATTATGTTAGTTATTAAATTTAATCGTGTAATTGATATGCATTATATATTAAAAAAAAAAAAAAAATCAAGTTACGAAGTAAACCAAAAATTTTAATTCCAATAATTTATAATACTTAGGATTAATTATAATAATAATAATTAAATTAAAATTTGAATGCATAAAAATAATAGTATCTAAAGTCGAAATTAATAAATTCCTTTAACTTATTAAATTTAGATATAAAAATAAATAATAATAAAATTCTGAATTTAGAATGTTTGATCTAAAATAATTAGATTAAAAATTTTAAGATAGATTAACTTAAATTATTAAATAATAATTTAATTACATTGTTAATGTTATAAATTTATGAAAATCAGTATAATATTTTGTTTCTGTAAAGATTAAAATTCAAATTTTAATTCTAAAATTTTAAAGAGTTAATTAATTTAAATTTTAAATGAACTTAAGTTTAAGAAATTTATCAAAATTTTAGAATTGAAACTAAATCGATTAAATTTCTATATTTTGAAATTTTAGTGATTAATATATATATTTAAAATGTATCAGAGTACATTTTAACGGTGAAAACCACTGTTTTCTAAGTTATGGCCCGCCAGGTAGCCGGATTGACTTCATTTTTCGGCTCAACACCTAAAATGACATGGGGAATGGAATGGACGGCATGGATTAGATTGATACATCAATGTGAGGCCTACACAAGTGGCACACCAAAAAAGTTTAAAAATCAAACTATTATATATATATATATATATATATATATATATATATATATATATATATATATATATATATATATATATATATATATATTTGTTAAGTTTATGTGATCAATAAAATAAAAATTAAAATTTTAGAATTTAGTGAATAAAAATAATAAATATTTTTATGTTAATATTTAATATTATTTAAGTAAAAATTTTGATTTAATTAAAGTTAGAATTTAAATAAATTTTCTTGTACATTATTTCACATTAATTTCTAAATTAAATAATAGTAAAAAATAATATTTTATTTAAGTATTTGAATTATTAAAGTTTCAACAAAATTTAAATTTGGAATTATTAATTAGCATTATATTGTTGATATTTTCGATTGTGAAATGATTATTCATCTTACATGCATGTCTATCATTCATTGAGCATTAATTTTAATATGTTGTATGTAACGTAAGGAAGTAGGGCAATCGTATCCCTTGGGTGAAAGACCCTAAATTTAGTAAGTAGCGCAATCGTGTCCCTCGGGTGAGAGACCCTAAAGCCAACAAGTGGGGCAATCGTGTCCCTTGGGTGAAAGACCCTAGAGCCTACTGGATCATTTGGAGTCTTCTTTGTGTACGGCGCATGAGTACAATTGTGTGCGCGAACATACGTCAGAAGTACAACTGGAGTAGTAGTCTGACCAGCTAACGTATAAATGGGTCCATCACCATGAGGTACTAGTGTGTAGACGTTAATGCCACGTGGTCATCCACTTCGGTACGGGTTATAAGAAATGATATATATTATTTATGAGAATTCATAAAAATTAACATATGCATCATAGTTTTACAATTTTGTTGCGTAATTTCATGTTCTTTATTATTTGTATTCTATTTTTTTCCATTGTTTATAAAAATTTGATATAATCTGAACATGTTAAATTTTGAGTAAGAAATGACCTTACTGGGCTGTTATGCTCACCCTACTGTAAAAATGCACAGGTGCAGAGCTGGAATGCTACGAGCAGGCGGGCCTCTACTATTAGTTTTATTTTCTAGAAAATTAGGTTTAGTTTTAATTCAAATTTTTTTTTTTTTTTTAGGTTTAGTTTATGTTCCAAATTTCGATGTAGAAAAGGAAAAACTATCAAGAGAGTTGTATTTAATAAACATTTTAGCAGTATGTTCTTTTTAAATGACGTTGAATATCTATTAAATTTGATTAAATTGTGTGGATTGTAATAAATATCATTATATTATAACTCACGAACCTTGGGATTCGGGTCCCGAAATCCTTATTCGAGTACCCGAATTTTGGGGCGTGATAAAGATTGTTACTTGTTCACTGCAAACACTACCAAATTAAAATGGATCAAAGGTTACAGATTAAGGTCGTGATTGTAATGTAGCAAGGGTCAAGATCGTGGTTGTCATGTTATATGGGTCGTAGTTGTAATGTAGCAAGGGTCGAGGTTGTCATGTGGCAAGAGTCGTGGTTGTTATGTTACATGAGTCGTGGTTGTCATGTTATATGGGTTGTGGTTATCATGTTATATGGGTCGTGATTGTCATGGGTCGTAGTTGTTATGTTATATGGGTCGTGTTTTTCATGTTATATGGGTCGCGGTTTTTACATGTTCACTTCCTTTACTACCAAATGAAAGGATAGTCATTGGTACCATAGCCTAAGGCCCATAATGGGGTGGTCCGTTCCATCCACCTTTGCCAGCTCGCCGTGAGCCCAAAAAATCCTAACTTGGACAGTGTCCACTTCTAACAAACATCACAATGAACCTGAAAAGTTTCAATAGTGGGTGTCACTGTCATCATTATTTTTTATTATGTGGCCCACACGACCTCCCACATTGATGCATGTGTATAATCCACGCTACCCATCCTTTTTACCTGGTCATTTTAGGGCTAGGGCCCAAATATCAGCCTAAATCAGAGGTCGTGTGGGCCACATAATAAAAAATAATAATGACAGTGACACCCACTGTTGAAACTTTTCAGGTTCACTGTGATGTTTGTTAAAAGTGGACACTGCCTAAGTCAGGACTTTTTTATCTCACGGCAACTTGTCCAATAAGGTAGATGGAACGGATCACCCCATCGTAACCCTTAGGCTATGGTACCAATGATTATCCTTTCATTTGGTAGTAAAGGAAGCGAACATATAATAACCGCAACCCATGTAATATGACAACCACGACCCATATAACATGGCAACTATGACCCATATAACATGACAACCACGACACATATAACATGACAAACATGACAACCCTGACCCATATAACATGACAATTATGACCCATGACAACCACGACCCATATAACATGATAACCTCGACCCTTGCCACATTACAACCGCGACACATATAACATGATAACCACGATCTCAACCCTTACTCTATTACAACTACGACCTTAATCTGTAGCCTTTGATACATTTTTGGTAGTGTAGGCAATGAATAAGTAACAATTCATCCATTAATACATCACAACCCCTACTCTTAACACATCACAACCACAACAACCCCAACCCATATAAATTGAAAACCTACCATTGAAATCATTTTGGGGGCCATAAAATTTTTGAATGTAACTCTTTTTTAGCCCATGAAGTTAAATTAAATTCTAAATCTAATGGATGGATTGTTACTTGTTCACTGCCTATGTCACGCCCCGAAATTCGGATATATAGTGTGCACCCTCAGACCTGAGTTTCAATTCGTAACTCGTACACAAAGTGTACTAATTTAATTCCTTAATTAATTTAATCGAAGATGATAATTACATTCAGTCTAAGTTCTACCATAATCTTAATCACACATACATAACACTTAGCACCAATCAACCAAGCATATATAAATCTTGACAATCTTTAAAATGAAATAAAACTTACACATCATTCATTTATTATATCATCATACTATAATTATGTTTATTCCATACTAACATTGTTTCAATGAAATAAATATAAATAATTTATTAAAATCTCAAAATTAATACCGATATGCATTATACGTTAATCAAACTATGCTAGTAACTAAATCACGTAATCAGAAATGACCTAATGTCGCCACTTCATCTTCATATATGTATGGTCACGTTTCACATAAATCGTGTTCAAGTACGGTGGATCTTTCCAGTTCTTGCGCCACATCATCTGCTAATGGCTCCTCTGTACGGTTTTTCCATCAATAAAAAGGTAAGCTGGCCAGGTTTAGTGAAATAACCTAGAATGGTTCATAATCATAGCAATTAAAATAATATAAAAATATATGTACAATGATATGTAAGACCCGTGTCCTAATCCGTACTGTTCCGTTAGCTTCCGCGGTCCTTCCGGTCAAATTCCGGCAATCTTCGCACCGTATTCGGTGTTTGCGCACGATCCTAAGCCAGGTCCCGCGCACCGACGTCGGCTTGATCCGAAAGTTATATCATAGCGACCGCGTCGTCGCCGCGGTTCCAATGCCGTGACTTGCGCACCGAACCGATACCCAGGCTAGAAGATGCCGATCAGCGTTTATTCTGAAGAAACACCGCGCGTTGCGGATTTCGAGGGAATCTCTATAATTAGTCCCATCAATTAACCATTAAAGCATCCCATACCTTAAGTACAACAACCCATCTCCACCTTTTACAAAAGTCTACCCTCTTTCCACCTCACCACTCCTCTTTTTCCCATTTTCAACATCAACCATACCTCCTTTTACAATTTTCAACCCAAACCATCCCCCATCACTCCATCACCCATCTCTTTCTCTCTCTCTCTCTCTCCCTTTACAACTATCTCTCTTATTCATTTTTTCAAAAATCCAAATCCAAGAGAGAGCACCATACGTATGAGTCTCCCATGGTGAGAAAACTTCATTTGTGAGGTCCACCTTTCCTACCCCTTCATCTCTCATCTCAACCATCCATTTCCCATCTTCCTCCATTAAAGAGTAGCACAAGGAGCTAAGGAAGCCAAGGGAGCAAGAAGATCAAGAGGTGGGTGTTTGGATAGGATAGTTTTTGACGTTTTTAAGATGGACCAAGTGAGGCCAACCGATCAATGGTTTGGATCTCGCTTTGGACCCTAAGATGTGGCCGATGGCCCACTTGGATCATCATGATCATTCCATGACGGGGCCATCCTCCATGGACCCCATCATGATGTTTATCTTCTTGTATATTTTGGGTCATCTAGACCGTTTAATTTGGTGGAGAAGGGATCTCCACCGTTGGATTTAATTTTAATGGGCCACATAAAATGGGACCCACTTGATGTATGATTTAGTGCAAGGGAGGGCCCATAGTGCCGGGGTCCCTCCATCACACGGTCTCACTCTCCATCTCTCTCCCTTTTATCTTATTTATTTCATTTATTTTATTTTGTAATAAAGAGATTATGTGGCCCACTTGAATGGACCCCACCATGAGGTAGGCATTTTATCCAAATCATTTAAAAGTGGGGCCCACTTTCCATGTTTAAGTACCCTGCCATCCATTCCCTGGTGGCCCACCTAAGCAGGGCCCACCTCCTAAGTACATGAAAAGTCCAGCGTCCCTGGACGCTGGACGTTGCTGGAAGGGAACATAAATATCATCTTTTTTCAAACCTTGGAGTGGTCCACTCATGTAGGCCCCACCTTGATGTATATATTAAATCCATGCCGTTCATTCCTTTCCCAAGATGATTTTAGGCGTTGAGCCAGAAGGTGGGATCTATCAGACCTTCAGGCGGGTCATACCATAGCAAATGGTGGTTTTCACCATTGAAAACTTCCTTGATTGGGTGTACATTGAAATATGTCCAATATTGGACTTGTTTTGCTCGTGGTGAGCCATGGAAGAACATTGGACGGCGTAGATTCACTGGATGCGGACCCCACCTATAAAATCCTTGGATTTTCAAAAATCAAAAAAAAAAATAAATAAATAACACAGCAGCTGCTGCTGCTTTGTCAGGCGCAGCAGGCGCTGCCTGCGCCAGCGTCCTGGCGGACGGGTCCAGGTACAGCCACCCACGGCTGTAGCCGTGGGCCCCACCTTGATGTTTACGTGTCATCTAACCCGTTCATCGGGTGGGCCACTCTCTGAAGTGGGCCCACCCCAAAGACCAGCATGATCCCAGACTCAGGTGGCCCACACCGTATGGAACAGTGGGATTGAACCTCTACCTTTGAAACCCATTTGGGGTCCACAGAAGTTTTGGATCAGGGTGAGATTTGTTCTCACCCTTCAATTGGGCCCATGTGACCTTATCAGCGGGTTGGATGGCCTCTAAACATTATGGTGGGCCCCACATGGAGCCACATTGATGTATGTGTTTCATTCCCACCGTCCGCCTGGACGGTGGACGTAGAGCCACTGTGATGAGTGTGTGGGCCCACTGTGATGTGTGCGTGTGTGTGTATATATATATATATATATATATATATATATATATATAATATTATATTTCATATAATATTATATGTATTATGTATATATGTATTATATACTATATATATATCATATACTATATTATATGTATATATTTTTTTCTAATGTTGAGGCCCGTGATTGAGGCCCACCTTGATATATAGGTAAGGCCCACCTCAGTACTTGTGACCCATGGTTGAGGCCCACTTTGATGTATATATAAGGCCCATGGGTCGAGGCCCATTTAATGTATTAGGGGCCCATGGGTCGAGGCCCATTTGATGTAATGGGGCCAATGAGTTGAGGCCCATTTGATGTGCACATGGGGCCCAATTGGTGAGGCCCATTTGATATATATAAGGCCCAGGTGAGTAGACCCATTTGATGTACATATGGAGCCCAACTGTCGAGGCCCATTTGACACGTGTAAGGCTTAGGCCTATTTGATATGTTCTGAAGCCCCCGGGTTATAGCCCATTGCAATGTACATAAGGCCCATTGGTGCGGCCCGCTTAATGAATATAGGCCCATATGATACGGCTCATTTGATGTATTGAAGGCCCAATGGGATATACCAAAGGTCCATTGCAATGTGCAATCCCGACATGATTTATGACAGTCGTGTCTTGGGAGCAATGTTGGTTTGACGTCCACATTGCAAGTATAATGTTGGTTAAATGTCCGCATTATGCCTTTCCCTAGGGCCCATTGGCCGGCCCATGCGTGTTATGTGCAGGTCGTCTAGGCCCACCTTCGTTATGCATGTCATCCATCCTATATAGCATGTTTAAATTCCATGATTCATGATCATATGCATCATATGCATGCTTGATATGAGAGATGACTGATCATAGCATAAGTCTTTGGGTAGATTGTTTAGGGACTCCCGTATAGAGGGTGTTGCCCTACATGAGCGCACGATACGCGCAGGATTGCTGCATGACTGAATAGTGTGATTCATGCATTCGCATTGTGTGATATGGTTACTCTACGCCCTAGCGACATCAGGGCCATAGCCTCCACAGACGTATCGTGGTTGGCAGGATTGGATACCGGAAATACTGTTCTACATGGGGTGCGATAGATATCCCTGGGTGAAAGTCCCTAAACCCTTATGGTACCAGGAGGTTGCTCCAACGTCTAGACCGAGTGGGTGCATGAGCGCTGGGTGCCGATTACCAGACGGTTGCGCTTTCCACTGTGTCGTGGTCGGTTGGAAGGGGGTGTGGCCTTACCCGCCCGAGAGTAGGGGGCAATGCTAGGCTGAGTCTGACCAGCTCGAGGAATGGGTCCGCTATTGACGAGCCGAGCCCGATATTGGCAGGCGGATAGTGAGGTCTTTTCCACTCACCTTATTGCGCGCGATGGGGCGGCAATCTGGCTTGGAGTGTACTAGACCCCGGTGATATTCCAGATTTGAGCCGTATTGACATGTGGACTTAGATGAGGATTTGTATGCTTGACTTGCATTTTGCGTTGCATGGCCTTGGTATGGCCGACATCATTCTTTGTACCGTATGGTCTTGGTACGGCCAATGGGATTCTTAGCATTCATCAGCATGTTCCGCATTACTCTGATACTGCATGACTACAGTATCACCTTGAGCATACACTTTCACCACCCTCTAAGCTTTCTATAAGCTTATGCACGACCGTTGCGTGCAGATGACGTTGGATCGCAGCAGCGCTGAGGCTTGGACGCGTGGCTGATCTTCTTTTGGAGTTTTGGTCTATCTTCATTGTATTTCCCTTATGCTCATTGTACTTGTAAAGTTTTTTATTATAGTGGAAATGTGATGGAGTTTTTGGTTGTTGTTTGTGGGTTATGCCTTTGGTTATGCTTATTACGAATCAAACTGATGTTGAAAATCCTCCTTGTAGCATCCCAGGATCGGAACCTGGCGAATGGGCGCTGGGAGCCGAGAATGGGGTTCTACGGAGGCTGTCGGCGCCAGATTCGGCGATCGGGAATTTTGTGAGCCCGGTTTCCGAGTTTGGGGCGTGACATGATATGCATGTAAATTGTGTATGAATGTATCAGATGAGATGATCGTCCATCTGCTTGGGTTGGAGGTCATCAACCCGCATCCACCCGTTGGGTAGGCTTCCACCTTTCGGTAGGCTTGGGCATAGCTCTCATCTGGTAACGTTATACCAGAATCGACATTTCTTCTAGGGAGGGCCCCTAGGATCGACCATGCATTATGTAAATGTAATTAATGATGGATGATATGCAAATGCATATTTTTCATATTTGGCATCGTTCTCTTGATCAGAACATTCACATATGAATTTAGCGTACAATTATCATAACAAAATACTTAAATCAGTATATCAATCAATCAAATAATCACAAATGATTTATTTTAATTTTAACGAATCATGACACAAGTTGTGTTACTCACCTGTACTTGGTAGAGGTAAATCCATCGAAAATCGTACATGTCTAAATCTAGGATCCCTAATGAATAATGTAAACAAAATAATGAATTGATCTAATCCAAACTTTATTTATATGGTATAGATCGGATCTGATGCTTCTAAAAATTTATTGATTAACAAATAGAATGATAGCGATTTAATTTGATCGGTGTGGCCCACCCAATGGTCAAATCACTCTAAATTTTAAGGCTTTGATATATCTTAGCCTTAGGAATCACATGGTCAACATGGATCTAATCTAATTAAATTAGGCGATCCCACACCAATCTCTATAGCAAGAGATTTCGTCTAAGATTTACTATTTTCATCATATAAATCAATAGGCCGATGCGATGAACATGTGGTTAATCCAACTCGTTCATTGCATAGATCGTAAAGAATAATTTTAAATTATAAGAAAATAAAATTAAAATATCCATCACTAACCTGTATCGAGGCAACTTAATGTTTCCTCATTTCTCTCATGTCTTTCCGCTAAGAAGCATTTTAAAAAAGGGAGTTATTTTTTTTAAAAAAGTTTTGGATCCAATTATGGAAGTTTCATTAACAACCAAAGATATGGCTTGGATTTGATGATATCGAGTGTTTAGGATTCAACTCTTCCAAGTATAATTTCAAGTTCTCACTCGAAACAATCCACCAACTAGAAAACATACGTAAAGACTACATAAGGATGTATTTTGATTTAACTAGGGTCCAGATACGATGAAGAACGTCACATATGGATGGTTGGGATTAGATAGATGAGTTTAGCCTAATAGGTAGTTATGATTAACTCATGAATGGCTTAGATTAAAGATCAGGAGCATCTCTTAAAGATAAGAAGGCTCGATCTTGAATAGGGAGAGAAAATAGCTAGTTTCCGTTTCAAGCTTTGTTTATGTGTTGGATAAAGCTATTATTTAGGGAACTGTTTCATAAGACTTCTTTCATACATACAAGTGCTTTTCAATTGGTGGTATTCACGACCATATTATGAGAAATCCACTCTGTCCATTCACTTTGCCTGATCATGTTAGTACATAGGTCCAAAAATGAAGTAGAACTAGTACTCGAGTTGCCCACTTGATTAGAAACAATGAGTAAGAAAAACTACGGTTGAAACTTCTCTATCCTCATTATTATTATAATTACTTATTTTTTTATTTATTTATTTACCACTATACTTCATACATGTGTATGCACATGTGTGAAGATTTAAAACATTAGGTGACGTGTGTAGGTAAAATTGTGAAGCCGTTTCTTATTAGGAATGTTCTCCCATTGTTTTCATTTTTTCTTTTTTTTAAATGGATGATATAACTCATACAGAGACCGGATATCGTTTTTTTTAACAAATATCTTCCAATACTCATAACTCATATTCGAATCATCTATTTGTGGCAGAATTTCACCAGCACTCGCTATTTTGCGTACCCCATAAACAAGTTAAGTTTGGGCCTTGTTCTCTCAAGGATGACCAAGATGCCTATTCAATGGCTTACACCCATTTATAACTCAAAAAAATGTGTATTGACATTTTATGTAAAAATTAACCAATAGTTTTGATGTATACCCTATGATCTCCCTGATGAATATTTCATTTAGACATTTGGATGGCCCAGTTGGCAAATCAAGTGGCCTCACTAATGAATAGTTTGGATTGATGGTCATCAAAGTTTAGATGGTTAAATTTTGAAAACCATGGATGGATGGTGTAGTTTGGTTAGCTGACAGTTTGATGTATGGCTGGGACTCTAGGATGGCTAGTGTTAAGAGATTGGCTTGGAGCATATCAATGGGTCTACCTATTGAACAGTCTGGATAATGGGTAGTTTAGATCCACCACAAAAACATAGTAGTTTAGATTCACCACAAAATCTGGCATTTCAAAAACAATGAAGAGTCTTATATAGTATAGGCTTTAAAACAAGCGTGTGTGGCAATGCATATAAATAGGGATTGTGTTTTATTTAAATTTAAATTTCTTTTATCATTATTTTATTAGTTTTATTTTAATATACGAAAGAGGACGTAATTCACTAATTCACTGGAAAAGTAATAGTGTCCAGACACTTTGGGTTCCTTAAGCCTCATATATACTCAAAATTTTAGATCGTAGATGGCCATAGTTTGAACCGTCTGATTTGGGTGAAACTTGACGTCCCACTTTAGTTTGACGTGCTCTATCTAATGAGCTCAATATTGACTAATGATTTTCGATGGTGGCTAAGATTTATTTTAACAACTCTCACTTAATCATGGTCTTTAACGAAGTGTGTAAGTCCTATGTATCAACTAAACTAGTGAATTTGAAGTGTATACTATGAGCTTTAAATTGAATAGTTTGTTTTGGTAATTAGATGAGCCACTTGACGAATACGAGTGTGAATCGAATTATTAGGACTCTAATCTACATATAAGGTGATGCATAATCAGTTTTTTATGGACACACACATAAAAGGTGGTTTTGAGATGGATTTCTCATGTATACTTAAGCTAATGTAAGTGTACATATTCACCTGCATGTGTACATGCACCCAAAATCTCGGGTTGTTACATTCTACCCCCCTAGAAGGGAATCTCGTCCTCGAGATTCAGAAGTGCTTTCATCTAATTATGTTAAATTGACCAGGGGTAATTGTCAAAATGAAAAAGATAATAATAAAAACAAATAAACCTTGCCTGGTGAACGAACAGTGCACCAATTTGGGCTTTCTATCACATTTTCCTGTACCTTAAGATTTCAGATTAGGTTTTTTTTTTTTTTTTGAAGATCCTATTATAAGTTTACTATCTCTGAAAAATTTTACTTTATTCTGCTAATTATAAATATTTTAAAAACTCTGCGGTCAAATCTGTCTAAAACAAACAAATTCAGGGTAGAATGCAAACTCCCTAAATCAGTACAGTTAGTATCAAATTCAGATTTTTCTAAATATTTTTTTCTTCTTTAACCTAGCTCTTTTTTATTTAACCTACAAGTAGGCTTTTGAATCACCTTGATCAAAATTATATTTATAATTACGAATTTTATAATTAGATTGACTACTACTGTCCATTTTTATCCAGTGGGACTTTGGGGAATTTAATGTTTTAATATAACTTTATGGTTCAAATATTATTAAATCGAAGTACATGGAAACATCCTAACGTAATTTTGAACATTTTTTTATTTTTTGTAATACATCAATGAACAGGGAATTTTTTATTTTTTTTCTACTTCTTCCTAATACACAATATTCAAATAAGGAATTCTAAGTATATAATTTCCAATTAAAGGGGATCTACCAATTATGTATGTATGTGGGAGTATAACCTACATGTCACAATAAGCTTAAAACGAGCCTATCTTTGATACCATTCTGTCACGCCCCGAAATTCAGATACAGAGTGTGCACCTTTATATCCAAGTTTCAATTCGTAACTCGTACACAAAGTGTAATAATTTAATTCCTTAATCAGTTTAATCAGAGATAATAATTACATTCAGTCTAAGTTCCACCATAATCTTAATCACACATATATAACACTTAGCACCAATTAACCAGGCATATATAAATCTTGACAACCCTTAAAATGAAATAAAACTTAAACATTATTCATTTATTATATCATCATACTATAATTATGTTTATTCCATACTAATATTGTTTCAATGAAATAAATATAAATAATTTATTAAAATCTCAAAATCAATACTGATATGCATTATACGTTAATCAAACTGTGCTAGTAAATAAATCACGTAATCAGAAATGGTCTATTGTCGCCACATCATTTTCAGATAAGTATGATCACGTTTCACATAGATCGTGTTCAGGTACGGTAGATCCTTCCAGTTCTTACGTCACATCGTTTGCTAATGGCTCATCTATACGGTTTTTCCATCAATAAAAATGTAAGCTAGTCATGCTTAGTGAAATAACCCAGCATAGTTCATAATTATAGTAATTAAAATAATACAAAAATGTATGTACAATGATATGTATGTAAATGGTGTATGAATGCATCAGATGGGATGATCGTCTATCTGCTTGGGTTAGAGGTCATCAACCTGCATCCACCCGTTTGGTAAGCTTTTACTTTTCAGTAGGCTTAGACATATCCCGCATCTAGTAACGATTTACTAGAATCGACATTTCTTCTAGGGAGGGCCCCTAGGATCGACCGTGCATTATGTAAATGTAATTAATGGTAGATGATATGCAAATACATATTTTTCATATTTGGCATTGTTGTCTTGATCAGAACATTCACATATGAATTTAGCGTACAATTATCATAACAAAATATTCAAATCAGTATATCAATCAATCAAACAATCACAAACGATTTATTTTAATTTTAATAAATCATGAAACAAGTTGGGTTACTCACCTGTACTTGGTAGAGGTAAATCCATCGAAAATCGTACATGTCTAAATCTAGGATCCCTAATGAATAATGTAAACAAAATCATAAATTGATCTAATTCGGACTCTATTTATATGGTATAGATCGAATCTGATGCATCTAAAAATTTCTTGCTTAGCAAATATAATGATCGCGATTTAATTTGATCGGTGTAGCCCGCCAAATGGTCAAATCACTCCAAATTTTGAGGCCATGATATATCTTAGCCTTAGGAATCACATGGTTAACATGGATCTAATCTGATTAAACTAGGCGATCCCACACCAATTTCTGTAGCAAGAGATTTCGTCTAAGATTTACTATTTTCATCATATGCATCAATAGGCCAATGCAATGAATGTGTGGTCAATCCAACTCATTCATTGCATAGATCATAAAGAATAATTCTAAATTATGAGAAAATAAAATTAAAATATCCATCACTAACTTGTATCAAGGCGACTTAAGGTTTTCTCATTTATATCTTGTCTTTCCGCTAAGAAACATTTTTAAAAAGGGAGTTTTTTTTTTTTAAGATTCGGATCCAATTCTGGAAGTTTCATTAAAAACCAAAGATATGGCCTAGATTTGATGATATCGAGTGGTTAGGATTCAACTCTTCCAAGTATGATTCCAAGTCCTCACTCAAAACAATCCACCAACTAGAAAACATACGTAAAGACTGCCTAAGAATATATTTTAATTTAATTAGGGTCCAGAGACGATGGAGAACGTCCCATATGAATGGTTGGGATTAGATAGATGAGTTTAGCCTAATAGACAGTTATGATTAACTCATGAATGACTCAGGAGCATCTCCTAAAGATAACAAGGCTCGATCTTGAATAGGGAGTGAAAATAGCTAGTTTCCGTTTCAAGCTTTGTTTATGTGCTGGATAAAGCTATTATTTAGGAAACTGTTTCAGAAAACTTCTTTCATACATATGCATGGTTTTGAATTGGTAGCATTCACAACCATATTATGAGAAATCCACTCCGTACATTCACTTTGCCTGATCATGTTAGTACATCGGTCCAAAAATGAAGTATAACATGTGTGTGTGCACATGTGAAGGTTTACAACATTAGGTGACGTGTGTAGGTGAAATGGTGAAGCCGTTTCCTATCAGGAATGTTCTCCAATTGTTTTCATTTTTTCTTTTTTTAAATGGATGATATAACTCATACAAAGACCGGATGTCAATCTTCCTTCGTTTTTTTAACAAATATCTTCCAATACTCATAACTCATGTTCAAACCATCTATTTGTGGCAGAATTTCACCAGCGCCTGCTATTTTGTGTACCCTATAAACAGGTTAAGTGTGGGCCTTGTTCTCTGAAGGATGACCAAGATGCCTATTCAATGGCTTGCACCCATTTATAACTCAAAACAATGTGTATTGACATTCTATGTAAAAATTAACCAATAGTTTTGATGTATACCCTATGATATCCCTGATGAATGGTTCATTTAAACATTTAGATGGCCTAGTTGGAAGATCTGTAAATCAGGTGGCCTCACTAATGAATAGTTTGGATTGATGGTCGTCAAAGTTTAGATGGTTAAATTTTGAAAACAATGGATGGATGGTGTGGTTTGGTTAGCTGACAGTTTGATGTATGGCTGGGACTCTGGGATGGCTGGTGTTAGGAGATTGGCTTGGAGCATATTAATGAGTCTACCTATTGAACGGTCTGGATAATGCTAGTTTAGATCCACCGCAAAAACATGGTTGTTTAGATTCACCACAAAATCTGGCATTTCGAAAACAAGAGTTTTAGATAGTATAGGCTTTAAAACAAGTGTGTGTGGCAATGCATATAAATAGGGATTGTGTTTAATTTAAATTTAAATTTCTTTTATCATTTTTTTATTAATTTTATTTTAATATACGAAAGAGGACGTAATTCACTAATTCACTAGAAAAGTAATAGTGTGTAACACCCCGTACCTTTGGTACACAGGTGTTACCCTTTTTAAACATGCATCAGCGGAAATCAAGATGGATTAATTAGATAGCTTACACTCAACGCATGCAGGATGGGAGTTCCAAGTAGCAATAAAACCATCCATCAAGGGCCCTAAGAGCTGAGACAAACTCCATGACGGCCAGGAGGATAAGATCAACCAAAAACCCAACTCATAGAAGCCCTGCGTCATTTAAATTGAATCATATTAGGGACAACGCTCATACAACCAACTCTTGAGAGTTAGTAACAGATCAAGCCCTCATCATGATCTGGACCCTATTTTGACCATTACAACCCAATTTCAATTCAATCCAACCTTGAGGTCAAGGTGTGTTGACCAAACCAAGGATGAAAATGTACAACATGACCCACTTGGGCCTCGGTCTCACCCCAAACTAGACAGGAACCCCTAGGCAAGGGTCCTCAGAGGGATGGACGGATTGGATCAGTCACGCAATCATGCACGATGTGCATTGGGACAATGGGCTCGATCAAATGAGCTTTGACCGAACTCCTTGCAAAAAAGAGGAAAATGGCAGATTTCTCCAGCCAACAAACATTCAAATCTGGGAGATTTCACTGCCCAAAGTGGCCCACCCTGGGCACTTTTCGAAAGATCTGAACCGTTCATTAAGCTCGTGGGGTCCGTCTGACAAAAACGATATATTCTTTTAAACCCACAAAAAGGGACGAAGGAGATAGGTTGCAACCGTCCAATGGGTTGCACATGGCAGATATCTGCTAGGTGGGACCCATCTGGGACCGCATGGGTGACCCGTGATCACCTTGGTCAAGCCATCCCATTCGTCCATCGCCAGGGAGAGAGCTATGCTCTCTCTTTTCCGAAAATGGTCGAGCAAGGCCTGCATATGGAAAAGCAAAGAGGAGACTGTCCTCTCTAGGAAAGCAAATGTAGGCATGATCTCGGCCATCCCCTGGCCACGTGGAGGAATCCCGACCATCCCCTGCAAAGCCAAGAGAGATTTTGGGGAGAAATACTCCATCTCATGAGAAGGAGTGGTGAGAACTTGAAGATCTCATGAGATCTTCCCAAACTAATGTTTGGGGCCCAAAAAGTGGACCCCACATTGATCAGAGATCTCATCTGGTCCGTCCAACCAGACCAGATCTCAGGAATATACTATATATGGGGAGTTGCCATTAAAGACTCTCTCATCTCTTCCGTTAAACTAGAGAAAACTGATCACGAGATGGACCCCATAGGTCTAAAAAAATTATTTTTTCTGTGTGCCTAGGGGTCAGTTATCCATCCTAACAAGTGGACGGCCCCATGCAAGGCAAATCTTAGATCACAGCCGTTGCAAGTTGGGCCACTTCTAACCGTTGGAGCTCTCTCCTCTATGGTTATAAAAGGGGTCATGTAGACCTCGGGATTTGCACCAAAGAGAAAGGAAAGAGAGAGAGAGAGAGAGAGAGAGAGAGAAGGGGGAGAAAGAGAGGGAGAAGAAAGAGTGAGTGAGTGGCTGAGTGAGCAAGTCGGCTCAACCCAACCCGGTTACTCGACTCGGTCAAGGGTCGAGTTGTGAGAGACTATTAGGTATGGGTCCATAACTGAGGTAATCAGCCCCTCCTCATCCCTTAGGCTTTCTCTTCTTTCAACCAAAAACACACCGACTAGGGAGTTGAAGCCGACCTCCTTCAGACCATGAAGGCAGGTCGTGCCGAACTCTAAAGAGCAAGTGAGTCCAAACCGGAACTAAGCCAAGCAATGGCTGTGTTCGGGCTGAAGTCTAGCCAAGATAGAAGTTCAGTCTCAGGGCTTAGACATGCCAAGAAATGGCCTCGTGTGGGACTAAGAAACCAGGCCAGCTTATCTCATTTCCATTCCAAATAACACCTAGCTGCTAGGGCCACATCCAGATGCAAGTCAAGTTCAGTTCTAGCCCTTGCGATGGCTGCATTCCGGACTAATGAAGAGGCCAGGTGATAGGCGAATTCTAGACCGAGACTGGGCCAAGAAATGCCCGCGTTTTGGATTGAAACTTCGGCAGAAACTGCACCTCTAGTGGGCCATAGATGGGTCTCCAAGCAGGCCTTAGACTCAGTTAATGACATGCCCTGAACGAGCATCCCATCCAAACCGAAGAACGCCTTTCGTTCTGCCCTCAGTCGGGCTCCGAACTAGGCTAGAAACTGGCCTCAGTAGAGCACTATCAGGGCCGCGAGTGCAACTTGCAGTGGGCCTTCACCAATCCCTGAACGGTGCTGCAAGCGTCTTTTGTTTGGGCCCTGCAACAGGCTCGAATCTGCCTCTGCTGAGGCTCTGAAAACCAACGGAAACAGGTTGTTGAGAGGACCCGTTTCAGGGCCGCAGGCGCTCCAACAGTGGGCTTTGAACCCAGATGGTGGGCCGCGCCTGAGAGGGCTCTCAGCGGGCTACACTGCCAGGTGGGTTGCACCTCATTTAGATCTCAGATGAGCCATATCTCCCACCTTGAGCCCAAGCCAGTTTTCACGGTGGGCCACTCTCTACACCAGGCAGGTGGGCCGTCCTCTGGGCATGGGGCGGGCCCAGGATTTGTTAGGCCATGGGTTCTAGGCCTAAGGTGGCCAACCCAGCCAGCCCTTGGGTCGTACCTGCTTATGGGCGACACTACACATTGCAATGAGCCTCACTTAAGTTGCAGCGAGCCTCACTTGAATTGCTGAGGGCCGCACTACAAGGTAGTGGGCCTTAATGGGCAGCAAGTTGGAGCCGTCCAGGCTCAGTTCAGGCCTCATCCTCAGGGATGTTTAGGCGTACCCCAGGCCCGTTAATCAGGTCATGGTAGGTGGGCCTAGTCACCATGAATCAGGCCCATGTGCTCTTAATCATCGAGTCCTTACCAGTCCCCTTCATTCTATAAATGGGAATGCCTTCTAACACCAGTTATTGTATTGGGAATGACTCCAGGAGGCTACTCTCGTGATATTGGGCAGCTATGTACTCGCGATCACTCGGATCAAGGGGCTCGCTGCTATTTATCTTGTGATGACTCTTTTCCCCTTGGGCTTTCCACTTCCAACTAGACTAGAAGTAGTTGTTATAATGATTTACTGGCTAGTTAGACTTATGAAAAATTATGTGGGAATAGACTGTATTTAATTGATATCCTTATTTAGATTGATGACTCTCATGCTTTATACTTGCTTAGATCGCTTGAACATGCGTATTAGATTATCCAAATGATTAAATTAGTTACTCATTACATGCGTCATGTGTTAGCTCATTTAGTATGTGATTGAAATCTCAAGGAATACATTCGTTATTCTCTACTTCTTACTCATAGTAAGGATTCATGTTGTTGTTATGATACACACATTGTTGAAACCTCTCCATGGGAAACTCTAACAAAGGAGATTGAGTCCGTGCTTAGGGTGTAACTAGACTGGTTGCGATAAGAGTAGGCCCCTGATATGGAGGTTTTGGTTGTTGGCATTTGACTATGGGGTTTACCATCCATGTGTGGTTTCACCTAACTAACTTTGGATGAACTTTGCAACCTTTTAAATATCGCTGCTTACTCATCTTTGAACTATTCATGCTGTTATGTTTTAATCGCTATATTTAGTAATTTCGACATTTCATTCCCAGTCAACATTGGTGATGGCCCCTTCATATTGAATTGATTGACCACGTGTTGGTGGGTACTACACACACCCTAAGACGGTAGTCTCATGAGTCAGGGATGGTGGTCATGGGACACTATGCCTGATCCATCAGCCTATGCTGGGCCACAAGCTCCCCATAGTGACCGTGAGCTTAATTAAATTGGCTGAGTGTACTTGGACTAATAACGGATTAGCTAATCATGCATAGATGTCACAGACCAACAGCTATTGTTATCGTACGTGATGTACGTATTCTATCCGACTGGATAAGTTTTCCCACGTCGATGATTGCATGGGTGATGAGCCCACTATCCGCACAGATGAGTATCCCCGGGGCAATGATTGCATTTCCTGCATCTATGCATGTAATAAGACTGCATCTGTCATGTTTTGATTTGGCTGGATGTATTATGCTATTTTTTATCTCTAGCGGCAGTGTGTAATCTTGAGGAGAGATCACACTAAGTTGGCCACTCATTCATCAATATTCAACTGTACAGAGGATATAGGGGCGGATGGACTCTCGACAGATCCAGAGGTGGCTGCAGTCGAGGAGGAGCCTTACGATGAGGAGCCGTATCAGGAGGCGGCTGCATATTATGGCCTTAATCAGTAGATTGTATTTATGATAGTCTGTTTGAATTATTACATTTGAGGATTTTGTAATTGGCCCCCAGCTGAGTGGGCCAGGATATTGTTCACATTTTGGATTAGATCTATGCTCTGTTTCATTCCCGCTATTTACACTTTGATTTACTTATTGATTACTATTATTATTAGTTAATTAACTCCTGGGTTTTTGGAATGCGAGTCGTGTACTCGGGTTCAGAAAATCAGGGCGTTACATAGTGTCTGGAGACTTTGGGTTCCTTAAACCTCATATATACTCAAAATTTTAGATCGTAGATGGCCATAATTTGAACCGTCTAATTTGGGTGAAATTTGACATCCCACTTCAGTTTGACGTGCTCTATTTAATGAGCTCAATATTAACTAATGATTTTCGATGGTGGCTAAGATTTATTTTAACGGCTCTCACTTAATCATGGTCCTTAACGAAGTATGTAATTCCTATGTACAAACTAAACTAGTGAATTTGAAGTGTATACTATGAGCTCTAAATTGAATAGTTTATTTCGGTAATTAGATGAGCCACTTGACGAATACGAGTGTGAATCGAATTATTCGGACTCTAATCTGTATATAAGGTGATGCATGGTCAGTTTTTTATGGACACACACGTAAAAGGTAGGTTTTGAGATAGATTTCCCATGTATGCCTAAGCTAATGTAAGTGTACATATTCGCCTGCGTGTGTACATGTACCCAAAATCTCAGGTTGTTACATTCTACCCCCTAGAAGGGAATCTCGTCCTCAAGATTCAGAGGTGCTTTCATTTAAGTTTTCAATTATAATTATAATTATGTTAAATTAACCAGGGGTAATTGTCAAAATGAAAAAGATAATAATAAAAACAAATAAAACTTACCTGTTGAACAGACAGTGCACCAGTTTGGGCTTTCTATCACATTTTCCTGTACCTTAAGACTTCATATTAGGTTTTTTTTTTTTTTTTTGAAGATCCTATTATAAGTTTACTGTCTCTGTAAAATTTTACCTTATTCCGTTAATTATAAATATTTTAAAAATTCTTGCGGTCAAATCTGTTTAAAACAAACAAATTCAGGATAGAATGCAAACTCCTTAAATCAGTACAGTTAATATCAAATTTAGGTTTTTCTAAATATTTTTCTTCTTCATTAACCTAGACTTTTTTTAAAAAAACCGACAAGTAGGCTTTTGAATCACCTTGATCAGAATTATATTTATAATTGCGAATTTTATAATTAGAGTGACTACTGCTACCATTTTTGTCCAGCGAGACTTTGGGGACTTTAATGTTTTAATATAAATTTATGGTTCAAATATTATTAAATCAGAGTACATGGAAACATCCTAATGTAATTTTGTACATTTATTTATTTATTTATTTGTAATACATCAATGAACAGGGAATTCTTTTCTCTTTTTTTTTCTACTTCTTCCTAATACACAATATTCAAATAAAGAATTTTAAGTATACAATTTCCAATTAAAGGGGATCTACCAATTATGTATGTATGTGGGAGCATAACCTACATGGCATAATAAGTTTAAAACGAGCCTCTCTCTGATCTCATTCTGTCACGCCTCGAAATTCAGATACAGAGTGTACACCCTCAGATCTGAGTTTTAGTTCGTAAGTCGTACACAAAGTGCGTTAATTTAATTTCTTAATTAGTTTAATCAGATATGATAATTTCATTCAGTCTAAGTTCCACCATAATCTTAATCACATATACATAACACTTAGCACCAATCAACCAGGCATATATAAATCTTAACAACCCTTAAAATGAAATAAATATTAAACATCATTCATTTATTATATCATCATACTATAATTATGTTTATTCTATACTAACATTGTTTCAATGAAATAAATATAAATAATTTATTAAAATCTCAAAAATCAATACCAATATGTATTATACGTTAATCAAACTATGCTAGTAAATAAATCACGTAATTAGAAATGGTCTAATGTCGCCACTTCATCTTCACATAAGTATGGCCACGTTTCACATAGATCATGTTCAGGTACGATGGATCCTTCCGGTTCTTGCGCCACATCATCTGCTGATGGCTCCTCTGTATGATTTTTCCATCAATAAAAAGATAAGGTAATCAGGCTTAGTAAAATAATTAACCCAACATAGTTCATAATCATAGCAATTAAAATAATACAAAAATGTATGTACAGTGATATGCATGCAAATGGTGTATGAATGCATCAGATGGGATGATCGTCCATCTGCTTGGGTTGGAGATCGTCAACCCGCATCCACCTGTTGGGTAGTCTTCCACATTTCGGTAGGCTTGGGCATAGCCCGCATCTGGTAATATTCTACCAGGATCGACATTTCTTCCAAGGAGGGCCCTTAGGATCGACCATGCATTATATAAATGTAATGAATGATGGATGATATGCAAATGCATATTTTTCATATTTGGCATTGTTGTCTTGATCAGAACATCCACATATGAATTTAGTATGCAATTATTATAACAAAATACTCAATCAGTATATCAATCAATCAAACAATCACAAACGATTTATTTTAATTTTAACAAATCATGAAACAAGTTGGGTTACTCACTTGTACTTGGTAGAGGTAAATCCATCGAAAATTGTACATGTTTAAATCTAAGATCCCTAAGGAATAATGTAAACAAAATCATGAATTGATCTAGTCCGCAGTCTATTTATATGATATAGATCCGATCTGATGCATTTAAAAATTTATTGATTAGCAAATATAATGATCACGATTTAATTTGATCAGTGTGGCCCACCCAGTGGTCAAATCACTCCAAATTTTGAGGCCTTGATATATCTTAGCCTTAGGAATCACATGGTCAATATGAATCTAATCTAATTAAACTAGGCATTCCCACACCAATCTCTATAGCAAGAGATTTCATCTAAGATTTACTATTTTCATCATATGCATCAATAGGCCAATGCGATGAACATGTGGTCAATCCAACTCATTCATTGCATAGATCGTAAAAAATAATTCTAAACTATGAGAAAATAAAATTAAAATATCAATCACTAACCTGTATCAAGGCGACTTAAGGTTTCCTCATTTTTCCCTTGTCTTTCCACTAAGAAGCATTTTTAAAAAATGAGTTATTTTTAAAAAAAAGCTTCGAATCCAATTCCGGAAGTTTCATTAACAACCAAAGATATGGCTTGGATTTGATGATATCGAGTGGTTAGGATTCAACTCTTTCAAGTACGATCCCAAGTCCTCGCTCAAAATAATCCACTAACTAGAAAACATACGTAAAGACTGCCTAAGGATATATTTTGATTTAATTAGGGTCCAAAGACGATGGAAAACGTCCCATATGGATGGTTGGGAGTAAATAGATGAGTTTAGCCTAATAAACAGTTATGATTAACTCATGAATGGCTCAGATTAAAGATCAGGGGCATCTCCTAAAGAGAATGAGGCTCGATCTTGAATAGGGAGTGAAAGTATGTAGTTTCTGTTTTAAGCTTTGTTTATGTGCTGGATAAAGCTATTATTTAGGGAACTTTTTTAGAAGACTTCTTTCATACATACACGTGCTTTTCAATTGGTGGCATTCACGACCATGTTATGAGAAATCCACTTCATCCATTCACTTTGCCTGATTATGTTAGTACATGGGTCCAAAAATGAAGTATAACTAATACTCGAGTTGCCTACTTGATTAGAAACAGTGAGTAAGAAAAACTACGATTAAAACTTTTCTATCCTTATTACTATTATAATTACTTATTTTTATTTATTTATTTATTTACCACTATACTTCATACGTGTGTGTGTGTACACGTATGAAGGTTTAAAACATTAGGTGACGTGTGTAGGTGAAATGGTGAAGCCGTTTCCTATCAGGAATGTTCTCCCATTGTTTTCATTTTTTTTTCCTTTTTTAAATGGATGATATAACTCATACAGAGACCGGATGTCTATCTTCCTTCGTTTTTTTAACAAATATCTTCCAATACTCATAACTCATGTTCAAACCATCCATTTGTGGCAGAATTTCACCAGCGCTCGTTATTTTGCGTACCCCATAAACAGGTTAAGTTTGGGCCTTGTTCTCTAAAGGATGACTAAGATGCCTATTCAATGGCTGACACCCATTTATAACTCAAAACAATGTGTATTGACATTTTATATAAAAATTAACCAATAGTTTTGATGTATACCCTATGATCTCCCTGATGAATGGTTCATTTAGACATTTGGATGGCCCAGTTGGCAGATCCGTAAGTCAGGTGGCCTCACTAATGAATAGTTTGGTTGATGGTCGTCAAAGGTTAGATGGTTAAATTTTGAAAATGATGGATGGATGGTGTAGTTTGGTTAGCTGACAGTTTGATGCATGGCTGGGACTCTAAGATTGCTGGTGTTAGGAGATTGGTTTGGAGCATATCAATGGGTCTACCTATTGAATGGTTTGGATAATGGGTAGTTTAGATCCACCTCAAAAACATGGTAGTTTAGATTCACCACAAAATTTGGCATTTCGAAAACAAGCAAGAGTTTTAAATAGTATAGGCTTTAAAACAAGCATGTGTGGCAATGCATATAAATAGGGACTGTGTTTTATTTAAATTTAAATTTCTTTTATCGCTATTTTATTAGTTTTATTTTAACATAAGAAAGAGGACGTAATTCACTAATTCACTAGAAAAGTAATAGTGTTCAGACACTTTGGGTTCCTTAAGCCTCATATATACTCAAAATTTTAGATCGTAGATGGCCATAGTTTAAACCATCTGATTTGGGTGGAACTTGACGTCCCACTTCAGTTTGACGTGCTCTATCTAATGAGCTCAATATTGACTAATGATTTTCGATGGTGGCTAAGATTTATTTTAACAGCTCTCACTTAATCATGGTCTTTAACGAAGTGTGTAAGTCCTATGTATCAACTAAACTAGTGAATTTGAAGTGTATACTATGAGCTTTAAATTGAATAGTTTGTTTTGGTAATTAGATGAGTCACTTGACGAATATGAGTGTGAATCGAATTGTTTGGACTCTAATCTGTATATAAGGTGATGCATGGTCAATTTTTTATGGACACACATGTAAAAGGTAAGTTTTGAGATGGATTTCCCATGTATGCCTAAGCTAATGTAAGTGTACATATTCACCTGCGTGTGTACATGCACCCAAAATCTCGAGTTGTTACATTCTACACCCTTAGAAAGGAATCTCGTCCTCGAGATTCAGAAGTGCTTTCATTTAAGTTTTCAATTATAATTATAATTATGTTAAATTAACCAGGGGTAATTGTCAAAATGAAAAAGATAATAATAAAAACAAATAAACATTGCCTGTTGAACGGACAGTGCACCAGTTTGGGCTTTCTATCACATTTTCCTATACCTTAAGATTTCAGATTAGGGTTTTTTTTTTTTTTTTGAAGATCCTATTATAAGTTTACTGTCTCTGTAAAATTTTACCTTATTCCGCTAATTATAAATATTTTAAAAATTCTTGCGGCCAAATGTGTCTAAAACAAATAAATTCAGGGTAGAATGCAAACTCCTTAAATCAGTACAGTTAATATCAAATTTAGATTTTTCTAAATGTTTTTTTACTTCATTAACCCGGACTTCTTTTTTTTAACTTACAAATAGGCTTTTGAATCACCTTGATCAGAATTATATTTATAATTACGAATTTTATAATTAGAGTGACTACTGCTGTCTATTTTTGTCCAACGAGACTTTGGGGAATTTAATTATTTAATATAACTTTATGGTTCAAATATTATTAAATCAGAGTAAATGGAAACATCTTAACATAATTTTGTACTTTTTTTTTTTTTTTTATAATACATCAATGAACAAAGAACTCTATTTTATTTTTTTTCTACTTTTTCCTAATAGGTGGGTTTTGAGATGGATTTCCCATGTATGCCTAAGCTAATGTAAGTGTATATATTCACCTGCGTGTGTACATGCACCCAAAATCTCAAGTTATTAGAGCCTAGACTACCAAAAATGAATCAAAGGCTATAGATTAAGGTCGTGGTTGTAATGGAGCAAGGGTCGAGGTCGTGGTTGTCATGTTAGTCATGATTATAATATGGCAAGGGTTGAGGCTGTCATGTTATATGGGTCGTAGTTGTCATAGGTCGTAGTTGTCATATTATATGGGTCGTGGTTGTCATGGGTCGTAGTTGTCATGGGTCATAGTTGTCATGTTATATAGGTCTTGTTGTTACATGTTCAATTCTTTTACTACCAAATAAAAGGATAGCTACTGGTAACATAACGTAAGGCCCACAATGGAGTGATCCATTCCATCCACCTTGTCGGTCAGCTCGCCGAGGGCCCAGAAAGCCCTTACTTGGGCAGTGTCCACTTATAACAAACATCACAGTGAGCCTGAAAAGTTTCAACAGTGGGTGTCATTGTCACCATTATTTTCTATTATGTGGTCCATTTGAGCTCTGATTCGGGCTGATATTTGGGCCCTAGCACTAGAATGACAAGACAAAAAGGATGGGTGGCATGGATTATACACATAAATCAATGTGGGCCCCACCAGTTGGGTCTTGCCCATGCCAAAAAAGGCTTTTATTGAAATAACAGGTAACTTCTTCGGCACTCTAAACTATACAACTGCGGATCCAAGGACAATGGTATTTTGGCCCGAAAATTTTTCCCAAGCTTGTCAAAGGCGACCCTCGGATTATTTGAAAGGTTGAATCCATTTAGGGAATTTAACCATCGAGGCCAGTACAGCCAAATTCCCTCCAAAAAACTACGATGATCAGGACTGTCCAATCCACGTAATTTTCCGCAACCATAAGCAATCAACGATGACTCCTAGCCACCCATTCAATGATAGGCGGTAAGAATCATCCAATCGGTTGGATCTTTGCTGGTGGACCTATCAAAAGCTGGTTGGACTAAATGTACAGTCAAGATTCGACTGTCTACATTCTCCGAGTTTAAAAAATTGAAAAAACTCGACTCGACCAGATTTCACCACGACTCGTAGAGAGAGAGAGAGATTTATGCTTTTTAAATATTACATAATACTGAACTAACTCAGAAAAACTCGTGCCGAGCTTTTGAGTCGACTAAATTCGACTGGGTTCTGAGTGAGTCGAGTTTTCATGTTCTAAAACTATCACTTGCACTACTGTAAAGAAGATTGAGAGAGAGAGAGAGAGAGAGAGAGAGAGAGAGAGAGAGAGAGAAAGCAGCTGAAGTGTAAGAAAAGGCATAGAGCTTTGGGCTACGGAGGGGTAGATTTTTAGTTTTCTCAAAGGAGAGGAGTAAAGCAAAAAACTTTCAAAAAGAAAATCCCTTCTACTTAAAGTCTACACATATAGATGATAGAAAAGAAAAAAGAAACAAAAAGGAAAAAGAAGAGAAGCTCCATCTCTCCTTCAAAGCAAAGCCATATATCCCCATAAAACCTTTCATTTCCACCTCTAATTTTATTCATCTCTATCAAATCAAAACACCCAACATTTCTTTTCTTGATTTATAGTAGCTTCAGAAAGAGAGAGAGTTTAGAAAAAAAAAAATGGAGAAAACCATCTTGCTTCTTTTCCTCGTCCTTGCATTAGTGAGAGTGCATGGAATTGAAGAGAATGACATTTTGAATGAGAGTTTTTTCACGCATGAAGGAGAGATGGAGGAGTGGTATGATTATGAAAGAGGAGGAGACGGAGATGAACGGTTTGGATTTCATGCATTGGGGAGTGAACGGAGTGGGAGAGTTGTGGTGAATGTTGATAGCTTTGGTGCTGTTGGGGATGGCGCTTCTGATGACACCCAGGTCACTTCCTTTCTTTTCTCTGTGTGTCCACGTACGGACGGATCTCCAACCGTCCGATGATTGTGCTCGTGAATTTCCTACAAAAGATGTGGGGTCCACCGTGGTTTGTTCTACGACATCCAATCCGTCCATCATTTGCGCCAGCTCATGTTCAGACACAAGTCCAAAACTCAGGTAAGCCATACTAGTGGAAAACTGGGGATGGGAACCCCTACCGTTTAAACCTTTTTCCGGCCCACTGGAGTATTTGATCAGGCTTATATTTTTTTTTTTCATTTTTTCTTAATCCTGGTGGGACCCACCTTGTGGACGGGTTGGATGGCATATAAACATCACGGTCTGCCTCGAGAAGGCTTCAACGGTGGGCATGCCCATCTCCATTGTTCCCTGAGCAGGCTCAATGATGGACGGCTTGGATGTCACATACAAAACACGGCTGAACCTACAGAACTTTTGGTTGTACGGGATCCGGAAATTCGCGTCCATTAATAGTGAGAGAGAATCTTAACACACATTTCAAAATGGGACTTTGAAAAATTGAAAATTGAAATGGTTTATGGATTCACGCCGACCGTCTTTTGGTGGAGGATGGCATGTGCGCCCGCTATCAGCGTGCACTCTGCATATTCAATACGTGCCCCAAGCATGCCAAGTCAGCATGCTAAAAATTTCTTCCATCCATAGTGTCAGGACATCCTGGCCGTTCAGAACGTGGCCCCACACCTGGATCAGGTTGATCCACAAACCAGGTGGGCCACAACTGTGAGTTGGGTCAGCTGGCCTGCTGTCTTAAGATTTCTACGGTGTGGCTCGCCTGATGATATCACTGGACAGATTTTTGACGCCAGGTGGGTCCCACACTCCTCTCTAGGCTCGGATGTCTTACACATGTAACACGTTGGCGGCAAGTGTAGAATGCAATGGACGGTATAAAATGCTGGGTTGCAGTAGTGGGGCCCAGCGCTCGAATATCCAGACCGTTGATCACACGGGTCCCCCCCTGTGGATGAATCGTGCTAAAATTCTCCGAGTTTGAAAGATCCTAAACATCCATTCTTTCGTCGTTTCTCCGTGTTAAGATTCTGACGTCCAGGAGAGTTTCGGGGTATGGACAGAGGTGGTTGCCCCATCAGATCAATGGTCTCGATTACTGTACCTATACAGGGTCCATAGATAGAATCTCTATCGAAGATGATGCGCATGCATCAATCCGGACCGTCCAATCGATGCGGGATCACTTAATGGGTCAATAGCCTAAAAATGGTTCCCCAATATTCTTAGATAGTAATAACCAGTTATGGGTCACGGGATTGATGATTTCCTGGGTCACATTTCTGATCATGGCCCATTCATTGGATACAATTGGACTATCGAGGAACGATAACCTACACCCAGTTGTACGTTAGCTTAAACTACAACCATTCACGCATGCCAACGTGTAAACTGTGTACAACATCTGGACCGTGCAAAAGGTGGGACCCAAAATGAGGAACATTGTGATCGAAAACCAGGTCAGTTCAGTCACCATTTGAGCCACATCTGTGCATTGAACCGGACCGTCTGCAGGTGTGATTTGAACTGTCCATTTGTATTTTGTACACTGTGGCCTGATTGGCCACAGAAACAGAGACTCTTGAACCCCAAGAATCTGGATCGTGGGGCGGACGAGTGCACTGCTCGGATGTAGGACGGACTTGAGAAGATGGCACGTATAATGGATTGTAGGTTGAGATAAGGTGGAGACGGCTCCAGGTGACGATTGCTCTTTGTTTTTTTTGGATGAGCAGGCGTTCCGTAGTGCATGGGAGATGGCATGCGCCATTGACAAATCGGTATTTCTGGTGCCCGAAGGACGTCGCTACCTTGTTAACGCAACTAGATTTAGGGGTCCCTGTGCTGACAGTTTTATTATCCAGGTTCTCTCTCTCTCAAAAACAAAACGTTCAGGCAGCTGTGAATTATTATGTGCTTCTTGCATACTGGCTCCCTCCCTTTCTGTTTATATCAGAAAAGTTTTTTTTTTTCTACCGTGGACTCTTTTGCATACTGGCTCCTCCCTTTCTGATTATATCAGAATAGGCGCCCTTGCTTATCATATTTGTAAATAACACGTGGCCTTTTTAATTTTGTGAAAACAAAAGTCCTGGAGTTAAATTTCGCCATTGGATGATGAGAAGATGTCTAAACCCTGTAAATTTAGAGGTTTTAGCATATATTGAATTACCTTTTTACCCACCTCAGATGGATAATATACCTTACACGATAGAAAGGCCTTTTAATGTTGTACATGAAATTTTGGTTATTTAATGAATGCAAGATGGGGCCTGTGTAGCATTTGCTCATCATATTCATTTGATTTGTGTATGCACCATGGCTGGAACAACAATATCTGATGCTTTAATTTTTAAGTTATGACCATACCCTATGTGCACCTCGCTTTACCAGTAATTCAAAAAATACCGTCAACCTGTTGAAATGCAATTACGCAAACCTGCTGCCCTCATTCAATCATAACCGTAGATTTACAAATTTGTTCGTTATATCCCCATTCGTGAGATAGCTAATTCGCTACATTATTTATACAATTAATTCCTAAAATAACCCCACACGTGTAAGAGGAATCCAATATACACGCCGCCGCATACACATGATTTGCAAACGTGCAAGATCCAAGCCGCATATGCATGATTTGCACACGTGCAAGATCCAAGCCGCCTATGGGATGGATGTCCTTGACCAACTATCAGGCCTATCTACACCCATATACAAAACGTCCATAAGCCTAGTTGGTACACGTGCAAGACCCAAGCCACCTATGAGATGAATCCCTCCCGTACCAAATATTAAGATTTTTAGGTGACTTCTGGATTCCCTGAGTACTGATCAGTTGAACAAATGGAGCAGATAGCAGGAACGATCATAGCACCAAGCGAGCCCATGGACTGGGACCCGAAGAACCCAACCGTCTGGCTCGTTTTTTCCAAATTGAAGGGGGTGATCTTCCAAGGTGGTGGAATTTTCAATGGCTCGGGTACCAAATGGTGGGCCACATCTTGCAAGAAACTCAAAACAAAAGTATGTAGTCCGTCCCCTAACCTATTTCACTCAACCCCTCGCATTCTTTACTCCAAATGTCTTTTTTCTTTTTCATTTTTCTTTTCCTCATTGCTTTCCCTTTTCCAGGAATGTCGGTCCAGAGCTGCTCCGACGGTAAGCCTACTCTTCCGCACAAGTTTCATATGTGAAGGACACAAAATGACCATGCTGGACAGTTCATCTTCTGGGCCTGATCCGCCACAGTTGAACTTTGGCTTGAATTAAGACCACAGTCAACAAGACCTGGATGTATACAAAACCAATAAACAGGCCGGGCCTCAAACTCCCATCTAGAAAAAGAATGCAAACCAGACCCATTAGTCCTGTACCTACCATATGAACCACAAACAGTGTAATATGGACCATACAGGTTCTCTTACCCATCTTAACTGCTATAAAACATTTACATTTACATTTACCATGTTTCCTGCAGGCACTAACCATCGACTCAAGCTCAGCTATCAGGGTGAGGAACCTCAAACTACAAGACAGCCAGCAGATACATTTTGCAATCTCACGCTCAGATTCGGTGCGGGTGTCTGAGATCCTCATCGAGGCTCCATCCGACAGCCCCAACACTGACGGGATACATATCAGTGACACGACTAACATTGTTGTACAAAACTGCAAAATTGGATCAGGTCTTCCTCAATCACATAATTATTAATCAGAACTTTCACATTGTGGGGAACTAAACGTACTCAGTCAAGGGCAATCTGAAAGTGTACATCCCTTGTACATGGAAACAATGCACTTCCGAGCATCATTAGAAGCCTGCTCATCATGCAAACCCACCAAGAGCCATGTCTGAAAAAACAGGCTCATGGTCATCAGGTGGGGCGACCCATCGTTAGTTATGTGGTCCACCCATCGTCCAAATCCTAGTTATGGCCCACCTGATCACCAGATCTGCATGATTTTTGAGACATGGCATCTACTGTGGGATTGCCTGATGAGTGGCGCTGATCCTGGACACATGTTCAGTGAGAGGTGAGTACACTTTCAATCATATTTTACCAACAGTGGGACATCTTAACCATCCACAACTCAAACCCAGCCCATACTGATAAAACTGAACAGTATGTTACTAGAAAGCATCAGTTGAGGCTACTTTGGAACCACTTCAGGACCTCAGTACAGTAGGTGCAATTTGATAATTTTCACTCTCTATTGAACTAGCTATTCAATTCAACTCAAGAATGCAGCCTAATACTGGTTCTTGCAATTCAATTCAAAAGTTCAACAAATGCATCCATACATGAATGTGTTTTCACGCGACATTACTATGGCAATGCACTTCCTGATTATTACAATACATAATTCATTGTTTATTAAAATATCCGGGCCTGTTGGGGTAGACACCCGGAAACAAGTTTATCTCATTTTAGTTAATCATGATTCATGATTATGCATTAGTGATCATAATCTCTGGTACGTATTTCATTTAGTTATTTATAATTATGTATTAGCTAAAATGATAGGAACCCTTTTCAGGCGCCCACCAAACAGGCCCTTATCAAATATACAACCACTAAAATCTACATCCTGGATAAATGATAGTGGCACCATTTTCTTTTCTATTACCAAAACAATAGAAAGAAATGGCATCACTATCAATGCTCTAAATCAATATTAGTTGCTCTCTTGAATTAGTAAATCAATACCATTTACCCAAATGCAACTAAAAAAGGAGGAAAAAATGTTCCCCGCATGGGTTTGAAAGCTTGCCACAACTCCATTGGGGAGCCAAAGATGACTACGACAAATAGATTCAGTTTTGCTGAATCTGATTTAGCTAGTCTGAGTTCAAAATAAATATTCCCTGACCTGGCATTGACTCAGAGAACTGTGTCAAGCTACCAACCCAACTGTGAAACACAACTGAGTCAGCATGGACCTCACAAGAGTCAGTTGTGACCAATTCACGATCTCCCTGTAAGGTTCCAGTCAGAGTTCTGAGTTCATGTTTCAAGGACCTCAGTTCTGAAATTACCTCCCTCTCTAGCTACATGGGTTATTCCTCCCTTTCGATAACTATTTACAAATCTGAATCTCCTTGGACAATGCTAAGTCCTATATTTACGTATTTGATATTCAGGAGACGACTGCATCTCCATCGTCAATGGTACCTCAAATCTGAAGATGAAGAACATTGATTGCGGACCAGGACATGGAATCAGGTAAGCTTTGAATCATAAGCTCTTGCTAATGAAATGCAATTGACATATGTAGGAAACATAGATGGAAGTAGCACCACTAACAATGTGGGCATGGAAGCAAGCATTGCCTTAATTTCCCTTGAAATTTGTGAGTTGCCATTTAACAATAACTATAAAAATTAGCATAGGGAGCCTGGGGAAGGACAACACAATGAACATAGTTACAGGGGTGGTTTTGGATACAGCAATACTCAGAGGAACGACAAATGGATTAAGGATCAAGACCTGGCAGGTAATTTTTCGACCCCGACTAGGCAAACATCCTGACCAGAATACACTTTTAAGGATGCTGTTGGTGCACCTCTACCCACAACTAGCAAATCTGGAAACCTAATGACTTGGATTTCTTTTTTCCTCTTGGGCAGGGAGGGTCTGGCTATGCTCGCTCATTGCGGTTTGAAAACGTGAAGATGATTGATGTTGCCAACCCCATCATCATCGACCAGTTCTACTGTGATTCCTCAACTCCTTGTCAAAACCAGGTGTGTGATCTCCTCACCCACCCCTACAGGCACATTCAAGTCATTTGATCAAACCCTAGTAACCCTTTTCCTTATTTATCATTACAAAAGTTCCATGAATCCCACACAGACTAATAACAAAAACATGTCCACTGCATATGCCCAGTCAATGAGTCACTAACAAGGTGGTCCTATGGCAGAAGAATCACACGATCAATGGACTTCGAGGTCCAGTGCCTGTAACTTTTTGTAAACCATGAAAAACCATGCCATACTAGAAACGCCTGATTGCTGACGAACAGGTCTATGTCCCAATTGGATATGTATGGTCATACGACAAGTTTCAGGGGATAGTTTAACAAAAAATCATAGCGCCTTTAATGTGCCGGCCTAGGGTTGTCTTGGACCCAGATATTGAGCTGTCTCGGGCAAACAATCAGGCCAGGCCTACAGAGAATTTGTAATTGATAGGCCAAGCTATATTAGAAACACCTGATTGCCAAGGGCAGCATCAATGGGCTTGTGTGCCGATTGCATATAGATGATCATACACCCAATTTGGTGTTGGTTTAACACACGATCGTTCACCTATTCTATTTACTTTTTACCCTTCGGTGGTCAAGTTCATCCCTCTATATATAATCCAAAGCTTGCGATATGCAGCTGTATTCCTTTTCACTCTCCATCATGTTTGTTTTCCTTTGTTAGACATCAGCTGTGAAGATAAGCCAAGTCATGTACAGAAACATCAGCGGAACTTCAAAGACTCCAAAGGCCATGAAATTCGCCTGCAGTGACACAGTTCCTTGCAGCAACATCATCTTGGCTAACATCAACCTAGAGAGGGACAATGGCACTGCAGAGACATTCTGCAACTGCGCCATGGGATTCGACTATGGGGTTGTGAAGCCTTCGGCAGAATGCCTGCATGTAGACGAGGACTCCCGTTGCGACACAAAACAAGATCACGTCCAAAGGAAAATCCATGATCCGGTTCATACAGAATTGTGACTTCTCCAGACAAAATGCAAACTTTTGTTCTGGCAGAAGTTTGCTTTTGGGCACTTACAGTATTGTGGTTGATTTCTAAGGCTGGATAGTTCATATAACCGCGTAGAAAAGAGGTTTGATGAAAAAGGTTCGAGTAGGATCCACATCAGCTATAAGGCAAAAATTTCAGATGCAGTTATGTTTGTATTTTTTATAAATTATGTTTGTATACTTTAGATTATCTACAATCACATTTACTGAAGAGAAAGGTATGCCTTCTGGTTGTTGTTGGTTTTTTTCTTTTTCCTCCTCCTTCTTCTTCATTTCTTTTTCTTTTTCATTTTTTTTTTTTTATCAATTGGTTTGCTACAAATTTTATGTGTAAGATTGTTAAGGCGCATATAGGGATTGGTTTTGATATATATTGTTGACAAAAACTTGATGTTGTAAGTCATGTTTAAGACATCTTTGGTTGTCACCCTGTTTGAGAAGAACTCAGTAACTACGCCTTGACTCAACCACATCTTCAATCCATAGGCTAAGAAACTAGGCTAAGAAACTTGAAAGACCTTCAAAAACTAGGATTAACATATCTCTGCTCCTACATACTCGAAATTTATACATGGTTCAAATATAAAAGGAAAAAGAAGATTTTCATGATAGCCCAATGCAGATTGCATCTCAGTAAAGTAGAATCATGCTGCATGAATGATCCTTCATATATATGCATGCATTTATAAATGTACCTGTGTTTTCCATGGTCTTCATTTGGACAAAACAAGTCAACAGGCACACAGTGAGGAAATACAGCAACAGAAAAGGATGAAGCTACATAAGTTTACCTGAGATGTCCAAGTTGAGAAGAGAACGGGGGATCCAATTTGTTCAACGATCATAGCAATGAAGGGAAACATTAGAACACAACTCCCCCTTAAGTTCCCTTTCAAAGTCAGAAGACTAACAACATGGGATTAAGGATAAAACCAGAAGCTTCCACATACACTGTTTGCAGGTAGGAAACAAAAACAAGGAAAAACAAACGGGGTTCTGCATTGCTTCAAACTACGTGAAGGAAAATATGATACACTTGCACAACCACCAAGCATACCTTTACATGATGTGCCTATCTAGAAACCAAGAAAGGGGCATTGCTTCCGAGCATGCTCAGGTATCAGCCTTGCTAGGAGCTCCAGAGACGCTCCTTTGAGCTCTGCAAAGGGTCAGCAAAAGTGAGAGAGGTTGGGTGGGAATGAATAAGTGAGGATGCGGTCGAGTTTATATAACAAACCTTGGGGTTTAAAGTTGAAGAGTGGAGGCAAGGGGCGTCCGTTAGGGAGCCGTGTATTAGGGTCACGGAGCTCATCAAAAAATGGATGGATAAGGGCCTCTAACTACAATTAATAAAAAGAAATAAAATATCATTAGATTATTGCATGACAAATAAAACAGCAGTAACATAAAATATCCACTGACAATAAACAGGATTATGGGATTTGGCAAGTTCAGATAGAAGAAATCAGTATGAGCACTAAAGATAAAATCAAAAAGGTAATATTAAAAAAATACTCACGGCAGTGCACCGAAGATTTGGGGAGTACTGAAGAAGTCTTGAGACAAGATCTACTGCTTCTGGAGGCATGCGCTTGTGGAATATCTAGAACATTAAAAGAAAAGAACAGAAACTTATTTACTATGCAACTGGTGAAAATGCTGAAAGGTCAACATAGGGTTCAGGGAGCTGACCTTATGCCATGGATGAGCCTTGATCTGAGGGAATTTAAACTCTGTGTAGTTTGGATTCATACATTTGATTTCTTCTCGAGTAGGTGTACCCAGAACCTGCAGACACAGGCAAAATGAACTTGTAATATTTCCTGAAGATAGCAACATTCTCATCCAATAGTATAAGTAGTGCATGGACTCCAAAAACACTTACCTTGATTATCTCTACAAGTTGGTCAACTCCACTCTCTCCAGGGAAGAGAGGCTAGCAAATTTTGCAAGGCCGGAAAAAGAAAAAGAAAAAAGATGAGTCTTTATTTTTGACATTATCTATACCAAGTGCATTGAAGCATTTTTTCCAGCATGCAGCAAACCTGTCCAAGAAGCAATTCAGCTAGGACACAGCCCACAGACCAAATGTCAATTGCCGTTGTGTATTCTGTTGCCCCAAATATGAGTTCAGGTGCTCGATAATAACGAGAGCAAATATATGATATATTCGGCTCGCCTTTGACCTGATATCAACATGGCCCGAGAAGTCACGAATTGCCAGAAAGAGTAAAAAAACAAAGGTTTGCTTGAAAAGAAATGAAGAATTACAATGATCATCAAAATGATGAAAACACATGCATATATACAAAGGAAATTATCTATGCAGGGGATTTATGCTGCTTCTGCAAAGTGGGAAATTCTTCTTCGATTCTCAACCACTTGCATAGTTTCCTTTGTGTGATGCACACTTCATCTTTTCATTTTAAGAGCCACTACTTACAACTCAGTACGGAACCATACAAACACAGATAAAAATAATAAACACAAAGAACCACACAAATACCAATAAAAGTAATACAACGTAAAGAACCACACAAATTCCATAAAGGTACATTGCAGATTGACTACCAAACAGTAGCAATTGCAGACTGAAAAAGAATTCACAATTCAAGTACACAAATTCAAAAAAAAAAGTTTGAATAGAACTTCTGCCTTCTATCTCAGCCTTATAAATATAACATGTTGGTGAGAAATGACAATGAACTTTAACATATAAGCAACAGGATACCATACCAGCACTTTTGCACTTCCAAAATCACATAATTTGAGCTGATGTGTATGAGGATTAACCTGCACAAATGGAGGATTAAGCAGGCAGAATGGATAGTAAAATAGAATATTTCTAAGCTTTCGATACAAACCAGTAGATTCTGTGGCTTAATGTCCCTGTGGCAAACACCTATGCCCCCATGAATATATGCCAATGCTCTACAGATCTGCCATTGTTTTTTGGAGTTAGATTACCTTCTCAGAAACAAAAGATTGATCACTACATGTTGAATGTTAGTAATTGACTTAAGTCTCCCTTCTCAGCAATCATCCAGTACCTCAAATTATAGACAAAACTCACCAACAAATGTTTTCTGGAACGTAAACTCAATCTTATTTAAAGGAAGGAAAACCTACGACACAGGCAAGGGGAAATGAGGAACTGCATGAGTGACCCTCGCGTCACTCGGTCACCAAGGTCAAAACTAACGTTTTAATCATAACCAAAATCAATAGAAGTACTTCAATAATAATTGAATGAAGCAAAAAAAACAAAAAAAAACCTACTGAAACTTTGTATCAAACAGCAGTCTTATATTTTAGAATTCGCAAGAAAAGATTCCCTAGAAGTGGGATAAGTCTGGCTTCGAAGGTGTCGGCTTTTGGTTGGTTAGTTAGTTGGAAGGGGAAAGGTGTTGATGGTGGACAACCTCAGAAGTGTACAATGATTATCCCCAACATATGGCTTCTGTGCACAGCGGATACCGAGTCAGCTAATCCTCTTTTCACTCATTGCCAGTTTGAATCTCAGATTTGGTCAGGTTTTCTAAGACACTTTCATGTTCTGTGGGTGATGCCAAATTCTGAGGATGATCTCCTTGCAGCTTGGAATGGGGTGGGTCTTTGGAAGCAAGACAAGGCTTTGTGGAGGCTTAGTTTGCTTGCAGTTTTTTGGGCTTTATGGGCCAAAAGAATTGGGAAATGTTTTTGTAATATTAACAATAGTGTGGATAGTGTTGGGTAGGGCTATGGATTTAGTTGCTGAGTGGGCTTCTTGTATAAATGGGGTTAAGGGATTGTATTTTTCCTTTTTAGTTGATATTGCACTTTTTTGGCACCTCTAAATAAAATTTGTTGTTATCTCCCACAAAAAAAAAAAAAAAAACTTTGAAGTCGCTATGACCATTCTCGTATAAATTAATGAAAAGAAGCGGTACAGGTAGACAATAACAGACCTGAAATGTATATAGTTTGACATATATTAGAGGCATACGCTGATTTGCCCTGCTGTAGTGTTTTGCCACACGGTAAACTGTCTCAGGTACATATTCAAGAACCAAATTGAGATAGAGCTCATCTTTATCCGTCGTTGAAAAGAAACAGTGCTTCAGAGAGACAACATTGGGGTGATCAAGAAGGCGCATTGTTTGCAACTCTCGGTTCTTATACCTCTTATCCTGCAAAACCTTCTTGATTGCTACAGTCTCTTCTGTTTCTATGCACTTGGCCTGTAAATTAAAAAAATATATAAAAACGGGGCTGGTGGCGTTGAGGCTGCGCAGTTACAAATTTTACATTGATTTGGAAGGGCAAATTTCATAAACAGTTAAAGAGTATGAAACATCAATCTAACAAATACAAATCAGTGTGAATCAGAGTGGAAGAGATCACCTGAAATACAATTCCAAATGATCCATGCCCAACCACACGCTCCGCCATGTAACTTATAGTCTGACAAACAAATCACAGTACATTTTAGCATACAAGCTATTGCTACCTGAAACAGGTAGTTCCATTGTCGGAATAATCTATGTACTTCAACAGTTTATAAATATATGTTTCATTTGCAAATGTTCTACCTTTAAGTTAACAGTGTATGCATGGGAAAGAAAAATGACATAGAGAATCATGGAATATGATTAGAAACAAAATTGTGTAGCAACACATTTTATTCCTACTTTCATTGTCTAGTATATAATGCTTTCTTCACCCTTCTTATCAATGGAGGTATTTTATCTGTGAGATCCTAAAATTTGAACTGAGGATAACAAATAAACAGTAGCATGAAGAGGAAAAAGTAGTGCAAAACTGAACTACTTTAATTCATCCCCACTGAGATATGGAATTCAAGACTAACTGGAAATGCCACTGTACTAGTGATTACCTGGCTAACAAGTAGCTCCAGAACTTGTTTCATGAAAATGTGATGACAGGAAATTGGAAGAAGCAGCAAGATCATTAGTTTCTTCAAACACATCAACCAACCTACTCAGAATAAAACAAGCACCATCTACTTTCTGTTCTAGTGGTTGATATTTTCCATTCAAAAAAGTTCTATCTCATTCTACATTAGAGCAAAAGTGACACTGATAGAGCGATCATAACCATCCAATTAATGGATATCAAAAAAGTTTTTTTTTTTTTTTTAAGTGATCCAAATTCCATCGGTAAAATCTGATGCTATTATCATCTTTTGGTATAATGTCTGGGACATGCTCTATCCACAATTAGGTAAGTTATTTGGACAGTTCAGATTGCTGTACCAACAATGCCACATGTATGGTTAAAGGGTTCCATTATTCCCAAAACGGTGCCAGACTATCACAGGTGTCTATTTCTTTTAAAGGTAGGCAGAGATGTTTTACATTGATTCCTGTTTCTTTTCTCATTTGCATCTTCTTTCCAAGCTTTTCTTCTCTTTGATATTTTATTGCGTCTTCCCATCTTGCTTTCCCTTAGAAAAGCCTCTCTTTTTTTCCTTCTTAACAATTACAAGGAAAAACAGCCATTTTGACATCACTGCACTTTTTTTTTCTGGAGTAACATCTGGGAAAATACACTCCTGTCTTTGCAATCCTAGAAATTGGATGTTTTCCATCGTTTTATATGGTGGAGTTCATCATTCCAAGCTAATAACAAACACAACTAACAAGATATACCTGCTTGGGTTGGCCATTTCTACCGCCAATTGTTGTTACAATTATATGCCCCGTCTCAGTCCCATTTCCATCAACAACTGTTGCTTCCATTTCCTACCAGAAGATAACTATTCGTCAAATAAAAGAACATAAAACTGCCACAACAGAAGAAAGAATCAAACAACATGTTGTTGTGCCCAAGTTGAAAGAAGCAAGAGATTCACCTTATCATCCCTGATCTTCATCTCATTAATTTCCTCTGGCAACTTATCGACAGAAATTGTACTGCCAATGGATTTTCCAACAGTCGAAGGAGGCACAGTACCCGCAGAAGCCATATGTTGTAATAACTCGGTGCTGTATTCTGAGCTTTAAGTCTTAACAGCTTGGGACCCTTTTAATAAAGAAACAAGCTAATTTTTCAACCTGAATATGCAAGAATAGATCAGCAATAATCTGGCAGTTGACCTAGCACAGCTGTTCTTTTTCTTTTTTTAATTGTTATTTTAGCAGCTAAAATTCCTCAGTGCAATATAGCTTTAAAGAGTGAAGACTATGTAGTAGCTCATTTTCCCATATCATTTTTAGGTGCGGTTGTAATTGTATCCTGTTTCTCTTAATACTCTATTACAAATGAAGTACATGTCTTCTTCACTGACAATTTTACATGCAGGCACTCATATTGAATTATGCATATATGTGGCATATAGGTTGACACCAGCCAACCTTATAAGGTCATGACACCATTTTCTTTAAACCTTGATTCACACACACAATGACAAGAGAATCTCACCAAAACACTTAGAATGAAACACGGAACAACAAAAATGGCTCAAATCGCATACGTTAACTAAGAGGAACTTAATCATGACATGATGCCTCCAGACAATCACAGTAACGTTTGTAGAAGATATTATCAGTGTGATTCAGTATACATTCCACTCAATTCAAGAGCCTACTCACTAACTTAATCAACTCAGCACCAAATTCGCATACTTCACCTCAAGCAACAAACAACCAAAATCCACTGCTGCATAAAACAGCGAAACCATTTTACATATTTTCTTATCCAAGAACTGACCATTAACCACACCTATCAAACTAACAAAAACAAAAACAAAAAAACCCCAATCTTTACCGCATTGTACAGTGCACACGAATGCAAATCGCAATATAACAAGCAAAATATGCAAAAGAAAACAGCAAAAAAGTCAGAAATTTCCTTAAATCTAACCTAAAAAATCAGAAATCAACCCAGAAATAACGAATCTAAAGTGGAAAGTAGAAATGAGGTGGAGATCGGACTACCTTCTGTTAGAAAATCGCTGCGATTTCCGCCCCGTGAGCTGAAATCGGAGCTTTTCTCCATGAACCGGAGCCCTAGAAAGTAGAAACCAATCCTCTTTTGCGCAGAGAGAGAGAGAGAGAGAGAGAGAGAGAGATCGATCTTCGTGTCGTCTACGTTTTGACTAAATCTCTGTACTGGACGCTCTGCTCGCATTTTTATATTCTGCTGAAGCAGAGCGGAACTCAGACGGGTTATTGAATTCAATTGACAGGTGGTTTTCACGTCCGCACGCAGGGAAGGAGCGAGTCTGGTTGACACGTGTCCGTAAATGATTGAAAAAAGCCTGAGTCACGTTGCTGACTCGATGAGCTCGCGCCGGGTTTTATTATTTTATGGCGCAGGCGAGGACGCGGACCGTATTTTGTGTAGGAGAAAAGATGAAATGACGAAAAAGCCCCCGGATCTAGCGAATTGGCAAGGGACGCCAATCTCCTGCCCCTGGAAGCCCACCCTCATGTCTATAGGACATCCACACCGTCAATTGGTTTCGCCAGATCATGCTAAGGACGTCAGCTCAGAAATTAGGCAGATAGAAAAGCAAGGCGCCAACCTTATGAAAGATGACCACATTTTAAATTTTCTTGAGGCCCACCGTGATGTTTATATCCCATCCAACCCGTTCATAAGATCAGTCGCACCAGGATGAAGTTAAAATACAAATATGAGCATCATCCAAAAATTTGATGGGGCACAGGGGTATTTAAATGGTGCATCCTATGAGTACTTTTTCCTGTGTGTGTCCCAATTGATTTTTGGATCTGCTTGATTTTTATGTTCACGTTCTAAAATGATCAGATGCAGTTGGTGGATGGAGTGGATATAACAAAGACATCATTGTGAGCCCCACTAAGCATTAAGGAAATTGGTCCACATATAAAACCAGAGTGTTAGGGTATTTAAGTCATTAGCAAAATTCCTCTGCATTTGGTGCAGTTGAAACGTCACTCTCTGAGGAGTGTCAGTTCTCCGCACAAGGTGATTAGTGAAAGATCTGCCTACAATGAAGGTGGGATCATTTTATTTACAAAATTTTAGTAATAAAGTTAATAATTTAATCGCTCTTATATTATGCACACGTTTATTATATATACCGGAACATGTGTGACCATCGATGTTTAAACACCTACATATATCACATGTACCACCATTAATTTTCGAATGCCTCACACTTCTTATGTTAATTAGTGTGCACAAGTGGCATAATGCCACTTATTTTATAAACTATCATAAGGTCTCTATATGTTCTACCACTCTTTGTTTAGCTGCTTGACAAAAATGACACGATAGAGATAGTCCACCACTTCATGACATTCATAATATTTGACAATGAAATGAATCATATGATATGAAATTTCACACATGTAATGTAGGTCAAGAAGACAAGAATAATACAATGATGTTTGAGATTTGTGGCAAGGTTAAAGCGTATGGTATGCCAACTTTTTTTTATAGTTTGCATCCTTTGGTATAATGAACTAGTACAGAAAGCTCCTGATGCACTATTCCCAAAATACAACACCCAATGATCAAATTCACAAAGTATGCAAACATTGTAAGAATCCTGGCACCACTCAGCACTTATTCCTCAAAAGAAAAAAAAAAATCCGAACATTAGAAAAAACAGCTATGTTGCTTGAGAGAATGATAAGTAATTCATTAAATGCAATGGGATCTGATCGAAACTTAATAGATGTGCAAAATAAAGTATACTTTGATAAGAGTCTATTGAGCATGATTAAAACAAAATTAGCATCATCTACAGGCTTGCCGACAAATATGAGTCTATCCCCAATAAGTTTGATATTGAGGAGGTATTCAGCATCAGTTAATGCCCCTTTTTTTATTGACTGAAGTTGTAACCTCGATTACATGGTGTGGAATTCAGAGAGAGCTGAGAAGTGTCATTCTATAGTTTCCCATGCAAATTGAGATGTTAGACTACTGACCATATAGGGTGGAATGCTTTATGACAGTATAGCATTTTTACAACTCGATAGATTCCGATCTTAAAGCCATCATTCATCATTTCATATTGACAATCGTGGAGATTTTTCTGTCAAACATGATGAGAAAATTAATCTTGGCAAAAGTGTGTGTCATCAATATGGTGGAAGAGTTCAAGTACTTATGAAAAATTTAATTTCCAAATAGGATAGTTATTTTGGTATAGTTTTACGGAAAATACGGTAGAGATGTTGGCGATAATAAATGATGAGGATGACACCATTGATGATAAAGAAGATTGCATTGATAAACGGAAGTCACTGGCTCTAATTTCATAGACCAATGTAACACTCATACATATATGTATGAAATAGGTTATGAAGGAGAAGTATATTTCCCTCTTTTACAACAACAAGCTCTTAGATCAATAGCAATTCATTCTTAAGGGATCCATGTCCATGGTTAATTATATCATCAAGTTTGACGAGTATATGATGCGATGCAACATACAAGAGGACTTATTAGCCACCCTTTCGAGCTTCAACAAGAGCTTATTCCTCATGTCATTGATATCCTTGAACACGCCTATCAGGATACCCTTGAGCACGCCTATCCAGTAAGCGACCATGTGGTGGTTTACATTAGGCCAAAGTGCTTTCCTCGTGGAACCATTAAGAAACTACATGCTCCTAGTGTGAGACCTTATAAAATATTGAAATAAATTGGTTCTAATGCGTACTTTATAAATCTTCCACATGCAATAGTGATTAGTTATACATGTCATATGGAAGACCCTGTGTCTTATACAGGTTCTCGGCGATAGTTACTAGCATTTCACATAACCATCACAGTGATCTAGATATATCCCATGACCCATAGCCTTTACCTGACCTGTCTTCCCAGCTTTTGCCTCCCTTGCCACCCATACCTGAGAAGAGATTATCTTGGATGATCAAGTAGTTTCTCCACGCCAAGGAGGGTTTCAGAAGTTCCTCATATAGTAGAAGAACATGTCAACATCATATAGTACTTGAATCACAAAGATAGAAATTTAAGACATTGATCCAGACTTACGTGAATGGTACTGAAACTTTATTTCACTAGAGGCAAAAAAATTTCAGCCAAAAAAAGTTGACAGGGACATTACATTATGAACACCATTGTGCACATATCATGGGAAGGTTCAAGCCCATCAGTCATATGCACTATTCCATGGTGGGCCTAGGGCTTAAAATTTAGGTCAATCCGTGGCTTGTGTGGGCCACACCACATACAAAAGTTGAGAGGGGTTACCCTCCATTAAAACATTCATAATCATTTGTTGGGCCCACTTAGATGTGGTTCACAAATCCAGCCCATCCATTGTGTGTGTCCCACTTAGATGAGGGGTTAGACCAAGTTTCAGACGCATTCAAATTTTAGGTGGGCCCCACCAAGTGCTTTTATATGTTTTAGGCATGTCTTCACATGATTTTAGATGGTATGTCCCACATTAGTTCTGTATACGGATGATTTTTAGGATATCCCATAATTTAAAAGAGACCCATCAAATGCACGGTGTTAATGTTCAACACGCATCATAGTGAGGCCCACGCAGCTCGACCTCATGAGAAGTTCCCATGAGCTTGATGGCATAGAACCTTTTTCCATATATATATATATATATATATTACGTAAGATGACATATATGATAAAAATCTTTATAGAGTTTTTGTTGCTGGATTCTTGGCTAGCTTGTTAGCTATACATGATTAATGATATATACATGATTTCCATGACCATGTGGCCTTCTCCATGTAATGAGATGTACACTGTTGTTTCCACAATCGTGTAGACTTCTCCATGTGAGATATGTTGGGGGCCATTATACAAAACCTTAGGATCTAGCCTCCCAAAAACACTAGAATTATAGGATCATAAAGCATTGAAATAAATCAAAGCACAAATCACACAACACAAGAGATTTTTACGTGAAAAACCCTCAAAGAAGTAAAAACCACGGGACCTCGTCCAGATCAACAATCCATTATGGAGTAGAACGTTACAACCGATCATAAGCACACACCGCTTGGATTAAACTTTCTTCACTTACGCAGGAGTGGATAAATAATAAAAGAATGAAGAAAAATGGAGAGATCTCACCGATCATGAGGACGTAGAAGTGCTGAGACGTCGACTACGAAAACTCCCTTCCACAAGCTTCATCTCTCCCCCTTTCTCTCTCTCTCTCTCTCTCTCTCTCTCACCTTGGTCATGAAAACCCTTAACACAATAGCTTTAGAAAGCCTTCTCAATGCCCTAGAAAAGCCCTAGGGACCCCTATTTATAGTTTATGCAACTCCCTTCCGCACCATGACGAAAATCGCCTCAAAGTTTCACAGTCCGCACAAAATTCGGACATGAATTTGCATAACCTCGACTGGTCGAGCAGAGTCCTCGACCGGTCAAACAGACCCTCGACCAGTTGAACAGACTCCTCAACTGGTCAAGCAGTATAGAGGAATAAATTCAATTGGTCGCTGGACTTTGAGTCGAGCGCCACCCTCGACCGGTCGAGTGCTTACTCGACCGGTCGAGCTTGAGGAGAAAAATTCTCATCAAATCTCCTCCTTTTCGACTCAGGAGGAATCTACCTTCTTCAAGTCAGTCTGGTTTCTATAAACCTCAAACTTACCCTTAAACAAAGCCTTAGTCATCATGTCTGACCCATTATCGTCCCTGTGGACTTTCTCAAGCTATAACACCTTCTGTTCCAAGGTATCCCTGATTCAGTGATACCGAATCTCTATGTGCTTCGACTTGGAATGCTGACTTGGATTCTTTCTCAAGTATATAGCACTTTGACTATCGCAATAGACCACGTGTTGCTCATGCTTCAGGCTAAGCTCCTGTAGGAACCTCTTCATCCAAAACATCTCTTTACATGCCTCTGTGATGGCAATGTACTCGGCCTTTATTGTCGACAATGCTATGACCTTCTGTAGCTTGCTCTGCTAAGAAACTACTCCCCCTGCAAATGTGAATATGAACCCCAATGTAGACTTCTTGGAGTCTATATCACCTGTCATATCTGCATCTGTGTAGCCATCTAACACATGCTTTCCGTCACCATAGTATAGGGTTAACCTGGATGAGCCTCTTACATACCGTAGTATCCATTTCACCATATCATAGGTGTGGTTCTTATGCAAGAATCTCATCTCCTTTTGTAAAGCTTTTAACCACTCCCTTTTATATTCATCGGCTAAGGCCTCAGAATAATCTTCTGACTCTCCTCCATCAGTAAGCATAATGTACTCATGCGGCGAGTACCTCATGAACGGCTATCTGTCCCCTAGATGACCTCCTCACCTGTGACTTAACAGGTGGATCAAGTGGGGGCTGCTCTCCCGGTTCATCTTCTATAAAAACTCCCTCGTCCTCTACACATTACTATACTTTCTTGTCATCAGGCACCACAGAAGGAATAACCGGATCCATGTCATCTAACTCACCTGAACTAGGCTGGTTCTTCTCTGGCTTACCAATGTCTTCTATACACTGATCTTCAAAGAAAACCACATCTCTACTCCTGACGAACTTCTTCTCGGTTGAATCCTACAATCTGTAACCAAACTTTTCACATTATCGTACCCTAAGAACATACACTGTCTGATCTTCATATCGAGCTTGGACTTCTCGTCCTTTGGTACGTGAACGGATGCCCTATATCCAAACACCCTGAGATGACTGTACGATAGATCTTGTCCAGTCCACACCTTCTCGAGTACTTCTTCATTCAACGGGGCTGATGGAGACCTGTTTATCAAATATACTGTCATGTGCATTACTTCTCCCCAGAGCGTCTTGGGCAAATTCGCATGGGATAACATGCATCTGATTCTCTCTGCAGTGGTGCGATTCATTCGCTCAGCTACACCATTATGCCAGGGGGCCTTGGGAACCGTCTGTTCATACCGTATACCTAAGGACTTACAATACTCATGAAAGTCACCGATGTATTCACTACCATTGTCAGTGCGGATGCACTTCAATGATCTACTTGTCTCTCTCTCTCTCTCGACCATAGCATTAAACAATTTAAACATACCAAAGACCTCGTCCTTGGATTTCAAAGCATAAACTCAAACCCTCCTAGATGCATCATCTATAAAAGTGACAAAATACAATGCCCCACCTAAGATTTTTGTCCTCATAGGACCACAAACATTAGAATAAACCAAATCTAATGCATGCACTTTATTAACATGAGAAGCAGATTTAGCAAATAAAACTTTATGTTGTTTCATTGATAAACAATTAATATAGGTTTTGAAAGATATACGTATCACGTCTAAAAGGAGCCACTTCCTCGCTAGCACCTGAAGCCATTTTTCACTCATGTGGCCTAAACGCCTGTGCCACATGTCAATAGTTAAATCTTCCTCTGCGTTCAACTCACCCTTGCACACACTGACACTTGCCTTGTAAATGGTGTAACACTTCTTTCCTCTGTCTGCGATCAATGAACCCTTGATGAGCTTCCAGCGCCCACCAACGAATCCGCTTTCATAGCTATCATCATCCAACTTTCTTGTCGACATCAAGTTGAGGCGAAGGTCTGGGATATGCCTCACATTCCTGAGAACCAATGTATAGCCCACATCGGTCTTCACACAAATATCACCAACCCTTACGATCTTCGATATGCCAGAATTTTCCATCTTCATGGTCCCATAATCACCTGACATGTAGCTTGTGAAGAAGTCCCTACGTAGAGTCGCATGAAACGAGGCTCCCAAGTCTATCACCTAGTCGGTGTCCTGACTCGTAGCCATGAAACAAACATCATGATCTACTAAAAGAATAATTACAATGTCGCCGTCTGAAGTGACCGCAATGGAATCTGATTCATCTTCCTTCTCATTTCCTTTTCCTTTCTTGTCGTTCTTATTTTTACGATATTCATGCTTATAATGGCCCTTCTTGCCACAATTCCAACATTCAACATCCTTACTGGTACTCAATTTACCTCTTGATTTATCTCGGGTCTTCCCGCCCTTTCTGTTCATTCCTCTCTCCCGTTATTATATTACAAGGGCCTCTTGCTAAGTAGACCCCTGAAACTTCCTCCTTGTCTCCTCATTGAAGAGACAACTGGTTACCTGTTCCATGGACACATTTCCGTCTGACGTGGAGTTACTTAGAGACACCACTAATGTCTCCCAACTATTAGGCAATCAGCTAAGCAATAACAGAGCCTGTAATTCATCGTTTATGACCATTTTCATAGCGGAGAGTTGGTTCAATATATTGCTAACCACATTCATGTGCAAAGCCACAAAACCATCATCTTTGAACTTGAGATTCACAAGTCATCGTATTAGGAAAATCTTATTGACAGCTATCTTCCTCTCATACAGCCCTTGCAGTTTCAGGCATAGGCTAGCGGCTGAGGTCTCCGTAGACAAATGGTGGAAAACGGAATCATCCAACCATTGTCTAATAAATCTCACTGCCTTCCGGTCCAATTTCTTCCAATCATCATCTGTCATATCCTTTGACTTTGTTGATATACCTTGAATTGGAGAATAAAAGTCATTGCAATAAAGCAAGTCCTCCATCTTAGCCTTCCATATGGTCCAGTTAGAACCATTGAGACTGATCATCCTTAATGAGCCACCTTCCATAATTCAGAACCGATCCCACCTCATTCAACCAACTTAAGAGCTTTGATACTACTTTGTTGAGGGCCGCTACACAAAACCTCAGGATCTAGCCTCCCAAAAACAACAGAATTATGGGATAATAAAGCAATGAAATAAATCAAAGCACAAATCACATGACACAAGAGATTTTTACATGGAAAACCCTCAAAGAGGTAAAAACTACAGAACTTCGTCCAGATCAATAATCCACTTTGAAGTAGAAGGTTACAATCGATCACAAGCACACACCGCTTGTATCAAACCTTCTTTACTCACGCAAGAGTGGATAAACAATAAGAGAATAAAGAAAAATGGAGAGATCTCACCGATCATGAGGACGTAGAAGCGCTGAGAGTCAACTGCGAAAACTCCCTCCCACAAGCTCTCTCTCTCTCTCTCTCACTCTCTCTCTCTCTCACACACACACACACACCTTGGTCATGAAAACCCTTAACATAATAGCTTTATAAAGCCTTCTCAATGCCCTAGAAAAGCCCTAGGGACCCCTATCTATAGTTTAGGCCCTTCCGCACCATGGCGAAAATCACCTCAAAATTCCACAGTTCGTGTAAAATCCGGACATGAATCTGCGTAACTTCGACCGGTCGAGCAAACTCCTCGACTGGTCGAGCAGCACGGAGGAATAAATTTAATTGGTCACTGGACTTTGAGTCGAGCCTCGCTGGATTTTAAGTCGAGCGCCACCCTCGATCTATTCGACCGGTCGAACATGAGAAGAAAAATCCCCATCAAGATGTACACAATTGTTGTTTTTATAATGGTGTGGACTTCTCCATACAACGAGCTATCATAGATTGTGACAGTCCTAAGTGACAATGACCGTCTGATATCATAGACAATGCTTTTGGAAAATCTCCACCGTTCTAAAAAAAGGTCTCATCAAGGATATGGATCATCCCGCGATGAGTCAGAGGGAGATGTGCTAGAATTTGTCGTTTCAAGCTTAGCTTGTACTGGAAGGTTTGGATCTCTTAAAAGTCCTATTGGTGGCTTGGATCATCTGAATCGTGTGAACTTTGGGAGATGAACGGTCCATAGTAGCATCTCACAGATGAATGGTCTGGATCCTGCACATATGTTCCAACATAGTTAGAGTGACAAGAATAAATGTCTTTTGCTGTCTGATAAGATTGGAAATTGGTAGTACTCTCTCTTCTTACGCACCTTTGATCCACCGCCCAATTTACATGTGGCTCAAAAACAACCATGATCGCATTATCAAAGCCATCCGATTAAGCGCATGCAAAATGGACGGTAAGATTTAAATGGCTTGGTCATCCACTTTGTCAACCTTTAAATGGATGGTTGTGATCATCAGACCGACGTGATTTTTTAAGGTCTTGATCATATGCAGAAGTCCACCTGAGGCCCACCTTGATCCCACGGTGGAAATTGCAAAGCAATAAACTACTTCGTACTGGATCATCAGTTCGAAATACATAAGAATAGATGGGAGGCAGATGGGCTGGGCTACACTGGCCCATCTTGGAAGTTGGTGGCAATGATCCGTGTTTGGGCCAAGCCAGCATGGCCTAGCACATCTGAAAAAAATAGTCAGGCCCAGGCCCGACCAGCCCAAAAACTGATGAAACCCCAGAGACCCACTTGAATGTTTCTAATCCATCCATTGATAAAGTGGGCCACACATTAAAAGCTTGAGGGATGGGTTTGGGTTGAACCTTGAAGACCATGGGCTAGACAAGGGACTGAGTTTTCGTCTTGGGTTTCATTTTCAAAGACCCCGGGTTAGATCCATCGGGTCCTTGGACCTTGGTATCAAGTTGGGTCCAAGGTTTAATTAGGACATTTACATAGGCCCACCTGATGAATGGATTAGATATCGCACATGCGTGTCCCTTCGACTTGTGTGGTGTCTAAATAGGGGTTCTTACATGTGTTTGGCTTACCAAACCTGATTTAATTGTTAGAATAATAACATATGTAATATAGAGGAGGTCTAACATCCGACCAAAAGTGGACCGTTGGGTGATTCACCGACCGTAGGGCCAAATGTGATGGATTTGTTTTATATCCACACCTTACATCTGTTTTTACAGATTATCTCATGACATGAGCTTAAAAATAAAGTAAATCTAAATCTTATGTAGACTCACCACGTAAAATAGTGATAATTGAACGCTCACCATTAAAAAATGATGCAGGACATGGATGAAGCACATTCTTAACACATATAGATCAGAATAAACTTATGGAGAAACTGATAAAATTCAACATGGTTAGTCGATAAATCTGACTGATAGGCTGAAATTTCATCAAAACTTTTAAATTGTTGATTCTGTCAATTTAGACCGGTCAAAGTACTGTTTAGCATATTAGAATATTGTTTCAAATTGCTTGTTAGTTGATATATGCCCGTTTAGATATGTTGACAGATTTTGTTGACATGTCAAAATCCAGTTTGGTAAGTTGACAAATCGGGTTGGCAGGTCAGCAATAGATCGATTGTGAAAATTTTAACATTTTTTGAAATTTGTTTCAAAATAAGAAGTGTTTTTAAGATTATTTAAAAGATGTTAAATTTATTTTTATTATTCATTCAATCTATTAATTAAAATTTTTAAAAAATTCTATTTATTTAGTATTCGAATTTTTATTATTGCAGATTCAAGAGAAATTTGTGGATTCAAGGTATTCATCGATACATGAAGACTGTAATCGGGCCTCATCATGTCCTCTCCTGCATCAAAAACTTCCTGGGGTCTATTGTAATGTTAATTTTCCATCACTGTTTCCCTTGGTAATTAAACACGTTCCATTAAAATTTAAAATCACCGTCCACCACCCCAAGGGTAGGGGTTCAGTCACCACTGTTTCCTGTGGTGTGGTGCACCTTAGATTTGCATCTACTTCGTTTTTGGGCTCATGCAATGAAATGAGCTGGAAAAATGGATGGACAGCGTGGATATAAAACAAATACATCACGGTGGGCCCCACTGTCACGGATCCACGTCTGCAGGCCACACTGCGTGAATTTGCAGGTTTTATGAGCAATTTTACCATTGTTTCCATCGTTATGGCCCACATAAACATTTTATCACTCAGATCTTTGGTTTGAACGGTATATATAAGGGTTCACATCGGATGGACGGAGTGGATTTTACATAAACAACACGATGGGCTCAATTGAGCTCAGGTACTAGAGACGACTTCTGACCACTAAGTCAGATGACTTCCCATCCACTTACAGTCCTCTGCAACAGTACGCACGGGGTACAACATCTGACCACACAGTGGGACCCACATTATTGTTTGTGTTACATCCACGCCGTCCCCGTTAGATACACCCCTCGATCTGTTAGGCCACATCAAAAGTCAGTGGACCAAAGCACTCGTGCTCTTGTTTTCCACCGTCACTTTAATGGCCATAGATGAGTGGACATGATTATCTAATGGGTAAGAACCTGGAGACACAAACTAGACTAGTGGGGCCCACCTTATGAATGGTCCATCTAGAATTCTAGCATTAGATTTCAGGTCCAAGCCCGTCCAATCAATATCATAAATGGACCAGGACAAAAAATCAGACGGACCAGCCAAGCCCATTGGGAGATATCAGTTAGAACCTTTTAATGCCTATCATGGGCTTGGGCTTAAGTTGTTGAACCATGGGCTAGGACCAACTGGACCCTGGCCAGCCAGGTGGAATATGGGACCGGTCACTCTGCGGGGCCCACCTGATGCCTGTCTGCAAAATCCACTCTGTCTATTATTTGCACCACATCGTTTTAGGTCATGGACTCGAAAATCAGGCCGTTCCAACATTCAAATGGACCATACCACAGGGAACAGTAGAGATGGGAATCCCACCATTGAAATCTGCTAGGGATGGACAGTGATACTTATATACCATCCAATCCGTTAATAAGGTGATTCCCACCAGGATGAAGAGAAAAGCGAAATAAATCCACCTGCTAGGGATGGAGCACATGATTTGGTGATCCTGACCGTTGATTTTAGGAACCCTAATGTATATGGGAGATTCTCCACCCAACCAATTGATCGATACCTCTCGTCAGCTCTAGCGCAGAGAAATCACATTGATAAGGACGATATAACCATTCAATCAATAGCACATGGAAATGGACGGTCAGGATCATTAATATAAAATAGGCCCAATCAGCAATTGCACCCCTCTGGGGTCTTCATGATCAGTTATTGTTCTAACGAATCATCGTGACCAGGCAATCCGGACCATCCCATGCATGGCTTGGAAAGTGGATGGCTATAAAAACAAGGCTAACTTACTAGCGGATCAGATCATCCAATCCGTGCGATTTCTCATGGCAGGCAACAAAATAAGTGGTGGGCCAAATAGCCGGTCCAGATCAGTGGATTAGATTGTTCAAGTGTCCTATTGCAATAGGAAAACTTTTAACCCCACGCGCGTGTAGCGCGTGTAGAGTCCCGACAAATAGAGTCTGTTTGCTTTGTAAATTCCGTCCCATCAAAGGATCGAAGAGGCCAGATCTCTGAACCACAAGATCTGATCAGTTACGTCCGTCTGAGGGAAAGCTCAGACCTCACACACGTATGCCACATTGGCACGAGTGAAACCTCATTAACGAACACGATTTTAATCTATGAAAATTGAAAGGAGAAATGATCACCTACATTCCGCAGTATGCTAATGCAGCATGCAGCGCCATTTTCCGGCGTACATGTCGCTCGTGGAGAAAATCTAATCCATGTAAACAGTGGGCCCTACCATGAAGATGACCTGGTGAGAAAATCAGGTTGATCTACCAATCAAAAAGGCCACAACGTCGAAATCAAAGGATGGCCGATGGGTTCACTCAGTGCATTCGGTGTGGCCCACTTAATAAGCGATCAGCCTGATTTTACGGATAGACGATCTCGTGGTGGAGGCCCACTGTTTTCATGGAATGGATTTCCTAAACAAGGAAAGATTTAGCGGGAAAGATGTCCAGCAATCGATGATCCGTTAATAAGCAACGGCTGTGATTGGTGGACCATGATGTCCGATCAAAGATCATCTGACCGTTGCTAATTTCAGTTACATCCAGTCATGTGTCTGGCCTTGATAAATGTAGCTGAGCTGGGTGTGGGCCAGCCCTGGGCCAACGCATTTGACAGCTAACGTCCACATCCGACGACAATCGGTACTGTACGGTTTTCATCCAGGAATCTGTGGGCGTCAATCTGCGGTTTCAAATGCACGTGCCTACAGTGCACGCTATAGTACGCACGTACACTACCTAAGGGCCTTCCAGTCCTTCAGAGATGTGATGGCTACTCGCGCGCGTGGCAATTGGAATCCCACTCTTCCCAAAAGCGGCAATGTAGTAAACGTGTGTGAGATCCGAGTAGTTCATTAGGTGGCCCCCAAGAATATGTGCCATGTCCAAAAATAAAAGGCTTGATCAAATCCTCAGTTTGGGCACGTGTAAATGGAAAAAAAAAAAAAAAAAAGAGAGAGAGAGAGAGGAATGTGGATTGCCTACCAGAGTACTCAGGGCTTTCAGTTCTGACAGGTCGAGTCCACGAACTAGTAATCAATACCATTGATCTGTCTTTTCCCACCGTGGATGGCCCAGTCCCCCAAAAACGTCCCAGATTGGATGATCCTAGGCACCGATCTCCTGCCATTTTTCAGCTAGATGTGGACCGTCGCTATATTTTTCTGGCATACGATGGTCCCACGGAGCAGATTTCTTACGCAGTCCATCAACAGCGAAGCCCGACATACCAGTCATCTGGAACACTGAAATGGTGGGCCCCACTTGTCAGAAAAAGAAAACAGGGCATAATGGGCAAATCCCTCGGGTCCAATCCAGAATCCAATAATTCTTCCGCGACAAAAACAGACGGCTAAAACAAACCCACCACAAGCCCGCATTCGGCAGACAAATGTGGCACGTAGGAACCCGGTTTCCAGACCACGACATGTACCAAATGGGGCCCACCAGTTGAACGGCTTGGATCTTGCACCCACATGCCACTTTTGCCACAAGCAAGCAAAGAAACAGGCCACAAGAAAAGTTCATCGATCCGTGATTGCTAGGGGTTTTGGTAGGCCATTAAATCCACCGTTCCTAATACAAACAAAACGTGGCAGCCCTTTTGTCGTCCGTCGTTTTTAGAAACCCTGAAAAATCATAGACATGAAAAAGCGCCCCCAACTGAAAACTCACATGCCTAACAACAACCACCACCACAACGGACGTTTCTAATTCCACACGCGTGCGGGAGACATCCACACCCACACGCAGGCGCATGTCCCGAAATATGACACGTGTATGAGATCTGTTCTTCTCATCAGGTGAGATGCACTGTTTAGATCTTCTGACGTAAAAATTAGTCCATTTCACACTCCGGATAGGCCACAGTATTCCCAAAAAAGAATGAACGGCTCTAAAAAATTTGCATTGCCAATGCGGCTCACCTGATGAGTGAATTTTAATGTTTAAGACAGAAGATCTGAGGATTATCTCCGACCTTATAGAAAGCTCAGATCTTACACACGTGTTTCATATTTACACATTTGTCAGCGTGTGGATGTGTACGGCTCCACCACGCGTGTGGAATTACCAAACCTGATCACAGCCACAGCAACAACAACACCAGAACCCTTTTGGAAGCAAAAACAAAAAACAAGATAAAAGCTACAAATCCCACTTGCTCGAGTGCATTTCTTCAAATGCACCTCACTCACACGTGTAGAAGATCCGAACCAGTCAGACGATACTCTATGTATATACCCCATCCATCCTAATTCGAGCAAATAAGATCATAAGGTGGGCCACACGTGTATGTAGAATTTAGAGGCTCGACCTATCTCTTTTAACCGTTTGTTTGTTTCGTACAGTTGTGGCCCACTCAACGTTTGTATGTTACCAATTTTTTACGTGCTGTGTCTATATTTGAGGGATCGACTGATGAACGGTACTGATCTGATACACGTGAGATTTATTTGCACGTATGAGGAGGCTAGTGCAGTTAGCCATTCCTAAGAAGATAAAGCACCTTGCTGGCAGCGAATATATATATTATTCCATGATAGGAATTCTAGAATGATCCGTGACCCTTCTGATTTTATGTGAGATCATGGATTTTAGCACCTAAGAAAATACAAAAACTAAGTAATTATTTAATATTTTTCCAAGATAAGTGGACCGTCATTTACGGTTAATGATCAGTTAATGAATTGATTTTACACCTAATCACACGTGGTAGAAAGTTGTGTCATTAATTCAGGCCGGCCAACGGTTGTACAATAATGTTATTCTGCAGAGTCAGTGAGTGGGGCCCACATCCAATCTGTCCAAAAGGTTCATCCTTCGTGACTAACTTTATACGCAAAAAATCAGACAGACCCAAGACTTAAATGGACCACACCAGAGGAACATTTGTGATGCAGACTCTACCATTAAAACCTGTCAGATTGTGAAGCGGTCACCAGCGTATTTTTTATACGCCATCCAATCCATTCAGAAGATTAGTCCCTTCAGGATCAACGTGCACCCTAAAATCAGGCCCACTCAGGTTGGCCATACTAGGTTTTAAGAGGTTTTGGGCATGATTTTACATGGTGTGGCCCACCTGAGTTTTTTTATTGGCCTTTGGATTCCGAGGAGAACATCATCTGACTCACATGATGGGCGAATTGGATGTTATTTACACACCATGGTGGGCCCCATTGTATAATAAACTTCCTCTACAACCTCTGCAGTCTGCAATGGTTGTTTTGTACTTTGATGTGTAGGGGCATTTTGGGAACAAAAGAATTTAAATGGGGTTTCAGTTTTGCAATCGAATAGGTGGGACATATTGACACTTGATGATGGAGAATGACGATAGAGAATTGTTCACCTACAGCCGTCGCCATGCAAAGTTGGCATGCACCCCCATCTTTCCCACCAACGTGTTGCTTATTCATGCAATCAGATCCATCCAGATGGTGGGCCTCACCATGAATATCATCTGGCAAAAGATCAGGCTAGATCACACATCGGGCAAGCCAGAACAACGAATCAGTAAACAGCTAACTCAACATGCTGGTGTGGCCCATCTAATTAGTGGATAGGATTGATTCTTTCAAAGGTAGATCTTCTTAGTGGGATCCAATGCTTACATGGTTCAGATGTCCTTCAAAATGACACCTTAGCGGAAAGATGGCGCTGCATGCCAACTTAGCATACAGCGGGCTGTAGGCGATCGGTTCTGACATTAATGTAAAAGGACCTGATTTTGGAATCCAACGTTAAGGGCATTTTGTACAAATGGGGCCCATGACGGGTCTCATTGTGGATGGTCCACCACCAAAATCTCCCTGATTTGAAGATCCTCAATTTATGAATTTTTTTTTAATTTTTTTGTGGTTGAATGTGAATAGTTGCTGCTTTGTATCTTAACCATCGGTTGACTGCCTGCTGACCGGTTCAGATTCTTCCAATCTGGATGACTTTTTAGTGCATGTACCACCCACAGTGCTACCATGACAGCTACTGTTTGGATCACTGACCCATGGCCCCACTTCAACAAACTGAAATTCAAATGGTACCTTTGCATCTTTTAAAGTGCAATTGTTATGTCTGTGTGTGGACAGTCCAATCAATTGATCTAGACCGTTAATAGATCCAAAACTCATTTCATGGGCCACCTTGAAAAAAATAAACCAACCAGATAATAAGCAATGCTCTATCAAACCGGCGGTTCGGTTTTATTATCAGGCTTATTTATTATAAAAGATCTTGGCTGTCCATTTTGCATGCCAGGATCGGATGGTTAGGACAGTCCAATCAATGTGAATTTTAGATACGTAATCTACGGAAAGTTAGTAGACTGAAAGGACGGTCCAGATCAATATAGTGAGTTGTAAATTGCCCATATTCAACAGATATAGCACCAAAATTTAATAATGCTTAGAGACCATTGAATATTTCTCTAAACAATAATTGGCACATATGATACCCTTTCTTAAGCTAATACCAATTAAAGAGGAGAAATGCTTCAGTGCTCTCAGAGGTAAGTTATAGTGCTCCTAGCTGCATCAGTTCACTTGGACAGCCCAATCAATCAATCTGAACTGTCCATTCATTCCGGAACAAATTTCATGGGACACAATACAAATTTCGTACTGATCAGACCGTCTAATCCATTCTTTATTTGACCTTATTTTTCGTAGTCATTCTTTTTCAAACTTTGGATGGGATGGTTACAATTGCCTAACAGTGGTGATTCTTCAAAACCATAAGCAATCCATGATGGGTCCTAACAAATGGATGGATTGAATTGTTGATTGAGTGTATTTTTATATAAATGATCTTGATCGTTCATATTGAAGGCCATTGGTCAAATGTTTAATACCATTTAGATCAGTCTGATTTTTTCCTAGTAGCTTATGAGATATGTTCTGGACCCAATGAACAGTCTAGATCAATGGATTTGACTCTCCAAGTACCCCAATGCAACTAGAAGCACTATAACTTATAGTGCTCTGAGAGCACTGGAGTATGTCTCATTAAAAATAAATAAAAATCCTAATCTATCACTTCGATCATAAGCTACCAAGATGATATGCTTATAATCGATATGGATAGAGGAGGTTTCCTAGCCAACCCCCCTACACGTGCTCCACATTTTCCATCGTGACATGTACGGAACATCTGAGCCGTCCATCAAGTGGGCCCAACTGTTAGATACCCCGGGAAAAAAAAAATCAGACTGGTCTGATCATCACTCAATCCACAGTCTAAGAAGCAAATGAGTAGTCAATAAAGCTCGTTCCACCCCACCCGTACATTTGTTTAACACAATGTGGTCCCATCTGTGGATTGTAGAAACGCAGCATTCAAGCCAGTACATACAAGTAGTGGGGCCCACCCATTGGATGGCTGGATGTGCCACACGTATGTAACATCGGCACATGTGCAGCCATGCATGAGGCTGAGCAATACATCCATGTGGGCTAGCAAGCCACTAGAGATTTTATTTTATTTTTAAAAAAAACAATAATCTAAGCTTCGATGCAGTTGTAATTAAAACCCAAACCGTCTATGAATGGATGGCGAGTTCACGAGTGTACAAGTTCACGAGCATGTTAGCACAAAAAGACGGCTGAGAAGGTCCACCTCAATCTCTCCTTTCCACAAGTCCATATCATATTAATTAGCGGTGGTCACCACCACACAACCCCACCAACAAAATTCATAGAAAATGAAATTCTCATTTGGATATATATATATATATTATACCTATATTTTTATTTTTATTTATGATCAATATATATGGCCTTCATCTTTCATCTCACGTCCAACCATTTGGACAGTAAGTTACCGTCCACACAATGGATGACTTTCAATGTGTTGAGTGTGCAACATCCAAGCTGTCCAATAAGTTGGCCCCACCACAAGGATTATCTTTTTTAAAAACTAACCGCATCCATTCATCAGCCAGATGACACTTGTATTTATTTTTTTTATTTACTAGCGGCTATACATTATTTTCTATGCTGTAACTCACCTAATGAATGGATGGAGCTGATTTTTGCATTATGATCCTTGCAGTGGGGTTAACCTATTGAATGGGGTGAATGTCACAGTCATGTGGTAGGTTGGAAGTTATCTGCTGGGTGGATGGTAACTTATTGTGCAACTGATTGGATGTGAGCATTTATACGTGGCTTTTATCTCCTAAGGTGGAGGAGAAAAAGAACAATCAGTCGTGTGGTGTAGAATATACAAAGCACTATAGCCTATATGGATAAACTTACTTCACAAGAAAAGAAAATGAATAGCTGGCATTTCTCATTTACATGATGGGGCCCACCAAAATTCAACTAAGAAATGCACTTGATTAAACAAGGTAACATGGGTGCTTTTAAAAAAAAAAAAAAAAAAATCAAATTCATTTTACTAAACTTGTAGATTAATCTTTTTGGGGTAATGACTAATATAATACACATAACTAATTACCCGAAACACAGAAAAAACAAAGGTGGGAAACTTCGACTAGTAACGGATTCATTGAAGGATATTGACTGAAAACATGTGACTGATGTTGTGATCAGAGGCTGGGATTTCCTATATTATTTATGTTTTCACCTTCTTTTTTATACACATTGCTTCCTTGACCTTTTCTAGGTTTTAAATAATTCTTTTAAAGTTTTCACGCCGCTTATCGTGGCGATGGCGTGACGCCAACGACAAGTGCACACCCAAGAGTCACATGGGTTTTTAAGTTAACATGTGTACAAGAGAAATTGCGTGAGCTTGCAGGTAAACATGCACATGCAATGTACAACATAGGTTCTAGTAATTTATAATAATTTACTTAATAACCTGAAATGGTTATTAGAAAATAGTAGGGACTTTAATTTCCAATAGATAATATCTTGAATATAAAGTGGAAATATAAATTACCATGTTCAAGCTTATCAGTCTAGTGATTTATATTTTGGGCTAAGCCAACTAAATATAAATAGTTAAAGAGATTATTGATATTTATAATCTCTACTACTTAGTAAGAAATATGTTCCCTTTGTGTATCAGTGAGTAAAACATCTATTATATGCATAGTGGATATGAATATGGATGGAGAAATGGAGAGAGAGGCGGATGTGCCAAAAAAACATACATATGAATATGGGTGGTCCAATCATGTGACATTTGAGGCATGGCCCATCAAAACTGGCCCCCATTTGATGAAATAAGAGAGAGAGGGTACAAATAGACATGTGAACCAAAATATATATATGAGAAGGTATCAAGTCCAACCGGTTGGACCTTGGGCTATGGTCCACCCAGTAGATAACTTCCAAATTATTAATTTCAGAGGAAATCCAATCCGCTCAATAGGTTGGCCCCATCATGGGAGAGCCACACCAAAGAAAATAATGTATACCCATTGATAAATAGAAAAATATATTTATGGTCCACTTTTTCTTTAAAAAAAAAAATTTTAATTTTTTTTAATTTACACACGCACCCGGAACACACACCCACACACGCCATAGTGGGATTTCACCACCTATGGGTATCGAACCCAAGCCCTCGTGTTGAAACTCCTCAAAGTCTACTACCAAGGTAAGGGACTCGAACCCAAGTATGGTCCACTTAATGTGTGGATGAGGCTGATTTTTGCATGCATATTCCTGATGGTGGGGCCAATCTATTGAACAGACTGGATGTCCCATGCACTGGATAGGTTGGAAGTTATTCAGTGGGTGGACCGTAAACTGTGGTCCAGCTAGTTGGACTTAGACCTTATCCATACATGTAAGCCACTTTCTATATACATGTGGACAGAGAGAGAGGGCCAACTAAGGTGGTCCCTACAAAATGAGGACAGAGAGAGAGAGGGCAACTAAAGTGGTCCCCACAAGATGGAGAGAGAAAGTCAAGCATAAATTTGTTGTATTATGAAAATGAAAAGGAGGCATCTGTGATGTGGCCCCCTCTCCAGCAGTCGCATTTCTATAATTACCTGTAACAAAAGCAAATCCATAGTTCAAGTGGTAGACTGAGTGAAAGATATCTTGTTTCAACGGCGAGGTGGCTAACAGTGGAGTGAGAACTGACAGTAGGTGTACTAACAAGAGAACAGAAAAAAAATCCATAAGGGATTCCTTCAGGCAGCCACTGTGGGCCCCACCGTGATATATGTGTTTTATATCCATGCCGTCCATTCGTTTTTCCAGCTCATCTTAGGGCATGAGACCAAAAATGAAGTAGATTAAAATCTTAAGTAGACCTCATCACATGGCACAGTAGTGGCTGAACGCCCACCAGTAAAATTTTCTTGGGTCCAGAAAAGTTGTGGATCAAGCTGATATTTTTAGTCTGTGTGATCTAATCAATAAGTTAGGATGGAAAATAAACATTACAGTAGGCCATAGAAAGTTTTTAATGGTGAGCGTTCAATCACCAATATTTCCTATGGTGTGATCCGCCTAAGATATGGAGCAGCCTCGTTAATGGCCTCATGCCCTAAAATGAGCTGGAAAAACGGAAGGACGGCGTGGATATAAAACACATATACAACGATGGCCTCACAGCACCTGCTGCCGGAGAATCTGCTTGGTTAGTAAAACGATAAAGAAAATAACAAAATCATCACATCAACTACTCCATCAATCATCTCTAATCTTAAGGGTATTTTCGTCATTTACTATAAACCGAAGGCACCTGCCATCTTAACCTGTTATTGAGAAAATTATCACCGTAGACGCCAGCTTTTGTCCAGCGTCTTCTATGAACAACTTACCTTCCCAACTAATGCTTTTATGTACGGACAGAGCATTTGAGGACGAAAACACCCCTGTCCATGCGTCAATGCTAGGTGAAAAGCAGGGTATTTTCGTCCTGAAACGCGTTTTCCATACATGCAAGGTCTAAGTTGGGAAGGTAAGTTTTGGACTCTTCGTAAAAGACGCTAGATAAAAGGTAGCGTTTACGGTGGTAATTTTCTCCCTGTTATTCTATCCTAACCTTTCATCTGGTGCACTCATTATAAGTGAAAAGATATATTGAAAAACTAAAAATAAAATTATTTAAATTTTAATACTAAATTGAATGATGTATAAATATGTTGTCCTTGAATTTTGATTCACCCCCTTCTCGTTTGATAATGAGTTACAGGTAAATTAATTATAGGATAAAACAAGTCTTCTCTCTTAAACAGCGTTTAATGAACAGTTGAACTCAACAATTCAAATAAGGTTTGAGCTACTCAACAATGCTTGGAGAGATTATATCGTATACTAATGGGATTTATTAGAATTGGATGATTATGGACCAAAATTATACAATTTATATAGCATCTAAGTAGACCGCTAGAGCGTATAAAACACGGGGACACGGCCCATAGCTGACTATGCACTTCAAGTCATCTTTCATTTTTTAGAGTAAGAATATTATTCACTTAATTATTTATAAACCACAACATTTCTCTTGTTCTTCTAGGCACAGGAATAAAAAAAACATAATTTTCTTTTAAAGATTTCAAAACTTTTCTAGAGGAGGAATAAAATTTTCAAATATTTTATTTATTTTTTAAAGACTAAATTTCAACATTTAATGAGTGGCATGGCCCATAAAATCACGCTGGTCAGGTCTCACGTGGTCCTACACTTAAACATATGGCCACTTGATCACCGGACCAAATTGAGTTAGGATCTCTTATTAGTGGTCCTGATCTTTTGCACGTGCCCTGTATCTCAAATCTGAACCACCCAATTAGTGGGACCAGCTTTAGATCGCTCATGCACGTAGGATAAGACTGGCTAGGTAATCCTGACCCTTGATCAATGGACATTTTTTGTCTATCAAATGTACGCCCATAGAGCAGTTAGGATAATCCTTTCAGAGTAATGTTTGAGTTATAATCCATCTACAGTGGGTCCTACCACTGGGACGGTTCGGATTTGAGGTACATGGCACGTGTGAGGCAAGGGAGCCTGACCTGGTGTTCCCATGCAAAGACGAAAAAACCCCTGCATTCTAGGCATTTGATTTCATCCATTGTCGTGGATGCCCTTTTGTCATTTCCTTTAGCTGCAATCTTCTTGAGATGGACACACGGATTGAGGGAACATGTGCCATTGTGGCATTCGTGCGACGAATCCGAGACATTCATCAGTTGAGGCCCATTGGGATTGTGATCTGGCACGAAAATCAGTATGATCCACTCATCAGGTAAATCACAGATCTACGTTCAACATGCAATGTGGCTCACCTGATCTTTCGGACCCTGAATTTACAGTGTGACCCACCTTATGATCGGATCAGATCTTTATCTCACATTTGCGAAGCACTAAAAGGAAAGTATACTCGCACGAATTAGAGCATTAAATGTCAAAAATGCCCTTCTCTTTTAGCAAAATACTCGTATTCCTTTATTTGTTTTCTAGCTAAGCAAGGATAAAACATGTCACCTCAAAATGCGAGGATGTCCTTTATTTTCCCGATTAAATAATTGATGGTTAGGATTATTGAAATTCCTGAAATCTATGGCCGAGAATCAGGTGAGATCAGCACTTTTGTATGCGTGGATGATTCTTTCCTATCAATTTCCTTTTAAGGAAAATGTTAGCTATCCCGCAGGACTACCCCAAATTTTAGTTTTCAGACAGCACAAAAGGCCCAACAAATGGATGATCTGGTGGTCCCCATCACTGTTTCTATGTTCATGGACGGTTAGGATTCTTCTATTTGTTCGAGTTCTACACGATGAGCCGTCCAACGATCGGTCCATCTGTCCGTCCAATGGTCCCATTCAACAAAATTGGGTTGGTCTGATCATCAGGTGGGCCACAATTTACAGAATAAATCGAAGGATGAAAAAACTCTGTGCAAGCTTTCCTAAGCCGTACAAGCTGTTTCTAACACTGTCCCATGTGATGGACAGCTCTGATCTCATGCCCATGTGAGGGGCTTGTACATGAACTTCCTTTGTTCGCTTACAAAAAGCTCCAATGATTATTTAGTCTAGCTTATAGATACAAGTTGCTGACATACCTGATTCCGGACGGTTGATCTGATGGGCCCTACCATGAATGGGGGTTGCCTCAAAATAGTCCACAGATTGGAAGATCCGATCCATCCGTTCAATAACGTCCGAAGAAAAATTATCGAGTTAGCACAAAATACAGCAATGGTCCACATAAAACAGAAGATATTCCTACGATCAAAGCCTTAGGGTCTTTAAATCTAGGAATTTTTCAGGGCATCGCGTATTGACATTAGGGAACATCAGATCAATGGCTTGGATCAAGCAAAAATTGTCCACCTTTAGAATAAATCTTCTAGTTGTAGCTATAATCAATCTAATCAACAACTTAGTCCATCTACTTGTTGGGAACCATCATGGATTGTTTATACTTCCAAAGAATCACAGCTTGGAAAAAGAATGGTTAAGAGGCAAAATCAAAGATGGACGGGACCATTCGATCGTCGTGATTTTTAAATGGGCCCCCATAAAATATGTTCCTGACTTCATGGATGGTTCCGATCGATCGATTTGGCGGTCAAAATGACCCAAAATGACTAGGAGCACTATAACTTATGGTACAATGAGAGCACGGAAGCATTTCTCATTAGGTCCTCAAAAAAGGGAAGGGCCTGATGGAAGGGTTTCTGGCATTTGGTGTTGAGAAGACAAAGTACAAAACTCTCGCCCGTGACCGTTGCATGTGACCATGAAGAGCTGTTATAATCAGTGCCCTTGACAACGTATACATCCCTCACGTGTCTCTCTTTGGCTTTTCCTCCCCCACCATTTTTTTTAATATAGTAATAATAAAATGAAATTAAAATAAAAATAAAAAATCCCAAAAGTTCAAAAAAAAAGAAAAAAAAAATGTAATGTTGAATTTGAATTTTGTTTGTTTTCCATTCATACAAGTAGGGCCCACTTTTCTGTGATCCAAATCGTTCACATGATGGGTGCTATTATGGGTGGCCCAGTCCACCAAAAGACTGCAAGACCCAAAGAGCCTAACTGTGGAACCTTTCCAGTAGAATTTTTACCGTTGCTGTAAATTCTTCCTTTAACTGTATATTTGCTGACCACCAATTGAAGGGCTAGGATTTTCATGTCGATGAGGTGGGCCATCTGGAGTGGGTCCAATTGTACTGACAGTTTGGAGCATCTGAACCGTCGGCCCAGATTGTACAAAATGAAAACCTGAGTGACTTGTTAGTCTGTTACTAAAAAAAAAAAGAAGAAAAACATCACACAATCACAAACACACATTTTTGCTTAAGTACCCAGATTAGTCATAAGCTCCAGAGAAATCCTAACCACTTGGCAATTCATATAAGAAAACATATGATTTCCGCAACATATCGCTCTAATCTGGCGATAGTTTGATAATATTATAATGATTTTTTTCCTGTTAAAATGGGGGAAAATGAATCCTAAGAACATGTTTCCTAATGAACTTGCATTGATAATTAAACACCATTTGATTTAAACGCATTATCGGCCCGCCCTGCATTGATTCGTCGGCCTCATCAGACCCAAGACTTAATAAAATGTTTCAACCTCTCTAGCATCTTCTATCCCCTTCTTTGATTCTAAAGATTACAAAGGGAAATTATAGAATTTTGTGACTCTAGATTCGGCAAGCCATTGTAATTTTCAATCTAATAACATATCTCAATAAATATAAAATACAGGTTCCGATAAAAAAATTGTATAATTTCCCAAGATTCGTGACAATTTGGCAGTAGTTACATTATTCCTAGGATTTTTTTTGTTAGCATTAGGCAAAAAAATTGTTCGAAATGAGTTTTCTAATTAAATCACCGATAGATGTTAAAGAAATTATTATTTTAAACTATTTTGTTTTAGCTTTTATTTATCATAGGAATGATTGGATTGAGCCCGTGGACCTCTTGTACGTACATGTTGATTAGTAATGTGTGCGTGAATGTATGCGTCACGTGCGATGTTTCAGCCCACAGAGTAGTGGATGGATTAAACAAATCCCAATCCCAACCAATTGTCACAAAAAGGAAATAAAAAAAGGCAGCTTAGTATACGAAAAATAAATGAAAGGGGAATGATACATTAATGGGTGGGCCATTATCACACATCTAGCTTATGTGTACATTTGAGTCATGTGTGTGAGAAATGTGGTTATATAAAGACAACCATTCCATTTGCATGGTGGCCATTGAGAGAGAGAGAGAGAGAGAGAGAGAGTCCTTCCATACGCTTAAAATGAGGAAGAATTTCAGTGTAAAAAGCTTCTCATTGATCCTTCTCATTGCATTTCTTGTTTGGTTTTCTGCATTGGATTCTTGCAATGCAAGGAGAGGCAAGCATTGGAGGCAAAAGAGAGCTGCCTCAGATTCTCTGTCTAAGAAAAAAGGAAAGAATGGTGGTGGTAATAATCACAGTGGGAGCAAAGGTGGCGGGTCCAAATCGACCCATCCGATGGCTCCGCCGCCTTCGAAGATGGCTCCGCCGCCTCCGAAGAAAGAATACGAAGATGGGAATCCATCGAATTTTGATGTGTTGGATTTCGGTGCTAAGGGCAACGGAAAAACAGACGATACGAAGGTGATCCCACATTTCTTTTTCATCACTCCATTTTGTGTTCATCGACGGCATTGATGGTATCAAGCACATGTGGCACTTAAAAACGTGCAATGTACACATGTGGGCACATGTGCATACTCATTTCTTTTTAAAGAATTAAAGTGATTTTTCTGCATATGATTTTTCATAATTTTACTTAGGGACGTATAAGCTTAAGCTGCATGAAAATCTCTTCTTTTTTTTTTTAGACTGGTGCCTGCGCACGTTAGATGATGGTGGTTGTAAAAATGATTGATGAAACAGCTGCTGGTCTCACGTTTGGGCCAGACATTATTGGGTCATTTCAGCAGAGTCCACAGGCTTTCTTTTTTCCAAGAGGAATGTTATCCTCTCTCTTTCAAAAAAAGTGAAGGGTAATTTGGTAATTTCGTACAAAACTACTTTCACGTGAAACGGCCTTTCTGTTGGTCGTTGCAATTGCAAATGTACTTCGTCTCAGCATTCAAGAAAAAAAAAAAAAAAAACAATTTTATTTATTTATTTATTTTTTATTATCATTATTATCTACAGGTCCTTGTAATCTAAGGGCCACCTCAGTTTTTGGATGGTTGTTTGTTGTTTTGGACCATGCCCAGGACCCTTTCATGCTGAAAAATACCTTAGAATCTGTAGATCACAAATTGAAATGTTAGAATTATGATATACAAAGAGGTTTTTCGGGCATGGCACATCCACAGTGGGGCCGGACAGACCAACGGTTCCGATCATTGAATAATTGGTCCCAATTGTAAGAAACTAAAAGCCTGAGCATGTTGTGTTTATCCTCCAGCCGAGGATCATATAATAATTCCATATACGGTTATTACTGTCATTTTTTATTCAAGACTGTTGTCGTTGTTGCCATTGTTTATCGCGTTTGTTGCTATTGTTATTTGTTTGTGTCATTGTTTCTGTTGCCAGCTGTGTCAGTAGTTGTTAATATATCGTTATTATATAAAGATGACCTTTTTGGGTGTTTGTGGCCCATGTGACCGCATGAAAAGTCATCTGGACCGTCCATCCAATAGGTTTCCATTGTGGTTCGGGCATGTGACAAAATTGAACTGATCAGAGATCAGATCCACACTGCCACACGAACAACGGTCCATATTCAATCGAGGAGATTTTTGACACTTGGCCCATCCATCTTGGGGCAGAGGAGATGAACGGTTTGGATCCACAACCACAAAATTACTCTAATACTGTTTCGGTGCAATGCAGGCATTCCAAGCAGCATGGGCAGCTGCTTGCAAGGTGGAAGCATCAACGATCATAGTTCCATCTGAGTACACATTCCTTGTGGGACCCATCTCATTTTCGGGTCCTTACTGCCAACCGAACATCGTGTTTCAGGTATCCATCCACGGCCCTTGTATGAAAAAATCAATCTGGTCACTGATCAGGTGGGCCCCACTCTGGAGGCGCTGGTCAAATTTGCAAACGATCCATCAATTCACTATATACAAGGGCGATGACAAAACCATCTTGGCCGTTAACCGTCTGATGAACGGACCAGATCAAGCACGCATGCAATGCTCACTGGTTATTTGAATTTTCGTAAGGATAACACGCTTAGAGTCGTATTGCAGTTAGAAGGCACGATCATAGCTCCGACGAACCCTCAGGCCTGGGGTTCGGGATTGCTGCAGTGGATCGAATTCACAAAGCTGAGAGGGATTACGATCCAAGGTGGAGGTACGATCGAAGGGCACGGCTCTGTCTGGTGGAGCGATTCGCAACTAGGCGATCCATGGAGCGATTCGCAATTAGACATTCCGGTAAATTACGATCTCTATCTTCCTCTCTTATGACATTAGCCCCATCAAATTTCCGGCAATGACGATGTTCTCTTATGGACGGCAGATAAGCAACGAGCTCAATAGTAAAATGCCAAGCATCAAACCGACGGTGAGGATCTCCACTCAACTGCACTTCCTCAAACACCATTATCTGATTTTATCCAAAATCACAACTCAAAATGCTATTGATTAATCAACATCATGAGCTTAACAAAATTACCAAAATGCCCTTAAGAACAACCGCAAATTACACTAAAACTCCACTGCATTTTATGTCGGCAGGCGCTACGATTCTACGGTAGCTTCAACGTGACCGTTACAGGCATAACGATCCAAAACAGCCCACAGTGCCACCTCAAGTTCGATAACTGCGTCGGGGTCCTGGTCTACGACATGACCATCTCGTCTCCGGGCGACAGCCTCAACACCGACGGCATCCATCTGCAGAACTCCAAGGACGTGATGATACACGGCACCAATTTGGCTTGTGGTAATTCCCGATACTCGACAAGGGTGGTTTCGTCTTTTCAATATCCACGGCCATACATGGTTAGAACTTGGTATCCAAGCACAGTGGGACCAATTTCAGACAATTGAGTGGGGGGCACCATTGTAATTTTCCTACATAAAGTGGCCAAAAATCAATCCTTTCCACGAGGCAACTTAGCAACCAATCACACCCTCTGTGGACTCCCGGCCAATAAAATACTAACATGTGTCATTCCATCCATCCACACAAAATCTTTCAAGCAAAGCCTCATCTGCTCCATCCTTGCCACGTGTCAAATTAAGAACCCCCCAAAGCCCATCCGATCCGAAGATACAGCTGTGGGCCTCACTCCCATTAGAACTAAAGCCCAATTCAGTTCTATTCCTTCTCCTTTTTTCTCATTGTCTGTTTCCTACGACAAGAACATGCCCTGAATTCACTTGAGAACATCCATGAAAAAAAACAAGCAGCATTTTTCAAGCTTTTTTGCTGTGTGGCTGCTGGCTACATAATAACAAAACCATCTTGCATGCGTGCATGTGAATCTCTGCATCTAACACAACCTCCAAATGCATCTGTGCCGTTGCCAGGTGACGACTGTGTGTCCATCCAGACGGGCTGCACCAACATAAACATACACAATGTGAACTGCGGGCCAGGCCACGGAATCAGCATCGGAGGGCTCGGGAAGGACAACACCAAGGCATGTGTGTCAAACATCACCGTGCGGGACGTAATCATGCACAACACGATGAACGGTGTCAGAATTAAGACGTGGCAGGTACCCCATCTGGCCCCTTCATTTTCCTTCTTCATGTGTGCGACAATTTCCACATCATTCCGTGAAATGGGGGGCTTTCAGTTATGGATGCAAGAGTACAAACACACACAGACAATGAAAATCAGTTCAGATTTACCTGTTTTCATACTCTATGCAGTGTACCAGTAGATAGTGAAATCAGAGAGTGCTTAAATGCAACCAGTTGGACCACAAAGTTAGGTCCAGATGCATTCGAAAGGGTGGGGCCTGTCATGGAGCTCACTCGGTACAAAAATCACGATGATCCAAATGGCGGGTGGATTGGACTGATTTTGGGGCCAGGTGATGGTGGGCCAACTTTAGGTTGGGTTGGATGTCATGATCACAGACGACAATTTGGCGATAATGCAATATTTGGACCATAACTTAGCAGTCCAACTAGTTGTATTTGAGCTCTTGACCGTAAGGTTGAAACCTGGAACTTATTTGAGTCTGTGCCTGGGTCTATGTGTGTGTACTCCTACATGCATACTGAAACTAGACCGTTGAATACTAAAACAACTCAGTGAGTTGACTCGATCAAGATTCGGAATGAGCTGAGGTGGAAACTTGGACTGATAACATCCTATGTTTTCTTCACAGGGTGGGTCAGGCTCCGTCCAGGGTGTTCAATTCTCTAACATTCAAGTCTCAGAAGTCCTGATTCCCATTGTAATCGACCAATTCTATTGCGATAGGAGCACATGCAAGAACCAAACGTCAGCCGTGGCATTATCTGGTATCAATTACGAGAACATCAGAGGGACATATACGTATAAACCCGTGCATTTGGCATGTGCCGACAGCTTGCCATGCACGGACGTCACCCTAACTGAGATCCAACTCAAACCACTGCAAGAACGCTACCACCTCTACGACCCGTTCTGTTGGCAAACATTTGGGGAGCTGCGCACTCCCTCCATCCCGCCAATCGACTGCTTGCAGATTGGCAAACCGGCAAGCAACCGAATCCAGTCTGATCGCGATTCGTGTTGAGCCTGTAGTCTAGGACATGGTGTACACATATGCGCGGTCGTCGTGATATTCCGACCCCTTCACACCATAGCTGTAGAGTATATAGGGTGAGATACAGTTTGTTAGAGTCATGTTTCGCTTGCCGTTCTATACATAGTATATAGGAATTCTTGTTTAGTAGGGTTACGTTGAGTTCCCATTTCGAGAGAGTATACAGGCATTGTTATTTCCTAGAGTTTGTGCTTATAAGGCAAATGTTGTTTGCTAGGGCGAATGTCAATTCCCCAACATTGGAGAATTCATAAAGACATTCTTGATTTCTACATTTGTATTAAGGTCATGTTTGCCAAGTTTGTTTATTCAGAAACACTACAAGTTGCATGAGAACCTGTCTTTGTTCTGATTTGTGGGTTTTTTTTAAAAAAAGCTCCAATTGATGAATGAGAGATGACGATGCTCTGAGAAACAGAGGGAGGGAGAGTGACATTCAAAGGTACAGAAGTTGGAAATTGATGGAGTAATCTAATGAACTTAAAGCACATAAAGCATGAATTTCAAGACATTCAATGGATAGTTTATCAGTTGAAGAAATGGAAAAACCATGCTTACTAACCATATCTACCACAGAAAGCTCCAAAGTACTCAGATTATCAAGCTAATTACCGGACAACAATTCCAATAGAAAAATGAACAATGACTGTAATGATCATGAAGTTAGTCACAGCCTATGATTACCTGGAACTTTTGTACGGTCAAGGTGCCCATGATAGATTTTTTCAGTAAGATTCTATTCAGCTTCAAACCCGACAAGGGGGAAAAAACAAGCCCGGTCAAAAGCCCAACATATAAAGAAAGATTATCCATCCAAACACTCCACGTCGCTTCACTAGAATACCCCACAAAATCCTTGATGGACTCAGTCCAAAAAGCAACAGGAGTTTGAGAAAGTGATTATTTCATTCCAAATTGTCGATGTTAGATTATTGCATAATGTGGGTGTGGATATGGGATCCTTGCTAAGAACTTTTTTGAAGTGCAGGATCTGTGTTGAATATTATATAAGAAGATTATCAAAATGACAAAGCACAGATTTTTTAAAATGTCAAAGATATGTAAACTGAATTAATAATAATATATAAAATATTTAGCTGCATCCCTGAACCCTGTGTCTGACACCTAGATATGTACCCGTATGTGGCAACCATAACCAGCCACGTACCAGCCGGCAAAAGTCAAAACTTCACGTTTGGTACAGCATGTAACAGACAAGAAGATCAGAACCTTCCATCGAATGGCTTAGAGAATCCAAACCAAGGCTTCATGAGACCATGACAATATCTCACCATGCAGTGAGTGGTGGTTTGGAATCCACATGTTTTCAGCAGAAGGTAAAAAGTGTTTCATTAAATAATCAGACAGGAGGACGTACCACGTTCAGCTGAAAAGTGCTCAAGAGGCCAAGACTTTCCAGATTTGGTAAATGACTTCCTCGTATATATGAAATGAAAATTTGCATCATGTTTCCGGATGAAACCATATAAAGGTAATAACATATTGATTACCTCAGATAAAGTTTCCCTGACTAGATTAGGATGATATAATTTAAGATCTTCATGCATAATCCAAAAATGATGGAATTACAGTACGGAGGTCACACTTGTCATCATGCATAGACAGGTTGGCATGACTTTACAGAAATTTCGACTGAAAAACAATTCCCACACTCGCATTGGCAGGTCATACAAATAACAGTAGAGTAAAAACAACAAGAGAATGAATGGTATAACTGCAATGCTATTAATGAATGAAATCCACAATCTTGTTCTGGAAGATCGTAAACCATTCTCTGGCAGCAGGTACCGCAGACATTCAATCCAGTCCGCAAACAGCAACTTACTACAAAACAGGTGAATGTCTGCCAAATGACAATGACTCACAGCCAAAATGCAATTCTTGGATCGAAAAATAATAATAATAATATCTGAAAGGTTACCACTGTGCGGGTGGCCCGGGATCAGCCCGCTATGGAAGGGCCGATGAGTTGCCCCCAAGTAATGCAGCCTAAAATGGCCATGATTTGATTGTAAAATAGTTGGGTTTGCAGGTCCCACATTTTCTTCTAATTGATGTAGAAGCAATTTTTTATACTTATCCTGTGGGCCAATCTTCAGGGTGTCAAACAATGTTAGGATGACATTTGGTGCCCATTTGAAAGGCTATTGAGCTATAGCTTTTGAAATAAGCTAAAGATCCTGCAATCCCAAGATCAATTGATTGTATGATGGCTGATTTATGGAAGGTCTACATGGTCATGATGGGATTAAGGGGTGTGTTAGACATTATAAACATTTTAATAGATTGTTGCGATTAGAATGAGAGAATGGTTTGGATTAGATTAGTATTTGTTTTGCTTTGAGAAAACGTATACATATGCATAGAAGACTCTTTTATGAGTAGTTGAATGAAGAGCAGATATTTTCCTAAGAGAGATTCTCTAAACCATGGAATCTGATTTCCCAAAACCTATCAAGTGTTATGCTCAATACAGGCATGGTGTGATACTATGCGCATACAAGGTCTGATGCTCTGTATCTGGGTGGCATGATGCTAACCCTACATGAGGAACAAATTGGAAAACTGTAATTTAGCCATAATTTTTTTTAATTCATTTATATGCTTATTATTTATTTATTTGTCCCCTTTTTTTTTTTGCTACATTGGTATCATTATTTTGGGACTGACTTGCGGGTTGAGATCGTGGGCTGATGCAAACATCCGTCAGTCATTATCCAACATCCCCAGGCTGATGTTTGCATCAGCCCATGATCTCAACCCTAATTGTGCTGGACCTGGCTTCCATCTGCCTGAAGGGCTGGCAAGTGGGCTTGGATAGTCTGGGGCTGTTCCACAAAATCCTGTTATTTATAGCTTCCAGCTATAACGGCATGCTTACAAATCCTCATCATTGCCTGGCAAGGGTTTGATGACAGGCTGCCCATCCAGCCCTCCTTGTTTAACTGAGTCAGGGACTGGCTGGCTTTTACATGGAGTTGTAGTCTTGTTGATGTAATTGAGCAAAAAACTTGACTGATCCTAGTTTTGTTTCTTTAGCCTCACAGCAAATCAACAACAGAATCGTACTGCATCCCACTAATACGTTAACACCCATAGCCCAGCTAACAATTATATCTTTTCTTTCTTAACAAAAATCTCAACTGAAACCAATGAGTTACAGAAAGTACTATTGTTGCAGTCTTCCTAAATGGACCACAAGCATGCAAACAAAAAAAGATGCCATAGCGCTTTCCTCCTTTCTGAAGGGGACCCCCCAAGCATGCAAACAAAGAAAGACACCATAGCAATCTCCTCATTTCCGAAGGGGACCCTTGAATGCACCCTAGTGATACCCAGCTCATCCCCAAAAGTGATAGGACACTCCACCATATTCCTGACGTAAACCTGCAGTGGATGACAAGATGGTCATCGACTCTGCTGCCTGGCGACAATGGATACACATATATTTGAGATGATTATATTTCTACTTCTAAGATGGTTGATAGTTAGGATCTTATACCTCCCCACCAGCCACCAAAAAGCAACCACCCACGGCAAACCCTGAATCTCTAAATGAATACTGTCAGAGCCTCCATGCACTTTATTGCTCCCGAAATCTGCACAAAAGGACTTACTTCCTCTTGAGGCTCCAACACGATTCCTCTCTCTCCCTGTCAACCGGGTGGTAATCCTTCAAATGTATCCATTATAAGGGTGAACTCCTCAATCTCCTTCGCCTTCAAATGTCTTCTAAACCTAGTCCCCAGACCACAATTTCCATTTCCAGTGTATGCTTGAGCGACCGGCATTCCTTTTTCAGTTGCCACCTGGTATAATCTGGGACAAAATGAGAAAAGGCTGGAGAACCACTGGTCCTCCCAGAAGTGGAGTCTCACTCCAATCTTCCCTATAATCGCATTTGGGAACTCCTTTCAATGCCACACTGCTTTCCACAGTCCGGAGATGATACCCTCATGTACCATTCACCTGGACTCATGCCATACTTGCATGAGATCACACACATTCCCAAGCTGTCTTCCTCCATTCCAAATCTCCATAACCACTTCTTTAGCAATGCCATGTTCATCCCTTTTGACAACCTTACCCCTGCCCCAAACACCTTGGTCTGCACACATCTCCATTCGAGAAGATGGGACTTATGCTTCCTCCCTCCCACCTTGCCATAGAAAGTGTCTTTGAATTTTCTCCAACCTTGACCACAATTGTCAGCCACCAAAATAGAGACACAAGTGGATTGGCATATTAAACAAGGAGGAATTGATGAGAGTGATGCACCCTCCCAAAAGCAAATACCTTCTTTTCCAGTTTGAAAGGTTTCTTCCCACCCTTATCCACTATCATATCCAAATGAACAGAGCACCAAATCAAACTTGGAGTTGACATTCACAAAGACCTGCACCTGAAGTCATGAACATAGTGACAAATCTTGTTCTCAGCAATTTCACAAGCAATTTTATCCTGCCAAAAAACTTTTTTTTTTTTTTTTGTAAATTAATAAATAAATTTAAAATATATATAACAAAATAAACTTATTGTAAGCAACCTATGTAATAGACTATTAGTTGGCACTTAATTGTAATAAACTTATGTGATAGACTATTAGATAGCACTTAATTGTAATCAACCTATGTAATAGTCTATTACATTGCGCCTATGGGAGTTTTATGCCCTCATTATCAATCCCCATACCAGATAAAGGAGGAGGGTTGTGTGAGGTAGGCAGCCAAACCATCAAAGCTATGACAACCAGTGTTCGAAATATCAGTATCTCGTTACGTACAGCACCCTTGGGATATGGATACGTATCAATTATTGCATGGGGTATATCGTTATATCGCATAATGTATCGTTGTTGTTGGAAATATGAGGAAACTTTGGGAAATTGGTCGAAATTTTAATGAAACTTCAGTGATTGTTAAAAAAAAAAACTGATGTGTCCAAGATATCCAATGGCATGGTCTAACATTTGTAACGTCCAGATGTGGCACAGGTCAAGCTGGGTGACGTCTAAACAGTCCAAAAATGTATCAATCAGTTCCAAATAAGCAGCCCACATGCATCTTCCCAATGTGGGGGTCTTCAAAGATGCACAACCATGCATGTGGGGTCTTTAATGTGGCTAAGAACTTGAATTGGGTCCACTGGGCCCCATGTAATGATCATCCAACCATAATGAAGCTAGGGTTAGGGCATCAGCTCTCTTCCTCCTCCGATAAACTCGTGTAGGTGCTCGGATGCCCTCATCACTTAATTACCTATGGTTTAATTGAAATTATGGCCCTTGATAAAGTGGAATGGCATTAAAGAATTCATGTAGTTGACCCCATTTAGTTAAGATAAGGCTTAGATGATGATGATGATGATGATTAATATTTATAAATTTTAAAAAAAATAAAAATTAAAATAAAAATTCCTTAAGGTCTTTATTTTAATATTTTTCATTCTAATATTGCAATGTTATCACTTATCACAATAGAAATGTGATACTTTAAAATCTGCCGATATAATATTGTTTAGTGTATTTTTTGAGAGATTATCATGATATTTTCAAAGTCTCAGTGTTATTTGTTACACTGGTCATGAATAGTAATAGTTTGAATGCTTTGTAGGTCTTATCCAATATTGTTTTCCACATGGAACAAAACAAGTAGATTATCATTTTTGTTCCATGGAAGGTTTTCATGGAAAAGACGAAACATAAGAAAGCGAAGAGCGAAGGGATTCTCCAGAGATTGGCATCTGCTTCTCACCCATTTCAGCTTGAAAGGTAGCACTAGAAATGTAGTTGTTTCATTGCAATTACTATGTTGTGTAAGGGCAGGTTGTATTTATCAGCTTTCAAGAGTATGTCTCGATGACAAATGTCCACATAACCTCAGTGGACAGTAATTTACCACCCAACTTTTTACAATGTGCCAATGTTTCATGTGTACAACATACTGAGCCGTCAAAAAGGTGTGCTGCCCCATGGACTGTGAAGGTAATTGAGGGGCAAAAATCAGGCTGATCCACTCGTCAAGTGAGCTACATGTGTACCTTGAATCAGATTGTTGGCCATTCATTGCTTTTGTATGGCATGGCCAACTGATGAATGGGTCATCTGGTCTTGGCACCAGGTGACATGACCTTTTGGGCAGCTAGGATGTCACACTGACATGACATGGCGGCATGCCTTTACAAGGTGGACAGTATGCAGCTAGTGTCCATTCAGGTCTATGCTAGCATTCACCTTTCTCAATACCCTTATTTCTGGCAAAAAATGATTCCTATGATTGTGCTTTGAAGCTTTTTTGAGGAATTAGCTTCCATTATACCTTTAATCAAGGGGAGGAAATAAAAAAGTTGCACACACTCAAGTCAGTCTATTTATAATCAACATAATGCAATGATTGATGCTTATAACATTATCTTCCAGCCCAGCAAATCATGAATAAAAGAACAAACATATTCAACAGAAAATTCTTCATTCCATATCTATTTGGATGGTTAATATAAGAATCACATGACTTTTTAAACAATTTACTTGTTTTTGCCAATTGAAAGACTTTGTTTAACAATTAACCCAAATACAACTCCTCCAAATGAATTATAATCACCATCAAATAAAGAACTTACTGTGACAAGAAGCTGACTTGTAAATCAACTATGCTTCCTGAAGTATTCCACAATGTTGCAGTTTGATTATATTCCTGATTGAGTATGATCCTGTATGTGATTCCTTGTGTGTCAGTCTGATAAACGCATGCATATGCATCATAGAGGTATAAAAACAAGAGAGCATAAAATTGGGGAGATTGATTTAAGTGAACATAATCAAATAAGAATAGAGTGGCATGGCGGAATAGGATTTTTGTAGCAGACCCCAAGTAGTTGGGATAATGCTTGGATGATGATGATGATGGTGATGCAAGTAAGAATAGAACAGAAAATAGTTATGTATTATATATGACTGTGGAAAGATGTACCCAGATTCACGATCTTCCAAAACCAGCAACCTCTTTTCTTCTTTTCCGGTTTTCAATCTTTTCTGGGCTTGGCAATCCAGCCCTGGTTTCAAACTTCGTCTCTAAAGCCTATTACCAATATAGCAGTGAAGAGAAGCTGAATGAGAAACAGAGGTTTTGCAATAACTGAAATATGTTCATATCAAGAAACTAGACAAATAAATAAATAACACTAAAATTTTGAAAACCATTTTGGCATCAGTGAGAGGGAATCAATATAAAGGTCATTTGCTGAGTCATAAACTGTAAAGTTATTTTACATAGAAGAAGAGTGTTTTGGAAATTCGAAGTTGCCCTCAGCTATGGTAGAAAAAATGCCTCAAACGAGCTAATTAAACAACTATCTTATGGTTCCCATTTTCCTCGTGTTATCATGGCAATTATCTTCAGTTAATGGCAGAAATCTGATAGACGTACCAATTTAGTGAAAATATATTTTACGCAGAAACCATTTTTTTCCTGTAAATTATATAAGAGATAGCTAATTTCAACTTTATGGACAAAATGATAACAGTATGGATAAGCTATTATGAAAATTGCTACTTTGGTACATCAAGAGTTTGGATTGAGATTCTAACAGAGCTCTTCTTATGCCTATTCTTTTAGAGGTGATTAAGAATTTTATTAAAACAAAAGGGGCAAAGAGGATGAGGGATGATAAGAGACTATCCCATATCCAACTATACAAAGGGAGAGACCGAATTCCCAACAGGCCTAGAATATCTTACATATTACATCCCCTAAGGGTGTATGTTCGTAAGGTCCAAAGATGGGCCTTCCTCTAGCTTTCTGATAAACTAACTCAATAGAATGCACTTTGTTATTTTAGTTATTGTTCTTCCATTCCCTCAAAATTCCATAAGATCCTGATCTTTTCACTTTGAAGGCTCCATTTTCCAGATTGAATAAGAGCTTCTATCGATCCCAACATGACCCACTGCACCTTAAAAGAGAACCAAAAACCTCCACTAGATCCCCGATAAAAATTCACAATGCAAGAATAGATGATTCACTGATGCAGCATCCTTTAGACAAAGAACACGCCTACTAATAAGCATCATGATTCTGAGGTGGAGATGGACATCTTATAGAACACATGCAATCTTGTCACATGATTGATTTGGCATGATATAGAATGCAATAAGTGCTCTTCTTCCAATGCATTGGCATTACATGCGAAAAAAGGGAAATCAAACAGTCCCCATGTGATGTTACATGACAAAGGAGCATGAAGACGGCACCTCTTGCTGCATGACAGAGTCCCACATGAGAATGGCAGGGACCATTGCCCTCTTTGCATGTCCATGCGCAGTTGCATGAAAGTGGAATGCCCTAAATACTCTTCCTGCATCCCTGCTGTATCTGAAAATGGCACATGTAGTTGGCTTGGTGACTTCACTTGAGTATGGAATGCATACTAGCTCTTCCATGCAAGCTGTTACATGGGGACTGCATTTGCATGAACATGGCAATGGTAGCGGCTGCCTGGTTGCATAGCTGCATCTATTAGGTAGAAGTGGTTGGACATGCGACAGCCCTTTTGACTGCCAAAGTTGCACTTCATCGGAAAAGTAGCAGCATCCCTTGCTGGAATCACAAAATGAGATGTGGTGGCCTTGAAATGGCCAGACGTGCTATCCATGCCTCGTTGGATTTGCACCTGTTGTCTATACACTTCCAGCTGGACCTCATAGATGCAACAGTTTGGGGCATGCAATTGCTTGTGGTCCTTGTGAAATCACAGCCAATCACACAATATTATTACTCAAGCTTGGTTTGTTGCAACCCTATGGTGATGTATTATGGAGCAGCCAGCTGCAGAACGTGTGCTGGAGGTCACACTAAAGGATTTCTTGCTAATGAACCATTTGGAATACCTTCTCTTGTCACTCGCATGCAACTTCCTTTTGGTGTGGTGCCCTGCCTCACTTGTCCAGTCTCAATGAGTTGTTAGCTCGTCTTGCACAGCACTTATCCAGGCCACCTTGTGCCTTGATGCTACACCATTGTCCAAATATAACTATATCTTGAGGAAAATCAAATGCACCCTTGTCCCCTCCACTCTCTTGGACGACTTAAGAAATGGCAGGTGAAAAATGAAAGGACCGCCCTCCCCCTTTAATAGATGAATGGCATTCCTAGCAGCGCCCTTGTCAAAACAAAAGGTGGCCAATTGTCATTAAACTGAGAGGGGCCATACATCCAAAATTGTTGGTTCTTCTCCTTCTGCATTGGATACTTTGGTGGGCTTCATCTATTGGTGCAAGGCTCAAGCTGCACATTCATTGGTCCAGATAATATTAGAGCTTTACTAGCCAGGAGCCACGACTCGCTCTAGTCCTCATTCGCATGTTGTGGGGAGTGGGCTCATGTATGAAGGTGTGTTTGCATCTGCCTAGCATGGCATTGCACCACCACAGGCACTTCGCCCATGTGAGAGTGCATGTTGATTTTTCATGGAAACCCCACAATCATGCCGCTTGCATTGAGATCTCCTGAGATTGTTTGGTTAAGGTCTGACTGAGCCTGCTTGTCCCAAGGTCCTACTAAAGTTGCTCATGGGGAGGTGTCATTTTAGGCAGTTTGCCTTGAGATCCCACTGGGCCTGCTTCCACTGAGGTCTAGCTGCTCCTGCTTATGACGAGGTCTGTTGAGGCCATTTGAATTGAGGTCCACCTTGAGGTTGCTCGTGTTGAGGTCCGTCTAGGCTGTTTGTATTGAGGTCCACTAAGGCTGCTTGCATTGAGGTCTCTTGAGTTAGCTTGCGCTGAGATCCCCTAAGGTTGCTTGACCTGAGGTTGTTTGTGTTGAGGTTGCTCTGCACCTAGGTAGTCCACTTTAGAGGACATGTACCATGCTATATATTAGGTTTTCAAGTTGTTCACCGAATGCAGTCACTAACTCCCGCAGGGTCCCATTAAGGCATTGCTCCCCTCTTCATGTTCCAGATAGTTCCAATGGAAACTCTTAGCAATTTGAGGTGGCGACCGTTGCCGTATCTACCATTCCAACAAGCTCTCATAACCACATTTATCTTGAGACTCTCACTCGCAAATGCCCATAGTGTAGGATGCCACCCTTCTAGCCCAGCAACCTACCACATCTCTCCCATTCTAGGCCTTCCGGCGCTGCTTTGCACTCACATCTACAAGTGCCTTCAGCCAGCCTGGCACAACTCGAAGATTCATTGCATAGAGGCATGAACCTCGTGTAACAGAGTCATCTTATGGATCTTTGGGCCATCATTTGTGGGCCCCTTGTATTGACATATATGCTTCCTCATTTGTGGGACTCCTGCTGCTTGCATCTCATTGGGCCACCTCACTTTGTGGTGACACATCACCCTTGGCAGTCACAAGTTGCCTCCTCATATGCCTGTAGATGCCACATGTCAATCAGGGATTGGCCAAGCTGACAACCTTTCCCTACCACCCTATAAATAGCGATAGCCCCTTTCACAAAAGGTAAGCAGAAAGGGTGTGAGAGGGAAAGAAGAGTGCAAAACTGAGAGAGAAAGAAAGAGAGAGAGAGAGAGAGAGAGAGAGAGAGAGAGAGAGGACCTCTAGCAGCTAGTGGAAGTTATGTGACAGCTCCCAAACTCCTATCTACTACAAACACCACTATAGGTAGTTTCATAGCCCGACACCCACTCTCATGGTATATGCTTTCTTTGTATTAAGAGGATTTGGTTGTTGCTAGGTGCACAGTCCCATTATTTCCTCTTGCGGTCGGAGATTCAATTGTCACCTTTGTGTTGTAATCATCTTTATATTCCCTTGCTGTTATGTACATGGAAGTCTTGTAATTGAGCCTATGCATGGTCCTTGATTGTCCTCATTTACTTTGTTGCTTGTACATCATTCAACACTAACTGAGCCACGCTTCACACCACCCTCGTGGGTTTAAGCACGGATGCAAAAATAGCAAGGCCCCACCCCCACTGTAAATAATCTGTTCGTGAGACAAGGGTGTTTGTTGTGCAATTCTCTCTTTTCACCACCCCTCTTCTTGCAACCCCAAAACGCGCACTCACATCTGACCCTAGGCAGAGGGTCGCCCCGAAGAATGCCAGTCCCACTTGCTTGCAGGGTGCATACTTCTTTCCAACCAAGCATCTTCCAGAAAAAGTTTCTTTAGAACTTTTCAGTGCGTCGAATAACACCCATAGGAAATTTGAATAGGGATGTGAAATAAACTGAGAAATTAGAAAGGGCGGCTTTAATTAGGGTGATGTGACCTCCAAAGAGATATATTTACTTTTCCATTTTAAAAGTTTCCTTTCAATTCTTTCAAACCATATCCCAGAGGCACTTTGCCAGTTTGCAAAGTGGTAAACCAAGATAGGTTGAGGGTAGAGTTCCTGTTTTGCAACCAAACACATTAGCTAATTCTTGAACCCCTTCATCATTCATATTGATTTTAAGGACTGATACAACTTTGAAACATCTAAGAACCCTTCTCAGATTCACAACAATGTGTCATCAGCTTCTTGGGAGCTAGGTCTATGAGTATTGTTTTCCTCAAAAAGACTTGTTGTCTTCTACACTACACTATTAGCTTTTGAGGGAACTTAGAAGTAGAGCCTATAGGTAACAAGATGGATGAAAGTAGACTTAAATGGTTTGGCCATGTGCAATGGAAACCAATAACTGCACTGGTTAGGAGTAAGATGGTTTAAGTCGAAGGATCTAAATGGGCCAGGGGAAGGCCCAAAAGGATGTGCAAGAGGTAGTAAGAAAGATTTGATGAACTATCGTTTAACTGTGGATATAGTCCTTAATAGAGTGGAATGGTCAAACTGGATCCATTAGACAACCCCAATTAGTTGGGATAAGGCTTAGACAATGATGATGATGATGATGACAAGATGTTTTTGAGGAAACAATAACACATTGAACATATATACATATATAAATACATATGTTACCCAAGGAATATAAACGCAAGTTTAACTGCTGAGGATTAGCATCTCCCATGCAAAGAAAGTGGTTATTTTCATTAACCGGTATGTTTTCTGCAACTAAATATGCTGCGTGCTGACCAATCACTGGGCATTTTCGCTGCATTTACTAATTAGGAATTTTAGTCTACAGATTATTATAGAAGATCAGGGTAGTTTTGCCAGTAAAGTGTGAAGAATGCTGCAGACAGTAAATCAGCATGAAAAAAATCTCAATAATGTTTGACAAATAAAATGTAGGGGCAGTAAAATGGTTACAAGGAGGAATCAGTTAATTGATGACAGAAGCAAGCTTATACTCACCTGAAGTTCTGATCGAACAGTGTCAAGCACTTCCTCTGTCATTCTGTCAAAGAAAAGGACTCCAATCAAATGGTCAAATTCATGCTGGAAAACTCGTGCGGGAAGTCCCGAGAAATTGACTGTAAATCTTGCGCCGTTAACATCCCGAGCATCAACCTTTACAGTTTCTGGTCTCTGCAAGGATAGAACAGACAATAAGATCCAAAATCATTCTCAGAAGATTGACATATATCGCTAGCACATATTTCATCAAATTGAAGTAATATTCTAATCAAAACCATACAGTGCCTCATTTAGGGCGACTAAATGACTACAGTTGTGTGCAATGCATTAATGTTTCCTGAAATGCATGTAAGGGAAATGCAAGGTGTAATATAAGATAGCAAGGTACGCCCATGCACTAGGACAAAAGGGAAGATAGAGGATGGTACTGGTAGAGATATAAACAAAAACGAGAGGAAGGAGGCATGTATGCACAGTACGCCCAGGTATTCAGTTTACCTGAGTGCAGTCCATGGTTCAATGATCGAGAGGCCCACCATGGATAAACCATGGCCCAAGAAATCTCCTCAGCAGGGCAATCCCAGCCACCAATCTTGGGTCTTTCTTCGGTTGCATGTAGACCAATGGTTTCTCCCTCCTTAACTGATCATTTGCACACAACAAGCTGAAAGGCTAGGAATGTCCCGTAAAGGATTTTTTTTTTCCATCCACGGTAAGGCCCAACAGATCATTGTTATGGATAACTGAACCATGGGCCTCACTTGAATAAACTGAAACCCGAGTATACTATGAAAATCCTCACCTACTCGTCAAGAGCATCCAATTCCACAAAGGAGAAGAAAATCCAGCAACTACCTCAACATCCGCATATATCCCTGGAAAGGATAAGCAACCCTCATTGAATAGCACCATCTTTTTCGAATATTTGTAGACTTTGGGGTTTATGAGGACAAGTTCCTCTCCTACACCACGTTCTCCCGCAGGATTAAACACCAGAAGTTGAACATTGATTCCTACTTGGGGTGCAGAGAGCCCAATGCCATCAGTTCTGTGCAAAAGGAGCCAACAAATATTGTTCGCACTCATATGAATATCAAGTGTTCTTCATAGGCATAATGCAAAATTGGAACAACCAAAACCATAAGTTGTGACCACGAAATGGTTCACGCAGTTCATATCTCAGTAATTTCATTTATAGAATTGCTACTGCATAGCTGCCTCGTCAATGTATATGTGGCAAACATGTTTGGTGATCAAGACTGTTGAACTGGTGGGCCATCACAAGGTTAGGGCTATATCCCAAGGCAACATACTTAATTGAGTCAGCATCCAATCAATGGCCTGCAAAAGGGATAGCTAGAGCAACAGCCTGCAATCACCCACAACAAGAAGATGGTCAGAGTGGTCCAATCAGACAATTGCCATGAACCTAGAGCTATAGCCCAGTGGCCCACCAGATCAACAGTCCCAATCACCGCACTTATTTGCCACAAGTACCGCAAGGCGAGATCTGTGCAGAATTAACGGCGCTGGCAGAATCACGGTATTTCCTTTTTATAAAGACACTTGTTGTACTTATCTTCCTGGGTCCAAGAATCAGAGCTTACTTGTACATAACATCGAACATCTCAACAACTAACTTCTTTAGATTCTCATCAAATGTAGTAATACGCTTGTTTCTCGCTCTAAGTATGGGATCCGGATATTCCACGATCCTCAACGGTGCCTCGAAGTGCAGATCGGAAGCTACAACAGCCGTAACATAATAGTGATGAATCCAGAAGTTTTTGTATTTGAATCACAACATATGCAAGTTTTGATAGGGAAATCCAACCTGGGCATAGTATACCAATTTCCTTATCTGATTGTGCTGCACTGATATTCATGATCCGGACCAATCATCAGGTGGTCCCACTGTAGAAGAGCAATTGTAGTATATCCCGCTGATTGGAGATCCCACCCATTCAACTTTTGGACATTTTCCCAATTCAATGCTGACTGTTGCCAATATTCTTTTCTGACACCCATTTGGAAGTCATCGATTTGGCAGTTATGATCCTCCACCACTGTGTGAATTTTCTACCTTGGCAAATCCACAGTTGAAACCCACCCGATGAACGGCCCTAATCGTGGGCCATTGTGCCACATCTCAAAATTGAGCAAGGCGCGGAGGATAAGGAAATTTGCATGATATGATCAGGTTATGTTTCCCCAAAAATACTGATGAAAATAAACTTCAGACATCCATAGCATGTCCATTGACAAGTGCAATTTGGAGATGATCTAAACTGTTCAATTACTGGGCCACTTCTTGGATAACCACTAGAATGATGCAATCGCCCCACATCACACACGTGCACACTCCACACGTGTGCACAAGAAGGGGCCCACTTTCTATTTTTAGGCAAATCTCTAGCTTAGGAAATATCTTTACTTTCCACTTCTTTTAAATCTCTACATTAGGTAATTTCCTTTGATATATTTATATTAGGCAAGAAGTAATCTTAGAATTTTCTTATTTAAGTACTTTCTTATTTAAGTGGTTTCTTATCTGATGTAGAGTGGGTCGCGGACAGTTTCATGGCCAAGATGGATCAGAAAAGGCCCGGTCGACGACAGAAGTGATTCGGACCATCGGACCTTAGATCGGGCGTATCTTGCAATCCGGAATGAGTTATCTGACGTAAAATATATGATTTTGGGGTAGAACGAGCTACTTTAGCCAACCAACCTAGCTACGCCGGGTTGCGCAGCCCGGAATTGCGAAAAACCCCTTGATCGACGGTCGTTTCCCTGTTTTAATTTCGTTTTTACTATAAATAGTAAGTTTTAATTTGATTATAACTCTTCATCCGTTGGGCTTTAGGAGTTGCGCCCAACGTGAAAAGAGCTTAGAATAATTAGGAGAACGGTTTGGTGAAGCCAAATAGGACACTTACTATTTTTGGCCGAAAACCTTGCGCACTAGTAGACATCACGACCGTCTATAAATAGTAAGTTTACTATTTATAGTAAGTCGCGGATTCTAGGAGTTTGAGTTGTAGTTTGATTCTGATTTCTTTCCCATTGCTTGGTACCCTTATTTAAAGGGTTGTGAACTCGTTTTTAATTATTCATCAATCAATTTCAAATTTATTAGAATTTATTTCTATTTTCTGCTTTCTTTCCTCGTGGATTCGAGAAGTCTCTGTGAGGAGTCCAGAGAAGTTCCGTGGATTCGGAATAGTTATCCTCTTGAGGAAGACGGTGCTCGACCTCACGTCCTCCCCTGCGTCAGTGGGCAAAACAGATGGACACAGGGATTTATCACAAACATCTTGGTGGGCCCTATCTATGGCTAAGTAACCTGCTCTCTAGCTTTAACGGCGGCAGTTTTCGAAGTAGCGCAACAAGAGAATCAGCAAGCCATGCAAGGGCTGCAAGCTTCCATCGACCGCATAGCGGATCTCTTGGCAGAAAACCTAAGGCAACTCCGTGTTCCTAATGGCAATCCTCCACCCCCAATTAATCGCCCTGATCGCAGGATAATACCAGCAGTGTATCCAAGGGTCATTCCTGAGGAAGGGGGCTCCAATGAGGAGGAAATCGACAACCTAATCTTCCAACACCCCAGACATGGCGGCGATCGAGTAGATCGAACGGATCGAGAATTCAAGATGAGGGTTGATATTCCTAGCTTCAATGGCCAACTACACATTGAGGATTTCCTCGATTGGCTTTCTGAAGTTGAGCGATTTTTCGACTATATGGACATCCCTGAAGCAAAGAAGGTCAAACTTGTGGCTTACAAGTTGAAAGGAGGAGCTTCAGCTTGGTGGGAACAATTGCAACTCGCGCGAACCAGGCAGACGAAAGCACCAATCCGCACCTGGCAGCGGATGAAACAGCTACTACGTGCCCGATTCCTCACTAGCGATTACGATCAAGTATTATTCCAACAACACTAAAATTGTCGACAAGGTAGTCGGTCGGTGAGAGAATACGCAGAAGAATTTTACCGCCTGACGGCGCGTAACGATTTGATTGAGACTGAATCGCAGCAAGTCGCCCGATTCAACGGTGGATTGCATATGGCTATCTAGGATCGAGTCCAAATGCAGTCCGTCTGGACGATAAATGATGCGATCAAGTTGGCTACTCAGGCAGAAGCGCAACTTGAACGTCCTAACACACGGACCTATCCTACTGCAAGGATCCCTGTGGCAGGTCTGCCCTAGGGAACCACACTGCCTAAGGGGAAGGAGCCCGTAGGAACACGCACTCAACCTCCTACGTTTGAGAACCGAGATCAGGGAAGCGGGCAAGCTAGACCCCAAAGGGGCGTATCGACTGCTGCTGGTCCAAGTAGAATCCCGAACCCCTATGCTCGGCCAAGGCCCGATAACTACTATCGTTGTAGCCAACCGGGCCACCTATCAAATACTTGTCCCCAGAGAAAAGTGGCAAACATCGCCATCAATGATGGCAGTGCTAATAACGCTTATGAAGATCCAGAGATTGAAGAACAGGAGCATACCACCGAGGACGAGGCAGATGATTCAGGTTGGGTTCAGCAAGATCACGGTGAGTCGCTCGTCATGAGGCGACTATTATATACGCCAAGAAAAGAAGTGCATCCACAGCGGCATAACATCTTCCGCACTAGGTGTACGGTGAATCGAAAGGTTTGTGACGTGATCATTGACAGTGGGAGCAGCGAGAACATCATCTCCAAGGTCATGGTGAAAAAATTGTAATTGAAAACAGAGCGTCATCCCTCTCCATATACAATCGGTTGGATCAAGAAGGTCAGCGAAACAAAGGTAACTAAACAGTGCACCATATCCTTTTCAATTGGTAAACATTATAGGGATGAAGTAGTATGCGATGTGGTTGACATGGAAGCATGTCACATACTACTCGGTCGGCCCTGGCAATCTGACCGTGACGCCACTCATAAAGGGCGAGATAATATATCTTCGTCAAGGACGGCCGGAAGACCATATTGGCCCCTATGGATCCAGAGGGACCACCTGAAACTTCTAAAGTGGAGGGCCGTTTTCTCTTAACCATACGGGACTTCGTGGAAGAATCCAAGGAAACAGGATAGACTTATGCATTAATTGTAAAAGGGGAAGAACTCGAGCCTACCAACATCCCTGAAAGACTAAGGCCCCTGCTACATGAATTCAAAGAAATCTGGCCCGATGACCTTCCCGATGGGTTACCCCCCATGCGGGATATCCAACACCATATCGACTGTCCCTGGGTCCAGTTTACCTAATCGTCCCCATTATCGAATGAGTCCGAATGAGTGTGAGATTCTGCAGAGACAGGTAGAGGAGTTGATCCGTAAGGGTCTTATTCGAGAGAGCATGAGTCCATGTGCTGTACCAGCTCTATTAACTCCAAAGAAAGATGGGAGTTGGCACATGTGTGTCGACAGCCGAGCCATCAACAAAATCATCATAAAATACAGGTTTCTTATACCACGGTTGGACGATATGCTGGACATGCTAGAGGGTGCAAAAATATTCTCTAAATTGGACCTAAGGAGCGTCTACCATCAGATTCGAATACGGTCGGGTGATGAGTGGAAAACGGCCTTTAAGACCAAGGAAGGATTATACGAATGGATGGTCATGCCCTTCGGTCTGTCGAATGCGCCTAGCACATTTATGAGATTGATGAACCAAGTTCTGAAACCTTTCATTAGGCGGTTCGTTGTGGTTTACTTCGATGATATTTTGATATACAGTCAAGACGAAACCACCCATATGGAACACCTCAAGAAAGTCCTTCAAGTGCTCACTAAAAATAAATTGTACCTCAATTTAAAAAAGTGCAGCTTCATAATTGATAGCCTATTATTCTTGGGTTTTGTCGTAACATCCATGGGCATTTGGGTGGATGAGGAAAAAGTGAAGGCAATCAGAGAATGGCCGATTCCTACAAATATTCACGAAGTGCGAAGTTTTCATGGACTGGCGACATTCTATCGTCGGTTCGTGAAAAATTTCAGTACCATTGTGTCACCAATCACAGATTGCATGAAGAGAGGGCAGTTTCAGTGGACTGACGAAGCCGACAGGAGCTTTGCCGAAATCAAGCGCAGATTATCCACAACCCCGGTTCTTGTACTTCCCAACTTCGACAAACTGTTTGAAGTCGAATGTGATGCCTCATATGTCGGAATTGGGAGAGTTTTGTCTCAAGAAGGTAGGCCGGTAGCCTTCTACAGCGAGAAACTTAGCGATGCACGTAAGAAGTAGTCTACATATGAGATCGAGTTATACGCGGTGGTCCAGGCACTGCGGCACTGGCGACATTATTTGATTCAAAGGAAATTCATACTTTACACGGACCATCAAGCTCACAAATTCATTAATAGTCAAGCTAACATTAACCGTGTGCATGCTAGATGGATCTCGTTTTTGCAGGAATTCACGTTCGTACTAAAACATAAGTCAGGGCAACAGAACAAAGTAGCCGATGCACTGAGTCGCCGTGCAACTTTGTTAGTCACTATGAGCAATGAGGTTGTCGGGTTCGAGCGCCTTAAAGACGTATGCCGATGACGACGACTTCAAGGATGCATGAGTTAGATGCCAAGAAGGTCACCCCGGCGACTTACATATGCAAGACGGGTTCCTTTTCAAGGAAAATCGATTGTGCATCCCAAACAGTTCGCTAAGGGAACAAATAATCCAAGAGCTACATGGAGGTGGCCTCAGTGGACACCTTGGGCGAGACAAGACGCGAGCTCTTGTGGAAGAACGGTATTACTGGCCGCAATTGATACGTGATGTGGGAAAGGCAGTCCAACGTTGTTATATTTGTCAGACCTCTAAGGGGCAATCTCATAATATGGGCATTTACACTCCGTTACCCGTGCCTAATGGTCCTTGGGAGGATTTATCTATGGACTTCGTGCTTGGTCTCTCACGAACACAACGTGGTATGGATTCGGTGTTCGTGGTAGTAGATCGTTTCTCTAAGATGACGCACTTTATTCCATGCAAGAAAACTCTCGATGCAACACACGTGGCAAATCTATTCTTCAGAGAAATTGTGCGGCTACACGGGGTTCCCAAGACTATTACTTCTGACCGTGACACGAAGTTCATGAGCCACTTTTGGCGGACTTTATGGACTCGATTCGATACACGACTTCAGTTCAGCAGCGCCTACCACCCACATACTGACGGTCAAACTGAGGTTGTGAATCGCACGTTGGGAAACCTCCTTCAATGTATTTCAGGAGAAAAACCGAAGCAGTGGGATTTGGCCTTGTCTCAAGCGGAGTTTGCATTCAACAACATGGTGAACCGCTCGACAAGGAAATCCCCGTTCTAGGTTATTTATGGACGAGTACCTCGCCACACACTAGACTTGGTCCCTCTGCCCAAGCTCCCAGGCATGAGCATTGCAGCGGAACATATGGCTGACAAGATCATGGGCATTCATGCGGAGGTACAAACCAAGCTACATGCCTCGAACGAAAAGTACAAGGAGCAAGTGGACAAGCATCGGCGACAAAAAGTGTTCGAGGTGGGCGACCAAGTAATGGTCCATCTGCGCAAAGAACGATTTCCGACCGGAATGTACAATAAGTTGAAGAATAAAAAGATTGGACCGGTACCAATCATCCGAAAGATCAATGACAACGCTTATGTTGTTGATCTTCCAGATGACATGGCAATCTCACGGACTTTCAACGTCGCGGACCTGACCGAGTATCATGAACCAGCGCAGGATGAGAACTCGAGGACGAGTTCTTTTGAAGTGGAGGGGACTGATGTAGAGCGGGTCGCGGACAGTTTCATGGCCAAGATGGATCAGAAAAGGCCCGGTCGACGACAGAAGTGATTCGGACCATCGGACCTTAGATCGGGCGTATCTCGCAATCCGGAATGAGTTATCTGACGTAAAATATATGATTTTGGGGTAGAACGAGCTACTTTAGCCAACCAACCCGCAACGCCGGGTTGCGCAGCACGGAATTGCGAAAAACCCCTTGATCGACGGTCGTTTCCCTGTTTTAATTTCGTTTTTACTATAAATAGTAAGTTTTAGTTTGATTATAACTCTTCATCCGTTGGGCTTTAGGAGTTGCGCCCAACGTGAAAAGAGCTTAGAATAATTAGGAGAACGGTTTGGTGAAGCCAAATAGGACACTTACTATTTTTGGCCGAAAACCTTGCGCACTAGTAGACATCACGACCGTCTATAAATAGTAAGTTTACTATTTATAGTAAGTCGCGGATTCTAAGAGTTTGAGTTGTAGTTTGATTCTGATTTCTTTCCCATTGCTTGGTACCCTTATTTAAAGGGTTGTGAACTCGTTTTTAGTTATTCATCAATCAATTTCGAATTTATTAGAATTTATTTCTATTTTCTGCTTTCTTTCCTCGTGGATTCGAGAAGTCTCTGTGAGGAGTCCAGAGAAGTTCCGTAGATTCGGAATAGTTATCCTCTTGAGGAAGACGGTGCTCGACCTCACGTCCTCCCCTACGTCATTATCTAGGTAGTTTCCTATTTTTCATATCTTTATTAGCTAAGAATTCTATTTTTTTAGATTTTATAGATTTTATTGTAGATTGTAAGGATTGATTATAAATAAGGCTTAGGCCTATGGAATAAGATAGTTGAATGATATTCTCTTTTTTATGAAAATTCTCTTATTTTATCTACGATGGTTGTCGAAGGGAGAAGTGATCTCTAGTTCAAGACTAGAAGACTGTTGAGCATGCTTGCAGTCTTGCATTCTTTCTCTTGTATGTTTTGAACTTCAATCCGGTAGGTTGATTCTCATTGCAATTAGTTTCCTCCTTGTTCTAGTTGCATCAATTTGGTATCAGAGCAAGTTCTGCAGTTGAAATTTTTCCCTCTTTTTTTTGCTCTTTAACTTTTTTCTTCTCTTCCCCATCTTCTTCTTTCCTCAATTTTGGTTCTCATATTCATCCCAAACCTACCCTCAATTACCTAAATCAACCTACTAATCATCCCTTCTACCACAAACCATATATATTCTCCATCTCACCTAAACCATCACCGTATCTATACCCCAAATTCCACTAGTAAACAGCCCATACCCTATCATACACCCAACCCTACCAAATTCTAATCTCGTTCCAACCCATCAATTCCCTTGCCCTTTCTCTTTTCCTTACAAAAACTATCCCAAACCCCATAACCCTCAAAACTTTAGATCTAGAACCCAAGCCTATAGTTCAACCCATATTCTTGTTTGGAAATGTCATGGATAGGAAGATGTTCATACACCTCGTACAATTATCCCCATCCAGACTCTCCTACTCATCCACATCTATCACGTTATTCTTATCCAGCTCTTTTTGACTATCACGATCATCACCTTAAGTCTCACCCATCATCATATGGGTCTTTTGAAGATTCTTTTCAATGGCCCCCTAGATGTTATAAACAACGACAACCACATGTTGATTACTCAAAAGTATCCCATCACACGGAAATATCAATGATGGCCAAGAATGTTCAAGAGAGATGGGAAGGGAACTTGCAGGAAGTCAAGAAGGAGATCAGCGCGTTCAATGAAGAAATTGCGGAAGAATTCGAAGAACTCAAATAGGTGATAAGAGCTTGCTTTGAGCCATTAATTGAACAGGAAAAGCGCTATGAGTTTCAATCTTTTTCTTTTTTCTTTTTTCTTTTTTGGACTTCCTAGGGATGACATGGTTGTAGATAGTGTGCAACCCAAGAGGAATCCTCCTTTGGATTGCTTGATGGAGCCATGGATGGGGATGGATCAATGGTTAGATAGGAGAAAGTTTAAGTTAAACCAAAAGATCAACTGACAAATGATTCAATTGAAGAAACTAAAGGTTTAACAGATATGGACGATCCGATGGTTGAAGAGATGGATACTTTCAGGATCACCATAGTGCCATCTCAATGTCAATCATGGCCCACATATCAAAAGTTGACCGCGACAAAAGGGCCACAATTGACATCTAGAACATGGAGGAGCACAAAATGCGAAAGAAACAATGGCATGCATTTGAAAGTTGTATCATGCATAAGTTGTCTACCAGGCATGTAAGTCTTCACCATCAACTGCCAATGAAGTTGAAGAAGACGCAAATACAAACACAGATCTTCGCGGGAGATAATAACAATCAACTTAAACTTGAGAATGAGTTTTTTTAAAAAACCGGGTCGAATTGAATATACGAGAACTTCATTCAGGTGGCTTCAGTGGTCACTTAGGCATCAACAAAATAACGGCCTTGGTTGAGGACTGTTTCTATTGGCCAGGTTTGAAGAAGGATATCAGAATTATTATTCGTCAATGTCAAGCGTGCCAATTGGGTAAAGGTTCTCGAAGATGGCCCATTTCATTCGTTGTAAGAAAATACCAGAAGCTATGCACATCGCTAATGTTTTTCTTCAAATAGGTGGTTCATCTACATGGTGTTCCCAAAACAATTGTATATGATTGTAATGTTAAGTTTATGAGCTTACTTCTAGCACCTTGTGGTCCAAGATGAGAGCTAAATTGAAGTTCTCAAGTGCTTATCATCTGCAAATAAATGGGCAGACTAAAGTCATCAACCACAATCTTGCGAATCTACTTCGATGTCTGGTTGGTGATCATATGAGCTCATGGGACATCATGTTACCATAAGTTGAGTTTGCTTATAACAGTTTTGTGAACTGAACTACGAGACTCTCTCCTTTTGAAATTGCAACAGGTATGCGACATTGACAACCTATTGATTTAGTGTCACTTCCTATTGTGACTCGATCAAGCTAGGACATTGAAGCTTTTGCATGGCATGTTAAGGAGATACATGGGGGGGGTCAAACAAAAGATTACTCCTAGTAATGAAAATTACAAAGGACATGCAGATGTTCAACGACGTTTTCACAATTCCAAGAAGGAGATAAGGTCATGGTGCGGCTCCAGCCTAAGAGGTTTCTAGCAGGCTCTTATACAAAACTCAACTCCAAAAAGGCAGGTCCTTACCATATTTTGAAGAAGCTCGGTGATAATGCATACCTAATTGAGCTTCCACCAGAAATGAAGATCAGCCCCATTTTTATTGTGGAAAAGCTTATAGTTTATCTTCGACAACATGCAAATGAAAGCACGGAAGAACATACCATCCATATACCCAAGGTACCATGCCAACTAGAATAAATCATTGAAAATGTGTTGAATGATCAGATAGTTTTCACACACCAAGTAGGGTATCAGAAGTTTCTTGTCAAATGGAACGGCCAACCGAGATCAGACAGCAAGTGGATTTCAAGCGCATCAGCTCGGAACTCCATAAGGAGTACATTGCAATTAACTCGATGGAGCCAATTTTTTCCATGCCAGGGAAAATTGATGCAATTGTCCCACATCCCACACATGCATGCTCCGCATGTGTGCACAAGAAAGGGCCCACTTTCCATTTTTTGGCAAATCTCTACATTATGAAATATCTTTACCTTTCATTTCTTTTAAATTTCTACACTAGGTAATTTCCTTTGATATCTTTATATGAGGCAAGTAAGTAATCTTAGTTTTTTTTTATTTAAGTACTTTCTTATTTAAGTGGTTTCTTATCTAAGTAGTTTCCTACTTTTCAGATCTTTACTAGCTAGGAATTCTACTTTTCTAGATTCCATAGATTTTATTGCATATTGTAATGAATGATTATAAATAAGGCTTAGGCCCATGGAATAAGATAGTTAAATGATATTCTATTATTTTCTCTGCGGTAGTTGTTGAAGGGGGGGAAGTGATCTTTAGTTCAAGACTAGAGGACTGTTGAGCTTGCTCACAGTCTAGCATTCTTTCTCTTTTATGGTTTGAACCTCAATCCGGTAAGTAGATTCTCATTGCAATCAGTTCTCTTCCTTGATCTAGTTGTATCATGGAAGTTCATGACTAACAGATCCACCACACTCCTCTTTTTCTTTTTCTTTTTATGGTCAAAATGAACTACGGTCGTACATACATACATACATGTATATAAAGGGGAAAATGGTAATTTCACTTACAGGAAGCGACTTCATCTTGTCTGAAAGAAGACCCTCGCTTGACCTGCGCCATGAGTAGAGGTTTGGAGGGAGTTCTCGAAGAGCAGAGGCGGAATTTGGAGGGGAAAAGGTGCGTGCTGCGCACGTTAGCGGCGAGCCTGGTTTGTCGAGAGAGGAGAGGGAGGAGTGCGTAGGATAAGGGCGAGCTTTGGAGCCATGTAGCAGCGGCGCTCGCCATTCCCCTGATAAACAGGGCGAGAAGGGTACCAGAGGCGATAATGGGAAAAGATGTACGAAGGGAAAGCAGTTTAGCAGCACGAGCGCCGTGGCACACGTGTGGGAGATCGCATACGTTCGTCGAGGGGGCCCCTTGATTAATTTGCCCTGGAGTAAAAATCAGCCTGGCCCACCTATCAGTTTTGGACGGCTGGTTACTAGTTTTCCCACCCGTCCATTTCTTTGTACGAGTGTGACCTGCTTGATCAGTAATGAAATGACCAGGTTTCTAGAATAGGAGACTATCGCTTGATGGACGGACAGCATCCTACGCACGTGTGCACAGCATATATCTCGATTCTCGATTGCTGCCTGTTATAGATGGGGGTGTCCATGGGCTGGTTGACCCGTCGGGCTTCCAGGCCTGGCCCGTCTTGAGCGAGGTTTCGGTTGAAAGGTCAGGAGGCCAGCTTCGGGATTAAAAATCAAGCCCAGCTTGAAGTCAGATATCAAAAAGCCCGTTAGTCCAGCCCAACGTGTCTCTCTATTGCATCAGCCGGTACGCCCACTCTGATGTATGTCATCGTACCTGTTCATAAGTTTATCAGCTTATCAGCTTGATCCAAAACTTCTGTGGTGCTTAAGAAGTTTTCAACAATCAATTCGCTTCGCACTATTTCCTCTGGTGGGGTCCACTTGAGCTTTGGATATACTTAAGCTTTGGGCATGTGCTCTAAAATGTTTTGGAAAAATGAATGGATGACATCGCAGTATATATTCAGTAAATTATCGTTGGAGCCTTATAGAAATTGCACTTTTCTGGGCTCAGGCTTAGCAGAGCTAGGCCTTGTATATACAGTTCAGGTGACATTGGGCGAGCTTGGCCTGGACCAAACCCACCCATTGACAACCCCGGCTCAAACCTGCTGGGCTCAGGCTCAGTGGGCCCAGCCACAGTAGTGCGTATTTGTTCATAAGGTGACACGCGAAGAGAAACAACAAATATCAACTTGATTCAAAACTTTTGTGGCTATAAAAAGTTTTCAACAATGGACATTTAATTCTCAATATTTTTTATAATGTAGTCCACTTGAGATTTAGATATGCTTTAATTTTGTACTCTTACTTTAAAATAAGCTAGCAAAACAGATGGAGAGCATATATGGATAAGATACATTCATCATGATGGGCCACATAGAGTTTACTCATACGCATTCATTGTCTACTTTAGATAGCTCTTTTTAGCTGTGGATGAACAAAAGGTATCCGGTTGGCAATGTTGTACAGGTTCCAGTTTTAAGTTAGAGATACTCTACAGCACCATCTGACAGTTGCCCTGTTATTTTAGGATGTTCATCTGATAAAGCTTAAAAGGGCCCATTCACCCAAGGGGCTCCATTTCATTAATCATTTGCTTGTCACAAATAGAAATTTTTTATTTTCCTATATTGTGACTGGTCCATCATTATGAGCAAAGATTTCTTATTTTTCTATGTTATATTAATTATTTGTTTGCCACGAATAAAAATTTTCTATTTTCATTACAACAAATAGAAAGCAGGCAGTGGATCGGACTCACCACAAACGCCACGGACAAGCTTTTGAAAGTCGATGGGCCCTCTCAAACAAAATATCAACAGGTCAATAAAATTGTTACTCCACCAAAAGGTTCTAAAGTCTATCAAAAAGATAAATTCTATCGTCTATTTTGTAGTGTTATTTTCTTCAGTATTTGGGTTTAGTCCCATAGTTGAAAATGAGATGGGAAGAAAAAGCTCATGCTCTTAAATGAGCCAGCAAAACAAATGGATAAAACATATACATCATGGTGGACCCATAGAATCTGATCCACAGGTATGGGGGCTGGGGTCACCACCCAATCTGCTTGCCATGGAAGGCAAAAATACCTGCATAGAAGATCTTAGCTAAACATTGTCATCTAGTCTTTATTGGATTAGATGGAAATGTAATTTTAATTTCTTACCTAACCATTTTTTTTACTTGGATCAACTTTTCACAGTGGGGTCCACAGTATCAATGGTTTGGATTACTGAATGGAATGCTTACTTCAATTATTTATAGCCGCGTGGTCCACTTTTTGTTTTTTTAAATTTTTCCTTTTTAACATACACCCGTCACATAGGATTGGGTGGAATGGAATTGCATTTGCTCCATACAGAATTTCTAGTGGATTATGATGTCCACTCTTTACATGACCTCACATTGATGCATGTGTTTTATCCATGCAATCTATCAACATGTATCTTTTACACATTACATTCCAGCAGAATTACGTGACCACACATTGATGCATGTGTTTTATCCATGCAATCTATCAATATGTATCTTTTACATATTATATTCCAGCAGAATGCATGAACAAGTGACCAACATAAGTTGTGAATTTCGTCCGTTGATTACAAATACATGGTTCACCAAACAAGAATTTTACTTAATACAATATTTTTTGTCAGAAAAAGAATCTAATCCCAAACATAGGGATTAAATGGTCAAAATTAGAGCCGTACACGGACCGAGTTAGCCCGGTTAACTCGCTCGACTCAACTCAAAAAAGCTCGATTCGACTCAATTCGAAAATGAGTCCAAGATGATTTTTGGAGCTCGAAAAAATTTTGGGCCAAGTTAAAGATTGTCAGAGCTTGAATCAACTCGGATCGAACCCCAACTCAAATCAAACTAGTTCAGTGGCTCAGTTATTTTGATATTGATGTTGCTCACCAAGTGTTAGATAAAATGACTTAAAGAAGTGTCAACTAATAATGAAGAAGGCATGAATATGAAACAAATATCCTTGTATCTTGATTTTTATGTTGCCTACAAAGTGTTTGATGATATATATATATATATATATAAATTGTTATAGTTGTTTTACATATTGTGAGAATTTAAAGGTACACTCTATGTATTTGAGAAAATGCCGCACGAGCTCGAACTCGGCCAAAGTTGCTAATTGAACCAAGCCAAGCTAGCCAATTAAGCTCGAGGACCAAGCCGAGCCAAGTTCAAGCTGGGATCAACTAGTGGCCAAGCCGAGTTGAGTTGTGCCAAGCTTGACTCAAATCAGCTCACGTATAGATCTAGTCAAAATATCATAATATTTCCGAGCAAATAATGAGTGTATAATAATGTTATTAATCCCATCTAATGCAATTCCATACAATATAATCCCATCCAGAACACATGTAGTTCGCAAATAATGATTGTATAATAATGTTATTAATCCCATCTAATGCAATTCTATACAATATAATCCCATCCAGAACACATGTAGTTCACAAACACCACGATAGCTAAGATTGTGTGTGGGCCTAATGTTTTTTCCTACATGCCATCCAATCTTCTACTATTGTAAAATAAACTCGTTTCACGATGTGTTGTGTGGAGCCCACTGCAATGCACCACCCACATCTAATCTGTCTTTAAATTGAGCCTATTCAAGATCACCCACCGTCTTAAAAATCAATACGGTTAGACCCATCATTAAAACCTTTTATATCGTGCAAGGCCCAATGTGTTCTCTGCATCCCATCTAGTCCATTCAATGAGCCCCACAAGCTGTGGGACACTCAAACAAGTCATCTTAAAAATAAATTAGGTCCCCTCATGTGATTTTTTTTTTTTTAAGGAAAAAAAAAAAAACAAAAGAGCATGATTTTACATGATATGACTGCCATGATCTCAAGCTCCAAAGATGGCTGATGAATAATGGCAGTGGCTGATATCAGGTATGATTAATAATGGCACATGATGCAGCAATGGACCGTAAATTAAATTAATTTTAAAAGCGCTGCAAGGATCACGTTCCCCCATTTAATACCACCTCTCATTGACTTTAGGGACAAAAAAATTAATACACGCAGTTAGTACAGGACGCGGATTAGCTACTGACAGGTTGAGCAGCATACTCACCATCCCCGTGGTTGATGTTCGGTGCTCTGTGGGCCCCACCATGATGTATGTGTTTCATCCATGCCATTCATGTATTTTTACTGATCATTTTAGGGCTTAACAGAAAAAATAATAGGCATATAAATCTCAGTGGACCACACCACAGGAAAACAATATTGATTGGATATCAACCATTAAAATCCTCCTAAGGCCCACTGTACTGTTTATTTGACATACAATCTGTTGATTAGGTCATACAGACCTAGACGAAGGGAAAAATCCAAAGATCATCTTGATCCAAAACTTTTATGGCCCTCAAAAAAAATTTAATGGTTGATATCCAGTCAATATTGTTTTCCTGTGGTGTGGTCCACCTGAAATTTATATACCTCTCATTTTTGGTACCAAGCCCTAAATTGATCTTTAAAAATGCATGAACGGAATGGATGAAACATATACATCATGGTAGGGCCCACAGAGCACCGACCATCAGCCATTGGCTGATGGCACGGGGAGTAGCCAATCCGTTTCCAGCGGACTCGATATTGAAGTGGGGTCACCAAGTTACGTGGGCCTACCATGTATTTATTATATCTATTCCATCTATCCATTTGAAGATATCATTTTAGGGCGTGATCCAAAGAATAATGAGGAAGATCCAGAGCTGAAGTGGACCCCACCACATAAAACAATGAGAAGAGTGACACACACCGTTGAAACCTTCCTAAGGTCCACCATGATGTTTATTTGAGATCCAGCAGGTTCATGTGTTACACATGGAAAACACAAGTATCAGCTTGATGGAAAACTTTTGTAGCCATTGGAAGTTTTTTTATGGAGGGCGTCACTCTCCTCACTGTTTTATCCGGTGGGTGTAGCGCTGTGACCCGACCATGAACATCCATTTTCGGGTCATTATTTTAGCACATAAACGCAAAACTGAAATGCGTGATAGCATAGGAAACAAATGGCCACTATTAAAAACTTCTCAGAACTTCTTAGGGCCCATTATAATATTTTTTGTTTGTTTTTTTGCCATCCAACCTTGCTTAGAGGTCATGGTAAACTGATGATGGGAAAACACAAATATCAGCTTGATGGGAAACTTTTATGAACTTGGGAAGTTCTCAACGGCCGGTGCTTAATCATCACTATTTTCTTCAGTGTGGTCCACTTGACATTTGATCCCATCATTTTCGGAGTCATACCTTAAATGGGATGTGGATTGTCTTGTTCAGCACACACCGCCGACCTGACTAGTATGGGTGTGTGTCATGCAAAGAATCAGCACCAGATGCTTATGGAGCTCTGTTGTTAAAAGAATATCCACGTTACACGGGCCCACAATAATTTATTTATCATATCCACGCGGTTCATCCATTTGGTAAGATCATTTCAAAGTATGAGCCCAAAAATAAATCATATCCAAGGCTCAAGTAGACCACACCACAAATAGAAGTGGGGACAATGATTCTCATCGTCAAAACATTCCTAAGGTCCACCATGATAAAAAAAAATAAAGTAGATCCGAATCATAGGTGGACCATAATTAGAGGTGGGCATCGAGCCGAGTTGAGTCGAGATGGGCCAAGCTTGGCTTGACTTATCCATGATATACTCGAGTTCGAGCTCGAGCTCAAGCTTGGCCTCGAGCTCAATATTGAAGCTTGGCTTGTTTGCCAAAGCTGTCGAGTCGAGTTCGAGTCGAGCTAGTGGTTCGAGTCGAGCTGGAGCTTGTTGGGTAAGGGAGTAATGGATTCTGTTCTTAATCCTCCTCCATTGATGAAAAATTAAAAAATCTTAAGAGAATCAAAGCAAAACCCAATGAAAAAACCAAACAAAGCTTCAAATCGGATGAGGAAACCTGTAAGAACCGATTTGTTCTTGATCTTTTTCCACCAGTAGAAATCCAAGTACTAAAAAAGAAACAGAGCGGAACACATATCAGAAATCCAAGTAAAGAGCTCTGGTCAATCAGCTCATTGGATTTCCTTAAAGCTCTAACAAATCTGAGAAGAACCCATCTTGAATTTTTTGGGTTTTTCGCCTAAGAAGTAGATCTCAAGATATTGAAATCATACTATTGTGGAGCTGAAATGAAAACTGGTGGTGATGGTCGGGGCGGGCGTGCGACTAGCAGTGGGTATAGAAAGAGAAGAAAGGGAAAGGGAAGGTGGTGCGTGCGGTCCGATAGAGACACTAGGGTTTGTTTTTTATTTTTTTATTTTTAAGTTTAAACTTAAAACTTATATTAATATAATATAATATTTAATATATTTATTAATCAAGCTGAGTCGAGCTCGAGTTCGAACTTCGAGTCGAGTCGAGTTCGAGTTCGAGTTCGAGTCGAGTTGAAATGCCCCCTGGTCAAACTTGGCTTGAACTCAACTCGAGCTTCAAATAATTAGCTTGGCTCGGCTTGAATCAGCTATTCAAGCCGAGTCAATCCGAGCTTACTTGAGCCGAGTTGAGCAAGCTTTTTGAGCTAGCTTGACTTGTGAACAGCCCTAACCATAATACAGGAAAGAGTGGTAATCGACCACTAAAAACTTCTCATGAGCTACAAATATTTTGAATCAAACTGATATTTATGTAGTCGTTGTTAATCCCTATTTCCGCGAAATTCCTACAAGAGCCAATAAAAAGAGGTGGTATGTAATTAGAAGGTATTTATGTAGTGTTTTTGAAGATCTTCATGGATATACCAAGAGGATTTTGCAGTAGTAGAATTGGTGTTTCTCGAGCAACACTACATTTGTAACGCCCTGGAAATCGGGGGTCGCGCATCCTCTCAACTCCCGAGTTCCCGAGAGTCACTATTACAGATTTTCATTAATGTGCATTTAATCTGTTTAAGTTGCGCAGCCTGAAATTCTCTGAACATGAAACATGAACACGCAAGTCTGCTGAAATGAAAGAGGTTTGACATATCTATGTACAAGTCCAAAATATAAATGGGTCGCACAAGGCGTTGCCCAACCAAAACAACAAAAGAATATTTTGTCCAAAAGAATGAGGCTGAGCCCATTGCCCAGCCATCAAATCCCGCCTCTCAAGCAGGCGGCGAGCCCTCCATCAGCTGGAAGTATGACTACTCGTCCTCCTCGTCCAGGCACGCCTCGCTAGGCTCCTCCAATCCCGAGCCACTTGCATCTATGAAAGGGTCTGGTTGGTGTTTTAAAACACCGTCCCAGAGTGGGAGTGAGTGATCAACTCAGTGGGTGCTATTAATCTCAAGTTATCACAGGCAACAATTTTAATATGATTTTAATGAAAAGCAGACAATCGCATACGCCTAAGTAATCTTATTAATGCGCATGTATGCAACATGACATGATGCATGACCTCACCACAACGCTCCCTCGTGCGACGACATCTCACGATCGCCAATGCCAACACTCCCTCAGTGCGACCTCGACTGCCGAGTCGCCAACCTAACTAATGCGATGCAATGCGTCGTGTTAGCCGAGTGGTTAGTTAGGTTCATTCGTCCAGCCAATTGGAGAATCTGGTACACCCCACATATTAATGCCCTAATCTGGGTGCGAGGCCGAGGCCTCGCGGTCTGTGATCCCGTCGGGTTCCTCATCCCCAACTTTAAGCACATGAGGAGTGCCAAAAGAAAGGGATCGCTCGCGGTACCCCAGCGTAGGCCGTCAGCTCGGACACAGTGTCCCATTCCATCATGCCCGGCTCACGAGGCTGTGGACCGATTTCAAGTGGGTTATTGATGAGCTACAATGGTTGTAGGGTGTCCCAGGTTCCATACAAGTGTGAGCAGAACAGGGTTAACAATCATAGTTGGTCAGACAGTGGGCTAGACCGCACGAGTCTAGGCAAGTGCGTGGCGGAACGACATCGGGTGCGAGCAACCCATGTAGTCTAACTACAGCCGCCCACACACACTCGCCCAAATCCATTGGATTAGCCTCAAGGCGGTCTTACCAACGAGACCGCCTTAACTCTCCTTGTTTTCTTGACCAACCCTAAGGTATGGATGGTGGTTCACAACAAGTCAACGGTCAGGGTTATCAGCTAGGAAAATCATCATCATGTTCCTCACACCTCAACATATAATTCAGATTCTTCTAATAAGCAAGCTAACACAACTTAGGAGCAATGGTGCTAGTGTGTGGTGTGTGTGTGTTGGTGAGGAAGTTGCTCACTTCCGACAACTCATGGAATCAATTTTACACAGGAAACAAAAGAGGCATGCATGTTATAAGGCATTGTCATATGAGCAATTTTAACAAATCATCAACGAGCGATCGTCAAATTTGCACCAAGTCATGCAAGAAGCAAGAATAGCATCATGTGAGGAAATCAAATAAAACAATACAATTCCATACCACTCTAAATAAACATAAATTCCTAGGTTTTCTCTATACTCTCCAAATGCATCAACCAAGCTATCCAAATCACTAAACTCATATTGAAATTGGTGCTAGGTCACCTAGGAGTAATAGTCCGCACCTATGGCTCGTTGGAGAATCGGAAAACGCCCTAAGAAAGAGGGCTTTTCGGGTCGATCGGTCGGAATACCTAAACTAAGTTATTGCATGTTAGAATTCCAAACCAAACCTACCTTTCTACATGGATTTCAAGAAGAATGGGTGAAAACCTTACCTAAGCAACCCACGGTCGGTTGTTGAAGTCAAGGGGGAGAGTTTCTCCTTGTAAGAGAGACAAGGAGTTGGAGGGGTTGGCTCACTTGGGGCCCCACCTTGATCTAGGGTCCACCTTGGATCTCTTTCTTCTCTCTTTCTCCTCTTTACTCTCCTTTACTCTCCTTCTCTCTTGGTGGTTGTAGCAAATGGGAGAGTGAGTTATAAGAGATAGGGTTTATTCCCTAGACTTGGGCCCTTTGGCCTTAAGTCCCCTCAAATTCCTAAAATAGCATACTAGGTCTCCCTTTTTGAGTTGGAGTGGCCCTAACACTCCTCTGGCCACCAAATTCGGTGGGTAGGTGCCCTATGGCCCGATTAGGGCCCGTGTAAAATTTGGGAACAAACGGATAGACAATTGTGGGGTTTGAGTCAACGATTTTGATCTTTAAACGGCCCTATGGGGTCCATTCTGGTGATTTGAGTAATTCTGGTGGTCCTCTAGTTATGAAATCTCTAGGATAGGTGCTTCATGGCCCGATGAAGGGCCATGCAAAATTTGGGGACGATCGGACTTGGGGTTTGGTCGTACGGGTCCGATTTGTGATCGACGGTCACCGACCCACGATCGGGTCCCAGAGTTGGTGGACGGGTGTAGGAAAATTCATTAGACCTCCACTGTAAATATGGAAGAGATCCGATGGTCGGATAGCCTGAAATCTCGGTTTCATTTGCAAGCGCCAGATTTGGTCCTGGCATGGGTGGGGTGCATTTAGTCAGTGCCAGATCCCACGTCTAAGTGTCCACTGGGTCCGCGGTCCGCGATGGTCCACAAGCCCAGTGAGCTCTACGGTTCCCTAAATTTTTAGATTTTTCTGACCTTTCGGCGTCGCGGTATAGCCCGTACGGGCTGTTGCTCAGTGTAAATGGTCATCCAGCTTGGCGGCCCGTACTTGGTCTTACCATGGCCTGTCTGATTTCTTCAAACGGGCTAATTCTAGATTAATTAGCTTATGGTACCCCTACCACGAATGTTTTAAACGTTCGGTCCTGCGGAAAATCCTACGTGGACGCCCCAGGACACTGTACCGATCGGACAGATTATTACAATCTACCCCCCTTATAAATAAATTTCATCCTCGAAATTTGTACCTGATCATATTGCCGAAGCAGGGTTGGGTAATGCTTGCGGACTTCTGCTTCCATCTCCCAAGTGGCCTCTTCTTCATCGTGATGGGTTCATAGTACCTTGACCAACGGGATGACTTTGTTGCGTAAGACTTGCTCCTTCCTATCAAGTATTCGAGTGGGTCGAAGAAGGTAAGTGGCGTTTTTCTTAAGTTTCACATGTTCTCACTTGATGATATGCGAAGGATCAGGGACGTACTTCTTCAACATTGATACATGGAAGACGTTATGCACTCCGGCTAGAGGTGTGGGTAGGGCCAAGCGATAGGCGATCGCACCCACACGGTCCAAAATCTGAAATGGCCCGATGAACCGTGGCGCAAGCTTTCCCTTCTTGCCAAAGCGCAAAACGCCCTTCATTGGGGAGATCTTAAGAAATACGTGGTCCCCAGCTTCAAATTCTAAGTCCTTTCGCCTTGTGTTGGCATAGCTTTTGTCTGCTTTGACCCGTCAAGAGGCGGCGCCGGATAATTCCAATCTTTTCGGTCGTGATCCGCACCAGATCCTGTCCTAGCAAACCCTTCTCGCCAATTTTCTCCCAACAATGTGGGGCTCGGCAGGGACGCCCATACAAGGCCTCATAAGGCACCATGCCGATGCTAGCTTGGAAGTTATTGTTGTAGGCGAACTCGGCATATGGGAGGCAATCGTCCCAGCTCTCCTGGAAGTCCAGAACACAAGCACGTAACATATCTTCCAAAATCTGGTTCACCCGTTCGGTTTGTCCATCTGTTTGAGGGTGGAAGGCGGTGCTAAACTTCAGTTTCACTCCCATAGCTTCTTGAATGCGGGTCCAGAAAATCGACGTGAAACGAGTATCTCGGTCCGACACAATCTCCAATGGGACGCCATGGAGTCGCACTATCTCCTTGCTATATAGTTTAGCCAAGTCATCGGCGGAGCTAGAAGTCTTGATTGGCAGGAAGTGGGCTGATTTGGTTAGCCTGTCCACAATCACCCATATCGAGTCGTACCCCTTTCTAGTCTTGGGTAACCCGGCAATGAAGTCCATAGATATGAAGTCCCACTTCCATTCTGCTATAAGCATGGGCTGCAACAGGCCTGGCGGTCGACGGTGTTCAGCCTTAACTTGTTGACAGGTGAGGCATCGGGTTACATATTCCGCTATTTCCTTTTTCATGTTGTCCCACCAATAGGTTCGCTTTAGGTCCCGGTACATCTTTGTACTACCAGGATGTATCGCCAACTTGAAATTATGGGCGGCATTTAGAACTTCTTCTTGTAATCCCTGGAGGTTGGGAACACATAGGCGGCCTCTGTACCGCAATCCCCCATCGGTGCCGACTCTCCATTCAGACTTCCCATCGTTCTTAGCCCCTTCCCTCATTTTCTTCAATAGCTCGTCGCCCGCTTGGGTTTCAATGATTTTACTGTCAATCATTAGCTGGGCTTGAATGTGAGCTATGAACTCATAAGGTTCCTCCACTGTCAGCTTCATGTCGAAGTCCCGAACGAACTCCACCATGTCTCACTCTCTCACCATTAGCGGGGCCGCAAACTCGATTGTCTTCTTGCGACTTAAGGCGTCTGCCACCAAGTTGGCCTTGCCAGGATGATATGAGACGTCAAACTTGAAGTCTTTCAGCGTCTCCATCCAGCGACGTTGTCTCATGTTCAGGTCCTTTTGGGTGAAGATGTATTTGAGGCTCTTATGATCAGAGAAGAGCTCAAACTCCTCACCATAGAAATAGTGCCTCCATATCTTCAATGCAAAAATTACCGCCGTAAGCTCGAGGTCATGAGTAGGGTAGTTCTCCTCTTGCTTCCTTAACTGTCGATACGCATATGCAATTGTCCTGTCTTTTTTGCATGAGTACACAACCCAAACCCACATGAGAGGCGTCAGTATATATGGTGTACTTGACCCCTTGCTCGGGTAGCACAAGCACAGGTGCTGACGTCAACTTGTCCTTCAACTCTTGGAAAGCCGCCTCCGCCTTTTCATTCCAGGCAAATTTGAGGTCCTTCCGAGTTAGCTGGGATAGCGGCCGGGCTATCTTCGAGAAGTCTCTAATGAATCTGCGGTAATAGCCTGCAAGACCAAGGAAGCTTCGCACTTCCGTAACCGACTTCGGTTGCTTCCAATTTTGTACTGCCGCCACCTTGGCGAGATCCACAGATATCCCTTCCTTAGACACTACATGCCCCAAAAATTTGACCTCCTCCTTCCAGAAGGCGCATTTCCTAAATTGCGCAAACAGTCGATTTTTCTCTAGGGTTTCGAAGACTGCCCTTAAATGTTCTCCATGCTCTTCACGGCTCTTTGAATAGATTAATATGTCGTCGATAAACACGATGACGAACCTGTATAAGAAGGGCCTAAGGACTCTGTTCATGAGGTCCATGAAGACCGCTGGAGCGTTGGTGAGTCCAAACGGCATAACTAGAAACTCGTAATGGCCAAAACAGGTTCTGAAGGCCGTTTTCTGAATATCCTCGTCCCTAACTCGCAACTGATGGTACCTTGATTTTAGATCGATCTTGGAGAAATATTGAGCACCCCTCAACTGGTCGAACAAATCATCGATTCTAGGCAACAGGTATTTGTTCCGAACCGTCATTTGGTTCAGCCTTCTGTAATCCACACATAGTCGCAAAGAGCCGTCCTTCTTTTTTACGAATAGGACCGGGGCTCCCCATGGCGACACGCTGGGTCTGATGAAGCCTGACTCTAGCAAGTCATCGATTTGAGTCCGCAATTCTTTCATCTCACATGGAGGCATGCGGTAGGTAGGCAAGGAGATGGGCTTGGCTCCAGGAACCAAATCAATCGTGAAGTCTATCTCACGTCGAGGGGGTAGTCCAGGTATATTTTTGAATACGTCCCAAAAATCCTGGACCACGGGTGTGTCCGTTATCGAGGGTCCCGAGTATCCGTCCTCCAATGAAGCATAACACATAATTTTGCGTTCGTAGCTGACCTGGACCGAAAATGTGAGGGAAGAGTCGTCGTCCTCAAATATCTTCACTGTCTTTGCATCACAATCCATTTCTACTTTCATCATTGTCAACCAGTCCATGCCCAGGATGACGTTGTAGTGGAAGATTTTGGTCACCATCAAATTCACGTGGGCCACCTTGCATTCCAAGTCGATGGGGCAATCATAACATATCTTCGTCGCCTCTGTAAAAGTGTCGGCGGCAGCAATGATCTTTACCCCCACGAAGGGGCTAGGGCGTAGCCCCAAATGCTTGACAGTTGCATGAGATATGAGAGAAGCAGTGGACCCGGTGTCCACTAAAAGGAATATGGGAGTACCTTGAATGTGAGCCGTCACCTCAAAGGCCGTAGGAGTAGGGATTGCCGCATCTTGGCCCTCAACCGCTAGGGCATGCACCCGAGCCTGCTGTGGATAATTTGGCCGCTACATGGGCCGTTGTGGCGGTCTAACCAGAGGCGGTGGTGGACGTCGAAACTGCTGATTTGGCCCCATTGCCCGCAGGGGCGGGATCTGTAAGGCCAGCTGTGGAGGCCTAATATTGCGCTGCGGCGGTGTGAATCCGAGGTCTCTCATCATCATAAAATAATAGGGCTCTGAATGTCCCACTCTCCTGCAATAGGTACATATCTGGGCCGGTCGCGTAGAAGGGGCCGGTGCGGCGGCTAGTCGGGGTGGTAAGCTAGGACGCGCCTTTTTCCCTGTAAAAGAGGAGGACGGTCCCTCCACCCTGTTTCGCGGCCCTAACTGTGAGCGGTTTCGGGCCACCTGCTCCTCATCCTGCTCCGCCCTGATGGACATCTCGACAAGCTCGGCGTATGTCCTGGTGTTGACGCAACATATCTTGGAGCGAATACCGCTCCTCAAGCCCGCCGAAAATTACATCATCTTAATCGCCTCGTTGGCGATCATCTCGGAAGCATAGCGCGACAATTCCGTGAATCGGTTTTCGTATTGCGCTACCGACATGCTCCCTTGTTGTAGGCGGAGGAATTTATTTTTCCTCTCATGTTGATACGTTTGAGGGAGATACTTTCTAGTGAAGCGGGCCTCGAACTCCTCCCACGTCCATACGTGGCTCTCAGGGATGGAGTGGAGTACGCTTTCCCACCACAAGTTTGCCTCTTTCTCGAAGAGGTAGGAAAGAAGCTCAACGCTCTCTGCCTCAGTGCAATGGAGAGGCCTAAGTAGTTTGGTGACCCGATTGAGCCAGTATCCTGCTTCCTCGGGGAGGTGGGTGCCTGCGAACGTAGGCGGTCTGTACCGCTGGAACCGCTCAAACAAGTTACTCACGTTGTTTGCGGGTGCGGTTAGACCGGGTGGCGGCGGTTGCGGCACACCCATGTTCTGGGCCATGGCCCCCATCATAGTGGCCATCATCTGCTGCTGTTGTTGCATATTAGTGACCATCATCTGCTGCTGCTGTTGCATGAGGAGCAACATCTGGTCCACTCGATCCATAACCGGCGGTGGAGGAGGTACAGATGCTGCGGCCTGCGGTGGCGGAGCATTCGAGGCCGCCTCTTGGGTAGTGCTACCCGTATTCTGAGATCCATTTCCGCCAGGGGGGCCTTGCGGATCGTCAGGGAGGAGGTCCCTCTCAACTAGGCCGCCATGAGGTAGGCGGATGAATCGGCCCTCTGGTCGAGGAGGCATACCTGTAAAACATCCTTGGACAGATTAGGTGCTAAAACATCTCTCGTACCTAGTTTATGCGTACATATGCAAGATTCATATACAATCCGTTTGTGTATATAGGCGTCACTCATACAAGCATTTCCATAGCAATAAGAAATTTTCGAGGCAATCCATAACTTCACATTGATTTCAAAATGCCATGAGTATGGCCAATTACATGTTGCAGCATGGATTACACAGATTACTAGTCATGCTAAATGAAAAGAAAGTACAGGCTAGTTGAACAAAAGTCCTAAGCATCCATCAGTACACAAGATTAGATCCCAAACAACTTAAATCTAACTATTAATCATCAGTAGCGTCGTGATGCTACTCGTCTGAGTCGGGCTAAAGCGGGGGCGCTTCTTCCCCCTTGCTGCAGCAGATCAGGGCCTTTATGGCTCGGTACATCTTCTTGTTCCATTTCTCTTGCTTCTCCTGGTTCCTTGCTTGAGTCTCCCTGATCTGTGTCACCTCTGCCTTAAGCGCATCCAAGCGCTCACGCATGTCTGGGATGATAAGCGGTTCCCTGCCGGCTCTTTCGATCTCATCTGCTCCCCCTTCCCCTTCAGCTTCTTCCTCCTCCTCATCCTCGTCTTCGTCCTCTTCCTCCTCGCTTCCGCCACTATCACCTTCTTCTTCGATTGGATCCCCGTATCGATCAATGTGGGTCTGTCGCTGCTTTGGGCCTATCTTCATATTATTCAACATGTCGTCTCCCAAGATCAGCGTCGGTATATAATTCTCGTCCGATCCACCCACGCCATACTGCTGAGCCAGCCGACAAACTAGACGGCCGAATGGAAGGAATACGTCTTTTCGAGTCGCCCTGGCGGCCCTCACGATCTGGTGGAGTACTATGCTAGGGAGACATACGTCTACTCCCTGGCCTACCTGATACAAGAATTCCACCATATAACGGGAGCACTCGGTGCGGTTCTTCAACCTTGGATAAATATTATGAGTGTCAATACGGTGAAGTATACGGTATTCTGGGGTCAAGCTGGCCGCACTCAGGCCGACTTCTCGCCTCCATTGGACAACCTGCCAGCAAAGGAAGCGTGTCCGCTCGTTGCGGGCCTGACTCGTATCCAGGTTTCCTTCCTCAATCTGCACCTCTCCCTGTGGCACGCCCAGCACATTTGCAATGTCTGCCACCCCGAACGAGAACCTCTTACTTCCCATCACAAGATCAAAGCCTAAGGGCTTGAATTTTGGATTTCTAATCCGCACGTAAAAGGCTCTAGCCCGCCCTTCATCCGCTTGGGAGTCTCCATAGAATATCTGGCCCCATCCCTTTTCCATGTAACGACCGAGTAGGGCGATATTATCGAACAAGTGCTCCTCTACGGAGGCTTCAAAGGCAACATTGCGTACTTGAAAATTTCTCAAATCTTCAACGGGCAGTTGGGACGCTTGCCTCGCGAGAGCCCTTTGAGAGTCGTTCTTCCGCTTTGATCGAACTTTCGAGATTTGTTTTCCCTTTGTATCGGCCCTTTACTTGCTTCGCCTTTCCTGGCTCGGTCCGGGCTCGGCGGGAGCCGGCCTCTTCTTACCCATGAGTGATAAGATCACCGGGATGGAGAGGAGGGAGATAACGGTTGCTAAAATAGTCATTTCCTTTGGCTAAGATGGATTTGGGGTCGAGAGATGTGGGATGATCGTTGGAGGAACGACCTTAGGAAGGGCTTGAGGGTAGACCTAGGAATGGGTTTAATGTTGGACTCGGGATGGGTTCATTGATGAGGTAGTTGCGGTCGGTCTAGAGAATTTAAAAAGAAAAAGAAAAGAAAATGAAGTTTGGAAATGGGAGTTGAAGAAGGGAAATGTAGAAGAGTGGGGGTGGGTTTGAGGAAGGGCTTGAGAATAAGAGAGAGGGATGAGAAATGTGAAGGAGGAAAGGAAATGTAAGATGGGGAAAGCTTCCGCTTTTTTTTTTTTGAGAAAGGGCTTGAGAGTGAGGGAAGGAAGTGAGAAATGAGAAGAAGGAGAGGAAATGGGAAATGGGGAGAGGAGAAAATGGGTTTTCCTATGGCTTTAGGAGAATGGAATGTGGTGGAGGGAGAGATTTGGGTGTGCTAGGGTGTTTAGAGGGCTATGGGAGTGAGTCTCACCCAAAATCGGATGGCCCAAGTGATAAAATACCACTTTTGGCTTCTAGGCGGGGTCCCGCGTGCACACTGGAAGGTCGGGCGGGGTGCAACGCCGAGCGGGGGGGGGGGGGGTGGGGGGGGGTGCCACGCCGGCAACAAGCAGGCGGGCGGGGTGCGCCCGTGAGCGGACAGGGTCGGCGGGGTCCACTCTTTCCGCCATTTCTCGGCCACCCGTAAGACTCCCGAAGAGGTTCTATATATGGATTTGGGGTAGAATGAGCAGATCTACGCATTGGGCTTAGTGGCGTTGCGAGATTCTTCCCGGTCTGGATCCAAAATTTAATTTTTCTACCTCCTCTCCAGTTCCCGCAGTCCCGCATTCGCCCTTTCCTAGTTTTCCCCGACTGGGCTGGAGTAAATACGTTGGGTCCGATATTAGCTCATTCGGATCTGGATGAGGGCTTATACAGCCCAATCGCTCAGCCCACAGTTCGTCTCTATCCCGCCAACTTGGCTAGCGGCACTACGTTGCGCTAACTTGGGTAGCAAGACTAGTCCCCTATTCCTCATCCGAAAGTGGGAAGGTTCCTAGGGTTTCGTAATTCCTACTACGTAGCCTCTCAAGTCAGCGAATGCGTTAGCGGGTTCATGACCAATGGCCCTATTAATTCCAAACCATGCTCTGATACCAACTTGTAACACCCTGAAAATTGGGGGTTGCGCGCATCCGCTCAACTCCCGAGTTCCCGAGAGTCACTATTACAGATTTTCATTAATGTGCATTTAATCTGTTTAAGTTGCGCAGCCTGAAATTCTCTGAATATGAAACATGAACACGCAAGTCTGCTGAAATGAAAGAGGTTTGACATATATATGTACAAGTCTAAAATATAAATGGGTCGCACAAGGCGTTGCCCAACCAAAACAACAAAAGAATATTTTGTCCAAAAGAATGAGGTTGAGCCCATTGCCCAGCCATCCAATCCCGCCCCTCAAGCAGGCGTCGAGCCCTCCATCAGCTGGAAGTATGACAGCTCGTCCTCCTCGTCCAGGCACGCCTCGCTAGGCTCCTCCAATCCCGAGCCACCTGCATCTATGAAAGGGTCTGGTTGGTGTTTTAAAACACCGTCCCAGAGTGGGAGTGAGTGATCAACTCAGTGGGTGCTATTAATCTCAAGTTATCACAGGCAACAATTTTAATATGATTTTAATGAAAAGCAGACAATCGCATACGCCTAAGTAATCTTATTAATGCGCATGTATGCAACATGACATGATGCATGACCTCACCACAACGCTCCCTCGTGCGACAACATCTCACGATCGCTAATGCCAACACTCTCTCAGTGCGACCTCGACTGCTGAGTCGCCAACCTAACTAATGCGATGCAATGCGTCGTGTTAGCCGAGTGGTTAGTTAGGTTCATTCGTCCAGCCGATTGGAGAATCTGGTCCACCCCACATATTAATGCCCTAATCTGGGTGCACCCCCCAATGCGTGAGGCCAAGACCCCCAATGCGTGAGGCCGAGGCCCCGCAGTCCGTGATCCCGTCGAGTTCCTCATCCCCAACTTCAAGTACATGAGGAGTGCCAAAAGAAAGGGATCGCTCGCGGTCACTACGGGGAGGCGCGGTACCCCAGCGTAGGCCGTCAGCTCGGACACAGTGTCCCATTCCACCATGCCCGGCTCACGAGGCTTGGACCAATTCCAAGTGGGTTATTGATGAGCTACAATGGTTGTAGGGTGTCCCAGGTTTCATACAAGTGTGAGCAGAACAGGGTTAACAATCATGGTTGGTCAGACAGTGGGCTAGACCGCACGAGTCTAGGCAAGTGCATAGCGGAACGACATCGGGTGCGAGCAACCCATGTAGTTTAACTACAGCCGCCCACACACACTCGCCCAAATCCATGGGATTAGCCTCAAGGCGGTCTTACCAACGAGACCGCCTTAACTCTCATTGTTTTCTTGTCCAACCCTATGGTATGGATGGTGGTTCACAACAAGTCAACGGTCAGGGTTATCAGCTAGCAAAATCATCATCATGTTCCTCACACCTCAACATATAATTCAGATTCTTCTAATAAGCAAGCTAACACAATTTAAGAGCACTGGTGCTAGTGTGTGGGTGTGTGTGTGTTGGTGAGGAAGTTGCTCACTTCCGACAACTCATGGAATCAATTTTACACAGGAAACAAAAGAGGCACGCATGTTATAAGGCATTGTCATATGAGCAATTTTGACAAATCATCAACGAGCGATTGTCAAATTTGCACCAAGTCATGCAAGAAGCAAGAATAGCATCATGTGAGGAAATCAAATAAAACAATACAATTCCATATCACTCTAAATAAACATAAATTCCTAGGTTTTCTCTATACTCTCCAAATGCATCAACCAAGCTATCAAAATCACTAAACTCATATTGAAATTGGTGCTAAGTCACCTAGGAGTAATAGTCCGCACCTATGGCTCGTTGGAGAATCGGAAAACGCCCTAGGAAAGAGGGCTTTTCGGGTCGATCGGTCGGAATCCCTAAACCAAGTTATTGCATATTAGAATTCCAAACCAAACCCACCTTTCTACATGAATTTCAAGAAGAATGGGTGAAAACCTTACCTAGGCAACCCACGGTCGGTTGTTGAAGTCAAGGGGGAGAGTTTCTTCTTGTAAGAGAGGCAAAGAGTTGGAGGGGTTGGCTCACTTGGGGCCCCACCTTGATCTAGGGTCCACCTTGGATCTCTTTCTTCTCTCTTTCTCCTCTTTACTCTCCTTTACTCTCCTTTACTCTCCTTCTCTCTTGGTGGTTGTAGCAAATGGGAGAGTGAGTTATGAGAGATAGGGTTTATTCCCTAGACTTGGGCCCTTTAGCCTTAAGTCCCCTCAAATTCTCAAAATAGCCTACTAGGTCTCCCCTTTTGAGTTGGAGTAGCCCTAACACTCCTCTGGCCACCAAATTCGGTGGGTAGGTGCCCTATGGCCCGATTAGGGCCCGTGTAAAATTTGGAAACAAACGGATGGACGATTGTGGGGTTTGAGTCAACGGTTTTGATCTTTAAACGGCCCTGTGGGGTCCATTCTGGTGATTTGAGTAATTCTGGTGGTCCTCTAGCTATGAAATCTCTGGGATAGGTGCTTCATGGCCCGATGAAGGGCCATGCAAAATTTGGGGACGATCGGACTTGGGGTTTGGTCGTACGGGTCCGATTTGTGATCGACGGTCACCGACCCACGATCGGGTCCCAGAGTTGGTGGACGGGTGTAGAAAAATTCATTAGACCTCCACTGTAAATATGGAAGAGATCCGATGGTCGGATAGCCTGAAATCTCGGTTTCATTTGCAAGCGCCAGATTTGGTCCTGGCATGGGTGGGGTGCATTTAGTCAGTGCCAGATCCCACGTCTGAGTGTCCACTGGGTCCGCGGTCCGCGATGGTCCACAAGCCCAGTGAGCTCTACGGTTCCCTAAATTTTTAGATTTTTCTGACCTTTCGGTGTCGCGGTATAGCCCGTACGGGCTGTTGCTCAGTGTAAATGGTCATCTAGCTTGGCGGCCCGCACTTGGTCTTGCCATGGCCTGTCTGGTTTCTTCAGACGGGCTAATTCTAGGTTAATTAGCTTATGGTACCCCTGCCACGAATGTTTTAAACGTTCGGTCCTGCGAAAAATCCTACGTGGACGCCCCAGGACACTGTACTGATCGGACGAATTGTTACAACATTATCCATTACTAAAAAGTGGTCGAGTGAAAAGTGATCATGCTGAAACAGTTCTATAACATATGGCAAGTTCAAAAGGAAGTTTTAAAAATATCCGACCGTGTTGAAATCTTTATAGTAATCATTAGAACGTTGGAAACATTCGAATGATTAATTTAAAGCTATAAAGAGCAAGGGAATGCAACTGAAAAAAATTCTACATGACTCATTTTCAGAGGATAAACCACACCATTTAATAATTGCATAATCATTTTAAGCAACGTTGTGCAAGTGGCTAAATAGGCCACCAATTTTATTGGAACTCGGTTATATATGGTTAATTTTTAACGTATCTACCTATCTTGACACCCGGGGTCCTGGTTGTTCGATTTGAATTGAGTTGCACATTCAATTTCAACACGCCTACATTAATCATGTGGTCAATTTTGAAATTAAACTGCAAGAGTCTCTTTCTCCGAGTCTTTGTGACTTACCTTACAGGTTAGATGGCAAATAAATATATGGGTGGCCACATAAATATATGGGTGGCCACCATGAAGTTTCTTGCAAAGTTTCTAACGGCGGGAATTCAATCATGGTTGTGTTCCGGTGGTATGGTCCACATAAGATTTGGATTTGCTTCATTTTTGTGATGATGCTCTGAAATGATCTGCTCAAAATAGATGTACAGTATGGGCGTAATACATATACACCACACTGAGCCTCACAGGTGGGGTCCACCCATCTACCCAAGCCGTGCCAAACCCCCCAAATCTGAGGCAGACTCGGCGAGAAAGCCTTTGGAAGGAAGTTCATGCATTAGGAACCTATGTGGGGCCATTATGATGTATGTGAGAAATTCACTCCATTCACCTGTTTTGAGAGTTCATTTTATGGCATGTGATAAAAAAATTGAGCTGGATCTAAGGCTCAAATGGGCCACATGAGAGGAAACAACGGAGATTCAACAACCATTCTTGACCATTCATGTGGCTGCAAATGTTTTGTATCAGAATATTTTTTATGTTTCCATTTTAATACCAATGGGGATGACCTTATAAACGTTTTGATAGCATATAAGCATTAACGTGAAGCCCATGAAGGTTCCAACCGTATACTCTAGATTTCCCTCTCATGTGTCCTACTTTAGTTTTTGATGTAACTTATTTTTTGTCACACGTCCTAAAATGAACTCAAAAAGTGGATGAACGGAGTGGATTGATCAAAAACATCATCGTGGTCCCCACTTAAGTCACCAACACAACTTTCTTCCAAAGGCTTTAGCACCAAAATGGGTGGGATTTATTTAATCGTTTGGATTACACATAAAAACTATGCAATACGTTGGATCTGACTTCTGGTATTGGACGCCAAAACTGATCCAACTTCCGAATTTAATAAAAACAGCAGCTTTGTCTCGTTATGCATTTAATACCATACAATACGGTCAAAATCAGCTATCCAAACACGCCAAGATTGTATGTGGTTCCAATGTATTTTCTATTATACTATTCAATCTACTGCTATTGTAAAATAAGTTCGTTCTACAACATGATGTGTGGAGCCCACTACAATGCACCACCCACATCTAATCTGTCATTAAAGTGAGCTTTTTCAAGATTAACCACCGTCCTAAAAACCAAGCTAGTAAAAAAAACGACTGCATCACAACATGGGGAATGATTGAAATGGGCCACCCACCTTTAAGACCTTTTAAATTGTGTGTGGCCCAATGTGTTCTATGCACCCCATCCAATCCATTCAAAGAGGCCGGTCGGCGTTCAAACCAGCTATTTTAAAACTCAATTAGGCTTACTGTATGAATTTAAATGTTTTAGGCATGATTTTACATGATATGACTTGTTCGTTATGTCAGACAAGGCATGAATCCGGAACTCCAAAGATGACATCAGGCATTATAAAATAGGTTTATTCCGAAAGGGGTGCAAGGAACATGCTTACCATGGAATAACGTATCTCATTGACCTCGTAAACACAATAATCAATATGAAGTGAGCACAATAACCAAGATCCTTGGGCCCACTTGTATTGTGTGTGCCATCCAATCCATTCATTATGCGGCGTTTGGTGCATGGTATCAGATGAGATTAGATGGGATGGAATTACGTTTGATTCCATGCAAATTTCATCAACCGTTTGGGGAGGATGGGAAGGGTTGGCAACAAACGGGATGGAATTCCATTTAGTCTTGTGTGAGATTTCAGTGGATTTTGAAATCCACTATACAGTGGACCCCACATTGATACGTGTTTTATACATGCCGTCCATCCTTATACAGCTTTTACACACGACATTATGTTTATACATGTATATAAGTGGCCAACATCCGTGGTGAATTTGGTTAGTTGATTACAATTATATGTTTCACCAAATAGAATTTTACTTAATTTAGCGTTTTTCTCGTAACAAGAATTTTATCTCTAACATGGGCTTAGTTGTGCAATTGAAATTCTTTACTTGATTCATCTCCATGTGCTTCGGTCCCCCAACAGATTGCACTTGCTCCGAATACTTGTGGCCAGTGCTATGTGTTGGGGGCCTTGCACAAAATCTTATGATCTAGCCTCCCAAATACAAATCAGAATTATAAATAAGATAATAAAACAATAAAATAAATCAAAGTATAAATCACATCACACGAGAGATTTTTACGTGGAAAACCCTCATAGAGGTAAAAATTATAAGACCTCGGGACCATGGAAATGTCCATGACAAATCCACATTCCTTTTGCATGCTTTTAAAGTCAACAATAAAATGGGATTCTAAAAAACAGGTATATCCAAAACTCGTATGCACCATATCACATGAAACTATGAGAACTGAAGGGTGACAACTTTTGTGTGGGGATAATATTTGTTCTTGTAATTTATCTAAGTGGTGATAACCTTCCGAACGGATTAAATGGCATAGAAACATCATGGTTAGCTCCAAGAAGGTTTCAATGGTGGATGTTTTTATACCTACTTTTTTATTTTCGGTGGTCCACCAAAGTTTTAAGATGGTCGGAGAATCTAAGAAAAATATTATGTTAGAAAATTGAATACACCAATTTTAGGGCCCCTTCTCGGAAGAATTTAAACCGTTGATTCTTTTGTTGTGCTAACTGTCCATCCGCATTCTTAAGATTCTATTATCAAGGGTATTTTTTAATCATGGTGGAATGCAACGTCCAATGGTTTGAATTATCGAAACATTGTTGCCACCTGTCATAACTAAAAATGCTTGTACTCTATATGGAAAGATGCCAGAGATGTATCATGAAGGTACAATTGATCTGTGAGGAATCTTCTTTTGTTTTTTTTTTTTTCTTTTCAAATTCGGAATAAAACTAAAGAAATAAAATTGCTTAGTGACAATGATAGTATCAAGTAGGGTGCTATGTGAAAAAAAGCTTTGCGGGATTATGAAAACATAAATTACAAGAGATAACGAGAATACCCGATTCGAACAAGCCCTTGAAAACCCATGACAAATTATAAAGTTTTAAGATACATTCTAATCATGATTACACACACACACACACACACACACACAATAACGAGAATACCCGATTCGAACAAGCCCTTGAATACCCATGACAAATTATAAAGCTTAATGATACATTCTAATCATGATTACACACATACACACACACACACATATATAATATATATATATATATATATATATATATATATATATATATATATATATATATATATATATATATATATATATATATGCACACATATATATACACACACACACACACGCATATATATATATATATATATATATATATATATATATATATATATATATATATATATATATATATGGCTTTTTAGAGAATTATAATCGAAATTAGAAACAAATCCCGCAGATACACAATTCTGCGTAACTTTGTGCATTTATTCGATGACATCGAACAACTTTCGATATCATCGAACAATATTCGATTACATCGACCTAATATCAAAACGTTCTAGTGACTAAACATAGAAATTTCAAATTTTTACGATGGCATCGAGCGGGACTTTGATGTCATCGAACAACTTTCGATGACGGCATTGAACTTCCTTCGATGCATCCAACATGACGCCCAAAGTGTCTAGCAAACAATAGGGAAAATTCCTAAATTTTGCGATGGCATCGAGCCGACGGCATCAAACTGTCATTGATAGACATATTCATTTACAAATTTAAGACAACAATCAACACACTGCACTCTCATCATCTTCCAAAGGTGCCAAACTGATGGGATTTTGCAACACTTGCATTATATGCACTACCTCGTGCTTATAGTGGTCGATCTTTTTGTCCCCATCATGACATTGGCTATGAGGAGGTTGAGTTCAATTATCTCTTTGTATGGGAGAATTTCTTGTTGAAATTTATGGTTTTTATTATTTTTGAAAAAATATCAAATATTCAAAAATTTTGATATTTTTGTTTTGACGTCAAATCGCTTTTAATTTTTTTTAGGAAATGTGCTTTTGTCTAACATCGAAAATGAAAAGAAGAAAATCATAATTTATATATGAAGGTGTGTGTAATATTGTTACTTGGAGCTTTTGAAGATTGAGAAGATCATAGCATGCATGGGCGTGGGCATAGGTGAGGAATGCAGTTGCACACTGTTTGGCTGGTGTCGATGCCACCAGCCCTGGAAAACACTAGTGATTGAATGTCCACTGTTAAAATCTGTTTGACTAGTGTCTTGCCACCAGTCTAGGAAAACACTAGTGATTGAATGTCCCCCCGTTAAAATCTTCCTAAGGCCCACTGTACTGTTTATGGTCCACCGTACTGTTTATTTGACATTCAATCTGTTAATTAGGTCACACGGACCTAGATGAAGGGAAAAAAAAAACCAAATATCAACTTGTTCCAAACACTATTTCCTATGATGTGGTCCGGCTAAGATTGGGGTATACATCAATTTTGAGCTCATTCAATAAAATGATCTAGAAAAATAGATGGACGGCATGGATGAAACACATACATCATGGTGGGGCCCACAGAGGACCGACCGTAGCCATTGGCCAGTGGCAGGGTCACCTAATCCATTTACCCGCATGAAAGAAAAAAAAAAGCAGAAAGGGGGCGGATTTGGTCAGACCGCGGATCCACCGAGGTGGGTGAGACCCCTGACTGTAGGGCTAACAGTGATGTATGTTAATTAAATCCACACAGCGAAACCTTTTTTAAAGATAATTTTAGATCATATTAGAAAAAAATAAATGTGATTAAAATCTTAGACGGACCACACCACAGAAACAGTCATGATTGGATCGCCACCATAAAAAACTTCATGAGCTCTACCGGAATGTTTATTTTCCATCCAACCTTTTGATAAGATCAAAAACACCTAGATGAAGAGACAAATTAAATATAGTTTTGATAAAAAGTTTTTTTGGCCCACCATAAGTTTTTAATGCTCAATCACCCATATTTCAATTTTTGGATCACGCCCTAAAATGAGATTTCAATACTCATGGGCGGTGTGGATGTAGTCAAATACATCAAAGTGGGCCCACACTCAGGGGTAACACCCACCTAGGTGGATCTGGGGTCTCAGCTAAATGCCTAATCCGCTCTCACGCAAGGAAAGCGCTGTTTCCTGCGTATCCTTGAGAAGGTCTGAGCATGCTTAAATAAAAAAAATAAAATAAATAAAAAAACGAAATCCTTCCGGTATCTCTGTCTATAAAAACACGATATCCTGCACTGTCAAACATGCCACTATTTCTAACCTCCTCTCATGGCAGAGATAGACGTCCAGACCCTAACAAGGAGAATCGCCACCATCTCCAACCACCTTCTCCTTCCCCTCTCTTCATCTCCCTCATCTCCTCCTTCCATCCGACGCTGCAATGCTTCCATGGACGACAGTTACCACCGGACCCATGGCGAAGTGCCGGTGCACCCACCGTCGTGGCGGACCGTCGCCACCGACGATTCAGGGAAGGAGTTTACGGACATCATCTACGAGAAAGCAGTCGGAGAAGCAATCGCGAAGGTATGTTGTTTGGTTCGATCCTCTTTTTTCTTTTTTTCAAACAATTCAATCGAAAATGCGGTTTTGTTAAGTGAAATTTGGAGTTACTTACGAAAATGCCACTGGAGAAGCGATAGCAGCCACTCAGTACAAGGTTATTCACACAAGTGCCGTTGGAGAACCGGTTGCCCTTGTGGAAGATCAATGGTGTTATTTATGCATCTTCCATTGGATATAGAGTTTCTTTCGAAAATTCCATTGGAGAAGCAATTGGTTAGAAGGAATTCAGAGTCGGAGTTTTTTCCTATTGAAAATGTTGAAAGAATTGAGCAGAATATCTACACCAAAATGTCGCTAATGACCAATGGTGATTTAATGGTTAGTGGCATCTACACCACAATTTCGGTAACGGCCAAAATATCCGAAATCAAACCAAGTTTCACATGTCTTCTCTCTTTGTTGACTTGAATCAGTGTTGTATTACCATGTTGACTTCTGAATTCATGTCATGCTCCGTTCAACGGCTCCCATTTGAGTTGCTTACCGATATATATATGAGTCCGGATCCTCTGTTTGCCAAAACCACGACTTTCCTGCTTTTTTCCTCCTTTGGTGTAGAGTGATTGGTCTGTCTCAGTCAGCAATGAAAATTCAATGCATTCCACAATCACACCGTCCAATTAGATTGCTTGACGCAAACAGAGGATCCGTACTATATATATATATATATATATATATATTTTTCTATTTGCACTATCATGTTGCCAATGTAGATTTTTTTAAAATTTTTTAAAATTTATGGATGGCTAGTTTTGCAATATGGGTTTGGTAATCTCAAGTGTGGATTATGGTTCACAGAATTTTGAAGAGGCCTTAGTTGATTTCTTAAAACTAGATAGGTTTGGATTGTTCTGGTAGTGGTGGATGTCACTAGGTCATGTATACAGTATACTACCTCCACCACTATACACTTTCATGTTGGAAATGGGAATCCTATCAGAGATATTGGTGGACTTATAACGTAGTTTCCTGGTGAAGTTCTGATGCATCGGTTCTTTGCAAAACTACTTCTGGAAACTATGTGGAAAATGAGGACTTGCCCCTACAAACATCTGTACAACACAACACTTCTTTTTCTTTTTTTTTTCGCCTTATAGGATTTTACTTTCCAAATTTGCCCTTGAAAGTATCGTATATTTTCATGGGCGGAAGGCTTGTAGAGAAGAGTTGTATGTTAGGTCAATGGTCAATCTACCAGTTGTAAGTAAAGTGGAGATATTCTAAGGCTGTTTAGAAGCATACATTACAATGGCTCAATGTGCAGAAATTAATTGTAATGATGCAAAGGGAGACTTGATGACTGGACCACTGTATGATTGCCCAGAAAAAGGAATCGTATAAGCAGGCAGACCTTTCAGAAGATATACCAATATTCCATAGTGCCATCTGCACTAGCAATCTATGGCCGTATCTATATCTAGCTGCTGCTCACCCCTAAATTGTGAAAACCACAAGGCTTTGATCTTAGTTATTTCCTATTGTATATATCATTGTGTATATGTTTAATTGCAGAAGGTGCGAATTTGGGGTTTGATCATAGTTTATTCCTACTGTGGTTGGTAGATCTTTTTCTACAAATTTCTGTCCACCCATTATTTATAATGAAGATTTGTCACATTTTGTTTTGTTTGTTTTTTGTTTTTCTTTTTTAAGTATGAATTTGTCGGCTGTTGTTTGTAGTATATAGATACTCAACTATCCTTTGTTGTTGATCATTTCTCTAAAGTGTAGATTTAGAGAGTTCACAGCTTCTTCTTCTTCTTCTTTTTTTTGTTTGTAGATTACAATCAATCGACCAGAGAGAAGGAATGCTTTTCGTCCACAAACAGTTAAAGAGATGATTTATGCTTTCAATGATGCTAGGGATGATAGTTCTATAGGAGTGATCATCCTCACAGGGAAGGTACTTCATGGCATTGTTCTTCTTTCAGTTCTTGAGGACCTTGTGTCTCAGTATAGTTGAGCTCTCTTTAGGTTCTCATCAATCCTTCAGTGTGTCTTAGCCTAGACAGCATATTTATCTGCATAAGCACTGTGCTGTCTGTTGGATTTTCTTTTTAATATATCTGTAAGTGCAAAGTTATTGAGGATGAGCAACAACAATGCAGTAACACTATTGAGATAATGGATAAGGAGCATCACCACTCAAAGAGAAGGGTGTGAAACACCTTACTTTGCTAGGGTCTCAGCCAACTCATTAGCCTCCCTAGATACATGAATAAAAGAGAGATTTTACTTTCTAATTGCACTAACAGTAGAATAAAATCTTTTTGGTTCCTGTGCATTCACTGAAGCTTTAATAATTTGCAGGCTGGTAATTTTCTCATAGCCATGATATCCCAGGATTCTGGACTAGGTTTAGGATCAGGATTCAGGCTTCGTGTATTTTTAATGGGAACTGCAATTTGCTTGGTCACAGAAAGTTATATTAATCTATAGCTGTTTTGTTACCTTGGTTCTATCTTGGCAAGGGAAAGGGCTGGCAGTCCTTCGGGCTACACAAAATTGTAACCTGCAGTCTACAGGGTTCTCCACCAAACGTGGTTGGCGGGATTGAGATCCACCTGCATGATCAGGAATCCTTTAACATGTGTATCTACCTTGGATTTGTGCAAAGATCTTACTAGTCAGGCTATCTATCAGGACCCAGCATGGCCTGCCTATTTAGGCAATTAAAACAAAAGAGGCCAGTGGTTCCATTCTAAAAGAAAAAAGTAATCAACCAGATCATCAGGCTTGTCCCGCTTATGTCATTTTTGTAGTGGGGGCCATCCTTGATGGCCCACCTGTTGAATGGTTCCAACTTCCGGGTGGTGGGCCCTATGTGCCTTTCTGGGTCCAGCAACTACAATTTTTGTGGAGTTTTGCAGGGTGTGGACAACAAAAAGGGGTCCTCTTTAGGCTCTGGATCCATTCATTTTCTTTTCAATCTAAAACTGAAGATCTCGATATACCATTTCACCAATCTGATAAGGGAGCACAACGTTCCCTTTTATTTTACTGTCTGCATTCATTCAATGGGTTTAAGATTCTTTTTATAGGGCACCAAGGCATTTTGTAGTGGCGGTGATCAGGCAGTAAGAGGCCCAGATGGCTATGCTGATTTTGATAGTTTCGGTCGTCTTAATGTTTTGGATCTGCAGGTATGGCCTTCATTCTTTGCAAACCATGTCCTGCTTTCATACCTTGCATTCTTATTGGCAATCTGTCATTGATGCAAACTGGATACTTAGTTCCTCTTAAGTGTTTTGGGGTCTTTTGCTTATATTTATTTCTTTGTTTCACATCAAAATAAATTGTTTCTGTGTGGTGACGAACCATCTTATTTGTGTTTTACAAATTTGGTAAATTCATCGTCATCTAAACCTTCTACCAACTAATTGCGGTCGGCTACATGATTCCAAATAACTAAGTGATTATATTCATATTCATTTAAATGTTCAACTTCTAATCTCTTACAAAATATGGAATGGTTTTGAACATAGCTTTATATGCAAGTCGTGGTAACTCCCAAAGAATGGTTCTTGAAATACTGGGTTTATGCTTTTTTCTTCTTCTTCTTCTTTTTTTTTTTTGTTAAATAATTTTAATGAGTAGCCCAATATTTATTTAAGTGAAGAAAGGGAACAAGCAAACAAGTCGCCATTGGTTACTGACCATGGATTAATCTACCTTCCTCCTTTAGCAAGAGTGGCAGCAACTTTGTTTGCCTCTCTAGGCGCATGAAAGAAAGATGCATTAAGAGTGAAACAAATTTTCCTTATTTCACTGATGGTCGACAGGAAACTAGATGGATCCTGTGCAGTGGAAGAAGCCCATTTAATGACGTTCAAAGAGTCTCCTTCTACAATTGAGGGATATATGCCATAATGTTGGATTAACTTTCAAAGGGCATTTACTCGACTATTACTGTTTTAATTCGTGTAAGGATAACCAATCAGTGAATTACTATAACTTTTGCCACTTAAATATCAGTGGAACTATATTTCATACTAGAAACATGATCCAATAGCCAAACTTTTTTTTAAATGGAGATGATCTGCTTACAAGTGTTCTCATGGCATTTGCCTCTTAAGGAACAGATGACAGAATTCTACTGTATCATCCTCTAATCATTTATGTTCTTCTTTATGCAGGTACAGATTCGCCGTCTTCCCAAGCCAGTAATAGCGATGGTATAGACTTCTTTCCGCTGTGCACGTCCAGATCTATTTATTTATTTGATTTTAAACTTGGAGCAATAATTTATCTTTCTTATTTCAACATCAGGTTGCAGGTTATGCTGTTGGAGGTGGACATATATTACACATGGTTTGCGATTTAACAATTGCAGCTGATAATGCCATTTTTGGCCAAACAGGTCCAAAGGTGCTAGTTCTTTTTTCTGTTATCACTTGTTTGCTAGTCACTAGGTACACTTACTGATCCAAAACTGCTTTGAGACACACAAAATGGCTTACTCGGGTTACCATGTGATTGATCATACTTCAATTGTTGAAACTTTTGATTGATTTTTATAATTTATTGCTCAACTAGATCACTTTGTGCATTGGTCTTTTATAATTTTTATTCGAGTTTTTACTCTGTTATTGATCATATTTCAATTTATTGAAACTTACTGTTATATATATAATTTTAATAACTTTATGGCTCATTTGCATTTGTATTCTTGATAACCTCTTCCAGGGTTTCTCCTTTTCATGGTAGCTTTTATTGTCTTTGCACAGAATTCTCCTCTAGAACAGATTCGAAAACATTTTTTCCTGATACTCTGGTTCCCATAGGACCGAAATTGGCATGGGTCCTGATGCAGGACATGAAATTTAAATATGATGTGCAAGATTTCAGGCTTAAGATCACGTTAGTTCAGAAACAATTACACAAAAATTCTACATCCCACAGAAAAGTTCAAATATTTTTTTAAGGGGAATCTATACGGGTCCAGGCCTATACATGATAGGGCCGGATCAATAAAATTTATGAACCAAACGATGCTCAAAGATAAGAAATAATCATCCACACATGCATAGTAATCAACTCCTAATCCAAGGGATTCCCCAAGTTCAATTCAAGGAACCCTAGGGTGAGAAAATGGGGCAAATAAATTAGGGCTAATGCAAGCTAGGGTTAGAGTTTATGAAATAAGAATGAAAAGAGGAAAACAAGAAGAAAACCTGACCCAGAGAAAGCTCCTGCGTGCGGACGGTGACCCGGGGCTGACGCACGTGCGCAGGTGGGCTGACCACACGTGTGATGGAAGCCCATCTTCCCAAATTGACACCTTGGCCTTGGTCGGCCAGGGGAGGCCTCCAATCCCTCCAAATTTGACGACGATCCAGCATACGGTCTTGGTGTGGTGCTCCGTCGAAGTTTCAACCCTCCTACAGGTCCAGATTCTGGAAACTGACCATAGGGGGATGAATGGCTGCAAAAGCTGAAAAATTTAAAGCAATGATGATGATAGAAGATGAGAGATATGGATGAGAGATGGTAGGGATGGATGGGGATAGATGTGGCTTCGAAAAGGGAGGGTTTCGCACCCACTTGAATTCTCCCACAACTCACGAAAAGAGCAGAAAAATAAAGCAGGAATTTTTATAAAGCTTGAATAAGTGAAAAGAACTACAAGGGGTGCCTGTTTATAGGGAAAACCCTATACCCCAAAACCTCGTACCATATGTGCAACCTATTACTTGGCGATGAAGTAAACTAAAATAAAAACCAAACAAAGAAATCTAAAGCATTCATGATGTTCTAAATAATAACAATAAGCAAAACCTAAAATATGAAATCAATCCGACGAGTGGGCCACGATTATGAGATCCCATGATAGGCTTTTCTTGACTATCGGGACTACCCTTTTGAACAAAAACTTTGTCTTCTAGATAAGAGGCCCTCCTTGGACGTCGTCATCGATCCATATCGACGGTGGAGTCCTCCTTCTTGCGTACGTGCGTAGGGGGCCCGGTGTGCATGCGCGTGTGCGCGGGATGTCCCCATCAATTCTCCCCGACTGCGAAGATTTCACCACTGGTAAAATAAAACTCCTGAACCGCTCCGAGATGTAAGGATCAAGTCTCTGAAGCTCCTCCTCAGCGAGCCAGATATTGGTTGAAGCTGGACGTGACTTCCACTTGACTAAGAACTTCTGAAGCCCACCGTCCGACGTTGAAACTATCTGATAGTCTAGGATATCCTCTCATTCTTCTCTGGGTGTGTGAAGGTTAGATATGGTAGGTAGAGGCTGGGAAGAGTAGGTATGAGAGGTAGAGGTTGAGAAAATGGGTCGGGAGGGGTGGGTATGGGAGGTAGAGGCTGGGAAAATGGGTCGGAATGGGTAGGTATGGGAGGTAGAGACTGGAAAAATGGGTTGGGGCGGGTAGGTATGGGAGGTAGAGGCTAGAAAAATGGGTCGGGATGGGTAGGAATGAGACGTAAAAGCTGTGAAAATGGGTCGGGAGGGGGCCATGGGTCAAGGGAAAGGTCTGGGGAATCAGGATGGTTAGGTGAAATGCTGGACAATCCGTTAATGACCCCTTGAAATGCAACTAGATCCTCCACGTTGAATGTGGAACTAATTCTCATGAAGGGTGGAAGATTTGCCAAATACGTATTGAGACCGTTTCGTTTTATAATTTTGAATGGTCCAGCGCTATACACGTGTAATTTTCGAACGGCTCCCTGAGGGTACCGCTCTGGCCTGATGCAGATCATGATAGAGTCCCTTACATTGAATTATTTGAAACATTTATGTTGGTCTACAGAAAGTGAGTAATGTTCATTACTAGTCATGATTTTCTGCCTGATTTCTTAATGTCATAAATGAATAGGATGCGCAAAAGACTCTGCAGGCTCTGACGGCCTATGAAACAGTGACATAAGGACAAGATCAATAGGTTTTCCAAGTTTATAACCAGTAATAACTTCAGAAGGACTGAGACCTGTGGACCCATCAACAGAACTATTAAACGCAAACTCGACTGTAGGTATTATGATGACCCATGTTCTGGTGTACCCTATATCCTATATAGGGAGAGACTCATCCAGTAGATCATCAAGAAAGACATCATGAAACTCATCCACTACTGGAATGGCCTCAGTGGATAACTCTACACGAGCCTCTTGTGCACTCTCTCTAGCCACAAAGTCGTACATGTTGTACCACTCAAAATAGTGGTCTTGATGTCCCTCATGGGGTGGGTGCACAGGTGCTTGCCCATGACTGATTCCTTGGCTAACTCCATTCATTGGTCTATCCTCCTGGCCACTTGCCTGAGATTGGACATCCACCCCAATGGTGGGGTTTGTCCTGGCGGAGGTCCCAAGTTGGGTAATGGCACATCAAGTTGTTCAAAGTATTGGTCCATATCTAAGCGCTTACCCAAAGACTCAATCTGCTGGGATAGTTTGCTTAATGACTCTAGCAGTTGCTCCATGTTTAGTGTAGGATGTAAGCCAAAACCATGACCTGTACGTGTGGACATACACTTGTTAACTTCACCTAAGGACTTTCTAGGACGACTATATATAACTAAATAAGACTAAATAATCCTATGAGACTCTATATGAGGGAACTATGCAATGTTACTAAAATTCAACAATATAGTTGACAAAATAAGGAACTATGGACTCCTAAATGCCACATATGATGGACTGGATGCATGAAGGACTCAAACAACCTAACCCTAAATGAGTAATGTATTCTCCTGTAAGAACCCTAAGATCTGATACCAAATTTGATGCAGGACATGAAATTTAAATATGATGTGTGAGATTTCAGTCTTAAGATCACGTTAGTTCAGAAACAATTACACAAAAATTCCACATCTCACACAAAAGTCCAAACATTCAATTAAGGGGAATCTATGCGTGTCCAGGCCTACACATGATAAGGCCAGATCAATAAAATTTATGAACCAAACGATGCTCAAAGATAAGAAATAATCATCCACACATGCATAGTAATCAGCCCCTAATCCAAGGGATTCCCTAAGTTCAATTCAAGCAACCCTAGGGTGAGAAAAGGGGGCAAATAAATTAGGGCTAATGCAAGCTAGGGTTAGGGTTTATGAAATAGGAATGAAAAGAAGAAAATAAGAAGAAAACCTGACTCAGATAAAGCTTCTGCGTGCAGACGGTGACCTCGGGCTGACGCACGTGCGCAGGTGGGCTGACCGCACGTGTGATGGAAGCCCATCTTTCCAAATTGACACCTAGGCCTTGGTCGGCCAGGGGAGGCCTCCAATCCCTCCAAGTTTGACGACGATCCGGTGTACGGTATCGGTGTGGTGCTCTGTCGAAGTTTCAGCCCTTCTACAGGTCCAGATTCTGAAAACTGACTATAGGGGGATGAATGGCTGCAAAAGCTGAAAAATTCAAAGTAATGATGATGATAGAAGATGAGAGATATGGATTGGAGATGGTAGGGATGGATGAGGATAGATGTGGCTTCGCACCACCGTAGTTAGCCCTCCGAAAAGGGAGGGTTTCACACCCACTTGAATTCTCCCACAACTCATGAAGAGAGCAGAAAAATAAAGTAGGAATTTTTATAAAGCTTGAATGAATGAAAAGAACTATAAGGGGTGCCTATTTATAAGGAAAACCCTATAACCTAAAAACTCACACCATATGCGCAACCTATTATTTGGCGATGAAGTAAACTAAAATAAAAACCAAACAAAGAAATCTAAAGCGTTCACAATGTTCTAAATAATAACAATAAGCAAAACGTAAAATATGAAATCAATCCGACGAGTGGGCCACGATCATGAGATCCCATGATAGGCTTTTCTTGACTATCGGGCCCACCCTTTTGAACCAAAACTTCGTCTTCTAGCTAGGAGGCCCTCCCTGGACGTCGCCATCGATCCAGATCGACGGTGGGGCCCTCCTTCTTCTGGTGTACGTGCGTAGGGGGCCTGACGTGCATGCGCGTGTGCGCGGAATGTCCCCATCAGGTCCATATGGTTTTATGTTAGTGCTGAAATGTACAAATTTCTCTTCGTTGCATCCAACCATATTTGTTGAGTTAATTAGTTTTGCTGTTGTCTTGCTGTTGCATATAGGCTGAGTAGGTTAACCAACTTCCCCTATTTACGTGTTGAGGAGAAGAAAGTGATTTTTGGGAGAAGAAGTTTTAGAGAGCTAATCAGCTCTCTAACCTTATTTTAGTAGACATAAGAAAACCCTGATACAATAAACGTATGGTGCCTGAGGAGCGCTCAAATATACACTCTAACATTCCCCATTGAGCTGAAGCATAAACGTCAGACATGCCAGCATGTTCACAGTATCACGAAGATGAGAAGAATGAAAAGCCTCAGTGAGAATGGCAGCCAACTGATCTTGGTAATGAACATGAGGCGTAGACAGCAACCCCGATGAGACCTTTTCATGAACAATGTGATAATTGATCCTGATGTACTTAGTTCTTTCATGAAAAACAGGATTTGAGGCAACATGAACTGCCACTTGATTGTCACAACTCACAACAAAGTGGAATTGGTGTAGAAACTTCAGCTTGACCATCCTTACAGAGAGACTGAAGCCATAAAATTCTGTTACCATGTTGACGAGATGAAAATGAGTTTTCAGTGAATGAAGTATTGGAGAGCTAATCAGCTCTCTAACATTATTTTATTACACATAAGAAAGCCTAATACAGTAAATGTATTGAGTCCTAAGGGAGCACCCAAATATACACTAACAGCATGGATAGTTGTTATGATGCATTAACTTAAGGCTGGTGCTGCTAATTAATTTTAAAGTGGCCTTATGCTCGCTGCTTCATTTTTCTCATTTGGGCAGTCATAATCTTCTTAGGATGCTTAGACAATAAATTGCCATGCATGTGACAAGACAAACATCTTCTTCTTCTTCTTCTTCTTTTTTGCTTAGACAGATTTATTGTGGGAACTGCATACAACTCTCTCTATAAATATCCTCCTGAACTGAGTTTGCATTGAGGCATTGTTCGAATTATCCCCGATATTATTGAAGTATCCCTGATATTTTTTAGTTAGTTATTTTTTAGTCAGCTTTATGAATCATGTTTCACCAAAAATTCCTTAGGACCTATCTTTAGCAAGTGAAAAGGCCTTTATATCTATCCTCATCACCTCTCCATCCAATGTCCTTTCCTCCATTCAGGCCCATTAACCCTAATCAAAGTTCTCTTCCTTACCCTTACGATTGCTGGTTTTCTTAGCACAAATTTGAACCGTCTCAATCAGTTCTCCATCATTTAATCTCCAATTGGAGCTACTGTAAGGTTGCTTGAATGGCCTCATTCTTAGTTCTATCCTTCCTATTCTTTCTGGACATCTCAAGATCTTCATCTTTTCCGCATCCATGCTCTTCTTATGTTGCAACTTGCATCTTAAATGCCCAACACTTCACTTGATATGGGATAGCCGGTCAAATAGTTGTATTGTAAAATTCCCCTCTTTTTTTCTTTTTTCTTTTTCTTTTCTTTTCTTCTTCTTCTTCTTCTTCTTCTTCTTCTTCTTCTTTTTTTTTTTTTTTGTGGTAGAAAATTATCCTTAGTTTAATTGGAATGTGTTGATCGCATAGCACTTTAGAGGCAAGTCCACTTTCTACATCCAATTCTAATTATGTTGGGGAACATCCTCCTCTATCTCCCAAGTCCCATCCTTTTGAATGGGAATAAAAAAGCAAATCACTTCTAGGAATATCTTGGCTATTGATTTTAACCAGAGCCTTGCATCTATGACTGTTCTTTCCAAAGTTGCATTTGTATTGGTTCTGCTGATTTTTAAACCTCTAGATTCTAGTGCCTTGCTACACCTCCAATTTAGCGTTGGCCACTCTTTGGTCTCATCAACCATACCATGTCATCAGCAAGCAACATATACCAAGGGAACTCACCCTGCTGATACTAGCGGTTAATTCATCTATGACATTGACTAGTGCTAGTTGGGAGCTTTAGTGTCGACTGTCGTTTCATAAATCTTTTGTGCAATGCTTTTTGCAGGTAGGAAGCTTCGATGCTGGTTATGGAGGTTCTATCATGTCTCGTTTGGTAAGCTTCAAAATTGTTTGCGATGTCTTTATTTTTATCAATTTCTATCTTATCTTTGCTGCATAATCCATGCAAGGGGATAGTTTTGTCTTTCTTTGGAGTTGTTCACCGATTTGCAGCACTTTTGCCTTTTCTTTGTATTTTTTTCTTGCTGCTTGTATTGTACCCTGTAAAGAAATTAAAAGGAGTGTGTGGAGAGATGGTTCAAGATGAGATTGTCAAACAAAAATACTTGAAAAATATTTGAGTAGATTTATATGAATATAGTGTTATTGCATTGTTTAGCAACGTGTTGATGGATGAGCTTGGATATTTTAATACTGATACGGACAGAAATTCCTGACTGCCATATAACAGAACTACGTTAAATATAGAACTGAGTACTGGATCTCTATGCTATAGTGGTTGAAGCTATAAATTACTTCATGTTTTTTTCATATTCCTTCACAGAGGAAGAATTTGTCTGGCTGGAATTGTACCCTTGTGTTGTATGGTGCTTGCCTTTTGCGACGGCACGGTGTAGGCTTGGTACTCATAAATAAAAAATAAAAAAAAATGAAAAGCTGTTTTCCTTGTGCTGCCTCATGTGATTTCTGGATCCCACACATCACTTGCCACGCTTGTTTGTTGGTTAGGACCCCAAACATCAATGTAGTACCTTGGTTTGTCAAAGACTTATGGACCCCAAACATCAATTGCCCTGCTGAAAACTCCTCTTTCTAGTTCTTCAGCTACCTGCTCTTTATCCTTAGATCCATGTAAATTTTGGAAGAATAAAATATCATTCCTTCTGTTATAGCATTTGTCTGAAAAAAAGAAAAGAAAAAAGTCCAAGACATTCAGGTCAAATCAAATTCCTTATCTTCTTAATTGCATTTTTCGCAATTTGCGGAATCTTAGTATTCTTATTGTTGCTTTGTCCTAGTGAAAGGAAGTATTGTGGCAATATATTTCGACCCATTCCTGTAAATGATTGTAGAGAAAATCAGATCTTGCACTGTCTTCTGAATCTTGGGACCAAAAGGGATGCTTTAATTTTGTTAGTCTGCTAGATTGGAGATCGAAACATGCAAACTAGAATAGTATATGTTAGGGAAACATTGTCATTTTCAGCCATGTTGCCCAGGTATGCCTTCAATATGGATTTTGCTCTTGAAAACGAAGTGTTGGAGATGCCGAAAACACCCACTTTGGAGTGTCTGGGTCACAAAGATAAGGGTGTTTATTTCAAACATGTCAACTTCTTTGGATCAAGTTCCTTCAAGGATGTTTGCTAATCTTGCATGTCTATAAGGCACACATACCCCCACATGTGCCAACATAACAGAAGTTATTAGATCCATGCTGTCCATGAGGTGATCCCTACCATTTTTTACTCCCTGTCAAGAATCAGGCTGGTCTATAATCAGGTGGGCCGTAGTTTTGAAACAAATAGATGGCTATGAAGTTACTTCCAAGTCATCCATTTGTTCCTAAGATTGTAGACCACTTGAAGGGTGGACTGGGCTAATTTTCAGGCCAGAGCATCTGCATGGTGGGAAAACCTGGTGGACATCTATGATCTCACACCTGTGTGCCACGTTGGCATTTGCGGTGGCGTGTACATTGGCTGCCTTAGGCAACCATGATTAGCAACTCTCCTCTGAACCTTAATCTGGGCTGGTTTAGCTTGTTCAACTGATAAATGTGTGTATTTGGCATGGTTCTGGTCTTTTTTTCATTGACCTGACTGTCCTTCATTTTCTAACTCTTAAGACTTCCTTTCTTTATTATTAGGTTGGGCCGAAAAGAGCACGTGAAATGTGGTTTCTCTCACGATTCTACAATGCTTCTGAAGCTGAGAAAATGGGACTAGTCAACACTGTGGTGCCGGTAAGTTGCCGATAGAAGGGTAATTTTGCTACTCTCCCTCATGATGTAATGCAGGACAATTAACTACTTGCTCTAAAAGCTCGAAGTATTAGAGCATGATGAATTAATCCCTTTATCTCATAGTCCAGGCCCCACATCTCATGGGTTAGGACCTCGGCCGAACCCCCCATCGTGGGCAACAGGCCGCCCACCCTAAGTGTGTCCCTGCATCCCACAGGCTACCCCACTCGAGCCCGGTGTGAAATGCTTATTAATCACCCCCGGTGAGGAGTCTCGAATACAAGACCTCCCCCGTGGGCCCCGTCCACCCTGAGTGTGCCCCTGCATCCTATAGGCGACCCCACTTGAGCACAGTGTGAAAATGCCCCTGCATTAATCACCCCTTGTGAGGAGTCTCGAACACGAGACCTCCCGCTCTGATACAATTAACCACTTGCTCTAAAAGCTCGAACCGTTAGAGCATAGCGAATTAATCCATTTATCTCATAGCCCAGGCCCCACGTCTCATGGGTTAGGACCTTGGCTGAACCCCCCTCTCGTGGGCAACGGGCCGCCCGCCCCGAGTGTGTCCCCGCATCCCACAGGCTATCCCACTCGAGCGCGGTGTGAAATGCGCATTAATCACCCCCAGTGAGGAGTCTCAAACACGAGACCTCCCCCGTGGGCCCCGCCCACCCCGAGTGTGCCCCTGCATCCTACAGGCGACCCTACTCGAGCCCGGTGTGAAAATGCCCCTGCATTATGATGTCATATATAGAGATGCATGTCTTGATGTAGTTCCATGCACACATTTGCAGGTTCCTTTATATATATATAATTATCATCTTTCTTCTACATTTAATTCTCTTTGAAATATATAGATAGGCATTCAGGGGCCCTTACCCAAGTTTTTCAACTTGAAAAATGGCTGTGTTAGGGCTGGGTTATATCCAGAAAGCAATCAAGAACAGAAAATTTTCTGCCCTAAAAAAACCAACATCCGAATTACTTGCATGGATGGAAGAACACCCTATCAGCCTCGAAATACAGAAGCATCCAAACATATTCTAACATACATATGCGACCTCTGGTCAAGAAGATTAAAATCAAGTCAATCTTATCCTAACATAAGCTGTAAGAATTCACAACATGCTCTACACATAAGTTGGTGGATTGACTGATATTTCATTTTTTTTATTTTCTTTTTTGCTCTTCTACAGTTAGAAAATTTAGAACAAGAGACGGTGAAATGGTGCCGGGAGATCACAAGAAACAGCCCAACTGCAATTCGGGTGATGAAATCTGCATTGAACGCAGTCGATGACGGCCATGCTGGCCTGCAGGTTCCCTTCTTTTATTTTTTAAATAAGACCTAAGACCTCCTTTAGGCTGCATTTGGATGTCCAGAAGATTTATGGGGAAGATACTTTTCTCCTATAATCAATTCTAGAAAGTTTTTGTAGGACCTGAAACAATCTGGATGCTGATATGTGGTGGAAAAAAGAGGGAAACTGGCAATGCAAAGAGATGCAGTTCCTCATATTCTTGTAACATCCCAAATTTCAAATGCACAGCAGAACAAAGAACCATCTGTTACCCCAAAGCATGAGTTGTTCTTGCAATTTGGGGCACATTCAAACACACTCAAAACTCCAACTGACTAGTGATTTCATTGGATATGCAGGAGATGGCTGGCAATGCTACATTGATGTTTTATGGCACAGAAGAGGGGGCTGAAGGGAAGAAGGCATACCTGGAACGTAGGCGCCCAGACTTTTCGAAATTTCCTTGGCGGCCTTAGGGACCTTTTGGATTTGCGCAAAGTTGTATTGTGACGAGCAGTTGGAGTTACAGTATATGTCCATGGTTTGTCAATTCCCCTATGCAAGGAAAACAATGCACTCTGGACAAGTAGTCATGGATACATGACTTGTAGACCATGGATTGGGTATCTCGGTTGGATAGGTGGCACTACTTGTCAATAACACTTTACGGTTTTAGTGCACACGAGGATCACATTTATTTGTATTCATGCATGACATGTTCCAGTGCCCCACGTGTGTGACCATCAAGCATCTCACATATGGCACATGTAGATGCTCTGTGTGTGACCGTCATGTGCCCCTAGTTAATCAAAATTGATTTACCAACCAATCAAAATTTGATTAACTATATCAATTTTAATATCCCTAATTAGGGATATTAAAATATGGCACATATGTGAATGTTCCACCAACCAATCTTTAAGTTCCTTACTTGTACGCCTATCTATCCCGTCTATGTTCCAGGGTGTTTGACAAACAACAGACAAAACAACTAGTCAGCAACAGCGTGACCAGCTTAGCTCTGACAGCATTCCATCTTGTTAGCTGTGACACAACTTTGCCTGAATCCAAATTGGCCCTTAGTGTTACTTTCTGTGTTGTCTTATGCTTTGGTTTTTATCTGAACATTTCTTGTGATAAATATGTGCTGGAAATGGTATTGTTGCCCGTCCAGACGGAGTATAAACTTGATGTGTATTTTGTGTTTGGTTTCAATAAGTTCCTGCATTATCATTTCTACATGTCATGTCAGTGCCTTTTGGCAACCCGATAATTGATATGTTACTGATATGATCTGATGAGCTTATCTTTACATTTGGAAATTTTATTTTCTTTGAATATGATGTTACTACTATAGACATTGGATCTGGGTCATGTTTCAATGGCCTTGCCTGGGTAGCTATTGAATCTGGGGCTGTGTTTCAATGGCCTTGCCTGTTTGGGTCTGCCCGTGAAGTGGGGGTGCCCAAAAGAAATGAAAAGAATTCTCAAGTTGGAATATTTCCAACCATTGGATCATTCCCTTTGGATATGGTCACTTCTGTTGATTTGCAGGCCAATGACAGGATCTTCCAATCTTGAAGATTTTTACGGGTACCGCCCATCCAACTATTGCCCATCCACTGTTGTGGGGATTTATTGGCAATTACATTAGCGATATTGATACGTTGGTAATACTTAGCAATACATTGCTAATACTAGAAATTTTTTATACTACCAGTATTGTTGGTATCACTACCAGTGTTATCGATATCGCTAAGCTGGATATTTTGATAATATCAGAGATAATTGGAACACTGGTTGTGACAATCAAGTGGCAGTTCACGTTGCATCAAATCCTGTTTTTCATGAAAGAACTAAGCACATCAGGGTCAATTCTCACATTGTTCATGAAAAGGTCTCGTCGGGGTAGCTGTCTACACCTCATGTTCATTGCCAAGATCAGTTGGCTGCCATTCTCACTAAGGCTTTTCATTCTTCTCATCTTCGTGATAATGTGAGCAAGCTGGCATGTCTGACGTTTTTGCTTCAGCTCAATGGGGAATGTTAGGGTGTATATTTGAGCACTCCTTAGGCACCATACGTTTATTGTATCAGGGTTTTCTTATGTCTACTAAAATAAGGTTAGAGAGCTGATTAGCTCTCTAAAACTTCTTCTCCCAAAAATCACTTTCTTCTCAACACGTAAATAGGGGAAGTTCGTTAACCTACTCGGCCTATATGCAACAGCAAGACTAATTAGGTCAACAAATATGGTTGGATGCAACGGAGAGAGATTTGTACATTTCAGCACTAACATAAAACCATATGGATCCAGTTTTGGTCCTATGTGAACCAGAGTATCAGGAAAGTGTTTTCGAATCTGTTCTAGAGGAGAATTCTGTGCAAAGACAAAAAAAGCTACCATGAAAAGGAGAAACCCTGGAAGAGGTTATCAAGAATACTAAAACAGTAAGTTTCAATGAATTGAAATATGATCAATAACATAGTAAAAACTCGAATAAAAATTATAAAAGACCAATGCACAAAGTGATCTAGTTGAGCAATAAATTATAAAAATCAATCAGAAGTTTCAACAATTGAAGTATGATCAATCAGAAAGATAAATTATTGCTCCAAGTTTAAAATCAAATGAATAAATAGATCTGGATGTGCACAGCGGAAAGAAGTCTATACCATCGCTATTACTGGCTCGTGAAGCCGGCGAATCTGTACCTGTATAAAGAAGAATGTAAATGATTAGAGGATGATACAGTAGAAAACTTAGTTTGCAGCTCAGGGGGAGATTTTCCTGAAGCCTTAGTTCACAATAAGTCACACTAATATTTTACCCTGAGCTTAAAGTGGGATTATACATCTAATGGTTGGAGCAGATTCCATGTAAACATCATGGTGGACCCCACCAAAATCAAGTGGCCCTTCCATCTCCCATCTAGTTGACTGATATATGAAACAAACAAAACAAAATCCAACCAATTTGACCACAGTATTATGGTCATGTGAATATATATATATAGGAAAAGGTACTATGCGCGACCTCACGATTAGCTTCCATGAGGTCGAGCACCCCCACTAGGGATGAATACCAAGACCTCAGTGTTGGAACGAGATATCTTTCAACTCATTAAAAGTGCATGGGACATCCACTTCTAATAGATTGGACCAATTTATGCAATAAGTCATCCGTATCCAATCATCAAGCAAACCATACTTTTATTTTACTGTTCATCGGTAGCTATGCACTATTTTCTATCATGTGGCTCACTTGATTAATGTATAAGCCTATTTTTTGCACAAGCAATCATCATGGTGGGCCCATTTTGTTAAAAGGGTTGGATTTCACAAAGACATAACAAGCTGAAAGTCATCCACTGAGTAGACTGTCAAGACCTTAAGAAGGGGGCCTGCTCTTGATTTTGATGAGGGCTACCTGAACTTGGTAATCCCTTGTTAATCCCATAATATAAATAAAAATACAAATTAGCCCGACATGTTATTAAGGTGTGCCATACTGAAAATAAAAGTAGAGAGATTATATGAAATTAACTCCAACTATTATATGAGATTAACTCCAACTATTATATGCCACACCATAATTTATACATGATGCTTAAAAATCAGGTACATCCATAATTCTACTGAGCCACAAAACAGTTAGAAGGTGAGTATCACCTTGTACATTGTTTTTAGTTGGGGCTAATTTTTGGGCCTCGAGTCTAACATGGCTCGACCCATATGGTCAGAGAGAATTTCACACAAGCATCGCAGTGGGCCCACTCGAGGCCCAGAAGCCATTGTGATAGATGTTTTTGAGAAATCCACCCCGTTCATCCGTTTTTTGAGAGATCATTTTAGGACGTGACCAAAAATAAGGTGGATCCAAAACTAAAGTGGATCACACGTGAGGGAAATTTGGGGCAAAGAAATTCCTACCGTTAAAACCGTCATGGGCTCCACCTTGATGTTCGTATGCCAACCAAACTGAAATCGGATTGTGTACTGAGTTACTCAGTACCTCTTATCGTACTGAGTAAACTCAGCTGGGCCCACCTTGAATGTATGTAGTCTATCCACGCCGTCCATCCGTTTTTCCATCTAATTTAAGGGGTTGATCCCAAAATTGAAGCATATCCAATGATCAAGTAGATAATACCACCGGAAACAATGGGGATAATGATTTCCACCGTTGAAACCTTTCTAGGCCCTACAATGATGTTTTTTTTGTCATCAGACCTGTTAATAATATCATAAATACACTGATGAAAGGAAAAAACCAATATATGCTTGATCCAAAACTTCCCTGGCCCCCAAGAAATTTTCAATGGTAAATGTTCAATTCAACTGTTTCCTATGGTGTGGCCCATTCGAAAATTCCAAGCTTTTACATTCTTCCCAAACACGGAGTGGAATTAGCACAGAACCAGATGAATCCCATCCCACCTAATCCCTTCTAATCCCACCGCCCAAAGATGCCCTTAGGGCCTGTTTGGACTTTTGGTTTACGGTGGATTTAGAAGTATGGAATTGCCTCTGCTAGGGTATTTATTACTGTTAGTGGATGGCCGTGCGTTTTGGGAGTACACACCTATCCCATTCGCCGCAAGTATTGTGTTTGGGTGTCGTGGGATTGCAATCATCCCACCGCAAGCACCTGTTTGGGTAACGACGGATTGCAACCATCCCACTGCAAGTACCCCTTTGAGTATGTTTTCTGCAAAAACCTTTAGCAGAACTTGCTGCGCTGGAAACTGAGGTGGGCCTACTGTGATGCTTTGATAAATCTAACCCATCCATCTGTGTTTTGAGTTCATTTTAGGACTTGAGACCAAAAATGAGCAAGATATGAGACTCAAGTGGGTCACACTAAAGGAAAAGTTGGGTAAGGAAATTCCTACCGTTGAAAACTCCCTGGGTCGATAGTGATGTTTACATGCCATCATACCGTTCATAACGTCATTCCAACTGAGATGAACTGAAACCACAGCTGAAATCACAAATATTAACCTAATTCAAAACTTATGTGGCCCAACGAATATTTCAATTATGAAGGTTAAATACTCACGTTTTCAGCTCTTTGAGTATTGGATTTGGTTCATTTTTGGCTCCAAGTCCTAAAATGATCTCACAAAATGGATGGACGGGGTGGAATTCTCACAAACATCACAGTGGGCCCCATTTAGGTTTGCAGCGTAGGAACTTCCTCGGAAAGGCTTTCGCAGGAAATCCGCAGCGTCCGGAGTGGATTAGGTGTGACCCTGGATCCATGAGGTTGGTGGGACCCCTGATTGTGGGGCCTACTGTAATGTATGTGACTACATCCACACCATCCATCCGTATTAAAAGCTCGTTTTAGGATATGATCCAAAAAATAAAGCAGCTCCAAATCTTAGATGTACCATAGTATAGGAAACAGCGATGATTGACTATTTAAAATTTCCCGTGTGCACAAAAGTTTTGGATCAATACGATATTTGTGTGGTTATTTCGGTGAAATCCATGAACTTTTTAATGGTAAGGATTCAATCACAATTATTTCATATGGGTAATATATTCATATACAAACTTTAGATTCAGATTTCAGATTTAACAAACAAGATAGAAACACCCAGATCCATAGCTCAACTGGCAGACGGAGTGGAGATACCTCGTTTCAACACTTGAGGTCTTTATATCGATCCCTAGCGGGGGTGGCTAACATGGAGTGTGTGTAGTGACATGGGTGTGTCCTAACAAGCTAAACAAAAAAAAAAAAAGAAAAAAAGAAAAAAAAGAAACCTCTAATTTCAGATTTAACAAACAAGATAGAAGCCTCTACGAGTTGCGTGATTGTTTGAGTGGGCAAGCGCTAGTGGTGAGAACTTTTTCACCACATTGGCGTGGCCAGGTGTATGTGTGTGTCATTCAACTACTATGATGAATTTACACACACACACACACACAAAAAAAAAAAGAGCTGAATCCAGCCTTCATTCAGGTGGGCTCCACCACATGTAAATATGCATTTATTATTTTCACTGTGTCGGTCCACTGTGATGGGTAAACCATCCAACTCGTGCATAAGGTGTGAGTATATCATGGCCGGGGTTGACCCTAGCCCTTTAGCCATGGCCAGTCTGCCCTATCCCTAATAGGGGTAAAAAGGCCTTGCCCTTGCCTAAGTCCAACCCTGCAATGAAAAGAGTGAAATGATCAAGGATTTAAAATGGTCTGATCTAAGAATTTTTAGGAGTTTTCCATTCATCCACTCCAGTCCCATTATACAAATGTTCCTGATAGTTGGAACATAACCATCATCCAAGAGTGCCTGTAAACGACACATACATATATGTGGAACCACTGGAACAGCTCACAAGCATCTTTAATCGTCCATTTCTTTCGTAAAATAGCTCACAAGCATCTTTAATCATCCATTTCTTTCGTATGACAGTGACCTACTTGATGATTGAGCTGAGCCAACTAGCCAGGGCAGGCCATTCATTATGTCAAACCTGAGGACGAGACAATATGGTTTAACATTAAAACCATCCTACATTAACCCTGTAAACTGCTTCATATGCTTCTACCAGATCATGTTGACTACCTATGAAAGACGGAATATGTTAGTATGTGATGATTTGTATTGAGAGAAGGAAAAAATTAAACATACCAATTTAACGCAGGATCCTCCATTGATCCAGTAGTCATTCTCATGCAATTGATCGACTCGTATATCTACACATGCGTGCACATATTATATATATTTATAATATAATCGATAAGATTTTGGAACATCATACCTAGTCCTTGAAAAATTGTCTTCTCACAGCCGGTCTAAATGCTGTGAACTCTATTTTCACTCTCCACTATTGGGCGATGGTTAAAATAATGTAATGCATGCAGTAGATGAAAACACATGTTACTGGAAATAGATCAGCTTGTATTTACTACATACATATTTATATAAAGTTAAAACATATAAATATCTCTGAGTCATACATGCCAAAGAAAAACGGTACTGGAATCAACTATCTGATGTCTATCAACAACTGTGTTAGAACAAGTGGTGGAACACATTTCCTATATCTTAATGATTATATATAATATGAAGAATGTAACCAGGATGCCAATCACTAATGCAACCAGTCTTTCCCAGTCTCACGTGGGGGTATCAACTGTTTGGGTACTCCTGCACACCATAGATCTAGAAATATCTTGGATAGAATTAGTGGCATAGGTCGGTTTTTCAACATCATCACAAATCTGGGTCATTATCTTACTACTTGTACTTACTTGGTTAGAATTCCACCATGCAGTCGCATCTTGGATTGATTTGAAGAATCAATGTTTTGCACCACTGTATCCTTCTACATGCAATCGTGCCTCATCCCAAGACATATATATGCCAGGTCGACGACCAATGAGTACGACATAATACTTACTTGAACCCATCTGCATTTACATAAACAGAACCAAGAAACGCAATTGTGCATGTTATACAATGGATATATAAAAGTATAAAAAGCTAATCGCACTTTAAATGACATTTTAAAATGACCCAAAACATACTGTCATGCATGCGGTATAGAGTATGAAATCCAAAATCATAAAATACGGTATCACCAAATTCAATAAAAGTACGAGCATAGTTATTACATGTCCCATCAAATTTAGACACCTATGTAATAGCGTAATTAAGGTTGATATATCCATCAAGTAGAACCCCCACCAACATTACCATTCATATCAGACAGTGTTTTTTTCAACCAATCGACCCTTCGCTCTGGTCGAAGGCTTACGAAAAAGGATGCTAGATCTTTATCCTTGCTCAGAAGCTGACCAACCTGGATGAACTTATGGTTGGTCAGCCCCGTAACCTCTTCGAGGATGTCCAGGACTCTACTTGTGAGGTTGACTGAATTGCCAAGTCCAAATTTGGCAATTGCATCTGCCACACCATCTAGAGATAAACCAAGGACGTCACAGGGACGAGCAGATCGCATCCTTTTTGTTGTTATACTCCCACCACGACTACTATCGGAATCAATCGCCCGGTTGGGAGTGGTGCGGAATGAGCGATTCCCTGAAGCCCGATGGCTTTCATTCGAAAATTGATAATTTCCAGTCGAATCCCCCAGATTTTCCTCATAAATATCGATAGGCGCATCGGTGTCATCGTCCAGGTCCGTCCAAGCTTCATTCAGATCTCGTTGAATACGAGATGAAGACGCGGCCATGTTTCTGCTTCATTGGGCGTAGCGGCCTGTTGCATGGTCTAAACCTACGATCACCGCTAAATCGTCCATTCGTTCTATTTGTTTACCACGTAATCTTTCTGCTCTCGGATGCGACTACATACAAGGAAGAGAGTTGGTAAGTAGATGATATTCACATATATATAAGTAAAAGAGATAATTATAACAAATGAATGTGGTTAAACTAAAATAGGTGTTGTGAACGATCCTAACCTTGAGGTACTCTTCCCAAACTTCGTCAGGTGCTGTGACAACCATTCGCTCGCTGTCCCACCCAAAACCACTTGTGGCTAGCATATCTTTTATTTCGTTGTACACTCTCTTGTGATATCGCAATCGATTTTGGACGTTTTGCCAATTTAAAGAAATTTCGGTCCTCTTAGAAGCCTCCTCAGTGACCGCATGATATGCTTCTCTCTTAAATCCATTATCTGCCTTTCGGCCTAAAGCTATTTGCTCAATCAAGATATCGAACATTATCTGATCCATTGTTCTAGTCCACTTAATTTTTGCGGCTCACAATAGAGGCTCAGCAAGCGATTTCACAGACTTCGCACGCAGAGAAGAACGCGTCGGACAAACCGGAGTTCTCACTGGGGACGGCGTCGGTGTTGGTGTATTACTTACCCAATTGTCAGACATTCCACCTAATTATACATGGACAATTGGTTATTAACAGAAAATAAGTTAATATGTACAATTCTACTACCAAATATATTCGACATGAAGATTAAACAATCGTATTAAGAAAATATGTTATATTAAAATGACAAGGTGCCAACTCGAATATAATTTATACATGTATACAAAGTGTTTTAAATGACTCTCTCATCAGTCAAAGTATTTATGAAATAAAATTCTCTTATCTATTCCTACTATTTAGTTGGGCGTCCGCCCATATGCGCTCTGCAATTTGATCACGAGCTCTCATCCAGGCATCTTTCTCCCGCTGGGTCACCTGAACTAGCCATTGCCGCTCATCCATTGTTGATACCTCATTTGGTGTAGGATTACTCTCAGAGTCGCCCACAGATATACCAACATCCTGTAAATCTTGGTCCGTTTCGTCTTCCCGACGAATGAAATTATGTAGCACACAACATGCTACTACAATCTTGACTTGTGTTTCAAATGGATATTGTGCGGCCGTCTTCAAAATAGAAAATTTGCCCTTCATTACACCGAAACAACGCTCAATTGCATTACGCAATTGCGCATGTCGGTAGTTAAATAACTAATTCATATTCATAGGTGCTCTCCCAGTTCGATACTCTTGCAGATGGTATCGAACGCCGCGATAAGGCGCCATGAAGCCAGGTGAGTGAGCGTATCCCGCGTCGACGACGAAATATTTTCCTACATTATGTTAAAGTTGTGGTTTTGGTATTAGTGTGTTGAGAATGATGTTACGGTGGAAAACATTGCCAACTATTGGTGAAAATCGATTACCTTGTGGGACGAGTAGTGGATCATCACTTCGAGTCAAAGCGTTATGTAGGACCCTTGCAACTGAAGCAGAACCCTCCCACCCAGCTAGCACGTATATAAATGTCATATCAAAGGAACAAGCAGCAAGTACATTTTGAGACACGATACCTTCCTGTTTCGAAAGCTTGGGTGCTGAAATGCTTCCACATGAGCGGGAATATGCGTCCCATCAATTGCACCAACACAATCCTATCCGGCATTATGTCGAATTTCATTCATAAGACAATATGTAACATGTTAACTTATTCCATATTAACAACGAAAGAGTCCTACATGAAAAATAGTACCTGAAAATAAGTGGCCCAGTAGGGATTTGATTGGATCTCAGCGGGGGTGTCAATACCGACCTGCTTAACAAATTCAGGGTATAAAGACACTATCGCATCTAGCACACGGTGAAAGTGACGACTTACGGTTTCACCTGAACGTATGAATCTGTGGCCTATCACACGATTACGCACGTTATATCCAATTGTATGTAGGAAGATGACTAGTTGTTCCTCAAGACTAACATTACCAGTATCGCGAAGGTGCGTCCTCTCACGCAATATGGTACATAATCGGAAGAAACTTTCTCGTCTCATCCTCAATTAAGTAAGACAGTCCCTGTCATTTACACGAACGATAGAGTTGATAAATCTTGTCCGCTCGTCATGCCCTTGACGCGTCGGTTGTCTAAACATATAGTGACGACAATATTTTCCAACAGCATCAACACATGCGGCCACCGCAAGAACCACAACAGAATCGGCCAAAGTGTTGTCATCGTCGCTATCCATGATCTAAAGCTCACCTACACTTATGGATACAACATACTATAAAATCACCTCTGAAAACCATACTTGAATCTTCGGGTTAAGAATGTACTTCTCTAGGTGGTTTTGAAAACCAGCAAGAGAGTTTGTCAAAATAAATATTACATTAACACAGTTCCCCAATGCATTTGAAATCTCCCTTTCGACTGCCATGATGTAAGAAATATAAACCAACGGATTGATAAGGTGTTTGATCAACTCACCATATTTGATTTTTTTCACTATGACTAGTAGAAAATAGTTGTAGCTCATCCAAAATACTGTTTCTAGATGAATAGTGATCTATAGGACAACTATGTATGCACATGTCCACATAGCAGATGTACATGATCATTTGGTGAAAAAATTGTTATTGGATAAATGTGGAAAATGAAAAGGACACCACAAATGGCAAATGAGTTAGGACATACCTGTTGAATATTGAATATGACTGAAATAAATATAAAAGGTAAGACTTTCCGCCCGATTATGTGAAGAGTAGGAGCTGCATGCAATTCATGGAAAATGAGTTTACAAACCTTTACTACATGGAAGTTCGACAATCTCATATAGAAGATATTATCATAACCAGCAAATAAAACCCAAAAAACCACTATGGGCCGGTTTAAAAGCTCAAGCCTGCCTAGACATAGGCATTAAACACCTTGGAGAGACTCAGATTGTGTTTGGACGCACGAGCCAATTGAATTGCAATTTGGAGCCTAGGCCCTCAACAGGCCTTCAACATAGATGAATTAGAATGCAATCCTAATCAGACTATATCAATAACAGAAATAAAAACAGCACTAACTCCTACAACAACTCCCTAATGCAGAGGTGGTGTCAAAGATGGAGTCTTTCCTTGCAAGAAGAGTACCATTGGATTGAAGTCACCAGCCCTGAAATAGAACTAAAAAACTGATTTCATGTATTTCATTAAATAAAAACAGCCCACTATCTTTACAAGTGTTCAAAGTATGTTACATCATATACAAAGCCATGATAACGTACAACCATAAAACTATGTCAACAGCCCTGCCTATATTTTCTACAAGTTAAAATCACTAGATATTGCAAGTGTTAGTCCTCATAGCTGCCTATGACATTTTTTTAAAAAAGCAATGAAACTGAAAAAGCATTAAAAGGGAAAAAAGAAAACAATAGACAACAAGTATACATTGATTGGATGATTAGGATCATCAAATTAGAGCAACTAAGAGGGATGGACATTCGAACGTGAGCCCATCATGATAGATGATCCAGATCAAAGATCAGACCTTTTCTATTATAATAAATATGGACCATCTATTTCTTATTTGGTGATTGGATGGTAGAGTTCTTGAGTTGGTAGTTGTCCTACAGAATTTTCACCCAGAGTAGCCCTTTCTACAGCAGTGTCTTCCTTTTGCTCTATATTAACAATACAGCTTTGATTTCAGTTCTCAGCAGCAGTTAGTACTATGACAAGCTGCTGTCCTGTTAGGAGTATGTTTCATGATAACCGATTTTCAAGCTTACCTTTGGCTAAACATAGCTTTACTTTTAATGCATACATATGTGGAGCCTTGCTATTTTTGGCAGAGGCTTCTATCTTGTATGGTGTTTTGATAGTCGTTAGACATATTCCCCTCCCCTGTTGTATGTAATTTTTGTTGTCATTAATAAAATTGCAGGTGGTGTGCTCCCACCTCAGAAGAAGAAGAAGAAAGATTTGATGGTAGGATCTTCAAAATTTGAGTGATTATTAAGAAGAAAGTGTAAACAAAGATAATTCCCTCATGATGGACAATCCAAATCAATGGAATAGACAATCACTAGATATTGCAAGTGTTAATCCTCATAGCTGCCTATGGCATTTTTTTTAAAAAGCAATGAAACTGAAAAAGCATTAAAAGGAAAAAAAGAAAACAATAGACAACAAGAAAGAAAAGGAAAGGAAAGACGAGGCTGAACAAAACAAAAGCCCAACTGCTGAGATAGCAAAAGAGGCCTAAGCACCTAATGGAGTCAACTAATAAAGGTCCTAAATTGGTCCCTGAGATATTCCAATCTTGGCAATTTTGAGCATTCTCCATCTAAGGTGAAGTGAAGAGACTAATGGAGTGATTGTTGAACTCAACAGACCTATGGTTTGGTGATTTACACCATTTCTATTGTGTCCCACCTTGTATGGACCATGCCTCAAAAATATCATTTACAGGATGATCCTAACCTTTCAATGGATTCATAAAAGAAATCCCAACACTACACTTGAATCCATCTGTTGTGCATTATTCCAATGGGAAAATTTGCACACGGTTAAGGTCTCTAGCATGCATGTCAGACAAACTCACCAAGCACGATGTGCTAATCAAATAATAGAGGTGACACAATTCATTAGCAAAAACAAAAGCAGTGGTGTAGGCAATGCACAACAACATTAACAAAATCCATATTTCACCTATTATTGAAAACTGAGCTTACTTCACAAGTTAGGCTCACCATTAGTCCTTGAAGGTTATGGCTAGCAATCCTAAAGCACCAATCAGCAGATACTACAACACAAATACCACATGTTAATAAACACTAACATGGCTTTTTAAGAGGGGTTAGAAGGGCCACCTTATCTTTCTATAATTGTTAAAAAAAAATATTACATGGTTGTTACCAACTGATTTTTTTTTTTTAAAAAAAAAAAACAACACTACAGTACTTTCTCATAAAAAGAATCCTCTACCAAGTGAAAATGTTGAATTTTATTTCATTCCGTCAGCTATTAGTTGGGTTGTTGATGTTCAAATAATCTGGTTCAAGGGTAGATTGTTAAAACAACAGGTTCCACAATCAAGTGGGTTTAGTTTTAGTTAATCTATGCCATGTCCATAACTTCTAAGTGACTGCCTATCAGATGTTACAGACTGCCAGAGTATTAAATAATTCCGCTTCCATGTGGGTAGGCCTAACTAATCTGATCCAGACCATTCATATAGCTGTCAACCTTGGCTGGACGAAGGTGCATAGAGAAAATGGATATTAGAAGGAAGATTGTTTGGATATTTCAAAAAAAAAAAAAGCCAAAAGCAAAGTGTTTCTTCACCTGAGATATTCCACCTTTGATGGACCATACCTCAAAAATATCTTGATACGATGATCTCAACCTTTCAATTTATGATATATAGGTAGATATTTAAGATGAGAAATATGTCAATGGTCTATAGTCAACTGATAAAGGTCCTAAATTGGTCCCTGAGATATTCCAATCTTGGCAATTTTGAGCATTCTCCATCTAAGGTGAAGTGAAGAGACTAATGGAGTGATTGTTGAACTCAACAGACCTATGGTTTGGTGATTTACACCATTTCTGTTGTGTCCCACCTTGTATGGACCATGCCTCAAAAATATCATTTACAGGATGATCCTAACCTTTCAATGGATTCATAAAAGAAATCCCAACACTACACTTGAATCCATATGTTGTGCATTATTCCAATGGGAAAATTTGCACACGGTTAAGGTCTCTAGCATGCATGTCAGACAAACTCACCAAGCACGATGTGCTAATCAAATATTAGAGGTGACACAATTCATTAGCAAAAACAAAAGCAGTGGTGTAGGCAATGCACAACAACATTAACAAAATCCATATTTCACCTATTATTGAAAACTGAGCTTACTTCACAAGTTAGGCTCACCATTAGTCCTTGGAGGTTATGGCTAGCAATCCTAAAGCACCAATCAGCAGATACTACAACACAAATACCACATGTTAATAAACACTAACATGGCTTTTTAAGAGGGGTTAGAAGGGCCACCTTATCTTTCTATAATTGTTTAAAAAAAATATTACATGGTTGTTACCAACTGATTAAATTAAAAAAAAAAAACAACAACACTACAGTACTTTCTCATAAAAAGAATCCTCTACCAAGTGAAAATGTTGAATTTTATTTCATTCCGTCAACTATTAGTTGGGTTGTTGATGTTCAAATAATCTGGTTCAAGGGTAGATTGTTAAAACAGCAGGTTCCACAATCAAGTGGGTCTAGTTTTAGTTAATCTATGCCATGTCCATAACTTCTAAGTGACTGCCTATCAGATGTTACAGACTGCCAGAGTATTAAATAACTCCCCTTCCATATGGGTAGGCCAACCTAATCTAATCCAAACCATTCATATAGTTGTCAACCTTGGCTGGGCAAAGGTGCATAGAACCCCTCATCAGATAATCCTAGTGATCCAATTATAGCATAGAAATGGATGGTTAATAGTCATCCAAACTCAAATGAGGCCCTAGTCAAATTATCTTTGAATGGCCCATAGTAAGGATGGTTTCCCACCTCTCTCTCTCTCTCTCTCTCTCTCTCACAGATGCCCTAGCCCTTGTAAAAGAAAACAAATACCTAAAATGATACACAGCAGATCAGATTTTTTTGTCAACTCATTTATTTGCCTGGGACCCAACCTGATAAAGACCCATTGAGTCACCTGGACCCGTTTGCACTACTAATTTCAGTCCTGATTTACCAACAAAACCTACGGTGGAAAGTTAAAAAAGAATAATAATAATAAAATTAAATTAAGAAATAAATTAAGGTTTGGATTTTTACCATGAGAGTGTGGATATGCAGAGAGAGGAGAGTAACTTCAATTGCATTTAGCACATAGACATCATTATTGAAAGGGAATTAAAAGGAAAGGTGGTTTTCAATCTGCCTCGGTTTCAACTTCTCTTCCTATATATATATAATTTTGCTTTTGGCTTTTCCGTGAAATGATCTGGAAAGAAGTGGAAATTCCTATTTATATGAAAGAAACGAGATTGTTTCTCATATGGGCCATGACAGGCAGGGTTGCAAACAGCAAAATGCCCCATCTGGCACATTCCACAAAAGCAACACCCACCTTTTACAATTCCAAATCTTTCATTCATCTGTTGAAACTAAGAAGTTCCCCAGCAGCCAATCATTGACATCTAGTTTTTGGCTCGCAAATGAATGGTGGGAAGAAAAAAGAAAAAATAACAAGAAACCCCAAATTAGTGGTAACGGATGAAGGGGCTTACCTTTGGTTTCACTGATCCTGGTTTCCGCACAAAGAGACCTCTTCTCCCTGTCCACATAACCATTGCCTGGAGGGCTATAAATCGACGAAGGATTCCCGCCATTTCTGCCATTACTTCACTTGAATTTCAGGGCGTTACATTCACGTCCTGCTGCAGCCATACTTTGAAGACCTATCACTGGGAGACGATGGCCTCGAGAAGTCTTCTGAAATCCCTTCGAATCCCGCCCGCCGGATCGCCAAATCCCTCCCCCAATCCCGCGCCTCAGTTTAAGGATATTGGAAGTTTAAGCAGAGACGGTGGCTCGGTTGCCCAAACAGATGTGGGATGGAATAGGGGAGGATTTTACAATCCTACCCCTCCTAATCCACTGTAAGCCAAATGCCCAAACAGGCCCTAAGGGCATGTTTGGCCGGTCAGATCCGCTTCCATACAAACCGTTTATTACCCCTGGGATGAAGTGAAAATACAAAAAAAACTTGCTCGACACAGAAATTTTAAGGGCACAATAATGTTTCAACGATTCACACTGAATCTCCACTGTTTCCTCTCGTGTGACCCACTTAAGTTTTGGATACGCATCATTTTTCGACCGTTGTTCTAAAATGAGATCTCAAAACGGATGAACGGGGTGGATTTCTCACAAAAATATCAGTGGGGCCCACCCAGCATCCTTGCGCAAGAACTTCCTGCGAAAGAAATCCGCGTCCTCTCCTCTCAGTTTCCCCCGCCATCAAAATACCTTCCAATCACAATCTCAAATCCTCCCTATCTTCCAAACTAGAAATGAGAATCTTTCTCCCGTAATAAGAATTGGAACAGGAAATCGGACACAAGATGAGCGGAAACGAGTTCCGATTCTTCCTGTCTTGCGACATCAATCTGCCCGTCACCTTCCGCATCGAACGATTGGAAGGGAATCTTCCAGCAGCGACTGCATCCGACACTGGTAATTTTCCTATCTTCTTCCAACCGTATCATCAAATTAGGGTTTTTTTCTCAGTTCCAGTCTGCTGTGTTGGAGGGAATTAGGGTTTCTTGCAAATAATGTTAGTGAAATTTGGACAGTAACGGCAATTGCGTCTTACCTGTGAAGAGTCTTGGGTAATTTAGTTGCTTTCTGGTCAAAATTGCGATTTTGATTGCAAGGAGTTTGATTAGAAGTGCACTCTTTTAAGAACACTCTCGGGTCTGACAATGGGAATCAGGCATGGAATTACGTGCCGGACATGTGATACTGTATGGCAACAAAATCTGGACTGTTCATCAGTTTGGATGTATCGATGATGGACATAGCACAAAAATTCACACCTGCTGGCTGATTCTAGGCACTGATTGGTCACAAGTTTCAAGGATTACAACTTTAAAAAAAAAAAGTCTCAAGGATTACTTTTGGGCTGTTAAAAAAGTCCAAAATGGTCAACATTCAGTGGATAAAATTCGAGTGGTGCTATGATTTTCTGACCGCTGACCAGTGTGATTTTTGGTGTATGACCCATCCATAGCAGGACCTGAGAGAATAACAATCCTGATCTTGTATGCCTGAGCCACATATACAAAGATTGATTTCTTGATATGTAATATCTTCACGTTCAGTACCAGGCCAGTTTTTGGTGAAAATGTCTGAAACTCAAACCAGTTGAAATAATTTCTCCTACGCTATTACACGTTAACAATTACTAGTTTTTATTGTGCAGAATTTGATTCTTCAATTGAGAACAGGAGTGCAGAGCTATATGTAGAGTGTATTTTGTTCATTGATGGTGCCCCTTTTGGGCTTCCAATGAGAACAAGGTTAATTGCAAACTTTTACTATGATCTTTAGATGATATGATAGTTCCAGAGATAGATTATGCATTTGTTTTAAATTTTTTTTTTTTTAGCAGATTAACATCTTTGATTTCTTTAACTTGTATACATGTCAGCTTGGAATCTGCTGGACGACCATATTGCTGGAATGAAATGATCACACTGAGTGCAAAGTATCGGGACTTAACTGCTCATGCACAACTTGCACTAACTGTAAGTAATAAGGGCCATCTTATAAACAGTTGTATGCTTGCACATTTCTGGGCACCTGATATGATCTGGCTGAGATGTCATCTACTCGTCTTTGGGTTTAACTGACGTGCTTGCCTTATGATATCTTGTAGTAATATGGAGATTTCAAATCTAACCATTTTATAGGGTATGTCTGATGACTGTTACATGAAAGTCACTGATATGGGTTTTGGTAGGAAATTGTTTATTTAGCAGAAGCCAGATTAATTTAAACTTTGAAACTTACAACTTACAAGGTGCTGTTATAGTTAAGGAGGTTTCTTAAATGTGTCATGCATTGGAATCAAATGCTTCCATCTACACTGTAGTGGTTGGCCTTATGGTTGTTTGCTTCATCAATCTTGTAGATTGCGTGGTCCCATATGCTATGCTTGTATAGGAACTTTTGTATGACAAGATCCCATGAGGACTTATGCCCACTAATTTATAGATAGGGATTGCAGATCCACCAAAACTTTCACAGCTCATCTGTGCTATTTATATAAATCAGACTATTCTTATTGATGGGTGATAATTATATTATCTTGTGTTTCAACATTAAAGACTTGGGTTCGAGCCCAACTTACCTATCAAAAGAAAAAGAAAAAAAGAAGAAGAGAGAAGAGTCTTGTCTATATAGTTTGGAAATTGGCGCTTAAGTTTCACAGTTGTTCACCCATAAAAAATGGCTCTGGGCATTTAAATACTCCAGTTCTGTTTTAGAAATGGAGTTTTGCCTCTCATAAAAAATAGCAAAGCTCCCATTCAAAAAAAAAAAAAAAAAAAAGGTAGCAAAGCTCACCAAGTTGGAAAAATGGGAGTTCCAGCTCAACCTAATAGGCTAATACCTTAGCTTGTTTGTAAATATGACTCATTTCACACTGTATACTAACATCATAATACTTTATTATTAGATGATCTTTGTAATTGGAGAGTACAGGAGGAATTTTTTCATTCTAGTGTTTTTTTTTTTTTTTAAATAAATTTATTTTACTTATTAAAGAATGTAACTTGAACTGTCAAACACATATCTTAGCGAAACATGCCAACGTCTTATTGATATTTTAATTTATCATAGTTGATAGTGTTACCTATGTAGAGATCTTGTTATAGGCACTTCATCTCTCTCCATCTCTCTCTATACTTGCATCTATAGTCGTCCATTTACCGATGTCCTTGCTGGATATGCAGGTCCGGGATGTATCTTGTGGGAAGGATGATGGATTAATTGGTGGGGCAACCATTCTTCTCTTTAATCGTAAAAAGCAACTTAAAATGGGGAAGCAGACACTTAGACTCTGGCCAAGGAAAGAGGCTGATGGATCATATCCTTCAACAACTCCTGGAAAGGTTTCCGAATAATTGTCAAATGGTGTATATGGACCTTTTATTTAGTTCTCAGCTAATAAGCAACTGCATTCACATGCTTCAACTTATTAGATTGTTTTTCCTTAAAATTTCATAATATTGATCTCATTTGCAGATCATTTTGTTCCCCCATGTGCTTAACAGGTTCCTAGGCATGAGCGTGGAGAGTTGGAACGTTTGGAGAAGCTTTTTAACAAGTATGAAAGGGGACAAATTCAACAGATTGATTGGCTGGACCATCTCACATTTAAAGCTCTGGACAAGATCAAGGAAAGGGAAAGCTCTAGAAGTGGGGATTCTCACATAAGCCTGATAGTTGACTTCTGCAGTTTTGAACATAGAGTTGTTTTTCAGGTTAGTATTTGCATTAGAAAGGATTCTTAACGATATGTGTGTGTGTGTGTGTGAGAGAGAGAGAGAGAGAGAGAGAGAGAGAGAGAGAGAGATGCTTGGATAGTGTGTGAGAGAGATGCCTGGCTAGTGCTTGTACGAGAGAGAGAGATGTGATGTGGGCCCCAAATTTGAACCGTCCATGTGATGCAGCACCCCATGAAACCTCCAGGGGCTGACTTTCGCTCTGATCCAAAACTTGGGTGGGCCATGGAAAAAGGAAATAGTTTCCTTCCTTGATTTGTCTCTCTCATTTGCCATGGCCCACCCAAGTTTTGGATCAGAGTGAAAGTCGGGCCCCAGGGGTTTTATGAGGTGCTGCATCACATGGACGGTTCAGATTTTGGGCCCACATCACGTGTGATGAGTTTTGAAAATTTTCTCACAAGTTCTCGTGAGAACTGGTGCACAGGTGAGCATTCCTCTTTCTCTCTCTCTCTTTCTCTCTATATATATATATATATAAGGCTGATTGCATGTGGTGGGCTGCAGTGCGGAGAGTATCAATTTTTTTTTTTTTTTGGATCAGTGACAACAAAATTTTATTGAAAAGGAAAAAGGCAACAACGATATTTTTGCTTAGAGAATATCTTGAAGCGCCACGTTGCTCCCTTGTGGTTTATTTGCTGATATCTGTAGCCAATGACTTTGAGTTGTCAGATAAGCAGCACTACGAGTTCAAATTTTGAAGTCATATCTGGTATAGTACAATTATGCTTTACACAGTATGGAAGTCCGAAAAACTTGATTTTGGCATGGCGGTGTCTTTTGGTCTGGCTCATCATGTGGATGCCCCCCATTGAGGAGCCTGGGGTTGCATTAGATGGATATTGTGCTGGTATGGTGAAGCAAGATATCATGCCAACAAGGGGTTAAAAGAGATGGTATGCAAGGTTGGGACTCATTTGAGCCACCATGTACACAGCTGGGTGTGATGTGTTTGGCTTTGGGTTCTCCATTTGATAGTGGTCTTGCACGGATGTTTTGTTTAGCATATGTTTGTATTGCAGGTTGGCGTTGAGGTTCAGCACATGGGTTGGGTCCTCAAGCCATGTTTGGATGGTCATGACTAGGGGGGTTGGTGGATGTATGGTCATGTGGGTGATAAAGGTTTGGCTTGGCAAGGTGGGAGACTTGCACAGACATTTCTGCACAAAGGTCTGCCCAGGGTAAAGTGGTTGAGGTGAACAAGGTGGTTTAGGTCTGGCTATGAGCTTTGCACATGATTGGTTTTAGTGGAATAGAAAAGAACCAAGGAGTTGCCTAGTTATTGGTTTGGCTCTATCGCACGCCAATGAGGCAGAGCTTTCTTTTCTGCTTGCGATGGATGGTTGTCCCCCATGAGGTAGGCTTCATTTGGTTGGCTTGTGGTGCATGAATGTGCATGTATGGTTCAAGGTAAGTGGACTACTTGATTTGTGTTTTTGAACTTTTGGACAACAGCGAGAGTTATAGTGTTGTAGTACTCATGGAGCGTTGTGGGTCTTTGATGTCAGATGGAGGTGCATAGCATGGCGGATGCTTGTAATGAGTTGGCTCTTGATGGGCAGGTCAATTTGTTCGGGATATTGGCACAAAGATGTGCATATGGGCAAGGTTAAATGAACCTATCGTTGCCGTGGGGTTGCTTTGGCTTGGGCGTGTGTTGAGTCACCACATGAGCATAAATGGGTTGAAAACTTTAGCCCTATGACCAAAACACCATGCTTTTATTAGTAGTTTGCAAACTAGGTCGGTCAGCCCGGGACTTCCCAAAGTCGATTAGGTCGGTTCATTCATTAGGTGACTAAGTTGGGAAGTCCAGGCTCGCCCTAGTTTTAGTGTGGCTTGGCCTAAATTTCTCAGGTTGGCTTGGTATTGTTTCAACTTGGCCACAAGTCCACTAACTCATTTGAGGGCTAATTTGGTTAAATGTTTCTCTCGTTCTCACTTTCTTCCAATGTAAGATGGAGGAATTCAGAGGCATTTTTTGATGACTTTAGTATTTTTATACAGGAGGAGAAATACATTTGTTACTCTCTCTCTCTCTCTCAAAAAAAAAAAAAAAGTTATTTATGACCTTTAAAAAACATGTTATTTTATGTTTTATGTTTTTCGTCTTTTAGTAATTTTATTATATATATTTTATAGTTAAAATATTTTAAAATCATTTTCTTACCCTCTTGGTTGATCAAACTCTTGTTCTATTTAATTGTGCCCATAATGTTATGTGAAAGTGATGATTTAAATTCCTGCTATGACAGTTCATAACTGCCAGCGTCTGAAAACAGATAAGAAAAAGTCCAGGGGTTAAAGCCATAATGGCTGATATCTGTTAGTTTTTAAACGACAAACTCCCAACAAAACACACACACACAAAAAGAACAAAAAAAGAAAAAACCTGGATGATGGATCTACTAGACTATCAACAATGCAATGTTTGTGGACACCTTGGCATGTTGCCTTTCGTTTTTTAAGTAATTTAATTTATTTATGAAATAAAAGGATAGATAGCATGTGTTGCAAATCAAGATCTCGGGTGATATAATGGCTGTTCTGGTCGTTTATCAACCTACCAGGAAGGCGGATGGCCTTGGGCAGCTGCTTCCATTGCACTTAGGAGGTGTGCTGTCTTACCATCTCCCCAAGCGGGAGAGTGGACACCATAATTTGTGGTAGAGGGGGTATGCGTTCGCGCGGCCCCTGATTAGAAAAAAAAAAAAAACCGATGAATTTGAAAAAACATGGCATATACATGTAATACCATAGTAATATTGTAGGCATATTTATTTTACTATTAAATGTAACTATTATATAAATTAAGCTTGATGCTGTTAGAATGGATATATCAGTCTGTTATAAAGCATAATGGTCGTTATATTGCAGGCCGTTATTGCAACCCCTTAATGTTACGGGAGTGCCCCGTTAGTTTTACTACTTGTGACTTTTTTACGCTGTTATAGAAACCATGGTGAAGGCGTTTTGTTGCATTTTGGTAACAGTGACTTTGGTATTTTGAAAATGTAGGAGTCAGGAGCAAACTTCTTTTCCCCATCTCCAATATCTTCCACAAATGAGCTTGTCACTGTATGGGATCCGGAGGTGGGAAGAATAAATCCTTCTGAGCATAAGCAACTCAAACTAGCAAGGAGTTTGACTCGTGGAATCATTGATAGGGATCTAAAACCGAGCTCAAATGAAAGGAAGTAAGCACCGGCCTGACGCTCTTCATTTAAAATTAGTCATAAATGTTTCATTCTTTATTTCATATAATTTGAATTGTCGTCTTTTTTTTTTTTTTTTTTTTCCACATTATTTATATTAATCTATTTCCAGGGCATTTGGTGGTTATACTGAGTACAAAAGACCTCTCATTAGCAGTTCTTTCCTTAATATTTCAAAAATTTTAGATTTGATCTTGGCAGTGGGGAAACCTAGGACCTTAGGGCTCTAGGATGCGTGTTTGCTGCTAGGAAGTGATTATACTTTGTATTCTAGAGTTAGGTGTTCCTTTGTTACTCTTGTAGTGGGAGACTGGGAGTAGGCCGAAGAACTGGGATTTGGTTATTTTCTTTGTTGGAGTTATTATTTGCACCTGGAGTGTTCTTTCAGTGTTATTTATTGACAAAGAAAGTCTTTAGCTAATTCTATTTCTACTGGGCATTCAAATTTTTATTTTTATTCTTTATTTTTTAGTGCGGCAAACAAATAATAAAGCCTTGGAATAATCCGAATCAACATGACTCGATGAATTGGATGATTTATCAGATGAATAATTCGCATTAAGTAAATGTTTTGAACTCATCTATATGAGATGGAAGTAGAACTGAGCTGGCTGTTGTGGTATGTAGAATAAGAGTTCATTTATAAGCAATGCCGGCATGGATAAAAAAGGAACGGTCGAGTAGCATATGCTAATATGACTGAAAATGCTGTTAAAATACTTCTTCGAGAAGGTTTTATTGAAAACGTTAGGAAACATTGGAAAAACAAAACAATATTTATTGGTTTCAACCCTGCAACATAGGAGAATTAGGAAAGGAACATATAAAAAATATTTTAAGGCATATCTGCCGACCTGGCCCACGAATCTATTCAATGAATTCCTAGGATTTTAGGTGGAATGGGGATTGTAATTCTTTCTACTTCTCGAGGTACATCATCATCCACTGGTCTTTTGCTTTTATAGTTTACAAGGGCCTCAATGGACCCTGACTCATAGTTTTCTGTTTTCCATCTTTGATAATATATTTTGATGTTATCAGTCTTAGGTTTTTGGGTTCTATTCCTTGAATCAAATGCTTTATCATGCTGGAAGGTGTTTTTCTAGTACTGTTGCAAAAGGCTATAGCCCTAAACCATGGGATTGGTTATTTTCTTAGTTGAAGGAGCTTCCTTTTGTAGTGTGAGGTTACTACTTTTGAAATAATCCGCTGAGGAAATAAAGGTTCTAATCGTCCACCATCTCTTAATACCAACAAAAAAACATAATTAATCTTCTTCTTCTTCTTCTTTTTCTTTTTATTTTTTAATTGCAACTTGGGCCCCTGGTCGTGTATCTTTTGGCTAGCCTTTTAGCATCACTAAGTTTTTGCATTGGTTTTGTTTCCCTGGCTTGTTGAGGTCTTGGTCAAGCTTCACTGGCGATATCCATGCTTGAGCAATTAAACTTTCAGAGGAAGGTGAACCTTGATACTTCATTGAGAACCTAACTGATGATCTTTGTTTTTTTTTTTTGGAAATCTAGCGACTTAAAAGCTTGCTCTCATGTACTAGGAAGATGAAAAATTTCAAGCGTTGTTTGCTCTATTTTTGTGTTTATATCAACTTTAAGTGTCGTCCCTTTTCAATTACTAGGGTGTGGCACATAATGCATGTCACGTGCAGGAATCAACTTTGTTGATTTCAGTTGCGCAATGGGCAATTATAGTCAAGGCGTTCCGTAACGGTAACGTGGTTGTAATGGCCACCACTGTTACCTTTACGATACGGGGCATAACGTTTGTTACGGCCCCGTAATAGTCGTTACAGTCTCTCTTATTTATTTATTTTTTTAATTTATTGAAAACCCCCGAAAAACCTGTATCTGCCTCGTAGTGTATGAAAAACCTGTGTTTGTCCCGTAAGCCGAAATAGACCATTACGGGGCTATTATGGCCTTTATAGGGGACGTAACGTGCCTTTAACAGCAATTACGGGTAATTTTTTTCCATAACAGTTGTTATGGCCGTTACGACCCTGTAACGTATAACGGTTGCCATCGTTACCTTTACATAACGGCCTTTACGGCACACCATGATTATATTCATTGATCTGTCCTTACACTAAGGGTCTGTTTGGGAGAGTTGTGGATTTGGATGGTTCTCATCCCCAAGGCCTAGAATCAAGGATAGAATTTGAGGGATGGAGTGTATTTACATATACAACATGGCGGGCCCACCGAGGGGGAAATGTGGACAGGATGCCTACAGTAGGTTTGTACGGGGGGCCACCATGGTGTTTAGCTTTTGCTAAGGCCATTAGTCAGGTGTAGCTCATTGGGATGAAGTGAAATTCAAAAATCAGAATGATCCAAAACTCAGGCGGGCTGCACCGTTCAGGAACAATTACATATTTTTCCCATGAAAAGGGCCATGGAAGTTTTTTTTTGGGCCGATCTTTTGTATTTACGATACAAATAAGGGTTCCCACCTAATGGACAGAGTGTATTTTACATATAGAACAACATGGTGGGCCCTACCTAGTTTTTTTATGTAGCTGCATAAGATAGATGTTGTAGATGATTCCCATCCTCTCCCTCCTGGACAACTGTCGCATACTCTCTATGGCCTGAACAGCTGTTGCAGTAGGCCAATTTCCCGTAACACCTATGCAGGGAACCTAAAAACCAAAACTCTGTGAGCACAACCACGATGTCTGTGGGACATCCACTCCATCCATCTGTTTCACAAGCTCATTTTAGGGTATGAGCCCAAAGATGAGGCAGATTCAAAACTCCAATTGGCCATGGCACAGGAAATAGTGGATTGGTAATGGCCACCACTGAAATCTTCATGGGCCCCACCGTGGTGTTTTTATGCCATCCAACCTCTTCATAAGATCATTCCCACCTAGATGAACACCAAGATGAAGGGAAAACAGAACTATCAGCTCTGAAACTTATACGGGCCCTACTAAAGTTCCATTGATGGGTTTCCAATAGTTTCTCGTGCTATGGCCCATTCGAGTTTTGAATCTGCCTGATTTTTGAGCTCACGTCCTAACATGATTTGGCACAATGACTGGATGGAGGAGATATAACACAGTCATCTTGGTGGACCACTGAACTTTTGGAGTTGTGACACAGCCCCAACTGTCCATGTCAACTTGACTAAGGACTGAATGTGTCGATCCAGGTCTCCGAGCATTGTAACCATGTAAAGCCCTCGTGCAAAGTGTACTTGTAGGATGTAGGCGATTTTACAAAAGATGTGTTTCCTGTTTTTAAGTAGCAGAGCTACAGTCCTAGTTTGAATCTTTGTGTTGATGGGTGCTAATGCATCATTTGTTCATCTGTGGTTGTTAGGGGTGGAAGACTGACTATGCATCTCTCTCTCTGTGTGTTATTAGATTGATTCAAAGAATACTAAAGTATCCTCCAACACGCACACTCAGTGGAGATGAAAGGCAATTATTGTGGAAGTTCCGTTTCTCCTTGATGTCAGAGAAGAAGGCCCTCACAAAGTTTCTTCGTTGCGTCGAATGGAGTGATGTTCAGGTCATGATATATCTTTTCTTTTCCCTTGAGAAACTTAACCCCTTTTTCTTAAATTCTCTTAGTAGACACTCTGCTCTTTTAGTACTGTAGATGTAATTACCGTGGTTTTAAATAACAATTTTGGAGTGTGACTCACCCATTCAGATCTTCAGAATCGTTCTTAGTTGGAATCACTGAACGTCTCAGATGGGTGAGAAGTTCCGTTCTCCACTGGTACCCAAGTCATTAACTCAGTATTGGACGATGTTTAGAATCATGTTACTTACAAGTTATCAGTAGATTATGTGATTAAGGTGTCACTTGTGACTGGTAGGAGCTTTATGATTTATTTATTTACAGAAGGGGAGGGAATAATGGGAGATCATTGCATGCTCCACAAACCTGATTAAGAATATGTAACTCAAGATCCCTTAGCTCTTCCTCATTACAGTTTTTAAATCACCCAGTACCCAATGCCAAGGATATTGTTCTACGTTGCACCATAATGAAGAGCATCTCTCCAGACGGATCTGTTATTGGATGATCTATTATTCCTTTCTTTCCATATGGAGCTTTGTGAATTTAGGATTAATATTGTCTTAAACCAAGTTTTAAATTGGTCAGGGATTCTTTACTTCGTAGGGAGGATAATATCCCTGTTTTGGTGATTTTGTTATTCTTTGTTGTGTTTGTTGTCATTGTTGGGAATGCAGTATCCATTGTTTGTGTAGGAAGATTTATGTGCCAATTTATTTACAGGAAGCAAAGCAGGCATTAGATCTGATGGGGAGGTGGGAAACCATTGATGTAACCGATGCACTGGAGCTTCTTTCTCCTGTTTTTGAGAGTGAAGAAGTGAGTACTAGCATTCGTTATCTAGTGGTTTGTTTTAGTATAACTAGGCATTTAATATCTAGTGTGATTTGTATGTTCTATTAACCCTTTTTTGCATGAACTAAATGCTATATCCTTTAACTACCATTCATATGTTGACGAGGGATTCCTGGGTGTTTCCAGAACACGATATTTGCTATTAATTATGTGCTGCTCAAAGAAAATAAGAAATGTGTCGAGTATCACGTGTGTGAAATCCATTATCAGCAAAGTATTTGTTTTACATTACCACAAATCATTTATTTGCCTACACATATTTATGAAGATGAAAATATGCTCTGGAAAATTGATGCAAAACAAATCCTTTTTAAATATAAACAAGGGGTTGCCAACCATATAGTAACTTTGTATGTCCAATAGACTATTTAATCACTTTGTATGTCCAATAGACTATTTAATCACTTCTAAGGATCAGCTCACTTGAGTTGATGCTACCATCTTTCCATATCCACATATATTCACTTTGTCCATCTTTTCATAAGTTTTAAGAGCATGAGAAATGTATCCATGACTTCAATTGAGTTGAAAATATTGCCAGCTCTTGTAAAATGATCCAACTTATTTTTGGAATCAGCCACGACTACCTTTAGCACATTCTTTTGTAAAAGAGATGATTATGCCTCTTGAGTTTTCCTAGGACTAATTTTAAAGCTACTACCTAGCCATCCATGTAGTAAAAAAATGACTGCTATGCATGCAGGCATCCTCATCATTTCTCTAAGACCAGAATACTTTGGTGAATCTTAAGAAGAGTACAAGTCAAGATTTCCTAAATAATAGTGCCATCATCTTAATTTTCCTCAAAGAATGCCTAGAAGACATCTTAATTAGGTTTTAGGGGCCTATTACGTATTTCTACCATTTTAAACAACGTGGAGGAATGTCTTCTTTTTTTTTTAGCTTCATGAAAGTGACAATTGTGCAGCTGTGCTTCATTTTTCCCCAAACTGGTAACTATTTAAAGTTTTCATATGTGGAGAATTTGCGGTGGACTCTAGGGGATTGATTTGCATTGCATGGAAAAGTAATATTCACACCCTTTGTTTTGGACACATGGTGCATGTAATTCCGACTTCATGTTTTTCTAATTCCAATACCCCCTTAGCAGGTTCGTGCATATGCTGTAAGTGTTCTTGAACGAGCTGATGATGAAGAGCTCCAATGTTATTTACTTCAACTGGTGCAAGCTCTTCGGTTCGAGCGATCCGATAAGTCTCGCCTATCACATTTCCTTGTGCAACGCTGTATGTTTGTCATACCTCTGATTTTTTTTAATACAATATGGTTCAAGTCCCAATGTTTTAATATCATATGGCACATGATATCAGACTTCTGTGAATGGGAAAATATCGTGGGGTATTGGAAAATATCTTTCACAGTCTAAGGGAAACTTTATGAAAATGGTGGAACTTTTCAGTGAAACTTCAGGAGATGTTGAAAGACACATGATTGGACACTTGGAACTCGAAACATTACAAAGAAAGAAAAAAAGAAAAAAGAAAAAAGAAAAAAAGAGAGAAATGAGATAATAGTTTTCTTCCCTCTCTCTCTCTCTCTCTCTCTCTCTCTCTCTCTCTCTCTCTCTCTCTTAAAAAGATGATTTTATTGAGAAGAGACAAAAAATTACACCACTACCTAAGAAATACAAGAAAGATCACAGTCGCCAAAGTCAACTGAGAACGAAGCCCATTCCATAACATCTTGCCTCAACCCTCCTAAAAATTTCCTTTGCATTCTTGCAAAGATTGTGGAAGCAATGGTTGTTTATTTCCCCCCATGAGGCCCACAAGTTGGCCAAAAGAGCCATTGTCCACAACCCCTTTCCTCTCTTGCCAACCCCACTCCCAAGCCACGATGATAGGAATTGCTAGATAGACTTTGTCAACACCCATGCTACCCTGAAGAGACTCATGACTCTTTACCACACCTCAGCGAATGCGCAATGAAGAGATGGTCAACCAATTCCCCATCCTGCCAGCATAGCAAGCGTATATTGACAAGCACCATTCCCCTCTTCCCCCTCTTCCAGAGGTTATTGATTGTTAACACCTTTTTCCATTCCACTAACCACGCTAGAGCCGCAACATTGGGAGGGTCCCATAGGACTAGAGGGCAAAGGTGTGCAAGCTTTCCCCACGCGACGAATGTTCAATGAGCATCTTGTGAAAGGATTGAATGAAGAATTTCATAGATTTTTCTTTAAGCCACACCAATGAGTATGGATCCGAATAGAATGAGATACCCGATAGCCTGTTGGATAAGGTGATGAACTCTTACTCCTCTTCCTCTAGCAAATTCCTATGGCATGAGGAAGTCCAAGACGCCCCACCCCGGATCTCGAGGTCGAATAGCAAAGATCAATAGAGACTTCCAAATCTAAGGAAAAGTTTGCTAACCTTAGGAATTCTTCACATAGACTTATCTCTCCCAACCAAACATCCTTCCAAAACCTAACCCTTCTCCCCTACAAAGAACCCCACCACCTCATTGAATCTTTCCTACACACTCAAGATAACCTTCCACACCCACGTCACCCTATATAAGGAAGACTTCTTAGTCCACCATCCCCTTTCTTTCAATCCTTGCTTTCTCGCTACCACTTACTTCCAAAGGCTCCCATCCTCTAAACTGAACCTCTAATGCCGTTTGCCCAGGAGTGCCAAATTCATAACTTCTAACTTCCTAATACCTTCTCCCCCTTCCTTTATTTGTCTACACACCACTTCCCATCTCATGAGATGAAATTTCTTCTCCTCCGCCCCTCAATATAGGAAATTGTGTTTGGGGCTCTCCAACTTCTTCAAAACACTTTTTGGGCATTTGAATAGGGATGAGAAGTAACGCGAAAGATTCGAGAGCACAACTTTGATTAAGGTAAGTCTTCCCCCAAGGAAAGGTGCTTGTGCTTCCCAGCCGAGAGTTTTCCATTGTTTAGGGGACAAAAATTGGCGCCGTTGGCCATAATGATGCAATTATATCCAAAATGAGTTCATATAATTCATATGTCATGCAATTCAAGTAATAAAACATAACCTATACGAAAGAAAAAAACTAAATATAACAAATAATATAACTTGGTCTTAGATCCACATGGAGTTAGAATGCAGCATAAGTTGCTGTTCTCATCCCTACTGGAGTACTATGCGCAGCTCATGAGGTTATAACATCAGGACATGTACTCTCAAACATATTGATGGTACTTGCCCTTAACGATGTCTACCAACATGCCCATCTATGGATACTGACCAATCACCATCGTAGGACACATCCATACCCATATTTGTATCATGGATACATCTGTCCATCGCCAAATCCTTTTTCCATATCACTAAAGACCATAACATAGTCAGATGTTTGTGAATGTGTCTTATAGCTGTTGGAGACGCTCATCTCATGGCCATATGAGCCACATCCTTAAGGTTGCATGGAAGTGGAGCTCATATGTCTACGGATCCAAGGCTCTGTCCAATAGCCTCCTTATCATGTGCCAACTGTTTCTTACTGCATGAGAAGTGCTAACTCTGCTCTCCCACATGTGTATGTGCAACTGTAGCTTGAGCCACTATGGTCTAGGTCTTGGGTGGTGTGGTCGAACTGTGCTTTCTTAGTGAGTGGGCTAAGAGGCCTCTGACTCTAACCATCCCTATGAATGGCCACTACCACCTATGTCATTGTTGTTGCCGCCTTTGTCATCTTCACTATCATTGCTGCCAGATGGGGACAAAGTCTCATTATCACTTGGCTCAACTCACACAACCCTCTGTGCTACATGTCACTCCAAATCCAATGCTCGTGGGGCTATTCATCAATGTGTCAAATGAGTTTTCTTGGAACCTCACTTTTGTAGCCATAACTTTGTTAATGTGAATGTTCATTTCTTTTGTAGCTCTAGTTATCATGGGATAAGGGTGTCTATCTGCCTCATCCAACTTTTTTTTTTTTGAAAGATAACGTGAGAAAATGTATTAAAAAAGGAAGAAAAGGTACAGAGGAGACTGAACTGCTGAGGGAGCAGTGCAGTTAGGCCAATAAAAACTCAAAATTACAGTCCAGAGGTTTAACAGAATAGACAGCCCACTCGACCAAACAGTGAATGGCTCTAAGGAAGGTGACGTCATGGGATAAGGGTGTCTATCTGCCTCATCCAACTTTCATGGCCGAGCCAACTTGTATCAACTAGATCGTCCCCAACTGAGTCCAAATTGTGACTTGAGTCATCCAAGTCTTAAAACCATGATACTGGTCAATTATTATTATTATTATTATTATTTATTTTTAAATTCTTTTTTGAAAGAATTGTTTGTGAAATTTTATGAACTATATTAATAATAATGTTTAGTTCTTTAACAGAAATATGCATATGCAAAGGGTCAAGCATTGCACCCTCTACTGTAATGTGTGTGTGTGTGTGTGTGTGTGTGTGTGTGTGTGTGTGTGTGTGTGTGTATCTTTAATCATTTTTTATTTTTCCATCAAAATGGAAGACTCTGAGCAACATGTGGAAGCCTGTGGTTATCAACATATATTTTTTCTACCCTCATGTGGCAATTTAAAAGGGTAAGACCAAACAAATTCAGATTCCTGAAATTCTACCATTTTTCACCATGGAATCCAAATTTTCTTCACTGAAGTCCATTTCAATGTATCAAAGTCATGCGTAGACATGGATTTCAAATATTACCCATCTGTTGAAAAGAAAAGTGCATTTTTCTCACCTTTGGGGTTCCAGTCCAAAGGTGAGGAACACATCTACAAAGGGAATCCGTAAAAGAATTTGGCAAAAAACCTTTTTTTTTTTTTTTTCCAATTAAGTGAATTACAATTCTATAAAAGAAAAAAAAATTCTGTGAATTACATGGATAGGAATTGATATTCTTTAACCTCAGGACGAAAGGCATGTCTGGATAATCTTTCAGAAAAAAAAGGCATGTCTATATATCTCGAAATATAGGATATTTTGTAAAATAGTGAATCCACTGGGGTTTCACTTCCCCACTGCGATTACTGATACATGATCTGATATCAATGATATTTAAAGCACTGAGTGCCAAGCTTCATGACATTTGAAGTTGATATTGGCATATTCAGTTTCAGAGAGCAATTACTATGCTGCTGTGGATATTACTAGTTTAACTACAACTCAGCCACAAATACTGTCTACTCCTATACTAATTAAATAGAGAACTGTCACTGCCTGTATGATGGCTTTCAGATCATCTTCTCGACTGTTGCTGTTGTTCAACTGGAAAAAAGTCATGAATGAATAGCAGGCACCCAGACTGTTTGTTGTTTAATAGGAAGACTACACAATTACACATGTAGAAATCCTAGTACTTTTCATCTCTTCGTGTTCTCTGCATGATATTTGGTTTTATAGAATGTGATACTCTGTCGCACATTACAATTCTTGGGTCGGAATGAAGATCTTGATACTGCAGATTGACATTTTTGCTTTGAAACCGATGGACTTACCATACCTTGATTTATGATATTATTATTATTATGGATAACATTGTGTTGCTGTCCCCTCTCTCTCTCTCTCTGACAGCATTATGCAATATTGAGCTGGCTAGCTTTCTTCGCTGGTATGTGACCGTGGAACTTCAAGACCCTGCCTATGCGAAACGTTTTTACTGCACCTATGAAATCCTAGAAGAAAATATGCTGAAAGTATGTCATCTCATCTTCTTTACTCGAGCTTAAGAGAAAGGCTCTCCCTTAGGTTGCTTTTGGTAAAAGTTTCATAGTGTTCTATTGTGGTTGTCTCAATATGAAGCAAGCATGTCTTTTAACCTGAAGAGTAGAGAAAGTAGTACCGTGTAATTTGACATCTGCTATGTATTCCTGCAGTTTCACGGCCATTATATTTGAGCTTAAGAGCAATGCTCTTCCGCTGGTTGCTTTTGCTAAAAGTTTCATAGTGTTCTATTGTGGTTGTCTCAATATGAAGCAAACATGTCTTTTAACCTGAACAGTAGAAAGTAGTACCTCACTGTGTAATTTGACATCTGCCATGTATTCCTGCAGTTTCACAGCCGTTATATTTGTGAAATGAAATGTTCAAAAAAATAAAATAAAATTGTGAAGCGTAAAAGGCAAAAAACATTTTGTTTGCATTCATATGTAGGAAATAGATTGTATTCATGGTTTTTAATAAAGTTTTTCGTTTATTGTTCTTCGATACCGCTTTCCCATCTTTTTGGCCTAGACAATCAATGTCCTTGTCTTAGGCAGGTGGTTATATACACTCAGTATTGAAGTGGGTTTTCTATTAGATTATCATATCAATTGAATTCATGTGCATCGAAATTGATATTGCAAAATGATCAGAACATGCGCATTGAAGTAAACTGAAAATATCTAAGTAAATATTTACCTCCTTTCCATAAGAAATCTGACAGTCAGTAGTATCTCAATTTTGCCTTTCAAAAAAGTCAGTAATATCTCAATTTGAAACAGTTACCAGCTGGTGTCAATGGTGAAGAAGATGGGTTCACCTTGTGGCAGAATTTGATGCGTCAGACAGAACTGACTGCCCAGTTATGTTCTATAATGAGAGATGTGAGAAATGTACGTGGTGGGACCCAGAAGAAAATTGAAAAGCTAAGGCAGCTACTTTCTGGTCTTCTTAGCGAGCTTACTTATTTTGAAGAGGTAATCTTTTATTTTTGTTATTTTTTATAGCCATTTGAAGAGGCATTCTTCTGATTTCAAGTTTATCATCTATTGATCTTCCAATGCAACTTCGACCAGTATTGACTATCATCTTATGAAAATTTCCCATTCTGCTTATACATGTGAATGTATTATTCTGTTTATATATTTTCAGCCAATACGATCACCTTTGGCACCTGATGTACTCATCACTGGCATCGTGCCATCAGAATCATCGATTTTTAAAAGTGCGCTGCATCCTCTTCGTCTGACATTTCGTACAGCAAATGGTGGAAGCTGCAAAGTGATATTTAAGAAGGGGGATGACCTTCGGCAAGACCAATTGGTAGGCACTTTGCAGTTGAACGAACCTTACCTGAACTATTCTGCTTCTGTTGTAACTTGTAAGCTGTATTGGTAGAAATAACCCAGCTGCTCGGTCTGTTTTTGGGTAATTTGTTTTCTTTTAACAAAACTTCAGGCTGTCAAATCTATGACTTTCCCATATGACCATACTAGGAAATTAATCTTTACTAATATACAATGCTAATAGCTTCGGACATTTTTTTTTTTCCTTCACAATTAATCTTTAAAACATTGGTTAAGAGAGGGTAAATACGTCCTAAAAATGTTGCTGCTTGATAGGGACAGTTGATATTTTACAATACAAGGGATGATATTTTTTTTAGAAGCAACTAGGAAATTCATTGAAATGAGAAAAGAGCAACACAAGAAAACAACAAGGCAAAGGGAAAAGGGGACACAGCTGCTGAGGTAGCAGACAGGCCCTAAAAGCCTAGGGAACTAAAATCGAAAGACTTAAGATCGTTTACATTAGAAACCCATTCGATGACTAATCTTTTAGCCCTGGACCCCACCACTGAGACAAACGAAGAGACGTCATTAAAGCATCGATCGTTCCTTTCCTCCCAGACGGCCCACCAGATTGCGATAATAGCCAGATCCTTCCCATGTTGAGCCCATTCCAAGCCTGTATCAAACTAGAAGTCGACTTAGGATTACACCAAGGCACTGAAAAAATCTGATAGAAATCGGCCATAATTTTTGACGTGAAGGAGCAATGGATCAGCAGGTGATTTGCCGATTCCGTGTCACTCATACAGCACAAGCAGATGTTCACAAGATGCATACCACGCTTGATTAGATTATCAATTGTCAAAATTCTGTTCCGCCCTGCTAGCTAGGCAAAACAAATAAATTTTGGAGGCGCCGGGAACTTCCAGATAAAAGGCAAAGCCTGTTGCAGCTGCTGTTGTCTAAAATACGTAGCGCAGTAGAGGGATTTAATGGAGAAGCGGCCCGACTTCTCAAGCTGCCAGACGAGACCATCAGGGTGATTGCTGTTGGGGCTTGGGGGCAGATCTTAGGACGCACACCATGAGAGCTTGAAACTCCTCGGTTTCATTGTCCAAGAGATTTCTAAGGTTCTGATGTCCTAGACGATTTGGGTCGATGAGACGGAATAGCAGTCGCTGATGAAGATATCTTTCTTGGGGGAAAGGCGGTAAATGTGTGGGAATTGAGACATCAGAGGCCTATTTCCAATCCACGGGTCTTCCCAAAAACAGATTGAGGCACCATTTCCCAGCTCGAAAGAACTTGAGGAACCCTTTCCAAATGTGGGAGGCCTTGTAATAGGAGGAGGTTTTAGGCCACCGGTCCCTAATAGAAGGCCCATACTTTCCTTCGATGATCTTAGCCCATAGCGCGTCTTTCTTAGTAGCTAGTCTCCATGTCCATTTCCCTAACAAGGTGTAATTCATCGCTTTCAAGTTCTTCACATTCGCTTCTCCTTCCCTAAAATCCTGGCAGACTTCATTCCAGTCAAGTAGGTGGAATTTCTTATGGCTATCAGAACCAAACCAAAGGAAGTCTCTTCTGATTTTGTCGATCATGTTGAGCACCTTCCTGGGGCACCTGAATAGCGACATAAAATAAAAAGGGAGGCTGGACAGAGTGGCTTTAATGAGCGTTAGGCGACCACCCAGGGACAAATATCGACTTTTCTAGGAGGCGAGGAACTTGTGGAATTTGGCTATGATCTTATCCTACATAGAGAGGGGCGGTCGTCGCACCGATAGAGGAAGGCCCACAAAGAGGGTGGGGAAGGACCCGAGCTGACACCCGAGAGAGTCAGTGAAGGTCTGAAGCGAAGGGGCTGAAACATTAATACCTAGCAATTTTGATTTGGACATGTTGATGTGCAGACCAGAGATAGCTTCAAAGCAATGCAGGGTAATGAGGAGATTGTCGATGCACTCCACAGAAGCTTCCGAGAAGATAAGAGTGTCATCGGCAAACTGGATGTGCATGAGGGGATCGGGCAGACCAGGAACTGCAATTCCACTCAGAAGACCGTGTTCCTGACCTCGAGATAGTAAGACCGAGAGCGCCTCAGCGATTATCAGAAAAAGAAGGGGAGAAAGGGGGTCGCCCTGGCACAGGCCTCTGGAGCTCTTGAAGAATCCTTTGGGGGATCCATTGAGGAGGTTTGAGAAGTGAGTGGATCCAATGCAAGCAGCAATCCACTGTCTCCACTTCGCCCCAAAGCCCATTCGGAGCATCATATATTGCAGGAAACTCCAGTCAACATGATCATAAACCTTAGCCACGTCTAATTTGCAGAAAATCCCCATCGATTTAGACCTATGACACAAATGGAGGACTTCATTGGTAATCAACGCTCCATTAGTATTTTGTCTTCCTTTAATGAAGGTGTTCTGGTTGGGAGAGATCAATTGGTCAATAACTTTGGATAGCCTAGTAGATAGAATTTTGGCAAGAATCTTATAGGGGGCTCCCGATCAGACCGATAGGTCCGATGAAAAAGAATTGGCTCCAGCCACCTTGGGGATGAGCGAGATGAATGACGCTCCAAGCCCTCTAGATAGCTTGCCCCGATCATGAAACTCTTGGACGAACAAGAGAAGGTCAAGGTGGACAGAGTCCCAGAAGGTCTGAAAAAAATTGAGCGGGAAGCCATTAGGGCCTAGCGACTTATCCCTGCCCAAAGCATCAACCGCTGCTTTCAGTTCCTCCTCAGAGAATTGGGCTTCCAACAGGTCAGCGTCGGTGGCATTCAGGGAGGGGAGAGGGGCGTTGTCCAGATGCGGTCTAACCCACTTCTTAGTCGCCAGAAGATCCTTGAAATGGGCTATTGCGAGATCTTCAATTTCCTTTCTATCATCAACTCTGCTTCCTTTGTCGAAGATGCTGAGGATTGCCTTCGAGCGAGCATGCATATTAGCCAAGTTGTGGAAGAACTTAGTGTTCTTATCACCCTCAACAATCCATTTGGCTCTGGACTTAATCCTCCACGAGGCTTCATCTTCCAGGGCTCTGTTCAAAAGCAACTGAATAATAGCAACTCGCCTTGAAAGAGAATCAGGCGACAAAGGAGTGGTTTCCGCCTCAGAATCGATGCGCTGGAGTTAGAGCTGGGCATTAGACTGAGTCGAATTAGATTGGGCCCAACTCGACCAGGTCCGAGTTCTGCATGGCCTGACCCGAACTCGGTCCGATCCGGGATTGAGTCCGGGTCCTCTGACCCGATCCGATCCTAACCCATGCTGACTTGGACTGATCTGAGTCCGACTCGGTCAGGAAAACCGAGTCGGATCGGATTGGCCCAGGTTCGGATCGTTTTTTTTTGTTTTGTTTTTGTTTCTTCTGTAAAGTTGTCGTAACACTGTACTTTTTATAATGCAAGCAAACCAAAGTATCACATTATATACAGTGGTAATGAAGATGCAGATGTTTGGCTGATCGAATGAATTTCAAACCAAAGTATACCACAGACTAGGTGTTTAAAGAAGAAATCAGTGGGTCGGAATCTATCAGGCAAATGAAGATGATTCCAAGCAAGGAAAGGAGCAAGACGAAGCGAGGTTCCAAGCAGAAGAACGGTCGTTTTTGCCAGAAATAATGGCAACTGAAGGAGTAAGGCTAGAATACTCCCGCAGCCCAAAATGCATTCTCTTCCCACCTTAAATGCACTCAGAGGGTAGGTGGCAAAAACCCTCTCAAAAGCGAGACGCGTCTAGTCAGGTGGCACCGATAGTGACTCGGAAGAAGTTGATGTCGACACCTGTCTCTCTTCTGGCTCGAAGAGAGATTTCCATCACACTGTCTTGACATGTAGCATCAAGCGACAACATTTCCTCAATTGTACGGATGCTATCTCACACACATGCGAGGGACCTAATCAAGGAAATGAGGTTATGGCACATAGGTGTATTTCAGGAGACTTTCGAAGAATTTCTCTCACGTGTGATGGAGCTCTCGCATGCCAACCACTTAAAGTGTCCATACGTGTGGCACGTGCAAATCAAGACTCCGAGTCTCATTCATTAGGGCTTTTAGACCTCTCTCTCTCACCAATGATTGACAATTTTCATCCACATTTCCTCTCGTCACTGGCTCCTGAAGAGAGATTGGCAGGATCCTCATCGGATTCAGCCACAGCAATTGTGATCCTCGATAATGTAGACAAGCAGATGCCTCAGAATGTTGGGCAACTCATTTCAGATGCGGCAGGGGAAACGATGGCTACAGAGAAACCGCCGGCCCAATTTGAAGACAATCTTGACCTTCTCCTGCTGGAAATTGGAGAAGACGAATACGATTTAGGGATTTTTAGGGTTCGGCGTGGCGGCAAGAGGTGCGGTTAGGGTAGGGTAAACAAATAGTTGGGTAAGTAAAAGTACACACACACACACACACACACACACACACGGTCCGGATCGGGTCAGTTCAGAACTGGGCCTATTCGGATTCGACTTGAAAATATTTCGGATCTGGATTATGCTACCCGATCTTGACCATCGGTTCTGTTCGAATCGGGTCGGATCGGGTCTGATCTGGTCGGATCCACCGGATCGAGTATGAAATGCTCAGCTCTAGCTAGAGTTCCTCTTGAAGAGCTACCACCTCGGCTTCTTTCTTCTTCACCTCCTGCTGATGCCACTCCTTTTATTTGGATTTAAGAAATCTGAGTTTACATATAAGCTTATGGCTAGCGAACCCCTCTGCCTTGAATTCGGCCCACCAATCTTTAATGTTCTGCCGTAGAACCTCTAAGTGGAGCTAGGAGGAGTTGAACCTGAAAGGTTTCGGGCCCCAATTCTCCTCCTCCACCGAAAGGATGATCGGGCAGTGGTTGGAGGTTGTTCTCGGTAGGGCGATTTGTTGAACATTCGAGAAAGTGTCGAACCAGTCCAGGGAGACAAGAAATCTGTCGAAGCGAGATAGGACTGGGCTTGCACGACCATTGGTCCAGGTGTACCTAGCTCTCGATAGAGGAAGATTAATGAGCTAATGGAGGTGGATCCAATCCGAGAACTGCGACATTACGGGGGGCGGGCGTCTTCTTCTGGAATGATCGTCCGCGGAGCAAGTGGCATTGAAATCGCCCACCACACAATAAGGCCCTGCAAAGGATAGTCTAGCCAAGGTTAACTCTTCCCAGAAGAAAGGCTAGTCAGAGTCAGAATTGGGACCGTAAACCACTAAAATAAGGCATTGGAAGGAAGAGCACTTATCTTTGAGTTTAACAGACACCGAATAATGCCCACGAGATGAGTCAAGGAGGTCCCAGGAAGAGGACTTCCAAGCAATCAGAATCCCTCCCGAAGGCCCATCCGCGTCCAAGGCAAACCACTTCGCATCGGCCACACCCCATAAGGAAGCCAGCAAGGTGTTCTTGAAAGTAGTGACCTTGGTCTCTTGAAAGCACACTACGTCCAGATTTCTTGTCGAAATCGTGGCTTTGATCAGACTCCTTTTATGCTTGGAGTCGACCCCCCTAACATTCCAAGAGACTATCTTCATTGGATAACCATGCTTCCTTGGATACCCTGCCTCCTAGAGGACTCTTTAGAAGCTGTGATGTACCTCGGACTAGCTTCAAGGCGCTGGAGCTCGCGGTTGCTTGACTGTCTTGATAACTGTTTAGCTGGCGATCTACACCTTTCAATCGGTCTACCTCTGTTTTCAATACACTGGAATAAGGCTACGTAGTCTTCCAGCTGATCACTAAAGGACAAGCCCAGGGACCTGCCAACCTTCCCAATGGCCTTCTTAATCCATCTCTTGTTCTGAAGCTTGGTAATTAAATCCTCTCTTACCCGACTCGAGGGCGAGGCCGATAACTGGGGATCGACGATCATCTGAAGAGACTTCGTCGGATAAGTTTTCATCGAAAATGGTAAGCGGTCCAAGATCCATAGCGTCGATGGAGGGAGGGCAAGAGGTGGGAGGCGAGTTAAAGGAAGGCGAGCGAGACTGACACTTTGAGAGGTTGCAGTTGGACGAATCTCTCCCTCCCAACTCGTCTTCGGGATCCGAGAAAGGAGAGGGCAAAGGGGGAGATAGCGCGAGGTTCAGGGTTTTCCAGTTGAGGGCGGGGGAGTCTAGGTGTGAGGTTAGGATAGAGCAGGGAGGGAAGGGTGGGGGAGCGGAAAGGATGAGGTTATAAGCGCAGGAGGCGGGACCATACCTAAAGCAGGATCGCACATTTGGTGAGAGGGAGTAAGGGAAGGCAGCAGGTCAGCCACATGTCCCACCTGATAAGTAGCAGAGGGCGACACACATCGAGAGTAGCGAGAGGGAGATGTCAGACGGACAGGATGAGGAGACACGCCTCCAGCAAAGCGTGTGGGGGAGGGAGACGTCTGATGTGAATTAAGACCCTCTAACAGGGTACAACTGAGAGACGCCTGGACTGATGGATCCGCCGTATGGACCCCCAAGTAAAGAAGCCCCTCCCTGTTTTTCGACCCCGAGTTCCGAGCCCGCTCGCCACACGTCTCCTCGAGGTCAGTAGAGATCTGCGCGCGTGCAGCTCGATGCACCGCGTCAGCAGGAGAAGACGACTGCGATAACTGAGGTGTACCACGTGGCACAGAACTGCCAGCATGATGATGGGCTTTGACTACATCGCTGACAGGATCGCACAGAGGAGTTCCGCGGGAGCATTGCGCTTGTGCTTGCTCCTCAATGGAGGACGGCGGGACTCCGACCCCGCTGGTGGCGAAGGGCCTTCTCTCATGCGCCACAGATCGCCCCACCTAGGAATCAAATCGTCCGGCAACTCCTTAAACACCGGAAATTCAAGGGTCCGATCGTCGACAATCACTTTCAGCGATGAAGGTGGCTCCGTACCTTTATTCTGTCTGACTCTGATTCGGATGACACCGATCTCCTCCCCCAACTTCGTCTTTGGATCCAGCTCGAGGTAATTCCCGAGATAAGCCACCACAGAAATGAAAAACTCGTCATACCAAAGCTCCAATCAGATCCCCCAGATCTGAAACCAGATGTTCTCCATCCTGAAAATGGAGAAGTCCTCCCACTTCATGACACGGGCCACCGGACCACCAGAATGGAGGTGTCCAGCCATTAGCAGCATTTCCTGGTTGATAGACTTTCACCCACAACTCGTTGAAACCCAATGGTTTAACTTGATGGTTACCCGGTTGGAAGCCCGTTGTCTCTGATATCCAATCTCGCACCTGAGAAATGGAGGCACCATCCTTGCAGAGGATGACAATGGACTCCTTGAGATTATCACAGGCCCTACGAAAATGTTCCTTGTCGACGGCAATGGGAACGTCGATTTTGGAAAAGGGTGGGTTGAGGAGGTCCGGTTGGGATGTGGGGTGGGGAGGGGCGGTGGTCGATGTAGGATGGCTAGGTGAATTCCGAGGAGGGTGGCTTGATGAAGGCCGGTTGGGGTTTTGATGTAGGAGGGCATCCTAAAACGTGGGAGCTTCCGGCAACTGAGAGGGGGGGGGGGATGGGAGGTTTGGGGCGATATACCTTAGAGGCTGCAGGGCGAGGTTTCTGACTGTTGGCGAATGCAGGACCAAACCTCACTCGTTGCACCAGCATCGGGCAGCCAGCGAACTTGACGCCATGGAGCATACCTACAACTCGAGCTAACTCCTCCTCGGATGACATTCGCACCAGAGCGAAGCCTCTGTACTCCCCGGAATAACGATCTCATGGCATCACGACGTCCATGACTGCGCCAGCTCGCCCAAAAATGCGTTCAATATTGAGGGGGAACCACCCCTTAGGGAAGCCTTTAACAAACAAAGTAGGGTAAGGAGTACGATTCCTTAATGAAGAAGCGTTGTGGGATGCTTTCCGATGATTGGCTCCTCGCCCTTGTCAATCCACTCCTCAACCGGCATAGATCCTTCGGGCTGATCATTCGTCAAGACTCTATCACCACGAGGATTTGCACTATCGTTGCTCCGGCTCGAGTTGTTTGTGGAGGAATCACCCCAGCGCTGGGGAGGGTCGCATTTTGTCGCCATCATCTTCGTTAGTTTGTCGCCATCATCTTCATAGTCAATGCCCTTGACCCACACAAATACAAGGGATGATATAGATTGCACCTGCTCCTTTCATTTCTTTTAATTCATGAAGTGCACGCCGATCTCCTCTCCCTAATTTGAAGCACGAAGCATCTAATTAGGGAGACCGTGAGACAAAGGCTCTGTGTGGCCCACCCTAATGACTGTGTGACATCCCCATCCACTCCGTCCATCTGTTGTGTCCGGTCATGTTAGGATGTCATCCAAAAAATTAGGCAGATCGGGGACTCAAGGCTACGACAAGGGAAACAATGAGATGGGTTGCTCACATTCCCTTCTCTCTCTTTGTGTAAAACGCACTTGCATGTAGCCCCACCGTTCCCTTTTCCTCTCTCTCCTTTTTCGCCCTCCCTTATCCCTCTCTATCCCCTCCTCGCTCCATGCGTGTCTTTACGTGCTGTACCCCAGTAGTAGTGTTGTCAAAATCTTATGATTTACTATTTACGATATATGATTTTAGTTGAATCTTAAGCAAAACGATTTGAATCCCAACTTTGAATCCCTTTTTATATGAATCGTACGATTTACAATTCAAATTATACTTGTTCTCTTCTATTTAAGCTTTACTTGGCTTTCATTTTATGTTTTTAAATTGGTCGGGGCTTTAAGAATTGTTTAGAAAAAGTAAATTATTTTATTTGTTCTTTATAAGAGATTAAATGATATATATTCTCTTCAATGTTAAACCATGTGGCTTGCTTCTTTTCTTTTCTTTTCTTTTCTTTTCTTCTTTTTATTATTTATTTATTTTTTTATAGCAATTTCTTACTTCTTAATCGGTCGAAACACCAAATTGATGTATGACTTACCTATAATGTATTTATGGATGGTTACGATCATGCTGACTTGTATGTATAATGGAATGATGTTTAGAAATCAAAATATCCTTTTTCGTCCGTCTACAATATCAAAGGTTGCTTTCCCACCATGATGTACATTCAACAAAGGCAACAAGAACATAAATTATTAAAGGACCCTTGTATTTTTTTAAGGGAAATTTCTTGAAAGATTAAAAAAAAGGGAATAAGATCCTTTAACACTATCATGACCTAGTATTACTTGGTGCACATTGATGGCAAATGGAAGATTGATGAGTTAAAAAAAAATCTGATAATTTATATTTTTCATATGTATCAATTTTTTTAAGAAAATTATAAAAAATCTTATGATTTACAATACGATTTGCTATTCAATGCGATTCAACCCCCACTATGATTTGCATACAATAACGATTTTGACAAAATTGCCTAGTAGACATAATTTCAAGCTGTATCCAAATACCCTTTTTGTGGGCTTCTGCACTGCTGTCATTTTATCATGTGGAAATCTTGGAATCCAAGTTATTCAGCTCGTTTTTTACTGATCAATCTTTTCTTCTAGCAATTATCAAGTCATTTTTTTTAATATTTAAATTCCTGCTGGTAAAATGGTTTGTAAGACAGCACTCCTGAAGCAGGCATGTGCCATGAGTTTTAACAACTGCTCTGTGGCTCCACTTAGGTTATTCAAATGGTTTCTCTCATGGATCGATTGCTTAAATTGGAGAATCTTGACTTGCATTTAACGCCCTATAGAGTGCTCGCCACAGGACAAGAAGAAGGAATGCTGGAATTTATACCGTCCAGTTCTTTGGCATTGGTAAGCAATGCTCAAATTGTGGATTTTAAGCTCATTCTTCAAAGTTTTCTTGGCTGAATCTGTTAACTGAAAATGCTGCAAAATGAAAAGAAACTTGGGTTGATGAATATAACTTAGTTTTGAAACAAATTGGTTATGTCTAGAACACAAACTCATTGTGGGTTCTCAGATCATAAATTGTTAATCCCAGCCTTCATTGAACTTGGTTTTGAAACAAGTTGGCTTGGTAGTGATGAAAGACAGTCGACTTTCTTAGGTTTTACTCTGTTACAGCTGCAGACTGACTTAATTTTTAATTTGCTGAAATTGATTTAAATGTCGAGACTTGATTGTTGTAAGGGTATAAATGAATGTTCAATCTAATTTCAAAATCGAATTCTTGAAATACTTGCTTGACTACTTTTCACATCAGCCATCAGATCCGGATATGGCGTTATTGTGGCTTTTACTTCTAACATGGAACTATTGGACAACCATACGACAAGGTGCCAATTTGGAATAAGTGGGTATCATAGAAGGCCATCAATGAAAATTGCAGCAAGTATATGCCTCACTAAAACTTCATCATCATCAAAGCCTTATCCCAACTAATTGGGGCTAGCTACACGAATCCTGTTACGCCATTCCACTCTACAAAAGGCCATAGCCTCAGTTAAACCACAGGTTAAGTCTTTTCTTACCACCTCTTCCCACATCCTTTTAGTTCTTCTCCTTGCCCGTAGAGCTTTCAACTTGAACCAACTCACTGCTAACTGGTGTAGTTCTTGGTCTCCGTTGCACATGGCCAAACCAACTAAGTCTACTTTACCTCATCTTATTACCTATTGATGCTACTCCTGGTTCTCTCGAATGCATTCATTCTTATCTTTCGTTGTCTTGCCACTCATCCATCTTAACATCCTCATTTCCACTATGCTCATCCTATGAACATACTGCTTCTCAATTGCCCAACATTTTGTCCATTAAAGCATGGCTGGTCTTATAGGTATCCTAGAAAATTTCCCCTTAAGTTTCATTGGTATGCGGGTTGTCACATAAAACTCCAGAGGCACATCTCTACTTAGGGCTATACATCGAGCTGAGTCGAGTCGAGGTGGGCCGAGCTCGGCTTGACTCGTCCATGCTATACTCAAGTTTGAGCTCGAGCTTGAGGGAGCTCGCCCTCGAGCTCAACATTGAAGCTTGGCTTGTTTGCTAAAGCTGTTGAGTCGAGTTCGAGTCGAGCTAGTGGTTCGAGTCGAGTCGAGTTTACCTCGAGTCGAGTTTACCTCGAGTCGAGTCGAGCTTGTTCGACCCAGCCCCCCCGGCCCGACCCATCGCCCATTGCCCAACCGGCTAACCCGACCCAATCTGATTCTTATTTGAAAATTAAAAAAAAAAAAATATACAACTAAAATCATATAATTATTGTATTAAATAAAAAACAAACCTACCTTTGTTTGTGGATGCTTGGATGGTGGCCGAATGAGCTGACTGCTGAGCGGGCTGAGTCGGAGAATGAGAGAAAGAGAGAGATAGAGACTAGAGAGTAGAGAGGGGCAAGCCGGTGGCGATCGGCAGGCGGGCAGCGGCATGAAGCTTGTTGGGTGGGGCTGTGCTCGCAGCGGCTGGGTTGGGTTAGGGAAAATAAAAAGAGAGGGAGGGTAAGGGGTATGGGCGGTCATATAGGGTTTGTTTGTTTGTTTTTTTTTTTTTTTGTTTTTTTTTTTTAAATTTTTTTTATTTTAAAAACTTTTAAGTACATGTTATATACATATATAATAATAATAATAATAATAATAATAATAATAATAGCAATAATATATATATATATATATATATATATATATATATATAATATTAAAAATTTTAAAAATTTTACTCGAGCCGAGTCGAGCTCGAGTTGAGTTCAAATGCACCCTACTCGAACTCGGCTCAAACTCAACTCGAGCTTCAGAAAATTAGCTTGACTCGTCTCGAGTCGGCCATTCAAGCCAAGTCAATCCGAGCTGACTCGAGTCGAGTCGAGCGAGCTTTTCAAGCTAGCTGGACTCGTATACAACCCTATCTCCACTTTAGCCACCCACCTCTAAATTTATAAGCAACATCCTTTTCAATCTCTCTGCGCTCCTGAATTATTGACCCAAGATAACAAAAATGGTTGTTTTGGTGTCCCCCTTTGTCAGCAATCTTAACTAATTCCTTGTTTTCATTCCTATTGTCACTAAAATTGCAATCCATATTCTCTATTTTTGTCTAACTAATTTAATAACCTATAAATTCTAAAGCATCCCTCACAGTTCTAGCTTTGCTTTTACCCCCTCCCTCGTCTCCTTAATCAAAAGTCAAAACTATGTCATTTGCAAACAATATACACCACGGGATCTGTTTTTGTAAATGCCATGTTGAGTGGTATGCTAGCCTGATATGGTCAAGTTTTCTTATCAGAAAAGGTTACATTTTATTATGTAAAAATGGGAATGTTGATTAGAAGTTAGAACAAGTGCAAATCCATAACTCACACATTTTAAACTCAAAATCCACAAATATGTTCTTTAAGATAACCCCTTACAAAACTCTGATGGTTTCATCAGCTTCTTTTTTTCCTTTTCTTTTTAATCTAGTTTATTTTACCGATATGGTGCTTTTGTTTTTCTTGCCTTTGGCTCAAATAAATTCAGTATCTTTCAAAATAAAATAAAATTTACTGATATGTAAATCAAACAAGTTGCCTCTTAGGTACTTAGACCGGGAGTTGAAACTCCTGAGAGTCTACCACCCGAGCAAGAGTAAGGACCCAGGTACTTAGTTCCCCCTGAGATGGGTCTTGTGATTAGTTCCAAGCATCTATAACTTCTGCATGTGTGTCCTTTTGCTTAAAATTATGTGATTCTCACGTAGACTTCCATCAATAACTTATTATCTAACATTGCTTAAACAAAACCTCCTTAAAGGTTATGTAACACAACCAACTTCCAGTGATGTAACAAGAACACTCTAACCCTAAAAGACTGTTATCTGACTTGTCGACATGCATGTCAAACACACTTCAACATAGATTTTAGGAGAGCATTAGTTTGTCTCTCTTTATTATTATTATTATTATTATTTTAATATTATTTTCTTGCTTCTGGCATATTATTTATGTATTATTTACATGATTCTGCTGTGCTGTTCATCTGGGTACGTTTTGCTATATGTGTACTTGTACAAACTAGTTTGTGATAACACATCTTTCTTGTCACTATAAGAGTGTCTAGAAGTATCATGTCTGTTTCAAAGGTCACCACACGTCCACATCTTGGATCTTGTGACTGTCTGACACTGATACACGTCTCACTGTTGAACTTAAATAACTTCAGATATTTACTTCTCTGACATTATTTTACCACTTTTCATCACATTACCATCATGTTGCAGTGGCTTGACAAATTTCTTTCTTTTTTGTTCAGATTCTATCAGAGCACCGTAGTATTGTGAACTATCTACAGAAGTTTCACCCTGATGAAGATGGGCCATTTGGGATAACGGCCACATGTCTTGAAACATTTATCAAAAGCTGTGCTGGTTACTCTGTTATCACTTATATTTTGGGGATAGGAGACAGGTAGCCCACCTTGTTCACCTTCCTGAGTTTCTGTGCTGGGTTGATATCTATTGATCAAATCCATCATTGCATGCACTATACAGAGAAAAACATCTCAATGCTAAGGATAAAAGTTCTCATGAGTTCATTTTTGCGGGTACCATTTTACATAGGCATGCTGACTAAATTTACTATCCATCAAAAAAAGAAAAAGAAAAAAGAGAGTAAAATTTACCACTAAAATTTTGATGGAAATGATAATGTTGTACATATGATATTCCAAACAACTCAGAATGATGCTGGGTGCCTGGGATAGCCATATGTCATCTTCACCGTTCATCAAGTCGGGCTATCCTTTTCTTTATTTTTATGAAATCTTATTGTTTTTTGGTGGCTTGTAAGGTCTGCTGTATTTTTATTGCCATATCTGTTCACTTTATACATCTTGTCAATAATTGTTGTAATTCAAATTTGGTCAACCATTCATGCATATGTGATTTTTTCCCATACATGTTGGCTGTACATTATATGAGTGCAGCATGACCTGGTCTATGCATCCATAAAGCTAAATGCCATTAAGCTTTTATGGTCGCTCTGGCCAGTCGATAGGTGATGGAGCTGTTTGTGCATCGCTAGCTTTGCATCTATATCACCTGATGCACAATATAAATGATTTGTTGGAACTCTTCGATGATACGAGATCCTGTTGAGGACATTCTAGTGAATTCTGTTGCACTTGTGGGGATTTTTTGAAGTGATTTATTGACTACATTGATCTTCTTGGCTTATAGGCATCTAGATAACCTTCTTCTGAGGGATGATGGGCGACTCTTCCATGTTGACTTTGGTTTTATTCTTGGCCGAGATCCCAAGCCATTTCCACCACCTATGAAACTTTGCAAAGAAATGGTTGAGGCCATGGGTGGAGCAGAAAGGTACCGTTTTTGCATTTCTTTTTTATGTGGATAAGTAATTTAGGAAGCTCATGCTGGATTCGTGGATGCTGGATTCATGGATTCTCATTATGTCTAACATGCTTTATAGCTCCTTCTTGTGTCATGATTTATTCTCCTCTCCCTTGCAGCCAATACTATACCAGGTTCAAATCCTACTGTTGCGAAGCATACAATATTCTCCGAAAATCCAGCAATCTTATCTTAAATTTGTTCCATTTGATGGCTGGCTCCAACATTCCCGACATAGCTTCTGACCCTGAAAAAGGCATTCTCAAGGTGACTAGTATTTTCTTTGAAATTTTCATGTAACATTTTTCAACTGAAAGTGTATTTAATATTTGCATTGGCTTGATTGCTCTGTCTTCATTGTATTGGGCCAATGAGGTAGTGATAATATTTCTAGGGGAGTTTCTGCATAGCTTCTTTCGTAACGGGAGTTTTTTTCCCTCCACAAGAGCTCCATTGTCTTAATTATCACCATGACTATCCTTTTTTTGTTCCTTAGCTTCAAGAGAAATTCCGGCTGGACCTGGACGACGAGGACTCCGTACATTTTTTCCAGGACCTCATTAATGACAGTGTTAGCGCTTTGTTCCCTCAAATGGTTGAGACCATTCATCGGTGGGCTCAATACTGGCGCTGACTGCAGAATCTCCCTGAGGCCTTCGGTGGCCTTGCATATCCATCCGGCATGGTAAGCTTGTTGTGGTCTTCTGCGATATTTTTGTGATCCTTTTGGTTTAGGGCTTAGTAGCACCATCCTTCTAACTAGGTGTCATTTTTGCTTTGAAATTGAATCATACTGCATAGTCATGCTCCAGCTCCCACTTCCTAGCTGTTTGTACTAGCTAACATTTTGAAATTGATGCTCGGATCCTGCACCTGCATCTGTTGCTGCTTAGCTTTGCACTTTGTGCAAATATGTTGTAGGTGAACGGGATTGGCAGCATCTTCCTGTAGGGGTGGCAATGGGCCAAGTTTTGGCCAGGCTAGGCTAGGCCCAGGCCCAGCCTTACAATTAAGACTCAAGGCCTGAGCCCAGCATGGGCCTAGCACATGTCCAAGCCCTGGCCCGAAAAATTAAGTTGGGCGCCCCAACTGGTCCAAAAATTGAGAAAATCCCAATTTCCCACTTGACTGTTTCTAATCTTTCAGTTGATGAAGTGGGCCACACGCACGCAAAGAAAGTCATTTTAAAGTAGTCAAACTAATGGTCACATTCAAGATGGATGGTTGCCTAACCAAAGATTGGTATGTGGCATATTTGTAGGATATAATGCATGCATGTGTTAGGTCAAGCTGGTCCAGGTCAGGCTAAAATGACTCGAGCCCAAGCCCAACCTGAAAATTGATCGGGCCATTCATGCAAAGCCAAGCCCAGCCTACGGCCAAGCTAGTAGCTCCGAGCCTAGCCCATTGCCACTTATCTTCCTGCATGAGACATCACCGGCTGTGTACAGTGGCTCATTACATATAAGTGGGGCTTGTTGTAGAACACTGGTGATGATTCTCATTGTCAATTGCTTTGCTCTATCTTTTATATTTGTTTCTGATGTTCTGCAAAAGCTGATTGTGCAAGTTTGCTCTCCATTTTTAACATTGGGATATAGCAGATAACTACCTGATATTTTCAATCTTGTTGTATTCTAGTTCCTATTTCAGATTGAAACTGTATCTTGATAGAACCATGGAAAATTTCAATCATTTTGAGTTGTGATAGGAACACCCTTGCAACATAAGAGCTATACCATGAAATTTGATAACATAAGAGTTTCCTATTTGTTCGGATTAGGGAACTTCCCTGTTTGGAACTTAGATGTGGGGCCCATGGTTGGTTTACCCTAGCCATTGATCTGACAGCCTTCATCATGGATGGACCATTCCAAAAATATCCTCTCAATTAGTTAACTCTAACCTTCCTTTTGTTGGCATGAAAATATGTGGTTAAAATATGTGGTTAAAAAGAAAGGCATGAAAAAATCACATTCGATGGATGAAAGACCAGAGATTTGATGGCTAGGATCTTCCAATTTGGGAGATTTTGGGGGAATGGTCCATCCATTATGGGAGCCATTAGATCAATGGCTTGAATAGAGCAACCATGGGCCCCACATATACAAACTAAGTCCCAGGCAGTCTTCCCTGTACGGAATGAATAGGGAACCCAACCTCTTGTTTTTATTGCCATTTGAAACTGCATTTCTTTTTGTCGTTGTGAGATGGTTTGATGAATTAATCACCGCTTTTGACAACCTAATGTTGCACCATCAGTTATACAAGTTTTATTGCTGGTTTTGCCACCTTTGGAAGGTTGGGGCTTATTTTGATCAATAGCTGATTATATTTGCGCCTCTTTCACTGTTTTTATCAGATAAAGAAGTCAGTTGGAGGACCAAGTCACCCCCTCGGCATCAAGATGCATGCATCTGTACAATGGTTTGTATATAATTAGATAAAATATAATTTATGGTCTGTTATAACAATATCATCGTTTCATAATCAAATATCACACATCTGTTTTAAGTTTCATGGCAATCTCCTTCAGTTGTTGGTAATGGTGTGTTTGGTTGCACCAAAATGTAAGAAATAACATGAAATTTTGCACCTAATTAGATTGATTAATAATGAAATATCATGATATTTGGTGGAACCAAATGCATACTAAGCATTAAGCAGTAATTAGGCATGCCTGATTCAGTTGCCGCTTAGTCCAGGAAGACTCGAGCTTGCAACCTCATGACCATGGGTGTCCGTTTCTCCTAATTGGGTTTTAACTATTCTTAGAAGCCTAATTGGAACCAAACCCCATAAAGCTGAAAGGACAATAATGAACAACTGGAGTTGGTGTGCAACATCATTCCTCCCATTAAGGGACAGTCAATGGCAATCAACCAAGCACATTTCAAAATACAGATTTTACTATATCCATTTTTAAATGCATGTTAAGATTCCCATCCACCATTCTTGGAGGGTGGGTGATACATGCACCGATTGTCTGTTCACATGGTGCTTGCACAATCTTTTCTATCAATTTTTCAGGTTGGAAACCGGCAAGTGTTGTGTTTGTCTAACTATTGCCGACAGTTATTCGGGTCAACAAGGTGCTATCCAGGTATAAACCTTCTGTTGTGGTTGATGATTTTAACATGCATGACACATGAGTTTCTACTCTCTATCACCTTTTGAGTCCCGAGGGTTGGAAACCGTTAGGTGTTGTGTTTGTCTAACTATTGCGGACAGTTGTTCGGGTCAACAAGGTGCTATCCGGGTATAAACCTCCTCTTGTGGCTGATGATTTTAACTTGCTTGACACATGAATTTCTACTCTCTATCACCTTTTTGAGTCCTGAGGTTTGCTGGTGGGTATAGGCTGTGTTACGATACCCAATGATAGATGTCAAGTTTTCTTAGATTTGCTTAGTTGTCGATAATGATCTTGAAGTATGGAGAGATTCCGTATATGGAGTCCAAACTATATTAGGAGAGTCGTTGGATAAGTCCTATATATATATATATATATATATATATATATATATATATATATATATATATATATATATATATATTTGTTTGATTGAAAAGCAAGAAGGATAATTATTTTTCTTTAATAGGTAGTTTGATAGTTAGATAGCAAATAAAATAACTTATAGCCAAGCTCTATCACTTTGCTCCTTTAATCCATCGTGTGATGATTCAGATCAGTCATTAGGTCTCATAATATATGGTTTGCCATCGTTCGAAAACCCCAAAACTGATTTTGGCTTGATTTAAACGCGGGTTGGGTTGACTCGAAGACTTGACCTGACCTGACCGGATACTTAATAATTATAATTAAAAAAGTAATGGGTAGTTGAAGTAAATATAAAATACAGATGTAGGGGTGATCCATGCTGACCCTCCCCCAGTTACAATTTTATTAATGTTCACACATCCATCATGTGGGGCCAACCTTTGATTTGGATCGTTCATTGTGTGGGCCCTACTTTTGATGTGGGTTGTCCATCATGCAGGGCCCACCTTGGTTGTTGGCCATTAGGGGCTGACCTTTAATGTGCACAATTCATTAGATAGGGCCCACCTTTGATATTAGTTATCCATCATGTGGGGCCGCTAATGTTATTGTCATCATGTGGGGCCCATATTCAATATCCACAGCCCATCATGTGGAGACCACCTCCAATGTGGGCTGTCCGTCATGTGGGACCCGCCTTAGATATGGTCCACTCATATTAGGCTGACCTTGATGTGGACTGTCCATCATGTGGGTCCCACCATCAATGTGGGTTGTCCACCATGTAGGGCTCCGCTTGGATGTGGGCCATTCATCATTAGGGGCAGACCGTTGATGTTGATTGTCCATCATGTGGGGCCACCTTGATATGTGCCATCATCTTGTGGGGACCACTAGGTCATCTACCCATTCATTAGATGATTTTCCAATCTCATGAACTTAGAAGGGGTTAGTGGCTAGAGAGCATATTTTCTTGAATAATTTACCAAGTTGGTGTGTCAGCAATGGAAATGAAGCAAGCAGCTTATTTAAGAAAAGTAACTTATTAACTCACGTAAATTAAAAAGCTACTTATATGGTAGCATCCAAACGAGCCTAAGTGATTTGTTTCTTGTCGATGCCAGTTGTGCTTGAGTTGAGGAGTAACAGGCAAGTCGTGGACGGTTGAGAAGGCCCAAAACTGCATACCCCAATGGCTCTGCTTGAAATCCTGCATGGTCAAGTTGACTCGGCCGAGTCGACCCAGTAGTTTTAGAACTGTGGTCCAGATGTTAAAAAAAAATAAAAAAAATAATAAAAATAATAATAATAATAATAAAAAAACCCATCCACCAGAGGTTTCACCTTCGGCATGCTGTCTCAGAAACATAGGTCAGGAAAAGCAGTTTCTAACTCAAGCATCATATGGGCTGTGAGGATCTGCAATCAGTGATGCGCCAGATATTTACATGATCTAAATTGAACAGTCTAGATCATCACAGGGTGGGGCAGAAGAACCACTTGTGACCTAGACAGTAGGGTGCCAGAAGTGGTGATCCTGTTATCTGGCAGGTGATCAGATGGTTTAAAATAGTACAAAGATCAAAATGGTTGAGATTCTCCTGCCATCCCTTCCCCAATGTGGCTACCAGTTTACGGTTTGGATCGCTTTTGCTGTGGAACCACATATACAGTTCCGGTGTGGCCGCAGATTTTTATTTTTTGATGCTCTTGAGCAGAAAGGGATCCTAAATACAATAAGATTCGATCATGTTCTTGCTCAATTATTATTCGAACATAGTTTCATGTCCAACATGGGAGTTGCATATTCTCAATTATCAATATGGGGGCATGTGGCCATGCGTTCTCCCATGCCCGGGATCGCATGCCAGCATATGCATGTGATTGCCCATGCATTCTGGTTGGAAATTGATTTGCATCAAATACATCATGCATGGCTTCTTTATTTTTATTGCAATTTTCTTTTTCAACCTCTTCAGTAATGATGGATGGCCTTGATTTTGCCCATGTGGAAGTTCGATAGGGAACTGTTGTAAGGGGCCCATTTGGAAGTACAGGCAAAAATGGAGGTTGGTTGTACATTTTCTACTGTGTTTGGGACGAATGCATTTATCAGGCTTTATGTTTTCACGTGCCCGTGTCAAATATGAGTACTATATCTGGACTGCCTGTCTAGTGGACCTCAACAGATATGCCGTTGCTAGAGTTGGGTTATTCCATGAGCTGAACATGTCTCAATCATAGGCCTATGGCCTAGGCCAGGCTTGGCCTGGGAATTAAAGGCTAGCCAATTCCCCACTTTGACTACTCTGCGGAAGCCTGGTTGGAGGCAGGTCTGAGTTGTTTCCGGCCATCATGTGATAGGATCGAACTGGAATCTCAAATTGGTAAAATAGGTAATGAGGATCAATATGATTTAGGTAGTTATTGGAAAACATATTTGTAAGGAGAGAAGATGGATCGATAGAAGCACATGTGGCATATATGGGTGTTTGAAATTGAATTGTGGTAAACGTGGCATGTGGGGGGCATAAGTGGGAGTTTGAAGATGAATGATGGCACATGTGGTATTATGAGGTGTTTGAAGTTGTATTATGGCACATGTGACACAAGATGCATTGGCATATTTGACACATGGGCACTTGAAAATAAATTGCACCACTCATGCACATTGGCATGTGACATATTTTGAGCCATTGAAGATGGATGATGGCACATGTGGCACATTGGTGCATGGCGTACTGTGCTTTGAACATGTTGGAGTGCAAGAGAAGATGAATGGTAGTACATATGGTATATTAGCACACAGGTTACAAGAAGAGATAGTCAGTAACATATGTGTGACATTTAGTGCATGTGGGATGCTTTACACATGCGAGGTCCAAAGAAAAATAAATGATGACACATTTGGCACATTGACATATGTGGCATAGTAGCATATTGGGCGGTAATTAGAGATGGACGATGGCTCATTAGACATTGTCACATTTGGCATGTGTAAAGTTATTGAAGATAGATGGTGGCATATTTGAGCTTAACTATTAGGAAACTCATTAATTTTTTATCATGAGAAATTATATTTTTTAAAGGTGAAGGCAAGAAAAATAAATTTATTTATTTTTTAACAAATGTAAGAAGTGAATTCACACAAATTTTCACAACAAAAAGTTGGACAAACCACTTTAAATGAGTTTCATGTGAAATAATATTTATTTTATTTACTTTCTATGAATTCAAACATACCTTAAGGATATTTTCATCTTTCATTGAATCAACGGTTGTTACTTTTGTGGCAAAAAGTCATAAAATAAATAGACTTTTCAAAATATGGCTGGTGATGTTTAAATGCATTTTTTCAAGTCCTATTACTTTATTAAACTAAGCTACACGTAGCATTTAAAAAAAAAAAAACCTTTTTTCAAAGAGCAATCCTATAGATTGTTGGTGCATGGCATAACCAATGTGAGAACAATAATATTCTGAAATGGCCCTACTTTGATGCAGGGTGAATGTGATGAGGTCGATCACCGGCTTCCTCAAGGATAAATATTCCGAATCTATGGACCTTCTCTGGACTCCTCACGAAGACTTCTCGAATCTATTGGGAAAGAAAGCAAGAAAAATAGAAATAAATTCTAATAAATTAGTAATTTGATTAATGAATAAAATAAACGAATTTACAACCCTTTAAATAAGGATACTAAGCAATGAGAGAAATTTCAGAATCATACTACAATTAAAATTCCTTGAATTCATAACTTACTATAAATAGTAAACTTATTATTTATGATGGTCGTGATGTCTATTAGTGTGCAAGGTTTTCGGCCAAAAATAGTAAGTATCCTATTTGGCTTCATCACGCTGCTTTCCTAATTATTCTAAGCATTTTTTGCATTGGTCGCAACTCCTAAAGTCCAACGGATGAAAAATTATAACCAAACTAAAACTTACTATTTATAGTAAAAACGGAATTAAAATAGGAAAATGACCATCAATTTGGTGGTATTTTGCAAATTCGGCTTGCGCAACCCGACGTAGTGGGTTGGGTGGCTAAAGTAGCTCGTTCTATTCCAAAATCATATATTTTACGTCCGATAACTCATTCCGGATTGTGAGATATGCCTGATATAAAGTTTGACGGTCGGAATCACTTGTGTCGTCAACCGGGCCTTTTCTGAGCCATCTTGGCCATGAAACTGTCCACGACCCGCTATATATCATACTTGTATGGGCTTAAAACCTGGATGGTACATGGCCACAGTACATTACATTATACCTTACTAATTAGCAATAACATACAACTCCTTTTCCCATTATATTCTAAAAATAGTATGTTTTACATATTCATAAAATTTTTCTAGCATATACACCTAAGTTATATTTTTTTTAAAGTAGAAAAAGTAATAACCCTAACCAACTTTTCAAAAATAAAAATAAAAATACATTTGTGCATAAAGTGTAGAGTCATCAATTAAGCCCTTGGAGATTCAGACCATTCATTCAATATTCTACTTCTTTTCTTCCTACCTTCTTTCATCTTTTTCTTCTTCCTTCCTTTTAAGATGAACATAGCCATAAACAGTTCACGATAAAGAGCTCAAGAGAGATTGAGGACCTGTTTGGAACGTGCAATTAGGTAATATGGAAATGCTTTTGGTTCAATATAAATTTCATCCAATGTTTGAAAAAGTTAGGAAGGCTTGGATTAATCCAAACATCCTACCATCCAGTCCCAGTAAAAGATATAGCGGGATTTTTAGTGGATTTCAAAATCCACAACATTTGTGGGCTCCTTGCTGATGCATATGTTTTATTCACACCATTCAATCATGTGCACCTTTTACATGTAACCATCGAAGTGCATGTGTGTATTGTTGACCAACATAAGTTAGTATGGTGATTACAATTCTATGGTCCACTAAATGTATGTTTCACTTAATAAAATATTTTTTCCAAATGAAGAATTTAATCCCAAACATGGGATTGGAGGATCAAAATACCATAATATTTTTAGACATATAATCGTTGTATAATAAGTGTTAATTCCACCTAATGCAATTCAATACCACTTAATCTTGTGTTTTAAACAAGCCTTAAGAGAGGCTTGGGCTAGAATGAGAGATAGGACTTTGGGAAGGAAGACTAAGAGATTTTGAAAAAAATGAATATAAAGAAATAGAAAAATGCATATTGAGTATGGTAATATGGTCTTTGTAGTCTAAATTATCCTATTTTATTCAAAGCTAACACGATGGGGTGTTTTATATAATAATATCAATAACAGGAGTTGTTACCAAATACGGGAAACAAAGGGGTTTATTTACAATATGGAAATGGAGATGGATCCATATGAACAAAATCTCTAACATTAAATACAAGACCCCACTTAATGGTATTTTGGTTATTTTATTGAAATGCAGGGGTTTCAATTAGCTAGAGTACCCTTTTATTCTCTCTCATTGACATTAGTTACCCCGTTTTCGCGCTGGTGGAAAGCAGCTCTCCCTCTTCTCTCTGGTTTCTGAGACTTTCTCCCTCGAAAGGTAAAATCCTCTCTCGAAACCCTAATTTTCGCTTTTTTAAATCCCTAGATCCATTAGAACAATCTCGATACGCTACTGGCATTCGGTTCCTCTCGAATTCCTTCAAGAACAGCAAATTTTTTGAACATTTCCGGTTTAAATCGAGGGTTTGTGTGGCTTTTTTCTTTGGTTTTGGAAGTTCTTTCAATTCGTTCGAAGATCTTTTTTTTTTTTTCCTGAAATTATTGAAAGGTGAAATATTTTCAACTAATTAATTCTCTACTTTTGATGCCGTAATTACAGTTTTTTTTTTTTTTGAAATTTTAATTTTTTGTGTGTATTATCTATTGATCTGAACCGTAGATCCTGATTTGTTGCAAAAGGTGTGTTTTTTTAAAAAGGCGTTGTAGGGTTTGGAGGTTTGGATTGAGCTGAATGGTTCTTTCCGAAGTCTGAGTTTTTATTTACTTTGATTGGAGTTCTAGATCTGTTCAATCTGTTTTGATCTGCTTATGGCATTTTGTGGAATATTGCTTCTTTTACGTATTTCTGTCTATCCTCATCTTTTGAAACCCTAACTTCCGGCTCTACACGCCTGTTCATACGAACAGGTGGACCTGGTTGGAATTATTTGATCCGTTTAGGTTTCAGGGATAATTCAGTAGTGAGTTAGTACTGAATTTGTTTGGCCTTATAGTTCTCTTTATGCCGGGATCTTCGTTTAAGAAGAACCTATAACGACCATTTTAATGGTAATGGCCCTAAAATGTTACGCTGTGCATCAGTTTAACAGGTTTTATAAAACGGTAGTTCCTAATCTAGCTGTTGTAGCAACCATTACTGTTATACAGCTATAAAAGTGAAGCGACGTGGCTGTTATATTTCTGTAATGCCAAATTTTAGGCCTTGGGTGTGATAGAGACTTACTATGATTTGTAGCTAAAGTCCAGGTCTATCAAAATTGTCAGGAGTCAAGTCTTGATTTTATGTGATGGATCTGTAGACACTGTTTGGATTCCAAAGAATCTTATTGTTTGTTGTGTGTGTTACTCAGGAAACTATGATTCATAGCTAATATTTTGCTGCAATTGTTGCTGAGTTGTGCATTAATCTTGGTATTAGAAACTGTTTAGATCTTGCAAAATCTTTTCTTTGCTGTATATGATCCTTCTAAGATTATGTTTTCTGCAAAAGTTCTGGTTTTGGTTGATCGTGGCCTTTTTTGGTTCTTTTTATGTTGTTTGTTGGGGGATTAAATTCATGTTTTGCTATTGGTTGAGCTGATCTAGTTTGCTTCTCTCTCCTGTGGATCTTTAGCCAGACATGGGGCTGACTTTCACAAAGCTTTTTAGCCGGCTTTTTGCCAAGAAAGAGATGCGTATTCTGATGGTTGGTCTTGATGCTGCTGGTAAGACCACCATCTTATATAAGCTCAAGCTGGGGGAGATTGTTACCACAATTCCAACTATCGGTAAGTACAAATTAGAAGGTAGATTTAAATTTTATTTATTTGTTTTTTAAAATTTTCCTTTAGAAATGCTAATTGCATTAATAGAGGATTGAGTTATCCAAGGGGTATTGACTTTCTACGGGTATGTTGATCCATGAGAAATTTTGATGTATATGTTGATGTTAGTGTGCTTGCATTGATGAATTAGGCGTCTTTATGGATATGGGTGTATAGTAAATAACTCACCTTATTGCAAAACAGCAAGCCAATCAACTGAAAAAGGGTCACATGTGGTATGATTACAGTGCCTCAGATGACTTTAGCTGGTTTGTGATAAATATATTTGAGGATCAAGAAACTTATTTATGGTCACATCACATTTGGTACGATGTTCGAAGATTTTCCCAATTAAATATGATTCTATGGCTTTATTAATGTAGTCTTAGTTCAAATCCCCTTGGTGTTGTTCTGCTTCTTTGGTGGTCCCTATTATTTTGTGTTAGAGGATCTACGAGCCTTGTCCTATTCCTTCTGGCTGCACTCTCTGTAGTATTTTCTTTTGGTAGTTCTAAGTATTTTGGTCCTTCCTATTTTGATATACATGCCATTTTCACTTGATAAGAAATGCCTTTGTGAATGTTCTTAAGTGTTGCAAGTTATTACTTTCAGGATTTAATGTGGAGACTGTGGAATATAAGAACATAAGCTTCACCGTATGGGATGTTGGTGGTCAGGACAAGGTATGGGATTCTTCTATTGTTCCCCACCATGAAAGGATCTGGATATTTGACCCGTTATTTAGTTTCATGCATGTTCTAGCAGTTACTGAACCTAATGCCTAAATGTTGGTCATGCTGCTTGATCATATTCAGAATTTCTCATTAATATCACTTACATATGACACAATCCACCATTACCCTTATCAAAAATATTGAGCCGTTGCATTATGGTCAACCTAATAGGTGAAACAAATTTCGAGTTTAAGTTAATAATTTTCCTTTACATTTTATCATCTTTATGGTCAGGCCTATGCAGAACTTTACTTCTATATGATATACCTAATGGTTGTTTTTGTGCTTCTTCTACAGATCCGTCCATTGTGGAGGCACTACTTCCAAAATACTCAGGGTCTTATATTCGTGGTTGATAGTAATGACAGGGACCGTGTTGTTGAGGCTAGAGATGAGTTGCATAGAATGTTGAATGAGGTACCACATTGATTGAAGTTTAATTTTTGATCGATAAAGTTCATTGTTCACTCAGATTTATTTATTTATTTGAGTAAATTCAATTACATTGCCTGAAATATACAAACATCAACTCTCTTAAATCAATGGATGCTTCATTTTACCCTTTTAAACTGAGGCATCCTTGTTGTATGGACATCATATACTACCTGCTTATTGCTGGAAACTGATTACAGATTCAGCTGTCCTCCTGCAAATTTTTTTTTTCCTTCTCATCACATAATTATCATGCTGGTTTTATTCTTTTGGGTAGCGCCTTTGAATACCAAAGGCAGGCATCTGCATGACTGGATCGCTGGCCATCCCTCACAGGGAGATGTCTCCACCATCTCACCTATGGAAGGTTCCTTGTTGTGCCAGACACTTAAACTGTAGGGAAAACTTGTGTTCTAAATCATGAAGGTTGGAAGTTGTGTTATTTCCAATGTCAAATGTTAGGGGGGATTCTTTCCATGTAGGCTTGAGTTGGTATTTATTTTGGTATGGTTTGGAAGCTGCATACACATTTTTTTGAGGAATTTTAATACTTTGATTTTGTGTGATGGTAGCTGCTATCTTTTACTTCTAATAGTTTTGGTAAGATCAATGGATATTTTCCTGAAACTTGATTTCATAGTCTCATACTGAATAATGCTAGTTTGATATGAATTCAATTATGCAGTTCTTTGAATACTGCAAACCGTTTTGCTGGTTAATTTGCTCCACAAGCTTATTGCCATAAGTGTAATATGTAATCCTGATTTGGTAGTAGGATTTTTTTTTCTTTGTCATAATTTGGGATTGAATTGAAAAGTACCTGGCATGCTTTGAAATATGGTGCCTCTTGGGCTAATGGTGGCCTCTTGTCTAGGATTCCACACAGTAAGTTAGTAGTTTCTCAACCTCTAGGGTCATTTTACTTGTTGATCCCACTCTGGCTAATGAGGCATCTACATGACATATATTGCACCTGGGAGCGCTCAAGATTCTATATCTCATCTCTTGTAAGAGAATTTACTAAATGCAGAAAAAATACCAAGTGTCCAACAACTGGATATTTTTGGATAAGCGATATTTCCAATTATAAAGACTGCACCAAACCAGTAGTATTTGTCATAAAGGGTTGATCTGATCTTTTTTATTTTATTTTTTATCTTCTACATGGAGTTTACTCTCTGGCAGCAAAGTCTTGTCCGAAAAGAAGTTGTAATGTATGAGTTGTTGTCAATTGTCTGTACATGCAATTTTCAAGTCACAGTAGAGCATTACCCTTGCATTGTCTTCTCAGGAGAGGTGGTGTGAAGGTTCAACTATTTTGAGCTAAGTGGGAAGTGACAAGGCAGATTCAAGAGTCTTTTCTAAGCATCTGACAGGGTCTGGACGGGTAGTAGATGAAAGTCCAGGCCTTGCTTTGCTTGCGGTCTTTGGTCTTTTTGGAAGGAATGTAATAACAAATTGTTCAGTAATAAAGGGGAACAAGGGAGGTCACCTTTCCAAAGGTCCCATATAGCATGCGTGTGTATCAACCATCGTGTTATGCTATGTATCATGTCTGGCTTTACCTGTATTCTGAAAATAGGTTTTGCATGGGAAAAAAGAGAGAGTTTACTTGTAAAGTGTTTCCAGGCAAAAGTTACCACCCTTTAGATGCAAATTTTACCATCCAAACACCTACATGTGAAGTGTTTACCTGTAAACCCTTTACAACTATGGATTTTATATCTATAGAAATGATCCCGTAGAGATCTCCAAAAATAGCCAAATAACTGAAACTTTCCAAAGCCCAAACAAACTACTTCCATAAACTGTGCTTTTCTAATAGAGAAATGATCCAATGCTCTTGAGCACAATTAACTTATAGTAGTGTTCCCAGAATCTGCCAATATTATTGATAATCTCGGCTAATATTATTTGTTTCTCTGGTCAGCGATACAAATACAGGGCGTTATATAGATATTATCAATGAAATCATTGATATAGTGCAATATTTTTGACATCATGAGATATCAACAGCATCTCTTTGAAATAAATAGTGTATCGTGGATACATGTGATGATATCACCCATATTATTGATATTGGCGACCTCTCTTTAAATAAATACAGTGTATGGTATACATGTGATGATATCGCCCATATAATCGATAATATCATTGATGCCAATGTTAATACTTGCAAAATTCTATAAATTTTTAAAAAATGAGAAAAAAAACTTTTTCCAATTTTTTTGGGGATCTCTTCCTAGGGGTGTTTAAAATTATTGCTTTGTGTGTGTTGAATTATTGCACTATTCTTAGAAATTGTTGCATTAAGATCATATTTATTAATTAAGCATTTTTGTCTAATAGTGCATGGTTGGGGCCCCTATATAATGAGAATATATTATGCGCTGTTATTATTTATTGTAATATTTTTAGTCCTAAGTGTGCAAACATCCCCTTTAACATCTCCTGAAGTTTTCACCAAAACAGTCTGCCTTTTCCCCAAGGTTTCCCTTGGTCAACGATACATTCTCTGGTATCTATGATATCATTTCTGCATCCCAAACAATTGATTCATGTGACAATGATGGTACTAGTAACAATGACTTGCAGTGCTTCTAGTTGCATAGGCACTCAAATGATTGATGCAGAGTGTCTGGTAGGTTCAGCGTAGATTTGATAGTCTATAGGGTGGAAACGACATTGATCAGATGAGCTGATCCAGCCATAAGTTGCAACTACTCTTGATGCAGGACAATTAACCACTTGTTCTAAAAGCTCGAACTATTAGAGTATGGCGAATTAATCCCCTTATCTCATAGCCCAGGCCTCACATCTCATGTGTTAGGACCTCGGCTAAACCCCCCTCGTGGGCTTCTGGGCCCCAGATCACATGGGCCGCCCACCTTGAGTGTGTCCCCGCAGCCCACGGGCTACCCCACTTGAGCCCGGTGTGAAATGCGCATTAATCACCCCCGGTGAGGAGTCTCGAACGTGAGACTTCCCCCGTGGGGCCCCAAATCACATGGGTCACCCATCCCGAGTGTGTCCCCGCATCCCACGGGCTACCCACTTGATCCCGGTGTGAAAATGCCCCTGCATTAACTCTTCTGTAGTCATCTGTTTTCCAATATGCGGATGAGATGGTTATGATTCTTTGATAAAAGTGCCTCTTTGGAACCATAAGCGATTCATTATTTCATCTAACAATTAGATGACCCAATTTTTTGATGAGGCCTATTTTTTCATAAATGATCTTGACCATTCATTTATAGGAAAATGATTGGATGGTTAGAATCATCTAATCGGTGTGAATGTTACATGGTACCCGACAATATGTTTTGGAGCCAATGGGCAACCCAGATTGATCGGTTAGACTCCCAATGCAATAAGGAGCACTGTAAGTTTTAGTGGTCTGAGAGCACTGGGTCATATCTCTTTCTAATCTTAGCTCCTGTAACTCGCAATTTTTCTAACTATTTATATTGAACAAATTGCAGTTACATTCCTTTCAAGTCCAACTTCAAAGTAAGCATATTCAACATGGATACTAACTAATTGCAATTCAGCCATCATGACACAAATTATAGATATTGCATTAAGTAGCACACCAATACATAGCCTAATACAGAAAAGGAATGGTTACCGAGTTTCTTATCTTTCGGAAAAGAAAAAGAAAAAGGATTGAGTCTCATATGCATGGACACAGGATGAACTGCGTGATGCTGTGTTGCTTGTATTCGCAAACAAGCAAGATCTTCCAAATGCAATGAATGCAGCAGAGATTACTGATAAGCTTGGACTTCATTCTCTCCGCCAGCGCCATTGGTAAGCTTCCTCATCTCACATTTGCCCAATCCATTCAAGTGTCTATTCATTGAAGGTTCAAGCATGAGATATTCTTTCGGTGGCTTTTCCAGGTACATTCAGAGCACGTGCGCGACTTCTGGGGAGGGCCTGTATGAAGGGTTGGATTGGCTATCCAACAACATCGCTAACAAGGCAAGCACTATAGATTCCTTATGATCTACCTTTCTTTTCCAATGAACATGGAATCATGGTCATGCTCTCCCTGCTCGCCCACATATGATTCCTTTACTGGTCCAATCGTCATGTGGGTCCCACACAGATACCAAAGAAAAAGAAAAGAATGGCTAAAAGAAAATATTAACAGTTTACATTTCAAAGTATGCATTTTGCATGCCTATTTCTTGTGATATGTGTTGTGTTGAGTGAGACTCACTTGTCAAATCTCCTGGATCTTGCAACCATACTGCATTGGCATGTGCTGGGAGTGTGGGATGTTGATGGGTGCTCTCTGCTGTAGCTATAGGATTGCTCTACGACCATATTGGTCCTCTTTATGTATTTGATTATCTTTTGGTACATCTGATCCTGAGCTTGTCTTGCTGTCTGGTTTTGGGTAGGCCTGAGATGTTGAGGGTGCGGTTCCTTTGGGATTTTCTGGATGCAGGGGTGAATGTTATCTAAGCTTTTTTCCTGAGGTAAGGTGGCTGTGATGAAATTAGAGGACCTCTTCATTTTCCTTTTTTTCTTTTTCTTTTTCTTTTTCTTTTAACTGCCCGTGGCATATTGTAATAGAAGACTCACTGCTTACTACATTAGCATCTTTACGTTCCATATGGTGTTTGATATTTGTTTAACTAAACCTTTACTCTGCAAATGAAACTGGTATTTCTCTTTATGGATAATGTGATCATTCCCCTCTTTTTAAGTGTAGAGTCTCAAAGATGCATTTCTCTTTCTGCTTGTATCCGCTGATTCAGCATCCCTACTATGACATGAAAATCAGGCTAGTCTAGCTATAGGGTGGGCCATTGGTTGAGCCTTTTTACCCAACCATTTTTGTGTCATAAACTTCACCTGTATCATTAGGCTGGTCATGTGTTGGCCTGCACCACCAGTGGCTCATGCTAGGCACAGTACTAATTATACCAAAATGTATATTGGGCTTAGCATGGTCCTATTTAATTGGTCCTCTACCCTAAGCTTTGTTAGGCTTCTGCCTGCCCATTGATAGTCTTAAGGCCCAGTTTTTATGTACTGCAGAAAAATCTTTTGGCACCCTTCACTCCAAATCGTGTAAATGTTGGCTGTTTTGTAGCGCTTCGTGAGAGAGCACCTACCCGTTCACATGTTTTTTTGTTTTCCATGACGTCCACTGCTTAGTTGGAAGCTGGGCTCACTTCTAGGAGTGGGCCTCGCCTAGACGACCTGCCCCAAGCTTGAGGCTAGTTTGATCGCTAGGCGGGTGGCATTGCACGTAGGCTGTGAGCATTTTTCTTCTTTCCTTTTTTTTTTTTTTTTATAACCCCCCCCCTTTTTGTTTTTGAGTTGTACATTGTGTTTCCTCCTGCATGGGTGACATTGTCTCGGAGTTGATGGGCTGATTCTTCGTCAGCTATGCACAAAGCTCTGATGTTTCACACTGGGTACATGGGATGATCTTTCTGATTGATTAAATGAAGACCATTGGCTGCAATTACCAATTTACAGCGGCCAGTGGATGGCTGGGATCATCTGATAGGTGAAATTTGTGGCATGGCTCGGCAACGGCATCCGTCATATGAATGACCTACGTTACTGAAAGTTGGGGCCCACCAAGCATTGTGTATTACTGGTAAAACTATTTATCTGCTCATCCCAACAACGGTAAGGGTGCACCACATGGACCCTTTTCATAATCTACCCCCATTCAGTGTTATCCCTGCCATCCGATGAATATGGACAGCTGCAAGCGGTGGTTCACATGTAAACGATCCTATTCAAATGGTTAGGATCATCAGGTGAAGGAGATTTTTGGGTTATTTTTGCTGTGATGAGATATTATTGTTCAAGTTGCATACAACTTAAAAACCATTCAACTTGTGAGCCACAGTTTGGATGGACCATCGGCCGAAAACCACATGGATTCAAGTTATCTAAATAGCTCGGCTGGTGAAAATTTAAAAAGGATGGTCCAAATGAAAATTAATCAATGAAAAGGTTTAAATTTACGAAATATGTGACCACTAGTAAGAGGTCAGGATAGGTAAGCAAATGTGAATTTTCGATCCAGCTTGTTCTCCAATTAACAAGGTCAAAATAGAGAACATTATGCCACGTGTTCAATTTCTAAATACCTTATCCTTTCCCTGGAAGGGAGTTGCTATTCTCATTTCTTCAACTGCCTACGGATATCTATACTATAAGACAATTACATTGGCTCAAAATGCATATACCATAGCCGCATATGCCATACAAGAAGTATGCCATGGCATGTTAAAGTATTTAACCATGGCATGCTTTAGTGTGCAATAATGGCCAAAGGTAAATTTTCTTATAGATTGTAATAAGTTGTAACTTGTATTGTATGCGGTTCGAGTAATGAAAACAAATTTTATGTTTGTAACTTTCAATAATTAATTCTTTCTTAGTGTAATTTGTTAGTTGTTTAAATTTATTTTGTTATATATATATATATATATATATATATATATATATATATATATATATATATATATATGGGAAATGGTACTATAAGGTCGAGCATGGAACCATAACATATGGTCGAGTCGTGTCTTAGTGCGAGCTGTTGGATGATAAATATTCAAAATGCGTGGGAAGATGCGACAACCTCTCGGAGAAGCTTAATGTGATAGGTAGTTATTAGGGCCCACCATCATGTTGTGAGAACTCTACACCGTCCATCTGTTTTTTTAATTTATTTCAAGTTAGGGCATGAGACAAAAAGTGGGGCAGATCCGAAAATCGCGTAGGCTTCATGACTGGAAATAGTGAGGAATGGATGTCTGCTGGTGAACATTGGTGGGTTATAGTAGTTTTGGATTGAGCTAATATTTTTGTATTTTCAGTTCATCCTAGTAAGAATGACCCTGTGAACAATATAGATGGCATATAAGAATAATAGTAGACTTTAGGAAGGTTTCAATGGTAGGCATTTAACTACTACATTTTCTTGTTGTGTGACCCAATTGAATTATATATATATCTCATTATTTTTCCTACGTCCTAACACGACCAGAAAAAATGAATGAACGTGGTGGATTTCTCATAAACATTATAATGGGCCCACCTATCTATGTAGATAAAATTCCTTCCCACGCATTCTAGAGGATAGGTTGTCTACGAGGTGATTATTCAATCACCACTGTTTCCAATAGTATGGTTCACCTTAGAATTGGATTTTCTTTATTTTTGGAATCAGGGCCTAAAATTGTCTTCCAAAATAGATGGGCCATGTGGGTACACAATATGTAGATCAAGTTGGGTCCCATGATGAGGGACGCACTGTCCTAGGTTAGGCGGAGGCCGCACCTAATCTGCTCCCTTCCACAGGGTGCGAATTAGCTACTGACAGGCTGAGTAGCGAGATTAGCTACTGAAGTGACCTCAAGGGCCCACTATGATGTTTTGTATCCACACCTTCCATCCATATGGAGAGATCAATTTAGGGCAATATCCAAAGAACGAGTTAAATCCAAAGCTCCAGTGGATCTCAGCATCGAAAACAGTGCGACAGTGACACCCACCATTAAAAACTTCTAAAGGCCACAAAAGTTTCAGATCAAGCTGATATTTGTGTTTTCCATTATTTCATGTCTTTAAAAAAAAAAAAAAAAAAACTTTTGAAGAGGTTGGATTTCAAATAAACATTATGGTGGGCCTTAGGATAGTTTCAACTGTGGGAATCACTCTCCCCACTTTTTTCTGTGGTGGGGTCCACTACAACTTTTTAATTGTCTCTTTCTTTGGCCCATGCCCTAAAATGATATCTAAAAATGGATGGATTGGTGTGGATATAACACATACATCTGGAACCCACATAACTCGGTGACGTCACTTCACTAGCCGACTCCTACTCAACCTACCAGTAACTAATCTACCGTGTTGCCATCCCTAATTTCCGTGGCCCCACTATGATATAAGTATTATATTCACATTGTCCATCCATTTAGAAAAATCATTTTAGGACATTAGCACAAAAATAAAGCAGATCCAAAGCTCAAGTGGACCATAACATAGAAAGTAGTAGGGATTGAACGCCTACCATTGAAAACTTCTTGGGGCCACAAAAGTTTTGGATCAAGATGATATTTGTTTGGTCCCTTCATCTAGTTCTTTGTGATGTTATGGACAGGTTGGATGTAAAATAAACATTATGATGGGCCGTAGAAAGGTTTTAACAGTGGGCATCATTGTCCCCACTTTATGTGTTGTGGTCCACTTCAGGTTTGGATCTACTTGAGTTTTATCGTAAAGCCTTAAAATGATATCTCAAAATGGATAGACGGTATGGATATAACACATATATCATGAAGGACCACACATAATTGGTGATAGTAGCGCACCCCAAGATTGTATAACTTCGATAATTCCAGTTTTGCCCTTTTTTTTTAATTTTAATTTTTTTTTATTTTAAAGATGACATCTCCACTACATATTTTGAAAATTTATCATCCAACGACTCACACTAAGACACGACTCAATCGAATGTTATAGTTCTTTGCGCTCGACCTTATAATACCATTTCTCTATATATATAACTTAATATTTTGTAATAATAAGACAATTTAAAAAAAAAAAAAAACTTATTTTCTTTTAAATTTGAAAAAGATAAAGAAAAAGAAAAAGAAAAGGAAAGCCATTAGCCTCAATGATTAATTACTTGTGCGATTACGTGATGGCATAAGCACACAGCCCAAACTTATGGCTGATCACTTATGTGATGGCATAAGCTATCAGCTCGATTATATATTGACCATAAGTGAATTATTCTTTCTCCAAATTTTTTAAATTACAATTTGAATCCCGTAAATTAAATTCACCTTGTCGCCCACTTTTTAATCTTTAAAATGGAGTTTGTGCATGAGATCTACCTGATGGGAAAATAACTAATGGTCTTATTTCAAAAAAAAAAAAAAAAAAAGTCCACAAATCAATGTTAGGGTCAACACATACAAAAAAAAAAGAAAAAAAAAGGAAAAGAAAAGAAAAGAAAGAATCAAAGCTTAGGGTTGTTCAGCCAGTTTGAGTTTGATTTTGGGACCCTGTTACCCGCATACTTAATCAGTTTGATTTGAGTAGATGAATACCACGTGTACAAATTGTGAGTGCCTGCCAAACAAGAGTTAACTCTGCCAGAGTATAAAAAAAGATCCTCTAATCTCTAAGCTTACTCAACAACAAGGGAAATGCGTGGTCCACCGTGTTGTTTGTACAGAACCCAACCTATCCAGCAGAAAGATGCAAATCTCAAAAGCCAGTCTGCGCCAACCACCGTGTGGACCATAATTTAGAGATATTTGGACGGTTGTCCATTGTTGTGCTTTGTTGACCCATACACTGATTTTTGAGATATTCCATCATAATGCATTGTTGGATGTCATACTCAACATGGTGAACCCCACTATTGAAAACAATCGACAGTCCTCCTAATACCTTCAAAATCACGTTGTGAATTTTGGCCCGATTTTTGGAGAGTCCAGCTTTCATGACTGGCTATCATGCTTAGATGGTTCTAATGGGATAGACACAACCATGCGGGCCCACATACATGTGGATTAGCAAGCAAATGTTCCCCCAAAACACCCCCACTGTAAATGGGCAATTCATTCCGACAACTATGACAGTTACATGCATTTCAGACCATCCAAATACCGACCAGACAGACGGCAAATGGCCATCGCCTATAAATTGTACGGAGAAAACGATGGACGGCGTGTATACAGAGCACCTGAGGTTTGGATCTGCTTTTGTTTTTGGCTGATTTTCTAAAATGATCTTGGAAAACGGATGGACGGCGTGGATATAAAATAGACATATCAATGTGGGCCCCACTGTAAGGCTGCGCCTAATCCAAAACTTGTGTGGCCCATTAATGGTCAATCACCACTGTTCCCTACGGTATGATCCACGTAATAATTGGATCTGCTTCATTTTTGGGATAGCGCCCTAAAATGATATGGAAAAGCGGATGGACGGCGTGGATACTTAATACATACATCAAGGTAGGCCCGACGTAAGGGCCGCACCGTCTTGGGTGAGTCCGGAGTCTCAACTAACCTCAGGTATTTCCCGAAGAAGAAAGAAGAAGACAAACGGAGGAAAAGGAAAATGCTTAGGGTTTTTGGGAAGAGGTTTCTAGGGTTAGGGCATCAAAATCCAAGCCCTCAATGCCCTTTGACTCTCGCCCGTCTCTACCACGAGCGGGTGGTTGACCACTACAACAACCCAAGGAATGTCGGATCCTTCGACAAGAGCGATCCGACAGTTGGGACGGGCCTGGTGGGGGCCCCTGCCTGCGGCGACGTCATGAAGCTCCAGATCAAGGTCGACGAGGAGTCGGGGAAGATCGTCGATGCCTGCTTCAAGACCTTCGGATGCGGCTCCGCCATTGCATCTTCCTCCGTAGGTCGTAATTTCCCCTAATCTCGATTTTTCTTTTTGTTTTTTGAATGTCGTATTTCTAGTATTTTTATATATAAAAAAGGAATTTGTGCTTTTGATTTAGGGGGATATCTGCCTAAGTGGGGCGTACTCAATTTGGGCATACGTCAAAGCGCTGATGATCCAGATCGTCTATAGTTGTGTCCCACAATGGATTTGTGATGATAAGGAGATTGCATTCATTGTACGATCCTAATTTTAATCGGACTGATGGATTTTGCGGCATTCAGTGCTGACTTATTTCCAATCTTTTATTGTTTTTCTACCAACCATTTGTACACCACAAATTGGACCATTGGATTATCCGCTGTGATGTTTCTGTACAATGTCTTGTCATCCTGGGCCCTCCTCGAGAACCATCCAAATCATGCACCTTTCCGTTGTCAATTGCTGATATCTAACATGATCGTGGACCTTTTGTAAGCTGGTTTCTATGGATAGTTTCAAAGAATTCGATTTCAGTGGATTGTTTCACTTTAGGAATGCTTATTACGTGGGTTCAGGTCAACCAGAACCCAACTGACCCAACCCGATTTCAATTTGGCTTGGTTTTGGGTTGAGCAAATTTGGTTCAGTTTAGATTGGGTGGGGAATAATCACATGCATTTGGGTTGGGTCGTGTTGAGTATAGAGGAATTCAGGTTGGGTCAGTTTGCAGGTCGATTTTAGTGGACTTCAGGTTGGAATTCGGGTTGGATCAATTTGTAGGTTGGGTCCTCTTGAGGTCATGTTGACCCTCAACCCGACACAACCTGCCTGTGTCTCATCCCTACAGCTTATTCCCCCCCGATGCAGGACAATTAACCACTTTCTCTAAAAGCTCAAACTGCTAGAGTATGACGAATTAATCCCTTTATCTCATAGCCCAGGCCCCACATCTCATGGGTTAGGACCTCGGCCCACCCCGAGTGTGTCCCCGCATCCCATAGGCTACCCCACTCAAGCCCGGTGTGAAATGCGCATTAATCACCCCCGGCGAAGAGTCTCGTACATGAGACCTCTCCCGTGGGCCTCACCCACCCTGAGTGTGCCCCTGCATCCCACAGGCAACCCTACTCGAGCCCGGTGTGAAAATGCCCCTGCATTAATCACCCCCGCTGAGGAGTCTCGAATACAAGACCTCCCGCTTTGATACCAATTTGATGCAGGACAATTAACCACTTGCTCTAAAAGCTCGAACTATTAGAGCATGGCGAATTAATCCCTTTATCTCATAGCCCAGGCCTCACATTTCATGGGTTAGGACCTTGGCCGAACCCCCTTCGTGGGCCCCAAATCACATTGGTACTGCCTCACATGGGCCACCCACCCCGAGTGTGTCCCCGCATCCCACAGGCTACCCCACTCGAGCCCGGTGTGAAATGCGCATTAATCACTCCCGGTGAGGAGTCTCGAACACGAGACCTCCCCCGTGGGCCTCGCCCACCCCATGTGTGCCCCTGTATCCCACAGGCGACCCCACTTGAGCCTGGTGTGAAAATGCCCCTGCATTACACCCCCCCCCCCCCCCCCCCCCCCAACAAAAAAGAAAAAAGAAGAAGAAGAAGAAGAAATTATGCCCTGTTTGGTAGATGAACTCATTTTCGGGCGTCTACCAAACAGGGCCTTAGCAAACTGATTACTTCTTTATTGGCTTACAAAATGAACGCTAACCAGTCAAACTCGATTCCATGAGTTTGTAAGTAAATATACTTTATTTTTTAAATCATCGACGTTAAAGAATATCAACCATCAGCAGGCTGTTTTCCCTTGTTTCAACTCGTTTCATGATCGAGTGGGCTACAAATGTTAAGGGTCTTTTTGGTTGTGATTTTATCTTCTTAGGAGTGTAGTTGCTGCCTGCCCTCTCAGCAGGCTGTTTTCCCTTGTGTTTCCTTTTTTTCTCTTCTTAATGAATTCATCTTTCAAAAAAAAAAGAAAAAAGAATATCAACTATCATGTTGCTTCTGTGCATCTTCCAGTACTGTCAACTGCTGTTTGATTTTCGTATCAGAGTAACCAACTTTTTTTTTGTTTTTACTACTTCAATGGGTTTTTCAATTTTGATAAATTGAACCATTGTGCTCATGATAGGAAAGAAACTGATATTGTTATCATTGAATACTCTTTTTTAGCTACTGAATGGGTGAAGGGAAAACAAATGGAGGAAGTATTATCCATCAAGAACACGTGAGTTGTCCCTTTTCCTTCTTCTTTTTCTAGCAGTGATTTAATCATTTGCAACAGAAATGTGAGGTTTACGCAAACAAGTGCCTGATCCTTCTCTGGGATGTTTTACGAAATTTGGTGTCAATGTTACATTTCTGGCTGTGACATGCCATGCTTGTCCTTGATGAATTCCCTTAAATAAAGGTAAGACCGAAAGAACATCATAAGGGTGGATTGCAAACTGATGGATGACAGGCCATCCATGTGATGATGGGAAAGCATTTTTGAAGAAGATAGCACTACATGGAGGTTCCATGCCCTCCAAAGTACAACCCTGCCACTTGTTGGTAAGCAAGAAGAGAAAGGTTCTCTTCAAATAGAGGTGCAAATGTGCCACTAAGGGTTCAAGCATCCAATGCTCTATACCAACCTTGTCTAACATCACATTTCATGTGCTACTTATCTGGCATCCAATACTACGAAGCATTTACTTGCTACTTGGTTCAAATATTTCTTGAATCCTCTAGACATTTTTATTGATATGAGATAGCATTTGATTTTTTTATTTTTTTATTTTATTTTTTATTTTTTAATGGGTATACAAGAGGTTTCATTACATCTAAACCTGCTATATCGTTGTTAGATAGGAACCAATTAAGGATGTGTCCGTGTGGAAGGTGTCTTCCAAATGTTAAGCAAGCGACCTTAGGCAAAAAACTAAGGGCCTTTTTGGCTGGTGACTAAAATTTGAGTTCATCTCATTTTAGTTAGCGGTAACTTTGCATTAGAGGTCTTGATCTGTAATACATAACTACTGTTAACTTGAACTTGTTATGTGTTATAGATCAGGATCTCTATTACATAATTACTGTTAACTAAAATTTAGCTTTTAGGCTTCTACCAAAAGGAATTAAGTTGCTGCTTTATATATATATATATATATATATATATATATATATATATATATATATATATATATATATATATATATATATTAAATTTAAGAGAGAAGGTAGAATAGGAAAACACACTGTTTTGTTGGCTATGGTTTTATTGCGCTTTGCAAGCCTATTTGACATTGCATGCTCTAGACAAAAGCAAGTTCCCCATTGGGGGGTCCCTACTCATGGTTTAGTGGTAGACTCACAAGAGTTTCAATACTAAGGTCATGGGTTCAAGCACCCATTGTGGTGTGTGTGGGTGTGAGGGTGTGTGTTGAAAAAAAAGTTCTAACATGCAATAGATAGGTTCAATGTTTGAAGTATGGATATCGCACCATGCATCGCACACTTGGGGCGTGTTTGGTTTTTGGGGAATTCACTACTTGGTTTTTATGTTTCCTGGGGAATGTTAAGAGTTGACCTATTGTTTCCTGGGGAATGATTAAATTTTGTTTGGTTGATACATTGGGTTTTTTGGGGAAACCTGGGAAAAGTCTAAATTCTGTTTTAATTCCCCAGGTTTTTCATTTGGGACAAGTTCTTTGAGCAAAAAATTGGTGAATGGAATTCCTGGATAATCTAAAACCTATCAAAAAGTGTGAAGCAAATGTGTTATCACAAAAATCAGGAAATTTCTAAGCTGAGAAATATAAAAACCAGCAACCAAACTCCCCTTTGGGATACTAAAATATTGCGGGAAACACTGGGAAATATCACATGTATTGCGTAATGCAGTGTGAGGGGAACATTAGGAAAATGGTGGAATTTCTCACCAAAACTTCAGGAGATGTTAAAAGTACGATTACACTTCGAACTCAAAACAATATAAAAAGCTACGCATAATAGTCTTCCATTGTTTAGGGGACAAAACTATGTGTTGTCGACCACAAGTGATGCAATTATAACAATTAATTCATATTATTCAAATGGCATACAATGCAAGCAATAGAGCATAAAGTTACAACCAAATACTGACCAAAATGGTGGAATTTCTGACCATGCAATGCATTTTTCCTTAAATATCATTGTCTTGTTATACCGATAATATCAGCTGATACTATTGATACATAGAACATTGGTTAGGCTAAAGTGCACTATTGGGCATGATCATCTTGGCATGTGAGCATTGTTTAGTAAGCATATGTCAGCATGCTCCTTGCCAAGGCTTTGAATATCTGTATCTGACGACATATTGACTGGGCTAAAAAGCAATAAGATAAGGTGCCCTATCGAAGGGTATTGGATCATATCTTGTGAATTATTTGTTGACGAGAAAGCAGAAAGATATTTGGGAAAAGCATAAAAATGCGAAAAGCTATCAAGCATTTTAACTGTTTGAACATAATTTCTGTCTATAAGATGTTTAATTCATGAGTTGTTAACACAACTGCCTAGGTTTGATAATCCCCAGCCCATCTTCATGCTGGCACACACGTGGTGTGGCAAATATCTAAACCATCCATCTGGCGTGCCCTGCCATTTAGATGCCTCAATCCAAAATTGGGCTAATCCATTCACGAGGTAATCCATAATCTACGGAACAAATGAACAATTAAGTCAAGTTTTTGAGCTGTCCATTTGTTCTGTAAACTGTGGTCCATCTAATTAATGGATTGCCCTGATTTTTGTACATGGTGGGTCCTACCTGATGGACATCATCTTGTCACGTGTGCAGGCATGCAGATGGGTTGGGCATACCTCCACAACAGACATCCCAGCATATGGTTTGCAGATGTTGGGTGTTTCATATAAAATCCAGTGCATGTGTTGTTGTTATTATTATTATTTCTGGTATTTGTTGCGTATAAAAGCATTTGTGGATCGTGTAGCAGAAATATGCAAGGTTTAGAACAAGAAACTTCCGGTCATTTGTTTTTTTTTTTTTTTTGCATCCTCTTCTTTCTCATATCTTTCTCAATACTGCAGGGAGATTGCAAAACATCTTTCACTCCCCCCAGTGAAGCTCCACTGCAGCATGCTCGCAGAGGATGCGATCAAGGCGGCCATAAAAGACTACGAAGCAAAGAAGGCCAGGTTGGGAGGAAACGTTGAGTCTGCTCCAGCTGACAAAGCTGCCAATGCTTAATGTCGAGTCTACTCCAGTGGACAAAGCTGCCGTTGGATTACCATGTATGTAGCATACGTTTGGAAGAACAGCTTGTTCATTTACTAGTTCTAATAATGGACCATATTTGCAATCCAGTTGACTGTTTCCTCTCGGCTTCTCATTTATTACAGAGGGACAAGATCCCATACATATGGTCCCTGGTTCAGTGATCCATACTGCTGATCTGATGGGCTCCGCCATGGATTGGGAATGCCCTAAGAATCTCCCAGATTGGAAGAATATAACCTGCAAAATCTAGTATTTAGAGAGAAATACATCAGTGCCTACATTCAATGGAAAATAGGCCAAAGGTCTAAGAGTTGGGATCTCTGTTGTGGAGATCTCTTGGGCATATCCACATCCAATGGGTCCATCGTGCAGCATTCCAGCATGGATCGCCAAAGCATGGTTACCCACACGCACGGAATCCTGTCTGTTAGGGGGGGACCACTGATTCTATTTCTTGAATAAGTTTTACACACCAAGATCCCTAAATGAGAAATTAGGGGTGGTGCCGTGGAGAGGCTGTTAGGTCGAATCAGGCAATTCCTATGCTAGTTGAGTTTTTAGGTTTTCCATCTTGGGATCAAAGATTCTCAATCTGGCGTGCCTCAGCTGTGTGTAGGTGCCCTGGTACAATCAGGCAGCTCCACACATTTGGTGGGCCTCACAAATTCGTTGAATGTGGACAGCTGGTTGATCTTTTTACTGTCCATTTCTTTTATCCATGTATTGCCTACCCACAGGCTGATGAGTGGAGCAGTTACTATTTTTATCTTTCTAGTGTTCATTTGTATGTAGCCAATTAAAAGATTGGGATCATCCAAACATTGTGGTTTTTGGACCCTGGTCCATTTGCTATTGGAAAGCATCAAATGAATGGTTCTAATCTTTGGATATCTCCCGCGCCCTTCATGAACCTATCATGAAAATTCTACCAAACAAGGCAAATTCATCCTGGTTGATCTACGGGTAATTTTAATGGAGTTTAATATCATAGCAAGGTTGTTAATATCTGAAAGCATGGAGTTTAATATCATAGCAAGGTTGTTAATATCTAAAAGCACCATTGAGATGGGGTTTCATTAAGGTATGGTATTGTGGCCGTGTGGTGGCCGATGGTTTTCACCTTGGATTGCATTTTAAACGTAGATATGAACTGTTCATGTTGCAGATTCTATTTTGCTACCTATGCCATGCTAAGAAACATTTGTTGAACGGATGATTGTGTATAAAGATGACTATTTGAGTGAGAACCGTTTGTCCTCAAAAATTGTGATTCTGGGAGTGCTTTGGGTTGCATCTCTCTAGAAGCACCCAAAAAGAAAAAAAGAAGTCATTATTTAGGGTGCGTTTGGCAGCACTTTCAAATTGAAGAGGAAATAACCAAATTGTAATTTGGGTAAATATTATATGGGTGTGCGTTGGCTCTAACTGCATTTGGGTTACTCTCACATTGGACGTGAAAGGAATGTAACGGTAATTTGTGGGCAACTTACACATGATAACACTAGGGAGAATCATTAGCTGCTGTTATTTCCTATCTGATTAAACAAAATTTTCACAATTCAATTCATTTGTGCATCCAAACAAGAGCTCAGCAAGCACGTCTATCCAATTTTAGAATCTTTAGATACCCATGATTTGAAATTGATTGAAGGGGATGATAGTGAAGTAGTAATACTCTGCAGTAGGATTAAAAGTTGGTTTTGATGCCCAAACCAAGACCATTGGCTTTGTTTAAGACATTTTTTTGTCATTGACTGATCATGAGCTTGCTACTATGATTTTGGGTTCATGTCCATTTATGCCGACAACATGTCCGTAGGTCGGCAGTGGTAATCGAGACACTTGGTGATTAATGGATGTTCACCTTGAAGTGGTAACAGAGATCATCAGAAGGTCTTGGGATTCATTTTGAAATCCAATAGACCCCATATCAGATTGGTGGACCTCATGGCCCGATAAACAGATCACCATCTCTGATGTTGCATCAATCAACAGATCACCATCAGCTAACTAGGTACTAGGTATCTCGCTACCTTGGTATTGTATGCTGGCATATACTACATGTATTGTATAATCATCAGCTGCTTGTTGTGCTGGACAAGTCCTTGATATAGAGTTATCTAAAATCCCATGTTCCCCGAATCTTTCTAACTGGCCCGCTTGATGAACGTGTCCGGCCAATTGATACGCCATGCAACTTTCTTGCCTTGTTCTTTCTTCTTCTTAGTAGTCCAATCTACCATGGAATTTTCATTCATTCTCTTATACCTGTGGTCTAATCCTTGCATCATATGATTGCGCATGCACATGTCCTGGATTTATGTGGAACTGCCGATTTTCTGATATCGGTTCTGCCACGGATGCATTGCGGCCTGGTACATGTGGACACCATCCAAGCATGGCATATGGTCACCATTCCACTAGTAAAGGCGTGTGATTTCAGCCATGCGCACCTTTTTTAAGTATCCTTTTCTGTAAGGTGTTGTTTCTTTGATAGAGCTCAAAGGGATCAACTACTTGCAACCTTTTTGTCCACATTTACAGTACAATAGTGTAAATTTGTACTAGTCAGTTACAGAAAAATGTAACAAAAAGGGTGTATCTATCAATTGGGTGTGCAGATTATTTCAATTCATTAAAAAAATCCCTCCCACGTGTACCATAAAAAACAAACGTGCCTAGAGAGACTTTCAATTTAAAAGGACCCTAGAAAAATTCCTCAAAATGGTCAAACTCAGACAGCTATAGGAGATTCCTAGGGTGGCCCACCAATGGAAGATGAGAGGCTGAGCTTCGTTGGTTGCGTACTCGCAACTTATCTTATTCTCATCCTACTGGCCAAAAACCATCGCACCAACTTGAAAGCGATATACAAGAGTATATGACAACTGGGGAAGCTGATTGCTTGCTGCAGCCCCACTGTGGGGTATGTGTTTTATCCGCATTGTCCATCCATTTTTTCAGCTCATTTTAAAGTGTGGGTAGATCTTAAGCACTGAACCATACCACAAAGAAGGGTGGGGACTGAAGATTTACTATGGAAAAATTATAGGGAGCACAAAAGTTTTCAGAGCTCACATTATTTTTAAATATTTTTCTTCACGTTACGTTATGAATAGATTGGATGGTAAATATACATCAGGGCAAGCCCTAAGAAGATTTTAACGGGGGTGCAATTATCCCAATGTTTCCTATGATGTGGCCCACTTAAACGTAAGATCTACCTATTTTTTTCGTTCATACATTGTGACCGAAAAAAATTATGATGGATAGCTTGGATAAAAGGCATATGATGGTGGGCTTCATAAAGTCATGCCCAAGATGAAAGGTGCTGAATACAGCATAGTATTCTCTTAGATTGAACCGTAGGCTGCTGCCGTGAATAAGTCACGATTAGCATATTTAAAAGTTGCATAGGTACTCTGGTTGAGCCTCATCTTTGATAGTGACCAGTTATTGAATCAAATTTTGCCACGTGTTGCGCTTATTAACTTAGGTATATATAGGGTAGGGCAGGGCAGTACTCAATCTTTGATTGTGACCTGCTATTGAATCAAATTCTGCCACGTGGTGCAACTATTGACGTAGCTACATGCATTGCAGTACTCAATCCGCGTCGCATTTCTAAAGTACACGAAACAACAAACACGCAAATACAATTCGTCCACACGTGCCATTGTGTGCACGCCGTGTGATCAGATCATTTCATTGGGTGGATCCAACAGTCTTATGTCTTGTGGTCTGAAAATTGGGCCATTCCAGTCATCAAGTGACCCAGATGTGTTCGTCAAGTGTTGACCGTTGGCCAAACATTTTAGAACCATCGATTTCGTTTACGTCCATCTGGCCCACCTGATGGATGGATGAACTAATTTCGTGGGCCACGTCACATACACAACAGGTCCCACAAGATGAACGGCTTGGATCTCATCCAAACATGTTACTTAATGGCTACTCCTGCGAATACCTTTCTTAAAGATCATTTTCCAAGCTTTTGAAGAAGAGAAACCAACAAAGCATGATGAAGAGACATCCACAGCATTTTGGTCCACATGAACTGTGTCACTAGAAATCCATGTGTACGTACTTGCATTTCCCACTGCTTTCTATCTTCTACATTTTATTTTTCTTGCCAGGCTGGCAAGTTGGCGAGTAATGCAGCTTATCCTAGCCGTGTGTTAGAGTTTCACAAGGACCTCATAGCCGATCATCCCATCGCAGGTTGGTGGATGGATTAGATGCATCCGTTTAACCGTAAAGAGTTGGAAAGATGGACGACTGACGATCTAGATGCAACACATGTAAGTTGTGTACCCGATCAACCGGCAGGGCAGAATTTTTCCTCATGGGAAATATATGGAAGGACCCACGTGATGAACGGATTGGATCTCACACAGACCAGTACCCACGTGATGAACGAACTTGCGAGTACCCATAGCCTATCTGAGAGTAATCTTGCAACAAAATTCCAAGGGGCTCTGAAAGTTCCGGAACCGTCTAGCTGGCATGAGCTGGCTGACGTGGAGGGTGTGGGTTGGTGGAAATCCTGCCACGTGTCAGTTGGGTTCATGCTTACGGACATTCGAGGTTGGGCCGTCTAAAATATCGTGCTCGTGCGGATAAGGGCGTTGTATGTGCATGGGGTGTGGCTGTGGCTTTTTCCCATCTTTTAAATGATTCCATGCATTCTGAAAGAAAACAAGGGAAAGAGCTGGCCACGGTGGGGCCCACCCTTTTGGGTACCATATACTCCACTAATTATTTATGCCCACGAAAACGAACGGTGCCCCCACCACACACGTCATCATGCCCTCTCTGATCTCCACCATACACGTGTGCATCTATCAACAGTGGGAATGATCCATTGGCACATTTATGTGTATCAGTACCACTGATCATGGACCGCCCGTGGTTGTGCCACGTGTTTGGATTGGAGGTGAGGGATGGTACACATTAACATGGCCTAATGGCCCACTGAGTCTATCTTCCTCGAAAATAGCAACCGTTCATTCATGAATGTGCGGAGAATATTCTACACCGCTCATGAAAACTACTGTATTTTTGTTTCTTGAGAAAAGTTTGATACTCTGGTAGAGCAGGACAGATGATACTCATATACATAGAAATAACTTAAAAAGTACTTACGAAGTATACATGCAAGTCAAATTAAAAAGATTATAATTACGGTTCTTAGTTTAGATGCATCGTGAACCAAAATATGAACAGATCAGATCACCTAGCTATTCAAATAGCGAATATTTATTAAACAGTTAAAAATAATAATAAAAAAAATTCAATAATCTTACACCAAATAACCGCACGAATACCTGGTCCATCATCTTAAATGGATCATTCAATATAAATATTTAATAACTTTCCAACACATTAGCTTCATTTCTAAAATTCAGCTGATCAAATTAATATCATGCACCGGGCTTCCCATGAATCAGACATCAGAATTATTGGACCATCTTATTTTGGGACCGGTAATATACGCCACGTGTACAATTGGGTGCCTGTGTATGAAGTACCATACTCTGCCAGAGTATCATAGGATAGGCAGAGTACGCAATCTCCTAAAAAATCGTGCATTTGCTTTGCCAAAATTTAAGGTACGGCTGAACTCGGTGGATACTATATTCGGAAACGGATTGACTACTCCCCCGGACACCACCCAATGGCTGGTGTTCGGTGCTATTTGGACCCCAACATGATGTATGTGTTTCATCCATGACGTACATCTAGTTTTAAAGATCATTTTACGGTATGAGTCAAAAAATTAGATATATCCAAATCTTAATTGGACCACATTACAGGAAACAGTGTTGAATGAGGGTCGATCATTAAAAACATTTCGGGGGTCATAAAAGTTTCGGATCAATCTGATCTTTGTTGTTTCTCTTCATCTGGGACTGTATGACCTAATCAACAGGTTGGATGTCAAATAAACAGTATAGTGGGCCTTAGGAGGATTTTAATGGTGGATATCCAATCGCTATTATTTTCATGTGGTGTGGTCCATCTGAGATTTATATTCCTCTCATTTTTGGAATCAAGACATAACATAATCTTTAAAAATGGATGAACATAATGGATGAAACACATACATCATGGTGGGGCCCACAGAGCACCGACCATCAGCCACGGAGTTGGTGGCAGGGGGAGTAGCCAATCCGTTTCCACTATATTCAGTTCGTACCATTAGAAGGTCTTGGTGCAATCGGGTTTACCAATGTCAGTGTGCACCGCATATAAAGAGAGAGGATATTAGGTGGGACCATTGATAGTTTTTCCGAACCCAATATTAAGCGGATTCAATCATCTAGTGGGCCACACAAATATGTTATCGTACATATTAGAGAAGCAGCTTGGATCTTGGACATGCCGAATCGTTCCAGTCGTTGAGCCTTCAACACATGGCTTGGATATCACAAGAGTAACAATGCAGTTAGCAAGGTTCTGATTTTTAAAATGTGAATGTGAAGGGAAGAATGATCTGACGGTGTGAAATCCATCAATGGAGGACACATAATGGTTAAACTCTCCTATTGGAGTGCCTTGGATTATTTAACATTTTTGCATAGAATAATGGACCATCATCTTGAATGTTGTTTATGGACCATTGTTCCTAAAGTGTATCTTGAACCGTGAAGATGTTGAGGAAGCCACCTTTTTAATTATTATTTTTTAAAAATTATTTTTTACACACCGTAGTGGGATTTCACCACCTACAGGTAGGCCTTAGTGGGATTTCACCACCTCTGGGTACTTGACCTTTGACCAGGTGTTGAAACTCCTGAGAGTCTATCACCGGAGCAAGAGCAAGGCCCCTGAGGAAGCCACCTTGCATTGTATTTTGCCGGGTCAATTGGATCATGGAATATGATCCTAGATTTAATGGCTACGACACCGACACTTCTTATTTCAATATGCCAACTATATATTCTAGCAGACATCAAACAAAAATGAAAATAGGTGGGACTGTCTTTTTCTCCTTTTGGACCTGACATGAGAGGAGTATCGAGAAAGCTAGAGACCTTATGACCGCCTCTGTGGCCATCCTACCTTTTGTCTCATAATTTTTTTTTTTTTTAATTGAATAATTTTTTTTTCCTAAATTAAATTGTCATGCATCTTGCATAAGTTTTATTTATTTAAATGATACTATGAATAATGAATTGTACAACTATCATCAAGTCACATATATAATAATAGAGCATCTTGATTTATGCAAAGACGTACATGCATAGTGGGGCAACCCACCGAACAACTTGACTAATGCATGTGAGGCTCACCATGACTAATGCATAACATCAATCAATTCAATAGAGTTGCTCTTCATGAAAATAGGATGGCCCAAGGATCATGCCGGTCCAAGCATCATATGGGCCGCATTACAGAAAACAATGGACAAGGATCCAAAAACCTTAAAATTCAAGTGGTGGACCATTTGACAATTGGATTGACATGGTTTTTGAGGCATCCATTTTCATCATAGGACAACTATATTAGACCCATTGGGATGTCATGCATACACACATCGTTGTAGGCCTTACATTCCAACTAACTGCATCCATGACTAATAGGTGAAACATTTCCCAGTTTATTCATGAGAATGTCTCATCGGTAACTAGCGGTTGATGAAAAAAATGGTTCAACAAGGCAGGTGTAGGCCAACAATGTTGTGAACATGACATCTAATCCCACAAACAGAATCACCCCCATCAAATGGTCAATAAAAAATTAGGTTGATCCAATCATCAAGTGGGCCGCACTTCAAACACTTTCTTGAAAACTGCAAAATTGATGTGGTGACCCACTTAATGGTTGAATTGCTAGATTTTTAGAGTTTAGTTGGTAACCTGGTTGAATAGGTTAGATGGCATAGTCAAAACACCCACCTAGATTTACAGCTGCTGTTGTATGTGACACGTTTCTCCCTTCAATTGCCTTTAAACTGGAGAGATGCTCACATCCGAACCCTTCATGTGATGACATGGTAGACGCCTGTAGGATCTAAAGGTACTCGGATCTATGGGCCTTTTGAAAAACCTGCCACTAACAGTGGGGCCCACGAGATGGATGCATCAATCCAATGTACAAGTGTAGTTTTAATAGATGCCTCATGCCATCGTCTCCCATCTTCCGAAACCTAAAAACATGTCTGGTCAATTCATTTTTTGGACCACGTGCATGAAAAATGGACGGCGGTCTATAATCAATGGTCTGCATTCGGTAAGGATGGGAAACGCATACTTTTGGTGAGGCCGTGATTGTGGTCCCACCTTAATTTATTTGTTGCAGGTATGATCCAAAAAAATGAAGCTGATCGAAATCTAAGGTGCACCACAGGAACGAAGCAGTGGTCACTAAATGGTGGTGATTGAATGCTTACCATTAAAAACTTCTTATAGGGCCCACCGTAATGTTACTTGTCATCCAACCTGAAATAAAAAATATCAGCTTGATACTTTCGTGGCCCACAAGAAGTTTTTAATGGCCGGCGTTCAATCTCTACTGTTTCATGTGGTGTGGTACACCTGAGATTTGGATCTTCTTCATTTATGCGATAATATTCTAAAATGAGTTTTCAAGACGGATAGAAGGCGTGGATATACAACTCATATATCAAGGTGGGCCCCATGGTCATGGCCTCACCGAATCTGCTCTCTCGCATTCAATGTACAGGCACGCCTCCCCAGATGAATGGACCAGCTCCTTTTTATGATATGATATCTTCATCCTTTGGAGCTTGAACATCCAGGATCGAGTCCTCGTGTGCCACTTGGCACGTGTGGTAGTTGGGTTTGCGCGTGCAGATGCGAATAGCATTCTTCTTGCCTCGAGCTGATGACACTGCCAAATAAGGAAAGGCCACGAGTTATCCCGAATTTCTATTTTTGGTATGTGACGTGTCTATATGTTATTGGCCGAAAAGCGCCTGCCATTTCCTGATGATTGGTTGTGAGCAGCCTCGAGAATGTGGAATTACGGCAGATACTTTGGTTAACGATTTCCTTCTGTCTTTGTCGCAACTGAAGAAGCAGCTTGTGTCGCCGCCCACTGGACCCCACATGCTGAGATGGTCCCTTCATTTGAACCGTCAATAATCTTTTTATTACCATAAATAATATTCATCGATGATCCTGAGGTCCGAGTTTTAAATTCATCTAAAGATAGTGATAGTCAGAATCACAGTTAAGATGCATGTGTTAGTTGGGGATGGGATCCAAGCCATGCATCAGGTGAGTCCAGTCATGTAAATTCCTCATACTAAAATTCAGTCCGGTCTACTTATCATGTCTGCCACAAATTTAGAAATACACCAATCTGATGGATTGGATCTTACAACGTTATGCCCCCCAGTGGGGTGGTGTGTTATGAAAGCCTCCATCTTCTTGTCTATCATCATCAGTTACTCTAATGGTGGGCCTCAACCATTTGATAACCATCCATCCATCAGTGGGGGTCGGTCCACTCTATTCTGCAGTGTTTAATTAATTTGCTTTTCCATCTTATTCTTCAACGGTCACACTCACACATGGATTGTAGTGTTGGTCAGTGGTCTGATTTTCAAATCATTTTTGGAGTGACACAAATATCAAGTGACTTGTACTTGCTCAGTGGTCCAATTTTCAAATCATTGTTAGTGTTGCTTAGTGACTGAGATTTTACTAGTGTCATGGTTAAAAGACTCAGCAACTCGTGCTGACTCATATACTTCTGAGTTGAGTTCTGACTTCCGTTGTGTTGAACCCGTTCGGTTCTGCTCGGTCTAAGTCGACTCAGACCAGTCTGAATCGACTCAGACATCACTCCAAATTGTCTGACTCTTAAAACCAAGGGGTCATAGTTGTTAAAATTTTGATTCGTCAAGCACCCAACAGTCATTCTGCAGATCCGGTGATCTGACAGCTGTGTATGAAGTTTAGGGTGGACCCACCAAGATCTTGGTTGATGTAGAGTGAGCAGCGCGCAGATGCATTTTTAGCATGGTTGGACCAAAAGAAGCTTGAATGGAGGTGAAAGTAGTCCATCGAGTCCAAATAGCTGTAATAAGGTTGTTTGAAGTGTTGCGTGTCAAGAAGAAACTTATTTTGAATAAGGTTGTTTGAAGTGTGAATTGCAAATCAGCTGTAATATAAAAATATACTTTCAGAGCAACTTGCTAGGTATACTGACTGAATTCATCCATTTCTTTATACCTTCAATTCAACACTATACACACACACACACACACACACACACACACACACACACAGAGTTTTAGGATTGTCCCATATTTAGAAATTGCTTATAGTAATGCTAGGAATTCTCTGACAAAGTTATCTTAACGTCATTATTTTTGGTGAATTAGCTAGGTTCTAAATTTTTTTTACTATTTTGAATAACTTCTAAATGAATTGGAGATTTTTTATTTTTTATTTTTATTTTTTTTTTAATTTTTATATAAATGATGTAAGTGAAAAGTTTTAGGATCATTTCTCAATACAATATTATTATTATTTATTTGAGACGATACATGAATTTCAATTTTTTCTTTTATTCAAGGTTGTCTGCTCGAGCAGGACAATAATCTCCTTATCATTGTTTCACATGCCCTCAACCAACCAAGCTTCTCATTCTTCACCGTCCAATTGTACCTAGACACATGAACAGTCATCAGAACATCTCATGTATGTGATTTTTGCACCACTTCCTCCACCGAGGGACCCAGTGGGTTGAATGGTTTGGATCTCCAAGGCCAAGCTTCATGCATGGTGTAGATGGTCCAATAAACAAATTGAGTGCGCCTGGGATGGACCGGAAACACACAAGTGGAATTCAAGATATTCATCCTGTGGCAGCAACCTGCATTCCTATCTCAAAATAATCTAATCTTGGCCCCTCAATATATATTAGATAGACCGTAATTGTACGATGAATTTGAACCGTGGGTCCACATTTTAAATCATCCATTCTTTTCGGATCTGCAGCACACCTGATGGTAGGACCGGACTAATTCTGGCCCAGGGCACATACATACATGGTCAGACTATGCTGATGGACGGTCTTGATCTTAAACACGTCTACCTTGCGAGAACATGCGCACACGACTCAAATGGTATCACGCTGGCTTCGGAAAGAGAAAAATCTCGCTATCATTGGCAAGAGGTTGCTAATTTCACACGCGTGCGAAACCCATGCCCATGCACACGCAAACACATACGCGAAAATGGAACACGTGTTTAAGATCTGATCTTTCCATTAGATGAGCTACACCTTTTACACATTACTTCCTGTAAATCAGGACATTTCAAATCTCATCTGGGTCCAACATGAAAAACAAATGGACAGCTTCTAAAAGGTTGTTTAAACCATCATTTCTGTATTTTCAATGTGGCCCACCCTAAGAGTGAAACGGCCTGATGTTTGAGTGATGAGAGATAAGCATTGTTTCCAACCGGGATGAAAGCTCAGATACGGCGAAAGTGCTTGTACGTGGATGGGTACCGCTCCACACGCGCGTAGAATTAGCTAATCTCTTTTATTCCCCTACAAGGGAGACCGGAATCTGTACAACCTGTGTTACCCAACAACTAAAACACCCTTTGTGGGGCCCATCATGTTGTATATGTAAAATCCCGACGCCGTAAACTGTGGGGCCCACCGTGATGTATGTGTCTTTTCTATGCCGTCAATTTCACTTTATTTTAAGGCATTGAAGCACATCAAAAGCTCAAGCCGACCACACTACATGAAATAGTAGAAATCAAAGCCTACCATTGAAACCTTCTCAAGGACCAAGAAATTTTGGATCTAGCTCCTAGTTGTGTCTTCGCTCCATCGAAGTCTGTGTCAATAGGTTGGGTGACGAATAACCATTACATGGACCTTAGAAAGGGTTTCAATGGTGGACTTCATTATCTTTATTGTTTCCAACATATAGTAGGGCTAAGTGGAGCTTTGGATATGCTTCAATTTTGAGCTCATGCCCTAAAATGATTTGGAAAAAATAGAAGGATGGCCTGAATAAGACACACACACCACATGTGGACTCATAGAGTTTATTCTTTGCGTACTGACTAACTTAGTACACAATATATGTTCGTAAAATTCACTCTATATATCAGGTTTTTATCCTCCATTCCATGACCTAGTCCACGAAATTAGGGAGAGATTAAAAACTCAAGTAGGCCACAACTCTTAGGGATGGTATGCTAGCAATAGATGTGTACATGAGATAGATTTGTGCGTGGGTCACCATAGTTTTTATCTTTCAGCAAACTCATTAATCAGTCTTAACTTGCTAAGACCAAGTAAAAATACAAATATTAGTTATATCCAAGTATCATGCGAGCCACACCGAGTAAAATGAGAGGATTTACGAGTAGTTTTACATTTTTACCATTGGGTGTCTCATCAAAGTTTTATCAATATCATCTATTATTTGGTGTCGATGCTGAAATCTTGTCAATCTTGTTTCGTTATTTTGTGTGCTTGTTGGGTACTTGCAAGTGAGTGAAGATAAGAAGACATTAAGGACGTCGGTTATGGCCCTCTGATGCCTTAGTTAGGGTAGGCTCATTGTAGGCGTAGAAGAATCGGGGTTATTGTGCATACCTTGTTCCATGGTGGGGGATCTATTTATAAGACTTTTAGGTCACTTGTATGTTAGGGCGGATAGAATAAATCCGCTCTCGGATATTCTTCTGATCACACCTTGATCGGCATGATCCTCGACTGAGATCTTGTTAGGCAATCCTACCCATATATGGTGGAAATCCTCTCTCGCTGCTCCTATCCCGAGATTGCAGCCGACCTCCAAGGTCAGCGGTCGAGGCTGAACTCCAATGTCAGTGGTTGAGACTGAGTCGATCCCCGAAGTCGGGTCGGTACCTGAGGTCGGGTTGGTACGTACATGGCCTTTCTTAGGGGGCATTCTTTGAAAACGGCTTCGCTATGTCCTTGCAATTAGGTCAGTTCTATTTTACCTATAACATATGGTTTTTTAAAAAAAAGAAGCATCTCACCTCATGATGAAGTCGCTTTACATGTAGAACAATCTTATACTAAATGACTTCTCAATCTCAATCTCTCATACATGATCCATAAATTCAATGTAAAACCATAAAAAAGAGCCAAATAATAATAATAATAATAATAATAATAATAATAAAATTTTAAAAAAAAAATCAAATGGGCAATGTATAAATTAAAGACAAGATTTACCCCAACTAGAAGAGTAATGCTTGTGATCTACCCCAAGTCGATTTCACGCACCTACATGCGTAGGTACCCACCCGAGAGGGGAAGGGAGAGTCTCCACCGCCATAACATACCCCACTATAAACTCTAATGGCCAGAGATCAGATGGATGAGATTGTCTAATGGGAGTGATTTTCAAGCAAATCATCCATGATAGGGTGGACGTGGCTTCCACCTCACCATGCTGCTACGTGTAGTGCAGAGAAACGGGTCCACCGTACTCCTGTTCTCTTCCGACTCTACCGTATCATCTCAACGACACGTCAGCGTATTATTCCCCCCACGTATGTTTTTCTTAACCTTTGCGCGCGGGAAAATGACGGCCAACTTGCTGCTTTCCAGCCTCGCATGAAATTACTACAACGACGCTCCCTTCGCTTCCAATCTCAGCCGTCCCTTCTGATGATAAGGCTCCATCCACGTTGCATTGAACGATATTCATTCGTTCGAACGACGTACACACGCTCAAGCAACACAAACAAACAAAGAACATAAAGACGAAAATGACCCTGGGCTCATTTGCATTTCATTTGGGTGTCATTTGGCATGCATGTGATCATCATTTGATGTCTATTTAAGGACTGAAAGAGTCCCATGTTAGAGCTCAGGAACAAAGGCAGGTAGAGTGGCAGCTTACTGTTGCTGTTTTGCTTCCCTAACCCTCCTCAAAAAACCCTAATCTCTCCAAATCACACCGGCCCACCTCGACGAGTGTTCGTGATCTGAGGCCAGGATCATCCAGAGAGAGACTAGCCATGGCCCCAGAAGTCCCTGTCGGCACCTTTGCTGGCAATGCCAAGGTTGCGACGCTTAACGCCGGCTACTCCAAGCGGGCCTACGTGACATTCCTTGCCGGCACCGGCGACTACGTTAAAGGGGTTGTTGGATTGGCAAAGGGGCTGCGCAAGGTGAAGAGCGCGTACCCGCTGGTAGTCGCCATCCTTCCCGATGTGCCCGAGGACCACCGCCAGATCCTACGGTCCCAGGGCTGCATCGTGCGAGAGATCCAGCCAATCTACCCACCTGAAAACCAAATCCAATTCGCCATGGCTTACTATGTCATCAACTACTCTAAGCTGCGTATTTGGGATGTAAGTGAACTTTACAATATTAGTTACTATAACTAGTAATTAAAGATAACAAGACATGCATTTATAGAAAAGAGCATTAAATAAGTTTACCATCACACTTCTTTCTTTTAGAATTTTAAGACCATATGTATGTATCCAGCTTAATAAGTGTGTACTGGACCACGGTTCAAGTATCCAACCCCAAACCTATATTCAATTATCACAACTGTAGTGGGCCTATTGATTCGGTCAATCTGAATAATTCAATGGTTAGATCTAAACCAATAATCACGTGTGGCCCACCTCATAAAAGTCTTACAAGTGAACTTTACAATACTAGTTACTATAACTAATAAGTGACTAAGGGTGCAAATGAGATGTACAGGAAACTAGCAGTCCATAAGATTAATCTGGACCTTCCATCCATTTCAATGTCCAATTTTATTATGATGGTATGTTTTCTGACCATTGATCATGGTTCAAATCATTGGATCAAAGAAAAGGCATAACCCATTGAAGTGGGGTCCATCACATGGATTGTGTACCTCGATCACTAGAAATTTTGATTTAACTCATTTGGACTGTTAGAGTTGTACACCAGTCAAACCGAGTCGAGCTTGGTGTAGCTTGACTTAGCTCAGCCACGAGCTGACCCCAACTCGGCTCGGCTTGGTCTTCGAGCTTGACTCACCAGCTCGGCTTAGTTCAATCAACAACTTAAGCCAGCTCAAGCCAAGTTTGAGCTAAGATCGAGCCTGTGCAACATTTTCTCAAACACATGGAGTGCACCTTCAATTTCTCACGGTATGTAAAACAACAACAATAGTTTACAGGTATTTCATCAAACACTCAGTAGCCAACATCAAAATCAAGATACAAAGGTATTTGTTTCATATCCATTCCTTTCTTGCCACCGGCTAACACTTCGTTAAGTCATTTCATCAAACACTTGGTGAGCAACATTAATATCAAAATAACCGAGTCACCGAACTGGTTTGATTCAAGTTGGGGTTCGATCTGAGTCGATTCAAGCTTGGACAACCTCGAACTCGGCTTGAAAATTTTTCAAGCTCCAAAAAACAGCTCGGCTTGGCTCGGACTTAGTTTCGAACAGAGTCAAATCGAGCTTTTTCGAGTTGAGTCGAGCGAGTTAACCGAGCTAACTCAGTTCATGTATAGCTCTGTGGACTGTCCACTTTCTCAAGGCATTGATTGGATGGTTAGGATAATCAGATTAGCGCGATGTTCGATGGATTAACCTAATGGAAGTCGCCAAGATTAATATATGTTCAATACAAATCATTTGCACCATAATCCAATGCAACTGGTTGCATAGCATCATTCCTCACACATGGGTCATTTATGTTAATGATTATCCAGTTAACTGATTGATCAGTTGGGTTTTTGTTATGGTAGTTTGAGGAGTACAGCAAGATGATGTATCTGGATGCTGATATTCAAGTGTTTGAGAACATCGACCATCTGTTCGACGCGGCAGACGGGTACTTCTACGCTGTAATGGACTGCTTCTGTGAGAAGACATGGAGCCACTCGCGCCAGTACTCGATCGGCTACTGCCAGCAGTGCCCAGACAAGGTGACATGGCCCACCGAGATGGGCGTTCCTCCTCCTCTTTACTTCAATGCAGGGATGTTTGTATTCGAGCCGAGCCGTTTAACTTACGACAGTCTCCTTGAGACTCTAAAGATCACTCCTCCAACACCCTTTGCCGAGCAGGTGAATTATAGCCGTGCTTATTTTATTTTATTTTCTACGTTTTCTTTTATTAATGTGGGCTATATATATTTATTTCATGCAACATATTAATGGCTTAGGGTGCGTTTGGTTGCACCAAAGATCATGAAATTTCATGGTGTTTTGCACTAAATTAGAATGATTAATTATGAAATATCATGATTTGATGCAACCAAACGGACCCTTTATAACAAGAAGAAAAATGAAGTTGTTTCTCTTTTATTTATTCTACATTCATTTTCTTCAAGTAGTATGTATTAAGCTAGGTATAAGAGACTGTTGGAATAGGTTAGAGAGAGAGGACATCGAAAAGGTAATGCTCTCGGATACGTCGGACCTTAGACTTTGTATCCAAACCGTTTATATAATGGGCCTCACCTTTAATGTGGGTTGGCTAGACTTAGCTCTTATTTCAGAATATTTCAACCCTTGGATCACTTAACTCTCACTTTTGAGATATGAACAGTCTCCTTAGCTTTGAATAATCAAAGGGTTGAAATATCTCAATCCGGGTTTTATTTTTATTTTTTTAATGTTTTTTAATTGTTGTCGCGTCCATCACGACCCATAATATAAACGGTTTGGGTCATTGATAACTAACCAGATCCAACAGCTAAAGAGCCCATGCATGTTTCCTATTGTAAATTTGCAATACATCGCGATGTATAATAGCGAACCTCTGTTACTCTTCCAGACAATTTTCAGTACTATAACGAACTTGTACATGTCTATTGGTAACACATCTTCTAAGCCCATGCACGTGCCTACACATGCCAGCGTGGCACATGTGTTTGATCTCCAAGCCATACATCAGATACGTTCATTCAGGTGGTGTGCTCCCACCTTTCCTATAAAATAAAATAAAATAAAATCAGGATGGTCCAATCGAATGGGCCACAATATTAGAAACACGTGGACAGCTTAGAAAAACTCGGCTCTTTTGTTCATCCACCTATTCGTTTTGTATACTGTTGGCCACATAAGGAGTCGACTGGCCTCAGTTTGTATCCCTAATATATGGGACCCACCCACATGTTAGATAGCTTGGATCTCAAATCCGTGTGCCATGGCCATGTTGGCGCTTGCAGTGGCATGTAGATGGCCTTCTAGATGACTCCCATTTAAGGATAGATTCATATGTTAGTTTTGCACCATTTACTAAATGGTGGTCACTCTTTAGGCCAATATAGACGGTTGAAATTGTTGACCCAACTACGGATGGAACGTTACATAAAAATTGCACTGAAAAGATAATATTAACCATCTTATTTTTCCCTTTGAATGTGGACCACTCACTATTTTACCTTTAACTGCCCATTTGATAGGCTTCGATTAGATGGTTAGGATGGCTTGATCAGAGTGATTTTAGAGATATGTTCCATCCACGATGTGACCCACAATTTGATTGGTCTGGAAAGTTAGTGCCACAAGTGATGAGGAGTCGCCACCATTTTGAATGATGCAAAACTAATATATTAGTCTAGTCCTGCTGTATCATGCAAAAATATTGCGAGGATGAAGGCAAAGATTGTTGAAGACGGTGGATGTGGTGATGCTTAAATCACATCAAAAGGAGTCGGCTGGCCTCACATCAAAACTTGGTTCTTTTGTTCATCCGTCTGTTCATTTTGTATACTGTTGGCCACATAAGGAGTCGGCTAGCCTCAGTTTGTATCTCATGTATCTAAGATGTGGGACCCACCCACATGACAGATAGCTTGGATCTCAAGCCCGTGTACCATGTTGGCACTTGCAGTGGCATTTAGATGGCCTTTTAGATGACTCCCATTTAAGGGTAGATTCATATGTTAGTTTTGCACCATTTACTAAATGGTGGTCACTCTTTAAGCCAATCTAGACGGTTGAAATCGTTGGCCCAACTTCGGATGGACCGTTACATAAAAATTGCACTGGAAAGATAATATAAACCTTCTCATTTTTCCTTTGAATGTGGACCACTCACTCTTTTGCCTTTAACCGCCCATTTGATAGCCTCCGATTAGATGGTTAGGATGGCTTGATAAGAGTGATTTTAGAGATATGTTCCATCCACGATGTGACCTACAATTTGAATGGTATGAAAAGTTAGTGCCACAAGTGATGACGAGTCACCACCATTTTGAATGGTGCAAAACTAATATATTAGTCTACTCCTACTATATCATGCAAAAATATTCCGATGATGAAGACAGAGATTGTTGAAGACGGTGGATGTGGTGATGCTTAAATCACATCACATCAAGCACCGCCACCGCCACCACTTAAATAACGAGAAGAGTGGGAAAGCATGTGGTAACTAATGGCCTGCGCTACTATTCTTGATTTCCCACCATCCGTACGTTTAAGTGGTGGTGAATCACCTGCCGTGCACCCATAGCTAGCATGCATGTGCATCGATCAATGCAGGGTTGTAGACAGTTGAAATCATGGGCCCCATTGACGATGGAGAAAGCCCAAGAATCATATGGGTCGGATCATCTTAACCATCTGGTGCCAATTGCCAGCCATTGAATAGGGATGCTGACCATTTCCTTTGAATTGTCCATTCTGTGGCTGCCAATTGGATGGTTAAGATTCTTCTAATTGGTGTGATTTTGGGGATATCTTCCCACCAAAATGGGCCGAAAATTGAATGGTCTGGATTGTTGACGCAGGGATCGACGTGATGAGGTAGTTCACCTTCTCATGGGATAATTATTCGTAATCAATGGAGCTTCTTTGAACTCCTTAGAGAGATTCCTAGAAATCATGAAGGAAAATAGAAAAAAATAAATTCTAATAAATTTCAAAATAAATTGATTGATGATCAAAATAATTTTACAATCCTTTAAATAATAATATCAAACTTAGAAAGAAGTTTCATAATCGAACTCCCTAAAAACGTAACTTATTATAAATAGTAAACTTATTATTTGTATACTATCATTTCTACTAGATTTCATGGTTTTTGGCAAAAAATAGTGTCTGATTTGTCCTAACCATGTTATGCGCCTAATTTTTCTAAACTCTTTTCATGATGGCATGACTCCTAAAATTTAACAAATCAAAAGTTATAATCGAATGCAAATCTAGTGTGAGCAATCCGGCGTTGCGGGGTTGGCTAGTTAAAGTAGCTTCTCCTACTCAAAAATTATATATCATATGTTGAATAACTCATTTCAGATTGCAAGATATGCTTGTTTTAGGGTTTTGACAGTCCTGATCACTTCTGTCTCCGATCGGGCCTTCTTTGGTCCATCTTTTTCAAGAAAGTGTATGGACCCGCTCTACATCAATTGACATAGATCATGCAATTGGTGGAGGGATGTCTCACCACCATTTAAGAAATGGTGAAAAGAAGAAGAAGAAGAAGAAGAATTAGGGAGGCAATGGGCAGGGTCGCCTGGCCAACTTGGTGAACCTAGCCTGGCTTTGTGTCGTACTTGGACCTATTAGCTTGCCCATCCGCTGGCTTGGGCTCAGGTCCTTTTAGCCCGAACATGGCCGTGCCCAACTCAATATGTACATGTTAAGCAACACATGCAACTTAAACTATGACATTGGTTTTCATCTTTGAAATGTCTATTAATTTCTGCATATGCTGCCCACCTAATCAATGGTCTTGATAAATTTTCTGGCTGGGCCAGGTCAGGACCATGCCCAACCAAATTCTTGAGCCGGGCTTGGACAGCCGTGCTAGGCCATTTCTGGGCTAATGCCTTGGACGTTATATGTTGAGCCAGACCAGGATTAGCCTAATTCAGCCTGCACATGGATATCTTGGGTCAAGCCAGGCCTAGCCTGGCCCAGCACGCCCATGGTCCACCCCGAAAATGGTGATGATGATAATGAATCTTACCATAGTTTTTTTTTTATTTTTTTGGTAGGATTTCTTGAACATGTTCTTCCAACACATGTACAAGCCCATTCCTCTGATATACAACCTGGTGTTGGCCATGCTCTGGCGCCACCCTGAGAACGTTGAGCTTGACAAAGTAAAGGTGGTCCACTACTGTGCTGCTGTAAGTCCTCTACTCCTTCTCATATCCCTCCCTTCTCTACCTTTAGATATTCGTTGGTCCATCATTTTCAAGTGGGGCCCTACGGTTCTTTGATATGATGGACCCCATTGCAATTAGACCATTCCCTCTAAATATCTCTCAGAATGGAAGATCCTATGTATCTATCTCTCAGAATGGAAGATCCTATGCATCCAATTTTTAGGGCTTAATTTAGTTGAGCATCACCTGCTATACCGTATTTCTTTCCTTAAACCTTCTATCTGAAGTCTATTGATGGAAGGGTTAGGATTGTTCCATCAAGGCCCATTTTGGTCCATGGTCCATGGTCTATCTGCTATGGGGTGAATCAGATCAAGGGTCTGGATCATCAAACAATGGGTCCCACTTTTACAAACAAAGGACCCAAAAAGAATAATTAATCTTTACTATCCCATATTTAGGTGGAAATCCTTACTAATCCATTTTCTCATGTGATACATTCACATGCAGGGGTCTAAGCCATGGAGGTATACAGGACAAGAAGTGAACATGGACAGGGAGGACATCAAGATTCTAGTGTCTAAATGGTGGAACATTTACAACGATGAATCGCTAGATTTCAAGGCTGAGGACCCCACACCGGAGGGCGAGACCTTCTCAAGGCCGTTGATCAAGGCAACCATGCCGGAACCAGCCATCTCCTTCATTCCTGCACCCTCAGCTGCTTAAGGGAGTCCAAAGAGAGTGGTCTGATTAAGGGTTTAGTTTAAAGTTTGGTGTGAAACCCTAATTGAGAAAATAGAGTGTGTGGATACAACTTCCCATCTTTCTTGGGACACTCTCATAGGCTAAAGGAGAGATAGCCTAATTAAGTCTATTGTGAGACTCATTTCACAAGTACATACATAGATTTTTATGCGAGAATGTTTGTTTGTTGTGTTACTCTTTTAACAGGTCTATATAAAATTCATAAGTGGTGTTTGTTCTTATGTGTCCACAACTCTCTCTCTCTCTCTCTCTCTCTCTCTCTCTCTCTCTCTCTCTCTCTCTCTCTCTCTCTCTCTCTCTCTCTCTCTCTCTCTCTCTCTCCATGTATATATATATATGGGATATTATCTAGTGAAAATATCGTTTTGATGACATCCACTATGACCATCTTGCACGCCAAGTCTTGTTTGGCCATGGGACAAAAAATCAGGCCAATCCATGACTCTGGTGAGCCACATGAGCAGGAACAGTTGGAAGGGGACGCTCACCATTGATTTGATCTGGGCCCAACCAAGTTTGAGAATAGCTGGGTTGGATGGATTGGATGTCGCATGTACATGACATGCTGAAAGTTATCTGCTGGGTGAACTGCATTTCATTGAATATGAATCTCTTTTGAATGAATATGGATTCTCTTCTTGCTGCAAACAGAAAATATCTGCTTATTGTAATGTGCACTTAATATAGTAGTCTTGACAACGGCAATAACAATGTGGACCAATCACGATGCAGGAAAATAAGAAATCTCTGTTTGAGACAAACGAAGGATCCGGATTCCCATAGAATATATGTGTGTAGGCATGCTTTTTCAAATGCCTACCTGTGTACCTGTGTGCAAGTTGCATGTGTATTTAGGACAGAGATTTGCTAGAAAATCCCACTGTATTGTATCTTGGAATTTTAGCCATTGGATATGTGTCCTTTTTATCAACACAAACCGTATATATGATGGGCCTTATTATGAATGGAGGGTGATCAAAAAAAAAAAAAACACATATTGAAATATTTCAACCCTAGCCGGAGAAGGATTACATGCAACCATGGTCTGCCAATATCACCAAACTGAAATTATCCTGCTGCATGTCAGATGTGCATGCCCTAAACGTGGTGGGCCCCATCATGATGAGCACCTGGCATTAAAAAAGAAAAGAAAGAGGACTACCACTTTCAGGTACGCAGCATCTTTACATTATCAGGTCAGATCATCGGCAATCCGTTGATTTTGATAGTGTGGCCCACCAAATGCAAATTGCAACTTGTTGGTCTGAAGTCCCGCTAACCAGGCCACTATCAAAATCGAAGACGAGCCAGATCCGGTCCACCATCATGAGGAACCACAGCTTGATTAGCTTCTCTAACTGGGTGCACCATGTCCTACTGAAAAAGAGGGGAAAAAAAATCCTAATGAGATCTATCCATTGGATCAATAGTTGAGGGATCTTGATTTCTTGACCGTAGACTTAAGGACGAAAATGCAGTCATTTTCAATCCACGTCTCAGATGGAAGCTCAGTTCTTAAATAATGCTTTGTGACCGCAATTTTATTTAGAGAAAGAAAATCTTTTAAGCTTGAAGTTGTTAAAACCCCACCCACTAGGTTTTAACACCCGGTCCGGTGGTAGACTCTTAGGAGTTTCAACACCCGGTCAAGGGTCGAGCATCCATAGGTGGTGAAATCCCACTAAGGCGTCAGTGTGTGTGCGTGTGTTTAAAAAAAAACAAAAAAAAAAATCTTACATGCACAGTGTTGGAGTACTGTAAATTATAGTGCTCTTAGTTGCATCAGGGCACTTGGACAGTCCAATCCACATATCTGTACCGTCCATTAGGTACAGCACATATTTCATGGGCTACATTATAAAAATCATACTTCTAGAATGATCCTAACCATCTGATCAAAAGCCTATAAAATTGAAGGTCAATATCATTCAAGAGAAAATAGGCCTGGTCAACCATTGAGCCATCTATCTTTCCTTCTGCAGAGTCACTTTTATCAGAGAACCTTAAACATCCCTATCCATGATTTGGAAAGCCAATGGCTATAAAAGAGAAGGCTAACTTACGAATGGATCAGATCTTCCGATCAATGTGATTTTCACACGGTAGTACATGAAATTTGTGATAAAGCCAATAGACGGTCCAGATTTGGGTGTCCAAGTGTCCCAATGCAACTAGTAGCACTATAACTTATAAAGCTATGGAGGAATGGATATTTTCTCATTATTAGTTATTAAGGTAATCTCTTGTAGCATTTCCTCAACTAATCCAACCATTAGCATAAGATGTTAATATTAATGTAATTTTTCTGCACATTTTAAGATTACATTAAAAGAATAAGTTATGTTATTGAATCTTTCCAAATCTTCAAGGGAGTTATTTGATACGCTGGCAGAGCAGACCCTTCGATACTCAGGCCCTAAGAAATAGTACACGTGGCATGTATTAAATGATGTTGAACAATTCTAACCTCTAACCTGTGAAGGCTTGCTTTTTGAACTAAAACCATTGGATATTTATTTATTTTTTTCTTTTTTTCCAACCATCCAATAAATTCACATCGATAAGACACTCAGGTAATCAAATAATTTTAGTGGGTGTGTGATTGTTGGTCTTTTATATTCTTCAACTTAGTAATTCTCCTCTTTTAAAAAAAAGAAAAAAGAATGAAGTAGAGTAACTTTGCAATTTCTTGATTTTTCACAAGAAGCATGTTTGGTTCATGCCTTTTTGTTAGTTTTTAATTTTTAAGCAATTTCCTCAGCTTTTCTTAGAAAACCTGCTCTAGTATTTACTTGAGAATAAAAATCAAGAAAATTTAAAGGTTTCCACAATCAAAGAATAAATTCCCCCACAATTCAGTTATTATTATTATTATTTTTGGGTGAGAATCGATACAAAGACCGTAGTGTTGAAAGGAAGTTATCTTCACTTAGTCTACCATTTAAGCTATATATGGATCAATGTGTCGTAGTTTATCTTCTAAATAGGTTATTTCTAAGTAACTTCAAAGTGCTTATGCAGCAATTTCTTTTACACAGAGGCTCACACCACACACTCTCACACACCCACACACTACATGGGTATTCAATGATCTCAATGTTGAAATAGAGTCTATCACTAAGCCATAGAGCTAGACCTGTGCCCTGTGCAACATTCATCACACTTGCTTTAACATCAAACTTTTTCCAATAAGGGAATTTTCCCTGCAACCAAATAGGCCCTAAGTTTTAGTTCATGATACATTTGAATTAGGATCTAATTTAGACATCCTAAAATTTTACTTATATTCTGAAAATACAATTTCTTTGTAACTCTTAAGTGCCTGTGTAGCATCTGTCACTCTCGAATTGAGCATCAATCCTTGTCTCAATCTTCAATTGTTTATTAAGAAAAATATAAATTAATACATCTTAAATTATATATATATATATATATATATATTATTGATTTCATTATTAGTTTTATCATGCCGTTGAAATTTAGCAGGTAGGCATTCGACACAGTAAGGCCATTGGCCGACCCAAAAATCTTGAACAAGTCTATGAAGCCATCCATGGTGATTATGATATCGCTGTTGGAATATATGGAGATTAGTGCTTGGAATCTGTTAATGTCCTCTAAAGAACTCGTTTAAGATTTAAAAAAAGTGCATGTGGGATTTTTAAATGATGATTTTCCATGAGCATGAAAAGGTGCATGTGGGTTTTTTAAATGAGGCTTTTGCATGAGCATGACCTTTTCATTGGAAGGTTTGTTTAACATATGAGTCATTTGGATGAGATTTTAGTGGTGTATCATAAATCACTGTCATAATCATCTTAGGCTTATCGCAACTAATTGAGGTCAACTGTATAATGCAGGGTCATTTTCACACCGAGCTCAAGTTGGGTGGCCTGTGGGATGCAGGGGTACACTCAGGGTGAGCGGCCTGTGTGAGGCGAAGCCAGGCTCCACCCATGTGAGGCGGGTGGCTCGCGTGAAGCATAATCCATGTGAAGTGGGGCCCACAATGGGGGTTCAACCGAGGTCCTAACCCATGGGATATGTGGCTTGGGCTATGAGATAAATGGATTGCTTCGCCATGTTATATCAGTTCGATAGCTTATTTATTTAATTAAATTTTTTTTTTTTGAATTTGAGCTTTTAGAGAAAGTTGTTAATTGTCCTGCATTAAAGTGGTATCAGAGTGGAATGTCTTGTGTTCGGGACTCTTCACCGGAGGTGATTAATGCATGGGCATTTTCACACTGGGCTCGAGTGGGGTTGCCTGTGATATGCAGGGGCACACTCGAGGCAGGCAGCCCGTATGAGGCGGATGGGCGGCTCATGTGAAGCAGAACTCATGTAAAGTAAGGCCTGTAAGGGGGTTCGGCCCAATCCTAACCTATGAGATATAGGTCTAACACTATGAGATAAAAGGACTGATTTGCCATGCTCTACTTTATTAGTTCGAGCTTTTTGAGTAAGTGATTAATTATCTTGTATGAAAGTGGTATTAGAGCAAGAGGTCTCATGTTCAAGTGAATGTGAACGTCCATTTATTCTTATGTTTTATGGTCCCTTTGTATTCCATTGATTAAAGGCTAGGATTGCCTAAATAGTGCAAGTTTTGACCTGTGGTCCATTTACCATGGCCCTAGCAAATGAACGATTTTGATCTTGTCCAAACAGTAATTTATTCTTTCTTGATTATCACGTTCTTTCCATGCTAAGAGGTGTTGTGTGGCAATCCATGGCCCTCCATTAGCTAAGGACAGAACCCACCATGAGATGATACCTAGAGCTGGAGATAAACCAAGCTAGCTTGAAGCCTTAGCTCGGATTGGTTTGAAAAAGCTCGGCTTGGTTTAGTTTGAAGGCTTAGATTGGTTCGAATAAAAGTTCAAATTAAAACAAGCCATTGAGTCAAGCTCATTTAAAATAAAATAAAAATAAAAATAAAAAAACCAGCTGAAATTAGGGCAATACCGCTCGACTCGACTCGAAGCTCAACTTGATTAAGCTCAGTTTGATTTGGCTCGTAAATTGTATGCATAATATTTCCTGTGGTGTGATCCACTTGAGCTTTGGATATGATCAGTGTTCGAATTATCTCCGATATTATCTCTATCTCCAACTTAGCAATACTGATAACACTGGTAGCGATACCAATAATATAGGTAGTATCAGAAATTCCAAGTAGTAGTAATGTATTGCTAAGTATCGCCAACGTATTAATATCTGTAATGTAATCGTCAATATTTTCAACTATGTAAATTCTAAGTGTTGCTTGTATTGTCAATGCATCAATATCGCCAATGTATTGCCAATATTTTTTACTACGTAAATTTTAAATAATGCTTGTATCATAAGTTTATTAACGATATTTCAATAATATCACCAATTTATTGATATCATCAGAACTTTGTTTATTAGAAAAATATATATATATTTTTTATTTTTTTTCATCGTCACATGATTATATGTAGTATTTAATTTGTCATTGATAATATTAATAATATCTCGATATTATCGATATCACAACATGCGTGATATTGATATCACAATCTTTCGTTTTTTTTCCAATTGTTAATGATTTTTTGATAAAATATTATGTATTGTTGATATTTTGTAATATCGATGGATGTTTGAATGAGAGTTTGAATGGTTAAATTAGGACGGGATGAATGGACTGATTTCCTACAACAACATATGCTTTTAAGGCTTAATTAAATGGAAACTTGTTATGTATACATTCTTTTTACAATTTTTTTATTTCTAAATATACAAATATGTAAATTTTAACATCTCCTGAAGTTTCGCTAAAAATTCCATCATTTTCCCCATATTTTCTTGCATTTCCGGTTATCAACGATATTATCGGCATCGATACTATTTCCACATCCCTAGCCAGCAAAACTTGTGGCAATACCGATAATTTGAACACTGGGGCTGCGCAGGCTGGCTCAAGCTAAAATGACTTGAGCCAAAGCCAGGCCCAAAAATTGATCAGGCCATACATGCCAGGGCCAAGCCCGGACCATGGGCCAGGCTAATAGGTCAATTCCCTAGTGGGGGTGGCTAACAGTGAGTGTGAACTGACAGTGGGTGTACTAACAAGCTAACAAAAAAAAAAAAAAAAACCCAATCCAAAGCTGGGCCGTTCACCCCACCCAAGTTGCCACCAGTAATCATGCATCAACACATGCATGATGGTATGATCACATTCAAGTCTCAATACCAACTGATAAATGAGTGAGAGAAGTTAACTAATTTGCTATCCTTTTCTTCCTGTAAGAGCAGTACGATGAATTTACAATCCAACATGATCAACTGTCTCATGATGGACGGCTTGTGAGGCTAGTGTCCACAACTGTCTACCTATGGATATGTACATGACATGCCACTGAGAGTACTTAGTCTGATTTTACAGGAACTCCATGATAAGCTAAAGCTTTATAGATCCAAAATATTAATATCTTCACATTCCTCATCTCCTTCGTCTTGGTAGTCTTCTGTGTGGACCCCATCCTCTCTGAAAAGAAGAGGCCCATGACCCCTACCTCTATTCGGCTTACAATCATTCATCGCAATGATCTCACCAATCTTTTCCGTGATACAAGATTCAATTTTCCCTTGTTCGATGGTGCCTAGAGGGTCCAACCCAAGAAGAGAGACACATTCTGCTCGGAACTCCAAATCATTGGACGATGATATTAGCCCAGCGATTGCTCTTGAAAGATCAGGAGCATATCTCCGAATCTGTGGAAAGATCAGAATCAATGAAAAAGATCAAGAGAAAGGATGATCAATGCACTTCGGAAATGCTAATATGGTTTACTGCAAGTGAAGCCAATGCAATTTGTGAGATAGATTGCAATCACAAATTGAGAAGTAAAAAACCAAACAAAGAATCCTAATAGACAGGAAAATATACTGAAATGCCACTCACATTCTCGGGACCCGCCAATCGGGTTTGTGTATCAATGGGCCCACAAATCAGATAATACATTACATATAAGACACATGCATGCAATTGATTCACCCAAATGTGACCTGATGAATAAATGTAGAGAGAGTTTGCATCAATTGATTTCAGTTCAAGAAAGATTATAGGATATGTGACCCAGTGATTTGCATAGTATACAGGTGGGCCCCATTTCACAGACTTGCTCAGTCCCTAGCACGTATGTCCGTGCAGCACACACAATGCCCCGATGCTATTCTAGTCACAGTGAATCCATACTTGCACCACCGAGTACTAGAACCCAAGGATTTGGTGAGAACGCAAGAGAGTGAATGGGAAAGCTTGTATTGCACTATGAAGAGAAGATTACAACACTGAAGAGTGAATCCTAGATGAGGAAATCCATATATGTGGGCCTAGGAAATCTCCAAGAAGCATAAATCAATGGTTAGAATGGTGTCATGTGGCATTCATCCAAGGATCATGAATCCTCTACAAAGCTTCTGGACAATTCTACTCATTGTTCTGTTGCATCCCATTGTGGATGGACCATGCCCACAAATATTCCAGATTGGAAGGGCATAGCTGACCAATCTTTGCACTTCTGTTCAGTTGAATGTGGACCATTACTGCATTTCTCTTCTTAACCGTCCATTTGTAGGGCACAAACATAAAGGCTATAGTTGTCTTGTTGAGAGGATAATCTACGCATGGTCCATCAATGGTGGGAAACACTGGACCAGTGGTCTGGATTACTGAAGCATGTGCCTGACTTGCTCGAAATGAAAACCTGCATCTGTGTAGAGGCAAGATACATGTCTCTCAAAATCAATTACATCTGCAGAGATCTGATTTATTTTATTTTATTTTATTTTATTTGGATCACCGTGATTGTACTGTCTTGATTTGGAGCCACATGATCCAGATAAACAAGAACCAGAAAACAATTCAACATAGCCCGAAACCTTAAAGACGCCTTAGAGGGAGAGTGATATTTACCTTGAGAGCATTTGGGCTGAGAAGAATTCCTGGGTACTTTGCCTTCAAATCATCCAATGCAAGCTTAACAGCTTTCTTTACAAGGTTTTTGTATTCATGATTTCTTTGTTGTGTTTGTGGTGGCGTAAACTCATCGACAAGTTAAGGAATTGCTGAACAGTATAGCACATTTCAAAGAGAAAAGTGCCTGAGAATAAAAAAACATGATGCAAGTGGTGCAATGAAGTACACATTTTTCGATTGAGCATTTGCTTGATCCAACAACCTGTAAGCAAAGGGTCCCACATTCCGCCCATCAGAATCATTCATATGATAAGCCCCGTGGCTGGATGGGAGATACCCCAAGAATCTCCCCCACAGGGTGATCCTATCTGATAGGGGAGATACCATGGATCACCTGCCATGATGGGGACCACCAAGTCAATGGCGTATACTACCGAAAGGTGGGCCTCATCTATTTCATTCCTAGGCCAAACAAGGAATTCCATTTCGTTTGAGTTTTAGATAATAGCTTGGCAAAAAGAAAAAGTACTCCGATAAAAATAAATAAATAAAGATTTGAATAATGAAACTGCGGATATTTTATATGGTAACTGTGCAGGGCAATGTCAATATGGGCAAATGGTGGCAATTCCTCCCACTGTAGCACTGCATGGCCATCTCCATCCACAAAATGGGTTCTCAATGCCAAGCCATAGTTTTGCCAGTCAATGCTTGCCAATGCGGTCAAAGATGACTGCGGGATCGAACAAGGTGAAAAGTCTTGAAAAAATAGAACCTGGAAAAGGAAATTATGTCAGATCATTCAAATAAGTTAAATAGTAGGGATCAAAATGGTTTCATCAATTTTGAATACGAGCATGGAGTTGCACAAATGATAAATATCACACTTCAAAAATCTTCTCCATGTTTGTTCTCCATTTTTGTCTTCGTTACAATGAAAAAGAATTTGAGTGACAAGAAGCATTCTAGGAGGCGACTGTACCAAATAAATTGAAAAACCTGGAAACATAACAAGCATTCAAGAAATTAGATAAATCAACACTCTTTGCCTACTGCCATAATCAAGGTAGTACATAACAGTATTGGCTGATATAGCCCCCATATTGGCCGATAAAGCTCTGTTTTTTTTTTCTTTTTTTTTGGTAAAATTCTAAAGAAGAAGAAGTAAAGATCCCACATATTATTTTTTTGGTTTGGAAATGTATTTGATGGTAATGGTCCATTCTTTGGTAAGAATGTTGTATGTTAGGCAATGTCAGCTTGACCTGCTAAAAATTGATCAGATAAGCACTAATCAAACCCAAATCGAGCATGATGTGGTGGCTTAGGGCCCTTTACATACAAATACAACAAACAATAAAATGAAAAATGAAAGTGATGGTTTACCCCTTCTTAAAATATTTCCCAAAAATAGTCCACTCCACTATGGTTGATAAAATTCCACTTAAATTTTGTGTTTTGATCATCAAAATATGCTTAGATCTAGTTTAAAATTAGTTTCTAAGCTTTCTTCATAGTTGGAATGAATAAAGAAGTGGAAAAACGAGAGAATTTTGAAAATAAGAACTTCCATAATTGACCCTTATGGCTGTATTGGCCCCGTAACAGTTCCGATATGGGGCATGCCGATCTGTATTGACCAATACATAAGCCACTCATGGAGGGGGCAACGGTCAAAAGTTGCAGCACTTAGCAGCTTCTAACCATAGTATCTCTCGGCTGCTTTTCTTTTTCTTTTTCCTTTTTTTCTGGACCATTGTTCTGAACTCCTAATTGTCCAAGAATGGGTAAAGTCTGGTTAGTTATGAATTTCCAATTGGCACGATCTTTGAACTATGGCTCATCCAAGTGGTCTGCTAATTGAATGGTATGGATCCAGTGTCAACATGCACCAATCTATGGTTTCTAAGGTTGCAACATTAACTGGGTCCTTACTCATGCCTCAGTGGTAGACTCACTAGAGTTTCAACACGAGGTAGTCAAGTACCCATTGTGGTGAAATCCCACTGTGGTGTGAGTGCGTGGGTGTGTGTGGGGTGTGAGTGAGTGTGTAAAAAAAAGGTTGAAACATTTACTAAAGAGTACTGGAGCATGCTAGATCCTAAGCCTTGAGAATCACGAGTCTTTTCACCGGAAGCCGTTGAAATAACTAACAAAAAGTTCAAAGAAGTAATCTAATGAAACAGTGAAATCAGGTATCTTACCATGACATACATATCAGATTCCACTTTATACAAGCATAAAATGATGACATAGCATAACATTATATAGTACAAACAATACATAAAGGAAACAATAACCAAGCCTGTAATGAAGACAATATCAGCCAAAGGAGTCTAACCTCTGTTGATTTACCGCATGCCGTCAAGCATGGAGGATTCAATGATTTGGGTACTTCTGTTATTACAATCACAACTTCCATAATCTGTCCTGTACTTTTGACACTATCCCCACCATCTGCCACTCCACTTCCAACCTTTAAATGTTCTCTGCCATGAGGGAAAATAGCAACTAGAATTGGGTCATTAAGAAGATTTTATGGAATATAGAAACAATAGGCTTCATGACGATTGAGGAATATTCAGCAACCAGATAGGCGCACATTTTACAGCTTCAATAGCCTGATAGTGCATAAGTGTATGACGAGGGCAGCATGAGCAGAGATCAAGTGCTGCTAAGATGCACGGGAAGGCTATGAATGATAGAATTGAGAATGAGGTCATCTAAAGAAACATAGAAGTAGCCCTGCTGAGAGATAAAAGGATGGAGACCACATTGAAACAGTTTGGTCATGTGCAATGATGACAAGAGGCAGCTCTGCTAAGGTGGCGAGCATTGCTAAGAGTTAAAAGGACTGAAATGAGAATGAGAGGAAAGCCTAAAAGGACTTGGATTGAAGTGGTGAGAAGGGAGATGAAGGTTTCTTCACTTAGGATTGATTGGTGAAACAAGATTCATCAAGCTGACCCCTAATTGTTGGGACAAAGCTATTATGATGAGGAGGATGACGACGACAACAACAATGATGGTATAGACTTGAGATACTTACCTACTTAAGAAGCAACCCTGACACTCTTTATCGAGGGCATTTCCATGCCTAAGAACAAAATCTTCAAGGCCCGAAGTTAGACGTTCAATATTTGGCATCGAAGAAGGTAGAATAATTCCCTCGTTTGCCTGAAGAAGCTGTTCGCATCTTGATCCAGAATTGTTCATATGTTCAACTACCAACTCAACCACAACTTTCTGGAGGAAGTCCAAGAACTAAAAATTGGTCAATAATATAGCTAGTCATCATTATGAATAGAAATTAGGTAGGCCAAGAATAGGTTTCTGCACAGCTGCAGAACAGAAAGAGGAAAGCTAGTTCCAGACATCCGTCTGCAAGCACCAACAGAAGCACCCAAAACATGTCTAGAAAATGGACAACTACAGTACACATTCCACATACATGTGTGGACTCTTTATAAGAAGACTTGCCTGACTTTTGGGCTAGAGAACATTAACAGTGGAGCCCAAGTGATGAATGGCATACATCTCTAACACGTGCCCCGGGGGCATGTTGCACTTCTACATAAAGAAATAAAGAATTGCATGTCCACAATAGAAATGTATTGCCATCCTGTTTCTTAGCCACAACAGGGTTATGGGTGTCTTGGAAATTAAAAGCAGCAACAGCAGAAAACAGTTCTTTCCATATCTCAAACAGGCTAGCGAAACATTGAAGCCACCAACAAATTTATCTTCTTAAGCAGGACTTCTGCAGGAAAACTTAGCGATTGTAACCATAAAAAGCAGTACTAGTGCAGAGAGTCGAACTCACCGGAACTTTTATGATGACTATCTGCAAAAAGGAAAAGACAAATTAAAACTTTAAAATAAAATGCAGCATCCCACGAATTTTTATAAACCAAACAACTTTTCCTCTCTAATTCCTATCCATGACTTTTTGTTGCCCCATTATCAATTAACCAACTAAATGAATGGAAAGGATGAGATGGTTTCAGTTAGTTACTGACCACCACTCTTGATCCAATTTAGATAGACCCAATAGGGAAAAAACTAAAAGAAGCTGTCGAAGTAGGCCAAACCTCTCGGCATAAGCGAGTGATCCATGCCACAAAGTCAGGGATGCTTTCATGAGTCGAAAACGATACTTCAGTGCCACTGAAAAGAGATGACTAGTCAGTTGGCGATTTGATAAGCAGAGACAAAGCCCATTTGAGAAACTGAAGAAAATGTAGTGAAACGCATGCCTGAACTTCCCATCCTTCTTGGGTGTTGAAGGCAACCTTGCCAGCTTTTTCTTAGCAACGGTTTCTTTCAAATTTAAGCGGTAATGATATACTTCTTTGTCACATATGCCTGAAATGCCCCAAATGGGCAAACGTGAGAAAAACACAGAGAGGCTTAATTGCAAGAGGGCTGAGATCCAGTGCTACAGTTACTGCAAAACTGAGCAATCAGATCAGATGATGCTGTGATGGGGAGTTTAGGTGGGTCCTGCAAAAAGACCTCTACAGTATTGCTGTCGAACCAAAATCTCATGCTACCAAATAATCAGAATACAGCTCATAGTATGCTGTGATCCAGTGCAGCCAAATTTCAAAACGTCAGCATTGAAGCACATATCAGCAGACTCCAAAACTGATGAGTATTGGCATGTCTCGGCTGATCTGCACTATGTATCTGCCAAATTGGAGTGAATTTTGACTTGTTTAGTTCCTTATCACCAACAGTCACCATTCTCATCATAGGCTTGTCCTCAATGATAATAACATAAATATCAGCATATTGAAGAAAGAACACCAATGCATATTTTCTATGCAACGGCAATACGGGAACAAATTGGTGAAGAAGCTATGTCTCCAATCTTACAAAAGTTCATGTCTGCATGAGCTGTATATGAGGTGTGATTGATTCTAAGGGGTGTGATTGATTCTATAATTAGTCCTTATAAATATAAGAATATTTAGTTTCCTTTAGAATAAGATTTTTTTTTTTTCTTTTATATAAGATGTAATTGTATCTATATATAGCACCCGATTGGGAGAAGATAATTCAATTCATAATTCATATTATTCATAGAAACCATGATCTGACATGGTATCAAAGGGGGTTCGATTCTAAGGAGCTCGTATTCCGATCGCTTCGTCGACCACTCCAAGGACGTTGTATCCGTTGCTTTCTCCATCGACAAGACGATCAAGCTCTCCTTACTTTTTACGCCGGTCATCTTCTTCATCTGACAGTCCTCGACGAAGGCCGTGACAATGAGAGCGTACGACACCGGAGTCACCACCGTAAATCTGTTGTGAGTGCGATGGCAATCACCACAGGCGCAACAACTGAACCAGCTCCAACACCAGCACCACAGATTATTGTCCACCAAGACAATTCTGTGTTTCCTACCGGCATCACACTGGATGAGACCAATTACTCATTATGGTTTCAACTCATAGAAATGCGTATTGGCGCTCGTAACAAAGCAGGATATCTCACTGGAGAAGCGCAAAAACCTGCACCCGGAGATCCCAATCTTGGAACATGGATTACCGAAAATCACAAAATGAAGAGTTGGCTTATTAACTCAATGAGTCCGTCGCTGATGCAACGATTTATTCGTCTCCCCACAGCCAAGGAGATATGGGAAGCCGTATCGAAAACCTTCTATGATGGATCGGACGAAACTTGTATCTTTGAATTAAATCAGAGATCCTTTTCTACTACGCAAAATGGTTAACCATTATCAACCTACTATAATGAACTTGTTGCTATTTTTCAGGAAATCGATCACAGGACTATTTCTCGGGAAGGAACAGTTGAAGGGGTAGTCCAGTTGCATTCCGCGATGGCTAGGCTTCGAGTTCATATTTTTCTAAGTGGACTCGACTCCGAATTTGATCAGGTCCGTGGAGAAATCTTACGAAAAGACCCAAAACTCGATTTGGAGAGCTCGTATGCATATGTCAGGAGAGAATATCAACAGAGACAGACGATGGGAGGCTCTCGTCCAATCTCTGAGAGTTCGGCTATGCTGGCTAACCAAACTCGACAAAGATCGTCGTCTGGCTCATCGAAAAACCGAAACAATCAATCAACTGGAAAGTCTAGTGGCCTGGTATGTACTCATTGTGGTGAAACAGGTCATTCGAAACAACGATGTTATGAAGTCATTGGCTATCCTGAGTGGTGGGGCTTCACAAAGAAACCTCGAAAGAAGATTATAGGGAAAGCTATGATGACATCTACGGAAGAAGACCAATCGCAACCCACAGCAAACGTTGTCTATCCAGGTATTGTCGACTAGACATCTGTATTCTCTACAACTTCTAAGAACAGTACTTGGATCATTGATACAGGTGCATCCAATCATATGACAAGGGACTCCGGTCAGTTGCATTCCATTCTCCCTTCTTCATCTGTTATCTCCACATCTAATGGTAGTACCTCTCCTATTACTGGAGAGGAATTTGTCATCTTATCCAATACTCTCACATTAGATAGATACTGTCCTTGTTGTTCCATCCCTTGAGTATAATCTTTTGTCTGTTAGCCAAATTACCTCCACTCTTGCTTGCACTGTGACTTTTTGGCCCTCATTTTATGTTTTTCAGGACATTCTAACTTGGAAGATTCTTGGTTATGGTGTTAGAAGGGGCAAACTCTACTACTTAGAGTTGACAGAAAATGGGGGACTGAAATTCAGTCAGGCAAATTAAACTAGTAGCAAAGATAAATCTCGAGCAACTATATGGTTATGGCACCAGAGACTAGGACATCTGTTCTTTGGTTATCTTAGAAAATTACAACCACATCTTTTTTCAGCTCTGAATGATTTGGATTTTCATTGTGACATTTGTGAATTGGCTAAGAGTCATCGTATTTCTTATTTATCAAGTTTGAATAAAAGTTCAAAACCTTTTGTGGTTATTCACTTTGATGTTTGGGGTCCTGCAAAAATCCCTTCTATTTCAAAAGCTCGCTACTTTGTTACATTTATTGATGAATGCACTAGAATGACTTGGGTGTCTCTACTTAACAAAAAGAGTGATGTATGTACAGCATTTCAGGAATTTCATAATATGGTGGGCACTCAATACCAAAAACGGATTTGTGTTCTGCAATCCGACAATGGTACTGAGCATACAAATACATCCTTTGGCAAGCTTCTGAGCCAGCATGGGATTCGTCATCAGATCTCTTGCACCTATACTCCGCAGCAAAATGGATTGGCAGAGAGGAAGAATAGACAACTATTGGAGGTGGTTCGTGCCTCTCTCTTTGGCATGAATATGCCTCAATTCTATTGGGGAGAGGCTGTAAAATCCGCTACTTACCTCATTAATCGAACACCTTCTCGAGTCATAGATTTTCAAACTCTCCAACAAAAGATGCAATCCTTATTTTCAGTTCCTCATCTGCCAAATCTTGAACCACGAGTCTTTGGTTGTACGGTATATGTTCACATCCCCAAAAGTCTGCGAAACAAACTTGATCCATGTGCAAAACGGTGTCTTTGTTGGCTATTCTGAGTTTCAGAAAGGGTATATGTGTTATGACCCTCAAACCAGAAAATTACATGTGACTTTGGATGCTTCTTTTCGTGAAGTAGAACCTTATTACACAGGGGAAGTCTCTAGCCCTACTTTTCAGGGGGAAAGCTCTAGTGAAGAGAATGTGGAAGGTAGCGGAAGAGATGAGTTTATGGAGTTAGAAAAAGTGAATGAAAGTTTTGAGAAAAGTGTTCATCAAAGCTATGATAGTATTTCTGAAGTTGAGAGTGAGTTGATAGTTCTTCCTCAAAACAATTCAGGTACTCCCGACATGTCAGAATCACCGATGCCCTCAGAGTTGCCCATGTCCACACCATTAACTGAAGAATCAACCCAAAATGTTCTTCCTCAGGTAATCTCGAATCCCATATTTGATGAGTCTAATGAAACACATGTTCCTACAGAAGATATAGCTCCTAAATATCCACAAAGATCAACAAAGGGAGTTCCAAAGAAACAATATGAACCTGATCCTAAAGCCAAGACCAAATACCCAATTAGTAACCATGTGTCCTCCCATAGATTGTCTACATCATATGCATTTACTGTTAATCAATTATCCACTGTATCTATTCCTAATAGTGTGCAGGATGCGTTGACTGATCTGAAATGGACAAAGGCGATGAACGAAGAGATGGAGGCTCTACAAAAGAATGCGACTTGGGAACTTATTCCGTTACCCAAAGGAAAGAAGACAATTAGATGTAGATGGGTGTTCACGGTGAAACTTAAAGCGGATGGCAGTATTGATAGATATAAAGCAAGGTTAGTTGCAAAGGGGTATACGCAAAGGTATGGGGTGGATTATCAAGAGACTTTTGCACCGGTAGCCAAGATCAATACAATTCGCATTCTTATATCTATAGCGGCAAATCGGGATTGGCCCTTGCAACAATTTGATGTCAAAAATTCTTTCCTCAATGGAAATTTAGAGGAAGAGGTCTGCATGGGGTTGCCACCCGGAGTCAAACATATTTCTTCGTATAGAAGTGAAGTTTGTAAATTGAAGAAATCATTGTATGGGTTGAAACAGTCACCTAGAGCTTGGTTTGGGAGGTTCTCTTCTACAATGAAGGCATTCGGTTATAAACAAAGTAATTTAGACCATACTTTGTTTACAAAACACAAAGAAGGATAGATAACAATTTAATCGTGTATGTCGATGATATGGTCTTGATAGGAAATGACCCATGTGAAATGAAAGCATTACAGGAGTATTTGGCTGTTAAATTCGAAATGAAGGATCTTGGGCAACTTAAATATTTCTTGGGGATTGAGGTTGCAAAATCGAAACACGGGATTTTCCTTTCACAACAGAAATATGTGCTAGATCTTTTAACCGAAACTGGAATGCTTGCTTGCAAACCAGCAGAAACGCCCATAGAAATGAATCATAAGCTTGGAGTTTTTCCAGATCAAGCTCCAATAGACAAGGGTCGTTATTGGCGGTTGGTTGGGAGATTAATCTATTTGTCTCACACGAGGCCGGATATAACTTATGCAGTGAGCGTCATAAGCCAGTTCATGCATGCACCAAGTGAAGAGCATATAAATGTGGTATATCGAATCTTAAGATATTTGTTGTTCTCCAAAAACAGTGTCTCTAACATTGAAGGATACACAGATTCTGATTGGGCAGGTGATCAAACCAACAGAAGGTCCACGTCTGGCTATTTTACCTTTGTGGAAGGTAATCTTGTCACTTGGAGAAGCAAGAAGCAGAAGGTTGTGGCAAGATCAAGTGCAGAAGCCGAATTCCGAGGTATGGCTCATGGTGTATGCGAATTGTTGTGGCTTAAAAGTGTACTAAAAGATTTGGGAATTGAATATGCAAAACCTATGAATCTCCATTGTGATAATAAGGCAGCCATTGAGATTTCACAGAATCCTATACAACATGACCGCACCAAACATGTTGAAGTTGATCGTCATTTCATCAAAGAGAAACTCGATCAAAAGATTATACGGTTTCCATTTGTTCAGTCCAAAAGCCAGTTAGCAGATATACTCACGAAAGCAGTTTCCGGAAAGGTGTTTCACGGTATAATTGACAAGTTGGGCATGATAGATATCTATGCTCCAACTTGAAGGGGAGTGTCTGCATGAGCTGTATATGAGGTGTGATTGATTCTATGGGATGTGATTGATTCTATCATTAGTCCTTGTAAATATAAAAATATTTAGTTTCCTTTAGGATAAGATTTTTTTCTTTTATATAAGATGTAATTGTATCTATATATAGCACCCGATTGAAAGAAGATAATTCAATTCATAATTCATATTATTCATAGAAACCATGATCTGACAGTTCAACTCACTAACAAGAGTTCAGTCTTCTTTTTATGAAACCGGCCCGGTCTTGTAGTAGTAGACTACTAAAATGATTCGAAGTCCGCTAGTTGGGCCATGCGTATGGATGATCCCAACTGTTCAAGGTGCAGCTCCCTCCATGAACACACGATCGGGAAGGAATTATTTTCTGCAAAAATCCTAGCCATTTGATCTTATAAACAGAAAATCACACAATGGTCAACAGTTTATGGTCAAGTCCAATTTTTAATGGTTTTTTTTTTTTTTTACAGAGAAAGAGGACTGCCCATAGGCTATCCATGGTGGGCCCTACCTTCTGAAGTGGGTCTTACACATGGCCCAGCTAACAGATTAAGATTTCACAACAGTAGTCCAAGGACTACCTTTTATCCTTTTTGTAGAAGTGAAATGTTTCACTTCTTACCATATTAGAGCATTAGTAACAATTCCAAAGGAGAGGTTTACTTGTGGTTGTGATGAAAAGCACTCCATCTGCATCCAATACATAAACAAGCCTTTGGTAAGCATTATCTAAAGAATGTTAAATAAAGGAACTGAGACTATTAGCAAAAAAAATAAAAAAAGAAAAGGCAATCTAGCATCCAGATAATGTCCTCATCAAAGATCTTAGTCTTTGCCTCTGCAGTCCAAACACCTAACCAGTGTGCAAGTCACATAACATGATCGAATGTTGATCGAAAGTGATGAGATGTGTTCAATTTCGAAAAGGTCTTCAAAATAAATAAATTTGCAGAATATTATTATCTGACCTTTGCTAAGCCCCACACACGTGTACATGTTAGCAAATGCGCATGCCACTACATGTACCAGCATGGCAGATAGGTGCAATATCCAAGCCATCCATCAAAAGGCTACTGCTATTTAGATTCCCTATCCCAAGAATCAGGCCAATCCACTAGTCAGGTGGGCCATAATTAACTAAATAAATGTACAGTGGTGAAAGAAAATCAGCTGAAAATTCATATCCCTTCAACTTATTTCCAATATCATGGCTCACCTACTCAACGTACAACCTTTATTTTGGGCGGTAATGTCTACACAGTGAAATCCACCTGATGGATGGCTTGGATATTTCACGTTTGCTACATGGGCATTTGTAGTGGTGTGTGCATTAGATGACTTGTACACGCGTGTGGACTTAGCAAAGCTCTTTATATATATATATATATGAAACAGACTTTTACCTATCATAAATGGGCCGGTTGCTCAGGTGGTTTGGTTGGTTGGTTTTCATCTATGAGACTAGAGGCTCGGTGTGATGAAGTGCCTCTTGGATTAAAAAAAAAAAGTGTCTTAATAAGACATTGTCTTCCTTACCAATAAAGGAGACAATCTTTCGTAGACTTCTCCCTCATTCTTTAACTCATTCTGGAGACCATCTCCTTCATTCTCATTGGTGAGACTATACACTCGAGAATACAACTACAAAGAACTCCGGGTGGAGTTATTGGGCAACATTGTCGCTTTGACTTATCCTGGAGACAGAATCACTACAATCCATTTGTAATCTACTTATGAGAAATGATACAATGAGCCATGGTGAACCATAATAGGTAAGGCACCAATCACAGTATGCCGTGTGACATCTTAAAGTCACTTTTAGGAAATAAAAAACAAAAAAGTGACTTTATCTGCCACTTGGTCATTGCTGATTGGTTGCTTACCTGTTGTGGTATATATACATTAGTTTCTTGTATCATTTCCCTCTACAAATTCAAATCAGTGTTTCAAACAGCGTTTGTAGCGTAGAGGTAACTTACACTATGTAGCGTTGCGCTACCTAGCATAGCTAAATAATGTAAATCTCCTGTAGCATACATTACAGGGGTCATGGGTTACGCTACAGCTACAGCTACGGACACTACAATTTTTTTCTTTTTTCTTTTTTAAGTTTTGTTTTTTAAAAATGGTGTAAAATTCACATCATAAAAATAAAAAAATAAAAATAATAAAAAACCTTAAAAAGTAAAGTTAAAACCAACCCTTTTTATATTTACTTTCACTTAAAATGGCGTGATCCTTCGTTAAAATTGGTGTGAAACTCACACACTAAAAACATTTTAAACTAAAAATAAAAAGGGATTCAAAAGAGGGTTTTCGAAAACCCCTCTTAGTGTGTGTGTGTGTGTGTGTGTGTGTGTGACATCTATATCGTACTTAATACTCTTTAAGCTGTGGGATTTTTATTTCTTTTATGCTTGTGAGTTGTAACCTGTGGTTTTAATTAGAAGTTGTTAAATAAAGTGGTTTTCTTAAACAGTTGTTGATACGATAATTATTTGATTTGTTTTATAACTTTATATATGAAATTAGCTTTTGATAAATGTTAATTAATAATTTGTTTGAATATGATACTTGAAAAAATGAATTATCTCTTAGGCATTTTTATATTTTTTGTTTTTTTTAAAAAAAAAACTAGTTATCATATTTTTTCTAATTTTAAATTTAAAAATATAAATATCATGTAGCTTAAGCTTTATGCGACAGAGGCATGAATGCTGCGTAACATGCTACCACTATTTAAAACACTTATTCAAATCAAGAGGGTGCAATTACTATCTTAAAGATTACGGTTGACTTGTCATTCCACTTATTCAACTCTAAAGGGTGCAATGACAATCCTCAGATATAGATATCATGTTGTGTCCGACAAGTGGTCAGTTTATCAACTGAGCCTTCAAATACATGCCTGGGTCCAACCCAAATCATTCATAAATGGTCTCGGTCCCACGCTCTAGCTGGGCCTCAGTAGTAAATGTAGTCAAAACGTGGGACCAGGCACTCCTGAAACCCTAGGCCTGATCGACGGGCCTAAAGTCTAGAACCCAAGTGGGGTCCAGTTCCCAAGTCCGCTGGGCTAGCCCTATCTCTAAACTCAATTAAGAAAACAGAATGAGATTTCCACTCCTACACTTATTAGTGTCATCCACACGTCTCATTTGTACCTGCAAACCATGGTTCTTGGACAGTAACTACAACCGACTCGTCCGGTCCTGAGTTGAGCCGACACTCGGCCGAGTTGTGCGAGTCAACTCGGACGAGTCATCAATCGTTGCAAGTGCATACACCATTTTACTGTGTATAATACTACAAATCCGCAGGCCTTACCCCAATTTTCGACAGAAATCTGTTTCCTTCCATGCTCAACGTCTTGGAACTCCGCCAAGCTGCTTCCAACGCCCGTATCTGAAACTGATAACAGGGGCATTTTCGTAATTTTACTCCGATTTCTGTCCGCTCTAGGATCTGAAAAGTATCTCCGCCAGAGTATAGCATATGATACGCATGCGCACATCCGCTGCACACGTGGCACGCAAGTGACTCAATCCAGACCGTACAAATCATGGGGGCCACTGTGTTTAGGCAACAACCGAACAGATGGAGGAATTATATGATAGTGGTCCGCATCTTTGTACTGTATACCCAGGTTTTAAGTTCTGACGAGTGGGAGCCATGGTCCGGCAATCGAGACCGTCTATTGCATCATTCCGTGGATGGGACCCACAGGCAGACGGTTAATAGGAGAAATACAGTAGCGGAGCACATGCAGCAGAAGAAAATCCCAAGATTTGTCGTTAGGATCCTCCAATCTGAGATGTTTTCGGAGCATGGTGCATCGTAGTTCGGACGCTACAGAAAGTGGGGTCCGGATTACCGAACCACGGGCTTAGATCTGTGGACTTGTGTATGCTCATGTTGTTTAAAGAGGTGGACCCCAATCATATAATTCCTCTGAATGGACGATCCTAACCGTCCAAATAATGTACATTTCATTGCTGAATTTCACTGTTGACGATTTTATTTTATTTTTCTTCAAATGGCGACTGAATAGACGGCTAGGATGATCTCTTCTGTATGAATTTTAGGTTAGTTCCCCTTTCATTCCCGATTTCGAACGTTTGGATTGAGGTACACGCGTGCCACGTGTAAGTGACTATATAGACTCTTATTGGCGGGAAAAGAGTGCTCTGAATGACGAAAATGCCATGCAATTCTCCAAACCACGCATAGAAACCATCCATGGCCCTCAAGGGCATTTTCGTCAACAGAACAATTAGGTTGTGTAGGAGAAGAATAGAAAATTTCAAAGGATTTTTATCGGAAAATCCCAAAAAAATCTGAAATTATAGAAAAAGGCCATGAACCATTTCGAATTTTCAAAAAAATACTCTGACCGTACGAATCATGCACAATGACCAAATGGCCTCGATCGTTTTTTTTTTTTTATTTTCCAGGTTTTTTGGGGATTTTTTTCTTAAAAATCCAAAATTTCAAAGCTCCCATTTCTATCGAATATATGATTTTCAAAAATATGAACCACGATTTTCTGGAAAAACAGGGAAAGAAAACTCTGCCCAAATCGTATGAAAAATCAATTTCAAAAAACATAAAAATAAAATAAAATTCGAGAAAAGAAAAAGAAAAAAAAAAAGAAAGAGAGAAATTTCGGATCCTTACTTGCGATTCGAGCGAGCGGGGGATCGGAATCGGGAGAGATCTTTAGAAGAACGGATAATCTGCAGGGATTTTCCGAGATCCGGCATCTTCGAATTGCACAAGCGATTAGCTGAAATAAATTACCGAAAATGCCCTTATAAAATCAGATATTTACTCGATAGAGCTTTCGAGTGGAAGAAATTAATGGTAGGTGAAAATCGTTTTTGAAATTACTTACACTTCGACAGAGCTTTCGAGTGGAAGAAATTTCCATTGAAATTTTCTATTTCTTCCCTTCTTCGCGGGAGAAAATTCCTTTGGAAAATGAGTTCTCCCTCCTTTTTTTAAATTAGATTAGTGGAAGTACGAAAATACCCCTGTACTCAAAAAAAATGACAAACAGAAAACTTTGTTAGTCTGGCACTGGGACGATACGCAGGCTCTTAGAAATTACATGAGAATTGCACACGTGGAATGTAAATAGTCAAGTTAAACGGTCCAATATATACTAAGAATGTAGTTGTGTCTTGTACCAAAAATAAATGTTATTTCATTATAACTATCGGAATTGGTGGACATTTATTGGACGGTTAAAAACGAAAGAGATCCGACTGTTATATTTCCACAAATAAGTCTTCAATAATCAGAAGTTTGGATTATTAAAGCAGTCTGATCTTTTGATTGTGCCTTGAAGACATTGAGCTGTATAATCTAGTCGGTTTCTTTTAGTTAATACATGTAAGGTGTACTGCATTCGACTGTAATGTCTTTATATCCACACCGTCCATCAATTAGGGAATTGCCCTAATGTAAGTAAATCATCTTAAAATTTATAATTTAAGTAGGCCGCGTCACAAGAAATAATAAGACTTGAACACTCACCCTTAAAACCTTAAGTATGTTTTGGATCAAATTGATATTCATGTTTTCCCTTCATAAGGTGGTCATCACCTTATACGAAGGGTTATATGGGATGTAAATATAGGGTTGTACATCGAGCTGAGTTAAGTCAAGGTGGTTCAAGCTTAGCTTAACACTCGATTCAAACTAGCAACTCGACCCAATCGACACCCGACTCAACCTAACCACCTGACCCAATCAACACATGACTCAACCTAGCCACCCGACCCAATTGATCCAACCCAAACACGACCCAAATCCCAAATCAAATATTCACTTAATAATAATAATAATAATTATTATTATTATTATTATTATTATTTATATATATATATATATATAGTCGAGCCGAGTCGAGCCGAGCTCAAGTCAAGTCAACTCAAGATCTACTATAATCGAAGTTGGCTTGTTTTCAAAACGAGCTGGGTCATATGAGGCTTAGTTTGCTTCAAGTCGTCGCTTGAGCCGATTCAAGTTGAGATAGATCGAGTCGAGTCAAGTGAGCTTTTCGAGCTAGCTTGACTTGTGTATAGCCCTATGTAAACATTATAGTGGCCTTAAGAAGGTTTCAAACCATCAATATTTCTATGCTCGCTGGTTCTTTGTGTAACCAACTTAAGCTTTGGATTTTCCTCAAGTTTGAAATCATATCTCAAAAATGGTGGGTGTCTCCATTCTCATTCTTTTTTGGTGCGGCCCACTTAAGTTTTAGATGATCTCCTTCATGTTTAAAATCTCCTTTAAAACTTAAGTGGGCCACGCCATTAAAAAAAGTAAGAATTGAATACTCACCTAGGAAGCCTTATTTGGGCCTAGGAAGTTATGAATCAAGCTAATATTTATGTTTTCACTTCATCATGGGCATCATCTTATACATGGATCAAATGACATATATATGTAGGAGTGTACATCGAGTCGAACCAAGTCGAGCTGGCCTCAACTCGACTCGGCTCGACCACTAGCTGACCCCAACTCGAATTCGACTCGGCTTGGTCCTCGAGCCTGATTGGCCAGCTCGGCTCGATTTGGTCAGCAGCTCGGTCCAATTCCAACAGAGTTCGCCTGTGGAGCATATTCACAAACACATAAACTGCACCTTTAAAATCTCACTATATGTAAGACAGCAGCAGTAGTTTTACCTGTATTTTATCAAAACACCTTTTAAGCAATATAAAAATCAAGAAAAAAAATGGTATTTGTTTCATATACATATCTTCCTTGCCACCAGCCACACTTCATTGAGTCATTTCATCAAATACTTGGTGAGCAACATCAATATCAAAGTAACCAAGTCCAAACTAATTCAATCCGAGTTTGAATTCAAGTTGGGTTCGAGCTGAGTTGAGTTGAGAGGGGCTAGCTCGAACTCATTTTCGAGCTAAAAAATCAGCTCAACTTGGCTCGAACTCAACTTCATACCGAGTTGAATCGAGCTTTTTCGAGTCGAGTCGAGCGAGCTAACCGAACTAGCTCAGTTCATGTACACCCCTATATATATGAACATCACAGTGGGTCCTCAAGGAAGTTTTAAATGGTGAGCATTTCTATCCCCATTTCCTATAGCGTGGCCTACTTAAGTTTTGGATCTTTCTAGTGTTTGAAATCATGTCCTAAAAATAAGCCAATAAAAAACAGATGGACAAAGTGGATAAAAAAAAAATTGTGGTGGGATCATCTAATCCACTCATCACTCGGATACTTACCCTGACTCATAAAGGGATGTTGGCCTGACAACACTCATTGGACATACATCTTCGGTCGGATTGAACATTTTCACCAAGGATGCTCACACATCTAGCTTCCACTGTGGCATGTGCTTGTTAATTTTCAAAATTGTAACTGAGAAATAGACTCTGAAATTTTTAATTTCCTTTCTCATGCTTAAAAATATAATTTCCAAATTAAGTAAAAAGAGAGGAAACAACTCATCTCTATAAAGTGCACCACATGCATGTTAGGCATATTGTCCCATCGATCATCTTCAAGCATCACGCATGCACTGATATAGCACATGTGGAACATTTGCCACTATCATCTTCAACCATCTCACATTTACTAGTGTCAATATTCAACATCTACTACATGTGCCATTGTCCATTTTCAAGCACTTGCATGTACGTAAAACATGTGCACATGTGCCACAATTCATCTACAAGAGCTTTATATGTGTAGATGGACATGCACATCCAACCAACCATTTTAAAACACCACACATGCTAATGTTTACATATGCACAATTGTCGCCCTCAATAATGAGGCTAGAGGTGTACGAGTCAAATTGAGTCGAGCTTGGCACAACTTGACTTGACTTGGCTCTGCCACTAGTTGACCCCAACTCGAACTTGGCTTGGCTCGGTTCTCGAGCCTGACTCGCTAGCTCGGCTTGGTTTGGTTAGCAACTTAGGCCAATTCGAGCCAAGATCGAATATGTATGGCATTTTCACAAACACATGGAGTGTACTTTCGATTTCTCATTGTATGTAAAACAACAGCAACTCTTTATAGGTATTTCATCAAACACCTTGTAGGCAACATCAAAATCAAGACAAAATGATATTTGTTTTATACACGTACCTTCTGACACTTCATTGAGTCATTTCATCAAACACTTGGTGAGCAAGATCAATATCAAAGTAACTGAGTCACCGAACTGGTTCGATCCGAGTTTGATTCGAGTTGGGGTTCAATCTGAGTCAAGTCGAACTCGGTTCAAAAAATTTTCGAGCTCAAAAAATTAGCTCAATTCAGCTTGAACTTAGTTTCAAACCGAGTCGAATTGAGCTTTTTCGAGTTGAGTCAAGCGAGCTAACCAAGCTAACCCAATTTGTGTACAGCCCTAAATTAATGAGACACATTTTAGAATCCATCTACAACAAGGCATGCACCGCTTTCCAATTTCAAGTAAAATTTTCATGCAAAATTCTATTTTGGAGGATTACAGATTTGGCAATAGAAGAAAAACTCTTCCTTTCCCATCACGTTTGGACAATTGAAACTTTCAAATGTAAACAGTCAATGGTCCAATTCAACAGGCAATTTCTTATTAATCATTGGTTAGAAATTAATGTTAAATCAATTTGAATTTTGGATGCTTAATATTTAGACTATAAAATTTCAAAATTCCTCATTAGCAACCATTCCATTTGCCAGAGTATGAAACAACTCTCCTTTCTAATTATATCTCTTGCAAACCACTTTCTCTCTCTCCATATGCATAGGTGCCATATCTACTATTGCTTATATACCATTTTAAATGCTGATTTCTATAACATAATTTCTTTTTGTACAATTACAGAATAATGAGTGATGGTAATTCACACACACACACGTGCATGCGTTTGCCCGTATGAGCATATATACAATTTTCTCCATCTCAAAATGCCCCTGCACCGAATAAATAGTCACCATCCAACATGCTATCAATGTCCATTTAAAACCACCTCGAACATTGGGTTATAAAACATGTTCATGTGTGCAAGCATATGCACATGCCAACGCATGATTTTTCCTATACCAACATGTCCCTGGACTGTCGAAGGAGTCATCATGTGACCCGCTATCATTATCCATTTAAAATTAGTTTGTACTCATGACATCTATTTACAGAAGACTAATCAAAGCCTTCATCAATACAATCTAATGGTTGGATTAAAACCATGTGATGTAGAGATTGTGGCCCAAATGCCACAACTTTGAGTACATGATTCCCAACCTAACATACATGGAAAGGAAAAAGACAATTGTCCTTGAATCCCTTTTGTTGAGCTTTGAATGGTTTTTTGCTAGTTATTGGTGAGTGCACAAATCTAGATTTCCTCTCCAAACGTCCTCAATTTAAGAAATGGAGAAGGATTGTGATAGTGAGAGGACATTGGATGCTCTCGAAGAGAACAAATGATAATCAAGCATGAGAGAATTGGAAATGAGGAATTCTATGATCATCAACCCCACAAAATGCATAGTGTACTTGGGTTTCCAGTGTTCTAAATCATTGGTCTTTTAGAACCCTCCATGTATGGACCATGCCCCAAAACACTCACCAAGTGGAAATCCTAACCTTTAATTTGCAGCCAACAAATAGATAGCCAAGAAGGGGTATACAACAATAGTTTGCAATCAAACAAATTTATTTTAAAAAAAAATAAAAATAGCCCAAGTCAGTGGCTAGGATTTTGTGATCCATGAGATTTTTGGTGGATAGTCAATCTACGATGGGCCACAATAAACCAACAGCCCCAATCAATGAAACATGGACGCCACTTGTACAAACTGAAAAGCCCGTGTACCCCATAATTCATCATCAGCACCATAACCCATATTTTTATTTTTATATTTAAGCCACGTTATGTTTTCTAAGAGTGGTGAAGTGATGCATAACTGTTGAATAATGTGACAAATTAACCTTATTATAGCTAAGGAAATGTAGATAAATAGCATTATCATCTAATATATATCACTTCTAGTAGCTGATGCATGCCCTAATGACTTCTTAGGGCAAAAAACAAAGCTACTTCAAAACTGGTAAAGATGGATAAAGATAGCATTGTCTTGTCAAAATCATTGCTAAATAACAGATATTTAAATAAGGTGTGGCTTTATGTGACATATAACTTCTCACTAATTAGGGCTAAAAGACATTCTCCATTTTGAGTTTAAGCACATCAAATTCAACTTATAGGACCTGTTTGTCTGTACAATATTTACATATGTAAACGCTTTATATGATTAAAGTATTTTACTAGGAATCCATTTATATATATGTATCCATTTCACCATATTGCAAATAATGTTTTTTTTCCGAGGTTAGAGCTCCCCTATTGTGTATATAATTTGTACATGTGGGGCCCATGGTTTGGGGATCAAAACTGTTGAACTCCTATCGAGGATAGACTATGCGCAAAATCTCCTCAATCAGACAGCTCCAACCATATTTGATTGTTCACATGAAAATAGATGGCTAAGAAGAAATAAGACAACGATCAAGGCCAAAGATTGGGCAGCTAGGATCTTCCAATTTGGTAAATTTCCTAGTTATTAACAGTTGGTCCTCTGATTCTAAACGGATGGGAGATGATGATATAAATCATGCTTTATTGTAATATGGTAAGGCACCAATCACAATATTCCATGTCATATCTTAAAATTCGGTAAAAGGAAGAAAAATATTTGAAATGTGATTTCATATGCCACTTGGCCCTTGCTGATTGGTGGCTAGATTTGAAAAGTGGTTTTATTTGGGACACTTAGTCCAATCCATTGATTTACACTGTTCATTAGGTCATGCGCATTCCATGAGCTACCATGCAAACATCTCACCGATCTGATAAAAATTAACCATTTGATCAATGGCCTTTAATATTGATGGTCAAGATCATTTACACAAAAACAATTAATCAACAATTTAATCCATTATTTGTTAGGACCTATCATAGATTGGTTTTGATTCTAAAGGATCGCTTTTGTTAGGTAATTGTAACCGTACCATCATACCTTTGAGTTGGAAAAAAGGATGGGTATATAAAATAAGGCCAAAATCATTTGTAGGTTGGATCACCTAATCAGTGTGATGTTTGCATCATATCAAGGAAATATGTTCAGGACTTAATGGAGAGTTTAGATCGATCCATTAGATTTCTCAAGTGAACTGATGCAACCAAGAGCACTGTAACTTATAATTCTCTCACGGAGCATTTCTCTTGTTAGAGTATCTCTCTCTCTCTCTCTCTCTTAGATTAACCACTGGACTGATCTATATTCCTTTTGTATTAGGTTAGCAACCAACGTTAGGGTCCCATGCATTTTAATAAGCTAGAAACACGGTTCTATATCTTTAGTGTGGTGATAGCTAGTTATTATAGGTTTTATGTGGTATGTGCTTGACATCCAAGCCATCCAATATGTGGGACCCCAAACGAAGTACACTCAACAAAACAAAGGCCAAACCAAAAGTTAGGTGGGTTGCTCTACAGAAAATAATGTACCAACAGCCCCCAGAACTTCCAAATTCAAGTCGTGGAGGCAGTGTTGTGGTAAGCCCTACCACTTGAATCTTAAGGTTTCCCAAGAGAAGTTCATTATTTCCAATGGTGTGGCCCACACCTCTTGATGGGGCACACCTGTTGGACGGGTTAGATATCATGCATACACCACATGGCCCTGCAGTAGCTGGATAAGTGATTATTAGCAGTTGTACTAGTAAGGTTTGAGAGCACCCCATCATTTTTTTTTCACAGGAGACTAGGAATGGTTCAGGTTTGGAGTAGAAGCGGATTAGCTGTTACATATTAGTGGGTGTTACCCTAACCATATGGGGCCCAGCATGACGTATTTATTGTATATCCACGCCGTTCATCTGTTTTTTTCATCTCATTTTAGACTAAATATCAATCCTTAAGAAGATCCAAATATCAAGTGAACCACACCATTATAAACAGTGGTGAATGACTAACAAAAGATTTTTTTGTGGGCCACGAAAGTTTTGGATCAAGCTGACATTTTTATTTTCTCTTCATCCAGGTATCTTGACATTATCAACAGGTTAGATGGAAAATAAACATTACACGAGAACCTTGCTTTTTAATGGGCCTTTTGGAATTTTTAGGGGTGAAGCCCTCAATCACCACTGTTTCCTGTGGTGTGGTCCAATTGAGATTTGGATCTGGTTAATTTTTGGGACCACATTCTAAAGTAGGCTGAAGAAACAGATGGACGGCGTGGATATACAACACATAATCAAGGTGGGCCCCATGGTAAGGATAACACCCACTAAGGTGTTACCGGGCCCGAAGTACATATGCTCATGTGGAAGTGAGCTCAGATGTATGATACCAGTACGCTCCTCCCCGAAGATCACACGTATGAGAAATCACGTTCTTAAGATCAGACAAGCCACACAAACACGTAACAAATGAACGGTTAAGATAAACCTACCAACATCTCCATTTAAGTACAAATATGGCCACAGCTGATGATCAAATTGGCCCGGTTTTCCATAGATGACATCCAAGCATGTGGAATCTCCTGATGAGTGGATGAGATATCGCACACGTGTGCCTATTTTCTCCATGTGAGGCGAGTGCACATGTCCCGCACCGACTTTGACTTGTCACATTCGGTCTTGCAAATGGAATAGCTTGTATGTCTGGACACCCAAAAGTGGAAACAATGGGTATATTGAGCAATCAGGGTGGGTGGAGATAGCGAGAGAATGACTTTGATACTCTGGCAGAGTGGGTTGAATGATACACATGAACTAAGAAATTTATTGAAATTGTATACGTAACATATAATTAGGGTCAAGTTAAACCGTCCAAATTATGGGTACCCGTTTAGATGTATTATGAAATAAAAGTTACGATTATTGGATTATCTGACTATCAGATTGGTCCGCATTTATTCCACGGTTAGAAATGAGAAATATCTGTCGTCTTATTTCAAGAAACAAGTGTCCACAAGTCAAATCAAAGGTCAGATGCATTCAACCAATGTGATTTTTGGAGTGTAACTTTCCGACGGCAGTGTCCACATTTTAGTCTGTTTGAGTTGAGTTAATATAGGCCACGGTAGCATTTCTAGGTGCATGCGTATCAAGTATCATATGCACTACACAGCCAGAGTATTAAATAATTCCTCAGATAGTGATTCCGTACTGTTTCTGATCACCGCAAAGCAAAGGCTTGCACCTTGCGTCATACCCCGCCGGTCTCTAGTCACGAACGGACAATCATGTGGGTAAGCCCACAGTAATGTATATGTGTATCCGTGCCTTCCATCCCTTTTCTTAGATTATTCGGTGTGTTCCACTTGATAATTAGATCTGTCGCTTACTAATACACTAAAATGATCCGAGAAAAGTGATGGACAACATGGATAACCAGATACATCATGCTAGCCCCGCCCATAGAACTATTCATTTGTGGCTAGAGACGGGTGGGGTAGGATGCACACGCATATTGCATCCTACCCCCGTCTCTCTCTTGCCATGAATGGGCAATTCTATGGGTGGGCCCACCATGATGTTTTTGTTTATCCACATTGTCCATCCCTTCTCTTAAATTATTTTGAGGTATATACAAAAAAATGAGGCTGATCTATCGCACAAGTGGATTCTTATGTATTAGTTATTTGTTCTTTCATAATTTTGATTGTGATGCTTATGTATGGATTCCTAAAGAATACATGACTAAGCTGGATGCGAAGTCTAGAAAGCATATTTTTTTATTATTATGCAAATGTAACAAAGGAATACAAATTGTGAGACCCTATTGCCCATAAATTGTGATTAGCCGATATATGGTTTTGAATGAAAATTTGTAACAGAAAGACATATAATTGCCAAGCCCAAATTCATGAAAGATAATTGAATTCGAATCTTCAAATGATAATCAGGTTCGATCTGTTAATTCAAAAGGTCAACAAGCTTATAATATTGTTAAAGATGAAGCTATTCAAGAATATTGAGAAGAAATATCAAGTGCTGAAACTCAAAGTGATCAAGGCTGACTGAATAGAGTCATAAAACATTATGTTTGACTCAAAGATTATGTTACAGCTTACACTAGCTAGGGGTGTACGTCGAGTCGAACTGACCTCAACTCAAACTCGGCTCGACTTGGCTTGCTCCTCAAGCCTGACTGGCCAGCTTAGCTCGATTCAGTCAGCAGCTCAGGCCAGTTCGAGTCGAGTTTGAGCCAAGATCGAGCCGAGTTCCCCTATGCAGCATTTCCGCAAACACCTAGACTACATCTTCAAAATCCCACTGTATGCAAAACAGAAGTAATGGTTTTACATGTATTTTATCAAATACCTTCTAAGCAACATAAAAAACCAAGGAAAAAAGGATATTTGTTTCATGTACATACCTTCCTTGCCACCAGTCACACTTCGTTGAGTCATTTCATCAAACACTTGGTGAGCAACATCAATAACAAAGTAACCGAGTCACCAAACTAGTTCAATTTAAGTTTGATTCGAGCTAGATTCGATCTAAGTCGAGTCCAACTTAAACTCGACTCGAACTCATTTTCGAGCTCAAAAAATCAGATCAACTCGACTCGAACTCAAGTTCCGTTCGAGTCGAATTGAGCTTTTTCAAGTCGAGTTGAGCGAGCTAACCAAGCTAGCTCGGTTCATGTACACCTCTAACACTAATATGATAAAAGAGTGCAGGCCTTATTCATACTGAGACGTATATAAATTTGTGGATGCTAGCCAATATTGGAGCTTATCCATGGAGGAGGAAATAGAAGCTCTACATAAGAACAAGAGTTGGAGATTAATTAAATTATCCAAAGGGAAAAAAGCTATTGTTTGCAATTGGGTTTACAAGTAGAAAAATGATAGTAATAGGAATGTTAAAATATACAAAGCCCGATCAATTGTAAAATGATATGCTCAGAAATCAGGTATTGAATTTAATGAAATTTTCTCTCCATATGTTCATTTAAGTACTATTCATATTGTGTTGAATATGACAGTAGTTCTTGACTTGGAGTTTGAGCAGTTGGATATAAAAACTGTTTTTCTGTATAGGAATCTTGATGAAGAAATTTATATAACTCAACTTGAAAGCCTTATTTAAGAAAACAAGAAGAATCTAGTTTGATGGCTGAATAAATCACTTTACGGTTTAAAATAAGTGACAATGTGTTGGTATGAGAAATTTGATTCTTTTATTGTGAACTTGGGATTCCAGATATATGAGGCAGACCATTGTACCTATGTTTGTAACTATGATAATAGTGACTTTATTATCTTGTTATTATGTGTGGATGTCATGTTGGTTGCAAATACTAGTAGAGATATTATTGTGACATTAAAAGTTCATTTGACTAGAGAATTTGATATGAAAGATTTGAGTGTCGTTAATCATATTTTAAAAATAATTGTACTTAGATATAAGAAGAACATGAAAATCTACATAACCCAAAAAGGTTACGTTGAAAGGGTTCTGTGCCGCTTCAATATATAGAATTCTAATCCATACAGTACTCAATCTCCTATTGGTTACAAGTTGTCTTTAGATCAGTGTCCTAGCACAGGAGTGGAGAAGGTATATAAGTATCATATTCATTGGCAGTAAGGAGCCTTATGTTTTCCATAGTATGCATCAAACCAAACATTTCTCAAGCAGTGGGAGCAGTTAGTAAATAAATGACAAACTCATATCAAGATCATTGGATTGCAGTGAAGTAGATCCTTTGTTACTTGAAGAGTACTTCTAAGCCAGCTATTTGTTACAATGACCAAAATTTAAAATTGATTGGGTTTGTGGATGCATATTATATAGGAGATTGTGATAAAAGAAAATCTACTACATGTTATATTTTCTCTTTAGTTGGCAATGTAGTTAGTTTGATGATAAGACCACAATTAGTGGTGACATTGTCTACCACAGATCGTGGAATACATGCCATCAACACAAGCATAGAAGGAAGCTATTTGGCTAAAGAGATTATTAGAATAATTGAAATTTAAGTAAAAAATGGTGGTGATTTATTATAATAGCAATAGTGCATTACACATAGCTAAGAATTCAATATTTCATGCTTGGAACAAGCATATCAATGTTCAGCATCACTTCGTTTGTGACATCGTAGAAGACGGCCAAATCTCATTGCAGAAGACTAATCATACCGATGACAACATAGCGGATGTGCTGATGAAGCCTATCGTAATGGAGAAGGTTGTTTAGTGTAAGACTTCTCTTCGACTTGCTATTACCTAGCAATTAGTGACGTTTAGATAGTTGTTGTTTAGAGTATTTTTCGTATTATTAGAAAAATTATTTTTTAAGTAAGAGAATGTTATGGCAGTGGAGATATGAAGAGTCTCCTGGTGAGAGACGATCTCTCTCTCTCTCTCTCTCTCTCTCTCTCTGTCATTTTCTCTCTACCTCTTGCATATGCGTACGGTGGGTGAAGGGCTAGTTTCTCTAAGTTTTACCACTGGCTCTCTCGTGTGGTAGTACATAAAAAGTGAGGGTTAATTAATTCATCCTCCAGGGTATTCCTTTGTATGGAATTCCTTATATGGGTAGGAGAGAGGTAAGTATTGTATTTCCATTTCTCTTATTTATAATGAAGAAAAAAGAAAAATTTTATATTACTATCTATGGGAGTAGGCATATTGGTGAACCACATAAATTATTGTTCCTCTTATCTCTTGTTATAGTTTGACCTTTTTATATTCTATTTGACCCTTTTTGTTTTATGTTTTGGCTTCTCTAGCTTATATTGATCACAAGCGAGCATTTTTTTACAACATTTTACACTGGATCAACTTGGTCTGGAAGCCTACTCTAAACATGTAATTTTATCTCTATAGTTTGCTTGAATTGTCTAGGTGACCGAATCACCGAGTATATTTTGGTGCCCGTATGTGGCAGCATTTAATTGGGGTTGATGGAGTGCTACAACCAAACAATTTTCAAATAGATACAAATTGAGTGAAACATAGTGAGAATTAATTGGACCATGTGCCACTCTTAAAGATAAACCAACTGACCCATATATGAATACTTTCAATCATGCCTTATTGATACCTTCTGGACCATGGCACTTGACCAAATCAAATCCCTCAAGTAAGAGAACTACTAGGATCCACTCAATCTGCCATCTCAGCCTATAGCACGTGGCTAAATTAAATCCATCAGGTAAAAGTACCACGGGGATCCACGGAATCATCTCAAGTCACGACACAAGGCCAAAATCAAATCCTCTCATAATAAGAGAACTAGTGGATCCACTAAATCAGCGTCCGTTTTAAAAATGTAATGTGTGTGCTTTATTTCTAATAGTGACACATAACTCAATCAAATCATGCCATAGTCACATTTGCCTAAGTTTGTATGGGACAATTGCCTCCAACCTCATTGGGAGCTACGTAAGGTCATCAAAATATCTATGAGAAATCCATTCCGTCCGTCAGTTTCTTCAGTTCAGATCAAATAATCCCAAAATTAAGTAAATCGAAAATTCAAGTGGATTACATGATGGAAATACTGAGGATGGAACGCCCACCATCAAAACCTTTAGGGCGTGTTTGGAGAGTCACGCTGGATGAGAGTAGGTGTATTAGGTCAGCTACGGAAGGAGGACCCATCTCATCGCCTGTTTGGAAATGAAGGGTTATCTCATCCCAGTTAGGGGGGCTGATTTGAGAGGGATAGCCAAACACATTTTGGACCAGTCAAATCCGTACAGTCCACTGACAAAGGTGGTTCCGCATGGGATGACTCGGGAAACGGATTGGCTATGGCCGGTGCTCTATGAGCCTCACCATGATGTATGTGTTTCATCCATGCCGTCCATCTATTGTTTTCGATCATTTTATGTTATGGGAAAAAAAATGAAGTAAATCTCAATCTCAAGTATACCACATTACAGGAGGAAACGGTGTTAAATGAATTTTGACCACCAAGAATGTTTTGGGGGCCATAAAAGTTTTGGATCAAGCTGATATTTGAATTTTCCCTTCATCTAGGTCTTTATGACCAAATCAACAGATTGGATGTCAAATAAACAATACAGTGGGCCTTAGGAGGATTTTAATGGTGAATATCCTTTCATTATTTTTGTCCTATGGTGTGGCCCACCTAAGACTTATATCCCTATCATTTTTTGTATCAAGCCCTAAAATGATCTTTAAAAATGGATGAATGGAATGGATGAAACACGTACATCATGGTGAGCACAGGGTGGAGTACGTGAATGGGTTTAGTCCAATCCTGCGTGCATCCAAATAGGTTCACTTTACTCGTCCAGGATGCAATTCAGTATCTAAACAAGCGGACGTCATCGGTCCAGGATATAAGGATCCCATGGGATGTTCAACCGTCCACTGACACCACCATCATTACCTTAAAACTGATCCCATCCCTCCTAACCCTATGGGGATCGGTCCAAGGGCCGTGGGATTAGAAGGGATTAGGTGGGATGGGATTCATCAAGTCTTGTGCCAATTCCCCTCCATGTTTGGGAAGAATGGAAAAGCTTGGAATTAGATTAGATGGATTTGCATTGGTTCCCATGCCAATTTTACTCAATGTTAGCAAGTTGTGTAAGTCTCATTATGATGTGTGGGCTATATCCACACCGTCCACCCATTTTTCAAGATTATTTTAGAGCATGGGCCAAAAAATCAGGTAAATCTAAAGCTCAAGTGGACCCCACCATAGAAAGCAATGTGTATTAAATACTTATTGTTGAAAACTTCTTTGGGGCCACATAAGTTTTGAATCAACCTCATTTTTAGGCCCATGCCATAAAATGATATTACAAAACAAATGAATCGTTTAGATACAAACAAATGAATCGTTTAGATATAACACGTGTGTTATTCTCAGTAACTTTAAATGATGGTGGGTATATCCATTCAATATACCACTGTATTACCAACAAAGCAAGGCATTAATCTTATCTCATGACAACAGGGGACAATCCCTGCCACGGGTAATAATTATGTTTTCGGAATCCTATCCCACCAAATCCCACCGCCCAAACACGCCCTTATGGAAAATCCAGAAGTTACGAATCAAGCAAATATTTGCGTTTTCAGCTCATCCCTATTAAAATGATCCTATAAACTGACACGTAAACATCATGTTGGCTCAAGGGCGGTTTCAACGGCGACATTTCCATAGCCTTCTTGTAGTGTGGTCCACTTAACTTTTGTATCCAGCTCATTTTCTGGAATCATGTCCTTAACATGAGCTGGAGAAACCGATGGACAGGATTGATTCTAACCGACATGTCGGTGGGCCCCACAAAGACAGCTTCTAGCAGGGTCGCAAGGCAACTCGGGTCCCCCAAATGCACCACTGCACGTGGCAGATGTGCCAACCTGGCACAAGCTGCATCACCTGGGATGTGCATGAGATGGGTCCCGCTGTTAAGATGACGTGGCAATAAAAATAGCATGTCCACTCGTCAGGGAAGCCACCCCTATTAAACAATGGACAGTTCAAAATAACTTGCCAACGGTCAAGATTGAAGGCAGATGCGTGGCCTACCGGATTAGCGGAGCAGATAATTCTTGTGCCAGATTATCCTCATGAATGCTTTAGGGCACACTGTATTCAAACCTCATTTTAGGGGAGGATCTAAAAAATTAAGCAGTTCCAAATCCCAGATGGACCGATACTACATGAAACAATGGTAATTGATCATTAAAAGCTTTTTTGGGCCACAAAAGCTTTGGATCAAAATGATATTTGTGTGTTCTCTTCATCCAGGTGTTTGTCACCTTATCAACAGGTTTGATGTCAAATAAACATTCCGATGGAATCCATTGAGTTTTTAATGGTGGAGGTTCGATTCTGACTATTTCTTGTGGTGTGGTCCACCTAAGATTTAAGTCAGCTTCATTTTTTTGGTTTCAACCCTAAAACGAGATTTCAGAATGGTTAGAGAGTATGGATTTAAGTCATATACATCACTGTGAGCCCCACATTCAAGGTTCCCACCCAACGTGGTGGATCCACGACTCACCTAATCCACCACCGATTTTATTAACTTTTATGTCGGTAGCTGAAAATCAGCAACCGTGGAAGCATTTATGATTTGATTATGCATGTGCTGCTGTTAGAAATTGGACTTGAACCACGCAGACACATGAAGGTGGATCAGAGGCTGTATGGGGCTAAAACGATGTGTTTTGCAACCACACCCTCTATCCATTTTCCCAGCTCATTTTAGGCATGATAATAAAATTGAAAGATTATATTCAAAACTCAAGTGGACCACATCATAAGAGACACAGGTGATTAGACAGTCATCATTAAAAACTTTATGGGGACATAAAAGTTTTGGCTTAACATAATGTTTGTGTTTTTCCTTCTGTTGGGTCGGAATGACTATGACAAATCAATATCAGAGTGAGCTCTAATTAAAAAGGTTTTGAACTATTTCTTGTAGTGGTTTACTTGAGTTTTGGATCTACTTCATTTTTGAGTTTATGATGTATAATGGGCTGGAAAAACAAATGGACCACCTGAACATAAAACACATACATTACGTTGGACCTGGCAATGCCAACACCTCAACACACCACCGGTAGGAATGGTGTTGGTACCACCACCTAATCCGCGAAACAAAGTTGAAAAGGGTTACTGGACCGACATCACAATGAGCTAGAGTCTACCACATCAAGGCCTAACTTAATGTTTTCCTAGCCTCATCCATGGAAGCAGGATTACGTTTGACCCCTGCTCAGACAATGAGCAGTCAAACTCGGGCCCTTGTGTGGACCACTGTGATGTATCCGTTTATCCATGCCATGCATTTATTTTTCTCAAATCATTTTGAGACATGAGCTAAAAATGACGCAGATCCAATGGTAGAGTGGACCACAACAAATAGTGAGGTTGGATTGCATTAAATGGACTAAGCATTAAATGCAAGTTACATTAAATGCAAGAATTATCTCTGGTGTGGTCCACTTGAGTATTGGATCTACCTCATTTTTGTGCTCATGTCTTAAAATAATATGAGAAAATTGATGGATGGCGTGGATAAATAAATATATCAAGGTGACCCCACAGGAGCCCTCATCCGATGGCTCATTGTGGCACGCATGAATCCGCCTCCTCATCCAACGGACGCGGATTGCATACTACCCTCCATCCCTTCTCTCACGTAATTTTAAGATATGTGCAAAAACATGGGGAAGATCTAACGGTCAAGTGGACCACACCAAAAATGACTGCTGCATTAAATGTAACCTGTAACTTGCATTTAATGCTTTGCACCATTTGGTGTGGTCCACTTGAACATTGGATCTGCCTCATTTTTAAGCGCCTTGTATTTACTTCAGTTTTTAGCTCATATCCTTTTAAAAAAATATAATAATAATAAATAAATAAATAAACAACTCGTATCCTTTCAAAAATGATTTATCAAAATGAATAGACAAAGTAAATTAAACAAATCTGAAGAACTCCTGTTGGACCTAGTCCCCTTCATATAACCATGCATTCAGTTGCAAGTTTCCAGGCTGTTGGATCCATGACTGTGGGCCCACCATAATTTGTACGTTTTATATCCATTGTCCATCCATTAATTTTGCGATATCATTTTAGGGCATTAAGCAGATAAAAATCTTAAGTGGACCATACCATAAGAAATAGGGATGATTAAATACCCACCATTATCAGCATGGACAGTTCTGATAATCGGAAATATCAGCATGTGGGCCCAACTAAGCCGCGACACATACAAGATCTGCAGGCCACATGCAAAACTAAAGTAACTCCTAATTATTTAGAATTTTTTAATTTCCAAAAATCTAAAATTCGTGACCTTAATCCTATCTATAAGCCTTAATTGTCACGTGAGTTTCACGTAACTATCAATAGTACGTGTATATGTCTCACGTGTGTATGTATACTACCATCGAAACTAGATTGAGATGGGAGTCTCTCTCTATAAATCCGACAGCTCTTGCTCTTTTTCTTCATATATCTATCTCTCACACAAACGTTCATGGATAAGAATACCAGCAACACCCAAGAAGTTGAGGTGAGGAAAGGGCCATGGACAATGGAAGAAGATCTGATACTGATAAACTACATAGCTAACCATGGTGAAGGCGTCTGGAACTCACTGGCTCGATCTGCAGGTGACTTCTTCATGGCGATTCTCTTCATCGTTGGAAGATCATTTAGTTACTGATCTGAACATAATTTTCTTTTTCTTTTTTTCTTTTTTTATTTCTTTGTTCTTTCATAGGCCTTAAACGCACCGGGAAGAGCTGCCGGCTCCGTTGGCTCAACTACCTTAGGCCTGACGTCAGGCGGGGGAACATCACACCAGAAGAACAGCTCTTGATCATGGAGCTTCATGCTAGGTGGGGAAACAGGTGAGACCCTTCTTACAAATGGGTCGGATTTGGCTCTCACCATTGATGGTAGATAAGAAAAAGAAATATATATATATATATATATATATATATTCGAATTGAAATATTTTAGCCTTCTTATTATTGGAGAGTATGTCCAACGGTCATATTCAAAAGGAAAAAGTTCACAACTTTAGATTTTTTTTTTGTTTAGTCATCCCCATCTATGATGAGGCCCATCAAATAAACGGATTGGATCATTGAAAGATGATCCCAGATTCAGAGGCTAAACTTCCAACGAGTCTATAATAGAAATACATCTGGATGTATTTTAGCAAACCTCTGTGAAGCGTGTTTGTATTTTGTTAAGAAATAACACTTACAGTGTGAGTTGGTTGCAATTTTGTTAAATTGTAGCAACTCATTGGCTATATACGTGCGTGCGTGCGTGTAGGTTAATCCAGGCAATCTGTGTTGTGGGACCTATTGGAAAGCATCGGCAATCACTCTGATGGGATGATCTTAACCATCCAATTGGTCACCATCAAATCAGCCGTTAAAAAGAAAATTATCCACCATCCAAAATCAGCAGGCACAATCAGACGCTAAGATCACCATATCAGCATGAATTTTGGGTGGTGCTCCGTCCATGATGAGGCCCACAATCTGGACGGTCTAGATTCATCTACATGTATGCTGCTTGTTGGGTAGATGGTGCATCAAATTCAAGCCTATGTGGAAAGAAATTGCATTGAGCCATGCCATTGAATTCCCATGCATCTCAAACTGACTGGCATAAAATGTACATGGGTGCATCTCTATATCTGCAGGCCACTTGATCTACATGTCTTGAGCCTGTGACCTTAATTTTCGTACTTTTCTTTCTCTCTCTTGCACTTTTTATAGAAGAAGCTTCTCTATCTGAAGAGATTCTCATTTCCTACATGCTTGAGGAATGTTACCTGTGCTTGCTAGCGTGGATTGGAAGGGAGAGCTTACGGCACGTGTGCCAGCGTTGCACACGTTTGTGAGATCTGGGCTGTTTTCAGGTGAGGCCCATGGCTAAGATACGGTGACCCAAAAAATTAGGCCGTCCACTCATCACCACATGCATGTGTGAAATATGGATGGTTAGAAAATTGTCTGATGATCCTTATCTAATGCATGCGCATGCGTGTGGCCTAGCTGATGAGTGGATGTTCTTGTTGGGCCTACCTGATGGACGGTCCAGATCTCGTAGATAAGAAACGTGTTTGAGATGGTTTATCCCTATTTCTGAAACCATTCTCCTGTATAACACATTAGAATTTCTCTTCTTCTTGATAGTTACACGTGCACATGACTACTCTGATAGTTGCACCACCATATTCTAGATGGTGGTGACTCATCCAGCTTACAGGTGGCATACTTGGACATTAACCCTGGCCGTCCAGATCTTGGATAGACCAAAGTGCACTGTTGGAATGACTCTAACCATGTACGTATCACGGTTAAAATAAAATATCTGGTGGTCCCAATTCAACAGACAAGATCAATGGCTAAGATCATCCTAACCGATGTTAGTTTCCATGTATGCTCCATCCTCATTGGTGTCCACAATTTGGACAGTGCATATTCTTATAGAAATATATCACATGTAGTGTTTACATGTGGTTAGGCCAGCCTCAGACCACGTGACTGATTGGCACACGTGTACGCATTTTCCACTCTTAAATATTTCAACCTTTGGATTTCAGACTTGGCCCTTGTTGTTTGAGTTCGGTACGCGTCCATTTCCTGTACCTGTTTTGTTTCATTTCATTTTCTTCTTTTTCCCTATCTTTTTAATTTTTTTTCATTTTAAAAATATTTCACTTCATTTTTTCCAATTTAATATATTTTTCTTCCCTTCAAAGCATTTATTTTTATTTCTTTTTTATTTATGGAACTTTAAAAAATTATAAATTTCGCGATAAAATCCCAATGTATATTAGGAGGTATATATGTACATACAGGCATACCATCTACACGCCACATATGTGACAGCTTTGCAAATAGGTGCAATATCCAAGCCGTCCATCTGGTGATAGGATCTCAAAGATGTTTAGTCCGCTCGGGCCATGATGTTTAAGAAAGCCAACAGCGTACAAAAATTCGGCTAAGTTTTCTTCAGCCGTGTATCTTTTGCAAACTGTGGCCCATCTACTTAGTGAAACCACCTGATTCTTCGGCCAATTCATCTATAAGGAAGCACAATCTTGATGGACGGGCTGGATCATATAACTATATGCCATGCAGGCACAAGTGGTAGCGTGTAGATGAACTGCCTTGTCCAAGCGTGTGGAAGCAGCAAAGCTCTACGTTTTAGTTGAAAGCCACGTGACCTCCATGCAAGGTTAGTTACTAGCCTTGCGTGCATGGAATGCATGATTGGTCGCAATACACAGTATCCTCGGGTTTTCAGTTTGTACATGTAACTGGGCCCACGTTCCAGTCATCTAGATCGTTGGTCTAATGAGATCCGCCAAGATGGCCCATGCCCCCAGCCACTAATATTGACCCTTCTTCCAGTTGAACGTGGAGTTGCTGTATCTTCTTCATGGCCGTTCATTTTGAGGCCTGATCAAAGAGTCATCTCATAGAATTTTGGTTTGTGTTCGATCCAAGGTGGGGCTCAACAGAACCATTGGTCTAGATCACTGGACTGTCGGCCTATTTGTACAAATAGAAACCTGAATACCATATGTGGCTTTCGTGGAGAGTTGTACAGTTCCTCCTCCCCGGTATTGGAGTCCAAGGCACACATGGTTATCCAATTGGTGGTGGGGCCCATCAATGGCGAGCCGCTGTACAGAAAGCAATCCAACTGAGGAATCTCAGCCATTCGGTTCTCAGAAATTTTACCTATGAAGGTGCTTTTTTTTTCTTTTTTTTTTTCACCATCCATCCATATGCCACAAATCGGACAGCTAGGATTATGTGTTCAATGTGATTTTTGCACCACGTGCCTTCCAAGATAGGACCCACGAGTTGGACGATCCAGATTATCCAACCATAGAACCAGAAGTGCAAAGAAAAAGGTGCCCACCACGAATCACTGTGGGTGTAGATCATGCAAATGGTTGTTCTCTAAGTATAATTATAGATAAAATAATAGATAATTTATATCAATAGCCGCTTTCAAGCATGTTTTTCTTTCATCATGTTTTCCTTCCCATGCACCTAGTTGCATTTGGACATATGTACAATCCATGTCACCAATCGGGACCGTCCATTTGGCCCGACCAACTCTTCATGGGATACCTTTTTTGAATAAATATCATACTGATCGGGTAAACTGTCCAGTCAGTGGCATGCAAAAATGGATGGACAGGATATATGATTCGTAGAAGATGGATCCAGTCACAGATGTTTAGGACCATCTGATTGCTGTCATTTTTGCACAATAATGGAAGAAGCATGGACCAGACCTAATGGACGGTCCAGATAGGTTACATGGAACTGATAGAACATATACATTACAGGTAACATTTATTAACTCCTTTATCTTTTTTTTAAAAAAAATTCTATCATTATCATTCATGCAGAATTTAAACCTCTATCTATCTTTAAAGGGGAGAAAAAAAAAGCCTCTGATACTAATTAGTTGGACAGCTAAGTTACCAACCGGCTGGTGGATACATACAAACGTGTATGTTTGCATGACATCAAACAAACGTGTGATGTTTATATGACATCTAACCGATCAAAAAGGTTGGCCCCACCATAAAGACATCTGGTACAAAAATCAGCAGCCTGATGCACTCATTAAGGCCACACTCATACTTTAGAGTACATCAACAGATGACCACTGATTTTTCTGGTATGGCCCACATGATGAGTGGAAATGAACATTAGCAATGTACCCACTTTGTTAGGATCATCCCATCAGTGTGATTCTTGCATAATGGCACCAAGTAGTATGGGATGAATGGACGATGCAGATTGCTGATCATAAATGTATCATTTAGGAGCTTTGGCAAGATTGCCAACATCAACAGGCCCCACTTTGTTCAGATGATGCTAACCCTTCAAATCAATGGTTTTTTTTTTTTTTAAGGGACAGTTTTAACAAAATGACCAACATTATCATTTTCACTATATGTAATTATAAATGATATAATTATCATTTCACTTCAACAATCATGAGTACTTTAAGGAGTGGATTTGTAAATTAAATAATAATGAAACATTTGATGGACAACTAATTTGTGAACTTTTAGGACCTTCCTCTCATTCTCCTTTCATATCCTTCAAAACTAATTATTAAAGTCCATCAATTTATCTTTATTTTGGATTAATTGTAATCAGCTTTGAATGATCTCTTTCTTGGTTATATCCTTTCTAATCTTTTACATCCATCTCAACATCCTCATTCCTACAATATTAATTATCTACATGGGTCACTTCTTACTTGACCAATCTTCTTCTCCATTTAGAATTGCTGGTTAGATATTCTACTAATTTTATTAGAATACAACAATCCTAAAGTACTTCATAAGTTATGCCTCTTCTAAGGAAGCAAAGGAAGATGTGATGATTTATTTCAGAAAATTTCCAATAAAAAGTACTTACTATTCTTTCTTTTCTATCCAAAAGATCATAACCACTACCTACATTCAATGAAATTGTGTACCATAAATGCGAAACTAATGACCAGACTTAGCAATCCATGAAAAGACATCATACTCCCTTGGGAAAGGAAAAAAATGATTTATTGCAAAGGGATATTAAAAAAATGATTTATTGCAAAGGAATAAGAATATCAGATTCCTACCAAGATAACTAAAACTTCCAAAAATCTTAGCAAACCTAAAAAAGGATTATCTCTACTTCCTCCACCTAACTCTAATTCTATCTGAAACATCACCATCAATTTCTACTTCTTCTGAATTATGAAGCCAAGGTAATAAAATGCATAGTTTAAAGTCTCCAACCCATCAATTTTAACTAGAACTTCAACCCTTCACTTATTCCTACTAATTATGTTGCACTCTATAGAAAATTTTTTATTTTATCGTCCACAGATAATTAGTAGTTACATTTCTTAATAATATGAATAAGCATATATTTATTAACTTAGTGTTTGCTTTGTGCTTACACTCGTTTGATTTTTTTAGATGGTCGAAAATTGCGAGGCATCTTCCGGGAAGAACCGATAATGAAATAAAGAATTACTGGAGAACAAGGATCCAGAAGCAAATTAAGCAGGCCGAACCTTTCGCCAACCAGAATTGCACGCTCGCGCACGATGCAAGCACAAGTCATGCTTGTGGTGCCAAAGACGAAGTCGATCCATATTCGCCAGCATACGCTATGAGCAATCCTGAGCCGTTTGCAACTCCTTTGCCCACTGAATCCAACGATTGCTTCTGGAGCATGGAGGATCTCTGGTTCCCCCAGCTGTTTAATGGAGATTAAATAAAATTGGCTTTTCTATTCTCGTGGGATTGTTCTCCATAATGATTTTAGCTGTATAACCTAGTAATTGTGGTGTGTGGTACTACAGAAGAACGCTTAATTAAGTATAGATTTGTTATAAATGAAGATGTTTTACTTATTTACATTCCACCTTAATATTGCTCAGAGAAACCACATATGAGTGCGATTGCAAGCTATTTGAAAAGATTGGAAATCGATACTTCAAATCCTCAGTCACAGACGAACAACTAATTTAGGTAAAACCCGAATCTAGTCCTAGTGATACGTCATATAAAGCCGATGATTTTTACTTAATTAAGTACATTGTGCTTCTATGATTCAAGCATGTTATTCAATGATCATGATGTGATGGTGGACACTTTCAAGTGAAAGAATGGTGTCAGCGCTCTTTTGCTTTATCACAAAACTATGCCATAAATATAAGTAGAATTATTTGTACTTAATCTCATGTCTATGGAGTGTCATTAGCTTCATATAAAATAGCTTAAATGATTGTACATTAAAGGAATTTTTTATCAATTCATGGTTTGGTGGTAGAATAATCATGTCTTGAGGTGGTACATGTCAAACCTATGATTTGAGTGAGATCATTTGCAGTCCATCGATCTTGATGGTGTGGCCACCTGATGAGTGGACTAACCTGATTTTAGCACTGGGCATGCAATCATCATTGTGGGACGCACCTTTTGTATGGGCTTGCACATGCATGTGATTCTTTGGTGGGAAAGATGGGGTTACACACTAGCTATATATCATGCCTGCGGTTGTAGCTGTTTTGAACACCATGTCCATAGCTCCTCCATGGCTTGGCCTAGAGCTAAGAATCATCTTGATGAGAAAATCCTAACCATAAAATAAATTAAACTTTTCTCATTACATATGAGTCATGGCTTTACTTTTGTCTCCTAGTGATCATTTGTGGGCCACATGATAAAGGCTTGGGTTTGTCCCTAGAATGTGATGACTTGTTTGTGGTCCATTCACTAAAGGACCCATCTAGCAAATCCACGGCCTAAATCTCGATAAGTATGCCACATGTTCATGAAGAATACAGAACCACGGTTGCACCATGCTGCTAGACCAAGTGCTTCCAATCACATACATACATATATCCGTACATACATACATGCATACATACCTATATCTACAACAGATATACCCATTATCTACAACCACCATCATTGATTTGCATACAAATCCATTCTCGATCTAGGGAAGCCAAAATGCAATGTGGGTGTGTACACGGATTAATCAGTATATATAGGTACAGATATCATTAAACATGCATACGTACGTACATGCAAGAGGTTTTCTCGCAGTACCTATTCATTTCCAGCAAAATCATGTTATAATAATAATCGTAGTAGTAATAATAATAATAATACATTAACAATACATCCGGTGATCTTATCATCCAACCAATTGATTGCACGGTTTTTCTTACGTATAATAGTGTAGACATAGAAAACTTACATGCACATGCATGCATGTTTACATGCATATATATGAAATGAACAAGAGCTTTGATTGGACCCCTTTGGATATGCACATGGTATTGGATGTAATATAACAATTAAAGGTTTGTTAGTCTTAAACGTTTCTCTCCAATTGTTGTAGCTAGGCTTACCTGATTTACATAATCGAATCATAAATAAGCAACACCCAGATCCATAGCCCAACTGGCAGACTGAGTGGAGATACCTCGTTTCAACACTTGAGGTCTTGGCATCGATCCCTAGCGGGGGTGGCTAACATGGAGTGTGTGTACTAACAAGCTAACCCAAAAAAAAAAAAAAAAAATCATATAATTAAGCAACGATGGGTTCCTTAACGGTTAGTAGTTGATTTAAAATTCAACCGTTTCTAGCATCAAATCCAATCAAAGATCAATGCAATATCCTTTTCAGCAATGAGATTCAATGCCAGCCTTCCATACATATATGAGCATGACCATGGCTAAAGAGATTAGCCCACAGGCATGCATCTGCGCCACACACAAGCACATGCACGCACTCATGCATGTCTCACAGCCAACCAAAAGGTCCAGACAAATGGACATGTGCCAATTAAAATGATCTTTCTGGTAATGAATAGCCCTTCTTTCCATTGCATTCTTTTTATGTAGATGGACGTGTCACTTAGATATTGACATGATCCTAACACACATATACTAGTGGAAGAGGGTCCAAATAGACACTGAAAATAACATGTGATCACATGGTAGCCTTTTGTGATCTTTTTCTTCTGCCCCAAGCAAAAGGGTTATGGGCACGAATCCCAGCACATGTTTGTCTTTCGACATGGTTGCATTAAAACTACATTTGGATCATATTGCCACGTGGTTATCTCTCGTTCGTAGAGAAGTTAGGCCATTGACGTGGACTAGGTTTGCATGCATGGTGTTCGGGTTGGCCGTGGGAGTTGAGCAAAACCCAAGTAAAAGGTTTGCATGACTACATCACGAGTTGTTGGGACCTTAGCCATTGGATAGGAGTCTTTTTCAAAGATCCAAACCTTTCATATTGTGGGTCTCACGTTGTAGGAGTAACCCAATAAAATTCCCACGTTGAAATGGTTCATCCCTTCGATAGTCGAAGGTTAGGTAAATCGATTATTTTCAAAAGTTGAATGATTAGAGGGTTATATTATCCAATTTAAGGGTTGTGATCTTTTGACTATCCCTCATCAAAGGTGAGGTCCACCATATAAACAGTATGGATCATTGAAAGATGACTCTAAATCCAAAGGCTAGTCCCTACCAATCCATGTCAATACGTTATGGATGTATTTCAGCAAAAACCTTCCACGTGAAAAGCATTGTCTCAGTTTAAGATAGAGGAGTCCCACAGAATCAGATGTGAAATATTTCCTGATGATCGCCCAAGTGGGGTCCACGGACTTAGTGATCCAGATGTTGATCCGGTGGACCCCACGTCGGATGGATGACACATTCCAACAAAATCATCTAGACCCTAAAATCCTATACGATCTATCTTGTATCGTTTTCTAGATTATTGTATTTTACATGAATGATTCAATTTGGATGAATTTTGGACAACCCTTCATCTATGGTGGGGCTCATCAGATCAAACAATTCGGATCATCGACCGGTGGACCCCACCTAAACGAACTGGGCCACTAGGACACTATCCCGGCCTAATCTCTTCAGGACCCAATAATGCCTCCTGAGAGAAAAACGTGTTAAATGCATTAAAGGGTCGTTAGTCACCTCCCACATATTCAGGACAAGGTGGGCCACCACACGCATAAATGGGTGAATAACACACGTTGGTTTTTCATGTTCTCTTTGGATTTGTATGCCTTATATGGAAAAAAAACGCCTTTGGTCACTTGCACCTGTGGATGCCAAAATCACACGACGGAAACTCATGAAACGTGATCTTCTTTGTTACTCTTGCAGCGCATGATCATACTTAATGCACAGGCACCCACAACTCAACTTAAACCAACTAAACTGTAGGACCCATAATCAATAAGCTCTGATTCGTGGACACTTTTTCGTTGAAATAAGACCATTTGATATCTTTCATCTTCAACCGTCCATTGAATGCCCATCAATCGGACAGCTGGACAATTGAGTAATCTTAGCTTTTGGTTCATGATACAACTAATCAGGGATTCATAATTTAGACTGTTTAATTTGAATTACTTGTATGCTAGTTATTCACTTGCTAAGTGTTTTATAAGTGCCTGAGTATCATCCATGACAGTCTGCCAGAGTATCAAAAGATCAAAGCTTTTATGGCAAGGAGGAATGAAAGGGCCTTTTAAGTACAAAAAGAAAGGAGGGACATTTTGCACACGTGAAGAAAAGAGAGAGAGAGGCATGAGAAGAGTCGGCAAGGAAGCTATATGGCACGTTGGTACGATAGAAGAGTATAGTTGGCCATGTAGCAGTGGGCCCACTTGCATCCATCTGTTTGGGCCCACCTGTAGAGACTTTTCTTATGATCTGAACCGTACATGTTCTTGGCATATTGTGGAAGGGCATGTGGTTTAATTCCTGCCCCAAAAAAGGGGGCAATTTTCTTTCAGAAATTAACATTCGGATGTAGATATCAACGGTTAGGATGATGAGTTCAGAGTGGGTTTCTTGCTTTGGTCCGTTTAGGATGGTTACCAGAACTTGGATGGTTCAGATCATTGGAACATGTGGGCCTTGATGGCAACACATGATGGTGATCCTTAGCCCAACTTAAGACAAAACGAGCTCATGATAGAAATACCCGCATTCAAAGGGGAAACGATGAGAAATTGACGGTTGGGATTGTCCTGTTAGTGAGATTTTTTAGCCCGGAGATCATTTTGTTGTCCTGAATGAGGATCCGGCGTGTGTCGCTGTACACTGGGGGCCACATATTGAGTTGTCCCTGATCAGAACCGTCCACATTGTCGATTTTATGCCATAAGAGCCACTGGGACAAAACTTAGCGTGAATGGATGATTTTGACCGTCAATGTGTGTAGGTGAATTTGGAACAATAAAAAGAAATCTTTCAATGGCTCACATTCAACTCTAAAAATCAAAAGTTTAGATTCATCACTGAAGGGTTGTAGTGGGAAAATCAATTATCTATTGAAATAAGGAGAACATGGACGTTTCAAATCATCAGACCATCTCATCATGTGGGCTCCAAGTAGTTGGCGATGCACGCTCTATCGTGAGTCACGGCACTTGGAACTGATAGTTTAAAGAGTAACATTCCACCGTACAAATGGAGGGTCTTGGGCTGGGCTTGAGCCCTGGTCATCAAGTGTCAGGAAATCCTGGGCGCGGCCCATTTAAAATTCCAGCTAATTGTTCTATTACTGAGATTTTTTGAACCATGAGGCGTGCAAAAAAAATCCATGCGTCCCGTGTAGCATGGATGGGGTTGCATCATCTCTTTTTTTAATCCCATTGGACGGTTTCCTTCGATGATTTTGATATTCTGGGAAATATTATAGGATTTCAATGGAGACCGTAGGATCCGGCCTTGGTGGCCCACCAAATACGCGACATGTAACGCTAATGATGTGAAAGATTTTTTGGGTTTCCATGTCATTGAAGTATTTTTCAGTCGAATGATATCCCTATCAAATGTTGACATTGGATGTAACCGTCTTTTGCAAGCCACTGATTGGATGGCTGGGATCAACTGTAGGGGAGGGCCCACCATATGAATGGCTTGAATTACCACACTGGTATCATTGCTGGGTTGATCAAACAATATCATCTCGCTTATATCCATCATCATAACAGATAAATGGCGTTTTTTTTTTTGAACTTTTAAAGAAATCGACCGTGGCCCACACACCTCAGTGTTGGGCTGCAATTTTTGAATAGTAACCCTTGTTGTCTTTCAAAAATTAAAACTACTTTTTAGATTGTTTTATCAAAATTCAAGATTAATTAGGCTATGAAAACCACGAAAGTTTACTGAAATCCATATAATAGTTGATGTTGATTTTTCATAAAAGAAGAGAAGAAAACAATGTTTGGTGTGGGCGAGGTCAGTTAAAGCATATTTGGCACATGAACCATTCTTGGGTGAGTTGTAGAGCTGGTTTGATCAATTGAGGCTAGCTGTATATGGGTTTGGCTGCTGGATAAGTTACATGATTGCCACAACGCAGCTGTGGAAATGTTGTAAAATAAAATAAAATAAAATATGTTTAAAAAATTAGATTTAAAAATAAGAAAAAACTTGTTTTTGTCTTGTGATTTTTATATTAGGTTTAGTCTTATATTTTAAAAGATGAGAAAATTAAACATTTATATTAGAATTTTTAACTATTATTTATATTGGGAACAAAGGGTATAAGTAACCCACTTGCATGCATGCACAGGCTACAGTGCGGTGTGATGTGGTGTCTTTAAGTTGTCTTATTTTGTTTTTTGTTTTTTCTACATTAATGATATCTCATATGTGTTTGCATAGGTAGAGAGCCAGCAGCACTAACACAACAATAAATGAGCCAACATACACCGACATGTGATTGCTGGCTGCCTGCATGCACCTTGAGCCCAGCGGATACAATTATTTTCTTTATAAAGGCTTCTCATTCTTTTATTCCAATTAAAATAAATAAATAAATAAATAAATCTATCCTTATTACTCTTCTCTATTTTTTTTTTATAGGTTTTTCTCTCTTCATTCTTTTAACTGGGCAAATCCATAAGAGCAAGCTTAAGTTCATGTTGTTAAGAATACGTGTGAATGAAAGTAAATGAATGTTTATAATATACTTAATCTTAAGTTAAGGTTAGCTTCATGGCTTAATATAGCTAAAATCTATTTCAACACTGAGATCATGGGATCAAGCTCCCATGTGGTGTGAGTGTGTGTAAATTTATTTATTTTTTTAAAGAGTTTGTAACTTTCCAAAATAATAAACTTCTCAAAAATAACACATTAACTAAAAATAATAAAGGACATTTAAAACTAACTGAAACTCTTCCAAATTACTCACAAAGATGACTTTAAGCTATTATAGACCGGCCCTCTAAACTCTAGGGCAACCCCGAAATAGGAATAGTCATAATTTAGTAGAAAAATAATAAATTTTAACCTTAAACTTAATTTTGACCCTGAAAAGATTGATTTTGTCGGATCTTTCTAGAGACGGTAACGTGTAATAGTAGGTTGTAGATCTCTTTGATAGCTTTCCAAAGACACATCATACCTACGATTTTGTATCTGGTCGCAGAGTTATAGCCATCGAAAGTTATATTGCTTGTTCCCTTACATAACCTGACATTAGCTATTAAAGGCAGGCCCATTTCTCTGTGGACCTCTAGAACTGGGAATTTTTGAGCCCATAGGCTGTGGGTTTAGGCCCAAATACAGCCAGTTATAGGTGGGCCACACTAACAATTGGGCTCCCAGCCTAATGAAAAATCCTTCTATGAATCAAAGGCCATGATGGCCTTTCAGTGGATTTGTTATAGCCAAACCCCAACCCACATAAACAATCACACATGAAAACACATGTATGATATACTGCTACAATTCAATGTGAATCTAGCGATTACTGTTTGCTTTTTGCTGGTATTAGATGTCTTAATCATCAAACACTAGAGCCATCAACTTGCTTGGTGGGCTCAATTCCGGCCCGATTGAAAGACGAGAAATGCTTAGTAGCAGAGTCTTTGGTCCGGATCGTTCAACATTATTTACACGCCCAAGTAATGGGCCCTCATGGTTAGTGAGCCCCACTTGCTTTCGCCTATTTGAAGTGGTAAGGTCACTTTTCATCGCATTTTAATGTTGAATGGGCGTGAAATTCCTTTATGGGCCTTTCAATTGGATTTGTTTTTAGGGTTGTAATGGGTTGGGATGGCCATAGTATCATTGGTGACGCAGGGATGAACGTGATGAGGACGATCACCGTCTTCCTCAAGGATACAAGCAAAATCAAAATTTTGAATAGGGCCAGCCCGACCAGTTAAAAATCCAGGCCCAAGCCAACCTCAGGCCGAACCTGTCGGCTGATGGAACTCATCCAAGCCAGGATTAAGTTTTGAGACCTATCTAAATGTTGAAACCAAAATGAGGCTAAACCAAAACTCAAGTGGATCACATCATGGGAATGGGAGGGATGGAAATGCCCATCGTGGAAACCTTCCTGGGCCAGTACTGTGATATATATATTCCATCCAAACAGTGGCCAGATTCAATATCGCTTGCATATCCACTTCAAATAGGTCAAAGCAAGTAGGGCCCACTAACCATGAGGGCCCATTATGGCTATTAACTGGCAGGGCATGGGCCGGTCTCAGGAGTAAAACGTAGGCCTGAGCCTAGCCTGGGCCTGTGATGAGCCAAAAGAGAGACATCCAAGCCCTTCCAATAACAATTATACACAATTCAAGCCCAGGCCTTGCCACCCACTTTTTGTGTGAGATCTGTGCGTTCATTTTGTGTGCCCCACCATGCATGATCCACGAAAAAACACCCTCAAAACACTAAATTGGCTTAGTTGAGTGTGCCGGATCTTAGACCCAGCCCAATCAACGAACATGATTTAAGCTCCGGCCCATCCCGGGCCACAGGCTTAATATTTTGGCCCAAGCTCATCCGGAAGCCGACCAGGCCCAAAAGCCGCCAGCGAAGCCTATCTACAGTTCAATCCATACACTTGCAACAACTGTAATGGCCGTTACGGGCCCATAACAGCCCGATACGGGGTCATAACAGGCCGTTATAGGGCATAACAGTCTGATATAGGGCTGATACATTTTTTTTTCCCTTTAAAAGAATTTTGACCATTATAGGACTCTGACAGCAGTTGCAGCCACCGTTACCGTTATTGAATAATCTCGAAAAATCTTTTAAATAAAAAATGAACATACTTAAAATAATTTGTGTTTAGGGTCCAATTTATATATTCCTGCTGTTATTGACAGTGGCACCCTTTCTTTCTGCTTTTGGTAAATACAAAAGTACAAAGTTACACTATTGTGTTACCAAAAGCAAGGCAAAATGATGTTTCTATCAATCATTATGGTTGTAGATGTCAATTCCCTTTGTGTTTTCTTTAAACGGGATGCAACTGATGTCTCTATATTGATCCTTATTTTCTAGCAAAATTGTTAAATGAAAATTTTGTTTTCTTCATATTTTATTTTAAGGCCCCATCCAAGAAAAAACAAAATCAATAAATAAAATAATGAATTTATCGGAATATTAGATCTTTTAGTGTGTTGTAATCCTTAATGTCTTTGGTATTTAATTCAGGTTTTGTATTTGATCTTTTGTTATTTTAATTTTCATGGCAGTATCTACTCATTAGATGGTTATTACATCTTAATTTTCTAAATTAATTAAGCTAACATGCAATGACGATTTTTTTCCTTTTTTTTTTTTTTAGATATTTAATCTATACTAGGAAAGTAAACTAACTGAAATTAACTTGAATAACATTATTTATGTTTTAATTATTGCATTTTTCTAATTGTATTTCCACGTGCTAGATCCAATACCATAAAGCGCTACTTTGCTATGGCCTCAAGCGGATCTTTTTTGGAGGATTCTTCATACATGGACACCATTTCCTTCTCCACTCATTTTTTGTAAATGTCATGCTCTGGGCTGCCTGCCATCATTCCTGCTCATCACATCTATATGGATGGGTGAATGAGAGGTCTGATCGTCTGGTTAAGCTATACTTGTTGTGGTTTACTTGTTGAAGCTGATCAAGATAGTGAAACCAACAAAAATTTGACTTTAGAACCTATTACAACTCACGATGATCGGATAATGTCGATAGTGACGCAATGAATTATGTCATGTAAATTACCACTCAATCGAAAAGCTTGAACCGTTAGAGGATGGCGTATCAATGTATATCGAAGGACACTCCAATACTCCCCTGCACATGCAGGGTGGAACTCCACACGGGAATAGATTGGGCAAGGGTGGAGGGGCACTCACGCCATAAACAGGCCGCGCTTGTCCCTATGCGAGAATATATTAACTGAGGCATATTTGCCAACTTACCTTCCACTTTGATACCATATAAATCACCACTTAATCTAAAAGCTGGAGCAGTTAGAGGATGGTGTATCAATGTATATCAAAGGACACTCCAATACTCCCCCGCACATGAAAGTTGATAGTGACGCAATGAAAGTTGAGATTTATGTCATGTAAATTACCACTCAATCGAAAAGCTTGAGCTGTCAGAGGATGGCGTATCAATGTATATCAAAGGACACATGCAGGGTGCAACTCCACACTGGAATAGATTGGGCAAGGGTGGAGGGGCATTCACACCATAAACAAGCCGGGCTTGTCCCCGTGTGAGAATATACTAACTGAGGCATATTTGCCGAATTACCTTCCACTTTGATACCATATAAATCACCACTTAATCTAAAAGGTGGAGCAGTTAGAGGATGGCATATCACTGTATATCAAGGGACACTCCAAAATGTCATAGTTCGACATTATATCTCTGAAAACTAGTCGTTCTCATTTAAAATTTCCTCATTTCGGTACTGTCGGTGGGCTAAGAGGGTTTGTTTAAGTTTGTTTTTTGAAATATCCTTATCGTTTTATTAACATTTGAGAATGCTATTATGTCGAGCTTTCATAGAATTTTTGTAGTGCTATCCTCACCATTCACATGGCATGTGCCATGGGACAGTTCTGATCATCCAACTGTGTGGGTTGTGCCCATTAAGTGCAGATGTTTGCCATTTCTTGAGTTAAGAGTCCATTTTCTAGGCATTGGTTGGGTGTCTACCATTATCCAATTACCTTGCTTTTGGGAGAGAATCTGTATGCATGGTGGCCTACTAAATCAATGGTTTTGATCACCATAGAGAAGCGCCGCTTGCAAAAGAGATGTTTTGTTGTGCACTTCATGTAACTCAATGAACCACGCATGCCACTGTAGCATTCGACATTACATTTTGAGGAATGCCGATGTTAGTTGGAGTCCTTAGGGTTCTTTGTTTCAGTTTCTTTTCATCACTACAATTTTTTCTGTCGACGAACTTCAACTCGATGTTTCATTTACTTTTAGGTCTAAAGATCAGGCCCAAACAATGTTTTTGCGCCATGACGGATTTCTAGGAGCTATTGGCACATTTGTGAGCTGTGAAAACCATGGTCTTGATGACTCGATGGCACATCATTTAATGAATGATTTCCAATTGATGGTCCTTATGTGGGAGGGAAGATTCATGGTCTACACTAGGGGATTTGAATGAAAATGCAAGTCATTGATGGCTTTGGGTGCATGCATCAATATGTTATTTGCATAGTACATTGCTTGCACATTCCTTGTGCTGAGTGGAAGATACAAACTCATTTTAGATTTCTGTTTGTGAAAAGAACCTGTACTATCACTTATATCTATGTTAGATGATAAGTACTATATATCTCCATAAATAGGTCGCATGTAAGTGATACAAGCTGTTAATTCGTTGGATCATGGTACAGCTGATCCCAGCCATTGATTGAAGGACTGCTGATGATTATAAACGGCATGAGAGAGTGGAATGCCTGGGAAATTGGCAATGCTCCCACAGTTAGGCCTCTTAAAGAAATTGCTAAGTAATTCCAGGTAAGGTTTCATTGTTTTTATTAAGGAGCTGATGATTCCTGATTCAAGAATAGAAAAAACAGCTTGGAAATTGGAATTTGCAAATTATATGGTGAACAGAAGTGATAAGATATGGGCGTTCAGCAGAGAATTTGTTAACATATCTTCATGAAGGGAGTCAGGCCAATGTCCATCCATGAAAATTCAGGTTGAAGGCTATCGAAGTGAATTCGATATCTTGGCGGTCTATGTGAACTGATGGAAAGAAAGTGTCCAGTCATTTCACATCTTTTGCTTGCTGATGACACTAAATGGCAGGAAATCGTCTTTTTTTTTCATAAATGTCAAAAGATTTCATTGAAGTGGCAAAAATTACAATGAGGATGTTCGGGGGGAGACCAGGGACAAAAGGGCTAGTCCGCCTATCATATCCAGTACAATTGAGACCTTTTTAACTTCTTAATAGAGCCCAACCTGGCTTTGTCCAAAAGATATCTACCTCTAGTCAATCTGGGGAGGCGAGAAGTCTCAGAATAAGACTGGCTCTCTTGGGACAAACTGCTCTGCCTGGCCAAGCTCTCAGCCGGACCGGAAATCGTCATTACAACAAATGATGATTTTGTTGCAGGAATATCTCTAGTTGGCCTAGATGGTGATTCAAATTACAGGTTTTAAGCAAGCACAGATGCCGATCTCTTACTTGGATGTACCCTTACACACAGAATAAATTCTTTACAAGTCTAACTGTTAGTGCGGAGAAATGCTGGGAAGATTGGTGGATAGAAATTAAAGGCGAGAAAGCTTGTTCTAGTAAGAAATGTGTTAATGTGGATCCTAATACATCTCTTATCAGCCATTGATGTTCTGAATAGGGTTCATCACAGAATTGAAGTGTTATTTTTGAACTTTTTTAGGGGAAGAATTAGAAGCAAAAGCTAAAAGACAATTGCTCAACTGGAAACAAGTATGCTTACCTTTGAGAGAGTTTAGGACTTAGAGATTTAGCGGATGTAAAGAAAATTTTGTGAATGAAGATGGTATGAGGCCTCCTCTTGACTTGATCCTTATGGGCTGGCTGTATATAAAATTAATGCACCAAGTAAAGAAGACCTGAATCATCTGTTTTGTGATGGTATCCTTGAAGAGTACATCTGGGCGAGTTACAAGAGCTGCTAGTAGCTAGACCATCCACTCCTCTCATTCGAGCACCTTCTAAGAAAATATTTCATTGGAGCATGTTGGTGTTATATGTATGTATGAAAATAGGAAAGATACGTTCGTCTGTGGTGTAAAACGCGATATGGTTAAGGGAACTGAGCCCAAGTGGAGGTGATGGTATTGCAAGGACCAGGATAAGAAGGTTTTGTTTGGCTTTATGGTGTAGCAACTACTATGGTTGTTAATGTGTGACCATTGTTGGATGGTTTAGCCTAGTGAGACATTGGTTCTTTCGAATGTGGAAATTGAGAGTGATGCCAAGCTTGCGTTAGATGGCATCATGAAAAATAAAATCCCTCCTTGGATAAAAGGCAATTGAGTAGTATAAGCTCCAAAATGTCTCATATATGGAGTTGTCATCCACAAGGTGAGTGGGGCTTGCTTCTTTCATATTAGAGTATCTTCACATGGTTTATTCATTTGCTTCTTTCTTATTATGGTACACTTATGTGGACCATTCAATGTGGGACCACCATAACTATATCATCAATCAAATATGAGGCCCATGGGGTGTGTTGATTTTGTATGGAAAAACTAATTATTATTAAGATTGAGGTAAGTTAAAGCACAAATCCAACTTAATTAACACGTGTAATATTAATGCAAATCGTTTCATTGTGTGAAGCCTTAATGTCCATGTGTTTAAAGCCTAAATGTCAGGTCAATCCAAGCATTAGGCACACCACATATTAAAAAGTGAAGGAAGGAGATTCTTCAGAATAACTAACAAGCTTGAGGAGAAGTTATTTTTAAGTAGAAGTATAAGCTGTTTTCAAAAATTAGTAAACTAATGTTTGTCAATGGTTAATGTTCCATTCATAAATTAATAGGATAGGACTTCTTAACGTAGTATAAAATTATCAAGGGCTATTTTTTTTTAGTAAGAATAGGTGATATTTTTTCTTTCATTTGTGCACCAATTACAATATTTGGTATCAAAGAGAGGTCTTTTCTCAGGTTGACGACTTTTGACGGGAATAATTCTATGAACTTTGCTTTGTGGAATCAAACATTTACTACAGTGATTAAGGCCTTTTAATGGGAGAGGACCAGTGTTTTCTTTAATATGAGAGCCCAATCAGAATCATGATTTCAAATGATCCATGACTGTTGAAAAGGCTTGTAGTTAGTCAGCTTATGATGAAGCAATCATGCCAAAATATAAGCCACAGCTTAGAAAGCAAGATACTTTTTGGCTAATTGATAGACAAACAAAAAGAGTGGACCTACGCAAATATAGGAGTGTTTATTGAGGACTTTTGCATTGAGTGTCTCTTAAGGAATCCATTGTCAAATTGCTGGGTGGGTGGGTCAATTACTGCAAACATATATATATATATATATAGAGAGAGAGAGAGAGAGAGAGAGAGAGAGAGAGAGAGAGAGAGTCATGCTCCCCGGCGCACCTACGCACGTGTGCACCTTTGCACACGTGTCATGGGTGTCTAATTTGAACGGTCCATGTGATGCAGAATCCCATGCAACCTCCTGTGACAAATTTTCACCATGATCTAAAATTCTGGTGGGCCATAGCAAAGAGAAATGCAAATCAAGGGAGGAAACTGTTTTCATTTTTCATGGCCCATCAAAGTTTTAGATCAAAGTAAAACTTGGTCCTGGGGGGTTTCACGAGGTGATGCTTCACATGAACGGTTCAGATTTTGGATCCACATCACGTATGATGGGTTCTCAAAAAAGTTCGTATGTAGTACGTACAAACCAGTTCACAGGTGAGCGTTTATATATAAATACACACACACGTCCCATCACTGTTAGGAATTGTGGAGCCTAATCATCGGAGATGTATTAACTGCTCATCCAGCTAGAATTATTATAGGTTGATCTCCATACCGATCGAGCTTGATGGGGTTCGCAAGAGGTTAGTGCCTCCTTGCTTGGGGGTCAGGGGCTATACCCCTGACTTGGAGGATAATTTCGTAATTTCACACAAAGATTTATGTAAGCCCGGGTTCATTTGGACAGGCAATACATATCATGTCATGTGAGAGAGAGAGAGAGTTATTATATTGAGAGTTGCTTCTTTGGACCAAAAGAAACCACGTAAATGCCTGTGTTGTAGTTTACATTTTTATTTTTTTTGTCCTTTTAATCAACATTACTATGTATGGTTAAGAATGGATCCCTTCTCCCAACAATCACACGAAAAGAAAACCACCATTAGAATGCTTGATGGATCCATAGATGAATTGATGGTCAGTTTATAAAAGGTTTCAATTGAATAAAACATCAATTGGCAGATGAATCGATAGAAACAATTGATGGATCAACAAACATGAATGACTCAATGGCCGAGAAGACATACTTTTATGGTCACCTTATCAAACTTTACTGAGAAGGACATGTGTAGCTTTTCAATAATAAATGAAGTATATTAAAGTCCAATAGCAAGATGACAACAACATGGCCAATGGACAGTCAAGCAATCCACAACCACAAATCCAATATTAATACAAAAAAAGGTGGAGGTTGACACCCCAAACATTGAGGATTGTAAAAAAGCAAAAGGTAAAATGTATTTTTATAAAGTTTTATTATATGAATAAAATTCCAATCCAATCAATCATTGCTAGATTAAAAAAAGACACGCTGTATAGAGGTGGGCAATGACTCAAGGATAAGTTTAATTTACAAGTGAAGGAGTCTGATATAAGATAAAATCAAAAGCAATTCTTAAAAAGAAGAAGCTAATCACCTTTCCTTCCCTATGCACCTGCTACCCTTGCCTTTAAGCAATTCTCTTCTTCCAAAGTTGCAAGTCCATCCAATTGCTAGCCTTAAATCCATGGTTTGAACACTTGCCTGACTTGTCCAAGTTGACTTGGTTTTGGTCGTGGATGGGTTGGATCGGAGACCATGGGTCAGGTCCTAAAGATCTTGACCCATGTAGTTGGGTTCAAGTTCTCTCATGCTTGGGTGTCATTTTTAGAGGTCTTCCACCCAACTCAATTAGGCTTTTGAGTACCTATCAGGTCTTTGGACCTTTCTTTTGAGTCTAGTTTGGGTCAGGCCCACATCAAACATGGACATCCCCAAGCCACTTGAAAGGATGGATTAACACACGTGTGCCAGTTTGATAAATGCAAGGTGTTATGACTTGAGAAACCTTTTTTTTTTTTCTAAAATAATTAATAAATATATAGATTTAGAATAATTAATCGGGTCCAAGATAGTGGACTTAGATCTAGACCCGGGTACATCACTTTAACCGGGTCAAAAAGGCTGACCTGAACCTGAACCTGACACTTTTTTAAACCTATTTTCTTATCGGGTCTGAGAAATTGGACGCAAAGCTGTTGAAGTCGGGTCCAGTCCTTCAGGTACCTGCGGGTCTGGGTACCGGCTGTCTCATTTATTGGATCTGCTTCATTTTTTGAGTTATGCCCTAAAATGAGCTTTCAATACGGATGGACGGCGTGGATGTAGGCACGTACATCAATGTGGACCCCACAGTCAGGTCCCACCTACCTCGGTGGATCCGGGGTCTCACCTAATCCGCTCCCGTTCCTTTGCTATTTTTGGCAAGAATACCATGTGCATGGAGAACGAGAAACTCTCTAGGTGTGGCATCTAATCTAATGCCATGGCCTACTGAGCAAGAAAATTCTGACCGTCAAGGTCGTGGTCCGAAAGGTAAACGTCAAATGGACGGTCAAAATGGGATGGTTATGGTGACCCATCTGCATGGCTGTATTCACTCCACAATCGGATCCGTAATTTGACTGGTTCCTCGTGTGAGTGCTTGGGCTTCATGGCACACGTACGTGTCAGATATCTGAGCCATTCATCAATGTGGGGTGACTATGAGGATGGTATGGCACCAAAATCAGCCTGGTCCACCTATCAGGAGAGTGATGGCTGTACGAGAAAATTGATGTTATAAGAAAATTACAAATGGTTGTAGACCTGTTGCCTGTCTGAAGAGTGCCTTTCTTTTTCTTTTTCTTTTCTTTTTTTTTTTTCCTTTTTTTTGGAGACCGGCCACTTTTGATACTCTGGCACGGATGATGGTTGATATGCAAGCGCTAGAATTTATACTGGTGAATGTGATTAACTCAACCTAAACCGTCCAGTGGTAGCCGTACCACGAGTAAATTTTTACAGTGGGTATCGAGCAGATGTGGGAAGTCACATGAGAGGAACGCACTCCAATGGTTAAATCATCTTTGTTTTTATCTAAAATCTTGGTACATTGTTACTCTCATTTGAACAGTGTAACTCCCCATCTCGACCAACTTTCTTTAAATAAGAGGTTGGTGTAGAAGTTGATGATGGAATTAGTGATCCTAGCTTTGCCCTCAAATCTTTGACCATCCACCATAATAGAGGAAATTCTATTTGATTTGGCCTGCGCGCTAGCAATGCCCTCGAACGTTGGCACCACTTTAGCTCCTCCTTGATATGTCTTTTATAGACATAAAGAAGTTTCTCCTTTTCTTTAAACATTTTATAATCGAGCGATTGGACCGTCCAGGTTAAGTAGATGACTAATATTCAAATTTGCTACTTACACTAGGTGCTCTGAGAGCACCGGAGCATTTCTCAATAAATAATAAATGGATTCTAGTATTAGAATAGGAGGTGCGCTCCAGTGGTAGCCGTACCACGAGTAAATTTTTACAGTGGGTATCAGGCAGATGTGGGGTCCACGTGATGCGTACAGGAAATCAAACCCGTCGATCATATGGTTCAGCTCATGTCATATCCAGGTCTCAAAAATCAGCCTGATTCAACACTCAGGTGGGCCACAGAACAGTGAACAAGATGGGAAGGAATGCCTGAATTTCAATCATCAGGTCTCACCTGAGTTGCGAAACAGCCTGAATTTTGGCCTGACCCTTCATAGGGAGTGCATGAAGGGTCTGAATGGCCTAGATTGACATGTACACAACATGGTGGACCCTCCACACAAACCAAGGGAGAGCACGTCCTCTTTTTCATTACGGTGTGGCCTACCTTCCGCAGTGGCCTGATTTTTGATTAAAGGTCACCATCACACAATCAATCGCTAGATTTTACAGGCAAGGGCCGGGAAATTTTTACAGTGGGTATCGAGCAGATGTGGGAAGTCACATGAGAGGAACGCACTCCAATGGTTAAATCATCTTTGTTTTTATCTAAAATCTTGGTACATTGTTACTCTCATTTGAACAGTGTAACTCCCCACCATTGACTGATCAACCAAATCATCAAAGCTAATTTTCGTAAGGAATCTAACCATCCACCTAATTAAACTATCAAACTCTGTCATACACAATCTAAGTCGGTCCAACTTGTCCTGGCCAAATCAAAACCTACCCAAGACTTGATCATGGCCGTCCAAACCCAAATCGTTGGCCATCTACTAAAAATAGCTAAAGTAGAAATTCTATTTCAGCTCTTAATTACCAGATGACCTCAGAAGTCTTCTATGTCTTTTGCTGTTGACTTCTCGGGTGTGGACAATGGGAGCCGATTAGGTGTGTATTTTTATTTTTCTTTTACACACCCCCACACTCACGATTTTTTGTATATCCATGCCGTCCATCCATATCTCCAGTCAATTTTAGAATGTAGTTCCAAAAATTATGCAGATCCAAATCTCAGGTGGACCACACCACAGGAAACAGTGGTGATTAAGTGTCTCACTTTAAAAACTCCAGAGGACCCATCGTGATGTTTTGTAATGTTTATTTGAAATCTAATCTGTTGATAATGTCAATGAGAAGGTGAAATGCAAAAATCAGCTTCATCCAAAACGTTTGTTGTCCACGAAAAGTGTTTAACGGTCATTCATCACTATTTCTAGTGGTATGGTCCACCTGATATTTGGATCTTCTTTAAAGTTTGGGATAACTACCTTAAATGAGATGGAAAAATATATAGAAGTTGTAGATATACAACACATACATCAAGGTAGGCCCCACATAGTTAGGGTAACACCTACTAGGATGTTACCTTACCTAGGTAATACCTAATCCCTCTTATGGAATGGAAGTCAAAAATAAATTTAATATTTTTGTCACGATCTTACTGTGACATTATTTTTTCTTATTATTCATCTACCGGAGGATGTTTTATAGCTCGAGAAAACATTAATGGCTTGTTTGATTTTTCATACATATTACGTGTAAATACCTTATAAATAAGTAATAACTATTTACCTAATTAATTAAACGCAATTCCTAATATAGATGTTGATAGCATACCTTTAAAATGCTAAAATTGAGGATGACTACAAATGAATGTGGGCCCCACTATGATGTATGTAGTTTACTCACATGGTTCATTTGTTATGTTAGATGAATTTAGGGCATGAGCACAAAAAATGAGGTGGATCCAAAAGCTTAAGTGGACCACAATACAAGAAATTGTGATGAATTGATCACCTACTATTGAATACTTGGGACCCTTGTAAGTTTCGAATCAAGGTAATATTTGTGTTTTCTCTTTATTTATGTCTGCGTGACCTTATGAATAGGTTAAATGACAAATAAACATTAATGTGAACCTAGTGAATGAAGCAACTTTCAATAGTGGATGTTTTAAGGACACTGTTTGTTTTAGTGTGAGCCACTTAAGTATTGGATTTGCTACTTTTTTCATCTCATGCCTTAAGATGTTCTGATAAAATGGACGAATGACACGAATATGTCACATACATCACGTTGTAGCCCACGAATTTAAATATTTTTTGATCAGTTTTCAAAGAAAAAATATGTTAAAAAAGTAAGTGTTTCTTGTACACAATAGAGGGTAGAAGAAAATGATAACGAGACGATCAAATCTATCGAGTTCAGGTCTCGACTTCAATAGTCAATTTCTCATGACAGATTTGCTGTCCCTTTTCTGGAAGTTCCAGTAAGTGCAAATGAAGGAAATCTGTAAATTATCTTCAGGATACAATGAACTCTTAATTTGAATTTTAACACAAAAACTTGTACATTTAAGTGTTGAACAGATCTCTAGTTTTGACACCGATATGCCTTTAAGACATTCAAAAAAAAATTAGCAAGAGGTTAGATCGAGAGTAATTGCATAAAAGATGATAAAATCTTAAGAATTAAGAGTGTTGACTTCTGGATTATAATATCTAGGATTTATATCAATTGAAAGGTTAAGGATTTCTTCCTGAAGAGATGGTAATGTGCCTCTTCAAGAAATTCTTATCCATTCACAGCAAATAATAGCCTTTCATGAAAGGACATGACTCTTTGTTATATGATAGTTATTTCTGTACCCATTCAAAAAGAAGTAGTTATCCAACAGTAAAAGTTGTATCCACATAAGTGACACATGGCATAGGTGTCACATGTACAATCATGTCATAATTACTCTCAATCAACAAAAAGGTAATAAAACATTATGGTATACCTCGGTTCAATTTCAGTTATACCATGGTCCAAAAAGTTTGAACCGTGTGCTAAAAAGACTAACACTCTTTTTGTTCCTTGTGACGATGCACACGTGCGAAGTGCACCTAATATAAGCGCCCAAGCAACCTTACAGCCCACGCCGCGCGCACGCAGCCGTTGCTTAGCACCGTACGTTCTCGAGGAGATTTGAACCTTGGTTGTATAAGCAAAAACATCTTCTCTTACCGACTGGCTATACATACTATTTATGAAAAGTTTAAATAATTAATATATTTATTTACTTTCTAAAAATAACTTTTATTTTTGAAATTTATTTTTATTATAAAAAACATAACAAAACACACGAAGATTATCAAATGGGCTAAAATAGTAATAATTCTCTATTTGCTATATATTCACAGTTGACATGTAAAGCCAAATAACCTAAAAGTATCCTGTCTTAAAGGAATATTTAAGATATGAGAAGTTTGATTATCTTCTCTTGTTATAAGATCAACATTGGAGTTTAGCTTTTTTCAGTCGCATTTTTTAACCTTTGAATGATTACTCTTCTTTTTTTCCTTTTTTTCTTTTTTCCTTATATTACCATATTTCCTCTTTTAAATGCTCTTACTTGAGGTTTTACTTCATTTTCATCTTTATTTTATTATTTCAAGTAATAATTTAAAGCTCTTAATTACAAATCCTATAAAATGAAAAGCCTAAATTTGTGTGGGCAAAAATAGTGCCTAACATTAACATTGTCTTTTTTATAACCGAGTCCTTTATTAGGAATATGTGAAAGTAGAGCACGTGGAGTTCATTTCATTCAAAACCTTTTGTTTGAATTCTTCAGCCACCATTACTTTTATAGTGCTTATACCATAGGTTAAGAATTTTTTTTACCAATGGAGGGATGTGATGAGGTCGATCACCAACCTCCTCAAGGGATAACTATTCCCAATCCATGAGTTTTTTGGACTTACAAAGCTTCCTCGAATACACGAGAGATAAAAGTAGGAATAATTCTTAATAAATTCGAAATAAAATGATTGATGATAAAAAAAATGAAATTACAATCATTTAAATAATGAGATCAAACCTACGACGGAGTTTTGGACTTGGATCTAACTCAAACACCCTAAAAACATGACTTACTATTTATAGACAACTTTTATTTCTACTAAACTTAACGGTTAAAAAAAAAAAATAGTAAGTATCTAATTTGACCCAACCACGTTCTTCTTCTAACCTGCCTAAGCCATTTTCAAGTTGGGCACGATTTCTATAACACACAAAAATCAAAAGTTATACTCTAACTAAAACTTACTTTTTATAGTAAAAACAAAAATAAATGAGACTTTTGACCATTGATATGATGGAATCTCACAAATCCAACTTAGGCAACCCGACATAGTGGGGTCAGTTGACTTAAGTAGGGTGTTCACTCCCGAAGTATAGGGTTGTGATGTAGTAATAAACTCGGTGAGACCGAGGTCGAATCCACATGGACTGAAACCTGTACGTTATCTGAAAATAACTAGAACTAGAACTAAAATAAGATAAAATCTAAATCAGGTGAATTTAAGGAATAATGGTGAAATAGTAAACTAAAATATATAGAATTCAGAGGTAGGGAACTAGGGATTCAGAGGATCCACTTGTAGAGATCAGGGAGATCTACGGTCGATTCATGAACTCAACTGGACTTCGAGTCCCATCTTCATCCAGTTGGAAGATATATCACTATAGCACAATCTGATCTTCTTTTGATCTAGTTTTCAAAGAGATGAAAGGTATAAGAATTAGATATGAATCCATCACAAATCTATGCCCATGAGACAAGGTAAATAATAGAACTTAACCAATCCACAACCAATCAGAAGATATATGAATGTTAGGAAGGATTCTATCATCCAACCATGTCCAAGGGACAATGGTGAACAACAGGGCTTCCTAACTGCATAATCACAATAAGGGAATGGACATACTCAAAGCCATCGCAGATATATTGTAATTTAAGTCACAATACATCATTAAAAACTGAAAGCATTCCATGAAATCAACTAGCATCAAAATTAGTTTAACATGAATCAAAGCCATATGAGTACTCCCATCACGCCACAAGCTTCACCTCTTAGCCCTAGCTAAGAGGTTTAGCAACCCATGGACATGATTGCACTATACCTCATAAAAACAGAAAAACAACAAAGAAAACTCTACTCCCTATCTCTGCTCGCACGTTCACAACCAGCCGTGGATCTTCCATCCGTCCTCACCTCCCATTCTCTCTTTTTTATAGCTGTCCTGGCCCTGGAGAAGTCAGTTGTGTCCTCTTTAGAAACTGCCTGCGAAGGCTTTACGTAGTTAAGATGGCTCCCTGTTTTGCGCCGTGATTTCCGGAAGTTTCTTCCATCAAGATTGGAATCGACGCAGTTAATGACACAATCCTCCATCTCGACTTCTTAGTTGGATTCAGAATCGCTTAGGAGGTAGTTGGGACAGTCCTGATTGTGCCAATGAATGTGATGGTAATCACTAAACGGCTTATATTGATGGTTTCCTCAAGAAACGGTCTCCCTTGCGCCCGTTATTGCACATGCCACATCTTGCATGGACTTCTTCAAAGTGTGTCTTCTTTGCTTGAACGATGCCCTGAGCAAGATAGACGGCCCGGATCAACCACCGGAGATCCGAATGGTGGCCCACCAGACTCGTCCGCAAGCCCTGTTATGAACAGAGCTTCCCGTTTCCTCGCTATGATGGTTGGTGGGCCTCACATTGATGGTCACGAAGAAATCCATGCCATCCAATAGGTTCCCCATGAAAAACCGTTCGGGAAGACCAAGTTCGGTTTGATTTCAGTGTGACCCGCAAAACTTCGCGTTACACCGTTCATCCTGCGTTTTGGATGAGCACTCCACACATTTGCTTGCATGGTGGAGAAGGGACACCTAGGCATGGGTTATGGTTGCCCCACCGGATAAATGAACGGTCCAAATCATGGATTTGAATGAGTAGTGGGCCCCATTGAGAGAGATCGACGGACACTGGTGCGTCCGCTGTTGCTGCTGCGGAAAGAGTCGGGTAAGCCGACTTTGAGTAGGAGTCCTGGTCTGATGCGGCTTACGTGCAGACGTGCTGTGTACATGCACGTCGCACGTGGGGTCCACTGTAATGCGTGTGATCGATCCACTCCGCTTATTCCTTCCCTCTTGTAGATTAAGTGGTTGAGACCAAACTTGAAGAATATCCAGATATCAAGGTGGCCTGAAATTGGAGATTAATGGGATGATCTGTCCGTTGGCCCACTTATCGAGATATTCAATGGCTGAAATTTTACGTGTACGGTTCATTTATGGTCTTCAGGCCATGTATGAAGTTTGGAGCCGATCAGCTGTGATCTTGCATTCTGGACCAATTTTGGGCCACTTGAGCTTTAGTTTCTCAATTTTCTCGGATCTCTGGCGTGTATATTCATCGATCTTGGTTCCCTGGAGTCCGTCCCTTACCTTGGTGATTTATGAGCATTAAATCCACACTTTTAGTACCATTTTTTCAGTCAAAGCTCCTTATTACATCCTGCAACAAGAACACGATTAAATTATAATATTAGGCATTATCGTGTACGTAAAATCAGGCAGTAATCAAGGTCTGATATGCAATATTCGACCCTCAACAGGGTTCTAGTCCTAGAACTGTAGAACCGGACCAGAACCAACCAAACCGTCCGGTTTGGTCCGGTTCTAAAGTACACCAGTTCCGGTTCCAAAAATCAAAGAACCGGTGACAACGATTCGGTTCTCGGTTTGGGGGTATGTAGAACTGAACCGAACCGTGAACCGATCTGTAGAACCAAACCGTGGATCCGATCTGTAGAACCGAACCGTGGAACCGAACCATGGAACCAAACCGATGTATTTTAGCACACCTTATAATTATTTTCTTTAGAATAATTATTTTCGTAAATGTATTTTTGCACACCTTATATAATATCTAAACCATTCATCAAATGGACCACAACATGGATGGACATGGGCTTGCAATTGGGCTGGATTATAAAAAGCCCAGAACCGTGGAACCGATCCGAAACCGAACCGGTTTTAACGGTTCGGTTCGGGTCGATTCTAGGATGCCAACGGTCCTGACCATTGATATGATGGAATCTCACAAATCCAGCTTAGGCAACCCGACATAGTGGGGTCAGTTGACTTAAGTAGGTTCTCCTACCTTAAAATCATATAACATGTCGAAAAACTCATCTCAATTTGTGAGATACAACTGATTTAAGGTTTTGACGGTCCAAATCATTTCCTCTTCCAATCGAGCCTTTTTTGGTCCATATTTTCCATGAAAGTGTCTACGACCCGCTCGACATTGGTAACTCCCTCATATCTCCAATTTTATACACCATGGGTTTGCCCGTTTATTCCATGATGTTTATGTGAGCCCTTAGGCCCCGTTTGGGCGCGTGAAATACGGCGGCTTAACCGGTATTACGAGGGATGGGATTCGCTAATCCCTGATGTGATGGCTTTGAAGCTATTTGGATGGTGGACGTCTCTCCGCATCTTAAGAGGAGCTGGCGCGTGCAGTGGAGTTGGTGGGATTGTGAAATCCCACCGGGATACGCCCTGTCGCGAGATAGAATCCCTTGAGCAAGAAGAAGACGAAGGCCAGTGTTAGCCAAAACTTCACCTCTTTCGACAGAATCCCTCAATGCTCTCCTCTCATCCATACCTGTCGTGCTCGTGAAAGATGCGCGACCTTTAAGCGCTAGGATTTTCTCTCTCTCTCTCTCTCTCTCTCTCTCTCTCTCCTTAGGTGGGAAAATAGAAGGTGACAACACCATTTGAACTTCTTCTCTCATAAGAGCTCTTCCTATTTTAGGAAAAATGATTCTCGATTTGCAAAGCTAGAGTTTTTTTCTTCTTCCAAACTACTTTTCTCCAATGGCATTTTTGCAAAAAAAAAAACCATACAAGGGATGGAAGCGAGTTCCAGAGGCTTAGTTGCTCTTTTCAGCTTCAGAATCTGGAGATTCTATGCTTTTCCTCTCCCTCACCACGGACTAGACTTTCGGATATGTCGCCGAGATCGACCGGGCAGGTTGAATGGCTTCAATTGCTGCTGTTCCAAGATGGAGTTCCGGAAGCTTGTGTCGGCTAAGACAGGGAAGAATACCAAGAAGAAAGCTGAGGATTGGTCATTCGAGCCATGCGCAATGATCATCAAGTGGGCCACAATTATACACGGAATCACAATTTCTGTGAATAGACCATTCATCCCAATGCAAATACCATGCAATCAACAGCTCGGATCTTCACATTGGGTGAAGATGGAGGATGCGACGTCACCATGTGAAATTCACTTTAATCCAATGGGTAAACCAAACAAACCCATATGGGATAACTGAGAGGACGATTGCAGTCCCGTGAAACCCAAACAGGTCTTACGCTGTGCGTGGGATAAATATGTACACGAAATGCAGCCGACCATCCACTGCAAATCATAAATGCACAGGCGGTCATAATTCCATCCCTTCTACTCCACCGTATTGCACGCGCCCAAACAGGGCCTAAGCGTTTGGTGACGACTCCACGCAGTCCATTGGTTAGCATCAGTCATTAGCAGAAACGGGCCCGAAAAGCAGAAATTTGAATATAGCTGCCTAAAATAATTCAAAATTCTGGCCGACACCTACCCTAGGCCTGGCATGTTGACAGCCCTACCCTACAAAGCATTAACTACCAACCTGAGGTGGTTAAAATAAAAAATAAAAAATAAAATTACAAATGACTATCATACCGCAGGGAGTAGTCTACGTGGTACACAAGCAAACTCCACATGCATGCTGACACTGCATGAATCTCAACCTAACAATCCAAATCACAACTCCCATCATGTATTTGGTATAACCAGAAAAAAAATAAAATAAAAATCACTATTCCGCGGTCCAAACCATCTGATCAATTATCATTTTCTCAACAAATTCCCCCAGTGCAATACGTTTCCTTATAGCCATCCATTTAACAACCACCTCAAGATTCTTACAAGTTCTTGCATCTTGTGCTGGGCTACCCTCCGTCCACTTAGGGCCCACATTTTGGGTGGTTATGATTGAGGTATATGCGAGCCCCATTTAAAATGAGGAAAAACTTGCATGCTCTGGCTGAGTGTAATGGTTGATACTCAGGCGCTTAGAAATTGCGTGCTCGGAATGCAAGTAATTCAAAATACGCTGTCCAAATTACTGGCCATGCGACAGGATCCAAAAATCGCGCTTATCCAATGACAGTTATAAATGAAAAATATGCAGTGGTCCTGTTTTCAACAACCAATTATCCACCAACTCAAAAAAGATATTTGGAACTATTGACTTTATAGGGAGTGGATTAGGTGTAGCCCTGTTCATGGGGCCCACCTTGACGTAATGTATATGTATGCTCTCTGTACGTTTTTCCAGCTTATTTTAGTATATTAGTCTAAAAATGAAGTAGATCCAAATAAAGGTGGACCACACCATAAGGAAAGAGTGGTGATTGAACGTCTACCACTAAAAACTTCCAAAGGCCCACCGAAATGCCGATTGTAATGTTTATTTAAAATCATACCTGTTGATAAGGTCACATGGACATGAATGAAGGAAAAAAACCAAATATCAGCTTGATACAAATATTCTGTGGCCCATAATAATTTGTTAATAATCACCACTGTTTCCTGTGGTGTGGACCACCTGAGTTTTGGATCTATTTCATTTTGGTCTCATGGTATAAGATGAGCTGAAAAACGGATGGGCAGAGTGGAGGTGTGCCCACGCTCTGAGCCGCACCGTGTTCGGTGATGCCCAGCTGCACCTAATCCGCTCCCGACTTTATGGGAAGCGGTTGGCTGGTGTAGCACACACCAGCTATTTAGCTGACGTGGGTACGTGTCGTGCGTAGATGAGCGCGGGCGAGTTGCACGAACGGTTCAAAAGAGATCAAAGTTAAATGGGCCCCAAAAAAATGTATTTATTATATCTACACTGTTCATCCAACTTTCAAGATCATTTTAGAGCATATGACAAAAAATGAATCATTTACAAAGCTCAACTGGACCACACCACAAATAACATAGGATATAATGATTTTCACAGTTGAAACATTAGCAGGGCCCAGCATAACGTTTATTTTCCATCCAATCTGTTTATAAGGTCACAAAGTCCTGTATTAAGAGGAAAAACAAATATCATATTGACCCAAAACTTCTGTTACCCCTAAAAGGGTTTCAATGGTATAAGTTGAAGCCCCCGCTGCTTTTTTCAGTGTGGTCACCTTGATATTCAGATCTGTCTTATTTTTCGGATTAAGTCTCATTACGAGCTCTCCAAATAGATGGACGGTTTGGATATAAAAAATGCCTCGTGATGGAACTCACGGAACTTGCTGACGTCAATACATCAGCTAGATAGCTGGAGTGTGGTACACCAGCCATTCCGCATCCGATTTCATGCACCTCGGCTGCGAAGGCCGAAGAGGATTGCGTCCCAGCCCCGCCAGGATGGATTTGGTTCAGGCGGGGCATCTGGGCCATCATGATGTAAGGGTTTTATCTACGCTATTCATCCATTTTTGTCAGATTATTTGAGGGTACGAGTCCAAAAATGAGACAGATCTAAGGCTCAAGTGGACCACACAATGGGGATTGAACGATCACCATTAAAAACTTTTCGGCAGCAGTAGAAGTTTTGATCAAGCTGATATTTGTTCTTATGAAGGAGTTGGATGGCAAATAAATATCGAGGTGGGCCCCAGGAAGATTTCAACGGTGGACGTCATTATCACGGTCTGCCACAGTTCGGTCAGTTTAATTTTAGTTATATTTATGCCACGTACACAATTTTCAAGCGCCTGCATATCAAGCGTCATCCACAGCCGGAGTACCAAATAACTCCCAGAGTCCCATACGACATCGCTCTTCGCAGACAAACCGATTTTGGAAGCGGCTTTTGGGTGGAATTCGATTGCATTTTTTGAAAAAAAAGAAAGAAAAAGCAACCCAACTGGTGAGTTCCAATGCAAGCTACTACAGAAAAGTGTATTTGGGTTATTAAAGATTTGGTTTTTGTTGCAGATTATGTTAAAATAATTGGGTTTTAGTCTTTTAAAAAAACTGGATTTTTTTTTATTTAAAATTTTAATATTTCATTGGTTATTTTTCATTTGTTGTAGATTATGTTAAAATAATTGGGTTTTAGTCATTTCAGAACATTAAAAAATTGGATTTTTTTTTTAAAATTTAATATTTCATTGGTTATTTTTCTTTCATTTTTGTGTTATTTTTCTTGTTCTTAGTTTTTCGTTTTCTGCGGAGTTTGTGTTGTTTTCTATATTGGAATATCAGATCCTTGTTTAGGAATTGATATTTAGACCCTCTCCTTTTGATGCATGCACCCTTTTCCTACTTTTGGGATTATAATAGTAAAAAGTATGCTATTCTATAGATTAAGAGTAGTATGGTGGGGGTGGAAATGGTGATTCCCTTTTGGGTGTTCAAACTAGTAGTTGGACAGTTGGTGGTTGTGTCATGAATGTTCGGTATCCAACCGTTCCATAGGCTGGCTCCACCTTGAAGATCACCCATGGCAAAGACAAGGCTGATCCATTCATCAGGTGGGCTGAACTTGTAGTTTGGATCAGTGCAACATCTGTCCATTTTTTGTCTGATGTGGCCCACATGGTGGGGCAACTGGATTTGTGTGATTTTCTTCACTAGGCTATCTTTATGATGGGACCCAGCTGTTGGACAGGTTGGATGTCATACACAGATGGCATTTTGGAACTATCAGGTTTTGGAGTGTAATTCACTGGTCCAAATAGCTGTATTCTTACTCATTTGGGTTTGAATAGAACAGTGGATGGTTTCAAAGGAAACCTACTCATTTTAGATTTTTAATACTTGGGTCTTGTTTGGTTCTTATTGCCAATCTAATCTTTTTTTTTTTTTTTTTTTTATAAATAAATTATTTTTTTAAAATTTATTTATTTTAATATGACTTTTTAATACTGTGATATAGTACAATCTACTAAATACTGATTTCAGGACAGTGGGTGGTAGTTAGGAGCTGTGGAGGGAAATTTGGATTAATGGCTCATCTATCCAAAGCCCTGGAAAAAATCAATATAAAGGAGGAGCAGAGGGAGCAGGAGAGAGAAATGGTGCCTTCAGCCAGTAATTCGATGCATCGGTCGACCTCTCGGCCGCAGATCGATCTCAGCGGTGCTGCAATCCAGGGCAATTCTGAGGAGAGGGACCCGACAATCCTGTTGCCGAACCAGTCAGATGACATCTCTCATTTGGCTTTGGATATTGGAGGTAAGTTTGATAGAGAGGGAGATGCGTCGTTTGATTTTGTGGGTATTGCTTGTTTGGCAATTTTGAATGGAATTGGATTGGATATTGCCAACATTGTGGGTTATGCGGCTGTAATGCAATCCTTTTTTCTTCAAATTTGGCTGATTTTTATGGCAGCTTTGTGGGTTATATGGGTTTCTTGCCTCTGTTGCTATTGAAAAGTTCTCTTGATCTTGTTGCTAATATATCTGTCCATCGATATTTGTTTTTTCCATTAATATTAATGGGTCAGGATTTTTTATTTCGGTTTTAATTTTTCTGATTTTATAGTTTTGAACCTGAACCAAGTTCGCTAGATTATGTGGATCATATACCTATGTAACTATGTTATCACCTTTGGCTCGCCATTCTAGAGTTGAATTGTGGTTTCACTCTCTCATGAAACGTGCTTATTTTCTTTAGAGGTTTGCTTGCTCCAAATCTGCTGTTACACACTGCACACGCACCAACATATCAGGTGGGCAGGTCATCTGAGCTGTGTACTCATTGTCCGGGCCACATATACCTTGAATGTGGGCTTTCAACAATTTTTGGTAAACTGTCTATTCTTTTCATACGCGTGGTGGCTTGGACCAGCCTGGTTGTTGGTTATGGTCATTGTTGCAATGGGTCACCTTTTGTGTGTATAGATTTCCTACCCACACATTTGGCAGGTGGGCATGCGTTCTGCTTTTAAAGGCGCATTTGGAGAGTGTGTGTGGGATAAATGTCTGCTTTCATCTCAATATGAAGTGTTTCAACTTAATATATAGTTTGTCATGGTTGTTGTTTGGCGCCCTCTATTTCCTGATGGCTATGATTGTACTTTCTGTTTTATGAACATTGTTAACTGCCCATGCTTTCTTTCTAGCTAGTTACGTTTTGTTATTTGATTCTCAAAAATTGATTAGAAAGAGAAAATAGAAACACAAAGCGGAGAAAGGTAATTTTTGTTGTTGTTTTGTTTTGGAATTATACTTTTAGTAGAATTTCCAATAATCACAAAATAGTCATTTTGTGTTGTACTCAAAAGAAAGAGCTCTTCTGTTTCCACATGACACAATTATCATTTCTTGATTCTCGGAAATTCTAAGAAGAGTAGAAATCCAAAAATCATGGACTATTTTTCTTGTGGCCCAAATCAACGCAGACACAAAAATCCTACATGTGCCATTGTGTGGGTCATCAGGTCTCTATTTTCTGTGGCCCAAAAGTCAGGCCGGTTATCAGATAGGCGACATGTGTGCAGGAAAATGGATGGTTAAAAGGAATTTACTGACCGCCCACATTCAACGTACATGTGGCTACCTATGACTGGACTGGCCTGATTTTCGTGCCAAGGCACATATATGGTAGGGCCCATCTTATGAACAGCCCATCTTAAAAGGATCTTACTTGAATAGCCTTAGCAGGGCTCTTTCTAATTATAGTTCATTGCTGTATCACAAGAGGAATTCATGACGATGCTAGAGATTTTCTCTGTGAAGTTAGTTTTGGGATTGACTGATAATCTGACTTGTATTGAAATGAGGTTGCCTTTTTTATGTTGTCTATTCCTTTGGTGAAATGAAATGAATCCTGCCCATTCTTCTCAGTAGATCTCATCCAATATTTCCATTTTTTGTTCTAATTTCAACATTATGGACGGTCACCTGGTATGACACTTAAACGGCTTTATAAACAATCATGTACTTGCTTTTTGTTTCCATTTTCAGAGATGAATGCATATATGGTCTGTCATTTGAAAAAAAACATTATATATCTGTTTTTATTTCTAATTAGCTGTTCTTAATGTGGCTTTTGTCCTGATCTTGATATAGTTTTATCGTGTATTGCTAGGATCTCTTATTAAGTTGGTCTATTTCTCAAGATGTGAGAATCGCTCACCGGATGATAAGAGGAAGAGATCTATAAAGAAGAGGTTGGGGGTTTCCAATGGTAATAGGAGGAGCTATCCAATTCTTGGCGGGCGACTCCATTTTGTGAAGTTTGAGACTAGAAATATAAATGAGTGCTTGGATTTTATTTTCTCCAAGCAGCTTCATTCTGGTGGTATGTGTACCTTTTTATTCATTAGAAGCAGTCAGAATTCATTTCTCACTTTTTTATTCATTAGAAGCAGTCAGAATTCATTTCTCATTAAAAAAAAAAAAAGCTATTGGTGCCAGTAACTATTTTAGAGGAAAGATGTATTGTTAAGTTATGATTGAGGTTGTAATAATAGCATCCGAGGAATTCACGTATGTCAATAATGAGTTTTTAACAATGAATGGATAACTTTAGGGACTGTTTGGATGTAATCCAGAATGAGAATTGAATGCAGTGAGGTCTGACCCATGTTCATTTCGTGGAGATGGAGCCATTTGCACATCACACGAACTGCTGGTGGCGAGCTGCACTAAACACTGCAATCCACAATGCCCCAAATGAAAATTCAACTGTAATTGGTCCATGTTCTTATTCTGAGTGGTGGATGTACAAGTTCACCCACATTTTTTGGTACCACCCAAACTGGCTTTTATATCACAAATTCCAGATTGTGCCTAAAATATTACAATTTTTATATCATTCAAATTGCATTAAAATGCACAAAGATGCGATATTTTTGAACCATGAGCACTGAGGAAATTATCAGATACAGGCTTGGCTAGCACTTCGTTAGAACCATTGAGTTGCATTAAATTGAAAATCATATATTTCTCAATATTTACCATTTAAGCATGTGTGACTTCAGTAAATCATCAATGAATAACAATGTTGTATTAAATGTAACTTCGCTCTTTGTAGACAGTAATAGGTTCGAGTATTACTATTAGTTCATTATCTTACACTGAGAAGATTTGATTTTGTTGCATCTATGCAAAAAAAGAAACAGTATACAGCTTTAGTAGTGCTTTCTGATTGGTGTTTCTTTATCTTTCCCTATGATTTGCTGAATAAAACCATTCTGTTCTTTGTAATGTTTTGTGCTGATTCCTACTAATTTTGAGTTGGTAGGGGTTGATTCACCTTCGTGGCGCTCTGGAAGCCGAACCAATGATAGTGCAACAATTAAGGTAATCTTTATCTTATGAAAAATTATCAAACATTGCTGAAATCTGTTTATTTATTTATTTATTTTTTCTTGACAGTGAAAAAAAAATCTACTTTGATTTAAGTATGAATCAGTCTAATTTTAATATTTTCTTGAAATAAATTTATGTCTAAGTACAAATTGTTGAGATTGCTATATCTTATATATATATATATATATATATATATTGAGAGAACAACAATTTCATTAAAAAGAAGGAAAGAAACAAAGAGGAGATTAGCCCACTGAGAACTTTACCTTTCTCTACCAACCAGCCAAAGAACGCTATCTTTGGAGGAACTTTGTATTTTCGCACTTTATCTAACAATGACTTTCCTACATCATCTATTTTCTTATCAATGAAATTGTGTAAGGACTTCACCGAGAATGAACCTTTATTGTCCGGTCTCCAATACAGGCTATCCGCAGAGCTCTGAGCAGGATTACAGGTGCTGATACGATTAAATCACATGGGTCACCCACCCTGAGTGTGCCCCTGCATCCCACAGGCGACCCCACTCGAGCCCGGTGTGAAAATGCCCCTGCATTAATCACCCCCGGTGAGGAGTCTGGAACACAAGACCTCCTGCTCCAATACCAATTTGATGCAGGACACTTAACCACTTGCTCTAAAAGCTCGAACTATTAGAGTATGACGAATTAATCCCTTTATCTCATAGCCCAGGCCTCACATCTCATGGGTTTAAGACCTCGGCCAAACTCCCTTCGTGGGCCCCAAATCACATGGGTTGCCCACCCCGAGTGTGTCCCCGCATCCCACGGGCTACCCTACTCAAGCCCGGTGTGAAAATGCCTCTGCCTTACCTTGGTCCACCAACCACCTGCTGATTGACCATATTTACACTTGTCTAACGTGTTCCATAATGTCCCATCTTCAGTTCCAAGTATCCAGATCTACTTCCCTAACAATGCCCGGTTCATGATTTTAAGGTCTCTAATGCCAGCACCTCCATCTTGGATATGCTATATCTTTAATATTAAAGCCTTAAAGGGCCTATTTTATTTGAGATCTACTTCTAGAGAAGTGTGCAGAAAATAAAATGACAATTCGTGCCCTGTAATCTATGGAAGGGGTATGCATGACGAAAAATAGTACACAAAAGAACCCACCCATTAAAAAGAAAGCTTCTCAATGGTTTTTTTTTTTTTTTTTCCCTGTATGAGTTACAAATGGGAAGAGCACCATTTAAAATCTTGATATTGAACACCACACATGGATTAGAGGACCCATTAAATTTTTTGCATTTGAAATGTTGCCATTGAAAGATGGTTTTTAAGGCCATGCGATGCACAAGCGAATTGAATTGTGAACGTCTCTTTAACCAAGAAAATTAAAAGATTAAATATGCATTTCCTAGTATTCAAAAATGAGGAAACAGTGATTAGGATGCATATCTTACATTTTTTATTCTTGGTTTTACCCTAATAATAAAATAGAAAATATAATGTAATGAAGGGATCAAGCACTTCATGCATCTTTCTCAAAAATAACAAGTAACCCTCGAATTGATTTTACATGCCTTTCAAGTCTAAATTGAAGTCATGTAATTGCAATTTGGAGCCTAGACACTCCATATGAATGCTAAGGAAATTACAATTTGGTCATTTCCAATATAGAAACTGATAATTGCAGTTCAATTTGATAGGATATTACATTGACAATTGCAGTTCAAGTGATAGTGCATGCAAAGGCAACCTAATAGTGATTAGTGAATTATGATTGAGGTTCGCTCCTATTAGTATTGGTCTGAAATGAAATAATATTTTGACAAGTTTAATATTGTATGTGATGTAGGATGATGAAAACTATCCTAGGATGCAAGATGATAGATCAATTATGCATTAATTTCAGTAATCAATATGTAAAATCAAGCACATCTACATAATAGATTCGGAAATTCAGATTTATAACACGGAGATGCTGGGTTATCGCATACGCGGTGCACAAAAATATGAGATAATTCAAGAGTGGCCCACTTGGAAGTAGGGACTTCCAATCTAGCATGGGTAGTGCAACAATCACATGGATAGACAAAGATGTAAGCAAAATTCTGGTTTGGGGAAAGTTTCACAAAAAAAAAAAAAAAAAAGATTTTCATTTGGGTTTTGTATTCATGGATGGAGATTTAGGAATGGGGTTTTTAGGGATTCAAGGGATCTAGTGATTAGTGAGTTTTGGAGGAAAATCAAAGATGGAAAACCCCAAACGGGAGCCCACATGTGCCTGCCCGTATGGACACATGTGAGTGCATGTGCGAGTCTATACGTGTCTAGGTAAAGGAGAAGAAAGAGAGGGAGGATTAAGTGGGGTTTTGATGGGTTTAAAAGGTTTTAATGGAAGGGGAAAGAGGAAGACAAGAGAAGAAGAGAAGATCTTTTGAGGAAGAGAAAGAGGGATGATGTACCTTGGGGAATCTACAATCAAACAAGCTTCTACCCTTTTACAATTCAATTGGAAGGGAGGGTTTCTCACAAACCTTAAAACAAAAGGAAAAAAATTCCTTCACATGAGAGAGCTTCTTTCTTTTTTCTTTCTTCTCAATAACTTTACTAGGGTTGGACTTTCACCTCTCGTGCTTTTATAATTAAAATTCAGAATAATTACAAGTATGCTACTCACTTAAGTGAAATGGCTCCATCATCCAAAATAAGAAAACTAAAACACTTTTTATCAATCTCAACCATCAAATAAATCCTAAAAATAACAAAAAACATAAAGGAAGCAAGATCAGAGTTCAAGGGGTCCAAATTTGGAACATCTGGCTGCTTGATGGCCTGATCGATAAAATCTAATGGTCGAATTGACATGAAATAAAAATTCTATAACTTAAATAGTCAGCCCACATGCATCATCCCAAAGTGGGGTCTTCCTGATACACGTCCAATGCATGTGGGGTCTTCAAAATGGCATGGTAGACCCCATCTAGAACTCGTCTCCCATCTATAAAGAAAGCTGCGCTGATGTAGGAGGTTGTTTCTATCTCTGGTACACCTGAGTAGGTCATCTGATGACCCCATCAGTATGTCTTCTTCTTCTTCTTGTCTGTCTCATTAAATGCATTCTGCAGAAGCGCCCCCCCCCCCCCCTCTTGCAAACTTGGTAACTAGTTGTCCAGGACATCTAATCAATTTGGATCAAGCAAATATGGTCTCATAGGGATTAAGCACAATAGGATTAGCCTTTCACCAACACCTTAAACCCAACCTAATACTTGACTTGTCCTTAAACTCCTAGAAACCTAACCTCGAGGCATGGGCTAAACTTATCAAATATTGGGCTCACATCCCTTTCTTTTTCTAGACATAAAACCAGCCCAGCTGCCGCCCCCTGCCCCACTCCTTCATTCTCTCAAAAACCCAAAAATTTCCAGCAACCCCATTTTCCCAACTAAAACCCACCCTTATCCATAGCCAAATCCCTGCAAAAAAGGAAATAACAAGTCTAAATCAAGAGAGGAGAGAAAGGGAGAATGGTGCTATTATTTGAGAGTTATTGAACTCACCTTGTTCCTCACTTAAGGAGATTGGCTCAACCTCTTGGTGGTTTCGAGCAAAGGCTCCAGTAAACCATGAATAAGAGGGTTCATTGGTTCTCTCCTCCTTCCTAGGCTGCCTATTCTTGGTCCATTCAAGGAAAGAGGTCAAGAACCTCAGTCATAGAGATGACGGAGTTCCAAGACAACTGAACCGCCACACCTTATTTGCTTAATTTCTACTCTATTGACTCACTTTTCAACTTCTAAAATCAGAATAGTAGTAGAGAGAAGGGGTGAATGGTTCTAGGATTTGATCTCTCTTGAATTTCCCCTATCCTTGGCCAAGGAGACTGCCTCACCCACTTGAGGTTTGAGCAACGGCTCTGGTAACCATAAATGGGAGGGTTCACTAGTTCTCTCTTCCTTCCTAAGGTCCCTATTTCCAGTCCAATCAAGGGGAAGGGTTAAAACTTAGGTTGCAGAGTTCAAGGATGGAGCCACGTAGGATCCGACAGAGTTCGAAACGATCTGACTGCCACCTTCCATTTGTTTAATTTTCTGCTTCTTCATAATCCTTCCATTGCCTACTCTTCTACAACTTGAAATCCCTATTCTAGGAGTTTCGTTTTCTCTAGGTAAAGACCCTGTTCACTGTGGGTGGGGAATGGTGCTCATCGGCAAGGCCCTCATCCGCAGTTCTCAGGAAGCAAAACCGTGACACTTGGACTCCTTCAAATACAAATTGAACAAAAAATCATTCAATTTCATTGACTTCTAGCCTCCTGTGGAATTTTGAGAACTCTTGGCTGGTGGCGACTCCTGTGGAATTTCGCCCGTGGGCTTGCCAATCTGTTTCACACATACCAATATCCACTGTTTGCAATGGATGCTCCAGTTATTTTTTATTGTAATGCGTCTTGATCTACTAACTAGTTAGGCTTCATGAATAGGCCACAGGTGGTGGGGCCTACAAATTTGCAGATCTCTTCAGAGAGAGGCTTGGGGTTAGTCTCGATAAGGAAGATGAAATGGACTGTCTTGTCGCTGGAGCGAATTTTTTGCTTAAGGTGTGTTTCTAATACAAAATTGCTCTTTTGTTATTCCTTTGAAGACGAGTTTCTGGGTAACATTTGCACTTGAATGCTTGTTTTCACTATTCTTCCGAACATCAGAAATAGTTGTCATGGTAGCAAACAACTCTATTAAGAATTTCAAGAAAAATACTAACTGGTAGTTTGGTAGGCAATCCGCCATGAAGCTTTCACACACATGGAGGGTCAGAAGGAATTTGTGCAGATCGATCAAAATGATCTGTTTCCTTATCTTCTTGTTAATATCGGCTCTGGTGTTAGTATGATTAAGGTATGCACTCATCTCTCACCTTCTTTCCTAGCATCACACACTTGAAACTTTTGAAGCATTTCAAATTGAAGTGCAATGTCCTGATGAAAATAGGTGGATGGAGATGGGAGTTTTCAGAGGGTTAGTGGGACAAATGTTGGAGGTGGTACTTATTGGGGACTGGGCAAGCTTTTAACAAAGTGCAAGAGGTTATGATCTTTTACACTTTTTAGAACGGCTATTTGTTACATGTTTTGTATGTAGTCTTTTGTTTAAAATTCTCACATCCATCCATTATCCAGTTTCGATGAGTTGCTTGAGTTGAGTCAACGGGGAGATAATGGAGCCATAGACATGCTTGTTGGTGATATCTATGGTGGTATGGACTATTCCAAGGTATATATTTATCCCTTTAAAAAAAAAATTTGCATTTGAGACATTAAGGCTGTCTTTGGATTCACAAGTGAAAACATTCATTTTAATAAAGTGGAAATACCTGTAGTTGAGAACTTCTAGTATTCCCAATGAGGAAGTAACCCTCAACTTGCAATTACGTTCCTGTCAAGTCCAAGTTGGAAGTATCGTTATTGCAATTTGGATTACTTCCACTTTATTAGACTAATAATTTCACATTGAAGGGTGTGTCCAGATGCATCCTAAGTTAATTTATTTGTTGGGTTTTGTCCAAAAACTATAAGTCCTATAGTGATGATGTGAAAGTCAAGATGCTGAAATTTGTAGATTCCACTGAGAGCAACAAAAGTTGCTTGGTGTACTGGTGATGAATCATTGAGTTTACATGAACATGAAAATTCATGTTATTTGTATTCATGCGTCTCTCATGCTTGTGTGGATTCTCACTTTGTGGTGGCTGTTTCACTTTTGTCAGAGTGTGTGCAGTTCGGCATTATTATTTTATAGAACAGTTCATGTGAATTTAATTCAATCTTTCGATGCATTAGATGTTCAGTCATGGATAATTTTCACATGCATGTTATGGCAATTTTCTTTTCATATTATAGCAGCTAATGGTTCCCAATTTTTTAAATGGTTGCAGTTTGGTCTCTCGGCATCAACTATCGCTTCTAGCTTTGGAAAGGCAATTTCTGAAAACAAGGAGCTTTCTGACTACAGGCCTGAAGATATTTCCCTCTCTTTATTGCGAATGATTTCATATAACATTGGGCAGGTGAGTTTGTCAATATTAAGAATCTAATCATGCAATATTATCTTCTATGAGGCAAAATTTCAAAATAGAAAATGAAGATGCTTAAAGTAATTTGTTTACCCAGCGTACATGCCCACCTTTGTTGATACTGGCACCCTTACTTTCTCCTTTTTGGTAATACAATAGTACAAACTTGCACTTTTGTGTTAGTAAAGGCAGAAAGAAAATGCTGCCTCTGTCAATCATGTTTGGTGTAGATATCAATTCCCATTGTGTTTCTTAAAATGGGCAGCAACTGTTATCTGTATATTGGTACTCATTTTCTGGCAAAATCCGCTTATATAAATGAAAAAAAGACCATCTAGTTTGACCATTTATATTGGTCCTCATTTTCTGGCAAAATCTACTTATATAAATGAAAAAAAGACCATCTAGTTTGACCAACTTTCATTTGGAAGCAAGCCATAATCCATATCGGTTTCGAGATTTAATTTGAGTTTTGTGTTGGATCTTCTGTTATTGTTATTTTCAGTGCACTATCTCCTCATGAGATGGTCTATTCCATCTTAACTTTCTAAAATTTGCACTTACATGCAATGTTGCTCTTCTCTCTCTCTCATACTTCATGGTTATTTTTGCGCTATACTGGAAAGTAAGCTGAGATTGATATGGATAAGATGATTATGTTTTAATTGTTGTGTTTTCTGGTTGTTTTTCCACATTCTAGATCTCATACTTGAATGCACTTCGCTATGGCCTCAAGCGGATCTTTTTTGGAGGATTCTTTATACGTGGACATGCTTACACCATGGACACCATTTCCTTTGCAGTTCACTTTTGGTAACTACCATGCCGGCTTGTACAATTTCATCAAGCTTTAAAAAATAGGTGTTCTTGTGTTCCTTGTTTCAGTACCATTCATGGTGGCCATAAAGGCCATTACGGGGCTGTAAAGGCCGTTACGTAAAGGTAATGGTGGCAACCGTTAAACGTTACGGGGTTGTAATGCCCCTAACAGCCGTTATGCAAAAAAAAGACTTGTAACCGCCATTAACGGCCTGTTACACTCTTGTAAAGGCCATACAAGTCCTGTAATGGTCTGCTACAAGACATGGGTTTTTTGGATTTTTTTTCCCCAACATTATGAGGTAGATATAGGTTTTTTTTTTTGGGGGGGGTTTTTTCTTTTAATAAAAAAAGAGACCATATTGGCCGTTATGGGAGCTGTAATAGCTGTTACGACTCGTGTCGTAAAGGTAACAGTGGTGGCCATTACGGCCACCGTTACTGCTATGGAATACACTACTATTGGTACTTGGGGTAGACAAAACTTAAACAGGTTCTTTGAAGTTCTTTTATATCCATTTTGTTTTGATAGCGTTTGAGAATGCTACCTTGCTCAGTACCTCATAGAATTTTTGTAGTCCCACCCTACGTTCACATGGCAAAAGTGTATGGTGAACAGGACAGTTACTTGGTGGTCCAACATGTGCATGGGCCATGGGCTAATGAACATGGGGGATTGGACAATTCTGGCAATCCAATTTTGTGAGTTGCGCCCATTGAGTGCAGACCTTTTCCATTGCTTGAATTAAGTGTCCATTTATCAGGCATTGGTCGGGTGGCTACCGTCATCGAGTTGCCTTGCTCTTTGGGCAATAACCTGTACATTTGGTGACCCACCAAATCAATGGTTTTGATCACCATAGACAAGTGGTACATGCAAAGGAATGTTGATATTGTCTGAGTCCTTGGATAGGGTTCTTTGTTTCAGGTTCTTTTCATCACTAAAAATTTCTTTCTTGACAAACTTCAACTCAATGTTTCATTTATTTGTAGGTCGAAAGGTCAGGCCCAAGCAATGTTTTTGCGCCATGAGGGATTTCTAGGAGCTCTGGGTGCATTCATGAGCTATGAGAAACATGGTCTTGATGACTTGATGGCGCATCATTTAGTGGAACGATTTCCAATGGGTGCTCCTTATGTGGGAGGAAAGATTCATGGCCCACCACTAGGGGATTTGAATGAAAAGGCAAGTCAAAAATATACAATTGATGGCTTTGGATGCATAAGTGAGTGAGCCATATGCCTAGTAAATTGCATGCATTCTGTGCAGTGCTTTATGTTGGTTGACATTTACTGAGTAGATGATCCAAAACTCATTTTAGATTTCTGTTTGTGAACAGGACCCAGTGTTACCACTTGTATCTATGTTATATAATAAGTACCATATCTCCCTTACATATGGCTCACATTACATGATAGGGTTCTGAGCCTTTCATCTGTTCGATCCTATCAAGGTGTACTGAAAACTGACATTGATCAGCTGATCCTATCCATAGATGATGGGCAGTTGATGAAGGGGGGCTGGAGGGTTCAATCATTAGTCAGTATTCAACAGAGACATCTCCCAATATGTGGCCGGGATAATTTGGCCATTGTGATTTTTTATGCGCAGCAGATGAATGGTCAGTATCTCGTACATGTGTGCCACACATATGGAGATAAAGTTTAGAAGTGTTTGGCACCAAATCCTTTCCCATGGATTTCAAGCTTATTTTTCAATTGTTTATTCTTTACATGTTTATTATCTTTGCAACAAGTCGATTTTTTTTTTTTTCTCTGGTAAGCATGTCTGATGCTAGAGGAATATTCTTATAATAATATTGCAATTATCTTTTCTTGCAATTATTTTACCATGATGCACAGAAACACGAATCCATGGTGCCCAATGCAGATATCATGGATGGAGAAGTTTGTACAGAAGGGTACCGAGATTACTGCTCCTGTCCCAATGGCCCCACCCGGAACCACTGGTGTTGGAGGCTTTGAACGACCCTCTTCCAAGGGAGACACTTTGCGTTCCGATGCTAGTGCTACGTTGAACATTGGTGTACTTCATCTTGTACCCACATTGGAGGTGTTTCCGTTATTGGCAGACCCAAAGATGTATGTCATGATTTGTTTTGTGCACTTTCCATTTTATCTGAAATATGAGCTTTAATATAAGGCTTTATTGGGCTTAAGACATGTTCTCAAGTTAGTGCCTGGTGGTGGGCATGAAAATAACTTTTGTAGTTGGGTGTGTCATGGCATGTGTATGCTTCATCAACTCATCAGGTGGCCACACATGTACAGAAAATGGACAACTTAGAGTAATTCCAACATACATGTCTGGCCTGCCTGTTAAGTGATTGGTCTGATTATTGGACCAGGTCATCTCCACGGCAGATCCTGTTCCCGTATCTGCCAACAGTTGTTGACTATTTCTCTAGTCACATACCATGAACCATGAATATAGTGCAGTTGATATAAATAAACCATGCAAGGTGATGTGTCTTACATTGTAGTCTACTTAATGCCTACAGGTATGAACCCAATGCCATTGATCTCTCGGATCATAGCGAGCTTGAGTAAGTCATATCTGTGCTGCAATCTCAGAAAAATCTCTCTTTTATTATTTAATTGTTACCTATTTTGACACAAAATCCAAATGGGTATGACACTAACGTACAAACCATATCTCGCTGCAGGTATTGGTTTACTGTACTAACGGGGCATTTGCCTGACCTCGTTGATAAGGTGGACAACAACATCCTTTTGAATTTCCTTAAGATTGTTTTTCATATGCTTGTTCTTCCTATTTTCGGAATCAACATCACCATCATCACCATTAGGATTTTTGCTAGCTCCACTAACATCTACACAGACACATCATCATCGTCATTGGGAGATTTGCTAGCCCACACACTCCCCTCTGCACACAGACTTGTAGGAGATCTGAGCCCTTTATAAGGTGGGACCCACTGCTAAGATTATTGGGCCCAAAGTTCAGACTGTTCAACTATTAGGTAGGCCACAGCCACACATGAACGAAAACAATGGATGGGCTAAAAATACTAGCAAATTTTCTGGAACTTTTATTTGTTTGTGTGCATGTGTGACATGGTATTCAATCAGCCGGTCAACTGAACTGTCTACATGGGTCTCAATGGATACATGACTCAGATAGTATTATGTATGTGTATGTATGTATATACACAACTGATTCACAGTATTATGTATGTATTTACGTACACGGCTGATTGAGTGTTTATGTATTTATGTATGTCCAGACTGATATAGTTTGATGTCTATCTTCATGTTATTTATACAAGATTGACACTGATAAACTCGAATATTGCTTGTCTACTCATCTGACTTTCATATGCATATATTGTAGGCAGTAGCAAGTGAAGGTGGAACAGATGATGCTAAAAGAAGGGGTGATGCGTTTGCTTGTGCATTTTCTGCTCATTTGACAAGGTAGTCATGCTTTGAGTCATTTTTCAATGGCTCTACAAGTCAGCATTTGGCAGGACAGCATTTGGCTGTCCTGCCAAATTGCAGTTTTTGAGACATCCTGGGGGATTGGTGCCTTCAAGGTTTGGGTGGCACAGAAAATACAACTGCCATTAATCAGGCTTGTGCTTTTCAGTTTCTCTGCCCCAAAACATGTTTGGAATAAGAATGGGAAGGACCTGTTCTTATGTCAACCATGTGTTGATAGCTTACGCTTCTTGTTGACCTCAGGAACCGTGAATTCCCACTTTTACATAAGCCCGCGTGAAAGAAACAAATGATTTTTATTCGTACATGAACTCAATGCAGTGATGGAAATTTTGGAATAACAAAATGCTCATTAACTGCTACAAATCCATAGACGAGAACAAAATTAGAAACAACAGACAACACATCCTATATGACATGCCCCAAGACCATGTGTGTCACCTGCTGAAAATAAGGGTGACAATGGTCTGGACAGCCTGCCCGACTGGATGAGCCTGAGTCAGCTTTGGACCTGGCTTGGACCTTGTAGCTTGGCCCATGGGTGGGGCCCGCGCATGCCTGAACAATTTTCAGGCCTGGCTTAGGCTAAGTCATTTTAACCTGACCTGACTTCATATGTACATGTGTCATATCCTAAAAATATGCCATTCCAATCCTCGATTAGGTGACCCATGCATCATGAATGTAGACCATCGGTTCCATTCCTTTAAATGTTTATTTCTATTTTGTGTGGCCCACTTGATCAATTGATAGGTTAAGAACATTCAAGTGGCAAATAGGATTTTTTATTATTATCAATTTTCGGGCCAGAGGCTGGGACCAGTCACAGGCCCAACCATGTTCATCCAGGGCCTGGGCACTTGGCCCATGTTGGGCTTGCTGTGCTAGGCCAATGTCAGGCTTGGGCTTACTACGCTAGGCCCATTTCAGCTCTGGGCTGGGCTCAGGCCTTGCGTCTTAAGTATCAGGCTGGCTGAACCTACTTTGGCCTGGACCAAACTGTGCTCATTGTGACCCCTAGTCATCAGGGAAAACCTTAATATCTTTTTTCTTTCTAGCTTTTTTTAGTAGTAGTTATTTACCATCCATATAGCCTTTAATAGTCTTGTTTAGCGGACACCTTTTTTTTTTTTTTTTCTATATCTTATGCTTTTATAAACTGATGACACTTGAATGATAATAGTGTCTTTCAATAGTGTCATATTATTACTGAACAGACATGTCACTTGTCAGATTTCTTAGGGTTCTTCCTCTGGTGCCTGTTTGGTATCAACACATTACTGTGTCCCATTGACATGGCCATCAGGAAAAAAAACCTCATCCAGCTTTTCCCTACTTTACTTTTTTTGTGTAAGTTATGATTCGTTAGTCTTAGTGTACAGTCCGTACTAGAATATGTATAGACACACACACACTTATAGATGTGTACATACATACATACATGTATGTATGTCTACACACACACACACAAATACACATATGTATGTATGTCTACACACACACACAAATACACATACATCTCTCACTCTCTCTCTGTGTTCCATTTATGTAAAGCATTAACGAGTCTTTCAATATTATTTTATTTCTGTTGATTTGTGTCAACATGTTGGGTTTTCCAGGGATGTGTGTTTGGTACCTTGGTCTTTTTAATACATACATGCTGGATGTGACCATGTATTTAGCCTTTCCTTGGTCTAACAACAGATAATATGTATCCCCTATCTTGTTGTTGATACTCTTTGAGAGTGGACTTCTTTAGATTAATCATTCAGTAATTTTAATGTGTGAGATATGTTATTGTAGGTTGATGGAAGAGCCTGCTGCTTATGGAAAGTTTGGCCTGGCCAACCTTTTGGAGCTAAGGGAAGAGTGCTTGAGAGAATTCCAGTTTTTGGATGCTTACAGAACCATCAAACAGAGGTCAGTATGTCATGCACTAATTTATTTTATTTTCCTTTTTTTTTTTCTTCCATGCCTGCTGTTGAGAATTGAACAAGCGTTTTGTGAGAACCGCCAGGTCCACATGCACCTCTACACATGGCCCCTTGTGCCAACCTGGTATGTATTGAACATCCAAGCCATGTATGGGGTAGGTCCCACTGTGCAGGCATGGCCCAAATTCTGGGCTAGTAAACCCATCAGGTGGGCCAAATTATATGCCCAAAAAACTGTTCATGTGTGGTGCACTTTTTACAATCCAAATCATTCATTTGGAGCCATGGCAGATGGAACATAAAACAAAAGAATTTCCCCCATGGGATTATCCTAACCATCCAGTTTGCCACCCATTAATTGCAGACGGTTGTAGTACTCCATTATCATAGGATGGCTGTTACCATCTGATATGGGTCATAATCACACATGGCATGTCCCATGAGGGGGCCCACCAGATCAATTTCTTGGATTACTGAAAGGTGGGCCCTGACTGTACCATTGCCGGCTCAAACAGGCAATGCCATTTCTTTTGATCAAGCATCATATAATACTGCAAACTGCAAAGTGAACCTGATGTTAGATCATCAACTTCAGATTTCACTATCTTCGTCAAAGACTCCACATTAACCTTCTTGCAAGAATTCTATAAATGATGAGATGCAAATGTAGTTAATCCAATCCATAATTGATGCCGTTCATTGCTCACATAATCTTACATGAACCTTCTTTGAATGCAATAGGGAAAATGAGGTTTCTCTTGCTGTATTACCTGACCTTCTGATAGAGCTTGATAGCATGAGTGAGGTATGTGAAAATCGTGACATCTTTTTAATCCTCTTTACAGTGATCCCCAGTTTTGTTTGCAATCATGCTCTAGAGCATGATGGGCCTTTCTTGTGGTTAACTTCTGAAATGGGCCTTTCTTATATAGTGATGTTTGAATGTATGCATGCGTTTTTGTATGTGCACATGTGCATGCATTTGTATGTATGTATGTGCATGCATGTGTTATGTATCTATATGTGTAAGTGTGCATGCATGCATACATAGTTACATACATATAATGATAGGATCGTCATCATCATCATCATCATCCTAGCCTTTCTCCAGCTCACATATACATCCACTCACGTGCCAGCATGGCCCCACCCAATACCAATTTCATTAGATGGGAGAAAACAATACAAGATTAAAGGAGAGGGCAGTGATTCAAAGAGGAGATTCTTTTGACACTAACCTCCTTTGCTAGAGACTCAACATCTCTCAAAACATGGATATCTATAGCTATGTAATGTTTTGGGAAGATGTTTCCAAACTCCATATTCACACCATGTTTGTTTCCATAGAATGGATATATGTGTTTTTCTAGGTTCAACTAACTATTTTAGATTTTCTTTGATTTATAGGATACAAGACTGCTTGCCCTCATTGAAGGTGTTCTTGCAGCAAATATCTTCGATTGGGGATCTCGTGCTTGCGTGGATCTTTACCATAAAGGAACTATTATTGAAATATATCGTATGAGTCGCAAAAAGATGCAACGTCCTTGGCGGGTAAATTATCATCGCTTAAGAATATTTCGTGCAAAGAAAAATGGACTACTATGTGCGTATTCCACCATTTCTTAAATGGTGACTTAGACATTGTGATTGTACACGTGGGATGGATTATATTGCAATCCAAACTGCCTAAGTTGTGGATCGTAGCCAAATGTCACTCTGTTCAGACAATTTTAACCATCAGAAGTTGGCGATTGAATTTGCAAACCTGACCATTTTCATTTTAACCATTCATATGAAGGCCACCAATTGGATGATTAAGACTGTCCAATCAATGTAACTTTGGGAAATGGTCCATCCACAGTGTGGCCCACAATTTGGATGGTCTGCACTCACATACATTTGAACCACATGTATAGCGGGTTAGTCACCGCCATTTAGGAAATGGTGGAAAATGCATATAGTACTCTAGCCCAAGAGGAATTTCTGATTGGGTCTGGGAATTCATTCATTCATAGTTATGGTTGGGAAGATCATGCATGCCTTATGTTAATGAAACTGCTTACTCATTTCTTCAGTTGGCATAAACGTCTGTTCAGGTTGATGATTTTGATACTTTTAAGGAAAGAATGCTTGGTTCTAGAGACAAGAGACCTAAATCACATAGGAGAGCGTTGCTCTTTGTCGACAACTCAGGGGCTGACATTGTTCTTGGGATGCTTCCACTAGCACGTGAGCTACTTCGTCGTGGAACCGAGGTCAGTTGGTCCACACACAAGATTTGTGAACATTTTCACATCTCTTATTTCTCTAGAGTTCCTAAATTATAATGTGCGTAGTATGTGATTACTGATTATCATTTAAAGACTGATGTGGATATTTTGCTGCATTTGGTAAAATATATGTGCAATGCCTCTAGAGGTTTATGTGATTGTTGTGTACCACTCAAACTGAAAGGGGAATTTTATAGGATAGCTATAAGACCAGCCATTATTTTAGGAACGACATGTTCATAAGATATGTATCTGAAATGAGGATGTTGATATGGATGGCTGGCAAGACGAGGAGGAATAGAATTAGAAATGAATGCATTCTATGGAACTTAGGAGTAACACCAATAGTTAATAAGAAGAGGAAAAGTAGAATTCGATGGTTTGGTCATGTTCAACAGATACATAGAACCATGCTGGTTAGCAGTGAGTTGGGTACTAGTTGGATTCTCTAAAAGGGCAAGGGGAACGCTGGTTAGTAGTGAGTTGGTACTACAAGTTGAAAGCTCTAAAAGGGCAAGGGGAAGTCCCAAAAGGACGTGGTTGGAGGTAATAAGAAAAGACTTGATGACCTATGTTCTAATTGAAGGTATGACCCTTGATAGAGTGGAAAGGTGGAACAGGATTCATGTAGCCGACCCCAATTAATTGGGATAAGGCCTAGATGATGATGATGATGCTGATATGTTCAACAGATGCTCGAAGACAATTAATGCATGTTTGGATGCACCATTGCAATCATTTGTTTTTAAGTGGAAATAAACACATGGTAGTTTCCTCCTAGCTCAGGGACCTCCAATGCAATTTGATCGCTATTTCAACATTTTTATGCAAGGTAAACATCACTAATTTTGGTCATTTCTTATTTGATAAATGAAAATTTGCAATTTGATTCATGTGCGCATCCAGACACAGCTCGAGGTTCCAGCTAAAATTAATCCAGAACATTACAGGTACAAGTACAACCTGGAAAGTTCTGGATACTGATTTCATGTCAAAATGGCAGAAAAATGTTCTCCTGTGAAATGCTTATTTTCCATGCCTCCCCAAACACATGGGAACTGATAACCATCCATTTTGCCAAAATGTTTTCCACTTGCAATTTGGGCGAACATCCAAACATACCCTTAACAATTAAAAGAAAGAAAGAGAGGAAAAAAAAACTCAAAATCCTAAATCTAGTACTTCATTTCTTGTACCTGGTGTATGCAATGGCTGTACTTTTTCAAAAGGGATCTCTTCAAGATACGATGAGCTCTACTTGTTCAAAGAAAGGGATCCAAGGATGGAATATGTCTAGGTGTGCTAGTCAGGTGGGTTGGGTTGGATTGAGGGACAACCCAGGCCCAACCTGACCTCAAGAGGACCCAACCTGCAACCTAACCCAACCTGAATTTCAATCCAAGGTGCCCTACCCGAAGTGCTCTAAGCTTGACCCAACCCGATCCGACCCAAATTCCCAACCCCACCCAACTGGAAGTCAGGTTGGGTCAACCAGGTTCAGGTTGACTTGAACCCAAGTTGCAGCCCTAAATAGGGCCTTGGATTGAGGATCACATAATTCACCATTAACCCAATATAGAAATTTACTTTTACTACTAATTTGGGTATTTGGCTACATCATGAAACGACCAATAAAACTTTGAATAACTGATGAGCTTGTCATGTGCAGGTTGTTCTGGTCGCCAATTCCTTGCCTGCACTAAACGATGTGACTGCAATGGAAATTCCTGAAATCGTAGCTGAGGCTGCAAAGGTTTTGATCTGAACTTACACGAGACCACTATGAGCTTCCCTCTTTTGTGCTGGATTCAGTGCATTTTGGGCCACGATACAATGTTGTAGACGATTTGATCGGATGGGCCCACCTTGGATGGGGGATGGCCCCAAAAATCTCCTAGATTGGGAGATCCTACCCTTCGGTTCATAATGTACAAATAGATGGTGAAGGAAATAATACAGCAATGGTTCACATTCGCTTGAAAAAAAGAAGAAGAGCCAAAGATTAAAGGTCTAGGATTTCCAATAATATTGGAATTTTTTATTTTTTATTTTGGCAGAAACCCCCCATCCATGATGAGGCCCATCAGATCAATGGTTTAGATCACTGTATCACGGTTCCCACATGAATGGAATCCTCAGTAACCTATTGCCTCTACATGAATACACTGAATCTCATTCGATAGAGTTAACTTGGTGGTCCTTTTTATAGAAATTGGGTCCAATTTTCTGTGCATCTTGATCAATTCTCATGCTTCTCATCTTCAGCACTGTGATATCCTTCGACAAGCTGCCCAAGCAGGAGGCCTACTTTTGGATGCAATGGTAAATATCAATGACTGTTCTATAGAAAATTCAGCTTCAGTTCCTTTAATGGTTGTTGAGAATGGGTGCGGGAGTCCATGCATAGACTTCCGGCAGGTCAGCTCAGAGCTTGCTGCAGCCGCGAAAGATGCTGATCTGGTATGATGTCTGCATTTTCAAATTCCCATTAGAGATTATGTTTCCATTCCATCTTTGGATTGTTGTATTGACTCCACAGGTTATGTATATCTGAAATTATAATGGGGACATGTACAGCATTCAGCCCAGTGAAAATGGTTCGTTCTGTTTGGCCTGAAGCCAACAAGTCAGCCCCATGTTTCTGTGACCCACCATTCATTTGGTAGGACCCATCATGGGTTAGGAACTTCCCCCAAAAACTTTCCTATTAGTTATAACTTCATGCATAAGAGGGGTTGATTTTTTTTCCATTTAATGCAGACAACTGGCTAAACCATCCATTTGCGGGCCCACCTGCCAGTTAGGATTGTCAGATGGAAGAGTTCTATCTGGCTTAGCCAATCTGTAATGAGGGGCACCAGATGAATGATCTAGATCGTCAATTGATGGCGCTAACTGTATGGCTGCATGGCAGAACTCCTGCATAAATGACCTTTTCATTTTAAAGAAAAGCTGTGTATGATACCACCCTCAAACAAAAAACAAAAACTCGACCTGACTTAATATCCAGAAGGATCAGGTCGACTTGAAGACTTGCTCGAGTCTTCACTTGACTCGACTGGTACAAGCAAAGCAGGTGTGGTTTTGGAGTCTGGGTTGGTGCTTTTTATCAACAAAGAGGTTTTCATCAAACTAAGATAGCTTGGGTTCAAACCTCTGGCTAGAAATCTCACCTAGTCAAGTTAGTTGCTAGAACGGCACTTCGAGGCTCAATAGAAGCCCAAAAATGAAATAATTGGCCTTGCTTTATCTTAAATTTCCATACATTGCAGATAATCTTGGAAGGGATGGGTCGCTCTCTTCATACCAACTTCAACGCTCCTTTTGGATGTGACACCCTGAAGGTAAGATTTTATTGCTTTGGACATATTCCTAGAATAGTCTTTTCGACAGCTCTCTGTGTAACCTGAACAACCCATTTCTCAGCTTGCGATGGTGAAGAATCAGAGGTTGGCTGAAAAGCTGGTTAAAGGAAACATATATGACTGCGTCTGTCGATATGAACCGGCCAGTTGACTTTCTTCTCTAGTTGCTGATCTCTCAGATAGAATGACAACCAAGAGACAGTGGGGTGGGTCCAAATAGAATGAAAACACCAGCCTTGAGTACACAGCAGATTTTTATTATTTGTTTTGAATAACTTGCATTGCAAAAGGGGAAAATCAGTCATTGGATTGGAATGTCACAATGTTTGTAACATGCATTAATATTTCCAGTGCTAAGTTATGTTAGCTGAATTACATTCTCTGATGAATAAATAGAGCCAAAGCTTGCAGAATTTTACAAATTGATGAAACCAACTAATGACTTCATTGATGAATTACAGCTTGGTGGGGCTTTCAATTCTATACGTATGGAGCCATGGTTCAGTGATACAAATCATAGTGCCAAATTGCCTTCTCAGCACTTTTCCTTTTGCGGATTTCTCAGTTGATTTTCAATATTTGTTGGTTTCTTGGGAAAATCTTGCTGAAAATAAAGTGTTTAAAATTTATTTATTATTACTAAAGAAATAATTTTAAAAATTATATCTGTATCCACATAGTGAATAATTTGAAATTTTAAATAGGTTTTGGGTTAATCTCATGATATTTTGTGATTAAATTCTGGAAACCTAAAAACTGCCAATATTTTGAAAATACCGTAGTAAAACATGTTGGGTATGCAGTAATAAGTCTCAGATTGAGAAATCCTTCTTTGGTCCTTTTTTCATTAAGTACGTACTGGTGCAGAAAGTTTTATTTTTCTAAACTTTCTATTTATAGGCTGCCTGGCCAAGGGTTAATATTAACTAATTGGGAAGTGTTTTGATACTCTAGCAGTGGCACTCGATACACAGGCACTAAAAATGCATTCTGCACTACACACTATAACTAAAAGTAAACTGACTAAATTGCTGAACCCAGCGTCGCCAAGCCACAATTCCACAATAAGATCGGTTGAATATTCCTAACTTTGATTCATGGACACCTGTTTGCGGAAATAGGCCATCATCATGATCATCCAAGCCTTATCATTTTATCTTTGACCGTCCAATAAATGTCCACCAATCCAAAAGCAGGATGCTCAAACATTATTTTCTGGTTGATTATACATCCAAAAGGACATTCATAATTTGGACCATTTAATTTGAAGTACTTCAAAAATACACTCGGAATTTTGAAGCAATGTCTAAATGCCTGCTCAAACATTATTTTCTGGTTGATTATACATCCAAAAGGACATTCATAATTTGGACCATTTAATTTGAAGTACTTCAAAAATACACTCGGAATTTTAAAGTAATTTCTAAATGCCTGCCTATCATCCATCACATTCTGACAGAGTTGCAAAAAATTACTCAGAGAAAGGCCTTGCATCTTTGTTCATACTAGAAAAAGAAAAAGAAAAAGAAAAAGAAAAACATCAACAGGAATACATAAAGCTGTTTATTTGCTTTAGAGTGCGTTTGGCTGGTCTAAATATCATGGCAGCCAAATGCACCCTTAACATAATCTTAAATAGAATTACAAAATATTTCATATCACCTTTAAATATTAGTATTCAAAGCACATAGCTTCAGTTGACTGATACAGTAAAGATCACCAATGCTTCCTAGAAAGGAACCCCTACAAAACCAGCAAGATAGCATTTCTCAGTTACAGGATTTCACAGCTTTGATTATGGTTCGTTTGGATGCTCAGTTGAATTGAATCGCAATAATTCTACAAATTGGAATTGGGCGAATTGGCCCAATAGTTGAATTTACAATCATTCCATGTCTGACTTGGAACAATTGTAACTGCGACGGCTGAAATGGCATTGCACCATCTTTGACTGTTTTCTATGTCGGTTCGATCATTGCAATTCAATTCAATCGAGCATCCAAACACACACTTAAGCATTAGTTAAAGCCGCATGGATCCCTGCACATCAAGATGCACCAGAGAACAGGCCCCATCAAGCCTCATCAAGTAAACAGATCACTGTATTAGTGATCTTCTGTAACCGTTCTGCTTTCTCTTGTTTATCCTTCTACGGCGCCATCTCTCTTTAATATCATTGACGTTATGGGCTTCGTTTTTGTCTATCGCACCATTGTGTTGTCTGGGCTCTTGATTGAAATGGGCATCATTGACAGATCCCCTAATCCTAGCAGCCTCCGCTTGGAGATCGTTTATTAGCATTTCTGTAGTCCTTGTAGTGATGCCTCTTAGATACCATGAAATTGGTGGTGGTGGTACAAGAGCTGGCTGGATAAGTTGCTGTAAGCTGACGACTGATCCAACTCTTCCTTTTCCACCGGTACACGAATCGTAGTTGGCCCACTTTTCGGGCTTGAATGGATGGCACAGCTGATCGTCGACAAATAAAGGTTCAACTTTCCAGCAGCCTTCAAATCTCTTCATAAAGCCCACCTTGCCTTGCTTGAATTTCACCTACAGTGAGAAATGTGACAATCAAAGCATTATAATTTCAGCCAACAAATATGCAATGGTCATCTAAATTTGTCCATTCCTGGCCTCAGCAGATACATGAGGGGCCATGTTCCAATGATCCAGACCATTGATATGATGGGTCCCACAATAGATGGGAGTCATTCCCCAAAACTCTTGTCGATTGGAAGATCCTAACTGTTCAATCCTGTGACGTTTATTACGGCCATATGTTTGTTGAAAGGACACGTGGGCATCAGAGATGACAGTGAAAATTCGACCATGGATGCCAACAACAGATAAACGAACTGGTGACAAATCACGTTGATAGGGTGGTATGGTCACCCTATGGGGGTCTCAGCAGCAGGAAAATATGGGCCTTTGAACTGTGATCGTGGGTCATTTGAAGACCAACAGTGGAGATTGACTTGTCCCAGATGCTTGCTGCATCGCTTTTGCCCCATCGAATGTGGATTACTGCTGTATTTTCATTCTTAACCACCTATTCGTGGGCCATTGGTTAAACAGTTAGGAACTTCCAATCCAGATGATTTTTGAGGCATCCCCCATCTGCAGTGGGGCCCATCACATAGCAGTCTCGATCATTGTAAGGCCCTGCATCACCAAACTGCACATTCGCTAAGGTTTGGGGGTCTACTTCCTCTATGCTTCAACCAACAATTTGTAAAATAGGATATGATATCAATTTCATAACAAAACAGCAACCGGGTTCTACTCACTGAGTGATCTTCTCTGTTCTGGTCAACTAAAACATGTACTGAAATAGTTCCAGACCACCAAAGGAACTTCCATATAGCTGCTTGCTCCACCTCAACTACCTGCCTTAGGCCCTCATCAACCAAAACCTTCCTTGATATCACTTCCTGGCAAAGGAGAGAGATCTTGTTAAAACACAAAAGTGAAGTTTCCTTTAGATGTTGGAAGTTCTGTTGAACAAAAATGCGGGACAATGTAATAAGACAATTGGTGGACAATTGAATTGTAGTCAACAGACTAGATTTCACAACTGAAGACTGTCACCAGTATGCATATGCAAGTTGATTGTTGTGTGTAAAGGGCGCATATGGATGGACAGCGTGAAAAAAACACATGCGTCAACATGGGTCCCACAAATGTAGTGGATTTCAGAATCCACCAGAAATCCCGTCGTATCTGCTGCTGTGATGGGATGAGATGATACCTGGATTAATCCAATCCTTCCCATTGTTTCCAAATGCCGGATGGATTTACATTGGACCAAATACAATTCCATAACACCTAATCACACGTTCCATACAATTCCATTCCTACATTGGAAGTAGGAATATAGCCCTTCATTTCACATACATGGTTGTGTAGGTTATGCACATGGATGTATATAAACACATACATACATGCACACATGCATGTGTAAATATTTTGGGTTTCCCTTGACTGGTGTATCCAACCACTGATGCACATCTCCATATCCAAGTTACACCAAGAAAAAACAAATCAATGCATAACATCCTCATGAAATAATGGAACAGCAACTGGAGCACTAGAAAATATTTCCTAAATGATCTCCTCACCTTGATGTTCTTGAAGACTCTTTTATTTTCAGGGTCGATAACAATGTTATATACTGCATCTGGAGGCAACCCAACTTGGAATTTCACATTAAGGTTGCATAGAGAACCTTTCGGTACACTGACCTGCAGAGATTTCACATTACATATTCAGATTCCTAGCCAAGCCAATCCATTTGATGAGTCGGGACCATAGATCAATGATCTAGATTCTAGACCGTTGATCTAGTGTGCCCCAATGTGGATGGATGATTCCCAAAAAGTATCACAGACGAAACAATCCTAAGTTTCCAACCCTTCAATTGGCAGCCTGAAAATAGGCAGCTAAGAATAAAATACAGCAAAAGCTAATCTTCAGTAGAAAGGGCCAAAATACTGGATGGATCAATTTTCCAATCTGGGCAACTTTGTGGGATCCCCCATTGACATCGCAGCCCATCCGATCAATGGTCTGGATCACCGACTTGTGGGCTCCTCTTGTACAAAATCAAGACTCTAGGATTTCCATGTACGAGAAAACTGTCTCTTAACATACCACTAAATTCACATTTAAAATTAAGTTCAAAAGGAAAAGAGAAAAAGAAAATCATCACAGAACAAAACACAGTTTCAAGAGTTCTGTTATTGAAGTGTTGATTCTCCCTTATTCACATTTCATACCTTTACTTCAGAAGGTTGATCGATCCAAGTAGGATTCTCTTTCCAAACTTGCAGTTGCTTCACCAAGTTGACTTCCGAAGCAGCATATGACACCTTTTCCTTGGACAGAGAAGTCCTTGTGCGTTCTCTTTTCCTCTCATTTTTCATCAACTGCTTGAAATGAGTCTGGGAAAAGTACAAAAGAGCACCTTCTATTCAATACCAGTGAATTAAGAGTCCTAGCTGCCTAGGTACTCGCATGAGAAGGATTTTGAATCTTTCCCTCCCCCATGTGTGCAAGATCCAGGTTGTTCTTCAGGTGGGCCCCACAATGTATCTGCCGTGGCCTGAAAATCAAGCTGCTCCATCATCAGGTGGCATGGGTATGTCAAACATGGACCTTTCTCCATTTTTAATCCATTCACGTGCCACTGCGGTGTGATCAAGCTGGCTGGATTTTTGGGCCACAGTACATAAATGGTGGGTCTCAACTGACGAATGACCAGCATTACACATGTACCAACTTGCATGTACAGAGTAGGATACAAAATCCAACTATCATAAGTAGCCATCTCAGTTCTCGGGAACTAATAGATTGAAGGGATAAATCATAAAAAGCACGCACCTTTAAACCACTTTGAAGTCTTTGAGGGATCTGTGAAAAAAAATCCAATGCAGGATAAAATGCCTTTGGAAGGCCATCTCTTTTGTCATGATTAAGGTCCGGATGTATCCTCACTTTTTTGTCATCCATCAATGCCTGAATGGGACGGTAGAGTTGGTTAGATTTCTCAATTGTCTTTAGAACTGAAAATGAAATTTAAAAACAGCATTCTATCTATAGAGAAAATCATTTCTCTTTTCCCTTATGATTGGTACCTTCTAGTATTTAGGTGTTTAAATAAACGTATGCATGTATCTGTATAGAGTTTAGACCTCTTACTCAAGGGAATTGTAATTTTTAAATTTAATCCTAATGAAATGGTGTTGGTGTTATGATACTCAGATATGGCACAATGAAGTGCAGAGGCAGATACAATGTGGATATATGGCCTATTTTGGGGCTGTTTGGATGCACTTCCTCAAGAAGGGGTTTCCAGAAAAGGGGGTTTCAAGATTGCTTTTCCGTCAACTCCGAAAAAACCAATTCGATTGGTTTTTGCGCACTTATTCTGTTGGGCGGGAGATGAGACGGGGGTTTGCAAAGTGCATCCAAATAGACAACATCAACTGCAGTTTAGATCAAAATGGCATTTAGGCCTCAAACGCCCCTTTGGAGGGTGCGTCCAAACGGACCCTTGAAGTGTTTTGTTGGCAATCATATGATTTGAGCCTCTGTGAATTTTTTTTTCACTTTTCTCATTTCTTTTGGGAGTTTCTCATTCTTAGATTGTCACTAGTTACATTAAAATCTTTTAAGGTGAGACGAGTAAGATCAAACAATAATTCAAGATGAGGTAGAAGCTATTCAAGTGCACAAATGAATTGAATTTTGAACATTTGGTTTAATCAGGAGGAAACAACAAAAAACAATGATGTTTCTTTGAATTCATAATGAGGAAGGCCCCCTCAAATTAGAGGTTCATTGATCTCAAGTCCAACTTGTAATCATTGTAAAATTACGTAAATGAGACTGTGCGAATGTAAGTGAATCCACCACCAGTAGGCTTGAGCTCTCTCTCTCCTGAGACTGTGTTTCTTTGATTTATTGCTAAAATCTCCGTAACGAACATTACCCCCTCAGAAAATACACCAATTCAAGCCCAAAAATACAGTGATAAACATTACCCATCACCAAAAATACACCCAAAGTGAAGGTAAAATCACTGTAATAAGCACTACCCATCAGAAACACCAATCCACGCCGGAAATCACAGTAATAAACATTAACCATCAGGAAAGAAAATACACGAAATTGAAAGCTGAAATCACTGTCATCTACACTGCCCATCAAAACACATACAAATTCAAGCCAAAAATCATAGTAATAAAAACAGCCCATCAGAACACATACAAATTCAAGCCCAAAATCACAGTAACAAACATTACCCATCAGGAAAAATACACCAAAATGAAGCTTAAATCACTGTAATAAACACTGCCCATCAAAAATACACCAATACAAGCCCAAAATCACAGTAATAAACACTACCCATCAGACCAAAAAAAAAAAAAACACAAAAATGAAAATAAAACCACTGTAATAAACAGTGCCCATCAGAAAACACACAAATTCAAGCTCAAAATCACAGTAATACACATTACCCATTATAAAAATGCACCAAATCAAAGCTAAATTTGCAGTAATAAACATTACCCATTAGAGAATACACCAAATCAAAACCAAATTCAGAGTAACAAACATTATCCGTGAAAGAATACATCAAACTAGAGCAAAAATCAATGTAAGAAACAAGACCCATCTGGGAAAACACCAAATCAAGCCCAGAATCACTGTAATCAATATTATCCATGAAACAAAAACTCCAAATCAAACCAACCCAAATCACCAAACCAAGCCAAAATTACTAAAATAAAGTTACCCATCAAAAAGAAAAATTCAGCAAATTAGAATCATAAATATTACAGTATAAAGAAGCAGACAAGATACAGATATTTTCATCATCTTTTCAACTCTCAGAAGGGTTCAAAAAAAAAAAAAGCAAAGTAAATAAAGCACACCTTTTCTTACCAAGAAAAAAAGAAAAAGCTGAGATCTTCTACTTCAAGTTTTTTAAAAAAATAAATTTTTTTTGCACGAAAATTCAGAACGTGGTCTCACTCTCTCTCCCCCTCTGTCTCTGTAAAAGTAGCCGAATCGAACTCCGCGTCTTCCATGAAATCCATCACAACCTTTTCCTTCCGGGAGTTATTTGATACTCCGGCTGCTTATGACGCTTCATGCGCATGCACTTAGAAATGGTACACGTGGCATTGGAATCCACTATCTTTGAGTTCCAATCTAAAAAATCAGGTATTTGAAGAATCCGATTCTATCATTCGTGGATTCTTTATTTTTGTACCAACTCCATTGGATTTTTTAATTCTAACCGTTCAATAAATCCGGAACTCCGAAATTTGGATAACCGAATAAGAGTAAATTTTGGTTCATGATACATCAAAACTGGTTCCCATATCCCATAACTTGAACGGTTTATTTTAAATTATTTTCACATAACATAAGTAAGTTTTGAGTAATTTCTAACTGACTGAGTATCATCTGTCATACTCTGCCAGAGTATCAAAGTATTTCTCTTTTCTTGCTCGCCCTACAGCCATTGCACGTACCGAACAGTATGGACCGGTGTTTCGTGTTTGGTGAGAAAAGTCTACGGATTCCGAGTTGGTATGGCAATTGGGAGCGGATTAGGTGTTACCCGGGTAACACCTTAGTAAGTGTTATCCTTACCGTGTAGTTCCCACCTTGATGAATTTTCTCCATATCCACGCCGTCCATTCATTTTTTCAGATGATTTCAGACTTGATCTCAAAAATTAAGTTAGTGCAGATCTCATGTGGACCACCACTGGAAAAAAATAGGGATTGCACATTAAACAATTTTTGTGGGCCAAAATATTTTGGTATCAAGCTGATATTTATAATTTCCGTCCATCCCGGTATTTTTGATATTATCAACGGGTTGGATGGAAAATAAATATTACGGTGGGCTCTAGGTAGTTTTTAATGGTGGGCGTTCAATCACCACATTTTCCTGTGGTGAGGCCCACCTGAGATTTCGATCATCTTAATATTTGGAACCACATGCTCAAATGTGTTGGAAAAACGGATGGACAGCGTGGATATATGAGAAATCATCAAGGTGGGCTCCACGGGAAGGGTAAGACCCACTAAGGTATTTTCCTGGTAACACCTAATCTGCTTCCGTGGCAGTTAGGCATGGAATGGGCTGGGCGGGGTCTGGATTTGAACTGGTCGGGGGTGGGCCTTTAAGCTGGCCCGTTCAAAAATTAGATTTTACTGGGGCAAGGCCCAGCAGTGGGCAAAGGCAGAGCCAGGTCGGACTATATAGGGCCCAAACCCTGTGGCTGGTCCTTGCCAGGCCTGGGCCTAATCCATCTCTTGATTAAGTGGGCCACACATTCACAAAGAAAGTAGACATGTAGAAAAATGAAACTAATGGTCCACATACAAGAAGCATATGTTATCTAACCATATTTTTTTGACTTAGTGTCTCGAACTGACTCAGTTAAGTTGTCTGAGTAAATTCGGACCAGTCATATCCAACTCAATCGAATGTGCCAAAAATAACTATATGCATAACAGATGTGCCCCTAAAAAAGGTGAAAATTACTGTATGCATGAGTTAAAATAAGCAAAAATCATAGTAATTGGACATAACAATTCAATCAACATTAGAGGCTCTCTCATTGAATTTGGACATCCGAGATTTTCCTTTGTAACTGCGCATTTAGGGGGTCATCCTTTGAATGGTTAGCGGTCCTCTATCAGATGGGTTTTTCCAATTGATGTTCCACGTGGAGTGAAGTAACGGCTTGGATTGAATGTGTGGTACTACCAAGTGCAAGCATGAATGAGCGTGTATGCAAGCTGTAGCAGATTTTATTTTTATTTTATTTTTATTTATCACACGCACACACACCCAACACACTTACGCTAGTAGAGTTTCACCACCTATGGATACTTGAACCCTTGACCGGGTGTTGAAACTCCTGAGAGTCTACCACCCGAGCAAGAGTAAGGATCCACGGTAGCAGAATATTACATGCTTCTATTTACACTTGACCGGTCGCAGTCCACATCGTCTAAAATGATGGTGCCATATGTCACACTATCATATGAATGACGGGAGGCAAATTAATTGCACTTGTACTTTGAGACAAATCTGATCCATACTTTCAGGCATGCGTTGCAGCCAAAAACAGTATGAGTCAAAGTCATGTGCACATTTGTGATCGAGAAAAAAGAGATTGTGTAAACGATACTTGACCGTCACACATGAATGATACATGTAACTGAATGATACATGTAACTAAGCAATGTATGCAGTAAGCCACATAAGGACCTATCCATGTCCAATATCTTGCAGTCTATTATACATACAACAAGGCTGGCTCACACAATCATGTTGAAAAGAGGAATTTCTTAAAGACAATTGCCGCTTTTGCAAATATTAAGGAAGTCTAGGAGACATATTTTTTCATACTCAGAAGAAAATCAATTAATAATGACATAAAAAATTCAAATCTAAATAGAATATGGTCAAGTCATCTTTACCAGTTAGGAAACCTCTATCGGAGGTCCGGCCTTACAAAAGCACCTTAATTTAGATTGAAACAAACACGATAAAATTAATGAAAATATAAGAAAACATATAAATAACACATGATTTTTATACGAAAAGCCTTTGTGAAAAAAAAAAAAAAACAAACAACGGCACAAAACGATGACAAATCTAGCACTCAAAGAAATTTACAGGGATGGAGAGAATTTACAATCAAAATCCTAATTATCTCTCTCAGAGGCTTTAAAAAAATACAAAAATTCAGAACTCACTCGTAACCCAAAGATAATCATTTGAGTACAATACTGAAAGGGAAATATATATATATATATATATATATATATATATATATATATATATATATATATATATATATATATATATATATATATATATAAAATACCCTTTCAAGGGTTTATTAACACTTGGCCCTTGTTAGCATGTGAAATATCGATCCGTAACATAAGAGGTTTGGATAATCAGCCATGTAAATTTTCTTAAATTTTCAAATAAACAGAGTCTATTGCATACAACTAAATGTATAAAAGATTATGTATGCCTCTTGCTATTTCAAACATACACATTTAGAAAATGTTTATTGAAGTCTCATGTTAGAACTAAGTTAGCAATTGTTTCTGCAGAGATTGCTTTTGATATGACTCTATTAATTAATGCTTAGTAGGGTTGAAAGTTGGGCGGGTTCAACCTGACTGACCTGTGACCGACCTGACATTGGGTTGGGCTCGGGCAGGATGTATCGAGTCCGATCTTAGGCTTGGGCTATACAAACACCAACCCGATAAAACTTGGGTCGGGCTCGAGTTGAGGTCTTGGGTTGCCCAACCCAACCCAACCTAACCCGAACCCGATCAATATATAAGTTACTAATAAATTATAATAGTGTGGATTGTTTGTGTTGAAGAAGGCATAGGAAATTCCATTGTTGTTGGGTCTTATTGGTCCACATCATTTTTGATGACTTAACGCAAGTAAGATATGTCAGATTTTATTCTCCCAGATAGATTACGTGCTACACAACATGACTTTTAAAGAAATAGTTGTCTTATATTTTAACTTGTTTGTTTAGAAAAAAAATGAAGTCCTGTACTATAAATAACTACCTATATAATTAATAAAATTATAGATACAAAAAATAAGACATGTATTGAAATACAATAGATTAATATAATAATGAAAATATTATCATATAGCCACCCAATCAACCTGACCAACCTGACTGAGCCCGCTTGGGTTGGGCTTGGGTCGAGAATTCCCAACCCAAGGTTGAGCTGAATTAGGGTTGATGTACAAGAACCTTGGGTTGGACTAGGGTTGAGCACCAACTTAGCCCAACCCGCCCGACTTTCAACCCTAATGCTTACAGGTAGACTTACTTGGATAGGACTTTTGTTATATAGAGAGTACATCTTTAATAAAATTCTAACAAGTGCGTATCTTTAACATATCTTTTTAAAATTGATCTACACTATGTATAACAAGGGTGCCACATAACACCTTCTAAATCGGTTAATCTAGTTAGACCGCTTTGCTTCTCCGTACCTTCAACTTGTCCTTTAATTCTAGCCACGCCGTCGTGATTTTGATGGCCTTACTTCTTTTATAAGTGTTAAGATATTTCGTGGAAAGGGCTAGTGGGTAGCACTTTCTCTGCATGTGAAAAGATGATGCCCCCCTTCCATGAGCCTTTACTTGGTAGTATTTGGATTAGTACGCCACATGTATAGTGTCTTTCTGTCCTACATGCCATAATAACCATGGGTGACACCACACGTCTATTTTTCCAACATATTTTGAAGTATCAAACAAAAAATGAGGCAAATCCAATTCCAAGGTGTGACCACACCACATGAAAGGTTATTATAATATTTATTTGCCATCCAAACTGTTAATTAAGTCATACGAGCTGGATGAAGAGAAAACACAAATATCAGATTGATCAAAAACTTTTACGACCTCTAGAAGTTTTTAATGGTGGTCTTTCAATCATCACTGTTTCTGTGATGTGGTCCACCTGAAATTTAAATCTGCATCATTTTATCAATCATGTCCCAAAATCAACAGCAAAATAAATGGACGATGTTGATTTAAAAAAAAAAAAACATATATCGTGATAGGGTTCATAGAGCACCATCCAGTCTCGCTCTGCAGAGACGTTCACATGGACCCCACATATCCGCATACGTCCTCATGCAGGGAGACGTTAATGCATGAACCGGGTGAAATGGGGGCACGACGGGTGGGTAGCACCGTCATTTGATAAAAGTAAAATCATGCGAACTATCAAACAGTAATATAGGGGGTTGACCAGGGGTAAAGTTGACATTTTCTTATTTAATCGCTCATTCCGTGTCTTCACCTGATGGTTTCAATGGTGGGCATTTCCTCCCCATGTCTCCCAGTTTTTCATTGGATCTGGGCCATCTAAGTTGTGGATCAGGCTGGCTTTTGGGATCTACGTTTCAAACAATGGGTGAATGCATCTAATGGACGGTTGGATGGCACTCACACATCATGGGAAGCACCACACAGCATGAACATATGGTAATTACCTTGTGATGGAACACGTGTAATCATTCTCATTAATTTCAATGGTGTGGCCTGTCCGATGGGTGGGCCAGCCTAACTATTGCCCTAGATGATCTCGATGATCCATCTTTTGTGGAACATGGATTGTATGGTGAGCGGACTTAGCATACTCATTAGAAACCATATGGATATATTGTTTTATCCACACTGTCTATTCAATTTCTCAGCTCGTTTTAAGACACGATATAAAATATGAGGCAGATCCAGCACTCAAGTAAAATACACCGTAGAAAATGGTGGGGATTAAATGCCTAACGCTGAAAACTTATCCAGCCACGTAAGTTTTGGATCAAGCTGATATTGTTTTCCCTTCGTATATATCTTTACGGCAAATAAACATCAAGGTGGGCGGAAAAAAGTTTCAACGGGTATCCTTATTTCCATCGTTTCCTGCTTGGTGTAGCCTACTCAAGCTTTTCTTTTTAAGACCAATAGCAAAACAGGTAGATGGCATGGATAAAAACACATGCATCATGGGAATTGTGGTGAGTCCGACAGAGTCGGCTCGCGCGCCGATCCACGTCCTCTTTTATGGTACTCTGATGTCCTTAAGCTACACGTTGACAGGGAAGACTGGGCTGTACTTGAAAGGCGAGCATGCAGTGCTTGCATGTTGCTGAGACAGGTTGATGCTGCCCGCTGGACATTTTGAATTACTCGCTTGTTGAGACTCGCAATGGGGCCCACTGCATGTGGACTCTGTGATCCGTACAATATGGCAAGGGGCCTGGCGTATGTGAGATGGAGAGTGGATTAAGTGCGGCCGCCTCGCCCAAGACAGTGCTGCCCACCTTGATGAATGTATTCTATATCCACACCGTACATCTGTTTGTCCAGACTATTTTAGCCCATGCACAAAATTGAAACAGATACAAATATCAGGTGTACCGTACCATAGGAAAAAGTGGTAATCACCGAAAACTTTTTGTGGGCCACAAAAGTTTCGGATTAAGCTGTTTATTTTTTTTTCTTCCATTATGGCAAATAAACATTACAGAAACATTAACGTGAGCCATAGGAAAATTTTAACGGCGGAGCATTCATTCACCATAGTATGGTCCACCTAAGATTTGGATCTGCTTCATTTGTGGGCTTATGCTCTAAAATCATCCAGAAAAATGGATGGACCGTGTCGATTTAGAATACATACATCAAGGTGGGCCCATGGTAAGTGCCACACGGTCTTGGGGGAGGCGAAGGCCGCACCTAATCCGCTCCCCGTGAGATGGGACTCAAATGCGTACGATCCCACGATTCAGAACACGTGACAATGGCTTCTTTTTGATAGGAGAAATGCTAAGGCATCTCAACTACGCTGCTCTCCCACCGCACCATCTAATGATCCGAACCGTTCTTCTTGAAGATCTCATCGCGGATGGGCACATATCCGAGATCTCACTGGTCTTGATGGTCAGTGATGAAATATCTGAAAAGCCCACGCTTTCACGGTTAGTATTCAAGAGAAATGATCATCTACGAGCAACGGTACCCCAGCTTATGGTGGTGTCCCATGTTTCCCGCTAATACGATGCTCTATTAGGAAATCGATACCATGGAAACGATGGGGCCCCCATTAAAGACAGCTTTCGTCCAAAATCAGACTGATCTGCTCACTGGTTGGGCCACTCATGTATGTTGAGTCAGACCATCGGTTGGCCATTGATTCCAACTGTGTTCCTCGGTTGATGACCAGATCAAGCTGATTTTCTTACTAGGTGATATTTATGGCGGGACCTACCATTTTAATGGTACTGATGTCATCCTACTCGCATGAATAGCCAGTCTCCATTGTTTGTAACGGCACTCGGTAGGTGGAAAGTCTAAAACATGGATTTGAGCCGTCCATTGAGTCCAGCCACCGTACTGAGTTGTCATTGTGCCAAATCAGGGTCAATCAACCAATCATATTTCTAGGATCATCGGATTAAATTAATTTAGCAACTAAGGCTCGGTCAAGCGGTTGCACCATCTCGCTTAAAATTATAGCTAATCTAAACGGTCCATTTTGCAAGCAAATGATGTGGTGACTCGATGGTCCAATGGCCCAATGGCCTATGAAGAGTGGGTTGGATGAATTGTGAGGTTCAGTCATGTCAGGATTGGACCTCCCATGTGTTAATATACATCAATTGCACCAAAATACAATTCAAAGTTTCAAATTAGTGGACCAAGCAATCAACGGTTGTCTGGGCACAAAACGGATGGGCAGTGCGGCCTAGCAAAAATCCACCAATTAAATGATCAAATGAACTCTTTCATGTCCTAAGAACATGGATGATTAGAAAAAATAAAAATAAAAAATAATAGAGCCCACTAGGATGGAATGAACGCATGCGCAAGATTGAAGTTGCTCATCAACGTCACACATACTGAAAAAGTCACCAAATTAGATATTAGGATCTTTTAATATGTGAAATTCTTGGAGGCATGTTCCACCCAAAGGATGCATGAGATCAATGGTCTGGATCAGCGTTCCATAGGGCTGAAAGTTGGGAGGGTTCAACCCAACTGCCGGTGCCCAACCTGACATTGGGTTGGGATTGGGTAGGATGTATCTGGTTCGGTCTTGGGCTTAAGCCATGCAAACATTAACATGTTAAAATTTGGGTTGAGCTCAGGTTGAAGGTCCAAGTTGCCTGGCTTGGCCCAGACTCGATGGATATATAAGTTTCTTGTAAATTAGTTATAATTGAGTTTGGATAGTCTATTTTGAAGAGCTCCTTGTAAATTAAATATAACTGAGTTTACATTGTCCATGTTGAAAGTGCAAAAAATTCCAATGCTGTTAGGTTTTACCGTTCATGTCATTTTTAATGACTCAATCTAATAAGATATGCCTGATTTCTCTCTCCCCAATATATTGCTTGATATATGTTATGATTCTTAAAAGGAGCAATTGTCCTATATTTTAGCTTATTTGTGTTAGAAAAAATAAATTTTTTATGATAAATAACTACATATATAATTAATAAAATTACAAGTCTAAGAAATAAGACTTTTATTGAAAAAAAAAATAAACTAATATAATAATAAAAATATTAGAATATATTTATCTGACCAAAGCCGTTGGAATTAGACTTCGATCCAGGATTCCCAACCTAAGGTTACATTGGGTTGGGTTAGAGCTGGGGCACAGGAACATCGGGTTTGGCTAGGGTTGAACACCAACCCAGCCCGATCCGACCTGACCCGACCGCCCTACTTTCAGGCCTAGCTATCCATCAGTCCCATTTGTCATAATAAATGAAAACAGCCGTATAGTCTTTAAAAACAAAAGTCACGGGATCCTCAAAGCTTTACGATGAAAAACGATCAGATGCAACGGCTGTTCCTAATTAAGGAATTTCTTTCACAGCAGCGTGTCATTTTAATCGGATTCATGCAAAAAGCTGGGAGATGCATTGATAATTGCCTGCCACGAAAATCAGGATAAACAACTCATTGGGTGGGCCACAAGGTAATATCCAACCGATAGATTGGCATGATTTTCATCCCAGCTAACCATTATTGTGTGTCCCACCTTTTTCATGGATCGGATATTAGTGAACATGTTGTATCAGATACACCAGTTACATCAAAGTGGGCCCCACGGAGATATTTGTCGTTGTTTGGGCTATTTTAGACATTTTCTGAAATGGATGCATGTGAAAGTGCAACATTGTCCGCCAAACAGGGGCAGGAGCGGGCAGCTGACGGAACGAATCCGGGCAGGCCACGCCTGTCAACGTAGACGGGTCAGCGTAGCCGGCAGGAGAGACCCGATGATGACGTCATCAAAGTAAGATATTCTCCTCTTTTGTTGCGAGGAGCTGTCAACGTCAGGTTTTTCGGGCAGTGGGCAGTCGTTACGGTCAGCAGGTGACGTAACAGCTGACACACCGTAAATCAGAACGTACTGAATGCCTGCTCTATAGTCTACACAAGTTAAGTAAAGGATTCTCACCTCAACAGTAGCATCATGTCTGCTGAAAGAACCTGCAACCTTTCTTGGAGTGGGACGCTGATTCGGTGAATCCGGAAAACAACAGACGTCGGTAAATCCGTTACTGTGGGGCCCACCTTTATGCATGTGTTTTATATCCACTCCGTCCATAGCTTTTGTTGGATTATTTGAGTGTATGAGATGGAAAATGAATTAGATCCTAATCTCAAGTGGATCAAACCTCAGGCAAGAGTGTTGATTTAACGCTCACTGTTAAAAATTTAATGTTTATTTGATTTAACGTTGTTATACACGTGGCAGTCTAAGAGGACCGAAATGGATTGGCTACTCCCCCTGCCACTAGCCCAGTTCTCTATGGGCCCCGCCATGATGCGTGTGTTTCATCTACTCCTTTCATCCATTTTTACAGGTTATTTTAGTTTTTGATCCCAAAAATGAGAGGGATATAAATCTCAGGTAGACCACACCACAGGAAAACAGTAGTAATTGGATATCCATCATTAAAATCCTCCTGAAGCCCACTATACTATTTATTTGACATCCAATCTGTTGATTAGGCCTTACAGGCCTAAATGAAGGGAAAAATGAAAGACCAGCTTGATCTAAAACTTGAATGGCCCTCAATTTTTTTTTAATCTTCTACGTAAACACCGTTTCCTGTAATATGGTCCACTTGAGATTGAGATATACCTCATTTTTAGGCTTATACCATAAACTGATTTAGAAAAATAGATGGACGGAATAGATAAACACATACCATGATGGGCTCATACCATAAACTGATTTAGAAAAATAGATGGACGGAATAGATAAACACATACATCATGGTAGGGCCCACATAACACCACCGACCACTAGCCATTGGCTGGTGGCAGGGCAAGTAGCCAATCGGTTTCCCGGGAGCAGGTCTTGTTGGGACGCGGATTGCCTGCCAAAGCCTTTTTCAGCCACTTCTGACTAAGTGAACTTAGGTAGGGCCCACCTAAAAAACCTACCTTTCTGACATTTTGCCTGGTAATGTTCGGACCTAAGCTAAAACAATGAAGCAGATTTAAAATTCAGTTGGCCCCCACCGCAAGAAACAGTGAGGATTGAACATACGCCATTGAAACATTGGCAGGTTACTTAAGCTTTGGTTTAGAATAATATTTTTATATCACTATGGATGGCATTAAAAATGTTGATGGAGCAAGAGATACTTCAAAAATAGGCATTTCCCTACTGACTTTTCCAACCCAGCGGCTCACCTTAGTTTTGGATCTACTTAACTATTATGGATGTCCTACAACTTAGAATCCATGGTCATATGGAGATCCTAGCCGTTAAGTTTTCTCACTTCTCCCTGATCAGTGTCACTTTTAAATGCTGGTCCACCTCCGCTCTTGTATTACCCACTTGATGGACGGTTCTGTACCACCATACACGGGTGCAATGGAAAGCAGCCGGCTTATGATTATTATTATCTTTCGCCCTGTTCCCTGGTCAGACGAAAGTAGCCGCATTATGGATTCAGCAGATACGAATCTATCGTCCCAATGCCGACAATAAACCAGATACATTACGGCTGGGATTGCCTATGCCCCCGAGACAGAAACTCCTGTGCCACCCATGGTAAGAAGCTCTGTGGGGTCCACAAAGATGCCACAAATATTACCCTGATACAAAACTTCTGTGGCCCCCACAAGGTTTCCAACGGTGGGTGTTCAATCCGTGCTCATTCATGTGGTATGGATCTGACTGATTTTTATAAACCTGTCCTACTGTGGTTTTGAAAAACTGATGGACAGAGTGGATTTGTCCCGGGCATCTCTGTGGGCCCACACATATTCTGACAACAGGGAAACACGCAATCCGCTTGCGATACCTTACCTGCTACCATAATGCTAGCAGTCAAGCGTACAGCCATAGCATGGGTAGTTATTTGGGACGCGGATTGCGTCCAACCGCCCGCCCGGACGGATGGGCAGTGCGTAACGCTTGATACGAACGGAAGCCGATTGGGTGGTGTCTCCAACAGTCCCACCCGGATGTATGTCTTTTATCTCCACCGTCCATCCCTTTTGCCAGCTCATTTTAGGATATGAGCCGAAATATTAAAGCATATAAAAAATTCAAGCAGAACACAGCCACAGAAAACCACGGTGATTGAATGCGCGACATTAAAAATATTGTGGGAGGCCACGAAATTTTTGGATCAAATTGATATTTGTGTTTTCCCTTCTTCATACATGTCTCTATGACCTTGTCAATGGGTTCGATGGTAAATAAATATCACGGTGGGTCGTACGAAGGTTTCAACCGTGTGTGTCATTATCTCTACTATGTGGTCTCCTCGACCTTCAGATCTATTTCATTTTAGTCATATTTGGGCTCATGCCTAAAATAATATGGTAAAACAGATGGACAATGTGGAAATAAAACACATACGTCCTAGCTGGTCACCAACCAATCAATATCTGGCACGAACGCAAAGGGATATTTGAATACACAAACATATATTAAATCAAACTAAACTAAGCAAATTGTGGAACCTACTGTCCATGTTACCGTCCCAAGGATTGGTTGCAGAATCTTAACATCTAATGGGTGAAAATTAACTATTTGTTGAAATAGGATAATTGGATGTTTTCTTTTTAATTGTCTAATAAATATATCCAACAATGCTATAATCAGATAATCAAATAATCTCAATTTTTTGTTCATGGTATATCTAAACTTGGGCCCATAGTTTAAACAGTTATAATTTTACTAACTGGTATGCCCATTGAGCAGTAAGGTGGTACTGACGTCTCCCATTAGGAGATAGTTTTCCCTTATTTCTCTTTCTCTTGTGTCTCTTAAGTGTGTCGCTTTAGGAGACATCCCTCCCCTCTTTGAGTCCATTTGTCCTTATGGATATACATGTGATATGAAGCATAATTTGAGTGGGTTTTCTCACACACACACACACACACACACACACACAATCTCTCACGGAGTATACATGTATAAGGAGGGGGCATAAGTAGAGAGAAATATTCTGTTCTTTAATTTACATTCTTTTGGATATTCGACGATGAAAAGTTTTTGTATAAAGGAAAAGTGGGAGGGATAAATCTTGTATTATTTTATTTTCTCTTATTTTAATTATATGTTGTTGTCCCCATGTATGTAGGTATATCGTCGAAGCACATAAAGTTTTGTACTTTCTAGCTTTTATTTTTTATTTGTTTATTTTCTTTTTGTAGTTTGGGTTGTCATACATCAATTGTGTGTGGGTGTTTGCCTGCAACGGATAAAGTATCAAAGCTTTTCTCTCCATGTAGTGATGTGAAGTATGCTAAATGTGGCACATGTGTAGTCCAAGCAACACCATTTAAATAATCATGAAAGTGAACATATCAAGAAGGCTGTTGGTAATAAAACTAAAGCAGAGTGGGAGAAATGGAGATGCCCGACACCCTGGGAGTTTTATGTGATTATCATGTACCACTCAAATCGAAAGGAAAATTTTATACGATAATTATAAGACCAATCATGCTTTATGAGATAGAATGTAAGGCACTCAAGGATAACATGTTCATAAAATGAGTATAGCTAAAATGAGGATGTTGAGATAGATGAGTGACAAGACGTCCATAGAACTAAAAACAAATATGCTTTCAGGAACTTAGGAATACCATAAATAGGTAAGATGAGGAAAAATAGACTCAAATGATTTGGTCATATGCAACAGAGAATAAAAACTATTGTGGAATTAAAAGTGGGTTGGTAGAAGTTGAAGGGCCTTGGATTTGATAGTGACCCCTTACCGTATTGAGGTTGGTACTAGTCAATGTTGTAGTCCCCACAATGATATATGTGTTTTATCCATGTCGTATGTCCATCCATTTTGCTAGCTCATTTTAGGGCAATTTTCCAAAAATGAGGTAGATCCAAATCTTAGGTGGACCACACCATGAGAAAATGCCGTGATTAAATGCTCACCATTAAAAACTTCTTGGGTGTGACAAAACTTTTGGATCAAGTTGATATTTGTGTTTTCCCTTCATCTAAATCCAAACGACAGGTTGGATGAAAAAAAAAATATTATAGTAGGCCCTAAGAACTTTTTAATAGTGGGTGTTTAATCATCGTTGTTTCCTGTGGAATGGTCCACTTGAGATTTGGATCTGCTTCATTTTTGAGCTCATGCCCTAAAATAAACTCAAAAATGGATGGATGGTGCGGATAAAACACACCATGGTGAGGCCCACAAAGCTTTTTCATGCACCAACTAATACCAAGATGACAGTATTGGAGGGGTCACTATTGAATATGAATCCAAGTTGAAGGCTATAGAAGGGTAAAGGGAAGGCCCAAAAGGATCTGAGTAAAGGTAATAAAAAATGACCATATGACTTAGAGTCTTATGGAAGCCATGACCCTTGATAACGTGAAATGACAGAGGAGAATTCAAGTAGCCAACCCCAATTAATTGGTATAAAACTTAAATGGTGCTAATGATCTTAAGTTGCATTGATCATGATTCAATCAATGTCTATGATCAGTTGAACACTGGCCATTGCCCATTTCACTTTCAGGCCACCCAATCAAGGAAATAGAACATCAGGGTGGTACAATTTCTAGGTATAATTATAGTCCACCCATGATAGGGCATATGCTTCCTATGCATTGATCAACTAGCATGTACTACATGTAGCATAGATATCTCCCCGATTATTGAGCAAGAAGTTAGATACCCTGACCTGTGAGATGGAATGGAGTGCCGTTCTGAATTTCTATTTCTACAGGTAGGGCTCATGGTTTAGTGACCCACCTCATTGATATTGTAGGCGGGACGTGGGATGGCCATCTGACGAAAAAACTCCTTGATGAAAACCCTTCAATATGTTACCTCAAAAATATTAAGATGTGTTTGGATGCCGCCCATTTTATAGTTTTCATTAAATCTGCATGGACATGTATTTTTTCCATAAAACTGTCCTTAAATATTGATGTAGAGCGGGTCGCAAACAGTTTCATGGCCAAGATGGATCAGAAAAGGCCCGGTCGACAACAGAAGTGATCCGGACTGTCGGACCTTAGATTAGGCGTATCTCGCAATCCGGAATGAGTTATGTGACGTAAAATATATGATTTTGGGGTAGAACGAGCTACTTTAGCCAACCAACCCCACTACGCTAGGTTGCGCAACCCGGAATTGTAACAAATCCCTAGATCGACGGTCGTTTTCCTGTTTTAATTTCATTTTTACTATAAATAGTAAGTTTTGGTTTGATTATAACTCTTCATCCGTCGAGCTTTAGGAGTTGTGCCCAACGTGAAAAGAGCTTAGAATAATTAGGAGAACGGTTTGGTGAAGCTAATTAGGACACTTATTATTTTTGGCCGAAAACCTTGCGCACTAGTAGACATCACGACCGTCTATAAATAGTAAGTTTGCTATTTGTAGTAAGTTGCGGATTCTAGGAGTTTGAGTTGTAGTTTGATTCTGATTTCTTTCCCATTGCTTGGTACCCCTATTTAAAGGGTTGTGAACTCGTTTTTATTCATCAATTAATCAATTTCAAATTTATTAGAATTTAATTTTATTTTATACTTTCTTTCCTCGTGGATTCGAGAAGCCTCTGTGAGGAGTCTAGAGAAGCTCTGTAAATTCGGAGTAGTTATCCTCATCATGTTCATCCAAATATATTGCCTCACAAATATTAGAAGTGTCTTTGGATGCCATCCAATTTACATTTTTCATTAAATATGCAGTGTACATGCATTTGTCTGTCTTCTCCCATTTTCTAAAGATGTGCATGACCAGACATTGATTGATTGCCATTAACACATGAGCTCATATCTGCCACTTGTTTGAAAAAGCCCAACCCTTCATTAAAGTCTCCATCACAAGGTGGGCCATAACCTCGTAGGAATTTTTAAATTAATATGTTCTGGAGGGTTTATAAAAAATGATGTATTTTTTAAAATTCAGAAAGGAAACACTATATATATGAGTATAATATAGGATTAAGGTAGAAGAGAGAGCAAGGAGAGCTAAATCATTTTTAGAGTTTTAAAGGGAGAAAACTTGGGCGCATATGTAGGTTAATCTATCTCTTGTACTTTCATTCTCATAATAGATTGCTTGTCGCTTTATGATATAATTTTTTCCTGCAGAAGTTTTTCCACATAAAATTGTGTTTCTTTGATTTACTTTGTTTGTGTTCATCTTTTATTTGTGTGATCTAAATTCAAAATTTACTTCCGCGGCTAACAACAAAAATTATAGGAGGTGATACATGGGTATAGCACAAAGCCAGTTAAAGATTCCATACAGAAAGGGAAGCTGAATGCCAAAGCCACCTAAAGATTATGAGAGGTGATACAATGAGTTCGAAAATGTAAAAGCAGATGTTGGATAGCCTTACTAGCTCACTTTACCAGAAGGAAGAAAGAATGCTCATCAGCTACCAGGACTAGAGAAAGGAAATTAACAGTTTACAAGGCAACCTTTCTAATTCTGAATTCTCATTTCCATGAAAATTAAGATTGTGTCATGATTTGTTTGAATTAGACCCTGAAAATAAAATCACGAAGTTCATGTTGTGCAGACTTCTGATTGAAGATAGCCATGGAATTCTACATTTGTTTTAGATTTTAAGGTTGTACGAATGGGACTCATGGCCCACCAATCCAAAATGCTGATATGATGGGATTCACTCTAGATGGCCCATGCACTCGATCGAAATCCCAATATGGTATTTTGTTCGTTGAATGTGAGTCATGATTACTATATTTTCTTTCTTAACCATTTCTTTGTGGGCCACATTTTGAACGTTTTTTATTTTAAATATTTTGTTGCACGAACCATTCGCAGTGGGCCCATAACATCAAGGGTTTGGATCAAAGAACTTGGCCTCACTTGTACAAATTAAACAACGTTGGCTGTACCATACAATCTTATGCAATCTCTCCACCGGGGGATTGTTTAAGGTGGGCCGCAACGTGCAAAGTAAATTGACGGTTGCAGATGCTTTTCTAACCATTCATTTGTTTTGATTGCTATGGCCCACCTAAGGTGTTAAATGGCCGCTTATGCTCTGCCTCGGATGGTCCATGAACAGATATCCTATCCGTAGAATCTTGGGTCTTTTTCTTTAGTTGAATGTGGACCCTTGGTGTATTTTCAAGCACCGGTATGTTTTCGTTGTAGGAGCTATCCAATGTGGGGTCCAATTATGCCAACGTGTTGAATTTCTGAACTTCGGGGCCCCACTTAGATGGTCAACCATCTGCCGTCCATTTCAACGACCGACATAGGTTTTGGACCAAGGGTATTTAGGTAAATTCACATATCAATGCCTTCTCCACCTCTGTCATTCCCCCATAAAGATGGACTCTTCACCCTTCTCCCAAACTATCTTCCAACCCCCAAACCCCCCACCCCCCTTTGCTTTTCCCATGGCCCATGGTATCCACGACAAGATCTCTCCATCGGCCCATCTTCTGAATGGCCATGATCACATACATCCTCATTTCACTCTTCCATGGTCTCATCACCATACACCCCATATCTCTCCCTCAACCATCTTCTCCAATCCAGCCCATGACAAGGCTAACCATCTACATGCCATGTTTAGGTCCATAACATTCACAACAAGATCTTCCCATTGGCCCATCCTCTCAATGGCCATGATCACATCAACCCCGCATTCATGGCTGCATCTCCATACCTCCCATATCTCTCCCTCACCCATCTTCACCAAACAAGTCCACGACAAGGCCAACCAATTACAGGCCATGTTTAGGTCAATAAGATTCATAACAACATCTCCCCATTGGTCCATCCTCTCAATGGCCATGATCACATCAACCCCACATTCCCATGTCATGCATCCATGGCCCCATCACATCTCTCCCTCACCCATTCTCTCCAATCCAACCCATGGTAAGACTAACCATCCACATGCCATGTGTAGGCCCTATCCTACTTGAGCTTTTATTTTCAAACACCATGATACATGCACCTATAAAATAATCTGCATGTACACTCTACTCATGTATCATGGTCATGAAGGAACTACACCGGAGTTTTTACCTATGATTCTTGACCTTGTAAGACCTTTTTTGAGTCCCGTAGGACCCAATAGCCAGATCTACAAGGTGGTCACAAACTCAATGGCTGTTCCAAGTAGCCAAGGGAGCCATCAAGAATCTACCTGTAATGCTTTTCATCTCCGTTGTAGACTCAGCTATTAACCTCTCTCTATCCCTCCTGAGCAATGGATATGTATCTCTTGTTTGATTGCTTTGAGAAACTTCCATTTTTGTTTTTTGCTGTGAAGTATGCTTGTACGAGGTATGTTCCACTACAACCATTGTAGCATAAGCTTATTCTACAAATACGATTGTAGGGCCCACCATGATGCATGGTCCACGTTCACTCCGTCTTTAAGTGCGCTCTCAAAGTTCATCCCGTGAGGTGGTGGATCACACCGCAAGAACAGTTGGGATGGGGAGCCACCATTAGCACATTTCAGATTGTGTACAAGGCCCACCGTGACTACTGTAAGCCATCTAATCCATTCATAAGATGGGATTCGTAAAGAATAAAGGACCCTTCAAATATCAGGCCATTCCAAAACTCAGGTGAGGCACATTATCTGATTTTAGTAGTTTTGTACACTTGATTTTACATTATACAGCCCCTGAGCTTTGGATCGGCCTAATTTTTAGCATCCACAAAGAACATAAGGGGGCACACACAATGGACGGAGTAGATTTCATGAACATGTCATGGTTAGCCCCATGCATTTAGTTATAGAAGAAGCTTATTCTACAAGCATGAAGTTGTTAGTTTCTATTATTTTTTTACGCAACTGATGATATGGTAATTCATTATAAGTGGAGATTGCAGATGGATAAATGGTATACTATATTGTGCGTCGTCACAGCATGTCCACTGCCCACATTTGCCGATCTAAGCCGTTATTGGACGCGCCTCTGTGCATCCCCAACTGTGGGGCCCATCACTATGTATGTTCTTTACATCCAAGCCTTCATCCGTTGTGAAAGCTCATTTTAGGGTATGATCCAAAAAATGAATCAGATTCAAATCTCAGGTGGACCACACCACAGGAAACAGTGGTGATTGAATATCCACCATTAAAAACTTCTCGCGGGCCACCAGAATGTTTATTTTCCATCCAACCTGTTGATAAGGTCGCAAAGACCTCAGTGAAGGGACAACACACATATTAGCTTGATCCAAACTTTTGTGGCTCACAGGGAGTTTTTAATGGTCAATCGCAACTATCTCCAGTGGTATGGTCCATCTGAGATTTGGATCTTCTTCATTTTTTGGAATTATGCCCTTAAATGAGCCATCCAAATGGATAGACGGCATGGATGTAAGGCACATATATACACCGCGGTGTTCCCACAGTCAGGGATCCACTGAAGCCACGTCTGTCCAAAATCATACCTTTTGTGAATGGACCATACCCCAACGTCAGCATTCATAAGAACTTCCTGATTCTCCAATACGAAGCATCAAACCGACGGTTAGAAGGGAAATAGACAATAGTACGAAGTCATAAGGGGAATCAGATGGTCAGCAATGAATGATCAGTGTTTTTAGTCTCTGCTATATTGAAAAACGGCCCCACATTTCATAGAGGGTGGATAGGCCTGCATATCATGTCACGTGATCAAATGTACCGTTAATGAGTTGCATGAGAACAATGGAATTGATATCATAACGTGTTTAAATCCACTTTCCATTATTGGAACAAACTATAGTAGGCTTTTTGTCTGTCCGAAAGATATAAGAAGTGTAATATTTCAATTCTCGAAATAAAAAAACTTGGATACTCTAGAAGAGTTTGATACATGATACGCAGGCACTTAGAAATTAGTTAGACATTCCGTACGTTGCATATAACTAATCAAATTAAATATCTTAGATTATGAGACCAAGTGTAGATGTATCATGTAAAAAAAAAAGCTTATTTGGTTTTTCTGACAATATATAAGGTTCGTGGACACTTGTTGAATGGTTAAAAATGAGAAATCTACAATGGTCCTATTTCAAAAAGGAAGTGTCCGCATATCAGAGTTTAGGGTTGTGATTCAGTGCCTGCGTATCAACCATCATGCAAACCTGAGTATCGATATATAACTCCTAGCTATTTAATCTTGTCTTTCTTTCATTGAAAGCAGTTTGTTGGTGCAGTACTTATTAACCATGCATTTGCCTGCCAACAATGGACGGTTTAAGTGGACAACTGAGAGGATATCCATTTAGAACGCATGGCCATCAATGGCCTGGTTTTTTAACGGCTGAAACTTCCATCTCCTCTCACAACGGATGAAACGGCACCCTCTCTCTTGTAATGGTTTTCCAATAATTAATGAAAACTTCACGGAAGATGTGCATACTTTGAATGAGCGCATGGGCTGTAAGTGGCCACCGTGATGTATGTGTTTTGTCACACGACCAATCCATTTATCCGTGGCATGCATTTTATGGAGGAAGCGGATTGCGTACTGAGTAACTCAGTACGGTAAGCGTACTAGGTAAACTCTCTGGGGTCTACTGTGATTTACATATTTTATCGATTCCGTCCGTCCATTTTAACAGATAATTATATGACTTTATCCCAAAAATGAGATATATCAAAATCTCAAGTAGACCTCACCACGGGAAATAGTGTGAATTGAAATTTTACCATTGAAAATTTCTTGGGGCTCATAGAAGTTTTGGATCAAGCTAATATTTGTGTTTTCCCTTCATCTATATCTGTGTAATCTTATGAACAAGTTAGATGACAAATAAACATCACTGAGGGCCCTAGCAAGGTTTTAACAGTGGAAGTCATTATTCGCATTGTTTCCTTTAGTGTGGTCCAATTAAGCTTTGGGAATACTTATATTTTAGAATCAACCACTAAAATGATACGAAAAAAACGGATGGATAGCGTGGATAACTCACATACATTCATAGTAGGCCCAACTAAGTTTACTTAGTACGATAAAAGTATACCGAGTAACTTAGTACCCAATCCTATTCCTTTTATAGAATAGTACTAAAGCTTAGGTAGATCAAAGGCTTAAATGGACCGCACTACATAGAGCAGTAATGTTCAAGATGCTATCCTATTTATAAAGTTGCATGGACCTAGATGATAGGAAAATACAAGAATCCATATCCTCTACTTGCTATAAACAGTAAGATCTTGCATAGGCTACCTTTAATGCAATAGTTAAGTGATGATGTGCACGAATCACATTGCAAAAAAGTAAGATTTTCTGCTTAAGAGTAAATGAAGGATGCGGATTCAAAATACAAATATTAGCGTGATTTAAAATTGTTATGTCCTACAAAAAGCTTTTAATGGTTATCCACTACTATTTCCGTGGTGTGGTCCACTAGAGATTTGGAGCTGCTTAACTTGGGGATCACGTTCTTAAATGATCTTAGAAAACAGATGGATGGCGTGGATATTAAACAAATTCATTAAAGTGGGCCCTACACGGTAAGGGTAACATCCATTGAGCTGTTACCTGGGTACAGCTAATCCGCTCCCCTATTCGACGGCGTGGATATGACTGTTTGTTTGCCTTAATTTTATAACATGGGCCATAAAAAATAAGGCCCAACTGATGAATGGTCCAGATCATCTTAGGGTGCACCCATCTTGTTCATCTTACTTACCTTCGCATCCGTCGAGAAGATACGGGTTCCCTGGGAAACCTGGATCACAGGAGCAACGGTATCCGATCCCTGTATTGGAGTCAAAGCAACGGCTATTAAAGCTTCTGCGTGCGAAAGCAGTGGTGTTTTCTTGAGATTTCTCACACGTATGAATCTACTGGATGGACGGTCAAGATCCAAGGGATGGAAAATAATCTACCAACGGGAGTGAAGAACGGACCAGTGGGTTAACTCACTGAGTGAGATGTCAATCACTTGTCCCATCTATGAAGGGCCCATATGTCTGCATTTACGGATGATCCGGACCGTCCATATCGTGGGCCTGTAAAGTGGGAAAATCTTATCATCCGATGAGCGACATTTTTTGAATGCATGGTTAAAAATGAATATGGTCAGCGGCCACACTCAAGAGAGAATGCCCCCATATTTGTGATTTTTAGACAGCTGCGGATCAATGGTTAGGATCAGTAGATGCATGGTCCAGACCGTCCAATCATGCAGCGACAATGTGTCTCGTGCGTCTGACATCGATTGAAGGCGACTCCAATGCGAAAAGTCTCTTGTTAGTTGCTAAAGGGGAAACTTTGATACTCTGGCAGAGTATGATGATTGATACACAGGCACTAAGAAATTTTATACATTTCGAACCATTAACTAATATAAAACCACATAAACTGTGAAACACAATTAAGATGAGTCACAAACCGAAAATCAAAGTGATTTAATAACCAGAATAGCAGATAAGTTGACTTCTAATATACAGTTGAGATTAGAAATATCCAATGGTCAGAGATAAAAATTGTTAAACCAGTTTGATTTCTGGATGATGTCCTGCTCGCAGTGCGTCTTCTAGTTTGGGCGGTTTAATTTGAGTCAGTATTTGCTTCGTGCCCAATAACAGAGTACCTCTGTCATAGTATTAAATAACGTCCTTTGTAAAAAGTGGGGATGTGTGGCTGAGACTAGGGCTGAACATAAACCGAGCTCACTCGGTTAGCTCACTTGACTCGGCTTGGTTGAGGTCCCAGCTAAATTTTTTAGCTCGTAAAAAAAAACATAAAAATCGAGTCAAGCTTGAACCGTAGGAGCTCGACTCTTCTTTGTGTCAAACTCAATTCAGTTCGGCTCAGCTTGAGCTACGGGTAATTTATAAATTAATTATACACACACACGAAAGATAAAATTTATCTTTACAGAACTTGAGCATCATTGTAGCTTTCATTTCAACTTGTTTTATAAAATAGTTGTAGGCACTCAAACTTGACTTGAAAGATTGAGCTTGTACTTGACTCAAATTTGGCTTGAGTTGACACGAGCTGTTGACCAAATTAAGCTTCGCCATTACAGTCCAAGGACTGAGCTGAGCCAAACTCAAGCTAAGATAGCCTATTGGCCGAATCAAGCCAAGCCATGCTAGGCTCGACTCAGTTTGGCTTATGACTAGCGTCGCTCTTGAGGCCTGGGTCTTCACCCGAACTTGGGTTCGATTCGATTGAGATACTCATCCTATACCCACCAGGTCTTCGGATTCATGTCAAATAAGAGTGGTTTACTTGGTTGGACTTCCCGAAACCTCAATTTGCTACTAGAACGATTGATATATGATATAAAACCAACTAGTCCGGACCCAACTCAATTTTGACCAGGTCATATAAATACACCCCACTGAAACTCGCTAGATCCATGTTTTAAGGGGATCCAAAATGGCAAAGAGCCCAACCCAACCGATTTCTTGAAGGGCTAGAAAATTGGACCTAGGCCTGTTAAAATCAATAAGCTCTATTGGTACCAACAGGTCTGGATACCCATAGGCAGCTGTAAGACTTTGATAGAGATGGACAACTTTTGGATGGCCATCGACCGCTTGATTAACTGCTTGGATGAATATCGGCCTCTTGGACAACTCTTGAATGACTATTGACCGATTTATCAAGCTCATTGATGGCCATCGATCGCTTGGTTGACCTTTAGGATGACACTCGGCCTCTTGGACAACTGCTTAATTTGCTTTTGAATTCCTCCCAATTGTTCCCTATCTCGTCATCTTATTAGCTTTGATTCCGTAAAATGCACTCCAAGCATCCTTGGAGATCTTTATCCCACAATATTTTTCTATCGTTTTAACACATCTTTTTCAATTGGGTTTCCCAAAAACGATCAGGAATCCATTCCAACATTGACCCTCAGGTCGCTTCACCTTTGGTAAAATGTGAATGCGATATTAATTCGTTGTTTGGTGCAATAAGTGTGATTGCTCGGTCGTGTAAAAACATCAATTTTAGCCATCTTGATCAAACTTAACCATCTTTATCAAAAAACATCAAAGTTGGCTGACTTGGCTGACTTCGGCCATCTTAATTGAAAAATAGCAAAATCGGCCATTTGATTGAACTCAATCATCTTGATTAAGAGACAACAAATTTGGTCGTCTTGGTCGCACTCGGCCGTCTTAATCAGAAAATGATAAATTCGTTTGTCTTGTTCAAACTTGGCCATTTGGATTAAAAAACGGCAAACTCGGCCATCCTGATCAAACTTGGCCATCTTGATTGAGAGATAACAAATTTGACCATCATAATTGGAAAACATCAACATCAAATGACTTGGGCGAACTCGATCATCTTGATCAAAAAATATTAAAGTCGGTTGACTTGGCCGAACTTCGCATCTAGAATGAAAAATGGAAAAATTGACTGTGACAATGGAGATTGTTGGCCAATCCATTCTGAAGATGACTTATAGTTGATCGAGGTAGTAATACGGCTATAAACTTGGCTCGTTACTTACTGAACTATTTGAATAATTTGGTCACTGTTCAAACAACGTTATTCAGGCATTGGAGGTGGTTTAGGGCTTATTTGGTTTTGTTTTCTATGATATAGTAGATTCTCAAGGAATGACTTATCCCCAGGTATATCCTGGTTTCTTTCTTTAGGAATGAAATTCCTAACCTCCTAGTCTAGTTACCTGATTTCGGTGGATAGCGGAGCGTTCTGTATCTCCTAGATTTGAGATGGATTAATATTTTGTTGTGAAAGAAGAGGTAGCTGCGGTGCTGGCGGTACCGACACTAAATTTCCGATAGAACCAATATCAACAATTGGTTAAGGCACATTTTGTGGCGGTACGATAAGTATTCTTCCAGAAAACATCATATTCAGGCTTCCAGCTAGATTGACCATCCATCTTTTGATGGTTTCAACCTGAATTCACAACTACTCGGCCTAAGCTAGCTCGTAAGTGGCTAAGCCTCCAAGTAGTGATTCAAGTTAAAATTCATTTTCATCAAATAGTGGCAACTCTTCCACCGTGGACATGGCTCATTTAGTAGTATAGTCCCATGATTGACACTGATCCGGTGAATGTGGCAGAAAGTTACTGATCTGTAATTTAGAAACGTTGGAGGTGTTAACAGTACCTTCCAGATTTGGTATGGGCCACACATTCTTGTGCCACTGGTCCCGTCTCAGTCAACTCAGACCCATTAAGACTCAATCTAATTTGATACCATGAGTTAATTTAGTAATGAAGTTGTTGTTAATGACTAGCTGTTTCATTAGATAAATTGCAATAGATGTGGGAAATTAAAAAATTGATTTGCAGCACACATACATTTTTACTGTTTGAAGATTGATAGTGAAACATGTCACATTTTCACACGGCATGACTGCTCGTTGAAAGATATTCAGATATGGATAAATATAATTCTCATGTGAAAAAAATATTATGAAGCTAGTTTTACGATATACTTAATTCATAGTCTATCAATTATATATTCATAATTATTTGTCCAAAAGTGCATTAATTCTTATTAATGTATAAGAGGGGTCAGTTAACCACAGCTGCGACAGCTTGTGCAGCCATATATGAACTGTTTCTACGAACTACATTGCCCAATGGCATCTGTGTCATAACATTCCAATGATTCACTTAGCAAATGGTCAGTCTCCAAGTCTCGGCGTAGCCATGGATGATCTTGGAACCGTCTTAATCTCTCGAGCTCTGCCGCCACTTCCTTCATCGTAGGCCTTTCTTCCCCCTTCACCATTAAGCATCCCTTTGCAAGCTCAGCTACTTGTTGAAGTTGCTCTATCCAACCTTCATCCACAACTCGAGCCTCTATAATTTGGAGCAGACGGTTCTCATTCACATGCGAAAAGAAATGACTAACAAGATTTCTCTCTTCTTCGGATCTAGCAAAACTCACAGGCATCTCCCCAGTTAAGAGCTCTAAAAGAACTACTCCAAAACTATAAACATCGCTTTTCTCAGTTAATTGGCTTGTATGGAAGTATTCCGGATCCAAGTACCCGAAAGTCCCTTGAACTAATGTTGTTACATGTGTTTGATCGAACGGAACTGACCTTGAAGCACCGAAATCGGACACTTTGGCCGTGAAATTATCATCTAAAAGAATGTTGGTAGACTTCACATCTCTATGGATGATTGGTAGTGAAGCTGAGGAGTGTAGATAAGCAAGTGCCCCTGCGGTTTCTGCGGCGATCCTTAAACGGTTTTCCCATGAAATAGAGGACATGTGACCCTCCTTATGGATACAGTCGAAGAGAGTTCCATTTGAAATGAATTCATAAACCAACGAAGGAACTTCTGTCTCCAAACAACATCCAACGATTTTCACCACATTCCTATGGTTGATTTGGGAAAGAATGACAACTTCATTTATAAAAGGCTCAATTTGAGTCTCATCCATGATTTTGGACTTCTTAATGGCAACTACCGTACCGTCTGGTAGAATTCCTTTATAAACCGTGCCGTGACCTCCACGACCGATGATTCTGTTCACATTGTAGTTGTTTGTTGCTCTCGATAGTTCTTCTGCTGTAAAGATTTTGGTCGTCGAGGCTGCAGATTTATGTGAAGAGATCTTTTGTTTTAACAACAAACCGCCATTTTGCTCGAAGAATTTCTGTTTGAGTTTGATGAGCTTTCTTCTTTGGAGACCATAGCACAAAGAAGAACCAGCCACAAGCACAAGGAATAGGCCAAGACCAATGCCTGCAATTCAAGAAATTTACGAGTCCAAAACTCTATTAGAATTTGGAAGTAGGGCCATCCAAACACACACTCATATAAATATTCATATAATGCTATCTGTCTAGCTAGATGAATGAGCCAGTTGATGAGATTTTTCTCAATAATATGAAGTAGAGAATTTTGTTTTAAAGTGTTTTATTAATATTTAAAGCAACTGTTCTTGTGTGTGTGTGTTAACGTTTATATATATATATATATATATATATATGTTTTGGATAGAAGCCAAATACAAATACATAGCGCTATACTTAATTGGACTGGGTGGATCTCATTCACATAAAACCATATGGATGAGCCAAATACAAGTATTTGTACATTTGCTCCCTTTAAAATATTTCAACTTTCCTACGCAAATGCACATTTTATCTTTTACTTCTTCCAATTAAGGAACTTTTTACTATTTAGAGGGCGTTTGAACCACTTAAGATAAGCTACTTATGTCGTACGTTCTACTTATTAAATTGAAGTGATTAAGTAATTTTAAATAAAAAAAAGCTATTTATTAATCAAAAACTAAACTTATCTCAAATAAGTTATTTATCTATTGCTGTAAGTGTAAAAAGTTACTTATTTGGTGCTATCCAAGTAGGCCCATAACATGACCCTCTTTTTACCTAAGAGGCCTAGGTGGAACTCTTTCGAGTACAATCAGACTCCAATGCACCAGCTTCGGTCCAGCGAAGATTTGATAAGGAGGTCAGTCTATGGGGAATGGCCAAGCCTGATCGAGTTGAATTAGTCTGACTTGTCGGGCCCACGCAATTATGTAGTGTAAAACACCACCAATATAAGTATTGTGCATACATGTCAAAGCTCTATAAACCCCACCATGATGTATGCGTTTTGTCTCCATGCACCGTACCATGGGAAGCAACATTGGGACAATGACACCTACACCTGAAACCTACTCAGGGCTTACCATGATGTTTATTTGCCATATAACTTGTGGACGAGGTCACATAGACTTAAATGAAAGGAAAACACAAATATCAACTTGATATAGAAACTTCTATGACCCCATAAAGTTTTTCATTGGTAGGCATTAAATCCCCACTGTCTCCTACGGTGTGGTCCACTTAGCTTCGGATCTATCTCATTTTTGAGCTCATGCCCTAAGATGATATACAAAAATGGATGGACGGATAAAACATGTATATCATGGTGGGTCTGCAATCGCAATCACATACACACAATATCAAGGTTGGTTTCGTGTTCTGCAGGATGTAGTTCGAGTCCCCAAATAGGGCAAGCTCTCTCTCTCTCTCTCTCTCTCTCTCTCTCTCTTGGGGAGCGGATGATGTAAAGCAGGTCGCGGACACTTTTATGGCCAAGATGGATTGGAAAAGGCCCGGTCGATGGCATAAATGATCCGGACCGTCAAAAGTTAAAACAGAAGTATCTCGCAAATCGGAATCATGAGCTATTTGACGTACCATATATGATTTTGGGGGTAGGAAGAGCTACTTTAGCCATCCAACCCTGCTATGTCTAGTTGCCCACGCCGAATTTGTGAAACACTATACGGTTGAAATCCTGTTTTAATTTCATTTTTATTATTTATAGTAGGTTTTAGTTTGGTTATAACTCTTCGTCTATTAGGCTTTAGGAGTTGCATCCAACATGAAAAGTGCTTAGAATAATTAGAAGTATAGTATGGTTGAGCCAAATAGGACACTTATTATTTTTGGCTAAAAACCATGAAGTCTAGTGGACATCACGACCATCTATAAATAATAACTTTACTATTTATTGTAAGTCACAATTTTTAGAAGTTTTAGTTATAGTATGATTCCGAAACTTCTCCCTAGGATTCGTAGCTTTATTTAAAGATTTGTAATCTCGTTTTTCATGATCAACAAAATTATATTCTGAATTTTTTAGAAAATATTTTCTATTTTTTTTTTCTTCATGGATTCGAAGTATTTATGTGAGGAGTAAGAGGAGAAATTCCGTGGATTCATAACAGTTATCTCTTGATGAAGACGGTATTCGACCTCAACACGTCCCTCCCTGCGTCAGTGGATCAGTGGATTTAGTGTTAGCTGGGTAACATCTTAGTGGGTTTTATATATCCTTACCGCGGGCCTACCTCGATAATGTGTTGTATACCCACGCTGTCCATCCATTTATCAATCACCACAGTAAAATTTCCCACGCAATGCACACCCCCGCCCACCCCCCCAAATTTCACAAGATCATATCAATACATGAGCCAAAAAAATAAGCCAGATCCAAAACTCAAGTGGGCCCACTACAAAATGAATGGTCTAGATGATGCAAGCGTGTGCCATGTGTAGGGAGATAAGAGAATTACCTAGTGAGATCTTGAGTACCCGAGAGCGAGAAACTGGATCAGCAAAGAAAAGTGATGGGACGCAACCGGACCCAGTCTTTCTACCATCGCCGTTGGTTCCAAATGGACACGAGCAGCAATAACTCCCTGCAGTATTTTGGCAACTGTGCGTGCATGGATTGGTGGATGGATTTTCACATTCGTTAATGTCTGTCAAGCCATCACAATCGTTCAAAATCATCTCTACATGTTTATCCTATCTATCCCCACCATCTGAACTGTCCAATTGGTAACTTGTCCACCAAGTCCACGATTAATAGCCTAGCATGGAACCAATTGGATGGCTAGGAACGTGTCACTGTACCAAGTGGGCCACCAACGGGGACCAGCCACAACCCAAAAAGTTCATCGATGGATGTCAGCCATTGAAGCAATGGGACTCTCTCTTCATTTTTGAGTTTTTATAAAACTCCCTCTGTAGTTTCTTAAATTTATAAATACCTCATGTAGATTCTAAATGTAAGGAAAATTTACAAAGAACTATCTAAATTTTTTAGAATTTACTCTCTGATACCTTTTCCAAAAAGCTTTTAATAATGCTACTTCATTCATTGATATATATATATATTATTGTCATTCCACTACCTTCCATTACCGTTTGAGTGGCAAACAAATGGGTTGGCTGCACCTTACTGTTTTTAGGCCTCGGGCTTAAATTTTTGTGTGGCATCTAGTGGTTGGATTAGACTTCATATAATTATCATGGTGGGCCCTATAAAAATAAAGGACGGATGTCTTGCACCTAACTGTTTTCTTCAGTATGGCCCACCTAAATCACAAGTTATCTTGATTCTTTGCTCTGAACTTAAAATGGGATTATGCATCCAATGGTAAGAGTAGATCTTACACAAGCATCATAGTGAGCCCTGACAAAAATCAAGTCTGTTGTCCCTCTCCAATTGATATAGCCGTACAGAGTCAAACCAAGTCAAGCTTAGCCGGGCTCGGCTCAGCTTGGATAGCAAGCTACCCTAAGCTCGAATTGGGCTCGACTCGGTTGTGAAGCCAGCTCGGCATCCTCAAGCCAGCTTGGCTCAGCTCGGCACAGCAATAGCTCGCACCAGCTTGAGCCGAGTTCGAGCTGAATTCAAGTCTACAAGTTGAGCTCGAGTTTAGGTTTTAGGGTTTTTAATATATAATATAATATATAATTTATTTAAGTATATAAATATATACAAAATATTTATATTAAGTGAACTCAATCTAAGTCGAATTGATTCGAATTGAGTCAAGTTTTGAGCTGAGTCAAGTTGAGTTCGGTCTAGCTCAGGCTCAGCTCAAAAAAAATTTAAGTTCAAAAAATCAGCTCAACTTGGATTGAATTCAATTTTGAGTAGAGTCGAGACGAGCTTTTCCGAGTTGAGTTGAGAAAGTTAACTGAGCTAACTCAGTTCATATACAGCTCTACCAACAGCCATAGATATGATAGTATTTAGAAAGGAAAAAAAAAAAAGACTTCCATGAGAGGCCCTTTTTGATTATAACACAAGGCCCACCATCATGCTTATGTAATATCCATTCTGATTATTAGATATTTAGTACCACATTATGCTAAGACGCAAAAAATAAGGCTGATATGTGACTCTTATGGGACACACCAAAGGAAACAATTGAGAGGGGACACCTATCCTTGATTGTTATAGGAACCACCATGATAATTGTATGAAATCAACTCTAATCATTGGATTCTACACAAACATTTAAACTGTGTCCCAGAAATCATGCTCACGGGACGTACTAATGAAAATAATTACGAGGGCAAGCATTGCCCTATACATTGTTACCTTTCATGTGGTCTACCAAAATTACGGATAGAACTGGTTTTTGAGCTCTTTGCCTAACATAGGGTGCAAGACCTGGTGGTCAAAGGATTTTACATAGATATCATGATGGGGCCACCTGACCCACCCACCCATATGTTCTCACGGCGCTGTGACGGGAGGTAGTGAATGATAATTATGTAAATAAATAAGGTAGTCTTTTGAAAAAGGTACCAAAATGTAATTGCTATTAATTGGGTAGGTTTTTTTTTTTTTGTGTAAAATTCCCAGTAATAAATACCCATACCCACCTAATGTTTGGCGATAATTTTTAATACCTCCTCATACTAGCTGGCTGTGAAGGACGGTGGTCCTCATTTTTGAGAAATGATCAAAATGTCCTCATTAAAATGGAAATGACTAACATGCCATCCACTCTGCCAGGTTCAAAGGCTCCTGGTTTCCCATGTGAAAGGGTGGAACACATATCGGAGATGTGTGGATACGTGCGTGGTGGTTACATGTGCCACCCATCATTACTCAGACAAGTTATGTCGATAAATGAGAGTTTTTTGGTAATTTGACAACACCTCTGGTGGAAATTGCTACTCCATTAACAAAAAGCTAGCAGGGAAGAGTTTTAAAATGAGAGAGTCTCGAGTCCTACATGGAAGGATCGCGTATAACTTCTAACCTATCATGTGCATGTAGAATCCAGCCCGTCCAATAGGTTGTCAGTGCCATGGGGATCGCTTAGTACAAAACATCAGCCACATACACTCATCAAGTAGGCCCCACTTGTATTTTACTGCTCATGAACAGATAGACATTTTTTTTCTTGATTGGACGGGGCTGATACTTAAATAAGGTGCTCCTAATGGAGGGACCGACCAATTGGAAGGTTTGGATTTGTTTTAAACGTAACAGGTTATAAGTTATTTATTTGGAGCACCATAAATTATGGTACACTCAAGGGCTATTTATAAATGCCAGAAACTATGGGGCTCACAGTTACGTATGTTCATTAAATCCACAACGTCCATCCATTTTGAAAGATCATTTTAGTGTATGTTACCAAAAATTAAGAAGACCCAAATCTTAGGTGGACCATACGACAAGAAACAGTTGTGATTGAATCCCTGCCATTTAAAACTTCATGGAGTCCACTGGAATGTTTATTTTCCATCCAATATGTTGACAAGATGAAAAAGATCTAGATAAAGAGACCACACAACTATCATCTTGATCCAAAGCCTTTGTGGCCCACAAGATGTTTTTAATGGTCAATTACTACTGTTTCCCGTACTATGGTCAATCTGAATTTTGATCTATTTCATTTTTTGGATCATGCCCAAATGAGTTTTCAATACAGATGGATGGCGTGGATTTAGTCAAGTACATCACAGTGGGCCGTACAGTCAGGGGTCCACCCACCTCGGTGGATCCCGGAATCCACCGAAGCAGCGCCCTTTGTAGCCAGCCTGACTGTTTATTTGACTTGATTTTCTAAAATGGGCCATAGAAAATAAGGCCCAACTGATGAATGGTCCGGATCATCTGATCGAGCATCCATCTTGGTCATCTTACTCACCTTCGCATCCCTCGGGAAGATACGGGTTTCCTTGGAAACCTTCATCACAGAAGCAACGGTATCCGATCCCTGTGTTGGAGTCCAAGCAATGGCTATTCCAGCTTCTGCACGGCAAAGCATCGGAGTTTCGTCCAGCTTCCTCACACGTCTGATTTCCTGTGGCCCACTCCAGCACCACTGGAACATGTTTCTTCCTACCGAAGAATTCAGACAACGCTGGGTTGCGCAGCCCGGAATTGCGAAAAACCCCTTGATTGTCGGTCGTTTCCCTGTTTTATTTTCGTTTTTACTATAAATAGTAAGTTTTAGTTTGATTATAACTCTTCATCCGTCGGGCTTTAGGAGTTGCGCCCAACATGGAAAGAGCTTAGAATAATTAGGAGAACGGTTTGGTGAAGCCAAATAGGACACTTACTATTTTTGGCCGAAAACCTTGCACACTAGTAGACATCACGACCGCCTATAAATGTAAGTTTACTATTTATAGTAAGTCGCTGATTCTAGGAGTTTGAGTTGTAGTTTGATTCTAATTTCTTTCCCATTGCTTGGTACCCTTATTTAAAGGGTTGTGAACTCGTTTTTATTCATTCATCAATCAATTTCGATTTTATTAGAATTTATTTCTATTTTCTGCTCTCTTTCCTCGTGGATTCGAGAAGTCTCTGTGAGGAGTCCAGAGAAGTTTTGTGGATTCGGAATAGTTATCCTCTTGAGGAAGACGGTGCTCGACCTCACGTCCTCCCTGCATCAAAAAGACAATTATCAGCTTGACCCAAAACTTTTGCGACCCATTAATGATCAATCACCACTGTTTTTATGGCATGGTTCACCTGATAATTTGCTCAAGATTCATATAAGCTTTGACGCTCATCCCATTAAAATCTATCTCTAAGTAATTGACTTTGTTTTACTCAAGTGTTAATTAATCGCCCCGATCGCAGGATAGTACGCCAGTGCATCCAAGGGTCATTCCCGAGGAAGGGGGCTCCGGTGAGGAGGAAATCGACGACATACTCTTCCAACATCCCAGACATGGCGGTGATCGAGTAGATCGAACAGATCGAGAATTCAAGATGAGGGTTGATATTCCTAGCTTCAATGGCTAAGTACATATCGAGGATTTCCTCGATTGGCTTTCTGAAGTTGAGTGATTTTTGACTATATGGACATCCCTGAAGTAAAGAAGGTCAAGCTTGTGGCCTACAAGTTGAAAGGAGGAGCTTAAGCTTGGTGAACAACCGCAACTCGCGCGAACCAGGCAGACGAAAGCACCAATCCGCACTGGCAACGGATAAGCAGCTATTACGTGCCCGATTCCTCCTAGCGATTACGATCGGGTATTATTCCAACAATACCAAAATTGTCAAGGGTAGTCGGTCGGTGAGAGAATACGCAGAAGAATTTTACAGGCGGCGCGTAACGATTTGGTCGAGACCGAATCGCAAGTCGCCGATTCAACGGTGGATTGCGTATGGCTATCCAGGATCGGGTCCAGATGCGGTCCGTCTGGACGATGAATGACGCGATCAAGTTGGCTACTCGTGCAGAAATGCAACTTGAACGGCCTAACACACGGACCTATCCTATCGCAAGGATTATTACGGCATGGAACTGCACAGCCTAAAGGGAAGGAGCCCGTAGGAGCACGCACTCAACCTCCTACGTTTGAGAACCGAGATCAGGGAAGTGGGCAAGCTAGACCTCAAAGGGGCGACTGCTGCTGGTCCAAGTAGAATCCCGAACCCCTATGCTCGGCCAAGGCCCGATAACTGCTATCGTTGTGGCCAACCGGGCCACCTATCAAATACTTGTCCCCAGCAAAAAGTGGCAAACCTTGTCATCAATGATGGTAGTGCTGATAACGCTTATGAAGATCCAGATATTGAAGAACAGGAGCATACCACCGAGGACGAGGCAGATGATTCAGGTTGGATTCAGCAAGATCACGGCGAGTCGCTTGTCGTGAGGCGACTATTATATGCGCCAAGAAAAGAAGTGCATCCACGGCGGCATAACATCTTCCGCACTAGGTGTACGGTGAATCGAAAGGTTTGTAACGTGATCATTGATAGTGGGAGTAGCGAGAACATCGTTTCCAAGGTCATGGTGGAAAAATTACAATTGAAAACGGAGCGTCATCCCTCTCCATATACAATCGGTTGGATCAAGAAGGTCAGCGAAACAAAGGTAACTGAACGGTGCACCATATCCTTTTCAATTGGCAAACATTATAAGGATGAAGTAGTATGCGATGTGGTCGACATGGAAGCATGTCACATACTACTCGGTCGGCCCTGGCAATCTGACCGTGATGCCACTCATAAAGGGCGAGATAATATATATATCTTCGTCAAGGACGGACGGAAGACCATATTGGCTATGGATCCAGAGGGATCACCTGAAACTTCTAAAGTGGAGGGCCGTTTTCTCTTAACCATACGGGACTTCGTGGAAGAATCAAAGGAAACAGGACAAACTTACGCATTAATTGTAAAAGGGGAAGAACTCGAGCCTACCAACATCCCTGAAATACTAAGGCCCCTGCTACATGAATTCAAAGAAATCTGGCCCGATGACCTTCCCGATGGGTTACCCCCATGCGGGATATCCAACACCATATCGACTTTGTCCCTTGGGTCCGGTTTACCGAATCGTCCCCATTATCGAATGAGTCCGAATGAGTGCGAGATTCTGCAGGGACAAGTAGAGGAGTTGATCCGTAAGGGTCTTATTCGGGAGAGCATGAGTCCATGTGCTGTACCAGCTCTATTAACTCCAAAGAAAGATGGGAGTTGGCGCATGTGTGTCGATAGCCGAGCCATCAACAAAATCACCATAAAATACAGGTTTCCTATACCACGGTTAGACGATATGCTGGACATGCTAGAAGGTGCAAAAATATTCTCTAAATTGGACTTAAGGAGCGGCTACCATCAGATTCGAATACGGTCGGGTGATGAGTGGAAAACAGCCTTTAAGACCAAGGAAGGATTATATGAATGGATGGTCATGCCCTTCGGTCTTTCGAATGCGCCTAGCACATTTATGAGATTGATGAACCAAGTTCAAACCTTTCATTGGGCGGTTCGTTGTGGTTTACTTCGATGATATTTTGATATACAGTCAAGACGAAACCACCCATATGGAACACCTCAAGAAGGTCCTTCAAGTGCTCACTAAAAATAAACTGTACCTCAATTTAAAAAAGTGCAGCTTCATGACTGATAGTCTATTGTTCCTGGGTTTTGTCGTCACATCCACGGGCATTCGGGTGGATGAGGAAAAGGTGAAGGCAATCAGAGAATGGCCGGTTCCTACAAATATTCACGAAGTGCGAAGTTTTCATGGACTAGCGACATTCTATCGTCGGTTCGTGAAAAATTTCAGTACCATTGTGTCACCAATCACAGATTGCATGAAGAAAGGGCAGTTTCACGAGGCCGACAAGAGCTTTGCCGAAATCAAGCGCAGATTATCCACGACCCCGGTTCTTGTACTTCCCAACTTCGACAAACTATTTGAAGTCGAATGTGATGCCTCATATGTCGGGATTGGGGCAGTTTTGTCTCAAGAAGGTAGGCCGGTAGCCTTCTACAGCGAGAAACTTAGCGATGCACGTAAGAAGTGGTCTACATATGAGATCGAGTTATACGCGGTGGTCCAGGCACTGCGACACTTTATTTGATTTAAAGGGAATTCATACTTTACACGGACCATCAAGCTATCAATTTCATTAATAGTCAAGCTAACATTAACCGTGTGCATGCTAGATGGATCTCGTTTTTGCAGGAATTTACATTCGTACTAAAACATAAGTCGGGGCAGCAGAACAAAGTAGCTGATGCATTGAGTCGCCGTGCAACTTTGTTAGTCACTATGAGCAATGAGGTTGTCGGGTTCGAGCGCCTTAAAGACATATATGCCGATGACGACGACTTCAAGGACGCATGGGTTAGATGCCAAGAAGGTCACCCCGACTTACATATGCAAGACGGGTTCCTTTTCAAGGGAAATCGATTGTGCATCCCAAACAGTTCCTAAGGGAACAGATTATCCAAGAGCTACATGGAGGTGGCATCGGTGGACACCTTGGGCGAGACAAGACGCGAGCTCTTGTGGAAGAAGGGTACCGGCCGCAATTGGTACGTGATGTGGGAAAGACGGTCATGTTGTTATATTTGTCAAACCTCCAAGGGGTAATCTCATAATACGGGCCTCTATACCCCGTTACTCGTGCCTGACGGTCCTTGGGAGGATTTATCTATGGACTTTGTACTTGGTCTCCCACGAACACAAAATAGCATGGATTCGGTGTTTGTGGTAGTAGATCGTTTCTCTAAGATGTCGCACTTTATTCCATGCAAGAAGACTCTCGATGCAACACACGTGGCAAATCTATTCTTCGGAGAAATTGTGCGGCTACACGGGGTTCCTAAGACTATTACTTCTGATCATGATACGAAGTTCATAAGCCAGTTTTGGCGGACTTTGTGGACTCGATTTGATACACGACTTTAGTTCAGCAGCGCATACCACCCACAGACTGACGGTCAAACTGAGGTTGTGAATCGCACGTTGGGAAACCTCCTTCGATGTATTTCAGGAGAAAAACCGAGGCAATGGGATTTGATTTTGTCTCAAGCGGAGTTTGCATTCAACAACATGGTGAACCGCTCGACAGAAAAATCCCCGTTCCAGATCTATGGACAAGTACCTCGCCACACACTAGACTTGGTCCCTCTACCCCAGCTCCAAGGCAAGAGCATTGCAGCGGAACATATGGCTGACAAGATCATGGGCATTCATGCGGAGGTACAGACCAAGCTACATGCCTCAAATGAAAAATACAAAGAGCAAACGAACAAGCATCGGCGACAAAAAGTGTTCGAGGTGGGCGACCAAGTAATAGTCCATCTGTGCAAAGAAAGATTTTCGACTAAAACGTACAACAAGTTGAAGAATAAAAAGATTGGACCGGTACCAATCATCCGAAAGATCAATGACAATGCTTAAGGGGTTGATTTTCTAGATGACATGGCGATTTCACAGACTTTCAACGTCACGAATTTGACCGAGTATCATGAACCAGAGCAAGACGAGAACTCGAGGATGAGTTCTTTTGAAGTGGAGGAGACTGATGTAGAGAGGGTCGCGAATACTTACATGGCCAAGATAGATCAAAAAAGGCCCGCCGACGGAAGTGATCCGGACCATCGGACCTTAAATCGGGCGTATCTCGCAATCCAAAATGTTACGCGACGTAAAATATATGATTTTGGGGTAAAACAAGCTAATTTAGCCAACCAACCCGCTACGCTGGGTTGCGCAACCCGGAATTGACGGTCGTTTTCTTTTTTTAATTTGGTTTTTTCTATATATAGTAAGTTTTAGTTTGATTATAACTCTTCATCCGTCGGGCTTTAGGAGTTGCGCCAACTGGAAAGAGCTTAGAATAATTAGGGAGAACGGTTTGGTGAAGCCAAATAGACACTTACTATTTTTGGTGAACTCGGTCTAGTAGACATCACGACTGCCTATAAATAGTAAGTTTACTATTTATAGTAAGTCGCGATTCTAGGAGTTTGAGTTGTAGTTTGATTTAATTTCTTTCCCATTGCTCCCTTATTTAAAGGGTTGTGAACTCGTTTTTATTCATTCATCAATCAATTTCGATTTTATTAGAATTTATTTCTATTTTCTGCTCTCTTTCCTCGTGGATTCGAGAAGTCTCTGTGAGGAGTCCAGAGAAGTTTTGTGGATTCGGAATAGTTATCCTCTTGAGGAAGACGGTGCTCGACCTCACGTCCTCCCCTGCGTCACGATCCCTGTGTTGGAGTCCAAGCAATGGCTATTCCAGCTTCTGCACGGCAAAGCATCGGAGTTTCGTCCAGCTTCCTCACACGTCTGATTTCCTGTGGCCCACTCCAGCACCACTGGAACATGTTTCTTCCTACCGAAGAATTCAGACAGGTCTGATGCAACAGCACCGAACTTATTCTTCTCCATCAAGAAAGTAGAGCTGCATCGATCCGACGAATTCAATGAATCTGAGCCGTTCCCACCTAAGCTCTGAACCATCACCGTAAATTCCTTAAGCCCCTTTGGAATCAATATCTGGCAGCAACCGAAGCCAGAGCACGACGAACTGACCCTGTCGACATGTTTACCACACATCGAGATGCAGCTGTTGGTGTAGTACTTGTTAGTGGAGTTGAGCCGTTGAGATCCTCTCATGGACACTATCATATTACATCCAATGGCTATGAACTTGTTATGTATGTCCGAGAACGTGTATGGGCTATCATCGTGCAAGTTGATCCATTGGGAAGAATTAGAGTATGATGTGGGTAATGACGAATTAGATACTGCAGTGGTCGACCTGGATCGACACCGTAAATCTACATTACCGTTGATCGTAACTTGGCCCTGTAACGAAATGTTTAGTACCTCGATATTGGATGTTCTGATGAACGGTTTTGGAGGGTTGACGGTGTCATTGCAGGTTATTGCGAATCCGTCGTCTTTGTAACAGGCCGGATCGCCGATGCCGAACGGGTAGGGAATGAGGACATCACCGCAATGAGATGGACAGCTGAGATTCTTCGCTTGAGATGATGATGATGATGATGATGATGATATTCTTGCTAGCCATAGGATCTGAAGCAACAAATGTAAAGCCATGATTTCTCTTTGTGAAAGGAGAGATGAGGTGGTAGCTTTGTACTTTCACGTTTTATATTTATCAGTGTAGGGTTTGAGTTTTGTCAACGTGTTCTATAGTTTCTCATCATGTGGTCATACATATGAGGATCTGGACCGTCCATCAGGTGGGAATTAGCGTGGATGGGGTAGCACCAAAATATCGCGTTGATCGGACAATTCTAACCATCTGATTGGGTTCTTAAATAAGGACGGTCAAAAAATGAAATGGAAGATGGATGGGAGCAGTCCAAGGGAAAAGGTTTACAGATCAAACAGTTAGTTATAACAGTCTCATCTGTGAAGATGAGATATTATGGGTTGGGCGATTCATGGTGGGGGATACTAGATGGACGGTCAAGATCTAAGGGAAGTGAAGAACGGAGCAGTGGGTTAACTCACTAAGTGAGATGTCAATTACTGGCCCATCCATGAAGGGCCCACGTGGCTGCATTTACGAATGATCCGGACCTTCCATATAGTGGGCCCGAAAAGTAGGAAAATCCTGTTATCTGATGAGCCACTTTTTGAATTCATGGTTAAAAGTAAAAACGGTCAGTGGTCACACTCAAGAAGGAATATGCCCATTTATGTGATTTTTATACAGCTGCGGATCAATGGTTAGGACCTGTAGATGCATGGGCCAGATCATCCAATCATGCAACGACGATGGGTCGCGCGTCTAACATCGATTGAAGGTGACTCGGACTCCACCGAGAAAAGTCTCTCATAAAAGGTGAAAGCTTTGATGCTCTGGCAGAGTGTGATGATTTATACACGGGCACTGAGAAATTTTATTAGTTTCATGCTAGTAACTAATACAAAACTATACAAGTTATCAAACACAATTAAGATGGATCACAGCCTAAAGTTAAAACTGAATTAATAAGCAGAATAGCACATAAGTGGACTTCTAACAAACGGTTGAGATTAGAAATATCCAATGGTCAGAATTCCATGTGCATGTTTCGACTAATCAGAGATAGAAAAATGTTAAACCAGTTTGATATTTGGATGATGTCCCATTAGCAGTGGGTCTTCTAGTTTGGGCGGTTGAATTTGAGTCAGTATTTGTTTCGTGGACAGTTTCGGAGTACCTGCGTATGAAGCACCACTCTCAGCCAGTGAGGTGTACTAACAAGCTGAAAAAAGATTTTTTTTTTTTTTTTTTTAGGGCGCCACTCTCTGCCAGAGTATTAAAGAACTCCCTTTAGAAAAAGTGGGGATCGGTTTCATGTCTTCGCCAGGACCCGGGTTCAATCGGGTTGTGGCAACCTTTCATGTGTACGTGATATCCAGCCCGTCCGATACGTACAATATATTACATAAAAACTAACCCGACCCGACCCAATCCGATTTTAACCGGGCTCTAGTTGATGGACACAACTGAAACTCGATAGACCTGAGTTTTAACCGGATCCAAAAATGGCGAGAGCCAAAGTCAATCGATTTCTTGAAGGGTCTAGAAAATTCGACCCGGCTCCGATTTCGGTACCGACGGGTCCAGATACCCGTAGACAGTGACAAGACCTGAAAAGAGCACTCGCTGCAGTCCAGTTCTTTTGTACTCGATGTTTGCAAGTGCCAACAGACTAATCCGAGCCACTCATCAGGTCGGCCCCGCAGGTTAGATGCATCGTGTATGTTATCCAACTAGATGGACCCCACATAATCATATGCATGCCGCATGAAATTGTTTCCTAGATGCGTAGAGCCATCGCACACCGCCAGAGTATCAACTTTTTCCTCTTTTGAAGGCACTCGTGACTCTGTCGCCGAAATCAAAGACACAGGAAGCGAAGGACAAGAAAGCCTGTGGTGGTGAGCCCCACTGGTTAAACAAAGACGCCTTAAGTAGACTTTTCAGCCAAACCGCATGGGAATCCTCTGGATAGGGAGGTAGAGCCTTCTGGGCCACTCATCTGGTGCAGGATAAGATGGGATGACCAAAACTCGGCCTAGTCAAGTCATCAGGTGGGCCACCCTCCTACGGTAGAAAAGATGACTATCGTCTATATCTAGCGCCAACTTGATTTCACGTTAGGATATGAAAGCTAATTTGGTTAATCAAATTCAAGTACTGAAAATAATATATTAAAGAATTTCAATGCACTCCCAATACAAACTTTCAAATTGAAAATTTAAGTTGCAGTACATTTCAACCAATTACAATTGAAATTTTGAAATCACTTAATTCCAATGTAATTCTAATTTGGATACCAACGCATTCCAAATCCAGGCTTCATTTGTATGGTGGGCCTAACAGTTTAAAAATGGTTAATTGCAACTACAAGTCCTCAGTTGTATGAAAGTTATACACGCCTCCTCTGTTTCAGATTATTATAAATACCTCACTTTTATGTCAAATATTTAAATAAACTGTCCATCAATGAGTATTAACTTTTCAACCCATAGAAGTGAGGGCCCACTATGGTGTAAGTATGTCATCCAACCTCTTCAGTGTTCCCTAGCTACCGTAAAAATGGAATGCACAAAAAATCAGGATGATCCAACCATCAGGTGGCCTACCCCGTGAAGCTGGAAGATTATTGTAGTGGTTATCCATTTTTTTTTATGATGTGAACTACTTGATGATTGGATTAGCCTGATTTTTTTTTGACATCCGTGTTTTGTAGTGGAGTGACCCTGATGGACGGGTTGGATGCCATCAGTACATAACAATAGAGATGCCGCAGGCAGAATGAAGTTCTTAGATGGAAGACATTTTTTCATTTGGTTTCCAACGGAAGCGAGGTACCTGCAATAATCCAAAAGAAAGGGGCGGTACGTATAATTGGAGGCATGCTCACCTACGCACCTATGCACGTGCGCACCTTTGCACAAGTGTCATGGGTATTGAATCCGAACGATCCATAAGATGCGGAATCCCATGAAACATTGGGGGTGAATTTTCACCCTGATCTAAATTCTGGTGGGCTATATCAAAGAGAAATTCAATATTAGGTTTTTATATGTTTCATTTTTGGGATAACGCCCTAAAATAATATGGTAAAATGTATGGACGGATGGGATAAAATACATCAATTATAGTGGACTCCACAAGTTTACTCGTACTGAGTTACTCGGTACGCAATCCGCCTCCAACTGTCAGGTCCCGACCTAGCGAGAAATTTGCGACTGTACGACCCATTTATGGCCCATTTACGAGACCAAGCCCACCTTATTTTACCTTGCAAAAATAAGCCCCAGCTGTACGGAAGGCTTGCCAAAGGCCGAAAATGCCCCTACTTTTTCCTTCAAGCGGATCGTGCTCGAAGACGAGCGCTGACACTCCTCGTACTCCGAGTTGTACGAACAGTTCAAAAGACATCAAAGTTACATAGGCCCCATAGTTACGTATTTATTACATCCATAACGTTCATCCATATTTCGAGATCATTTGGGAGCATTATCAAAAAAAAAAAATTCATATCCAAAGATCAACTGAACCACACCACAAAGAGCAATGGAAAATTTGATTTTCACCGTTAAAAATTTTATAGGGTCCACCATAACATTTATTTTCCATCCAATCCATTCATAAGGTCACAAAGACATGGAAGAAGAGGAAAAACAAATTTTATAATAATTCAAAACTTCAGTGACCCCTAAAATGGTTTCAATGGTAGACGTTCAATCCTCCACAGTCTTTTACAGTGTGGTCAACTTGATAGTTAGATTTGTCTTATTTTTCGTCTCAAGCCTTAATACGAGTTCGTCGAATATATGAACGGTTTGGATATAACACATACCTCATAATAGGACCCACAAAAAGTGGTAGGGATTACAACAGTAAAAAATAAAATAATAATAAATAAATAGGCCAGGAACTTATGGCTACGGTGTTTTCTATAGCTACGGATAATAACCGTAGCCCCCATCGTTTTGATATGTTCTTTTATATGTATCGAAAATCTTTTGATATGTCTTTCGATATGTATCAAAGGTATTTCGATTAATCGAAAAAGGTCCAGAACTATCTAGCGAGTTTGCCTCAAAAATCCTGCAATTTTTGAAACATATCGAAGAGTATTAGAGATGTATCGAAGGTGGTATGACCAATAGCTACGGATTATAACCGTAGCTATAACTGTAGTCTATGCCAGTTTATGAATTTTTTTTTATTTTTTTTTAATTTTTTACATGGATAACTGTAATATGTGAAGTAAGGCGATTGGATCGTGAAATGAGTGGAAATGTCCATGAAGTGAAGGGGCATGACCGTGACATGCACGGAAATGACCATGAATCAACACGGAATAGGCGGAAATGATTGTGGTATGCACGGAAATGACCGTAATTTTTTTTTTTTTACATAGATAAATTTATTCTACGTACAATTTTCTCTAATACATATTTATATAAATATGTATATATAAGCATATAAAAAAAAATTTCTCTCTTTTTTTCATTTATTTCTTTATTCATTTAACAAGAATATCTTCTAAACCAAAATTAGTTACTTGACGTACCCTATATGATTTTGGGGTAGGAGAAGCTACTTTAGCCAACTAATCTGGTTATTTTTCAAGATTCCATCAGATCTATGATCAAAAATCCATTTCATTCACTTCGCGGTCAATTTCAATCAATTCGCGGTCAATTTCATTCATTTCATTTAATTCACGATCAATTCCATGCATTTCACGGTCAATCCCAGCAATTCCGTTTTGATTCACAGTCATTTTCATTCATTTCACGGTCAATTCCCTTCACTTCACGGTCATTTCCATGCATTTCACAGTCAATCGCTTCACTTCACGGTTATTTTCATGCATGCCACGGTCATTCCCGCCTATTCCGTGTTGATTCATGGTCATTTCGGTGCATTTCACGGTCTTGCCCCTTCACTTCACGGTCATTTCGGCGCATGTCATGGTCCAATCGCCTCACTTCACGGTCATTTCCATTCATATCATGGTCATTCCCGCCTATTCCGTGTTGATTCATGGTCATTTCGGCACATTTTACGGTCATGCCCCTTCACTTCACGGTCATTTTCACGCATTTCACGGTCTAATCGCTTCACTTCAAGGTCATTTCCATACATATCATGGTCATTCCTGCCTATTCTGTGTTGATTCACGGTCATTTCGATGCATTTCATGGTCATGCCCCTTCACTTCACGGTCATTTCCGTGGATTTCACGAATTCCGTTTGGATTCATGGTCATTGCCATGCATATCACGGTCATTCCCGCCTATTCCGTGTTGATTCACAGTCCTTTTGACGCATTTCACGGTCATGCCCCTTCACTTCACGGTCATTTTCGTGCATTTCACGGTATAATCGCCTCACTTCACGGTCATTTCCATGCATATCACGGTCATTCCCGCCTATTCCGTGTTGATTCACGGTCATTTCGGCGCATTTCACGGTCATGCCCCTTCACTTCACGGTCATTTTCGTGCATTTCACGGTACAATCGCCTCACTTCATGGTCATTTCCATGCATATCATGGTCATTCCCGCCTATTCCGTGTTGATTCACGGTCATTTCGGCGCATTTCACGGTCATGCCCCTTCACTTCACGGTCATTTCCGCGCATTTCGCGGTACAATCGCTTCACTTCACGGTCATTTCCATGCATATCACGGTCATTCCCGCCTATTCCATGTTGATTCACAATCATTTCGGCGCATTTCATGGTCATGCCCATTCACTTCACGGACATTTTCGAGCATTTCACGGTCTAATCGCTTCACTTCACTGTCATTTCCATGCATATCACAATCATTCCCGCCTATTCCGTGTTGATTCACGGTCATTTCGGCGCATTTCACGGTCATGCCCCTTCACTTCATGGTCATTTTCGCGCATTTCACGGTCCAATCGCTTCACTTCACGGTCATTTCCATGCATATCACGGTCATTCCTATTTCGTGTTGATTCACGGTCATTTCGACACATTTCACAGTCATGCCCTTTCACTTTACGGTCATTTACGTGCATTTCAAGGTCCAATCGCTTCACTTCACGGTCATTTCCATGTATATCACGATCATTCCTGCCTATTCCATGTTGATTCACGATCATTTCGGCGTATTTCACGGTCATGCCCCTTCACTTCACAGTTATTTCAGCGCATTTCACGGTCCAATCGCTTCACTTCACGGTTATTTCCATGCATACCACGGTCATTCCCACCTATTATGTGTTGATTCACGGTTATTTCGGCGCATTTCACGGTCATGCCCCTTGACTTCACCGTCATTTTCGCGCATTTCCCAGTATAATCGCCTCACTTCCTGGTCATTTCCATGCATATCACGGTCAATCCAGCCTATTCTGTGTTGATTCACGTCCTTTTGGCGCATTTCACGGTCATGCCCCTTCACTTCACGGACATTTTTGCGCATTTCATGGTCCAATCGCTTCACTTCATGGTCATTTCCATGCATACCACGATCATTCCCGCCTATTCCGTGTTGATTCACGGTCATTTCGGCGCATTTTATGGTCCAATAGCCTCACTTCACGGTCATTTCCTTGCATACCATGGTCATTCCTGCCTATTCCGTGTTGTTTCACGGTCATTTCCGTGCATTTCACGGTCATGCCCCTTCACTTCACGGACATTTCCACGCATTTCACGGTCCAATCGCCTCACTTCACAGACTAGAGTTATCCATGTAAAAAATAAAAAATAAAAAATAAAAATAATAATAATAAATAAATTCATAAACTGGCACAGATTACAGTTATGGCTACAGTTATAATCCGTAGCTATTGGTCATATCACCTTCGATACATATCGAATACTCTTCGATATGTATCGAAAATTGCAGGATTTTTGAGGCAAACTCGCTGGACAGTTCTAGACCTTTTTCGATTAATCGAAAGACCTTTGATACATATCGAAAGACATATCAAAAGACCTTCGATACGTATAAAAGGATATATCGAAACGGCGGGGCTACGACTATGGCTATGGTTATAATCCGTAGCTATAGAAAACACAGTAGCCAAAAGTTCCTAGCCTATTTATTTATTATTATTTTATTTTTTAGTGTTGTAATCCCCACCGCTTTTTATGGGTCCTATTATGAGGTATGTGTTATATCCAAACTGTCCATATATTCGATGAACTCGTATTAAGGCTTGTGACGAAAAATAAGACAGATCTAGCTATCAAGTGGACCACACTGTAAAAGGTTGTGGAGGATTGAACGTCTACCATTGAAACCCTTTTAGGGGTCACAGAAGTTTTGGATTATTATAAAATTTGTTTTTCCTCTTCATCCAGGTCTTTGTGACCTTATGAATAGAGGTGGGCAACTTAGGCGCGATCCGGTGGATCCGACCCGACCAGACCAGACTCGGTACCATTCCGAACAGAACCGACGGTTTGATCGGGCCAGATCGATTTTGATGGGCCAGATCCGGAAGTATTTCGAATCGGGTAGGGTCCGGGCACCCGGACTGATTGGGTCCGCACAGACCCAAACAGACCCAACCCAGCTTTGACGTCGGGTATACTATAAATACCCTTTTTTCACCTGAATGATTTACCCTAGCTCGTTTTTCCCCCAAATTTCTCCCGCCCAAACCATTCCAGGCCACCACTCCAGCCCGACACTCGTCGCTCGATCGGCTCTTCCTCTCCTCTTCTTCTTCCTCTCTCCTCTTCTTCTTCCTCCTCTCCTCTTCGCTGCTGCCTGCCCGACGTCCAGCCGTCCCGTCCGTCCTTGTCTGCATCTAATCGAGTAAGGGTCGGGGTCCAACAGTGGTCGGGGTCCGTCCGTCCATGGTCGCTGCCCGTTGGTGGCCCGCTGCCCGCTGGTGGCCCCCTGTATTTCCGATCACTTGAACATCAGGTGTAGTGTAACGTCCCGCCCAACCAGAACAGTGTCCTGGGGCGTCCACATAGGATTTGCCACAGGACCGTTCGTTTAAGATACTCGTAGTGAGGTATCACAAATAAGTTAGACCGAGATTAGCCCAATTGATCAGGCCAGACGGGTCCTGATAGAACTTGGTGCGGGCCTCCAAGTCAGATGACCGTTTACACCTAGCGACAGCCCGTGCGGGCTATACCGCAACACGGGAAGGTCAGAAAATTATAAAAATTTTGGGGAGCATAGATCTCAATGGGCTTGGGGACCATCATGGACCACGGACCCAGTGGACACGCAGAAGTGGAATCTGGCACTTGCCAAATGCGCCCCACCAATGCTAGAATTGGAATCTGACATGGGTAAATAAAACTAGGATTTCAGGCATGTCAGCCATCGAATTTCTTTCAAATTTATGGTAAAGGTCTAATGTATTTGTCTACACCCGCCCACAAAATTTAGGTCTCGATCATGGCACGGTGACCGTTGATCACGAATCAGACCCGTGGACCAAACCCCATATCCGATCGTCCCCAAATTTTGTATGGCCCTTCATCAGGCCATGGAGCACCTATCCTATAAGTTTCATGGCCAGAGGGCCACCAAAATTGCCCCGATTCTCCGAACAAGCTCTAGACCGCTCGTTGGCGGGCCACCAGTTCCAAAACTATAGAATAATGTCCGTCTCATTGGGCTTGATGTCCATCGCAGGAATCGGACCTGGGTACTATCCAGAACCGGTCGACTTGAGCCGAAGGACGAGTGCATGAGAAGTGCAAATACCTTAAAGGAAGGAGTTAGAACTTAAGTGAATTGAGTCGTCTACTCTTATGCAAAGTTGAGGATTTCGGACCGTCGGTTTGCGACCAAACTTTACTCGTGGAGTAAGGATATTTCCCTGCTCATATCTGTATAGCCGCGGCCCTAATCGACTATCGGTGACCGTTGAACAAACTTTTAATCATATCTGTCGATCGACGCGTCCAAATGGCGGGCCGATCATATACATACGTAGATCATCATTAGGGTCAATTATCCAATGGTGGGTGTCGACTCCTATGCCCCATAGTGGGCCTTAGAGCTTAGAAGGACCCTCTCATAGGTCTAGTATAGTAAAAACCTAGCACTTGGGGCCATTTGCATCAAATCTGGCATTATAAAAGGGCCTCATTTGGGGCACCCCTCTCCCCATACGAATTTGCTCTAGAGAAAAGAAAGAGAGAAAGAGGAAAAAAGAGGAGAAAGAGAGAACGAGAGAAGGAAGAAGGGAGAGAAAGGTGGGCCCAAGGGAGGTAAGATTTAGAAACCCCTTTTTTCTTTCCTCAAGAAATCTCATATCCACAAATACAAGCGATTTTAATCCGATTGGGGAGGTAAGCACCCATCCTTTTTGTAATCCTTTGTGTTGAACTAGAATTTGTATGAAATCCTAACATGTAAGTGCATTGTCTTAGGATTCCAGCCTATCAACATCGAGTTCGGCGCTTCTAGGTCATTTTTCAAGATCTCAACGATCCATAGGTGCGGACTATTATCCTTAGGTGGCCTAGCACCAATTTTAATATAAGCTTAATGATTTTGTTGGTTAGGTATGATGTATTGAAGAATCTAGAGGAAACCTAGGAATGACATGTTGTTGGAATTGTATGAATTGTATGTTTATTTCTCTTTGATGTTAATCTTGTCTCTCTCATGATCTAGTATATGGATGATTACATGCTCATGTTTGGTTGATTTCTTTTTCTCATATGTATTGCTTCATATTGTGTATGATTCATTTGCTCTTATGTATTTGATCCCTTGAGGTGTAGGAAGTGCTTAACTTCCTCACCAACCCACACCACACACATACACCTTATTCATGATATTAATAGTTTGCTTGCTAGAGAAATTTGAATTGTATGTTAAACTACACAAAAATCAGATTTTGACTGCTAACTGAGGGGAATCTTGTAAAATCACTAGGCTCATTGCATAGATCCGCTTCTTCCACCCTAAATTCATATATGGCATGTTGAATAACTCATTCCAGTTGGTGAGATATGCGCGTCGAAAGACCTCGACAACCCGAGGAGCTAGAGGCCCGCGTTGCCCCACCGAAATTTTCTCGAATTTAGGTCGACTTCAAAAATTCATATCTCCTTCGTTACAACTCCGATTTAGGTGATTCAAAAGCCAAATTGAAGCTTGATGAGTCTAGTTTTATATAAAAATAAGAAAAAAATAAAATAAAAATTATAATATAGTTAAATTTAAGATATTCTGTCGACTATTTAAATTTTATTAATTTAGGATAGCTGTTGCTCTTAGAATTTTAATAATTTATTTACGAATTCAAATGAGATGAAATTTTATGAGATGGCTTTAAACTCAATGATGGAAAATTATCATAAAAATTTTAAAATAATTCAATTACAAGAAACCTTGCAAGAAACGGTGGCATCGTGCAATCTTACAAAAAAAAAAAAAAAAAATCATTAGTTTCAGATAAAGGTCACTTCTAGAATTTTAATATATTTTTTTCTACAACTTGAAATGAAATAAATTTTGTAGAGTGAGTTTAACCTTAATAAGAAACTATTTTTTTAAAAAAATCTATTACTAAATATATAAAAAATGTTATAATGGCCCCCGCCCAAGCGGCCAAGGGGTGGCCCTTTTTGTGTTTTAAACATGTGTGGGGTCACTTGAAGACCCCTCTCCCAGCCCTTCTCTTCCTCATTCCAAAAACCACAACCCATTTCTCTCAAATCCCTCTCCTCATCCATGAATCCATCCCAACAACCCTTCATCAACCTTCCAATTCTTCACAAATCTTCACCAAACCCCTCTTTCTCTTCTCAAATTAGGACTAACATCCGAAGGCATCTAATAGACGAGTTGGATGATACTTACATGTCATGGTGGGCCACACATAGGTTTAAAAAAGGCCGGTACTTATCATACATGCATGCTTGTTTTAAAAGACCCTGTAGACCTTCCTATATTAACTAATAAATAGTTTTCTTAGGTCTGATTTGGGTCCTGTCTAGGTTGAGTTCATTATAATATTTGATAAGATGAAACCAAATGTGGTGACTTGTAATTCATTGATTGATGGATGGTGTGAGTTGGGTAAGACAGAAGTTGCATCGGACATTTTGCTGTTAATGGGTGAGAAGGGTATTTTGCCGAATGAGGTTAATTATACTTCGTTGATTAAAGCCTACTGTAAAGAAAGTGAGATTTAATAAATACACACACACACATGATATAGCTCGTTTGACTCTATCGCCTAATTTGCTTGCTCGGCTTTACCATTTGAGGTGTGCATGTAATAGTTGTGTTGGATTTAGTACTGGATGAGACCATGTCAAGATGCGAGTGTAGTCAATGCGAGGCTCCGCCATAGCCAGCTCCTGGATCCTAGTGTCATATCTCAGGTACTTCCCTAAGTGCAGACTATGAAGCATTCGCACATACTCTCATTGCGAATGAGTCAGCCTACCACCATAGTGTAGTCACGCTATTTTGGAGAGGAGAGTAACATAAGAGAGCCTTTAAGGTAAGCGAATTTGTTACACTAGAACTCAAGAATGTGGTCTATGTGGTTAGTTATAAATGAAGACCTGTTTTCCTTATGTAGACTTAAGATTCTTTTAGCTGCCTTAAACGGATAGTTAAGATAAGGCTTACGATATCATCTTGTGGCTGAGAAAACTTTAGAAACTATCTAGATAATCCTACGTAGTTTCTACAATACACTCTAGAATTTTCTATACACGTAGGAACCTCTTAACCTACAAAATGTGCCAAAATGCCTAATTTCATGGAATAGCCTCCTTGAAATTTCTGGTATATCCATAACATCAGTTAACAGATGAAGATTGATGCCCTGTGGGTTGCCAATGAACCAAGTGTATTTTTTTCCATATTTGAGTTTTAGTATTTTGTTTCTTTTTAGAAAGTACTTCTAACCATGATAGAAATCATCTTGTATGATTAAATTAGATTATTTTTAGTATATTTTTCTACTTCAAATAGTTTCTAGTACTGTTGAACTTTGACTCTTGAATAGGGTTGAGTTTGATTGTTTAATTCTTTCTAAGTTCATATTCGATGCAGACTTCACTAAAATATTGTAAGTTTTCTTATTTTCTTATGTAATCAAGATTCATACCACATTGAGGAGATGATGTTCTTCCTCTTTTCATTCCCGCGGCCTTTCTAGGGTCACCATCCCTTCTAAACCCTAGAGAGAACTCTCCCATTCTAGATCTACTTCAAACCCATCTCCAAAAACCCATCTCAAACCCCATTCACAAATCCAACACTAAACCCATTTCATTTTTTCCAAAAACATTCTCATCAACAATCCATTTCCTTGCCGAGGGAAGTGGCATTCCTAGCAACTGTTGCCTCCTTCTTCTCCATTTCGGTAATTCTTTCCCTCATAGGGAAGAAGCACCCCCACTCTCGTCTGACCTAAAAGAATAGAAGCTTAACACACGAATAATTAGTAGTTTGTTTTGAGTCAGTTAGGACAACTACCATGTATATTGAAGATAATCAAAACTCCTGCTTGATTTGTCTGCTTTTTTTTTCTTTACGTTTAGAGTATCTAGTAATACATGTAAATCCATACTGTAGGATATAACTGGCCATACTAATGGCATTTTGAATTCAATATGAATGTATGGATTGTTTTGGAATTTTCTTATCGTCTTGTGAATGCTTGTATGAATAATTGCTTTACTAGCGTTATTAGCACTCTAAACCTCCCGAATACCTTAGAACTTTCGATTCTTTAAAAATAAATCAATAAATAAATAAATTGTAGTAAACCATCAAGGTGAAAAAGTTCTAAGAGGGGTAGACTAAAATGAGCCAGACTAGCATAAATAGTATACATCCTACCACGCATATAAACTTGAAATTAATAAAACTTAGGCAAATGAAATAATAAAATCATTACTTATTACCCCTAGGAAATTTTGGGGACAAAATTATTTTTAAGGGGGTAAGATTGTAACGTCCTAGATTTTCACTGTTTTGAATTTTCAAAAATTCTTGAAATTTTTTTATGTAATTAACTTATATTATCACTTACTGACCATTAGCACTAAATGTTAGTTTATACATGGGTGGTACTAGTAAAGAACCACACAAGTCCGATTAATCAACCGTTAGGAAGCCAACGAATCCGCCCGATCACTTGAACATCAAGTTTAGCACCATGATTTACTCACATAGGACCCAAATTCTAACCGAACCATCACTAACTAATCAAAACAATTATAACTAAATTAAATTAGACAAAGATTAGCCCAATTGATTAGGCCGGATGGGTCTTGATAGAACCGTGCGGGCCTCCAAGTCGATGGCCGTTTACACTGCTGACGCTGGCTATATCGCAACACGGGAAGGTCAAAAATTATAAAAATTTAGGGAGCATAGATCTCACCGGGCTTGGGGACCATCGTAGACCACGGACCCAGTGGACACCCAGTAGAATCCAGACTTACCAATGTAACCCACCAATGCCAGAATTGGAATCTATCACTGGTAAATAAAATTGGGTTGTCAAGTATTTTAGCCGTCGAATTTCTTTCAAATTTACGATAACGGTCTAATGTATTTGTCTACGCCACCCACAAAATCTGGGTCCCGATCGTGGCATGGTGACCGTTGATCGCGAATCGGACCCGTGCGACCAAACCCCATATCCAATCGTCCTTAAATTTTGCATGGCCCTTCATCGGGCCATGGAGCACATATCTTATAAGTTTCATGGCCAGAGGGCCACCAGAACTACCCCGATTCTCCAAATAAGCTCTAGAACGTTCGTTAGTGGGCCACTAGTTCCAAAACTATAGAATAATGTTCATCTTACTGGGCTTGACGCCCAACGCAGGAGTCGGACCGGGGTATTGTCCAGAACCGCTCAACTTGAGCCGAAGGACAAGTACATGAGAAGTGCAAATATCCTAAAGGAATGAGTTGGAACTTAAGTGAATTAAGTCGTCCACTCTTATGCAAAGTTGAGGATTTCGGACCGTCGGTTTGCGACCAAACTTTACCCGTGGAGTAAGGATATTTTCCTGCTCATATCCGTATAGCCGCGGCCCTGATCGACTATCGGTGACCGTTGAACAGACTTTTAATTATATCTGTCGATCGGTGCGTCCAAATGGCGGGCCGATCATATACCTACGTAGATCATCATTAGGACCAATTATCCAACGGTGGGTGTCGACTCCTACGCCCCATAGTGGGCTCTAGAGCTTAGAAAGACCTTCTCATAGGTCTAGTATAGTAAAAACCTAGCACCTGGGGCCATTTGCACCAAATCTGGCATTATAAAAGGGCCTCATTTGGGGCACCCCTCTCCCCATACGAATTTGCCCTAGAGAAAAGAAAGAGAGAAAGAGAGAAAGAGGAGAAAAGAGGAGAAAGAGAGAAGGAGAGAAGGAAGAAGGGAGAGAAAGGTGGGCCCAAGGGAGGTGAGATTTAGAAACCCCTCTTCCCTTTCCTCAAGAAATCCCACATCCACAAATACAAGCGATTTTAATCCGATTGGGGAGGTAAGCACCCATCCTTTTTGTAATCCTTTGTGTTGAGCTAGGATTTGTATGAAATCCTAACATGCAAGTGCATTGTCTTAGGATTTCGGCCGATCAACATCGAGTTCGGTGCTTTTAGGTCGTTTTTCAAGATCTCAACAATCCATAGGTGCGGACTATTGTTCTTAGGTGGCCTAGCACCAATTTTAGTATGAGTTTAATGATTTTGCTTGCTTAGATGATGCATTTGGAGAATCTAGAGGAACCTAGGGATGACATGTTGTTGGAATTGTATGAATTGTATGTTTATTTCTCTTTGATGTTAATCTTGCCTCTCTCATGATCTAGTGTATGGATGATTACATGCTCATGTTTGGTTGATTTCTTTTTCTCATATGTGTTGCTTCATATTGTGTATGATTCATTTGCTCTTATGTATTTGATCCCTTGAGGTGTAGGAAGTGCTTAACTTCCTCACCAACCCACACCACACACATACACCTTATTCATGATATTAATAGTTTGCTTGCTAGAGAAATTTGAATTGTATGTTGAGCAACATGAGAACATGGTGTTGAATATACTTGATGTTACATTGGTAGTTGGCATGCTATGAGTCACTATTCCTACCCTTGGGTTGGTCAGGAACATGAGGAGAGCGAAGGTGGTTCCGTTGGTAGGACCACCTTGAGGCTAAACCCATGGGTTTGGGCGAGTACGTGTGGGCGGCAGTAGTTAGGCTACATGGGTCGCTTGTACCCGATGTCGTTCCGCCACATACTTGCCTGGGCTCGTGCGGTTTAGTCCACTGGCTGACCCACCTGGTTTGTTAACCTTGTTTGCTCACATATGTATGAAAATTGGAACACCCTACCACCGTTGTAGCCCATCGATACCGGATGAAATATTGATCCACAGACTCGTGAGTCGGGCATGGTGGAATGGGATACTATGTCCGAGCTGTCGGCCTACGCTGGGGTAACGCGTCTCCTCGTAGTGACCACGAGCGATCCCACATTCAGCACCCCCATGTGCTTGAAGTCGGGGATGGGGGAAACCCGACTGGGTCAAGGATCGCGGGTTCTCGGCCTCACACATTGGGGGGCCTTGGCCTCGCAATTAGTTTAAGGCATTTGATATGTGGGTGTATCAGATTCTCAAATCTGCTGGATGAATGGACTTAACTAAGAACCCGGTTAACATCATCATTGTACGACATTAGCTAGGTTGGCGACTCGGCAATCGAGGTCGTGAGGGAGTGTTGACATATGAGATCGTTAGACGGAGCTCTGAGGGAGAGTTGTGGTGAGGGCATACATCATATCATCCACCATACATGTGCATTAATAAAATTAGTTAGGTATTTGTGAATGATTGCTTTTCATTAAATTTCTATTATAATTGATGCTTGTTGCAACTTAAGACTAATAGTACCCACCGAGTTGATCACTCACTCCCACTGGGACGGTGTTTTAAAACAACAACCAGACTCGCCCATAGATGCGGTGATGTAGATTACGTGGAGCCTAGTGATGCGAGTCTCGAGGAGGAGGACGAGTTCCCTTGCTTCCAATTGATGAGCGGGACCTCGTCGGATCAGTAGATGGGTCGTTGGATAGCTGCGCAGGCTCTGCTTTATTCTTTTTGGGCATGCCATTTTTTGTGATTTTGTTGGGCGTCACCTTGTGTGCCCGTTTATATTCTTTTGGACATATATATATAGGTATAGTTGATTTTCTTCCATTTAGACTTGTGTGGTTGTGCTTCATGTTTAAAATTCCAAAATGCGCATTTAGATTGGATTAATCGCATATTAATGAAAATCGTTATAAGTGATAACTCGGGAGTCGAGCGTATGCACAACCTCCGATTTTCAGGGCTGACGTCCAGCCGTCCCGTCCGTCCTTGTCTGCATCTAATCGAGTAAGGGTCGGGGTCCAACAGTGGTCGGGGTCCGTCCGTCCATGGTCGCTGCCCATTGATGGTCCGCTGCCCCCTGGTGGTCGCTGTCCGTTGATGGCCCAACTGATGTATCGAATGGATCTGATGCATATTTGTCCACACATGGTGACTATTTAGCTAGTACAATCCATCATTTCTATATACCTTGCAATTCAGGCCATTGTAGTCCTGATTTCTCTCTTCCTTCTTCTCTCCACGTTGTTACACGCACATCTCTTAGTTTACTTAAACAGTTTCAGGATAAAAATGATTTATTCAAACTCTTTGGGCTGGTAAGTTGTACAACTGGTGCATCTTTTAATGTAGATTTCATGCACAAGCTTTTGGCTTTGCGAGTTTGATTGAATCACTTGCAGCTCTTCCTTTTGGCTATAAATAAGCTACCACCAAAAGCCTTACATGTTGCAGAAACAACCAATAGCATTCCTTGTTGTGGAAAAGGAGCCAAATAATGGGCGAAAGCAAATTTCTCTTGTCCACTGGAAGAAGGTAAGCATCTTGAACTTATGTCCATCAGGGTCTCTGGGATAACTTTTGGACATGAGCCTAGCCATAAGACAGATCCAAAATTCAAGTGGGCCACACAATAGGAAAAGTCATGAGCCAGCAAAACTAATGGACAGTGTGAATGTCACAAGTACATCATGGCAGGCCCATATAGCTACCATCTTCTGGAACATCTAGTAGGCAGGTGTGCTGGCAATTCACATTTATTATTGTCCAAAATTTAGAGCAGCTTAAAAAGAAAGAAAACAAAAAAAAGTTGAATAACATGGTTGAAACTTTCTTGAGAGCACAAAAGTTTTGCAACAGGACCCTATTTGTTAAATTTCCTTGGAACATGTTAGATGGAATATAAGTATCAAGGTATGCTACTGGATGGTATTAACGATTTGTGTTTCCATCTCTACCATTTCATATGATGTGGCCTACTTGAGCTATGCATCTCCCTTATGGATGTTTGGGTGACCTCATTCAATCCATGCCATCCTCTTTCCATTTGGGTCGACACATATAAAGGCGTAGAAGTCATTGCCACTAACTAATACTTTTCGTTCTAAAAGTTACAGGATTCAAAAGAAAAGAGTCAATGGCAGCAAAATCAGTATATAAACAAAGGTGCATTTGTTGTATAGAAATCGGTGTTACCTACTTACCCAGTTACCCTAACTGCGTGGGGCCCAAATTGATGTATTTGCTGCATATCAGCACTGGCCATCTTTTTTTCCATATCATTTTAGGATAAGATACCAAAATTCAAAAAAACTCAAATATCAGGTGAACATTCCACTAAAAACAGTGATGAATGACCATTAAAAACCATTTGTAGGCCACAGGAAAACTACCGATTCGAACCTTGCAAAATTCGATCCGACACGGTTTTCCTGACAAGTCGGACTCGGATCGGTTCAGACCAGCACATATTTGGGTCTGTCCGAGTCAGCTGACTTAGACTCAGTCCCGGTTTTGTCCGAGTTCAGGTTGGGACATGTAAAATCCGGACCTGGTCGGGTTGGGCCAAATTCGAGTATGACTCGGTCCGATGCTCAACTCTACTTATGAATAGATGGGATGGAAAATAAATGTCATGGTGGGCCCTACAAAACTTTTAACGGTGAAAATCAATTTCCCGTTGCTATGTGGTGTGGTCCAGTTCATCTTTAGATATGATTTTTTTTTTTTTTTTTTGATAATGCTCCCAAATGATCTCGAAATATGGATGAACGTTGTGTATATAATAAATACGTAGCCGTGGGGCCATGTAACTTTGATATCTTCGAGCACCACCGATACGCTTGAAGGAAAAAGCAGGGGCATTTTCTAACCTTTTGGCAGGCTATCCGCACAGCTGGGGCTTATTTTCTTGCAAAGTAAAATAAGGTGGGCTTGGTCTCATAAATGGACCATAAATGGGTCGTACAGTCGCAAATTTCTCCGGTATAATTGTCATATAACTGAGCGTAGGCACGTGCAAATAACGGAGTGAAAGAAAAATCAACGGTTGTACAGTGAGAAAGTGAAGAAAATGATGGATATATAGGAATGTCTGATGGATTTTATTTTGAAACATGGTCCACCCAACGTGGGAGCCGCTAGATCATGTGTGGTCAAGATTGACACATCAATCTGCCATGTGTGCTATGGACGGATAACTCTACAGTATTCCAGTTCTGGAAGCTCTACCGTGCAAATGGTGGGTTCCGCCTGATCTAGACTAATCAAACGAGTCCTGATGCTCGCAGCTGCACGAAAACAACGGACGGTTCAGATAAACTCGCCAACTGTTCACATTTGCGTGCCCGTGGCTGGCTAACTTCTAAAGGGCCCATTTTGATCTGGGCCACTGGAGTTGAGACCATCCGTGGTTTGGACTTTGGATGGTACAGATGTTGGGCTACAGAGATGCTAAGGAGGTGGGCCCCATGATGCCTGCCCAAGCTTCTCACCTGCTTCTGGCCCATTTGAACTGATCACACGCAGCAGCCGTATCACAACTTTCTGTACTATGCAAAATTTCCTTCTCAGATGCCACTTTTGTAGGAGATTAGTACTGTCAAGAGGTAGGCCCTACCATGAAGATCACCCCTCTAGAAAATCAGGATGATCCCGCACAATAAGTGGGCCACAGCTATATGTTGAGTAAGACCGTCGGTTGTCCATTGATTCCATGTTCTGTCCCACCTGATGAGTTTAATGGTCTGATTTTTGTTCCAGGTGATCTTCATGGCAAGGCCTACAATTTTAATGGTACTGATGAGATGATTCTGTGCCACAAGTTGCGATCCCTAGCTTGTATACCACCAGTTCTCCTGCCCCTCATTGTAATGACCCAAACTGTTGATCTACAAGGTTTCTCTGCAGAGTGCCATCATGAGAAAATCTCTCCCATCAGGGATCTCTCACCGCAAGCTGGGGTAAAAATAATTTCTGGTCAATGAGATTTTCGTCGTGATGCAGATATAGACCTTCTAAACGAACGGTCAGGATCACTATGTTCTGGGCCAAGGGGATGAGTAGACTGGGTAAGTCTCGAGGTAGTTTTCCAACTTAGAATTCATTTTCATTAAATGGTGGCAACTCATCCATCATAGACGTGGCCCATTTACTATAGTCCGGTACGATGATAATGAATCCAGTGGATGGGACCCAAAAAGTACTTTTGTGTGTTACAGAAACCTCATGGGGTCTTCAAGATATGGTATGGGCCACACATTCTCCGCATGGTATGGGCCACCCACGCAGTCTGATACTGCTGGTCTAGTCCAAGTCAACCTTAGCCTCTGTGGTACTCAGATATCATGAGTTAACTCCAACTCGAGCAAGTTGAGTCGATTCAGCTCCGACTCAGGTTAACCTTGGCTTGACTTAGGACTGAACAAGTTAGTTCATGTGGTCCATTTATTTAAAAATGATTTTTATATGCTCCTTCCCAATGCAACATGAATGGATTTTAATTTCAAAATGCATTGCCAATGTACCATGATAAAATTCACATGGCCGTATAAATGACATTTTATGTCGTTAGCTCAGTTTCATGAACTCTCTTGTCTATTCTCTTCTAAATATTGAAACTAGGGCTATCAATGGGATGTGTCTGGGTTCTCCTTGGCCAAGATTTTGAACCATTCCACCCAATCCCATTCAAAATTTTGCATTTGCTCTACTAGTTCTAACCCGTTTACTAGTTCTCAGTTTTCACATGATAATTATGATAACGATTTCATTGATTATCCTTCTCTTTTATTGAGATAGATTTAATTATTATTATTATTATTTCCATACATGTAAATGTAATTTTCTCATGGCATGATTCGTTGTCCTGTATATGATGTCCATCTCTACAAAAACTCCATAATTAACAATAAAGCAATATACTCGAAAAGTTGAGATTAATTTCTAGGCACATTTTAGAGCATTTACAATCCATTACAATATATTTCTCTAGAAGTCTACATTACTATATGAATATGTAGACATTTATTCCTTGGACAAATCCAAATATCATGGTAACTTTATCCCCTCTAGAACACTTTTACAATATTATAAAACAACCCCTTATAACAAAAGACATAATGCCATGCCTGAAAGCGAATTTCAAAAATATCCTTATAACAAAAGATCTATATACCCATGCATAAAAGAGAATTGCGAAGATGCAACTCAAGTTAGCACAATATTCCAATATTGAAAGTTACTTTCCAACCGATATGAAAATAATCACAGGTGTAACATCAATTGACATCCTTGCAGAAGTTTGTTGTTTGTTCTCTACAGGACAAAGCACTTGCTTGGGGGAGATATGATATGGCAGCGATAGTAGATTGAGAATAAGGTCGAGCACCAATGAGAGAGTTACAACCATATCTTAAACATAAACACTACCATAAATGAAAAAATCATAAAAGATGAGAAAAGTGCACTATTGATAATAACTTTCTCCTTTCATTGGTCTATTTTAATTCTCTCCCCCTCTTTGACCAAGTCAATAAAAACTTGATATTTCTGACTTAGTCTTATATTCGACTTTAGTTGTGATTGATTGGGGCCATTTCTTCCATTTGTGCGAGTAATTAGAGCGTGCAAATATGATATTATAGTCATTTGATCTAATTGCTATTATGATGTAGGATGTGGCACAAATGCATTCTTACTATGGTTGGATCAAAAGAAAGTTAAATAGAAGTGGAAGTATTCTGTTAAATTCAAGCCTAGTCTTACAAAGAGCATGCATAACGTAACTATGCCCCATGCTATCCGGCTTGAAGAAATTCATTCCAAATGAAGAAATTATCATTTAAAGTGTGAAGCATAAATCGACTATAACTTTTGATCCAGGCATTATTACGGGATGCACAACTTATTGATCTTTGTATAGCGAGCCATCTGAGGTCAACCAACCCATGTAGTGGGTCGGGTTGCATCCGTTTCTAGACAAAACACATACTTCATGTTCAAAATTGTAATTTTTAGAAGAAAAAAATTATTATTTTTAGTTATTTCAATTTTTGTCGTATCTACTTATTTTTATAGTTTTAGGATTTTCTTCTTTTTTAAAAGAAATTGTTTATAATAATTTTGAGAATTCTTAGGTAAAGTTTATTTAATGTTTTTATTTTCGACAAATTTAGTCTTTATGTAGATTTTTATTATTATTTTGGATAATTTTGAATTAGGACTTGATTTTTTTTGTTATTTTAGATAATTTTGAATTAGGGCTTGAATTTTCTTTATTAGTGTTGTAATCGAGAAAACTATATAAACATTATTCAGTAAAACTATATAATTTTTTTATGGATTCCAAAACTTTCTTTATATTCATAAGGTTTTACTCACTTGAGAAAGACAGTGATCCTCCTCATTGCTTTTCACGCTCTTCCCTATCCCATATTAGGGAGAACAATAACTTGAAAAACCCACTTATGCTCATTAAAAGATCCAACACATCTAGGGAACACCAGTCCGCGGCATCTACCTCTGATGATCAATACTCACGGTCATTTGAAATCCAACGGTTTGGATTGTTTTATAGGCCATGTTCCATCAAGAGTGGGCCTGATAGTCTGGATTGAAGTACATGTTTGCCACGTGTATTTTTGTACGTGCGAGTGTATGATCAATATTTGGGGTGGAGAAGTTCCTAGAGGAACGCATGACTCGCATGCAATGACATTGGCTACGTACTTTTCTGTCTTTCTCGAAAATCCAACGGCTTAAACACAACACTTCCATGGAAATCTTGCAACAGTGTAAAGATCAACTACAGATTATTCATCTAGAAAGGGACATGATTTACTCGATCATAACAACAAGAAACTGTAGCTTTGAATGCCTTTGTTCCAAAGACCAAGACCCAAAAGTTTCAAAAAAGGAAAAGCACACGTAAAAGAAACAAAACATCAGATGAGTAAGCTATTTATCTCTTCAATCATCTCATAGAAGCCTCTTCTCTAAACATGAATTTTAAAAAAAAGTTCAAAACATCTCTGAAATGGGTGGACGAGATCAGCCAATGAGTAACGCACGCAGTGATACTAGAGATGGAAGTTATTTAACCCCAATCCAAACCGTTCAAATCGTGGGCCGCACTGTTTCTGGGTCATAACCAAAATTTTGTACTGAATGGGTTACTTTAAAGGTCCAGTCGGTGGCTAGCAAATGGACGGGTTAAAATGAATAACAGTTAACGGTCTAAATACGACAAAATGTCTGTCGATCAAAGGTCATGATCGTCCAATCAATTTTGACGCTTTGGATTGAGGTACACGTATGCCACGCCTACAATGTTTGTGTGCATTTGCATTGATCAACGGTGCTCATTCTTCACCAAAGTATAGTGAACAACTTCCCATGCAGTAGAGACTAGAGAGTAAGATCCGTCCATCTCCACCACTCTAGACTAATGGGTTAGTCGTGGAAGGTCCATAGCCGTTCATCACACCTGACCATGATCCTAGTCGAGTCATCGGGTACCCGAATGTATCCTTTCCAACTTCAGAGCAACCCTGGTCCTGCCAATCAAGTGATAAGAGCTTGTTGCTTGGCTTCATTTCCATTGCATTTGAATCATCATTTCCTCCAAACGGGTGCAACAGTCTCTCTCCGTTTTCCATATACGAACTATGGGTCCCATCCATGGAAAACCCAAATGGAGAAGTTAGCCCATGAAGGCTAGATGGGTTGAACCCATGGCCTACTTCTCCTAAACCACCCAAATGGCTCGACTCACTGCTTCCCATGAAAGAGAAATTCCTAGTATTTCCTAATATCGCGTCGAACTTATTCTCCGTGAATTCGACATTTCTATGGCTCCCCAGCATTGAATCATATTTGCATTCTGCAAAATTAGGGTTTCCTAGCATAGTGTTGATATGTGCCACTTGGGGCCCACTAAAAGAGAGGTGGAGATCAGGTGCAGACATGTGGGAGATATCCAGATGTTGGTTGGGAGATTGATCTGTTGGTTTCTTCGTAGCTGTCTTCTTGTTCTTCCTGCAACCGCCTCCAACTGGCACATTACGGAGGGACCCACCTTTAGTCCAGTACCTTCTACAGGTCTTGCAGAAGTATCTTGGCTGAGAGAGACTGTAGTTGTTGTAGTAACAGAATTTGGTGTGTGTAGAATCACAACGGGGACACTTGAGAGCTTGATCATGTTGGGGCCTTAGCCTCCTCTCTAGCATGGGCCTTGGGCATGTGATCATTTCACCGGATGGTGAAGATGAAGAATCCATTCTCCGCTCCTCGTCGACAACGCCCTGGATTGAATGAACAAATTATTGGAATAAGAGTGTTAGAATCAGCACCATATGTGATTAGACAAGGAATGTCTTTTCAGACGTCGATCCAAGTGCAAGTGGGCCATGTTTACAGGTCACAAAGTTCGAGTATGTAAAAAGGTTACAGTCACAAATGTTCTATGTAATTGTACTTGTAGAAAATGACGAGTCTCGAATTTTAACTTAAGCTGAAGGTTTTTAAAGTACTGTTATAACCTCATAACAGCTAATTGAGAAAGTTCTCTCTCTCTCTCTCTCTCTCTCTCTCTCTCTCTCTCTCTCTCTCTCTCTCTCTCTCTCTTTAAATTTTAATGTGCCAGGTTTCAAAAATCTAGACCGTTCATCAAACTCGTCATAACGAAAAACACATCCTGGTGAAACTTGAGGTAATTTGGATACCTGGCGGGCCATGATCTTAAGCTCATTCCAGCAGTTGGTATGCTTTCAAAAGGTATGTCATGAGAGATGCATTAAAATGCATTCCCATTGTCATCCAAACACGACCCGGAAATGTTTTTACCAGACAAAAAATAATGGATGTTTTGATTGCAAGAAATGGTACGTGCCTGGGCATACATTAACATTAAAATGACTCAATTACAGTACTTGCAGTATTTAAATCACAGTCCTAAAATCAGATTGATCAAACAATCCTAACCACTGATTCCTGGACACTTCTTTGTTGAAATTGAGCTTCTGGATGTTTTCATTTTTAACCATCCGGTGACTGCCCAACAATCGAATAGAAATCAAATATGCATAATTTTTTTGTTCCTGATTAAATTGAGACCCATAATTTAATTGGACAGTTTAATTTGAATTATTTATATTCCATGTATATAACTTCTAAGTAATTTATAAGTGCATGGCCATGACACTCTGCCAGAGTATCAGAGGTCTTCTCTTATTTTAAAATCCAGACCAAACCGGCGGGTCAGACCAGTTCAGACCAGTTTGTATTGGGACTGGCCACCAAAATGTGTCAGGTCTGAGTCTTCAAGTGAATGACTGTTTTATTAGAGAGAAACTAATATCAGATTATGCTAATTAGTCTAACAATAGAGGAAGAGCTACATGATCAGTCAAAAGCTCAAACCCACTTCTACTTGAAAACCAAACACTAATAAGATTTCCAGGCCAGACTGTGCAAGATCCGGTTCAATCAGCTGGAATGGCTAAAAGATTAAACAACCCGTAAAACCGGGTCAGGTCTAATCTGGGTTTTAGAGCCCTAGTAATTTTGATGGGTCAGACTCAGTTTCGATGAATGGGCCACCGTTTACAGCCATTGATTGTGGCGCTCTTCCTTTATATAGTAGGCAATACACATAATTTGCAGTGTTGTATTGACTCCAGTAGATAAGAAGGGTGCAACCATCAATTAGATGGGTGTAGATATCAATTCCTTTTTCCAATATAAGATCATATGAGCCCAATCAAATAAGTGAGGTCATGTCCATGTTTCATCAAAGATCAGCAAATTTCTTTACATGATTGGACTTTGGTGCTACCAAAACTAGAAGGAATGGTTGTAACTATCAATAAGGTGGGTGTAAAATAATCACATGAACATAAGGTCTATAATTTCAATAACTAGAATAAAACTTTCTCTTGGGTCTTTCACACCACCACAAACATTTTAAAAAATGTTTGATTTCATTATGCTGTGTTTGGATGCGCAATCGAATTGAATTACAATAAGTAGTTCCATCAATAGCACTGAAAATAGAATACTGATACTTTCAAGTGAAACAAGAGACCACCCAAATTGTGATTTTGTATGCACACAAACACAGGCGAAAGTAATCCAATCGCAATCCAATAGCACGCATCCAAACATGTTGTGAACTGGATTAATGAGACACACACACATATATATGTACCTGTAGCCAATCAGGAGTGTCCATGCAAACTTGGAGAGAAGTGAGGCCCATTCCACAGAACTAAGATGTGTAGAAAGCTACTTTGATCAGCTCTTCAAAAGATATCCATGAACACTTGCAATAGTCACAAGGAAATGAGAAGAAAATGAGAAAATAGGGTGTGTTTGGGAGAATGATAGAGATTTTATAGAAAAAAGGCCAAAGGAGAGAAAGGAGAGATTGTTTAATCAAAGGAAATTGAGTGGTTTGTATGTTAGTGAGGGTGTCAATATGAAGGCCGAAAAAGGTGGCCCAGCAGCACAACAGCAACTGAGGCCTCCGTCGGTGGCTTGTCCTTTGGTGGGTCCCAATATGTTTTTTGGGCCTGGGGTGATCGGCTGGGCTTGGCTGGCTTGGAAAGGTACGGCTTGGATTATATTCTCATATATACGGTAGAGGTGGAAGAACTGGAATATGGTAGAGCTGTCTCTCCACTGTACACGTGGCAGAGTTATTTTCTTTATCGGGTCCACGCATATACTGGCATCAGGATGGATGGTTACATTGTAAAGATGAAACCCATGAGGCAATCCTATCCATTACTTTTAAAACAGTTTATCCAACTGATAATTTGACCGTTAACTGATTCTGTTTCCAACTGTCATTTTAATAGTGAAAGTTCAGACGGACAGATTGTCTAGTAGTTGTAAGTGTTGAGATATAAACCATCCATACAAGGACTGTACAGATGGGCGGATCCGATTTGAAGATCACCCTGCCACGTGTGCTGTAGAGTGATGGCTCTACCATGTTAAGGTTCTTCCACCTCCACCACATCATCTAGACTTCTAGCTGGGGAAACTATATGATGTTTCAGTGAGGACATCAGGATGTAATCCAGCTTTGATTCCTGTACAAGTGGGCGTGGAATGTCAATGATCCAGATCGTTAGTTTGATAGTCCCTCCATTAGATGGATCATGCTCTAGAAATATCCGTGGAAGGGCAATTACAAACATTTGATCTGCACCATTAGAATAGATGGTTGATAATAAAATGCAGAAAGGCCCACATACGATGGAGAGGACTTTCTGCATGCACGTCCAAAGGCAGCATTCCCCAGTAAGGATTGTTATATATCCATCTTGGCGGGAAAACAATATGAAAGTAGTAGTCTGGCAACCATATATAATTACATTAGGGTCCATTATTTAGGTGTGATCGGGACCATTCATCAAGTGGGCACTGTGGATGGAATACAGTCCAAAAGCCACAAACCTTTCTGAGGCCCACCGCGATCTTTATAAGCCATTCAACCGCTGCATGAGGCGATCTCATCTGATGAAGGGAGAAACCAAACATCAGCCTAATCCAACGCTCCTGATGGCCCTCGGAAGATTAATGGTGTGCCCATCCATCCTCATTTTTCCCTGGGTGTGGTCCACTTGAGTTTTGGATCGGTTTGATTTTCTGGATCACATCCTAACATAAGCTTGCGGAAATGATGGGCGGATTGGATATCAGAGGAACATTGCAGTGGGTCCACAAAGATTTTTGTTTCACAGGATACCCCGGAACAACTGTTGTAGGAAATTCAAGTTCGACCATGGGTATCTGTATCATTCCCCACTAGATGAACGCCTTTGATCAGAGATAGTGGGCCTCACGTAAATGAGGATATCTTGCCTGTTTACAATTTAGGGTGCTCCCTCAGGTCACCTGGCCTTTTCCCGTGAGCAGAAGTGCCGAGTACGGGAATCGGCTCGGATCGGTGCGAGGGGCCCGCGCGAGCCGCTCAGCCGTGCGATGTGATTCGCCGGACACGTGTCAACAATCACGGCGCTGCGACATGACAGAGTGGGAATATTTGGGTCCTTGAAAAAGAGGAGTTAACCGAAAGAGCACTCCAGGTGGGCCCCACACCCCCTGATCGAGAGGACATTCTTACTCGCCTCGCGCAAGCAAAGGATAGATTCCCGCGTGGACTGAAAGACCCTCCCATTCCCTCTATTCAGTACGGACGACACGTGCCCCTTTGCCTTCCGATATTCGGGGCCCCGACCCGACAATCGCGTAGTCTCAGTACCAACATTTCAGGTGGTTAGCCGCTTATCTCAACCGCACACGCGCTCCTGTCCCTTGCTTGGATCCGTCCATTTGCTACTTTCACTTTGGGAAATGGTAATACGGAGAGATATTGTGGCCCCTGAAACTGACGTTATCTATCTTGTTTGCTTTTGGGTGGGCCACTGTGCCGCCTGTACGATGGTGTGTCTCGTGTTGTGGTGTCTGTCTTTAGCGTACGGAGGAATGCTAGTTTAGGACTTCAAGCGCTAAACACAAACACAACATACGTGCCAATATGGAAAATATGTGCCGGATCTCGGACGTTCATACGACAGTCCCCATGATGAACGTTCCTTAGCCTAAAAAATCTGCAGGTCCGTTTATCAGGTGGACCACATTTTAAAGAAGAAATGGGCCGTCAGAAAATTGATAACCAGCGGTGTGAGTTACCGTTCAAATGTTAGCCACCGCATGAAAAGTTGGGCTGCGGAAAAGGTGCACCGCAGGAAAATCAATATGAACATCTCGGATCTCTCACACATGTGCCATACCAGTACTTGTGGTGAGTTTGTGCTGGGCGCTTGAAGTTTGGGGCATCTGGTACCGTTCCTCTTTTATTTCATAGAGGTGCAGTTGTACGCTGCCGTCGTATGCTGTGCACAACGAAAGTACCACTTGCATGTGTCCACGGCGGAGGCCATCGTCTATCTGGTGGCCCACCCTGATGGACCACGTGGAAAAAACTGCACCAACAAGACAATTCATCCGTCCAATTAATGGTGTGCGAATGGATGGCTAGAAACAACTGGTGTTATACAGTGCTGGTCCCGACAAAGACGTACATTTGCTTCGTGTTTATTCCGTGATCTAAAAAGTCGATATGATAGGCCCCACCATGTGTACCACATGCACCAAGGTTCTTTCAAAATGGAAAGATCCCAGCCATTGATATTTGGACTCTTTTTTTTTTTTTTTTTTTTATTGAACCTGGACAGTTACTGTAATATTCTCTCTCGACGAACGTTGGCTACCTATTGAAGGATTAGGATTTTTCCCACCTGGGACATCCTTTGTCCATGTACTGTGTCAGATCAACGGTCTGGTTCATTGGACCATGGACTACAGTGGCACAAACAGGAAAATATACCAAAGTATTACATGCATTCTTTGTTGTCAGAAAGCCTTCAATCAACAATTTTTTGGGTTGCTCGACCGGTCGTGGCCTTTGCTCGACCGGTCAAGGGAGCTGCATGACTAGTCATAGCCCGCTCGACTCAAAATCTAATGAGCTCAGTTTTTTAGTATCCGGAATACTCAATCGGTCGAGGGGATTGCACGGCCATCCTTCGACTGGTCGAGATTACGCATATTCGAGTCCGGATCTTGTATGAACTGTGGAAATCTGATGCGGTTTCACAAGGGTGCGAAAGAGAAGTTTTCTAAAACTATAAATAGAGGTCCCTAAGGCTATTCTAATATATTCTAAAGCTTTCTAAAGGGGTTCTAGGGTTATCAAAGGGTGTATCAAGGGTAAGATTTGAGGTTATTTGAGTTAGGTAAGTCCTATCTCTTGTAATTTTCTTTTCATAGTGGATTTCTATCGCTTTGTGCCGTGGTTTTTTTTCCGCAAAGGTTTTCCACGTTAAATCTTTGTGTTCTCATTTGATTGCTTGTCGTTATTGGATTACTGTCCTAGATCTAGATCTGTGTGATTCCGCAGCACAAATCCCCAACATTCTTGGGTAGATATACATCACGAATAATAAGTTTGCTGATTCCACATGTTCTGTGGGAGCGTTGGAAGAATACAGGGGAAGACAAAACATGAAGTGAAAATGGCTAAATAGAAGCTAAAAGAATCCAATTAAAATAAAATACAAGAGGCATGAGGATGATGAATGAGAAAACTCTTGATAGTAATGATTTAGCCTCTATCCGTTATGTCTCATGGATGAGGTCTTTTATAATGTTTTGAGAGAAAACTGCAGTTAGTTTGTGGGTGAAGTTAGAGAACATTTATATAAAGAAGTCCTCAGAAAATCGCTACACTTGACGCGTGGTATAGCTTCAAAATGGCGGATGGTGGAGATACAAGGCTCACATCAGCAACTTTAATAAATTAGTTTGTAAATTGCTAGATATGGAGGAAGTGATGAAAGATGGAGAACAAGCATGTATGTTGCTGAATTCTCTTCCGGCGTCATATGAGTCATTTAAAGACATTATGTGCAGTGCGAATAAAACTCTGAGTGTCGACACTGTTATCTCAGCCCTTCAAGGGAAGGCTATGGGAAAGCTTAACGTCTTCTGAGGCACTATTTATGAGGCATAAAAATTCTGAGCAAGGTATAGGTTCTTTAGGTTATAGATCTAAATCTAAGGGCAAGGGCAAAGGAAAGGTAAAGTGCTGGAATTGTGGGAAAGAAGGACATGTGAAGAAGGATTGTGAAAATCCTAAATCGAAGAGAGAAGATTCTGAGGCTTTTTATAGAGATCAATCTTTGCCACATCGATGGATCGAGTAGATGTGATGGTGATGTTTTTCTCGTGTCTACCGGCCATACGATAATTGTAAGGACGGGTGGATCCTTGACACAGGGGCATCTTTTCACATGATTCCTCATCGGAGTTGGTTCACAAGCTACAGTGCGATGGTGGACCGGTATTTATGGGCAATGACATTGCCTGTAATGTTGTGGTTGTTGTTAATGCGCATCGAGATGTTTGATGGGGTGGAGCGTACTTTGGTCGTTGTGAGACACATTTTATTTGAAGCAGAATTCGATTTCTCTTAGTGTGCTTGAGGCAAAAAGATGCAAGTATACAGGTATTGATAGTGCTCTTAAAGTATCTAAGGGGGCATGGGTAATCATGAAAGCGCAACGACTCGGTAACATGTACTGGTTAATCGAGAGCACTGACAGACGCACTCAACCAATGAGTGTAGCGGATTTCAAACTTGCACATGTGTGGCATGCGGGTATGACCACATGGTTGACCGAGGCAAGAAGGCTAAGACGCGGGACAGGAAACAGAGTGGAGCGGCCACATGAGAAGAATCACATGACATGATCGTAAGATATCGGCGAGGTACATTGATGACTCCAATATCGCGGGGATTCATCTTCTATTCAGATGACTCTAGTTGAGCTTAGTGCTGAGAAGTGAAATGTGACTATGGGCGATGTGATAGATTTATTATACCAGATCGACATATGGGAGCGGGTGGAGCTTAGTGAGCCAGAGAGCGGTTGAATGTAGGTGGATCTTCATGAAGATACAACATAGATACAGCAAGGTTGATAGCGAAGGATTATGCTCGAGAGAAGAGATTGACTTCTCAGATATATTCGCGCCAACGGTATAACAATTGTCTATTAGATCCATGATTGTTCATTTGGTTAACCAATGTGATCTTGAGTTAGAAGGATGGATGTGGAGTTTACACTTCAAGGAAAATTGAAAGAGCGGTCTACATGAAGCAACCAGTAGTTTGAAGTTAAAAGGCGAGAAAAGACTTTGCAGAGGTCGTGGTTCGACTTGTCAGGCATTGGTTTGATTCCTTCATGGTGAGTCGGAATTGATGACATGTAGATCGTCAATTATGACATGTATGCATGTACTAAAGACTCGGTTAAGTGAGACATTCAGGATGAAGGATTGGAGGGCTCTGCAAAGATGGTTCTCGGCGTTGAGACTAAAAGAGGAGTAGGCTTTGGTAATCACGGGAGGAATACCTTATGTGTAGGTATTAATCAAGTATCTGATGGCCAGGTAAAGCCGAAGAGCGTTTCCTATACATCTCTCCTTAAGTTTTCCTCAGGACATGTCTCAAAACAGATGAGGAAAAACAGAATATCTAATGAGCCTTATTCAAATGCGGTTGATAGTGTATGCCATAGTTTGGATTAGATCAGTTATTTCACGGGCTTGATATTGTGAGCAAGTACCCCAACAAACACTATTGGGTAGCGGTGAGATGGTAAGAAGACTACGTATTTCCTTTTGAGAAGACATGACCAAAGGTAGTTGAGTACGTGGATTTTGATCCGGCAGACATGCTCACATAAATCGTTCCTGCAGAGAAGTTCAAGTTCTGTGTAACTTCTTAGGGCTTAGCGATGGCGTAAAAGAAGGACGAAGTGTGCACGAGAAGCGTTAATTGAAGCTATGATATAATGCAGAGATAAGAGAAGATGGCAGCAAGATACATGGTTGAAGATTGAAGGCATGGTGGAGATTGTTGACAGATGCCTTAAATCTGCACTGCTCGACTGGTCGAGAGCCTGGCTCAACCGGTCAAGTGTGCTCGACCGGTCGTGGCCTTTGCTCGACCGGTCAAGGGAGCTGCATGACTAGTCATAGCCCGCTCGACTCAAAATCTAATGAGCTCAGTTTTTTAGTATCCGGAATACTCAATCGGTCGAGGGGATTGCACGGCCATCCTTCGACTGGTCGAGATTACGCATATTCGAGTCCGGATCTTGTATGAACTGTGGAAATCTGATGCGGTTTCACAAGGGTGCGAAAGAGAAGTTTTCTAAAACTATAAATAGAGGTCCCTAAGGCTATTCTAATATATTCTAAAGCTTTCTAAAGGGGTTCTAGGGTTATCAAAGGGTGTATCAAGGGTAAGATTTGAGGTTATTTGAGTTAGGTAAGTCCTATCTCTTGTAATTTTCTTTTCATAGTGGATTTCTATCGCTTTGTGCCGTGGTTTTTTTTCCGCAAAGGTTTTCCACGTTAAATCTTTGTGTTCTCATTTGATTGCTTGTCGTTATTGGATTACTGTCCTAGATCTAGATCTGTGTGATTCCGCAGCACAAATCCCCAACATTCCTGGGTAGATGGACATCACGATTAATAAGTTTGCTGATTCCACATGTTATGTGGGGGCGTTGGAAGAATACTGGGGAAGACAAAACATGAAGTGAAAATGGCTAAATAGAAGCGGAAAGAATCCAATTAAAATAAAATACAAGAGGCATGAGGATTTACATAATTCATATGCCAACTCCCGGGGCGGTAAAATAAAGCTTTCTTCCTCTTTAGAGACAAAAGAAATAAAAATACATGACTTATTTATCTCTCACCCATATAAGATATACTAAACAAGAAATACTGTAAAAAATGAACTAATCAAATTGAACTACCCATCTTTACTTACTAACTTCTTTATATGAATTAACTATATGAAAGTGCATATCACAAAGTATAGAAGTATGCTTCATCATACATGATCATATATATGGCCGTACACGTAAAGCGATGGGGAGAAAAGAAGGAAAGAAAGAGGATCCTTGCTCTTGCATGCTCGGGTAGTAGACTCTCAAGAGTTTCAACACTCCGTCAAGGGTTTGAGTATCCATAGGTGGTGAAATCCCACTAAGGCATGAATGTATGGGGGTGTGTGCGCGTGTGTTTAAAAAAAAAAAAAAGGAAAGAAAGAGATATCTCTCACCAGGAAAGAAACATGTCTTGGTGAGAGACTCACCAACACAACATTGTCCGCATCAACACATGAGCTCATGTGTCATAATAACACATGTGAGATCAAAGCTTTCCATCAGATGATCTACGCTTTGTAAATTTCATGGCGTAAAAAATCAGGCCCTTTCTCATATCAGGTGGACTATTACATATATCAAAATAAATGGATGGCCAGAATAAAAAGGGATCAAAGGACCAAAGGCCCCTTAATATTAACTTAATATTAACTTATGGGATTGCCTGACATTGTTATTAATTATTTTTGTTAAAACTGACAATTTTAAAAATTGATACCTCCGTCATGAATGCATGGAAAATACAAGGTACTTCTTTATTTGTGAGTCACCAATAACAATATATAAAAGGAAATATAGAAAAATCTCATATATAAAATTATCTATACATATATATCTTATACTTTTTAAGTTTTTGAAACTGAAGAATGAATATCAATCATGCTCAAGTTGAAACGTGTATGAAAAATATGACGAGATTAACACAGTCAATACATGATCGAACTTTCGTCGCCCATTGAATCATCACTTTAAATAGTAGGTCATCCCAACTCACAACCATCAAACGGCCATTCACATGTACAACACTATATAATAGGTAACATGCGAAGCCATACATGCTTATATAATACATGATTGAAGTACATCCACAACTAGCAATGGTCTAATAAGAAGGAAAAGATGAATGTAAAAGAAAAAGCTTGATTGTTGTTTCAGAAATGTTGTAAAATGAGAGTGATAGGAAAAAGATGGTGCTCGACAGCAAACAAAAGACTTGATTAACCAGTGGAAGACGTGCTGACATGGTTTGGTTTTAGCACATCAGAGCCGTGAAACTGGGCCCACCATGTAGATTACATAACCCAAAGATTAGGTTTGTCTGGTAAATAGGCAGCCACATATGTTGTTTTATGTGGGCTCTAGGGTAGCTATTTCAAGCTTTAATTCAACGGTGCACACCTCATGAGTTAGATGGTTTTATTTTAAGAATACAATGAGGTACTTCTCAGTACACATGGTCTTATTTACAGAAAACTCACATCTCACACACATGTTTCATATTTGCACATGTGCCCTAGAATTAGCAAACCTCATAGAAACGCTCCTATCAACGGTCCACGTTTAAATGGAGGAAAAGATCTCCGGTCCGACGCACGGATCACCATATGATGAAAGCGAGTCCCATGTGCTGGATGAGCAGACACCCACAGTGAAACATGGGGCACACATGACATGATCCACGCCATTATTTTCCAAGCGGGGTTCACAACCATGCCCAGCAGCCGACCGGGTGATCCACTTCACAAGTTCATGTCTCCCCACTTTATATAATCTTTGTTCGTTTCTTATATTCTCCATTTGAGTGTGAATGGAAGAAGCAAATAGTCTTTGGCTTTTTTGTGTCATTGCAAGTTGCAACCGAAATGCGTCTTTTCATTCGTCAAACCATATTATTTTATATGTGTTTGCTTGGCACGCCTCATATTGTAATGTTTTGGAATTGGAATTTTGGATTTTTTATGACATGGAGACGAATTCATTGAAAGAGAGATCTATTTAGGAAGATCATCCCTCCTAACTTAGGATCTTTCAATATCTATTTATTTAATATGCTTTAGTGGGAGTAAGTAGGTGTACAAAATGTGCTATGTGGGCACCTTTTCAAATGGTGGTGACTGTTATGACGAAGGTAATGATAGTGTTGAAATAATCGGAGATCGAGACCATTAAATTTCACTTAAACAAAGATGGGAATGTTGTGAGATTGTCGATTGCATAGAAGAGTGTTATACAATGAGCATCTTTCTTTGTTTTTTTTTTCCTCATGTTTTCTCTTCTTTTCTCTGTTGTCTTTTACAATAAGTTTTTAATCTCCTTTTATAAACTCTGATCCACCAACTCAACGGTCAGATTAGCAATTTTGCGCAAGGTGAAATGGCCTTCTGATTTGGGAAATATTAATCTTCTTCTTAATCTCGATTTTAACAATTTAAAAACAATTTTGAAGATCTGGAACTCAGCTGGATCAACCAATGAGTCAAGATTCCGACCAGTTGACTCGATGGCCGGATATTCTTTTTAGTTTTCACCAAATCTACTATATTTTTAGCTAAAAGTAAGAAGTTAAAATTACATACACAGTGGGGTTGCCGTGAATATAGAAGAGAAGAAGTTGTCGTGATTCACATTTAAGTGGTTTTTCTACCATGGCCTATACTTCATAGGGCTCACCAGATGGATGATGTAGCTAGTTTAGTGGACCATTGTTCTTTTACTCTGAGGTGAGTGCCAATAAAATAAAGATACCTTCCTTGGCACAAATAAAAAAATACCTCAATTGGTAGGGTAGCTGAGCAGAAAAATCAAATGGATGACTATTTGTATAAAGAGATTTTGATTACATGCCTTTCAAGACGTGCAGTACCATGCACCTTTGAATGGCTTTGAATGGAGTGAATAAAAAATTGCATTGTGGGTATATTTAAAAAAAAAAAAAGAAAATGAAAAAGGAGAAGGAGAAAACAGGATTTAGGAAGGACTAAAAGATTACTTTTATAAGGATTAAAATCTAATTAAGTAATGATTGATAAGGAATTTCTTTTAAAAGTAAAACTTAAAAATACTTTAATAAAAGCAAAGAAAATCAATCAACTATTATTATTACTATTATTACTACTTGATTTAACATTTCTCCCCAAAGGATCAAATTGGTTACAGTTTTAATGACTCGCTGGATAGGCCGAGTCGTATAAAAACTTGCTGATTTTTCTAAAACTTGAGTCAAATTTTTATATGGAAATGATGCTACACCAGTGTTTTTGCCTATTTGAGTCAACTCGCACGAGTTGTTAGTTGACTCACCAGTCTTTCAAACAAAGTAAATAGCATTAATAATAATAATAAACTAATTACAAATGTTGAAAAATATTGCCAAGTCTTAATTTAATTAGTTATTAAGAATACTTTAGTTTAGACAAATTAAGAAAGTAGTTAGTTAGAAAAATTTATGTGTAGAGTTGTAATGTTAGTGGAATTCAAACCTAAAGAGCCTTCTTCCATACGAAGGCTTTGTTGGGGATTTGTGCTACGGAATCATATAGATCTAGATCTATGATAACAAGTCAATGGCACCAAGCGAACACAAGAGAACACAAAGTTTTAACGTGGAAAACCCTTGCGGGAAAAAATCACGGCACAAAACGACAGAGATCCACTATGAAAAGAAAGTTGTTAGTTGACTCACCAGTCTTTCAAACAAAGTAAATAACATTAATTAATAATAATAATTAACTAATTACAAATGTTGAAAAATATTGCCAAGTCTTAATTTAATTAGTTATTAAGAATACTTTAGTTTAGACAAATTCAGAAAGTAGTTAGAAAAATTTATTTGTAGAGTTGTAATGTTAGTGGAATTCAAAACTGGAGCCTTCTTCCATATGAAGGCTTTAAGTTTTTTTTTTTTTTTTTTACACATGCACACGCACCCCATGCACACGCTTACACACGCACACACACACCCCACACACGCACACCGTGGGATTCCATATGAAGGCTTTAAGTTGATAAGTACATGACATGTAAAAGCAGCCTCTCTCTCTCTCTCTCTCACACACACACACACACACACACACATTCTTCTCTCCACACTTTTTGATAATCTTATATATATATATATATATATATATATATATAAAATGTTAAAACTCTCATCTCCTTAACAATATTACTTGTATGATTTTCTATATGGTGTTAAAGACTCTTCTTATAATAGCATACTGACTACCTTCTCCATAAGCAACTTATTTTGTTAAATTAACACTATCATAGTATCAGATTTGATTAATAGATCATTTCAAAATGATCGCTTCTTTTAATCTTAATTCCAATTCTCTTCATCTGATCAGATAAATCCTTCACTTTCTATTTTTAAACTATGCCACAGATTTGTTGACTTGCTTAATTACGTTTAATTTCATTCAAAAAACACTTTCCTAATATAGTTTCTCGTACATGGTGACTAAGGTGTCCCACACTTATTTTGCCAAAGTCAATTATGTAACATAAAAAAGTATATTCGATCCATCAAAAATTTAGATAGCATGTATAACATTCTTAATGTAATTCCTTTAATTTGAATGAATCATCTTCTTGTTTAAATTTTTAAAAAAAAAAAAAGCTCCCCTTCGCTCATTACTAGTTTTGAAACTGTACCTTTCAATTTTCATAGTTCTTTGCTTAAAAACTTGAGAAACAATGGTACTTGATATTGACATGATTGAATGCACCAAACACCAAAAAAAAAAAAAAAAAACCTTGCAAATAAGAAACAACACAATGTGAAAGTGGAAAAAAACTCTATCTATATATCTATATATATATATATATATATATATATAGAAGACCAATCTACTCACCAACGTAGTTCTAATACCATGTAGAAAAAGAATAGGCTCTTCTAAAATGATGGATATAAAAGATCAAATAATGTTTTAAAAAATGCGAAGATAAATAATAATGCTTTATTTTCACAAATACATAATTAGACTCATGGAAGTAGAAGATGTTGAAGTTATGCCCACTCTGAATCATATCCAATGACAATAATATTGATGGTATCTAGTAATATTGATGATATTAAACTATGTATCATACTGATGATGGGTCTACTAGAGATAGATTATAATGCCATATTTAATGTGTGGGAGTATCTTAAAAGTATATAGCATAATTAAATGAGAGGTATTCCTCTAATTATCTTTGAAACTTGAGATTATACATAATGGTTATTAATTAAGAAAGAATTATGAGCTATAACCCTTAATAATACCTTGTTATATCATAAACACCTAGTAAATTATAAGATAGACCTATAGTTATTACATTACTATATAGTAATTTTGTGTGAAGAAATTAATATCGAAACAGGATGGTAGGTATCTACCATTGAGTATGACAACAAGTGTCATGCCCCAGATTCGGTAACCGGACTCACAAGGAACCTGATGGTTGGTTTTGGCTGTAACAGCTTTTGTAGTACCTTATTCTCGGCTCCTGAGACAGGTTCTGATCTTGGGATCCTACAAGGAGGATTTCCATAATAGTATAATCATTTTTTATCCGAGCATACCCAAGATCACATCAAGTACATTTAGAAATAATAAAGGATACACATCATAAAATTCACTAAGAATTTAAACTTTTACAAGCTTACATTAGGTTCAAAAGGACATACATAAGGTAATAAGAAAAGAGAGAGAACTCAGCAACACTGGAGTCCTCAAGCTCAGCTCTACTCCACGCTCTGCTGCTATGACGCCTGCCTAGGGTCTTCTGCACGCATCAATTGTGCATAAGCTTATAGAAGCTTAGAGGGTGGTGTAAGTGTGTGACAAAGGTGCACAGAAGAATAACAGGAGGTACATGGAAAGAAACATGCTCAAGAGAATATCACTATCCTTAACAAGGCTTATCATGAATACGATGCAATGAGTACTGGATGTCATAACAAGGCAATGCATGAAGGGATTTACAAAGCTAATGCTAATGCGATGCAAGTAATGCCAGTGCTCATATCCAAACCACATATCAAGTACATTTCCAATCATAAGAAATCACCGAGGTCCATTACATTGCTGAATGGCTACCGCTGTACACACCCCGCACAGTCAAACGAGAGTAAGAAACCTCACTACTCATCTGTGGACAGCTAATCACCAGCAAGGCTCGATGGTAGCGGACCCATTTACGAGCTGGTCAGACTCAGCCTAGCAATGCCTCCTCACACCAGGCAGGTAAGGTCACACCCCTATCCAACCGGTATACGACAGTGGGAGTCGCAGCCTAACAGTATAAGGCCCTCGTGCGCTCATATATTCCACCCGGTCACAGCGTTGGAGCAGATCCCTGGTATCATGAAAGTTTTAAAATTTTCACCCATGGGCATCTTATGCACCCGGTATGCTCAAGTAATATTTTCGGTGTCTACTCATACGATCATCCACCAATATCCCTATGGAGGTGAGGCCCTGATGAACCAAGGGCGGTATCATCATGAAATGCTACGCCAATGCATGAGTCACACACACAGATCATGTATTAGCTGCAGGCACACAATGTACATAAGGGGAGAAACTCCATCCCTCAATGACCACCACACAATGCAATCAATTCATATAGATGTGCATATGGGTCACAAGAATGTAAGTGTGTTTTCTGTGGAATATGGAATCCTCCGTCCTAAGGAGGGTCAAGGTCTAGGCACATAGACAGGTATTTTAAGAAGAAGAGAAGTCTTCTAGTGGGGGCCCAGTAATTTGGGATGGCCCACAAGCTAAGAGAGAGCCATGACCCTAAAGAGGGACGGTCCTAACCAACCCAAGGTGGGCCTTTAACCACCTATAAAGGCCTCTATGTGCTTATCTTAAGGCCACCAAGGAGGACATCCAACCTCAAATGAGTCCTAAAAAGGTAGTCCGCTACGCATATGATAAGAGATCTAAGGTCTAAGCAATATATAGTCTAGTGAGCCATACCCCAAGCCCAAATCATAGGCCATGTAGTGGGCCCTCAAGTGAGGTTTATGCCCCACTATAAGGATCATGGGTTCACTCATTGTGGTGGGCCCAATGGACAGCCCATTTTCCTAACATATGGGAAATCCTTATATTTAACACAAGTAAGTTGGGCCTCACATCTCGGTCCAAGTATGGATTTATTATAGTGGGTAAGCAAGGGCCCAACTATTTGAGTATTTGGCTCACAAGACCCATCACAATGGCGAGGTAAATATAGGACTCAAGGGCCCAACAGGCCTATCAAAAGTTCCAGCCCAACCAAGGCTATAAGGCCCATTAACTAGAAGACTAGCCTGAGAAGAAACCAATTGGAATGGGCCTTTAATCATGCACTAATTAAGCCCAAAAATAAAATTAAAATGATAAGATAACTGACTAATCCATCCTCAAATCTAGTGGGCCATGCTGCTCCAAAATAAACTCTTATGGGTAGCAATATTAGGCCCATTACCAAATTCCAGCCCACCCATTTTCTTAGGTTGGTTGGAATCTAACAATAAAATTATTTTACAGTATATTTAATCCCTAATAGCCCACACACATCACTGTAGATCCCACCAGATAAGAAGGGGGATATACAACACTTACTTTTAAGTAGGCCATGCCGTTGGAATGCAGGTCCAGCAGCCCAATGTAAGGGCGTCCTATGGTGGGAAATCCTATGGGCCTGGGTATTTGGCCCAAAACTGATCCTAATTGTAGGCCACACCACGGTCGGTACAGGTGCCCGATGGTCCTGAAAATTTACAGGGTGGTCCTTCCATGGGTGGGCCACATTTTCACAAAATTTCACAATTTTTGGATAACTAAAAGTATTTTAATTTATTTTTAGAAAATAGTCTGTCCAGAAAATCAGACTAACCTGGACGTCCCAATGTGGTGGGTTAGTCCGGCCCTTGCCACGGTGTGCACAGGGGTCCATTGGCCCTAAAATTTGGTAAGTGGGTCCTACCATAAGTTGAATAAATCTCCACAAAATTTCAGAATTTTTAAATATTTAAAAATATTTTAATTCATTTAAAGAAATCAATCTGTCCTGAAATCGGACTAATCTATACACTATATTATAGTGGGCCGGTCCAGCCACCACCATGGTGTGTACAGACATCAATTGGCCCTAAAATTTTGTAGGTGGGTCCTAACATGAGTAATCTACGTCCTTATAAATTTTCATAATTTTTAGACAACCAAAAATATTTTAATAAATTTCAGAATTCCAACCTATCCAGGGTGGATTGTTGCTGGAATTGTATCTGTCCGTATGTTTCGGACCACATGGAGTGAGCCTGGACCCACCCAAACCCTTGGAAAATTGGGAGAAAAGGTGGACCTACATCTGGATAATAATTGGGGTCCACTGGAGTGGCCCACTTCTTCAAAAAAGTTAGGTGAATATAGTGTTTTTCTCTATACTGTATTGCTGAACTGTCCAGAAATTTCTGGACAGTTAGCCATCTTTGGCCCAACCCATGGGCCTCAAACATGGGAGGTAGGGTATGGGCCCTATACCACATCAAAGTGGGGTCCACACACTACAAAACCCCTAAAGAAATTTGAGATAAAAATGCCTGCAAATAGGTCTAAACAGTAACTCAAAACACACACTCCAACTGAGCATGAAATCTGGACAGCAATATAGGCTATCCATATTTTAGCCCATGCAAATAAATCAAGGGGTCCATAGCCCTGATTTATCATGTGGGGTCCACCCTAATAGGTTCACAAAATTTCAAACCCATCAAAGCTCTCAAGCCTCCATAAAAATCCATTTTAGAGGTCATCTAAACCATGCATGCATAATTAGGCTTGGACGTCCAATCAAGGTGGGCATGGACGTCCCATCTTTCTGGGGGCCTGGGATGTTGCTGACTTACTTTGGTGGACCACACATCATCAGAGAATGTACAGAAGAAGATAAGGGAAAGGAGGGAGAGAAGGAGCAAGATCGGCCATAGGTGGATGGTTCCGCCACTAATGGGCCACTCACAGACAAATCCACACCATCATTATATCATACACTTATATACAAGCCAAGATACATCAAAATAAATTACTGGATGGTAGGGATCCCTTCCCTACATGCATGCAAAGGCCTAGGTAGCCCATGTGATGCAAGAATTAAGAGAAAATCATCATAGTGGGCCATAAAAAATGGCCCACCATGAAATGGATTGTGAAGGATCTAGGCCCTTGGCCTTCATCGTAGGAGCCATGTAGGGCCTCCACCATGGATTGGTGGGCCCTACATGCTTCCATGCATATAGAAGAAGAAGAGAAGAAAGTGAAGAAGAAAAAGAGATGAAGAATGTTGATGAATCACCCACTTGTAAGCTTATCCTCCTTCTTCCACACTTGGGTTCTATAGCTCCAATGGTGAAGTTTTAATGGTTGGGATGAGAGAGAGAGAGAGAGAGAGAGAGAGAGAGAGAGAGACCATAATGGGTTTGTAAGAGAATCCATCATTACCATAAGGAGGAGTTTACAAAGTTATAAGATAGACTAGGCCTCTTGGTGGTGTTTGTGGTTGGTAGTGTTAGTTATGGATCTTTGTGTAGTGTGTGGGTAGTGTACCTTGGAACTTGTGCCAAGGGAGATGGTGGTCCATATGCATTCCACCTAAGTGGGTCACATGATCAATGGTCATATAATGAAATGTACACAACTTTTGATCTACATATCGGATTTATGCGCGAGATGCGCCGTTGGAACCGCGGCGACGATTTGGTCGCAATGGCATAGGTCTCGGGTCAATCTGAGTCAGGTCTACGTGACCGAATTCAAGGATGATTGCAAACACTATCCGAGGGTCACGGGTTGTCGGAATTTGACCGGTAGGATTGCGAGATTAAAATAAACGAGATGCATACTCACACACACACATACACATATACGAACTCGGGTCGGGTCTCACAATAAGTTATATGCCTCTGCTATATCTCATATAAGAGTGAGTATGTTATGGGAACAGGATCCTGATGTTGGACCTGTCAGGCATTTGCATTAGTAGATCGAGTTTAAGTCTCTTAATTGAGACTCCTATCATACTTAAACTATAGTCGACTTGAGGATTGCAACTTTAATTAATACTTTGAGTTGAGAATATGTGAGTAGTTTAGGTTATAAAGTCTTGATTATATGTGTTTTGGCTTTAGTGCTGTCAATGGGCCAAGTCCTGAGGTTGGCTCGGGTATGGATTTTGAACTGTGCATTATGTGGCGTAGCCGGGTGCATCAAGGTCCAGTGACTGTTCATGCTATGTTCCCCACCATGGATCCTCTTCATTTTTTGCCTCATGCCTGAAGATAATCTGGAATAATGGATGGACAGCGTGGATATATAAAATACATACATCAAGCAGGCTCCTACCGCAAGAGTTGCTATGTCTTGGGTGAGGCCAGGGCCGCCAGCTTCTTGGGCTTTCTGGCATAGACCACATTAGGCCTGCCTTGGGCTTTGTCTAAGAACCTGCTAGCCTAGCCAATCCCAGTCCAGCCCGTCCCATATGGTCTCAAGGGCATTCTTGTCATATATCATATGTGATGGGACACACCTACGAACAGCCCAGATCTTGCACAAAAGTGGGTGGACGGGCTTGGGCTCGGGCCATGCATTACCATCAATTGGCTGGATTGAGTATGTTTGTTTGGGGCCATGACCAAGCAAGGTTGGGCTTGGATGGATCTTGATCTGCTTGGCCCAGCCCTTTGACAGCTCTAATTTCAGAAACTAACAGGTCCTTTGGGCCCAAATTCTACCTTTTTGTTTAAAGGCGTCCAGCCGCATCCCAGCCGATACAGGTGTGGCCATGGTTTGTTAGTCGTGACCATTAATCTCTCAGTCTGGTAATGCAACTTCTCCCTCCAAATGTTGCAAACCTGTCGATCAGTAGCTCCATTGGACCAAATGGTCCCCTCCCGCAGTCTGCCGTTTTCAACTTCCTGCCTCAGTGGGTGATTGATTTGATTTTTTCAGGGGGTTTCTATACTTCCGAGGTCCCTGCCCACCCTTTCTGGCCGCCTGAACCTTTTGGGAAGTTCTCCCTCAAATTTGCATGGCCCTTAGTGCATGATCACAAGCCGTAGATGGCCTGGGCCAGGTGGGTTTGGCACTGTAATCTGCTTCCCAAGATCTCCTTTTTCGTGTGGCGGCTTCTTCAGGGTGCGGTTCCGGTTGATGAAAGGATTAAGGGCAAGGGTGTTCAACTGGCCTCTAGGTGTTCTTGTTGCTCTCCCGGCCAGAATGCCAACTCGTCCGTCGAATCCATCCACCACATTTTTTTGTCCAGCGAACTGGCGTCCACGGTGTGGAATTCTTTTTCCTCTATCTTCGAGTTGCAGTTTCCATCTTCTTCTTCGTCGGTTAGGCATGTGCTGAATTGGTTGACCCCGTCCCACCCTTCTTCCCCGGTTCATATGCTTCGCGGTTTATCTCCTTCTCTAATTCTCTGGGAGTTGTGGCTTGCTAGGAACCAGGCCAGATTCAAGGAGGTTAGGCCAGCGGCGGCTTCCGTGATTGCTAAAGTTAAGTGGTGGTTGTGGGTGTGGGTCTGCTCATCCGGTAGCTCTCCCCACCATCTCCTCCATTGGAGGTCTATGCTTGGGTTCCAGGCGCCCGTTTTGCCATCTTTCATGCCCCTTATCGTCAAATGGGCTCGCCCCCGCGCGGGTTCGTTAAGCTTAATGTGGATGGGTCGTCCTTGGGTACCTCGGGGAGTTCAGGCGACGGTGGTATTTGCAGGTGGGATGATGGTGGTTTCTGTTTTCCCTTTGTGGCAGGGTATGGCATAGGGTCTAATTCTAAGGCGGAGCTCAAGGCGGTCTATAATGGTATTCTGCTTTGCCTTCAGTTCAGGTTCTCTAGAGTCCAGATCGAGTCTGAATCTCGCCTAGTGGTCGCTCTCCTCAACGGCACCATGGAGTCCTCTTGGAGATGGAACCACTGGATGCAGAGGATTGATAGGCTGAGGGCTAGTGGGTCCTTCTCCTGCAGCCACATTCTTAGAGAAGGCAATGGTCCAGCGGACGAGATGGCCAAGATGGGGGCCTCTCTTCAGCAGTTCATTGTGTCGACTCAGGTGGCAGCGCTCCCACCCAAGATCAAAGGTCTGATCTTCCTCGATAAGGTGGGCCTTGGGGCGCTCCGGGTCTTAAGGTCGTCTACGTCTCACCCTTGTTGATAGTGGTTTTGTTTTCTATTTTCTGTTTTATGATAGGCGTTCGCCGGGGTATCTTTTTGTCTGCCTAGCCTAGGCCCGAATGAGTTGTATATGTTCCCATTGAATATATGAATGAATCATCTTCTTGTTTAAATTTTTAAAAAAAAAAAAAGCTCCCCTTCGCTCATTACTAGTTTTGAAACTTTACCATTCCATTTTCATAGTTCTTTGCTTAAAAACTTGAGAAACAATAGTACTTGATATTGACATGATTGAATGCACCAAACACCAAAAAAAAAAAAAAAAAAACTTGCAAATAAGAAACAACACAATGTGAAAGTGGAAAAAAACTATATATATATATATATATATATAAAGACCAATCTACTCACCAATGTAGTTCTAATACCATGTAGAAAAAGAATAGGCTCTTCTAAAATGATGGATATAAAAGATCAAATGATGTTTTAAAAAATGCAAAGATAAATAATAATGCTTTATTCTCACAAATACATAATTGAACACATGGAAGTAGAAGATGCTGAAGTTATGCCCACTCTGAATCATATCCAATGACAACATTGATGGTATCTAGTAATATTGATGATATTAAACTATGTATCATACTGATGATGGGTCCAATATAGATAGATTATAATGCCATACTTAATGTGTGGGAGTATCTTAAAAGTATATAGCAAAATTAAATGAGAGGTATTCCTCTAATTATCTTTGAAACTTGAGATTAGACACAATGGTTATTAATATAGAAAGAGTTGTGAGCTATAACCCTTAATACCTTGTTATATCATAAACACCTAGTAAATTATAAGATAGACCTATAGTTATGTCATTACTGTATAGTAATTTTGTGTGAAGAAATTAATATCGAAACAGGATGGTAGGTATCTACCATTGAGTATGACAACAAGTTATATGCCTCTGCTATATCTCATATAAGAGTGAGTATGTTGTGGGAATAGGATCCTGATGTTGGACCTGTCAGGCATTTGCATTAATAGATCGAGTTTAAGTATCTTAATTGAGACTCCTATCATACTTAAACTATAGTCGACTTGAGGATGCAACTTTAATTAATACTTAGAGTTTAGAATATGTGAGTAGTTTAGGTTATAAAGTCTTGATTATGTGTGTTTTGGCTTTAGTGCTGTCAATGGGCCAAGGCCTGAGGTTGGCTCGGGTATGGATTTTGAACTGTGCATTATGTGGTGTAGCCGGGTGCATCAAGGTCCAGTGACTGTTCATCCTATGTTCCCCACCATGGATCCTCTTCATTTTTTGCCTCATGCCCAAAGATAATCTGGAAAAATGGATGGACAGTGTGGATATAAAATACATACATTAAGCAGGCTCCTACCGGAAGGGCTGCTATGTCTTGGGTGACGCCTCCATATAAAATACATACATCAAGCAGGCTCCTACCGCAAGGGCTGCTATGTCTTGGGTGAGGCCAGGGCCGCTTTCTTGTTGGGCTTTCTGGCATGGACCACATTAGGCCGGCCTTGGGCTTTGTCTAAGAACCTGCTAGCCTAGCCAATCCCAGTCCAGCCCGTCCCATATGATCTCAAGGGCATTTTTGTCATATGTCATATGTGATGGGACACACCTACGAACAGCCCAGATCTTGCACAAAAGTGGGTGGACGGGCTTGGGCTCTGGCCATGCATTACCATCAATTGGCTGGATTGAGTATGTTTGTTTGGGCCCATGACCAAGCAAGGCTGGGCTTGGATGGATCTTGATCTGCTTGGCCCAGCCCTTTGACAGCTCTAATTTCAGAAACTAACAGGTCCTTTGGGCCCAAATTCTACCTTATTGTTTAAAGCTGTCCAGCCGCATCCCAGCCGATACAGGTGTGGCCATGGTTTGTTAGTCGTGACCATTAATCTAATGGTCTAATGACCTAGTTCAGTTTTGGATGTGCAATACGTGTGCCAGTCCGCACCCCGTCTAAAAGGGTAGCGGATTGCATACTGAGTAACTCTGTGGGGCCCACCGTGGATGTATGTGTCTTATACCCGTGCTCCATTCATTTTTCCAGATCATTTTAGGACATGAGCTCAAAATTGAAGCATATCCAAACCTCGAGTGGACCACATCACAGGAAACAGTGGGGATAATGACATCCACCGTTGAAACCTTCCTAAGGCCCACGGTGATATTTCTTTGTCATCCAACTTATTTATAAGGTCACATAGACATGGATGAAATAAAAACACAAATATCAGCTTGATCTAAAACTTATGTGGCCTGCAAGAGGATTTCAATGGTAGTCCTTCAATTCCCAGTGTTTCAAGTGTAGTCCACTTGAGCTTTGGAAATGATTCAATTCTCAATGCATCCCCTAAAATAAGGGGTACCATAGTAGATGGACTTCGTGGGTAAGATTCATAGGCCATTTTGTGGCCACCAACGGTTAGTTCTGTGTGTGAGCCCACCGTGATGTATGTCACAACGGTAATTTATATTTTTCTATTTTTGCCGTCCATCCCTTTTCTCAGATAATTTTAAGATATAAGAAAAGAAATGAGGAGTATCCAACGCTCAGATGGACCACGCCACAGATGACTTTTGTATATGCTTGGTACATCTAATGATCGATGCATTTAATGCAACCAAGCTTATTGTTTGGTGTGGTCCACTTGAGCGTTAAATCTGACTCTTTTTTTTTTTCTTTTTGCAAATTTCTTAAAATGATCTGACAGCAGAAATGGACGGCGTGGATAAACAGATACATCACATTGGGCCGCCCACAGAACTGGCCGTTCGGGGCTAGAGACGGGCGGGCGTAGGACGCAATCCGCGTCCTTCGGTTACTCATACACATGCACACAGCGGCCATACGTATGACAAAAAAACTTCTATTTAAACGGTCCAAATCATCGACACCACTGTAGATGGCCCATAAATGAAAATTTTCAAACTGTGTGGATAACCTAACTCTCCTTTCGTTGAATATCTATCGCACAGTACAAATAATAAGTAATCATTGGTCCGGATTTTAAGTAAAATATTCCCATTATGTAGTCATCATGACCGTCAAAAACTTTTAAGTTTTTTCTTATGCAAAATCTAAAGTATATCCAACTATTTCTACGGTTCAGATTCATGTGAACACAAGTAGGATAGGTATATGTTGGATGAGTGCAGGAATATATCTTATATACTCCGCCAACGTATCAGATGACCTTTCGCATAAAAGTATAAAATCCCTGGGTTTTCAAGCCCGTTTCGTCGTTCCCAAAACCCTAGCTCTGCTCCTCTCTCTCGCTGCAGGTGGAGGGGAAAAACCACTGACCAAAATGGGGTATCTCTCTCTGTCTGTCTGTCTCTCTCTCCCTCGTGGGAGATCTAGGCCGTACGATTGGTATAATCTTCCTTGTACATGACCTTTACCAAACATGAAGTGGTCCACGGAACTATGTGTTGAGTTGTAGACCGCTGATCGTTGTATTCTAACCGTCCATCTTACTAAAACACGTGTGGGCCACTTGATGAATGGAGATACCTGATTTAAAGGGCAGGGTCACGCTCAAGTTGGATCTGCACCTGATGAATGGCTGGGATCTTGTGCACACGTACCAGTTGCGAAATTCGCCTTCAATCCATTCTCCTTCATAGCCCTAGATTGGACTTTCTCTTGATTGTATGCTTAGATTTCGATCATTTATTTGCTTTAGGTCTTGTTTGGATCCGTTGAAATTGGAAAGTGGAAAATCGATTTCTTTGGAAATAATATTCCCAGGAAAATTACCCTTCAAACAAAATCCAGGAAAATTAGTGGGAACGAAATGCTATTTCCACTTTTTGTTTTTCTAACATCTTCCCTTGGAAATTGTTCTCATTTTCCACTTATGATCTTCGGCATCCTGCTTTTCCATGAAAAGTTTATGACTTGTATGGATATCAATAAACAAACACGATTCATGACCCATCTTTGTAAACCGGAATCAGTGAAATTGGGGAAACACCAAGTTCTGTGAGTCCCTGACATGGTCATCGGTGGGTTGTTTGCTCATCGAACAACTTTCAAACATACTTTGCGTGGCATCATCTTTGACAACAGTACGTCATCTAATTAATTCTCGCCACATCAGGGACTCACCATAAAGGTAACGGTGGTGGCCGTTATGGCCATCGTTACCGTTACGGAATACCTTGGTCATTTTGTTAATTAATCTTGTTGTAATTGATTCACACCATTCATAATGTGTGGCATTGGTCTGATGGAAAGTATCTAATGGTCTGTATGAAAATGTGATGGTGCCCTGCCAACAGTGGGGTGAATCTAATGGATGGTATGGATCAGTGATTGGGATGTCCACATCTAATATCACGGCAACCAGGTGGACGGGCAGATTCTACCAACTTGAAATAATCATAACTGGAATTTGCCTGCCCAGCCCTCCTATATGAATGTCAAGGAAGGTGACCACAACTTGGTTATTTCCACTGCATTGGCCTGACAAATGCAATTCTATTGGATAGTGTATCCAAATGCACCCCAAACATCCCCTATCATCTTAAAGTTGCTTGTACACCATGCTTCAAGAAACAGGTGCCATGCCTAGCCTGCTTCTGAATTGGCTATCATGATTCCTGACTCCAAATCAAAGGAGCGCCCATTTCCATCCTCCCCCTTTCTATACCATACGTGGCACGTGTGTGTGTGTGTGTGTGTGTGTGTGTGTGTGTGTGTGTGTGTGATAATATTCACTGATTGGAGTCAAACATGAAAGGGTCGTGAAACAAAAATCACAGTGATAGTGCAATCCTAACCATTTAAAAAATTGATATAGAAAAGTCAGTGAAATCCAGTCTGAAAATTTTTATGGTATTTTTTTACATGGTTAGAGATTCCTGTTCATCGTGATATTCATTCATTGGTCCATCAAGCCTTGCAATGCGTGAATGGTTGATCATGAACCAAATACTACTAAGAGAACAAGTACCAATCAAATACTAAACAAGTGTTCTATTTATGATTTTTTGTAGTAAGAGCATAAATACTAAAATTACAAATTAGTTTCCTCACATCCCGAAATAACCATGAGCCAAATGCAGTATTATACCTCACATCTCTCATATCTTTCTTTTGCATGGGCTTGATCCTACACATTTCATGCATGCTTACCTTTACACCTTGTGTGCATGAACCTAAGTATGCTTTTTTCACCCATGAAATCTGTATGAGGTAAATGGTCAATCTATCGCAGGAAGACTCATGGTATGGGAGCTGGGCGCAAGCTGAAAACACACCGTAGGAGACAGAAGTGGGCGGACAAATCATACAAGAAAAGCCATCTTGGTAATGAGTGGAAGAAACCATTTGCAGGCTCTTCCCATGCCAAGGGAATCTTACTGGAGAAGATGTATGGTCTCTGTCCCACTCAGCTCCTTATTCTTCTCTTTGTTTCCATGGCTTGCGTGAAATTTCAGTCATGTGACTTTTTCCCCCTTGCAGAGGTATTGAAGCCAAACAACCCAACTCTGCCATCCGAAAGTGTGCTAGAGTTCAGCTGATAAAGAATGGAAAGAAGATTGCTGCATTCGTTCCCAATGATGGTTGTTTGAATTACATCGAGGAAAATGTGAGATGTGAACTAAACCATTCTATTTTCGTCTTGAATCTTGTTTAGTGGACTCGCAGCTTATCTTGCTGGTCACACCATGGAGATGCCCTGACCCAGAAATGAGGCCCACATGCTCATCGGATGGGCCACATCGCTTCAAAAGAAATGGAAGATTAAAAGAAAAAGACTGACCAACGGTCTGCACATCAAATTGACACCACCTTTGCTCCATGATGTCTTCTTTACTGCAGGGCCTGCCTGATGAGCAGCTTCTACCATGTACACCTGTCTGGGTCTGATCTGCTCATCATAAGCTGGGCCACACATGTATGAAAGAAGTAAAGGAAGAGCAACAAAATTGACCTATAATCAATATTTGACATGCCTGTGTCTCCCACCAGATGAGCAAACTGGCACCATTTTAGGTGCAGGTAATCCAAACTGCATGCCCCACCTGATGACTGTTATGATGGAAGCCCCTTGAAAGTGCATCTCTAGTTTCCTCTCTAGAAAGGTCACTTGAGCTCTTCTCCAATGATCATCTCTTGCAGGATGAGGTTCTGATTGCCGGATTCGGGCGAAAGGGTCACGCTGTGGGAGATATTCCCGGAGTGAGGTTCAAGGTGGTGAAGGTTTCTGGGGTATCGCTGTTAGCACTCTTCAAGGAGAAGAAAGAGAAGCCGAGGTCTTAAACTCCTTTCTCTTTTTATTTCTTAGTTAATATGAGTTTAGCAAGCTTACTAACTTTCACCAGATTGGTATTTTTGTTTTTCCATACGCCACCATTCAGGAATGAATTTGTCAGATATTTTTCTTTGAGAGTTTTTATCCAAAAGCTAGACTACTATGCTGCTGCTCCGTAATTCTGTGAAGCCTTAGCGGGTATAACATCTGAGATCCGCATGGGGCAGGCCTCAGCATGTAGATGACCTGGCCGAAAAGGGCAGGGATTGGGTACTCCGCCCATCAGGACCTAGCTAGAGACAGAGGGTCATGTCTGGGACTCTGTGGCTCCTACCGTGATGTATGTACTTTTATCCACTCCGTTCATCCATTTTGACAAATCATTTTAGGTGATAAGCCCAAAATGAGGCAGATCGAATGCTCAAGTGGACCACGCAACAGGAAACAGTGGGAATTGAATCTCTACCGTTGAAAACCTCTTGGGAGCCACGGAAGTTTTGGATGGCAAGCGAACATAACGGTTGGGGTCATTGTCACCACTCTTCCTGTGGTGTGGTCCACTCCATCCTTGGATCTGCCTCTTTTTTGGGCTCATGCCCTAAAATGATATTTCAAAATGGATAGCACACATATATATCATGGTAGGCCCCACAGAGCCCCTGACAGGACCGTCTATCTCTACCTAGGTCCTGGTGGGGGTAGTACCCAATCCATGCCTGTCCAAGAATAGTCTAGTTTCTGATGCCTGAATGCTTAACGTGGAAATTTGACCAGTCTTTTATGCATAATGTATGTTTGTTGGCCACAAACCCATGATAAGCTTGCGGGCTGTATTTTTGGGCCAGATGATCGACACTGTGGGTCCCGCCTGATGCACTAGTTGGAGATTACTGAGGCTCAAGTTATAGACATGGCATCTGAAAAATCCAATTGAAACATGAATCTAATTACAAATTCACATATGAAATCCACAAAAACACAGTAACATTCAGTGTTTGTGTGCCCATAACCATCTGTCTAACAACAAAAGCTTCTGTGGAAGCTTTTGCATTTCTGTGATTGCTTTGGTGTCCTGGATGCCATTCTAGCCACCGTTGGAATCTCTCCAACATTTCCTTCATCTGCGTGCAGCAGCTTTCAAAAGGCAAATGTACTTACACCCTTGAGTTATGCACATCTTCATAAAAGAATGTTAGGGAGCGTCTCCGTTGTGGTGTCCCTCTCCCACATCTTTCCAATTTTCTTGATTTTCCATCTTGTGCAAGTGACCGCATGAGGTTTCAGTAATTTGATGGACTATTTAATGAATGTGTTGTGCACCAGGCATTGTGGAAAAAACTGCTGGCAGAAATTTCTCACCGTGGCTCGAGTCTTTGGCGGGTATGGTTTGGGCCAAGCTAAATGGGTAGTTGGCCAGTCTTGGTTTAGAAATGTGGCTTGAGTTAAACCCTGCACAACCCGATCTGCCCATGTAGCTTATTAATGGTCTGGCCGGCTGGATGACCCGACCAACCCACAACCAAAAACATATGGTAGATGAATGTATGTTTTGTATGAATCCATTGATTGAGCGGGTGTGTGCATGATCCCAATGCCTAGCACGGTCATGCCCAGTTAGGTTGGTCAAGCATTGCCAGGATACAATAGTTGTGTTGGTCGATTGCTGAATTGCTAGTGGGGGGCCCAGGCCACAGGTTCATTGCTTGTAGATCAGCTACCAATCGATGAAGGAATGGGGAGAAGAGATGAATGGTGATGAAGGAATGGGGAGAAGAGATGAATGGTGAAATTTCACTCCGGACACTAATGAAGAGAACCAATCCGGGTGCCGGAGGGCTCACAGGTCCTGATCGGTGTCATGGAATTGGGGGAAGCAGAAAGAAATTATAAAAGCAGATGCCCTTGTACATGTTTTAAGTAGACCCCGCTTGATGAATGGGCCACATCTCCTGGACTCCTACATGCATGCCAGGTTGTTACATTTAATCAGAAGCGGATACGGAAGCTAGATAGGGCCCACTGTGATGTTTGTGAGATATCCATCCGTTTTTTCAGATCATGTTACGACGTGGGATCCAAAACTCAAGTGGGCCACACGAAAGGAAACGGTGAGTATTGAACATCCATTGTTGAAGCATTCTTTGGGCTAATATTACTGTGTTTTCAGTTCATCCCAGTAGGAATGACCTTATGAACGATATGGATGGTATATAAACATAGCAGTAGACCTAGGGAGGTTTCAATGGTAGGTATTTCCCTGCCCACATTTTCCTGTCGTGTGACTCACTTGAGTTTTGGATCTGCTTCATTTTTTTTTCCATGTTCTTACATGATCCAGTAAAATGGATGAATAGTGGATATCTCACAAACATCACAGTGGACCCCACTTGGAAGTTCTTGTGAAAGCCTTTTGGCAGGCATTCCGCGTCCCGTTTAATCTGCAAGTGGATTAGGTGGTGACCCCAACACCTCTCATATCCCGGGCAACCAGACTCTATGGGGTCCACTGTGATGTATTTTATTCATGCTTTCCCGTTTCTCTGGCTCATTTTTAGAGCATGAGCCCAAAATTGAAGCATTTCTAAAGCCCAAGTGGACCACACCACAGGAAACAGTAGGGATTGAAAACTTCTTGGGGTGGTGCATAAAAGTTTTGGATCAAGCTGATATTTGTGTTTTCCATTCATGCATGTGTGCTTGACCGAATAAGCATCACAGTGGGTCCAAGGAAGATTTCAATGGTTGACGCAACCATCCCCATCGTTTCCTGTGGTGTGGTCCACTTGAGCTTTGGATATACTTAAATTTTGGTCTCACGCCTTATAATAAACTGACAAAACAAATGAACAGCGCTGATGAAACAGTACATCATGATGGGCCTGAGAGAGTCCCATCGACAAGGATATCTGTGGCGTTGGCTCGTAAGTAGGGCTGTAAATGGGTCAGCGGACCTGATGGGGTACCCAAACCCAACCATATCCGAACCCATTTAGTAAATGTGTGGGTTTGGTTTACGTTGCAAGGAACCCATTTCAGACCCAATAAAAATGATTGCATATCTTGACAAGTAACACGAGAAGACAATAAATTCACCCAAATGTCAGGTTGAGAATACGAGGCACCACATAATCCAAATTGATGAGCCAAAGATGATGAGATTAATGAATTAGGATGTACAGGAATTGCGTGTGATAGAAGTGAATGATGATTGCAAGGGGTTGGTGAATTGGTTTAGAGTTGAATCATAAGGTACATGACTTGTTTAAAATTTTAAATTATTAATTTTATTTCTTAAATTTTCAAATTTTATAAATATTTTCTTTTTGAATAATATTTGAGTTAATTTTTAAGTTCTTGGATAAGATTTGCATCAAAATTCAAGATGTAATCTACATAAAGGAGAATTCATGGAGACTGCACCATGGCCAAAGTGGAGCAACTTAACAAGTATAGATAATCATCTAACCTAAGCCATTATTTATATTTTTTTTATTATGAGAAGTTGCTAAATTATTATTATTATTATTAAATAATAATTTTTTCATTAATTGACATTGATTAATTTTTGATATAAAATTAAGATGGCCCAAATTTATTAGATTCATTTATAAGTAGGTTTGTTCAAAGTGTAGATATCCCTTAACCAGACCCATCACACCCGACCCATTTATAAATGAATTTGAGTGGATCTTCTTCTATTAGACCATGCGCATTTATGATGTAGAGCAGGTCGTGGACAGTTTCATGGTTAAGATGGATCAGAAGAGGCCCGATCGGAATCGAAAGTGATCCGGACCGTCCAGACCTTAAAATGGACATATCTCGCAAACCGAAATGAGTTATTCGACATGTCATATATGATTTTGGGTAGGACAAGCTACTTTAGCCACCCAACTCGGCATAGTCGGGTTACGCAAGCTGAATTGGCGAGATTCCTCCAGATTGACGGTTGAATTTCCATTTTATTTTCATTTTTATTATTTATAGTAAGTTTTAGTTTGATTATAACTCTTCATCTGTTGGGCTTTAGGAGATGCGCCCAACATGAGAAGTGCTTAGAATAATTAGGAGAATCGCATGGTGAAGCCAAATAGGACACTTACTATTTTTGGCTAAAAACCATGAGGTGTAGCAGAAATCATTATCATCTATAAATAGTAAGTTTACTATTTATAGTAAGTCTCGATTTCTAGGACTTTTAGTTGTAGTTTAATTCCGAAACTTCTTCCCTGGCTTAGTATCCCTATTTAAATGATTGTAAACTCGTATAATTGGATCATCAATCAATTTACGAATTTTCTATAATTTATTTCTATTTTTCCTTGTGTTTTTTCTCGTGGATTCGAGAAGTCTTTGTGAGGAGTCTAGAGAAGCTCCATGGATTCGAAGTAATTATCCTTAAAGAAGATGGTGATCGACCTCATCACGTTCATCCTTGTGTCATTTTATAAACGGGTCTGATTGGGTTCTCTTAGACCTGACCCAATTCCACCCATTAAGTAAAAAGGGTTTTAATGTAGAGCTTGTCGCAAACACTTTCATGGTAAAGATGGACTAAAGAAAGCCCGATTGGAGGTGGAAATGATCCAAACTGACAGAACCTTAAATAAGTCGTATCTTGCTAACCAGGATGAATTTTTCAACATATTATATATGATTTTTGGGTAGAAGAACCTACTTAAGCCAACTAACCCCACTATGCCAGGTTATCCATGCCGAATTTGCGAGATTCCATCAAATTGATGGCCAAAAGTCCCATTTAATTTCATTTTTATTATAAATAGTAAGTTTTAGTTTAAGTATAACTTTTGATCCTTTGAGTGGTAGAAGTCGTACCCAACATGAAAAGGGCTTTTAAAAGTTAGGAAAATAACGTGGTTAGGCCAAATTGGACAATTATTATTTTTGGCCGAAAACCATGAAGTCTACCAGGAATAGAGGTCGTCTATAAATAGTAAGTTTACTATTTATAATAAGTCACATTTTTAAGGTGTTTGTGTTGGAATCTAAGTCTAAAACTTCATCCTATGTTTGAGTTCCTTATTTAAAGATTTGTAATTTTGTTTTTTTAATTATTGATCAAGTTATTTCAAATTTATTATAAATTATTCTTATTTTTATCCCTTGTGAATTCGAGAAAGCTTTGTGAGGAGTCCAGAGAGCTCCATAGATTCGTAGTAGTTATCCCCTGAGGAAGACGGTGATCGACCTCATAACGTCCCTCCCTGCGTCAGGTTTGGGTCTAAAATTTGAACCCGTACCCATTTAGTAAATGGGCGGATATGGTGTTGGCTATCCACCCCAAACCGAACCCTTTACAGCCCTACTCACAAGCAATGCAATTAATTGGATTTTGGAGCCCTGGGAATTTACAGCACAGGTGGACTAATCCAGACCAATGTGCTGTTGGGTCCCACTGCAGTTGGACCTGCGCTGAAAATTTCCTCAACAGGACAATGGTAACCTTTCGATTTCTGGCCTACAAATAGATGGTTAATAACAAAATACAGCAACATTCCAGATTGGTGGCCAAAATCTTCCAATCTGGTAGATTTTCAGGGAATTCTACATCCACCGCAGATTCAAAAGACCAGTGGCCAGGATTACCACACCATGGGACCCACCTATGAAAAACTCATTTTCCAAAGAACTGATTCTAAAGCATAAAAATACAACCTTTTCCTTTTTCCTCATCATCCCAAATCTTCATATATAATCATCACAAAAGCTCTTTATACGACCGGTATTTTAGCTTGAAAGCGATCAGACAGCGCCAGGCTGAGATTCTTCCATGCAGCTCATCAATCCGTCCTCCGACTGTACTTTTCTTCTCCCGCCAGTATACAAAACATTCAAATGATTTCTTCGTCGATCATCATCGATTAAAACAAAATCTGTCATTGATTAGATGCATTGTTTTGATTCCTCACTTTCTCTCATTTCTAAGCATTTCAATGTCCTAATTTCCACAACAAAAGGGAAGAATCTCCTTTTCTTTATTAAAGCAAAAGCCTCTTCTTTACAAACAAATCAAAGCAAAATCACTTATCCTAGTACAAACATTTTCGCCGTAATTATAGTGCAAACGAGTTGTGTATGACCCACCATGATGTGTTCATAACATCTACTTCGACCATCATCAATACCATGTCTTGTTTGGCCCTGTCCCTAAAAATCAGCCCATTCCATAACTCAGGTGGGCCACACAAGCATGAATAGATGAGATAGGTCGGGCAAGCCTTCTCGAGTACTTTTCCATATATTGCCTGGCTGCCTGAATCATGGATTGGTATGATTTCTTGGGCCATGGCCAAACATGGTAGGGCATGCATGATGGTTGAAATGAATGTCATCCACACATCATGGTGGGGTCCATAGAGGTCATTTGCACTACAATTGTGGTGAAAACGTTTGCACTTGATTATTCCCTCCCTCCCTCCCCCCCTCAAATACTTCTATATTTCTCATGTTTGTCTTTGTAGACACTCAAAGCATAAGCATGTAGGACACATCTATACCAAGCTAAGAAAACCCATTTCCTCCCATTCATCGAAAGTGGGCCACCGCTGTTAGAAATGTCGACCGCCCAGCCAGTTGTGGTGTACCCAAATTCCATGTTAGCCGAACCTTCTTCGCATTCTAAGGGCTCATTTGGGCCAGTTTTCATAGCATTGTCTGTGATCATTGTCCTAGCGATGCTCGCTTGCTGCCTAGGCCGGCTTTGCTCACGTCGGTTCTCCCATCCGAAGGCCAAACACGGTCGGGCGGCGCATGGGAAAGGTGATCTCGAAGATGGGTTTGAGATAAGTATGCCGACGGCCCGACGGGGCGGTAACGGAGAAATCAGAGATGCGAAACCAGCTGAAAATGGAGGAATTAAAGAAGTACGTGGTGGTAATGGACATATCAGAGAAGCTAAAATAGCTGAAAATGGAGGAATGAAAGGAGAAGTTAAACCTGTTAAGAATGGTGAAGGCAGGTCGAGTGCATGAAAATAAGTATCTTTTTTTTCTAATTGCGTTTGATTTTGTTTCTGTTCTATATGTGTGCATGGGTTTGGTATTGTGATGTGTACCATCAACGACTAAGATTGAATTGAAGAATTTACATGTGTTTTGAACCGTCGATTAACTGATCGACTGTTAAGTGGCCCATCACAAACAGCTTAGGTCTGTTTGGATTCAAAATTATTTTCTTTTTTAATCTTGTTATTGGAAATTTGGAAGCTGGTGGGCCCCACTACATCACATCCTAATAAGCCTGTCTTCTTCTCTGGACAAGTGCAATCGTGATTTGTTGATCAAGGGTCCACCTGATCTTTTAGTTTGCCAAGTACTTCTTTCTATGAATCAATATCGACCGTTCATTCCGTCCACTTTCTGCTGATGGGCCATGACCTTAAAACCTTAGCAATTTGAATTTTCACCATTGAATGTGGATTGCTTGTTTTGTTAAACATGCATTTTTTGGGCCATTTATTAGATGGTTAAGATCACAGGATTGCTACAGCCCACTGGGTGGGGCCAGTGGTTTGGTAAGCAAATGCGTCAGCGTTGGAATTGAATTGGGTTAGAGTGAGGAGTTCGTTTTGCCTTTGTCCCGAGTCGTGACTCAGGATAATTAGAAACACTCGCCTCATTAGGGCCCACATGTCGAGATGGTCTTTTGATCCGTCTACTATGGATATGATGCATTACGGGACCTGAGAGGAACTTACGATGAATTAATGATCCGTAGCATAATTAAGCATAGCCCATATGGGGCTCCAAAAGGGTGTCTATTGGAGGAAACGGATTAGCTACTGACCCTGCCACTAGCCAATGGCTAGTGGTTGATGTTCTGTGGGCCCACCTTGATGTATGTTTTTCATACATGCCGTCCACCCATTCTTCCATATCATTTTATGGTATGAGCCCAAAAATAAAGTTGATCCAAATCTCAAGTGGACTCTACAGTATGGATTTAAGAAATATATTATCACTTGGAGCTAAATTTCACGCGTCAATAAATTTTGTTGGTCGTTGTGTGATCGAGGGAAGCAGATTAGGAGAGAGCCAGATCTTACCTAAGACTTTGCGGCCCTTATCATGGGGTTTACTTTGATGTATGTATTCTCTATCCATTCTGTCCATTCGTTTTTTAAGATCATTTTAGAGAATGATCCCAAAAATTAATCAGATTCAATTATCAAGTAGAGGATGGTTCAAGAAATAGTAGTAATTGAACACCCTAGTATTAAAAACCTCTTAGGGTGCAAATTAATATTTTATAGATTTTATTTGCCATCTAATTTATTAATTAGTTCACATAAGCCTTGGCGAGGGGAAAAAACAAACATCAGCTTGATTCAAAACTTTCAGGACCCAATAATGGTCTATAACCATTGTTTCCATTGGGCCAACCCATGGAATTCCCAACCTAGGTTGGGTTGGGTTGAGGTAGGGTTGATGCATAGGAACCTTGGATTGGATTAGGGTTGAGCACCAACCCAACCCAACCCGCCGAACTTTTAACCCTAACTCTACCGAACTTCTAATTTCAGCTCACCTGGCGAGAAAAACTTTAATACTATGACGATTGGGATGGATGATACGCAAGCACATAGAAATTACTTAAAAATTGTACATTTATAATACAAATACTCCCAAATTAAAACGTCCACATTATGTCTAGTACTTTAGATGTATTTTGGACATTTAATATCAGATTTGTGGACATTTATTGGAAGGTTAAAAAATGCAAGATATCCAAGAATCAGCGGTTAGGATTGTTCAATAAATTCGAGATTTGGACTGTAAAGAGACATGGGTCCTACAATTAATCGCTTTAATTTGAGTAAATATATGCCCACGTGCACCATTTCTAAGTACTTGCATATCAAGCGTCATCCGCAGCCGGACTATCAAATAACTCACCAACAAAATTTCGAAGAGTTTGCTAAACCCACCGCTACCTAGGAGCATACTCATCCACACATAGACGCACGTCCCATTATTGTACGCATGTGTGATCAAAGCCTTCCATCTGCTGGATACAATGCTTAGATATCCCTCCTCAAAAAATCAGGTCGTATCACTCATAGGCTATTCCACATCGAATTAAATAAACGGATGGTTGAGACAAATTCTAGCTGTCCATTTCTTTTACAAGACCGTAGCATGTCGAAAAAGTGAAATTGCCTGAATTTTACACTGAATACGTAAAGCATTTTACCCACCCGATGGAAAGCTCTGATCACAGACATGCACGGTATTTTAGCACGTGTGCCTGCAAGCGGTTGAGATGCACCCCAACTTCAAACAACACAAAATCTAAACAAACTACAAAAGCATTTTCGTCCTTCTATAAACATTCTTACAGAAAGACAAAATTGACCTTACATTTTCTGATCTTCCCTTTCCAAACCACACAACCTTCCAAGGTTAATTAGACAGTAGAAGGTCTCAAGTCCAACCAGTTGTACCACAAATTATGGTCCACCCAGTATATAACTTCCAAAGTGTTAAATGCACGTGACATCCAACCCTTCCAATAGGTTGGTCCCACCATTACGATCATCTAAATGCAAAATCAACCCTATCTACTGATTAGGTGGGCCACACCATAGAAAAAAATGACTAGTCATTGCTAGATAGAAAAATATAGATGTGGTCCATTCCGTAAGTCGATATGGCTGAATTTTTCATAACGTGATCCTCATGGTGGGACCGACCTATTGGACGGGTTGGATTTCTCATGCACATGAAAGGTTGGAATTTATCTACTGGGCGGACTGTAATTCTGTTCACACGGTTGGATGTGAGACCTTCCCAGGTAATCAGGTAGACTATTTTTTTGGTAATTAACACATAAGCTATGGGTTACTTTCGTCAACTCACCACAAATTCTTTTTCTTCGCTAAATGCCCTTGACGTGATGAATTCCAGTGAAAGACACCCTACCAAAGCCCAAATGGCCCAGCTGATACAATTCCATCCATACCCTCTCAGCTTCGAAGCTCGCACCACCCTCTTCATCCACACGTGAAAATTCCATTCCCCGTTCTACCCCTACCTCTTTCTCAAAATTTCCATTTTTCTCTTTAACTTCTTCCCTTTCTACCCCTCTTCGTTTCTTCCCACCTTTCTTCTTTTCCACCAAATGCTCCTTCTTCTTCAATAATCTCATACATCTCCTCCCTACCGTCCATGGGACCTTCACCAAGGCTAGAATCATCACGTTAACGACTGCACACGGGCAGCAGCAGACGGCGATGCAGTCCGCAACGAGACCTACCGAGCATGATCGGATGGTCTCACACGAGCATTCGACTGGCTCGGATGCTTCTTCGGCTACGAACCGGGACCGTCTAGCTGTTACAGCCCTTGATTTTTCGGTGGTGTGGCCCATGTGCTGAAATCTGATGTGGGTCTTCTTCGATTTGCTTGATCGGTCACCGGAACCTGCGAATTCGAATATAGTAGAAAGCTTAGAAATCTCTCACTCTCTCTCTCTCTCTCTCTCTCTCTCTTGTTTGGAATGTAATAAGAGCTATTCTGTTTACGTCGAGAATCGGAGCTGTTCATGCATTTACCATTTCTTTGTTAAGTTCATGTATTTAGAAATTAATGAAAAGTCCCTACTTTTAGCAAAATGACATAAGCTAGTTCTCAAATGACCCAAATAACCTTCAATGCTCACGATTTTATCTGATATTACTTGCCTTTAGAAGAAGATATGGGTATTTTGTCGGTGAGGAATTATATGGCATGCACACGTGTGTTGTACGGTGTGCCAGTTCTCAATTCTGACAAGTGGGGCCTTGGATTGTAATCTAGACCGTTGATCTCTTGCATTCCTGAAAATCTCCTCCATAGAATATCTTAATCTTTCGATTTATCACCAACACATAGTGTTTACAAAATCAGCTGAAAGAAGTCCTAGATTGATCGATGGGATCTTCCAAACTGGGAGATTCTTTGAGGGTGGCCTATCAGGGATGGGGCTCAAAGACCCATGGTTTGGATCACCTAGCCATAGGCGTCACTTGTCATCATCTAAAATTCACGCATACTGTTCAAAGACGCGTGACTCCAATTGGATATAATTCATACGTGAGAAAGGCTACTCTGCCCGAGTGTGATGGTTGATAGGTGGGCGCCATACATGTTGTTTACACCTAATTTAACTGTGATAGATCCAATGGGTGGTAAGACAACACCTCACAGCATCACTTTACAAGGGAATAAGATGAGATCCTCACAATCAATGCAAATGACATGATTTCCTCCTGGAGTATAGGGAAAACTTTAGTCACATGTCATCCATCCGAGTAAAAGTTGTTACGTGACATATAGCAAAGCAAAAATATCCGTAGGTTCCCTAATATTTTTAAGAAGACGTTAATGACCATTATTTTAGCCGGCGGTGAATTTTATCACAATATATGATAAAAGCTATGTGAAATTGTAAGTAGAAAGCTTTAATATGCACCGTGCCTAAGGTGATTACTTATGATGTTAGTAGAGGAAGCATACCAGCCTCACAGCTCAAGATGCAAATAATCAGGGCATGCAAGATTGAGAGAAGATTGGACTAATGGTGAGTCAACTCAAACTTAGGGTGATCATGCTAAAACAATAAATTTAAGGAAAAATTAGATATAACTATAAAGGTTCTGAATCGTATGATCATAGAAAAGATCTCCGAAAGAAAGAAATTCCATAAAAAGACAAACCCTTCTCTTTATAAATCACTTGATTCCGCGCAGCTAAGTAATTATATAGTCGGCCCACCTTTTTGACATTAGAACTTAATTTTTCTGTTTCATCATATAAGGTCATGAGGCATTTGGTTCCATATAAGTTAAATTGATTTCCAACACGCGTGGCAAGTGCATATCTTACAAAAGATAGAATATGAGCCAAACACAAATAACTTAAATTAAACTGTCCAAAACATGCATGGTCCCAAAGTTAGATTATAAGCCAAATGTTTCATTTATTTAACCTTTTAACTGAGGAATTGGTGGACGTTTACACAATGGTTGAAATTAATAATAATATGCAGTCTAAATCCAAAAAACAAGTGTTCATTAATCAAAGTAATGCATCCCTCAATGGATCTGATTTTGAGGTGATGAGATACCAAGGTAAGTCCAATAATTTTAAAAGTTTAAATTTGATTAATAAAATGCCACGTATGCAACTTCTGAGTGCGTGCGTACCATCAACCATCACGCTATGCCGGAGTATTTAACATTAACTATCATTTTGAAAATGTGGTGTATGAAAATACCCAATTTGGTGAGAGGCTATTCTGGTCCTTTGGCAGGTTACTGAATTTGACCTATGGAAATTTCAGCACCAATCGTTTTCCATTCGATGCAAGTCTAATTAAAGGACATCTATTTTAGGAAAAATTACTGAAACCACCCACCGAAAGCAGGTAGAAATGTTTTTTGGTAGGGTCAAATTGGCAATATGGTACTTTTACAGCACTCACTCACTTCCGTAGCAAAATGACAATTATACCACTGCTTGTCTATTCTGGGAATTGCTATTGCCACCCAACTGACTGATATATACACCCAACCTTTCTACTTTTGGTAATGGGATGGTGCTACTTTTCTACCATCCTATGACCGAAAGTGCTGACGTTGGGTGTTATAGTGGGATTGACTGTATAGGAACCTTACCATACACATAGTTTCATTTGGACTCGTTTGCATCCGCATTACCTATCTGGACTGTCCATTAGGTCCAGTATGGTCTTCATAGGCCCCCCTTTAAAAATTATACAGATCAGATGATCCAAACCATCCAGTTGATGGCTTGCAGAAATTTATGGACAAGATTGTTTATTAAAGATAGGTCCAATCACGGGTGTTTATAACCGTCTGATTTCTGTGGTTGTTATACAGTAATGAAAGAAGATTATATTATATCTGATGGATTGTCCATGGCGGTGATGTGAACGATTACAAGTCCAAATGCAACTACGTGCATGGCAAGGTTTTTACACACGCACAACCGCTGATCATTTCTTCTATGAAGTTGGACAGTGAAACTTGGTGTATACGGTCCCAATTAATTAATGAAGATGGGGATAGATACATGCCGTCCAATGGTCAGGCCAATTTTTCATGTGAGCCATAGCCTATACTGGTACTATTTTAGAGCTGAGAATGATCAGATGCAGTGGCTGTATCATAAGTTATGGTACAGCCATTCTTTTCCAGCCAGAATATGACCTGCGTAGCCTATCCGATCCGTTCAAAAGGCGGCCCACACTATGGTGATAACCTAACATGAAAATCGGGGTGATACACTAATCAAGCGGTACACCATGGAAAATTAATGGACTAGCAATGTTATTAGTCAGGCTACTGGTGTGGCCCACCCAGTGAGTTTATCGGGGTGATTTTCATGTCAGGTGATAATCATGCTGTGGCCCACCTTTTTCACGGATTTATGATATTCCACGCATGGGATATGTTGGGTAAGAGAAAAAGGATGCATCCGAGATAATGACATAGCCGCTGTATCATATAATTTCTGTGTACAACCACCCCCCAAGTCACCTATGTTGGGTTGGTTGTGGAAGAGACTTATTTGAAACACTGACAGGGTATAGTAATCCATGATCACGGATATGGCCATTCTACACACATGTAACTTAATCCAGGCGTCTGATTTGTGGCTCATGTTACGGATTCGACAAAATTTAGAAGTTGCGCTCATTAAATGATACTAATCGTTTACACTTATTTCTAGCGCCTGACATATTCTAATAAAAAAATTGTCATGTGGTGACATCACGTATTTGCCACACATGTAATATGTACTCACATTTAAGGAAAATTTTAGTTGATTTTCCTTTCACGTCACCCTTTTTGTTATTAATACGATGGTACATATTCCTATGGATGCCTTCAGGGGATGCATCGTTGCATGCCATGTGATCATTATCAACACACCCATTTATGAGGTAACGTACCGGGCATGATTATAAACAAAGGTGTACATGAGTTGAACCGAGACTCAGCTCGAACTTGGCTTGGCTTGGTTCTCGGGCCTAACTGGCTAGCTGGGCTCAGTTCGGTCAACAGTTTGGGCCAGTTCAATCCCCAAATTGAACTTGTGTAACATTTTCACAAACATATGGAGTACGCTTTCAATTTCTTACTATATGTAAAACAACAGCAACTGTTTATACGTATTTCATCAAAATCAAGAAAAAAAAAATGGTATTTTTTTCATATACATACCTCCTTTACCACCAGCTGACACTTTGTTGAGTCATTTCATCAAACACTTGGTGAGCAACATCAACATCAAAGTAATCGAGTCATCGAATTAGTTCGATTCAAGTTAGGGTTCGATCCAAGTTGAGTTGAGCTTGGGCAAGCTCGAACTCAGTTTGAAATTTTTTCGAGCTCAAAAAATTAGCTCGACTCGGTTCGAACTCAGTTTTGAACCGAGTTGAAACGAGCTTTTTCGAGTCGAGTCGAGCAAGCTAACTGAGCTAAATCGGTTCGTGTACAGCCCTAACTATAAAAAGACTTATCGAAAGAATGAATTTATTACAAATCTGATGGAAATATTCTTGATGAGACGGTCTCTCACAATCTTTCCAAAATGTGAGATATTTTCGTAAACATTCGGAGAGACAACAATGATCAAGAAGGTTTTGAACATCAAGATAATATACCTATGTCCAGTCCAACCCAGCTTGGGTCTGAACCTAAGTTGGGAGACGAAATATTAGCAGTTAATTCTAAACCGTCCATTGATTGTAGCAAAAAGAATAGGAGAACTGGATAAGAAGGTTAGTATGTCCAATGATAACATATCGGATAGATCCAGTCTGCCCAACAATGTGGAGATCAGAAGAGATAATAGAGAGAGATCACTTAGATACCTCTAAGGTCGAAATTCAATTGAGATCAAGAGATTGAGAGATTAAGATGTGATGGGTCTTATCCACCTATCTTTTTCAGCATTCTAAACTATCTCGCAGTGAATGGTAAAAATATTGGAAAATGTCTGGTCTAAACTATCCAACACTTCAAACTGAACAAGGTGGGCTATCAATAAAGATGTTGAGTGGTCTGGTTTGATCTGAATCCAGCCCTTGACCTATTGTCTTGATTAATTTTGGGGAAGCGCATGGGCTAGTGTACCACACACCACCCTTGTGTTGATGTCACAAAGTTTTGTGGGTCCCATCACGAGGTATGAGTTATATCCAAACCACTGTCCGTCCACTCGGTGAGCTCGTCCTAAGGTTTGAGCCCAAAAATAAGACACACCCAAAAATCAAGTTGACCACATTATGAAAAGCAGCGGAGGATCGAACGCCCTCAATTGAAGCCTTTTTGGGGTCAAAATTTTTGGATCAATACGATATTTGGTTTTTCTTTCTTCATCGAGGTCTATGTGGCCTTATGTACAGATTGGATAGAAAGTAAACGTTACGGTGCGCCCTACGAATGTTTTAACGGTGAAAATCATTGTCCCCACTGCTATTTGTGGTGTGGTCCATTTAAGCCTTTAAAATTACTTATTTTTGGGATCAAGATCTAAAATGATCTCACCAAATGGATGAACGGTGTAGATATGATAAATACATCATTGTGGGCCCATGTAACTTTGATCTCCTTTGAACCGTTCGTACAACCCGGAGCTGGAGGAGCGTCAGCGCTCGTCTTCGCACGACACGTACCCACACCGGCCAATCCGCTTCCAATGCTGGGGGCTCCATCTCTGTACACGTGCCACCTACCTCTCATACCCAAAACGTCCGAATAGTGGGACCCACGTAGATCGAAGGTAACTGAAATGATAAAGTGATAGTACGATCCTGACTGGCTAATTGATGAACACGTACTAATCTACTAAAAAAACTCCATTAATCATCTATTGATCCAGACCTTTGATCTTCTCAAAGGGATTCTCCAAAAGTATTCGAGATAAGAGATTTCTAATCCATAGATCAGTGTCTTTCAAGTACAATGAAAATACAACAACGGTCCCTTAAAAAATGGATGAGGCGCCCTATGCCAAGCCCAGCCCGGTCGGTCCTTGAAAAATAAGAGATTATTATAATCCTTATCTCACAATCTCTTCTTTAGAATTAAATAATAATAATAAAGAAATTTATAATTATCTGTTAAATACAAGAAGTCACTGGTCAAAGTTGCATTTTCTTATAAACAATGATCACATGCGTTGCAGGAATCGTAATTACCATAAGTTTGAGTTGTTTGGGTTCCAAACATGATATGTGGATGCCATCCAACCCGTCTATCATATCTGTCCCTTTAGGCCTCATCCCAAAATCCATCTCCATCCGTAAGTCAGGTGGGCCACAACAAATGGAACAATGGAGACATTTTGGAGCGGACGCCCACCACCTTAAAGCTTCAAGATGGAATGTGGGATCCATAATGTTGTGTAATGTCATCCAACCCAGTCATCAGGTGTGCCCCACCGCAGTTAAGGGATAAACCCAAATTGAACTTATTTTAAAATTTAAGTGGGCCATAACAAGTGAACTATGGACATGATTGTACATTGCTACCTATGGTGTGTCCCAAATAGGGATGATTCTTGAGATGTCTGGTGCACATGAGGTTCACAGGTGGGACCCATGTGAGTAATTACCATGTGTTTTAATGCATGTGATTATTCCCCTTATCGTATTTAAATAAATTATAAATGAAAAGATTTCATTTTGAAATTTTCCTTCGAAAAGGAAACAGGATCCACATTGAAAATGGATGAGAAATGAAACAACCTAAAAAAGGTTTTCATCTATAGATAGTGGTGTTCAACAACATTAAAGTCGGAACACTTTGAAGGGGCCCACATGCACGTGGGTAAGGAGCAGGGGCACGTTTGTTTATGGGGAAAATTCTAGAAAATAATATGAATTCCCTTGACATGACAGTTTCCAAATTTCAATTTGTTTTAAAATTTTGTTTGTTTATGGGGAAAATTCTAGAAAATAATATGAATTCCCTTGACATGACGGTTTCCAATTTACAATTTGTTTTAAAATTTTCTTACCATCTTTCATTATTTTTAGTTTGTTATTCAATCAAGGTGAAAAAAAATAAAAATAGATGGATGACTAGCTTTGTTTTTTTGAAAATTTGGATGATTGTTTGGGTGTTAGTTTATCATTACAAAGATAGCTAATAGTCTTCATTTCCAACTTATTTGTTAGTAAGAGATGTTTAAGGTCAATTGCATAACTTTGATGAGTGAAGGTCAAGGAGACTTGATGATGTAGGGCGGGTCGCGGACACTTTCATGTCTAAGATGGACTATAGAAGGCTCGATCGGAGGCGGAAGTCATTTGAATCGTCAAAACCCTAAAACAGAAATATCTCGGAAGTTAGAATGAGTTATTTAATGTACTATATATGATTTTGGAGTAGGAGAAGCTACTTTAGCCACCCAACCTGCTATGCTGAATTGTCCACACCAAATTTACAAGATTTTATTAGATCGGTGGTCAAAAAATCATTTACTTTCATTTTTACTATTTATAGTAAGTTTTAGTTCGATCATAACTCTTGATCCATTGAGCTTTAGGAGTCGTGACCAACATTAAAAAGGCTTAAAAATTTTAAGAGAATAATGTGGTTAGGCCAAATATGACACTTACTATTTTTGGCCGAAAGCCATGAAGTCTAGTAGAAATCATAACCGACCCATAAATAGCAAGTTTACTATTTATTGTAAGATATGTTTTTAGGAAGTTTGATTCCGAAACTTCTTTCTAGGTTTGAGATTACTATTTGAAGGGTTGTAATTTCATTTTTTATTTCATTGATCAATCTATTTTTAAATTTATTAGAATTATTTCTATTTTTCTCATGAATTTGAGGAATCTCTATAAGGAGTCCAAGGAAGCTTCATAGATTCAGAGTAATTATACAGAAAGACATTGATTGACCTTATCACATCCATCCCTGCGTCACTTGAGCTTCATTATTTTCCAAAGGCTTCTTTGGAACGTGGGGTTAGACAATAACATATTGTATTAGGCAGGATATATATTTCCTTATGTGTTTAAAATTGATGAGAAAGATTGAATTAATCTATGCATTTCACTTTCCAATCCCAATAAGAAATACTACTTGATTTCCAATGGCATTTGAAATGGACTACATCTGTAAGCCCTACGATTTGATTCATGTATTTTATCCACACATTGTACATCCATATACATCCTTTACACATGACACATGAATTGTCTATAAATATGAACATCTATCTAAAATCTGATTTGTTAATTACAATTCTAGCGTCCCTCAAATATTAGTTTCATGTAATATGGTTTTTTTTTTTCCTAAAGAAAGAATTCAATCCCAAGGAGAGGTTAGATTGTCAAAATACCATGGTATTTTGAGATGGGCAATCATTGTGTTAAATCCATATAATGAAATGCAGTGCATCCTTCCAAACCCACACTAAATGGGGTTGCTAGGATCGGAAATAATACCATACTAAGGAAAGCCAGTCGGTTACAAAACTTGAGATCTTCTCCCATCCACCCATTGATGTATCCAATAGTCATCCACCATTATAATCGCCCCATCAGTGTGATTTTTGAGAATGGGTCCATTCTATCGTTTGTCTTATGAAATGGACGGCCTAGATCTCATACTCAGTGTGCAATGTGTGGTCCCAAAAGAAGTGTTCACGCATTAGAAATCCTTTCAGTGACTAAATAAGCAGAAAACTCACCTGTAGCCAGGTGAGTCATACAGCTTCCTAGGTGGGGTCAGGCACAGTTGGAAAGTGGGCCCCACTTGATCCCACTACTCTTTAAAGATCCAAATATAGCTTAATGGGCCGGTTCGGGTCATACTCGGGTTGGGCTGGCAGGCTATTGTACGCAGTCCAAACCCGGCCGTTTGAGAAACGGGCGTGAATTTTACGGTTGAGCCAAGCCCAAAAGTCCCACGCGCCAGCCCACACCATCACACTAACAAGTGCACTTTAGCCGCACCGCACAGTGAACTTCTATCTTACGCTGACAATGCTACATTCATTTGAATTCTACAGGTGGGTCGGGCATTTCAATGATCGAGACCATTCATATGATGGGCCTACAAAATACAACCCGTCAGACAATCCTAGCCGTTGCACTGCTGACCGGGAAAAGAAAGCATAAAGAGCTAAATATAGCCAACAGTCCATATTAGTCCACCGGTTGGATGGCTTGGATCATTCGACCGGAAAAAAAGACCTTTACTCCATCACTCGTCCAATGTGGGGCCCACCAGCTGAATGATCTGTATCACTTAAATGTGGGCCCTATCATCACGGAACGCTGATTCAGGCAATTAAAAGACATCTAGTTAAGAGAAATAAATCAGTCTCTTCCGTACCTTGTAACGATGACTGAAATCACGACAGCCCAATCCACCGTTCGAGCTCCTGGCTTCGAGATCATCAAATCAGCGGTCCTGATTGATCGAGATATTCGAATTTCGGCCATGGAAATCGAGAGATTTCTCCGCGGAAACAGAGAGAGGCTCTTCGATCCGATCTGAGGTTCCGTTTCGACAAGAGCTCTCAGCTTTCTGCAGCATATATCTTGATTTTAAAATCCCATTTTCATTTCCCTCTCTCCATCTCTATATATAAATCCATTTTTCGGTTTTTCCATTTATGCCCTTCGAGCAGGGGTAGAAATTTACCGAAATACCCCTGATGTCTTCGAATTTTACCATGGTTAGAAGGAGAGCTCGGATCGCCATGAATTCATGTTTCCCGATGACAGCGAATATGGGAAATTGTCTCTTTGTTTTTTGTTTCATGTCGCCATTTAATATTTTTGGGAATCCAATGATAGTTTTACACCATTTAGAAAATGGTGGTGACTCTTCAAATGTATGTATGGATTAGTTTCACGGCTATCTAAACCGTCCAAATAGATGATCCAACCGTTTATAGAGCATAATTAAAATTCTATCTGAGAAGATAATTTTCATCATCTGATCTCTGCCTTCGAATTTAAACCACTCACTATTTTCCTACCATCCATCCGATAAACGCTAATCGGATTGCTTATCAGTATGATTTTAGAGATATGTTCTATTCACAATGGGACCCACAGTATCGATCTTGATTTATTTTATATCAGTGCCACATGTCACATGTGTAGAGCATTAGTCACCACCAGTTTTTAAATGGTGTAGAACTAATACAGGACTCTAACGTCATTTTTCATCTTTATGAGTTATTTGATACACTGGCGGAGTTTTACCATTCATACACATTCATACAGCTACTTACATGCGACATTCTTTTACTCGATCCAAACCGTTCAAAGTGTGTGGCCTACTTCGGATTTGACATGTTTCATTTTTTAGATCGTTGAAAAGTTTTCGATTTATCAGGCTAATTTTTTGCCACAAATCGAAAGGTTGTGAATAGTTGATGGCCCAATTACGTGGGCCCCAGTGTTTGAATAGTTTTATACCTTTTATTGAGATTGTATTTATCGGGTGCACCATGCACCACTGCTTATAATAGTGAACTCCCGACAAAATTGGGCACGTGGAATATTGGTCCATGATCCTGACCGTTCACTATCGTGTTCTACTGATCTCAGCTGCAAAAGAGAATTTTCACTGGCGGGGCGATCTGATTCATCTGATGGCTGAGAAATGTTTGCAATGGCCAGCCACTGTACGGAGAGAAACTGGCCATCGGATGAGTGGGGCACTCCAATCCCTACCTTTTGAAGATACTAGTCCATCCAAATGTGGGACCCACTTCATGAAATGTCTCGTACTGTTGTATCACGTGCCAAATGTAAATAGAGCATACTGTGAGGAAATCGGTGCACTCAGCGCAGGTTATAATCTCTTCTTTTTTATTTCGCCAATTTCCGATAATAACCCTGCGTGTCTCTCTAACTTGCATTGCACGTGAGAGATCGTTCCAAACATCGAGACGTCGTTGCGTCCGTAAATTTCCCCATCCAACTGTCATGGTGGTCCGGACCATCCATCAAGTGGCCCATCGTGTATTGGCCCCGACCCAAAAATCTTGATTATCGGATAATCCTAACCGTCCGACTGCAATATTGTCAATGGATGGCTAAAATTAAAAACTGAAATGACTCCCATTCAATGGCTAAAAATAAAATAAAATTCCCATGATCGTTGATAGGACTGTAGAGACTTTCGATTGTTAGGCATGCTTTCTGAATGCACGGTGGAGATATTCTCTACAATGAGTTTTAGTTTCAGGTACAATCAAATGGCACCTAGTTGCACTCAATCTGAACCGTCCGTGAGATGCAACTTTTCTTGAGCTACTACCCAAAGTCACCTCATTCGGATGAGATGACTCTAAACATGTTTACGTTGGCTCTTTTATATAGCCATCCATTTTCCCAATCCATATATCGGATGGTTATCATTGTCCGACAAGAATGATTCTTTGAATTCTTTGAAACAGTAAGTTATCCAATGTAGATGAACGGTTGAGATTGACGATTGATCCTAGTTCGTATTGTCGATCTTGGCCCTCCATTTTGGGATGCTATTGATCAAACGGTTCAGCTCATCCGATCCATGTGAATTTCTCTTGGCAACATATGAATTGTGGGATAGAGTAAATGGACGGTCCAGATTGATTATACTGATGGAATCACATGTCCAATACAAGGATGTACTTGAAATAAAATCACGATCTAATCTGACCCATTTGTTTGAGAAGAGGCCGCTGTCGACATTACCGTCAGCAAAAATTTAAAAGGATTTTCAGCAAGGAAACACTATCTTATCTGAAAAGATACCACAAAACTGGAAGATTCTGCGTACTTCGTTAAATTCGTGGGCCCACCTGTGATCAAGGCCGACGATGGGATCATGTACTAAAATGAGCTTGAAAAATAAATGGACGGTGTGGATAAAACACATACATCTTGGTGGGGCCCACAGTACCCACGTCGGTGCTGTGTGCTAGACTACCCAATCTGAGTCCACGCTCTGGATTGCAGATGACTTCGAAACCACCATAACGTCGTGATCAGAGCCGTTCAAATAAGGGCCTGCAAAATGCAACGTACGACCATTTTTAATCCTGCCGACAATTTTCTCTACCGTTAATCGAATGGCTGTGATCATCCAATCATGGTTACTTTTTGGTCGTGCGCAATCGACGGTAGGTTTCTTAGATCCAACGGTCATTCTTCATCATAATCGGGTTGACTCGACGCCACGTGGGAATTCAACAATGTCTTAATGCAGGAACAATTTAAAATTTATTTCTAGGCCGGATCCACCGCATAGGCTTTGTGGGGCCGACCGAGATGTATGCATGACACCGAATCCGTCCATCATGTTCACCTCACATCATGATATTATGCAGAAATCATCACGGTCAATTCCTTAGAAAAAATCATGCTATCCATGATAACCAAAAACCAGGCTGATCGGAAGCTCCGGTGGACCACACCATAGGGAATATTTGAATGGGACGCCGACCACTAAAAACCTTCCAGATTGTGTGTTGACCCACCTGTTGTTTTTATATGCCATCCAATCCATTCATAGGATGCAATCAGCCAGGATAAATTAATGGTAGGAATATATGGTCATTCCAAAAACTAAGTTGGGCCACACCCAGTGATGTATAGGTTTTAGCCATGATTTTACATGGTGTGTCCCACATGAGTTTTGGATGGGGATGATTGTTGGCGTCAAATGACAACATGATGTGGTTCACATGATGTACGGATTGGATATCAAGCATAAATCAAGATGGCCCCACTCATCACAAAGCCCTGTAGTGGATCCAGCCTGTTTTCTTTATATAATCAGCTGTACGTACTCAATGGTCCTGCTTATCTTCCATCGTTGGTCAAAGGTAACGTCCGTCTTCCACGTCAGCCTGCCTTTTAAAAATAGGAAGTGCTCAGAAACCTGACAAGGGATAACATCAGAGAGATTGGGCCGAACTGGGCCATCCTGTAACATCCTGGATTTTCACTGTTTTAGATTTCTAAAATTCTTTTAATTTTTTTTTTTAATTTAATTAACTTATAATATTACTTATTAACCATTAGCACTCAATGTTAGTGTATGCAGGGGTGGTACCAGTAAAGAACCACACTAGTCCGATTAATCTGCCGTAGGAAGCCAATGAATCCGCCCGATCACTTGAACATCAGGTGTAGTGTAACATCCCGCCCAACCACAACAGTGTCTTGGGACGTCCACATAGGATTTGCCACAAGACCGTTCGTTTAAAGTACTCGTAGCGAGGTATCACAAATAAATTAGACCAAGATTTGCCCAATTGATTAGGCCAGACGGGTCCTGATAGAACCTGGTGTGGGCCTCCAAGCCAGATGACCATTTACAACTAGCGACAGCCCGTGCGGGCTGTACCGCGACGCGGGAAGGTAAAAAAATCTAAAAATTTAGGGAACCATAGAGCTCACTGGGCTTGTGGACCATCGCGGACCACAGACCCAGTGGACACCCAGAAGTGGGATCTAGTACTGACTATATGCACCCCACTTATGTCAGGACCGGAATCTGGCGCTCGCAAATGAATCTGAGATACAAGGTTATCCAGCTGTCGGATCTCTTCAACATTTTTAGGGGAGGTATAGTGAATTTTTCTACACCCGTCCACAAACTCTGGGACCCGATCATGGAACGGTGACCGTTGATCGCAAATCGGGCCCGTGCGACCAAACTCCAAATCCGATCGTCCCCAAATTTTACGTGGCCCTTCATCGGGCCATTGAGCAACTATCCTATGAATTTCATAACCAAAGGGCCACCAGAACCACTCCAATCACCAAAATGGACCCCACAGGGCCATTTGAAGATCGGAACCGTTTACTCAAACCCCATAACCATTCATTCGTTTGTTTTTCAAATTTTATATGGCCCCTCACTAAGCCATAAAGCACCTACACACTAAATTTGGTGACCAAGGGGGTGTTGGGTCCGCCCCAAAGCCAATGAGGAATCCTAGAGGGCCATTGTGGGAATTCATTGAAACTTAAGGCCAGAGGGCCCAAATCTAACGGACCCTTTGCTAACTAATCAAAGCAAGCATGACTAAATTAAAGATCTAACCGGGGCAGAGTCAGATAAGGCTCGGATCTTGAATAATAGACCAAATCAACCCCATTACTCTTTTAGCCTAAAACCGACGGCTTAGAGTAATCATGACTGAATCTCCACTTTCACTAATTATGAATAGGCCACACTATGAACATAGTTAATTCAAACCCTAATCATCGCCCATGAGAAATCTTAATACCTAATTCATTCTAAAAATGCCCCGATTTCCCGAACAAGTTCTAGACCGCTCGTTGGTGGGCCACTAGTTACAAAATTATAGAGTAATGTCCGTCTTGCTGGGCTTGACGTCCATCGCGAGAGTCGAATCTGGGTATTGCCCAAAACCGCTCAACTTGAGCTAAAGGACGAGTGCATGAGAAGTGCAAATACCTTAAAGAAAGAAGTTAAAACTTAAGTGAATTGGGTCGTCCCCTCTTATACAAAGTTGAGGATTTCGGACCGTTGGTTTGCGACCAAATTTCACACGTGGAGTAAGAATATTTTCTTCCTCATATCCGTATAGCCGCTGCCCCGATCGACTATCGGTGACCGTTGAACAGACTTCTAATCATATCTGTTGATCAGCGCATCCAAATGGTGGGCCGATCATGTCCATACATAAATCATCATTAGGGCTAACTATCCTACGGTATAAATCAATGTGTACACCTCATAATGGGCCCTAGAGCTTAGAAAGACCTTCCTATAGGTCTAGTATAGTAAAAACCTAGCCTTTGGGGCCATTTATGCCAAATCTGGCATAGTGCCTCATTTGGGCACCCCTTCTCCCCATACGATTTTGCCCTAGAGGAAAGGAAGAGAGAAGAGAGAAAAGGGAGAAAGAAGAAAGGAGGAAGAGAGGAAAAGAGTGAACGTGAGCAAGGTGGACCCTAGATCGAGGTGGGGCCCAAGGAAATCAAACCCCACAACTTTCTACCTCGTTTCCAAGAGAAAACCCTCCTCCGCGACCTCCATTTCATTCCGTTGATCGCCTAGGTAAGATCCATCACCCATTTTTCTTGAAAACCTTATGATGAGGAGGGGTTTACATGAGATTCTAACATGCAATGCTTTGCTTTAGGAATTCTGGCCAATCGACCCAAAATCCACACTCCTAGGTCGTTTCCAAGTCTTCAACGATCCATAGGTGCGGACTATTGTTCTTAGGTAGCCTAGCACCAATTCTAGTATGAGATTAATGATTTTGATTGCTTGGATGCTATATTTGGAGAATCTAGAGAAAGCCTATGAATTTTAGGTTTGTTGAAATGATATGGAATTATTGGATTGACTCTTGTGATGATTGTTCTTACCTCTCACATGATTTGATGTATGGATGATTACATGTTCATGCCTTGTTTAATTTTTCCATGTGATGTTGCTTCATTGGATACATGATTTATCACTCTTACATATATGATTTCTCAAGATGGAGGAAGTGCTTAGCTTCCTCACAAACCCACACTATCACATGCACTTTGTTCTTGATAATGTTCGCTTGCTTATAGGAATATCCATTCTTGTATGGTTGAGATGTCTGTGAATATGATATTGTTATGCTTATTGATAAGTTGGTTAGTTGACATGTTATGGGTCCCCTCACCCTCCTTGGGTTGGTCAGGAATTTGAGAAGTGACGGTAGTCCCATCGGTTGGACTATGCTATGGCTAGACCCATGCGTTTGGGCGGGTGTGTGCGAGTGGCTGTAGTTCGACTACATGGGTCCTTTGTGCCCGATGTCACTCGCTTCATGCTCGCCCGACTCGGCTGGTCTAGCCTATTGTCTGACCAACCTTGATTGTTAACCCTGCTTGTTCACACTTGTATGGAACCTGGAACACCCTACAACCGTTGTAGCTCATTAATAACCCACTTGAAATTTGGTCCACAGCCTCGTGAGCCGGACATGGTGGAATGGAACACTGTGTCCGAGCTGTCGGCCTATACTGGGGTACCGCGCCTCCCCGTAGTGACCGCGTGCGATCCCTTTCTCATGGCACTCCTCATATGCTTGAAGTCGGGGATGAGGAACCCGACGGGATCACGGACCGCGGGGTCTCGACCTCACATATTGGGGGGTCTTGGCCTCGCAACCCGTTTAGGGCATTGATACGTGTGGTGTACCAGATTTCTAAATCTGCTGGATGAATGGACCTAACTAATCACACGGCTAACATGATCATTGCATCGCACTAGTTAGGGTGGCGACTCGGCAATCGAGGTCGCACTGAGGGAGTGTTGGCATTGGCGATCGTTAGATGGTATCGCACGAGGGAGCGTTGTGGTGAGGGCATGCATCATGTCATGCTGCATACATGCGCATTAATAAGATTAATTTGACGTTTATGCTTGACTGCTTTTCATTAATGTCATATTATAATTGATGCCTGTGATAACTTAAGACTAATAGCACCCACTGAGTTGATCACTCACTCTCAATCTGGGACGGTGTTTTAAAACACCAACCAGACCCGTTCATAGATGCAGGTGACTCGGGGCTTGAGGAGTCTGGTGAGGCGAGTTTCGAGGAGGAGGACGAGCTGTCCTACTTCTAGTTGATGGACGGTTCTCCGCCAGCTTGAGAGGTGGGATTGGATCACTGAGCAGGGGCTCAATTTTATTCCTTTTTGGAGTTACTATTCGTTTGCGATTTTGTTGGGTAGCATCTTATGCAACCCATGTATTCCTTTGAACATGTATATATATATATATTTTTATATTTGTATTCAGTCTCTTTCATTTTAGTGGACTTGTGTGGATGTACTTCATGTTCCAGAAGATTCCAGGCTGTGCATTTAGATTGGATCGCATATTAATGAAAATTGGCTATAAGTGACCTCGAGAACTCGGGAGTCGAGTATATGCACGACTCCCGATTTTCAGGGTGTTACACATCCTGATGGGCCTTTGGGAACACTCAAGCCCGTGGCTGCATTCCAATCATTCTCATGTGTGGGAATTTAGGTCCACCCCTCGATTACCGTACATACGATCAAAACCAATCCCCATGATTTGGTGATGTCAAACAGTGGCTAGAAAAAAACTATAATATACTGATAATCTAAGACCCAAAAAATCCAAATTCGCATTTTTAACAAAGCAAAATGTGGTAAAAGGGGGAAGTGAAAATATAATAATAATAATTTACAGTTTCATTTGAATCTTCACCACTGGTGGTCCAAATTGAGGTGGTACTTGCGATCATCATGGACGGCCATGATGATGATGATTGGTGGGGCCCATTTCCAATTGACTTAGCTTTCATTAGAATTCGTCACTAGCTTGAGCAACCGATTCCTAACTTGTCGGCTTGAATAGCTTCAGTAGCCCTTTATTGGAATGCAGACGCGTCATATGTTAGTTTTATCAGAGTTTTGGCGGGGGTGGGGGTTGAAGGTTCTATGTGGTCGAGGTCATGGGAACTTCTCATGAGGTTGAGCTGTGTGGGCCCCACTGTGATGCGTGTCAACCATCAACACCGTGAATTTGATGGGTCCCCTTTACATTAAGGGATACCCCAAAAATCAGCCGTATAAGGAACTCAGGTGGGCCATACCAACTAAAACCATATGAAGACATGCCTAAAACTTATAAAAGTACTTGGCGGGGCCCACCTGAGTTTTGGATGTGGCTGACACTTTGTCTAACATCTCATCCAAGTGGGACACACACAATGGATGGTATTGATTTATGAACCACATCTTGGTGGGCCCAATAAATGATTATAAATGTTTTAATGGGAGTAACCCCTCTCAACTGTTATATATGGTGTGGCCCACCCAAGTCATAGATTGAGTTGATTTTTAAGGATGTGGCCCACCATGGAATGGTGCATCTGATTGATGGGGTAGATATTCAACACACATCATGGCGGAGCCCCCAGAGCCTGACCTTATGGGAAGTTTCCATGAGGACCTCATAGTACCATTTTCCCATATATGTATACGGTACTATGCGGTCGAGCTATGTGGACCCCACTGTGATGTGTGATGGACATCCACCCCAATCAAGTGCACCCTTTTCTTGGTGGGCCATGGGCTTAAAAATCAAGCCAATCCACACACACACACACACACACACACATATATATACACACACACACCTATCCATAGCTCAAGTGGTAGACTGAGTAAAGGATACCTCATTTCAACAATGAGGTCTTGGTATTGATTTCTTAGTGGGGGTGGCTAACCGTGAACTGACACTGGGGTGTACTAACAAGCTAACAAATATACACACACACACACATGTATGCTCACCTGTGCCATGTCATGGGTGTCTAATCCGAACAGTCCATGTGATGCGGCATCCTATGAAACCCTAAGGGACCAATTTATACCATATTCTAAAACTTTGGTGGGCCATAGCAAAGAGATGTAAATTAAGGGAGAAAACTGTGAGTTTCATGGGGTGTTGCATCATGTAGACCATTCAGATTTTGGACTCACTTCACGTATAATGAGTTCTCAAAAAGTTGCACATTTGGCTATATATATATATATATATATATATATATATATATATATATAATATGGCCCACCTGAGTTTGTTGATTTTTGGAATATCCCATAATCTAAAGGGGACCCATCAAATGCGGTGTTGATGTTCGACGCACATCACGGTGGGGCCCACACAGCTTGACCTCATGAAACGTTCCCATGAGGTCAACCTTATAATGACGTTTTTTGTATATATATAAAAAGAAGAGTGCGAGAGAATTAAGATTTTTAATTATATATATTTTTTGTTTTAGTGAAAAAAAAATGCATTATTGTCCAATTGATACGGACTTACCGTGGAACCACTTCAACATCTATATTTCTTGCCTTTTGTTTTGATTTTAGCCTTTGGCTTTTTATCTAGCCATTTTCTTTTACGTTTAGCTTGAGCGGGTATTTTTCCCCGACGCCTTAACCCTATCCAATTCAAGCCCATTGGTACTTACATCATGCAAATTGTGAGTTGTCTTAGCCAGGCTCTTATCCCTAAGCCTTGGTTTTACACAGCCGGTCCAACTTCCAAGCCATGGCTGACCCTATAAGTTAAGGAGAAAATTATCAACGGTTCAAGATAGTTTGATTGCAAAATTTTCCTTTTGACATCCTCCATCTACCATCACTTCCATCCAATAAATGCTGTTTACACATGGTGGGAGCCACTCATAAGTCTCTTAAGCCATTTCATTCTTTTTCATAATGGTTGCGAACTTGACGACTGGACCAGGGCGTTCATCATTTGCCTGGATGCTGGGCCTAGATTTCAAGCCCCAACCCATCACTGTCCCTGAGGGTTAGGCTACCTGGTCTGGTCTGCCAGGGTCCAGCCCATGGCCACCCCAAATGCACAATTAAAACAAAAACAAAAACAAAAACATATTCTACTACATCTCTACCCTTTTAAGGGTCTCTACTACAATTTTCATACATACCGGTTCAACACAGACCCGAGTCTGCATCTTCAGAGCATTGCAACCGTCTCAACACTAATCTAGACAGCTTCCTATTGCACAACTCGAACCTAACAGGAACGTCGGCAGTGATGTCACCGCCTATCAAGTCTGGCATCCTCATCTGATGGCCCAGCTCTGCTGCTTCTTCATCTCGATCGATCACACGGTCGAAACAAATGTACCTCCCAGATGCCCCGCTGCCTGTCTCCTCATACACGCAGATGTGCGCCCGGGCCACACTGCTAACATCGACGGTAGCCAGTAGGCCACGTATGTACATCTCTTGAGCCCCTGCATGTCAAGAAAGACAAGTGGGGAAGTTGTAAATTTAGGGACCTTCATATATGGCCGTTTATGGGCTGGGTGCCAGCCCGGCCCATTGCTTGCTAGGCCCACAAATTACATGAAAATATTCCCATACCCATACACGGCCCATGGGCCTTAAACTACACGAACCGAGCGAGCTAGATCAGCTTGCTCGACTCGACTGGAAAAAGCTCGATTTGACTTGGTTCGAAGCTGAGTTCAAGCTGAGTCGAGTTGAGTTTTTTAAGCTCAAAAATGAGTTCGAGCTGGCCGAGCTCAACTCGACTGGATCAAACCAGCTCGAGTTAAACTTGGATCGAATTAGTTCGGTGACTTGGTTACTTTGATATTGATGATGCTCATCAAGTGTTTGATGAAATGACCCAACAAAGTGTGGCCGCTGGCAAAGAAGATATGTATATAAAACAAATATCCAATTTTTTATTTTATTTTATTTTTATGTTGCTTATAAGGTGTTTGATAAAATACTTATAAAACCATTGCTGCTATTTTAAATATAGTGAGTTTTGAAAGTGCAGTATAAGTGTTTGTGAAAATGTTGCACAAGTGAACTCGAGTTAGTCTTGGCTAGAACTGGCCCGAGCTGCTGACAGAACCAAGCTGAGCTGGCCAGTCAAGCGCATGGATGCAGCCGAGCCTAGTTCAAGCTGAGGTCAGCTAGTGGCCGAGCGTCCGCTCGACTCGGTTCGACTTGATGTACGCCCCTACAGTAAGGACCATGTGGTCTTTCCCTTTCAATTTGGACCGCGTGGATAAAACCCATGCATCACGGTGTCCCCCACAGAGGTCCTGCCTATGTAAACCTATCACATCTGTTAGTGGTTGTTATTGACTTTCATATTTGAGAGAAAATTACAGCCGTAGAACATACCTAACTCAAACCTACTGGAGACGTGAACATGTTTGCTACGCGACCTACCTAACACTAAATGCTACTATGGTGTGAACATTTTGAAAGAGACAGGAAATGGGCACGTACCTTTGAGGTAGGCAATGGACGGTGTGGAATTTCTCTCGTAAAATTCGGGACCTGTGATCAGGGCCGGACAAATGGTCGCCAGTTGAACGTCTCTGTCACGTGCCACGTTCCATGCGCCTTTCTCCGCCATCGTCTTACCCAACGCAAACCATAGCTGCCAAAAGCAAACAGAGCTGTATCATCATCATGTGGAAGGAAGAGTCTCCATCTGGACCGTTCATTAGATTGGGCCCACTTGGCTTGCATCGCGGATCGAAAATCAGGCCCGTTCTATCATCGGTTGGCCAGTACGCATGAGTGGGGTGTGAACCACTGGTCAATTCTTTTGAACGTCGGTTTATTTTCACGCAAGCTCGCCCCCCTGATGATAGGCACGACACTTTTCTGTAATCCCTCGGTGGGGCCCACATGTCTGAAATCCACTCCGTTTATTAGTTTCTTCAGCTCGGTTTAGGACATCAGCCCAAAAAATGAGGCAGATCCAAGATTCAAGTGGGCCACACCACCAGAAAAAGTGAGGATGGAAACGTGTAGGGTGGACGTGGAGTGAATGTCACAAGGACATCACGGTGGACACCACAGCGTCCTGCCCCCGCCTGGACGATTATCCGTCCATGGCAGGGCTCTGTGGGGCCCAGAGTGATGTACGTGTTATATCCATGCCGTCCATCTATTTTTCCAGATTATTTTAGAGTATAAAGCTAAAAATAAAACAGATCCAAGGCTAAAGTGGGCTACACAGTGGAGATTGAACGGCCACCATTAAAAACTTCTTGGAAGCCTCGGAAGTTTTTGGATCTAGCTGATATTTGCATTTCCCTGCATCCAGTTCTATATGACCTTATGACCAGGTTGTATGGAAAACAAACATCACGGCGGCCCTTGGGATAGTTTCAACGGTGGATGTCACTATCACCGCTGCTTCCTGTGTTGTGGTCCACTTGAGGTTTGGATCTGCCTCATTTTTGGACTCATACTCTAAAATGATCCAGAAAGATGGATTGATGGCGTGGATAAAACCCATACATCACGGTGGGTCCCACATAGCCCCTCTGTCTGGACGGATTACAATCTGCTTTCATCGTATTGGTGTTATTTCCAACTAAAAAAGAAAAAATAAAGACTGACGGAACCATAATCTGGACGGTTAAATTTGACTTTTTTTTTTTTAATGCCACGTATGCAAATTTCAACAACCAGCGTATCAACCGTCAAACTCTGCTAGAGTAATTAGTTATCTTAATTAAACTGTCTCACCTTCTTCTGTCGGCAGAAGCTTTCATCACTCCAACAGCTTTCATCGAGAATTGGGGGGAGATCAACGACCGGATCGCTTCGCCAAATGCAGGCCAGAAGGGAAGATGTGAACACACATTTCGTGACCGAAGGGGTCCGCGCGCATGCCTCGATCACCGTCTGCGATGCTCGATGTTCCATCTCAGCCATCCATTTCTACATAAAAAGAGAAAGAGGGAGGAAGAATAAGGCTGTGTGCAACATATATTGTATTGTATGTGGAATGATCTTGTCCGTTGAATTAGTTGGTGTTTGGATGCTATCATTATTGTGTATGAATCATAACTCACTTCGTCATGCTTGGCCCACCATGAGAGAGCCGGAATTCCCCGGCCTAGTGGGCCATACCAAGGTTACATCAAGAGCTATCGGCCGTCCATTGGGCCCGTTTAGAATGAGAGCCTAGCCTACTTTGCAAGTAATGGGTCCCCCAAATGAATGGTTTGGATCACCATCAAGTTGGGAGTGGATGCTACGTATCCATACAATAAACATAAAATCCTTTCCAAATCGGCATCCACGGTCTGCTTGTTTTACCCATTATATGTGATGATTACATATTACTTTTTTGCCAGTTGATTTATCAAATGTAAAGTTATAATTATGACATTTTTATATTACTTTAATGTTAAATCATTACTGATATTTTTATATTATTTTAACATTGAATCATTACTGATATTTTTATATTCCCTTAATGTTAAATCATTATTAAAATATATATATATTTTTTTTGGATACGAGACTTCCATAATAATACTATAAAAAAGTGTAATCATTATAAATTATTTTACTTATCTACTTGATACATGTGCATTTGATTGATGATTTATATGTTTGGTTGTGCAGAGTAACATCATAATGATAATATATTTCTTTCATATGATTAAATAATTGGTAAAACAAACAAGTCTCTAAACAGCATACCTTTCTTTCCACGGCATTTGAAAAATATTTTTAAAAAAATCAAAAGAACAAGTCTGACTTTTTCTTTCTCCCATCACAAGTCATTCAAAGGATAAAAACTTCCATACTCTCTTGAGGTGATGGATGATGCATAGGCACTTAAAAATCAAACGTGGCATATAGGTAATTTAATTTAAACTATTTAAATTTTGATCTCAGTTTATATGTATTATGAACAAAAAAAAATTAATCCTCTTTGAAATTTAACAATTAAGTTGGTGGACATTTATTAGTTAGTTAAAAATTAAAATATATAATTATATATCTATATATATATATATATATATATATATATATATATATATATATATATATATCCAATAATCTTATTTCAACAAATATGTTTCCTAATTGGAGGTTAAGATTACTCGATCAATATGATTTAGGGGCAGTGGCTTAGCTGCAGTGAATTCAACAATTTAGACAGTTTATTTTGAATTAGTAAATGCCAACTCTACAATTTTGAATTGCCTTGTGCATAAAGCATCATAAGCTTTTAGAGTATTTAATAACTCCCTAAAAAAAAAAAAAACGCTGCTGTGATATTGGAGTCATCGTTCTTTGGTTGTCTTCATATATTTGTCCATGCGAAGACAATATACTGAATTGGATGAATTGCTCAACCTCTTGGTGAGCGCAATTAGATACATTTAAATAATTATGTTGAGTTTGTTTTACAATTATCATTTTAATTACAACAGATAAAAATAAGATCGTTAAGAATATTTTGTTACAACAGCAAATGATGTCCTGATCCTGTGGTTGGTTTGTGATGAAGTGACAATTTGACTTGGTAAATCACTTTATCTCTAACAGTCTCTCAATGGGGTCACATTTATTTAAAAAATGACTACACATATCAAACATTCCCATCTCTCTAAATGTTGGCTATTAAATCAATGTTAGAAAGAAAAAAAATAAAAATAAAAATGGTCAGAAGAAAATCTGTGGTAAGGATTGTCTGATAGACTTGATTTTTGAAACATGAGCTAATTTTTCTAATACGAGTTAGCGTAGGTACAACAGTACAAATGTATTAGGTAGTCTCCATGAAAGAGATTAATCCCTAGCTCTAATTTATTTTTTTTCCTTAATCATTTCGCAATGTTTGAATGAACGATCAGGCCCGTGGCTTTGTGCACTGTTCGTTCTATTGATAATTAATCCTGTCATCCACACTGCTCATCCCACAGTTCCCTGCTGGTGTATGTCCCCCTCCAAACATGAAGTTGTTGGAGAGGTGGTAGTTGAGACGTCCCTAGCATTGCCTAAAAACGCCCTAATCGATTGTCTCATGACTACGACAAGGAAGCACTCTCAGTGGTGAAATTCAATTTCAGCCGTTGCTTTTAACTGATTGATGTAATCCAATGACCAAAAATGTATCCATCTTGTGGGTAGGTTCATCAAAGAAGTCGGGTTTGATGATCCAATACAAGAGTACTAAGTCGGGTTTGATGATCCAATACAAGAGTACTAAGTCGGGTTTGATGATCCCATACAAGAGTACTACAAGCTACTTATTACCAATGGACGGTTGCAATATAGCTATATGCATACCCTACTATGCCGTAGTATGCTCATGTGTTGCATGTGGACCGTTTGATCATAATACCTAGACCATATATTTACGGTACGGAATTATCAATCACTTAAATCAGGTCAAATGATTCAGTAACCGTATGTGCATTCCAACACTTGTTGATCATAGAAGCGCATGCTACAAAAAGCAGGATGCAACATAGCAGCTGGCAATGGGCTTGGTGTGCAGCGGCGATAATGGCTGCAGCCAGAGAAGGAGGAAGAGCAACAAGGGAAAGGGGTATGACTTGTTAGGTTTTGAGAACACTAGCTCTGATACCATGAAAATTATTAATCAAGTTTAATTATGATAATTTGTTTCTCCACTCTCTTTCTTATTTATAATAATAAAATATTTAGAATAAGCAAATTGTGGTCCACAAGACCACCTAATTACCCAAACTCTCTCATGACTCTAAAAGATGACCCACCTGATAATTGGCTCTACTTCGTTTTTTAGATGCTGCCCTAAAATGACCTGCAAAACGGATGGAAGACGTCTATGCAGAATACATACACCAAGGTGGGTCCCATGGTAAGGGCCTTGGTCTCACCTAATCTGCTCCCTCCACAGGCACCATTGTTTATGGGCCATATACCGGCGGAGATGTACGGTTGGGAGCTCACCTTTTATGGAAAACATTTTGGGTTGAAAACATTTTCAAGTAGTTTTCTTTCTTTTTTAAAAAAAAGAAGTGCTAAAACTTTTGGTAACCTTATCTTTTTTGGTTATTGTCTTTGTTTTTTTCTTTTTCTCTTTCTTGAAGAGTAACTTTCAAATAAAATGTCATTTTCTCTACTGAAACTTTCAAAGCTTCCAAACATACCCTTAATTTTTATTTATTTCTTAACAGTAATCTTAAAATTATTACCGTATAGCCTGAGATGCCGCTGGGATCAGCAAAACAAGAGGTGTGAAATACTCCACGACAGCCGTCGAAGGCCTCACATAAGCTTTCCAATTCTGTCAGTTTCACCATCACGGCCGACACTCGATGATGGCCCCTCTCCCCAAACATCTCCATCTCTCTCAGCTTCTCTAAATCATCTGTACTTCCATCCAAACAAGATAATTCAGTAAAAGGAAAATAGACCATTTTAACTAGTGGATTTGGTGCATCATAATCTTCTGTCATCCAAAAACAATGGGCGGAATCCCAAAACATTTTAAAATGGGATTTGAAAATCCCACCATTTTAATTAGGGGCCCGTTCCAATGGTACAAGTACCACCACAAGGGTGCTGGGAAGATGTGGAGCCCGTGTGATGCATGAATGAAATCCTACCCATCCATCAGATGGGTCGGCACATGTTACCCCAAGTCCTGAAAAATAAGGTTGACCCATGAATTAGACGGGCCACACCGTGGTGCAAGTTAGGAGGGAAAAAATCACCTTTGATTTGCCCGGACAGCCCACCATGTTGTGTATATAGAATCTAAGCCGTTCTAATCCTTCATCTGGCCTGGATGAAGGATCAGGCCGAAACTCAGACTCTTTTACTATTAAGGTGGGTCCATTTACAAATCAAGGGTCGGAGTCTACTCTCACATTGTTCCATCTTGTGGCCAACCTGAGAATTGGGTCAGTCTGATTTTTGGCATTTAAGAGTAATATGAGGTGATGTGTCTGATGAACGGGTTGGATGGCCTGCATACATCATGCGGTCCCACATTTGCATTGAAACAGTGTAAGCTTACTATGGCATTTGGACCACTGGAGGGCTCCTCTTTTAAATTTGTGTTGGATTCCTGCCCATGGCCCTTGGACAGTCAGAGGTAGTTGTATACTGACTTTCGGACGCGGATTTCCTGCGAAAGCCTTTCGCAGGAAGTTACTGTGCTGGAAACCCAGGTGGGGCCCACTGTCATATTTGTGAGAAATCCTCTCCGTCCATCCGTTTTTTGAATTCATTTTAGGATATGAAGCCAAAAATGAACCGTATCCAATGCTCAAGTGGGCCGAAAATGTGATAATTGAACTTCTACAGTTGAAATATTCGTGGGGCCAAAATAGTTTTGAATCATGGTATTATTTATGTTTTCAGTTCATCCCATTAAAAATGACATTATTAACGGTATGGATGGCATTTAAACATCACTTTCGAACCTAGGGAGGTTTCAACGGTAGAGATTTCCCTAACTACCTTTTCCTTTAGTACCGCCCACCTGAGTCTTTTATCGCGCTCAATTTTGGTTTCGGCTCCTTAAAATGAGCTCCCAAAACGTATGGACGGAGTGGATTTATGAAAAAATTCAGGGTGGACCCACCAAAGTTTCAAGCGCAGGAACTTCAGGAAATCCGCGTCACTTTCCGTGCACTGTGGACACCCGTGTCGGAAGCGGATTGGCTGGTGTACTATATAGCTGATGTATTCCGTGGGCCTGATCACGAGGTATGTGTTATATCCAAACCGTCCATGTATTTGGCGAGCTCGACATAAAGCTTGAGACAAAAAATTAATATAACTATCAAGAGGACCACACTGCAAAAACCAGTGGGAGATTGAATCGTCTACCATCAAAACCTTTTTTGGGGTCACAAAAGTTTTGGATCAATATGAAATTTGTTTTTAGAGATCATTTTAGAGCATTATCCACGCACCATTCGTATAACACCGATTGGCTGGTGTACCACACACCATGTGGAACTCTTTCACCTCAGGATTGATGGGTGGTTAATTGAAAGACAGATGAAAAGGACCGGCTTTGCTAATCATCTCTACTTAGTTTATTAGAAAAACTTTGACACTCTGGCAGTGTGTGATGGATGATACGCAAGCATTCAGAAACTACTTAGAAATTGCATACGTGGCGTATGAATAGGTCAAATTAAATCCAAATTACCATTACCAGCTTAGATATACACTGAATCAAAATGCTTACTTGATGAGAAAATCATTGACACTCTGGCGGAGTATCATCCATCAAACTCCGCCAGAGCATGAAAGTTCTTCCCTCGTCTTTGGAAACACTGGGCCTGGCTCGGGCATCAATTTTAATGGGTTTGTCGTCAGCCCGGCCCGAAACAGTTCAAAATCCGTTACAAGACCTACACCAGACCCGGCCCGTCAACAGCCCTGAGAGGAAGCCATTAGGTTTGCCCTCAGAATCGTAACCTCACTTTCTTTCTAGCCCACGTATCATATATGTAGGAAATCCAAGCCGTGTAGAAGGCCTCAGAGACCATGAAGATCATCTGGTATAAAAATCAGGATGATCCACTCATCAGGTGGGCCACATCATAAAAATCAATGGAAAGCCGATAATCTCACCTAACCTATAGGTTTGGACTGTTTTACCTTTTGACTTTTCGTTCGTGTCGTTGGCACCTAACCCCTCTAAGAAAGCGGATTCCCTGTGGCACGACATGGCCTAAGCTCTGTGGGGCCCACCATGATGAATGTGTTCTATCCACGCTGCCCATCTGTTTTGCCTGCTCATTTAGGGCATGGGCCCAAAAATATTGCAAATCCAAAGCTCAAGTGGACCACACGACAGAAAACAACGGGGATTCAACACCCACCGTTGAAAACTATTTGGGGTTTTGGATCAAGCTTGTATTTGTATTTTCCCTTTCATCCTGGTCCGAGTGACCTTATGAATACGTTGGATGGCAAATAAAACATCAGGGTGGGCCCCAGGGAATTTTCAACGGTGGACGCTCAATTACTATTGTTTCCTGCAGTGTGGTCCACTTGAGTTTTGGATCTGCCTCATTTTCTGGGATCATGCCCTAAAATTAGGGGGCGAAACGGAGGACCACTCAGATAAGACACATAAATCACAGTGGGCTCCACAGAGCTTCGGCCACGTCCGGCCACAGGTATACCCCTGCTTCCCCTCTCGAGCAGTTCTCCCTTGAACTTCGAACCATTTTTCAACCGTCCATTTGCTTCGGACACGTGTAGCCAACCTGATATTGGGTTAATCTTATTCTAGGCCAGTTCATACAAATGCTCCAGGGCTGCCTGATGAACGACCCAGATCTTGCACAAGTGGGCCAAACTCTGTGGGGCCCACCGTCATTTATGCATTTTATCCACTCCGTCCATCCATTTTACTAGTTAATTTTAGTGGTTAGCCCAAAAACGAAGCATATTAAAAGATCAAGTCGACCACACCACTGGAAACAGTGTGAATTTAACGTCTACCGTTGAAAAGTTCTTGGGGGCACGGAAGTTTTAGATCAAGCTGATGTTTGTTTTTTCACATAATCCATGTATTTTTTTTTTTCTTACTAACATGTTGGATGACAAATAAACATCAATGGAGGCCTTGGAAAGTTTCAACGGTGGAAATCAATACTTCCACTGTTTCCTGTGGTACGGACCACTTGAGCTTTGTACATGCTTCAAGTTGGGGATCAACCAATAAAATGATCCCAAAAAACGGATGGACGGCGTTGATAAACCAAATGCATTCAAAGTGGGCCCAACAGAGTTTACTCATTACGCAATCCGATTTCATCCGGATCCGGATTCTTTTCGATTAGATATCTGCCACGTGTATAACCCGAGTATCCACAGGTGGTGAAATTTCACTAGCGTGAGTGTGTGGGGTGTGTGCGCGTGTGCGTGTGTAAATAATTAAAAAAATAATAATAATAAAATAAAACATGAGGGCAAGCGTACGATAAAACTTTTTTTGCGAGGAAAGTTGGATGCTCTGGAAGCGAGGCAGATGATACGCGGGCACTGAGAAATCACACGTGGCACATAGTTATTTCAAATTGGACTGCCCAAATTATAGTTCCCAATTAGGATGCACCAGACACCAAAACATACACTTGTTTGACTACATAACTACCGGATTTATGGACATTTCCTGGACGGTTGAAATGGTATTAAAAAAAAAAAATCCAACGGTCCTATTTCAAAAAACAAGTGTCAACGAATCAGAGGTTCCGTTTGCTCAATCAATTTGGGTCGTGAGTTCGTTGCAATGGGTCACACCATTCAGACGGTTTGATTTGAGTTAATGTATGCCATGTGTATACTTCTGAGTGAGAGTATACCAAGCACCATACGCTGCCAAAGTATCAGATAAATCCTCTTTTAGTAGAATCGGAGTCACGTGAAAACTAACTACTCGGTCGAGTTATCGAGTTGACTCGAGTCACCTGACATTCGGTGGCGGCGAGTTTTCTGATTTTTGTACAGAATTTGGCCTCGAACTTGATGAATTACCAAATCAGATTAGTGCATTGCAAGAGTCTTTTTCTTTATCCAATAAGGCTATTTTGGGTAATTAATTAACTCAAGACCAGACGGATGGCATTCTCGTAATTACAGGAAGAAAAGTAAGCAAAAGGAAGTGAAAACTCACCTTCGTTCTCCAGAGCGAGACGAACCGAGTACCCCCGACTCAAGAGCCGGTTCACGATAGCAAAACCGAGGTACGATACGCCGCTGGTGACGCAAACCAGCCTCTCTCCTCCTTCAACCTCGTGAAGGGGCCCGTCATCTGACACCTTTTTTCCGCTGCTCCTGCCGTTAAGGCCGACGGTCTGGAGAAGCATGCGATGGAACTCCTCCAGCTCCGCCCTGCGGCTCTCCGCCGTCCGTACGATACCCATCCTCTCTCTCTCTTAATGAAAGTGATTAAGAGTAATAAATCGAGATTAAGGAGCACTAATAGTCGACAGGAATTTTCTTTTCTTTTCTTTTTTGATGGGGGCGGCTACGCTGCCTTCGCTTGTGCCGTGTAACCAGAGATCTGTTGAATTTATAGGAGGATGGCTACTCGCGCAAGTACGTTTTGTCAAGAGAAAAACTTTGATACTCTGGCTGAGTGTGATGGACGATACAATGGCACTTAGAAAATGCATACGTCGAATACAGACAATTCAAATTAAACTGTCCGATTGTGAGTCCCTGTCTAGATATATCATGGAACAAAAACTACACCTTATTTGTTTATTTGCCTATTTCATTAGTGGACATTTATTGGACAGTTGAAACTGAAGATATCCAATGGTCCTCTTTCAACAAAGTGCCCATGATTCGGAGATTACTCTCCTCGACTAATCTGATTTTGGGTTTTTTTATTTTTTTTATTTTTTTATTTTAATTTTATTTTTTTTATTTAAACTAGCTACAGCGTCCCACGATTTGGTCGGCTTGTTATTAATTAATGCATGCCGCCTGTACAATTTTCTGAGAATGTGTACTGGATGATTGGATAATTAATATCTAGAAATTGCAGACGTTGAAATATATTTGTCAAATAGAACCATCCAAACTATAATTATAATGCATCTTAAACCAAAAATTACTCTTTAGGAAGGCGGATTTTTTTATTTTTATTTTTAATACCCACCCACCCACACTCGTTCGTATTTTTTATCGTCATAACCAGGCAACGAGCTGTTGTCATCAGAATCTAATGAACAGATACGATCGATTGTGAAGGAGCACCGGTGGATAGAACCATAAGAAAACCAGAAGATGTGGACAATGAGGGGATCCGGTGATGACCATGAATCCTCTGATAGATCTGAATCAAAGGCTTGAGGTTGGGTTTGTTTTCTTACACTCTCATTTAAGGAGGATATATTTATAAGGTTTATGGGCGGTTTTGAAACTGTCATGTCTTAATAAGTTACGTTGGAGGGTCCCTATTTGGATGGGAAACTATTCCTGAAATTGTCACCTAGCCTGCCTCAGTCAGCGTGATCTTCAATTAGGATTAGGTCGGGCTCTCCTTTTTCGGGTCTAGGGCATATTCCCTTTGGGTTACTCATATCGCCTCGGCAGTGGTCGATCAGGTCAGATTTGAGAGCGAGGGAAGCTCGGACCTCGAGCTCCTTGCCTCGATGGTCCTTTGCTTGTGATGTAGACATTTCTGATAAGATGACTCCTCCTCTACCGAGCTATGTCATTGGACAACTTAGCTCGGGGGACTCATCTCTTGGACGGGAGAGTTGCATGTCTTACCTTCGAGCTTTGTGCTATAATAACTCGAGACAGAAGCTTGCCTTGGCGTTTTACTCGCTTTAGCTTCGAGGCATTCCCCTTGTAGTTGGTCATTCTTTCTGTATGGTAGACTAGTTCAATTTTGCCTATAACAATTACCTCCACTTTCAAGCTCGGCCTATAGGTGCTCGGGAAGTAAGAGCTTGAACTGTTTCAAAAGTGCGGGAATTAAAATTTGAAGTTTAAGCAGCTCAGTCTTTTTCGAATTTTAAATCGAGTTCAGGTTTGTCGTTTGCTGATGAAGGCGGTAGCTGAAAAGTCGGCCTTGATGCGGAAGCCGAAAATGTATGATTATTGTTACAAGATTCGAGGGAACGTGTATTAATGGAAGATCATCGTTCAGAATCTTGGTGAATCGCAAGTTGACAGCTGTCACCCAAGCCTTCATGTTTTTGCTTGAATGAATCCCATGTTGCGACGTGGGGGTGCATTAGTCGAAGCGTCGCTTTATGTTCTTGTGCCGACACGTGTCACTTTGTAGGCGTAAATGCGCCATTAGGGAGGTTCTATAAATACTTCAATCATCCGCCCTCTATTCATTTGTTTATTTTTAAAAGCTCAATCTCTGCCAACCTGTGTCCAGTTTTCACCTCGGCTAAATAGTTTTTGTTTCTCAACGTTCGTCAATTACAGGTTTTCGTGTTGAAGCATTCTTTCAAAATGCCATAGACCCTCTTGTCTCATTCTTCTTTTCCTTTTTCCGATGTCTTCTAAGGTGGACTCTAGGGTGGTTATGATCTCCGATGGCTTTCAGGATGAGTTGGATAATGGTGTGGATGACTTCCGGTCCTCGCCTGTCATCGGATCATCTGAGTCTGGGCCTATGGGGCATGCTCTCCCCTTTGTTGAGTTTGGCCACTAGAGATGTCCTTCTCCGATCGGGGTGGCGCCACCAGCTGAGGCGACCTCCCAGTCCTCTGGTGACCTTATTTTTACCATTGATACCTTTGTGTCGCGGCTAAGTATAACCAACCTACAATTCCTCAGGTCAGAGTTCTCCATTCCCAGCTCGGTGGGACTTCATCTCCTCCGAGTTAAGGAAGTTCTTAGTTATTCTTCCAAGGGGGAAGTCACTTTATATTACACCTTTTTTCCCTGTGGCCTTCATCTGTCTCTCCACCCCTTAGTGAGAGAGGTCTTTTGTCTTCAGGTCACCCCTAGGCAGTTAAACCTGAATGTCTAGCGAGCCACTTTCGGCCATTGCATCCTCTACTTGTATCAAACCAAGAGCAGCCCGGGCTCTCATGGTTGGTACTATATTTTCTTCTTAGCCAGGTAAGGGTCAGGCCATTATTACCAATAGCCCTTCATCTAACAAGGGTTGGAAGGAAAAATGGTTCTTCGTATCATGAGAGTAGGAGGCTTCATTGGTGGAGTTAGAGGGTTTGAGGTCTTGGGTTCCGACCTCCTTCACCTGGCGAGGTCAAAAATACCTTGAACTGCTTCACTTATACCACAGATATTTTCTCTCTCTCTCTCTCTCTCTCTCTCTCTCTCTCTCTCTTTACTAACATCGTGCTCTTCTTTGCAGCCTTTTCAGAATAATAGATCAACATGTCTGTGTACCATCAACACCAGATCAGGATCGCTCGGGAGTGACTTGCTGAGCAGCGAGATCATCGAAAGTTAGTTACTCCCACACAACTTCATCAGTTTGGCTTCGCTCCTGTCGGTGAGTCTTTTCATCTATTGCCTACCTACACAATTATTATAAAGGTTGTGTTTTGACTTGATTTTTCTTTATTTCTTACAAAAATGTCGGGTCACCCACAACAAAAAAGGAAGATGTCGATTGTAGTCGATATGGAGCGGTAGAAGGCCGCTGCTAAGGAGGCCTCGGTTGTTGCGATTCGGCCTTCTGTTACTAATGCTCCTCTAGGCAGGTTTGTTACCCGTCCGGTAGAACGACCAGTAGCTGAGGTGACCAACGAGACTCCTCCCCCAACCACCCAGGCAAAGGTCAAGACTATCGTTGTCCCATGGAGGACAAGGCATCGGTTAGTGGCAATGCGACAGTTGCACCAATCCATACCCCTCCACAAGACACTCCACTCTGCTTAGGGAGGTGTTGAACCTTGACATGCTTTCTCCGTGCGCCGAACAAACTCAAGCCGAGGTGGCTTGGGCCAACAAGGGTATCTTTGAGCATCAGAGTTCAACCCTCGAGGGTGTTGTAATGGGGGGCTTACTCTTACTCCATCCCTAGTTACTTAGTCATATTAGTGAACTGGAGTCGAGGCAATGTCCCCAAGGAGGAAGGGAACTCGATGTTGTCCCTCCATCCCGAACTCCTCCTTGAGGCAATTGCGGCCTCGCATATTAAGATGAGTGTGTAGTTGTAGTGTCGGGGTCAAGTTATTTTTATTTTTTAAATGTTTTCCTACTAACTTGTCTTCCCTTACTCTTGTAGGGACACTGGGGCCCTTGCAATATGTCAATTTTCACTCAAACCTAAAGGCCTGGGTCGACGATGCGAATCAAAAGCTCAGTGCTGCTAAGGTCGACCTGGAGGCGAGGGCCTCGAAGCTGTTGTTGGCCATAGAGGCCTAAGCAGTGCTTCGTGTAAAGGTCGAGGCACTTCGAGATGCCTTAAGGGTGTCCTTAAAGGAGCGTAATGCTAGTGCTTCTCTACTAGTGGCAGAGTAGTGCAAAATGGTCGAGCTGACAACTAGAATTGTTGAACTAGAAGCATGGTTTGTCGAGGCAAGGGCCCACTTAGCTAAGGTGGATGCTATAACTGCCGAGGTGGGGGCGATATCGAGGGAGGCTAAGGCTAGAACGGCTAAGGTAGAGGCCAGTATGATGGTGAGAGAGGCGGCTGTTGTGGAGGCTTACAAGGCCTTTGAGGGTCACGTTGCTGAGCTAGAGGAGATCTTCGATGTCAACTTTCATAATTGGCAGGAGGAGGTTCAACGCCGGTTCCCCAACCTTAACTTGGCCTATTTGGACAAGGATATGAGCTCTATGGTTGAAGAAGTTGCCCATGTTTCTGAGCTAGTAGCTAACAAGGAAGGCGGTACAACTAAGGTCATCCCTGAACAAGAGGGAGCCCCGCCTTCCTCAGCTGACTATTTTTGGGCCTTTATATCATCTTTTGTATTATGCTTTCTCTTTATATATATATATATATATATATATATATATATATATATATATATAAAGAGAAGTTTTACAAATGTAAAAATTTATTCTGTCTCGTTGCTTCTTTTTTTTATTGTATATGCTTGTTGCTTCCCTCCCCCCACTTTAAATATGAGCTTCCTCAAGCTTGGAAGTGAAACAGTGAGGGATAATAGGGGTCGGACCCTTTAGAAGTCTGTTCATATATATTTCGTCCTAGGTCACTTGGGTCAGTGTTGGACATCCGTCCCTGGGTGCCAGGTTAGGTTAGTTACCTTATCCATCCCTGTGTTGGACATCCTCTTATCCCATGAACATCAGTAATCTATTATCACTAGAATACGGTGAACTGATATGATCAATTATAGAGGAGCACCTACTAATGAACTTGTAAGGGAACTAAAAGACATGGACAACAAGGGGAGCTGGTGACGACCGTGGACCCTCTGATACCTAAGTTAGATGGGTAGGTCTGAATCAAAGGCTTGAGCTTGAGTTTATTTTTTTACCTCATCTCATTTAAGGTGGCTATATTTATAGGCTTCATGGGTGGTTCTGAAACCGTCGCATCTTAATAAGTTACGCTGGATGGTCCTTATTTGGATGAAAAACTGTTCCTGAAATTGTCATCGAGCCCGCCTCAGTCGGCATGATCTTCGGCTAGGATTAAGTCGCGCCCTCCTTTTCCGGGTCCGAGGCCTAATCCCCTCTGGGTTACTCGTACCGCCTCGGCGATGGTCAATTAGGTCAACTCGGAGCACGGGGGAAGCTTAGATCCCGAGCTACTTGCCTTGATGGTCCTTTGCCTGTGATGTAGACATTCTTGGTGAGAAGACTCCTCCCCTACCGAGTTATATCCTCGGACATCTCAATTTGTGATCTCATCTCTTTGTCAGGAGAGTTACTTGCTCTGTCTCCGAGCTTCGAGATAGAAATAAGTCCTAGCGCTTTAGTTGCTTCACCTTCAGGAAATTTCCCTCGTAATTGGTCGTTCTTTCCACATGGTGAACCAATTCAATTTTACCCAACACTTATGATCTCACTATTAAAACAAAGTCTATCTACCACTAAGCCATGTAGTCCGATGAGGAATAAAAACGAAAAACATTCATCCTATTTTAATAAAATGTTTCAATTGATGCATATACTGATGCATAGAAAAGTGGTATATGATCAAGCCAAACACGCCACCAGTCCATCAGTCAACGGTTGCAATTATTCAACCAATATGATTGCGTCATACCCTGCTTGTCTCTAGCCAGGAACGATCAAATTTTCTTGAGGCCCACCATGATGTATCTGTTATCTAGGCTGTTTATTATTATTATTATTTTTTCATACCATTCTAACATATAAGTCAAAAATGAGGACGCGGATTGCGTCCTACCCCGTCAGTCTCTAGCCTTGAACGGACAGTTCTGCGGGTAGGCCCGCTTTGATGTATCGATTTATCCAAGCCGTCCATCCTTCCTCTAGGATCATTTTAAAGTATAAGAACAAAAATGAGGCAGATCCAACTCTTCAATGGACCACACCAGAGATTACCTTTACATTACAGCAACAGCCATTTAATTCAACCCAAGCTTATTATTTGGTGTGGTTCACTTGAGCGTTGGATCTGCTTCATTTTTGTGCTTATACCTTAAAATGATCCGCGAGAGTAGAGTGGACGGCATGGATAAATCGATACATCACCGTGGGCCACCCGCAAAACTGCCCGTTTGGGGATAGAGAAGGGAGGGGGAAGGGCGCAATCCCCGTCCCAAAAATGAGACAGATCCAATGGTCAAGTGGCCCACTAAGCTTCAATTGTATTGAATGCACAAAACATTAAATATAAGTCATCTTGGGTTGCATTAAATGCAAGAGTTCAGATGTGGTATGGTTCATATGTGGTATGGTTCACTTGAGTGTTTGATCTAGTTCATTTTCTGACTAAGTAATCTACTTGGTTTAATTTGATTTAATGTATGCTAACTCTGCTACATTGATTCCAAAGAAGGTTTCAACAACAGCATTTTCCTACGTCATCTTTTTATTTTTTATTTTTTTTTAGTTGTGCAACTCCCGTGAGTTTCAAATCTGCATAATTTTTGACTCCATTCTCCAACTTAATCTAGCGAATCTGATAAACAAAGTAGATTTCTCTCAAACATCACAATGGACTCCATTTAGCTCTCCAACATACAAGGATAACTAGCATTAACATATGCTATGTGTACCATTGAGAAGTGCACGAGCATCAAGCATCATAACTCTGGCAGAGTATAAACAACTCCAGTTCGTAGTTGGATCATGGATTCCGTGGTGACCCTGCAACCGTAAATCTTGAAGGTGATATGAAATTGTGGGATTTGATTGAGCCACGATGCTACCACCGCAAAAGATAGGCTTATTAAAGCGTGTACGACATGGGTCGGGTATTGCCCTTCCAACACCTCCCTCCCTCCTCACATAACTTGTGAGAATTGTCAACCGTAATAAATGAGGTCCACACTAATTATTTTTAAGCAATTGGGTCAAGTATGTAATCTATTGGGCTCATCTCTAACGTTTGGTTGAGCCCCAATTCCGACCACACCAAGGCCAGTATTCAATCTCTATGTGCTAGACCTAACAACTTTAAACTAAAGGTGTGTGGGGGTGATGTGGTGTGATGATTTTATTAGGTTATGTGGGGCCCACTAAGATGCATGTGTTATATCTGCATCGCCCATTCATTTTGAGAGATCATTTTAGTGCATGAACTCTAAAGTGAGCCAGATCCAAACTTCAAGTGGACCCCACTATAGAAAGCAGTGGGGACAATGATGCCCACCATTGAAACCTTCTTAGGTTTATGATGTTTATTTTCCACCTAACATGTTAATAAGGTCACATAGACCTGAATGAAGGGAAAACACAAATATCAACTTGATTCAAAACTTTTGTGGTCCCCAAAAAGTTTTTCCCCCTGTTTTGTTTCTGAAGTGTGGTTAATTAAGATTTGGATGGTTCATGTGCTAAAATGATCTAAAAAAATGGATGAACGGTGTGGATATAGCACATACATCATGGTGGGGCCACGTAACTTGGTGACGGGCACACCATGTAATCCACTTCCCTTTATAATACTCATGATCTTTATCGGCAACTACTCCAATCAAAACTCCACCACGTGTAGGGCACCTTACCATTCATATTCAGTTCATAGAACCACTAGGCACCATTTTTATATGGTAGTGACTCTTCAACCATAGAAATGACATGACGATAAGGAAATAGGAACCATCCAAAAATCTGACACACTGGGGATAGAGTATAACGAAAAAGAAAAAAATAATAAAAATAAATCCACTAACATAGCATTAGCCATCTGATTTTTCCCCATCCAATATGGACCATTCATTATTTTACCTTTAATTGCCCATCTGACAGTCATTTCATTAATTAAATGGTCATGATTGCTTGATCAGTATAAAATGGGACCCACATTGTGAATGGTCCGGGTGGTTGGACATCTCCACAGGTGAGGAGTAAGAGTCACCACAAAAAATGGATGGTGCCACCCAAACGTTGAAATCTATACATGGCTCTTAAACGGGGTTATGCCCTGTACTTAAATGAACCTGCCAATAAAATAAAATAAAAATAATGGGGCTTTTACCCAAAAATATCTCGAAGCATGCCATGTTCCATAGCTTGCTTTTTATGAAAACGTTACTCTTAAGTGGATGCAAGATGAAAAGCCAAATTTACTCTTATAAGATATTTTTGCACAACTTTTTCTAAGTGCCGAGAGAGATTATATTTGGAAAAATCAAAAGCTATATGAACCTTAACTTATTATGTTTCTAAATATCCACGCCCATCATCAACCGTGTGACCTAATTTTACACATAGGTATTAAAAAAGAGCCCGATCCATGATTTAGGTGGACCATATGATTGAAAATAGTGTACACGATGATGGCCACCCTCTAAATTGTTTATTCTGTATAACCCGCTTGATTCATGAATTGTCCTTATTCTTGAGCCTTAAGCGTACATGTTATTATGAAATCTAATAGTTGAGTGGATTTCTTATAATTTTTATAGTGGACCCTATAAAAAATTAATATTATCCCAAATGTTTCCTTTTGTGTGCTCATCTGAATTAGAGACCAGCCTATAGGCCTAATATCAAAGCACACAACTAATTTTCAGAGTGGATTTTATATATGGATGATATCCTAACCTATCAAAAATTGGCTTGATTTAGGTTTACCATATGCATTCACATCCTTGGGAAGAAATATAGCTTTCATCTTCTTAACAAAGAAAAAAATTGGAAGGTACACTCAAACCTACCTTAATGCATATATGAAATCCACCTTCACCATTGGTTGTGTAATCCCACGCTAGACCTAAGGCCAAAAAATTAGGCTGACCTATGATTTGGATGAGCCACACCAAAGGAAATAATAGAGGCAAATCTCCAATGTTGATTTTTTTACATGGTCAACCATAACAATTAGCACATATGCCTACAAGTAGGTCATGCAACAAGTGATCGGCTCAAATTTTAAAAAACAAAGCATAGTGGATCCCATCCCATGCGATCGACCCCTTTGCTGTCGTCGTCATTATGATAGGAGTAGATTTGGTCGAGTGAAATTAAGACGGAGTATTGAAAAAGCCTTTTGTAGGACTAAGTGGGCCACTATGATGTCTATAAGAAATCCACACCATCCATCCATTTTTTCAAAACATGTAAGGAGATGAGGTGAAAAATAAGGTAGATACATGTAACGCCCCGATTTTCAGGACCCGAGTATATGACCCGTGTCCCAAAAACCCGAGTGTTAACTTTAAAGGATGGTCAAATTCGAGTGTACATTTTTTTTTTCCTTCATCAGAGTAAGCAAATAAGCGTAGTGTGGACAAATCGATATAAAGGAAATTTTCATTATCATTCAAGTTCACAAGAAGCTGCCTATAATGACTTATACAAACCAATGTCTCTGAATTTAACAAGTACAAGATTTACAAGAATTTAATACATGAAGAATAGTGGAAAGCATATAAATATAAGCCGCAAGACCACGCAGCTCCTCCAGGTAAATACAGCCATGCATCCCTGGCGATCGTACCCTGCTCCTCATCAAGTCTGAACATACATATCACTAAAGCCACCTGTACTACCTGTACGGTTGTATATTTGATGGATGAGTGGCCAACTCAGTGTGAATTCCCCTCAAGATTACACACCGCCGCATTAGGTAAGAAATAGTATAAAATATCCAGACAACCAAAACAGAGTAAATGCAGTCTTATTAGGTACATGGATGCATGAATGCAATCATCGACCCGGGTAAATCATCCGGACGGTCGGTGCCCCAGGAAAAACATCCAGACAAGCAATGGGGTCGTCACCCAAAGATGTAAGTGGTCATCAGCGCAACACGCAGCGTAATCGCATGAGCATGAGTGATCCAAGTCATCATCATAAATCGATCGGCTGGTCATTAGCGCAACACGCAGCGTAATCGTATGGGTATAATGATCCAAGCCGTCGTAGTATGCCATGCATGCATGATTAGCCAAGTCATTATAACCAGCCAATTTAAATAAGCTCAAAGGTCACCACGGGGAGCACATGGCCCAGCGTAGGCCGACAGCTCAGGCATAGTGTCCCATTACCACCATCCCCGGCTCATGAGGCTACTATCTTAGGATGTTTAATGGAAGCCCGTCGACTAGTGGCCAATCATATTACAATATATGGGGCTTACCATCGCATAGTTGCACAGTATAAAACATCGAAACCATATAGGAAAATACCAGAACAAAGCCACATAGGGCGATATCAAACAAGCCACATAGGGCAATTATCAAAATAGGCCTCATAGGGCGAGTGTCAAAACCATGCGATAAAAGACCATCCTTGAAAACCATTGGACACAACAACCCTGGATGGTAGGCCCACATCAATGATCCATTTAGACCACCACTCAATAACCACTAAGTCGAAGGTCCATTTTATTCACAACCAGTCGGGTTGCATCCCAAGTATGGGTGTACATTTATAGGTGGAGGTTTCCCACTAATGTACCAGTTTAAAGTCCATAAATAATACACAAATAATCCACAAGCATGAACAAATATACATGATGAACATTAAGCAGGCAATATAACAATTCAATTTCTACCAGCTAACACATGTGATTATAAGAGAGAGATATCAATTATAATTTTTAATAAAAACTATAACTTAAGCTAATGAGAAGATGGAAAGCTCAAGGGGAAGAATCATTACCTTATACTTAGAATCGCCTACTAGTGTTGCAAGGTGCTTGCGCCTATAGAATTGAATCCTAACACAATTCATGAATTTGTACCATTAGATCCAAGTTCCACGCACTACCTAGGTTTAAGATCATATCCTAGGGTTTGAGTTATCTATCTTAGGGTTTTAATGTGGAATTAGGGTTTTCACCTCAGAGTTTAGTTTTAAATTTAGACTTTAGGATTTGAACTTTAGTTGGTGTATCAGTTACAATTTAATCCTAATAATTATAAGATAACTATTAGTGTTAGCGTCATAATTTATATATCAATATCGATGGCTCACAAGTTCATGTTCAAATATACCGACATTATCTAATATCTTTATAATGACTAATAATCTCTTAGATAATATAAGTAATAATAATAGGGTATTTTCTAATGATAATACAATAAGGACTAACGCTACTAATTACATTACTAAGTATTTGACTAATCCCATAAGGGAAATGATAATATTTCCTAATGATTTTAAATCATAACTATCAATCCCAATCATAAAAATGGATACCATGATCTACCATGAATTGTGGAATTCTACGGTTAGATTCATACTTTAACCTACCTTTTATGTCTTAAGTATAGGCCTAGGGTTTGAGTAACTTAGGTTTAAAATTCTATCTTAGAGTCTAGGTCTAGGCTAGATTTTGTGTAGTTAATTTTAGTGCTAACTTAATCATTATAGAATATTTATTAACATTAGCATTATAATTAATATTAGTTAATAATCATTATGATGACCCCAATTGGCACAATCCCCTACCAATAACAAATATTTAAGAATAGTAAATAAAATACTATTATTTAATAATTGAAACTTGTGTATAATAGTTAGTCCTAACATACATGTTCCACTAACATCTAGTCATATTTAATTTTAACAATCCCAATAAAGAAGAGTGGTAACAAGTATATTAATACAATGAGACATGTCTAGTTTAGAAAGAAAGCATTGACTCATCGAGTCGACTCGGTCGATTTGGACTCAGTTGGAAAGGTTACCTGATGACGGTGCCTAGCATTATGCTCGGGATTGGGAGCCCCAATGTAGTTGATCCGCTAACCGAGAAAGGTCCCTAAATGGCATGGAATTCGGTCAGCCCTGACTCAGTGAGTTGACTCGGTTTCAAACCGAGTTGACCCGAACTCCCTCATTCCTCCTTCTCCTCTCTTTTCTTCTCCACTCTTTTCCTTCTTCTTTCTTTTCTCTTTTCTTCCTTCTTCCCAGCTGCTGGGAACACCCAAAAAAAACTCGCCAACTCGGCCTGACTCGACTGGAATAGCCCCACTCGCCTCTCTCACAAATCTCCCCCCTCCTTCCTTCTTCCCTCTTCCTGCTTCTCTCTTCTCCTTCTTTTCTGCTTCCAGACAGTCCAGACGTGGCTGGACCCATCGCAGGGGGTGGCCCAACATGACAGACTCGGCCCGCAGTTGGCCCGAGTAGCTCGGTGCAACGGCTAGTGCGGCACTAGCTCAAGTCCGCCTGACTCCTCTCTCTCTCTCTCTAGTTCTTTCTTTCTTTCCTTTTTCTTCTTATTTGTACCGGTTGACAACTACTGGACCAGACCGCACCCAACAGCCTCGGTCCAGTGGCACCAGCAGCACCGTTGAATGAAGAAAACGGTCGGGGAAGATGGTGCGGCTCTAATGGTGGATCAAAATCCGGTGGCTCTTTCCTCATTCCACCTGTTGTGGACCGATCTAATGGACCCCAGGAAACTTTGAGAATAGAGAGAATGAAGCTCAGATGAGCTTTTCTCGATGGGTTCGGAGGAGGAAGATGGCGGCCGGTTTTGAGTGCAGCTATAAGGAATGCATTTGGATCTCATTATTGCTCAACCCTCCCACCTTTATTTGCTCGCCCTAGCTCCTGGGACCATCGGATTGACGACAAACGGTCCGGATTTGTTCTAGCCGAAACCGCCCTCGAATATGGTGGGTAAAACTGAAACCGGCCACGGTTTCTGGCTTCCTGTGGGCGAAAATACGTGGAGAGCCTGGATGGCTGGGATTGCCCTTAATGAACGGCTGAGGTTGAGGGAGAGGAGTTCACACGGATCGCCCCGCTTGCATGAGGGCAGTTTCCATTTTTGGAAACGATGTGCTTCCAGGCCTTGTTTGCGCCGGTTCCTGTGTGCATGTGGGTGCACGCCATCAGGTGAAACCACTTAAGGTTTGGTCAGGGCTGAGGGGACGCACACGATGGACGGTTTAGATTAGAGATCTGACTTCATTTGGTGGGCCACCGATCAGAATCTCAGGGACGTTGTCACGCCCCAAACTCGGAAACCGGGCTCACAAAATTCCCGATCGCCGAATCTGGCGCCGACAGCCTCCGTAGAACCCCATTCTCGGCTCCCAGCGCCCATTCGCCAGGTTCCGATCCTGGGATGCTACAAGGAGGATTTTTAACATCAGTTTGATTCGTAATAAGCATAACCAAAGGCATAACCCACAAACAACAACCAAAAACTCCATCACATTTCCACTATAATCAAAAACTTTCCAAGTACAATGAGCATAAGGGAAATACAATGAAGATAGACCAAAACTCCAAAAGAAGATCAGCCACGCGTCCAAGCCTCAGCGCTGCTGCGATCCAACGTCACCTGCACGCAACGGTCGTGCATAAGCTTATAGAAAGCTTAGAGGGTGGTGAAAGTGTATGCTCAAGGTGATAATGTAGTCATGCAGTATCAGAGTAATGCGGAACATGTTGAGGAATGCTAAGAATCCCATTAGCCGTACCAAGGCCATGTGGTGCAAAGAATGTGTCGGCCATACCAAGGCCATGTAATGCAAAATGCAAGTCAAGCATACAAATCCTCATCTAAGTCCACATGTCAATACGGCTCAAATCTGGAACATCACCGGGGTCTAGTACACTCCAAGCCAGATTGCCGCCCCATCGCGCGCAATAAGGTGAGTGGAAAAGACCTCACTATCCGCCTGCCAATATCGGGCTCGGCTCGTCAATAGCGGACCCATTCCTCGAGCTGGTCAAACTCAGCCTAGCATTGCCCCCTACTCTCGGGCGGGTAAGGCCGCACCCCCTTCCAACCGACCACGACACAGTGGAAAGCGCAACCGCCTGGTAATCGGCACTCAGCGCTCATGTACCCACTCGGTCTAGACGTTGGAGCAACCTCCTGGTACCATAAGGGTTTAGGGACTTTCACCTGGGATATCTATCGCACCCCATGTAGAAAGATTTTGGTATCCAATCCTGCCAACCACGATACGTCTGTGGAGGCTACGGCCCTGATGTCGCTAGGGCGTACAGTATCCATATCACACAATGCGAATGCATGAATCACACTAATCAGTCATGCAGCAATCCTGCGCGTATCGTGCGCTCATGTAGGGCAACATCCCCTATACGGGAGTCCCTAAACAATCTACCCAAAGACTTATGCTATGATCAGTCATCTCTCATATCAAGCATACATATGATGCATATGATCATGAATCATGGAATTTAAACATGCTATATAGGATGGATGACATGCATAACGAAGGTGGGCCTAGACGACCTGCACATAACACGCATGGGCCCGCCAATGGGCCCTAGGGAAAGGCATAGTGCGGACATTTAACCAACATTATACTTGCAATGTGGACGTCAAACCAACATTGCTCCCAAGGCACGACTGTCATAAATCATGTCGGGATTGCACATTGCAATGGACCTTTGGTATATCCCATTGGGCCTTCAATACATCAAATGAGCCGTATCATATGGGCCTATATTCATTAAGCGGGCCGCACCAATGGGCCTTATGTACATTGCAATGGGCTATAACCCGGGGGCTTCAGAACATATCAAATAGGCCTAAGCTTATGGGCCTTACACGTGTCAAATGGGCCTCGACAGTTGGGCTCCATATGTACATCAAATGGGTCTACTCACCTGGGCCTTATATGTATCAAATGGGCCTCACCAATTGGGCCCCATGTGCACATCAAATGGGCCTCGACTCATTGGCCCCATTACATCAAATGGACCTCGACCCATGGGCCTTATATATACATCAAAGTGGGCCTCAACCATGGGTCACAAGTACTGAGGTGGGCCTCCCACCATCAATAAATTATATATAATATAATATACACACACACACACACACACACACACACACACACACACACACACACACATATATATATATATAACATATAATATTATATTTAATATAACATTATATATATACATATAACATATATTATATATAATATAATATTATATATATATAACATATGATATTATATATGTAATATAACATTATATATATACATATAACATATATTATATGTAATATAATATTATATATAAATATATACACACACACCAGCACACACATGCACCCACACACACACGCGCACACACACGCACACAGTGGGCTCCACCGTCCAGGCGGACGGTGGAGATAAAACACTTACATCACTGTGGGCTCCATGTGGGGCCCACCGTAATGTTTATATTCCATCCAAACCCTTAATAAGGTCAAGCAGACCTAGATGAAGGGTGATAAAAATTTCACCTTGATCCAAGACTTGGGCCCAAAAAGGGTTTCAAAGGTAAATGTTCAATCCCACTTTGTTTCATACGGTGTGGGCCACTTGAGTCTGGCCGATTTTTGGGGTGGGCCCACGTCGGAGGGGGCCCACCATATGAACGGTTTAGATAGATATAGACATCAAGGTGGGGCCCACGCTGGCCCGTCTTGCCTGCACGTCCGTCCGCCCCGGACGGCGTCGTGGACGGCACTTACGCAGCTTGGCTGCCGTTTTTTTTTTTTTTTTGAATTTTATTAATTTAAGGATTTTGCAGTGGGGTCCACCTCTTGCAGATCTGCTCCGTCCCAATGGTTCTTCTTACCTCACGACACCAAAACAAGTCCAATATTGGGCCTGTTTCAGTGTATAGAAGTGTTAGAGGGTGTTTTAATGGTGAACGCATTGTTTGCCATGCTATGGCCCGCCTGGAAGTCTGATCGGTCCTATCTTAGGGCTCAACGCCTAAAAAGAGCTTGGGAAGGGAATGGATGGTGTGGATCTAATACATACATCAAGGTGGGGCCTACACAAGTGGACCACCCCAAGGCTTGGGACAAAAGATGATATTTGTATTTTCCCATTTAAACGTCCAGCGTCCAGGGACGCTGGACGGTCTTGCAATTTGAGGTGGGCCTGTTCAGGTGGGCCACCACTGATGAATGGCGTGGATACTATACTTATAAGGTGGGCCCCACTCAAATAAAATGCTTACTACATGGTGGGGTCCATTCAAGTGGCCATACAACCTTACCATCATACAACAAAATAAAAATAAAAATAAAATAAAATAAAAATAAAATAAAAAGGGAGAGGTATAGAGAGTGAGACCCGCGTAATGGAGGGACCCCGGTACTATGGGCCCTCCCTTGCACTAAATCATACATCCAGTGGGTCTCCTTACATGTGGGCCCATTAAAGTTAGATCTAACGGTGGAGATCCCTTCTCCACTAAATTAGATGGTCTAGATGACCCTAAATGTGCAAGAAAGTAAACATCATGATGGGGTCCATGGAGAATGGCCCCATCATGGAACGATCATGATGATCAAAGTGGGCCATCGGCCACATCTTAGGATCCAAAGTGAGATCCAAACCATTGATCGGTTGGCCTCACTTGGTCCATCTTAAAAATATGAAAATCTACCCTATTAAGGCACCTACCACTTGATCTTCTTGCTCCCTTGGCTTCCTTAGCTCCTTGTGCTACTCTTTGATGGAGGAAGATGAAAAATGGATGGTTGAGATGAGAGATGAAGGGGTAGGAAAGGTGGGCCACACAAGTAGTTTGGGAGAAATGGGAGAGGGTCTCACGTATGGGTTTGTTGCTTTGAAAAAAAAAAGAAAGAAGGAATGAAAAAAAATAAAGGAGAGAGAGAGAGATAAGAGAGAGGGAGAGTAGCTTAGGTAGGTAATAATGGCTTGTAAGAGAGGGTGGCTAGCATTAAATGCTTGTAAGAAGGGATAGGGGTAGGTAGGGTGGCTATAGCTAGGGTAGGGTGGCTATAGCTAGGGTAGGGTGATGTCATTGTTCTCATAATTTCCTAGAGATTAGTGCCACATGGAATAGGTGGGCCCCGCAATACGCGGTCCACGGTCATTATAATGCATAGTCCCCAACTTATGATCTAAGCGTCGGTTTGACGCACAAGACGCGGCGTTGGAACCGCAGCGACGGAGCGGTCGCTATGATACAACTTTCAGATCAAGCCGTCATCGGTGCGCGGAACCTGGCCTAGGATCGTGTGCAAACACCGGATATGGTACGACGGTTGACGGAATTTGACCGGAAGGACCGCGGAAGCCAACGGAACAGTAAGGATTAGGACACGGGTCTTACAGACGTCGTCCGTCGAAAGGAAGAAAAACGAAAGAGGGAGAGAACCTCTCCGTTTGCGGGAAGTCACGGGTCAGACCCGTTTGACTGTGCTAGGCCGACCAGTGCACAGCGGGTGCATCCCCTGTGGTGCACATGCGACGCAGGTGTGGGGTCCAACGTGATGTTTGTGAGAAATCCACTCCGCCCATTCATCCTGGAAGGTCCTGTTCAGGGCCTCTTGGCCAAAATCAGGCGGATCCAAGCCTCAAGTGGGCCCCATGGCTTGATTTGGGTCACATTGGTGGATTCCCGCTAATCAATGGTCGGATCGGCTCGAAACTGAACGTCAATGGTTAAAAGGGTTCAAGGGTCCATTTAAGGTTTTCCTCCTACATTATTAACTAATACTAATATTAATATGGATTAACATGTAATTAACATAATTAAAACTCATACATAGATATAAATATAATTTCTAATATTAACATGCTACTAATCACATATTTATTAATATAAAATTCATAATATACAATATCATATTATACCTACATATAAATTGAAAATAGTACAATATCATATTTGAAATCACATTGTTAAATACTCGATTTTATTTAAAATATCTAACAATTTTTGTTTGCATATTTATGAAGAATATTTAATGCTATACTAATATTATAATTCAATTATACATTATGAAATTACCACTCATTATGTTTATTTAACATAATATTATTTTCAAAATATTTCATATATATTAAATATATATATATATATATATATATATATATATATATATATCACCATATTCCATACATTTTCAAGTAAATTATTAAAATACATCTATAAAGTTTAATCTATGTTTGCACAAAATAATGTACTTATGAAGTATCATTTGATGTAAGGACGGTTTGATTTATCTATCAAGTGATTGAAATTTGAATACAAGATTTATTTGATGATGTAGCGGTCTTTACGTTCAGGTTTTATGCTAGGATATGGGGACATTTAATTTAATTAGACTAGTGTCTATACTAAGTTAGGTTATGTGGTAACACCTGAGTACTGAAAAGTATGGGGTGTTACAATACAAAACTAACGTAGGCTTCACAATGGAAAACAACAAGGAATGAACTTCTACTGCTGAAACACTAGTGGGGCCACATAACTTTTGGATCAGGTTTTGGTTTCATATCATCCTAGTAGGAATGACTTCATAAATGGTATAAAAATATCACGATAGATGGCATGGATAACAACACAATGGTATGGAGCCACATAAGTTTTGGATCAAGCTGATATTTGTGATTTCCCTTCATCCAGGTCTATGCGACCTTATGAATAGGTTGGATGACAAATAAACAACACGGTGGGCCTTAAGAAGGTTTTAATGGTGGGCTTCATTATCACTATTGCTTCCTATGATATGGTTCACTTGAGCTTTGGATTTACCTCATTTTTGGGTTCAAACCCTAAAATGATTTTCTAAAATGGATAAATTCCATACATCACGGTAGGCCTTACAAAGGGCTGCTTGATAGTCACAGATACTCATGTCTAAGATGGACCAGAGAAGGGGCGGAAGTGATATAGACGGTCAGAACCTTACAATAGGTGTATCTGGCAAAACAAAATGAGTTACTTGATGTACCATATGTTTTGGGGTAGGAGAAGCTACTTTAGCCGACTAACTCAGCTATGCCAGGTTGCCCATGCCGGATTTGCGAGATTTCATCATATCAACAGTTGAAAATCTATTTTATTTTTGTTTTTACTATTTGTAGTAAGTTTTAGTTTGATTATAACTCTTTATCCTTTGAGCTTTAGGAGTTGTGTCCAACATGCATAGTGTTTATAAAACTTAGGAGAATAATGTGGTTAAGACACATAAGACACTATAAATAATAAATTTACAAGTTATGAATTTTAGAGAGGTTTTGTTGTAGTTTAATTATAAAACTTCTTCCAAAGCTTGGTATCTCTACTTAAAAGGATTGTGGAGATGTTTATTTCAATTATTAATAAATTTATAAATTTTTATGAATATTATTTCAATTTTTCTTGCTTTTTTCCAATGGATTCAAGAAGTATACGTGGCGAGTCAAGGAAGCTTTGTGGGTTTGAAGTAATTATCCTTGAGGAAGATTATGATCCACGTCATTACGTTCATCCGAGGGAGAGCAGCATGCAATTCGGTTCCAATGTACTTGGCCGGTTGCAACCGGTATCCATTACAAGAGAATGGATGAAAATGAAAGGGTAAAAATATCTTTTTAACTTTAAGAAGAATGATTTTGTAATGTAAGATTCTTACCATAAAACTAATATTTACGAGGAATTTTCAGGTCAATTTTTCATAAATAAATGGGAGAGACTTCAAAAATCTTGGAGAGCATAATGGTAGATACGAAGCACTAAGAAATTAGAACCGTCCAATGTGGGGCCCAATTTAGATGCCTCCTAAACCCAAAATTACACTGATTTCATTACGTAAATGGATGATTATTCGACACTTCAGTCCGACTTTTTTTTCAAGGAATGGATGGATAAATAGGCCCGTTGATTCTCTTAAAATTAGACTGAATTTCCCGGTCATCATGTGGACCCCACATGCACACGTAGCAGTGGATGGGTAATAATACATGTTCAACGGACATATGTGGCCCTCGTGATGAATGAGCTGGCATGCGTGGTGGGACCATATGATGAACGGCGCTCGTCCCGTACACCTGCCGAGTTGGCGGGAACAGTAGAGTAGGATAAATAGCCATAGATCGGCGTGCTATATGCCTGTATTGAATCTTTTGTGCCTTTGGAGTACTGAAAAGTTCAAAAAAAAAAAAAAAAAAAAAAAAAAAAAACCAATTGGTTCTTGGGCATTAAAGGGCGCGGATTAGCTGCGAGCCCAGATCCAGACAAGTGGGTGTGAACCTGACCGAGAGCCCTACCTCAATGTATGTGCTTTATTTCCACGCCGTCCATTTTGCCCGCTTATTTTAGGGCTTGGGCCCAAAAATCTTAGGTGGACCACACAGTTGGGATTGAATTCCCACCATTAAATGCTTTTTGGGGTTTGGATCAAGCTGCTATTTGCGTTTTATCTTCATCCAGGTACATCTGACCTTATAAACACCTTAGATGGAAAATAAACATTACTGGGAACCCTAGGAAGTTTTTAATGGTAGACGTTCACTGACCACTGTTTTAGGTGGTGTTGTCCACCTGAAACTTGTATCTGCTTGATTTTTGGGACCATTCCCCCCAATAATCTGGCAAAACGGATGAACTGGTTAGATATACAACGAATACATCGAAGTGGGCCCCGAGATCGGTCGTACCCACTTGCTGGATGCGGTGTCGCAGCTAAACGGCGTCCCACGTTCAAACGGAACAATTTTTATAGCGATCATGCAAAAGGTGTTGCGCTCGGCTAGGCTCGGTTTGGCTGGTCATCTTATGCAGCTATGCTTGTTGAGAAGCATTCACAACTCTATACGATAGCTTTCCTATACAACGCTTTTGTTCCCGCCAATTGCTGTATTTGTAGAAAAAGTGTACATTGAATCCCTACTGTTGAAAACCCTTTGAGGGCCACCGGAGTTTTGGATCAAGCTGATATTTATCTTTTCCATTCATCCATGTCTGCGTGACCTCATGAACAGTTTAGATGACAAATAAACATCACTATAAGCCCTAGGAAGGCTTCAACGGTAGAAATCATTCTTACCACTGTTTCCTGTGGTGTGGTCCAATTGAGATTTAGATACAATTCAATTTTAGTCCCATCCTTAAAATGATCTAATAAAACGGATGTACGGCATGGATAAGACACATACATCTATGGTAGGCCCCACAGAGTTTACTCAGTATGCATTAGGGTTAGGCAGCCTTTGGGCATACATTGCCAAGTTAGATAGCGGCATTTTGATGACTGAAAAATGAAGTGTTATGATGGCCGGCAAAAAGATACTTCGATTTTACCACATCAAACACGTGTGTTCTAATGTAAGTAGCCTTCTCTTCATATCTTTGCATGAATGTAGTCAGCCCTGACCGTACTACTCAGTAGCCGTGCAATAAAGACCATAAACTCTCATAATGACTATATAAAATTCACTTTGGGTACCTATTATCTGCTTTCCTCCCACCGACATCATATTAAAAAATAAAGCTGATACTCACCTCAAGTGAGCTGCATAATAGAGATATCTACCCACGGTCAAAACCAGGAGCTCATTTCTCTTTCTTGCTCTATTTAATTCATTATCTTCATCTCATTATCACCATCTAAGCCTTATTCTAATTAATTAGGGTCAGCTACATAAATCTTGTTCTATATTCTTATTTATTATAAAAGCTATAGTGTAATGTCTCTAATTAATTAGGGTCAGCTGCATAAATCTTGTTCTATATTCTTATTTATTATAAAAGCTTTAGTGTATAGTTTAATGCGGGCTGCCAAATTGGTGCTAACTTTCTTTATCCAAGCACACCCGGATCCATAGCTCAAGTGGTAGACTGAGTGAAAGATACCCCATTTCAATACTGAGGTCTTGGTATGGATCCTTAGTGGAAGTGGCTAATAGTGAAGTGTCAACTGAAAGTGGGGTGTGCTAACAAGCTGACAAAAAAAAAAAAACTTTCTTTATGGCTAGGAGCTAGCACTAAGAGCATAAAACTCTAAAAAGGTACAATGTATTTGATTGACTATTAAATAAGTTTATTACAATCAAGGCTATCTAATAGTCTATTACTTCTAAAGCTATTATTTCTGTCTTTTTTTCTCCCCTTCTCTTTTCTTTTTCTCTCATTGCGCAGGTGCACTGCATGTGCAACTTCTCATAATAACTATATATTGTAAGAAAACAATATAATAATGGGGACATCCCCACATGCATGTTCTAGTTGGTGTCTTTTAGCAGCAGCTGGTTTCCTTTTGTTGCTTGGTTCGCAGTAGTTTCAGCTTACCTTCGGGAAGCCCTGCTTCCAGATTGATGGCATTGCACTAGATTAAGTGCCTGGTTTGCTATTCTATTAGATTTTTTATTTTTATTTATTTTTGTCTCTTTTGTATGTTGCCAAAAAAAGCAAATAAATTTTTTGAGAAAGAGGACTTATTAAATTGAGTCGAGGCGTGACTGAGTCACTCAGCTTGAAATCGAATTTGCTCCCCTTGGACAGCGTCTCAAGTGCAACAGATTTCCAGAGCAATCGACCTCTAGGATACAATGACTATGACCCGGTCCTAGCGGTGTACTCACTGTACACGATATCGAACCACTTGCAGTTTAACCCAAAAATGCTGAGTTGACTCAACGATGAACTTAGTAAAATTCTTAAACCATTCTTAAGCTAGAATATTAGAAAGAGTTTTATAAAAGAGAAGGATTTTCATATATGCAAACATAATCATAAGTCTTTATATAGACTCCGAAGTGGTGCATAAGCACCCTTTACAAAGGGTTAAGTCCGTTGGGTTTAAACCCAACAGGTGCGACCAACCAGAACGGATGCATCTCTCTGTTTTAAAATGAAAAGACGCAAGTGCGAGTACACTATCGCAAATAAAGTCCCGTGAGTACCCATACATACACACACCCACGCTAGTGCACTCATACTGCACCCGCACCCGCGTCCATGCCCAGCCCAGCCTGTCCTGTCGCGTCGCACACGCACACGCACACGCACACAGACTCGGACTCGGCTCGGCTCAGCGCACGCATGTGCATGTATGGTCAATGGCATATATTAGAGCTATTGGCATAGCCCCCTACAAGACAAATTCACATGCCCCTGAATGGGACTCAAGCCCAAGGCAAAAAGACTATCTTATATACAAGATAGCTTTCTTTGTCAAATCCGATGTGAGACAAAACCCACAACTTAAAAGCACCAAAACTTTTCAAATGTGTAGGGAAACCGAAAATTTGAAAACCAAATTTTTAATATTTATTTTAAAACAAAATATAACAATCCCCCACATATTTTAAAATAAAACTCTTTCGGGTTAAAGCGTAATAGTTGTGCAATGGTGCCGGTGTCACCATAGGCTTAACCGACATTAGAGTAAGCAAGACAGGTCTACGGGAATCAGATGATACCATAATCTTGAACCTGAATCCTTTTAATGTAGATCGCAAGTACATGCTATTCACACAACTCTTTCTCTACAAGTGATTCTGCGGTTTGGTGCGTTTCGGCCATACACCATTACCTGGATTTTATAAGTGCTCTAGAGAATTCGCCTATATTCTCATATGAAGCGACCTCCAACTCCACACCCATATAGGTGAATTTTATCAAGTGTGTGTAGCAACTCTATGCACCACCAAATATATGACTATGGATCTATTAAGAGTTCTAAAAACTCATCCTTCTACGTTGCTGCTCGCACTATATACCATAGAAGGGGATCATATAACTCAGTGCAATCGTATACCTCGTGTCATGTTGTTTACCCATTGAACCTATTTCATAGGATCTCCACTTGTATAGGTTGGGTTGTCAACACTGGCAACTCATATATTAAGCTTAGCCCATTCCCTTTGATGTATCATTGACTAACCTTTTATATAGTCATTTGGTCAGAGGATCTGTCAGATTCTTTTCTAACTCCACAAAGTTAATAGATATGACTCCATCACGCAACATGTGTTTCACTATGTTGTGTATGAGTCTAATATGCCTGTTATTTCCATTATATATTTTACTTTTTACTTTTACTATAGCTACTTGACAGTCACAATGAATAGACACAGCCGATATAGGCTTTGGCCACAATGGTATATTAGCTAAGAGATTTCTAAGCCACTCGACTTCTGATCCAGCCTTTTCTAAGGCAATAAACTCGGATTCCATAGTTGATCGAGCAATACATGTCTGCTTGGTTGACTTCTAAGAGATTACTCCTCCACCCAAAGTGAAGACATATCCGCTAGTGGATTTTGTCTCATCTGAATCACTGATCCAGTTAGCTAATATAGGGGGATAACTATTATAATGTAAACCATAGGCCATACTGCCTTTTAGATATCTTAAAATCCCAGACAAGGCATTCTGATGTTCTTTTTCAGAGTTATGTGTATATCTACTTAGCCTTCCTACTACAAAAGTTGTTACGCCCTAAACTCGAAAAATGGACTTACAAAATTCTCGATCGTTGAATCTGGCGTCGACAACCTTTGTAGTACCCCATTCTTAGATCCCAGCACTCATGTGTCCGATTCCGATCCTAGGATCCTACAAGGAGGATTTTCAGTATGAATTTTTTTTTTGTAATGGAGCATAACCAAGTCACAAAACAACATCACCACATATCCACTATATCAAAAACTTAAGTACAATGTGGAAAAGGAAATACAGGTGATTAAAAACTCCAAAATGATTTGATGTGCGCTCCTGCCTCAGCACTCTTCGATCTAAGGCCACCTGCACGCAACGGTCGTACATAAACTTACAAAAGCTTAGAAGGTGGTGTAAGTATGTGCGCAAGGCAAGCACCAAGTGTACAGTATCAAAGTAAAGCAAAAATATACGGTAAGTCCATGAATGCTATCAGCTGTACTAAAACTATGTGATGTAAGGCATGAATGCTATTTGCTATACCAAGGTCATGCGATGCGAGGCCTATGTAGCCAAATGTCATATGCGAGATGCAAAGCAAGCATGTCAGTACTCATCAAGTACACAAATCAGTTCAGTTTCTCTCTGGGATATCACCGGAGTCTAGTACACTCCACACTGACTGCCGCCTCCTTAGCCGCACAACCCAGCGAGTGGAATAGACCTCACTATCCGCCTGACCAGTAGTCTGTCAATACCTACCCAGCTCGTCGATAGCGGACTCATTTGCTAGCTGGTCAAATTCAACATGTCTTATAACCCCCTCACTCGGGCGGATAAGGCCACACCCCCTTCCAACTGACCACGACATAGTGGGAGACATGGCCTACTGGCATTCGGCACTGGGGCGCTCGTGTATCCATTCGGTCTAGACATTGGAGCAGCTCTTGGTACTAAAAAGGTTCTGAGATTTTTACTTAAGGATATCTTAAGTGCTCACAGTGCGATAATCAAGTATTTCTGGTATCCGATACGGCCATTCACGATGTACTTGTGGAGTCACGACCCTAATTTCGCTAGGGCATATAATGATTAAGTCAAATATATGCGAGATGCATGAGTCACACCGTCAAATCATGCAACAATCCGGCGCGTACCACGTGATCATATGGGGCACTCCGTCTCATAAGGAGTCCCGTAAATGTCTCAGCCCAACGGCTTATGCTATGATCAAACATTCTTCATATTAAGAATATATATGATGCATATGGGCATGAATCATGGAATTGTACTAAGCATGTTATAAAGTAATGAACTATCCTTACAACGCAGATGGGCCTAGACGGCCTACACACAACAAGTACGGGCCTATCAATGGGCCCTAGGGAGAGTTATAATGCGGACATTTAACCAACATTATTCTTATAATGTGGACGTCAAACAAACATTGCTCCCAAGGCATGGCCCACCATAAAATATCATTACACAAACCATGGAGGAATCATACATTGCAATGGACCCTAAGGACATCATGTTGGGCCTCGACCCATGGGCCTTAGATACATCAAATGGGCCGCATCACATGGGCCTTATATTGATCAAGTGGGCCGCACCAAAGGGCCTTATGTACATTGCAATGGGCCATAACCCATGGGCTTTGAATACATCACAATGGGTCTCATATCATGGGCCTTACATTCATATCAAGGTGGGCCTCAACATCGGCCATAAATATGACAAGTGGGTCACATCGCATGGGCCATATGTATATCCAATGAGACACACCAATTGGGCCCCATGCATATCAAATGGGCCATACCCAAAGATAAGTGGTGATAATGATTTCCACCATTAAAATTCCTAAGGCCCACGATAACATTTATTTCCCATCCAATCTGATCATAAGGTCACACTGGCCTGAAAGGGGTTTTAATGGTGGACGGTTAAACCCACTGTTTTCTATAGTGTGGTCCACCTAATCTTAGATCTGTCTTAATTTTGATCTCAAGCCTTAAAATGAGCTTTCCAAAATGGTTAGAGGGCTTGGATGCAACACATGCATCATGGTGGGTCCCATAAGGATGGACGGTGTGGAGAGAACACATGCATCATTGAGGGTCCCACCGTCAAGTGGTGTGGAGGGTGTGGACAAAACACATTCACCATGGGGGGTTCCACCGTCCACTACCATGGATGGCGTGAATAAAACACATACATCATTGGTGGGTTCCACGTGGGGCCCACCACAATGTTTACTTGCCATCTAATCTGTTGATAAGGTCACACAGACCTGGAATGAAGAGGAAAAACAAATTTTATAATAATCCAAAGCTTCTGCCAACCTCAATGGCAGTCGTTCAATCACATTGTTTCTTGCCATGTGGGCCACCTAAGTTCTGGATAGGGCTGATTTTTGGATGGGGCTAATGCCCTAAGGGGCCTACCACATGCACGGTGTGGATGTTCAATGTACATCACGATGGGGCCCACGTATGGGACCCCTGCTTCCAGCGCCTAGGACGCTACTAGGCGTCCTTACTTGTCAGCAGTAGCAGCATCTGCTGCTATTGCTTAAATATTTTATTTTAAAAAAAATATGTATTTTGAAGGTTTTTCGTAGGTGGGGCCCGCATCAGGTGGATCCAACCCAACCATTGGTCGCTATGGCTCAAGACAAGCCAAACAAGGCCAATATTCGAGGTGTTTTGGCATGTAGGAACATCAGGTGAATTTCAACGGTAGAAATATACTATTTGCTATGCTATGGCCCACCAGAAATTCGGATCAGCTTCATTTTTCGGCTTAATGCCTAAAATGATCTAAGGAATGGAATGGACGGCTTGGATTAAAGACATGCATTAAGGTGGGGGCCTACATGAGTGGCCCGCCCAAAAGCTTGTGAATCAAGCTAATATTTTTGTTTTCATTACACGTCCAGTGTCCTTAGACGCTGGACGGTTTGGCATAACACATACTTAAGGTGGGCCCTGCTCAGGTGGGCCACCAAATGATGGATGATGTGGATACAACACATATATAAAGTGGGCCCCACCCATAGATGGCTTGGATAAAATACATGCTTCATGGTGGGGTCCATCCGGGTGGGCGACACGGCCACATCATCACATACAATAGAAAGAAATGAAAGAGAGAGAAAAAAAAAGTGGGACACACGTGTGATGGAGGGACCCCGACACTATGAGCCCTCCTTTTTAAGCATTTAATCATACATCAAGTGGGTCCCAATACATGTGGGCCCACCAAATCAAAAATCAACGGTGGAGATTGCTTCTCCACCAAAATAGAAGGTCTAAATGACCTCTTTAGATCTTAGAAAAGTAAACATCATGATGGGGTCCATGGAGGATGACCCCATTATGGAATGATAATGAAAATCAAGGTGGCCCATCGGCCACATCAAGGGTCCAAAGTGAGATCCATACCATCAATCGGTAGGCCTCACTTGGCCCATCATAAAAACATGAAAATCTAGCTTATAGAAGCATCCACCGTTCAATCTTCTTGGTCCGATGGAAAGCTGATCTCCTTGTGTCTCACTTTGATAAAAGATGATGAGGAATGAATGACTAGGATGAAGGATTTAAGATAAGAAAGTGGGCCACACAACACTCTTTTCTCTCATGAAAAACCATGGACGTCCACACTCTTTTACTTCTTTGGTATTACATGGAAAGTGTGAAGAGAAAGAGAGGGAGAATGGGATGTAAGGAGAGAGAGTGATGGGTGATGGAGTGATGGATGTGAGGTGAGTGATGTACTAGACATGTATGGGTGTGTAAGAGAGAGTGTGAGAGAGAGAGAGTTGACTTGGGGAGAAAGAAAGCATTGATTGATTGATTGATTGATGGGATATGATGTAGAGATTCTCTTGGGATTGCAAACGCACGACATTTTCTTTGAAATAAATGCCGGCCCATATCTCCCTGTCAGGGTATCGGATTGGTATGCAAGATGCGGCGTTGGAACCGCGGCGACGGTGTGGTCGTAATGGTACAAGTTTCGGATTAAGCCGACTCAAATATACAGGATATGACTTAGGGTCGCGCACAAACGTCGATCATAGGTCGTAGGTTGGCGTAATTCATCGGGAAGGATCGCGAAAGTCGACGGAACAGTACGAATTAGGATACGGGTCTTACAAAAGCTATGTCTGATCTAGTGCAGTTTGTTAGATACATGAGACTACCAATTATTTTGAAATACTCCAATTGAGACACACTATTTTTTGTATTCTTCATGAGAGTCACACTATAATCATAAGGAGTATTGACATGTAAATAGTTAAAATGGTCAAACTTTCTCAATATATTTTTAATATAATGAGATTGTGATAATATAATAACACCATCTTTCCTGATTACTTCAATACCCAAGATTACACTAGCCTCTCCTCAGTCTTTTATGTCAAACTTAAATGATAAGAATTTCTTAATTGCATTAACTAATTTAATATTAGTTTAAAAAATAAGCATGTCATCAACATAAAGGTATATAATAACATAATCATTTTTAGAAATTTTACTATATGCACATCTATCTACATCATTTATATGATAATCATTTGATTTTAAAATACTATCAAATTTTTCATGCCATTGTCTAAGAGCTTGTTTTACACCATATAGTGATTTAATTAGTCTACATATTTTACTTTCTTTACCTAATATTTTATAACCCTCAGGTTGATCCATATATATTTCTTTTTCTAAGTCTCCATTTAGGAAAGTTGTCTTAACGTCCATCTGGTGTACCACCAGTTTATATATGGAGGCTATTGTTATTAAGACCCTGATAGTTGTAATTCTAGTTATAGGGAAATATGTATCAAAGTAATCTATTCCTTCCTTTTGTTTAAAGTCTTTTGCTACCTACCTAGCCTTAAACTTATCAATAGTTTCATTTGGTTTTAGTTTCTTTCTAAACACTCATTTATATCCTATTGGTTTGTTTTCAGGTGGTAGATCTACAAGTTCACAAGTGTTATTAGATATTATAGATTCCAACTCATCATTTATTGCTTCCTTCTAAAAGGTTGCATCTGGAGAGTTAATATCTTCTGTATAGGTTGTAAGATCATTTTCTACTAAGAAGGTGAAAAAACCATCTCCTAGGTTAGTTTCTCTTCTAACCCTATTACTTTTTCTTGGTTATATATCTTCTACTACTTTCTCGTAAGCATTTTTACTAGTAGATGCGATATCTGATTCATTAACTTCCTCTTTTCCTAAAGATTTAGATTTCATAGGGAATACATTCTCAAAGAATTCTGCATTCCTAGTTTCTATAATTGTATTAGGATGTAGAATATTATCCTTAGTTTTTAAAACTAGAAACCTGTAGGCTGCGCTGTTTTGCGTGTACCCTATAAATATACAGTCGGTCATTTTAGAACGTAACTTTCTTTTCTTAATTTTAGACAATCCTACTTTAACAAGACACCCCCATACTTTAATATATTTATAACTAGGAACATGATTCTTTCAAAGTTCATAAGGTGTTTGTTAAGAACACTTAGAAGGAATTCTATTTAAGATATAACAAGCAGACAGAATTGCTTCTCCCCACATATTTGAGAGTAAGCCTAAATTATTTAACATAGCATTCATCATCTCCTTTAGAGTTCTATTCTTACGTTCTGCTATTCCGTTTTGTTTTGGTGTATAAGGAGCTAAAGTTTCATGAACTATTCCACTTTTTTCACATAATTCTCTAAATTGAGAGAATTCATATTCACCTCCTTTATCTGTTCTAAGTTTTTTAATTTTTATATTTAATTGATTTTCAACTTCAATTTTGTATTTAAAAAAAACATTTAAAACTTCATCTTTGTTTCTTAATAGATAGACTTTAGTGAACCTAGAATAGTCATCTATAAAAGTTATGTAATATCTTTTTCCACCTCTAAACATGTGATTTCTAAAATCACATAAGTCACCGTGTATCAATTCTAATAAAACAAAGGATCGTTCTATTCGTTTAAAGGGTTTTCTAATGAATTTTGATTCTACACATGTTTCACATTTATCGAATTCTTTATTAGATATATTAGGCAATAAACCTAATCTTTTCATTTTCTTTAAAGATACTACATCTACATGATCTAATCTACTATGCCATAACTAAAATGGTTCAACGATATAAACAGAACTGGATGTCTTCTTATTATTATCATTGGATACATTTAAAATAAATAAACCATCGCCAACAAAAGTTCCATTCTTAGTCATTACAAGCTTATCTGAATCAAATACTAACTTGACACCAGCCTTATTGAGGAGCAAACCAGAGACCAAGTTTCTTCTAATGTCGGGCACATGTACGACATCATTCAATATTAAAGTCTTTCTAGAAGTGAGTTTCAGAAGTACTTTCCCATTCGCTACAACTGCAGATATTCTAGTATTACCCATGAACACCTGTTCATCATCTCCTGATACTTGGTAGGAGGCAAACATGGTACGATCCTTATACACGTGCCTAGGTGCACAAGTGTCTAGTACCCACTCTAAGTTCTTTACAAGAAAGACTTCTGACACCACAGCTACTATCATGTCAGACTCATTACCTATTTCTGTAAGATTAGTTTGCGGCTTATCTTTATTTTTTCTTAAATCGATAGGTTTTAATGTGATGCCACGGCTTTCCACAGTTGTAGCAAACATAAATCGGAAGTCTTTATATAGACTCCAAAGTGGTGCATAAGCACCCTTTACAAAGGATTAGGTCTGTTGGGTTTAAACCCAATAGGTATGACCAACCGGAACGGATGCATCTCTCTGATTTAAAATGAAAAGGCACAAGTGCGAGTACACTCTCACAAATAAAGTCCTGCGAGTACCCATACACACACACCCATGCGAGTACACCCACACTACACCCGCACCCGCGCCCATGCCCAGCCCAACCTGTCCCGTCCCGTCACGCACGCGCACACACACGCACACGGACTCGGACAAAACCCATATTGGCATGCCCCCTAAATGAGGCTCAAGCCCAAGGCAAAAAGACTATCTTATATACTAGATAGTTTTCTTTGTCAAATCCGATATGAGACAAAACCCATAACTCAAAAGCACAAAAACTTTTCAAATATGGAGGGAAACCGAAAATTTGAAAATCAAATTTTTAATATTTATTTTAAAACAAAATACAACATATACGATTGGTGAGGCTCATTCCTTTTTTCATTCCGTGAAGTCCCACCTAGATTTTTGGACAACTTTTGCTAGATCAACAGAGTTTTAGGCAGTGTGCTCCCACCTTTCTAAAAAAAGACATTGATATACATTTTTACCCTTGTAAAAAAATAGAAGGTTCTTACCCAAGGGTTATTTCCATCATTTAAAAATAAAATGAATATTAGTACATCTGGCCCTTCCCCAAGGGTTATTTCCATCATTTCCATTTTTCAGTAGCATGTGACATATTCTCTCTTCTTTTCATGTAACATGCACAACATGGAACTCTTAAAAGTCTGGCCAACATTTAAATAAATAAATAAATAAACATGTGAGGGCTGCCCTAATGTATTTTAATGAGATCCACTTTATCCACCATCTCAACATATTCATCCCGTGGAATTATCACATACGCTTTGAATGGAAGTAATGGAAGTACAGTAATTCCATGATTTTGAGCACTATGGGGCTCATTGCCATTTGTGAGTACCATCCAACTTATCTTTCTGATGCGCCCCCACAATGTTACACCTATATGCCAAAATCTAGCCTAGCTTATAACTCATATGCTCTACGCCAAAGGGAACAACGGAGGACATTGTGGAGGGTGACACCCACGGTAGAAACTTTTAGGTGTAATACATTTGAATGGAAGTAATTGAAGAATGGTAATTACCATGATTTTGAACATTGCAGGGTCATGGCGATTTGTGAGTACCATCCAACTTGTTCATCTGATTCACCCCACAATGTTATGCTTATATGCCAAAATCTAGCCTAATTTATTACTCATATGCTTTGCACCAAAGGAAACAACAAAGGAACACTATGGAGGGTGACACCCACCATAGAAACTTTTAGGTGGAATAAATTTGAATGGAAGTAATTGAAGTACGGTAATTACCATGATTTTGATCACTGTGAGGCTCAGTGCGATTTGTGAGTACCATCCAACTTGTCCATCTGATGCGCCCCACAATGTTGCGCTTATATGCCAAAATCTAACCTAATTTATAACTCATATGCCCTGCACCAAAGGCAATAACAGAGGACATTGTAGAGAGTGACACCCACCATAGAAACTTTCAGGTCAAATAAATTTGAATGGAAGTAATTGAAGTACGGTAATTACCATGATTTTAAGCACCATGGGGCTCATGGCGATTTGTGAGTACCATCCAACTTGTTCATCCATGCGCCCTACAATGTTGCGCCTATATGCCAAAATCTAACCTAATTTATAACTCATATGCTCTGCGCCAAGGGAAACAATGGAGGATTGTGGAGGATGACACCCACCATAGAAACTTTAAGGTGGAATGCGGAGTCCATGTTGTCTCTCATGACTCTAACAATCAAGTTTTGTACAACTGGGTTCAAGGGAAACACCAAAAGTAAGGGCATTATAAAACATATGTGGGCCACACCATGCGAATATATAAGTTTTAGGAGTGATTGCACATTGCCCCTCTAGAGTACCCCACCTTAGATTTGGATTAGGATGATTCTTTTCCCATTTTGATGATAAAATGGGAGAAATTCTAGCTAAAAAGATTAGAGACTGCTAGATGGAACACTCAAGCATTGGGTAATAAAAAAATGAAGATCTTCAAAATTAGATTTGATTTGACATTTCCAAACTCTAATTAGTGGACAATTGTTTTTTGAGATCAGACCATGAATTTTTTTTAACTATCCATTTTGTGGCCACCAATTCAATGGCTAGATTTGCAAGACAGTGACAACATTTATGCAAATGGATAATCAAACTCTCCCAACGTTTTACTTCGACTGCTGTGCAGTGAGAGGAAGAGTTACTTCATGCTCTGGAAGCATCTTATATGCTTTATACAAAGGCACCCAGAAGTTGAGCACTGACATATATTAACTCCACTTAAACTTCCAAAGTTGCATCACCCATTGCAACTAAGTCACAATCCCAAAATCCCAAAATCAAGTTGGTTGAAGAATCCTAACGACGCTTGTCTATTGTAATAGATATAATAAATACCATTGGATTTTTTTGCTTGCATTTCAGCCATCCAATGACCATCCACCAATAGTATGTGTATAATCAAATAATTAATTGAAAGGTCTGACAGAATATATATATCCTAATGTAGTAGGATATATATATGTCAGGATATGTCAGGATTTGAGCATTTTTCAATGACACAAAACTATTTATTTTATAAGCTATTTTTTGGTCAATGATACCAAAAAAAAAAAAAAAACTTAATACAAACCATTGTTCATACAAAGGTAAAGGTGAGTGCAATTTAATTTACTTGTACACCATATAAATAATATCTTAGGGCTGTGTATCATCCCTTGCAGTTTGCACTTTGCCAGAGTACTGAGCTTTCCTTTACATGGTGGCAAATCATCCCTTGCACTTTGCCAGATTACCTGAGCTTCCGGTACATGGAAACAAAAGATTGACGGAAAACGTGGCATCATCTTAATTCTTTCCTTTCAACGTTCTTATATTATCTTAATCGTTTTTAATTAGTACTGTCACATCATCTTAGAGATTTCTAGTCAGGAGTTCAACGTGTTCTTGAATTATTTTAATTTTAATTTTATTGAGAAGTTGCAAAGTCCAAAAAAGTGGATAACTTCTAACTTATTGAGTGCATGTGAAATCCAACCCTTCCAGTAGGTTGGCCCCTTTGTGAGGATCATCTACTCCAAAAGTCATCCCTATAAACTCATCAGATGGGCCACACCATAGAAAATAATATCTAACCATTGATAAATAGAAAATATAAATGTGAAGCAGTCGATAAATGCACATGGCTGATTTTTTTCACAAGGTGATACATCTTCATGATAGGCCAACCTATTGGATGATTGTGGTTCGCACACACACATGAAAGGTTGAAAGTTATATACTCAGTGGACCTGACCTTTTACTCCAAACAAACAGTTGGTCATGAGACCTTCTCATTTTTAATTAGTTAAATAAACTTGTCAGCCCAAGCTTTCAATTATATATATGCACTTCTCTGCTAAGTCCACCCTAGCTCATAGAGGTCTTCACACCAGCACACATATCAATATGACACGTGTTAGGGATATGAAGTCTCCACCAGGTTTCACACTGTTTAGATCTTCTTGGCTAAAAATCAGTATGTTTTACCCATCAAGAGAGCCATAGACAAATAAAACGAAGGGCACATCATTTTCGTAGGCTTTTTTTTTTTCAAACATTGTGACTCACCTGAGGTTTGAAAAATCCTAATATTCAGATCAAGATATCTAAATAGTGTTTGTTGTATTTGATGTCTTAAATCTAATAAGATTTTCCGTAATTTTTTTTCACAAAACTGCAAAATTGCGAGTTTTGTTTCCGATTTTGTCTAGGATTCTTTCCAAAGCTATATATATGAATGTAAACGGGATTGAGATTCATTCCAAGGGTTTCTAAATAGTTCTATGGCTTCAAAGGGGTGTAGCAAAGGTGAGATTCGATGTTGTTCGAATCGGGTAAGCCTTCTCTCTTTGTAATTTCTGCTTTCATAATAAATTTCTGTCGCTTTGTGCCGTGGTATTTTCCCAAAAGGGTTTTCCATGTTAAATTGTTGTGTTCTCTTTCCTTTTTTCTTAGTGCTTTTGGATTGCTATCCTAGATTCATCACTGTGTGATTCCGTCGTTTTCCCCCCACAGTGTTGCCCTCTTGATGGAAGGTTTGGATCATCTACACGTGCTATATCCGTGTGCGTGGTTGTGAGCATATGTGCAAGCTTAGTAAACTTTTGTGATTAGAAATGTAGTTATTCTAGTCTTTGTATAAATTTTCTGTTATGACTTAATCTAATATAGTTTTAAATGCTAGAGTTTTTCGCCGTGTGTATAAGACAACTCGTGTACACACATCTACGGCACATGGTTACAAGATCTAATCCATGCATCCCAAAGTATCCCACTATTTGTTGGGGTTGTGCCCTAAAAAACTAATATTTGGTTACTTCTTAACCTAGTTCTGTGTAGGAATTATTTATTCGATTCATTTGGAAAAATTAGTATATTTGGAATATGTTTATCTTTACGAGTTTGAGATGATTAGCTCTGTTGTCCCTGGCACATTGAGATTGGACACAATAGCCAATGACCAACGGAATGTTGTGATTCTATGGATCTCAATGCCTTGAGTACAATGACCATAAAAGTTCTAAGACAAGTATGTGAGATTCAAATATTTGTCATCTTTTGTGAGGAGACTAAACTAGGATCCAGAAATATTGTCTTGCTATTTGCTATCCATTCACCTTCACACTACTCCAGATGAGTGTGTGAGCATGCATGCCATGGACTGGTACTCGGATGAGACCTTCAGTTACTTGCATTTTGCAAGCATTTAGATTGGGAGACTCATCATGCCCAAATCATTAGAAGAGGCTTACAATTGCACTAGCTCTGTCAAATCCCTACACTTAATTAAGGATGTGGGGATGGAGATATCTTGATTAATACTGCTTTAGCTCTCTTTACAAAGCTACCTCATGGCACTAAAGGTGGGTATAACTGGGTGCTTTCATTAGGATCATCGACATACACACAATCTAAAATGAGATTAACTTAGTCCATGTGAGACTTAGTATGTGAGTTGATCTTAAGGTTTGAGCCATCCATCAGATATATATTTTAAAGTTTGGCTAACACCTCTAAGATTTGTAATCAGTAATCGTGAGTTTTAACCATTAACTTTTAATTTTAAGCATTAATTTATTTTTAATCATGCTTAATAGACATCCAATGGCTAAAATTTGTTGACAACCTTAGGAAAAAGCATACGAATTTCTAAGGATGGTAATGTAACACCCCGTAACTTTCAATACGCGGGTGTTAACGTGTAACCTAACTGAGTATGAATACTAACCTAACTTAATTGAATATTCACCTTCATCCTAGTCTAAATTTGACCGTCGAAAGTAATCCCCATCCATAAATCAAATTATCCATTCGATTAATTTTCAAGATGGACCCTACATCGTCGGAGAAACCCATTTTCAAATTTCAATCCCCTTGTTAAATAAATCGAACAACCCATCATAGATGTCAAAGCTGGATTCATAAGATCCTCCATTCATCGTGTTCTCTTAGCCTAATGGTCAATCCAAACCATACGTGGGATGACCTAACCAATGCTTGCACAAATCTAATAATTTATTCGAAGGATTAATCCTTATATGTGACCGTTAGACGCCTTTCAAGAGTCACAAGATTTCAAATCAAAAGATCTAGCCATCAGATGATCATTGGACATGGGAGATTTGGGTTATTAAATGGAAACTCAGAACATTTGACCGTTAAACCGACCATTAAGAACATTCAATATAGGCTATGGAAATTCCTGACCTTAAACCATCTTAAAATTAGGACCCAATTTGTCAGATCCATCATTTGACAGACCCACAACACTCAAGTTCACAATCTCCTACTTGTTCATCACTATCCTAGTTTCTGGTAACTGAATCTACCGTTAAAATTCACTTAAATAGGCCTTGGGGACCTTTACATAGCCGATGATCAAATAGAGTAACAACCTAACTGTTAGATTACTAATAATCAACACGTAAGACAAGATAATCGCTTGGTGTAGCCCACCTAAGATGTGAATTTGCCTCACCTTTAGTCTAATACCTTAAAATGATCTGTTAAAGTAAATTAACGCAGTGGAATTATTAAATGCATCTTAATGGGCCCCACTTTGGGTGTGCATGTGCACAGTCCGTGCACAACAGTACAGTATTGAGCCAAACTCGTAGTTAAACCGGGTTTGACCCAACGATTTCCAAACGAAGGAGGATTCTTCCTTCCTTTTGTAATTTCTACTAGTAAATGAACACCATTCATTTCAATCTCGTTGAGGCCCACCACCACGGACCATCTTAATGATCGAAATCGTTGATCTGGCAAAGCGCCCGAAGCCGACCAAAACTGTAACACCCCGAATTTTCGCCATTTTGGGTTTGCAATCCTTTAATTTTTTTTTAATAACTAGTCACGTCATCACTTACGAACCATTGACGTCGAGGCGAGCTTATACGCGGCTGGTACTGATAAAGAACCATACAAATAAGATCGATCAACCGTAGAAAATCAATGAACCCAACCGATCATTTAAACATCAAGTTTATCCCCATGATTTATTCACATAGGGCTCAAATCTAACCAAACCATCACTAACTAATCAAGACAATCATAACTAAATTAAATATCTAACCAAAGTCGAGTTAACTATGGCCCAGACCTTAATTAATAAACCAAGTCAAGCCAGTCACTCTTTTAGCCTAAAATTGACAATTTAGAATGATCAGGACTGAATCACCATTTTTACTAATTTCGAGTAGGTCATATTTAATCCATACCTCAACAACTATACCCAAGAATTCTCCCTACCCAATTTACTCCAGAAATGCCCCAATTACCCGAACAAGATCTAGACCGCCCGTTAGTAGGCTACTAGCTTCGAAATTTTAAAGTAATGTCCGCCTCACTGGGCTTGTGGTCTATCGCGAACTACAGATTTAGATGATGTCTGGAATGAGATTCTCGCGTCGTCCAGTCGACACTTGCCAAGTGCGACTCGCCAAAATCTTGGCCTGAGATTTGAAACTCAAAATCACTGGCTCTTTTCTTGATATATTAATATGGGGAATTTTAGCTGTCAGATCTCTTCTAAATTTACGCTGAAGATTGAAATTAATTCCCCACACTCATCCGCGGAGTCTAGACCCCAATCGAGGGATGATAACCGTTGATCGCAAATCGGACTCATGCGGTAAAACCCCGCGTCCGTTTGCCATCAAACTTTGTACAACCCTTTATTAGGCCATGGAGCATTTATCCTACAGATTTCATGGCCAAGGGGGCATCAGGGTGGCCCCAACAAACAAAACTGGGCCCCACATGGCCATTTGAAGATTGGACCCATACAGTAAAACCCTGTGTCTGTTTGCTGTCAAACTTTGTACAACCCTCCATCAGACTATGGAGCATTTATCCTACAAATTTCATGGTTAAGGGGGCATCAGATAGCCAAAAATGGGCCCCACAGGGCCATTGGAGGGATATTATGAAACTTAGGGCCAAGGGATTTAATTCCCAAAGTATATATGACCCAACCCTCTCCCATTTGCTGATTTTCCAGCAAAAGAAAATCTGAGAGAGAGAGAGAGAGGAGGAGGAGAGAAAGGGCACACCTTGATATGCAAGTGAGCTTGGTGCTTGGATTTTGGAGATCCTTACACCCTCACCTCTCCTCTACTGGCAAACTTCGTCGCATTCCATCGTTGGAAGAGAAATTCCAACTCATCTAAGGTAAGTTGGGATCTTAAACCCCATTTTTCTAAATTTTTACAACATGCATGTGTCTTATCCTCCGTTCTACGCAATGCAGGGCCTCGAAGCCTCGAGCTTGCAAACCCGACATCGTTAGGGCCACCGCAACAACTTTCGACTAAGAATAGGTGCGTACTATTATCTTTAAGTGGCCAAGTACTAATTTTAGGATGGATTCAATAATTATGTGTAAGACACGTATCCTAGCCCATACTGTTCCGTAGGCTTCCGCAGTCCTCCCGGTCGAATTCCAGTGACCTGCGACACGTAGACAGCAGTTGCGCGTGATCCTGAGTTTTGTCCCGTATATCAGAGTCGGCTCGACTCGAGACTTATACCATTGCGACCGCACCGTCGTCGCGGTTCCAATGCCGCGTCTTGCATACCGATCCGATACCCTGACAGAAAGATGTGGGCCGGCGTCTATTTCGAAGAAACGCCATGCTTTTACGATCCGAAGAGAATCTTTACAACATGTCCCATCAATCAATCACATCACATCATATCAAGTACAAGAGCAACTCATGCTTCCTTTCTCCATAAGTCAAGCAAACCCCAAAGTCAATCAATTTCTCACCTCACCCATCACTCACCTCACATCCATCACTCACATCTCTCTTACAACCACCACACCTCTCTCTCTTTCTCAACACAAATTTCAAGCAACAATTTCAAGAGAGAAGAGAGGTGGACATCCATGCATTTCTAAGGAAAGAAGTGATTTTTGTGGCCCACTTTCCCATTCTAAAACCTTCATCCTAGCCATTCAACTCTCATCACCCTCCATCAAAGTGGAGCACAAGGAGATCGGCTTTCCAATAGACCAAGAAGATCGAGTGGTGGGTGCTTATTAGGCTAGATCTTTCCATGTTTTGATGATGGGCCAAGTGAGGCCTACCGATTGATGGTATGGATCTCACTTGGGACCCTAGATGTGGCCGATGGCCCACCTTGATTTTATCATCATTCCATGATGGGGTCCACTCCATGGACCCCATCATGATGTTTACTTTCCTAAGATCTAAAGGGGTCATCTAGACCTTCCATTTTGGTGGAGAAGTAATCTCCATCGTTGATTTTTGATTTAGTGGGTCCACATGTATTGGGACCCACTTGATGTATGATTGAATGCAAGGAGGGCTCATAGTGTCGGGGTCCCTCTATCACACGTGTGTCCCACTGTTTCTCTCTCTCCCTCTCTCTTTCATTTTCTTTGTTCTTATTGTATGTGATGATGTGGCCTTGTGGCCCACCTGGATGGACCCCACCATGAAGCATGTTTTCATCCAAGCCATATGTAGATGGGGCCCACTTCACATATGTTGTATCCACACCAACCATGCATTTGGTAGCCCACCTGAGCCAGGCCCACCTTGTGCATTTGTTAGGCCCAGACCGTCTAGCGTTCAGGGACGCTGGACGTGGAATAAAAATACAAATATTAGCTAGGTTCAAAGCTTTTTGAGAAGGGCCACTCCTACAGGCCCGACCTTGATGTATGGACTTAATTCATGCCGTTCATTCCTTTTCCCACTTCATTTTAGGCGTTGAGTTGAAAAATGAAGCTAATCCGCTCATCGAGCGGGCCATACCTTTCAAAACAGTGATTCTCACCGTTTAAATTCACTTTAATTTTGCTACACGCCGAAATATACTCAATATTGGGCTTGTTTGGCTTGTCTTGAGCCATAGAGACCAATGGCTGGAGTGGATTCCATTAATGCGGGCCCTACCTATGAAAAACCATCAAAAAACACATTTTTACAAAAAAATAAAAAATAAATAAAATAGGCAGCAGCCACCTGCCGCCGCTGACGTCCAGAGCAGCAGCAGGCGCTATTGCGCTGTGGACGGACTGGCCAGGGACGTGGTCCCAGCCGTGGGCCCCACGTGATGTGTGTTAAACATCAACACCATGCATTTGATAGCCCCTTAGAACAGTGGGCCCCACCCCAAAAATCAGCCGTTTTAGGAACCCAGGTGGCCCACGTCGTAGGAAACAGTGGGATTGAATGGCTGCCATTGAAACCTTCTTTCTGTGGTTACAGAAGTCTTGGATCATATGAAATTTGTTTTTCCTATTCATCAGGGTCCGTGCGACCTTACCAACAAATTGGATGGCATATAAACGTTATGGTGAGCCCCACATGGGACCCACAATTATATATGTGTTTTATTCGCACTGTGCACGGCAGTGGACGGTGGACACCGCATGTATGTGTTTTATCAATAGCATCCAGGCAATCGTTGGACGACTGTTGAGGGTCAAATATTGCATATCAGACCCATTTATTGCATGAGTTTACAAGCATGACACCGTTTAATAGCCTAATTTAATTGAATTTGTGATGCAGGGCGTCTTCATGAGCTTGGACTGGGAAAGGACACTAAAAAGCATGGATTTACCGATCTGACGACACTAAAGCAGTGGACGGACTCCAGAAGACCAAGAGCGACGAAATTATACATCAGGGACCCAAGAAAATCAAAGAATTGAAGCTCAAGTGGCCTGAAAAGTGTCCAGAATGCAAGATCATAGGGTTCCCACCATCTGATCAGTTCAAAACTCCATACGTGTCCTGAAGACCATAAATGAACCGTACACGTGAAATTTCAGCTCCTGGATCACTGTGGAAAGGGCCCAACGGACAAATCAGCCCACAAATTATCAATCTGAGGCCCGCCAGACAGCTGGATATACTTCATTTTTGGATTCAACCCCTTAAACTGCGTGTTAAAACAGATGGATGGAGCAGATTTCTTACAAACATCACCATGGGACCCATGAATGCAGTGCACGTGCAAGGTGCACAAGTGCACCGGACGAGCATTAATAATAAGAAAGTCGGTCAGCAGGCGCTGACCGACTCAAAACGTAAAATTCTTTATTTTTACGCAGCAACGCAACGCTGCCGACCGTCGGTTCCGCTTGTGGGCCCCACACATCATGCATAACACCAATCAGAACGGTCCATTGTGTCCCACGGGTGCCTATAAGCCTCACTTAGGTGTCCTTTTGGGCCCCTGAACGTAATAACAGGAAGATTACCGTCCAAACGGAAGATGGACGGCGGAGTAGAAAGCATTGTGGGCCGCATGGAATTTAGTCCAAAAGTAGTGCTTCCCACCTGATTTTTCGAGTAGAACACAGTGGACGGATCGGATTTTCCAAAGAGGAAGCCAGGTGGGCCCCACAAAGTCACAGCGAAAGCCTTTCGCAGGCTCTGTTTTAGCGCCGGACGTCGTCCGACTTTTGCGGCGTGTTGTGCGATCATGGCGGTGATCGGACGGACGATCTGAACCGTTCATCATGAAGGTCTGCCCGAAATCTTCCAAAGGACGTTGTCCTTTTGGAAGGAAAGCAAAGAAGAAGAAGAGGAGAAGACGCCGAGTTTTGCTGTTGTGCGTGAAGACGTCTCCGCAACCAACTCGTCCGCGGACTCCGGCCTTTCGCACGGGCACTCTATTCCGGGTAGGACTCCCGGACGACAATCTGTATAAGAGGACGGAAGACAGGAGGCTGGGTGGGGGTTTTTTTGCAAGGAAGGAAAGGAAGGTAAGGAAGAAAGGAAGAAAAGTGAAAGAAGAAAAAAAAGGAGCAGAAGATGTGGAGGAACAGCGGCTGAACGGTTCTTTTTTCTTCCTTTTTGTTTTTCTTCTTTCTCTTAATTGGAGATTAGCCTACCCATGTTTGGCTAAACCCCTTAGCTAGGGCTAAGGGGAGAAGCTTGTAGCGAGATGGGAGACATTATTTCCTGTTTTTTTATGAACTGAACTTGGATTTAAGTTGATTATTATAAGGAATATTTTTATTAGTCTTTAATGGTCTGTTGTGACAGAAATTACAATGGATTTGCAATGGCTTTGAATATTTCTTTCCTCTTTTTATATTTATGAAGTCAGGAAGCCCTGTTGTTCACCATCGTCTCCTGGGCATGGTAGGATGACAGTACCTTTCTGATCTTCATAAATTGTTGATTGGTTGGTAATTAGTTTAATCCTGTTGTTGCTTTGTCTCCTGGGCATGGTTAGATGATGGAATCCATTCTAATTCATATACCTCTCATCTCTTGAAAACCACATCAAGTAAGTTCAGTTTGAATTCCATATGCGAGCATAAGATCTCCCGGATCTCTACAAGTGGATCCTCTGAATCCCTAGTTTCCCTTCCCTGAACTACTTAAGTTTTAGATAATTATTTCACAAATTATTTCCTAAATTCTATTTGGTTTAGATCACATCTTAGTCTAGTTCTAGCTCTACTTGGTTTCAGATAACGTACAGGTATCAGTCCCTGTGGATTCGACCTCGGTCTTACCGAGTTTATTACTACATCACAACCCTGCACTTGGGGAGTGAACAAGTTTTTGGCGCCGTTGCCGGGGACTGACGGTTACGATTTTCTGAAATTAATTGGTTTTAGGATTAGTTTAAGATTAGGATTTCACTAACCTTAGTTTTATTTATTTATTTATTTATTTCTATTTGAGTTCAAAACTAACTTGTTTCCTATTTTATAGGATCTGGACATAAGTTCTTAAATTGGTAATTCCTTCCTAATTTCTCTACTTTTTCTGTTTTTAGAATTTTTGTTCTCTAATAATTTGCTAACTTTAACTCTTTTAGAATCTACTTTGTTTCCTAATTTATTTTTAGAATTTTCTGTTTAGAAACTAACCTTCCTATTTTGTAGGCCTTTAAGATAGAAATCTCTAATTCGGTACACTCCTTCCCTACGTTTTATTTTTCAAATCTCTTGTAGTAAATTACTTTTTAGTTTAGGACCTTCTTAATTTAATTTAGAAATTTCTACTCTCTTTTAGAAAATAATTTACTGTTATTTTTCTTCTCTTTTTAAGAATCTAATTTATTTTTTGTTTTATTTTGCAGGTTTTTAACTTAGGACTCCAATTTGGTAATTTCTTTCCAACTCTCTCTAACTCTCAGGATATCCTAGAGGTGTTGAAACAGGTGAAAGTCAACATTCCTCTACTTGATGTCGTTAAACAGATACCTTCATATGCCAAATTCCTAAAAGACTTATGCACGACCAAGCGACGGAAAATTATTCAAAAGAAAATCTTCTTGACTGAGAAAGTGAGCGCCATCCTGAAGCAAGACGTGCCGCAGAAATTTAAGGATCCCGGTAGCCCAACCATATCATGTGTAATCGGGAACCATCGAATTGATCACGCACTTCTTGACTTAGGAGCGAGCGTCAATTTGATTCCCTACTCGGTATACAAACAGTTAGGTTTGGGTGAATTAAAACCCACCCTAACCACACTACAACTTGCTGATCGCTCTGTTCGTGTACCAAGAGGGATAATTGAGGATGTGTTGGTCCAAGTTGATAGATTTTACTACCCTGTAGACTTTATCATCCTGGACACCGAACCCATCAATAACATGAGCACTCAGATTCCCGTCATTCTTGGTCGCCCATTCCTTGCCACGTCGAATGCAATTATCAATTGAAGGAATGGTATCATGACTATGTCTTTTGGAAATTTGACATTGGAGTCAAATATTTTTTTCAATAACGGCAGCAATTCAGAGGATGATGACGATTTCCACGATATTAACATGATTGACTCTTTCGTGGAAGATACGACACATCTGACCTTATCCTCCGACCATCTAGAGACGTGCCTGGCCCACTCCCATGATTTTGATGATGACATGATTAGGGAGACTTGCGCCTTGCTTGATACTGCACCGGTACTTGAAGTTAACCGATGGAGGCCACAATTTGAAGAATTACCACAAACTGATGTAGTGCCTCTGCCGTCTAACCTCAAGCCGCCGAAGCTTGACCTAAAACCTTTGCCCTCTGATTTGAAATATGCATATTTAGGTCAAGATGAGACATATCCGGTGGTGATCTCTGCCCACCTGGAGAAAGAACAGGAGAGTATGCTTATATCTACTCTCATTGAGCATAAAGGAGCCCTAGGATGGACGATAGCGGACCTCAAGGGAATCGATCCCTCGATTTGTACTCACCACATATATCTTGAGGATAATGCAAAAACCGCTCGGCAACCACAACGTAGACTAAATCCAAACATGAAGGAAGTGGTTAAAGCCGAGGTTCTTAAACTACTGGACGTGGGTATTATATACCCCATATCTGATAGTCAGTGGGTGAGTCCAACTCAAGTGGTCCCTAAGAAGTCCGGAATCACCATCGTAGCCAATGCTAATAATGAACTCGTGCCAACTAGAGTCACTACCGGTTGGAGAATGTGCATTGACTACGGAAAGTTGAATACTCACGAGGAAAGACCACTTTCCCTTACCATTCATTGATCGGATCCTGAAAAGGTTAGCTGGTCATTCCTATTATAGTTTTCTTGACGGGTATTCGCTACAACCAGATAGAGATAGCCCCTGAAGACCAGGAAAAGACCACATTTACATGTCCCTACGGCACCTTTGCCTATCGAAGGATGCCATTCGGACTATGTAATGCCCCTGCCACCTTTCAGCGATGTATGCTTAGTATTTTTTCTGACATGGTGGGGCAATATCTAGAGGTCTTCATGGACGATTTCTCTGTTTACGGTCCATCTTTCAGCAAGTGCTTGGAAAGTCTTAAATGTGTGCTGAAAAGATGTGAAGAGAAGAACTTGGTACTCAATTGGGAGAAGTGTCATTTCATGGTTCAGAAGGGAATTGTCCTTGGGCATATCATCTCGTCCAAAGGAATCGAGGTAGATAAGGCAAAAATCGATCTTATCTCTAACCTACCTCCACCCAAGAACATCAGAGACGTGCGATCCTTCTTAGGACACGCAGGATTTTACAGGAGATTCATAAAGGACTTTAGTCTTCTCTCTCGCCCTTTATGTAATCTTCTTCAAAAGGATGCTCCGTACGAGTGGACTGAGCAATGCCAGGAAGCTTTCACCAAGCTTAAAGGCACGTTAACCACTGCACCTATCATGCAGCCACCCGACTGGAGCCTCCCTTTTGAACTTATGTGCGACGCTTCTGATTATGCTCTTGGGGCGGTCCTAGGCCAGAGAAAAGACAAGAAGCCCTACGTCATTCACTACGCAAGTAGGACTCTAAATCCTGCCCAAGTGAACTACTCGACTACGGAAAAGGAACTCTTAGCCGTAGTGTTCGCCTTGGACAAATTTAGGTCCTACTTGATCGGATCCAAGATCATTATATATACAGATCATGCGGCACTGAAGTATCTTCTTTCTAAGAATGATTCTAAGCCCCGCTTGATAAGATGGATCCTTCTACTCCAAGAATTTGATTTGGAAATTAAAGATAAAAAGGGAGTAGAGAACGTAGTGGCTGATCACCTTTCTCGCCTTAATACCTCTGATTCCCTTGAGGCGACCCATATCAATGACATGTTCCCTGATGAACAGCTGTTCAGAGTCTCCCATTCACCTTGGTTCGCTGATATTGCTAATTATCTTATCACAGGTTCTATACTAACACATTGGACTGCGCAAGATAAGAAGAAATTTTTCACCGAGGTGCGCAACTTTTTCCGGGATGATCCTTATTTATTTAAATATTGCCCAGACCAAATTCTAAGGAGATGTGTACCGGACGATGAGCATCAGAGCGCATCCTTCTGTCATTCTCAGGTCTGTGGTGGTCACTTTTCTGCTAAAAAGACCACGGCCAAGATTCTGCAGTGTGGCTTTTACTGGCCCACTATGTTCAGGGACACTCATGAGTTTTGCAAAGCTTGTGAGCGTTGTCAGAAATTGGGAGCATTGTCCCGTCGAAATATGATGCCCTTAAATCCCATCCTTATCATTGAAGCATTTGATTGCTGGGGCATCGATTTCATGGGACCATTCCCCCAATCGTTTGGAAATCTGTATATTTTGCTCGCCGTGGATTATGTCACTAAATGGGTTGAAGCGATTCCGTGTCGAAAGAATGACCATCGCACGGTCATTAAATTCCTGAAAGAGAACATCCTTTCTCGATTCGGAACGCCTCGAGCCATCATTAGTGATGGGGGCTCACACTTTTGTAATAGACCATTCGAGAGCTTAATGAAGAAATACGGTATCTCTCATAAGGTAAGCACCCCATACCATCCACAGACAAGTGGACAAGCTGAGATTTCCAATAGGGAGATTAAACACATTTTGGAGAAAACGGTCAACCCAGATCGTAAGGATTGGTCAATCCGACTGATCGATGCCTTATGGGCATACCGTACTGCCTTTAAAACTCCTATTGGAATGTCTCCCTTTAGACTTGTCTATGGGAAAGCTTGTCACTTGCCTGTGGAGTTGGAACATAAAGCGTACTGGGTGACCAAAATCTTAATTTCAATCTAGACAACGCTGGCTCGCTACGCAAACTTCAATTGAATGAACTTGAAGAAATCCGGAATGATGCGTATGATAATTCGAGAATTTACAAGGACAAGATGAAAGCATTCCATGACCAACACATTTTGCGAAAATCATTCACGCCTGGTCAGAAGGTCCTTTTGTACAATTCTCGATTACATCTCTTCCCGGGTAAGCTTCGATCTCGTTGGACCGGCCCTTACATTGTTGTTACTGTTTTTCCTCATGGGGCCGTTGAGATAAGAGATCCCGACAATGGCAAGGAGTTTAAAGTCAATGGCCATCGATTGAAACCATTTGTCGAGAAATTTGATTCAGAGGACATGTCCATACCTCTGACTGATCCTGTTTACCAGGACTGATCTCCTAGTCTGATGGAGGTATAGGTAGGTTTATCGCTTTCATAGGATTATGGTAGTTGTTTTGGTCTGGCTGAAGATGTTAAACTTAGCGCTCCTGGGAGGCAACCCAGCTCTTCATTTCATTTCATTTTTATCATTAGTTAGTTCAATGTTTGTGGGTAACATTACTGCAAACCCTCACGAGACTACAACTCGTCCACTAGGGGTAACCTAGGGGTTTAAAGGCTTGTTGCATGCGCTAAATGCAATCGAGAGCACCTGCGAAAGTGGTATAGGTAGAATTTTATTTTTGTTAGTTTTGTGCTGACTGGATTCCATGCCGCGATCTCTTTGAAAGTCTCTCATGATTCATCACCCAGGTACTATCTTCCCTTCACTTTTTCTTTACTTTTGTTGTCCTATGCACGTTCCATACTCATATCCTTTACATTGAGGACAATGTAGCTTTTAAGTTGGGGGTGGGAGATTAGGGTACCTAATCAGTATTTTCTTGAGCAAAAATTGTGAAAATTTTTAAATTTTTTCTGGACTTTCTGGTGAATTCAAAGTGATTTGACGACCATCTTTGATTTAGAATCACAAGATATGGAATGTTGGTGATTTACTGCTCTTGGATTCAGTTGCTCGTTAGATTTCACAGTTAAGTTTAATTATTAATCCATGATTAGAAGTTGTAAACATTGATTGAGTCATGATTTCACATGTCACATCTCGCTTACACGTTAAGATTTCAGTTTGAAACTGAAGGGTTAATTTGATGATCAGTAAGCATAGAAGGAACCAATTGGAACAGTTGCCCGTCAAGATCAATTAAAAGGAAGAGATACCGTTGACAAAGGTTAGGCAAAGAATCTTCACTATAGGTTTGCTCCCTATAAGTGTGGACTTCATTCCCCTTCTTGGTTATTAGTCTTTAAAAAAAAAAAAAAAAAAAAACTGAAGGAATGAAAAGATGATCTTTGAGGCAAGCTTTGGTTATTATGAATTCTCTTGTTGATTACCAACGATATCCTAAAATAAAGAATTGAATATTAATGTTGAAAGTTGGGATTACACTTTACATCTGTGGAACTCAATGTTTAGGATTATTTCTAATTAAGGGACTAATACTTTGAATGAAGCTTACCGTGTGTTTGAGTCTAGGAGAGAGTAAGGCCTAACATTCATGAATTGTTGAATTCTGAATATCTAGATTGTTTTTCAAAATCACTCGAGTTCATAGAAATTCTCCTGTAATTCTCAACTTATTTTTCGCATACTTTGCTGGGGACTAGCAAAATGTTGGTTGGGGGTTGTTTGAGGGTCAAATATTGCATATCAGACCCATTTATTGCATGAGTTTACAAGCATGACACCGTTTAATAGCCTAATTTAATTGAATTTGTGATGCGGGCGTCTTCATGAGCTTGGACTGGGAAAGGACACTAAAAAGCATGGATTTACCGATCCGATGACACTAAAGCAGGGGACAGACTCCAGAAGACCAAGAGCGACGAAATTATATACCAGGGGTCCGCAGAAATCGAGGAATTGAAGCTCAAGTGGCCTGAAAAGTGTCCAGAATGCAAGATCATAGGGTTCCCACCATCTGATCAGTTCAAAACTCCATACGTGTCCTGAAGACTATAAATGAACCGTACACGTGAAATTTCAGCTCCTGGATCACTGTGGAAAGGGCCCAACGGACAGATCAGCCCACAAATTATCAATCTGGGGCCCGCCAGACAGCTGGATATACTTCATTTTTGGATTCAACCCCTTAAACTGCGTGTTAAAACAGATGGATGGAGCAGATTTCTTACAAACATCACCATGGGACCCATGAATGCAGTGCACGTGCAAGGTGCACAAGTGCACCGGACGAGCATTAATAATAAGAAAGTCGGTCAGCAGGCGCTGACCGACTCAAAACGTAAAATTCTTTATTTTTACGCAGCAACGCAACGCTGCCGACCGTCGGTTCCGCTTGTGGGCCCCACACATCATGCATAACACCAATCAGAACGGTCCATTGTGTCCCACGGGTGCCTATAAGCCTCACTTAGGTGTCCTTTTGGGCCCCTGAACGTAATAACAGGAAGATTACCGTCCAAACGGAAGATGGACGGCGGAGTAGAAAGCATTGTGGGCCGCATGGAATTTAATCCAAAAGTAGTGCTTCCCACCTGATTTTTCGAGTAGAACACAGTGGACGGATCGGATTTTCCAAAGAGGAAGCCAGGTGGGCCCCACAAAGTCACAGCGAAAGCCTTTCGCAGGCTCTGTTTTAGCGCCGGACGTCGTCCGACTTTTGCGGCGTGTTGTGCGATCATGGCGGTGATCGGACGGACGATCTGAACCGTTCATCATGAAGGTCTGCCCGAAATCTTCCAAAGGACGTTGTCCTTTTGGAAGGAAAGCAAAGAAGAAGAAGAGGAGAAGACGCCGAGTTTTGCTGTTGTGCGTGAAGACGTCTCCGCAACCAACTCGTCCGCGGACTCCGGCCTTTCGCACGGGCACTCTATTCCGGGTAGGACTCCCGGACGACAATCTGTATAAGAGGACGGAAGACAGGAGGCTGGGTGGGGGTTTTTTTGCAAGGAAGGAAAGGAAGGTAAGGAAGAAAGGAAGAAAAGTGAAAGAAGAAAAAAAAGGAGCAGAAGATGTGGAGGAACAGCGGCTGAACGGTTCTTTTTCTTTCTTCCTTTTTGTTTTGCTTCTTTCTCTTAATTGGAGATTAGCCTACCCATGTTTGGCTAAACCCCTTAGCTAGGGCTAAGGGGAGAAGCTTGTAGCGAGATGGGAGACATTATTTCCTGTTTTTTTTTTCATGAACTGAACTTGGATTTAAGTTGATTATTATAAGGAATATTTTTATTAGTCTTTAATGGTCTGTTGTGACAGAAATTACAATGGATTTGCAATGGCTTAAAATATTTCTTTCCTCTTTTTATATTTATGAAGTCAGGAAACCCTGTTGTTCACCATCGTCTCCTGGGCATGGTAGGATGACAGTACCTTTCTGATCTTCATAAATTGTTGATTGGTTGGTAATTAGTTTAATCCTGTTGTTTGCTTTGTCTCCTGGGCATGGTTAGATGATGGAATCCATTCTAATTCATATACCTCTCATCTCTTGAAAACCACATCAAGTAAGTTCAGTTTGAATTCCATATGCGAGCATAAGATCTCCCGGATCTCTACAAGTGGATCCTCTGAATCCCTAGTTTCCCTTCCCTGAACTACTTAAGTTTTAGATAATTATTTCACAAATTATTTCCTAAATTCTATTTGGTTTAGATCACATCTTAGTCTAGTTCTAGCTCTACTTGGTTTCAGATAACGTACAGGTATCAGTCCCTGTGGATTCGACCTCGGTCTTACCGAGTTTATTACTACATCACAACCCTGCACTTGGGGAGTGAACAACGACCAATAGGCCCCACCATGTCTGTGTTATATCCAACCGTCCTTCTATCTGGTGGGCCACACATGTGGACCCTACCATGAGGTATGTGACCCACCATGATGCATGTGTTGCATCCCAACCGTCCACCATTTGGCAAGCTGTCTTATATGCTTGAGACTAAAAATAAGACAGACCTATGGTTCAAGTGGACCCCACCTTAGTATATGTATGAGGCCCATTTTGATTTATTTGTGGCCGTCCATTGAGGCCCACCTTGGTATATGTATGAGGCTCATTTTGATTTATTTGTGGTCGTCCATTGAGGCCCACCTTGGTATATGTATGAGGCCCATTTTGGATTTATTTGTGGCCGTCCATTGAGGCCCACCTTAGTATATATAAGGCCCAAGTGATTAGGCCCACCTTGTCATATTTATGGCCCATTGTTGAGGCTCACCTTGATGTGTATGAGACCGTTGTTGAGGCCCACTTTGATGTGAATGTAAGGTCCATGTTATGAGGCCCATTCGATATATTCGTGGCCCATTGTTGAGGCCCACTTTAATATATATATGAGGCCCATGTTACGAGGCCCATTGTGATGTTTTCAAAGGCCCATGGGATATGGTCCATTGCAATGTACATAAGGCCCATTAATGCGGCCCACTTGATTTATATAAGGCCCATATGAGGTCGCCCATTTGATGTATCTGAGGCCTATGGGTCGAGCCCAATGAGATGTATATAGGTCCATTGTAATGTGTGATTCCCCATGGTTTGTGTAATGATGTTTTATGGCGGGCCATGCCTTGGGAGCAATGTTGGTTTGACGTCCACATTGTAAGAATAATGTTGGTTAAATGTCTGCATTATAACTCTCCCTAGGGCCCATTAATAGGCCCATACTTATTTTGTGTAGGCCATCAAGGCCCATCTTCGTTGTGAGGATAGGCCATCACCATATAAAATGCTTAGTATAACTCCATGATTCATGCCCATATGCATCATATGTATGCCTAATATGAGAAATGTTTGATCATAACATACGCCATTAGGCAGAATTTTTATGGGACTCCTTATGAGACGGAGTGCCTACATTATCGCGCCGTACACGCAGAATTACCTCATGACTGAATAGTGTGACTCATGCATCTCGCATATATGTGACTTGATCATTGTACGACCTAGCGACATCAAGGCCTTGACTTCCACAGACACATCGTCGATGGCCAGATAGGACACCGAAAATACTTAGTTCTAGCACTGTGGGCACGTAGGATGTCCTTAGGTGAAAATCCTAGAACCTCCTTGGTACCAGGAGATGCTCCAACGTTTAAACCGAGTGGAATATGAGCGTCGGTGCCTATACCATGAGGTCGTCTCTCCCACTATGTTGTGGTTGGTTGGAAGGAGGCATGGCCTTATCCATCTGAGTGAGAGGGCTATAAGCTAGACTGAGTATGACCAGCTCATAAATGGGTCCGCTATCGATGAGCCGGGCTTGATATTGGCAGGCGGATAGTGAGGTCTCTTCCACTTGCTTGGCTGTACAACTAGGGAGGAGGCAGTCAGTGTGGAGTGTAATAGACCCCGATGATTTCTCCAGAGAGCAACCATACTGATATGTGGACTTATTGAGTAAGAATTGCATATCCATTCATTCATTCATTCACTATCCACTCGGGCTGGTGGTGCGTAACTATTTATTACGTATACCTTTGCATGACCAGAATTTTGATTGGGCACGTGACTAACCTGAGATCAGGAGTTTACCACATTGAGTCGGACTATGCAAATTTAGGTATGGGACTGGTTTGGATGGAAGTCCCTTGTGGTGAACCCCGTAGCCTGCGATACTACGTACTATCATTCCGACTTCATATTCCAGCGTGGCCATTTCATTCGCACCGCATATTACATTGCATTCGCAATACTTAGCATTTTGGGTTACTATGTTTTTACACTTATATGGCCTAGATGAGGTTGGTGGTATTCGTGACTCATCAGGATTTGCATATTGCATTGCATCCTCCGCATCTGTTATTATCTTATTATGTTTTGCATCGCATAGTCTTGGTACGGCTGATAGCACTCATGGACTTACCAGTATATTCCGCTTACTCTGATATCGTATCATTCATGATCTTGTCAATATTTTCACTTATTTCGATGATGTATGATTTATAGGCCTTATGGTATACTTGACACTTATCTTGTGCACACACTTTCACCACCCTCTAAGCTTTTGTAAGCTTATGCACGATAGATGCGTGCAGGTGGCGTTAGGTTGCAACAGCGTTGAGGTTGGAGTGTGCAGCTGTCCTCTGGAGCTTTGATTTCGATATATATGTATTTCCCTTTCTGTATTATATCCAAATGATTATATTAGTGGATATGTGATGATGATGTTGCCTTTATGATTTAGGTATACTTGTGGTTATGCTTCTCATGAGACAAATGTACGTTGAAAAATTCCCCTTGTAGGATCCCAGGATCGAAACCTGGCATATGTATGCTAGGGGCTGAGAATGGGGTACTACGGAGGCTGTCAGCACCGGGTTCGGCGATCGGAATTCCTGTGAATCCGATTTTCGGGTTTAGGGCGTAACATTATGGATGTTAGGGTGATGTGCATGAGTAATCTAAAGAAAACCTAATTAAGAACCTACATGATAGGTCCGCCAACTTGCTTGAAATGATAAATTTTTGTTTAATTGGTCTTCAACATGTTTGGGCATGAAATTGGTGTTACATGTTCTTTGTCACATTTGATTTTTGAATGATCTTCCCTGTAGCATGTATGATTGCTTCATTTCTTGTTATATTTTTGTAATATGAGTGATGTGTTGTCCTTGGTCTCTTAGGTAATCCAGCACCACACACACACACACATTTACTTTATACTATTAAGAGTAGTTGCATTCATATTAACAATCCGAAATTTTATGCTCGATGTATTGTACGCATGATTCTACCTGTACTAGAAGATGAACTCTTAATTGCTTGAAGTATTATTGAATACAACCCATTTTCTGAGTTGGTCAGGGAACTGAGATTTGTGAAGGTGGTTCCATTGGTTGGACCGTCCAGTGACTAGTCTGACTGATTTGTGCGGATGCAAACGGGTGACGGTAGCAGGACTACATGGGTTGCTTGCACCCGATGTCGTGTGTTGCGTGCTCGCCTAAACTTGGGCGGTTTAGTCCACCGACTGACCAACCATATTTGTTAACCATGTTTGCTCATGCCTGTTTGGAACCTGGAATACCCCTCGCCCACTGACAATAGCTAGAAACTGATCCACAGTCTCATGACCCGGGCATGGTGGAATGAGACACTATGTCCAAGCTGTCTGCCTACGCTGGGGTGACGAGTCTTCCCGTAGTGACCGCGAGCGATCCCACTTCCCAGCACTCCCTACGTGCTTGCAATCAGGGGTGGGGAGTCCGATGGGATCAAAGATCGCAGGGTCTGGCCTTGCACGTTGATGGGTACTGGCTTCACAAATAGATGAGGGCATTGATATCGTTCGTCGGGGTATACCAGTTTTCCCAACCTGCTGGATGAACGAAATTAACTTAAAAAACTCAGTTAATACATTATTTACGCATCGCATTAGTTAGGATTTGGCGACTCGGCAGTTAAGGTTGCAATGAGGGAGTGTTGGTCATGCGTGACCGTGAGACGAAGTCGCTCGAGAGGGTGTTGTGGGTGAGGTCATGCATCACACATAACTCATGCACATGCATTAACAAAGACTAGTTAGTGATTTATGAATTTATGTTTTTCATTAAATTCATCATGGAATTGTTATTTGATGAAACTTATGGCTAATGATACCCACTAAGTTAGTTACTCACTCCTACTCTGGGACAGTGTTTTAAAATACCAACCAGACACGTCATTAGAAGCAAGTGATGTAGAGCTCAATGAGCTGAGCGGGCGAGCATGGATGAGGAAGAGGAGCTTCCCTGCTTTCAGACTTTCTACGGATCCTTCTAGTCTGAGTTCGGGCTACCGCAGGTTGTGGGCCAGGGCTCTAGTCACTTTGGCTCATGTATGGGTGAGACTAGTTCCCTATTTAGATGATTTTGGATTTGTGGTTTGAATTTTTTTATATTTAAGTGGCACTTGATGCTGCTTTATGACTTACTTATGCTTCATGCCTTATTAAACTCTCCATTGTTTATAAGATTATCCAAATGTAATTAAAATCTGAAGCTCATTGGGACACTCGTGGCACCAGGGAATTCAGGAGTCGACTTCCTACATGGCCCCTGAAAACCCGGGGTGTTACAAAAACCCAAGCAAAAACTCATGTGCTAGACCCCGTATGTGCACACAATCGAGGGTGTAATTGGTTGTGTGGCCATTTTTCCGAAAACGGAAACCCCGCCCATTCCTCCTTGCCACACTGGCATTTTCCACATCCTAACCATCCATATTATAGTGGAAAGATATGGAAAATTAGGGTGCATGAATTAGGAGGGTAAACAGACTCCTCTATAGTAGGGCACACCAAAGCCTATAAGCCAGAGAGAGTGGAATAGAAAACTAATTATACATCATTTACACACTTGAAGTTTCCTCTGTCTAAAAACATAGAAGAAAGTAATCTGTGTACTGAAATTTGCAATAAAAAGTCCAAGCCATAACAAATGTGAAGCTACACAACTCAATTATTGCATAATTACTATGATATAGCTGCTCATTTAAGTACTTGAATATTTCTCAATCTACCTCCTTCCACATGTGAACACATCGGCCCCAAGCATGAGGTCCACCCAATAGATGACTCAGGTTAGCCCTTGACCCCTGTTAGAGCTAATGTAGTTCTCCACTCTCCTCCACCTAGGACAGGTTAGGGAGAGACTCTTTAAAACATCAGCGGCAGCAAAAATAAGTGGATTATAATGTATAAATATACATTATAGGATGCGTTTTTGTGTTTTCTTGAAGTATGACACTATCATGAACAAAGATCCATCATCGGACATTAAAATATGAAATTTTGAAAGTTAAATTTCATTGTGTTTCATCAAAAAATCTAACCAATGCCACGGCCCAAATATGGGTCCCCAATTAGGTGTCATAGTTCCTGAATCTAATGTACAATTGAACTTCCATTCACATGTCTGTAACTTTGTGGCCCACATGATTAATGTGGCAGCCTGATTTTTCAAAGAGATCATTAATAGATGAGACGCACCTGATGGACACTTTAGTTATTGCATATATCTACCTTGCTAGCACATGTATTGAATAATGTGTACACACAGTGAGGTTAGCAAACTTCGTATATATAATGAAGTGAAATACTACTTTTTATGCTTTGGATAAAGTTGAAAAAATAATAACAAACTATTGTAGGGGTTGTATGCATAACGAAAAATGAACTTATTTAAAAATTCAATCCAATGATTTCTCATGAATCCCCATGTACAATAATCTCATATTTCTACAAATTAAGACCATGATTAAGGGTTTAGATCTTACCTGTATCTCCACCTCGGGCAAAAGTAGTGAGTGATTTGATTGTGAGACTTTTTCTATCGATATAAATTTTAATGTTGATCCTCTAATTGAAGAGGTCTCTCCTAGTATATTATGGACAAAAGAGTGGAGTGAACATACATTTAATCCTCTAGTAAGGTCTAAGGCTGGTACAAACCGTTAAAGAAGTGACACCCAAAAGAGACATCTGTTGCGGGACTGCAAAAGCACATAGAGATGAATCAAGCAAAGTATTCCAATTGCACAATCAAGCCCAATCACAAAGACTTTGAATTTAACGACAAAGAGAATATCTGATTCGAACAAGCCTCAAATCACCCCTTATAAGCCCTTGAAAACCTTAGGAATGAATTAGAAAGTACCTTAATACACCCTCAATCCTGATTATACCCTTATATTTAGCCTTAAGAAGAATCACAATCGAAATCGAAAACAAATCCCACAAATACACAACTCTGGGTAACTTTACGCATTCTTTTGATGGTACTCTGATGGCATCGAACATCTTTCAATGTCATCGAACAGTTTTTTATTGCATCAAACTAAGTCCAAAATGTTCCAACGATTAAACATGAAAATTTGAAATTTTCACGATGGCATCGAGCATGACTTCGATGTCATCAAACAACCTGTGATGGCATCGAACAGGACACCTAAAGTGTCTAACAACCAACAGAGAAAATTCTGGAATTACGTGTTGGCATCGAGCAGGCCTTTGATGTCATCGAACAACCTTTGATGGCATCGACCAACCTTCGATGGCAACAAAAAGGGCACCTAAAGTGTTTGACAACTAACTCGATAAATTTCGGATTTTACCGATGGCATCAAAATCTGCTCGGTAGCATCGAACTGTCATCGACAGGCATGTTGATTTACATATTTAAGACATCAATCAACAATCTCCACCATGTCTTCAATCGTCGTTTTTCATATCTCATTTTTTCCAACCTCTAATCCCACCTTGCACCATAGTTCCACCATTACTTCTCGTGCACACTCCGTCGTCTTTTACGTCTTCGCCAAGTCCAGTGAAATTATACATAATTTGAACTTTTCTCTGTGGGAACCACCTTAGTGAGCATATCCGCCAGATTCACGCTAGTGTGAATCTTCCCCAGAATCACGCCTCCTTCCTCAAGCACCTATTGGATAAAATGGTGACGAACATTAATATGTTTAGTATGTGACTGGTAAATAAAGTTTTTAGCCAAATTGATAGTAGTTTCGCTTCATAATTAATTGGCACGACCTCCTGGTGAAGGCCCAACTGTTTTATTATCTCCATCAACCAAACACCTTCCTTGAATGCTCTATCATTATCATATACTCAGTTTCGTTTGTGGAAAGAGTCACCACAGACTGAAGTTTCAATATCCAACTGATTGCTCCACCCGTTAATACAAACGAGTAACTAGAAGTCGACCTTCTACTGTCCAAACTGTCCACGTAATCAAAATCTACATATCCAACTGACTTGCCTCTTAATTTCTCAAAAGATAAACCTAGTCCTTCGTACCTTGAATGTGTAGGCCCACGCCTGTTAATTGGACTACCTAAGGATTTGTGTAAGTGGGACCCACGCCACGAGTGTATTGTGCGGTCCACCTCGGATTGTGGCAAAAACCACAACTTTTAATCTGAGTGTCGCAATGGGGTGTGACGCGCGACGTTGAAATCACAGTGCCTATGCGGTCATCAAGGTATAACTCTCATGTCATGGTGGTAATAAAATAGGATCACGATCGAAGCTCATCGATCTGATCCATATAGGACATGTCGACACTGAAAACGAAGTGTATGGTTGATCTCCTGGGGTCATAAGTCTTACATGTGCCACATAAAAGCTTTAATTCTCTGAAACAATATGATGATTCATAAACACATAATTAGCGCCAACCGAACTAGCACACTACAATTTATCTTTAACTTATAACGTGACCCTGGTCCAGCCCAACCCTCTAAGGCTATGGCCAGGGCTTATGGCTTTAGGGCTGGGTCAGGGCCAACCTGGCCCAGCCCTAGGTTTGGCCATTCCCACCCCTACACGTATTGTACTCGTATATTTCTTCCTCTCTTCACACCATCTCTCTCTCTCCTTGTTCCTTCATCCTCTCCCATGTGCACTGCATGTGCCGTAATCTAATACATTTAATACCCCGTACTCGGACGCTTAAGGCAGATGGTTTAAAATATTTCTGTCATATCTGGCAAGAGAATCAACACAAATCTTCAAGCATTCAATTAATCAGGGCGGTAAAAACTATGCAAAAATTAAAGTTATGGAAAACGGTTTCAAAGAAAAGGCGCATTATTGAGTAATACAGAAGTGGATCACGTGATCTCATTAAAAAATATTACCATTTCTCAGATTGAGAAAATCTTTAATACTCTGGCAGAGCATAACTATTCACACACATGCACATACAAATTGTACATATTAGCATATAAGTAAACCAAATTAAACCATTTAAATTATTTTCAATATTAGCACCCACCAGGCATCTAATCCGCGTCTATGCAAGAGAACCGGGCTCATGTGGGCCCCACCACCTACGTCGTGCCCATGCTTCTCATCCCCGTTCGTTTTGTCACGTGGGAAATGAGCTCGTTTTGCATCCGTCGCGACTCAGAATGTAGTGTCTGTCGCTGCCCACCGGACCCACATGCTGAGTTTTCCAGTGGTAGGAAACATGACGATTCTTCCGGTAGATGAATTTAGAATAATGACAATGGTGAGTAATAGTTTTTCTCTTACCGCGGGGCCCACCTTCATATATTTGTTCTGTGTATCCACGCCCGCTCATCAGTTTTTATAGCAAAAATATATTAGATCCAAATATTAAGTGGACCACATCACAGGAAACAATGTTCATTGAATGTCCACCATTGAAAAATTCCTAGAGCCCACCTGAATTTTTATTTTCCATCCAACCTGTTGATAAGGTCGCTGAGACCTGGACGTAGGGAAAACATAAATTTCAGTTTGATTTAAAAATTTTGTAGCTCCTAAAAAGTTTTTAATGGTCAATAAATATTATTTCATGTGGTGTGGTGAGATTTTGATCCGAATAGATTTTGGGACCTTGCCCCAAAATGAGATGGGAAAACTTATGGACCGCGTAGATATAGAACATATTTATCAAGGTGGAACCCACGTTTAGGGAAGCACCCTACGGTGGTACCCGAGAGCTTGAACGGTTCAAATCATTGGACCATTTCAGCAAGTGAGCCCCACTGGATGGCGACACACTCTAGAATGCCTGTGTGGCGACAAAGGTAAGACGAACTCTTTGTAGAATTTTGACTCCTACTTGCAACTTGTTCTGTCCCACTTTGAAAATATAGTTATCCTTGATTAGATGGTGATGGAAAGTGGGCCCACTTTGATTTCGTCCATGGTAAGTTTGGCTCGAATTTCTTGACGATTAGTCATTGAAAGAAACAACAATCGGACAGAACTAAAGGATGCGTTTGCTGTAGTCACCTAATACCTGTCATTCTTCAACTATAGCATGGTTTTGATATAGGCTGATATGGGCACGTAACACCTACCAGTCCTTGTCTATAAGCATGCCTTGATATTGGCACCTACCGCACGGAACGACTTGTCTGACTCATTCACACTTGACTCAATCATGATCAAGTGGGTGAGTAGATCCAAACCTAGTAGACTACGTCCAATCCAAACTTAAACTGAGTCAAATTCGGGTTATCTAGTAACTCAACTCGACTTAACCCGAAATCCAACTCAGTACTGACTCAACTCAATCCGAAACTCGACTTGAATGCACCTAGGTTTTAAGTTGTGATTTCGACCTGGCTCAGTTCTGACTTGACCCAACTAGGTACTTGTAATCCGATTGGACTCGGTCCTGATTAGTCCAGGCCAGACCCTAGACTCAGATTGGATCAGGTGGTCTGAACTTGATACCAAGTCGGGTTGAGTTTGGGTCAAGTCTATTTTAAAACCAAATTAAGTTGGGTCAGCCCTAACTCGGTCTGATTTGACTAGATGCCCAGCTCTACCCATCATTCCTCAACTATATCGGAGGCAAATTGCATACATTAAAGATGGACAGTTTGATTGAGTGGTTATTGAAGAACAGCAAACTAATTGAAGCGATGTTGACAGCGAATGGTCTAGATATAATTATATAAAAGATGGACAACCTGATTGGGACAATTAAAATTGAAAGATCAAAACAGATTGATATTGGAGACCAATGGTTATATTGGGCTGAAGTTAGAAATGAATGGTCTGATTAGTCCAATGTATCAGCAGCAAGTTGGGAAACTCAGTTGAAGTAAGCTCCACGCCCTGCAGTGACTTCAGCTGTCTATGGGGCGCCTCTCTTGAATGGTACCTCCAACTGTACATTGAATTCGGCTGAAGAGAATGTGGTGTTTGGGTGTCCATATTTAGATCACAAGAATAACAAGTGTTAGAAGGTATTATCTATCCGCTCTGGTGCTCTATCGGTAGATACTTGACATAGGGATGGACGTGATGAGGCTGATCACTGTCTTCCTCAAGAGATAACTACTCTGAATCCATGAAGCTTCTCAGGATTTCTCTCAAAGATTCCTCAAATACAAAGGAGAAAAGAAATAAATTCGAAAATAACTTGATTATGATAAAAACAAATTTACAGCGCTTTAATTACTGATACCAAACTTAGAAGTTTTGGAATCAAATTCCAACTCAAATCCATAAAATTCATGACTCACCAGTAAACTTGCTATTTATATATGGTCATTATTCCTACTAGTAAAATTATTATTTATAAACGGTCATGATTCCTACTAAGACTTCATGCATGACCTACTAAGACTTTATGGTTTTCTCCCAAAAATAGTAAGTGTCCATTTTAGCCTAATTATGTTATTTTCCTAAAATGTCTAAGCCCTTTTCATGTTGGGCATGACTCCTAGAGCTCTAAGGATCAAGAGTTATGATCAAACTAAGACTTACGATAGATAGTAAAAATGAAATTAAAAAGGATTTTCAAAATCTTGTAAATGAGCTGGGCTGGCCTGCCTTGACTGGACCCTTGGCTGGAGCATCTGGCAGAGGGGACGGATTTGGACCATGTACAACAGGCCAAGGATCGGACTGGGGCTCAAGAGTCAAGCCCGTTTTTCAAACGGGCTGAATTTGGACCATGTACAACAGCCGCCGTGCCAGCCCAGTCCAGATCCAGCTCAGCCTGGGCAATTATGTCAGAATACACCAAAAAAAAAAAAAACCACAGTACTCATCTCTCCACAGCAACCCACACCCCCCTCTCTCTCCGAGGCTAAGCCTCAGGCCCAGCATAACCATGTCAGGCTGGACTCTATCACAGGTTTGGGTCTACATTGAATAATGCGAGCTGAGCTTGGACAAAGCTTAGCCCGGCATACCGACACCGGCACACATTTCATGCATGGACGAGATTGAAACCGGTCACTTTGTATTCCCAATAGTGTATGGTCCAAAAATCACAATGTTTGGACAGTCCTAACCTTTTCATCACATTCAATAAGGAAAGGTTCACATATTAGACAGTTAAGATAGACCAATCAGAGCAAATAAAAGCTCTGCCCGCGTAGGGTTATCAATGTGTGGTCTGGCCCATTAGAGCTTTGAGCATGGCCCACTTTGGGATGAGCATTGGACCGAGATATTAGGCCCGTGGTCCAAGGCCAGGCCTAAGATTTAAGTCCATTTATTAAATTGACAGAGCTCGATGGCCCGGTCCTCTCTGAATTTCAAGGGATTCTTTTGTCATACATCATGTGTGGTGGGGCAAACAAGAACGGTCCAGATCTTGCACAAAAGTGGGTGGCGGGGTTAGGGCTCACGGGTTGGGCTCGGACCTGTTTCTTTGGGCCTATGATGGTCCAGTTAAGGCTTGGGCCTGTTTCTTTTGCCTGTCCCCGGCTAGGGCTTACGAAAGGTTTTACTTTGCGGGCTGGGCTTGGATAGAGGTTATCCCAGCCCGTTGACAGCTATATTCACACGGGAGCGGATTAGGTCAACACGGTGCGTCGCTGACCGTGGGGCCCACCTTGTTGTATTTATTATATATCCATGCCGTCCATCTTTTTCCTAGCTCATTTTATGGGTAAAACCAAATGCAAAGCGTATCCAAATCTTAGGTGGACCACACCATAAGAAACATTGGTGATTTAAAGCCCACCATTAAAAACTTCCTAGGGCTGACCATAATTTTTAATTGCTATCCAACCTCATTCAAACCTGGATGGAGGGAAAAAAAATATAAGCTTTGATTCAAAACTTCCGTGGCCCACGAGAAATATTTAATGGTTAATCACCACTGTTTCTTCTGATTTGGTCCACCTGAGATTTGTATATAATTCATTTCTGGGGTCATGCCCTAAAATGAACTGGAAAAAACGGATGGACGGCGTGGATATATAATACATACATCATGGTGGTCCCCACAGTCAGAGCCGCACGGTGTTGGGTGAGGCCTGGACCGCACCTAATCGGGAAATCGGATTGCATACTGAGTTACTCATGTGGTTTATCCACGCCGTCTATCTGTTTTTCTGGATCATTTTAGGGGTTGAGCCCAAAATTGAAGTATATATAAAGCTCAAATATACGATACCACAGGAAACAGTGGAATTATTTATTGCCACCGTTGAAACCTTTCTAAGGCCCCCAGTGATGTTTATTTGTCATCCAAACGGTTCATAAGATCACGAAAACATGGATGTAGGGAAAACACAAATATCAGCTTGATATAAAACTTATGTTATCCCCTAAGAACTTTTCAACAGTAGACTTTAATTCACACTGTTTCTGGTGGTGTGGTCCACTTGAAATTTGGACTTGCTTAATATTTGAACTAAAACCCTAAATTTATATGATAAAATGGATGGACGGAATTGATACAATGCATTAATGACGGTGAGCCCCACAGAGTTTACTCAGTACGCATTTCGCTTCCCCTAGTCGGCTTCCTGTTCGCATAGGATCCGCCCGATTATTAAATACCGGTTATATTTGGAAAAGTGGGCCACATCAGATTGCATTTTGCAATCTTTATCGTCACCCATTCCCAAGGTACCCGCACTTTTAGACGTATCACATGCATATGATATGCCTTTTACAGTTGTCCTCAATAATATATATGCTTAATGGCAATTTTACCAAAAACTGCCTGAATGATATGAAATTTATATTCTAGTACTTTTTTAAATTGGTTTTCAAAAGGCTACATTATTAGCAAATGGGTTGGTAGCTTGGGTGGCCAATCAATTTTTATTTTTTTTTATACGTAAAATTCACTTTGACCACTAGGTGTGTCACTTAATGATTCGAGTGATCCACATGATAGGAACTAGTACATAGGGAAATGCTTGACTTCCAAATTGTTTCTACTAGTGTGTATCAGTGAATCCCAGGTGGGTGTAAGTATTGAACCATAGGGTTAAAATTTTGTGTGAAATCTAATAGTTGGAGTAAATTTTATATAATTACGATGGGTGCTATAAAAATTAAGGATAAACATCTCTCTTCTAATTGTTCTTTGTGGCTTGATTTCTTTTTCCAAGCCCTAAGATTGGACGAAATATCCAACGGTTGGAGTGGGTCTCACGTAAACATCACATTGGGTCCTTAAAATCAAGAACATAATCCCATGCAATTTGGCTTTCATCTCAATCATCTTTGGAAAGTAATGTAGGTACTTGATTTTCTGGCAAGGCACACGGTGATACGAATGTGAAATCACTCTCACTATTATATGTATAATCTAATTTAAGCTTGTAACCAAAAAATCAGACTGACTTGGGATTGAGGTGCACCTCCAAATGAAAGCAGTTGAGAGAGTTGTCACCTTTGATTTTTACAGGGCCAACCGTAACGATTGTTTGAATTCCACACCAACCATTAGGTGTCACATCAAAATTTAGGGTGGTGCCTAAAAATTAAGTCCATCCATGATTCAGGTGATAATAAAAAGGGAAATAAATTGGAGGGTAATTATTGTTCTATCTACTATTTCAAATCATGCGGTCCACTTGTATTAGGGCTGGGGTGGATTTTACGTCTACATCACGGTGGGAACTACCCATGCGGCCAGCCTATTTTCTAGCATACTCACCCAACTTAGAAGGGATGGTAATCGAATGATAATTATAGCCATTAGAGAGGGCAGCTTTTTTGTAAAAAGGTACTGAAATGTAAATTTTATAATAATTAGTTAGTTTTTGTAAAATTTTATATACCATGAATAAACTGTTGATATTCTTTAATCTCCTCTCTCCGAATCCTACAGCTACAGCGTAATATGAATTTCTACGGGATGGATTGCTTTGTAAGACCCAAGTGGGCCACCCAAAATTAACCATGATCGGATAATCACAACCATACAGTTAAAGAGATTCCTTTATTTGAATGAATACAACCGCCGGATCAGTCGATATTGGAGCCGCATACAATCTACAAAGGGCCCCATCTATCCAACCGTCCACATGATCATAGGCAGGCCCACTTTGACCAAAATGTAAATTGGCACCATAACAAGGTATAGGGAAGATTAGCACCGTATGATACCACAAATGTGAGAATCCCATTCCTATATGACATTGGCATGATGATGGAGTAGGGACCAAGGAATATAAAAACGACGATGGAGAGAGTGACGTCCATTCCTTTTGTGAACAATCCTATCAAAACCGTCCTTTTTTTAAGCAATAAACGACTCGTGACTCAGTTCAACCTCGCATTTATTCTACCTTTCTTGTTATACTCTATTTTCTCTATCTTATTCTCCAAGACAAGCCAACTTGCTGTTTCCAGAAATTGACCAAAATATATCCCTGGGGGGCTGACATCTGTGGGGTCCACAATGATGTTTGAATGAGATCCATCCCTTTCATGAGATGTGTGCCCTTGGATGTTAGGAGATTGGGATAAAAATCAGCATGATCGGAAAGTGGACCACACCACATGGGATAAAAATCCCTTTCATGAGATTCCTTTATTTGAATGAATACAACCTTATTGGCTGCTTGTGGGGCCAACCTGTTGTGTATATGTCATCCAATCCATATATCAGCCGTGCCCCACTGGGATGAAGGGACACAACAAAAATCGTGCCTTTCCAAAAGGCAGGTGGGCCATACCGAATGTATTTATGGCGTGTTTGGTCCGTGGAATTGAATGGCATTGAATTGTATTAGATGGGATTAACATCGTTATTATTGCACAATGATTGCATGTATGGAAATACCATTGTATTGTAGCCATTCAATCCCATGTTAATTTGGTAGAAAAGTTTTGCTATGGGAAAATACGGGATTAAGCAAAATCAGGTTTGATAGACCATGGAATTGTAATCAACAGACCAAATTCACAACAGATGTCGTTTACTTATACACATATATAACTGAAATGTCACGTGTAAATGGTGTATATGGTTGGACGGCATGGATAAAGGGATGCATCAATGTAGGGCCTACATGTGTAGTGGATTTCAAAATCCATGAAAATCCTGCATGGAACCAAATGCAATTTCATGGGACTAAATGCAATTCCATCCCACCTAATCCCAACCTTTCACATCATCTCCAAATGTTGGATTGAATTTAGTTATACCAAATGCAATTCTATCCCACGTAATCCCTTCTATTACCCAAACGTTTCCAAAATGTTTTGGGAATTATTTTATGTTGTCCCCTCGAGTATAGCCCACTGCCCACTTGAGTGTCTGATTGGCATGATTTTTGTGCTTTTGGGGGTGTACTATACAATTGATTGAATCTAGAGGTTTTAGGAATGATTTTATGTTGTTCTCTTGGGATGTGGGCCTATGTTTGGAGCATGAGATGAGGAGGTATTGAATTATATTTGGTTGAATATAAATTCCATCGTGTGTAGAGGTAGGCAGGATCTGACCCGATTCAACCGAACTGATTAGATCCAAACCGAAATCTAGGGTCGGGTTAGATTAAGTAGACTCACTCGTGTGTAGAGGTGAGCAGGATCTGACCCGACTCAACCGAATCAATCGAATCCGAACCAAAATCCAGGGTCGGGTTAGATTAAGTAGACTTACTTGAATCCGACACCAAACCGATTGGAGTTCGGGTCACGTAGCAACTTGATCCGATCCGATCCGAAATCCAATTTAGTCGGATCCGATCCAATTTGGTCGGATCCGATCCGATTCGGACCGGAATCGGGTGGTATAAAGTCAGATTTTACTTCTTTTTTTTTTTTTTTTTAAACATTACCCTTCTTTTACCCGAACCATAACCCTACTTGAGCCGACGCCGCTAGATGAACCTATTCGGCACCGCAACCCGAGCCAATTTTCTCTCCTTCCCCCTTTCTTTCTCTCCTCCTTTCTGTCCCTCTTTCTCTTCTAATTTTCCTCATGTTTCCTTCCTAACACCGGAGTCTCCGGCTTGGCTTGACTCAGATTAAATCAACCGAACAAACTCAACCCGATCTGACTCGATTTTCCTGACCGAGTCGAACTTGATTCGGGTCAGGCCAGCAAAGAATAGGTTCGGATTGAGTCAGCCTTGTTGGACTCGGTCCCGAATTGGATCGATTTCAAGTCAGGTACTTGCAAAAACCAGATTGAGTCGAGTTAGACCTAATCCGGTCCGACTCGACTCGATACCCACCTCTAATTGTGTGTTCAAGAAAGATGGGAAGGATTTGATTATCATCGAGTCCAATTAAAAGCTACGGCAAGATTTCTCATGGATTTCAAAATCCATTACATTTGTGGGCCACATTGATGCATGATTTATCCACACCATCCATCCATATGCACCCTTGACACATGACAATCAAGTTGCATACGCATATGCCTACGCATATAGGTGACCAGCATCAATTGTGACATCTGGTCTGCTTTTTATAAATTCATGGTCCATCAAACATAGGTTTCACTCAATAAAGTGGTTTTTTCCAAAGGTACAATTTAATCCCAAACGTAAAATTGGATGGTCAAAATGCCATGGTATTTTCAGACATATAATCCTTGTATAATAAGGATGTTAATTCAACCTAATTGTGCATATAAATATCATTTAATCCAGTATTTCAAAGCCCACCTAAGGTCAATTGAGGTTAATTCTTGGGCTCCCGAATGAACTTGAGGTAGCGCACCCGATGGACATAGACGGAACAAATGTCATGCACACATCATGGGGGGCCCACAGAGCTCAACACTACACTAATGGATCTTTCCATGTGGATTATGATTCTTCCATTTTTATGAGAACATTTAAGGGTTAGTCATAAAATATAGTGAAATTGTTAAAAATTTCAGAGCCGACGTATGGTGGGCAACCACATAAATCTCGGCGCCTAGATACATGGCCATGTTGATGATTTGGGCTTTTATCTGATGGTCCTAAATGACAATGGGCCACCAGGGAAATTCGCACCCACTGGGCCATCAATCATGTGTTTGATCAGCGGCTCATTTGACGGGGAGATGTTGACAAGTTGCACATGTGGATTGTTGGGATGGTGCCGATTTCGGCGACATGGGAAATCCATGGTTAGCTGCCCTCCGATGGCTAAACTATTTTCAATGTATTTATTTAATACAATAATATGTTATGTGTGGGATTCAACCCGTTCAACAAGTTTGCCCTATTACGAGAATTATATACATAAAAAATCAGTTCCATCTATTCATTAGGTGGGTTACAGGTTGAAAACAATGAATAACTGCTGATAAAATAACAAAGTACATGCACACTAGGTAGAAAGCCGACAGAGGCAGACTTTGCACGAGATAATTCTCATGAGAGGTCAAACCTTTTGGACGGGTTGGATGTCTCACGAATACGGCATGATGGAAATCATTCATTGGTTGGATGGTAAGTCAGTGGTCCATTTGCTATATACGGGCCTCTCTAAATTGAATTTAATAAAAAGCATGCACGTGGGTAAACTGAAACTGAAAACATGAACTGGACATACGTTGTGGCTTACTTTTCAGCTAAGTTATGCTCATGGTGGGCCCCACCTAACGAATAGCTCCATTCACCACATGGGTTACATGGCTGGCATAATGCTAGGCAAGTTCATGTGCATGAGAGAGAGAGGGAGAGAGAAAGAGAGGGTGTGTCTCTCCTTTTAAGACTGGGGCGAGTCTGATGCTTGACTCATCTGAGTCGACTTGGACTCAACATCTGGTTCCATAAGTCAGCTCCAACTCAGGTGAGCTAGAGTTATTCAGCCCCAGCTCAACTCAGGAACGAACGGGTTCATTCAACAGCACATGGCAAGGCGTGTTTTTCAGTTTGTGCCTATGCATAGAGGCTTTGATACCAACTGCTATTTTAGCTTAATGCGGAAATTCCAGAGATGTTGTTGTGCATAGGATATAGAGATTTATGGTTTGGATGGCTTACCTAACTGATACGCCATAGATGAAAAAGTAGAATACTAGAAATCAATGCTAAGATCTTCCTCTCCTTCACACTCGTTTGCAAAACAATAGATGAGACTTAAGCTTCTACCATGGTGTAGGGTCGAGGACCCAACTATCTTATATAGATTACGTGGGGATGAGAGTTTGAAACCCATCACAACTAGGGGTGTACATCGACCCGAACTGAGTTGAGCTGACCTCAGCTCGACTCAACTTGAACACTCGCTGACCTCAGGTCGAACTCGGCTCGGCTCGGTCCTCGAGCCTAACTGGCCAGCTCGACTCGGTTCGGTCAGCAGCTTGGGCCAAGTTCGAGCCGAGTTCTCCATTGAGGCATTTTTACAAACACCTGAACCGCAACTTCAAAAACTCACAGTTTTACAAACAGAGGCAATGGTTTGACAAGTGTTTTATCAAACACCTTCTAAGTAACATAAAAACTTTAAAAAAAAAAAAAAAAAAAAAAAAAACACGTGAAAAAAACATGAAAAAGAGGTATTGGTTTAATGTACATACCTTGCTTGCCACCAGCCAAACCTTCTTTGCCACCGGCCACATCTCGTTGAGTCATTTTATCGAATAGTTGGTGAGCAACATCAATGGCAAAGTAACCAAGTCACCAAACTGGTTCGATTCGAGCTGGATTCGATCCGAGTCGAGTCGAGCTGGGGCTTGCTCGAACTCATTTTTGAGCTCAAAAAATCAGCTCGACTTGGCTTGAACTCAGCTTCGAACCAAGTCAAATCGAGCTTTTTCGAGTCGAGTAGAGCGAGCTAACCGAGCTACCTCGGTTCGTGTATACCCCTAATCACAACTCTCTCTCACGGCTCCACACTGACTTATCCTAGTCAAACACAAATAGCTTTGTCTATCAAGCTATAGCATTCCAACCATTCATATACAGATGCACTTCATAAATCACACTGAAGTGGGGTCTACTGGTTTACACGATCACACAGTCTAACTATCAGGTCACTCTAAACCGTTGATCAATAAGGGCCCACCTTATAGAGTTCTTACGAGAGTGTGTGTGGGTTTTCTTTTTTAAGAGTGGGACGAGTTGCATATGACTCATCCAAGTCATCATGGACCCAATAGCACCCGATCTAGTTCGATTACATGAGTCATCACCTCCAACTTGAATGAGTTACCTCCAACTTGAATGAGTTAGAGCGACTCAGTCCTGACTTGGGGAGGCAGGTTGGAGGGAAAGGGGCGCTTGAATGGAAGAATTAGCTTCTACTTTTTAAGAGAAAACTAAAAAAAATGATTTTTATTTTTTATTTTTTATTTTTTTTAAACACTTCTTATTGGTTATGTGATTCTTAAATTTTAATATGAAAGGTGTTTTTATTTATTTTTAAGATATACAATGTAAGTACTTTTGTTATATAAACATGTATTTCCAACCAATTGGACCACGAATACAGCTTGATCCAAAACATCAATGACCCCTGGGAAGTTTTCAACTATGAGCGTCTAGCTCCCACAATCTCCTATGGTGTGATCCACTTGGGCTTTGGATATGCTAGAAATTTTTTAACCCTAAAATGAGTTGGAAAAACAGACGGATATCTGTAGATAAAAACACATACATTACGGTGGCCTCATAAAGTTGACCCACCACCTCACTATACCATCTGCATCCCTTATTTTCTAACCAGTGGGACATTATCATCCCCTTATATATATGGAAGTGGTATTATGAGGTCTGACTTCATGGGAAGCTTCCTGTGAGGTTGAGCTGTGTGGGCTCCACTGTGATCTACATCAGACATCCACCCCATCAATGACATGCACCCTTCCATGGTAGGCCACGGGCCTAAAATTTAGGCCAATCCAAGAGTTAGGTGGGCTACACCATATACAACAGTTGAGAGTAGATATCCACCCATTGAAATCTCCATGATCATTTATTGGGCACACTAAGATGTGTTTTAGAAATCCAGCCCATCCATTGTGTGTGTTCCACTTGGATGAGAGGTCACACTAAGTTTCAGCAATATCCAAAACTTGGGAAGACACCAACATGCAGTTTAGATGTTATAGGCATTATTTCACCCTTGTTTAGAGGGTATGACCCACTTGAGTTATGGATAAGGCTGATTGTCTACACATCCCCTAACCTAGAGGGAACCTACCCAATGCATTGCCTGGATGTCCATCACACATCATGGTGGGGCTATGCAGCTCCCATGAGGTCTTGTTGTGTGGGCCCACCATAATGTATATCAGACATCTAGGCATTTGGTGGGTCCCTATTAGGTTGTGGGATATCCCAGGAGTCATCCTTATTCGGGACTCAAGTGGGGCCACATGACGCAGCGAAGGGTATGAAAGGATAAAGAGGAAAAAAACTGTCTTCCTCGGAGGAGTGAATAAGACATTGAATCCACGAGTATAATAGCTTGGAAACCAAGAGAGTTGAGAAAATTCAAAATTGCTTTTTTTTTTTTTTAATATATCCCTTAAACAAGATTGCAAAACTTTAAATAATAAAATAAAATCCTTTTTGTTTTAAAAAGTAAATAAATTAAAACTTTTTTAAAATAGTAAAATTTACTAAAATAAAAAAGTTTTAATCCAACTACGCACGATGATTCCTAAAAAACTCTAAGAAAACACTAAATACCAAAACTCTAAGAATAAAAAGCTACGTCCTACTTAGAACTTATTGAAAATAGTAAGTTTTTGGAAAAATGAAATACTTGAGTAAGAATAAGCCATTTTCTCATGAAATGAAAAGATGCGACACACTTGTGGGTATTTGTTGGCCTCAAAATGAAATTTCGGTCGAAATTCATAGGTCATGCATATCGTAACTCATTTTGGATCAAAATTATGGTTGATTTATGGTTTGTGCTTTGAACAACGATTTTTCTCGATTCGACATGAATTCTTTGATGTAATATGTCTGCTCTACATCACCTGATGCTCAGTTACATCATGCCCCACGTAAGACTGGGTCTACATCTGATGTACCATGTCTGCTCTACATCACCTCACCATCTAAAATTGTGTAAAATCATGACTTAAAACAAAGCACTTGTTTTGGCTCACTGCAAGTTTGGATAGGGCTAAAGCTTGGCATGACATCCCTTCAAGTGAGACACACACAATGGATCAGTTGGATTTCTAAACCATATCTTGGTAGGCCTTATAAACTATCACGAAGGATTCAATGGGTTTATATTCACTCTCAACAGCTATCTATGATGTGGCCCACCTAAGTTGTGGATTGGCCTGATTTCCATGCATGTGGCCCACTATGAAAGAGTGCATCTGATTGATGGGGTGGATCTCTGTCTCACATCACAATGGGGCTCATAGAGCTCAACCTCATGATACCTTTTCCCATATATATGCATAGAGAGAGAGAGAGAGAGAGATTTTACTGTGGGTAGCCCACTGTCTTAAAAGTCACGCAGGTTGGATGCTTTTCACAGCAGATAGCCAGGATGGCTATGAATTAGAATTACAAAGCAACGTTCACACTACAGTAGATGTGATTTGTTAATCATGGCCCAACTAAACAGGGCCCACCAGATGGGTAACTCTGACAATCTCAGCAAAGGGGCTGGAACTGTCAATGGGCTGACATCCATATAAGCTTGGCCAGCCCACAGCACGGTTTCACCAACCATTCGAGCGGTAGATTATCCCCCCCGAGTCAACTTAGTGGTCGACATGCGCCAAATCTCCACGTGTGCCACATGGGCCACCATCACTCTGACAGATGGCGTGGATATAACACATACACCACAGCGGGCCCTACAGCGTAGAGCGTCTCTGGGTGCAGCGCATGTACCGTGACATGTTCCATCATCATTCCCCCACATCTTCATCATTTTCCTCCAATCGTCCACGTCCTTCGAGTGGACCAATGCATACATGCACATCCATCTTTTCCACCCTAACATGCCACATGTAACGCCATGATATATATGTGCTTTATCCATGCCTTTCATCTACTTTCACGTATCGTTTCAGAGCATGAGTCCAAAAATGAAGCAGATCCAAATCTCATTTGGACCACACTAAAGGAAAAACTGATGATTAAATACCCACCATTAAAAACTTCTTAGGGACAAGAAAAGTTTTTAATCAAGCTTTGCATTTCCCCTTCACCTAGGTCCGTGTGACCTTATCAACATGTTGGATGGCAAAATAAATATTACGGTAGGCTTAAGGAAGTTTTAGTGGTGGGCGTTCAATCACCACTGTTTTCCTGTGGATCTGCCTTATTTTTGTGCTCATGCCCTAAAATGAGCTAGTAAAATGGATGGACCGCGTGGATTAAAAAGCATATATTATGGTTATGGTGGGCCCACAGAGCACCAATACGTCGGTACTGGTGGATATACAATCTGGGTCCATTCCAGTGTGCACACATGACCGGATTCGGTTGGTCAGACGTGCCGCCCAAGCCCATATACTTATCTTGGTTTGACGTGTAGCCCAAGCCCGTCCGGATTGCCTGACCCCCGGGTAGACAGATATTCGTGTGCTCGAGGATGTGTGAGGTCCACAGACATGTATATCATAAATCCACTCCGTCCATCTGTTTTGTAAGATCACAATAGGTTAGTAGTCGAAAAATTAGGAAGATCCAGAAATCATGTGGTCCATACCACACTAAACAGTGGGGATTAAACGCCTGAGGTGACAGAAGTTTTATATCAGGATAATATTTGTTTTCACATTTAATCTGAGTAGTAATAACCCTTTGAACGGTTTGGATGGCATATAAACATCATGTTAAGCTCTAGGGAGGTTTCAGTGGTGGACGTTTCCATTCCAACTGTCTCGTTGGTGTGGCCCATCTGAGTTTTGGAAATTCATGATTGCAAGGTAATCCTCCGATTTTGGTCTTTTAAAACAGATGGACGGATTGGATTTGTCACAGACGTATCCGTAGACTCCACGAAGCCCCTCGCCCAGGTATATCGGAGGCAATCCGCTGCCGTACAAGTGACCCGTAATCAATGCATACGTTCCAGAAGAAGCGAAATAAAAAACTAGTAAGGGTATTTTCGAAACTTGGCAATTTCAATATACGGAGCCAACTTCAGAACGTGGTCGAAAGTTCGAAACAGAAACGATTGTTAGTGTACCGTGTTAGTTCACCACTGTTTTAAAACTGGTGGTGACCCTGCAATCAAACAACATGGCATAATATTACGCCAATCAAGACCGTCCAACATGGCATATTTTATGGACGGATCAGAAATGAAAAATACTATGAAAAAGTAACAATTTGAATTTTTCTTCGGACTTTATTCCGCTGACTACTCACTACTATCCGTCCATTCGACGGACGTTAATTGGAAGATTAGAATGTCTTCATCAGTTTAATTTTAGATACATGGTCCATTTAAAATGCTTTCCACGAATTTGATGTTGTAGATGGTCGCACATGAGTGCCATGTGAGATGAGTTTGAGTCGCCACCATTTTCCAAATGGCAGTCAACTAACATAAAAAACTGTTTCCGTCACCCGGCCAAAATGAAGAGGAGTGGATTTGGTGCCGCCCCGGCATCACCAAAGACGGTGCAGCCCTTACCTCGAGGGCCCACCTTGATCGATAAATTCTACATCCACGCCTTCCATACTTTTCAAATTGTTTTAATTCATGATCTAAAAACTGAAGAAGATCTTGGACCATACCACAGAAAACAGTGATGGCTGACCATTAAAAACTTATTATGGGTCACAAAAGTCTTCGATTAAGATGATATTTATTTTTCCTCCATAAAGGTTTCTTTTAACCTTTTTGACAGGTTAGATGGAAAATAAACGTTACGGTGGGCCCTGGGAAGTTTTTAATGATGGGCCGTTCAATCATCACTATTTCCTATAGTATGGTTCACATGAGATTTGGATCTTTTTCATATTTTTTATTCCTGATCTAAAATGATCTGAAAAAACAGATGGACGGTGTGGATATAGTATATATATATGCATGAAGATGGGCCCCACGGTAAGGGCCGCACTGTCTTGGGTGAACCCGGAGCCGCACTTAATCCGCTCCCAACGTGATCCCCCAGCTTCTTGTCAACGGAACTCGCTCGACTGTGAGACTGAATTTTCATCGCATAAATCTAGAAAATACATATATATCTTATAGATCTGAAACGTTCTTAAAATTAGAAACAAATTCAAAATCCATTTATAAGAAAAAAAATAGTATAATAATTTCATAATAATCTCTAAATATACATGAATAATTAGACGGTTAAAGAGAAAGGAAAGAATTTCTATGATAAAATTATAAAATATTACATTAATAGAAATAACTATAACAAATTACTTTATAGTCGGCTTTGATCTCATACACGCACAATATTCATCCATTGGAACGCGAAGTAATTTATCTATTTCACGCAAGCGACTTCACTAGATAAATACAGATTGCTCCACCATCTCTCTATATAAAAAACGTTGGGCGTAAGAAAACAACATGCGTCTGGCACCGGCCAAAACGCGGACGCAGAGAGAGAGAAAGGCGGTTTCTTCTTACTGTTATAAAGATAACCGTTTTTCTTCTCTCTCCATCTCTTCGTCCTCAAGAAATTCATTCTCCGAAACCCTAACCTCTTTCTATCAGAATCTCTCTGTAGATGCACGGTAATCCTCTCTCTCTCTCTCTCTCTCTCTCTCTCTCTCTCTCTCTCTCTCTCTCTCTCTCTGTTTCGCATTTATTTGAGATACTGAGATTACGGATTTCAAGATCAGATCATTCTCGGTTTTGTACTTCTTTAATGGGGTTATATTGATTGCTTCATTTTGTTTTTGGAAGAGAACTATTTTGTTTTTGGAGATTTTAGCTCGAATTCCTTGAGAAAAACGTCCGGATTGAAGTTAGTTTTGCGATTTTTAGGTGACTTTTAGCTCGAATTCGTTGAGAAAAACGTCCGCAAGAGGATTAGTTTTTTATATTTGTAGGTGTGTTTTTTTAGCTCGAAAGGCTCCCGAAAAACGTCTGGAAAGTGGTTAGCTTTGTGATTTTAGGTGATTTTTTAGCTCAAATTACTTGAGAGAGAATAAAAAAATCGGGATTGCGGTTAGTTTTGTGATTTCTAGCTCGAATTCCTTGAGAAAAACTATAGAATTGCGATTAGTTTTGTGATTTCAGGTGATTTTTTTAGCTAGAATCCCTCGATAAAAATGTCAGGATGTCTGTTAGTTTTGTGTTTTTTAGCTCAAATTCATTGAGAAAAACGTTGGGATGGTGTTATTTATATGAATTTAGCTGATGTTTAGCTCAAATTCCTTAAGAAAAACATCAGGATTGCAGTCAGTTTGTGATTTGAGGCCGAAGGATAGCACCTGCTTTTTTTCTTCTTTTTTCTTTGTGATTTTTAGGCTCAAGGATATTGCACTTTTGTAATTTTCAGTTGATTTTAGAGCAGCCTATGGTGCAGTTATTTTTGTAATTTTTAGGTGATTTTATGTCAAAAGATAAATGGGATTGCTCCATTGGTTGATTGATTGAAGATGCTCTGCTATTCCTTCTTTCCTCTGCCTTTCTTGCTGTTTGAACGTAGCGTTGTGTAATCTCACTAAGAATCTTTAGAAGGAGAAAAATCTGCTTTCCTTTTCCTTGATTGAAGTTTTTAAGCTTGAATTTGTGAATATTCCTTACAGTGATATTGAAATTGTAGTGATTCATGTTCTTCTTTTGTTTCTCATGTGATTTTGGTTTGCTGATTTTAGGTTAACAGAACAGAAGAAATTCCTTTCAGGTTGAACTTTATCTGGAATTTGTAGGTCTGATCTTCATTGATGGTTAACTCAATGCATTACAGACTGGTATTCGGATCTATTTGTAGCGATGATGATATCTTACATAAACCGACTCCATTTTTTAAGGCTTAGTGATTTAGGATCTAGCAGTCCAATTTAGATTCTTATTAGTGTTTCTGCCGGTTTCTTTGAACCCTAGATTAGAGAAATTGTAAAAACTTGAAATCATGGACAACAGAAGAAAAGATTGTGCTTGTTTGGATCTCTTAGGGGGTAGAGATTCTAAAACAGAAAGAATTAATGGCCCGGGGAATCATACTGATCATGGAGAATCAGTGTCAGAGACTATCCATGATCAGGAAGCGTTGGTCTCGGACTCCGAAAGTTGCACTACCAGCCCATTTCCAAGGAAGTTTGATTGTTTAGGCGACGGCCAGATACTGCTGGAAGAGGGAGATAAAGATTATAGTTTTGTCAAGCGCATCTTCCTTGCTGGCATGGGCAGTCTTGCAAAGAACACTAGCGTCGAGGCCATACATAGAAACCAGCATTCAAGTTTCTTGGGGAAATCCCGGTTGCAAACATTCCGAATTTATTCAGAGGCTATGATGAAGAAGTGTGGAGACAATATCAATATGAGGTTCGCTTGGTATGGTGCTTCTAAGGATGATATTTGTGGGATTCTACAGCATGGTTTTGGTCAGTATGAAACGCCTGAAAATGGTGGATTGTATGGCTATGGTCTCTATCTTTCTCCTGCAGGCTCTTCAGTTAACAGGTATGCTGAAAAATCACAACTTATACTGGTTTTATATGTGTGTAAAGGCTGTTAATGGGTCAGGTTCGGATCCTAGAGTTCCCAGATCTGGTCTAATTGGATTCTGGTCTTGCCAGGTTAGTACCTTTGGGTCCAGGTCTTGTTTTCTAGGACCCAGATCTGATTGGGTTTCGGGTACCAATCCGGTCTCTGGACCTTGTTTTCCAGTCAGGTTTGAGGCTGTCAAATGAGGACATTGTCATGGTCAGCCCACTTGAATGGAAGGATTAAATGACACGGTTGTATTGTGTGATAGTTTGACACATGGGAGGTGCTATGGATTGGCAGACCTCATCCCATTGCTAAAATACTTAAATGTATCCTTCAACATATATAAGATTACTTAATCTGATCCAAGACAGTGGACCCAGACCCGACTAGGCCTGGTTGAAAAACTGGGTCAATGAGGCAGACCCAAACCCAACCGACTACTAAATGGGTATGAAAAATTGGACCCAGAAGCATTAACATTGGGTCAGGTCCATGGGGTTCCCATGGGTCTGGATACCCATTAACAGCCTGTGTGCGCTTATTAGATCTATGGAACAGGAGAATTTGAATCATGAAATTCCCCTGTACAAAAATCTAACTTAACTGCATTGTTATCCAGTGTGGCATCTTCAAATGCCGACGAGAATGGGTTGAGGCATGTATTGTTTTGTCGAGTGATATTGGGAAACCTGGAGGAGGTTCTTCCTGGTTCAAGACAGTTCCATCCAAGCTCTGAGGAGTTCGATTCTGGTGTAGATAATCAGTCATCTCCCAAGAAATACATTGTCTGGAGTACGCACATGAACACTCATATCTTACCAGAATACACCATAAGCTTCAGGTTGCCTTCTCTTACCACCAGAGGTTTGTAATTGAACTTCACCATTCCTATTCCTGTTAGAATATCTCAAGGTCCAAAAAATATATGAACTCTACATTTTTGGGATTCGGTTTCATGGGAGCGGTACTTCTTTCCAGGATTTCGAAGGACGCGAGAGCCTTTGAGGAAACCCAGCTCAGCTTGGATGCCGTTTCCCAAGTTGATAACCATGCTGTCGGGGTCCTTGCCCTCCTCTACAATCAGCTTGATTAAAAGACACCACAATGACTACATGGTAAATATACCTGAAATATCAAGTTCGCTTCAGTTTATAGTATTTCTGTTATAGATGGTATGGTCTTTTCAGTATTTTGATCTTGTGAAAAAAAAAAAAAAAAACATCTCTGCAGGAAAAGAAAATCACGCGGGAGTATCTTATACAGCGAGTGAGACAGTTAGCAGGAGACAAGCTGCTGGTAGCGGCTATTAGATCTTTTCGAGGGAAGGTAATGGAATAGAGGCGTTTTATTCAAGGTCACTGGAATTGTAGATTGTAATCCATCCAATTCACAAACGTTCTTTGAATGCAATGTTATTAAAGGAATTGATGGTACATGTTTTACTACTGAGGATTGCAAATCGAAGCCACTTGTATAGCCAAGCCCATCTCCTTCATGCCAGCACACAAATGTCAAGTCAGGATACATGTGTATGAATTAACCAAGCCAACCACTGGGTTGGCCCTGCCCTGTTAGATTCCATGGCCCAAAAATCAGGCTGCTGCAACCATCATTTTATTTGTTCAGTATATAGTCTCGACCGGTTGCTAGTGTCCCGTCTGATGCATGGATTGGATGTTTACCACACATGCCCTATCGGCATCTACCTAAAGTGTAGACGGGCTAGGATACCATCCCACATGGCCATGTGGCTATAGGTATGTGCGTTTGTTCACCATGAGAATGCAGCTCTTACTGCACTCTTATGATTCTGACGCAGGGATGAACGTGATGAGGATAACTACTCCGAATTCACGGAGCTTCTCTGGACTCCTCACAGAGACTTCTCGAATCCACGAGGAAAGAAAACAAAAAATAGAAATAAATTCTAATAAATTCGAAATTGATTAATTGATGAATAAAAATGAGTTCACAACCCTTTAAATAGGGGTACCAAGCAATGGGAAAGAAATCATAATCAAACTACAACTCAAACTCGTTGAATCCGCGACTTACTATAAATAGTAAACTTACTATTTATAGACGGTCATGGTGTCTACTAGTGCGCAAGGTTTTCCGCCAAAAATAATAAGTGTCCTATTTGGCTTCACCAAACCGTTCTCCTAATTATTCTAAGCTCTTTTCACGTTGGGCGCAACTCCTAAAGCCCGACGGATGAAGAGTTATAATCAAACTAAAACTTACTATTTATAGTAAAAACGAAATTAAAATAGGGAAACGACCATCGATCCAGGAGTTTTTTGCAATTTTGGGCTGCGTAACCCGACATAGCGGGGTTGGTTGGTTAAAGTAGCTCGTGCTACTCCAAAATCATATATTTTACGTCAGATAACTCATCCCGGATTGCGAGATACGCCCGATCTAAGGTCCGACGGCCCGAATCACTTCTGTCGTCGACTGAGTCTTTTCTGATCCATCTTGGCCATGAAACTGTATGCGACCCGCTCTACATCAGTCCCCTCCACTTCAAAAGAACTCGTCATCGAGCTCTCATCCTGCGCTGGTTCATGATACTCAGTCAAGTCCGCGACGTTGAAAGTCTATGAGATCGCCATGTCATCTGGAAGATCAACAACATAAGTGTTGTTATTGATCTTTCGAATGATTGGGACGGGTCCAATCTTCTTATTTTTCAACTTGTTGTACGTCCCGGTCAAAAATCTCTCTTTGCACATATGGACCATAACGCGGTCGCCTACCTCGAACACTTTTTGTCGCCGATGCTTGTCCGCTTGTTCCTTGAACTTCTCATTCGAGGCATGTAGCTTGGTCTGTACTTCTGCATGGATGCCCATGATCTTGTCTGCCATATATTTTGCTGTAATGCTCGTGCCTGGGTGCTTGGGTAAAGGGACCAAGTCAAGTGTGTGGCGAGACACTCGTCTGTAGATAATCTGGAACGGTGATCTCCCTGTCGAGCGGTTCACCATGTTGTTGAATACAAACTCTCCTTAAGACAAGGCCAAATCTCACTGCTTCGGTTTTTCTCCTGAAATACAGCGAAGGAGGTTTCCCAACGTGCGATTCACAACTTCGGTCTGCCCATCAGTCTATGGGTGGTAAGTACTGCTGAATTGAAGTCGTGTATCGAATCGATTCCATAAAGTCCGCCAAAAGTGGCTAATGAACTTCGTGTCACGATCGAAAGTAATGATCTTGGGGACCCCGTATAGCCGTACGACCTCCCTGAAAAATAGATTCGCCACGTGTATTGCATCGAGGGTCATCTTGCACGGGATAAAGTGCGCCATCTTGGAGAAACGATCTACCACCACGAACATCGAATCCATGCCGCATTGTGTTCGTGGGAAACCAAGCACGAAATCCATTGATAAATCCTCCTAAGGACTATCAGGTACAGGTAATGGGGTGTAGAGGCCCATATTCTGAGATTATCCCTTGGAGGTCTGACAAACATGACAACATTGTACAGCTTTTCCCACATCGCATACTAATTATGGCCAGTAATACCGCTCTTCCACAAGAGCTTGCGTCTTGTCTCGCCCCAGGTATCCATCGAGGCCACCTCCATGTATCTCCTGAATAATCCGCTCCCTCAGAGAACTTTGAGGGATGCACAATCGATTCCCTTTATAGAGAAAATCGTCCTGTATATGAAGGTCACTGGGGTGACCTTCTTGGCACTTCATCTAAAAATCTTTGAAGTCTCCATCCTCGGCATACAGCTCCTTGAGACAGTCGAAGTTAACCACCTCGTTACTCATCGTAACAAGTAGTGATGCACGACGGCTAAGTGCATCAGCCACCTTGTTCTACTGCCCTGACTTGTGCTTCAGAACGAACGTGACTTCCTATAAAAACGTAACCCATCTAGCATGCACACGATTCACGTTAGTCTGACTATTAATAAACTTTAATGCTTAATGGTCAGTATGCAAAACAAACTCTCTTTGAATCAGATAATGCCGCCAATGTCGCAGCGCCTGAACAACTGCGTACAAGTCAAGCTCATAAGTCGACCACTTCTTTCGGGCTTCGCTGAGCTTCTCGCTGTAGAAGGCTACTGGCCTGCCTTCCTGTGATAATATTCCTTCAATTCTGACATATAAAGTGTCACACTCAACCTCAAATAATTTGTCGAAATTAGGAAACATCAAGACCGGTGTTGTAGACAAACGATGCTTGATCTCGTGAAAGCTCTTGTCAGCTTTATCGGTCCACTGGAACGGTCCTTTTTTCATGCAATTTGTTATAAGTGCGACTATGGTGCTAAAATCTCGCACAAATCAACGATAGAAAGTCGTCAACCCGTGAAAACTCCTCACCTCATGAATGTTTGTCGGGATCGATCATTCCCTAATAGCTCGCACATTTTCATCATCCACACGAATGCCTGTGGACGTTACAACAAATCCTAGAAACAACAAGCTGTCAGTTAAAAAACTACGCTTTTTCAAGTTGAGGTACAACTTGTTAATTTATAGGACCTGCATCACCTGCCTGAGATGTTTCCTGAGCTCCGCCTCATCCTGACTATATATCAATATGTCATCAAAATATACTATCACAAATCGGCCAGTGAACAGTTTTAGAACTTGATTCATTAAACGCATAAAAGTACTTGGTGCATTCAATAGGCCGAAGGACATGACCAGCCACTCATACAACTCTTCCTTGGTCTTGAATGCCGTTTTTCACTCATCACCGGGTCGAATACGAATCTGATGGTACCTGCTCCTTAGATATAGTTTAGAGAACACCTTAGACCCTTCTAACATATCGAGCATGTCGTCCAACCGTGGTATTGGGAACCGATATTTGATGGTATTGCGCTAGCTTCCATCTTTTTTTATGTTAATAATGCTGGTACGGCACATGAGCTCATGCTTTCTCTCAAGAGACCCTTACGGATCAATTCCTCCACTTGCCCCTGAAGTATCTCACACTCCTTCGAACTCATCCGATAATGAGGGCGGTTGGGCAGACTAGCCCCAGGGATGAGGTCTATGTGATGTTGGATGTCCCTCATGGGGGGCAATCCATCAGGTAAATCCTCAGGCCAGACTTCTTTAAATTCGTTTAGTAACAGTCTTAAACTTGGAGGGATGTTTGAAGGTTCTTCTTCCTCGCCCTTCACCACTATGGCGTATACCTCGCCGATTTCCTTGGATTCCTCCATGAAATCTCGAATGGTCAAGAGGGAACTCCCCTCCACTTAAGAGGCTTCAGGGTGGTTCTCTGGTGTTATAAGGGCAAGGATTATTTTTCGACTATCCTTGACAAATACGTAAACATTATCTCGTCCCCGATGGGTCGCATCACGGTCCGACTGCCAGGGTCGACCGAGTAACATATGACAAGCTTCCATATCGACCACGTCACAAAGTATTTGATCCTTATAATTTTTGCCAATTGAAAACGAGATAGTGCATTATTCAGTTACCTTGGTCTCATTCACCTTTTTTATCCAACCAATTGAGTACGGGGAAGGATGTTTCATCATTGGTAGCCGTAACTTGTCCACCATCACTCTCGAGACGATGTTCTCGCTACTACCACTATCTATGATCACATCACAGACCTTTCCGTTGACGAAGTGGCCTGGTTGTCCACAGCGGTAACAATTGTTCGACCTTGGCCTAGCATAAGGATTTGGAATCCTACTCGAACCCGCTGTTGTGGGTGCTGCACGTTGAGGTCTGGATGAGCCACTCCCCGTATCACGGTTTGCAGTTGTATGAAGTTGAGGTACTGAGTCTTTTCCTCGTTGCAGCACTAGATCCTGCGTGGGACCCGTCATGGGGGGTCGAGTTGAAGGATATAGACGAGTAGGAGCTCTTGCAAGTTGTGTTTCTGCCCTACCCGCTAATTGAACTGTTTCATCCACGGTCCCGACTAGGTACATCTAAACTCGGTCCTGAATTGTCAGTCGCAACCCACCTATAAATCGTGCCACCTTCTATGACTCAGATTCTGACAGATCGTTTCGTGTAGCCAATCATTAGAATTCTTCAGTGTAATCTGTGACGGTTCGATTTTCTTGTCTGCAATTTTGATATTACTGGAATAATATCTGCTCATAATCATTGAGGAGAAATCGTGATCGAAGAAGATGTCTCATCCGTAGCCATGATGAGATAGGCGCCTTGTTCTAACGGGCTCGTGAGAGTTGTAATTGTTTCCACCATGCAGAAGCACTAGATTTTAATTTAAACGTTACCAATTTTATCCTTTTATGATCTGGCACGTTCATATAATCAAAATATCTCTCTACTTCGGCTAGCCAATCGAGAAAATCTTCTATACGTAATAAACCGTTAAAACTAGGAAGTTCAGCCTTACCTCGATAGTCTCTTTCAACACGATCTAGATGATCACCTCCATGGATTGGTCGTCAAGTAAAACCCTCATTAAGGTCCCCGTCGCTAGAATTCGAATCATCTGATATAGCCCTACGGCAAAATCGAGGTTGCGTCGTACAGCAACCATGGGTGGTGGAGCCACCATGGCTGGGGGAGCAACCAAAGGTGGTGGAGCACCGCCTAGGGCTTGGAGCGGAAGTAGCGCATCCGCAAGACGGTCGAGAGTTGCCTGCAGCCCTTGCATGGTCAACTGACTCTCCCGGTGGAAAGCTTCCATTCTTTTCGAAAGATAACGAATCTCTTGATCACCATTCACAAAATTTTGATTCATACCTTCATTATTTGCCATCGGCCCGAGAGGAATCCTTACTCTGATACCAATTAATGCAGGGATGAACGTGATGAGGATAACTACTCCGAATCAACGGAGCTTCTCTGGACTCCTCACAAAGATTTCTCGAATCCACGAGGAAAGAAAGCAGAAAATAGAAATAAATTCTAATAAATTCAAAATTGATTAATTGATTAATTGATTAATAAAAACGAGTTCACAACCCTTTAAATAGGGGTACCAAGCAATCAGAAAAAAAATCAGAATCAAACTACAACTCAAACTCCTAGAATCCGCGGCTTACTATAAATAGTAAACTTACTATTTATAGACAATTGTGGTGTCTACTAGTGTGCAAGGTTAGGCCAAAAATAGTAAGTGTCCTATTTGGCTTCACCAAACCGTTCTCCTAATTATTCTAAGCTCTTTTCACGTTGGGCGCAACTCCTAAAGCCCGACGAATGAAGAGTTATAATCAAACTAAAACTTACTATTTATAGTAAAAACGAAATTAAAACAGAGAAACGACCATCAATCCAGGGGTTCTTGGCAATTCCGGGCTGTGCAACCCAGTTTTTTAAAATTCCGGGCTGCGCAACCCGGCGTAGTGGGTTTGGTTGGCTAAAGTAGCTCATTCTACCCCCAAAATCAAATATTTTACGTCAGATAACTCATTCTGGATTGCGAGATACGCCCGATCTAAGGTCCGACGGCCCAGATCACTTCTGTCGTCAACTAGGTCTTTTCTAATCCATCTTGGCCATGAAATTGTCTGCGAACCGCTCTACATCAGATTCACCCATAGTTTCCACCTAGCCACAATGCAGGCATGAATTCCATATCCCCAGATTTCTTAAGCCCATGCGCCTGTTGACATGGACGCCAAGCCAGCATGGCATGATAGGTCGAAGATCCAATCCATCCGTTAGAATGGTTACACTATATTGATGATGTAGCTCAAGAATCAGATTTACTTGGGTATCTAACACATGCCACGACGCCCAAATGAGGTTGATCCACTGGTCAGGTGGACAACAGTTTGGCTGATTTTATTATATTAAATCCAACCTATCCATCTGTTTCCAATTTTGGGGCCCGCATGCTGGGTGGGCCAGATTTATTTTTGAGAAAACATGTAGGAGGACCAACCAGATGGATGGATTGGAGATGGCACGTATGTGCCATGCCGGCTCATACGGTGTGTAGATGAGCTTTATTGCACACATGAGTCCGCTTAGGAAAGCTCCCATATCTGTCGCTTTAGTCTCTTTTGAGAAAGGAGGTATATTTGGGTTCTTTTCTTTACTTTGCTTCAGCAACCAAGGTCGATGGCTTATACACCAAGCATTCCATGACGTTTGCTGAAGCATCTGCAATCAATCAGGTGATGCTGATCGTTAATTTATCATCCACTTTGATGGTGGAAGGGGGCCATTACGGAATAATCGAGCTGGCAATGATCAACTTCAGGACAGATGATCCATAAATAGAAGTAAAGGATAGAGCTTGCAGATGTTATCTTCTAAAGGCATCGACGGTGTAGATCAATAGAACAGAGGAAATCAGCCTCTTTAGAAACTGAAATTTTGTTATTGCTACTTCCAATATAAGAGTTCCACATCATTCATTTTACGTATTTCATGCCACTATTCGCCCGTGGAAGGAAAGAATCTAATATTAAAGACCCTTGCTGCCTATTATGCTCGATACCCCTAGTAGCTTAAAAATCTTCCGAAAATCACACTCGTCTCTACTGCGAGTAGCATTTGGTCAGTTTTACCACTCCACTGCAATCATCTGAAGGACTTAAAAATGAGTACCTTTTGAGATGCAACTTGCCCTTTAATTGATGGTATTCTTGTAATTTCAATCCCCCTGCGGTATGCACTGACCGCACGGATGGGAACCTGTGCTTTGTTGCTGCCTCTATAATGACTTTGTGACATCCTACTCCAACATTTATTAAGCTAGATCATGTGAAAGTTCAGCACAATGAGTATATTTGAAGCTAGAGTTTGTTGATGCATTTTTGAAGTTAGAGTTGATCATGGCAAAGTGAAGATAAATTAATTCTCTTGTAAAGTGTAAAATATTATGAAAACTCTCTTTTTCTATCTCTACGTGTAGACACGTGCATTTTCCTCACCCTACTTCTAGCTTATCATCGCAGGATTCTTAGTATAACATAATAAATAGGATTAGCCTTTCGTCTCCACCATATATAAATGAGTACAAGTAGGGGTGTACAATACGAGTAGGAGGGGGGCCGAATGATTGTTTTCAAGATAGCTTAAACTTTATGGAAGGATGGAAGGAGGCGTTTTAAAGTAAAATTAAGGGTATTTTCGTCATTTCTGAAGAGTGTAGTTAGCCTTGTCAATGGGCTGGACTAGGGTTGGGCCAGCTTCTGTCCAAGCCTGGCTTACATTGTTCAACTTAAGCCCCTAACCCAGCCCAGGTCCGTGATGGGTTAAAATAGTCCAGCCCAAGCCTAGCCCGGAACATTTACACAGTGCCTGGCCCGAGCCTGAGCCCATAAACAACTTTCAATATGAGAGTTCAAATGGAATGGACAAAAATAGCCCTCTCATCATTAAATGGAATGGACAAAAATACCGCTCTCATCATTTTACAGAGGCATTTTGCAGGTCCATTTACTTTTGAGACTTACCAAATCCCCAAACTACCTCTGCAGCAACTCGGGTTGGAGTCATCATTTTATAGTGCACCACCTCTCGGTCCAGCAGTAAGACCCAGCAATGGTGTCATGCCATGAACAGAAAATGAAGAGGACGCAGTGGGCCATCTCATTGGGAGGGTTGGAGGTGAGGGAGAGAGGGAGAGAGGAAGAGTAGGGCGGCTCCAACCAGCGCGCTTGAGAGAGGGAGAGAGAGAGAGGGAGAGAGAGAGAGAGAGAGAGAGAGAAGAAATGAGATTGTAAAGCCCTAACGGGCCGCATTTTGCATTTAAAAAATAGGGCTCGTATTTAAAAGACCAAGCCCTCAGCCCTGACACTCCAGCCCGGCCCATTAGCAGCCCTACGTGTAGCTAATCTGTCTCTTTTGCATTTAAAAAATGAGGACACTTTGATACTCAAGCAAAGCATGGTGGTTAATGCACAAGTACTAAGAATGGACACGTGAACTTGGACTAAACTGTAAAAATCAGTCCCTAGTTACCTTTCCCAAAAAAAATAATAATAATAATAATTAATCAGGCTCCTATTTGACATGGCTCTTAAACAAAAGGTTGAATTGATTTGTGTTCGTAGCAGATTGATTGTTGGATATTTGGGAGACGAGTGAAAATTGAAAATATTCAAATGGTTTAATTTTGAACAAACAGATGCTTATTAAAGAGATCAGGATCATTAAATCAATTTTGAGTTTTGGACGATGGCCTACCTCGATTTGTTCCATGACCTCCATATTCTAGTTGAATTAATCCTCTGGCATGCGTACAATTCCAAAGTCCCTGATTATCAAATGACCATACCATGCTAGACTACATCAAATAACTCTTTCTTCGACCGCTTCACCATCTCTCCTTTTTCCTATGCCTAGAAAACCTCTCTCTCTCTCTCTCTCTCTCTCTCTCTCTCTCTCTCTCATGCACTATCATGGCACTTCCTGTACTACTCTTCTTTACCCACAGGCTTTAGAAGAGAATACACTTGCTTTTCATGGAGTCGTCTCAGAGCAAAGGAGGAGCCATCCAGCCTTTCGCATGCAGTAAAAAGCAGGAACTGATTATAGCAGTTGCAATTGTCAGTTGAGGAACTTGTTCATGACTTCTTCATAAATGAATTTGTCGCTGAATGAGAATTGTGGAATTTTCTTCTATTGCATGCTTTTTTTTAGTGGGCTATGTTCTGCTATCCATCTCTCCATCTCCTCCACAAAACTACCATCTTTATCCCTCTCATGTAAAGAGAGAACAGAATTTATAAACACCCAAATCGATTGGAAGGAGATTAGAATTTCCAAACCATGGATGATAATGATTACAGTATAGGGGAGATGAGCCTCTGATTCTCTCATTTTGATGGCCCAGATCAAAGCCTGCACTGTGCGATGGTTGAAAGCTGAATTTTGCACTGTCTCAGGTAATCCTGTCCCTCGATTCTGAGGTCTTGTTCTTGTTGGATGCGTTGGGTGGGACTTCTAGCGTGCCTTATTACTGGTTGATTTTCTTTACACAGTGCCAAAGTGAGCACACCTATGACCAATGCAACACCATATGGCAGACTGAAGATGAACCTAATCATGGCCATAAAATTAAGGGCATGCAAAATGGATGGTGGAGCATACCATTTTTGAAGTTACTCAAATGGCCCTGATTGCCCAATTAGGGTAATATGTCCAGTGTGCAATCCAAGGTTAGTCCTTCCTATCTAGCCCCACATAAAAATTTTATTCTCAGTTTTGGATTAGTGCAAGTACTTTCCCTCTAATAGAGGGGATGAAAGAATCTGTTCCAAATGTCAAAGATACTCTTACATGAGTTCGTTTTGCCAGTGTGGGATGGGGCCTACCCTTGTGTATACAACAGCATTCAATACGCCCATCAGGGTCAGTAAATGTTGGATGCCAAAAAATCATGCTAATCCTATCATTGAGTGGGCCACGCGATAGAAAACAATGGAGAAACACAATTCTCTAAATTTACACCGTGGGCCACCTGATGGTAGGATCAGCCAGATTTTTGGCATATCTGGTTTCCATGGTGGGCTGACCATGTGGAACGAGTTGGATGACACACATACACACTCCCGGTAGGGGGTCAAAACAGTCAATAGTTCAAATATAGGGTGTTAATAGACAGAATCATAATGAATCTGTGAAGAGGGGAGGTACTTGCAACAATCCAGAGGGTAACTGTTTACAATTATTCCAAAATTTCACTGGAACATGAGTTTGAACTGGTACTTTGCTGTCAATAGGCAGATCCAAATTGAAGATAACACACAGGAACAAGATACAAGCTGCTCATGAGGCCGATCCCACCAACCACACTGGCTTGAACATCAAATGGGTCGCACATTTAAAAGATAGAAATGGATGGTTGACTGAAATAAGATGTATAGCTTACCTGAGATGGGGCTAATGGAGGGGCTCACCTGATGAGTGTCCTCTCTATCCATCTCACATGAACAGAGATGCTTACCACTTACAAATGGTGTAAAAATTGCAGTAAATGAGAGAGAGAGAGAGAGAGAGAGAGAGAGAGAGAGAGAGAGAGAGATTAAACAACCAAAATGAATGAATTACCGAATACGATATAAAATTTACCAAAATACAATATGAATAAATCATTAAGGGTGCGTTTGGTTGCACCAAATATCATCAAAGTTCATGATTAAATCAGTTTAATTTGGTGTAAAACATGATGAAATTTCATGATATTTGGTGCGACTAAACACAGCCTAAATTACAAGATACTTATAATGAGTCCATATATATTATAATAATATCTCAAAATTGGGTATTCTTGCCACTCCCACATAGTAAATGTACACTAGAAATACAAAGGCATCTGAAGCATGCTATTGTGAAGAAAGCAGTGTGCACCATACCTCATCAGCTGATACAAGCTCTTTGGTTGGGTAAAACTGATGAGTAGAGGATGTCACTGCTTATTCTCTCTCCATGTCCTCTCCTCTTCTTCCTTGTTCCACACTAGCGCATTCAATTGTCGCTCCAGCTGAAAAAAATGCAAGGTTATAGAATCCACGAAACTTAAATCCCACATGTCGTATGGAGGAATTATATGATTGCCGGGCCTAAGGATTACATGTAGCAATCTCGGGTTTTCAGTTTGTAAGAGTGAGGCCCATGGTTCAGTGATCCAGATCCTTGATCTGATGGGTTCCCTTCCTGAATGGACAATGGCCGAAAGATATCTTCAATTGGACAGTCCTAACTGTTCATTTGGTGGCCTGCAAATAAATGGCTATAAAGACCTAGTACAGAAATGGCCCACATTCAGCTAAAAAGAGTTCAAAGATGGAATGGCTAGGATCCTCCTATCTATGAGTATTTTGCAGCCCAAATCACCAAACCATGAGCCCCACTTGGGCAAGCTAAAAACTCAAGGATACAATCTCTGTCCAGCAGGCTGAGCCTGGGCTGGGCAAATGATGGGTTACGCTCAATAGGTGCAACACCCGCAGTTCCTAATTTGAGTCCAAGACATTTCCAGGCCCAACAATTGCGACACGTACTTGGGTTGTGGATCATGTTTATTTATTTATTTATTTGTGAAAAATGATAATTCCTTGGCCGATAGTAACAACAAACGCATATGACATCATATGCAGTCATATGGTAAACAAATATAAATAGCCCACCTGAGCATTCTTCATCTTCAACATCTGCAACTCTTTGGCAATGCTCTCGATGCTGTCATCAAGACAACTTTGAGTACGATGCTGAAAAACCAGGTACAAAAGTGCCGGAGATGGAAAATACAGTATCATACCGTTGCTGCAGATGGAGCACCTGAGACTCCAATTCTCTTTCTCTATTCGGAGCTGGAGGAAGCTGCATATTGAAGTTGATTCTGATTACTTTAACAAGATCAGCGTACAGCCAGCAATTATTCTCAATACATGGATTACTAATAATCTTTCTCGGAGACTGAATAGCATGATCCAAGGAAATACTTGAGACAATAATTGACAATTTAAGCCATAAATCATCTCACATAAGCAAACATAAAGCCCTGCTTTTCTGAAAAGGGATGAGATCCAAAGCCTCCAGAGGCATGAGCTTTCATGATTATCTGAACCATGCAGCCAAGAAGCTCCACCATGTTTCCACCACAAAGTTTAACTGATTGGACTATCCTAATTCCTAACCATCTGATAACTGAATTTTCTATGCTGAGTGTGATCCATTGCTAATTTTTGCCTGTTAGTGTCACAACACTGGTTTAAGGTTATGATCATCCAACAAGTGTGACTTTTGGTCTATGGCCCATTCAATTTTGGACCTACTGAACAAAACAAAACAAAACAAAACAAATAATAATAAATCTGATCACATCCATGTACACCACAGGCGGCAATGACATGGAAGCATGGGACTGCTTCCCCTATGCCGCTAGAGGCACTGAATCAGCTCCTGTACGTGCTTAAATGGCTATACCATGTACCTGTGGTAGGTCACTAGTAAATGCATCAGGAATCTCCATCCGGTGGCCTGTATCAAGCAAATAACATGCAGACTACATTACTCAATGCAGGTTGAGAAGGCTACATTGAAATAATTTTTTTTAAAAAAAGATGTTTGACAGACTACCAGATGTTTGCTCTGCACATTTGGTCAGTTTAATTAGTTGCTCCTATCAGCAATGCCAGGAAAAAAAATAAAGAATTAGAGATATGAAACTCAAAGATAGAGATAAATGAAGAAGTTTGTCTTGGCAAACCCTTTGCAAAGCATTCTGCTGTAATAGATATTGCAACGACGGAAGCAGGGAGGCAGCCACAATGGTAGAGTTAGTTGAAGCTTGACCAATAGTATTCACAGAGCAATTTGGAGGAGAACCCTGAGTGATAGACAAGAAGTTCTAATGGTTACAAAATCACTGCCATAATGTCAAAATATATGAAGAGACGTCGTTGTGGAAGAGGATTGACCGCCTACATATGGCATGTGCAAATGTGTCACTTCCATACAACATCTGAGCTGTGCATAAGGAGGCCCCACCATGAATATCCACCTGGAGAAAAAATCAGACCAGTCCACTCATCAGGCAGGCCACAAGTGTACAATGAATCAGACAGTTGGCAGGCAATTTTAAAAATTCATTTTTTTTTTTGTACACATGGCTTGACTGATAAGTAGACAGGCCTCATTATTGAGCATCAGGTGCTCTTCATGGCAAGGCGTACCTCATGCACGCAGGTCAGACATCCTACCCATATGAAACACTGGCATGTGAGCTAGGTTGCACATGAAATTCACACACAACTAGTTGTAGGTGGATCATTGCTCATGGAAAAATGAGAGAGAGAGAGAGAGAGAGAGGAAGAAGTCCGTGGAGACATTGTACACATTAACAAACTTCTTCACACAAGAAAGACAAGGTCAACAAAATCAAATCTGCTCAAGGAAAGTTACAGGAAGATTTTACTCTACGCGAAAGATTGGGTTAGAAAGAAATTTAGTAAATAAGGATCATCAAGTAAGATTTCAGCTAGCTCTTAAGCTGTTACTGGGGCCAGCTAAATAAGAGTCAGTTAAATTGTACATCAGTGGAGACATTCTACACGTTAACAAACTTCCTCACACAAGAAAGATGAGCTTAAGAAAGTACATGGAAGGCAAATTATTGGCTTGGTGGTCTTTGCAATTACTAATGCCAAGTTCCTAAAAGTTGAGGCCTGGTATCAACACAAAACTAAATTGACTCGGGCAAGTTCCAAGTCGACCCAACAATTTTACACAGCTTTGTGAGATCTAGAAGCCCTTACCAGGCAGACAATTGCAAGAACACATGGGGAAGTAAGCAGTTATATCTCATCCAACTAATATAAGACTGCCAAGTTTCAAGAAGCACATTCTGGATTGTTATGATTAGAAAACCCTTTGTTTTTCTAAAATAACTGAACTTCATAATATATAGTAGATTTCAGATTTTTTTTTTCCCTTTTCCTTGAAGGTTTCGGTCCCAATACTCATCATAACCTGTCATTAGCCTTAGCAAGGTCCAAAAGTAAGATGTCCATAAGAGTGGAGACACTTCCCAATTGATGCATAACTACAAGTTCATGGTGTCAGTATACCTTCGGACCAACATCTGCTGATGTGACCTTGAAGCGCCCCTTCTGTTGGACAACTGTTCCTTCTGATGTATCATCCAGTGAATGCATGTTTGCTGGAATGTCAAAATATATCTGTGACGATCTCTTTATTTACCAAAGAAGGGGGATAAAAATGAGAAGGCGGAATGAATTGAATATAAAAGGAAGACCAGCACAAACCAGATGCATAATTATTGATATCCCTCTTTTGGCGATAAGATAATGGACCACTGTAATACTGTTCACTTGGATACTTCTGTCGGAGATTTTCCCTACAAAATATTTTCAAGATCAATGAAGTTAAGATGATAACATATGTATGAAAGTCTTTATTCAAATACTGAAGAGAATTTGCGAATTCCGTTAGCATCCTTAATCAGATAAACATTACCTAGATAAATCAAAACAGCAATGCATGCCTTCCTTGCAAAGAAACTGTGACATGTTGAGGATGGGCACTTGTACGATGTTCAAGTACCATTAGCTCTTTATCATCCACTTTATAATAAGATAAAGAGGAAAAAATTGTCAAAGACATTTGGATTGGAAATCTTCAGAAATTTCAGAAATTTCCATGAAGTCAGTGCCAAAGAGTTGCAGACATTGCAATCAAAATCACCTCCAGTTAACTCAGATGGAGTTATTACGAGAGGAGATTTCTCTACACAACTTGATGGATGGTTTGATGATGGCTATTTTCTTGTCCATAAATCTTTCCTATCCGACAAAATTCAGTTTATCAAGGATGAAGCAGAGAAGTCCGATTTAGTTCATGTGAAGGAAGTAACGTTATGAAAACCATAAAAATTCTGGAAATTGTTCTACAGTGTCTGTAGATGATTGATGGCTATCAAGGAAATGAACTCCTCATAACAGCTCGACTCGGTTTCATGACAATAACCATAAGAGTTCTGGAAATTAGATAAATGATGGCTATCAAGGAAATAAAACTCATCATAACCGAATCAAATTATCTGCTTGACTTTGTTTCAATGACGAACAAACCGGTTGAGAAATCACTGTGCAAGTCGTTCATCTGAGCCAAAGCTGACTTAATTGTAATGGTCTGGCCCCCAGACAAGTCGTGCTCCAAAACCAGGCTTTAATACTTCGATGGCTACCCATAGAGCATTGGCAATTCTCAAGAGAGCAGCAAGAATGATGACCATTTAAGACGGGACCTTTTGTTCCTTTGATAGCTATTAGAGGGGCATCAGTAGGAAGTACAATTACTTAAGTCATAATATAGGGGGGAGTGTTAGCTGAATGAAAGGGGAAAGTGGAAGTGCTTCAAAAATGGTAGCTGTCACACCGTGGTTCTCAAAAAATGAAAGAGTCAAAGCACATGAGGACCATCTAAAGCTAATTTTAAACACATTTAAGGGATGTTGGGAGCTCATCCATATATCAGTGATGTTGATAGAGTGGAATGGCGGAACAGGATTCATGCAGCCAACCCCAATTAACTGGGATGAGGCTTAGATGATGATGTTGTTGTTGATGGGATTTTACATATAGAACTTACATTTTGAAATTAGAGGAGAGATATATTCTCAAGGTGCCCCATTACATGTACACAATGCATATGTCAGGCATTGATTTCCTGCAGCCAAAGCTTCCACCATATTGGCTCATCAAAAGACCTAGTTTTTACGAATAATGACACATCACACATCTACTATAAACTCATAAGATGTATCAAGAACTTGTGAAAGCATTTGAAAATAAAGGCTAGACCTCACTACACCATCTTTTTTGTCATGGCATTGGCAATTCAATAAGCCTTTCCTCCCACATGGACAAATGAAATAATCTAATCAAAAGTGAAGGAGAGCTCTATGATTCAGACCATATAATCTCATCAAAGCCAAAGCTTCCACTTTATATATATATATATAGAGAGTCTTGCTCCCCTGCGCACCTACGCACGTGCGCACTTTTGCACACGTGTCATGGGTGTCTAATCTGAACGGTCCATGTGATGCGGAATTCCATGAAACCCCATGTGACAAATTTTCACCCTGGTCTAAAATTCTGTTGGGCCATAGCAAAGAGAAATGCAAATCAAGGGAGGAAAATGTTTTCATTCTTCATGGGCCATCAAAGTTTTAGATCAAAGTAAAACTTAGGCCCGGCGGGTTTCACGAGGTGCTGCTTCACATGAACGGTTCAGATTTTGGATCCACATCACGTAGGATGGGTTCTCAAAAAAGTTCGTATGTAGCACGTACGAACTGGTTCGCAGGTGAGCGTTTCCGTATATATATATATATATATATATATATATATATTCTTTTTTATGAATAACGAGATTTCTATTAGAAACTATGAAGATATAACAGGAAAACAGGAAGCATTTCCAATACAATGGTTGGATCCAGCTAAACTCTTTTGATAACCTGTTGATGCCGTTGGCTACTCTTCTGACATAATCAAACAAAATGACTATCCTATAAGTTATGAATACTGAATAGTTATCATCAAAATTAAAGAAGATCCTCTTTCTTGCTAAATGCTTGCTAGACACTCAAGAGATGAGTTCTTGAATTCTATTCCACGAGTAGATTACCAGGAAAAATATGAAGCCTAGTCCTTAATCTCTACGCAAGGGCCTTCGCTTCCTCCTAATTAGAATCACCCTGCTGGTTGGCCAAAAGACAGAAAAGACCTCACCCTTGATTATGCAAACTATGAACCATGTGCATGACTTGGTGATGCTAAATGGTAAACAACAATCATCAATCATATGTTCCTAATACATGTGTGACTTACATTGATCAAAATAAATAAATAATACACACAGACACACACACGTACGTGTGACTCACATGTCCTAACCAGCTGTATGAACTCAAGAATGAAGCCATTGTATGCTACCTAACCACGTGGGCTATTAAGCCAAGCCCAATCCTAAAGACCTGCCAAGTTGTCCAGTTAAGTCAATTTTGCACGCGCAATGGTCCCACGACCTCGTTAACCACATACTATAGCTATATGAGACTTGTCCTCACACCAACTACATCTAAATTAAAGAGCCTACATTATGAAGAGCCACAATGGATGAGGGTTAATACATGTACAATTTAAAATGCTATACAGAATACCATGAAAAAATCATAACAGGATTTGGCTCTCAACCATGATATTCATTCTCTTTTTTTTTTTTCTTTTTTTTTCTTTTTTGATGGACAACCATGATATGCATTCAACCAGCATGTTGACCATTATTGTAATCATAAAGCTTTTCTTTCACACTGACTTGCAACCAAATACAAATTTCATGAGTTTAGAAGCAGGCAGAAAGTGTCTAGATGTCATTCATTGAAACAGGAATATGCTGATAAGATAACAAATTCCACACTAATGTCATATATAAGCTCTAAAGAATGACTTACCTGTCCCCATCTGCCACAACTTTTCTAGAAGAGGAAACAGCATGCTCTGGTAGAAGTGAACCACTAAAGAATCTTTGACATTGTCCAGGAATGACAATGTTCTTGGGTAAAGAGCTACTTCTTTTCACGTCACCATTATGCCTTTCAGTTTCTTGGTCCTCTGCTTGTGATGACTGCTGCAGTTGAAACACTTGTTCAGAATCTGATTGGATAACATCCTTGCAATTAGGGCTGCTTCCATTGACATCATCCTCACAAACATCAAAATAACCTCTGCACCAAGGTAGATTATTGCATGAATAAAAGATAACAAGAAAATCAAATTTATTGGACCACTTCATCTAACCAAATCAAATTATTTTTTATATGAATGCCTTGAAAGAACATTGAAGATTATAGGCCTCTAGGAGAAGCCAATGCATTTAACTTACCATGTAATACATGCATTTTTATTTTTTTTTGTTAACAAGGATATACACATAATAAATACATAGAACATATATAAAGGGGTGAGCTCACATGGAACTACCAACCGCAACTTGGCTGCGACCCCAGAACCAAGGATGTGGGTGGGACCCTGACCATAGAGCCCACCTTGATGCATGCATTGTATATCCACATCGTCCATCTGTTTTTACAGTTTATTTTAGGGGGGTGTCCCAAAAATGAAGATACAAATTTCAGGTGGACCACATGCTAGGAAGCAGTGGTTGTTGAACAGCCACCATTAAAAACTTCATAGGGTCCACCGTAATGTTTGTTGACCATCCAACCTGTTGATAAGGTCAAACAAACATGGATGAAAGGAAAAAAAAACAAATATCAGCTTGATCCAAAACTTGTGTGGCCCACAAAAGGTTTTTAATGGTCCATAACCACTGTTTCCTGTGGTGTGGTCCACCTGAAATTTGTAATTGCTTCATTTTTTGAACCATGCCCTAAAATAAACTCTAAAAACAGATGGACAGCGTGGATATACAATGCATGTATCGAGGTGGGCCCTACAGTTAGGGTCCCACCCACATCGTTGGTTCTGGGGTCGCAGCCAAGTCCCACTTGGTGGTATCAGCCTATTGTGGGCCCAATTGCTGTGTGCATCAGATCCACCCTATCCATTGTGCACAACCCTTATGTTCACCATAGAGCCCAAAAATCAGGGCAATCCAAGACTCATGTGGGCTACACCATAGGGAGCAATGTGTACTCATGTGTACAACCTCTATATAAGCTTCTATAAACCAGAGGGAAACATGGAAAATGCAGATCAAATGTACAGACATACTTAAGTGCCTCAAGAGGACGAATTGGAAATGAAGCAAGTGAACCCTTTGCATTCTGAAGGTCATTGAATCCATCCTTAAACAGAGAAAATAGAAAGAATAATCAAAGAGATTGGATACAACAAGTTAAAAGGACAGAAAGGTAGCATATACAGAGAGTATTTTAGCTCAATCATGATACCTTCTGCACAGGAACAGCACTAGGATGGTTAACCTTTTTGGGTGACAGCATATTAGGTACAAAGTCTGAACCATCTGATCCATTCTTTTTCTTGCTATTTGTGTCTGGATCTTCGATATTGGAAATGCCATCACACTCCTCAATCTGCTACACAGGAAGCTGCATTAGTGAAGGGATACTGAGACCATTAATATTTCTCTTTTCTGAGTGCAATTGTGGATGTTGGACTTCCTTACCAGAGCAGCCTGAGTTTTTAAATCCTCAAGATTAAAATTCCACCCGCTGATTCCACGTATGTATTCTTGCTGCAAGGTCACGGGAGCTCCAGTTCAGAAAACATAATTTACTGGTAATGTCAACATCACCTATTTTCTTGCTGCATTTACACCTATATTATTAACATTTTAAGCCCAAAAAGGAAAATTTTTCACCAGGATTTTTTTGTATAAGGTCAGATATATATAAATGCCCACATGATCTTCAAACAATGTCAAGGATGTCAAGTGAAAACTAAGCTCATTTAGAACTAGAAATCCAAATCATAAACATTTATGAATTTTAAATGCTCAAGTAACTCAAGGCCACATCAATATCCATAGAGAGATCCAAATCTAGAAGATTCTACAGAATGAAAATAAACTGATAAGATGATTTGAATTCCGCATAATCCAAGGTTATTAGAATATCGGAGAACCCAAATGAACATTTCTGACAAACAAATAGACAGAATAAACTAACGAGTGAGATACCTATCATTTCAATAACAGACAAAACTTGCACAAGTGGAATGTCTTTGTTACATAGCATATGCAACTTCTCTAAGTCAGATTATCTCGATATGATCATTGATGGATGAAATGAAATTTTTTTTAGTTACTTAGAAGCACAATTTTTATACCATTTACGTCATGGCCAGAATGAGATCACAATTACTCCAACACATTGTATTGAGTATTGATACAAATCATCCAACATTAGACAGATCACATAATTGATATGATAAATAAAGGAGAAAGTGACAGTCCTACAATGCTCATCTAATAAACAAACACAAAAAACCTGCAAACAAATATCATATTTAACAAATTCATAATCTCAACTGTAAATAAACACTGAGGTTACATAATCTTATTTCTCCTTTGGGCTACATAAATTTTATAACATCATCTACCATTTGCTAACATGAACCTCGGCCATGACTGGTTCCAGGACAAAGGTAAAAGAGGAAGGTTGATGTCTGGTGGGCAGCCTATTGTAAAACTTTGCCAATCTATACCATTCAAAAGCTAACGCCAAACTGCTGAGACAAGGCTAAGATGATGACAATGACAATGATGATAAAACAAATCCTGAAGTTGCTCACCTGTGACAGCTGTTCTTTGTCCCCATACATCACCTTATTCTGTACGAGAAAATCTGCCTCTTTCAACTGAAAACAGAAGGCAAACAATAAGCATGGCAGAAGTGATGGGATTTCTTCAGACAGAATACACATGTTTGTGGGCCTGAAGAACAGTTAGGAGTAAACCACAGACCTTCAGCATCCTAAAACGTTCACCAAGTGGACGAAGGCCGTTAAGAATGGTGCGAGTCAAATATTCATTTGAACGGGCATGTTTAAAGAAATGGTGCTTCAAAAGCTTTGCTGAAGTGAGACGCTTCTTTGGATCCTTCACTAAGCAAGTAGCTACCATCTCTTTAAAAGACTACAAAAACATATTACCTTCAAAACAATATTCAACTTACAGTTGCAATCAAAGTCTCAATTGAAAAGCAAAAAACCTTAGAAAATCTCTTATCCCTTTCATAGTCAAGGCCTGGTGGTGCATTTTGTAAGGTCATTAGCAGAACCTACAATATGAGGGGAAACAGTTAGGACCCAAATACACCACAAAGATCGCCCAGAGTGTTCTGTGAACAGATTGACAGCCTAACTGCAGGGATTTGACAGACATTCACCTTCATTGGTGGATACTTAGAAAATGGGGCATGGCCATGGGCAAGTTCCAAGGCCGTTATTCCAAATGACCAAATGTCCGCTCTGCATACATAAAAGAAATCAAAGGTTCCAAATGCTTTCAGTTTCAAAATACAAGGTTAGAAGTCCATGTTAATCATCCACTCACTTAAAGTCATATCCATGTAACTGCTGCATAACTTCAGGGGCCATCCTACAGAACATGGTAGTCCATAGAAAGCATTAGTTTCAGTCAACGGTCACAACTCATTTCACATCAACAAAATTGCAACCAACAAAATGATAAATTAGACCTCAAAAGTTACCAGCATGGAGTCCCCACAAATGTATTTCTAGAGCGTTGTCTATCCCCCGCATCAAACATGCAAGCAGAAACACCAAAGTCTGCTAACTTGACAGAACCATTAGCATCAATTAGGATATTTCCTGCCTGCAGAGAGTACTAGAGAACATGAGAAGTGAAAACATCCATAGAACACTAAAAATTAAGCAGTCAAGAAAGATAGTGACCATGAGCAGCAGCAATTTCAAGTGGCAGATAATTGTTTGCATTGAAGATATCATTACAGTTTCAAATCCTTTAGGGTGGTTAGGACGCAGGATCAAAATATAATGAAGCAGAAATTACCAATTTGTAAATTCCGTTAGCATTCATACTGAGGAACTGGACATCAAATTGGAATTACATTACTTTCAAGTCACAGACGAAGGAATGTAACTGCAATGTAAGGGCTGCTTCCTCATTGCGAATACATGGAAACATCATTAATTTCGTCATTTTCACACTTGATTAAACTGCATGTTCATCATTCAATTCACACGTACATCCAAACATCACCCGACCTATCCATGAGATCATTGACAGTTCAATGCACATGTGTGTGAAGATCAATCATTCTAAAGCTGTTTCAAGGTTCACTAAGTGCCTCACAGCTGAGGAAAACATGTAGATAGATGAGAAAGGCAGAGAAATCTAATTCCTATGCACCTAGAGTGTGAACTAATTTGCCAATAAATAGAAACTGGATTCTTAATATGATAATGATCTTCAGATGGAATTCTATCCAATCATGAGAAGTTCAATAGCAGCCTGGGAGCAATGGGAGCAAAAGCAAATTTACCAAAACAACAGAAACCATGGTCGCTCATGGAAAAATTACTAAGATTTGTAATCCTCCCTATCATTCTGCTATGTTGTCAAATTCATCTCTTTCAGATTTTCCAGCTAACACATGCCGTTAGACTTTCTTAGTACATAATGAAAACCAACACTTAAATTTAACAGTTATGTACTTGAAAGGATTGACAGATGCGCTAGCTACTGGCATGGAATATCATAATATGGTACCTTAACATCTCTGTGGATGTACCCATGGCTGTGGAGATATACAAGAGCTTTCAAAACTTCACATAATAGTGTTGCAATAACTGGCTCTTCAAAACCTTCAGGATAAGAAGATTTCATTATATGAAGGCAAGATCCCCCAGCCATATAAGGCATCACAACCCAAAGGCTGCAATCCGTGGTGAATGAGCAATGTGCCCGTAATACATTGGGATGATCAATCAAGCTTATTGTTTGCACCTCACGACGAATTCCATCCTGCACAAAGGACAAAAAAAAAAAAAAATTTAAAAACATCATCAACAAGATACCCTTCCTTCACAGGTTCATCATGTTGGCAAATGGTGATCTCATCCCCTATTAACGTTCTCAATAACAATTCTACATTGTCAAAGATAAATTGCAGTCACATCACAACCCTTATTTCGATATTGATATTTATTCCACACTCCACAGAAGTGAGACCTGCGCTGTCAACAGAAATACGTCTGCAGCATCTATAACGAGGGGGGCAGCATTGTAATTTTTTCTACGCATGAGTTTTCTTAAGTATTGTAAGAAAAAAAGTTTGACATCAATAAAGTTCTCTCATTCTCTACTAAATATTCTTGTGGGTGTACTCTTGTCCATTTCTTTGTGATTTGAGTATCAAGATCTCATTGTACCAGGTTGCACCACATCCCTAGTTCCATGCACAAATGAACACAATGTTTTCTGCACATGCACCACATGTGCGACCATCTATGTTCAAGAGCCCCACAACGTGCCACATGTGCTACCATTAATATCCATGCGCCTTACATGTGCTACATATGTCAATGTGCACGTGCCATAAATGTTACATGTGTACTAATGTGCACATGCACCTTAAACGCTACATGTGTACTAATGTGCACATGCACCTTAAACGCTACATGTGTTACTAACCACCTTTAGCTCCCCACATGTGCCACATTTCATCTTTATTTCTTGTTCCAAGTGTTTGACAATCAATGAACAGAACAGCTAATCCAATACATGACATGGACAGCATAAGCATGACCTAGAACATGACTTTGCTAGCATCAAAATGGCCCCTAAGATGCTGATGTATCGTATAATTGTCATATATCTACTGTGACTTGTCAGTCTATCAAGTTCCCAAGGGTTTGTGTCAGACAGCTCATGTCCATGTTTATACGTTACAACTGTGTTTTAAACAGCAAATAGCGTGTAGCATAGCATTCACTCCTCTGAAGCGTGAGGCATAAGCTACATAGCATATAGCGTAAGCTACATGCTACTTCTAGATTCTTAAACAAGGGTGCGCTTGGTTGCATCAATTTCATGATATTCACCAAATTAAACTTATTAATAATGAAATTTAACAAAATTTCATGATATTTGGTGCAACCAAACACAACCTAAAGTAATAGGAAAGGGTAATCATTATGTATTGAGGTAAAGAAGGAGCAAGGAAACTAATTAATAGTGTTACTTATATTATTTTTTACTAAAAGCATTGAAAAGATAACTATTTTTATTGAAAATACAAAAATGTAACCAATCATTGAAAACATTAATTGATTTTAATGTTGTAGTAAAAATAACTTGTAATGTGAGCTACATAACATCTAGCGTAGTCTATGTAGCATGTAGCATATGCAAATTATCATGTAGTGTAGGCTACACGCGAATTAAGCTATTTTCATGAGTTACAGTGTTAAAGCTAAGCTACGCTACAAGTGTAAACTACATGCCACAGCATAGCTATTTAAAACACCGGTTAGAACAACCACTTCCACTATACAATTGATTCCGGAGGCCTTATACGGTAGAGCCTCTCTAAGGCTTTGCTTGGATCTAACAATACTTGCTAGACAGGAAATATCACAAGGCCTGAAAATAGCATTTAGTTATGTTTCGGTCTAACAAGAATGTGGGGGGCTAGGGGAGAAGTCCCATTTTCAGGAGAAGTGGAAGTTGGTGAATTTAAGGAGGCATTGATTTAAGATTCCCAGATGGCACTGCCTTTGTGGAGAAATTTGATTTCAGCCAATTGCGTCAAAATGCCCTTCAGTGTTACATCCAAACTGGACCAGAACTGTTCCACCAACAAGTCTGGGTATGTCATCCTTATTTTGTTCTCCGCTGTGCAATAAGGAATAACAGTCCAAAAGCTGCACAAACTGATGCATTTATAAGCAGAATGCTTGGGGGAAGATGTAAATAGAATAAATGAAACTAATATGAATATCAACCATACTGAACAGTTCAATATCTATTCACATGCAACATATAATTAAGCCTAGCATGAAGGGAAGTTACCAGATAACAAGTATCTTAGCTGTTAGTAGGAAAGAAGCCAACATACCAGATCATTGTTGCACTTTTCCAGGTCCAGAACCTTGATAGCAACTATCTCATTAAGCGGAATGCAGAGGGCCCTGTACACAGTAGCACTGACACCTTCACCAACTTCCTCATATAGTTTATAATCTTTCGAACTGACTGGATATCTCTTCTCAGATAAATGTTCCATCTTTCTTTCTTATAGCACATTATTAAAGTGCTCTGCAGTCCTCAAATTTCCAGAATGCATAAATAGCGGTATAACTAGTGAGGTATCAATCAATATGAGGTTTCTTCCAATTCAGCAATGGGCCACCTTTGTTCAAAACATTGTATATGAACCCTGGAATTTCATGAAGTTGTTCCCACACAAGAAATTCTCATGTCATGCAAAACTATTCAACTGAGTAACTGCAGTGAGTATTTAATCCAGCCCCTGAGCATTTCCATTTTTGTCTTATCTCATTATATATTAGAATTTCTCATCTCAAATGAGTGCCCCCATGTAATCATTTCTGGTTTCAAACTTTTCTTGAGAAGTCCACTAATCTAAAACTTGTGCACTATCATGACAAGCATTGCATCTGAAAAGACCATGCACATCCAAACTAGCAACTCCAAGACAAACGAAGCTCTTCAATAACTCCAGATAGGTCTATTCCATATCAGGCACCAAAGGAAGCTGGAGAATATTCCTGGGAAGACAGAGCAGATAATGTTTTTAAAACCAACAAAAGCATCTGAAAATTATCACTAATTACAACCATGTGAAATCATCTAACTAATAGCAAGGATAATAAGAAATTGTGGAAACCTCTTCGAAAAAAAAAAAAATTTAAAGGACACAAAATCAATGATCTTCCAAGCATTGAATAAAACAGCATACAAATCTCAGTCAGTTTCTTTCTCTGTCACAGAAAAAGAAGCAAGCATAAGAGCATTGGAGCAAAGAACAATGGGAATATAAAGTATCTTGAGAAAGGGGTCGTGGAAAGTCATAGGTGGAACAAAGAAGAGGGGAAAAGAACTTGACTTGTCGAGAAGACACCAATTTTAGCTTGTCTCCAATCCTTCAGAGAAATTCAGAACCTCGAAACTGTAAGAGCAGTGAAATCACCATATTTATGAAAATTCAAATACATAAAGTTTCTAGTTCCTGTACCTTCCAAATATAGGCAATTTCATGAATTAAAAATGGCATGAATTTCTTAATGACTATTACGTGAATTCATGAAAATTCGCATTTATAGAGTTTCCAGTTAGCGTCACTTCCAAAAATGCTATATCTCATACATTCAACTACAGTCCTCCAAAGAAATTCAGGACCTCAAAAATGAAACTGGATTTCGTGAAAATTCACATTTATAGATTTTCCAGTTCAAGTTCCGTCCAATGAAGCCACAATTGCAAATACATTCCACTGCAGGTTTTGCATCCACATACAGACTTAGCATTTCAAAATTGCAGCATCTGGATGCAATAAAACGACATTGGAACTTCTCCCGAAATCCCAACTGCTTCCACCAACAATCAAATCCATATTCGGGAAACCGTCATGAAATCAGAACAGGATCAAACTCAAATTATCCAATCAAAACTTCAATATCGAGATTTAGAACCAAAAATACCCCTAAAATGTGAGAAAAAAATGCAGCACGCATAGATAAAAGAATTCAAAAATAGAAAGATACAGAGAGCAAGATCGCAAATGAGAAATCAAACAGAAATCAATCGTTTGAGCACCTGAGCGAGCGATTCTCGGAAATCTAGGGTTTCGCAGCAGATCGACAGTAAAAATGAGAGAGAGAAGTGAAATGAAAAGTAGAATGGAAGAGAGGAGGTCTATAAGGAAGGATTTTTTTGTATTTCCGTTCTTGTCCTTCGCCTCGTACGACATGGGCGGAAGGATCTGGAGCTGTTTTAACGTTATTTTCTGGATTCTGAGATGGGCTTTTTCGGTATGGATTAAAAAACGAAGAAAAAGATAGCTTTTATGCGTTCTGAGAAACAGAGTTTATTTATCGAGAGGAGAAAATGAGGAGAGAAGGATCTACAGAGAGAGGGACGGAAGCGGATTGCGTACTGAATAACTTAGTACGCTTGAGCGTACTGAGTAAACTCTGTGGGGCCCACCGTTATTAATGTATTTTATCCACGCAGTGCATCCGTTTTACCAGCTCATTGTAGTTCATGATCCAAAAATTGAAGTATATCCAAATCTCAAGTAGACCACACCGCAAGAAACAGTTTGAATTGAATACCTACCGTTGAAAACTTTTTGGGGGCCACAGAAGTTTTGGATCAAGCTTATATTTGTGTTTTCCGTTCATCCATATCTTTTTTACCTTATGAACAGTATGGATGATAAATAAATATCACTGTGGTTCCTGGGAAGGTTTCAACGGTGGACATCATTATTCCCACTTTTTTCTGTGGTGTGGTCCACTTGATCTTTGGATATAATTAAATTTTTGGATCATGACCTAAAATCATCTTTAAAAACGGATTTACGGAGTGGATAAGACACATACATCCACTGTGGGCCCCACCTGTAGTTTACTCAGTACGCTATGCTTCTGAGAGGGACAGTCCTGCATGAAGTGGGCCCATTCCAGTAGAGATGCTGGTTTTTACGAAATCGTATCTCTTATCATCGTACTGAGTAAACTCAGTTGGGCTCACTGTGATTGTATTTTCTTATCCACTCTGTCCATCCGTTTTTTCATATCATTTTAGTCGTTGAGACCAAATTTAAGATATATCTAAAGCTCTAGTGGACCATACCACAGGAAACCATGGGAATAATGATTTTCACCGTTGAAACCTTTCTATGGCCCACGGTAATGTTTATTTTTCATCCAAACTGTTCATAATATCACAAAGACATGAATTAAGTGAAAACACAAATATCAGATTGATATAAAACTTCCTGGCCCTCACGAAATTTTCAATGGTAGCTGTTTAATTCACACTTTTTCCAGTGGTTTGGTCCCTGGATATGTTTCATTTTTCGGCTAACGACTTAAACGTATCTTCTAAAATGTATGGACTGAGTGGATAAAATTCTTGAATGACTGTGGGATCCACAGAGTTTACTCAGTACGCAATCCGCTCCGGGCTTTTTCAGTTCAGGGTAGGTAAAAAGCCGCAAACGCTACTCCTCGTTCCTACTCTCGCCACACGTGCTATTACCCTGCTTATGTGGGCCGTTCGTTATGTGGACCCCACGCATGCTATTCCTATTCTGGCCACACGTGCCATTGTTTCGTGAGTGCACCACATCGGACCTTTCATCGTATGGACTCCTATTTGGCCCAAAATGGCCTGGTGGGGACTGTTCACATGCGTTCTACCGTATGGTCGATCTGCGTGGGGCCCACGGTGATGTTTGAGTTCCATCTGATCCGTCCATTAGATGCACCCCCCAACCATGTTATTCATATGTCATCCAACGAGTAATCAGGTGAAACCCACTGGGATGAAGAAACACACACGAAATCAAGCCTCTCTAAATTTTAAGTGGGCCATATAGGTTCTAGGTGTGATTTTACATTGCTTCCTGTGGTGTGCCCCACCTGAATTTTTTACAAAGATACTTCTATGAATGTACGGTGCCCACGAGTAGGCCCACCAGATGCACGGTTTGGATTCCACATACACATCGCATGTGGGCCCCGAAGATCTCCAATGTATGGTAATCACCACGTTTCAAATTACACGTGATCTTTCCCCAGGCCGAAAATAGACTGGTCCATTATCCAGTGGGCCAGACGTGCATAAAGAAGATGGATGGATAGAAACGATGACCAGTGATCTGTATTCGAGGGACAACGAACGACCAGATAGCTTGATCTTTCAGCACTCGAGGAGGTCCAGATAGAGTTCGCAAGGAGGAGCGGCACTAGTACACGGATGAATCATTTCGTGTTGGTTCACACGCAAACACTAACATATTGTACACGTGCCGTACACGTAACGATCAAACACGTCAAATCGCGGGGCCCACTGTTGATAGGTCAGAAACGCATAACCAGATTGATTGGATATCCGAATTCACTGATGACCATATGTTTATTGGATATGAAGCGTTGACCGTCCATTGGATATCCACCAAACTGCCATTTATAAGATGATTTCTCCCTGACTTTTAGTTTATGACCCATCTAAAGTGGGGCCCACTGTGTTAGACGGCTGATTTGAATTACATTATACCACGTATAAAATTTCTAAGTGCTTGCGTATGGACCACCAACCTCTCTCATGCAATCAATACCTTGTGTATTTGTATTTTCGGCGCAGTCAGGTTGTCAGTCACGTCTGACCGTGGGACTCAACTTGATGCACGTGTTGTATATCCCCGCCGTCCATCCGTTTTTTCAGCTTATTTTAGGACGTGGGCCAAAAATTGAAATAGATCCAAATCTCAGGTGGACTACACAATCGGAAACAGTGGTGATGGACCATTAAAACCTTCTTATGAACCACAAAAGTTTTAGATAAAGCTTATATTTTGATTTTCACTTCATCCAGGTCTGTTTCTGTTTGGCCTTATCAACGGGTTGGATAGCAAATAAACATTTCGGTGGGCCCTAGGAAGTTTTTAATAATAGGTGTTCAAATTTCCTATGGTGTGGTTAACAAGAGATTTGGATCTTCTACAGTTTTGGGCACACTTGCTAAAACAAGCTGGAAAAACAGATGGACGGTGTAGATGTACAACATATACAATGAGGTGGACCCTACAGTCACGACTTGACCTAGCCGAATCCGCGCCCACTTTTTCTGACCACATGTGGGGACACGTGCGATTTAGAATCCTATTCCTGCGTAGTAACCTTGGCAAGACTCGCACGAGAAATTTGCAAGTGTGGCTTGCTAGCATACATGCATATGGCTCTATGATAACTTGCAGCTTTAGGTCATCTTTCAATTATTCAAACAGTCTGTATGATGGGCGTCACATTGGATGGTGGATATAAAAAAATATACCTTAGATTAAAATATTTCAACTTTTAATTTAATCATTTGAATCTTTTACTTTGAATATATCCATGTCATGGGGCTGAATTCCCAACGTATGCGATTGAAATGCATTAGACGTATCTGTTACATGGAGCCATCTATCTACTGAAATATGTCCTCGACCGTTGTTTTGGTGGGATATCAAGTAGATGGTCCATTGCCAAAATGAAAGGCAATCAAGCCATGCTTGCCATTGAACTATGTTTGGAATTAATTAGTTTGGTGGGTGCGACCCTGGATCCACCTAGGTGGGTGGGACCCTGAATGTGGAGCCCACTATGATGTATTTGACTACATCTAGGCCGCCCATATGTCTTGAAAGATCATTTTAGAATATGATACAAAAATGAAGCAGATCCAAATTTCAGATGGACCATAGTACATGAAACAGTGGAGATAGACCATTAAAAACTTCTTGTGGGCCACAAAATCATTGGATCAACATGATATTTGTGTGGTCACTTCATCTAGGGCTTTTTTTACCTTATGAACAGATTGGATGGAAAATACACATTCCGGTGAAATCCATGAAGTTTTTAATGGTGATAATTCAATCACTGACTGTGTCCTATGGTGTGATCCACCTAAGATTTGAATCTGGTTCATTTTTGGGATCATGAACTAAAATGAGTTGTCAAAATGGTTGGACGGTGTGGATTTAGGGCACATACATCACAGTGGGCTCCACAATCAAGGGTCCACCCACCTCGGTGGATCCGGGGTCTCACCTAATTCGCTACCCAGACTACGGTAGCTCACAAAGTAATGTTATTTTTTTTTGGCGGATCGATGTCAATACCTCAAGTGTTAAAACGAGGTATCTTTCACTCGGTCTACCACCTGAGCTATGGATCAGGGTGTGCTCGCAAGTAATGCTTACCAGTACGGTTGATTGTTTGGTTAGTGGAGCTACGTTACCCGCAAGTAATACTACAGACGGTTGCTTGCACAACTCCAGCTCTTTAACTCCACACGCGGTAATTATCAAGGGTGGTCCGAAGGGTTGATCTAGTGGGCCACTCATGGACAGTACCATACGGAAAACACTCGGATCCATCATTCCTTTTGGGGTTGTTTGGCACCGTGGATTGGAGGAGATTGGAAGGGATTTCCCTTGGTTGTTTGGCAGCACGAAATAACAAGGGGTTTCAAATCTAGGAGGTTTCTAACCCCCTTGGTTGTTTACCGGCATAAAGTAAGAGGGGTTTTCAAATCCAGTGGTTTCTAACCCTTTTTCAATGGGTTTGCGATTCACGATGAGAGCTTGAATTACACCAAAAATCATTTCAACAATGGTAGGTGTAACATTTGTGTAACTGTACACTACCATTCTATTGGGCACATGACCCACTAATGATGACCAGCACCGTCCAAACATTGTCTATGTAAATCAGCACCATCCAAACATTGTCCAACACTGTCCAAACATTGTCCATATTAATCAATGATTAAAAATCGTAGGTTAGTCACTCAAACATGATTTTGTGCTTGCGGTCCATCCGAGACTTGGAATTTCATCATTTTCAAGCAAAGCATATATTTCAACGGGCTTATCACAACCATGGTGTCAAAAATTATATATTTCACTAATTATGGATATTAAAATTGATTTAGTAAGTAAATTCAAACCCCTATAATATATGCCATACATAGGTATTTTTGAATTAGAGTTGACTCACACTCAGGGTGCCAAACACACCGGAGGAGGATTGCCAATCCTGGATGATCCGAATCCAGGGGTTTCGAAATCCACGCTCCCAAAGAGGCACTTACTATTCCACTTTCCCTACGTAGATAAACGAGATTGTGCCTATGGCCAGAATCTTTGCAAAATGGACGTGAATTTTCAATGATCAAAAGTGGGGCCATGTCCTACCGAAAATAGGTTGGATCCCATAGATTGACAATCTGAATGGTTAGTTGCTGCATACCAATGTAGAGAGAAATGCATTAAGATTTTCCTCGCTAGAGCATCTGGCCTACTACAGATAGACAGTTGATGAGATAAACACATCACTGGTCGAAATCAATGGACCAATGTTTTCAAATCTACAAAGTTTCTGTGGCACTTCCGCTGACATTGGCCCTCTTTGAACCAATGGTCTAGATTATTATGACATGGAACCCAATTACCAAAATTGACTGAGCAAGGATTGTGGGTCAGATATCATGTGATATAGTGTGATGCCATCAAGCTGTCACCTCACCAACCATCTAATGATTGAATCCGACTTCAATCGAGTAATGACCAGATTGTGAAAGATTCGCCCTCCATCAATTATCTTACCATGAGACTCGGTTACGACCAAGCAATGAACGGACCATCATAACCGTCTTGCTACTATTGTTGTCTCCCAAACTAATCGTTAGTGTCATTACTATAAAAATCATTAATAAAAGAATACTTTCAACTTTTATCTGATTTCTCTATTATTCTTATTATTGATCTATGGTAATAAATTACGTTGAAAGAACAAGTCCTTAATTTTATAGATGCAAGTCTATTGTTAGTTGTTACATGACAAAAAGAATTTGGCTAACCTCTATCCTTTTAAAAATCTCCTTAACACTAAGCATAATCAATGATCAAGAGAATAACTAGATCATCTATCCAGTCTCCAACCTGTCCATCTCAACACAAGAGGAGCATCAACAGCTCAATCAAACCTTGAATCGAGTAAACTTTATCATGCCCATGCATCATACCCACAAATGAAAACAGAATACGTGTGACCTTGTTTAATTGAATTGGCAGTAACAATGTGATTTTAGGACAAGATTAGGTGTGGCCAGGATAAGATTAGGTGTGGCCGACTCTCACCATAAGGCTTACCTTGATGTGTGTATTTTATATCCATACAGTCCATTTGTTCTGATAAATCATTTTAGGGAATAAACCCAAAAATAAAGAAGATTCAAATCTCAACTAGACCATATATAGGAAATGGTGATGATTAAATGCCCTACTAGTTATTTCCATAGTGGTTATTTGCCATCAAACTTATTGATAAGGTTACACAAACCTAGATGAAATGAAAAATTAAATATAAGTTAGGTTCAAAACTTTTATGACCCATTAATGAGGCAATTGAGAATTAGATTTTTCTTAATTTTGAAGTCATGCATTAAAATGATTTGGCAAAATGGACAGATGACGTAGATATAGAATACATACATCAAGGTATGCCCCATGGTTAGGACTGCACCTAATCCCATTTCCTTGTTTTTAAGATGGGATGGTCGCTGTGACTACCCAGCGTTGTTAGATGATACAGTGTAGCCAGTAAAACCTTAATATGATGGAATCATATTTCCATTCAAGAATATCCATGTGCTAAAACCCATTACAGATGGAAATTGATTCAAGATATGCATGCAGCTAGTGATACAGGCCATCTAAAAAGTGGCCTAAATCCACTGTTGGAAAGAGAAACGGGTGATGGTTAACATTGGGTGCTGAAGAATAGAAGTAACAGCTACGGACTTCCTCAAAACAGCTTCCATCTATAGTGTGGCCCACTAGTTTTCCCTTCCACGTGTCATGTATAGAAATGGCTTCACCATACTAGAGATCTTCTAGCTCACCAGCGCTGCCATTTGAGAGAGCAGGGCTTACCTAGGTCGAGGTGGTTGGGATCCCTGACCGTGGGGCCCACCGTGATGTATGTGCCCTTTTATGTATGCCATCCATACATTTTGAAAACTCATTTTAGAGCATGATCCAAAAAACGAAGCAGATCCAAATCTCGAGTGGACCATAATACAGGAAACAGTGGCAATTGATCATTAAAAACTTTTTGTGGGCCACAAAAGTTTTGGGTCAAGCTGATATTTGTGTAGTCTCTTCATCCATGTCTTTGTGACCTTATTAACAAGTTGGATGACAAATAAACATTCTGGTGGCCCTCATGAAGCTTTTAATGGTGGGGTTCAATCATGACTATTTCCTGCGGTATGGTCCACTTAAGATTTAGATCTGCTTCATTTTTCGAATCATGCCCTAAAATGAGTTGTCAAAATGGATAGATAATATAAATGTAAGGCACATACATCACAGTGAGTGATACAATTAGGGATCCATGAGATCCACCCAAACCGTGCCCCATTTTAGAGGATTCATTACTCTCTCTCTTCCGTCGCCTTTCATTTAGCTAGACTATTATATATCTATCCTTTTTTTAAATAATAGCCACTGAATTATGCATGTGGCTTACTTGTGGTTTGATTTTGGGTCCTTTCTAATGTCTCAAACTATCTATATGATGAGCCTTACATGAAAAGTGAGAAAACTCAAAGATAAAAAACTTCTAAATTGAAACATTTCAACCCTTTAATTACTCGAAAGCTATGGCCAACACCCATATTTAAAGGAAAATGATCAAATGGTAAATGATTTTCATTTCTTTTTATATTTTCTGGATATCCTCATCAAAGTGAGGCCCATCAAATAAGCATTTTCATTGGTTGAAATGACTCTAATTTGAAGGCCACGTCAGCTTAATAACCATTTAAGTTTTGTTCGAATGTACGTCTTAAACATATTTGTCCACCAGCCACAATGGACCTGGTTTCGATAATGTCCCCACCAGTACACTAAATGGAGATCAGTGCTGAAAAATCTCCATGGCCGTACCATTATATATATATATATATATATATATATATATATATATATATATATATATATATATATATATTATCCATGTTGTCCATCAATTTGCCAGTTCTTTTCAAGACATGAGCTCAAAAATGAAGCAAATCAAACCTTAGATGGATCACACCATAAAAAATAGTTGTGAATGAATGTTGACCATTAAAATGTGAGCAGACTCAGATGAAGGAAAAACACAAATATTAGCTTGTTTGACACTTTTGTGACCCCAACCATTGTTTCTTATGATATTATCCACTTAAGATTTAGATTTACCCTGTTGTATATAGCGCATACTCTAAAATGAGATGACAAAACAATAGATGAAACACATACATCATGGTAGCGCATACAGTTTTTTCCAACACCAACCAGCCTTTTCTACCTTCTTTCTTTCCAACACCAACCAGCTCTAAGGCAGAGAGCCTGTTTTGCCCCAGTGATTGATATTTAGCTAAATGCCCAGGTATTCATGTCTCCCATATACACATTCAGCATAATGGTACGTATGGACACTTGGCTGGCTTCCAGACTTATACTGGCACATGTGACATGTTTGCATCATTCCAAGTATGGTGATGGCATCGTCCACATTAGTGCAAATGGGTTGCTCGAACATTAATGGTAGCATATGTGGGCCAGGTGCTTAAAAGCTGGATATGACACGTGCGTGGGATTATTATTATTAAAAAAAAAACCGTTTTGAGGAGTCCACCTGACATGAGTATGAAAGGAAGGGGAGTGGATTAGGTGAGACGCAAGATGCACTAAGGTGGGTGGGACCCCTGAATGCGGGTCCCACTGATGTATGTGACTACATCCATACCGTCCATCCGTATTGAAAGCTTATCTCAGGGCATTATTCAAAAAATGAAGCAGATTCAATCTCAGGTGGACCATAATATAGGAAACGTGGGAAGGATCCAGAGCTATTGGTCGATCTAGCTAGATCAAGTTGACATTTATGTGGTGTCTTCATACAAGCCGTGAATGCTAAATAGCCTTTAATTTATATGTTTTATGAAAAATATTATGTTCCATCAGTGTCCCAACTAGTATAAAATTTATATATTTTATGAAAAATATTATGTTCCATCAGTGTCCCAACTAGTATAAAATTTATATATTTTATGAAAAATATTATGTTCCATCAGAGTGTCCCAACCAGTATAAGTATCAATATGGTGAGGCTTAGGTGGACGGCGGTGGGGCCCACCGTGATGTATGTTCCTTATATCCATGTCGTACATCCCTTTTTAAAACTCATTTTAGAACATGATCCCAAAAAATGAAGGAAATCTAAATCTCAGGTGGACTATATATAAAGTAGGAAACAGATTTTTAATATGAGTAACTTATTCTACAACACTTATTCACCTATTCGCCAGCATTTTAAATGTTATTCCACAGTAAGGGGAGATGGGATAGGGTTAGGTAGTTGCTATAGAGAAATGCAGAAGGCGGGAGGAAGTGGATTGGTAAGCTCTAATGGGCTAGGCCCGATTCGGGCCGAGCTGACGGGCTGCTGTACTTAGTCCAACTGTCCAAGCCCCTGTTTACAAAATGGCCTTCAGTCATAGGTTCATGTCTGGCCCGCGGGCCTGATATTACAGTCCAAACCTAGACTATGAGCCAACACAGCCCACTGACAACCCTAGTTATTATGGATTTTATATTTTATAAAATTGAGATTATCAAACCGGGGTTCGATAGAGGTTACTATGAAATCTGAATTTTAAAAATATTTAAATTCTGTTACGTTTACAAAAAATCCAAATGTGGTAACTAGAACCGAGTCAGTTTTGTAGCGAACTTATGTGGTAGGTGTGAGTCCCGTCAAGGAAATTGTTACTACTGTCGGTGCAAGCCTAATGTTGAATACTAACTGTCGGTGCAAGCCTACTACAATAATTGAAAACTCATCCTCATAGTTGTTACTTATTCTTTTGTATATATCTTCTTAAAACTCCTTTCCTTTTTCAAAATAACAGTTTTCTCGTATTTATAAAGTCCGTGTGTAAATCATAACTCCTCTCCTTATATTTTTCTATCACATATTTAAGTAGTAAAATAACTTTAGAGGTGGACCTTTCTCATAAAACCAAGTTACTTTTTTGATATATTTGTCTCATGTTTGAGTCTTCGCTCGATCTTCATTTTCCAAAATTTCATAATATATAAGTTTAATTCCGCAATAATTAATGTAGCTAATTATTAAAACTAATTTACTTACCGGCATCTACGGTTTCTAAATTCAAATGTGTTCTAATTATAAGCATCTAAACATAATTAGGCATTCCTGTTCGCAATTTTCTTTTGAATTCCAGTGAAATCAATTACAAGCATCCAAATGAGCCCGAGGATAGAAAAACCATCTGATGTCCTTTCACAAGATAACTTTGGCATCCTAGAAAATACAATTTCTAGAAAAATCATACCCTTCCTGCTCGTGTTATATAGTGGAATGCATGATATCTACCATCTAATCTGGCCCTTGAATTTGGACCATCCGCTATTTTGCTTCTACCATCCATTTGATTACCATCGATTGAATGACTAGAGTTTCTTGACCGTCTATTTTAGTGCAGGGCAACAATTTGGGTGGCCTAGATGGATTGGTATACTTGTTATTTTCCATTATAAACAAGTCCAAGTTTATCTCATTTGATATTTTTCACTACCAAATATCGCAATTCCCATGTGATGCTGTCTCACTATCCTCCTCCTTTCTTACGTCATGAACAAACCACAACCATTAATTTACTCACCAATCACCATCAAAGAACTGAATGTGGGCCCCACTGTAGGTTCAAGCTCCCCACCTGGTGCGCCTGTGCTACACTTCTCTCCTGGATCAGATTCGTCCGCAACACCCTTTCCATGCAGAGCGTGAAATACCCAACACTGTGGGGCCCACCATAATGGATATGTAAAATCCACGTCGTCCATCATGTTAGAACCCTTATTTTTAAAGATAGACCATGGTGTCCCCACACAAAAACCTGTGGTTGGTGTCCCATTCCCTTTGTTCCTAGTGGTGTGGACCACCAGAGTTGAGACTCTCTCTGATTTTTGGCCATTTACCCTAGCATCGAAGATAACACCTGATGGACGGAGCAGATTTCACACTCGTAAGATGTTGGGCCCACACAGTTTGATTGCTGTCGGCGCTGCCCAAAACAGGCGTTGCAGAGGATTCGGCTACCTCGTCCATGGTTGGTAAAACCTGTTCAAGTGAGGCCCATATAAATTTCAAAATTGAAATATAATCCCCAAAATGGCCGACGGGCCTTACAATTGGGTCCCACCTGGGCTCATTGTCGCCAGCCTCTCTCTCGGGATTGAAAATAGGCCTGAGAATGGCCCACAGGTCCAAGCATGGCCCGCGGCGAGCTGAGCCATTTGGGTGGGTCCCACTGATCCCAATGAGGATAGAGCTTACCTTTGGTTTGGCACACTTAGAAATGTTACGTGGGCATCAGCCTAATATACTATATATACTACATGTGCGATTATCTAAGTTCAAGCACTTCACATGTGTGACTTTGCACAAGCTATATGTTACACCAAAGACATCTGCCCATGATTCTTATACACAAAGTTGGGGTGCACATCGAACTGGTAAAACTGTGGAACCGGGCCGGAACAGACCAAACAGTCCGGTCCGGTTCCTGTTCTAAAAATTAAAGAACTGCTTAGTTCGGTTCGGTACCAGTTTGAGAGTATGTAGAACTAAACCGAACTATGATTCGAACCGTGGATCCGAATCGTGAATTAGAACTGTGGATACATTCGTGGAACCGAACTTGAAATCAAACCGTGGAACTATGAGTTTACAATATATTTGACTCATGATTTATGGTTTATAATGCACAATTTGCTTGTTTTCATAAATATATTTTTTCACACAATATACAATATCTAAACCATTTATCAAGTGGATCATAACACGAATGGGCATGGGCTAAATTATAAAATAGAACATGCAATTGGGCTGGATTATAAAAATCCCGAAATCGTGGAATCGATCCGGAACCAATCCGGTTTTCACGGTCCGGTTCTGGTTCGGTTCTAGGGTGCTAACGGTCCAGTTCTGGTTCCGAAAATCCTGAAACCACGCGTAAGGAACAATTCGGTTCTAGTTTCACACCAGAACTGGATCGAACCGAACCATGTGCACCCTAACACAAAGCGCCAAAACTACATAGGAAACTGGCCAAATGGGAGGGACAAAAGATATAAAGATTTATATGATTTAGTTATATGCCTATTCTATAATACCGTAATGTAAGTTTTCTTTTTTTATTAAAACAAGAAATATCAAAGATGCACGACTTCTCCTCCACCCATACAAGAACTCTCATCAATGAGTATGGTAGAAAATGATACAACTATATAAATAATCCGTCCATAGTGCAACTATATAACTGCTACAAGGGCCGTGTCACTCTATGTCCCAATATATTTGCCCAGCCAGAAATATAATAAACTAGACAGAGTACGGTTTTAAGTCGGCATAATCGTTCAACAATGATAGGTCATATTGCCCCATATCACTCTTCTACCGTGCCATTTCACGGGCTCCCTCTATCCATAAAATAATTTTTAGGTTGGAGAAAAAATGAAGAATATCCAAAACTCAAGTGAACCACACTACAGGATGTGAATTGAAAATTGAAAAATTCTTAGGAGCCATGGAAGTTTTGGATTAAGTTGACATTTGTGTTTCTCCTTCATTCATGTCTGTGTGATCTTACCAACAGGTTAGATGGCAAATAAACATTACTGTGGGCCCTAGGAAGGTTTCAGCTGTGGAAATCATAATCCCCACCGTTTCCAGTGGTGAGGTCCACTTGAGCATTGGATGTGCTTCAATTTCAGGTTCAACCCTTAAAATGAGCTAAAAAAACTGATGGACAGTGTAGATAAACCACATCCATTTAAGATGCACCAAACAGAGTTTACTCAGTGCGATAAAAGCATACTAAGTTACTCCGTACGCAATCTGATTTCTAAAAAAGTGGGGACATGATGTGCTGAGGTTCTTGCCCTTTAGACAGATACAAGAAGAGAGGACTCCTGGCCGTTTATTAACTGGGTTCATATCTCGGGCCTGAATCCAACCCAAGGGCATTAGCTGTTAGTTTCTGCGATGGGTTGTAGAGCTTAACAGAGGATCCATGAGCCCATGGATTAAACCCGGGCTCAGTTTTAAAGACCAATAACTAAATGGGCCGGGCTTGCATCTGAGTCTGCCTTAAGCTGACCCATATAATTTACTATTGGGCTGAGCATAGTCCAAGTGGGTCCCACCTTGCTGGATCCCTTACTTTGCATGCACTGATGGGCTTAGGTCTCCTTAGCTCATAGGCTGGACATGACATTCTTTGACCAGGCCCGGCCCATGAAAAGTACAGAGATTGATTAACTATCAAGATTCGATGGTGAGAATTGATGCCCAAAATCATCTGACTGATGCGCTTTTCAATCGTGGCCCACCGATGGATAGGACCCGCCAGATGGAGGGTGTGGATCCACCCTCCACCTACCAAGTGTTGGATGACAAAGGGCCACCTTTCCCAGGCTGGAGGAGATGTGGGGATCCCTCAATCCAAGTTTGTACGAAGTGGGACCCACGTCTTGGTGATCCAGACCGCTTATACTATGGGTCTTATCTTGAATGGTCCGTGTCCCAAGATATTCCTTGATTAAACTATTCTAACCCTTTGATTGGGGACCCGCAAATAGACAATCAAGGAAAAGGTACAACAACTCATCGAGTTCCATATAGGTTAGAAAGAAGGCCATAGATCTTATTGCCATGGATCGTTCATGACGAATGATTGTATGGGCACGCTGCATCCATGGTGGGTCCTATCAGATCAACGGTCTGGATCAAAGAAACATGAGGAGCATTTCCTCTGCCAAGAATCATATAATTCTTCGTGAAACTACACATGGCAGAGATGAATCCATAGACCGTTAATCCATCTAGGCTAGTAGAAATTGGACAGCTCAGCCAGTGGGGCCCACGATGGATGGACCAACCTCAAAATAACATAGAAACAGATCACACCCTGAACGTAGGGTTGGCGATGGGCCAGTCCAGTCTAGGCCCAGATTGGTCCCCTCCAAAAGGCCCAAGCCCGGCTTGGAAAATTGGTGGGGCCCGGGTTCAACCCAGTCCGACCTTGAAACGGAATAAAACACTATTACGAAGGTCGATCTTCATAATTCATCCGTTGATCAGGGAATGGATGGTTGCGGATTGGGTACTACCCCAGTCAGGACCTAACTAGAGAGGGAGGGTACTGTCACGGGCTTGGTGGGGCCACCATGATGTATGAGTTTTATCCACACCGTCCATCCATTTTAAGAGATCATTTGATGGTACGATCCAAAAAATAAATCAAATATAAATTCAAGTGGACCACACCACAGGAATCCATGGTTACAATGACGTCCACCGTTGAAACCTTCCTAGCGCCCACCATGATGTTTATTTTCCATCTAACCTATTAATAAGGTATCAGGGACATGGATGAAGCGAAAACATAAATATTAGCTTGATCCAAAACTTCTGTGACCCCTAAGACATTTTGAACAGTAGGCGTTCAATCTCCACTGCTTCCTATGATGTGGTCCTAGTTGAGCCTTAGATCAGTCTAAATTTTGGGCTCAATTCCTAAAATGATATTTTAAAATGGATAGACAGAGTGGATAAAACAAATACATCACAGTGGACTCCACAAAGCCCCTGACAGGACCGTCTAACTCTACCTGGGTCCTAGCCGGGGTAGTACCCAATCCGCGCCCGGAATGGATATTTTCAGGATAGAACACATGTACACATGCAGTTGGGCTAGGCCGTGTCGGCTAAAATGACCTGAGATCCAACCATGGGTCCATTGGCCGAGCTAATAGGTCTAAAAAAGCCGGGACAGGCTCACATTACTTCAATGTGGCCCATTAATTATCTTTGTACGGTCTTACAGTCCAACTGTCCACCACCGTCCTATGATTCTGATGACGAGATGTGGGGTCCATTTTTTGTACTGTTCGGATGAAATAAGAGGTGTGAGAGTGGATGCTGGCCTCACACACATCTCTCTCACGTAATGAATACGTGAATAGGATTCAGTGGCCTTATACAACCAAACGTACTTTTGCACCACGATGTTCTCTTTATTGCCATTTATCACCACCAAAAAGGTCCTTATCCGTTGGTTGTACATTTTCAACCGTTCATTTTCTTTTTTGCCAATCGTTTCATAAATAACCATTCATTTTAATCTTAGGGAATCCCATACTGACAAATCTCGTTCTCTTCAATTTCTGCGGGGATTTTAAAAAAAAAAAACCGAGAGAGAGAGAAGAAGAAGAAGAAGAAGAAGGAATTTTGCAAAAAACTAACTAATGATAACGGAAATTACAGCACCTGGTCCGGGTGGATTTTAAATAAACATCACGGTGGGCCCCAGCTGAGCCACCGACTCATGTGATCGGGATGGCTTCTGTAAGGAAAGGTAGCAGAATGATAAATATATGGATTAATGAGGTAGCTTTTTAAAAACCTTTTTAAAATAAAAAGTATGGAATGTAAATTTTATATTAATTAAGTAAATTTTTTTAATATTATATTTTTCCTCATAATATTATTTGGAATCTCGTTGAAAATATAATATTAAAAATATTATATAAATTAATAAATGATTTTAATTATTAAAAAAAAAGACAAAAACAAACCAGCAAGATTTTAAAAATCTCACAATATTATCGTAATAACATCGTTTGGTCTCATTTCATGATAATATTGCGAGATTTACAAAATCTCAGCAATATTCATCGCATGGTGTCGACAAAGATGTGCCATGGCGTGCACTCTGGGACCAAACCACATGTGGACAGTCATATCTACTGATTTGGATAGGTTATTCATGGTAATCGGAAAATTTATATATATATATATATATATATATATATATATATATATATATATATATATATATATATATATATAAACTTTGGTTTGCCAAAATCATGGATGGAATGGTCATGATCATCTGATCAAGTGAGTGGGCCAACCATCGATTTATAAGTCCATCAAAATACCGAAGCAATTCACTGTAGAAAAGCCATGCGGATTGAATGATCTTAACCATCCAACCATTATCTAAGCGGTATTCCACCTAATTGGACCACGACGTGGAATCCTGTTTTGTCATTTCACTGTATTAGGGTCATGTCCAAAATTAAACTATGGTTATCAAGTATTTTCTATCTCTACGTCATTTTCTGACTCTGTTGGATGCCTGCTGCTTTTGTCAAAAAAATGACCCCATTAATGAGTATATAATTTTCAAATAATTCTGCATGGGCTCATTTTTAACAATGGCATGTTGTCTAATCAAATTCCATCACATATCTTGATACAGAGCCTTTTAACTTGAACCAACTATCTTCTTCTAACTAGCATAAATCATCTTAACCATCCAAACAACAGCACAAAAATTGGTCATTTAATATAGAATCTAAAACCAAAATAACCAAATTATCACATTGAAACCCCTATATATATATAGTGTTTGTGAAAAAAAAAAGTTGGTTTTGAGAATGGTGCCTGGAGAAGAAAACATCTTATTAATAAGTAAAGTGTTGACTGTCTAAATATTTGCTTAGTGAAACAAATGAGTACCGAGACTTATGTGTTCTGGTGTTTGCACTGCATATTCCTGCATTGGATCACACGAGCACTAGCACAGGCTAGGGCTCGGCGTGAGGGAGCTAGTGGTCGGCACACTTTGCATTTCACGCGCGCATTATGTTGAAAATGGGTCACTCCCTCGCAACCTTACATGAAGTAGGTGCAAATCACAATGTGATAGTGGCTACGAGAGATGAGTTAGGTGTTAAGTATCTAATTAAGAGAGATGTGTTAGGTGGTTGGGTTTAGAGTGATGTGGGTAAGAGGTTTGAGATAGACCTCTCTGCCTTATATAAGAGTTGTTGAGCTGTATAAGATGCCTAGTGTAAGTGCTCACACAGTAATTAAGCAGACCATGCAAAAATTGCTACATGTGGCTAGCTCAACAGTCAAAAATGACTAGCCGCCGTGTCTAAACGGATAGCATGCAATTAATGTCTCACATGCAAAACGGTTAGAAACAATCGATTGCTTTTTTGACCTTGGACTAAAACATCCAACAATCTTTGCCTATATAAATAGATATTGACTGATTCATTTCAACATTGCAGACAAATCAACTCATTCTCTCAAATGAACTATTAAGATCCATAAGTTCTCTAATCAAGCTAACAAGTTCAATATGAGATTGAGCCAACTAACAAGTCTATAAGAATTAGACCAGTGCAATGGTTTAAGTCAGTAAAGCCAATTTTCTACTTTATCTCTCTTTTCATTTTGGATTTTTCTTTTTATCTTTCATCTACCAGTAAAATTATGTTGAAAGAGTTCCATCAATGGTTCCTAAGTGCTTATTGAACGCTTCACCACATATAGGCTCATCGTGTCCTATATAGAAGCTATTAGCTTACAATCTGTCAGCGGTCTCAATTATTTTGAAAATGGGCAATTAAGGCTTTAAGGATAGCGTGATCATACATGCTTCAATTTATCCTTAATATTATATTTTTTGATTATCTATTTCCTTCTATTTTATTATAATTATAAATTTGTAATTTAAAATTATCAAATCTCAACAACCACAACATAAAGATTTATATAATTTTCTTTTAATACGTCCACAGATTCATATATATTATTCCAAATAAACTAAGTTTTTTTTTTTCTTTTAAGGTTTAACGTCCTCTGAGCTGGGGCCTACGCCTCCGGGACCCCGAGAAGGGAGTAATGCGACCATGCAAGCTCAGTGCAAAGTTCCAAGAGTGAAAGTGGCATTGAATGAACAATACATCTCTAATGTTCAAGCTTCTTAGATCTTAACATCGGGACCACCCATTCATTGTTCGACTGTGATTTAACGATGGATTCACCCATAATCAAACTTGACAAATGGTATGTTTCACACCGGAAAAGGTGCAGTGTAGCTTTCTTTCGCAAATCAAAGATGACGAATGATGGGGCCATATCCGATGACGGCCAATAGAGTTAAAACCTGTTACAAGTCATTGCCTCCAGGAAAATTGAAATCAACGAAAGTAACCGAAGACGTTGATTTTTATAAGACAAGTTGTAATTTTCTACAAGGCTTCGAGAATTCCCACGGCATTCACGCTAAAGTGCGCTGGGTGTGTTACACTCAAAAGAGAAGGGATCCAGTGAGCGTATTAGGTGTTATCCGGGTAACACCTGAGTGGGTGTTAATCGTACCATGTGGTATCCATACCGTCTATGCATTTTATCATATCATTTTAAGACAAGATCCCAAATATTAAGTAGATTTAAACCTCATATAGACCACACTACCTGAAACAGTGGTGAATGGTCATTAAAAGATTTTTATAAGTCTGAAAATCTTAGATCAAGCTGATCTTCATATTTTCCCTTCATCCATGTCTGGTTAACCTTATCAACGGGTTGGATGGAAAAGAAACATTACGGTGAGCATTAATGTGGCCCCAAGGAAACTTGAGCATTCAATCAACAATGTTTCCTGTTTTGTGGTCATCTGAGATTTGAATCTGCTTAAGTTTTGGAAATTCGTCCTAAACTGCAGTGGAAAAATGGATGGACGGCATAGATATACAACACATCATTAAGGTGGGCCCCACTGTAAGGGTAACACTCACTAAGGTGATAGTATTGCCCGGGTAACACCTAATCCGCTCCCAGAAATCCAAAAGCCAGGTGGACTTAAAAAAAAATAAAAATAAAAATCTACCCGTTATCCTACTGCTATTTCTCGTCAACTCCTTAATTTCTAAGTCAGTTCCTATGGAAGGATCTTGGTTTCTTAAGTGTTTTTTCATGGTTTTTGCAGTCAACTACAACAATGACACTGACATTTTCCAAACCTCTTTGTAATCAAGGGTCCACATTTCACAGCAATTTCTTCAAATGAAGGACAAAAAAGAAATGGGTCCCACCAATGGCCCAGATTACACTGTGCACATTGATTAATGAGCAATGGTGAGGCCCACCGTTTTCTCGTGTATGGACTACTTCGTGGGCCATGCAGCCGTAGTAAATTATGGTATAGTTAGTGGTTACACTCGATTAACCGTCCCGTTAAAGATCAGACAGAGGTGAAAACGTAGCATGCCATACACCATAATTCTCAATAGGCTTTTTGGTCATAAAAAGCAAGATAAAAATAAAAAGAACATCATCTGCTTGACCTTAAAAAATTAAATCAAGAACTATAGTCTTAAACCAATCCCCCTATAGATATAGGATATGGTCATCTACCTAAATCAATAGCTTGGCTGAGGATATGTTTGGTCGTGCTATTCTATTGAATTGGAGTCCTTACCTCAGTGGTAGACTCTTGGGAGTTTCAACACGAGGTCTGGGGTTCGAGTCCCATAGGTGGTGAAATCCCACTACGGCGTGCATGGGTGTGTGTCGGGTGTGTGTGTTAAAAAAAAAAAGAAAAAAAAAAGGGTTTCCTCCCTTATTGATTCTAGGAGAAATCGTTTCAGTTTGGTTTTACAAATCTAACACATCTTGGCTGATTTAAGCAGGAATAATCTAAAACATTTATATGAAAACAATGAAAATATTATAAGGCCAATGGATAATATGGAAATTATTTGTTTTTCAAATTGTTTTCAATACAAATATTAGAAGGTCAATAGTCATAATCAAAGCCACCTTATATTATAATGAAAATTCTCATTACTCATCTTTTAATAAAAAATAAATGTTTAAAGAAATTTTTGTCACAACATTTTGGATTTTTACCAAATGATCGTGGAGTAGATATTTTTGGTCGATTATATTATTGTTCTCTTTTGCTCTTTCTTTTCTTTTTTTCTTTACAACAGTGTGAAAAATGAAAACTTTTCAGGCCTGTGTGGTATGTATCTAACATCTTGTTGGAAATTGAATTTTGGAAAACTATTTAAATTATATAAAATTAAAATAAGAAAGTTAAAAACTTATCAATTTTTATAAGTCGAGGCGTGACGTGAGTCACTCGGCTTGAAATCGAATTTGCTCCCCTTGGACAGCGTCCCAAGTGCAACAGGTTTCCAGAGCAATCGACTTCCAGGATACAACGACTATGACCCGGTCTTAGCGGTGCACTCACTGTACACGGGCTCGAACCACTTGTAGTCTTAACCCGAACTAGAAAATACTTGAATACATTTTTAAGAGGAAATCTGATTTTTCTAATCCATTTAAAAACTTAAAATCAGTAGTCTATTTATAGACTTTGTGAAGACACCCTTTCACAAAGGGTTGTGACTATTGGATTTAAACCCAAGTGGTGCGACCCTTAGGCTTCAAAAGACACAACTTTTCAAAACAAAAATTGAAAGGATATAACCTTTTAGTGAAAAGACACATCCGTAGGATATTTTGAAACACTAAATTATTTTAAAATAATTTAAAATATAACAATCCCCCACTTGTTTCAAAATTTTTGACATTTCAGGTTAAGATGGAAGAGTTATGCAATGGTGCCGGTGTCACCATAGACTTGAACCGACATTAGAGTAAACATGACAGGTCTACAGGAATTAGGTGATACCATAGTCTTGAACCTGATTCCTTTTGATGTAGATCGCAAGTATATGCCACTCACACAACTTTTCCGCTACAAGTGATTCTGCGGTTCGGTGCGTTTTGACCATACACAATTACCTGGATTTCATGAGTGCTATAGAGAATTTGCCTATATTCTCATAGGAAGCGGCCTCCACCTCCACACCCATATAGATGAATTCCATCAAGTGTATGCAACAACCGTATACACTACCAAATATATGACTATGGATTCATTAAGAGTTCTAAAAACTCATCCTTCTGCGTTGCTGCTTGCACTGTACACCATAGAAGGGGCTCATTTACATCAGTGCAATCGTCTACCTCGTGTCTTGTTGTTTACCCATTAAACCTATCTAATAAGATCTCTACTCGTATAGGTAGGGTTGCCAACACTGGTAGCTCATATATTAGGTTCAACCCCATTCCCTTCGATGTATCATTGACTAATCTTTTAGATAGTCACTTGGTCAGAGGATTTATGACCCGTAGGCCTTTTACCTCCACCCGTCATTGTTCCATCAGGCTTCCTTCTCATACGAGTTTGGTCATGTCTTAGTCCCCTTGTAGTTAATCATCCTTTCAGATCAGCTAGGGATCATCGTATTGGCAGACTATTGTCTCACCAACTAGCTACTTATAAATGAGCCTCTGCCTAGGCTAATTCCTCCTTTTGCTCCTCAATCAAGTTTTTGACAGTTAGTTGCAGCCTCTTTAATTATTCATATCTTAAGTCAAAGCATACTGAACTCATTTCTAACCTCACAGAGTCAACAATTATGACTCCATCAAGTAACAAATACTGAACATCATTTTTATTATGATAGTTGTCGCATCACCGGTTTTGAATACAACCAACTTTCTTAACCTTGAATGTACTTTTATAATTCAAGCAACTTCACTGGCCCACCATTCAACTAACTGGTGGTAAAGTCAATCGACCTTATTGTATCTGCAATACAAAGAGGCTGGAATAATCTGTCATGCATAGACATATGACAATTAAAATAAAGTATAAATTCATGTAATCATATCGCAACATTATTATGTTATCTTATGTTCCTTAACACATGAAAGATTGACCAATTTATCAATTAGTGATTAGAATTCAATAGATATTTGACAACTGAATATGGATGAGAAATGTCCAAGTTTATTATCAAGCATCTTGATCGATGGATTGAACAATGAGCTCCATATGTGAATAAGTTTGGCTATTAGATAAATTTGTTGATGGTAAAATAACACAGTTCATTATATAAACTTATAGTCTCATATGAATACCAATCTCAAATATTCAAATCTAGCCTTCAATGAGAATAAAATATAACATAAAAATCTCATTGATCTAACAATCATCTTATGAATTCAGACTGCTACCAATATTCTTTTTACCATTCATTTGATGGCTACCAATTTAATCATTAAAACATGCAATATGTTTAATTCCAGACAACTTGTCTCAAAGACATACACATCAACGTAAAACATGTGTATATTGATCCATAACATTCAACATATATTTTTCTTAGTGCAAATCTTCAATTTTATGTCTACCCATTTATCAAATATATATTGACTAAATTTGGATTCCATGCGTTTAGTGGTTTATGCATCCGAGTGCACCCCCACAATTTCAGATTTAACCTTGATAGATATATCTATAGCCCACCTGATAAATCTATTAAGAAAAATCTTTCGTAAGAACCATCATATGAATTGACTAACACATGTCTTAGATTAGCACATGATCGAATGGAATTAACATTGAATTAATACACATTTACAACTAATCAACTTGAGAAACTCAAGTCACTATTTGCTTCATGGTAAGTGAAACTCCAGAAAGACAATCATTCATTTAATATAAGTTTCAAGTACTTAATATTCGTAAAAGTAATACACATGTAAGATCTACACCTTTTATCTATTGGGCATGCAAAATATAATATTTTAAAAATACACCAGCCCAATCATCCCACATGCGCAAATATAATATTTGTATGGATTTATAATTTTGGACCCTTGTAATGCATCTAAGTACATAACCCCCACAATTTAAAATCTTTATAAATGAGATCTTTTCCACATATGTACAATATCTGAGTGTCTATGTATCAAGAATCATACATTGTTTAATGTTTCATATTATAATGGAAACAATATATTTTGTACATGTAACACATGAATACAAGACTTGAACATATCAATCATAAATCCACATAGGATGGATTAAAGGCCACAAGATACATACAATGATACAAAAGGAATAATGTGCGTTATCTATAGATTCACAGTGATAAGTGGGCCCATGGTTTGATAGACTTGGTCATTGATTTGATTAAGTTCAATATACCATACTCATTTATTTCTTGTGTGCACTCATTATTATAAAAGTTATTCATATTAATGGTTAGTCCATGTTACAACTTAATTTTTAAGTCACTATAAATATAAAGAATAATCCACTAATGAACTATTTATGTTACAAACATGTGTGCAGTAATGCCTTAGTGTGAAACCGTGCATTCTACTATATTTCTAAAGATCAACATCAATATAGGTATTCATTTTATGCGTATCAATCACACAAAAATCAACTCCTTAACATGCACTTGATCAAAATGATATGTTATATTTGTTCTAGCACCAATAATATAGTAGGCCCCATTTTTCACGATTCAGACCATGTACTCTTGTGCCATCCACCATTAGTCGCCATCAAATATCTTCTCAAAATCTTCCATCATAAAGTAGACAACAAACCATTCACTTGCAGTCCATAAGTTGGACATGTAAGATTGTCCAATGGAAGAATATTTTGGTGACACATTATACATGGTCTGGCACATTAACTGAATAGTCTTGATCATCAAAATTGGGCTTGGATTAGATTATCCAAAGACATATAGCATATAAAATTATAGATTGCATGTGTATGAACCATAATGCTCTTGTTAAAGTATTAAAAAGTTACCTATGAAAGCAAACTTATAAGAGAATAAACCCACGAGCAATTAGGATAAATGATTCTAACTATCCACTTCATTCTCACTGAACAAGAAGTTAGATTATCAGTTCATTATACTCTTTTTTATTTTATTTTATTTTATTTTATTTTTACATGAACCGTTTCTTATGATATAGTAACCAGAGATCCAAACATGATATTTTGACCCCATAACATGACATCAAAGGACACAATTGATGTATGTAACGAATATTAAGATCAAGAATTTTAGTGCATGTAAAAGTTCAACAATAGACACAACTAGAGGATAGACATTAGAATAATCCTAACCGTACAGAACCTTGGAGATGAAAACAGAAATGAGAAAATCTTTTATTTTCTCTTTAAAATCTTAGGGCCTTGAAGCCATTAGATCCCCCCCATTCACAACTGTCATCCATACTCACAACATTACAAATCCGGAATCCGGATCGGGATTTGTACATACCAACAAGAACAACAACAACGAGCCCAAGATGAACAGTTTGGATCATCATGTGTGTTTGGCATAAGCAAGCAACGACTTGAGAGAGGATGACTAGCAAGGTTTATAACATGAAATAATCATGATGTTATTTACTTCTGGTTTGCATATGTATAATAATGTTCGTGTGTATAGTACCATCATTGGTTCACATGGTTTCCATCATTTATATTTTAAAGATTCTATGTGAAAGTGGCTCTCCTTTGTTTATGCATGCATAGTGGTTGAAAAAGTTCCTAATACTTATGTCTCACTCTGATATCCTAGTTTTATATACATCGCAGATCAATCCTCATTGTACACAAATGGTGAATATTAATGGATACCTACTTAGTATGGCACCACATATGACTTGATCTTATTGTGTGTGATAGACTGGCATTATCAATGACATAAACATACAAACAATTAATAGACTATAGCATCAGTGCATAACTTTAAGCCTTTTAGATGGTTTACACAGGTGGTCCAAAAAATATATATACCAAATATATATAAGATCCTAACTATTAGATGGTATGTAATGGTTCCAGATTATATGGGTTGATCTTTATTGTACAGGGATGTTAAGATCAGTTTATATCCTACTTAGTCGGTGCATACGTTCACTTTTGTACATGTGGTCCAAAGAACTTACATAATAAGTGTAACATCCCGTCCAAACGGTGTAGGTTCCTGAGGCATCCACGTAGGATTTTCCGCAGGACCGAGCGGTTAAAACATTCATGGCTGGGATGCCATGAACTAATTAACCTAGAATTGGCCCGTTTGAATAAACCAGACAGGCCGGGCCAAGGCCAAGTGCGGGCCGCCAAGCTGGATGACCATGTACACTGAACAACAGCCCATATGGGCTGTACCGCGACGCCGAAGGGTCAAAAAAATCTAATAATTTGGGGAACCCTTGAGCTCACTGGGCTTGTGGTCCATCGTGGACCATGGACCCGGCAGACACCTAGAAGCGGGATCTGGCACTGACCAAATGCACCCCACCCATGCCAGGACCAAATCTGGCGCTTGCAAATGGAACCAAGATTCCAGGTTATCCGACCATCGGATCTCTTCCATATTTACCGGGGAGGTCAAATGGATTTTCCCACACCTGTCTACCAACCTTGGGACCCGATCATGGGCCGGTCACCGTCGATCACAAATCGGACCCGTGCGGTCAAACCCCTGGTCTGATCGTCCCCAGATTTTGCGTGGCCCTTTATCGGGCCATGAAGCACCCATCCTAAAAATTTCATAGCCTAAGGACCACCAGAATTACTTAAATCACTAAAAAAGACCCCATAGGGCCGTTTCAAGATCAAAGCCTTTGACTCAAACCCCACTTTCGTTTATCCGTTTATTCCCAAATTTTACACGGGCCCTAGACGGACCATAAGGCACCTACCCACCAAATTTGGTGGCCAAAGGAGCATTAGGACCACGCCAACCCCGAAAATATCCCTTAGTAGGCTAATTTGGGAATTTAAGGGAACTTAAGGCCAAAAGGCCCAAGTCTAGGGAATAAACCCTATCCCTCATAAATCCCTCTCCCATTTGCCACAACTACCAAGAGAGAAAGAGAGTAAGGGAGAGTAAAGAGGAGAAGAGAGAGAGAAGGAGGAGATCAAGGAGGACCCTAGATCAAGGTGGGCCCCAAGGAAGCCAACCCTTTCAACGCTTGCCACTCTTGCAAGGAGAAAACTCCTTTCCTTAGCCGCAACAACTATCCGTGGGTTGCCTAGGTGAGTTTTTCACCATCCTTCTTGAAATTCGAGTAGAATTGTGGTTTGGGGTTGGAATTCTAACATGCAATAGCTTGATTTAGGGATCCCGACCGTTCTACCCTAAAGCCCTCACTCCTAAGGCGTTTTTCGAGTCTCCATCGAGCCATAGGTGCGGACTATTACTCCTAGGTGGCCTAGCACCAATTTCAATATGAGTTTAATGATTATGATTGTCTGATTGATGCATTTAGAGAGTGTAGAGAAAACCTAGGGATTTATGCCTATTTTAATGGTATGGAATTGTATGTTTATTTGATTTTTCTCACATGATGCTATTCGTGGTTCTTACATGACTTGTTGAAACTTGATGATTGCTTGTTGATGACTTGATGGATTGCTCATATGATTAGTGCCCTATGGTATGCATGCCCTATTTACCACATGTGTAGCTTGTTCCAATGAGTTATAAGAAGTGAGCAACTTCCCTACCAACACACCCTACACACATGCACCATTACTCATAAATTGTTAGCTTGCTTATTAGGTGAATCTGGATTATATGATTGAGGTAGGAGAACATGACGATCTTGCCTGTTGATACCCCTGTCCGTTGACATGTTGTGGACCACCATTCAAACCTTGCGGTTGGCCAAGGAAACAAGGAAAGCTAAGGTGGTCTCGTTGGTAGGACCACCTTGGGGCTAAACCCTCGAATTTAGGCGAGTGTGTGTGTGGGCGGCTGTAGTTAGACTACGTGGGTTGCTTGGACCCGATGTCGTTCCGCCACACGTTTGCCTGGACTCGTACGGTCTAGTCTACTGTCTGGCCAACTACGATTGTTAACCCTGTTTGCTCACATCTGTATGGAACCTGGGACTCCTCACAACCATTATAGCCCAACGACAACCCACTTGAAATTGGCCCACAGCCTCGTGAGCCGGGCATGGTGGAATGGGACACTGTGTCCGAGCTGTCGGCCTACGCTGGGGTACCGCGCCTCCCCGTAGAGACCGCGAGCGATCCCTTCCTCTTGGCACTCCTCATGTGCTTGAAGTCGGGGATGAGGAACCCGACGGGATCACGGACCGCGTGGTCTCGGCCTCACGCATTGGGGGGTCTAGGTCTCGCAACCAGTTTAGGGCAATAATAGATGGGGTGTACCTGATTCCCCAAACCTGCTGGATGAATGAACCTAACTAATCACTTGGCTAACACGACCGCATCGCATCGCATTAGTTAGGTTGGTGAATCGGCCGTCGAGGTCGCATTGAGGGAGTGTTGGCATTGGCGATCGTTAGATGGCGTCGCATCGAGGGAGTGTTGTGGCAAGGGCATCCATCATATCATCCTTCATGCATACGCATTAACAAGATTAGACAGATGCTTATGATCGAGTGCTTTTCATTAAATTCTTATTGAAATTAATTCTTGTTATAACTTATGGCTAATAGCACTCACTGAGTTGATCACTCACTCCCACTCTGGGGCGGTGTTTTAAAACACCAACCAGACCCTTTTATAGATGCAGGTGACTCGGGACTGGAGGAGCCTGGAGAGCCGAGCCTAGACGAGGAGGTCGAGCGGTCGTACTTTCAGCTGATGGAGGGATCGCCGCCTGCTTGAGGAGCGGGATTGGATGGCTGGGTTACGGGCTCAGCCCCATTCTTTTGGACATCTTATTCTTTTATATTTTTGGTCGGGCAACGCCATGCGCGACCCATTTATGTTTTTGGACTTGTGTATGTATATGTGAGATTTCTTTATTTCAGCAGACTTGTGTGTTCATGTTTCATGTTCAGGGAACTTCAGGCCGCGCAACTCAAACAGATTAAACGCACATTAATGAATATCTGTTAATAGTGACTCTCGGGAACTCGGGAGTCGAGTCAACGCGCGACCCCCGATTTTCAGGGCGTTACAATAAGTATCTGAAAGATCTTAACCATTATGTAAGATATGACAACTCTATATTATATGAGTCATGGCCCACAAATCGGGTTGGTGTGGTTTCATTTTGGGCTATTCCAACCAAATAAATGCAACCGTAATTCTTAAATAGTTTTCCAAACCAAAATTCGATTTCAAGATTGTTGAAAATTGGATTTTGAAAAACTATTTAAATTATATAAAATTAAAATAAGAAAGTTAAAAACTTATCAATTTGTATAAGTCGAGGCGTGACGTGTGTCACTCGGCTTGAAATCGAATTTGTTCCCCTTGGACAGCGTCCCAAGTGCAACAGGTTTCCAGAGCAATCGACCTCCAGGATACAACGACTATGACCCGGTCCCAGCGGTGCACTCACTGTACACGGGCTCGAACTACTTGTAGTCTTAACCCGAACTAGAAAATACTTGAATACATTTTTAAGAGAAAATCTGATTTTTCTAATCCATTTAAAAACTTAAAATCAGAAATCTATTTATAGACTTTGTGAAGACACTCTTTCACAAAGGGTTGTGACTATTAGATTTAAACCCAAGTGGTGCGACCCTTAGGCTTCAAAAGACACAACTTTTCAAAACAAAAATTGAAAGGATATAACCTTTCAGTGAAAAGACACATCCGTAAGATATTTTGAAACACTAAATTATTTTAAAATAATTTAAAATACAACACATCTAACCCATCCAATAGATGTACACTAACATTATTATTAGATGTACAAAAAATATGACAAATCCAATCATATGATAGGTCAATTTATAAAAAATAATATACACTACTCAAATTGAACTAATGTTTTGATTACTTTATTACCATGGTCTGGCACATATGTTTAACAGATTAGATGTTATACGCCTATCAAGTGGGCTACGTAACTTTTGAGTTTCACTACTATCTAAAGGAAGAAAAAAAAGAAAAAAAAGAGTGCATTTTTATTATTTCATTCCTTAAAAAGCACCTTTATATAATTTTTTAACCATCGTTGCATGTATAGTAAAACATAAATTCCTTAAGAATTTCACAGTAAAAATTTCAATTTTCAATTATTGTGTAAACAGATTTTTCAGTAGAAACAGGTAAGGAATACAACTCAACGGTAGACCTGGAAGTGGTAGAAGTCGCTAGCTCCAACCTGATTATCTCCAAACCTAATATGAGTTTTTCACAATCATGATAGATTTTAGCATCCAAGCATGCGATTTAGCATCATTTGTTACCGTTCTTAGGAAAACTCTAGTGTACGATTTGAATCCTAAAGATTAGGTGCAGGCCGTCCAATTAGTGGACTACCTTTTGAATGCTTGGATTGAGAGTCAGTCATAAAAATCTTGGAGTCAATCGCTAAAAAATAAATGTTATAAATAGAATGGTTTGGGAAAGCCAATCGCTTCAACTTTTTTATGCTACCCCATCCATGATTATGGTACACCAGCTGCCCAGTTCAATTACTGTATTCTATCATGTGAGTAACCTGCCCAAGACGAGTACAAAAGGAAAACGGAAGATTTCAGATGACACGCAAGCGCCTTTCAATTCTGGCAATTGGGTCCAATTTTTATGTAATCCAGACATTCGTTTGTTGTGTCCCACCGTGGATGGACGGTGTCCAAAAAATCACTTCGGTGTGACTATTTTAGACTTTTGATTAGTGGCCTAAACATAGACAGTTGAGCAAAAAACATGAATGGTGCACGTTAAATCAAGAAAAAGGCCGACATCAATGTCTAGGATATTCCAATCATAGAGATTATAGGGACATGGTTCATCCATGGTGGGACATAATAGACCAATGGTGTGGAGTTACTCATCGTGGGTCCCACTCTCGTTGGAACAAAAAACATGTATATGGACAGGTGGACCGCGTATCATCTATCATGTCCTCTTGTATGTGCTTTCCGAATGATGAGAAAACAGGGTGGGTCCATGCGAATGTTACTGTTGGGTGCTGTTTCGGCATACTGATGCTTCATCTAATACATTTTGGAGTCCGTTTGTAGAATAACTTTATGCTACAGTTGGGCATGTGGGCCCACCGTGTTTCTTTCATGGAATCCACTCCATTCATCATGTGTGCCCCCTCATGTTCTCCTCAGATATCAAAAATCAGGCCGACCCAAAACTCAGGTGGCGACACGATGTAGAATAGTACCTAAAACCTACAAAACCAAGGGTCGTGGCCCACTTGAGTTTTTCTAATGGATTGATTTTGGAGATTTCCATTCATCTTGGTGAAGATCATCCTTTGAATGGATTGGATGAGTCTACAAATCACAGTGGGCCCCACACACAATCTTGAAGGTTTTAATGGGCAGCATCCCATCACAACTGTTCCCTGTGGTATGACCCGCATTTATTTAGCAACTGATTTTTTGGACAGGGATGAACTTGAAGTCGCACACTTACGTACGGAGTGGATGTGGACCGAACATTGTGGTGGGCCCCACATGGGTAGTTGGAAGAGAAGCTTACTGTACCATAGCTGTAGAGGGAACCAACCTCATGCATTAGTAGGTCAATTGAGATGTTGGTGGGTATTACATCAAGCTAACTTCCAATCATTCCCCACCGTTGATGACGTGGGACACCAACTTCAATACTTTGCTCCCCCGCTAAGCTCGCTTCCTGTCTTAGTATCATATATTTAATGATGTAAAGTGACTTTTGACTTTTTTACGTTTTAGTTGGATGGCTACAAACAGAAATGTTCAGATACAACCCTTTGTTGCATTTCCTGAGCCAATGTATCACTTATGTAGAATATCTGAACCTTTCACAAAGTGGGACACGTGATAAAGATCACTATGGGAGAAAATCAGGAAAACCCACTAATTAGATGGACCACACTGATAATCCAAGTTCGACCATTGGCTGTCCATTTCTTTCGAAGGAGTAGCTCACCTGATCAGTGAGCATCCTGGTTTTCATCACAGGTGATCTTTTTGGCGTGGCCCACATTTTTTACAGCTTGGATGTTCTCCAAATATGACAGAAATGGAAGCTTTGCTTAGTTGCATTTAAACTTGTCATGAACGCAAAAAGCTCATTTTCCCCCCCAAATGCTAACGACAACTACAACAATGAGACGGTCTTCCTGACGTCGATCACGTGGTGGGACAGTAGGAGAAGTAGGTTAACATTCGCCTGGCACAATCAAGGCTGTCCATTCAACCGGTAGAGTAGATGGGATGCCTTTTTTACTAACTATAGTCTAGACAAGCCATCCAGCTAATGATAGTAAACACATGACCAATAACCTACTTTTTACCTCTCATGTTTAGTGGTCCACAAAATATTTCTATCATTCTGCAACTAGACCTTTTTAGGTAGTATCCATTATAAAGCTTTTCATGGTAGGTAAAACTTAGCCTATAAATGGGTGTTTGGTGCTCTTGTGGTGTGTGCAAGACATCCGATCCGTTCATCATGTGTGTCACCTAAAGTTGCCATTGGTCGTAAAAATTCAGGCCGAATTCAAGCTCAAGGTGGTCACAAAATTTAAAATCATGCCATAAACCTACAAAATCATGTGGTGTGGCACACCTAACTTTGGATCGCATAACTTTTTGGGTTGTCATTTCACAAGATATGCCCTTTAGTCGTTACACATTCCAACAAATTATCATTAGTACTTTGTTACTGTGTGCATAGCATACAAGCTCCTTCCATGAGCTTTTTGGAAGTAGCCTTTGTATCCTTATGAAATGGGGGCACATGATAATAATAATGAGTCTTTACCATGTGACATTGTCCTCGCACATATGCGTGTGCATGCATGCATGCATATTGCTTGAGTGAAGGAAGTTGAGTTGAATCTTGCATTCATGTATTAGCTTGTATTTCTTATGCTAGTTATGTTTATCCTTAATCACGAGAGGACTTGTAGTCTTAATAAGAGTTTAATTGAATTCTTTGATTCACTAATATATAAACCTTAATTTTATGTAGATCATGATGAGTTAACGAATTAATCAAATTTCTTGCAAGGTTGAAGATCTTGACAAAACATTTATTGATTTCACAAATTTAGGACCATATTAGGGATTAAAATGATTGATCAACAAGTGAAACTTATTTTTATGAAGTGTTTTCATTAAATTATTGATGTCAAAAATATTTTATATATTATTTTTTAAAATTAACAAATTTAATTTATTTTTGGATTAATCAATCATAGTTAATGAGCTTTAAAGTAATACATAAAAGAATATATGTATAGTGACATGTGACGTAGTGATTATATATCTACTAATATAGAACAAACTTGAATAGATTTAAGTTGGTCAAAATTTTTATTTAGATGACAGGTGAAACTTGACCATTGCTTATATGTATAGTGACATGAAACATCAATGCTATTTGAAGCGCTGAAGATAAACTGGGCTAAGTGAAGATACCGTCATTTCAACACTAAGGTCTTGGTACTAATTCCCTCATGGAGGTGGCTAGCACGGTGGAGTGTGTAATGACAAGCTAACTTCAAAAAGAATAATAATAATAATAATAAAATAAAATAAATTGCCTAAGAAAGATTCATCCAAAACAAGTAAAGCTAAGAGAGAATGGGTCACAATCTTACAAATATGAGGGATAGGTTCAATAAAATTCTAGTAAACATTTCTTAATATATAGCGTAAAAAGTTTAAATAAAATCAATTGCAATATTTATAAGAAGATAGAAAAGGACAAGTGATAATCTATTTTAACCTTTCCATCTTCACAAGAAGATAAATTTTTTATGTTTATGTTAAAACATGCATGTTTAGAAGTATATTTGATTGAATTTTACTTGCTTTGGCATTGCATGAACTCTTTTAATCTTGGTGGGGCATAATTTCTAAATGGATTGGATGGCATATACACGAGACACATTTGGGCTCACGCATGATCTAAATTAAAGACTTTTAATGGTGGTGACTCTCATCACAACCATTCCCTTGATGTTGGCCCAGCCAAGGAGAACAAGGGAGATTGCACATGATAAATGGATTAGATTCATGCATGCATTATGGTGGGCCCCACACATTGCATTGTAGATTAAACTTATACAAAGCTTTATGGTCAATCCAGCCTCTTGGTCTTTTTGCCCTTTTTTACTTTGGACCCTTTTGACCACCGTCTCACCCACTTTGCTCATACTACGGAAAATATGCATAGTAACGGTGACCGTAAATCTGACCGTCCATCTCATAAAAGGCTGTAGACTAAAAATAGTAGTAATTCGACAGCTTTTGTTGTCCAAATTTGTGAGATTTGCTGGTTGAATCTATACCATTCCTTTCATAGGGCTCCCATTACATGCTACAGCGGTCCTATCCCCCATTTTCTTCATATACGGCCTATCAACATGTTGGCTCACCGGATCCAAAAATCCTGATTACAAAACCCATTTGACATTGCCAGTTTGAGAAAGTAGTTGCATAGAACTACTGTAACCCGAGCTGCATGGGAACATTCCTAACCTATATTATGGAACATGGATGATGGAACTACTGTTACCCGAGCTGCAACTCATACATCTGACAATCTGGTCCGTCAAAACTGTGGGGCCCTATGTGGATGGAACATCAATCAAAGATCAGACTAATCGGAATATCTTAGCCATCTGGAAACACTGTTGACCTGTCCACTCCAACTGTACTTATCCGGTGCTATTGTAGACTTGTTTTATATATCCTTGTCATGGATAATATTGTTTATTGAGATATATGTTCGTGAAAGAGACGATATCGTCTGGAATAAGTAACATTAATTTCATGTGCATTATATTGTAGTCGGGAGATGATGCGGTAGGTAGTGCTTTCAACGGATTGGATTCACGTCCAGGCTTACATCACCGGGTGTTGATTGGGTCCCGATGGGGATTTCCTTGGGCCTGTTTGTTTACATGTAATTCCATGTAATACTAGTTAATTCGGGCAATAAATGCTTGTGAAAATGTGGTAAAAATATAATTACTAGGGTGGGAATTTCACTTTGGGAAGCTTCATCTTTGCCTATCAATTTAGGGCCTGAGCTCAAAGATGAGGCGAATCCAAAGCTCAAGTGGGATACACCACACAAAACAATGGGTAATAAATGCCTACCATTGAAATATTATAATGGGCTACAAAAGTTTAGAGTAGAGCTGGGCATTGAGTCGAGTTGGACCTTGACTCGATCCTGTTTTGAAATATGCTTGACCTGAACTCGATCCGACTTGATACCAAGTCCAGCATGTCGGACTTGATTGGTGTCTGGTCCGGCCTACATCGATCCGATTAGAAGTACCGAGTCAGGTCGAGTTGGCACCGAGTTGGATTGAGAGATGGGGGAGGGATAGACCGAGAGAGCGGAGATGAGGGAGATGAGGAGGAGGAGGGTGATGGTGGTGGGTGGTTTCCAGGCTTGGAAGATGAAGAGGATGAGGGATAGAGAAAGAGTTTTGGATCGGGTCAGGATAGGGCAGGGCGCGTAAGGTTAGAGAGTTTCGAATCGAGTCGAGATGGATCCTTGCACTTGCTCCGATGGTAGACTCTTGGGAGTTTCAACACCTGGTCAAGGGTTCAAGCAATCATAAGTGGTGAAAATCCTCTATGGCATGAGTGTGTGGTGGTGTGTGTGTTTAAAAAAAAAAGGTTAGATATGATAAAAATTATGTTATATATATACCCCTAAACTCGAGTTGAATCGGGTTTCAAATTGAGTCGAGTTTAACCGGATTGAGTTTTGGGTTGAGTCAGATCGAGTTACTAGGTAACTCGAACTTGACTTGGATTAAATTTAGATCGGGTGAAGCCTATTCGGCTCGGGTTGAGTTGAATTTGAACAAGTCAAATGAGTTGAGTTAGCCGGATCAAGTTGTCTCGTGCCCACCTCTAGTCTTGGGTCAATCTAACTTTTGGACTCATGCTCTAAAATAATTTGAAAAAAAAAATGGTGTGAATATTACACATACACCATGGTGGGCCGCCCCACAAACAATAGGTGATGCAATTCCATCCTCTTTCTAAGTGGTTAAGCATCAAATGTGAAAATAACAAAGGTAGGGGCATCATTAGCTAGGTGGGGTCTACCCCACAGCAAAAGGTGTGGAAGGAAATGCCTACTAGTTGAATCCTTTTCACAGTCCACCGTGATGTTTATATGCCATCCAAATTATTTATAAGAACATCCCAGGATAAACTAAAGAGCAAAAAATATTAAACTATAAAAACTCATTTCACCCTATGAGTATTTAAGGGTCAATCTTCAATTCTATTTTTTCTCATTAGATCATTTATTTAAGTTTTAGATGTATCTTTTTACTTTTAATAATGTGGTAATATAAGTTGAAAAAAAGGAATAAAGCTAGATTCTTTCAGATCGGTTATCAATTTCGAGGACTCAAAATCCTTTTTGAGTCCATCCCAAGGATGGATTAAATCACACACGTGTAGCATTTGACACATGCGTGGGGTGTACACAATCTCGTCCACCAATCAAATTGTTAGATAATCCAATAACCCTAATTTTTTGTTCACGATACAGATGGAGTGGACCCATAATCTGGACCGTTTACTTTAAATTACTCAAATTCCAATAATGCATTTTCCAAGTAATTTCCAAGTGTCTGCGTCTTATCCATAGATTTTTCCAACAACATACTCTTTTTGAACTCGGTCCAATGCAAGAAATGGTCCTGTTCACTGCTCTATTTTAAAATAGCTCGTGCCAAGACTTCTGCTGGTCGCCTTGTTTCTGCACGTGCGCTTACTCTGGGTTTCCCCTTCCACACGCTTAAGAACCTTCGCGGAATAAGGGAAGATGATCCAGTGCTTTCTGGGCGCCTGTTTGTAGAAAAACAGTGAATGGTCCAATCGCTGAGTTTGGACCGTCCATTTCATCTAGCATCTAGCGTACTCTCATGGACAACCCCCCAAAAAAAAATTGCAGTGATTGGGACGGTTGCAACCATCCGATCTATAACTTATAAAATAGACGGCGCAAGATTGGTTATGGAAAAATAGGTTCACCCAAAAGTTCAGACCATCGTCACCATCCATTAGATGGGAGAATCAAATGAATGGTTTTCTGCAAGTATTAAAAAATAATAAATAAATAAAAATAGATGCCTTGGTTTTGAATGGATAGGTCATAACTAATAGTATTAGTAGCATCCTTTCATGGGTCATTAATAACCAGATCAGTGTGTATTTTGTACCATTTTCCATTCACAGCACGGTCACCAAGATGGACGGTGTCGATTTATAATACAGTGCACGTGTCCCTAATAAAATAGAATAATAGTTTATGAAACTGGAATCCCAGAACTATCACTGGCAAAGACGTGGGCCCAACTAAAACGGATGGAGCCTGTGTGCTGCCCGTCTAACCCATTTTGATGGCCAACCGTATTTTACGTCCTTTCTCAGCAGGCTCGATCAGTGATCCAGATCGTTCATCAGCAGCATCGCAGAAGATGAGCCGTAGGATTGGGGGATTCTCTTCATTGAAATAGAGACCCACAATTTTATGTAAGGAAGGAAATCCCGCAATTAGAAGGTTCTAACAAGCTATTTTGTACGATTTTAGGCTATGGCCATCCATGACGTTGTTCCTTGAGATGAACGGTCCTGATCATCGCAGGAATGTCCCACGTCTTCTGCCTCGCTGTTGTGGGGCATGATAATAATCAGGTTGATGGGGATCTTTGCATGTGGAGGCCCACCATGTGATGCAAAATAGACTGACTTCTTTAGGATGGAACGGTCAGAATCCTATCTAACCGGTTTTTTTATAACACCATTTGGACTTTTTCTAGAAGAGTTATTCGATACTTGGGCTGCGTGTGACGCTTGAAACGCAGGCAGTCGGAATTGTCCACGTGGCTACTTTACTAAAGTTAAACCGGCTAAATTGTGAAGTAGCTGTTGATAATTCAAACTAAAAAACAACACTGTTTGATCAATCTCAGCCTCTGATTCGTGAGCACTTGATCGTGGAAAGCGGACCGTTGGATATTTTACATTTTTAACCGTCCATTAGATGTTGACCAATCGGATCCCCAGATAATCAAATGAGTGTAATTTTAGTTCATGATACATCTATGCTGTGAATCTTAAAGTGGACAGTTCAATTTGATTTACATATACGCTAACTATGCAATTTCTAAGTGAATGCGTATTATTAACCGAACTCCACCAGAGTATCAAAGTTCCTCTTTCTATAGACTATAAGTGGGGCATTTGTACGATCCTGCTACATCACATCCTGAATAGTGTGGCGACATGTCCAGTAGTCGTAGTGAACGATCGGTCAGACAATCATATTCCTAATTGGAAGATTCTAGCCATCCATTGGGTGGTCTTTTTCCGAACAGTTGATGCGTTATTTTTAACCCTCCATTTTTAAAACATTCATACTATTTGGTCCATCTCCCATACGCAACAGGTTACATCATATCAACGGTTTGGATCGCCTATCCATAGCACCACCTTCACCAACTGGCTTGTGAATGAACTGTTCATGGGTCTGCTGCATCATTACCTTGCGGTTTCTCTCAAGAAGTTCTCGTCTACGGAAGCGCTGTAGACAACCAGAATCGTTGATTCCAATGGGCCACCAGCTCTTGTTTCTTGAGGATATTGGGTTCCAGATCCCATACAGAAGTTTCGTTTCTGTCTTTCTAGGCGACCGGATCGAGAGCCAAAGAAAAGTATTACTGGCCGGGTCTGACCGATCGAACCCGGCCAGTCTTGACCGGTTCTTGTCATCCGGTTCATGCCTGGACGCGGATTGCATATTACTGACGCTGCAAATAGCAACCTCGCTAGTAGTAGGTGCTGTATGGGCCCTACTATGATGTATTTGTTTTATCCACGCCGTCCATCCAATTTTCCATGTTAGTTTAGAAGTTGATTAAAAAAAATAAGTCAGATCTAATTCTCAGGTGGACCACAACACAGGAAAAGAGTGGAGATTGAACGATCACCGTTAAAAACTACTTCTGGGACCCAATTGGTGGTGCGGAGTCTGCGGACAATTTAATGAGGAATGATATGATCCTCGCCGGGTGACATGCCCAGTTTATACTAAGACTCTGAGTTTGATCAAGCGGATCCCATGGTGCGGTGATCTAGACCGTTGGTCAGCCTGTGCGGATCGTGGATGGATCATGTCCAAAAGGTCTTCCAGGCTCGAAGAACCTAGCAAACAATCTTCGGCCTCCTGAGCATCTACGAAGGAAATTCATGGGGAACCGTGGACTGGTGTGCACGTAGTGATGCGTTGGTGAATCAGGACCATCCATCCATTCGGCCTTTCTGAGAGTGTCCTCTATACAAAAATCACACTTTCCGTTTGTATCTGGAGGGTAAGTTCTTTCTGAGTTTTTACAGTTTATCTAAAGGCCACAAATCAAACAGCAAGGTGGGCAGTCCACCGTAGGAAACACCAGACGGACGTTCTAAATTCACTAATCTAATCTTACAGCCATGCTGTCAGGTGAAGTCACAACGAGCCAATACAAGCTCATGGGTCCGAGGAATAGACGGACCAAACCATGATGATTATTCATCGTAGTATCCCGTCCAACGTACATGCCGCATAGATTTAAAGTAATACGGACCGTCCAAAACATTGTCCCCATTGTAGATGTATGCCCAGAATCCACCGTTCAAATGAACTTAACCCAATTTAGGATCACTCATTCAGTGACATTTTAGCCTATTTCCAACCATGATGAGCCTAAAAGATCCGTAATTAGATGGGTAATGAAAGAACACTAAGATCCGTAATTAGATGGCCAGGATAGTCCAATCAAAGCTATTTTTTTCCTAGTGACGGATCAACGGTGGATGTGAGGGTGCCTGGTTCAGATCACCAAATGCATTATTCATCTGTACGGTACACTGTACCAAAAGATCAGCTCTGATTTCTCCTTAATTAATGGCTGGCGTTTTCATATTAATTAGTCACAACAAACCCTATGCGTATATGCGTACATCATGCATTTGATGTTATCACCGTCATTCCTTCCAGAGAACTAGAGCATGTGGACCCCTGTGTTAGTTCACCACCATTTTCGAAATGCAATACTGTCATCTTCCTCATATGTGGCACGGACATGCAATTATCCCGACCATTAAAATTTCGGGCGCCAGTTTGGATTGAGCATATCGCTAAAATTCTGATGATCAAGCAATCCTAACCAACCATTTAGTGGATATTAAATGGATGGTTAATAGAAAATACCGACCGGTTACAAATTCAAATTCAAAGGGACTAATAATATTATTGATATTTTCCCTGTGTAATTTTTCGTTATAATCAATCCAGTGTTTCCTGTTGGATCAGAGATTTGGACGGTCTGGATTGCAGTAGAGCTATGCCACCGCCATATTATAAAATGGTGTAAAACGGGTTTTCGTAGATAGCGTGGTGAGGAAGCGGATTAGATGCCGCCCCGGCCTCACTCCACACGGTACGGCCCTGACCATGGGGCCCGTGTTGATGTATTTACTGTATATCCATGCCGTCCATCCGTTTACCAGCTCATTTTATGGCACGAGGGCGAAAATGAATCTGATTTCCAAATCTCATGTGGACCATACATTAGGAAACATCGGTGCTTGAACGTTCACCATTAAAATTTTCCTAGGCCTTACCCTAATAGCCATCGTAGTTTTATTTTCCATCTAACCTGTTGAAAAGATTACAAAGACGTTGATTAAGGGGAAAAAAAAATATCATCTTGATCCAAACTCTTTTTGCCCACAAGAAGATTTAGATAGCCATTCACCACAGTTTCCTTTTCTGTAGTCCATCTGATGTTTGATCTGCTTCAATTTTTTGTTCTGTTTCTTAAAATAATATGTAAAAACGGATGGACAGTGTGGATTGGTAATATATACATCAAGGTAGGACCAAGGTCAGGGCCGCACCGTATCGGCTGAGCCCACAGCCGCATCTAATCCGCTCCCGCGTGATGACCCTGCAACCACCGACCTCCGTGGTGTCAGGACTTTGCGGTACCCACCGTGATGTTCGTGTTTTATCTACACTGTCCATCCGTCCTACCAACTCATTTTCAGTCATAAATTCAAAATTGAAGCATTTCCAAAGCTCAAGTCAAACACACCACAGGAAATAGTGGGGATTGAATCTTAACCGTTGAAACATCTCATGAGTCGCAGAAGTTTTGGATCAAGCTGATATTTGTGTTTTCCTTTCGTCAATCACCATTTCCATCTTTTAGTTATGAAATGAACTGTAAAAATGGATGGACGGAGTGGATAAAAATCATATATCACGGTGGTCCCACATAGTCTGTCACCACGGAGGTAGGTGGTGGCATGGTCAGCACGCAATCCCTGTACATTATGTTCTGAGATTGACATTCTAGAATAGGATTACGTGGTCGGCCAATATTTGTACAGTATACGTTTTTCAATTTTGCAAGTGGGTCTCATATTTTGGTAATCCAGACCATTAGTCTGTTGTTTACGAAGATGGATATTATTATGATTAAAACCGTCTTTGTGTGGAACAATCTAAACTTTCCAGTAGGGACCTACTGATCGACTGATAAAAAGAGAACGCAGCAACGGTTCAGATCCAACATAAACGGTCCATATATTGGTTTCTAGAATCTTCCATTCTCGAAGAATTTTAGAGGATTTTCATTCTCGGTGGGAATCAACAGATCAATGGTCTTAGTTATCATGACATGGTCCCCACTTTTCAGAATATGAAACTCGTGTGTACTGTGCAACAATGCTGGCCACGTACCGTATAATTTCTCTTTCTGGAAACTACACGCTGCACGGAAATGTAGCCAAATCAGATGCTGGGAAGCGGATTCACTTGCGCTGTGGGCCCACCCTGGCATATGTATTTTATATCCACACCGTCCATCTGATTTTCGAGCACATTTTATGGCTTGAGCCAAAAAAGGAAAGGTAGATCTAAAGCTCAGATTATAGAAAAGAGGGGGATAATGACATGCACCGTTAAACCTTTCTAAGGCCTTTAAATGTTTATTTTCCATTCAAGATAACGCCACATGGACCTAGTTGGTGGCCCCAAGAAGTATTTAATGGTGGGAGTTCAATCATCACTCTTTCCAGTCTTGTGGTCCACTTGAGCTTTGGATCTGCTTCTTTTTTTAGGCCCACGCCTTAAAATAAGCTGGCAAAAGAGATGGACGGCATAGATAAAATTTATACATCACGGTGGGTCCCACAGCGCCTGCCACCAAGGATATCGGGTTCATCAGGCAATCCGCTTCCCATATAAGGTCCAGCAGCTGGACGTCCGGATCTCTAATACGAGCCCCACGACAACCTGAATATTTTGCGATTATAAAGAGATTAGTGCTAAGCCCCTAATCTCCTAAATCAATTTGCCACCATGCTCATCAAACCTTACCGTCCAATGGCCGTAATGCAACTAGGATGGGTGAAGAATTAAATTATAACCGTTAGATCAACGGATTTTCTCAGCAGATTGTTGCCATTCTGTCCATCTATTGATCAGATAGCCAGGGACTCCCAATATGTGTGATTCTTTTTTCTTCTTTGGGTTCATTTTCTCAACCAATCACGTCCGCAGGAAAAGAAGAAAAGAAGTAAACAACAAAAACAATAAATACGTAGGATGTCACGGTCTGTCGAGTTGTGGCCACTCGTTTATAATACAACAGGCATAGACATGTATCAATCTGGACCGCCTAATTTGTGGGCCCATTTGTGATGGCAAATGCTGCCTTAATATTGCAACATCAACTTTTTTTTAAAAAAAATAAATTATTTTGATTATCTTGTAAGTACATAACTTGTCAAGTCACACTTCAATGTTAGCCACCCCTACTAGGGAATCGATATCATGATTAGTGTTGAAACGATGTATCTTTCACTCAGTATACCACTTAAGATAAGATATAGATTAGGGTGCATTGCAACATCAACTTCAACCATCTAATCTTTATTAATTGGGCTCGAACTGATAGCAATTAATATCATTTAAAACTGGACCTCATGGTACCATTGATATTTTTATTACTGTGCGATGACTGTGGCCATCTTCTCTCCATTGTCGGCCACTATTTGAACGGTCTGAATTGACATACATACCACAACTCAACAAACTGACAGAATTACGGTGTCGACAAGTCAAAAAGGCAAATGATTCCGGATCGTCGAATCAAAACTGTGCACCTCGTTCTACGTTGGATAGCAGCTGTCCATCAAGGTAGACCTACGATGTAACGTTTACATTCCACTAACCCACCCATCAACCTCAACCATATCCTTGCGATGAAGTTAAAGGCCCACCAATTGCATGTCTACCATCCTCTGATCATAGACGTTTGGAACAGTGGGCCACGATATAAAGGGTTCAATTCGACCGTCCCCTCGCAACGTTTACGGTGTAAGCGTACAAGTTAGTTTCAGTAGTAGGAATCCGCTTCTTAGTTCCGACAAGTGGGGTCTACGGTTAGATAATCTCTACCGTTGGTCTGTTGGAACCTACTGGATATGGACGATCGACAAAAGTCCTCCAGGTTGGAAGTTGCTGTAGTATTCCTCGTCTGAACCGTCCATTTAAAGACCCCAAAAAATCAAAAGGTTGAGATTGTCTCATTCTGGACATATGTAACCACAGTTCATCCACCGTGGTACGGACCATAACAGACAAATAATTCCAGTTACCAATGCCGGGAAGCCACTTAAAAGAATCTAAAACGCGTGAACACTATTCAAAGATGGGGAACGTGAACATTACTTTGTTTCATATCCACGCCGTACATCCATTTTTTTCAGCTTATTTAAGAAAAAAAAGGAAAATAAAAATATCTGGTGGACCACACCAATGGAAAAGTTGTTGAATGACCATTAAAACTTTTTTAGGCCATAAAAATTTTCGATCAAGTTAATCTTTATATTTTCCTTCACCCAATTCTTTTTGAACTTATCAACGGGTTGATGAAATATAAATGTTACAAATCTGATTGATTGCAGTGGGCGTTGGGAGGTGATAAATGATGACCATTCAACCATCGATGATTCTTGTGGTGTGATCCACTTGAGATATGGATATAATTAAGTTTTGAAGAGTTTACTAAAATGAGGTAGGTACAGGGCTTAAGTGGACCATAAAGTGGGGATTGGACGTCCACCATTCAAAACTTTCTTAGGAGATGGATAAGTTTCGGATCAAGCTGATATATGTTTTTTCACCTCTGCATGACCTTACGAATAAATTGGATGGTAAAGAAAAATAACGCGGTGGCCGGTAAAAATGTTTCAACGGTGGTTGTCATTATCACTGCAGCTTCCTTTGGTGTGGTCCACTGGAGCTGATTCTTCAGCGCATGCGTTAAAATGATATGAAAAAAGCAATGAAGGGAGTAGATAAAACACTTACATCACGGTAGGTCCCAAAGAGCCCTGCCCTGGCGGATTACCGTCCGGGCGGGGGTAGTACGGAATCCGCGTCCTGCCCTAACATTATCCGGAAAAACGGATGTACGGCGTGCATAAGACACATACATCCATGGTAGCCCCACAGAGTAAGTGAGAATGCAATCCGCTTCCGCCGTGTACTAAAAAAAAAAACATACAACGGGACCAGCGGTCACATCCTAACCGTGCAAATGCAGGCCACATGGTAAAGAACTAAAGATCACCTATTGTGAAAATCAGGGTGGTAGAGCCACTGGACCATCAAATCAGTGGACGGTAATGATCTAAATCCGTTTAGATTCGTGCCCTACATAACTAGTGGATTTCTTTGATTTTGGCTGCAAGTGTTTTTCTTTGGTGCGGCCCACCTCTTGCATGGCTACGATTTACCATGCAAGTGACATGTCGGCGGAAAAGAAACCCGTGTATGAGAATTCCCCGTACAGCGTTCGGCGGGAACACTGCTCATCGCGTGTTTTCTCAGCTGAAATCACTACAAACGACGTTCCTATTAAGTACAACACACCAAAGCATCCAGTTCCCACCGACACGTGTGGACGTCAGCACCAACACGTGTTAGTGGTGCAGCGTGAAACACATCAGCTCCGTGGGCCCACCGTGATTAGCGTGTGAACATCCATTCCGTTGTTAAATCAAATGTCACAATCTGAAACAACAAATCAGGTGGGTCACGTTAAAGAGCATAGCATGGATGGAGACGCCTACCATAAATGAAATCCAACCGTTCATCAGGCAATCTCCACTAGGATGAAAATACAGCTAGAAATTTCCTGATCCGAAAATAAAGTTAACCCACAAAGGGTTTTAGTCATGATTTCACATTGTTACCGCTGTATGGTCTGAGTTTTAGTCGAGATGGTTATTATTGCGTAAGGAAAACATCAGTCATCTGGATTGATGGTGGATTTTACATTGAAACCATGTTGAGTCCCACAGAGCTTGACGGTGCCTACGCTTCTTACTGTGGAAGGTTCCAATAAGGGTGGCAAAACTTAGCCCCACCTGTCAATAAGATCTGACCCAACCGAAGAATAAATGAACCATTTTCCATGTGATTATGAATTGGGTCAATCCATTTCCTTGTGAATTTCATTTGGATTGAGTTCTGTCAATTCGAAATTTTATGAGCAAGGTCTGAGTTTGAGGGGTTTGATCGAACAAGTTATAAGTATGGTCAGATCTTTATCTTCTTGTTAAAGGACTCTTGTATGTATATGTTAAGTTAAAAAAATAAAATAACAAGGAGCTATTTGACTTGGCTGTAAATGTATATAAATGGTGATGAGAAATTAATTCAGACAAGTACTAAAGTGTTAGGTCTAAAATTTCACCTCAAAAAGAAAAGTGAGTAGAAGTGAGACCACCATGTTATATGCATGCTGTTAATTAAAATTTTCCATATCATTTTAGGCATAGAGTGAAAAGATGAGATTGAACCAAATTTCACATCGAACACCCTATAAGAAGAATGTGGTTTGATTATTTAGTATTGAAAACTTTGTTAGATTCATGAAGACTAAAAACCTAAGGTGTACTATTTATCCAATTATCACTTTCATAAAGAGTAATTTTGTTGGTTTATATAGAATTTAATATAAACTTAACTAATTTAAAGTAATATATAATCTATTATGAGAGATGCGGCTCCATTTTTGCTTTTTATGCGGAATCAATGTAAGCTTATTAACCAACCAAAAGGAACCATGTAAATTTTTATATTGTGATTTACATATGTTTTCAATCTTTTTAGTTTTTTATATCAATATTGCCTTATATGTGGTGGAAAAAGAATTCATCCTTTGAAGTAACTTCTTAGAGGTTATAGAAAATTTTTAAATGTAAGTCACATTTTAGATCTTTTTTTAAAATGTTCCCATAAAATAAATACACCGCATAAATGAAACATACACACCATGGGAAGAGCACAAAATTTACATTACATTCTTTTTTAAATTCCTTTATGTCAATATCTTTATGAACAAGAAATAACAAATAAAACATCATTATTCATTGATGACACTTTAATTTCATTTGTGGTTAACTAAGCACACCCTAAACTTGATTATGATCTTGTAATTTAAATATTAGTAGACTTTTAATTTTATATTAATTAATAAACTTAAATATGTAATTGATATTTTTATGCAAATAAAAATATCCTATTTTTAATTGAAAAAGCAAGGTGAATTAAGTTTGGATTAATTGATTTGTAGATAAGTTGGATTAGGGTTGAGCAATTCAACCTAATTAATAAATGGGTCGTGTTTGAATTCGACACATGCGAACCGAATTGATTGTGACGGGAGCACGTACCAACCCTCGCCTTCACACGCCTCCATTTGCATTGACACGTGTTACTTAAACGTCACGCGAAAAGGCGTCAAGGCGTCGAATTCTGAAATTTTCATTGCATTTTACATCGCACCCTTTTGACGCGCTATCGCGTCGTCTCAAACCTCACCTATTTTTACCAAATCCTCTCCCTCTCCACAAAACCCCACTCGTCTTTTCTCAGTTCCCAGATTCCTGAAGAGAGAGAGAAACCAGAAATTCCTGAAGAGAGAGAGACAGAGAGAAATCTATCTCCAAATACTTCGAAATGCAGCAGAGTTCGGTGCTCTCCCTCTCTCCAAGCCTCAGCAGCTACTCCTCAAACAGATTTGCAGAAATCGCTTCCAAAATCACGGAAACTTCCCCCTCCGAAGCTCGAAATCCTAGCGCCGACGATGATGCTGATGCGGAATCTCATTTCGATCAGTTCGCAACCGATCCACCTCCTGAAAGTTCCGAAGCTACCAACGACACCGACGACGACTTCGAGTTCGCCTTCGTCTGCCGCGATCCCAACGCATCTCCGATTTCCGCCGATGAGATCTTCTCCAACGGACAGATCCGCCCGATCTTCCCGATCTTCAACCGCAATCTCCTCTTCTCAGAGTCCAACTCCGACAAGCCGGAGAACGAAGGCCGTTCGATCCGCCTCCCTCTCCGGAAGCTTCTGATTGAAGACCGGGACTTTCCTTCCTCATCATCCTCGGAAGCTGACGAACTCGAAGGGGTTCCCAACGGAACTTACTGCGTCTGGAGACCCAGGGCCAACGGTGCGGCGGCAGCGTCGTCGCCCGACCTCGGCAAGAAGAGCAATTCCACCGGTACGTCGAAGAGGTGGAGGTTTCGAGATCTTCTCCACCGGAGCAACAGCGACGGCAAGGATACGTTCGTTTTTCTGGCCGCACCGCCGAAGAAAGCGGAGAAAGCGGTGGTTTTGAAGGAGAGGAGGAATTCCAGCGAGGCGAAGCCCGCCGCAAAGGGGAAAGGGAAGGGGAGTTCCTGCGAGAAGGAAGTTTCAGCTGCCGAGAAGCATTACGTGAGGAACCGGGCTTTGAAGGAGGGAGATCGACGGAGGTCTTTCCTTCCGTACAGGCAGGATCTGGTAGGATTCTTTGCTAACGTGAACGGGCTGAGCAGAAGCTTACACCCCTTCTAGATTCGCTCCACATGAATTTGGATTTTCGCGGTACTAATATTTTCAACGGTAATTATCTCCGTGTGATTCGTTCGCTAGCTTAAAGAACGATGGGTTAGGGGTTTTTTTTTTTTTAATAGGGTTTTGATTTGGGATTTTTAGTTAGATTTAGATAATATATGTAAATTCCCTAAATTTAAATTTCATTTGTTTGGTTTATAACGTTATATATGCTGATGGAAATGGGATTTTCGTGTATATGTCAAAAGCTTCTGTGTATGTTCTCTCTCTTGAAATTGATATGCGGATTGGCGTTTTGTGCATATATCAACAGCTTAGGTGTATGCTCTCTCTCTCTCTCTCCCCTTCTCTCCCTCTCTCTCTCTCGTCTTTTTAGAAAATGATACGGAAGCAGAGAAGGTGTGGCAATGGAACCGACGAAACTTCCGTGTTTTTATCTTGTTAGTCATGATCATTGTAATAGCTCAATTCAATCCGGACCGTCCAAATCCTGGGCCTATTTTGGATGGGACATTCCTAGAAACGGTAGTCTGGACGTGTTCCCATCCATCGAAATTGACGGGAATCGGCTGGACGTTTCAAGATAACATGGTGGATGGCCCAAATTGGGTGTAGGAAATCAGATGGCTGAGATTGTCTGATCGGTCAGCATAGCTTACCGGCTGTGTTCTTATGTACAAGTGAACTTTACTAAAAGGATGGTCCAGATTGCTCTGTGGACACCGAGGTGCAGGACTGACTTTTGAGCTCTTAACCGCGCTACATGCGAAATGCACACGTCAATCCAGACCGTTCGGAATAGGAGGGCCCATTTAAGTGGGGGCAGATGGAAAAAACAAAAAACAAAAGAGTAAGGACGATCCTAACCGTCTCATTAATGGCTATGAGCTGGACGGTAAACAGTACAATGGCAAGAAACACAAGGAGGTGATGGTTAAGATTGTGCTAACGAATTGGATGGTCAGGATTGCTGCATATTGCGTAAGACGCCACAACTCTGGCGGTGAACTACCACCGTTTTCTACCGCCATTTAGTTTTGTCTTGTTTGGTGGGCAAATATATTTTTTACTCCAACTTGTGTTGCTGCTCGGGCGAAAATCTTATGTTTGTTGTGGACCACTTTAAAAAAATGTCGCTGACAAGTCTCCTCGCATGCAGCGCAGTGTACAGCTATCTAGATACCAGAGAATCGCAGCCGTGGGTCCCATTTTGATGTAGCGTATCTTTAAAAATGACACTGATGAAGGAATCCTAACCATTCGATTCAGAGCCACCGGCGTCGGTGCTGGAAAAGTTCCATGGCCCCACCATGATGTGATTGTTTTATCCACACCGTCCATCCACTTTCCCAGCTCATTTACACGCTCTCGGTAATCAGGCAGGTCCAAATCTCAGATGGACCACACAAAAGGAAACAGTGGTGATTTAACATCCACCATTAAATACTTTCTATGCCCCCTGTGATGTTTATAGGCCATACAAACCTACCTGTAGACACCCCACCTTAAATGCGTCGAAATTCACTCGTTCATTTCTTTTATCGTCAACCAACGCAGTTGTACGACCAACATCAAAAGAGCATCTCAAAGATATCTACCGGATCGGGTAATCCGGGTATACAGTCTGCAGATATGGCTGTCATCGGGCCCAAACCTGAGTATGTCTTGGCCCGAATGATGGGCAGCAATTATTTAAAATTTTGATTTTTCGAGCCCCAGCCAGCCCATTGACTCCCCTAGTCGCATGACAGAAAAGGATGATTGGCCCAAGTTCACCCACCGAACACGTTACATTTGAAAAGGTGAATGATTACCAAGCTAGGTATTGATGAATTAGCATGCGTGGATTTGATGTGTTGTAATTTGTATCCCCATTGTATATGGGCTCCGCTACTCTTGCTCGCCATGACTACTGATAATCGTGCTCTTATCCAATTTGTTTAACCACTCTGGCCTTGCAACATTCACTTGATTCCATCTGACTGTGATGTATGAGTGTCATTCATTTATTTAAGCACCTCCCCACCAGACGGTTCAAAGGAGATGGAGAGAGTTCAGAGAGATGGAGGAAAGGAGAGCGTAGAGATAGATACCACTCTGAAGATATAGAGGCCTCGGAAGTTAGGGGCGCTAAAGCTCTGCCCAAACTAAATCCTGAGTTCAGACAACGGTAGTGTGACTCTTCCAAGGCTGCTGATAATCAAACCCCCAAGAACCTCGTGCCCTTGTAAAATGTTTTACGTCTATCTCTCTCGATTGACAAGTCAAAATTAATTGGAAATACCAAAGTCAATAAGTAGGGTTGGATTTTGGGATATTTTTTTGAAAAAAGAATGTTTAACTTTTTATTTTGACTCTAACATCTCAAAATCAAGCATTATTTCACTCTATGTTTCTCCACGCTTACAATGTCTGCACCCACTCACACCTTTAGTCTACTTTCATTTCTTTTATATTTTGCCAATCCATGCCTTTAAAAGCCTGCAAAATATGGCTTAATTCTGCCCCTACTCTTTGCTTCATTACTGTACTAAGTGCTTTTATATTTTGCTAACCCAAGCCTTAAAAAGCCCACAAAGTATGGCTTGATTCTGTTTGCTCTCTTTGTTTTAGTACCATCTTAAGTGCCTTCTATTTTGCCTACCCCGGCCTGAAAAAGCCTACGAACATACAATCCTAAGAAGTTTTACCATATATATCTTCCTAAAAACCATATAATCCTAAAAAATAAATATTGTACGTGGCACAAGCGAAAAATGATACCAAACACTTTCCTTATTTGTAAGAACTAATGTCTTTACTCATAATTCATGATCGCAAACCAACCACAAAAGTCTCTTAAGTTGGAGAATTTTATGATTTTTTGACTGTTAAGTATTTCGGCGGTTTTTAATTAGACATGTATTTTAATTTTAATTTTTTAGCTAGTAATTATTTGAAGTCAAATGCATTTTTATATTTAAGTTAATTCCAAGTTCAATCAAATCAAAGCTAAAATTGACAAATAAAAAAAGTTAAGAAAATGAGTGCATCACCTGCACCTTGCATCTTCACACGTGAGAGGACATTCACACTACCAACCTGTTAATTAGGTCTGACAAACCTAATAAAAGGAAAACATTTTATGGTCCTTAAGGTCCCAAGGACAGGCGTTCAATCACCACCGGTTATCGTGAGATGGTCTACTTGAAATTTGTATCTGCCTAACTTTGTTGGTTCATTTCATTCATGAGCTATCAAAATGGATGGATTGTATGGATAAAACACAAGCATGCAACATGTTAGGCCCATGAGTTTTACCAGCACCACGTTGGTACCGCCCCATTTTCACATTGAGACCCAAAAATCATGGGCTACTTTCTAAGAAGTTATAAACATCTGCAGGTATTATCAGAGAGAGAGAGAGAGAGAGAGAGAGAGAGAGAGAGAGAGAGAGAGAGAGAGAGAGAGAGAGAGAGAGAGCAGTACTAATTTGTGTAGGGCCCGCCCTGATTTTCGTATGCCATGTAATCCATTTACATGGTGTGATAGGACGAAAAAATAGGCGAACCATACTATATGAATTTAGAGATTTTTAAATTAACTCATGGGACAGCTCAACTTGAGTATTAAATCAACCTGATTTTTGGTATCCAGCTAAACAAAGGGTGATCCACCAGGCGGGTTGTATTTTATGCACGTTTAAGTCATTTTCCCATGCTCGTGAAATTGGACCCAATAACTACCTACACACAAGACACGCAACCGTCTGATGCTTGTTTACTCATTAGATGGGCCGCAATAGAAATCAGCTTCTATCCGTTCATATGTTTTATGAACTGGCCCACCTGATTAGGGAAAAAAAAGTGGCATTGGCAGGAAAGCTATAAAATAATGCACCTATTTAATTATTTTAATGCAACGATGGTGTACCTACTTGTTTTGTTGGGTTTTATCCAGGTATTTAAGATATTGACATTGACTTTTGTCATCAATTTAGATTTATATTTTTTTAATGTTCCCATATGCTTCCAAAACACAATTATGGGATTCGGATGTCCTGGACATTCATTTTGGAATCGGATTCCGTCCTGCTCCTGCTAGACGATGACCCCCAGGCATGGCTGTATGAGCCCTACTATGATGTATGTGAGCCCTACTATGATGTATGTGTTTTATCACGCCGTCCATCCATTTTTACAAAGAATTTCAGGACATGAACTAAAAAATGTGGCATATCGAAGGTTCAAATGGACTAGATAGTGGGGATTGAACGCCTACCGTTAAAAACTTGTTGGGAGCATTAAAAGTTTTGGATCAAGCTGATATTTGTGTTTTTTCGTTCATCCAGGTTTATATGACCTTATGAACAGGTTGAATAGCAAATAAACATCACAGTGGCCCCTAGGAATGTTTCAATGGTGGGAGTCATTATCACCACCACTTCGAATGGTGTGTGGTCCACTTGAGCTTTGAATGTGCCTCATTTTTTTGCTTATATCCTAAAATTACGTAGAAAAATGGATGGACGGCGTGGATAAAACTCATGCAAATAGTAGGCCCTATAGAGCTCCTGTGTACAAATTATGGTACAAGTGGAGGGGCTGGACACAATTGCTTCCATTGATTTTGGGAATTTCTTTGATGACAACGATGAAATTAAGGTTTTGGCCTCCCTTTTCTAAACCATAGTATTTTGGCCTTTATGGCACTTTGAAAAGCATTTTACAAAGAGAAGATTATAAGTCTAACTAATCATCAATGGGCCCATTCTTTGGGAGATCTGGTCTGTTTATTTATTTTCGAGCTTCCTAAGACATCAGATAACAATATTTTCATCTTCATTTGAGATATGTCTAGTTCCCAAATGGAGATGGCAGTGGCATTTCTTTTTGAGTTATTTCTTGTAGTGTGGCCCATCTTTGATGCGTTCTTCCTTCATTCTTGGGGCAATACCCTGATATTATTTCCTTAAGCTAATGGTCGGAGTGGATTTCAATTGGAAGTCACGGTGGTCTCCACATAAGTTGTCTGGTGGGATTCTTATAATGGTGTCGTGCCACATAAAGGTCATTTGACATTTTTCTTTTTCTTTTTTTCTTACCTTCACACACAACAGCAGAAGGTTCCATGATAGTTGTAAGTTGTACTAAGTTCTACGACACTCCAGGGACTACGACACTCTCCAGCGAATCTCAGTACACACTTCGAACATAAAATGAGAATTTTTTTTTTTAAAAAAAAAAAATCGGCCAAACTCTCTAACATAGAAGGTATGATGGCTATGGCTTTTTATGTGTTGTTTTTATTTTTCTTGGTAAGTATCAATAGTGAGAGTTTGTGAAGGGAAAAAGGGTGCGGTGGTTCTATTTTATGGTTTTTTTTTAATTTTTATTTTTGTTGTATATGAATGATGAGAGTATGTGAAAGGGATAAGATTCTGATGGTCCCCTTCTTTGGAAAATGTATCTCATTTTCTTGACGAGTTTATTTTTAATAGTCAGGCAATGTAGATTGTCGATGTTCACTATAGGTCGTTGATACTAACAAGGGATTTCCAATATTCATTATGGATTTGTGATGTGCACGTGGATCATTGATTTCACTGTAGATTGCCGATGTGAACCGTGTGAATTACCAATGTGCATCGAAATCCTCCCTTTCACAAATTTCCACCATTTATTAAAAAAAAAACTAAAAAACAATTATAAAAGTAACCACCATATCTTCCTCATCTCTTTCACGAACTCATATAATTCATTTTTTTTTTTTTTTAAAAACAACTATAAAGGAAACCCCCAACCCTTATTCCTTTCACAACTCTCATTATTGATGCTCGCCGACAAATGAAGAAAATTAAAAAAAAACACTATTAAATATACTTTTGGGCGTCATAGCTTTTATATTGGAGAGTCTGGTCGAAAATCTTTTTTTTAAAAAAAAAAACCCTCGTTTTCCGCCTAGATAGTGTATCGTGATCTCCTGGAGATTGTGGTCTTTATTCTGTATGACTACTAACTGTCATTGACCTATGGTTCTCATGTGAGGCCCTTGAGTAAAAAAATGAAGAAGAAATTGAAGGAAAATAACAAATGACATTCCTAAGGTAAGGCCTCATCGTAACAACTATTGGGGGTCACTGCACAAAACCTTAGGATCTAGTCTCCCAAAACACCAGAATTATAAGATGATAAAGTAATGAAATAAATCAAAGCACAAACCACACAACAAGAGATTTTTACGTGGAAAACTCTCAAAGAGGTAAAAACCACGGGACCTCGTCCATATCAACAATCCACTATGAAGTAGAACATTACAACCGATCACAAGCATACACCGCTTGGATCAAACCTTCTTCACTCACGTAGGAGTGGATAAATAATAAGATAATAAAAAAAAACAGAGAGATCTCACCAATTACGAGGACGTAGAAGCGCTAAGATGTCGAGTGCACAATAGATCACCTCTATAAGCATAACATCCCTTCCACAAGCTTCCTCTCTCTCTGTCTCTCTCTCTCTCTCTCTCACACACACACATACACCTTTGATAGCCTTAAACTGTAACACCCCGTACCTCTAATACACAGGTGTTACCTTATCTTAAAACCTGCATCAACCAAGCTTAAAATACTAGGCGACTTAAATTTTGACATGTACAGGATGGGACTTCCAGCCAGCATTAAAGTCATCCATCTGAGTCTCCAGGAGCCAAACTAGACACTACTTCAGCCAGGAGGTATGAATAACTAAACCCTTCCAGTTAAAACCATTCATAGAACACTTGATATGAAGATATCGACATAATGCACTTACAATGGACTCTTGAGGGCTAGTATAAGCCCAGCCAAGTCATTGCTACCTCCCAAAATCTTAAATAACCATTGAAAATAAATATCAAACAAATCCAACTTGTGGATTGTGTGTATCGACCATGAAAAGGGTTTAGAACGTGTGGTATGGCCCACCTGGGCGTCAGATCCGCCCTAACATGGGCCAGTACCCTTTATGGATGCTCCCATGGTGAATGGACAGACTGGATTTGTCACGAACACTATGGTGGGCCTCACACAGTGTGCATGTGCATCCCATGCACTTGTGCACTGGAACTACTGGCTCGGTCAAATGAGCTTTGACTGAGCTCTTTGCAAAAAAAAAAAAAAAAAGAAGAAAAAACACATTCTCTCGCCAAAATGGAGTTTGAAACCGGCCACCTTTGAGCTCCAAAGTGGCCCACCCTGGCCACTTTCCAAGCGATCCAAGCCGTCCATTTTATTCGCGTGGGTCCACTTAACAAAACTGTGTTGGCTTTTGAGCCCTTGTAAATGGACGAAGGAGATGGGTTACCAACGTCCAACGCATTACACATGGAAGGCATTCGGGAGATGGGACCATGCTGGAATCAGTTGGATGGCTCACGATCGGTCCGATCGTGTAATCCCATCCATCCGTTTTCCAGTAGGAGGCGTGCTCTCCCTTTTTGCCAAAAGCGGCCAAGTAGAGTCGACAGATGAAGAAAGCATGAGAGGACCGTCCTCTTTGGGAAAAACAGGGGGTGGCACGATCGCAACCATCCCTCGGCTGCATGGAGATCCGATCGTTGGAGCACTCCCTTCAGGCTATATATAGAGCCCTGTGCTCTCGAGATTCGGACCAGCAAGAGCAAGACAGGGAGAGAGAGAGAGAGAGAGAGAGAGAGAGAGAGATCGGGCAGTGGTGGAGCTCGGTTCTGCACTGAGGCGACCCAGCCATTTAGACTGAGTTGAGCCAGTGAAGGCCAATGACACCCAAAGGGGGGCCGTTCGAGTTGAGCAACAGCCGAGTGTCGGGCGTTAGGATTTAAGTAATGTCACTCTGTTTCAAATCTTCAGCATTTGTACGACCACATGCCTCTCTCAATCCAGCCGTTTCAATCCACAAACCGGGCCAAGGAATGCCTGTATTCTGGACTAAAGTCATGGCAGACATCAAGCCTCCATAAGGCCATAAAACTGACCTTCAACCAGGCCACATAATGGCTCTGTTTGGAGCTGAAAACAGTCCTTCAATGAGGCCATATAATGGCTCTGTTTGGAGCTGAAAATGGACCTTCCATCAGGCCACATAATGGCTTTGTTTGGAGCTGAAAATAGACCTTCCATCAGGCCATACAACGGCTCTGTTTTGCGCTGGAACTGGCCAAGCAATGGTCGGGTTTCAGGAGGACAACAGACCTATACGGTGGCTGTAATTCGGGCCGAAAACCAGCTAAGTGATGGCCGTGCATCAGACCGAAACCGAGTGATTGGGGCTCTGTTTCGAGCTAGAACTAGGCCAACCAATGGCCTTAGTTCTGAGCTAAACCCATGCCAAATAATGGCCAAACCTCGGGTCCAATCAGGTTGAAACGGTTGCGGCATTTCGGTCTAAAATGGAGCTAATCAATGACTGTGATTCAAATCAAAACAGAGGACATGAGGCAGCTCGGTTTCAGCCCAAACCAAGACGTGTTGAGTGCTGGAAACTGATGGCCTGTGATGCTGGTTTCGGGCCGACAGATGGTCCCTGACCGAGCCTTCAACCAAGGGCTGAGATCAGCTACACTGCATACTGAGAAAGGCCCTCCATGGACGTCTTAATCAAGCCCAAAAACGGCCTGTAATTGGGCCCTGTTTCACCAATAACAGGCCCTGGTTCAGGCTGAGAATACATGACCCTTATTGGGCTGTGTACAAGGTAGTGGTGGGCCATGAATTCAACTTGGAATCAAGCATTCACCAACCCTTGAATGGTGCTACAGGCGCCCCTTATCTGGGCCCTGCAATGGGCTTAAATCGGCCCTTAAATAGGCTTTGAAACCCAGCCAAAATAGGCCCTAAGTTGGGCTCTAAAAATGGTTCAAGGCAGGCCTACATGCAGGCCTTACATACTGCAGGTGGGCTGCGCCTTCGTCTTAGCCAACCTTCAGATGGATTGAGCTTGCGCACCTGAGCTTGTAGTTCGGTGGGCTGCACCATGTAAAACAGTTGAGGTTATGTAATTGGCCATCAGCTGAGTGGGCCAAAATATTGTTCGTATATTGGATCAGATATATATTATGTTTCTTTTCCCGCTATCTGTACTTTAATTCACTTATTGATTACCATTATCATTAGCTAACCCCTGGGTTTTTGGGAATCTGAGTCATATACTCAGGTTTTGAAAACTGGGGCGTTACATAAACCTTTTAGCAAACTCTTGTAAAGCTTTAGGAAACCCTCTTGTATTCCCTAGAAAAGCCGTAGGAACCCCTATTTATAGTTTAAGCAACTCCCTTTTACACCTCTTGCCAAACCGCATCAGATTTTCACAGTTCGCACCAAATCCGGACTCAAATCTGCATAACCTCGACTAGTCGAGTTAGGGCTTCGACTGGTCTAGCACTGTTCACTCGACCGGTCGAGCACTATTCACTGAGCTCAATGGACTTTGAGTCGAGTGACCCTCGACTAGTCGAGCACTATTTACTCGACTGGTCGAGCAGTCCACTGGACTGGTCGAGTAGTGTGGTAAAACACTCTAATTTTCAACCAACTGCACTATCTCTCCTCTAAACTGAGAAGGAAACCCCATCAACAACCCATTTGACATCTTATATACGACTCACTAGCTTGTCATCAAGCAAATCCAAACATCCAAATAAAATGGGATTTAATTTTATATAATCAAACCAATTTTGAAAGAAAAATCATCACAGAATGGATCATGCCAGAGGAAACAGTTCAAAATTAACGAACAAATTAATATTATTATGAGATACAGAGAGATTCATAAGAAGTCTGAAAAATACTTTTTTATTGCTTACGATTGTTCAATTAAAATGAACTGAACATATCTTTCAAAGAGTAAGGTCAATCCTTGTCTTATTAGGCCCATGCTTCCGTTTTGAAAGTCTTTCTTACCAGTGGGACATGACATACAGAAGCTATACTGGCATACACGGTTTTTTGTTTTGAAAAAGAGCAGAACATATTCTCAGGAGTAAAATAAAATGGTCTAAAGAGGGGAGGCCAAAGCCTCGATTCCTTCGTACCATAAGGTTTTCATATAATTTCCATTGATTTCAGAAGAGATGTGCATAGTAGGCTTAGTTGTACGGAGACCTTCTCTTGCACCCATTGCATTTGGACTCTTTGGCATGTGCATCGTGAATTTGGACCGTCCATCAGCTCAGTCCTTTCTTCTTTTGCCACTGTGTGAAAATCACAATTGGATGATGTTTAAGCATCCATTACTGGTCCCATCCTCTGTGAACAATCTTGTCCATATATATATATATATATATATATATATATTTGAAGGCAGACTGTGAAGAACGTTTTCTGACAGCAACGTCTGGATTAGCAGATAGGGCTAGATTCTAGCAGTGGTTAACCATTATTTTGAAAATGGTGGCAATCATGTTAGGTATCTGAACCGTCTAAGTTGTGGAACATTGTGAATTGAGCGTCTCTCTGAAGTTTTAAGGTCAAAATCAGCAATGGTGAACCACTATTGTGAAAATGGAGCAATCAAATCATGTAGAGGTATCTGCACCGTCTAAATTGTTGAACATTGTGAATTGAATGTCTCTCCGAAGTTTTAATGGCAAAATCATATATTTACTCATCTTTTCAGTGTATAGGTCCACGGCTTTTCTTTTTTTTTTTTTAATTTCCTTACAATTATGCAATGTGTTATCAACTATCACCGTCTCCGCCTTTTTAGAGCAGATTAGATGTTACCGGGTAACGCGTTGGTGGGTGTTACCCTGACCGTTTGGACCCACATCGATGATTCTTTTTTATTTATATCCACTCCATCCAAATGTTTCTCTAGCTCATTTCAGGTCATGATCCCAAAACGCAAGCAGATCCAAATCTCAGGTAGACCACACCATTGGAAACAGTGGTAATTGACCATTAAAAGGTTCTTGAGAGTGTATGTGACCTTATGAACAGGTTGGATGGAAAATACACGTCATGGTGGGCCCTAAAAAGGTTTTAGTGGTGGGCTTTATCGTCCCACTGCTTTTTATGATGTGGTTCACTGGAAATTTGGATATGCTTGCATTTTGGGACACCTCCTGGGATGAGTTGGAAAACCGGATGGATATTCTGAAGATAGGAATAGTGTGGCTGAAAATCTTTAATAAATTTTCATTTTTTTTGTCCAAAAAATGTACTAAGCTTTGCCAAGCTTGTCATGGTCTCTTGGAGGGCTATGGTTATTTGGTATAACTACCGACCATCATTAAGCCACGCTTATAACTCCCTTAACTAAGTGTTGTACGGCAAATTGCAAATGTTTACATGTTTTTTTTAGAATTTTTGTTTCATTATTTGATTAGAACTCGTTGATTACGTTTTTAGAATTTGTTTAAGGTTATTTAAATGAGTTAAAGTGGCTTTTTTTTAAAAAAAAGAATATAAATTTATCTATCAATAAAATTTTTAAATAATTTTTATATCTCTTATAGATTCAAGAAAATTCTCTTATGGATTCAAGAGCACATTGTGGATTTAAGGTGTCTATCGATCGAGGAAGACGGTAATCGACCTCATCATGTCCTCTCAGTGGTATCAGAGCGAGGTTTTCTCCTCGGATCTATAGTTTCTGACGATGGGTTGGGCAACATTTTCATGAATAGTGCTACAAGAAATTTACTTTTAACAGCGGCGACTTTTGAAGTAGTGCAGTAAGAGAATTGACAAGCTATGCAAGGGTTGCAGGCTGCCATCGATGGCATGACGGAAGCCATAGGATAGCTCTATGTTCATGATAGTGATCCGCCTCTAGTAGTTATTAGAATTTGTAATTGTGCTGATCGTAGATGATGTTGGTGGTGAATCGCATGCCACCACCTGATAATGCTGAATCACATACCACCACTTTGATTGTGAGGAAGCCATTATACAAGCCAAAGGTAGAGATAGATTTACAATGACAAAAGATCTTTCGAATAAGGTACATTGTAAAGCAAAAAGTTGTAATGCGATCATCGATGTTAGGAGCAATAAGAATCTCGTATCGAAAATAATAATAGAAAAGTTGAAACTAAAAACAAAAACTCCCCTCTTCGTACATGATCAGATGGATTAAAGAGATCAACAAAATAGAAGTGACTGAACGATGTCGTATATCATTATTCATCGGTAAATATTATAAGGATAAAGTAATGTGTAATATGGTTGACATGAAAACTTGTCACATGTTACTTGATTGACTATGACAATATAATATTGATGCTATGCATAAAGGTAGAGATACCGTATTTATATTTATTAAAGATGGTAGAAAGATTATCCTCATACGTTCTTACGAAAATATAGAATTAACCCAAGACTTCTAAAGTGGATGAGTAGTCTCTCATAACCAAATAAGATTTCGTCAAATAATATGTGGAGATGGGAGATGTAGATACATTAGTTGAAAAGGACAAAGATGTAGATCTCGTGATCACAGAGAATTTGAAATCAGTATTGCAGGAGTTCAAGGTAATTGTACTCATTGAACTTCTGAAGGAGTTACCTCCTGTGCGACATATACAAAACCACATTGATCTTGTCCCAAGAATAAGTCTGACTAATTGCCCATATTATGAGAAAGAATGTAAGATCTTATAGGCATATGCGAATGAAGTGATCCATAAGAGTCAAGTCAATGAGAGCATGACCACGTGTTGTACCAACTCAAGTATCAAATGTCAAGTATAAGGAAGATGCTAACAAACATTGATGCCAGGGAGTGTTTCAAGTGGATGATAATGTTTTAGTACACTTACATAAAGAAAGGTTTCCAACAATGGCGTATAACAAGTTGATGAATAAGAAGATAGGCCCTGTTCTGATCCTTAAAAAAATCTGTGATAATGCCTTTGTTCTTAATCTTATAGAGGACATGAAGATCCCAAGGACTTCTAATGTATCAGACTAGTATGCCTGTCATGAACTAAGTCTGTTGAAGAACTCGAGGAAGTTGAACATGTATCGTGAACTAAACACAAGGATGAGTTTTTTTTTAAGTGGAGCAAACACATTTTTAACGCACATGGACTAAAAGAAGCCCAAGGAGAAATCGACAAATATTCAATGTAGTTCAACCAGTCGACAAATCTGGTCGACAGGTCAAAATTCTGCCAGAAATTCTAAATTGCTTGTTAGTTGATTTATGTGAGTTTTGATAGGTCGAAATAATGTTCAACAGGTCAAAATATTGTTCTACATTGCTTGCTGGTTGATTTCTGCCTGTTTAGACAGGTCAAAAGATCTTGTTCAACCTATTAACAGGTAAAAAATCATAGAATTTTTAGTTTAAATCTCTGGAAACTTTTTGGATGTTTCAAAATGTTAACTTGATAGGTCACAGGCAACAAGAATTTACAGATTTTTTCAGAATTTGTTTCCGTATTAGATTAGAACTCTTTGATTAGCTTTTTAAGATTATTTAAAAGCATTAAACTCATTTTTTATGAATCTATCCATCAATCTGTCAATAAAGTTTCATAGAAAATTTTATCTCTAATGGATTCAAAAATTTTCTCTTGTAGATTTAAGGTATTTATTAATCGATGAAAATGGTGATCAACCTCATCACATCCTCAAGCACATCAGATTTTATCTTAATCTGACTAGTTCAGCATCTGTGGTCATAAGCGTTCAATTTGATTTGAGTCTACCACAATTTTAACATATATATACACCTAATATACTGGTATACATTTAACCAGATTAAAACCATTGGTTACACATATGGATACATGTCTAGATTTATTGGCAACAAAATATGAAAGCTTTTTTTTTTCCTTTTTTCTTATACAGGCCATCAATTGTGAGGCCCATCAGACCAACGGAGTGGACCACTGAATTGTGAGCGCAACTCATGTAAATTTAAGGCAAGGATCGGCCATAAAATATCTGAGCCCACACCTTGACATTGATGGTTTCATTGCTTTCGATCGTATTATCACTGCGTGGTTGTTTGTGGCTCAAAGCTGATAAGATAAAAAGAAAATAAAAGTAGAGAAGAGAAAACAAAAGGCTGTTATGGTTGGAAAGTGTGTAAAAGCAAAAGAGCATTCTCCCTCTCTCGTATCTGTCCTTTCTTTATCAGGACACGTTAGTGGACGGCTGTGAACTATTTTTCAAAGAAAGGAAAGGTGGAGGGGTTGATACTCGTGCATTGATTCCCATCGTCTCGTCCTCTACCATTTTACATTGGAGATCCAGCTTTTTATAGCATACGGGGACGCGGATTGCAAGCTACTGGGGACGCGGCGTCGGTGGATCCGGACGCGTATTAGCTACTGACAGGTAGCAAGAGTCACTGCTGAAGTGACGTCACCAAGTAAGTCATGTGGCTTCACCTTGATGTATGTATTGTATCACACCGTAATACTATTTTTAGAGATCATTTTAAGCCATGATCCAAATGATGAGGTAGATCCGAAGTTGGAGTGGACACCATAGAGAAGAGTGAGGAAAGTGACATCCACTGTTGAAACCTAAGGGCCTGTTTGGCCGGCTGGATTAGATGGGCTTAAGTGGGATGGAATTACATCTGGTCCTGTGCCAATTCCACTCCATGTTTGGGAAGAGTGGAAAAGCATGGAAGTAGGTTAGATGGAATCGTAGTGGTCCCGTTCCAATTTCACTCAATGTTAGCAAGTTGTCTAGGTTCCACCATGATGTGTGGACTATATCCACACTGTCCACCCATTTTTGGATATCATTTTAGAGATGGGCCAAAAAATCAGATAGATCTAAAGCTCAAGTGGACCCCATCATAGAAAGCAACGGGGATTGAGTACTTACCGTTGAAAACTTCTTTGGGGCCACATAAGTTTTAGATTTGCCTCATTTTTAGGTCCATGCCATAAAATGAGGTTACAGAACATATGAACGGTTTAGAGATAACACATGTATGTTATTTTCAATAGTTTCAAATGATAGGGGACAATCCCTGTAATAGGTAATTGTTGAGGGTCAAATATTGCATATCAGACCCATTTATTGCATGGATTTACAAGCATGATACCGTTTAATAGCCTGATCCTTTCCAATGCAAGTGGCCAAATAGGCCCTAAGGTCCACCTTGATGTTTATTTGAGATCTCACATTTTCATGTGTTAACACAGACATGAAAGAAGGGAAAACACAAATATCAATTTGATTGAAAACTTGTGTGGCCCTTAGAAATTTTTAATGGTGAGCGTCGCACTCCCCACTGTTTTCTGTGGTGGGATCCACTCGATATTTGGACCTGACTCATTCTTTGGACAATGCCCGCATATGATCTCTCCAAATGGATGGACAGTACGGATACAAAACATAGACAATGGTGGGGACCAAAGAACTTAGTGAGGTCACTTCAATAGCGCGTCTAGCCACTCAACCTCGTCAGTAGCTAATCCGCATCCGGTGGATCCCTGACCGTGGGGCCCACCTTTATGTATTTGTATTATATCTATGCCGTCCATCCGTTTGGCCAGCTCAGTTGGCACGAATGCAAAAATGCAGCATATCCAAATCTCAGGTGGACCATACCACAGGAAACAGTGGTGATTGAACCCCACCATTAAAATCTTCCAAGGTCTCCGGAATGTTTATTTGCCAGGAATATTTATTTGCCATCCAATCTATTGATAAGGTGACAAAGGCCATGTAACAAATACCAGCTTCGTTCAAAACTTTTGTGGACCTTAAGAAGTCTTTAATAATCAACGTCATCTACCAGAGATTTGGATTTGCAGCATTTTTTAGCCGGTGCGCCTCCCAAACAGCATAGATATAGTACATATACATCATGGTGGGTGCCGCAGTCGGGGATTCATTGATCCACATAAGTTGCATTCCGCAATTGGATGGTGCGCTGTAGCCATCTGTCTGTTTTATTCACACGGTTCATTCAGAGGTAGGAGCCTAAAATATTCCCACCATTAAGATCTTGTGGGCCACAAACGTTTAGATGAAGTTGATATTTCTGTTTTCCCTTCAATCAAGCATACGTGTAACTTAATCAATAAGTTGGAAAGAATGAGTTGGATGGTAAATAAATAATATAGTGGGTCCTAAGAAGTTTATAATAGTGTGCATTCAATTGCCATTATTTTCCTGTGGTGTGGGCTTGCTGAGATATAAATCTACCTCATTTTTTATTTTTTAAAAAATCATACTCAATAGTAATGATCCAAAATGAGCAACCAATGTGGATAAAACACATGGTTTTCCTGTGGTGTGTGTTTGTTGAGACGTGAATCTACTTCATTTATTTTTTATTTTATTTTTTCATACTCAATAGTAATTGTCCAAAATGGGCAAACAATGTGGATAAAACACGTATATCATTTTCCTATGGCGTGGGCTTGCTTAGATATGAATCTACCTCTTTTTTTTTTTAACATATTCAAAAGTAATAATCCAAAAAGAGCAGACAATGTGGATAAAACACATGTATCATGGTAGGGCCCGCAGAGCACCATCTGTGATATGCAATGACAGTATGCAACCCGCATTCTCCTAATGCCCCACCACAAGGGCACGACTGAAGGATATGGCTTTGGGGTCTGGGCCACTTTGAGCCTTGGCAGTAGGCAGCAAGGGCAGGAGCAAGGATTAGCATTTGAGCCCATTTATTAACCAGGTCAGACTTATCTAAGATCCCGAGCGGAAGGGAATTGCATTTGGCTCTGTCGGACCTGTTAACGACCGACCAGATTTGTGTGGGGCTGACTGTGATGTATTTGTTTATTCACACCCACCATCCCTTGGATCCTGCTAAGGTATGTGCCTAAAAATGAGACAGATCCAACCCTTTAATAGACCACACCAAATAGTAAACTTGGGTTGCATTAAATGTACAAAGCATTGAATCTAACTCATTTTTGAGCCCATGCCTTATCATGATATGAGAAAAGGGATAGATGGGGTGGATAAATAGATATATCACGGCGGACCTCACACAAATCTAGCCGAATGTTGCTAAGTCTGGCTAGGATCGAATGTGATCGACCACCCCCGTGCCCCACCCAAACATTTACTCTCTTTTTTCGAGGGCATTGCGTAGTAATCACACATGATGGCGGACCTTTATATCCAAATGAAAAAAGAATTTTTTTTTTTTGCACAACAATAATAATTGTTTAAATGGATGGAGTCAACAAAATTATTGATTATATTTACAAAACTTTGGAATGCAATATATGAGGTGATGGTTGTTTAATGAATTTATAATTTTAGCATATTGTGCAAACAAAATCGATAAAAATGAAATCTATGATTTCAAAGGAAATGAAAACAATTGTTATATAATTAAATATTATGTTTTCATTGTCCACCGGCAAACAACCATTCATTAAAAACTCGAACTGTTAGAAAACGGTGAATTCGGACGTCCTAGTCGAACTCGACCGTTTTGATCAGAAAGCGTCAAAGTTGGACGACTTGACCAAACTTAGCCATCTTAATTTAAAAACAGCAAAATCGGTTGTCCTAATGGAACTCCACAATCTTAATTAGAAAACAGTAAAATTGACCATGACAATGGAGACTGTCGATCAATCCATTACGAATAGAGATTATGGTTGAACAAGGTAATAATATAACCATGAACTTAACCTGATACTTCCTAAACCATTTGAATAATTTCGTCACAATTTAAGCGATGTGAATTAGCTATTGGAGATGGTTCAGGGTCTATTATATTTTTTCTTCCATGATACGATTGATTCCTAAGAAATGGTTGCCCCCTAAGTATATCCTGGGTTTATTTCTTTAGGAATAAAATTTCTGACCACCCGCTCTAGTCACCTAAAACTTGGCAGACAATGGAGTGTTCTATCTCCTGGATTGAAGCCAGATGAATATTTTGTTGTAACAGAAGAGGTAACTGCAATGTTGGTCGTACCGACGCTAGATTTCCGACATAACTAATATCAATAAGTAGTTTAGGCACATTTTGTTGTGGCACGATAAGTGTTCTTTAAAAAAAACATCATATTCAAGCTTCTGACCTGTCTGACCATCCACTTTTTGAAGGTCTTGGCCTGAATTCATAACTGTTAGGATTCAATTCATAACTGCTCTTTTATATGCTGATTCGTCATTGGCATATCATGTAGTCAAGTCATCGTTATCTCATAAAGATTTATTGGCCATCTCGTTTTCTCATTATTTTCATACTGGCTCATGCTATGGAGTCCCATCAGGCACGCCAAAAACTTATTAGTGCTTGATACGGCCGGTCTATAGTGTATATTTCTGACAGTCAAGTAGTTTTTTCTTAAGGGTCCCACCAAGCATGCTAAAACTTGTTGCTTGTTGTTTGGTATGGACAATGCAAAATAAATATTTCTAACAATCAAGTAATATTTTCTTTAGTGGTAGTTCCAATGGGCGTGCCAATAAATATTGTTGCTCTGTTTTTAGCTGCAGGTATGCAGGCATACCAAAATTAGATTTGCGGCTCAATTCAAACCGAACAACTATTACCCCAAGCACCAAGATTAGTAGATACGTGGTGTATGACCGATATTTAATGACATCAGTTGCCTATTTAGTCACTCGCTTAATGTGTAAGCATGATCAGACGATATTCAGATGGTAAGGTTCGTTCTCTGATAATGGGTTACACATTTGCTTTCTGTATGAAAGGACTTTTCAGTATAGATAAATAGAAATGAGAAAGAGATTCTTATAGTTGGTCGTGGAGAATGACTGTAAAACACCTTTTTTATTTAAGAACTGAATCCAAGGTACAAACATAGACTAAAATTATAACTATAATTACCAGCTAATTGATTAGCACCACGGAGATTATACTACAAAATGTTAACAATAAACTGAAAGTAAAGAATTACACTAAAGAATGTAATTTACATGGTAGGAAAAGTAAAGTATTATAATATGGAATGTAATTGACTGATAATTAAAAGATAATGTTTGGTTTGATTGGGTTGATATGAGAGACTAACTCTTTTTGTTGAATTCTTTTATTATTTATAACTTTAATTTGACCATTTAGATTCTTTTTATGTCCTTACAGTTGATACAACGGTTTCAACACTATGACCTTATACTCCTCCTTCTACCATTTGTATTGTAACGACTCCTTCATGATCAGTTGTCTTTACAACGCCGTCGCATTTCTCATGCATTCCAGCTACGTTATTGAGAAGTTAACTCTCTCTCTCTCTCTCTCTCTCTCTCTCTCTCTCTCTCTCTCTATCTATATATATATATATATATATATATATATATATATATATATATATATATATATATATATATAAACAACATAAAAAATACCAAGCCAATGTGTATACATCACTCCTAACCTTCTTTAACCTACTTTGAGTAATTCTCATGCGGAACAGTGACCAATGGGAATGAACAAATACATTTCATTCTAACAGTGAATTACTTTTACTCTTACTCTTCCTCCGGCGGCAGACTCTTGGGAGTCTCAAACACCTGGATGAGGGTCCGAGTACCCATAGGTGGTGAAATTCCACTACGGCATGAGTGTGTGGTGGTGTGTGTCCGTGTATTTTTTTTTTTAAAAATAAAAAAATAGTAATTTACTCTGATTGGTATTAATAAGGAACGGGACCAATGGAATGAACAGATACATTTCATTCTAATGGTAACCTACTCTGATTGGTTCTCATAAGGAGCTGGAGCGATGGAATGAACGAAAACATTTCATTCTAATAGTAGACATCAAACCAAGCATAATTGAGGATTCCCATTCAGGTTTAGATAAGCCTAGATAGGCATGGGCCCAGGTTTCACTCAACCTGGTCGGCGATGATCTAGACCATTCAACTATGTGGTCGCGCTTTTGATGGCTCATGTCTCAAAAAGGTGTGAAAACTGCCTTTATCAATCGTTGTTAATGTCTCACTTTGTGTTGATGGTGATGATAATAGTGATTAAAGGGCCCATCCATGCTGGGACTTATGCAGGTGGACAAGATGGATCATTGAGTCCAGCAGCTGAGGTGGGCCTCCTTATCGAAATTGTTGGGTAAACCTAACCTAACATCTATCCACCAATTTCCATATTTGTGTTCTCCTCTCAAATTTGAACACATGGCATCACTTTTCTTAATATACAACGTGGACCGTCCAATAGAACCCACAGATGGGTGGTAGGAAAATATCTCGGCAACGGCCAGCATTGAATGTAGAAAGGTCCACATATTAGACACGTAGGAGGGACTTGTGAGCAGTGGTCCAGTCATGATATTTGTTGTTGGCCATCCAGGCCAGGATCATAATGCCACGTGTCTAATTCTAGCCGCCATCCGACACTCACGTGTACCGAATGATATATACACCGACCTTTTCAACTTTTGCCAATCCATTGGACCGGTTCATCTACAAGTCCTCGTAGAATAAGTTTATTCTACAACTGTTGTTTGTGGGGCCCACTGTGGTGGATTTACGGTATCCAACCTGCCCAGTAGGGTCCCCTCACAGTGGAAGTTGGACTTTTCAAAAGTCAGGCCGATCTAACCGTCATATCGGTTGCCACTTGAATTATAGAGGTTTTTGGACGGTTGTCCATTATTTTCCACGGTATGGCCCACCTAATGATCGGTAGGATTGAATTTAGGGCATATTATCATAATGATAGGATCAATTAAATTAATACCGGGTTGGATGACATACACACACACCAACGTGGCGCCACACAGGCAATAGTGTATAAACAGTCGTTCTACGAGATGCTCCCCTTCTGGCAATCCAGGGGATGATCCAGACCATTCATCTAGAAGCCCTTGCATTATATATACGGTTAGCATGGAAGTATTCTTACCATCTGATTAGGTCAAAGATCATGGGATGTTGAGTTAGAAACGGAACTGCTACTCTGAACCGCTGTTTCTGAGTTACTTCCAACGTGTAATGAGATATCCGATTGTTGAGATCTCTTCTATATGAACCATCCACGATGGGGACTTCTAGATTAACGGTCTAGATCATCACAAGGTGAGTCTTGCTCGCAAACCTCCTTTTTAATCACTAACGAGAAGGCCTAAGGTCCAACCGCTTGTACCACAACGTGCACTTCCCAAGTGTATAACTTCTAAACTTCCCACGTACATGGGACATCCAACCGGACAAATAGGTTATCCCCATCATCACAATTATCTTTTTCATAAAAAAAAAAACCTGATCAATTCATCAAGTGGACCACACCTATATATTGTTACTTATCAACGGATAGAAATTGTTTTCTATGGTATGACCTAAATGACAGATGGATGAGGCTGATTTTTGCCAAAGCTAATGGCCGTGGTAGGACTGACCTATTTGAATGGTTGGATGTTGCACACACATGATTAGTTGGAAGTTATTTGCTTGGTGAACTATAAATCATGGTTCAACCGGTTGGATTTTAAGACATTCATACTTCGTAGAGATGAGGGAAGGACCGAATTCCACTTCTCCTGCGGACCGGATGCGGTTTGGCTAGTGATCCCAACTGCGGCCAGCTAACTGCTGTCAAAGCTCTGTGAGCTCCACCATGATGTATGTTTTCTTATTCACACCTTTCATCTATTTTTCTATTATATTTTAGAACATGAACTCAAAAATAAGATAGATTTAAAACTTAGGTGGACCACACCACACAAAAACAATGTTTACTGAATGTCCACTACTAAAAACTTCCTAGGGCCCACTATAATGTTCATTTTCTATCCAATCTATTGATAATGTCACACAAACGAGGATGAAGGGAAAACACAAATATCAGCTTGACCTAAACCTTATATGATCCCCAAAAAGTTTTCAATGGTAAGCAATCAATTCCCACTGTTTCCTGTTGTGTGGTCCACCTAATATTTGTATCTCTCTCTTTTTATTGATTATGCAATAAAATGATTTGTAGAAATGGATGAACGGAGTGGATAAAACACATACATCATAGTGGGGCCCACATCTTGTTTTATTTATTTATTTATTAAATCGTTTGGCAAGTTTCTAAATTCATGCTATTTCAACACTTCGGTGGGCCACACCATAAAATTATACCTAAAATGTCTAAATTCATGTGGTATGGCCCACTTGAGTTTTGGAATACCGTGATATTTGTTAATTCTTTTATCGGCACATTAGATAAATGAAATTCTTCTTAGGTTTGAAGGTGGACATGCATCAACGTGCTTGATCGAAGATGTGGATCTCATTGATTTAGTGAAAATGACCAGCCGGAGGTAACTAGGTATGCTTGCAGGTTCTTTCATGTAGCCTAACTTGGGTAGGCATGAAAACAGCTGAATTGTGCTGGTCGATCCATGTGTGGAACAAACATGCATCCAATCTAGGCTGCCTATCAAATGCTACATCACACTTTTTTTTTTCTATACCATAGATAGTAAAATCCAGTTGAGTCCAGGACTTAAATGGGCCATGCCATAGGAAATGATATATAATCATGCATAAAACCTCTAAATTTATATGGTGTAAGCCACATGAGTCATGGGGTGGCTCGATCTTTAGGGAATCCATTCACCTGGTATGAAGTGGATTGGATGGTACATAACGGCAAACCCAACATGCAATTTCGACGATTTTAATGGTAAAACACCCCGTATCAAATTTTAGCATTCTAGCTATCTTATGATCTCAATAATGAAACTGAATCAGTCTACCATTAAACTATGAAGCTGGACTCTTATAGTGTAGACTGCTTGAGTGTTGAGTTAACCTTAGTCCAAACACATGGTGGTACACCTAATGGCAGAGTGAACATCCTCTATATAAAGTTGTTTTGTCGGCATAATTGAAGTAAGGCGCCTGTGTCCATGTGAAATTCACACAATTTGGACCTGAGTCCATAAATGAAGTTGATTCAAGTTTTAGGTGAGCTAGAACATGGAGGATAATTGGCATGGAAAGTCTAACAAAGATGAATAGATGCCCAAAAATTAGGATAATTGAAGATTCATGTGAACCACATCTAATGAATTTAGAGTATTAGGTATGACTTTACACCCATCCCTACGGTGGATCTTATGCATGTTCTATTAGGCTTTTATTAGGTGGATTCTAATAATCAATTGTTTGAATGGTACTATTGTTGAATTATTTGGAGTAAGATACCAGTGGACCCATGACCATTGTAATAGGTTCAAATATATAAAGAGTGTTGCACTTGGATTGTGTTATGTATCTATTCTACTTCAATTAAATATAAATTCTTATAAGAGTGTAAAAACTAATAGTAGTGATGGATTGAACTACTCCATGCATACAGAAAATTCAAGTCCCACTGAAAGATTTCATAAGGTATAAAGATCAAGTTTATTGATTCCCATCTAAATAATATACTATTATTCAAGTACGTGTTTCACATTAAGTTCTTGTTTGATTTCTATAATCTTCCTAATTGATGTAGAGGTGATCATACATTCTGCAATTCAGTCTAACATACTCTTCCTCATGTAGTTCTCAGTAAGTTGTTGAAATGCCGTTATCAAGCTACCGTATGAATCTGCCATGAATTACCATTAATGTATATTGAAAGATAAAAAGTTCATGCCATCTTGTCGTTTCCTTTGAAGTTGGGAGTAAACAAGGTTGATCGTTACAAGCGCAGAAGTTCAAATGAAAATAAAAGGACTGGTCAGTTAAGTCAGAAAGTAATGCTTGGAATGAAAAATTAAAGAATTAGGTAGTTGGTCTAGAAAGGATAACTGGCCATCATCCTTGAAAGAGAAAGCTTTGTTTTTTTATACTCGGATGTAGTGTGATGTATGATATGTAGGCAATTATGAATTACTTTGAAATTACATCTCCCGAAACATCATGTATATAAGTTTAGATGTATTATAAGTAAGAAAAAAAAAATGCTTACTCAATTATCTCTATCAGATTTGTGGACATTGATTAGACGGTCAAAAATAAAAAATTTCCAACGGTCTTATTTCAACAAACAAGTATCCATGAATCAGTGGTTTGGATTGTACAACCAATCTAAATTCTAGACTGTAACTTGAAAACAGTGAGTTCCACAATTCAGCCAGTTTAATTTGAGCTAATGCATGCCCAGTATACCATTCATGAGTGGCTGCGTATCAAGCGTCATCCAAAGCCGGAGTATCATAGAACTCCCCCCCTCTTTTTTTTTTTACCTCTTTCACCAAACCCAAGGTGGGAAAGTAGGTTGTTTGGCGTCTCATGAAAAACAAAAAAAATCTACGGTCAGGACTTTGTTTTGAAACTGGGCCACATGCATTTCAGATAACATGTCAGGCACCCAAATGAAGAATCTCTTGGGCACCCAACCAAATCCATTGTAGGCCACACATTCGCCTGGTCTTTTTGTATACAAGACATTTTCAGATGACCCACTTGCCATAGTACTGTTGCTTTTTTCCTTTGTTACTCTGCCAGAGTACGACGCTTGATACGCAGACATTGTTTGCATCGCATACATTAGAAATTAAACCAAAATTGTGGAATTGACAGTCTCTACATGACGGTCCCCAGAAATTATGTTCCTTGAGCGATCTTAACTTCTGATTCATGGACAAATGTTTGTTGAAATTGGATAGTTGGATATCTTTCATTCTTAACCGTCCAATAAATGTCCACCAACTCCCGACAACCAGATTATCAAATAAGCAGAAATTTTCGTCCATGACATATCTAATCTGGGAGCCATAATTTTGAGAGTTTAGTTCAACTTTCCTGTTTGCCACGTATGCAATTTCTAAGTGCCGGCGTATCATGCATCACACTCTGCCCAGTAATAAAGCTTTTCTCCTTGCTTTTGAGAGACTCTGCTTGGGCAGTGCTCTCTCCCTGACACACATCGTCCTAAAACTACCCCAATCATACGGTCAAAGGCATTTATTATTATTATTATTATTATTTATAGATGGATCGCTACCATTGATCAATACAATAGCCTACGAATGGACAGTGAGACCATTTTCACCCTCACCGTCCATTTGTCATGTCCTTAATTGGATGGGTTAGATTATTGGATCAATGGCGATTATGGGGCCATGTGCAATCCACAGTGGAACCTCCCATCCAACGGTCCTTGATGACAACATCGCAACCACGGTGCAATTTGGACGGTAATAAGGTAAGAAGAATTGGCACTGGGTCACTGCTTTGTAATTTTATATATGAGAAAAATATGTACGGCCGAGATTGCCCAACAAGCTGGGTTTGGGCCAAAGGTCTTGTACGGAATTGGGCTTGGGCGCAGAGCTTGTACCATTTTCTTGGGCCAGCACTGAGTAACATCTCTGCCATCCAACGAAAATTACAAAAGATTAGAGCAGGAGCATTCTCACTCGCTGACTCGATTAGGAACTCAACCGAGTCAACTCGACTTGAAGGGATTTTGACCTGAGTCAACGTGAAATTCATTCCTAATATTGACCGGGTCCCATCTTGCAGGACTTTTGTAGCTATTTTATTTTATTTGTACTAGCCTTTTTACATGCGCACTCGTGTGCACCTTTGCACACGTGTCCTGAGCACAAAATCTGAACGGTTCATGTGATGCGGCACCCCATGAAACTCTCAGACCCCAACTTTCACTCTGATCCAAAACTCTAGTGAGCCATAGCAAAGAGAGAGGAGAAATCAAGGGAGGAAACTATTTCCGAGTCTTCCGGTACATCCGACATGTCTTGGACATCGATTGGACTCTAGTTCTTTGGGTTTTTAAACTATGATTTTTAAGAAGACTCCCTTTCTTTTTCTTTTCCCTTGCGCAGCCTTGTTTTTCCATAAGGTGGGGCCCCATGGTTTACATCTTCTGGACCGTTGATCTTTGGCTTTCTTGGAGACCTGGGCTGTATTTTATCTGAACCATCCATGTGATGGCTTCATAGAACAACGGTCGTGAGTCTCTGGACAGTTGAACCATGGGCACCACTTCTACATGCTGGTCCATCATGATACTCCAAAAGAGGCAGGTCTTTGTAAATTTAGTTTGGCAGGGAGCTCATCGTAGTTTTGGGGTTTTAGTAGGAGTTTAATGTAAACACCCCTTGTTTCCATGCTGCTAGGTGGAAAGTGAACCAGATCTCTAATGGGCCCCACTGCAGCTGGCCTCCATGCGAAGAAAATCCTATATGTTGCTCCCTAATGGCCTAATGAAATGGATGTTTTCTAGCCGTGCATTTGTACTCAATGCTTAGATGATAATGACCATTCTGCCAGGTGGGACATCCCCGGCCTGGCCCACTAGGTATTGTGTCCAGATCGCCGCTCAAATGGCCATGAAGGTGTCTCAAGCATCATAATTTTATCAAAACGTAGCTGGACCGAACCGCAAAACTCCTGCTTACTAAGCTAGTCAGCTGAAATTGTAGGGTCTAACGTGGACCTTTGATGGGTGGCCTTGATGTAATCACACCAATGGTGAGACCTGAGAAATGCCGAGGCTCATCCCTTCTGCCCCACCATATGATGATCCTTGCTGTCCACATTGAAGGCCCCACTATAGATGGGCCACATTGCATGAAAAATCCACCAACTAGAGATCCTCATCACCCACATATATACAAGTTTTAGCAATCCATGTTTCTTTCTAACTCGCCTTTCTATGGCTTTGAGAATCTCTGATCAGTGAGATTTTTGCAATGCAGGCTGTCCATAACTGGATCTTCTAAACCAACGGCTTGAATCATACATAATGGGGATGGAGGGGGTGAGGCTTAGCATTTCTCCTCCCAAGTCTGGGATGCACCTTTGGCATGTGGCAATGTGGGACATATTAACAAGATCCAAGCAGCTGATCATGTGGGGCCCAGTGTAGATTCCTGGTCCAAAGTTCAGGCAAGTCGACGTGCTAGGCAACCAACTCGTAGACAAGAGATTGGAACTTAAAAGAACCTGATCAACCATCCATATTTAATGCCTACTTGATGAATGAAGCAGTCTGATTTTGTAACCTGTTCGAAGTGGCACCTTGGCGGGAATCTCCTAGTATTGTACTATTCAAAACGGGAAACCCATTTTGAATTTGCATTGGAATTCCCGCCAGCCTCTTCTGAATGGGCCAGGTTGGAGCTGCTGTGTCCCCAGTTGGAACACCCAACCTTCTCCCCTTCTTCTATAGCTAAAAATAGAAAATACAGAATTATCCATCTGTATGTGGATTATGCCGGAACAGAAGATGTTTGTAAGCTCGCAGCAAAGTCTCGGGCCCACAAGTCATAATGTATGATCTCTTCCAGAGATGGTTTGGTCACCAACTCCTTCCTGTGCTCGGCGCATGTGAGTTCCACAACCTTGAAGATATCAAGGTAGCTGATCCTGATTTTTGAAACAGAAAATCATGCATTCATCAGCTGAGTTCTCAAATGACAAGCATCTACTTGCACCACCTAGTAAAAGATACAAGACAATGATCTGAAAATGAATTTTGGCCTGTCAATGACTTATTGTATGTGGGGTCCACCACCTGCTAGGCTGACCGGGCCCACACCTGACTGGTCGACTTACTGTCAGTTCTTAGTACAAGTGTACCTAGGGGTGTCAACAGGCTGGGTCAGAGTCAGCTCGAGCCAGACCCTTGAGCACAAAACTCCCCAGCCTGAGATTGAACTGAACCAAAACAGGCTAAAATTTTATCAGGCCAGAGAACCCAACCCGATTAAAGATCTGTCCAAGCCCAAGCTCGCACTGCCATAAATTTCTACACTCACACTAAAAGTATGCAATACGTATGTATAAGACTAATTTACATTATTATTATCATCATGGCCCAGGCCTTGCCTGATTCGGTCTGGCCAGGCCAGTGGACCAATGAGCTTGACCAAGCCCAACCTGATCATGAATGGAGCCCAAACTTTTAGAACCAACCCATGACATGCCTGGCCAGAAGACCAGACAGGTCAACCCGACCTGTTGACTCCCTTACATGCAACCTATGTGATGACTGAAAATGACAGAGACCTCCAGATACATGGCATGGGTCTAGAGCACATGTTGGGAGAGTAGGATTCTGCTATAATGATCAAAGTGTTGCCAAGAATAGATCAAGATAACAAATGCATGGATAAGAAAAGAAAAGAAAAAGAAAACATACTTTTCGTCAATGAACATTTCCACAGCCTTCTCATTAGCTGCACTGAGAACTCCAGTCATGGTACCTCCAGCCCGCCCAGCAGCATAAGCAAGATCCATGGATGGGTATTTCACATTATCAGGGGCTTTAAATGTTAGCGAACCCAACCTGCATCATTCATTTTGAAACATTACTGCAAAAAGAGAACAGAAGTTCCTATATTCACCAAATAGTATTGATTTTTAATTCTAAAGGTTGCATTGTGTTTCTTTTTAATCTACTATCGATTTTTAATTCTAAAGGTGGCATTGTTTTTTATCATCTATAGTCCACTAATAAAATACCCACCCAGAAGGGTTTTTGTGTTTTCCTTCACCTCACCCAAAAAAATGAAGATCAACCCTCCTTCTAAAACCACAAATAACTTGACATGACTCAATGGGTCCCTGTTCATGGCTCAGTGGTAGACCCTGTGCTTTCAACACTGAGGTCTTAGGTTTGAGTACCCATGCGGTGTATGTGGGTGTGAGGGTCAGTGTGCATAAGAAAAATAAAAATAAAACAAAAAACCTCGACATGACTAGAAAACCAGTCAAGTCGTGTCAACTCGAAAACTTTTACAAGCTTTATGAATTTTTTTCGGTAATATTAAATATTTAAAAGAACTCATTGATTGCAATCAATGTATGTAATAGACTATTAGATAGTGCCAGTCCCCAGCCTGGATAAAGGAGTGTTGCATCAGGTTGGCGGCTGGCATCAACTTTTGCCATAACTTTCATAATGAATCCGAACAATATGACATTACCTTGGGTCAATAGTTCATGATAGTGGAGAGACTGAGAAGAATGTTACCCATAGACTTTAAGCTGGGTGGAAGAAATGGAGATGTGCCTCTGGAGTTTTATGTGATTGTCGTGTACCACTCAAACTGAAAGGGAAATTTTGTAGGATCCCTATAAGACCAGACATGCTTTCCGAGACAATGTTGGGCAGTTAAAGGACAACATGTTCATGGGATGAGTGTAGCTGAAATGAGGATGTTGAGATGGATGAGTCACAAGACAAGGATAGAATTAGAAATGAATGCATTCAACGGAACTTGGGAGTAGCATCAATTGGTAATAATATGAGGGAAAGTAGACTTAAATGGTTTGGTCATGTGCAAAGGAGACCAAGAAATGTGCCGGTTAGGAGTGACTTGGTACAAGTTGAAGGCTCTAAAAGAGAAGGAGAAGGCTGAAAAGGACGTCGATGGAAGTAGTAAGAAAAGACTTGATGACCTATGATCTAACTGAAGGTATGGCCCTCATAGAGTGGAATGGCGGAACAGGATTCATGTAGCCAACCCCAATTAATCGGGATAACACTTAGATGATGACAACGATTTAATATTCAAAATATAAAGTATGTCGAGTTTTGCTGAGGGAAGGGAGTTTTATCATTTTTTTTTTTTCCGTGTTTTTGTCAAGTTTTACCAAGTTTCTAGTTGAGTCGAGTTTGGACCAAGTCATGTCCAAATCGAGTTTTTACGTCTTGGTAAAATCTGGTTGAGACGAGACTTGGGTGACTCGAGTCGAGTTTTTTCGAGTTTTTAAACTGCTTTCTTCTATTGGCGCATGAAAAACAAAAATGGTATGTCCTGGATCACTTTTATAGACGAGAGATATTTCCAGCATATTTTATGAACACGGTGAATTTCAGGTCATTTTATGTTCGAAAGACCAGTAACCATCGATACTTTTCCTGGATGTGCAATGCTGATTTTTAAACTGTATCTATATTGCAAAAACATCAAAATAACAGAAGGAAAAGAGATCTCTACTTGCAAAGATCGAGCCGAGGCCAGGTGATTTCGGAGCAGTAAATTCTGTCTGGCCATGATAATGTGTAAAGAATTGGTAGGCGCATATCAGGCCATCCCAACTGAGCTAGAACCGATGAATCCTGTGGACGAAAAAGGAAAATGAAGCACTGATGTTTTAGAATCATAATATTGGAGCCAAATCAAAACCCGTTCTTGTCTTCCCACTTCAGTCCCACTGCTTCCAAATCATAAGAAAGGCGAAATGGAAAGAAACAAGACATTAAAGCTGTGTTTGGATGCAATATCAAATTGAATTGCAATAATTAGTTCAATGAAGAAGAAAGAACAAACCATAGTTATCTTTCATAATAGTCATAACAAAGGATTAGGGTCCAAAATTCAATCACATTGCACTTTCAAGTTGGGACTAAAACAGAATCTGGCTGTCATTTGAGGCTACTACCTCGTTATGAATTCCAGGTAATGTCATTAAAGCTTATCTTCCTGATGATTGGCCTTTTCAATTCAATTCAATTGTGCATCCAAACATGGGTTAAAATCTTACACTTGATCATACATCTATATATGAAAACAACTAAATAAATAAACAGAAGGTTGTAAAAGAAATATCTAGGGTGATGGAATAAAAGAGAAGTTCAAACCTGTGTTTCAATCATAGAATGTATGATTGACTGTGGATGAATTACAATCTCGATATCATCATATTCAGACCCATACAGATAGTGAGCTTCAATAACTTCTAGACCCTGTTGGGCAAACAAAATAACTCAATTGTAGGATTGACTACTTAAACGCATGAAATGACATGAATGTATGATAAAAGGAGTTTAGACAATGAAAATGAGAAAGCAACATGCCTTGTTGAATAGGGTAGCAGAGTCCACGGTGATCTTCTTCCCCATACTCCAGTTTGGATGCTTCAAAGCATCAGCAACTTTTACTTCCTTCAATTTTTCAACAGGCCAATCCCTATCCAAGAACACCAATAGCAGATAGATGTTCAATGCAAGGTTTTCGATGTTGGACACATGATCAATGGTATTGCAAAAGATATTAGAATTTCCAAAGAGCCTGGAAGGAACCTAATATATTCAATAAATTGCAAGCCGTTTATCCAAAATAACAAAAGCGGGACTAGTTTCTGTTTATTTATTTCATGTTTCCTTGGGGCCTCTTTGGACTGGCAGAAACCAAAAAGGTGGATGATGAAAGGAAAACGTCACATCTAAGGAAAACTATGGAAAAAGAAATCTGTGGAAAAGAATCCTTAAATAACCTGTTTGTTTTAGCAATCATGACTTCAATGGAAATTTGGAATAGTTAATGGTCAAAAAGTAAGAATTCTCTTTCAAAAGAGTGGAAACCTCTATTTCTTAGGTTTTAGAGCGGAAAGGGAATGGCTATTTCTGAGGAAATCTGAGGAAGAAGAAACCAATTTTCTCAGACCTCTTGTCTTTAGCAAATGAGGGAAACCATCACATCTTAAGAAATAGATCTCCTTTTCACAGTTAATTTTTTATTTCCGCCATTCAAAACAGCCCCTCAAGCAAAAACTCATAAGGTAGACAGTTCAGATGTTAGTCTGCACTCTGAACCCTTGCAGAGTAGTCGCAAAATGGGTAAAAATCCAGAACGATTTTATATTTAAAAAAGCAACTCAGATAGGTCCAAATTTTAGCTTCTTCCTCTTCTTCTTTTTTTACTATTCATTCGCCCACATCTTACATCCAAATAGAAAGAACCTTTAGTAAGTTTCAATATCTTATGCTAAGAAAACTCTTTATAGTAAGTTTCAATATCTTTGGCTCCTTTGATGTCACTTTCAACAACTCCTCTCTAACACTTTTAAGGTGTGTTTGGAATCTTTGGATACGTGGATTCCGTTTGGATTCCATGGATAACATGATGATTACCTAATCATAATTTCCCTGGTCATTGTAGAACAAGTGATTCCAAAAATAGGGTGCCTGTTTGGGTCGCAAGTGAAATTCTCAAATTTATTAGACAACTATCACCTCGTTTCTTGTGCTTGAGAATTCCTAGTTAAAAGTAATGGTTACTGTGTGGAGTCGACATATCCTAAAAGCCCATCTGCCTTGCCAGTGGAAAACAATTACCATTTCCACATGGACTCCTTGTATCCAAACATGCTTAGAGTTATGTTACAATTTCCCACCTGAAAGCCCCTCCAGAAGCAGTCAAAATGATGCGGCGAAGTGCACCCTCCGGCAGGCCCTGTATACACTGGAAACAAGTACCACCCCTCAGATTTGATAAACTCAAGGTACCAGAAACCATGACATACATGAAAATGATAAACAAATAAGAGTTATTTCTGTTTTATTTCACTGCTAAAGGGAAAGCAAGATATGAATGATGTATCACTGGGGCTATTGATAGGCCAGGCTGGTGCGTTTGGTCGATCTGGTTCTTGCTTTAGGCCCACGGGCGGAGCCTGTGCCCAATAAATGGGTCAGATCTGACCTGGCCTGTTGACATCCCCGTGTATCCAGATGGCAGATGAAGACTTCCCAGGATAAATACAAATGGTAGAAAGAACTAAGCTTTCTTACCTGGAAAATGGCAGAATGTTCTGAATCCGCAGGAAGTATTTTCACTTTATGCTTGTCTGCTAGAGGAAGAACAAAGGGACCTCCAGCGATCAGGGTCTCTTTGTTTGCCAATGCTATATCTTTTCCAGCCTCTATTGCAGCTACTGTGGGCTATGTAAACAGGAGGGGAAAAAAAAAAACCCACACAAACACCTATTCCATCAGATAGCTTATATAAAGCAATGCATCTACATTTTGCACATGAGCATCTTAGATGTAATCTAATGTATGTTATAGTTAAAACAATCCTACTTGGCAGTCCGTATGGGGGAAAAATCATCAGTGATCAAACAAGGTTTTTAACAAGGACTCAGAATGCAACTCTCAAAGGAGCCGAAACCATTAAAACTTGTTCTGTTTTGGCAGTAACCAACTAGCTACACTGTGATTTGTACTAAAATGTACATGTTTTGAGGGAATGAGTATGACTCAGTTCACTCTCTCCGGTGAAACTGAGTTGACTCAACTTGGGTCAACTTTGTTTCTGAGCAAAATGGGTTTTGCCTTTACCTTCAAACCTGCACAACCAACTATTCCCGTGACGACTGTGACAGCATCTGGGTGGCGGGCAACCTGAGAATTTTAGATCCGCACATGTTAACAAATACAATTGCCACTTGCCACCAAAGGAATTAGATACAACAAACATGGTGACCAGCTGCCCACCTCTATGACACCTTGCTCTCCAGGAATAATTTCAGGCTTGTATTCGGCATCAGCCAACGCCTCTTTGAGTTCATCAACTAATGACTCATTTCTAACAGCAACCAACAGAGGTTTGAATGTTTTCACCTATTGAAAACAAAATCGAATATCTTAATTCATTTGGAAATGCAATCGAATTTGAAATAAGCTCCGGATTTTCCCCTTCTTTTTTATCCTAATGCATAAGAAAATTGAAAGATCACCTGATCAGCAAGAAGAGTCACATTTGAACCAGCTGCCAATGCAACGACTCTGAATTTATCTGGGTTCTCGGCTACTATGTCCAACGTCTGAAGGTACCCAAAAAAAAAAAAGGTTATTGTGGAAGAAAGATAAATCAACAAAAGGTCATAAGCCATTTCAACATACATGGGGAGAAAAGAAATCGGTTAGTAATGAAAGTGGGAGCAACAAGATATCCAAGGACTCAATCATCAGGGGAAAATAAAATTTAAAAAAAAAACCAATGAAGCTGAATCAGCTGACATTTGAAATTGAAGTTCTTTCATAGGCTTTGGCTAATCAGGCTCAGAAATTGAAAATTGAAAAAGATGAACAAATAAATTTAATGCATTTCAGCATCCAGAGTTAAATACCTGGGTTCCGATGGAACCTGTCGATCCAACGATCGAGATAGGCTTGGGGCCGTCCCATGCGTTCCGTCCCGGCTCTACAACAGCTCGTCCTGGCCAGGCTGGAGGAGGTGCTTGTGCAGAACAACGGGCTCCCCTTACAAATGCTGTTCCACTCTCTTTTCGCTTCAAAACGAACCCACCTGAGAATCCAAAAGAACAAACCATCATCACCATAGCCTTGTCACAACAAATTGGGGTTGGCCCAAAAGAACTAATAAACAAATGCATAATTTCAGAACAAGCAACAGAATACATGATAGAATCTAGATCAATCCATGCCGCAAAAATCACTAAAATGGATCTGACATATGCACAATTTATGGTCAGCACACGCAAGGGATATCGCGATTCAATGGAATCCTAAATGCCCATCTGGGTGGATAAACAAACCCGCAAAACAAACTTGATTGAGAAAAGGAAGAGATAGAAACACAAAATTCAAGTGAACTAGTGCAGCCAAAATCACATAATGACAATGAAATATATCCATCCTTATTGATGAATCGATCTCAAAAACACACAGATACCAAGAAAAGAAAAGGCAATAAAATCCGAAAAGAAAAAAAGAACAGGCAGATATACAATGAAGTCCAGATGAATAAGTACACGAACATGCTAAAATGATGATGAAAATATAATCAGTCACACTTCGAAAACTCAGAATTACAAAACATTGAATAAGTACATGAACACGTTCAAAAACTCAGAATTACACAAAATTCAAATAAAGAAATATAATGAGCAAATGTTCTTGCACTTGACCTTGCTCTAAAAGCTCTAGCCATTAAAGGATTGTGTATCAATGTACATCAAGGGACTTCAACAGTTTGGCCCGTATTGGATTGTTTCGGACTGATACAAGCCCATAAACAGCGGTACGCTCCCGACAATGATTTAAACCTTGACAGAGACCTACGGCTGCATGGTCAGATGATCTAAACTGCCAATTTGGTGGAGTGTACTAGGCATGACCAACGGTACAAGTTTCGCAGGTACACATTCCTAATCCACTGATCAATGAATTCCTTGCCATTTAAATGTGGACCATTGATGAGTTTTGTTTTCAACTATCGGATTGAAAGCCGATAACCAGATGGCTGCGTTGCCTATCCTAGGTGATTCTTGGATTGTGGTCCATCCACGAGTGGGCCAGAGAGGGATAATCCCAACATGCAGCCTTGTGGGCTCATCCATGGTTGCTCAGCGCAAAAGAACCACATAAACGGAGCGGAGTAGCTGTTACCCCGGTAACACCTTAGTGAGTGTTAACCTAACCGTGTGGGGACCACTTTGATGAATATTTTGTATATCCACGCCGTCCATCTGTTTTTCCATATCATTTTAGGACGCCATTCCAAATATTACGCAGATCCAAATCTTAGGTGGACCACACCACTAGAAATAGTTTTGGATCAAGCTGATCTTAACTTTTTTCCCTTCATCAAGGTCTTCTTGACATTATCAACAGGCTAAAATAGGCTGGAGAAACGGATGGACGGCGTGGATATAAAACACATCATCAAGGTGGACCCAAACGAGCGCTTTCGAAAAAAAGCACAGCCGAGCTCGCAGTTGTTGGTCCACCTCAACAAGAGGCAGGGGTATTTTGGTCAATGAGAAAAGATTTGAACTCCGGCGGAGTGTGATGGTTGATACCGGAACTTCCAAATTACTTAAAATTCCACACGTGTCATACAAGTAATTCAAATCATACTATTCAAGTTAATAATCTCAGATTAGACGTATAAGGAACAAAAAATTAAGCTTATTTGATGACCTGGTGGACATTCATTGGACGGTTAAAAATGAAAAAAAAACAAAAAACAAAACGGTCGTACGTAGCCAGTTTAGCTTGAGTTAATACATGCCACGTGTACAGTTTCTGAGTACCTGTGTATGTAGCGTCATACTCTTTCAGAGTATCCAATAATTCAAGTTAGTAAAACGAGAATCAACCGTGCGTACGTGGAATACGCGCGCAGCTGAGCTCAGTATGATCCTCGACCCGAGGATACCTATAATATCCTCGGGTCTTCCGTTTACAGAATCAGGCCAATAAGATTAACTGATCCAAACCGTTGGTCTGATGAACTGTCCCATGGATGGACCGTGCCCCAAAAAATGTCCTCTGTTTTATAATCCTAACCCTCGATTGGCTTCCCTGCAGATAAATCGTTAAGAAATGAAATACAGCAACGGTCCACATCCAACTGAAAAGCAAAAAAAGCGAAAACGCTCTGACCTCCCAAACCCACGAGATCGACGGTCCAGGTAACCGACCCATGGGCCCTACAAACTCAAGGATAACATGGATGCCGTCGGTCGAGGATCATACAAATCCTCAAAAGCGAGATTCTGGAAAAAGGGGGGGAAAAAGACAGACCTTTGAGCCTTTGAAGGCTTCCTTTACTGGAACCGATGAAGGAAATCGCTCCAATTTCTCCCGGAAATGAGAATTTCAAAGACATCTCCTCCTCTTCTCGAAGTAGGGGTGGAAGGGGAATTTAGATAAAAAGGGAGCGATCTTCTTGGAAAAATGAGAAATCGTTTTCTCCGAGAGTATTTTAAAAGGCCGTCGCGAAGAGAAGGGGAGATAAAAGACGACAAACAGAAAAAGGGTATCTGAGAAATTTCTGGACGGGAGCGATCTCGTTTTATGCTCTCTCCGGCAGCTTTTTGAAGCTTATAAAAAGGAGAGGAGGAGAAATGAGTAGGCTACTCGCGGGGATATTTCATAACTTTTATACGTGTAGAGGATCTATCCATTCGTTTGGATGGCCACGTAGTTTCTGTACCTTAGATGCCAAAATCAGTATTGTACATTCATTAGGTGAGTCACACTTAAACGTTGAACGTGGACTGCTGTCGTTTTTCCTAACTATATTTATTCACAAATGTGTGGCATATAGTAAGAATTTAAAGGCTTGGTTTTGAGGCATAGGGATATTAGTTATGATTTCTGTCTGATGAACGGATCTGATCTTAGACTAATACTTAATGCTTGCTCGTGCGTCTGCGAGTAGGCTTGTCTGGTGGGAATGTGTGAGTAGCATCAGACTCATTAAAGAAAGTACGTGTGGCGCTGTCTAATGATTTTGTAATTCCCTCGTGAATTGTTTGTCTGTTTTAAATGTTCACGAGCCGATCTTAGTTACAAAAGGTTAGCTTCATCTAATACGATTTAACTCGGCTTAAACGGGAATTTAGAGAAGTTAGATGTTGACGTTGTCTTGTATAGGATATGGAAATAACAAAGTACCTCGATGTCACTGGCAAAGCACTCGATGCTATCCAATAGAGGTCGATGCCATCATATGAGTGTTCGATGTCGTTGAAAATTTTAAAAATTTTATAGTAGTTACTGAAATATTCCAATGTTGCTAATCAATGTCATCACCGTAAGTTTGATGTCATTGATAGATTCGCAATACACAAACTTATGTAAGTATGAGACTTGTTTTCTATTTCAATTGTGATATTATATATATTAGGTATAATTAAGATTTAAGTGGTTAATATAACTAATGAGGATTTTTAATTTGTCCATGAGAGTTTGGAGTGCATATCTTAGGCTTGTGAAATATCTTTGAAGCTTGTTTGAATAGGTGACTCTCCATCTTTTGTAATTTCTTCACTGTAAGTACTTGTCCATTTATGTTGTGGATATTTATTTTTAAAGAAATATTTTACAGAAAATTTGAGTTATTTGTATTTGAGTATTTTGATTCAATTCTATGTGCTTCTGTAGTTCTCCAACACTAGAATGGTAAGTTCTAAGGCAAGCCCGAGCTCAAGTATAGCAAGGACGAAGCGCTAGAGCTTAAGTTTAAGGAGAGGGCGGACTAATCAAGCCAAACTTAGACCACCCACCTCTACTCGACTGGATGTTGAGCCCTAGTTTTACATACGGGTATAGTGGTCGTTTGGACCACCCAAACTTGTGGTCCCAAAGATCTTTGCTGCACCTGTTGTAGTCGAGAGTGGGCCACCGTTGGAGGCCAGCTGTATGATGAGTAGCATGCCCCACTGTAGACGGGGTATGGCTACCAAATCTGATCGATTGGGAAAATCCTAACCTCTAATTAATAATGATTTCTTCACTGAATTTGGCTTATGGTTGATGAGTGTCCTGTATTGGACGGTTTAGAGTATGCCATTCTGCATGCGTTATGTATGGTTTTACTTCACCACCGTATCAAATAACTCAACAATTTTTTAGCTATCTGCATCTATGCCACCGATCAACGGTTGGGAAATTTTCAATCATTCAAGTGATGGACTCTCCATGGGTGGGCCATAGAACAGACAATAGCTTCATTTCATTCATGGACTTTGGCTAATTGAATGTGAAATATGGGACTCTCTCTCACTTCAACCTTCGATGGGCCATTGATTGAATCCGACCACTGCAATGCTGGCTCCTCGTCCATCCGCGGTGGACGTGCTCCCGTCACCATACACATGCGAGTGGAACATTACGTGATGTTTTCATGGCATCCAGACCGTCCAGAAGGGTCACCGACCATGAAATTCAGAGAAGTTAAAAATCAGGATGATCCAACCATGACGTGGGCGAGCACTTGAATTGGAGGTTTTTGGGTTGGTGTCCACTATTTTCTTTGATGCGGCGCACTGTTGTTTTTGTATAATCTAACCTTCCCATTAAGTGGACCCATCATGATAATGGAAATTCCAAAAAATCAGGCTATATAATCATCATGTGTGGGCCACACCACTGCAGACAATAGGCAACCACCCAAAATCCTCCAAATTCACAAGGGCCCCACCCCCACACGATGGTTTGATTGGTCTGACTTTAGGAGGTTCTATTTTCATGCTGGGAATACCCCCTTATGGACGGGTTCGATGCCATACTTACACCGCTGTGGGCCCCACCTGCAGTGTTCGTAAAATAAGCTAATGCTACAAAACTGACGTAGGATCCGGCCTCATAAATACGGAATCTTGCAATACGCTATCTGCATGTTAATGTGTGACCTAACCAGCATCTTAGGAGAAATGACCCTTCAACCGATTAGATGAAAATATATTAGGTCCATGCCAATTTCACCGTGTTAGCAAGTTGTGTAGGTCCCACCATTATGTGTGGGCTATATCCACATCGTCCACCCATTTTTCGAGATTATTTTAGAGCATGGGCCAAAAATCAAGTAAATCTAAAGCTCAAGTGGACCCCACTATAGAAAGCAACGGGAATTGAATACATACTGTTGAAAACTTCTTTGGGGCCACATAAGTTTTGGATCTACCTCATTTTTATTCCCATGCAATAAAATAAGGTTACAAAATAAATATACGGTTTAGATATAACACGTGTTATTCTCAGTGATTTTAAATGATGGTGGGTATATCCATTCAATGTACCACCGTATTACCAATTAAGCATGGAATTAATCTTATCCCATGGCAACCGGGGACAATCCATGCCATTGGTAATAATTACGTTTTTTGAATCCCATCCCACCTAATCCCTTCTAATCCCACCGCCCAAACACGCCCTTAGATCCAAGGATAAGTAATTGGACGCATTCACACATAGATGAAGAATATTTGGAATTCAAATCATGGAAGGGTACATTGCTTTTGCTGATTCTAATTGACCACTGCAGACAATAGGCAACCACCCAAAATCCTCCAAATTCACAAGGGCCCCACCCCCACACGATGGTTTGATTGGTCTGACTTTAGGAGGTTCTATTTTCATGCTGGGAATACCCCCTTATGGACGGGTTCGATGCCATACTTACACCGCTGTGGGCCCCACCTGCAGTGTTCGTAAAATAAGCTAATGCTACAAAACTGACGTAGGATCCGGCCTCATAAATACGGAATCTTGCAATACGCTATCTGCATGTTAATGTGTGACCTAACCAGCATCTTAGGAGAAATGACCCTTCAACCGTACACCTGCTAGAGGGGAATAGGATCTAGACCATGCTCATGGTGGGGCCTACCTCGGATGGTCTAAGGACAAAACTCTACACGATTTGGACTATTCTAGACATCCAGTTGGTAGCCTCCAAGTGAATGGTGAAAATCAAAAGTTGTTAACGGTTGACATTCAACGAAAAAAAAATCATAGCTAGAATTGGCTGATCATTTTGGTTTTAGATATGGACCATCCACAGCAAGGCCCACTGGGTTGATCGTCATGATCCACTGCCCCTCCAGCCACTTAATTTCACAGTTGCTGTTATAACATATGAGAGATAGTTCGCTACCGTACAGTTCCATCCAACACGTTGATGGATGAAATCATTTACCATAGAAATGGAACATGTGGGTGATGATCCGAACCATTTATTCTTTGTGGTCCACCATTGATTGGCACAAGACAAGAAATTTCATAGATAGGACGATTCTAGCTGTATAGTAAATGGGTCTTCTCTCACTGAATGTGAGCCATTGCTGACTTTTTTTTAGTGTCAGTTGTATCCCACCGATCAAAAGGAGAGCGTGATTTCTTTGCATATGGCCCATTCACTCTTTGGCCTATCAAATGAACGGTGTAGATGTAGTAAAAATGCGCAAGACATGGAATTATAGTACCTTCATTTCCTAAGAGGGATTGGGTCTGGTCCGACGGTAAAGATGGGAATCCCGGCCTCGCGGGTACTGAAGGGAAGCGGATTGCGTCCTGCCCCCGCCCGTCTCTGGCCACGAACGGGCGGTTCTGTGGGCGTGCCCACTGTGATATATCGGTTTATCCACGCCGTCCATCTCTCCTATCGGATCATTTTAAGGTCTGTGCACAAAAATGAGACAGATCCAACGCTCAAGTGGATCATAACATAGATGACTGATGTGCATTAATACAACCAAGTTTATTATTTGGTGTGGTCATTTGAGCGTTCGATCTGTCTCATTTTTGTACACAACCTTAAAATAATCTGAGAAGATAGATGGACGGCGTGGATAAACCGATACATCACAGAGGGCCGTCCCACAGAACCGCCCGTTCGTGTCTAGAAACGGGCGAGGGTAGGCCGCAGTCCGCGTCCGGTACTGAAGATCTGTACAGTCACAGGCATAAGGAAGCTACTGGACGGTGCTCTGTAGGCCCCGCCATGATGTGGCTTTTATCCACGCTGTACATCTATTTTGGATCATTATTGCAGGGCATGAGCTCAACAATGAAGTATATCCAAATCTCAAGTGGACCACACCATAAGAAAATATAGTTATTGAACGCCCGCCATTTAAAACTTCCAACGGCCCACTGTAATTTTTATTTCACCATCCAACCTATTAGGTCACACAGACTTAGATGATTAGAACACACTAATATCAACTTGATACAATACCTTTATAGCCCCGACAAAGTTTTTGATGGGGGACGGTCAATCACCGGCCCACCTGAGATTTCGATCTGTCTCATTTTTAGACTTATACCGTAAAATGTGCTGGAGAAATGGACGGCGGGGCGTGGATAAAATACATGCATCAATGTGGGGCCACAGCATCGTCCAGTAACAAGAGTCGCTAGCAGCAGTGCCAATATGCAATCCACCGATTCTATTTGTACGCGCGTACAAATGGACTCTGAAGTGAAACTCCAGGGAGCACACTTTTCCCTCACTCGCTCTCACATGTGCTGATTTAGAATGCGTGAGCGAGCAACTCATTGATTCCATGAAAGAAAAATATGGCAATTTGTGTTGTTATTTAATTTGGACTCGTGTTTATATGTATCATGAATGACACAATTTTAATTATGTGTGAGTATACAAGTGCCGATTGTATCGGAGTTGTATCTGAATTGAATTGAACCGAATGCATTATTACCTTAGGTGCTGAGATATACCAATTAAAATTAAATTTATGGAACTATCTATATGGCCATCAATTGGCTAATGTCATCAGACAATTTGTGAAGGAGATGATTAATCCTTTGTACATATTCTTTTTTGCTTTTGAAAACAAAGACTTTTTCTACTAAAGTAATAGCTCAACAAAAGTAATATAAAAATTTAAAATTTTTTAAAAAATGATACATGCCAATTTTATTCATTTAAAAATAAATGAAGCACAATCAGTAAAGAAAATAAAATTAAAAAAGCAAATAAGTTATCAACGGTGGTTCAAACTAGTGAAATAGTCAAGGTCATGATGTTCTTTCAAACCTAGGTGGTCATGAAACGGTTGTGAAGAATTCGGACAGTCATAAAATGGTCATAATATTTGGTTGGCAAGAGGTGACTAGAAAATCGCTAAGTGAGAACTTAGGAATTTAAAAGATTCAACAACAAAGTTGTGGATATTTAACTTAAAGTGAACTAGTTTATTACAATGATGTGTTGAACAAAAGCAAAAACTAAACTAAAACTAAGCTAAATGTTCCAATCTTATTACAGTATGGTGTTAGACAGAAGTGGAGCTATTTAAGATTAAAGTAATTGAAATAGGTGTCTATTGGGGACAAAAGATAAGTACGTTGAGCTGAAAATGTTGGCATGAGGCCTCAAGCATCTTTTTTTTTTTTTTTTACTGACTTTTTATAAACTTAGTTGAGGCGGTAAATATAAAATCTTGTGCAACTTTACTTTATCCTTAATGTAAGTGTAACTTATTGCATTCAACTAAGTGTAGCTTACAAGTGACTAAGTGGGGAGTATTAATCTTACTTGGAGAAATGGATGATGAGATGCTTGGTTTGTGTGTTCCACGCATGCTCATGCGCCCGTGCTTAGGCACAAGCACAGGCATGGGCAATGTGGTTGCAGTGATGCTGGATAGCACACTTTACACTTCACACTTCGAGTGGGTCACAAAATGATTGTGAGATGGTGCACTTATGGTGCGAGAAGAGAAGTGTAAAATTATTTAGGTTTTATAGACTATTAAAAACGATCAAATTAATGGATCCAAAACCATCTAAGTGTTTTTTTTTTTAAAACAGCTAATAGCCTTAATAGCCAAAATGGTCCGAAAACGGATGGGCCTTAATGATGCAATGATATGAAACGTTTGGAAATTAATGACAATGGTTAGAAACGTTTTATAAACGTTCTAAACCATTGATGATCACCTAGCAACAGTCCACTCCTTAAATATTATATAAACTGGACCATCCATATCCAGAATCATTCAATTCCAACTTATTCAAGCAAAATCCGATCTATTCTCTCTAAACATTTTTCTTTTTTTAAGAAATTGCTGAGCAGTTCGAACATGGTTTGAGTTACTAAGTTCGGTCATTCAACAAATCTATCAGAAGACAAACTCCGTTAATCAAGTTTCTGAATAGATCTATTTGTGATTGATTCACACAAAATCTTAACAAGAAGACTTATCTTATCCTAAAAACAATTCACCTATAACCCATCAGCAATCTCAATTTCAATCGAAAAAGGGACAAATCAAGCTTTAAAGATAGTGTATTCGTATATGATTTAACCTAGTGTTACTTTCACTAAATCTTGAGGGGGCAACCAAATTGAAAACAAATAAGATGGGTAATCCTCCTTTAAATCCTTCTCTCACTCTCTCTAGTTACCTGTACATGCACTTGCATGTAACCTTATCCTTTCATTTCCCTCTCTTGCCTTTTTCCTCTCCCCTGCCTAACCATATACATAACATTTAAGACATTCTATATATGTGTGTGTGCGCGCGCGCGCGCGCATGTTGATCATCGTATTGTAGAACATTTAAGACATTCTAGTCGTGAGTGGTGAGGATTTTATGCAAGTAGCCTCGCTTTGAGCATGTAAATGAGGTGCTGATCAACCATTGGTAGAGATTCTACCAGCTTCTCGTCAGAAGTGTTGAGGATTTTGTGCGAGTAGCCTCTAAACGCTCTTCGTTCTAAAAGTGAAAATGACACCCATCTGCTCTATGCATGTATCTCGCTCTCGTTCCATCTCTCTCTCTGCATGTGTTGCACAGCCTCTATACGCTCTTCGTTCTAAGAGTGAAAATGACACCCATCTGCTCTATGCATGTATCGCACTCTCGTTCCATCTCTCTCTCCGCATGTGTTGCACATGCCGTATCCGCTAGTTTCAATAATTGAAGGTGAGGGACCCTTGATAAAAGGGTGCATTCTATTTTTTCTATTTAGTAATTCCTTCTCTTTTTGAGGCCTCGCAAGTAACCATTTCAAGTTTTGGGAGTTTAAGAGACTATTCATAAAATGATGGTATGTGCAGGTACAAATATCAACATGATACATGTGAGATCATAGCCTACGTGATATTCACCCTTGCTTCATTTTTTAGTAGTGCATGTTAAGAAGAAGGGGGTCCACATGTTTCGTGAACTAGATTGAATTTTAGTCATGGGTATCCTTATGATTGCACCTGATGATCCTAACCGTTTGATATCACACTCACCGTTGGTTGTAAATTGACCATTTCCATCAATGGCTCAGATTATCTGGCAGTAGGTGCACTTTCCATTATGTGTCCCACTATATCAACGGCTTATATTATCAAAGGTGGGTCCATTTGTTCCATTGCTTGGATGAGCTAGCAAACAAAATCCCAATTTTGTATGTGGGGTTACAAATGGGTCGTGGGTTTGGAGTTGATGGATGATAGAGGTTTATATATATATATATATATATTATAATGATAATAATAATAATAATAATAATAATAATAATCAGCCAGAGAAAACAATGGATGATACAGTTGACGGTAACAACAATGAACTATTCAAATGTCCCAATGGGATACTAGAAACTCATATGGATTTTTTGTGGGGCTCAATATGCTTTGTATATGTCATCCAAATATCAGGCCATTCTGTCACTCATGTGGGCCGCACCATGCGAATTTAGAGGTTTTAGCTGTGATTTATTTTGTTCCTTGTGGTGTGGCTCATTTGACTTTTGGATTGGCCTCAAGTGTATTTATGGCAAAAAAAACAATTCCATCTCACTAAATACCATCTAATTCCATGCGCCAAACCCCCCCTAAGGCACCATTTTCGATTCCACACACATATCATGGTGGGCCCCACAGGAGCTCAAAGGTAAGGGAACTCACATTCATTCAAAAGCATGTGATCATTTCCCTTTTACCAAAAGGATTTTGAGAAGGAATGGTGCCACCTGACCACACTATGGTACCAGGCAAGGTTTTCACCCTCAAGGTGTATCTGAAATGATAATATGAACCCTTTATGTTATAGACTTTATGTTACTTGGGCCATTGTAAGAAGTATTTTTTGAATGATCGAGTGAACATGCATGAAGATGTTCAATAATTAATGGTTTATATTTAAATATGAGATTCAAAGGTTAGGATCATCAATTAAACATGATTATGCTTCTATATATACGATAGTGATAAGAGCACATGAATGGTTCCAATCATTCTAAAGGTGAAACCCAAGTTGGTAACTCGTCATATGGTAATATATATGGTACAATGGAACAATGGCTTATCAAAAAATGGATGGTTAGCTAGGATCTCTGATAGAGCGGGGTGTGTGATACAAAGGGGAGTAGAACATCATTGTCTTTTCCCTCTAAGATTATCATCGAATCTTAGGGGACCATGGATCCACATAAAAACAACTCTAAACACAAGAAACATAGAATGGGCAATGAATTCTCCCTTTACTGATGAGATATGACTAATATGACACAAATTCACAACTTACCTACAACTAGATCCATAGCCCAACCGGCAGACTAAGTGGAGATACTTCGTTTCAACACTTGAGGTCTTGGTATTATCCCTAGTGGGGGTGGCTAACATGGAGTGTGTGTACTGACATGGGTGTGTACTAACAAGCTAACAAAAAAAAATAAAAAAAATACAACTTACCTAAAATATTATAATAGAAAATTTAATTCTATCAAAACTCTCTTGGAAGACCTAAAAACAAATTAGGTAAGTGATAAATGGACTTTTAGGGAGCACTTGGATTGTAAGTTACTTTTTATCTTAAATAGCTTATTTAGACTTCTAGTTATTAATTAAATAAGTTTGTCTGGTAAATAAGGTATGTAAAATCATGCTTTGTTTCCAATAACATATAAGTTTTTATCCCTTTGGTCCATCCTTGTATTCGATGTCCTTCGGGTGGTGCCAAACTTTGACGTGGATTGTTCATTGTGTGGGTGGGCCTCACCTTTGATGTGGGTTGTAAATTATGCAAATTGCAGGGCCCACCTTGGATGTGAGTCATTCATCTTCAGGAGCCGACCTTTAATGTGCATCAACTGTTATGTAGGGCCCACCTTTTATATTGGTCATCCATCATGTGGGATCCATCATCAATGTTATTGTCTATCATGTAGGGTTCACATTCAATATCCACCACTCATCATAGGGACCATCCATTTGTGGGCCCCACCTATGGCATGAGTCGTCCATGTGGGGTTCGGCTTGGATGTGGGCCACTCATCGTTAGGGCCAACTTTTGATGCGGATCGTCCATCATGTGCAGCCCACCTTGATGTGGGCCACTCATCATTAAAGCCCACCTTTGATCCGAATCATCCATCATGTGGGGCTCACCTTCAATGTGGACTTTTCATCATGTGGGCCCCGCCTTCAATGTGGGTCATCTATCATACAAGGCTCACCTTGGATGTGGGCCATTCATTATTAAGGGCCAACTTTTGATGTGGACCATCCTTCATTTGGGGGCCACCTCAATGTGGGCATCGCTTCAATGTCTACTATCCATCATATAGAGGCCCCACTTTCGATGGGCACAGTCTATCATGCCAGCCTTTCCTTGCTAAGGACCGTGAGAGAGAGCCGCCTCTGCCATGTCCTGTGACTCGAAAGAGAAAAATAAAAAAGTGATATATCAAATAGCTATAATAAAATTAAAAAATTAAAATTTATTGGAATAAATACCTCCATGCATGAGTTACTTTTATAAGATGCTTATCAAGTTGGACATACCCTAAATTAAAAGGTAATTTAATTGGTGGCATCCGAAGGACCCTTAAAATAATTGAGAATTGCCAATCCTTCAATAGCCAACCAATAACAATTCCTATGCGCCTTTTGATATCAAGTCACAAATTCATGACCGTCCATAGTGCGTGTTGGCCTACCGTGACATGGTCCCTCTCGATCTTGACCCTTCATTGAGATGTCCATGGCCTATCCTAGATGGATCCAGTGCTGCGTGAGGATCTTGAACTAGATATCTTAGATCTCGTGTCCAAAACGTTAGCCTTTAAATAGTCACGTGACTCTTGCATGGATTTCTAAAAACAACGTATACAACCAACACGTAATAGGAAAACGATTGGTAGAACCGGTTGAACAGTAATGTGTTAGAGCACTAATATGCGTGTACCACGTGGCATTTAAAATTGTTTATGCTATAAGGTGATTTTTAAATTGCCACGTGTCATTCACTCATTGGATACGTACCTATTTATGGTACAAACAACTCCGCCATGTCTCAGGGGAAGGTATTGCCTACTGAGTAACTCAACTCTGCAGGGCCATCATCACTTATATCTGTTTTGTCGCTGTTCATCTGTTTTACCACCTAATTTTAGTGCATTATCCCAAAATTGAAGTATATCTAAAGCTTAAGTGGATCACACCACAGGAAACCGTGTGAATTGAACACTCACCATCGGAAACGTCTTGACGGCTACAAAAGTTTTGGATCAAGCTGATATTTTATTTTTCCATTCATTCATGCCTTTGTGACCTTATGAACAGGTTGGATGATAAATAAACTTCACTGTGGGCCCTAGGAATGTTACAACATTGGACATCATTGTTCCTACTGTTTCCTGTGGTGTGGTCCACTTGAGCTTTGGATATGATTAGATTTTGGGATAATGCCATAAAATGATCTGTAAAAACGGATGTACGTAGTGGATAAGAAACAGACATTCATGGTGGGGCCAACAGAGCTTACTCAGTATGCTTAAGAGTACCCATCAGTACGCAATCCGCTCCCAATGTTATTTTCTCCACGAAATGATCCCCCGTGAATCCTATCTTCACGCGGGACGCATGTAATTCTAGAATGCGCACCATGCGTGATGCGCGCCACGGCGAATTCGCATTAAACAACAGAGTAAGATGTAAAGAGCCGAGACAGCGAAGGGAGGCCCTCTTCATTAATTGGGGATTATAGACCGTCCATCTAAGTGGATTAACTACATCTGATGCGAGTAGCAAATCCCTCTTTCATTATGTTCACTGCTCAGCGAGATATGTTGGACATGATACGTTTTGTAGTGGGCCCATAGATGAACGGCTTGAATTTCTCAAAGCTTTTAAATGACAGGTAGTTCTATCTCATGGATCTAGACTGTTAATTCATTCCGGCCGAACATGGCATGCAACTGCAAAAATCATACTGATGGAATGATCCGGACCATTTTATGTTTTGATCCTTTGGTGTTGATCTTCCATTTTTAGAAGACAGAGATGGGACGGTTAGCATTAGTGACCGAAAATGTTTCTTTGAAATCATAAGCATCGATCCATTGTAGGGCTGGATCAACGACATGATCCAAGGTGATGATTGGACGTACTTTTCACAATCCATCTTGATAGTACAATTTTTACATGCTTGATTGGATTGGTAGCATAATGATGGCCAGTAGGGTTTCTACTCCCCCATCTCTAGCCACTGATGGGTAGTTTTGCAGGCGGGCCCACCATGATGTATCTATTTATGTATGTTGTTCATTTCTTTTCTAATATTATATTAAGGTACAAGTACAAAAATGAGGCAGATCCAATGCTCAAGTGGACCAAGCCAAATAATAAGCTTTGTTGCATTAAATGCACGTAGTATTAAATCTAAGGTGCATTAAGTGCAAGAGTCATCTGTAGTGTGGTCCACTATAGTGTTGGATTTGACTCATTTTTATACTTAAAATAATATGAGAAAAAAGATGGACACAGTGGATAAACAAATCCCTATTTGACTTCTAAAAATAAGGGTAGCAATGGGTTGACCCTGCCCTAATAAATTGTGCCACATGTTAACCCAATTGATCTTGGGTCGAGCTTGGGTTGGCCTTCATCCTGACCTGACCTGACCCAACCAAACCCACTCAAGCTGCACCCTTGTGGCTAGAGCTGTCAATCGATTAGGCTCAAGCCATCTTGACGTTGGGCTGGTGAGATTTTAAATGGGCTTATATTTCAGCCCAAGGACAATCGACTGATATCACATGACATTGGGCCTAATCCTTGCGTCCAAGGGCTAGTTCACCATACACATGCATTGGGAGATACAATGTCCAGGAAACGAGATCCTCCGGCCTGCAGTCCTTGTTAAAGATGGGGCTTGCGTTGGATGTCATCTCCACCGTAAATGTGAATGTATCTTGATTAATAAATGAAAGTACCGATTCAGTGGGCCATCATGTAGGCTAGGCTTTGCTCAACAGTCACTGCACACGGCCGCACATGTGCGGAGAAATAAAAATCTACATAAACAAAACGGACGTGCAAGATGCATGCTTTGTCAACCAATTGTTGAAACATATATTTATAGAATAAAACACACGTGCATGCTGAGTTGGGCCAATAGGGTCAAATGAAGTGGGCCCAAGCCCATGTCCAAAAATTGATGTGGCCATCCATGCTAGGCCCCACTCCTAAATGCATGGTTATAAATGGTTAAGTGGGACCAGCAATTGCAGGACTCTCTTATACTTGATTTTCTTTGTTATTTATTAAGGAATTTTCTTGATATACATATGGGTGTATATGAACCGAGTTAGCTCGGTTAGCTTGCTCGACTCGACTCGAAAAAACTCGATTCGACTCAGTTCGAAACTAAGTCTCTAGCTAAGCCGAGCTGATTTTTTGAGTTAAAGAAAATTTCGAGCCAAGTTCAAACTTGCCTGAGCTCAACTTGACTCGGATTGAACCCCAACTCGAATCGTAACTCGGATCGAACCTACTTTACATTCCGTGAGAAACTGAAGGTGCACTCCATGTGTTTGAGAAAAGGCTGCAGAGGCTTGATCTGGGCTCGAACTGGCCCGAGTTGCTGATCAAACCGAGCGGAGCCGAGTTCAAGCTAGTGGCCGAGCTGAGTCGTGCTGTACGCAATTCATTAATTATCATAAACTGCATGACTTTGTTTATTTTCTTTTTTAGGCTTTTGACATATAAATCCTTACTTTTTGACCTATATCCAAATACCTTCTAACTTTTAAGTATTTACAAATAAACTCCTATTTTTCAAATATTGGTTAAAAAATAAATAATAAAAGTCTTGTTGTCAATGAGACATATTAGCGTTTCCAAAAATCTACCCTTGTATTCATTTATGGTCATTATACCTTTTACCACATTTGTTAATTGTTGGAAATCAGTGGGCCACACATGGTATTTGCCATCTGGACAGCTCCTTGAATGGTTTGGATCATTGGGCTATTCTTCCAGTGGGCCCACGGTATTTGGGGTGTATATGATCTCACAACCAGAGGAGTACCAAAAAGAGTTATGTACAAACAAAACTATGGCTCTCTCTTCCCCTTACTGGAGAAAGAGGTTAGTGAGGAGTAGAAGGTGACCACTCTGCGCATCATCTTCTTCAGCAAGCATCATGGCCGAAATTCATGGCTGATGCAGGTATGTTTTCTGTATCTTGCTTTCACATGATTGGATGCACAGGTTCAATTACAACATGATCCGGGTCAAGTTTACAGCAATATATTACTTGATTTTCCAATGCAATACCTGTGTAAATTGTACACATGCACATGTAGGCACACGAGTAAATATGAAAGACACGTATGAGATTTGATCCGTAAATAAGGTTTGAAATAATCAATGATTCTTTTTCTTGTTGAGAACTGCTACTCTTTTTCCATTCGGTCAAGCTAGCTAATGAAAATATTATTGAGGGATGTATTTGGCTATAATTTGAAAACATAAGAGTTAGATATACTTAGAAAGGTACAGGAAGATTTGTTTTTATACACACTCACACCACATGAGCACTCAATCCCTCTATCTCAATGTTGAAAGGGAGCCTATCTATAGATTTATATGGTAGGTGGAGAATTTGGGTATATGCTAAAAAGTAGGATTTATAAATTATATGTCAAAAGTCCTTTCATTTTTTCATCTATTCATGTATCCGCATTGATTAGGATAGACTTGTATGGCAATTAATCACTAGGGGTGCTGCACATGTAACATACACATGGAGAAGCGATAATATCATATGGAGAACCGATAATATCATAGGGTGTTTTCTTAATGCATTGATTTGTTTTTATACACACTCACACCACATGAGCACTCAATATAAGAGGGCACATGTAACACATATATATGGAGAAGCGATGATATCATAGAGTATTTTCTTAATGTATTACAATAAGGTACCTTCAAACACCAGCTCTTGGATTTGACTCTTTTTAAAAATGATTTGAACTGTTTATTTGGGAAGGCTCCCTTTGGATGGGGGTGCTGGTAAGAACTTTGGGGGTAAAAAATTGAATATTTCAACACTTCGGTTAAGAAAATCAAATGAATGGATTGAATGAAATATAGACACCCATGTGGACTTTGTGAAAAACTTATGGTGGGCATTCCATCCCATCTCAAACTTTTTTTATATAAAATTATTATTATTTTTTTAAATGTTAATGTTGTGTTCTACCTAGAGTATTGGATTATCTTGATGTCTGGGTTCATTGGTTAAGATGAGAACGCATAACTGTGTGAGTGTGTGGATGGGTTATGGATTTTGGTTTGCATAAAGTAACCAGTAGTTACCAAGCCACCTAGTATGGGTTATGCCAGCATGGTTACTTGGGACATAGATTGCTTGGTGAATTAATGTGGATGTTTGTGGTGAATTAATGTGACAAAATTTGATTGGGCCACCTACTGCTATTAGAGATAGGATATACAGGATTCAAATTGGGTATTGCTCCGGTCTATATTGAGCTCGGCACAAACATATCACGGTAAGATTTGATTGGATGACAGTCTACTGTTAAAAATGAGGTCGATTTGAGTACATATTTGACTAAACAACTTTTATACATGTTTTGTACAAGCATCATCTCCATCAGCAACCTACCATCTAATCAAATTTCCTCATTTCATACATACGTCGAGCTTGGTACAAGCATAGGCAATACTTAATGGGCCTACACAATATATGTTTGAAAATTATTAAATGAGTATAGGATGTTGATTGCATAGTGAACCCAACACTATCACAAATTGGTGGTGTGGGACACAATATCTAAAATGGATCCATGCAAAGCATGTATAAAAAGTTGTTGGGTTGAGTACCCACATCTAACAACAGTACGTGCCCAGTCAAATCCAACCACATTGGGTTATCATTGATGTTCATGGTCACCCCGCAATTCACATCCAGTTACATGCATTGCTAGGCATGGACTCTGAAATATTGAAAAACTTTGATACACTGACAGAGTCTAGTTGATGTCAAGCAAGCAGTCATGCACGCATTTAACATGCAATACTTAAAATTACATCATTCACATGGTGGCACTTACTTTATATGTTTTATAAAATCAGAGTTTACTGAAATAATATAAACTTGGCTGCATTTGATATATGAGAGACAGTCAACATGAAAAGTAATCAACTCTTTAAATTCAATAAACAAGTGCCATAGGCATTTAATTAATATTAATTAAGTTAAGGTCTTAAGTCCAACTAATTGGACTAAGTTACTGTCCACCTAACAGATGCCATCCAAACTTTCATGTTTGTTCAAAATCCAAACCGTCCACTAGATTGACATTATCATAAGCATCAACCCATATAAAAATCAGAGACATTCAACTATCCAACGGACCAAACTTATAATTTTCTATTTATCAATTACTATAAATTGTTTTTTACGGTGTGGCTTATATGATAAGTGTATGAGATTAATATTTGAATTATGAGATCCTCATGGTGTGGCCGACCTATTGGAAGGATGAGATGTTACGTTAATTTAAGATGCTATTAATTATTTGCCAGGCAGACTAACTAATGGTCCAACCGATTGGACTGGTAGTTAGGACTTGCGACCTCCTCTTTCCAAGCTTACAACATATTTGAAGTGGATTCCGTCATCTGGACGGTTTATTTAAGTTAATATATCTTACGTGTACTCTGCCAAATGCTAAGTGCCCGCATATCATCACTCTGCCAGAGTATCTAACTCTGTATGAATATCAGATTCTTCGCAGAAGTTAGGGGAATACGGACAGGGATTCGGGGAAGCGGATTGCCAGGTGATATACCTGCTGACCAAACTCAGTGAGGTGGGATGGGGCCCACCGTGAGGTATTTGTTTCATCTACACCATTCATCCATTTTTCCAGCTCATTTTAGGATATGATATAAAAAATGAAGAAAATCTAAAGCTCAAGTGGACCACCCCATAGGAAACAATGAGGATTGAATGCTCACCATTAAAAACTTCTTTAGGGCCACATAAATTTTGGATTAAGCTCGTATTTGTGTCGTCCATTCACCCAGGTCTATCAGATATTACGAAACTGGTTGGATGGCAAATAAATATCCCGGTGAGACTTTTTTTTTTTTTGAAGGGTTAGCTTGTTAGTACACACTCCATGTTAGCCACCCCAGGTGGAGATCGATACCAAGACCTCAGGTGTTGAAACGAGGTATCTCCACGTATCACGGTGAGACCTAGTAAGTTTTATCATTGTTCCATTATTTCCTGTGGTGTGGTCCAGTTGAACTTTGTATCTACCTCATTTTTTGAGCTAATGCCCTAAAATTAATTGGCTAAATGGATAGATGGAATGGATGAAACGTATACATCACAGTGGGCCCCGCAGGATATTGAGTACTCAATGTTGAAACCTACACGGTCTACCACTGAACCATGAGTAGGTACCCAGTCGATAGTCAGTTATGGTTGGTAAAACTTGATTAACTTGTCTGCATGTATGCAATTTCAAAATAAATTTTCTGTGCCTGCGTATCATCCATCAGACTCGGTCAGAGTATCAACCGAATGTGATGGATAATACGCGACAGCTAAAAGAAAATAAAAAAATTACAATGTGATATAAAAGTACTGAAAATAAACTGTCCAAATTAAGTACCAGTAGATGTATCAGGAACAAAAAAATTAGGCTTATTTATTTACTGAAATCTCAAATGGACAGTTAAAATGAAGAATAACTTTAAATGGACAGTTCAATTGAAAAATATCCAACAACAAACAAAGTGTCCACAAACAGGTGGTTAGGACAGTGCGACCAATCTAATCTAAAGATTGTGACTAATCGACAGTTGGCTGCACAGCTGAGCCGGTTTTAATGGAGTTGATATATTCCACGTGTAAAACTTTCGAATGGCATGCGTATCAAGAGTCATACGCAGCTCGAGTATTCCTTTCTTCCCTTTCTACCCGCTCCGCTCCACGTGCAAGTCGGCCCCGGTTATTACAAACTGCCACTAGCATGGAGCCATCGCTTGTCCGGATCCAGTCATGTGGCTGCGATTCTAACCGTGGGCCCACACCGAGGCATATGTTGTATATCCACGCCGCCCAACAGTTTTGAAAGCTCATTTTACGGTATGGTCAAAAAAATGAAGTGGATATAGATCTCATATGGACCACACACTAGGGATTGAATTCCCACCATTAAAAACTTCTATGGGGCCACAAAAGGTTTGGAACATGCTACTATTTTTGTTTTTACTTCATCCAGGCCCCTCCGACCTCATCAACAGGTCGGATGGCAAATAAAGATTACGGTGGACCTAGGTCGCTTTAAATGGTGGCCGTTCAATGACCACTGTTTCCTGTGGTGTGGTCCACCTGATATTTTTAACTGTTTCATTCAAATACTGATATCGTAAAATTATCTTTTAAAATGGATGGACGGATTGGATATAGATCGAATACATCTAGGTGGGCCCCATGATCAGGGTCGCAACCATCCCGGGCCGCAACTAATCCGCGTTCTCGTCCGTGTGGCTTCTCTTCCTCATTCCTCCTGAGAGCGATTTCAACTCCCCAAAAGGGCAAAATAAGAAAAAGAAAGAAAAAAGAAAAAAAATCCAAATCCCAACACATGATAAAAATCCAAACGAACAGAAGAATGAAGACGAAGAAGGAAGAAGCGGAGCAGAGCATTTCAATCTTCCGTCTTCCCAAACTACCCTCGCAATCTCCATGTCGTTGCAACTCCTCCAACTCCCACATTCCAGATCCTTCCATGCATCGGCTCCTTCTCTCCCTTCTCCGTTTCTCTCATCGTTCTGCGGAAGGAATTCCCTCTCCTTTCACGGAGTTTCTAGGGTTAGGGTTAGGAGTGCCCGCCTTGATGGGATGGTCCTCGCGATGTCGGTGGGGACGGAAGCTGGACCTTTCAAGATGAATCTGAATGAGTACATGGTTACTCTCGAGAAGCCGTTGGGGATTCGGTTCGCGCTGTCCGTCGATGGCAAGATCTTTGTTCACTCTCTCAAGAAAGGGGTAGGGATGCAATTTCTTTCAGTCTTTTCGATAGAATTTTGATTTTGCAGCCTGTTTTTGAGTATTGAAGAGTTGAATTTTTGGTTCTGAATAAATGTGAACTAGTTAGGCGACCTGGTTACTGTATTCTGTTTGGTCCAGCAATTCTGTACAGGTGGGGCTTACATTTTGGTGATCTAGGCCGTTTAGTCTGTCGGTCCCCCTGGTAGATGAAAGACTCTGTGAGTAACTTCTTTACTGGACATCCTTGGCCATATGATAATTGGCCTGCAACTGAGTGGTTTGAAAGAGAAAAAAAAAAAGGAAGTCAGCCCATATGCAACAGGAAGAAGTCAGTGATTAGATGGCTAATATTGTTGGATGGAATGAATTTGTGGTCTGTTGCCTGCCCACACGGGGGTTGCTAGACGAACTATCTGGATCACCAAAGCATGGGGCCCTGTAAATATGTTGTCATGAAAGAAAAAAATGTTGGTGTAACATTATACAACATCTGTTCTGAAATTATGATGTGGAGTGTACTCAGTTTTTTTTTTAAATTTTTTTTTCTTTTTCTTGGTGGTAATCTGATAGATTCTATTAAGTAACCAATTGGAAGTTACAAAGGATGATGAGTCCAACAAAAGATTATCTACGATGAAGTCCGGGGGTCATCCTCACCATTCCTGGTAGTTGACGGAAGCTTTCTTGGACAAAACACTTTGGGTTCAAAGTATTTTGTATGCTGGGAAATGATGTGGTGATCCGCTAGAACCCAAATATGGTAGAACCATCTCTTCATTGTACACATGGCAGTGTGATGTACCAATTGGGATATTAACGTTGCAGGTGCATGGATAAAAGAGAAGAAGAGACCACTGTCTTCTTCTCGGAAAATAGCCCTGGAATCCACTTGGAGAGAGAAATCTCTAAAAAATGAGAAATAAGATTGATATTGTTGATGAAACCGCTTGACATGACTTAGATAAACCCTATGTCCTAAATTCGTAACTTTCCCGAAATAGCAAACTTTCTTGAAATAGTGAACTTTCTAAAAGTAGCAAATGACTACCCTTAAAATAGCAAAGTAGTAACTTACCAAAACTTCTTGACTTTAAACTCAAGTCTAACCCCTAAAATAACCTTATTTTGGAAAAGTGTTGAAGGGCAAATTGCATTTGTCATTGGCTAGCATGTAGAGCTCAATGATAGCTTTCCAATGACATATCATTCGTGCAAAACGAATAGTTGGCCGAAAGTTATGATTGTTGGAAGTTATAGTGCGTACTACATAGTGTGCCGTAAAGGCCGTCACACAAATGTAACGGTGGCAACCATTACATATTATAGGGTCGTAAAGGCTGTAATAGCTGTTATGGAAAAAAATGACCTGTAATCATCGTTAATGGTCTATTACGTCCCCTATAAAGGCTGTAATAGCCCCGTAATGGTCCGTTATAGGTCAAATGTAGGTTTTCAAATTTTCTTTTCAACATTACGGGGCAAATACAAGTTTTTCAAGTTTTTTCTTTCAATAAGCCGTAACAGCTAGAGGTGTACATGAGTCGAACTGAGTCAAGCTTGGCACAACTCGACTCGGCTTGGCCACTAGCTGACCCTAGCTCGAACTTGGCTTGGCCCGGTCCTTGAGCCTGACTAGCCAGGTCGGCTCGGTTCGGTCAATAGCTTGGGCTAGTTCGAGCCGAGTTCGAGCCAAGATCGAGCTAAGACTGTGCGGCATTTTCACAAGCAAATGGTGTGCACCTTCAATTTCTCACTGTAAGTAAAACAACAACATTAGTTTTACAGGAATTTCATTATAAACTCAGTAGGAAACATCAAAATCAAAATATAAGCATATTTGTTTCATATCCATACCTTCTCGCCACCAACTGACACTTCGTTGAGTCATTTCATCAAACACTTGGTGAGCAACATCAATATCAAAATAACCGAGTCACCTAACTAGTTCGATCCGAGTTCGGGCAAGCTCGAACTCGGTTCAAAATTTTTTCGAGCTAAAAAAATCAGCTCGACTCGGCTCGAACTCAGTTTCGAACCGAGTCAAATCGAGCTTCTTCGAGTTGAGTCGAATCGAGCTTTTTTGAGTCGAGTCGAGCGAGCTAACCGAGCTAACTCGGTTCGTGTACAGCTCTAGTAATAGTTGTTATGACCCGTTTCGTAAACGTAATGGTGGTGGCTGTTATGGCCACCGTTACCATTGCAGAATACTTGCCATGCTAAACTCTTATATTGAACTTTCTAACCCAATTTCCTTTGATCCTGGCCATCCATGCGATTTTCCTTGACCTTGTCCTACATCAGACCCTTCCAAATTAAAAATTAAACTCGTTTCCCGGAGTAGTAGCCCATCAGGATGACTTGCCTTTGCAACGCATCTTCTTTGTCTTTGGCAACAACTGATGGTGAAGGCCTACATATCATATCGGATCAGAATTTCATTGACGGAACTTTAGAACAAAAAATCTCACCTTCCGTTTCTTTGCAATCTTTCGCATTTGGGGTATTGATTGCTACATCTTTTGTAACAATGGATTTGTGATTAGTCGCTCTCGATTAATGGCTACTAGCTATGCTGTTGTTGCTGTCACTATTGGGCTTCGGTTTATGCATTGTAGTTGTTGTGGAGAGGTAAAAGGGTGATGATCTATCTCGATCATCAAAGTAGTTTGTCTCTTTAGCCATCGAGTCATTTGTATTCGTTCATCCACTAATCCCTTTTGTTGAACCATCTGCTAACTAAGGTTTTGGCTCAATTCAAACTTTTTCTAGACCGAATGTCAGTCCATTTGTGGATACATCAAGTAATCCAATGGTGGATCCCTCCTAGTGTGATGGCAGATGTTGATGCACATATGAAGCGGTTGATACATCCGTGGATTGAACAAGCAATCTGTCGGTGGTTTCCTTAAGAGGAACTCCCATTTGCATACGAAATGACCACCCTTCTTCTTTATCTTGAGGAGCACTATTTGCATTGGTCCACTCTTCTTCTTCAACATCTGATTGGCAAAAAGCATCCAACTCCCAAAGTTACACCCTGATCCATAGCTCAAGTGGTAGACTGAGTGACAGATACCTCGTTTCAACACTGAGGTCTTGGTATCGATTCCCTAGTGGGGGTGGCTAACAGTGAAGTGTGAACTGACATTGGGTGTCACCTTTGTATGACTGTTGCTTATGATTTGGCCCGGGCGATGTTGCCATTAGAATCCGAACAAACTGACCCTGAGTCCCTTTGACGATCATGGGCCATTCATCACAAATGATTATATTTGCAATTTACGGCCTCAGTCAACTGATCAATCCTTGCTCTTAACTCCTCCATTGAATGATCATATTTCCGATAAAAGGTCATAGACTCTGTACCCATCAATGCTTGATTTTTTGAAACACCGCTCATAGGATTGTCGCCGTTTGGCTTGCTATTGGATGCTATGACCCAAGGAAAGACTTTGCTCCGATACCAAATAATGTAGCAGGTGCGTGAATAAAAGATGAGAGAGAAATCTCTATAAAGTGAGAAATAAAAGTGATATTATTGATGAAAAATTTGAATAAAGTTTGCTTACAAAGCCTCTAAATATGGCTTATATAAACTCAAAGCTCTAAATTCATAACTTCCCCAAAATGATTTTTTTTTTTTTTCCTGAAAATAGTGAACTTTTTAAAAATAGTAAATGACTTCTCAATCGATTCAAACTCTTTCCCATGACTTAAAAAAAGAATAGGACTCGTGAAACCCTAAAGTACCCTAAAAATGGCAAAAACTGTTACATATTAAAGAGTAAATTTTAGGTTTAAACTCAAAATTAACCCTTAAAACAACATTATTTTGGAAAAGTGTTCAATAGCCAATTGCCTTTGGCAATTGCCAACATTTAGAGCTCGTCGATTGCTTTATAACAGCATATCATATGCACGAAATGGACAATTGGTTACAAAGTTGTGGCCATTATAGTGCATGCTAGTGATGTAGAATGTGTCGCAGATACGTTCCTAGCATGGTTGGGCCAAAAGAAGGTGGACCGTAAATTGACCGTAACTTTTGATCCAGGTATTGTTACGGGGCGCATTTATTTGGAATTTTTATTTTTAGAAATTAGGCTTTAGAAGAGTTCTATTAGAATTAAGATTTTTATTAGAGTTAGAATTTTGCTATTTTTGGTAATTACGAATTTTGGTTTTTTTTTTTTCTTTATTAATGGTGTAAGGAGATACATTAGACATTCATGAATCAAATTACGAATTTTATAGAATTTATTTTCTATTTTCTTTCTTTTTCCTCGTGGATTCGAGAAGTCTCTGTGAGGAGTCCAGAGAAGCTCCGTGGATTCGGAGTAGTTATCCTTGAGGAAGACGGTGATCGACCTCATCACGTTCATCCCTGCGTCAGCTAGATCCTTAGATTGAACTTTCTAACCCAGTTCCCTTCAATCCTAGCCGTCTATGTGGTTTTCCTTGACCTTGTCCTACATCAGACATCTATTTAACGGGCCCTATCATGGATCACCCATGTTTTCAAAATCACATCTATTACACAAACCTACCCATCACCTTTCTTCATTTCTGCACTTTGAGTGTGGAGGATTGCTAACCTTTTTTGTTTTCTACCATTGCTTTGAAGGCTACAAATCAGATGGCCATGATCGTTGATCTACATGTATTTTTGAAATTTGAACCATTTGCCATCCATAATTGGGGCAACTAGATGGATGGTTCCAAATGATAAGGGATCTTGCCACGTACTTTGAAGATGGCTTTTCAATATTCCATATACTGGCTTTACCATTTCATCCACAATTTAAGAACACGCCAATAAATAAATAAACAAAATAAATAAAGGGCTTTTTACAGGAAAATTCCTTACGAATCTCATATTTACCAAAGAATTCCCCATGAATCAAAATATCTAGGCAGTGCTTTTTGAGGAAGTTACCCAAGTACCCTCATATATTGTTTCTTCTTTAAAAAGTAACAAAGTCTTTTGTGGCCTACATGGTATATGCATGACATCCAACCTGTCAAATGTATGCACCCATCCATGATAATCACACAAACCAAAAAATTCTTTATGGTCGAATCACCGGATGGGCTGCACATGAATTTTGATGTTTTTAAGTGGTGTATAGTATTTTTTATGGTGTGGCTCACCTTATGTTTGGATGAACCAAATTTTTGGTTCTTCTAACCACCATGGTGGATTACATTTATTGGACAGGTTGGATATCATATGAATATCACGTGGGCCCCACAATTATTTGCTTTACCACTTTTTAAAGGAAAACATATAGAGTGGGCATTATAGTAATTTTCTTGCTCAAAAAGCACTTCCCTGGCATTTTGGTTCGTAGAGGCATTATTTGGTAAAATCGTAATTTCTGAGGAATTTTGCTTTAAAAAAAATACCAAAAATAAGAGGCTCTAGTCTAGATTTCATCAAGTTTCAAAAAATACTAAGATTTGGTCATTACTTGGTCAAGATTCATTCTAGACTCGGTTGACTTGGTTACTTGACTCTACAAAACTTGGAAAAACTTGACCCAACTTGCCAAGATTGTACAGTATTTGCAAGTTTTAAATATTACATAATACCAAGCCTTGGTGTTCAAGATCGAAAACACTCAACCAAGTTACTCATCTTGACTTAGCAGACTTTCAGTTCAGTTTTTGAGTTTAAAACCTTGGTTTCATCTCCCATGTGTACTTGATTATGTATTGAGGTTTTCTTTTGCAGGGAAATGCAGAGAAATCAAGAATTATTATGGTTGGCGACACATTGAAAAAGGCAAGTAACTCATCAGGTGGTGGGTTTATTAACACTGAAGACTTCGGCAATACACAGTATGGAATTTTATCTTTTATTGGTGGTTCGCATGTGGTGTGGCAAGACTAGAATTGTTGCATGCTTGATTATAATGCTTGCATTTGTATTGGAATTGTTATAAGGGCACATCATATATGTGTCAATTGATAGATCAAGTGAATCTCTTTTTCCATTGGGTGGTTGGACCTTCTCTTCTCACTTGTAACATTGTCTTTTACCTTCTGTTTGGAATGAATGTTATCTACCCAAGTCTGGGTATGGGAATTGAGTATAGTGGTTTATCTAAACCTCAAATACAAGTATGGAAATTATTGATTAGAACTCACATGTATAATCATCTTTAAATATTTCCCCAGCAATACTTGGGAGTTATTCTTGTAATTGTAGCCCAATTGGTACCATTCACATCCAATTCTAGATAATTACAGCTCTATATCTCTATATTTCCAAATCCTGCTATCAAGGATTTTATTTATTTGTTTAAAATTTATAAATATTTGGCTGCACTTGGACTGGACTGCTTACTGCAAGAAAAACAATTCGCAATTTTTTTTTGGATTATACTTGTAGAATGTCCAAAAATCATGAAATGATACTCATGTGGATACCAAAGAGCTCTTTCTTTTCAATACAACAAAAATTTGTCATTTTCGGAAATTCTACTAAGAGTAGAAATTCCAAAATCACAAACTGTTGTTCTCTGTTTATGAAGTGGCCATGAGCTAAACATAACATTATCGCTTTGGTTGGTTCCCAGTCCTCTGTGATGGTATTTTTGTTTTTGTGACCTTTTCTTTTCCATTTAGTTATTGAATCTCTGAAAATATTCTTGAGTTGATCTTGTGCTTAAGTTTGCTATTATTTGCTACTTCACTGTCTTCAATGTTTCTTCAGGAAGATGCTCAAGGAGAAAACAGGATCCTTCAGCCTCGTCCTTGAAAGACCCTTCTCTCCTTTTCCAATTCACCAGTTACATCTTATGGGCGATTATGATATTCTATTCAATAGAGGTAGGGTTCCTATGGTGACTTGGAATCGAACTATATTGGCTTCAAATTTGCAGTCATCATCTGAGGGCAATGGAAATTCCGGGTTCGTTGTGTTTTCCCCAAAGTTCCTAAGATCACAAGGTTGGAAGTTTCTGAGTGACCAAAGTGGAGGTGTTGATTCTCAAACACAGAAATATGAGGACTCTATGACCAATCCTTTGAGCCAGCTAGTTGGTCTTTTCTCCGAGGAAGAGTCTGGCGATGCTGAATGGGCGTATGGGAGTTTTCCTTTAGAAGAATATATAAAAGCACTTGATCGATCTAAAGGCGAATTATACTATAATCATTCTCTTGGCATGAGATATAGCAAGGTGAAGATTAGTTCCACTTATGCAATGTACATACATTAATGAGAATTAGCTTAATTATTTGATACATGAAATACGATTTTTAATGAATATTGGTTATATACGTATACTTAATCCATTGTTGATGTGTTGATTAATCCGTTTGGATCCTTAAAATGATTCTCTTTAGCAGTGAATTAATTGTCATCATCGTTGGAAAATGCTAGCTAAGCTTAAACAGAATACTAGCTAATTCAATTGTTATTTGAGGTATTCCTTGAGAACTATAAGTAGCTGTTCTGGTGCCCATCATATTCTAAACCATCTCTCACATATTTTTATTCTCCCTTTCTCTGTTGCGCATGCACATCTGAAAACAAATTCTTTGGAATCTAAAACTAAGCTTGGTAAAGCAGATCTCCAGTCCATAGTGGTTGTCACTGGTTGTATGTCTATGTCTTGAAGGTAAACTAACATGCTCGTTTAGCATGTGACAATAATGCAGGTTTTTTGACATGTTTCCTAGTGTGCTTGACTTCTCGTCCATCTTTAAGGAAGAGAAGAGATCAAACAACATATGCTGTCATTGTTTTGTTAGGATAAAAATGTTAAAGATCTAAAGATAATGGGGAGTGATATGGCGAGGCTTACCCAGGAAAAGAAGTCCAAACTGAGGGACTTCTTTTTCCTTGGTGAGTCGAGGCTCATCATATCACCCTGAGTACTGAAACAATAAAACATCAAAAAATTAAAAAAAAAAGAAGATCACAGACAAAGAAAAGCCATGAATTAGAAACTAGTTTAAAAATGTATCCACATTCGATCATATGCAGATGGAAATCCTCCTAATTCTTGTGGAAATCCTCTGGTCCTCCCACGACGAGAATGGTATGCCTTGAACCTTGGTGACGAAAATGTTTCATTCCTTGGGTTATCAGGTTACACCTTCATCCTGTGATTCACGGCTCTTTCAAATATGTGCAGGTGGTTGGCTCTCATGGAAGTGCACCAATGTACCTCACCTCACTTTTGACAACTTTGCCGAAAATTGCCATAATACTGTAATGGAGTAAACTTCTTGGACAAATATCCTTGTAGGCATGTTGCAGACCAACAATGGACTTACAATGCAATCAAAATTATGTTGGTACATGATTCATAAATCTGACTCACATGGACAATGGTAAAGGAATTTATCATGGGCAGTGTACACTTGGAATTAGCGGAGGCCGTCCCCCTTTTCTCTTTTTAAGGAAGATCTGTTCCAATTTCTAATTCACATTACCATGGTGTTCTAGCTACCATTTTCATGCCTATACTAGTTCCTAGCGTTTGTCTTTGGTGATTGTGGATCACATTTTGAGATTCCTTATGCTGTGAAATTTAGGTATCATTCAACACAGACAAATGAAATTTCATGGAAATAATTATGTTCTTAACCTTTACGTAAACATAAAAAAAGTTCTTTTGGATCTTCCTTTCTTCCTCCAGAAATTTAGCTAATTTTATGTAGCACACTTTTCATGCTAATTTAAAACTGAAGTTCTTTCAGAAATATAATGATTCCATTATATTCTATACATGATTTCTTGGCATCCTATTTCAAATTATTTATTGCAGTCTTAAGCTTGTTGGTGGGTCATTTTTTGTTTGGGGGTGTGTGTATTACTCATTCCCCTCTTTCTTGATTCTGTTGCAGATTACCGAGCAAATATATGTAGGATCGTGTATACAAACAGATGCTGATGTGCAGACTTTGTCGAATGACGTGGTATACATGCTATTCCTTTCACTTACATGCTCTGGTTATAAGTTTCTTCCCATCCTATCTACATTGGAGCAGGCAGAACTCTTTCATTGAAATCTATGTGCATCAAGCATGATAACACATGCTACAAGGCCATATGAATGTTTTTTGGTTCTTCTTCCTTCTTCCTTTTTTATTTTTTTGAAAGATGACAAATTTTTTTTTGAAAGGAGCATAAGAGGCTCAAAATGCTACAAAGATACAGCTCATACAAGGAGCAATTGCTATATTCAAAGATCTTTGAACAAGCCTCCCACTTGATTACATCCATTTTGGCCTTATTGAAAACTGCAACCTCCAGATCACTTTTGTTTTCGAAGCACTACTTGTTTCTTTCTCCCCAAATAGCGGCCATTAGGATAATCTCCAAATCGATTTCCTTTCTTTCCCACAAATGCCCCCTCCACACAAGAAATTGACACAAGGAAGAGCGCGAGATGACAAAGAAGAAGATCACCTTCTTCCTCGAGCAATCAAGACCTTGAATCCACAAGGTGAGTTCTTGAGTAGACAAGAAGTAAGAGAAAATTCGAATATTTTTATCGCAAAACAATTCTTTTTTTTTTTTAATTACAATACTTTTATTGATGACTAAAACCCTAAATCAATTAGAAATTACCCGAAATAGCAAAATCTCCCCAAAAGGCTAAATTTTCCAAAAATAGAAATGACAATAAATTCCCAGCATCATTACAAGAAATTTCTAAAAAGAAGAAAATCCTAAAACTTTAGAAATAAGGAGATATGACGATAACAAAAATTATAAAAAATAGTAAAGTTTTCCTAAAATCTCAATTTTGATGCTGAAGACGTGCATTCTCACGAAACAGACGTCAACGTCCGGCATAGCGGGTCGATTGACCTCGGATGCACCGCTAAATAAAGATCGATAGGTTGTGCGTTTCGTGACAATGCTCAGATCAAAGGTTACGGCTCTTTTACGGTCACAACTTCGAATGACAATTTCTCCATATCTAGAATGAATTTGTTAAAATTGTACATGCCTAGGACCCAGTTACATCATGCCCTACGTAGGACTGGGTCCGGTTCCATAGGAATACCTCCGCTTTCGTTCGGGCTCATTTTGGTTCAGTTGTGCTAAGAATGCATCTGCGGCCCGCTCTACATTAGTCCCCTCGACTTGGAAAGAATTCATTCTTGATTTATTCAACGGACTCGACTCATGATACTTGTACAAGTCTACCACATTGAAAGTCCATGAGATCTCTAGGTCCTTAGGAAGATCAACAACATAGGTGTCATGATTGATTTTCTTGAGTATTAGCACATGGCCTAATTCTTATTCATCAGCTTATTATATGTCCTAGTCGGAAACCTCTCATTGCGCAGCTGAAGTAGCACGTTATCACCCACTTTAAACACCTTCTGGCACCAATGTTTATCAACATGATGGGGACAACCAAGCACCATACCAGAGGAGGGTTGAGCCAGTCTCCTTATGGTTAGACAACCATTACATGGGTCCCACTTGGCCCAATTCACATTCCTAGCCACATTGAAGACCCCACATGCATATTCGTGCATCTTTGAAGACCTCACACTAGGAAGATGTACGTGGGTTGTATATAGGAGCTTGATGGACACATCGGACCATTGGATTGAGTGGACACGATGATCGGACTGTTGGATCATCATCATCGGGTATCTTGATGGCCCATGGGCCACGAAATAGTTTAGCTGATTAGTTTATTTACAAATTTCGTTATTTTTAGTATAACTCGTATTTGTGTTGAGATTAGGGAGTTGGGAACAACTTTTAATTCATTAAGCGTGTTCTTATAGAAGTAATTTACCTGTTTTTTGTCAATGGAAATAATATAGTATTACGCTCAATCATTTCACTATATATTTGATGCAGCTGATTTATATCCTGATCCTGCTTTAAACCAGAACTGCTGATTACTATCTTTGTTGTACTCTCTTCATATTTATTTTTCTTACAACCTAGGATCTACTGATTTCGACTTTTGACTGATTCAGTTATGTTTACTCTATGCATTGATTGCAGCCTAAAGTTCTCATATATGATATAACTGTTGCTGTTTGTTTGGCCCAGGGGATCACTGCTGTACTTAACTTCCAGAGCGAAAGTGAGCGTGCAAACTGGGGAATTAATTCTGAATCTATCAATGATTCTTGCCATAGATCTAATATTCTTATGGTCAACTATCCTATAAGGTAATTGATTGTTTTATTGTTTCATCGGCGCATGTTCTGAGAAAGGTTATCTATGACTAATGATATCTGTTCGCATACAAGTACCATAGGTCCTAATTAGGGGTGGCTAAACTTAACCTGACCTGGACCTGACCAGTGTCAGGGTCGGGTTGGTCCATTTCTTGGATGTGTTGGGTTCAGGTTATTTTGTCAACTCGAATTCAAACAGGTTGGGTTAGGTTTTGTTGGGCCAGACCTGGTGGCTCATGAATATGGTTATGAACAGGTTGGGTTAGGTTTTGTTAGGCTGCATAGGATAGATGATTGGGTGTTACACTGACACCATATTACTTTCCATACTACTTTTGTACACATCATTTTTTTTTGAAAGATAACGTGCATTAAAAAGGGGAAAAAGATACAAAGGACTGTCGAGCTGGCAGCCCCTTAGGACACAAGAAAAGAAAGATCAACATTGGGCCCTTCCCTAATGGAAATCCACTCAGCAATGAAACAAAAAGCATTGGAAGAGACTATTGGGGGGGGGGGGATGGTTTCGCGTCGTTCTGAAAGCATCTGTTGTTCCTTTCTAACCAGAGGGCTCACCAAATCGCCAAAATACCAATCCGCCAGATCCTAGATTTGAATTTGCTTAATTTGACCCCGTGCCAAGCTTTAAGGAGAGTATTCACATCCTTCGGAAAACACCATTTAATTTTAAAGCAATACAGGAAAGCTGACTAGACGGAATAAGCAAAGGGGCAGTGGATCAGTAAATGGTTCACCGATTCTTCAGCAGACATGTAGCAAAGGCAGACATTCGGCATAATCATTCCTTTTTTCCTAAGGTTGTCGATGGTGAGGATTCGGTTGTTCCCCACCAGCCACCCGAAAACCTGGAGTTTTGGTGGAGCAGCGTATTTCCATATGAAATGAGGATGTTGCGAGGGGGCGGAAATATTGTTGGCCGATAAGATTTTAAAGAATGACCTGACCGTGAAAGCAGATTTGTCTGCTTTCCATGTGAGGCAGTTGTCGCGATCCTGGTTGAGGGAGACAGATTGAAGAAGCTGCAACAGATGAACATAGTGATCGATTTCCCAATCTTGCAAGTTCCTTTTACAAGGGATGTTCCAAATAACCTTGTCATCTACTCGGGAATAATATTCAGCGATGAAAGTATTGTTGTCTTTCGCCACCCTGAATATTGGAGGGAATTTATCCTTTAGAGGCATGTCCCCAAGCCAACTGTCGTGCCAAAACCTAACGCTGTCTCACCTGCCCACTTCAAAAGCAATCAAACGGATCACTTTCTCTTTTAGGCGACTGATTCCTCTCCAAATCGCAGAGACCCTGTGAGGAGCAGCGTCATTCGTCCACCATCCGCCTATCGAGCTCCTGTATTTACCTTTAATGATTTTATTCCAAAGGCTGTTCTTTTCTACTCCAAGACGCCATATCCATTTACCTAAAAGGGCCTGGTTCATCAATTTAAGGTCTTTGATTCCAGCTCCGCTGTCTCGAAAATGTTTACAAACTTCCCTCCATTTCATTAGATTGAACTTATTCCTATCTTCCGATCTGCTCCAAAGGAAATTCCGCCTGAGCGTGTCGATGGAGTTAAGGACCGAGGAAGGACACCGAAAAAGGGACATAAAGTAGGTGGGGAGATTAGAAAGCGCTGCTTTGATTAGCGTAAGCCTGCCACCAATGGAAAGATAACGACGCCTCCATTTGGCAAGCTGAGAGCGGAATCTGTCAAGAACTTTCTCCCATTGATGTTTTTTGGGCTGGCCAATGCCTAAAGGGAGACCGACGAAGGCAGATGGGAGAGATCCCAAAGCACAGCCCAAAGGATCAGCAAGAACTAGCAACTCCTGATCATCTAAGTTGACCCCATATATTTTGGACTTATATAGATTCACCTTCAGCCCAGCAACTGCTTCAAAGCATCTAATCCTCGTACGAAGATTGGCAACAGATTTGGTCATTGCTTGGGAGAAGATAAGAATGTCGTCCGCAAATTGGATGTGAGATATCGGATCTATGACCCCTTTCATTTGAATTCCCCTGAATAAATTTTCCGATTGAGCTTTCGAAATCATGGCAGATAGGGCTTCACCAATGATGAGAAAGAGGAAAGGGGAGAGGGGGTCGCCTTGTCTAAGACCGCGAGAGCTTTTGAAAAATTCTTTCGGTGATCCATTTACAATGACTGAAAAGAAAGCGGAGCTGATGCACTCCTCGATCCATTTAAAATGACTTTTGTACACATCATGTGTTGGGTGACCATGAACTTAGTGTGTTAGATTATATTAATGATTGTGAACCTAGTTATGATGGTTGTAGTTTGGATTACAGTAAATGTTTGATTTTATATTAATTAAAACTTCCAAATATGTGGTTGGATATATATATATATATATATATATATATATATATATATATATATATATATATATATATATATATATATATATATATATATATGGGAAAAGGTACTATGCGCTCGACCTCACAAGTCCGTCCCATGAGGTCGAGCTGTGTGGGCCCCACCGTGATGCGTTTCGAACATCTACCCCATCAGTTATATGCACCATTCCATCGTGGGCCTAGGTCTCAAAAATCAAGTCAATCCGTGACTTGTGTGGGCCACACCACATACAGAAGTGGAGAGGGGCCGTGCACCATTAAAACATTCATAACCATTTTTTGGGCCCACCGAGATGTGGTTTGCAAATCCAGCCCATCCATTATGTGTGTCCTACTTGGATGAGGGTTCAGACCAAGTTTCAGACACATGCAAATTTCAGGTGGGCCCCACCAAGTGCTTTTATATGTTTTAACGGTGTCTTCACATGATTTTAGATGGTATGGCCCACCTGAGTTCCGTATATGGCTGATTTTTGGGATATCCCATAATGTAAAGGGGACCCATCAAATGCACGGTGTTGATGGTTGACACGCATCATGGTGTGGCCCACACAGCTCGACCTCACGGGAGCTTATCGTGAGGTCGAGCGCATAGTACCTTTTCCCTATATATATATAACAAAATGACAATACTTTACGTTTTAATGTATTTCTATATATATATATATATATAATAAATGGGTTAGGTGGGTTGGGTTTGGGTTGACCCATTTCTAGATGGGTTGCTGAGTGACAACTCAGATCTTAGTGCTGAGAATGGATGGCCCAGATCTGAGATCTGGAACAGATGGCTGAGATTGTTGGCAATTGATGCCGGTCAGAGATGATGGATGATTAGAAACAAGAGTTGAGTCAATAGCCAGGATTAGAGATCCAAGGCTCTGATACCATGTCAAGGTTTTAGGGGATGCATTTTGGAGAATGCTGTGTCTTTTGTATTGCTGAGAATGACAAGAATATATAGACGGCGTGGGATATCTGTAGAGAAATGTAGAGATCTTAACAGACATACATGAATCCATCCTATGCTTATCTATAGTATATACAGCTGTACGTGTACAGCTGTACATACATATCCCATACTCCGACATCATCCTCGTTATGACCAGAACCTGAGCTTGCCACCCTTAGTCCTAATCAATTAGAAACATACTGCAAGTGCCATTTTTTATGTTCAGTTTGCATGAACTAACTGAAGATCAAGTAAAGCACTTTATTGGTCATGATGATATTTCCTTATATTTTGTTAAGTGTTTATAATAATTGTATTTGGATATGATGATATTCAGTTTTGACTCTTGATGTGCAGGGAGGTAGATTCTATTGATTTAAGAAAGAAACTTCCATTTTGTGTGGGGCTCTTATTGCGTTTGTTGAGAAAGAATCTTCGTATATTTGTCACTTGTACTACGGGGTTTGACAGATCCCCAGCTTGCGTGATTGCCTATTTACACTGGATTCAGGATACAGCCCTTCATATGGCTTACAATTTTGTCACAGGATTGCACTCTTGCAGGCCTGACAGGTTCATTTACTAGTAAACCATCTTGCCTTAACAGTTTCATTTTTCAAGTAACCTCGAACCTGCAGAGCTATTTGGAACTAACGTTGCTGCTGGAATGATATTTTAAATGATGGTGCATGTCATTCTTTTCTAGATTCTCTAGAATAAAATATGGAGATATTCTGGAAAAGAAACAGCATTCCTATTTAATTATCCTCAAACAGATCCATAGAAAAATACTTGATACATCCTATCTTGTGATTCATTTTCTTTTCTTAACATGTAGGTATTCAAGTGAATTTAATTATCCATTCATCATCTTGTTTCCAATTTCCATTACCTTGACCTTATTCAGTATTGTGATCGAGGTGCCCTATTTTTCTCGACAGCTTGTATTTCTAAGCAGTTCTGTTTCTCTCCATAGTGCTGTTTACATTGCTTCAATGTTAATTGGTATATACACTACAATCCATATTCTTTCTACTGAAGTGGATGATTTCAAAAGAGAGGAGGAAAAAAAAAAAGTCGATGTTTTAGATATGCTATTTTTTCCTTTAAATATTTGACATTTCCAGACAAAAGCCTTAAAAAATATTTCTGGAGTGAATTGCATGCATAGGTTCTTGGTGTTTCTTTTTCATATCCTCCAATTATATGTTCTGGTGTAAATTGCAAACAGAAGTACTCACTGCTAATTCTTTGTTTTGAGAGAAATTGACAAAGCCTTATGATATATTTTATTACAGACCAGCCATTGTCTGGGCAACATGGGATCTTATTGCTATGGTGGAAAATGGCAGACATAACGGTCCTCCAACCCATGCCGTAACCTTTATCTGGAACAATGGTTGTAGAGAGGTAAATGTGAAAATTTTCTCTTAGGATCAACATAAACTGTAGGGGAACACATATTTGCAGCTTTTTATTCATGACTGCCTATCTAGTTAAGCTGGAAGCAAAACCTATTAAGGCTAACAATTTAACTATGTAGAACTTCACATCACATTTTTTGACCATCATAATTTAGTATAATTTTATGTTTTAGATGTTGTTCTCTGATCTTCTTCTGCCTGTGTAGGGGGAGGAGGTATATTTAGTTGGAGATTTCACAGGAAATTGGAAAGAACCCATTAAGGCAGTTCACAAGGGTGGACCAAGATATGAAGCTGATCTTAGACTTCCACAGGGAAAGTATGATACTTCCTTTTTCCTGTTTTAAGCAGCACCAAATTTTTGACTTGCTACTTCATAGCTTTGCCATGCTTTCCTCTCCACAGTCGAGATGCACCTCTACATGCAGCCACATGTACCAAAACAATCAGGAAGGGATCTACATGTACAAGACCAATCGATGGTTTAGAAAATAATGCCAATGGCACACAGTTACCTTACATATGTGGCCCACCTGATTAGCAGACTGGCCTGATTCTTGGGCCACCCGACATGACGGGGCCCACCCGATGCACAGCTCTGATGTCCAATCATACTATGTCCAGTGGTTTATCTACTCTCTACATTTCTTTCATCATGCTTTTTTGTGAAGCCAATGAGTTAGCTGATGCTCTTGCTCATGGGTGCCTCTACATACTCTCCCCCCCATAAAGATGAGCATTTATGGAAGTTATTTAGAGACGCCACTGACAGATTTATGACTTATGGTCATGGACTGTAATGCTTTGTTGTTTAAGCATTTTCCTTCTGCATAGCCAGAAGTGTATTATTTGGTATTATGTTTTACTGTACTGTTTTCACTGGTGGAATGCTTTAAAAGGGTTTCCAGCATATCTTGTCAGTTATGGACAAGTGATGTGAGGTTTGCGAGCCCACACACAGCCCTCCACATGCCCCTTTACATGCGGAAAATGCGTTAATCTGGCACATATCTAGAACACCCAAGCTGTGTACCAGGTGGGACTCCCTATATAGATCACCTAGATAAAAGCTTTTCTGAAGAAGGTAACTATATTAATAAAACTAAGAACGGGAAACAGAGTTTCCAAAACACATACGTGGGCACAAACTCCCAACCAAAGCTAAAGCATCCACAGTCCACACAGAGGCTAGTGTCACCTAGATTAAAATTTTAAAACTCGGACCCATCAACTGTCAGATAGGCCATGGATACATGAGAACAATGTGTCGCTCATTGTTTTCATACATGTGGTCCCACCAGATGTGCAACACACTTGCATGTGGAGGCGCTTGTGCGACTAGCATGCTGTATGGTTAGCACACCTGCCACCTCAAATGATGAATTTAATCCAGATTGCTCTTAGTGAGCAGGTATACCTTATCAAGCTGTAACTGTAACAGGGTGATTCTTGATTATCTTGTAGCCATCAATTTATGTCTAGAATGTAATGATTCTCTTTTTTCAGGTATTATTATAAGTTCATCATTGGTGGGCAATGGAGGCACTCAACATCATTGCCAACTGAAACCGATGAAAGGGGGAATGTCAATAATGTTATTAGAGTGGGAGACATAGCCCGCATAAGATCTTGGCTTCCTACTCAACAGATAAAGGTGAATATTCTTTGGCTCCCACCTTATATTTTCCCAAATAAGATTCTCTTCAAATCATTTTAGCTTCCAAGTACTATGAAAGCAGGCTAACAGAAATATGATTTACTCGTGTAATGAACTGTTCTCAAACCCTTTCACAAATTGAAGTGAAGTTGAAGCTGTTTTGTACATAATGGGAAACATAGGCTAGCATTGAGACTTAGGGAGCATCTCTAGGTTACTGTAGCCAATTGTGCTTAACTCTCTATCTCGAGAATTGAGCTCACTTGCCATTTGGAGCTGGTTAATTGGGGCATAATGGGTTTCATGATTCGCAAACAAATCTGCAAATCTCCATTTGCTTTTTATAGTGGGTGCCATTTCAACAGGGAACAATTGCCATCCCCTTTTTCCAAATGGTGCCTTTGCTTTGTTACCACGATGCATTAATGTTTTAATGGTTTTAGCTTCCTTTTGTTTACTCCATGGATAGGCTACTGTTGGACCTGGTAAGAGGTCGGTGAAAAGTGGGAATTACTGAACAGGGGAAATAACTGCAGGATCATCAAGTAGAAGATTCTACTGAGCAAGTGACTTTTACTTCAATAATCAAATAAACCATTACAATTTCTAAATGAGATAAAAAGAAAGAAAGAAACAAAGAAAAGAAACGGAGGGATGACCTTTGCCTTCCACCCCTTTCAAATGCACGTTGAGTAGAACTGACCCCAAATGGTTGGTGGACAGGATGTTAAGCAAGTCAACAGCTCTTACAGGCACAAGAGAGTGTGGAGTAAATCTGGAGCATACACATCATCCATCTTTTGATCATTGATGACTCATTCAAATGTTGCTGACGTTAGTGTTTTGAACTAGTTCATGGCATCCCTATGTCATCTTCATTTTTCTTTCACAACATAATTTGCATTGCGGCCCCACTGTATGGGACCTTTCCATGTTTCCCATGGTAAACATTCTAATGTGGGGCCTTTACCTAATCCAAGATGTCTCTCCTGTTGTGGAAGAACAATAAGGAACCTGAAATCTGTCAGTCCAATTCAAAGACCTGAGTACAGCAGCCATATTGTGTGGCTCAAACCTTCTCCTCAGGCCTTGGTGGCTACTTTCCATCTCTTATACTCTTCAATTGTAATGATGGATTTATTGCAATTGTGACAAATTCCATATATCATGAGAAAACGTTGACTATATTTAGGGGGAATTACTGTTCTTTTCTCTGCTATATATCACTATACTTTTTACTTTCAAATGTTTTTAATTTTTTAAAATTAAGAACTATGCCATTTCCTTCATTATTTTTTCGGCCTTGACATTCAATTTGATCATCAGATTCTCCATGTCTTAACAACTCAACATTTCAGATTCATGGTTTCACCTGCTGTTGTAATGCAGGACCCGACTGTTGTGAAAGTGATCGAGAGACCGTTGACGGAAGATGAGCGTTTCATGTTGGCATTTGCAGCTCGCCGTGTCGCATTTTCAATCTGCCCAATCAGGCTAGCTCCCAAGTAGGCAGAAATCTTCCTATACAGCACTTACATGTTTTCTCGCCCGACTACATGGGACGCATACAGATCAAGGTCTTGCTAGAATACACCCTGCGTTATCTTGAACACGGTTTTATTAGACAGAGATAAAACCGCTAAATATAGAACTCAAAACTCAATGCAATCAAAATCCTGTAATATAGAGAACTACTGTATGTCATAAAACTCATTGAGAGAGATCTGTTGGAGCCAGTCTCATCAGGAGTTGAACCATTCATACTTGTAACAGATTGAGAAGGGAGTCGACTTCTTTTATAATAAATGTATGATTTGTTTCCTAAGTACAAGTCCATCGGAGCGGTGCTGGAACTGTCCATTTCTTTGGTACTGCCAAACCGCCCCATTTGTTAAGAAATAAGAGCTCTTCAAAAAAAGAAGAAAAAGAGGATATGGTGAATCAAGATTGTTTGTCAGCCTCGACTGATCAGGTGATTGCCAAAGACCGTACTCCCTGTGAGCTCACTCAGCATTCCTCTCCTACTATTGCTTTAGGTTTGCTAGAGCCACACATACCTTCACATGCGGCTCGCTTTGTCGCATGTAGAACATCTGATCTGTGCATAATGTGGGCCTCATGGTGAAGGTGATCTGATGCAAAAGTAGGCTGGTCTGCTCATCAAGCAGGCTTCACATGTACGTCCAATGTGGATTGCTGGTAAACATGGTTAAAAGAGTCGGGGACAGGGGATCTACTCATTCACCCCGACTCGAATCGGGGCTGACCCGTGTCAGGGGTGACTTGGGGTATCAAACCGGATCAGCTACTACCGAATCCGAGTTGCATTGGACTTGAAACGTACAATGTTTTTGTACAGGTCGCCTGCCTGGTCAGTGAGTGGGTAGGCCGTATTTGCCAGACATCTGCATGATGGAGCCTCATCCTCTGCACAGTTAAGACGTCTCACATACTGGCCCAACTGGTCATGTTACAAGTTTGAGTTGCGACCATTTAATGCTGTTGAGTAGGTCTGAAAGTGATGAGAGCTACCTCTGGTCAGGCATGATCTGAATGGTTTGTGTTAAAGAATATCATCAATTCTAATCAACTCAGATGTTCTTAGGTTTCACTTGACCATCCTAATGACTTGGATTCTGCTGACTCAGTCAAACATCAGAGGACTGATCTGTCGGGTACCATTTCCAAACCCTTGATCGTGAGTGTCACAATGGATGTTTGAGATTTCCTCTAAAATCCATATTTTATTATTTTATTATTTAACCTGTATATAAAATGGTATTCAGATTTTGATACTCTAATCTGGTAATGCCTGGGAAGAAAATGGTTTTATCTCCAGCCTAATTAGATCAACTCACAGACTCAACTGAGTCTTTACCCAACTTGACTCGGTATGTGACAGTCTGACTAAATACATAAAAGATGGTTAAGATACTGAAAATAGCCATGTTTCTATTAAATATATAAAAGATGGCTAAGATGGACATGCCCAACAAATTGACTGAGTCAACTCAACAATCAACCAGCTTGGCAAGTCTCGCTGTTCTGGGAACGAGTCATGCTCATGACTGAATTCGTCCTAGTGACTTTAGGCCCAACTTAGCCAAGTTTGAGATCGATTCACTGAATTTTAGATCTATGATTCTGCATGATCTTGAAAGATCCTAGCCACTCATCAAACAAGTTCCCACCATGGGATTTTTTTTACAAATTACACCAGAATTCAGGGTGGTCCACTCATCAGGTAAGCCACCAATTATAGTGCTGAAATTCAGTGATGAATCTTGGGTAAGTCAACTTGACTGTGTAAGATATAAAGCTGAGTCTATAGGAAACTCAGTTCTATAGTGGCTTGGGTAGACTCGTTGAGTTCATAACTCAGCCGACTCAACCTCTGATAGTGCCTTGCACGCTCTCCACCAGCAAAGCCCTGCATGCCTTACCTATTTGTTTTCTTATTTCATTAGATTCCCATGTTAAATGTGTAAGAAGTCAATTGACGGTCCCCGTCAAATACATTGTGTCTGCCTAGCTGATCGAGGCAGCCTGATCTTTGGGCCAACATGCATAAAAGTTGGGTCTGCCTGATGAATTGCCCAGATTTCCCACACATGTTCCAAACGAGTGGGGGCAAGTTCACTTTGTGCGTTTGTATGGGTTGATATCTACATTCATTATTATTATTATTATTATTATTATTTTAAACAATACTATTGAAAAACCCCATAACATTAACTTTCTGCATCTGCTAATATTTCACATACAATTACATATATTTCTAATAAGCACATTAAATAAACATGCTTACAAATATATACATCAAGGTATGAAATACATGGTCCTAAATATTACCCGTCCATTTTCATCGCAACGTGTGACTCAAACTATTGAATCACAAAATCAACGAAGATCGATGATTTCAAACCTCAGATTTGGATTAATATAAACATTGGAGCAATCCTCATAAATGGGACTCCCATCTGGCGGTTCTTGGTGAGGATGGAAGCCTCTCTTTTCACATTCTTTTAAGACAGTAGTTCCACCGGGATGGGTGAGCCGGAATATTCCGTAGCTCCTACAAGGATAAAAAACTGACAAGCTCACCCCAAGACAAAATCATGCTTTAAATACTATGAAATCAACAAAACAGTCAATGCTGTTCCATGTTATCTAATATAGCAGCTGAAGTTACAAATGCAAACTATTGGGAATACATGGAATCCATGGTTTTAACTTTCTGACTAAGACTCAGTTCAGTCCTGAGTCTCAAGTCACCCTGTATTCTCAATCTCCACTAGTGGTGCTGAACAGTGTCAGATGTAACAGTCTGAGTCGACTCAGATGAGTTGTCAATCCATGATGGTATTTGGAGTTTCAAATCTGTGGTTGTTGGCAGCCATTTGGCATTGGGTGCATTGGAGGTAGAAATATAATGTTATGAACATCAAGAGTAGAGGACGTGCATCACATCATTAGGCGTTCATTTTGAATGAGCAGACCCCAAAGTGATCTAGACCATTTGTCTGTATGGACCACTATGGATTGCCCATGCCCGAAAATCGCCTTGATATAGCAATTTTAACATTTCAACATGTATTGTAGCCAGCAAATGGCAAAGGTAAGAGTAGAAATACGGCATGATCCACATTCGACTAAGAAAGGCCCAACATCTGTGGCGATTTTTGATGCATGGGACCTCTCACCAGAACAGCAGTCTGGATCATTGAAACATAAGCACAACTGTTGCAGAAACTGAGATTTGAGGGTACTGTGCATATCCTCAAGTCGAGGATCATATAATTCCTAAGCATGTATATATATATATATATATATATATAGAGAGAGAGAGAGAGAGAGAGAGAGAGAGAGAGAGAGAGAGAGAGAGCCCACCATAAAAATAGGATGCTCCATGTGAATGTGGAGTTTTTAAGTGTTGTTCCATATATATAGACACGACACAAAAAAGCAATGTGGGGCCCGTGTGTGATATCCGCCCCCATGCATCATTTGTGCTAGCTAATGTTAGAGCGTCGCCAAAAAATAAGGCTGATCCAAAACTCAACTGGACCACAAGGAGAAAAGTGGGGATGGGGACACATTGAAACCTTCTTGGGGCCCATCTAAGTTTTGGATTAGGCTGATAATCAGTTTTTCTCCTTGTCCTCATGTGAATCGCCTTACAAATAGGTTGGATAGCGTATCAACATCATAGTGAGCTCCACGAAGGTTTATGTTATGGCCCATTTGAGTTATGGATTTTAGGCACCACAGCCTCTTCTTGCATGGCTTCCAATGAAGTTCGTGTCCGTGTCCAATCCTTTCTATCAAGAAAGCAAGTGATCTTATACAATGGTTGTGCCATGAATTTGTACTACAACAGTCAGGTTTTCAGCTTGTGAAAGTAGGGTCCATGGTCTAGTGACCATCAATATGATGGGCCTCACCATGGATGGACCAAAAATTCCCCAGATTGGCAGATACTAGGGTTGTGTGATACATTTGTCGTATCTTTTTTTGTAACCATCAATTTGTTGGTAGCCTATTTATTTAAGGTTAGGATCATCTCCATCTGGGTATTTTGGTGCATGGGCCATCCACATTCGGGAACATCCCCTGCTTGGATCACTGAACTACAGCCCACTAGTACAAACTGAAAACCTGAACAATACAGTACAAACTCTCAATGCAAACCATTGCATGATTCCTTTAGAAGAAAATGCATATTGGTAAGGGGTAGAGGTGTAAGACTTTGGCACCTTGTGGCATCTGTTGGGGCCATGACGATCGCAAACGCCTCTGCTAGCATTACCTAAACACAATTTGAACCATTAACCGAAAGAAATAATCATGTCTCTGTAACTGAAATGCTGTGCGAACTAGGGGTGGCAATAGGACGAGGCCCTAGCCATCAAAGCCCTGGCCTAGTCTCGACCCAGCCCCAGTCAGGCTGAAAAGGTCCAGGCCCTGCAGGGCTGTGTTAGGCCAGGACCAGCCCTATAAGGAAAATAGTTAAATCACCAAAGGTTTGAAATAGTCTCAATCTAAAGGATTTTTTTTTTTTTTCTTTTCTTTTCTTTTGGTATCCTCCATCCATGATGCGTCATCCCAAATATAAAACCAGTTTGGATGATTGAAAAATAACCTATATCCAACAAGTATCTTTAAACTACACATGAACATGAATAGGAATCACTAGTAAGTATCTTTAAGTTGACCAGTGGCATAGATGATGATTGGACGGGCCAAGTGTGTGATCGAGTAGTATTCATTATCAATAGTGTTAAGATGGAGTTTCATTACACCCAGATCCATAGCTCAACTGGCAGACTGAGTGGAGATACCCCGTTTCAACACTTCAGGTCATGGTATCGATCCCTAGTGGGGGTGGCTAACATGGAGTGTGTGTACTGACATGGGTGTGTACTAACAAGCTAACCCTTAAAAAAAGAAAAAGAAATGAAAAAAAAGATGGAGTTTCATTGAAATCATTCAAAGAGAACACCACAGCTGTGTAGCTTTAGCTTTGGACAACAATCAGATGGCAACAATGTTTCATTAGGCTACAGTTGGAGATACAATGGGATTCAATTACAATAATCAAGAAGCAATAGAGTGGGAGAATACTATCAGAATATTTCAGCAATTGCATCGCAAATTATTGCAGCCTATATCAATTGCACATCCAAACACAGCCAAAGGCTGGCATTAAAACCCCATAAATGGTTGTACAAAGAGGAAAATGAGTAACGCCAAATTTCAAAAATAGGATTGGATTTTTTGTTTTTTTGCATTGAATCTAATGAAGTTTTTTCTGCTTACCTGATAAGAGTAGTGAGTATGCAAATCAATCGATGACATGAAGCAAGTCTGCGATGGATGGGTCTGAAAATAGACAGAGTTAGGAACCAGAAGAAAAAAAGGCTAAGAGCAGGTTTAAAGTATCATCCGAAACTGATACATATCTCCTGATATGATCATGATACATATGTATTCGCCCAATACAGGCTCGGAATGGCCTGATATGGGTCAATACAACCCACTTTTGGTGGTGACTGATGTGGTGCACCGAAAGATAGTTCAACTTTACTAAAACCAAATGTTTTACATAGCAGGAATGATAATATTCAGTCCAAACTCCAAACATCTAGAGGAAATCCAGTCCACCTGGGAGGAGGAAATTTTCATTCTTCCAGGTTTATACTGTACTTGTGGCATCTGTGGATGATGATCTGAAACATTCATTCATCAGTACTCCACAAATAAATCATAAACGTAAAATCCTAAACGTAAAATCCTAACCATGTAAAAAATGCACAATTTTTGTGATTTTTGGAAACCATTTTCACATGGTTAGGGTTGTCCAATCAGTGTGATTTTCGTTCTGTGATACTTTCAGGCTTGTCCCTGATCAATGAACGGTTTGGATCATCATACACATGCCACATGTACAGTACAAACCCAGGTGCAATGTATCTCCTCCAACCCCATACCTTCAAAGCCTAGCTTCATTAAATGAGATATAGCAAGTCCATGCAACCTCAACAACCTTTTTTTTTTCTTCGGAAAGGAAACAAACAAACACACAACTCATGCAAAGTAGGCAATGCTTGCAGGAGCTGTAAGCTAAGGTAGGCATGCAGATTGTGTATGTTATACTTGCTTTCTGCCATGGGAAATTACTAATTCACATAATTGTGCAATAAATAGACCTACCAGGGTTGCTGGCCCCACACTCACCTCTAGACATGGCTATATGCACCAAACTGGCCCGTGTACATAATGTCAGAGCCATGTATAAGGTGGGACCCACCATGTAGATCATGTGGCCAAAAACTTAGCTTGGTCAAGTGTCAACTATCAGCTAGGCAACACATGATCAAGTGTGAAAGTTTTATTACCGTCTATTGCTACCATTCATCAGATGGGACCCACTGTGAAGATATCGGGGCCAAAAAATTAGGCTGCTCAAGCGTCAACTATCAGAGAGGTCACACATGATCATGTGTGCAAGTTTTCTTAGTGTCTGTTACTTCCATTCATGTGTGGCCTACCCGATAGTTAGCACTTACCACACGAAGTTTTAAGACTAAGCAACTCAGACCTACTTGCTTGGTCCTAACTCGAGTTGCAACTAAGCTTGAGTTGGAGCTAGCCCTATTTTAAGTTCTGAACCATGGCACCATACAGGATTGGACTCGACTGAGTCTGAGTCGACTCGAATGAGGCACATCCTACATTCGGCCGAGTCTGAGTCGACTTGAACGAGCCACATCCTAGATTCGACTGAGTCTGAGTTTGCTCAAACAAGTCACATCCAACTTGGACAAGTCGTCAATCAATGTTGGCACATGTAGCTGTGTGTAAAGGTGCATGTGGCGCTAGCAAACCTCTACCTAAGAGTAGAGATGGAAATAGAGGGATGAAATGGAACTAAAGTGATTGGAAGAGTGGAGAATGGACTTGATTTTAAACAAATCATAAATAGAATTCGGAAGGCACGTTTGCAGGTCTGTTTCAAAGAGGTATTTACACAAGGAACAAAGACAAGTGCTACTGAAATGAGTTACATACATGGATCCATCCGAGAGGAAAAAGGGACTGCTCGTCCTGGATGGCGTAAATCTCTTCCTCATTCAATGCCTGGCACTGCGATGAAGTATTCATCAGTTTCATGAGGACATTAATCTACGAAGTGCAAGTAACAAGTACTGTAGGATGTAGAAAGCAGAAACTTGCACAAAATATAGTACCCAAGTTACTTACTGAGCTGGAAGTTGATTCCTGCTTTGGAATTATTAGGGTTGTAACATAAAAGGTTCGATTCTTCTGGATTCATCAAAGATTAAAAAAAAAAAATGAGAGAGAGAGAGAGAGAGAGAGAGAGAGAGAGAGAGAGAGAGAGAGAGAGAGAGAGAGAGAGAGAGAGAGAGAGAGAGAGAGAGAGAGAGAGAGAGAGAGAGAGAGAGAGAGAGAGAGAGTCAATCTTACAAGGAAAGCACCGAGGACTCCACAAGTCTCAAGGTCTTTGTTTGTGTTAGTTCTAGCAAGTTCGAGAAAATCTTCCATCAACCTTGCTGACTGCACAGTGAAAAGCGATTCTATCCTAATCTATCGATTTCTTTGATGAAAAGCCATGGAATATCTAAACAAAATCGCACATTGACTAGAAGATGTGCCTAGTTTCGTGCAACTGCACATCACTTTTATATAAGTAAATATGCACTTTTTTGAATCAGCATTTGCTCAGGCTGATAAAATAAATAAGGGGGCCGACCATTTGGTGATCCAAATAATAGATACATATGGTAGGCCCCATGGTGGATTGGAGATACCAAAAAAATACCCTCACTGGATGATCCCAACCATCTAATTGGGCCCCACTAAATGTGGATTATTGGTTGTGATTTTCAACTTCCACTAGATGGATAGGATCCCTTGATATGTGAGAAGTTGGTGCCAATATGTTAAATAGCTTAGACCACGTAGCCTAGCCTACCCTTCATGCTACATAGCTCACTAAAACAGCTTAAGTCACTTACAGCCTACAACGCTGATTAGCATACACTACAATGTAGGCTACATTTCACGATACATAGCTCACACTACAAGTTATTTTTCACTAAACATTAAAGCTAGTTGATGTTTTCAATGATTTGTTACATTTTTCTATTTCCAATTTAAAAAATTAATGTTTTCAATGATTTTATTAAATAATATAAGCAACAATATTAAATCAGTTCCATTGCTATTCTTTATCTTTATCTCAATCTTGCCTATTGTTCCTATTATTTTAGGATGTATTTAGTTACACAAAATATCACGAAATTTCATTATTAATCAGTCTAATCAGGTGTAAAATATCATGAAATTTCATGATATTTGGTGCAACTAGGCGCAACCTTAATAAAAAACTAGAAATAGCATGTAGCCTATGCTACATACTATGTAGCTTATGCCTCATGCTTCAGATGGGTAAATGCTACGTGGCATGTTATTTATTATTAAAAAGTGCATGGGCCATTCCATGATCAGGCCCTCAAGATATTAAGAAAAACATGTCGTTTTCTTTCATCTGAGCATCATATAATCATATGACACATGAAAGCTATGACAGGGAAAAAATGATGGGCAGTGCTTACTATGTGTACATCATGAGTGATATCATAGGATGAAGATCTCAAATTCACATTTCTTGAATCAGAAACAGTGATATGTGAAACATGGGCAGCTTGAGGAGCTTCCTGGAGGCAAGAAAGAATGGGAGAGGGGGAAGACTGTGTGACGACATGCACGCTGATATTGCAATCCTTTGCCGTTGCAGAAGACATCAAACATGGGGATTCAGGTGGTGTGCAACCAATTCTTGAATCGATTGTAATGACGGATGCCAAGCCAATATTCTCCACTGGGTCGATGCAATTTCTGACACTACCACTTGTAACTACAGATACGCAATTGGTCGAGAAGTCCTTACTGATTCACAAATAGATAGAAAAGATGAATATGGAGGAGGAAGTAATATTGTCCTGAGCGTCGGCAAATGTACATGTCTGTGATGCTATCAATTTTTATTAACCATCTATTTTTACACCACCAATTGAAGAGTTGGGATCTTCCGGCCTGGGAGATTTTTGGTGCATCCCCCATCCATGTTGGGGCATATCAGATCAATAATCCAAATCACCAACCAAAGACCCAGAATGTAAGAAATTGGGAGCACCAGCAAATAGCACATTTGCTTTGAAGCTCAGAAGTCAGGACCACACAATTCTTCAACACAAAATATCAAAAGATCCAGTTTTGCCTTAGTTTAACATGAAATATCTCGAGCTTGAAGGAAACACTTTACCTGTGAGTTTTAGTTTTGATGGTGCCCTGTAGAACAATTTGCACTTCATTAGGAACATATCCTTGTAATTTCTTAAGATGGTAAGTCAAATAGAAGAACTGATCACTCTTTGCGATGGAAGGACTAACCATAACTATAACAGCTAAGATGTTTTTTCACACAAAAATAGATTAAGAAAAAAAAGAGGGAAATAAAAGAACAGATCATTCCTTGAAATGGAAGTACTAATAGCATGTAGTATATTGATATTGGTGGAAATTCATACTACCCTGGGTATGTAATGCCCTTAGTCTAATTTTTTGTCGGACGTTTAGGCACGTACACTTGGGCTTTCAGTTTGTTCACCCATGTTTTAGCATCCAGATCATTGGTCTGTTGGGTCCAGCAATTTGAAAGGTTATGATTGTTGTTAAGGAAATTTTCAGGGCATGATTTACCCATTGTGAGGGACAACAGACAAAGGCGAAAACCCAAGTATACCATGTATACCCTCTGTTCAAGGATCATATAGTTCCTCTTCAAAGGGAATGGGGATTAGAATGACAAAGCCTAGAAATCATCCCTGACCATTATTCCCAAGCATGCCTTGAAAAATAAACCAAAATGGTTGTGACGCAGCCCGGTCCAATTCATGATGCGGGGGTAAATCATCACATTTTTTCCCTTTTTCCTTCAACTTTTATATATATATATATATATATCAATGTAATGAGCAACAATCCAAACAAATCATGCCTGATTGGTGTTAGATTAGCGCCCATTTGGTTGACTTGCAGCAGGTAAGGCTGACAAACAGCATTCTTATCAAAGAACAGCCTGATATAATATTGAATACACATTCAAAACACATACAAATATTATGGAGTTTTACATTTCCCTATTTTTCTGATATTTTTGAAATTTTTTGGGCAAATTATAGTTTGGGGCTGATATGTGCTCGTATCAGCTGATACGAGGCTGACATCATGTATCGGTTTTCTGGCGCACAAGACATTCTTGTTCTTTGTATACAATAAGGATCACAACCTTACAGTAAGTTTGAGCAATTGTGTTGAATGAAATTCTGGTGTGCATGTGTGCTCGGGTGCATGTGCGTGCATCTATGTACCTATGTTTGGCAGAGAGAGAGAGAGAGAGAGAGAGAGAGAGAGAGAGAGAGAGAGAGAGAGAGAGAGAGAGAGAGAGAGAGAGAGAGAGAGAGAGAGAGAGAGAGAGAGAGAGAGAGAGAGAGAGAGAGAGAGAGAGAGAGAGAGAGAGAGAGAGAGAGAGAGAGAGAGAGAGAGAGAGAGAGAGAGAGAGAGAGAGAGAGAGAGAGAGAGAGAGAGAGAGAGAGAGAGAGAGAGAGAGAGAGAGAGAGAGAGAGAGAGAGAGAGAGAGAGAGAGAGAGAGAGAGAGAGAGAGAGAGTTGTTCTTGCACCTTCCTCTCATTGCAGCCTGGAAGGGAATGATATTCTGGATTCTGTGAGGTGATATGAGAACCATTCACACTATTGTTAGGCCTCTCAACGTGATGTCCGTCAATCTCATTGATTTTCCTTCCAAGTCGAGGCTTCAAAGTTTCCATTTCTTTGGTGAACTCCTTCAATGTCTGATCCAACATCAAACAAGAAATAATGAAATATTCAACTCCCAAAATCCTACCAAACAACAACTGTCCTTGGGACCCAGCTGCTATCATTCACTTGCAGTGTCAGACACTACTTGCATGTTAACAACTCATTCACCATCCACATGGTATACATGCAAGCCAATCCCTGATCCGTCCCAATGTCTGGCTCCATTGTAAATGTAGTGCAGCATGAATATTATACCAAGTAGACGATTTTAACCATTTTACTCCCCATTTGGATCCCTGCCCCCATCCTAGTGATGTGTTGCTCGGAAATTTCATCTTTTCCCTTATTCTTAAACTCCAAGCAATCAATCTTTTCAACATATTTCAGCAAAAATGCATTTTGTACATAGTATGGAAGAAAGAAAATAATATAGAATAATCTACCTTCTGATGACGAAGCTTTTCTTTCGTAGAGTAAGTTAAGTAACTGGGGTGTTGAGGTATGATCTCTGATAGTAAACTGTGAATGCAAGTGAGAAGAAATTTTTAGCTGATATGAGTTGTTAGAAGAGATATTCAACAATGCTCGGGCCAATAGCTTTTACTTCGTGCTTTTGGTTTGTAGAGCTGGGTGGGGCCCACAGTTCAGTGATCCAAGCCAGTGGTATGATGGGCCACACTGTGGATGGCCCATGCACCAAAAATCCACCAGCCACAGAACATTTAGCCCCTTAAAAATAAAAATAAATGTGAGCTGTTGCTATGTTTTCTTTGTAAAACATCTACTTCTTAGCTGTCTATTGAGGGTTTAGGGCTTCTCCAATCTGGGAGATTTCTGGGTCATGACCTGTTAACAGTGAAGGCCATCATATCATTGGATTGAATCACAGTACTGTGGGCTCACATGTACAAACTTAAAGCCTAATCAAACATATGACCGGAGCATTGCATAATACCTCTTTTTAGAATTAAAGAAAAAACAACCCCTCTTTGACTAGCCACCATTAAAATTTAAATCCTGCCCATATTTACATAGCTCAATCCATCCAAAGGTATAACAATAAAAAAGATACCATCCCACACATCAATACCAAAGTACACAACATACAATATAAGATACCCATGATTTCAAAAAGTAACCTACATAATTTTTCTCCAATTCAAGTTCATGAAATTTGAAAAAGAAAAATAAGAAAAGAGGAACCCAGGAGAAGACATCCCTTGGATAGCCATACTAAATATAAAACCTTTTAAAAAAAAAAAAAATTTTATTTTAAAGAATGATGATGATGACAACCAATAAGAATACTTGCCTTCCATGAAATTTTGCACTAATCCCAGTTCATAAAATACATTTTAAAAAAAAGGAATTCAAGAGGAACCCAAATACACAAAAAATAATAATAATAAATAAAATCCAACTAATACGCAGCAAAATTCACCAGAAAACCAAAAAATTAAAAGATACCCAAGAATTTTAATAGTAAATTTCGTGCAATTTCTCTAATACAAGCTCATAAAATTAAAAAGAGAAAAGAAACCAAAGAATGAAAAAGAACCTATAAGAACACACGCCTTTGAGTATCCATACCAAAATCCGAACTAATCCTGTTGAGAATACAAATTCAACCTTCATTGGGCTATCATCAGACAGTTGGGAATGTGGGTTGTCATTCCTATCTATAAAAGGGGCTCAAGTTATGTAGTTAAGGGGGGAGAGTGTGTAAGCAATGTAGCACCTTATGCACCTGGGAGCTTAAGGTGGTACAAAGCAAATTCCATGCACTTTCTCTCAAATCCAAGCTCATAAACTTAAAAAACAATGAAGAAGAAGAACCCAAAAAGATACACTCCTTTGAGCATTACATACAAAAATTTCCAATTAATCCATACACCAAAACGCATCATCCAAAAAAAAAAAAAACCATGATTTCTTAAAGTGAGCTTGGACAATGTTCTTTTCTGTTCCAATCTTATAAAAAATTCCCCAGAAGAAACACATCCACATCAAACATTCCAACTAATCCATTCACCAAATAAAAAGCGCCCATGATTTCTTAAAGTGGAATTCATTCAAATCTGCTGTAATTCAATCTCAGAAATTTACAGAGACAGAGAGAGAGAGGAACATGCCTTGAATATCTGTTCAAAGTAATAAAAAGATCATTGATGTTCTGCTCATCTCTATACACTTTTGCCTTCTCCCAACACCATCATCACCACCATCCATATATATCAATAATAAATAAATAAATAAATAAATATTCAAAAAAATATAAAATAAGTAGAGAGAGAGAGAGACACCTGGTTGATAATTTGATTGGCAATTCTGAAGTAGAAAGAGAGAGGGAAGCGATTATCAGATCTTCTCTTTCTCTCTTTTGATTCTGATATTTCCATCTCTCTCTCTCTCTCTCCCCCTTCCCTTCTTATCTCGATATATGAATCAGCAGTAGAGAGGGAGAGGAATTCCCTGGCCTTGAAACAAAGAAATGCAGGATGTACATAGGAAAAACTTTGATACTCTGACAGTGTGTGATAGATGATACACATGCACTTAGAAATTGCACAAAGTCGCATAGAAGCAGTCAAATTAAACCGTCCAAATTATATTTATCAATGTAGATTATCATTTACTAACATTTACGATTATTTGCTTATTTACTATCAGACTGATGGGCCTTTACTGGACGGATAAAAATAAAAATATCCAACGGTCCTATTCCCGTAAAAACACTGTCCAACGAATCAGAGGTCAAGATCTTTCAACCAATCTGTCCTTGAGGCTTTGGCTTGGTGATAGTGAGCTGCACAACCAGATCGGTTTTAATTTTTGTTAACATATAGCACATATAAAATTTATGAGTGCCTGCATATCAAGCGTCATGAGCTGCCCGAGTATCATATAACTCATCGATAAGGATTGCGTGCAGTTGCTGGATTGCGGGTTGCTGCGGCTTGTCTTCTGCGAGCCGTACAACATCCTTTTCGCGTATTTGAGGGGGTCGTTATCGGAAATGAATTGGCTACTCCCCTTGCCACCAGCCCGGAGGCTGGTGGTCGGTGCTCTGTGGACCCCACCGTGATGTATGTCTTTCATCCATGCCGTCCATATATATTTTTAGATCGTTTTAGTACGTGAGACAAAAATTAGCGGAATATAAATTTCAGGTGGACAACACCACAGGAAAACAATGGTGATTATATATCCACCATTAAAATCATCCTAAGGCCCACTGTACTGTTTATTTGTCATCCAATATTTTGAGTAGGTCATGAAGACCCCGAGGAAGGGAAAAAATAAATATCAACTTGATCCGAAACTTTTATAGCTTCCAAAAAGTTTTCAATGGTCGGTGTTCATTCAATACTATTTCCTGTAGTGTGGTCTACATGAGATTGGGATATACCTCATTTTTTATCTCATACCATAAAATGATTTAGAAAAATAGGTCGACAACATGGCTGAAACACATACATCAAGGTGGGTCCCACGGAGCATCAACCATCAGCCACTGGCTCGTGTAAGGGGGAGTAGCCAATCCGTTCCCGTCGTTATCAGATGCTTTGGCACTCATATGTTGGCTTGTTAGTACACCCATTTTGTCTGTGCACACTACACACTGTTAGCCACCCATCTTGGGTATCGATACCAAGACCTTAGCGTTGAAACGAGGTATCTTTCACTCAATCTATCACATGAGATATGGATCTGGGTACTCCGTCTATCACCACTTGAGCTATGGATATGGGTGTGCACTCGTATGATACGTGATACGCAGGCACACTTTAGTTGTACGGATGCGAGTTGCCCATGGCCCTCGGTGGGGTCCACCCAAATGTCCGTGAGAAATCTACTACATCCATCAATTTTCTCAGCTAATTTGACACAATCCCAAAACAAGGCAGATCCAAAACTCAAATGTACCAACACAACATTGAAACCGTCCTCAGCTCACCGTGATGTTTATGCATCATCCAAGCCGTTCATAAGGCCATTCCATTTGGGATGAACTGAAAACACTAATATTAGCCTGATCCAAAACTCCTATTTCTTTGAAGTATGTTTCATTTGAGTTTTGGATATCGTCATTGTTTGAGATCACCTTCTAAAATGAGGCAGGAGTGTATAGCTCAGTGGCAGCTAGATCAAGGTTTTCAATACGAAGTTTGCCTTCCACACAGCAATTTCCTACCGTTGGAAGCTAGGTGGGACCATCCTGATATCTGTGAGATATCCATTTTGCTCATCTTTTTACCTGCTGATGTTAGGATATGAATGTCAAAAAGAGACAAAAAAAACTCAAATGAATCACATGGTAGGTAATTATAAGGATTGAAAATTATTGAAACATTTGCTAGAGCCAAAAGTTTTTTGGATGACACTAATATTTCCTAGTTGGAATGATCTTATGCACATTTTGAAAGCTATATGAACAAGAGACATTGTCATTGTCACTGCTGCTTCCTATGATGTGGTCCACTTGAGTCTTAGGTTTATCTCAATTTTAAGCTTTTATCTTATAATGTGATGGAAAAAATACACGAATGATATGGAGTTACCGTGAGGCCCACCTTGATGCATGTATCATGCATTCATTTTATCCATCCATTTTTTATATCATTTTAAAGCATTATCTCAGAAATAAAGCAGATGCATACTCTAAGAAACAATGGTGATTGACCATCCTACTATCAAAAATTTCTGAGGGGAGTATTTTAATGTTTTTATAATGTTTATTTACCATCACTTGATAAGGTCACATAAGCATGAATGAAAGAAACCAACCCATGTTAGCTTTATGCAAAAGTTCCGTGGCTCATTAATCGCCAATCGCCACTGTTTCCTATGGTATGGTCTTCCCAGTAACTGGATCTTCTTTATTTTTGTAATAATGCTCTAAGTGACCTTGGAAAAACGGATGGACGGCGTAGATACATAATACATACGTCAACGTGGGGTTTCACCTAATCTGCTCTCCCCCCGGGCAGGGTTTGCGCCAGGTGGGCCACGGCGCAAAAGCAACGTGGCTTGTAGTTCAGGACAGCATATCCACGTGTCAAAAAGAACGGTCGGCAAGATGAACTAGCTAGCATGGGTTCTGACAGACTGGCGCATTTTCAAAGCATGGTTCGTTGTTTCGGGAGGCCCACCAGACGAAGGCATGGGGCTTTCACACGTGCATGAGATCCTGCTCTCACAAGTACCAACGGCGCGCCCAGGAGTTCGTTTGCCGCCACGTACAAAGGGCCACATGCCGAGTAGTCCCATGATCGGAACCGTCCATGCTGTGGACTCTATGCTATACGGACTATCCCTGTCTGTGGATGAATTTAGAATAATAAAAGGAAAATTTCAACGGCTTACATTCAAATCTAAATCAATGGTTAGGATCATCACTGAAGGGTATTTATTGGATAGTAATTTATTTATGATAGTAATGAAAATATGAACGGTCCAAATCATCATGCCCTTTCAGAATGTGGGCCCCAGTGGGTGGCCAGAAAGATACTGTGACGCGACAGGGTCAAAACGAAGGCTTTCGAGATATCTTGCAAAAGTCAGGGCCCACCAAAATCAGGTCGGCCACAATCCCAGATTTGCAATTTCGTGGTCAAACATAGAATGATTTGCACGTGGGAGTGGAGGAATGCCGAGTATACTCTCAAAATAGAGGACCCCACTCAAACGTCCAAAAGTGGCACACGTGTACGATATCGGAGCCGCTCATCAAGCGGGAGCGGATCCGCTAGTCAACCTACCACTAGCCATCGGTACTCTGTGGGCCCCACCATGATATATGTGTTTCATCCATGTTGTCCCTTCATTTTTTCAGATCATTTTATGGTATTAGCCAAAAAATGAAGTGGATCCAAATCTCGAGTGGATCACATCACATAAAACAATGTTGATTGAACGCTCACCGTTAAAAACTTATGAGGCTAGAGAAGTTTGGATCAAGCTGATTTTTGGTTTGGTTTTTCCCTTTGAATGACTTAATCATCAGGTTGGATGTTAAATAAATATTACACTGGTTATTAAGAGGATTTTAACGGTGTACATGCTATTACAACTGTTTTCCTACGGTCCACCTGAGATTTACAGCAGCAAAATGATATGGAAAACTGGATTTGTACAGGGCTGGATAAACACGGGAGTGGATTAGATGAGACCCTGGATCTGCGTAGCTGGGTAGGACCCCTAACTGTAGGGCTCACTGTGATGTATGTGACTACATCCACACCGTCCATCCACATTGAAAGCTTATTTTAGGCCATGATCCAAAAAATGAAGCAAATACAAATTTCAGGTAGACCATAATATAGGAAACGGTAGTAATCTACCATTAAAAACTTCTCATGGGCTACAAAACTTCTAGATCAATCTAATATTTGCATGGTCTTTTCATTCAGATCTTTGTCACCTTATCAACATGTTGCTTTGCAAATGAACATTTCGGACGCTTTCATAAAGTTTTTAATAATGGAAATTCAATCACTACTATTTCCTGTGGTATGGTCGACATAAGATTTGGATCTACTTCACTTTTGGATCATGTCTAAAATGATCTTTCAAAATGGTTGGACGGTGAAGATTTAAAGCACATACATCACTGTGAGCCCCACAGTCAAGGGTCCCACCCACCTCGGTGGATCCGGGGTCTCATTCTCCTAATCCGCTCCTGGTAAACCGTCCTGACATCTCAAAAAATATGGTCAGACCAGCCCGGTACTGGACACATGGCATGCATGCATGGGGAAATCTAGAACGCACCTTGGATCTTCCAATGATCCAAACCGTTCATACGATAGGCCTTACGTCCATATGGGCTGCACCCACAAATTAAAGGGCATAGATTGGATTATTTCAGCCCTATGATCATGGTAGTCTCTTCACCTTTGAATAATCAAAGGGCGAGAATGCTCTTGGTCATCCCTATCCAAAGTGGGGTTCATCATATAAACGATTTGGGTCATGAAAAAGACCCCGATCCAACGGTTAAAAGTCATCAACGTAGCAAGACACGATGATCTAGACTGTTCATCTGAGAGCGGTTGTATCATATACGATCGCCGTGAAGAGAATCAGATATCAACGCAATTCATGCCGAGTTGAATTGCTCTCCTCAAAAGTTGGTTCACGACACCTTGTATGGATAAGGAGGTATCTACCTGAATCATGCCGGTGTGGACCACGAGATGGGAGCTTTGCTATACGTACACGCCACTCACGTGCCAAAGTGGCACACATGTGTGATCCAATCCATTCATCGGATGCACCCCAATGCAGAATTTCCTTCCACCAAAAACTGGACCTGTCCACTGATAAGATGAGCTACAATTTCCAACACAAATGAACGGTTAGAATTGATTTGACCCATTTTAAAAACATATAGCATTCATGTTCGTGAATCCAGACGGCTACACTTAGTTATCGTTGCATTCTCATTCTGTGGACATTCCTTACACTTTGAAGGATGTTTGAAACAGCTCCATTTCCAGCATAAGAGCATAAGAGCATGCGAATTCCTCGCCATTCCCATACCACCGAGCACCCACAAGGGCTCGGGATCCTTACCGTGGGGCCCGCCTTGATGACGTCCTGTATATCCACGCCGTCCATCCGTTTTTTTGTGGCTTATTTTAGTCCCTAGTTCCAAAAATTAAGCAAATCCAAATCTCAAATGGACCACACCATAGGAAACAGTGGTGATTCAAAACCCTACCATTAAAAACTTCCTAGGTCTACTTTAATGTTTCGGTAATGTTTATTTGCATTCCAATAAGGTCAAGAAGACCTGGATAAAGGGAACACACAGATATCAGCTTCATCCAAAAAAACTGTGGCCCACAAAAAAGTTTTTAGTAGTTATTCACCACTGGTCCATCCTAGATTTGGATCTACTAAATGTTTCGGATCACGTTCGAAGATGAGCGGGAAAAACGGATGGACGGCTCTGGATATACAAATATTTCGTCAAAGTGGCTCCACACAGTAAGGTTAACACCCAATCCCCTCCCAACGGCCTCCAAATGCCTCCAAATGATTAAAAAAAAATAATAATAATAATAAATCCATCCTTACTGAATATCTTATACGTTTCGTTTGGATTGAAATTCAATCGCACAAATGAATTTTATGTCATGATTGTATGAACAAGTGAATCAAAGGATCCTGTTCAATTCAATTAAGTGGAGACGACAACAGTGGTGCTAGCCCATCCGATTCATGCCAAAGAAGTGCTGGAAAATAGAAATTCAGATGGTTTTAGGTGTGAATCTCAGGAGTTTCAACACCCGGTCAAGGGTTTGAGTATCCATAGGTGGTGAAGTCCCACTGGCGTGAGTGTGTAAAAAAATAATAAAAAAAAAAGGTGTGAATTTAAGTGAAACGAGAAAAATAGGTGCATTTTGGATGATGTATTTGATGTTCATAGGATTTTATTGCAAACCAAATACTAAAAACCCCTATTTTGAAATCTCTCTCAAGAGTTAAGAAATTGATTCGGATTCCTTCAAATAACGGTGGGTGAATGCGAAGGACATTTGAGATTAGTTCGAACATGGGTCATTAGATAAACGATCTTGATAAGAGAAAACTAGGCGCAATGTTCCTCTTGGATGGCTCTAACCATTAGAGCATGCAATTATCATTGGCCATTGTGATAGGGTGGTTTATTTAGAGTTTAAGATATAATCAATTTTTTCTTTTATCATGGGACTATTTACATGTGAGACTTAATGAATACCAACACATATAGTAGAATTCTAAGAATAACAAAGAACAAATGATCTATTGTAACATCCTGGATTTTCACTGTTTTGGATTTCTAAAAATTCTTAATTTTTTTTAAATATAATTAACTTATATTATCACTTACTGACCATTGACACTCAATGTTAGTTTATACACGGGTGATACCAGTAAAGAACCGCACAAGTCCGATTAATCAACTATAGGAAGGCAACGAATCCGCCCGATCACTTGAACATCAAGTTTAGCCCCATGATTTACTCACGTAGGGCCCAAATCTAACCGACCCATCGCTAACTAATCAAGACAATCATAACTAAATTAAAGATCTAACCGAAGCCGAGTCAGATAAGGCTCGGATCTTGACTAATAGACCAAATCAACCCCGTTACTCTTTTAGCCTAAAACCGACGGTTTAGAGTAATCATGACCAAATCTCCACTTTCACTAGTTATAAATAGGTCACACTATGAACATAGTTAATCCAAACCCTAATCATTGCCCACGAGAAATCTCAATACCTAATTCATTTCAGAAATGCCCCGATTTTCCGAACAAGCTTTAGACCGCTCGTTGGTGGGCCACTAGTTCCAAAACTATAGAATAATGTCCGTCTTACTGGGCTTGACGTCCATCGCGGGAGTCGGACCTGGGTACTATCCAGAACCGCTCAACTTGAGCCAAAGGACGAGTGCATGAGAAGTGCAAATACCCTAAAGGAAGAAGCTGAAACTTAAGTGAATTGGGTCGTCTACTCTTATGCAAAGTTGATGATTTCAGACCGTCAGTTTATGACCAAACTTTACACGTGGAGTAAGGATATTTTCCTGCTCATATCCGTATAGCCGCGGCCCCGATCGACCATCGGTGACCGTTGAACAGACTTCTAATCATATCTGTCGATCGACGCATCCAAATGGCGGGCCGAACATGTCCATACGTAGATCATCATTAGGGCTAACTATCCTATGGTGTATATCAATATGTATACCCCATAGTGAGCTTTAGAGGCTAGAAAAATTCTCCCATAGGGCTAGTATAGTAAAAACCCAACCCTTGGGGTCATTTACACCAAATCTGACATTATAAAAGGCCTCATTTGGGCACCCTCTCTCCCTATACGAATTTTTCCTAGAAGAAAGAAAGGGAGAAAGAGAGAAAGATGAGAAAAGAGGAGAAAGAGAGAGGGAGAGCATGAAAGCATAAAGGTTTGTGCACCTTCACCCTCTCATCTCCTCTATAACAACATCGTCATTCGTTGGTGTCGATTTGGCGATAATTGAAGGTAAGTATGAAGTTATGTTTGTAGGTTTAGGTCTTGGATTAAATTTCTTCCAATTCTTACAAGCTTGTATGCTTATTTAGGCATTTCAATAATGATTTCCTAACACTATAACCCTACGGGCACCGTGGATCGAGCAGTTCGTCATAAGGTACGGACTATTATCCTTAGGCGACTTAGCATCAATTCTACTATGAGTTTAATGATTATGAATGTTAGGATGATGTGCTTGAGTAATTTAGAGAGAACCTAGCCAAGACCCTACATGATAGGTCCCTGTTAAATCCCATGAAATGGTTAAGTGTTGGTTATTTGTTCTTCAACATGATTGGGCTTGATTTGGAGTGACATGTACATCTCATATGTGATTCTAGTATAACCTTCCTTGTGGCATGTATGATTGTATAAAATTCTTGTTGTATGTTTGTGCTTGCATAAATCCTTATTATATGTTTGTGTTAACATTAATCCTTGTTGTATGTTTGTACTATGAATAATGTTTAGTGTAACATTATGGATTTTTACTGTTTTGGATTTTTAAAAAAAATCTTAATTTTTTTTAATTAACTCATATTATCACTTACTGACCATTAGCACTCGATGTTAGCTTATACACGGGTGGACCAGTCTGGTCGTGATTGGACCGAGTGCGGGCCGTCAAGCTGATAGCCCGTTTACACTTAGCAACAGTCCGTGCGGGCCATACAGCGACCAAGGAAGGTCAGAAAAATCTAAAAAAAATTAGGAAAACATAGATCTTACTGGACTTGTAGTCTATCGCGGACTATGGACTTAGTGGACACCTAAAAATTAAATTATCCATGCCGCCCCAGCGGCACTTGCAAAGTGTCATTCACCCCAGCCTACTGGACTCAGAATCTGGCACTCTTAATTGAAACTGAGACATTAGGCATTTCAGCCATCGAGTTTCTTCTAAATTTATGGTGAGGGCCTAAAATATTTTTCTACACCCGCCCACAAAATCTGGGACCCGATCGTGAATCGGTGACCGTTGATCGCAAATTGGACAGTTGCGGTAAAATTCCGCATCCATCTAACTGGGGCAGAGTCAGATAAGGCCCGGATCTTGAATAATAGACTAAAGCAACCCCGTTACTCTTTTGGCATAAAACTGACAGTTTAGAGTAAGCATGACCAAATCTCCACTTTCACTAGTTATAAATAGGCCACACTATGAACATATTTAATCCAAACCCTAATCATTGCCCCCGAGAAATCTCAATGCCTAATTCATTCTAAAATTGCCCTAATTTTCTGAACAAGCTCTAGACCGCTCGTTGATGAGCCATTAGTTCCAAAACTATAGAATAATGTCCGTCTCATTGGGCTTGACGTCCATCGCGGGAGTCGGACCTAGGTACTGCCCAGAACCACTCAACTTGAGCCAAAGGAGGAGTGCATGAGAAGCGCAAATACCCTAAAGAAAGGAGCTGGAACTTAAGTGAATTGAGTCATCCACTCTTGTGCAAAGTTGAGGATTTCGGACCGTCGGTTTACGACCAAACTTCACATGTGGAGTAAGGATATTTTTCTGCTCATATCTGTATAGTCGCCGCCCCGATCGACCATCGGTGACTGTTGAATAGACTTCAAATCATATCTGTCGATCGGTGCATCTAAATGACGGGCCGATCATGTACATACGTGGATCATCATTAGGGCTAACTATCCTACTGTGTATATCAATATGTACACCCCATAGTGGCCCTAGAACTTAGAAAGACCCTCCCATAGGTCTAGTATAATAAAAACCCAACACTTGGGGCCATTTCCACTAAATCTAGTATTATAAAATGGCCTCATTTGGGCACCACCTCTCCCCATACGATTTTACCCTAGAAGAGAGAGAAGAGAGAAATGGGAGAAGAGAAAGAGGAGAGTAAAGAGAGAAAGGGAGAGTGAAGAAGGGAGTGAAGGTGGACCATAGGCAAGGTGGGGCCTAAGAGAAGTCGATCCTTGCAACTCCTTCCTTCTTCCTCTGGAGATCCCACATCCACTGCTCTAAATTCGAATTCCAACCAATTAGGGAGGTAAGCACCCATCTTCTTGAGATCCTTTGTGTTGAGTTAGATGTTGCATGTAATCCTAACATGCAAAGTTCCTTTGACTCAGGGTCTTTACGAATCCACCTGCAAGTTGGCAATCTTAGGTCGTTTCCTAAGAATCCCAACGATCCATAGGTGCGGACTATTATCCTTAAGTGGTCTAACACCAACTATACTATGAGCCTAATGATTTTGATTGCTTGAATGATGTATTTGAAAATTCTAAAGAAAACTTAAGAATTGTTTGTTTTGTCTGGAATTGCACGGAATGGTATGTTTGTTTAGTTCTCACGTGATTCTCACGTGATGTTGTTCTTGCCTCTCACATGATTTGCTACCATGGTTTATTATATGTTCATGTCTTGTTTGATTTTTCTCATAAGGCATTGTTATGTAACATGTGTAATTCCTTATTTCTTGTGCTACATGATTCCATGAAGTGTGGGAAGTGTTTAGCTTCCTCACAAACCGACACCACACACTTGCACACCTAATTCATATCATGAATTGCTTTACTTGGTAGAGAAATTTGAGATTCTATGTTAGAAGTTATGGACGCATGCTTCACTTATGTTAGATGTTAACCATGTTTGTGGCATGTTATGAATTACCCTCCACCTTTTGGTTGGTCAGGAAAAATGAGGAGAGTGAGGGTAGTTCCGTTGGAAGGACTACCCCGGGCTAAACCCATGGGCTTGGGCAAGTACGGAAGGATGATAGTAGTTGGACTACATGGGTTGTTCGTACCCGATGTCGTCTGTCCCGTGTTTGCCCCGACCTGTGCGGTATAACCTGTTACTGACCAACCTTGCTTGTTAACCTTGTTTGCTCACATATGTATGGAACCTGGAACACCCTACAACCGATGTACCCCATCGATAACCAAATTGAAACTAGTCCACTGCCTCGTGAGCCGGGCATGGTGGAATGAGACACTATGTCGAAGCTGTCGGCCTACGCTGGGGTGTCGCGCCTCCCCGTAGTGACCGCGAGGGATCCCTTTCTCTCAGCACTCCCCATGTGCTTGAAGTCCGAGATGGGGAACCCGACGGGATTAAGGACCGCGGGGTCTCGGCCTCACATGTTGGGGGGCCTTGGCCTCGCAACCAGCTCAGGGCATTGATACGTGGGGTGTATCAGAATCCCCAACCTGCTCGATGAATGAACTTAACTAAGAACTTGACTAACACGATCGCATTGCATCGCACTATTAGGGTAGCAACTCGGGAGTCGAGGTCACTTTGAGGGAGTGTTGGTCATACGCGATCGTTAGATAGAGTCGCTCGAGGGAGTGTTATGGCGAGAGCATGCATCATATCATCTATCATACATATGCATTAAAAAGATTAGTTAGGTATTTATGAATGATTGTTTTTCATTAAGTTCATAATGTAATTGATATCTGTTACAACTTAAGATTAATAGCACCCACTGAGTTGATCACTCACTCCCACTCTGGGACGGTGTTTTAAAACACCAACCAGACTCGCTTGTAGATGCAGGTGATACAGAGTATGAGGAGCCTGGTGATGCGAGCCTCTAGGAGGAGGACGAGTTCTCCTACTTTCAGTTGATGAGCGGGTCTTTATCTGCTCAGTAAATGGAACGTTGGATTGCTGAGTAGTAGACTCAGCTTTATTCTTTTAGACATACTAATTCCCTATTTAGATGATTTTGGATTCGCTGCCTGGATATTTTTATATTTAGTAGCAATTGATACTGCTTTATGACGTACTTATGCTTCCTGCCCTGCTAAATCTTCCATTGTTGATGAATCATCTAACTGTAACGAAAATATAAAGCTAATTAGGGCATCCATGACACTTGGGAATTCGAGAGCCGAGTTCTTACGTGACCCTCAGAAACCCGGGGTGTTACATTTAGCTTTTGATCTCGTCGGCAACCCTACTCAACACGCACACACATTAATTTCGTATTTTTGTTAGTAGTTGTATTGTAGAAAATCTGAATTTTTATGTTTGATGTATGAGTGCATGACTTTACTAGTGTTAGAAGGCGAATCCGGAATTGTTGGAATATTATTGAATATCATAAACCCCTGGGTTGGTCAGGGAACTGAAGTGGGAGAAGGTGATCCCTTTGGTAGGACCATCCTACGGCTAAACCAGTAGGTTTGGGCGGATGTGAATGAGCGACAGTAGTTGTACTACATGGGTCGCTTGTACTCGATGTCGTCCATCACGTACTTGCCTGAACTTGTACAGTCTAGCTCGCTCACTGACCAACCATGTTCAATAACCATGTCTGCTCACGCTTGTATGGAATTTGGAACACCCTTTAACCACTGAAGCCTATTGATAACCATCTAAAACCGATCCACTGACTAGAGAGCTGGGCATGGTGGAATGAGACACTGTGTCCGAGCTGTCGGCCTACGCTGTGGCGACGAGCCTCCCCGTCTTGACCGCGAGCTATCCCTCTTCTAAGCACTCCCCATGTGCTTGAAATCGGAGATGAAAAACTTGATGGGATCAAGGATCGCGAGGTCTTGGCCTCGTACGTTGAGGGGCCTTGGCCTCGCAACCAGTTGAGGGCAATGATACATGGGATGTACCAGTTTTTCCAATCTACTAGATGAACGGAATTAACTAAATACTCGGCTAACATTATCCATGTATTACATTAGTTAGGATTTGACGACTCGGCAGTTGAGGTCGCAATGAGGGTAGTTGGTCATGCGCAATTGTTAGATGAAGTCGCTCGAGGGAGTGTTGTTGTAAGGACATACATCATATCATAACACATGCATATGCATTAATAAGACTAGTTAGAGATCTGTGAATGTATGCCTTTCATTAAATTCATCATATAATTGTTACTTGTTGTAACTTAAGGCTAATAGTAACCACTGAGTTAGCTACTCACTCCCACTCTGGGATGGTGTTTTAAAACAACAACCAAACCCTTTACTAGATGCAGGTGAGGTGGTGCTCGACGAGCCGAGCGAGGTGAGCATGGATAGGGAAGAGGAGCTTTCCTACTCCCAAACTTTCAGCAGATCCTTCTAGTCTAAGTTCGGGCTATCGCGGGGTATGAGTCAGGGCTCTAGTTACTTTCGGTCATATATGGGTGAGACTGGTTCCCTATTTAGATGATTTTGGATTTGTGTTTTGGATATTTTTATATTTAGTGGCACTTGATACTGTTTTATGATGAACTTATACTTCATGCCTTACTAAACTCTCCATTGTTTATGAGATTATCCAATTGTAATTAAAATTTGAAGCCCATTATGACACCCGTGACACCTAAGAATTCGGGAGCCGAATTCCTGCATGGCCCTTGAAAATCCGGGGTGTTACATCTATCATCGACTTCATGAAAGAACAAAAAAGTAATTGAGTGATTCTCAATTGAATTGTTTTCAATTGAGTGGAAAGGTATTAAGTAAATGCTACACTATGTTGGATGGTTGTTGTGTGGAATTTATGAATTAATCAATGAAGAAATGTATTACACAAATTTATAAATTTTCTAATAATTATTACAAGTCATTCAGTACTTTCAAGAAAGCACATCATGCTTCAACGTAATTTGGTGCAATTCGGAATGAATTGATTGATAGTAATAATTAATTATTTTTATTCAAAGTGTAATTTTTCATAATTGGTATGTAGGCTTGGACCGTAAATATATATAAATATATATAAGAATGGATATATTTCAGCATCTTGACCATATGAGTTTTGATTAAACTATAAAATTAATGGACTAACTTTTGTTACCTTAGAATTTCTTTATTTTGGGCTAAAATATATAGTTCAGTGACCTTATTATAATGATTATTTAAAATGTTACACATGCACATCATTTTAAGGTATTAAAGTTAATTTACTTTTAGGATATTGAACGGTTTTTGAATTAGGCAATTCTAGTCTCATCTGAAAGCTTGTCAAGTTTCCATTCCAATGACCTCAAAATAGTTTAAATTCAACATCTAAAGAGTAAGTTATGAGGGTAACTAATGGAAAAGAAGATGAAGAAAAAATTCAAGACCGGCGATTGCGATCCCACTTATGGAGCCCGAATGGTGTCGGAATACGACGATTCCAATCCAGAATGAAAGAGCACTAAAGTATCTTTCAGATGACATGCTTTTGTTTGATTTGGAAAAGTAGTTTCGTTTTTTAGCAACTCTCTTTGTCCCACATTGGAAATGACTAAGGAAAACTTTAAACTTATAAGGGGAGACTTTTGCATAGGGCTTTAGCCTTTTTCCGGACTATGAATTTGGTATTGAAGGGTTGCACCACCTCCGCCTTTGACTGCACATGTGCGTGCCCTGTGTTGAGTTTCTGTGTAGACTGAGCACGTGGTTCTTGTTGCACTTGGGATGCCGTTTAAGGAGAAGAATTTTGGTTTCAAGCCAAATAACTCAGTTATGCCTTGACTCAAAATAGTAAGTTCTTAATTTAATTTAATTTTTTATTTTATTTTAATTTCTGTTTTTAAATTTAACTGTACTATTTTCAGCACCTACATCCAACAACCTTTACGCTCTTGTGATAAAATGAAAATATTACTTCGTTATCAACAAGAAGAAAAAATACCTTAATTCCTTCTAGAATTAAACAAATCTTATACTGCCATTTGGGGAAAAATCCCTCTCAATGGTGGTGAGTGATCCACCATAAACATGGCATATATCCATGCCAATATGAACCGAATAAATCATGGGCCACTCTGTTGATGGAATGTATCATGAAAATTATGCTGGTTTGAGGATCTAACCATGCAATTGCTAAAATGAAATTGGTGGACAGTCTATCCGGATTAATGGTCATCAGATGGTTAAGGTTGTTTGATCAGTTTTGTGCTATCATTCAACCACTGTAGGTCCCCATATGGTTTGGACGGTCTGGATGGATGAACATATCCAATGATGGGTCACCACTGTTTGAGAAATGATAAAAACACACACAAAAGCCTTTATGGGCCGAAGCGGGCTAAGCGTCCCACCTGGACTACAAGCCCGTCCCCACTTTAAACAGGCTTAGATCCCTAGGCCTATTGGCCTGGCCCCATGGGCTGGGCTCTCGCCTAACATGTGTGCAGGCGCGCACACGTGTGTGTTTTCGTACTTAAAGTATTTTTTGTTGGATATTAGGTTAGGTCTAGTCATCTGGCCGAGCCCATTGATTATCCATATGAGCAGGTTGACCGAAGCCCAATGCATGTATTTAAAACGGGCCTTAAAAGCAGGCCTGGGCAATTCACATGTGGGATGACCCGACCCATTGCCAACCGTACACGTGTGACGTAAATCCCAAATTCGACAAGAGGGGATCGACCAACAAATGAACGGTTCTGATTTTAGATAATGTGCCCCGTATGTGTATATTGGAATAAAGGATGTGCTAATATGGCACGTGTTGTGAGATCCGAGCTTTCCAATCAGGTGGGCCACACTGGCCTAAGGATCAGCCTTTTTTACGCCTCAAATGTGCCACGTTGTGGGAAAAGGAAAAAAAAACAATGGATGGACGCGGATTGCATGCTGACCCCGCCCGCAGCGACATCTCTACTAGTCGGTGCTCTGTGGGCCCACCATGATGTATGTGTTTTATCCCACATCAATTTGCCAGCTCATTTTAAGGCATGAGCCCAAGAATGAAGCATATCAATATCTCAAGTGGACCACACCATGGGAAACAGTGGTGATTAAACCACACCATTAAAAACTTACTCGTGGCACAAATGTTTTAGATCAAGCTGATATTTGTGTCTTCCCTTCATCCTGATCGGTGTGACTTAATCCAAGAATTAGATGGAAAATAAATACTAACATAAGTCACAAGAAGCTTTTAATGTTGGGAGAACCACAGAAGTACACAAAGATAAATCTAGGATAACAATCTAAAAGTACCAAGCAAAAAAAGAGGAGAACACAATGATTTAACGTGAAAAACCCTTTCGGGAAAAAACCACGGCACAAAGCAATAGAAAAATCACTATGAAAGCAGAAATTACAAAGAGAGAAGGCTAACCCGATTCGAACAACCTCGAATTTTACCCTTGCTACACCCCTTTGAAACCCTAGTACGATTTCTAAACTTTTATGATACCTCACAATCCTGTTTACAACCATATATATAGCCTTGGAAAGAATCCTTAACGAAATCGAAAACAAATCCTACAATTTCAAAATTTTGTGAAAAATCTGCGCGGAATCTGTCAATGCCATCGAAACCTTGTCAATGGCATCGAAGTAATCCTGTCAATGGCATCGAATTAATACTTCAATTGTCTAGAGACAAAATATGATTTTTCAAAAATTCTCGATGACATCGAACACTCATGAATGGCATTGAAAAAGTGCCCAGTTAGTCCAGCAACTAACTGAAGAAAACTCAGAAGACATCAATGGGATTGAGAACTGTTCGATGCTGTCACGCTCCGAAAATCGGAACCCGAGTTGGCTAGGCCCGAATTCGAATTTCAAGACTGTGAGTTATATTTAAATAAAATATACATCGCAACCTACATTATTTCCTGCATTTTCAAGGCAACCAGAGCAACTAAAAGGATACTAATAATCATCATTAAATATTGTCCACTAATCAATCCTTGAATCTTTAATTACATTGACATTCAAAAATAAATAATAACAACATATATTGAATTTTAATTAATTTCTAAATAAACAAGAATAAAAGTCTTCAATTTTGCCCAACTGATTCTTCATATACAAATCCTGCAAAATAATTTATACGGGTGTGAGCACGAAGGCTCGTAGGGTCACATCCTTTCCAAAATTAAAAATTCTACATTAACACCAATACAACTCAATAAAATAAATATGATCAATTATGAGTATTGAATCGACATTTTACATGATAACAATAACAATTTATTTTTCATAATAACAAAATAACATAATATAGTCATTTAAAATTCTTTTTGGTTCAATTCAGGGCAGAGCACCCGTGTGTGTTGATCATTTTAGGGAATGACCATTGGCAGAGCACTGGTGTCGATCCTTTTAAGGAATGACTCTCAGCAGAGTACCCGGTGAATAAACTTTTAGGGTAAATATCCAGGACAGAACACCCATATGTATATATCTTTTAGAAAATCATTCAGGGCAGAGCACCCGTGCCGATCCTTTCGGGAATGACCGTGGGCAGAGCGTCCATATCATGCCGATCTTTTCGGAAATGACCCTGGGCAGAGCACCCTATAAAAATAACATGGTGATCCTTTTGGGGTAGAGCACCCGTAAATTCAAATACATTATACATCATGTAATAATAAGAAAATAATTACAATTTAAGCATATGACGATAATTAACTGAAGTTAGTTAATAATTCAAATAAATTACCTCTATAATATGCAATTAAGAATCAAATAAAATAATCTGCAACTAATGACAATAATCAAATAAATTGAATACATAACAAATAATCAAATCAATTTATATGTTAACCTAAAATTTTCAACAGGAAAGATCACCTACCTGTTATGGAAAAATAATATGATGGGAGGAAAATAATATGAAGTGATGCTGATTTCTATGTATACTAACTTGGATTGACCAACTCTGAACTCGACCTGACTTGGTAGTAGAACTTCTTATAAATGCGTCCATCTGCATAAAAATCAGATGTTATAGAAGGATCTTCAGGTCGACCCATACTCGGCGAGCTGAGTTGCACTTGGCAGATTCAATCAACTTGGTGGAATAGCTCGATACACGCTATATCCACCAGGATCTCTCTCTCTCTAAAATACTGCAAGGGATGCTGGAAAAATCGATAATGTATCATTAGAGACTGAGTCAGTGAGTCGTGAACTCGATGTTGAACCCTCACGGACACTCTCCCTTCTCCTGATCTCTCCTTTTCTTCTTTCAGTCTTTCTTTTTCTGATTTTCTCTTTGGTTTTTTATAGATCACATGAGAAAAGGGGTATAAAAACAATGTCAGGTGAGTTGGTGGGTTATGAGTTAAGAGTTGTGTCTTTCGCACATTCAAGGAGTTGTAAAGAGGAAAATAACGTGGGCATATGCAAACTTCTGATTAGCTGTCACGAGGAGGACTGTTGGAGGGCCGATGGCCATTAAATGAAGGATTTTGAATGGTTGAGATTGTGTAGAAAGACCTCACATGGATTGGGAAGAGAAGAAGTCGTGTTATAAAAACGGAAGGCTTCATTTCACATGTAGAACTCGGGATGATAAGTGGGGTTCATTGAGATAATGAGAAGGAAATCTAAGCCGTCCAACAGTTTTTACGGACTTAGATGCAAGAAGGTGTCGAAAACGGTGTAGATTAGCGTCCATGGTGGGCTGCACTAGAAACTTTTGGGTAAGTGGTTTCAACGGATGGGGTTCTACAATGGTACAGTTCCAACAGATCGTTTGGATTGGTGAGGTGGGTCCCATGTGATAGACAACGTGTAAGACGCACCGGGTCATGCGGCGAAAAAGAAGGATGGAGAGGAGAGAGAATCGAGGAGGGAGTTGGGCGTGAACAGTGACATGCTCATGCACGTCACTGATTTCTCTCTCTCTCTTTTTGTTTTTATTTTTTTTGTTTTCAAATATGGTGGGCCTCATAAGATGATGTGGCAGATCTCCTCTATCTATCAGTTCTGCGTTACCATGTTAGGACATGGGCTAAAAGTCTGATCCAACGCTCTTGTGGGCCACACCATAGGAAATAGTGGGATTTAGTTCCCACCGTTAAAAAAATAAGCGGATTGTTACAGATGCCATTGAAAGTGACATCGAACAGATTATGGATGGCAACGACAAACTCAATAATAGACTTGATTTGAGACATCTATTATAATAATCTCCACCATGTCTTCAATCATCAAACGTGTAGCTTCTTGTCCCATTCTCTTTTCTCTGCCTTGCATCATAACTCTATTAACGCTTCTCGTGCACACTCCGTCTTCCTTTTACGTCATTGCCAAGCCCATAGAAGTTGCACAGAACTTGAACTTCTTTATAGGAACGACCTTAGTGAGCATGTCCGCTGGATTCATGCTGGAGTGAATCTTCTCCAGAGCCATGCCTCATTCTTTAAGCACTTATCGGATAAAGTCGTGACGAACATTAATGTGTTTAGTATGAGAGTGATAAACAGAATTTTTAGCGCTTTCGCTGTCATAACTAACCGACACGGCCTCTTGCTGAAGCCCCAACTGATTTATCATACTTATTAACCAAACACCTTCCTTAAACTCTTCCGTCACTGCTATATATTCTGCTTCGGTCGTGGAAAGAGCCACCACAAACTAAAGCCTCGACATGCAACTAATTGCTCCACCCACTAGTACAAATGAGTAACTTGAACTCGACTTTCAGGAATCCACATTGCCTGCGTAGTCTGAATCCACATACCCAATTAACTTTGTTTCTGTCTTCTCAAAAGTTAAGACGTAGTCTTTTGTACCTCAAATATATCGAAGTAGTCATTTCACCGCTTTCCAATGTTGCTTGCCGGGGTTTGACATATATCTGCTCATAACACCGACCACTTGTGAAATATTCGGTCTTATACAAACCATGACATACATTAAACTGCCAACTACATTCGAATAAGGCATATGAGACATATCCTTCTTTTCCTCATCTAATTTGGGACATTGTTTTGAGGAAAGCTTAAAGCGAGCCATGTGGGGAATGCTCACCGGCTTTGCATAGTCCATCTCATACTTGATCAACACATTTTCAAGGTATTATACCTGTGATAACCAAAGCTTGCTCCTCTTCTTGTCTATATGTTGAGAACCCTCTTTACAGCTCCCAAATCCTTCATATTGAATGTCTCACTTAACCGAGTCTTCAGTACATTGATTTTAGATCTGTCATGATTGGCGATTTATATGTCATCAACATACAATTCCAGGATGATGAACGCGCCATCACTCAGTGTCTTGTAATAAACACAGTGATCGTATTCACTTCTAGTAAATTTCTGACTTAACATGAAGGAATCGAATTTTTTATACCACTGCCCAAACGACTGTTTCACGTCGTACAACGATCTCATTAACCTGCAAACTTTGTTTTCCGCCCCTTTAACTTCGTAGTCATCTGGTTACTTCATGTAAATCTGCTCTTCTAACTCCCCGTGCAAGAATGCAGTCTTGACATCCATTTATTCCAGCTCGAGATCGTATTGAGAAATCAGTGTCAACACGAATCTGATAGACTTCTGCTACATCGCTGGCACGAATATCTCAGAGAAGTTGACCCTTCTCTCTAAGCATAACCTTTTGCTACCATCCTCGCTCTGTATTTGTAATGCCCTGGTTTTCGAAAACTCGAGTACTCGACTCGTTTTAAAAAACCTGGCGTTAATTAGTGATTAAATAGACAATTTATCAAAGTACGATTCGTGGAAACAAGCGTAGCATAGATATATCCCAATTCAAATGAATATTTAGGGCCACTCAGCTGGGGCCATATATAAAATTCCAAAAGTATAATTGTCTAAAAAAAATAACCATGATAACTAAACTATTGGTTTAAACCGAAGTAGGCAGCCGCCTCCTGTTGCGACTCCTCGTCATAGTACTCCTCCTCAGCGGTAGTAGACTCCAGGTTCACCCCGCGCTCCTCGGTGCCTGTGCCTGTCTTATCTGTATGGTTGAACATTGATGAATGAGTGACTAACTCAGTGTGATCTCCCTTCAAGATTACACACCGCCGCCCTAAACAAGAAATAACATAAAACATACAGGCAATCCAAAACATAGCGAATGCAGTCTTCTTATGTGCATGGATGCGTGAATGCAGTCATCGCCCCAGGGATGCACATCCGTGCGGAGTTGGGCTCGTCACCCATGCAATTATCGACCTGGGAAAAACATCCAGTCGGACAGAGGCTAGTCACCAACGAAAGCATACTACGTGTGGCGTAACGACTGCCTACCGTACATCACGTACGTTAGCGATAGACGCTGGTCTGTGCTATGTATGTATGATTAGTCAAACCCTTATTAGTCCAGTTGCAATCAGCTAATTTAAATAAGTTCAAAGGTCACTACGGGAGCTAGTTACCAGCGTAGGTCGACAGCTCGGGCATAGGTCACATACCACCATCCTCGGCTCATGAGGCTACCACCCTAGGATGTGTATAAAACTCATTAACACGTCGCTAATCAATTCCTAATGTTAGGGAACTACCACCGTATGCTGACTAGGAATGAAATATATAAATCATTAAATTTGGTGATCAAAGTGAGGCGGTATGTATGGATCAAAGCGAGTAAACAGCGGTGGGTAAAACATGGTGTGGTTCACTTCGTAGTCAGGTAAGTGGAATCACTCCATAGATGATGATTCCCACAATTCAGTTTCCACGTGTCATAACCTCCATGTTGAGGGTCTATTTTTGTCACAACCAGTCTTGTTACACCTTAAGTACGAACTCTCCTTAGGTAAAAGTTTTTGTAGAGAGATTTTGACAGTATATGTTTCACAGCCAATGCAATAGAAGTTCAGACATGATTCAACGACCTGAACAGAATATCTACAAGCATACATGTAGAAGTCTCATAGTCTTAGTATATAACTTCTGAGGCAGGTTCAAAAAAGGAGCTAAACATGTGATTCAAATACTTAGTGGATTTTCAAATTGATTCTTAGGACATGTGCTCAAGTAAATACGTCAAGCGTTCAAGTAATTGCAGGGCATAAGTTAAGCTAATAATCTAGTCCTAGGATGTCTGGATTAAGAAACTTTATTGAGCATTTCACAAGTTTCTAAATAAACCAATCAGGCGGTTAAATGACTTCCAAAGTATGAGATGAGGTTATCAGTTCGTATTACTAGTCTTATGGCATATGTTCTAGTGAGCTTACTGGCTAAATTATGCCTAAGATATGTACACCGCATCTAGCCAATGGTTAGGAAAAACATATTCTCAAACAACAAGTCAAATGATCATTTGTCTCAAGGATACCAGTTACAACCACAACAAAAGGTTATCCCACATCCAGTTTAGAGATGGAAAGCTTAAGGGGAGGAAAATCATCACCTTGAAGAGTTGCCTAACTGTTCTTGATCCAAGTTCCCGTGACTACCTTACGTTCTCAGATTTCGTGAGTAGTTCCTAGAGTTATAGTTTACATTAGTCACATGTTTCTAAGGTCTTGAACAATTGGTATTGTGTGGGGTGTATAAGGGCTTATTAGTATGTGAATTGGGCTCTCTTTGGCCCAAATATTGGGTCTAGTACAAGCTTGAAAATTTAGACCGTTTCTGGCCCAGCCGTGTGGTTTAATCATGGCCCAGGCGGTGGCCCAAGTCTGGGCCTGGTTTGGCCCATAATGGTCTAAAGTGAGGCCCACCATGATTTGAAGTGGGGTCCCCATGTGTAGTATGGCCCACCTGACCTTTACGTGTGGCCCACTTGTTTCAATGTGGTGCAGCCCACCTGTTTTAATGTGGTGCGGCCCACCTGTTTTAATGTGGTGAGGTCCAATTACATGTTGTGGCCCACCTGCAACTGTGTAGGCCCGTCTAATGCCATTGGGAGGCCCACCAGCTGCTTGCATGAGGCCCACTAGTTAATGGGGCGGCCCACATTCTCTTGGTGTGGTGCGTCCCACCTATCTGAAATGTGGTGCGGCCCACCATTTTCACCGGTAGTGCAGCCCAATGCATGGCCATTCCTGACCATAGGAACGGGGCCCTCTGTTGTATGCGGTGTGGCCCACCTATTTCAAACAGGGTGCTTAAAGCCCACCCAAACATCTGATTTCAGGCCGAAAGTCGGCTGTTTTTAAGATGCATTACCATCCATTTTTCAGCTGAGAAACCAGCTATTTACAGGTTGCATCCTCAGCCATTTTCAAATAGATTTTCAACTGTTCTATAAACTGAATACATAGCTGATTATAGGTTATGTTTTCAGCTATTTTCATGCTGAAAAATGGCTGCCATCAGGTTGTTCTTCCAGTTTTTTAAGCTGAAACATCAACTGCATTTAGGTAAAAGCTGTGGCCTGCTTCACCTCTGCTTCAGACCATTTATCAGTTCAGCAGCAGGTTTGCTTTCTGCCTGGTTTAGGTCCTAATCTCAGCCCCGATTTCAGCTCAAAATGTGGCCCACACTTAGGCCGTTTTTCAGTCCATTTTAGAGCTCAAACAGGCTCATTTGCTGTCATGCCTCCAGCCCAAAAATGGCTCGACCAGGTGCATTTTTAGCTAGATTTTCGGACTGTTATCAGTCCATTTTCTGGGGTGTGTCGCAGCTCAAACAGGGGCCTGTTTGTAGGTCATTTTTAGGCTGATTTTCAGCCCTTTGCTAAGGCCATTCACAGGCCATTGTTTGGTCTCATAACAAAGCATGTTCACAGGCCATGTTCGGCCTCAAACAAAGCTTGTTCTCAGGCCATGTTCGGCCTCAAACAGAGCTTGTTCTCAGGCCATGTTTGGCCTCAAAACAGAGCTCCTTCTCAGGCCATATTCGGCCTCAAACAAAGCTTGTTTTCAGGCCATGTTCGGCCTCAACAGCAGGCTGATTTCCTACTAAAAATGAAGAAGAAAAAGGGAGAGGGCAGGGTTGTGTTACCTAGCTGGACGGTGGTGCTCACGCCCACCCTATTTCTCTTTATTTCTCTATTTTTCTTTCCTTCTTTCATTCATTCCCTTCTCTTTCTGTGTGGAATCAGGAGGGTAGTGGTGCCATTTATAAGCAACGGAGATGCGCCTCTGATGGCTGTGCCAGCTCCTTGCAGGCAAAAAAATGAAAAGTTTACTTTTCCTCTTTTAAGGCTTTCTTAGCCATTTTCAGCCATGAAAGGACTCTCCCCAGCTGGCTCATGGAAGTGTTGGCTTGTAAGAGAAGCCACCTGATGGTCTCCTCCCTTGGATCATAGCCACACATGAAAGGAATGAACAGTCCGAGCCCATCTCCTTCGTTTCTATGCATGGGTCCAAACCCCTATACCATTTAGGTCGGGCGGACCCCATGAGGAAAATGGACGATTCGGATTGTCCGGAAAGTGGCCAGGGTGGTCCACTTTGGGGTTTGAAATTTAATAGATTCAAATCTTTGAAATGGCGGGAGAGATCCCAACTTCTTGCATTTTTGCTCGGTTAAAGGCTGTTTGACCGAGCAACTATGTTCAGTACACGTCTTGTACTATAGCTCAAGGTGCACATGCACCTTATGTGGGGCCCACCACAATGTTTTTGATGGATCTACTTCATCCAATTGGTTTAGGGTCCCTATATAGGGGCCCTAGCCGAGTTTGGGGCACATGTGACGCCCAGGTGGGCCGTACTACCCATTTTTGGCCTTATCTGGCTAACACTAGAACAACAACTAAATTGGCCTAATAGTTGGTCTCAATGGTTAAATGGGGGCCTAGAGCACATTTTTCGTTCGGTTGGCCATAACTTATTCCTTAAGGGTTGTTAATGGGTGTATTGCCCCAACATGACTTGAAAATTCTACTTATAAGTTATCTTATCTTAAATTGTTTGTTGAGTTTTACCTTTCTGACTGGTGTCGAGTTCAACTCGGCTCCTACGGTCCCCGTTAGATGTCTTTAATGGTGACAAGAAGTCCCGACCTACACTTGTAAATTTTAAGTCGCCTTGTTAATCGATCTCAGTTTCCATAAATATAATTTTAAGAGGTAACACCCGTGTACCAGAGGTACGGGGTGTTACAATATCTATGTTATATCCTTTTGAAGATCCACTTGCATCCAATCGCTTTTCGTCTCATTGGAAGCTCGACTAAGACCAATATGTCGATTTGGTACAACGAGTCCATCACATCGTCCATAGTCACCTTCCACATCTCAGCACCAGGCTCACCAAGAGTCATCTAAATGGTAGACGGATCCTCTTCATTTGTAACGGAGCATATCCGATATTGGAGTCATCCATGTACCTCGCCGGTAACCTGCCATTATGCAGTGTGATTCTTCTTACAGGTGGCTGGTCCACCTGCTCCATATCTTTGTCCACGTGTCTCAGCCTTCATGCCCTGCCCGCTCACGTGGCCATGCCCAGCATGCCACACATGTGCAGAGGTGGAATCCGCCACAGCCACTGTAGCTCCACCTGTTGATATGCTCCCAATCGACCTGTAAAAGTTTTTGAGTCTCTGCGCTTTCATGATTACCAGTACCCCCTTAGATACTTTAAGGACACCATTAAATTCGATGAACTTACAGCCCATTGCCTCAAATGCACTAAGAGAAATTAGACTCTTCTTCATATTGGGAATGTGCCTCACTTCAGTCAGGGTATGCTCTATCCATCAAACATCTTAATGAGCACTGTACCAATAGCTATAATATTACAAGCAATGTCATTGCCCATAAACACCTGTCCACCATTGTACTCTCTATAACTGGTGAACCAACTCCATTGAGAAGTCATGTGATAAGATGCTCATGTGTCTAGAATCCACTCGTCCCTATGATCATTATATAAGTGTCTGATCATAGACACAGACAAGACAACACCTTCACATCCACTCGAATATTCTTCGAATGTGGCAACATTGGCCTCCCTGTACGAAGTCTTAGAATCTTCTCTCTTAGATTTATGATTTGTACAATCCTTCTTCATATGTCCTTCTATCTCACAATTCTAGTACTCTAACTTACCTTTGTCCTTGCGCATGGACTAATTAGATCTTGACCTTGAAGATCATGTACCTCAGAATTTCTGCACCTCATAATCAGTGCATTTGAAGAGCCCCCTATGGTACCATTTATCACTCTCATGGCCTTACCCTGAAGAGATGAGATAATAGTGGCCACACTCAGGGATGAATTCCCGGTGCACAATGAGTCCTTGAATTGCCCATATGAGGCCGGCAGAGAGTTCAATAAAATACATGCCTAGTCTTCATCTTTGATCACCTCCTCCATGTTTAACAACTTGCAATTAACTTGTTAAAATTATTGATGTAGGCCTCCACATCTCCTCCTTCTATCATCCTAAAGTTGAACAACAGCAACTTCAAGTGTAGGCGATTTTCAAAGGACTTTTTTGGCATATACGTCCTCTAACTATGCCCACAAACTTGCTGCGATTTTCTCCCTCAGAACATTGTAGAGAACCTCATTCATGAGACAGAAATGGACGGAGGATAAGGCCTTCTTATTCAGGTATTTCAATCATCATCACTCATAGATGGTTTCCACTCCTCAAGAGTATCATCTTCGCCTTGCTTGGTTAAGGAATTGATCATCTTGAGCTTCCATAACTCAAAGTTGTTTTTACTTAAGTACTTCTTGATATCGTACCTTGGACTTCCTGCTATTATTAGATCTCCTTTTAGATTTAAGCCTGCACCCCAACGGTAGCTCTGATACCACTTGTTGGGAGAACCACGGAAGCACACAGAGATGAATTTAGGATAGCAATCCAAAAGCACCAAGCAAAAAAGGAGGAGAACATAACAATTTAGCATGGAAAATGCTTTCGGAAAAAAATCACAACACAAAGCGATAAAAAAATCACTATGAAAGTAGAAATTACAAAGAAAGAGGGCTAACCCGATGCGAACAACCTCAAATCTCACCCTTACTACATCCCTTTGAAACCCTGGGATGATTTAGAAACCCTTAGAATACCTCCCAATCCCGTTTACAACCATATATATTGCCTTAGAAAGAATCCTAAACGAAATCGGAAACAAATCCCGCAATTTTGCAGTTTTGCAAAAAATCCGCGCAAAATCCGTCGATGCCATCGAACTAATCCTGTCGATGGCATCGAACAAACACCTCAACTGTCCAAAGACAAAACATGATTTTTTGAAAATTCTCAATGGCATTGAACGCCCATCGATGACATAAAAAAAATTCCTAGTTAGTCCAACAACCAACTGAAGAAAATCCATAAGACAGAGATGGGATCGAGAATTGTTCGATGCCATCGAAGGTGACATCAAACAGACTGTCGATGGCATCGACAGGCCTAATAACAGAATTGATTTAAGACATCTATTACAACATTTAATGGTGGGTGTTCAATCACCACCGTTTTCCTGTGGTGTGGTCCACATGAGATTTGGATATGCCTTGATTTTTAGAGCGGATTAGGTGAGGCCCTTATCCGTCAAGGTGGTTGAGACCCCTGACTGTAGGGCTCACAGTGATGCATGTGTCTTAAATCCACACCATCCAACCATTTTCAAATTTCATTTTAAGGCATGATCCAAAAAATAAGCTGACTTAAATCTTAGGTGGATCACACCACAGGAAATAGTTAGTGATTTAATCTTATGTATATGTGGTGCATGGGCTAAGTAGACCTCTTCCTTTCTTCCCTTTGGAATTCAACGGCGTAAAAAAGATGGCATAACGATGACAACACTATTTTATTCTGTTTTGATAAAGAACACTTCCCATTTTAACTCTCTCTCTCTCTCTCTCTCTCTCTCTCTCTCTCTCGTAGAGAAGTGATGTTCTTCCATGATTCTGCATATGGAAACTGGTTTGTGTTGTTGTTGTTGTTTTGCCCATTTAGTTGATTGGAAACCCCAGTTGAGTCAATCAAAACCACATTTGAAACCTTCCTAGGGACTACAGTGATGTTTATTTGTTATCCAACCTGTTCACAAGGTCACACAGATTTGGATAAACGAAAAAAAAAATAATCAGCTTGACCCAAAACATGCCCTCAGGAAGTTCTCAATGGTAGGGATTCAATCCCAATGTTTCCTGTAGTGTAGTCCACTTGAGCTTTGGATATGTTTCAATTTTGGGTTCGTATCCTAAAATGAGCTAGAAAAATAGATGGACGGTGTGGATAAAACACATATATCATGGTGGGCACCACAGAGGCCTGACACTAGGTAGCTACATGGTCTGGGGACACCACGCAATACATGAGGTCATGGGTCCTCGACAAATAGAGCTGGGCACGGGACGACTCGATTTGCCTGACTCGACTCGTCCAACTCATTCAGACCCGACTCGACCCGAACTGGATGGGTGAGTCGGCGTAGGCCTCGCCCAATCCGAACTCAAATCGAGTCGAGTTCGAGTTACCCAGTAACTCGATTCGGTTAGACTCGACTCGATCCGAAACCGACTCGACTCAAATTCAGGTATATAAATATAATAATAATAATCCTAAGTAGCTCTAATCTTATATGTTGCACTCGATCCCAAACTCTCTCTCTCTCTCTCCTTCATCCTCCTCCTATTCCAAGCCCGACAACCACCCACCACCATTACCACTCTCCTCCTCCTCTCTCTCTCACCTCTCCACTCCCTGCCTCCCTCCTCTTCCAAACCCGACAATCACCTACCACTATCACCGCCCTCCTCCTCTCTCTCTCTCTCTCTCCTCTCCACTCCCTCCCTCCTCTTCTAAACTCGCCAGCCACCCACCATCATCCCTACTCTCTCTCTCTCTCTCTCTCTCTCTCTCTCTCTCTCCCACATCTCTCGATTCGAATCAGTGCCAATTAGAACCGACTGGATACCTTTGATTGGATCAGACTCCGTCTAGATTAGTCCGGGCCATAACCAGACTCGGATCGATTCAGGCATGCTAGACTCATTATTGAGTCGAGCCGAGTTTGGGTTAGGCCTATTTCAAAACCGGATCGAGTGGGGTCAGCCCTAACTCGGTCCGACTCGATTCGATGCCCAACTCTACCCACAAGTTTGGGAACTCAATCTGATAAGGCTGCACCGAAGAGTTACCCACATTGGCTGGTGTTTCCTCCCATGCCGATACACTTTCCAAGCCATGTGGGGCTACTCGCGGGAGTAGCCAGTCCAATCCTTCTCTCCCACACGTGAAAAATGTAGATTCGTACCGTTAATATGATGGGCCATGCCTACTATGTGATCTATGCTCGAAAAACATACGCCCTGGTCATCAGGTGAACCACACAGCTACAACGAATGCTGAGCACCGGTCAAAATGTTTCAAGCGTCCATTTCATCACACAGATGAGACCCACCTGATGACCAAACCGGCGAGTTTCAGTCCGCTGCATGCAAGTGGTCGCCAAAACAATGCGATGAATCGCATCTCATCAACACATGCGACATGGGCACCTGTGTTGAGAGTAGTAGTACAATGCCTACTCGCATTTCTATCTTCTCACTCGCATTTCTATTTTCTCAGAAGAGTTTTGCTAGAATACACTCCTACGTATTGCAATAGTATACGTCGGGACTTAGCCGTTGGATGGAGCTATTTTCAATGATAAAGACCGTTTATAAGATGAGTCTTAACATGGATGGTAGATTCTAAAACAAATACGCGTTTTAAATGTTTCAGTCCATTGATTAGTTAAATCTTAATTAGACCATTCATATTCATAAGAGAAGATCCAAGTAATTAAAGGTTCAAATATTCAAAAAAAATTTTAAAAATTTATTTTTATTTCTATCCAAGATGCGATCCGTCATGTAAACGGTTTGGATCGTCTAAATATGATTCAGATCCAACGGCTATAATCCGTGCTTATGCTACGGAAATACATCGGGATGTATTGTAGCAAACCTTTTTCAGAGAGGTAGGGACCAAGACCAAGGCCAATGGTCAGAAACAAAGCAACGATAACAAAACAGATAAAACCGCCATGGCTTCTCAGCTACAGCAGTACAGAGCTGCTAACCTGCGCCATGGTGCGCATCCAAAGATCACAACCTTCCTCAGCCCATCACCCACTTTCATCTCCTTCCCATCTCTCTTCCACAGACAAACTCGCCAAAAACCGGCTTCTCTTCCGACTCTGAGAGCGAAAAGGAAACCAGACGAAGAAATGGAGAAGAAGAACGTGAAAGAAGAAGGGAAGGAAGCTGTGGTGGGAAAGGAAGAAGAGGAGGTGGGCCTCATCGCTTTCACGGGGAAGGTGCTCCAACCGATCCCTGGGCCACGTATCGGGAACAGCTCGATGCCGTGGATTCTCGGCGTTCCGTTGGCCTATGTCGGCGTCTCAGTCATCGTTGCCGGCGTTAATGCAGCGAGGAAGTTCAGATCACCCCAGGTGAGAAGATTGATGGTATGGATGACTTGTTTATGTGCCTTGCTTAGTGGGGCCCATGTGTGGCGACGGGCCTGATGATGGTCCGCTAGATTCCAGGCCCTGCGTGGATGGTTGAGGTTCCTAAAATCTAGATAATTGGTGAATTTGAATGGTTTGATGGTCTAGACAATGAATGAACGGTTCTGATCATTCGATCATCACTTCATATGGGCCCCATATGGCAATGCATGATTGAAGCGTGAGCACCTCCCTGCCAATCGCGCGTCGTATTCCGTTACCGTTAAGATTTTGATGATGGATGGCTAGGATGTTAAGCATGAAAAACATTTAATATACAACGTAGATATATGTGTGACATCCGGACGGTCCACTTGATGGGCCAAGGTGTGCGGATCATGTGGTTCAAAAATAAGGATGTCTCGCTCATCAGGTGGCCGCAGAGTATAGAACAAATGCACTGGACGATCAACGTAATGCGGCCCACCAGATGGACGTACCTGATATTTGAGTCATGATCTGCATAACGTGGCCCACCAGATAAATCAATCTCGCACACATATACCCAATATTATAGAATGTAACAATATAGGGTTATAATCCTCTGGCTGCTTAACTTTTTGGCCATTGCCAAGATAGTGCTTGCTTTGAGATATTTTCATGTCAATGCCTGTCATTTTAAGTGGTTAGTCTTACCGCCCATAGTCTCTTATGGATAAAGATAGAATATCATATATTCTAAATGACCCCTGTTTAAGGACGCGGACTACGTACCATCCAACATTGCTCATACTCCTTGCTACTGAATGGTGCTTGTGGGCCCCACCATAACATATATATTTTTTAATCTATTGTACATCTATTTTGCTACTTATTTCAGGGCACGAGGCAAAAAGTAAAAAACATGCAAAGATCAAGTGGACCACACTACTGGATTAGGTCACACAGACTTAGTTGAAGGGAAAACATAAATATCGATGTGATCGAAAACTTCCATAGCCCTAGAAGTTTTCGACAGTAAGCTTCAATTCCAATTGTTTCTGGTGGTGTGGTCCACTTGAGCTTCAATTGTAATTTAATTTTTGCTCACACCTTAAATGAGTTGGCAAAATGGATGGATGGTTAAGATCTCATCAATGGTATCAATAGGCCCCATTGTAAAGTTCTCCGTTCGTCCTCACTTGCTATCATTACATGGAAGGATAAAATCATCTTTTACATGTGAAAATGGAGCTTCTGCAAGGCAAGCAGATGAGAATTCTTCATGTTTATAAATAAACCTCTCCTTTGCGGCCTTAAACTCTTGCTAAGCTGGGCGTAAGTGCTAGATAGCATTCCGGTGTCCGCCGAGCGCAATGAAGGCACTTCTCATTGTATGCGCGCACACGTATGCATGAACTCGCTCAATTCGCAAAGTTAGAAGCCTTTGCCCAATTTACTTCTAATATTGATAAAGCCACTCAAAATCCTTAAATCCAATATGAGTTTTTCTATTTTGACCTGTTCTCTCACAGTGATCACATGAGAATGAATAAGAGGCTCGTGGGTAATGAAGTGCTTCCATTCTAAGCATGAGTGAAACGACTTGAATAGTTGTATCTTGTGTTGTTTAGCCATCACGTGTACAAATGGATAATACTTTGGTCTTAGTGTATACGAGTCATTGAAAAGGATCAAATCCATACACAACTTATCTAAACCAAAGTAAAATAAGCTGTTATTTAACTTGACTATATTTTTAAAAGCATAGGTACTGATATGGAAATCATCTAAAGGCAGGCATTTATTTGTCAGTGGCCTAAAAGATAGGCGGCTGTACGGCATTGTCTCAACAATATATGGGGATTGATTAAGTACGTTCGAACGTACAGTAGTTTTCATGCTCTCAAGATCTGCGGGGCCCCACCTGTCATGTTTAATTGTAATCTGAACCATGCATCTGGTGAAACTCCCCATTTTTACAGTACATGAATCATTTTGATTCACAAATCAGTTTTGAAGTATCACACCGATAACTGTACAATTACATATAGACCTATATGTTCAAGTGGTGTAGCCCAGCTGAGTTTTTAAATGGCCTAAGTCTTGGTTTCTCCCTTTATCCTGGTTGGACGCAGCTGATGAAAGGGTTGGATGGCATGTATACAAGATGGTTGACCATAAATCCCATCTAGAAGTTCCTGCGGTGGGGATCACCCTCCCCACTATTCCCTTTGGTCTGGCCCACCTGAGTTAAGTATCAGGCTGAATTTTAGGATCTAGGACTAATATTTGTATGTCATTCATACATCTCAGTGAACCCACAGAGCTAAAACGTATCAGGATCTAAACTATGGAAGAAAATGATGTGTAGCCTCTTATTTCGGATAAATTATCGGGTATCATATGGAGCTTTGCACTGTACACTCGGGTATTCAATTACTACAAGTGGGGCCTACTCTTCCCTAATCCAGACCACTGCTCTGTTGTGTCCCTCATGGATGGAGATTGGGAGATACCAGCCACCAATATTAAGAATATTCTCAGTTGAATGTGGACCGCTGTATATATTTTCATCTCGACCGTCTTTTTTGAGGATACAAATTGAAAGGCCAGAAGTCTCCTATATAAGGTGCACCCCATTAGGATGAAGGCATCTGTTATGCACCCCACTAAGTGGGCCATAACAAGTGAATATACAGGTTTTAGGCGTAATTGTACATTCATCCCTAAGGTGTATCCCACCTGAGTTCTTGATAAGGATGATTCTTGGGATGTACAATACCAATGAGGAGGTGCATCAGATTCATGGTTTGGATTACACAAACATCATGGGTGGGCCCCAAAAAGCTCAAATGTACTGTAATTACCATGCATTCCAAACGCTTGTGATCATTGCCCATGGCATGTCATGCATGTAACAAACAGCCAAACACGTCAGGCATGTTCCATCCATAAAAAAAGGCTAGATGTTTGTAGCTACTGATCGTTTACATATGGGCCTTTCATGTTAAATCTGGAACGTCCAATCCTCATCTCTAGGTTAGAAGTCCTGGTTGAATGAACTTTCTCTTTCCTTATCCTCTCGCTTGGGAGGATGTGTGATATCCAAATCCCTTAGCTACTCACAACGTTGGATGGTTTTGGTGCATGAAAGGTGCCACATAGCCTCTGTATATCTCTTTGAAAAAGCATGCCAACGTCCTTTCATTTTCTCTCGTGACTAAAAGTCTCTTCATCTCCAACACCCACGCGTTTATATGAAGTTCTCCTGTTTTTGCTGCCCCCTCTCCCACCAAACACCGGTTTCTCTCTCTCTCTCTCTCTCTCTCTCTCTCTCTCTCTCTCTCTCTCTAAAACCACAATGATGAGCAATCCCAACCATTAAAAAAAAAGGTGTTCAAGAATTGCCTAAATCCGGTCGGTTATTTTTGCATGCCATTTTTTAATGGTTAGGATTGCACGGTCATTGTGATTTGCATATGCATATGCATACACGTGCATGGAGACACAGCTCACAAGCACAAACATGCACATGTTGGATGGTCCACAAATTTCACAATGTTGGTCTTACTTCAATTCATTTGGTTGCAATCTATGGAATTTTTGTCACGTCATTATTTCTTGGTATCGGGATTTCATGATGTGTGCAATTTCACAGTGTGGGGTCATGTTCCATCTTTTATATTGGAATTTGTTTTTTTATCATTATTTTCGGATTCTAAATGCATGGATTTTGATTTCATGTATGAGTTTTGATAGAATACATCCTGACGAATTGCTACAGGATACCTAGGACTTTAGCCTTTGGATTTGAGTCATCTGTCTAAGATTCAAATCCTTTATGTGATGGGCGTCACCATTGATGGAGGATAGTTTAATACACACACACACACACCCTTAATCTGGGATATTGATATTTTATCCCTTGACTCTTTTTCTATGAACATGGAGAGTTGAGATATTTTAATATAAAAGTTTATAGGATGTTTTTTATCCAAAAATTGCTGTCCAGTCGTGCTCTGAGAAGTGAAGTTATCAAAGAACTCTTATAATTTTTATTTTTATTTTAAAAGAGGTCTCAATTCCAACTGGTTGGAGTATAAGTAATAGTCCAACCAATAGATAACTTCCAACCATTCATGTATATATGACATCCAACCTATCCAATAAGTTGGCCCTATCGTGGAAATCATATTTTGAAAAACTCAACAATAGTGAATCATTGAGTGGACCACACTTATGTTTTGCTATTTATTAATGAATGAAATTTGTTTTATATGGTATGGCCCACTCAATGAGTAGATAGGGATGAATTTTACACTATGAGATCTTCATGATGGGGCCAACTTATTGGAAGGGCTGGATGTCGCAAGAACTTAATAACGTGGAAGTTTTCATTAGTGTAGATTAAAATTTGTCATCCAACTAGTTGGACTTGAGACCTACACTTTATTAACAGGTAATGAAGTTAGGAAATTTTGGAGCCCCACATGCTATTTATGTGTGTGAACGCTCATGCATGAGTGTACGCTCTCATTTCCTTGGCTTTGTCCACTGTTGAGTTGGTTTTAATTAGGGTGTGGTATTGACTCAAATATAAAAATTAATACATTTAATTTTAGAGTCGCTACTAGTTGAATAAAGCTTAAAGTCTATGACCGGTTGGAAACCATAAAATCGCTTGAGCTTAGGTGACTCTCGCAGTTAATATGTGACTATAGATTCTAAATAAGGGCCTTTGTGATAAAGAAAAAGGGGTTAGGTACCTTTTTTTGCCAGCATTATATGCATAATCTACTTTATGGGATTTAGCAATTTTTAAGAGATTTGTCATAACTTTAACTACATTATATTTAGCCATACTTCATAGGATTTAAAATTTTAGGTAAAACAAAAGAGGAAATAAATAGTATGTAGCTTTACTTATTTGGGTTTAACCAATAGGTGAGCAAATAAAATAAAAAAAGGATGTAGGTAGAAGAAGAGAATTGCAAAAATGAAATAAAAGTGATTGTGTACTACCAATGTTCTTGGGATGTGTGAAATAAAATGCAAATTGATTTAATATGTGAGAAGGAAAATGGGAGACAAATATCCTTTTCTATAAAAGGAATGCTCTAATATCCCTAATTTCAATCCTGCCATGTCTTCTATGACTTCTTTGATCGAGAATCTCATCTTCAGTTGGGCAAAACTCTTATGTAGTTGAAAATCTCCAGATACTTTGGAACCTTAGGTAAAGGATACACGTGCATCCTACACACCTAAAACCCCCCAAAATCCTTCATGATGTTTTGCTAACGCTGACAGCATTTCCCTTACTGATTTTAACTCCCTAAGTGCTCGTTGCGGTGTGGTTTAAATAAGCATAGATAGGAGGTCCTTAAACGAGTGCCTATGGCTTAAAGGCTTGTTTTCATCGGCTGTCATGACAATCAAAGAATAAAAAAAGGTGGCCTACGAATGAGGGTAATTGTGTGGATAGGTGCTCAAATTTACCTTTTTCATGTGCCAATTACTACGTACACGGGATTTTCATGGTTTTGGGAGCGAGGATGTATGACCACTATTTACTTTTCTTTGGATTTGGTTTTGGCCGATCGAGTCTGATAGTTATTTTTGGGAGGCGCTGAGGATTCTTTTAACTTTGTCCAGTTAGAGTTTCTTATCATTTGAGTTGGGCAAATGTGGCTTGATCAAAGGTGTGCATGGCCGAAGCTTTTAAACAATTTGGATAATTGTCCGTTATCTTATTTCAATGAGATGCAGGCTTGCTAATCTGAATCGTTGCTCATTCTTAGGTCGGGCCAAGTACCCTTTCCTATCCAATGGGTCGTATGAAATTTTACGGCTTTCCGTACCGGTTGGAAATGATTTTATCAGAGTGGTGCACGTTTCGTGTTTTGGATGGTTCGGACGATTTGATTAAGATTGGATAGGTCAAGCCCTTGATCTGTCGAACTGGTCCATCTGTTATTCCAAGACTTGCCTAACTCGTAGGGTCTTTCAATGGGTTCTGAGTCTCTCCTAAACATTTTGATTGAATTTTTGTCGAAGTCTAAGAGTAATTTAATCTCATTTTGGATGAGGAGTTTACAATATAACATCCAACCTATTAATATGCAACACACCATGATAATCAACGAATCAAAATCTTGTCAGTAGGATTATTACATGAGCTGAATGTGAATTTTGATATTTCTGAGTGGTTTATATTATTTTTTATATTGTGGCCCACCTTATATTTAGATGGACCAAATTATTGTTCGTGAACATCACGTCGGATTACATTTATTGGACAAGTTTGATATCATACAAATACCACATAAGCCCCACAATTCTCCACCTTACCACTTTCTAAAGAAAGAAGAAGACCTTAGGTGTTATTGTAATTTCTCTCTTCAAAAATCACTTCCCCTGCCATTTTGGTTCATAGAGGCATTATTAAGTAAAATCAGAAAATTTTAAGGAATTTTGCGGTAAAAAACCAAGAGTTTTTTTTTTAGATATCCACGCCCACAGTAAGTCCATCACATAAACGGCTTAGAGTTGTTGGAAAGGACCCAATCCAACTGCTAAGTATAGATGAATGATACTACAAGACATTAGACATTAATATGTATTCTAACAAACATCTAGCTCTATTCATTTTAATAGTTTAGTGCTTTGGAGCCATTATGACAAACACCAGCTAGATTTTGAATTCTCGTGCCAGATATTAAGTCAAATCATATTTAAAATTCTAAGTATTTCATTATATAACTCTATATATATATATATATATATATATATATATATATATATATATATATATATATATATATATATATATATATATATTTAAAAGCTTAAAATTATTTATAATTCATAATAAGCATTTTAAAATTTCATTTTTAGCCAGATTTTCCTATGACATCCCCAGAAAAATTAAAAATTTGAAAATCCCCACGAGAAATTCCAGAGATCAAGAGCTACAGAAAGTCTATATTTGCACGATGGCTGTCCTATTTTTCTAAGATGAGGTGTGACTTCAATGCACAACAAGAGTCACATGAGATGGTTGGTGGGGGAATATATGAACAATGTCAAAAATACTCGTTTGAAAATGCCTATTTTAAAACGTCCGTTAAGATTCCTCACCATTATTGGAAGGTGGAAGAAACATGTACAACGTTTTATTATTTATTATTATTTTTTAATTTTTTGAGGTAAGCTGGCAGAATTTTCAAAACAAGGTGATATTTTGTCATAAATTGATGAAAATATATTATTGCATTAACGGCATGAGAAAATCCCAAAAGTTCTGAATTTTATTTTATTTTTATTTTATTTTATTTTTGTTGATTTTGATATGACAAAAATTTTAAATGTAAAACTGATTCACTTTTACATTATACTTAAAATTTTAAAATATTTATAAACAATATAATATTTTTAAATAATTTATTGGGATTTTAACCACGAAAATGCTGATTTTACCAATAATGCTCTTGCAAACTGAATTTACTAGGCAACAATTATTGGAGAATGAAATAAATTGATGAGGTAGTGATTTTTAAGGAATGAAAATACGAAATTACACTCATATACTTCTTTAAGAAGTAATAAAATTCAAAACTGAAAGGCCCACGTGGTATGCGTATTCCAATTTGTTCAACATATGCCTTTCTGTTGAATCTGCCATTGGTCCAATCTTCATGATAGGATTTATTTATTGGATGAGTTGGGTGTCATGCGCGTACAATGTTAGCACCACAATTCTCGACTTCATCACTTTTAAAAGAAAAAAAATTATAATTTTATCCATATAATGGCAGTCTTATTTTTAGTAGAAAATTTACAAAATACTACTTCATTAATATGTTATTCACATCATCTTCAAAAATATTTTCAATAAGCTACTTGATTAATGGTTATCAACAGAGTGTTTCACATAAATTTCTTAATGAAATTGGGTTGGCCCTCTAGCAAGGGGTTAGTGGATGGAATGAGCCCTGCTATGATGTTTACGTAAAATCCATCCCGATGATCTCCAGATGCATCACCCTATATTATGCTTAAGAAAAAAAATCAAGAAAAAAATCCGCCCTCGAAATTGACAAACTATTTCTCTTGGTGTGGCCCATTTGAATAATAGATGAATCTTATTTTTAGGTCAAGCCTAAATTTTGGTGTAGCGTCTAATGATTGGAATGGACTTTATGTAAATATCAGTGGGCCTTGAAAATTTTAAGGGTAGATGTCGCTCTCCCAATTGTTTCCTTAGGTGTGTCCCTTTTAAGTTGTATGTCACTCTACTTTTTTATCCTTAGGCCTAACGTGAGATTACACATCTAATAGTTAGAGTGGATCTCACCCGAATTGATACCAAGACGTCAGTGTTGAAACAAGGTATCTCTCACTCTACCACTTGAGCTTTGGATCTAGGTGTGAAACTTTTAATATATACCCACCCTTGATATCCCTCGAATTTTATGGCATCCAATGTGATGTGTATGTAAGATCCACTCCATGCATTAGACATGTTATTTTACATTAAGCTCAAGCTAAAAAAAAAAAAAAAAAACAAGTTAACATGTGATTCAAGTATCACATTAAAGGATGCAATTAAGAGAGAGTCATCCACTCCTAATTTTCACTGATCCACCATGATAATTATATAAAATCCACTTCAGCCATAGATTCCACGCTAAAATTTAGGTACGAAGGCAAAAATAAAGCTTATTCGTGATTACACAAGCTACACCAAAGAAAACAATTTGAAAAATGAGCATTACCTTATACACTATTTTTAATTGTGTAGCCTACTTAATCATGAATCAGCCTGACGTGGCATGGGGATGCTCTCTTGGTTGGGATGGACTTCACGTAACATCACGGTGGGGCCCACCCCTGCTGCTAATGTCAGACCCTACTTCGGCTAAGAAATCTATGATAATTACTTATACTAGTAGGTGGCTTATTGAAAACCTTTTTAAAAAATATACCAGGATGTAAATAATCACATAAATAAAGTAATATTCTGTAAAACTCCCTTTCTTATTTCTTAGAGTCGTTATTTAGTAAAATTTAGATCCACATGAATTTTGCGGCAAAAATAAAGGTCAAAATTTGATAATCTCCCCTAGAAATTGTCAATGGTGGGATTTCTCACCGTAGCACGAAGCAAGATCTCAGAGGCCGATTTTAAATCCACACCGTTCATACATAATTATTTGGGGCGTCCTTCATGGGTATTGGCGCACCGTAGTACCAAGTACAGGGCTGTTTTTGTGGGCTCCACATGCGGATTGGATATCATCCAAACCGTCCAAGTGGTGCACCGCAACATGATATCTGACCGTAGGAATCGGGCAGATCCAATCAGCAGGTGGGCAACGACATATAAAACAACAGAAAACAGCCCAAAAGAACCCCTAAATTACGTGGGGTCCACCTGATGATTCCACTGGCCCGATTTTCTGGCGGTCCCATTTTCACAGTGGTTCGTACCTCCTGGATGAGTCGGATGTCATCCAAAAAGCATGGTGGGCCCCATACTTTATTTGGGTGCTTACGGGTTTTCCATTAATGTCCATGATCTGGACAACCCGAAGATTAAATAATCGTGATATTTTGAGTTGGGGGTGCACGTGATGATGTGATGCACCTTTTCAACGGATCAGATGTTATCCACAGAGCATGTAAGGTCCAAAACAGCCCAATGTCAGCTTTACTATATTTGATGATGTGTGGGAGCGGTTGGAATCATTCATGCATGCACCATGATCCATATGGGCCACGTGGAATGATGAATTGCCGTAAAATCAGTCCAGCAATCATTTTGCTTGATGAAAATAATTTTTAATTAAAAAATAATAATACTATTCGTAAAGTAATTTTGTTTTTTTTTTGTTTTTTTTGTTTTTTTTTGTTTTCATCAATTGCTAGTAAAATTATAACTTTGGTACTCTGGCAGAGAATGTCAAGAGTGAAGTGCGGCCCTTACCATGGAGCCTTCATTTATGTATGTATTTTATATCCACACCTTCCATCCTTTTTTCATGCTCAATTAAGGGTATGAGCCGAAAAACGAAGAAGATCCAAGTCTCCGGTGGGCCATACTATAGGAAACAGTGGTGATTGAACACTACCGTTAAAAACTTCATAGGGCCCCGTAATGTTTATTTTCCATCCAACCTGTTGATAAGGCCACATGAACCTATATAAAGGGGAAAAAACAAATATCAGCTTGAATCAAAACTTTCGTAGCCCATTAATGGTGCATCACAACTTTTTCCTATGTTACGGTTCACCTGAGAATTATATCTGCTTTATTTTTGGGTTCATGCCCTGAAATGACCGGGCAAAACGCACGGCATGGTTTAGAATACGTACATAAAAGTGGGCCCCCACGGTAAGAGCCGCACCATCTTCGGTGAGGCCGGGGCCGCACCTAATCCGCTCTGATCTCTGAGCATGACAGATGACACGCAAACACTTAGCAACGGCATATGTGGTATTCAGGTGATTAAAGCAAACTGTCCAAGTTATGAGTCCAAATTTAAAATATCATCTATGACATATAGTCGTAAAGCTACTTGCATACATCACATTCAACTAATTTAAATTATGCTGTCCAAATCATGGGTCTCAATCAAAATGTATAATGCACTGAATATTACGATTTTTTTTTAATTATTTTTTTTTTTTAACACACGCACACACACCCCCACCCCCACACACTCATGCTAGTGGAATTTCACCGCTTAAGTCTTTTTTTTTTGTTTTTTTTTTTAACACATGTACGCACACCCCACACACTCACGCTAGTGAAATTTCACCACCTATGGATACTCAAACCCTTGACGGGGTGTTGAAACCCCTGAGACTCTACCACCTGAGCAAGCGTAAGGACCCAATATCTAATAGTCCCGTTTCAATAAAGAAGCGTCCACGAATTAGAGGCTATGATTGTTTAACCAATTATATTTTAAGACCATGACTTTAGTGAAATCCAATAAATTTTAGTCAGCTTAATTTGCATTAATGTACCCCACATTTAGAATTTCTGAGTTCTTATCGTACCAAGTGTCATATTTTACACAGTATTAAATAACTCTCTTGAAGCATTTACTTCCGGTGAAAGCGGATTGCCTGTTGCACCCGTCACAGGGATATCCCGTGGCACGGGGTGGCCGAAGCTCTGTGGGGCCACTGTGATATATGTATTTTATCCACGCTGTTTATCTGTTTTCCCAGATCATCTCAGGCATGAACCCAAAAATAATGTAGATCCAAATCTCAAGTGGACCACACAAATAGAAAACGGTGGGGATTAAAGGTCCACTGTTGAAAAAATCCTAGAGCCCATTGTGATGTTTTCCCATCCAACCTGTTCATAAGGTAAAACAGACATGGATGAAGGGAAAACACAAATATAAGCTAGATCCCAAACTTCTGTGGCCGCGGGAAGTTTTCAATGGTGGCTTTTAAATTCCTACTGTTTTCTATGGTGTCGTCACTTAAGCTTCAGATCAGCATATATTTTTTGGATAATGTCCTACAATGAGGTGGCAAAATGGATAGACAACGTGGATAAAACACACATACCAGGGTGGCCCACATAGTTTGGGCCGTTGTGCACGGACATGCCTATGGCGGGCGCAACGGACAATCCGCTTCCACCATGGTGAATCAAATACAATTTTTAAGGGAGCGTTTGGTTGGACCAAATATCACACAATTTCATAATATTTCACTATTAATCCTTACAATTCAATGAAAAATTTCACAATATTTAATGAATTTTCGTGTGACCAAACACCCTTAATCGATGCATCATTTCTTGATAAAAGTTGTGATAGTGCAAGCATTTCATTTAAAAATTATTTGCATTGGTTGGACCACTGAATTTATAGAAGCCTTATCTGTTGTACTTCTTTGGGAATTCGGACTTCTCTGGGAATTCTGATAGTTTTTAATTTTCCCTGTAAAACAGAGGAATTACAGTATCCTCGACAAGAGGCTTTCCATAGTACACTGGGGTTTCTGTAAGGTCCCATCTATTAGTAATCCAAATCATTGGTCTGCTGCATTCCAACGTGGATTGATAATAGCACGAAATTCTCCAACAGTGGAAGATCCTAGCCACCGATATTGGACACTTCTTCAGTTGAATGTGAACCGTTGCATATTCCCCTTTCAACCGTTTATATTTAGGTTACAATTGAAGTATTGGAATTGTCCCATAGATGAAATTTTTGAAGGCAACAGTTGATATAAGGTGGGCCCCGGAAGACCAATGGTCTGGATTACTGATCTATGAATTCCAATTTTCAGAATCGGAAACCCGAGCAATCTGTGGAAAGCCCTGTACCGTGGATCTGTGATTACTCCAAAATTGACACATGCATCAATGTGTACGGGGATATGATGAATTGCATAGCACATACACCGAATAATCGGTGTACGCGCTCTCCACCATGGACGCGGATTGCGTCCTTCCCCCACCCGGACGGTAATCCGTCCGGGCAGGGCTCTGTGGGGCCCACAGTGATGTAAGTGTTTTATCCACACCGTTAATCGTTTTTCTCAGATCATTTTAAGTATGGTGAAAAATATTAGGCAGGTACAATTCTTAAGTGGACCACAAAGTGGGGATTGAACGTCCACCATTAAAAAGTTCTTGGGAGCTGGAGAAGTTTCGGATCAAGATTATATTTGTGTTTTCACTTCATCCACGTCTACATGACCTTATTAATAGGTTGGATAGTAAAAAAACATCACAGTGGCCCTCGTAAAGGTTTCAATGGTGGGTGTCATTATCACTGCAGCTTCCTTTTGTGTGGTCATATGTACCTCTAGACCTGCCTCGTTCTTTACGTCATAACTTAAAATGGTCTAATAAAAGCGATTAACGGCGTGGATAAAATACTTACATCACTTTGGGCCCCACAGAGCCCCGCCCGGACGGATTGGTAGAGGCGATCCGCGTCCCTCCATCTCCTAAGGTGGGTCCACATCTCGCACGTCGTGCTGACGTGTGCATGAACGCGGATTCGCTGCGATCCCGGATCCAGCCAAGTGGGTGCGAGCCTGACAGTGGGGACCACCTTCGTGCATGCGTTGTATATCCACGCCGTCCATCCGTTTTGCCAGCTTATTTTAGGCATAGATACAAAAATGAAGCAGGTATAAATTTATGATGGACTACACTAAAGGAAACGGGTGATTGACCGCCCACCGTTAAAAACATCCAAGAGTCCACCGTAATGTTTATTTGCCATCCAACCTGTTGATGAGATCATACAGACCTGGATAAATGGAAAAAACAAATAGCAGCTTGATTGAAAACTTTTGTGGCCCCAACAAGATTTTAAAGATGGAAATTCAATCCCTACTACGTGGTCCACCTGAGATTTTCATCTGCTTCATTTTTTGAGACCATTCTGTAAAATAATATCGAAAAACGGATGGACTGTGTGGATATTCAACGCATACTTCTAGGTGGCCCTGACTGCCAGGGTTGCACCCACTTGGCTAGATCCGGGATCGTAGCTAATCCGCGTCCGGCACTTATTAATATGAGGATGCTCTGTTCCCCATATATTGTTTGGACAAGCTATAAATACGGGGGACGCGGATTGCGTCCTACCATCCGTCCGGGCAGGGCTCCGTGGGCCCACAGTGATGTAAGTGTCTTATCCACTCTGTTCATCGCTTTTCTCAGATCATCTCAATATATCATTCTAAAAATGAAGCAGGTCCATAGCTCCAATGGAGCACACCAAATGAAGCTGCAGTGATAATGACACCACCGTTGAAAACTTTCTAAGGGCCACCATGTTTTTTTTTTTTTTTTTATAATACCATCCAACCTATTAATAAGGTCATGTGGACGTGGATGAAGTGAAAACAAAAATATCAGCCTGATCCGAAACTTCTCCAGCTCCCAGGAAGTTTTTAATGGTGGACGTTCAATCTCCACTCTGTGGTTCACTTAAGACCTGTACCTGACTCATTTTTAGGCTAATACCTTAAAATTATCTGAGAAAAACAGTTAACGGTGTGGATAAAACACCTACACCACAGTGGGCCCCACAGAGCCTGTCCGGACGGATTAACGTCCGGGCGGGGGTAGGACGCAATCCGCGTCCATATATGGGGACAAGTGGGTCCCACGTGACCACAGTATATAGATGCCGTTCGATATTTATGTGTGCAAGTGAGTCATCCATGATCGCAGTGCATCACTGGCTTGGAAGGTTTCACTGTGAATGGAACATGGTCCCAATAAACCCTGATCAGATGATCACATCCATTCAAATAAGGGCTTCCAACCTGGGCCGTTAGAGCATTTTTGTTCCAACCGTCCATTTTCATGTTCTTAACTGGATGGGTGTAATTACTCGGTCACCGCTATATTTTGGGCCAGGTGTAACACACTGCCGTTTCCTCCCATCCAACCGTCTTCTCTTTTACCATAGGTGAGCCCACATAGGAATTTACACTGCCCTAAGGTACAAACCATTGGTACCGTTCACGACTCTCATCTACCTTTTGATATTTCATAGAGCTTGTCATTTCACACCAACCCACTTCATGGCATTCATGCATCAAATTAGGTCATTTATAAAGTATTTCAAACCGTTGACTCATATCAGGAATGGACGGTGATGAGGTCCTTGAGATATGATAATTGATTCGTTGGAAGAAGGAGCGAAAGTGGTGGTATACCGCACACGTGTACCAACATGGTAGATGTGTGCGAGATCTGGATCAGTCATCAGGTGGTACTACAACGAACATGCTTTGGCCTAAAATCAGCTTGTTCCATTAATAAGGTGGGCCACTTGTTTACATTTTCCTGGTACATGTGCGGCTTACTATTGAATGTGGTACGCCAACGTAATTTCGAGCGAGGTCATGGATGAGTGGACTGGATCTCGCCACATGTGCCATTTGGCAGGTGCATGCTATGATGCGAGAGTAAATAGAAACAGTTGGGAGTCTCAATCACCATGATCATGGTAATGGAATGTAAGGCGCACATCACATGGTCCCAAATGCTAATTTTTTTTTTCCCAGCACGATGTGAGATGTGGGGCCCACATCGCATCACACCGTTAATAAGGTGATGGAGACTCGCTTCTTTTCTTATCTCTACGCGCGAAAGAAGAACCACACGACCCCGTTAAAAAGCAAGAGGTAGGCACTCGCGCAGATTAAGTAGACCACTTTCGTCTTGGGTAGGTAGCAACTGACGTTCACCAGCATGCATCGCCCCACGGGCCCCACTTTCACGGAAGGATGATTTGGAGCCGTCCATTTCTGTTCGCTATCTGCTTATGGGCAGAATCAGTAATCACCGTGAGAGGATGGTCCTGACCATTGATTGGTGAATTTAATTGTGGACCGTTGAAAATTTTTAGTGTTAAACGGTAGAAATTAAAATATACATATCAATCAACAGAGTCATCCGTTCAGCTTGAATTTTGGAGTGAAGCCCATCCATAGTTGAATTAAAAATATGTACGGTTCCGATTATCAGATAATGGACGGTTCAGCTTGAATTGGAATGTGGCCCATCCGCGGTTGGTTTAAGAATATGGACGGTTCCTATCATATCATCATCTATCCATGTGAGCCCCAACGTGAGCCTTTGTCAGGTCTTAAACAAATGTGAAAATCAGAAGCAGCCCACCTCAGAACCGCACGCCACGACGAAGTCCGCGTTGAAAATCGTTGTTGCTGGATTTTACATACAGACAGTAGTCCTATTATTATTAAATTTTATTTTTTTTTACACACGCGCACACACCACCACACACTCACGCCGTAGTGGGATTTCACCACCTATGTGTACTCGAACCCTCAAGAGGTGTCCTATTATATATATATTTTTGGCTCTATTTGTGGTTAGATCCTGGCCGTTAACTTGGTGGCCGTATCTGTGGATGGCTCTTGGAAAAATATGAAGAGGTCGCCGCTTTTTACCCGCCCATCTGTTTCTACGTTTCGCAACGGTACAGCTTGGTAATGTGATAGTTGATACACATGCCTTGATAATTGTGACTTTACAAAAACTTTAGCTAAAATTGAACCGTTCAAATCCTGGGACCTAATCTAGATAGGCCACATACCTAAAATGAGATTAGTTGAATGATCGTAAACTCCGATGAAAGTACATTTGTTTGTTGAATTTAGACCGTTAAAATCTTTCTGCTTTAATGTCGACTAATCCACTAGTTACGACATAATTTCAGAGTAACCTTTGGTTAGTTGAATCATCTGAAGTAGGCCCCACAATTTGGACGGTTTGATGAGTTAAGTATATGCCACGTGTACATTCTAAGTGCATGCTTACGAAGCATCACGTTCCTCCGGAGTATTAATAATACATATTTCCAGTGATCCTATCCGGATCATCCGTTAACCTTTTCAGTGAAGAACGCAGAATGTCCGTGCAGGATCTTGTCCCATCAATTGGACAGCCAGGATGATCCCATCAAAACTTTTTTGGCCCCACAAATATTTCAACTGTAGACGTTAAATCCTCGCTTTTTCGGCCCACTTGAGGATTGGACCCGGTTCATTTTTGGCCTTATGTCCTAAAATGATCTCAAAAAACGAATGGACGCGGTAGATCTCTCATAAAAATCACAATGGCCCCACATAGGTTCCCAGCGCAGGAACTTCCTGCGAAAGGCTTTCGCAGGGAAATCCGCGTCCCCTTGACAGAGTCGCCGTTACACCTTCCATACGTCGCCCCATCCGTCCCACAACGAATGAGCGCCCATCGCATGACCGGTCTATGATAGGAAAATATTTGTTAAGAGATAAGAAATCTAGACCGTCCATTACAATCTATGATCAATAAAACGTCAAAGATAACTTATTTTGATGATTTCATTCATACTTTTAAAAGACTTTCAATCAACAGTCAAAAAAAAAACCAACCAAAACTTAATGAATACAATAGATCAGTCATCTAGAATTCTGACATCAGTGTAAATATCTACGTTTCCCACCAGATGGACATTCTTGATCGTCTGAGCACAGAGCCACGTGTCCCGAAACTAAGCAATGTACGTCAAGCGCAACAGACGAAACACTGTTTATCTAACCACGGTTGCATCCCTAACTACCCGTAGTTAGTTCAAAACTAACCAGGGTTAGCGATTCTATATTAATGGAGTCTCATTAGACTGCATGAATAACCGTTTCGCCAGAGATTTTAGAGCGCGGAAATTCCAAAGGTCAGTACCGATCCTATTTCTCGTCGGAGAAATACCTGAAAGAAAGGAAAAACGAATTTTCATAGAAATTCTGCTGGTTTCAATTCCTTTTATCTTTCCTTGCTCCAATCTGAATTTCACGTCAGCAATCGGAATCGATTTTTCTCGGATCTCGAATCCATTTCTCTGTAATTTTCTGATTTTCCGCTTCGAATAGAGTCGATCCGAGCTTCTTCTTTTGGTTTTCAAGCTGATTTGGAATTTAGATTCTGGCGAATTATCTAATTCTCTCGAATTCCGTTTCTTGCGATTTGTTGCAGCGGATCTTCTTGTTCAGTGGGAATCCATTTTCCATAGAATATGCAATTTTCTCTAATTTTCTGAAAATATAAAAACGTAATTTCATTTTATTTGAAATTTTGTATTGCAGAAGGAAGATATGGGGACAGAATCGTACGAAGAAGCGATTGATGGACTGAAGAAGCTGCTGAGGTGAGAGATCTGCTTCTCGTCAATTCTCAGCATGATAAATACGGCTTCATTTAATTAATTTTTTAAAATTCGTTTATGGTAGCGAGAAAAAGGAGCTTGGACCGGTTGCAGCGCAGAAAATCGAGCGGCTGACGACCGAGTTACAGGCGCAGAGCGGTTTTAACCCGTTGGAGAGGGTAAAAACTGGGTTCGAGTACTTCAAGAAGGAGAAGTACGAGTAAGTATTTCTTCCGTCAGAAATGCCATGGTTGCTTGTGTCGCGCATGGCAATTTTTTTATTGTGTAAGGGCATTTGAGTCATTTCACATTTCACATATAATTGAGAATTACAGTCGTACTGTATATTATTAAGACTTAACTCGTAGGAAAGAACTATGAAAATTAGCGGTTTTAGGGATGGAAATATCAAATTTCCCACCCCATCTATACTACAGTTCGTTTTACCATCTGGTTGATGGCCACCATGGTTTTTGGGTTGTGATGAACAAGTAGTGGGCCCACCACGGTTCGTTGGACATGCATGCCACGTGTCCGATACCTGCATGCGCGCATGTGGATGGTCCTAATCTACTGAGGCAACAGCAATCCGCGTCGCACCCTTTGGATAGTCAATGAAAACGGAATAGGACAATGACGTAAATACCCCTGGGAATCATGGAATTTACTGTATAAGTTTCCGTTACCATCTCAATTCATTTTGATCTCGGGGTTTGTGTTGCAGGAAGAATCCTCAACTCTTCGACGAGCTTTCCAAAGGTCAGAGCCCCAAGGTAAAAATCTTTGCCCCTGCACCTCTCAACCTTGCAGGGGTCCTTTTGTCAATTCGATAAAATAGTGTTCGGGCATACGGAGAGCTCGTTTTGCCCCTTTTGGCTCACGGGCGAGCTTGTGGGACGCGGATTGCGTCCTACCCCCGCCCGGACGGTAATCCATCCGGGCAGGGCTCTGTGGGGCCCACCGTGATGTAAGTGTTTTATCCACGCCGTTCATAGATTTTGTAAGATTATTTTAAGGTATGATCCCAGAAATTAAGCAGGTCCACAGCTCTAGTGGATCACACCAAATGAAGCTGCAGTGATAATGACACCCACCGTTGAAGCCTTTCTAAGGGCCACTGTGATGTTTTTTTTACCATACAACCTATTCATAAGGTCATGTAGTGGATGAAGTGAAAACACAAATATCAGCTTGATCCGAAACTTCTCCGCTCCCAAGAAGTTTTTTAATGGTGGAAGTTCAATCCCCACCTTGTTGTCCACTTAATCCCTGGATCTGCCTCATTTTTCTCTCATACCATAAATTGATCTTAGAAAAATGATGAACGGCGTGGATAAAACATTTACAGGTGGGACCCACAGATCCCCGCCTGGACGGATTACCGTTCGGGCGGGGGTAGGACGCAATCCGCGTCCGACAGTTATATTCTTACCATCATAAATAACAGACCGTCACATAATTACGCTTCTGAGATGATCCTAGCCACTGATTTAGGAGTTGAATGCAAGAGATTGAAAACCTTCTTTTCATTGTTCTAAATTCATGTGTAGCAACTGATGGTCAGAGTCATCACTTCAGAACATGGACGGTTCTGATCATAGGACCACTCAGCATGTGGGCCCCAGTGGATGGCAAGATAATAATACCATCATAACCAGAAAAACGCCCATTTAATGTGTTAACCATCATCATCGGCAATGCCCAAATTTGCTCGATTTGGATAGAGTGCATGTCTGCTGTGACTACGTTCTGATGGTGTGCATGTGGATCAGCATCATGCATTCGTAAAAGCGTAGCTGTACAGGATTGTGCATGGATACAGTCCAGGTGGCATGCGTGCATCTCATCCAAATCGATCAAATCATAAGAATCACTGAGAATTGCCAATAACCCAAAGATCACATTGATCTGATGATTCCAACGGTCTAGTTAGTGTACATTTTGCATTCTAATTTTAGGCCGCCCTCTGATTTTCTTTTTGACCGTCCGCCCTCTGGGAATGAACATACACTGTTGCTGGTTGATCTAGTGTGGATATTGATTTTTGAACCATACAAAGTGGGTCCCACGATTTGGGTGTTTAACATTGAGGTAGGCCCATGGCCATGGGAATGTGCATGTCCACAATACTCCATAATCCTGCAATGTACTGTGTAATTCCAGCCATGATCGCATCTTTTCGATGTTCATTCGTTACTGTTGTTCTTTTCTCCGTATTGCAAGGACGGTAGCATTATAAATTGTACTGCCTTTCTGCTGTTAAAATGCCTGCAACCTTTTACTTCCTATTTGGCACTTACGGAGAAATGTGAAATCGGCTCCCGTGCGAAGATCGGGGCCGTTCATTAGATAGGCTGCCTCACTGAATATGTGCTCTGGCCCAAAATTAGGCATAGTGGCCCACTTGTATTTATTGCGGACCTTTGGAAATTTCATCACTATAGATATCCTTCTGTACAGTGATGGCCCACCTTATGAGCAGACTGGCCTAATTCTTAAGCTAGAAAACACAAACCTTCAGGCAGAGTGGCCCACTTGTATTTATTGCAGACCTTTGGAAATTTCATCACTATACATATCCTTTTGTAAAGTGATGGCCTACCTTATGAGCAGACTGGCCTGATTCTTGAGCTAGAAAACACAAACCTAGGGTCCCTCCCTGATCAACGGTCAGTACACGCACGGTTCTCCATGCTGGTAAGTATGGAGTCCCCATGATGAGTTCACCTGCGGTAAGTCGCGTTCTCATGTGCTCCTGGCCCTTTTCTTTTTGAAAGAGATTTGTACGCATTTGGTGTTAAGATAGAGAAAAACTTTGATAGTCTGGCCGAGAGTGATGGATGATACGCAGGTACTTAAAAATCACCAGGAAATTGCATACATGACATACAAGTAATTTAAATTGAGCTGTCCAAATTATGGGTCCACTTTAGATGTATCATGAACAAAAAACCTACACTGTTTTGAGCATCTGACTTTAGGATTGAAATACCCAATGGTTATATCTTAACAAACAGGTCTCCAAGAATCAGAGGTTAGGATTGATAAACCAAATCTTGTTTTGGGGTTCTGACTTAACGGTAGTGCGTTCCACAATTTCTTTCCGGTTTAATATGAAGATAGGCATGCCACATGTACAATTTCTAAGTGCTAGTGTATCAAGTGTCAAACTCTGCTAGACTATCAAATAGCTGCCCTTAATTATCCATGCTCCCCTTCATAAAGCAAAGCTGTTAATAGTATACCAATAGAAAAACACAAGCCCCACATGTACTTCAGATCCAGACTGTTGGTTTCATGGATACCATTGTTGATGATGGATTCCCCAAAAACCTTTAGATTGAAAGATTTTTATTTTTATTTTTATTTTTATACGTGCACTCACACCTCACACACACTTATGCACTCACGCCACAGTAGGATTTCACTACAATGGGTACTTGAACCCATGACCACATGTTAAAACTCTTGTGATTCTACCACCGAGGCATGAGTAAGGACCCATAGATTGATAGATCTTAACTCTTCAATCAATGGGCTATAGTTAGTTCGCTAACAAAAAATGTATATAAATTACCCAGAAGAAATAGTGAAGATTCTTTATTGCAATATCTTTGAGTTTGGAAGATCTTAAGAGCATTCCCTCATCCACTGCAAAGCCCATTAGATCAGCGTTTGGATTGCTGAACCAGAGGCCTCACTTTTACAGACTAACCAAATGCTAGGATACGGATCCATCACGACCTGTTAATTCCTGTCGGTTAGAAGCTGAGAATCTGAAACGCAGCACAGCCAAAAATGCAACAACGGAATATTAATTTGTGGGCCATGATGTTCCTGTCTTTTAGCTCGAGCCGAATGTACCTTAGCTGTCCATTCCCATGTACCTTAGCTGTCCATTCCCATTTAGGTAGCTCTTAGTAATTGAATATGACACAGGGAGTGACGTAATTGAATCCACGATGGATAAAAGCAGGACTAATTCCTAATAACTTCGAAATAATTTGATTGACAATAGAAAACTAAATTACAACTATTTATATAAGGTACTCAAACCTAGAATGGAGTTTTATAGACACTTTATTCCTACTAGGCTTCAGGATTTTTGGCCAAAAATAGTAATTGTCTAATTTAGCCCAACCACGTTACTCTCTTAACTTTTCTAAGAACTTTTAATGTTGGGCACGACTTTTATCACTCAAAGGATCAAAAGTAATACTCGAACTAAAACTTACTATTTATAGTAAAAATGAAACTAAATGTGACTTTTGACCGTCGATCTGATGGAATCTTGAAAATCCAGCATGGGCAGCCCGGCATCACTGTGTTGGTTGGCTTAAGTAAGTTCTCCTACCTTAAAATTATATATAATTTGTCAAAAAAATCATCCCGGTTTGTGAGATACGACTAATTTAAGGTCATGATGGTCCAAATCGTTCCTGCCTCCTGACCTTCTCGGTCCATCTTTGTCATGAAAGTGTCTGCGACTTTCACTACATCAGAATATTGATTAATAATACCATGAGAGAAAATCCTAGAATGTTTATAACTTTCTTTCGCTTATCCATTTACTTTGTGGACACCCTTAAAAAGTTGTATGAGATTGAGCAAGATCACCATGTAGAGCCCACCTTTGATTGGCAGAACCCAAAATACCACACCTGTTGAACAATCCTGACCCTCGGTTAAAATGGATGTCAAATGGAAAAACCAAAACGTGCTCCAATACAAGTGATTAGGATCATGGTTAAAACCCCACTTGACTCAACCGGAGTTGACTCGACTCACCCAGATTTCACTGAGACTTGAGAAAAACTAGATCTGATCATGACTCATGACTCGGTTAAAACTCCAAAACTTGACTAGACTCGAAAAAAGAAAATTCGACACAAACTCTAAGAAAAACTTAACTCTGCGCAACTTGACATTAGTTACGTATTACTTGTACTTTCTGAATATTAAATAATATTGAAGAATCGTTGAAAAACTCAAATGAGTTTGTGAGGAACTTTCCCAAGTTCTTTTGAGCTGGCTCGAATCAGTTGTGCTTCAAGTCCAGTCTAGCTTTTGTGTTTTTAAACTATTGCTAGGATTGTGAAATAAATCTGATTTTTGGGTCACGGCACTGGGACATCCTATATAATACCTATCCAATTGTCGGTTTGGATCTCGTACACGTGTGCCGAGCATTCGAGAAAGAAGTCATGATAAGTTGAAGAAAAGAAAGTGACAGCTTGTTATTGCCCCAACTTGGTTTTCTAACCACCACAAGAAATGTGCAACTACTTAAAGTTCTTCATGAATAGACCCTAGAATATCCCATGGATAAAAGCAGTGATTTTAGCTCTTTTGTTATTCCACTCTCCTTTCTCTTTCTTCTCTTTTCTTTCTTTCCTTCTTTCCTTCTTTCTTTCTTTTATTTTTTTTAATAGAAAACTTTGATAGTTTGGCAGAGTGTGTTGGATGATGCTCAGGCACTTAGTTATTTCTTTAAAATTGTCGTACGAGGCATACAAGTTATTCAAATCAAACTGTCTAAATTATGGGCCCCAGTTTAGATGTTTCATGAACCAAAAAGTAAAGATTATTTGATTATCTAAGCATCGATCAGTTGACACTCATTGGACAGTTAAAAATGAAAGATATCCAATGGTCCTTCAACAAACCGGTGTCCACGAATGAGAGGTTGGCATTGTTCAGCCCTTCTGATTTTATGACTGGCATTTTGCCACAGTGGGCTCCAGAATTTAGTGGGCTTAATTTGAGTAAATGTAGTTCATGTGTGCAATTTCTGGGTAACTGTGTATCAAGCGTCCTACCTTATCAGAGTATCAAATGACTCCCATTTCTTCTTACCCTTTTAGTGCCAGACTGCCAGCCATGTTGGGGGACTCAAGAAAAGTTGGGGCATAAAAAGAGTGGAGAGTGTTTGTCGGTTTCTTTAGTAAAAAAAAGAAAAGGGAAAAAAGAGTGGATAGTATTGGGAGATCGTGGGATCTTCCATCAGAAGCAACGTCTGATTGGTTGACGCACGTCATGTCTACATGATCAGAAATATTCATCCAGTGGGCCCTGCCATCGATTGCCCATATCCCTAAATCACTCTAATATTACAGTCTATCAAAGGATTTCTTCTCATTGAAGGCCAGAAACTGAGTGGGTCTCATCTAATCAGAGGAGACTTTGTAAAGTGATGAACCGAAGGAGGGGGCACTGGACATATGGCCCTTATCATGATTTATATTAAATTGTCTGTTTAGATTAAGGATGCACCAGTTGTTGCATCTAAACCTATTAGCCACTGCGTGCTATCATGTGGAGGGCATCTGAGCTTGCAAAATGTGGCTCCCATCTTGAAGATGGCGATATACAAAAATCAGGTCAGTCCATTCATCAGGTGGGCCACACATTTATGTAGAATCTGGACCCTTAGCGAGTTATTCCACCAACATATCATCAACTGTCTCGGTGGTATGTGGATGGGCCCATTTGTCATTGTTTCTTCTATCTGATCAGACTGGTTGAGCATATCCTGGCCATTGATAAATATATAATCCAGGCCAACAGTGTATATTATGCCATGAATGTATCATCTATGCACTTTCATCTTATTCTGAGGGACAGTCTTTTTCCCAAACTCGATGTTTAATCAGCCCATGGCGCATTTTAGCAGTACCATGTCTGGTTCACTTACAAACTTCCATTGCTTCCTTCTCTCTTTTGCAGTTCATGGTGTTCGCATGTGCGGATTCCCGCGTTTGCCCATCACATATCCTCAATTTCCAGCCTGGAGAGGCTTTCATGGTCCGAAACATCGCTAACATGGTCCCACCATTTGACAAGGTCCGGATGCCATTATTGTAGATTAATCCAATCATTTTTCATTAATTCCTCGCTATTATTTTACTTAATAGAATCATGTGGACCTTGGCTGTGTATTGCAGACTAAATACTCTGGAGCTGGGGCTGCTATAGAATATGCAGTATTACATCTTAAGGTAACTTACTCATATTCTACTTTTCTTTTTTTACTTTCATCTCTTTATAGAAATGATTGTGCTGTAGGAAGGGCTGGTCCACCAAACCAATGCTTGTACCTAACCCAAAAAAGAATATCTTCATGGTTTCAAGAAGCAGATGAACTCTTCTGAGTCGACTCGGACTTGGTTGGACCCGATACAGTTAGATACCCTTAGTCACCTAGATGATTCATTGCTGACTCGGATGAGTTAGGCTGATTCACTCCTGACTCAACTCGAGACCTAACAACTCGGTCTGAGTCATGGAGTCGTTTAATCATGAGTATTATAGACCTTTCATGAATAGATGATATATCATTTACAATTTTTCATCAAGTATTTTATTGACCCTACAAATCATACATGTGCTGCCCCTGCCTTTTGTTAATCCAATTTGTTCATATGTTGGGCCTCATGGCAGATGAGAGATACCCAAAAATCTAACCCACAAGATAATCCTAGTCACTGATCGGGTTCGTTGTCGAATGTGGACCACTGGTTATAATTGTCCTTTTCATTAGATGGCTAGTTCCATCTGACATGGCACGTGTCAGTGCATAGATCATCTCATGTTACCTGAATGGGCCCCACATGTACCATTGTTGGGTCAGATAGAGCTTTTGTCGTTGAAGTAAGACGCACTAGTTGGATTTTACTCTTTATTTTAATAGAAAGAAGATAAAAGCACGATCTAATACAAAGTTTCTTTATGGTACAAAAGTGCATTGAAGTGCCATTAAGTGCATTTAGATACATCTAACAGTCTCTAGATATAGTTGCATGTTTAAGTGCATGTTTAAGTTCATCTAAGTTAAATATACTTGATGATGTAATTGGATGAACATGTTACATGCACAAAGCTTTTTATTGAATCAAGGTTCAGTAAGACATTTGGGCCAACCTTCTTGTTCATGAAACCAGACAAAAACCCAACAAATAAAACAAGGTTGGGTCAACCTGACCCATTGCCAACCTTCCTAAGTTGGTTCGCCTATAGATCGACTTGACCCATTGCCAGCCCTAGTCTTAATGAAGTGTTCCTGTTTGGACAGTTCAATTGGTCGCCCGACTCTTGGGTTGCCAACATTGCTCTTAAACTGCACCTATTAGGAAAGGACCCGGACTGATCTGATTGACGCATTGTGGATTGTTGGTATCCAGAGCTTCTGTTGATTGTTTGAAATTAGGCTGGATCGGACCATGAACACTTAGTGAGCACAATTTTTTAGCCTGTCCCTCACATGGAAACGGTCCTGTTAATCAGATGATGCCCGTTGATGTGTTTATTTAATGGTAGAAATAGCTTTCCACAAAACTCTGAGATTAGACATTTTATATAGAGGGCAGTTCATCTCCAAGTTATTCACCTACATGTAAAAGTTATTTATCTGCTTATTCACTTGCTCATGCACTATTGCCTGTTTGGGGCACACATGTTGTGTGTATGCCATCCGACCTTCACATTAAGTGGGCCCCACAACAATTATGGATGTTCCAAAATCAATCGTAGCTAATAAATAGGTGAGCTATATCATCTAAAATAAGGAACAATCACTCAAAAGTCTCTAAATTCATATGGTGGCCCCCATGATGCTTAGATCAACTATTTTTGGGTAACCCTGCTGGAGAGGTTGAATTCCAAACGCACAACACAGTGGGCGTCTCGTGCAACATTTGTAAAATAATCTTACTCAATAGCGACTTGTAGAGTAACTTGCCTCTTTTATCTATTGCGCTTGTGTTTTGGTATATGGATCTTGTATTAATTAATTGAATATTCTGCAGGTGGAGGATATTTTAGTAATAGGACACAGCGGTTGTGGTGGGATAAAGGGACTCATGTCCATCCCGGATGATGGGTCCACCAGCACGTAAGTAGTGGAATCTTCTTCCTTTTCTTTCGGAGCTCTTCTTTATAATAATAATAATAATAATATATGTGGGAGAAGTGGGAGATGATAATGTAGAGAAAGGAGGAAAGAGCCATCTCTTCTTAGCACCCATGGCAAGACGATGTATCAATCTGGAACTTCATTTGGTTCTACCTGTTGTGGATGTAAAATGGTAAAAAATACGTATAGATACAGAAGCTGTTAATGTCCTGCGATAGAATGAAAACAATTGATGTCCTAGGACTGTCTAATACTTGTGATTTTTGAAACATACATCCATGATATAGCCCACTTACATGGACAGCCCTGATTGACACATCACTCTGCCAATCTTCTCTGGAGAAATGGTTTAACAAATTCCTCATGGTGGGGGCCCGCACAGCTCTTATATATATATATATATACACAGAGCCAACCCAATAGATAACATCTAATTGGAAGGGTTGGATGTCACATTTAATTACGCTGAATATTATCCTTTGGGTGGACTTAAAACTTGTTGTCCACCTGTTGCACTCGAGACCTCCTCTTTAGATAATGAGAAGGCTTCAGACGACTGGTTGGACCATGATTTACGGTCCACAAAGAAAATGTCTTTGAACTTACTGTGTTGGTGTGACATCCAACCTTTCCAACAGGTTGGTCTCAACATGAGGGTTGTCTTGTGAAAAAGTCAGCCCCGTCCACTCATTAGGTAGGATGGCCGTACTATAGAAAACAGTTTTTACCTAGTGCTAAATAACAAAATACAAATGTGGTCCACTCAATGGGCGGCTCTCACTGATTTTTGCACAAGGTAATCCCAATTATGGGCCAACCTATCGGATGGGTTGGATTTTACACACACATGAAAGGTTGGGGTTCTTTGGTAGGTGGACCGTGATGTATGGTCTAACAGGTTGGACTTGATACCTTCTCTTTTCAAATGACACGACATGGTTTCTTTTATTAAATGGTTTTTTGTGACAGTGATGGCATGTTGCTTGGCGGTCTTATCTAAGCACTATTTGTCTACTTTTCCTGATTGAAATTTCCTGGTCCTGATGCATCTGTCTGCCAGTTCTGTAATGCACCATTCTACGCAGATGGATATCATGGTTTGGTGATCCAGACCATTGATCTGATGGGCCTTATTGTTTTTGTTGGGATTCCTCAAAAATCTCCATGTTAGACGTTTCTGACCCTTCAATCAATGGCCTACAAAAAGACAGTTTTAAGGAATAAACATACCAGAGGGTCCAATAAAATGAAATTGGTCTGGTTAGGATCTTCTAACACGGAAGAGTTTGGGCTCATTTCCCATTCACGGCTGGTCTTGTATGGGCAGGGTGCATCAGGACTGAGTCAGACTAGGTCGGGGCGAGTCATACCTATCTTGTGTGTATGAGTGTCGCGTTCTAAGTCTCCATATATATTTTTGCAGAGCCTTCATAGAGGATTGGGTAAAGATCTGTTTACCGGCGATGCAGAGGGTAAAAAAAGCGAACAGCGATTTAGCCTTCCCTGAACTATGCACCAAGTGCGAAAAGGTGGGCCCTTTATCAATCTAAACCATCTATCTGCAGTTCCAATGTTTCATCATATAATTTTAGTGTCTGAATATACACTGGAACTCGGTGTATAAACCACCTATATCCATCGATGTGTGCCTGATCGTTTACTCTCATATCAATGGACAGTAGAGCAAAGAGGTATGACGAGTCAGTGCCTCCCGTGTTTGTCAATATGGCACTTGTCAATAGTAGACCCTTCATCAAGAGGGCCCCATGGTGAATATGCCTTGGCCAAAAATAAAAAATAAAAATCTGAATGGTCCATCAGGTGGACCATTAAAAAAAAATCTGGCAAGGCTCACCTGGTGAATTTCCTGGATCTTTGCCTACTGTTGGAAGGACTATGTAGGCTACAACAGGCATAGAGCATGGATAGGCACCGACTCGACATGAGCCCATTAATGCAGGATAGCTGACTAATCGAGTCATATTGCGTTTGTCCAAAATCAAACAATTAATCGGACGGCTTAAGAACACATCCAATGTTGTGATTCATTCCATGACGGACCATCCAACAAATGAGCCATGAATGGGATTTTCCAGCGCCCATCTGAGAGGGCACTGGTGCAGTATTTACACGAGTTCCAGTGTCTATTTTGTACAACATGCTCCAAATTCATGGTTGGCGGATCCCACACCGTTTTTATTATAAGTGGCCCACTCGATTAATGGATCTGATTTGCTTGGGTTACTGAATGTGGGTGTGCAGGAAGCAGTGAATGTATCACTTACAAACCTACTAACGTATCCGTTTGTGAAAGAGGGGCTGGTGAATAAAACTCTAGCTCTGCATGGCGGGCACTACGATTTCGTTAATGGATGCTTTGAGATGTGGAGTGTTACATACGAATTCACTCCCGTTCTTAAATTATAAGTGTTGATCAACGGTGATGATGATGATAAGAGCCTCTTGTTCCCAATCTTTCTGTTTTTGTCCCATAAATCAATGGTGTCTGTCCTTGTGTTGTAAGTTAATATAATAAAGATTATCTGTCTATGTGTGCAGTGTCGCTGGCTTTATTCCCCTTTTATGTACCTTGTGGATTAAGTAAATGTATATGTTAATTAACGTGGTCTGATCATGATTGGATGGCTGGTGTGATTTTAGGAAGAGTGGGGCCCACAACCTGGATGGCCTGCACTTGGTGAAAATGGCGGGCCTGGATAATATCAAACGTATGGTGGCATTGATTGTTAAAACTTGGACGTATTGCTTGCAACTCTGACCCTAAGTTTGGCTTGACTCGCCACCACCCCAACCAACCCCCCATTGGGCCTGATCCAAATCTAGACAACGACTAGAGCTGGGCATCGAGTCGAGTCGAGTCGGACCGAGTTAGGGCTGACCCGACTCGATCCGGTTTTGAAATAGGCTTGACCTGAACTAGACTGACTCAGTACTGTGTCCAGCATATATCTAAACCGATCCGAATCCAGGTCTGGCATGGACTAATCCGGACCAAGTCTAACCCGGTTCGAGTAGGCACCAATTCAGAGAGAGAGAGAGAGAGAGAGAGAGGAGGGTGATAGTGGTGGGCTTGGACGAGGGTGGAAGGGAGTGGAGAGGAGAGTCAGAGAAGAGAGTGGTCGCCGGATCAAGTTTCAGGTCAAGTTACTGGATAACTTGAACTCGGCTCATTTTGAGTTCGGATTGGGAGAAACCTACTCGGTTTGGACCAACTTACCCATTCAGTTCGGGTCAAGTCAGGTCCTAATGAGTAAGACTGAGTCAAGTTATGCAACTCGAGTGATCCCCTGCCCAGCTCTAACACCGACTGTGTGCATTGGTCTGAGCCCCCACAAGTGAGAATTCGAGACCAACCACAGCCCATGACTCATTACCGTGTGGCCCCTATCCAACCCAAAAGAAAAAAAGAAAAATCATCAAGCCCAAGTCCAACCTGACCAGATTGAAATTAAATGGATTTCTGCTTTAAGAATGGATTACGGCACATATATCATATGTATCCATTCTCTATTAATTTATTTTGGGTTTTGGGCTAGGTAGGGTTGGGTCATCTAGCCCACCCATTAATAAGCATCATGGGTGGGTTAGACGGGGGTTGGAGTCGAGCCTAACCCTTTTTCAATACTTCAATGGGTCACATTTTCTAACCAGAGCCAACCAACAACCCATTTAGCTTGACCCAAACTTGCCTCAGAAGTGGGTCCGGTGAGTTGCTCCACGGGCTCATCTCACCCATTGACACCCATATCTGCAGACCTCCAATTATCCCAAGGAATGAGAATTCAGTTGTAAAGGGAACCTTAATTTGATCCCATTATGGGAAACGATGGACCCCACCCAGGGATTTGTATGGACAGCTACCAAAGCATTAGTAGAAACCAAATAATTTGGTGGTCCAGCAGTCACGTCCGGGCCCCACTAATATATAACTATATGCCGGTTGATAGAGAACCAAATGAAGGAACCCCACATGCCTACCCAAAATCACAAAAGTACAGTCCGAATGTCACGTCTTTTTTTTGGCGGTCCCACATCTAAAAAATAAAATAAAATTTTATGGCAACCACCCTATGTGTTTGATAATTGAGTGGAATTACAGCCGTATTTTCAATTCTGACAAGTGGGGCCCATGCTTTAGCAATCCACATTATAACACTAGCCTGTTGCCTCCGGCATGGGTGAACCATGCTCCAAAACCCTCCTCGATGGGGAAAAATCATGTTTTTCTTTTTCTTTTTATTGCCAAGCTGACTCAGTCTGACCCACCGAACGATCCCAATTACAGACGAAAGCATGGACTATTACAGAAATCCTAATCATAATGTATGTGAGCATCTGATCTTAGAGAATCCTAAAACTAGAAATCTTGGTCTAAAACTTCGGGCTGGATGAGAAAGAAATGAAGTTTGGCTTGTTGCGCAAAATATCCTAATTCTGCTTCTACTTTGTACTCTGGGAGTGTGTGGAGGTGTGTATAATATTAGAAGTCCTGCAGAAACCCATGATCTTCGGCAAGAGCTAGGCACAGCAATCTAAGAGATGGAAAAAAAAAAAACGTACCATCTGTATATGAATAAAGAGATGCTCCAGTGCTCCCAGTTGCGTCGGTTTGTTTGGACAGTCCAATTGATTGATTTGAATTGTCCATTAAGTTCAGAACACTGGTCAGATTATCCAATCCATCATTGAAATGGCCTTATTTTCTATAGCCATCCATTTCCTAAGCCATGGATGGTATACAAAGGCGATTCTTTAGAATCATAAGCAATTTATGATGGTCCCTAGGAAATAGATGAATCAAATTCTTGCTTAGACCTATTTTTGTCTAAATGGTTTTGACCGTCGTCCACAATTAGGGTCATTGATCAAATGGTTAATATTTGTCAGACTTGTGTGATTTTTTCATGGTACCCATGAAATGTGCATTGGATCCAATGAACAGTCTACATCAATTGATTGGACCTTCAAAGAGTCCCTATGCAACTAGGAGCACTATAAGAGCACTTGAGCATTACGGGAAGAGGAAAGATGGGAGCCGAGCTTTACCGCATTTGTCACTGAATTCTTTGAATGAGTTTCTCCACCATAATTCTTTGTTGTATCCCGCGGCTCAGCATCTCTGAGTTCATGATTGCATTCCCAACAAGAATGACAGTGCGTGGAGAGGACGCATTCACCTAAAAGAAGAATATACAACTGAATGTTTCACCTAGTATCCAAATGACACACACACAAAATGAGGAAGCACTTTGCTGAAGCCTATGCTCAAGTCCAGACATACCAACCTGGCATGTGCTCGAGACACCCAAGCCGTGAATCTGGTGGGTCCCACCATGTTGATATGGCCCAAGAATCAGCCCTGTCAACTCATCTAGTGGGCTACACATGTATGAAAACTAGCAGCCTGCTTGATGAATGGACTGGGCCTTATTTTTTGGGCCAGTCACCTACATGGCAGGGGTTTGCCTGTGGGCTTATCAGTACTTGATTAGGACAAAAAACAAAACGGGAGCTATTAACTCAACTAAAAATTTCGAGAAATTTCAAGGGATTTTTTCGAGCATTTTTATCATTTCCTAACAAAACAGGCCAGTTCCATCTCTCAAAGTCAAAATCTGATTTGGCACTTTTCACCTATCAGATTTAGGCAAGAGGGGTCATCCAGCATACTGACCCTTCAGTTTCAAAAATGACAAAAATGCCCTAATACATATTTACACAAAGCTTCCATAAAGGTTTACCAATCGACACGACATGTTGAAGGCAGGCGATATTATCCACAGGAAAATCGTGAATGGTAAGATCATTCATGTAAATCATGAAGTTCGGGCCCTATAAAAATATTGAAGCTCCGAAGAAGAGCCTGGGAAGCTCAAACATCTAGACACAGCCAATGAAAAGAAAGAACCATACCCAAACACGGCCATTTAACCGAACAGCTATCTCGAAGGACTGTTTCTTCCCAAGAGCCTCGAGAACTGGGCATGTTGGAGAGCTTAGCAACCTAATGATGCAAAAGAAAAACGACAATCAAGACCATTGCCAATCTCTTGTTGCTTTCCATTTGGATCTTCGACCTGAATGGAAAAGGAGCTTAATGTTTAGAGTACCCACATTCGTGCTAGGCTGGTGGATGTTTCAAACATGTAACCATCTTTTAGGGGACCGAATTCCGAAGCTTTCCCACTGGCTATAATAATGAAAAAGAGGGAAAGAAGAGGCTGGTATTTGGTAAGCTTCTCATTCCATGGATTAAAATTACAATGAATATATCAACAATTAGTTCGATTTAGCTTAGTAGAAATGTTCAAATAGATATTGGGTGCTTTTATATTTTTGGCAGCAGATGGGGATGCGCTGCCATCAAATCAATATAAGACAACTATTGATATGGGCCAGCAAAAGCAGAAGATCGGAATCCCCTTTTTCGCAGTTTCTGTGATGCTGAGCAATATCAGACACGGATCCAACGCATACCCATTTTACACCATATCCTGACATTAGGGGACTGACCAATCTGAGTTCAGGTTGGGTCAGGTCAGTTAGGGTTGGAAAACTCCAACCCGATTTGAAATCGGGATGGCTTCGGTTGAGCAATTCAGGTCAGGTTGGTAAAAATCGCATATTTGGGTCGGGCTGGGTTGGGTTCAGGTCGGGCACCTGAGGTTGGAATTCAGGTTGGGTTGGATCCAGATTGACCCTCAACCCAACCAAACCCAACCCAGTTGCATCTACCTGACATGGATCCCAGGGAAACCTCGGCTTATAGCATTTTATCAATAAAGATAAAGCTGGCCAAAAGTATGGAAGTATACACAGACAAGTCAAAACGGAATACAGTACCATCAGTGCATGCAAGCTCAGGGTTCATGCTGTTATTTGCTTTGACCACCCGGAGATAAAGCAAAGTACCTATCTGCAGCACAGTGTGAGTCAGCATACTGGACTAAGAAAGAGTGCCAAAGCAACAAAACAAAGTACAAATTTGAGATGATTTATGACCCACCAACAAATTGTCAATTTTGATGAACTTCAACAATGGGTTTATTGAACCTCAAGACAGTAAAGCCTTTCAAAAGAAAAAGAAAAAGAAACTAAAGAGAGTAAAACCTAGAAGATGGAATGGACAAGATAAGTTTTGAGACTTTTGAGGAGGAACTGTTGGAATCTAATCAATTACTAGTCAGGGCCACTGAATATTAATCTAAGTTTTTCATTTCATTTCCAAGGGTTTGAGGATGCTAATATGTAACCTGTGCATTGGAAATTCCATGCAGCACCCTCCTCACAGTACAATGAAAAACAAGATCAGCACTGTTGATCTGGTAGGCCACCATGTGGATGGGCTATGGGCCAAAAATCGAGATGACTAGACAACTCTGATTTTCCAATTATTGTCAGTTGTTCTGGTAGAAATGTGGAGCATTGATCTGACTGTTCCTTGCTGATTGGATGGCTACTACCATAGTCCAATCCTCCTTTTCTTTATTATTGTCTACCCATGTTGTGGCCGATTTCTCATGCACATGGTTGGATTTCGTAACACTCATGCCCATGGAATATGCAATAACTAAAATTTGAATGAACATTGGCATTAGCTAAGGTCATCTCATCTGTGTTTGTAACCATGGTTATAAAAGAACCATCACCAGGACAAGCATGGCTTATATCTCAAACTTAGGTATGTTTCTCCTAGTTCCTCCAAATGCAAGTACAGGTAGAAAGGCCAACATCGGTCCTTTTATGTCAACTAGAAAGTTCTGCACAAGAAAACAAAGTATCATATCATAATGTGGTTTATGTGTATAATCACTACTCACAGATGATGCTAACACAGTAAAAAGGAAAAATAAATACAAACAATCCATTTTTATTTTTTTTTGAAAGGTTATGAGATATATTAAATGATAGAAATAAAACAAAGCAAACAAAAGGGCCGGGGCAGCACCACCGAGGGTTTTGCTAGCCATGCCCACAATTCTGTCACGTGTGTAGGATATCCAAGCAATGGATCAGACAGGCCCCATTATATGGCCTGATCCAAAATCAGGCCAGTCGACTCGTTAGGTTGGCAGTGGGCCACACATTTACGAATGCGAGCTGTTGGCAAATTTTTTAAACCATCCATTGTTTTTGTACATGTGTGGCCCACCTTTTGAGTTGAACAGTTTGATTTAGGGCCCAGGTCATCTACAAGCTAGGCCAATCTGATGAGTTTATCCTTTTATTTTTAATAATTTCTTTGTTGTAATTGGAGGTTGTGCATGCTCGCTCATGCAGGACTGGGGTGGGGGGCCAATAAGAAATGAATATGTATAAACAATGTTCCCAGCACATCTGTCATGAGAAGTGCAAGTTATGTTTTTCTTTGAAGAAATGACAAGTTTTTTTTTTTTTTTTTTTTGTAATGAATTTTTTATGGTTGACTTAAATAAAAGTAACTTCATATCCGAGTTGTCTATAGGACCAATAAAATAACTTAGACAAAAGATATTTGATTTGCACATAGTCGTTATTTCCATTATTGCTCAGGTAGCTTCAAGTCAAAGTTCTAGAACTTACTGACTCGTCTCGAAACTCGACTGAGTCAACTCAGCTCAGCGAGATTTCGAGCCAGGTCTTAAGGAAACTCGGTCTTGAGACTGGCTCAGCCCGGGCTCGGGAAGACTTGCCAAATCAACTTGCAAACTCAGTCAACTTGATGCGACTTGTGGTCACTCAAGCCCAGTCACTCAGCTTGCAAAACTGGTATTTATAAAAATTGAAAAAATTGTGAGGAGCAGGAATTGAAATCAAGACCTCTATACTTATATTAAATTTAACTATTTTAAATATTCTCTATAATTATAAATATAATATTTATAATCCGAGTTGAGTCAGGTTGAATCTTCAAGTTGACCCGCCCAAATGAACACTGAGTCGAGTCAATTTTTCAGTTCTTTAAACTATGCTTCAAGTTCAAACAAGCAATAAAGCTGAAAAGGATTAGTTTACAGTCTCAAATACCTAATTGCCAAAGAACTAATAATGTGAAACTGCAAGACCACATCAATTGCATAAAAAGATGCTTACATCCGGCTTACAGTCAACCACAATACCAAGAACTGTATCCCCCACACAAGGAACATACTGCAGAGATCAAATACAAAGACCAGATAAAACATTTCGGCTAGAGATGGGCAGTGAAAATGATAAAGGTTGGAACATACTGATACAACACAATCCACATTTAAATTGGTTTTCCAAGAAATAATTATGATGTGTTGAATGCATAAGAGAACATCTATAAACATGAACAGTAAAAAACCACATGAAAGTGATAATTGTAAAATAATCTATCAATGTCAACAGTGAGCTACTAATATCATTGCTGGTAATCATAGGAGAAACAGGTATCGAGTGCCTTCATGCTGCCCTTTTAAATGGTTAGCACTGCAGCAAGGTTACCAACATACGAACTTCTCAAATTATTAAGGTTGTGTTTGGATATACAATACTAGATTGCAATTATTTAGTTGCTGCAAAATGGAAGTGGATGATTGCAGTGTTTTTCCAATTAGAACATTCTGCTTGCAACACTTGCTCTTTATTTTTCCTTTTGGTTTTTAATGAGTTGGTCATCTCCAATATGTGTGTGTGTGTGTGTGTGTGTGTGTGTGTGTTTTAGCAGTCTCTCATAATTATTGCAAATTTTTCTTGTTTCATATCCAGCTTAAAGTGAATGTCACCAGATTTGGGACTTAACCACTTTTAAATAAAGTGCGACCAATCCAACTTTGGACATTTCACTTCGTTGCAACTTAGTTATTACAATCTAAAAGCAGCCCAAAACAGCAGTGACCCAGCCTCAAAGGGGTGAGTTCGTATATTTCATGATGCTATTGGACAACCATCATGATACAATTAATGCTACTGGGCATTAATTGTATAGATGTGAGTACAAGCGACGAGAATGACAACGAGAAGAAGAAGACGAGATCGTCGAGAGGACGACGTCTTCGAAACCGCGACGACAGTACCGCAATCTGCTGCAGCGCCCGTGGAAGTTCAAAGCCGACAAAACCCTACACCTCTGAATGCAAGTGATCCAGAGGACTCAGAAAACAAATGGAAGAAGGTGGAAGGAAGATCGCGGGCAAGACCCAGCAGAAAAGGCAAGTACTACTCCTTTCCGACTCTATTTGCAAAAGGCTTCCCGCACGGTTGGTTTCCTCTGAACCTCGAAAGAGTATTCAGGAGAGCGGGAGCTGTTATGGAGGTAATCATGCCTAGGAACAAGAAAACTGGTGAGTACAAGGGATTCGCTCTTATTAGGATGGGTTTCGAAACGGAACTGGCTCGAGCAATTGCGATGTTGCACGACCAAAGTTTTGGGGGCAAAAAGATGTTAGTACAATGTGCTCGATTTGGACCAAAGAGAAATCTCAACCGGTACATCTCCAACCCTCCAGCAGTACCCAAAGGCATTCCCGGCCCTAATCCTTCCCCCGTCCGTAATTCCCTTTCCTTCAAGGACGCTCTTCTTCGAACCCGCCGTCACGAGCACCCAGTCATTGTTCCACCTACATTCTCCTCTGATCAACACGAAATTTCTATATCGCCAACAGAAACACCCCCCCCCCCCCCCCCCCCTTCAAAGTCTATCCCCCCGTTTGATAGATCTGAAGCACCCAATGCTATCCGCATCAACTTCGACGTCCTCTTGACCGCCAAGGAGTCCTTAAAGAATACAGTAGTCATTCTGTGTCACGATAACGCCACCATCGATCAACTTTACGACTGGATTGATGGCTGCACCAATATTCGAGCGGGCTCCTATAGTCTTCGGCCTATCGGTTTCAGCGAGGTGTGGGTTAAAGGAGAACCGGGTGTAAACTTGGACCCTTTGCTGATGGCAGGTGCAATTCATAGGGATGATTTGGTCAGGGGAGTCATCTCCTAGAATGAATTCTCCGCGTTCCGGTATGAGGAGATGTGGATCCTTGTGTGGGGGGTCCCTCTTGAACTGTGGAATGAGCGCTTTTTTCCGGAGGTCGCCTCGTGCTTGGGATCATTAGTCGAACTCAACTTGAAAACTAGCAGAGGAGTAGAAATGGGGGTGATTCGTCTTTACATTCGGCGGAAGAAAGGTCTGCCCCTCCCTTCTACTATCTCGATCCTTGCCAACGACAAATCCATAGACCTTCCTGTTCAGCGAGAAGGGCCGTTTAATCCCCTCCCACGCTGGGGGGATATTTAGAGGAACAGGGTCCCTCAACACATGCCAGAGGTCCCCTCCGCCCGTGTCAGAGACGAAGTTGATAATCGCTTTCCATGCTCCTACAGAGCACTGATTTTTTCTTGAGGGGTAGGTGGCGTCTTAATTTCTCCTGGTGAGAAACGTCCTTCTCCTCCGGCACGTGGCGTTCGCTCTAAGGATTTTAGGTCTCGAGCCGCGCCCGTAGTAAGCTGCCCTATGTCTCGAGCCGTGCCCGTTGTCAGTTCTCCCTGTACACTTGGCGAGAGGAGAAACTCTCTCGTACGCAACGTCGCCAGCTGCCCCATGTCTCCAACACGCAACCATAACACTCATTTCGAGAAGGTGGTGGTTTCTCCCCACAGACCATGTGGCATGCGCTTGAGCCCGGCCCCTTTCGACCTCAACCGGACGCCTGTCCCACCATACATATCCCGCGCATATCGATCCCTCCCTCCGTCTTCTCCCTCAGTATCGATTTCCCTTCTGGAGAAGGAGGACAACAGTTTCAATGACTTGGGGTTCGAGCCGATGGAAGATAGAGGTTCTTAGCTGCAGCTCATCCCGTTCGACACTCCTCCAGATCATCATTATTTCGATGAAGATCTATCCATCTGTTCGCTACCCCAATCTTCCCTTGCGTCTCCTACATCGGAGCGCTTCTCGGTTCCTCTCGAGGGAGCCAATTTCAACCTTTTATCTCTTTTCCAGGATCAAATAGTTACAGACATCATTATTGCGGAACCGCTTCAAACGAGAACAGCCATTACAGAAGCCGGACCGACAGAGGAAGATTAGAGGGCCACTTTGAGTAAGAAGATTCAGAGAAAGCGATGGATTAGGGATGCAATGGGTCATATCGGGCATCGTTGGGTCTCTCTTTCGGCGATTGTCCTGAGGATTACCTAGCCCTCTTTCGAATAGGGGTCGGCCGCTGGACCCCCATAGATCCTCTCAGAAAAAACTAACAGGGCAGATGGAATACAGTTCAGCAGCAGGAATCTACTAGATCAGATTCCATTTCAAAAATCTCGGAGGTCACAGGGTTTCAAGGACAGCGGGGAAGCGACGTTATCCCATGAAGATTATTTCATGGAACGTTCGGGGGTTGGGGTCCAAAAAAAAAAAAAGAGACCAATTAAGTCAATCTGCAGCAGAAGCAATCCCCAGATTATTTGCTTTCAAGAATCCAAAGTGAAAGCGATGGATAAGAGGCTCATGAACTCCATTTGGAATGCTCCAGATGCTAACTGGACGCTGAAGGAAGCTTCGGGAGCCTCAAGAGGCATAATCATAGCCTGGAGATCTGCATTCTGGTCTCTGATAAATGCATCGGAGGGCTCCTTCTCTCTCTCAGCTATTCTCAAAAACAATTCTTCGGGGTCCGAGTATCTCTTTTGCTGTCTACGGGCCGACCATCAACAGTCTTAGGAGCGAGTTCTGGGAAGAACTCTCTGCTATCCGCCAGAATTTCAAAGGTCCCATTTGCTTCGTCGAGGACTTCAACTCCATCAGATTTACATCTGAGAAATCTTCTGGGACTTCCTCTTTTTCCCAGATGGTAGCGTTCTCTGACTGGATCGACAGAAATAGCCTGATAGATCTTACCCTTTCAGGTTCTAGATTCACTTGGACGAACGGAAGATTGAATTCAATATTATATAGATTGGACCATTTTATTATCTCTTCTGAATGGCTGACCCTCCAGCCTTCCTCCTTTCAGTCGATTCTTCCCAGGATAACGTCGGATCATTGGCCCTTGATCTTATCGGCTGAGGAGGTAGACTAGGGCCCGAAGCCGTTTCGTTTTGTTGGCTTCATGTGACAGGATTCAAATCGATGATCGCCGACTGGTGGAAAGAAGCTCAGTCCCAGGGCTACGCGGGATATTTTCTTTGCTGGAAATTAAAGCTCCTGAAAGCTAGACTCAAGCAATGGTCCATAGAGGAAAAACTCCGATCGGAACAAGAGATGGGATCGATCGTTGATGAAATCCAGAGGATCGACTCTCGAGCTGAAAGCAGCCCAATGTCTTCTGATATTCTGGCGACTAGAATTTAGTTAGTTCAGGCTCTTTCAGCAAAGATTTATCAGCAGGAAATCTCCTCGAAGCAGAAAACCTGTGCGAAATGGATCAAGGAAGGGGATACGAATACGAGATATTTCCATAAGCTCGCATCTATTCAAGCAAAGGCTAACCGTATCAGTTACATGACGTTAGACGGGAAATGGACAGATGACAGAGACACGATCTGGTCATCGACGGTTTCTTTCTTTCAAAGTCTTCTTCAGAAAGAGTGTTGGGCCAAACCTCGCTTGGACAACCTTCGTTTCAAATGCATCAGTGAAGATGACAGCAGGCTTTTGGAGTCTCGGTTCTCGAAGGAGGAAGTCCTATATGCTGTAAAGGAGCTTGTTGGTGACAAATCTCCTGGCCCGAATGGTTTCCCTATTATCTTTTTTCAGGTGTTTTGGGACCTTCTTCAGGAGGAAGTCATGGCCTTTTTTAACGAATTCTTCGACAGTGGCAGATTATCCAAAAAATTAGGGCCACTTTTATTGCGTTAATCCCGAAACATCTGGGAGCCGCTGAGTTTAAGGACTTTAGACCCATCAGCCTTTTAGGTAGCTTGTATAAAATTCTGGCTAAGGTGCTTGCCAACAGATTGAAGAAAGTCATTGCCTCTGTTATAAGCCCAAATCAATGCGCATTCATTCCAGGAAGACAAATAACTGACGCAACTCTTATCACCAACGAATGCCTCCACTCGTGCTCCCATTCCAATAAGAAGTATATTCTCTGTAACCTGGATATGGAGAAGGCTTATGATCATGTCGATTGGGCCTTCCTCCTCTACATGTTAAACAGGATGTGCTTCAGCGATCTATGGTGTAAATGGATCGAGGAATGTATCAGCTCCGCCTTCCTTTCCATCATTTTAAACGGATCTCCGAAAGGTTTTTTCAAAAGTTCTTGTGGCCTTCGACAAGGATATCCCCTCTCCCCCTTCCTCTTTCTCATCATCGGAGAAGCTTTATCTACTATGATCCTCAAAGCCCAGTCAGAGGGTTTATTCAAAGGAATCCAAATGAAAGGAGTGCCCGATCCGATATCCCATGTCCAATTTGCTGACGACATTTTAATCTTCTCTGAAGCCACTCCTAAGTCCGTTGCCAATTTGCGTACGGTGATCAGATGCTTTGAAGCCGTGGCAGGAATGAAGGTCAATTTATCCAAGTCGAATATCTATGGGGTTAATTTAGATGATCAGGAGCTTGCTGCTCTAGCTGACCTTATGGGATGCGCTCTCAGATCCCTCCCAACTGTTTTTGTGGGTCTTCCTTTAAGCTTTGGGCTGCCCCACAAACAGTAATGGGAGAGTGTCCTCCAGAGATTTCGATATTGCTTAGTTGGGTGGAAGTGTCGTCATCTTTCCATTGGAGGGAGACTCACGTTAATCAAAGCCGCTCTATCCAACCTCCCTACCTACTTCATGTCCCTTTTTCGGTGCCCAGCTGCGGTCCTCAAATCCATCAACAAGATCAGGCGCAACTTCCTTTGGAGCGGTACGGAAGATAGGAAGAAGTTCAACCTAATGAATTGGAGAGATGTTTGCGAACACTTCGAAGACGGTGGAGGTGGGATCAAAGACCTCAAGTTGATGAATCGGGCCCTCCTCGGTAAATGGATTTGGAGACTCGTTTACGAAAAGGGCAATCTATGGAATATTATCATTAAAGGAAAATATGGGAAATCGAAAGGAGGCTGGTGGACGACCGACTCCTCCTTACATAGGGCCTTGGCAATATGGAGAGGTATTAGTCGCTTGAAAGACGAGATCAGCCGTATGATTAGCTTCGAGGTGGGCAGGGGTGAGAGTATCCGTTTCTAGCACGACATTTGGGTAGGAGACATGCCTTTAAAGGTCAAAGTCCCATCCATCTATCGGGTGGCAAGCAAGAAGAACAATGTCATAGTTAAAAACTATTCTCTGGTAGCTGACAAGGTCGTTTGGAATATTCAATGCAGAAGGAATCTTCAGGATTGGAAAATAGATCAATATGTCACTCTGATGCAACTCATCTAAACCGTTCCCCTTAATCAACTCCGTAACGACAACATCATGTGGAAAGCTGACAAATCTTCCGTTTTTACGGTCAGGTCATTCTAGAAAATCTTATCAGCCAACAACGGATCTAGTCAACATCCCCATTTCATTTGGAAGTATGCTGCTCCCCCTAAGTTTCAGGTTTTTGGTTGGTTGGTAGGGTACAACAGAATCCTCACTCTGGACAATCTCAGGAGAAAAGGTCTGATCCTACCGAACGTTTGTTTATGTTGCATGTCCGCTGAAGAATCGGTGAATCACTTGTTGATCCACTGTCCTTTCGCCAATTCTGTCTGGTCAGCCCTCCTCTCTTGTTTCAAAATTAGTTGGTGTTTTCCTAAGGACATGGATATGCTTCTTAAAGCTTGGCATGGGGTCAGAATAGGCAAATCTAAATTCAGAATTTGGCGATTAGGAATTCTGTCGGTTTGGTGGGCTCTTTGGTTAGAAAGGAACAGAAGATGTTTTCATAATGAAGTGAAGCCCTCCCATGTAGTCTCCTCTAATGTCAAATATTTCATTGCTGAATGGGTGCCCTCTAGGGAGGGGACCAATGTAGATCTTTCTTTTCTTCTGTCTTTAGGGTCTGCCGTCTCAGCAGTCCCCTTATATCATGTTCTTCCTTTCTTTCTAATACAAGTTATATTTTTTAAAAAAAAGATATTAGAAAACAGTAACTGTGATGACCATTATGCGATACAGGCCAGTAAAGCCCAATTTGAAAAAGAAAAAAAAAAGGAGGCGGGGACCAATACATGTTTTCCCTATTTATTTATTTTTAACCATTACGGTACGTAACAACCATAAGGCCAGTCGTTATGGCCACCATTACCGTTATTTAATACCCCATTACAACTATTCACAAGCAGAATGCAAAAGAGAGCTTAGACAATATGGGAAAACCTTGAAAGACAAAATCAAAGAAAGAAAAGAACAAAGCACTTTTTTCATAATTGTAATCATAATGTTAATTATAAAGTTCTAGCATTACACTTTTACCCTCTTTTGGGAGCTTTTAACCCAGTATTTATTAGGCTTTGAGAACCTTAGCTTCCCAGCTTTCATCACAAAAATTGTATCACAGTCCTACAAACAAATGATTCTTTTATCAACACAAAAGACACAAGGTAGAACAAGTATGCAGGACCTAAAACTACTCTTAGTTCGTTTGTTTACATATAGAATGAAGATAAACTATAATAGTTAGGATGGTTGTGAAAACTAAAGACTCATTTAATTTGAATAACATCTCAATAAGTAACCCCATTTTCCCTTTCTTTAAACCTTCAAACATCGCAAGTTCAATCATTTTCCTTGAAACTCCTACATTAGCAGTCAGAATTTACCAAAAAAGGGAAAAGAAAATAATGAAGTACATAAAAACAATTAGAGAAACATTCACTGCTAAGCCCAAACTACAGGCTTTTCAGTTGGGGTGAGGCCAGTGTCCCATAAAGTTGGGGTGGAGGATAGTAGGTTATGGAGGGAGGCTACCTTTAAATGATACAAACAATTCTGGTGGTCCATGGTCCCCCCCCCCGATGTGCAATGTTGCAAAAGAACTCACCTACTGGATAATTGATGGGGACATCACATCACGCACGTCTTTACACACATATCAGAGCAGGCGGGCCCCCGTCTCCCTGTGGCTAGTTGAGTACCCACTCGAGTCTAGAGGTGGAGTTGAACCCCCCACATAGTATGTACGAGTATCGTTGAAGACCCCACATCGGGAAGGTGGTTGTGGATTGCATGGAGGGATGAGCTTGGCCGAGTTTTGACTATTGGATTGCAAGGACGGCATGATCGGACTATTGGATGCAACTTGATCGTCGTAGCCCATCTTGATCATGGACATCATCGGGACCCATCAGGCTCTTAGGATGGTTTAGATTATTTTATGCTTTAGTACTTTGGTTAGTTAGTTGATTTATTAGACTATATTTCCATTTCTTTTTTAGTAGGGGGTATTTTGAAATAACTAACTTAGGGGGTATAAAGCAAACCATGTTTTACTTAAGCTGTTTTTTGTAAAACTCCAAATCTGGAGCTATAAAGGGCCTTGGATGTCCAACCCTAATGGGATGGTATTTTGAATGAAATTTTGAGAATTTTCTCTTATGCTCTTTTGAATGGAGTTCTTTTAATGGTGTGAAGCCATCCCCTTGGTATGAAATCAAGAGGAAAGTACCTTGGAGTGAATCCAAGACTGTTCTCTCTTCTCTCTTTGGAGTGAATCCAAGACTATTCTCTCTTCTCTACCAAATATATCCTCTCTCTCTCTCTCTCTCTCTCTCTCTCTCTCTCTCTCTCTCTCTCTCTCTCCTAGCACCCAAAACCCAAATCCATCCACCCAAACCCTTTCTACTCAACCCCACCTGATTGTGTACAAATTCGACCATCAAAACTCCTTCACAAAACCCTAACCCTAATTTATAGTTTTCGCTTCTTTCGTAACCCTAAATCTCCTTTTTCTTCCATAAACCCTAATTTGCCTCAATCTCCTTTGGATACAAGTGATTTTCCTTGATTGATAGCCTATCTCTATATTAATTTGGGAGTTTCTTAATCCCATTGGGAGTCTAGGACCGATTGCTTGAGTATGTTAACGGTTCTCATTCTGAACATATATTAGCCTAGGGACCCAACATATTGTGCACTTGCTTACTATTTTGGATTGATATGAGATTGCTGAAATTTATGGTTTGTTGCTCATATATGATCTGAAATTCTGATTTTAACATCACTTTAAGATAGAAAATTTCATCCTGCATCAAAGTCTAGGTTAACATAGGGTAGATTCTTCTTAAATCTATAATAGGATTGTTCATCGTCATGCATAGTGTAGATCATCATATTGTGGCATTCTAGAGTCGGTTATTCCCATATTTATACCACTAAAATTTTGTTATTAACTAATTAGCAATTTACATAGCTGAAATTTTCAAGTACTAGATGTTTATCATGGTGTATTGTTGAAATTTAGCCTGAGTATTATTTTAGCATATTATTGAGAATACTAGTTCTATTCCTTTAGCTATATCATTGTTGAATTTTCTTAGCACCCATCATTTCCATGCTACATTGCTGAATTTTTAGTATCAAGGCCTTTCATTGGTTACGTTGCTGGATTTTTAGGGGAGAAGTGTTTCTTTGGTCATATAGAGTCATATAGGGTCATCTAGAGTTGTCTAGGATCATCTAGGGTCGTGTTGAGTCTTCAACTTAGGTTTTTTAGTGCATGCCCATGCCATCTAGGTGTGGTTTTGGTCTTCACCCTACCACCATGAGTCAAAAACTGATTCTCGAGGCTCTTTATGCCATAACTAGACGGCTTGATGCCCTTGAGGCTCAAAGTAGAACCACCAACAATCATATAGGTCAGTTGGAGACTTCCCTTCAAGCAAACTCTAACAATCGGGAAGATGGCCAATCCCAAGTGGGAGGTGCAGAGGAAGATCACATTGGAGGTCACGTTGGTGGACGTGGCCGAGGTGTTGGCTACAATGGGGTGTGTGCCCAACCACCTCGTGGAGAGTATCTAAACCACCATGATCCTAATGATCATGTGATGAAAAACGTCAAGATCAAAGCCCCTAGCTGTGATTGTCATCTGAACCCAAAGGCTTTCTTCGACTGGTTTGCAAACATGGACCACTACTTTGAGTGGTACGAGATGTCTGATCGCCGTTGTGTGAGGTTCGCCAAGATGACGTTGGTGGGCCAGGCTAAATTATTTTAGACCAATCTTGAGTGCAAATTACAAAGGTCTGGATAAGACCTGATTGTAAATTGGGTCAAGATGAAGGAAGCAATGAAGGAAAAATATCTTCCTCTTTCATATCGCCAAAAATTAATGAATCAATGACAATCCCTTCGCCAAGGAATAATGCCTGTGAAGGATTACATCACCAGATTTGAATAGTACGTGATGGGATGTAATGTCGAGGAGGACCCAATAGTGACTTTTTGGCATTTTAGGATGGGCCTTCGATCCGATATTCAGCGTGAACTACTCTTTCATGATGTTGGCACCCTTGAGTATGCCTATCAGTTGGTGAAAGAACTTGAGTAATATTTAAAACCGCAATTTGGGAGACAGTTTGACCCTTGTAAGTCCAATGTTAAGACCACTCCTTAGGGAGCGAAGTCTAACTCTGCGAGTCAACCCAAACCCTTTGCTAGCACTCAAAGTAATTAAAAGGACATTAAAGGCACATGAGTCGTCAATACCCATTCACAAGGGGGCGAATCCAGGGGGTAACTAACAAGGATTTGGCCATTTCGCTCATGAGTATCCCACAAAAGAGCGAACTAAGACCCTCATGACTGGAGAGTAGGAGAAAGATGAAGATGACCAGGGTAACTATGAAGAACAAGAATATCATTCTATAATTGATGCTAGCTAGTGATGGAGAAAAAGAGGAGACCATACCACATGCAGTTGTCAGGGGTATGAGATAAAGGGATTAATTCACCACGTGGCCAAGGACCTAACCCATGGGATGTGGGGCTTGGATTATGAGATAAAGGGATTGATTCACTACACTATCAATTCGAGCTTTTAGAGCAAGTGGTTAGTTGTCCTGCATCGGTATCATTAAACGTTTTTGCACATTTTTAGGAGTCGGTTTACCAATTTATCCAAAAATAAATAAAAAATGGTTCTTTCTTAAATTTTATTTGGGGAAGGGATGATTTAACTATTTTCAACCTGGACGTAATCATGTATGAGAATAGCCCTACATATTTTTCTAATTTGTATTTTTACCTCTTTTTATTGCTTTTGTGTTTTTCCCCCTTTATCAATTAATTATGTAATTCATTGCATATGTATATGTATTTTTTTATAAGATGAGATACATATAACCTATTATGTATTAAAGCATGTATTAATATTGATTTTTTTAAAACTTGTGTTTTTTTTATTAAAATGATCATAAGTATGTTTTTTTGTGCAATAGCATGTATATGATTTGTATATGCATTAAAATATGTATATATTGATTTTTTTTCAACTTCTTGTTGTTTTTCCAGTTTGCTGAATTTGTTTTGCTTTTTAGAGGCCAAAGACTCAAAAACTCAGTTTTAGCAGTTTAAGCTGGCAGACATCATTCTTACCAAGTAATGATACGCTACACCATTCAATACATGTCGAAAACACATATACAAGAATATTGTTGCATTCCCTTCTTCACTGTGATGCCTTTCCACATTTTTGGTTAAAAGCAAATCACTCGGTAAAGACCAAAATGGGTCTATTATGGTCCAATATTGAGAATTTTTCGCCTAGCGAGTTTGCACTCTGATAGCAATATTCAAGACCTTGGTCTGGATCGTAAATCCTACAATTTACAATTTAAGTTGAAAGCAAAGCGATTTTAATCCCACCTTGAATCCCATTTTTGATGAATCATACGATTCTATTATTTGAATCTCACAATTTACGATTCAAATTATACTTGTTCTCTTCTATTTTATGCTTTATTTGGCTTTCATTTTATGTTTTTAAATTGATGGGAGCTTTAGGAATCATTTAAAAAAGGTCAATTATTTTATTTTGGTCTTTATAAGAGATTAACGATGGATACTCTCTTCAACGTTAAATCGCATTGCATTTTCTTATGATTTCTTACTTCTTTACTTGTCAAAATGCCAAATTGATGTATGACTTATCTGGAATGTTTCTATGGATGGTTGTGATCATGTTGACTTATATGTATCATGGTATTGATGCTTAGAAATCAAAATATCTTTTTCCTCAGTCTATAGAATCAAATGTTGTTTTTTCTAACGTGATTCTAGTTCTACACTCAAGAAAGGTAAACGCATAATCAATGCTGTCGTCAGTAAGTGGGCCAAGAACCAGGCCCGCACCTGCCCCACTAGAAAAGTGGTCAAATCCCAACTTGAGCCCAGATCCTTATTTCCTAAGGCAGAAAATCATGACTAGGCTGGGTTTGCAGGGCCTCGACCAGCCCATAGCTAGCCGTAACAATACTCACAGTTGACTAAAAAGATATATTTTATTTTTTGAATTAGAGAAGGTCTCAAGTTCAACCCATCAGATGATAAGTTACGGCCCATCAAGCAAATAGCTTCCAACCTTTCAAGCATGTGACATCCAACCCATTCAATAGGTTGGCCCTATTATGAGGATCACCTTGTGCAGAAATCAACCATATCCACCCTTCGAGTGAACCACACTTGTATATTGCTATTTATCAATGGCTAGACATTGTTTTCTATGGTGTGGGCCACCTGATGATTAAAAAGGGCTAAACTCTGCAATAGCTCATCCTGACAGGAGCAGATTAGGTGAGACCCCAGACTAACCCAAGACGATGTGGCCCTTACCGTGGCGCCCACCTTGATGTATGTATTCTATATCCACGCCGTCCATCCATTTTTCCAGATCATTTTAGGGCATTATCCCAAAAATGAAATAGATTCAGTTATCAAGTGGACCATACCATAGGAAAGAGTGGTGATTGACCATTAATTTTGGATCAATCTGATTTTGTTTTTTCCCTTCATCCAGGCTTATATGACCTTATCAACAGATTGGTTGGAAAATAAACACTACAGAAACATTAATGTATGGAATAGAGAAAATCATAAGAAAATTCAGAAATCAAGCAACAAAAAACTTCTGATTTTTTTTTATTTTATTCCTCGTATCCAGGATTACGTCCTGGATCATTAGATAGGAATCCAAAGATGAAGAGAGAAGCAAAGAATATCACTACTATGTAAACGAAGAGGTGCGCCCTAAGAAGTTTTTAATGGTGGACCATTCAATCACCGCTGTTTCATATGGTATGGTTCACCTGGTAATTGGATTTGCTTCATTTTCTGGGATAATGCCCTAAAATGATCTGGAAAAATAGATGGACAACATTGATACAAAATATATAAATCAAGGTGGGCCCCACGGTAAGGGCCACACCATCTTGGGTGAGTCCAAAGTCTCACCTAATCCCCTCTCCATCCTGACTGTGAAATCAACCCGTTGGAAGGATTGGATGTCTCATGCATTTAAAAGATTGGAAGTTTATATGATGGATGGACATTACATTGCGATCCAACTAGTTCATAGAGTGGATGGACAATATTTGTGATCCAACCAGTCGGACTCGGACCGAATCGTTCGATCCTAAATCGAGTCACCGCATTCCTCATCCTAACTTGCAGTGCGAACCAGATCAGACTCGACCGACTCCGATTCGTCAATCTTCTGATTAAATAAATAAAATGAAACCCTAGAAAATGCTTCTTCCTTTTATTTATTTATTTATGTGAAATTCAAATACCTGACGCAAGCCTTCTCCCAATTTGAGGGTTTGATTCGACATGCTTGAAAGATCCAAAATAATATCTCTGGGAACCTAAGCAAAAAAACAATATTCAGTGACGGTAGAGGTGCGTAGGGTGCACTGCGGCGTAGTGTAGGAGGGAGTGCTTAGGATACTTACGACTGCTTGGTCGACGAAGGTTGTTGGATGCTTTGAATTCGGGGGCTTTCCGTCCATGGCTCAGATGAAGAAGGAGAGGGATTTTCCCGGAATTGTTAATCTGCCCGAGTGCTTTCCTAACGATGGGCGGATACCAGAGGAGAATAGCAGGAGGAGTATGGCTGGAAGTCGGGCAGGTGGGTCGGGTTGGTGCTCAACCCTAACCCAACCCAAGGCTCCTATACCTCAACCCTAACCCAACGCAACCCAACCTCGGGTTGGAAATTCTCGACCCAAGCCCAACCTAAGTGGGCTTGGTCGGGTTGATTCGGTTGGCCGAGAGTATACGTGTAATATTTTCATTATTACATTAGTTTGTTATATTTTAATATAAGACTTATTTTTTGTATCTATAATTTTATTAATTACATATGTAATTATTCGGCATAACAAAATTCATTTTTTTTCTTTTAAAAAAAGTTTGAATATAAGACAACTGTTGGGGAAAAATATGACAAGTCCGAAGACTCGGTTATGGAATGGACCAACTCCACTAACTCAGTCCGGGAGTTCGAGGCAATAAGCCTAATCGAGGCAAGAGACCTAAATGCCTAAAGGAGAAACTTAGCTCAGTTTATAAGGAATAAAAACTCCAACCGAGATTTATAAAGTCATGAGCTAAAGGCAGATAACATAGATGCCTGAAGTTGACTCGGACAACGAGGCAGCAACATCTAAAAGGCCGATTAAGGCCTTAAGTTCAGAAGCTGCCCGACCAACCATAAAACTGACCCAATTAGGTCAGTTATAAGGTCGGCTATCGGAGTAAGAGAGGATTCGATTACGGATCGGTTCCATCTCGCCCGACAGATGGCAAACAACATTACCCAGAAGGCTGGTCCAGATTAACTCGTTATTAGAGTCGGTCAAAACTGGGCCAAGTAAGGAAAAGACGGCGTGAATGAAAATGTTGTCCCGGAAATCTCGTAAAAGGATCCCTGATCCCGAGGATCTCGAGATCGGATGGAGACTAAAAACGGATTGAAATCAAATCTCCAAAATAACAAGGAAAGAATCCATGCACAACGGGATCCTTCTATTCCTATAAATACAGAGAACACTCCAAGTCGAAGGGTCGGCAGAAAACCTTTCACAAAAATCCTTCCTACTTTGTCCCATCACTGACTTTAGCATCGGAGGGTCCCCTTCTCTAGCCAGGGTATCCTTTGTTTCATCCTTGCGCAGGTGGAAAATCGGAGGAAGGGTTACCAGTTTTTTGCATCAACAGATTGGTGCCGTCTGTGGGAAGCGGTACAAAAAGTCATTTTTCAGGCTCTACCCAGTAGTTTCAAATAAGTTCCAATGGTGAGGACTAGAAAAACTGGTCAAAACGAGCCTGCCGAGGCCGTTACTGCACCACCGGCTCTTAAAGGTCCGTTGAGTGCGAACTGGGCCCAAGGGGTTTAGAACCAACCCGACAACCGACAAGGCCCTGTCCCCCATCCAGCATCTTCCATTTCGACCAAGCAAAATCAACGAAACTGAGGAAACAGTCGGCTAAATAAGGAAGTCTAGGAGCTCAGGACCAATCTGAACTATATGAAGCAGATGCTGGAGCAAATCCATCATCAGCAAGTTCCGATCCAATATGGTAGTGGACTGGCAAATACTCCGCAACAATTCGCCGACCCTCAGCCTATTGCTCTGCAATCTATCCTTCAGTCGAGTCAGCGCCAGGGTCCGACCGAGCCTATGCTCGCCCATTCCGTAACCGCCCTGCTACCAACTTTCGATCTGCGACACGAAATAGATTGGAGGAGGCACAACATGCCTCCGATTGAAGGTACGACAGATAGTGACAAATCCTGGAAAGCCAACCTTTAGGACTTCAAGAGAGAAGTACGAGAAGAGATTGCAAACATGAAGCAGGGTCGTGATACACATCAGACGAGGCCCGAGGCAAAAGCGTCTCCATTCATAGAAGAAATAATGCAAGCTCGATTACCAGAATGATTCCGCCTTTCGCAAATCACACTTTTCACCGGCAAGATCGATCTAACCAAGCACATCAAATGCTTCCGAACATATATGGAACTGCACGATGCCTCAGACGTTATGATGTGCCGAACCTTTTCCCTCACCTTAGCCGACGTACCTTGACTTTGGTTCAAGCAGTTGAAACCGAAGTCCATTAGCTCATTCGCAGAGCTTAGCGAGGCCTTCCTCACTAATTTCATTAGTGGGAAGAAAAAGTTGAAGCCGCCTGCGCACCTGAGCAACATAATGCAAAAGGAGGGAGAGTTGTTGAAAGACTCTATCAAGCATTTCAATTTCGAGTCGCTCCAAGTTCGGAATTGTTCAAACGAAACAGCACTCAATTCGCTCATGCAAGGCGTCGGAGATAAGCCGTTTCTGACATCCTTTGATAAGAACCCGCCTACCACTCTGGCTAAGTTTATGGCCCGGTCAGACAAGTATGCGGATGCCGAGGAAATTCAGATCATGCGCGAAGCCATCCAAAACGCAAAAGTCCCGGCCAAAGAGTTAGCAAAGAAAGAAGTTGACTCGGCCAGTGGAAAGAAACGTAAAGATGATTGAACGCGTGATGATCGTAAGTCGGGTAAACGGTCAGACCGTAAGTTTTTAACATATACACCGCTCAACAAGCCACAAGAGCAGGTTTTGATAGAGATTAAGGGTGAAGGATTCGTCAATTGACTAGATAGGCTCCGAAGCAATCCAAACCGACGGAGCAAAAACAAGTACTGTCATTATCATTGCGATCATGGGCATAACACAAGTGATTGCTATCACTTAAAAGAAGAAATCGACCGACTCATCAGAGAAGGCTGTCTCAGAGAGCACGTCGAGAGAACCGGGATAACGGAAGAACATCCAAGTGACAACCAACCCACAGAGGAAATCTGAACCATTGTCGGTGGTCCCTGAGGTGGAGGCGATTCAAATAACGCTTAGAAAAACCACGCCAGGAGCATCAGTCGGCCCAAGTCCGAGATCCTGATACTAACTCAGCCTCTGAAAGAAAAGAAAAGGAAAAATATTGTGTATCGTTTACTGACGAAGACGCTTGAGGCATTTGTCATCCGCACGATAGCGCATTGGTCATCACCCTCATGATAGCAAACTGCAAAGTATTCCGCATTCTTGTGGATACAGGGTCGTCCGCAGACGTTTTGTTCACTCAAGCATTCGACAAAATGGGTGTCTAATGGTCGACTTTAGGGCTAGTTCACACCCCATTAATCGGATTCTTTGGTGGCCGAACACTCCCCGAAGGAGTCATTTCACTGCCACTCACTGCGGGTAACTTTCCGCCCAAGTAACAGTAATAGTCGACTTTCTGATAGTTGACCAGCCATCGGTCTACAATATTATACGTGGCCAACCCTCTCTGAGCCTTCCCCAAGCTGTGGTATCAACATACCATCTCTCTATGAAATTCCCGACCGAGTCGGGAGTGGGAGTCGTGAAGGGCGATCAACAGGATTTACGGCGTTGCTACGCAACCGCTGTGAAAGCTCCGGCCGATGTAACCACGATTGAGTCATTGGATCCTCAGGCCAGGACATATGAGCGAGGTTAGCCGGTAGAAGATCTTATTCCATTGCCCCTGTTCGAGACAAACGAGTCTAAAATAGTACAGATTGGCTCATCTCTGCAGTCACCTCTGAAAGACAAGTTGATATCACTACTCCAACGGTACGTCAATGTATTCGCATGGAGTCATGAGGACATGCTAGAGATCGATCCCTCGTGATAACTCACCGACTTAACATAGATCCGAACTACCGATCGATCCGACAGAAATGATGCGCGCTCGGCTCTGAAAGGTATGCCATCATTGAAGAAGAGGTCAGCAAGCTCCTCAAGGTGAAATTCATCAAGGAGATTTACTATCCGGAATAGGTAGCTAACGTCGTCCTCATGAAGAAAGTCAATGGGAAGTGGTGAGTCTGTATTGACTATACCGACTTAAACAAAGCCTGCCCAAAGGATAACTTCCCTCTTCCGAGGATTGATCAGCTGGTAAACAGCACGGTAGGGCATGAGCTTCTTAGTTTTATGGATACTTATTTTGGGTATAATCAAATTGTAATGCATCAATCAGATAAATCTAAGACTACCTTTGTCAACGACAAAGGACTTTACTGTTATCGAGTAATGCCATTTGGTCTAAAGAATGCAGGAGCGACGTACCAACGATTGGTAAACAAAATATTCGTTTGGCAAATCGGTCGAACCCTGGAAGTATACATTGATGACATGCTTGTCAAAAGTATACATGTGGCCGATCATATTGCCGACCTAGAGGAGATGTTCCTCATTCTTCGCAAATACCCCATGAAGTTAAATCCGAGAAAGTGTACCTTTGGGGTCAGCTCGGGTAAATTTCTCGAATTTCTGGTCAGCCAACGAGGAATCGAGGCAAACTTAGAGAAAATTAAAGCATTACTCGACATAGAATCCCCAAAAACGATCAAGGATATACAAAAACTGACTGTACGAGTAGCCGCACTCAACCGCTTCCTTTCCCGAACTACCGATAAATATCTTCCGTTCTTCAAACAACTTAAGGGTCGGCAAATGGTAGAATGGACGGAAGAGTGTGGAGCAGCGTTCCAGCAGTTGAAGTCATACCTCAGATCTCCTCCTGTCTTATCGAAACCTGAGCCAGGGGAAGCTTCGCTATTGTACTTGGCAGTTTCAGACGCGACCGTAAGTTTGGCTTTTTTACGCGAGTATGAAGGAAAATAATTACTGGTATATTACATCAGCAAAGCATTATTACCTGTAGAAACAAAATACCCGCCTCTGGAGAAGGTTGCCCTAGTCTCAGTCGACTCCTCACGGTGACTTCGGCAATACTTTCAAGCTCATACTATCGTCGTCATGACCGACCTCCCACTCCATCAGATCCTTCAAAAGCCAGAAGCTTTCAGCCGACTAACGAAGTGGGCGATCGAGCTCAGCAAATTCGACATTCAGTATAAGCCGAGAGTAGCGATAAAAGGACAAGCTGTGGCCGACTTCAAAACTGAAGTTACACCACAATTCGACTCACTTACCGAGCTTGGAACCGAACAACCGACGACTGCTTCTCTCGAGTCTTCACCCGACCCAATCCCATAGAAGCTTTATGTCGATGGCTCATCCAACTCTAAGGCAAGCGGGGCCCGAGCAAACTTACATGTAATAAGCCTTAAGACTTGGATTTCAGGCCTCGAACAATACAGCAGAGTATGAAGCTTTGTTGCTCGGCCTTCGACTCGCAGCCAGTTTGGGTGTTACTCATCTCAACGTATTCAGCGACTCGCAGTTGGTCGTCAATCAAATTACTAGCGTGTATCAAACACGCAAAGAGCAACTAAAAGCATATATAGAGAAAGCAAAAGAGTTGATCGACGATTTTTAATTATGTATTATGACTCGGATCCCCCAAACAAAAAATGCCAAGGCCGATCTATAAGCAAAACTTGCCTCTGCCGACGAAGACGACATACCCAGGTTCGTTCCAATCGAGTACGTTGTTAAGCCGAGCATCGATGACCCGGTTAGCTCGACCGTACATTCAATCGATTCAGAACCCACTTGGCTCAACTCGATCGTCCAATATCTTGGCAGTGAAAAGTTGCCCGAGGATCGTGCCGAAGCCCGACGATTGAAAATCTAAGCTTCTCGTTACACTATACTTAACAGGGTGTTGTACAAAAAAGGATTCTTCGCTCCTTTACTACAGTGCCTAAATCCTGATGAAGCCGATTATGTACTGCGAGAGATCCACAAAGGGATCTGCGAAAATCACTCAGGAGGACGATCTCTCGTGCATAAGGTGTTGCGTCAAAGGTACTACTGGCCGACTATCCAGCACGACGCTCGTCCAAAGATGTGACAAATGTCAGTGATTCGCAGTCGTTCCAAAGCAACCCCCCGAAGAGCTGACCCCTATGGCAAGTCCTCAGCCCTTCGCGCAGTGGGGGATCGACATCATCGGGCCATTCACCTTGGGAAAAGGCCAGACCAAGTTTGTCGTCATTGCAGTAAACTACTTCACAAAATGGGCCGAGGCCGAACCACTGGCCAGGATAACTGAACAGAAGATCACGGACTTCATATGAAAAAAATATCGTCTATTGGTTTGGAATACCCTGAACCATTGTTATCGATAATGGGAAACAGTTCAACAACAGGCCATACCGAGAAATGTGCAACAATCACGGAATCAAAAACGTCTATTTCTCTCATCATCATCTTCAGACGAATGGACGGGTTGAGGCAGTCAACAAGATCATTAAACAGCATCTTCGAACCAAACTCGACCGAGCTAAAGGCGCATGGGCTGAAGAGCTTCATAAAATATTGTGGGCATACCGAACTACCGCTCGAACAGCCACGGGAGAAACTCTTTTCTCCCTTGCATATGCTTCGGAAGCCGTTACCCCGGTCGAGATCGAGTTGCCTTCAACCCGAGTCAACTCGTTTAATGAAGAAAACAACGAAGAATTGCTAGCTCTCGGACTCGATCTCGTAGAAGAACAAAGGAATAAAACTCGGTTGTGAATGATGGCTCGGCAACGCCAAGTAGCTTGATTTTACAATTCTCCAGTCAAGATTAGGCGCTTCCAAGTGGGTGACATGGTTCTCCAAAAAATGTTCTTAAACACAATGGAGGTTGGCGCGGGCACACTAGGACCCTATGTCGTCTCAAGCACCATCCGACCCGGAACATATCGATTAGAAGACCTAACTGGGCAATTACTACCCCATCCTTGGAATGCCGAGCATCTAAAGATCTATTATCCGTAGATCAGTCGTTAAGCATTCATGAAGACTCGGTTAAGTAAAAAATAAGCTGAGTCAAATGCAATAAGAAAACTAAGTATTTTCATTCATCAGTACGTGTTCTACATCGGATTACAGTAACTTTCACTGTGAGATTACATTGATGAAACTATAAAAATAAAGGAAAAAAGAGTCGGCCACAGGACGTTAAGTCTCCTCTCGGTTACAGATGCTTTCGAACCTGCCTAGTGTGCTTAAAGTGCTTGAAGCTTGGTGTGCTTAAAGTGCTTAACATCTTCGGACTAGCTTCAAGGTTCATCAGGAGCTAATACAGGAGGTGGCTTGGACTCAGCTGCTGCTACCACTCGGATCGACCTCCTGAGCTGCCTCAGGCTCGACCTTAGTACCAGCCGCAGCATCAGCAGACCCGGCTGGCTAGGCCTCCAGACCTTCAGAGCCAGAGGCACCTTTGTCAAATCCCGAGAGATCAAGGTCGGGGAAAGCTTCTTTCATCACTCCGATACACTTGGTATATCCGTCCTCATACAAGCGATCTCGTTCCTCTATATACTCTTGGGATTCAAGAAAGGCCTTTACGGCCTGGTCCCTGGCCTTTTCTTTGGCCTTCTCAATGGCAGCCCGGGTCTCAGCCTTAAGCCGAGCCAACTTATCTTTTGAGGAGGCATGAGCCTGAGGAATTCGCCGACTCTCCTCCTAGCCTCTTTCAATAGTGAGGTCGCATGGGCGCACTCGACCTTGGCATCCTCGGTGGACTTCCTAGCAAGCCTTAATTCGCCAGACAGTAAGTTAACCCGAGCCATAGAGGCTTCAAGTTGTGCTTCCGCCTCCGCTGCCCATTTTCAAGCTGCTTCAGCGTCTGCCACTCGATTCTGAGCCTCGGCCAGATCCAAGCTAGCCCTGAGCAAATAAGGAACGAACTGCAAAAGACAAATGCCAAATCAGATTAAAATTGAAGGAATCAGCAAGCCGAGTGAGAAGTCCGAGCCTTACCTCAAGGAGAATCTTTACAGCATGAGAGAGAGTTTGTCTCTGGGGAGCTTCGAAGAGGGCAGCGAACTCTTTCCCACTCCCGTGGGAAAGCATCCAAGGGACCATGTCCGACACAGCCCATTGGAAGAACACCCCTTGTTGAGTCATCTCCCCTCCTGAGGGCTCCCCTCTCTGCTCCTCCCTCTGTTTCGGGACCTGCTCTGCAACGGGTCTTGGCTCAAAGGCCACTTGAGGCTTAAGAGCTGCCTGGGCCTGAGAGTCGGGGGCTGCCACTTCCGCCACCGCGTCCGCCACTTCCGCCCCTTCCTCCAAGTCTATGGTCGGGACCTCGGTCAGGACGGCCGGTGTGGCTTGCCCCTTAGCCTTGGAGACCGTCTTTGGTCTCTTGGGAGGACGAGTCTCGGATCGAGTCTCCGACCGAGGAGGAGCTTTCATCTTGGAAGGAGGACGAAGAATGGGCCTTGCCTCAGCCATCTCTGCACCAAGAAAAGCAAGACAAGTCAAAAAAGTTAGAAGAAGATGCAACCAGACATCCATAAGCTACCTGTCATGGCCGAGTCTAAACCCGAGAGAATAAGAAGATCCGGTTAGAGAAGTGTTTTCCAAGATCGCTCCTCTGGATCCAACGCCTTCAGATCTTTGCTTCGCTCTAGGGCGTCGGCTCCTAGTTTCGGCCTGCGTGTAGGGATATCTACAGATCACATTCAGTCAGGCTCAAAAAATATGATGGTATAAGGAGATAAAGAAAAAGGGCATGCCGAGTCACCTGCTTGGGAGAATGCCCGAGGAACGCGAGATTCGAAGAGTCCTGGCTCGGCAATCTCCCAGCGGCCACACCCTAGAACCATCTGTCTCTCCAGTGCTTGTTGGAGGTAGGAAGGTCAGTTATCAAATGTCCGCCCTTATTCCTCCAAGCACACAGAAAATACCAGCCAGGCTGTTGCGAGTTCGGTCGTACTTGGTACAGATGGAGAAACTCATCGATAATCAGTGAGGGCTGCTCTGTCTCAGCCAACAACATCGAGCATCCGAACAAGTTCCTCCATCCATTCGGAACTATCTGCCCCGGTGCAATCTGGAGCCGAGAAAGTATATCCCGAGCAATGCCTTGGAGGGGCAGACACAAGCCGCATTGTAGAGCAACTTGGAAGATTGCGACCATCCCAGCCGGAGGATGGTCAGGTAACTCACTTGGCAGAGGAAGGTGAAGGATAACCGAGTCCGGACATGATACCCGGCCCTGATCCTATCCAGGTCCGCCTCGGTCAGGACCGAGGGAACCAGACCCTTCTGCTCATCTCCTGCCTATCCTCCCTCGACCGCCAATTCAACGGTTCTCGCCGGTCTCCGTGTGGGGACCGACTCAATGGTCCCTTCAATCCCCTCATCCTCTTACTCCATTTCCTCCCCAGGAAGATTAGGTCTGCTAGGGGCAGTCGTCAGAGACGTCTCTTCGCAAGAGGGACCCACAGAAGCAGGGCACTTAGTCGAAGATCCAGTTACCCTCTCCGAATACTAGAAGGCTTCATTGGCACCAATGGCCATCTTCGCCAGCAGCAAGGGCGATTCCGAGACATTTCAGAAATGTCTTGCTTCGCCCTCGTCACCAGAAGCTCCCTCCCGGGGACTCTAGGAACCACGCATTGCCATTGAAATTCAAAAAGAAAGGAAGGGAGAGAGTTTGAAACTCACCGGAGATGGCGATACAGACCGAAAAAGGGGTGAACGTGGAAGCGAAAATCAAGGAGGAAGAATGAAAATGGCGAAGGGCGGGAGAACTATGAAAACGAAAATGGGAAGAGGAGAAAACACACGAAAATGAGGAAGGGGCGTCCCGCTCCTCCTTATATAGCCCGGCCACGTGGCAAGGGCATTTAAGGAGGAGTCGTATCGACGGTTGTTTCGACTCCCCCGCCTAACACGTGGCGCATGCCAACTGATGGAGGCGCTGCTCCCGCCACGCGTCCGAACCTCGTTGGCCGAAGAAACGCTCTGACGGCTTCTTGCACGTGCGACCTCGACCAACGAATTGACGCAGTTCAGGATGACATACGAACATTAAATGTCTCATCATAATATCGGTCTCCAGTCTAATCTGACCCAAAACTTTACTCATTGGCATCAACATAGTTGACACAATGAGTAAGGAGGCTTATTGTTGGGAAAAAATATGACAAGTCCGGAGACCCGATTATGGAATGGACCAACTCTACTGACTCGATCCGGGAGTTCAAGGCAATAAGCCTAACCAAGGTAAGAGACCTAAATGCTTAAAGGAGAGACTTAGCTCAGTTTATAAGGAATAAAAACTTCAACCAAGATTTATAAAGTCATGTGCCAAAGGCAGATAACATGGATGCCTGAAGTTGACTCGGACGACGAGGCAGCAACATCTAAAAGGCCGATTAAGGCCTTAAGTTCAGAAGTTCCCCAACCAACCGTAAAACTGACCCAATTAGGTCGGTTATAAGGTCAACTATCGGAGTAAGAGAGGATTCGATTACGGATCGGCTCCATCTTGCCCGACAGATGGCAAACAACTTGACCCAGAAAACTGGTCCAGATTAACTCGTTATTAGAGTCGGTCAAAACTGGGCCGAGCAAGGAAAAGACGGTGTGAATGAAAATGCTGTCCCGAAAATCTCGTAAAAGGATTCCCGATCCCGAGGATCTCGGGATCTGATGGAGACAAAAAACAGATTGAAATCAAATCTCATAACAGGGAAAGAATCCCTGCATGACGGAATCCTTCTATTCCTATAAATACAGAGAACACTCCAAGTCGAAGGGTAGGCAGAAAACCTTTCACAAAAATCCTTCCTACTTTGTCCCATCACTGACTTTAACATTGGAGGGTCCCCAGCTCTAGCCAGGGTCTCCTTTGTTTCATCCTTGCGTAGGTGGAAGATCGGAGGAAGGATTATCAATTTTTTGCATCAACAACAACTATTCCTTTAAAGGTCATGCATCATAGCACGCAATCTATTTGGGAGAGAGAAATTCGGCATATCTTGTTATCTTCTTTTTTTTTACACCCCCCACACACTCACACTGCATATCTTGTTATCTTGAGTCCTTGAAAATTATGTGAATAATTAAGACCTAATATCATTAGTGTGCCTTTGACACAAATGATCCATACTCAATTATAATTTATAAGTAATTATATATTAATCCGGTTCAGGTTGGGTTACGCAACCCGATACTTCAACCCGAGCCGAACCCAAGTTTTATTGGGTTGGTGTTTGTATAGCCCAAGCTTGAAATCGGACCCAATATATTATGCCCGAGCCCAGCCCAATGTTGGGTCAGTCACGAGTCAGTCGAGTTGAACCCGCCCAACTTTCAGCCCTGAGGAGTGGAGGGAGGCGCGCAAGATTGTTGTGAGTATTTATAGGGAACTTGACTCGAAGACGTGCTTGATGTGCTCGGGTTTTTAGTTTGTATGTGTGGGGCCCAGGGTCCAGTACTTCTTCTGACCATTGAGGTGTTGGGCCCTATGCAGGAGATTTCTAGATTGGAAGATCATGGCAACCAGAAGCTAGGTGGGGCCCACCGTTGTTTGTGAGAAATCCACCCTGTCCATCCGTTTTGCCGGATCATGTTAGGACATGGGCCAAAAATAGGCAGATCCGAAACTCAAGGCCATGTGTGGTGCCCACATAAAGAGGCCGGATCCACTACCAAGCTAGACAGGTTAAGCCTCGCCTAGACGGCCATGTGTGGATGACATCCATTCCCTCTATCATATGCACCCCCTCATGTTCTCTGTAGCGTACAAAAACCGGGCTGATAGAAGACTTAGGTGGGTCACAGCATGTAAAATCATACCTAAGACCTCCAAAATTGTGTGGTGTGGCCCACCTGAGTTTTGGAATGGCCTAATTTTGAGCAGGTTCATTCATCCTGGCACGGGAACATATCTGAATGGATTGGATGGCATATGAAGAACACAGTGGGGCCCACACGCAATTTGAAGGTTTTAATGGCAGGCCACCCTATCCTAGCTGTTCTTAATGGTGTGGCCCAACTCAGTTTTGATTCGGCCTGACTTTTGGCCGCCAAGGAGAAGATGAGGGGCCTCACGGATCGAATGTCATGCACACACCACGGTGGGTCCCACACATCTCATTGTTGGTTAAGTTTTACTTTCAAAGCTTTTGGTCAATCCGGCCCCACTAATGTATTGTCTATCATGAAGCTTTTGAGGTACGGGCCATCCATGGTGAGGCCTAACAGATAAATGGTCTGGATTGCTGAACCATGAGCCCTTCCAGTCATCCGGAATGTTGATCTGACATGTTATTACATGGTTGGATGATTTGGATCGTTAATCTGTTGGGCCCACCTATGCCTCAAAACATTCCCAGAGCAAAAGGTCCTAGCCGTCCGCTGCCTAGGCATACTCGCCGATTATCATCATACCCAGCAGACTATGTTGGCTTTGAAATGATGGATTGGCTAGAGGTTTAAAAATCAACCTGGAACCAGCCATGGCCCACGGAAGAGGCTGCATGAGCACGGCTGACACACTATTTGCAGGTCCTTGAATCAGTAAGCTGACTTAAGACCGTCAGTTGTCCACTGATTTTGACGTTGTGGCCAGCCCAATAAGTGGACCTACCTGATTTTTGCACCAGGTGATCTTCATGGTCTCGCCAGCCTATCATTCAAATGGGCCAGATGTCCTACACAAGTGAAATTTTGGTGGGAGAAATAGGACTGCATGTAAGTTAAGCATCCAACTGGCCATAGGTGATCAGTTCTCATTTCACAACAGCAGAATTTGAAGTAGAAAAATTAGACAAATTCCCATCAAGATTAGAAATTAGAAATCTCCAATAAAATTTTCTTTTTCAAAAATGCAAACGTTCCTACAAATTTGCATCAGCAAAACTGACATAAGAAGACAGGAAGGAAAAGCGCCATGGCCTTCTTGCAAAAAAGATATGAAAATTTACAAGATTTTGCCAATGGGTTTCAATTCCTTCGGTATGCGGTTGAAATTCCCCGAGTTTATGTCCCTCTGCAGCATCGGCCGCTTGCCAATATTCTGAAGGATGCCTTCTGCTAGGTGCTCCTTTGTTGTTGTCAGCATTACATAGTTTGGATCAGCCCTTTGATAGCTGCAGTTTTTTTCAAGGGGTTAGTAAAAAGGGAAATATGATAGAAAACTAGATAGTAGTCTTAACACTTGAAAAGATATATGCAAATGCTAAGGTGACTCAGGGTCCCCATTGCATGGGTTTATGGTATCAGGGCTGTTTGATTTTTGCGGGGGCCACAAGGGGTGTAGAGGCTGTGATTTTTAGTCTGTGGCCCACAGGTGTGATGTGTACTGCAAAATGATACAGTAGAACCATTTGAACAAGAAGAAGGTAGAGCACCAATCACTGTATGCCATGTGGCATATTAAAAACACTATTCAGAGAGAAATAATGAAGAAAATTTTGAAAAGTTCTTTTAGATGACACATGGCATACACTGATTGGTGATTACCTTATTATGGCTCAACCAGCTCTACTTTATAATTTCCCCAGCAGGAAAACATCATCTTATAGCATGGATGTGATGTAAAAGTAAATAGAGTTCAAAGCATGGATTTAAGACAGCGAATCGGGCCGACTCATCCAATCTTGGGTTGAGTTGCAACTCACCGGAATTGGAGGTGAATTGGCCTGAGTCGGCCTACTTAGGAGTGACTGGTATCGCTCGGCCCATTCTGAATGGCAGTGACAAATTGTGGCTCAACAGACGATCTTAACTATCAAGTCAGTGGCGATATGGACAGATTAAGTAGATAGGTTGACAAGTCCAAATTGAACAAATTGAACAATTGAACAAAAATCCATTAATCAGAGATTAGGATGTTTAACCAATCTGATTTTAGGGATATCTCCTGTCTGGAGTGAGGCCCACAATGGAAGGGTTTGGATTGATATAAATGCATGCTGTGTTAAAATGGCCGTGCACCTACATTTAGAGGGCCCTCTACCAAACCAATAATGCATTTCTCCAATTAAGGTATGAGCTCGACTTCAACAACATAGACCACGTAAGCATGACCAGGTGAGCATACAGCTTGCCTAGAAAGAATAAGGGTAATAATGATCCCATGTAGCTGACACTACGGGAGGTTCCAATAGTGTTGAGCAGAGTGGGCCCCACATCCAGACTGTCCCATCGGTTGCGCCTATAGTCGCATGAAGTGTGAAGTGATAACAGATTTGGGTGCAAGAGCAGGGAAGTGTCTAATTTAAAATGTTAGCAAGTATAAAACGGCTAGGAAGCAGGAGCAGGAGCACTGTTATGAGGCATGATTGGAATCAAGAGCAGCACCTTGAAAGAAGGATCAAGCAACTAACTTGCATCCCCTAGGTTAGACCCAGAGCCTACGATCAGCCATAGGTGGGACACACCTAAGCAGTGTTGTAAAAATCCTACAAGTCGAGATTTATGATATATGATTTTAGTTGAATCTTAAGCAAAACGATTTGAATCCCACCTCGAATCCCTTTTTTTTATGAGTCCTACAACTCTATGATTTGAATCCTACGATTTACAATTCAAAGACCAATTTACAATTCAAATTATATTTATTTTCTTCCATTTTAAGCTTCACTTGGCTTTCATTTTATGTTTTAAATTTGGGGCGGTGGGTTTAAGGGCTTTAATAATCGTTTAGAAAAGGGTAAATTATTTTATTTGTTCTTTATAAGAGATCAAATGATATATATTCTCTTCAATGTTAACTCACGCAGCTTTTTTTGTGATTTCTTACTTCTCAGCTGGTCGAAACACCAAAATGATATATGACTTATTTGGAATGATTTTATGAATGGTTACAATTTGTGGACTTATATGTATTGTCAAGTGATGTCTAGAAATCAAAATATCTATTTTCATCAGTCTACAGTATCAAATGCCACTTTTCCAACATGATTCTACGTTCGAGAACCGTAACATGAATATAAATTACTAAAGGATCCTCGTATGATTTTTAAAGGAAATTTATTGAAAGACAAAAAATGAAGGAAAGATAAGAATCTTTTAATAGCGTTATGACATGGTGTTGCTTGGTACATATTAATGGCAAAGGGATGATTGATGAGTTTTATTTATTTATTTTTCTAATTTATTTATGATTTTCATATTATTTTTTTTTAATTTTTTAAGAAAATTACAAATAATAATAATAATAATCCTACAAAATATGATTCAACCCCTATTACAATTTGCGAAATGATAACGATTTTCACAACATTGCACCTAAGGAACAATGCAAAGGGGAGGACGACCATAGGTGGCTGGTTGGGGTCCACCATGATGTTTATAAGCTGACCCATTCATTGTGTGTGACCCCACTTGGATCATGGGACAACAAAAAATCAGGCCATTCCAAAACTCAGGTGGGCAGCACCATGTTGATTTTAGAGTTTTAGGCATGAATTGGCACTGTTCCATGTGAGTGGCCCACCTGAGTTGGATCCAGCTGATTTTTGGGGCATCCCAATTTCATGGTGGCCAGCATTGATGCATGGTTTGGATGCCCCCCACACCAACTCAAGCATACAGTACACTCCACACTGGGATCATTGGCCTAAAAAGGTAAAAACAATAAAAGACATGGCGAGCATAAGAAATAAACAAACAAGCATATAGACTGAACCTGGCTTCTCTTAGATCCTCGATGCGGATTCCAAATCCAAAGGCCGTCTTCCCAGCCACACGATCTCTAACAGCTGCAAGTGCAATCAATGAGTGACGCCATTACAAGATTAGAACTCAAATTACTGTTACTCCAAGCTTATATGTTGCATATGTTCAATGCAAGACAGGAATTTCAAATTGAAAGCCAATAAATTTGGGACAAGAAGCTTTTGGATCTTCTTCACACGCGCACACATGCACACAACAGCCCATAGCATGCAAAGCGTACTATGCTGTGATGTTTTTCCTGCCAACATGTCACGTGCACCTGTGCACACGCACACACAAAAAAAAAAAAAAAGATCATAGATTCACATACAACTAGTTGTATAATGCCAATATGGATTTCACCTTAAATTTTTTATTCATTTTTTTTTTAATTTTTATTTATTTATTATTATTATTATTATTTTTAATGCAAGGAGAAATCCTTAGCTGTACCATACAACAAGTTGCATGTTGACATGTGTGTAGGGTAGGTCAGAGATCCACTTCTCCTAGGGAAGATGAAATTTTGGTCTTCCCACTCCTGCACTGTTGAGGGCATGTGTATGATAATCCAAACCATTCATTCACCGGACAAAGATGATTTGGTCATAGCGCAAGAAAATAGTGACTGGACAATCCTAGCCATTTAAAAATAGCATAAAAATTACTACACTCGATGATTTTATAGGACACCCTTTACATGGTTTGATTGTCTGATCATACTGATTTTTGGTCTATGGTTCATTTGTGGAACCTTACAATGAATGAGTACTTGGGAGAATCATAAACATATGCCACATTTGCCCTCCGTAGCATGGTATTAAAAAACGGTTACATTATGGCCATAACAGCCATTATGTAACAATAACAGTGACAGCTGTTACACAATATTGGGCTGTAACGCCCATTCTGTAAAAAAAAAGGCCCATAACAGCCATTACAGGCCCATAATGGACCAATATGAGGCCAATACATTTTCTTCCATTAAAAACTATTTTACCACTACGACCCATATCGTAACGGCCATTACGGCCACCGTTACCATTATTGAATACCTCGCACCCAAGTGGATCAAATCTCCTGTCATAAATTCCACTATTTTCCGAAAAAGAAGCATGGGCATTTCAGTAATTCTGCTTCGTGGAATTAGAAGGCTGCAATGGGGGTTTGGGTCAACCCAAACCTGATTGGCCCAACCCAAGTTCAGGTCAGCTTGGGTCGAGTAGTCAAGGTCCTCTAGTGGGTTCAGTTTGGTAACACCAACCTGATTTGAAATTGAGTTGGGTTTGGGTTGAGCAAATTCGGGTCAGGTTCAAATTGGAAAACACCAATGTTCGGGTTGAGCAAATTCGGGTCGGGTTCAGGTTGAAATGCCAACCTTCGGGTTGAGGAAGTTCAAGTCGGGTTGGGAATAATCATGTATTTGGGTGAGTTGGGTTCGGGTTGAGCAAATTCGGTTTGGGTTACGGATAATCACATACATTTGGGTTGGGTTGAGTTGAGTTGGTTTAGGTCGGGTTGGGTGAAGAATAGAGGAATCCAGGTTGGGATCAGGTTGGGCACTTCAGGTTGGAACATGGGTCAAGTTGGGTTGCAGTTTGGGTCCTCTTGAGGTCGAGTTGGGCTTGGGTTGACCCTCAACCTGACCCAACCTGCCCGAGTTGTAGCCCTAAGCAAAAATAGTGCCTTTTATATCTATCTCTATCCAAGGAGGGCCTCTAGAAATATCTGCCAAAGCATTTCTACCGACATTAAAGATATATAATAATAATAATTTTTAAAAAAAAAAAAAAAAAAAAAAAACCTGTACCTGAAATGTTGAACGTGAAAGATGGTTTCCACCATGACTTGAAGGCTAAGGCAATTGAAGAGCTGAGAGCACCTACTTTTCCCTGTCAATATGCCAAAGAAACAGTTAACTAACATTAATACAATCAATTGCTTGTGATATAGAAATTAACAGCTAAACGTTCTACCTTCACCAAAAAGTTCTTATTGGCTTGCCAGGATCCAGCTACTTGAAAGGTGGACTCTTCCACTCGAGTCGAGGATTCAGCTCCATTAATCCTTCAAACAATTATCAAAACTAAAACTCAGGTTCTTTAAAACACTTGATAAGATAGTAAAGGATCCTTGCTTCATCAATCAATAATACCTCGTCTCCATCTCAAAGCCAAAGTCAATGTAATTCGTAATTCCAACTATCTCGTTTTCTTCAAACGGATTCTTAACCTGTTCATTTGAATCGATTTGTGCATTTTATCAGGTTCTTTTGACCATAGAAATCACCGAACAAAGGTTATGGTATAAGCCAAAAAGCATTGTAGCCTGAGAAACATACTCTTCTTTGAACCACGATATGTTGATAGAATGACGCAATCAGCTGCAATTATGGAATGCAGTAAATTAGTTGAGCATTGAATTGCTACAATATTATTTCAGGCACATTGTCACATTTCAACAGAAGTTTGATCATGTAATCTACACGGAGATACTACTGAGAAAATCCCACTGATTTCGGTAGATTTACAAAAATTGAAAATATGATTCCATGAATTCTCTTTCCCAAAATCCAGATAAGGGTCTAGGTGACGGAGAAGGAAGGGATGAGGAACCTTGTTCACCCGTGAAATGTACGGTCTCTACTTTGCCGGAGATTAATATCTATAGATTTGGAATTCAGACACATAAAAACAAGGAAAGTGAAGTACCAATCAAATAAGAATTAGAGGCTGCAAGAAGGAAATGCAGTGAGTCTTGCGTCCAAAACTGTCTTCAATATAGTTCCTCTTATTGATCTGAGGGTTTTTGACTTGTGGGTGCTCTCCCTGTGAGGCTGAGGTTTGGAACTCCCAAAAGGAAAAGCAAATGAATTGTCCCTAGCGTGATTTCTCTCCTCTTTTACAGGTATTCTGCAAGGATTATTATAGGGCTTTTGGGTATTCTAGAGATAGCTGAAAGGGGTAATTGCGGTAACGCGTGCGTGCGCGCACGCACAGAGGGAGCGCTCTAGCCATAGACCCACCTGTATGAGATGGAACGCCTATTTATAGGTTTGGGGTGAGAAGAGGAGCTCTAGCCATAGACCCGCCTGCAAGAAATGGAAGGACTATTTATAGATTTTGAGGTGGTCATTTGGCAATATATGAGAACTTAGGAGACTTCAAGTATAGGGCCATAAGGACACATGGCAATCCCAGTGGGCTTGGAGGGAATTGGATGTTGAGTTAGTTAGGAAAACAAGTTACGCTTAAAAGTGCACAAATCCCAAAAAAAACAGAATTACGAGAACTGTGGAAATATAATTTCTGCGGTTTGGAATTGCCTGTGGGGTGGAAATAAAAGATTTTCATACCATAGAAACTTCTTCTACTTCTTCTTCTTCTTCTTTTTGAGAGGCTTTAGGGACGTTTTCTCGCGCTCCGGAGAGGCTTTTTGAAAAAATGTGTGCGGCCCCTAGTCTTTGGTAAGTCTAGGCCAACCTCCCCAGTAAGCCTCCAACGAATGTAGGGACTTAGGTTGCCATATGGGTACCACACAAGTTGTTTTAGGCTAGAATTTAGGTATTAGGTGACAATTGCTCCTATTGGAAATCCCTGCAAAACTGGAGTTACAAGTCAAAACTCCTTGCTTTAGGTCAACCTGATTAGACAGTCTGAAGAACTAGTATTTAGGTGGGGTGTCAACACATGCACGCATGCAAACACGTGACCCTCTTGTCACTCCGGTGGAATGATATAATCTCGGAGCTGAGAATATATGCAATATACTCAGGTTTTCAGTTTGCACAATAAGAGCATAAAAAGGTTTTAGTATGGAACAGACCTGCGAACTTCTAACGAATTCAAGGCCAAAATTGTATGATGGGCTCAAAGGACTACTCGAGCCTGACCCATAGCCAATTGCCCAGCTCCAATTCTTTACATCGTTATAGCTCGTGCCATTTTTGCTTGTAACTAATAAACAGTAGCATGTGTGAGAGAGGCAGTACCATAAGATCTAACAAATGGAAAATCAATGCTAGACAGATTGCATGCATTTTGAGAAAATAGCAAATTTTTTTTCATTGATGAAAACAGTACCATTTTAAATATTTGAAAGAAGAGAAAAGGTTCCAATAGTAAACAACAATTTAGCAACTTAGTATACAAACAATGCTGTGAATTTAACTCACAATCTGGCTTGTATTGCACCCCCGCAGTTAGCTTCCCCATCTTGCTCACCACCCACGCACTTCTGGGAATCTCAGTAGCCACTGAAAACATAGCAAAATCTTGCATTATTAACAAGTTGAGAGTTCCAGTGCATGACATGTTGGAACCACAATAGGTATAGAATCCCAGTTTCAGTGATTGACTCAGTCAGTGCTAAGTGTTATTACCAAAACCGATACTGCTGTGGATGAGTCCTGGGCAAACTAGCCTAGATCGATTCAGGCCAAGTCCTTACCGCTTTCTGAATTGGGCACCTGAATCATCTAGTCTATGGGCAACACTTGAGTCAACTCAGACAAGTCAACTCAGTATCTGATGGAAATTCAAAAGAACGCGTCATCACCAGATTAAATGGAAAGGTTCAGGTTTCAATATTTAAATTAAAAAAATCTAAGCGACAGGCATCCTAATTTCCAGTGGTTTAGGGCAGCCAACAATTACCCAACAATTATCAGAGAGAAAATGGTGCTATAGCAGTGATGAGAACAAGTTGAGTTGAACTAAAATTGAAAACAATCATCGCATACATATGATACAACCAATCTTTCAAAAAGTACTTTGGCATAATATGCGTGCACCAACATATCACCAATTGCCAGCAAACTGAAGAAAGGCTCTTGGTAATTTCTTTTGGTGCCAGAACTTCAAGTGGACCTTTCCCATCAGGAAGCTGTGAGCCTGTTACTATTTTTGTTGGAATTGCCAGTCCGGAGGTGCTATTTTGTGCCATGAAGCAGTTCAGCGAAAGAGATTAATTTATTACTATTATTATTTTTTAATAAGAATCTAAATTTCATGTAAAACTTAATCATATGTCGTGTTTGATTTTACAGCAAAACTTGATCAGCATAACTGATCTTACAACTTCTGAGCAACCAATTCTTCATTAACATGTAAAAGCTAAAGTATGAAAGTTTCATTAACCTCATATTTGACATGTTTGTAAATGGGGTTCAACCAAGCCACAGAAAAAAGTTCATATTAATGAGAACCATGCTGATGTTCTTGCATATATCTATTAGTATCTAGGATAATGAATCATATCAGCTTTTGTTTTTTCATTCAACAAATCAATACCAAAGAAACTAAGGGCCATTTGGATTCAAGCAAAGTTGTGTCTGGACAGGCTGTCGGGACTAGTTGTGTTGGGATAGGCTATCGAGGTCATGCTGCCGGGACTAGTTACCCTTTTCCTTGTTTGTCAAACACCCTGGAACAACGAGTAAGGATGGACGGTGGCACATGGGGAACTTAATGTGGACGGTGGCATATGTAGCATTTATAGTGCATCCGTACATTGACACATGCCATATTTTGGGTGCTTGGAGATCGATGGTGGCACATGTGCAAATGTCGGGCATTGGAACTTGGCCAGTTGCACATATGGCATCTCTGGCACATAGCACATGGTATCTTTGGCACATAGCACATGTACATGGAACATTGTGTTCCACATGTGCACCGAACTAGGGAGAAGTTATTCCCCCTTTTTTGCAAAGGCAAGCAATCCTTGCTAACAGTCATATATCTGGGACGCGATGTCCTTATGTTCACAGGTTCCCATGCAGAAATGGTTTTGGCAAGCCACACAACTTGTTTGTCCAGACATGACTTTGCTTGAATCCAAATGGCCCCTAACGGAACCAACAAGTTGCATTGCAGAATAAAAAATATGAAACACCAGTCATGTACAAGGGAAAGGCGTAAGTGTGGCTCCAACTGATAAGTATTCTGAGCCATATCTCAACCCCATACTGCCATAATCTTCTGAGAGTATCCTGTAACCACGATGGATTTCAAGTACGACATGAGATATAACGTGTTAGTCTTCAAGAAAAACTTTCACAATGCATGATGTCACCGATGCATGCACAGTGAATTTTGTATTCAAGGAATGGCAAAATCAATGGTAGAAACAGATAAAATATTGGGAAAGTGCATAAGCAAACACAAGTCAAAGTGAAGAATATAACCAAGTATCATGACAACTGATCCATTGAAGCATAAGCATCACAAACCAAAGGGAAAAAGAATATTACTTAATGAAGTCTCTATAAGTTTTGCATTGAATGAAATATGACTAATCTGCAACACACATTCAACAAAATAACCAGGCAAGAGTCAGTCTTGTGTGTTGTACAGAAAGAAAAGAGAAAAATATAATCCATTTGGATCTTTTACCTAAGAAACAAATTTGTTGTTGTTGCTTTGAATTTATTAATTACTAGAGCCACATGAAACGCACGTGGAGGGGGAGTTGGGTACAGAGAAAAATGAGAGAGAGATGGAGGGAAAGGGTGCAGCAACACGCTAGACATACATAAAGAAAGAAAGAGGTATGTTTTCAACTATGGGCGACCAATCTCCACTTTTTCAGTTGTTGCAGCCCACTTGAATTTTATATCTGGCTTGTTTTCATGCAGATGTCCTAGAGTGACGTGAGGTGGTGCAATAGTTATATGGAGTGGATTTCATATAGTCATATGGACCCACAAAGCTTTCGTTGCACTGCTCCCTAGTATTACTGTTGAGGCAGGCTACACACAAACGCGGAGAGCAGACTACTCACATGAAACATTATGAAATTACAAAAATACCTTTGTTGTGTTTTGCTGACCATTTAAAGGCTTTTTGTGGATAAAATTTAAGCTGTACATTAGACAACAACTACATATTCCAGTTCCCAAAATACCCCTGACTTTATGTAAAATGTCTTCCCATGCCCTTTCAATAGTCAAAGTTCTCCGCCATCGGGAAACTAATTATAGGGGCAAAAAAGTCCAAAAGCTAGCCACATTATATATAGCACAAATCAACACTACAGATTTCAAAGAAAAAATAAGTAGGAAATCCAAAAAGTAATAAACACAGCAAGATCAACAAATAAACAAATTTAACTTAAGATAATTATAACCGAACTTCCAATGGTTTTGCAGAAAAAAGGCGAGCCAAGAAACACATCCATTTATACAAAACACACACTAGTTTTCAGAAGTACCCAAGCATTATGGTCACAATGCCATGCCTCCACTAGAGGCTTTAAAGATCTTCTAAAGGCCAGTACCTCTCTTGCGGATGATTGACAATGATTGCCTCATATGCAATGCGCTCATGTGAACTTTAATATTTCAAAGACGAGGAACATACCTTTTCTTTCTTAGCAAGGGGAAAACTCCAAATGCTCCAATTCCATATTTAGGATAGTAAGCACATGACCTCAGGCGCAAAATCCTATAGAACAAAGATAAGAAAGCAGAAAATGAACAAACATGTTAGCATGAACATTGCATTGAAGTGAAGATGCACATTCGTCAAAAATAACAAAAGACTAGCTCTTTATAAAGAGAGAGCTACTTACTCATCCAAATTTGATACGGAAAGATCCATGAATGTATGGGGATCATCTAAGTCACTGCTCATATAAAGAAGTCATAGTGATAAGGTAAACCAACTCTCTTTTGAAAGGCTGTATTTGGGCGCACTATCGAATTTAATTGCAAAATTAGCTTAAAAAGTGGAAAATGGCCGAATTGCAACTCCCTTCCTTAGAATTCATGTGGAGGAATTAGGCTCAAAATTGCATTTATACCAATTCAAGTTGGATATGAAAAGTATTTAACTGCCATTTTTTTAGGGGTACTTCCTCATTATAATAGCAAGAAAAGCAATTAAAATCTGGACATTTCTAGTCAACTAACATTTGCAATTCAATTCAACGGTGCATACAAACATGGCCTAATATTTTGCACTAGAATAGCAACTGAAGAAAGTAATCTGTCTCCACCTCTGCCAGCGAAATATAGCATTTCCTACAAGATTCTCCCCAGCCTTGTTGTCGAGTGGACCAGATACCTGAAGAAGTTAAGATGAAAAAGATTTTGCAGCTTTGCGAATGCTAAAATAAAATTGTGGCCACTTTCAGTTGGCATGATCAGGAACTCCTAACCAATTCTAGAAGTACAATAACTCACAAGCAATTCTACCAACACAAGACTAGAAAGACCCCTTGTCAATGAACGTGCAGCCAAGGCTGTTTCACAATGCCATAGAAGTGACGGAAGGAAACATCTCCTCCCCACTGCCCAAAACACCATCTTATTTTACCAAGGCAAGAATATTATGAAAATTTGAGAAGATCATGGAAGAATTTCTTCTTGGAAGTTCTTGGATGGATTTTCTCTACATTCATAATTTCTCTCCTTGCAAATTTCTCACAAGACAGAGAAAGAAAACCCAGAAAAGCATGGTCAGAAGACTCAATGAATCGGAATCAGCCATGAATTGAGTTGCGACTCGCCCAAGTCATGGCTGAATAGGCCCAAATTATCAGAGCTGGTGTTGACTCTGGGGGTGTCTCATGGTGTTGAACCAGATCAGGTCCTACCGAGTCCAAGCCAACTCACCGAAGTCGCACCCGACTCAGACAAGTCTTAAAACCATGCAGAAAAATCAAAATCCAGCTGAAACGAATATCTTATTCCCCATAGCCTTTCCTTTCCTCAATTCTTTTTAAGGATAATTTTACTTCTACACAAATTCTTTGGTAATACACATGAGTTCTCGACCTCTAGTTCCAATGCCCCTATACTCTCCCCACTTCTGATAGTTTGCACCAACCTATCATATCTTATAATTCTTCATCTGTTTTATATTTGACCTTACTACTTTCTTTGCAATCCCTTTATCAATTTATATATTTCAAGTTTCTCCACATTTCTACTTTATCACTATTTTATAACTGGACCTCTTTTTGTCCATTGCATTCTGCACCATCTCTCCACTGGCACATTTCTTCATGCGTGCCTTTGTTGCCTCTAAATTCCCCAATCACTTCTTTTGCTACTCTTTTTTATACAATCAGACATATTTGTCAACATCTCCTCGGCCTCTACTTTAACACTTGCCTTGAATCACCTTTCCTCTAGATAAAACCAATCATTCCCCTTCTAAGTTCCACCATCTTATTCTCTACCAACTTTTACTCTCACATCCTCTTTTCCATCTCTTAATGCACACAAGTAAAAGTGTAAAACCACTTTACCTATGTTGCATGGTCAACAATTCACTTGGTATAACCTTATAGTCCTTGTGCAGTGATTGCTCTCTCCTCTTAAACAGGAAAAGGTCAGTTTCTGCCTTTATAGAATTGTTATTTGCTAAGTCTATGCCACTACAACCTCAAGGATGGTTAAAAGTCTTTTGCTTCGTGCATGTGCAGATCACTATAAGGAAATTAGTCTAGCAGATCGCAAAGTTTTTTGCACAAAATAGCTTGTCTTTTGAATTATAGTCCTCAGTTTTTAAAAATTAGAATACTTCCCTTTCAAGACACAACATGAAAGCTTTAATATGCTGATTGGAAATTACTTTCCAAGATGGGTCATAAGATATAAATAACATGAGAAAGAGACCTATGTTGGATGTAGCGTGTGTGTGGAAAATCATTAAACAATCGATGCCAACATTAGCACATGTGCAAGCAACTCCAAAAAGAAGAACACAAAGATATAGAAACGAGAAGCAAGATCTGGAAACGAGAAGCAAGATCTGGTGGAAAAAAATTATATATATATATATATATATATATATATTCATCAGATACAGTTGCGACCAAATCCACGTGAGGATCATCGATCGGCTTTAGCATAATCCTTGTGCTAAAATGCCTTGCTTGTTCAAAGTAATCCTCGAAAAGGCATCGTTGAGCAATCTTTCCAAATAACAAATTGTATGCTGGCTCCAACATTCTGCATTGTCTTACAAAAAATCCACATTAGAATCTACTACTTCCCAGCACAGCAATTCATCACCTTCTAGGAAATAGACAGAAATACGAATGAATGTGGACCAACAAAACATATATGAGAATCTGCAAACATAACTTGTCATGGATTTTAGACAAAGACTTGGATTGACTCATTCGCACTCAAGTCGAGTCGTGAATCGCCCAAGTAGGAGGGGTGTATCAGTCTGACTGGCCCAAGTTGGGGATAACTCATGGTACCAAGCCGGATCAGGTAGTGCTGAATCTGAGTCAAATCATCCAAGTCACGCCCGACTCGGTCGAGTCTTAAAACCATGAAAATTGTATGATTTTGTGTCCATCAAGGACATAAAAGTATACAATTCTATCATGACATAAGAGAACATAAGCCTCATACATGGGCATGAGATCCATGCCGTTAATCAGCTGAGCCCTGCAGCGGTTGGTCTGTAGCTTAATAACCACACTGATCGGACATTTCCAACCCTTCCAAATAGTGTTTCCACCCTTGGAGTGTCAATTGGGCCTATAATCTTACTTTCTTGCCTTAAGTGCCAATCTGCAGGCCGCCAATTGGATGGTAGGATCATCCGTTCAGTGTAATTAATTAAACCACAGATCCTTGATAGTAGCACCCAGCTGATGAACAGTCTAGTCCAGATCCGTCTGCACACCCATGTTCACGGTTCTTGGATGTCAGACATGGAGCTTCGATCCACGAATGATGCGGAAGCTGGGAGAAAATGATTGCTTAGATCTTTTGGTGTTCGTTCACTACATTACTTTCATGCACAATTTTCTAACGATAAACCATCATCATCATCAAAGCCTTATTCTAACTAATTGGGGTCAGCTAATTGAAACTATTCTAATAACAAAAAGACCGCATTTTTGTCAATCAATAGAAAGAGAATTCATGAAAAAGAAAAAGATGCAAGAACCCAAGTTGGGAAAATTGAAAAACAAAGAAATCCGATAGAACAGCATTAGATTTTCCACGACAAGCTGAAAAACCAACATGGGTTCTTCGTTAGAAAACCAACGGGATGCAATGAAATGAGAAAATATCGAAATCCAATGGCGTTAATCAAGAAAAACCAATATGAAGAAAAATGAAAATTGAGTAGGAATTGGAGAAGGAATAGTAATCTAATGAGATGGGGCATGGATTTTCAATGACAATGCGAAAACCGCACATGGGTTCTTACATTTGAAAGAATAAGAACGACCCAAAACGAGGACAGGATTGAAACTAAGAGAGAAGATAGAAAATAAAAGGGGATTATCGGAGAGAGAGAGAGAGAGACCTGGTACGAACAGTAAGAGGAGGGAAATCGAACAGAGGCGGAACCAATACCATCGGTGGTGGTGGTTCCTTGTCGAACAAGTTCCCCATCTCTCTCTCTCTCTCTCTCTCTCTCTCTCTCTCGTTCGGATTCCCGAGAGGATGGAACTGAAAGCAGAGAAGTCTCTCTCTTCTCCTCCCTCGCTTCTCTCTCTTTCGAAGACACGTTCAAAAGGACGTTGGCAGATGCGAGCGAGAAATGAAGAGGCCATCCTGTCGCTGTGCCAAATTGGCACACGCGTCGCGGATCCTTGCTGCTCACAAACTGGGCCCACAGAACAGGCCCAGCTAGCTGATCTCAAAGCTCTGTGGACCCCACCATAGTGGATGTGTTTTATCCATACCATCCATCCATTTTCCCAACTCATATTAGGGCATAAGCCAAAAAAATGAGGCAGATCCAGAGCTCAAGTGTACCACACCGCAGGAAACAGTGGGTATTGAACACTTACAGTTGAAAACTTCTTGCGAGCCCACCGCAATATTTATCTGCCATCCAACCTGTTTATAAAGTCACGTAAATTGGATGAAGAGAAAACACAAATATCAGCTCGATCCAAAACTTCTGTGGCCCCTAAGAAGTTATCAACGGTAAGCTTTCAATATCCACCATTTCCTCTGATGTGGTCTACTTAAGATTTGGATAAGCTTCAAATTCTCAACTCATGCCTAAAATGAGCTGGAAAAATGGAAGAACGGAGCGGTTAAAATACATACATCATAGTGGGGCCCACAGAGCTTTGACATCAGCTAGCTGGCTGCTGTTGGGGTCACTAGCCAAACCGCGTGGAAAAAAAAATCCGGGCTCACATTAAAAGGAGTTATATGATACTCCGTCTGCTTACGCCGCTTGATATGCAGGCACTCAGAAATGGTACACACCTTTAACTCAAAATCTAGGACTAGATTGTGCACCCACTGGCGCCCAGACAAAAGCCCAATATCGGATTGGTTGAACAATTATAACCTCTGAATCCTGGACTTGTTTATGGAATAGGACGGATGAATTTTTAAATTTTTAACCGTCCAATAAATGTCCACCAATCTAATAATCGGATAATCAAATAAGCTTAACTTTTGATCCGTGATACATTTGCACTGGGTACCATAATTTGGACGGCTTAGTTTGACTAATTTCATGCCATGTTTGCAATTTCAAAGTACCAGTGTATCATCCATCGGACGCTGCCAGATTAACAAAGTTCTTCATCCTCGTATTAAACCGTCCAAATAATGAGATAGACCACCTTCATCTCTCTAATCTCTGTCAAAAAAGAGAGCTGCGCTCCGTCGATGGTTACCCACCGTCACTTTACAATGCGCTGACTATCTCCTTACACTAGAGTTTTTTTATTTTTAACAACCACACCCATACTTCATGGGCACCCGATCCCATGGTCTCTAAACACTGTCTATCTACTACTGAGCAATGGAGCTAGGCCCACATTGAGGCGGTTTACAGCTATCTGGACTGCTGGAATTTTCGTGGTCACGATGTGAACCATCCAATTGATGGGTATCAAATGTACTGTGAAAAGTAAAACAGTGACTGGTCCAAAAAAAAAAAATTGGGGAGGGAGGAATGCCTTTTTGGGCTCCCTTGGAGAGTGGCATGAGTAAACGAAGGTGTCACTGTTGATGCTCCGAAGCAATCTAATTACATGCTAACTCACTAAAATCAAGGGTTGGGGGTGAAACACAAGTTGCTTGTTTGTAACCCTCATGTCTGCGGCCCACCGGAGGCTTGGAAGTTTTTTCAATGTTTTACTACAGTATATATATTCAATAGCTTTATTATCATTATTTTATCCAATCTTGCATATATATATGCATGCCAATTCTTCTCATTTACTCCCATTTAAACAGAACATTTGGATTTCAATGCATTTCATTTGCTCCCATTCAAACACAACTAAGTTTTTTACACTTGAAATTGGAGTAACTATGAAATGGATTTCATTTACCTCCATTTACAAGCTTCCAAATAGAGTTGGGCACTAACTGACTGAACTCGACTTGCCTAACTCAACTCTTTCGATTCGTTCGGACTCGAGTTGACTTGAACCGAATGGGTGAGTCGGTCTGAATCCAATCCGAATTCAAACCATGTCAAGTTCGAGTTACCCAGTAACTCAACCCTACTCGATCTGAAACTCGATCTGATCATACTCGACTCAAATTTGGGTATAATAATAATAATAATAATAATAATAATCCTAATTTTTAAATATCTCTAACCCTATGCACCGCACCCGACACGATCCCAAACTCTCTCTTCCTCCCTCATCCTCCTCTTCCAAGCCCGACAACCACCCATTACCTCTCTCTCTCTCTCTCTCTCTCTCTCTCTCTCTCTCTCTCCTCTTCCAAGCCTGGCAGCCACTCACCACCATCACCGGATTCACCATCGGTCCCCTCTCTCTCCTCTCCACTCCCTCCCTCCCTCATCTTGATCCGAATCGGTGCTAACTCGAACCGACTCTATACTTTTTACTGGGTCGAACTCGGTCCGGATTAGTCCAGGCTAGACCCGAATTCGGATCAATTCAGGCATGCAGGACTCAATACCGAGTCGAGTCGAGCCTATTGCAAAACCAGATCGAGTCGGGTCAGCCCTAACTTGATCCGACTCGACTCGATGCCTAGCTCTACTCCTAAATGACCCCTGAAATGTCATGCATGTAGTTAAAGTGTCATAGCAATTTTTTTAAATGGTGGTAGCCTTCTCCTCTTTAATCTCCCATAATCTACAAATGGTGGGAAAGAGGGGAGGTGAATTTGTTAGATTGTATACAACTCATTCGACCATTGTGTTGACATGGGTATAAATTTATTTATTGGATTGTATTGTGATTTTTTGATGTTCGAGTTCATATATATGGTTGTGATGGTGTTTAGGCTGATGTAAGGACACATATATCTAAATTAGCCTTTAACATAAGGTGTGGCCAACATTTGTTGAATAAAGGTTGAGTTGGCTTCTCGCACAATGTAGATCACTCTATAAGAATGCAAAACAAGAGTTGTGCATATTGAAATGCAAGTACATATGAGATGTGCTTTCGCTCTAATTTATGAGATGATCAATATGAGATATTATATGGATCAGCGCTATCAGCTTCGTACCTAGTCAGATATTAATATTTTTAGTAGGTTTTGATAGATTAAGTTGGCAAAGACAAAGCACGGCTTCGTACCTAGTCAGATATTAATATTTTTAATAGGTTTTGATAGATTAAGTTGGCAAAGACAAAGCACGTTCTATCTCAAAAGAAGATAAGCATACATTATGATTGTAACATTGGGATTTGTGTGCACACACATATGGAATTAAATGCATCCGATCGAGTGTGATTAAGTCAACAGTCTAGGATAAGCAGTTGGAGATTGGGACGCGTTTCTGGTCCTCTCGCGGAATAAGTACGATGTCATCTCCTACAGAAGACTATAGTCTCAAAGGTCTCACATGGAATCTAGTTGAGGGTGTAGATTGGGTTCTAGGAGGGAACATGGTAATTCTATAATACTTCGTTACCGACATAACTTACAAGATATCAAAATTAATTTGTAATTGAGATTTCTCTAGAATTGAGGTTTAAAAATATAAGTGTAGAGCCTTGGTTTGAGATTACTTTTCTTCTCCTCTCCAACCCTAATCTTAGAGAAATCCTAATCCACTAAATCTAGAGATATCATAGTGTGTACAATGTTCACTTCCATGGTTGAGAATCTACTCTGGTGGGCTTCCTTCATCTCCATCTGTGTTTTCGTGTAGTGGAGAAGATGATAATGGTTGAGATTCAAGGTAATTTTACTCGTATAAATTTTAAATTTGACATTTTCTTTTTCACTTACATTATAAAGTTGTTGTAAGAATTTTGAAGGCAATTAATTGCAATCAATTAGTGGTGAATTCGGGAAAAAAATCTGAAAATTCTGGATGTAGATCGGGCCGTGGACAATTTCATGGCCAAGATGGATCAAGAGAGGCTCGGTCAACGACAGAAGTGATTCGGACCGTCAAACCTTAAATCAAGCGTATCTCGCCATTTGGAATGAGTTGTTCGATGTACCATATATGATTTTCGGGTAGGACGAGCTACTTTAGTCACCCAACCCTGCTATGCTGGGTTGCCCATGCCGAATTTGCAAAATGCCATCAGATCGACGGTCGAATTCCTGTTTTATTCTTGTTTTTACTATTTAAAATAAGTTTTAGTTTAACTCTTCATCCGTTGGGCTTTAGGAGTTGCGCCCAACATGAAAAATGCTTGGAATGATTAGGAGAACATTGTGGTTCGGCCAAATAGGACACTTACTATTTTTAGCCGAAAAACATGTGCACTAGTGGACATCACGACAGTATATAAGTAGTAAGTTTACCATTTATAGTAAGTTGTGATTTCTAGGAGTTTTAGTTGTAGTTTGATTCCGAAACTTTTCCCATGGCTTAGTATCCCTATTTAAAGGGTTGTGAACTTGTTTATTTCAATCATCAATCAATTTATGAATTTTATAGAATTTATTTTCTATTTTCCTTGCTTTTTCCTAGTGGACTCAAGAAGTCTCTGTGAGGAGTCCGGAGAAGCTCCGTGGATTTGGAGTAGTTATCCTTGAGAAAGACGGTGATCGACCTCATCACGTTCATCTTTGCATCAATTCTTTTCTTCTTGTTGTTGATATTTCAGAAAATAAGGCACAAGTCATAAATAATTCATCAAGTATTCAATAATTCGCAAATTAGTCTAAGAGCAACTTCATAGATAGACTACTCCATATGATCGTAGTTTTGGGTCAACTAAAAGAACCCTATTTTGTCAATCATATATCTAACGCAAGACTCCTCATCACGGTAGACTACACATCTGCTTCAGAAAGTTTTGGGCCATGGCCATCAAAGCTACGGGTTTTAGGGCCATCATGCATCACATGTCCTTTAAGAAGAACCAACATGAAACAGCTATTTGAAATCTTCATCAGCTTCTTCATCTTCCATTATGGAATTGGAGGAACTTCATACACTCCATCGCAGCATCACATTGTCATCATAGCCATTCTTGGTCAGCTACATGAATCCTATTTGTCAATCCTATTCAGAAAAAAAGACTTCTCATCACCATAGGCTACAAATCTGCTTAAAGAATTTTCAGGCTACAGGCACCAATGCTACCATTTCCAGGACTCTCAAGCACCACACGCTCATCTAGGCTCTTCTAGAGAAAAAAAACCAACATGAAACAGCTCTATGAATTCTTCATCATCGACTTAGTCCTCCATTCTGGCATTGGAGGAACTTCATAGACTCCACCATATCATTGTCATCATAGCTATTTTGGGTCTCAGCTTCACAAATCCTATTTTGCCAACCATGTTTGAAACAAGACTTCTCATCTCCATCCACTACACATCTGCTTCAAGAACTTTTGGCCTACAGGCACCAATCCCACCATTTCTAGGATTCTCATGCATCATATGAGTCCTTCTAGAAGAACCAACATCAAATAGTTATTTGAATTCCTCATCAGCTTCTTCATTTTATCATTCTGGCACTGGGCAGAACTATTGCTTTGTAGATTTGCTCATTCTTGTCAATGTCCTCATTCCTTTGGCTGATACATATAAGCTTGTATTACCCGTGCACATTGCTGCGACATGATACAATCCCTTGTCCCTGTATCTTGGATGTCTCTGAATCATACCTACCTATCTTGTACAAATGTAAATTCCAAATGCAAGCTGGCAGGTGGAAAATGCACGCAGAGGCCCCCTTGGTGAATGCTTCCAATTCCAAAGACCAGGCCTATCTACTCATCCAGTTGGCGACAAAAGGAGCTGAATGTTAACCATGCGAAATTCTTAAGCCGATGAGACTGATAACACCTGATCAGGGAAATTTTCTAGCACATATCATTTAAACGTCCATTTTTTTCATGTGTGGCCCACCCAAAGATTTGAGCACATTCACTACAGACAGCTAGAAAGAATGGTCCAGACTCACATATGTGTGCTGAATTGGCATGTGTGGGGTGCTTGTGTTTTTTCTGAGACCATCCTTTGCAAGTTCACATTCCTTGGCCTAAGCAAGCACAGGTCCTGCAGCAATTATTGATACCAATCGGCTGGTTTCCAACAACTTATAATGGAAGATTGCTTCTCTAGGTAGCTTTCTCATGTCCTTTGCTTGCTGAATGTATCTATGGGCTGCATCCTTCCTCTTCGATATTTTCTGTCAATATTTCAAGGACGGCATATATGTCCTCTGATTGAGAATGTGAGCGATCACCAGCAAGGAATACATGAACCTCATTATTCACTTCAATCCAACTGCATCCAGGCCTTTTCTTCAGGCCTGTGTCTTTCATGCCTGCTCTAATCCTTGAAACATCATCCCATTCCCCAAAATCTTCATACAGATTAGACAGGAGCACGTGGTATCCAGTACTTCTTGCATTGAATCTGAAAATTTGGCTCGCCACTTGTTCTGCTAACAGTTTATCCCCATGGATTTTGCAAGACCTGAGCAATGAACCCCAGACATAGGCATCAGGCTCACAAGGCATGTGCATGATCAGATCATATGCTCCATCTAGATGGCCCGCTCGGCCCAACAGATCTACCATGCAAGTATACTGTTCAAGTGTTGGGAGAATCCCATATTCATTACTCATGCTTCTAAAATGTTGCCACCCTTCATTCACCCTCCCTGTATGGCTGCATGCAGAAAGAACAGAAGTATACGTTATGTGGTCAGGCTTCATGCCCACGGCTTTCATCTCATAGAACAATGCAAACACTTCATCCGTACAGCCATGCATTCCAAGCCCAGATATCATCGAATTCCATGAAATTTCATCCTTTTCAGGCATCTTCCGGAACAAATAAAGGGCACTGTTTATATCCCCACATCGAGCATAAGTAGCTAGAAGGGAATTGCTAACAGGAACATTCAATTCCAAACCGTTTCGTAAAATGTAACAATGGATCTGTTTACAAAGGACAAATGCCGATAGCCGTGAACAGACGGTGAGAATGCATGAGATGGTTACAGTATTGGGTCCCACATGTTCAAGCTGCATATCTCGAAATCCCATCAGAGCATTGTCTGTATAATCATTCTGAGTATACCCAGCTATCAAAGCATTCCATGCCACCACATCCCTCTTTGGTAATCTAAGCAACACCTTTCGAGCAGACCTGATATCTCCGCACTTTGCATACATATCAGTCAGTGCACCACCAACAAAAACATCGGAATCAAATCCCATTTTGATCGAAAATCCATGGATTTCCATGCCATTGAGCTTAAGGGACATGGATGAACATGCTCGAAGAACAGAGATAACAGTGAGAAAATCTGCTCTGCCTCCTACAGAAATGAACTGAGAAAACAGTTCCAATGCCTTAGCAGGAAGGGAATTTTGAGCACAACCAGAGATTATAGCACCCCACGTAACAGAATTCTTATTCGGGAACTGTTTGAATATTTTCAGACCAGCTTCAATATCGCCACACTTAAAATACATGTCCAAAACCGCTGTTTCAACCCTTACATCATTCTGCAACCCATTAGTGATAAGGTAGCCATGGATTTGCCGTCCAACTTCAAGATCTGATAAATGTGAACATGATACTAGAATGGATACCATTGTTGGGAAATCAGATTCTACGCCCAATACGAGCATTTTGTGAAACAATATCAATGCCTCGACTGGACACCTGTTGTAAACATAACCTGAAATCATCGCATTCCAAGCAACCGTATTACTTCCTATCCTTGTTCTTGTGAAAGCGTGCTCTGCATTTGTTAAATCCCCACATTTCATGTACATATCGACGATCCCACTGACCAAAGCAACATCAGAATCCAACCCATTTTTCACAACAAAGGCATGTATCTCCCGCCCAGTAGCCAAAGACCCACAAGAAGCACATGCCGACAGAGCTGAAAGACAAGTCACCCGATTCGGCTTCATACCCGAATCTCGCATCTGAGAAAAAAATTTGAGGGCGGCCAAAGGCCTCATTGACCGGTTAAAACCCGATATCATTATATTCCACGAGACTGTATCTAGTTCAGGCATTCTATCAAACCTGTCCACTGCATCATCAACCGCACCACATTCCCAATACATCGCGAACAAGGAATTATGGATGTAAACATCCTTCGCAACCCCAATCTTTAAAACATGCCCATGAATCTGTTTTGCCTTTCCCAAATCTCGGAGCTTGCCAAACGCCTTGATCAAACACGGAAAACATGAGAACTCATCAGCCGGAACGCCAAAACTCAAAATTTCTAAATAAAGCCCAATTGCATCCTCGTACAATCCGATCTCAGTCCACTCTCTGATTACTGAACCCATTGAAGAAACATCCGCTACCAATGCCGGGTTCTTCAAAAAGCCAAATTTCTTCGAATTCCCACCTTCGATGTCGAAAAATCTAGTACGTTTATTCAAGATCTCTGAATTCTTGAAATGGGCTTCTTCGGAATCTGATGATTTACAGTTTGGTTGCATGGATTTTCCGATGATCAAAGATCTTTCGTATTTTACCAGCGATAGAGGGATTGAGGGTGGAAAGAGGTGATACTGCTTGCGGGACGGTGCAAAAGCCGTTACACTTTGTAGCGGTATGAAAACCGACATTTCGGAAGGGTTATTCGGCACCTGATGCTCTAACCTGCCAGTTTTCATAGCCGAGGTGCGGCCATAACGGCCAACGGCCAGAACCGTTGCGGGCGCCTGCTTTGCTTTGGAGGCAAATTGCGTCCGAACCCGAGTCGGACAGTAAGCCGTCCGACCAGAGCTCTTGTGGGGCCCATCGTGTGTGTCTGTTTATCCACGCCGTCCATTCATTTTCTCAGATCATTTTAAGGTAGGAGCCCAAAAATGAACAGATCCAACTTCAGCGGTTCCTTAGGATCCACCGAAACTGCATCCTTGGGTGTGATGCTTACATGACATCTATTCCCTCCATTGTGTGGGGCCACCTCAAGTTTAACTGGACTCCACAAATTAGCACAATCAGACATTCCAGTGGGCCACACCAAAGATAAGGAAAAAGTGAAAAATCACACCTAAAACCTTTATATATACATGGTGTGGCCCAATTGAGTTTTTTGAATGGTCTGAATTTTCGGTGTCCCTGGGGCATCTAATGTTTATATGGCACATACACAACATGGTGTTCCCACGAAACAGTTTAGGAGGTTTGGTTTAGTTATTATTTGTGCTTTCATCTAGGTCTTCGTGGCCTCATCAACAGGTTGGATGACAAATGAACATCACTGTAGGTGAAGGGTTCAACCGTGGACGTCATTATTCCCACCGTTTTCTTTGGTGCGGTCCACTTGGGCCATGGATACGCTTCAATTTCGGCTGATTTTGGGTCATGCCCTAAAATGAGATGGCACAGCCTCGATAAGACACATACTTCATGGTGGGCACACAGAGTTTTGACACCAAGATCGCTGGCTGGGGTTAGGCAGCCAAACCGCGTCCTGATTTTTGGGGGCGCGGATTAGCTACTGAAAGGTAGCGAGACTCGCTACTGAAGTGACGTCACCAAGTTACGTGGGCCCCACCATGATGTATGTTTTGTATCCACACCTTCCATCCATTTGAAGAGATCATTTTAGACAATATCCAAAGACTAAGTTAAATCCAAAGCTCCAGTGGACCCCAGCACAGAAAACAGTGGGGACAGTGATTTCCACCGTTAAAAACTTTCAAAGGCCACAAAAGTTTTAGATCAAGCTGATATTTGTGTTTTCCCTTATTTAATGTCTTTTTTAACTTTTGAACAGGTTTGATTTCAAATAAACATTATGGTGGGCCTTAGGATTGTTTCAACGGTGTGAATCACTCTCCCCACTGTTTTCTGTGGTGGGGTCCACTACAGATTTTTATCTAACTCATCCTTTGGATCATGACCTAAAATGATATCTCAAAATGGATGGACGGTGTGGATACAACACATACATTACATTGGGGCCCACAGAACTTGGTGACGTAACTTCAGTAGCCAACTCGCTACTGAACCTGTCAGTATCTAAACCGCCTCCGATTTTTGGGCCACACATCGCGTTGAGAGAGAGAGAGGGAGAGAGAGAGAGAGACAGATTAGTAAGGAGGAAATATTCTTCTCCTCAAATCTTTACTAATGAGGAAATCTTCTTCTTCTCGAATCTTTACTAAGGAGGAAATCTTCATCTCCTCAATTCTTCTTAAGACGACAAAACTGATTACCACGACAACTGAAAACAACTTCATAGCATCTAGACTTGCCAAAAAGTCAAACAAAAACATGCACACTTCAATGAAAATGACAAACCCGGTGGAAAACTAGAGAAAATCTAGTTAATTAATCCTCGCACAATTAGTTCGAATCTCGCCTTGGGTCCCAGTGAGTGGGCTCAAGTTCCCCATCTTCACCATCGCATTGGCGAAATCCGTCGAGAACGCATTGGCATCGTTGCTGTATGTTGTTACAATAGAATCAGTGGACCCACCATTAAACAGCACCTGATCAGAGGTAAGTAATCCCCTTCGGTTGAGCAGCGCCTGATAGTAGTTGTTATCAAAGCGGTTTGGGCTCTGAGGGTCTAGTGGGGCCAGGTTGCCGTCGCCATTTCCGGCAGCTCTAGGGCAGGTGGCCTGTCGGGAGGTTGCAAAGGCAGCATCGATGTTGGTGGCATTGTAGATCCGGTCCCTGAATTTGTCACACCTAGCCTGGCCTACAGTGTGTGCGCCGGACAATGCGACCATCTCCCTCGCAGTAAACCCCTTGTTGCTAAATAGTTGAATGAGTGTATTAAGGTCATTGAAGAACGCCGGAAGATCACTGTTTGCTCTATCTCTGCTTGCAGTTCTTGCATCCCTCCTCCCCACTGGGACTGAGTATGTTGGCCCACCAAGCTATGGTAAGAGAAAGATGAGATTAATTAATTAGCAAAATATAGGTTTTTATCAGGGAGAATGTCTCACACACAAGTAGTTGTAGGTGAGAAGTTCATGCAAATAGCTTTGTGTGGGGCCCACCAGATATCTCAGGCCAATTCGATCATTAGGTGGGCCACATCACATGGTTACAATTGACAACCACCCAGAAACCTCCAACTTCAGATGGTGGCCCACCTGATGGTTATTGGCATGATTTTTGTAGTACCCTATGTTATGGTGAGGCGACCGATCGACCACACATCACGGTGGGCCCTAGACACAGCTAGTTGCATGATTTGTATACACACAACTAGTTGTACATGAGATTTCTCTGTGTTGACTATGCAAGAACCTAGTCGTTCATCTGCTGGGACCCATTATGTATAAGGCAGATCTTGTCATCAAGTGGGCCATGGATGAAAATAGTGGATGGATACATAAGAAAGATGATGAAAGGTCCAATTATGTAAGGTGGACGACTTGATGACTGTAATAGCCTGTTTTTTAGCCAATTTATATGGTAGGTTCTAATGGATGAATGGTCCCAATCTCAAACTGGCACGTTCAATTCAGGTGGTGCCTTTCGCCAGTAACCACAGCATTAACATGCTTGCATGCATGTACATTAGTGCAATGAGATTGTAATAGTACTCACTGCGACGACGGAGTCACGAGCAGCAATGGCTAGGATGTCAGCACAGGACACGACTACGCGGCCGCAAGCTTGATCGACTTGCGTCTTTATGGTATCGATCACGTTGAATCCTCTAAGTGAGTTCTGGTTAGGTGCAGCAGTTTGCTCTCCTACAAATGATCCGGTATCAGCGAGAAGAATACCTCCATCGCAACCCTGTAAGACCAAGCAAGATGCATCAAATGGGGATGGAGGGAGAGAAGCTGTTAGTTGACAAATATAGAGTCCATAAGCTGTTAGCTGACAAATATAGAGTACATGGTTGGTGATCCAGACCGTTGATCTGATTGTATTCATCTTTCAATCATCACCCTAGAAAAATGTAGCAACAACAATAAAAATTAAAGGGCCAACGTTTGATGGGTAAGTTCCTTCTATCTAGGAGATTTTGCAGCATTGCAGACACATTGGATCGACAGTCTAGATCACTGATTGATGGACCCCCCACCATGAGTATGTTTCCTAGGAAAAAGGACCTGAAAATTACTCTCTGACTAGAAGAACTAGTGGGTGAAACTCACATTAACAAAGCAGTCGTGGAAGAACAACCGTAAGAGAGATGCTCCCATGCGGGCCTCACTATTGATAGCGGACTGCACCGCGGCCCTGACGGTATCGAAGACAGAAGGACAGGTGTTTGCGTAGAACGAGACTGAGAGTTGTGCTGATACAGGAGATGATATGGCCATGATCATCATAATCAAGAGGCCCACACAGAGACTGGATTGAGTAACACCAGCCATTGTTAGAAAGAATGGAGAAACGATGCTACGATGAACTCTCTCTCTCTCTCTCTCTCTCTCTCTCTCTCTCTCTCTCTCCCTCGTTAGATGAAGGCTTTTGAATGAATTTTTCGGAAGAGAGCTGCAGTTTATAAAGGATGAAAGGCTAGGATCTTCCCATGTTGACCCTTTCAAAGATTGGGATGAACGTTTGACAAGTAAACCCACTCGCGCGGCTTCGGTGGACCCCCGCATCTATAGAAGTGAGTGAATCTCTTGCTGTGGGCCCACGATGATGTATGTGGCTTACATCCACGCTGTCCATCCGTTTCGAAAGCTTATTTTAGTTAAGTAAACAATAAATTAAGAAGATCCTAATCTTATCTGGACCACACTCTAGGAAATATTGGTGATTGAATCCCTTCCATTAAAAACTTCTTAGCGGGCTACCGTAATGTTTATTTTCTATCCAAGTTATTTATATGGTCATAAAGACTTGGATTAAGGGACCACATAAATGTCAACTTGATCGAAAATTATTTTGGTTCACAAGAAGTTTTTAATGGTCAATCACTAATTTTTCTTTTGGTGTGGTCCGTCTAAAATTTGAATCTACTTCAATTTTGGAATGATTCTCTAAAATGATATGTAAAAACGGAAGGACAGCATGGATTTAGGGAAATTATATCAAGATGGGACCTGCAGTGAAGAATCCACCCACCTCTGTTAAGCTCGGGAATCACGGAAGCCACTGCTCACTATACAAAGTAAAAACTTGAAAAGGACAAGATACAAGCTATTGTTTGACCATTGATTTTGTCATTTTTAAAATGTCAATTTTGTTTCATACAGAAATTTGAGCAGCCCTTTTTTTTTTTGACCTTTTATATTATTAAACTTTGATACTCTGGCAGTGTGAAACATGATACACAGGCACTAAGAAATTATTTTAAAACTATGCAAATGGCATGCAAATAATTCATTAAACAGTACAAATTACGTGTCCAATTTTAGGTTATCAAGAAGGGAATATCATGCGTCTTTGATTAGCTGATTATCGGATACACTGGACAATTATTGGACGGTTTGAAATGAAAAGATCCAATGGTCGTATTTCAACAAACAAGTGTCTACCAATTAGAGGTTAGAATTGTTCACCCAATCTTATTTTGGGACCGTGACTTACAATAACTGGTTCCACAGTCTAATGCGTTTAGTTAATCCGATGGATGCCGCGTGTACAAGATCTGAGCGTCTGTGTATCAAGAGCTACTCTTGCAAAATATCAAATACCGCCAGAATTTGAAATTGGGTAATCATGTATTTTTGTACAAAGACCGATGATAAGCAGCGGTAGTGAATTACCCATTATACCCCTGTGATGCCATATTGGAAGAGGAATGCTCGGTCATGCTTGGGATAGGAGCGGATTACGTTGTTTCAACACTAGTCTTGGTATGGATCCCTAGTGGGGGGGTGGCTAACAGTGAAGTGTGAACTGGGAGTAGGCTGTACTAAAAAGCTAAAAATAAAAAATAAAGAAAAGAAAAACAGGAGCGGATTACGTTTTTTTTTTTTTCACGCACGCGCACACACCACCGCACACTCATCCCACAATTGGATTTCACCACCTATGGGTACTCGAACCGTGAAACTCATGAGAGTCCACCACTGGAGTAAGAGTAAGGACCCTTACCCATGAATCCAGTAGCAGTTCAAAACTGTGTCAAGGGTCCTTGCTCTTGCTCGGGTGATAGGCCCTCCGGAGTTTCAAGGGTTCCAGTACCTATAGGTGGTGAAATTCTACTAGAAGTGTGAGTGTATGGGGGTGTGTGTGCATGCGTAAAAAAACGAAAACCAAAAAAGCAGCAGTTCAAAAGCTTGATCTATTAGGGAATCTTCAGATCTACACTTTTTTTTTTTTCGACTATCTTGTTAGTACACACCCTACTGTCAGTCCATACTCTACCGTTAGCCACCCGACCAGGGATTCGATACCATGACCTCAGGGTTTTGAGGGTTTTGAGTAACTTAGTACTCTTTAGCTAAGCATACCTAGTAAACTCTATGGGCCCAAAATTGATATATGATTATTATCCAGGCTGTTCATCTGTTTTTTCAGATCACTTTGGAGCATGAGCCCAAAATTGAAGCATATCCAATGCTCGAGTGGACTGCACCCTAGGAAGAAAGTGGGTATAATGATGTCCACTGTTGAGACTTTCCTAGGGCCTACCGTGACGTCTATGGTCTTCCAATCTATTCATGAGTCACACCGACATGGATGAAAGGAAAAAACAAATGTTAGCTTGACCCAAAACTTGTGGCCTGAAGAAATTTTCAACCATATGGATTCAAAACTGTGGTGTGGTCTTGAGATTTTTATATGCTTCAATTTTGAGATTTTGTCTAAAATGATGGGGGAAAAATGGATGCATGGTGTGGATAAGATACATACATCACAGTGGGCCCACAGAGTTTACTCAGTGTGTACTGAGTTACTCAGTACGCAATTCGCTCTCCAATGGGATATGAGTGTGTCCTGATGGGTCGGTTCAGTACAATTGGGTGCATGGATATATGATCCGGACAGTTGATCTTATGGGTCCCACAATGGATGGGGGATTCCCTAAAATTCTTACATGTTAGAAGATCCTACACTTGTAATCTTTGTCCTTCTTCCAGACCATCGGCGCCATCTTCCCTTAGCCTTCTATTTGTCGATCAACTATTTGGGCCCGGAAGCTTTCAATCATGGGCATCTTTTAGTATCATCCGTCCAATGTGGACCAATCCGATCAATTTTTCTGATCATCAATCAACGGACGATGGTCCATTGAATTTGGACCACTGATCATTTCATCGTTTAACTTTGAAACCGCACATACATCAACACTGTTTCCTGTGATGCTGTCCACCTGAGATTTGGATCTACCTCATTTTTGGGTTCATACCATAAAATGATATGAAAAAATGGATGGATGGCATAGATAAAACACATATATCATGGTGGGGCCCACAGGGCACCGACCACTAGCCATTGGCTAGTGGTCACCTGCCAAACCGGCTCCCACTGTTTCCTTTGGTGGATGTACTTCAATTTTGGGACCATTCCCTAAAATGAGCTGGTAAAAAGGATGGACAGCGTGGATACGACACATATATCACAGTGGGCCCCACAGAGTTTACTCAGTACGCAATCATCGTCCTGGTAATAAGTAGTGTAGCTGTGTAGAGGCATTTACAAAGATCCGCAAAGTTCTACTGGAGAATTGCCTTGGTGGGCCCCTCGTTTGGTGAAAATCAACGGATGATGACAACTTCAACGAAAACACGTCGATTGGATCATGCACAACAGCTACGACCGATCTCTCTCTACTCCGCCATTCTAGCCGATTTGAGTGTCTTCAGCTTTTATTATCTTATGTATTTCGGTTACTTTATTTCAATGACGTTGACATGGCTTACCTGCTTTCTTAGAATGGAATGATCACATGTGCAGACTATACACTAAAAGTAGAGCTGGGCATCCTACTGAGTCGGATCAGATTTGGTCTAACTTGGTATGGTCCGAAAGATGTTTGGACTGATCCGAATCCGACCCGGTCTGCAACCGAGTCCAGAAGACCTTACACGAACAGATCCGTTACATGCTTGGCCCGACCCGAACCGAGTCCGACTCGGTTAAGGAAACCGAGTCGGATCCGATTGGCTAAGGATCAAATTTTTCAACGGTGAAAATCATTATCCTCACTGTTATTTTCGGTGTGGTCCATTTGAGCTTTAAATATGATTTATTTTTTTTCCAAATGTTTTAAAATTATCACAAACAATGGATAAACGGTATGGATATATTAAATACATCATTGTGGGGCCCATGTAACATAGATCTCATTTGAGCTGTTCGTACAACTCGGAGCTCGAGAATACAGCTGGCCGTATTGACGTGCACGGCACGCTACAGGGACGAGGATTTCCTACGAAACATAAAGTTCGCATGCTAGGATCGTAGGTGGGGCCCACCGTGATGTTTTTCAGGAATCCACTCTGTTATCTGTTTTTTGAGATCATTTTAGAACATGAGACCAAAAGTGAGCACGATCCAATACTTAAGTGGGCCGTATTAAAGGAAAAGGTGGTTAGGTAAATTCCTACCGTTAAAACCTCCCTGGGTTCGACGGTGATCTTTACATACATCCATACCATTAATAACGTCATTCCTACTGGGATGAACTGAAAAAACAAATATTAGCATGATTCAAAATGTCTGTGGCCCTACGAATATTTCAACTATGGACGTTCAATTATCACTTTTTCGGCCCACTTGCGCATTGGATACGGTTCATTTTTAGCCTCATGTAGTGAAATGAACTCACAAAACGTATGGACGGAGAGGATTTCGCACAAACATCGCAGTGGGTCCCACATGGGTTCCCAGCGCATGAACTTCCTTTCGCAGGAAATCCGCGTCCGTCTTGGCACGACACGTCGTCATACCTACAACTAGCTATAGCTAGCTTGTGTGGTGGTACACAAACGGATAGGCTACTCCCCCTGCCACCAGCCAAGTGGCTGTGATCGGTGCTTTGTGGGCCCCACCATGATGTATGTCTTACATCCATTCCGTTCATCCATTTTTACAGATCATTTTAGACTTGATCAACAAAATGAGAGGGATATAAATCTCAGGTGGACTACACCACATGAAAACAATTGTGATTGGATATCCACCATTAAAATCCTCCTAAGGCCCACTGTACTGTTTATTTGACATCCAATCTGTTGATTAGGTCATACAAGCATAGATAAAGGGAAAAAACAAAAATCAGCTTGATCCAAAACTTTTATGGCCCCCAAAATGTTTTGAATGGTCGATACTCATTCAAAACTGTTTCCTCTAATGTGGTCCACTTGAGATTGAGATATACCTCATCTTTGGTCTCAGGCCTTAAAATGATCTTTATAAATATACAGACAGCATGGATGAAACAAATACATCATGGTGGGGCCCACAGAGCACCAACCACCAGCCATTGGCTGGTGTTAGGGGACTAGCCAATCTGTTTCGTGGTACACTGGCGAATCCTCTTATTGTAGTGAGTAATCTCTATTGGGGCCCACCCTGAATGTATGTGATTTATCCACGCCATCCATTCGTTTTTCCATATCATTTTAGTAGTTGAACCTAAAATTGATGAATATCCAAAGCCTTAAAATGAGCTTGCTAAATGGATGGACAGTTTGGATATAAAACATACATGCTACTCTCTTTCTCTCTTCCATACACAATATCATTTCTCAATATATCTCTCTCCAGCAGAGATATCCAAGCTCCAGAACCTTCTTCTTGTCTTCTTCTTCAACAAAAATAGAGAAACATGCAGAGAGAGAATCAAAGATATGGAGAGATAGAGAGAGATAGAGAATACATTGGACAGGATTTTTTGGCGCCGAACCTAAAGTATAGGTGGTAAAAGTTTACACACACACACACACACACACACACGGTCCGAATCGGATCCAATTGGATCGGGTTACGGATCGAGTCGGTTCGGAACAGGGCTTACTTGGATTTGACCAGAAAATAATTCGGATTTGGATTATGCTACCCGATTCTGACCAATCCTGACCATCGGTTCTGTTCAAATCGGGTCGGATCGGACCAGATCCACCAGTTCGAGTATGTAATGCCCAACTCTAACTAAAAGTAAGTCTTTATAAATATTCTTGATCGTCCAATCAGTGTCCCACCTCTTATTAGGCTATAGCGGACGAATCAACTGTTGGTTGTTCCCTTGCATTTGATCAGTTGATGACAATCTTTTAAATGATACGAGACGATCAAAGATACTTTTAGCTGTGGCTAATTCATGAGATGGCCCATTGAGTGAATGATCTGGATTGATCAACATGTGTACTTATCAGATAGTTCATACAAAATCATTTTAGTGAATACTTAGGAACATCGTTTTAAGACTCAGAAACTCGACCGGCTAGTTCAGTGAGTTAAGTTACAATGAACAAGTCTGGCAGATTCCACTTATTTCCAAGTTGATAGATGGGGGCCATGGTTCTATAATCTAAAATATTGGTCTGCTGATTCAAATCTTTAAAGAGGCCTATTGGAGGAAAAATAGATAAGTCAATAAGTGGATTTATGGAATGGACCAACTCTACTGAACCAGCACAGGAACTAGCTAGCACGGGCCAAAGAAACCCGAACCTGATGAAGCTCTTACGTCCAAGAGCAGGCTGACCCTCAAAAAGGGTGATGCAAATGCAAGGGCAGTCAAAGAGCTTTTGAGCTCACACAAATGGTTGAGAGACCGACCTAATCCATAGGTCAGTCAAAGGTCGATCATGGATCGCCTATAATCCAGCCACATATCGATTACAGACCGACCATAGTTCAGTCATAGATCGATCATAGATTGACTATAGATCGGCCACAGGACGATTACAGACCGACCCTAGCTTGGTTATAGATCGGCCACAGATCGATCATGGATCAGTTGCAAAATGATCACAGATCGGCCTTAGCTCAGTCAAAGATCGCCATAAACTAAACAACGCGCTTGACAAGGTCAAAAGGTCTTAACACCCGGATAAAGGAAACACTAGCCTTCCGACTCGGCTGACAGTTGAAAATGATGAATGCTGATCTGTCGATCAGGTCAGCCTCATGCACGCTTAACTCAGCGCCTGCCTTGGGACCCGACCTAAAGCTGAGCTACGGATCAAAAGGGTCTTCTTAAATATCAGAGATCTCCTCCAATATCTCCAAAAGATAACACTAGATCTCGATAATCGCGGGATCCTATAATCTTAGGAAGATCCAAGATTGTAGCAGATCTCCAAAATATCAGGAAAGAATCTCCGTACCGTGGGATCCTCTCTCTCATATAAATGAGAACGTCTTTAAGGGTGAAAGGTACAAAAGATCTCTCTGAAAAACTCCTCAATACGATAAGACCCGGATTCCTAGCCTGACTTTGGCATCGGAGGGTCCCCTGCTTTAGCCAGGGTCTCCTTTATCTTCCTCTTCCTATGCAGGTACTCAAAGGTCTAGAGAGGGTGGACCAGCGATCAGATTTTTGCAACAACAAGGCCAAAAAATAATAATAAAAAAATTAATAATAAATAATAGACTAGATAGCAATCCTTCCACCTATATTATGACTTTTTTTTAAAATTGAATATTTGTGGTCGATTATTTCTCTTTTCTGTGGGCTGTGAATTGAATAATTTAAAAGACTTCACCACTCTGTCCAACATGTTCCATTCTTAGTAGAGTGACCTGCACCCGAGTTGGAGTTAAATCAACTCAACTTGCCCGAGTCAAGTGACTCAGGAGGATGACTTGGGGCATCAAACTGGAACATGCCCAAATGAGTCCGAGTCGACACGGGCAAGTCACATCAGACTTGTCCAAGTACATTATACAAATTCGTGACTATATGAGTTTACCGGGTCAACTCAATCTGACTTGGCATTATCAACCAAGGTTCTAGCGATTTGGAAGAGTTGGGCCAAGTTGTCTCTAGGTTTTCCAATTAGGGTATCGAGCTAGATCGAAAATTGAGTCCGAGTCAACTTGGATGAGTTGCATGCGACTGTTGAGGGTCAAATATTGCATATCAAACCCCAGTTATTACCTGGATTTACGAACATGGTACTGTTTAACGGCCCGATTTAATTGTGTTTGTGATGTAGGGCGTATTTACGAGCCTGGATTGGAAAAGGGTACTAAAAGCATGAATTTAATGCTCTGAAGTCACCAAGGCAAGCGACGGACCCCAGGAGACCAAGATCGACAGATTTGCATGCCAGGGATCCAAGAAAATTGAGAAGCTGAAGCTCAAGTGGCTCGAAAGACATCCAGAATGCAAGATCACAGGGTTCCCACCATCCGTTCAACTCAAAAATTCATACATCACCTGAGGACCATAAATTAACCGTACATATCGAATTTCATCCGTTCAATCCCTGTGAAAGTGTCCCAACAGATAGATTAGCCTATAAACCCTTGATTTGGGGCCCACCTGATCTCTAGATACACTTCAATTTTGGATTCAACATCTTAAATTAGATGGGGAAAAGGATGGACGGTACGGATTTCTCGAGAATATCATAGTGGACCGCACCTACACTTGATTGTGCACAGTGCGTAGGTGCGCTGGACGCACACCGGACGATCAGGCCGGTCAAAGACGGGCTGACCTGTCTTCTTCTTGCGAAGTAACAGCGGACGGACGCTGTCCATCATTTTTTCAATAGTACGGCCCACTCATCATCCAAATGAATGATCCAGACCGTCCATTAAATCTCTTGGGTAGACTTAACCCTCACCTAGGTGTCCTTTTCGACCCATGAATGTACGAACAGGCAGATTACCGTTCAAACACAAGATGGACGACGGAGTAGATAGTCTCATGGGCCGCACCGAATTCAATCTAAAATGACCATATCCAAATGGTTTTTCGAGTAGACCTCAATAGACGATGTAGATTTTTCACCTGACATCGATCGTCAGCTCCACCAAACACGACAACGACTTGCAGCCGCTCTGTTTCGCAATCAGACGCTGGTTTCGTGCGGTGGGGTCCACCCTTCACCGGGCCCATAGGTCTAATCTAGACCGTCCATCAGGAGCTCACGAGTTCTCTCTCCCTAACCTAGGTAACTCATTTTAGGAAACCACAGAGATCAGTCCCCATTCGTCCAAACAGAGACTGCTGATACAACGAACAAGGCTTGTAGGCCACACCGAAATCAAACCGAAACTGTCCCTACCCGAACGGTTTTTCGAGAAGAATCCGGTGGAAGGCATGGATTTTGTAAAGGACAAATTAAGTGGACCCCACCAAGAACCAGCGCAAGATTCTTCCTTTTACGCACGAGCGGACGCTGATGCCCACGGTGGGCCATTCTGAGACCTTGGAGGTGGTCGGATCGATGATCTGATCCATCTACAAGATTCATAAGGTGGTCTTGACCCTAATCATGAAGCAAAAAAAAAAGGGTTTTGGGACGATCAGCGACCCGAACATCTTTCCAAACGTAAGCTGATTTGGGGTGTTACTTGTTGCGCACGTAGCTTCTTCTGCGTAAACCTCCCACTGACTCCAAGCTCTCCACGGCCTTCACTGCCTATAAAAGAAAGAGAGAAGAGAGAGAGGAGGGAGGAAGAGTTAGGACATAAAGCAGAGAAGGAAGAGCTAGGACGTGAAGCACAGGAGGAAGAGCTAGGACGTGAAGCACAGGAGAAAGAGAGTTTGTTTGTTTTTCTATTTTTCTGTTTGTTCTTCTTCTTTTCTTTTCTTTTTAAGATTTAGCCTAATCATGTTTATGTGTGGCTAAACCTCTTAGCTAGGGCTAAGAGGTGAAGCTTGTAGTCTAATAGGAGAGACTTTGCTTGTGCCTTTTGTTTAGACTGACTGATGTTGATTTTAGTTCAATTAAAAGGAATACTTTCAGTTTTTTTAATGGTTTGTTGTGATTGAAATTACAATAGATCTGCGATGGCTTTGAGTATTTCTTCCTCCTTTTAATGTTTATGACGTCAGGAAGCCCTGTTGTTCACCATCGTCTCATGGGCATGGTCGGATGATGGTACCCTTCCTAACCTTCTTGCTTTGTTGATCGGTTGGTAATTAGTTTAATTCTGTTGTTTGCTTTATCTCCTGGGCGTGGTTTGGTGATGGAATCCATTCTAATTCATATACTTTTCATCTTGTGAAAACTAGATCAAGTAAGTTCAGTTTAATTTCCATGATTCTTGATGCAAGCATAAGATCTCCCTGATCTCTACAAGTGGATCCTCTAAATCCCTAGTTTCCTTCCTCTGAATTTCTTAAGTTTTAGATTAGTATTTCACTATTATTCCTCAAAAATCATTCGATTTAGATTTCATCTTAATCTAGTTCTCATTCTACTTAGTTTCAGATAACGTACAGGTATCAGTCCCTTGGGATTCGACCTCGGTCTCACCGAGTTTATTACTACATCACAACCCTATACTTGGGGTGTGAACAGCGACTCTTTGGAAACGATATCACTGGCTAAGTATACGGAAACACTTTCATGCACTTAGTTGCATTTGGACTCATTGCCATCAGAATCTTTGTAGATGTTCCATTCGATCCAGTCCACTCTTTTCCTGCTATTGTACAAAAATCACAGCCATCAAACGATCCTAGACATCCATAATTAAACCTATCTTTTATGAAAAATCTTATCCATCTATTTTTTTTTTTTCATTCTCCTGATTAGATGTTTCAGATTATCCCATCAGTATGACTTTTTCAAGGCAACCTATGAAATGGAGGTAGGGTTCATGGCCTTGGCCTAGGGCCAGCTTGGCATAACTCCTGGAGACAAACTCACAAGGTAAATTCAACCTGGCCTAATTAGTAATTGGGTTTGAACATGTTGGCATGTGAAATATTACCATTACGTACTTTATTAATATTAGAGCAATTCTAGCCATGCATAGTGGGGATGCACATTGAACTAGTAGAACTGTGGAACTGGACTAGTATCGACTAAACCGTACGGTTTGGTCCGGTTCTAGAGTGCACCGGTTCCAGTTCCAAAAATCAAAGAATTGATTAGTTCGGTTCGATTTTCGGTTTGGGGGTAAGTAGAACTGAACCAAACCGTGAATTGATCTATAGAACCGAATTGTGGATCCGAACCGTAGATCCGAACCGTGGAACCGAATTAGGAATTGAACCATATATTTAAAAAAAAACCCTTAGTTCATTCCCTATACTGCACTCTTCATGCCGCCCCTGCTGTGGCTGCTCCCAATCCCCATCCATTGCTCTCTCTCTCTCTCTCTCTCTCTCTCTCTCTCTCTCTCACACACACACACACACACCCATCAGACAACCACTTGTTGGGGGCCGTTACACAAAACCTTAGGATCTAGCCTCCCAAAAACACCAGAATTATGGGATAATAAAGCTATGAAATAAATCAAAGTACAAATCACACGACATAAGAAATTTTTACGTAAAAAACCCTCAAAGAGGTAAAAACCACGGGACCTTGTCCATATCAACAATCCACCATGAAGTAGAACGTTACAACCGATCACAAGCATACACCGCTTGGATCAAACCTTCTTAACTCACGCAAGAGTGGATAAACAATGAGAGAATAAAAGAAAAACGGAGAGATCTCACTGATTACGAGGATGTATAAGCGTTGAGATGTCGAGTGCACAGTAGATCACCTCTATGAGCATAACCTCCCTTCCACAAGCTTTCTCTCTCTCTCTTTCTGTCTCTCTCTCTTACACCTTTGATAGCCCTAAACCCTTTAGCAAACCCTGGCAAAGCTTTGAAAACTCTCTTGCATTGCCTAGAAGAGCCATAGGAACCCCTATTTATAGTTTAGGCAACTCCCTTTCGTACCTCTTGCGAAACTGCCTCAAATTTTTGCAGTCTTCACAAAATCCGGACTCAAATCTGCGTAACCTCGACTAGTCGAGTAGGGTCCTCGACCGGTCGAGCGACCCACTCAACCGGTCAAGCACCTCCCTCGATTGGTCGAGCACCATGGAGTTCCAAATCAATTTGCTTGCTGAACTTTGAGTCAAGCACCACTCGACTGGTCGAGCAGTGCTCTGGACTGGTCGAGCAACGCAGTGATTCCACTATTTGTGGCATCCGAACTGCACCATATCTCCTCTGACCTGAGAAGGAAAATCCCATTAAATCTCCTCCTTTTCGACTCAGGAAGAATCCGTCATCTGAGAGCTTGTGCGTGAACACATAGTGGTTTGACTCCGTTGTATCATACCCATGCTTCAACATAAATGAGTTAAACTTTTTTTACCATTGCCGTGGAGCTTGTTTCAGCCCATACAAGCTCTTCCTCAGCCTACACATCATATGTTCTTTGCCCTTGACTTCGATGTACTCGGCATCTGTCATTGATAATGCTACGACCTTCTTAGCTTGCTCTGCCAAGAGACCGCTTTCCCTACAAATATGAACATGAACCCTGATGTAGACTTCCTGGAGTCTATGTCACCTGCCATATCTGCATCTGTGTAGCCCTTTAACACAGGTTTTTCATCACCATAACATAGGCTTAACCTGGATGAGCCTCTTAGATACCGCAGTATCCATTTCACCTTATCATAAGTGTGGTTCTTATATAAGGATATCATCTCATCTTATATAGCTTTCAACCACTCCCCCTTATGCTCGTTGGCTAGGGCCTCAGAATAATCTTCTGACACTCCCCCATCAGTGAACATACTGTACTCATGCAGCGAGTACCTCTTAGACGACTATTTGTCCCTAGATGACCTCCTCACCTGTGGCTCAACAGGTGGATCAAGTAGGGGCTGCTCCCCCGGTCCATCTTCTGTAAGAACTCTCTTGTCCTTTGCACCTTGTTGTACTCCCCTGTCATCAGGCATCACGGGAGGAATAACCGGATCCATATCCTCTAGCACACCTGAACTAGACTGGTTCTTCTCTGGCTTACCAATGTCTTTTATACACTGATATTCAACGAATACCACATCTTTGCTCCTGACGAGCTTCTTCTTAGTCGGATCCCACAATCTGTAACTAAACTTTTCATCACCGTACCCCAAGAACACACACTGTCTGATCTTCATATTGAGTTTGGACCTCTCATCCTTTGGTTCATGGACGGATGCCCTGCATCCAAACACCTTGAGATGACTGTACGATGGATTTTGTCCAGTCCACATCCTTTCGGGTACCTCTCCATTTAATAGGGCTGATGGAGACTTATTTATCAAATACACTGCCGTGTGCATTGCTTCTCCCCAAAATGTCTTGGGCAACTTCGCATGAGATAACATGCATCTGATTCTCTAGACAATAGTGCGATTCATTCGCAGCCACACCATTATGCTGGGGGGTCTTAGGAACCATCTGTTTATGCCGTATACCCAGGGACTTACAATACTCGTGGAAGTCACCGATGTATTCACCACCATTATCAGTGTGGATACACTTCAATGATCTACCTGTCTCTCTCTCGACCATTGCATGAAACAATTTAAACACACCAAAGACCTCGTCCTTGGTTTTCAAAGCATAAGCCCAAACCCTCATAGATGCATCATCTATAAAAATGACAAAATACAATGCCCCACCCAAGGTTTTTGTCCTCATAAGACCACAAACATTAAAATAAACCAAATATAATGCATGCGCTTTATTAACATGAAAAGTAGATTTAGCAAATGAAACTCTATACTGTTTCCCTGATAAACAATCAATACAAGTTTTAAGAGATATATCTGTCACATCTGGAAGGAGCCGCTTCCTCACTAGTACCTGAAGTCCTTTTTCACTTATGTGGCCTAGACATCTGTGCCATATGTTAATAGCTGAATCTTCCGCTGTATTCAACCCACCCTTGCACACACTGACACTTACCTTATAAAGGGTGCAACACTTCTTTCCTCTGGCTGCGATCAATGAACCCTTGATGAGCTTTCAGTGCCTACCAGAAAAACGGCTTTCATAGTCATCATCATCCAGCCTTCCCGTCAACATCAAGTTGAGGCGAAGGTCTGAGATATGCCTCACATCCCTGAGAACCAATTTGCAGCCCATATTGGTCTTCACACAAATATCACCGACACCTACGATTTCGATATGCTAGAATTTTTCATCTTCACGATCTCATAGTCACCTGACTTGTAGCTTATGAAGAAATCCCTGTATGGAGTCGCATAAAACGAGGCTCTCGAGTCTATTACTCAGTCTGTGTCCTGACTCGTAACTGTGATACAAACATCATGATTTGCTGAAAGAATAACTACAATGTCGCTATCTGAAGTGACTGCAGTGAAATTTGATTAATCTTCCTTCTCCTTTCCTTTTCCTTTCTTGTCGTTCTTCTTATTACGACATTTATGCTTGTAGTGGCCCCTCTTGTCACAATTTCAGCATTTAACATCTTTCCCCATACTCGACTTGCCTCTTGATTTATCTCGGGCCTTCCCGTCATTTCTGTTCTTTCCTCTCCCTCGATCTTGTATAACAAGGGCCTCTTGCTGAGTAGACCCCTAAGACTTCCTCCTTGTCTCCTTATTGAAGAGACAGCTAGTTACCTGTTTCATAGACACCTTTTTATCTAGCGCGGAGTTACTTAAAGACACCACTAATGTCTCCCAACTATCATATAATGAGCTAAGTAATAGTAAAGCCTGTAATTCATTGTCGAGGACCATCTTCATAGTAGAGAGCTAGTTCAATATATTATTGATTTCATTCATGTGCTCAGCCACATAACCACAGTCTTTGAACTTGAGATTCACTAGTCATCTTATCAGAAAATTTTTATTACCGGCTGTCTTTCTCTCATACAGCCCTTGTAGTTCAGTCATAGGCTAGCGGCTGAGGTCTCCGTAAACACATGGTGGAATACGGAATCGTCTAACCATTGTCTAATAAACCCCACCGCTTTCCGGTCCATCTTCTTCCAATCATCATCTGACATATCTTTTGACTTTGCTGATATGCCTTGAATTGGAGAATACAAGTCCTTGCAATAAAGCAAGTCCTCTATCTTAGCCTTTCATATGGTCCAGTTAGAACCATTGAGATTGATCATCCTTGATGAGCCACTTTCCATAATTCAAATCGATCCCACTCTGTTCAATAAAACAATAGCTTTGATACCACTTTATTGGGGGCCTAGCACAAAACCTTAAGATCTAGCCTCCAAAAAATGCCAGAATTATGGGATAATAAAGCTATGAAATAAATCAAAGCACAAACTACACGACAGAAGAGATTTTTAGGTGGAAAACCCTTAAAGAAGTAAAAACCACTGGACCTCGTCCAGATCAACAATCCACAATGAAGTAGAACGTTACAACGGATCACAAGCATATAACGCTTGGATCAGACCTTCTTCACTTACGTAGGAGTGGATAAACAATAAGAAAATAAAAGAAAAACAGAGATATCTCACTGATCACGAGGACGTAGAAGCGTTGAGATGTCAAGTGCATAGTAGTTCACCTCTACGAGTAGAACCTCCATTCCACAAGCTTCCTCTCTTTCTTTCTCTCTCTCTCATACCTTTGATAGCCCTAAACCCTTTACCAAACCCTTGCAAATCTTTAAGAAACTCTCTTGCATTGCTTAGAAAAATTCTAGGAACCTCTATTTATAGTTTAGGCAACTCCCTTTCACACCTCTTGTGAAACCGCCTCAAATTTTCGCAGTCCACACAAAATCTGGACTCAAATTCGAGTAACCTCAGGGTCCTCGACCGGTTGAGCACCTCCCTCGACTAACTGAGCACCATGGAGTTCCAAATCAATTTGCTCGCTGGACTTTGAGTCGAGCACTACTCGATTGGTCGAGTGACCCACTCAACCAGTTGAGCAGTGCTCTCAACTGGTCGAGCAACGCGGCGATTCCACAGTTTGTGGCATCCGAACCGCACCACATCTCCTCTGACCTGAGAAGGAAAACCCCATCACCACCTTCTGCCCACCCTCTGCTCATCGGCCACCGCCCAACGATCCCCCCTCTCTCTCTCCTCGGTTCTCTCTCTGTCTCTCTCTCCCTGGTTCTCTCTCTCTCTCTCTCTCTCGCCATTCACCACCGGCATCTCTCTCTCTCTCTCTCTCTCTCTCTCTCTCTCTCTCTCTCTCTCTCTCTCTCTTTCTCGATCTTTGTTTTCCCCACTAGCCAAAACCGTGGAATCGAACCGGTTTTAATGGTCCAGTTCCAGTTTGGTTATAGGGTGCTAACGGTCCAGTTCTAGTTTCGATTCTCCTAAAACCGCTAGGAACGGTTTGGTTCCGGTTTCATCTCAGAACCAGACCAAACTGACTTGTGTACACCCCCAATGTATAGTATAAAAAACAAGATGATATTATTTAGATGTCTATTTGCATGGATAAAAATGGTCAAGGATAAAGTTTTAAAAGTGTAACTCCTCTCAAGGCATGTCTTTTCATTCTTATTAAGAATTATCTTTCTAGTTTCCCGAGCCAAAAAGGATTGACTGTTGAATTACTGAATGGAAAGTCCAAATCTATTGTCCTTTTTCAGTTCACTCCTAGTCAATGTAAATTAGAAACAAAGGTAAAAGAGAAATATAGTTAGAATAATACCACAACCTTTCAATTTAGGCTGAATTTGAATGCAGGGATGAGTTGAATTGCGAGCCTCTCTTTAAACAATAAGAAAGGACATGAACTGATGATGTTGTTTGTATTTCATTCCCTCACAAGTCTCAAAACCGAGCTTGAAAGGAACATACAAGAGCCAGAGATCGGGCCTCTTTAGCCCCTTGAGGCTTGGGCGAAGGCTTAGGGCTGTAAAGCCGAGCAGGGCCAACCTTAGCCTATTGCCGCCCCTAGGTTTTGGCACGATTTTATAAGGTGTGGTGGTACACTTGAATTTTGGATAGTCATGATTTTTGGGCCACACATTGTGTTGAGAGGGGGCATGATTTTTGGGCCGCACATCACCTTGAGACAGAGAGAGAGGCATGATTTTTGGGACGTGGTTTGGCTGATGACCCCAATGGAAACCAGCTAGCTGGTGTCAAAGCTCTGTGTGGCCCCTCATGATGTAAATATTTTATTTACACCATTCATTAATTTTCCATCTCATTTTAAAGCATGAGCCCAAAAATGAGATGGATCCATATCTCAAGTGAACCACACCACAAGAAACAGTAGGGAGGGGCATGATTTTTGGGCCACACATAACGTTGAGAGAGGGGGGATATGATTTTTGGGATGCGGTTTGGCGGATGACCCCAAGGCAACCATCTAACTGGTGTCAAATTAAGTTCTTTGGGCCCACCATGATGTATGTGTTTTATCCACACCGTTCATCCATTTTTCCAGCTCATTTTAGGACATGAGCTAAAAAATGAGTCAGATCCAAATCTCAACCAGACCATACCATAGGAAACAGTGTGGATTGAAGGCTTACCGTTGAAAACTTCCCAGAGCCACGTAAGTTTTGGATCAAGCTGATATTTGTGTTTTCCCTTCATTCAGGTCTCTGTGACCTTATCAACCGATTGGATGACAAATGAACAGCACTGTGGGCCCTAGGAAGGTTTCAACGGTCGACATCGTTATTCCCACTGTTTTCTTTAGCGTGGTCCACTTGAGCTGTGGATATGCTTCAATTTCGGCTCATGCCCTAAAATGAGCTGGCACGGCGATAAAACACATACATCATAGTGGGACCCACAGGGCTTTGACACCAGCGCTAGCTGGTGGGCATTGGGGTCGGCCAAACCGCGTCCTGATTTTTGGGCCACACATCGTGTTGAGAGAGAGAGAGAGACCATTTCTAAGGAGGAAATCTTCTTCTCATCAACTCTTTACTAAGGAGGAAATCTTCATCTCCTCAATTCTTTTTAAGACAAAACCCATTACTAAAATAACTGAAAACAACTTCATAACATCTACACTTGCAATAAAATAAAATAAAAACATGCACACTTCAATGAAAATGACAAACCCGGTGGAAAACTAGAGAACAATCTAGTTAATTAATCCTCGCACAATTAGTTCGAATCTCGCCTTGGGTCCCAGTGAGTGGGCTCAAGTTCCCCATCTTCACCATCGCATTGGCAAAATCTGTTGAGAACGCATTTGCATCGTTGCTGTATGTCGTTACAATAGAATCAGTGGACCCGCCATTAAACAACACCTGATCAGAGCTAAGTAGGCCCCTTCGGTTGAGCAGTGCCTGATAGTAGTTGTTCCCAAAGCGGTTTGGGCTCTGGGGGTCTAGTGGAGCCAGGTTGCCGTCGCCATTTCCAGGATCTCTAGGGCAGGTGGCCTGCAGAGAGGTTGCAAAGGCAGCATCGATGTTGGTGCCACCGTAGATCCGGCCCCTGAATTTGTCACACCTAGCCTGGCCGATGGTGTGTGCGCCGGACAATGCGACCATCTCCCTCGCAGTAAACCCCTTGTTGCTAAATAGCTGAATGAGTCTATTAAGGTCATCGAAGAACCCCGGAAGATCGCTGTTTGCTCCATCTCTGCTTGCAGTTCTTGCATCCCTCCTCCCCAATGGGACTGAGTAAGATGGCCCACCAAGCTGTGGTAAGAGAAAGATGAGATTAATTAGCAAAATATAGGTTTTTATCAGACAGAATATCTGACGCACAAGTAGTTGTATGTGAGAAGTTCATGCAAATAGCTTCATGTGGGGCCCACCATGATATCTCAGGCCAATCCGATAATTAGGTCGGTTACATATATCACTTGAAACAATTGACAACCACCCTCCAAATAATTCAGATGGTGGCCCACCTGATATGGTTATTAATTGGCATGATTTTTGGACTACCCTACGTTCATGGTGAGGCAACTGACCACACATCACGGTGGGCCCTAGACACAGCTAGTTGCATGATTTGTTTACATATAACTAGTTGCAAATGGGATTTCTCTGTCTTGACTATGAATGCAATTGCGTTTATATGAATCTACACAAGTTAGTAGAGAAACGGCATGGCTACTCTGAATTAATTCTGAGTGCAAGACCCTGGTCGTTCATCTACTGGGACCCACTTTTTTTTGGCCAATTTACATGGTAGGGTCCAATGGATGAATGGTCCCAATCTTGATTCAGGTGGTGCATGCCTTTCGCCAGTAACCATAGCATTATAACAATCATGCATGTACATGAGTGCAATGAGATTGTCATTGTGCTCACTTCTACGACGGAGTCACGGGCAGCAATGGCTAGGATGTCAGCACAGGACACCACTACACGGCCGCATGCTCGATCGACTTGTGCCTTTATGGTATCGATCACATTGAATCCTCTAAGTGAGTTCTGGTTAGGTGCAGCAGTTTGCTCTCCCACGAATGATCCAGTATCAGCGAGAAGAACCCCTCCATCGCAACCCTGTAAGAGCAAGCAAGATGCAATTAGATGGGAAGGGAGAGAGAAGATTTTAGTTAACAAATATAAAGTCCATAAGCTGTTAGTTGACAAATATAGACCGTTGATCTGATTATATTCATCTTTCAATCATCACCCTAGAAAAATGTAGAAACAATAGTAAAAAGGGCCAAAGTTTGATGGGTAAGTTCCTTCCATCTAGAAGATTTTGACGCATTGCAGACACATTGGATCAATAGTCTAGATCACTGATTAATGGACCCCACCATGTGTACGTTTTCTAAGAAAAACGAATTGATAATTACTCTCTGATTAGAGGAACTAGTGGGTGAACTCACATTAACAAAACAGTCGTGGAAGAACAACCGTAAGAGAGACGCCCCCATTCGGGCCTCTCTATTGATGGCGGACCGCACTGCAGCCCTTACGGTGTCGAAGACAGAAGGGCAGGTGTTTGCGTAGAAGGAGACTGAGAGTTGTGCTGATACAGGAGATGATATGGCCATCATCATCATGATCAAGAGGCCCACACAAAGAGTGGATTTAGTAATACCAGCCATTGTTAGAAAGAATGAAGAAACGATGCTACAATGAACTCTCTCTCTCTCTCTCTCTCTCTCTCTCTCTCTCTCTCGTTAGATGAAGGCTTTTGAATGAATGTTGGGGAAGAGAGCTGCGGTTTATAAAGGATGAAAGGCTTGAATCTTCCGATGTTGACGCTTTCAAAGATTGGGATTAACGTTCGACAAGTAAACCAACTCGGGTGCCGCTTCAGGGGACCCCAGATCTATCTACGTGGGTTAATCTCTGGCTGTGGCCCCACCATGATATATAAGGCTTACATCCACTCTGTCCATCCGTTTTAAAATGTTATTTTAGGCTATTCTCTTAGAAATTAAGCATATCTTAATCTTAGTGGACCACACTATACAGGAAACAGTGGTGATTGAATTCCTGCAATTAAAAACTTCTTGGGGGCCTCCGTAGTGTTTATTTAACATCCAATCTGTTTATATGGTCATCAAGATTTGGATTAAGGGACTGCACAAATATCAACTTAATCCATAATTATTTAGGCCCCCAATAAATTTTTAATGGTCAACCACCACTTTTTCCTGTGCTGTGGTCCACTTAAAATTTGGATTACTTCAAAATAGGCCCCACTGTCAAGGATCCACCCACCTCTGTGCAGCTCGGGATTCCCCGAAGCTACTCCCCGTTAAAAAATTGAAAAAGACGAGGAACACGCTCGTGTTTGACCATTGAATTCGTCATCTTTTAAATATCGGTTTTGTTTCGTACAGAAATTTTCATGCTGAAGGTTAGGCAGCCTTTTAAAAAAATAATAAAATTATATTGCTAAACTTTGATAGTTCGGCAGTGTGATACATGGTACGCATTCACTAAGAAATTATTTAAAAGGCATGCATATAATTTATTAAACAGTACAATTTATGGGTCCAATTTTAAGTTATCAAAATTGAAATATTATGCGTCTTTGACTAGCTGACTATTCGGATATACTGGACAATTATTGGACGGTTTAAAATGAAAATATCTAATGGTCATATTTTGACAAACAAGTGTCCACCCATCAGAGGTTAGAATTGTTCTCTCAATCTGATTTTGGGACTATGACTTATAATAACTGGTTCCACAATCTAATTTTTTTTTTTTTCAGCTTAATCTGATGGATGCCACCTGGCGCCTGCACAAGATCTGAGTGCCTGTGTATCAAGAGCCACTCTTGCCGTGTATCAAATCCCGCCAGTATTTGAAATTTGGCAGTCCTGTATTTTTGCACAACAGTACAAAGACAGCTGGTAAGCAGCGGTGGTGAATTAGCCATTACGCCCCCTATGATGTCAAATTGGAAGAGGAATCCTCGGTCATGGATGGGGTAGAGCGGATTACGGTATGAGTAACTCAGTACTCTTTAGTTTAGCTAAGCGTACCTAGAAAACTGTGTGGGGCCCAAACATGATGTATTTTTATTATCCATGCCGTCCATCCGTGTTTCCAGCTCATTTTAGTATATGAAACCAAACTTGAAGTATATCTAAAGTTCAAGTTGACCACACCAAACTTGAAACATATCTACTGTTTACTGTGGTGTGGTCCACTTGAGTTTTTTATATGCCTCCATTTTGGGCTAATAACTTAAAATGAGCTGAAAAATGGATGCACCGCGTGGATAAGATACATACAATCCACTCTCGTATGGGATATGTGAGTGTGTCCTGATGGGTCGGTTCAGTACAATTGGGTGCATGGATATATGATCCGGACCGTTGATCTGATGGACCCCCACAATGGATGAGGAATTCCTGAAAATTCTTCCATGTTAGAAGATCCTACACTTGTAATCTTTGTCCTTCTTCCAGACCAGCGCCTTTTTCCCTTGGCCTTCTAATTGTCGTTCAACTATTTGGGCCCAGGAGCTTTCAATCTTGGGCATCTTTTAGTATCATCCATCCGATGTGGACCAATCCGATCAATTGTCCTGATCATCAATCAACGGACGATGGCCCATTGAATTTGGACCACTGATCATTTCATCATTTAACTTTGAAACCACACATACATCAACACTGTTTCCTGTGATGCGGTCCACTTGAGATTTGGATCTACCTCATTTTTGGGATCGTTCTATAAAATGATCTGAAAAAAATGGATGGATGGCATAGATGAAACACATATATCATGGTAGGGCCCACAGAGCACAGACCACTAGCCATTGGCCAGTGGCAGGCTCACTAGCCAAAACGGCTCTCACTATTTCCTTTGGTGTGGTCCACTTAAGCTTTGGATATGCTTCAATTTTGGGACCATTCCATAGAATGAGCTGCTAAAACGGATGGACCGCTTGGATAAGACACATACATCACATGCAGTGGGTCCTAAAAGGTTTACTCAGTACGCAACATTTACAAAGATCCGGAAAGTTCCATTGGAGACTTGCCTGGGTGGGCCCACCTTTGGTGAAAATCAACGGACGTTGACGATTTCAACAAAAACACGTCGATGGGATCATGCACAGCAGCTACGACGCAATCTTTCTCTACTCCGCCAATTGGGGCGGTTTGAATCTCAGCTTTTAATATCGTATCCATTTAGGTTTCTTTCATTAATGACTTCGACATATCTTGCCTGCTTTCTAAGAATGGAAGAACCGCATGTGCAAACTGTACACTAAAAGTCAGTCAATATAAACAATCTCGACCGTCCAATCAGTGCCCCACATGTGGTTGGTCTGTAGCAGAAGAATCCAATCATTGGATGTTCCCTTGTATTTGATCAGTTGATGAAAATCTTTTAGATGATGTGAGAAGTCATACCACGCAGACGATTAAGATACTTTTAGCTGTGGCCAGTTCATGAGGTGGCCCGTTGAGTGGATGGTCTGGATTGTTCAATAGGTGTACTGATCAGGTAGTTCATACAAAATCATTTTATGAATACTTGTCTTTTCATTCTTATTAGGAATTATCTTTTAAATTTCCGATTCATAAGGCAACTGTTGAATTACTAAATGGAAGGTCTAAATCTATTTTCCTTTTTCAGCTCACTCCTAGTCAATGAGAGCTAGAAACAAAGGTAAAAGAGAAATATAGTTGGAGTAATAGCCCAACCGTTAAATTTAGGCTGAATTTGAATGCAAGGATGAGTTGAATTGGGAGCCTCTCTATAATAAAAAGGGGAAATGACATGAACTGATGATGTTGCTTGTATTTCATTCCCTCACAAGTCTCAAGGCCCAACTTGAAAGGAACATACAATCAGACCCTCTATTGAATGCTAAAGAAGGTACCTGTGAGTAGGCTATTTCTACTTTTTTAGATTAATAATTACTGGAATTCAATCAAATTGTGCATTCAAACGTAACATGCCAATCAATTTTTCTTCAATTTTTCTTCATATATATATATATATATATATATATATATATGTTCTTCTTAGCTCTATCAAGGTAACTCGAATGGGCCGAGACGTGTTTTCTTGTGTCATACTTTCATGGTGTCTGGCATTTCCCAGAGTAACTTTTGGATGTTGTATTTGATGTCTTTAATCAAGTTTTATGTTTCTTTTTTCGTTTGGAATTCTTTCTAGTTTTCTTTTCCATTTGGGATTCTTGCCAAGTCTATATATATAGTTGTAAACATGATTAAAAGATATTCCTAAGAGTTTTCAAATTCATCCAAGAGGCTCAAAGAGTGTAGCAATGGTGAGATTCGAGGTTGTTGGAATTGGGTAAGCTTTTTCTCTTTGTAATTTTGCTTTCATAGTGTTCATTTGTCGCTTTGAGCCATTATTTTTTCCAACAAGGGTTTTTCCACGTTAAAATCTGTGTACTTCTCCCTTTTGCTTGGTCCCCTTCGGTTGCCATCTTAGATCTGTCTCTGTGTGCTTCCGCGGTCCCCCAACAAGTGGTATCAGAGCTAATGTTGGGACGTAGGCTTGAATCTGAAGGATTAGTATCAATGAGAAACGCTAAGTTTGATATTGAGAAGTACTCAGAGAAAAATAATTTTGAGTTATGGAAGGTTAAGATGATTAGCATATTAACTAAGCAAGACGAAGATGAGGCTCTTGAGGTGTAACGCCCCGTGTTTTTAGGACTCGAGTACACGACTCGTTTTCCAAAAACCCGAGTGTTAACCTTAAAGGATGGTCAAATTTACGTATTTTTTTTTTCTCTTTATCAGAGTAAGCAGATGAGCGTAGAATAGACAAGTAAGCTAAAAGGGAAGTTTCAATTTTCATTTAGAATATACAAGTGGTTGCCCATAATGACTTATACAAACCAATGTCCACATTCTTACGAATACAAAATGACATGACATGATATTACATGTGAAACAAGGTAAACTGTAAAAATCTTGAACTGTGAAATCCTGTAGCAACCCTTAGCAAATAGAATCATGCACCCTTGTCAACCATAGTCTCACCCATATGAATGTGAACATCATCAGGGCCACCTGTGCTACCTATACGGTTGTATATTTGATGGATGAGTGGCCAGCTCAGTGTGAATTCCCTTCAAGATTACACATCGTCGCCTTAGCAAACATAGTTAAAAAGAAAACAAGCAGTAATTCAAAACAGGCAATATGCGGTCTTATTAGATGCATGTATGCATGAATGCACATCGACCTGGGGATGCACATCCAATCAGACTTGGGCTCATCACCCATGCAATCATTGACCTGGGAATGATCATCCAGTCGGAACAGGGGCCGATAGTCGATGGTCTGGGAGCTAGCGAAACGATACCCCAACATCCCTAGGGTATGTATTACAGCATCCAGAATAGCCATCCGTCATCGCCAATATGCTATGAATGCATGATTAGCCAACCTTTATTAATTCAGTTACAATCAGCCGATTTAAGTAACTCAATGGTCACTACGGGGGGCTCGTCACCCAGCGTAGGCCGACAACTCGAACATAGTGTCCCATTACCACCATCCTCGGCTCATGAGGTCCTCCACCTTGGGATGTTCTAATAGGATACCCTGATCAAAATGACACTAGTTCAAGGTCCCTATTTCCCACACATTTGTCTAATTACATTTCAAGTGTGGCTTACATACAATCATGGTATCCTTCATGTGTATTATAAAAAGGTTATGTACAAAAGCAAATCATGTTAACATGTGACAATATATGACTTCATATAAGGCATGAAAGGAAGCATCATGAAATAACTAATGAGGATATAGTACCAAGTCATGTGAATAGTGATCAAGGATTAACTAGCATGTGGGCAAGTATCACAATAATGGTGATCTAGTACAACTAGGTTTAGCTAATTTAGAAATGGAAAGCCCAAGGAGAAAGTCATCACCTGTATGGTGGTGTTCTCGAGCTTAGCCTGAATCTTCTTGTGGTCCGAGGTTGATTGAGGGATTTCCTAAAATTATGGTTTATATTTGTTAGGTATGTCCACGGCTTGGATTAACAGATGTTTCATAGTGAAGTCCCATGGATGGTGTAACATACCATGAGGTGGAATTTACCGCATAGATGGACAGTTAGATGAACCTCGTATATGGTGGAGTCCATATGTGACCAACGTGGGGGCGCACCTAATGGTTCAATTGGCACCAACACCACCCATGTTGGTACACACGTGTCATGTTAGACACCATGCTAGGGATTAACACCAAGACCTCTAGGTATGAGATAAGGTATCTTCATCTTACCTATCAGTTGAGCTATAAATCTGAGTGATCATGCCTAAAGCTGGGCATCCACAGGTGGGATGGCCTAGATTGTCGGTAGATGGACGGCCCAATTTGAAACAGACTCATCAAGGTGGCTATTCACATGTCTAGCTGATGTGTACAACAATTGTGGTTAGTGTGAGATACATCAACCAACTTTACCCCCTCTAGATCCTACAACACTTTCTCCATGTTCCATTCGTGTGAACGTTCGGTGGCAAAATAGGTGAACGGAGTCATTTACAGACCTTGAATGGTAAGGATCCTACACATACACTAGGTGGGTCCCATAGGCATGATCCACAAGGATGGTGCTGATTATACCATCGTGGGTTTCACACTGAGCCTACTTCATGTGTTTAATGTTATATCAGTGCTATATGCACTTGATACATATTTAAATATTTTATTAACGTCATGTGCATTTGGTATGTATATAGATATACATGCATTTGATGCCACATGCATATGGTGTATGTATATCATATGTATCTACTATACATATCATATCAATGTGGGTTACACGTGGCATCAAGGTGGGCCATGTGATGGGTGGTCTAGATGAATCATGGAGATCCATGGCTGATGGAGGGACGGTCCAGATGTAATCCTCATAAGTACCATTCTTTATACATCAGGGGTATATATTATTTTATAATTCCCATGCACGTACAGATGCATGTTTAAATATTTTAATAGATATATTATTATATGTATATTTTCTTTTCTTTAAAGCAAGAGCCTACGTTTTTGGGAAAATGGATGGACGGTCTTGGATGAGACACATCATCAAGGTGGGGTCCACTAGTGGTTACAGGGTGTGACCCATCAGCACTCGTGCAGGGACCAAAACCAAGGTGTTCCATTGATTTTTGGGTGAGGCCCACCTGCATTTGTGCAGGGCCCACCAGTGTTTTTGGTGAAGCCCACAAGCAGCCCAACTGCATTTGTAACGTGCTGGCTGCCTCCTACAATTGATGTGAAACAGCCTCCGTTGCAGGCTGTCTTGGAGGCCATTTTCGGCCCTGTTTGGGGTCGTTCCTGGACCGAGTTTTAGCCCACAGTTGGGGCCATTCCCATGCCCTGGTTCGGCTCCAAACGATGCTTATACCCAGGCCAAGTTTAGCCTTAAAACAGGGCTTGCGATCAAGCCATGGTCAGTCCAAAACAGGGACTGCATTCCGCCATTGTTTGTCTTCCTAAAGGTGGCGTGTAGTAGGGTGAGATAGAGCCTTAGTTTTTTAGCTTTCTTAGAGTTTCAACAGAGTGGAGGGAAAGTTCTTACCTACTATGGTCGAATCCGTCCCGAGTTTGGGTTGGTACGCACGCACCACCTTCTCCTTCTTCCTCCGTTTACTCTCCCTCTCTATTTTCTCTCTTTCTTCTCTCTCCGACTCTTTCCTCTCTCAACTTTCTTTCTGTGTGAAGTCTGAGGGGTTGAGCTCTCCATTTATAGGCAAGGGGATGGAGATCCAAGGGCTGGGATTTGTTTTGCCCATCCCCAAGCGACGGCCGTCAGTGGTTGCCTATACTTTTCTCAAAATGGATAAATGCGGCTTTTTAGCTATTTTTGGTTTGAGAGAGAGAGAACTGGCATTGCACGTCGGAACTCCAATCGACACGGCTCTCCCCATAACTTTCAGTGGTCTGTTCGCCTTCCGTTCATTCGTGATAGAACGGAAGGACGGTCAAGGAATGATTCCCTTCCATTTGTTTTCTGGGGCCATCTAGTATGGTTTTTAGAAAATCCATTCCTTCCATCAGTTTTATAAGGTAATGTTAGGCTAGCAGCCACAATATGGGATGCATCTGAGTTTTGGATGAGCCGTTTTGGATGAGCCACACCACTAGTCAACGTGTGGTGCCAATTCCGTAAATTCCCATCGACATGCAGATTTCTGCGTAGTTGTTTAAAATAGATGAGGGTCCACCTGTGATGATCTTTCAGAAGATCTACTCTATTCACCGTCTTTGGCACGCCGTGCTAACCTATAGTTCGAAATTTGAAGTAGATCCGAACTTTAGGTGGGCTGCACGATCTGTTAACGCATTAAATGGTATTTACCGTAAAATCCCATACACGTGTAAATTTGAATGAATTGAGATATTTTTTGAGAAGTCCACTTTAATACTTGTAGTTGTACGATCCGCTCTGTTCATTGTGTTTAATATGCCCTGCTAGGATTAAGGTCCAAAAATGGGGCAGATCTGTTGATCGGGTGGGCCGCATAGTATGTTTTAGTTTCAACGGTAATATCTAATTACATTCATGAATATTTACTGTCTTGCCATTCATTTCTCAACCAGCGTCCGACGTCCATTACGTCGAAGTGTGCCGTCCGAATTTCTTGAATTTTGGCAGGCATTCTTTATTTTTCGTGCTCTTTCTCTTAGTCCAATTTGGACCCCGATCTCCCGAGGATGTCCAAGATGCTCCTTTAGTGGCTTGCACACTCCGTAATTCAAAATAATATTTGTACACCTCCAATTGACAAGTTACCAGGTAGTTGGGACTTAAACCCGAAGATCTTCACAATGACCGATTCATCCTAATATTCGGATGGTCCATTTGGCGGATCTAAACCTGATGGACGGTCAGGTGACTTGTTAAAAATAAGGAAGCTTTATGGTTAGCAATCTAACCATTCATATGGGTGGATGTATGGTAAGTTTTGTGAATAGATAAACACAAAGTGGGTTTCCAGAGTGATTAGGGGTAAAACTTATATAACGTTAGATTCGAGTGACTTTCTTATACATGAAAGTTTCTCAGATTCTGATTCTAATGGTGGGCTAAGCATACTCATATGGTGTGAATAAGATGGGCGGATCAGAATCTTGATCTGATAAGTGTACGAACGGATGTAGAGGTCAAGTAGTTGATTTACTGTGATCTAAGGCCTAAAATTCGACGTGTACGGTTAACTTTTGGTAATTAGGCATAGTATAAAATTTTGCATTAAACGGATAGTGAAAACCACGTGATCTAGAATCAAGTGGCCTAGGCAATGGCATTTTCGTAATTATTACTGATATGAGGGTTTTGTGAAATCTAATGGCTCCACATGGTTTTAGGCGTGCTTCTAAGCAATTCTTAGAAAAGAATGTATATCTAAATTGTTATGGATAGGGAGTTATTTGTCAATTCCTTTAAGGGAAGACACATATGTTAGATCTCATGACAGAGAGTCTTACCTTGAAGTCTACGGTCAGATGGCTTGATCTATAAAAGAAGATCATTCCCAATGGTTCAATTTTTGTTGGGGAATGGATGTAGGGTTAGGATAGCTAAGTTGGTGTCGTACACATGTACGTATCAAGTTAAACTTCTTGATAACACTCGAGGACTTTCAATACTCGGGTATTGAAAAGTTCGGGCTGTTACATGAGGAGCGTCGACTATCTGTGAGTGATGATGAATGGAATACTCTTAATAAGAAGGCCTTATCCTCTATCTGATTGTGTCTTATAGATGAAGTTCTCTACAATGTATTGAGGGGGAAAATCGCAACGAGTTTGTGGGTGAAGTTAGAAGACTTTTATGCTAAAAAGTCTATTGAAAATTGCCTACACTTGAAGCTGTTGTTGTTCAACTTCAAGATGACAGAAGGTGGATATGTGAAGGCCCACACCAGTAGTTTTAATAAGTTGATTTGTAAGTTGCTAGACATGAAGGAAGTGGTTAAAGATTAAGATCAGGCATGTATTTTGTTGAATTTTGTTCAGGCTTCGTACGAGTCATTCATGGACTCATTGTGCACCTATAAATTATCCCTGAGTGTGAACACGGTTATCTCATCCCTTCAAGGGAAGGCTATGAGAAATATAAATGGTAGCGTAGGGGCTTCTTTTGATGTGTATTGCTTACGAGAGGCAGGAATACTGAGCAAGGTATAAGATCTTCAAAGTTTAGATCCAAATCTAAGGGTAAAGGCAAATTAAAGTACTGGAACTGTGGGATGACTGGACACATGAAGAAGGATTACACAAATACTAAAGCAAAAAAAGAAAACTCAAAGACTTCTTCCAGAGAGGCCAATATTGCTACGTCTGATGAAGAGACAAGCACATGTGATGTGTTGTCAGTGTCTATAATCGGATATTTATACGCTGATCGTAGAGACGAGTGGATCCTTGACACGAGGGCATCATATCACATGACTCCTCATCGAAATTAGTTCACCAGTTACAGAGAGTGCGATGGTGGATAAGTTTTTATGGGTAATGACAATGCCTGTAATGTTATGGCTGTTGGTACGATGCGCATTAAGATGTTTGATGAGATGGAGAGTACCTTGACTGAGGTCAGGCACGTTCCTGACATGAAGAAGAACTTGGTTTCTCTCGGTGTGCTCGAGGCAATAAGATGCAAGTTCACCGGTGTCAATAATGTCCTTAAAGTAACAAATGGGGCACTCATGGTTCTGAGAGCTCAGAGGCACGGAAACCTTTGCAGGTTGATCGGAAGTACTTCAATAGGTGAAGCGACAACAGCTGTTGCAGATTCCACATTTACACGTATGTGGCATGCTTGTCTGTGCCACATGAGTGGAAAGGATATGCAAGTACTTTCTGATCGTTTTTTGATTCCATCTTTTAAGAATTCTAATTTAGATATATATGAGCATTATATATATGTTAAACAATCTAGATTATCTTTTAAATATGAAAAATATGTATGTAAGGAAGTGCTTGATTATGTGCACTCTGACGTATGGGGGTCATCGCTAGAGGTTTCTATTGGAGGGTCATCATGATTTGTCTCATTCATTGAAGACTACTCCAAGAAAGTTTGAGTTTACTTTATGAAATATTATAAATCTGAAGTTTTCACCACATTCAGACAATGGAAGGCAATTGTGGAAAAATAGGCAGGGCGAAAAATAAAAGTTTTAAGGATTGACAATGGCGGAAAATTTACTTTTACTGAGTTTAATGAATATTGCAAAGATAAATGTATCATTAGGCACAATACGGTATGCCATACACCGGAGCAAAACGGTGTGGCTGAGCGGATGAATTGGATTCTCTTAGAGAGGGCACGATACATGTTAAGTAATGCTGGATTGGGCAAGAACTTATAAACTGAGGCCGTTAAGATATCTTGTTATTTAGTGAATTGGTCCCCTTTTAAGGTAATTGAATATAAAATCCCAGAGGAAGTATGGAGTAGTCATAAAATGGACTACACAGATTTGCACATATTTGGTTGTGAGGCTTACTCTTATGTATCGTTAATTGAGAGAGATAAGCTATACTATAGAGGTAAAAAGTATATCTTTGTAGGCTATGGTGTTGGTCTGAAAGGTTACATGTTATACAACAAAGACACACACAAAGTCATCACTAGCTGTGACATCAAATTCGATGAAAACTCCTTATTTCGCAAGAATGATCAAGAGGAGCAAGAGAAATCAGAAAGATTTATCGTACATGTCCAGATTGATACAGATAATACTTACGTAGAGATAGATGCGCAGACAAAGGTACATGAGCAGGTGGAGCAGCCACCTATGAGAAAAAATCCACGGCGAGATCGCATATTACTGGCAAGATACAGAGACGACTCTAATATTACATATGCCTAGAGGTGGGCACTGGACAACTCGATCTGGCTAACTTGACTAGTCCGACTTGTTCCAATTAAACTCGATTCAAACCGAATGGGTGAGTCGGTCCTAACCATGTAGGCTTCGCCCAATCCGAACTTAAACTGAGTCGAGTTCGAGTTACCTAGTAACTCGACCCGACTCGACCCAAAACTCGATCCGGTTAAACCCGACTCGATCCGAAACCCGACGCTCTAAACATACCCGCTGCACCCTACTCCGACCTGACCCCAAAATCTCTCTCCCTCCCTCATCCTCCTCATCTTCCAAGCCCGACCTGCTTCTCTCCCTCATCCTCCTCATCTTTCAAGCCCGACAACCACCCACCACCATCACCCTCTTGCTCCTCTCTCTCTCTCTCCTCTCCATTCTCTAGGTCTCTCCCTCCCTCATCTCTCAATCCAACTCGGTGCCAACTCGACCCGACTCAATACTTTTAACCGGATAAGAATCAGTATAGATGAGTCCAGGCCAGGCTGGACTCGGATCGAGTTAGGCATGCTAGACTCGGTATCAAGTTAGATGGAGTTCGAGTCTGGCCTATTTCAAAACCGGATCGAGTCGAGTAAGCCCCAACTCGGCCCGACTCAACTCAATGCCCAGGTCTACATATGCCCTCATTACAGATGAGGAGGATCCGCCTACTATTCAGAAGGCTTTTTATGATCCTGAGATGCCAACTCGGCCCAACTCAACTCCCTCCTTTATTATTTGGGAGCTTTGGATGGCTAGGAACGAGGCGAGATTTTATAATCATGAGATGCGAGCATTTGAGGTTATCTCCAAGGTTCTCAGTTGGCTTAGGCTTGTGGGCTCCTTCCTCTCGAGGCCCAAGGCCATAAAGTTCCCCTTTAGTCTTACTCTCAGCATCCTGGGCATCATGATTCCCCCCCCAAAGCAACCCAATCCTGTGGTAGTGAAATGGGCTACACCCCAAAGGGGCTGGATTAAAGCGGATGTTGATGGATCCTTAAGAGGAAACCCGGGTAGGCCAATCGGGTGGGGGAGGAGTCGGTAGAAACCATTGTGGAGACTTCGTATTTGTCTTCGCCATCGGGTATGGCATTGGATCAAACTTCAGGGTAGAGATGAGCGATATTCTTGATGGCTTATTGCAGGTGGCTAACTTTGGTTTTACGAGAGTGGAGGTGGCTAGTGACTCCAGCTCAGTTATGGCGGCTCTAAATGGCCCCTCCTCGGACCACTGGTCCACATGGTACTGGAGGAAGAGAATTGACGCCTTGCAATCAGTCTTAGAAGTTAAGATATCTCATGTGCCTAGGGAGGCTAACATTGTCGCTGATGGTCTCGCAAGATTGACAAGCTAGAATCAAGCATCATCCATTTTTAGATCGTTTGAAGTCCTGCTGGTTCCTTCTAGAGGCCAGCACTTTCTCTAGAAGGTGGGGTTGGGCTACCTCAGGTAGGCCTAAATGCGCTGTCTAGTTACTCCTTTCCATTTATTTCAATTTTTATAAGATAGGAGGCCAGCCCCTTTTGTCGCTGCCCCTCCCGAAGATCTCTGCATGCAGCCTTCTGCTCTCTTCCATATGAAATACAATAGAAGTCATTTTTTTTAAAAAAAATCCTTGATGACATGGACTCTTTGTACAAGAACCACACATGAGAGTTAGTGGAGCTTCCAATGGGCTGAAAAGCAATCGGATGTAAGTGGTTACTCAAAAGGAAACAAGATAAATACAAAGCGAGATTGGTGGCGAAGGATTATGCTCACAGACAAGGAATCGAATTCACAGAGATATTCACGCCGGTGGTTAAGCAGGTATCTATCAGATTCATGTTGATGCTGGTTGCCCAAATCTTGAGCGGGAATAGATGGACGTGAAGACTGCATTCCTACACGGGGAATTCGAAGAGTAGATTTACATGAAACAATCAAAGGGCTACAAAGTTAAAGGGGCAGAGAACAAAGTTTGTACGTTAATGAGGTCATTGTATGGCTTGAAAGAGCTACTTAAGTAATGGTATAAAAAATTTAATTCTTTCATGTTGAGTCAGAAATTCATTAGGAGTGAATACGATCACTGTTTCTATTACAAGACACTGAGTGATGGAAAATTCATCATCCTAGTATTGTATGTTGATGATATATTGATCGCTAGTCATGATATGTCTGAAATCGACGTACTAAAGACTCCGTTATCAGGGACATTCGAGATGAAAGATCTGGGGGCTACAAAGAGGGTTCTCGGTATAGATATTCATAGAGACAAGAAGATGAGCAAACTTTGGTTATCACAAGCAGAATACCTTAAAAAGGTATTGATCAAGTATGGGATGGACCGGGTAAAGTTGGTGAGCGTTCCCCACACGACTTAGTTTAAGCTTTTCTCAGAATAATGTCCCAAAATAAATGAGAAAAAATAAGATATGTCTCATGTACCTTATTTGAATGTGGTTGACAGTTTAATGTATGCCATAGTCTGTATGAGACTAGATATTTCACAGGCCGAGAACCTCGGTAAACAACATTGGAAAGCAGTGAAATGACTACTTCGATACATTCGATGTACAAAAAACTGCGTCTTAACTTTTGAGAAGACAGGAGCAAAGTTGGTTGGGTATGTGGATTCAGACTATACAAGCAGTGTGAATTTCAGAAAGTCAACTTCAAGTTACTCGTTTGTACTAGCTGGTGGAGCAATTAGTTGGATGTCGAAGTTTAGTATATGGTGGCTATTTACATGACCAAAGCAGAGTACATGACAATAACGGAAGGAAGGTGTTTGGTTAAGAGGCATGATAAATCGGTTGGGGCTTTAGCATGAGGCCTCATCGGTTAACTGTGATAACGAGAGGTGCTTGAGGAAGGAAACGTAACTCTAGAGAAGATTCACACCAGCGTGAATCCAATAGACATGCTCACCAAGGTAGTTCCTAAAGAGAAGTTCAAGTTCTGTGTGACTTATCTGAACTTGGCGATGGTGTCAAAGGAAGACGAAGTGTGCACGAGAAGCATTAATGGGGCTATGATACAAGGCAAAGATAAGAAAAGAGGATAAGAAGCTACATATTTAATGATTGAAAACATGGAGGAGATTGTTGTATTTGATGTCTTTAATTAAGTTTTATGTTTCCTTTTCCATTTGGGATTCTTCCCAAGGATATATATATATATATATATATATATATATATATATATATATATATATATATATATATATATATATATATATATATATATATATATATATATATATATATATATATATATATATATGTGTGTGTGTGTGTGTAAACGGGATTAGAAGATATTCATAGGGGTTTTCAAATTCATCCAAGGGGCTCAAAGGGTGTAGCAATGGTGAGATTTGAGGTTATTCAAATTGGGTAAGCTCTTTCTCTTTGTAATTTTTCTTTCATAATGTTCATCTGTCGCTTTGTGTTGTGGTTTTTTTCCCACAAGGGTTTTTCCACAATAAAATCTTTGTGTACTTCTCCCTTTTGCTTGGTCTCATTGTGTTGTCATCCCTAGATCTGCCTTCGTGTGCTTCTGGGGTCCCCCAACATTAGAAATGTTATTTCAGCAACTAAATTTTTTTTATGGAGGATGCACAAGAACTTTTTTTTTTTTCAGTCATTTGTTTTGCAAGTTTACACCCATATATGGTGAAACTATGTTCTGGTATTCTCAAGGATTCTCAAGGACAAAGGAATCTATGTTCTGGTATGTGTCTTAATCTTTAATTGTTGGAGCTTAAGAACTGTTCTTCCTAGAAATAGTTCGAGTTAACACATGAGCTGTGTTTGAATGCAAAATGGAAATAGATTGAATTGTAAGCATTAGTTTAACTAAGAATAAATGGTGAAACTAATGACCTTTTCCTTGTGTTCATAATGAAGTAGTCCTCCAATTTTCAGTTCGCCCCGCTCAATTTCTAGTTTGCCCTGCTCAATTTCAAGTTTGCCCCGCTCAATATTTAGTTTGCCCCACTGAATTTCATATTTGTCCCGCTGAATTTCATGTTTGCCCCGCTTAATTTCAAGTTTGCCCTGCTCAATTTCTAGTTTCCCTCGCTCAATTTCATGTTTGCCTCGCTTAATTTTCATGCTTCCCTTGCTCCATTTCTAGTTTGCCTCATTCAATTTCTAGCTTGCCCCACTGAAGTTCATGTTTACCCCGCTCAATTTCAGTTTTGGAAAAGAAGTTTAAGAATATAAGTCGCAACATCAAAGCGATATTGTGTTGTATCTAGAAGGAGGGAGTGCTCCATCCTTCGCCCAACTTGGATGACCAGTAGTTAGTCCGATGACGGTTACTAACTTGATAATAGAGTAGTTAGGATTTGCTTTCCATTTTGGAATGTAATGACAAATTTCATCTTTAATTATGTTGTAGTTTTCACATTGGCAAGTATTGTAACCACACATGTTTCAATTTCCATTTTGACTAGTGACAATGTCTCTTTTAGTATATGATGTGTAATCCATTGGTGTGAAATCCAACACTTCAATCGAGTTGAATTCTAATACTTCAGTATATGATTGATCCTACAGTTACCATTTGTTAAATTCTGTAATTCTTTCTTGCTGCTTTGTCTTATGAAGTGAGTTTGGCGAAGTCTTGCTCCTTTTGGACTCATGTACTTGAAGAGATTCTCAAAGAGAAAATAACTAGTTGGCTACCCTCCTAGACTACCTCTGGCGATGGAATTTGGTTAGTAAAGAAGGATAAGCTCCTTATACCGGATGACCTACAACTGAGGAAAATGTTTATGGAAGCTAGAGAAGATGGTATTCTATTTGTTTGGTACCTGCAGTCCAGCCTATAAACCATTGATTCAAGTAAATTGTACAAGGTTTACAGTAATCTTGGAGTGCAGCAAATTTTCAAGTATGTGCATTTCAGTCTGAGTTCTTTCTCTAATCACGATAGCCTTGGGAGGGTTGATCCGAGGGATGGGTTGATTGCAAAAGGTCTGATTAAAACTATATTGAGTTATCTTGCTAGTCCATCTCATGTTAGGCTCACTCAATTTTCAATTTTCCTCACTTCCTCTCATGCTAAGCTCGCTCTAATTTCAGTTTTCCTTGCTCCCTCTCATGCTAGGCTCGCTCAATTTTCATTTTCCCTCGCTCAATTTTAGGCTACTTAGATAATATTGATAGTATTTGATCCTCTCTGATGCAATAGATCCTTGTTGCATCATAAAAGCATGAATGCGTACCCACGAAACAATTTCTATGTACTGTAAATTCTTTTCATTTGGCTTGGTGTATCCCTTCTTTTACTTCTAATGAAATTGTTGTCTTTCATTAGATATTGGAGATTGGATTGACAAACACAATAACCACTGTTCAAAACACATTAACGAAAGCGAACTATTCTCAAAGGCTAGCTTGAAATGATGTTTACTTGTCACTAACTTATGCTAGTGTAAGGTATTTGACTTTTAGGGCCTATTTGGATACCCCGAAATAAGTTAATTTATATACCTATAGTAGTAGATAAGTAGCTTATTCGAGATAAGTAAGCTCGGTAAGCTCGGTTTAAGATCAATTATAAGTAACTTTTTTACTTAAAGTTACATAATCACTTCAGCTCAGTGAGCTTGGTTTAAGATACAAGTATCAACATATATCGAGAGTATCTCGATAATATTGAGATTCAATCTTCTCGATATATCAAGGGTTACTCGATAATATCGACTTTGCCTTTGAAATGTTTAGCAGCCAACACTGAAATTTCAATAATTTCTCGATATATCGAGTATGTCTCGATAATATCGACGTTCAAATCTTGATATATCGAGCAATGCTCGATAATATTGAACGATCTCTCGATGTTTGTCCTGCTGAAATTTAAGTTTGCCCCTCTTAATTTCCTGTTTGCCCCGCTCAATTTCATGTTTGCCCCGCTGAAATTCAAGTTTGCCTCGCTCAATTTCATGTTTGCTCCGCTGAAATTCAAATTTGCCCCGCTGAATCTCATGTTTGCCCCGCTCAATTTCTAGTTTGCCCCGCTGAATTTCCTGTTTGTCCTGCTCAATTTCCAGTTTCCCCCGCTCAATTTCATGTTTACCCCGCTCAATTTCATGTTTTCCCTACTCAATTGTTAGTTTGCCCCGCTGAATTTCATATTTTCCCTGCTCAATTTATAGTTTGCCTCGCTCAATTTCCAGTTTCCCTCGCTGAATTTCATGTTTGTCCCACTGAATTTCCTGTTTGCCCCACTCAATTTCCAGTTTGCCTCGCTCATTTTTTGTTTTTCCCGCTCAATTTTTAGTTTGCCCCCCGTAATTTTTAGTTTACCCTGCTGAATTTCATGTTTGCCCTGCTCAATTTCTAGTTTGCCCCTCTCGATTTCATGTTTGCCCCATTAAATTTCAATTTGACCGCGAAGTGATTGACATTGACCACGAAGTAAATGAAATGGATTTTTAACCATCGACCTAATAGAATTTTGGAAAATAACTAGGTTGGTTGGCTAAATTAGCTTCTCCTACCCTAAAATCATATGTGGTACGTTAAGTAAATCATTCTAGTTTAGGAGATATGCTTGTTAAATAAATAGACAAAGAAATGTATTAAAAGATATAAAAATATTTTTATACTTATGTGTACATATTTACATAATTATGTATTAGAGAAAAATGTAAGGAGGAAAAAGTTCTCCGTGTAAAAAAATAATAAAGAAATTCTGCCAGACTGCCGCAGCACTGCCACCGTACCTGCGGCAGCCAGTGTTTTGTGTTTTTTTTTTTTTTTTTTTTTGCTATGTTGCTTTTGTGGGTCCTATCATGAGATCTGTGTTATATCCAAACCGTTCATCTATTTGGCGAGCTCATATTAAGGCTTGAGACGAAAAATAATATAGATCTAATTATCAAGTGGACCATACTGTAAAAGGCAGTGGGGAATTGAACGTCCACCGTTGAAACCCTTTTAGGGATTACAGAAGTTTTGGATCATTATTAAATTTATTTTTCCTCTTCATCTAGGTCTTTGTGACCCTATGAATGAACTTAGACGGGGAGGATTTCTCACAAACATCACAGTGGGCCCCCTAATGGTTTCTAGTGGTTGACGCTCATTCAATACTGTTTCCTTTAATGTGGTACACTTGAGATTTCGATATACCTCATTTTTGGTCTCATACCATAAAATGATCTGGACAAATATATGGATGGCATGGATGAAAAGCATACATCATGGTGGGGCCCACAAACCACCGACCATCTGCCTGGCTGGTGACAGGTGGAGTGCCCAATCCGTTTCCGTGAAAAGGAGGGGTATTTTCGTCCTGGAATTTGTTGTCCGTACGAAGAGGTCCAAGTTCAGTTAAGTTTGTATTGCTTCGAGAATATTCAATGCATAAACGGTGGGGGCACAGTCGTAAATATCTCAAGTAAAAAATTGAAAAAGACAAGAAACACTCTCCTGATTTGACCATGGACTTTGGCCTCTTTTAAACGTTGGTTTTGTTTCATGCAGAACGTAAGGCGCCATTCGTTTTTTTTCCTTTTATATTATTGAACTTTGATACTCTGACAGTGGTACATGATACGCAATCACTTAGAAATTATTTAAAAAATTTATAAGTGGCATGCAAATAATTCATTAAACCGGACAAATTACGTGTCCAATTTTAGGTTATCAAGAAGGGAATATTATGCGTCTTTGATTAGCTTTCTTTTGGATAAGGTGGACGATTATTGGACGGTTTAAAATGGAAATATCCCATGGTCATATTTCATCAAACAATTGTCGGCCAATCAGAGGTTAGAATCGTTCACCCAATCTGATTTTGGGACTGTGACTTGTAGATAACGAATTCCACGATCTAATACGTTTAGCTTAATACGATGGATGGGTCCTTGCTCTTGCCCTAGTGGTAGACTCTTAGGAGTTTCAACACCTGGTCAAGGGTTCGAGCACCCATAGGTGGTGAAATCCCACCGAGGCCTGAGTGGGTGGTGGTGCGTGCGTGTGCTAAAAAAAATAATAATAATAAAATAAAAATCTGAGTGCCTGTGTATCAAGAGACATAGTCTTGTTGAGTATCAAACACCGACAGAATTTAAAATTTGGCAGTCCTGTATTTTTGCACAACAGTACAAAGACGGCTGGGTAGCAGCGGAGTGGGGTGTGTATTACCCATTATGCCATTAAAATGTCAAGTTGGAGGAGGGATGCTCGGTCATGATTTATGGGATGAGAGTGGAATACATACTGACTCAGTACGATTTAGCGAAAGCGTACCGAGTAAACTCCGTGGGCCCAAACGTGATATAAGTGTCTTATCCACGCCGTCCATCCGTTGTTTCATCTCATTGTAGGTCATGAGCCCAACATTGAAGCATATCTAAAGCTCAAGTGGACCGCACCACAGGTAATACTAGGAATTGAACATCTACGGTTGAAAATTTTTTGGGGGCATATATATATATATATATATATATATATATATTTCCTTCATACATATCTGCGTGACCTTATAAACAAATTTGATGGCAAATAAACATCACAGTTGGCCATAGGAAGTTTCAATGGTGGACGTTATTATTCCCATTGTTTTCTATGGTGTGGTCTATTTGAGTGTTGGATATGCTTCAATTTTGGGATATTTCCCTAAAATGAGTTTTTAAATAGGATGGACGGCTTTGATAATATTCATACATCACACTGGGCCCCACAGAAATAAGTAGTGTAGGGGCATTTACAAAGATCCGCAAAATTCTATGAAGTCGAAGGGATGCCGCAGGAAGGAGGCTAGTAGCGGCGGCTGCATCATTCAACTTGCCTTGGTGGGCCCCTAGGTTTCTTTCATTAATGACTTTGACATGGCTTGCCTGCTTTCTTAGAATGGAAGAACCGCACGTGCAAACCATACACTATAAAAGTCAGGCCATATAAACAATCTCGACCGTCCAATCAGTGTCCCACCTGTGGTTGGGCTGTAGCAGAAGAATCCAATCGTTGGATGTTCCCATGTATTCGATCAGTTGATGACAATCTTTTAGATGATGTGAGAAGTCATACCACGTAGACGATTAGGATACTTTTAGCTGTGGCCAGTTCATGAGGTGGCCCGTTGAGTGAATGGTCTGGATTGTTCAATAGGTGTACTGATCAGATAGTTCACACAAAATCATTTTATGAATACTTAAAGAACATCGTTTTGAGACTCAGAAACTCGACCGTCTTGAGTCAAGTCAATTATATATAATGAACAAGTCCGGCCGACTCGGCTTATTTCCAATCTGATTGATGGGGCCATGGTTCTGTAATCCAAAATATTGGTCTGCTGATTCAAATCTTCAATGAGGCTAAATAATAATAAAAAAGTAGATCTTAATCTGGATATCAATCCTTCCACCTATATTTTAGGTCTTGGTATCGATCCCTAGTGGGGGTGGCTAACATGGAGTGTTTCATCCACACCGTCCAGCCATGGACGGTGGGAAAACCCCACATGATGCAGGCATTTCATTCATGCCGTCCGTCCATCTCAGGACGTGGGGCGCACTATGATCTATTGTATATCCAAGCCGTCCATCCATTTGGATGGTACTGTGGGATGCACCATGATGTATCTGATCCATCCAGCCGTCCATCTGGACGTTTTGCTGGGTGGGGCCCACCTTGATGAAAGGTTTGTATATTGACACCATCCGTCCCTCCTGTACAGGGACGTGGGACCCACATGAGATGTGTGCTTTTCCACACCGTTCATCCAACTGAGATTCAAATCTCAGGTGGAGCCTACCTGGATGAAGGGAAATAGATATATAAGCTTGATCCAAAGCTCTGGTGGGCCACCACGTGGACCCACCTTGATTTATGTATTTTATCTCCACCGTCCATTTGGACGGTGGGACCCACCCACGATGCATGTGTTGTATCCATACCGTTCAATCATCAACAAAGATCATTTTGTGGCATTACAATGAGAATGAGATAGATATAAATTTCAAGTGGGACCCACCCTTATGTGTTTCATCCACCGTCTAGCCCATGGACGGTGGGTCCCAACCTAATGTAAGTGTTTTATTTACATCGTCCATATGACGGTGGGCCCCATTGTGATATATGTGTTTTAATTGCACCGTCCATCTGGACGTGGGGACCCACCGTGATATAAGTGTTCTAATCCACGCCGTCCATATGGACGTAGGGCTCACCATGATGTATGTTTAAATCCACGCCGTCCAATAGCCCAATCCGGACGCTACTGGATAGTGGGGATTAACGCCGACCGTTGTAACCTCCTGTGCCCCACTATGGTATTTGTGGGAGGCCCAAAAAAAGTAGGGCCCACCTACTGTAAGCAGGGTCCACCTGCCGTATGTTTTTGAGGCCCATTGTGGCCGTATGTGAGGCCCATTGTGGTTGTATGTGTGAGGCCCACTTGATTATGTATTTGTGGCCCATTTGGCGAGGCCTATTGTGATGTATTTAAGGCCCAGATATCAGGCCCAATGTGAGGTATATATGGCTTATGTGATGAGGCCCATTATGATGTATATGTAGCCCATGAGTGAGGCCCAATGTGATGCATATATGGCCCATGAGTGAGGCCCATCATGATGTATATTAAGCCCTCTGTCTAAGGCCCATTATATTGTGTATGGGGCCCTTGTGTGAGGCCATGGGCCCACTATATGTCAGGTTCTATGTGGGCCACTTCTTAGGAGCAATGTTAGTTAAATGTCTATATTGATGGGCAATGATGGTTAAATGTTCATATTGTGGCCTTCCATTAAGTCCTTGTTAGGCCAATTCCCATCCTTCTCTAAGTGGGTAAACCCTTCCTTGGGCCCTATTGGTATTTTGCATAATCCATCTATTCGTTTTGGGCTAACCCAAGATGTTGGGCCCCCATTGGTTGCAGGTAGGGTTAATCTTGGAGTCCATCTAAGACTTATTTGGACCCCCTATGCATTTAGTGGGCCATATGATAGTATGGTAAAGGAAGCTCGTTCTAGATCCTTAGGACAATAGGTAGGCCACCTAGGCCCCACTTTGATATGAGGAGAGTTCATCATCACTGTAAATGGAAGGATCCGTGCTATCAGATTTGGTATGTCCACAGTTGAGGATCAACCCTCATGTTATGGGTCTGCTGTCCATCTATAGACTCTGCCTTGTGTATAGGCCAATTATCGATGCCGACTATGAGTACGTGTTAGTATAACATCATGATACAAGCCATTGAGATGGTATGAGGCCCATTGTTCTCATTTTTCTTAGTGGGCTAACCCAAATTGATGGGCCCATATTATTATTAGTATGATTCATCCCACCTTTTTGGGCTATCCCAATTCTTTGGGTCTTCATTGATGCTAGTAGAAATATCCAAACTTGGAAGCCCACTCTTAGACCCATGAGTAGGCTATCTAGACCCATCCTTGTTATGAGGAAGATGCATCATCACCTCTAGCCATAGGTAGAAGAATCTGTAGTATTAGATTTGGTATATCCACTGTTAAGGACCGATCCTCATGTTCTGGATTAGATCTACTGTCCTTCTGTGGAACCCACCATATATAGGCCGATTATTGATTATGAATATGTTAGTATATGCACTGAGTATGTGTTAGTATAACATTATGATTATATAAGGTCATTGCAAGATTAATTGTTATATGAGGCTCATTATAACCATGTGAGGCCCGTTGTAATTGTATGAGGCTCATTGTGATTATATGAGGCCCATTGTGATTGTATGAGACTCATTATGATAGTATAAGATCCACTATGATGACACGAGGCTCGTTGTGATTGAATGAGGCTCATTGTGATTGTATAAGGCTCATTATGATTATATGAAGCTCAATTGTGATGTAAGAGGCCCATCATATGTGTGAGGATCATTATATGCGTAAGGCTCATTGTATGTATGAGACCCACCATGTGTAGGTGATTATTGTACACCACTCATTCACCTATTCAGGCCATAGGCCATCTTATACCGGCCCACTATGATGTATGTGATTATAATCATGCTTAGTATACTTCATGACACATGCAGATACGCCTCATCCACATGCTTATTATGAGGAGTGATTGAGCATAGCATGTGCCATTGGGCTGATTGTTTGTAGGACTCCTTGAGAGACGGAGTTGCCCCACATGAGCGCGCGGTATGCGCAGGTTTAATGTATGACTGGATGGTATGACTCATGCATCTCACATTTTGTGATATGACCATTATACGCCCTAGTGACATCAGGGTCGTGGCTTCCACAGGCATGTCGTGGATGGCCAGATGAGACACCTGAAATGTTTGTTTCTAGCATACGGGCGCGATAGATGTCCCTAGCTGAAAATCTCTAAACCCTCAAGCCCAGGGGATGCCCCAACATCTAGACCGAGTTGATATATATGAGAGCATGAGGGTCGTATATCAACAGGCCATGTCTCCCACTGTGTCGTGATCGGTTGGGAGGGGGTGTGGCCTTACTCGCCTAAGGGAGTAGGTAATGTTAGGCTGAGTCCGACCAACTCATAAATGGGTCCGCTATCAACAAATCACGCCGATATTGGTAGGCAGATAGTAAGGTCTCTTCTACTTATTCAGTTGTGCGATTGATGGGGCGACAAGTTGGCGTAGAGTGTACGTACTAGAATCCGATGATGATCCCAGATATGTACGGTACTGATATGTGGACTTATTGAGTAGGAGTTGCATACTCAGTATTTTACTCATTCATTCACTATCCACTTGGGCTGGTGGTACACAACTAATTAGTTATGTGTACCTTCGCAATGGCTAGGATTTTGATTGGGGCGTGCGACCAACCTGAGATCAGGAGTCTACCACATTGAGTCTGGCTATCCAAATTTAGGTATGAGACTGGTTTGGATAGAAGTCCCTTGTGATAAACCCCATAGCTTGCGATACTAAGTACTATAATCCCGACTTTACACTCTAGCTTGGTCATTTTATTCACACCGCATATTACATTGCATCCTTAGCATAAGCATTTGGTTTACTATGCTTCTATTTTGCATAGCCCGAATAAGGTTGATGGTATTATGGACTCGCAAGGATTTACATATTGCATCACATCCGTGCCATATGGCATTTGGGTTTCTATGTTTCTACATTTATATGGCCTAGATGAAGCTGATGGTATTCGTGGCTCTTCAGAATTGCATATCGTATTGTATCTTGGGTATCTGATATTTGGCTCATTATGAGTCCGCATTACATAGCCGATTTGCATTGCATACTCTAATATTGAATGACTTATAGCCTTACCAGTATTCTGTTTACGCTGATATTTGTGTGCTTGACACTTATATTGCGCACACACTTACACCACCCTCTAAGCTTTCTATAAGGTTATGCATAGTGTTAGGTTACAACAGCGTTGAGCTTGGAGCATGCAACTATCTTTTAGAGCTTTAATTATCGATTTATGTATTTCCCCTTCAGCATTATAATCGATTGCTTATATTAGTGGATATGCGATGATGATGTTGCCTTTAGGATTTAGGTACACTTGTGGTTATGCTTCTTTATTTATAAAAAAAATTTACACTGAAAATCCTCCTTGTATGATCTCAGGATCAGAACCTGGCGTATGGGTGCTGGGAGCCGAGAATGGAGTACTATGGAGGTTGTTAGTATCGGATTCAGCAATCGAAAATTCTGTGAGCCTGTTTTTCGAGTTTGAGGCGTGACATTATTGTAGGCAGCTAACTTCGGTTTAACGAGAGTGGAGGTGGCTAGTGACTCCAACTTAGTTGTGGCAGCTCTAAATGGCCTCTCCTCGAACCACTGGTCTACATGGTACTGGAGGAAGAGAATTGACGCATTGCAATCAGTCTTGGAAGTTAAGATATCTCGTGTGTCTAAGGAGGCTAACGTTGTCGCTGATGGTCTTGTAAGATTGGCAAGATTGAATCAAGCATCATCCATTTTCAGATCGTTTGAATCCTTGTCGATTCCTTCCAGAGGCCAACTCTTTCTCGAGAAGGTGGAGATGGGCTACCTCAGGGAGGCCTAAATGCGCTGTCTAGTTTCTCCTTTCAGCTTGTTTCATTTTCTATAAGATAGGAGGGTCAGCCCCTTTTGTCGTCGCCCCTCCCGAAGATCTCTGCATATAACCTTCAGCTCTCTTCCATATGAAATACAGTAGAAGTCGTTTTTGTTTTTAAAAAAAAGGCTCTTAATGACATGGACTCTTTGTATAAGAACCACACATGGGAGTTAGTGGAACTTCCAATGGGCTGAAAAGCGATCGGATGCAAGTGGTTATTCAAAAGGAACATGATAAATATAAAGCGAGACTGGTGGCGAAGGGTTATGCTCATAGAGAAGGAATTAAATTCACAGAGATATTTGCGCCGATGGTTAAGTAGGTATTTATCAGATTCGTGTTGGTAATGATTGCCCAATACGATATTGAGCTAGAACATATGAACGTGAAGACTGCATTCCTGCACGGGAAATTGGAAGAGCAAATCTAAATAAAGCAATCGAAGGGCTACGAAGTTTAAGGGGCAGAGAACAAAGTTTATAGGTTAATGAGGTCGTTGTACGACGTGAAACAGTCACCTAGGCAGTGATATAAAAAAATTAATTATCTCATATTGAGTCAGAAATTTATTAGGAGTGAATAAGATCACCGTGTCTATTACAAGACACTAAGTGATGAAAAATTCATCATCCTAGTATTGTATGTTAATGATATGTTGATCACTAGTCATGATATGTCTAAAATCGATGTATTGAAGACTCGATTATCAGGGACATTCGAGATGAAAGATCTGAGGGCTGCAAAGAGGGTTCTCGGCATAGATATTCACAGATATAAGAAGATGAGCAAGCTTTGGTTATCATAAGCATATATATTACCTTGAAAAGGTATTAATCAAGTATGGGATGGACAAGGCAAAGTTGTCGAGCGTTCCCCATGCGGCTCACTTCAAGCTTTCTTCAGAACAATGTCCCAAAATAAATGAAGAAAAGTAAGATATGTCTCATGTGCCTTATTCGAATGTTGTTGACAATTTAATGTATATTATGGTCTTTATGAGACCAAAAATTTTACAGGCAGTCGATGTTGTGAGCAAATATATGTCAAACCCTGATAAACAATATTAGGAAGTAATGAAATGACTACTTCAATACATTCAAGGTACAAAAAATTACATCTTAACTATTGAGAATACAGTAGCAAAGTTGGTTGGGTATATGGATTCAGACTACGCAAGCAGTGTGGATTCCAGAAAGTCGACTTCAGGTTACTCATTTGTACTAGCGAGTGGAGCAATTAGTTGGATGTCAAAGCTTCAGTATATAGTGGCTCTTCCATGACTAAAGCAGAGTACATGGTAGTGAAGGAAATGTTTAAAGAAGGTGTTTAGTTAAGAGGCATGATAAATCAGTTGGGGCTTTAACAGGAGGCTGTGCCGGTTAAGTGTGATAGTGAGAGGTGCTTGAAGAAGGAGGCGTAACTCTAGAGAAGATTCACACCAGCGTGAATCTGACAGACATACTCACCAAGGTGGTTCTTATAGAGAAGTTCAAGTTTTGTGCGACTTATCTGAGCTTGGCGATGGTGTTAAAGGAAGACAGCGTATGCACGAGAAGCGTTAATGGGGCTATGATATAAGGCAGAGATAAGAGAAGAGGACAAGAAGTTACACATTTAATGATTGAAAACATGGCAGAGATTGTTGTATTTGATATCTTTAATTAAGGTTTATGTTTCTTTTTCCTTTTGGGATTCTTCCCAGTTTCCTTTTTCCGTTTTTGCCTCAACTGTGGATATATATATATATATGGGTGTAAACGGGATTAGAAGATATTCGTAGGGATTTTCAAATTCATCCAAGGGGCTCAAAGGGTGTAGTAATGATGAGATTCGAGGTTGTTCGAATTGGGTACGCTCTTTCTCTTTGTAATTTTGCTTTCATAATGTTCATCTGTTGCTTTGTGTCGTGGCTTTTTCCCATAAGGGTTTTTCCACATTAAAATCTTTGTGTACTTCTTTCTTTTGTTCTGTCCCATTGTGTTGCCATCTCTAGATCTGCCTCCGTGTGCTTCCGCAGTCCCCCAATTTCAGTAACTAAAAATTTTCCATGGAGGATGCACAAGCACTCTTTTGTTTCGGTTGTTTGTTTTGCAAGTTTGGTGCAACCTCAGGCTATAAAAACTAGCTGATTTTACACATAAAGCAATGAGTCAATCACTATCTCAAATATTTAATATTTTTTTTTTATTTTATTTTCAAATCGGTGGTATGATTTTTCTTTTCAACATGGGAAATTGAACTGCTTGGGGCCAAGTTTATATTTTTAATGAATTACTTGATATAAATATGGTAAGGTAACCTATAACTTTGTTGAATTGCCAAAAATGTAATTATGTGGGCTCCATTAAAAATAAAAAATAAAAAAAAATCTAGAATGTAGAATTTCTACTACATCAGCATTGGTGAAAGTTTTTGCTTGTATTCATTCAACTTTTTTTTTTTTCAAACAAACGTGGACTCTTGCCACCGAAGTTCATTGAAATAAAGAAATGTACAGGAATTCCGGAGGGCCACAACAAAAAGACAACGGACCCCTCCTATCATGTCACCCCTCGCCCTACTAAAACTTTTTTTTTTTTACAACCTAACCACTGAGGCACGGGCTAGCAACCCAACACCAAAAGAGAAACCCATACGAGCATAAGAACCTCAAGACCTAGATAAAACCCTGTCAGGAGGGTTGCAGCCTGACCCGAGACCGACTTTATCTAGAAAAATTAAACCCTTAACTTGCCTGGGCAGAGATTCGATGTGGTCAAAAAGCGACGTTTGTTGGGTCTCGCTTCCAATCTTCGCTAATCCATTAGCTTGGACCGTTACCTTCACGGAGAGTATTCATTCAACTTTATGTTTAGATCAAAAGATTGAACTTTTTCTTCGCTGCATAACAAATTGAATAGATAATGATTTTATTGCGATAATTTTAATGTCTCTGAAATCATATGTTTGCATTAAAAATTATTTATTTATTTTCATTTCATTTACAATTTGGTATTTATTTTTTAAAAACATGTTCATTAAAATGGTTGATTTTTAGTAAGCAACCATTTTAGATAAGACAACTTTTGGAGTCTAATTTATATTTGTAGTCCTTTTGGATACCATAATTAGAGATTTGATTTGATTGATGGCATACATGGTAGCGTTTTCGATCATTCAAAAAAGCCAAAGTTGGATCACAACGTGGCATCGTAAATAAGATCACGGCTGCTTTTATCTCGGCTTCTGGCAGACTCTTCTTTCGAAAGACGTCCCAATTACGGTGGAGAGAGGTATACAATCATAGTGGGCCCGTAGAGCTTTGACCCCGGCTAGCTGGCGCGTGTTGGGGTCGCCAGCCAAACTGCGTCCTGACTTTTGGGCCACACATAGCGTTGAGAGAGAGAGAGAGAGAGAGAGAGAGAGAGAGACTATTACTAAGGAGGAAATCTTCTTCTCCTCAAATCTTAATCTTCTTCTTCTCAAATCTTTACTAAGGAGGAAATCTTCATCTCCTCAATTCTTCTTAAGCCAAAACCCATTACTACAATAACTGAAAACAACTTCATAACATCTACACTTGCCAAAAAGTAAAATAACAACATTCACACTTCAATGAAAATGACAAACCCGGTGGAAAACTAGAGAACAATCTAGTTAATTAATCCTTGCACAATTAGTTCGAATCTCACCTTGGGTCCCAGTGAGTGGGCTCAAGTTCCCCATCTTCACCATCGCATTGGCGAAATCTGTTGAGAACGCATTGGCGTCGTTGCTGTATGTTGTTACAATAGAATCAGTGGACCCACCATTAAACAACACCTGATCAGAGCTAAGTAATCCCCTTCGGTTGAGCAGCGCCTGATAGTAGTTGTTCCCAAAGCGGTTTGGGCTCTGGGGGTCTAGTGGAGCCAGGTTGCCGTCGCCATTTCCTTCAGCACTAGGGCAGGTGGCTTGCAGAGAGGTTGCAAAGACAGCGTCGATGTTGGTGCCGCCATAGATCCGGCCCCTGAATTTGTCACACCTAGCCTGGCCGACGGTGTGTGCACCGGACAACGCCACCATCTCCCTTGCAGTAAACCCCTTGTTGCTAAATAGCTGAATGAGTCTATTAAGGTCATTGAAGAACGCCGGAAGATCGCTGTTTGCTCCATCTCTGCTTGCAGTTCTTGCATCCCTCCTCCCCAGTGGGACTGAGTAAGATGGCCCACCAAGCTGTGGTAAGAGAAAGATCAGATTAATTAGCAAAATATAGGTTTTTATCAGAGAGAATATCTCACGCACAAGTAGTTGTATGTGATAAGTTCATGCAAATAGCTTGGCGAGGGGCCCGCCATGATATCTCAGGCCAATCCCATAATTAGGTGGGTTACATCGCTTGAAACAATTTACTACCACCCAGAAACCTCCAAATAATTCAGATGGTGGCCCACATGATATGGTTATTGGCTTGATTTTTGGACTACCCTACGTTCGACTGACCACACATCACGGTGGGCCCTAGACACAGCTAGTTGCATGATTTGTTTACATACAAATAGTTGTACATGAGATTTCTCTGTCTTGACTATGAATGCAATTACGTTTATATAAATCTACACAAGTTAGTAGAGAAATGCCATGGCTACTCTGAATTAATTCTGAGTACAAGACCCTGGTCGTTCATCTACTGGGACCCACTTTTTTTTTTTGACCAATTTACGTGGTAGGGTCCAATGGATGAATGGTCCCAATCTCAATTCAGGTGGTGCATGCCTTTTTTTTTTTTTTTTTTGTTAGCTTGTTAGTACACCCACTTTCAGTTCACACTTCACTGTTAGCCACCCCCACTAGGGAATCGATGCCAAGACCTCAGTGTTGAAACGAGGCATCTTTCACTCAGTCTACCACTTGAGCTATGGATCAGGGTGTGGGTGGTGCATGCCTTGCCAGTAACCACAGCATTATAACAATCATGCATGTACATGAGTGCAATGAGATTGTAATAGTACTCACTTCGACGACGGAGTCACGAGCAGCAATGGCTAGGATGTCAGCACAGGACACAACTACTCGGCCGCATGCTCGATCGACTTGTGTCTTTATGGTATCGATCACATTGAATCCTCTGATTGAGTTATTATTAGGTGCAGCAGTTTGCTCTCCCACGAATGATCCAGTACCAGCGAGAAGAACCCCTCCATCGCAACCCTGTAAGAGCAAGCAAGATGCAATTAGATGGGGAGGGAGAGAGAAGCTTTTAGTTAACAAATATAAAGTCCTTAAGCTGTTAGTTGACAAATATAGAGTCCATGGTTGGTGATCCAGACCGTTGATCTGACTATATTCATCTTTCAATCATCACCCTAGAAAAATGTAGCAACAATAGTAAAAAGGGCCAAAGTTTGATGAGTAAGTTTGTTCCATCTAGGATATTTCGCAGCGGATACATTAGATCAACAGTCTAGATCACTGATTAATGGACCCCACCATGTGTACGTTTCCTAAGAAAAACGAACTGATAATTACTCTCTGACTAGAAGAACTAGTGGGTGCAACTCACGTTAACAAAACAGTCGTGGAAGAATAACCGTAAGAGAGACGCCCCCATGCGGGCCTCTCTATTGATGGCAGACAGTACTGCAGCCCTTACGGTGTCGAAGACAGAAGGGCAGGTGTTTGCGTAGAAGGAGACTGAGAGTTGTGCTGATACAGGAGATGATAGGGCCATCATCATCATGATCAAGAGGCCCACAAAAAGAGTGGATTTAGTAACACCAGCCATTGTTAGAAAGAATGAAGAAACGATGCTACAATGAACTCTCTCTCTCTCTCTCTCTCTCTCTCTCTCTCTCTCTTAGATGAAGGCTTTTGAATGAATGTTTGGGAAGAGAGCTGCGGTTTATAAAGGATGGAAGGCTTGAATCTTCCGATGTTGACGCTTTCAAAGATTGGGATGAACGTTTGACAAGTAAACCAACTCGGGCGCCGCTTCGGAATACCCCAGATCCATTGACGTGGGTTAATCTCTGGCTGTAGCACCATGATATATAAGGCTTACATCCACTCTGGCCATCCGTTTTAAAAGGTTATTTTAGTTTATTTTCTTAAAAATTAAGCATATCCTAATCTTAGATGGACCACACTATAGGAAACAGTGGTGATTGAATCCCTGCAATTAAAAACTTCTTGGGCACCTCCGTAGTGCTTATTTTCCATCCAATCTGATTCTATGGTCATCTAGATTTGGATTAAGGGACCACGCAAATATCAACTTAATCAATAGTCATTTTAGCCCACAATAAATTTTTAATGGTCAACCACCACTTTTTCACGTGTTGTGGTCGAGACCTACTTCATTTTTGAATCATGCTCGAAAATGATATAAAAAATGGAAGGACGGCAAGATCCTAAGAAAAATACATCAAAATAGGCCCTACATTGAATGATCCACTCACCTTTGTGCAGCTCGGGATTCCCCGACGACGCGGATTAGCTCCTGACAGGTTCAGTAGGGAGACTCGCTACAGAAGTGACGTCACCAAGTTATGTTGGCCCACTAGGATGTATGTGTTATATCCACACCGCCCATACATTTTGAGAGATACTTTAAAGGATGATACAAAGAATGAGGTAGATCCAAGGCTGGAGTGGACTCCACCACAGAAAACAGTAGAGAGAGTGACGCCTACCGTTGAAACCTTTCGAAAGTCCATCATGATGTTTATTTGAGATCCAACTAGCTCATGTATCAACGCAGACGTGAAATAAAGGGAAAAAAATATATCAGCTTGATTGGACGGTGTGGATACAAAACATACATCATGGTGGGGCCCAGAGAAGTTGTTGACGTCACTTCATTAGCGCGTCTCGCTGCTCAACCTGTCAGTATCTCATCCGCGTCCGGTAGCTACTCCCCATTAAAAAAATTGAAAAAGACTAGGAACACGTTCGTGTTTGACCATTGAATTCGGCAGCTTTGAAACGTCGGCTTTGCTTCGAACAGAAAGTTTCGTACTGAAAGTTTCCGGGCAGTGTGATACATGGTACGCAGGCACTAAAAATTATTTAAAAATTATATAAGTGGCATGCAAATAATTTATTAAACAGTACAATTTATAGGTCCAATTTTAAGTTATCAAAAATGAAATATTATGCGTCTTTGATTAGCTGACTATTCGTATACACTAGACACTGTTTAAAATGAAAATATCTAATGGCCATATTTCAACAAACAAGTGTCCACCCATCAGAGGTTATAATTGTTCACTCAATCTGATTTTGGGACTGTGACTTGTAATAACTGGTTCCACAATCTAATTCTTTTAATCTGATGGATGCCGCCTGCACAAGATCTGAGTGCCTGTGTATCAAGAGCCACTCTTGCCGTGTATCAAATACCGCCATAATTTGAAATTTGGCAGTCCTGTATTTTCGCACAACGGTACAAAGACAGCTGGTAAGCAGCGACGGTGAATTACTGCCCCTGTGATGCCAAATTGAAAGAGGAATCCTCGGTCAGGCCCGGGATAGGAGCGGATTACGTTCTGAGTAACTCAGTACTCCTTAGTTTAGGAAAGCGTACCTAGAAAACTGTGTGGGCCCCAACATGATGTACTTTTTTAATTATCCATGCCGTCCACCCGTGTTTCCAGCTCGTTTTAGAATATCAAACAAACCAAACTTGAAGTATATCCAAAGCTCAAGTTGACCACACCAAACTTGAAACATATCCACTGTTTACTGTGGTGTGGTCCACTTGAGTTTTTTTATGCCTCAATTTTGGGATAATAACTTAAAATGAGCTGAAAAAATGGATGCGCCGCGTGGATAAGATACATACAATCTGCTGTCGTATGGGATGCGTGAGTGTGTCCTGATGGGTCGGTTCAGTACAATTGGGTGCATGGATATATGATCCGGACCGTTGATCTGATGGCCCCCACAATAGATGAGGAATTCCTGAAAATTCTTCCATGTTAGAAGATCCTACACTTGTAATCTTTGTCCTTCTTCCGGACCATTGGCGCCTTCTTCCCTTGGCCTTCTATTTGTGGATCAACTATTTGGGCGCAGGAGCTTTCAATCTTGGGCATCTTTTACTATCATCCGTCCGATGTGGACCATTCCGATCAATTGTCCTGATCATCAATCAACGGACAAAGGCCCATTGAATTTGGACCACTGATCATTTCATGATTTAACTTTGAAACCACACATACATCAACACTGTTTCTTGTGATGCGGTCCACTTGAGATTTGGACCTACCTCATTTTTGGATCATTCAAAAAATGGATGGATGGCATAGATCAAACACATATATCATGTTGGAGCCCATAGAACACCGACCATTAGCCATTGGCTAGTGGCAGGCTCACTGGCCAAAACGGCTCTCACTATTTCCTTTGGTGTGGTTCAGTTAAGCTTTAGATATGATTCAATTTTGGCAATCCCTAAAATGAGCTGGTAAAACGGATGGACCGTGTGGATAAGACACATACATCACATGTAGTGGGTCCTAAAGGGTTTACTCAGTACGCAATCAGCGTACCCTGGTAATTAGTGTAGAGGCATTTACAAAGATCCGCAAAGTTCCATTGGAGACTTTCCTGGGTGGGCCCACCTTTGGTGAAAATCAACAAACATTGACGATTTCAACAAAAACACGTCGATTCGATCATGCACAACAGCTACGATGCAATCTTTCTCTAATCCTCACCTTGATCCATAACTCAAGTGGTAGACTGAGTGAAAGATACCTCGTTTCAACAACACCTAGTGGGGGTGGCTAACAGTGAAGTGTGAAACGCAGGGATGAACGTGATGAGGATAACTACTCCGAATCCACGGAGCTTCTCTGGACTCCTCACAAAGACTTCTCGAATCCACGAGGAAAGAAAGCAGGAAATAAAAATAAATTCTAATAAATTTGAAATTGATTAATTGATTATTGATAATTGTCTAATGTGTTTACTTACACCAATAATATAGAAAAAAATAAACTAAAATTCGTAATTACCAAAAATAGCAAAATTTTAATTCTAATAAAAATTTTAATTCTAATAAAACTCTTCTAAGGCCTAATTTTTAAAAATAAAAATTGCAAATAAACTTTCTCTACAAGAGTTCTAGTATAACTAAAAGTTATTTCTAAAAGGAAAGAATATCTAAAACTTTAAAAATATTAAAAAAATTGAAATTACTAAAAATAGTAAAAATTTTCTAAAAATTCGTTTTTAAGCTGAAAGCACACGTTTTTTGACGAAACGGACAGATGCAACCCACTTTGTGGGTCGGTTCACCTCAAATGGCCTGTTTTAGTAAAGATTGATAGGTTGTAAACCCCATAACAATACCCGGATCAAAAGTTATGGTCAATTCACGGTCCATCTTCTTTTGGCTCAACCATGCTGGGAATGTATCTATGACACGTTCTACATATGACCCCTCCACTTGAAAAAAACTCGTCCTCGAGTTATACAAGAGATTTGGCACATGAGTTTGAGATAACTTCTAACGCCGATATTCATTAGCCATTTTTTTGTACTTGGCATTAAGCTCTTGAGCTGACACAATACATATACTCATGTTTTTCTTGACTTGACTAATATTGATCACTTCCTTCACATCTGTCTTCAACATCTCATATTTTTTTTTATAATGTGGGCAATTAGGCGGACTTGCCCCTGAGACAGGATCAACGTGATTTTGTATATCTCGTATAGGACGCAATTTGTCGGGGAGTTCATCGAGCATAATCTCCTTGAACTCCTGTAAAATTGGCTTCAAATCTTCTGGGATATTCACAGGCTCCATATATTCTTTCTTTTCAACTAATGGATATATATGTCTTATTTCCTCAGATTGTTTGACAAAAGCCTGTTCAGTTGTGAGAGATTGTTCCTCAACTTTAGAAGTCTTGGGTTGGTTCTCCCTTCCCATAGGGCCGAGGATAATCTTTTTACCATGTTTAATAAAGATAAATAGGTTATCCCGATCCCTATATGTAGCATTAATATTATTTTGCCAGGGCTGACCAAGTAACATGTGGCAAGCTTTCATGTCGACCACGTCACACATTACTTTATCCTTATAAGATTTACCAATGGAAAAATATATACGACATCGTTCAGTTACCTCTATTTTATTGATCTCTTTGATCCATCCAATCATGTATGGAGATGGGTGTCTTTTTGTTTTCAATTGTAGCTTTTCCACCATTATTTTCGACACGAAATTCTCATCACTCCTAGCATCGATGATCACATTGTAGACTTACTTGTATGCAATGCACCTTGTTCGAAAGATGTTATCTCGCTGTAATTTTATTTCTACCTTTGGCATGTATAACAGCTTCCTCATAATCGAAGTGGTGACTTGTGATTTACTATCATCTGATGGTGCTTTGTAGAAATTGGGATTGTGTCGTACAGCGGCCATAGGCAGTTGAGCATCACTTTTAGCTCAGGGCGGAATTAGTGTATCCACAATACGGTTGAGGGTTGCCTGCAGCCCTTGCATGGTCAACTGACTCTCCCGGTGGAAAGCTTCAATTCTTTTTAAAAGATAACGAATCCCTGAATCACCGTACACGGGATTTTGATTCATACTTCCATTATTTGTCATCGGCTCGAGAGGAACTTGACTTTGATACTAATTGACATAGGGATGAACGTAATGAGGATAACTACTCCGAATCCACGGAGCTTCTCTGGACTCCTCATAGAGACTTCTCGAATCCACGAGGAAAGAAAGCAGAAAATTGAAATAAATTCGAAATTGATTAATTGATCATTGATAATTGTCTAATGTGTCTCCTTACACTATTAATATAAAAAAAAAAAAAAAAACTAAAATTTGTAATTACCAAAAATAGCAAAATTCTAATTCTAATAAAAATCCTAATTCTAATAAAACTCTTCTAAGGCCTAATTTCTAAAAATAAAAATTGCAAATAAACTTTCTCTAGAAGAGTCCTAGTATAAGTAAAAGTTATTTCTAAAACGAAAGAAAATCTAAAACTTTAAAAATATTAAAAAAATCAGAATTACTAAAAATAGTAAAAATTTTCTAAAAATTCGTTTTTGAGCTGAAAGCGCACGTTTTCTAACGAAACGGATAGATGCGACCCACAAAGGTCGGTTCACCTCGGATGGCCCATTTCAGTAAAGATTGATAGGTTGTACGCCCCATAACAATATCCGGATCAAAAGTTATAGTCAATTTACGGTCCATCTTCTTTTAGCTCAACCATGCTGGGAATATATCTGTGAGACGTTCTACATCAGAACTGACAGTGGGGTGTACTAACATATTAACAATTTTTTTTTTTTTTTTTAAAATCCCTCTACTCCGCCAATTGGGGCGGCCTGAGTCTCCACTTTTAATATCTTATCTATTAAGGTTTCTTTCATTAATTACTTTAACATGGCTTGCCTGCTTTCTTAGAATGGAAGATCTGCATGTGCAAACCATACACTAAAAGTCAGTCAATATAAACAATCTCGACCGTCCAATCAGTGTCCCACCTGTAGTTGGGCTGTCGCGGAAGAATCCAATCGTTGGGTGTTCCCTTGTATTCGATCAGTTGATGACAATCTTTTAGATGATGTGAGAAGTCATGCCACGCAGACGATTAAGATAATTTTAGCTGTGGCCAGTTCATGAGGTGGCCCATGGAGTGAATGGTCTGGATTGATCAACAGGTGTACTGATCAGATAGTTAATACAAAACCATTTTATGAATACTTAAAGCACATCGTTTTAAGACTCAGAAACTCGACCGTCTAGAGTCGAGTTAATTATAATGAACAAGCCCGGCCGACTCGGCTTATTTCCAATCTGATAGATGGGGCCCATGGTTCTGTAATCCAAAAAATTGGTCTGCTGATTCAAATCTTCAATGAGGCCCAATAATAATAATAATAATAAATAAATAAATAAATCTTAAGCTGGATATCAATCCTTCCACCTATATTTTAGGACTTTTTATTTTATTTTATTTTATTTTATTTTCAATGTTTGTGGTTGATTATTTCTCTTTTCTATGGGCTGCAAATTGAATAATTTAAAAGACTCGAGCCACTCGGTCCAACTTGTTCCATCCTGTGTCGAGTCAGGACCCACCCGAGTCAGAGTTAAATCAGCTTAACTTGACCGAGTCAGGTGACTCAGGAGGATGACTGTGGCATCAAAATGGAACAGGCCCGCCCGAATGAGTTTGAGTCGACTCAGGCGAGTCATATCAGACTCATCCAAGTACATCATACAAATTTTATCCTTTTTAGTTGGCCGGCTGGATTAGATGGGCTTAGGTGGGATGGAATTGCATCTGGTCCCGTGCCAATTCCACTCAATGTTTGTTTGGGAAGAGTGGAAAAGCTTGGAAGTAGCTAGATGGAATCGTATTCGGTCCCGTGCTAATATCACTCAATGTTAGCAAAGTTGTGTAGGTCCTCCCATGATGTGTGGGCTATATCCACACCGTCCACCCATTTTTCGAGATCATTTTAGAGCATGGGCCGAAAAATAAGTTAGATCTAAAGCTCAAGTGGGCCCACCATAGAAAGCAATGGGGATTGAATACTGACCATTGAAAACTTCTTTGGGGCCACATAAGTTTTGGATCTGCCTCATTTTCAGGCCCATGCCATAAATTGAGGTCACAAAACAAATGAACGGTTTAGATATAACACATGTGTGTTATTGTCAATAGTTTTAAATGATGGTGGTATATCCTTTCAATGTACCACCGTATTACAAACAAAAAAGGAAATTAAGCTCATCCCATGGCAACAGGGAACAGTCCCTGCCATGGGTAATAATGATGTTTTTTTGAATCCCATCCCAACTAATACCGTGGGATCGGTCCGGCCAAACAGGCCCTTACTGTTTTGAAGTGAGGCTAAGGGCCTCCTTCGTTGTCGTGAATGAACGAGTCAACTCGATCTGGCTCGGCATTATCAATAAAGGTTCTAGTGACTTAGACGAGTTAGGCCAAGTCGTCTCAAGGTTTGCCAATCAGGTATCGAGCTAGATCGAAAATTGAGTCCGAGTTTGGATGAGTTGCATGCGACTAGTTGGAAATGATCTCTCAGGCCAAGTATACAGGAACACTTTCAAGCACCTAGTTGCATTTGGACTCATTGCCATCAGAATTTCTGTAGATTTATTCGATCCAGTCCACTATTTTCCTGCTATTGTGCAAAAATCACACCTATCAAACGGTCCTAAACATCCATGATTGGACCTATCTTTTATTAACAATCTGATCCATTTATTTTTTCATTCTTCTGACTGGATGATTTGAATTATCCCATTAGCATGACTTTTTCAAGGCAGCCTAAGAAGTGGGGTTCATGGCTCTGCCCCAAGCCCAACCTGGCATAACCATTCTAGGCAGACCCATGAGGTAAATTCAACCTGGCCTAATTAGTAATTAGATATGAACACGTTGACATGTGAACATAGATATAATATTATTGTGTATAAAACTTTTGTAATTTATTAAGATTAGAACAAATGTATCTACGCACAGTATAAGAAACAAGACGCTATTATTTAAATGTCTGTTTGCATGGATGAAAGTGATCAAGGATAAATTATTTCTATCAAGGCTTGTCTTTTCATTCTTATTAGGAATTATCTTTCTAATTTCCTGAGTCATAAGGGCTACCGTTGAATTACTGAATGGAAGGTCCAAAACTATTTTCCTTTTTCAGTTCACTCCTAGTCAATGGGAGTTAGAAACAGAGGTAAAAGGGAAATATAGTTGGAATAATACCCCAACTTTTAAATTTAGGCTGAATTTGAATGCAAGGATATATGAGTTGAATTGCGAGCCTCTCTATGATAATGACATGAACTGATGATGTTTCTTGTATTTCATTCCCTAACTAGTCTCAAGACCCAGCTTGAAAGGAACATACAATTTGAAATCCAGACCCTCTATTTGAATGCTAAAGAAGGTACATGTCATCAGTAGGCCCTTTCTACTTTTTTAGATTAATAATTACTGGAATTCAATCAAATTGTGCATCCAAACATAACATGCCAATCGATTTTCTTCTATATATATATATATATATGTTCTTCGTAGCTCCATCAAGGTAACTCAAATGGGCCTAGACGTGTTTTCCTGCGTCATTCCTCCATGGTGTGTAGCATTTCACTGAGTAACTTTTGGATGTTGTATTCGATGTCTTTAATCAAGTTTTATGTTTCCTTTTTTGTTTGGGATTCTTCTCAGTTTTCTTTTCTTTTTGAGATTCTTCCCAAGGCTATATACATAGGTTTAAACAGGATTAGAAGATATTCCTAAGGGTTTTCAAATTCGTCCAAGGGGCTCAAAGGGTGTAGCAAGGGCGAGATTCGAGGTTGTTTGAATCGGGTAAGCTCTTTCTCTTTGCAATTTTGCTTTCATAGTGTTCATTTGTCGCTTTGTGTCGTGATTTTTTTTCACAAATATTTTTCCACGTTAAAATCTTTGTATACTTCTCCCGTTTGATTGGTCCCATTAGGTTGCCATCCTAGATCCACCTCTGTGTTTCCACGATCCCCCAACAAGTGATATTAGAGCTAACGTTGGGGCACAGGCTTGAATATGAAGGATTAATATTAATGAAAAATGCTAAGTATGATATTAAGAAGTACTCAGGGAAAAATAATTTTGAGTTATGGAAGGTTAAGATGATTAGCGTATCAACTAAGCAAGGCAAAGATGAGGCTCTTGAAGAGCGTCGACCATATAAGAGTGATGATGATTAGAATACTCTTGATAAAAAAAACTTTATCCTCTATCTGATTGGGTCTCATGGATGAGGTTCCCTACAATGTATTGAGGGAGAAAACCACAGTGAGTTTGTGGGCCAAGTTAGAGGACTTTTATGCTAAAAAGTCCCTTGAGAATCGTCTACATTAATTTGAAGTTACAATTGTTCAACTTCAAAATGACAGGAGGTGGAAATGTGGAGGCCCACATCAGTAGTTTTAATAAGTTAATTTGCAAGTTCCTAGACATGGAGGAAGTGGTTAAAGATGAAGATCAGACATGTATTTTGTTGAATTCTCTTTAGATTTCGTATGAGTCATTCAAGGACTCATTGTACACCGGTAAATCATCCCTAATTGTGAACACCATTATCTCATCCCTTCAGGAGAAGGCTATAGCGTATGGACTTCTTCTGATGCACTGCTTACGAGGGGTAGAAATACTGAGCGAGATATAAGATCTTCAAAGTCTAGATCCAAATCTAAGGGCAAAGGCAAATTAAAGTGCTGATACTGTGGGATGACCGGACACATGAAGAAGGATTACACAAATCCTAAAACGAAGAAAGAAAACTCAAAGGTTTCTTCCAGGGAGGCCAACATTACTGGGTCTGATGAAGAGACAAGCTCAGGTGATGTGTTTTTAGTGTCTATAATCGGATATTTGTACGATGATCGTAGAGATAAGTGAATCCTTGACATGGGAGCATCATATCACATGATTCCCCATTGGAGTTGGTTCGCCAGTTACAAAGAGTGTGATGGTGGACAGGTCTTTATGGGCAATAACAATGCCTATAATGTCGTGGCTGTTGGTACGATGCACATCAAGATGTTTGATGGGATGGAGCGTACCTTGACTGAGGTCAGGCACATTCTTAACATAAAGAAGAGCTTTGTTTCTCTCGGTATACTCGAAGCAATAGGGTGCAAGTTCACCGACGTCAAGGTGTCCTCAAAGTAACAAATGGGGCACCCGTGGTAATGAGAGCTTAGAGGTACGGAAACCTTTACAGGTTGATTGGAAGCACTTCAATAGTGGAGCAACAACAACTGTTGTAGATTCCACATTTGCACGTATGTGGTATACTCGTCCGGGCCACATGAACAAAATGGACATGAAGTTTTTGCTTATATTATGTTTACGTCAAAAGATTGAAGTTTTTCTTAGCTTCATAATAGATTGAATAGATAAATGATTTTATTGTCTCTGGAAATCAACTGTTTGCATTAAAATCATTTATTTATTTTTATTTCATTTACAATTTGGTATTATTTTTTAAAAACATGTTCATTAAAATGGTTGATTTTTTGTAAGCAATCATTTTAGATAAGACAACTTTTGGAGTCTAATTTAGACTTGCAGTCCTTTTCGACATCAGAATTGGAGATTTGATTTGGTTGATAGTATACAGGGAAGAAACTGTCCCCTACGACAGAGCTGCAAAGTTCACTGAAGAGAGATATACAATCATAGTGGGCCCGTAGAGCATTGATTCCAGCTAGCTGGCGGGTGTCGGGGTCACCAGCCAAACTGCGTCCTGATTTTTGGGCCACACACAGCGTTGAGAGAGAGAGAGAGAGAGAGAGAGAGAGAGAGAGACCATTAATAAGGAGGAAATCTTCTTCTCCTCAAATCTTTACTACTGAGGAAATCTTCATCTCCTCAATTCTTTTTAAGACAAAACCCATTACTACAATGACTGAAAACAACTTCATAACATCTACACTTGCCAAAAAGTAAAATTAAAACATTCATACTTCAATGAAAATGACAAACCAGGTGGAAAACTAGAGAAAATCTAGTTAATTAATCCTCGCACAATTAGTTCGAATCTCGCCTTGGGTCCCAGTGAGTGGGCTCAAGTTCCCCATCTTCACCATCGCATTGGCGAAATCTGTTGAGAACGCATTGGCATCGTTGCTGTATGTCGTTACAATAGAATCAGTGGACCCACCATTAAACAACACCTGATCAGAGCTAAGTAGGCCCCTACGGTTGAGCAGCGCCTGATAGTAGTTGTTCCCAAAGCGGTTTGGGCTCTGGGGGTCTAGTGGGGCCAGGTTGCCGTCGCCACTTCCGGTAGCTCTAGGGCAAGTGGCCCGCCGGGAGGCTGCAAAGGCAGGGTCGATGTTCGTTTCGTTGTAGATCCGGTCCCTAAATTTGTCACACCTAGCCTGGCCGACGGTGTGTGCGCCAGACAATGCAACCATCTCCCTTGCAGTAAACCCCTTGTTGCTAAATAGCTGAATGAGTGTATTAAGGTCGTCGAAGAACGCTGGAAGATTGGTGTTTGCTCCATCTCTGCTTGCAGTTCTTGCATCCCTCCTCCCCAATGGGACTGAGTAAGATGGCCCACCAAGCTGTGGTAAGAGAAAGATGAGATTAATTAGCAAAATATAAGTTTTTATCAGAGAGAATATCTGATGCGCAAGTAGTTGTATGTGATAAGTTCATGCAAATAGCTTCGCGAGGGGCCCGCCATGATATCTCAGGCCAATTCGATAATTAGGTGGGTTACATCGCTTGAAACAATTTACTACCACCCAGAAACCTCCAAATAATTCAGATGGTGGCCCACCTGATATGGTTATTGGCATGATTTTTGGACTACCCTACGTTCGACTGACCACACATCACGGTGGGCCCTAGACACAGCTAGTTGCATGATTTGTTTACATACAACTAGTTGTACATGAGATTTCTCTGTCTTGACTATGACTACATTTAGGTTTATATGAATCTACACAAGTTAGTAGAGAAATGCATGCCATGGCTACTCTGAATTTCTGAGTGAAAGACCCAAGCTGGTCGTTCATCTGCTGGGGCCCACTGTGTATACGAAAGATCTGGTCATCAAGAGGACCATGTATGAAAATAGTGGATGGATAAATAAGAAAGATGTCCAAAGGTCCATATATGAGGTGGAAGACTTGATGACCAAAGGTCCCAATCTCAAACTGGCACGTTCAATTCAGGTGGTGCCTTTCACCAGTAATCACAGCATTAACATGCATGCATTTACATGAGTGCAATGAGATTGTCATAGTGCTTACTTCTACAACGGAGTCACGGGCAGCAATGGCTAGGATGTCAGCACAGGACACCACTACACGGCCGCATGCTCGATCGACTTGTGCCTTTATGGTATCGATCACACTGAATCCTCTGATTGAGTTCTGGTTAGGTGCAGCAGTTTGCTCTCCCACGAATGATCCAGTATCAGCGAGAAGAACCCCTCCATCGCAACCCTATAAGAGCAAGCAAGATGCAATTAGATGGGAGTGAGAGAGAAGCTTTTAGTTGACAAATATAAAGTCCATAAGCTGTTAGTTGACAAATATAGAATCCATGGTTGGTGATCCAGACCGTTGATCTGAATATATTCATCTTTCAATCATCACCCTAGAAAAACGTAGCAAAAATAGTAAAAAGCGAAAAAGTTTGATGGGTACGTTCCTTCCATCTAGAAGATTTTGACGCATTGCAGACACATTGGATCAACAGTCTGGATCACTGATTAATGGACCCCACCATGTGTACGTTTACTAAGAAAAACGAACTGATAATTACTCTCTAATTAGAAGAACTAGTGGGTGAACTCACATTAACAAAACAGTCGTGGAAGAACAACCGTAAGAGAGATGCCCCCATGCGGGCCTCTCTATTGATTGCGGACCGCACTGCAGCCCTTACGGTGTCGAAGACAGAAGGGCATGTGTTTGCGTAGAAGGAGACTGAGAGTTGTGCTGATACAGGAGATGATATGGCCATCATCATCATGATCAAGAGGCCCACACAAAGAGTGGATTTAGTAATACCAGCCATTGTTAGAAAGAATGAAGAAACGACGCTACAATGAACTCTCTCTCTCTCTCTCTGTCTCTCTCCCCTTAGATGAAGGCTCTTGAATGAATGTTTGGGAAGAGAGTTGGGGTTTATAAAGGATTAAAGGCTTGAATCTTCCCATGTTGACACTTTCAAAGATTGGGATGAACGTTTGACAAGTACACCCAATTCAATATCTTACTCTAAAATGATAGTTCAAAATGGAAGGACGGCATGGATTTATGCAAAAAAAATCAAGATAGGCCCCACAGTCAAGGATCCACCCATGTCGGTGCAGATCGGGATCCACCGAAGCCACGCTCTGCTCGACAAAGTTAAAAATTGAAAAAGACAAGAAACACGCTCCTGTTTTGACCATGGACTTTGGCATCTTTTAAATGTTGGTTTTGTTTCATACAGAAAGTAAGGCAGCCTTTTGTTTTGTTTTTTTCCTTTTATATTATTAAACTTTGATACTCTGACAGTGGTGCATTATATAAGAGGCACGCAAATAATTCATTAAACAGGACAAATTACGGGTCCAATTTTAGGTTATCAAGAAGGGAATATTATGCGTCTTTGATTAGCTGTCTATTGTATAAAGTGGGCGATTATTGGACGGTTTAAAATGAAAATATCCCATGTTATTTATTTATTTATTTATTATACACACGCACGCACACACCCCCACACACTCACGCCGTAGCCGAGTTTCACCACCCATGGATGCTCGAACCCTCCTGAGAGTCCACCACCGGAGCAAGAGTAAGGCTCCAAAATATCCCATGTTTCTATTTCAACGTACAAGTGTCCAACAATCAGAGGTTAGAATGGTTCACCCAATCTGATTTTGGGACTGTGACTTATAGATAACGGGTTCCACAATCTAATCTGTTTAGCTTAATCTGATGGATATCGAGTGTACGATCTGAGTGCCTGTGTATCAAGAGATACTTTTGCAGAGTATCAAACACCGCCAGAGTTTGAAATTTGGCAGTCCTGTATTTTTGCACAACAGTACAAAGACCGCTGGCTAGCAGTACTGGGGTGTGTATTACCTATTATGCCCCTAAAATGTCAAATTGGAGGGGGGATGCTCGGTCATGATTTATGGGATGAGAGTGGAATACGTACTGACTCAGTACACTTTAGCAAAAGCATACCGAGTAAACTCTGTGGGGCCCAAACGTGATGTATGTGTCTTATCCACACCGTCCATCCGTTGTTCCATCTCATTGTAGGGCATGAGCCCAACATTGAAGCATATCTGAAGCTCAAGTGGACCACACGACATGTAATACTAGGAATAAAACATCTACGGTTGAAAACGTTTTGGGGGGCCACATAAGTTTTGGATCAAGATGATATATATATATATATATATATATATATATATATATATATATATATATATATATATATATATATATATATATACATAAAAGATCCATATCTGTGTGACCTTATGTACAGATTTGATGGCAAATAAACATCACAGTTGGCCTTAGAAAGTTTCAATGGTGGACGTTATTATCCCCATTGTTTTGTATGGTGTGGTCCAGTTGAGCTTTGGATATGCTTCAAGTTTGGGATATTTCCATAAAATGAGCTTTTAAATAGGATGGACGGCGTGGATAATATTCATACATCACGGTGGGCCCCACAGAGATAAGTAGTGTAGGGGCATTTACAAAGATCCGCAAAATTCTATGATCTCGGAGGGAGGCACTAGGAAGGAGGCTAGTAGCGGCCGCTGCATTATTTGACTTGCCTTGGTGGGCCCCACCATTTGTGAAAATCAGCGGTCGTTGACAATTTGAACAAATCACGTTGATGGAATCATGCACGACAGCTACGAACCGATATTTCTCTACACCGCCGATCGGCTTTGAATAATCTCTTCCGCTTTTATCATCTTAATGACTTTGACATGGCTTGCCTACTTTCTTAGAATATGGAAGAATCACATGTGCAAACGGTGGTCTGAAAGTCAGTCTATATAAACCATCTCGACCGTCCAATCAATGCCCCATGCCACCTCTTGTTGGGCTGTAGCAGATCAGAATCCAACCGTTAGATGTTCCCTTGTATTCGATCAGTCGATGATGATGCGAGAAGTAGACCCTGGCAGATGATTAAAATACTTTTATCTGTGCTCTAATCATGAGGTGGCCCATTGAGTGAATGGGCTGGATTGCTCAACAGGTGCACTGATTAGACAGTTCATACAAAATCATTTTATGAATACTTAAGAACACGGTTTTAAGACTAAGCAACCGGACGGAAGCGGATTGCTTAGTGAGTAACTCACAATGCTAAGCTACTGGGTAAATTTTTTGGGGTCCACCATGATTTATATATTTTATCCATTGCTTCCATCCATTTTACCAGATAATTTTAGGCCTCAGCCTAAAAGTAAAGTATATTCAAAGCTTAAATAGACCACACCATAGGAAACTTAAACGTCTACCGTTGAAAATTTGTTGACGGCCACAGAAGTTTTGCATAAATTTTATACTCGTGTTTTTCCTTTCATCCATGTTTTTGTGATCTTATGAACAGGTTGGATGACAAATAAACATCACTGTGGAGCCTAGCAAGGTTTCAAAGGTGGAAATTATTATTCCCATTGTTTCCTGTGGTATGGTCGACTTCAGCTTGGTATATGTCTCATTTTTGGCCTCGTTAAATGACATGGGAAAACAGATGGACTGCATAGATAAACCACATACATTTATGATAGGCCTAACAAAGTTTACTCAGTAGAATAAGAGCGTGCCAAGAAACTTAGAACGCAATTTGATTTCAACTTGAACCGACTAGTTCAGTCTTGAATTGAGTTACAATGAACAAGTCCAGCCAACTCCATTTATTTCACAATCTGATAGGTGGAGTCCATGTTCTGTAATCCAATAATGGTTCGTTGATTCAAATCTTCAAAGAGGCCAAAATAATAATAATAATAATCTCTGACTGGATCAATCCATCCAGCTATATTAGGACTTTTCTTAATTGAAAGTCACTAATTTTCTTTTGTGTAGGCTGCAAATTGAATAGTTTAAAAGACTTGGCCAATCGGTCTAACTTGCTCCATCCATTTTCGAGTCATGCCCCACCCGAGTTGAGTTAAATCGGCTCAACTTGCCCGAGTCAGGTGACTCAGGAGGATGACTCATGGCATCAAACTGGAACAGGCCCAAATGAGTCCGAGTCGATTCGGACGAGTCACATCAAACACTTTCCCAGTTGCATCTGGACTCGTTGCCATCGGCATCTACTGTAGATGATTCATTCGATCCAGTCAACTCTTTTCCTGTTATTGCACGAGAAATATCACAGCCATCAGATGGTCCAAAACATTTATGATAGGACTTATCTTTTAGGATAGATCTTATCCATCTAATTTTTAATGCCCTTGACAGGGTAGTTTGGATTGTCCCATCACTATGACTTTTTTTAATGCATCCAATGAAGTGGAGGTTTGGAGACCACGTCTAAATGCGACTACGTGCATGGAATGATTCTCATACACGTAATTTAGTCTATCACATCATGAATTTACATGCAAATTATGAGCCTTTGGTTTTGCTTCAGTTGATTGATTAATAATCTCTCTATTTCTCTCTTCCCTTTTATGTTTCTAGTCTCTCTCTCTCATTGTGTGATGTAAATAAGTCATTTACTTTAGTGGTCATCAGGTGGACGGTCTGGATTCACAGCATATACTTATCTATAAGACAGATCCAAGTTCATACGAGTAGGCCATGGCTAGGTCATCCAAATCTTTGGTTTGATGGACCTTAATGTAAGAAGTGCCCAAAATCTCACTATGGAAGATGCTATACGCTTCAATGGGCGGCATGGAAACGGATGATTCATTGTTTAAAATAAAAAGGTATGACCGTCCAAGTCTACATCCAGCTATCAAGATGTGCGGCATATATTTTTTTCAATTTAGGAGAATTTAGGGTATTTATTCTGTTTACATTCATTTTTTACGCACTTATGTGAGCCAATGAGATATCATCACATGTGGTCACCATAAGCCTAATAATGACAAAAGTGTAGTCGCGCTTGATGATATCTTTTGTTTTTTTTCTTTGTTTTTTTTTTTTCCTATTGGCAATACACCTCCCATCATAAATGTAGTGGCACAAAACCATATATATGCTAGTAGAGAAAATCAAGCATTGAATGACACGTGACCATAATTCGAATGTTATGTGACTAAGTGAATGCATCCAACACGTCTATAAAAGACCCACCGAGGTAAGGATCCCGTCACTAATCTAAATACGCTGTCTAAGGCTGTCACTAATAATTTTTCTAAAATGGAAGATCTTTCCAAAGATGTTTGGAGCTCTCGTAATGATTATAAAGATTATGAAGATTTGAAGATCAGACCAATATTGAACGAATTGCAACCAATGAATATGGGCCCGATTAGGATCTAGTGGGACCAGTTCCACCACTTCTATTAATATTTATGGTCATGATAGGGGATATATGAAGATGGCTTTGATCATTAGATCAATGCAACCCTGAAAATGATTTATGATATATGAAAATCATTGCAACGATGTTGGCAAGATATTTTAGAACAATTTCAAATCTATGGGGTTTTCTTATGGAAAGATCATATAAAATTAAAGTCATGCCTACGAAGGATCATAAACTAACAAGGAAACCTAACAAGGATTTTGCTGCCTCTAAAAGCTATAAAAGGAGAACACGATGGAGAGCTCAGGGCCCATGCCAAACTCAATCTATCTACATAATCCTTATCTTTCTTTTTTATCTTAGCGTAGCTTAGTCTAGTCCTAGCTTAGATCGTTACTGTCCAACGCGTACCACTATAGTATTGTAGAAGTAGAATAAATGTTCGCAACATTCCGTTATTAGATTGTGATCAACTGAGTTCTTACTTAAAAGATCAAGCACCTTAGTCACATTTGCGAGGATCATTTGTACATATAGGTGGTTCAGGTATTTATCTTTTGTTTTGTTTTATTCTCTAATTTATTTAACACTCTGCAATTATAATGGCAATCATATATGAATCAATAAAATTGATGTTATTTTAGGATCCTTACTCTTGCTCTGGTGGTAGACTCTCAGGAGTTTCAACACCCGGTCAAGGGTTCGAGTACCCATAAGTGGTGAAATTCCACTAGCGTGAGTGTGTGGGGTGTGTGCGCGTGTATAAAAAAAATTGATGTTGTTTTAGCATGTTTTCTACTTTATCTGTCCATCTTCACACTGTTTCTTTGAGAAATATATTGGCTGCAATTACTGGTTAAAGAATAAGTCTATGAAACATAAGGTAAAAAGAATCTATCATGAATAACTAACCTCTGTCCATTTGCAAATCGCATGATCGCTATTACAACCGGTGCCTAACAAGGGCAATTGGATCTTATCATCTAGTCCTACTTGGTTCATCTCAACACATAGGTACTAGTGTTGAATCAAACATTGAGTCGAGTACGACTCTAGCATGCCCACACTTCCTAATCACACATGTAAACCGAATATAAGGCATCACTAGGTCACACGTGTGGTCTGTCATCATACACAAACACACACAGACACACACAGAGACATAAGATTTCCATTAAGTGGTCTCAAATTATCAATAGTTTGAATGATCTGACCATTGGATATTTAGACTGAGCATGCTACTAGCCCCAAAATAGTTGTGATCGATTCAAATATGAAATGGAATGGTGATTGAGCATACCAGTAGCCCCACAATAGCTGTGATGTATTCAAATGTGTAATGCAATGGTGTGAATAAACCGTGTTACATATTTACAGTACTTCGATTGGATGTAGACCCTATCAAGTGTGAAAAGTGTCGAAGGAGTTGTGATGAGTTACACTACTTCATGCTTTTCTTGGTACCACTTGTATATAAAACTTGTGTAAAATGCTAAATGGTCCTGCATTCATCATATGAGAGAGAGAGAGAGAGAGAGAGAGAGAGAGAGAGAGATTTTTTAATCTCTTCCTATCTTTACTTCTTTACAGAAATAAGGTTTGATATCTATATAAGGTTTCCATGCATCCATAATTTTTTTCTACAAGTGGGGCCCATTTTATCGTAATCTAGGCCATTGATACCACAGGTCCCATCGTTAATGAACTGATGCATAAAAATTTCCTAGATTGGATGATTCTACTCATCCCATCAAGACTCATGCTTAGGATTATTGTTGTTTGTTTTCTTCCTAATTATTTGTTTATAACCGTCTGATCTCCCATGTTAAGTTGCATCTGTACTCATTGCCATCGGCATCTACTGTAGATGATTCATTCGATCCGGTCAACTCTTTTCCTGTTATTGCACGAGAAATATCGTAGCCATCAGACGGTCCTAAACATTTATGATAGGACTTATCTTTTATGAACGATCTTGTCCATCTATTTTTTAATGCCTTTGACTGGGTGGTTTGGATTATCCCATCAGTATGACTTTTTGACGGCGGCAGCCTATGAAGTGGGGGTATGCAAATTTCAAGCCTTCGGTTTTACTTTTCTAGTTCGGAACATTGCTTGATTAATATACTCTCTCTCTCTCTCTCTCTCTCTCTCTCTCTCTCCCTCTGTGTGTGTGTGTGTGTGTGGGGTAAACAAGTCATTTACTACAGTGGTCATCAGGTGGACGGTCTGGATTCACTATGTTTACTTATCTATAAGACAGGTCCAAGTTCATACGAGTAGGCCACGGTTAGTTCATCAATTTTTTTTTGGTGTGATGACCTTAATGTAACAACTGCCCGGAAATCTCACGGATTAGAAGATGCTAAAGTTTGAATGGGCGGCCGCGTCCACATTCAACTGTCAAGATGTATGGCTAGGATTTTTCCAATTTAAGAGAAGTTAGGGTATTTATCCAATGTACACTCATTTTTTTTGTACACCTAAGTGCGGACCAATAAGACATCGCCGCATGTCATCACTACAGGCCTAATAATGTTAAAATTGTACTCGTGCCTCACAAGCATATATATCTTTTGTTTCTTTTCCCTCAGCGGATACACGTCTCACCATAAATGTGGTGGCATAAAACCATATACATGTATATAGGGGAAGCGAAGTATCGAATGACACAGTTCTAATTTGCATGTAACGTGATCAAGGAAGCATATCTAACATGTTTATAAAAGACCCACTGAGGTAAGAATCCTGTGACAGATCTGGATATGGTCAATAAGGCCATCACTCACAATCCTTCTAAAGTGGGACATATTCCCAAAGATGTTCAAATCTCCCATAATAATTATGAAGATTTTAAACATCTGAAGATCGGATCAATATCTAAGCAAATTGGAACTAATAGATTTAGGCCTGATTTGGATCTTGTGGGACCGGTTCCACCAGTTCTACGAATATTCATGGTCACAACATAGGATATCTAAAGATAGCTTTGATTAAGACATGATTACATGTAACCCTGAAAATGGTTTCTAATATATGGAAATCATTGCAGCCACGTTGGCAAGAGATTTGAGAACAGTTTAGAGATTTTTTGTAGAAACACCACATAAAATGTCGTGGCTGCGAAGGATCCTAGACCAACAAGAAAACTTCGCAAGAATTTTGCTCCCTCCAAAAGTTATAAAAGGAAAATGCAATGAAGAGCTCAGGTCATATGCCAAAAACAATCTATTTACATAATCTTTACCTTTACCTTTAAAAAAAATTAAAAAAAAAAAAAATCTTATTATAGCTTAGCATAGTCTTATCTTAGATCGACACTATCCAGCGTGTACTACTATAGTACCATAGAAGTAGAATAAATTTTCGCGAGATTTCATTAGTTGATTCCGATTAATTGAGTTCTTATTTAGAAGATCAAATACCCTAGTCACATTTGCCTAGATCTTTTGTACATATGGGCGATTCATGTATTTATCTTTTATTTTGTTTTATTCTCTATTTTATTGGACACTCTGCCTATTGTAATGAGCATCATCTATGAATCAATAAAATTGGTGTTGTTTAGCCATTTTCTGATTTATTTGTCCATCTTTGTTTATTTGTAAAATATATTGGTTGCAATTACTGATGAAAGAACAAGTCGGTAAGACACAAGATAAAAATAATACATCTTGAAGGACCAACCCCTATCCATCTACAAATCTCATAATCGTTGTTACAACCGATGCTAACGAAGGGTAACTGGATCTTAGAATCTAGTCTTACTTGGTCCATCTCAACGTGGGAGCACCAATGTTGAATCAAACATTGAGTTGAGTATAACTTTGGCAGCATGCCCACACTTCCTAATCACAGACATAAACGGAATATAAGGCCTCAAACATGTGGCCTCGTGTTTGATTGAATTGTGCAAACGTATCCATCCATGATGATTGACTTTAGTTGAGCCTTATCTACTCCCACCTTCTGCATCATCACATACAGACCATACATAGAGATGTAAGAGTTCTATTAAGTGGTCCCACATAATCAATAGTTTGGATGATCTAACTATGGGATATTTAGACTAAGCATACTAGTAGCCCCACAATAGTTATGATTGATTCAAATACAAAATGAAATGGTGACTGAGCATAGCAGTAGCCCCACAATAATTGTGAATCAATTCAAATGCCTAATGGAATTTGATGTGGACTCTATTGTGTATGGAGACTGCTGAGGGAGGAGTTTTCAAGCTCTTCTTGGTAACACACCGACACTTATATAAAACTCAAGTCTCGTTCAAAAGTAGTTTTAGAAAAGTATAAAATGCTAAATGGTCCTACATTCGGCACTTGAGAGAGAGAATTTAATCTCTCCCCATCTTTGATTCTTTATAGTAATAAAAATAATACAATAGTCACATATGCAAGTAGAATGAAAAGATTTGCTTTAAAAACCTATAACTATTCCAAACTTATCTAAGAGGAAAATCCCAATTGTCCATATGTTTATGCTAAAATTACTCGAAGGTGCCCTTTAGTGCTGCATACCACCACATATTAACAAATTTTCAACGGACTTAATTTTCCCCCAGCTGAGCCTATTTGGTGGATATTTAAAAATGCATTTAGCCCATTTTTATTAATCATAATTATGTATTAGTAATCAACTAAAATGAGATTAACTCATTTTTAGCCATCTACCACATAGAGTTAACTGTTAGATAAATAGAATCCAAAATGTTGGGGACCTTGCACAAAACCTTAGGATCTAGCCTCCTAAAACAAACCAGAATTATAGGATAATAAAGCAATGAAATAAATCAAAGCACAAACCACATGACACAAGAGAATTTTACGTGGAAAACCCTCAAAGAGGTAAAAACCACGGGACCTCTTCCAAATCAACAATCCACTATGAAGTAGAACGTTACAACCTTCTTCACTCATACAAGAGTGGATAAATAATAAGAGAATAAAAGAAAAATGGAGAGATCTCACCAATCACGAGGATGTAAAAGCGCTGAGATGTCGAGTGCACAGTAGATCACCTCTACGAGCATAACCTCCCTTCCACAAGCGTCCTCTCTCTCTCTCTCTCTCTCTCTCTCTCTCACACCTTTGATATCCCTAAACCCTTTAGCAAACCATTGTAAAGCTTTAGGAAACCCTCTTGCATTACCTCTTGCATGCCCTAGAAAAGCCTTAGGGACCCCTATTTATAGTTTAGGCAACTCCCTTTCGCACCTCTTGCGAAACCGCCTCAGATTTCCGCAATCCACAAAAGATCCGGACTCAAATCTGCGTAACCTCGACTGGTCGAGCACTGTTCACTCAATTGGTCAAGCACTGTTCACTAAGCTCGCTGGACTTTGAGTCGAGTGACCCTCGACTGGTCGAGCGGCACAGTGATTCCACTATTTGTGGCATCTGAACCGTACCACATCTCCTCTGACTTAAGGAGGAAAACCCCATCACAAAACACACAGGAATAACCCCTGTAGAAAATTTCAGAATCCAACTGCGATTTCATTAGTCAGCTATTTTTCATGAAAATGCTAAAAGCTCAATAGTAAAATAACTAGAGATGTCTTTGATAAATGAAAATCAAGTTTTTAACTCTGTTCTTTTATATTTATATTTTTATTTTTAAGAAACAAATGTCCACCTTAAACTAGAAATCCATTTTTATGCCTACTTATTCCTTTCTCAAACATTGATTTCCATGGAAAATGATTTTTTTTCCATGGTTTTTCATCTTCCCAGCTAAAATATAATTCATGGGGTGAATCAATGCAGACATTGATTATCCATATAATTAATGCGACCATTTTATATTTAAGAGTGCTACACAAGACTCCACCTTGTGCAATTTTGTCTTCTCTTCCTTCTATTTTAATTACTTGACAAAAATTCTAGATTGGAAGCCCAAAGTTATCCGATCGTTGGTCATTTCCATTAATTGTGGACCGTTATTTTATTATTTATTGACCATCTATTTGGGGCCCAACCATACCATTTCTTCTCATATTGGGACAATGATAAATGATAGTATAATAATTCGGTGAGATGCAGGTCTTTGTTTCTTTTTCACGATTAATGCTTTCACCCAAGCTGTCAGCTTTAGTTTATATTATTTAGATGTAAATCTAACCAACCATGAAGCTGACTTCGAATGTTAGATGGTCCACTAAAGATCCAGTCTGATATCTATATAAGGTCTCCATGCATCCAGTTTTTTCACAAGTGGGGCCCATTTTGTGGTAATCTAGGCCATTGATACCATAGGTCCCACTGTTAATGAACTGAGGCACAACAATTTCCTAGATTGGATGATTCTACTCATCCCATCAAGACTCTTGTTTAAGATTCTTGTTGTTGTTTTCTTCCTAACCATTTGTTTAGAACTGTCTGATCTGGGAGATTGTTTAGTCGTCATCCGTCCATCGTGGTTCCCCTAAAAATCAAGGGCTGGATCCCCAGATCCATGGACGGTACCTGTCCGGACTAGCGCATGAAGGTATCAGGACCCTCAATTTTCTTACAAGTAAATGGAGGTCGTTCCACGTCCACTCAAAGATACGAATTTTCCATGTTCTGGAAGTATTTTAGTCATCTGAAGGACCGTGCAATGCTCCCTGATGGGTGATGCAGTGACGTCTGGTCTTCAGTTTGTATAAAGAGGAAAGTCAGGCCCATGTTTCATTGATCCAAGCGGTTGATTTTGTGGCCTTGGTTTGATGGCTCATGCACAAAAAATTCCCTTGTAGAAGAATCCTAACTAGGTCTTGATATAACTCGTCCGAGTCAAGTTGGACTCAGTCTGAGTTTGATCTAGTTTGGCACCATGAGTCAGTGTTAAACACAGGGGGACTCCTAACCCTTCATCAGCTTGACTGAAGGACCAAACGAGCAATTTCTAGATCCTAACCCTTCAGCATGTGGTCATCAAATCAACGGTTTAAGTAGAAAAACAGCAATATTTCGCTTTCAATCTAAAAAAGGCCAATGTTATAGTTAATACAGGCAGGAGATTTGGACGATACAAGATTGGATTTTTTTTATTCTACTCTTATTTGACATAGCCATCCACGTTGATGCTCATTGTCTCAGCAGTTGGAATTTTTTTTTATTCACCGGTGTTTAGGCATGACATGACCATTTCAAATCCAGCGACTGGACGCCATATTACAATGAGATACACATGTGTCTCGCTCCCATGGTAAAGTCAACTATCACACTGGCCTCATGATCAACAAGAGATATCAACCCATATATAGTTATGGCTAATGATGCATTCGGCCCATGCCTCGTAACATTGCACAGAAGAAACCCTTATAGCAGAAATCATTTTAAGAGCCATGAAATGATGTAAGAGATTTTATAGGTAAAAACGGATTGGCCAATCAAATAGGGTCAAGTTGAACATCCGTGTGCACTATCAGGTCAGTCAATAACTGATGTGGTGAAGAGCTCAACAGCCATCCTCAATCTGAGCAAAAAAGGAGACCGGCCTCGATCTCCTGACACATTCTCCAAAAACAAGTCGGCTAACTGCTAATCTACTCAGTGCTAGAGGGAGCTCAGTGACGACCCGACAGAGGAACCCAGGTCGGCCAAACCACTCCTCGGAACAATTCTCTACCTCGGCCTCCCAGTGTGCACTTCTACTAATTTCGACCTAGGACTGACTGTCCAGATCTTACCAAACTTACTCGTCCGAGATCCTAGCCAAAGATCTAGGGAGACGACCACAACGCGAGTCTGTCTGAGATCTCCGTCGAAGATCTTAGAAGATTGGTGCAATACATCAGGGATCTAAATCCCTCTACAATACGTCCCTGCTAAGTAGGGAAATCTCCTTTCACATCACCGCCCTCTTCTCAACTATAAATAAGACCACCCCTAACGATGAACGGTACGCACAATCTTTAGCCTAAAAAAACCTTATTCGACTAGATCCAGATTCCCTACCTAACTTAGGCATTGGAGGATCCCCTGTTTTAACTAGGGTCTCCTTTGTCCGTTCCTTATATAGGTACACGAAGGTCCAAGGAAGGCTAACTAGAAAACTACATCAACAGTTTGGCATCGTCTGTGGGCGTGATGTAGAAAGTCGTTCTCATAATCTACCGAGGCTCGACAATGGCAAAAGGGAAAAAGAAAACTCTAACCTCCACCGCTGCGCTGAATCTCGCACCGCCAGAGTAGTCTGTCAGCCACTGGGATTCCTCTTCCCAACTTTAAACTGACTCTATGCCTAAGGGACCAATACAGCATTCCCAAAATCTGGGAGGACGACTTGTATCACTCGAACAGCAAGTTGAGGCACTGAACAATAATATGAACTCGATTAAACAAATGTTAGAGCAATTACGACCTCTTCCCATCAAGGGGATTGGACAAGCAGCAAGTCGAGCAGCTACAGAGATCCCTGAGCTATGTGAGGCGCCCGTCGGCTCACGAAGAAGTAGGAAAATCGAAATCTCGAGGCCGGCACCCTCCCACGTCTTGGGCACCACCGCACTGGATGTCTCTGACTTACGTCATGAGTTAGAGAAAAAGAGATGCAACAAAGCTCCCAAGGCAACAGTCGAGACAATAGCTGAAAGCGAAGACCCCTGGGAAGCCGAGCTCAATGACTTACGGGGCCAGATTGGCGATATACGGCAAGCTTACCACCTGAACTCTCTGACCTTAGTAGAGGCAATACTGGAAGAGACGGAGCCACCATATACTGTCGATATCATGCATGCCCAGCTTTCGCCAAGGTTCTAGATGCCTCAAATCACCCCATACTTCGGAGCCACTGACCCAACCGAGCATCTGGAATCCTTTAGGGCTTGGATGGAACTTCACGTCAAATCAACCGCAGTCACGTGTCGAGCATTTTCCTTAACCTTAACAGGAGCAGCTCGGAAGTGGTTCCGGATCGATCAGCTCGTTCACATAGCTCAGTAAGGTGTTTATTACCAACTTCATTGGAGGAAAGGAAAGGCTCAAACCGACTACCCATCTCCTTAATGCTATCCAAAAAGAGAATGAGCTGCTAAAAGATTACATCAAACGTTTTAAGTTAGAAACAGTGCAGGTACAAAGACATTTGGAAGAAATCGCTCTAACAACCATGATGGGAGGCCTTACAGAAGGCAGGTTCCACTTTTTGCTTGGCAAAAATCCTCCAACAATGATGGCCAACCTCCTCAATCGAGCCCAAAAATGTTCTAATGCTGAAGAGCTTTTCAACTCGCGGAAGGCTGCTCGAAATAAGGGGAGCTCGACCAAAGAAAGGCGACCTAAGGAGGAATCGGCCTCGACCAACATCAACAAAATAAGAAATGACGATAAACTGACCAGTGGCCAGCGTCCAAGCAGGTAACTCGAGAGCGAATTCAGCTCATATACTACCCTTAACATGATGCCCAAATAGGTCCTCATGGAAGTTCGGGACAAACGAATTCTCAAGTAGCCAAACAAGATGAAATTCGATGCCAACAAGCAGGACAGGCGAAAGTATTGCCACTTCCACCGCAACCATGGTTATTCAACAGGCGACTGCTTCGATCTAAAAGAGAAGATCGAGAACCTCATTCGCAAAAGGCATCTGAGGGAATATGTCAATAGGAAAGAAGAGCAAGCAAATCCAAAGAACGAGAGGCCTATCAACAATGAACCTATCGAGAAAATCCATGTTATCTTTGGTGGGCCCACCAGGGGAGGAGATTCAAATCGAGCTTGGAGAGTTCATGCTCGAAGTATTAGTCACCACAGCTCAGAACATCAAATCCACGCACCAGTAGCCTCCAAAGGAGCAGAAATTGGCACCCTGTGATCTAACCTTCAAGGAAGAGGACGCCCGAGGTGTCCACCATCCCATGACAATGCACTAGTGGTGACCATGACTATAACTAACAACAAAGTATTTCAAATATTAGTGGACACTGGCAGCTTGACAAATATCCTCTTTGCCGAAGCCTTTTACAAAATGGGGGTCGGCAGGTCTCTACTTCGACCTGTCAAAACCCCCCATACTCGGATTCGCGGGAGATAAAATCACCTCAAAAGGATGTATTTAGCTCCCAGTAATGACAAGAGAAGGACAGAACTGCACGACGACTATGATCAACTTCTTAGGAGTCGATTGCCCCTCCCTCTATAATGTCATCCTCGAACGGCCTTCCCTCAATACTCTTCGAGCAATGGTGTCGACATACCATCTGGCGATGAAATTCCCGACTGAGCATGGTACCAGACTAGTCAAAGGAGATCAGCAAAAGGCTCGACAATGCTATTTAATGGTATTAAAAACACAACATCAAGCGATGACCATCACCTCCCTCAATCCTCGGGAAGACTCGGTCGAAAGAGGATGCCCAGTGGAAGACCTTGTCACCATCCCACTCGATGAATCCGACTTGACCTGTACAATACAAGTCAGGTCATTGTTGACTCCAGCATTACGGGATGAGGTGATGAACCTCCTTCGACGACATGCTGACGTGTTTTCCTGATTTCATCGGGACATGCTCGGCATCAGCTCAAAAATAATGATTCACAAATTGAAATTCGACCCCGACTACCGGCCAGCCAAATAGAAGCGGAGGGCGTTTGAACTTGAACGATACGTCATTATCAAGGAATAGGTCGAAAAACTCCTCGAGGCAGGTTTCATCAAAGAAATCTACTATCCAGACTGGATAGCCAACATCATTTTGGTAAAAAAGTTCAATGGTAAGTGGCAAGTCTGTGTTCATGACACCTACCTAAACAAAGTCTGCCCCAAAGATAGTTTTTCCCTCCCCAAAATTGACCAGCTCATCGATAGCACAGCTGGACACAAGCTCCTGAGCTTCATGGATGCATACTCAAGCTATAACCAAATTACTATACACCCCTACGACAAGCAGAAGATAACTTTCATTACCCAAGTATAGGGTTGTGATGTAGTAATAAACTCGGTAAGACCGAGGTCGAATCCCAAGGGACTGAAACCTATACGTTATCTGAAACTAGGTAGAAATAGAACTAGCCTAAGATGAAATTTAAATCAAATATAAATTGATGAATGATGGTGAGAGATTAATGAAAAACTTAAGAGAAATCAGAGATAAGAAACTAGGGATTCAGAGGATCCACTTGTAGAGATCAGGGAGATCTTATGCCTACTTCAAAATTCATGGAAATTAAACTGAACTTCCTCTGATATAATTTAAAGAGATGAAAAGTATATGAATTAGAATGGATTCCATCACCAAACCATGCCCAGGAGACAAAGTAAACAACAGAATTAAACTAATTACCAACCAATCAACATGCTATGAAGGTTAGGAAGGGTACTGTCATCCGACCATGCTCAGGGGACAATGGTGAACAATAGGGCTTCCTGACATCATAAACATAAAAAGGAAAGGAACATGCTCCAAGCTATCGCAGACCCATTGTAATTTCAGTCACAACAGACCATTAAAACTAAAGACATTCCCTTAAAATCAAACTAATATCAAGTTCAATTCAATGTAAATAAAAAGCACACGCAAAAAGTCCTCCCATCATGTTACAAGCTTCACCTCTTAGCCCTAGCTAAGAGGTTTAGCCTAGAATAGACATGATTAGACTAATCCTCAAAAATAAAGAAAAAATAAAATTAAAAGAACTTCACTCCCTGTCTCTTCCTCTCTCTTGGCCTCCACGGCTGCCCACGCCAAGCTTGGATCCCCCTCGTCCCCTCTACGGCCCTCTCTCTCTTTCTTCTTATAGGATCTTGTGTGCGTAGCCTTTACGCACAGCAGAAGATGGTGCGTGCGTAAGAGCTTACGCTGGATGTTGGTGGGCCCCACTTCTTGGTGTCAGGTGAAAGATCCACGCCGTCCATTAGATTCTGCTCGAAAAACTATGTACAATTGACTGGTTTTGGGTTAGATTCGGTGTGGCCCATGGAACGTTTCATTGCACCGTCCGTCTTCTGTTTGGATAAGAAATTCACACGATCGCTTGTATGAGACCAGAAAGGAATCATATCCAGGGTCTTGGCCATCCTCCAGAGCAAATGGACGAGTCAAATCATCTAATGGAATGATGGGTGGGGCCCACTGTCAAAACCCAGTGGAACACGTCCGTCACTGGACGTGCGAAACGTCTCAATTTGGATGTTTTGTGCAAAAAATAGGTGGGGTCCACTGTGATGCCTGTCCTAGAAATCCACTCCCTCCATCAGCTCCTGTACATAGTGTTTGCCCATGGCCTCTAGTTTAAAGTAGATCCGACTTCAGGGTGGGCCACACGCTTAACCGATGTATGGACAACATTCACCGTTAAACATACAATTTGCTTCACGTATGCTTGATGCCATGCATGGCACATCTATTTACAAAATTGCCCTTCTCTTTTGTTATATCTTCTGCCGTCAGTAACTCCTGATTGCACCATGCAAATGACACAAAACTTCACTAGGATTTGTTATTTTTCATGCTCTTTCTAACGCCTAAGTTTGAGCCTTAATCACTTCTGGATTGCCAAGATGCTCTTTAATGGCTAGCGCCCTCTGATCTCTCTGTTGGGCCACTTCCACGAGGATCTAATGGCTGAAATTTGACGTGTACGGTTAATTTATGGTCCTCAAGCCATGTATGAAGTTTCGAGCCGAGTGGATGGTGGAAACCCTGTGATCTTGCATTCTGACTAACTTTCAGGCCACTTGAGCTTCAGTTTCTTAATTTTCTCGGATCTCTGGCGTGTATATCCATCAATCTCGGTCCCCTGGAGTTCATTCCTTGCTCTGGTGACTTTGGAGCGTTAAATCCATGCTTTTAATACTCTTTTTCAATCAAAGCTCCTTATTACATCCTGCAACAAAAACACGATTAAATTATAATATTAGGCATTATCTTGTACATAAAATCAGGCAGTAATCGGGGTCTGATATGCAATATTTGACCCTCAACAGTAAGTCTATGAGTGTTATCAGTCGTACCAAGGCTATGCGATGCAAAACATAATAAGACAATAATAGATGTTGAGGATGCAATGCAATATGCAAATCCTAACGAGCCACGAACACCATCAACCTCATGCAAAAACTTAGTAACCCAAAATGCTAAGTACTACGGATGTAATATAATATGCGGTGCGAATGAAATGGTCATGCTGGAATGTAAAGTCGGGATGATAGTACGTAGTATCACAGGCTACGGGGTTCACCACAAGGGACTTCTATCTAAACTAGTCTCATACTTAAATTTAGATAGTCCGACTTAATGTGGGAAACTTTTGATCTCAGGTTAGTCATGCGCCCAACTAAAATCCTGGCCATGCGAAGGTACACGTGATAAATAGTTACGCACTACCAGCCCGAGTGGATAGTGAATGAATGAATGGATATGCAATTCCTGCTCAATAAGTCCACATATCAGTATGTTTGCTCTCTGGGGAAATCACCGGGGTCTATTACACTCCACTCTGACTGCCTCCTCCCTAGCTGCACAGCCTAGTGAGTGGAAGAGACTTCACTATCCACCTGTCAATATCGGGCCTGGCTCGTTGATAGCGGACTCATTTATGAGCTGGTTATACTCAACCTAGCTTATAGCCCCCTCACTCGGGTGGATAAGGTCACACCCCCTTCCAACCGATGACGACATAATGAGAGACACGACCTTATGGTATAGGCACCAACGCTCATATTCCACTCGGTCTAGACGTTGGAACATCTCCTGGTACTAAGGAGGTTCTGGGATTTTCACCCACGGACATCCTATGTGCCCACAGTGCTAGAAGCAAGCATTTTCGGTGTCCCATCTGACCATCCAAGATGTGTCACGCCCCAAACTCGGAAACCGAGCTCACAAAATTTTTGATCGCTGAATCCAGCGCCGACAGCCTCCGTAGAACCCCATTCGCCAGGTTCCGATCCTGGGATGCTACGAGGAGGATTTTTAACATCAGTTTGATTCGTAATAAGCATAACCAAAGGCATAACCCACAAACAACAACTAAAAACTTTATCACATTTCCACTATGATAAAAAACTTTACAAGTACAATGAGCATAAAGGAAAATACAATGATAATGAAAAAAAGCTCCAAGATGATCTGCTATGCACTTCTTCCTCAGCGCTGCAGCGGTCCAACATCACTTGCACGCAACGGTCATGTATAAGCTTATGGAAAGCTTAGAGGGTGGTGTAAGTGTGTGCGTAAGGTAGTAATATAATTATGCCGTATCAGAGTAATGCGGAACATGCTGATGAATCCATGAATGCTATTAGCTGTACTAAGGCCATGCGGTGTAAGACATGAAGGAGGTCGGCCATCCAAGGCCATGCAGTGCGAAATGTAAGCTCAAGTATACGAATCCTCATCTAAGTCCACATATCAATACAGTTCAACTTTGGAATATCATCGGGGTCTAGTACACTCCAACCAGATCGCCAACCCATCGCGCGTAATAAGGTGAGTGGAAAAGACCTCACTATCTGCTTGCCAGTATCGGGTTCGGCTCGTCGATAGCGGACCCATTACTCGAGCTGGTCAAACTCAGCCTAGCTTTGCCTCCTCCTTTCAGGTGGGTAAGGCTACACCCCCTTCCAACCAATCACGACACAATGGAAAGCGCGGCCATCTGGTAATCGGCACTTGGCACTCATGTACCCACTCGGTGTAGACGTTGGAGCAACTTCCTGGTACCATAAGGGTTTAGGGACTTTCACCCAGGGATATCTATAGCACCCCATGTAGAACAAGATTTTTGGTATCCAATCCTGCCAATCAAGATACGCCTGTGGAGGCTACGGCCCTGATGTCGCTAGGGCGTACAGTACCATATCACACAATGCAAATGCATGAATCACACTATCCAGTCATGCAGCAATCCTGCGCATATCGTGCGCTCATGTAGGGCAACACCACCTATCCGGGAACCCATAAACGACCAGCCCGAAGGCATATGCTATGGCCAATATTCCTCATACCAAGCATACATATAATGCGTATGAGCATAAATCATGAGACTATACTAAACATGTTATATGGTGATAGATGTTGTTCATAACGAAGATGGGCCTAGACGGCCTACAAGTATGGGCCTAACAATGGGCCCTAGGGAGAATCATAATGCGGATATTTAACCAACATTATTTTTACAATGTGGACGTCAAACCAACATTGCTCCTAAGGCACGGCTGTCATAAACATCATTACATAAACCATGGTAGAGTCATACATTGTAATGGATTTGTGTACATCTAATTGGGCCTCGACCCATGGGCCTTAGATACAACAAATGGGCTGCATAACATGGACCTTATGTATATCAGATGGGCCTCAATGGATAGGCCATAATTACATCAAGATGGGCCTAATCATATGGGCCTCATACATATCAAGGTGGGCCTCAATAACGGGCCCCGTATATCACATCTGCCTAACCAACTGGGCCCTAAGTACATCGCACTGGGCCTAGTCAAATGGGCCGAGTTAATGGGCCGATTTAAATGGCCGAGTCAAATGGGCCAAATATATATCAAATCGGGCCTACCCTTATGTGTTTGAGATTTGACATATCCATAAGTTATTATAGAGATAGATGAAATGAAAACAATTTGAAATTTTTGTGGCCCTTAGGAGTTTGAACGGTGGATGACACGGTCCACTATTTAAATGGTGGGGTCCACTTGAACTGAATTTAGATCTGATTCACTCATTCTCCCATGCCATACAACATTCTCCCATGCCATACAACGATCTCATAAATGGTTGGACGGTATGGATGCAACACATGCATCATGGTGGGCCCCACCATCCAAACCATGGACGGTGTAGATAAGACACATACATCATGTGGGGCCTGTGGCTGGCTACTGACAAGAGGAGCAGCTACATAGCTACTGTGCAAGCAGCTTGCTGCACTCCAAATGGCAGAGGTGGGCCCCCATGTAGGGCCCACCGTTATATAAACATATAATATGTAATACACTATAATATATATATATATATATATATATATATATGTAATAACTGCTGTCACTACAGCTTTAAGTAGTAAAAAGGAAGAGGTGGGTAGTTATACACATAGGGCCCACCCTCTCAAAAGCACATATATAATATATACAATATATATAATATAATATATATAATATACATCTATATTATATCACCAGGTGACGTCCAGGCCTTTGGACGGCCTGGACAATTACGGTGTGGTCCACCCTAGTGGATGGACAGTGAGGATGGGTCCCATGGACCCCACCGTCAGGTCACACTTCGCTGTCAGCCACCCCCACTAGGAAAACGGTGCCAAGACCTCACATGTTGAAATGAGGTATCCTTCACTCGGTTTGCCAGTTGAGCTATGTAGCTGGGTGTGCACATGCACCAAAGAGGGCCCCATAGGGACGTGGGTCCCACCGTCAGGACGGTTAGGATATAATACATGCAGTAAGGGGGCCCACCAAAATGGATGGATGACGTGGGTGGGTCCCATGGACCCCACTATCAGGTCACACCCATGTCAGTACACACACACACCATGCTAGCCACCTCCACAGGTTCAATACCAAGACCTCAGGTGCTGCAACAAGGCATCCTCACTCAGTCTGCCAGTTGAGCTAAGTGCTGGGTGGTTCCAGCGTTGAAACGAGGCACCTTTCACTCAGTCCACCACGTGAGCTATGGGGCCCACGTCAAATCACACTTCACTGACAGCCATGCCACACCGTTAACCACATCAAGGTGGTCGCCCTAAGGACGGTTGAGATCACATATAAACATCATGGTGTGTCCCATATGGAAGGGGTCCACCGGTAGGTGGCATGGATGAAATACACACATTATAGGTGGGCCATGATCATAGAAAGAGAGAGAGAGAGAGAGAGAGAGAGAGAGAGGGAGAGAAAGAGAGAGAGTGAGAGAAACATTGGCGAAGATGGAGGGGCCCCGCCACTATGGGCCCCTCTTTGATACAAAGCCTACATCAAGGTGGGTTCCACCATAAGTGGGCCCTTACATCTCAAAAAGATAAAGAAATGAAGATCCAAGATCACCCACCGGCTTCTTCTTGCACCCTGGGCTTCCTTAGCTCCTTAGCTTTGATTCTAACGGAGGAGATGAGGTTTGGATGGTTGAGATGGGAGATGAAAGGGTAGGAAAGGTGGGCCACACTTGTAGCTTGGAAGAGATGGGAAGAGGCTTGGACGTGTGGTGGTTTTTGGGTTTACTTAGAATCAGATTTGAAAATGAAGGAGAGAGAGGGTCGTAAAGAGAGAGGAGTGATGGGTGATGGATGTGGTGGTGATGGATGTATAAGAGACTTTTTGACTTTTGTGGTAAATGGTGTAAGAGAAGTATGGGTGTGTAAGAACCTTTTAGACTTTGGGGGTTGCTTGGGGAAGGGTGAGAAGTGATGTGTACTTGACATGATGGGATTGATTGATTAATTGATTGAGGTGATATCTCATAGAGATTCTCTCATAATTTGCACGCGCGACGTTTTCCTCGCACCGAACGCTAGCCCACATCTCCTGGCCAGAGTATCGGATCGGCGCACGAGATGAGGTATCGGAACCGCGGCGACGGCGCAGTCGCTAGGGTATAAGTCTCGATTTGAGTCGATTCGGGTTGATGGTGTGTGACACAAGGTCACGTGCAAATGCCGATTAAGGGTCGAAGGTTGCCGAAATTCGACCGAAAAGACCGCGGAAGCTTACAGAATGGTACGGTCTAAGATACAGGGCTTACACGATGTGTCTGTGGAGGCCACAGCCTTGAAGTTGCTAGGGCGTACAATGATTAAGTCACATATATGTGAGATGCATGAGTCACACTATCCAATCATGCAGCAATCCTGCGCATATGGGACGATAATGTGGGCACTCCATCTCATAAAGAGCCCCGTAAATAGTCTGCCCAATGGCGTATGTTATGATCGAACTTTCCTCATATCAGGCATACATGTGATGCGTATGGGCATGAATCATGGAGTTATACTAAGCATTTTATATGGTGATGACTATCCTCACAACGAAGATGGTCCTTGATGGCCTATACACAACAAGTATGGGCCTATCAATGGGCCCTAGGGAGAGTTATAATGCAAACGTTTAACCAACATTATTCTTACAATGTGGATGTTAAACCAACATTGCTCTCAAGGCATGGCCCACCATAAATGTCATTACATAACCCATGGTGGAATCACACAATGTAATAGACCTTGTATACATCCCATTGGGCCTCAACCCATGGGCCTCAAATACATCAAATGGGCCTTAACATACGGGCCCTAATACATCACAATGGACCTTAACCCATGGGCCCTAATGCATCACAATGGGCCTCAACCCATGGGCTCCAAATACATCAAACGGGCCACATCATATGGGCCTCATATACATCAAGTGGGCCTCAACAACGGGCCATAAACATATCAAAGGTGGGCCTCACAGATGGGCCATAAATATATCAAAGGTGGGCCTCACAGATGGGTCTTATACATATTAAAGGTGGGCCCCAATGGATAGGCCATAACTACATCAAGATGGGCCTTAAAATATGTCAAAATGGGCCTACTCACATGGGCCATATGCATATCATATAGGCCTAATACACATCAAGTGGGCCTCAATGGACGGCCATAAATAAATCAAAATGGGCCCCATACATATACCAAAGTGGGCCTCAATGGATGGCCATAAATAAATCAAAATGGGCCCCATACATATACCAAGGTGGGCCTAATCACTTGGGCCTTATATATACCAAGGTGGGGTCCACTTGAACTATAGATCTGTCTTATTTTTCGTCTCAAGCCGTTAAGGTAAGCTCGCCAAGTGGTTGGATGGTTTGGATGCAACATATGCATCAAGGGTGGGTCCCATAAAGATGGACGGCATGGGTGAAACATATACCTCATGGTGGGGTCCCCCTGCCGTCCAGCAGCCAGCTAAAATGGCTGGACGGCATGGATTGAACACATATATCTAGGTGGGCTCCACCGTCCACACAGTGGATGGTGTGAATAAAACACATACACTACTGTGGGCGCCTAAACGGTGGGAATAAAACACATACATCATTGTGGGTCCCATGTGGGGCCACCGTAATGTTTATCTGCCATCCAATCTGTCCATGAGGTCACGCAGACCTGGATGCTAGGGAAAAACAAATTTCATCTTGATCCAAAACTTTTGTGGCCCATAAAAGGGTTTCATGGGTAGACATACAATCCCACTGTTTCCTCTGATGTGGGCCACCTGAGCTTTGGATGTGGCTGATTTTTGGAGGGGGCCCACTTCAAGCAGGGGCCCACCTAATGAACAGTTTGGATGACATACACACATCATAGTGGGGCCCACGGCTGCACCGTGGGTCCCTGCTCGTCCGCCCGTCAGCGGCAGGCGCTGCCTGCGCCTCTGACAGCAGCAGCAGCAATGCTACTGTTGTGTGTGTGTATATATATATATATATTGAAAATCTCATTTTTTCGAGGTTTTTCTGTCGTAGGGCCCGCATTAGGGGAATCCACCCTGCCCATTGGATTCTACGGCTCAAGACAAGCCAAATGAGCCCAATATTCGCTATATTTTTAGCGCATCAAAATAACATGGTGGATTTCAATGGTAGACACACTATTTGCTATATTATGGCCCGCTTGAGAGTCAGATTAACCTCATTTTTTGGCTCAACGCCTAAAATGGTATGGGAAAAAGGTTGGACGGCGCGGATTGAATTTTTACATCAAGGTGGGGCCTACATGGACAGCCCTCTCCAAAGCTTGAGAATCAAGCTAATTTTTCTTTTTCCTTTCACGTTCAGCGTCCCTAGACGCTGGACGGTTTGAGCATAACACATGTACGAAGGTGGGCCGTGCTCAGGTAAGCCACTAAGTGCTGGATGGTATGGGTACAACACACATGTAAAGTGGGTCTCACCTACAAATGGCTTAGGAAAAATACATGCTTCATGATGGGGTCCATCCGGGTGGGCCACACGGCCATATCACACAATAATAAAAGAAAATGAAAGAGAGGGAGAGAGAGAAAGAAAAGGTGGGACACACGTGTGATGGAGGGACCCCGATAATATGGGCCCTCCCTTGCAAGATTTAAAATATACAACAAGTGGGTCCCATTTCATATGGGCCCACCGATCAAAATCAACGGTGAAGATCCTTTCTCCACTGAAATAGAAGGTCTAGATGACCCCTTTTCAAGCTAGAAAATAAACATCATGATGGGGTCTATGGAGAATGGCCCCATCATGAAATGATCATAAAGATCAAGGTGGGCCATCGGCCACATCATAGGGTCCAAAGTGAGATCCATACCATCGATCAGTAGGCCTCACTTGGCCCATCACAAAAACATAAAAACTAGCCTATAGAAGCACCCACCGTTAGATCTTCTCGGTCCGTTGGAACGCCGGTCTCCTTATGCTTCACTTTGATGGAGAGGATGAGAAATGGATGGCTAGGATGAAGGATTTGGGATGGGAAAGTGGGCCACACAAAAATTACTTTTCTCTCACACTTGGGATGCTTGGACGTCCATATTTTTCTCTCCTTTATTGCTTGGAAATGTGTGAAGAGAAAGAGAGAGAGAGAGAGAGAGAGAGAGAGAGAGAGGGTTGTTGTAAGAGAAGTGATTGTTGATGGATGTGAGGTGATGGTGTACTTGACTAGCATGGGTGTGTAAGAGAAAGGGTGAGAGAGAGTTGACTTGGTGGTTGCTTGACTTGTGGAGAAAGAAAGCATGGGTTGATTGATTGATTGATTTGAGTGATTGATTGATGGGACATGATGTAGAGATTCTCTTGGGATTACTACTGTGTAGCGTTTCTTCAAAATAAACGCCAGCCCACATTTATCGGTCAGGGTATCTGATCGGTGCGTGAGTCGCGACGATGGAACCGCGGCGACGATGCGGTCGCAATGGTACAAGTCTTATATTAAGCCGACTCGAATCTACAGGATACGACTTAGGGTCACGCGCAAACATTGATTATCGGTCGCAATTTGCCAGAATTCGACGGGAAGGATCGCGAGATTCAACGGAACAGTACGGGCTAGGATACGGGTCTTACACCTTTTGCGTCTACAAACTTCTGACCTGCATAAATTCACTTAGTGCGAGTCCGACCCTCAGAGAAAAAAGGTCGGACCACTGGTCAAATCCCTTACGTGGACCACCGGGGACTTCCCTTAGTACAAGGGAGAAACAACCCTCGATCAATCGCCCAACCCTTACAGAAGTGGTCGGGCCACTAACTAGCATTACCACTCGAACTACACGACCTACAAAAAAGGAAAATGGTGCTCCCGGAAGCGAACTGTTCAAACCTCTGCTAAGGAGTTAGTATAGTTTACCCAATCTACTCCCTAAAAAACGAAGGGCCTAAGCACGAGCTCTAGCACAATCCAAAATGGGTTGGACTGCTAACTGATGATGGACTGATTAACCCACTTAAAAAATTCAAGTACAACAGCCATTGCAACCAAAATTTTCTTTCATTAATATGATAAGAAGAGTACATAGTCAAAATAAAAATACATAAAAGAAAGGAGACTTAGAGCTCCGCTGGAGGAGGCTGCTCGGAAGGGAAATCCTCAATTGATAGAGAAGAGTCTTCGAAGGGTCGACCTCGAAGGTAGAGAGGTCAAGCTCGGGATGCGCCCCTTTGATGTCTTCTAAGCACTTCTCATATCCGAGGCAGTAAAGAGCATCCCTATCCTCTGCGTATTCCTTGGAGGCCTTGTATTCCTCCACAGCAGCCACCCGAGCTACGGGAATGGCTGCCTTGGCTTCTTTCATCTTCACGCTATACTCACACCTCAACTCGCCCAAGTAGGACTTCCATTGGGTGCCCCTCTCTAGAGCTTCAGCAAGAAGCTTCTTGGACACCTCCAGCTTGGTCATTGCCCCCTCCGCCTAGGCCTTTAGAACAATGTTCACCCCCTCCACTTGGGCCTTTAGAGTAGTGTTCTCATAATGAAACTGCTCTACCTCAAAGCCCTTTTATAGTAGCACCGCCTCGGCCTCCTTGTACTCTGCCTTCCCGCGCAATATCTTGCGGCGGACGTTAAGGAGAGAAATGGCAAACTGAAACCAAACTCATGTCAGAAAACACAAAATTGGCTAAGTAACTAAAGAAATTAAAATTTGAAAGAAAACTCACCCTAAGTAGAAGCTTCACCAACTGCTCGACAACGTTGTCTGGAGACATGTCCATTGTCTTGGTGAATTCGGCATCTCGTATATGCCGTTCTACCCAATGTAGAAGGCCTTCTATCGAGGCACGGGCTGATTTGGAAGATACTCGACCTCCATCAGCTCGGCCTTCAACTCGAGGCGAAGGCTCGACCTCTACAACACCTTGTGTCTCAAAAAGCCAACCCTCATAAACAGGGCTTGCCCCTACCACAACTTCGACCGCCTCAGAAACAGCAATAGTAGAAGGGTGTAAAATGCTAAATGATCCTACATTCAGCATATGCACGAGAGAGAGAGAGAGAGAGTGTTTAATCTCTTCCTATCTTTACTTCTTTACAGAAATAAAAATAATACAGTAGTCACATGCCCCAGCAAAATGAAAAGATTTGATTTAAAAACCTATAACTATTCCAAACTTATCTAAGAGGAAAATCCCAATTGTCCATATATATGTTTATGCTAAAAGTACTCAAAGGTTCTCTTTAATGCTGCATGCTAGTGCTTATTGACAAATTTTCAACCGACTTAATTTTCCCCAAGGGCCTGTTTGGTAGATATCTAAAAATGGGTTCATTTCATTTTTATAATCATAACTATGTATTAGTGATCAATTAAAATGAGATAAACTCATTTTTAGCCATCTACCAAATGGAGTTAACTGTTAGATAAATAGAACCCAAAACACACATGAATAACCCCTATGAAATTCTATGGAAATAGAAAATTACATAATCCAAATGCGATTCCATTGTTTGGTTATTTTTCATGAAAATGTTAAAAACTCAATGGTCAAATAACTAGAGATGTCTTTGATAACTATGAAAATTGAGTTTTTAACTCTATTCTTTTTTAATTATTATTTTTAAGAAACAGATGTCCACCTTAAACTAGAAATCCATTTATATGCCTACTTATTCCTTTCTCAAACAAGGAAACATTGCTTTCCATGGAAAATGATTTTTTTACCATGGTTTTTCATCTTCCTAGCTAAAATAAAATTCGTCGGGGAATCATTGCATTCGACCATTTTATATTTAAGAGTGCTACACAAGACTCCACCTTGTGCAATTTTGTACTCTTCCTTCTATTTTACTTGAGAAATCTTCAAGATTGGAAGCCCGAGTCATCCGGTCATCATTGGTCATTTCCATTAATTGGGGACCGTTATTTTATTATTTATTGACCATCCATTTGGGGCCCAATCATACCATTTCTTCTAATATTGGGACAATGATAAATGATAGTATATTAATAGTTCGGTGAGATGGAGGTCTTTGTTTCTAATTCACAATTAATGCTTTCACCCAAGTTGTCAGCTTTAGTTTTTATTATTTAGGTGGAAATCTAACTAACCATGAAGCTGACTTTGAAGGTTAGATGGTTCACTAAAGATCCAGTTTGATATCTATAAAAGGTTTCCATAAATACATTTTTTTTTATATACAAGTGGGGCCCATTTTGTCGTAATCTAGGCCATTGATACCATAGGTCCCATCGTTAATGAACTGATGCATAAAAATTTCCTAGATTGGATGATTCTACTCATCCCATCAAGACTCTTGCTTAGGATTATTGTTGTTGTTTTCTTCCTAATCATTTGTTTATAACCGTCTGATCTGGGAGATTGTTTAGTCATCATCCATCCACTATGGTTCCCTTAAAAATCAAGGGCCTGATCGTTCTCGAAGTATTTTAGTCATCTTAATGACCGTACAATGCTCCATGATGGGTGATGCAGTGACGTCTGGTCTTCAGTTTGTATAAGGAGGAAAGTGAGGCCCATGTTTCATTGATCCAAACGGTTGATTTTGTAGGCCTTGGTATGATGGCTCATGCACAAAAAATTCCTTTGCAGAAGAATCCTAACCAGGGATTGATAACTCGTCCGAGTCAAGTTGGACTCAGTCTGAGTTTGATCTCTAGTTTGGCACTGTGAGTCGGTGTTAAACACATGGGGACTCCGCCTAGTTCCAACTTGACTCAAGGACCAAACAAGCAATTTCTAGATCTAGTTTGGCACTGTGAGTCGGTGTTAAACACATGGGGACTCCGCCTAGTTCCAACTTGACTCAAGGACCAAACAAGCAATTTCTAGATCTAGTTTGGCACTGTGAGTCGGTGTTAAACACATGGGGACTCCCCCTAGTTCCAACTTGACTCAAGGACCAAACAAGCAATTTCTAGATCCTAACCCTTCAGTAGATGGTTAGTTAATCAACGGTTTAAGTAGAAAAACAGCAAGATTTGGCTTTCAATCTAAAAAAGGTCAATGTTATAGTCATACATCTAAGAGAATAGGACAATACAAGATTGGATTTATTTTATTTTATTATATTTGACATGGCCATCCACGTTGATGCCCATCGTCTCAGCAGTTGGAATTTTATTTATTTATTTTATTTATTTATTTATTTATTTTTTTAAGAGACCGGTGTTTACGAATGACATGACCATTTCAAATCTAGCGACTTGATGTCATATTACAGTGAGATCTTGATAAGAGACATGGAAGATCTTTTCGGCTATCCAGACGTGAATTTGATTAAAATTCAAAGAGTCCAGTAATAAATAAATAAAAAAGCATATGTTAAGTTGGTTGTTGTCATGGGATACCTGTCAGATATCTCAATCACCTGGCAAAGTCGAAGTCAACTATAATAGTAGTGTCATGATCAACAAGAGACATCAACCTATATACAGTCATGACTAATGATAGATTTGGCCAAAGCACCATAACCTTGCACATAAGAAACCTTTACAGTAAAAATCGTATGAGGAGTTATGAAGTGATGTAACAGTGATATCAAGTTAGCCTATTTTTACGACATATAACACATGGCTAGCCCAACAGTCATAAAACCAAGGTTTAATACAAACCTTAGCCAACAATCCTTAAAAAATAGACTAATGCAGTAGTGTAAATCAGCTACAATTTTTTAATATTCTTTCTGATTTAGAATTTTATTTTGTTTATCTGTTAAAAAAAATTGTGTACACAAAATTCCATTCGTGGTTCTTCGTGTTTGTTGAACACAGAATCACGTACAAGCTCGTTGTATCCTAGAAGTTATTTGCCTACAACCTATCAGCATTCTTAATCACTTTGAAAAGGAATAAATAACACTTTAAGAACAACGAAACACACATGCTTCAGCCTATCCTTAACATTTCAATTTCTTTATTATTTTACAAAATTTATAAATATATAATTTGTGTTAACAAAATTAGAAACAAGTAAGCCAACGTCCTACTATAATAAAGGATGAGGTGATAACGATTGATTTATGTGAATATTTGATTTGACTAAGTCCCATATCAAGGGAACACTACAACAAAAGGAGGATTAGCCGACGATGTATTTGGCTAATCAGCGGCGCTAATTAAAACGGGGCGTTAGTTTGCGATTGGGTATAAATACCGTACGAAAAGCCCTAAGCCTCTTTTGCTTCTTTTGCTCCCCTCTCCCAACGCTCTCTCTCTCTCTCTCTCTCTCTCTCTCTCTCTCTCTCTCTCTCTCTCTCTCTCTCTCTCTGTGTCTTTTACAGACCAGATCTAAGTTTTTCTCTCTCAATCCTTCTAAAACGGATTTGGATTTTTCTCTCAAGCTACAACATATTTTCGATGTAGATCTGGGGTTTTAGATTCCATTTTGTTATTATTTTTAATATTCATGAGTGCTAATGATCCTACCTTCTTGTACTTATGAAAATGCAGTTGTACTTTAATGCATCAGATCCCTTGAGCAAGCTGTAGGAAAGAGCTTGGATCATCCCAGCTTTTTGGAACATCCTTGCATACTTATTACTTGCTGTAATATGTATCCTTTAGGCCCCATTGCATAACCCAACTAGGTAATTTCTGGAATCTTTTGCTTTTCCTTTTCCCTTGTCTACTAATTGTTGAAAATTTCAATGTTGTTGTTGTTGCAAATTAGGGTTTACTCCTGTGTTGTACAATGTATCCTGCATCGTAAGCCATCAGTTCAAAGCCACCACTTTCTGAGAAGGGCAATCTTCATCTGATTGATTTGCACACAACACAACTAAGTAATATTTATGTCAGTGATCCTGATCATTCGACTGAAATTTTTTTCTGGAGAGATTCAAGCCTATTAGTTACATTCTAGGACATCTGAAAATGGACATCCTATGGATTGAGATATAACCAAAGCCACCTTAATGATCGTAAACTGGCCTCCTAAGATAACAAGTGACATTTCAAGTCTCTAGACCATTCATCCCAAATCACATTAGGAGTTTTTTCCATTACACAATGGAGCCCAATATGAAGAATTGGGAAGGGAGTCAATTAGCTCAGGATTGCTGCTGTCTCCTTGATTTGGCTAACTTCTAAATCAACCCCATTATGACATTGAGATGGTTCTTTCTTAGTTTTATTTTTAATTTTTATTTATTTACTTCTTTGGGGTACCAAGTTCCTGCTAATTTAGGTGGAATTGAAACCTGGAAAACAGAACCTATGCTCACTGTGATCTCCCTTCCATGGGGAGGGTGACCAAAATTGACAATGGAGTGGTAGTCGCCCTCGCCCAAGGTGGCTCCTTGCTGTTTTTCTTTCTCACATTGAGGTCATGTGCATTGCCAAATTATTTGAAAGAAAAATCTATTATCTGGCAGTGGCCACTAGGACTTTGTTTTTTGTTGTATTTCTCTCCTGTTTGAGTCTCAAGTCTTGACTCTTTCTCATTTGTTAGTTTTTACTTTTTTGCTTGAATTGGTTTCCTAACTAGCCCAGTTGCTTTTCTTCTGTTTTACTTGTTCAATTGCTTTTTTGTGGGATTACTTGCCTACTTGGTAGTTGGTAACTTGATATACTGTGGATAGCTAAAATGTCAACTACTATGATCGCTATGATAAAACCTTTTAGTTGTTCATTACTTTCACATTAACTACTTGTGGACACCTTATCTATATTTTCATGTTTAAATCATTTGGTTTATTTTTCAAGGTTGTTCCCTTTTTACCTTTTTGTTTTTTCTCCTTTTTTGTTATAGTTATTTTCATTTGGATTATGCCCATCTTCCTTGAGGTTTTTACATGTCACTTCACAGGGTTTGACTGCCTTGACTCTACTTTCTTCCTTTTGCTACCTTGGGGTCATGGGCATATTAATATCTCAATATTTTATGAAGTCCTAATACAGTGGGCCCTTCTCCACTCTAGATCTTTCAAAAGGTGGTTCTTACCTGATATTGTACTTGGTCCCTCTAAACTTCTTGTGACCATACTTTGAATCTATACTCGTACGGGTTTGATTGAAGGAAACAGAACAGAGGCCTTATATGTTATGAAATGTAAGTAATGTTTGACATGTGAAACATCTTATTTTTCCAACTATGTTTCTAAATTCTTTGAATCTCTTTTGCTCTTATGCTTATCTTTCTCCTTCAGCAAATATTTATTCATCAATAATTAGTATAGTTGATATGGTTTGATGTTAATTTCAAACTTTACGAGGTGACTAGTTGGCAACTCTGATCTTTGAGTTGGTGGGTGTAAGAAAAATAACTTCTTGCATTTTTGGTTTATCTCTGATTGAATTTCAGATATTGATCAAGTTGGAGGATAATAGACTGGTTGAAACTATTGGGATACCAGTTGAAGATAATAAAGGTTTTTATCACCTCACCGCTTTTATATCTTCACAGGTAAGGTGCTTTTCACACAGCAACAAATCCATGCTGATCAACTTTTCTTTTCATGTGCAATTTTCTGTTTGGGAAGTAAAAGGGCTTGAATGTTAGCAAGGATACTTACAAGCATGCATGCATACACACAAATAAATATATATACATATTCTAATCTTCTTTGTTAGATCATAAATTCTACTTTATATGTTTAGGTTTGAATCTAATGATCTAGTCCCACATAACCCACAGAGTAAAACAGCAGGGTAAAATTACTGATAGACTCATTAAAACCTGTCATTCAGCCACTTAAGACTTTTTCTATTCACAATACATCTTAAAACATATCTCAGCACACAGCAATGTACAAAAAGCAACAGAATATTCAAAGTAGGGTTTCTAGGCTAGGCAGTCAACCAATCACATTGGGCCCTGATGGGTCAATTTGCACATGCAAGATCCTTCCTTACCTCAGTAATTCAGGCTGTTGATTAGAAAGAACCCAAAATAAATGGTAGTTCCTAAAAGTTATTCCAAAATAGACAATTCTAGCCCTTGGATAAGCAGCCTAATAACAAATAGTTAGTGAAAAACACATTAACAATCCGAAATAACAGCCATAGATGGGATGGATAGGATCATCTAATCTGGAAATCTTGGGAACGTTATCCATGTATGGTGGATTCCTTCGTATCTGTAGTCTAGATGACCAAAACATGGTCCCCACGCTTATAAAATAGATGCATAAGGACTGTACATTCTGCTGCATCTTGGAACACTTATAATTCCTACTACATATTTTGCACTCTTTTTTTGTTCTTTTTTTTTTTTTGGAGAATGTAGTGCTACATATCTTATGCATAAGAGTACATTATATATAATGTATGGAAATACTTATAAGGGATAAGCAGCATAATTTTCCTGATCCTCAAAGATAAGTTGTACTTACTTTGTTCATTCTGACATTTGGCATCCAGCTGTCAACCATTATATGCCAAAGGCTAGTTCCTTTCGTTGTATTTTTTGAGAAGTATCAAGGGATAATCTTGCAAGTTGAAGTGCTGACTAGGTCTTGTATGGTGATGTGCCTTCAAAAGCTTCAACTGTCCAATTGTGGGGATTACAGATTTCAACAAATCATGCCATCACATAGAACCCCACTGTGTAGATTCCTTTCTCAAAATTCAAGTGATTCTGATCATCAAGTGGGGCCAATGTGTACACTGAATGGAAATCATTGGTCAATTTTCTCTTTACCATCCATTTCTTTTGTACCCACGACCCACCTAATGATCAAAACAAAATGAGTCTTAAGGAAAGGTATCTAATATTTCTTTTAGATGAGCACAGGTGGCCCACAGAAGGCGATTGACTGTTTCAACAAATATGACTGTCTGCACATTTCAACACAGAAGTTATCATCAATCTCTTCCATAAATAATTGATCTTACATAATTTATATTTTTGTCACTTCATTTATATGCTTTCTTAGATGCCCAACTTGTAACTCCTCAGAACCCGCTCTGCCATAAGATATTACAGTGTATGACAGTTCCCAGCAAGTTATGTTGCAAGTTAATATATAGAGTTGGTTGGATGTCTTTTATTTTTGTAAATGTTGTTAATAGTTAGTTGGATGATGAATGATACTTGTAATTATGAATGACAATAAACAACTTATTTTATATATATATATATATAGCGAAACGCTCACCTATGAACCAGTTCGCACGGACTACGTACGAACTTTTTTGAGATCTCAACATATCTGATGATTCTCGAAAATCTGAATGGTCCACGTGAAGCAGAACTTCATAAAACCCCCTGGTACCAATTTTTACTTTGAACCAAAACTTCAATGGGCCATAAAAATGCAAACAGTTTCTTCCCTTGATTTGAATTTCTCTTTTCTATGGCCCACCAGAATCTTAGATAAGGTTTCATGGGGTTCCACATCTTATGGACTGTTCGGATTCGACACCCATGACACATGTGCAATGGTGCGCATGTGCGTTGGTGAGCATGCCTCTATATATATATATATATATATATATATATATATATATATATGTTATCCTTAGAGGATTTATTTTTTAAGGGGACATGATATTCTTGCAGCCTATGGTATGGTGCTCCAATATTGCTCGTATGTTACTAGTATGTAGTAGATATTACTAGGTTAATTTATCAAAACAAAATTCGTTTATTTAGTTTAAAATTCATTCTGTTATTATTTAGCTAGATGATGAATGCCAATTGTGATTGATTATGTAATTGTTTAAGTATAGGACAATTAATTGCCCATTTGAGAATTTTTATGTGGTCAAGCATAAATATAGTGTGCTTTTGGAGGCATAAAAATTTTCAAATTGTCTCACGTTTGGACAATTCAAGGATAGATAGGTTAGAAAGCTTTCGGTTCGCTGATTTAAATGCACGTGTTAGTTCTGCGTTATATCTATCCTTTTCTCTCTAGTTACATTTCTTATATTTATTTCTAATGTTAAATATCTTCACATTATGTGGATACTTGATATGGGAATCAAATGCAAGATCAACGTATTCCGAGAGACATGGGGAGATGCTACCAGAATTTTGGCGTAGGCATTTAAATGGGAACATGAAAGTATTACAATCTATCCAGTCTTGGATGGGTGACTGATTTAGTTAGTCAGTTAAAGATACCATTAGAGATTTTATTAGATGCATAAATCGTCGTCGCTTGTGGGGTGAGCAATAATGGTGCTTGTTTCATTGTAATTTGTCTCTTTAGTACTCTTCCTTAAATTTCTCTTAAACTCATTTTAGTTTCTCTCCTAGGAAGATTTGTCGAACTCATGTTGTATTTCAACTAACTTGTCCTAAGAAGATTGCGAGTACTAATTAATTTCTTTTTATTGTTTTGTTTTACAGGTTTAAGGAGAGATGGATTGAGCTAAATGAAAGGACCTCTCTCTCTTGTAAATATTTTATATTTTGTGCATGAGTTCAGGATTGATGTGTGATTGGTTTTGGATAGAAAGTGTTTGACTCTAATTTTATAATTTTGATTGACTTAATATCCAATGCATATGATAGGTTGGGTTACTAAATCAACAAGTTAGCTAACATAATTTACTCTTGTTCTTATGAATTTTCTTTATAACCCAAATGCACGTGTGTTTTTTGAGGCTTTCTATGTTTCTTTACAACATTAATAGGAGGGCGTTTACCTTTTTTAGTATGTTTTTTAAAGCAGTGTTTGATGATGGAAGCCAAGCGAAGGAGAACAACTACATTTATGTAAGTTTTAATGTTGTCATTCTTGATACATATTTGTAGTATTATAAGTCTTAAGCTCCATTTGGTCATCACATCAATCTTGATGAATATAAATTTTTATCAAACCAAATGGATCTTAAGCCCTTTTTTAACTCCGCCAATGCAACTACTTGCATTACCGATCCCAAGCCCAGGTAAAGGAAGAGGGAGAAGGGTTGTTATACGATTTTAGATCATCTTAGTTGCAGGTTCCTTCTACCATGTGCTGCTCATGCTTTGAACTTGTGCTATGGGCTTGTTTTCTGGCTCTTGCTTCTTTGCCATTTATACTTGCTAATATTTGAGATAGATGCTGCTTCGCTTCTGCACATGAATCTGTTAGCGCTTCCTTTCTTTCTTCATGCAGCTGTAGGCCATGTCTAACTTTGTTTTTTGGAGTTCTAAGTGTATATTTCTCCTTAAAATTGCAAGGCTAAGGATTATACTGCAGTAGAACAACCTGTGGAAGCATTCATGAATATTACATACAGCCACTAGGTATGAACTGAGATGCAAATGTAATTTGTTGTTGGTTATGTTGTTGCTGCTGTGTGAAGATTATGCATAGGCTATGCAAATCTCATTATAAAAAACCGTTCATTCCCATTTATACAAACAAAGGTTGCTAACAGTTGCCCAAAACTGGTGCTCTTTAAATTAGCTAAAAATTTTACCCTCAATTGGAAAAAAAAAAAAAAAAAAACCCCATCAAAACATTGTTGATTGTCTACTGATGATCATAAATCTTTGATAAGGCTTTCCAACTTGTGGGTTTATCATATAGAATTCTTTCATACTTTCAAGAACTTTGATTTAACTAAAAACGATATGCTGACAGGATTCCAATGGATGTTTACGGCAGCATATGGGCCAAACCAAGTAGTATAGAGACGAGATGTTTGGAACATTGTTGGGATAGAATAAAATGGTGGGACAGATTCATGTAGGCGACCCCAATTAATTGTTATCTCCTGCTACCAAGCAAATTGTTAATTCTAATGTTTTGTTTCTCAATTCAAGTGCTTCAAATGTGAGGAAATCGCTTCTTTAAATCTGAAGCATTTTCAATATGGATTTATATCTTACATAATTTTTTTTCTTAGGCCAGGAGATTGTCAATATTATCTTTTATGCACAATTTAAGTCTGGAATTCATCTGCTGGCCCATTCATATGCTTGTTCAGGACATACGCATGTGGCTGAGGCACTGAAAGTACCACTTCACATATTCTTTATAATGCCTTGGACGTAAGTCTTGTTGTTTGAGTAGAAATCCAATACTCTTAAAAATATCAGAGTCACCACCTTGTCATTATATTTCACCTGCATTCTGCAAGTCCCTTGATATACATTGTCATATTATCCATCTACTTTTTGAATTTTTTTTTTCCCTTGTGCACAGGATTTTAATCAATTGGGCCTAAATTTAGGCCTATAAACTAGCACTTCAGCCTTTTGACGCTACTCGCGCTGGGAGTACCATATAGAGGATTTTTTAAGACCATTTTCAATTTATTGTAATAAATATTATATATATATATATATTTTTTTATTGTGAAGTAATATAGATTTTATTTAATATTTAGTTTAAATTGTATTGCAATATTTTTTATGCTTCAAATATTTAAAAAAATATAGGTTTCAACTGAATTATATATAATTTAAAAAAAATTTACTGGCCTATGCTGGTCTACTCAAATTTGTACAAGGACTTTTAGCGGCGCTTGTATAGATTTTGTCGGCACTTTTCCGTATGTAAAAGTGTCAAGAAGCCACTTTACCGGCGCTAGATTGACTTTAGTGGCGCTTTTTGTATTTTTACCGGCGCTTCTGTAAGAAATAAGCCAGCAAAAGCGCCGCTGAAACAGAGACGGCCGCAAAAGACGCACTCAGAGCGCCGCTAAAAAACGATTAGCGCCGATAAAAGTATATGGCGGCGTTTTTGATACCGCCGCTAAAAGTCGGTTGTCTTGTAGTGGAATTTGAACCCACGGTTCATCTATCCCTTCCTAGTGGAAGACATGTGCTAATCAAACCACACCACACATTGTCTCACTCCTACCAATCTATTCGATATATGCAAGAGCCGCATCTATCCTATTAGATCTTCTATTCCATTTAGACCACTCATGAACTCTCAGCTTATTTCAATGCTCGTGGTCAAAGGCAATTTGAATTCAGCCACATTAGGCTCTATCACGCTCGGCACCCCGTACACATACCAATGACTAATTTTAAGCCAAACAACAACCGAACCAAGGTGACCGTGAATGGTGGTTTGATGTCATTATTCACGGCTAGTGCATGTTGGGATATGGAAAACAAAGAAAGAGGAAAACTTTGGTACTCTGGCTGAGTACGACCATCGATATGCAGCTAAGCAGCCACTACACACATGGCATACATGTACCCTAATATCGACCGTGTAAACATAATGACGCCAAAGGCATTTTCACAAACCACAACTTTTTGAATGGCTTCAATCTCTCATATGTGTATGATTGAAGCTTTATCCTACCTATTATCAAATCCTGAAGTTCTAATTCCTTCACTCATCTGCTGTTTCGTTGATGGACGCGGATTGCCCGAGGACCTGGTCACAAGGGATATATGTGAGGCTTATGAGGCTCATCGTGATATATGTGTTTTATACGTGTCAGTCCATACATTTTTCCAACTTATTTTGGAGCATGAGCCCAAATATGCAGCAGATCCAAAGTTCAAGTGGACCACCCTACATAAAAGAGAAGGGATTGAATGCTTACCGTTGAAAACTTCTCAAAGGCCACATAAATTTTGGATCAAGCTGATACTTGTGTTGTTTCCCTTTAACCAAGTATGTGTAACTTTATGAATAAGTTTACATGGCAAATAAATATCACAATGGGCCCTACGAAGGTTTCAATGGTGGGTGTTAACATTTACTGATGGGTAACCGCGGAATCACACAAGACCTCATCCGTTAGGCACAATTGGATAGAAGTTCACACTTTCTTATCCATCTTGTTCCATTCATTATTTGTCATAGATTCCGATCGCTTCTCAAATAGTAAATCATCCAATTCTTGTTGAACTAGGAGACCGGTCATCTTAACCTTCTATAATTTTATTTTATTTTTTGAATATTTCTCAATATCGAACTTAGGATTAGAAGTCATTGATACCATGCTTTTAGATTCAATCTACGCCCTAGTGTTAATCTCTGATACCACTTATTGGGTGACCGCAGAAGCACACAGAGATGAATCAAGCAAAGTATTCCATAACCCAATCAAGCTCAATCACAAAAATTCTGAATTTAACGTGAAAAAACCCTTTTGAGAAAAAACCACAGCATAAATTGACATATATACACTATGAAAGTAGAAAATTATAAAAGATAGAGATTACTCAATTCGTGCCTCAAATCACCCAAGTTATACTCTTGAAACCCTAGGAACGAATTAAAAGCTCTTGATCCCCCTATATATATATATATATATATATATATATATATATATATATATATATATATATATATATATATATAGCCTCTAGATAAATTACAATCGAAATAGGAAATAAATTCCGCACTTACGCAACTCTTGCGTACCTCTACATGATCGTTCGATGTCACTTCGATGGCATTGAACCTTTTGGATGTCATCTAACTAAAACACCAAATTGTTCTAGCAACTAAACATGTATTTTTCAGATTTTCTTGATGGCACTTTGATGTCATTGACGGCTCGTCAATGGCATCAAGCAGGACACCTAAAGTGTCCAACAACTAATCGTGAAATTTTTGGATTTTTCCAATGGCATCAAATGACCCTATTACTAAAGATTTGAGACATCAACAACATCCACATTGTTTCCTGTAGTGTGGTCCACTTGACCTTTGAATATGATTGGGCTAATGCCCTAAAATAAGCTAACAAAATAAATGGACAGAGGTAATAAAACACATACATCATGGTAGGTCCCACAAAGTCAGGCCCACAGGTATATATATCACCGGTGACCTGGTCTCCAAGGAATCCGCGTCCTCCTCCGTTGATCAGACGGGTCATATCACTTGGACACACCATAGGCAGGGTTATGGAACTTTTGATTGGTCCAGACCCATGTAAAGGCCCTAATGCAGTGAGATTTGACTGGTCTACGATGACCCGCATCTCTCATAAGAGCACATGGCTCAATCAAATCTCATCATGCTCTAGCCTTAACAAGTTCTTATTACACAGATCCACCTTGTCGTCCCAGGTGATTTTTCATGGTAGAGGCCCATCTTTCTCACCGCTCGGATGCCATACACTACAACGATTTACCATGAGACGGTTCTAGGTGATTCACCTCGCTCTCAACTATAACTTCCTAACCAGTGCACATGTAAAGGAACTGGAAAAGAAAAATCATTAGATAGAGATATTTTTCTCTGGCCAATGTGTAATATCCGATCCATACAAAAGGTGGTCCAAATCATGATGATCACCTGAACCAAAAATTAGGCCAATCCACCCATTGGGTGGACCACACCAGAACGCTATGTCATACATGGGCTGCCCATTAATATTCACAACATGTCCCATTGTAGAGAGCGGATTAGGTGTTGCCTGGGTAACACCTTGGTGTTACCTAAGGTGAAACCCTCATGGTGGGGCCCACCTTGATAATATGTTATATATCCACGCCATCCAACCATTTATCCAGCTCATTTTAGAACTTGTCCAAAATTTAAATAGAATCAAATCTCAAGTGAATCACACAGCAGAAGACAGTGGCGATTGATCGCTTGCCCTTATGAACTTCCCAGAGACCGTTATAAGCAAACCTATAATATTTATTTTCCACACAACTCATTAATGAGGTTAAACAAACTTGGATGGATGAAAGGGAAAATATAAATATCAGGCTGGAAGTGATGTAGTCCACCGTGCATTTGGATCTGCTTAAGTTTTGGAACAACGTCATCAAATGAGCTAAGAAGATGAAATGATCTACAATACCTCGATCAAGGTGGGCCCCACACAGTAAGGGTGGCAATAGCTAATCCACTCACCCATTGTATGTGGATTGGCCTGATTTTCACATCAGGTGTCATCACCGCGTGGCCCACATTTCATACATAAGGTATGATCTACATATGCAACACAGGCAGAACAAAAGAAAAAGAAAAAAGAAGAGAGAGAGAGAGAGAGAGAGAGAGAGAGAGAGAGAGAGAGAGAGAGAAGGATGTATCGTAACTTATGGTGCATTCTGCGGCATCTCAACATTCCTCACTAGAAAAATCACCAGAGAATGATAGCAGAAACACCACTCTCTTAATCCATTATTTTTTACTTTTTTCCTTTCAGTCTTGGGATCCGTTTGGATGTACCGCAAACTGAGATTTGCTTCTCTTTTCAGCTTTACCAATCACACTATCACCACAGTTTGAACGTGGTTTTTCTGCCCCTACACGCATTTGCCACAAATAGAATTAAAATCCAAACACACCGGTAATTTACATTTCACTCTTATATATTTTGTGTTGTCATCTGCCACCTTCTCCAAATAAAAAATAAAAATAAAATAAAAACAAAAATAAAGAAATATATTCTTGTTGAAGATTACAGACGAGGGGTCGTTTATTTCCATCGCTGTAAAAAGCAAGCATCTCTGTATCATTCTCTGTTAAAAGAAACTGGTGTGGCTTTGGTGTATCCCTGACTGTAATGTATGTGCCTTACATCCACACCGTCCATCAGTTTTGAAGGATCATTTTAGAATATAATCCCAAAAATGAAGCACATCCAATCTCAGGTGGACCACACCACAGGAAACAGTGGTGAATGACCATTCAAAACTTCTTGTGGGCCACAAAAGTTTTGGATCGAGCAGATATTTGTATGGTGATTTCATCCATGTCTTTGTGACCTTATCAACAGGTTGGATGGGAAACAAACCTTCCAGTGGCACCGAGAAGTTTTTAATGGTAGGTATTCAATCACCACTGTTTTCTGGGGTGTGGTCCACCTAAGATTTGGATCTTCTTCATTTTTTTGGATCATGCCCTAAAATGAGTTTTCAAAACGTATGACAGCATGGATGTAGAGAAAATACATCAAGGTGGCCCGACAGTCAAGTATCCACCCAGCTTGCGGATCCAGGATCCACCGAAGCCGCGCTCATAGGAAACATTTCCACTTCATTTTTAATTTTTAAATATGAAAGGATAAAAGTAAATACTTTAATACTCTGGCAGTTGGAAATTACTCAAAAAATTACTTCACTGGCATACAAAATTCAAACTAAACCGTCCAAATTATAAGTGCCAGTTTAGATGTATAAATATTAGACTCGGCATTTATTGGACGATTGATTAAAATGAAAAATATCCAATAGTGTAAGTGTCCATGAATCAGAGGTTGGGATTGTTCAACCAACATCTTTAATCTCAAGACGGTGGTTCCACAATTAAGCCAGTTTAGCTTGTTATTGACAATTCAATCAAACACAAGGCCACATATGTGAATGAAGGCTTGTATTTATATTTTGGGTATGATGTTGGTGCTCCCTCGTTGAGTTAGACTGATTTGAAATGGGATGCAAGATCCGGATATCTTCTCAACCACCGGTTGTGATCAATGATCGGAAATTTATAAAAGGATGGGGTTAGTCTTTCCTGATGAATTTTATTTTATTTTTTTTCCTTATGACTTTTGGATTTTTCTTTCACCAGTAATTATAAATAATTTCTTAAAAGAATATATATATATATATATTAAAAAAAAAAGTTAAACAATAACAATTTTATTAATAATTGAATGTTTGGCTCAATATAGTCAACAAATTATTAAAATCACCTAGAAAAATAAACAAATGAGAGAGAAATACTTGATCCATTTATAAGAACAGATGATTGAGGCGAATGGTCAACATGATGTGACCAGACCTAACTAAGAACTCAGTTGATCGGGATCTATCAACTTAGGGTTGTAGAGATTTAATTTAATCATACGGTATGTAGCGGTGGTATTGGACAGTAGCGATATACGTTAAGACTAGGTTCTGATATGCTATGCTATGCTAAGATAAGCACAAAGATAGATTTAAAGAAGATAGATTTGTTTTTTGTGTGAGCCTCCAACTCTTCTTCACATATTCCTTTTATAAGTTGTCAAGGCAGCAAAACTCTTGGTGAGTTTTATTGATGGTTGTGGATCTTTCACGTTTACGATATGCATTCCAAGAAATAAAGAATTCTAAATAGATACAAAATCGTAGCTTTTCGAATTTTCTTCTCATAATTGATCCCCTTTAGAAAACAACTACGTCTATATTTAGAATTATTTTTGTGCGCATCTAGGACCATTGGCTCCTGAATCTTCATGTAGACGGTCTCCTAGATGTTGCTGCTTGTAAAAATAGATCCATCAAAGGAACCTTTAACACTAACCATGGACTTTAAATTGATCATGGTTATGTATCTAAATGACCCAATCAAACTACATACTGCATTTATCTTAAACTCCCGCTCCCTTCTTATTATGTTCCTGGAGGGGTTGATGGACTGAATCCGCTAGATCCTTAGCCCATGGTAGTGGATCTTTCATCAGGTTTTCTCATTCTCTTAATTTCGATTACTATATATATATATATATATATATATATATATATATATATAAATATATATATATATATATATATATATATATATGTTGCGCATACTGATACTACTCATGTCTCTGGAAAAATCTCTCATTTTAAAAGGACTATAAGAGATAACCTTACTGAGCATATCATAGCTAGATCTGTAATAATATTCTATATCTCGGTGGGTCTTTATAAACTTGTCAAGTATGCTGCCTCATTAATTAACTTGCTAATCATGGTCACATGGCGTGTGTTGGTTTGCTCTATTAAAAGGCATGCACAAGGGTTGTGCCACCACATTAATAATGGAATACGTGTCACCAAAGGAAGATCAAAGGAATACATATTTGGGTGCAAGTATGATTTTCATGAATATCAAGCCCATAGTGTTGACACATGGCGGCCTTGCATTGGTCCATGGTAGGGTACCGAAAATAAATGTAAACACTACATGCACCATTTCTAAGCGCCTGTCTATCAAGCCTCCTACGGAGCAAGAGTATCAAATAACTCCCCCCACAAGCATCTTGCCACCATCCCATTTGGAAAGCATATTCCCTTAATTTCAAGAAAGCAGTCCCATCATTTTTTACTTTAACATTTGGCATCCTCTTTCCACGGCTTTAACAACAAATTGGTGAGACAATGTGGCCAAAGGAACTTTCATTAAACCCCAAAAAAATGAAGAACCAATACAGTATAACTGGAAAAATAATAATAACAATAACAACCAGAGGTTTGGTAGACTAAATCCCAACATACTGCAGTAGGGGTACATTGGAACTGTAGCCGTCAGATATGGGTCATATTCAGCGATCCAAACTGTTGATTCAATGAAATATAATGATGAAATGGCTGCCTCAAATATCTACAAGATTGGAAAATCCTAGACTTTTGAACCAATGGCCCACAAAGCAACGGTCGGTATTCACTGGAATACAGTTGATGATAAAAGTGCAAAAGTATCCAACCAGAGAGTTTCATTATTAGGCATCCAATTGCCAGTGGGGCCTATCTTGCAAAGGGCTTGGATCACCGAACTCGTCGCCAGATCCAACTCCTATAGTCCCAACATATCCTACCGCGATACATCAGGATATATTCTAGCAAATCTCCAACAACAATAACATAATGAATATTGCAATCAATGCCCCCCAAGTAGCTGACAGTAATCAAAATGCCCACAACCCCACTCTTTTAAATATCCTATTGTACACCGTCGTTATCATCACTATCCATCATACCTTAATGGCATCTCGCCTAACAGCATGGGAGTTGTTATCTAGAAGATTTTCCAATGATTTGGGTTTCCTGTTCCGGACCCGGCCAGCTTCCTTCAATAACTCACCCAACCTCTTCTTCTCATCATCCACGTCTGGGTTAGCTGTCCCTAGCTTCTCCTCCCTTATCCCCACCACATATTCCAGAATCCCGATTGCATCTTCCAACCTGTCAATACGAAATTAAATATATACATATCATATGATTATATTGATTATGTTGCTCGAAATACAGATAACACCAACTACTGTAAGTTTTTTAAAATTTTAAAAAAAAAACTACAATTTTACATTGACCACGTATGGTTGTTTTTCTACGTAATTGTTTCCGGCATTTTATGCTGTATTTCTTATCTCTGTGCTGTTTAACTTGTTCAACTTTTTGCACTCTCTCTCTCTCTCTCTCTGCAGCTTATACTTTATGAACAGATAATGTTATGTGAAATTCTCAACTCTGCAATTCTAAGTCATGGAGAGATGAAGAGAAGGAAAGAAAGAACTATTAAAGACAACCTGGACCCAAATTGTGTTGGGGCCCAATTTATGAAACACGAGTTGGAACCATGAAGGCCTTTGGTCACCCAAAATCCATAAGAAGATTTTCTTGGTGGAGAGTAGGGGTCCACAAGGGACGTAGGACCTGCTAATCATTTGTAGGAAGAGTCCCGCAAAAATGGAAAAAAAATGGAAATTTTGAGTCATACAAGCTCTCCTACAGGCACTTCTACCTGCAAAATGACAAGCCAGTTTGCTTATGCAGATCCATGGGACCTGGATCCACCCGTCCCTAATGGATGTTGATGAATGATCCCTTCCATTTTAAAAGAAAAATATTACTTTTTCAAAGATTAAAAAATTATGTAAAAAAATTATATATGTTTATTTATAAAAATACTTACTTATTTCATTTTTTTTTAATGTACAGATGGATGTATGATTTATGTGTGGATTGGTGCACTTTTTGATGGATGAATGCATGTATGAATGTGTATGGATGAATGGATGGTTGGATAGATGGATGGATGGAGCATGTATGTATGCATGTAACATGGATGCATGGATGAATGTAGGTATGTATGCATTTTTTTTAACCTGCATTTGTATGATATGAATTCATTTTGGTTACCATTTGACGCAGGGATGAACGTGATGAGGATAACTACTCCGAATCCACGGAGCTTCTCTGGACTCCTCACAGAGACTTCTCGAATCCACGAGGAAAGAAAGCAGAAAATAGAAATAAATTCTAATAAATTCGAAATTGATTAATTGATGATTAAAAACGAGTTTACAACCCTTTAAATAGGGCTACCAAGCAATGGGAAAGAAATTAGAATCAAACTACAACTCAAACTCTTAGAATCCGCGACTTACTATAAATAGTAAACTTACTATTTATAGACGGTCGTGATGTCTACTAGTGCGCAAGGTTTTCGGCCAAAAATAGTAAGTGTCCTATTTGGCTTCACCAAACCGTTTTCCTAATTATTCTAAGCTCTTTTCACGTTGGGCGCAACTCCTAAAGCCCGACGGATGAAGAGTTATAATCAAACTAAAACTTACTATTTATAGTAAAAACGAAATTAAAATAGGGAAACGACCGTCAATCCAGGGGTTTTTCGCAATTCCGGGCTGTGCAACCCGGCGTAGCGGGGTTGGTTGGCTTCAGTAGCTCGTTCTACCCCAAAATCATATATTTTACGTCAGATAACTCATTCCGGATTGCAAGATACGCCCGATTTAAGGTTCGATGGTCTGGATCACTTCTGTCGTCGACCGGGCCTTTTCTGATCCATCTTGGCCATGTAATTGTCCGCAACCCGCTCTACATCACCATTGCATTGGTTTTTTATGATAGTACATGGTTTAGGCCCCTATTAAATGGAAACTTACTATGTATGGTTGTTTTCCAGTATTTTGATTCCTGAATATGTAAACATGTGTCTTTTTATCTCCTGAAGTTTCACTGAAATTTTCCACATTCTTCTCCTTGTTTCCTCAATGTTTCCCTGAGTCAGCGATATCTTTCCGGGTATCAACAATATTGATACATGTTTCCATATTCCCGATCATCGATACGTGTAACGGTACCGATACACTGAATGCTACCTGTAGGATTGCAGGTTTTTACCTATGCATGGACCTGGTAGAAAATAATAGACCTACGGAACTCAAGCTATAGATTCTAATTGTGAGGTCCGTTTGGATGCAGAATCGAATAAAGTGCGAGTGACCAAAGTGTAATTTCCTTAGCATTCATAATGAGGACTAGGCTCCAAAGCAATTCATCACTTTCCATTTGGACAAAGAAATGCAACTGCATTTTAAGGGATACTTGACATGTTCTTTTTTTTTTTTCCTGATAAAACTGAATGTTCATGATTCAATTCACTTACGCATCCAGACATAGCTTTAGCCGAAAGTGGTTTTGGTTGATCTACTTGCAGATAGGAAGTCAAAAGTATTCATAAATACTGAAAAGACCAAATCCCAGGCAATTAAAAAAATGGAAAATGAATAATGATTCACATAAAAAGAAAAGCATCATAAAGACAATAAAAAATGTATAACCATGAATATGGAAAAGGGTGCACCTGCCCATTGCATCATAAGTTCCTGCGAGATTACTATATACTCCAAGTGTCTCCGGGTGATACGGTCCATACTCTTGTTCTAAGACACTCCTGGCTTCTTCAAATAGATCTGCAGCCTCATTTATTGCGTAGCGCTGAACGCACGCAAGGCCCATTTGATTCAGAGCAACGCCAAAGAATGCAGATTTTTTCTCCCCACTTGCCCGAAGCTTTGCAATGGCATTCTTAAAAGAGGTATAAGAATCAGCATAATTCCCGATCATATAATACATCACCCCCATCTGTGCCTCGATTCCTGCAATAGTGCTTTGGTGACCAGGGGCGTCGTTGTAAATCTTTAAGGCCTTCTGAAGCAACTTGAGTGCTTGCTCAGGCTCGTTAATAGATTCATAGATTGCAGAGACATCAGTGAGACCGCTTGCAATTTCCTCACTGGGGGTCCCAGGAACAGGCTTTCCATAAATACGTAGGGCACTCTCACAATACGACTTCGATTCCCTTAGTTTCCCGGTCTTGTTATACAGATCAGCTAAACGAACAAAAACCGAGGCAACAGCTGGATGATTCTCTCCCTTGCTAGACTTGAACACAGTAAGCGCTTTCTGATATGCAAAAACAGCCTCATCATACCGAGCCAAAGATAAATACGTGTCCCCAATGCTGCAATCCACAGAAGCCACCTCCATTTCCTGGCCGTTGGACACCATGGCCATGCTAGCCAACACAAGATGCTCAAGAGCCACTTCGTGGTCTCCCTTTGCTTCACAGATAAGACCCATGAGCCTCCTATCTGCGGCTTCATCAGGAGAAGCAGGCGTGCCATTTTCTCTGTGGATGTCAAGAGCCATCTGGCAAAACTTCTGAGCTTCATCAAATTGCAATGCTTGAACATGGGCTTCAGCCAAGTACCGGCAAGTTTCACCAACTCTTGGATCCATTTCTCCTAAGACTTGCTTCTGAACTTGCAAACCCGCTGTATAACATTGTATCGAATTTTCGAGTTGTCCCAACATCGCATATGTATCCCCCAATTGCATGTAGCCGGCAAATTTAGCAAGGGCGTGCTCTTGGCCTTCATCCAGCACTGGAATCTCAATTGAATGTTCAAGAACAGGGATAGCCAAGCTGTACTGCCCTAAACTGCAATGAATTGCAGCTACGACGTGCAAACTCATCACGAGTTCTAAACTGGGCTTACCGTCTGCACATATCTCAAATGATTTTGCAGCCCGAACCGCTAATTCTAGAGCCTTCTGAGGATTATCACCCGAAGAAATCAAATCCCTTGCAAGCTTCAGTAGAAAAGGCCCAAGATCTGGGTTATCTAATCCAGTTTCATCCGGATCAGCAGTTCCGTTGTTTAATTTTGACCCTCCTAGAGCAGCATTCCTCTGTTTCTTTACAGGTAAAACGCCAGGACTCGGTTTCCTTGAGTTCTTATCGCTTGGTTGCTCAATAGAAGACTTCACATGGTTTGTTTTGCTTTTTGGACTCGATTTCACTGATGCCTCAGGGTCTAATTGCAAATGAGAAGGTCTCCTCGACTGTGTCGAAGATGCAGACTTGGTGCTAGGAGATCTAGTTTTATCCATCCTCCTGGGGTTCAAACTGGTAGATCCATTTTCCTTCTTAGAAACTGCATCCTTTCCAGAAGACGATTCCTCTTCCATTATCTCTACAACCCTGGCCTCTCCTCCAACAAGATGCCGTAACTCGGAATCAATCCTTGATTCCTCGCCTTCAGATCCAAAGCTCATCCTTGATGGGGATCGATCACCTGAGCTCTGCATCTCACACACATTGTCATACAACCTTTCAATGGATGTATCGATGCAGTCCTCCAGGGGCAGATCAAGAGCCTCACTCTGAGGGCTTTTGGTACTCAACGGACTATTCAGTGATTTATTTAGTGATGAATTTTCCTTCATAACTGTTGAATCCAATCCATTCACGACTTTGTCCCCATCTACTCCATCCATAACAAATCCAGGCATTTTTATATATACAAATCAACAGAACCTCACAAACTGTGAATTAGATAGATGAAGTATCTGCAAAATTGTTTCAAAGAAACAAATATTCAAATAGTCTGAGGACAAAATACTGACTTCAATAGTAAACAAGATTCATTAATTGAACTTTGATGATATGGACAAATATATCAGATTTGTGTTATAGATACAACAGATTTCAAGACAGAGCGATGAGAATGTAAAGCTTTGAGCACAAATCAAGTTCAAAGTATCACTTCAACGACCGCTTCATCCCTGCTCGCTTATTGGCACGGTTTCAAGATGGGCAAATTCAGAACTCGGGTGTGGAGAATGTCTATCCTCACCATCTAGTGGGCGGTCTGGAGGGAGCGGAACGACAGATGTTTTAACAACACTCAGTCCTCACCGCGCTCTGTGGGCTCTAAGGCTAAAAATCTCTTAATAGAATGGGCGGTTGCTGTACCGGGTCTTAAGGATTTTAATTTTTTGTTTCTTGGCTTGTAGCCTTGGCTCTGCTACCTCAGCAGACCCTTTTGTAGCCTTTTTCTTTTCTTCTAATATATTCTAGTTACTTTAAAAAAAAAAAAAAAAAACGTCTCACTTCAACGACCAAGAATTCAAATTCGATTCAACGTAATAAGTGACAAGAATCATAGAACATGTTCAAAACTACAAAATTCAACATTCAGTTGAATGAAAAGCAGCAGCAAATTGAACATTTCATCTACCAATCATAGCTGTCATTCTACAATTCAAATTATTCAAATCCCACAAGCCAACCACAGTTACATGTTTTAACCTTCAAGCCAACAGAAATTCAAACCTGCAAGAAGCAGGATCTAAAAGATCCAGTAAAGTTACATATGCGCCAGGATACAACTATCAATAATATGATGACCCAGACATTATTGCTGTTTTATATATGGGGAAAAGGTACTATGCGCTCGACCTCACGAGTCCGTCCCATGAAGTCAAGCTGTGTGGGCCCCACCGTGATGCATTTTGAACATCTACCCCATCAGTCAGATGCACCATTCCATCGTGGGCCTAGGTCTCAAAAATCAAGTCAATCTGTGACTTGTGTGGGCCACACCACATACAGAAGTGGGGAGGGGCCATGCACCATTAAAACATTCATAATCATTTTTTGGGCCCACCGAGATGTGGTTTGCCAATCCAGCCCATCCATTATGTGTGTCCCACTTGGATGATGGTTTAGACCAAGTTTCAGCAGCATTCAAAACTCAGGTGGTCCCCACCAAGTGCTTTTATATGTTTTAACGGTGTCTTCACATGATTTTAGATGGTATAGCCCACCTGAGTTCCGTAGACGGCTGACTTTTGGGATATCCTATAATTTAGAGGGCACCCATCAAATGCACGGTGTTGATGGTCGACACGCATCACGGTGAGGCCCACACAGCTCGACCTCACGGGAGCTTATAGTGAGGCCGAGCGCATAGTACCTTTTCCCATATATATATATAGGGAAAAGGTTCTATACGGTCGAGCTCATGGGAAGTCCCCATGAGCTCGAGCTGTGTGGGCCCCACCATGATTTATGTCAAACATCAACACCGTGCATTTGATGGGTCCCCTTTAAATTATGGGATATCCCAAAAATCAATCATATAAGGAACTCAAGTGGGCTATACCATCTAAAATCATGTGAAGACATGCCTGAAACATATAAAAGCACTTGGTGGGGCCCACTTGAAATTTGGATGCATCTAAAACTTGGTCTAACCCCTCATCCAAGTGGGACACACATTGGATGGGCTGGATTTGTGAACCACATCTCGGTGGGCCCAAAAAATGATTATGAATGTTTTAATGGAGGGTAACCCCTCTCAACTTTTGTATGTGGTGTGGCTCACATAAGTCACAGATTGACCTGATTTTTAAGCCCTAGGCCCAATATGGAATGGTGCATCTGACTGATGGGGTAGATGTTCGACATACATCATGGCGGGGCCCACACAGCTCAACCTCATGGGGAGTTCACATGAGCTCGACCGTATAGAACCTTTTCCATATATATATATATATAAGATTCACTACAATTAAACACGCATTCAAATTCAACTGATAATAAATTACTCAAAACTCATATGGTTAGTTCAAATTACATGAAGAAAGAACCTTTGAAGCAAAAAAGAATTTAACCATTTTCTAACTGAAAGTCAGATTCAAAGATTCATAAAATTGCGTACTCAACAGCATTTCCACAAATAATAAGATTACCACAGCCATAATTTTATATCCAAATATATATAAGGAGAACCCTTCGAAGTGATCAAATTAACTGCTTTCAACTAAGACAAGTCAGATCTGAAAATTCAGTAAAATCCCACACAAATTTAGCAGAACTAAACCAATAATACAACCATTCAAAACTGCAGTTTCCAATATATAATTATAAATCGAAAATAGAATAAACTCCAAAATGACGAATTCAATCAGAAATTGGTAGAATTACACTCTCAGCAGGATTATACTAACAATAACACTATCCCAAAATCCAAATCCAGACACAAATTACAACTGAAAAATGCCTGTCCAGCGACGAAATTCAACAATTTTACAACTAAAACGAGTCAGATCTCAACAATTTAGTAAAATTCCACGCGCAAAGAAATTCCAATACTTACAAAATCATCAAAAACCCTAATTTCGAATCTTACAGACCATAGAACCATCAAAATGCCAGAAATTCAACCATTTTCTAACTAAAACAGTTCGAATATCTACCAATGATCGAATTAAAACCACAAAACAGTGTCATTGTCACAAAACCCTATCTTCCAATCTAAATTACAAGAAACAACATAAATCAAATTCTTTCTCGACCAGAAGAGCCGGAATTCGACAAATCAGCGGAATTCAATACTGGTTTCAAGATTCCGACATCCGAGGCGAGAAATCCACTTACCGAACCCCAAATAAAACGATTTTTTGTTTAAATGCAGTCATTTCAAGGCTCGATCACTTGAACTGATTCGATGAAAGAAGAAAGAGAAGAAAGAGACGAACATTGAGGAAAAAGATAGAGATTCTGAGGCTGATACCTTGGAAATCTGCCATTAGAGAGGGTTTTGGAAGTTCTCTCTCTCTGGTTTCCTTCATGGAGTTTCTGAGAAAACAGGGAGGCATGGAGGGAAAAAGCCTTATATAGGTGGGGGTGAGACTAGAGAGAAGGACAGGTAAGGGATTAGAAAGATTACCAAGGGTGGAACGGGAATTTTCAAATTCTCGGATTATTCTACTTGATAATTTGATTAGTTCCACGCCCAATCGCGCGACGAAATAATTGAAGAGACGATTCACGTCACCCATGTCAAATATCCATACGTGTACGTGATCCGTCCATCCATCCAGATGGGCCCATATTTTGTACGGCATGGTGGAAAATAAGGCAGGTTTACATAGAAATCGATGGTCAGTAAAAAACTGATCCGCATCTTCTATTCATTGCACACGTGTGACCCGAGTAATAAGCGGATGAACCCTACTTCTTGGAATGGATATTGTTACCATGGAACCCACATAATGAGTGGCTCCGAACAAAGCATACAGGCCACGTTGGTAAGGTCGAAGAGAATCGCCTCTTTAATCTCACACCCGCGAATCGCTTCCTCGATATAAGGTGAGATATCTTAATGCGAGTGCAGAGTTGGAATGTCGAAGCAAAGGGACGGCGACTGCTCCACTACCGGCCGCGGTCTGCAACTACCGCTCGCTGCGGAATAGAAATGTCCCCGTGTGAAAAGACAGTTATAACCCTGGGTTTTACCGACAAACACGGACGTGCGTGTGGGGCATTGAAGGAACGTTAAAGCCTTTTTGGAATATAGTAGCGTGTGTGCTTCTCTACGGTAGCATTAAACAGTTGCAATTCATCCTCCGTACGGATTAGCCTCACTTGAATCAATCCAAACCGTCCAAATCATGGGACCCAATCTGATTGCAGCGTAGAACAAAATTTACAATGTCGATGTTAGCCATGAGCGTTTTACCTCCTCTTCGTCCTTTGATGATCCCAAAATAAATGGGATTTTGGGAATGTGATAATTTTGAAATGTCCCCGTTTACCTTAAATTCCTAAATCCAAAACCTCCCTGAGTCCACTGTGTTTTTATATATCATCCGTACCGTTCATAAGGTCATTCCTACTAAGATGAACTCAAAACATAAAAATAGCCTAATTCAAAACTTCTATGGCCCCACACATGTTTCAACGGTGGACGTTCAATCTTCTATCATGCGGCTCACTTGAGTCCTGGATTTACGTCAGTTTTACGCTCATGCCTTAACATGATATGGAAAACGGATGGAAGGGATGGATTTCTCACAAACAATACGGTTGGCCCCACCCAGCTCCCTGGGCGACATATCTGTATACCCGGGGCTACGTGGGATCCGCAAAGATGCTTGTCACCGACAACACGGTGACAGAAGTTTCCTATCAGGATGATATTTGTTACTAAAGTTTATCCTAATGGTAATAATTCTATGAACGGTTTGGATGGCATATAGATACCATGGTCAGTTCCAGGGAGGTTTCAAAGGTGGATGTTGCTGTTCCCATAATTTTGTTAGTATAGCCTACCTTAGTTTTGGATCTCCGTAGGGCTGTTTGGCCGGGCGGATTGGAAGGGATTGTGTGGTATTGGAAGGGATTGGAAGTTAAATCCCGGATTGGCTTGGCATGCCAAACAGACTCAATATATCAATCCCGGGATATAGCAATCCCATAGATCTTAAGACAATCCACGGACAACACCATCATTACCTTGGAATCCATGCCATCCACCCTAATACCATTCAATCCCTTCCAATCCACCTAGCCAAACACGCCCTTAATCTTTAGAATTTTGTCCAATCGTAGACTTTAAAAATAGATAGATGGAGTGGATTTTTCACCGACATGTCAGTGTACGCCACACAGCCCGGGGTCACAGGCAACCCGCTTCCCCCTTTGTCTAGAGGGTGTTTGGCGGATGTTATTGGGAAGGATTAGGTGAAATGGGACTTTTAAAAAAGTAATTATTATATGTGGCATGACACTGTTACTATTTGGATAAGCTTAATTGATGCTATGTTTGTAATACAGTGGTATATTGAATGAATATACCCACCTTCATTTGAAGTTATTGAGAATAACACGTGTTATATCCAAGCTATTCATCAATTTTGTAACATCATTTTAGAGCATGGGCCTAAAAATAAGGTAGATCCAAAACTCATGTGGCTCTAAAGAAGTTTTCAACGATAGATATTCAATTCTCACTACTTTCTATGGTGGGGTCCATTTGAGCTTTAGATATGCTTGATTTTTTAGCCCATGCTCTAAAATGATCTCAAAAAATGGATGGATGGTGTGTGTATATAGCCCACACATCATGGTAAAAACTACACGACTCGCTAACATTGAGCGGAATGGGCACGAGACTGAAGTAATTCGATCTAATTTAATTCCAAGCTTTTCTACTCTTCCCAAACATTGAGTGGAATTGGCACGGGCCAAATAAAATTTCATCCCACCTGATACCATGCGCCAAGCAGCCGCTAAGTTTGGCGGACCCAGATTGGGTGTACCCAGCCTGGTCCAAGCTTAGGGCATGCGTAGGCTATTACTAGCCAAAGTGATGTATCGATTTTATCCACGCCATCCTTCCATTTTTCCATATCATTTTAGGTTACAATTCCAAAAAATATAGCAGATTCAAGCTCAAGTAGACCGCACCACCGGAAGCAGTGGTGCTATTGACGACCACCGCTGAAACTTTTCTAAGGCCCAAAGTGTTTATTTGTCATCCAACCTGTTAATAAGAGCATACAGACATGGATGAAGGGAAAAAAATAAGCACACCAATCTATTTGGCGGACACGGATTGGTTGCTACCCCACTTGTACCAAGCTCAGGACATGCGAAGGCTATTAGTAGCCACAGTGATGTATAGATTTTATCCACGCCGTCCATCTATTTTTCCATGTCATTTTAGGTTACAATTCCAAAAAATATAGCAGATTCAAACTCAAGTTGACCACACCACCGGAAGCAGTGGTGCTATTGGCGACCACTGCTGAAACTTTTCTACAGCCCAAAGTGATGTTTATTTGTCATCCAACCTGTTAATAAGAACATACAGACCTGGATGAAGGGAAAAATAAATATCAACTTGATCAAATACTTATATGTCCCCCAATAACTTTTACACGGTAAGAGTTTAATCCCGACGGTGTAGTCTATATGATCCGTACATCTGCCTAATTTTTGGGGATATAATATAAAATGACATGAAAAAAGGGATGAATGGTGTGGATAAAATCTATACATCACAGTAGCCCCTCATAGCCGTAGCCTGTTCCGAGCTGGTACAAGCGGGGATGGTACGAAAACCCCGTCCCTGTTTGGCTACTTTAACCATCGGAGTTATGGGTTCGCTTTGGATGGTTTTACGGATCTACCCCCACAAAGGCATTACTCGTGTGAGTACAAATAAAAGGAATCCTGCGACTCTGTCCGTAAAGAGAGAGTTACATACTCTTATAGATGGTGATAGTTGATACACAGGCATCGTGAAAATGTGCATCCTGAACCAATAACGTCAAATTCAACCGTTTAAATGGTGAAAATAAGTATGGATGGATTGAATATCAAAAAATGCCATGATTTATTTCCTCATTTGGCCGATTGGTGGATAACTAATGAACGGTTAGAAATGAAAATGAGTGCGCGGTCGGAATTCAATGGACATATATGGATTAATCAGTGGGTGGGATAATTCAATCAGTATGAATTTGAGATGATGGAGTACCAAAACTAGGTCAGGTAATTTGGATGGCTTTTTCGAGTAAATAAGAGCCACGTGTATAATTTCCAAGCAGCTACGGTTCAATGTTTCACAGGCTGCCAGTGTATCGAATCTCCCCTTACTACGGAGGAAATGAAGTAGTTCTGGCAATATCTGGAATGAGTGAGTACGAAGCATGCATAGAAAAGCGAATCTCATTATCGTCCATCTTGGATTGGCGGTGATTGCACCCAGTCCCTCTTTAAATGTTAAAAGGAGACAAGGCCCACCCAATATCATCATCGAATCGAAGCGGATTGGCTGGTGTACCACACACCACCTACTTCGGTGCTGTGTTGAAGCCTACAGTGAGTATGTGTCATGTTCAAATCGTCCGTACGTTTGTTAGTATTATTTCACTGGGCAATAACAATAGAGCCGTGGTAATCATCATCTGATCTAATTTCATTCTAATTCTCTTCTTTTATCGGATCAGGGTGGTTTGCTTCGTCAAAGAACACTTGCTTCAGGCCTTTCTTAAATTAAGACCATAATTTTTTTATCTTAAATTTTACATTTAATTCACTCAAGGCCATGTCTCAAATTTTATTTGAAAACCCATCATTTACCCTCAATACCATTTGTTTGGGACAAGTCCTTATATGGCTTGTTTAGTGTGGAAGCAACCTCAAACAAAATTACACCTCACAATAAGAAAAGAAAAATTCAAACAATCATAAAAAAAAATATGAATTTTACATGAAAATCTTAACTTTCTCCATCTAAAAGCCCTTGGCTCACATGCTCTAACATTTTCGCTCTCTTAGAAATATCATAATTCCATATTAATTCAATTTATATAATTCTAGTACAAAATTAAAAATAAATTTGTGCACTTACTCAAAAGTTGTGTAAACTGTTGATCAATTCAACTCCCATTGAATACCCATCAATCGAATCGACTCCTATCAAATACCCATCAATCAAATTGATACCCATCGTCAACTGAATCAAAAGTGTCCAAAAATATTTAGAGAATAAACATGTATTTTTTAAATTTTCTCATTCGAATCAATCAAACAATTTATCAAATCAAAACTCATATTTCAATAATAAATTAAAGGCGTCCAATCAACAAAAGAGACCATGACTTGCAAATTGGTGCTAATAAAAAATCCATGAAAAAAAGAAATAATATAATTATATCATAATTTTTTTTTTTAAAGTTTTAATTTACTTGATAGCGAGTAAAATCCAATTCACATCAAATACTCTTTTCCGAATTAACGTATCAATTAGCACCTATTACACGCTTCAAAGCAAACCTAAGCCTTATCCACCACTCTACTCTATAAAATACTTTGATTCGTGATAAAAGTTATGGTATAAAATTCGTCCCCATTTGCCATCATTCTTTATCCCGGCTTGGGCTCACATTGCAAGCTTATAAACTCTTACATGTGCAATTTATTTATTATTATATTGGTTGATTACAATTAACGAGTTCTTCAATCCACTGGCAGATAAGCAAATTCCAGCTTGACTTTTTTTAAGTAAGTTAAAGGAGAGAGTTATTTAATACGCTGGCAGACGTGCAAATTCATACTCACGTGCGCAGGTCCTATAAACGCGTTTAGTACATGTAACACAATCCAAACCGTCCAAATCGTGGGATTCTCGATAGACAGAGCATCTAGCTACATCAGATCGATTAGATGATCATAAAATCTCATGAATAGATGTTGGTTATTTGAGCTTGGACTCTCCATTTCAATCGTCCATTTTTTTAGCCATCAATCGACCACATGTATATACACGTGACAATCACCGTGCGTCTGTGTAGGGATGTTTCCAACTATCTGAGGACAGTACCGTCATTTCCTTCTTTGTTGTAGGGCAAGGTATGCATTTTCGGGAGCAGATTAGGTGCGGCACCAACCTCACCCAAGACGGTGCGGCCATTACCGTGGGGCACACCTTAACGTACTTATTCTATATCCACGCCGTCCATCCGTTTTTTCAGATCATTTTATGTGATGATCCCAAAAACGAAGAAGATCCAAATCTCAGGTGGGTCATACTATAGGAAATAGTGGTGATTGAATGTCCTACCATTAAAAACTTCCTAGGCTCTACCGTAATTTTTATTTTCCATCCAACCTATTGATAAGGTCACATAAACATGGATGAAGGAAAAAAAAGAACAGTATCATCTTGATCCAAAACCTTTGTGGTCCAGTAATGGTCAATCACCTCTTTTTGCTATAGTATGGTCCACCTGAGAATTGGATATTCTTCATTTTTCGGCTCATCCCCTAAAATGATTAAAAAAAAAGATGGACGGCGTGGATATAGAATAAGTACGTCAAGGTGGGCCCTACGGTAGGCGGGGACCGCACCTATTCCTCTCCTTGCATTTTCAGAAAAGACAAGAATAACCTGCTCCATGCGCGTAAGGCTCTGTATTCATGTGGCTTGGTACGAGTGATGCCCGAAATTCCATGTGTCACGAGAACATTGCCTTTGTGAAAATGACCATAATACCCACGATTTTGGGATTGTTTTCTTTCTTTTCCTACTGTTTCTTGCTTGATTAGGGGTAGAATCGTCATTTTGTGGCCCGCATCTTGCCATATCAATGATGTGACTTTTCTCAGAGTCTTCGTTTTCTTCTTCGGTGGCGGAATCACGTGGGAGGTTGGCACCGTTTTGTTTTTAACCGTTGGTGATCCTTGTTCATTAGTTGTGGCCCACGTGAACGAATATCCACACCATCCAAAATGTGGAGAACATGGTTAACGGACTATAGGTTGAAAATTACAGTGATCGAGCAATCCTAGATGAATGGACGGCTGAAAGCAAAATATTGAGCGATCCAGTGATATCAGGCAAAATCAGATGATTATAGTCATATGATCTGTTCGTCCTTTTTGGTATATGACCCGTTCAGCTCAGGCCAGCTGTTGGATGGCTGTCCTGCCACTGTGTCATGTGGATGAGTCTTCATCTTGCTTATCCCATAAGCTGTTATCCTAATTAATTAGGGTCAGCTGCATGAATCTTGCTAGGTCATGGCCTATTAATAGCTGAACTTTCAGTTAGGCCATTAATCATCCACCATTTTCCTGTTACCTCCGTCCGCATCAATTCATTTAATTTAATTGTATTTTGCCTTACACATTATCAAACTATTTAAGTCTACTTTTTATTATCTTACCATCTATTTAATGTTATTCAAGAATTCTTTTAATGGTCCGGTAAAATCCTCAAAATGTAAAAAAAAAAAAAATATTACTACCCATCAAATTGCTTCGAGACTTACATCTGCTTGTAAAAGGTTTATAATATAAATAAGTTGTTGTTTTCACTTGCAATATGAAACCCGGTAAAAGGCCATGTTTTATGTTATAAGTAAAGTTTTGTGGCTGAAGAGACATATTATATAATAGAACACAATGGCTAATATTATATTTATGATGTATAGGGTCCATTGTGATGTGTATGATAGGTCTAATCTATCTGTCATGTGCTTCACTTATGCTGGCTTATGACCTAAAAAATGGCCTGTTTTATCATTAGATCAACTAGTGAAAAAAGATAAGAACTAAAAACTTTTATATTGCATTTGGGGTCACTATGATAAGTGAAAGACATTTAATGCATCCAATGCTTGCATGCTTTGATGCTTTCTTTATATCAACACTGAATTTTAATCCACTTAGAATTAAAATGAATAATTAAATATTTTTATTTTTAATTAAAAATAAAAACAAGTCAGTATTTAACTTGATAGTTTCACTCTTAACAACGAGAGAGGCGTCCAACTCTACTTGTTTTCAAAACTGGTTGAGTTGTATAAAGGTTGACTTGCCTCCAATCATCCTCTAGGCCAAGTCAATCCAAGTTAAATTGCACTAAGCCTATCCGGACTCGTGTACAATCCTAGTCACATTAAATTGCCACCTATGAAAAACTTAAGTAGGGTTTACCAATTTGTTTTAAAGGTTTTAGTTACAATTTTACATGATTTCATATGATATGGCCTTTATGAGCTCCAAATATGGCTGATTTTCAGAGTATCCTATTACCTAACTTAGAGGGGACGCATCAAATGCGAAATATAGATGTCTGACTCCCATCACATTGGGCACAGCTTGACCTCATGGGAAGCTGGTTCAGCTGCACCCTGCCCAATTATTAGTTGGGCTCGGATTAATATCCAAACCCGCACGTGCACCCATTTGGTTGGTGGGTCCACAACATTGGGCATAGATTGAATGGAAAGTAGGGATGATAGGTACAAGATACCATTACTCTGTTTTAAAGCAACGAAGCATTGCGATATGGCAACCAACGTTTCTTCTTTTTTCTTTTTCTTTTTATCTTTATACCATAACGAACACCTGTGCGCGGTGCGTATTGCAAGTTGTGGTACGCACCTTTTTTTTCCAACAACATGCCACCTTTATCGAGCATCAGTACCATGGAAACGGTAGGACCCGCCATGAAGATCACCTGGGATGAAAAATGAGCCATTCAGATCATCAGGTGGGCCACACCTATGGAATCAATGGAAAATATACATTCTTCTTCAACATACAATTGTGGCCCCAAACAAGTCGCATTTTCAAGGAAGGTGATTTTCATTGTGGGACCAATCATTTTAATGGTTCTGATTTCCTCTCGGAGTGGCATGTTGTAGTGAAAGAAGGCATTGTAACATAAGTTGGGGTACCGTTGCCAGTACTTGGTCAGCTTTGTTTCTTAATTTGTGTCGAAGGATACGTGTGGGGGCCACCAAAGGGAGACAACTAACGAGAATATTAAAGAAAAATGAGAACTTATATAATACTCCACCGACAGAGTAAACTCCAATTTTCAAGTTGCACCAGTGGGACCAATCATCCAGACCGTTGATTTTATGTGCCGATGGACAATGCTCGAAAATCTCCTCAACGGAAAAATCTCATCCATCCATCCGGTGACTGCAAGTAGAGAATTAGGGAATGGAATACATCATCGACCAATGGCTGAACGGATGGTGGGATCATGGTCCATAGTGGGACTGGTCAGATAAACTTTCTGGACGGCTGAAAGATCACCAACTTGAGATTAGATGGTCCAGAAAAGAAATACCACAAAGATCCATAATCAAAGCTCTAGATCACGAAACTACGGGCCGCACTTGTAAATTGGAAAATAATTACAACCCTAAGATTGGTGGGCCACAATTGTATGAAGTGGAAAACAATATATATAATGCCAGTTTTGGCATTTCATGCAAAGAGGGAAATAATGACATCTGTAAGATTGGATGGGCCACAATCGTAGAAAGTGAAAGAAGGAAAATAAATAGAGCCGTAGGATTGGTTGGGCAGACTTGCAGAAAGTATAAAAAAGAAGAAGTTGTACTATCTAGATCGCCAAACCATGACCGTACCTTTACAATGAAAAAGGGAAAATAACGACAGCGATGGGTCCTCGCTTTTGCTCCGGTGGTAGACTCTTACGAGTTTCAACACCTGGTCGAGGGTTCGAGTACCCATAGGTGGTGAAATACAAGTGTGTGGTGGTTGTGCGTGCGTGTGTTTTTAAAAAATAGAAAAACGACAGCCATAAGATTGGATGGGCGGGCCACAAATGTAGAAACTGAAAAGGAAAAAAGAAAAATGACACCGGTAAGATTGGATGGGCACACTTGTAGAAAGTGAAATAAGTAAAATAATTATAGCCGTGGGTTTTGGATGGGCCAGACTTGTAAAAGTGTACTCTCTGCATCACCAAACCATGGCCCCACTTGCTTTTACAATGTAAAAAAGGAAAATAGTGAAAGAAAAAGATGATTGCAGCCGTTGGTTTGGGTGGAAAGGAAAATAGTGAAAGAAAAAGGTTAATTACAGCCGTTAGATTGGTTGGTGGGCCACACTTAAAAAAAATAGAAAAAGAAAAAGATAATTACAGCCGTTGGTTTGGGTGGAAAGGAAAATAGTGAAAGAAAAAGGTTAATTACAGCCGTTGGATTGGGTTGGTGGGCCACACTTTAAAAAAAAATAGAAAAAAAAAAAATAATTGACAGCTGTGGGATTTGAACCCACGCCCTTTCGGACCAGAGCCTAAATCTGGCGCCTTAGACCACTCGGCCAAACTGTCTCAATACATGCATTATTGATTTACAGAACTTATATTCTATTTAATACTGTTGTGTGCACAATCCACCCCTTCCATAAGGATCTCTCCAAAATGAAAATGGGAAGCTCCCCCACATGAATTTGGAAGTTTTTTGGGTGAATGTCTGGTGTTTTCTATATAGTGGCCCACCTAATGATTTTATAAACCTGATGTTTTAGGTCATCCTGCCATCACAGTGGGACCCACTTGATGCGCCTGTTGGATGGTATACACAGGACACAAAGGACCCCACACATACAATTGAGTAACATTTGCACATTGTAGAATAAGTTTCAGGCATCTTAGGGGTCGTTTGGCACCCTGGATTGGAGGAGATTTGAAGGGGTTTCAAATTCCCTCGTTATTTGGCAACATAAAGTAACTGGGGGTGTGCCACCATACTATCATTCTATTGAGCACATGACCTACTAATGATGATCAGCACTATCTAAACATTGTTCATGTAAATTAGCACCGTTCAAACATTGTCTGGCACTGTCCAAACATTGTCTAAGTTAATCAATGATTAAAAATCATTCGTTAGTTACTCAGACATGATTTTGTGCTTGCGGCCCATCCGAGACTTGGAATTTCATTACTTTCAGGCAAAGCATATGTTTCAACGGGCTTATCACAACCATTGTGTCAAAAATTACATATCTCATTATTTAGAGATATTAAAGTTAATTTAGTAATTAAATTCAAACCCCTGTAAATATACCATGCATAGGTACATTTAGATTAAAATTGATTCACAGTGCCAAATAGAGAGTATTGCAAATCCAGGGGGTTTCAAATCCTGGGGGTCCCAACCACGTTCCCAAACAGGCCCTTAGTAGTCAACCTTTACAGGCAGGTGAAAAAGAGACGTATAAAAAACTCCCACTGCAGAGGATCCGGCCGTAAGGGATATCACTTGGCTGGGTTTAGGGTTTCCTTGGGCCCATATTCTAAATTCAAAATTTTGCATTTGATAGGCTGAGGCCTGGCCCACCGACAGGCCTAGTTTTGGTGCAATAATTGTAGGTGCACCCATGGCAGCCTAGAGTTGATAACATAAGCCCAAGCTGCCTCAATCACGAGGCATTAGTTGGGCCCACTTAATAATTAGGCTACATTTGAAAAGTGATACATGGATCAACTGGCCTAACACACTTTTGAGGTGGGTTTGGGCCAAGCTGAATAGATAGTAGGTCGGTCTCGGGCTAGAAATGTTACTTGGCAAAGTAAATGGGTTGGGCTTGGGTTGAACCCTACCCATCTCAACTTACCCATATAGGTTATCAATGGGTTGGTACAGACACCCACACCACATGGGCACTTGATCTCATGATCTCAATGATGAAACAGAGTCTGCGTACTCGACTCTACTCGGCCAACGAGCATGGACTCCCTGCTCGTACTCTACTCGCCCGAGTACAAGCCGAGTATGAGTAGATAACGAGTCGAGTCAAGTCCAAGTTTTCGAGGCGAGTTCGAGTACGAGTAGAAATTGGCCAGATTTAAGGCTATCCAAGGTCCATATTTTGGACAAATTTGTGGGCCGTCTAACAGTCCAAAAATTGGACAGATTTAAGGCCATCCTCGCTGTCCAAAATGGACAGATTGTGGGCCTTTCTCATGGCAAAAAATTGGGCAGATTTGAATCACATTAGGCATACAATAATAAAAAGAAAAAGAAAGTATGGATAAGGATTAGGGACTCATACTCTTTGTGGACGAGTAGGGCAGGGACGAGCGTGCAGGGCAAGGACGACGAATGAGTAGGGCAGGGACATCGGAAGAGTATCTCCACCCTTTGCGTGCAGCGGACCAGCGTGCAGGGTACCGGACAGGCCGCAGGGACGAGAGAGAGAGAGGGAAGAAGAGGGACGGCCGGCCGGTCGCTGGGAGAGAGAGAGAGAGAGAGAGAGAGAGAGAGAGAGAGAGAGGAAAGGAGGTTTTCGTTTTTGAACGGACGCCGTTTGAAAACGACCCAGACGAGTAGGTTTTTTTTAAAAGCGAGTTATATATACCGGTACACAAGTCGAATACCGAGTCGAGTACTTCTCAACTCATACTTTACTCGTTTTCTAAACGAACCTTATAAACCCGCTCGTACTCGGCTCAAAATCACACGAGTTGAGTACGAGTCGAGTATTCCGAGTCGAGTCGAGCGAGTACTCGAGCCTTAGTCTACTCGTGTACAGACACCCACACCACATGGGCACTTGACTCATGATCTCAATGATGAAACAGAGTCTGTCTACCCTCCAGCCATTGAGCTAGACCTATTAACCCACCTACTGGCTACTGAAATTTACTGTAGTTAAATGGCATTTACTAAGTTAAAAGCCATTTACCTCTCTCCTTCTCTCCTCTCTCTCCACATCTAATCCATCTCTCCACTAACACATATATATGGGCTCCACTATTGGATTTTGAAAAACTCACAACAGTCAGATCGTTGTTTGTTGGATAGATTTTACTTTTGTCGTTGGATAAATTTGCAACATTAGATCTGAATCTAGACACACTTGCAACATTAGATTTGAATCTAGACACACGGGTATTGTGTAATCAAAAGCTCTGTAAGCCCCACCACGATATACTGATACATCATCCACTCTGTCTATTAGCTTCGCCAAATCATGGTAGGTGTGAGCCCAAAACTTAGGTGGGTCACACCACAAGAAATAGTGCGGGTGGAAATGCCCATGGTCGAAACTTTTATGGGGTCCACCATCATATTTATGCTTTATCTAACCCGTTTATAAAGTGATGCTCACAAGGATGAAGGGAAAACACTAATATCAGCTGTATTTGAAACTACCGCGGCCTTCCATAAAGTTTTAATAGTGGGCGTTCAACCCCACCGTTTCCTGCAGAGTGGCCCACCCAAATTTTGGTTATGCCTAATTTTGGGCTCACATCTTACAATGAGCTGGCAAAACTAACGCAAGGAGTAGAGGAAGCAAGTGTATTGCAATGGGCTCACCAAACTCTAGGTTACATGAGTTCATATCCACATTAAAACGATCTATGGTAAAATAGTGGAAGCTATTAGGGATTCGTGCTGTGGAATCACACAGATATGGATCTAGGATAGCAATCCAAGAATAGTAAGCAATTACAAGAGAATACAAAGATTTAACGTGGAAAACCATTGCGGGAAAAAACTACGGCACAAAGCAACAGATCTTCACTATGAAAATAGAAATTACAAAAAGAGATGACTTACCCAATTCGAACAACCTCCAATCTAACCCTCGTTACACCCTTTGATAACCTTAAAACCCTTTTAGAAACCCTTAGAATACCTTTAAAAAACCTTAGCATTACCTAGAAAAACCCTAAAGACCTCTATTTATAGTTTAGGAAACTCCACTTACGCACCTCTCTGAAACCGCTTCAAATTTATGCAGTCTGTGCACCATCTGCATAACCTTCGATTAGTCAAGCCTAGAATTCGACTGGTTGAGTTTGTCCTTCGACTGGTCGAAGACCTTGGGATTTTTAGAAACATTGTTGCTGGACTTCGAGTCAAACTTGCTTCGACCAGTCGAAGGGCACCTTCAACTAGTCGAGCCAGTCCCTCGACTGGTTGAGCATCTTGATAAACCAATATTTAAGACATCTGTTTTATAACAATCTCTATCATATCTTCAATCTTTAACCGTATAGCTTCTTGACTTCTTATCTTATTTCTGCATCACATCATAGCTTCTCATGCATACTTCGTCTTCCTTTTACACCATCGCCAAGCCTAGAGAAGTTGCACAGAACTTAAACTTCTCTACAAGAACAATCTAGGTGAGCATGTCTGCCGGATTTGAATCTACATGCCTAACCACCTTTGCTCCTGTCTTCTCAAAAGTAAGACGTAGTCTTCTGTGTCATTTCACCGCCACCCAATATTGCTTGTCAGGGTATTTTCTTACAACACCGATAGCCCGTGAAATAACCGGTCTAATACAAACCATGGCATACATTAACAACCGCATTCGAATAAGGCTCATGAGATATGTCCTGCTTTTCCTCATCTGTTTTGAGACATGTCCTAAGAAAAACTTGAGGAGACTACATGAGGAACACTTTCTGACTTTACCTAGTCTATCATTTACTTGATCAATACCTACCTAAGATATTCTGCCTGAGATAACCAAAGCCTACTCCTCTTTCAGTCTCAATGCCGAGAACCATCTTTGCAGCCTTCGATCCTTCATCTTGAATGTCCCACTTAACCGAGTCTTTAGTACATTGATTTCAGACATGTCAATCTACAAGTCATCAACATACAATACCTGCCTCACCATGAAGGAATCAAATTTTATACCACTGCTTAGGCGATAGGTCGTACCACGACTTGTTGTAAACTCTTTTTCTCAGCCTCTTTAACTTTGAACCACTTTGATTATTTCATGTAGATTTGCTCTTCCAATTTTCCGTACAAAAGTGTAAACTTCACATCAAACTCCACATCCATCCTTTCAGCTCAAGATCGCACTGACCAACCAACGCCAATCACGGATTTAATAGACACCTGTTATACTATCGACACGAATATCTTTGAGAAGCCGATCCATTCTCTCTGATCATAACCCTTTACTATCAACCTTGCTTTGTATATATGTTATATCCTCCAAAAGATCCACCTGCATCCAACCGCTTTCCCGCCCACTAGAAGCTCCACCAGCTCCCACGTGTCGATCTAGTACAACGATTCCATCAATCGCCCATAGTCACTTTCAACTTCTTAGCACCAGGCTCACCTAGAGCCATCTGAATAGAAGACGGATCCCCTACGATATTGGAGTCGTCCATGTACCTCGCCAATATCATGTGATTATGTTGTGTGATTCTTCTCACAGGTGATTGCTTCACCTACTCTGTATCTTTGTCTGATGGTCTTAGCCTTCATGCCATGTCCGCTCATGTGACCATGCCCAACATGTCACACACGTGCAGAGGTGGAATCTGTTACAGCCACTGCAGCTCCACCTTTTGAAGTGCTCCCGATCAACCTGTAAACATTATCGAGTCGTTGCGCTTTTATGATTACCTGTGCCCCCTTAGATACTTTAAAGACACCATCAATACTTGTGAACATGCACCCTATAGTCTCAAGTGCACTGAGAGAAATTAGGCTCTTCTTTATATCAGGAACGTGCCTCACCCCAGTCAGGGTACGCTCTATCGCATCAAACATTTTGACACGCATCGTACCAACAAGTACAACATTACAGGTACTATCATTGCCTATAAATACTTATCCACCATCGCACTCCCTGTAACTGGTGAACTAATTCTGATAAGGAGTTATGTGAAAGGATGCCCCTGTGTCTAGAATCCACTCACCTTTAAGATCATCGTATGGACGTCTAATCGTAAACACAGACAAAATATCACCATCACATCCACTCGATCCATCTGACGTGACAACATTGCCCTCCCTGTATGAAGCTTCAGATTCTTCTCTCTTAGATTTAGGATTCATACAATCATTCTTCACATATCCTTCCATCCCACAGTTCCAGCGCTTTACCTTTCCTTTGCCCTTGGATTTAGATCTTGACCTTGAAGACTTCGTATCTTACTAAGAATTCCTGCCCCTCGTAAAAAGTGTATCAGAAGATGTCCTCATGTCGTCGTTAAGCTTTCTCATGGCCTTTCCTTGAAGGGCTGAGATAACGGTGTCGACATTCAGGGTTTTATTCGTGGTGCACATTATGTCATTAAATGACTCATACGACGCCGGAAGAGAATTGAACAACATACATGCTTGTTCTTCATCTTTCATCACTTCCTCCATATCCAGCAATTTGCAAACCAATTTATTAAAATTACTGATATGAGCCTCCAGATCTCCACCCTCTGCCATCTTGAAGTTATACCATTGCCACTTCAAGTGTAAGAGATTTTCAGAGAATTTTTTCACATATATATTCTCTAACTTTACCCATAACTTAGCCGCAGTTTTTTCCCTCATGACATTGTAGAGAATCTCATCCGTAAGACATAAACAGATCGAAGATAAGGCCTTCTTATTAAGAGTATTCCAATCATCATTAGTCATAGTAGACTTTCGCTCCTCAAGAGCACCATCTTTGCCTTACTTGATTAAGTAACTGATCATTTTGATCTTCCATAACTCAAAGATATTTTTCCTTGAATACTTCTCAATATCATACTTAGTACTTACCATTATTGCTAATCCTGCAGATTTAGATCTATGCCCCAACGATTGCTTTGATACCACTTGTTGGGGATTTGTGCTACGGAATCACACAGATATATATCTAGGATAACAATTCAAGAACACGAAGCAATCACAAGAAAATGTAAAGATTTAATGTGGAAAATCCTTACGAGAAAAAACTACGACACAAAGCGACAAATCTTCACTATAAAAATAGAAATTACAAAGAGAGAGGACTTACCCGATTCGAACAACCTCGAATCTAACCCTTGTTATACCCTTTTATAACCCTATAACCCTTTTAGAAACCCTTGGAATACCTTTAAGAAACCTTAGCATTACCTAAAAAGGCTCTTATAGTTTAGGAAACTTCACTTAAACACACCCCTAGAAACTATTTCAAATTTTCACAGTCTGCGCAGAATCTGCGCACCATTTGCGTAACCTTCGACTAGTCGAGCCAGCCCTTCGACTGGTCGAGCCAATCCCTCGACTGGTCGAGCATATCGGTACTCCAAGATTTAAGAAATCTGTTTTACAACAGAAGCTATACTAAAAAAGGCGGATAAGACTATCTTTTATGCTGTTAATAGCTCTTTTTGTTGACTCACCGTTAGTTAAAGTTAAACTTATTGATTTTTTATTTGCATATCAAAGATTTATATTTACTTGTAAATACTTTAAAAGTAAATGGTTTTAAAAAATGTTCTAAATGATAGGCATCGTATGAAAAAATCCCATATTTGTAATTATATGTTCACCGGGCGGGTTGGGTTAGTTGAGCCTGACCCATTTACAATTAAATGCATTATATTGGGTCAGGTTAGGTTAGGCTTTATGTATTAAGTGGATTGGGTCAAGTTAAATGGTACTAGGCCGTTGGTCAAGTTTGGGAAAGAATTCTTGGCCTGTTTGATAAGATGGGTTGAGCTTGGGTTGACCCTCACTTGGTCCTTATCTGACCCATTACCAGTCTTAGAGATACACGTATTCTGAACATAGCACGTATAAGGCTCTTTCGAGTTTTGAGGTTCTAATTTTACTTGTATTTTCTAAAATATTTAATATTAAGGAATACAAGCTGAAATGTTTAAACTTTATAGATAGGGGTGTCCATAAGAATTTGTGTTGGGAAGACTATACTAGTGTTGCATTTTTTATTTTATTTTTAATTCTTTGTCCTTTTGGCTGTCCATCTGGAGCAGAGCATATGTCAATAGATGGTATATGATCATTTGAGGGAGGAATAATATTCATTTGTCTATCAGATTTATTTATGTTAATTATATCTAGGGGCTATTTTAATTGTAGAATTAAAGGGATGATTAGATTCTCTGGGCTCCTAAAGTAGTCAGGTGGACCATTAGATATAAGATTAGGACATCCATCTTTGGTTCTGTGCCAAGATCTTTAAAATCATGTAGAAAATGTCAAATTTTGTGGGCCCACATATTGGCCCCTTTCGCAAACTACAAACTTAATGCGAAAGGTTGTGGATCATATGCTTTCATTGCAATATGGATCTTGTTAGATTTCCAGGTTTTTTTTTTTTTTCTAACACCGATGTGCATGCAAAATACTGCTGTATGCTAGTATACGCATATGCATCAATCCAGACCATTCAATTCGTTTGCCCCATATCGGATGAAACACAATAACATACAAGAGGTGCATCGAACAGATGATCTTATTAATGGACTTTCCCACCTCAATCCAGACCATTCGATGGTCTTAATTGACAAATCTCGTTCACTGCAATTTCTCCGCTCAGAAATTTCTAGGAGCCTTTCAAAATTTGAGGGTTTTACTATACATATACCGTGATTTTATTGTGATATTTTAAAATCTAACGATATTTCGAAACCCTGCTCAACATTATGCAGTGTATTTTTTTTGTTATATTATCGTGAGATGTTTAAAATCTCGTCTATCAAAGTCACACTGTTACACTGTTTGTATGGTGGATCCGAAGTGGTTTTCATCCACAAATAGAGGGGTGGATCTCATCAACATGAAGTCACCCGAGTATTGCATTTAGTTGCATTGGGAAACCTGGACTATCCAATCCATTGATCTAAACTGTTCACTAGGACCAACGCACATTCATGCGCCATCATGCAAGCATCAGACCAATCTAACAAATATTAAACATTCGATCAATGGCCTTTAATATGGACGGTCAAGATCATTTACACAAAATAGGTCTAATCAACAATTCGGTCCATCTATTTGGTCAGGGACCATAATGGATTAGTTGTGATTCTTTCCGTGGCTTGAAAAGAAGGACGGCTGCAGAAAATAAGACCAAATCAAGGATATATGTGTTCTGGACTTAATGGACGGTTCAGATCAATTGATTGACGTTTTGAACTGATGCAAGTAGGAGCACTACAATTTATAATGATCTGCGTTTTTCTGAGTCACGACCAGCTTGGGTTTTTAAACTATGGTTCATTCAAACCATCTATAGTGGTAGCGGTTCAAAGGGTGGAAACCTGAGCGTATGATAACGTTGGACAGGTTTAGTGTCACTATAAATGGAGTGATGAATGGTACAAATGAAGTGGGGTCCACAATGGCTGATGTAGGGTCAATAGCGATTAGAGGTTCCTCATATTGTTTGGCTTTGAATTTGAGTTCATGTATAGGCCATTGGGCTAAGATCAAGTGGACCTATAAAAAAGGAGTTCATGAAGGTGTTTGGATACTAATTGCCTACATGGATGCGGGAATGGAGATCCGACCCTCCATTTCTCCATATCAAGGGTGTGGATACAGACCTGAGGATTCCACACAACATAATATTCATATTTTAGATTCAATTACATGGATTTTACTATGCATTTGATCATTCAACAAGGTGGTCTTTCTAGGACCGGATCGGTTCATGGATATAAGACTCAGCCACTTGCACCAACTCGTCTCGCCTCAAGTCGAGTCATGACTCATCCCAGATGGCAGTGAATTAACCCAATTCACCCGAGTCAGGCGCAACTCATGGCGTTGAGACTGGATTGGTCTGAAAGAGTTTTGAGTCGACTCCAGTCTTAAAACCATGGCTTGGATGACAGTTGTCCAAGTTGCAACTCAAGTCAAATTCCAACTTAGTTCAGTCGCAACTCAAGTCTAGACCAGACAAGTCGGTCTGAGTCACAAGGTCATGGGCGGCTCGTCCTGAAATTTTTGACAAGAAATCATGAGAGTTCTTATTTCAAATATGAGAAATCTCATTTCAGATGTCATGGGCGGAATAGGATTCTTAGAGCTGAACCCAAATGGTCGGGAAAAGGCTAAAATGATAGTGATGATTTCAATATTTACCAAAGAGAGCAAAAACAGTGCTGGAAAATATTTAGCCACGGCACAAATCATCATCATAATATCCTAACAAATTGACGTCAGCTACATGAATCATGTTCCGCCATTCCACTCTATCAAGGAAACACTATCCTGGGTTAAATCACAGGTCATCAGGTCTTTTCCTCCGTTAAATCATAGGTCAAAAGTCTTTTCCTACTATCACCACCCACATCCTTTTAGGCCTTCTCCCTGCCATTTTAGAGCCTTTAAATGGTGCATTATTCACCCTCTACCCAAAATGGTGCCGTGGACAGGAAAAAAAAAACCACATTACCATTTAAAGGAAGAAAATGATGGAAATGAAGTTAGTAGTCTGCTGTTGTTCTTTTTGGATTTTTACTACAAAAATCCCCAGATCTCTGATTTTCTTTTTTATTTTTTTTATTTTTTTTTTTAATTTTAAGGCCTTGGCTTTTGCCAAAACAATCTTTTCTAAGGGTACATGGTAGGGCCCACTTGATCACGTGATATCCAACCCATTGAACAGGTGCAATCTAAAACTCAGGCCAATCCAATTATCAGGCTGGCCGCACATTAATTTTGAGGTTTTGTCTGGTTTTCATCGTTTTCCATGGCAAGGCCAATGTTTTGATCGGATTGACATGATTTTTTGGGCATATAATCATCATGTGTGGGCCTCACAATGCTCAACTCCATCTCGATAGGGGTAAAAATACCCAGAAATCTTGAGGATTTTTGCACCTTTTTTCTTTTCTTTTCTTTCTGTGATCGGTAATCACCAAGTGAACTTACCAGAGAAACGCATTAAGCTAATCAAGAAACCAAACATGAGTTCCACATAAAGCTGAACATAGAAACTGTGGCACCTTAGACATGTTAATCTAGAGGGAACTCTTTTTTTCTGTTCCCATTTAAAATCCTTTGTTTAACAGAAGCATACAATATATATATATAAGGAGGATTTGAGCAGAAGGAAGGACAATATGGTACATATTACATATTACAGTAATGTAACAAAGGATGCTAAGTTTTTAAAGATGCAAACCTGCTAACAGAGATGCACCTTGGGAAGCATCGGAGGAGAGTCTGATGTTGGGTGGGCTTATAGGTTGAGAAAAATGTCGGATCCTGTTCAAGAGATTCAGTGTAGCTTTCAAGAACTGAAACAATCTCCTCAAACTGTGGCCGTTTATCTGGGTTAGTCGACCAGCACTGACTGATGAGATGGCTGAATGCCAGAGGGCAAGCGGTGGGCAAAGGTGGACGAGCATTCTGCATTAATACAACTAATATGAGATACAGCCTACAGAAGGTATCATTGGCATTTTTCAAATACCCTCCCCTCGTATCCCTTAACACTGATGTAATTCCATCAGCTTAGCCAGTGGTCCATACATGGCATTTGAAGCAGTTCAATCAATGCTTCCATCAGATAATTTAGGTGAATGTTTGGGCAATTTCCTCTTTTTTTGAGGCAGATGGGATGCTCTGCCTTTTCCCCCAATTGAATAATTATCTGGATGGGGAAAAAATGAAAAGGTGCCCAGCGGCCCCAGACCAAACACATTTGGAGACTGAAAACCAGATAAGAGAAAAATGAAAATTTGCCCATGACGCAGGGATGAACGTGATGAGGATAACTACTCCGAATCCACGGAGCTTCTCTGGACTCCTCATAGAGACTTCTCGAATCCACAATGAAAGAAAGCAGAAAAATAGAAATAAATTCTAAGAAATTCGAAATTGATTAATTGATGACTAAAAACGAGTTCACAACCCTTTAAATAGGGGTACCAAGCAATGGGAAAGAAATCAGAATCAAACTACAACTAAAACTCCTAGAATCCACGACTTACTATAAATAGTAAACTTACTATTTATAGACGGTCGTGATGTCTATTAGTGTGCAAGGTTTTCGGCCAAAAATAGTAAGTGTCCTATTTGGCTTCACCAAAACGTTCCCCTAATTATTCTAAGCTCTTTTCACGTTGGACGCAACTCCTAAAGCCCGACGGATGAAGAGTTATAATCAAACTAAAACTTACTATTTATAGTAAAAACGAAATTAAAGCAGGGAAACGACCGTCGATCCAGGGGTTTTTCGCAATTCCGGGCTGCGCAACCCGGAGTAGCAGGGTTGGTTGGCTAAAGTAACTTGTTCTACCCCAAAATCATATATTTTAAGTCAGGTAACTCATTCCGGATTGCGAGATACGCCCAATCTAAGGTCCAACGGTCCGGATCACTTCTGTCGTCGACCGGGCCTTTTCTGATCCATCTTGGCCATGAAACTCTCTGCGACCCGCTCAACATCAGCCCACTCCAAACACCTTTGCATTTGGATGTCTCTGAATGGAAGCTGAACCAATGGTAATTTGGGTACCAAACTTCCCAGTATGTATTGAAACTAAGTGGAGTTGATCCAACCTTTCAACATCACATAAACTAGGAAAAAAAACAAAGGAAAATGGTTCATGCATCCTTTTGGAAGAAAAAAACATCTGAATGTGATTCAAATCACCTATGAAATATGTATTGTCTGATGTCTCCTATAAATCAGTTTAGATAAACCTGATTAGCTTTGGCTCTGCTGAAATATGCCAAATCTTCGTTTCATAGAATTTTTTTTTTTTTTTTTCGTGTCATTATATTAATTTCTGAGATTGTTCAATAAAGATCGACACAAATCTGGTGCTACAGGCAGATCACAATACACATCAGATGACCCATTTCTTTTTGACAGTCCAACTTCTTTTCTTTCTTTCTTTCTTTCTTTCTTTTTTTTTTTTTTTAAAAGTACATCAGGAAAACAAACTCAACTGATTTTCCACTCCCACTTAAAAGTTAGACAGTTCTTTAAAACTTGTAAAATCTGGTAAGGATACAGAAAAACATCTATGAAGTTATTGGTGCAAAAGTCTGCCCAAACAGAAAACCAATTCACTGAACGCATTAGCTAAGCTATTGCAGTTGCATCCACCAGTCTTGGGTTTGAGTCACTTGACCAGTACTAATGTCCATGTCAGAGTCATCTTAGTTTTCATTGTGTCTTTCTAAGAGCTGAAACAGCACACTACAGAAAATATGAATGTCACCATTTGGTGAATCCTGGAGGGAGAAACATCACAGTTGAATGCACTTACAGACTTGGTACCGATGATTTGAGTAAATTTTATATCACTATGAGTTATTCTTGGCTAGGATGAATGGATGTTTCAAAGGACAAGGATATTACTAGATTGCATAAGTTAATTTGAGAGCCTTGCAAGTGACAAAAAGAGCTCCACTAATGAGCTCTCCAATAAAATGGCAAATTCCCTATCTTCCGAGATGTATTAACCTAAGTTCTGGTCACAATAAACAGTATTTTTTTAACGGGTGAATAGTTATTGGGATAGACACTTCAATTCATGAATACCAGCATTTCCAGTTTCTGTGCAGACTACAGTTTCCTTTTTGTTCTTATAAAATTAGGTTTAGAGAACATTGTTCTCTAATCTTTTCTTTTACTCCAAAAATATGTTTCAAAAACTGATCATTCATCTGGGGAGCTCCAATGTGTCTGTTTTATTTGAATCATTTGGCATACATTTCCAGGTCTAGCAACTATTATGAGAAAGAGGTTCTCCACACCTATGAAATGAAAATGACATATGACAGTGAAAATTTTAGCCTACCAGCAGCTGTTCAGGCAGATAAATTTGGACCGTCTACCGACTTTCGAGGTCATATACCACTTCTTCAGAGACTATATCAGGATAAATGAGAGCAAAGCATGGAGTCTGCTAAGAGGTTATGGTGTCACAATCGAGTTAAATACCATACATGTTGAATCTTGTGAGCTTTGATTCTTCTCCAATTAGAACACAGTAAATGATCCACACATGCATATATACACTCATTGATTGGCAAAGCTTGTTACTTAGGATTGTCCCAATATTTTATGTTTCAAAGAAAACTGAATGTGCAATTTTAATTCAGAAGGCACCTTGACATTCTAGATAATATATTTATATATGTGTATGGGGAATGGCAGAAGGAATTCACATGGAACAGGAGTACCAATGCAAGCATACCTTCTGGGAGACTGCAAAAGCAGCCTGTTCTGGAGTCATGTCATGGAATGGTATCAATGCTGTTAAGAGCTCCCAAAGGACTATGCCAAAACTGTATACATCAACTTTCCTAGTATGATGCTTTTCTTTGATCATTTCTGGTGCCATCCATCGGTAAGTGCCCGTGATTCCTTCTCTACTGCCACACTGAGATTCTAAGCATGAGATTCCAAAATCCGCTACTTTCACACACATATCTTCCCCAAGAAGTAGATTTTCTGATTTGAGGTCCCTATGAAGAATTCCCTGAGAATGAAGATAATGCATCCCGCGTGCAATATCAAGCGCCAATTTCAAAACCAGATCTAGTGGAAGAGAATGAGGCTCCTGTCTGTGGAGATACTGTCTCAGAGAACCCCCTGCCAAATACTCGGTAATGATGCAGAAAACTGGGGGCTTTTTGCATGCTGCGACAAACTATTGTTGGAAACAGAATGCAACTATTTCAGTTAAAGAACAAAACTGCATGGTAGTAGAGCTCGTTAAACAAATTGCTACAGAAAATTTAAAAACTGAACTGAATTGTTGTCATGAATAACAAAATTTGATGCATTTACAGTGAATTAACTTAGTTTTACCAAGTCTTCCCATGTATATTTGCTCCCTTTGCTAATGTATACTGCATACTAGTGCAGAAAGATGGCAAAATAAACAGTGTAAAGACAGTTTACCACACAACCCATAAGTGTTCTATCTGGTTTCAAGTGCAGAAAATTCTGAAAATTGCTCACATTGACCATCACTCTTCCATCCTCAGAAGCAGATGATCATGCAATGTACATGAATCTTCCTTTTCAGTTCATGAAGCGCCTGAAACTTCTTGCTCTGTTAAGCAACCATAGGTACCCAAATCCTTGCAAATTCATCGCTGATTCCTATGATCAATGAAACTCCCTAATGGGCCTAGACTTATTTACTAATACCAACACTCCAATGCAAGGTGTATACCATGGAAATGGTAGATGGGAGTCATAAAACCAGTAGCGTTCACATTTCAAAATGCTCAGTTAAATACTATTGGGTCATTTATTAAGGAAAAACTCAACGCTGATGTGAATATTTGAGCAGTGGAGATAAGGAATGGTGGTCGAGGTATATACAACAAATGTCCAACAAGTTATAGACGAGAAGAATACTTCAATAGCTCACTATATACAGCAGATAGTAAAGACAGGCCATCTTTGAAGACAGCTACGGAAGGCAGCCCTCAAACCATTGCATCCTAGAGGAAGAGGTATATACGAAATTCCCTTTATCTTTCTTCGAAATGGTTTGGTATGACAAATTGTATCAAGGTGTTGTTGATTATAAAATGGTAAAATGGACAGTGTTAATCATCTTTTCTAGCTAACATGATCTTGCAAGAAAGATATGGTCATTCTTCATCTTGCATCTTGACTTTCCTTTTTGATCATTTTGATTCCATTGGCCAGCGGGGTGGTCAATGGTTCGACAAAGCCTCATAAAAATCTATTTTCATGGATTTTTGGTTTCCTTCCAGTGTTCATTGTCTGGGAAATTTGGAAGGAAAGAAATTCCAGAATGTTTGAAGGTAAAATTCCTCATTCAAGTCTGATTATCAAGAAAATTGTTGCATGGATTCAGTTATTAGGCACAAAAGATCGATTCCAGGAAAGCTGTTCATTTTGTTCAAATACTCTCTTAGAAATCTGAATGTTGATATAATTTCTATAAAGCCTCTAATATAGTGGCATTTTCACACCGGGCTTAAGTAGGGTGGCCTGTGGGATGTTGCAGGGGCACACTCGGGGTGGGCAACCCGTGTGAGGCGGAACCCATGTGATGTGGGGCCCACGAGGGGGGGTTTGGCCGAGGACCTAACCCATAGGAAGTGGGGCCTGGGCTATGAGATAAAGGGATTGATTCGCCATGCTCTATCAATTCGAGTTTTTGGAGCAAGTGGTTGGTTGTCCTACATCAAAGTGGTAACAGAGCAGTGAGACTCCTCACCGGGGGTGATTAATGCAGGGGCATTTTCACACCGGGCTCAAGTGGGGTCCCCTGTGGGATGCAGTGGCACACTTGGGGAGGGCGACTGTGTGAGCCAGGTGGCTCGTAACCCATGTCATGTGGGGCCCACGTGGGGGGCTTGGCTGAGGACCTAATCCATGGGAAGTGGGGCCTGGGCTATGAGATAAGGGGATTGATTCGCCATGCTCTTTCAATTCGAGCTTTTAGAGCAAGTGGTTAGTTGTCTTACATTAGCCTCCAAATCTTATTCTAACAAAATGGATTAACTGTTCTTGGGAGGTTTTACACTGAATGTAGACAGACCATCTAGAGGTAATCCTGGTAATTTATGCATCTGAAGTTAAAAGCATTGTTTGACAGTCCCTGCCCCACTGGATTGTAGTGGCAAGTGATTCAGCTTTTGTGGTAAGCTTATTCTCACCTCATCCTATCACACCACCTTCATCCATCTGGTACTTTTGGACAGATATTCAAGGCCTTTTGGGAGAGCTGTGGTACAATATCTTACACTATTGTGAAGTGATCAAGTTGCAGATAGTTAGGAGAAACATGGATGTGATATTCATTGCAATGCTTTCTTCCAATTGTCAATGTTTCTTCCTTCAGCGGAAAAAGTTGCTCTATTCAGCTGGGATAAGGGGAAGTCCCTTCCAGCTGCGATTGCAAATCTTTTATTCTTTTCATATTAACAATTTGGTGGTTCTGTTCAAAAAAAAAAGAAAAGAATAAAAGAAAAGAGAAAAAGTTAAGAATGATAGAATTCTCAGTATTGAAACAGAATGTAAAGATGTGGAATGTATCAAACAAGGAGCTAACATGGACACACTAACTGATGCGACTTGGGAGGTAGTAACAACCCACAGAAGCCCATAATAACAAAAATGCCATTCAATTGGTACCAGTGCAGAGTATCTTTAAAGAAGAAAAGGCAACAACGTTTATCGTCACCTCATCCCAGATAAACAAGACAGGAGCCATGTGAGCCCATATGGGCCTACTTGTGATCAATAACAACCCATGGATGGGTGAAATTCACCTTAGATAGCCTATGGCCCAAAAATAACCATGATTGGGATAATCACAGGCAAACAACTAAGGGAATGAAAAATGTACAGTACAAGAAGAGATGGGCTTACTGTTCATGTTGTAGGCCATTACTTGAAGGTCTGTAATCATTGGATCTGGTTTATATTGGGACCATATGCAATCCACAGTGGAACCCTCCTATCTAATGGTCTTCATTAGTGTAGGCCCACTTGGGACCCACATATAAATTCATGGTCTAAGAAGGTACAAAGAATTCATACTGGATCGCAGCTCAACAAGACAGGCTCATTTAAACACCATATAAAAGGAAGGATCACAGATAACTAAATATTAACTAAGCTTTATAAAAATGAAAATCTTAATCTTTGGAGGGTGATCTGGGATTGCTTGACAATGTTTCAACTTGAGACATCTAAGGGCCTTATTACCAATCCTTCCATTTTCCTTGCATTATCCCTTGAGAAAATGCCAAGATGGTTAACTTTCCACACAAAATCCCCAACCAGGAAAACAAATTCCAGACTTCTCCAAGCCTATAATACATTTCCAACAGTCTGAAAAGAAAAATGCTTCATTTTGCTTGCCACATTCAAAAATAAATCCTAGATAAAATCTTGAAAGCACATTAATAAAAGGAAAAAGAAACAGATCTTACAGTTATTATATTTGGATGCTTTAGGTGAAACAGTAGAGCAACTTCCGAAGTGAACTGCCTCTCCAAGAAAACCGCCAAGACTGGGTCCTCCTCGGGCTGACTTATCAGCTTGATCGCTACATCCCTCTGTTTGTATATCCCATGATAAATCCGACTGTGGCGTCCCAATGCAAACTTCCTCCCTATGAACAGCTGAGACATATCAGCACTCCATTCTTCCTCTCCCTCTCCTTTGATCGATCCACCCGAAGACACCAGGTATTTTGACCATGAGACTGCTCGATTATATTCTCCAAGTGAAAGTCTTCGTTTATTTTCTCCAAGTGAAAGCCTCCGTTCGGATCGACCACGGATAGGATTACGTATAGGAGTCTGCTTAAAGCAATAGAATGGCTTCATCGACCTGACCACTACTCAGTAAAAGCATCAAATTCGTGTAGAAGGAAGGTTCCGAAAACCCCAAATTCTGTTCCGATCTTCCAAATCCTTTTATTCTAAATAGAATCTAACCCAAAGTACAAGTAAATAGTCTTGTAATCTTCCCCATTTCACCTACATTTTGCGTAATTGTGAAAATTCACCTTCCTCAGATCCCGATCTGCCCTTCCTACCACCATATATCTGTCATCCACTAAAAGATTTGAACAAAATAGCGAAATCAAACCAGAGAAACAAGGGGGGGAAATGCTTTCTGTTCAAAAATTAAAACAACCTTCATTCAAGAAACTGTCGCTCAGTTTCTAAATTTCCATTCCACCTCAAATGCTTCTGCTGGGAACACAGGCATCAAAGAAAAGGAGAAAATCTGCCATTTTTTTGCATTTTTCTTAAAATTCATCTTCCTCAGATCCCAATCCACCGGTCCAAACACCATGAATCCTGATATTTTCCTCTTCACACAACTTTCATTCGAGCAAAGTTCACTTGATTTTGACAGAATGCACCACCATAAACACCAGATGTCAGCATTATACCCCAAATCCTTCTGCTAGAAATCATAGACACACCGAAAATGGAAGAAAATCATGGCTTTCAAGATATTCTCAAATTCGCCACTCTCAGGTACTGATCCGCCGCTCCTAAAACTGCATTTCCTCCATCCGCTCCAAGATCTGATAATTCAAGCAAGAAAACAGCCTTCTCACTTCCAAAATACCAACCGATTAACCGATGCTCGCTCAATCCCTACAGAAATTCGCACCATTCCTCACCAAATGAAAAACAAAGCATCATATTTCTCCTTCTACATCAAATTCTTCGGATATCAAGCACAAATCTCGCGCGAAACGAAGAGAATAATTAATTCTCTGCCGTTTTCAGATAGAAATGTCTCGAAAGAGAGCTCCTTTTCTGAAGCTGGAGCTCCATTTATCTATGTTGCCAGCGAGAGATAGAGAGAGAAAGGTAAGGGAATTTATAGCCACAACGGAAAGAGAGAAGAGAGCACGTGTATGCAAATACGTGGTGCTCGAGAGCTCGAGAGAAGCTCGAAACCTCTGTTCGTTTTCCTCCAGAGATTTCTCAAAGAAGTTTCAGAGCTTCCTAGGGTTAGAATATTTATAACTGAGAGAGAGAGAGAGAGAGAGAGAGAGACGGTGAGTAGAGAAGGCATTTGGTGGTGAAGCCTTCTCAGCCTACTCGCACGTTTAGGACTAGAATCCTATAGACTCACAAGCGCAGAACGTCACACGTGTATAACATCCAGTCCCTTGAGGAGGGATAACCCAACACCCTGTAATCCATCCATTCTCTTATTAGCTGCCCTGATCTTGTATGAAAGGCAGACATTGCAGAAACCAATCGAGCGGTCCATATCAATGTAAAAACTGTGGGCCTTCTGAATTCTGATCGATTTACCATTCTTATCATCGGGCCAAGGTTTTCCAAATGATGAGTTCCGTGGCTTCACGGAGCTGATGCAGCACGCATTCTTATATGACACGTGTCCAGCGGCTAGGATTCTTTCATACTCGCACAGCAGCCATGGTAATTCCATTGGTAGCAGTTGGCGGCTTCTCGTCGCTAAACGTGAAAGGAACAACGTCTCAGGGAACAAACTGGGTCCTGATGGAGACCGCTACACATTCGAAGTAGATTGCTCACCGTATTCCTTAAATTTGCGAAAATACCATTGCCTTGTGATTTTTGTAGAGACGAAAATACCCCCGTACTTTTCCGTACGTAATGTCCACACCTGCTGAGGTGGACGCGGGCTAGCTAGTGACGCTGCCTTATTGGTTGGTGCTTTTTGGACCCCACCATGATGCATGTGCTTCATCCACTCCGTATATCCATTTTTTCATATCATTTTATGTTATGATTCTAAAATTTAGATGTACAAATCTCAAGTGGACCACATCACAGGAAACAGGATTGATTGAGCACAACGTAACATGTTGTATATTTAACGTTCCCTCCGTGTATCAGGTTCTATACTCCATTATATGCCATGGGGAAAGAAAAAATCCACAGCCACTTGTCAGGTGGACCAAACCACAAGGAACAATAGGTATGGATTGCCAACCATACGTTAGCATCTGAGGCAACTACGGTGTGTATGAACGAGTTGGATGTCATACAAACAACTCAGCGGACATAGGAAGCTTCGATGGGGCCGCGGATTAGATACTGACAAGTTCAGTAGCCAAATAGCTACTGAAGTGACGTCCCCAAGCTCCGCGGACCTTCCCATGATGCATGTATTGATTCCGTGCCGTGGGGTCGTTTTATGACATGAGAAAAAGAATAGGATAAATCTAAATTTCAAGTGGACCAACATAGAAGACGGTGGGATCAGTCACACTCACCGTTGAAGCATTTATACGCCCACCAAGATTTATTTTTCAGGTCCAAATTATTCAAAAGTTAACATAAAGATAGATGAAGAAAAAAAAAAGTATATATATATAAGCTTGATCGGAAACTTTGGTGGCCCCTAAGAATTTCTGAACAGTGGATGTTGCTGTCCCCATTGTTTTTTATAGTGTGTTCCACTTGAACTTTAGATCTATTTTCTTATTTTTCTTATGCCATAAAATGATCTCTCCAAATAGATGGATGATAAGGATACAACACATGCATCATGGTGGAGTCCACATATCCTAGTGACGTCACTTCAGTAGCAACTTGGCTACTGACCTTGTCAGTATCTAATCCGCGCCCGTTTCTATGGTGGGAGTCCTAATCCCCACCGTTCCCCACTTGAATTTTGGATCGGTCTGATTTTTGGTATCCTGTACTAATATAAGTGCTTCAACCAATGAACAGAGACGTCGTGTAGAGATCATAGTGACCTACAGAGCTCAGGTGTTGCATGCTCTTCCTATGCTATGCCGCCATTGCATGACGTCATTACCATGCAAAAGGTAGACCCAGCGAAAAGATAACAAAGCCACGTCAAAGAGATAACAAAGCCAAGAAGTCAGGTCATTCCGTTCATCAGCTGGGCCACACTGACAACCCATGATTTGACTCAACGTCAAGGTATGTCCCATCAAATCAATGGATCAACCTGATTTATTAGAGAACTGATCTTTGTGATGGACCCATCGTTTACATGGCATGGATTTCCTAAACAAAATGCCATCGGTGGGACGGACTCTGTGTATGAGTGGCAAAACTCAGTGGGTCTCATCATGATTTATGTGTTTTATGTGCTCCGTTATTTCATTTTTCTAAATGTTTCAATACCATGAGTGCAAAGATAAACATATCCAAAGCTTGAGTGAAATAGAGGGGATTGAAAACTTACTGGGAGCTATTAAAGTTTAAACCAAGCTAATATTTTTGATTTCCTTTCTATTATGTTAGGGATTGTTTGATTTTTTAAAGTAAGTGTAAATGCCCTGTGAAGGGTAATTATTATCCTTTCACCCATGTAAAAGTCCGTGGAAATTTCTTTCTTGGAAACCGATATCTGCTCCGTACATTCATTTCACCACAACATTTTGAGGCATGATCCGAAAAATAAAGCAAATCCAACATCCAAGTGGCCCACACCAAAGTAAACAGTGGCCTCAAGAAGTTTTTAATCGTGAGTATTTAATTCCCTTTTTCTTATGGTGCATGTGGTCCACTTGAACCTTGAATTTACCTCTTTTTTGTACTCATACCCTAAATCCAATTGGCATAACGGATGGATGGACGGTGTGAATAATTCACATATGTCACAACGGGCCCCACATATATATTAAAAATCAACCTCACGAAATGATGAGGTAATTACTATAGTAAGCAATTATTACACATTTGCAGTGCATTCACGATTACTTTGGAAAATCGAACATAGCCACACTACTTGTTACTGTGTGGGCTACTTAAGATTTAAACGTACCTTATTTTTGGGCTCATACCCTAAGGATAACCTAGCAAAATGAGCTACTGATGTGAATAAAACACATACATCATGGTGGCAAAATGGGGCCAAAGAGTTTTTCCATGTATGCACAATATCACACAGCACATTGAATTGTAGGGCTCACCCTGCGAGTTCATTTATCCATCTCATTTTAGGGCAGGAGCACAAAATTAAAGCATATACAAACCTCAAGTGGAACATAATACAAGCAACAATGGGGATAATTATGTTCACTTGTGAAACCTTTCTAAGACCATAGTGATGTTTATTTATTATCCGACCTTCATAAGGTCACGCAGGCATTGATGAAAGGGAGAAAAATATTAGCTTGATCCAAAATTTCTCCGGCCCTAACAAATTTTCAACAGTAGCCGTTCAGTTTTATAAGGTTACATAAACAAGGATGAAGGGAAAAAAAAATAAATATTAGCTTGATCCAAAACTTTCTGTGACCCTAATAAAATTTCAACAGTAGGTATTTAATTTCATAAGATTGCACAACATGAAAAAAAAAAAAAACAAATATTAGCTTGAACCAAAACTTTTGTGGCCCTCAACAAATTATAGATTCAATTTTCATTATTTCCTGTGGTGTGGTCCACTTGAGCTTTTTATATACTTAAAAACTGGAAAATGGATGGAAGGTATGGATAAGACACATACATCATGGTGGACCACACAGTGTTTACTCGGCACGCTAAGTAGGCAATCCACATCCGTGACAATTAGGATGATGTGGCCTGTGCTCGTCAGTTCCGGTCGGTGACAATTAGGATGATGTGGCTTGTGCTCGTCAGTTCCGGCCCCATTACGACTTCTATAACGTGTGATTTAACCAGTTACCAGTAACGGGAAACCTACTCCCACCACACGTGCAACAGCTAGATGTGTGTGAGATCAGAGCTGGAACAAAGATTAGTCTCTGGTCATTAGGATCCACGGCTACAAGAAGGTCCAGATTCCAAAGATGGTAACGTGTTTTTTTTTTAATTTTTTTCCTTATGTTACCGGCTTTTCTGCTTTGTCTGAACGTAAGCACACGTACCAACATGGCTAACATGTGTTGGATACAAGGTGTCCACCAGATGGGACCCCTGTCAGACCCAAGTGTATAAATCAAATGGACGGCTAGAAATAGTTTTGATTGCAGCCCATTGAGGAATAAACATACTAAATTATGAGACAAAATATTTAAAAAGTGTGTTGTTGACTTCTTAAATCCATCAATAACAGGGTTTATCAATGTTATTGACAGACCACTCAATATCATTGAACAAACGATGATGCCATTGACAAATGCTCAATCTCATTTGAAAATTTTAAAAATTCTATATTGGTTGATGAAATGTTAGCGTTGCTACTCAATGTCATCGAAGTAAGTTCAATGCCGTCGAAAGAACCTCGATGAGTCGTCGATGCCATCGAAGATCCCATCGAAGATTTATACAAAATTGCGTGAGTGCACAATTTGTTTCCTATTCTGCTTATGATAGTATATATATATAAGGTGTAATCAGAATTAGGGTACGAGAGAGGTATATTATGGCTTTTTAAATCGTTCCCAAGGGTTCACAAGCATAGTTAGGGCTTGTGGAAAGAGATTCGAGGCTCATTTGAACTGGTAAGTAACTATCTCTTGTAATTTTTGCTTTCATAGTGCATTAGTCGTCACTTTGTGCCGTGGTTTTTTTCCTTCAAAGGTTCTTTCACATAAAATTTAAATTATTTTTATTTGGACTTGGTTGTGCGAGTGCATGTACTTTATTGATTCGTCTCTAAGTGTTTCCATGGTTTCCAACATTGTGTCCACCTGATGAATACCCAAATCTTACATGTGTGACACAAGGGCACTTTATCCTTGCATGTGGATTTTGAGATTCCAAAACAATGGGCTTAAAGAAGCTTTCTCGTTTGGAATGCAAGAGATTAACTGGTATGGAATTGCATTAGGTGAAATTAACACCATTGTTACACAACGCATTTAGATACCACCAAATAATTTTATTTTATTTTTGTTAGCTTGTTAGTACACCCCACTGTCAGTTCACACTTCACTGTTAGCCACCCCCACTAGGGATCGATACCAAGACCTTAGTGTTGAAACGAGGTATCTTTCACTCAGTCTACCACTTAAGCTATTGATCAGGGTGTCAAATAAGTTACTTTTTAACTTATGTTAAGTAATTAAGTTGTTTTTTCCACTTAAGTCAGTTTGGTAAGCATTGGATTAAAAGTACTTTATATGCCAAAAGTTACTTATTTTAATAAGTAATTAATTTTTGCTTTTTAACCTATGACTTTTCTACTTCTCTCTCACTGCCTATATTAAAAGAGGCTCTTTTTCATGGTCCATATCAAAGGAAGCCCCATATGGTGGAGTCTCCATATTGAAGGTGGAACTCACATAGTGGACTGTCCATATAAAAGATGAGTCCCATATTAATGTGGGCTTACATATGGATTATCCACATCAAAGGTCAGCCCATAATGATAAAAGCCACATCCAAAGTGGGTTGGCTTCATAGATGGCCAACTTCAAAGGTGAGGCCTACATGATGGACAATCCACATCAAAGGTGGGCTCCACATGATGAGCAATGGACATTGAAGTTAGCCCCTACAAGATGGATGGCCCATAGTGAAGTTGCCCCACATGATGGATGGTCCACATCAAAGGTTGGCGCTTAATGATGAATGACCCACATACAAGGTAAGCCATGCATGATGGGCAACCCACATTGAAGGTGGGACCCACATGATGGAAAGTCCACATCAAAAGTGGGCTCCACATGATGGGCAATTAATAATGGTGGGCCACACATGATAGATGATCCACATCAAGATAGGTCGATCCACATCAAGATAGGTCCCACACGAGACTTCTCGAATCCACGAGGAAAGAAAGCAGAAAATAGAAATAAATTCTAACAAATTCGAAATTGATTGATGAATGATTAAAATCGAGTTCACAACCCTTTAAATAAGGGTGTCAAGCAATGGGAAAGAAATCATAATCAAACTACAACTCAAACTCCTAGAATCCGCGACTTACTATAAATAGTAAACTTACTATTTATAGGCAGTCGTGATGTCTACTAGTGCGCAAGGTTTTTGGCCAAAAATAGTAAGTGTCCTATTTGGCTTCACCAAACCGTTCCCCTAATTATTCTAAGCTCTTTTCACGTTGGGCAACTCCCAAAGCCCAACGGATGAAGAGTTATAATCAAACTAATTCTTACTATTTATAGTAAATACGATATTAAAAGAGGGAAACGACCGTCTATCAAGGGGTTTTTCGCAATTCGGGGGGGCGCAACCCGGGGTAGCATGGTTGGTTGGCTACAGTAGCTCGTTCTACCCCAAATTCATATATTTTACGTCGCCTAACTCATTCGGATTGCGAGATACGCCCGAACCCACATTGAAGGTGGGACCCACATGATGGAAAGTCCACATCAAAAGTGGGCTCCACATGATGGGCAATTAATAATGGTGGGCCACACATGATAGATGATCCACATCAAGATAGGTCGATCCACATCAAGATAGGTCCCACATGATGGACGGTCCTCATCAATGTAGGCCTCACATGATGGATGATACATATCAATTGTCAGCCATAATGATGAGTGGTCCGTATCCAAGGCGGGCCCTACATGATGAACAACCAACGCTAGAAGTGGTGCCCACATGATGGACAATCCACATCAAATGTGGGCTCCATATGTTGGGCAATGGACATTGAAGGTGGGCCCCACATGATAGGACAATAACATTGATGGTGGATCTCACTTGATGGATGACCAATATCAAAGGTGAGACCTACATAATGAATGGTGCACATTAAAGGTCGGGCCGTAATGAGGAATGGCCCACATCCAAGGTGAGCCCCATATGATGGACAATCCACATCAAAGGCGGGGCCCACACAATGAATGGTCCACATCAAAGGTCGATCCTACATGATAGATGGTGGATATGAGGAGGACCAAACAAATTTGAGAGATAATTACTTACTATGTTGAAAACTAAACATGCATTTCGGTTGAATAAGTAGAAATCAAGATAAGCTACTTATGGCATAAGTAGCTTATCCAAAGTAACTTACGATCGAAACGCGCCTAAGTAAAACATGCGTTTGGTTGGACCATGGAATTATAATCAATAGACCAGATTTTACAAATGATGCCCATCACCCATATGTAATGTAACTCGATTGTCACGTGTGAAGGGTGCAAACTAGTTATATGCCCAAATGCAGGTTTCACATATGCAGTGGATTTTGAAATTAATTAGAAATTAGGTTGTATCTCCATATGATATTGGATGATATGTTTTTAGAAAATATGTGTTGAAAACAATAGATAAAAATTTTTAAAATAGAAAATAAAATATTAATATTAATAAATAATAACAAAGAAAAGAAGAGACTTATTTGAAGAACAGAGAGAGCAATCATTTTTGTTGTGAATGAAAATTAATATTTAAGTATGTTCATTTGTATACCACAATTAGGTGCTTAAAGCACCGTTTCAAATGGGTTGGATTTGTTGGGTTTGAACCTAACTGGTGCGACCACTCGAACAAAGTCTTAGTCTGCACATAGACCTAGACCTAGACTCGGACCCAACTTGACTTGGTGCAGCTCGGTGCGCGCATGCACGCCCATGACTCGGCTCGGGCCATACACATGTGGTCAATGGAATAGGTTTGGGCTAATGGCATAGCCCCATATTGGATCAAATTCACATGCACCCTAAGAGGGGGCTCAAGCCCCATGCAAAAGTCTATTTCTTATACACTTGAGTTTTTCCTTTGGTTATTTCCGATGTGGGACAAGAGATACACAAAAAAACAATTTCAAAACAAAGAAATAATGGGAGATTTTGAATTTTGAAATATATTTACTATTTTTAATTTCCTTTAAAATACAACAATCCCCCGCATGTTTCAAATTCAAAACACTTCGATATGAGATAGAATGGTTGTATAATAGTGTCGATGTTTATCGGACTTTAGTCGACATTTAGAGTAAACAAGACAAATTTACAGAAATCAGGTGACTATCGGTCTTTAACCTGATTCTTGAAGCGTAAACAACTATACATGCTACTCACACAACTTTTTCGCTATATCTGGTTCTGCGATTTTGTGTTTTTTAACCATATATATTTAATTACCTGAATTTTCATTAGTACTCTAGAAAAATTGCCTATATATTCTCATAGGAAGTGGTCACACTTATATAAGTGAATTCCATCAAGTGTACACGTTAACTGGCTACACTATCACATATGGTTATAAATTCATTGAGAGTTCAAAATTTCATCATCCCTCATCTTGTTGCTTGCATTGCTTACATTATAGGAAGGGGCAAGTTCCTTATAGTGATTCCTAGTCTCCTAACGTCTCATTGTTTACCTATCGAACATATCGCATGAGATCTTTACTTATATAAGTTGAGTTGTTAAGGTATTCAAAATATAGTGTTTACAATTATTGACATTTTTAATTTATTATTTTTTCATTTGCTCAATTAACTATAAATGAATATAAAAGGATGCAAAAAAAAAAAAAAAAAAACACCTTTAATGTTTTCAACACAAAACTGATTGTCTATTTTCATCTTTTGAAATTATATCCAACAAATGGTTTGATTTTGGATAGTTCAATTGTAGGGTTGATTGTGATGGTGGACATGATTACGGTTTTAAATAGTAGAGTTTTAGTTGCAATATTGTTTTCAACCAGTTCGAAAAATAGGCAAACACTGGTTATAGAAAGAATTGAAAGAAGAAGAAAATATTTTCTATTTTTGAACCGATAATGAAAGAGATATCTACTATTTCTAACAATATATTTGGTTTCAAGATTATTGGAAAATATTTGCTGAAAACAGTAGTAAAGTTCAAAAAATAATAATAATAATAAATAATAAAAAAAGAAAAGATTGTTTATATGTGATTGAGTTGAGGCGCGACTGAGTCACTCTGCTTGAAACTAAATCTACCCTCCCTAGATCGCGTCCCAAGTGTAATAAGAATCTTGAATAGTTGGCCTTCATGATACAATGACTATGACCCAGTACTAATGGTGCACTCGTTATAAACATACTCAAACCAACAAATAGAACGTGGACTGAAGTGAGTTGACTTGACAGTGAATTCGGTTGCAAAACACTGAACTAGAGACTTCTTTAAAGAACAAAGAGAGATCATTTTTGTCGAGAATGAAAATTCGAATTTAAGTATAGGTCTATTTATAGACCGTGATTAGGTGCTTAAAGCACTATTTTGAATGGATCGGATTTGTTGGGCATGTGCATGCACGCACGTCCACGACACATGGACATAGACATAGACATAAACCCAGCCTAGACCCAAATTTGACTTGACGCGACGTGAGCTCGCACATCTACGGCACGGCTCGTCGCGCACATGTGGTAAATGGCATAAGTTGGGGGCCAGTATTATAGCCCCCGTTGAACCAAATTCACATGCTGGGGCTCAAGTCCCATGCAAAAGTTCCTTCTTATATACTTGAGTTTTTATTTGTTCATTTTCCATGTGAGGCAAATGATACAGAAAAGACAACTTTTTTGAGAAAAAAAGTAAAAAAAAGAATTTTAAATTTCAAAACACATTCTCTATTTTAAAATTCCTTTAAAATACAACATATGATACTGGATTAATCCAAGCATTCTCATTGTTTTCGAACGTTGGATGGCATATACATTCCACTGAATGCAATTCCGTCCCACCAGGGCTTGTCATTGACTTGTGTTTATGATTCTCTCATAATATCCCCATTGGGGAACTATTTCCTGAAAAAGTATTAAATTTTGTTAGATTGATATATTATAATTTTAGAAAATTTGTAAAAATATAAAAAATTTATTTTAATTTATTGAGGTTTTTTTATATCTCTGGGCAAAGTTTACACGGAAAAGTTAGGGAATGAAATTCATGAGAAGCATAAAAACCAACAAGAAAATATTTGAATCAAACAAAAAAATTTATTGAGAAATATAGTACTCAGCAAACCAAACGGGCAACCAAAAAGTAGAAAAAGACAGGTATGCATGAAAAACACGCAATGCTTTTGCATAGACTCACGGCGTGAATCATGCTCTTTTGCTTGCTTTGTTTTCTGGTAAGAGATATGGACCAATCATCAGGTGGGGTATATCTTAGATGTGCTATACCCCAAAAATCACACCGGCCTGACTATCAATAGGACTTTCAGTGAAAGAAACTAGACGGTTAGAAAAGAAGTTCATCATTTAAAGGGTTACGATTATTGGTTTGAATTTTGGGATATGGCCCATCCAATGTATGGTTAAACTGATGAACGGTTCAGATCCCAAGTTTCTTTTGCCTTAAATCGTGGATGCATCAAGCGAATGAAAGTAAACTGGGTCTAGCTTTCTAGAAGTTTTCGTAGAAAGTAGAGGCTTCGTGTCCCATACTCACCTCACCTCACCTCACCTCTCAACCACGAGCTTTGGGAGCGGATTAGGTGCGGCCCTGGCCTTACCCAAGAGGCTACAGCCCTTACTGTGGGGCCCACTTTGATGCATTTCTTCTAAATCCACGCCGTCCATCTATTTTTCCGTATCATTTTAATGCAAGAACTCAAAAGTGAAGCAGATCCAAAACTCATTTGCACCATATCATAGGAAACAGTAGTGATTGACTATTAAAAACTTCTTGTGGACTACGAAAGTTTTGGATCAACCTGATATTTGTTTTTTCCATTCATCCTGATCTTTGTGACCTTCTCAGCAGGTTGGACTGCAAATAAACTTTACCGAAACATTATGAAAGGCCCTAGGAAGTTTTTAATAGTAGGATATTCAATCACCACTTTTTTTCTATAGTATGGCCCACTCGAGATTTGAATCTGCTTCATTTTTTGGATTATATGCCTTAAAACGATCTGATAGACAGCATGGATGCAGAGTAAATACATCAAGGTGTGACCATGTAATGGCCGCACCGTGTCCCTCCCGTGAACTTTACATGAATCATGTGGACCAAGCACGTTTGTAGTTAGAGCTGTATGCGAACCGAGTTAGCTCGGTTAACTCACTACACTCAACTCAAGAAAGCTCAATTCAACTCGGTTAGAAACTGAGTTCGAGCTGAGCCAAGCTGATTTTTGGAGCTCGAAAAAATTTTGAGCTGAGTTCAAGCTTGTCCAAGCTCAAATCAGCCCGGATTGAACCTCAACTCGAATCAAACTCTGACTGAATTGGTCAAGTGACTCAGTTATTTTGATATTGACGTTGCTCACAAGTGTTTGATAAAATGACTCAACGAAGTGGTATTTCGGGAGCATGCAATCTCTGCAGGACCGGCTAGTGGCGAGGAAGGTATGATACGAAACAAATCACTACAAAATAAAAAATAAAAAATTACATGATAAAACTACCCTAGTATTTTGATTTTGATGTTGCTAATCGAGAGTTTGATGTAATGCCTACAAACTACTGCTGCTATTTTGCGTACTACGAGAAATTGAAGGTGCATTCCATGTATTTGAGAAAATGTCATGGAGGCTTGAACTTGGCTCAAAGTAGCCCGGGTTGCTGACCAAATTGAGTCGAGCTGGCCAATCAGGCTCGAGTACTAAACCGAGCTGAGTTCAAGCTGGGTCAACTATCAAGCTGTGCCAAGCTCGTCTTGGTTCAAGTCGTATACAGCTCTATTTGTAGTGCACATGGACAACATATGAGGTGGGCAAGATGAAGATGATGGGATCAAAACTCAACTGGGTTCATTCATTTGGTGGGTCTACCTTGTACTAAAACAATGGACAGTTTAGGAAAAACTCACCCAGAATTCATATTCAGTGTAGACACCGGCCCACCTGATGAGTAGGTCGGAGTGGCTTTTGTGTCAGATAAGTATTACGGTGGACCCCACCACTTGCAATGATCAGTATCCTAAAAGCATATTAAGAGCATTTTGGTAGGTGATGCATGCGCGGCTAGAAGACCTCTGGAAAGTAGTGCTACAGGACATCAAAGTCGAGCCCTATGGCACTTCCAAATGGAAGCCGATCAGGTGCGGCCCCGCCTCACCCAATACATGTGGCCCTGATTGTAGGGTCCACCTTGATGTATATTTTGTACATCCAGGCTGTCCATCCGTCTTTCCAGCTTATCTTAACACACAATCCCAAAAGATGAAGCATATCTAAATCTCAAGTAGACCACACCACAGGAAACAGTGGTGATTTTAAACTTCTTATGAGCCACAAAAGTTATGGATCAAGCCCATATTTTGTTTCCCTCCTATCTAGGTCTGTGTGACATTATCAACGAGTTAGATTGCAAATAAACATTACAGTGGGCATTATGGTGGATCCTCTTTTAATAGTGGGCATTCAATCACCTATGTTGCTACGTCCACCTGAGATTTGGATTTGTTTTATTTTCTGGATCATGCCCCAAAATGAGTTAGAAAAACAAAGTGAATGTATAAAATATACATCAAGGTATGCCTCACAATTAGGGTCGCAAGTACTGAAAATTAAGATTATTTGATTATCTTACTATGAAATTTGTGGACAGGTATTGGACGGTGAAGATTAAAAAGAAATAAGATGATCATATTTCAATAAACAATGGTTGGCAAATCAGCGGTTGAAATTGTTCAATCAAACTTATATAATTTAGTTGTGTACCAAACTCATTTCTCAACTACCAACTTTACATGTGCTGACCTGGCATGTTTATAGTACATCTGAACAGTGTATAAAAGGTGGGGAAGATGATCTGACTCAAAACTCAGCTGGGTACATTCATTTAGGTAGGCGACCCTCGTACTATAACAACAGAGTTCAGGAAAAACTCGCCAACCATACATAGTCAGTGCACACATTGGCCCACCAGATGAGTAGATCGGAATAACTTTTGCGTCGGATAAGTTTCATGGTGGAGCCCACCACATGAAATGATCAATGTCCTGCAAAGACGTAAAGCGCATTTCCGTAGATGGCGCTTGTGTGGCTGTATGACTTCTTGGAAGTAATGCAGTAAGGTGCGGATCGGGCACAAGCCTCCTGTCAGGGGCTACCATGATATATGTGTTTTATCCATGCTGTCCGTACATTTGGTAGGTTATTTTAGGCTATGAGCTAAAAGCTGAGGTACATCTAAGCCATGGTGGCAATGACGTATCCGTCAAAACCTTTTAGAGCTTACAGTGACGTTTATTTGCCATCCAACCTGTACATAAGGTTAAAAGGAAAACAAAAATATTAGCCTGATCCAAAACTTATGTGGTTGAGACATTTTCAACGGTAGCGTTCAATTCTCACTACTTCTATAGAAATTGCCTCCTTTTGGGGCACGTATCTAAAATAATCTCTAAAAATAGATGAACGTCATGGATAAAACATATACATCATGGTAAGCTCTACAGAGCCTCAAATACCAGCATTCATCTCAGACATCCAAGTTGAACTATATACATGAGGTCTTAGTATCGATCCCTAGTGGGAATGGCTAACATGGAGTGTGTGTACTGACATGGGTGTATATGAACAAGCTAACCCCAAAAAAAAAAAAAAGTCAAACCGTATACCATGGTAGGGCGTGCTTGATGATAGGCAAGCAGTCTGAAATTGCACATATGGCACATCAGCAATTTAAATTAAATTATTTAATTTATTATCTTGATTTTAGCAAACAATGAATCAAAGATTGGAATTATTTCTTATACTCTGATTTCTCTTGTTTTATTTAAAAAAACATATATAAACTTTGTATTGCTGCTAGTGAACAAATATATATTTTCAAATCTTGTAAAATTCTCTGCTCTTTTGTTATTATTGTTATGGGAAGATCTGAGCCCTTTACAGTTCCGAGGACCGACATCGTTCTAGTCCGGTTGGATCCGCAAGAATATCCAAAACGACGAACACCACTGAAGAGGAAGACCTCCAGAATGTTTAATAAATAACTGAAGCCTAGTCATGCTCCGCTCGGTCTGGAACTCGGTTCGGGTTCATGACAGAAGATGCGTCTAAGAAAGAGAACTTCATGTCAGGCCCGAGCGGACCCTTACACGACGACCTTAAGCCGAGTAAGGTGAGCTTCCACCAAAGAAGGCCACCCGAGCCGAACCCTAGGTCGGGTAAGGAGAGGTCCTACCAATGAACGACGGCCCGAGCCAAGGCCCCGTCCTCGTCTCCGGCTTCGTTTGAAGAAGCACCTCCGAGCCAAGAGCTCGTCCTTGTCCTTATCCTTATCTTCCTTCAGAGAATAGATGTCCCGAGCCGAGGTTGGGACGAAATGTGGGTATGTTATGCTCCAAACTAGGAAACTACCTTAAGAAGACACAGCCAACTGTCACGCCCGCAGATACACGCGATATGTCATACGATTTTCAGATTACAGGCCGTATCTCCACGATCATACAATCCTGATGATTGAGTGAATCGTGCCGAGATTAACTAACATAGATCATCCGACAAACAGGTATAAATACAATGAGATCCCATTGCTACAGGTACGCAACATCTTGCACTCTCTCTCTACTCTCCAGCTTAGACCCAAATTCTCTTGACCTGACTTAGGTATCGGAAGGTCCTCCAGTTTAGCCAGTGTCTCCTTTGATCACTACTTGTGTGCAAGTTCAAGACGCAGAAATGGTTCGCAGTTCACGAGATCGAGGGGAGAGCTGATCAGATTTTGTCCTCAACAATTATTATTATTATTATTATTATTATTATTTTGTGTGTATGATTTTATTTTACCCATTAATCATATATGAGTGTTGTGGTTTCACGTGTGAAGCTTAGTTAAATAAAATTACACCACGTGCTCTTTTTTGTGGTGTTGCTCTCTTTCGTGATGTTTCTATATGAAAGGAGAGTAGACGTAGAAAGTGACCATTTCATTTTTTAAAGGTATTTCTTAGTAATAAGTTCTTGTAAAGAGGAAGAGTAATAAGTCTTGTGGTTTTGTTTATTTTATTTTAGTGTAAAAGAAAGTCTTGCGTGTTGTAATGTGGTTGCAAAGCATATTGTCAAGTAATATAAATCCATCTCCAAGGAGTTTCAACACAAGGTCTTGGGTGAAATCCCACTATGGCGTGTGTGGGTGTGTGGCGGGTGGCGTGTGTAAAAAATTTAAAAGAAATTAAAAAAAAAAAAAAGTAATATAAATCCGTCTCTCGTATCTCTCATTTTATGTGTGGCCAATTAATTATTGTTTAATTTAGCTCTTTTATTTTATGATTTTATTTTGCTTACGTTAATTGATCATGTGCCGGGCTTTGCAATATTATTCAACCTATCTAACTCAAGTCAATGGTTTAATAAATGCCATCTGTTCCAGTGTTAAGGGCCGGTTTGATTTTCCCTCTTCCATATAAATCCCTTGTAAACAAGTAATTATTATTATTTCACTCAGTTTGAAATTGCAATAGCATTTTGACTTCAAAAGTCGGTCCAATAGTGTCAGCTTAAATTTGTGGCCCCACCGCAATGTATATCATATATCTGTGCAGCCCATTCATTTTACCAAAACACTTTGGAGGAGGAGCCAAAAAATGAGGGATCCAATGCTCAAGTGGCCCACACAAAAGGAAACAATGGCCTTAATATGTCCACTGAGCCCAACGTTGATGTTTATTCGTAATCTAACCGATTCATAAGGTCACGTTGCATCCCAAAATTCTGGTTGATCCAAAAGACAGGTGGGTCACACCAAAGGGCAAAGTGGGAATGGGGATTCCCACTATTAAAACCTTTCAGATTGTACGTGGGGTTCACAGTGACTTACATATGCATTCCCAGCCATTCATAACATGCACTGCACCGGATGAATGGGAGAAGCAAAAAATGTGTTTTCATGATTTTACACGGTGTGGCCCACTTGGGTTTTCAATCAGCCTGATTTTTTGTTTTACTCAAGAAAATGAGGGTTAAAATATGATGTACGGAGTGGATTTGGTCCTACCATATGATGGGTCCCAAACACGTAGTTACAGAATAAGCTTATTCTACATCCCTTGTAGCGGCGGCTTCCTTGATTCAGGGTTATTTCTGTAATTTCGTAAGCCTAAGGGCGAGCGTCGGTGCTCAGGAAAGACAAATGGCAGTTTCGTTATTTTGGGAGGAAAAGGGGCATTTTCAGGTTTCCTCCGGAACAGAACGTAGGACGGATGGTACTGAACGAATGGCGTGTGGGCCCACGAGAACATGAGGTCTCCGTGAGCATGTCGGACAGCCGTATGGTCGTTCCGTATACGGTCTCTTACTATAAGTGAAAGGATCTTTAATGATAAAAAAAAGAGGGGGAAGAAAGCATACATTTTCCAATCGCTCTCTGGTACATCGCGATGAACCATTCTTTGTTCTTCTCCACTGGCCACTGTACACGTAGCCATATTTCGGAAAATCTGGACCGTCTGTACGGATTCCCCTAGAGCAAGGCCACCAATGTGTAACGTGAAATAGATAATCCTAGCCTTTCGTACCACCATTTTGTATTTTCATGGTCCATGGTGGTCGTAGATCCAGTCACCATTCAATGTTGGCTCATCAGAAGGGGAGTGTTGGGCCCACCAGGTGCAAAGCCAAAGCATGGAGGCTCATAGCCTTCTGATCAACCTCGATTCTCCTCATTTGTATTTCCGATGTCCATTAGAAGGTCGCAGCTCGGATGGATCGGACTGTCCATTTGCACGGTTTTGGTTAAGTGGGCTATTCACGATGAGCCCACCATGAATCACCAACCACAAGAGTACACCAACAGCTATTAGCGGCAACGATGCTCTGTTCATCGCGATGAACCAGAGTCAACAAGGTATTACTTGCATTTGACACCCAGAGACAAAATCATGTAAATTCATATATCGTAGGAAGGATGATACGGTACTTTCGGTAGGACCGGAATACGGTAAAGCCATCTCCTGGTAGTACACTTGACCGGTTATGTGTCAATCAGGACCGTCCACCTACTGGGCTCCAACTATTGATGTGAAATGTTTACCAAAAAAACATGGATTGGATCATCCTAGACGTTCGGTCATTGACATTCAAAGCAACGGTGAGAAATAAAGCAATGGATAGGATTGTCTGTTACGTTTATCCGCTGAAACATGAGCCATCGAAGATGGGACCCACTAGATGGGCCAGTACCGGTTGGTACATGAGCTTCCCATGCGTGCTGTGGTGAGATTGGTCTATCAAAATTCCGGTTATACCGGCTGTACCGGATCATGTTCCATGTGGTGGGCCCGTTGATGCTGATATGTTGAAGGTAGTTGGTTCCAGAAAAATACAGTTTGATGGGGAATATTTGTCATTTAGCCCAAGACCAGAACGTGGGTGATGTAGGGTCACATGCACGCACCATGGTTTGTGACTCGACCAGATCCTAACTCGGTCCGACTCGTTGGGTGGATCCCTAACCGTGGGGCCAACTGTGATGTCTGCGCCTTACATCGACACCGTCCATCCATTTTTACAGCTCATTTTAGGGCATGAACCAAAAAAAATGTAGTAGATCCAAATTTTAGGCGGACCATACCACTGGAAACAGTCGTGATTGAATCCTCACCATTAAAAACTTCATGGGGGCTACCGGAATGCCTATTTTCCATCCAATCTGTTTATAAGGTCACAAAGATCTGGATGAAGATACCGCACAAATATCATCTTGGTCCAAAACTGTTGTGGCCCAAGAGAAGCTTTTAATGGTTGATTACCACTGTTTCCTGTATTATGGTCCACCTGAGATTTAGATCTGCTTCATTTTTGTCATCATAACCTAAAATGAGTTTTCAAAACAGATGGACGGTGTGGATATAAGGAACCTACGTCACGGTGGGCCCCACGGTCAGGGATCCCACCCACATAGGTGGATCCGCGCGCCCCGCAACTCGGACGCGTTGATGCGGTGGGACCCACTGAGCTACGATCTGTTAGATGCTGAGGCCATCCGCGCATGGGAGGATTGAAGAGCAGGCTCTGTACATAGGGGGTGGTACAGAATAGACGTGCAACGCATTTGATTGCGGCCCTCCTTGAACATGCCTCAAGGCAGGAAAAATCGCTGGCCCACTCATCGTGCGTGCCACGTGTACACCAATTCCTGGACCGTCCAGTTTCCTGATTTATAGGCCAGGACATGTTTATGGTGGACCCCACTAGAGAATGGCACACGTGTCTCTATACTTCTTCAGTCGTCTTTTCTTCTTTCTTTTATTATGCGGGTTGAGAGGCAGGACACTAATTTGGGGAGCCCTTGCAACGAACGCTTGGTGGTTGGACCCAACAGTGAAGTGTGAGTAACATCTACTCCGTCCATCACGTGAGCCACCTTCTGTTACGAATACAACGTAATCAAAAACTCGAGTGGGACATACCAAAGGAACCATGAGAATGGAGATATGCCTACCACCAAAGCCTTTCCAGGGCCCACCGTGATATTTATATGCCATCCGCACCGTTCATAATGTGAGTCCCAACAGAATATTGAATGCAAACAACCAAACATGATACTGATTCAAAACTTTAGTGGACCCCAAGAAGTTTAATTGGGGAGCAAATTAGGTGCGGCCCTGACTGTGGGGCCTACCTTGATGTATGTGTAGTATATCCACACCATTCATTCATTTTTCCATATCATTTTAGGGCAATGAGAGAAAAAATGTAGCATATACAAATTTTAAGTGGACCACATTATAGGAAACAGTGGTCATTAAACTCCCACCATTAAAAACTTCTTACGGCCCACCATAATGTTTATTTGTCATCTTGCCTTTTGATAAGTTCGCTAGGACATGGACGAAGGGAAAGACAAATAATAACTTGATCCAAAACTTTTGTAGCCAACAGTGACTTTTCAGTTAACCATTGTTTCCCACGATGTGCTCCACCTGAGATTTAGATCTACTTCAATTTTCGTCTCATGCCGTAAATAATCTGAAAAAAAATATGGGGGGCTAAGATATACTATAAATACAATAGGCTGGGCCACACCATGTTGGGTGAGGCCAAGGCCATTCCCATTTAATTGTTGGCTCACTTGAGTTTTAATTTGCCGGCCCTGCTTTGAATGTATATTGCATCCGGCATCCAATGGAAAAGCATCATGTGGTGTTATGCATAGGTGGTCAAGTCCTGGTCCCGGCAAGGTCTCCTATAAGCCTGATGTATGTGTTCTATGAGCTTACAAATTAAAGTAAGCTCTGTGGGGCCCACTATGCTATATGCGTCTGATCCAAGCCATTATCCATTTGCATGAGTCCAAAATTGAAGCATATCCAAAGCTAAAGTGGAGCACACGAGGTAAACCGTTGGATAACAACGTCCACCATTGAAACATTTTGGGGGCCATAGTGATGTCTATTTGACATCCCACCTATTCATAAGGTCACGTAGACATGGATGAAGGGAAAACACAAATATCGGCTGGATCCAAAACTTACATGGCCCCAAGGAGTTTTCAAGATGAATCAATGCCCACGGTTTCTCGATATGCCTCAGTTCTAGGTTTGCAGTTGATCGCCTCTTTATCCACTGTCCGTTTGTCATGATATTTGGTGGAGCATCCTGAGTTTAGCTGGAGTCCCGTTATCCATGCCAAGCTCAGTTGAATCTCTTTTCTATAATTGGCATGGGGATTCTGGTGGAGGTTTTGGAAAAAGATAGTGGAGGATTCTCCTTCTAGGAGTGCTTTGGGCCGTCTCGATTGGGAAAAACAACCGTTGTTTTCGGAACATTAGTCTGGAAGGCAGGTGTCTTTTCTAGAGTTCTTATGCTCTTTAGGGATTGGACCTCCTTAGGTGCCTTGTTTCTCTGAGCTTCTTTTGCCAGTCTTGGGATTGGTCTATTGTTTATTATGGTCTCTTGTTTTGCCTTGTTTTGTTTTCCTTATTGTGTTGTTATTTCTTCGCTGTTTTCCGGGTTCTCTTCTAATAAAATATCACCTTTCAAGAAAAGAAAAGAAAATTCTGGGCTACGCCCTAAAATGAGCTAATAAAGTAGTTGGTCTGCATGGATAAGATACATACATCATGCTGGGTTAAGACATATACATCACGGTGGGCGCCTCTCATAGTTTACTCCATAGGTTATAATGTAATGAGTTTCTGACTGCACGATCTGTCCATGTTTTATTAATGCCATCCATCTAGTTTTTTAGATCATTTTAAAAATTGAGCTTAAAAAAGAGATGAATCCAAGGCTCGAGTTAGGGGTGTACACGAACCGAGCTAGCTCGGTTAGCTTGCTTGACTTTTTTTTTTTAAATATATTTTTTTAATTTTAACACACGCACGCACACACGTCACACACTCACGCTAGTGGAATTTCACCACTTGTGGGTACTCGAACCCTTGACCGGGTGTTGAAACTCCTAAGAGTCTACCGCCCGAGCAAGAGTAAGGACCCTTAGCTTGCTCGACTTGACTTGACTCGAAAAAGATCGATTCGACTCGGTTTGAAGCTGAGTTCAAGCCGAGTTGAGCTGATTTTTTGAGCTCGAAAATGAGTTCGAGCTGGCCCCAGCTCGACTTGACTCGGATTGAACCCAGCTTGAATCGAACTCGGATTAAACTAGTTTGGTGACTTGGTTACTTTGATATTGATGTTACTCACCAAGTGTTTGATGAAATGACTCAACGATGTGTGGCGGGTGGTAAGGAAGGTATGTATATAAAACAAGTACCATTTTTTCTTGATTTTTATGTTGCTTAGAAGGTGTTTGATAAAATACCTGTAAAACCACTGCTACTGTTTTACATACAGTGAGATTTTGAAGGTGTAGTCCATATGTTCGTGAAAATGCTGCACAGGCAAACTCGGCTCGAACTCAGCTGGCCTGAGTTGCTGATTGAACCGAGCTGAGCTGGCTTGTCAGGATTGAGGACTAAGCCAACCTGAGTTCGAGCTAGGGTCAACTAGTAGCTGAGCCGAGTTCGAGCTGGGACTCAGTTTGACTCGATGTACACCCCTAACACTAGTAGACCACAGAGAGGGATAAACCCCTAACACTAGTTGACTCGATGGTTAATTGTCATCTGACCTATTCACAAGGTCATATCATATAAACTTGGATGAAGGGAAAACTTAAATATTAGTTATCCAAACCTTCCATGGGCCTCAAGAAGTTTTCAACGGTAAGTGTTCAATCCCTACTGTGTGGCCTACTTGAGCCGTGGATTCATTCTTAGGCCTATATTTTAAAATGATATGGCAAAATGGATGGACAGTGTGTATAAAGCCCACACATAATGGTGGCCCCTAAGAGCCCCTGTCCGATCCTAGCTATGGACAGGTGCGGTTGTACCTAATCCACGACATGTCGTCGCACCCAAGAGAGTTCAACCCTTACTGTGGGGCGTACCTTGATGTATGCATTCTATATCCACTCTGGCCATCCATTTTTATAGAACATTTAGTGCATGAGCCCAATAATGAAACAAATCCAAATCTTAAGTGGACCATTGTAACGCCTCGAATTTTTACCAACCTGGAAATAGATGTCCTTAGGCAATGGATCGATCATAACACCTTATTAACTTTCCAGAACTCAATCCCAAAGCGTAAAGTCTCTTTTTAACCATTTTCCTTCGAAATCTCACCTTTCACCATCCTATTCTTCAAAGTTTTCTAAACACATTCATAATACACACCAATCCTAGGGTATAAATGATGAAGAACAATACCGAAACTAAAAATTACCATAAATAGTAACTAAATGGATAAAATGAGTTTTTGACCCTTAACCTTTTGAAATCTAACAAAATAAATAGGTTAGTTAGATAGATTAGCGTCTCCTACCCTCAAAATCATATATTGCACGTCAAATAAACTCATTCCGGTTTATAAATTAGACCCGAAAATGCCTCACACGGACACGAGGGCCAAACGACACAATTCGGGGGACCTGAGGTGAGTCTCGCATGTATCCGGCACCCCCCGGGGGGGGAGGACATCGCCCCTGGGGCGAGCCATCACCACAAAGTCCAGCGACCGGCAAGGATCTCGCCAGTTTGGTGAGGCCTCGCCACCAAGTGGGACTAACAGGGCCGCAGCAGGCCGACAGCCCGTTTTCGGCAGAAAAATTATACATATTCTTCCAACTTTGAAAAATCATATCTCCATCGTTATAACTCCGATTTAGGTGATTCAAAAGCCATATTGAAGCTTGATAAGTCTAGTTTTATATAAAAATAATTGAAAAATATAATAAAATATTTAATATAGTTAAATGTAGGTCGTTGTGACAACTATCAGAAAATTATTAGTTTGGATAATTGCTGCTTCTGGAATTTTTAGAATTTTTCTACAATACAAAATCTAATGAAATTTGGTAGGAATGAAGTGGACTTGATAAAGAACTATTAGAAAAATAATTAAAATAATATACCTACTAAAAGTTCTAGAAAGGGGCGTAAAACTGCCCTAAGACCTTATTCTATCGTAATTAGGGCACGATTTAGTTAAGTGCTAAACAAAACAATCAATAGAATTAGCTCGAACTACTTTAAATACAAATTTTAAGACTCAAAATGTGTAGAATCATTAACGCTACATTATCTTGAAACTTAGGATCCATCTCAAAACCCAGTTGCTCTCGGGAGCACCTTAAAACTCCGTATCGGACTTAAACCGCATGTCGAAAGTTCGATTACCCCGAAACCATATGGTTATGACCGCCTTGCTGGACTTGATAACTCCCTCAAAAATTAAGTCCTAATAGTGTCTAAAAATGCACAACTTGAGCCCAGAGCAGAGTGAGCAAAGTGTGTGAGAAACGTGAATGTTTTAGAAATAAAAATTCAAATTTAAGTAATCTGAGTCGTGTCGCTTGCAGGCCAAATATAAGAATTCAGACCGTTAGAATTCGACCCAAATACACCCTCGGATCAAGAGAAATGTCTCACACATGTCAATGTACTTGTGACCCTGATCGAGTGCCCGTGACCATTGAACTGAAACTGGTCCGCTACGGCTAATCTGTAAATCCGATCGGAACGAAAACTCAGCCTGACCTAGATCCATGGTCAGGGAGCTTAATTGCGATCGCATGTGGAAAAAGAGCCACTAGAAGTGCTCCATTGGACCGGAACGGTCCGTATTTGGATATAACCTAAGTATACCTTGGCCTTGGGGCCATTCCCATCAAACTTGGGCCTATATAAGGACCTTAAACACTCCCTCTTATATATCATACGAATTTTGCAAACCCTAAGGGAAAGAAGAGAGAAAAGAGAAGAATAAAGTGAGGAAGAGAGTGAGAGATAGATATTGGGATCTTTCCCTGACGCTCCACGTGCTTAGCCACCACTCCTGTGTCGCTATATGGGTAATACCAATCTCGTTCTTAGGTAAGAAAACCTAACCTTAATCTGTTTTAGGGTTTCAGATAGTGTAAGTTATGAAATAGCTAACCTAATTTATGCTATAGATTGCCAATCTGCCGTAGACAAAGACTTAGCTTTAAAACGGAGTTCGTTACGAGTCTATCGGCGAAAGGTGAGGACTATAAACGTATAGGTTATAGTTTTCAAAGCTTTCAATATCAGTTAATGATTTATAACTGACGTGGGTGCTATTTTACATGTAAAATGCGTCGTCTGTTTCGTTTTACAAGTATATATGAACTATATGACATATAGTGTATTCTATGTATATGTTGTGATATTTGAATACGTATGGAATTTGAAATTATGTCTAACATGATTATCTGTCGTGGATATATGCTTGTTATATATGCAACAACTCCTTAACGAAAGGACTTGCCCTAAATCACGCCATGGCCAATATACGTTATATATGTTAAAGTGTGTAGCCCAAGTGTTTGTGAAAATGATTAAATGAATATGGAACTCGGATTCATACAGGCTATGATTATCCGTCGTGGGTATATGCGTGTGGTATACGGGGCAACTCCTTAGTATAAAGATTTACTCTAATACGTGCTATCACCAACATACGTCATGTATGTTGGAATATGTAGTCTAAGTGTTTGTAGAAATGTCTAAATGAACAAGTGTGTAATAAATTGTACTTTATATGGGTATTAGGAAGAGATTCTCAACTATCTTAACGATGTGTATGACTTCCTCCATGTAACTTATATTCTTTATCTGTTTTACTTAGACATTGCTTATGTGTGAATTCATGGTTAAGTTGAAATCCATCAAATGCTCACATGCTTATATGATTGGAATTGTTGATTCATTACTGTTTTGATTAGCTTGTATGATTATCTGTTATAATTGAATGTGTTTGGGACTATGAAATAGTCCAGGCAATCGGTAACAGATTCTGATTTGGTGGCTGAAGTTGTTTCGTCACATAAGTCGTGATCGATGAATCCGAGCCGTACTTGGGATGTCGGCAGTGGTTAGGCCACACGGAGTGCTTACGCATTTCATGTCGATCAACTCAACGTGCGCTCGTACTAATCGAGCTCGTCCAGTAACCCGATTGACCTGATGTATGTTCACCATGTATGGACGCTACTGCTTGAATCTAAGGTACCAAACTCACCAGTGAAAATCCCTTTAACCTTGGTACCTCGATCCGCTAAGACTCATGAGCTGGGCATGGTAGTATGGGACACCGTGGTCAAGCTGTCGGCTTACGCTGGGGTGACGAGCCTCCCCGTAGTGACCAGTGAGCAACCCAGACTTGTGAGCCGAATACGGTGGTATGAGACACTATATTCGAGTTGTCGGCCTACACTGATAAGGTGACGAGCCCTTTGTAGTGACCTCGAGTGTACACTAAGACTGCGTAGAGGCGACGAGCCCTTACTAGCAACAAGAGTACACTAGGCCTGCACTGATAAGGTGACGAGCCCTTTGCAGCGACCTAGAACCGTATCATCATATGAGATTTACTAGGATTGACGACCCTAGAATGGATCATTGTTTGAGAATTGATATAAGGGAGGTACCTTAGCTTCCCAATCCTGCTGTATGAAAAGGACTAATAAGAACTTGGTAATCAAACTCATGCACCGCATTACGTGTGTATTTGGCGTAGCAGGTTAAGCACTGAGGCAGTGTTTCATGCGCGATCATAAGATGAAGTCGCTAAGGGAGCGGAAGCAAGGGCATGCATCATTATTTCATATCATTCTTTCATTAATCACAGTACTTAGGGATGTTTGCTTGTATTGCGTTATCATTACTGCTTGACTGAACTGATAACATGTTAACCTTTGCTTTATTGTTCCACTGAGTTGATCACTCACTCCCACGTTACGGGACGGTGTTGTACACACCAACCAGGCTCTGTCTTAATTGTAGGTGTTGGCGAAGCTTACGAGGCGGAGCCAAACTTTTATGATGATGAGGAGGGTTTCTCCTATTTGCAGCTATCAGGCGTGTCTATGTAGACCGTGTTCTAATCGACGGGGCTTACAGGGATGCTGATTAGATATCTTTACACTTGTTATGATTGTATTTTGGAGCACACAAGTATATTCATTTTGTACATTTTGAGGGTATACATGTACATGTTTAACCTAGTAGCCTGATCATACTTCGGAGACTTACTACAATTCATATATCTTATACATCTAATACAGTCTTCCGCTTGCAAAATTCACTTGTCTCTGGAGTATGTGGTATAATCTCATTCATGTTTAGTGCACTAATATGGACAACATTTAATCATCATTATCTATGTTGCATAAGTGATGCGTTGGAACTCGGGAGTTGGACTTTTACTCTACCCCTAATTTTCAGGGCGTTACAACCATACCTTAGGAGACTGGTAATTGATCATTAAAAACTTCTTATGGGTCACAGAAGTTTTGGATCAAGCTGATGTTTGCACATTTTATTTTATTTTAAATCTAAATTTGCATGAACTTATCAATATGTTAGATGGCAAATAAACATTATGGAAGTATTATAAGGGGCTTAGGAAGTTTTGATATGCAATGCCCCTTTCCAATGAGGTCTATGAATCTCCAACAACACACTACAGGCCCGGCTCATTCTTTATGTATACGAGCTTGTTTATGGATATGAGCGTGGATGGCCCGTTTGGCATGGTGAAGCATTCAATCACTAGTGTTTCCTATAGTGTGGTTTACATGAGATTTGAATCTCCTGCGTTTTTTAACTCATGCCTAAAATCATCTAGAAATAAAGATAGATGACGTGGATGTATAATACATACATCAACATGGACCCACCTAATCCATGCACATAATCTAGGACAGGAGGCAATATGTGGTGGGAGCGGATTAGGCGAGACCTCGTGATGAGACCCGCAGAACTTGCTGACGTCATTACACCAGCTATATAGCTGGTGTGTGGTACACCAGCCAATCCGCTTCCCAAAATTGATCTGGAAAAACGGATGGACGGCGTGGATACAGAATACATTCATCAAGGTGGGCCCACAGTGAGGGGCCGCACGGTCTTGGGTGAGTCGGGGGTCTCAGTAATCCACTCCCATCCGTGCTAGGCATGAGATCCACCGTAAAAAACGTAAAAATTTTCAAAATCTATTAATGATCTTGCACTTTTCGCCGTGCTCTGTGCCTAACATAACATGCGCCCTTGATGCCTTTTCAGTGGTGCTGGAGACTGAATGTGTTACGGACATCAGAGTGGGCTCATGGAGCTTTTAGTTGCACGGGCTACCTGCAGCAGCTGCGTTGGAATGCACAAGCACAAGCAAATCACGGAACCAACGATGTAAAAGAGTACTAAAAGAAATCACCGCAGAGCCTATCTTGATTGAAGCTCATCGCATGCTGAGATCGCCACTTAGTAGTACTGGGCCCCACACCTTATAGATGTACATGTGACAACTATCCGATCATATGACACTTGTTACTCTACGGAGAAGCCTCGCGCGAGTACAGTTTTGAATCTTACTTATGCCCACACGTGCCATGAGTATGACGTGTCGAAGATCTGGGCCATTCATCAGCGGACCAACGACGAACCATGTGTTCCCTGACAGTGAAAATCTGGCTGGTCCATCCATCAGGCTGCCGCATGCACAAAATATGGCCAACCGTCTCCAATCAATGTATAAGAGCGGCCCACCTGATAAACGAACCGTCATGGCCTTTGGGTCAAGACAACTGCAATTTAGGCCCACTTGATGAACGACCAGCTCCTCGCATACAACTGCCATGTTGGCACGCGTGGGGCTGCAAGTAGCATTCATTTATTTATTTGCGCTAGCATTTTTTATTACTCCGTAAATCAGGTGGGCAATTTTTTGATATTTGATGACGCTTGAAACACCGTCACTTTGAGATGGTACACGTCGCACATATAACTCAAATCAAATCGACTAAATTGGGGGATAGACTGTCAACAAGTAGCAGTCGAAAAATAAGATTGGTTGAACAATCTTAACCTTTGATTGGTGGACTCATTTTCGTTTAAATAATACCATTGGATATTTTCATTTTTAACCCTCCGATGAATACCCTCCGATTTGATAGGCATGTAATCTAATTGGCGCTTGGTTTGTTTTCTGCTGTGTGTAGTATGCACAGGCTTGTCAAAGTCGGTAAAACAGCTCCATTCAAACCAACCAACTTCGACCTTAATCATTAAAATAAACAAATACGTCTAATGTAAATCTATGTTATCATATTCTGGGAAGATGAGCCCCGGTGAGGTCATTTGTAAAAATTTATATTAATCAACTAGTATCTTTCTTTGAAAATGGATTACTTTATATCTTTTGAAAGAAGGTGCTTTTAAAATATCAGTGCAATCAAATAGAAGTAAAAACTCACGATACGTCACCAAGATCAAAGGTAAAAATGTGTATTTAAAAGAATGGTATGATATTGGATGAATGACAAATCCACCGTATGAGCATAAATTTGAATTACAACTAAAGATTATATCAAAGAATTATCACAATTATTAGAATAAATTGAGATCAAATATAAATTAATAAATTGGATTGGCCAGATTATTTTTGAGATTTTTAGCATTTTTGAGATATCTTACTATGTTGAATTCATTTGCTATTTATAAAGTTCTATTATAGCTTATTCTTTCATATCCTTTTTACATTACAGCAACGTTTACAATAGTTAAAAAATATTTCTCTAAATCTTTCCTTTTATTACGTTTCTTCATATGATTGGTCATCTTTTATCAATCAAGTTTTGCTTTGGTTGCTAATCATTTATCGCCCACACATCGGCCGCATTACTTTTGTTGGTTATCTGATGGCGTGTACTATTAATTCTTTTAGATTTTTTTTCTTTAATATAGTAATCGAACCATTGCCACGTAATCTTACAATATATTTTTTTATCTTTCTTAATATGTTTCCATATGTCCGTTCTATTTTTAAACGCCTCTCACTGCTTGTTTCACTTCTAAATGCCTCTCGACCGGTCATTTCGCTCGTAAACATCTCTCGACTATTTGGTTTGCTTTTGGACACCTCTCAGTTGCGCCTCCTGGATGCATCTGAACTATCTGTTTTGCTTTTGAATACTTCTCAGTTATTTCATGTTTTATCATCTTGCCAGTTGTGATTCCATAAAAAACACTCTGAATATCTTTAACATGATATACATTTACCTTACTATAACATGCATCATTTTCAATTAGGTTTCTTAGAAATTGTCAGAAATAGGGTCCAACACTAGTAAACTTAATTAAATTGGTACCCATAATCTGGATGGGATGATTTGAAGCATGGACTCGGATTTTACAGTGTTTTATCTATTGTTGATGTAGAGCGGGTTGCGGACAATTACGTGGCCAAGATGGTTCAGAAAAGGCCCGGTCGATGACAGAAGTGATCCAGACCATCAGACCTTAAATCGGGCGTATTTTGCAATCCGGAATGAGTTATCTGACGTAAAATATATGATTTTGGGATAGAACGAGCTACTTTAGCCAGCCAACCCTACTATGCTGGGTTACCCAAGCCAGATTTGTGAAATACCGCTAGATCGATAGTCGTTTCCCTATTTTAATTTCATTTTTACTATAAATAGTAAGTTTTAGTTTGATTATAACTTTTCATCCGTTGGGCTTTGGGAGTTGCGTCCAACGTGAAAAGAGCTTAGAAAAATTAGGAGAACAGTTTAGTGAAGCCAAATAGGACACTTATTATTTTTGGCCGAAAACCTTGTGCACTAGTAGACATCACGATCGTGTAAGTTTACTATTTATAGTAAGTCGCGAATTCTAGGAGTTTTAGTTGTAGTTTGATTCCGATTTCTTTCTCATTGCTTGGTACCCTTATTTAAAGGGTTGTGAACTCATTTTTATTCATTCATTAATCAATTTTAAATTTATTAGAATTTATTTCTATTTTCTGCTTTTTTTTCCTCGTGGATTCGAGAAGTCTCTATTAGGAGTCTAGAGAAGTTCTGTGGATTCGGAATAGTTATCGTCTTGAGGAAGACGATGCTCGACCTCACATCCTTCCCTGCGTCAATTGTCCATTCATTTTTCTCTTCATTTTAGGGCATAGGCTAGAAAATGAAATGAGGTAGATCTAAATCTTAGGTGGACCACTCCACAGGAAAAAGTGGTGATTCAAAGCCCACCATTAAAAACTTTTTGGGGGCCCAAAAGTTTTGGATCAAGCTGATATTAATGTTTTACCTTCATACTGGTCCTTTGTGACCTAATCAACAAGTTTGATAGCAAATAAATATTATGCTAGGCTTAGGGAGTTTTAATGGTGGGCATTTAACCACGGAAGCTGATTGTGTACTTAGTAAACTTATGTATTTTATCCACTCGGTTCATCATTTTGAATAGATAATTTTATGGCTTGAGTCTAAAAAAGAAGCATATCCAAAGCTCAAGTGGACCACATCAAGGGAAAGAGTGTGCATTGAGCTTCTAGCGATGAAAAATTCTTGGGAGCCACAGAATTTTAGGATCATCTTGATATTTGTGTTTTTGCTTCGTCCATGTATGTGTGATCTTATAAACAAGTTGGATGACAAATAAATATCATGCCTGTTAGCCCTTCGAAGGTTTCAAAAGTGGAAATCATTATTCCCATCCTGTGGCGTGGTCCACTTGATAGTTGGATATGCTCAACCCCTAAAATGAGCCAGAAAAACAAATGGACAGCGGGATAAACTATATATGCTCACGGTGCGCCAACATAGTTTACACTGTACAATAAAAGCCTACTAAGTTACTCGGTACCAAAATCCGATTTCTTCAAGCACCACTGTTTCCAGTGGTGTGGTCCACCTGAGATTTGGATGTCTCATTTTTTGGTTCGTTCCATAAAATAAGGTGGAAAATGGATGAACAGCGTGGATAAAACACATACATCAAGGTGTAGCCAAAAGAGCTTTTCCATAACCATTGGGACCCAAACAAAACACGGGTCTTCCATCCTGGCAGTGATCAACGGTGAGAAACCGAGACATTGAGCAACGTTTTACATGATTTTAGGTAGAGAATGAAAATAGCAGACAAGGATAGGTAGTGGTATGCCATCCATGTCAAGTGCATGTCATGAATGCCTGCATGGCCTCATCCACACCATAAACACTCGCATTGATTGCATGCACTTGCCTGGTGATTTCAGCACTCCTTAAAGCATGCATCCCAACCGACACCAGCTATGCCCATGTCTCATCTTTTCATATGCTTGTCTCCATCCCACGGGTACATCACCCATGGATGACAACTGTTCATGTCCACATTTACCAAACGTGTCTCACCCACTTTAATAAATCCCACGGATTTACTGATATAAAAATAAAATAGTCCACGTGTAGTGTGTTCCAAAAACCATACCTGACCCGACAGTCGGATCAGACCAACGTGCCCAGACGGTTGAAACAGGCCAGGTTAACCTGTTCAAAAAGGGCATCAAACAACATGCTGAGTCCCGTTAGGTAGTAGCAGAATTTTAGTCTTATATATCAACCTAAATGAGATCTGTCTTGCTTTTGCTCGATGAAGTGATGTTGTGGTTAATTAATTATTTCTACGACGTGTGTCAAATACTATGAGAAGATCGTATGGCACATATGACATGTGTGGGAGTTGAAAATCTTTTGGCATAGGCAGAAATATTATACAATGACATATGTAAGACGCTTAAATGATACGAGGTAGCACACATGGCACATGAGTCAAGTGTGTGACTTATCATATGGGCAAATGCAAGACATGAAGCACACTAAAAGTTTTATAATGATACATTTGCGATACTTTAGCGTCAATGGCGATGGTATTTTGTAGTATATGTACATTACAAGAGAATAGTTTGGTATGTATCATGATAAATTAATAAAGATAAGTTTTATTTATTTATTTATTCATAAAAATAAATGAACTGCAACACTCATGTGCTGGTCTAGTCATTTTTACATATAAATAAGTAGCAGACAATGGATAAGAGCTTTATTGCTACATGCGCCTGGTTTAGCACCAAGAAGCCCAGCTCAACACTGATGTAAAGTGGGTCACAGACAATTTCATGACCAAGAAAGATAAAAAAAGGCCCGGTCGACGATGGAAGTGATCCGAATCATCAAAACTTAAAACGGACATATCTCACAAACCGGTATGAGCTATCGAACGTACTATATATATGATTTTCAGGTTGGACGAGCTAATTTAGCCACCCAACCCTACTATGTGATGTGGAGCGGGTCGCGGATAGTTTCATGGCCTGGATGGATAAAAAAAGGCCCGGTCGACAACAAAAGTAATTCGGACTGTCGGACGTTAGATCGGGCGTACCTCATAATTCAAAATGAGTTATTGGACGTAAAATATATGATTTTGGAGTAGAACGAGCTACTTCAGCCACCCAACCCCGCTACGTCAAGTCGCGCAAGCCGAATTTGTGAAATACCCCTGTATCGACGATCGTTTCCCTCTTTTAATTCCATTTTTATTATAAAAATTAAGTTCTAGTTTGATTATAACTCTTCATCCATTGGGCTTTAGGAGTCGCACTCAACGTGAAAAGAGCTTAGAATAATTAAGAGAACAGCTTGGTGAAGCTAAATAGGACACTTACTATTTTTGGGCGAAAACCTTGCGCACTAGTAGACATCATGACCGTCTATAAATAGTAAGTTTATTATTTATAGTAAGTTGCAAATTCTAGGAGTGTTAGTTGTAGTTTGCTTCTGATTTCTCTCTCAATGCTTGGTATCCCTATTTAAAGGGTTGTGAACTCGTTTATTTAATTCATTAATTAATTTCAAATTTTATAGAATTTATTTTCTATTTTGTTTGCATTCTTTCTCAAGGATTTGAGAAGCGTATGTGAGGAGTCCAGACAAGTTCTAGTGTATTCGGAATAGTTATCCTCTTGAGGAAGACGGTACTCAACCTCATCACGTTCATCCCTACATCACTATGCCAAGTTGCCCATGCCGAAGTTGTGAAATACCATCAGATCGATGGTCGATTTCCTGTTTTAATTTTGTTTTTACGATTTATAATAAGTTTTAGTTTGAGCATAACTCTTCATCCATTGGGCTTTAGGAGTTGCACCCAACATGAAAGTTCTTAGAATAATTAGGAGAACAATGTGGTGAAGACAAATAGGACACTACTTTTGGCCGAAAACCATGTGCACTAGTAGGAATCGTGACATCACTATTTATAGTAAGTCACGAATTCTAGGAGTTTTAGTTGTAGTTTAATTTTGAAACTTCTTCCATGGCCTAGCATCCCTATTTAAAGGGGTGCAAACTCGTTTATTCAGGTATTAATCAAATTACAAATTTTTTAGAATTTATTTCTATTTTATTGTTTCTTTTCTAGTGGATTCAAAAAATCTTTATGAGAATTCCAAAGAAACTCCACGGATTTGGAGTTATCCTAGAGGAAGACGGTACTCAACCTCTACATGTCCTTCCCTGCGTCAGTTAACACCAATGAAAAGCGCCACGCGCATATGTATAGGTGGGAGTCCCACGGTAAAAAGGGCAAATATTCATTTCTTGTAGAGAGTTTTTACTTTACATCACGAGTCCAACTGCCTGTACATGCACATGTGGTGCATTTTCGCTGGTGTTCGTTGCTGCGCCCCTTAACTCTAGCTAATTAATCATGAATTGAACTTTTGTTACCATTAAGCTAATAGCTATATATGAATTTTTTTTCATGCATGTATTCATTATTATTATTATTATATACATTGTATTTCTTTATTTAAACTTCATACATGGAGTAAGACAATATACAATAAAAAGAAAAGCAAAACTCAAAGAATTCTTCATAATATATAAGAAAATACGGAGAATTTTGCAAATCCTCTCAAGTTATCACAAGTAGGCTCAATTGGACCAAATTACTTTTTGAGAGTTGTTATTCTAAAACCATAGAATTGTAATAGATAGGAGCTATATATCTTTACACAGAACACATGGCGCATTGACCCGTCATTTGGTATGGCCCATTTAGCCTGATCGAAAACTTAAGTGGCCCACTCCACATGTACATGAACTAAGAGGTTTTACGAACATGAATTTTACATTTTTACATTGGTGTGACTCATCAGCTGAGTTTTTTATTGGACGGATGTTTTCTACGTATAGCTCGAATAATAGATCTCACCAGATGGATTGTGTGGATTTACATATACAACATAGTGGGACGCCTATGGGCATTAATTTTACCCTTTTACGTAATACAGTTATTGCAGACCGATTTCAGTCCAGATACATTGGGTGCGGATTAGGTGAGGGAAGGGTGACATCCTAGTGGGTGAGGCCCTTACCATGGGTCCCACCTTGATGTATGTGCTATATGTTCATGCTGTCCATTCATTTTGTCAAATCATTTTTGGGCATGATTCAAAAAATAGGCATATCCAAATCTTAGGTGGACCACACGGTAGGAATTGAATTCCCACTATTAAAAACTCCTGCGGGCACAAAAGTTCTGGATGCTGTTTGTGTTTTCCCTTCAACAGGTTAGATGACAGGTAAACATTAATTACAGTGAGCCCTTGAATATTTTAATGGTGGGCGTTCAATCACCACCGTTTTCGTGTGGTGTAATCCACTTAGGATTTGGATATGCCAACCTTTTGGGACTGTGACCTAAAATGAATTAAAACAGATACGCAACATAGATATACAACAGATCCATTAAGGTGAACCCCATGGCAGCCCATTTTGTGCCATCTTGGTCTCAATGCATGGCTCATGGCTCAGCAGCCAAATTACATTTCAACACTGAGATCATGGGTTCAAGTGCCCACAGATCTATCCATCCATGGGTGTGTGTTAAGATATATATATATATATATATATATATATATATATATATATATATATATATATATATATATATATATATATATATATAATTTCAAGGGCATCTAATAAAAGTGCGGAATACGGAAATTGTGTACTCCACACCTTAAAAAGGTGGAGTAAGAATCGCCCCTATTGAATTAGAGGGGCCTGATGCGGGATTCGACATCGGCCTAAAATCACGATGATCAAGGCCATCCAACCAAGGGACTGAAAACTGGATGGTAATACCATTTTAACGTTTTGTTCCACTTTGTAGCCCTCAATCAACTGGCCAGGATCATCCAATCAGAGTGATTTGGCGCTATATGCAATCCATATTGGACCCTGTCTATCCAACGGTGATGATAGGTGTGCTCACCTAGGCTCCTGCAGGGAATTTCGCACCAAGAAAAAAGGAGGAATTCTTCTTACTCAATCATCTTCCATGAGATATAGCCTTTGGGTCCAACAATCAGGCCTGAGTCCAAATTCCAGACCTGAAATTAATTGACAGCCAAGATTTACTTTTGATTTCTCCCTGACCCCGGCCCGGCCATTGGCTGCCCTACCATAACCATTATAGGCTACTGGTGAATTACACTGGTGTTGGGCCTGGGCCTAATTAGGACAGCTGGGCGCATATGAAAATGCTTTTATTTTTTTAACTTACCACTGGTTGCAGCTGTTCAGTCCTCATACAACCATGTAAAAGTAATGCAAATCATTGCATCATGGAATTTTCCGTGATTAATCAGTCTCCCCACAACAGACCAACGGCTAATCGGACGTATCCTTGAAACCCATTCTGACAGGATGGGCCCAGAGTATAGGTCTGGGCCCACCCCTGAAATATCGAATTCGAACAGCTGACCCAGCCCATTAACACCCATCAAGTGAGGATGCATGGTTTTAAGACTCGTAAGAGTCTGATACAACTCATCCATGGTCGACTCGGATTCTAGTGAGTCCCGACTCAACTCAGGGCACAACGAGTTGACCCGTGTCTCCAGATAGCATATGGTTGCATGATCTAGTGATCCAAACCGTCAATCTGGTAGGCCCTGTCTTAAAAAATCTTTCAGGTTTTTCCAGAAGAGTCCACTCATCCATCCCGAGGGTATGTCTGATCATTGTGTATGGTCATCCTCTGATGTCCAACACATTTGTTAGGCCATAGGAACGGTTGTGATGGTCGCACAGGTGTCCCACGTTGCCACGTGTGTTGTAGATGACCTGGCACTGTTTGACGAGCGTGATTCTGTGAAACCCGGGGAAGGTGAGTTGAACTAGCGTTTCCTATCATTGTAGAATTGAGTGAGATAGGACTCTCCTTTTGTCTCATGCGATGGTACTTAAAAAAAGGCTTTTGGAGCATTGCCTTTGGAAGCATGCACGCCTGCAAGTGGGATATGTTAGACTTTGTAAGTACGTGGTTATACCAAGTTCACATGTTTGGGACATAATCATTTCATGACAATGAATGCACACATCCATTCAAATTGGCCATCATAATCATCATAATGAGATGTGATCACCATTTGTTGATCTTGGTCCACTTCTCACATGGTGTAGACCTGCAGATAATACACACAATTTAATTTATGTATATTGAGATACTTCTACATATAAAATGTATATTTGCAAGGGACCAACATGGCATCATTGATCAGCATGATCGACTCTGTATCCAATCAGATCATGTAAGGCTATATGATGTATTAAGGATTGATCATTGGTTGATTGAATGAATCCCATAGGGTGATTACAAGTAACCGCTTGATCATTTACGATATGTAAATTGACCCACGTGTGTTGTAAAAGTAATTACCTAATTTATTTTAGTTTAATTGTTATGTGAGTATTTTATTCTCATAAGCGACTCTTGCGTCTTTATTATTCCATACTATGTGGCAATGTTGTAATGAGATGATGTTAATTTAGTGTATGATCTATTCGGCTAAGGTAGAAGCACACTAAGAAAGCAAACAAATCAATATTAGGCTATGGAGATAGATAAAGGAAGATGTAGATAATAGCACGATTGTGATAATTCACATAAGACTTATCTAAGGTGCTAAATCGGATTGATAGCTATATTTTTATGATTGTTTTTTATTTTTTTTATTTTTCATTTTTTGTTAATTTTTAACGGGCTTTAATCGATTAAGTCTATAAAGATAAAATCCGTTTGATATTAAAAGTAGTTACTTATGCATCATTATCGGTGCATTGTGCACAATTTGTACATGTGCACATATGGTATCAAACAAGCTTGATTGAGTGGGACCAAATCAATTGTTTACAAGAATGAATCATTTCTGATCTACTTATGGATATAGTGTAATGTCACCTCTTGTAGAAGACTAGTATCATAGGCTTGACATTGGATGTACTTAATTGAAATATGTGAATTATTATTTTTTATCAAGACAAAGCATGGTAATTTGGTGCACCTCATTACTACAATAACCTAAGCAAAGCCTATAAATAGGGGTGTCAATGGGCCAGCCTCAGGCCTGCACAAACAGAATTTTGAATAGGCCCAGCCCAAAACAGTTCCAAAACCAGGCTAAGGCCAATCCCAAGCCTGACCTGTTTACAGCCCTACCTATGAATATAGGTGGGAAGCTTTGGTTTGAAACACTTGTATTTCTCCTTTTTCTTAAGCCCTAGTCCGGAAAAACAATCTCTTATTCAAGAAACACAATACCACTAATCTAAATATCCTGTCGTGTGCACAATGTCATCTTCAGTCTTGTGTTAAAAACCAACATTTTTTATGAGTTTTCTTTCATCGCCCTATATTTTCATATAAGGAAGAAAACAATCATGGTTACAAATTTGATGTAATTTCGTTCTAGAAATTTTGTTAATTAGCATACTTGTAGTGCTTTTGCTAAATGAATCCGTGTAACAATAAGATGGCAAGGCTTATAGTATGAACTTTATCTTGTTCATTCGCAACAAAATATTTTCTATGCATTTGAAATATATATATATATATATATATATGTTTTTTTGGAGAGTTACTATTTCACCAATCGAGTCATGGGTATCTGACATATTCATACCTAATGATTTTCCAAGAAGTGGTGACGGAAAGTATAACTTGTACAAATCATTCAATTTTCCAATTCGATCCAATTCATTCATTCATAGAGCTATTTAGACGATCGCAGACATTTCTAGAACATCTCTAACAGAGGAACAAATAATCAATTTTGAAAGAACTTATTGTCAGCTTCTTTCAGATATAAATCTATTTGCTCTAAAAGGTAAAAACTTGCATTAGTATCTCAGTTTCAATTCAAATATGAGTTTAATTCACACTCCATGTCCTGATAAAGATTTACTATCAGGAAAGAGGAAAAAGGAAGTCTTTGTATAAAGAAATGCGTTGAGAAACGGCAGATAGATATATATGTGGATGTCTGGTCTCACAGGCTCTGCCGGGCATACTCATCACGGGCTGTGCTAAGGCCTTTTTGCTTTGGCTCGTTATAGTCGTGGGCCTGTTTTTGCTGGCCCGGCTTGGACAGATCTAGGATCTGCCTGGGCGCAGCCTCGATAATTCAGAGCTCAAAACAGTAGCTACTCCGTGATGGGCTGATGAAGTCGGGTGGGTCTGCTCAGGCCCAGGCCCATCCATGAGCGAGATGGATGATAGGCGGGCACTAGAAAATGTACACATGCTATACTTAAAACTCAATTTACAACGTCCAAATTGTGGGACCCACTGTGGACACTTCTTCTTTCTAACATCATATCAGTTAAACAATTTTAGCCTTTGATTCGTGCACACATGCTGGCTGAAATGGGAGCGTTGGATTTTTATTTTTTTTACTCCCCTCAATCTCAGCCATCCAATTAATGTCCACCAATCGGATCTTTACGTAGCTATACAACATATACGTTTACCATCTGAACGGTTTAATTTGAGTTACAGATCGCCACAATTTCCCAGTTTCTTATTTATACTGACTAATGAAAGGTGGGCCCCACCCCTTATTGAAAATCAGGCTGAGCAACTCACTAGGTGGACCAAACCTGTATGTTGAGTCAGACCATCAGTTCTCCATTGATTCCAACAGTGTGGCATTCTCAATGAGCGAACTAGTCTGATTTTTATGCCAGGTGGTCTTCACGGTGGGGCCCACCGCTTTCATGGTGCCGATGTCCTACACGTGGGGCATGTTCGTGGGGAAAAAGTTGCAGTGTGTAGCTTCCCACGTGGGGCGCTATAGATCGTAAGTTAGTTCAACAACGTTTAGAAAATGGTTGTGACTCTTCAACCGTACCATGACATAATGGTGCAGTAATCCAGACTGTCCAAACTTCTGAACCAACGGTGGATGAAGCACAACCAAAAAATTGCACCGATGAGATAATACTAACCATCTGATTTTTCCCTGTGAATTTGGACCGCTCACTAATTTACTTCTAATCATCCATTCGATGGTTAAGAATTCTTTATATCAGCGTTATTTTAAACACATGCTCACAGTGACTGGCAATTTGAAGGGTCTGGATAGCTGTCCATCAATGCGACGTGTGAAACCATGAGTCACCACCATTTTTTGAAATTGTGCTAAACTAACACAGGAATCCAAACCCAATCTTGGAGATTTTCACGGCGCGGTCCATACATGGTGGTACCACCATCTCCAGGGTCTAGGCCACTGAATCATGGGCCCCACATGTACAATCTCAAAACGTGGGTCGAGTATCATATTCTTCCAATGGGAAAAGGGTGCTGGGAGCCTTTTGACTTTGAGGAATTTTGATTTATCGCCCTACACTTTTAACTACGTAAGGTCCACTTATCATTATGACTTTCGGCTTTTATGAACAATCAACTGTGGGCCCCACCAAATGCATAATCCAGATTCCCAAACAGACAGATCTTCTACTTTAAACATCAAGCTGTTGCGCTCAGTTGTTTGTGTTACAGAGAACATAACAGACGAACAGCTCACAACAATTTGATCTATGCATCCGTTTGTTTTCTAAATTTTGTTACACCGAAGGATTGAAATGGCCTGATATTTAGGCAAGAAGATCTAAAAAGTGTGGCCCACTTGGTGTAAAGATCAGATATCGCATACGTATGCCATACATGGTTGCGTGTGAATAGACTAGAATTTACTCTTCTTTTCATCCGTTCCAACATAGGACAGTTTGATATTTGATGGGCTAGGCCCAAGGAAATAGGTTTGGGACCCTTGGGACAAATAGCAACGAGATTTTGAAAATATTGGCTTTTAAAAAGTTTACACCATTTTCATACATCACTCACTTGAGTAGATGGATTGTTTTGATACGAAATCTACCCCATCATTTTTAGACCTTCGAGTACCTGCACAGGAAGAAGACAAATAAAACTCTGGCTAGAGCAAAGACCTTCCAATGCTAAAGTCAGATTAGAAATCTGAGTCTAGTAGTATTGAAGGATTTTGGGTGAGAGATTATACGTACCTTTTTGGGTGAGAGATTATGCGTACCTTTTTGGGTAGATGGGCCTGTTATCTATACTGTAGGTAGGCTAGATACGATTCTTGATCTTAGGCGTAATCTTTGCTTAAGTTTCTGAACCGTTACACAGGATTTATGTAGGTGATAAGTGTTGATGTAGTTAACCATAGAATCATGCAATGGGTGGTCGAGGCCAACCCAATCTGTGCCCTCGATCAAATAAGTTTTGATATTGACCTGAGCCAAGCCCTCGATCAATCAAGATGGGGCCGAGCTGAGTCGAGCCATCAATTAATTGAGCTGATCTCCACAATCGGCTCAAAGTTTCTACACCAATCGTCACCGGTCGATTAATCAATTCCTTGGTCTGTCTGTGCTCTGGGCATAGGGAGGGGACTCATCTTCTTGGTGATGTACTTGTCGTTCTCGACGAACTATGACCTTGATCTCGTCGAGCCGATTAGTCTTCTGATCATCTTCTGGTCGTATAAATCCAGACATCTCTTAGAGATCAAATAAGCTTGGTCAAAGCTCGAAGATATACAAATAAACTTGGTCGAAGCTTAGAGATGTACATATAAATTTGGTCGAAGCCGAGGACTAGGCTCGGGAGTTTGAAGTCTACCCTTTTTCAGAATGATCTGAGATGGTTGTTTAGGAGTTCTTTGGTTTAGAAGCATTAGCTCATGAGTTCGAGCTGACCCCATGAGTGGTCAAACCATTTTTACCTATAACACATGGTTCAAAAATCAAGAACTTATCATGCACCGCTTCATTTGAATTGGTAGAATTCATATCATCTTTTAATTTTCACTTCAACTAATAGAGCCGGTCCTCGATGAGCCCAGCTCATTTTAGCCCGAGCCTGATCCTAACTTAGCCAGGCCGGCCAGGTCTGGGCTTGGGCCAAGGCTTAGGCTATAGGGCTGGGCCCAGGCAACCTCAGCTAAGCCTTAGGCCGTCTATTGCCAGCTCCGAGGCCACACCAGCCCGATTAGTGGACAGATGTACAGGAAAAAAAAAAAAACCCCAATAGCTAATTCACTCATCAACTGGTCCACTTATCATTTGGTCTTGATGTACAGAACAAAGTGGAAGTAATTAGAAAAGCATAACCGATGGTTGATATTACATGGACGGACATGTGTGGTCCACCTCATGATTTGAGTGGCCTGATTTTGCTCCAAGACGTGTGCACTGACGGTCCCCCATTAGAATGTTATGGAGGCATATCTTCAGGTGCCTGGCAGAAAGCTTTACTTTCCCAATTCCTTTTGCCTTGGTCGCGATCTAGAATCTAGCATGAGCCGCCGTCCACTGGGGTCTACACGCTGACTGGTCTCATAATCGGAATCGTCCATTTTGTGAAATTTATTCTATAATGGCTAGAACACTAATACTGAGAGGATAATCATGACCATCGGAATTGTAGTTGAATTTATAATAACAAAATAAAAAATTTCAGTGGTTTTAAGAATCAAAGATTGGGATCAGTATGCAAGCGACATTAGGTAACAAACATAGCCTAAACAGTTGAAAAACTATATTTCTCAAGAGCCTCTAATTTCATGGGTCCCACAGCAACAAACCTGCCAGATTGGCCCCGCAAAACAAAATGCCACATTTGCAAAAAAAGATGTTGGCATATTTGATTGAATTGAATAGATTATTTAAAATCAAAAACTAAAAATAAAATAAAATTATAAGATAAAAGACTTAAGAATTGAGTCGAGGCAAATAAAGTCCAGCGAGTACCCATACATACACCTACATGAGTACACCCTCGGCCTAACTCGGTAAGCACAATAGATAGGCATAGATTAGAGCTTTTAGTATAGCTACCCAAATTCACACGAAGCTCTGCGAGGAGTTCAAATAACTCCATGAGTTCGGAGTAGATGTCCCTTGAAGAAGACGGTGACCGACCTCATCACGTCCCTCCCTGTGTCAGATTTTCTCATCTAGTAGAGTTTTAATTTGATACCTGTTGAAAGGTTAGGATTTTCTCATCCGGTAGATTTTTTATGTGATATACATTCAAATTGAAGCTCATAATATTATCAACAACCCAAAACTCAAACTGGTCTGACAATCCTGTCTGATCAATGGTATGAAAAGGACTACTAAAAGAAAATTAGGCCAACCATCCAAAATCCAAATTAGATGGGATCCCCATATGCCATGCACCTTCCACATTGGGACCCTTTATTGGATGGAGGATAATGACTACATGAATCCTACATCATTGAGTTAAAGTAGTACTAAACAACACTTAAGAAGGCTTTGATTCTTAACAATAGTCATCCATAATTGGTTCATGGAAATTCTTACACAATAAAGAGAAGCAATTACATAATTTGTCATGGGATGGGCCATGTCCCTAAAATCTCCTATATTGGAAGATCCTACACAAAAATATTGAGTTTTCCTTTTCAGCAGAAATGAGGCGCTTTGGGTTATGATGGAGGCCCAGTGGCCTGGCCCACCCCAGCCACCATGAAATCCCATGCCATAACGATATAAGAATAATCCTATATAAATTAGATTTCAATAAATTTATTTTGTGTCTAATGTCACACTTTAGAAAACAGGTTTTTAAAGCAAATCTTACATATAAAAATTTAAAACTAAGCTAACAATATTTACTTCAAAAGGGTAATGATTTTGTGGCTAAATGCAAGAGAACCTTGTAATACATGTATGGGTGCACACGGTCGGTTCGGTCCGGTTCTAGGGGAAAACCGAAACCAAACCGTTCTATGCGGTTCTAGGATTTTTATAACCGAAACCGGACTGTTATCACCCTAGAACTGAAACGGAACTGGACCGTGAGAACAGGTTCGATTCCAAATGGGTTCCATGGTTCTATGGTGTGTGGAGAGAGAGAGGAGCAATAAGAGAGAGAGAAAGAGGATCGGTGAGAGAGAGAGAGAGAGAGAGAGAGAGAGGGGCGGGCGCACGAGAGAGGGGTCAAGTAGACTTCGAGTTTTGTTTTGTTTTTTGTTTTTTTTTAAATGTAGGTTCAGTTTCTGGTTCAGTTCCAAGTTCGATTCGGTTCTACATATCCCTAAACTAGAACCGAACCGATCTAAACAATTCCTTAATTTTTAGAACCGGAACCAGAACCAGTGCACTCTTGAATCGAACCAAACCGAACTGTTTAATCGGTTCCGGTCTAGTTCCACGGTTCTACTGGTTTGATGTGCACCCTTACGTATAAGATCTCAATGCATACAATAACATCATATAACATTTTAATTTTCACTTATAAATTAAAGTGGCCTTATCTTGATCCTAACTTAGACTAACACTCATGACCAGTTTTCTTATTACAATGGTAAATTAATTACTGTAAATAGATCATGATTATTTACTTTTTTAATTATATAGTGACATCAATTACATTTGCCTGCAATAATGATTTCGCTCTATTGTTTCTTTCACTCCTAAATCACTAACCATGGTAAAATTAGCAATTTTATAATGTGCAAATGTAATAATTATAATTTATTTTACTTTCTTTACCAGTGTATTTGACTCTTGCTTTATTAGCCCTAATTTTTGTTCAAACAAATAACTTAAAATAATATTTATAGTTCATTTACTTTACATTTTATAAGAATTTGGAGAACCAACAAGGCCTAGGGTTATAGGGCTTGAAAAGGCTAAGATTAACCTCGGCTTGGCCCGCAAGTTGCCAGCACATCAGCACAATGAAGTTAAAAGTATGCACCAATCATCTAAAATTAAAAGCGAACTACATGGTGTGTTGACATCACCAAGTTCTGTGGGCTGCACCATGATATATGTAATATATACACATTATTCATCCCTTTTGCAGTATCATTTTAGAGCATGATTCAAAAATAGGGCAGACTAAAGCTCAAGCTGACGATACCGAAGAAAAACCAAGGCAGTAAAGAGGCTAAGGCCACCGTAATGTTTATTTTCCATCCAACCTGCTCATACGGTTAAAGGGAATAAAAAAGTAAATATTAAATTGATGTGAGGTTTTCAATGGTAGACGTCCAATCCCACTCATTTCTCTGATGTGGTCGACGTGAGCTTTGGATGTCTTATTTTTCAGCTCATGTCCTAAAATGACATGACAAAATGAATTGAGTGTGAATATAACACATGCATGACGGTGGACCCACGGAACTTGGTGGCGGCAACACAACAACGAGGTCGGTGATGCGGCACACCATGCAATCCGCTTCCTCAAAAATTAAATGTATCCACGTGGCGAATCTTGGGCGCGGATTAGGTATTACAACCACTGGTTCGGAGCTCAGGACAGACGAGGATACAAGTGCTACGGTGACGTATGACTTTTATCCACACCGTCCATCCATTTTTCCATATCATTTTAGAGTACTAGACCAACAATAAGTCATATCCAATCCTCAAGTTGACCACACCACAGTAATCAGCGGTGCTAAGGACGTCCACACCACAAAAGCAGATTCTGAATCGCGACGGAGGAAAAGAAACTCTTATTCTTTACATTCGCCAAGTGGGTAGTCCGCGGAACACAGAATTGAAATCGTACTCCGCCATTCGCCCCACGTGGATCAGCATAAGCACTTTAAAAGTTAGGACCCACTATTGAAATGTCATGGACGGTCCTATTCTTCTATACAAATGATCTTCACCGTACGAAAAGTAAACTTAAATGTAATCAGTTGAAGAATGTAGTATCTTGTCCTTCAGTAGATCGAATGATAGGATCATTTATAGAAGAACCTTTTTCATTTCTAATTAATGGTATGATACCTCTTGAACGGTCCTGATCACCCGTACAAAAGGCCCAAAAGAGCGGATTGTGAATTAATATTTTTAGTAGTCCGCGGACTACTAGAGTGGAATAAAGTTTAATGACTGGGGGATTCGCCAAGGTAGGCATAGAATATAGATGGTGCATTGTACTCGGGTATCTCTAAAGCCCGAATCCGGTGGGCCCACAAAAAAAAAAAAAAAAAGTCAAAATGCTAGAGCCGGTGTTGACATTTTTCACCCAAGTCAATGGTGGGCCCCAAACGAACCCTGTCTATCACAAAATCCTTCCTTTATGAAATGAGCACTGATTCTTTATTTTTGTTTTTTGGGTACAATTTTAATATAAAAAAATATATATGTGGGGATTCATCTACATTGATCATTTAGGGCCCAATCATGATCAATGGGTGGATATAAATTGACCATTGATTGTCTATTGATCACTTTCAAGGGATAACTATTGATCAACTTAATCTAAATCATCCATACATCAATTTATTACAATTCTAATAATCAATCATTGATTGCTCAAGTTAGCCCACCAGGTGGTCAAATCGATCATCAAATCTGGATATAAGCATATTCTGATGTTTGGATTTTAATAGTCGATCCAGATCGAATCAGGTCTCAACCATCCAATGAATCGACATAGATAAACATTATATGATTCTTAGGCTAAGATCGTCTCGGATCAATATGACCCTATCCAATGGTCCAATCAACCTAAGATTTAGGGTTCTAATAAATTTTGATCTCAGGATTTCACTGAATGATAGACATCTAATTACATGTCTTAAATAAATCGGTACGATTCTTTGTGCCAAGTTGTATCTTACGCAGAGAATTATATATTTTCGATATTAATTCTAATTACTTTATTTAAGGAAAACCTGTAGCCGATCAATGACTAGTATGACCCACTGAAGTGTTGGATTAATCTGATTTTTGAGATCATTGCATAATTAGGTATTAGATAACCCATAAACCGTACATATCATATCGATAGTTGCTTGTTATGTAAAGACCCCACCTTTTGCACATGAACCCTAAAGTCATGTGCACCAATGTATCTTTCCACGGGGATGGGGTAGATGTATACAATGGATGCTCGGATAATCAGATTCATCCATTATGTGGACCATCATAGAATTTTGTGACTTTAAACTAAAAGAAGATGGAGGACCAACATGAATTGAAAAAGATAATCGAAGAGACTTTTGTTGTGAATGGAACCTCACGAATTTAAAGATACGAATCCCTCTTGTAATTGACCAAAAAACTTGAAGATATCCTTGTAGAATGTTCCTTGTTCTTCTTCCTCTACACCATGTTCTTCTTCCTCTGTACTTTCTTTTCTTTTTCTCCCAGGGAGAAATTCCAAAAAAAAATGTGTTTTTGTTTTTTTTTCTTTTTCACTCTCTTAAAAAGATAGATAGGGCCTAAGATGACCAAAATACCTCCCACAAGACCATGTGGTAAAAAAAAAAAAAAGCTCTTAAGCCCAAACATGTGTGTTCCACCTCTACATGGGGAGGGAACCCTAACATCTGTCACGCAAATCCCATCAAGTGGCCTACTTATAAGGCCCTTGAAACAAATGGATAGCTTAAAAGAAAGTTGTCCTAACTTTTGTAACTCATCTTGTTTCTACCAATATGGTTTAGATGATGATTTGGCCAACCTAATTTTTATGCGATATCAGACCCACTTGATGCATGGCTTAGATCTTGCACATGTGTTTTACACTAGCAAATGTGATGTTGGGTAGATATGTGCCTGATATGTTAAAATTGCGATACCAAAATCACTATGAGTTTATTCACTTTTATGAGCATATATGACACATGTTTCAAATGCTAATAAGGCTCAAGTGTTAGTGGACTCATACCTTTGTTACATGATGTATGTGCATGTGCATGCATAAGTAAGTACATGAGAGAGAGAGAGAGAGAGAGAGAGAGTCATACACATCTGCATGCAGGCACATGTGCAAAAATGAAATACGTGTCATATTTGAGCTTTTCATAGGATTGGGAATAATGTTTAGATCTTCAGTGGAAAAAAAAAATCAGACAATTTCACTCTACAGGTGGGCCACCATACAAAGTAAATTGACAGTTACAATTGTTTCTAGCCATTCATTTGTTTTAACATATTGTAGCCCATCTGAGGTGTGAAATGACCTATTTTTTATGCCAAAAGATCCAAACAGTGTACTTTCCTAATGGAAAGCTCAAATTTCACAGGAATATTGAGCTTGCACGTGGATGTCTACACTCCCACACGCTTCTTGTCGAACTAGCAAACTTGATATTACATGTATAATTAAGCACGTACAACTCAAATATATGCATGTGCATGCATACAGCATAAGCAAGCATGCACGCTGAGACGTGTGTGTGTGTGTGTGTGTGTGTGTGTGTGTGTGTGTGTGAGAGAGAGAGAGAGAGAGAGAGATCATTATCTACCCAGAGGGTGATTCTTGTTTGCAAGTTGAGCCTACGAATAACAAGGATTGCTACGAAGGGTGATGCTTATTGCGAGTGATGCCCCCTAAACCTTAGATAAAGACCCATCTATAAGATACAAGGCTTCCGTAGCCTTTTGGAATAATCTTCACCATCTCTTCTTTTCAAGACCCAAAGGTAAAACCTCTTTGCATGATGAGTCACATCGAGTAGGACCACTCAGATCCGATGTACATCGGATTGAGTTCGGATCATGATCAATCCAAACTGATCCGATTCGAAATCCGAACGAATCCTAACCCCTCTTTTTCTACCCGAAGGAGGCGCCACACCCACCCATATCTCCTCCTTTCTCTCCCGATTTCCCTCCTCATATTCCTTCTCTCCTCCTCTCTCCCGATTTCTCACGTCTCTTTTTTTCTCTCCTCCTCTCTCTCCCTCTCTCTCCTTATACTCAACTTGATTTGACTCGATTCGGTTTCTCAGACCGAGTTGGACACATGTTTGCAAGTTGAGCCTACGAATAACAAGGATTGCTACGAAGGGTGATGCTTATTGCGAGTGATGCCCCCTAAACCTTAGATAAAGACCCATCTATAAGATACAAGGCTTCCGTAGCCTTTTGGAATAATCTTCACCATCTCTTCTTTTCAAGACCCAAAGGTAAAACCTCTTTGCATGATGAGTCACATCCTTAGGTGGCCTCACTGACGATGACCCACCATTTCTTCCTTGCTAACTCTTGCTACTTTTCCAGGTGTTATCCAAGGTATGGCATTTCCAGGCACCCTCTCCTGCTATAAATACAATCCCAACTCCTCTTCATTCTTCAACTTTCTCACTTCCATCTCCCCACCTCAGGCACTTTTCATGGACACCAGAATTGAGTCTTCAGAATCTCTAAGGTAATTAATTATCTAGAATTTGAAGATTATAGGATTAATTCTCTTATGCAGACATACATACATATATATCATCATTATCATCATCTAAGCGTTATCCCAACTAGCTAGGGTTAGCTACATGAATCCGATTACTTTGTCAAGGGCCAAACCTTCAGTTAAACCATGGGTCATCAAATATTTTCTTATTACCTCCATTCATGTCTTTTTGGGCCTTACCCTTTTATTTTTAAAGCCTTCAACTCATATCAACTCACTCCTAACCTCAGTTCTTGGTCTAGATTGCACAATAACACACATGATCAATATCATCTAAGTTTTATCTCAGTTAATTAAGGCCAGGTAAACGAATCACGTTTTGCTTATATGTGTGCATGCACATGGAATATATTATGGCCACTCCACCTGGAAGTGATATACCAACTGATTCGAAGCCTGGCAAAGTAGGGTTGATGTCAGGTGAGCAATGGATTGGAGAACTTATTTCAACCGATCATGTGAATTCATGTTTCAAATATGATCACAGGAATAAGAACTGTGAAGCTGACCAAAAGGTCAGTCCAGTGGTCGGCTTTGTTTTCTAAAGACAAAGTAATGCTGCGTATCCACCATTAGTTTGAGGGGAAGTTTTTGTGTATCTCATGTGTCACAGTTATGATGTGTGTAAAATCATGTATTATTGAGGATAAATATCATGTAATTATACACCACATTAATTGCAATCAAAACCAAGAGGGACTATTCAATCTTTCCAATGCATGGGCTCATCTAAAACTACGACTCTGTGTGAAGGAATGGGAGTGGGTGCATGTCTGTGTGTGGGTGTGGGTGTGTGTGTGTGTGTGTGTGTGTGTGTGTGTGTGTGTGTGTGTGTGTGTGTGAGAGAGAGAGAGAGAGAGAGAGAGAGAGAGAGAGAGAGGAGGGAAAAACTTTCAACCATACCCTTAATGATAGAAACACCCTTTCTCTCTATTTTGGTAATACGACAAATACAATGGGATTGCACTATTATAACACCAAATGCAGAAAAGATAGGGTATATCTATTAAATGGGGTGGGCGCTTCCCAAACCATTTTTCTTTTCATGGCAAGTTTGGAGCCATTTCTCTCATTATAACATGTTCTTCTTAGTGGTTTGTTTTTTCAATAGCTAGCCCTAACTATGAATTATTTTTTTGGAAGGCAAAAAAAAAAAAGGCTTTCTTATGAAGGATAAAGTTGGTGTTTTGTTGATTTTGATTTTGCAATGCACAACGAATACTATAAAATTTAATTACAATATAATATAATCAAGATAGGCTAAGATAATCTCTCGATAGCATCATAGAAACACTCATATGATATGGTATTATACGTTGAAATTGTGGAGATTTCTCCTCCATTTTCTAGTAGTAAATTAGTCTGTAATGACACATTGAGCAATCGAGATTTAAACTAATTTTCTTATGTTTATATAATAAGAATCGATCACCTACAGTTGGCTGTGAGCTTAAAATGCAGCCCATCTTTCCCACACAAACGCCTCATGTGTCTAGAACACCTGATCTACGTAAAAGATGGACCCACCATGAAGATCATGCAGCACTAAAACCAAGCCAATACACTCATCTGGCAGGCTACACTAGCGAAGTTAATTGGATGGCTGATTGTCTGACTCAATTTTGTGTACCCTACCTAATGAGTAGATGGACATGGTTTTTGAGATGGACGGTCCTAATTGTGGGGCCCAGCTCGCACATCACACTTGAGGCTTCTCTCCTTTAGAGGAATGGTAAAGGTTATTGGTAGGCACAAGAGAGCTCTCCTTTCTCAGATTATTGCCTCTTAAAGAGTTTGCCTTGTCGATCCCTTCAGCCATGCATCCCTAATCCCATATATTCAAAGGGCTAGCTTTGTTCTCTTATTTTTCTTTGCTCTCCATGGCTCGAGGTGTAGGTGCCTCCCCCTCCCATTGCTCGGAGTTTGGACTCTCTACCTGGCTCGGGATGTGTGCTTCTTTTTATACTTCTCTTTTTTCTCTTCTCCCCAGCCCTAAGTGTGGGCACATCTTGTATTTTTGGGCTGCTAACCTTTTTTTTGGAAGAAATAATAGTGTGTTCCTTGCCTTAAAAAGAGTCATGGGGTACAGCATTTACATGGCTTGGATGTCTTGCACAAGAAATGGGCGGAGGAAACAATCAGTTCTCATTATATCCTCCATAATATTGATTATGTTAGCTCATTTAACCTAAGTTGGCACCCTCATTTTGATACATACAACTTTTATTTTTACTTTTTGTATTAAAACAGTACAATGGGTTAATATTCTAATACCAAAAGTAGAAGACAAGGTGTACATATGAAAAACATAGGAGTGTATATATCATTTCTTATTACCTTATTGAACATTTGTTTCTAATCATGTGTTTACAATACAACTAATCATGTGTTTACAATACAACCCATTTGTATATATGCACCAGGAACAAATGCTCAGCATGCTTTAGACAATACAATAAAGTGGAGCACCTGGTGGAGCACATGAGGATTTCATATCATTCAGTGCATGAGCCCATGTGTGGGATATGCAAGAAGCACTGTCGATCGTTTGATTCGCTGCGGGATCATCTTACAGGTAAAACCCAAAAACCACAAGTCACCAATTGCAGCCATTCATTTTTTGTCCGCTATGGTTGATCATGAAATGTGCTTCTTTGGTTTTGAAGGGCCATTGCCGAAAGTGGAATGTGCAAAAATATTCAGTGCTCGAGGATGCAACCTTTGCTTAAGCATTCTTGATAACCCAAATGCTCTTCGGATTCACCGTGCAACATGCCAACTTTCACATTTGGCAAGTCCTGTAAGTTAGTGTGTCACCTTGTGATTAGAGTCGCATTTGAATGCAATATTGAATTGAATTGTGATCACTAGCTAATTTAATACATAGGAAAGTTACCGAATTGCATTTATTTGGTGCATGTTGAGTCTATCAATATGAAATTACAATACTGAGGATGATGCGGTGATTTTATCATTTCCACTTCATTGAACTAATTATTGCAATTGAATTCAATAGTGCATCCAAATGCAGATTAAATGTTGGATTTACCCCCAGACCCAAGTTATCAAGCATGAGAACGGATCATCTACAAGAAACAACACCACAACTTGCGGTACCAAACTTCTTGAAAATCAGGCTAACCAGTTCAACAGGTTGGCCACAGATGTATGTTGAGTTTGACCATCGGTTGTTCATTTATTCCAACAACGTGGCCCACCTGGTGAGTGGAACAACCTAATTTTTGTCCAAGGTGGTCCTTATCGTTCATTTATTCCAACAACTCGTGGTACCTTGCCTGTATGTGATCAGTATTCATCAAGCATCTGTGAGTGATGTTTTGTTCTCGTAGGGACTTGTTTATCAACTGTCTAGGCTCAGCATATACTCTCCATCCGAAATTGAAACGAGCAGTATGAGATCACAAGGACCACAAGTAGTTGCACTAGGGTGCAAAATGGTGGGAGGAGGAAGCGATGGGTCACTAGATCTTTGCGGGTGGGTCTGTGTCATCGGTGAGGATGAAAAGATCATCTTCCACACTTATGTCAAACCCCAAATTCCAGTAACAAATTACAGGTAACGAAATACCGACAAATTTCAAATTCTAGATCCACCATTCTTCATTTTGGTGTTTGATTGTACCGAACACATAAAAAAAAGGTACGAGATGACGGGCATAAGAGCAGAATATTTAAACGATGCAATGCCATTGAAAGAAGTACAAAGGAAGATTCAGGATTTTCTATGCAATGGTGAAGCGCTGTGGAAGATTCGCATGAAAGGCGGAAAAGCAAGGATTCTCATCGGTCATGGTTTAGATCGCGATCTTGATTGCTTAGGAATCGAATATCCTGCTCACTTGATCAGGTATGGTGTTTGATTAAGCTAATTCTCTTATAACAAACACATGTATTGTAACCCTAATAACATCATTTAGACCTTATTATTTGGATAATCTGTCTAGGGACACTGCTAAATATCCTCCCTTGATGAAAACAAGCAAGCTCAGCAACTCACTCAAGTACCTAACACAAGCATATCTTGGGTAAGAGTATATTATATGCCTTTAGGGCACATTTGGATGCACTATTAAATTGAATTGCAATATAATAAGTAGAGTTGCAAAAATAAATTGTGATTGTCGAACCTAGTCCCTCAGTATGGATGGTAAGGTATTGCAACTTGGTACTTTCCAGTTTGTTGATTAAATTATTGCAATTCAATTCAATAGTGCATCCAAACACGCCTTATATATGCATTTTTCTCAACATTGTTACTTTTTTTTTTGTAGGCTCTAAGTACCTATGATAAGCACATCTTAGATAAGAGTATATATCTTATATGCATTTAGGGTGAGTTTGGATGCACTGTTAAACTGAATTGCAAAGTAATAAGTTGAATTACACTATTGAATTCAATTGAAATAGATCAATCGTGATTGTGGAGCCTAGGCTCTCAGTTTGGAGAGTAAGAAAGCTAAATTCAACTTGGTTGTTTCCACTTTATTGATCAAATCATTTTCAATTCAATTCAATGGTGCATCCAAACACACCTTATGTATGCATTTTACTCAACATGGTCATTTTTCTTTTTTGGTAGGTATGATATTCGAATAGGCATACAAGACCCATATGATGATTGTGTGGCCACAATGAGGCTCTACGCAAGGATGCGATCTCAAGCGCATCCAATGGAAGACCTCTCAGCATCCAGCGAAACACAACACCGTAGCAATTTTGCAGCATGGAAACAAAAGGAACTTGAGAAAATGACGTCGGATTCCCTGCTTGAAATTTCAAGGTCAGATTATTATTGCTGGTGCTTAGACTCTAAGCAAGTTATGGCACCTTGAATTTAGAACCGTCGGAGGGTGGGCCATTTGGGTGTCTTTGTTTCTTAGCGCCTAGCAGTTTCAGCCCATCCAATGCTCCCCATGGGAAAGCTATATGATTGTATGTCCATGCAATTATAGTATGTATTTACATCTGTTTGGACTACTTCAATTCCTAAAATGGAAAATGGGTATTGTATGCAAATCAATCAAGATTAATCATGAAGATGGTAATGAACTACTCCAAATGCTTGTGAACCTATGTCTTATCAAAGGTTTTGAGCTTTATAATATAGCTAATAGAACTTAGTTTGTGAAACTTATGCAACAGAATGTCATGTTTGTTTGTAAATGAAATTATAATATTTTCAAATTGTATTTTCGCCAATAAGAAACGCCATAGTATGTCGCATAACATCCATGGTATAAACACACGCATATGTGAAATGATCGAGTGCAACTCAATTGCACCATATTGCTGTGCAACTTGCTGTCAATTCATTGATCTAAACCGTCCAGTTTGATCATTAATCTAGACCATCCATTCAGTTTGGTTTGCCCCTGTTTGCACAGACCGCCAGATTATGGTCCAAAATAAGTTATTATGATAGGTATACTGAATTAAATGTAAATTATTGCTACACGGAGGGTGAAAAATAAAAATGAGATAGGATCTTATTCAACTAGTTGCACCGTGGGCATACCATACAATTACTTGATTTCGACATGTGGGGAGACCATACATCCATCTGAATTGTCAATTCAATCCTATCGAATGTCCTATCGACAGACGCGCAATTTTACAAAAATACATATTTTGTTTTGTAATTTGGTTGTAATTCTATATAAGAGATTGTAAATGGGAAAATTAGGGTGAATCACATACAAAAGGCTTTTATAGTAAGAAGGAAAGCAAAGCTAGGGTTTTGTGAAGGGATTTTAAGGTTGTTCGGATTGTTAAGTCCATCCATCTTTTACAATTTCATTTTAATAGTGGATTGGTTGTTGCTTTGTGCCGTGGTTTTTTCTCACAAGAGTTTTTCCACATGAAAATCGTGTGATCGTTATGTGTTTGTATTGTGTTTGATTGAATTCGGGTTCACATCTGTACGATCCCCAATAAATGATACCAAAGCAAATGTTGAGGTTTTGGGTTCAAATCTGAAATATTTTGACAAAACAATCTAACATAAAGTATGAAACAAAAAAATTTACCAGTAGAAACAACTTTGAAGTATGAAAGGTTAAGATGAAACGCCTTCTAGTTTAGAAAGGATTACAATATGCTCTCATTGATAAGACAAAGCGTCATGTATCTATGAATGATGAAGAGTGTGATAAACTTGATGAAAGGACTACAACCTCAATCCAAATGTGTCTAGTAGACAATGTCCTAAATTAAAAAACCGTCGTGAGGTATGGACGAAACTAGATAGTTTGTATATAAAGAAATTCCTGAGCAGTCATCTGTATCTTAAAAAACTGTTCTATTATCTTAAGATGACAGAGGGATCTGATATCAATGAACAAATGAACACAGTTAATGAATTAATTTATAAACTGACAAATGTGGAGGTTAAGATCAGAAAGAATATCAAGCCTTAATTTTGTTGAATTCGCTTCCACGGTCTTACGAGAATCTCATAGACACTCTGATCCACGGCAGGGATACTATCGATGTTAAAACTATCATCTCAACTCTTCATGATAAGCAATTGAGAAGGAAAGTTAGTGGTGATGGTACCTCAAAAAATGTATTGGTTGCCAGGGAAAGGAATTCTAAACGAGAGAATGAAAATTCTCGATTTATATCTAAATCGAAAGGGAATGGCAAGATGAAGTGATAGAACTTTGGGATGATGTAATATATAAAGAATAATTGTCGGAATCCCAAAGACCAAAAAGCAGATAAGTCAGATAATTCACTGATGAAGGCAAATTCAGCGGAATCTGATGTAGGTATGAGTGGTTGTGATATGTTGACAGTATCCAAGGTCTGTCACTTATATGATGTACGTGGAAATGAGTAAATTTTGGACACGGGGGCATCACGTCACATGTCCTCATCGAAGTTGGTTCACCAATTACAGCAAGTACGATGGTTGAGAAGCAAACAGAGTAGAAACTAAAAATTCTAAGGACAGAAAATGGAGGTAAATTCACTTCGAATGAATTTAACTAGTTTTGTGAAGATAAGATGATCGTACAACATACATAGTCAGGCATACACCAAAGCAGAATGGTATAACAGAATAGATAAATCAGACTCTCTTTTAGAAAACCCAAAGCATGTTAAGTAATGCTGGGTTAAGCAGGGAGGTATAAACTTAGGCCTTTAATATAGGTTGTTACTTAGTGAATTGGTATCCATCTACATCGATCAGTTATAAAATTCTAAAAGAAGTGTGGAGTGATTATGAAGTTGATTACTCGGGATAATGAGTTTTTAGTTGTAATGCTTATTTTCATGTATCGTCCATTGAGAGAGATAAGATAGATTAAAGGGTGAAGAAGTGTATATTTGTTGGTTCTAGTGATGGTGTGAAGGAATACAGACTGTATTAAGATCACGATTAGTCATGACATTAGGTTCGATGAGGATCCTTCTCCCCCTATTAGGTCCAGCCTGTTAACATGGCAGGAGTCTACCCCCCTTTGCTAATAACTAGAGGTTCAGCTTCTCCAGTTCTGCTAACCACTTCAGTCTCAGGCGTTCATCCTTCTCCGGGTCCTTCACATGTTCCGGGCGTGAGCCCCCTTTGTGATCTATCCAATTAGGGCATTGGACTGAGGGGCAAGGCAACATTCGCAGCTCAAGAACCCAGTAAATCAAACCCAGTTCTGGCACACATTTTCAGCTCTCGCCCCATGCCGCATATCTCAGTCAGGAGGGACTCTCCCTCTCGGACCTCACCCACGCCTGATCATGCATCTTCAGCATACAAGCCTACTCGAGGGGCAGGTGATACCCGATCTTTTATTGTCCACAATGCTTTTCATTATCTGTTGAATGCCTCTATTTCATCATGTCATAACAAAGAGCTCCTGGTAAATGAGGTCACTTTGAGCCAAGGGATTCCTCGATGCAAATCGGCTGGGAGTTTGCCCACCCTCAAGGTGCATTCTGACATTTTGGAGGGCAAATCTCCCACCATTGGCTCCGATTCTTTATATTGCCCTTCCCCGACGGACTCTCTGAGCTCCCGTTCAGTGACCCTGATCCACAAGAGCCCTGCTCTCGAAGTGGATCTCTCGCCCTATTTCAGCAATGCGGGGGGTGTCAATCCAGGTGAACATTCTCCGCGGTCCCCGGGGAACAGGGCCTATACCAGACAGGTTCTCAACCCCGAGTCGACTCAGCCCAACGTCTCAGGTGATAATGGGGTTGTAGTCGGTCCTCATAATCGGTTTCAGCCTCCTGTCTGCCAGACGCAACATCGGAAGCTAGCTAAGCGCGCCCTAAAGTCAGAGATAGAAAGCGTTCTAAATTGAATCTGTATAGCATTTCCTTAAGAGGAGAGTGGATTGCCAGACTAAGATGCAGGCACACAAGGACTAAGAAATTGCAGGTTTCCCATGATTGATAATATTTTAATATGAAACGCCCGTGGAGTTGGTAATTCTCCCACTGTAAGGACCTTAAAGAGGCTTATTCTTTGTCACAAACCTTGTATTGTGGCTATTCTCGAGCCCATGATCCGTGACTCCCGAAGAGTTGCTCTCGAGCTGAAACTCGGGTTTCACTCTTCCTGCTCCAACTCCGAGGAAGGAGGAAAATTTTGAATTTTCTACGGTAACCTGCCCGGGCTCTCTATCGTCTCCAAATCTAGTCAAATAATCTCCATGGTTGTATCAGCTCCGCCACTCCCTGCCCCGATTGTCCTCTCCTTCATTTATGCTAGCTATTTTAGGCTTCAACGCCAGTCACTATGGGAAGACGTGGTCAATGTTTCCAGATCAGTTCAGGGTCCATGGGCCATTGGCGGTGATTTTAACGAAGTAGTCGACGCTTTGGACCGTAGGAGCTGCAGGAGGACTGATAGGGCCAGCTCCAAGGAGTTTGTTGACGCCATTAACAGGGCTGGTTTGATCAACGTTGGTTATTTCGGTAACAATTACACTTGGTGTAACAACCAGATGGGCCATGCCAGAGTTTGGGCTAGGGTCGACAGATTTCTCATTAATAACCTTTGGAATTCTTCCATCCCGAACATGCTGGTGTAACATTTAGTTAGGCATAATTCAGATCACTCCCCCATCCTTATGTCCTTCCCCTCCCAATACGAGTCGACCCCCAAGCCATTCCGGTTTCAAAGAATGTGGACCTATCATGATGCTTTCAAGCAGACTATTCGGGCCGCCTGGGAAGCTGTTAGCGACCCGGACCCCATGTTCAATATTCTGAGGAAGCTGCAAAAAGTAAAATCAGATTTAAATAAGTGGAATAAGGAGTCTTTCGGTAACATCTTTGAGCAAATTAAGCTAGCCGAGCAGGCTGTTCATCAGGCAGAACTCAACATCTTTCATCTCCAAGGTTCAGACGAGGTCAGCGGCCCATCTAATGCCGAGTTAAGTGCAGCAAAAGCCCACCTGAATCACCTGAGCTTCTGGAAGAAGTTTTCTGTAAGCAAAAATATCGTAATCATTGGTTAAAAGAAAGGGATCGTAACTCCAAATACTTTCACGCATCTGTCAATGTCAGAAATAGGAATTCAGCAATTTCCTCCATCAAGCTTGAATCAGGCCAGATTGTTGAATCACAACAAGATATCCAATCAGAAGCGGTAAGATTTTTCCACAGGTTGTTCTCCGTAGGCGCGGTTGACCCGGGAATGGCCCTTCTCGCTTCCATCCTAGAGTTAGTTTCCAGGGCGGATAATGCCCTCCTGATGGCTCGACCCTCCATCCAGGAAGTTCGCGAAGCGGTGATGGCTCTTCAGCCGGATGGGGCCCCTGGCCCAGATGGTTTTTCTGGGGCATTTTTCACATCCTGTTAGGATATTATTTGCCACGACCTCCTAGCCTTAGCCAAGGCATTCTTTGAGGGGAGCCACTTGCTTAGGGCATTTACTTCCTCTCTCAATTGCCTCATTCCGAAAGGCAAATCCCCCAAGTCTTTTGCCAACTTCCGTCCAATTAGCCTGTGTAACTGTATCTACAAGATCATGGCCAATATAATTGTCCATCAGTTGGCCAAGGTGCTCCCAAAGCTTATTTTCAAGGAGCAAGGCGCCTTCGTTAGAGGGAGATCTATTGCGGAGAGCATAGCTCTAGCTCAGGAGGTCCTAAGGGAGATTAACAAAAAAGTCTGAAGAGAAAACATTATGCTGAAACTGGATATGGAGAAAGCATATGAACGGATCGAGTGGTCTTTCCTCTCTATGGTGCTCTCTCGTTTTGGCTTCGATGTGGCGTGGATCAGAATGGTCAAGCGATGCTTCTCCAACTGCTGGTTTTCAGTTCTGATCAACGGAGTGTCTGGGGACTTCTTCAAATCTACTCGTGGGCTGCAGCAAAGGGATCCTCTATCCCCCAACCTGTTTATTCTCTCCGCTGAGGTGATAAGCAGAGGATTTTTAGATCTGATGGACGGGGAGCCAGATATGGCCTATCAGCTGGGGAGAAACGCTCCATGTGTTTCTCATTTACTTTATGCGGACGACACGCTTCTATTCTTTAACGGGGGGATCAAATCAGTCTGAAATGTTCAGTCTTTTCTAGACACTTATCAAAGGGTTTCTGGTCAGCAAATCAATCTACAGAAAAGTACCATGCACTGCTCCTCCCTCCTGTCAGCAACCAGGGTCAGCAACATTCAAAGGTTGCTAGGTACGGGTATTGGGCCAACAAATCTTGTTTATCTTGGGGTGCCTATTGCTACAGGTAGAGTTAAAAGTTCTGATTTCCATTCTCTCATCAACAGAGTTGACAATCGGATCAATGGCTGGAAGTCCAAGTGCCTCTCACAGGCCGGCAGGGCCACGTTGATCGCTCACGTGCTATCCTCTATTCCTATTCATAACATGGCAGCCTCGGTTGTCCCGTCTCTTACTCTCAAATCTCTGTAAACCCGTTTCACATCCTTTTTCTGGGGTTGGAAAGACGGGAAGAAGAAATTTCATTGAAAAAATTGGGCTGACTTAGCTCGCCCAAAACAAGAAGGTGGTTTGGGGATCAGAAGATTGTCGGAAGTCATATATGCTTGACTCCGCCTCAAGCTCGCATGGGGTGTGAAGTATAATCAGCAGCAGAGTATGTGGGTTCACCTCATGTCCTCTGTCCACAAGCAAGACTTACAGCCCGCGGGTCCTCATCTCAAGTCGAAGCGGGCCTCCCCGCTGTGGTAAAAAATCAGATCGTTATTCCCTTCCTTGGACTCTAAAGTTCAGTAGATAATTGGAAGTGGCAAGTGTAGTTTTTGGCTGTCCAACTGGACCGGCCATGGGCCCCTCATCCAGCGGGCCTCCCAACCCATTCCAGCTTGCACTGCGACGCTCCGGGTCCTGGATTGCTTAGGGCAAGGCGGCCCTCTTCCTTGGTATTTAATTTTCTCCCTGAAGAGATGATTAATATAATCTTTCAGGGGGGTTCTGCATCTCGGATGGTCTGGACATCCCTTGCTGGCCCCTCCATCCTTCTGGCCAGTTTTCAGTCAAAACTGCCAAGGCGGAAAGCAGGCCCCGCAGACCGTCAGTGTTTTGGTGTAAAAAATTGTGGTCTTCCTACCTGCCGCCTAAGATCTCCTTGCTGGCTTGGAAAGTCCTCCAAAATGCAGTCCCTGTGGAGTGCTCCATCCAATCCAAAGGCATTCACCTTGCGTCTCGCTGCGTGTGTTATGACGATATCTCTCCACAGGGGCCCTCTGTGGAATCTATCAATCATATTTTCTTTTCCAGCCCCCGTGCGTATGTCATTTGGTCTCTGTTCGCAAGTATTTTCGGCAAACTCCCCCTTGGTGGTCCCTCCATTGCTGACCGGCTTTCGATTTGGTGGAACGGTTCTCCTTCCCCCTGGGGCTGGGCCAGTACCAATTGCAATTTGGTGCCTGGGATTATTCTTTGGGAGCTGTGGAAAGGGAGAAATCAAGGTAAGTTTAATGGTAGTCCCCCTACAATTCAAGTTTAGGTTGCCCATATTAAAGGGTGGATTTCCAGCCTATCCATCTCGGCAAATCGTGCCTCTTCTCCTTCGGTTGGCAGTAGCCGCGCTCTCTCCTTATTGAACGTTTGGCCTGCTTCGGCGTCCTCTCCTTTAGGCCCGATTCAGGTTATTAGGTGGGAAAAACCTCCCTCGGCCTGGGTGAAAATCAATGTTGTCGGTTCTGCTAGGGGTAATCCAGGTCTAGCTGGCGGTGGAGGTATCTATAGAAACAAGAATGGTGACTTCCTTTTCAGGTTCTATGCCGGCTACGGGAACAGATCCAACATTTGGACCGAGATAAGGGCCATACATGACGGTCTATTCCATTGCTTGAGTAGGGGCTTCTCCAAAATTATTGTCGAATCGAACTCTTTGCTAGCGATCTCCTTACTTTTTCAAGATTTCCATTCCAGTTGGAAATGGAGATATTGGTTAGCCCAGATTAAAAGGATGCGGGATGCAGGAGAAGTTAAATTTCAGCATGTTTTCAAGGAAGGAAACGGCCCTGCGGACTGTTTGGCCAGGTTGGGTAGCGGATTGCAATCTTCCGTCATTCTCGTTCATTTCAACGACCTCCCGAGAGAAGTGAAGGGCAGGATGTTTCTGAATAGGTTAGGCCTGGGTGCTCTTAGGCTATGATTTCTTGTCTTTGTTTGTCTCGTTGCCTTTTCTGTTTTCGGCCTCACGATAGGCTCGGGATAGGCTGTGTGCCTATCGCCTGAATGTAAAGCGACTGCACATTCTGATTTTGATCAATGAAATTCCTTTTGTCAAAAAAAATGCAAGAAACTAAAAAAATCAGTGGTGATGGATATTGAGATTGAAAAAGATGAAACACAGGTTGAAGTTAAGTCACAACAATAGATACAAGAGCAGGTGGAGCAGCCACCTCTTAAGAGAAATCCACCTAAAGATAACAGATATCAATGAGATACAAAGATGACTCGAATATTGCATTCACCCTTATTATAGATGAGGGGAATCTATATACCTTCTAGGAAGCACCGGATGACTTAGATGCTAAGAAGTTAATGGCGGTGATGCAAGACGAGATGGATTTTCTTTATAGGAATAAGATGTGGGAGCCGGTAGAACTTTTTATTTAGCGCAAAGCGATCAGGTTCAAGTGGATCTACAAGAAAATGTAGGATAAATACAATGCGAGATTAGTTGCGAAAGTGTATGCATAGGAGGTTATCGACCGACAACTCCATTCTCAAATAGTGTTACTGGCTGGACAGCCACCTTCAGCTCTTCCATCAACATCTAAGCATTCATCCTCTACTCGAAGTAAAGGGGTCATGCGTCATGGGCACCCATGGGCAATATGCTCAAGCACCAAGCTCCACCTCCAATGCGAGAGAAGCCACCTGTCAAGCCGTGACCGAGCATCTCTATTCGTGGGGCCTAGCAACAGACCACTATACTAAGATCTTGCGTCCTACTTAGAAAGCCTAAAGAAATATTCAGACATACAGAATTGCAGATGTTGTCTTCATTGCTACCTAAGCTGAAGAAGTTGGTGGATGACGTTGGAATTTTAGGCCCGCAAAGCACCCAGAGAAACCTCCGTTGGCTATACTCCAGGCCCCATGCCAGCTCCACAACCTGCTCCAAATACTCCCACTACACCTAAACGACACAAAGAGCACCAACTTCTTGTTGAAAATATAAGTTGAAAATAAAGATATTTTAAAAATATCTAGAATGTTTCTAGAAAGTGTCTAAAATGTATCTAGAATGTGTCTAGGAAAAATCTAGAATGTTTCTTTTGAGTTTCCTAGGTAATTAATGCTTATTATAGAAAATTGTAATGCATTTACTCTTGTGTGTAGATTATTCCTCAAGAGTCTATAAAAAGGGACTTCATGTACATGGGAGGAAATAACAACAAAAACAAGAAGGAAATTCCTCCCTTTCAACAATTCAAAGCATTGTAATATCCACTTTCATAATTCAAAATATTCAAAAGCATTCTACTTGCAATACTCTAAGTCTAAAGAAAATCTCCCTCTCCTCTTCTCTAACAAATTTGGTATCAGAGCAAGGTTCAAGAGACATTTATGGCAATAAGTTCCAGTAACACCATCTTCAATTATTCACAAAATATGGTGCCCATATTCGAAGGAGAAAGCTACGACTATTGGAGCATTCAAATGAAGACGCTCTTCATCTCACAAGACTTGTAGGAGTTGGTGGAAGACAGATATGAAGTACTAGAAAATGCAGCAGCATTAGCAACATAGACAGATGTAAGACAACAAGCATTCAAGGAGAATAAAAAGAAGGATGTCAAAGCTCTACTTTACACGCAACAAGGAGTAAGCAAATGCATCTTTCCCAGACTCTTGCCTGCTACAACTTCAAAAGAAGCATGGAAAATTTTAGAGAAAGAATTTCAAAGATCAGAAAAGGTGATCACTATCAAACTTCAACTCTTTGGAGAGATTTTGATAATTTACAGATGAAGGAAGGTAAGTCAATTCAAACTTACTTCTCTCGTGTTTTTGGCATCATTAATCAAATCAGAAGTTACAAAGATACAATCCAGGATAATAAAAAATCGTCGAAAAGATTTTAAGAACTCTTCCGATAAAATTTGATCATGTTGTAGCTACCATAGAAGAATCTAAAGATTTATCTAAGTTAAGTTTACATGAGCTAATGGGGTTCTCTTCAAGCACATGAACAAAGGATGAGAAGGTTCGTGGAGCAAAGCATTGAACAAGCTTTTCAATCCAGAATAAATATATCGGAAAAGAAGAATATGAAAGTAGACAAGAGAAGTCAATAAGCATATTCAAATCAAAGAAGGCAATCTAGAAGATGTCGCGGAAGGACAAACTTTAATCGTGGCTGTGGAAGAGGTAGAGGAATGTCTGATTTCAACAATCAAAGAAATCCAAAAGGTAACAAGCAAAATGATTCCCAATGCTCTATTTGTAAAAAGTCTAATCATGTTGATAAGAATTGTTGGTACAATAAATGCAACATATGCAAAAAAAATTGGGCCGCATAAATAAGGATTGTTGGTATAAGACAAAGAATGAAGCAATTTTTTTTGAAAAGACAGAAAAATCGAAAATTTTATTTTATTCATGTTCGAATACTCAAAAAGAATCAAATGATATTTGGTATTTAGATAGCGATTGCAGTAACCATATGACAGGAAATTGAATTTGTTTATTGATTTGAATGATGGGGTACATTCTCAAGTAAAGTTTAATGATGGAAAGCTTCAAAATATTGAAGGAAATGGAGTTATATTCGTACAAACAAAGGGAGATAATTCTAAACTTATCCATGATGTTCTTTATGTTCCTGGCTTGGCTCCTATTTTGTTAAATGTTGGACAATTAATTAAGAAAGGATATTCAATCAATTTTGATAAAAATGAATGCATGATCTTCGATAAGAAGAATAAATATATCGTGGCAAAAGTAAAAATGATACCAAACAAGGTTTTCCCTCTCAACATGTCACTAAAAAGAAATTTTGCATTAAAATCTGAATGTGTTGATGAAACTTGGCTATGGCATTTGAGATACGGGCATTTAAATTTCAGAGGCCTAAAATTGCTAAAGCAGAAGAATATGGTGATTGGTCTACCTTTTATTAACAAAGAAAATAAAGTTTGTGAAGCTTGCATCTGTGGTAAATTTCACTGGCTTCCATTTACGAGTACGTTATGGAGAGCAAAAGCTCCTCTTGAACTTGTACATGCTGATATTTGTGGTCCTACGCAGATGCCATCTGTCAACAAGAAGAGATATTTTTTACTCTTCGTTGACGATTATAGTAGGATTATGTGGATATATTTTCTTGAACAAAAGTCAGAATCAGAGGCTTTCACCATTTTTCTTTAATTCAAAGCATTTGCAAAAAACAAAGCGGCCAATTCTTGAAAGTTCTAAGGACTGATCGTGGTGGAGAATTCACATCAAAAGAATTTTGAAATTTCTACAAGTCAAATGGCATCAAAAAAGAGCTGACAACCAGATACACTCCTCAGCAAAATGGCGTGGCAGAAAGAAAGAACCGGATAATTGCGGAAATGGCTCGGAGCATGCTAAAAGGCAAAGGGCTTCTACATGATTACTGGGCGGAAGCTGTACACACGACAGTTTATGTCCTCAATAGATCTCCAACAAAAGCAGTAAGGAACATAACTCCATATGAAACATGGCATCAGAAAAAGCCATCAGTAAAATATTTCAAAGTTTTTGGATGCATTGCATATGCGAACATTCCATCACAAAAAGTGAAAGAAAAGTTTGATGAAAATGGAGAAAAATGCATATTTATAGGCTACAGTGAAGACTCCAAAGACTACCACCTTTATAATCTCACTTATGGTAAATAGGCGATTTCTAGAGATGTGGTATTTGATGAAATGACATGATGGAAATAGGATGAGAAACAAAACCATGTTCCAAAGACATTTAAAGAGTCTAAAATTATACCAACGGTGACTACAGATCTATGTTCTTCTCTATAAAGCCCCACTACATCAAATTCAAGCTCAAGCAATTCTTCAAACCCATCAAGCAGCTCTTCATCAGATTTTGATACACCTCCAAGAAAGGTACATTCTCTAAAAGAAATTTATGATAAATGTGATGTTGCCTACTTTGCATGTGAGCCACAGATATTTGAAAAAGCAATAAAACAGGAAGATTGGATTAAGGCAATGAATAAAGAAATTGTAATTATTGAGAAGAATCACACATGGGAGCTAGTTGATCTACCTAATAGAAAAAATGTTATAGGCTTGAAATGGATTTATAAGACCAAGTATAATAAAGATGGCTCAATTCAGAAACACAAAGCTCGATTGGTGGCAAAAGGTTAATTTCAACAACAAGAAATCGAAGAAGAAGTATATGTTGAGCAACCACAAGGATATCTGGTGAAAAGAAAAGAAGAAAAGGTATATCGACTCAAGAAAGCTCTATATGGGTTAAAGCAGGCACCAAGAGCATGGAACGGCAAGATCGACACGTACTTTCATCAAAACGGCTTCAAAAGAAGTTCAAGTGAGCCATCATTATATGTGAAGAAAGAAAGTACGCATGATTTTCTTATTGTCTGCCGTTATGTTGATGACTTGATATATACTAGTACTAGTCCAAAGATGATAGAAGAATTCAAAAGGGCAATGATGAAGGAATATGAGATGACTAATCTCGGCCTTACGAGATACTTCCTTGGCATCTAAGTAAGGCAAAACCATGGTGAAATATTTATTTCACAAGAAAAGTATGTCAATGATCGCATAATAAGATTCAACATATCAAAATGCAAATCCATCGCAACTCCAATGACTATAAATCAGAAGTTATCAAAGAATGATGAAGTACATAAGGTCGATGCCTCAATTTATAGAAGCTTAGTTGGTTCATTAATCTATCTTTCAAATACTAGGCCGGATATTGTATATGCAGTTAGTCTGGTCTCGAGGTTCATGAGTGAGCCTAACAAGAATTATTTTAAAGCTGCAAAAAAGAAGTTTAAGGTACATCCAAGGGACCAAAAGTACTTATGGCATCCAATACTCGATAGAAGAGATAACAAGCTTATTGGATTCACAGATAGTGATTGGGCAAGATCAGTTGATGATAGAAAAAGTACTTCAAGATATGTATTCTATATGAGATCAAAGATTATCTTATGGAAATCAAAGAAGCAGAAGACAATTGCATTATCATTCGCCGAAGCAGAGTATATTTCAACTACTGGAGTAGCATGTGAAGCAATTTGGATTAAAAAGATTTTAGGTGATTTACAAAATGAACAAAAATCGTCTACTACTATTTTCTATGACAACATGTCGGCAATTGCCATGACAAAGAATCCAATCTTCCATTGTCGATCAAAGCACATCAAGCTTCGCCATCACTTCATTAGGGAGTTAGCTAAAGAATGACAAATTGAGCTGAAGTTTTGCAGGTCAAAAGATCAACTCGCGGATATTTTCACCAAGGCTGTGACTATAGAAAAGTTCATCAAATTCAAAAAATGATGGGAGTGCAAGATTTTCAAATTAAGGGGGAGTGTTGAAAATATAATTTGAAAATAAAGATATTTTAGAAATATCTATAATGTTACTAGAAAATGTCTAGAAAGTATCTAGAATGTGTCCAGGAAAAATCTAGAAAGTGTCTTTTGAGTTTCCTGGGTAATTAATTCTTATTGTAGAAAATTGTAATGCATTTACTCTTATGTGTAGATTATTCCTCAAAAGTCTATAAAAAGGGACTTCATGTACATGAGAGGAAACAACAACAAAAACAAGAAGGAAATTCCTCCCTTCCAACAGTTCGAAGCATTGTAATATCCACTTTCATAATTCAAAATATTCAAAAGCAATCTACTTGCAATACTCCAAGTCCAAAGAAAATCTCTTCTTCCTCTCCTCTTCTCCAACACTTCTCCGGCAGCCCATTGAGCCACAGCAGGTAGTCTTACCTCTGATAATCCGGTCTGCATTTGTTTTATCAGAGGCCCCACCGGATGGACTAATGGTGTTAAAGGCCACATGAAAGTATCTTCTTCTCTTGGAGCTCTGAGCTGCATTGCATCCAACTCCTCCATTGTTCGCAAGAATAGCATCGGCCTCCTTATACCTGTGAACATGGTGCAAGAACCAAACGGTAGCCATTGTCCTTCCTGTCTCTCATGGTTCCCATAAGGTCTCTGATCACGATGGGAGCGCAACCTGTGACTCAAATCAGACCCACAAGATCACAGAACTCACCTTAAGTTTCACAGTCGAGCACCAGCAGATACAGAATGAAAGCTAAATCAAGCGGAACAGGTATTTGGGAAATCGGAGATGGTCAGCAACATCAAATGCATTTGGTGCCGAACATATCAAATACCACAACCAATGGAATTAAGGTGGTGGATGAAATGGCAGTGTATGAGGTTTGAAGAGGGGATGGATCTTCTCAGGACCAGAGAAATGCATGTTTCGTGGTCTGCATCTGGGGTATATAAGAGATGTTGATCAGAGGAAGTGGGACGACATGAAGGCCATGACACTCGGGGAGGGACCTTAGGAATTGGGATTGAGCGGCAGAATCATGGTTGGTCTGGACGAAGATGGTGATGGAGCAGCATTAAGAGGGACTAGGCGATTGGCACGTTCCAGCAGTGAGGTGACATAGCCCATGCCTGGGCTGGCCACGACCACGACGTGAGGTTTTGGAGTCTCCATGGCTTCAGCCTGCACCAGTAATGAGAAGGCTCAAGTAGATAGAATTTTATGGTTGATGGGAGAGATGGGAACCCTCTTAACGTATAACACACAAGCCGTGGGGCCCACCATGCTGCATATGTAAAATCCACTCGGTTCATCATGTTATATCATCAGCTCTAGGCCCTGACACAAACAATCAATCAGATCCACAACTCAGGTGGGGCATACCCCAGGGAAAAATGCGGTATGGGATGCCAACCACAGGTTTTGCAATCACCCTGTGTAACATAGAGGTTTAACGAGCAGTTTTACATTGTTCTCATTCATGGTGTGCCATAATGGCCGTTACGGGGTTATAAAGGCCGTTACGTAAAAGTAACGGTGGCAACCGTTACACGTCACAGGGTCATAAGGGCCGTAACAGCGGTTATGGGTAAAAAAAAAAATAGACCTATAATTGTCGTTAACAACACATTACATCCCTATAAAGGCCATAATAGCCCCATAATGGCCTATTACAGGACATATACAGGTTTTTCATACTTTTTAATCAACATTACAGGTAGTATAGGTTTTTCAGGAGTTTTTTTTTTTAATAAATAAAAAAATAAAAAAGAGAGACCGTAACAACTGTTACGGGGCTGTAACAGCCGTTATGCCCGTATCATAAAGGCAACGGTGGTGGCCGTTACAGCCACCGTTACCATTACGGAACACCTTGTTCCCATTTAGCATGGCCAATCGAAGTTTTTCTTATCGGGCTCTTGTATAGGCAAGCATTAGCATTTTATTCTTGTCCTTTTGCCTTTGTTTATTTCTACTGATAGGCATTAGGGCTGAAAGTTGGGCGAGTTGAACCCGACCGACCCGTGATCGACCCGACATTGGGTTGGGCTTGAGTAGGATGTATTGAATCCGATCTCAAGCTTGGGCTTTACATACACCAACCCGATAAAACTTGGGTTGGGCTCAGGTTGAGGTCTTGGGTTGCCCGACCCAACCGGAACACGATCAATATATAAGTTATAGATTATAATTGAGTGTGGATCGTATGTTTTGAAGACATAGGAAATTCCGGTGCTGTCGGGTCTCATTGGTCCACATCATTTCCGATGACTCAAGCTAACAAGAAATGCTGGATTTCTCTCTCCCAAATCGATTGTGTGCTACACAACACAACTTTTAAATGCGTAGTTGTCCTATATTTTAGCTTGTTTGTTTAGAATAAATGAAGTTCTTTATGATAAATAAGTACGTATATGATTAATAAAATCATAGACAAAAAATAAGACCTGTATTGAACTATAATAAACTAATGCAATCATTAAAATATTAGCATGTATCTACCCGACCAACCAGACCGAACCCGCTTGGGTTGGGCTTGGGTTGAGAATTCCCAACCTGAGATTGGGTTGGGTTGGGTTAGGGTTGAGGTATAAGAACCTTGGGTTGGGCTAGGGTTGAGCACCAACCCAACCCAACCTGCCCGACTTTCAGCCCTAATAGGCCTGATATAGGAAGATGCCCTGTGACTCAACAAAGGGAAAAGATACAGGAAGATAAAGCCGGGCCAATTTTTCTTCTTAACAAAAAAGGAAAGAAAAGGCAGAGCTGGCTAGCTGTGGTTGAGCGCGCCCAAAAGGCCCATGCACAACCAATCAAGATCATATGATATCCAGCCAATGGGCTTGTGTGGCCCTGCTGCATTGTGTACGAATGATCCAATCAGTGTGTATACCAAGCATTCAATGTATCCGTTAGTCATCCCAGATTACAATGTGATTATGGTGGTTTTGGTGGAGTCTGTGACAGGCTAGAGTAGCAAAGGGACCAGCTGAAAGGCTCCATGCCTTGAACAGGTAGTGGGATTTCAAGTACAGCTCGGTGGGTTCAAACACTTGTAAATGGCTGAAGCAGGCTGCTTGTAAGTAGGTATGCTCTTCGGATCAACCAATCTCACCTCTCCAGGACTGAAAGACAGATCCCTATGCCTGCAAATATAGAATATAAGTATATATCACAACTAAGGTTTCAAATCCTGAATTCATATGGAAAGACAATTCAAACCCACTGTCAAGGAGGGACAACTCCAATACTGAGGAATGCTAAGCTATAAACTCTCACCTAGTGCGATGATTGATCAAGCACCAATCCATGTAGGCACTTTGGGGATAAATTTCATAAATGGGCCCCACATGGGTGCTTGGCCAATCAGCGCATGAGGATGTGAGGTTTTCATAGTCACATCTTGGATGAGCATTTCTCCAGTCTTTTCAGTGCCAATACATGTACTTTATGGCATCGAAAAACAGTGCTGGTTTGTTAAAGCATGGTAGATTAACCAAGCGCGCATAGACTGATCAAGCGCCAATCTGGAAGGGCCCTTTGGGGATGACATGATTTGCCCCTCTGACATGGCCTAGAGAACAAGGGCCTACGTGCGCACGTCCGATGTGGGGGCCGCATTGCAAAGAGCAAAATCATCATGCAGTGGTAAGCTATTCAATAAAGGAAATAGTGGAAATAACAGCCACTACGGTTACCATTATGCTACAGGCCACAACGGCTGTTACAGTCTTTTTTTTTCCTTTTTAGGAAAAATAACTGTATCAGTATCAGGTGTGCCCCCTAACACATAACAACTCCCACTGTCACTGTTGCATAACAGTCGTTACAGCCATTAAGTACCTGTTTTTTAATTACTTGCATGGGAGGATCTTTGCTTTTCATTCTGGAACCCACATTTGACAAGCCACATGGCACTTTTTCATTACACCCCATCAGGGGTTACTGGATATTCCTACAACCCCTGGTACAGGCAATTCACATCCCGTTAGGATGTGGGGATGTCAAAAATGGGCAGCACATGGGTGCTTGTCAATCAGCACGTGAGCATGTGAGGTTTTCCTATATGGAAAAACAATGCTAGTCTGGTAGGCTTGGGTGATAAATTACCCCTTTTATCTGCACTTGATGAATCTTCCGAAGGAAAGGTAATTGCATATATCTCTCAAAAAAAAAAAAAATAATAAGTAATTGCATGTTACCTACGGAGATCAAGACCTACTAAACCAGCTTGAAGAACTGTTAAATTGTCAGAATCTGGCGAGACAATAATAACAGTATCTCCAGAGTATTGGGTCTCTAGAATCGACATGAGTTGCGTTACACGAACAAAAACGTCTGAAACACTTTCATTTGGGGTTCCATTGTCAATGGGAGGTGGCTTGATGCTGGGAGAAATACTATCTGATGCATATACCTGAAGTGTATTTGTTCAAAGGGAAAAAAGGGTCAGTACCATTTAGAAATGCAGGTATGAAAAGGGTATTATACAATTGTCAGCCTGAGAAAGTTTGTACACCAAGTTTGAGTTTTCACTTTGTACAATTGGGCATGTGATTAAGTGATCTGGACCATTGATATGATAGACCTCATGAATGGCCCACACCAAAAATCCCTCGCAAGCAAGATCCTTGGTGAAAAGTATTTGGCCTTTCTTTGGTTGAATTTGAAACTTTATTTTGTATCATAACCATCTATTTGTCAGCCACCTGTTGAAAGGTTAGGATCTTCTCATCTGGTAGAGTTTTAATGTGATACCAATTGAAAGGTTAGGATTTTCTTATCTGGTAGATTTTGATGTGATATACATGCACCTCGAAGCTGATAATATCAACAGTTTGGATTACTGAACCATGGGCCCAGCATGTAGATAAACCCAAATGCTACTGCACCTACTTTGGCCCAAGCATTGTATTATACCTTAATCTGAAAATCCTGTCCCTGAATCCAACTGAAAAACTTCACATTGCTGACATGGTTTTGAAAATTGGTTATGATACAACCATATCAGCCTCCCTGTTAAGCAATATAAGGTCATGCAGTCTGTTCTAAAGAACATGGGTTGTGTTAGACCGTATTGGGTGATACACATTTCAACCATGGAGGAAGCTTAAAAACCCATTATACTAGATCAAGGCTTATTTTGGAGATCAGAACACACAATTTGGGTGATATTCGATGAATTAAAGCATAATGAAACCATTTTGGAAAACTGAGAAGGGGGAAAGTATAAGTTTTTCATCTTCTTTTTGTCATATTTCAGTATAATCAGCCTAATCTATCTAAACACATCAAACCATGCTTGATTTGTGTTCAATTAGGGTATATTTGGTTGATTCAACCAGTCATCCCGACAAAGAGGGTTAATAGTATACAATCCTCTGTTCATTATTGCTACGGGGAAGCAGGGAATGGTATGTGCCAAAGAGGCGCAAGAGGAACAGCGTGGCCTTCTTGCTTTAGGAGAGCTTTGAAGAAGGATGAAATCCCTATAAGTATTAGCCTGCTATCCTTGCTCAAGGAGAATCAAATCAGTCACAAAGAAAGAAGGGTGTGAACGCTTTCTCAGTTAGATCGTGCATGGCAGTGGGCATTCAGGAGAAATCGAAAACCATTGGTAGACTGGGCCTCAATGGCATCATTGAAATGAGCAGCAGGAACCCAATGAAAGTAAATGTTTTCTGCTGGGAAGCATGTAAACATGACCTTTTAACCATAGACAATCTTCAGAAAAGTGGGACATGGATTCCTAACAGATGCCCAATGTGCAAACAAGCAGAGGAGACCTGCTCACATCTACAAATCCACTGCAACTATGCAGGGAAAGTGTGGTCAGCAATCTTCAGAAAGTTTGGGGTCAATTGGGTAGTTCCAGCAACTGTGGGGGAGCTACATTCGAGGTAGAATCAAAGCGCCCTGTGGATGTTCGCAGTAAAAGTGATGGTTTGCACTATCTGAAAGAGAGAAACAACTGAATATTTAGCAGGAAAGAAAGCTCGTTAGGGGATGCATTCATCAGAATCTTCAGGCTGATCAATCATGGAATGGAGTACCCTAGACAAACAATTGAGTAGGATCCAGAGGCTTCAGATCTTCAAGAGCTGGGATGCGATTCTGCGGGAGAAACCCAGGTCCATTTAGCCTCATTTCTCCCCACGGATTGAATCTTAAGGTCTACAAAGGCATGCAGGAGCTGTAATAGAATGGAGTTTTTGGTGTTCGTGCTATTGTAAGGCTTCATCTGATCTTGTAAAGGTTTTCCAGCCAGCTTTGTTGATCTGTAGGTTTTGGATTTTTCAGCTTTTTAATTAAAATTTCACCATTCATCATCATTAAAAGAAAAAAGTAAAAAATAAAATAAAATCTGCCCCTTCTGCCCAATAAGAATCCAATATGGTCCAATACACCACGCATAATATCATTTTTAGGCGCAGTCAATACATCAACCAATAACGTCATTTAAAACCCTGATTGCTAAAGGATATACATTAAGCCACCTAAAGGTCCAACATCCAAGAGAAGCAAATTCATGTATATGTTTAGGGTACTGGTATGGACATGATAGGATGCGGATATCAGTACCATCAACTTATGGATGCTTGTATGGTATGGATCAAATATACCAAATTAGGCTTCTTTGGACTTACCCTCAAATCTGGTTTGGTTTAGGGTTTTTGGCATGATCCATCTACTTGTCATGTGGCAACCACTGTTTTAAATGGCGAATAGAATGTAGCACACTGTTTGCCCTCTAAATCGTGAGGCGTAAGCCACATAGTGTCTAGAGTAAGCTACACACTCTTCTACATTTTTAATCAAGGCTACGCTTGGTTGCTCCAATTTCATGATATTCACCAAATTAGAATGATTAATAATAAAATTAACAAAATTTCATGATATTTGGTGCAACCAAAGACAACCTAAAGTAATCGGAAAGGGTAATCATTAAGTATAAAGATAAAGAAAGAACAAGAGATTTATTTAGTACTCTTATTTATATTATTTTTACTAAAAGCATTGAAAAGATTACTTATTTTTTATTGAAAATAGAAAAATGTAACAAATCATTATAAACATTGATTAATTTTAATGCGGTGAAGTAACTTGTAATGTAAGCTACATTGCGTGTAGCATAGTCTACATAGCGTGTAGCGTAGTTTATGTAGCTTGTTGCGTACACAAATTATCATGTAGTGTAGGCCACATGCGACTTAAGCTATTTTCATGAGCTGCGTAGCGTTGAGGCTAAGCCATGCTATGTAGCGTAAGCTACACGCTACATAGCGTAGCTATTTAAAATACTGGCGGCAACCTAGAAAACAGAAATGACATGCATGCAATTCCATTATCCCACTTTTCCACCCCAAATCAATACCAGCTGACACGAAACGTCGAAACCAATGTTAAATTAGGAAAAGCAATCCTGTTCATCGCCAAAAGCAGGAATCAATAAGGGCTGTCCTTTAAGTGTTTACTTTTATGTGCTCCTAACAATTTTCTCATGGTATTAGAGTCGGATGGGAATAATAGTCCATACTAATATCCTGTATATGACAATGCAGAATTGCATCCCCACTTCCATATCAGTAACCCTATCCTAGGAACCATAGATTGAAGCTGCTTGTGTTCTAATTTCATCAATCTATAACATTCCATGAAGGCATGAATTTCAACATAATAATACCCATTTCATGAATTTATGTTTCAATGATCTACATATAAGTTATCAGATGCAATATCTAATAAATATCAATCAGTACAAAGTCACTAAAAGGTACCTCAGTAACAGACTCCAAGCCCTTTCCTTCATAGGCTCCCAACCCACGAGCATCGAGAAAGCTATACTCTGGAACAATATGGCTGCAAAAGCAGAGTTGTACAAAAGTTGCAGACAACAGCAAATGATGTTCGCACCCACATCCATGATACAATGTGCATACAAGCCATACCATCCAAATTGTAGGCCCTACCAAGCATGATCCATAGCCCAAAACTCAAACTGGTCTGACAATCCTAACCGTCTGATCAGCAGTACAAAAAGGACTGCTAAAAAGAAGAAGGAAAAAAAAAAAAAATAGCCCACCATCCAAAATCCAAATCAGATGGGGTCGGCTATATGCCCCCTTCCACAGTGGGACCCTCTATTGGATGGAGGACAATGACTACAATGAATCCTACATTGTTGAGTTAAAGTGCAATGAACCACACCCAAGACAGCATTAATTCTTAACAATCGTCATCCATAATTGATTCATGGAAACTCATACTCAATGAAGAGCAATTATATGATCCACCACCCATGTCTTTGTTCAGTATACGCGAGTTTCCAATCCTGACAAGTGCCATCCGTGGTTTAGTAATCTAGACTATCGGTCTGTTGCATCCCACAGTAGTTGGGCCATGTGTAAAGTATCATGTAATAGTAATGGTGGTCATAATAGCCACCCCCATTACCATTACAATATGGGCCATTACAGCACTTTCTTTTTTATTTTTTGAAAAAAAAAAAAAAAAAAAACCCTATATCAACCCTATAACGGGCCACTATAATGGTTACCACTGTTATTACCCCATAACATGTAATGGTTATGACTGTTATGGGCCCTCTTGATGTAGGACAAAATGCCCCTGCATTAATCACCCCCGGTGAGGAGTCTCGAACACAAGACCTCCCACTATAATACCAATTTGATGCAGGACAATTAACCACTTGCTCTAAAAGCTCGAACTGTTAGAGCATGGCAAATTAATCCCTTTATGTTATAACCTAGGCCCCAAATCTCATGGTTAGGATCTTGGCTAAAGCCCCCTCGTGGGCCCCAAATCACATGAGTACTGCCTTACATGAGCCACCCGCCTCAGACAGGCCGCCCACCCCAAGTGTGCCCCTGCATCCCACAGGCAACCCCACATGAGTCCGGTGTGAAAATGCCCCTGCATTACTTATGTTTATTAAGAGAAACTTTGAAACTTCAAAAGAGTGTGTGGACGATACACAGGCACTTAGAAATTGCATACATGGCATATACTAAGTCAAATCAAACTGTTCAAACTACCGTTCCCAGTTTTGAGGTATCATGAACTAAAAATTACGGTTATTTGATTGACTATCAGAGTGGTGGTCATTTACTGGATGGTTAAAAATGAAAAATATCCAACGGTCCTATTTCAACAAACAACTGCCCATGAATCAGAGGTTAGGATTGCTCGAGCAATCTGATTTTGGGATTGTGATGGCAACAGTCGTTTCAACAATATAGTTCGCTCAATTTGAGCTTAATGAATGCCACGGTTACAAATTCTGAGTACCTGTGTATTAAGTGGCGTATGCTGCCTGAGTATCATCAATCAAAGTGGTGGAATTAAAGGGAGCTTGACAATCTAACCTGCGAGTGACACCATTCACTGCTGCAATGATCTCAGCCGCCTGGTATGACCGCTGCGTGATCGATGGCCAGATCCAGCAGTCCCCCTCACACGCCCCGATCCTCTTCAGCTCCAATGCCGCCCTTGCTGTCTGTCGCTTCCCCTCCGCCGACAGCCCGCTGTCGACTGACGTCTTGGCGACGGGGTTCGTGTTGACAATCCCAATGCTCTCGTACTCTGATTCCCCAGCCCGGACGAGGAAATACCTTTTGTCCGCCGAATCCGAGAGAAGATCAGGTTAGGGGAAACGATCTGGAGCGTTGGATCGAAAAGGAAAGGGGGCGATGGGGGCAATGTTGGCGAGATTACCGGTTGATGAGGCGGGGCGGGGGCATCTGGAAGAGGCCGCGGGCGACGGCTGGGATTGGAAGGGAGAGGAGAACGGGAGAGAGGGAGAGCGAGAGAAGGAGATGGCGGCGAGAAAAGGAGTGAGGGTTTTGGAGGGTATTCATATGGTTTGGAGGGAGGGAGGTTGAAGTTAGCATTTGCTTGGAAAAAGGTAGAGAGGAAGGGAGAGATGGAGAGGTTGAGGTTAGCATCTCTTCGTTTGGAGAGAGAGAGAGAGAGACAGAGAGCTCGTGTTGGGTTTTCGGAGGGAGGGGAACGGATGAGGTTGAGGTTCGCAAGCTCGTTATACCTCTGGCGCGGACGTTGATTGGTTACAACCCCGCCAGGAATTTGGCAGAGGCTAGGGAGCGGATTAGGTGTTAACCTTACCGTGTGGGGCCCACCTTGATGAATTTGTTGTATATCCACGCCGTCCATACGTCTTAGATATCATTTTAGGACATTATCCAAAAAATTAAGCAGATTCCAATCATAGGTGGACCACACCACTGGAAATAATGGTGAATAACCATTGGGAACTTTTTATGGGGCACAAAAGATTTGAATCAAGCTAATTTTTTTATTTTCACTTCGTCTAGGTCTTCTTGACCTTATCAACGGGTTGGATGGAAAATAAACATTACGACGGGCCCTAGGAAGTTTTTCATGGTAGGGCGTTCAACCACGGCTGTTTCCTATAGTGTGGTCCATCTTAGATTTTGATTTGATTAATTTTTCATAAAACATTATTAAAAGGTGTGAAAAAACGGATGAACGGTGTGGATATATACAAAATCATCAAGGTGGGCCCCACGGGTGTTATCCGGGTAACACATAATGGACTCCCCAGACGCAGGGATCTGAGGGGCCACCGTGATGTATGGATTTTAGCGTCTGAGGGGCCACCCTGATGTATGGATTTTATCCACACCGTGAATCCATTTTTTCATATCATTTTATGGTGTAAGACAAAAAATGAAGAATATCCGACGCTCAAGTGGACCACAAAGTTTTCTAGGGCCTATTGTAATGTTCATTTGCTATCCAACATGTTAATAAGGTCACACAGATATGTATGAAGGTAAAACATAAATATTATCCTGATCCAAACTTATGTGGCCCCGCGAAGTTTTCAACAGTAGGAGTTTAATCCCGACTTTATGGTCTACTGAAGCTTGTATCTAACTCATTTTTGGGTGTTTACAGTAAAATGATATTGAAAAATGGATGGACGGTATAAAACGCATATATCAAGGTGGCCCCTCGGAGCCCCAGCCTCTGCTGAGCTCGAGACCGGAGGGGTAGTACCCAATCCGCGTCCCTCTGTCGCAACTCACGATCTACCTCTTGTAGGCACTCACCGGGCCCACGTGTTAATTTGTCCGTTGATTTGAACCTTCCTTCCATGTTGTGGAATCTGTGCTACAAGTGATACCGTAAGGAATTACTCAGAAATGGATGATTATGACCATCATTATCTGTAGTTGAATTTGTAACAAAACTTTTAATGTCCCATACTAAACTCTGGAATTGAAGAATATGGATGGCTCAGATTGTGTAGAAAAAAAAATGGACGGTTCCGATTGTCAGAGAATCTTAGAATGTGGGCTCCAAATGATGGCGATGCACAGTGTGTTCTAAGTCGCGACAGAGGGAAAAAACCCATCACGATGTTGGCAACAGCGACGGATGTCACATGCTACAGCGACGGATGTCACAATGCTAGGGACGGGGTAGATTCGAGTAGTATTTGTTCGGGTTTTTCAGTTTGTACAAGTGGGGCCATCATTCATTGATCCAAACCGTTGATGTTATGGATCGCATTGTGTGAAGTCCATCTACCAAATCAAAAATCCAGTGTTGTAAATGATAAACCTTTAGCGTGTGGTCAACAAACAAACGGTTAATGAAGAAGATAGGGCAAAGGCTCCCATTCAACCAGTAGAAGCCCAGGTATTTTATGGCTAAGATCTTTCAATCCGGAGGATTCTTGGTGCACAGTCCGCCTCGGTGATTGGCGTCATATCAACGTTTCTAGATCAATGATCAGTGGACCCCAGTTGTGTAACTTAATGGCCGACTTCGGCTGGGCCTTTGGGCCGGGAATAGGCTACATGAAGACTGTTATATTTTCGGGCTGGACTTGGGCTTAAGTCATTTTAGACCGTTGGTTTCATTCTCTAAGTATATGTTTTTTCTTCTCTTCTTCTTTTTTTTCCCACTTGATCAACAGATGGATTAGGAGCATTCACATAATAAATTGGTTAATTTTTCAGCTGGGCCCAACTAATTCTTTGGGCTCTTCCTTGTGAGGTTGGACTGGTATTATCTGGGCTGGCCCAAACCTAGCCCATTACAACCCCTTGATTGATGAGGGACTATGTGATACGCGGCGTACTTGCAAATCATACACGCGTTTGTAAACCTGACATGTGGGGCCCTTGTTTCCATAATCCAGACCATTGATCCGTATAATGCCACCCTTGTAGACGGACAAGAGAATCCTTGTAACCCAAAGCTCCATGCCCATTGAGATGTCAGAGTGACATTCACTCTGTACATTAGTTTCGTTAGTTCATTTGAATGTGTGACTCTAAAAATGAGGGATATCCAAGACCTAGGCGAGCTACATTACAGGAAACAATCGGGATTAAACACCCATTGTCACCGTACGAAATTTAGAAAAAGAGTGTACACCCTCGTATATGAGTGTTAGCTTATGAATCATATATTAAATGTACTTAATTCTTTCTTCATATAGTTGTATAATACTCCGAAAATAAGCACTTGAGTACAGAGACTCCAATTTCGAGTTTTCGAGTGTTAACCAAAAAAAATGCATATGTGACCTCATTCATATTCATACTTATTTTACACACGAGCAATCATAGTTGCACAATTCAAATTAGTAGATTCAAAACGAGATAGAGATAATAAAAATAAATAAATATAAAGCCGATGGTAAAGACACAATTAAAACATGGTGTCTGCCCAAATGAGAATTATACAAATTACAATAATTGCAATATGAACAGAATAACAACTACCAAGCGGGAAGAAGCTAGAGATCTACTGGACGCCCCAAGCGCACTAGCAAATGGTCCTATTGTTGAATTATCTGTATATGTCAAATAGGAGACGTCAAACACCAACATAGTGAAAGAATATTCCCAAGATTATTACTTAGGACATTTTAATGATTCGCAGGTTAACAACAAATATCATTAATACATATTATATACTCAAGCATGTTATCTTTAACGTATAATTACTAAACCAATCATACATGTTACCAACACAACAGATCGCAAGTAATGATGGCATAACAAACAAATAGTTTCCCAATCTAGTTGGTAAGTATATTAACGCGATGATGAAATAATGCATGCTCCTCACAATCCAACATTCCCTCACAAGCGACTTCCACACCTAATCGCAATATCCTATTCTAATGCATAATTAACCAAGTGATTATTAGTCTCAGTTCATAAAGCAGATTGACATAGCTAGGATACCGCCATTATATCACGAGTCATTATCCGAATCACGTGGTTAGTTGCGGCATGTGTCGGCTCCTCACCAGTGTCCCTTGATCCAAATTAAGGCATCAACAAGGTACGGATCGTCACCAAATACCGAGTATGAACCATTAATTTAGTTCCGAGGTTGTAACAGCCCACGACACGCTGCCCTGACCAACTGAAGCATTATTTTCGAAGGGGGGTCTGAATCAAACGGCTCACCCCAACCCACTCTCGGACCACAACTCGGATGAATAGTGGCTAAGGCGTTATAGAGGTGTGGGCTTATCACATAAAATTAAATCAATACAAAGGAAATAACTCGTCACCCAATTGCATTCACGCCCGGTCGTTCAAATGGTACTCTGGCACAAAACAATCGGCTGGGTAATTTAACGGGGGTCGTTCGAACAATATACCATCACCTCTATAAGTGCTCAATGGTCACTATGGGGAGGCTCGTTACCTCAGCATAGGCCAACAGCTTGAATACAGTGTCCCATACCACCATGCTCGACTCATAAGTCTTTGGGGATCGTAACGCACAAATGGTTATGAGTAGACTAAATCAATGGTAACAGTGGTATCCCAGATTCTATTGAATATTATACAATCACCAAGCACAAGAATGATCGAGCTTGTATTAAACTAATACGATCGATTAGGGAGGACCCCGAGCAAACCGGCAATAGGTGCAAAGCATCTCACGTAGTTCCAACTACTGTCGATCGTCCGTGTTCAACTCTGGTCGGCCATTTAAACCTAGGATAGCCTCCCTAAAGCAGGCTATCCGCATATTTAGATAATTTGTGAAGCTCAATCTACCACAACAACACAATTTAATCATCCTAGTATTTCTAAGCACTCAACATCTAAGAATTTTTATTATATTAAGAGTTTCATGTCATCCATGCATTTCATCGAGCATGTTATCAATCAAATAACAAATAAATATATTTAATTATTTTAAAATGTCAAATAGAAGCTTGGGAGTATATCTTCACCTGAAAGTCAAAATTCTTAACTCGGACGCAACCCTAGCGTCAGGAATTTGGAAAAAACGCTTCAAATGTAAATTAAAATATAAGACTATCATTAATGACATGGATTCAGTCTTAATTAAATGTTAAACAATGAATTGTGTCTTAACTAATTCGATTGGAATGATCCATCAACTCGGTTCAACGAATCAGGACTCATAATCGGCACACAACTGAAACCATAATGGGATGGGGTCCGATTACCGCTCCCACAAGAGTATGGACCGCTCTAATTGATAATTGTGACGTAAAACCCCACCATACACAACCCTAACATTAGGGTTCGTAAAAATCAACGGAAACAAAAGGGGGTTTCTAACCCTATTAGCTCAAAATGCAAGAAATAAAAGAAAGGAATGGAAAGACATGTTGGAAAACCCTTTACCTAGCAAGGGAGTGGAGAATCCAACCTGAAATCTTTGGGTTTCATCCGTGGAAGACATGAGACCGGGCATAAAGACGAGATCTTCCAAGATTCGGCGAGCACGAGGATCGGATGACAGGATCTAGCACTGGCTCCACCATTTCCCCCTTCTCTCTCTCTTCCTCTCTTCATCTTTCTCTCCTTACCTTTGGAAAAATTCGTATGGGAGAAGGGGCTGTGCAAATGAGGTTCTAGCGTCCATATGCCAGATTCCGATCCTGGGATCCTACAAGGAGGATTTTTTTTTGTATATACATTTAACTCGTAATAAGCATAACCACAAGATTACCCAATTGACAAAGGCAACATCATCATCACATATCCACTAATATAATCATTTGAGTACAATCTTTGAAAGGGAAAATACATATATCGAAATCAAAGCTCCAGAATACAACTGCACGCTTCAAGCTCAACGCTGCTGCAACCTAATAACACCTGCACGCATCTATCGTGTATAAGCTTATAGAAAGCTTAGGGGGTGGTGTAAGTGTGTGCACAAGGTAAGTGCCAAGTATTCAATACAATGTCATTATCATAAAAACTGGAAATATTGGAAATCCATAAATCGTACAATATCGGAATAAGCAAAGATACTAGCAAGATCATGAATTATCTGAGTAAGCAGAAATACTGACAAGAGCAGAAATTATCAGAGTAAACAGAAATACTCACAAGATCATAGATCATACGATAACAGAGTAAGCGGAAATACGAGCAAGTCCATGAGCCAATCAATATCAGAATACGCAATATAACAGCTACGCAAACGAGGAGTCATAAAGAGCCAAATATCAAATGCCGAGAATGCAATGGGGTATATAATTCCTTATTTGTTCACAAATACGTCATCCATATCTAGACCATATAAATGCAGAAAGCACAGTAACCCAAGATGTCGTATGTCGCGGATGTAATGCAATATGCGGTGCGAATGGAATGACCATCTTTGGAGTGTGAAGTCGGGATGGTAGTGCGTAGTATCACGAGCTATGGGGTCTATCACAAGGGACTTCTATCCAAACCAGGTCCCATACCTAAATTTGGATAGTCGACTTCGATGTGGTAAACTCCCGATCTCGGGTTAGTCGCGCGCCCCAACCGAAATCCTGGCCATTGCGAAGGCACACGTAACAACTAGTTGCATACCACCAACCCGAGTAGATAGTGAATGAATGAATTCATGAATGAGTATGCAACTCCCGCTCACTAAATCCACATATCGGTACGGTTCATCTCTGGGATAATCACCGGGGTTTAGTACACTCCAAATGGCACCGCCGCTCTCCCACCCGCACAGTCAAGTGAGCATAAGAAACCTCACTATCCGCCTTGCCAATAGTATGCAATACCTATCCGGCACGTCGATAGCGGACCCATTCACGAGCCGGTCAACTCAGGCTAGTATTGCCCCCTACCCTCGGGCGAGTAAGGCCACACCCCTCCCAACCGACCACGACACGGTGGGAGACGCGGCCTCTGGTATTTGGCACTCGGGCGCTCATGTATCCACTCGGTCTCGAGGTTGGGCGTCTCCTGGCCACGGAGGTTTATGGATTTTCACCCGGGGACATCTATGGCGCCCGTATGCTAGAACCAAACATTTCCTGTCCTATTTGGCCATCCACGATATGCTCATGGAGGCTACGACCCCGATGTCACTAGGGCGTATAGTAATCATAATGCGAGATGCATGAGTCATACAATCCATCATGCATCGATCCTCGCACATACCGTGTGCTCATGTGAGATAACCTCCACCTACCAGGGAGTCTCATAACAACATGCTCAATGACATATGCAATGATCAACCACCTCTCATAACAAACATGCAGATGATGCGTATGGGCATGTATCATGATGTTATGTTGTTGTCACATACTCATAACTGGTATCCACAACCAGCATCGATAATCGACCTCGACCATGTGGACACTTAACCAACATTGCCCCCAAGGAATGGCCTACATAGAGTCAAACATATAATGGGCCTACGGCCTCACACAAGGGCCTAATATACAACACAATGAGTCTTACTCAAAGGCCACATATACACAACAGGTGGACCCTGCTCATGGGTCTAATACATATCACAATGGGCCTTGCCCATGGGCCATGAATACATCACAATGGGCCTTGCCCATAGGCCTCAAACACAGGACATGTGGGCCCTACACATGGGTCTTGAATTCATTAAATGGACCATGCATCATAGGCTTAATACATATCACAATGGCCCTCAACTACGGGTCACATATACATCATGCAGGTCTCGACAATCGGCCATGGCAATCGAATTCGATACTCAGAATCGGCCTCGACAATCGGAACCGGCCAATACAATCGATCTCGACAAATCAACACCGATAATCTACATCGATAATTAGCACCAACAATCAGCTTCGATAATCAACACCGACGACCGGTCACATAGACAAGACTGGGTCCATAGATGAACATATGATCAATCATAATATAAAGATCAGCCCTCGACCATGGTTTTATCAAATCTGGTAGCATGGAGCCATCCGTCCATGGTAAATGGGGCCCACTTATTTGGGTTAACCCACTAAGAGAATGATGAGAATGGGCCTGATAAGGCTTAAGGAAGGGTCACAATGTGGACATCCAACCATCACTGCCCAGCAATGTGGACATTTAACCAACATTGCTCCCAAGGAGTGGTCCACATAGAGTCAAACATAAGATGGGCCCAAATATCCAACAAGTGGGCCTCAAATAGTCATCACAGGTGGGCCTTACACATACAGCACGTGGACCTACACATCACTGTGGGTCGATACATTGGGCCGCACGCCACACCAATGGGCCTCAATTCAACAAGTGGGCCGCATCAATGAGCCAGAAATACATCTCAATGGGCCTCATCACAAGAGTAGGAATATTTCACAATGGCCTCACTAAATGGGTCGGAAACACATCTCAATGGGCCACGACGTATGGGCCAAGTATACATCACAATGGCCCACGACCCATGGGCCGCAACCCGTGGGCCTCAAATACAAGTGGGCCACATTAATGGGGCCCATATATAAACCTCAGGTGTCGGCCCTGCTCATGGGCTTCAAATACATAATATGTGGGCCCTACCCATGGGTCTTATACGCTTCAAATGGGTCACGCGTCATGGGCCCAATACATGTCACAATAGGCCTTGCATCAATGGGCCGCACTAATGGGCCTCGTACACATCAAGTGGGTTGTATCAAATAGCAGCACTAATGGGCCTCGACCCATGGGCCCTGATATATATATCATAATGGGGTGCCTACTGGATGACATGGATAAAGATACATCAAAGTGGGCCTGACAAATGGGCCACAACATACATCAAAGTAGGCCTCATAATATGGTCATACATACATCAAATGGGCCACACCAATGGGCCCCATATATATCAAATGGGCCACACTCAAATATAAGTGGTGATAATGATTTTCACTACTAAAATTTTCAAGGCCCGCCATAACATTTATTTCCCATCTAATCTAATCATAAGGTCTCAAGATTTCAAAGATAGCCGTTCAATCCTCACCGTGCACTATGGTCCACTTGATAAATAAATCGTATTATTTTCATCCTAAACCTTAAAATCATTTTTTCCAAAAATGGTTGGACGGTTGGATGAAACACATGCATCGTGGTGCGTCCCATTGGGATGGAAGGCATAGATAAGTCACATATCCCGCTATGGAGGTCCACAATTGTGGACACAACACATGCATAAATGGGTCTTAAGTAAGACCCACCAAAATGTTTATTTTCCACCCATCCTAGGGCCCAACATACTTGTCCATCCAAACTGGGGCCAACATGATGTTTATTTTCCATCCAAACTAATCGGTGATAGGGTCACATGGGCATAGGGCCCATTATAATATTTATTTGCATCCAACCTAGGCCACTGTAATATTTATTTGCATTGATAATAGGCCCATTGTAATATTTATTTGCATCCAACTTTGTTAATAAGGTCATATAGACACTGGGGCCCACTACAATATTTATTTATTTATTTATTATTATTATTATTATTATTATTTTAACCTGTTGATAGGGTCACACGACATTGGACCCACTACAACATTTACTCGCATCCAATCTGTTGATAAAGTCACATGGGCCAAGGGCCCACCGCAATGTTTACTTGCCATACAACCTCTTTATAAAGTCACGTGGACTAAGCCACTGTAATATTTATTTGTCCACCAAACTTTTGGTACGATTATGTGATCTTGGGGTCCACTATGATGTAGTTCACAAATCCAACCCATTCATTGTGTGTGTCCCACCAATTTAAGGGTCCAAACAGAGTTTCAGGTGGATCCAAGCTGCATGTGGACCCCAACAGTTGATTCCATGTGGCTTGACATACCACCGCATGAAAGATGATGGTGTGGGCCATACGAGAACGTTTTATAACTGATTTTTAGAACCAACGTATCAAATAAAGGGACCTATCAAATGAATGGCGTGGATGTAGAACATACATCATGGTAGGGTCCACCATTGGGGCCAATGGGATCCTCCCTACTTAACGTTGGACGTCCAGAGAGTCTGGACGTCAATGTACATGCATGCATATATATTTATATATATATTTTTTAATCCTAGGTGGGACCCACATTAACCAGATCTACTCCGTCCATTATATCTGTCCCATAAAGTTAGGGGTCCAAACCAAGTTTCAATCACATCCAAAACTCAAGGAGGCCCCACCAGATGATTTTATATTTTTAGGCATGTTATCATATGATTTTAGATGGTATGGCCCACCTGAGTTCCGTATACAGCTAATTTTTGGGATGGACGGCTGGTCCATGGGGACCCATCAAATGCACGGTTTCGATGTTCAAAATGCATCACGTGGGGCCCACGGCTGGAGCCGTGAGGTCCAGCCAAGCCGTCCGCCGGCCCATGCAGTCTTCTGACAGCAGCAGCGTTGCTGCCTTATGATTCTGTGTTTTTTTTTTTTCTCTAAATCCAATTTTTCTAGGGAATTTCTTAGGTGGGGCCCTCATCAGGAAAATCTATCCTGACCATTGCATCTCACGGCTCAATATTGACCAAACAAGACCAATATTGAGTATTTTTCAGCATGTAGAATCGTTGGGTGAGTTTTCAACGGTAAAAATTACCATTTCCTACAGTATGGCCCGCTTGATTGTCAGATTAGCCTCATCTTTTGGCTCAACGCCTAAAATGAGATGAGAAGTGAAATGGGCGGCGTGGATTTTATACATACATCAAGGTGGGGCCTGCATGAGCAGCCCACCTCCAAATACTATTCTTCTTCCTCTCCTTTGCTTATTAGTACACCACCATTTCAGTGCACGCACACCACTTTAGCCACTCTCTGTCCAGCGTCCCTTGGACGTTGGACAGCATAGGTATAACACAATCATCATAGTGGGTCCTACGTGTAGGTGGTCCACGTGTCACCAAGGTGGGTCCCACATGAACGTGGCCCACCATATTTAAATCAACTTGATATTTGTGTGTTTCCATCACTATAAAGTAGGGTCCACATGACTTGTACGGTTGGGATAAAACATACCTCAAGATGGGATTCATCCAAGTGGGCCACACATCACAAAAAAAATGAGAGGAAAAGAAAGGAGCACCCACCTCGAAATCTCTTCTTCCTTCTTCCGCCAATGCATGATAGAGCCCCAAAGAAACAATTTCAATGGCGGAGATGATCATTGGATGGTGGAGATGGGAGATAGGGAGGTGGGCCACACTAGCTCTCTCATGGGAGCCATGGACGTGGGTTGCTCCATGGAGGGATTGCTTGGAATGGAGAGAAGTGAAAGAGAGAAATGATGTAAGGGAGTGATGGGAGAGAGGGATGGTGAGGTAATGGGAATTAATGAGTTGACTTATGGGGAAAAGGGAAGGTAAGGTGGTATGGTAGGGTGATGTCACCCCTAGGGTGACATCATAGTAATTAATGTTTTTAGGGAAGTACAACAATAGGGATAGGTGGGTCCCACAATCAAGCGATCAACGGCATAGATAATGCACGGGCCGGATCTTATAATCTGAGCATCGTATTGACGCACAAGACGCATCGTCGGAACCGCGGCGACGGCACGGTCAAAATGACATAGGTCTCATTTTGAGTCGGCTCGGGTTTACAGGATGTGACTCAAGAGCATGCGCCAATGCTATCTACTCGTCCCGGGTCGCCGAAACTCGACTAGAGGGAACCGTAGAAGTTTATGGAATGGTACAGGCTAGGTTACGGGTCTTACATCCTGACCCTACCTCCTTACCTTTGGAAAAATTCGTATGGGAGAAGGGGCTGTGCAAATGAGGTTCTTTTATAAAACCAAAATTGATGAAAATGGCCCCAATTGCCCTTTATTCATTATACTAACCCTTGAGGGGGTTGTTTTCGACTTACAGGGCCTTATTGGAGGCCCACTGGCTTATCTACACCATGGGGCAGGTGCTCCACTACAGAGATCTACATTTCATCACAATCAGCGGCAATCGGAAACTTCGATTATTCGTGGTGACCCCACTTGTGATGGACGGTCACCGATGATCGATCGGGGCCGCGGCTATATGATTATGTGCAGGAAAATACCATTAACTCACACCTCAAGTTTGGTTAGAACCCAACGGTCGAAAAGTCGTAACTTCGCAAAAGAGCAAAGAGCCTAATTTACTTAAATTTTTAAATTTTTGCTTAGTACATTTGCACATCCTATGCACCTGAGTTGAGCGATTCTAGACACTATTCTGGCTCGACATCCACGATGGACGTCGAGCCCGGTAAGACGATCATTATTTTATAGTCTCGAATCTAGTGGGCCATTGACGTGCCATGTAGAACTTATTCGGATAATCAGGGCATTTTTGGGATGAATTGGACAATGAGATTTCTCATGCACGATGATTGGGGTTTATATTAGCTAAATTCACAGTTTTGTCTATTTGTAATTAGCGAAAATGGTAATTTAGCTCTAATCACCCTAATTAAGGACCATAATTCAACTTTCTCGAAGCTATTCGTTAGTAAAATATACCAAAAATAGAAAATATTAATTTAATTAGATAGGATGATTCCTAGTATGATTAGAAACAATTCCTAAGAAGACATTAAATACAAAAACTCTAAGGGCCTGTTTGATTTTCTAGTGTAAGGGTGAATACAAGGTAAATGAGTAATTATTGCTATTGAACGTGTTTGATAACCAGGCTATATTTCTACCGAGTCGAGTCGACCCGAGACTTGTATCATTGCGACCGCGTCTCGCATGGTGAGGTGATACCTCGGCTAGGAGATGTGAGCCCGCGTTTAGTTCGAGAAAAATGCCGCACGCTGCAAACACCGAAGGAATCTCTACGACACATCACATCACTCTATCAATCAATGTCAAGTACAACCACCCCTCCCCTAAAGTCAACTCTCTCTTACAACTAAGTACATCCACCCATTACTCACCATCCCTCTCCCCATCACTCCATCACTCACATCACCTCTCTCTCTCTCTCTCATCTCTCTCTCATTTTTTTTCTCTCCCAAGCTCCATGAGAGCAACTCCAACGTCCCAACCTCCATGAGAGAAGTATTGTGTGGCCCACTCCTTACCACTCAATCAACCATTCAAAGTCGATCTCAACCGTTTAATCACACCCCTTAGAGCTCTAGATCGCATTGGTGGAAGGAGTTCGGGAAGATTAAAGGTGGGTGTTTTCTAGTGGGTGATCGACCGTTGGATTTCATTTTTTTAGGGACCACTTGTTGTGGGACCCATCATGATGTATGCATTGTATAGGGAGGGCCCATAGTGGCAGGGTCCCTCCCCCTTCTCACCAATTTCTCTCTCTCTCTCTCTTTCTCCCTCTCTCTTATGATGGGCATGGCCCACTAGATCCACACCGTCTAGACAATTTGGACGGTGCTGTGAAGGCCACACCATGATGTATGTTTTGACCCACCCATCCAGCCACGGTACCCACCTTGCTGGATGAAGAGAAATGCAAATATCAGCTTTCTCCAAAGCTTGTGGGTCCACACGAGTGGACCCACCTGGTGCAGGTGTTTCATCCTAACCATCCATCCATTTTGACGATGAAGCCCACCTGGTGGAGGTCGTTCACCCCAGCCGTCCATCTAGACGGTCTGGGTGGGGCGTATCCTGATGTATATATTTCTATAATATATATTATATTTATAGTGGGCTCCACATGGGACCCACCTGCTTGAACCGGATTAGTTGGTGTACGTGTACAACAGCTATATAGCTGCTGTATCACGTCACCACATTGCGTGGGCCACACCATAGATGTATGTGTTTCTTCTGCACCGTCCATCTGGACGGTGCCATGTATGGCCCCACCATGGTGCGTGTTGCACCCACACCATCCATCTGTCCTGGCGGTGGGATCACCTTGATGATGCGCTGCATCCACCATCCAGCCCATGGACGATGGATCCCAGCCATGATGTGTGTGTTTAATACATGTCGTCCATCTTTTTCTAAAGGAGTGGGGGACCCACCTGCTGTTGACGTCAGCAAAATCCATGAGTCCCACACATGATGTTTGTAAATCCACAGCCGTTCGTCCATCTAGAGAAAACCGTGGGGCCCTTATGTATGTTTCCCAACATCACCGTCCATCCAAAGGGGGCCCACGTTATGTATATGTTTTATATCCAGGCTGCCCGTCCAGGGCTGGACGCTGGGTCAGATATATTGATAATATTATATTTATATATATATATACATGTATATGTTGTGGGTCCCACGTGGGGACCACAGTGATGTATTTATTTCATCCACACCGTCTAGACCATCTGGACGGTGCTGGACAATATTTGGATGGTGCTGATGAGCTGGACAGTGTCCAGATGGTGCTGATTTACTCGGGCAATGTTTAGGCAGTGCTGATTTACGTAGACAATGTTTGGATGGTGTTGATCATCATTAGTGTGTTGTGTGGGACCCACTATTGATGAATTTATTCTATATCCAGCTGTCTATTAGGGGGACCACCATAGAAAAAAAAAAGTGAAGATTGAACGCCTACCATTGAAACCCTTTTGGGGGTTACAGAAGTTTCGGACCTATACAAAATTTGTTTTCCCTCTTAATCCTGGTCTTTGTGACCTTATACCAGATTATATGGAAAATATGGTGGGCCTTACCTTGATGTATTTATAACCCATCCATGAGGCCCATCATGATGTATTTTTGGCCCATGTATGGGGCCCACCTGTTGTATGAGGCCCATGTGATATATTTGAGGCCCACCTGTTTTGTATTTAAGGCTCATCTATAAGGCCCATTAGTGCGGCCATTGATGTAGCCCACTTGACCGTATATGAGGCCCACTAGTGCGGCCCATTGATGCAGCCCACTTGACCGTATCTGAGGCCCATTGGTGCGGCCCGTTGATGCGGCCCACTTGGCGTATATGAGGCTCGTATGATGAGGCTCGACTTGATGAACATGAGGCTCATTATGATGTGTATTAAGCCCTTATCGTGGGGCCCATTGTGACGTGTATTAGGCCCATGTCGCGTGGCCCATTTGATGTATTGAAGACCCAAATACGTGGCCCGTATGATGTATCTGAGGCTCATGTGCAGAGCCCACCTTTGCGTATATGTGGCCCTTGAGTAAGACCCATTGTGTTGTATATTAGGCCTTTGTATGAGGCCATGGGCCCGCTATATGTTTGACCTTATGTGAGTCACTCCCCTTGGGGGCAATGTTGGTTAAATGTCCACATTCATGGACAGTGATGGTTAAGTGTCCACATTGTGACCTTTCCTTAGGCCTGGATAGGCCCATTCTCATTGTTCTCTAGTGGGTTAACCCAAACGTTTGGGCCCCATTGATATTGCTTGATCCATCATCGGTCGTCCATCTATGGACCTCACCTTGCGACAAAGCCGATTCCATATGTCGAGGCCGATTGTCGATGCCGTTTCTGATTGTCGAGACCGAGTCCGATTGACGAGGCTGATTCCGATTATTGATTTCGATCGTCGATTTCGATTTCGATTGACGAGGTTGAGACCGATTGATGAGGTCGATTTCGTTAGTCGAGGCTAATTCCGTTTGGTCGAGGCCGATTCTGTCCGTTGAGGCCGATTCCGTTTGGTCGAGGCCGATTCTGTCTGTCAAAGCTGATTCCGTTTAGTCGAGGCCGATTCCATTTGTCGAGGCCAATTCCGTTTGGTCGAGGCCGATTCCGTTAGTCGAGGCCGATTCCATTTGGTCGAGGTCAATTCCGTCTGTCAAGGTCGATTCTGTTTGGTCGAGGCCGATTCCGATTGTTGATTTCGATCATCGATTCTGATTGTCGAGGCCAAGTCCGATCGACGAGTTCAATTCTATTAGTCGAGGCTGATTCCGTCTGTCAAGGCCGATTCCATTTGGTCGAGGCCGATTTTGTTTGGTCGAGGGCGATTCCAATTGTTGAGGTCGATTCCGATTGTCGAAGCCTAATGTAATGTATATAAGGCCCATGAGATGTGGCCCCTTATGATGTATATTAGGCACATGTTAGAAGCCCATTGTGATGTATATGTGGCCCATGTGATGCGGCTCACTTGATGTATATGAGACCCAACATGACGTATTTATGGCTATCCATTAAGGCCCATCTTGATGTGATGCATAATGGACTCATGTGAAAGGCTCATTGTGATGTGTTTGGGGCCCATGGGTTGTGGCCCATTGCGATATATTTGGGGCCCATGGGACGTGGCTCGTCCGATGTATGTGAGCCCATGTGATGTGTATTAGGCCCATGTGACGCGACCCATTATGATTGTATGAGGCCCATTATGGTGCATTTGAGGGCCAGGCTATGGAGCACATGTAAGATCATGTGAAAGGCCCATCGTGATGTGTATTAAGCTCTTGAGTGAGGCCTATGGTGTTGTATTTTTAGCCCTTATGTGAGGCCATGGGTCCATTATATGTTAGGTTCTATGTGGGCCATTCGTTGGGGGCAATGTTGGTTAAATGTCCACAATGTCGAGATCGATTGCCGATGCCGGTTATTAATACTGATTATCAGTATGTGACAGCATAAGCATCATGATACATGCCCATACGCATCATCTGCATGTTTGTTATGAGATGTGATTAACTATTGCATATATCATTGGGCAGGTTGTTATGAGACTCCCTGATAGGCGAAGGTTATCTCACATGAGCGCACGGTATGTGCAGGATTGATGCATGACTGGATTGTATGACTCATGCATCTCTCATTGTGTGTTGTGATTACTGTACACCCTAGCAACATCAGGGCCGTAGCCTCCACAAGCATATCGTGGATGGCCAGATGGGACACCGAAAATCTGTTACTAGCATCGGGCTATCATAGATGGCCCTAGGTGAAAATCTCTAAACCCTTTTGGTACCAGAGGATGCCACAATGTCGAGACCGAGTAGATACATGAGCGCCCGAGTGCCGCATACCAGGAGGCCGCGTCTCCCACTATGTCATGGTCGGTTGGGGGGGGTGTGGCCTTACCTGCTGGAGGGTAGGGGGCATAACTAGGCTGATTTTGACCAGCTCGTGAATGGGTCTGCTATTGACATACCGAGTAGATATTAACTGACTGCTGGCTAGGCGGATAGTGAGATCTCTTCTACTTACATGGTCGCGAGTCAGTGGGCGGCGATTTATATGTAAAATGTACTAGACCCCAGTGATTTCCTAGAGAGGAACTGTACTGATATGTAAACTTATTGAGCAGGAGTTGCATACTCATTCATTTATCCATTCACTATATACTAGGGCTGGTAGTGCGCAACTACTTGTTACGTGTACCTTCACAACGGCCAGGATTTCCGTTAGGGTGCGCGACTAACCTGAGATCAAAAGTTTACCACATTGAGTCTGACTATCCAAATTTAAGTATAGGACTGGTTTGGATAGAAGTCCCTTGTGATGGACCCCATAGCCTGCGATACTACGTACTATCATCCCGAATTCACTCCAACTTGATCATTTCATTCGCACCGCATATTGCATTGCATCCGCAGTATTTAACATTTTGGGTTGTCATGTTTCTGCATTGATATGGCCGTTAGCATTCATGCCTTGCATCGCATAGCCTTGGTACGGCTGATGACATTCATGGACTTATCAGTATATTTATGCTTACTCTGATATCGTATGATTCATGATCTTGTCAATATTTTCGCCTATTTTGATATTGTATGATTTATGGCATTGTATTGCATACTCGGCACTTATCTTACGCACACACTTTCACCACCCACTAAGCTTTCTATAAGTTTATGCACGATAGATACATGTAGGTGGCGTTAGGTTGTAGCAGCGTCGAGCATGAAGCGTGCAACGGTCTTTCGGAGCTTTAACTTCGATATATGTATTTTCCTTTCAGCATTATATTCAAATGTTTATATTAGTAGATATGTGATGATGATGTTGCCTTTGTGATTTGGGTATACTTGTGGTTATGCTTAATATGAGTTAAATGTACATAGGAAAATCCTCTTTATAGGATCCCAAGATCGGAATCTGGTGTATGCATGCTATGTGCCAAGAATGGAGTACTACGGAGGCTGTCGGCACCAGATTCGGCGATCGAAAATTTTATGAGCCCGGTTTCCGAGTTTGGGGCATGACACAAAAACTCTAAGATAAAAAAGATATGCGCGATTCATCGGCAATGTGTAGTTGTAGAAATTTTCAGTTTTAATAGGTCTATTTCATATAATAATTTTGGTACTTTTAATTATTAGATTATTTTAATTATTTTTCTGTTAGTTCATCATCAAGTTTACTTTATCTCCACCAAAAATCATTACATTTAGAGTTATAGAAAAATTCTAAAAATTCTGGGGAGTATTAGCTGCCTGAAACTAATGATTTTGGTACAGTTTCTAAAAAATCCTAAAATTAATATCTTTTAATTATTTTTTGTATTATTTATTTATTTTTTCATGAAAATAGACTCATCAATCTTTAATCTGGTTTGTGAATCACCTCAATCGGAGTTGTAGAAAAATAGATATGACCTTTTGAAGTACAATAAAATTATCAAAATCTGAACATGCAGAAAATTGCTGAACAGAGTTACTTGGTGCAACCGAGCCCTGCTGTCTAGACTTGCTCGGTTGCTCGAGGTTTACTCGGTGCAACCGAGCAAGGTTGCCCCAAATGCCCCAGTTTGCTCAGTGCAGCCGAGTTCCACTCAGTGCAACCGAATCTTACTGTCCATATTCTTCAAAATTCTCAAATTTCACTCATTCGGGTGGTTTTAGTGGATCCTATGTCACTCCTTTTGATACTAAACATGTGTAAATATACACATGGACATGCACTCAAGTTAATAAATGAAAGGTACTGCTTAATAATATCTAATTCCCAGTTGGCAAAAATTAAGGGCATTACAAGTTGTCTTGAGACAATTTAATAAATTCTAAGCTTACATCCAAATTTAACATCCGTTCATTCACATTTGTGTTACATTTCTATAATTTCCATCATCGTACATTCAAAACCATATCATCTTAACATGAATTATCTGAGTTCACTCATTTAAAACTTACTTTAACAAAATAAATAAATAAATAATCAAATATTGTTTAACCAAATTATATTTATAAACAATGATGAATCATATTTATGTATAAATAAATACAATAAATAAATCAAACTCTTAAACAATAACTATATGAATAATTCATTATTCCAGCATAGTAAATTCATATTTTACCAAATACGGCAAATGGTTTCGCGATTCATCCGACAATCGATCCTCATTTTTTGGCACTTGGTTTAGATTTCATGTTTTATTCGTCTTTGTATGGTTGTCAGCCCATAATGTTAGCTGGACAGGCTAGTGAGAAGTCCCAACATGGTTCTTCACATCAGATTAGAATATAATCACAATAATCACACATGATATAAGTTCGGTGAGAAAATGCAAATATTATGCAATGCATTAAGTGAGAATCCGTCCACTTGCTTAAGTTGGAAACTCATCAACTCGCATATGCCCCTTAACAGGCTTCTATCATTTGATAGGCATAAGCAATATCCGCATTACTTCTTGAGTAGACTTCCACTAGTATAGTGGGTTTCCAGTAACAATTTTACTAGGTATACCATACAAGGAGATCCCCTAGAAATTCAACACATATTGTGCATGCAAATGATAGATGCACAAGTATATCAAGTAGTCGTGAATCATACATTGTATAGATCATTTCGATTTTCATATTTAAATCAACACAGTCCCATACTATCCAGTAATATTTGTATATCATTCAATTCATATCTAATTAGTAATTCAGCGTATATGTTGTATTAATACATTAACTCAAATAATTGATTATACTAACACATTAATCAAATCATATCATTATTACTATATTAATAAAGAACTCACACGTTCATTCAAATCAATTAAGAGTACATGGTAACTATACCATGGTAAGTAAACAACATATCAAATAATCAATCTATTTTAACTTGGTGAAAGAGAAACATATTGGGATCACTCAACTTGATACGGTAAAGATGATTCCGTAAACCAATAATTTGATTTGAATTAGAATTTCCTAAAATCATATAAATTAAAATTATTTTTAATCTTAGTAGTTCACATGGTGGGGCCCACCTTTGATTGATCTAAATTTATCTAAAATATCTCATTTAAATGAATTTATAAATTAAAAAATAATATTTCAAACATTAAGGTGCAATTAGAATTAGGCCCTTGAAATTTTTACAGATTTAGTCTATTTTTAGTGACAGTTATGAAAGTTAATTTTTCTGAAACTTCGGGTGGCATTCTATAATATTCTGAAATTTATGTCACAACCCCTTGACTTTGCAAAAAATTATATTTTAACCCTAAAATTTTAAATTTTATGTAGTTTGTGATAATTTACACAAATTTTGAGAGATTTATTTACTTTGATAATTTAATGTTCGAATTAACTTTGGTAGATCGATCAAGGCCAACTATTGATTGTCACTTGATTAATTTCAACGGGCAACTGATGATCATCTTGATCCGATTAACCATACCTTAATTTACCATAGTTCTAATAATCACATTAATTGGTCAATATGGCCCACTAGATGGTTAGATCGATCATAAAATTTGGATGTCAACATCCTCTGATATCCGAATTTTGATAGTCGATCCATATCGAGTTAGATTTTAACTATCTAATAGTTTCACATAATAAATCAATATATGATTCATTATCTACAATATCTTCAGATTGATGTGGCCCATCCAATGGTCCGATTAATTTGGAATTTAGGATTTTAATTAATTTTATTCTTAAGAATTTGATTAACAGTAATGATTTAATCATATGTTTCAAATTATGTCATATAAATCTTTATGACAAGTTGTAGCTTGCGCAGAGAATTACTCTTTCAGTATTAATTCAATTTTCTTATATTAAGAAAGAACCTTGGTAAATTTATAATCGATACAATTCATTAAGGTGTCGAATAGATCTAATTCTTAAAATTATTATATAATTGAGTTTTATAAAACCCATGAACTGTACAGATCATATCGATTGTTGTCTATCATGAAAAAATCTCCCATTTTGCATATCATCCTTAAAGCCATGCGAATTTGTGTAACTTTTCACATGGATGAGTTAGTCTTACACAATGGATGTTTGATTAATCTAATTCATCCAATGTATACATTAATGCCGAATTAAACTATTACAAAAATAAAACAAAGGAAAAATCATTATACTAACCTAAATAGATGAATTCCATAAATCTCATTCTCACTCTTTTTCATTTTTTTTTCTACGAGTTTTTTCTTTAATTATTTGAGTTTTGATAGAACGGTCACTCTCACATGCTCCATTTTTAAGAGAGAAGTTTGGATAAAGAGAGAAAAGAGAAGGGATAATATAAGATCAACGGATCTCTCTCTTACTCAAAATTAAAATTAAAAATTTTTAATTTAAAATTTACTTTAAAAAAAATATGGGCATTACACCCAAAAAATACCGGCGTTACACCCACTTTTTAAACCTTCTTGAGCTACTGATTCACCTGTCTTATTTATAGCAAAAGTCACACGATCTCAACACACGGCTCATTATCACATGCACCGCGTTTCAACACTAAAGTCATTCAAGTGTCCATGCGTGGAAGGGTGGTTGGGTGTGTATAAAATTAAAAATAAAAATAAAAAACCACATAATTCATGGTCGCACTTGAGCGGCCCATCACTTTCAGTGGACAAGGTACAAAGTCTCCACATGCATCAACATAAAGTGCATTTTATAATTAAGGTCATAGATTCAAGTAAATGTGGGCAGTGCTGGAGGTGGGCCCCACCTTGAAAATAACTTGCACAAAAATCAGGCTGGTCCACCGTCAAACCTTACGGAAGCCATATCCTCAAGAATAGTTCTAACATGCAAAAAATGCACCACCACATGCAGCCACATGCTACCCTGATCCATGGGTTAGACGTCTGATCCACGCAAAAGAAGGGCCCCCCAGTATGGATGACCTGGCTCATAGATCGGGCTGGTCTACTCGTGAGGTAGGCCATCATGTTTACTTCATCATCATACCCATTGAGAGTTTGTGTTTAGAGAATTGAAATTCAAATTACAATTACTGTGGAATTGATATAAATTAAAATTATTTACTTTTGTTAATAGTTAGAAATTGAAATGCACTAGAATCTAAACATTGTGTTTGAAGGCCATTACTTGGAATGCATTAGAATTGAATTTAATTAATTAAATTAGCTTTAAGATCCCATGACAATATACGCTTAAAAATGAGATGATTTTGAGCCGTAGGTAGGTCATAAACGTAAGGATCATAGATGAGCAATTCATTAACATTTTTTAACCATTCATTTCGATGCCAAAACGTTGGGATAGTTCAAGTCAATTTACTAGTGTGATTTTAATCATACAACTGATAATTAAATGATTTGGCGGTGCCCAATGTACCATAGACTAGGAACCTAGCAACACCTAGTTAATCATGCCACCGACCTGCCTTTAAAAAGGGAACTAAAAATATATATACGCAAATCTCTTACCTTTAAAAGGGAAACACAAAAGGTACATTTCACACTAATTTCAAATTATTGAAAAAAAAAAAAAATTTATTGAAAAAAAATAAATTTACACAACTACATCTTAATATACATAGAGACTCTGTGGGTCTTAACATAATGTATGTATTTTATCCACACCATCCATTCATTTTTCTAAATCATTCTAAGGCATGATCCTCAAAATGAGGCAGTTCCAAAGCTGAAGTGAACCATACCACGGGAAGAAATTTTAAATGGTTATTCTTCAATCCCCCATGCATTTTGTAGTGTAGTCCACTTAAGCTTTGAATCTACCTTTTTTTTGAGCCATGCACTAAAATGACCTCAACCATCGTAAGGCAAAACATTGAATTTTGGCTCCGAATCTTGTCATGAAAATTGGTGGGGTGGCTAACACCTTGATCCATATCTAGCTCAGGTGGTAGACTGAGTGGAAGATACCTCTTTCAACACTGATGACTTGGTATTGATTCCCTAGTGGGGGTGGCACAGTGAAGTGTGACTTGACAGTGGGGTGTACTAACAAGCTAACAAAAAAAATAAAATAAAATTTAAAATGTCACGAAAGTTGTGCAGTTTTCAAGGTGCAACTCCTTTCTTTTAAACACCTGAAATCGGATTGTCCACTGGCAAACCTTATCCATATCCTCAGGAATAGTTCCAATATGCAAAAAATGTACCACTACATGCAGCCACACGCACGCTACCCTGATCCATGGGTTAGACATATGATCCATGCAAAAGAAAAGCCTCCTAGCATGGATGACCTGGTCCATAGATGGGCTGGTCGACTTGTGAGGTATTCCATCATTTTTACTCCAGCAATGTACCCATTCGAGAGCTTGTATTTAGAGAATTGATTGAATTGAAATTCCAATCATAATTACTATGGAGTCGATATAAATTAAAATCATTTACTGTTGTTGATAGTTAGAAATTGAAATGCACTAGAATCTAAACATTGTGACCTGTAATTAGAATGCATGCATTAGAATTGAATTTGATTAAGTAAATCAGCTTTAAGATCCCATGTCAATGTAAATTCAAAATTGAGAAGACTTTCAGCTGTTGGTGGGCAATAAACATAAGGATCACATATGAGTAACTCATTAATATTTTTTAACCATCCAGATGACAAACATTTGGATAGTTCAAGTCATTTTATTAGTGTGATTTTAATCATACAACTGATAATTAAATTATTTTGAGTTGCCCAATTTACCGTAGACTATTAACCTAACAACACCCGTTAATTGTGCCACCGAATTGCCTACTTATGCAAATCTCTTGCCTTTAAAACGAAAACACATGATGAACATTTCACACTCATTTCACATTCTTAAAAAGATAAAAGAAAAAAAATACACAACTACATCTTAAGATACCTAGAGACGGTGGGTCCCAACATAATGTATGTATTTTGTTGACACTATCCATTCATTTTTCCAAATCATTATAGGGCATGATCTCCAAAGTGAGGCGGATCCAAAGTGGAAGTGGACCACACACTTGAAGAACATTTAAATGATTATTCTTTGATGCCAATGCTTTCTGCAGTTTGGTTCACTTAAGCTTTCAATCTGTCTTATCTTTGTGACCATGCATTGGGCGTCCTCTGGGCTCATCTCTAGTTGGGAATGGGAAAGAGCTTTGAGTGGCCACCATGCTGTATTGGTCTTATCTACACTGGGCATGCTATATGGGTCTTATCTACATTGTTAATACTTTTTTTTTTCTCTTATTATTTAAGGTTTTAAGTTCAAAATTAAATAGGTCCAAGGCATATTTGAACTACACAATGAGGATTGAACTCTTACTGTTGAAAACTTCTTAGGAGCCACAGTAGTTATAGATATTTTCTCTTTATCTAAGTCTTTATAACTTTATAAATCGGTGCAAATAACAAAGGCAAATAAACATCATAATCAGCCTTAGAAAAATTTCAATAGTAAGAATCATTATCATCACGGCTTCTTGCGATAGGGTCTACTTGAGCCTTGTATTTGCCTATTTTTTGGATTATTTCATAAAATGCTAGAAAAAAAAATGAATGGACGGTGTAGATAAGACCCGTAATTACGGTGGCCTCTCAAAGCTCTCGTCCGTTCTAAGATGGAATCCGCATCCCCATGCGCACTAAAATGACCTGAACCATTGAAAGGACAATGTGATGTAATACATATATTATAAGAGGTGCATGGAGATTTGGCTCCTCATCCTTTCAATTTTAAATTGGTGCAATTTTCGAGGTGTAAACACTAGAAATCGGATGGTGCCATACCTATCTCTAACCAAGAGTGGACAGATTTGCGTGGAGGCCTACCATAATGTATCTATTTATCCATGCTGTACATTCCTTCAGGGCATAAGTCAAAAATGAAGCAGATCCAATGCTTAAGTTGTCCACATCACATATGACCCTTGCATTCAATGCAACACAAGCTTAATATTTGGTGTGGTCCACTTGAGCATTGGATCTACTTCTTTTTTGGTTTCATATCTTAAAACGATACCAGAAAAAGAAGGGACAGTGTAGATAAACATATACATCATGGTGGGATCCCCACATAGATCTGCCTGTTCATGGCTAGGACGGATCAATCCACTTCCCAAACACTCCTGGCATTGTATAATACGTGCATTTATTATTATTTTGAGAGAAATTTTTATTCCCATACGTTTAAATACATCCAAGCAACACAGCCTCCGAGGAGTTTGATTGGAGAGTCCTACCTACCTTGAGTGGACAATTGTTTATTAAATCAGCATCATCATCTATTATTTTTAATTTAAGCTATCATTTGACTTCAATGAATCAGGCCACCAGAAGCACCCCTTTAGTGCTACTTTTGGTTTATGGCCCATCTATAATGGGGCCCACAATTTGAATGCATTGGCTTGAGGTTTGCTTTGTTGGTAAAAGTGCAGATGGACAGTACGCTGGCACTTAAAGATGCACATGTGGAATACAATTAATAAATTTAATTAAACTGTTAAAATTATGGGTATCAGTTCGGAGATTCCATGATCCAAAAATTAGATTTATTTGATTATCTGCTAATCGGATCAGTGGACATTTATTGGACGGCTGAAAATGAAAACAGTAAGGTTAGAATTGCTCAACCAATCTTATTTTAGGATTGACTTAGCAACAGTAAGCTCCTCATTCCAGTTAGTTTAATTTGAGATAATGCAGTACACGTGTTCAATTTCTGAATCACCGCGTATCAAGCGTCATCAGCTGACTGAGTATCAAATTACTCCCCAGCAGTGGTGTGGTGATGTGTTGAATGATGTGGCGCCCACCTTGATGTATGTATTTTATATCCACGCTATCCATCCGTTTTTTCAAATTGTTTTAGGAAATGAAACAAAAATTGAAACGGATAATAAGCTTGAGTGGACCACACCACAGGAAATAGTAATGATTGAATGCCTACAATTAAAAGCTTTTTGGTAGCTACAAAAGTTTTGAATGAAGCTAATATTTGTGTTTTCCTTTCATCTAGGTCTGTGTGACCTTATGAAGAGGTTGGATGGAAAATAACAATACGGTGGCTCCTACGAAGGTTTCAATGTTGGGTGTCATTATCCCCACTATTTTCTGTGGTGTGGTCCACTTTAGTTTAGTATCTACTTTATTTTTGGGTTCCTACCATTTTTAGGTGAAAAACAAAATAGACGGCATGGATATAAACATCAAGGTGGGCCCACAGCGCCCAAGACATGGTGGTGTGGGCAACACCACTTAATCGGCGAGGTTTGCTCGATTACATCTCCTCGATACGTCCGCATTTTAGCCTCTGAATCCGGGTCATCTTACAATGATCGAAACCGTTTAACAAGTCTCTTTTGATTATTTCTATTGTGGAAATTCAATAAATAAACGCTTCCAATTTGATTATTTCAACCGTTGATAATTTGTCTCTTTTGATTTGAACATAACGGTCACCACAATGTTTGCATAATCAGAAGGTATAAATATTCCGGGCATCCCCCAATTATTGAGCTTATGAACGGCGTGGATTTAACACTTTCATCACAGTGAGACCCACATAGACTAGTGCTGTGATGATGGGTTTTATCCACACCGTCCATTTATTTTTCCATATCATTTTAGGGTACAAGCACGAAAACGAGGCATTTCAAAGACTCCAGCGGATCATGCGGCTAGGATTAAACACTTACGGCTGAAAACTTTCTGGGGCCACAGCCGTTATGGATCTAGCTGATATCTGTTTTTACCTTCATCAAGGTCCATGTGACCTTATGAACATGTAATGGACGGCAATTAGCCATCACGGTGGGCCCTAAAAAGGTTTCATAGATGAGTGTTATTATAACCGTTGTTTCCGGCATTGTGGTCACATGAACCTTGAATTTTCCTAAATTTTCGGTTTTTGACTTAAAATTATATTGAAAAAATGGATGTACGGTATGGATAAAACCCATACATTACTGTGGGCCATCAAAGACCTTGTGCGTTACTAGCTAGTGGGCGAGGTAGTACCTAATCCGCGTCGCTGCACGCATGGCGTCCCAGTCGGAAGGGACAAGGTGTTATCCAGGTAGCAATGGCATTAAGGGCCCGTTTGGCCGGGTGGATTGGAAGGGATTGAGTGGTATTAGGGTGGATGGCATGGATTTCTAGGTACTGATGGTGTTGTCAGTGGATTGTCTTGAGATCCATGGGATTTTTATATCCGTGGATTGCTATATCCAGTCTGTTTGGCACGCCCGGCTAATCTCGGGATTAAACTTTCCCATCCTTTCCATTCCCTCGAACCAAACACGTCCCAGGCAAATTTGAACGGATTAGGGTGGATTGAATAGGATTTAAAGGTAATGATGGTGTTGTCAGTGGATTGTCTTAAGATCCATGGGATTGGGATCAGATCACCGACTCGGTTTGGCACGCCGGGCCAATCCTGGGATTTAACTTCCAGTCCCTTTCAATACCATCCAATCCCTTCGGATCCAACCGGCCAAACAGGCCCTAATGGGTATTCACCTGGCTATAGGGCCCACCTTGATGGATGTGTTGTATATCCACGCCGTCCATCGAATTTTCCACATATAGGGAATGTTCCGAAGCAGATCCAAATCTCAAGTGGACCACACCACAGGAAACAGTGGACGTTCAACTCCCACCATTAAAAACTTCTTAGGCAAACCGTCATGTTTATTTGCTATCCAACTGGTTCTTAAGGTCTCAGGAAAACACAAATATCAACCTGATTAGAGAATTTCATAGCCAACAAGAAGTTTTTTATTATGAAAATTTAATCCCTATTATGTGGTCCACTTGAGACTTGGATCTGCTTCATTTTTCGGACCATGCACTAAAATTAACTGAAAAAACTGATGAACGGCGTGGATATACAACATATTCATCACGATGGGCCTCACAGTCACGGAAAACCTCAGTTACGTTTTACCCGGATAACACCCATCTACTTCCCAAATGGCGTTCATTTTTGAATTTGGATAAGGATAAGACCGGTGTCTCGCCCTAATTTGGTATAAGCACGTGTGATATCCTACCACGTGTAAGATCACAGTCAACTTACGGTTCTCTTTTACTCGTCTCTGCCGCCGTCGGCTTCCACAGGCCGACACGTGTCGTGCTTCTATAAAATGATCGTCTCGCTCTCCTCAATTGCTCGCTCCAAAACTGCTCTGTTTAGAAATGGCGACGAATGCTGCGATTCGAACTCTCGCTTCCAGAGCTCGAGCTTTCTCTCCATCGATTCTTACCAGACAACTTCATGTAATTATTTACGCTTTTACCCTTGCTCTACTTTCAGCTCTTTCCTCTTTCTTCTTCATTTTCTGAGGAATTATTTGATACCTGCCCTTCTTCTTTTCACGGTATACGCGCTTTTTCATCTATGACAGTTAGGTTCTGTGGTTTTGTAATCCAATCCATTGATCTGTTGGGTTCCACTGTGGATGGAGCATTTTCTGAAAATTTCACTGATCGGAAGATCCCAGCAACTGATAGTAGGGTTGTTTTCTGTTGAATGTGGACCGTTGTTGTATTGCAAATTGAAGGGTTAAGATTTTCCAATCGAGGATTCTTTTTTGTTAGCTTACCCTTTCACGGTGGGACAAAAGATCAATGGTCTAGATTGCCGAACGTGGGTCCCACTTTTTAATCATGACAGGTGGGCCCATGGATCGGTAATCCAGACCGTTGGTCTGTTGCGTCCCGCCATGGGTAGGCTGCGGCAAGGAGGATCTCCCCCTAAGACAATCTGAAACTTTTGATTTATCGCATGAAGATTGTTTGTTAAGAAGAGAAATAAACAGCTGCCGGAGTTTTTGCTAGACACCAGGGTTTTTTATTCTGACAAGTGGGGTCCCTATATCAGAAATCCAGACCATTGGTCTGTTGCTTCTCAACGTGGTTGGACCATGCCCTGAAAATTTCCTCCATTGGACAATCATAACCTTCAATTTGGGGCATGATTCATCAAAGTGGGATGTGGCAGATGGATGCTCTGGATTACAGAGCTGCAGGCTAAAAAACGTAGTTGAAATGGTCGTATACTGGGCAAAGATGCAGGTTGTTTTTCATGTTATTCATTGAGAGATTGAAGGAGTGAATTTGGCAGCAAACATGTGTAAATGTAGCACGCATGTGCTAGATCTGGCTGCGCTGTACGTGGGTCCCAATGCGAACATCCCATGTCTCAATCGGGTCCCCTCATTTGGATGACCATACTTGCATGTTAGATGCAGGCAATTGGTGATTTTCTAACCTTTTTTTTTTTTAAAAAAAAACACCTCCACACCCACACCACATGAGCACTCGATACCATGATCTCAATATTGAAACAGAATCTGTCTACCATTGAGCCATGGAGTCGGACCCAAGTGTGGCTCACCTAATAAATAGATTGGTCCGATTTATGGGCTAGGCCATGTTCACGTGCAGCTGTTGTCGTTCATGTGAGAATTTGACGTGTGTGCCGTGATTAGCCTCTTCAATGTATCTCCTTAGTATGAATCGCTTTAGCGCTTCTCTCAAACACGTGGCAACATGGCACACCTGTGCGAGATCTATGCCATCCATCATTGGGGAGAGACTTAAGAGAGTGGATGTGCCTTTGGCCCAAAATTAGGCTGCTCTAGTCACTGAGTGAGCCATGCATACATGAGGAAATCTACACAATACACATTGTGACCCACCTGATAAATAGACATGTCTAATTTTTGGGCTAGTGTATATTCATAGTGGGACCTACATGGGAAAGTGGCCTGGATCTCGCGCCCATGTGCTAGGTTGGCATGTGCGGCACAATCACAGCTCCAATCTCTGATCATGGGAACTGCTTTTACTTCAAATGCTAAGGCAATCTGCACCTGGATGGATGAAAGATGTAGGAAAATCTTCTTCAAGAGAATCTTTCATGCTCTTATTTTGTCAATATTTTGCATGGCCCATGCACCCTATTGCATTCTATGCAACACAGTCACACACATCGGACACTCTATGAAAACATCAAACTCAAGGAAGGGATGGGCCCGCTCTTGTAGATCTCCAAGAGAACACCAAAATCACAAGCAAAACACTTTCAGGAGCGCCCTCCGCAAAAACTAGTTTGCACTTGTTCACTTGTCCACTTTTTTCTTCCAAAAAGAATATTTATCAACGGCAAACCCCACTTTCACCCATGACCCAACACTGAAGATATGGGGTCCTAAAAACCAAATATAGATAGATAGATAGATAGTATTTTAGGATTTTTAAGATATGGTTTAAGTTAGAAGTGTTAGGCTTTAGATTGCTTGGTTAGTTTTGGCATACAGTTTTTTACAGGTTGATCTGACCATGTCCCAGGTTTTGAACTGTCGTTGTTATTTCAAACCCACAGCTGTAATTAGCTTCTGTTCATTCAGTAACTTCACACGACTGGTCACCAGGGCTGTCTATGGGTCAGGGCGCGGTTCAAGGAAGATAAGATTTTTGAATCGGGAAAACCCTACTTGTCTCATGGTTCACCCATTTTGACTCTGCCATCTACTAACCCAATTCAACTCAGTTGCATCTTAACTGAGTCACTGCAGCTATAACAGTTGGCAAACCGTTGTTTAGCATTTTCCAGCCAATTTCGAAGACATGGGGAGAAAATGTCTGACTTGAGTGAGTCTTTCGAGTAGCTTGCTGAGTCAGCAGAAGCAGACCTCACTTCAATATTCATTGGGTCACAACAAAACTGAATTTTCAGATCACGGCTGCAATGTTTTGCTTGTAGTTGCAACTAATTTATCAGTGATTTGAGCTCTGTTTGGATAAGAAAAGTCAAGTTTTCATAAATTGGAATTTTAGTACATGAGAATGAATCTGTAGCAGTAGTATTTTGGTGAAGCTTTACATTTTGTTACGGACATTTTGGTGAATGGGTTTCTCTACATTGTCAAATGCAGGCATCTCCAGGAAGCAAGAAGATTGTCGGAGTGTTCTACAAAGCTAATGAATATGCATCAATGAATCCCAACTTTCTAGGTTGTGCAGAGGGTTCGTTGGGCATACGGGAATGGCTTGAATCACAAGGCCATCAGTACATAGTAACGGATGACAAAGAAGGCCCCAATTGTGGTCAGTAGATACTAGATACAATTTGACTTTGAGATGTTTCAATTTGATTTCGATCATTCAAAAACAGATGAAGTAGAGACTAAGTGAAAATTATTTGTTAGCTATAAATAAAAGCATGGTGTGCAAAAGTTCCAGCTATTATTTGTTTTACTTGCTTATTAGAACTTTTAAGACATGAAAAATATGGAGATCAGTGTAATTTAAGGCAGTGTTTTGGGAACATGAAAACATGGGAAATGAAATTGATTTCCATGGAAAACGCACTTTGCCTCTGTTTGAGATAAAAGTAACCACGGAAACTGATTTCAATTTCACAACATTTCATCAGAAACTGTGCATGTTCATTTCTCCCAAAGAATGATGTTAAATTGATTTCCGAGGCAGAGAAGACACATGAGGTGACCGTTCGAGGAGACTGTTTGTGGAATCCATGTAAAACTGGAATTCAAAACAAACAATAGAAGGAACATCAGAATCCATAGCTTTCCATTCCCTTGGGGTTGCAGCTTACTTTTCTATATCCATGTTTTAGTTTTCCTTCGTCCAAATAACCCCCAAGGAAAAAAGGCAAGAGATGTCTAGTTGACTGAATTGATGAGAAAAGGAAGCCCTTTGTGTTTTTTGTTTTTTTAATACTAAAGAGGAATGATCTGATTTGTAGACCATACACCACCATTCAATCTATGATCTGTTAGCCACCTTCCTTTCCACGACAAGATCCAATATAGCAGGCTGCAGGGAATGTACATAATATCAGATCTTGAGGCAAAATGGATGGTGGTTGATAGACTACATGGAATAGCTATTACAGTCTATACACCTGACCACTATTCCTTTCAGAATTCTCTTGCAGCTGAATAGTGATAAAATGTTTCACTGAGAGAAAGGGCACCTAATGATGGACCAGATGATTTCTTAGTTGGCATGCATAATTCGCAAGAAATTAATCAAAAAGCCATGAATTCTTCTGAATGGTAGAATGATAAATGGATTTTGCATCTGCATCTCTTGAAGATTAAAATAATTCGACCTTACCAACATGATATTTCAAATTTCTAGAAAATCCATGACATGTATGCCCCACCAGACCTCTTCTAGTTTGATTGCATACATATACCTGTGGAATGTGATTTGATGAGTTTGGGTCATGATATTTGGTGACTTCATTTGGTAAATGTGACTTGAATGCATGGGTTTGGTTGCAAAGACGGCTCTTTTCCATAGATTTGCAGGCCCAGAACTTGTTGTCCTAGTTTAGTGACATGATCTATTCACCCATGTCTGCATACACCTGTGTCTTGTTTCAAGAAGCCTCTGTTTGGTTCCTCTGCAAAACCTTTTTTTAAATCATGTTTAATGATCCCTATCTAAGTTTCTGAATGGAATTTGATCAATGCACCATTTTATGGTTTCATGCATAAACTTCAAAGGACAATGCTGCGGTTTTTGTTCATCGTTTTTTTCTATAAATTTTGAACAATCCAGACTTCAAAATTGTGGGGGCCATTGTGGGTGGAGAATAGCCAGAAGCTCCATGTTGATCAGTTGGTAGCAATCTGATGGATGGCTAAAACCCAATTGTGCAGCAGTCCAAATGGTTAGGATTGTTTGACCAGTGTGACTTTTGAGCTGTGGCTGTCTATGGTGGGACATGCTATTTGGATGGTCTGGATTCCTATGCGCATGTTGGATGCGTCACCACCATTTACAAAATGGTAGAAATCTACCTCAATTTAAAATTATAAAGGAACGTGATTCCAGCAATGCTCAGTTTGTCAAATCCAGAGTTCATAATTTACCATTTCTGTCACTTGATTCTTTGAAATGTTCACACTTGCCTTTATTGTTTCAAGTTCTGTCACTTGATTCTTTGAAATCTTCATGCTCGCCCTTATTGTTTCAAGTTCAAGAACTCCATTCGAATTAGAAGTGATGATTTTATATTTATCTTCGAATGCAGAACTCGAGAAACATATCCCAGATCTGCATGTTCTCATTTCCACACCTTTCCATCCGGCCTATGTCACGGCAGAAAGGATCAAGAAAGCCAAGAATCTACAACTTCTCCTCACTGCTGGGATTGGCTCTGACCATGTTGATCTGAAAGCAGCGGCCGCCGCAGGATTAACAGTCGCCGAGGTCACGGGAAGCAATGTCGTCTCCGTTGCAGAAGACGAGCTAATGAGAATTCTCATTCTTGTTCGCAATTTCCTACCAGGTTACCATCAGGTGATTAATGGGGATTGGAATGTTGCAGCTATTGCTTATAGAGCTTATGATCTCGAGGGAAAGACCGTTGGGACAGTTGGTGCAGGCCGCATCGGGAAGCTTTTGCTCCAACGCCTGAAGCCCTTCAACTGTAATCTCCTCTACCATGATCGATTGAAGATGGAACCAGAGCTCGAGAATCAGTTGGGTGCAAAATTCGAGGAAGATGTTGATGCAATGCTTCCGAAGTGCGACATTATTGTTATCAACATGCCTCTTACCGAGAAAACTAAGTAAGAACTTAAGTCTCAAACATGAAATTTCCCTTTATTAGTTCAAGAGGTTTGCTAGGCTCAAATGTCAGTGTCTGACATGATTTGATTGGTTCAAATCATGGTTCTAAATAGAGTTTTTGGAGTGACTCACTTGGACACTGAAACTGGTATGACTTGCCTGACCTTCCATTTTGGTCCAGATTTGTTTTGGGACTCATTTCATTGCCCATTGAAAACGATATGACTCGGCCGAGTGGAACCATGGTTGGAATAGGTGGCGGGACCCATGATCTGAGTATGGCACCTTTTCTCCGCTTATTTGAAATTCCAAAATCACCCCCCCCCCCCCCCCCCCCCAATTCACTCAGTCCAAAACTCAGGATGATCCAATACACACAGGTGGATCACACCACTGGGAACATTTGGGATGGGGACGCACCATTAAAACATTCCAGATTGTGCATGCAACCCACTGTTTTCTAAATTCCATCTAATCCATTCGCAAGACCACCCCACCAGTATGAATGAACACACCAAAAATCAGGCTGTGCAAAACCTAGGTGGGCCAGTCCACTTGATTTTATAGGTTTTAGGCATGATTTTATAGGGGTGGCTCATCTTAGTTTTGTATTGCCACATGGACAGTGAATGTCCTGAGCACATCACAGTCAGTCCCACACACAAAATTGTAGAATAAGCTTATTCTATGATAATTGTAGAGGAATCAGCTTCCTCACTTTCCGGTTCCCAGCAAACTTTTTATTTTTATTTTAACACGCCCACACACACCACAATGGGCACTTGAACCCATGACCTCTATGTTGAAACTCTTGTGAGTCTGCCACCGAGCCATTGCGGGTAAACTAGGGGAATGCAAAGGAAAACAAAATGTGACATGAGCAGATGGTAAACTGACATCAGCGCTAGGGGAAGTAAACCCTTCTCACTTCTTTGTTTTGCTAAAGACAAGTCCTGGAAAATGCTTTTCCTTTTGCATTTGAAAGTGTTTGGGTTGCAATCCTACAAAGGGAAACCTCTTTTCTCTCCAATTTTGCCATTTAAAACCTCGCCTTGGATCAAGGTATTCACTTTACTATGCACACTATAACAACCGTTGTGGCTACTTCTTTTTTTTCATCAGACTTGTAACTGACTGTTACAGGGCTGTTAAGGTTGTTACGGCCATTATGGGCCATTTTTTCCATAGTGGCCGTGATAGCCATTACGGGCCATTTTTTCCATAACAGCCGTTACAGCCCTATAACCATTACATAACAATCGTTATAGCCATTACATAACCGTTTTTTGATACCTTGCATTAGAGGTAGATTTTTTTCCTCACCATTTGACTTTTTGAAGAAAAGGTTGTGGGAAAGGCAACACAAACAATTTGCTGTGGCATCCTCCACTTCTCAAGCAAGTGCAAACGTCTTGTTGACATAAACTGAATGCTTCTCCTAGTTTACCCTCAATCCAAACAAGCCCCTAAGGAAGGCCGATGTCGCAGTAATACCTATTATATAAGAAAGATGAATGATCATGTATTGAACATGTACACTCTCATCCATCCATAGGTGACCCCCTCTGTATTGAACATAAACACTCTCATCATCCATAGGGCCCACCTAGCATGTACATACCTGTTAATGTGGTGCGGATGATTCCAGTATGAGACACTGATAAATTTCCTTCTTTAAGAATTGTAGACATTTTGTATCTTTTGAATCAAAGAGCCTATCTGGTTTTTATTTTATTTATTTATTTATTTTGGTTGAATTGCATATCAGGGGGATGTTCAACAAAGAGAGAATTGCAAAGTTGAAGAAGGGAGTTCTCATCGTGAATAATGCCCGAGGGGCGATCATGGACGCCCAAGCTGTGGCAGATGCGTGCACCAGTGGCCACATTGCAGGTAACTCTGATGCTTGCATTCTCCATTTTCACCTGTTAGTCGTGTGCATATTAATTTAGTTATTGTGCATGAGCAACAGAGAGCATTCTTATTATCAAGAACCTACAGAAGTGAGCAGGTTATGATGATCACTCCCTCGGAATCTGTATTAAGGCCCATTATTACCTATATAAAAAAATTATATACTTGTAGGTATAGGAAGCAATCTTGTTTTAGTTTCCATGCGATCAAAGTCCCGTTCCTGATGGGTAATGATGCAATGCTTTGAGACACAAGCTTCCCTTTGTTTGAATAACACCTTTTGTATTCCACAACAAATTTCATCACATTATTAGGCCTGTTTGGTTGTCCACTTGGAAATGATTTCATTGTATTCTAATTAACAGTAATTATGTATTAGAGTCATAGTTTATATAGATTGTGGGTTATCAAAATCTCTAATACGTCATCATTGTTAACTAAAGTGAGATGAACTCATTTTTAGTGGCAATCAAACAGGGCCGTAGATCTTGAGAAATGTGAATGAGATTCTCACTCAATTGATTCAAGAGGATCTGAGTGGCATGCTAGGATGGCACACGTCTGCAAAATCTAGGCAATGCATCAGGTGGAAGTAACCCTCCAGGGACATGTAGCCAAAATCAGGGTGGTCCACTCATCAAGTTGGTCATACGTAATTGCGAAAATGGATAGTTAGGAAGAATCACCAACAGTCTATAAGCAACAAACAGTTGTGGCCTTTGGGCCAGACCTGTTTGTGATGATGAATGACCTGTATCTCACATATTCCATGTCGGGGCGTCTGCGCCTCCTGGACTTCTCCCAAGGAGAACCTTTTCTTCAGTTGCCGATTCAATTGCATTTTCCAATCTTTTGTATTCTATGGTTTGCATTTGAACCTACTTACAATCTTCGGTTTCCCTGAACTCTCATTTTTTCCTGTCTTTTTGAGTTTGCAGGTTATAGCGGGGATGTGTGGTACCCGCAACCGGCTCCTAAGGATCACCCATGGCGATACATGCCTAACCATGCAATGACGCCTCATATTTCGGGCACCACCATTGATGCTCAAGTAAGCTAATGTGTTCTTTTCCCCTTCTTCCACACATGAGATGTAGGGCGTTCATCACAGACCCATTTGAGATCTTAGATACTCGTCAAGTGGGGCCTACCAAAACGATGCACTGACCAAAAAACCAGACCAGTCCCTCATCAGGTGGGCCATGTGTAGATTGAGTATGGGTGGTTGGCTATTCTTTTGTTACTGTCCATTTTTTTCTCATGCACATGCAGTCCAGCTGATGAGTGGAACCCGGACCCCCGAGTGACTTGGATCTCACATAAGTGTGCCACGCCGGCGCATGGTCCACAATCCTCCATCTCATGTGCATGAGTCCTCTTAGTGGGTCCCTTGTTTATCTCTCATTTGCTAGTTGCTGACATTGATTGTAATTGAATTGGTGCAGTTGCGGTATGCAGCCGGAACCAAAGACATGCTAGAGAGGTACTTAAAGGGAGAGGATTTTCCGACACAAAACTATATCGTCAAGGAAGGTAAGCTTGCTAGCCAATACCTCTGAAGAGAGCGTGGATGAGGCAGGCTGTTGTTATCCGAATAAAAGGCAAATAAAAGGCGTAGGCCAGGAGAAGAACATGATTTATGGAGCGCTGTAGTGTTGTTATTAATGTGAGAATGTTTTTGTGTAGTCCTTAGTTTTCTTTCAGAATTAGACGTTGTTTTAATGTAGAATAAAGGAACGGTTTATGCATCGATGTGGATCAAACAAAGTTTAATCTTAAAGAACATGGATGAATGGGAAGCCATGCGATGTTGTTAGTAGGAATGTTGCTTGATCTTCTGCACCCAACACCCCTTATGAAAAAACTGTAATAGGACTAAAGTCTATGTTCATCTGAATATTGTGTATAGGTTGCTTCTAAGCGTGCTACCCTGAACTTATCTGTGTCAATAGAAACTATGTATATCAAGACTATTGATATTGGGTCATGGTTGTCATCACAATAATCTTTTCAAAGTGAGACAAATCATGGTAATGAATATCAACAACCCCAATCACATAGATTAAGGACAGGGAAGTTATTATGAAGATTATATATTTAATGTGATCATACATGCCAATCTTCGTGTAGTCTAATTGTTTCTATTAAGAGCTTTACTTGTCTCTAATGAGATAGACCAAATTTCGCTTACTAAAAAATAAACATGTACACTTAAGGAGAAGCATGAAATAAACTGAATACAAAATCTTTAATAAATAAAAGATATCTCTAAGTGTGTCTCTACAAAATCAGATTAAACTAAATTTGTACTAAACAAATATATCTTTGGGATTTACAACTCTCATACTCCTTAAATAACATGATAGGAAAGGTTATAGTGAGTGAATTCACTATCATGTACGTTGTGCCTATGAGTTTTATAAATAAATGACAATTCCGAATCCTCTCTTTCATCACAAGGTACTTTATGTTAATATGCTTTAATCTAGATAAATGCTTGTTTTTATGGAGAAGTTAACTGCAGTTAACTATCACATAAAAAAATTCTTAGTAGTTGGGGATATCTCCATGACCTGCAAACTAGTAAAAATAAATAAATCTTCAAGTCCAATCACTTTATTTGTGGCTTCATGATAAGGTTCGTATTCAACTTTCATGGTAGATGATGCTACTATGATTCTACCAACCAGTATGAAAACGTAATCAAAGGTAGGCTTCTTATCACCAATGAGACCTTCTGCTTTGATACCACTTAGATGGAGGATAATTAGCCACTTGCTTTAAAAGTTCGAATGGATAAAGCACGGGGAATTAATCCATTTATCTTATAGCCAAGGCCCTACTTCACATGGGTTAAGATCTCAGTGGAACCCTTCTCGTGGGCCACACATCACATGGGTACCACCTCACACAAGCCACCCACCTCACATGGATGGCCTGCAAAACTCTTTCGCCGGAAGTTCCTTTGCTTGGAAGCAAGGTAGGGCCCACCGTGATGTTTGTGAGAAACATTCGTGGGACTACTGAAGTTTTGGACCAGGCTAATGTTTTTGTGTTTTCATTTCATCTCCATAGAAATGACTTTATCAACGGTTTGGATGGTTTATAATCATCACGGTGGACCCTAGAGAGGTTTCAACCGTTGGCATTTCCTTACTCACTTTTTCCAGTGGTGCAGCCCACTTGAGTTTTTGGATCTAATTCCTAACATGATCCAGAAAAACCAAACATCACGGTGGGCCCCACCTAGCTTCTTAGCTCATAAACTTCCTGCCAAAGCAACTGCGTCACTACTAATTGGCTGTCTACATCCACTCAGATCCGTAGATTTGCCTTTTTTTTTACCCGATGCTTTCAATCTTTTTCTTTTTCATTTTCTTTGGCCGTCCAAAAGTGGGCGATGGATCAGACGGTTATGAACTGCTAATCAGTGCTACTCTTGAGTTATGGCTCATCCAAGGGGTGGTCCACTAAATGGACGGTCCAGATCCGTAGCTAAGTTGGACAGCAACGGATACCTCCGTGCATCTATCGCAGACATGACCGCACGCAGGCGTCAATTCAAACAGGACTGAAAAGCGTGATTCCAGCTGTGGACGAGGAATAGCCCAAAAGTCACACCAACTTGCGATGATAGACAATCCTAGCCATTAGATGTTCTTGTGGGGAATCGTAGCCATTGATGATTTAATGGAGAATCCTGGCCATTTGATGTTGTTATGGAATTCCAGCTATTTGATGCTTTATGGGGAATCCTTGCTTTCAACCAAACGATTTTTTTACTGGGAATCCTAGCCATTTATGGGAAATCCCAACCATTTGATATTGTCCCTTGACAATTTTCTTTGTACCCATCCGATGGATGAACGGTGATCAAATGGATATCCATCTGGCCCACTCACTGTGGACCCCATGATTCTAACAATTCAGGATCTTAACATGATATACGTACGGCGTTACAGTAGATGCGTTCTTGAGTATGATCTACTCTTACATTATCATGTAAGAGCCCTACTAGGTGGGGCCCGTTGTGATGTTAGTGAGAAATCCATCCAGTCCATACGCTTTTCCAGCTCATTTTAGGACAACAACACAAAAATGAGGCTAATACAAAAATCGAGTGGGCCACACAATAAGACAAAGTCGGGAGGAAAATGACTACCGTTGAAACCTTCCTGGCTCCACCTTTATTTCACATGCCATCCAAACCGTTCACAAGGGTATTAACACTTAGATAAACTTTATGGGAAAAAATTATTATCCTGATCCAAGACTTCCGTGCCCCACAGTTTTCAATAGTGGGAGTTCAATCCTTGCTCTTTCGTGTGGCGTGGCCCACTTTGGTTTTCGATCTGCCTTTTTTTTCTGTTTTTTGTCGAATCTTGAGCTTGAAAAACTAATGGACGGAATGGATTTATCACAGGAATCTCTCTAGGCCCACGTAAACGTTGCTTCGGACTAAAGGAATTTCGTGTGATCACAAGTGGGCGTCCATGCGATCCACCTTTGTTTTCCTAAATTAATGATAACCTCATGGCCCTCTTTTGCCTTCCTCCTTTTCGCTGGAAGCGGATTGCGTCCTCCTCCCGCCTGGACAGCGGGGCCACCCTGATGTATGTGTTTCATCCATTCCGTTCATCCATTCTTACAGATCATTTTAGAATGTGAGCCGAAAAATAAGAAAGATCCGAGGATTAAGTGGACCACACCACAGAAAGCAGTGGTGATAATGACACCCACAACTGAAACCTTCTTAGGGCCCACCGTGATGTTTATTTGCCATCCAACCCGTTCATAAGGTCACATAGACATGGATGAAGGGAAAACAAAAATTTCAGCTTGATCCAATACTTCTGTAGCCTCCAAAAAGTTTTTAACGGTGGAAGTTCAATCCCCACTGTGTGGTCCACTTGAGCTTGTATCTGCCTCAGTTTTGATATGTAAAAATGGATGAACGGCGTGGATAAACCCAATAATCGGTCCAGGCAGGGGCAGGATGAAATCCGCTACCCTTTTAACAGGCAACCGCTGGGGATTTATTTTCTTGGACCCAGATGATGGGGCTTTTATTAAGTGCAACTATTTCAGGTGTTTCCTTACGAGTGCACAATAGTAAAAGGAGCCTCTCTTTTCCACATAAGTAGATATGAATGGAGCTTAACCACTTTTTCATTTTTGGCTTAAACGCTTTCTCTTGGATTGAGCCTGCAGTTTTATCATCCCCACTCGGTGATTTGAGCCCCCTTTCTCACGAGGGTAGCCTTTTTTCTTTTTTTTTCCTACCTCTAGGCATTGGCTTTTGCGTTTGTTTATCTGCCAGTAGTTTTGAGCTCTTTTTTGCCTTTATTCTAAAGGATCATTTAGCACAGTAGATTTGGGGAAATTTGATGGGATTTAAAGGTATTTTAAATTTATCAGTTGTTTCGCATGGTGGATTAGAGAGTACTCCAAATTCAGGAGATTCTAAATCCTCACTTTTGATGAGTTTTGCAATCCCTCCCTTTTACTTAGATTTTCAATTCTTTTTTCTTTTTTCTTTTTTTTTTCTTTTTTAAAGAATAAGAGTTGCATGTGTAACATATGTTTCACTAGGCTATTGCTGATTTGAAGTTCAGCCACATGGTACACTTTTGAGATTTGTGGGTGTTATAGAACCAATTGGGTTTGATTCAAACCAAAATCACCGACCCTGGTGTCTAGATAGAGTGGTGCTTGATCGAATGTTCTATTAGTCATTTATTTATTTTATCGTTGAGTGCACTATCATGCAATTTGCGGATGCTGGAGATATTCCTCCGATGAGTTTGTTTTTGTCTCGAAAACTAAAAACTTTTGAAGGTGCAACAATTATAAAATTAAACGAAAATGAGTCAAATATGGATACGAAAAAGTGAGACTTAATACTAAAACAGAATCATCGACCTAACCGAGAGCAACGAGGTGCTTCGCTGAGCAGAGCGCTGATCAACGAGGGATAAGTTATGCCAAGATTACAAGCTACTATTGACCCAGCGTGTTGGTGTAGGTGGACAATTCTTAAAATTACGGTCTTCCTTCAGATCTGGCACAGATGCACAAATAGAAGGAAATTACAACTACTGAGTATCACTAAGTAGGTCCATCTTAAGGCAGGAATGAACCGAGCTAATCATAAAGACTAAGGATTTCATATTTACTGAGCGGTGAAGAAAACTAAATGTCTTGATGGATTGGATAAACAATATTGCGTCGGAGTTGGTTTGTTTATATTGAGTTTGATTGATTGATCATGGATTCTTCTACTTGTTTTCTCATATGATATTTATAATTCTCTAATGAAGTCATGAGAATAAATGTTGCTTATGTGGTGACTTCATATGATGCCAACTGTAAAGTAGCAGTTATTTCCATTTGATCACGACTATCCTTTTGTCGAATGCATCCTTATCTTGTCCATAGTATCTCATTCATTCTTCAATGCTTACATAGCCCTAATGGTTACAAGGCCTTATCTCAAAATCATGTGAACAGTACACCCCTTCAAAGATTTACTCATCAATGAGTTGTCCTCGTATATTCAATGCAGGCCGTAGAGATATCATATTTGCCATGTGGCTTATTCTACACCATTCAATTGGTGATACTAGATTTAGTCCAAATAGTTATTGATCTATCGTACATGTGGCCTACTAATGATATCCCAATACAATCTAATTATCAATTGCATCACTAAAATTACTTCAATAGAATGATGCGAGCACTTTAAATACTGTTCATGTTACTTGTTCGGTTGCAATCCATACTTGTGGCCCATTTAAGGCTTGGAATTTCATCATTTTCGACTAAAATATATATTTCAATGGGCTTATTACAATCATTGTGTCAAACATCACATACATACATTAATTATAAATTTTAAAGTTAATTTATTATTTAAATTTAAATTCCTATAAATATGCCATATACTTTAAGTGCATAACTACTTTTGATTAACAGGAGATTTTGAAATTTAGGGTGCTAGACATAACTAAAGAATTTTGAATCTAGGGTATTTCAAACCCAAGGAATTTTCAATCCAGGTATTCTAAATCCATGGTGCCAAACAAGGCCTAAGGTTATTAGCTTTTTTGAAAAAATAAAATTTTTTACTCATCATACTTTGAAAAGAAAATAAATAAATAAAAACTTATTTTGGGCTGCTTAAGAAAATAAATAAATAAAAACTAGTTGATGCAGAATAAATAAATAAAAACTTGTTAATGCAGAAATCTAGTTAGCTCCCTCTGGACCTGCTTACCTGCACAAGGAACGAACAAGGAAGACCCTGGCTAAAACAAGGGACCCTCCGATGCCTAAGTCAGGAAAAAGATCTGGGTCTAGTTGAGTATTAGGGGTTTAGAGTTAAAGATTATACATACCTTTCACCATTAGAGGTACATCTATTTATAGTTTATGAGAGGCGGTGACGTAGAAGAGAATCCCCATTTAGTAGGTGCGTATTGTAGAGGGATTTTGATCCCAAATGCGTGGTGAATCTCTTGAAATCATCGACGAAGATCTCAGGATACTGAGCATATCGCAGATATCATCCAAGGATCTCGGACGGATCTCTTATCATGATAGCTAGGTTTCTTAGATCTTCGGCTAATATTTTGGGTGGATGCGGTCAGGCCTTGATAGGAGGTGGGCTTAGCCGACTTGAAGTGCCCCGACCTAGGACGTGTTGACCTGGGATATGTCGATCTGAGTCCTTACAGCCCAAGTAATACCATCCAGGGTTGTGCTGACCTAGGTGGTACAGACCTTGGTAATGCCGGCCTGGGTAACGCCGACCTATCTCCTTAGCTGAGCAAAGGAACAGAACGCTCCTAACGAACTCCGGAGATCTATGAATTGTTGGAGGTAGTGTTCTTGTGGGCATGTTCTTTTGCCACGGACTCTGAGTAGGAAGTGGATTCCCAGGATGATCGTGCCTCTTCTTCCTCTCATTCTCTATTTCTTTGTCGTGGAGAGAAGAGAACAGAAGGGCTTAATATTCGCTTGGTTGAGAGTATAAGGTTCCGACATAACCTTCTTCTATAGATTGATCTCATTTTCCCCATAACAGAACTTATTTTGGACTGTTATGTAAAGCAACCTAACTTTATATAGTCCACTATGTTTTGTATAAAAACTCACTTGTACATTAGTGAGAATCCTTATCCGAACCGTAAACCCAAAAGATCAGCCTTATAAAAAACTCTAATGGGCTGTACCAATGGGAGCAATGTGAAATTGCTTCTAAAACATTCAAGTTCATCCAATGTGGCTCACATGATATTTGGATTAGGCTGTTTTTTGTATTTTAACTTCATTAGGTTCAGTCAAACCTAATAAACAGGTTGGATGAAAGATACCACATACGCCCCCACACATAAATCAATGGTTGGTACCTCATTGATGGTAAATTATTCCTCTATAGATTTTGTATTTACTTCGTTACCATATATGTGTATATATATATACACACATAAGTAATTTTATTCTATATAAAGTGATTCTTTTCCATGTTTATACAATTTATATAAGTGGAAGGAAATTTGTTATCACACATCTCCTTTATCCCTTGTGGCCCATCTGAGTCATTCACCTATTTAATTTTATTTTATTTGATAGCCTAGGACTAGTATAAAACATGATGGATGGATTGGATCTTACATACTGTAACGCCCTGAAATTCGGGGGTCGAGCATAACTCAGCTCCCGAGTTTCAAAACATCACTTATGCAACATATTTAATGATGGATGTATGTTGTCTGTATGAGTACATAAACCATGGAATAGATTAAGCCAAACTGCAAACATAATTCAGGGATAAGTGAAAGACGCAAGCGGAAGACTTAAAAGAATATATGTGTACATGTGCAAGTCCCTGAAATACGTATACATACCAGGTCATATTTACAAGTGTTGCTATCAAAATACAAGCGTTAAAAGACATTATCTATTCCAAAAGAAACCTAGAATTCCCGCGCATCAGGACATAGCTCACAAGAACCCGCCTGAAAACTGCATGAAAGAAAATGCAGCCTCATCATCCTCGAACTCCTGCTCTGCCTTAGGGGTCGCATCAACATCTGCATCTAAGACAGAGTCTGGTGGGTGTTTAAACACTGTCCCAGAACGTGGGAGTGAGTGATCAACTCACTGGAACAATAAAGCAAAGGTTAACATGTTATCAATTCAATCAAGCAGTAATGATAAAGCAGAACAATCAAACATGTCCTAAGTACTCTTGTTAGTGCAAGGATGTATGTAGAATGATGCGTGCCCTCGCCTGTACACCCTCAGTGTCTTCATCTTACGTTACGCATGACATCACCTCAAGTGCTCCACCTCTTCTAGGCACATGCAATGCAGTGCATGAACATGATTACCAAGTTGTTATTAGTCCTTTTCATACAGCAAGATTGGGAAGCTAAGGTACCTTCCTCATATCAATTTCTAAACAGTGATCCATTCTAGGGTCGTCAGTCCTAGATAATCTCATACGATCATATGGTTTTAGGTCGTTGCAAAGGGCTCGTCACCAATCAATGCACGCCTATCATACCTTCATTACTACAATAAGGCTCGTCATCTCAATGCGGTATCAAAGTATGCTCGAGGTCACTACAAAGGGCTCGTCACCAATCAATGTAGGCCGACAGCACGAATATAATGTCTCATACCACCATAATCGGCTCACGAGTTTGGTTGCTCACTAGTCACTACGGGGAGGCTCGTCACTCTAATGTAGGCTGACAGCTCGACCACGGTGTCCCATACCACCATGTCCGGCTCATGAGTCTTAGCGGATCAAGGTACCATGGTTAACAGGATTTCATCGGTAAGTTTAGTACCCTAGATTCAAACAATAGTGTCCATACATGGTGAACATACATCGGACAATCGGGTTACTTGACGAACTCGACTAGCACGAGCGCACGTTGGGTTGAACGACATAGAGTGCGCAAACACTCCGTGTGGCCAAACAACTACCGACAACTGTAATACGACTCGGGTTCGTTAAATCACGTTCTTCGTGACGAAAGCAACCTCAGCCACGAACTCAAGGCCGATTACCGATTTCCTGGACTAATTCATAGTCCCAAACATATTCCATTATAACAAATATTCATATCGACAATTTATAATAGTAATGGAACAACAACTCAAATCATGTGGTATGTGAGCATTTGAAGAGTATCAACTTAACATGGATTTTCACATAAGTAATACTTGAAATTAAACAACAAGGAATATGACTTGCATGTGGTAAATCATACACATCAATAGGAGTGTTGAGAATCGCTTCTCAACGCCCGCAATTAGGTTAATATATCACCCTTTAGACCATTTAGACATTTCTTCAAACACTTAGAATACATATGTCAACATACATGACGTATGTTGTAATACACACATTTGAACAATTCCTTTTGCCAAGGAGTTGTCACACATACAATTAGCACAATTACACGACAAATAATCATGGCAAACACATGCTCATATTTTATACGTATACGGTACTTCCTACATATACATAGAATACACAAATCTCAATATAACGCATGCGTATCTGGAACGTAAAATAAACAAAGCATTTGACATGTGAAATCTCATCCATTACAAGAATAAACCATTCACTGGCATTGAAAGCCTTGAAAACCATAACCTATACGAATATAGTCCGCACCTTAAACCAGAAATAGCGCACCGAACTGATTTAGACGATATGTCTTCGTCAACGACGACTAGATGACCTAAGGTAAGAATAGAAATGAGCTATAACAACATATAAACTATTCTAAGCTCTAAAACAGATTAGGGTTAGGTTAACTTACCCAAGGATGAACTTATAATTACCGGAATAATGATTCAAAAGTGATGGTTTAAGGATGTAGAGTAACAAGAAAGAATCTCAAATGATTCACCAACTTCTCTCTCACTTTCTCTCTCCTTTCCTCTCTCTTTCTTAGCTAGGTTTAGGAAATTCGTATGGAAAAGAGAGTTAGGGTTTTAAGGTCTATATATAGGCCTAACATTGATGAAAATAACCCCAGGGTCAAGGTATACTTAGGTTATAACCAAAACAGGCCTCTTTCGATCCAACAGAGCACTTTCGGTGGGCCTTTTTTCACGTGCGGTCGAACTTAAGCTCACTGACCATGGATCTAGGTCAGACTGAGTTTTCGTACCGATTAGATCTACAAATCAGCCGTGGCGGACCACACTCAATTCAAGGGTCACCGAAACTCGATCAGGTTCATAAGCACTATGACCTGCCTGGGCCATCTTCTCTGATCAGAGGGTGAAATTGGGTCAGAATCCAACGGTCAGATTGCTTAAAATCGTCGCGCAAGCGACACGACTCAGATTTCATAAAATCATATTTAATTTCTCACCGTTCTCACACTCTTCACTCCGGACTCAATCAAATCGACCCAGAACATCATCTGGACTTGATTTTTGAGGTGATGGCCAAGTCCAACATAGTGACCATAACTGCCTAAGATCATCGCTATCGGACTTTCGACACGCGGTCCAGGTCCGATCCAAAGCTTCCAAAAATTTCCAAGAGCAACTGGATTTAGCGTTGAATCCCAGATTTCAGAGTAACATAGCGCTAATGATTCTACAGGTTTTGAGTCATGCAGATCAAATTTAAAGTGATTGATGCTAATTTCACAAGCAATCGAGTTTAGCGCTAAGTAACCCACAAATAACTTCTAAGGAAAATAGAGGTAGTACTCGGGTCTTGGCACAAAATTTTCTGGGTCATTACACATACACGATAAGGTGTGCCCGACAAGCTTGGGTGTTCTTTATGCTGGGTAGAGCTGGGCACAATCCCACCCAATTTGACAGATCTGACTTGATTCGATTGGTCTAATCCGATCCGACCCGAATTGAAGGCCCAGGATCGGGTCGGATCGAGTTGGCCCACTCAGATCCGACTGTACATCGAGCCGAGTTTGGGTCAATGGTCAATCTGGACCGATCCAAACTGATCCGATCCACATAACGTCCATTCAACATTGTTTCCTATAATGTTGTCCACTTGAGATTGGGATATACCTCATTTTTTGTTTAATACCATAAAATGAACTAGAAAAATAGATGGACGGCATGGATGAAATAAATACATCATGGTGGGGTCCATAGAGCACCAACCACCAGCCATTAGCTGGTGGAAAGGAGAGTAGCCAATCTGTCTCCTCAGTCTTCTCAGCTGGTGCCTTAAGCACCAGTTCTGACTCCTAACATTGACAGTGAGGAAGCAGATAGGCAAGTGTACCATGCACCAGCCACCGGTTTTGACTCCTGACACTGACAATGTATTGACGTGAGGAAGCGGATGGGTAGGGGTACCATGCACTAGCTGGTGCATTGACGTTAGCAAGTTCTGTGGATCCCATCATAACGTATGTGTTATATCTAAACTGTCCATCCATTTGACGCGCTCGTCTTAAGGCTTGAGCTGAAAAATAAGACAAATCTAAAGATCAAGTGGACCACACTGCAAAAAGAAGTAGGTTGTTGTGGGTCTACCATCAAAACTCTTTTAGGGGTCAAAAGTTTCGGATCAATATAAAATTTGTTTTTCCTCTTCGTCCATATAGTTGTGACCTTATTAACATATTGGATGGAAAATTAATGTTATGGGGCCCTACGAATTTTTTAATAGAGAAAATTATATATATATATATATATAGAGAGAGAGAGAGAGAGAGAGAGAGAGAGAGAGAGAGAGAGGTAAAATAGAAGACTCAATTCAAACCGTACTTAACCTAATTCGAATCAGTTTCCTTAACAGAGTTGGACTCGGTTTAAGTTAGGCCAGCCGTGCAACATATTGTTCCGGTTTAAGTTAGGCCAGCCGTGCAACATATCGATCCGGTTTAAGTTAGGCCAGCCGTGCAACATATCGATCGAGTTAGATGACCCGGACTCAGTCCCAAACCGAACGAAGTTAAGGTCAACTCAGTGAAAATTTGGCACCAAGCCGAGTTGGACCCAATCCGGTCCTCCGACGACTCGACTCATGCCCACTTCTAAAATTTATTGCTGGGTAAAGCAGCAGGTGTTACGGAGGATTCGGGTCCCGGGTCCGTGAGCAACCGATATGTCACGCACGCGATATGGTAGCACGTGTGGATGGAGTACTCGCCCGTGTACCCATCGAACATTTTGCAAATTTTCTTTTCCCACACGTGGGCCCGGATTGTTGTTGGGAGATTGTCAATCGGACGGCCGGAAACGCTTTTCCGCGTCGTTAAAACGCCACAGTTCTGAAGGTAGCCTTCTTCATCAACGACCTGTTCTCCAAAATCTAAAATTCCCAGTTCTCTCTCTGAAAGATAAAAAAGGTAACTCAAAACCCTAGCTTTTCTCTTCTGATAACTGAAGAAAGCAAAAATCTCTTTCTGGTTAGAGTTTGGATTTCCATTTTCTGATTTATTTCTTCTGCTTTGATTCTTTTCATTTGATGATTTCTGCTCGTTTCAATCTCCATTGCTTTTTATTGATATAGAAAAAGGCCTTTTTTTTTTCTTTTAACTTTCTTCGCAGGAATAGATATATGTTGTTTTGGAAATTCTTGCTGATGATTTTTAATTTTTAATTTTTAAAAAGAAATTCCGAAATTGGCGATTGCCGATTTTTAGATTTGTAGTGTTTTCAAGTATAATTGATCTGATCTTTTTGTATGTGCAATGTTCAATTCGGTCGAGTTACTGGTGTTTCAGATTCAGTGCAGCCTGGGCCCCACCTGTAAGTGATCCAGACCGTTCATCTGGTGGGGCTCATCAAACTATTGTAGCCATTTCGTAGTCAGTTGGGAATAGAGTGGAGGGTCCATATGCAATGGAAATAAGTCCTCCAATCAGATGGATTGGGTGGATGTTGCCCGTCCATGGCCCATCTGGGTGGGACCCACCAGATTAGCGGTCTGGATCAGTGAAATGGTGGGCCTCACAAGTTGGGGGAGTTGGCACCAATGATAATACTGGTGTCTTGTTCGAGTATTTTATGTACCTCCTTTTCTCTCTCTTTTGGTAGACAACAGATTTGATTTGTACAATGGCATTTTGGAATTTTTATGATTTGGGTACTTTCAGTTTTGTTAGGAAATGGCAGAGACGAAGCCTGGAATGCGAAAACCAGTGTTCACGAAGGTGGATCAGCTTCAGCCAGGAACTAGTGGGCATACACTCACGGTGAAGGTTGTGAGCTCGAAAATGGTGTTGCAGAAGGGCCGCCCTGATGGGTCACAAGTACGTCAAATGCGCATTGCTGAATGCTTGGTTGGGGATGAAACCGGAATGATTGTCTTTACAGCCAGGAACGAGCAAGGTACCTTTATATATATATATATATAATTTCATATGGAGGTTATAATTTTGCATTATGGATATTGCATATTATCTAATTCTTCTTCCTTTGGTTTGTAATTCATTTTCATTGTTTGATTGTCTACCCTTTTTATAGCATCATCTATAAGCAGAAGAACTATTGAAACTCTGCGAAACCTTGTATTTGAAGAGTTTGCATTAATGTGTATATAATGTGGGGAAATCACCATATTATGGTGCTGCACCTGTAGCTCAATTAGATGATGTTAACAATCCATTTTCTCCTACTGAATTTGGTTATTGATCACTTCTTTCTAATTGTATGTTTGATGGCCAGCATCTGGATACTGTGGATCCCACGACTGCCATGTAGCAGTTTACAATTATTATGACTTCTATATACCACACACTTGCTATACAGGTCACATGCATCGTACATAAGGAGTTCAAGTGGAGCTTGAAGTCTCTTTTAATTCCCTTTTTAATGAATACTATTTTATTATGAGTTTGTTTCCTATTTTCTTGGTGTTATAACTTATGTTTTGTAATCGATTATCGGGGGAAGGACCAAATTCCCTTCCCCTATAATTCGGAGACCATTGCCTCCCTCATGCTATTTTCATTCCAATGTCCATTTTTAGTAAGCAACCTTATTTATCCCTTTAAACAAACAGCGTTAATTTACCTTTTCTTAAATTGTTTGGCAAATGGAAATGCATGCGTGCCCGATTACCTACTCGGGTCACGTTCTCTATCGTGGGGAAATGGATGTGCATGACATCCACCCCATCCATCCATCAGGTACACCACCACTTGTTTCGCCTTGATCCTAAAGGTCAGGCTGTTTCAACACTCAGGTGGGCCACCCCAAAAAATTATACCTAAAACATCTAAATTCATGTGGTATGGCCCATCTTAGTTTTCGGATACTGTGATTTTTGGTTAATTCCTTCATCTTGATGAAGCACATCAGACGAATGAATTGGATGGCATATAAAGACCATTGTGGTCCCTACACAAAACTAGTGGTGGATGTTCCATCTCAACTTTCTCCTATGGTGTGGCCTATCTAAGTTTTGGATGATCATTCCTTTTGGCTTTCATGGTTTACACGAGGCCACGTGGTCATGGATGGGGTAGATCTCATTGAAGTTCCATTGATGTGGCACTCAATTAGAGAAAGTGAACTGCACAAGGTACCTAGGTAGGCTAGCTGGTTCTTTAGTGGATTACACTAGCCTGACTTGCGTAGGTACGCCGGGGGCCTCACTCGCGCTAATTGATCATTGAGTGGGACAAACATGCATCAGATCTACCCCATCTATTAGATGCTCCGTGACATTTTATCACAGATTCTAAAGTCCAGTTAGGTCCAAGACTTAGGTGGGTCACATCATAGGGAATGGTGTATGATCATGAATAAAATCTCTAAATTCATGTGGTGTGATCCAAATGAGTCTTGAAGTGTCCCGATTTTTGTGGAATCCATTCATCCTAGTACAAAGTTTCAGATGAGTGGATTAGATGGCATATACACACCATGATGAGCCCCACACAAAATTGGACGATTTTACTGTTGGGACTTCCCTCATCAACAGTTTCCTATGGTGTAGCCCACCTTAGTGTTTATTCGGCTTTCTTTTTGGGCCCAATCCAGACTCCAAACACACGGTGGCATGCTTGATGGACAAGGTCGGTCTCAACATGAAGTTGTTCCACTTCCATCCATGTCAATCGAATTAATGCTGCCATATTCGTGAGAGTCACATAGGCGTTTACAGGTGCAAAAAGGAAGTAGGAATACAAATGCTTGCATCACTACCTGTGGTCATGTGCGATTGGGGTTATTCAACTAGCATGGACGGTAGCTTAATGTATATGAAATCCACCCTGTCCTTGGACCAGGGCCCAAAAATAAGGCTGGTTAAAATTTTAGGTGGGCTACAACTTGGGAATAGTTGAGACGGGAAATCCCACCATTAAAATAGTCCAAATTGTGTGTGGGGTCAACCGTTGTGTGTATGTGCCATCCATCCATTCATCTTATGTGCCACACTAGGATGAATGGATCCCCCAATATCAGAATAATCAAAGACTCATGTGGGGCACACCACGTGAATTTAGAGCTTTCGACATGACTTTATGATGTTCCCTAAGCCTATTTAGGTTAAGAGGAACAAATTAGGAGGATATGGAAGCTGCAAAAGACTTGAAAGATGACGAAAGATGTTGGAAGGAAACAAGGTTACTTATAGGGTGTTTGGTGCATGTGATGAATGAATGAGAGGATTTACATAAGGCAATAGGGAGATCATCGAATGATGAAGAGATAGTACCTGGATCACCAGTGGAAATAGATGGAATGGTGGAGGACGAATCAGTGGAGGATTTCTTTCAAGGCTGGTACACAAGAAGAGGCTTAATAGACTCATATGAAGGAGCATCATTAAGAAGAGGGACTGGAAGGGGTATAGACAAATGCAGTGGATGCTCCTCCTGATTAGTAAGAAGATCATGTAAAGAATGTCCTTCATTAGAGAAATAAGAAATATCCTAAAAGAAGGTGACATTGGCTGATACATATCACTTACAGGTCAAAGGGTTATATCATTTCTGATATTAAGCGTAACCTAAAAAGACACTTTATGGTCCTAGGACTCAACCTATCATTATTACCATCAAGAATATAAACAAAAAAGGTACACCCAAAGACCTTGAGGGGTAAAGGAAAAGGTTTGTCATTTGGATGCAAGATTTCAAAATGGTCTTATTCAACAATATTTTAGATGGTATACGATTGTTAAGAAAAATTGCTAGAGAGCACGAGTGACCACAAGAAGATGAAGATTCATTCTCTTAGCAACAACATTTTGTTGGGAGGTCCTTGGACATGAAGCCTGAAATAAGAGACCATAATCTTGCAAAAATGACAGGAAGGCTTTTGACATATATTCATCGCCATTGTAAGAATGTAGAATTTTAATAGGACACTAAGATTGAGCGGTAACTTCATTATGAAAGGCTTTGAACATATCAAACACTTCATGATTAAAATTTCATAAGTTAAACCCACGTCATCCTAGAACAATCATCAATAAATGAGACAACATATTTATAACTTGAAACAAAGTTCACAGGAGCAAGACCCCAAACATCATAATGAACTAACTCTAATAGTTTGGATTCCTCTTAAATGAATAAGTAGGAAACTCAATACTGTGATGCTTAGAAAACTCACATGTATCACAACATAATGATTTACTAACTGACATTGAAGGCAACATATATTTTAACTTAGACAAAGATGAATGTCCTAAACAACAGTGTAATTTGGACACAAACTTTCTATCTAACAACAGAGCACTGGACACTATCGTAGAAGCATTGTCCAAGACGTAAACCCCCCCACGCTCATGGCCCCCACCAATCATTTGGTTCATTTGGAAATCTTGAAACACAGTGATGAGAGAAAGGTTATAGAACAATTTAAGGATTTTGTAATAAGGCTAGAAAATAAAAGATTAAGAGAAAAATTTGGAACATGAAGAATAGATGATAGATGTATGGTGAGAGAAAGATTGATGGAATTGGTTGTGGATATAACAAACAATTTATCATCAGCAATTGTAACAAAATGTGGTTGACTAGAGGACTGATAAGATTTGAAAAAATGAAACTTACCAGTCATATGAGTGGCTTTAGAGTCAACGACTCATGAGGAGGAAGAAAATACATGGAGAGTAGAACCCGACTAGGCTATAGTGGCTTTGGAAGTAGCAATAGTATTTCGAATATGAAGTTACATCAAGGCATCATAAGCCTCTCGAGACAAAGTAATGGAATCACCTAAGGCAAGTATTGCTTGGGACATCATGGAAGTTGCTTATGGAGTCTTCTCAGAGTCACATATGGGGCCATTAGTCAGAGATGCTCCTGCCCATGAAGGACAACTAATAATATCGTAGCATCGGTCACAAAATGATTTATGTCACCACAGTAGTGCATACATGACTAGGACCATCACAGCCACGGCCACAGCCACCCCGAGCACGATTAGCACGTCCACCTCTTTCAAAATAACAACCCTTGCCTTAATTACCATATTCAAAATCATGTCCACAGCCACGTGTCCCCCTTCCTGGGGTTCTAGAGCCAAAGCTATAAGAGGACCAATCTTTAGTAGTGTAAGCAGATATGTTGGTTGTTATAGGAGTAGTAGAAGAGATTGCAACTCTTTGAACAAGAGCATAAATGGCAGTAAGAGAAGGCAAGGGTTCCATAACAATAATCTGCTGCGTAAAGTTTGATATTCGAAATTAAGTCTAGAAAGAATCTACATAATTTGAGTTTCTTCTCATTGTTGCAAGATGAGATCATAATCTTGAGTGTAATGAGAGGGAAGTAGATGGTAAAGATTTAACTCATCCCACATACCTCTGAGTGTATGTAAGTATTCTTTTTGGGTTCTAGAGTCTTGTTGAAACTTGCTAATATATGAAATTAACTTATAAACCTTGGATATGTTCCGAGCCTTTGAATACATGCCATGAATGGTATCCCATATCTTCTTGGCAGATGTCAAAAACATAACGGAGTTACTCACAACGGGCTCTAGATTGTTAAGTAACTAAGCCATAATAACTTGATAGTTTTCCTCCATCCAATTTTTGAAATTTCCATCTATAGGATTATGAGCTTCATCCAATATAAATATTTGAGCTTGTCTCTACCTCCTAAGAACAACTTAACTGATTGAGCCCGTTATTACCATTCAACTTAACAATTGTATTCAACGGAGCATGGGAGATTAACAATAGCCTTCTTAAGAAAATAAAGGACCCAAGATAGGGTACACTTAGTTCATACACCACATTAATGGTGCATAGTTTTTCAGATCAACATAGCCCAAAGAAAGCACCAACAATAAAACCCTAACATTGCAGAACTTCGTGCTCTCCATGATGCGATGCAGCTTAGTATAGAACGGGGTCTGCAGGATGTGCACATTGAGTCAGATTCTTCCTTTGTGGTGGATGCCTTCAAGGGGAAGTCGGTCCTTCACTGGAAGTGGGATTACTGGATATCGAGAATAAATAATCTGCAAAAGGAAGGTCATTTCTCCATTTCTCTTATTCCCCGAGAAATCAATGGCCGGCTGATGGGCTTGCTCGATTGGGAGCGGCCAATCAGGGATCTTTCCGGGCGGATAGGTGGTCGGACCTCCCTAGGCTGATCAGGGGGCTCTGTTTCCTCGATAGAGCTGGTATTGGAGCTTTAAGGGACATTTAATTTCTGACTTATCTCTCTTCGTTCTTTTGTATAGCCACACAATAGGCGGTACAGGGCATCTTTTTGTCTGCCCGTGTGCGCCCGAAAGCCTTTTCCTATAACTTTGTTGATGATTATGAATGGATGATTTTCTAAAAAAAAAAAAGAAGAAAGTAAAAAGAAAAAGAAAGTCCATGGATTATTGTACTGGAAACCTTCATAGGATTGAAGATTATATATACACCATGACTTTGGTTTATGGTCATATACGAAAGAGGCCCAAAAACAATATTACCAGACCACAAAATCACCAACAGACCACCAAAAGCTCCAAATTGATCCAAAGCAGGACCATGGGTAGTCTATTAGAGTAAAACCGATCCACCCTATACAGAAATTTATGAGAAACAACACTTGCTTTGGGAGAAATCTAAAAGAAAAATGACTTTGGGGATTTTCTGATGAATGCGAAAAATGGCTCAAACATACCTCAAATTGATCCAAAAAATCTTGCAAAAATCATAACAAATCTTCTACAATCGAGCTGCATCAAACCATGCTCTTCCTGATAAAAAAATTAATCCGTATAGTTCTATAAATGTTGACATTAGCAGTACAGTTGCTAACATCAGCAAGGTCCAATTGTTGTGATGAAAAAGATCTACCTCTCTGATACCAAGTTGAAAAGGAATGATTGAGAGAAGAAACAAAGAGGGGGAATAGGAGAAAAAAAGATGAAGAAGAAGAGAGAGGTTTTAGGGCTTAAAGAATTTTATGTGTATTATTCAGTGATTTTTCTTCTTATGTGTATTATTCAGTGATTTTTCTCCAATGGAGGTACAGACAATAAATAGAGAAAAACTAACCTAAGTTTCAGGGCTGTCAACGGGCCAGGCCTGTGGTTGGCTTCAGCTTGAATTTTAAACTGTTTAGGCCAGGCTCGGCAGGCCAGGCCTATTCAAAATTTTGATTTTGCCTGGCCCATTGACTGCCCTACTAAGTTTTGTAAAATACAGCTGTGTACAGGAAACACGATAAGAGAGAATATAAAAGACATCTATACATACTTTGTAGGACTGCCCAAGCGCTATGCACATGCACCCACAATTTACAATATTCCATTTCCTATAAACTCCCACCCTAGTGGGGTGCTAAAGGTTCCTCTTGTGATGTATGTGAGCTTCTTTAGTGCTAAAGATTAGTCGCTGGATGGAAGAAGGATGAAGCAAAGGACTCCAAAGGTGTTCATTTCCAAGCACGTTCATCTTCCTAATGCCATTAGTGGAAATTTGATATGGTTATCCTTTATTGTTTTTTATTTGCAGTGGGATTTTTTTGATCAATTAATTATTGTGAGATTTTCAATCGACTGGAGCTACATGTGGCAAATTGGAGAAGATTCAAAGCTCTAGTTGGTACATACTTTCCATATTTGATTCAATTTGGTTAGTTCTCTACATCAACTTTGGAGAAACTACTGTACAATAGGTTATGCGATATTGTGAGGGGCTGAGGATGGATATCCAAATAGATATGGTAGTGCTCAGGTTGAGCAATAATGTAGATGAATCCTATCAGATAGCATACGTTGGGAGCATTATAGGAGAATGGCAGCTAGATGCAGTGATATCCAAGTTGGGGGTATCCACTTTCATGCTACTTTGAGTGGCTCCACTTCTCATGTTGTAATACCTCGTATTGAGAATAACCATCTTTCTCCTATGATCACCTACGGTGATAGCCAAAGGCCAGATAGATCATTGGTCCAGAGGAAAATCAATAGATGAGAGGTGTCAAAAAGAGATCACAGCGATGCCTCGTATTAAGTGTGGAGGCAAAGGTCGATTTGCAGCAATGTGCTTGTTTAGAAATCTTAGCTATTGTGAAGGGGCTATTGAGGAAGAAGAGTGGAAGAACAAGAAGATCTAGTAGTAGACGATGGTAAAGGAATACATGGCCTTATGAAAAATTATCCATCCCTTGTAGTTCATCAAATAATGACAGCCCAAGGAAGAGGTGAATGAGGATTAGTTGCGCAATACTATCTTCAACATGTGGATCCTTCGTGAAGGAAAGGCCATCAAGACCATCACTGACGATATAAGGGGGCTCAAAACTACCTCAAGAAATCATAATTCCATGGCTTTGAGCTTAGATCCATATATTTATGATAAAAAAGAAATTTCTGTAAAAAAGAGTTTTAAAATTTTAATGGAAGTTTTTTCCTTTTTTACTTTGTTGTTTTTATGTCACTTAATTTCTTGTACTATGTTATGGAAGTGACGTAATTTTCACTGTGTTACCTTAGATTTATGTGTCTTATTAATTTATATATTATATTTAAAACAAATTAAACAATTCTGAAGATGGATTTTCTTAATTTTTTCTGTTATCTTGTATTTACAATTGTAGTCTGTATACATGATTTTTACAACAGCTTGGCCTTTAGATCTAGGCTCTTTTTTTTCTTTTCTTTTCTTTTTTTCCTTTAAAAAATAAAAAAAAAAAGTTAGTTTGCAACTATTGAAAAATTATTCAATATATATATATATATATATATATATATATATATATATATATATATATTGTAATAGTTGTTTCTTCATTATGTTTTTAACTTACATGTATTATGATTTCATTTTAATTATTTTACGTGACATGGGAGAAGTTTGGGAATTGCTAAATTAGAAAAATGGTGCCACATGCTGATATAAGTTACCAAATGTTGGTTGGTTGCATGGAGAAGTTGGGGGAGATATGCACAAAGAGAAATGTAACTATTGTCAAAGTATGATCTTTGGTGGAATCACGTATTTAAAAGAGCAACTTGCATACTTTAAAGGTGAGACTTGAGCATGTCTGTATGTGGCTATCTGCTGAAGACAAGGTAATCAATAAGGGTAATGGTGGTTGTGACAGCCAGTCTTATCTTATGATACACGCTGTATCAACCATTACGGAGCTGTAATGGTCACAATTTCTTTTGTAGAAAAAAAAAAAGTAATAGCCCCGTATTGGACCATTACGGGATCGTAATGGGCCAATGGCCATTACGGGCCATTCTTTTTTTCAGAAAGGGCATTACAGCCCCATATCATGCAGCAGCTCCCACCCTTATCATTAAGGCTGTTATGTAACTGTTTTTTAATATCATGGCTGAAGAGGTCAAAATGCATATGAGATAATTTTCAAGAGCCAAAAGAAGAGTTTGATTTGGAAGTTACCAATCCTAATTACATTATTGATGACAACGACGATGACAATGATGTTGACCCAGATGATCATCATCATCTACGCCTTATCCCAATAAATTGGGGTTGGTGATGTTGACCTAGATGATGATATTAGAAATTAGAGAAGAAGAATCAAGCCAACATGCATTCTTGTAGAGATGACCAACATTTTTTATGAGGTCACCCAAATTGTGTTGCAGTAGGCGTAGGAGGCTTGTGGAGTGGGTTAGGTGGCAGAGGCAGCAATAGTCGTTGAGAAGCCTTGGTTGCTAGAGGGAAAATAGGTCCTATGGATCTACATTTATTTAGAGTGCAGAGTACAAGGCCTCCAAAAAGGGGATGGGGGAGGGGGAGGTGTAGGTTCTATGGATCCCACCGTCCGAAGGCGGAGTGGGACATATGGATCCATATCTATTTAGGATGCAGATCTTCAATCCTTGGATCCCATTGACTTGTATGCCATGCATGTGCTGCATAAAGGTCATAAATAATTGTCAAATAGGATTGGTGGCGTCTACAATTCACCTGGTTCACTGTTGGTGCCCATATTTCACATGTGTGACTAGGTGGGGTCACTTTGGCTCATTTGGCACACATAAGTGACATGTGGAAGTTGATTAAGTCCACACTGGCGGCTATGCAGAATTTTGACCTCATCGTGCTCTCCTTGCATCTTGCGCCCTCTAGTACTCATCTTCCAAGAGGTCTCCTTATCCTTCTATATGGTTGGATCTCACATCCCCTTCTCTGGCCTGATGTCTACCCCTCTCACAGACTCACAGTCCATGCGGTCTAGTTAGTCTTCATTGTTCTCCTTTGTCATGGCAATAGCTTTTGTATTGGTGTCGTCTTCTCCCTTGTGCAATAAATTGTAAGTATTGGTAGAACTGTGATGTTGCAAGTGGCGATCATACATCCATGGACGACCAAGTAGGACATGGAAAACTCTCTTCATAATGACATCAGAAATCAGTTGTTCACCATATACATCATGGATGATTGAATGGATCCATAGACCATGTTGCCTTGCAACACAGATGAATAGCTCATCTAACTATTGGCTGCCTTGCACTTTGCACCTTGCAATAAATGGAGCCTCTTGGCGATTGCTGCTGCTTCTGCCTCATAAATCACTCAATGAGCCCCCTGCGCCGTAGTGCCACCATAATGCTAACTTGATATGAAATGCCACGCTTCTCTATAGGAATGCATGATAGCTTGTATTCCTCTTCTCAGATTTCTAGCATATTGTTCTAGATCGACATTATCATCATTGTTTACATCATCATCAATAATGTAATTGGGATTGTGAATTTCTGAACTGAGTACATTTTTGGCTCTTGAAAATTCCTCCTCATCTGCTTCTTACGTTTTCATCTTTTTCCAACAGTAGCTTCTTACCTCGCATCCATGATACAGTTGTGTTGGTCATATCATATCCGTATCAGCCCCACCCCGACACACGATATGGGGGGTCAATATGGGGCCTGTATCAGCCTATATCATGTTGGTAATTGGAGGCACATACGGATATTTAAAACTATGCTCATATCTCGTCTTTAATGTGCATGAGATGCCTTTTAAAATGTGTGATTGCTCCAGAGATCAACCTTTGGCAATAATTACATCTTATTATTTTTTTCGGCGTATTAAATAAATTCATAAAACACATAGATCCGAGGTAATACCAACAATTGTGTCACTACCATAACATGTTAAAAGAAATTCAGAGACAAAACAACAAAAGGAAAAGGTTTCTTTTTCTTTTGTGTGTGCGCGCACGCGCGCGTGTGTTCGTGTGTGCGTGTGTGGTCATAGATCCATGGGTCTAAAGCCCAAATACATGGATTTATGATTTAGAGGTGGTTTTCTTTTTCTTTTTTCTTTTTAATTTTAATTTTATTTTGCAAGATATTTAGAGGTGGTTTTCAATTGAGAACCACCAAAAAAATCTAAAAAAGAAAGGAAGAAAAAAAAATAAATCTACCTCAGCTTTGAAAAACCCCAAAATGTTTTTTATTTTATTTATTATTTATTTTTTAAGGGTCTGAAACATCAGATTGCAAATCTGAAAATTTTGAAGTAATTTTCTTGTGATTGACAGCAACAGTATCTCAAATCATGTCTTCTCTCTTCCCCAAGCATAAAAAATGAGTACAACAAGTGAAAGATGGATCTTGAAAAATCTGTCTTGTGTTTTACTCGTGTTCATGTCGCAACATGCTGTCCGTCGTCTCAGTTCATACCAGGGTTGACTGATGTCAGTTCAGACCAATTCATCCCGAGAGAGGAGTTGGGGCTGGGTTGCCTGATTTCTGTGTACATGGGGGCCAAATTGTCTCCGTTCCCAACGAACCCAATAGGTCTTGGGTGATACTGAGTTGTTTCGGATGATGTTAAAACCTGACCAGGACGATTTAAAACCCAATAGAACACTAAATGTTCCATTTTTGTTTTTGTTTCTTTGTTTTTGTGTCTTCAAATCAAGGCACTCCCAATGGTGGCGTTTCCATCCCCACTGTCTCTTATGGTGTGGCCTACTTGAGTTTTGGATCTCCCCATGTTTGGGCTCATATTCTAAAAGGTGCTGTGAAATGGATGGATGGAGTGCATGTAACACAAACATCACGATGGGCCCCACAGTGCTTGGAGACAGACCTCTGTTCGCAGTTGTGCAGCTCTTTCACATGCTAATAGAAGCACTTGATTGTACACCGCGCATAGGAAACAACTCTTCAACATGCAAACATGATTGCAAAAACATGAACATAGTCCGCATGCGCTTGCATTTGCAGAAGGACCATGTGTAGGGTGCCTTGTGTAGGTATATGGGGTTGTGAATTTCTCTAATGGAGGACTAGATTCCCCATCCATTAAAAAAATGGTGGGGACTCGTCCTCTTCACATGTGGCATTAATATACTGCTGTACAGACTGTAGAAATTGGGATCCCATTGGGGATGGAGCATATATAAAAAAAATCACACTAATCAATCAATACTACCATCCAATTAACTTCTCTACCTAAAATAGTGAGTGGATGAAATTTAAATAGAAAAACCAGATTTGGTTATGCTCCATTCGCAGTTGGGTTAGCAATTTGGATGTTCTGGTTTGTCATACAACTATGCCATATCTATGTTTGAAGTGTCGCCACTATTTTTTAAACAGTGCAGAACTAACTTTGGTGTCTTGCACAAGCCATTCTCATGTGGTGCTAGGTTAGCAGAAAACCCTGCCCGATATACCTACACAAGACGAGTTAGGCTTGCTTTTCCGTTTGCTGAATGCTCAAAGAGATGTAAAATAAACACAAATCACCCAATCAATCATGCATGTAACCTAGGGTCGCAATGTGGCAGGGCCCACAATGCTGATAAAGCATGTTGCCTAGGTCTGACCCATGAGCTCAGGGTGCATCCAAGCCCCAGTCCAGGCCACTAGCTGGGGAAATCGGTTTTGAAATGGGCAATGGACGCCCACCAAAAAAAAAAAAAGCCTCTGGCCTCTGAGCCCAAAATGGGGTGGCCCAGCCAGTTGAGACCATATCGTTAGTCCCAACTCTCACAGTTCTACCTGGCATTACCTTTCTTGTTTTTTTTTTTTTTTTTGGGTTGACAGTATAACTTATCTTATATCCAGTGGACTTGATGAAATCCGATACAACTGTAATCCTGCGGAATGCAAAGATCGACATGTTCAAGGGCTCAATGAGGCTCGCCGTGGACAAATGGGGCCGTGTTGAAGTTACTGATCCAGCCTCCTTCACTGTCAAAGAGGACAACAACCTATCGCTGGTGGAATACGAATTGGTGAATGTCGTTGTAGAGTGAACAAGAAAGCTGTCGCGCAAAAGGAGGGAATATATAGTTCTTTTGCGCAGTTTGCATTCGTATCTTTCTCGCGAATGCTCGATTTGAAGTTCCCTGGGAAAATTCTCTTTAGGAGAAAAAAGGTCTGGGGTTACTACAATCTTGAAGCTACTGAGGGGTGTTGATAGAAGGTTGCTAAGTCCAAAGCTGCCTGTGCGGCCCATCTGGCTAGGCTGTGGCCTTGCCTGCAGATGGTGATTGCACCTGATAAGAGCTACCTGGAGCACTTGTTTGTGTTTTGTTTGGTACTTATCTGATGCTTTTTGGCTGTTGGATTGAGGACAAAATGACTCATGTAATTGCTCCTGGATTATTATGGGAAGTTGATATTATGCAATACATAGCTCCTGCTTTATTACATGTCATGTCGCTTGGACTGTCCAAGCGCTGTTTTTCTATTGTCATGTTCTGTTGCGATTTTCATGGCGGCTTCTTCAAATGTATCCTCGTTGGATGGTGCTAATGCACTGTTGATGTGGGGTTGGATGGTGCTAGCCCATTACGGTGGGCCCTGCACGGCTCAAAACAAAACACATGGCAATTACCGTACTGTCGAAACACAAGTGATAATTTCCCCAAATTGTCCATGGGCCATCACTCTCGGTCCGATCAGGGGATCCAAAGTTCTTTTCAGTCTTTGAATATGGAATGTCTCTCTGTTTTCATGTCTTTCTATTTTCAGGCGTTTGATTTGACGGTGGTTACCATCCTCCCTGTGGAGATGGTTTTTGGTCATGGAAGATTGAAGATGCGCGCCTATCCCACCATCGAGATCATTTAAGATGGAGATGGCTTGTCTAATTTCAACGAACCTTACTCTGATGTTGTACTGACATGCAGAATTGGATCATTTCTCTTTCCCATGTTGCCGTTAATGACTGTATTTTAGTTTCTTGCTACTCATCATAGTACATGTGGCTGTATTTTTCTGTGAATCTGAACTGTCTGCAGGTGGGCCACCCAAATACAACTAGGAGATCTCAGCTGTTTGTTTATTCTCCTTTGAAAGTTGAATATTGCCTGGTTCTAATAATTGTCACTATTTATCCAGTGAGTAGGATAGCATGGTTTTTCCATGGATGGCTATCCACAACAGGACCCATTTGTATGTGCTAAAAAGGTAGTAGATAAGGACACGCCATCATCTCCACGGTCTGTTTCCTAGAAATCATTTTCCATCTCTCTCACGCACTCACGCATTTCTTGCTTATATTAAAATACTCAAATTTGTAAGAAATTGAGAAAAAAAAAAGAAGGAAAAGATATCTTTTCTGAAGTGGCCCCATATGCCAGTCGCATCTGTCACCATCCATCTCCTAGTTCCTCACGTCACCGTGGTCCATCTTCAAGTGGCCAATATCCCAACATGCGACATGTGCAACATGTACCCAACGACATTTTAAAGTGCCACATGTGCTGATCCAAGTATGCACATGTGATGTGCTACCCCCATGTTCATGTTTGCCACATCTCAATGTGCCATTGAAAGATGCGCTGCTGTCATCTTCAATACGTGCCAATGTGCCACATGTGCCATCATATCAGTCTGCATTATATGTCATGTGGCACCATCGATCTTCAAGTGCGTCACACCTGTGAATGTGCCACATGTGTAACATACGCCGCTGTCCTTCAAGTGCCTCAGGAATGAGTTGTGAGAATGTTGCATTAGCTACAATCCAATCTTCAACACTACCAATCTGGGAAAAATGTCCATCTTCAACTCTACCAATCTTGTGAAACATCATTTCTTCCACATGGAGTTAAGTTGGTAAACCACATAGAAGGTGTGGGCTATAGAAACGAGAGAGAGAGAGAGAGAGAGAGAGAGAGAGAGAGAGAGAGAGAGAGATTGTTGCGTTATTTTTATTTTGTGGCATGGACCATAGTCACCATATGCAGTGCATGTTTCTGCACCTACTACAAAACAAAACAATATTATAGATCAAAACATCCTGACTAACTCACTATTTTTAATAAGCAAATTCCCCTTACAACCCAATTACTGAAATCACACCCTCTCTCTCTCTCTGACATGTGGTCCCACATGTTGAAACTCCATCTCTTGTACCATGGCAAATAGATGGACAGATTGGTTTGAAGGGATCTTGGAACCGAGAATTTTGATTTAAAAATTCAGGTTGGGTTTGGATTGGTTCAAAGTGAAAATAAAAAATAAAAAATAAAAAAATGACACCTGAATAATTTATCTCATGAATCAAATACAAATTTACAATTACAAGCAAGAATTTACACAAATAATGCTCCAAATATGTTAGTTGTACTGTCGTTATCATCATATAAGCCTTAATCTCAAATAATTGGGGTCAGCTGCATGTTAGTTGTATCGAGGTTCAAATCAAATGTCATTCAAAAGCACGCCTTACATTTGTACTGGTGATTGGATCTCATCGAAGGGTTCCTAATCTTCCAATTGTTGTACCTGGGATTAATTAATTAACCAAATGTTTAGACTTTCCTGTACTTATATTAATTAACCATTTTGGTCTGAATTGAGCCTAGGCCAAGGTGGGGTCCATTTTAAAACGACCCAAATCAAACTTATTTAAAATGCAGACATGGAGTGGATTGATTTTGAGATCGTCTCAGACCTGACTAGTAATTTGGGTCCCATTAGTCCAAATTTTGGAACCAGACACTTATTTTGGTTGACCCATTTGCACCCTTAATTTCTTGTTTACACATGTGGTCCACATGTGAGCGGCTTGATATAACTTGTGATCAAGGCTACATGGTTGGTCATGGCTTGGATCTCACACCCACATGATAAAGGTGGGCCACTCTCTCTCTCTCTCTCTCTCTCTCTCTCTCTCTCTCTCACGCACATGCTTCAAACCTAGCTACATAAACAAAGAATCCCGAGACCTCTTTCTTCTCATCACGTTGAAACTCATGGATATCTACAACATAACTATTGTAAATGATTTTACTCGAAAAAGAGCTGTGTTTTAAGTTGTTAAAATGGCACATGAAAGTACAGTAGAACCACTAATAGTTTAACCACTAAAACAGTTGCTAACCATTGATTAGTGAACCCAAACTTCGAAACGAGATTATCTGACTTCCACCCCAACTGGAAGCAACTTAAAACTTAATTAATGTAATAACCTTGTCTTTATCTACACTACTGTAAGAGTTTTTGGTACACGGCCCGAGTGTAGAAGTGGACTAGATTTTTTGATGGCCTGTGTGGATTCGTCACATAGATACAGACAAAAGCATGATCTCCCATTTTCTCAAAGGCGGTCGTTAAATCTTCCATTGCCTTCTCATGTGGAAGCTAGCGAAACCATTAAAAATAATTTGTAGTGCTTAAGAAATCATATAATCCACCCTTGTTAACATTTGATTTTATATAGATATATGTACATATATTTGAATACTTAGGTGGGTTTCAAGCCTATGATATAATATGATAATTATTAGAGCTAATCACCTATGGCCAGCTGTGTGCTAACTTAATTAGCATGCAGCCCTTTTTCTACCAATGTGTCACTTCCCTAGTACATCTGAGCCATGCAAACGATGGGCTAATGTGGGCCACACCATTTAGATGGCTGATAGACAAAACAAGGGATTAGCTACTGAACAAACAAATAAAAAAGATGGCAAATCGACTGGCTAAACATTCTCACATAGCCGGCCTAATGAGTGGATTAGTCTAATTTTCAAGATGTGATATTTATGATAGGCTCAATTTTCATGTGGGTCAATCATTTGTAAAAAATAATGGACGGTGAGAATTTTATAAGGTGGGCTTTATTGATTAATGGTTTCGATTGTTCTAAGGGTTGGATAATGTGATCGGGTGCACTAGTGGACTCTGTGAAGTTGTGATGCATTCAGAAAATTCATGTAAATGAGACTGGGATAACCTAATTTGTGGAGCTTTTAGGGAGAGGAGCTTTGATGGGTTTCAAACTTCTCTATCCTCCGTAACTATAAAACAGGGTTGGGTCTCCAAATCCAACACATCAAGCAACAATTCCATAGGAGATTCTCAAAGGGTGTAAGGAACACTGTGGCATTCGGCTCAAAGCAACAAGGTCTCAACAAGGTATGCCATCTAGTTCTTTTGATCTCCATATCCGATGCTTAACTATCTAAAAACTTCCAAAATCATATGGTGGCTCAAACTTGAATTGTTGAATGCTATCAACACAACCAGTGGGTTTGATCAGGTGCCGCACTTGTGGAATCTATCATCCAAGGTATCCCATCTGTTAAGTTGCAATTTTCTACCTTCTCACATCCTTCCTATTAGTTCCATTCCATGCCTACCACTGATACATGCATAATGTATGTATGCGCACATGCATGCACATGTAATATTTTAAAGTGGCCATCGATGATCTGAATGGACCAGCTAAAACCATGCAAGCCACCCAAAAATAGAAAAAGGAATGTGTGACCCATAACTGAATCTTGTACACACCAATCTACTATTGCATGCAATGCCATGCCTGAGTAGCTGATGAACTTGGTTTTGTGTCTTCTCTCACCTGATATGGAAGGACCCATGTGCAATCTCTAGGTAATTGTGATTGTGTGTGGGCCATCGTGATTTTCTTATGACCATGGAGTCAAACAAGAAGCATCTTTTTTTCCCTCTTTAAAAAAAAAAAAATCTTTTTTCCTTTATCTCTAGAGAAGTGTAGAGAGTATCTATCTCTGTGGACTGTTCATCTTATCTGACCTTCATTTGGAATATATTCTCCTTCTGTACTCGGTTTGTGGAGATGAAAGTATGGCCCATTTTCAAACTCACATGATCAATGGTGATGTGATTTTGGTATGCTAATAACAAAATTGGATACATGAGACTGACACGTCATCTATCCTGTTTTTTTTTTTTGGTGTAGTGGGAGAGTAGGCCTATGTTAGTTTATCAGAGTTTTTAAATGGTAGTGATTCTTAAACTGTATATTTGGAATAGTTGTACACCAATCCAGACGGTTCAAATCTCTGGCCAATTGTAGATATAGCATAATTTAAAATATGACACTTATCTTTCTTCATTTGAATTTTAACCACTCACTATTTTACTTTTTAATCATCTAAGCAGCTAAATCGTTGGTTAGGATTTTTTTTTTGATTTATGGTTTTAGAGATATGCTTCATCCACAATGGGACCCATGTTTTGTATGGTTTAGATAGCTGTACATCAATGCCACATCCGCCAACACCATTTTCAAAACGGTGATAAACTAACACAAGAGTCTAAAACTTTGTTTTATGTGTTGCTGTGTTAAACAGAGCTCCCTTTCAACGCGGTTTCGTGAGATTTTGTTTGAAAATGTTTGATACTCGGGCAGAGTGTGACAGATGATATGCAGGAACTAGGAAATTGCTTGAAAATTGCACAAATGGCATACAATTAATTCAAATTAAACGGTCCAAATTAATGGTACTATTTTAGATCTATCATGAAGAAAATATTACATTTATTTGATTATCTGACCGTCAGATTGATGGACATCTATTGGATGGTTAAAAATGAAAAAATAAAAATAAAAATCCAATTGTGTGATTTCGAAATACAAGTGTCCACTAATTAACGGTCAGGATTGGTCTGTAACTCAAAGAGACTGGATTACACAGTATCATCAGTTGAATGTGAGTTAATACATGCCAATGTTTACTATTTCTAAGTGACTGAGTATCAAGTGTCATACACGGTCAGAGTATCACCTGAGAAGCGTAAAAAAGCGCGGGAAGGTGCTGAAAACGCTGTCCGTGAAACGCGCTAGGCCACCAACGGTGCGTTTCCGCTCCGCGATTTTCTTTTATTTATCGTATAATCTCTCATTAAAATATCGAAAGCATTTTATCTTTTTGAGAAACGTTCCGAGTCAACGTGCCAATCTTTTCCGGCCAACTTGCTACGCGTGTGGAATATCCAGTCCGAGAAAAAGGTGGGCCCCACCATGATTATCACTTTCTATGAATATCAGGCCCATCCACAAGCGGGGCCCACCTGAATGAAGGCTCTGACATTTCGACTTCAAGCGTCTGCTTGGGTTTTGGGGAAATATTATCTGATTTTTATGTTTTGTAAATATTGTTGAATTGTTATTACATTTTTCCGAAAATGTTTTTTTTTATCTACGCCGTCCAGCCATTTTGAATAATTATTTTAGATCATGAGCTCAAAAATGAGGCAGATCCAAATCTCAGGTGGACCACACCACAGGAAAAGAGTGACTGATTGTACGTCAACCATTAAAAACTTCCTGAGGCCCATCGTAATGTTTATTTGCTATCCAACCTATTGGTTAAATCACACGGACATGGATGAAGGGAAAACAAAAAATACTATCTTGATCCAAAGCTATCATTGGCCCCAAAAAGTTTTTAACGGTGGACGTTCAATCACCACTTTTTTACGTGGAATGGTCTACCTGAGATTTTTCCCTGCCTCATTTTCTAGTTCATGCTCTGAAATGAGCTGGAAAAATAAATGAACAGTTTGGATAAAACAAATACATGATGGTGGGGCCCACAGAGCCCCGAGCGAATCACCACTTGCAGTGTAAGTAGGCAATCCGCGTTCTATGTAAAAGGCGATCCATCCCTTCCATCACTCTCACAACTCTATTTTTGGCATTAATCCCACACAAAATTAGAAGATCCAAATCTAAAGTGGGTCCCACAATCATTCATTAGAACTTTATATTATGTTTTTTTAAAGACTTCGCCCAGTTGGATACGGAAGCCTGTTGGGTAGTGACCCAAACACCCCAACATCCCTGGTGACCGGACTCTAGGAGGCCCACTGTGATGTATGTGTTTTATCCATGCTGTCCTTCCGTTTTGTCAGATCATTTTAAAGGCAAAAACACAAAATGGAAGCATATCGAAAGTTCAAGTGGACCACATCACAGAAAACAGCGAGAATTTCTCACCATTAAGAACTTCTTCGGGCCACAGAAGATTTGGATCAAGCTGATATACGTATTTTCCCTTCATCCAGGTCCGTGTGACATTATGAACGGGTTGGATGGTAAAAAAAAAATCATAGTGGTTCCAAGGGAGATTTCAACGGTGGTTAACATTATCCCCACTGTTTCCTGTGGTGTGGTCCACTTGAGATTTTGATATGCTTCCATTTTTCTTTTATACCTAAAATGAGCTGGAAAAACGGATGGACGGCGTGGATGAAGTATATACATCATGGTAGACCCCACAGTCCCGTCACCAGGGAAGTCGGCGGTGTTGGGTCACCACCCAATCCGCTTCTGTCTTACACAACTCATTCGGTGGTTGAACGACCACCGTTAAAAACTTTGTAGGGTCCATTCTAATGTTTATTTGACATCCAACCTGTTGATTAGATCACATAGACCTACATGAAAGGAAAACACAAATATCAGCTTGATCCAAAACTTATGTGACCCCAATGAATTTTTTAATGGTGGATGTTCAATCAAAACTTTTCCTGTGGTGTGGTCCATATGAGATTTTGATATTCCTTATTTTCGGTATAATGATCTTAAATGATCTGAAACAATGGATGGACGACGTGGATGAAAAATATAGATCATGGTGGGTCCCAGAGAGCACCGTCCAGTAAGTGTCAATGTCACTACGCATTCCGCGTCCCATCTTGTAGCCCACGTGAGTTTTGAGTCGGCCTGACTTTTGGCCTTTCCTCCAAAAGCAAGGTGGCTCACCTGATGAACGGTGTGGATTTGATCAACGTGAGGCCCTCCTTCCACGTCAGCGAACAGTCGCGCCCCGTGACTCCGCGTAATCACGCAACCGTTTTCGTTAGTAAATCGCGTCTTTCCGTCATAATCTTTCGAGAAAACGCGTAGAGTTTGTCGATTTTCGTTTTTTAGAAAAACGTAATCTAAATATCGCGAGTAACCATTTTATCACGATATTTTGCACCCCGAATTTCACGCTGAATCGCCGATTTTGCAGCGTTCTAATGAAAGGGACACTGCTGAGTAGGAGACAGAATGGTACCGTGCACTTACTCTACACCGAAACTTCATGTATAGTTGCCTTCAATGCCTTTGATGGGAAGTCAATTTCATGGATGCACAAAAATCAACGGCTTGATCCTTGGGTGGGCCACATCCCAAAGATTTTACAATTAAATGAGCATTTCTATTAGATTGCTGGACTGATTTTTTGGATTGTTACTGTTAGCTATTGCTGACCGTCCGAAAGGAAGTAGCTGATTGGTAGATTAGAATATTTGTGGCTTTTATATATGGATCATCTCAGAGTTGAATCGAGGATTGGAGTTTGGACGGTCTAGATTGATAGGTATGTGCATGTATTTGATGGTAGAAGGGTTATCACACTGGGCTTCGGTGTATCTTTCATCCATTGGTTTAAATTTGTGGCCTGGTTTGGCAAGAGGCGGATTGCGTGGTGAACCCAACACCACGTGTATAGACTGTGGGGCCACGTGATGTATGTGTTTATCCACGCCGTCCATTCATTTTGCCAGCTCATTTCAGAGCCCACAGTGACATTTATTTATCATCCAACTGTTCATAAGGCCACACAGACGTGGATGTGGGTAACAAGTAAATATCAGCTTGATCCAAAAGTTCCGTGGCCCCGAGAAGTTTTGAGCGGTAGGCAACCAATCTCTATTGTTTCTTATGGTGTGGTCCACTTGAGATTTGGATATATTTCAATTTTTTTCTCGTGCCGTAAAATTATCCGAAAAAAAGGATGGACGGCTTGGATAAAACACACACATCACGGTGGACCCACAGTCTTTGTACCACGCAACTACCTGGTGTCGGGTTCACCACGCAATCTGCGTTTTGTTTGGTAGTCCGTAGGAGGACGAAATAATTGGTCCCTGCTCACCAACACTACACATGTGTGATGTGACCAGCCAGAAATGCTGGGATCCTCGATCCAATGTTATACTCGAGCCTTCAGTTGTGACAAGTGGGCCAAAATTTTCAGTAATCCAGACCATTGGACAGTTACATCATGCCTGGGATTGAATATGTCACAGAAATAAACCTTGATAAGGCAATCTTAACCCGTTTGATTTTGATCATAAAAATAGATGGTTAAGAAACAAAATACAGATTTTGTCCCCGATCATACGAAAGAATTCGTTCGAGTGGTGGTGAGAGTTTTGAGAATTGGCTTGATCATAGTTGGATGCATCAATCCAACGATCTGGATTACCCAATTATGGGCCCCACTTATCAGACCAGGACACCCGAATATACAGTGAAAACCCTTGGGTCGAGGACCTATAATTTCTCATTGGGTGATACGGTAGAGCTGGTAGGACCGGAGTATGGTAGGGCCATCTCTTCACAATACACGTGGTGAGATGACTTGCATATCGAGACCGTCCATCTAGTTGTCCCTTCTGTAGTGAAAACCGTTTCAAAGTACTCGCATAGATTGCTCGATACTAGCAATCTGATCAGTGGCCTTCAATGCAACGGCAGAAAACAAGTATGGTACCGTATCGACAATCGGTGCAGGATGGTGAAGAAAAAAAATTGATGGCCAGGATCATCTAATAGGTTTGATTCTTCACCAAAGTGCCATCCATAACAGGGCCACTAGATGGACGGTTGTGATTAAAAACGTAACTCGGCCACCTGTACTGCCGAGGCATTACCATCTCCTCGTGATCTTCATTTTATTGGCCACATGCTCCCAATGGTGGAGAAAAAAGAGTGGGACCCACAGAGAGTGCAGAGTGGGTTCGATGACGTCGCTTTCGGCGTGTGGGGAACCAACTAATTGGATGGCTCAGAGATCATCTACTGTCCTTTCGCTGTATGATGATTTCGATTGGTGAATGTTAGGTGGTCCACGGCCACCATATCATGTTCGAGCCAAGGGCTCCACACCTGGGCTAAGCCCCACCAAACCAACCCGCCTGACCAATTTGTTGGCCTGCGCACTACTAACAGGGCCAGACATCACTGACTGGCCACTTTCCCACAGCTGATTTAGGGAGCCCACACAACCTTATAAATAAAATTAAAATAAATAATAATAAATAACCTTTGTTGATCCGCATGTTTTGTGTTTGTCACATCCACTCCGTCCATCATTTCCAACGTCTCATTTTACGTTTTTAGGTCTAGAGTCAAAAAATTAGGCGGACACAGAACTTGAGTGGGCCACACCTCATGGAACAGTGGGGATAGCAACGTTTACTATGGTTTTTTTTTTTTTTTTTTTTTTTAAATTTATTTATTTATTATTATTGGTTTGTACACGCTAGCGTGCACACCCAGCTGTCAGCCACACGCTACTTGTGAAGGAATTTCTTTACTATGATAGTCACGTGGAGTGATGTCACTCCAAAGTAGTCTTATCTCTCGGGAGAGGTACTCTTTTTTTATACCAAAGGAGATATATCACGGCGCTCCACCATTTCTCTGGTCCCTCTTGTTCTTTTTTTTTTTTTTACTTTTCCCTCTCTTCTTTACTAGGAAAAATTAGTACAAGAGAAAGAGAAAGTGAAACAAATAGGTATTTATTTATAATACAAGATGTAATGCAAATAACTTGTGTTTTCAATATATTAGCCATATGGGAATTTGTTTCTGATTTTTAGAGTTCATTATTAGGTGTAAGGATTAATATACATTGTACGATAGTTGGCCTAAAGATGATTTACATATGGGTATGTTGGCCCCCAATTTGGATGTGTCGATCAACTAACATAATCAAAAGTTAATTTGACGTCACCGATGGTTGATTGAGGCTGCGGATATATGGATATGTGTAAGATATTAACTTAAATTGTTGTCTTAAATTTGGTCGTAATCTAACGATTCGAAAGCCACAACTTGGGTAAAGACCGAACGTAAATAAGTGACTTAAGTTTTTGGTTAATTTTAAAAATATTCGCAGGACTTGTGCACTGACCTTGTAAGTCCAAGTTGAGCGATTTGAGGCACGATCTTGGCTCAATATCCCGTGATGTATGTCAAGCCCACTAAAATAAATGTCTTTGTATAGTCTTGGGGTTTAGTGGCCCACCAACGAGTGGTGTAAAGCTTGTTGGGATAATTAGGGCATTTATGGAATAAATTAAGTAGCGAGATTTCTTACGCACAATAATAATGATTTGAATTAGTTAAGTTAATAGTGTGATCTATTTGCAACTATTGGAAATAGCAATCCGATCATAATCACCATAAATCGTTGATTCTTAGGCTAAAAGGATAATTGCATCAGTTTGGTTTGTTAATTAAGATTTTACCCCTAGTTATCTTAGCTTTGGGTAGATCTTTATTTATTTGTGGTTGTCTTGATCACCCAATAGTAGGTCGGATAGATTTGGGTCATGTATTAATAAATTACAAGGCTAAACTCGATGTTTAAGTAATCGAGCAGATTTGTTGGCTTTATATACTTGAAATCAAATTCGTGCAGTTCTTTATTGGTATCACTCGCATATAGCCTAACATCGAGTGTTAATGGTCAGTAAGTGACAATATAAGTTAATTATATTAAAAATTTTCAAGAGTTTTTGAAAATCCAAAATATCAAAAATCTGCAACGTTACATTCTTCCTTCCTTGATTTTCTTTATATATATATATATATATATATATATATATATATATATATATATATATATATATATATATATATATATATATATATATATATATATATATATATATATATATATATATATATATATATATATATATATATATATATATATATATATATATATATATATATATATTCGGTGTGAATGGTGTGAGCTTTTGAAAGAGAAGAGGATGTGAATGAATGCTATAATTGATGAAATTTTTTTAATAAAAGAATATTGTAATGGATGAATAGTGGACTGCTGATATTCACCGTGGACCATTGGTATTAATAGTGGATCCCTGATATTAATAATGGATTGCTGATATTTACTATGGACTGTTGATATTAACAGAGGACCATTGATAGTTATTATGGATTGCCGATATTAATAGATGACTATTGATATTGACCACTAATATCCATTGATGACTGCTACTATTGATAGAGGACCACTGAAATTCACTGTGGACCGTTGATATTTTTACTGTGGATTGCCTAATCCCCTGAAAACGATCATAACTCTCTCGTTATATGTCCGATTTAGGTGATCTTATGCTTGTTAGAAAGATAATTTGATGAACTTTTAAATGGCTTTGGAATTATATTATTTTGATACCATTTGATTATCCAAAAGTGGGCTCAAAGTCCATTATTTACTGTAGACCACAAATATTCACTAATGGGTCACTAATCCCACGAAAACGACCATAACTTCCTTGTTACATGTCTGATTTGGTGATTCATTGGAAAGATAATTTCATAAACTTTCAAATGAATTTGAAATCATATCATTTAACACCATTTGATTATTCAAAAATTGGCCCAAAGTTTATTAGTCACTATCGATCGCGAATATTCAGTATGGGTCACTGATCCCATGAAAATGGTCATAACTCTCTCATTACATGTCTAATTTTAATGATCTTGTGCTCGTTTGAAATATAATTTGATTAAATTTCAAATGGATTTATAATTATCTCATTTGGTTATCATATAATTGCCCAAAAGTAGGTCCAAATTCATTACTTTGGATCGCAGATGAACTTTGGGCCCACTTTTAGGCAATCAAAAGGTGTCCATGTGATTATTCCAAATTCATTTGAGAGTTCATCAAATCGACTTTCAAACGAGCACAAGATCACCCAAATCCGAGATGTAACGAGGGCTTTATAACCATTTTTGTAAGATCGGTGAACCATAGTGAATATCAGTGATTCACATTAAATGATGAAATTTGGGCCCACTTTTGGGGAATCAAATGATGTCCAAATAAGATTATTCCAAATCTATTTGAAATTTCATCAAATCATATTTCTAACAAGTATGAGATTACATATGTTGGACATGTAACAAAAGAATTATGGGCGTTTTTGTTGAATTGACAATCCAAAATGAATATCTGCAATACATATATAGTGAAAATATTAGTGGTTCATAGTTAATATCAGTGGTCCACTCTTAATATCAGCGGCTTACAATGAATATCAATGGTCCACTCTTAATATCAGGAGTCCTTAGTAAATATCGATGATCCAAAGTGAAATTATCGGTAATCCATAACGCCAATATCACCAATCCACAATAAATATGGGTGATACATAGTGAATATCGATGATCTACCATACAACATTAATCCATTACAACATACTTACATCTCAACATTCTTTTATTACAAATCTATTTCAACATTCATTACTGTAACACCCTGGAAATCGGGGGTCGTACATACACTGGACTCCCGAGTTCCCGGGTATCACTTATAACCTATTTTCTTAGTAAAGTGCATTTAATAAGATTTAGATACGTAGCCTGGAATTACTTGAAACATGAATCACAATTCACAACTAGCCAACTATAATGGGAAAGGTTAAATGTTTACAAGTCCAAAAGAAAATTTATAACTATGGGTCATACAAGGCGTTGCCCAACAAAGTACAAACAAAATATATCCAAAGAATGATTCACCAAGTCCCCTACTTAGCAATCCAAGTCCACCCGCAAAACTAGAGCGAGCCACCCATCAACTGGAAATAGGACAACTTGTCCTCCACATCCAGTCTCGCGTCGTCATGCTCCTCGTACCCTGCATCACCTGCATCTACTGAAGAGTCTGGTTGGTGTTTTAAAACACCATCCCAGAGTGGGAGTGAGTGATCAACTCAGTGGGTGCTATTAGTCTCAAGTTGTATCAAACATCAATTATATTATGAATTTAATGAAAGACATATAATTACAGATCTCTAACTAGTCTTATTAATACATATGCATGGGTTATGATATGATGCATGCCCTCACCACAACACTCCCTCAAGCGACACCATCTCACGATCGCATATGACAACACTTCCTCATTGCGACCTCAACTGCCAAGTCGCTAACCTAACTATGCGATGCGATATGATAGTGTTAGCCGAGTTCTTAATTAATTCCATTCATCCAGTAGATTGGAGAAACTGGTATACCCCACGGATCATTGCCCTCAACTGGTTGCGAGGCCAAGGCCCCCCAATGCGTGAGGCCGAGGCCCCGCGATCCTTGATCCTGTCGGGTTTCCCCATCCCCGACTTCAAGCACATGGGGGTGCTGAAATGTGGGATCGCTCGAGGTCACTACGGAGAGGCTCGTCACCCCAACATAGGCCGACAGCTCGGACACAGTGTCCCATTCCACCATACCCGGCTTTCGAGGCAGTGGATCGATTTCAGATGGTCATCAATGGGCTCCAATGGTTGAAGGGTGTTCTAGGTTCCATACAGGCGTGGGCAACCATGGTTAACAAGCATGATTGGTCAGTACGTGGACTAGGCCTTGCGAGTCTAGGCGTGTACAAGACGGACGACATCGGATACAAACGACCCATGTAGTCCAACTACTGTCGCCATCTGCACTCGCCTAAAACCACCGACCTAGCCTCAAGGCAACCCTACCAATGGGGTCACCTTCTCTTACCTCAGTTTCCTGACCAACCTAGGGGTTTAATAGCATTCCATAATGCTTCAACACTTCCAAATTTAACATCCAACACAAATGATGTCATGCATTCATATTTCCTAAATATGAATATTCAAGTTTTCCTATAAATGCAAATACTAACAATATGACGAGATAAACGTGCATGTGTGTCGTGTGGGTTAGTAAGGAGATCAAGATCTATAAATCATTCATAGCATTAACATGCAATAAGGACTAATACTAGCATAACATACATTGAGGACTTAAGCAAGTACATACATACAACAAAGATTAAAGTAACATACAAGCTATAAGGGACCACAAACAAGAATCAAGCAATAACGAACATGCATTCATCAAACCCACGCCCAATCACGTTGAAGAATAACAAACATACCATAATCAATCCATATTATTTGAGAGGATCTACAACGTAAGGCCTAGCATAAGTTTTCTCTAAATTCTTCAAATTCATCATCTAAGCAATCATAATCATTAGATTCATATTAAAATTGGTGCTAGGCCACCTAAGAATAATAGTCCGCACCTTAAAGGGATATTTCCATTCTTTGAGATCTTAGGGTTTGGAGATTTGGGTAAAACCACCATTTCCTAAATCAAAATCAAGAAAAATAACATTAATGCCTAGAAAAATACACTAAGTTGCTCTATTGAAGGAAAATATACCATTCTTACCTCCGCTTCTTGGCATGGGTGGGTTTGGTGGAGGTTTCCTTGGAGAATGGGTAGAGAGTTGTAAGGTTGAGCTTCCTTAGGCCCCACCTCCTACCACATACTTCTTTCCTTTCTTCTTCCTCTCTCTTTCTCCTCCTTTCTCCTCTTTCTCTTCTCCCTTTTCTCTTTTCTCTCCTTCCTTCTCTAAGGCAATTTCGTATGGGAAAAAGGGTGCCCCAAATGAGGCCCTTTTATAATGCCAGATTTGATGGAAATGGCTCCAAGTGTTGGGTTTTTACTATACTAACCCTATGGGAGAGTTTTTCTAGCCTCTAGGGCCCACTATGGGGTGTACAAGTCAATATACACCGCAGAATAGTTAGCCTTAATAATGATCTATGTATGGATACGATTGGCTCGCCATTTGGATATGTTGATCGACAGATATGATTAGAAATCTGTTCAACGGTCACCGATGATAGATCGGGGATGCGGCTATATGGATATGAGTAGAAAAATATCCTTAATCCACGTGTGAAGTTTGGTCGCAAACAGACGGTCCGAAATCCTCAACTTTACATAAGAGTGGACGACTCAATTCACTTAAGTTCTAGCTCCTTTCTTTAAGGTATTTGCGCTTCTCATATACTCATCCTTTAGCTCAAGTTGAGCGGTTCTGGACAGTACCCAGGTCCAATTCCCGCGATGGACGTCAAGCCCAGTGAGACGGACATTATTCTATAGTTTTAGAACTAGTGGCCCACCAACGAGCGGTCTAGATCTCGTTTAGAAAATCGGAGCATTTCTGGTGACCCTCTGGCCATGAAACTTATAGGATAGGTGCTCCATGGCCCATTGAAGGGCCATGCAAATTTTGGGGTCGATCGGATATGGGGTTTGGTCGCATGGGTCCAATTTGCAATCAACGGTCACCGTTCCACGATCGGGTCCCAGAGTTTGTGGACGGGCGTAGAAAAATACATTAGACCCTCATCATAAATTATGAAGAAATCCGACGACTGAAATGTCTTACATTTCAGTTTTATTTACACGTGTCAGATTCCAAATTTAGCATTGGTGGGGCGCATCTGGCAAGTGTCAAATTCTACTTCTGGGTGTCCACTGGATCCGTGGTCCACGTTGGTCCCCGAGTCCAGTGAGATCTATGCTCCCCTAAATTTTTATAAATTTCTGACCTTCCCGTGTCGCAATATAGCCCGCACGGGCTGTCGCTAGATGTAAACGGCCATCTGACTTGGAGGCCCGCACTAGGTTCTATCAGGACCCGTCTGGCCTAATCAATTGGGCTAATCTTGGTCTAACTTATTTGTGATACCTCACTACGAGTAGCTTAAATGAACGGTCCTGTGGCAAATCCTATGTGGACGCCCCAGGACACTGTTCTGGTTGGGCGGGACGTTACACTACACCTGATGTTTAAGTGATCGGGTGGATTCATTGGCTTCCTACGGCTGATTAATCGGATTGGTGCGGTTCTTTACTGGTACCACCCCTATATACACTAACATCGAGTGCTAATAGTTAATAAGTGATAATATAAGTTAATTTAAAAAAATTCAAGGATTTTTGAAAATCTAAAACAGTGAAAATCCAGGATGTTACAATTACATTCATCTATTACAAAATTAATGCATTACAACATTGTTATATTACAAAATTCATCCAATACAATATCATTCTATTATAAAAATTCATTCATTACATTATTCTTTTACACCTTCCATTTCACAAACTTGCATCATTCATACCAAATAAAAAATAAAAAATACAACTATAAAGGATATCAAAAAAAGAAGAAAGAATAACCAAACAAAAAATCACCATCTTCCCCTCTCGTGGAAAAAAATAAAGGAAGAAGGAAACGGCTAAATAACCCTTGTGTTAATGGGCCTCACGTTTAGAACATATCCACATTTTATACAGGGCCCATTGAGTTGTTGTGAAGCAAATCTAACCTGTTCACATGTAAAAGATTTTTGTTTCATGTCATTGGTCCAAATTTAGAGAAAAAACTCATCACATATAAATCACATCAAAGGAAACAATTTAGAATTAATGCACAATTTTAGTATAGTTGTGAGCTACAATAAACTTCAAACAAAAATCAGAAAATATCTTACTATGGGTTTACAACTATTCAATTAAAATAAATGAATTAGATTATAATGGCCTCCTTGATAGCCGATGAGAAGTTCTGAAAGTTAAGGAAAGAGGGGCAAATTTGGAATTCACTCCCCCATCAAGCCATGTCATCAGCCATTGCCTTAGCTTCTCTAGAAACATCAATAAGAATAACTTGAATTCTCTTTTGATCGTTGCTATCTTAGCCTATCGGTACCAAAGAGTGGGCTGAATTTCAGTTTTCGGTGGTCCCATGTCTCCTTAAAAAATAAAAATAAATCGAGATCCCGTCGTAGGAGGGGCGGCCGTGACGAAAACGTATTTTCGTTTTTCGAAAGTAAAAAAAGTAATTTCAAGGTTAGAAAAATGTAAGTTTGGAAAGACCGATCCCACGCAGCAACCAACACAACACAGTGCAGGGCTGTTTGGACCAAAACTTAGGCGGCTACGGATAGTGATATCACTCTCGTAAGGTATCATAAGGTGTATCGAGTTCATGCATGCTTACACCATTGAAGTGGCATGCATTACATCAATCCAAACCTTTCAAATAAGAGGCCTACCTGTGGATAGATAGTAGTCCGACATTGGAACCATCCAATCCATCAGAACAAGGTATATGGTAAGTGTGGTTAAAAAGAAAGAAGATAACGGTCCAAATTCAACGGGCGAAATCTAATGGAAAAAGTGTACCTTATCTAATCAATCATTAGGTAGGATATTTATTAGAGGGCAACAACACTCCACTAGAAGACTTTTAGGAGAGATTAAATTAATGGCTATAAAACAGTCAACAAAACTTCCTTTGGACCGTCCGATTTCTGTGTCTCCTCTTGGATGGTCCATTGTCTAAAGCAATGACGTTTGATCATACCCCGCTTTAGAAAAAGACCATCCAACGGTTACAGTATCATTTGTTCTGTAGATATAGTTGCACACTGTGTTTTAATGGCAAGTTATCGCATATGTTCCCAATGTGGGCTCCATCATGGATGGAGGATGGCCCAATAACTACACTGATTTTTGGAAACCATCTGATTTAGCTTGCGGAATTTCAACGGCTGGATGTTTCAATGTGATGCCTACGTACTGGATGGTTTGGATTATACGATCCACGAAAATTTTGCGATATAACCTGCCATGATTTCAATGGTCCAGATTGACAAACGTGATGACGTGTAAGAGGGTGAATTGCCACGAGGCGCACCATAGTCCAGCTACTGTTCCATATGCATGCGCGTTTGTGGAAAACAAAGGTCGTGATTCAATTGCGCTCTCATGTGAGGGGGCGGTACACGTACCAGATATCTGGGCCATTCATCAGGCAGTGTGCCGTGGACAAAATTACAATTGGTCCGTTAATCATCAGGTCAAATTTGTAGGAGAAAAATAAGTGAATATATAGATGAGTTTTACTTCACCTGATAAATGGCTAGGATCTGTCACACGTGTGCTACCCCATATTCTGGCCAATTAATTAGATGAGAGGTGCATAAACAAATAAAAATAATCCACGTGGCAGTCTTGGATTTGGGGAGGAGCCTTGCAATGCGAAATTGCACATACTCTCATGAGCATTCAAAGTATAAACGCTCTTTCCCTCCCTCCCAAATATGCATGAAAATCTCTCTCAATTTAGAGTAATCGACGTGGGAGTTGTTTTATGCCCTGGCAGAGTACTGTGCTTAATACACAGGCATTCAGAAATTGTTAACATGTCTTACATTAACTCAAATAAAACCGGGCTAACCTCTAAATTGCAGTCCAAAATCAGATTGGCTGAAATCCAACCTTTGATTTGTCCACGCTCATTAAAATAGATCCATTGGATATTATTTTTCATTTCTAATGGTCAGAAATAGTCTACCTATCCGATGGTCAGATAATTTGGTTCCTGATGCATTTACAGTTATTTGGACAGTTTAATTTGATTTGTTCCTTGCGTATAAAATTCTAAGTAACTTTCAAGTGCATGTGCTTCATCCATGAGACTGGGTGAGAGTATCAAAGTTTTTCTCTTAAGCCAAAGGAATTGCCTATGGTTGTTTTCCTTCCAATCGATTGATTGGGATCATCTGTATATCTAATTTTGGGCCAGTCTTCAAGTGGACCCACCATGGGTTTAGGTTAGGACGAATTTTCATATAGCCCTCACCATGGAGGAAGCGGATTCCCTACGAAAGCCTTTTGCAAGAAGTTTACGTGCGAGGATGCTTGGTAAGGCTCACTGTGATGTTTGTGAGAAGTTGAATTCAAATGGGCCATATGAGAGGAAACAATGAGGCAGATACAAAACTCAAATGGGCCAAGAAAGGAAACGATAGAAATTCAATTACCATTGTGGAAATATTCATATGGCCACAAAAGTTTTGTAACAGGCTAAATTTTTTTAGGTGTTTTTACTTCATCCCAATGGTAACGATGGTATAAACGGTTTGGATGACATATAGATATTAAGGTGGAGCTCAAAAAGGTTTCAAGCAAAATAACTTTCCTCAAATTTCCCTCTCATGTGGCCTACTTGGGTATCTTTGTCTTTTATTTTTTGGCATGTATTAGAATGAGTTCTCAAAATGGATAGATATATTAGATTTCTCACAAACATCACAGTGGACCTAACCTAGCATCTCAACACAAGAACCGATGAAAGGCTTTCACAGGAAATCCACGTCCCCCCTTATATATATATAGGGAAAAGGTACTACGCGCTCGACCTCACAAGTTGGTCCCATGAGGTCAAGCTGTGTGGGCCCCACCGTGATGCGTTTTGAACATCTACCCCATCAATCAAATGCACCATTCCATCATGGGCCTAGGTCTCAAAAATCAAGTCTATCCGTGACTTGTGTGGGCCACACCACATACAGACGTGGAGAGGGGCATGCACCATTAAAACATTCATAACTATTTTTTGGGCCCACCAAGATGTGGTTTGCAAATCCAGCCCATCCAATATGTGTGTCCCACTTGGATGAGGGTTCAGACCAAGTTTCAGACGCATGCAAATTTCAAGTGGGCCCCACCAAGTGCTTTTATATGTTTTAACGGTGTCTTCACATGATTTTAGATGGTATGGCCCACCTGAGTTCCGTATACGGCTGATTTTTAGGATATCCCATAATTTAAAGGGGACACATCAAATGCACGGTGTTGATGGTCAACACGCATCACAGTGGGGCTCACATAGCTCGACCTCATGGGAGCTTATCGTGAGGCTGAGCGCATAGTACCTTTTCCCATATATATATATATATATATATATATATATATATATATATATATATATATTTGATATGAGTAGGATGCAGAATTTCAATGGTTTGATCTTTTTTTGGTTCTTCTTCAAATCCATCCGTGAGGATCATCTGCCTCATGTGGTCATGGTCCATCCTATTTTACCGTGCTTCTTTGACCCTCCCTTTTTGTTCCTTTATCATAAGGATGGTCCACCTACCTTTTAATTACTTAAAAAAAAGCTGCTCTGATACATCTAACATACCGCGGTATATGCGTTGAGACTTTAACCTTTGGATGTTGGTTATTTTTCAATTATTCAAATTATTTATATCATCTCACTTTAAATAAAAGCCTTTACTGAATTATTTCAATCTCTGAAATATTTTGCTCTTTTGCATTGAAATCATGGTTACCATCTGTTTTCGTAATTTTTGGACCACGAAAATTTCAAAATATTTAATTTAAGTCTTTTGGAAATCCTCTATTCATATCAAATCTTTATATTTATGAAAATTTTCAACATTGTCCATTCATGCATAGCGGGCCACATAAATCATTTTGGTTATTAAAAAGAACCCAAATCCAACGGTTAGATTTATTGCAATACTATAAGTAAAAGCTGAGATCTTGGTGTTGCTTTTATATACTAAATATACCATACTTTTCGTAATGGTACGCCCTCATCAATCTGCGAGTGAGGTATGTGTCTGCCAACTTGAGATTAATTGAACTGTGGGACCCACACAACTGGTAAGATTGTGAGAGATCACATTGATCTTAAAATCCTTGCCGTCCATCCCGTGCACTTATTGCATGCTTGACACTTAGCTAGAGTCTAAACGGTTAAGATCATTCAGTCAGTGTGATCTTAGATAGTTTTCTTGCAGACCATGTTCCATCCACTATCCAGTGGTATTTATTTTGGCCCACTCAACGGGTCGAGGACTATATCTTCAGATCATGCAGACTTTCAACGGTCATTCTATTTTTTTTTCCAAATCCATCGGTCCGGATCATCTGCCAATATGGTCATGGTCCATGTAAAGTGAAGTACTTTAGCATCTTCCTACTTTGACCTTCTTTTTCCTTTCTCACGAGCAAGGCCCGCATCCACACCTTTTAATTACTTTTAAAAAGCATGCTTTAATACATTCAACATATTGAAAATGCATTGGGACTTTAAACCTATGGATATTGGTCATTTCTCAATTATTCAAATTAAAATGATTAAATGACGTGTCTTAGTTTGTAAATTAAATAAATAAAAGCTATTAATTGAATTATTTCAATCCGTTGAGACTTTTGGCTCTTCTGCATTGAACATCAACGGTTATTGTAACCTTTATATGATGAAAGTTTTGAAATTATAGGATGGAGTCTCTTGGGCATTCTCCATTGGAGCGTTTATATAATGAAAGGGTTGAAATATTCAATATGTGATTTTTTTCTACATTTTCCATCCATGCAGAGCTCAGCCACATAAATCATATAAGTCATTGAAAAGAACCCAAATCCAACGGCTAGATTTTCGGCGTATCTTGTTGGAGTACTTTGGAATGTATTGGATCAGATTTCTGATTTAACTTAAAGATAAAGTAGTTACACGATACTTTCTGTAATAGTAAAACTCATCAGTCTGCAACTGAGGTATGTCTGCCAACTTAGACTGTTTGAATTGTGGGACCCTGGCTATAGATATTATTGATCTTAAAATCCTTGCCGTCCATCCGATGCACTTATCGCATGCTGGACACGTGTCGCTTAAAAGATAGAGTCTAAATGGTTGAGATCACTCAATCAGTGTGATCTTGAATGGATTTCTTGCAGACCATGTTCTATCGACCATTCAGTGGTATTTATTTTGTATTACAATAGGTTGAACGGTTCGGATCATGTGGCCACGTAGCGGGTCGAGGACTCTTCAGCACAACAGATGGCATAGTTTTAATGCAATCCAAACCGTACAAATCGTTGAGCCAACTATGGATGGAGCATAATTTTGAAAAAATGCAGGGTGAATGTACCACGAGCTATCTGAATTCGGACAATTCAATACTTTACTCTTAGCCGTCCATTCAATAGCCATTGATTGGACCATCAGGATTAGTTGATCAGTGTGATTTTATAGACATGTACCATCCACAATGGGACCCACAATTTGGATGGTCTGGATAGTGGTACATTGGCGCGACATATGAGGAGGACCGGTCACTACAAATTTCTGATGTTGTATAAAACTAACATAGGGATTTTCCATTAGAAGTATGTCTCCAAGCTCCATGCCCATAAACCAAGGGCTTTGCTGAGCCCAGATGCACCTCTACATTCTTCCTGTATTTGACGTGTGTATGAGAGATCCAATCTGTGTATCCTATGGACTGACCATGTAAATGGAGTGGTCCAAAATTCAGACCGATCCAACCATCAACGGATCTATACGTGCATGTTGAAAGTGGACAGCTGGAAACATTTTAAGACTGTCCATTCATTTTTATTTTTATTTTTCCTTTGCAGCTCATATCATAAGTTGAATAGGCTGGTATTTTCCTCAAGCTATCTAATTTCTTAGGCCCACCTAATGAACTGCTCGGATGCTTCAAAAAATTTCCAGGTTGGCATGTGCTGCTGCGTGTGAAGATGTGACTCGAAAACAATGGAGAAATGATCCAGTGATATGAAGGAACAGTAATACTTGCACACGCCACATCTTCAAGCGTCCCAACTGGCCAATTTATGCCAGATCCTAGACGTTCATCAGATGGCCCACCACATGCAAATGTCTTCTAGTGAAATTAACGCCGTCTAAGTCATAAGATGTGGATCACATGCAAGTTGAGTAGTTTGCTAATTCGCACTGCGCATCCACAGGTAACCGTGGCAATTTGGAAAGCGAGTGCAGGATCTGAACTTGCATAAGGTGAACTAAGCTGTTAAGATCTTCTGGCCTAAAAATACTACGATTTTACACCTCAGATGGCCCACAGCACACAAAAAACGTGGACGGCCAGAAAGTTTTCTTCCACTATCGGTACACTCTGTAAATCATGGCCCACCTGAGGAGTGAAACCATCTGATTTTTTAGGCAGTAGATAGAGAGAGCATGGTTCTTGCCTCCACAGGCTGATTATCTGAACCGTACATCCTATGGACTCATCCTTCGATTGACTGTTAATCAAGTTTTTCTTTGATTACTCTATCTCAACCATCAATTAAATGGGCTTTTCTAACTAAATATGATCCGTTGTTGGCTTTTTGTCTTTAGTGTTCATTATGCCACCAAATAAAGGGCTAGGACCGTCTAAACAAAGCGAGTTTTGAACCATGGACCGATCACAATTCGATGAAGGAAATGGACGGTTTATATCTTTTCCATGTTTTCCACTTATTCGGTATGACATTGAGGCAAGGAAAGTCCTACCAAAGATATAAGCATCGTTTCCAACCAGATGAAAGGCTCAGATTCCTAACATGTGTTTCTATTTTCATGTTTACGTGCGTGCGGATGGGCAGGACTCCACACGCGTAAGGAAGTGGCAAAACTCAACAAGCAGAATACAGCCAATCGGTTATCCATTTCTCCTCGCATGTGCGTCCAACCGGACCGGAATGTTTGCAACACCATTGCACCCTGTGTGTACAACACCCGACCTCTGTGGACCCCACGTGGTTATTCATGTGAAATCCAATCCGTTCATCATGTGAGACTTCTCATGTGAACTGTACATCACAAAAGACAGCCCGATCCAAAACTCAGGTGGTCCACGCAACACGTAAACATTTAAAATCACAGCTACCACCCTCAAGTTCACGTCAGGTGCGGCACGCATGAGCTTTGGATCAGACCGGTTTTTGCGAGTGGCTAGTGAGGAACACCTCATGAAGGGGTTCGTTGGCTTCGTCTCCCCATTTTTGTGGCCTACCTGAGTCGTGCATTCATCTGATTTTTCGCCCCAGTTTCTAGAACCGAGGGACGCACCAGATGGACGGACAGGATCGGACAGGATGTCACAAACACAGACAAAAAAAAGAGAAGTGGGCTTACGGAGCTCGGATGCTGTAGTGCGCGTCGGATTAGGTACTACCTCTCCTGTCCTTAGATTGGAACGGGCAGGGGATCTGAGGGGCCCACCGTAATTTACGTGTTTATCAACACCGTCCATCCATTTTTCTTTATCATTTTAAAATGAGTCAGATTGAAGCCTCAAGTGGACCACACTAGAGGAAGCAGCAGTGATAATGACGCCCACCGTTGAAACTTTCCTAGGCCCCACTTGATGCTTATTTGCCATCCAACCTGTTCATAAGGTCAGGTAGAACTGTACAACGGAAAAACACAAATATCATCTTGATCCAAAATTTCTGCACTTCCCAAGAAGTTTTTAATGGTGGGAGATTAATCCCAAGCGTGTGGTCCACTAGATCCTTGGATCTGCCTCATTTTTGGTCTTCTGCCCTAAAATTACTTTTAAAAATGGATGGACGGCATTGATAAACCAATACGACATGGTGGGCCCCTCAGAGCCCCAGCCTGATCCGAGCTCGGAACAGGCAGTGGTAGTACCTAAACCCCGTCCTGCGCGTCCCACCTAATAAATAACACCACCCATTCCCGACTCTGAAAAAAATCCAGCACAGGGACCATCCTGTCAACATCCTCGATTGCTCACACATGTACCAAGTGCCACGTGTGGAACATCTGGATTTACCAAAAAATAAAATAAAAGAAACAAAAAACCTCTCGCCTCTCTTTTCCAACTACTATAAAATACTCGGCCCTTCCTTTCCAACACATCCCACCACAAGCAGACATTCTTCCCCAAACCAAAATGCAGAAACGCTTCCTTCTCTTCTTCCTCTTCTCTCTCCTCCTCACTGTCAGTGCTCACTCTCTCTCTCTCTTTCTCTCTCTAAATTCCTATTTTTTCTCATTTTCTCACCCTTTTTCTGTTTTTCTCTGCAGGTTGCCGTCAGTGATAACGGCGAAACAGACGGACCGTCAAATGCTAACCCTCTCTCCCCCAAAGCCTTCCTAATCCGTTACTGGAACCGTCAAATCCCCAACAACCGTCCAAAGCCCCAATTCCTCCTCTCCAAAGCCTCCCCTCTCTCCCCCACCAACTCGGCGATCCTCCAAAAACTCGCCGACCAAAACACCCTCTCCTCGTCCCTCTCCACCTTCTGCTCCTCGGCTCGCCTCTTCTGCTTCCCCGATTCTAACCCTTCCCTCGCCAAACACAACGCCGATTCCGACTTCTCCGTCTACACCAACTCCAACTTCAGTAACTACGGCACGTCGAAAATCGGCGGGTCGGACTCGTTCAAGAACTACTCCGACTCGATCAACATCCCCTCCGACACGTTCAAGCGCTACAGCCGCGATGCAGTCGGCCGGAAGGAGAAATTCGCCAATTACGCCCCTGACGGCAATGTCGTCGACGGGACCTTCTCTTCCTACGCCGCAGGCACTACCGGCGGCTCCGGCGAATTCAAGAACTACGACCACGGCGTCAATGTCCCCAATCTGAAATTCTCGTCCTACGACGCAGATTCGAACGGGCACGCCCTGTCATTCTCCAGCTACTCCGATGACACGAACTCAGGCGGCCAAGGCTTCAACAGCTACGGGCGGAATGGGAATGGGATTCCGCTCGAATTCGCCAGCTACGCCAAGGACTCGAACGTTATCGGGTCGAGCTTCGGCGCCTACTCCGAGCAGGGGAACGGCGCCAATGATACATTCACGTCATACGGGTCCAACGGCAATGTCCCGGAGAACAATTTCAAGAGCTACGGCGATGGCGGGAATGGTGGGATTGATAATTTCCTCAGCTACCGGGACACCGCCAATGTGGGTGACGATACATTCCAGTCGTATGCGAAGAATTCGAATTCTGCGAAGGTGAATTTTGGGAATTACGGCAAAACGTTCAACGAGGGGTCGGATACATTCACGGGGTATGGGCAGGGGACGACGACGGGCCAGAAGATCGGATTCAATACATACGGCGTGAACACCACATTCAAGGACTATGCGAAGAAAGGAATCACGTTTGGGAAATACACCAATCGGTCGAACGTCCTCGATGGTGAGAAAACCCAGCAAGGCATTTCGACGAACAGGTGGGTGGAGCCCGGGAAATTCTTCCGGGAGTCGATGCTGAAACAGGGAAGTGTAATGCCGATGCCGGATATCAAAGACAAGATGCCGCCGAGAGCGTTCCTGCCGCGATCGATCGCCGGCAAGCTCCCATTTTCATTGAACCGGGTCGGCGAATTGAAGGAGATATTCGGTGGGGAGAATTCAAGCATGGCGACGATCATGGAGAATACGTTGAAGGAATGCGAGCGGACCCCGTCGAAGGATGAGACGAAGAGATGCGTGGCGTCGATCGAAGACATGATCGATTTCGCAGTGTCGGTGCTGGGGCATGATCTGACCGTTAGGAGTACAGAGAATGTGGCTGGATCGAATGGGGAGATTGCGATCGGGAATGTGGTGGGAATGAACGGTGGGCGGCCAACCGAGTCGGTATCATGCCACCAGAGCTTGTTTCCATACATGGTGTATTTCTGCCACTCGGTTCCTAAGGTGAGGGTTTATGAGGCTGAGATTTTGGATGTGAAGAGTAAGGAGAGGATTAACAGAGGGGTAGCTATCTGTCATTTGGACACTTCAGCTTGGAGTGAGGGACATGGTGCATTTGTGGCCCTTAAAGGTAAGCCTGGGGAGATTGAGGTATGCCATTGGATTTTTGAGAATGATATGACTTGGGTCAGGGCCCATTGAGGTGGGGTCTGGCTTAGATCGAGATCGTTCGGCCCATGATTTATGGTTGGGAAATAATGGGATTTTTAAGGGAGAAGATGGGTTTTTTTTTTTTTTGCTGTAATTGTTTGAAGTGTTTGTTTGTGGTGTGATGGTGGGATTCATTAGTTAGGGAGTGTTGTGGTGGTGTGTCTATGTGATTTCCTCTCCAAAGGGAGTTGAGGGATTTTTATTATTAAAGAAAGGATTTTCTTCATATTTATATATTGAAAAAAGTGACGGTTAGGATTACACTTTGGGTGTTATTTTCAATGTTGGTCAATCTGATGACTGGACCACTGGATGGATGGTCTGGATTCATCTATCTACTTTTTCATGTGTTACACAACTGATCCTGGAAGGATCAGAGTCAGCCTTCAACAGCGCAGCAGCAGTATCAAGAGCTTGGCTGTCCACTGGTACACAGCACATGCCATCGTTGAAATTTGTGTGAGATCTGAGTCGTACTTCCACATCTTGATCTGATCTTAACACGGAGTGTTCCAAAAGTCAAGCATGGCTGCATGTCATGTGGGCAGAGTGTATTCCAACCGGCGGCTGATTAGGTGCGGCCCTGACTGTCTACTGTACTGTATATCCATTCCGTCCATCGGTTTTGAAAGCTATATCGGCCAAAAAATTAAGCAGATCCAAATCTCAGATGGACCACACCACATGAAAAGGTGGTCATTAAGCAGATCCAAATCTCAGATGGACCACACCGCATGAAAAGGTGGTCATTCACCATTAGAAAGCATTTATGGGCCACTAAGGTTTTTTTTTTTTTTATTATCTCGTTAGTACACCTACTGTTTTGGATCTAGTCAACATTTGTTTTTTCCCCTTCATGTTAGGGGTGTCAATGGTGCACCATGGGCCTGAAAAATTAGAATTTTGAATAGGGTTGGCCTGATTGCCCAGCCCAAAACAGTTCAAAATCCAGGCGGAGACAGCCTAACTTCACGTATGTCTGTGTAACCTTAACCAAGATGATTGGATGGAAAATAAACATTATGGTAGGCGTTGATGCATAAATTTGCTTCACCCTTTTGTAGGGCCATTATGGTCGGACACCTACCTATGCAGGAGATATAGGAGACCTTGACTATGGTAGGGGACCCGCCGATGCCAAAGTTAAGATAGAAATCTGTGTCAAGTCATGAGGACATACTCGTGGGTTGGATTTTGCATACCTCTTAGTGTAGAAGAGTCCTTTATTTATAGTGTAGGGGGGACATTATCAAGGTTAAAAACAGTTCTCGATCTGAGGCACAATTTTTGCACTTATCTATCAACTGTTACACGGAATTTATGAAGATGTTGAAGTGGCCGGCTTTAAAATCATGCGACAGGCGGTTGAGGCTGAGTTGAGCCGAACTCCTTGGTTAGTTGGCCGAACTTACTGTGGCTGGCTCAACGTGGATACTCGAGCTAATCATCGTTAGTCGGCTAGCCGGGTCGAGCTGGTCATGCAAGTCGGAGCATTCCTTAGGAACCAAACAAGCTTATCAGGAGCTTAGAGACACATAACACCGAAAGCATCAGTTCCGAAGTTCAGTACTCAGTTGTGTATTGAATCGATCTAAGGTAGGATCGTTCAAAAGCCCTCGGGCCTTGACCAATTTTAGTCTTGCCTTTAAACCTTGGGTAAGGAAGCATGTGTTCTCGAGTCTGTGGTGACCTCATAGGTTGTCAGACCATTTCTTCCTATAAGAGTAGGCATTAAGGTAGATGTCGTGAAATTTTCACTGATGGGCGTTCAATCACTACTGTTTCTTATGGTGTGTTCTACCTCATATTTAGACTTGTTTTACCTTAACATGACTTGAAAATAATAATAATAATAATAATAATAATAAAAGCATATATATATACAGTAAATGCATCAAGGCAGGGCCATTTACAGAGCTGTACGGTGCCTGGCGAGGCCTGAGCCGCACCGAAACCGCTCCCATCCGAGCCCTCATGGTTGGGAGCGGACTAGATGTTACCCTCACCGTTTGAGGCCCACCTTGATGAATTATGTGTATATAGACGTCATTCATCCGTTTTTCCGGCTCATTTTAGGACATGATTGTAAAAATTTAGTAATTCAAAGCTCAGGTAGACTATACCAATATTCGAAACTGTGATGATTGACTATTAAAACCATTTCGTGAGCCATATAAAAGTTTTAGATCCAGCTAATCTTTATATTTTCCCCTCATCTAGGTGTGGTTGACGTTCTTAAAAGGTTGGATGGAAAAGAAACATTAGGGTGCGCATTACTGTGGGCTCCGGGAAGTTTTTAATGGTAGGCTTTTAATCATTTCTGTTTTCTATGGTGTGGTCCACCTGAGATTGGATCTACTTAATTTTTTGGACCCCTTCCTAAAATAGGCTGGAAAAACGGATGGATGGAGTGGATATATAACATATCTTTAAGGTGGGTCCCACCTAATCGGTGCTCCAAGCAAGCTTTGGGGAAAAAAGTACCATTTATTTGTGTAGTACCCAAAAATCCAAGCAGTGAAGCGACTGAAAAGACGAGAGACAGTGGGAATTAAAAACAAAAAAAAAAGAAAGGGAAAGAATGGGAGAGGGCTGGCTTGCCATGTGGCATTGCTTGTCTTATTTTAAATCCCCAGCCTTGTGTTTTTTAGAAGGTAGCTAGGAACTGTGAGATGCGTGGGTGCACAACACATGAGTCTGTTGAAATCTTTTATTAGTCACTTAACATGTGGACCCTATTATTAATCTGCAATGTCCCAAAAATAAGTGAGGTTAGCATTATGTAGCCATTGATCTCACACGTGTATTGTATTGAAGTGTGTGTGTTTGAGCAGTCCATCTATGTACAGTACTACTTGTGCATCAGTGAGAAAAAAGAAAATTAGAGAGAGAATAATGAAAATTTGAAAGGATTTGGAACATTAACTGTCCTAATGTTCCCAATGATCTTCTTTTATTAAATACAGTCCAACCTAAAAAAATGCCTCCTTTTCTCTCAACTTGAAGAGTAAAAATAGTGTTATTTGGGTAATTTACTATTCAAAATGTAAAGGGGATAAGTATATGTGTGAGAAGGTTTCAAGTCCAACCAGTTGGACCACAAAGTACAATCCAACCAGTGATAATAGGTGGATGTGACTCCAAACCTTTTAATAGGTTGGTCCCACCATCAGGATCATCTAGTGCAAAATCCATCCCCATCTACTCATGAGGTGGGTCACCTCATATAAAATAATTTTTGGCCATTAATATATACTAAAAAGAAATTGTGGTACACTTGATGAGTAAATATATATTTTTATTTGTTCACAGCATGATCCACGTGATAAAGCCAACATATTGAACGGTTGGATGTTACAAACACATTAAAGGTTGGAAGTTATTGGCTAGATGGACCATAACTTATAATCTAACTGCTTGGAAGGAGCATTTGAAATTGACCCCTCCTCCAATGAGAAATGATCACATACCGGTGAGGTATTTAACTTGTGATATTGTACCATCTTCCATCCCCAACATACTAGTGTAAAACATGGTTCTATGAAAACAATAGGCCCCACTACGAAGATCATTTAGACATAAATTAAATTGTGGTCCACTCTTAAGGTTGGCTACAATGTTGGAAAGTAGACCATGTTGGAAAGAATATAAGTGTGGTCCACTTAATGAGTGGAACAGATTGATTTTTTAGAATAGTTGATCTTCATCGTCTTAGGTAACAATGGAAGCACACATAGATGAATCAAGCAAAGTATATGCCCAAATAAAAATAATCAGAATTTTATGTGAAAAAATTTTTGCCGAAAAAAATCGACACAAAACAATGAGTAATATACTATAAATGCAAAATTATAAGATTTAAAGTCTTATTGATTTGAACAAGCCTCAAATGTTATTCCTCAAATCCTAATTTTGCCCTTAAACTCAGAAACAATTTAGAAAGCCCTAATACACTACCCTCCCAAAATCTCAATTGTACTTGTTATATATAGTGTTATATTTGGAATAAGAAACAACTTTTGTACTTACACAATTCTACGTATATCTTGGATGAGACATTCAATAGCATCGATACCGTATTAAGGATTTGCCAATGACATCGAAATCCATTGTTACCCCATTAAAGATTTGCCCAAAACGTTTCAACCACTATCATGGATTTTTGAATTTTCTTGATAGGATTGAGCATTTGTCTATGACATCGGCATTTGCTCGATGTCATCAAGTGGTTTGTCGATGGTATCAACAGATCCTGTGATAGATTTAAAACATTAACAACACGTCATAGGCATAATGTTTTATATTTCTTGCATGTAATAAGTTTTCTTTCTAGTTGGGTTTGCAAATTGCAATCCTATGGGTATTAAGTTCTTAGTTTAAACACCCAGATCCATAGCTCAATTGGCAGACTGAGTGGAGATACCACGTTTCAACACTTGAGGTCTTGATATCAATCACTAGCAAGGGTGGCTAACATGGAGTGTGTGTACTGACATGGGTGTGTACTAACAAGCTGACCCAAAAAAAAAAAGTTCTTAGTTTAAGCCCATGGCTCAATGGTAGGCAGTATTTTGTTTAGCATTGAGGTATTGGGTACTCTCTCTTATTTCATTCAAAGTACAAAGCTTGGGGTGAGAGTTTGTAGTGTATTTAGGTCTTGAATACATGCAAATGGAAAAGGTTCTATCTAAAGAATGCCTGACTATTTTGGTTGATTGTGAACCATTGATGTATTTTTTTTCTTAGGCCATATTTGAGCACTTTGAAAAGATTTTGTGAACACACTTTTGATTTTAGAAATACTACGAAATAGAAATCGAAATGAGGTATTGTAGAGGACTCTATCCATCTCCTGCATCACCTGGTGTTCGGCCTCTCAAACCCAAGAATTAGGTTAATCCAAGACATACATGAGCTACCCATATGCCAAACCTCTAAATTCAGTGAGGCATGCTAAAGTTCTGGAACAACTTAATTTTTGGGCTCCAAGGTAAACATTAGGCAAGTTATGCCCGTGCAATTCAAAATGGATATGGACTATTTGTAAAGGAAGGGAATTGTGTGGTGTGTTACCGTCACCAATTATGTGGGTCCCACCATGATTATTTGTTATATCCAAATTATACATCCATTTTGCGAGATATTTTGGAGGCAGGACTCAAAAAATGAGTTAATCCAAACCTCAAGTGGACCACATCACATAAAGCAGTGAGGATTAAACACCTACACTAAGAAACTTCTTGAGGACCACGTGGGTTTTGGATCAAGCTTATATTTATGTTTTCACTTCATCAGGTTTTCATCACTTTATAAAAAGGTTAGATTGCAAATAAATGTCAGTGGGCCCAAGGAATGTTTGGATGGTATGCATCATTATACCCACTACTTTCTATGGTGTACGTGGTACACTGATCTACCTCATTCTAGGGCTCATGCTTAAAATGATCTCGCAAAATGGATGATATTATAACACATACATCATGGTGGGCCCCATAAAGCTTGGAGACGTGTAAACACACCACAAAGGTGGTGACGCAATATGCTTCCATTTGTAAGAAAGAAATTTTAATTTTTTGTAAAATATGATATTATTGTTTCAAATCATATTATCGTGTTGGAAATGGTTGAGAGATTTCCCAAAATAAAAAAGATTTCCAAATTAAAGAAAAAGAAAGATGTTTGCAAAGAAAGGATATAATTTAAATCCATTACTTTATGTCAAATCATGACCACTTTGATTGATACGGTGTCTTTATGCTAAACAGTTACCTTTCAAACTGAAAAAACATGAAAATGTAACTGTGAAGATGCACATCTCTCCTTTATGTGAATTATTTAAGCATTATCATAAATTTAAAAAATACCGACAAAAGCATACATGCCAAGCATTTATTCAACTTGAATTAATTAAGACCACACACGTGTGTGTGTGTGTGGGTGGGGGGGGGGGGGGGGGCATGAGGTCGAGCTAGGTGGGTCCCACCATGATGTGTGTCGAGCATCAACACCGTGAATTTGATAGGTCCCCTTTAGGTCATGGGATATCCCAAAAATCAGCCATATACAAAACTAAGGTGGACCATTTCACCTAAAGCCACGTGAAGAAATGACTAAAACATGTAAAAGTACTTGGTGGGGCTCACCTGAGTTTTGAATGCGACTGAAACTTGGTCTAAACCCCTCATCCAATTGGGACATGCACAATGGATGGGCTAGATTTGTGAACCACATCACAGTGGACTCAATAAATGATTATGAATATTTTAATGGGAAGGTAACCCCTCTCAATTTTTGCATGTGGTGTGGCCCACCCAAGTCATGCCTTACCTTTATTTTTAAGCCCGTGGTCCATCACGGAATGGTGCATCTCGCTGATGGGGTAGATGGTCGACATACAACATGGTGGGGTCCACACATCTCAACCTAATGGGAAGTTCTCGTGAGCTTGACCTCATATATATATATATATATATATATATATATATAAAGTGATAACCTAGTCTTGTGCATTTGAAGGCCGAGTTATGGGATCCAGTTTCATGTTGACTCCGGTTAACATCGTGGCTGAGTTTTTAAGTCAGCGAGTTTTAGAACTAGGGTCAGGCTAGTTGTTACCCAAGTAACATTAGTGAGTGTTACCTTAACCGTGTGGGGCCCACCTTAAAGAAATATTTGTATATCCATGCCATTCATCCATTTTTATAGCTCATTTTAGAATGTGATTTCAAAACATAAGCAGATGCAAATCTTAGGCAGACCACATCACTTAAAAAAGTGGTGATTGACCATTAAATACTTTTTGTGGGCCATAAAAGTTTTGAATCAAGCTGATCTTTGTAGTTTCCCTTCATCTAGGTCCTTGTAATATTAAAAACAAGTTGGATGACAAGTAAACATCATGGTGGGTCCTAAGAAGGTTTCAACGATGGAAATCATTGTCTCCATTGCTTTATGGTGTGGTCCACTTGAGATTTGTATGTGCTTAAGTTTCAGTATGACCTCTTAATTAAAATGAGAGGTTAAAAAGAAGAAGAACCGCATGAATATACAATACATTCATCAAGGTTGGACACATGATCCATGTAACACCTGATCCACTCCATGGCCGATCCGGACACAATTATTCTGCAGTGTGCTTATTACAACAAGGACCAAGATATCAATGGTTTGGATATGTGGATTATGGGCTCTTTTGTACAAGATGAAAGATAGATCAACATTGTAATATCTCTTAAAGTACTACATTGAATGCTCTTTTCTAGCTTATTAAATGGAGGGTAGATCTTCAAAAGAGGATCTATGTTTCCAAAATCATAACCACTCTTCTTTCTCCTCACATGGCCTTCTTTTGATAAAATGGTCAATAGTTCCAACAAGCACACGTGAAGATCAAATGCTTAGATGGAGAGGTTTGTTAAAATACATCATGATGTATTGCTAGAGTACACGTATGGAGTGTCGCATTTAAATCTACAATCATGATTAAAAAATCCACACCGTTTACATGATGGGCCTCACCGTGGATGAGAGATGAGTATCAAATAAAAGCTCTTAGGGATATTCTAATCATTTGATCATTTGACTCTTTTTCTTTGGGTATGAATGGTCTTCTCAATTTTGGGTTAATCGAAGGGTTGAAACAATCTGTTTTTATCTTTTTAAATTATATTTCTAGTTATTTTGATAAAGTCAATAGAAGGGTATAGAATTTTGATAAAGTCAATAGAAGGGTGGCATGTGGCATTGTACAAGGAATACAAAGTGAACGAAAAGATTTTTAAAGATTTGGAATACTTTTTGCAGGCTTACAACTGGCATAATATTAGTTCCATGAGGTAGTAGATGATTGCTAGAGTGTCGTGGTCGATATAAAAGAAGCACAGGTGAGTCGTTTGAGATAGAAAAGGTGACCGATAATAATCAAAACAAAACCTTGGTGACAAAAGTAAAGCAAGCGACTGAAAGGTATTTAAAAGTGGAACCATTGCAAATAAAAGAAGAATCTAGAAAAGAGAAGAATCTAGATAACCTTTTATACTATTGTAACTATTGCATTAGAGGAAGAAGGATATAGAGGTATAAGCTACTGTATAAATTTATAAATAACAGAGTAATCCAATAGATAAACTCAACTCAATTCAATTGCAATAATCTTAAAAACAAACAAACTTATCTTATTAATTTACTTTATCTCAGCTTATCATAAGGACTTGTTTGGAAGCATGGATTCAAAACCCCTTGGATTCGGAACCCCCAAGATTGGTAACCCCCTGGATTTGCAATCCTCCCAGTATGTTTGGCACCCTAGCGTGTGAATCAATTTTAATTCAAAAGTACCAATGCATGGTATATTTACAATGATTTGAATTTAATTACTAAATTAACTTTAATATATCTAATTAGTGAGATATGTAATTTTTGACACAATGGTTGTGATAAGCCCACTGAAATATATGTTTTGCCTGAAAATGATGAAATTCCAAGTCTCGGATGGGCCGTAAGCACAAGATCATGTCTGAGTGACCAACCAACGATTTTTTAACATGGACAATGTTTGGACAGTATCGGACAATGATTGGACGGTGCTGATCATCATTAGTGGGCTAGTGCCCAATAAAATGCTAGTATAGTGACACACATGTTACACCTATAACTATTGAAACACCTACAACTATTGAAATGATTTTAGTTGTAATCCAAGCTCATACCATGGATTGCAAATCCTCTCAAAGAAGGGATCTAAAACCCCCTCAAATCCCCTCCAATCCACGGTGCCAAGCAACCCCTAAGAGTAGCATTAATTCCTAGCTACAATATTTAGTTGTAATTCAAGTTTATGCTTGTAAGTTGAATTTGTTCTTTATCCAATATCAATTAGTTTATTAAAGAGATGCATTTTTGCAATTGCTCCCAGTGATCAATTGTAAGTTATACATTTTGTTTGATTTGCACTAGTATTTTAAAGTCATTTCTCATTAAAAGTATAAAGTAATTCAATTTGGAGGAAGACTCTTATTCTCTAATTATCATCTAATCGTTATTAAATTCTACAAGTGGCTGAGTAAACGATCAATATTCTTAGAATTTAATCATAGGCGTTTCATATTAGACATATCTGGTTATTTTGATACTTAGGGTCAAAATTATTATTTTGGATGGAGCTATCTTATCAATTCAAGCACGCCTACCTAATTAAAAACAAACCAAAAAGCTAACAATTAGTTTGCTTTGTTATGTTTCATGTCTTCTTATTATTCTGAGGCCCAATATATGAACGGTTTTGATTATTGAAAAATATACCATTCCAATCGCTAAACTCCAAACGCGTCTTATTGGAATGTGTGGGGGATGTATTACGTAGCACACTTCCCTGGTGGCGCCATGTTGAGAAGGTTCGAGCTAGGGGTGTCAATGGGCTGCGTCGGGCCTAAAAATTAAAATATTGAATAGCTCTAACCCGATGGCCCGGCCCGAAGCAGTTCAACATCCGGGCCAAGACGTAATCTAGGCCTGGCCCGTTGACAGCCTAGTTAGAACCCGGACGTGTGTTGCGTGTAACCTCTGTTATCCAGTGAGCCCGTGTAAGCCAACGCTCTTTGGGAATATTCAAGATGTTTGTTTGAAATCCACTCCTTACGTACGTTTTTAAAGATTATTTTCTGATGTTATACCAAAAAGGATATAGATCTAAGGTTCAAGTGGTCCACACTACAAGAAACAGTGATGATTGAACGTGGATCATTGCAACCTTATTGGGGCCCACATAGATCTTTATACGCCATCCAAACCGTTCATAAGGTGAATCTCATCAGGATATAAAGAAATACAAGTATCATCCAATACTTCTATGAGCTCCATAAGGTTGATTAGGCATTCGATCGAAACTTTCTTTTGGTGTGGCCAAGTATAATTTTGAATATTCCTCATTTTTTGGGCTTAATCTGGATAAGCTGATGGACGGCTTGGATGGTACATGGACATTGTGGTGGGCCCGATAGAATTTTAGTTACACGCCTGTTCGAACCGGTATGGCTACTGTCAAACTTCAACAAATACATGGCGCGTGTGAGCATGATCGGGGCCTTTCATTTGATGGGACCCATCTGTCAAAGATCAGACCGATCTAAGCACTGGATGAACCGCAGACCACGGGAGGAACGGTCCCGATATTGATCCCACGTGTATATCTGGCACGTGTAGGATTTGAATGGATGGTCGGTGCACGAGAGCAGAAGGTCAGTCTCTGTAGGGGCAGGAACGGTCCTGGTCTGCAGAAGAAGCAAAGTACTAAAGGGATCGACGATTCGAGAAGGATTGATCACAGATCAGGTGACCCAATCATGCCATTATCCCCTTTCGCCTGACTACTCGCCCTTTCGTTTTTGGATGATAGCCAACGGATGAGAACGGTCAAGCGGGGGGCATTTTCGTCATTTTCCAGTACGTTTTTATAGCATGCGTCTGGGATGTGATGATCTAAAAGTGTTGGCCCCCCTTGCGCGCATGAGACCGCAGATGTGACTTTACTGTTACAGTGAATCCCATGTCACCCTAAGGTGTGTGGCCCACCCTGATGTTGGTGTGACTTCTACACCGTCCATCTGTTTGGGTAGGTCATTTTAGTACGTAGGTTCAGAAACGAGGCAGTTTCAAAATTCAAGTGGGCCACACCATGGTTGAGACGTGTATAAGCCATCCAACCAGTTCTTGGGCTTAATCTCACAGGTGTGAAGGAAAAAGATGAATATCAACCTCTCATTCAAAACTATTGTCGCCTCCATGTATAATGCTGAGCGTTAAACCCAGCTGTTTCCTGTGGTTTGGCTGACTTGAGTTTTTAATTCACCTGAGTTTTTAGAACACATCTTATCATGAGCGTGGATACATCGTTGACACTGTGGTGGTCCCCACAGAGCTAATGTTTACAGGCCATTCTTGCAACTATGGTTACAGGGAAGTAGGGTCTGGAGAACGCTTTGGTTGTAATTTCCTGATGATATGTATATAGCGTGCCTACCCTACAGGTAGGGTAGGCTGGTTTGTTAAGCCAAAGTTTGATAGGGTGGGCCCCACTATGAATGGATCCAGTATTTAAAAAAAATGAAAGTTGTTTGACACACACGGACACACACACATATATATATATATATGGGAAAAGGTACTATGCGCTCGACCTCACGAGTCCGGCCCTTGAGGTCGAGCTGTGTGGGCCCCACCGTGATGTGTTTCGAACATCTACCCCATCAGTCAGATGCACCATTACATCGTGGGTCTAGGTCTCAAAAATGAAGTCAATCCGTGACTTGTGTGGGCCACACCACATACAGAAGTGGAGAGGGGCCGTGCACCATTAAAACATTTATAATAATTTTTTGGGCCCACCGAGATATGGTTTACAAATCAAACCCATCCATTATGTGTGTCCCACTTGGTTGAGGGTTCAGACCAAGTTTTAGACGCATGAAAATTTCAAGTGGGCCCCACCAAGTGCTTTTATATGTTTTAACGGTGTCTTCACATGATTTTAGCTGTTATGGCCCACCTGAGCTCCATATATGGATGATTTTTGCGTATCCCATAATTTAAAGGGGACCCATCAATTGCACGGTGTTGATGGTCGACACACATCACAGTGGAGCCCACACAGCTTGACCTCACGGGAGCTTATCGTGAGGTGGAGCGCATAGTACCTTTTCCCTATATATATATATATATATAACTTTTAAACTTTAAACCCAACCAATTTAAAGCAAAATCTTTATAAGCCCCACCATGATATATATGTTATGTCAACACCATCTTTTCATTTTTCTCGTATCATATTAGAATCTTAATTATCCCAAAAATGAAATGGATCCAAAGCTCAAGTGGGCCGCACCAAAGAAAGCAGGGGGAAATTTCTTTAGCGTGATCCACTTAAACTGCTTTATTTGGTGTTGTCTACTTGAGCTTTAAATCTGCCCCTATTTTTGGGCTTATGTCCTTAAATAATTTGATAAAATAAATGACCAGGGTGGATAAAACATATACATTAGGTGGGGTTCTTAAAGAAATATAAGGAAATTCAAAAATACAAAAATAAAAAATAATTATTTATTTATCTTAATTTACTAATAATTATGTGAACCAAACATGCCTTTAGAAAGATCCGATTGTGGAACCAAACATGGAACCAGTAGTAAATGGGAACAGTTGAAATCCAACCGTACTTAGATTGTTTGGTTTGGACTGCCCTACCTATGTGAATGTTAAAAGGTTAGCCATAGAAACGGTGACAACTGTCTCAAAGCATTGGAAGTTGAACAATAAGGTCCTGTTTGATTACCGATTCCAGATTCTTTGTCTAACAAACAGGGTTTTCCTGTCTGCCAACATTGTGATTGGGGCTTATTGAGTTTGGTCATGGTTGAAGCATTAGCAAAAAGAAAGGTGTGGATGGGATTGTCTTATTGAGTTTGGTTTTTGTAGTCACCGAGTTGGACGGTCGCGATCTGATTTCTTCCCTTGCATATCGATTCTGAAAGTTGCCTGCATGGTATCAAGAAAGCTGGGGAATTAAGGATACGTGTGCTTCCCACGTGGCATATCCTTTTATCCTTTTCCTTATGTTTGTTTTATTAATAACATAAGGTGCCAGTTAATGTGGAACTTACAATTGAGATGATGGGATTGGATCAGGTGCAGCACTGACTGTGGGGCCCACCTTGATGCATGTACTGTATATCCACGCCGTCCATCATTTATTCTAGGGTATGATTAAAAAAATGAAGTATATCCAAATTTAAGTGGATCACCCCAAATGAAGCAGTGGCTATTGATCTTTAAAAACTTAAGAGTGTACCACAAAAGTTTTGAATCAACCTGATACCTGTCTTTTCCTTTCATCAAAGTTTGTGACCTGATCAACAGGTAGTAGTAGACTCTCAGGAGTTTCATCACCCGGTCAAGAGTTCGAGTATCCATAGGTGGTGAAATCCCATGGAGTAAAAATGGTTGGACAGAAAATAATTATTATGATGGACCTTAAGAAGTTTTTAATGATAAGCATACAATGTGGTCCACTTGAGATTTGAATCTGCTTCATTTTTTGCCACATGCATGAAAATGAGCTAGGAAAACGAGTAGATGGGATGGATACACAATACATACATTAAGATAGGCCCCACAGTTAAAGCTGCACTGTGTTAGGGATGGATGGTGGCATATTCGCGCATGTAACATATGAAGGGGCTTCTACGTACATTGAATGCATGAACTTGAATGACCGCACATGTGAGATATGTGGAACGTGCCACACATGTGCATGAGAGAGAGAGTGCTTAACATGGGTGGTAGACAGAAGACAAGCCGTTCGTAAGTTTAGTAAAGATGACAAATTCTTACTTAAAATGCTTAAATGGGACCCACAAGCTCCTAAATAATATTTTGTATCATGACAACTTGTCAGAAGTATTGTATCAATTTCGAGTGGATACCACCACCATGCCTCTTCATCTAACTTGTCAGATGGGCCATCCCATTTCAGGTCTACATCCTCAAATCCAACCTAATCCATTGCTCAGAAAGAAAAGAACGGTCCGTTTAATCTAGGAAAGGTGACGCTCACCGTTGAATCTTCTTGGTGGAATGTAGGGTCCACCGTGTCTTTTATATGCCATCTAACTTAATCACCAGGTGTGGCCCACCTGATGAAAAGATACTAAAACTCAAGTCATTCCAAAATTCGGGCCGGCCGCACCAGCTAAATTGTAGGTATGATTGTACGTTGCTTTGTCCCATGTGTTCCAATTAAATTTTGGTTTGAAATGATTCTTCAGATGTACCGTAGAATACGAAGAGGCATATCAGATGGACGGTTTAGATTCCACAGCCCCACTTAGGGATGAACCCCTCGCAGATGGAACCTAGCTATGATTTTATATCATGTGCCGTACGATTGGAATGTATATGATTAGTCACCCCAAATTAGATTAGAATGTTCCTTTCATGATTTGAGTCATGATCCATGCATTTTGCACATGTTGAACGGCTCGGAGCCTGCCCACCCAAGGATCGACTGGGTCTGTACTGGTTCTGTAGGGGAGAGTCATTTCATACTCTCTTTTATTTTTTAAAAAAGAAATTTGGGAGCGCACTACCCTAAGTTTATTGATATGGAAAAGGGATGAACATTCATTCGGGTGGGTCCAAAAAAAATGGGCCACACCTATCATATAAGCCTAATATAACAGGAACTTACCTCCTACGTGCTCAGCTCAGGTCACCTATGATGCTTGATATGTAGGCACTTTGATACAGCACAAATGGCATGCATTAATTGAAATTAAATGAGACAAATCTGAAGCTCAATTTGACTACATCATAAGAAAGGGTGGGAATTGAAAGCCTAATGGTTCCATTTCATACTTTCTATATTGTTTTCAAGGTGTAATTATTAAGGTATTTTTTACTTTAAATAAACATCTTTCGAAAGCAATTATTAACCATTTACTCCTATTTACATATGTAATTGAAAAAAACGAATAATCTCTAAAAGGTTTTATGCATGAAATGTTGTATTTAATGTCTTAAATGTAATCGGATTTTGTGCAAAATTTTTTTGCAAAACTGTAAAAGTGCGAAATTTGTTTTCAATTTCATTTAAGATTCTCTCTGATTTTGTTTAGAATTTTTTATACAATTAAATTGAGAAGTATTCTAAGAGATTCTAAAGCTTTTTAAAGGAGTTTTAAGATTTGTAAAAGGGTGGAGCAAGGGAGAGATTTGATTTGAGGATTGCTCAAGTTTGATAAGTCTTTTAGATCCTTATTCTTGCCTTGGTGGCAGACTCTCAAGAGTTTCAACACTTGGTCAAGGGTTCAAGTATCCATAGGTGGTGAAATCCCATTACGGTGTGAGTGTGTGGGGGTGTGTGTGCTTGTATAAATTTAAAAAAAAAAAGTTTGGTAAGTTCTTATTCTTTGTAATTTCTACATAATGAAAATTTATCACTTTGTAATATGATTTTTTTCTAAAAAGATTTTTCATGTTAAATCTTTATATTCTCTTGTGTTCACTTGGTACCCTTAGATTGCTATCATAGGTCCAGCTCTGTGTGATTCCATAATATAAAATGATGATTCTACCCTTTTCATTATTGCTGGTACATGCACACGTTGCAGCTTTCTTTAGCTGCCTTGTGTATGAAGGACTCTTTTTCAGAAAAGCACCATATTTATTGGGTATTTGAACTGTAGTATGTCACAAATAGAGCGAGTTGCCCGGCCAAGGCCTCATGACCTAGCCCAATAGGACCAGGATTGAACTTGGCCAATGGGATACGCTAGTGCTTAAAATACAAGTTTGGTTGTGATGCAGAGATGAATGTGATGAGGTCTAGCATCATCTTCCTTAAGGATAACTTCTCCCAATCCATGAAGTTTTTATGCACATGTTACATAGATTTCTTGATTTACAAGAGAAAATAAAAATAATTTATAGTAATTTTAAAAATAAATTAATTAATAATAAAAATAAGTTTACAATCCTTTAAATAGTGATATCAATCCTAGGAAGAAGTTTCATAATCAAACTCTAACTCAAACCCCCTCAAATCATAACTTACCATAAATAGTAAACTTATTATTTATAGATGATCATCATTTCTACTAGGCTTTATGATTTTCAACCAAAATAGTAAATATCCAACTTGACTTAAGCTGGTTATTCTCCTAATTTTTCTAAGTCATTTGCATGTTTTGTGGAACTCCTAAAACTCAATAGATTCCCCTAATTTTTCTAAGCCATTTGCATGTTCTGCGAAGCTCCTAAAACTCAAGAGATTAATAGTTATGATTGAATTAAAACTTATTATAAAGAGTAAAAATAGAAATAAAATGAATTTTTAACCATTGATCTAGTAGAATTTCATAAATTTGGCATGTGCAACCTAGGGTTGGTTGGCTAAAGTAGCTTCTCTTATCCCATAATTATATATGATACTATAAAATAACTCTGGCCTGCGAGATATGTCTACCATAAAGTTCTGAATATCTAGATTACATTCGACTCTAAACGAGTCTTTTTTGGTCCATCTGGCCTTGAAATCGTCCACAACCCACTCTACATCAGGTACTGTACATAGCATGGTGGACTCATATAGAATAAAGGATGGGCATCCCATTTAAACCATTTCCCTTGACATGGTCCACATGAATAATGGAACAGTATGATCTTCAGGACTACGCACTTATAACTTGATGGCATGCATCTGATGATCGGCTCAGATCCCATTAAAACATCATCTGATGGCTATCCCGTGTGCTAGGGTTTAACAGACGAGATTTTCAATTTAATTAAACTTTCAAAATTATTTATAAATTTATAATAAAATATTTAAAAGAAAAATACTTAAATAATATTTAGAGAAAAAACTTAAAAATATGAAAATCTCATGAGAAAATCTTGAGAAGGAGAAATATCAACAGTGGAGCACGGGCTAGCAACCTGCATCATTGAAAAGTGGATCCCACGTGTACAATTTAAAACCGGAGAATAAGGTGCAGGTCTTCAGGTGGAGAATCACATAATGGAGTAGATGGTCGTTACCCCACGAGCTGTAACTGCATGTGGATTCGAGACCAGGATTAGATAATGGCTCTCAAAGGAGTCGTTGGACGTTAGATTACCAAATCCTTTTTTTTTTCTTTTTAAATTACTGGGACGCTGATTGCGTACTGACAGCGTCAGTAGCGAGGCGGCTATTGAGAGTGCTTTGTGGGCCCCACATGATATATATGTGTATTTTATCTAGCCGTCCATTTATTTTTACGGATTATTAAAGAGCATGATCCGAAAAATGAGGGATATGAGAAAACAAAAATATCAGCTTAATCCAAAACGTTTGTGGCTACTAAAAAGTTTTTAATGGCGACTGTTCAATCACCACTCTTTCCTGTGGTGTGGTCCATATGAGAATTGGATGTGTCTCATTTTTTTATTCATACAATAAAATACTCTGAAAAAATGTAAAAATGGCGTGGATAGGATAAATACATCGTGGTGGGTCCCACAGAGCACGATCAGTAGCAACCTCGCTACTCACACGGTCATAGCCAATCCGCGTTCAAATAACTGTAGCAGCATGACAGGATGACAGGTTGAGTAGCGAGACTCGCTACTTAAGTGACGTCAGCGAGTTATGTGGGCCCCACTATGATGTATTCGTTGTATCAACACTGTCCATCCACTTGGAGAGATTATTTTAGGGCATTAAGCAAAGAATGAGTCAGGTCCAAACTCGAGTGGACCCACCACATAAAACAGTGGGAATTGAACAACTACCGTTAAAAACTTTTAGAAGTTTTCAACCAAGCGGATATCTGTGTCTTACCTTGATCTCTCCAAATGGACGGACGGTGTGGATATAACACACATATCATAGTGGGGCCCATAGAACTTGATGACGTCACTTCATACCCACCCAACCTGTCAGTAGTTATTAGCTAATCCGCATCCCGCGTGTGTGCATCGAGTCTGATGAAATTACTGAAGAGAATTTATGTGTGTGACATGACGATATTGTACGGTTGAGATGGTTTAATTGCATGTAGCTGTAAAGATGCGGGGAAAGGACGTGCATTTATTGGTTAGATGAGAAGTTATTGATACTCCGTTGGGTTACGATGGTTCATAATCATACGTTCTCCATTCAACAATTTTACAGGTGGCGCACGTGGCGAGTGGCCCATTGGTTGTAACTAATGGATGGTTGAAATGAGAGAGGTTGTTTGGATTGCCAGCATTTGTTGATCCATTGGACATACATCTGATACAAGCCTAATTTTCCTGAGAAAGTTTCAATGGACAACATTCAACTGAAAAAATCTAAAGGATAGAATCATTCTTGAAGTGTTGCTGGTTGAATATGGTTCATTTACGGTGGCAGGAATGTGGTTGACGGTCCCAATCAATGGGCCCTCTCTGCATGTGGGCCCCATGAACTTGAACGTTCAACTTTCTACATTTGTACTTGAAACTTGAAAGTCATAACACACATCTAATAGATGGGCAAAATGAAGAACAGCCAACCGTCCTATGTCAATGGACAAATGTCCATTAATCTGCGACTGCCTGGACGCATTAAAGCTTTATGGGTCCGCTCTGTGGGGCCCACCGTGATGTATGGGTTGTATCCACGCGGTCTATCTTTTTTGCCATATCATTTTTAGAGTATAAGTTTAAAAATTAGGCAGGTCCAATGCTAAGTGGACCGCACCATTGGAAACAGCGGCCATCTGAAACTAACCGTTGAAAGCTTCCTAGGACCACCTTGATGTTTATTTGCCATCCAACCTGTTCATAAGGTCATATAGACCTGGATGAAGGGAAAATACAAATATCAGATTGATCCAAAACTTCTGCTGGTCACAAGAAGTTTTTAATAGTGGGAATTCAATCCCTACTATGTGGTCCACTTGAGTATTGTATCTGCCTCATTTTTGGATGTTAATCCTAAAATAATCTGGAAAAAATGATGGACGGCGTACATAAAACCCGTACATCACGATGGCCCCCACAGAGCCCCTGCCTGGACCCATTAGGGCAGGAGGCAATCCGCTTACTTAATCAGAGGGCGGAATCTTAAAATAGTTCTGTTTTGGAGTCCTCACCTATCTGCAGTGGGTCCCACAAATTGGACGGTTGGATTTAAGTTTCACTCATCTGATATTCGCCTTTCATGCTTTAAACATTTTAGTTCTTACTTTGATACTCTGGCTGAGTGTGATGGTTCACACTCATGGACTCAACTCCACGTGTGGCATACATGTAACTCAAACAGGACCGTTCAAATTGTGGGCCAGCTTTAGATAGATCATATCCTAAAACCAGCTACTGAACAATCCCATCGTCTGATTACACTACATCGGTTTGTTAGATTTAGATTTGGACGTTGATTCTTAGACATCTAACAACGGGCCACTTTGGCATAAGTTAGAGTGTATGATTGGCTTATAGCCCATCTAAACTGGGACCCACTATACGGACGGTTTCTTCCAATTACTTTTATTCTACGTCGACAATTTCTAAGTGGCTGTGTATGAATCATCACCCTTTGTCAGAGTATCAAAGTTATACTAGTTTGGATTACCTTGAGATCCCCTTAATAATTGAATAATAATTGAGTGAATAAATCCAATTCTTGGACATGGACATAAATTTTGTTCATTAGCATTGACCACATAATTCAAATGCTGATTATTTGTGGGGCCCACTCCCTCCTTGATATACAGAACACCAGGGTGGGGACCACCTATCCAGTAATGAGCCACACAACTAGGGCCCGTTTGGATGGGGGGATTGGAAGGGAGTAGGTGATAGTAAATGGGAGTAGCTTGTCTAATCCAAAGGTGTACGGGCGACTACGTGTTTGGCAGGGCGAGGAGATAATGCGGATGGCAGTCCGGAGGATTCACTGCTGGATTCGGAGGGAGTGGTGGCGGGAGGTAATCCAGAGAGAGAGAACCGGGCGTGTAAGAACTTTTTTGAAGGACCTTTACCTCCATTCAAAGGTCTGATCCGGACCGTCCATCGGAGTCCTACAGGCCCACTAACCACTACCTATGTGAAAATTTTCCAAGAAGCAGCATGTATCGGATTTTGACCGTCAAAACGTTGGATGGATGGCAAAATGGAAAATCAAGTAGGTCGTGTCAAAAACAATCTAAAACCGGCCTTCTCCCGCTAAAATTTCATCATGAAGTTGATGGACGGTGTGGATTCCTTAAACCGTCGATGATAATGGCCCCACCAACGTCACAGCGCAAAAGCATGTATTGGATTACGCAGGCCCTGTTTTTTGCTATTGCTCCCACTCCATCTTCTTCCCTCTTTCACCTCCCTCTCCTTCTCCTTCTTTAACAGCATTTCTCACAACACCCATCTCTCTCCAAGCAGTTTCCTTCTCTCCTCTTTCATCTCTCTCTCTATTTAGCATTGTGCGGGATGCTGGATACGCTCGGTCGTCCAAACAGACCCATCCATTGGACGTTGGATCATCCAATACAGTGAGATTGGAGACAATCCATTAAGGGCGTGTTTAGACGGGCAGCGTTCGTTGGAGTAGCCCGTATTAAGTTGGATTGGGTACTTGAATCCCACAGCGTTTGAGCAGTTGTTTGTTTGGACAGGCGGTGGCTTTGCGGCTGGATGAAAATTCGCTGGATTGTGAGGGATTTGGACGCTGGATTGTCGGTGGTTTTTGGGCGTACGGTGCAATCACGTAGGATTGAATGCTGAATAGGGGTTTTTTTGGAAACCATGATGTATGTGTTTCATCCTTTCCGTTCATCCATTTTTACAGATCATTTTATGGCTTGATCCAAAAAATGAGAGGTATATGCATTTCAGTTGGACCACACCACATGAAAACAATATTGATTGGACATCCATCATTCAAATCCTCGTAAGGCCCACTGTACTGTTTTTTTGACATCCAATAGGTTGATTAGGTCATACAACCCCAGATGAAGGGAATAAACAAAAATGACCTTGATCCAAAACTTTTATGGCCCCAAATTGTTTTTTCAAGGTCGACGCTCATTCAATAATGTTTCCTGTAATGTGGTCCATTTAAGATTGGGATATAACTTATTTTTGTTGTCAGATCATAAAATGATCTATTAAATTAGATGGACGGCATGGATGAGACACATACATTGTGGTGGGTCCCACGGAGCACCAACCAGCAGCCCATCCAAACACAATCACTGGATTGCCATCCGCCTGTCCAAACACGCCATACCTGGGCCGCTGGATACAGCAATCCGGTGGGATTGCATGTAATCCACTGACACCATCTTGAAAGGCGTGCAATCCACCCTAATACTACCCAATCTCATCCAGAGTATCGATTTCTGTGCAATCCACCCCATTATACCCTATACTCCCTTTCAATCCCCCCGTCCAAACGGGCCCCTAGTAAATAGCTTGCTTTAAATCTCTACCATGCTTAAGGGGCAAGTAGCATGTGGCAAATTTACTCACACAAGTAATTTTTTTAGAGCAAGCATGTTAGAAGAGATTTGATTAAGGCCTATTTGTTTAATTAATAATGTAAATAAAATGTGTAATGATTATAAATTACTTCATTTATCTCTTAGTAATATTTGCATTTGATCTTTGATATTTACGTTTGCATTGTCTATAGTACAATGTTAATATCATTACTAAAATATATTATTGTTATTTTTTTAATAAGTTTTTCTTATATTATTTTAATATCAAATCATTACTAAAATATCTTTACATTGCCTTTTGTGTTCAAAATTTTCACAATGTAAAGTATTATAATTACAAAATATTTTACACTCCTCTTTATGAATGCATGACTAATGATTTATTAGGTTTGGTTGTGGTAAAATTATAACAATAATATTTTTCTTTATTACTTAAAATAAGAGTATTTTGGTGAGACGGAAGGCATGGCTGCTTGGCAACCTGCAACCACCCAAAAAGCATATTCATGTGGGATCCAACTTAATGTATTTGTTGTATATCTGCATTATCCATTTCTTTTTCCTTCACATTTTAGGATAGGATCCCACACCTTAACAAGATTCAAATCTTAGGTAGACGGTACTAATAGAAATAATGATCAATGATTGTAAAAAACTTTTTGTTATCCACGGAAGTTTTGGATCAAGCCAATCTTTGTATTTTCCTTTCATCCATATCTTCTTGACATTATTAATAAATTGGAGTGCAAATAAACATTAAAAAAAAAAAACTTACAATGGGCCTATTGGAATTTTTAATGGTGAGACACTCAACAACCAATATTTCCTATGGTGTGGTTCACATGAGATTTGGATGCGCATAATTTTTAAGACCCGTCTTAAAATGAGTTGGAAAACAGATGGACAGTGTGGATTAAAAAAATAAAAAATGGACAGTTTGGATTAAAAAAATAAAAATAAATTAATAAAAACATCAAGGTAGGCCCCATAGTAACACCTAATTCACTCCCATCCTTTTGGTTCATGACACTAATAAGAGTTTATGATGAATATTCCTAATAATAACATGTAATTGGGCACACCCTAATCCATAGCTCAGGTGATAGACCGGGTGAAAGATACCTCGTTTTAACACTGCAGTATGAGTATTGATCCTAGTGGGGTAGCTAACGGTAACGTGTGAACTGACAGCGGGGTCTACTAACACGCTAACAAATATATATATATATATGCAATTGGGGCATAGTTTGTGGTGTGATACCCTTCGTTTTTACTAGCATGCCGGCGCGACTTACGTACCGCAGATATTGAACGCCCTAGGTAAGAAGATACTTCTTGGGGCACTGAGGGGCTTGATTATGGTCTCACATCAATCATATCTTACTCGAGTGCGGCAGGTTGCGAATATTACTCGAGTGTGGCAAGTTGCGGATAGAGAGATTATTATTCCAAGCAGAAAGTGGCTATTCTCCTGTAAATAAATATAGGGACTTTTATCAGATAATGCCTTGTTTTGGCAATACCATTTTTTTTATTTTTTTATTTTTTTAATGGTGCTCTTAGGATGTGTATGACATCTAACCTGCAGTCCAACAAGTGTATCCTATCATGATAATCAATTAAACAAAAAATCATCACATCCAACCTGCAGTCCAACAAGTGTATCCTATCATGATAATCAATTAAACAAAAAATCATCATCAAATGTCCCACACCATAAGAAACAATATGCACCACTAAAAAAAAACTCCAAATTCACGTGTGGCCCACTTGATATTTGGATTGGCTTGATTTTTGGCGCATTTAATAATCATAGTGGTGCTGACATTTAAGATGAATTGGATGTCACACATTAAAATAATAATAATAAAACATCATAGCACTTTGGTCATTGCAGTTTTTGGATTAAAAAACAAAGGAGGATATTTTCTTTGGGAAAATCAGGATTTCTGTAGAATTCTAGTGGTAGAAATAGCACAGACATATCTTAGTACATGACAATGATTTCATCGGCTATGATGATACATGCACGACTTATGAGTGATGTCCCATCAAAACACTGTATTTCTTGCAATGATACAACATTTTCTTTTTCTTCTTCTTCTTCTTTCCCTGCTAAAGATTTGCCCATGTAATGTTGTACAGAAAAACGTGTGGGTGCGCATGTGGCCAACACATGTCAATGCAGAAAGTTTGTGCCAGATTCGAGACCGTTCAACATGTGGGCCCACTTTATATGCGTCGTAACTTGAAATCATGGCGAGATGTTGGGTGTAAATGCATTGCATGAAATATGAAAACTACGGTATTTATTACAATTTAAAAAAATTACGAACTCACATGCTCATAATGTGTTCTAGTGGGCCATGTGGGGCCCACCTTTGGCAACTATCAGTGGATTGCAGGCCTCGCTTCACAGACTTTATCATCACTTTAATGAGATGCATAATGCATTTATGGATTGCCACATGGGAAAAAGCAAAATGGATTGGGAAATGAATGGCCCACCTTGTGAGGGATGAAGCTGGATAGAAAATGAATGAGTGAGATGGAAGAGTTCATACACCATTACCATCTTGGCAAAGAATGACACAACCATTAATGGGTTAGATCTATATAAACAGGCTATCTCAACCATTAGTGTCCTATGAAAGAATGACCTAACCCTAAATGGTTTAGGTCTATAGAAACAGACTATCTCAACCCATTTATCAACACAATTGTTTTTAATTTTTATTTGTTACTTTGCGCATTTCCATCATCATATCTATCTTTACATTTGGTAATTATCTATACCGTAGCTCTTTCCTTCCTTTATAATTGTTATTGCAAACTACCTTTTTCTTTTTTTTCACACACACACCCCCACACACTCACGCTGGTGGAATTTCACCACCTATGGGTACTCGAACCCTTGACCGGGAGTTGAAACTCCTGAGAGTCTACCACCTGGGTAAGAGTAAGGACCCTTGCAAACTACCCTTTTGATTTCTATTATTTTGGCTCTTAATGAACATCTATTCATTGTAAAGCCATGTAGATATGAGTGCAAAAAAAACAAAAAAAAAAAAAAGAATTATGCACATGTGGCTCATTTGGGTGGACTCAAAAACTTTATTTGACTAGACTTGATATTTAATAAATAAATTAAGTGATATTGAAGATGATGATGGATGTTTAAACTAACAATTAAAATGGCAAAACTAAATAGATACATACATAATATTTGGCATGTTGGTAGCTAGGTTTGATATTCATTCTTGAAGTTGTGGGTATGAACTCTATCCCCTCAATAAATTTTTATTTATTTATTAAAATCCATGTCTTGGCCTAGATTGACTGGAAAAACGAGTCCTGTTGGGTGAAAACCATGACAGAGACATGAGTTTCATAGCAACTTTTCTCGTGATATTGTTGAGTTAGACTCATCTGAATTTCTAATCAAGTCACAATGTTTTAGAACTATGATACTTATTCCTGTTAGGTTAAGGTAGCATTTTGTATCTGACTTTGGAAAATTACAATGAAACCTACTCTTAAAATGATGGATGCATAATCCAGCTAACATACTAATTGATGGTCACTAGCATATTTTGTTTATTACAAGCAGTTATTATCATATCTCCCTGTTGAAATTAAATATAAAAAATAAAAAAAAATAAAAAGAAAGAAAGAAAGAAAGATCAAAGTGAGGGTAGTCATATAAGTAGTAATGTCTGAACGGTTCCTAGCTTTCTTTTATTATTATTATTATTTTTTTAAGGATTAGCTTGTTTGTACACACCCCACTCTCAGTGCACGCTTCAGTGTTAGCCACCCATCCCCAATAGGGCATCGATACCAAGACCTAAGTGTTGAAACGGGGTATCTTCACTCCCTCTACCACTTGAGCTATGGACGTAAGTGATGAAACGAGGTATCTTCACTCCATTTGCCACTTGAGCTATGGTTTAGGGTGTAGCTTTCTTATATTCATATTCATCTTAGCTTGTCAAAAGGTTGCTAAATGCTAAGCGTGTGTTTGATGTGCCAATGACAATAGTTGTAATGCATTTATCTCCATCAATTTGACAACAATTACCTTATCTCTTAAACCAGAAAATGTTGATAGCAAGAAAGTGAATCTTTACTATGTGGAATTCACATGTCTAAGTAGGTCAAATGGCAGAGTCATTTTGATGCCTATTACTTAAGTAATGGCGTAGAGTGTTTGCAGTATGTTCTGTTTAGCTCTAATCTATAATTTATATATAGGTAAATAGTTGTTTGTATTTGGATAACATTTAAATTATTTAGCTTATATAATTAGTTATTCACATACAAAGGATCTTATAGTGACAAAGTTTTTAAAATCATCAAATGACATATAAAATTTTCATTTAAAATTAATCATTAACATAAGCCCAACTCAAAAAAGCCTATGCTAAAACCAACCATTCGGAGGGGGATAGAAATAGACCACTAGTTCAAATTTCCTTTTATGATAAGAAACTATTGAATATAAATAATTAACTATTACTTTATGTGTACATGCACTATGCTAACGACGTGTAATGTATGCTCAATATATACAGTGGCCCCACATATGTTGGCCACGTGCACATGGCCATACATGTACCACAAGAAAGGTACATAATATAAGGAGAGGTATAAAGATGGATTAAAAAAACAGTCTATGCATACTACATAATTATATGTACAATGGAACATAAACGGATGACCCCATGTGTACAGTGGGTCAGATTGTGACTATTAATTACTTAAACATAAATGAACGATACACATAAAGACAAGATATAGTAAGCCATATGTACAATGGGCGCTGCACATAATAAGCCATATATGCACTTTAGGCGTTGGGAGAAGGGGAGGGTAGAAATATCGAATTGTTAAAAGGAAAAAATAGACTGCCTCTAATATGAAACATATCCTTTTGCCATATTTTGCATTACGATTTCTCCTCGTTGAAATTACAAATAAAATAAAATAAGGAGACAAAAAAATGGGGGAAAGATTCCTAAATATTTTTAAATAATTTCAAAGAAGTTTTATTAATAAAATCTCTTAATTTAAAAAGAGTTTACCACTCATCAACTCTGGTGTTTTTATTTGTTGCTCTCATTTTCTTATTATTTCCATTATCTATCAATTGCTCTAAAAATGCCCCTACCAATTGCTTTTCAAATTCCAACTCTTTTAATCATCAAATACTCTTAAGCCGTTGGATCACAGACTTTCGTAAATCAATGGTTAGATAACAGCCACTGGACCGGACTCAATGGGCTAAACTTCATCAATTGAACAATTAGGATGGTCGGACCCTCGAGAATTCTTAACCATGGGCGAGAATGTAAGGTCGATGAACTGAAGGCTACAATTTCAGGTATTCATGCGACTACTGTATTCCAGACACATAAAATAGGATATGAATAAATCAGAGTCAGACTACAACGTACGGATGCCCATGTGGCTATTATTTCACCCTACTATCTGTAATTATTACAGAGTCAACCCATGTTGTGACATACGTTCACCAAAAGAGAAGTTTGGTACACTGGCTGAGTGTGGTGGTCCACACTTCTGTGACCATAAATTGTACACGTGGCATGTATATGAGTAACTTAAATTCAAATCATCCAAATGGTGGGCCCCACTTTATACGGGTCAGATTGAGTTCGATCCGGACCGGGGACACTAAATGAGATGAACAGACCTGACCTATGAGCAAATCTTTTAGCCCGGACCCGTCATTGTAGTACGGGTCTGATTCTGAAGCCCAATTAATAAACAGGTCAGAATCGAGCCTAGGATTCTCAAAGCTTTTGTAGGACCCACACGAGCCCAGTCAGACTAGAACCTGAGCCAGAGTCCGGCCCAAAAATTGATCGGGCCATACATGCTCGGTCAGAGCCGGCCCATGTACAGTTGGCAAATGGGTAGTCAAATACAAGAAGAAAATGTCTACTATCAGTGGTTAGGATCATTCAATCAAGCTTATTTTGTGATAATGTCCTATCGTCAGTGGGTAACATGGTTTGGATGGTTTAGATCAGCTCAGGGAAGGAAATTAAAAAAAGATCAACGGGCCAAAATACAACAAAAATGAAATCGATCGTTCAATCAAAACTGATTTTGGCGTTACTTACAACCCATCAGCAGCGGATCCCATGGTTTGGACGGTAGGATTTTATTGTATGGTGCCACGTATGCCATTCCAGAGTGCATGCATACCAAGTATGAACTATCACTGCCAGAGTATCAAATAACTCCTTTCATATCATTTGAATGCCTTCGGATAATTTTCCTTGAATTATGCCAGTTCACTTTCTCATGCCAACCTGTCATGAATATGCGAAATCTCAACCATTCATTAGGTAGGCCATGCTCTTCAGAGGACCTGGAGAAAATGTCAGTAAGGTATACTGATAAGTTGGACCGCATGTGTACGAAAAATATTTGATGGACAAAACAAAGTTACCGAATGTCCTCTCTCAAATTACAGGTTTCGCCGGACAGATTGGTCGGCCATCGTGTATATCGTACCAGCTCATCAACATGGTGGGACCCACCTGATGAATGCATCAGATGTCTCTCACTGTCAGGCATGTTAAGGTGCGTGCTAGGAAGGTAATCTTCATAGAGTAGTAAGTCATAGTATTCATACAGCCATGTTTCCAACTGCCTAATCCAAACCGTTCAAATAGTGGGCCCTCATACGATCTTCACACGGATATTTGTATATTGAATTGGGTCCACTGACTATTTTCCATTTCAACTTTCGATCAGATATCCGCCATTTGGCCAGATAAAGTCATCGATCAAGTATGATTTTTTGGTTTCTGAGCCTTCTAAAGTGGGATGATAATTTGAACGGTTTGATTTGAGTTACATGTATCCCACGTGTACAAAGTCAGTGTGCATGTGTAAGGATCACAGTACTCTGCAGAGCATCCATGTTTTTCTCAAACGCAAGGGGCCTAGGGTGTGGGACCGTGGAAGAAAAAGAGGTACCACGGCAATTGATGGGCCTTGCTCAGGTTTGCTTCTATCATACTCCACGTGGACATCATGGAATCCACCAGTGGAAGACACGTTTTTAAGACGGTACCAAAACATTGCAGAATTCAACGGCGTGAGAACACGGTATGAATAGGGGCAGCTCATAGGTGGGGCCCAGTTCTGCTGAGAGTTCTGATTTGGTAGTCCACAAACTACCTGTAAATTTGGGCTGTCAATGGGCCGGGTTTTTGCTGGAATACTAGGCTCGTGGCCAGACGGGCCGATATTTAAGCCCGTTTATATAGATCTAGGCTTGGGCTGGACAGCCCATTTAGGTTTCAAGGGCATTTTTGTCATACAATATAGATGATGGTGCCCACCTAATGAACGGCCCGGATCTTGCACAAAAGTGGGAGCCATGCTGGGTTCCGGCCAGACTCGGATTCGTAGTGATCCATCATGTACCAACACCGTTCTTGACGGTGCTGGCAAAGTTATGTGGGCGCCACTGTAATGTATGTGTTATCCATATCGTCGGTCTATTTTGTCAGCTCATTTTAGGGCATGAGAAGAAAATTTGGGAAGATCCAAATCTCAGGTGGACCACACTGCAGGAAACAGTGTTGATTGATTTTCCACCGTTAAAAACTTCTCGTGGATCACAAAAGTCTTGGATCAGGCTGATGTTTGTGTTTTCTCTTCATCCAGGTCTTTGTGGCCTAATCAACGGGTTGGATGGAAAAATAAATATTACAATGAGGCGTAAGAAGCTTTTAGTAGTGGGCGTTCAATTACTACTATTTATTTTGGTGTGGTCTACCTGAGATGTGGATCTGCCTCATTCTTGAGTTTATACCTAAAATGAGCTGGCAAAATGGATAGATGGCCTGGATAAAACATACACATCATGGTGGGGCTAATAGGGCTTTTTGGGTTAGTGTGCAATCCTATTGGAACCTACGGTTCCATACTCCAACTCTAACCCAACCTTAAGTTGAAAATTCTCAACCCAAGTTTAACTCAAGCGAGGCTCAGTCAAGTTGGTCAAGTTGGTAGATGGATACATATTAATATTTTCATTATTACATTAGTTTATTATATTTCTAATACATGTCTAATTTTTTGTACCTATAATTTTATTAATTATATAGCATGAAGAACTTTTTTTTTTTTCTAAATAAACAAGTTAAAAAATAAGGCAACTACTCCTTTAAAAGTCATGTTGTATAGCATGTAATCAATTTGGGAGAGAAAAATCGGATGTATTTTATTAGCTTGAGTCATCATGTACTAATAAAACCTGATGGCACTGGAATTTCGTGTGTCTTCAACAGAGACGATCTATGCACAGTTATACTTTATAAGTAACTTATATATTGATTAGGTTTGGGTTGAGTCAGGCAACCCTAGGCCTTAATCTGAACTTGACCCAAGTTTCATTGTGTTAGTGTTTGTATAGCCCAAGCTCAAGACTGAACCTTATACATCCTGCCTGAGACCAACCCGGTGTCCTACTGGAGTGGTCATAAACGGGTCTGCGGCCTGTTTGTTTTGGTGGGCCCAGTTAGGGATCGGGCCTTGGATTTACTATGCGGACCATCAGGCTTGGACTGGACCCGTCCCATTGACAGCTCTACATTCGGTTGATCCAGATGGTATTCAGTCCGGCCCCATACAGGATCTGCTCGAGGCTCTAACATAGGCCATAGGACTAACAAGCGTTTGTGCATGTAACGGATAGAGTAGATTTCATGTGCATTAAGTTGTTTCTCTCATGATGAGGACCACAGAGAAAAATAAGGCATTTCCCATCATCAGGTGGGCCACCATATTGGAACAGTGGACAAAATACAGGACATTGAACCCTTTTTGTCTCCTGGTAGGACGCCTATCTGGGCGGGCCCAACATAACCCCACTCAACCTTACATGTAAACATGTGTTATATCCTACAAATAGGCATTCCTATCCAAACAATCCATATTGAATCTAGACAGTTGGTTTCATTTCTCTAAATATCTATTTCTCTGTGCATGTGTGACCTACTTGATCAAAGGATGGATTAGGGACATTCAAGCAGGAAATAAGAATTTCATCAATTTTTCAGTCAGGTCCCAACCATTTTTTTAGGCTCAAGTTTGAGCAGACGTGGTTTGATTGGTAACCATAGCAACAGCCAGCCAGGCTCTGTGGCCTCGCCATGATGTATGTGTTTTATCCATGCTGTCCATCTATTTTGCCAGCTCATTTTACAACGTAAACATAAAATAAGGCAGAGAACCAAAGCTCAAGTGGGCTGCACCCAAAAAATGCCTTACTTGAGTCCTGTGGCGCAGGCCCATGTTGATGTTGGTTTGCTTTTTTGGGTTGATCGGCTTAAGTAATTTTAGCCGGGCCCAACCTGATCTATCATATCTGTTGCTTGCTGCTGAAAAACGACTATAAATTCAGGCATTTTAAAGCTTCAAAATCATTATATATTCAGGCTTTAGCGTGCTGTAGTTTTTCAGCTGACTAGCCCAACATCTGTTGCAATTTTCTTTGATAGAGTAAACGGGCCTTTTTTTTTCTTAATTTTCTTTCTTAATGCAACCCATTGGACGTCAGAAAAAAGGATTTGATAAATTTTCGGGCTCGTTGGTTCGGACCCGGGCCTTTTTAAATTTTTTTTTATTTTATAGCTCAAGCTCAAGTTTAAGGTTGCTATGTTGGGCCCATGTCAGGCTCAGGCTCAAGTCTACCATGCTGGGACTATGGTGGTCTACAGCCTATCATGCTGGGACTATGGTGGGCTATACGTCCTATTGCGACCCTGCCTCTGACTATGGATGCCAAAGACATGTCATGCACTCTAGAGATAGGACCTGGGCCCCTAAACCTGGCTCACTAGTCTCTCGGTGTTAGAGCTGGGCTAGGGCAGGGCAATGATGAATGGTTTGGATTATTGGCTCATTTTAATTAATAAGTGGCCATATAATACAAATAGAATGGACAATTAAATATGTATTTTATTCACTTACATATGTAATTTAAAAGCTATTTAAATCTAAATTTAGATAATTTAAAAGCTCTTTTAAAATCATTGGGATTTGTTACAGGTGGATGGGATGGATGGATACTTTAGACATTTGATCATTTCACACCGTTTTTTGCTAACGGTGGGCCATCTGGGACCAGACAAGGGCCCGGTGACTAGGGCTAGCCTGCACATTGCTACCCTAACAAAATATACAAGGCAGAGGATCTGCATTAGTTTTGCACCTTTAAGAAAATGGTGGCGACTCTTAAAATGCACATATGACACCATCTTGAGGCAATCTAGACCGTCCAAATAACTCAACCAACGGTGGATAAACCATAACCAAAAAGTTGCACCGAGAAGATCATACGAAACTTCTCAATCTTCCCTTCGAATTCGGTTTACTCATTATTTTACTTTCAGCCGTCCATCTGATAGCCGTTAATTAGCTTGTTAGGGTTTTTTTTTTTCGATCAGTGTACGTAGACAATGGACGATCTGGATAGCTTTGTATCATTGCCATATGTGAGAAAGACGAATCACCACCATTTTTTAAACGGTGGAAAACTAATACAGGAGTCAAAACCGGAAAATAGAGAAGCGAGATTTCAAGCCTTCTGGAGCGGAAAAAGGCTAGAGAATGGCGGCAGCCGCAGCAGCAGCTGCTTCTGCTTGTGGAAGAAGAGTGCTTGCAGTCTCTTCCTTATCTGCTACTTTCTGTAGTAGCTTCAGATCTATCTCTTCAGCAGCAGCAGAGCAAGCTGCAAAATCGGGTGGATTCTCTGCGCGTTTCTCTCGACGCAAGCTTCCTTTCCTTTCAAGGTCATTTTTTTCTTCCATTTTTTTTTTTTAAATTTTTGATTTTTTATAATTGGATTTTCTTCAGTTTTAATCGATTCTGACTGTTATTGCAGAAAACCCATTTGAAAATTTTGGGTTATTTAATGATTTTTGCTGTTTTTTTTTTTCGTTTTCTTGTATATTGGATTGTCTTCTGTATTGAGTTTTCTTGGTTTTAGCTAATCGAGACTGTAGTTGTTGCATTCTTCCGAAATATATTGATTTTTTTAAAATTCATTTTCATTGATTTTCAGTGCATTTCCTGAATACCCATATCGATTTTTTTTTTCTTCTTTTCTTTTCTTTTCTTTTGGGTTTTTGTTACGTTGGTTTATGGATTTTAGTTAGCCCTTTTCTCCCTTCTGAGGAGTATACCTGTACATGCACATATTGGATGGTTGGAAAGATCCTAGCCGTTGGATCAGTTTCCATCGAGTGGATAGTTGGAAAGAAAACGGTCAACTGTTCTAGTTCAATGACGAAATTCAAATGGTTAAGGTTGCTTGATCAGTTAAATTTTGGGTAGTGACTCATCCTTATTATGGCCTTTGATTTGGATGGTCCGGATTAACGGACACGCATGGCAGATGTCTGCATCATATAAAGCCTTTTTTCTGATAGAGATTTTTGTTCCTTGAGCCCACTTTCTTCTTTTCTCTCAGTTCTAGTTGATTGGGACTATGATTCATGAAAGCTCTTACAAAGATTTCATTGTATTTCTATTGATTTTTGTTTAGTAATGCTGTTTTGTAGGCTTCCATCAGAGTTGGGTTGTGTGCAGTCTTTGATGCCACTGCACAGCGTTACTGCTTCTGTGTTGCTCACTTCCAAGCTTTCTTTGAAGACTGGAAGCTGGGGATGGCTTTCCGAAGGTATGTCTTATTTCGACTTTCTCATTTTCATTTATGGTTTAGAATCCGAACTGCTGCTTGCTTAGTACAGAGAATTTGTTTGCTGTAATGGGTGGCTTTACAAGCAGATAGTATCTGCTGTAGGCTGCATTTCTAGAAGTGCTTGAATTGTTTTTCCTGCCCAGTTCCAGTGGTGCTCAATGCTTGTTTGTTTTCATTTCTTGCTTGCTTGGGACACGTTGACAATGCTTTGGGATGTTTGCTCTTATGCAGCCAATGGGAATTTATGAATTCCCTTCCCCATTTCAAATTCATTAGCATGTGTTTGCATCGTGCACATGGGTGAGATTATATAAATGTCATTTCTGTTTGTGCCTTAGTTGCAGGATCCTTCTAAATAAGTGCCGCTCCAACTTCCAACCCCTGTTTTGGACTCACACTTGCTCCTGCTTCCTACCTATTTAAACTTGAAATTGATGCTTCCCTGTTCCCACACGCGATTTTGTTGCCGCTTTGCTTCCCACTTCATGTCATTGTATTCTGTGCGCTCGTATGGTTTGAATTGATTTTGCAACATCGGCAAGAGTCCAAATAATAGTCATTTGGTGAAAAGTGTAAATATCATTTAATGGTTCTGTAGCTCTGTTTATAACTTGAGAAACATGTGGGCTTTATGATGCCTATCAACTTATCTAGTTGTTCATGTTGATGCAGGCCCACAGCCCATCGTAGGGCCCATTGTGTGGTTTTGGACTATTTATTGATAGATTTGGGGCCTAAATATCAAGAACCACAATTTATTATCTATGGAAGATATGGGGGCTGATGTAAAGACGTGATTGGTGATATGGTTGAAGATATGGGAGTTGATTTTAAAATGCGAATGGAGATTTTGAGGATTATTTTCATTGTGTGTTAACACACACACACACACACACACTGACCCCAATTATTAGATTGCCTTCAAATCAATCTAATCTACCTAATATATATATATATATATATATATATATATTAGGTAGATTAGATTGATTTGAAGGCAATTTAATAATTGGGGGGGATTTTCAATAAAGATTCATTTAGGGTCTATAATTTGGGGGGTAGGGATTAGAAATTTTCTGAGTGTAAGTTTTCTCAAGTATTGTAAGAATAAGCTTGATATCAATAAGTTATGTTTCTAGTTTGGGAGCTTTATGCCGGAGGAGTAGCCGGTCATTTCGTTAGGGACAAAACTATTGCCTTTGTTGAGGATAGGTTTTATTGGACCAACCTTAAGCAAGACATGGCCAAAATCATCGAGCAATGTAGGACTTGTCAATTGGCAAAGTAGAAAAGGCAGAGCACTGAATTATATACGCCTTTGCCATTTCCACATCCTTCGTGGCAAGATATTTGTATGGACTTCATGCTTGGGCTACTGAAGACTATCAGAAAGCATGATTCTATCTATGGTGGTGGACTGTTTCATGAAAATGGCCCATTTTCTTCCATATTCCAAAATGCTTGGTGCCTCCAACATTGCTAAGCTTTTCTTTGGAGAGATGGTTCATTGTATGGTTTGCCAAAAACCACCGTGTCTGATAGAGATGTGAGATTCATGAGTTAATTTTGGAAGACACTTCGGCATATGATGGATACAAGACTTCAGTTCTCATTGGCATGCCACCCTTAAACTGATGGTCAAACGGAAGTGGTTAATCGAAGCATAGGTAACATGTTACAATGTCTTGTGGGTGACCATATGAAGACTTGGGATTCAACTTTACCAGTCGCAGAGTTCGCATATAATAGCTCACTTAATAGGTCTATAGGCATGCGTCTTTTTGATGTAGTGCATGGTTACAAACCTAGGAAGCCTATGGATCTTATTCTCATGTCAGTCTTCCATAGACCATCAGAGTCCTTAGATACATTTGCACGACATATTCATGATTTGCATGCTGAAATCAAGAAACGGATTAATGTGAGCGATGAAAAGTACAAAATTTTTGTTGACTCTCATTGCAGATTTAAAGAATTTCAAGAAGGAGATTATGTGATGGTTCGAATAAGGCCAGAACGGTTTCCGCAAGGGGTCGTGAAGAAATTACAAGCCCATAGTGCAGGACCTTATAAGATATTGAAAAGATTGGGCTCCAATGCATATATTACAGATCTTTCACTTGATATGGGCATTATTTCTACATTCAATGTGGAAGATCTTGTGCCTTTTAAGGGTTGAGCATCTCCACCCACTAGCCTTTCTCCCAACCCATACAATAACCCAGATCTCGATCCATTCTATGACCCATGGCTCTTGCCGATCAACCTTTCCATCCTTTGCCTCCTTTACCTTCCGTACCTACCAAAAGAGAAGATATAAAAGGTATCTTAGATGAATAAGTGCTTTCTACTAGACACATAGGTTACCAAAAATATCTCGTCAAGTCGAAGAATGTTCACTCCCCAAGTATAGGGTTGTGATGTAGTAATAAACTCGGTAAGACCGAGGTCGAATCCCAAGGGACTGATACTTGTATGTTACCTGAAACTAGGTAGAAATAGAACTAGCCTAAGATGAAATCTAAATTAAATATAAATTGATGAATGATGGTGAGAGATTAATGTAAAACTTAAGAAATTCAGAGGAAGGCAACTAGGGATTCAGAGGATCCACTTGTAGAGATCAGGGAGATCTTATGCCTGTTTCAAAAATCATGGAAATTAAACTGAACTTCCTCTGATATAATTTTAAAGAGATGAAAAAGTATATGAATTAGAATGGATTCCATCACCAAACCATGCCCAGGAGACAAGGAAAACAACAGAATTAAACTAATTACCAACCAATCAACATGCTATAAAGGTTAGGAAGGGTACCGTCATCCTACCATGCCCAGGAGACGATGGTGAACAACAGGGCTTCCTGATGTCACAAACATAAAAGGAAGGAACATGCTCAAAGCCATTGCAGACCCATTGTAATTTTAGTCACAACAGACCATTAAAAACTAAAAAAAAAACATTCCCTTAATTAAAACCAAAATCAACATCAATTCAGTCTAAACAAAAGGCATGGCAAAAAGTCTCCCATCACGCTACAGGCTTCACCTCTTAGCCCTAGCTAAGAGGTCTAGCCACTGATAGACATGATGAGGCTAGATCTCACAAAATACTAATAATGAATAAATAACCAAATAAAAATATTAAAACTACTCTCTCAATCTTTCTCTCTTACCCACGTCTTACCTTTTGGTCCCTGCAATTTGATAATTTTCTCTCTCCCCCTCTCCTCTTTTTATCACTCCGAAGGTCGGCTGGAGGGTCCTCCAGCACAAGAGGCGGTGCGTGCTGAAATCGGTGGAGAACTGACTCTCTTTACGCAGTGCTACAGGTTTCACAGCCGGAACGCGCAATAGAAAATACCACTTTCCTTGATTCCTTTCCAAAAAGATAACATCACCTGAGATGTTTTTGGGTGATCTACACAATGGATGGGTTGGATCTTCTCATTGGCCAGCCGTGGTGGCCCACCTGGATCGTCAGATCCCTGCGCAGAACATGGCTTGCGCACAGGGCTGCGCTGGCGATTTGTGGGGCCCTTGATCAGGATTCTTTGAGAAATCCAGTCCGTCCATCGAATGAGGCTCGAAAAAATGGTCGGGGAAGACGTGTTGCAACTCAGGTTCGGTGTGGCCCACGAAAGCTTTCCTTGCACCGTCTGTCTTTCGTATGGACGATTGGAAACCGTTCTCCTCTGCCTTCTGGAATTCTGTCACCTAGGTAATGTTTATAGGGAGCATGGGCATCTGATGAACGGTCCAGATCCGACTGATGAATCACGATAGTGGCCCACAAGATTTCTCCGCAGCTTCTGACGTGAAACAGAGCTTCCGCGTCGGAATAAAAGATGATTGATGGACCCCACAGTGATGTTTTTGATAAAATCCACCACGTCTATTGAATTCCTAACGAAAAACCAGTCAGGAATGGACGGTTTTGGAGTGTAGTTGGTGTGGTCCACTGAACTTTGCTCGCTGCTGTCCATCCTGCGATTTATAGTTAGGATCTTCCAGTAGCTTGCATGAGGACAAATTGACACCTAAGAGGGTTTTTGCCCCCCTATGGACGCAATAGACGGTACTGATCATCCATTTGGATGATGTGTGGGGCCCACTAGCCAAAAAAATGGTTGGCCAGCGTTGGACGCTGCCTCTGTGATGAAGAAGGTGCGGGTCAGCTCGGCTTTGACCGGGCTAATCGTCCGGTGCGGCATGGGCGCTGTACCTCATGTACACGCGCTGTACATGCGGAGTCCACTGTGATGATCGTGAGAAATCCGCTCCGTCCATCCGTTTTGACACGCGGTTTAAGGGGTTGAGACCAAAATTGAAGTATATCCAGATATCAGGCGGGCTCCACATAACGATTCAAGGGGCTGATCTGTCCGTTGGGCCACTTCCAGAGGGATCTGAGGGTTGAAATTCGGCGTGTACGGTTAATTTGTGGGCCCTTGGTCATGTATAAAGTTTTGAGCTGAACGGATGGTGGGAACCCCGTGATCTTGCATTCTGGATGATTTTCGAGCCACTTGAGCTTCAATTTTTCGATTTTCGCATATCCTTGGTGTGTAATTCCATCGATCTTGGTCCCCTGGAGTCCGTTCCTTGCCTTTGGTGTCATCAGAGCGCTAAATCCATGCTTTAAGCAGCTTTTTTTCAGGCCATGCTCGTAAATATATTCTGCATCACAAACACGATTAAATCGGGTCATTAAACGATATCATGCTTGTAAATCCAAGCAATAATTGGGGTCTAATATGCAATATTTGACCCTTAATACAACCCCCAACCAGCATTTTGCTAGTCCCGAGCAAAGTATGCGAAAAATAAGTTGAGAATTACAGGACAATTTCTATGAACTCGAGTGATTTTTAAAAAGCAATCTAGATACGAGAATTCTAAGATGCATGAATGTTGGGCATTACTTCCTCCTGGAATCAAGCGCACAGTAAATTTCATAATCAAGTTTAAAGTATTTATGCATCAATTAGAACATTTCTAAACATTGAGTGCCATGAGCGTATAATGAAATCTTTGCTTATCATCAAGGTTCACTTCTCTATTTCATGATGTCATTGGTACTCAACAAAAGCATTCAGGACACCCAAAACCTAAACTAAACTTGCCCCATTCTTCCAGTTTTTGATGATTTTCACACTATATCAACTTTTAACCAGTAACGCCAAGGAGGGGAATCGAATCTACACCTATAGGGAGCAAACCTATGGTGAAGACCGTGCACTCAACCTTTTCCAAATATCAACCTTAGGGAATCAAATCCGCACCTATAGGGAGCAAACCTATGGTGAAGACCATTCGCCCAATCCTTTCAATTTCTCAGGTTGGTTCCTTTCAAGCTTAGTGATCACTAAGTTAATCCTTTAATATTGAATTGAAACCTCAATGTGTAAGCGAGATGTGGCATGTGAAATCATGACTCAATCAATGTTTAAAACTTCTAATCATGGATTTATATTTTGAACTTAACTGTGAAATCTACCAGATGATTGGATCCAAGAGTCGTAAATTACCAACATTACGTATCTTATAGTTCTAAATCAAAGATGGTCGCCAACATCACTTCGACTTCACAAGAATTTTCAGAAAAATTTAAAAATTTTCACAATTTTTACTCAAGACCAAGAAAACACTGATTAGGCAACCTAATCTCCCATCCCCAACCTAAAATCTACATTGTCCTCAATGTAAAAGATAGATGAGCATGCAATGCATATGAGACAACGAAATTAAGTGAGAAGTGATGGAAAGATAGTACTTGGACGAATGAATCAAGAAGCTTCCCAAAGATATCTACGAAAGAGCGGGTCAGCACAAGAGAGAAACCAATAACAAAAATAAAATCCTACCTACACTTTCGCAGGTGCTCTCGATTGCATTTAGCGTATGCAACAAGCCTTTTAACCCCTAGGTTGCCCCTAGTGGATGAGTTGTAGTCTCGTGAGGGTTTGCAGCAATGTTACCCACAAACATTGAACTAACTAACTAGGAAAATGAAACGGAATGAAAAGCTGGGTTGGCTCCCAGGAGCGCTAAGTTTACCGTTTATCCTAAAACAGCATAAAGGAAACTATCCTAGTCCTATGAAAACAAGAAACCTACCTATACCTCTATCAGACTAGGAGATCAATCCTGGTAAATAGGATCAGTCAGAGGTATGGACATGTCCTCTGAATCAAATTTATCGACAAATGGCTTTAAGCGATGTCCATTTACTTTAAACTCCTTGCCATTGTCAGGATCTTTTATCTCAACGGCCCCATGAGGATATGCAGTGACCACAATGTAAGGGCCAGTCCAACGAGATCGAAGCTTACCTGGAAAGAGATGTAATCGAGAATTATACAAAAAGACTTTCTGACCAGGTGTGAATGATTTTCGTAGAATACGTTGGTCATGAAACGCCTTCATTCTGTCTTTGTAAATTCTCGAGTTCTCGTATGCATCATTCCTGATTTCTTCAAGTTCATTTAATTGAAGTTTACGTAGCGAGCTAGCGTTGTCCAAATTGAAATTCAGATTTTTGATCGCCCAGTACGCTTTATGTTCCAACTCCACCGGCAAGTGACAAGCTTTCCCATAGACAAGTCTAAAGGGAGACGTTCCAATAGGGGTTTTAAAAGCAGTACGGTATGCCCATAATGTATCGGTCAATCGGATTGACCAATCCTTACGATCAGGGTTAACCGTTTTCTCTAGGATATGTTTGATCTCCCTATTGGAAATGTCAGCTTGTCCACTTGTCTGTGGATGGTATGGGGTGCTCACCTTATGAGAGATACCGTATTTCTTCATTAAGCTCTCAAATGGTCTATTACAAAAGTGTGAGCCCCCATCACTAATGATGGCTCGAGGCGTACCGAACCGCGAAAGGATGTTCTCTTTTAAGAATTTAATGACCGTGCGATGGTCATTATTTCAGCACGGGATTGCTTCGACCCATTTAGTGACATAATCTACGGCGAGCAAAATATATAAATTTTTAAATGATTGGGGGAATGGTCCCATGAAATCAATACCCCAGCAGTCAAATGCCTCGATGATAAGAATGAGATTCAAGGGCATCATATTTCGACGGGACAACGCTCCCAATTTTTGACAACGCTCACAAGCTTTGCAAAACTCATGAGTGTCCCTGAACATAGTGGGCCAGTAAAAGCCACACTGTAAAATCTTGGCCGTGGTCTTTTTAGCAGAAAAGTGACCACCACAGGCCTGTGAGTGACAAAAGGAGATGACACTCTGATGCTCATCATCTGGTACACATCTCCTCAGGATTTGGTCTGGGCAATATTTAAATAAATAAGGATCATCCCAGAAAAAGTTACGTACCTTGGTGAAAAATTTATTCTTATCTTGCGCAGTCCAATGTGTCGGTATGGAACCTGTGGCAAGGTAATTAGCAATATCAGCGAACCAAGGTGAATGGGAGACTCTGAACAATTGTTCATCAGGGAACACGTCATTGATATGTGTCATTTCAAGGGAATCAGAGGGATTAAGGCGAGAAAGATGGTCAGCCACTACGTTCTCTACTCCCTTTTTATCTTTTATTTCTAGGTGAAATTCCTGGAGTAGGAGGATCCATCGTATCAGGCGGGGCTTAGAATCATTCTTAGAAAGAAGATACTTAAGTGCCGCATGGTCTGTGTAGGTAATGATCTTGGATCCAATCAGGTAGGACCTACATTTGTCCAAGGCGAACACTACGGCTAAGAGTTCCTTTTCCGTAGTCGAGTAGTTCACTTGGGCAGGATTTAGAGTCCTACTCGCGTAATGAATGACGTAGGGCTCTTATCTTTTCTTTGACCTAGAACCGCTCCAAGAGCATAATCAGAAGCGTCGCACATAAGTTCAAAAGGAATGCTCCAGTCGGGTGGTTGTATGATGGGTGCACTAGTCAACATGCCCTTAAGCTTGGTGAAAGCTTCCTGACATGGCTCAGCCCACTCGTATGGTACATCCCTTTAAAGTAGATTACATAAAGGACGAGAGAGGAGACTAAAGTCCTTTATGAATCGCCTGTAAAATCCTGCTTGTCCTAAGAAAGATCGCACGTCTCTAATGTTCTTGGGTGGAGGTAGGTTAGAGATACGATCGATTTTTGCCTTATCCACCTTGATTCCTTTGGACGAGATAATATGTCCAAGGACAATTCCCTTATGAACCATGAAATGGCACTTCTCCCAATTAAGTACCAAGTTCTTCTCTTCACATCTTTTCAGCACACATTTAAGACTTTCTAAACACTTGCTGAAAGATGAACCGAAAACAGAGAAATCGTCCATGAAGACCTCTAGATATTTTCCCACCATGTCAGAAAAGATACTTGTCATACAACGCTGAAAGGTGGCAGGGGCATTGCATAATTTGAATGGCATCCTTCTGTAGGCAAAGGTGCCGTAGGGACATGTAAATGTAGTCTTTTCCTGATCCTCAAGAGCGATTTCAATCTGGTTGGAGCTCGAATACCCGTCAAGGAAACAGTAATAGGAATGACCAGCTAGCCTTTCCAAGATTTGATCAATGAAGGGTAAAGGAAAGTGGTCCTTCCTCGTGACGGTATTCAGCTTCCTGTAGTCAATGCACATTCTCCAACCAGTAGTAACTCTTGTTGGTACGAGTTCATTATTGGCATTGGCTACGATGGTGATCCCGGACTTCTTAAGAACCACCTGAGTTAGACTCACCCATTGACTATCGGATATGGGGTATATGATACCCACATCCAATAGTTTAAGAACATCGGCCTTAACCACTTCCCTCATGTTTGGATTTAGTCTACGTTGTGATTGCCGAGCGGTTTTCGCATTATCCTCAAGATAAATGCAGTGGGTACAAATCGAGGGGTTGATTCCCTTGAGGTCCGCTATCGTTCATCCAAGGGCTCCCTTATGCTCAATGAGAGTAGATATGAGCATACTCTCCTGTTCTTTCTCCAGGTGGGTAGAGATCACCACCGGCTATGTCTCATCTTGACCTAAATAGACATATTTCAAATCAGAGGGCAAAGGTTTTAGGTCAATCTTCGGCGGCTTGATGTTAGACGGTAGAGGCATTATATCAGTTTGGGGCAACTCTTCAAATTGTGGCCTCCACCGGTTAACTTCAAGTACGCACACGTCTCCCTAATCATGTCATCATCAAAATCATGGGAGTGGGCCAGGCACGTCTCTAGAGGGTCAGAGGATAAGGTTAGGTGCCGTATCTTCCACTAAAGAGTCAATCATGTTAATGTTGTGGAAATCGTCATCATCCTCTAAGTTTCTGCCGTTATTGAAAAAGATGTTTGACTCCAATGTCATATTCCCAAAAGACATAGTCATGACACCATTCCTGCAATTGATAATTGCTTTTGAAGTGGCAAGGAATGGGCGACCAAGAATGACGGGGATCTGAGTGCTCATGTTATTAATGGGTTCGGTGTCCAGGATGATAAAATCTACAGGGTAGTAAAATCTATCAACTTGGACCAACACATCCTCAATTATCCCTCTTGGTACACGAACAGAGCGATCAGCAAGTTGTAGTGTGGTTAGGGTGAGTTTTAATTCACCCAAACCTAACTGTTTGTATACCGAGTAGGGAATCAGATTGACGCTCGCTCCTAAGTCAAGAAGTGCATGATCAATTCGATGGTCCCCGATTACACATGATATGGTTGGGCTACCGGGATCTTTGAATTTCTGTGGCACGTCTTGCTTTAGGATGACACTCACTTTCTCGGTCAAGAAGATCTTCTTTTGAATACTCCGCCGTCGTTTGGTCGTGTTTAAGTCTTTCAGGAATTTGGCATATGAAGGTATCTGTTTTACGACATCAAGTAGAGGAATGTTGACTTTCACTTGTTTCAACACCTCTAGGATATCCTGAGAGTTAGAGAGAGGTTTTGGTGCGACCAACCGTTGGGAAAATGGAGCAACTGGCTTTTCTAGAAGTTCCGGTTCTAATTTTTGTGGGGCCTCACTAGATCCATTATTGTTATCCTCTTCTGGTTCTTGAGGCTTTTCGGGCCTAACCGGAAGGGTTTTATCAATGATCTTCCCACTCCTAAGAGTGGTGATGGATTTAGCGTGCCCCATTTGATTTGAAGGGCCGGGATCACTTATCTCGTATTGCGGTTTAGGATTGGGGAGTGGTTGTGCAGGAAACATTCCCTTTTCTATAACCGTCATACGTGAATCCATCTTTTGCTTGAAGTCTCGCATTGCCTGGGTCAGCTCTTGCATGAAATTTTGAACTGGTTCTTCTTGAGGTTTCCCTTGATTTGGATTTTGATTGAAGAAACTTTGAGGGGTAGCAGTTTGTCCATTTCTCCAACTAAAGTTTGGATGATTTTTCCAACCAGGATTATACGTATTAGAGGTTGGTCCATTGAAAGGTCTTTGATAATTATTTACGGCATTGGATTGTTCATTCAACACTTCTCGAAAGGCGGGTATTGTAGGGCAATTTTCAGTTGTATGAATGTTGCAATCATAGATGCCGCAAACACTTTCATTAACCTTATCCTTCTTTCCTTCCATGGCCTCAACTTTTCTTATGAGCGTAGTCACTTTATACTTGAGCTCATCCTTTTCTTTCAAGAGATACAATCCACCTTTCTCCTTTAATTGAGCTGGCCTAGACGTGGTGTTCGATTTTAGGTAATAATCCCATGATTGTGTTTTTTCAGCAAGACTATCGAGGTAATCCCATACCTCGTCGACATTTTTATTAATGAATTCTCCATTACACATTGTCTCGACCATTTGGCACATGGAAGATGTCAGTCCATCATAGAAAAAATTTGTAATGCGCCACGTTTCAAAGCCGTGTTGTGGGCATGAATTGACCAAATCCTTGAACCTTTCCCAACATTGGTAAAATGTTTCATCCTCCTTTTGGGTGAAGTTCATGATTGCTTTTCTAAGGGTAATCGTTTTATGATGTGGAAAAATTTCTTTATAAATTCCCTTTGCATATCATTCCATGTGCCAATGGATCTAGGACGCAGTGAATGTAACCACGTCTTAGCCTTCTCTTTTAAGGAAAAAGGAAAGAGTCTCAGCCTGACTGTGTCCTCAGACACATTTTGAAAATATAAAGTGGCTCTGATCTCATCAAACTCTTTCAAATGTAGATATGGTTCTTCAGATTCAAGCCCATGGAACTTAGGAAGGAGTTGGATAACCCCTGGCTTGATGTCCATATGTCCTGTATTTTCAGGAAAAATCATGCATGGGGGCGTACTCACCCCCGCTGGTTGTAAATAATCTCGTAAGGTACGTGGCGGGGGTGCTTGATACACCTCATTCTCATCTTGAATGTCCTCCACCCTAGGTTGGGGTAGAAGAGGTTGGTTTTCAGCCATCACTTCAATTGACTCGGGGGATTTCGAGTGGTGTCTAGTCCTGCGATGGATAGTTAACCCCTCAACCAATCCTCCTTCAGTCAGAAGACGTTGAGTGTTGTCACGGGCCCACTTGGGCATGAAACACTCACAGCCCTTAATCAAATTTGAAAGCTAATCCTAAGAAAGGAAAAGAAAATCTAGAAGGAAGGAGAGGGTTGGAAAGAAGTTACCAAATTAGAAGCCCTAAGTAAAAAAACCTGCAAAAGAAAACAAAACAAGTCAGTTTCTAAAGAGAAGATCTAAAAGAAGAAATTCCTAAAGGAAAGTGAAAATTTCTAAAATAAATGAGGAAAGTCCTAAACTAGAAAGTAGATTACTACAAGAGATCTGGAAAATAGAAAGTAGAGAAGGAGCTTATCGAATTAGAAATTTCTATCTTAAAAGCCTACAAAATAGGAAAGTTAGTTTTTAAACAAAAAGTCTACAAGTAGAAAATTTCTAAAAATAAATTAGGAAACAAAGTTAGATTCTAAAATAGTTAGAATTAGAAAGTTTCTAAAATAGAAAATCCAAACCTAAAATTAGAAAGTTTCTAAAAACAAAAGAGGAATGTTTCTAAAAATAGACTATTTCCTAAAAATAGAAAAAGTAGAGGAATTAGAAAGGGATTACCGAAGTAGAAGTTTATGTGAAAATCCTACAAAACAGAAAAACAGGTTAGTTTCTAGAAATCAAACCAAAAAAAAAATAAAAATAAAAATAAAAAATTCTAACCTAAAATTAGAAAAATCCTAATCTTAAACTAATCCTAAAACCAATTAATTTTAGAGAATCGTAGCCGTCAGTCCCCGGCAACGGCGCCAAAAACTTGTTCACTCCCCAAGTATAGGGTTGTGATGTAGTAATAAACTCGGTAAGACCGAGGTCGAATCCCAAGGGACTGATACTTGTATGTTACCTGAAACTAGGTAGAAATAGAACTAACCTAAGATGAAATCTAAATTAAATATAAATTGATGAATGATGGTGAGAGATTAATGTAAAACTTAAGAAATTCAGAGGAAGGAAACTAGGGATTCAGAGGATCCACTTGTAGAGATCAGGGAGATCTTATGCCTGCTTCAAAAATCATGGAAATTAAACTGAACTTCCTCTGATATAATTTTAAAGAGATGAAAAAGTATATGAATTAGAATGGATTCCATCACCAAACCATGCCCAGGAGACAAGGAAAACAACAGAATTAAACTAATTACCAACCAATCAACATGCTATGAAGGTTAGGAAGGGTACCGTCATCCTACCATGCCCAGGAGACGATGGTGAACAACAGGGCTTCCTGATGTCACAAACATAAAAGGAAGGAACATGCTCAAAGCCATTGCAGACCCATTGTAATTTTAGTCACAACAGACCATTAAAAACTAAAAAAAACATTCCCTTAATTAAAACCAAAATCAACATCACTTCAGTCAAAACAAAGGGCATGGCAAACAGTCTCCCATCACGCTACAGGCTTCACCTCTTAGCCCTAGCTAAGAGGTCTAGCCATTGATAGACATGATGAGGCTAGATCTCACAAAATACTAATAATGAATAAATAACCAAATAAAAATATTAAAACTACTCTCTCAATCTTTCTCTCTCTTATCCACGTCTTACCCTTTGGTCCCTGCAATTTGATAATTCTCTCTCCCCCTCTCCTCTTTTTATCACTCCGAAGGTCGGCTGGAGGGTCCTCCCGCACAAGAGGCGGTGCGTGCTGAAATCGGTGGAGAACCGACTCTCTTTACGCAGTGCTACAGGTTTCGCAGCCGGAACGCGCAATAGAAAATACCACTTTCCTTGATTCCTTTCCAAAAAGATAACATCACCTGAGATGTTTTTGGGCGATCTACACAATGGACGGGTTGGATCTTCTCATTGGCCAGCCGTGGTGGCCCACCTGGATCGTCAGATCCCTGCGCAGAACATGGCTTGCGCACAAGGCTGCGCTGGCGATTTGTGGGGCCCATGATCAGGATTCTTTGAGAAATCCAGTCCATCCATCGAATGAGGCTCGAAAAAATGGTCGGGGAAGACGTGTTGCAACTCAGGTTCGGTGTGGCCCACGAAAGCTTTCCTTGCACCGTCTGTCTTTCGTTTGGACGATTGGAAACCGTTCTCCTCTGCCTTCTGGAATTCTGTCACCTAGGTAATGTTTATAGGGAGCATGGGCGTCTGATGAACGGTCCAGATTTGACTGATGAATCACGATAGTGGCCCACAAGATTTCTCCACAGCTTCTGACGCGAAACAGAGCTTCCGCGTCGGAATAAAAGATGATTGATGGACCCCACAGTGATGTTTTTGATAAAATCCACCACGTCCATTGAATTCCTGACGAAAAACCAGTCAGGAATGGACGGTTTTGGAGTGTAGTTGGTGTGGTCCATTGAACTTTGCTCGCTGCTGTCCATCCTGCGATTTATAGTTAGGATCTTCCAGTAGCTTGCATGAGGACAAACTGACACCTAGGAGAGGGTTTTTGCCCCCCTATGGACACAATAGACGATACTGATCATCCATTTGGATGATGTGTGGGGCCCACTAGCCAAAAAAATGGTCGGCCAGCGTTGGACGCTGCCTCCGTGATGAAGAAGGTGCGGGTCAGCCCGATCCGGTGCGGCGCGGGCGCTGTACCTCATGTACACGCGCTGTACATGCGGAGTCCACTGTGATGATCGTGAGAAATCCACTCCATCCATCCGTTTTGACACGCGGTTTAAGGGGTTGAGACCAAAATTGAAGTATATCCAGATATCAGGCGGGCTCCACATAACGATTCAAGGGGCTGATCTGTCCGTTGGGCCACTTCCAGAGGGATCTGAGGGTTGAAATTCGACGTGTACGGTTAATTTGTGGGCCCTTGGCCATGTATAAAGTTTTGAGCTGAACGGATGGTGGGAACCCCGTGATCTTGCATTCTGGATGATTTTTGAGCCACTTGAACTTCAATTTCTCGATTTTCGCAGATCCCTGGTGTGTAATTCCATCGATCTTGGTCCCCTGGAGTCCGTTCCTTGCCTTTGGTGTCATCAGAGAGCTAAATCCATGCTTTAAGCATCCTTTTTTCAGTCCATGCTCGTAAATATACTCTGCATCACAAACACGATTAAATCGGGTCATTAAACGATATCATGCTTGTAAATCCAAGCAATAATTGGGGTCTAATATGCAATATTTGACCCTTAACAAAGAACATGCTAGAGTTAGATAGTTCGTGGATTACAGAGACCGACCTTCAGAGTCTAGACCCGGATATCGTAGAATGTTATTGCAACTTTATTTCTCCATAAGCGAACTCTTCTCGGCCGAGGAGAGTTGATGAGGACATCCGAGCACCATTCAGAGTATACTAGAGGAGGAGACCTTTGGTCCCAGTTTCAACATCTTTATGGTTGGATGATCATTATATTGGGGCCCGGATGAAGTATTTAGTCGTCTTAGAAGACCCCACATGCATGTTTATGCATCTTTGAAGACGCCAAATTGGGAAGATGCATGTGGGTTGCATATAGGAGCTTATTGAACACATCTAGACCGTTGGATTGAGTGGATGCTTTCATTAGACTGTTGGATTTCATGCGTTGGATCATCCAGACCGTTGGCCCATCTTGATTGTTGGGCCATCTAGGCCGTGGACATCATGGGACATTAGTTTAGTTATTTTCTTAGTTATTTTATTTATTTTGTGGTTTTTTATTTTATTTTATTTTTAATTTTTAATTTTTATTATTATATATCTTTTAGTTGATTTAGGGGGTATTTTGAATATTTTAGAGTAATAAGGGTATTTTTGTAAAAACACCCCAAATAGACTATAAATCCTTGGGCGTGTGAATGTCCTAGGGTTGATATGCATTGAATAAAAAAGTTCTCTTTTGCTTGAGCAAAGAAAACCTCTTGATATTGGAGGGGTGTGAAGCCATGGAGTGATTCAATCTCTCTCTCTCTCTCTCTCTCTCTCTCTCTCTCATTCTCTTCTCACAAGGTATTATCTTCACTTTTCTCTTCTTTTCTCTTACTTTACTTCCCCCGATCTTTCTCAATCTCTCCCTATTCCTTTATTTTCTTTTTATTTTTCCCAAAACCCATCCCCATCTCCAAAATCCACCTAAACCTATACTTAGCCAAGCCGTACGATCGTACGGGTCAACCCCCTTAATTGTACGGACGCCCATACGGCCAGCATTTTCCCCGTTTATTTTCCTCTTTGATCTTTGCTCCTTTCCCCTTAAATCCCCTAACTCTAAGCCTAAAACCCTAAAGCCCTAACCTAGAACCTAAATTCTCATTTCTTACATTCTAATTCTCCAATCCCAATCCTAACCCAAAATCCCCAAATCTCCAAACCCTAATTCCCTAATTCATAGTTCCCAAATTTAAATTTAACCTACCAAACCCTAATTGGAACAAGTGATTTCCTTGAATTGAAATTAATTCCTATGCTAGATGGAAGTTCTATCTTCCATAGGTCCTAATTGATTCATATTTTGTTAGATCTGCATTGTAGGATTGTTTAGGGCTTTGAACTGGAACACATGTTTTGTTACTTGGATTCTTTAACTTTGTGATAGAGTAGTTTTATTTTGTGTTTTGAGTGCTTCAATTATTTCGTTATTTAGTTTTAGCACATCATTCTAGAATCTAGATCAAGCCATCTGTTCTGCATCATGATGTATGTATTTCTATATGTTTTCACTAATCGTAGAACTGGCATAGCTCGATCCTCATATTTTATTCTTAAACCTGATTGGGCATACCTTTAGCCCCATATGCTACTAATTGGACTATCCTAACCATTTAAAAAATGGGCTTCTTCCCACTTAAATGGGAGCTATTGGTGATTTTTGTCTTCTAGTGTTCATTTGTATTTTGCTAGGGGCGAGAATCGTTCAAACATCATGATATTTGGACCATGGCCCATTTACTATTGGAATTATGGATGGATTGTTTTGATCTCATCAATGTGTGCCATGTGGATCTCATCCATGTGCTCAGAATGACATGGATTCACAGGAAACAAGAAATGTGTTGCCTCTTGATGCATGGAATCCACTCTTATTATCTTTTGCTTTAAAAAAAGAAAATGAACAGAAGCCCCCCTTGAAAAAAAAAAAAAAAAAAAAACCAAAAAAAAAAATAAAATTCTATATCCATTCTGCATTGTTTTGGCGGCATGGTTGAGTGTTAATGCAGGAGATTGCAAATCCCTTTCTCCCAGTTCGAATCCGTTTTTGTGTGATCAACATACTCGGAATCCTATATCGTGTTAATAGTACTCACCCACTCACCCAAATTCTTGCCCAACAGAAGCAGAGGCCAAAGACTTGGGCTGTCGATAATTGGTTTTAAGAATCTGGGGGAGGGGGTTCTATTAAAGACATCCAATTATTTCTTCAAAAGTCCGGACGTGGCCCAAATTGGTTGCCAATATGAATAAAGAAAAGAAAACTCACCTGTTACTTATAGGTTCAGATGATTGATTTGAATTATCAATCGAATCAAATCAATTTGACTATTCGTCTGCAACAACTCTTGCTTCAATCTAACCTACGTCATTTGACAATCTTTTGCTTATCATATAAAGAGATCTGTTAAGACCATGTGCACCTCTACTTGCAGCCAACTGAGATATGTATGGGAATCTGGTTTGTGCATTAGGTGGACTCCATTGTGTAGATAACCTGGCCAAAAATTCATGTAAACTCATCAAGTAGCCGTACGCTATCAGGCGGTTATAGAAGTACTATCTGCATTCCACATCCAGTCTACATGTGGGATGACCCACCTGGTGAGTGGACCAGCGTAGTTTTCTGTAACGCCCAGGAAATTGGGGGTCGTGCATACACTCGACTCCCGAGTTCCCGAGTGTCACTTATAACTGATTTTCATTAATATGCATTTAATCAGGCTTAAATGCGCAGCTTGGAATTACTTGGAACATAAATCACATCCACAATACGTTTACTGAAATGAAAAGAGGTTAGACATATGTATATACAGGTCCAAAAATATAAAGGGGGCGCACATGACATCGCCCAACAAAATCGCAAAAGAATAGTATGTCCAAAAGAATAACGCTGAGTCCACTACTCAGTGATCCAACGCCCCATCTACTGAGCCGATGAAGACCCGCTCATCAACTGGAAGTAGGAGAACTCATCCTCCTCCTCGAGGCTCGCGTCGCTAGGGCCCTCGTACTCTGCATCACCTGCATCTACAGGCGAGTCTGGTTGGTGTTTTAAAACATCGTCCCAAAGTGTGAGTGAGTGATCAACTCAGTGGGTGCTATTAGTCTTAAGTTGTAACAAGCATCAGTTATAATATGAATTTAATGAATAGCAATCATTCATAAACAACTAACTATTCTTATTAATGCATGTGCAAGATGGATGATATGATACATGCCTTCGCTACAACGCTCCCTCGAGCGACTCCATCTAACGACGCATATGACCAACACTCCCTCAGAGCGACCTCAACTGCCGAGTTGCCACCCTAACTAGTGCGATGCAATGCGATTGTGTTAGCCGAGTTCTTAGTTAAGTTCATTCATCCAGCAGGTTGGGGAATCTGGTATACCCCACGTATCAATACCCTGAACTGGTAGCGAGGCCAAGACCCCCCAACGTGTGAGGCTAAGACCCTGCGATCCTTGATCCCGTCGGGTTCCCCATCCCCGACTTCAAGCACATGGGGAGTGCCGAGAAGAAGGGATTGCTCGCGGTCACTACGGGAAGGTGTGTGACCCTAGCGTAGGCCGACAGCTCGAACACAATGTCCCATTCCACCATGCCCGGCTCATGAGGCGGTGGATTGATTTTAATTTGGCTATCGATGGGCTACAATGGTTGTAGGGTGTTCCAGGTTCCATACATATGTGAGCAAACAGGGTTAATAAACAAGGTTGGTCAGTAAGTAGGCTAGATCGCATGAGTCAGGCGAGCACGTGACGAGCGACATCAGGTACCAGGAACCCATGTAGTCGAACTACTGCGACCCATACACACCCGCCCAAACCCATGGGTCTAGACCTAACATAGCCCTACCGATGGGACTACCGTCTCTCCTCATGTTCCTGACCAACCCGAGGGTGTGATAGTGATCCATAATATGCCAACTATCCAGGTTATCAACTAGCATAACAATATCATATTTTCATGTATCTCAATCATGCAAATCAGATACTCCTAACACGCAAACTATCATTATCATGAAACATAGTGCATATGAGTTGTGTGGGTTTGTAAGGAAGTTAAGCACTTTCTCATCTTAAGGAATCATATGCACGAGAGTAAGGAATTATACATACTATGAAGCAACACCATATGGGAAAATCAAACAAGGCATGAGCATGTAATCATCCATACACAAAATCATGTGAGAGGCAAGAACAATATCATATGAGAGCCAAACATACAAATCCATACAATTTCAACAAACACAATTCCTAGGGTTTCTCTAGATCTTCTAAATATATCATCCAAGTAATCACAATCATTAGACTCGTACTATAATTGGTGCTAGGCCACCTAAGGATAATAGTCCGCACCTTCGGGTCGTTGAAGACTTGGAAAATGACCTAGGAATGAGGGCTTTGAAGTCGATCGGCTAGAATCCTTAAAGCAAGCACTTGCATGTTAGAAATCTATGCCAATTCCTTCTCAACATATGGGTTTCAAGAAAAAGGGATGAGGGATTTACCTAAACGATCAACGGAACGATTCTTGGGGTTGTGGTGTAGGGTTTTCCTTTGGAGGAGGGATATGGACTTGCAAGATTGGGTTTCCTTGGCCCCACCTCGATCTAAGGTCCACTTTTGCTCTTCTTCACTTTCTCTTTCTTCTCTCCTTGCTCTCTAGCTCTCTCTTTACTCCCTTGGTGGTGGTAGATGTGGTGGGAGTTATAAGATAAGGAGCTAGGGTTTATTTCCTAAACTTGGGCCCTTTGGCCTTAAGTTTCCTCAAATTTCTAAAATAGCCCTCTAGGACTCCCTATTAGTGTTGGGGTGGCCCTAACACCCCCTAGGCCACCAAATTTGGTGTGTAGGTGTCTTATGGCCCGATGAAGGGTCATGCAAAGTTTGGGAACAAACGGATGAACGAATATGGGGTTTGATCATACGGTTACGATCTTTAAATGGCCCTGTGGGGTCCATTCTGGTGATTGGGGCGGTTCTGGTGGCCTTCTGGCCATGAAACTTATAGGATAGATGCTCCATGGCTTGATGAAGGGCCATGCAAAATTTGAAAATGATCGGATATGGGGTTTGGCCGTACGGGTCTGATTTGCGATCAACGGTCACCGTGCCACGATCGGGTCCCAGAATTTGTGGACGGGCGTAGGAAAATACATTAGACCTTCACCGTAAATTTAGAAGAGATCCGACGGCTGAAATGCCTGGAATTCCAGTTTCATTTGCAAGTGCCAGATTCAAAATCTGGCATTGGTGGGGTGCATTTGGCAAGTGTCAGATTCCAATTCTGGGTGTCCACTGGGTCCATGGTCCGCGATGGTCCACAAGCCCAGTGAGATCTATGCTTTTCTAAATTTTTATAATTTTCTGTCCTTCCCACGTTGTGGTATAGCCCGCACGGGCTGTTGCTAAGTGTAAACGGCCATTTGGCTCGGCGGCCCGTACTAGGTCCTATCACGACCCGTCTGGTCTACTTAGTTGGGCTAATCCTTGATTAATTTACTTGCCATACCTCACCACGAGTAGTTTAAACGAATGATCCTGCGGCAAATCCTACGTAGACGCCCTAGGACACTGTTCTGGTTGGACGGGACGTTACATTTTCGGTCCAAGTTATCTACAGGGTGGGTCTCTACTGATTCACAGTTAGGATATCCACACACATGCCGGGTGCATGTTGTGTACAAATGCGTGTGCATGTGGATATGCATGTTGGCTTAGCAAACCATAGGGCCAATCAGGATGCTGAAATATTAAAGAAAAACTAGAAGATGCCAATTCATTGCCTTCACTTCTACTGTTAAATCCATCAAGGGCTGGTTGGTAGGGGTTCTAGGCCTGACCCACCACTGACCAAGCTGAGCCTGTATTTAGGGGCCTAAGGCTGAGTTTCATACCCATTTTCTAATCAGCCCCACCCTAGCCTCGTTCCAGGCCTATTTATGATTGCTACAGATCAGCCCAGGGCCCGGGTTTTTGCCTGGATTGTGAATGGCCCTGGGTTCCAGGCCCAAGAATAAACTGGCTAAATAAAGCCAGTCCATCCCTGCCTGAGCCTCGCTCAATGCCACCCCCTTGCTCCATCCATGACAGTTAGATGATTTTATCTTTTGTTTTAATAGTCTATTAGCAGAAAGGCATTTACTTCCACACAGGCCCTGCTGGTGGTTGCAGTCTTGTGCACACTGATTTTGGGTTGGAAGTAGAATGTTTAAGCTGCTTGACCCTTCTTTTTTCTTATGATGATAGGTTTTGCAACGCCACTATAGCATGGCCGATGAGCTTTGACCAAGATGCAGGCGATGATGATAATATCAGTGTGTGCTTGGATTCTCCCGTTGAATGATTTATTCAAACTGAAAGAGGGTTATCAGTGGTTACACTGACAATGTCTTTTCATCTTTTAAATGCAAAAACGTCTCGAACCATTTTGCAATCTTGATTTCTTTTGCTATGCTTATGATTCTAACTGGTTGACCTCTCTGTTTTTCATCTCACCATTGGAGAGTTTGTTATGCTTGCTTGAATTCATCCTTTTTCATTTTGTTTGTTTAGAACTGTAAAATTAAAAAAACTTGAGGAATATCTTTAAAAATAATGAAATAAAATAAAATACTCAAGGAGAAGGCATTATGCATGTGCTAGCTGTCTATGATACTCTTGTATTCAGTGTTGTCCCCATGTCAGACTTGCTTGATTCCAAACTTATGTTACAGGGATACGGAATTACATTTAATATTTTTGTATGTTTTTATCAATACTAGTTTTTGACATTTTTATGAAGGCCTGGCTTTGGTGCATACATGTTGACCGCATCTAAATATGGTGGGTGGTGGTAAATTCCATTTTGAAGTTCGTGTTAGGATTCTGTCCACCATATTTGGATGGTGGAGATGTGTGCACCGACTATTGGTGCATACTGCTGCGGCACAATTTTTTTTGCAATTAATATTTTATTTTTATTTATTATTTATTTTTATTTTTTTGTCATTTGAGTCCTGTTTTAATACAAAGTATCGAGGTCTAGGCTTGTCACATAAGACAGATCCCTTAGCCAGGGCTTTTCAAATTCATATCTGATGTGGGTTGTTAGGGATTTGAAGGATGTGGGTATCATAGCTAGCATTTTTCTGATTTTAGCAAGACAATCCCTTTGATATTGGCAACTGAGTATCATGCTATAAGACGTGTGGTTTGTTGAGTCCATTTATTTGACTGTTTTGCCAGTTAACTGGTTGCCTCTGATATTGTTCAGAGTGATGAAATGATTCCTAAAGGGACTGGATTGCATGTGCATATGTATGTGTACATGTGTGAGAGATAGGAGGGAGTTAAACTCTTAAGACTTCTCACCACTCAGACATCGTAAGGACCGTCTCTATTGTCCAAGCACATGCCATTCTTCGCAATTTGAGAAATCACTAGGTTCCCAGTAATTACTTCAACTTTATGCCTGTTTCAACTTTATGTCAACCATCCATTTGCAGGTCATAATGGGGTGGGCTGTGCGCTTCATGAAACTCCATGAAATGCAGCATGTCATAAAGGCATCCCATTACAAACTTATACACACGCACATATATATGCATATATAATGTTGACGTTGGGCAGTCAGCGAACAGCATGTTATGAGGATGTTGAAATCGATGAGTAGCAAGATGAGGAAGGATGACAATAGAAATAGCCATTTGAGGGAATTTAGGGGTTGCATCAATAGGTAATAACATTAGGAAAAGTAGGCTTAGACGGTTTGGCCATGTGCAGTAGAGACTAAGAACAGCACCTGTCAAGAGTTACTTGGTTCAAGTTGAACGTTCTAAGAGGGCAAGAGGAAGGAAGGCCCAAAAAGACACGGGTATGGATAATAAGAAAAGATTTGATGACCTATGGTTTAACTTAGGATATGACCTATGATCTTTATATGTTCTTTTCACTTAATGGAACTCCATGCAGCTGTGACTCTGCGAGAGAATGTCTTGTCATACTGGGTTCTCCTCTGATATGTAAAAACTGGAGAGAGAGAGAGAGAGAGAGAGAGAGAGAGAGAGAGAGAGAGAGAGAGAGAGAGAGAGAGAGAGAGAGAGAGAGAGAGAGAGAGAGAGAGAGAGAGAGAGAGAGAGAGAGAGAGAGAGAGAGAGAGAGAGAGAGAGAGAGAGAGAGAGAGAGAGAGAGAGAGAGAGAGAGAGAGAGAGAGAGAGAGAGAGAGAGAGAGAGAGAGAGAGAGAGAGAGAGAGAGAGAGAGAGAGGAGGGAGGGAGAGAGGAAGGGAGGAAGGAAGGGAGAGAGAGAGAGAGGGAGAGGGAGAGGGAGAGGGAGAGGGAGGGGGAGGGGGAGGGAGGGAGGGAGGGAGGGAGGGAGGGAGGGAGGGAGAGAGAGAGAGAGAGAGAGAGAGAGAGAGAGAGAGAGAGAGAGAGAGAGAGAGAGAGAGAGAGGGAGGGAGGGAGGGAGAGATGTTTAAACAAGGGAGGACCAATCGTCAATTTGTACAGTCTATTCTTAGGTACAAGCCATGCTGCAAAAATCACATCAACTGGATGATCCTAAGCATTAGATCAATAACATGGAGAATGGATAGTCAAGATTGAGTGGATGAACTAAATGGGTTAATTCATCATCTTGAATTATCTATTTGATAGATCAGACTTTGTATTGCTTATAATTCCAAAGTAACGGTTAAATTTGATTACTCTAACAATGCAATCTATGGCTTGTAAAAAATAGACCATTGGAATAGATTAGCCTTTTTCATAGAGTTAGGATCATCCAATATTTGTGATTTTTGCACCATTGTTGCTCCCAATGGTATGATTGGGCATCGTACATCTAAATTAAAAGCTTTGGGGATGTTGCTAATGCCCCCATGAAGGTGGGGACGTTGGCAAAACCCGTGTGTGTGTGTGTGTGTGTGTGTGTGTGTGTGTGTGTGCTGGTGTGTGTGTGCATGCACATATGCATGCACGTGTCCGTGTGGGTATGCATCTGTGGAAATGGGTGTGCGTGTCCATGTGCATGTAAGCAAATGGTTATGAATTTGATTACTTAAAAGTAGTTTTAGATATGAAGGAATATAAAATAGTGAAAGTAAGCAAAAGGACAGTTGTTGGTATGGTGGTTATAGGTGTTTGCTCAGTTTTTAACTTGTATTGACCCATTAAACCAGGTGACTCAGCTTGAGTCACCACAAGTTACATCGACTTGACTTGACTGAGCCAGTCTATTCGCGAGTGAGTCACACTGGCGAGTCACTTTCCAAGTGATTCGTCCCGAAAACCTATCAAGTTGACTTGTCAGAGTTTCTGAGTCCCATGGGAAGAGTGAGAATGAGAATGCTGGTCATTAGACTTCACATTTTTATGGTTGCTTGAATGTAGTGGGCCTGAGGACATGATATATAGGGGAATTGAGTAAGACAACAATGTCCTAGGGCCCGCATATTGTTGTGACGGCACCAGTTTGGAGATGCCTGATGCTTGTGGCTAGAAATTCCTCTAGAATTTGACAGCTTCTAGTATGAATGAGAGCATCTCCTAGTATGGAATGGAATGTGGGGATTTTGACCCATGAATGTAATGGGATAGTGGTGTATTTGAAGTGGGTCTGGTACGAAATTTAGTAGGATCCTTCGGATGTGACTGGTCGCATCCGTGTTGGACGGAACAAAATAGGGCTTACATTAAAAAAAATTAGGGCAACCATAGTGACATGACTGTCAGGGTATCAAATCCTTCTACCAGTCAAGTCTTTCCTAAGAAAGACTATTGGTTGTCTTAAAGGAGTCATTGCCCTTATTCTGTGTGAAAGCTTGACAGGGTTGGCTATGTGGTCTAATTGTGAGAGACTATTATATTGGATGCAGGGCCAACCAATTTTGTTGTGTCCTAAAAGACGACGATGACCTTAATTTATTAACACTGTTATTCTCAAAATTCTCCTAACTATTTCATCATGACTCGGCAATCCCATTTAATGAGTAGATGTATGTAATATCTGTCGGGGAATCACGGAAGCACACAAAGATGAATCAAGCCAAGTATTCCAATTGCACAATCAAGCCAAATCACAAAGACTCCAAATTTAACATGGGAAAACCCTTATGGGAAAAAACCATGGCACAAAGCAACAATTATGCACAAAAAATTACAAGAGAGAGAGATTATCTGATTCGAACTTGAATCTTCCTAGCTATGCCCTTGAAAACCTAGGAACGAATTAGAAAGCCTTGAGATACCCCTATTCCCAATTACACCCTTATGTATAGCGTTTATGAGAATCACAATCGAAATAGGAAACAAATCCCGCACTTATGCAATTCTGTGTAATTCTGCGCGCACGTTCGATGGCACTTTGATGGCATTGACAGATGCATAACACCAAAACATTCTAGTGACTAAACATGGATTTTTCATATTTTTCTGATGGGACTTCGATGGCATGAACGGCTTGTCGATTGTATCGAATCCCTTTGATGTCATCAAGTAGGACACCACAAAGTGTCCAGCAACCAACATGGGATTTTCTCGATGGCATCGAGCAGCTGTCGATGGCATCGAACAACTCTTGATGGAATCGAATGGTTTGCATGTAAGCAAATGGTTACGAAATATGATTACTTAAAAAGTAGTTTTAGATACGAAGGAATATAAAATAGTGAAAGCAAGCAAATGGACAGTTGTTGGAATGGTGGTCACAGGTGTTTGCTCAGTTTTTAACTTCTATTGATCCACAAACCAGGTGACTCAGCTTGAGTCACCACAAGTTACATCGACTTGACTGAGCGAGCATGCTGGCTCGACAAATTCTGTCTATTCGAGAGCTTGTCACACTGGCAAGTGACTTGTCCTGAAAACTTGTTGGTCAAGTTGACTTGGCCGAGTTTCGAGTCTCATGGGAGTCTCATGGGAGGAGGTAGTATCAAGTATGAGAATGCTGGTCATTAGACTTCGCACTATTATGTTTTCTTGAAGGTAGTGGGCCTGAGGACATGATATAGGGGAATTGAGTAAGATAACAATGTCCTAGGGCCCACATATTAGTGTGACAGCACCAGTTTGGAGACACCTGATGCATGTGAGTAAAAGTTGCTTTTAGAATTTGACAGCTTCTAGTATGAATGAGAATATGTCCTAGTATGGAATGGGATGTGGGGTTTTTGACCCATGAATGTAATGGGATAGTATTGTATTTAAGGTGGTTACAGTACAAAATCTAGTATGATGCTTCAGATGCGACCAGTCATATCCGTGTTGAACGGAACAAAATAGGGCTTACGTTAAAAAATAAAATAAAATAAATTAGGGCAACCATAGTGACATGACTGTCGACCGGGGTATCAAATCCTTCTACCAGTCAAGTCTTTCCTAAGAAAGACTATTGGTTTGTCTTAAAGAAGTCCTCGCCCTTATTCTGTGTGAAAGCTTGACAGGGTTGGCTTTGTGGTCTAATTGTGACAGACTTTTATATTAGACATGGGGCCGACCAATTTTGTTGTGTCCTCAAAGATGATGAGACCTTTCCTTTATTTATTTACACTGTTATTCTGAATTAGACCATCTGCTGTCCGTTGATTTCGACAGTGTAGCATGCCTGTTGATCAGATCATCCTGGTTATTTGCCCGGGCGATACTTATAGTCTGGCTCACTTTTTTCATGGCTTGGATCTTCTACACAAGTGACAAATTGGCTAGGAAGATAATGTTGTATGTGAAAGTCTACATACAACATTGCATGTGAACATTTCTCATACCAGGATAGTAAATTTGCAGCACCATTTTATAGCTAAACCATCTTATTCCTGAAATGCCTTCATGCATTAAATTGTGTGTTCTACTGTATTTGGAGCATTTGTTCTTGAAATGACCCACCTCATCAGGTTTGATAAGATTGCAATCCTCTTCAAATGAAAAGGAAAAAGAATAAAAAAAGAGAGTCAATCATCCGCATCAGCATCATCATCATAGCATTGTCCCTACTCGGATTTACTAATCCTATTTCACAGATTGCATGAATCGAAACAGGAATTAAGATTGTTGTGCAAGACCCACCTTTTTTTTTTTTTGTCTTTTTTCTTTTTTCCATGTCTTGACTTTATGATCCCATTTCACCAATCACAAGAATCGAAGCAGGAATTCCATCTTCAATCCATTTGCATATAGATTAGGTGTTTGTTTGGGACTTCTCAACCAGAGACCTTTATCAAGCATATGATAAGATTAGTTGGCAGGTGCCAGAAATCCTACCAAAGGCATCCCCATTTCAAGTGACAGTTGTTAGGACTGGTCCCGTAACCAAGTGGGGGTTTTTTTTTTTTTCTTCTTTTTTGTTGGAAGAGCACATAAGTTGGTTTGTCATATCTATCATATAATCGTTAGCTTGATGACTGTCCACTTTCACTTTTGTTTGAACAACAAACAACTTCATTAATGTAAAAAAGTAATCATCATCTCCCATGCTTTACCCAACTAATTGGGCTTGGTTTCCACATTAGTAATGGTTTTTTGATCCATGATCTACAACTTTTCAACACCATGATTTTTTTTTTTTGGGTTAATTTTGGTAATACAATAGCAGAACTTTGTAGTATTATTATAATACCAGATGTAGAAAAAAGGGTGCAGGTACCAAAAAGAAGGGTAGGTGTATATGGTGGCCCACTTAAATGTCATGCATTTGATGGTTGGTTAGTCTTTGTGACTCCTTGACTAATCAGACTCTTTCATCAATCCCTCGCCTGCGTCGGAGCTTTTCTTCAGTTCAGAAGACTTAACTCTGTAGGCCCACTTCCAATCAGCGGGCTGCAGTTTCTGCTATCGAGCGAGAATCCTGATATCCATTGAATTGAGCCCTTGAATTTTGCACCAAAAAGTTCAGTAGCCAACCATCTATGTGCAAGGGAATGATTACAGAACCGAGAGAAGATTATTACAAGCAGATTAGATTCTTCCATGGGCCCCACTTGTTTCTTCCCGGCAGCCCATGTGCTGTGTAATGAATGCGATAGCGAAAGCCCATGTTTGGTGTGATGTGCAGCAGGTTTGGGTCGGCCCCCACAGTGGGACATCGATTCGGACTACTGAGAAGACCCACATCTGAAAGATCACTGTAAAGCATTCGATAGCGAAAGCCCATGTTGTGCATGGTGTGTGGTGTGTATGCTTTGGCCCCCAAGGCGGGGCGGGGCGTCGAGTCAGTTGACTAAGAAGATGTGTTGGATGGGTGTGATGAATGGGTTATCTGGACCCACTATCGTATGGAATTCTGGTATTCCCATTTGAGATGTACGTGTACAAGTTCAATGTGATGGGCAGCGTGTTGAAAGGGCCACCCAGAGATAGAATATCTAAATGAGGCCCACATTGACTACCAAGCTGTTGTTGACCAGTCAAAGTCTCTCTAACAGACTTCATGAGAATTCATCTTCCACCACCTGAGGATATATGTATAGGTCTTTGGGACCTTAGCTTGTACCGGTGGGACCCATCTTCTGATCTAGAATAATGAGGGGCCACGAACGAATGATGATAGAGCAGATCGACGGTTAGGAAAAGAAATGGGTGACGGTCTAGATCCAATGACAAAGGTCGAAGATCGAATGGTTGGAATATTCCAATCTGGTATGTTTTGTGATCCATCTATGAATCAATTGGCCAGATTTTTGAATCTTGTGGTCAGCATGATCGGTTGCATCCGTTGGATGGGTTGGATGTTACACATATATCATATAGGCCCTATAATTCTCTACTTCGCTACCATTAAAGGGAAAATAAATGAGTATATTTTAGTAATTCTCGATTGACAAGCATCCCTCGGAATATTCAGTTGTCCAGGCATTCTTTAAACTCCCAGGAATTTTTGCAGTAAAAATTCCAAATTGATATGGGATGTGCCTGTGGAATAGAGCTGGGCACCGGACGACTCGACTCGTCTGACTTGTTCGACCCGATTCGATCTGAACCGAGTAGGCTTCGCCCTATCTAAACTCAAACTGAGTCGAGTCTGAGTGACCCAGTAACTCGACCCAACTCAGCCTGAAACTTGATTCGAAACCCAACTTGACTCGGATTCGGTGTATATATATATATAGTTTTTAAGTATCTCTTAACTTACCCACTGCATCCGACCTCGATCCGAGCCCAAACTCATCTCTTCCTCTCTCCCACCCTCATCCTCCTCTTCCAAATCGGGCAGCCACCCACCACTATCACCACCCTCTTCCTCCTCCTCTCTCTCGTCTCCACTCCCTCTCTCCCTCATCTCTCGATCTGACCCAGTGCTAACTCGACTCGACTGACTCGGTACTTTTGACAGGTTCAGACTCGGTCCGGATCAGTCCAGGGCACACCGGACTCAGATCGGGTGAGGCATGCCCTACTTGGTACCGAGTAGGGTCGAGTTCGGGTCAAGCATATTTCACAACCAAATCGAGTCGGGTCAGCCCTAACTCGGTCCGACTCAACTTGATGCCCAGCTCTACTGTGGAATATCGTGGTGGGGCCTACTTATTGCATACGTACCAATGGCACATGTATTGGGATGGACGGTGGCGTACAGATCATTCCCCGAAATTATTAAATTGTAGCAACAATAAAGCACGAGTATCTATCCTTTGACTGGTCCAAGTCTTTCTACATAGACCGGTTCTCTGGACTGTGTGAATCGGTTGACTCGGGCCCCACATCATACGGACCCCTATTTATGGTTTAGATGCATGGACGGCCCAGATTAAATGCCTTTCCCACTTTCTTTAGAGATAAAGGGTAAGCTTTTCTCACCTTTGCCACCTTGCACGTACAAGTTGAAAACAGATTGATTGTGACCCCGGTCCACTACGATATGTGTTTTATATCCGCACCGTCCATCCATCTTGCTATATCATTTTAGGGCATGAGACAAAAATTGAAACACATTTGAAGCAGATGTGGACACACGAGAAAAGACCGGGGATAATGACACCCACCGTTGAAACCATCCTAGGGCCCACCGTAATGTTTATTTACCATCCAATCTGTGGATACGGTGACACAGGCCGGGATGAAGGGAAAACGCAAATATCAGCTTGATTCAAAACTTTTTGCGGGCCTGAAGAAGTTTTTTAATGGTGGTGTGGTCCACTTGAGATTTTGATCTACTTCATTTTTGGGATCACACACTAAAATGATATGGAAAAACGGATGGACGGCATGGATAAATACAAACATCACAGTGGGCCCCACAGTGCCTAACACCAACCAATCCGCTTTCTAGCAAGTTGGTGTTCTTCATCAGGTAGGCCTCACAGTCTGTCCCCCTGACCTGAAATGTAGCCAGCCTGCTCATCAGGTGGGGCGCGAATTTCCTACAATGGGCCCACCTTGATGTGTGTGTGTGTGACATCCACTCCGTTCATTTTTATGCCACGTCATGTTGGAGGCCGATCTAAAATTTAAGTCGGCCACAACACAAGGGACAGTAGGGATGGAGACACCCACCACTGTAGCCTTACTGGGCCACTCCTACCATGAATTGTTGGATATTTTTGTTGTCTAGTTTTTCTTACATGTGGCCCACCTGATTTTTTATGAGTGCATATATATATGGGCCTGCCTGATGAACGGCTCAGATCTTGCGTCATGTGCACTCGCTTGTATGTATGCCTGCGAGTAGGATTCTTTTATCTTATCTTACTCTACAAGTAACCTTGAAAAGGCCTTTTCATCCCAAGACCATTCAAGTTACAGAAAGTTTCAATCATGACCCGTCTCTACGATGCATGGAGATGGACCTGAGACCGGAACCGTTCATCCGTCAGTGATGGTGGGCCACGGTTTGTGAGTTACAATTATCACGTATTTTTGGTCTTTAATGGACGTGGATTACTAGGATAGCACTGCTGACTCTGACCCGACTGTGATGGACGTGTTTTATCAAGACGCGGTTTGGCCGGTGACCGACCCCAACACCAAACAGCTAGCTGGTGTCTAAGCTATATGAGCCCAGCATGATGTATCAATTTCATTTTAGAGCATCAAAATGAGGCATATCCAAATCTCAAGACCACACAAAGCACAGGTATAAAGATGCCCACCATTCAAACCTTCCTAGGGTCCACCCTAAAGTTTATTTGCCATCCAACTTGTTCATAAAGTCATATAGACTTGGAAGAAAGGAAAACACAAATATCGTTTAATGGTAAGCGTTTAATTCCCATTTATTTCTTTAATATGGTGCGCTTAGCTTTCAATATGTCTCCTTTTTAGTTTTGTGCCCTGAAATGATCCCGAAAAATGGATGGACAGCATAGATAAAATATATACATTATAGTGGGCACCACGAAGTGGGGTCACCAGGAAGTAATGGGTCTTAAGGCAATCCGCATGGGTTTTTAATGGGAACCGTTGGCCATTTCTTTAACGGTCCACCAGCAACCCATATCCTTGTAGAAAAGATGGGATGACAGTTGCATGTGATTATAAAATTATAGATGTTTTGTGTATGGTCTAAAAGCTGTCATGATCTAATTTTGGATACCTGGTATATACTTCGAACTTAAGATCCACGTTATGACTTGCATACTAAGCGGATTTAAATTATTTGATGTGTTTACACAAAATTCATCTATCTAGCAGTGCTACTATAAAATCTAGATTCCATTCATACTTAGCCACATCTTATAAATAAAAAATTAATCATGCAGTTAAATAATTAATTATTAACATATTTAAGGGCTATTCCATTGAGAGTTTTATGCAATAAAATAAATATTGTCCAACAAACTTAAAGAAAGAAATAATAATTTAAGAACATCAAATGAAATTAAAATGATATATAATGGCTAGTATAGGGTAGCAATTTCTTCTTATGTCGAGTAGGGCTATGTGTCCCTTGGGTCCTTTTCTGGTTCTGGCTCACCCTCAATTATATTTGTATGATTTTACATCAATATAAGGTAAAGTGGCCAAATCTAATGAGAAGTTCTGACATAGTTCTTCACATAAAATTAGAATAGAATAATAAGAATCATATTTAAATATAATTAAGATTAGAATGAAATGCAAATATCATATAATGCGTGAATGCATAAATGCATCTAGTGAGAATCCATCCACTTGCTTGAGTTGAAAACCCATCAATTCGCATCTAACCTTGGTAAATTTTTACCATTTGGGAGGCATTGCCTATGCTCGCATCTACTACTTAAGTAGGTTTTCAATAATATAGTAGGATTTTGATAATAATTCTACTATGTATACCATTGAGGAAGGTTCCTTAGGAATTCAGTACGTGTTGTGCATGCAAATGATGCATGTACAAGCATATTAAGTAGTCATAAATGATATATCATATGATTATTCTCATATTTAGATTTGAATCATTATAATTTTCATGCTAACTGATAATATCATCATAACCATCAATTCATAATTATATCTATTTGACAAATTAGAAACGGTATGTCATGACATGCCAAAATAAGGTACCAGACTAATTAGAGAGGTGCAACTCAAGTTTGTGAGGCATATCCTCAGCCAATTGGGAAAACATGAGTTACCCGAGATTTGTTTCTTTTCCCACTTCAAATGAAACAAATAAGGTAACTTTTGTCCAATTCAATATATATCCTCACCACCAGACACATGGCGTGCATGTAAACAAGTAGCTTACACATATAAATCATCAATAACTACCTTGATTTTTAATGAAGTCATTGATGCCTGCATGGGTTATTGCAGTATATTTTGAGCAGATTGTTTCATTGAAGATGAGTTTGTAAGAGTATAGTACATGTGTCTGTCCATGTACATGTATCTACCCATATAGCTCTTTAGAATATATATATTCTTCCATATAGCTATCTACAGCATGTAGATCTGTATAGACAAATCCTATACTTTAACATGTATAATATGTATTTTGGCATCTTTCGTGTATATAGCTGGTGTACCCGTTGCACAAATACATGTATTTAATTCCTTCTTTATGAATATTTAGGAAGAAATAGTCCTTTTGAGGAGTTTATTCTGGTTCTCTCTGCCAATATCAGTTCTTCATGCGTCCACCAATGTTCGACCCATATATTGCAACATACTGTCGACGTTCTTGAGTCTTATGTAATGGCACCCACAGCTAGCAGGGCTAAAGATGAATGGTTAATTAAGATTGCATTTGAATGTGAATTTATGCTGTGAAGGTTGGACTTTGTAGTTTGTAACAATGTAGGGTGTGGATGTTTTGGGTTGTCAATTTAACTGAAGTTTAATGGCATCCACAGTGGGCCCCTAAGGATGAAGGGTTCTCATGAGAGAGAGAGAGAGAGAGAGAGAGAGAGAGAGAGAGAGAGAGAGAGAGAGAGAGAGAGAGATCTTGACTAACTATTCTAAATACGGTCTTTAATGAAACTTCTCTTAAACTCTTACAAGTTAGACAGAGACAAATAGCCTATCATATGTGCACAATATGAACAAGACTAAAGAGGTCTCCCTTGTCTGCCAGCTGGCACAATGCTCGGCCCCCCAAATTTCTAGTTTGGGCCCAATTTGATGTCATTTGGAAGACTTTTCTACTTTTGATGGGACCCACCCATTCCTATCTTTGGACCCTAATACACGGCCTAGGGGAGAATTTCTTCACAAAGATCTCATAGACCCAATGCACCATGTGCTGGATTAACGGGAGAGAACGCTGATTGGTCCCCGGCGACGACGCGGTGTATAAAAAAAGAAAAGAAAAAAAAAGAACAAAAAAAATGCTCGTTGGATATGCTACGGTATCTGCATGTGCCCTCCAACTAACCACCAAATACAATATACAATGCCCTAACATTCTGTAAAGAGTCATGCTTTTTTTAATTCATAATAGTTTAAAGGGATACTCGGATTTAGATGCCCTAATGACATCATTATCAAAGATCTTAGCTTATTTTCTAAAAGGATTTGGCCGGCTTGTATTTTGCATCATTGCAAGGAGATTCGTTGACGTGTACGGGCTGCAGATGTTATAAAATTCTCTACTAAAAATCAAACAAAAATCACAATGGTTCAAGATTCTTTAGAAAAATAATAGTTCTTTTATAATTCGCAAATTATGTGAGCAATTGTTGAATCGTTTGCAAATGATATCCAATACAAAATCCAAATCAAATGATTTCATCGACTTTTCTCTAATCATGACTAATTGCCTTGCTGATCTTGTGGTTAAGATAAACATGATGTGGAATTGGTTCTTTAGAATTACAATATTTTATGTAGTTGTGAGTTTATGGAAGGTTTGCTCTAAATAGATCTGATTAAATCAGACAAGGGTGCTCAAGCATATCTGATACCATCAAATGGTATAGATCCGATGAGAGAAATAGATCTAGTTGGATGGTATAGATCTGGCAAGATCAATGGACCCACTGATCAGAGAAGAGGAAAATGCTGGACTAACGGTTTAGATTAGAGATAAGCTTTGATACCATGTTATAATTGAAAGGAGGTGGAAAGTTATACATCATTAAGTTAATCCAACCAATAATATATATCGACATGTATACAGTTAGACAAGACATGCTATGTACAGCTATGGATACACACATATATACACAACACACGTTAAGTGTATATTAACAATTTTAATTAAGAGAGTCTTCAAGTGAATTTATAAGTTCACGGGTGGTTGTCCATTATTTTCTATGGTGTGGCTGCTAAATGCTTTGATTTGCCGGTTTTTGGGTTGTCCCATTTTCGTTGTAGTGGGACTTGACATATGATGAAAACTGGTACTCGAAAACCTAAGCGACTTGAAAACTTGGGCAAGTGTTTCACAGTTTTTAAATACTACTACGAAGTAACATATAAATAATGCCTGAGTTGTGTTGTTTTTCAAAATTTGTTAAGTTTTATTTTCAAGTGAGTCGAGGTTCTCTTGAGTTGCGACAGGATCAAGTTTTCATCCTAGTCTTGGTGTAATCTAGTTGACTCGATTTGACTGGAGTGAGTTTTGTAAAATCTTTTGGAGTTTTTAAAATTTGCCATATACAAGGCACGGTGGGCTGCACAACAAATATTTTCTCTAGCAAGTTGAGGAGGTTATTTTTAATTGATGCTAACACATGTAAGCCCTTTGACAGGGTGTGATAATGCATGGTTAATGGTGCAGGGAGGGATATGATGAGGTTAATCACTATTTTCCTTAACGAATAACTACTCCTAATCCACGGAGCTAATGCAACTCCTCATGAAGCTTTCTTGAATTCATGAGGGATAAAAGCATAAATAATTTCTAATTAATTTAAAATAATTTGATCAATGATAAAATAAAATAAAATTATAACCCTTTAAATAATGAGTTCAAACCCAGGTTGAAGTTTTAGACCTAGACTCCAACTCAAACACCTTAAAACGGTGACTTTGTAGTTTTCGACCAAAATAAGTATCCAATGTGGCCCAACCATGTCATTCTCCTAACTTTCTGAAGCCATTTTCATGTTGGGCACGACTTCTACAATTCAATATATAAAATATTATACTCTAATTAAAACTTACTATTTATAATAAAAAGGAAAATAAATGAGACTTTTGACCTTCAATATGATAAAATCTCATAAATCCGACATGGGCAACCCAATATAGTAGGGTTGGTTGGTTTTAGTATGTTTTTATATTCCAAAATCATATATAATATGTCGAAAAACTCATCCTAATTTACGAGATAAGACTAATTTAATGTTCTAATTGTCCAAATCATTTCTACCTCTGATCATGCCTTCTCTAGTCCATCTTTGCCAAGAAAGTGTCCGTAGCCTGCTCTACATCAGCTAATTGAATTAATGTCCAAATTGCAATGATCTTTTTTTAAGTATTATTCTCAAGGAAAGCACTTAAATTGTAATCACATTCTTTCCATGTGCGAGTCCAATACCTCTATGTTAACAATGCATGAGGTAATTTCAACTTGCAAAACGATTGAATGGTGCATCCAAACATGCCCTAGTAGGTTTTTATTGAAATGAATATTAGACAAAAAAAAAAATCTAGGTTTGTTAATTCACACACTTGTGGGAGCCATACAAATGCACACACAGGCTCATGTGTCACATTGTGACACTTTCGTGACATCTCAGCTTTCCATCAAGTGGATTAGACTTTTTAGATCTTCGGCAGAAAATTAGGCCATTTCCCACCTCAAGTGGGTCACACAACATATAAAAGATATGGCTTGAAAACACAAATTACCCATCAATTTGCAAGTAGCTGCCCACATCAAGGATTATTTTCAACCTTTTGGAAAGCTCGTATCATACACATGTGTTTCACATTTGCACGTGTGGATGTTTACAGACCTCAGAAATGTCGCTTGCAGAACGGAATATAAGTCCATGCCAACATTTTTTTCCAAGTTGACTTTGTATCCACAGCGAATATATCCGATCGACGTGATCAGTGCCATCTGGCCGATGGGGGACCTTCTAAAATCTCAAACAAACGGTCTGGATCATGACGAGGTGAGACATGGAACAGAAGGGGGTCTGGATCATCACGCGATGGGACCTGAGATGCTGGTTGGGGCCCACTGTGATGTTTGTGAGAAATCTACCATGTCCATCCGTTTTTTGAGATTATTATAGGACATGCAACCAAAAATGAGGTGGATACAAAACTCAAGTTAGTCACACGAGAGGGAAATTTGGGGAAAGAAATTCTCACCGTTAAAACCTTTTTTGGCTCCGCCTTGATGTTCATATGCCATCCAAACCGTTTATAAGGTCAATCCCACTGGGATGAAGTGAAAACACACACACAAAAAAAATCTTGATCGAAAACTTTTATGGCCATAAAATTGTTTCAACGGTGCTCACTGGATCCCCACTATTTCCTTTAGTGTGATCCAATTGAGTTTTGTATCTACCTGACTTTTAGTCGATATCTTAAGGGCCTGTTTGGCCGGCTGGATTAGATGGGCTTAGGTGGGATGGAATTGCATCGGGTCCTGTGCCAATTCCACATGTTTGGGAAGAGTGGAAAAGCTTGGAAGTAGGCTAGATGGAATCGTCTTGGGTCCGTGCTAATATCACTCAATGGTAGCAAGTTGTGTAGGTCCCAGCATGATGTGTGGACTATATCCACACCGTCCACCCATTTTTTGAGATGATTTTAGAGCATGGGCCAAAAATCCAGGTAGATCTAAAGCTCAAGTGGACCCCACCATAGAAAGCAATGGGGATTGAATACTTACCGTTGAAAACTTCTTCGGGGCCACATAAGTTTTGGATCTGCCTCAATTTTAGGCCCATGCAATAAAATGAGGTTAGAAAACAAATGAACGGTTTAGATATAACACATGTATGTTATTGTCGATAGTTTCAAATGATGGTGGGTATATCTTTTCAATGTACCGCCCGTATTACAAACAAAAAAAGAATTAAGGTTATCCCACGGTAACAGGGAACAGTCCCTGCCATGGGTAATAATGATGTTTTTTGAATCCCATCCCACATAATACCGTGGGATCGGTCCGGCCAAACAGGCCCTAAAATAAGCTCAAAAAAAGGATGTACGGGGTGGATTTCTCTCAAACATTTCAGTGGGCCCCACCCAGCATCGTTCGCATTAACTTCCTGCTCAAGGCTTCTGCAGGAAATCCGCGTGCAGAAGGGCGAGCCACCTACGCTTTCCTCGTTCGTCGTATCGCCCACCCATGGTGGGGCTCGACAAGTCAAAGTCAACGACAAAGTTCTTTAATCTTTATTTGTTTTTGTTTTTCCCCCCCTTTTTTTAACATTTATGCCCACATGTCACCCTAATGACGTCATGTGGTTTTTCTTGGAAGTTTCTAATAATTAAGTAATGGATTAGCTACCGATATCCTATCACCATTTTCTGTGGTGCTCTCTCGTCCACTTTGCAACCATATACTTGATAAAGACCGTCCGAGTAATAGGTACGCGGCTTGCCTAAGTGGGGCCCACTGTGATGTTTGTGAGAAATCCAACTGTCCATCTGATTTTTCAGTTCAGGTTAGAACTTTTTTTTTTTTACACACGCACACACACCCCCACACACACACGCTGGTGGAATTTCACCACCTATGGATACTCGAACCCTTGACCGGGAGTTCAAACTCCCGAGAGTCTACCACCCGAGAAAGAGTAAGGACCCAGTTCAGGTTTAGAACATGAGCTAGAAAAATGGAGGGATCCAAATCTCGGGGCCACGTGACAGGAAAAAGTGGGGAGCGAAATCCTTACCGTTGTAGCCTTTCCTGACTCCACCTAAACCCTTCATAAGATCATTCCAATTGGGATGAACTCAAAACAAAAAAAATGTTAGCTTGGTCTATTAATATTTCAACGGTGAGCATTCAATCCCCACTGTTAGCTGTCTTCGGCCCACTTTAATTTTAGCCTTGCCTCATTTTCGAAGCTCATGTCCATGAGCTGGCAAAACAGATGGACAGCCTGGATTTGCCACAAACATCACAGTGAGCCCCACCTAGCTTCCGCGTCCCATGTTGAGTCCGGGGAAAATAAGACTGATCGAACAATCCTATCCAGATGAATGTACAGAAAAAATGGTTAGTGGTCTATAGTGAGCGGGAAAAATCTGGAAGTTAGAACCGTTTGATCAGTTTCATCTTGTGAGCAGTCCAACATTTCAATGGATCGGATTGCCGTATTGTCCTTTGCATGGGCGGTGGATGAGAGTCACCACTTCTTCGAAAGTGGTGGCAAACGCAATGTGTGAACTGCAACCGTCAACTAGTTTAGTAGTTACCAGAATCTTACAAACGGTGGTGACTCCTTTTGGTGGACGGTGGTCACTTTTGACCCGATGTGGCATGTGACTCTGAGTCTGAGGAAGTATTTTTACTAACGATTGAATCTCGATGGGCAGGATCAAACGGTTAGGATCGTCTTACCGGGGTCAGTTTCTGGTTATGCTTCATCCACGGTAAGGCGCAGGATTTATACGGACGAGATTGCGTGTTGGGTGGAACATAACCATATGCGGATTGGGTGGCGACCCCCACACCACCAAGATACCTGATGACTGGACTTTGTGGGGCCAACCGTGATGTATGCATTTAATCCACACCGTTCATCCGTTTTGTCAGCTCATTTAATGGCATGAAACCAAAATTGAAGGTTTAAGTGGACGGCACAACAGGAAATAGTGGGGAAATGGCAACCACCGTTGAAATATTCATAGGTCCACCGTGATGTTTATTTGCCATTCAAACCTGTTCTTAAGATCAGACGGACTTAGATGCAGGAAAAACACAAATATCAGCTTAATCCAAAACTTCTGTAGCCCTGGAGAAGTTTTCAACCGTAGGTGCTCAATCTCCACTGTTTGATGTAGTGTGGTCCATTTGAACTTTTGACATGATTCAATTTCGGGCTTATTCCTATAATAATATCCAAAAACTAATGGATGGAGTGGATAAAACATATACATCCTGTGGGCTTATTCCACAATCCAAGTCCGCTCCAGCCGAGATCCTTTACTCCGCGTCCGTACGTCGCGTGCACCGGTCATATAGTGCACACGGTCCGGACATGACCGCGCAAACGTGTCCTCAACAGACCGCGTCTTGTGGTCCGCGGACTAGTAAAGTGACTTTGCAGGACTCTGTTGAGTCAAACATACGTAAGAGTAGGTTCCAGGAATAACCATTCCATTTTCAAAGTTTAACACACACACACACACACACACATATATATATATATATATATATATATATATATATATATATATATATATATATATATATAAGTAGTGGTCTCCTGTCCACCGTACTACAGGAGACCTTTGTGCGGACCAAGCCAAACTTGCTTCGACAGAGTGGTTGGGGCTGGGATTACTTAGAACGGGTAGCCCCAAGATGATGCATTTATTTTTCTTCCTGTGACCCACCCAACTCATAAATCTGTAAAAGTTAGACGATGTGGATTTTATATATGAATCGCAGTAATGCCAACCTCAAACACACTTAGAGAAGCTGTATGATGGATTTAAAAAAGGTGCTTAAAAAGTCTTCTACAATACAATGCCCATGAGACCATTACTCTCATATATATATATATATATATATGCAGAATTTACATTGGGGTTCCTTTTAAAAAAGAAGTTTTTACTAAGGTACCTCATTAATCATTACAAAAAGGGGTGGCAGTTCATAGGGGCGGGCCACACATGATGTTCATGTAGATTCCACCATGGGCACCACGTTCACCATCCACTCACTATTCCCTCAAAACTCAGCTCCATCCATTGTTCAGTTGAACGTTGGAAGAAGCATGTAGGACAATACTCACCCTCTAAACTGTTGTATTTGGCGTGGGCCAAATTAATTATGGATGAGCTTCCTTTTTAAAAATTAAGATCAAATATTTTTATTATTTAATACTTAATTTTGATATGACATCTAATGGTTAGAGTAAATTTCATATACTTACGAGTGAGTGAATGTGATCTCTCTCAACTATTTCCTTTATGGCTCACCTGAAACACGCATGGGACGGCTCCACCTTTTGGTCCTAAACTTAAGGTGCACTTAAACATCTAATGGTTTGAGTGGATTTCACATGCACGTCATGGTGGGCCCTATCATAAATCAAGGGCAAGTGTCACTCACCCAACTGTTAAAAAAGGAAAAAACAAAACGCACATACAAGTTAACGTGTACATAAGCTGGGACCACTCCCACTCATGACTTCTTTGACTGGTCCAGTCGAATGAGTCTAAGGTGAGCTGGATGAGTATTAGACCCATTTGTGTGAAAAAGGAGTCTATTGGACAACCCGTGTCCCGGAAACCTGTGGGTCAACTTGTTAAGTTTCCAATAAGAGTTGATGAGATTTTGAACTATAACGAGTGTTGGGTCAATTATAGTTCGAATGCATTGACAATAGCCAAGGAATACATGTGGACTACATTGCTAACTATGTTTGGCAGCTTTTAAATGGAATGGATTTTGATAATCTAGCAATTGGAATCAACAACTCACTAGTTATCATATTTTTAGGTGTTTGTTTAAACTATAATTATGGCTCGTGAATCGAGAGTCAATTATCCTTATAAATGAAGTATGTAAAGTAAGATTATAATCATTACATTTTTATATTGTGAAATTATAAATTTTTTAATAATTTTTTAATGAAAAAAATCATCATGACAATCAAATGTAAGTATTGTCACCACACAATTATCAAAGTAAATAATTATTATCTATTTATAGGGCCGTATATTACCTAATGATTGGTTGGTGCTCTATGGGACCCACCATGATGTATATGTTTTATCCACACCATTCATCTATTTTTCCATATCATTTTATTACATGATCTCAGAAATGAGGCGGATTTGGATCTAAAGTGGACCACACCGTAAGAAAACAATGGCAATTGAATACTCATAATTAAAAACTTCATAGGGCCTAATATAATGTTTATTTTCCATCAACTTGTTTCAAGAGAAAAAAGCAAATACCAGATTTATCCAAAACTTTTGTGGCCCTAAGGAAGTTTTTAGTGGTGGGCTTTCAACTACCTTTGTTCCGTGCAGTAGTCCACCCGAGATTTCAATTTACTTCATTGTAATTGATGGTATTCAGAATCTATATGAAATGAAATCCTGTAATTTTACTGTGATTTTTTTAAAAAGTGCTTTTTGGCAACTTAAATATGGATAATCTAAATCATGAGCCATCCCAAAGTAGGGTGCATTGTTTAGCAATTGGCACAAGCTACTTTACACACACACACACATATATCATGACAGGTTTGCTAACCCAGCACATGTGCCTCGTGCCGCACCTTTACTCACCACACGTGTCAATCTAACAAGTATGGTGGAATCTGAGCCGTCCAAGGGATGGAGCCCACAATGAAGATCAATGCATATATGAGAAAACAGTAAAATGCCCTATAAGAAAACAACAGACCGTTTAACCAAGTATCGAATTCAGCATATATGTGCAGCTTGCCTGAAGAGCAGACCATTTTAAATATTGTGTATGTTCACCTACATGGTGGGCCCCACCTTATGAACCGGTGAGATCTCCCATAAAAATGTACCACACACGTTAGAGGCTATCCCATATTGCACACATTTTTAGGGTGGCCTCCAAGTAGGGATACGGATTGGCTACGTCCCCTGTCACCAGCCAATAGCTGGTGTCGGTGCTCTGTGGGCCCCACCATGATGTATTTCTTTCATCCATGCCGTAAATATATTTTTCTAGATCATTTTATGGAATGATACAAAAAATGATGTATATCCCAATCTCAAGTGGACCACAATACATGAAGCAGTGTTAACCATTAAAAACTTTTTGGGGCCCCTAAAAGTTTTGGATCAGGCTGATATTTGGTTTTTTTTTTTTTTTTAATTACCTTCATCTAGGTCTGTATGACCTAATCAACAGATTGGATGTCAAATAAACAGTACAGTGGTCCTGAGGAGGATTTTAATGGTGGATATCCAATCACTATTGTGTTTCCTATGGTGTGGTCCACTTGAGATTTATATCCCTCTCATTTTTGGGATTAAGACATAAAATGATCTTTAAAAATGGATGAACCGCATAGACGAAACACATATATCATGGTGGGGCCCACAGAGCACCGACCACCAGCCACCGGGATGGTGGCAGGGGGAGTAGCCAATCCGTCTCCCCAAATAGTGGTGAATTGCAACATACATGTAAATAAGGGTTTGGATGTTATACAAAGAACACGTGGACCCTACAATCATGAAAGCCACCGGTCTAACATGCAGTCCAACTACTTAGGGAAATGAATCTGTAAATCAGGGGATAATGGTTGGAGAACCTGAAATTAATTACATAGAGGTGCTTTTTTAGGAATGAAATTACAAAAATGTCTTCATTTATTTTTTATTTTAAAGTATTGAAAGTTAAGACTTGTGGAGTCCACCTACCATACCAATAACGTCCAACCCGGCCAAGGGATGCAACCCACGTGGTGATGACACCAACAAAACATCATGATGATGAAATCATTTGATTGGCAATACTTGAATTAGGATAATTTAATAGTGTTTATTAATTTTTTAAGCGTTGGCTAACCTTATGGCTTGATCCATCATATTTTTGGTTCATCTAATAATAATGTTGGCATGCATATGCCAGATAATTTGATGTGAGACATATCAGGTGAGCCTCAAAATGCTTGATTTTATGCTTTGTTGTAAAAATAAGAATTTGGATCATCTGCTCGTGACAAACATAAAAAACTATTTGTTACATTGTGATTAGGCCACATCATTACAGACTGCATTTAATGCAGTAGGGCTGACAACATTAGTGATGATGTGGTTTAAGAAAACTGGAAAAATCTGTTCCGTGGCAAATAAAGGACCTGAATTCAAACAATAATAATAGTAAAAGGGGACAAAGATGTAATTTCTCATTTGAAAAAAAGTCTAAATGTGAATATAGGTTCGTTCAGGGAGGCACTGTTGATAAATTCAAATTCGTAAAAGAATTTTGTAATCCTTATATCAAAAGGCTGAGGCACTTTTTGGCAAAACATAATTATTAAGGCATTCCCCCCAAAAATATCCCATTCAAGTATACAAAAGATGAATGTACGATTGTGGGAAGAAAAGTGGCTTCTCGATGGTTGATAGATTTAGCAAGTACATCCAGCCATTGACTACCTCTATTTCCATTTGAGGACAGACAGAGGCCTTAATTCTATGGGCGAAGTGTTCAAACATACTTTTTACTACTATCTCTGCCAGCAGCACATGACTCAGTTAAATTCTTCCACGTAGGGTCACTAGGTCAGCTCTCTTCCACTCCTATTTACTCATTGTCTAAAGCAGGTGTGGTGCAAATCAGCTAATGCATATGCCAGCATGGGCTATAGATGAAATATCCAAGCCATCCATCATGTAGACCTCATCATGTAGATCTCACCATGTGGATGCTACCGCCAAAGGGTAAAAGGTATTCCACTCAGTGGGTGTGACCATGTATGGGTGCGCATTAGTGCCCATCATTTTTGCAACATGGCATGTGCCTTTCTATTTCTAGATAATTTCCTTCCTTTGGTTACTTGTTTGAAAATCAGTTTGTGATTGGCCCGCATCATTGCATAACTGTATTTTCATTGGAAAACAAATTACATCGAACACAACAGATGTCTGTAGTGCTCTGTTTGTTGAAATTTTTTATTTATAAAATACATAAAATATTTAAAAATTTTATTTTTCTTCTACAATGGTTTTGAAATTTTCAAAAGAAAAATATGTTTTCTTTAATCCCACATTTGAATCATCCAAGTCCAATGGATACCATTAGAATCAGATCCCATTATGATTGGGCGCAACTCCTAAAGCCTAATGGATGAAGAGTTATAATCAAGCTAAAACTTACTATTTATAGTAAAAACAGAATTAAACTTGGAATTAAACTGTGGATATAATGAAATCTTGCAAATTTGGCATGGCAACCTAGCTTGGTTGGCTAAAGTAGCTTGTCCTACCCCAAAATCATATATGGTACATCAAGTAACTCATTCTGATTTACGAGATATGCATATTTTAAGGTTTCGGTGGTTTAGATGACTTCTGTCTCTGATACTTTTTCTGATCCATCTTGGACACGTGACCCCGCTCTACATCACCTGTCTTAGGATAATCCATCAGCTGATAAAAAAGCATCATTTATGTCCATTACAAGAAGAATCTATCCTAAAAAGTAAAGATCCGTATGAAAAGATGAATTTATCCTTTTTTGTGTTGGTCCATTTCAATGCATACTTTCATTGTACTTTTTTGTGGCTCAAAATAGAGTGCATCGCTGGACACGATCCAGTACCCTGCCGGATGCAATCGGTGTCTTTTTCACCATGATGCAGCTGTTCTAATAAAAAATACTGACTGCAAAACTGTCATTTACCCATGTACTAGAAAATATAGAGGAAAATGACATTTTAACCATTAAACTATAGCTATTGTCAAACATGGCGCCATATAATTTATAGGATTGACCCTTTCTCCTCACCTGAAATATATAAGAAAGATTAACGGTTAGCTTTCCACACATGTGGCACATGCAAGCAAGATGTGCTCATAACATGGGTCTGTCACTGTTTGATCATCTGGCTGTCAGACGGTCGGGAAAAGATCCAAGCCACTCATAACATTGGCAGACCATTATCAAATGATTTGGACGGTTAGATGGTGTAAAACTTGTATTACTTTAATGTTGCAAACGTGGGCCAATTTAAGCACTGTACGGAACTGATTGGATATCGCAAACATGGGTCATTCTTTAAACTGGGGTTTGGGGTTATAGACAAAATGTTAAGAAGGGTTAGGTGAAGTGTTATTTAATTTTAATTAGGGTTAAAAATGTCATTTAAAAATGACTGTTTATTAAATTAACAATAGTTGGAAAAGTAAAGGGCAGATTGTCTTCAATTAAGAATGGTAAAGAAAAGAAAGGAAAAAGAAAGGGAGGCACCCGAGGGTAAGAAGTTCCTTCTGTCCAAAGTTAAGTGGAGCCCACCATGATGTTTGTGAGAAATCCACTCCGTCCCATCCATTTTTCCAGCTCATGGTAAAACATGAGCCAAAAAATGAGGCAGACCCAAAACTTAAGTCGGCCTCATGAAAAGAAATAGTGAGGATTGAATGCCTACCATTGAAACATTCAGAGGTACGGAGGAGTTTCAGATCAGGATAATGGTTTTGTGTTTCCAGTTCATCCAATCTTATGAAAGGTTTGTATGGCATGTAAATATCATGGTGGACTCCATAAAGGTTTCAATGGTAGGCATTTCCCTCTCCACTTTCTCCTATCGTATAGCCTACTTGAGTTTTGAATTTGCTCCATTTTTAGACATGTCTTTACATGAGTCTAGCAAAATAGATGAACGAGGTGGATTTTTAAAAAACATAATGGTGTGCCCCACCTAGTTTTTGATTGCAGCAGCAACTGTCCATGATCAATGGTCACAAACCATCCACATCGAAAAGATAATGACTATTTAAGAATGATAAAAATGGAAATGGAAAGTTCAACCTAGCTGCAACACGAAGTATACGCAACGCGTCAAATATACTAGGACAATTTAACTTCTCAATCTAGACCATGCATTAGGTGGACCACTCTTTCATGAGCTATTATGCAACGACACTGACCATCCAATCAATAGCTTATAAAGTGGACAACCAATATTGTTAAATAGGTCGGGTCCATATCCCGGATGAATCTCTTAATTTTATTAGTCAAGGCTAACCATTTCATCCAATGCTCCACTTAGAGTCTCTTGATATACATTGATACAACATCTTATAATAGCTTGGGTTTTTAAAGAAAGTGATTGGTTGATATGGTTTGAAACCAAAGGTGAAGTGTTTGAATTCAAGAGCTAGCAAATATGCTAGCTCCTGATGGATGGACATTGAAAAGGCACAGAAAAGGCATGGGAACAAACTCTCCTCTACTTTATTTTTCCTATTAATTATTTTAAAGACCATATGCTGTCTCCTTCTATTTTCCTTCCTACCAACTTCCAAGTAAATACAACTCATTTTCCCCTGGAAACAACCCTGTTAACTATAACCAAAATGCTTCTTTGGTATTATTCGTCATTAGTATGCAAGCATGACTTTTGGTGATATGGCTGGAACGACTTCTTGTAGATGAGATTCCAAATTCAAAGGCCAAAGTCCTGGAGCTAGTCCGGAATGTATTGAAATGGGTTGAGACGTATTCTAAGGAAACCACGAAGTTAAAGACACGTTGCTACCTCTGTTGAACTTGGGAGTTAGGTTGCAAGGAAAATACTAGGAAAATGTGGCTCGTCTAAGAAGTGTACTTCGGTCATTGTTCCTATTATAAAAAGGCAAGTTTGAGTTGCATCTAGACATTGGTCATTTGTTTGACATGATTTTTATGTACAAATGAAATGTAAGGCTACTAAATGGACTATCTAGATGAGTCTAGTGAGAATTATATATAAATTTCAAATTTAAAACCCACTTGCATGTTAAGATTCTTGCCCACGAAACATAGGGTAGGGTTGTCAACGGCGAGGCTGAAGCTGGACAAAATCAAACTTTTGATAAAAAATGAGGCAGATCCAAAACTAAGTAGACTGCATGACAGGAAAAAATTAAGTAGAGAAATGCCTACTTTTGAAACCTCCTTGAGGTCCACTATGATGTCCCGATGCTATACATACCGTTCATAAGGTCATTCTTGTTGGGATGAACTGAGAACACAAAAATACTAAGCAAATGTGAAACTTTTGGTCCTAAGAATGTTTCAATTAATGGTGGATGTTCAATCATCACTTTTTTCTATTGTGTGGCTCACTTGAGCTTTGGATCTGCCTCATCTTTTAGCCCATGGCCTAACATGATCTGAAAAAACAGATGAACATATTGGATTTCTCCCAAACATCATGTTGGGCCCTAGCCAGCTTCGAGTCACTTACATCTTCTATAAAAGCAGCTGCCTCATGCAATTGGCAAGTGGATTAGGTGTTAGGGGAGGTAAACATGGTTATTACCTGGACCATGGGACCCACCTGGATGTTTATCTTGTATATTCACACGGTCCATCCGTTTTTGGATCATTTTAAGAAATGGTAATAAAAATAAAGAAGATCCCAATTTGAAATGGACCACACAAAAGGTATTGAATTTTCACCGGTAAAATTTTTGTGGGGGTAACAAAAGTTTTGGATCAAGTTAACATTTGTCTATTCTGTTCCCTTCATCTAGGTCTATGGGACCCTTACAAACAGGTTGGATGGCAAATAAACATCACAATGGGCCCTACAATGTTTTTAATGGTGGGCGTTAAATGACCAGTGTTTATTAGGGTGTGGTCAACTTGAGATTTGGATCTGCTTTATTTTTGGGACTATGTACTAAAATGAGCTAGAAAAACTGATGGAGGGCATGGATATAAAATATTTACCAAGGTGGGCCCACAGTCATAGCATCACCCACTAACGTACCTGAGGAACACCTGATATGCTCCTGGGGATTGCGCGACGTTGGTTGCCCACTGACGCTGCCAGGTGGGTACTGGATAGTGCGACGTGGGCCCACCATGATAAATGTGTTTTACTCACTATGCTTATCTATTTTTTCGGATTGTTTTAGGGCATGGGCCCAAAAATAAACGGATCCAAATCTTAATTGAGACATACCACAAGAAAATAGTGGTGATTGATCGCCCATCATTAAAAGATTTCTAAGGCCCACTGTAATGTTTATTTTCCATCCAACAGTTGCTTAGATCACAAAGACTTGGATGAAGTGAAATAACAGATATTAGCTTCATCCACAACTTTTGTGACCCACAAGAAGTTTTTAATGGTGAACATTCGATCACCACTGTTTCCCTAGTGTGGTCCACATGAGATTTGGATATGCTTCATTTTTGGGCTCATGCCATAACATGATATGAAAAAATGGATGGTAGGAATGGATGAAACACATATATCATGCTAGGGCCCACAATGCACCGTCTACTATCCCCTCGCTATTAACAACGTTAGTAAGCAATCTGCATCCGCGTAGCACAGCACATCGTTACTACAGTGTCGATGTGGCAAAGTGTTGTAGGCTCCATTGCAATGTATGTGCTAGATCCATGTCATCCGTCCATTTTTTTCATATTATTTTAGGTCATGAACGAAAAAATAAGGCAGATCCAAAGCTCAAGTGAACGACCACAAAAGCTAGTGGAGATTGAATGCCTAGCTGATGTAGAGCGGGTCGCGGACAGTTTCATGGCCAAGATGGATCAGAAAAGGCCTAGTCAACGACATATATGATCCGCACCGTCGGACCTTAGATCGGACGTATCTCACAATTCAGAATGAGTTACCTGATGTAAAATATATGATTTTGGGGTAGAACGAGCTACTTTAGCCAACCAACCCTGCTACGCCGGGTTGCGCAAACCGAAATTGCAAAAAACCCTTGGATCGATGGTTGTTTCTCTGCTTTAATTTCAATTTTACTATAAATAATAAGTTTTAGTTTGATTATAACTCTTCATCCGTCGGGCTTTAGGAGTTGCATCCAACGTGAAAAGAGTTTAGAATAATTAGGGGAATAGTTTGGTGAAGCCAAATAGGACACTTACTATTTTTGGCCGAAAACCTTGCGCACTAGTAGACATCATGACCGTCTACAAATAGTAAGTTTACTATTTATAGTAAGTCACGGATTCTAGGAGTTTTAGTTGTAGTTTGATTCTGATTTCTTTCCCATTGCTTAGTACCCCTATTTAAAGGGTTGTGAACTCGTTTTTAGTCATCAATTAATCAGTTTTGTATTTCTTAGAATTTATTTCTATTTTCTACTTTCTTTCCTTGTAGATTCGAGAAGGCTCTGTGAGGAGTCCAGAGAAGCTCCATGGATTCGGAGTAGTTATCCTTATCACGTTCATCCTTGCGTCAATTGGTATCAAAGCGAAGATTCCCTTCGGGCCGATGGCAAACAACGAAGGTATGAATCAAAATCCTGTGGATGGTGATCCAGGGATTCGTTATCTTTCGGAAAGAATGAAAGCTTTCCACCGGGAGAGTCAATTGACCATGCAAGGGCTGCAGGCAACTCTCGACCGTCATGCGGATGCGCTACTTTCGTCCCGAGCCCTAGGCGGTGCTCCACCACCTTTGGTTGCTCCACCACCTATGGTGGCTCCACCATCCATGGTTGCTGTACGACGCAACTCCAATTTTTATAGAGCACTACCAGTGGTAAACCGTAGGGCTACACCAGATGATTGAAGTTCTAGCGACGAGGACCTTAATGAGGGTTTTGCCCGGCGATCAATCCATGGAGGTGATCATCTAGATCGTGCTGAAAGAGACTATCGAGGTAAGGTTGAACTTTCAAGTTACGTATATAAGATTTTCTCGATTGGCTATGTAAGACCTGTGTCTTAGTCCATACCGTTTCGTACGCTTCCGCGGTCCTCCCGGTCGAATTCTGGCAACTCTCGACCCGTATCTGACGTTCGCGCGTGAGCCTAAGCCGGGTCCTACATACTGAAGTCGGCTTGACCCGAAACTTGTACCTTAGCGACCGTGTCGTCGCTGCGGTTCTAACGCCGCGACTTGCGCACCAAACCGATACCTAGGCAAGGAGATGTGAGTCCGCGTTAATTTCGAAGAAACGCCGCGTATTGTGAATTTCGAAGGAATCTCTACGATATGTCCTATCAATCAATCAATCATCCAAGTCAAGTACACACCATGCCCTAATTACAACAACTCATCCCTCCTTTTTAAAAGTCAACCCTCTCTCTCCCCTCACCACTCCTCTTTTTACAAAAATCAAACAACACCTTACTTTCCATCCCCTTTTTCTTACAACCACCACATCATCCATTCCTTTAATATTCTTTTTCTCTTTCTCTCATTCTATCTCTACTCTCCCAAGCTCCATACGTCCAAGCCTTCCCAAGCAAGCAACAAGTGTGGCCCACTTTCCCCCACCCTCTCATCTCTCATCTCTACCATCAAAACCCCATCAACCACCATTAAAAGTGAAGGCAAGAAGTTTACAAGCCTAAGGGAGCAAGTAGGAGGCTAATAAGGTGGGTGATCGACCGTTAGATTTCATTTTATTTAGAGACCACTTGATGTGGGACTCACAATGATGCATGTAATGTAGTGAGGGGCCCATAGTGGTAGGGTCCCTCTATCTCACCGGTTTTCTCTTTCTCTCTCTCTCTCTCTCTCTCTCTCTTTCTCTTTCTTTGGTGAGATGTCTTGTGGCCTCCATGTGCAAGACGATCTTGGCCGACTGATCGTGAGGCTCACCTTACAGCGGGTCTATTGAACGGTCTAGATGAAGGAAAAACACAAGTATCATATTGGTTTCAATTTGGTGGGCCACGTTTATGTGGGACCCACCTTGATTAAAATGTGGGCCACATACATGTGGGGCCTAACATGATGCCGTGTTTATCCATGCATCCAGCGTCCAGGGACGCTGGACGTGAAGGCAATTGGGGGTGGCCAACATGGAGTGCGTGTACTACCATAGGTGTGTACTAACGACAGCAACAAAAAAAAAGGTTTTTTGGGTTGGCCACTTAAGCAGGCCCCACCTTGATGTATCAATCCAATCCACACCGTCCATTCCATTCCCCACTTGATTTTAGGCGTTGAGCAAAAATTTGAGACCAATCCGATTCTCAGGCGGGTCATACCATAGGAAATAGTGCCATTACCGTTAAAACCCACCTTGATTCTTTTATTCGCCAAAAATATGTCACTTATTAGACTCATTTGGTCGATCATGAGCAGTAGAGTCCAATGAGTGGGGTGGATCCACCTGATGCGGACCCCACCCAGGGAAAACCGCAGAAATAAAAAAAGCAAGCAGCAGACTCTGCTGCTGCCATCCAGAGGATAACGCAACAGCGTTCTTTGCACCATGGACGGTGGTCCCAGTTGTGGGCCCCACTATGATGGGTTTTAAACATCACCACTGTGCATTGATGGGCCTCCCTTCTAGCTGTGGGCTGCCCCAAACATCAGCCGTACGTGGTGCTCAGGTGGCCCACATCACAGGGAACAGTAGGATTGAACGGTTGCTATTGAAACCCTTTTTGGGTTGTCACAAATTTTTTGGATCAGATATGAAATTTGTTTTTTCTTTACCTTCATTCCGTGTGACCTTACCAACAAATTGGACGGTAATGGTGGGCCCCACGTGGAACCCACTATGGTGTATGTGTCATGTCTACACCGTCCACATCACTGGACAGTGGGGTCCCACACGTGCAGCAGCAGCATGGGCTGTGGGGATGTGTTGTATCCACGCCGTTCAAAGGGTGGCCCAATTCCAGTGGCTAGCCACTGCATCACGGTGGGAAATCTCATGGGTCCTGCCATTTCATCTCAACCGTCCATCCATATGGCAGTTCGTCTCAAGGCTTAAGACAAAAGTAAAAAAATAATAATAATAATAATAAAACGAGACAGATCTAATTATCAGGTGGACCACACTACAGAAACAGTGGGTTTAGACGCCTACCATTGAAACCCTTTGGGTACAGAAGTTTTGGACCAGTATGATACTTGTTCAGGTCCTTGTGATCTTATGAACAGATTGAATGGAAAATAAATACTACAGTGGACCCACTGGAATTCAATAGTGGAAATCATTATTATCACTGCCATTTGTGGTATGGTGCAGATGATCCTTGGATATGATTCATTTTTGTGATAATACTCTAAAAAGATCTCTATCTATAGATGAATGGTGTGGTTGGTTTGGGCTCATTCGACTTGGCCCATTTGACTCGGCCCATTTGTAACGGCCCACTTTGATAAATATAAGGCCCAATGTGATTAGGCCCATTTTGATGTGTTTGTGGACCGTTGTTGAGGCCTACTTTGATATATATATATATATATATATGTATAAGGCCCATATGATGGGGCCCACCTGTTTGAATCTGAGGCCCATTGTGACATGTATTAAGCCCATGACGCGTGGCCCTTTTAATGTATTCGAGCCCCATGGGCAAGGCCCGATGTGATGTATTCGAGGCCCATGGGCAAGGCCCAATATGATGTATTCGAGGCCCATTGGTAAGGCCCGATGTGATGTATTCGAGGCCCTTGTGCGAGGCCGTGGGGCCATTATGTGTTTGGTTCTATGTGGACTACCCCCTTGGGAGAAATGTTAGTTAAATGTCCACATTGATGGGCAATGATGGTTAGATGTCTACATTGTGACCTTCCCTTAGGCCTTGATAGGATTCTGACCGATTGCCGATTATCGATCGAGGCCGATTACTGATTCTGATTTGTCGAGGCTGGTTGCCGAATATTGATCGAGGGCGATTTCTGATTTTGATTTGTCATGGCCAATTGACCGATTAGCGATCGAGGCCAATTATTGTGACTGATTGCCGATTCCGAGTATCAAGGCTGATTATCGATCGATTCCGATTGTCGTGGCCGTTTACTGATTCTGATTGTCGTGGCCGATTGATCAAATAGTGATTGAGGCCGATCATCGTGACCGATTGACCGATTAGTGAATCGAGGCCGATTACCGTGGCAGATTGCTGATTCCGATTGTCGAGGCCGTTTTCAACTGCCGATGCCGACTACCGAGGCCGATTTTGATTGTCGAGACCGATTGAAAAGACCTATGGTGATGTATATTTAGCCCGTGTTAAAGGCCCATTGTGATGTGTTTTAGGCCCTTTGTGAGGCCATGGGTTCACTATACGTTAGACTCTATGTGAGTCATCCCTTGGGGGCAATGTTGGTTAAATATCCACATTATCAAGGGCGATTATTGATGTCGGTTATTGATACTGATTTATAAGTATGTGATAGCATAGCATCATATACATGCCCATACACATTATCTGTATATTTATTATGAGATGTGGTTGACCATTGCATATGTCATTGGGTAGGTTGTTATGAGACTCCCTGATAGGCGGAGATTGTCTCGCATGAGCGCACGATATACGCAGGATTGATGCAAGACTGGATTGTATGACTCATGCATCTTACATTATGTGTTATGATTATTGTACGCCCTAGCGATATCAGGGCCGTAACCTCCATAGGCATGTCGTAGATGGCTAGATGGGACATTAAAAATATTTGGTTTGAGCATCTGGGCACTTTGAATGTCCGTGGGTAAAAGTCCCTAAACCTCCGAGGCCAGGATACGCCCCAACGTCGAGACCGAGTGGATACACGAGCTTCCGAGTACCAAATACCAGGAGGCCGCGTCTCCCACTGTGTCATGGTCGGTTGGGAGGGGGTGTAGCCTTACCCGCTTGAGCATAGGGGGTAATACTAGGCTGAGTTTGACCAGCTCGTGAATGGGTCTGCTATCGACGTGCCGAATAGGTATTGACAGACTATTGGCCAGGCGGATAGTGAGGTTTCTTATGCTCACTTGGACTATGTGGCTGGAAGAGCGGCATTGCCATTTGGAGTGTACTAAACCCCGGTGATGATCCCAGAGATAAACTGTACTGATAAGTGGACTTATTGAGCAGGAGTTACATACTCATTCATTCATTCATTCACTATCCACTCGAGCTGGTGGTGCGCAACTATTTATTACGTGTGACTTCGCAATGGCTAGGATTTCGGTTGGAGTGCAGACTAACCTAAGATCAGGAGTTTACCACATTGAGTCTGACTATCCAAATTTAGGTATGAGACTGGTTTGGATAGAAGTCCCTTGTGCTGGACCCCATAGGCTGTGATACTACGTACTATCATCTCGACTTCACACTCTAGCATGATCATTCCATTCGCACCGCATATTGCATTACATCTGCGGCATATGGTATTTTGAGTTACTATGTCTATGCATTTATACGACCTAGACACGACTAACGGTATTTGTGGATTTATCAGGATTTGCGTGTTGCATTGTATCATCGGTATCTGATATTTGGTTTGCTGTCTCCGCATTACATAGCTGATCTACATTGCTTCATCAGTATATAATATTGTTTTTATTATATTTTTAAGGCTGATGGTATTTATATGCATATCAGTATATTTACGCATTACTTTGATATGGTATGATTTATGAGCTTATCAGTATTTTCTACTTACTCTGATTACTTTGATATTGCTTACTTGGCACTACATTGTGCACACACTTTCACCACCCACTAAGCTTTCTATAAGCTTATGCACGATAGATGCGTACAGGTAATATTAGGTTGCAGCAGCATTGAGCTTGGAGCGTGCAGCGGACTTATGGAGCTTTGATTTTTGTCATATGTATTTCCCTTTCATCACTGTATTTAACTAGATATATTAGTGGATATGTGATGATGATGTTGCTTTTGTGATTTGGATAAACTTGTGGTTACGAGATAAATGTACGTTGAAAAAAAAAATCCTCCTTGTAGGATCCCAGGATCGAAACCTGGCATACGAGCGCTGGGAGCCGAGAATGGGGTATTACGGAGGCTGTCGGCACCAGATTCGGCGATCGAGATTCCTGTGAATCTTATTTTCAGGTTTGGAGGGTGACAGAAGTTGGTATCAGAGCATAACTTGGGAATACATGAGGGTAAGATCGCATATCTATTGATAGCTACCCTGTACTCTATGATTGTCGAGAGCTTAGAATAATTAGTTCCTGAGTTCGAATAACTTAGTGATCTTTTGTTATAGACTCTTAACGTGCGTGCCTTTGAGAGAGTTCTCAAGGTTGATAGGCGCATTTGTCCTTCCTTATAGGACATGCCGCCCAGAAGAGTGACTCGAGTGAATCTCGCTCCACCACATGAGGTTCCAGCTTTACCACCTGCGAACCCCGCTCCACCCCCAGAGATCCCTGCTCCCCAGACTGAGGATGTTGTTCCTCCACCGGAGAGCAGTGCGGATCCAACCATACCCGTGAGTGCCTCCCACTTACAGTAGATGTTGCAGGCTGTGTCAATCGCCCTCCAGGGGCAGGGCAGGCACCCCATTGTTTCGTCATCCTAGGCAGAGTAGGAGCGCACGAGCGTCTTTCTTCAAGAGTTCCGACAGTTCGATCCACCGCGTTTCCAAGGGGAACCAGACCCGACAATAGCCGAGAGATGGCATTCCGAGGTAGAGAAGATTTTTGATATGATGGCATGTACGACCCAGCAGCGAGTCCAATTGACCATATTTCTTCTCTAGGGTGAGGCCGAGTACTGGTGGAACTTCGTCACTCGTGTTGCAGGGCCTGATTTCGTCTGGACATGGGAGAATTTTATTGATCGATTCGAGCAGCAGTACTTTCCGACCACATTCGTCGTCAGGAAGCGTTAGAGTTCTAGACTCTGGTGTAGGGGGACATGTCCGTGACACAGTATGGGGCTCGTTTTGTGGCTCTATCGAGGTTCGCGCCATATTTAGTTGACGATGAGGGGCGGAAGGCCCGCCTTTTTGAGAACGGCTTATGTTTTGGCCTTAGGAGCCGTGTCGTTGGACAAATGCTCTCGACTTTTGAGCAGGCAGTTCAGAGGGCTCAGATTTATGAGGCGGAATGGAACGATTCGCAGAGGGTTCGTGACCATAGAGGAGACCGGAAGAGGAAGATCCCATCTGGTAGTTTTCAGCAGCAGCGTCGACGGCCACAGAGGCATAGGAACCGTCCATCCTTTCGAGTGCCAGCAGCATCTTCAGCATTACCAAAGAGACCGTTTACAGGTGCTTGCTTCAAATGTGGTGAGATGGGGCATTGTAAGCGTGAGTGCCCCCATTTTCAGTAGCAATGACCTCTTTAGGAGGAACATACACCTCCCCTAGCAGACCTAGAGCTGAATTTATACAACTCTGCAAGACCCTCAGTCGTCAGGAGTCACCGACGATTCGCACAACCGGGCATTATGGCCACCATGTTAGATTAGTCATCGGTGAGATGGTAAGGTTGCAAGGTATCCTAGTTTCGATCGTTTCTGATCGAGGATCTAAGGTTTAGTAGGGGTCACCACAATGTCAGTGAGGCATCTTGGGAGCTCAAGGTTGAGGTTAGAGAGCGCTATTTAAATCCTTATGTAAACTGATTGTGCCTTGACTTATATATGATGTTTCCTCTTCCCTTGTCTGTTCTGTAAATTTTGAGGATGAAATTTTTATTTGGAAGGGAGAGTTGTAAGACCTGTGTCCTATTCCGTACCGTTCCGTAGGCTTCCGTGGTACTCCCGATCAAATTCTGACAACTCTCGAACCGTATCCAACGTTCACACTTGAGCATAAGCTGGGTCCTGCATACTGAAGTCGGCTTGACCCGAAACTTATACCTTAGCGACCGCGCCGTCGCCGCGGTTCTAATGTCGCGACTCGTGCACCAAACTGATACACAGGCAAGGAGATGTGGGTCCGTGTTCATTTCGAAGAAACGCCGCGCGTTGTGAATTTTGAGGAAATCTCTACGATATGTCTCATTAATCAATCAATCATCCAAGTCAATTACATACCATGCCCCAAGTACAACAACTCATCCCTCCTTTTCAAAAGTCAACCCTCTCTCTCCCCTTACCACTCCTCTTTCTACAAAAATCAAATAACACCTTACTTCCTATCCCCTTTTCCTTACAATCACCACATCACCCAACCCTTTAATATTCTTTTTCTCTTTCTCTCATTATATCTCTACTCTCCCAAGCTCCATACGTCCAAGCCTTCCCAAGTAAGGAACAAGTGTGGCCCACTTTCCCCCACCCTCTCATCTCTCATCTCCACCATCAAAACCCCATCAACTACCATTAAAAGTGAAGGCAAGGAGTTTCAATAAGGTGGGTGATCGACCATTAGATTTCATTTTATTTAAAGACCACTTGATGTGGGACTCACAATGATGCATGTAATGTAGTGAGGGGCCCATAGTGGCAGGGTCCCTCTATCTCACTGGTTTTCTCTCTCTCTCTCTCTCTCTCTCTCTCTCTCTCTTTCTCTTTCTTTGGTGAGATGTCTTGTGGCCTCCATGTGCAAGGCGATCTTGGTCGACTGATCGTGAGGCCCACCTTGCAGCGGGTCTATTGGATGGCCTAGATGAAGGAAAAACACAAGTATCATATTGATGTCAATTATGTGGGCCACGTTTATGTGGGACCCACCTTGATTAAAATGTGGGCCACGTACATTTGGGGCCCAACATGATGCCGTGTTTATCCATGCGTCTAGAGTCCAGAGACGCTGGACGTGAAGGCAATTGGGGGTGGCCAACATGGAGAGCGTGTACTGCCATAGGTGTGTACTAATGACAACAAAAAAAAAGGTTTTTTGGGTTGGCCACTTAAGCAGGCCCCACCTTGATGTATCAATCCAATCCACGCCGTCCATTCCATTCCCCACTTGATTTTAGGCGTTGAGCAGAAATTTGAGACCAATCCAATTCTCAAGCGGGTCATACCATAGGAAATAGTGCCATTACCGTTAAAACCCATATTGATTCTTTTATTCGCTAAAAACACGTCGCTTATTAGACTCATTTGGTCGATCATGAGCCGTAGAGTCTAATGAGTGGGGTAGATCCACCTGATGCGGACCCCACCCAGGGAAAACCGCAGAAATAAAAAAATAAAGCAAGCAGCAGATGCTGCTACTGCCATCCAGAGGACAGCGCAGCAGCGTCCTCTGCACCATGGACAGTGGCCAGGGACAGTGGTCCCAGCTGTGGGCCCCACTATGATGGGTTTTGAACATCACCACCGTGCATTGATGGGCCTCCCTTCTAGTTGTGGGCTGCCCCAAACATCAGCCGTACGTGGTGCTCAGGTGGCCCACATCACAGGGAACAGTAGGATTGAACGGCTGCTATTGAAACCCTTTTTGGGTTGTCACAAAAGTTTTGGATCAGATATGAAATTTATTTTTTCTCTACCTCCATTCCGTGTGACCTTACCAACATATTGGACGGTAATGGTGGGCCTCATGTGGAACCCACTATGGTGTATGTGTCATGTCTACACCGTCCACATCACTGGACAGTGGGGTCCCACACGTGCAGCAGCAGCATGGGCTGTGGGGATGTGTTGTATCCACGTCGTTCAAAGGGTGGCCCAATTCCAGTGGCCAGCCACTGCATCACGGTGGCAAATCTCATGGGTCCCGCCATTTCATCTAAACCGTCCATCCATATGGCAGTTTGTCTCAAGGCTTAAGACAAAAGTAAAAATAATAATAAAAAATAATAATAAAACGAGACAGATCTAATTATCAGGTGGACCACACTACAGAAACAGTGGGTTTAGACGCCTACCATTGAAACCCTTTGGGTACAGAAGTTTTGGACTAGTATGATACTTGTTCAAGTCCTTGTGACCTTATGAACAGATTGAATGGAAAATAAATACTACGGTGGGCCCACTCGAATTCAATAGTGGAAATCATTATTATCACTGCCATTTGTGGTATGGTGTAGATGATCCTTGGATATGATTCATTTTTATGATAATACTCTAAAAAGATCTCTATCTATAGATGAATGGTGTGGTTGGTTTGGGCTCATTCAACTTGGCCCATTTGACTCGGCTCATTTGGAACGGCGCACTTTGATAAATATAAGGCCCATGTGATTAGGCCCATCTTGATGTGTTTGTGGACCGTTGTTGAGGCCCACTTTGATATATATATATATATATATATATGTATGTATAAGGCCCATATGATGGGGCCCACTTATTTGAATCTGAGGCGCATTGTGACATGTATTAGGCCCATGACGCATGGCCCTTTTAATGTATTCGAGGCCCATGGGCAAGGCCCGATGTGATGTATTCGAGGCCTATGGGCAAGGCCCAATATGATGTATTCGAGGCTCATGGGTAAGGCCTAATGTCATGTATTCGAGGCCCTTGTGCGAGGCCGTGGGGCCATTATGTGTTTGGTTCTATGTGGACTGCCCCTTGGGAGAAATGTTGGTTAAATGTCCACATTGATGGGCAATGATTGTTAGATGTCCACATTGTGACCTTCCCTTAGGCCTTGATAGGATTCTGACCGATTGCTGATTATCAATCGAGGCCGATTATTGATTCTGATTTGTCGTGGCCGATTGCCGAATATCGATCGAGGGCGATTTTCGATTCTGATTTGTCATGGCCAATTGACCGATTAGCGATTGAGGTCGATTATTGTGACCGATTGCCGATTCCGAGTATCAAGGCCGATTATCGATCGATTCTGATTGTCGTGGCCGTTTACTGATTCTGATTGTCGAAGCCGATTGACCAAATAGCGATCGAGGCCGATCATCGTGACCGATTGCCAATCGTCGTGGTCGATTGACCAATTAGCGAATCGAGGCCGATTACCGTGGCCAATTGCTAATTCTGATTATTGAGGCCGTTTTCGACTGCCGATGCCGACTACCGAGGCTAATTTTAATTGTCGAAACTGATTGACAAGACCCATGGAGATGTATATTCAGCCCGTGTTGAAGGTCTATTGTGATGTGTTTTAGGTTCTTTGTGAGGCGATGGGTCTACCATACGTTAGACTCTATGTGAGTCATCCCTTGGGGGCAATGTTGGTTAAATGTCCACATTGTCAAGGACGATTGTTGATGCCGGTTATTGATACTGATTTATGAGTATGTGATAGAATAACATCATGTGACTTCGCAATGGCTAAGATTTCGGTTGGAGTGCATGACTTACCTGAGATCAGGAGTTTACCACATTGAGTCTGACTATCCAAATTTATGTATGGGACTGGTTTGGATAGAAGTCCCTTATGCTGGACCCCATAGCCTGTGATATTACGCACTATCATCCCGACTTCACACTCTAGCATGATCATTCCATTTGCACCGCATATTGCATTACATTTGCGGCATATGGTATTTTGGGTTACTATGTCTATGCATTTATACAGCCTAGACACGGCTGACGGTATTTATGGATTTATTAGGATTTGCGTGTTGCATTGTATCATCGGCATTTGATATTTGGTTTGCTGTCTCCGCATTGCATAGCTGATCTACATTGCTTCATCAGTATATTATATTTCTAAGGCTGATGGTATTTATAGGCCTATTAGTATATTTACGCTTTACTTTGATATGGTATGATTTATGAGCTTATCAGTATTTTCTGCTTACTTTGATTACTTTGATATTGCTTACTTGGCACTACCTTGTGCACACACTTTCATCATCCACTAAGCTTTCTATAAGCTTATGCACGATAGATGCGTACAGGTAATATTAGGTTGTAGCAGCATTGAGCTTGGAGCGTGCAGCGGACTTATGGAGCTTTGATTTTTGACATATGTATTTCCCTTTCATCACTGTATTCAACTAGATATATTAGTGGATATGTGATGGTGATGTTGCTTTTGTGATTTGGGTAAACTTGTGGTTATGCTTCTTAAGAGATAAATGTACGTTGAAAAAAAAATCTCCTTGTCGGATCCCAGGATCGGAACCTGGCATACGAGCGCTGGGAGCTGAGAATGGGGTATTACGGAGGCTGTCGGCATCAGATTCGGCGATCGAGATTCCTTTGAATCCGATTGTCTGGTTTGGGGTGTGATAGGCTAGGCGAAGTAGAGAGATATTTTGATTATATGGACGTGCCAGATCATAAAAGGGTAAAATTGGTAGCGTTTAAATTAAAACCTGGTGCTTCTGCATGGTGGGAACAATTACAACTCTCACGAGCCTGCCAGAACAAGGCGCCCATCTCATCATGGCCGCGGATGAGACGTCTTCTTCGATCACGATTTCTCCCCAGTGACTATGAGCAGATATTATTCTAGCAATATTAAAATTGCCGACAAAGAAATCAAACCGTCACAGATTACACTGAAGAATTTCAACGGTTGGCTACACGAAATGATCTGTCAGAATCTGAGTCATAGAAGGTGGCACGATTTATAGGTCGGTTACGACCGACAATTCAGGACCGAGTTCAGATATACCAAGTCGGGATCGTGGATGAAGAAGTTCAATTGGTGGGTAGGGCAGAAACATAACTTGCAAGAGCTCCTGCTCATCCATATCCTTCAACTCGACCCCCCATGACGGGTCCCACGTAGGATCCAGTGCTGGCATGAGGAAAAGATCCAGTAGGAGAACATCCTCAACCTCCTACAATCGCAAATCGTGATACGGAGAGCGGCTCATTCAGACCTCAACGTGTAGCACCCACAACAGCGGGTCCGAGTAGGATTCCAAATCCTTATGCTCGGCCAAGGTCGAACAATTGTTACCGCTGTGGCCAATCAGGCCACTTATCAAACACTTGTCATCAACGTCCCGCAGCACACTTAATTATAAACGAAAGGGGCACTGAAGATGAGGTACAGAAGAAGACCATGACTTTGATGAACATGAACAAACCACTGAAGAAATAACAGGTAGTGATGAAGTGACGGGCGAGGATCGTGGCAAATTTCTAGTTGTGAGGCGATTACTGTATGCCCTACGAAAGGAATTACATCCACAGTGACACAATATATTTTGTACTCGGTGCACTGTCAACGGAAAGGTCAGTGATGTGATCATAGACAGTGGTAGTAGCGAGAACATCGTCTCAAGAATGATGGTAGACAAGTTGCAGCTACCAACAACGAAGCATCCTTCCCCGTACTCAATTGGCTAGATAAAAAAAAGGTGAATGAGACCAAAGTAACTAAACAATTTAATTGGCAAAAATTATAGGATTAAATACTTTGTGACGTGATCGACATGGAAGCTTGTCATATGCTACTCGGTCGACCCTGGCAGTCGAACCGTGATGCGACCCATCGAGGATGAGATAATGTCTACATATTCGTCAAGGATAGTCGAAAAATAATCCTTGCCCCTATGGCACTAGAGAACCACCCTGAAGTTTCTAAAGTGGAGGAGAGTTCCCTCTTGACCATTTAAAAATTTATGAAAGAATCCAAGGAAACCGACGAGGTATACGCCGTAATGGTGAAGGGCGAGAAAGAGGAACCCTCAAACATCCCTCAAAGCTTAAGACTATTGCTAAACGAATTCAAAGAAATCTGGCCTGAGGATCTACCTGATAGATTGCCCCCCATGAGGGACATCCAACATCACATAGACATCGTCTCTGGGGCTAACTTGCCCAACCGCCCTCATTATCGGATGAGTCCGAAGGAGTGTGAGATATTTCAGGGGCAAGTGGAGGAATTGATCAGTAAGGGTCTCTTGAGAGAGAGTATGAGCCCATGTACCGTACCAGCATTATTAACGCCAAAAAAAGATGGAAGCTAGCGCATGTAAGTCGATAGTCGGACAATAAACAAAATTACTATCAAGTATCGGTTCTCAATACCACGGTTGGATGACATGCTCGATATGCTAGAAGGGGCCAAGGTGTTCTCTAAACTAGATCTAAGGAGCGGGTACCATCAGATTTGTATCCGACCCGGTAATAAGTGGAAAACGGCATTCAAGACCAATGAAGGGTTGTTTGGGTGGTTGGTCATGCCCTTCGGCCTATCGAACGCACCAAGTACTTTTATGTGTCTAATGAATCAAGTTCTAAAATTGTTCACTGGATAATTTGTGGTAGTATATTTTGATGGCATATTGATATATAGCCAGGATGAGGCGGAGCACAGGAAATATCTCAGGCAGGTGCTGCAGGTCCTAGAAATTAACAAGTTGTACCTCAACTTGAAGAAGTGTAGTTTTTTAACTGACAGCTTGTTGTTTTTAGGATTTGTTGTAACGTCCACAGGCATTCGTGTGGACGATGAAAAGGTGAGAGCTATTAGGGAATGACCGATCCCAATAAACATTCATGAGGTGAGGAGTTTTCACGGGTTAGCAACCTTTTATCATCGATTTGTGCGAGATTTTAGCACCATAGTCGCGCCTATAACAGATTGCATGAAAAAAGGACCGTTCCAGTGGATCGATAAAGCTGATAAGAGCTTTCATGAGATCAAGCATCGTTTGTTTACAACATCAGTCTTGGTACTTCCTAATTTTGACAAATTGTTTGAGGTTGAGTGTGACGCTTCATACACCGGAATTGGGGGAGTATTATCACAGGAAGGCAGGCTGGTGGCCTTCTACAGCGAGAAGTTTTACGAAGCCCGAAAGAAGTGGTTGACTTATGAGCTTGAGTTGTACGCAGTTGTTCAGGCGTTACGACATTGGCGACATTATCTGATTCAAAGAGAGTTTGTTCTGTATACTGACCATCAAGCATTAAAGTTTATTAATAGTCAGACTAACGTGAATCGTGTGCATGCTAGATGAGTTGCGTTTTTGCAAGAATTCACGTTCGTTCTGAAGCATAAGTCAGGGCAGCAGAACAAGGTGGCTGATGCACTTAGCCGTCATGCATCACTATTTGTTACGATGAGCAACAAGGTGGTCGGCTTCGACTGTCTTAAGGAGCTGTATGTCGAGGATGAGGACTTCAAAGATTCTTGGGTGAAGTGCTAAGAAGGTCACCCCAGTGATCTTCATATATAGGATGATTTTCTCTTTAAAGAGAATCGATGTGCATCCCCCAAAGTTCTCTGAGGGAGCAGATTATTCAGGAGCTACATGGAGGTGGCCTCGGTGGACGCCTTGGGCGAGACAAGACTCAAGCTCTTGTGGAAGAGCGGTATTATTGGCTGCAATTAGTACGTGATGTGGGAAAAGTCGTACAACGTTGTCATATTTGTCAGATCTCCAAGGGACAATCTCAGAATACGGGCCTCTACACCCCGTTACCTATGCCTGACGGTTATTAGGAGGATTTATCAATGGACTTTGTGCTTGGTCTCCCACGAACACAACGCGGTATGGATTTAGTGTTCATGGTGGTAGATCCTTTTTCTAAGATGACACACTTTATCCTATGTAAAAAGACCCTCGATGTAACACATGTGACAAATTTATTCTTCAGGGAGGTCGTACGGCTATACGGAGTCCCCAAGACCATTATTTCTGATCGTGACATGAATTTCATTAGCCACTTTTGGCGGACTTTATGGACTCGATTCGATACACAACTTCAATTCAACAGTACTTACCACCCACAGACTGATGGGCAGATCGAAGTTGTGAATCGTACGTTGGAAAACTTCCTTCGCTGTATTTCAGGAGAAAAAACAAAGTAGTGAGATTTGGTCTTGTCTCAAGCAGAATTTGCATTCAACAATATGGTGAATCGCTCGACAAGGAAATCACCGTTCCAAATTATCTATGGACGAGTGCCTCGCCACACACTTGACTTGGTCCCTCTGCCCAAGCACCCAGGCACGAGTATTACAGCAAAACATATGGCAGACAAGATCATGGGCATCCATGCAGAAGTGTAGACCAAGCTACATGCCTCGAACAAGAAGTATAAGGAATAAGCGGACAAGCACCGGTGACAAAAAGTGTTCGAGGTGGGCGACCACGTTATGGTCCATCTGCGCAAATAGAGATTTCCGACCGGGACGTACAACAAGTTGAAAAATAAGAAGATTGGACCTGTCCCAATCATTCGAAAGATCAATGACAATGCTTATGTTGTTGATCTTCCAGATGACATGGCGATCTCACGGACTTTCAACGTCGCGGACCTGACCGAATATCATGAACCAGCGCAGGATGAGAACTCGAGGACGAGTTCTTTTGAAGTGGAGGGGACTGATGTAGAGCAGGTCACGGACAGTTTCATGGCCAAGATGGATCAGAAAAGGCCCAGTTGACGACAGAAGTGATCCAGACTGTTGGACCTTAGATCGGGCGTATCTCGCAATCCGAAATGAGTTACCTAACGTAAAATATATGATTTTGGGGTAGAACGAACTACTTTAGCCAACCAACCTTGCCACGTCGGGTTGCACAATCCGGAATTGTGAAAAACCCCTAGATCGACGGTCGTTTCCCTGCTTTAATTTCATTTTTACTATAAATAGTAAGTTTTAGTTTGATTATAACTCTTCATCCGTCGGGCTTTAGGAGTTGCGTCCAACGTGAAAAGAGCTTAGAATAATTAAGGGAACGGTTTGGTGAAGCCAAATAGGACACTTACTATTTTTGGCCGAAAACCTTGCGCACTAGTAGACATCACGACCGTCTATAAATAGTAAGTCGCGGATTCTAGAAGTTTTAGTTGTAGTTTGATTCTGATTTCTTTCCCATTGCTTGGTACCCCTATTTAAAGGGTTGTGAACTCGTTTTTAGTCATCAATTAATCAGTTTCGTATTTCTTAGAATTTATTTCTATTTTCTACTTTCTTTCCTCGTGGATTCGAGAAGTTTCTGTGAGGAGTCCAGAGAAGCTTTGTGGATTCGGAGTAGTTATCCTCATCACGTTCATCCCTGTGTCACTAGCATTAAAAACTTGGTCGGGGCATACAACTTTTGGATCAAGCTGATATTTGAGTTTTCCTTTCCTCTAGATTTGTGTGACCTTGTAAACACATTAGATGACAAATAAACATCATGGTCAACCTTAGGAAAGTTTCAATAGTGGGCCTCATTTTCCCCTTAACTTTCTATAGTATAGTATACTTAGAGCTTTGGATCTGCTTCAATTTTTGCTCATATTTTAGATCAAAGTCGTGAAATGAATGGACATATATAATGGATATAACACATATACAGTGATGGACCTAAAGATCTTTGCCTCATAGCTAGCTTCTAGGTTTTTAGCGTTGAAAGAAGGTAAAGTTGATATTTAAGAAAATATTTTAATTCAAAATCATTTAAAATCACTTACTGTATTTAGTCTTAAGCATTAAGCTAAAGGAGAAAAGCTTAAAAATGAATATATATATATATATATATATATATATATATTCCAGTAAAAATTCTAATTAAGTCTTAAACTTTTGAATTTGCCAAATGATCTAAATTAAAAAAATAAAAAAATAAAAAACTGAAAACTGCCTATTTAAAACATATACATTGGAATTAAGTTTTACCAAATTGGCCTTGAGCTGCCTCCAACTTAACATTGCAGAAGTTGATTAGACAGCATATGCCTTTATAGCTGTCCGAGATAAGGCAAAGCTACAGTCCAAGGTGGACAGATCAATTTCATATGGGTTGAATGACTCATTTTTAACCTAAGTCTATTGTCCAGTCAAATTCTGCAATACTTATCTTTAATAGAAGTATATTGTCCAATCAAATTCTAGGGGTCAATAGGCAAAAAGGAGCTTAATCTGGGGAAGGCAGTATCCAATTCCCGTTGGATTGGAGGCCACTTTCCTGCGCAGATGGCGCACACAATCTTTTGCGTTATCAATGGAGGAATAGACTTTTGATACTCTTGCAGAGAGTGATGGTTCATACTCATAGACTCACTAGACCCACAAGACATGGGTGTAACTCAATTAAACTATTAAAATCATGGACCCACTTTAGGTCAAGAGGAAGCTGAGGGTGAAACTGAATTGATTCCCTCAGCAATTGATGGACATCTTAAAATGAGAGAAATCATAAACAATCCTTATTCAACAAAGTTGTACCTTGATCAAAGGTTAGGATCACTCAATCCATCTGATTTTACCGAGTATGGTTTTTTCTTCAGTGGGTCCCACTATTTGGACGGTTTATTTTGGGCTGAATCATGCCGTGCATACGACATCTGGATGCATGCGCGTAAACCATTCAACTTCTTTCAGAATAATATATTAATAACAAGTACTGATCACCTGCAGGCTGACTACTTGTCATACGGGCTCACCTTTTTTACACAACATGCCATACGCATAAGACATCTATACCATCCAAACGGTAACACCCGTCATGAAAGATCAGTCATGTCAAGAATCATGCTGATCCATTCATCAGATGGCCCACAATTTTATGATGAGTAAGAATATCGTATTGGGTACTACCCCGCCTGTCCAGAGCTCGGCAGAGGCAGGGCCTCTGAGGGGCCATTGTGATGTATGGGTTTCATCCACACCGTTAATCTATTTTTCTATATCGTTTTAGGGTATAAAACAAAAAATATGGTACATCTCAAGTGGCCCACAGTGGGGATTGAGAGCCCACTACAAAATATTTCTTGAGAGCCATTGAAGTTTAGAATCAAGTTGATATTTATGTTTTTCCTTCATCCATGTGAGCTTATGAACAGGTTGGATGGCAAATAAAGCTCCGTGGCAAAGGTTTCGGTGTTATGCGTCGTTATCACCACTTCTTCCTGTGGTGTAGCCTAGTTGAGCCATGGATCTTTCTTATTTTTGGGCTTATATCCTAACATAATAGGGAAAAATGGATGAATGGTGTGGATAAAACACATACATAATGATGGCCCCTGAGACCACCTGCATGTGCCGAGGTATGGACCTCCGTTCATTCTACATTCTTTCCGAACACCGTTTCATTCTCCACTCTTTCCACGAATTGGATTGCGTACTGAGACTCAGTACGCTCTTATCGTACTGAGTAAACTCAGTTGGGCCCACCGCGAATGCGTGTGGTTTATCCACTCCGTCCATTCGTTTTTCCAGATCATTTTATGGGTTCAATCCAAAATTGATACATATACAAAGCTCAAGTGGACCATACCACTGGAAAAAGTGGAAATATTGATTTCAACCGTTGAAGACTTTCTAAGACCCCCAGTGATGTTTATTTGTCATCCAACCTGTTCATAAGATAAGAAAGACATGGATAAAGGGAAAACACAAATATCAGCTTGATCTAAAACTTCTGTTCTCCCCAAGAAATTTTCAACGGTAGATGTTCAATTCACACTGTTTCCAGTGGTGTGGTCCATTTGATGTTTGTGTATATTCCAATTTTTGCATAAAAACCTAAAATTATGTGTTAAAAGAGATGGACGGAGTGGATATAATTTATGAATGACACTGGGGCCTACGAAGTTTACTCAGTACGCTTACCAAACTGAGTTACTCAGTACACAATCCGCTTCCCTCTTTCCAACTATGCGGCCCACTTGAACAGATTAAATATTTTTGGAAAAAATATTATTTAACCTTTGATTTTTTGAGATATTTTTGGAAAAATCTAGCTAGAGATAAGAATATTTTATTATCTATGAGGTAATAATTTAAAATTTTTGATACACATTATATTATATTATTTAAAAGTTAAAATAATTCTATATTACTATTGTGATAGTTTCACGAAAAAATCGCAAGAAATTCAAAATCGTCGATATTTTAGGAACTATCATTCAGTTAATTTATTGCGAAAAATTCATGGAATTTTCGCAATCTCGGCAGTTCTCATGCGTTAAATTCTTCTCGTAAGGTTATCTGCATTAGAATAGTCCCTTGGTGCAAAATAGCACAAATCTACTATTCCCATACATCGAGTCAGACCATCAGCTTTCCATTGATTTCAACGGTTTAGCTCACCTAATGGGTGGACCGTCCTGATTTTCATTCCAAGCGATCTTTTTGGTTGGGCCCACCTTTTTCATGGCTCGGCGGTACAACACAAGTGACCCGTTCACAGAGAAGAAAACAAATATATGAACGTCCGGATATGCAGTGTCCTTAAACAATATTCCATGCAAGTGGGGCCACGATCCAACAATCCAGACCATTGATACGGTGGGCTATAGAGATCATCTATCGCGCACATCCCAAAGATCTGCCGGATTGGAAGATCCTAGACAATAACTCTTTTTTTTTTCTATTGGAAGATCCTATCTTTCTATTCACAGTCAATAGATCAAAATGCCAGATCCTTACCAGGACATGTTCCATCCATAGCGAGTTGCACCAGATCAACGGCATGGATCACATGCTAAGATAATCCGATCATTTGAACCGTCCATATTCTCGTTACTACTATAAATTAGCGATTATCGCATAACCGTGATTCCCCAATGATCATATAAATCTTGCAGTTGAATAAGAGCCGTTGAAGCTTTTCTTTTCATTTTTTCTGAATTCTTTTACAGGGAGTAACCGTTCAGCGTAATTTTCTTATGGTATCCTGAATATCATAGGTTCCACAAAATGGACGGTTAGGATCAATGGTACCCTCAGCATGTGCATCCAGTGTGCGGCCATACAAGATCCACCCCGAGTCGTGACAGAAATCCTCGAATAGGTTTATCCAAACACACGCGAGGTATAGAAATACGGTACATTGGCACTTTATCCTTTGAATATGGGTCATTTACCATGATCTAAACCGTTTATATTACAATTTTAACTTTTTATGCTGAAAATATAACAAATAAAATTTAAATTGGATTATTTCAACATTTTGATTATTTGGCTTTATTGCATTGAACATGAACAGTCACCATAAACTTTGTATAATCAACGGTCTAAAATTTTCGATCTGATATTTTCTTTTGTTAAACCCAAATCCAAAAAGAGCCCTATCAAATAGACGGTTTACAACATCAGTGGAAAAGATGGCAATCGAAAGGCTAGAGTCCCAACGCATCTTATTACTGTCCATCGGGATGTATTGTATATGGTCGGTGGACACGCGTAAGGGAGAGCAGTCAGTCAGCAGAGCCGCCAATGTCACGTCGTCTTTAGTAAGACCCTCTAATATTAAAAAAATGGTGTGGGCCCACCATTAATATGGCCCACCACCATTCTTGTCATCTCCTCCCCTTTAAATAGGCCACCAATTTCACCACAAGAAGAAAGAACATACGCTCACTCGATCAAATCAGTTTCCCTTCTTCTTGTATTTGTTAAAAAAAAAAAAAAAGAATTTCTTTCTATTGCAATCCTCTTCTCTTGTGTGTCCAAACAAGGCCAAAAACATGAAGAGCTGCTCGACTTCAACCAAACTAGAACGCAAGGCAATTGAGAAGAATAGGAGAATTCACATGAAAAGCTTGTGTTTCAAGCTTGCTTCTCTCATCCCATCCCACTATCCAAAGGTTTGTTTAAATACCCATTGCGAAACGAGATTCGTTGCATTTGGATGCGCTCCTGAATCGAATTGCTATTACAAGCCTGATGAAGTGGGGATTACCAAGTTGTATTTTACATCCTCACAATTCAGTTTGGGGTTGGGTCCGAATCCAAGGACTTCTTCCTCATCAAGAATACTAGGAAAGATCATCTGTTTTTGGTGATCACTCTCTTAATTAAGCTTGAATTTTTGCAATTCAATTCACTTGTCGATCCAAACACGCCCTTTTGTTAATTAGTTTAGTTCACCGCATCTTCATGAAGTGTTAAACGGTTAATCTTTAACGGTCCTGATCATCGTGATGTTTGTGGTCTACTTAGAAATCGAGCACCCAATTCCTAGTCTCAAAGAGAGAGAGAGAGAGAGAGAGAGAGAGAGAGAGAGAGAGATTACATAATCGATTAGGAATGAAATTTACTAACTTCAACAGCATATTAGGTACTCGATTGTATGTATCTTATGCACAACGTCAGGATTCCTTGAATCATAACCATAGATCTTATTGCTAACACGGTCCCTAGAAAGGGAAGACAGTTGCAAATTATGATTTTATGAAACAAAGATTGATTTTCTTTTCTTTTATTCTTTGTATCAGGAAGGGCTATCGCAACAAGATCAGGTGGATCTAGCGGCAGCCTATATACAGAAATTGCAGGCGAAGATTGAAGGATTGAAGGAGAAAAGAGATTTAGCCATGAGCATCGACGGAATTAACAAATATATGAGGGGAGGGATGATGATAGGCGTGGGATCACCCATTATTGAAGTGAGAGACTTGGGTTCTACTTTGGAGGTGGTTTTGATCAGCGGGTTGGATAGAAAATTCACAACCTGTGATGTTATTAGTGTTCTTGAGGAGGAAGGAGTTGATGTTGTGAGCGCCAACTTCTCCTTCACGGCTGACAAGGTTATCTACATAATCCATTCTCAGGTAATTACAGAATGTTCTTGGTTACGTCTGTGAAATCAAGGCAATCCAGACCTTCTGAATTGTGGCACCCTTGTGGATTGAGCAAAGCACAAAATTCATATGCATGATTGATCTTTTAATCATCAGATATTTCATTTGCAAGATTTGGAATAGGGACAATTTATCTCTTAGCCATATTTTTTAGCCAGAAATTGGATGGCCATTGCCATTTAGTCGTGCTTTTGGGCTATTTGATCCTCAGTGGGTCCCAAACTTTGGACTGTATGGATTGAATTGGATGTATGGTCTGTATATTGTGGATGAAAGCCAACAACTTTAAAATGGCAGTGAACTACTTGTTCCTTACAAAATTTGCTTTTTCATCGTTATTTTGGGATTGCTAAATATAGAGATTTATAAAGACAATGAAGCTGAATTTCTTTTCTTTTGCAGGTCACAAACTCTAGAGTGGGTTTTGAAAGTGGAAGGGTGTATCAGAAACTGAAGGATCTGGTCCATTGATCTCTTTAGATGCTATTTACACTACTAGTCTGTGGTACTGATGCAACAACCAAAGTAGGAAAATGAGAGAGAGAGAGAGAGAGAGAGAGAGAGAGAGAGAGAGAGAGAGAGAGAGAGAGAGAGAGAGAGAGTTGTGTGTATTTGGGTTTGGGGCATGACATCAAGGGAATAATCTAGTATGTATAGCTTATGCATGTATATGTCTCTCAAACTCATCTTAGTTAATACTAAAGTACTTTTACCATGTGGAAATATATGGTTGCATATCTCTCTTTCAAGAATGCTAGTAATTTCATTGATGAAAATCATTCGGCTCGTTGACAATTTGATGATGGCAGTGATAATCTGATCAAATGCTGGTGACGATGTGTGCAGCACCGTTAAGTTGGTGATCTCCAGTAGCTTGCAAGGATTTTCTGAAACAGCAACTTGGTATTTTTAGGCTGTATGATCTTCTTTACCATTGGCCAGAGTTTTTATAGCCATTGTTTCTTCCATTTCGATCTTTCCACTGCTCCTGTGTAGTGGAAAGGGCCCTCATCGTGTAGCAATCGTTTTCGTCATTCAGTTGCTAATGGGATGAAGATAAGCCTAATGGGAGTGTATTTTACCCTTTCAATGGAGGCCGTTTTGCCACTGTATCCATGTGAAAAGACTTGCATGCCAACACTGTTATCATATTTGTAGAGCCACAAATGCAAACAATTAAATTTTGTACAGGCCAGGACTGACCACAAGCATAAAAGGCACTTCAATCTGTTATTTTGATTGAATGGTAAAGATGGGTTTGCAAAGGAAATATATAGCACTTTAATCATCTTGATGGTTTTAGAACTTATGGATGTCAAATCACTACAAAGTTCTAAAAGCCCGAGTTATATCAAGGGACTTAACACTCCAACACTCCCTGCACCCACACGTGCAGGGTGGAACTCCGCATCGGATTATACTGGCAAGGATGGAGGAACACTCAACTCACACTATAAACAAGGTGGGAGAACATACTAAAGGAGGCATATTTGCTGCTCCCCATATTCGAAAACTTGACCATCCACTATAAGTCTATGTCAAATGACCACTTATTCTAAAAGCTTGAGCTATTATAGGATGGTGTATCAATGTATATCACGGCCGGGACTTAACAGTCCAACAACAGACACTTAAACTTTGATTGAATTTTATGCCTAAATAAAGATTGCCTAGGGTTTTTGATGTTGTTGTTGTTAAGGTGATTATGTTTTTTTATTGGTGCAACTGTTGTTGTTGTTGTTGTTTCTATTTATGTTGTTGTTTGATTGTTGCTATTGCTGTTTCTGTTGTTTTTGTTATTGAGGCTGATGATGTTTTCCTTGTTTTTTTTCTATTTCTTTTTTTTTTGATGATTTGTTGCTGTTGCAGTTGTTTGTGGTTGTCGTGTTGTTTCTGTACTTGTTTTTGTTTCCCAGAGAGCTAGTCGCAAGATAATGAATCATACCTGCTTCTCGAATGTTATCTCCTAGAAGCAAATATGGCTATGGGTGGCATTTTGTTCCATGGCTTCTAATCTCATCAGCTTCTTTCCAATTCAACATCTCAGATTCTAGAACATGGAATCGAATGATAAGAGCTGCTTGCATGCTTTTAGTCTTTACCGCCTTGTAATTTGTCTTTCTTGATCTGACTAAAAGGTAAAGTAGAGTTTTTCTTGGATGTTCTTAAAACTAAAGGTTATCATTGTTATGATACTCTTATTAAGTGGTCATGGTCATACAACCACATTCCATATACCTTTTTTTTTCATGTGTCCATGACTTCCAATGTGTCTATTTATATACCAGTGCATTTATTCTATGCCGCCTCATTTACCGGTCCATTTCTTCTATGCCGCCTAATTGTACAGCTTCCTGTAATAACTCATTTACTTATTTCCTCCCATTAGCTTTTGTCCCGTCGAACAGGACCTCCAAAGTGTAACCACGGGCTTCTCTTTTAGGGAACCTAATGGGCTGTTGAAGAATAGGCTGGAAATATGACAAATGGATGGCATTCGTTCTACAATGTTAAGAGAGTATCTAAATTCATTAGAGACGTTGAAACGATCTCATGCCCAAGAGTTATTCACAAGAGTATGGTATTGATTATAAGGAGACTTCTACCTCACTTAAAATTTATTTTATTTTATTTTTTTGTTTTGTTTTGTTTTGTTTTTATATATATAAAACTCAGTGGAGCCCACAGCAATTCATTTCATGCGGAAACTATATATACAAGAGAATTGACATTCGGGCTGCTCCTGGTCAGAAAAAAATTCTCCCAGAACCGTCTATCTTTTAAGAACCCTATACATGGCAACAAGAGCCGAGCCAACAGGAAAAAGAAAAACTACACCCACCTGGGGGATTCTCTATTGTATCCTAGCCCCACTCAATCTAACAAAAAAAGCCCTCATTTACAAGTATTAACACACTGCTGAATGTGATAGTTCAAGAGTTAATTACCTTTCCAACTGCTGTGAAAAGCGCCATCTTCAAGGAAATTTACATGAGCATGTTTGTGTACTTCGACCATGTTTCGCTAGCTCTTTACATCTTGTAGAGTAATTGCAAGGCTCAATAACAATACGTTTTAGCCTGAGAAAATCATCTTAGCAATTATCTAGGTTGATTTCTTTTCACAATGAGAATATTTCGCCTATGCCTTGTTTCTTTAAGGGACATTGACAATGTCCTCTTATTGCATTATGTAAATGATGGTAAAACCATAGGCAATAATACAGTGGCTCTTACACAATTTCAGCACACCCTTCATTGTTAGCCAAGATGAAGGGTTTTGGTTAATGGTCAGCCTAGATGCAGTTCTTTACATTTCCATACAAGACATTTTCTCTCTTGCTATTCTTCCAACCAAGTCTCTCAAATGCAAAAGAGAGTATGTATTCTTTTGGAGCTTAATGTCAAGCTTAACTGGTTCCAGATCTAACAGGTTAAAATGTGGCTGTAAATGGATTGGTATTCATTGTGATCTCCAGCCCAAGGGTGCGTTTGGTTGCACCAAATATCATGAAAATTTAAAATTTCATGATATTTGGTGCAACCAAACGTGCCCCAAACATTCAATCATATCGTTAACATTTTTGTCTATTTGTCATCATGGCAGAGATGTTTGGCTTTATGAGTCATTGCATTTGTTGGTGATATTGATGACCCACATTTTTTAATTTTTAAGGTGTTATGGATGGTTCCACTGATATTTATTGATTTAAGAAAGGATGTTCATGGCCCAGTTAGTTCATTGGTCGTCCCCCACTTACCATACATTCTCTCTCGATCAAATGATGAACTAAAAAGCATGGGGCCGGGGTTGGCATACCAGTGCTATCACAGCTGGCTTTCTGGGATCATTTCCTCTGTTGGTGTTTCTTGAATTATTTACTTCCATTCTGATAACCATAGTGCAATTTAAATCTTCATGAATCGACAAGCGCATTAGGGTCGATGTCTAGCCTGATGGATGGTTCTTGTGTGGGACCCGCTTCATAGTACCTGAGCCGATTGAGAAATTCCTCAAAGCCCATATCAGTTCTTACTTCTGAGAGAGAGAGAGAGAGAGAGAGAGAGAGAGAGAGTATTATTAAGATGAGTACGTTATCTCTTCTGAGAATTTTTTTTTTAATCTTTTTTTTTAAAAAAATATTTTTTAAATTCCTTTGAAGGTAATATTCCAATCTTTACAAATATTTCTCAAATTATGCAGTCATTGGAAAGGGCTCCTGCAAATCCTCATATTGGGAAAGATTATTCACATATTTTACTATGTAGATACTTCCTTAGAACTGTACCTTAGTTTTCATTAGCAGCTGAGTGTTTTAATATCTTGAGTGTGTTGAGATGTGGAGCCACATCTAGGGGCCGCTTGACCAGTCGAGTACCCTGCTCGACCAGTCAAGTGGCCCAATCGGCCAGTCAAGGACTGCTCGACTCAAAGTCCAACGAGCATCAAGTTTTGGGCTCCGAAGTGCTCGATTGGTCGAGGCCCCTGCTCGACCAGTCGAGGTTACGCAGATTCGTTTCTGGATTTAATGCGAGCTGCGGATTTTTGAGTTGGTTTTCGCAGAGGTGCGAAAGGGGTGTTGCCTAAACTATAAATAGGTGTCCGTAGGGCTTTTCTAGGGTATGAGAAATAATTCTAAAGTGTGGGCAAATGGTTTTCTCTGTACTTCCAAAGGAGAGGTTAGTATATTGCCTTGTAATCTTTGTTTTTCTTTATAGTAGAAGTTTGCATCCTTGGTTTTTTACCCTTGTTGGGGTTTTTCCACGTATATCTTGTCTTGTGGTTTGTTTTGAATGCTTTGATTTTTCTTCTAATTTATATTTCTTCTTGTTTATTGTTTGTGGGTGAGACCAGAGATTGAATCTCGGTTCACTGCGTTGTTGGCATGCTACACAACAACTGGTATCAAAGCTATTAGTTTAGTTTCATTGGGAGAGATGACAGAAGAAGGGAAGATTAGAATGGAGAAGCTTGATGGTTCAAACTTTACCTTCTGAAAGATGCAGATGGAGGATTATCTGTATCAGAATGACCTCTATATTCCTCTAGGAGGAAAAGAGAAGAAACCAGAAAAGATGAAAGATGATGAATGGTTTTTATTGGATCGGAAGGCTTTAGGAACAATCCGACTCTCTTTCTTTAAAAGTGACGCCTTCAATATATCCAAGATGAAAACTACAAAAGAATTAATAGAAGCCCTAGCCACCATGTATGAAAAACCCTTAGTATCCAACAAGGTTCATCTTATGAAACAGCTATGCAACATGAAGATGGCAGATGGTGGGAGTATGATTAAACATCTAAACGAGTTTAATACAGTCACGAGCCAGTTGAAATCCGTTGGCATTATTTTTGAGCATGAGGTCAGGGCATTATTGATCTTGTCTAGTTTGCTAGACAGTTGGGATGGTTTGGTGATTGCTATGAGTAATTCTTCAGGGTCAACAAAGCTGAAATTTGATGATGTGGCCGGTCTAATTCTCAGCGAATAATCTAGAAGAAAAGCATCAAGAGTTTTAGGAGATTCAGGGAATGCTCTAAACGTTGAAGGAAGAGGAAGATCGCTGAACAAATGAGGTAATAAACACGGACGTTTTAAGTCAAGGAAGAAATCCAAGGGACCGAAAGATAAAGATGGGTGTTGGCATTGTGGGAAGAAGGGGCACATAAAACGTGATTGCAGGGCGCTCAAGAAACAAGAAGGAAACTCTCAAGGCGAGAAGGATTCAGTGAATTTATCTGAGAAGAGTGACACAGAGACGTTGATCTTGTATATTGATGCGAGGAATGAGTCTTGGGTTATAGACTCGGGTGCTTCGTTTCATGCCACTTCATGTAACGAAGTTCTGTGTAATTAAGTATCAGGTGACTTCGGGAGAGTCTACCTGGGTGATAATGAGCTGTGCAGTATTATTGGAAAGGGAGACGTTGATGTAAATCAGATAGATGGAACGACTTTAAAATTGAATGATGTCAGACATGTACCGATTTTGAAACAGAACTTGATCTCAGTGGGGTAGTTGGCCAATACCGGTTATATGATGACATTCACCAGTAATTCCTGGAAGATCACAAAAAGTACCCTGGTAATATCTCGAGGCAAGAAGGAATGTACCTTATACGTGACTTTAGGATCGTATAGTTCACTCACAGTCGCATCAATTGGAGTGAATGGGCAATTATGGCATTAGAGGTTGGGACATGAGTGAGAAAGGGATGAAAGTGCTATTGTCAAAAGAGAAGCTACCAAGGATGAAGTCTATTGACTTGGAATTCTGCGAGGACTGCATATATGGCAAGCAGAAGAGGGTAAGTTTCAAGAAGACAGGACGCACTCCAAAGACACATCTGTTAGAGATTGTACACACTGATGCGTGGGGACCAGCACAGATATCATCTCTTGGTGGCTCACGTTATTTTATTTCTTTTATTGATAATACTAGTAGAAAACTGTGGGTTTATTTCTTAAAGCACAAATCTAATGTATTTGATGTATTTAAGAAGTGAAAAGTAATGGTAGAAAACGAGGCAGGTAAAACAGTAAAATGTCTCAGATCTGATAATGGGGGAGAGTACTGTGATAAGAGATTTGATGAGCATTGTGCATCAAATGGAATAAAATATCAGAAAATGATTCCAGGGACACCATAACAGAATGGTGTGGCTGAGCGCATTAACAGGACCATCCTTGAGCGCGCCAGGAGCATGAGGTTATATGCAGGGTTGCCCAAGACCTTTTGGGCAGATGCTGTGAATACTATTGCATATCTCATCAATAGAAGTCCCTCAGCACTATTGGATGGTGGGTTACCAGAAGAAACGTGGACTGAGAAAGAAGTGAACCTTGCACATCTTAGAGTATTCAGTTATACTTCATATGTTCGCATTGATGTAGAGCACAGAAACAAGCTGGATGCGAAGTCCAGGAGGTGCACGTTTATAGGCTACGGGCACCATGATTTTAGCTACAGATTTTGGGATACAGAAAATAAAAAAATCATCAGAAGCAAAGATGTAGTCTTCAACGAAAAAGTGATGCATAAGGACAGTATGCAGGAAAATAAGGCTGAGGAGAAAGAATTCGTAAAGTTGGAAGAGTTACCGGACACGGGTGTTACAACACCACAGGATGATCATGCATAAGTGCATTATGAGGCAGAGTTACAGACACCATTGATGAGAATGTCTACTCGGGAGAGGAGACCCATGGTCCAATACTCACCCTCCTTACATTATCTACTGCTGACAGATAATGGTGAACCAGAGTGTTTTGAAGAGGCATTACAGTCAGATACATGGGTTAAGTAGGAGCATACCATGGATGATGAGATGGACTCTCTTAAGTCTAATCGTACATGGGACCTAGTCACTCTACCTAAGGGTAAGAAAGCTTTTCATAACAAGTGGGTTTACAGATTAAAGGAGGAGCATGATGGTTCGAAACAGTACAAGGCCAGATTGGTTGTGAAAGGGTTTTAACAAAAGACAGGTATCGATTTCACTGAAATATTTTCACCTGTGGTGAAAATGTGTACGATTTGTATGGTTTTGAGTATAGTGGCTACAGAGGACTTACATCTAGAGCAGCTAGATGTTAAGATAGCCTTTCTTCATGGGGACCTTGAAGAAGAGATATATATGTATCAGCCGATAGGATACGTGGCATTAGGAAATGAGAACAAGGTGTGCAGACTGAAGAAGAGTTTATATGGCCTGAAGCAGACCCCGAGGCAGTGGTACAAGAAGTTCGACAGTTTCATGTAGGGAAACGGTTTTAGGAGATGTCATGCAGACTACTGTTGTTATTTGAAGAAGTTTGATACATCGTACATCATCATTCTTCTATACGTTAATGATATGCTTATGGCCGGTTCAAGCATTAAGAACATCTTAGATCTCAAAAGATAACTGTCTAAAGAATTTGCCATGAAGAATTTAGGAGCTGTAAAACAAATCCTAGGCATGGGGATAAAACGTGACAGGAAAATAAGAAACTGGTTTTGTTACAGGCAGAGTACATAGCGAAGGTACATAATCGATTCAATATGGGAAGTACTAAGCCGGTTAACACTCCATTAGTCAACCATTTCAAGCTATCTAAGGAGCAAGGTGCAAAGATGCAAGAGGAACGAGACTACGTGGCTAAAGTCTCATACGCGTCAGCTATTGGGAGTCTCATATATGCTATGATGAGCACGGGGTCAGACATTGCTCAAGCAGTGGGAGTTGTTAGCAGGTTCATAAACAACCCCGGGAAGGAACATTGGGAAGCTGTGAAGTGGATCCTCAGATACCTGACAGGTACTGTTGATATAAGGCTATGTTATGGTGGATCGAAAATTAAGTTAGAAGGTTATGTAGATTTAGATTTGGTAGGAGATATTGATAGCAGAAGAAGCACTATAAGTTATGTCTTTACTTTGGATAGTGCTGCTATCAGTTGGGTCTCTCAGTTATAGAAGATAGTATCTATCAGTACAACAAAAGTAGAATATGTTGCGGCTACAGAAGCGTGTAAAGAAATGGTGTGGATGTAAGGTTTCATGGAAGAGTTGGGTAATAAGTAAGCAGATTGCAAGCTGTATAGTGACAATCAGAGTGCAATACATTTGGCTAAGAATTCAGCCTTTCATTTAAGGACCAAGCATATTGATATTAGATATCACTTCATACACTCGTTACTGGAAGATGGATCGATTGCTCTAGAAAAGATTCATACAAGTGAGAATCCTACGGATATGCTGACCAAGGCGGTCATATGGGAGAAGTTGAAGCTCTGTTCAATTTTAATTGGTTTTTAGACTTGAAGACGGGGAGGTGGTGCACTCCGGATGTAGAAGACGAAGGTTTATGGTGATGTGTCTCCAAGTAGGAGATTGTTGAGATGTGGAGCCACATCTGGGGCCCGCTCGACCAATCGAGTGCCCTGCTCGACCGGTTGAGTGGCCCACTCGACCAGTCGAGGACTACTCGACTCAAAGTCCAGCAAGTATCAAGTTTTGGACTCTGAGATGCTCGACCGATCGAGGCCCCTGCTCGACTAGTTGAGGGTCCGCTCGACTAGTCGAGATTACGCAGATTCGTTTACGGATTTAATGCGGACTGAGGATTTTTAAGTCAGTTTTTGCAGAGGTGTGAAAGGGTTGTTGCCTACACTATAAATAGGTGTCCCTAGGGCTTTTCTAGGGTATGGGAAATAATTCTAAGGTGTGGGTAAATGTTTTCTCTATAGTTTCAAGGGAGAGGTTAGTATATTGACTTGTAATCTTCATTTTTCTTCATAGTGGAAGTTTGCATCCATGATTTTTTACCCTTGTTAGGGTTTTTCCACGTATATCTTATCTTGTGGTTTGTTTTGAATGTTTTATTCTTCTTCTAGTTTATATTTCTTCCTATTTATCGTTTGTGGGTGAGACCGGAGATTGGATCTCGATTCACTGCGTTGTTGGCGTGCTGTGTAATAGAGTGATTGTTGTAAAGCTGGTGATGCACGTGAAACGTGTGAAAGATAAGCAGTTAAAGATGTATGTATGTACATGTGTGTATGGGTTTTGTTAAGGGGTGCCCCACATTCACGGGGACGGTACATTGTATAGTACCATTGATAGCTAGAAATAGTGCGAGAATCACACGATATTAACGTGTTGAATGGAGCTAATTTGGTACAACTGTCGGTTGTTCATGGGTCATGGATCATACGGATAGAATCATCAAAGCAAAGTGTTACCTTGGAATCACAGACAATATAAAGTGAGATATGTTGAATAGATGTTTCAAGACGATGATAGGTCCATGCTGTTAATTGGGTGTTTAGGACAATCCAACTGGTGTAATTTTTACATTATGCCTTGTCCTAAGTTATATAAATGAGAGGTCAGTTTAAATCAAATCCACATGGCATTTAAAAGGTTTGGGAAGGTTGCTACCAAACCTTACATGAGGCAGGGAAGGACGTGATGAAGTTGATTGATGTTTTCCTTGGTCGATAAATATCTTGAATTCGCAAGTACTTTTGAATCCACAAGAGAAAATCTCAAATCTATAAGAAGAAGTAGAATTTTTAAAAAGTTTTAATCGATAGGTTGATGAATAAAATTTTTTTAACACCCTTTAAATAACCCTAAACAAATATAAAACGTAATCAAAGAGTTTTAATCAAATAATGAAATAAATTCTAAAAAATGTGTAAATTTCTGTTGTCTGTTGACCGGTCTTTAACCTGTCAAGTCGACAGGTTGAGAAACATAAAACTAATGTCCAAAGATTTAAACTAAAAATTTTGTGATTTTCGACCTGTCGACTTGATCTGTCAATATGTCAAAATGGATTTCAACCTATTAATAAGATTTGTCGTCCTATTTAAACTAGAAGCAATCAACTAGCAAGCAATCTAGAACACTATTTTGACCTGGCTAAACTAAAAGAAATTATCTATTAAGCAATTTAGAATTTCTGGCAGAATTTCGACCCGTCAACCACACTGTTTCACCGGTTAAACTATGCTAAATTTTATCAATTTCTTCTTGAATTTCTTTCAGTTGTTGAGGGTTAAATATTGCATATTAGACACTAGTTATTACCTGCTTTTACGAACATGATATTGTTTAATACCTTATTTTAATTGTGTTTGTGTTGTAAGGTGAATTTACGAGTATGGACTGAAAAAGGGTATTAAAAGCGTGGATTTGATGCTTTGAAGTTACCAAGGTAAGGGAAAGACCCCAGGGGACTGAGATTGAAGAAATTACACGCTAGAGATTCGAGCAAATCAGGTCACTCATGTTAAACGGGCCTGAAAATCATCCGGAATGCAAGATCATAGGTTTTCCACCATCCGTTTGACTCAAAAATTTATATATATCCTTAGGACCATAAATTAACCCTACATGTAAAATTTCAACCATTGAATCATTATGAAAGTGGCCCAAAGGACAGATAAGACCCTTAAATCCTGATTTGGGGGCCCACCTGATCCTTGGATATACCTAAATTTCGGTCTCAACACTTTAAATTATGCGGAGAACTAGATGGACAGAGTAGATTTTTCATAAAAATCTCAGGGGACCCCAAGATTGATGTGCGTGTACACCATGTACACGTGCGCTTGGTGCACCAGACCAGCCAAAGCCGGTCAACGGGCTTTGACCCGTGGTTTCTTTTAAAAAACCAAAAACAACGTTGTCTGTCCATTTTTTAGTAATGGGGCCCACACATCATACATATTTATGATCTGGACCTTCCATTGCATTCGGGGGGGGGGGGGGGGTTTGACCATCGCCTAAGTGGAATTTTTGCCAATTCACACATTCATACGTGGATTGTCAAAAAATGCAGGATGAACGACAAGTTGGTTTGATACAGTTGATCACACCAAAACCCTATAAAAACTACTTCATCCGACTGGTTTTTCGCCAGGAATCCAATGAACGGGTCAAATTTTTTAGAAAACATCAGTGTGGGGCCAACCGAGCATCTCAGCAAAAGAAAATTCACCAAATCGTGCGTCCGAAAAATCCAGGATTTTCGGGCGGTTGTGGCCCACTATATTTGATCAGATGGATGATCCAAACCATCCATCGTGTAGCTCGTCCAAAATTGTCCCAAGGGACATTATTTATTTGAAAAAAATGTGAGGAAAGTGGAAGTTTTTCCATCCATTTTCTTGGTTGCAAAAAGACCTACGCACTGACCTTCGTTACTGCGTACGCTCTCCTCCGCCCTTCTCTATGCAGCCTTCTCTCAGCAACCGACTTTCTCCCTTACGCACTTTCAGCCGACCAACTCCAAGTCCTTATAAAAGGAGATAAGAAAGAAAGCTAATGCATCCAAATCTTTGGACGTGAGTAGCTGTGGAGGCAAGGTGGACAGGTGAAGCAGAGAGAGAGAGAGAGAGAGAGAGAGAGAGAGAGAGGGGATCGTGGCTGGTCATCTCTTTCTTCTTTCCTTTTTGGGTTTTCTTCCTTGAGGTTTTTCTTTCCTAGGAGTTTTTAGTTAATCAAAACTATGGTTGGCTAAACCTCTTAGCTAGGGCTAAGAGGTGAAGCTTGTAGCGTGATTGGGGTGTTAGCTTTGCTTTGATTTATGTTTATTGAACTCTCATAGATTCTAGTTTGATTATAAGGAATATTTTTAGTTTTAATGGTTTGTTGTGACTCAAATTACAATAGATCTGCAATAGCTTGAGATATTCTCTTTTTATGTATTGAGATTGTGAACTTGGGAACCCTGTTGTTCACCATTGTCTCATGGGCATGGTTGGGTGATGGAACCTTTCCTAAGTTTCACAATTCTCTCATGATTGGCTGTGAGATTGGTAAATTACTGTTGTTTGCCATAGTATCCTGGGCATGGTTAGGTGACGGAATCACTTCTAAATCTTCACCACTCTCATCTATTGATGATTAGATCTATGAGAAGTTTAGAGATCCGACAAATCTCTTCGTACCAATTGGATAGGATAAGACTCTGATTCTAGTTGTGTCCTTGAATTAATGCAAGGTAGCTTCCCAATTGCTACAAGTGGATCCTTGGCACCAGAGTTCTCACCTTTATTTTTATTAGTTTTTAATTAATCTATTCACAATTATTTCTTTCATTTTTTCTGATTTAGATTTCATCTTATCCTAGTTCTAGTTCGAGTTATTTTCAGATTACATACAAGGTTTAGTCCCCGTGGATTCGACCTCGGTCTTACCGAGATTATTACTACATCACAACCCTATACTTGGGGTGTAAACACCGGTCCATGTGCATTAGGAACATGCTTGATCCTCGTACGACATTAGACCCCTCCACTTGGAAAAAACTCATTCTTGAGTTTGACTCATGATACTTGTTCAACTTCCTTAAGTTTTTCAACTTCGAGTGCCGAACATTTATTTGCCTCTTCCTTGTACTCTCTAGTAGGCTTCTTTCATTTCTCTTGGACATCGGCATGAATAATTGCTACTTGAACTGCCATATTATCTAATATAACACTCATTCTAGATATTTTAGGCAATGGAAATAAGTTTAGGTTTAGGAACTCGAGCATACACAACTTCAAATTGAGCTTGGTTGGAAGATTAATTCTTCGCGTTCTTGAAGACAAACTCAACCTAAGAAAGACCAATTTCCTGCATAGGGGGTAATTCATTGAGAAGTTCGGCAAGTACAATCGTCAACTTGATCTCTTGCAACACTGGCTTTATATCTTTTGGAATGTTTACGAACTTCTCAACCGCTTCCTTTGTCCCAATCACTCCTGTTTCCTTAAAGTGTGTGATGAAATCCTATTCATTTACGAGATGCTGTTCGCCCACTTCAGAAGTATTAGGTTGGTTCTCTGTCTCCACAGGGGTCACACATACGCCAATGATGAATCCAACATCCTGTCGGAACTTTGTTTTAACTAGGTCAGTATTGTCGACAAACAAGGGGATTTCTTTGCATAACCCATCACCAATCAACTACCTTGTAGATAATTTTGGTGTTGTTGGAATAATACCTGATCGTAATCTTGAGGGAGGAATCATGTGCGCAACAACTACTTCATCAACAGCCACGTGTGGATTGACACTTTCATCTATCTTGTCCGCTTGAGTTGAAGTTGTTCCCATGAAACCAAAGCTCTGTCCTTCAACTTGTAAGTCACAAGTTTAACTTTCTTCTCTTCCGTGATATCCATGTAATACTTGAAGAAACATTTGACTTCAAGCAGTCAATTGAGGAAGTCCTCGATGTGGAGTTGGCCATTGAATCTGGGAAGATCGACTTTCATCATAAATTCTCGATCCGTCTGATCTATTCAATCAATGCCTCGTTTGGGATACTGGGGAATCATATCGCTGGATCCTACCTTCTCAGCTAGTGCGATTCTACGATTCACCACTAGCATTGCCCTACGATAAACGTGATTACAAATTTTAGTGCCTACCAAGGGCGGATCACTGTCACGAAGATGAAGTTGACCTAGGGCAAACGTCATATGATTGAGGGAAGCCTGTTGCGGATACTCTCATTGTGCCACCTCGAAGGCCTGTTAAAGGATAACTCCCTGTAGCACCTAAATTAAAAATATTAAGAATGTAAATAAATATTTAAAATAGTATAAGCAATATAGAATGTAACTCAAATGAAAAAACTACAGATACCTCACTGGTTAAGTGCGTTGCTTTCTTTGGTTAAGGTTGGGGGTTTGAATCCTATTACCCCACGTAGAGATCAGGCCAGTCAGGCTCAATATCGAGTTTCCCATTGGAGGACATGAAGCACATCATCTAATTATCCCAACAATTAGATCATATGTGCAGCCTTGTTTAAGTATTTATACCATTTTATTTTCCCCAAAATGCGTTATCGACCTGCAACCATATTAAAGTATTTATTCGATGATGAGAAATGTATGCTCACAGCGTTGTATGTGAACTTTCACATACAACACTCTTTTATCCCCCCACAGTCTAGCTTGCGTAGAACATTTGAGCCATATAAAACATGGGTTTGCACCAGAAAAATCATTTGGGTTGAAAATTGGACGAATCGATCTAATTATGTTGGCCACACTAATACGCCGAATCAGACAATCCGCTGTCCATTGATTTCGACAATATAGCCTGCCTGTTGATGGCCGGATCATCCTAGAGTTTGCCCCACAGGATCTTTGTGGTCTGGGCTACGTTTTTCATGGCTGGGATCTTCTACACAATTGACAAGTTGACCAGGAAGATAGTGTTGCATGTGAAAGTCTACATACAAGGTTGCATGTGAACGTTTCTCATACCAGGGTAGTAAATTTGCAGCACCATTTAATAGCTACACCACCTTATTCCTGAAATGACCCCACCCATTAAATTGTATGTCCTACTGTATTTTGACCATCAGGTTTGATAAGATTGCAATCCTCTTCAAACGAAAATAAAAATAAAAAAGTCAATCATCATCATCATAGCATTGTCCCAGCACGGCTTTAAGATGCATATTTCACAAATCAAAAGAATCAGAAAAGCAATTAAGATTGTTGTGCAAGACCCATATGTTGTTTGGGGACTTTTCAATGTGCAAGACCCACCTGTCGTTGGGGATTTCTTAATGTGCAAGAGCCACTTTTTATTTATTTATTTTTATTTTTATATCTTGGCTTTACGAATCCTATTTCACCAATTGCAAGAATCGAAACAGGAATTCCGTCTCGAATCCATTTGCATATAGATTGGGTATCTGTTTGGGACCTCAAATCCAAGGCCTTTATCAGGCATATGATAAGATTAGCTGGCAGGTGCCCCAAGTCCTACCAAAAGGCGTCTCATTTCAAGTGACATTTTTTAGGACAGGGTCCCATAACCAAGTGGGTCTTTTTTCTTTTTTTCTTTTCCTTTTTTTTTTTCTTCTTTTTGTTGGAAGGTCTCACGAGTTGGTTTGTCATATCGATCGTAAAATCCTAAGCTTGATGACTGTCTGCTTTCATTATCCTTTCAACATCAAACGGCTTCATTAATGTAGAAAAGTAATCATCATCATCACATATGCTTTACCCAACTAATTGGGGTCGGCTTCAACGTAGAAAACTATCAATAACAGGTTTTTCATCCATGATCTGGAACTTTACAACGATGCTCTGGAACGATGATATGGGGTTTGAGTAGTTTATTGCATTACTTTCAGCAGCATGAGAATTTTTTATTTTTTATTTTGGTTAATTTTTGTAATACAATAGTTGAAGTTGGTAGTATTATTATATACCAAAGGTAGAAAAAAGGGTTCATGTACCAAAAAGAAGGGTAGGTGTAAATGATGGCCCACTTAAATGCATTGATGGTTGGTAAGTCCTTTGGCTCAAAGGTAGAGCTGGGCATCGAGTCGAGTTGGACCCAGTTACGGTTGACTTGACTCAATCCGGTATTGAAATAGCTAGACCCGAACTTGACCCGACTCGGTATTGAGTCCAACATACCTGACTTGATCCGAGTTCGAGTCTAGCCTGGACTAATCTAGACCCAATCCGATTCGGTCAAAAGTACCGAGTCAGGTTGAGTTGGCACCGAATCGTATCGAGAGAGAGAGAGAGAGAGAGAGAGAGAGGTGAGGGGAGGAGGAGGGGGAGGAGGAGGAGGAGGTTGATGGTGGTGGGTGGCTGCCGGGCTTGGAAGAGGAGGATGAGGGAGGGAGAGAGAGAGAGTTTGGGATTAGGTCGGAGTAGGGGTTGGGTGCGGCGTGTAGGGTTAGGGTTAGTGATACTTAGAAATTAGATTTTTTTTTTTTTTTATTATATATATAATTATATATATACTCGAATCCGAGTCGAGTCTGACCGGATCGAGTTACGGTAACTCGGACTCGACTCAGTTTGAGTTAGGATTGGGTAAAGCCTACTCGATTTGGACCGACTCATCCATTCAGTTCGGATCGAGTTCGGTCTGAACAAGTCAGACGAGTCGAGTCAGGCGAGTTGACTCATTCCGTGCCCAGCTCTACTCAAGTGCTCAGACTTTTATCCATCCATATCAGCGGGCTGTGGTTTCTACTACCAATCATCCATATGGAAGGTAATGATTACAGATCCGGAGGAGATTATTACAAGCAGATTAGATTCTTCCATCGGGCCTGCTTGTTGCTTTTCTGCAGTCCATGTTCTCTGTATTGCATGCATGTGATAGTCAAAGCCCATGTTTGGTGTGATGTGCGGCAGGTACGCGTTGGCCCCCATGGTGGGACATCTTGTTCGTACTACTGAGAAGATGTAAATGTTCAAAGAACCAAATGTTGTTTGGCTGTTTTCATGGGATGCCTCGTGCAGATTACTAAAAAAGCATTCGATAGCGAAAGCCCATGTTTGGCATGATGTGTGGTGGATATGCTTTGGCCCGTACGGCGGGCCATCCAGCCAGTCAGACGACTAAGAAGATGTGTTGGATGGGTGCGATGCTGATGGGATGATCGTGACCCTCTATTGTAATGGAAATCTTGTATTCCTATTTGACATCTACGTGTTTAATTTTGATGTGATGGGCAACTTGTTGAATGGGCCGCCTAGAGAAAAATTCTAAATCAGGCCCACATTGACCACCATGCTGTTGTTTTCATCAGTCAAAGTCTCTATAATAGACTTCATGATAGTTCATCCTCCACTGCCTGAGGATATATGTATAGGTCCTTGAGACCTTAGATTGTACCGGTGGGGCCCATCTTGTGATCTAGAATAATGGGAGCCATGAACGAAAGATGATAGAGTAGATTGATGGTCTAGATCCAATGACCAAGGCCGAAGATTGAATGGTTGGGATATTTCAATCTGGTATGTTTTGTGATCATGGTTCATCCATGTTGGGGCCAATCCAATCAAAGGTCTGGATCGGGTGTACACATCTACGTACATGTGGGCAACATGCAAATATGAGAAGCGTGGGAGATCTTACTCACATCTAATATGCTTAAAATACAAGACAATTTCACAGGTGGGCCACAACGTACAAATTAAATCGATGGCTAAAACATTCCAGCCATTCATTTGTTTTGATATTCTGGGTATGTCATTCAACCTGTTTAACATATGCACACAAACATAATAATCATACAAATAAAAAATTAGGCCTGTGAAATCATTGGATGGGTTACAAGGGAATTTGATCCTTTGGGGTGGTGAAAATTAATTTTTATGGTGTTACCCACCTACCATATAATCCGTTAATCTCATCATCCTGGTGGGGTGCATCTGTTGGACACCTTGGACATTTCCTAAAGAATAATAATAATAATAAATGAAGCATTTTGATAATTTCACTCCTTCAAAGTGGAAAGATCTCTTCTTGATTACATACAACAATATCAAAATTAAAAGAAAACAAAAATAAGATCATACAAACCATGATGCAGAGAGTGACTTGTTTTCCTTTAAATAAGTCTATGAATTCACACTAATCCCTTATGTTCAAGGGTGAAAAAATAAAGAAGGATCTCTTAGTATAATTATCTCTTTCTTTCTCAAGATGGAATTGCAGACTGGTTGAATAGTAAGTCTCTAATATTGATCATGTTCAGTGCATACTAATTAATATAAGCATTATTTAGTAAAATTCCAAATAGAGAGGAAAATTATCCAATAAAGAAAGAAAAATAAAAAAGAAAAGAAAAGAAGAAAAAACAAGAGAAGTTAGAGGATATAGGATAGTAAATTAATAGGAGTTTTTACTGCAGAACTCCTCAACAGATTTGATTTTATCAAATAATGTCTAGAAGAACCAAAATTCTCATATAGTGCTTTGTAAGGGGAAAATTATATTACATTATATATATATATATATATATATATATATATATATATATATATATATTACATTATATATATATATATATAAAGAGATAAAGATAAAGAGATAAAGAGAGAGAGAAATATGGGGCCCACGTGATATGTGTTTAACATCTAAAATATTCAAATAGACGCACCTCGTTAAGGCTATCAAACGAACAGAAAATATGGTTAGTTTGAAATCCAAACGATGGGAAAATATGGTTGGTCCAATTCAAGTGTGGCCCATCTGAAGAATTGATTGGTCAGATATTTGGTTCTTGTGGTCACCATGATGAGTTACATATATGGGACGTTATACATATACCATACAGGCCCTTGATTCCCAACTTGACTACCATTAAAGAAAAAAAAAATGAGAGTATTTTGGTAATTATCCATTCACAAGCATTTCCATAGAATATTTAGTTGTCCAGGCATTTTTAAATCCCTGATGAATTGGGTCCGGCTTCATGGCTCACTGATAGACAACACCGAGATCATGGGATCGGGTGTGGAATTTCGGGGCGGGACCCACCTATTGCATACATGCCAGAGTATTGAGATGGACGGTGCTATGCAGATTGATCATTCCTCGAAGTTATTAAATTGTTGCGACAATAAAGCAGGAGTATCTATCCGTTGACTGGTCAAAGTCTTTGTACAGAGACCGGTTCTCTAGTCTTTGTGAATCGGTTGACTCGGGGCCTCACATCATACGAACCCCTTTTGTATGGTTTAGATGCATGGATGACCCACGTGAAATGACTTTCCCACGAATTCCCTACGATTCCTCAGATAAAGGGTGAGCTTTCCTCATTTGCCACCTTTGCATGTGCAAGTTGAAAGCGATTGGGTCTGACCTCAATGGGCGGTGTGGGGCCCACTGTGATGTATGTGTTTTATATCCACGCCGCCCATGCGTTTTGCACGTTTTGCTAGTTCAGCATGAAGAGAGAGTGGGGATAATCACACCCACCGTCATGCTTATTGACCATCCAAGCTGTTGACAAAGTCACACAGACCTGGAAGAAGGGAAAATACAAAAATATCAGCTTTGTTCGGAACTTTTGTGGACCAAGAAATTTTTAACAGTGGACGTTCAGGTCACCACTGTTTCATGTGGTGTGGTCCACTTGAGCTTTTGATCTGATTTATTTTTGGGATCATGCCTTAAAATGACCCAGAAAAACGGATGGACAATATAGACAAACACATACATCACGGTGGGCCCCCCGGTACCCAACACCACCCAATCTGCTTCCGTGCAAATTGGAATATTTCTTCATCAGGTGTGTCTCACAGTCTGTCCTCTGGCCCGAAATGTATCCAGTCTGCTCATCAGGTTGATCGCAAATTTCCTACAATAGGCCCACCTTGATCTGTGTGTAACATCCACTCCGTCCATTTTTGTGCCATTTCATGTTAGGACGCAAGCCCCAAATCAGGCTGATAAAAAATTAAGTGAGCCACAACACAGGGGACAGCAGGGATGGAGACACCCATTACTCGCCCAGATGTTTTACGAGTGCATATATATGGGCTTGCCTGATGAGCGGCTCAGATCTTGCACCATGCGCGTAGCTTGTATGCATGCCTGCGAGTAGGATTCTTTTGTCATATCCTGCTCTGCAAGTAGTCTTGATATATAGGGCCTTTTTCATCCTCATCGCCACACATGTATATTGTAGCAGGTGTACATGATGTATATATACATGTATATCCTTTCTTTATAAATTAAGAAGAAACACAGTCATTTTGAGGTATTTATTACGGTTCTCTCTTCCAATGTCAGTTCTTCATCCGTCCACAAAAGTTCTACCTATACATTGCAACATTATGTTTGATGTTCTTGAATTTTATGTAATGGAATCCACATTGGGCTAAAGATGAACGGTTGTGATTTCATTGAATGAACTTATTCTGTGAAGATTGGACTTTGGAGTGTGTAACAATGTAGGGTGTGGACCTTCTTGATCGTCAAATTAATTGAAGTTTAATGGCATCCATAGTGGGCCCCAAAGGATGAAGGGTTCTGATTAGATAGATAGATGGAGAGAGATCATCCTGCCTAACTATTCTGCGTGTAGGGTCTTTAATTAAACTTTCCCCTTAAACTCTTACAAGTTGCCGTAGGCAAATAGCCTATCATATGGGCTCCCTTGTCTGCCACTGTCATTTCTAGTTTGGGTCCACTTTGATGTCACTGGGAAGACTTTCTGGGCTGCAACCAACCCCTATATATATATATATATATATATATATATATATAGGGAAAAGGTACTATGCGCTCGACCTCACAAGTCCGTCCCATGAGGTCGAGCTGTGTGGGCCCTACCGTAATGTGTTTCGAACATCTAACCCATCAGTCAGATGCACCATTCCATCGTGGGCCTAGATCTCAAAAATCAAGTCAATCCGTGACTTTTGTGGGCCACACCACATAAGTGGGGAGGGGCCTTTCACCATTAAAACATTCATAATCAGTTTTTTGGGCCCACAGAGATGTGGTTTGAAAATCCAGCCCATCCATTATGTGTGTCCCACTTGCATGAGGGTTCAGACCAAGTTTCAGCAGCATTCAAAACTCAGGTGGGCCCCACCAAGTGCTTTTATATGTTTTAACGGTATTTCACATGATTTTAGATGGTATGGCCCACCTGAATTCTGTATATAGCTGATTTTTGGGATATCCCATAATTTAGAGGGTACCCATCAAATGCACGGTGTTGATGATCGACACGCATCACGGTGGGGCCCACATAGCTCAACCTCACGGGAGCTAATTGTGAGGCCGAGCGCATAGTACCTTTTCCCATATATATATATATATATATATATATATATATATGCGCATGCGAACTTCCCACGTGGTCAACCTGTGTGGGCCCCACCGTGATGCATGTTGAACATCAAAGCCGTTCAATTGATGGGTCCCCTTTAAATTATGGGATATTCCAAAAATCAATTATATACGAAACTCAGGTGGGCTATACCATCTAAAATTATGTGAAGACATGCCCAAAACATATAAAAGCACTTGGGGGGGCCCACTTAAAATTTAAATGCATCTGAAACTTGGTTTAACCCCTCATCCAAGTGGGACACACATAATGGATGGGCTGGATTTGTGAATCACACCTCGGTAGGTCTAAAAAATGATTATGAATGTTTTAATGGGAGGGTAACCCCTCTCAACTTTTGTACGTGGTGTGGCTCACGAAAGTCATCGATTGACTTGATTTTTAAGTCCGAGAACCAACATGGAATGGTGCATCTGACTGATGGGGTAGATGTTCGACGCACATCACGGTGGGGCACACACAGCTCAACTTCATGTGAAGTTCGCATGAGCCCAAGCGCATATATGTATATATTCGAATGCTAAGCTGCGCCATAGCTCGCATGAAATATGCCAACTTTTTTACAACTTATCAAATGTAATGTAAGTCCAAAATCTGAACGGTCCACGTGATGCAGCACCCCATGAAACCTCAGAGCTCAACTTTTACTTTGATCCAAAACTTTAACGGGCCATTAAAAATGAAAACAATTTCCTCCCTTAATTTGTATTTCTCTTTTCTTTGGTCCACCAGAGTTTTAGATCAAGGAGAAATTTGGTTCATAGAGGTTTCATGGGATGCCGCATCACATGAACCATTTGTATTAGGTATTAGATTAGGGTGATATTTGGTCCATAGAGGTTTCATGCTAACTTTTTTGAGAACACACACATACAAACACACACACACACACACATACACACACATATATATATAGAGAGAGAGAGAGAGAGAGAGAGAGAGAGAGAGATGGATTTAGATGCGCTAACAACATTATTATCAAATATCTTAGTTTATTTCTAAAAGGCTATGGCTTGTATTGCGTCATTTCAAGGAAATTCGATAGCATGCGTGGGCTGTGGATGTTACAAAATTCTCCGACAGAAATCTAACAGAAATCACTTTAAAAAAAAAAAAAAAAAACATTGATTCCTTTAGAAAAGGAATAATTGCTTTATAAATCGAATCATGTGAACAATTGTTGAATCGTTTTGAAAATGATATCCAATACAAGATCCGAATCAAATGATATCTTCAACTTTTCTCTAATCATGACTAATTCCCCTGCTGATCTTGTGGTAAACATAGCCATGATGTGGCATTGGTTCTTCAGAATTACAATCCCTTGTGCACTGTTGAATTTATGTAAGTTTTACTCAAACAGATTGATACATTCGGATGAGGGTGCTGAAGCATATGCAACACTATCAAATGGAATAGATCTGATGAGAGAGAGAGAGAGAGAGAGAGAGATCTAATTGGATGGTATAGATTTGGCAAGAAGACTCAGTGATCGGAAAAGAGGAAGACACTAGATCAAGTGTGTAAACTAGAAACAGACTCTGATATCATATTAAAAGATAGTAGAAAACTATATATCATTAAGTTAATATAGCTAAGAATACATATGAATGTGGATGCATATAAGACATGTACAACTTTGGATATACACATACATACACCAAACGTGTTAAGTGCATACTAACAGTTTTAATCTAGAAAAGTGATGTAGAGTGGGTCGCGGACAGTTTCATGGCTAAGATGGATCAGAAAAGGCCCGGTCGACGACAGAAGTGATCCGGACCATCGGACCTTAGATCGGGCGTATCTCGCAATCCGGAATGAGTTAGCTGACGTAAAATATATGATTTTGGGGTAGAACGAGCTACTTTAGCCAACCAACCCAGCTACGCCGGGTTGCGCCGCCCGGAATTGCGAAAAACCCCTTGATTGACGGTCGTTTCCCTGTTTTAATTTCGTTTTTACTATAAATAGTAAGTTTTAGTTTGATTATAACTCTTCATCCGTTGGGCTTTAGGAGTTGCGCCCAACATGAAAAGAGCTTAGAATAATTAGGGGAACGGTTTGGTGAAGCCAAATAGGACACTTACTATTTTTGGCCGAAAACCTTGCGCACTAGTAGACATCACGACCGTCTATAAATAGTAAGTTTACTATTTATAGTAAGTCGCGGATTCTGAGAGTTTGAGTTGTAGTTTGATTATGATTTCTTTCCCATTGCTTGATACCCTTATTTAAAGGGTTGTGAACTCGATTTTATTCATTCATCAATCAATTTCGAATTTATTAGAATTTATTTCTATTTTCTGCTTTCTTTCCTCGTGGATTCGAGAAGTCTCTGTGAGGAGTCCAGAGAAGTTCCGTGGATTCGGAATAGTTATCCTCTTGAGGAAGACGGTGCTCGACCTCACGTCCTCCCCTGCGTCAGTTTGGTATCAAAGCGAGGTTTCTCCTCGGATTGATGGCTTCTAACGACGGGTCGGGCAACAATCCCATGGGCGGTGCTCCAGGAAATTTTCCTTTAACGGCGGCAGCTTTCGAAGTAGCGCAACGAGAGAATCAGCAAGCCATGCAAGGGCTGCAGGCTTCCATCGACCGCATAGCAGATCTCTTGGCGGAAAATCTAAGACAACTCCGTGTTCCTGGTGGCAATCCTCCACCTCCAATTAATCGCCCTGATCGCAGGATAGTACCGACAGTGCATCCAAGGGTCATTCCTGAGGAAGGGGGCTCCAGTGAGGAGGAAATCGACGACATACTCTTTCAACACCCCAGACATGGCGGCGATCGAGTAGATCGAACGGATCGAGAATTCAAGATGAGAGTTGATATTCCTAGCTTCAATGGCCAATTACACATTGAGGATTTCCTCGATTGGCTTTCTGAAGTTGAGCGATTTTTTGACTATATGGACATCCCTGAGGTAAAGAAGGTCAAGCTTGTGGCCTACAAGTTGAAAGGAGGAGCTTCAGCTTGGTGGGAACAACTGCAACTCGCGCGAACCAGGCAGACGAAAGCACCAATCCGCACCTGGCAGCGGATGAAGCAGCTAATACGTGCCAGATTTCTCCTTAGCAATTACAATCAGGTATTATTCCAACAATACCAAAATTGTCGACAGGGTAGTCGGTCGGTGAGAGAATACGCAGAAGAATTTTACCGCCTGGCGGCGCGTAACGATTTGGTCGAGACTGAATCGCAGCAAGTCGCCCGATTCAACGGTGGATTGCGTATGGCTATCCAGGATCGGGTCCAGATGCAGTCCGTCTGGACGATGAATGATGCGATCAAGTTGGCTACTCGAGTAGAAACGCAACTTGAATGACTTAACATACGGACCTATCCTACTGCAAGGATCCCTATGGCAGGTCTGCCCCAGGGAACTACACAACTTAAGGGGAAGGAGCCCGTAGGAGCTCGCACTCAACCTCCTACGTTTGAGAACCGAGATTAAAGAAGCGAGTAAGCTAAACCCCAAGGGGCGTATCGACTGCTGCTGATCCAAGTAGAATCCCGAACCCCTATGCTCGGCCAAGGCCCGATAACTGCTATCATTGTGGCCAACCGGACCACCTATCAAATACTTGTCCCTAACGAAAAGTGGTAAACTTCGCCATCAATAATGGTAGTGCTGATAACGCTTATGAAGATTCAGATATTAAAGAATAGCAGCATACCACCGAGGATGAGGCAGATGATTCAGGTTGGGTTCAGCAAGATCACGGTGAGTCGCTCGTCATGAGGTGACTATTATATGCGCCAAGAAAAGAAGTGCATCCACAGTGGCATAACATCTTCCGCACTAGGTGTACGGTGAATCGAAAGGTTTGTAACGTGATCATTGACAGTGGGAGCAGCGAGAACATCGTCTCTAAGGTCATTGTGGAAAAATTGCAATTGAAAACGGAGCGTCATCCCTCTCCATATACAATCGGTTGGATCAAGAAGGTCAATGAAAGGTAACTGAACGATGCACCATATCCTTTTCAATTGGCAAACATTATAAGGATGAAGTAGTATGCGATGTGGTCGACATGGAAGCATGTCACATACTACTCGGTCGGCCCTGGCAATCTGACCGTGATGCCACTCATAAAGGGCGAGATAATATATATATCTTCGTCAAGGACGGCCGAAAGACCATATTGGCCCCTATGGATCCAGAGGGACCACCTGAAACTTCTAAAGTGGAGGGCCGTTTTCTCTTAACCATACGGGACTTCGTGGAAGAATCAAAGGAAACAGGACAGACTTATGCATTAATTGTAAAAGGGGAAGAACTCGAGCCTACCAACATCCCTGAAATACTAAGGCCCCTGCTACATGAATTCAAAGAAATCTGGCCCGATGACCTTCCCGATGGGTTACCCCCCATGCGGGATATCCAACACCATATCGACTTTGTCCCTGGGTCCAGTTTACCGAATCGTCCCCATTATCGAATGAGTCCGAATGAGTGCGAGATTCTGCAGGGACAAGTAGAGGAGTTGATCCGTAAGGGTCTTATTCGGGAGAGCATGAGTCCATGTGCTGTACCAGCTCTATTAACTCCAAAGAAAGATGGGAGTTGGCGCATGTGTGTTGACAGCCGAGCCATCAACAAAATCACCATAAAATACAGATTTCCTATACCACGGTTGGACGATATGCTGGACATGTTAGAGGGTGCAAAAATATTCTCTAAATTGGACCTAAGGAGCGGCTACCATCAGATTCGAATACGGTCGGGTGATGAGTGGAAAACAGCCTTTAAAACGAAGGAAGGATTATACGAATGGATGGTCATGCCCTTCGGGCTTTCGAATGCGCCTAGCACATTTATGAGATTGATGAACCAAGTTCTGAAACCTTTCATTGGGCGGTTCGTTGTGGTTTACTTCGATGATACTTTGATATACAGTCAAGACGAAACCTCCCATATGGAACACCTCAAGAAGGTCCTTCAAGTGCTCACTAAAAATAAACTGTATCTCAATTTAAAAAAGTGCAGCTTCTTGACTGATAGCCTATTGTTTCTGGGTTTTGTCGTCACATCCACGGGCATTCGGGTGGATGAGGAAAAGGTGAAGGCAATCAGAGAATGGCCGGTTCCTACAAATATTCACGAAGTGCGAAGTTTTCATGGACTGGCGACATTCTATCGTCGGTTCGTGAAAAATTTCAGTACCATTGTGTCACCAATCACAGATTGCATGAAGAAAGGGCAGTTTCAGTGGACTGACGAAGCCGACAGGAGCTTTGCCGAAATCAAGTGTAGACTATCCACGACCCCAGTTCTTGTACTTCCCAACTTCGACAAACTGTTTGAAGTCAAATGTGATATATCATATGTCGGGATTGGGAGAGTTTTGTCTCAAGAAGATAGGCTGGTAGCCTTATACAGTGAGAAACTTAGCGATGCACGTAAGAAGTGGTCTACATATGAGCTCTAGTTGTACGCAGTCATTCAGGCACTGCAACACTGGCGACATTATTTTATTCAAAGGGAATTCATACTTTACATGGACCACCAAGCTCTTAAATTCATTAATAGCCACGCTAACATTAACCGTGTGCATGGTAGATGGATCTCATTTTTGTAGGAATTCACGTTCGTGCTAAAACATAAGTCTGGGTAGTAAAATAAGGTAGCTGATGCACTGAGTCATCGTGCAACTTTGTTACTCACCATGAGAAGTGAGGTTGTCGGGTTCGAGTGCCTCAATGACATGTATGCCGATGACAATGACCTCAAGGACGCATCAATTATATGCCAAAAAGGTCACCCCAGTGGCCTACATATGCAAGACGGTTCATTTTCAAAGGAAATCAACTGTGCATCCCAAAAGCTCGCTGATGGAGTATATCATCTAAGAGCTACATGGAGGTGGCTTCAGTAGACACCTTGGGCGAGACAAGATGCGAGCTCTTGTGGAAGAACGGTATTACTGGCCGCAATTGGTACATGATGTGGGAAAGGCAGTCCAACGTTATTATATTTGTTAGACCTCTAAGGGCAATCTCATAATACGGGCCTCTACACTCTGTTACCCGTGCTTGACGGCCCTTAGGAGGATTTATCTATGGACTTCATGCTTGGTCTCCTACGAACACAACATGGCATGGATTCGGTGTTTGTGGTAGTAGATCGTTTCTCCAAGATGACACACTTTATTCCATGCAAGAAAACTCTCGATGCAACACACGTGGTGAATCTATTCTTCAAAGAAATTATGCGACTGCATGGGGTTCCTAAGACTATTACTTTTGACCGTGACACGAAGTTCACAAGCCACTTTTAGCACACTTTGTGGACTTGATTCGATACACGACTTTAGTTCAGCAGTGCCTACCACCCACAGACTGATGGTCAAACTGAGGTTGTGAATCGCACGTTGGGAAACCTCCTTCGATGTATTTCAGGAGAAAACCGAAGCCGTGGGATTTGGCTTTGTCTCAAGCGGAGTTTGCATTCAACAACATGGTGAACCGCTCGACAGAAAAATCCCCGTTCCAAGTTATTTATGGACGAGTCCCTCGCCACACACTGGACTTGGTCCCTCTGCCCAAGCTCCCAGGCATGAGTATTGCAACGGAACATATGGCCGACAAGATCATGGGCATTCATGCGGAAGTACAAACCAAGTTACATGCCTCGAACGAAAAATACAAGGAGCAAGCCGACAAGCATCGGCGACAAAAAGTATTCGAGGTGGGTGACCAAGTAATGGTCCATCTGCGCAAAGAACGATTTCCGACCGGAACGTACAACAAGTTGAAGAATAAAAAGATTGGACCGGTACCAATCATCCGAAAGATCAATGACAACGCTTATGTTGTTGATCTTCCAGATGACATGGCGATCTCACGGACTTTCAACGTCGCGGACTTGTTCGAGTATCATGAACCAGCGCATGATGAGAACTCGAGGACGAGTTCTTTTGAAGTGGAGGGGACTGATGTAGAGCGGGTCGCGGACAGTTTCATGGCCAAGATGGATCAGAAAAGGCCCGGTCGACGACAGAAGTGATCCGGACCATCGGACCTTAGATCGGGCGTATCTCGCAATCCGGAATGAGTTAGCTGACGTAAAATATATGATTTTGGGGTAGAACGAGCTACTTTAGCCAACCAACCCTGCTACGCAGGGTTGCGCCACCCGGAATTGCGAAAAACCCCTTGATTGACGGTCGTTTCCCTGTTTTAATTTCGTTTTTACTATAAATAGTAAGTTTTAGTTTGATTATAACTCTTCATCCGTTGGGCTTTAGGAGTTGCGCCCAACATGAAAAGAGCTTAGAATAATTAGGGGAACGGTTTGGTGAAGCCAAATAGGACACTTACTATTTTTGGCCGAAAACCTTGCGCACTAGTAGACATCACGACCGTCTATAAATAGTAAGTTTACTATTTATAGTAAGTCGCGGATTCTGAGAGTTTGAGTTGTAGTTTGATTATGATTTCTTTCCCATTGCTTGATACCCTTATTTAAAGGGTTGTGAACTCGATTTTATTCATTCATCAATCAATTTCGAATTTATTAGAATTTATTTCTATTTTCTGCTTTCTTTCCTCGTGGATTCGAGAAGTCTCTGTGAGGAGTCCAGAGAAGTTCCGTGGATTCTACCAAACTGATGCAAGGGAGGAAGACGGTGCTCGACCTCACGTCCTCACCTGCGTCAGTTTGGTATCAAAGCGAGGTTTCTCCTCGGATTGATGGCTTCTAACGACGGGTCGGGCAACAATCCCATGGGCGGTGCTCCAGGAAATTTTCCTTTAACGGCGGCAGCTTTCGAAGTAGCGCAACGAGAGAATCAGCAAGCCATGCAAGGGCTGCAGGCTTCCATCGACCGCATAGCAGATCTCTTGGCGGAAAATCTAAGACAACTCCGTGTTCCTGGTGGCAATCCTCCACCTCCAATTAATCGCCCTGATCGCAGGATAGTACCGACAGTGCATCCAAGGGTCATTCCTGAGGAAGGGGGCTCCAGTGAGGAGGAAATCGACGACATACTCTTTCAACACCCCAGACATGGCGGCGATCGAGTAGATCGAACGGATCGAGAATTCAAGATGAGAGTTGATATTCCTAGCTTCAATGGCCAATTACACATTGAGGATTTCCTCGATTGGCTTTCTGAAGTTGAGCGATTTTTTGACTATATGGACATCCCTGAGGTAAAGAAGGTCAAGCTTGTGGCCTACAAGTTGAAAGGAGGAGCTTCAGCTTGGTGGGAACAACTGCAACTCGCGCGAACCAGGCAGATGAAAGCACCAATCCGCACTGGCAACGGAGAAGCAGGTACTACGTGCCCGATTCCTCCCTAGCGATTACGATCGGTATTATTCCAACAATACCAAAATTGTCAGTGGTAGTCGGTCGGTGAGAGAATACGCAGAAGAATTTTACTCGGCGGCGCGTAACGATTTGGTCGAGACTGAATCGCAGCAAGTCGCCCGATTCAACGGTGGATTGCGTATGGCTATCCAGGATCGGGTCCAGATGCAGTCCGTCTGGACGATGAATGATGCGATCAAGTTGGCTACTCGTGCAGAAGTGCAACTTGAACGTCCTAACACACGGACCTATCCTACTGCAAGGATTCCTGTGGCAGGTCTGCCCCAGGGAACTGCACAACCTAAGGGGAAGGAGCCCGTAGGAGCACGCACTCAACCTCCTACGTTTGAGAACCGAGATCAAGGAAGTGGGCAAGCTAGACCTCAAAGGGGCATATCGACTGCTGCTGGTCCAAGTAGAATCCCGAACCCCTATGCTCGGCCAAGGCCCGATAACTGCTATCGTTGTGGCCAACCGGGCCACCTATCAAATACTTGTCCCCAGCGAAAAGTAGCAAACCTCGCCATCAATGATGGTAGTGCTGATAACGCTTATGAAGATCCAGATATTGAAGAACATGAGCATACCACCGAGGACGGGGCAGATGATTCAGGTTGGGTTCAGCAAGATCACGGCGAGTCGCTTGTCGTGAGGCGACTATTATATGCGCCAAGAAAAGAAGTGCATCCACAGCGGCATAACATCTTCCGCACTAGGTGTACGGTGAATCGAAAGGTTTGCGACGTGATCATTGATAGTGGGAGTAGCGAGAACATCGTTTCCAAGGTCATGGTGGAAAAATTGCAATTGAAAACGGAGCGTCATCCCTCTCCATATACAATCGGTTGGATCAAGAAGGTCAATGAAATAAAGAGGTAACTGATCGATGCTCCATATCATTTTCTATTGGCAATGATTATAATTTTGAAGTAGTATGCTATGTGGTCGACATGGAAGCATGTCACATACTACTCGGTCGGCCCGGGCATCCGACCGTGATGCCACTCATAAAGGGCGAGATAATATATATATCTTCGTCAAGGACGGCCGAAAGACCATATTGGCCCCTATGGATCCAGAGGGACCACCTGAAACTTCTAAAGTGGAGGGTCGTTTTCTCTTAACCATACGGGACTTCGTGGAAGAATCAAAGGAAACAGAACAGACTTATGCATTAATTGTAAAAGGGGAAGAACTCGAGCCTACCAACATCCCTGAAATACTAAGGCCCCTGCTACATGAATTCAAAGAAATCTGGCCCGATGACCTTCCCGATGGGTTACCCCCATGCGGGATATCCAACACCATATCGACTTTGTCCTGGGTCCGTTTATCGAATCGTCCCCATTATCGAATGAGTCCGAATGAGTGCGAGATTCTGCAGGACAAGTAGAGGAGTTGATCCGTAAGGGTCTTATTCGGGAGAGCATGAGTCCATGTTCTAACTCTATTAACTCCAAAGAAAGATGGGAGTTGGCGCATGTGTGTGATGAGCCATCAACAAAATCACCATAAAATACAGATTTCCTATACCACGGTTGGACGATATCTTTGGACATGTTAGAGGGTGCAAAAATATTCTCTAAATTGGACCTAAGGAGCGGCTACCATCAGATTCGAATACGGTCGGGTGATGAGTGGAAAACAACCTTTAAAACGAAGGAAGGATTATACGAATGGATGGTCATGCCCTTCGGGCTTTCGAATGCGCCTAGCACATTTATGAGATTGATGAACCAAGTTATGAAACCTTTCATTGGGCGGTTCGTTGTGGTTTACTTCGATGATACTTTGATATACAGTCAAGACGAAACCTCCCATATGGAACACCTCAAGAAGGTCCTTCAAGTGCTCACTAAAAATAAACTGTATCTCAATTTAAAAAGTGCAGCTTTATGACTGATAGCCTATTGTTCTTCGGTTTTGTCGTCACATCCACGGGCATTCGGGTGGATGAGGAAAAGGTGAAGGCAATCGGAGAATGGCCGGTTCCTACAAATATTCACGAAGTGCGAAGTTTTCATGGACTGGCGACATTCTATCATCGGTTTGTGAAAATTTTCAATACCATTATGTCACCAATCACGGATTGCATGAAAAAAAGGGCAATTTCAGTGGACTGACGAAGCCGACAGGAGCTTTGCCGAAATTAAGTGCAAGTTATCCACGACCCCAGTTCTTATACTTCCCAACTTTAAAAAACTATTTGAAGTCGAATGTGATGCCTCATATGTCGGAATTGGGGAGTTTTGTCTCAAGAAGGTAAGCCGATAGCCTTCTACAGTGAGAAACTTAGCGATGCACGTAAGAAGTGGTCTACATATGAGATCGAGTTATACGCGGTGGTCCAGGCACTGCGGCACTGGCGACATTATTTGATTCAAAGGGAATTCATACTTTACACGGACCATCAAGCTCTCAAATTCATTAATAGTCAAGCTAACATTAACCGTGTGCATGCTAGGTGGATCTCGTTTTTGCAGGAATTCACGTTCGTACTAAAACATAAGTCAGGGCAACAGAACAAGGTAGCTGATGCACTGAGTCGCCGCGCAACTTTGTTAGTCACCATGAGCAATGAGGTTGTCGGGTTCGAGCGCCTCAAAGACATATATGCCGATGACGACGACTTCAAGGACGCATGGGTTAGATGCCAAGAAGGTCACCCCGGTGACTTACATATGCAAGACGGGTTCCTTTTCAAGGGAAATCGATTGTGCATCCCAAACAGTTCGCTAAGGGAACAAATAATCCAAGAGCTACATGGAGGTGGCCTCAGTGGACACCTTGGGCGAGACAAGACGCGAGCTCTTGTGGAAGAACGGTATTACTGGCCGCAACTGGTACGTGATGTGGGAAAGGCAGTCCAACGTTGTTATATTTGTCAGACCTCTAAGGGGCAATCTCATAATACAGGCCTTTACACTCCGTTACCCGTGCCTGACGGCCCTTGGGAGGATTTATCTATGGACTTCGTGCTTGGTCTCCCACGAACACAACGCGGCATGGATTCGGTGTTCGTGGTAGTAGATCGTTTCTCCAAGATGGCGCACTTTATTCCATGCAAGAAAACTCTCGATGCAACACACGTGGCGAATCTATTCTTCAGAGAAATTGTGCGGCTACATGGGGTTCCTAAGACTATTACTTCTGACCGTGATACGAAGTTCATAAGCCACTTTTGGCGGACTTTGTGGACTCGATTCGATACACGACTTCAGTTCAGCAGCGCCTACCACCCACAGACTGACGGTCAAACTGAGGTTGTGAATCGCACGTTGGGAAACCTCCTTCGGTGTATTTCAGGAGAAAAACCGAAGCAGTGGGATTTGGCTTTGTCTCAAGCGGAGTTTGCATTCAACAACATGGTGAACCGCTCGACAGGAAAATCCCCGTTCCAAGTTATTTATGGACGAGTCCCTCGCCACACACTAGACTTGGTCCCTCTGCCCAAGCTCCCAGGCATGAGCATTGCAGCGGAACATATGGTTGACAAGATCATGGGCATTCATACGGAAGTACAAACCAAGTTACATGCCTCGAACGAAAAATACAAGGAGCAAGCCGACAAGCATCGGCGACAAAAAGTATTCGAGGTGGGTGACCAAGTAATGGTCCATCTGCGCAAAGAACGATTTCCGACCGGTACGTACAACAAGTTGAAGAATAAAAAGATTGGACCGGTACCAATCATCCGAAAGATCAATGACAACGCTTATGTTGTTGATCTTCCAGATGACATGGCGATCTCACGGACTTTCAACGTCGCGGACTTGTTCGAGTATCATGAACCAGCGCATGATGAGAACTCGAGGACGAGTTCTTTTGAAGTGGAGGGGACTGATGTAGAGTGGGTCGCGGACAGTTTCATGGCTAAGATGGATCAGAAAAGGCCCGGTCGACGACAGAAGTGATCCGGACCATCGGACCTTAGATCGGGCGTATCTCGCAATCCGGAATGAGTTAGCTGACGTAAAATATATGATTTTGGGGTAGAACGAGCTACTTTAGCCAACCAACCCAGCTACGCCGGGTTGCGCCGCCCGGAATTGCGAAAAACCCCTTGATTGACGGTCGTTTCCCTGTTTTAATTTCGTTTTTACTATAAATAGTAAGTTTTAGTTTGATTATAACTCTTCATCCGTTGGGCTTTAGGAGTTGCGCCCAACATGAAAAGAGCTTAGAATAATTAGGGGAACGGTTTGGTGAAGCCAAATAGGACACTTACTATTTTTGGCCGAAAACCTTGCGCACTAGTAGACATCACGACCGTCTATAAATAGTAAGTTTACTATTTATAGTAAGTCGCGGATTCTGAGAGTTTGAGTTGTAGTTTGATTATGATTTCTTTCCCATTGCTTGATACCCTTATTTAAAGGGTTGTGAACTCGATTTTATTCATTCATCAATCAATTTCGAATTTATTAGAATTTATTTCTATTTTCTGCTTTCTTTCCTCGTGGATTCGAGAAGTCTCTGTGAGGAGTCCAGAGAAGTTCCGTGGATTCGGAATAGTTATCCTCTTGAGGAAGACGGTGCTCGACCTCACGTCCTCACCTGCGCCAAATGACCATAATGGTGTGGCCCGCCGTTTGGACGGTTCGGATATTCTATATGCGTGACTCCAGGAAATTTTCTTTTAACGGCGGCAGCTTTCGAAGTAGCGCAACGAGAGAATCAGCAAGCCATGCAAGGGCTGCAGGCTTCCATCGACCGCATAGCAGATCTCTTGGCGGAAAATCTAAGACAACTCCGTGTTCCTGGTGGCAATCCTCCACCTCCAATTAATCGCCCTGATCGCAGGATAGTACCGACAGTGCATCCAAGGGTCATTCCTGAGGAAGGGGGCTCCAGTGAGGAGGAAATCGACGACATACTCTTTCAACACCCCAGACATGGCGGCGATCGAGTAGATCGAACGGATCGAGAATTCAAGATGAGAGTTGATATTCCTAGCTTCAATGGCCAATTACACATTGAGGATTTCCTCGATTGGCTTTCTGAAGTTGAGTGATTTTTGACTATATGGACATCCCTGAGGTAAAGAAGGTCAAGCTTATGGCCTACAAGTTGAAAGGAGGAGCTTCAGCTTGGTGGGAACAATTGCAACTCGCGCGAACCAGGCAGACGAAAGCACCAATCCGCACCTGGCAGCGGATGAAGCAGCTACTACGTGCCCGATTCCTCCCTAGCGATTACGATCAGGTATTATTCCAACAATACCAAAATTGTCGACAGGGTAGTCGGTCGGTGAGAGAATACGCAGAAGAATTTTACCGCTTGGCGGCGCGTAACGATTTGGTCGAGACTGAATCGCAGCAAGTCGCCCGATTCAACGGTGGATTGCGTATGGCTATCCAGGATCGGGTCCAGATGCAGTCCGTCTGGACGATGAATGATGCGATCAAGTTGGCTACTCGTGCAGAAGTGCAACTTGAACGTCCTAACACACGGACCTATCCTACTGCAAGGATTCCTGTGGCAGGTCTGCCCCAGGGAACTGCACAACCTAAGGGGAAGGAGCCCGTAGGAGCACGCACTCAACCTCCTACGTTTGAGAACCGAGATCAAGGAAGTGGGCAAGCTAGACCCCAAAGGGGCGTATCGACTGCTGCTGGTCCAAGTAGAATCCCGAACCCCTATGCTCGGCCAAGGCCCGATAACTGCTATCGTTGTGGCCAACCGGGCCACCTATCAAATACTTGTCCCCAGCGAAAAGTGGCAAACCTCGCCATCAATGATGGTAGTGCTGATAACGCTTATAAAGATCCAGATATTGAAAAACAGGAGCATACCACCGAGGACGAGGCAGATAATTCGGGTTGAATTCAGCAAGATCACGGTGAGTCGCTCGTCGTAAGGCGACTATTATATGCGCCAAGAAAAGAAGTGTATCCACAGCGGCATAACATCTTCCGCACTAGGTGTACGATGAATCGAAAGGTTTGCGACGTGATCATTGATAGTGGGAGTAGCGAGAACATCGTTTCCAAGGTCATGGTGGAAAAATTGCAATTGAAAACGGAGCGTCATCCCTCTCCATATACAATCGGTTGGATCAAGAAGGTCAGCGAAACAAAGGTAACTGAACGATGCACCATATCCTTTTCAATTGGCAAACATTATAAGGATGAAGTAGTATGCGATGTGGTCGACATGGAAGCATGTCACATACTACTCGTCGGCCCTGGCAATCCGACCGTGATGCCACTCATAAAGGGCGAGATAATATATATATCTTCGTCAAGGACGGCCGAAAGACCATATTGGCCCCTATGGATCCAGAGTATCACCTGAAACTTCTAAAGTGGAGGGCCGTTTTCTCTTAACCATACGGGACTTCGTGGAAGAACCCAAGGAAACAGAACAGACTTATGCATTAATTGTAAAAGGGGAAGAACTCGAGCCTACCAACATCCCTGAAAGACTAAGGCCCCTGCTACATGAATTCAAAGAAATCTGGCCCAATGACCTTCCCGATGGGTTACCCCCATGCGGGATATCCAACACCATATCGACTTTGTCCCCTGGGTCCGGTTTACCGAATCGTCCCCATTATCGAATGAGTCCGAATGAGTGCGAGATTCTGCAGGACAAGTAGAGGAGTTGATCCGTAAGGGTCTTATTCGGGAGAGCATGAGTCCATGTGCTGTACTAGCTCTATTAACTCCAAAGAAAGATGGGAGTTGGCGCATGTGTGTTGACAGGAGCCATCAACAAAATCACCATAAAATACTGATATCATATACAACGTTAGGACGATATGCTGGACATGCTAGAGGGTGCAAAAATATTCTCTAAATTGGACTTAAGGAGCGGCTACCATCAGATTCGAATACGGTCGGGTGATAAGTGGAAAACAGCCTTTAAAACCAAGGAATGATTATACGAATGGATGGTCATGCCCTTTGGGCTTTCGAATGCGCCTAGCACATTTATGAGATTGATGAACCAAGTTCTGAAACCTTTCATTGGGCGGTTCGTTGTGGTTTACTTCGATGATATTTTGATATACAGTCAAGACGAAACCACCCATATGGAACACCTCAAGAAGGTCCTTCAAGTGCTCACTAAAAATAAACTGTATCTCAATTTAAAAAAGTGCAGCTTCATGACTGATAGCCTATTGTTTTTGGATTTTGTCGTCACATCCACGGGCATTCGGGTGGATGAGGAAAAGGTGAAGGCAATCAGAGAATGGCCGGTTCCTACAAATATTCACGAAGTACGAAGTTTTCATGAACTGGCGACATTCTATCGTCGGTTCGTGAAAATTTTCAGTACCATTGTGTCACCAATCACAGATTGTATGAAGAAAGGGCAGTTTCAGTGGACTGACAAAGCCGACAGGAGCTTTGCCGAAATCAAGTGCAGACTATCCACGACCCCAGTTCTTGTACTTCCCAACTTCGACAAACTGTTTGAAGTCGAATGTGATGCCTCATATGTCGAAATTGGGGGAGTTTTGTCTCAAGAAGGTAGGCCGGTAGCCTTCTACAGCGAGAAACTTAGCGATGCACGTAAGAAGTGGTCTACATATGAGATCGAGTTATACGCGGTGGTCCAGGCACTGCGGCACTGGCGACATTATTTGATTCAAAGGGAATTCATACTTTACACGGACCATCAAGCTCTCAAATTCATTAATAGTCAAGCTAACATTAACCGTGTGCATGCTAGGTGGATCTCGTTTTTGCAGAAATTCACGTTCGTACTAAAACATAAGTCAGGGCAACAGAACAAGGTAGCTGATGCACTGAGTCGCCGCGCAACTTTGTTAGTCACCATGAGCAATGAGGTTGTCGGGTTCGAGCGCCTCAAAGACATATATGCCGATGACGACGACTTCAAGGACGCATGGGTTAGATGCCAAGAAGGTCACCCTGACTTACATATGCAAGACGGGTTCCTTTTCAAGGGAAATCGATTGTGCATCCCAAACAGATCGCTCTGAGGGAGCAGATTATTCAAGAGCTACATGGAGGTGGCCTCAGTGGACACCTTGGGCGAGACAAGACGCGAGCTCTTGTGGAAGAACGGTATTACTGGCCGCAATTGGTACGTGATGTGGGAAAGACAGTCCAACGTTGTTATATTTGTCAGACCTCTAAGGGGCAATCTCATAATACAGGCCTTTACACTCCGTTACCCGTGCCTGACGGCCCTTGGGAGGATTTATCTATGGACTTCGTGCTTGGTCTCCCACGAACACAACGCGGCATGGATTCGGTGTTCGTGGTAGTAGATCGTTTCTCCAAGATGGCGCACTTTATTCCATGCAAGAAAACTCTCGATGCAACACACGTGGCGAATCTATTCTTCAGAGAAATTGTGCGGCTACATGGGGTTCCTAAGACTATTACTTCTGACCGTGATACGAAGTTCATAAGCCACTTTTGGCGGACTTTGTGGACTCGATTCGATACACGACTTCAGTTCAGCAGCGCCTACCACCCACAGACTGACGGTCAAACTGAGGTTGTGAATCGCACGTTGGGAAACCTCCTTCGGTGTATTTCAGGAGAAAAACCGAAGCAGTGGGATTTGGCTTTGTCTCAAGCGGAGTTTGCATTCAACAACATGGTGAACCGCTCGACAGGAAAATCCCCGTTCCAAGTTATTTATGGACGAGTCCCTCGCCACACACTAGACTTGGTCCCTCTGCCCAAGCTCCCAGGCATGAGCATTGCAGCGGAACATATGGCTGACAAGATCATGGGCATTCATGCGGAAGTACAAACCAAGTTACATGCCTCGAACGAAAAATACAAGGAGCAAGCCGACAAGCATCGGCGACAAAAAGTATTCGAGGTGGGTGACCAAGTAATGGTCCATCTGCGCAAAGAACGATTTCCGACCGGAACGTACAACAAGTTGAAGAATAAAAAGATTGGACCGGTACCAATCATCCGAAAGATCAATGACAACGCTTATGTTGTTGATCTTCCAGATGACATGGCGATCTCACGGACTTTCAACGTCGCGGACTTGTTCGAGTATCATGAACCAGCGCAGGATGAGATCTAGAGGACGAGTTCTTTTAATGTGGAGGGGACTGATGTAGAGCGGGTCGCGGACAGTTTCATGGCCAAGATGGATCAGAAAAGGCCCGGTCGACGACAGAAGTGATCCGGACCATCGGACCTTAGATCGGGCGTATCTCGCAATCCGGAATGAGTTAGCTGACGTAAAATATATGATTTTGGGGTAGAACGAGCTACTTTAGCCAACCAACCCAGCTACGCAGGGTTGCGCCGCCCGGAATTGCGAAAAACCCCTTGATTGACGGTCGTTTCCCTGTTTTAATTTCGTTTTTACTATAAATAGTAAGTTTTAGTTTGATTATAACTCTTCATCCGTTGGGCTTTAGGAGTTGCGCCCAACATGAAAAGAGCTTAGAATAATTAGGGGAACGGTTTGGTGAAGCCAAATAGGACACTTACTATTTTTGGCCGAAAACCTTGCGCACTAGTAGACATCACGACCGTCTATAAATAGTAAGTTTACTATTTATAGTAAGTCGCGGATTCTGAGAGTTTGAGTTGTAGTTTGATTATGATTTCTTTCCCATTGCTTGATACCCTTATTTAAAGGGTTGTGAACTCGATTTTATTCATTCATCAATCAATTTCGAATTTATTAGAATTTATTTCTATTTTCTGCTTTCTTTCCTCGTGGATTCGAGAAGTCTCTGTGAGGAGTCCAGAGAAGTTCCGTGGATTCGGAATAGTTATCCTCTTGAGGAAGACGGTGCTCGACCTCACGTCCTCCCCTGCGTCAAAAAGCCTCCAAGTAACTTTGCTGGTTTATGGGTGGTTGTCCGTTATTTTCTATGGTGTGGCAGCTAAATACTTTAATCAGCATGTTTCTGAGTTGTTCCATTTTTATGGCAGTGCAACCTGTCATATAGGTTGGATGCTAGGCACCATAGCTTAAAACCAAGTAAATGCATGGTATTGCTACCAATTCAATCAAATAAGGTCACATGTGAATAAGGGCCCATAATCGGTTTTCGTGTGTGGGTATGATGCATGGGTATACCAGAGTCTACTCAACTCAAAGTTAGATTGAATTGTTGGTGTTCCTCTGCACTGAGAAAGGCAGATTAAGAATTGGACACAAGATTTGATTATACTCTCAAACATCAATTGCGCTCAACATTCAGCATTTAAGTAATTTGTGAAAGGGTGTTAACTCCTCCGAATGGATTTTTTTTGCCTCGTAACAATAGATATGAGTGTACAAACTTAAGAACTTTTTCTTTTACTAGTACTTTTAGCTCAATCTATCTCGAAATAACAAAAATATATTTATAAATAAAATAAAGCTAAACGATGCATTTTATTGATCTTTAAATATATGACCCATTATAATTGACAAAGTATTAATCAACCAAATGAAATAAATGAAAAGGAAAGATAAATACCTTAGTCGTCTATCAGAATAGGCAATCAAGGCGGGTATCCAATAGGATGTGACTAATGAGTATATAATCATCTAAATTTGAACTTTATTTATCATGGATCCAAAACTTAATGTTATGGATATTTAATATACTTCTAAAGTATTGTAGCGGAAGCTGTTAGGTAGTGATAATTTAAACTAGAACTAAGTTAGGATATGCTAAGATAAATGGAAAAAATAAATGTAGAGTAAATAGATGTGTTTAACTTGGGGCCTCAAGCTTTTTATCCCATGCTTCTTTTATAACTTGTTGAGGCAGCAAAACCCTCCCTCGATTTCCTTATTGATCTTGGATCTTCTACGCTTTTGAAATATAAGAATATCCTAAATGGATATAAAACTACTAGTTTCTCGGATCTTCTTCTCGTTGCCGATCCTTTTGATGGTAGATGTTCATGGCCCACTAATCGGATTCAAACACCAAGCTTGGGAACATTAAGATTCCTCTGATGAAGACATCTAAGTTGAGATCAAGATCACTCATCTGGTGGCCCACCTCCTCCACTTTGAGGTGTTGAATGGTCCACATCAAAGTACCTCTTAAATTTTCACCATTCACTGAAAGATGGTTTGGAGTGCTAGAGGAATCCTACACTAGAATGGGTCCAATCGGATCTTCCATCTACTTCTTCTATTCTCTTTATTCTGATTGAACTACGAGTTGGGACCAGATCATCTCATGGATGTGTCGATTTCTCTTGACCTAGGTCTGATCCATAGCTGGATTCTCTCAAATATCGACTTGATCCTTCAATATTTGGAACCTTCTCGAATGTTATAAAGTTTCCGAATGTCTATAAGAAGATCTCTCCTGGTGAAAAAGTTGTGGGATATAACTTCGCTGAGGGTGTTATTGTTAGAAATGTGATAAGATCCATTTTCTTAGAGAGTCTCTTATAATTGTGCTAGGCACACCACCTCATTAATTGGCACGATGACGTCGGATAATTCGTTCTCCTAACCGCAAATATAAGAGTTTGTATCTTTGCAATAATAATAGAACACGTAACACTGAGGGAAGATCAAACGAAGATACTATCGAGTGAGATTGAGTAATATTTTTGCCAGTATTAACCCCGTAATGTTAACATGTAGAATTCTTTTATTGATCTACGTCAGGGCGTCGACAATAAGTATAAGTATATGATTAATTGAATTGATGTCTAAATATTAATAGTTTTTTTATCAAGTATTATGGCAGAGAAGATCCCTTCAAATTATATCACATTCTTTCCAAGTGTGAAGATAGAGCTCAATCCCTCAATATTAACAATCCATGAGGTAAATTGGAGTTTACAACTTGTTTGAATGGTACATCCAAATGTGGCCTTGAGGGTTTTATTGAAATGAGTAATGGACAGAAAATTTCATGTTTGGTAATTCCACTAATTCCACATGCTTGTGGGAGTAGTGGACATTTGCACACGGGCTCATGTGTCACGCTGTGAATCTTTTGTGAGATCTCAGCTTTCCATCAATTGGACTACACTTTTTAGATCTTAAAAGGAATATTAGGCCATTTCACACCTCAAGTGGGCCACAACATATAAAAAATATGGCTTGAAAAAACAAATTAACCATCAATTTACTTTGCAAGTAGCTGCCCAAGTGTTATGTCCAACCTTCTGGGAGGACGCGTATTGCGTCCTACCCCCACCCGCGGTAATCCGTCTGGCCAGGGCTTTGTGGCTCCCAACGTGATGTAAGTGTTTTATCCACGCCGTTCATTGATTTTATCAGATAATTTCAAGGTATTAGTAAAAAAAAATGAGGCAGGTAAAGGAATTAAGTGGACCACAAAGTGGAAATTGAACATCCACCATTAAAAACTTCTTCGGAACTGGAGATGTTTCGGATTGAGCTTATATTTGTTTTTTCACTTCATCTACGTTTATGTGACCTTTTGAATAGGTTAGATGGTAAAAAAAATAAAACATCATTAGTGGCCCTTAAAAAAGTTTCACCTGTGGGTGTCATTATCACTGCAGCTTTCTTTAGTGTGGTCCACTGGAGCCGTAGACCTGATTCATTTTTGGGGTCATAACTTAAAATGATATGATAAAAGTGACGAAACATCATGTTGGCCCCACAGAGCCCTGCCCGGACGGGTAGAACGCAAACGGCGTCCCTTTTGGAAAGCTCATATCACACACGTGTTTTACATTTGCACGTGTGGATGTCGCTTGCAGAACGGAACATACGTCCAGGCAAACATTTTTCCAACTGGCCTTTGCATCGACGGTGAAGATCTCCGATTGATGTGATTGGTGCCACGTGACCTATGATAGACCTCCTAGAATCTCAAACAAACGGCCTGGATCATCATGAGGTAAGACATGGGACGATCATCACGCGGCCGGACCGGGGACTGAAGGGTTAGCGACTTGGGCTTTCCTTTCCTGTCGCATCGCCCGCCCATGGTGGACCCCACCAAGTCAAAGTCAACGACAAAGTTCTTTAGTCTTTTTTTTTTTTTTTTTAACATTTATCTCATGTCACCCTGATGACGTCATGTAGAAGTTTCTAATAAATAAAAAATGGACTAGCTACCATATCGTATCACCATTTTCACGGGTACAGAGTCGTCCACGTTGTACTTAAGTTCCGTGGGTCACGTCATGAGGTATTTGTTATATCCAAACCGTCCATCCATTTGGCAAGCTCGTAGTAAGGCTTGAGCCGAAAAATAAGCCAGTTCCAAATATCAAGTGGACCACACTGAAAAAAAGCAATGGGGGATTGAACTTCTACCATTGAAGCCCTTTTAGGGGTCACAGAAAACGTGGATCAATATGATATTTGTTTTTCCTCTTCATCCAGGTCTGTGTTACCTTATGAACAGATTGGATGGGAACCATTGTCCCCGCTTCTATTCATGTTGTTGTCTAGTTGAGTTTTGGATATGATTCATTTTTTGGCTCATACTCTAAAATACTCTCGCCAAATGGATGAACGGTGTGGATATAATAAAGATATACGGTTGTGATTGCATTGCATGAATTTATGCTGTGAAGAGAGATCTTAGCTAATTATTAATCTAGATGCGGTCTTGAATGAAAGCTTTTCTCTTTAATCAAGACGTATACAAATAGAATAGCTAGCCTATCATATGTACAGCGTATGAACGAGACCGAAGTGGTGGGTCCCCTTGTCTGCCACTGCCACATATGCTTGCCCACAAATTTCTAGTTTGGGCCCACTTTGATGTCATTAGGAAAACTTTCTACCTTTCATGTTGTCCACCTGTTCCTATTTTTGGACCCTAATACACGGCCTAGGGAAAACTTTCTTGAGAAAGATCTCTAGGCCCAATACACCCTTTTGTTGGATGTACAGAAGAGAGTGCTGTTTGCTTCTCTCGGTATGTACAAAACAGAGAAGAAATGCTTGTTGGACATGCTATTGCATTTAGATGCTCGAACGGCATCATTGGGGGTGTACACGGAGTCAAGCTGCCCTCAACACGACTTGGCTCGGCCACTAGCTGACCCATCTCGAACTTGGCTCGGCTCGGTCCTCGAGCTTGACTGACCAGCTAAGCAACTCGGGCCAGTTCGAGGCCAGTTCAAGCCAAAATCGAGTCTTTGCGACATTTTCACAAGCACATGTAATACACTTTCAATTTTTCACTGTATGTAAAACAACAGCTAGGGGCGTACATGAATTGAGCTAGCTCGGTTAGCTTACTCGAATCGACTCGACTCGAAAAAGCTCGATTCGAAGCTGAGTTTGAGCCGAGTCGAGCTGATTTTTTGAGCTCAAAAATGAGTTCAAGCTGGCCCCAACTCAACTCGACTTGGACCAAACCCAACTCGAATTGAACTCGGATCGAACTAGTTTGGTGACTCGATTACTTTGATATTGATGTTGCTCACCAAGTGTTTGATGACATGACTCAACGAAGTGTGGCTGATGGCAAGGAAGGTATGTATATGAAACAAATATCCTTTTTTTTCTTGATTTTTATTTTGCTTAGAAGGTATTTGATAAAATATCTGTAAAACCACTGTTGTTGTTTTATATACAGTGAGATTTTGAAGGTACAGTTCATGTATTTGTAAAAATGTTGCACAGGCGAACTCGGCTCGTATTTGGCTCAAACTCGGCTCGAACTGTCCCGAGCTGTTAACCGTACTAGGCTGAGCTAGCTAGTTAGGCTTAAAGACCGAACTGAGTCGAGTTCGAGCTGGGGTCAGCTAGTGGCTGAGCCGAGTCGAGCTGAGGCTAGCTCGACTCGGTTCAACTCGATGTACACCCCTAATAGCAGTAGCTGTTTATAAGTATTTCATCAAACAGCTTATTGGCAACATCAAAATCAAAGAAAAATAGTATTTGTTTCATATACATACCTTCCTTGCCACTAGCTGGTACTTCGTTGAGTCATTTCATTAAATACTTAGTGAGTAACGTCAATATCAAAATAATTGAGTCACCGAACTAGTTCGATTTGAGTTGGGGTTCGATCTAAGTCAAGTCAAGCTCAAGCAAGCTCAAACTCGGTTTGAAATTTTTTTGAGCTAAAAAAATCAGCTCAGCTCAATTTAAAAAAAAAAAATTTGCACAAAAAATTAGCTCAACTTGGCTTGAACTTAGCTTTGAACCAAGTCGAATCGAGCTTTTTTGAGTCGAGTCGAGTCGAATTGAGCTTTTTCAAGTCGAGTCGAATCAAGCTTTTTTGAGCCGAGTTGAGTCGAGCAAGCTAATGGAGCTAACTCGGTTTGTGTACACCCCTAGACATCATTAGCTTATTGCACTTTTGCATTATTGCCAAGAGATTCAATGGCATGGGCAGTGGATGTCACAAGATTCTCCCACAAAATTGAAACAGAAGTCACAATTTTTTATTGATTTCTTTAGAAAAAGAATAATTAGTTTATAATTCGCAAATTCGTGGACAGCTGTGGAATCGTACACCAATGATATCCAATACAATATCTAAATCGTATGATTTCTTTGACTTTTGTCCAATCAAGACTAATTGGCTCACTGATCTCGTGGTTAAGATAGTCATGATGTGGCATTGGTTCTTCAGAATTACAATCTCTCATATAGATTTGAATTCACGGAATATCCTGTGATTAAGATAGCCATGATGTGTCATGAGTTCTTCAGAATTGCAATCTCTTGTGTAGATTTGAATTTATGGAATATCCTGTGATTAAGATAGCCATGATGAGCCATGAGTTCTTCAGAATTACAATCTCTCATATGGTTTATGGAATATCCTGTGATTAAGATAGCCATGATGTGCCATGAATTCTTCAGAATTACAATCTCTCATATAGTTTTGAATTTATATTAGTTTTGCTCTAAATATAACCGGTACAATCAAACATCTAATGAGAGAAGAAGATCTAGTTGGATAGTATAGATCTGACAAGAACAATGATCCCAAAGATCAAGGAAGATGAAGACTCTGGATCAACGATTTAGATTGGTGACAGGTTCTAACACCATGTTATAACTGAGAGAAGATATTAGAACGCTGTATATCATTTTTTATTTTATTTTTTATTTTTTTAAAGTGGGAACACCCACTAGAGCCTTGTGATCTGATTTACATAATCTGAACGGGCCACGTGATTCGGAACCTCATGAAACCCTCAGGGCCCAACTTTTACTTTGATACAAAATTTTGGTGGGACATGGAAAAAGATAACGGTTTTCTCCCTTGATTTGCATCTCTCTTTGCCATGACCCACGAGTTTTAGATTGGGGTGAAAATTGGTACTCTAGGGTTTCATGGGATGTCGCATCACATGGACCATTTGGATTAGACGCCCATGACACATGTGCAAAAGTGCACACCTGCGCAGGTGCCTAGGTGAGCATGCCTCTCCCTCTCTGTATATATGTGTGTGAATGTAGATGTGTGTAATGCATGTGCAAACTTAGGCGTGACAACTACGTACATTTATGGATATGAATATGGGTCCACTGTATTGTTTATTTGCCATCCAACTTGTTGATTAGGTCACCCATAAATAATTGAAGAGAAAGCAAAAACATTTGTAGTCTACAAATAGTTTATAATGGTCATTCACCATTGTTTCTTGTGATATATGGTCCACCGGAGATTTGGATTTGCTTCATTTTTGGCCCATGCTATAAAATGATTTAGAAAGACGGATAGACATCATGAATATACGACACATACCTCAAGGTGGGCCCACAGTCAGGGTCCTACCCACATGCTAGATCCGACTTGAAGCTAAGTGGCGTCCAAATTGCTTTCGCATGGATGGTGAAGTTCTCCAATTAACATGATCAGTATAAACACATGACTAAGTAAATTGCTGTCTAAATGATAATGATCTTTTTTCTAAGCATAATGGCGGAGGAGATCTCTACAAATTGCAATCACATTCTTTCCAAGTGTGAAGATAGAGCTCAATCCCTCATTATTAACAATGCATGAGGTAATTGCAGTTTGCAAATTGTTTGAATGGTGCATCCAAACATGCCCTTGAGAGTTTTATTGAAATGAATAATGGACAGAAATTTTGAGGTTGGTAATTCCACATGCTTGTGGGAGCAGTGGACATGTCCACATGGGCTCATGTGTCACATTGCCAATCTTTTGTGAGATCTCAGCTTTCCATCAATTGGACTACACTTTTTAGATCTTAAATGGAATATTAGGCCATTTCACACCTCAAGTGGGCCATAACATATAAAAAATATGGCTTGTAAAAGCATTATTTCCACCCTTTTAGAAAGCTCACATCACACACAGTTTCACTTTTGCACGTGTGGATGTTTACAGACCTCAGAAATGTCGCTTGCGCAGAATGGAACATACGTCCAGTCCAGGCAAACATTTTTCCAACTGGCCTTTGCATCGACGGTGAAGATCTCCGATTGACGTGATTGGTGCCAGGTGGCCCATGATAGACCTTCTAGAATCTCAAACAAACGGCCTGGATCATCACGGGGTGAGACATGGGAGGATCATCATGCGGCCGGACCTGGGACAGAAGGGTTAGCCAGTACTTGAGCTTTCCTTTCGTGTCGCATCGTCCACCCATGGTGGGCCCCACCAAGTCAAAGTCAACGAGAAAGCTCTTTAGTCTTTTTTTTTTTTTTAATTTTTAATTTTAACATTTATCTCACGTCACACTGATGACGTCATGTAGAAGTTTCTAATAATTAAGAAATGGACTAGCTACTATATCGTGTCACCATTTTCACGGGTGCTGATTCGTCCACGTTGCAACCGTAAGCTTGACGTCACCAGTTATGTGGGTCCCATCATAAGGTATATGTTATATCCAAACAGTCCATCCATTTGGCAAGATCGTAGTGAGGCTTGAGCCTAAAAATAAGACGTATCCAAAGATAAAGTGTACCACACCCAAAAAAGAAGTGGGAGATTGAATGTCTACCATTGAAGCTCTTTTGGGGGTCACAAAAGTAGGGAGACAGGTTCTAATAGAAGGTATTGGAAAGCTGTTTATCAATTTTATTTTTTTTAAAGTGGGAAGGCCCACCAGAACTTTGTTACGTACCCAACTTGGCTTGTACAAACTTTTCTGACATGCCCTGCAAAAAGAAGAGACCCTACTTATCACTAATTTGTTGATTAGATCACACGGAAATAAATGAAGGAAAAGGAAAAATATTTGTGGTCTGCAAAAAGTTTTTAATAGCCATTTACCACTGTTTCTTGTGGTGTGGTTCACTTGAGATTTGAATTTGCTTTATTTTAGTGCCCAGCTATAAAATGATTTGGAAAGATAGACAGTATAAATATACAACACATACCTCAAGGTGGGCCCCACGGTCAGGGTCCTACCCTTGAAGCTAAGTCGCGTCCAACTGGCTTTCGCATGGATGGTGAAGATCTCCGATTAACATGATCAGTACCACGTGGTCGATGGGGGACCTTCTAGTCTTTCAAACAAACGGTCTGGATCATCATGGGTGAGACCTGTTCCAGAAGGGCGAGCCACCTAGACTTTCTTCTCGTCCCATCGCCCACCCATGGTGGGGATCAGCAAGTCAAGACAAATCTCTTGTCCCTTCGCCCACCCATGGTGTTGATTTTCTTGGAAGTTTCTGATAATTAAGAAATGGGCAGGCAACCATACCGTACCACCACTGGTGCTGATCGTCCACGTTGCAACCTCATGCATTGATCAAGACCGTCCGAGTCATAGGGCATGTTGTAGAACACCGATTGCCTAGACGGGCCCACCGTGATGGTTGCGATAAATCCACCCGTTTTTCCAGCTCAGGTCAGAACAAGAGCTTAAAAATAGGAATAGGATTCTGAAAAAAACCATTGATAATAATAATAATAATCAATTCCTACTTTCTCCAGTCCCATTTGAGTTGTGAATTTGGCTCATGTTCATGCTCATGTCTTGAATGTTTATTTGCCATCCAAATTCATTAGGGGAGGACACTAGCTAGGTTGAGCACCATCTTCCTATTTCGAATCCACAGAATTTGTTTGGACTTGTCACAGAAACTTCTTGAATGGCGAGAAATAATGCAAGCAAATTAAGGTCCACCAGTCTATTGTGGACCGGGACTTTCTTATCCATCTTGACTATGAAATTGCCTGTGACCTGCTCTACATCAAATTATCATTGGGATGAATTGAAAGTACAATGATAATAATAATAATTATAATATTATTATTATTATTATAGCATGGTCCAAAATATGTAGCCGCACTAATTTTTCGTAGGTGACCATTCAATTCTCACTTTTTCCGATTACGTGGTCCACTTGAGTTTTGAATTTACCTCATTTTCGTACACGTATCTTAGATGTTTTTATGCCATCTAAACTGTTCATTAGGAAATTGTCACTGGGATAAATTGACAACACAAAATAATAATAATACATCGTGGTCCAAAATTTGTGGCCTCACTAATTTTTCAACCAAAACAGATGGAAGAGGATTTCCCAAAGACATTATGGTGGCTCCACCTAGCCTCTAACCGCAGGAAGGGTAGCAGGCAATCAGCTTACCATATTATGTACGAAGGTTTTTATTATTATTATTTTAAAAAAGAAAAAAAAAGAAAAAAAAAGACTAACTGAACAATCCTGGCCAGGAAATCAGTGGGTGTCCGATTGATGTACAAGAAAAAAGGGTCGGTGGTCGCTAGTCAGCGGGAAGAACTGAGAGTTGGTGGGATCCACCGTTTCGATGGTCCAGATCGCCGTATTGTCCGTTGCATGGGCGGTGGATGAGTCACCACTTCTTCGAGAATGGTGGCGACTCCTTTTTGTGGACGGTGGTGGTGACTTTTGACTCTACGTGGCATGTGACCATGAGGAAGTATTATTACCAATGGATAAATCTCGACGGATAGAATCAGTTTAGATCGTCCTACCAGTGTCAGTTTCTGCCTATGCTCCATCCACGATAGAGCCTAGGATTTATACGGTCAGGATTGCATGTGCGGTGGGTGATCATCCCCATTTTGAAAATAGTGGTGAACGACAGCGTGCTCTAGCCCGAGACTCTCTCCTTTCCCATAAGTACGTCACGTGCGCCTCACATGTTGCAATAATTTTAAGGGATTTTTACTGCAAAATTGCTTATGAATATATATTTTACCAAGTAACGCAGAGATGATTTGAAATAACATGGAGTTTGAGGGATGAAATTTTTTCCTTTAAAAAGTAATCAAAGTCAAGACTCGTGGACCCACATGTTATGTGTATAACATCCAACTCATCCAACATATGCACCCATCATGGCTATAACACCAACAAAATATCGAGCTAATTAGATTATCAGATGGCGTATACTTGAGTTAAGATATTTTAAATGGTATACATTATTTTTTGTAGTTGATCCTGCCTTCTAATTCAGTCATCATTCATAGTTTTGGTTTGTCTAATAATAATATTAGCGTGCATCTTACGATGGGTTCAATACGAGAGGTATATCATTTGTGTGTTATGATTCTCAATTCCCTACTTTATTGTAAAAATAAAATAAAATTTAAAAACATAAATAAAGAGTAGTAATGTGACTTCTCATATGAGAGCTCTCTTCATTCCTCCAAGATAAAAGCCAAATCCTCCACTAATTTGAGGTATAAAAAAAATATAAAAAAAAATCCTAATTTCAAAGCCTTCAAGCACTTTATACTAAAATTAATCAATTGATATGCACTTGTGAAATTAGGAGTTTTTACCCCAAAATTAATATAGGATTTGGATTTTACCAAAAGTGGCCCGAAGGAATGAGCAAATGATGGTACAAAATCGATTAATCACCTCTTCATCCATTGTTCATTTACTAGAAAATCTAATAGAATTTGCTTGTCAGGCAAGGAATATCTTAAGCAATGCCTTCATCCATTAAGGGCCTATTCTAGCGTGCTAGAAGAGGAGATTCTTTTGGGAGAAAAAGATAAAGGTTTAGCCTTCTGCTAGTCCATAAGGCTTTATGACTAAAATGGAATTATGTACGTTTTGGCAATGGTTAGGTCGCGTCATCTGCAGGAGTCTTCCACTAGGGTTTTTGGTTTTTGTGTACTTTCTAGAAGGTGGCTTCTTAATTCCATGCATTTGGACAGTGTACACTAGGGGCGTGTTTGGGCAGTGGGATTAGAAGGGATTAGGTGGGATGGGATTCATCTGGTCCTGTGCCAATTCCACTCCATGCTTGGAAGAATGGAAAAGCTTGGAATTAGATTAGATGGAATTGCATTGGGTCTCATGCCAATTTCACTTAATGTTAGCAGGTTGTGTAGGTCCAACCATGATGTGTGGGCTATATCCACACCGTCCACCCATTTTTTGAGATTATTTTAGAGCATGGGCCAAAAAATCAGGTAAATCTAAAGCTCAAGTGGACCCCACCATAGAAAGCAACGGGGATTGAATACTTACCATTGAAAACTTCTTTGGGGACACATAAGTTTTGGATCTACCTCATTTTTAGGCCCATGCCATAAAATGAGGTTACAAAACAAATAAACGGTTTAGATAAAACACATGTGTGTTATTCTCAGTAATTTCAAATGATGGTGGGTATATCTGTTTAATGTACCACCGTATTACCAACAAAGCATGGCATTAATCTTATCCCATGGCACCAGGGGACAATCCCTGCCATGGGTAATAATTATGTTTTTTGAATCCCATCCCACCTAATACCTTCTAATCCCACCGCCCAAACACGCCTTAGGCTTTTTGGTTTTGGTGTATTTCTAAAAGGTGGCTTCTTAATGCTTGAGAGATTGTACATAGGTTTTTTCGTCTTACTTTCCTTAAGGATACTTAGTTTAAATAATTCCATTCAAGTTTTCAATCTTTGAATGTATTTGGACAATGTAGACACTAGGGATTTTGTGTATTTCTAGAAGGTGGCTTCAAGTTTCCAATCTTTGAATGTATTTGGACAGTGTAGACACTAGGGTTTTTGGTTTTTGTGTATTTCTAGAAGGTGGCTTCTTAATGCTTGATAGATTTAGCAAAGTACATCCAGCCGTTGACTCCCGCTCTCTCCAATTGAGGACAGACGAGCTCCTTAATTCCATGCATTTGGACAGTGTACACTTCAGGGCTAACCAATCGATCTTGACCGGTCAGTTCATTCCAGCCCACTGTTTATGGAACCAGAGTAGTCCATTTTTTACAACGGTTACATCCAAGCTCTGTGGGGTCCAATAACTTGTCTATTTACGATCTACTCTGTCCATCAGGTTAGAGCCGTTATTTTGACCGTACACATATAAGATAAGCTGGATTAAAACTCAAAGGATGCTGATTTTTGTACCTTCTCTTCGTTTTGATGAGTGACATACGAATATACAATGAAATTCACCTGATTAACGGGTTTGATGAAAGGTAGACAGCATGGTGGCCCATTCTTCTGACTGGTGTGGCCATATGAAGTTTAGATCTACCTGATTTTTGGAACGGCCGATTGGCTACTCCCCCTGCCACCAGCCAATGGCCGGTGGTCGGTGCTCTTTGGCCCCACCATGATTTATGTGTTTCATTCATGCCGTCCATCTATTATTTTATGGTATGAGGCCAAAAATGAGGTATATCCCAATCTCAGGTGGACCACATTACCGGAGACATTGCTGAATGAGCTTAACCATTAAAAACCTTCTAGGGGCCATAAAAGTTTTGGATCAAGATGATTTTTGGTTTTTTCCCTTCATCTGGGCCTGTATGGATGTCAAATAAACAGTACAGTGGACCTTAGGAGGATTTTAATGGTGGATATCCCATCACTATTGTTTTCCTGTTGTATGGTCCATGCACCTGAGATTTATATCCCTCTCATTTTTTGGATAAAGCCCTAAAATGATATGTAAAAATGGATGAAACACATACATCATGGTGAGACCCACAGAGCACCGACCATCAGCCACCGGGCTGATGGCATGGGCAGTAGCCAATCCGTTTCCCTGATTTTAGGCCTTAAAGCTTAACATGAGTGAATTGCATATACAACGTGGTTAGCTCCAAAGACTTGGGTGTTTTTTTATATTGGTGTGAATTGTACGGTGACCTCTAGATTTGATTGGGTCATGTGTGCCACTCTTAAAAATATAAGTAAAATTCATCATTGATCAAACAGATTTCAAACATTCTTTGAGTGGGTTCACATTCGACACTGGCAGTGGCCCTACCGAATCAGGCCAAAACCAGGTCACCATGCAATCTCCTTCCATTTTTAAAGCATTGTGTAAATCATGTCTTGTACAAATGCACTAACGGATACGGGTGATGCTTATGCCGAAATGAAAGGTGGTCCACACGGTAGGTGTGGACATAATATTAGAAATAAGTAGAGAGGTTAGAAAACCTCAGCTAATTTTTTCACAACTGTGCCCATTCATCCAATTAGTTGTGGCTCACCTTACAGTTGGACTGACTTTTTTATCACCTAATTAGTGATATACTACACTTCTGATGGGTGGTTTGAATCTTTCACCTGTATGCCTGCTGGCCAGTGTTGTGGTGTGCGCATCGCCTGACTTGTAAACGAGTACCGTGGCCTCAACAGGACTTTTGGATGGCATGCTTTGACATATAGCGCATGGAGTGGATTAGGTGCGCCTGACACCTCACCCAATATGGTGTGGCCCTGGCCATAGGGCCATCTTGTTGTATTGTATATTCATGCCTTCTATCCGTTTTTGCATCTCGTTTTAGGGCATGATCCAAAAATTAATGAAGAAGATCCAAATTAATCTCAAGTGGACCATACCATAGGAAACAATGGGTGATTGAAGGCTTATTATTAAAAACTTCCTAAGGCCTGCCATACTGTTTATTTGCCATCCAACTTGTTGATAGGATCACATAAAGTTGGATTGCCTGGTGACTTTGCTGGGTGACCTAACGGGACAAGATTTGATGAGACCTGCCACTATCTTAGATGGGCCGACCCTCAGCTTAACAACCTTTAAACATGCTTTGTGTGTGGGCTCCATCACTCAATGGGCGTCCATAGTCGCACAATCTCCTCAATTTGTGCCCCTGCCGGATGCTGGATGAACACCATCTGCTAAAGAAAAAGCTGCCACTTTCCGTGTGTATAAGTCAGGTGAAAAGTAAAAGAGCCCTCAGGGCATGTTTGTTTTTTTTTTTTTTTTTTAATTATATATATGTGTAAATATGGATAAATAGTTATTATCCATATGGGTACTTGAAACCTTGACCGGGAGTTGAAACTATAGAGAGTCTACCACCCGAGCAAGAGTGAGGACCCTTTTAAAGAGTGTAGTTGCAAAGGAAAGCACTTCCGTAATAAAGCTTCAAAACAGGATGTACATGCATGAAATCGGAAAGATTTTCAGTACCTAGAAGATATAGGGGTCCCACAGTGATATATGTGTGAGATCCACACTATCCATCTATTTTACCATTCCATTATAAAATGAAAACTTAAATGGACCACAGGAGGAGGGTTTGGGCCCACAAGGATGTGTATTGTGATCACACTTGCACGTATGAAGGGTCAAATATCAGCTTGATCCAAAACTTTGTGGCCCCAAGAAGTTTTGGGCATTAGGCCTTCAGTCCACTTGAAATTCATATTCGCATTATTTTTAGGCTCATGCCCTAAAATGAATGGGTGAAACGATTGGACCGTATAGATAAGATACAAACATCACAGTGGGCCTCACAATTTTTTTCCATGAATTAAAACCAAACCTTTTTATGTGGATGTAATGCCAGGACAAACTCGGCATTCCACTTTTTTTTTTTTTTTTCACACTCCATCCACCAATTAAAAAGCACCACCTGGCATTGGTAGATCACTGACTATGGGCCCATCATCATGTATGTTCCAAACATCCTAGTTGTCCATTCATTTTAACAACTTATTTTAGGGCATGATCCAAAACATGAAGCGGATCATAATCTTCAGTGGACCAGGGCACAAGAAACAGTGGTGATTGAATACCCATCATTACAAATTTCACGGGAGCCACTGCAATGTTTGTTTTCCATCCAATCCGTTGATAAGGTCACAAAAGCCTGGATGAAGGGACCAAACAAATACCAGCTTGTTCCAAAAATTATGTGGCCCATAAGAAGATTTTACTGGTCGATACTACTATTTTTTTTGGTGTGGTCCACCTGAGATTTGGTCTGCTTCATTTTTTGGATCATGCCCTAAAATGAGTTGTAAAAATGGATCAATGCTGTGGATGTAAGACACATCATGGTGGGCGCCACAGGCAGGGATCCACCTACCTCTATGGATCAAGACACACCCATGTGTGGAACCCAGTAAAAATTAAAGGCTTTACGGTAAAACAATAATTTTACCCATTTTAGCGTGGGTCCCATGCCAATACAAGAACGGATTGGGTAAGGCCTGCCTCACCCAACACAGTGCGGCCTTGACTGTGTGGCCCACCTTGATATATTTATTGTAGATCCATGCTGCCCATTGGTTTTGTCAGCTCATTTTAGGGTGTGAAACTAAAATTGAAGGAGATCTAAATTTAAAATGGACCACACCATAGGAAAGAGTGATGATTGAACACTCACCATTAAAAACTTTCCAAGGCCCACCTCAATGCCAACTGTAATGTTTATTTTCCATCCAAACTATTGACAAAGTCACGCGGACTTGGATGAAAGGGGAAAAAACAAATACCAGCTTGATTGTTTTGGTGGCCCACAATAAAATTTTAATGGTCAGCCACCACCGTTTCATACGGTGGTCCACTTCATTTTTGGACTAATGCCTAAAATGATATGGAAAAACAGATGGCCGTCAGGGATATAAAATACATATATCAAAGTGGGCTCTCATTGCAATATTTCATTGGCCCTAAATGGAGTGCATCCAGTTAGGGGTGTACACAGAGTCGAACCAAGCCTAGCAGATCTCAGCTTGATTCGGCTCGGCCACTAGCTGACCCAGCTTGGACTTGGCTCGACTCGGCCCTTGAGCCTGACTGGCCAGCTTGGCTTAGTTTGGTCAATAGCTTGGGCTCGTTCAAGCCAAGTTCGAGCCAAAATCGAGCCTCTGCGACATTTTCACAAACACATGCTGTGCACTTTCAATTTCTCACTGTATGTAAAACAGCAACAACAGTTTTACAAATATTACAATCGACAAAGTATTAATCAACCAAATGAAATAAATGAAAAATAAAGATAAATACCTGAGTCAGTCATCAAAATAGACGATCGAGGCGGGTAGTGAGTAGGATGTGACTGATGGGTATATAATCATCTAAAGTTGAACTTTATTTATCATAGATCCACAACTTAAGGTTGTTGATATTTAATCTACTTATAAAGTACCATAGCGGAAGCTGTTAGGCAATGACGATTTAAGCTAAAACTAAGATAGGCTATGCTAAGATAAATGGAAAATATAAATATAAAGTAGATAGTTGTGTTTAGCTTGGGCCTCAAGCTCTTTATCCTGTACTCTTTTTATAGCTTGTCGAGGCAGCAAAACCTTCCCTTGATTTCCTTGCTGATCCTGGATCTTCTGTACTTAATTTTTAAATGTGAGAATATCTTAAATGGATATGAAACTGCTAGCTTCTCGAATTTTCTTCTCATAGCCGATTCTTTCGATGGTAGATGTTCGTGGCCCACTAATCGAATTCAATCACTAAGCTTGGGAACGTCAAGATTCCTTTGATGAAGACATCTAAGTCAAGATTAGGATCACTCAACTAGTGGCCCACCTCCTCCACTTTGAGGTGTTGAATGGTCCACATCAAAGTACCTCTTACATTTTCACCTTTCGTTGAAAGATGGTTTGGAGTGCTAGAGGAATCCTACACTAGAACGGGTCCAGTCGGATCTTCCATCTACTTATTCTATTCTCTCTATTTTGATTGAACTAAGAGTTGGGACCGGATTATCTCACGGATGTGTCAATTTCTCTTGACTTAGGTCTGATCCATAGCTGCATTCTCTTACATATCGGCTTGATCCTTCAATATTCGGAACCTTCTGGAATGTTATAAAGTCCTCGAATGTCTCTGGGAAGATCTCTCATTTTGAAAAGGTTGTGGGAGAAGACTTCGCTGTAACGCCCTAAATTTTGAGGGTTGAACAAAGCTCTACTCCCAAGATCTAACACATCACTTATACAACATGGATGATGATGTTCAGATTTCGTCCATATGAATGAGTTAAACATGAGTGAGATTATACTAAAACGGTACATCATATTCTAGAGATAATTTAGTTGAGGAAGCGAAAATATAAAATATATTAATTTAAGCATGTAAGTGTTTCACAAACCTCCAGAGTATGAATATGTAACAGGGTTTAACATATACAAGATCTGTTTCAAAATATACAAAATATAGAAATGTAAGGTGTGTCCAATTAAGCCAAAATCCTAGCGATCCCTGCGGTTCAGCACGAGATCTACATAGACCCGCCTGAGAGCTGAAAATAGGAGAACTCTTCCTCCTCATCCATGAAGTTCTGCTTCATCTCATAGACTTCATCATCACCTACATCTAAACTATTGTCTGTTTGGTGTTTTAAAACACCGTCTCAGGGTGGGAGTGAGTGATCAGCTCAGTGGTATTATAAGGCAAAGGTTAACATGTTATTAAGTCAATCAAGCAATAATGATAAAACAACATAACAATCACTTCCTAACTACTCTTGTTAATGCAGGAATGAAGTGCAAGTAATGATGCATGCCCTTACATCAAAGCTCCCTCAACAAGTAATTCCGACACCAATTTCGCGTATGACATTATTACCTCATGTGTGACTTTCACGCCTTTAAAGCACGTCTTAACTAATGCAGTGTAATGCAGGGTCATGTTAGCCCAATAGTTAATTAAGCTTATTCGTATAGCAAATTTGGGAAGCTAAGGCACCTCTCTTTATGTCATTGACCTGAACCGAAAGATCCATCTAGGTTCGTTACTCCTAATCAAGCACATATGATAGGCAAGTTGTAGGGGCATCACTCCCAATGAAAAACAATCGATACGCAAGTTCAATAGTTTATACTCGCGATTACTATGGGGTGGCTAATCACCTTGATGTAGGCCGACAGCTTGAACACGGTGTCCCATACCACCATGTCCGGCTCACAAGTCTGAGTTGCTCACTGGTCACTACGGGGAGGCTTGTCACCCCAGCGTAGGCCGACAGCCCAAACACGGTGTCCCATACTACCATGCCCGGCTCATGAGTCTTAGCGGATCATGGTACCATAGTTAAAGTAGGCCTTTACGTCGGAGAGAGGTACTTTAGATTCAGGTAGAAGTATCTGTATATGGTAAACACACAATAGGCCAGTCGATTTATTAGACAAATTTGACTTGTATGAGCGCACGCTGATTCAATCGATATGGAATGCATAAGCACTCCACGTGACCTAACCACTGTCGACAACCGTCGTACGACCCGGATTCATCGAATATATTTGATGTGGCGAGACTATTTCGGCCACCTGAATAGAAATTGTTACCGATTATCTGGACTACGTTGTAGCCCCAATCTTACTCAGATGCAGGAATTAAATACACATAATAACCCATTTAGCATTTAATAAATAATCCAAGTGAAATCCTCATTTGAGCATTTTATCGAACACATTGAACATATTATTAAACACTTGTATTTTATCCGTGAATCGTGTAGTGGCAAAGATGTTTATATGAAAGAAACTATACATATGAATAAGGTAATTACGAATCTTATCTTAATACTCTTAATAAATACAAACCATCAACAATTTCTCTTTCAGACAATTCATCAAACACTTAGACTACACTTTATCAAATATATAAACTACATTAGTTACAATGTATATTTTAGCAAATTCTTATAAAGGGAGGTCAGTATGTATATAACAATGACGAATCCTAGTTTAGTAGTCATAGCAAACACAAATCATATTTACTTGTTCATTCAAACATTTCAACAAACACATGAGATGCGTATTTTGTACTATATAGTTCATACATGTATATTATATCAACAAGGACGTATTGAAGACAATATGACAGCAATCAAGTCAGACATAAATCATTACTGATATTAAAAGCATTGAAAACCATTACTTAAGCATTTATAGCCCGCGCCTTTCGTCGAAATACTCGATTCGGACTCGGTTCGAATTCTACGTTCCCGAAAACGGAACGTCGGGTACCTAAATGGTGAAATTGGTTAGCTACGCTAACAAACAACCATTGTAGATCTTAACTACGGTATTAGGGTTAGGATTTCTTATCCAAATTGTAGCCGAAACAAATTGTGTAGCGTAATGGGAAGGTGATTTAGTGCGTGGAGTAGTGGGAGAGAATCACAGCAACGATCTCCCAAGATTTCTCTTATCTCCTTACTCTTTTCTCTTCTTTTCTCTCTTCTCTCTCCTAGGGTTTGGAGAAATTCATATGAGAGAGAGGTGGGGTGATATAAGGGCTATATATAGGCCCAGAAGTGATGCAAATGGCCCTAGGGCCCTGATATACTTAGTTTCTATCCAAATGGCGATTGTTTCTAACAAACAGGGCTCATAAGGTGGCCCACTACTCACTTACGTCATAGGGAAAGTTCCCCAACAATGGATCTATTCCAGGATGCAATTTCGGTGCGATCGGATAGGCCGATCGACCGTGGAGGACCAGTGTCAGATCAACGATCATACTTACTCGATCGGGGCCACTGGTATACAGATGTGTGTAGGGAAATTTTCTTTTCCCATGGGTGAAGTTTAGTCAGAAACTGACAGCCCGAAATCCTCAATTTCACGTGTGAGCGAATGGCCCAAATCACTTAAGTTTTATTTCATTTTTTAAAGGTATTTGCATTTCTCACACACTTTAGTCAGGGCTCAAGTTGTACGTTTCTGGAAACTATCTGGGCTCGATTCCCACGATGATCGTCAAGCCTAGTAAGACAGACATAACCCTATAGTTTCGCCGTCATCGAACTCTCGACGTGCGATCTAGGTCCGATACGGAGTTTCAATGTACTCCAAAGAGCGACAGGGTCTTGGGATTTCTCTTAGGTCTTTAAGTGTCATTGAGTCAGTAGTACTATTGGTTTTAGGCCTTCTCATTTGTGGAAATGGTGGCCCGAGATTAATCCACCGATTATTTAGTTACGCTCATCTCAATTAGTTAGTGATAGGTAAGCTAGAATTTGACCCTATGTGAACAAATTCCAAGGCTAAACTCGATGTTTAAGTGATCGGGCAGATTCGTTGGTCTTCTACAGTCGATCAATCCTATTTGTACGGTTCTTTATCGGTAACAACCGTATATAAGCCCATCTCGAGTGTTGAGGGGTCAGTAAGTGATGAGGTGGCTAGTTATAAAAAAGAAAATTTAAGGATTTTTTTGAAAATTTCAAAATAGCGAAAATTCGAGGTATTACATTCACTGAGGGTGTTATTGTCAGAAACGTGATAAAATCTATTCTCTTAGCGAGTCTTATAGTCGTGTTAGGCATGCCGCCTCATTAATTAGCATGATAAACATGGCCACATGGCATTTGATAATTTGTTCTCCTAACCACGAACGTAAGAGTTTGTACCTTTGCATTAATAAAAAAACGTGAAACGTCAAGGGAAGATCAAACGAAGATACTATTGGGCGAGATTGAGTAGACTTTCTGCCAATATTAAACCCATAATGTCGGCATGTAAAATTCTTTCATTGATCTACGTCAGGGTGACGAAAATGAATGTAAACATATAGTTAATTGAATTGATGTCTAAATAGTAATGATCTTTTATCCAAGTATTATGGCGGAGAAGATCCCTTCAAATTATAATCACATTCTTTCCTAGCGTGAAGATAGAGCTCAATCCCTCAGTATTAACAATGCATGAGGGGGCATTTGGCGCATGGTATTAGATGAGATTAGGTGGGATGGAATTGCATTTGGTCCCGTTCCAATTCCACTCAATGTTTGGGAAGAATAGAAAAGCTTGGAATTAGATTAGATGGAATTGCATTGGGTTCGTGCCAATTCCACTCAATCTTAGCAAGTTATGTAGGTCCCACCATGATATGTGGGCTATATCCACACCGTCTACCCATTTTTCGAGATCATTTTAGAGCATGGGCCAAAAAATCAAGTAGATCTAAAGCTCAAGTGGACCCCACCATAGAAAGCAGTGGGGATTGAATACCTACCGTTGAAAACTTCTTTGGGGCCACATAAGTTTTTGATCTGCCTCATTTTTAGGCTCATGCCATAAAATGAGGTTACAATACAGATGAACGGTTTGGATATAACAAATGTGTTGTTTTCAATAGTTTCAAATGATGGTGGGTATATCCATTCAATGTACCACGGTCTTACAAACATATATAGCATGAATTAAGCTTATCCCATGTTAACGAGGACAATCCCTGCCACATATAATAATTATATTTTTTTATCCCATCCCACCTAATCCTTCCCCATACCATCCGCCAAACCCCCCTAGGTTAATTGGAATTTACAAATTATTTGAATGGTACATCCAAACTTGGCCTTGAGGGTTTTATTGAAATGAATAATGGACAGAAATTTTCAGGTTAGGTAATTCCACGTGCTAGTGGGAGCAGTGGACATGTGCACACGGCCTCATGTGTCACGTCGTGAATCTTTTGTGAGATCTCAGCTCTCCATCAATTGGACTACACTTTTTAGATCTTAAAGGGAAAATTAGGTCATTTCACACCTCAAGTGGGCCACAGCATATAAAAGATATGGCTTGAAAAAACAAATTAACCATCAATTTATTTTGCACGTAGCTGCCCACATCAAGCATTATTTCCAACCTTTTCCAAGGACGCGTATTGCGTCTCTGAGCAGGGCTCTGTGGGGCGCAACGTAATGTAAGTGTTTTATCCACGCCATTTATCGATTTTCTCAGATAATTTTAATATGTTTGAAAAAAAAGTTTGAGGCAGGTAAAGGGATTAAGTAATTATAATATGTTTGAAAAAAAATTTGAGGCAAGTAAAGGGATTAAGTGGACCACAAAGTGGGGATTGAACGTCCACCGTTAAAAAATTCTTGAGAGCTGGAGAAGTTTCGGATGAAGCTAATATTTGTTTTTTCACTTCATCCACCTCTACATGACCTCATGAATAGGTTGGATGGTCAAAAAAGACCACGGTGGCCCTTAGAAAGCTTTCAACGGTGGGTGTCATTATCACTGCAGCTTCCTTTGGTGTGGTCCACTGGACCTGTAGACCTGATTCATTTTTAGGATAACACTTTAAATAACATAAGAAAAGCGATGAACGGAGTGGATAAAACACTTACATCACGTTGGGCCCCACAGAGCCCTGCCCGGACGGCTTACCTTCCGGGCAGGGGTAGGACGCATTCCGCGACCCTTTTGGAAAGCTCATGTCAGACACGTGTTTCACATTTGCACGTGCGGATGTTTACAGACCTCAGAAATGTCGCTTGCAGAACGGAACATACGTCCAGGCAAACATTTTCCCAACTGGTCTTTGCATCGACGGTGAAGATCTCCTATTGACGTGATTGGTGCCACGTGGCTCATAAGAGACCTTCCAGAATCTCAAACAAACGGTCTGGATCATCACGGGGTGAGACATGGGACGATCATCACGCGGCCGGACCTGGGACTGAAGGGTTTGCCACTTGCGCTTCCCTTTCGTGTCGCATCGCCCACCCATGGTGGGCCCCACCAAGTCAAAGTCAACGACAAAGTTCTTTAGTCTTTTTTTCTTTTTCTTTTTTTTTTTTTACATTTATCTCACGTGTCACCCAGATGACGTCATGTAGAAGTTTCTAATAATTAAAAAATGGACTGGCTACCATATCGTATCACCATTTTCACGGGTGCTGATTCTTCCACGTTGTACCTAAGTTCGGTGGGTCACATCATGAGGTATTTGTTATATCCAAACCGTCCATCCATTTGGCGAGCTGATGGTAAGGCTTGAGCCGAAAAATAAGACAGATCAAAAGATCAAGTAAACCACACTGAAAAAAGCAGTGGGGGATTGAACGTCTACCATTGAAGATCTTTTGGGGTCACAAAAAACTTGGATCAATATGATATTTGTTTTTCCTCTTCATCCAGGTCTGTGTTACCTTATGAACAGATTGGATGGGAATCATTGTCCATTATGTTGTTGTCTAGTTGAGTTTTGGATATGATTCATTTTTTGGCTCATGCTCTAAAATACTCTTGCCAAATGGATGAACGCTGTGGATACAGTAAAGACGAGCGGCTGTGATTGCATTGCATGAATTTATGCTCTCAAGAGAGAGAGAAATTGGCTAATTATTCTAGATGCAGTCTTCAATGAAGCTTTTCCCTCTAATCAAGACATATACAAATAGCTAGTCTATCATATGAACGAGACCCAAGAGGTGGGTACCATTGTCTGCCACTGGCACTCACAAATTTCTAGTTTGGGCCCACTTTGATGTCTTTAGGAAGACATTCTACCTTTGATGGGGCCCACCTGTTCCTATTTTTGGACCCTAATACATGACCTAGGGAAAACTTTCTTCAGAAAGATATCTAAGGCCCCAATACACCATGTGTTGGATCAACAGGAAAGAAAGCCATTTCGTCCCCAGCGATCATGCCGCATGTCCAAAGAGAAACGAAATGCTTGGTTGAGGGTTCGAGTACCCATAGGTGCTGAAATCCCACCGTAGCGTGAGTGTGTGCGTGTGTTTAAAAAAAACAAAAAAAAGTCCAAGAAAGAAAAGAAATGCTTGTTAGACATGCCATGGCACCTACATGTGGGCTGCAATGAAGCACCAAGTACAATGTACAATGCACTAACATTCTTAAAGAGCCATTTTTTTAAATGCATTGCATTTAAATGCTCTAATAACATCATTAGCGGAATCTTAGCTTGTTTTCTACAAGGATTTGGCTTGTACTTTTGCATCATTGCGAGGAGATTCAATGGCATGGGCGATGGATGTTACAAGATTCTCCAACAAAATTTAAATAGAAGTCACTTTTTTTTTTTTTTTTCCTTTGATTTCTTTAGAAAAAGAATAATTCTTTTATAATTTGCAAATTTGTGGACAGTTGTTGAATCGTATGCCTATGATATCTAATACAAGATCCAAATCAAATGATTTCTTTGACTTTTGTCCAATCAGGACTAATTGGCTCACTGATCTTGTGGGCAAGATAGCCATGATGTGGCATTGGTTCTTTAGAATTACAATCTCTTATGTAGATTTGAATTTATGGAAAATCTTGTGATTAAGATAGCCATGATGTGCCATGCATGAGTTCAGAATTACAAGCTCTTATATATTTTTGAATTTATATTAGTTTTGCTCTAAATATATCCTGTACAATCGAACATCTAATGAGAGAAGGAGATATAGTTGGATGGTATAGATCTGCCAAAGAACAATGAACCCAATGAACCCACATATATATATTGTAAGAGGAAGACTCCGGATCAATGATTTAGATCAGAGACAGGTTCGAATACCATGTTATAACTGAGAGAAGATATTGGAAAGCTGTATATCATTTTTTATTTTTATTATTATTTAAAAATAAATAAATAAATTTAAGTGGGAAGGCCCACCAGAACTTTGTTACCCTAGTTCGCTTGTACAAACTTTTCTAACATGCCCTGCAAAAAGAAGAGACCCTATATATATATATATATATATATATATATATATATATATATATATATATATATATATATATATATATATATATATATATATAGGGAAAAGGTACTTTGCGCTCAACTTCACCGGTCCGTCCCATGAGGTCGAGCTGTGTGGGCCCCACCATGATGCGTTTTGAACATCTACCCCATCAGTGAGATGCACCATTCCATCATGGGCCTAGATCTCAAAATTCAAGTCAATCCGTGACTTGTGTGGGTCACACCACATACAGAAGTGGAGAGGGGACGTGTACCATTAAAACATTCATAATCATATTTTGGGCCCAACGAGATGTGGTTTGCAAATCTAGCCCATCCATTATGTGTGTCCCACTTGGATGCGGTTCAAACCAAGTTTTAGTAGCATTCAAAACTCATGTGGGCCCCACCAAGTGCTTTTATATTTTTAACGGTGTCTTCACATGATTTTAGATGGTATGGCCCACCTGAGTTCCATATACGGATGATTTTTGAGATATCCCATAATTTAGAGGAGACCCATCAAATGCACGATGTTGATGGTCGACACACATCACGGTGGGGCCCACACAGCTCGACCTCACGGGAGCTTACCGTGAGGTCGAGTCGGATAGTACCTTTTCCATATATATATATATATATATGGAAAAGGTAATATGCGCTCGACCTCACGAGTCCATCCCATGAGGTCGAGCGGTGTGGGCTCCACCGTGATGCATTTCGAACATCTACCCCATCAGTCAGATGCACCATTCCAACGTGGGCCTAGGTCTCAAAAATCAAGTCAATCTATGACTTTTGTGAGCCACACCACATATAGAAGTGGAAAGGGTCCGTGCACCATTAAAACATTCATAATCATTTTTTGGGCCCACCGAGATGTGGTTTGCAAATCCAGCCCATCCATTATGTGTGTCCCACTTGGATGAGGGTTTAGACCAAGTTTCAGCAGCATTCAAAACTCAGGTGGGCCCCACCAAGTGCTTTTATATGTTTTAACGGTGTCTTCACATGATTTTAGATGTTATGGCTCACCTTAGTTCCATATACGGTTGGTTTTTGGGATATCCCATAATTTAGAGGGGACCGATCAAATGCACGGTGTTGATCGTCAACATGCATCATAGTGGGGCCCACACAGCTCGACCTCACCGGAGCTTATCGTGAGGTCGAGCGCATAGTACCTTTTCCCATATATATATATATATATATATATATATATATATATATATATATATATATATATATCATTTTTTTTAAGTGGGAAGGCCCACCAGAACTTTGTTACCCAACTCAGCATGTACAAACTTTTCTGACATGCCCTGCAATATACACCCCCACGCGCGCACAAACTTAGACGTGACAACTACAACGTACATCTATTGATATGAACATGCATTCATCCAAAACTTACTTGGCCCACTGTAATGTTTATTTGTCATTCACCTTGTTGATTAGATCACACAGAAATAAATGAAGGGAAAGCAAAAATATTCGTTGTCTGCGAAAAGTTTTTAGCGTCATTTACCACTGTTTCTTGTAGTGTGGTCCACCTGAGATTTGAATCTGCTTTATTTTAAGGCACAAGCTATAAAATGATTTGGAAAAATTAATGGATAGATAGTATAAATATACAACACATACCTCAAGGTGGGCCCCACGGTCAGAGTCCTACCCTTGAAGCTAAGTTGCGTCCGCCTCGCTTTCGCATGGATGGTGAAGATCTCCGATTAACATGATCAGAACCATGTGGTCGATGGGGTACCTTCTAGTATTTCAAACAAACGGTCTGGATCATCATGGGGTGAGACCTGGAACAGAAAGGACGAGCCACCTAGACTTTCCTCTCTTGTCCCATCGTCCACCCATGGTGGGGATCAGCAAGTCAAGACAAATCTCTTTTTTTTATATATTTTATTTACACTTATCTCCTTATAACGTTATGTTGATGATTTTCTTAGAAGTTTCTGATAATTAAGAAATGGACAGGCCGGCAACCATACCTTACCACAACCGGTGTTGATTCGCCCACGTTGCAACCTCATACGTTGATCAAGACCGTCCGATCGAGTCACATGGCATATTGTAGAACATCGATTGCCTAGATGGGCCCACCGTGATGGTTGCGATAAATCCACCCATTTTTCCAGCTCAGATCAGATCAAGAGCTAAAAAATAGGAAGAGGATTCAAAAAATAATAATAATAATTAATAATAATAATAATCAATTCCTACTTTCTCCATGGTATGTCCCACATGAGTTGTGAATTTGTTTTATTTTCGTACTCACGTCTTAAATGTTTATTTGTCATCCAAATTCATTAGGGGAGGATGCAAGGTCGTGCACCGTCTTTCTGTTCCGAATCCACGGAACTTGTTTTGACTACTCACGTAGACTTCTCAAATCCACGGAAAATAAAGCAAGCAAATTAAGGCTCGACAGTGCGGATCACGTCTATTGATGATCAGACCTTTTCTTATCCATTTTGGCCATGAAATTGTCTACAATCAGCTCTGCATCAAATTATCATTGGGATGAACTGAAAACACACAATAATAATAATAATAATAATAATAATAATGATAATAATAATAATATAGCATGTTTCAAAATACGTAGCCTCACTAATTTTTCATTGGTGAACATTCATTCTCACATTTTCCACGTATGTGCTCCACTTGAGTTTTGAATTTACCTCATTTTTGCACTCGTATCTTAAATGTTTATATGCCATGTAAACTGTTCATTAGGAAATTGTCCCTGGGACAAATTGAAAACACAAAATAATAATAATATATCATCTAAACCATTCATTAGAAAATTGTCCCTGGGATAAATTGAAAACACAAAATAATAATAATAATATATCATGGTCCAAAATTTGTGACCTCACTAATTTTTCAACCAAAACGGATGGAAGAGGATTTCCAAAAAACATAATGGTGGCTCCACCTAGCCTCCGCAGGAAGGGGCAATCAGCTTACCATACCTGTGCGAAGGTTGAAAAAAAGAAAAAAGAAAAAAAACAAGACTAACTGAACAATCCTGGCCATGAAATCAGTGGGTGTCAGATGGATGTACAGGATAAAATGGTTAGTGGTCGCTAGCCACGGGAAAAACTGAGAGTTGGTGTGATCCACCGTTTCGATGGTCCAGATCGCCGTATTGTCCGTTGCATGGGCGGTGGATGAGTCACCACTTCTTCGAGAATGGTGGCGACTCCTTTTTGTGGACGGTGGTGGTGACTTTTGACTCTACGTGGCATGTGACCATGAGGAAGTATTATTACCAATGGTTAAATCTCAACGGCTAGAACCAATTTAGATCGTCCTACCAGTGTCAGTTTCTGGCTATGCTCCATCCACGATAGAGCCCAGGATTTATACGGTCAGGATTGCGTGTGCGGTGGGCGATCATCCCCATTTTGAAAGTAGTGGTGAACGACAACGTGCTCTAGCCCGAGACTCCCTCCTTCGCATAAGTACGTCACGTGCGCCTCACATGTTGCGGTAATTTTAAGGGATTTTTACCTTAAAATTCCTTATGAATATATATTTTACCAAGTAATGTAGAGATGATTTGAAATAATACGGAGTTTGAGGGATGAAATTATAAAAATGCCCTTTATTTTTTTTATTTTTTTTTTCCTTTAAAAAGTAATCAAAGTCCAGACTTGTGAGACCCACATGTTATGTGTGTAACATCCAACTCATCCAACATATGCACTCACCATGGTGAAAAAAAAAACCATCGAGCTGATCAAATTATCGGATGAGCTACACTTGAATTAGGATATTCTGAATAGTGTACATTATTTTTATGAATTATCCTGCTTTCTAATTCAGTTTGTCATTATTCTACTTTGTCTAATAATAATATTAGTGTGCATCTTTTGATGGGTTCAATACGAGAGATATGCCATGTGTGTGCTATGATTCTCAATTCTCTACTTTATTGCAAAATTAAAATAAAATTTAAGAACATAAATAGAGAGTAGTAATGTGACTTCTCATGTGGGAGCTCTCTTCATTCCTCCTAGATAAAATCCAAATCCTCCATTGATTTGAGGTTAAAAAAAAAAAAAAATCTAATTTCAAAATCCTCAAGCACTTTATACGAATATGCACTCATGAAATTAGGAGTTTTTACCCCATAATTAATATAGGATTTGGATTTTACCAAATAGTGCCCTAAAGGAATGAGCAAACGATGTGCACCAAAGGTACAAAATCAATTAATCACCTCTTCGTTCATTGCTCATTTGTGAAAAAATCTACTTGAACTTACTTGTCAAGCATGGAATATCCTGAGCAATGCCTTCCATCGAGGGTCTATTCTGGCACGCTAGATGAGTTTCTTTTGAGAAAAAAAAAAAAGATGAAGGATTAGCCTTCTCCTAGTCAATAAGGCTTTATGACTAGAATGGAATAATATAGGTTTTGGTAATGGTCAGGTCGTGTCATCTGCAGGAGTCTTCCACTAGGGTTTTTGGTTTTTGTGTATTTTAGAGATTGTACTTAGGTTTTTTCGTCTTACTTTCCTTAGTTGTTTTTCTCTTGTATCTTTCTTGCGTTGCCTGATAAATTAAGTTCATTTTTCAAAAAAAGGGACACTTTGTTTAGATAATTCCATTCAAGTTTTCAATCTTTGAATGTATTTGAACAGTGTAGACACTAGGGTTTTTGGGTTTTCGTGTATTTCAGGACTCTCTTTCCAATTGAGGACAGACAAGCTCCTTAATTCCATGCATTTGGACAGTGTAGACACTTCAGGGCTAACCAATCGATCTTGACCCGGTCAGTTCATTCCAGCCCACTGTTTATAGAACCAGAGTGGTCCATTTTTTACACCGGTTACATCCAAGCTCTGTGGGGTCCATTAAGTTGTATATTTAAGATCTACTCTGTCCATCAGGTTAGAGCCGTTATTTTGACCGTACACATGTAAGATAAGCTGGATTAAAACTCATATGAGGCTGATTTTTGTACCTTCTCTTCGTATTGATGAGTGACATACGAATATTTAATGAAATTCACCTGATTAACGGGTTTGATGAAAGGTAGACAGCATGGTGGCCCATTGTTCTGAGTGGTGTGGCCATATGAAGTTTAGATCTACCTGATTTTTGGAAACGGATTGGCTACTCCCCCTGCCACCAGCCAATGGCTGATGGTCGGTGCTCTTTGGCCCCACCATGATTTATGTGTTTCATTCACGCCGTCTATCTATTATTTTATATTATTTTATGGTATGAGACAAAAAATGAGGTATATCCCAATCTCAAGTGGACCACATTATCGGAGACAGTGCTGAATGAGCTTCAACCGTTAAAAACCTTTTGGGGGCCATAAAAGTTTTGCATCAAGATGATTTTTGTTTTTTCCCCTCATCTGGGCCAGTATAGATGTCAAATAAACAGTACAGTGGACCTTAGGAGGATTTTAATGGTGGATATCCAATCACTATTGTTTTCCTGTTTGTGGTCCACCTGAGATTTATATCCCTCTCATTTTTTGTATACAGCCTAAAATGATATGCAAAAATGGATGAACGGAATGGATGAAACACAGACATCATGGTGGGGCCCACAGAGCACCGACCACCAGCCACCGGCTGGTGGCAGCGGCAGTAGCCAATCCGTTTACCTGATTTTTGGCCTTAAAGCTTAACATGAGTGTGAATTGCATATAAAACGCAGTTAGCTCCAAAGACTTGGGTGTTTTTACCGTGTCAAAAGACCTAGGTGTTTTTTTATAATGGCGTGAATTGTAGGGTGACCCCTAGATTTGATTGGGTCATGTGTGCCACTCTTAAAAATATATTGTAAATTCATCATTGACCAAACAAATTTCAAACATTCTTTGAGTGGGTTCATATTCGGCACCGGCAGGTGGCCCTATCGAATCAGGCCAAGACCGTTCCGGGTCACCATGCTATCTCCTTCCATTTTTTAAGCATTGTGTAAAACATGTCTTGTACAAATGCGCTAACGGATACGGGTGAAATATCCAAGCCGTCCATCAAGTAGACCTCACTGTGTGGATGCTTATGCCGAAATGTAAAGGTGGTCCACACAGTAGGTGTGGACATAATATTATAAATAAGTGGATAGGTCAGAAAACTTCAGCCAATTTTTTCACAACTGTGCCCATTCATCCAGTTAGTTGTGGCTCACCTTACAGTTGGACTGACTTTTTTATCACACCTTAGTAGACGGGTGGTTTGAATCTTTCACCTGTGTGCCTGCTGGCCATTGTTGTGGTGTACGCATCACCAGACTTGTACACGAGTACTGTGGCCTCAACAGGACTTTTGGATGGCATGCTTTGACATATAGCGCATGGAGTGGATTAGGTGCCCGCCACACCTCACCCAACATGGTGTGGCCCTGGCCATTGGGCCCATCTTGATATACGTATTGTATATTCATGCCTTTTATCTGTTTTTGCAGCTCATTTTAGGGCATGATCCAAAACTTAACGAAGAAGATCCAATCTCAAGTGGACCATACCATAGGAAACAATAGGTGATTGAACACTCACTATTAAAAAATTCCTAAGGCCCACCATACTATTTATTTGCCAACCAACCTGTTGATAAGATCACATAAACTTCATTGCCTGGTGACTTTGCTGGGTGACCTAACGTGACAAGATTTGATGAGACCATGTGCTGCTGTCGTAGATGGGCCGATACTCAACAACCTTTAAACATGCTTTGTGTGTGGGCTCCATCGCTCAATGGGCGTCCATAGTGGTGAAAAGTAAAAGAGCCTTGGGCATGTTTGTTTTTTTTTTGTAAATTATATATGTAAATATGGATAAATAGTTACTATCCATAGTGGTGAAAAGTAAAAGAGCCTAGGGCATGTTTGTTTATATTTAAAAATTATATATGTAAATATGGATAAATAGTTATTATCCATATGGGTACTTGAACCCTTGATGGGGAGCTGAAACTCCTGAGATTCTACCACCCGAGCATGAGTAAAGACCTTTTTAAAGATTGTTGTTGCAAAGGAAAACACTTACGTAATAAGGCTTCAAAACAGGATGTAAATGCGTGAAATCGGAAAGATTTTCAGTACCTGGAAGATATATGGGTCCCACGGTGATATATGTGTGTGATCCACACTATCCATCTATTTTACCATTCCATTATAAAATGAAAACTTAAATTGACCACAGGAGGGGGGTCTGGGCCCACAAGGATGTGTATCATGATCACAGTGGCATCGTATGAAGGGTCAAATATCAGCTTGATCCAAAACTTCTGTGGCCCCATGAACTATGGGGCATTAGGCGTTCTGTCCACTTGAACTTCATATTCGCATTATTTTTAAGCTCATGCCCTATAATGAACGGGTGAAACGAATCGACCGCATGGATAAGAGACAAACATCACAGTGGGCCTCACAATTTTTATTTATGAATTAAAACCAAACCTTTTTATGTGGATTTAATGCCAGGACACACTCGACATTCCACTTTTTTATTCACACTCCATCCACCAATGAAAAAGCACCACCTGGCATTGGTAGATCACTGACTATGGGCCCATCATCATGTATGTTCCAAACATTCTAGTTGTCCATTCATTTTAACAACTTATTTTAAGCATGATCCAAACAATAAAGCAGATCAAAATATTAAGTGGACCAGGGCACAAGAAACAGTGATGATTGAATACCCATCATTACAAACTTCTTCGGGGCTACTGCAATGTTTATTTTCCATCCAATCCGTTGATAAGGTCACAAAAACCTGGATGAAGGGACCAAACAAATACCAGCTTGATCCAAAAATTATGTGGCCCACAAGAAGATTTTACTGGTCAATCACTACTATTTATTTTAGTGTGGTCCACCTGAGATTTGGATCTGCTTCATTTTTTGAATCATATCCTAAAATGAGTTGTAAAAATGGATCAATGGTGTGGATGTAAGGCACATCATGGTGGGCGCCATAGGCAGGGATCCACCTACCTCGATGGATCAAGACACGGCCATGTGTGGAACCCAGTAAAAATTAAAGGCTTTACAGTAAGACGATAATTTTACCCATTTTAGCGTGGGTCCCATGCCAATACAAGAACGGATTGGGTAAGGCCTGCCTCACCCAACAAAGTGCCGCGTTGACTGTGTGGCCCACCTTGATATATTTATTGTAGATCCATGCTGCGCATTTTTTTTGTCAGCTCATTTTAGGGTGTGAAACCAAAAATGAAGGAGATCTAAATTTAACTTGGACCACACCATAGGAAAGAGTGATAATTGAACACTCACCATTAAAAACTTTCCAAGGCCCACCTCAATGCCAACTGTAATGTTTATTTTCCATCCAAACTATTGACAAAGTCACACGGACTTGGATGAAAGGGGAAAAAACAAATATCAGCTCGATTGTTTTGGTGGCCCACAATAAAATTTTAATGGTCAACCACCACTATTTCATATGGTGGTCCACTTCATTTTTGGACTAATGCCTAAAATGATATGGAAAAACAGATGACCGTCAGGGATATAAAATACATATATCAAAGTGGGCTCTCATTGCAATATTTCATTGGCCCTAAATGGAGTGCATCCAGTTAGGGGTGTACACTGAGTCGAAATAAGCCGAGCAGATCCCAGCTCGATTTGGCTCGGCCACTAGTTGACCCAGCTTGAATTCGGCTCGACTCGACCCTCGAGCCTGACTGGCTAGCTTGGCTCGATTTGGTTAGCAACTTGGGCTCATTCGAGCTGAGTTCCAGCCAAAACTGATCCTCTACAACATTTTCACAAACACATGCTATGTACTTTCAATTTCTCACTGTGTGTAAAACAGCAACAATCGTTTTACAAATATTTTATCAAATACCTTGTAAGTAACATCAAAATCAAGAAAAAGAAGGTATTTGTTTCATATACATACCTTCCTTGCCACTATTCGACACTTCATTGAATCATTTCATCAAACACTTGGTGAGCAACATCAATATCAAAATAACCGAGTCATCAAACTAGTTTGATCCAAGTCCGAATCAAGTTGGGGTTCGATTCGAGTCAATATGAGCTTGGGCAAGCTTGAACTCGATTTGAAATTTTTTCGAACTCAAAAAATTACCTTGACTCGGCTCGAATTCATCTTCAAACTGAGTCAAATCGAGCTTTATTGAGTCGAGTCAAGTGAGCTAACCGAGCTAACTCGGTTCGTGTACACCCCTACATCCGGTGCCCTGCATCAGCGTCCTTTTCATTCTGATACTGCTTCTCTAATAAAATACAGACAGCAAAAACTATTATTTACCCATGCACTAGGAAAAAGAGGAAAATGACATTTTAGCCATTAAACTATGGTGATACTAATTTTAGCCATAATTTTTCGATGTGTGAAATTTAGGTGGGCTCATGATAATGTATTTTTTAGATTTCCACCGTCCATCTGTTTTTTCAGATCTTGTGAGATATGAACCCTTTAAAAAAAGCCAAATTCAAAGATAAAGTAAAACACCACAGAAAACAATAAGAATTGGATACTTTTAAGGCGTTGATAAAGTTGATATTTGTTATTTCCTTTCGTCCAAGCAGCCTTATGAAGAGGTCAGATGGTAAATCAACCCGACAGTAAAACCGTGAAAGATTTTAACGATGCTTCATTAAATTCTTACGTCTTTTCATGATACATTCGACTCAAGCTTTGGACATGGCCATGCTCCATGATTAATTATTTAGAAAGATGAGAAATTTACAGCTGTACGACCCATTTATGGCCCATGATTAATTATTTAGAAAAATGAGAAATTTACAGCTGTACGACCCATTTATGGCCCATTTACGCTTGAGAAGCCACTTCTTTTTACCTTTCAAGAATAAGTCCCATACGTACGGACGGCTTCTCAAAAGTCGAAAATGCCCCTACTTTTCCTTCCGCAAGAGGATCGGCCGCTGACGCTCCTCGAACTCCGAGTTATACGAACGGTTCAAAAGATATCAAAGTTACATGGCCCTCACAGTTATGTATTTATTATATCCACAGCGTTCATCCATATTCCCATATCATTTCGGAGCATTATCAAAAAAAAATCATACCCAAACATCAATGGACCACACCACAGAGAGCGGGAAAATTGATTTTACCATTAAAAATTTTGTAGTGCCCACCATAACATTTATTTTCCATCCAATCTATTCATAAGGTCACAAAGACTCGAATGAAGAAGAAAAACAAATTTCAGAATGATCCAGAACTTCTGCAACCCATATAAGGGTTTGAATTGTAGAGGTTCAATCCTCCCCTACCTTTTATAGCATGGTCCACTTGATATCTAAATATGTCTTATTTTTCGTCTCAAGACTTAATACAAGTTCGCCAGATAGATGGATGGTTTGGACATAACACATACCTCATAAAAGGACCCACAAAGGCGGTGGAGTTTACAATAGGAAAAAAATCCTGGAAACTATGGCTACGGATGATAACCGTAGCCATAACCGCATCCTATGCTTTCCGATATGTCCTTTGCTATGCATTGAAGGTCTTTCGATGTGTACCGTGACATGTATTGAATGTCCTTTGATTGCTCGAAAAAGGTACAGAACTGTGCAATGTGTTATGAGTTTGCCTAAAAAAATCTTGTAATTTTCGATACATATCGAAGTGTATTCAATATGTATCGAAGTTATAGCTGCGGATTTTCAACACCTGATCAAGGGTTCGAGTATCCATGGGTGGTGAAATTCCACTAGTGTGAGTGTGTGGGGTGTGTGTACGTGTGTAAAAAAAAGAAAGAAAGTTATAGCTACGGATTGTAGCCGTAGCAATAATTGTCGTCTGTAAAACTCTACGCAACTTTTTTTTTTTTAAAATTACATGGAGAACTTTATTCTACCTGCGATTTTCTCTAATACATATTTATATAACTATGTATATATAAGCATATAAATTTTTCTTTCTCTCTTTTTTTCATTTTTTTCTTTATGCATTTAACAAGAATATCTTTTAAACCAAAATTAGTTACTTGACGTATAATATATGATTTTGTAGTAAGAGAAGCTACTTTAGCCAACTAACCTTGTTATTTTTCAAGATTTCATTAGGTCGATGGTCGAAAATCCATTTCATTCACTTCACGGATAATTTCAATCAGTTTGTGGTCAATTTCATTTACTTCGCGATCAATTTCATGCATTTCACGGTCAATCTCGGCGATTCCCCTTTACTTCACGGTCAATTCCATGCATTTTACGGTCATTTCCGGCTATTTCGTTTAGATTCATGATCATTTTCATGCACTTCACGGTCAATTCCCTTCATTTCACGGTCATTTCCATGCATTTCACGGTCAATTCGCTTCACTTCAGTGTCATTTTTATGCATTTCACAATCATTTTCGACGATTCCGTTTAGATTCATGGTCATTTCCAAGCACTTCAAAGTCAATTCGCTTCACTTCACGGTCATTTTCACGTATTTCACGGTTAATTCGCTTTACTTCACGGTCAATTCTATGTATTTCACGGTCATTTTCGGCGATTCTGTTTAGATTCATGGTCATTTCCATGCACTTCACAGTCAACCCCCTTCACTTCATGGTCATTTTCATGCATTTCATGGTCAATTCTCGTCACTTCAGTGTCATTTCTATGCATTTCACGGTCATTTTTAGCGATTCCGTTTAGATTCACGGTCATTTCCATACACTTCATGGTAAATTGCCTTCACTTTACGGTCATTTCCACGCATTTCATGATCAATTCCCTTCACTTCACAGTCATTTGCATGAAGTTCTGGACCCTTTTTGAGCAATCGAAAGACATTCAATATATATATATATATATCTTGTAATATATATCGAAAGACCTTCGATACATAGCAAAGAACTTAACATGGCTTGTGTTTATGGCTGCGGTTATAATCCGTAGCAACAGGTTCCAGCTTTTTTTTTTTTTTGGGTTGTAATCCCCACCGCCTTTGTGGGTCCTTTTATGAGGTATGTGTTATATCCAAACCGCCTATCTATTTGGCGAATTCATATTAAGTCTTGAGATGAAAAATAAGACAGATTTAGATATCAAGTGGACCACACTGTAAAAGGCAATGGAGGATTGACCGTCTACCATTGAAACCCTTTTAGGAGTTGCTGAAGTTTTTGATCATTCTGAAATTTGTTTTTCCTCTTCATCCAGGTCTTTGTGACCTTATGAATAGATCGGAAGTAAAATAAATGTTATGGTGGGCCTTACAAAATTTTTAACAGTGAAAATCAATTTGTGGTGTGGTACAGTTGATCTTTGGGTATAATCTTTTTTTTTTTTTTTTCCGATAATGCTCCGAAATGATCTCGAAATATGGATGAACGTTGTGGATATAATAAATACATAACTGTGGGGCCATGTAACGTCAATATCTTTTGAACCGTTCGTACAACTCAGAGTTCGAGGAGTGTCAGCGGCCGATCCTCTTGCTGAAGGAAAAGCAGGGGCATTTTCAACTTTTGGGAAGCCGCCTGTACGTATGGGGTTTATTCTTGAAAGGTAAAAAGAAATGGGCTTACAAATGTAAATGGGCCATAAATGGGTCGTACAGTTGTAAATTTCTCTAGAAAAATTGATGGACCATGTGAATCTAATTCTAAATCACGATGTGAATTAAAAAGGTTTAACACATTAAAAGTTTAATTGTGTCATGCACAATCTATTATAGAAGGAGAAAATGTGTCCGTATTATGAGATGGTGTGATCAGCAATGACGTATACATATGAGAAATGATTCTATGTCTTCAAAGGAGACAATCGGCACTAATGCCATAAATTATTATTATTAATTTTTTGTTAGCTTGTTAGTACAGTCACTGTCAGTTCACGCTCATGCCATAAGTGCTTCTTCAGATTTTTTAGACATTTAAGTTCTGGTGTAACCCAAATTCAACCTTATTGACTATGCCAAAAATGCTCGTGGGCCTGGCTTCTTATCATTATTGAGGTGCATGAAATTAGTGACGTGGACGGAACAAATTCATGTGAATGAGATGAACCTATCCAAATTGGGACCTATCACGAAAATGGGTTTGGTTAAAGGTTAAAGTGGATGTGTGATATCAACATGGGCCACAAATTCAAACTCTAAAGTGCCAAATGTATTGGATGGGAAACGGATTGGCTGGTGTACCACACACCACCGACCTGGCCGGTGCCGGTAGTGTGAAGAGGACCGTCATTTGTAGAGCCCACCATAATGTCTCTCTTCCATCCAATCTGTTCATAAGGTTACACAGACCTCGATGAAAAGGAAAAAAACAAATATCATATTAATCTAAAACTTATATAAACCCCAAAAGGGTTTCATTGGCAAATGTTCTATTCCCCGCTCCTTTTTACAATGTGGTCCGTTGATATTTAGATCTGTCTTATTTTTCAATTCAAGCATTGTGACTAGCTTGCCAAACGAACAAATGGTTTGGATATAACACCCACCTCCTGATGGGACCTGCATAACTTGGTGACGTCAACACACCAGCCAACAGGGTGGTGTGTGGTACACCAGCCAATCCGCATCATAAGCAAAAATTAAAAAGAAAAGAGCAAAATGCCAAAAAAAAAAAAAGAGAAAAGAAAGAAAAAAACGAAACGAAACAAAGCAAAAATTGGGAAGCTTGAGGTGTACAGGAGCTTAGATTGTATGATTGACATGGTTTTTCTCTACCAATGAAATGTAAGGTGACCAAATGGAGAATCTAGTTAGTCCAGTCGGAATCGCAAAATCCAAAATTTAAAATCTCATTTGCATGTTAATAATCCCGTCCACCATACATGGGTTGGGTTATCCATGGGCTTGGCTCGGCTGGGCAATATCAAACTTTAGAATAGGCCAGGCCCATCAACCGCCCTATTTATGATGGTGGGCTACACAAGCCGATGCTGATTAGGTAATGCTGACGAGTGGCATGACCTCTCTCTGTCCATGACACGTCAGGATGGGATTTGCTCGGACGGCAAGGCTTTTATTAGAGATAGAGACGACACCTCGTATATTTTACATGGGCGCCATTTCTAACAGCATTCTGTTTTAAACCCATCGGATGGAAGGAGCACGGTACAGGGGAAACGGATTGGCTACTCCCCCTGCCACCAGCCCCGTGGCTGGTGGTCGGTGCTCCGTGGGCCCCGCCATAATGTATGTGTTTCATCCATTCCGTTCATCCATTTTAAAAGATCATTTTAGGCTTGATCCCAAAATTGATATGGATATAAATCTCACATGGACCACACCACATGAAAACAATAGGGATTGGATATCCACCATTAAAATCATCCTAAGGCCCAATGTACTGTTTATTTTACATCCAATCCGTTGATTAGGTCATTAAGACCCAGATGAAGGGAAAAAACAAAGATCAGCTTGATCCAAAACTTTTATGGCCCCCAAAAGGTTTTTAATGGTTGACGCTCATTCAACATTGTTTCCTGTAATGTGGTCTAGTTGAGATTGGTATATATGTAATTTTTGATCTCACTCCATAAAATGGTCTGGTAAAATAGATGGACGGAATGGATGAAACACATATATCTTTGTGGGGCCAACAGAGCACCGACAACCAGCCATTGACTGGTCACAGGAAGAGTAGCCAATCCGTTTCCGTTTCCAATCTCGTCATATCTTGGTGGGGCCCACAGAGCACCGACCATTGACTGGTCGCAGGAGGAGTAGCCAATCCGTTTCCGTTTCCAATCTCGTCATGTCTGGAGTAGAAGGAACTCAGTCCAGGTGTGTGCAGCACCCAACTGCATCCTGTATGAGTGCCCTGGCTCTCTTGGCCAGTCAATCTTTTCCGTTGTCACGGAAGAAACAAATTTATGATACTCGCTTAGAGATTGATGGTTAATACTCATGCACTCAAAAGGCTCACATGACATACGTGTAACTCAGTTAGACTATCAAAATCATGGGCCACTTTAGCTTCCGAGGAAGCCGGAGAGGAAACTGAATTGATTTCCCAACAACTGGACATTTTAAAATGAGAAATTAGATAACCGTTTAAAAGTTATAAGAGAAAAAAAAAAAAAAAAAAAACCCTAAAAGAGATCCACGTTAGGTCCACCTGAGTCTCAGGCTAGAAAAAAATAAAAGAAACTAAAAAATAATAATAATAAAGTCCAACTTGTCACAACTCACCAGAGTTATTTATATATTTAAAACTATTCAGGTGGGCACCATGAAAAAATAAAAAGATGACAATCACCTGTCATAAGATTCCACTTTACAGCAAAAGAAAAAACAAAAATGATAAAAAATAAAATGTGAAAAAAAATAAAGAATACAAGAAAGACCGGCCCTCAGACCAAAAAAGTTCAATTCAAAGTGGATTCATGTAATGGGACTCGATTCCTTAGTGACCCCTCCAGTACTGGTCACTACCGGTCGAAGTTTCAGGTCTATGGTGATATATGTGTTTTATTCACACCAGCCATCTATTTTCGGACGAGACGAAACGAAGCATTACAGAATTCCCTAGGGGTTTTCTCGAATACAACGTGACGTATATAAATACGATACATCGGGAACTTTGAATATTGGTCATCTTCCAATGATCCAAACCGTTTATTTTATAATTCTCACTTTTTCTATATGGATATATAACAAATAAAACCCCTAAGTTGGATTATTTCAAATATTTTTGAAATTTTGGCTTTATTGTATTGAACATGAACAGTCATCATAACCTTTGTAGAATCAATGATTCAAAATATTCAATCCCAGTTTTCTATTGATAATCCCCTATCCAAAAGGGATCCCAAATATACAGTTTACATCATTTGGAAAAGAATGAAATCGAGCGGCCAGAGTCCCAATGCATTTAATTGCTGTACGTCGGGATGTATTTGAGCAAACCTATTCCTCGTATATGGTCGGTGAACGCGCGTAGGGAAAAGCATTCAGTCAGCAGAGCCGCCATATCAGGTCGTCTTCAATAAGACTCTCTAACATAAGACAAAATCAATGGTGTGGGGCCCACCATTATCCTTCTCTCTTTAAAATAGGCAACCAATCTCACGATTCTCTTCTTGGTGGACTCAAAAAAACAAAAAAAAAAACGATTTCTTTCTATTGCAATCCTCTTCGCTTGTGTGTCCAAACAAGGCCAAAACATGAAGAGCTGCTCGACTTCAACCAAACTAGAACGCAAGGCAATCGAGAAGAACAGGAGACTGCACATGAAAGGCATGTGTTTCAAGCTTGCTTCTCTAGTCCCATCCCACCATCCAAAGGTGTGTTTAAATACCCATTGTGAAATGAGATTCGGTGCGTTTGGATGCGCCACCGAATTGAATTGCTATTACAAGCCTGATGAAGTGGGGATTACCAAGTTGTAGTTTACTTCCTCACCATTCATTTTGGGGTCTTGGGTCCGAATCCAAGGACTACTTCCTTATCAAGATAATCTATTTTTTGTGATCTCTCTCTCTTGGATAAGCTTGAATTGTTGCAATTCAATTCAAGAAAGCTCATCTGTTTTTGGTGATCTCTCTCTTGATTAAGTTTGAATTTTTGCAATTCAATTCACTTGTGGATCCAAACTTGCCCTTTGTTATAAGTTTGGTTGACTGTTATCGTCGGGGAGTGTCAAATAGTTAATCATTAATGGTCCTGATCATCGCAGTGTTTGTGGTCTTGTTAGAAATGGTGCACCCAATTCCTAGTCTCAATATGAGAGAGAGAGAGAGAGAGAGAGAGGTTACATAACAACATATTAGATAATTGTATGTATCTTATGTATGGTTTCATTTAATTCTCGAAATTGTACTATTATCTCTAATTATGATTTCATGGAAATAAAGATTGATTGCTTTTTCTTTTGTTCTTTGTATCAGGAAGTTCTATCACAACCAGATCAGGTGGATCTAGCGGCAGCCTATATAAAGAAACTGGAGGTGAAGATTGAAGAATTGAAAGAGAAGAGAGATTTCATGAAGAGTATCAACGGAATTAGCAAAAATGTTAAGGGAGGGATGATGATAGGTTTGGGATCACCTGCGGTTGAAGTGAGAGACTTGGGTTATACTTTGGAGGTGGTTTTGATCAGCGGCTTGGATAGAAAATTCATGACCTGTGATGTTATTAGTGTTCTTGAGGAGGAAGGAGTTGATGTTGTGACCGCCAACTTCTCTTTCACGGCTGACAAGGTTATCCACATAATCCATTCTCAGGTAATTACAGACTGTGCTTGGCTGTCTGTGAAATCAATGCAATCCAGACCTTCTGAATTGTGGGACCCTAGTGGATAGAGCACTGCACGAAGTTCTCATGATTGGTCGCTTAATCATCAAATTTCATTTGCAAGATTTGGAACGGTGACGATTTATCTCTTACCCATCATTTTTTTAGCCAGAAATTGGATGGCCATTACCATTTAGTCGTGATTTTGAGCTATGCGTTCCACAGTGGGACGTAAAATTGGGACTATGTGGATTGAATTGGATGTATGGTCTGAGAATTGTGAACTATTGCATTAATCTCGTTCCTTACAAAATCAGCTTCTTCATTGTTATATGTTAGATATTCTTAAATATAGAGATTTATAAAGACAAATGAAGCTGAATTTCTTAACTTTAATTTGCAGGTCACAAACTCTAGAGTGGGTTTTGAAAGTGAAAGGGTGTATCAGAAACTGAAGGATCTGGTCAATTGATCTCCTTAGATGTTGGTGATGTAACAACCAAAGAAGGGAAATGTGTGTGTGTGTGTGTGTGTGTGTGTGTGTGTGAGAGAGAGAGAGAGAGAGAGAGATTTGGGTTTGGGATATGAAATCAAGGGAATAATATAGTATGTATAGCTTATGCATATTTATGTCTCTCAAACTTATGTTAGTCAATACCAAAGTACTTTTACTATGTGGAAATAGATGGTTGCATATCTCTCTTTCAAGAATGCTAGGAATTCCATTGATGAAAATCATTAGGCTGTTGATAATCTGATTATGGCAGGGATAATCTGATCTAATACTGCAACAATGTGTGCAGCACCGTTAAGCTGGTGATCTCCAGTAGGTTGCAAGGACCTTCTGAAACACCAACTTGGTATTTTTAGGCTGTATCATGGCTAGGGTTTTTATAGCTATTGTTTATTCCCTTTTGATCTTTCCACTACTCTATGTTACGTTGTGGAAAGGGTCCTCCTTGCATGGCAATCATTTTCGTCATTCATTTGCTAATGGAATGAAGAAGAGCCTAATCCGAGAGAAAAATTGGAGTGTACTTAACACTTTGAAAGGAGGCCATTTTACCACTGTAACCATGTGAAAAGACACACGTGCCTACACTGTCATCGTATTAGTAGACCCCCAAATTCAAACAATCAAATCTTGTAAAGGCCAGGTCTGACCCCAAGCATAAAAGCACAACCACAAGTTTTATGGGCACTTCAATCCGATATTTTGATTGAATGGTAAAGATGGGTTAGCAAAGGAAATAGATAGTACTTCAATCATCTTGATGGTTTTAGACCCCAACTTTTTGTGAATTTTATGCCTTAAGAAAGGATACTTAGGGTTTCTGTTGTTGTTGTTGGTGGTGGTGGTGGTGGTGTTAAGGTGATTAAGGTGATTATGTTTTTTGGTTGGTGAGTCTGTTTAATTTGCGCAAAAAGGTAGCAATTAGCATTTTTCTTTGATATTCTGAAAACTAAAAGGATTATCGTTGTTATGATCCTCTCATCTGAGTGGTCATGTTCATACATTTAAATATTTAAGGATGGATTGGTCAATCCAATTTTTACCATTGGAGAGGTACTTAGCAGCCAAATATGAGCAATATCTCAATATACCTCTTTTTTTTTTCCTTTTCATTTCTCCATGTCTTCAAATGTCTCTATTTACCAGTCCATTTATTCTATGCCGCCTCAGTTACTATGCCCCCAGATTTCCCAGCTTCCCCTAAACACACATCTACTCACTAATTTCCTCCCATTAGCCTTTATGTCACAATTAGCGGGACTTCAAAGTCCTGTCACTTGCATCTCTTTCAGGGAACCAAATGCACTATTGAAGAATAGGATCGAAATACAACAAACGGATGTCATTCGGTCTTCAATGTTAAGATAGTATCTAAAATTCATTAGAGATGTTAATTTACACATTGCATGCTGAGGAACTATTCATGAGAGTATGGTATTGATTATAAGGAGACCATTGCCCCACTTGGAAGATGGCAAGTATTTACACACTGGTTGTTGGGATATCTCATGAGTTAATTACCTTTAAAAATGCCTTTTTACACGGAATTTACATGAACATGCATGTGTGTAACTTCCACCATGTTTTGTACAGTTATTGCAAGTCTCAATATTAACTATACATATGTATTTTGGATTTAAAAATAATAATAACTATACATTAATTTGAGCTTGGGAAAATCATCTTAGCAATTATCTGGGTTTATTTTTGACGCAGGGATGAACGTGATGAGGATAACTACTCCGAATCCACGGAGCTTCTGTGGACTCCTCACAGAGATTTCTCGAATCCACGAGGAAAGAAAGTAGAAAATAGAAATAAATTCTAATAAATTCGAAATTGATTAATTGATGAATAAAAACGAGTTCACAACCCTTTAAATAGGGGTACCAAGCAATGAGAAAGAAATCAGAATCAAACTACAACTCAAACTCCTAGAATCCGCGACTTACTATAAATAGTAAACTTACTATTTATAGACGGTCATGATGTCTACTAGTGCGCAAGGTTTTCGGCCAAAAATAGTAAGTGTCCTATTTGGCTTCACCAAACCGTTCTCCTAATTATTCTAAGCTCTTTTCACGTTGGGCGCAACTCCTAAAGCCCGACGGATGAAGAGTTATAATCAAACTAAAACTTACTATTTATAGTAAAAACGAAATTAAAACAGGGAAACGACTGTCGATCCAGGGGTTTTTCGCAATTCTGGGTTGCACAACCCAGCATAGCAGGGTTGGTTGGCTTCAGTAGCTCGTTCTACCCCAAAATCATATATTTTACGTTAGGTAACTCATTCCGGATTGCAAGATACGCCCAATTTAAGGTTCGATGGTCTGGATCACTTCTGTCATTGACCGGGCCTTTTCTGATCCATCTTGGCCATGTAACTGTCCGCAACCCGCTCTACATCAATTTCTTTTCACAATGAGAATCTTTAGCCTAGCTATCCTTGTTTCTTTCAAGTTATAGGTGGTGTGGTCCAACTTCTCTGTTGAAAAATAAATAAATTCCTCTCTTATTGCATTATGTTAATGATGGTAAAACCATAGGCTATAAGACAGTTACGCATAGACAATTTCAGCACGCGCCCTTCATCGTTCACCAAGATGAGTGATTTCGGTCAATGGTCAGCCTAGATGCATTTCTTTACATTTCCATACATGACGATATTTCATCTCTTGCTATTCTTCCAACCAAGTCTCTCAAATGCAAAAGAAAGTATGTATTCTTTTGGAGTTAAATGTCAAGCTTCACTAGTTCCAGATCCAAACATGTTAACATAGTTGTACATAGATTGGTACTCATTGTGATCTCCCGCCCAAGGATGCATTTAGTTGCATCAAATATCATGAAACTTTAAAATTTCATGATATTTTGTGCAACCAAACGCGCCCCAAACATTCGACCATCCATGTTGGTAACATATTTTGTCTGTTATCACCGTGGCAGAGATGGTTCACTTTCTTTACGAGTCATTGCATTGTTTTTGATGTTGATGACCCACTTCTTTTTTAAAAAAAGGGAAGATGGATGGTATACCACTGATATTTATTGATTTAAAGAAAGGATGTTCATGGCCCAGTTAGTTCATTAGTCGCCCCCACTTACCATATATTCTCTCTCAAACAAATGATGAACTAAAAGCATGGGAACGAGGTTGGCATACCAGTGCTACCACAGCTGGCTTTTCGGAACCATTTTTGGTATTGATGTTTCTTGAATTATTTACTTAATTCATTCTGAAAATTATGGTGTAATATAAATCTTCATGAATGGACAAGTGCATTAAGGTCGATGTCCACAATCTTGATGGGTGGTTCTTTTGTGGGACCCACTTCGTAGTAACTGTGCCCATTGAGAAAATTCTCGATGGATTCTCTTAACGAGAGAGAGAGAGAGAGAGAGAGAGAGAGAGAGAGAGTATTATTAAGATGAGTACAATATCTCTTCTTGGATCTTTTCTATCTTTTTATCTTTTTTAAATTATCTTAACTAGAGAGAGAGAGAGAGAGAGAGAGAGAGAGAGAGAGAGAGAGAGTATTATTTAGATGAGTACAATATCTCTTCTGGGATCTTTTCTTTCCTTTTTATTTTTTAATTCCTTTTAAGGTATTCTAATCTTTCCTTTTATCTTGTCGGAATTTGTTTTTTAATTCCTTTGAAGGTATTCCAATCTTTCCATATCTTTCTCCAGTCATGTAGTTGTTGGAAAGGACTCTTGCAAATCCTCAAAACTGGATCTACAGTTTTCATTAGTAGCTGAGTGTTTTAATATCTGGAGTGATTACTGTAAAGCTAGTGATGCACGTGAATCATGTGAAAGAGAGTCTTTTATGTTAAATGTCATCACCACCTCTCTTGAATATTCCGGAGTCTTCCGGAAACTTCTGGACATTTTCGAAAAATTCTAGAATTTTCTAGAACTTTTCGAAAACTTTAAGAGTTTGATAGAGTCTTCTTAACTCTTTCGGAATGTTCCGGAGTATGCTAGAACCTTCCGGATTATCTTAGAATGTTCTGGAATATAATAAAACCTTATATGATATTTGAAAACTTGTAAAACTCTTTAGAGTTGTATTGATTCTAGAATCTTCCATAGCGCTTTATAAATATGGGAAGAGTCCCATTATGTACACATACATAAACAACAAAGAGTGAGTTCAAGAGTGAAAGTAGGGTATCCAAGTATTAAGAGCTCAAAAGAGTTTTTCTTTGTGTGTGAGAGTTGTCATTCAAAAGTGATAGTTTGTGAGTATTGTAAAGTGTACCCTTGTTGTGTACAACTATTTGTAATAAATAAAATTATATTTATTTGTTGTGTTCTACTCTTCATTTTAAACATGCATGTATCTACATGCATGTGTACGGGTTATTGCTAATGTACCGCACATTCACAAGGCAACATTTCCCATCCTTTTGAAAAACATGTACTGAGACATCCAATCATTAATCAGGATGGTTTATTGAATGATATCATTGGGAGCAAGATATGGTGCAAGAATCAAACCAATCGGATGATCCTAACCTTTTGAATGGGCTGATCTGCCTTCTTCCTCCTTTAGGTTAGTCCCAATTCTGTGGATGATGGTGGGGCGACGCCATCTCTCTCTGCTCTTCTCAGCCAGTCATTCTTCGTCTGGTGGGCTGCCCAGCCAGCAACATGTCTTCAAGACCTGCGTCTTGCAGCTCTTTCTTCCTCTTCCTTTTTCCTTTCCTTCCAGTTTGTATTTTCCTTTCTCCTTTGGGGCGCCCAAAAGAGTGTTTCTTTCGGACCCCTATTTGTTTTGTCCAGCTGTAATTTTCTCAGATTCAATACATAGGCAAGCAATTCCAAAAAGAAGAAGAAGAAGAAGAAGAAGATTCCGACATAAAATAAAACTGTTTTATATTGCCACCTATGGGTACTCGAACCCTTGACCAGGTGTTGAAAGAGTTTACCACCGGGGCAAGCGTAATGACCCTATTTGGGTTTCTCTTGTTATAGAATAGATTCCAACGTTAGTTTGGCTGTTACTCACTCACATGTAGCACTGATATACAAGAATTCAGACCATCCAAATTGTGGGTCCCATTGCAGATGGTGTGTATATCTAAAATCACACTGTTCAATTAATAGTAACCATACGGTTAATTCTGTCAAATGGATGGTTAAAGTTAAAATATTGAGTTCAAGCATTGATACCTTACTTTCTTTCGTGGAGGATCCCTTACTCCTTCGAAGGTATTCCAATCTTTCTCTACCTGATCATGCAAGGATTGGAAAGGACTATTGCCAAGTCATCCAAATAGGAAAGATCTACTTAGATATTTATCCACGTGTATACTTACCGAGGAGTGAATCTTATTTGGATTTATAGAAAGAAAAGAAAAGGAAATATTATTACCATGAAACTAATTACATTTCATTATTTGTTTTTTTTTTTTTGGAAAATTTTGGAAATATTATTTCCCACTTTCAATCTTGTAAAATAAATAAAATTATTTTTCCACCACCACCCCGAAAAAAGGGCCTTAAAAAAAGGATTTTTCAAGGGTTAAGTCCAAATGTGCTATATATATAATCCCGTTCCAATGTGCTAGATGAGCTAATGTCTTTGTTATGCCCTACATGTGCTACCATACAATGTGTGCTACTGTCCCTTTTCTCTTGTGTCCCTCATGTGCAAAGCATCCTGCATCTACCACTATTCATCTTCTCTCGCCCCTCAAATGGGTCAATGTGCATGTGTTATTGTCCAAATGCAGTTGCTCTATATAAGCTAGCTTTATGTGCTAATATGCCAATGTGTGCAACTGCTCTATTTAGCATCAAGTGCCCATGTATGTCTAAAGTGCTAACACTACAAGAATTAATTATAAGATATAGCGGCAGATTTTAGTGTGGATATATATAAAAATCCACCGCTATTAATATATAATGTTGGTTTATCCTACTCCGCCATTATACACCTTCTTCCATATAGCGGCAGATTTTAGTGTGGATATATATAAAAATCCACCGCTATTAATATATAATGTTGGTTTATCCTACTCCGCCATTATACACCTTCTTCCTGCCATAGCCGTCGTTCGCGCCAAACATATAGTAGTCGATATCATTATATGCCTCTATATTGAAACATATAACGCCAGAAAACACATTCCACCGCTATAAGGGACCTTTTACAACGAATATTTTTACAATCCACCGTTACTTTTTGCTGTATTATACACATATAGTGGCGGATAATATTATCCACCGTTATATTACCCCAAAATTTTCTTTCCTCCCACTACTGGTATTATTCCCGCCTTGTATTTTTAGCAATCTTTCCTATGTTATATGTGCTACCATATACCTTCAAGTACTTCATATGCATCACGTAGGCACAATTCAACTTCAAACGTCTCACATATACCGGATTAACAAAGTAATAAGTGGTGTGCTCATATCTTTTCAAAAAAAAAAGCCCCACATATGCCACAATTTATCTTCATGCGTTCTACGGGTGCCACGTGTCCTAAGTATGCACATGCTAGTGAATACCTCAACTTTTTTCAAGAAAATCTTTTATTTATTATTAATGGACCCTGCATCTCTGAAAAATGGCTGTTATGAAGGGATAGATATCTGATGTGTAGCATTCTATGTTGGAACCTAAGAGGGGCACGTACCATTAGACATCTCACAAGACTTATGAGAACTAATAAGGTGGCCATCTTGCGACACCAAGAACCTATGATCAGAGAGTCCAGAAGAGATGCAGTGGCTGCCAAGCTGGGATTTCAACACTCGATAGCAAAAGATTGAGTGGAGGGCAAGATTTGGATTATCTACAGCCCACTATTCCAAATTTCCACAATATCAGCCTCCAAGCAATGCATCACCCTCGAGTTTCAGCAGAGTAGCAACTTCTAAAACTGTCCAGCAGCCAACTGAAACTTTTTCGAATTTTCTCATTAAATTGATCATCTTCAATGGCATCGACATCATCCACATCTGCTCCATGGAATCGAGTGGTCTGCCGATGCCATCGGCAGACCCATGACAGACAAATTTGAGACATTAGATAGCAGTTGCCACCCTTACATATTTATCCAAGCGTCCCACCTATCATGGCTAACACGGAAAGTTCGATGGATTGAATGGCCAGTCAAGATTGATTTATTGGATTGTCTAAGGTCCAGATGCACAGAATGTGGTGCGTGTCTACACTCTCTCACGGCTCAGGGGACAAAAGGACCAATTTCTCGGCGCAGTAGTACGTTAGAGATATTACAGGAGAATGCCAACGTGGCACATGTATGGATCATACTGTTGGGTCTAAAACCCAGCTTCCTGCTTACGTGTGGCTGCAGCCACCATGAAACAAAAAATCAAAAACTTTTGGAAGTAGAAGAAGAGAGAACAGCAGCTGTATTTGAATGAATTAAAAATCATATTACACTGCTGCCTATTTATAGGCTTTCTTATTGTGTGAAATTACTAAACTATCCCTGTCTAGATTCATCATAGGGGTAGCTAAATAAAGAAAAAATAATCTAGAGAAATCTAGAAAGAAATCTACACAGCTAGCAATCTGATCTTAGAAGAAAAAAAAAATCTAATCTAATAGCTTGCACATAAGATATGCACACGATTTTGGATTTGCAGAAATCACCGTTTCCAACACTCCCCTTCAAACCAAAATCGGCTTCATTCCAAGCATTGATCTAAGTCTCCTGAATGTGTCAGTTGGCAATGCTTTGGTGAAGATATCTGCCACTTGCTCAGTGGTGTGACAGTATTCCAACATTACCAATTTCTGCTTTACTTAATTTCTAAGAAAGTGATATCTTGTGTCGATGTGCTTGCTCCTTCCATGCTGAATTGGATTTTTGGCAAGTTCGATTGCCGACTTGTTGTCCACATATATAACAATGGATTCCTCCTGTAGATGCTTCAGCTCCTTTAGCAGATTCCTTAGCCAGATCACCTCACATACAGTTGATGAAGCTGCTACGTACTCAGCTTCACATGTGGACAGGGTGACCACACTCTGCTTCTTTGAATTCCATGCAAATGCTGTTGACCCAAGATAGAAAGCATAGCTTGTGGTACTTTTTCTTTCATCTTGGTCACCACCCCAATCACTATCAGAGTATCCATACAACATCGCTTCATCATCGTATGGATAAAAGAGACCGAATTCAATAGTCCCTTTGATATACCTCAGTACTCGTTTTGCAGCTAGCCAGTGTGACTCTTTGGGGCTTCCATATACCGGCTTAGAAACCCAACACTGTAGATTATATCTGGCCTAGTGATTGTGAGGTACCTTAAGCTTCCGATTAAGCTCTTAAATAGGGTTGAGTTGACGTTTCTTCCTTCTCCAACTCTTGTGAGCTTCAGGCCTGTTGTTACAGGTGTATTTATGGCTTTACAGTCGACCATTTGAAACTTTTCAAGAAGTTCCTTTGTGTACTTCTTCTAAGATATGTAAATGCCGCCGACTTGTTGCTTCACTTCAATGCCCAAGAAGAAAGACATTAATCCACCATCAGTCATCTCGAACTCTTTAAACATAGCCTGCTTGAATTCTTCAAACATCGCCTGACTGTTCCCAGTGAACAGCAGATCATCAACATATAAACAAGCGATAAGGATATCACCATGGGCATTCTTCTTTGTGTAGACTGCATGCTCATACGGACATTTGACGAAGCCATTATCTTGAAGATAACCGTCAATCCGTGCATTCCAAGCACGAGGAGCTTGCTTCAACCCATACAGGGCTTTCTTCAGCCGATACACCTTGTGTTCCTCCCCTTGCGTGACAAAGCCTTCAGGCTGGTCAACGTATACTTCTTCTTCGAGTACCCCATTTAGGAATGCAGATTTCACATCTAGTTGGTAGATCATCCAACTGTGATGAGTTACAAGGGAGATAATCATTCTTACAATGTCAAGGTGAGCAACTGGGGCGAAAACTTCTTCATAGTTTATCCCATATTTCTGTTTGTAGCCTTTTGCTACGAGCCTTGCCTTATATCGTTCGATCTTACCATCGGCATTCCGCTTGATTTTGTACACCCATTTGAGACCAATGGTCTTCTGGCTTTTGGGGAGTGAGGTCAACTCCCATGTTCGATTCTTCTCGATGGCATGAATCTCTTCTTCCATAGCCTTTCTCCAACATTCTTCATTCACAGCCTCCTCGAATGTGAGAGGCTCGTGGTCCGCATACAGGCAGAGTAAATTCACTTCCTCAGTTTCTGCATAGATGTCGTTGAGGCTTTTCATTTTAATGGGAGCCAAGGGTGAAGGAGAATCGGATGAAGATGTGCTGGATGAATTCTGATTTGATAAAGTACTTCCAGGAGAGATGGAGCGTACTCCTGGACTTCTGTGATCCGAAGGGGGTGATGTGGGTGTCTGCTCTTTCTTCTCATGTCTCTCTTCTTCATATTCTTCGACCTCGACTTACTTTTCTTTGGCTGAGTTTCCCTCGTTCCATTTCTATGCTTCTTCCTCATAAAATACCACATCTCTACTCACCACCAGCTTATTGGTTAGTGGGTTGTAGAGCTTGTATGCCTTTGACTCTTCGCTGTAGCCGATGAAGATGCACTTCTCGCCACGATCATCAAGCTTTTTCCTTCTTGCTTCTGGAACTTGAGCGTAGGCAACACACCCATAGATCTTAAGGTGTGCCACGCTCGGCTTGTATCCACTCCATGCTTCTCACGGTGTCTGGAATCTGACACTCTTAGTTGGACACCTATTGAGCAGATAGACAGTACATGCAACTGCATCTGCCCAGAAATTCTTTGGCAGACTTTTGTCCTTCAGCATGGTCCTCGTCATATTGAGGATAGTGCGGTTCTTCCGTTCCGCAATTCCATTTTGTTGTGGCGTGTACGCTGCAGTATGTTGTTGCTTAATGCCATGTTCCCTGCAATATTCTCGAAAAACATTTGAGGTGTACTCCCCACCTCTGTCAGATCGAAGAGTTTTGATTTTAAGACCACTTTCTTTTTCAACAAGGGCCTTAAAATTTTTAAAAACAGTAAAAGCAGCAGACTTCTCTTTGATTGCATACACCTATAATTTTCTACTGAAATCGTCAATGAAGGTAATAAAGTATTTATTACCTCCAAGAGAGATTGGATCTAATGGTCCATAGATGTCAGTGTGAACCAACTGCAACGGTTCTCTTGCTTTTCGGGATACTCCACTCGGAAAGGAATTCCTTTGTTGTTTCCCAAGTATGCACGCCTCACACACATGTTCTGGAGCTTCAATAGTAGGCAAACCATGCACCATGCTTGATGAGGACAGAAGTTTCAGGCCACTGAAATGTAGATAGCCAAAGCGAAGATGTCACATCCAGGAATCATTCTTTGCTTTTCCATAAAAACACTTCTCAAGCATTGTGTTTATATGAAGAGGAAACATACGATTTTTCACCATCTGGACTTTTACAATCAAACGTCCATGCATATCTCTAATGGAAAGAGAAGAGTTCTCCATGTGTATGACATACCTTCTTTCGAGGAGTTGTCCAAGACTCAGTATGTTACTTTTCATGTTAGGCACATAGTATACATTGTAGATATAGTTTGGAACACCATTCTTCTGAAAGATTTGGATTTTACCTTTACCTTTCACAGGCGTTTTTGATGAGTCTCCAAATGTTATATCGCCATGAACTCCTTCTGTGAGTTCCACAAAGAGTTTCTTGTCGCCACACATATGATTACTTGCACCCGTGTCGAGATACCATACATCATGCTGATCACTACCTTTCTCTTGTGCAAGGAGAAGTGTGGAGCTTTCTTGTTCATGGCTTGATGCTTCGACATAGTTGGATAGCTCGTCTTGAGTCACCGGCTTGCTCCAGCAATCAGATACATAGTGGCCAAGCTTGTTACAATTGTAGCATTGGATGTTCTTTGTACTTCCTCGTCCATGCATAGATCTACCTCTACCATTTCCTCTTCCACGAAAATTGGTATTTTTCTGCTGGTTTTGGCCATGGCTTTGTTGGTATCTGCGCCCTCTGCCTTTTGCGTGATTGTTACTAAAACGTCCACCACGTTGTGAACTTCCACGTCCACCATTGTTATTATTCAGAGTCAATCTTGACTCTAAAGCCTTTTCCATCGGCATGGAACTGACATTCTTCTGCATTCGTTGCTCATGAACTTGCAACGATCCCATCAACTCCTCAATGGAGAGTTTCTCAATATCTTTTGATTCTTCGATCGCCACAACCACATGCTCAAACTTGGTTGTGAGGGATCGAAGTATTTTTTCAATAACTCGGACATCTTCAATCTTTTCACCATTTCTTTTCAAATTATTGACAATTACAAGCAAACGTGAAAAATAATCAGTAATATTCTCACCTTCCTTCATGTGAGTTGCTTCAAACTCGGCTCTTAATGTTTGAAGGCGAATCCGCTTCACTCGATCTACACCCTTGAAGATGGTGCTAAGGGTATCCCATGCTTGCTTGCTTGATATTGCTTCGGCAATCTTTTCGAAGGTGGATTCATCCAACCCTTGATAGAGGAGAAACAAAGCCTTATTGTCTCTCTTCCTTTGATTTTTTAGAGTGATCTTTTCTTCATTGGTGAAGGCGGCTTCTTCTTCCATAGTGGGTTCTTCATACCCATCGGTGACGATCTCCCATAGTTCTTGCGACCCGAACAATGCCTTCATTTGAATGCACCATTTTTCATAGTTGTCCTTTGACAACTTAGGAACCTGCGGCTGGATTGTGCTAGCCATCTTTTCTATATATATATTTTTTTAAAACGACTGATTTTTTTTTTTTTTTAAATATAGATGAAAGAAAAATCTGAATATTTTTTAAACAGATTTTTTTTTTTTTTGGGCTAAAATCTGATTTTTTTAAACAGATTTTTTTTTTTTACTGCAATCTTTTTTTTTTTTTTGCAAACAGATTTTTTTCGCAATCTGAATAACAGATTGTTGCTGCAATCTGATTTTTGAAAATAGATTTTTTCAATCGGATTTTTTTTGCAATTTGATTTTTTGATAACAGATTGTTGCTGCAATCTGATTTTTGAAAACAGATTTTTTCAATCGGGTTTTTTTGTAATCTGATTTTTTGATAACAGACTGTTGCTGCAATTTGATTTTTGAAAACAAATTTTTTCGATCGGATTTTTTTTCAAAGCAGATTTTTTGCTGGAAACTGTTTCTGAAAAAAAACTGGACCTGTGGGTTATGGGCCCACCACAACTGACAATCAAACAAACCTGGCAGAGGGAAAACAGGGAGTGCGAGACCTCCTTCCATCGTTGATTTGTCTTGGGTATTGCAGACCCAAAACAGGCAGTGTAGAGCCTCCTTCTTACGGCTGATAAGGCCCAAGGATCAGTAGCTCTGATACCACTTTGTTGGGTCTAAAACCCAACTTCCTGCTTACGTGTGGCTGCAGCCACCATGAAACAAAAAATCAGAAACTTTTGGAAGAAGAAGAAGAGAGAACAGCAGCTGTATTTGAATGAATTAAAAATCGTATTACACTGCTGTCTATTTATAGGCTTTCTTATTGTGTGAAATTACTAAACTATCCCTGTCTAGATTCATCCTAGGGGTAGCTAAATAAAGAAAAAATAATCCAGAGAAATCTAGAAAGAAATCTACACAGCTAGCAATCTGATCTTAGAAGAAGAAAAAAATCTAATCTAACAACTTGCACATAAGATATGCACACGGTTTTGGATTTGCAGAAATCACCGTTTCCAACACATACGTGGTCCCCACATGAGTGGACCAGCTTGGATTTTTGTACGCGGTTGCCTCATCTTAAACATGTGCCGATGGTGTGCATGCAAGTGTGAGAAGTTGACTCGTGTTCTGCAATACATTGTATAGAGACCGACTTATAATTCATGTGGGATGGGACCCACGATAATTAAAGATGAAACATTGGAGAGAGCTTTTGAAAACCGTTTATTCTTGGTAGTGGCCCACCTTATATTTTGACAAGCCTTGTTTCCATGTATAGTAATGTCTATCGTGGGCTCCATTTCACGCACAAGTCTGATTCTTTACTAAGTTTACTCTTATACGGCAAAGGAAGGTTCATGCATGTGGAGGTATACGTGTTGAACTGACTAAGCTTTGTCTTCAACTATTGAGGGTGGGCCCACCGTGATGTTATGGTGATACCGAACCTGTCCAAACGATATCCTTGCCATGAAATTAACAAGCCTAAAATTGCGGCTGATCAAATCATTACGCGGGTCACCAAGGGATTTGAATTTTGTTTTTTTGTGCGTTTGTCCATCGTTATCTATATTGGGGCTCCTTGTCTTGGTTTTTTGTGAGCCTTATCCATTGGCCATGTGGAAGCCATTGGACGGATCTTTGGATGAAATTTAATGTTGTTTTCATGGATTTCAGCACCATGTTAGACCATGACCATCACAATGTGGAACACACATGTGGACATTGGTTCATAAATTGACTTTGGTCAAGATAGACACACTCTGCCATGTATATAGGATATAAGATTCTGACCTTTGGTCACTCATACTGGTAGATCGAGATCAAGATGGTGGGAGAATATTTTGATGTCATATTTGCTAATTCTGATATTCGTACACTTAACTTTTTAGTTTGATATTGTGACAAATAACCAATTTCTTTAAAAGCTTGAGCCTTTAAAGGATAGTATATCAATGTTTAACACGCTCGAACACACATTGAGAAATCTCCACTAAGATTATAGGACTTCCAAAAAGTCAAGCCTATATAATCATTGGTTAGACTACAACACAGGAAAGCAATGAGGAACCACTAAAAAAACTTTTAAATTCACATAGTGGTGCATAAGATTAGTGTGTCCAACCATGGTTGGGCAATCCTTCTAGATGGGGTCGATGCCATACATACTGTGCAGTGGATCCTTATATGAACTTATTTTTAAGCATCTACCAAATGGGCCCTAAGATGATTTTCTCAAACTAAAATGTGTAATTATTTTGTGTGGCTGTATCTATATACAAGAATTTTTTATTTTTTATTTTGTCATAAGTTTATTATAAATAAGCACTTTTTTTTTCCCACACGCACATACACCCCACACACTCACACCTTAGTGGAATATCACCACTCATGGCTACTCGAACCCTTCGACCCAGTGTTGAAACTCCTCGGAGTCTACCACCAGAGCAAGAGTAAGGACCCAGATATAAATAAGCACTATCTATTAGTCTATTATATAGATTTGACCGTTAATAGATACATTTGAAGACGGAGTACATATGAAAAACGGCACATGGAGACAAATACATGACCGTTGCCATTAGGTGAGTTGGAGGATTATAAAAACGTAACCCTTTCATTATCAAATTATTGAAATAAATACTCATAGTCTCATGGGCGCTTTACCGTGGTACCGATACTACCGTACTCTAAGAGTGCAGCAGGCAAACGTGGATCCCATGTGTTATATTCATGCCATCCAACCCGTCCACTAGATGAATGGACTCAATTTACTATTATAGAAAAAAATCATCCTATTCCAAAATTCATGTGGCCCACACCACATGGAACAAGTTGAAAGTGACTGCCTACCATTGATTTGAACAAGGAGCTCACGGTGTAGTGTATATGCAATTTAGGCCATTTAGGCCCTTCACCTAGACTGGATGAAGGGTCAGTCCTAACATAAGGCTATTTTACAACTTAGGTTCACCCCGGTGCAAGTCAGGTGTAGCATTTCCTCCCTTCTATTTCCCTTTGTTGTGGTCCACCAGATGTTGCATTGTGCTGATATTTTTTTCCACAAAAGTAACATGAGCTAACGCATCTGATGGACAGGTTGGATTTCCTACATGCATCACGTGGGCCCTATATATCCCCTAGCCACATAAGCTTATGGTAGTACCGGTACCATTGGAGAGCACCTCACTATTTATACCCTCTTGATGAAGGACAAATTAGGACCGTTGGATTCTGAAAGCATACAAACAGATCCTATTATTTCCACGTTCTAGGGATTTGATGAGAATAGAAACCATGGATGAGATGTTTGACCAGCATTACCTCGCATTGAGCGAGATGTAGCAAGTGGGCCAATTCCTATTGCTTTTCTGGGCCCGTAACGAAAACAAAAATCAGGGCCCACATGATGTGATTCGATTGAGGAGTTCAATTTGCTTCGTGCCATGACTTAAGATCCAGCCAGGTGTGTTTCTGACCACTGGGTCCACATGCTAGTAGTCCTATGATCTGAACCGTCCCTTTCATGGAGTCTAAGTTTCTATTAATGGTAGCATGAGAAAAATGGACAGTTCAAATCATCTGATTATCTCAGCATGTGGGCCCATAGGTGGCCCCAAATGATCCTGAGTAGCAAAACGAACGGGAGCAGCTTAGGTGAGACCCCGGATCCATAGGTGGGACTTTTGATTGTGGGGCTTACAGTGATGTATGTGCCTTAAATCCACACTGTCCAACCGTTTTGAAAGCTCATTTAAGGATAAGGTCCAAAAAATGAAGCAGATCCAAACAAATCTTAAGTGAACCATACCACAGGAAATAGTATTAAATGAATCCCCATCATTAAAAACTCCACATGAATGTTTATTTTCCATCCAACATGTTGATAAGGTCACAAAGAAAAGACCACGTCACAAATATCATCTTCATCCAAAACTTTTGTTGCCCACGAGAAGTTTTTTATGGTCAATTAGCACTGTTTCCTGTATCATGGTCCACCTGAGATTTGGATCTGCTTCATTTTTTGGATTATGTCATAAAATGACCTTTCAATACGGATGGACGGTGTGGATGTAATCACATACATCACAGTGAGATCCACAGTCAGGGGTCCCACCCACCTCGGTGGATCAGGGGTCTCACCTAATCCGCTCCCAAAACGAACTCTAATCGGACCGCCGGACCGGTGTTCTCTACAACAGTACGTGTACAGAGAGTGGGAAATTCGCGAGCTCTGTGCGGTCTACAATGAGGTAGTCGTGAGATCCACCTGGTCCATCAATTGAGCCACATGATTTTCATAGTACATATCAAAAATCTGCTCCATCCAATATTCCAGGAGCCCACATTATTGGAACATTGAAAAATCACCGATAAAATCCATAAATTGCCTCAGTGTGGCCTACCTAAGTATTGTATAAGACTGATTTTTTAAGTGGCTATAAAATTGTGGAGTTCACCTGATTGATGGGTTGGATGACATATAACATACACGATGGTCCCAAAAAGGCTTCTATTGTGGAAGTTCCCATCTACACCGTTGCTTTAGTGTGTTTTAGGTCTGACGTACGGAGTGTTCCTAACGCAAACATCGCGATGGACAAAAGGTATAGAGGATTTCCGTTAATTGTGTAATGGTTTGTCCCATGAAGAGGAGAGAAGGACCACGATGCACACGTGGCAGCGTGTAGATTAGAGAGGCCCCACAGGCGTGAAATTTGTAGGACATTTCAACCATGCAAAAGGTGGGCCCGACCATAAGCATCACCTATCTAGAAAATCTAGCTGGTCTACTCATTAGATGGGCCAAACCAGTAGGTTTAGTCGTAGATGGGCCATCGATTGATTTTAATGGAGTGGTCCCCTTTGAGTGCAAAGTCATCTGAATTTTGCTGTCGACATCTTTATAGTGGGGCCCACTATTTGCATGGTTGGGATGGAATCTTGATGATGGGACTAGAGCCTACTGCTTATATAGCTGGGAGAAGGTCAGTCAGTAAGCACGATTTTGCTACGAGCTACACTCGGCAATCAAGAATTGTCTAATAATCCATCACATAAGTTGATACAATCAACATTTTAAGGAGGATTGCTATTTCTAATCAATCCTCTGTAAGAAATTGAATGATATCTTCATCGGTGGCAATAACAAAAGAAAAATAAACACCGCTCTTTACAATCACCAACAGTAATAGCTACGTAGATAATAACATGAACCAAAACAATAGCAGTTGCTTTGAAAAAAAAAAAAAACAATCAAACTTATAGTAAGATTACAGATAAAACATTAATAGCAGCAACACTATCATCACCCCCAACAACTACAGCAGCAGAAACCTTGTTAGAGCATCTTTGATGTAACATGGATTGTAATATATTTCAGATGGTTTGGATACCACCCAATAAGTAACTTTTTAATTTAGTAAGTTATGTTTTTTATTTTAAGTTTTGGTAAGTATCATTGTAAAAATAATTTATACTATGGATATTATTTTATCTCCAAAACTTTTTAAAATTTTCTTCAATAGTTGATTCATATTAAAGGAGGCTCTACATGATTGGTAGTCCACATTGGAGGTGGGGCTCACATGTTTGACAGTCCACATCAAAAGTGAGCCCCACATTATCGATGAGCCACATCAAGGTGAGCTTATATAATGGGTTGTCTACATCAAAACTAGGCCCTTAATAATGAATGGTCCACATCCAAAGTAGGCTCCGCGTGATGGATGGCCCACATTGAAGGTAGGCCCACATGATAAACACTCTATGTCAAAGGTGGGCTCCACATGAGCAGCAGTGGATATTGAACGTGGTCCCACATGATGGACAATAACATTGAAGGCCGGCCCCATATGATAGATGACCCACATCAAGGTGGGCACTACATGATGGACTGTCCACATCAAAGATTGGCCCCTAATGATAAATGGTTCACATCCAAGCGGCCCCACATGATGGATGGCCCACATCGAAGGTGGGGCTCACATGATGGACGGTCAACATCAAAGGTGAGCTCTATATGATAGCTGGTGGATATCAAAGGTGGGCCTCATATGATGGACAATAACATTGATGGTGGGCCCCACATGATAGATGACACATATCAAGATAGGCCCCATATAAGCACATTCAAATCAAAGGTCAACCCCTAATGATGAATGACCCACATTCAATGTGCACCCCGCTTGATGGACATCCCACTTTAAAGTTAGGCCATACATGGTGGATGATCCACATTAAAGGTGGGCCTACATGATGGATGACCCACATCTAAGTTAGGTTCCACATGATGGATAGCCCACATTGAAAGTGGCCACGCAAGGTGGATGGTCCACATTGAAGGTAAGCCCCATAAGATGGATGGTTCACATTGAAGACAAGGCCAAAGTGGCCCAACATTAGCATTTACTTTTGAGTTTGTGTCTTATAGCTGTTGTAAATAAAAATTGTAGAAGTGTAGATAAGTTTTTTCTTCAATCTCTTCTTTTTCTTATTTCTACACGGTCTGAGAGCTACAATCTAGTGTTGATCTTAACGGTCCATTCTTCTCCATCTCTCCCAAATCATCTCTTCATTAGCTTGAGTCCATATCAAAATACTGCATCTTCTCAATTGTAGCAGCCGCACCAGGGGCTTTCCAATGCCGCCACACTTCCACCGGCAATCACCAGTTTCAGATCCAACAAATCTAGCACCGGATCTATTTCCACCCATGCTGAAAATCCAGCACCGTCCACCGTCAATCAGATCCACGTCAAATCTGCCCGCTCATGCAATATATCATGCCTTTGCCATCCACTACCCACTACCAATCAGATCTACATGTCCAATCTACCTCTCCAGACTCCAAATACCAGTACCACTGTCGCATTGGATCATATCTCCATCGCCACCATTACCACCCTTGGGAGTTTTTTAATGCTCCAGCGTATCCTGAGTGCACACAGTTTCGTGCACCTACTATTTAGTGCTCTCTGTACACCAAATCTCTAGTTGCATCCTTCTATAACTTTCCTGGGATCATTGATTGCTAATTTTAACCTATGTGTTGGGGATTGAACACTACATCAGCACCATCATTGCTGATAAGATCATTATAATACTATATATATACTCTATCATTGTATTGGAGTTTATACTCTAACATTGTATTGGAGTTTCTTGGCTTATCCATTTTTTGGGGTTTGAGAGTCATCAAAAGGGCTTGCAATTCAAATTCCCTAATGATGATACCCTAATTTGGGGCTACTAATATGATGATACCCTAATGATTTTCATAAATGAAATTAGTAGCATTCTTGAAGGAGAGAAAAACAATTACATTCTTCGAAACAACAAAAGTACCTGTATGAACCAGGATTAGTTTAAGACTCTCTCTCTCTCTCTCTCTCTCTCTCTCTCTCTCTCTCTCTCTCTCTCTCTTCTAGTTATTACCATAGACTAATGGTGCAAATAACATCCAGTTCAATAGACCAGCTCCTTCAATCTCTCATGCAACCTTTCGCTCTCAAAATCCACTCTAGAACTTGTGACCTGCAAAATTGAATCCAAAACTAACAATGAAGAAGCTTGTGTTATAGGGACAAGACTAAAGGTAATAGTTCACCATTAAAAACTCGTGTTGTTCCGTCGGGGATGATCCAAACAATCTACACAGTCCCAATCTTAGAGTCCATTTGGAAACAAAATAAAGAAAAAGATAATCTGTCAAATAAGTCACTGAAGCCAAAAGTATAATTGAAATTGGGATATCCAACCAGCCATTTTATTTTGTAGAAAAATGGTGTCTGACCTCCCCAATTACTTCTCCTATCTTAAATCAATTTATATTTTATTTCACACATTTTCAAGAACGTTAGCAGCACATACTCTTTTTTTTTTTTTCCTACAACTCTTCGCCTCTATTTATATTCTCTCTCTCTCTCTCTCTTTTTTAAAAAATTTTTTTTTTTTTCTATCCAATGTCTTAAACCCTATAAAGTAAGGGTAGGTGTTTCTTATTTTATTTTCCTATATATCCGAGCTCTTAAACAATGTAAAGTAAGGGTAGGTGATACTTATTTCCTTTTACCTACCCGAGATCTTAAACCCTGTAAAAATAAGGCATGCTGCTTATTTCCTTTTGTCTATCCTATCAACAACGAGGCCTTAACACAGCATCCTTTGTTGCAAACTCACTATTGAAGTCACTCGAGTTGAGAAATTCTTGTGATTCCCCAACTCTGAAAGTGCTTCTGCCATTTTGGCCAGTGGTGACTCTAGTCGCATGTACATATCTAAATTGTCATTCACCCACACCATAGAAATTTTTTTTTTTAAAAAAAAAAAAAACCAAAATACAAAAGTTCAAAAGAAAAAAGAAGTGACGGCGCAGCCTCACACAGGCACGATTTTGGCAATTTACCATACAATTTATTTGCCACCTTTGTGATTGTAAGTCACTTTCTCACGTAAGTTAATTATTGGTCACATTTGTGATTGTAAGTCACTTTATCATTTAAGTTATTGTCCACGTTTGCAATTGTAAGTCACTTAATTTTTTTGGGTCCTTACTCTAGCTCTAGTGGTAGACTCTCAGGAGTTTCAACACCTGGTCAAGGGTTCGAGTACCCATAGGTGGTGAAATTCCACCACCGCGTGAGTGTGTGGGGGTGTGTGTGTGTTGAATTAATGCACTTGAAGAGAGATACATGTATGTGTTCCAATACATGTACATGTACTTAATGAGATGCATGTATTAATTTGTTACATAACATGTACCTTTTGAAATACATGTATTTGTTGTAATGCATGCATGTATTCATGCTTAGAATTTTGTGAAAAGGTTCATGTCTCTTTGTTGAAGAGTCACATGTCCCTTAGTTTTTTATGCATCTATTAAATAGCTTTTATTTGTTGAATGTATCCAAAAGCCTATAAATATGTGTATGGATTTCATTTTCAAGTATGAAGAAACAATATAACAAAAATCAGCATTTTCCTATTCCCTTCTAAGTCCTTTTTTTTTTTTCCCTAAGTAAAAAGGCTATAATAGCCTACAATGTGGTATCAGAGCCACGTTTCGAGTCTTGACTGGGTGTTAGAAACTTCTAAAGAAGTAGAATCGATGGCAACGAATGGTGCAACGATTCATCCCGCAATTCCCATTTTTAGAGGGGAGAACTTTGATCATTGGAGCATCAAAATGAAGACCTTGTTCCAATCTCAAGGGCTATGGGAGATTGTTGAAACCGGTTATCCAACTACAATAGATCTCACATCTCTCTCAGCCATACAACAAAAACAACTAAAGGAAAATAAAAAGAAAGATGCGAAGGCCCTCTTCTTCATCCAACAAAGTATCTCTGATTCTATCTTCTCTAGAATCATTCCATCTCAAACTGCAAAGCAAGCTTGGGACACTTTACAACAGGAGTTCAAAGGTGCGTCTAAAGTGATTGCCATCAAGTTACAAACTCTACGGAGGGAGTATAAAAATCTGAAAATGAAAGACTCGGAAAAGATGAAATATTATCTTTCACGAGTGATTGAAGTGGTGAATCAGATTAGGATCTATGGAGATTTTATTTCTGATGAAAAGGTAGTTTAGAAGCTTTTAATAAGCCTCCCTGCAAAATATGATGCTGTCGTTGCCGCAATAGAGGAATCTAAGGACCTTTCAACTTTATCATTGGTTGAGTTGATGGGCTCTTTAGAATCACATGAGCAAAGATTGTTGAGCCGCGAAGAAAAATCAATTGAAAGTGCGTTTCAAATAAAACTTTCAATTGGTTCACAAAGTTCTTCCTAGAAGACACAAGCTGGTCCCAGAAAGAATCAAGGCAATTACAAGAAAGGTGGAAAATCGATGTAAGGTAAATGACAAAATCGAAACAAAGGTAAAAATTCAAATCTTACCCCCGACTTTTGCAAAAAGTCTGGCCATATTGAAAGTGAGTGTTGGAATCGAGGCAAACCTCAGTGTTTTAATTGTAAAAAGTTTGGACACGTAAAGAAGGATTGTCGTTTCAAGGACAATCAGCATGCTGCAAACTTCTCTGAAGAAAAAGTTGAAGAAAACATGTTTTTTGCATGTTAGTACTCACTCACTCAAAATGAAGACATATGGTAGTTAGATAGTGGATGCAGCAATCATATGATAGGTGATGATCAGATATTCACAAATATCGACTCATTTGTCAGATCTCAAGTCCATATGGGAAATGGTGCAATTGTGGAAGGAAATGGAAAGAGGACAATTGCTATTGAAACCAAGAAAGGGGTCAAGTATTTAAAAGATGTTTTACTTATTCCTAACTTAGATCAAAACTTGCTAAGTGTTGGGCAACTTGTTCAAAATGGGCATACTATATTCTTCGAAAATGATTCTTGCATTATCTATAATAAGAATGGCACAAATCAAGTGATCACTAAGGTGAATATGGAGAAAAAATTGTAATTTTCTTATTAAGTTGCAATATTCGATCGATTGTGCACGGAAAGCTGAGACACTTGATGAATCTTTGCTTTGGCATAAAAAACTAGGGCATTTGAGCTTTCATGGGTTGAAGTTGATGGATCAGAAGAATTTGGTATATGGTTTACCATCTGTTGAAATTAAAAATGACATTTGCTCGGGTTGTGCATTGGGAAAACATCATCGTGCACCTTTCTCAAGAAGCACATGGAAGCTTGTATTTTATCATCTTTGTTGATGATTATACAAGAATGATGTACGTGTACTTCATAAAGCAAAAGTTAGAAGCCCTTTCTGTAAGCCCCGTATCCTAGACCGTACCGTTCCATAGGCTTCCGTGGTCTTCCCGGTCGAATTCCGGCAACCTTCGACCTTTAACCGGTAATTGCGCTGACCTGAATTCTCGTGCCATCAACCCGAGTCGACTCAACCCAGGACTCGTACCTTAGCGACCGCGTCGTCGCCACGGTTCCGATGCCGCGACTCGCGCGCTGATGCGATGCTCTGGTTGGGAGATGTGGGCCAGCGTTCGGTGCGAGGAAACGCCGCGCGTGCGAATTCCGAGAGAATCTCTACAAGGTGTCACATCAATCAATCAATCCCATCAATCCCATCATGTCAAGTACAGATCAACTTTCACCCTTTCCCAAGCAACCCCCAAAGTCAAAAAGCTCTTACACAACCCATGCTTTTCTTACACCTTTAGCCAAAAAAGTCAAAAAGTTCTTACACTCCCATCCCTCTCTCCCATCCATCACTCCATCACCCATCACTCCCTCTCTCTCTCTCTCCCTTACAAGTCTCTCTCTCATTTCAAGCTCTCCCATAGCAAAACCCATACGTATGAGTCCTCCCATGGTGAGAAAATTGCATTTGTGAGGCCCACCTTTCCTACCCCTTCATCTCTCATCTCAACCATCTATTTTTTCATCTTCCTCCATCAAAGAGAAGCACAAGGAGCTAAGGAAACCAAGGGAGCAAGAAGATCAAGTGGTGGGTGCCTTGATAGGGTAGATTTTGATATTTTTAAGATGGGCCAAGTGAGGCCAACCGATCAATGGTGGTTTGGATCTCACTTTAGACCCTAAGATGTGGCCGATGGCCCTCTTGGATCATCATGATCATTCCATGATGGGGCCATTCTCTATGGACCCCATCATGATGTTTATTTCCTTGCATGCTTAGGGTCATCTAGACCGTCTATTTTAGTGGAGAAGGGATCTCCACCGTTGGATTTCAATTTCATGGACCCACATGTAATGGGACCCACTTGATGTATGATTTAGTGCAAGGGAGGGCCCATAGTGCCGGTGTCCTCCATCACGCGGGTCTCACTCTCTATCGCTCTCTCTTTTATTTTATTTTATTTTATTTTATTTTTGTGATGATAATAAGGTTATGTGGCCCACTTGAATGGACCCCACCATGAAGTAGGTATTCTATTCGGCCCATTTATAAGTGGGGCCCACCTTATATGTGTAGCACCCACACTATCCATCAGTGGTGGCCCACCTGAGCAGGCCCACCTTGCATGGCCAGACCGTCCAGCGTCCCTAGACGCTGGACGTTGAATAGGAAAAACACAAATACTAGCTTGGTTCAAGTTTTGGATGGTCCACTCATGTAGGCCCCACCTTGATGTATGTATTAAATCCACACCATCCATTCTTTTCCCAAGCCCCTTTTAGGCGTTGACGCGAAAGATGGGGTCAATCAGACCTTCGGGCGGGCCATACCATAGGAAATGGTAGTTTTCACCATTGAAACTTTCCCTGGTTGTTTATACACTGAAATATGTCCAATATTGGACTTGTTTTGCTCGTGTTGAGCCATGGAAGCCCATTGGATGGAGTGGATTGTCCAAATATGGACCCCACCTGTGAAAACCATGGAAATACAAAAAAAATCAAAAAAAAATAATAATAACACAGCAGCCGCTGCTGCTGTGTCAGGAAGTGCAGCAGGCGCTGCCTGCGCGCCAGCGTCCGGGCGGACGGACGTACCAACAGCCATCCACGGCTGTGGCTGTGGGCCCCACCTTGATGTTTATACACCAACTAATCCGTTCATAAGGTGGGCCAGTACCTGACGTGGGCCCACCCCAAAAATCAGCCTGATCCAAGACTCAGGTGGCCCACACCGTAGGAAACAGTGGGGTTGGACCTCTACCTTTGAAATCCTTGTGGGGTCCACGGAAGTTTTGGATCAGGGTGAAAATTATTTTCACCCTTCATCTAGGCCCACGTGGCCTTACCAACGGGTTGGATGGAATATAAACATTGTGGTGGGCCCCACATGGAGCCCACAAAAATGTATGTGTTTCATTCCACCGTCGGCCTGGACGGTGGAGCCCACTGTGATGGTTGTGTGTGTGCGTGTGTGGGTCTGTTGTGTGCGTGACGTGTGTGCTGTGTGCGTGTGTGTATATTTATATATATATATATAATATTATATTGTATATAATATTATATGTATTATATATATATTATATATTATATCATATTTAATATAATGATGGTGGGAGGCCCATCTCAATTATTTTTGGCCCGTGATTGAGGCCCACTTTGATTTACATGTAAGGCCCATGGGTCGAGGCCCATTTGATGTGTTATGGGCCCATGGGTCGAGGCCCATTTGATGTGTTATGGGCCCATGAGTCGAGGCCCATTTGATGTGTTAGGGGCCCATGGGCTAAGGCCCGTTAAGATGTATTAGGACCTATGGGTTGAGGCCCATTTGATGTACAAAAGGGGCCCAATTGGCTAGGCCCATTTGCTACACATAAGGCCCATGTGAGTAGGCCCATTTGATGCACTCTTAGGCCCACGGGTTATAGCCCATTGCAATGTACATAAGGCCCATTGGTGCGGCCCATTGACGTGGCCCACTTAATGAATATAGGCCCATATGATACGGCCCATTTGATGTATTGAAGGCCCAATGGGATATACCAAAGGTCCATTGCAATGTGCAATCCCAACATGATTTATGACAGTCGTGCCTTGGGAGCGATGTTGGTTTGACGTCCACATTGCACATATAATGTTGGTTAAATGTCCGCATTATGCCTTTCCCTAGGGCCCATTGTTGGGCCCATGCATGTAATGTGTAGGCCGTCAGGCCCATCTTCGTTATGAACATCATCTATCCCATATAACATATTTAGTTCCATGATTCATGATCATATGCATCATACGTATGCTTGATATGAGAAATGACTGATCATAGCATATGCCTTTGGGCAGATTGTTTAGGGGCTCCCGTACAGGAGGTGTTGCCCTACATGAGCGCACGATACGCGCAGGATTGCTGTATGACTGGATATTATGCATCTTGCATTGTATGTTGTGATTACTGTACGCCCTAGCGACATCAGGGTCGTAGCCTTCACGGGTATTTTGTGGATGGCCAGATGGGACACCGGAAATACTGTTCTACATGGGGTGCGATAGATATCCCTGGGTGAAAGTCCCTAAACCCTTATGGTACCAGGAGGTTGCTCTAACGTCTAGACCGAGTGGATGCATAAGCGCTGAGTGCCGATTACCAGATGGTTGCGCTTTCCACTGTGTCGTGGTCGGTTGGAAGGGGGTGCGGCCTTACTCGCCCGAGAGTAGGGGGCAATGCTAGGTTGGTTCGACCGGCTCGAGGAATGGGTCCGCTATTGACGAGCCGAGCCCGATATTGGCGGCGGATAGTGTGGTCTTTTCACTCACCTTATTGCGCGCGATAGGGCGACAATCGGCTTGGAGTGTACTAGACCCTGATAATGATGGAAATGTATTGATATGTGGACTTAGATGAGGATTTGCATGCTTGAGTTGCATTTCGCATTGCATGGCCTTGGTATGGCCGACATCATTCTTTGCACCGCATGGCCTTGGTACGGCTAATGGTATTCTTGGCATTCATCAGCATGTTCCGCATTACTCTGATACTGCATAGCTACATTACCACCTTAAACATACACTTTCACCACCCTCTAAGCTTTCTATAAGCTTATGCACGACCGTTGCGTGCAGGTGACGTTGGATCGCAGCAGCGCTGAGGCTTGGGCGCGTGGCTGATCTTTTGGAGCTTTTGGTCTATCATCATTGTATTTCCCTTATGCTCATTGTACTTGTAAAGTTTTTGATTATAGTGGAAATGTGATGGAGTTTTTGGTTGTTGGTTGTGGGTTATGCCTTTGGTTATGCTTGTTACGAATCAAACTGATGTTGAAAATCCTCCTTGTAGCATCCCAGGATCGGAACCTGGCGAATGGGCGCTGGGAGCCGAGAATGGGGTTCTACGGAGGCTATCGGCGCCGGATTTAGCGATCGGGATTTTTGTGAGCCCGGTTTCCGAGTTTGGGGCGTGACACTTTCAATCTTCAAGGGATTCAAATCACAAGTTGAGAGACAAAGTGGTCTCAAAATCAATATGCTGAGAAGTGATCGTGGCGGCGAGTATGTCTCTAAGGAATTTGAGACATATTGTAAAGAAGAAGGAATCAAGAGGCAACTAACTGTTACTTACACACCTCAGCAAAACGGCGTTGCAGAACGGAAGAATAGAACAATTGTCGAAATGGCTCGTTCTATGTTGAGGGAGAAAGGCATCCCGAATACTTTTTGGGCTGAAGCTGTGTCTACAGCTGTTTACTTCATAATCGGAGTCCTACAAAAGCTGTGGATGGTAAAACACCGATTGAAGCATGGTCAGGTCACAAGCCTTCTGTAAAACATCTCAAAATTTTCGGTTGCATTTGTTTTGTTCATATTTCATCTCACAAGTGTCAAAAACTTAATGAAAAATCTGAAATTTGTATTTTCATTGGTTATTGTACTTTGTCGAAAGGTTATCGAGTATATAACCTTGAGACGGAGAAACAAATGATTAGTCGAGATTTTTGTTCAATGAAAGTATAAGATGGGATTGGAAAAAGAAAAATATACAAGAACAAGCCGTTCTTATACAAGAAGATGAACCAAAAAGCACTCAAGATGTGAAAAATGATGAAGAAGATTATGGACCCACAACTCCATTCTCTTCAGTAGAAGCTACTCCATCTGCATTATCAAGTTCTTCATCAACAACTTCATGTATTTCATCCGAATCGCCCCCGAGAAAAATGAAGAGTCTGAGAGACATCTACGAGCGTTGTAATTTTTCGGTTGTTGAGCCGGAAAGCTTTGAAGTTGCAGCTCGAGAAGACAACTGGGTGAAAGTTATGGAAGAGGATATTTCCATGATCGAGAAGAACTCTACTTGGGAGTTAGTTGATCGTCCAAGCGGTAAAGATGTTGTTGGAGTAAAATGAGTTTACAAGTCTAAACTCAATTCAGATGGCTCAATCCAAAAATATAAGGCAAGGATCATTGCAAAAAGTTTTACACAACAACCAGGCATCAATTATAATGAAACCTTTACACCAGTTGCTCAATTGGAGACTATTCAAACCCTTATTACACTTACAACTCAAAGAAAGTGATCCATTTTCCAGCCTGATGTCAAATCGGCCTTCTTGAATGGTGTCCTCGATGAAGAAATTTATGTTACTCAACCACAAGGATTTGTGGTGGAGGGCAAAGCAGATAAAGTCTATCAGTTGAAGAAAGCATTGTATGGACTAAAGCTAGTGCCGCGTGCTTGGTATAGCCCAATCGATGGTTATTTTGCCAAGAATCAGTTTCATCGGAGCAAGTGTGAGCCTTCCTTATATGTCAAGACTGAAGGTACATCTATTCTCATCATATCATTATATGTTGACTATTTGATACTCATGGGAAATGATCATGGTATGCTCCATTAGTTCAAACTCGATATGATGAAGACATATGAGATGAATGATCTTGGCATGTTGCATTATTTTTTGGGAATAGAAATTTCTCAAGACAAAAATGGAATCTTCATTTTTCAAAAAAGGTATGCTGAATCTATTCTTGCAAAATTCAGCATGGAAGGATGCAACCTAGTTACTAATCCTCTTTGTAGTAAACAAAAAGCTAATAAAAGACGATGGTTCAAAAAAGGTGGATGAATCATTGTACAGAAGTATCGTTGGAAGCCTCTTGTATCTCACTACTACAAGGCCTGATATTATGTTTGCTGCGAGTTTACTCTCGAGATTCATGAATTGTCCAAAGAAAACTCACTTGGGAGTTGCAAAAAGGGTGTTACAATACATCCAAGGATCGTTGGATTATAGAATCATGTATACTCCTATTCCAAACTCAAAATTGGTAGGATATATAGATAGTGATTGGGTAGGGTTCATAGATGATATGAAAAGCACATTGGCATACACTTTCTCTCTTGGATCCAGGATATTTTCTTGGGCGTCAAAGAAACAAAGTACCTTTGCTCGTTCTACAACAGAAACAGAGTATGTGGCGGCATCTCTTGCAGTTTCTCAAGAAATATGGTTACAAATAATTCTTGAAGATATTGGCAAAAAGCAAAATAAAGGAACTACTATATATTGCGACAACATGTCAACCATTTCAATTGTAAAAAAATCAGTATATCAAAACAAGACGAAGCATATTGTGATCAAGCATCACTTCATCCGTGAAGTTATTGAGAGTGGCGAGATCGAGTTGAAGTATTGCAAGATGAAAGAACAAATGGCTGACATGTCACCAAGGCACTCCCTAAAGAAAGGTTTTGTCATCTTCGAGAGATGTTGGGAGTAATTCATAAAGTGCATTAAGGGGGAGTGTTGAATTAATGCACTTGAAGAGAGATACATGTATGTGTTCCAATACATGTACATGTACTTAATGAGATACATGTATTAATTTGTTCAAATACATGTACCTTTTGGAATACATGTATTTGTTGTAAGACATGCATGTATTCATGCTTAGAATTTTGTGAAAAGGTTTATGTCTCTTTATTGAAGAGCCACATGTCCCTTAGTTTTTTATGCATCTATTAAATAGCTTTTATTTGTTGAATGTATCCAAAAGCATATAAACATGTATGGATTTCTTTCTTTTTTTTCTTTTTTTTTTTTTGAAGAAACCTCTAGAAATCCATTCCATATGAAAGTTTACATCCATTCAGGAGCGTCCCAACAAAAAGGATAGGATCCCTCCCATCATATAAGAAAAAAAACTGCACAAAAGCTGCCTCAGAAAAAAGAACACGGAGAGCAATCTAGAGACCCAGCTATTGACGCCTAATTGTCCCAATGTCGATATTATCAATAGCCATTAAGCCGCGCACCAGTCTAGGAAGGTTGGGATGTGAATTATACATTCTATTTGGGCATCCTTCACTAGCCATCCTGGCTAAGGCGTCAGCTACCGAGTCCCCCTCACGAAAGACGTGGCTAAAATGGATATTTAAGGGCCGACTATAGAGCTGAATCTCTCCCAAGATATACCAAATGTTCCACGAACTTGGACAACTAGGATCTTTAACCGAATTTGCAATGGTCTTTGAGTTAGTCTCCATCATTATGTTGGAAAGGCCCAAGTTGGAACAAAGCTTGATGCCATCTAACATGGCCCGGGCCTCAGTAATAATGTTCGAAGAATGGCCATAGTTTCTGTGAAAGGCAAAGATGTGCTTGCCATAGTGATCCCGGCAGAGTCCCCCCCGCTCGGGCCCGGATTACCTCTCGAAGAGCCATCAACGTTCAATTTAAGCCAGCCTTGAGGGGGCCGTGACCAGTTAACTATAATAAGATGTGTGGGTGGAGAAAACTTAGTTTTGTTGATCCTGAGGGCTTGAAGAGTGATTAGTTCCATCAAGGAATTCTTGTCTGGGACCGTAATGGTTGAGCCCAGTTCATACAGCCAGCGGTACATGTTGAATCGGATATTATGCACGGACATTGCATTACCTTCGAAGTGAGCCTGATTTCTATTAAGCCAAATTTCCCAAGTTATGATACTAGGGACCAGACCAATGAGATAAGAAGTTCTGGATTTCTTACTAGCTTTGGTCGTCCAAAGTTGGATCCGCTGAGAGATTGTCTGATTGGGAAAATCGGCAACACCAAAGAACCTGCTGAAGTGGCTCCGTATTTGAGCTGCAATCTCACTTTGGCTGAAGAGGTGATTCTGGGTTTCCACGTCTCCAGCCACTGAGATGACCGGATTGCGCTGGCCCCTGTTCCGACTGGATTGAAACAGGGCAGAAGGTTGCTGGTGACCCTACTGCTGTGGGTTGGGAGGCAGAGACTGATGGGCGATAGGTCTGAGATTCTGGGGCTAATGTGCGGAGAGAGGAGATGGAACTTGCGGACGATCTACTAGATGCTGAGATCCCTAAAAGCTAGAAGCCCGATTGGGAGCAGGGTGATGACTGTGGACCATCGGATCAGTTGAGGACTGGGATTGGGGAGAGGTCGGTCTGCAACACTTGCAGCGCGATGCTAATAAAATGCCTCGTCTCTGAACTGATTGGTCCACCGGGACGGCCTCATGCAAAACTTTCCAAACGAGAATGCTCATTTTTGGGGGAAGGGATTTGTTCCAAATCCATTTGGTCCAATGGAGAGTTGGAAGATGGTGCCTGATGCCATTCCAGGCTGATTCGACTAAAAAATTGTATGGCTGAATGCTGCTCAAATTATCCTCATTGCTGTTGCGGAGATGTATGGCTGAATGCTGCTCAAATTTCGGGAAGCTGGGTGAACAAAGATGTCCCTGACTGACACATCTGTGAGGTGAGGGGGAATTGTCCTGACAGCGGCTCCTGCTAGAAGGCCACTGCCCGTCCAATTCTGGTTCCAAATGTTTATCTTCCCTTCCCCTATTAGCCATCTTGAATGGAAGATGGCGAACTGCAAATTCCTGAACATTTCTTTCCACGAGGAGGAGCTGATTGAACAGTTACTCCCTTTTGCTGCAACAATCTTTTGAAAATATTTCGCAAAGAAAAAATTAGCCCATTGAGATTTACCCTGGAGAAGCCACCAAGCCATCTTGATCCTGAATGCCTGCGTAGTATCGGCGAAAGTTCTAATGCCTAGACCTCCTTCATGAATGGGGGTGCACAAAGTCTTCCAGCTGACCCAATGCATTTTGTTGCCTCTCTCTGATGACCCCCAGAAAAAATTAGCTATCGCCCTTTCGATTTTTTTGGAGACGGTTCTGGGAATGCTAATGGCAGATAGCATGTGGATGGGGATTGAAGTCAAGACATGTTTGATCAAAACTAGTTTTGCTGCCTGGTTGAGAAGCTTGGCCTTCCACCCCTCAATTTTGCTAAGAATTTTCTGGACTAGCTGATGTAAGAGAGGAGTCGGACATCTTCCTTTTGAGAGTGGGACGCCAAAATACATGGTAGGGAGCGACACCTACTTGAACCCCGTCAAGTTCTGCAGCTTCTAGATCTTGGATCTGGTTGTTTTCGACGGAGTTATAAATGATGTCTTCAAGGCATTCATTTTTTGGCCTGAGGCATTCTCATATTGGTTGATGAACTTGAGAAGAGTTCTGACATTTGATAACCTGCCATTGAGAAATAATATAGCATCGTCAGCGAAAAATAGGTGTGATATAGTTAGGCAATTTTGGGGTAGCTTGAAAGGATGGTAGCATCCTGAAGAGAAAAGCATAGATAAGCCCCTGCTAAACACTTCAGCAGCAAGGATAAAAATTGAAGGAGATAGCGGATCTCTCTGTCTCAATCCCCTGGATGAGCTGAAAAAGCCAAAATTGCTGCCATTGATAAGAATGGAAAACCACATGTCTTCCCAGCACCGTCGAACTCCTGTGACCCATTGAGGATCAAAACCAAATTTTTTGAGAACCTGTGCGATGAATCCCCATTCCAGACGATTGTATGCCTTCTCCATGTCGACTTTGATAATCATGTTGCTGCCAAAAACCTTACGGTCAATCTCATAAGCCATCTCTCTAGCAATAGAAATATTCTCGACAATGGACCTTTCTTTAACAAAAGCACCCTGCTCTTCAGAAATCAGGTCAGGGAGGAAGATTGCTAGCCTATTAGCCATGATTTTCGAAAAAATCTTCATGATGCAGTTGCACAAGCTGATGGGTCTGAAGTCTGTCATTCGTTCCGAATTAGTTTTTTTGGGGATGAGGCATAGAAGTGTGCTTTGAAATGTCCTGGGGATCGACCCTCCCTTATAGAAGTTGGTGGCTGCTTCGAAGAGATCCTGCCCAATAATGTCCCAACACGATGAGTAAAATGCACCACAAAACCATCGGGGTCAGAAGCGCTGTCAGTCGGAATGGAGAACGCAGCTGCCTTGACCTCGTCACGCGTGAGAGGCCTTTTAAGATCAGCATTCATCTGGCTAGTCACGATACGGGGGATACAATTGACGATATCCCCAATCTGATTGGAAGCATTGGACATGAAAAGATCCTTGAGAAAGGAAACTGCTTCCTCCCTAATGTCCTCGGTCTTCTCTATTAGCTCTCCAGAAGGCCGTTCTAGCTTCATAATTTGCAATCTTCTGCGTCTGTCTAAAACTGAATCGTGGAAGAAACGAGTGTTCCTATCTTCCTCCGATAGCCATTTAATCCTTGACTTCTGTTTCTAGAATATCTCCTCTTGGAGATAAGCCTTTTTCAGCTTAGCTTGGGCCTGGTTGAATTTGATGGAGTCCTCTTCCGATTGCAAATTGATGAGAGAGAGTTCTGCCTTGAGAACGTCCTGTTCTGCTGCCTGGATGTTACTGGTGACATCTCCAAACATTGTTTTGTTCCAGGCCTTGAGCACACTTTTCAGCTTTTTCAACTTGAGGAAGAACTTGAACATAGGCGTTGCGATGATTTCTTCATTCCAGGAACCGTTGGCGGTTGAGAGAAAGTCGTCGTGGGTGGTCCACATTCGCTGAAATTTAAAAGGCTGAGGAAATGTCGATGGTTGAGCTTGAAAGGTGAGAAGGATAGGGGAATGGTCTAAGTGAGATCTAGTTAAATACACCACTGTACAGCTGGGAAAGATGTGCATCCAATCTGGATTGAAAAGAATCCTGTCGAGTCTCGCCCATCTCCTACTTCTCCCAGCTTGGTTGTTGCACCACGTGTAGGGGGAAGCCGAAAATTCCGCATCCAGCAGCCCCGAGTCGATGATTGCTTCCTGAAATTCTGACATAGCTGATGTCGTCTGCAGCGTGCCACCTAGCCTCTCGTCTGGGCTGATGGTGGTGTTAAAGTCACCACAGACCACCCACGGGCCCACCATTGAGCGAGCTGTGTTTCGAAGCTCATCCCAGAGAGCCATGCGATGATTTTGGAAGCAACTGGCATACACTACCATATTGAAAAGAGAATGAGGGAGACTGTCCTTAGCAGCCCTGAGAGAAAGGTGTTGCCTGTCAGCCCGGATTGTTTGAATTTGAATATGCCCCTTGGCCAAAACCCAAATTTTTCTTTCCACCGCTTCCTCATAAATCTGATTGTCAAATCCCAGCTTGGCAGCCACAACTGGGCACTTCGACTCTTGGATCATCGGTTCCTGCAAGACTAATATTCTGATGTTGTGCTTCCTGATAAGCCGTTTCAAGAATCGGATCGTTTGAGAATTACCTACCCCGCGAACATTCCAAGAAAGTAGACTAATCATTTGTGAACCATCCTTTTTGCCCGGCCCGTTGCTGCAAGGTCAGTAATCTCTGGCTTTTCCTTTTGCTGAATTTCTTTTTCTGTTTATTTTTTCGTAGCTTGTTCCCCTTTATTTTGAATGCATTATCTTCCTGGGAGCTGGTTAGCAATCTGAAAAATCTGTTTCAGGAGCAATGGCTTCACCTCCTAAATCCACCCAAAGATCAATAGCCTCGTGGGCTGATCTGTTGCCCCTGTTCTGTTGATGACTAGGCTGCTGTTCTGATTGTTGGGTTGGGTCCTGCACTGTTCTTGGGTCTGGTAGTCTTCTTGGTTAATGTTGAAGATCTGATTCATCTCCCATGGCTCTCACCATAGTTTGCTAATCTCGGTCTCCGATTCCTGCTTGAGACTGCACCAGGTTTTCCGGACACTCGATTTGCGACTCCCTGACATTGGAGGTTGATTGAAAGGTGAGGTAATGAGCTATGTTGATGTTATCCACACTTGGAGAGGGGATTGCTGAGTATCGGGCTAGCATCATTGTTTAGGTATCCTTGTGGCTATTGATTGAAATCAGGGCATCGGTGAACATTTCCTTTACACCAGTAAGCCACCCCTCCCAAGCTACTTGCGAATCAGGTGGTGGTCGTGACCATGGAGGAGGTGTGATGGGAATAGCTGGGAGCCCTGTTGTCAGGTTGAGGGTGAGGTCGTGGGCCTGGTTGTCAATTCCTGAGCTTCGATGAGAATTTTGAATGCTTGTCCCATCTTCTCTGGAGATGAGTTCTGTCTGCTAAAGTGGGGGGTCTTCAGTGGTGTCGTGCTTCTGGTTTCTGCAATCCTGAAAAACACCTGATGGGCGATGATTAGTGTTTCGCATTGTTGGCGAATTCAGTTGTTCCCCTGCTTCTGGTCCCTGATTTTCTGAGGGTGCATTAGAGCAATACCTCTGCCACATATCCAAGGTTTGGGGATCTGGGTAACGTTGCTTCTGATGAGGCCCTATGAATGAATATCCATAGATCCCCCAGCTAAGGATGTCACCAATGCTCGCATACCTGTCATTGGTTCAAGGTGGCGACTAGGAGATTGGCTGGGGCTCCTATCCCCTTCCCCATGGCTGATTGCTAGATGAAGAGATTGCATTCCACTCAACATTTCTACTTCTCCCTGAGTGATTGACTGACTTGAATGTAGCATTGCTCTCCTAAGTTAAAGGTTGAGATGGCTGGTGTCCTGATTGGCTTCCGGATGGCAGTCCTCGTTTGAATCGTTGGGCGAGTGAGGCCTGTCGATAACACTAGGTGCTAGAAGGATGGGTTCTGATGGAGTTATCTGCAGATGCTTCTCTGATATTTCCAGCATTCTTCGACAGGTATTTGGCGAGAGATGGTTTTGTCCTTGTTCCCGTGCCGATCCACTGTCCTTATGGGAAGCATCCAATGTCTCTGGATTGCCGGCACTATTCGTGTCGTTCATTGTGGCATTTTGACAAACAAGTCGATGGCCTTCCAAATTTGCAACCCGTTTCCCGGTCATCCCTAGTGGGGCTTTTCCAAAAACACCTGTCCCATTACCTGGAGAAGCATAAAAACTACGAATGACCCATTCCTTCTTCTTCTCTTTTGTTGCTTGTTGGATGGATGGGGAACAGCCATGCCTGAATAGAGGTTCCAGCTCTGAAATAATGGGATAGCTCTTCTCCAGCACCCGCAGTCTCAAGACTTGATGGAAGCTCACGCCCGGCCGGGGAATGATTTTGATTCGAGCGAATGCCTGGAAGGACCCGAAACAAGTGTTGGAGTCTATCTGGACAATTTTACCGAAGTAGCTGGCCAGATCCAAGATGACCGATTAGATCCAGGCCTGAGTAGGGATGCCAAAGAGGTGAATCCAGATTCCATCACGCCCCAAAACCTCGTTTAGGGTCCACATCGCAACCGATTAGAGCCCCATCTCCTTGTGCAGTTTCTCATTGCATTTGAACGCCTCCACATCCGTTTAGGTTTTGAAGGTTATCAGAAATTTTGAAGCTGAGATCCGTACGATCTCGACCCCAGCTGATTTGAAGCTCGAATTCCTGATTGCATCGAAAGCTGTATGATCCTAATTTCTGAAGCTGATGCAGTCCTTACCATGGCAAGAGACAAAAGTTGCATCCGGTTCCCCACTGCATGAGAGTCGGCAATGGTAGTTTCCGCCGATTGGTCTACCATTTTAGGAGAAGTCCGCTTCGTCGACCTAGATATTACTTCCGATTAAGTTCGAACAGAGGGGGCGACTTTTACTGGAAGATGGGTGTGAGAATGGGATGGTCATGTATCTTGCTAACCAGAATGTATTTTTGCCCAGGCAATGTGAACCACCCATCCGTCAATCCGTCGTTCATGTAGACATTGAATGGCATTGAAAGTGTCTTGTTCATATCGGAAGCGTATGAAAGCGAAGCCACGGGGACGATTAAGGTTCCGATTCCAGGGAAGGAATATGTCAGTTAGTTTGCCAAAACGACCGAAGATTCGCTATAAATCATCAACAGAGGTGTCGAATGTTAGGTTCGCTACAAATATGGAGAATGAGGAAGGGCTCCGAGGACGTCGAGGTGGAACTGTCTCCCATGGAAGCTGGGATTCAAATTCCGTTTCCCGCTCTCCATCTCGCTCTCGCTCCTCCATCCTTTTGGCCTTGTCTTCTTATGGATTTCATTTTCAAGTATGAAGAAGCAATACAACAAAAATCAGCATTCTCTTATTCCCTTCTAAGTTTTTTTTTTCCTAAGTAAAAAGGCTACAATAGCCTTCAGTGTGTACAAAAATAAAAAAAAGAAAAAGAAAAAGAAAAAAAAAAGAGTCACTTTTTCATGCAAGTTTGAGCTAAAAACAAGTGTGAAAATATATGAATACATCCTAGTTTGTGAGACTTGGTGACATGATGGACCAACTAACCGACCACATGAACACACATGGGATGTCACGCCCCGAAATTCGAGTACAGAGTGTAAATTAAGATGGATTAATATAACGAAAATGAATTTTAAAGATATTGTAATTTACAAAATTCTGCTGGATAGCAATGGGCAGCAAGAATTACCCAACTTATAAAATTCATATTTTAAAAGCACTACTCCGATTGAGGCGATTTGAAAGCCTGATCGAAGATAAACAAGTCTATATTAATATAAAAATAATAATAATATTTGAATCTTATAATAAATATACTGATCCAGTAAATTAGTACGGGCTGGTCATAAATTATCAAATTCTGGACAGGACTGACTGCAGGAATTCTAAAAATTTTTACAGTTAGAATTTTTAGCTAAGATTTTACAGAGACAGTAAACTTATAATAAGATCTCTATATAAATTTTTAACCTAATCTGAAATTTTATAATATAATAAAATGTAATATAAACAACGGTCATCAAACCGAAAATCAATCTGCGCCTACTGACTTTCTATAGATTTAAATTAACAGAATTTTTCATTTTGATAATTACCTTTAATTAAATAAATATTTTTATTTAAAGTATTTTATTTAAAGAAAAAATATATTAAGTATTAAAAAAAACCACAATCTCTACTAAAATTTAAAAATTCCTTCTTATAGGATCATAAGTCCATATTGGGAGAAAAAAATACATTAAAAAAAATTAAATATCAAACTCACTAGAACCTTTTTTTAGGTATAGGATAATGTCCACCCCAAATTTCAAGGTATAAAAAAAAATTTCTAATTTTATAATAAATTTCAACATTATAGAGTGAAAATATGGACTAGTTTAGTATCCCTGATCAAACCAGATAAAATTATCGTTCAAAATAATTTCTAAATATTTTTTTGAGTCATATAAATACCCCTAGACAACTCCATAAAATTTTATGATAATTCGAATTGTAAAGAAATTATAAACATTTAAGCACTAGGCTATAAACAATAGAAACAACTGTTAGACAGTAGAATTTTTCACCCTTAGCAATGATAAAAACCCTAGTAAAAGTAATAATTTTAATCTGATTATTTTTTCTTTTTTTTACTATATAATTAATGGCATACTTTCCAAATTTCAAATCATTTTGACTTTTGATTCGAATGTTAAAATTCTGTAAATAACATCGTGTCTGTGAGTTTAAATTTAAAATATTCCGTTGGTTATTTTGAGTGATGCAATACATAAGATCATTGATTGTTATGGTATCTGAAACTTAGAAACCCAACCCAAGACCCCATAATATTTAAAAGAAAAAGATTTGCTCCTTATATTTTGTTAAATAATGAAAATCACCTGATTTGAGAAACTCATAACTAATTAAGTACGAGTCCAATTAAGGTGATTCAAAGGCTACATCGTAGATTAATAAATCGAGTTCAAAAGAAAATAATTAAGAAAATAAAATTTTAAAATCAAATTTTATTTTTAACTGGAAAAAAAATGTTTATTTCTAGACAACCCTCACTGTCTGAATTTTTGAATCTTCTATAAACTATAGTTTTTGACAAAATTTTACATATTTATAAATTCACAATTACAAAAACTAAAAGACCAATCCAGTGTATAAAACCATCCATAACATAAGTGTGACCAATGCCATTAAAAATAAAAATAAAAAAATTGAAATGTTAGTTTCTAAATCTCGAGGACGAGATTTTATTTTAAGGGGGGTAGAATGTAACAACCCTAAATTTTGGTACATTATAAAAAAACTAAATTAAATATTTAAAGATTTTATTTTTAAATAAAAAATAAAAAACAAGTCAATAGTTGAGTTGGTAGTGAAATTCTTAATTGAAAGAGAGGTTTAGGGATTGATTCTTGAAGTAGTAATAATAAATTTTTTATCAAATATCATAAAAAAATTCAAATTTAAGATAAGGGAGGATGTGCTCATCTTATCTTATAAGAATTTTCTTTAAAAAGGGATACGGAAGGTTTTTGCATTAAAAAAAGAGATAGGAAACCCTAAAGTAAAAGGAAGAGAAAATTCTAAGAAGGTCGATCAGGTAAGTTCTAATCGTTAGATCTTTTTAACTTTTTGTTATGTTGTTAATTTCTTCTTGATCTATACAATGGATGGCATGGATCATCCACACAATCATTGTATAGGTGTGGAGAGTCAAATTTAATAAAGTGATGTTTTTATGATTCGGTCTAATTAGTAATATTTTAGGAATAAATTAAATGGATGGAATCTGATTGTGCTAAGATAGATCTGTACGGATCATATGATCTCTAAGGCCAAAATATACAAGGGCTATAATATTTAGATCAATCTAACAATCAAATAGGCCACATTAGTTAGACCTAGAAGTGTTTGATAAAGGAAACTTAGATATTTTGCGCAAGTGTTGCTATCACTTGGTGTAGAAGGTCGAGATGGGCTATTGGCGAATGTGTGGTTAGATCCACACCACTCCTCAAATGCATAGAGGTAAAATATGACAAGACCTCAAAAATCTAAATGATCTGACCATTCGATGGACCACCCCGATCAAGTAATTATCATTCAATTTTATAATCTTAAAAAGGAGAAAAAATATAATAGATATTTTAATTATTTGATTATTTTGGATCTGGCCACCTAGGATGTTAATCAGAGGTGGGCCCCACTATGTAATAAAAATATATGAATAATAATGTTGTTGATATAATTGATAGGATTTCTGAATTCAAACCAACCTAATTACTCTGTAGATTCTACACTATCAGACTCAGGTGAGTGACCCAACTTATCTCATAATTCATTAAAATTAAAATAAATCATTGTGATTATTTCATTGATTTACTGGTTTGAATATTTTGATATGATAATTATACGATAAATTTATATGTGAATATTTTAATCGAGACAACTATGCCAAATATGAAAAATATACATTTATATATCATCCCTCATTCATTGCATTGCATAATGCATGGTCGATCCTAGGGGCCCTCCCTGAAAGAAATGTCGATCCTGGTAGAGCGTTACCAGATGCGGGCTATGCCCAAGCCTACCGAAAGGTGGAAGCCTACCCAACGGATGGATGCGGGTTGACGACTTCCAACCCAAGCAAATGGACGATCACCCCATCTGATGCACTCATACCTCATTTTACATCATTGTATATGTATTTTTGTATTATTTTAATTGATATGATTATGAACTATGCTGGGTTATATCACTAAGCCTGGCCAGCTTATATTTTTTATTGATGGAAAAACCATACAGATGTGAATGAGGGTGGGCCAGTGGCTCAAAAATAGGAATATGTGGTCAAGCCAGAAAGGACTTAAGGGACACGTGACCCTACTTGACAAAAGAAGAAGTTGCTGCCTTAAACTAGTCATGATATTTTTACTTTAATTATATTTAATTTTCTTAGATTGTAAATTAATTCTTTCAAGTTGTTGGACATGTTTATTTCATTTCATAAGATCCCAATTGAGAGGGTCCTTAGTTATGTTTATGATTAATTATTGGAATAAATGATCATTTCTTATTTTTGAGATGTTGTTAAGTATGAATGGAATGTAAATCTACGGTAGAGCTAGTAGGTAGATGAATAATTGTATAATTGAATGAAATTAGTACACTCAGTGTACGTGTCATGGGCCGAAACTCGAGTCTGAAGGTGCACACTCTGTACTCGAATTTCGGGGCGTGACATGGGAGGTCACGCGCGTGTACGCAAATCATTTTAGATGGGCCCACCACATAAACATGCACGCCATCAAATGATTGTAACTACTGGATAGGTAGGTTTCTAAGCTTTTTGTGGGAATCCGCGGGAATGTAAGTCTGTTTCGATATTAATGATAAATTATTATTTTTGAAAAGAAAAACAGTGAATCTATTTATATAAATGTACATATTAAAAAAAACAAAAAAAAACAAAAAAAAAAACATTGAATTAATGGTTAAATGGGCTATATACTAAACAGATCTCAGCAATTATGTAGACCATTTATCATATGAGGGCCCACCTTTGATTGCCACTTCTATTAAATCATTTTGGCCTGATGACCCTAGCCCTAACCATCAAATTAGTAGTTTGGAAAATGGGCAATCCATATCTGAGTATATTAGAGAGGTCTAGGCATCAGTATATTAGAGAGGTCCAGGCATCGATGTGGACTAGCCATCATGTGATCCATCTTTCATTGCTCATCCCTCTCAAATCACTTTAATAGGATGATTTAACCATCTGATTAGTGGTTTTGGAAATGGACAGACCATATTTTAGCCATGAGAACAAAAATTAGGGCAGGCAATTTGCATATGTAAACAAATACTCGTAGGGGTGGTGTGAAAATTTCTTAACTATTTATATATGTAAAACGGTGCAAACAAACATGTGCAAATACCATTTACATATGGCGTGAGAACAAACGTTCAAGAGACTTGGCCACCGTGAACTGAGCCATGCTCGGTCAACAAAGGGACCTGCAATTTAGACGGTCCGGATTGCATACACATGGTCTAGGACAATCTGTGATTACCTGAGAATGGATTACGTGAATAACCTTGTCACCTGTGAAAGAGAAGCTGGCACTCACAACAGAAACTCCTTCTTCCTCAAGAACACTAATAACAGAGCTCATCAGTTTTCTGCCTGGATCGCTGATCAAAAGCACCTCTAAAGAAGAACCCAAGTCCCTCACTTTAACCATTGTCAATCTTAAGCCTATTTTCATCCCACCCATCATTAAATCTCTCTGCTCCTTTAGTTCCGCTATCTTCGCCTGCAGTTTCTTTATGTAATTTGTTGCTTGCTCTAACTGATCTTGCTGTGACAGTGATTCCTAATACAAAGAAAAAAGCAAGCATCGGTTCTTATTTCGCAAAATCATATAATTAAAAGCGTATTAATTAACACAAGCAAAAAAAAAAAAAAACAACAACAACAACAACAATAGCCTCTTGAACTATGGTTCCAAAATAAGGACCCGCAACATCGATTGGTAAAGAAGCTAATAATACAATCTCTAAAATTCGCTATGATTAGGAATATTAAAGATTTATCATTTAATGCTTCCATAAAGATATGCTCAACGAAACTAATTGTTAGAGACTTTATTTGGATGGATCTATATATTTGATTCCTTCCTCCTCTTTTCGTTTCCTCAAGCGGCGAAAGAGGAGAGAGATTTGAAGATGTAGTGGCTAACAAACTGGAAGCAGCATAGCTACACTACCAAATCCACCAGACGAGGGTTTCATGTATCAAACTATAAAGATGAGAGCCAGCGGAACCAAATGGCCTGTCACTGGGAAGAGGATAGAAAGGATTCCTCACCTGAGACCTGCTGAGTATAAGAGGACAAGATTGTCAAGAAACAGAAGAACTGTGAATCGAGCTTACAGTGGAGTTCTTTCTTGTGGCATAGTAAGAGAAAGAATCATTCGAGCATTCTTAGTGGACGAGCAGAAAATTGGAAAGCAGGTGTTGAAGATCGAAAAGGCCAAGGAAAAGCTATTCCCCAAGAGTTGAAGAGGAGAGATCAAAGAAACAATTTTGACTACAACAACGAATCATGCCAAGTTGTGATAAGATATATATTTGAGTGTGTTTTCAAAAGAGGGTATCCGGTATTTGTTCTTTCTGATGGCGCAGCAAGAGAAAGGATCCTTCAACCCCGGGCCGGGTTAAGCTGAACGTCAATGGATCCTCCCGTGGGAATCTGGGCGAGAGTGGTGGTGAAGGAGTTGCAAGGGACTCCCAAGGTCAGATTATCTTCGCTTTTCACAGGAACTATGCCCTTGCTTCCAATACGATTGCGGAGGCCCAGGCTATGCTTAATGGAATTACTCTCTAGCAAATCGGGTCTTTCCAACATCGTCGTTGAATCCAACTTGAAACTAGTGGTCGAAGCTGCTGTGGATCCCTTCATCCATTGTCCTTGGAACATCTGGTACAAATTGGGAGCCATTCATCGATTCAGCATTTTCAGGCATATCTACCATGAGGGTAATTTTGTGGCGGATGCCCTTGCCAAGCTGGCTAGTGAAGGATGTGGCAATTCCTTCTTTCGTTCTTGTTCGGAATTGACGAGAAGTATCAGGGCCTCTTGGTCCTCAATAAAGTCAGGCTAGGTTACTTGAGAGTCCGACTTCAGTGTAATTTTTTTTCCTTTTGTTAAGGGATAATTGGCCAAGCCTTTTGCTACATGGCCCTCCCTGACTCAACCCTAGGATCTGATGTTCATAATAGTGTGGGTGAGCCAGCATATGATAGGCGGGGCTCCTTTGGGGCTCCTTTCCTTTTTGTTGGAGCCAGCCCGAAGGGTTGTACATCTAATCTCTTTGAATAAATAAAATTGGTGGTGCGCGTCCACCTTTAAAAAATAAAAATAAAAGAGAGAGAGAGAGAGAGAGAGAGAGAGAGAGAGAGAGAGCATTCTTAGTGGAAAAGCAAAAAGTTGCGTAGAAGGTGTTGAAGATCGAAAAGGCCAAAGAGCTGAAGAGGAGAGAAGGAAAGAATTTTGACTAGTACAATGAATCATGCCAAGTGTGATTCCAAAAATGAGTAATATGATATTTTTCATCGTTGGTTTGGACTTATGTTTTAGTACACAATTTTCTTTTTCTATCATTTGTCGGACAATTCCTCAACTCTCCTGGTGTTTTTATCTTTTGATTAATTGTTCCTTCTGACATTCCTTTTTACCTAGTCCTTTGATAATATTAGATTAGTATTTTGATAATAATAAAAAAATCATTAGATCATGATTGCGTCTGTAGGATACCATACATTTACTGTAGATGTTCTCTAACCTTATTTCATTAGCCATGAGAAAACCTTAATACTTATGGTTAATAAAATAAAAGGCTAGCTAGTAGTGATGATGATGATGATGCAATATTATCGCTAACATCGCTGAGGCCTTATTTTATTAGCCATAAGTATTAATAAGGTTTTCCTATGGCTAATAAAATAAGGTTAGTGATCATCTTTAGTAACCTTTCCTGTGGGAGCAATCAAATTAATATATATATCTAAGCTAATAAAGACTCTTAACACTGTCATAGTACAAAGTAGACCTAAGATTGCCATTCATGCATTTGTTTCAGTTCCAACTTAAAACGATTGCAATCACAATTTTCGACCCTAGTGTGAATGGGAAGGAAGGAAACTACAACTGGCTTATCCCCACTTCATCAGGCTTGTGATTGCAATTCGATTTGGTGGTGCGTCCAAACACGCCATGGCTTATCGCCAGTGAAACTCAACAAACCTTTGGGTGATGGGATGGGATGTGGGAAGCAAGCTTGAAGCAGAGGCTTCTCATGTGAATTCTCCTGTTTTTCTCGATTGTCTTGCGTTCTAGTTTGGTTGAAGCCGAGCAGCTCTTCATGTTTTTGGCTTTGTTTGGACACACGAACGAAGAGGATTGCAATGAACAAAAAGAACTAGGAATCCTTTTTGCAGCCCCACGAGGGAGAGGGAGAGGGAGAAAGAAACTGCTTTGAGTGGGAGAAAGCCGGTATTCTTTCTTGTCGTGGGACTGGGGTATTTAAAGCATAATTCTAAAACCCGGCAGTTCGACTCGAAATTCAGCCGAGTCAACTCGCCAAGTCATCTTGAAACTCAAATGCAAGCCTGACTCAGTCTAGACTCACCCTTACTCGCCGAGTCAATTCGCTAACTCAGTCAACTAACACAACTCGAAGCCAGTCGCTTGAGCAGCATAAGCAAAGCACCGTGTGTACTTGAGCATGGCTACTAAGGATTCCTGACTGTGGGGTCCACCTTGATGTATTTTTATTACATCCATGTTATCCCTCAGTTTTGGCATATCATTTTAGAGTATTAGGCCAAAAATTCAGCCGATCCAAATATCAAGTGGACCGCACCACAGGTAATAGCAGTGATTGAATGTACACCATTAAAAACTTCTTGGGGCCCACTGGAATATTTATTTTCTATCCAACCTGTTGATAATGTCACAAAGACCTGGATGAAAGGACCACACAGATATCAACTTGATCCAACACTTGTATGGCCCTCAATCCACTATTTCATATGGTGTGGTCGACCTTAGATTTGGGTTAATTTGTGGCATTTTTTACATGTAGAAACGGATGGATAACCCAGATGTAAGACACATACATTACGGTGGACCCCAGAGTCTGGAATCCACCCAAGCCGCGTCCATGTTTTCCTTCCATCATTTTTACATTTTGTCCGTACTAATTTTGAATAATATTTATGAAATATTCGGTCAAGTCACGTAAAGCTTCACGTAAAGCTTCATCCCAGCCTTCGAGTCAGGACGACGCGGTTAAACAGGGCGAGTCAACCTTTCAGGTTTTCAATGAATAAATGATAATAATTACCGTACGGAGGACGCCGTTGTTGTTGAAAACTCTTCATCTGCGCACTCCCGCCGACCATGGTGGCAGTTATTCTCGACATTTTCAAAATATCATATATTTTTGTTGAGATTTTTCTTATATCGCGATATTTATATTTTCAAAGTATCGGAAGCTTCCGTTGTTGGCAGTTCGACCGCGGCATGTGGGGCCACCATGGTGTTCGTACAACGTATTGCCTCTCCATAAAGATTATTCCATCTTGAAAATGAGATGGCCCGATAAATCAGGTTGATCTATTTATTAGGTGATGTACATTGAACATGAAAAGCTTCACGTTCACATGGAGCATCCGGTTTATCTTATTTTTCGGATGGGACTATTGTTGGATGGGTGAGATGTCATTAGAGGTAGGCATGTCGGGTCCGATCCGGTGGATTCGACCTGCTCCGAATAAAACCGACGGCCTAAATCGGGCCTGATCGAGTTTATCCATCCAGATCCGATCATTTTTTAAGTCGAGTTCGGATAGTGGTCTATTCGGACTATTCCGATTTGAAAACCCGAACCGAAAGGATCCGAACCGATCCGACCCAACCCGATCTGGAGCCAAGAGAAAGTAGTATTCTTATGGCATTTGTAGAGAAGCTACTTTTCTTTTTCTTTTTGTGCATTCGCCTCACGAGTGGGATTGAGGATACGTGTGAGGAATCGGAGACACTCATCAGTCTATCCATGCTGTGTGTATGGTTGTGGCTGAAATTATGGGCATATGATCATTGGATGGATGATATTTGTACTTAGATTTTGGATGATTAATAAATGTCTATTGTTTTTTATACGTCTGATAAAAGTGGTGATTGGATTAGGTTGATTTTTGAGGTGGGGCATGTAAGCAGTGGGGTTTGTTTGATGAACGTCTTCGATTATATACACGTGAACTTCATTGTCTTGTGTGATTGAGGTAAGTGTAAGGAAAAGAACACTCGCTCGAGCACCCCTTAGAATTGCTCGATCAGAGATTCAGAGACGCATACTGGTTCCTCTAAAGTCTTTTCATTGAATGATTTAATTCTACACCATTGTCTATAGGACCCATATTGTTGTTTGTATGAAATCAAGTCAATCCATCTGGTGAGCCCTTCATCTTCATTTCTTGGATCAAAGATCAAGATGATATGATCTCATTCAGGCCCACCATGTTAAATCATGCCTAAAGTCTCTAAAACCATGTGGTTTGGCCCACCTAAGATTTTTTAATGGAATCATTTTGATATATCCATTTAAAATAATTTATCTCATCTTATGAACGGATTGGATAAAATATGAAAACTATGTTTACCGTACAAAATCTGGAAGATTTTAATGGTAGGCATTTTCATTCCAATTGTTTCCTACAGTGTTATTCGCCTATATTCTACATTGGAGTAATCTTCGGTCTATTATATTATCTTGATGGGGCTCAATAGATGGACGGAGTGGATTTGGGCTCCATATCAAGATGTCCCCACAATCAACGTTTGCAAAACATGGTTATTCAACAAACGCTGCGGAGGGATCGCATCATAATGAGGCCTTAAATTTTAGTGGACACTTGTCGATAAAGGACTGCCAACACCACCTAACCCACGTTCGCATCATACGACCAGCCAGCCAGTCTTTTCTTTTGCTAGACTTTTGTAAGCTCACATGCGACTATCAACACACATCTCTACAAGGTTCCACATGTTTGGAATGAAATTTGAACCATACTGTAATGCCCTGAAAATCAAGGGTCGAGTAGAAGCTCAACTCCTAAGTTCCAACGCATCACTTATGCAACATAGATAATGATAATTAAATGTTGTCCATATTAGTGCATTAAACATGAGTGGAATTATACTAAAATAGCATATCATACTCTAGAGAGAAGTAATTTAAGCAAGCGGAAGACTGTGATAGATGTATAAAGTATAAAAGTAGTTATAAACCCCCAGAGTATGATCATGTCACCAGGCTGGATATATACATGTTTGTTTCAAAATATACAAAATGACAAAGTGTAATATCCAATTAATTCGTATCTTTGTAATCTCGTCGATCACTACATGGTCTACATAGACCCGCCTGATAGCTGTATATAGGAGAACTCCTCCTCATCATCATAAAAGTCAGGCTCTGCTTCATAAGCCTCGCCATCATCTGCAGCTAAAACAGAGTCTGGTTGGTATTTTAAAACACCGTCCCAGAGTGAGAGTGAGTGATCAACTCAGTGGTACTATAAGGTAAAGGTTAACCTGTTATCAATTCAGTCAAGCAGTAATTATAAAGCAGTACAATAATCATGTCCTAAGTACTCTTGTTAATGCAGGAATGATATGTTATAATGATGCATGCCCTCACCTGCACTCTCTCAGCGACACCATCTCACAGTCACACATGCTACTCCCACTATGTCTTCATCGCCAAAGCACATGCAATGCGGTGCATGCACATGTTAGCTGAGTTCTTGATTAGACTTATTCATACAGTAGATTCGGGAAGCTAAGGTACCTCCCTTTATATCATTTACTCAAACATTGATCCATTTAGGGTCATCAATTCTAATTAATCACATACGATAGGCAAGTTATAGGGCAACATCACCCCTGATTGAAAAGCAGTGGATAGGCAAATTCAGGTCACTATAAGAGGCTCGTCACCTTAGCGTAGGCCTATTTTATATCGAGGTCACTACGAGAAGGCTCGTCACCTTAGGGTAGGCCGACAACTCGAATAAAGTGTCTCATATCACCGTATTCAGCTCACGAGTTTAGGTTGCTCATTGGTCACTACGGGGAGATTCGTCACCCCAACATAGGCCGACAGCTCGACCACGATGTTCCATACCACCATGCCCAGCTCATGAGTCTTAGCGGATCGTGGTACCAAGGTTAAACGAACTTTACATTAGTAAGTGGTACCTTAGGCTCAAGCAGGAGCGTCCATACATGGTAAACATATAATAGGTCAATCGGGTTATTTGACAAGTTCGATTGGTACAAGCACACGCTGAATTACTCGACATGAAGTGCATAAGCACTCCACGTGGCCTAACCACTGTCAACAATCTTCATACGACTTGGATTCATCGAACTATCCAATGTGGCGAACCTAGTTCGGCCACTCAACCGGGATCCATTAGCGATTGCCTGAACTATGTAGCAGTCCCAATCATATTCAACGTAATAGATAGTCACATGTGATAATCATAACAACATTTAGCAAACAATTCAAATAAAATAATCATTTAAGCATTTATCAAACACATAAAGCATGTTACTATACATAAGATATTTTATACATAAATCACGTATGTGAAATTAAGGTTACAGGAAAGAATTTTATACACATAAATAATGTAGTCGAGAATCCTATCCCAACACCTTTAGTAATTACAATTCAACAATCAATTACTCATTCAGACATTTTATCAAACACTTAGCCTACACATTAATACATACATGCCCTAATTTAGTTATACCATATATTATAGCAAATCCTTTCGCAAAGGAATTGTCATACATACAATGAACATGTATTCTAGATTAATAGTCATGGTAAGTACAAATCATGATAGTAATTTCATTCAAACATTTCAACAAACACATGGAATGCATTATATATTCACTTAGTTCATACACATGTATAATCTATCGAATACATCATAACTAAGATCATATGGTAGCAATCAAGTCAGAATAAATCATTAGCTGACATTAAAAGCCTTGAAAACCATAACCTAAATGTTTATAGTCCGCACCTTTCATTGGTACACTCACTACGAACTCGGTTCGTACACCACGTCTTTATCTACGGCACAACGGCTACCTAAACATTGAAATAGGTTAGCTATTTCACCGATTCCTCTATTTGGATTCTTAAAACGAGGTTAGGGTTAGGATTTCTTACCCAAATTGAAGCTAGAATTGACAGTGAAGTGACGGTGGGGTGGTGATTCAACATGAGGAGCAGTGGGAATGAATCTCAGTAATGAACTCCTGAACTCTCTCTCTTCTCCTCACTCCTTTCTCCTCTTTTCTCTCTTTCTCTCTCCTAGGGTTAGAAAAATTTGTATGGAATTAGAGAGGTGTAGGTTAAGGTCCTTATATAGGCCCAGAACTGGTCCAAATGGCCCCAGGGCCATGGTATACTTGGGTTATAGCCCAAAGGCGACTTTTTAGGCCAACGGAGCTCATCCAGAGGTCCATTGCTCACATACGGTTTGGAGAAAATTTCTTGACCATGGATCCAAGCCAAGTTAAGGTTTCGGTCCGATCGGATTAGTGGATCGACCATGGAAGACCTGTTTCAGCTCAACGGTTATCGTCTCTTGATCAGGGCCACAAGTATACCAATGGGTGCAGAAAAATTTTCCTGATCCAATGGTGTAATTGGGTTAGAATCTGATGGTCTGAAACCTTAAATTTAGTCTGCAAGAAAACGGCCCAATTCACTTAAGTTTGAGTTCATTTTCTAAAGATACTCACGTTTCTCACATACTTCGCTCCAAGCTCAAGTTGTGCATTTCTAGATACTATTTGGACTCAATTCTCATGATGGTTGTCAAGCCCAGTAAGGTGGTCATAACCCTATAGTTTCGCAGTCATCGAACTTTCGATGCGCGGTCTAGGCCCGATACGGAGTTTTAATGCGCTCCCAAGAGCAAATAGGTTTTGAGATTGATCCTAGGTTTTTAAGAAATGTTAAGTTAGTGATTCTAATAGTTTTGGTCTTGCAGTTCGTATAGAAAGTGTTTCAAGCTAATTCACTGATTAATTTAGCTTAGTACTTAATTAATTTTCGTCTAATTTCTAAAGGATTCGATCATTAAGGATTCCTGCCTAAAGTGGTATTCAGGTCTTTGTATGAATTTTTTGAGACGTTACACGTACATAATGTGGGCCCCACCATTTAATGACATGGATAAAAATATAGACAACCAATGTTCGGTGGACACATTAGAACGTGTGGCGCATGCAATACCCCGTGCGGGTGCCTAGAGAAAGTCTACTTGTGAGGTTTGCTTACTCCACGCGCGCTCTCTTCACACGCACTACATGTGCTTACCTGAAAATTTTATGAGAAATTGAAGCCATTCAAAATGTGGAGCCCACCATTGATGAAACTTTGGAATCTCCAATCACCATAAGTACTTACTTTCACGTTGAATAAGGACCACTAATAACCTTTTTCAGCCATCTATGTTTTCCATATAGCGCTAGCCCACCTTATATTGACTAGCCTGATTATCGTACCACGTAATATCCACGTGGGGTCCACCATATGCATTAATAAACGCAGTTTCCGTGTTTGCACATGTGCTGCGTGTAAAGATCTGAGTGGAGATGGTGTGTGCGCAGGGAGATTACCATCCGATTCGACTCGTGCCCAATCCGATTTGACTCGGTTTTTCTGACCGAGTTGGACACGGATCGGATCAGGCAATACAAATTTTGGCTCAGTCCAAGTCAGGTAACCCGGACTCGGTCCCGGATCGATCCGAGTTCGGGTCAGGTCATTGAGATTTCAGATCGGATCGAGTTGGGCCAAATCCGATCCAACTCGGACCAATGCCCAGCTCTAAATGTCATACAAACACAATAATAGCCTCCATATGCTAACTAGTTAGACTTATAATTATTATGTGTGAACATTACTCTTTAAATATATTTATATGTTAGGTTTTTTGTACAAATAGCCTTGTGGTTGTGGTATGATGTGGTCATGCCTTTATTTTTTCATTTTTTACCTCCATGGTTTTTTAGCCTTAGCGGTACTTTTTCATTTTTCTAAAGTTGAAAATGCCCCTCATACAATATTAGCTTGTCTATGAATGAGAAAGTATTTTGAAAAGGAGGCGTAGGCCACACTAAAAATAAGGATTTGGCCCACCCCTTAGCCGATTTAATTCGTTCTTTTTAATCGAATAGTTGCGAACCCACATAAGGGTTTTTCCAGTTTTCTATTTCAAGCTCTCCATGGCCTGCAACTACACTAATGTCATGCATTAATTCTGAGTTATTTTCTCCAATGTGGTCCATCTGTGATCAGTCGTTCCCTTAAACTTGGGCCTTAGACCTGAAATTAAAACTCTTTACATGTGAACGAGATTAATTTGCTTTACAACAACCCAATGGGCCCACATAAAATGTGAATGGGTTCAAAGGCTGGGCCCTTGCCACACGAGGACCACTCGATCATTTCCTTCTTCCTTAGTTTTGTTCACTTGGGGGTAGGAGGATGTCACGCCCCGAAATACAAGTACAGTATGTGCACCCTTAGACCTGAATTTCGGCCCATGACTTGTACACTAAGTGTACTAATTTCATTTAATTATACAATTATTCATCTACCTAGTAACTCTACCGTAGATCTACATTCCATTCATACTCAACAACATCTCAAAAAAATAAGAAACGATCATTTATTCCAATAATCAATCATAAACATAACTAAGGACCCTCCCATTCGGAGGTCTTATGAGTGAAAAAAATATGTCCAACAACTTAAAGAATTGATTAACAATCCAAGAAACCAAATATAATTAAAGTAAAAATATCATGATTAGTCTAAGGCAATAACTTCTTCATCTATCAAGTAGAGCCACGTGTCCCTTAAGTCCTTTCCGGCTCGACCACGTATTCCTATTCTTGAGCCACCCACTCACCCACATTCACATCTATATAGTTTTTCCATCAATAAAAAGGATAAGCTAGCCAAGCCTAGTGAGAATTCCCGACATGATTCTTTACATCAAATTATAATAGAATGCCAATAATCATACACAACATCAATTTAAAAAGAAATGCAAATGAAATGCATCAATGCATCAAGTGGGAATCCGTCCACTTGCTTGAGTTGAAAACCCGTCAACTCGCATCTGCCCCTTAGTAGGCTTCTACCATCTGGTAGGCATAGGCAAAACCCGCATCTCCTTGAGTAGGCTTCCAGTAGTATAGTGGGCTTTTGGCAACGATTCTACCATGATATACCATCTAGGGAGGTCCCCCAAGAATCAAGCACATGTTGTGCATACAATTGATAAATGCACCATGAAATCATGAATCATGTATTGAATAGGTTATTTCAATTATTACTTTTGAATCAACATAGTCTAACACATTAATCAAATCATATCATTGTTAGTACAGAAATCACAGTCCTAATTTAAATTAACTAAGAGTACATGATAATTAAATCATATCAATTAAATCATGGCAATTAAATTAGGATAATAATACAACACATCAAACAATACATCTATTTTAACTTGATGGATGGGAAACACATCGGGATCACTCACCTTGATGTGGTGGAGATGATTCCGTGAACCAATGGTTTAAATTGAATTAGAACTTCCTAAAATCACATAAATAAGAATTTTTTTTAATCTTATGATTACACATAATGAATAAAATGTATGATTTATTATTTATCATTTATTTAGGTCGATGTTGCCCATCCAATGGTCTGATCATTCCAAAATTTGAGGCCTTGATATATCTTAGCCTTAGAAATCATATGGTCAATATGGATCAAATCTAATTAAACTAGGCGATCCCACACCAATCTCTATAACAAGAGATTTCGCCTAAGATTTACTATTTTCATCATATGTATCAATAGGTCGATGCGATGAACATGTAGTCAATCCAACTTGTTCATTGTATAGATCCTAAAGAATAATTTTTAATTATAAGAAAATAAAATTAAAATATCCATCACTAACTTATATCAAAGGCGACTTAAAGTTTCTTCATTTCTCTCTTGCCTTTCCACTAAGAAATATTTTGAAAATGGGAGGTTTTTTTAAAAAACTTCGAATCCAATTCTAGAAGTTTCATTAACAACCAAAGATATGGCATGGATTTAATGATATTGAGTGGTTAAGATTCAACTCTTCCAAGTACGATTCCAAGTTCTCCCTCGTAACAACCCACCAACTAGAAAACATACGTAAAGACTGCCTAAGGATGTATTTTGATTTAATTAGGGTCCAGAGACGATGGAGAACATCCTATATGGATGGTTGAGATTAAATGGATGAGCTTAACCCAATAGAAAGTTATGATTAACTAATGAATGACTCAAATTAAACAACAGGAGTTTTTCCCAAAGATAAAGGAGAGTCTATCTTGAATAGGGATGAAAAATTGATTGTTTCCGTTTCAAACTTTGTTTGTATTGGATAAAACTAAATTTTAGGGAATTGTTTCAAAGAAATTCTTTCATACATACATATGACTTTCAATTGATGACATTCCTTAACATGTTATGAGAAATCCACTCCACCCTTTTTTTTTTTTTACCTTGTCATGTTAATATATGGGTCCAAAAATGAAGTATAACTAGTACTCAAGTGGCCCGTTTGATTATATACCGTGAGTAACAAGAACTATCATTGAAACTTCTCTTATTATTATTATTAATATTATTATTATTATTATTATTATTATTATTCATTTTTATTTTATTTATATATTATATTTATTTATATTTTATTTTTTACCATCGTACTTTACACATGTGTGCACACGTGTGGAGGATGAAAACATTAGGTGACGTGTGTGGATGAAACGGTGGATCCGTTTCCTACTATTAATGTTCTCCCCATTTTTTCTCTGTTATTATACAAAAACTGGATGTTTATCTTCCTTTGTGTTTTATTTTATTTTTAGATGTGAGACCTACAACGATATGGACCAAAATCCACTCCATTCATCAATTTTGTTATATTATGTTGGGTCATTGGCCCGAATATAAGATAAATTTGAATTTTAAGTATACCACATACCATATGGTGTGGATGACAAGTAGAAGGTGGTTTCTAATTTTTAAAAAAAAAACAACTCAAGTCTCTCTGTACTTGGAGAGCCATGAGAGAATAACCCTCTCACATCCTCATTTTTCACATAAAACTTTGGTCTTTCATATCTTTTAATTGGACCTTCCGAATAAGGTGAAATTTTAGTATAGTCCTTCATTTTGTATGATCTATAAATAGACTAAATTTGAAACTTGATCTCTTATGGATGACCGAGATGCCTATTTAATGGTTCAGGACTATTTGTAACTCAAAACAATGTTTAACGACATCCTATGTAAAAATTAACCAATAGTTTTGATATATACCCTATGATCTCCCTAATAAATGGTTCATTTATACATTTGGATGACCCAGTTGGCAGATCGGACTGTGATGGATGATTAATTGATGGTCTAAATTTTAAATAAGTAGATTGTTAAAATGTTAATCATATTTATGGGTTATTGTACTGTCATTTTTGTAAATGAATACGTATAAAGTAGTTTTTGGATGCGATATATGTTAGAAATGTATAATGTTAGATTCAAGTTATTGGTTCACAGGTGTAAAATGTGTAGACCATGATTTTGACGGTAAATTAAGCATGTTCACAATTGACAAATAATATGAACAGATCAGAATGTTAATTTGACATGTGTACGAGTGGATATAAAGATCTGGTAGTTACTATTCTTTGATCAAGTGGTCCAAATTTAAAGCGGTCGGTTAAATATCCTCATCTAGTGATAAATAATTGATTTAACGGTCGGTTTGATGAACTGGTGAGAATTCTAAGGTAGTTAGGGGTTTGTCCTATTAATCAACCATTGAAAAATGCTCCCTATGGTTAGATTCAAGTTAAACTATATAAATATTAATGGATTACAAGTGTAGAGTTGAACAAGTGTAATCGTACATCCTTATGTATAGGTAAACTTGCACCAAAAATTTTGGATTGTTACAGAGGATGTGAGAAGGATATTGGTTTTTTTTTTTTTTTTGGTTCCATTCCTTCTTCTTTCTTCCTTTCTTTGTTCCTTTATGTTGTAATTGATGAATTTTTGTCAAGAAAGAATGTTATAATGGATGAATTTTATAATGTATGAATGTTGTAATGGATGAATGTGACAAATGTTAGAATTGATGAATATTGTAATAGATGATTGTTGTAATGGATGATTTTTTATAATGAAAGAATATTGAGATGGAAGTATGATGTAATAGATGAATATTGTATGGTGGATCGCCAATATTCACTGTGTATCATCAATATTCAGTGTATCATCGATATTTAGTGTGAATCGTCAATATTCAGTTTGGACCACTGATATTCATTGTAGATCGTTGATATTCATTATGGATCGCTGATATTCATTATGCGCCACTAATATTAACATTAGACTGCTGATATTATCTACAGATCGCTGATATTTTCACTGTAGATCACCAATAATCACTATAAGTCACCGATCCTACATAAACGACCATAACTCCCTTGTAACATATCTGATTTAGGTGATTTGGTACTCGTTGAAAAAGTAATTTAATGAACTTTTAAATGAACTTGGAATCATCTAATTTTGAAACCATTTGATTACCCAAAAGTTGGCTCAAAGTTCATCATTCACTATGGGTCGTAGATAATCATTATGGGTCACCGATCCCACGAAAATAGCTATAATTCCCTCATTACATGTCTAATTCAAGCGATCTTGTACTCACTAGAAAGATAATTTGATAAACTTTCAAATTAATTTAAAATCATATTATTTGGACACCATTTGATATCCCAAAAGTAGGCCCAAAATTCATTATTTACTGTAGATCGTAAATAATCATCGTGGGTCAACAAATCCCACGAAAACAGCCAAACTTCCTCATTACATGTCTAATTTAGGTGATCTTATACTTGTTGGAAAGATAATTTGATTAGCTTTCAAATGGATTTAAAATCATCTCATTTAAAAATTATTTGATTATCCAAAAGTAAGCCCAAATTTCATCATTTACTATGGCCTACAAATAATTACTATGGGTCACTAATCCTACAAAAACAGTCATAACTATCTCGTTATATATCTGATTTAGATGATCTTGTACTTGTTAGAAAGATAAATTGATTACATTTCAAATAAATTTAGAATTATCTCATTTAAACATCATTTGATTACCCAAAAGTGAGTCTAAAGTTCATCATTTACTGTAAAACATAGATAAATTAATCATCATTTGTTATTAATCCCATAAAAATGACTATAATTCCCTCGTTACATGTCCGTTATGAGTGATCTTATACTTCTTGGAAAGATCATTTGATGAAATTTTAAATGACTTTAGAATCATCTCATTTAGACACCATTTGATTGTCCAAAAATAGGCCTAAAGTTTATTATTCACTGTAAACTATTGATTTAACAATTGACCGTTGATATTAATTGTGGCTCACTAATATCAACAATGGACCGAAAATATTAACAGTGGACCACCACACCCTCCTTTCTTTCATAAATTCTCACCATTCATACTCAATAGAAAAAATAATAATTATAAAGGAAATCAAAAAAGGAAGAATGGAACCAAAAAACACTAAGGAAGAAAGAAACAGTCAAATGCTTCTCATACGGCAAGGGCCCCACATTTGGAACTCATTCACATCTTATGTGGGGCCCACTGAATTATCATGAAGAAATCCAACCTATCCACATGTAAAGGATTTTAATTCCATGTTATCAAACCAAGTTTGAGAGCAAAACTCATCACAGATGGATCACATCGGAGGAAATGGTTCAGAATTAATACACAACATTAGCGTACGTACGAGCTAAAGAAAGCTTCAAAAAAAAAAAAAAACACCTTAAAAAACCCTTTTGTAGGTTCCGGACTATCTGCTTAAAATAAATAGATCTGATCGGCCAATGGGTGGGTTGAATCCTTATTGTTTGTGGACCCCGTGTCCCTTTTTTAAAAAAACTTTTCTCCTTTCGATATAAGAGGGCATAGGGGCATTTCTATCCTCAAAAAAATAAAAATAAAATGTACCCTCAAGGTTAAGAAAACTTGAATTTAAAAATGAAAGACTAAAACCACAACCACATCATACCATAGGGCTATTAGAACCAAAAACTCTTCTATATTTAGAAAATAAATATAAAAATAATAATAATAAATTTATACTTCAAAATTCCTCAGCCATTGCTTTTATTTTTTTCCTTTACAATGGAGATTTCAAAATTGCTGAGCCCATATGTACAACATATAAGAAAACCAACATGATTATTAGGCAAATAAAAAATAGAGCAGATACAATTGTAAGCTGAGCCAATCATATATACAGCAGATGCAATTGTAAGGTGTGTGTGTGTGTGTGTGTGTGTATAAAAATTCTAAAGTGACCCAATCCATAAAAAATAATATCCACCATTGAAAATATACAAATCCAGGTTTAGCCCATATGATGATTAAATCAGCCTTATTTTTTGTTCATGCAATCATAAACACGGTGAAGTGCATATCTTGTTGGGGATTTTTGCTGTGGAATCACACAGATCTAGATCTAGGATAGTAATCCAAGAGCACCAAGTAAACATAAAAGAACACAGATTTAACATGGAAAATCCTTTCGGGAAAAAACTACGGCACAAAGCGACAGATCTCCACTATGAAAGCACAATTACAAAGAGAGAAGACTTACCCGATTCGAACAACCTCGAATCTCACACTTGTTACACCCTTTGATAACCCTAAAACCCTTTAGAATACCTTTAGAAAGCCTTAGAATACTTTAGAATAGCCCTAGGGACCCTGTTTATAGTTTAGGAAACTTCACTTTCGCACCCTTGCGAAATCGCCTCAGATTTCCACAGTCCACATAAGATCCGGACTCGAATCTGCGTAACCTCGACTAGTCGAGCCGAGGCCTCGACTGGTCAAGCAACTCGGACACCCAAAACCTATGCTCGCTGGACTTTGAGTCGAGCAAGTCTCGACTAGTCAAGCAGCTCCCTCGACCGGTCAAACATACCAAAAAATAAGATTTAAGACATCAAATGCAATATATCTTGGATGGCATGGATGTTATACAAATACCACATGGACCTTAAAGAATTGATTTTTACTACTTTTTAAAGAAAAAATTAAATAATCTAATCATCCCAACATAATTTGGTGAAATGTGAATATTTGAGGAACTTTGCAGTAAAATTCCTTTAAAAAAATTAAAACGATATTTATATTAGTTCTATAGCGAGTTATATCAAAAATCTAAAAATATCATAAGAAATTAATTGCCGCCTTTAAATTGCCAAGAACATGATTGCAAGTTTGCCACCGACAATGATCTCACGAGGAACTTCGTAAAATTATTAAAATTCAACAAAGACCTGATGACTCCACGTATTGATGTTGATTGGGTTACGACTATTTACTGGCGTCAGTACCGGAGGATTTCACGAGGATGAGATCCAGTAAATCAATCAGTGCTCCACCCTGTCTGCATCAGGCAGATTCTAAACTTAGGCGAGTGACATTATGGGGAACAATCGAGACGAGAAATCCCACCAAATCAGTCATAGTACGTTTAAAATATGAAATAATTATAGCTAGAGCATTGGATGCTCCTCAAACAAAAAGTAAATTTTTTTTATTTTTAAAGAAGAAGAAGAAAAAGAAAAGAAAACAAAGGAAGAAATCATTGACAGTGTACAGGAAAAGGGAGACATATCATAGCCGCTACTTGCGGACGTGCAACGTGCAACGCATGGGGGAGATTTTGCACGACATCTTGTTCATTCATATGACTCTTCCCACTACTATATATTAAGATACTTCTCAAACAGTATGTTAATCCGGAACTGAGGTAGACCACACCACACCATGTGAATTAAAGGTTTTAGGCATATTTTATATTGTTTCCTTTGGTGAGGCCCACTTGAGTTTTGGATGAGTGTGATATTTCCAATTAAGACTTAAAATGGGTTGGCACGCCTGATGGACGGCATAGATCTAGGAGTGGATTAGGTGCAACCCTGACGGGTAGTATATCTACTCATTCCATCCATTTTTTGACTAAAAACGAAAGAGATCCAAATCTCAAGTAGACCATGTTTCATATTATAAGAAACAGTGGTCATTAACAGTAAAATCATTTTACCCCAAGGCTGTGTAACTTTATCAATAGTTGGATGGAAAATAAACATCACAGTAGGCTTTTGTAAAATAAATATTATATTGAGCTTTAAAAATTTTTACTGGTGGGCATTCAATCACCGGTGTTTCATGGTTCATTTAGATCTACTTCAGTTTTTGTCTCAAGTTCTAAAATAATCTCGAAGTACGGATAAAAGGTGCATTAAAATTATGACATTAAAATCATTATAAGTTTATTCACTTTTCCTCGCCCACATGACTCAATTTTTATGTGCTAATAATGCCCAAGTGTTTATAAACTCTTTGAAATTTATTTTTAACATTTTATTATCAAAAAACTGATTTTTAGGGTAAATCATGTTAAAGTTAAGAAAATTACAAAAATAATAATAATAATTTAGCATTTCAGAGAGTTTTCAAGAAAAGAGAATTAGGATTTTTTGTCAACCATACAATCTTTTCTTAATAATCGATTGATCATCGCTTTATACCATAATTTTTTTCCACAAGAATTTTCAATATAAAAATCATATATTTTATAGATAGTTGTTTGAATTTTTCATTTGCTTATTTATTTCAAAGCATATTAAGTTGCTTCCACAGGAGATTCTCCAATGCAACGTAGATATGTAACACATACATCAAGGGTCTATAGTTAGAGCCGCATCATCTCGCCCAGTTTGGCTGGTGGCCCAACACCGCCCACTTGGTGTAAAAAGTTGTATGAGCCCACCCACATGATGTATATCTTTTATCCACACCGTCCATTCATTTTGCTCAAGTGGCTAACACCCTAGGAAACTGTAATTGAAAACTTCTTAATTAGGGAAGAATTGATAGACAACACATACATCATGGTGGGTCCCACCATGTGTTGTATCCACACTATCCATCCATTTGGAGATATCAATTTTGGGCATGATCCAAAGAATGAGTCATATCCAAAGCTCGAGTGGACCCCACCGTAGAAAACAAGAGAGAGAGTGACGCCCACCATTAAAAATTTCTAAGGGCCACAAAAGTTATCGATCAAGCTGAATTTTGTTTTTTCCCTTCTTTCATGTCTATCTTAACTTATGAACATGTTGGATCACAAGTAGCCATCATGGAGGACCTTAGGAAGGTTTCAACGGGGAGCATCACTCTTTCCACTGTTTTGTGGTGGGGTCCACTCCAAATTTAGATATGACTCATTCTTTGTCTCATGCCCTAAAATGATCTCTCCATATGGATGGTTGGATGGATGGATGGTGTGGATACAATACATACATTATGGTGGGTCCCACATAACTTGGTGACCTCACTTCAGTGGCAAATCTAGCTACTCAACCTCTTAGTATCTAATCCACGCCCATACGATGCGTCATCTTTACGCTAGACCTGTTCGGTCAGGCGGCGGATTAGGTGCGGCTTGGGCCTCACTCAAAACGGTGCAGCCTTTATAGCAGGGGGCACATTGATGTATTTATTCTACATCCATTCTGTCCATCCGTTTTTACGGGTTATTTTATAGCATGATCCTAAAAATGAAGCAAATCTAATGGTCAGGTGGATCATACCTTACCAAACACTAGTGATTGAGCATTAATAGTTTTTTACAGAGCTGATATTTTTTTCCCTCCATTCAGGTTTTTTTTACCTTATCAACATGTTAAATAGAAAATAAAGGTTATGGTGAACCTTTGGAAGTTTTTAGAAAGTTTTTAATTGTGGGCATTTGATGACCATTGTTTCCTATTGTGTGGTCCACTGAGATTTATTTCTGCTTCATTTTTGAGACCAAGTACTTGAGTGAGCTGGAAAAACATAAGGGCATTATATATGGAAAAACATAATTGTATACCACACCTGCTATACAGATGGTGTAGGTACGAAATCGAATTGCGTACTTAGTTACTCGGTATGCTTCCATCCTACTGAGTAAACTCAGTTGGGCCCACTGTTAATGTATGTGGTTTATCCACAGTCCACCCATTTTTACTGATAGTTTTAGGAGTTGATACGAAAATTGAAGTGAATCCAAAGCTCAAGTGCACCATTACACAGGAAACAGTGTGGAATAATGATTTCCACCTTTGAAATCTTCTTAGGGTTCAAATTAATTTTTATTTGTCATCCAACCTGTTCATAAGATCACAAAGACATGGATGAAGAGAAACCACAAACATCAGCTTGATCCAAAACTTCTTTGGCCTCCAAAAAAATTTCAATGGTAGAGGTTCAATCAAACTGTTTCCTGTAGTGTGGTCCACTTGAGATTTTAATTTTCTTCATTTTTGAGATCTAGTCCTAAAATTATCTTTTAATATGGATTAACGGAGTGGATAAAATAAATAAATAACAGTGGACCTCACACACTTTACTCAGTACGCTAAGGGTACTGAGTTACTCAGTACGCAATCCGCTTCTTGTTGGTACATGATGCTCCTCGAGCTCTGAATTGTAGTTCAAAGGAGATCAAAGTCACATTGCCCCCAAAATGATGTATTTATTATGCACCCACTGTTCATTTTTAGAGATCATTTTAGAGCATGAGCTAAAAAATGAATCATATCCAAAGTTCAACTAGACCACACCATAGATACTAGTGTGGATAATGAATTTCACCGTTGAAACATTCGTAGGGCCCACCATAATGTTTATTTTCCATTCAATTTGTTTATAAGGTAAAAAAAACCTGGATAAAGAGGAAAAACAAATTTCATATTGATTCAAAACTTCTGTGACCCCCAGAAGAATTTCAATGGCAGACATTCAATCCCCTTCTGCTTTTTGCAGTGTGGCCCACTTGATCGTTAAATCCGTCGTATTTTTCTTTTCAAAAATTACCACAAGCTCATAAAATGGATGGATGGTTTGGATATAACATATACCTCATGATGGGACCCACAGAACTTGCTGACGTCAATACAACAGCTATATAGCTGGTGTGTGGTACACAAGCCAATCCGTTTCGGTATATATGTAGAACACATACATTAAGGTGGGCCTCATGGTAAGCGACTCACCTACTAAGCTGTCACAGTGCGTGCAACAGGTAACCTTGTGGGACCCACCATGATTTGTACGTTACATCCACTCCCACACCCTAACGTGAGAATGAGATTTCAAAAATCAGGCTAACTCAAAATTCAAGGGCCTCTCTGGGTCGTTGAATACCGTAGCAATGCTGGGTAAAAGTGACATTATTAGCCCTTTTCTTGGACGGGGTATGGTCATCTGTCCAATCATAATAATCCTTTTCAATCACAGCAGAGACTTTCACTGTGCTCAAGTGTTTTTATGTAACGTAGTTCTATAGGCCTAATCATAATGTATAAGTTTAATCCACACCAATAAATTCATCTTGTCGAGATCATTTTATTGAACACGTGCCATTGAAAATTTCTTAATGTCCACAAAAGTGTTGGACCAAGTTGATATTTGTGTTCTCCCTTCATCCAGGTCTGTGTGACCTTATGAACAAGTTAGAAGGCAAATAAACATCCCGGTAGCCCTGCAAAGGTTTCAACAGTCCTCTTCATTGTCCTCATTACTTTCTATGGTGTGGTCTACTTGAGCTTTAGATCCTTATTTTAGGACTATGGCCTAAAATAAGATTACAAAATGAATGGCCAAGCATAAATAACATGCATATCCATGATCACAGGTTGAGCTGCAAGGGTGGCTGATAATGATAATTATTACCTATTTACGGCACTTTAAGTTATGATTGTTAAGTGCTAATATTCGAAATAGGCCCACACCATGCAGAACAATGGGGATGCATGACACTCTTCGTTAAAACCTTCACGAGTCCACTGTGATGTTTATATCCATCCATCCCATTCATAAGGTGAGTCCGGCCCACCAGCATGAAGGGATGCAGATTGCCAGCAACACCCAACCACAAGAAGTTCCTGCAAATCTAAAGTTAGGCGGGCCCACATGACATTTGTAAGAAACCTTTGTCCATCCAAATCTAAAGTTAGGCGGGCCCACATGACATTTGTAAGAAACCTTTGTCCATCCATTTTTCTAGCTCATATGAGGAAATGAGCTCAAAAATGAGCAGGCCACGCAACAAGAAAAAGCAGGGAGGGAAATGCCTACGGTTGAAACCTTTCATGGGGTGCCTTAGTGTTCATGTGCCATCCAAACCTTTCAATAAGACCATTTCCTCTTAGATAGACTAAAAAATTTTAAAAAATTAGGCCAATACAAAATCTGTGTGGCCCCACAAATGTTTTAACAGTGAATATGTTTCCTATCACATGGCCAACTTGAGTTTTGGATAGCCTCATTTTTTTGACCATATCCCAATATGAGATGGCAAAATAAGTGGACGGGTGAATTTCTAAGAAACATCGTAGTGGATCCTACCTAGCTTATGATGAACCGAGGGAAAAAAAAACTTCTTCTCAAGTTTTAGATCAGCTTCATTTTTGGTGGGCTTGTGCCCTAACATAAGCTGGCGCAAATGGTGCACGCAATGGAGGTCTCACACACATGAAGATAGGCCCATGGATCTTTCTTAGGACCTGCTGTTTTATAAAAATTCATATATTTCAGTTCCTGACACCAACGTAGAGATGATATAATAACTCCGTTGAATTCATCCATGACGAGATTAGCTAAGACCACGTGGATGTACATGTCAGCTAATGTACACATATGCCAACATGGCAGACAGGTGAAATTTCCAAGCCATCCCTACCTGACCATGGTAGCTAGGGAGTCTATATTGGCAAGAATGTCCATGTTCTCTGGACCTACTCTAGACTACATAGTATCAAACTTTCTCAATGCTATCTCAGGTGACCAGAATGGCTCCTTCGACTTTTCAGATACTACTTTTCTTGACCTTTGTTCACACCATTACATGGTGTGACCAAAATGGCTCCTTCAACTTTTCAGATACTACTTTTCTTGACCTTTGTTCCCACCATCACATGGTAGTATGGTTGACAGAGGAGGGGATTTATTATAGCCTTGCGGTACACGGTTAGGGGTTAAGGATATACAAGGAATGTATACAGTTGCTTGTACCCGTGCAGTGGTGCAGCGGTACACACTAAGGGCAGCGTATGAAGGTGGGGGCCATGAGATGTTTGTGATAAATTCACCCTGTTCATCCATTTTGCCAACTTATTTTAGGATATGAACTCAAAAACGAGGTAGGTCTAAACTCAAATAGGCCACACGACAGAAAACAATGGGAATTGAATGCGGAAACATTCAAGGGGTGTTTGGCGCATGGCACTAGATGGGATTAGGTGGGATGGAATTGCATTTGGTCTCGTGCAATTCCATCTAGCATTTGGAGAGGATGGAAAAGGTTAAGATTAAATTATGAACTCAAAAATGAGGTAGATTTAAACTCAAATATCCACGCCACCGGAAATAATGGGAATTGAATGCAGAAACACTTATGGGTTGCTGTAAAAGCTTTTTTTTTGGAAAGCGGATTCCTGATGACCGAGTTAAAGCTTGGTAGAGCCCGCCATGAAGCTTGTGAGAGATCCACCACGTCCATCCATTTTGGCAGCTCATGTTTGGCAGATCCAAAATTCAAGTGGGCCACACTACAGGAAAAATGAGGAGGGAAATGCCTACTGTTGAACCTTTCCATGATGTTTACGTGCCATCCAAACCATTCATAAGGTCAATCCCACTGGGATGAAGTGAAAACATGGAAACATTAGCCTGATACAAAACTTTTATGACCCCACGAATATTTCAATGGTAGGCGCTCAATCCCCACAATTTCTTATTGTGTGGCCTACTTGTATTTTGGATCAACCTCTTTTTGTCCCATATCCTAACTTAAGCTGGCAGGGTAGATAAACCGGTGTGCATTTCTCGCAAACATCACAGTAGACCCCACCAACCTGATACAAAACTGATGTAAAACTGATGTGGGAGTTAGGAAGGTCCCATCGGCAGGCATCTCAGTCTCAACTTTTTCCGTTTATCTGGCTCACTTGAGTTTTGGGTTGACCTTATTTTAAATGGGCCCACGCCCTAACATAAGCTGACGCAAAATGGTGTTGAGTTAAAAAGGTACGGGAAAGAAAAATGGTGAATGTAATGGATCACTCCAACAAACTGGGAAAAGGCTATGCATAAAAACCGTAGCTAAAGTATTATGGCTACGGTTAAAGTCTGTAGCATGACCGTAGCTATTGATACCGTAGCCATAGGTCTGAAAGTTATAGCTACAGATTTAATCCGTAGCCATAGAAACAATAGGTACGGATTAAATCCGTAGCATAATTGCCATAGCTGTAAAGTATATACAGCTACAGATTATATCTGTAGCTAAAAGTACAATGAGAACTGTAGCAACAGGCTCAAATTAGCAACAGCTACGGTTTCTAGATATATAGCTACGGTTAATAGCCGTAGCTAATGCCTATTTTTAAAAATTAATAATAATAATAATATAATAATGGCATCTCTTACCATTATAGTACATGCTCTGATAAATCAACTCATATAAGCTAATATAGATAAATACTTCATAGCTAAATCATTCATTCATTCAATCAAACACAATCATTCATTTTAATTCATTCACAAAAGTTCAATGCCAACATAATAGTTATATGTCGATTTAAAGTTCTCATTGATAGAAGATCCAATGCCTTCTCGCAGCCAAATAGCTTCTCAACAATCGCAAGCGAGAACTCCAAGGATGTGCCTCTGCTAGTTATTAATTTACTATCAACTAACAACATATTCTCAGCTTCGCTTTGATCCGAAAGCTTACTGCACATGGCTGAAAATCAATTTCATCATACAAACAATGTAGTCATATGAAAAAGCTATGCCCCAAAACTGAATAACTAAATTATAGAGAAAGACGACGATGAGATGACATAAAAAAGAAGGACAATACTCGAGAGCATACACTGATCTTCTCATTTCTGAACAAGCAAAATCTGCAACAACTGAAGATAAAATAAACATTCAGCTATTCAAAATACTAACTAATATAGGTATAGCAATACCAACTAAATTTGCAAAAACAGAATAGATTAACCATTTCATCTAAACTCAGCCGTTGAATTGGGTAGAGTCATTCACATGGTTAAGGTGTCCATTAGTAAAAGTTAAGGTGCTTCAAAACTCCCACCTCTAGTGGGAAGAGTAATGCCTTTAACCAAGATCCACACATGTTACCCCAAACATTTTCCAACTATCTAACTTAAATAATAAATCATGAAGTCAAGCTGAGCTTACAAGCTTTTGAATTATGCTTGACAGTAATTTAATTCCAATTCCAACCCCAATCCGAGTCCGTTGATGAATATGCACAGCTTGGATTGGCTGATGCTTCCGTTACCTGTTGTAAATGACATAAATAAATAAATAAATAAATATATGAGAAGAAGAGGAACAACAACAAATTTCAATAAAGATAGGCCTAACACCAAAGTCACTCTTAGCCATTGGTGTCGAGTTTCAATAGAAAGAAGATAACAGAAGGAAAAAAAATCAACAAGGTAAGAAAGATGGTTTTAAGCAAGATAAAGCTAGACAAAACAGTTTCTTCATACTGTCAGTTTGTAACCGGCATTAACTTTAGTTAACTTCCAGCTTGGCCTTATTGTAGATAGCTTTTCATCTGATCAGCTAAATGTAATTAATCTATGTAAGATGACTCTTAACTGGATTTCACATACACTCAAGCAGCTTGTCATTAGAAGAAACGGAATATCAACTCCACCTAGTTATCTATATAAGAAACCCTCCATTTCAAATAAATATGGCCATGTTAAACACGCATGGGACATGTAGACAGCTATTGAGGCAAAAATTAGTTTATCTTTTTTTTTTTTTGTTATTATATAATTATAATATGTTTGTAATTTTCTAAAATTGTTATCTATCAATAATACCATGTATTTGTATGTATGGATTGTGAGAAAGACACCAACAATCCTTTTGCCAAATGTTAGCTACCATGAAAAAACCCTCTTTGCAAATCTGCTACCAAATCAAACTAAACTAAGAAACATGAAAAAAGAATTTTTATTCAATGATAATAATAATAATACATTACCCCTATGCAACATAGCCTTTAAATGGGCCATATCTAACCCAAACAGCCTAGAATTGCAATGTTTTTTTTTTTTTTTAAAGAGAAGAACTCGAGGCCAGACAAGCAACAGCAAAAGGCAAGCTAAAGAAGAACAAGACAATCACAGCCCTTCAGTTGAGGGCTTGTAAATAAGTAGTTAATAATAGAAACCGAAGAATGGTTGATGTTCATCTAATAAAAGGTCAAAGATTGGATGGTAGGATCTTCCAATAATACTTTGGGGCATTGTCCATCAGTGGTGGGTCAATTAGATTAACAATCTGAACCATGGATGCATGGGCCCTACTTGTGCGAACTGAAGAACAAGTATAGTGTGCATATCCCATGGTCAAGGATCATATATCCTTGATTCGTGTACCCAGGATCATATATAAGAGAGGTAAAATTGACATGGGTTGCTTAGCTAAGTGTCTTCTTTGTGGTATTTCTATCTTAAAGGGTTGCAACTTAATTAGAAGTACTATAATCACGTGGATGAGAAAGTGTTAGTACCACTAGCAAGTGCTATAATCTCTTGGATGAGAAAGTTTTAGCACATAATTATACTCCATGTAGTAAGAAGTGGTTGTGGCTGTGGGAGTAAGAGTAGCAACAAAAGGTAGAATTAAATATGTTATGTTAAGATCCAACTGATCTAGGAATCTAGACTCTTAAACAGCAGATTTATGTAGAAGATTCATGCAATTGACAGTTCATTCTAGCCTATGTAGAGTTTGTTTCCCATGATCTCAATAGTGCATCAATGTTGCATCTGGACCACCATTCATACATGTAGACACACGACAATCAAAGTTGGGTCAAATACTTGTTGATTGATAATGAGGCCCCAACGGCTGTTAGATCAGCCCGTGGGGCCTAATAAGCAGTATGATCTGTTTATGGATCCACTAGTAGCATATGCAGTTAGTTTTGTTGTATATGTTGATTCATCTATGAGGCCTGTGAATGCAATTAGTTGAGTAAAAGTTTACATCGTGGGCTCATATGGATCCATAGGGCCACACATTTGGGTTGTTTAGCACAAATAGTGGTCGTTTGGGTCCATATGAGCCCATAGTTATGAGGCCAATATATAGGCTTGTTCATCTATAGGCTAACTCTCTCTAAACTAGGAATAAAGACTAAGAAAACTAGTATGTGGATATAATTTGCTATACAAGTTAAACAAAAATGAAGATTAACCTAAATTTTTGCTTGAAAATAGGAAACTAAATATATTTTGTGGGAGTAGTAGGATCCATGTCACACAAGGAAGCACTTGTCAATTGTCAGACCGCAGAGCAAACATGAGAAAGGAAGACATGCACATTTAAACAACGGGTTGTAGCAAAGGATGAGTGTAAGCATGTCCCAGCACCAAAGATCATGTAATTCCTCTCATAATATTAACCGTAGTCCTATGGATTGCAAATGTATTTCAAAAACCCATAAACTCGACTGGTTGTCCAGCAGCGTCAAGTCCACTCAATGAGTCAATTTAAAATATTTGCATCTAAAGCATTCACTAGATGACCATGAATGGTAATTGTGAGACTGTTGTGGCCGATTCCAAATAACATAATATAGTATTTCAAAGCCGATCCCTAATTGCTAGAAGAAAGGCTAAGATGCTTATGATGATGATGATTGTAGCAATGGTGTAGAAACAGACACAAAACCTAGAAATAAGATCGAGAGCAGGGTACTTCACTCGGGTTGGAAGATCGCTCGGTGGCATCTGGTGGTTCTTCAATCTTCTTTTCTGATCCTTTGTTGACTACATCAGGCCTTGTGTTAGAGTCAGGTGCTAGTGGAGCCTCAAGGGGCAAAGCATCTTGTAACCGCCTACGATGCTTTTGATCAGCACTTGATGGACTGGCAATCTCAACATTATGGTTGTTGGAAGATATTCTCTCTGTAGTTGGTTTCCCATCTCTCCTTGGTCTCTTTGGACTGGAACAAGGCAAAACAAACATGAGCCACACACACACACACAACACTCTGTAAAACTATCATTCTACAGGTATTTTCTTTTTCTTTTTTTTCTTTTTTTTTCCAACAACTAAAAGGTAGCTTTTGGATGTTTCATTGCCAAACTATCATTCTAAAGGTAATTTACGTGCTCAACTTTTTTTTTTTTTAGCAAAGATCACAACTCTGCATCTACCCCATCTACAAAGAAGGTGGGGCACCTTTTGGTTGTTTAATTACCTTCATGCGATGACAAAAATGGTTTGCCACCTTTTTGATGGGCTAAAAGACAAACTATTGCTCTTTTCTTAATCAGGGCACTCAGTAATTTTAGATGATATTTTGGAACCCAAGGGACCCATATATTGTTATCCTCAGAAAAATTCTAGTCTGTCGCAAAGCATTAAAATCCACAAACATGCATGCCTGTAAGAGCAATGGAATAGAATCATTGTGCAATTAACGGTCTCTAGCTAAACATTAGAGGAATGGTGGCGTCATGATGTATCAAGACCTGAATAATATCTTAATGGTCTCTAGCTAAATATATTTAGTTTCTTATTTTCAAGCAAAAAATTTAGGTTAATCTTAATTTTTGTTTAACTTGTACAATAAATTATATCCGCATACTAGTTTTCCTAATATATATTCCTAGTTTGGAGAGAGTTAATCCTTAATCTCGATTTTGGGGGATAGTGAAAGAAGAGTATTCTTCTAGTTTTTTCTAATGGTGCAATAGGAGGGTATGGGGCCTGCCAAAATCGAGATTAAGGATTAATCTAAATTTTCCTGAATCCCCCAAATGGAGTCCAAACTTCTCAGTGATTGTTTACATGAAAGTACCAATCTATCATTTGCACAGTTGCACTTATTGAAATGTGTAAGGAGTTAAGGACCCCTCTACAACATAGCCTTTAAATGGTCCATATCTAACCCAAATAGCCCAGAATTGCAATGTTTTTTTTTTTTTTTTGTTGAAGAGAACTCGAGGCCAGACAAGCAACAACAAAAAAAAAAAAAGAAGCTAAAGAAGAACAGGAAAGAAAATGATGGGCAGACCTACAACCCAGAGACATCTAACCAAAAACAGTAGAATCCAATCTCTTGTCATTGACTCGAAAGACATCCCTAAGAAATCCAGCAGCGCCATAGCCGACTCAAGAACCATGGATGTGATGTGCCCCTTCTGCAACTAAATGCAGCGCCTGTAAGAGGGATTTGGAACACTCTTCAGGTGGCACTTGATTCACTTTTCTCATACATCTACATCCCACCTAAAGAGTGGAACTTGATTCTTGGACCGGGCATGTTCATGAGGGGTTTGCTCGAATACATCTGTATACATTGAGACTTTAGCCTTTGAATTTGGGTCGTCCTCTAGCAACTCAACAAATTCAATACCACACTGCAATTCTTGTGATCATTAATGGAGTGGATGCCACATAGACATCACAGTGGGCCCCAAATAGGAAATTAGTGTCCCCTCAAATTCAATTAAAGTGCAAATACCTTGTATCGATGATATACATCAGCTACTACATCTCTATTTCCTCCACCCAATATCTTCCCTAAAAACATTAAAAAAATCCAACACCAGTCATCGTAATAATTGCAGAAGAGCCCAAGAGAAGAAACAATAAAATACCCACAAAAAAACAGAAAAGAAAAAGGCATTTTGGTTGTTTACCAGGAAGAGAACAGAAAGTATCCCAAATGCTTACACCCCTCCCATCTTCAAGAGCTGCTCCTTCCACCAAAAATTTAAATAAAAAAGAAAAAAAACAACATTTTATAAAAGAAAACAACAACAACAACAAGAACAACAAAAGAGTTTTTTTTTTTTTGGAATGTGAAGTATACCTGAAATGCAGATGTACTGAAACCAAATTGGAATTCATGTGGGAATGAATTTCTGTTGAGAGCACTGCAAAGGATTCCTTCTGATATGAGAAGGAAATAGAAAATCTTCACCCTTCATGCCAATCTCCAACAAATATTATTTGGAGATAAAAGTGGAGACTTCAATAGAAATAAAAACAAACATGCTTAGCTGAAAAACATTTTTAAAACTGGAAAATCTTCACCCTTCACGCCAATCTGTCAGTGGCCTCGTTAGATTTCTCCTTCAGCACGCTGACAGGGGTCGGATCGGAGGGAAGTTGAGGGCCTTCTTGAAGAGAAGACAAATCGCTCTAAAGTGTACAACTGGTGTTGCTGGCATCGTCTGGCGGAGGTGGAATATCCATCTAATGTTTTGCAAATCCATCATCAAAATCAAAACGCTGGAAATAGAAAAAAACAGAGAGAGAGAGAGAGAGAAACCCTAAAGATGAGAGAACCTTGGAGCGTTTGGTATTAGGAGAAGTGAGGTTTAAAGGATGCTTGGAAGAAGCTGAGCTACTCCTCGTCGACACTATCGTTCCGCTGTAATGACTGCTTCGTTTTCTCCGATCTGATTTTCGTGAGAGAGAGATCTTATTTAATCTCTCTTTCTTTTCTGTTTTCGGAATTTCAAAGAGGAAGAATCTGAGGTTGGGGTTTCTATAGAAGGTTGAAGAAGTTTTAACGCATTCACACGGGGTGCAGGAGATCGAGAGAGAGAGAGAGAGAGAGAGAGAGAGAGAGAAGGGGCATTGGAGGTCGAGAGAGGGAACGGAGTTTCTTTCCAAGGGGTGGAGGGAAATGAAACTTTTCGTGAGAGGGGGAAAATAAAAAGGCAGGGTGGATTCCGCATTTGTACCTACTACGGTCATGCTACAGTTTTAGACCATAGCTAAAAGCCCTATAGACCGTAGCTATTGTGCCATCCTTCGTAGCCCCTCCACATTCGCGGTTCTGGACGGACGGTCTTGTCAAAGGCTTTGTGGGGTCAATCATAATGCATTTGATATATCCACTCCGTTCATTAATTTTGTAATTTTTTTATAGGGAATGACCACAACATCTAGGCAAATTGAAGGTCCAATTGAACCACACCATCAATCAATGGTAGGTATTAATCTCCACTGTTTCCTACCATGTGGTCCACTTAAGCATTCGATCTACTTCCTTTTCTGGGCTCTTACCCTAACATTTTCTTTCAAAATGGATAGACGCATTAGATGGAGCACACACATTTTAATGGGGCTCGTAGAGTCCCTAATGGGGCTATCCTAGGTTGTATGAACGTGTGAAGGTGTTAACCCTTTAGCTACGGTTTGGTCATTTTTAGCTACAGGTTTAAGCCGTAGCAATCTAGCTACGATCTATATCCGTATCTAAAAACTACAATAGTTCGTAGCCTTTGATCATTTTTTTGGTAGTGGATGTCACACACACATGAAGATGGCCCACTGCTCTTCTTTTTTTTTGGTACGTGGAACAGCTGTTGTGGAAATTTTGTATATTTCGGTTTCTATGCCAACCATAAAAATGATACAATATTTCTCCCCGGAAAACTGATGATTTTATTGTTGTATTTGCTAAGATCACATGCATGAGCAAGTCAGCTAATATACACTCCGTCACATATGCCAGCATGGTATTTAGGTGAAACATCTAAGCCATCCTTCAGGTGGACCTAACCATGCAGATATTATTGTCCAAAGATAAAAGGTGGTCCACTTAGTAAATGTGCCATGATATTAGAAATAACTTCGTGGTCAAATCGGCCTTTTGCGATGGACTTCGTCTGTCGCTAAAATCTCTTGGTTTAACAACGAATTTAATCCATCGCTAACGGAAAAAGTCTGTCGCTAATCCCGTGTTTCTTCAAAATCCGTAGTCAGAACGTCACTGAATTTAGCAACGGACCAAAATCCGTCGCTAAAATCTGATTTACGACATATTTACAACGAATTTTGGTCCGTCGTTAATAGGCGACGGACGAAATCCGTCACACAATTTGATTTTGTCACCTCTAAATTCCCACCCAGAACACCAAATGGCGCGCTTTTCAGTTGCTTTTGCGATGGATCATGGTCCATCGTAAAAGGACTTTTGCCTTCACGTTAACTTTTTTCATTTTTTAAAGAATATGGTGGAAAATTAAGTTTTTTTGTAGTCTAATAGTTGTTTTTTAATAGAATTTCGGTGGTTTAATTGTACATATTTATCTAAGATTATTTTTTAACAATTGATTGAATGCAAAAAGAAAATTTATTTTGTTTTTATATCAAATGAGTGGAATTTTTATTTTTATTTTTTAATTTAAAGTTAATATTTAAATGATTTGTAATATCACATGAAAAAGAATATCGAGAAGTTAAAAAAATTTAACAATGTTTGAGAAAAAAATTAGATTTTGAAAAAATAAAAATCATAATTTAATAAAAAACTATTTTGAGGGAACAAAAAAGAATTTTGAATAAACTTGATAAATTTGAAAAAAAAAAAAAAAGCATTTGATTTTGAGAAAAAAATAATATCCTGAAATAGAAAATTAAAAATATTTTTAAAAATGTGAAATTTTTCACAATGTTGAAAAATGAAAATATTTTAAAAAAGAAAATGAGAGTTTGAAATTTGAAAAATAAAATAAATTTTCATATTTTAAAAAATGTGAAATTTTATTTTATTTTCACTCAAAATAAAATTTGAGTGAAAAATAAAATAAAAGGATATTAAAAAAATTGATACTTTATCAAAAAACAAACATTTTGAAACAAAAAATAAGTTGAATAATTTTGTGATTTTGAAAAATAATTGAAAATGTTCAAAATTCAAAATTAAAAGAAAAAGTTATTTATAAAAACTCTAAGATTTTGAAAATATATATATATATAATTTAAAAAAATTGAAAAGTTGAAAACAACATGATGCTTTTGAAGAAAAAAAAATCGGCATTTTAGAATTTTTGGGAAAAAAAATTAAAATTCGTGAAAATTTTAAATATTTTAAAAATAAAAATTCAGAATTTGTATTTTAATTTATTTTTTGAAATATTTTATAATAAAAATGATATTTTGTTAAAAGTTTTTAAAGAAAAATTAAGAGTAAAAAAATATACATTTTGAAAAAAATGTTATTTTTAAATGGAAATTGAAATTTATTTGTGAAAAAAAATTAATAAATTATTAGGCACATCCACTAATTGAACATTTAACCGTTTTTGGACAATCGAATTAGTCCAGATTGAAAAGTAAATAACTTCATATGTTTAAATCAAATTTCACTGAAATTGTTGATCAATCTTGTATGCCCAATATCTTTCTCATATGTAGCTAGCCTGATTGGGGCGAGTAACTAGTTAAATTGAGGGTATTGATCAGTAAAATAGAGTGAATGGGATAGACATATAAAATAGGCTAAATATTGTTGTCAAAGTTGTGACCCAACTTATTGACCTTGAGAGAACCTAAGAATTGATGTTAATAAGTTGTGGGCCCCATCATGATGTGTGTCGAACATCAACACCGTGCATATAATGTGCATTATGTTCATCCATTTTTACTGATCATTTTAGGGCTTGATCAAAAAAATGATAGGGATATAAACCTAAGGTGGACCACATCATAGGAAAACAATATTAATTGGATATCCACCATTAAAATCCTCTTCTAAGGGTGGGCCCCACTATGATGTACATGTTTCATCTATTCCGTTCATCCATTTTTTCAAATTATTTTACAGTTTTACACCAAAAATTAGCGGGACATAAATCTCAGGTGTACCACACCACATGAAAACAATGGTGATTGGATATCCACCATTAAAATCCATCTTAAGGCCCACTGTACTCATTATTTAACATCCAATCTGTTGATTAGGTCATACAGGACCAGATGAAGGGAAAAACCAAAGATCAGCTTGATCCAAAACTTGGCTCATGACGTAAAATAATATCTCAAAATGGATGGACGGTGTGGATATAACAAATACATCATAGTGGGGCCCACAAAACTTGGTGGATGTTGGTCGGTGATCTATGGGTCCCACCATGATGTATGTGTTTCATCCATGCCATCCATCCATTTTTACAAATCATATTAGGGCTTGATGCCAAAAATGAGAGGGATATAAATCTCAGGTGGACCACACCACATGAAAATAATAGTGATTGGATATCCACCATTAAAACCCTCCTAAGGCCCACTGTACTTTTTATTTGACATCCAATCTATTGATTAGGTCATATAGGCCCAGATGAAGGGAAAAAATATCAGATTGATCCAAAACTTTATATGCCCCCCTGTTGAGGGTCGAATATTGCATATTAGACCCTAGTTATTACTTGTTTTTACGAACATGATACTGTTTAATGCCCTATTTAATCGTGTTTGTGATGCAAGGTGTATTCACAAGTGTAGGACTGAAAAGGATGCTTAAAGCATGGATTTAACACTCTGATGACACCAAAGGCAAGGGACAGACCCTAAGGGACCAAAATCGAAGGATTTACACGTCAGATATCCTAAGAAATCAAGCCGTTCACGTTAAAGAGGCCTGAAAGTCATCTAGTACATAAGATCATAAGGTTCTCATCATCCGTTTGGCTCGAAACTATATATATGGCCTGAGGACTATAAATTAACCGTACACGTCAAAATTCATCCCTTGGATCAGTGTATAAGTGACCCGATGGGCAAGATTAGACACTAACCATTAAGAAAGCATCTTGGACATCCTTGGGCAATCGGGACCCAAATTGAACTGATAGAAAGGACAAGAAAAACGGTGGATATTCGCCAAATTTTACTTCTTTTGGACGGTGTAGTAGGGAGGAACGAACGACAGACTATTCTAAAAGGGAATGGCAAATTTGTAAATAAATAAAATTTTATATGCATGCATGTAAAAGATAACAGAGGATTGCTTCAACAGTGGGTAGTGTCTCATCACAGGTGGATAGTGTGGCCCACATAGAGTTCGAATCTACTTCATACTTTGACCCATGGGCTTACACGTTACTGAGAAAATGATGAATGGAGTAAATCCCTAAGAATATCATCAAAAGTGGGCCCTATCTATTTTTTGAAGAAAGCATCCAAACAGTTCCCTTTTGGCGAAAAATGTCTAGTGACGGACGTGTTTACTACTGGATTTTGCCAGTGGCCCACCCATCATCACTTTTCTTGATCTGGACCGTCCAATGTGTCCCATGGGGCGGCAACAACCTATGCCTAGGTGGCAGAATTGCACAAGATCGCGAAGATCGGTTTTCACCCCACAAAAGGTTTTTAATGGTCGGCTCTTATTCAACATTGTTTCCTATAAGGTGGTCCAGTTGAGATTGGGATATACCTCATTTTTTGTCTCATACCATAAAATGAAATGGAAAAATAGATGGATGGCAATGATGAAACACATACATCATGGTGGGGCCCACAGAGCACCAACCACGTGACCCGCTGGTGAGACCATGAGAGAGACTTAAAGTCTCTCTCGCTCTCTGTCCTCTCTCACTCTCGCTCTCGCGCCCTCTCTCTCTCTCGCTCTCTGTCCTCTCTCTCTCTCTCTTGCGCATCCTCTCTCTCTGTCTCTCTCGGTCCTCTCTTTCTCTCACGCATCCTCTAAAGCTTGGTTGACCGTGATCGGGGTTCCAACTCAAACAGGTATCTCTCTCTCTCTCTCTCTCTCTCTCTCTCTCTCTCTCTCTCTCTCAATCTCTCTCAATCTCAATACCGATTGAAACGATTTGGGAATTTAGGGATTTAGCGATTTATGGATTTAGGGATTTGGGGATTTAAGGATTTGGGAATTTAGGGATTTAGAGATTTAGGGTTTAAGGTGGGCCCTACTGAGTACAATAAGGGCCTGTTTGGCCGGGCAGATTGGATGGTATTAGAGTAGATTGTACGGATTTGAAGGTAATGCTAGCTGTGTCAGTGGATTGGCGCAAGATCTATGGGATTGCTATATCCCGGGATTGCTATATCCGGTCTGTTTGGCACGCCCGGCTAATCCTGGGATTAAGCCTTCCAATCCCTCTTAATCCCTCAAACCAAACACGTCCCATGCAATTTTGCTAATAAACTTTTCCCCTTTGGGATCTTCTAATAAAATTGATTTTGCTGATAAAAAAATAAAAAAAATAAAAGTAAAAAATAAAAAAAATAAAAAAGAAAGAAAGATTGTATTTTCCTTAGCATTCATATTACAGGAAATTTACCATGTTTGGGCTGAAAGGGTTAGCAGCACGATTCAGATTTTTAGTTTGCTGGACTGGAGGCTGCTGGGGCTGATGGTTCAGTGATCCAAACAGTTGATATATGGGCCCTGCTATGGACTTGAAAGATCCTATCTGTATTTGGCCTTTTCCTGGTTGAATTTGCACAGTTGCTGTATTTTCTCTCTTAACCGTCTATTGAAGGGTTAGCATTCTTACAATCTGTGGCAGGTTGGTGCATAGGACATCCACTATGGGACCCATAATATCGACTGTTTATAAGACTGAACGGGCTGCAACCTGCCCCTACTTGTGCAAACTAAAAACGCAAAGGGAACTATACATTTTTTTCAGCCCAAACATTGTATAATAACTCTTCATATTATGAGTCCGGGTGTAACGCCCTAGAAATTGCGGGTCGTGCATACACTCGACTCCCGAATTCCCAAGTGTCACTGATAACCGATTTTCATTAATGCGCGTAATCAGGTTTAAAAGCGCAGCCTGGAATTTCTTGGAATATGAAGCACAAGCACACAAGTCTACTGAAATGAAAGGAATTTATCATATATAAAGGTCCAAAATATAAATGGGTCGCACAAGGCGGTGCCCAACCAAAACAACAAAAGAACTATGCCCAAAAAGAATAAGGCTGAGCCCACAGCCCAGCAATCCCAATCCTGCCCATCAAGCCGATGGAGAGCCGTCCATCAACTGGAAATAGGATGGCTCGTCGAAGCTCGCCTCATCAGGCTCCTCCAGCCCTGAGTCGCCTGTATCTAGGAACGGGTCTGGTTGGTATTTTAAAACACCGTCCCAGAGTGGGAGTGAGTGATCAACTTAGTGGGTGCTATTACTCTTAAGTTATCACAGGCATCAATTATAATATAATCTTAATGAAAAGCAGTCAATCATAAACATCTAACTAATCTTATTAATGCGCATTCATGAAGGATGATATGATGCATGCCCTCGCTACAACGCTCCCTCGAGCGACTCCATCTAACGATCGGGTATAACAACACTCCCTCAGAGTGACCTCGACTGCCGAGTCGCCACCCTAACTACTGCGATGCAATGCGATCGTATTAGCCGAGTTATTAGTTAAGTCCATTCATCCAGCAGATTGAAAAATCAGGTGCACCCCATGTATCAATGTCTTAAACTGGTTGCGAGACCAAGAACCTCCAATGCGTGAGATCGAGGCCCCGCGGTCCGTGATCCCATCGGGTTTCTTATCTCTGACTTCAAGTACATGAGGAATGCCAAGAGAAAGGGATCGCTCGCGGTCACTATGGGGGGGCGTGGTACCCCAGCGTAGGCCGACAGCTCAGACACAGTGTCCCATTCCACCATGCCCAGCCCACGAGGCCGTGGACCAGTTCTAAGTAGGTTATTGATAGGCTACAACAGTTGCAGGGTGGATCAGGTTCCAAACTTTTATGAGCAAACAGGGTTAATAAATAAGTTTGGTCAGACAGTAGGCTAAACCACACGGGTCCCGGCAAGTACGTGACAGGATGGCATCGAGTGCAAGCGACCCATGTAGTCTAACTACTGTCGCCCGCCCGCACTCGCCCACATCCATGGGTTTAGCTTCAAGGCGGTCCTACCAACGGGGCCGCCCTCGCTCTCCTCATATTCCTGACCAACCCAAGGGTTTGGGTGGTGATTCATAACATGTCAACTATCCATGTATCATCTAGCATAAACAACATCATATTCTCATACTCTTTAACATTTAATTTCAAATTTCTACTAACAAGTAAATCTAATTATATCATGAATAAAGTACGTGTGTGTTGTGTAGGTTGGTGAGGAAGTTAAGCACTTCCTGCCTCCCTTAGAACCAAAATGAATAAAAATCAATGAATCATACATGTTATAAGGTACATCATATGAGAAAATCAAGCAAGGCATGAGCATGTAACCATCCATACACAAAATCATGTGAGAGACAAGAACAACATCATATGAGAGCCAAACATACAATTCCATGCAATCCCAACAAACATGCAATTCCTAGGGTTTCTCCAGATTCTTCAAATATAGCATCCAAGTAATCAAAATCATTAAACTCATACTAAAATTGGTGCTAGGCCACCTAAGAACAATAGTCCGCACCTATGGGTTGTTGGAGACTTGGAGAGCGACCTAGGAATGAGGGCTTCGAGTCAGACGGGAGGAATCCCTAAAATAAGTTCTTGCATGTGAGAAATACATGCAAATCCTTCCCCAATATATGGATTTCAAGGAAAAGGGGGGGTGAAAGATCTTACCTAGATGCCCCACGGACGATTGTTGAGGTTACGGTGGGGAGTTCCCCTTAGAGAAGGGATAGAGAGTTGAAAGGTTTGATTCCCTTGGGCCCCACCTTGATCTAGGGTCCACCTTTCTTACCTTCACTCTCTCTTTCTTCTCCTCTTGCTCCCAAGTTCTCTCTTTTCACTCCCTTGGCAACGGTAGTTGTGGTGAGAGTTATGAGATAAGGGAGGTTGGTAGTTGGTGGATGGGGGAGATTATGAGGGGGATTTGTTGTTGTTGGAGAATGGTGGGAGAAATGAGGGAGAGCTTGGTTGTTGGAAAAAAATGAAGTTATGGAGGAGAGAGTTAGGGTTTATTTCCTAGACTTGGGCTAAGTGGCCTTAAGTTTCAATAAATACCCACAATGACCCACCAGGACTCCATATTAGCCTAGGGGTGGCCCCAACACTCCTTCGGCCACCAAACTTGGTGGGTAGGTGCCCTATGGCCCATTGAGGAGCTATATAAAATTTGAGAACAAACGGATAAACGGTTATGGGGTTTGAGTCAATGGTTCCAATCTTTAAATGGCCCTGTGGGGGCCATTTCGGTGATTGGAACGGTTTTGGTGGCCCTCTAGCCATGAAATTCATAGGATAGCTACTCTATGGCCTGATGAAGGGCCATGCAAATTTTGGAGACGATCGGATCTGGGGTTTGGTCGTACGGGTCCAATTTGTGATCAACGGTCACCGTTCCTCGATCGGGTCCCAGAGTTTGTGGGCGGGTATAGGAAAATCCATTTGACGTTCACCATAAATGTAGAAGAGATCTGATGGCTGGATAGCCTGGTATCTTAGTTTCATTTGTAAGTGTCAGATTCCGGTCCTGGCATTGTTGGGGTGCATTTAGCCAGTGTTAGATCCCACTTCTGGGTATCCACCGGGTTCGTAGTCCACGATGGTCCCCAAGCCCAGTGAGATCTATGCTTCCCTAAATTTTTATAATTTTCTGACCTTCCTGCATCGTGGTATAGCCCGTACGGGCTGTTGCTAAGTGCAGACGAGCAATCTGGCTTGACGTCCCGCACGAGGTCCTGTCATGACCTGTCTAGTTTATTCTAATGGGCTATTCCTAGGTTAATTAGTTTGTGGTACCCACCACGAATGGTTTAAACAAATGGTCATACGAAAAATCCTACGTGGACACCCCATGACACTATGCTGGTTGGATGGGATGTTACAATCTACCCCCCTTACAAATAAATTTCATCCACGAAATTTGTACCTATTCGTATTATTGAATTAGGCCTGGGTAATACTTACAGACTTCTGCTTCCATCTCCTAAGTGGCCTCCTCTTCATCGTGATGGGTCCATAATATCTTGACCAATGGGATGACCTTGTTACGTAGGACCTGCTCCTTCCTATCAAGTATTCGAGTGGGTCAGAGAATGTATGTGGTAATTTTTTTAAGCTCCACATGCTCCCACTTGATGATATGCGAAGGATCGGGGACATACTTTTTCAACATTGATACATGGAAGACGTTATGCACTCCGAAAAAAGGCGTAAGTAGGGTCAAGCGATAGGCAACCGCACCAACTTGGTCCAAAATCTGGAATGGCTCGATGAAATGTGGCGCGAGCTTCCCTTTCTTACTGAAGCATAAAACGCCTTTCATTGGGGAGATCTTAAGAAATACATGGTCCCCAGCTTTAAATTCCAAGTCCCTCTGCCTTGTGTCGGCATAGCTTTTCTGCCTGCTTTGAGCCGTTAAGAGACGGCGCTGGATAATTCCAATCTTCTCGGTCGTGACCCACACCAAATTCGGTCCTAGCAAACTCTTCTCGTCAATTTCCTCCCAACAATGCGGGGCCCGGCATGGACGCCCATACAAGGCCTCGTAAGGCACCATACCGATGCTAGCTTGGAAGCTATTGTTGTAAGCAAACTCAGCATATGGGAGACAATCGTCTCAACTCTCCTGAAAGTCCAGAACATAAGCCCGCAACATGTCTTCCAAAATCTAGTTCACCCACTCGGTTTGCCCATCTATCTACGGGTGGAAGGCGGTGCTAAACTTCAACTTCACTCCCATGGCCTCTTGGATGCGGGTCCAAAAGATCGACGTGAATCGTGTGTCCCGATCCGACACAATCTCCAATGGGACACCATGGAGCCGAACTATCTCCTTGATATACAGCTTAGCCAAATCATCGATGAAGCTAGAAGTCTTGATCGACAGGAAGTGAGCTGATTTGGTTAGCCTGTCCACAATCACCCATATCGAGTCATGCCTCTTCCTAGTCTTGGGCAACCCAGCAATGAAGTCCATAGATATGAAGTCCCACTTCCATTCTGTTAAACGCATGGGCAGCAACAGGCCCGGTGGTCGGCGGTATTCAGCCTTGACTTGTTGACAGGTGAGGCATCGGGACACATACTCCGCTATTTCCTTCTTCATGTTGTCCCACCAATAGGTTTGCTTCAGATCCCGGTACATCTTTGTACTACAAGGATGCATCGCTAACTTGGAGTTGTGAGCAGCATTTAGAACTTCTTCTCGGAGTCCCTAAAGGTTTGGAACACAAAGGCGACCTCGGTACCGCAATCCCCCATGGTACCAATCCTCCAATCAGACTTCCCATCCTTCTTTGCTCTTTCCCTCATCTTCTTCAATAACTCATCGCCCTCCTGAGCTTCAATGATTTTACTGTCAACCAGTGGCTGGGCCTGAATGTGGGCTATGACCTTGTACAGCTCCTCCACGATTAGCTTCGTGTCGAAATCCCAAGCGAATTCCACCATATCCCGATCTCTCACCATTAGCAGGGCCACAAATTCGATTGTCTTTTTGTGACTCAAGACGCCCGCTACCAGATTGGCCTTGCCAGGGTGATATGAGATATCGAACTTGAAGTCCTTCAACTTTTCCATCCAGCGACGCTGTCTCATGTTCTGGTCCTTCTGAGTGAAAATGTATTTGAGACTCTTATGATCAGAAAAGAGCTCAAACTCCTCACCATAAAGATAGTGTCGCCATATCTTTAATGTGAAAACTACCGTCGCAAGCTCGAGGTCATGTGTAGGGTAGTTCTCCTCATGTTTCCTTAACTGCCGGGACACATAAGCAATCGCCCTATCCTTTTGCTTGAGCACGCAACCCAACCCTACTCGAGAGGCGTCCGTATAGACGGTATACCTGACCCCTTACTCAGGTAGCACAAGCACCGGTGCCGATGTCAGTTTATCTTTCAACTCTTGGAAGGTCGCCTCTGCCTTTTCATTCCAGGCAAATTTGAGGTCCTTCCGAGTTAGTTGGGATAGCAATCGGGCTATCTTCGAGAAGTCTCTAATGAATCTGCGGTAATAGCCTGCGAAACCAAGAAAACTTCGCACTTCCATAACCAACTTCGGTTGCTTCCAATCTTGTACCGTCGTCACCTTGGCGAGATCCACAAATATCCCTTCCTTGGACACTATATGTCCTAGAAATTTGACCTCCTCCTTCCAAAAGGCGCATTTTCTAAATTGTGTAAACAGTTAATTTTTCTCTAGGGTCTCGAAGACTGCCCTTAAATGTTCTTCATGCTCTTCACGGCTTTTTGAATAAATCAATATGTCGTCGATGAACACGATGACGAATCTTTATAAGAATGGCCTAAGGATTCTGTTCATGAGGTCCATGAAGACCGCTGGGGCATTGGTGAGCCCGAACGACATAACCAGGAACTCGTAATGGCCAAAACAGGTCCTAAAGGCTGTTTTCTGTATATCCTCGTCCCTAACTCACAGCTGATGGTACCCTGATTGTATATCGATCTTTGAGAAATATTGAGCACCCCTCAACTGGTCGAATAAATCATCGATTCTGGGCAACAGGTACTTGTTCCGAACCGTCACTTGGTTCAATCTCCTGTAATCCACACATAGTCGTAAAGAGTCGTCCTTCTTCTTTACAAATAGGACCGGGGCGCATGGCGATACACTGGGTCGGATGAAGCCTAACTCTAGCAAATTGTCGATTTGAGTCTGCAGTTCTTCCATCTCACATGGGGGCATGCGGTAAGTAGGCAAAGAGATAGGCTTGGCACCCTGAACCAGATCGATCGTGAAGTTTATCCCACGTCGAGGTGGAAGTCCAGGTATGGTCTTAAACACATCCCAAAAATCTTGGACCACGGGTGTGTCCGTTATCGAGGGCCCATCATAACCCTCCTCCAATGAAGCATAACATAAAATTTTTTCTTGGTGGCTGACCTAAAATGGGAACGTGAAGGGAACTTCGTCGCCCTCGTGTATTTTCACTGTCCTTGTTTTACAGTCGATTTCCACCTTCATCGATGTCAACCAGTCCATACCCAGGATGATGTCGTAATGAAAAATCTTAGTTATGATCAAATCAACAAGTACCACCTTGCCCCCCAAGTCTATGGGGCAGTCACAACACATCTTCGTCGCATCAGAAACAGTTCCGACGGTGGTAATGATTTTCACCCCTATGATAGGAGTGAGGCATAACCCTAAGTGCTTGACGGTTGCATGCAATATGAGGGAAACAGTAGCGCCAGTGTCCACTAGTAGAAATATGGGAGTATCTTGAACGTGGGTCATCACCTCGAAGGCCGTAGGATTGGGAATAACTGTATCTTGGCCATCGGCCGCTAAGGCGTGCACCCGTGCCTACTGTGGGAAGCTCGGCTGCTGCATGGGCCGTTGTGGTGGCCTAACTTAAGGTGGTGGTGGACGGCGAAATTGCTGACTAGGCCCTATTACCCGTAGGGGCAGAATCTGCAAGGCCAGCTGTGGGGGCCTATTGTTGCACTGTGGTGGCGTGAAGCCAAGATCCCTCATCCTTGTGAAGCAATACGGCTCCGAGTGGTCAGTCCTCCTACAATAGCCGCACATCTATGTAGGTCGTGTAGAAGGAGCCGGTGCGACCACAAGCCTAGGCGGTGAATTCAGGCACGGACGCTTCCTGGTAAAAGAAGAGGACGATCCCTCTATCCTACTCCAGGGCCCCAACTGTGAACGGGTCTGCGCAACTCGCTCCTCATCCTGTTCCACCCGTATAGACATCTCAACAAGCTCGGCGTAGGTCTTGAGGTTTGTACAACACGTCTTCGAGCGGATGCCGCTCTTTAACCCTGCCGTGAACCGTCTCATCTTAATCGCTTCGTTGGTGATCATCATCTCGAAGGCGTGGAGGGAGAGTTCCGTAAAGCAGTTCTCATATTGAGTCACGCTCATCCTCCCTTGTTGGAGGCGGAGAAATTCATTCTCCCTCTCATGCGGATACAATTGAGGGATATACTTCTTATTAAAGTGGGCCTCGAATGCCTCCCACGTCCACATGTGGTTCTCAGGAATGGATCGGAGGACACTCTCCCACCACAAGTCCACCTCCTTCTCAAAGAGATATGAGACGAGCTCGACATTCTCCGCTTCAGAACAGTGGAGAGGCCGTAGTAGCTTAGTAACTCGGTTGAGCCAATATTCTGCTTTCTCAGGGTGGTGGGTGCCAACAAAGGTAGGCGGCCTATGCCTCTGGAACCGCTCATATAGGCTATTCGTGTTGGTCACGGGCGCCACCATGGCGGGTGGTTCCGGTTGCGGTATGCCCAAATTCTGGGCCATGGCTCCCATCATAGTGGCCATCATTTGTTGTTGTTGTTGCATAAGACGCAACATTTGGCCCATTTGATCCATGGCCAGTGTCGGAGGAAGTACGGGTACCGCGGCTTGCAGTGAAGCGCTTGGGGCCGCCTCTTGGGTAGTACTACCCGTATTCTGGGAACTATTCCCACCTAGGGGGCCTTGTTGATTGTCGAGGAGTTGGTCCCTCTCGACCAGGCCGCCATGAGGTAAGCGGACATATCGACCCTCCTCTCGCGGGTGCATTTCCTAGAAGATTGTCCATGGATATGTTAGATACTAAAAATATTGATCACCTCAAGGTCATGCCTAAATCCAGAGGACCCATACATATTCTACTCATGAACATAGGCAACCATACACACAAGCGCTTTTAAGGCATCAAGAAATTATTGAAGCAAACCCATACATTCATATAAATTTCAAAATGCCATTAGTATGGCCAGTTACATGCTACCGCACAGGTTAGAAGCATCAGTAAACATGCTAGACAGAAAGGAAAATACAATCTAGATAAACAAAGGTCCTAACTAACGTCCAGTACAGGGGATTAGGTCTAATTGGCTTAAAGCAACTACTAGCGATTCTCAAGGTCATGACTCTACTCGTCTAAGTCGGGGGAAAGTGGGGGTGCTTCTTCCCCTTTGCTGTAGTAGATCAGGGCCTTTATGGCCCGGTACATCTTCTTGTTCTATTTTTCCTGCTTCGCCTGGTTTCTTATTTGGGTCTCCTTAATCTCTGCTACCTCTTACCTAAGCGCATCCAAGCGCTCAAGTATATTTAGGATGGTAAGCGACTCTCTGACTTCTTCGATTTCTTCAGCCCTTTCCACCTCTTCCGCTTCATCTTCATTTTCATCATCATCGCTTCCATCACTATCCTCGTCATCTTTGTCCGGATCCCCGTATTGATCAATGCGGGCCTGTCACTGCTTGGGGCCTACTTTCATCTTGTTCAACATATCAACACCCAACAGCTCTGTCTGCACAAGAATTCCATCAGATCCACCCACCCCGTACCGCTGGGCCAGCTGACAAACCAAGTGGCCAAATAGAAGGCATACATCCTTCTGCTTCGACCTTGTAGCCCACACAATCTGGTGAAGTATCACACTAGGGAGGCACACATCCGCACCCCGCCCTACCTGATATAGAAACTCTACCATAAAGCGGGAGCATTCATTGCGATTTCCTACTCTTGGGCATACATTATGGGTGCAAATGTCGTGAAGGACCCGGTACCCTAAGGTCAGGTTGGATGAGTTCAGGCCCTACCCTTGCTCACCTCGATTCCATTTGGCAATGCGCCCACACAAAAAGTAGGTCCACTCATCGCGCGCCTGACTCGATTCTAAGTTTCTCTTATTAAGCTGTACCTCACCCTGAGGCACTCCGAGTACGTTGGCAATAACCTCCACCCCAATTGGGAGCCTCTTGCCTCCCACTAGCAGATCAAAGCCCAGTGGCTCGAATTCAGGGTTTCCAATCCGCATGTAAAAAGTCCTAACTCGCCCAGCATCCGTCTGGTAATTCCTGTAAAATATTGGACCCCAATCCTTGTCAACAAGGCGGCCAATGATGGAGAATTCATCGAACATGCTCTCCACCACGGAGGCTTCGAAGGCGACAGACGCACTAGAAAATTTCCCTCATCTTTAACTGACGGTTGGGAGGTTCTGCTTGCGAAAGCTCCTTGAGAGTCGTTTTTGCGCTTGGATCGTACTTCTGAAACCGTCTGCTCCTTTACATCGGCTCTTTAATTGTTTCGCCTTTCTCGGCTTGGTCCCGGCTCGGTGGGGGCCAGTCTCTTCTTCCCCATGAGGGAAAGAATCGCCGTAAGGGAGAAGAAGAAGATGACAGTTGCTAAGAACGTCATTTCCCTCGGCTATGACAGAGGGGGGTGTGAGAAATGTGTTTGGAGGAAGGATCTTGGGAATGACCTTGATAATGGATCTAGGAGATAAGTTGAAGATATTGGGTTTGGGAAGGGATTTGGATGGGTTTAAGAAAATGGGTTTGAGTTGGATATGAGAAAATTGGGAGTTAGTTGGAGAGGGTAGTTTTGATGTTGGGTTTGTGGATGGACTTGAGAATGGGTTTGGAAAAATGAAATTTGAGAATGGGTTTGAGATGAGGTTATGTAAGATGGAATAGAAGGTGAGTTAAGGATATGGGGTTTGAATAGGGATTGGGATTTGAGATGGGTTTGTTGGAATGGGAGTGAGAAATGATTTGAAGATGGCAAATGTGAAGGAGGAAAAGATGGGTTTGAAGAGGTGGGGTTTTGGAGAAGGTGGAGTGAGATGGGTTTGTTGAAATGGGAGTGAGAAATGATTTGAAGATAGCAAATGTGAAGGAGGAAAAGATGGGTTTGAAGAGGTGGGGTTTTGGAGAAGGTGGAGTGAGATGGGTTTGATGGAAAGAGAGATGGGTTGAGGGAAATAGAAGGGAGAGGGTTTTTCAGGGGCTTTAGGAGCAATGGAAGGAAGGGATATAGGGAGAATTAGGGCCTGTCAGCCTTTATTTGTAAGTAAAGTGGGTCCCACTCGTGTACATTGAAAAGGGAGGGAAAGGCCCAAATTTCGGGCGTCCGGCATAGGCTACGCCGCCCTCGGCATGGGCACACCGGCCCTCTAGCCGAACGGCGTAGGCAACGCCACTGTTGGCGTGGGCACGCTGGCCCTCTAGCCGTCCAGCATAGGCACGCCGCAACCCTAGCTCAGCCTCCTTGATTTGCGAATTCTCAGGCGCCCGTAAGGCCCCCCCGGGGCATGTCAAATATGAATTTGGGGTAGGAGAAGCTATTCTATGCAATGAGCCAGTGGTTTCGCGACGTTTCTCCTGGTTAGAGGTGAAAACCCGATTCACTCCCCTTCCTACCAATTTCGATAAGTTTTCACTTATCCTTGGGTTCCTATCCTCAAATGGATCAGAACCACCGGGTTTGGCCTGGTATTCACTCATTCAGTCAAGGTCGATGGTTTCGTCATGCTATTCACTTAATTTTCGGCCCATTTCCATCAATGAGTCGGTGTACCGTAAAACTCTCGGATGCGATTTCCTAGCGACGCTATACTCCCTCGCTCCCCGATTCTATCTCGTTGGAAGACTTGACCTTCGCTTACGATTGCCGGTTCGAGGTTTAAGAGGGTCCCTATCAATCTAAGTTCCTACTGTGTCTACCCTAACGTCAGCGGACGTGTTCATGAGTCTATGACCCATGGCCCCATCAATTCCAAACCATGCTTTGATACCAACTTATAACGCCCTGGAAATCGGAGGTCGTGCATACACTCGACTCCCGAATTCTCGAATGTCATTGATAACCGATTTTCATTAATGTACGTAATTAGGTTTAAAAGCGCAGCCTGGAATTTTCTAGAACATGAAGCACAACCACATAAGTCTACTGAAATGAAAGGAATCTATCATATATATAGGTCCAAAATATAAATGGGTCGCACAAGGCGTTGCCCAACCAAAACAACAAAAGAATACTATGCCAAAAAAGAATAAGGCTGAGCCCACAGCTAAACAATCCCAATCATGCCCATCAAGCAGATGGAGAGCCGTCCATCAACTGGAAATAGGATAGCTCGTCCTCCTCGTCGAAGCTCGCCTTGCCAGGCTCCTCTAGCCCTGAGTCGCCTGCATCTAGGAACGGGTCTGGTTGGTATTTTAAAACACCGTCCTAGAGTGGGAGTGAGTGATCAACTCAGTGGGTGTTATTACTCTTAAAATATCACAGGCATCAATTATAATATGATCTTAATGAAAGCAGTCAATCATAAACATCTAACTAATCTTATTAATGCACATGCATGTAGGATGATATGATGCATGCCCTCGCCACAACTCTCCTTTGAGCAACTTCATCCAACGATCACGTATGACAACACTCCCTCAAAGCGACCTCAAAGTGCCCTATGGCCGATTGAGGGGCCATATAAAATTTAGGAACAAACGGATGAACGGTTATGGGGTTTGAGTCAAAGGTTCCGATCTTTAAATGGCTCTGTGGGGGCTATTTCCGTTATTGGAGCGGTTTTGGTGGCCCTCTGGCCATAAATTTCATAGGATAGCTACTCCATGGGCCGATGAAGGGCCATGCAAAATTTGGGGACAATCGGATCTGGTCGTACGGGTTCGATTTGTGATCAACGATCACCGTTCCTCGATCAAGTCCCAGAGTTTGTGGGCGGGTGTAGGAAAATCCATTAGACCTTCACCGTAAATGTAGAAGAGATCCGACGGCTGGATAGCCTGGTATCTCGGTTTCATTTGTAAGTGCTAGATTCCGATCCTGGCATCGTTGGGGTGCATTTATCCGGTGTCAGATCTCACTTCTGGGTGTCCACCGGGTCCGTGGTCCACGATGGTCCCTAAGCCCAGTGAGATCTGTGCTTCCCTAATTTTTTATAATTTTCTGACCTTCCTGCATTGCGATATAGCCCATACGGGCTGTTGCTAAGTGCAGACAAGCCATCTAGCTTGACGGCCCCGCACCAGGTCCTGTCATGACCTGTTTGGTTTATTCTAATAGGCTATTCCTAGGTTAATTAGTTTATAGTACCCCACCGCAAATGGTTTAAACAAATGGTCCTGTGGAAAATCCTACGTGGACGCCCTAGGACACTATGCTGGTTGGACGGGATGTTACACCGAGCTTCAGATTGCTACTACGTTTCTAGTTGGGCATAAAACTTGAAAGGATTGCAACTGCAATTTGAGGGCTAGTTCCTTGTCATGAATGCCTGGTATCATGATTATAATTTGACCATTCCATCTTGATTAGACTGACTGCTCCCAATCAAATTGACTTATGTGTCCAGATGCAGCCTGAGGTCAGTATTTAGAATTTGGTCCTTTCCTCTCTGTTGAGCTAATAATCACATTTGAGTTCAATAGTGTAGCTAAATGCAACTTGAGTTGTTTCTCTAACCATGGAATTTCAAGTGCGTTGCTTTGACATTGAAATCTCACATGAAGCAGTATCTTTTTTGGTGTCTTCACTTTCCAGCAATATTGTCGAATGACATTAGCCATCTTGAGTGACCCAGGTTGCCTATGCGCATACTATATGCTAAGGCAACTGTCACAAATTGTGACTGTTGGGACAGTATGCCGTCACATACTATATATGCTATATTGTTGCTTCAATTTTGAAGGGACCACAGCCACTACTTCTGCTGCTGTTGTTAGGTAATTCTCTGACAATGATGATTAGTAGTGTCTTTCCTTGCAAAATATTCATTTTAGTCTAATCAACTCTTTTTGTAAAGTGTTGCTTGACTAATATGGCTCCAAAACTATTCCTTATATTGTTATTTGGACTCCTGGCTGAGCACTGCATGTTTAATTCATGCGGTGTCTTGTTGAGTACAATGCAACATTAGCATCAATCTGCTTCATGTTTATGCTCAGATTTGTTGATGATGTCCTTGATGTCTTGTGGAGAATGTAAGTTCTGGTTTCATCCTTGATGGCTTCCATATGTACTTGAGAAGTTTGACTCAATCTTTTTTCATTCTGGTTTCTCATTCTAGAGAATTTCACACTTTTAAACTGTTTAAGGGCCATGAAAGTTTTAGATGCCACGCCCCAAACCCAGAAATCGGATTCACAGAAATCCCCATCGCCGAACTCGGTGCCAACAGCCTCTGTGGTACCCCATTCTCAGCCCCCAGCATACATACGCCAGGTTCTGATCCTGAGATCATACAAGGAGAATTTTCCAACGTACATTTATCTCATGAGAAGCATAACCACAAGTATACCCAAATCATAAAGGCAACATCATCATCACATATCCACTAATATAATCATTTGGATACAATGCAGAAAGGGAAATACATATATATCGAAATCAAAGCTCAAAAGGACAGCTGCACGCTCCAAGCTTAACGCTGTTGCAACCTAACGCCACCTGCGCGCAGCTATCGTGCATAAGCTTACAAAAGCTTAGAGGGTGGTGAAAGTGTGTGCACAAGATAAGTGCCAAGTATACCATAAAGCCCATAAATCATACATCATCGAAATAAGCAAAAATACTGACAAGACATGAATCATACGATATCAGAGTAAGCAAAAATATACTGGTAAGTTCATGAGTGCTATCAGTCATACTAAGGCTATGCGATGCAAAACATAATAAGATAATAACAGATGCTGAAGATGCAATGCAATATGCAAATTCTAACGAGCCACAAACACCATCAACCTCATGCAAAAACATAGTAACCCAAAATGCTAAGTATTGCGGATGCAGTGTAATATGCGGTGCGAATGAAATGGCTATACTGGAATGTGAAGTTGGGATGATAGTACGTAGTATCGCAGGCTACGGGGTTCACCACAAGGGACTTCTATCCAAACCAGTCCCATACCTAAATTTGGATAGTCCGACTCAATGTGGTAAACTCTTAATCTCAGGTTAGTCGCGTGCTCAACCGAAATCCTGGTCATGTAAAGGTACATATGACAAATAGTTACACACCACCAGCCCGAGTGGATAGTGAATGAATGAATGAATGGATATGCAATTCCTGCACAATAAGTCCACATATCAGTATGGTTGCTCTCTGGGAAAATCACCGGGGTCTATTACACTCCACTCCGATTGCCTCCTCCCTAGCCGCACAGCCCAGTGAGTGGAAGAGACCTCACTATCCGCCTACCAATATCGGGCCCAGCTCGTCGATAGCGGACCCATTTACGAGCTGGTCATACTCAGCTTAGCTTATAGCCCCCTCACTCGGACAGATAAGGCCACACCCCCTTCCAACCGACCACGATACAGTGGGAGACACAACCTCATGGTATAGGTACCGGTGCTTATATTCCACTTGGTATAGACGTTGGAGCATCTCCTAGTATTAAGGAGGTTCTGAGATTTTCACCCAAGGACATCCTACGTGCCCACAATGCTAGAACCAAGCATTTTCGGTGTCCCATCTAGCCATCCACGATGTGTCTGTGGAGGCCACGGCCCTAATGTCGCTAGGACGTACAATGATCAAGTCACATATATGCGAGATGCATGAGTCACACTATCCAGTCATGCAGCAATTCTGCGCGTATGGCGCAATAATGTGGGCACTCCATCTCATAAGGAGTCCCGTAAATAGTCTGCCCAATGGCATATGTTATGATTAAACATTTCTCATATCATGCATACATATGATGCGTATGGGCATGAATCATGGAGTTATACTAAGCATTTTATATGGTGATGGACTATCCTCACAACGAAGATGGGCCTTGATGGCTTACACACAACAAGTATGGGCCTATCAATGGGCCCTAGGGAGAGTTATAATGTAGACATTTAACCAACATTATTCTTATAATGTGGACGTCAAACCAACATTGCTCCCAAGGCATGGCCCGCCATAGATGTCATTACATAACCCACAGTGTCACATTACAATGGGCCCCAACCCATGGGCTCCAAATACATCACAATGAGCCTTAACCCATGGGCCCTATACACATCACAGTGGGTCTCAACCCACGGGCCTTTATACATCACAATGGGTCTCAACCCATGGGCCCTAATATATCATAATGGGCCTCAACCCATGAGCCCTATAATACATCAAAATGGGCATAATCACATGGTCCTCATATATGTCAAGGTGGCCTTAACAACGGACCTCATACACATGATGGTGGGCCTTAATAGGTGGGCCTTAATAACGGGCCCTCATACACATCAAGGTGGGCCTCAATAACTGGCCCTCATACATATCAAGGTGGGCCTCAATAACGAGCCCTCATACACATCAAGTTGGGCCTCAATAACAGGCCCTCATGCATATCAAGGTGGGCCTCAATAACGGGCCTTGAATACATCACAATGGGCCTTGCTAAATGGTTGGACGGTTTGGATACAACACATGCATCACGGTAAGGGTCCACATGAACTATGGATCTGACTCATTTTTAGCTCATGCCATAAAATGAACTCTCAAATGGATGGACGGTTTTGGATGCAACACTTGCATCATGGTGGGTTCCACCAGATAGGTGGATCTGACTTATTTTTAACTCATGCTATGAAATGAACTCTCAAATGGATGGACGGTTTTGGATGCAATACTTGCATCATGGTAGGTCACATACCTCATGGTAGGGTCCACATGTGTGGCCCACCAGATGGAAGGATGGTTGGATATAACACAGATATGGTTGGGCCTACTGGCCGTCCAGCAAACGCCTGGATGGCATTGATAAAACACATGCATCATGGTTTCCATCGTCCACAGCCATGGACGGTGTGTGAACAAAACACATACATCATGGTGGGTCCCACGTGGGGCCCAACATAATGCTTGTTTGCAATCCAACCCGTTGGTAAGGTCACACTGACCTGGATGAAAAGGAAAGACAAATTTCATGATGATCCAAAACTTCTGTGACCCAGAAAAGGGTTTCAATGGCAGACGTTCAACCTCACTGTTTCCTGTGGTGTGGGCCACCTAAGTAACGTATATGGCTGATTTTTGGTAGGGGCCACTGCCCCAAGGGGACCCACAAACTGGACGGTGTGGCTGTTCAACATACATCACGGTGGGGCCCACGTATGGGACCCACCTAGCTGCCATCCACGTGCAGCAGGCGCTATCTGCAGGCCTCTGGCAGTAGCAGCGACCTGCTGCAAATTATATATATATATATATATACATATATATATATATATATTGTTTTCTTTTAAAATCCATTTTTCTGAGGTTTTTCTGTCGTAGGGCCCGCATCAAGGGAATTCACCCTGCCCATTGGATTCTACGGCTCAAGACAAGCCAAATGAGCCCAATATTCGCTATATTTTTGGCGCATCAAAACAACAGGGTGGATTTCAATGATAGACACACTGTTTGTTATAATATGGCCCGCCTGAGAGTCAGATTAACCTCATTTTTTAACTCAACGCCTAAAATGGTATAGGGAAAATGATGGACGACGGGGATTTAATTTTTACATCGAGGTGGGGCCTACATGGACAGCCCTCTCCAAAGCTTAGGAATCAAGCTAATATTTCTTTTTCCTTTCACGTCCAGCGTCCCTAGACGCTGGACGATTTGAGCATAACACATGTACAAAGGTGGGCCTTGCTCAGGTGGGCCACCAAGTGCTGGATGGTGTGGGTACAACACACATGTAAAGTGGGTCTCACCTACAGATGGCTTGGGAAAAATACATGCTTCATGATGGGGTCCATCCGGGTGAGCCACACGGCCATATCATACAACAATAAAAAAAATGAAAGAGAGGGAGAGAGAGAGAAAGAAAAGGTGGGACGCACGTGTGATGGAGGGACCCCGACATTATGGGCCCTCCCTTGCATGATTTAAAACATACAACAAGTGGGTCCCATTTCATATGGGCCCACCGATCAAAATCAACGGTGGAGATCCTTTCTCCACCGAAATAGAAGGTCTAGATGACCCCTTTTTAAGCTAGAAAATAAACATCATGATGGGGTCCATGGAGAATGGCCCCATCATGAAATGATCATGAAGATCAAGGTGGGCCATCGGCCACATCTTAGGGTCCAAAGTGAGATCCATACCATCGATTGGTAGGCCTCACCTGGCCCATGACAAAAACATGAAAACTAGCCTATAGAAGCACCCACTGTTCGATCTTCTCGGTCTGTTGGAATGCCGGCCTCTTGTACTTCACTTTGATGGAGAGGATGAGAAATGGATGGCTAGGATGAAGGATTTTGGGATGGGAAAGTGAGCCACACAAAATCACTTTTCTCTCACACTTGGGATGCTTGGAAGTCCATATGTGTGAAGAAAAGGAGAGAGAGAGAGAGAGAGAGGATTGTTGTAAGAGAAGTGATGGTTGATGGATGTAAGGTGATGGTGTACTTGACTAGCATGGGTGTGTAAGAGAGAGGGTGAGAAAGAGTTAACTTTGGGGTTGCTAGACTTGAGGCGAAAGAAAGCATTGATTGATTGATTGATTTGAGTGATTAATTGATGGGACATTTCGTAGAGATTCTCTTGGAATTGCAAACGCGCGGTGTTTTCTTCAAAACAAATGTCAGCCCACATCTTCCAGCCAGGGTATCGCATCGGTGCGTGAGTCGCTGCGTTGGAACCGCAGCGACGGTGCGGTCCCAATGATATAAGTTTCAAATTAAGCCGACTCAATTCTACAGGATACGACTTCGGGTCGCGCGCAAACGTTGATTATATGTCGCAGGTTGCCGGAATTCGCCGGGAATGATCGTAGGAGTCGACGGAACAGTACATACTAGGATACGAGTCTTACATTAGATCAAGCTGATATTTGTACCATTTCTGAAGGTCCATGGAAGAAAAAGAACCTGCCAGAATTTGGTATTGTCACTCAATGCATTGCGCTTCAAAGAGTCAATGACCAATACCTGACAAATGTTCTTTTGAAGATAAATGTCAAGGTGAGCTGTCACTGAAATGTCATGTCCCTTTCCTTCCCTCAAAGAGTGAAAGTACTTGTTTCAATTTTCTTGGATGGATGATGAATGAAAATAAAAAACTTATAATATATATATATATATTATCAATAGATGATACCTTGTTTAGGGGGACATGAAATTCTTGTAGCTTATAGTATGGTGCCCCAATATTGGTTGTATGTTACTAGTATGTAGTAGATAATACTAGGTTCAATATTAGATAATAACCTAAACCTAAACCTATAACCTACACTTATAACCTAAACCTGTAACCTATAACCTAAACCTATAACCTAACCTAAACCTATAACCTAAACCTACACTTATAACCTAAACCTAAACCTATAACCTAAACCTATAACCTAAACCTAAACCTAAAACCTAAATGTATTCTCAAATCCCTAAACCTAAACCTACACCTAATCATAATCTCAACTCCTTAACCTAATCCTAAACCTAAACCTAAACCCGAACCCAAACCCGATTTCATAAACCTAAATGTCATGCCCTAAACTCGGAAACCGGGCTCACAAAATTCCCGATCGCTGAATCTGGCGCCGACAGCCTCCGTAGTACCCCATTCTCGGCTCCTGGTACCTATACACCAGGTTCTGATCCTGGGATGTTATAAGGAGGATTTCAAATCATCAGTTCGATTATAATGAGCATATCCAAAACATAACCCACGAACAATAACCACAAGAATACCATCACAAAATTCACTATGATTAAAAATTTTAAGTACAATGCGTCTGAAGGAAAATATAAGATAGTGCGAATAACAAAACTCTAAAGGCTCGACCGCACGCTCCTGTTGCTGCTATGCTACAGCTGCGACCTGGCATCACCTGCACACATCAATCGTGCATAAGCTTATAGAAAGCTTAGAGGGTGGTGTAAGTGTGTGCGTAATATGAGCGTGCTCAGGATGCAAGGTCAGAGGAATGCAAGATCATGCTAATGAACACATGTATGTAATATATCAAGGTCATGCGGTGTGAAGCATGAATGCGATCGGCCACATCAACGCCATGCGATGCAGAATGCAAGTCAAGCATGTCAATCCTCATCCACATATCAATGCAGCTCCTCACTAGAGCATCAAATCAGTGTGGTTCTCAGTATGGATAATCACCGGGGTCAAGTACACTCTACGCCAGCTTGCCACCCCTATCCGGACGCACAACTGGGAGGGTGGAAGAGACCTCACTATCCGTCTGTCAATATCGGGCCCGGCTCGTCGATAGCGGACCGATTCCTCAAGCTGGTCAAACTGAACCTAGAAATTGCCCCCTCACTCAGGCGGGTAAGGTCACACCCCTTTCCAACCGACCACAACACAGTGGGAGACGCGGCCTACTGGTATATGGCCCTCGCGCGCTCATGTATCCACTCAGTCTCGACGTTGGAGTCATCCTCTGGTACCATCGGATTTAGGAATTTTCACCCAGGGACATCTATGGCGCCCGTATGCTAGAACCAAATATTTTCGGTATCCAATCCTGCCATCCACGATGTGTCTGTGGAGGCTATGGCCTTGATGTCGTTAGGGCATACAGTAACTACAATCACACAAATGCAAATGCATAAGTCACACTATCAGTCATGCAACAGTCCTGCGTGTACCATGCACTTATATGGGGCAACTCCGCCTATCAGGGAGCCCATAAACAGTCTGCCCAAAGGCATATGCTATGATCGGTCACTCCTCACATCAGGCATACATATGATGCGAATGATCATGAATCATGGATCTATACTAAACATGTATAAAGAGATGGGCTCTGTGTAGAACAGAGATGGGCCTAGACGGCCTACTTACCACAAGTATGGGCCTATCAGTGGGCCTTAGGGAGAGTTATAATGTGGATATTTAACCAACATTATCCATTCAATGTGGACGTCAAACCATCATTGCTCCCAAGATATAACCCACTATAAAATCAATACATATACCATGGTGGAATCACACTACGATGGGCCTTATGTACGTCCTATTGGGCCTTGACCCATGGGCCTCCAGTACATCAAATGGGCCTCATACATGGGTCTCGTATGTACATATCAAGGTGGGCCTCAATGACGGGCCACAAATGCATCAACATGGGCCTTGCATACATCACAATGGGCCTCATAATATGGGCCCTATACAAATCAAGGTGGGTCTCAACAAGGACCACCAATACATCAAAATGGGCCTCAACAATGGGCCTAAAATTATCTCCAAAATGGTTGGACAGTTGGATGAAACACATGCATCATGATGGAGCCCACTCTAATGGAGGGTATGGTTTACAATACATATATAAGTGGGTCTTATGTGGGGCCTACCATAATGTTTATTTCCCATCCAACCCATTGATAAGGTCATTTAGACCGAGGCCCACAGTAATGTTTATTCCAAGCAACCTAGGGCCCAACATAATGTTTATTTTCCAACCAACTGTTCATAAGGTCATGTGGACCAGGGTAGGACCCACTGTAATATTTATTTTCCACCCACCTGGGCCCACTTGTAATATTTATTTACATCCAACTTGTACATAAGGTCATGTGGGCCAGGGCCCACCATAACGTTTATTTACATCCAACCTGTACATAAGGTCATGTGGGCCAGGGCCCACCATAACGTTTATTTACATCCAACCTGTACATAAGGTCATGTGGACCTGGGTGGGACTGGGGCCCACCGGAGCATATATTTGTCATCCAACGGTTCATAAGGTCACGTGGACCAGGGGGGTAGGGCCCACTGAAATATTTATTTGCCACCAACGTGTTGGTTGGTCACGTGGGCAGGAGCCCATGATATTTATATGTCGTCCAACCTGTTTATAAGGTCACTTAGACCTGGTGGTGGGTGTGGGGTCCACCAAAACATGGTTCACAAATCCAGCCCACCCATTATGTGGGTCCCACCTGGCTGACGGTCCAGACCAAGTTTCAGCAACATCCAAAACTCAGGTAGGCCCCACCAAATGTTTTTATATGTTTAGTCATGTCTTCACATGGTTTTAAATAGTGTGGCCCACCTGAGTTCCGTATACAGCCGATTTTTGGGGCGGCCCCTTGGCCAGAGGAGACCCATCAAATGTATGGTGTTGATGGCCGAAACGCATCAAGGTGGGGCCCACAGTTGGGCCGTGAGGGCCCTGCTCGGTCCGTCCATCAGGCAGCCAGCACAGGGGCTGCCTGCGCCTTCTGTCAGTGACAGCAGTTGCTGCTGCTGTTTTTTTTTTTAAATATTATTTTTCTGCAGTTTTTCACAGGCGGGGCCTGCATCAGCAAGATCCACACCAGTCATTGGCCCCTGTGGCTCGATACAAATCTATCGAGACCAATATTGAATGGTTTTCTGATGTACAGCAACATCGGGGTGTATTTCAATGGTAGGAAACTTGTTTGCTATGCTAAGGCCTACCGTAAATTCGAATTGAGATCATTTTTCAACTCAACGCCTAAAATGATCTGGGAAATAGGATGGGCGGCCTAGATTAAGTACATGAATCAAGGTGGGGCCTACCTAAATGGTCCACCCAAAAAGTGACTTTTCTTTCTTTATTTCTTTCTTTCTTTTTTTTTTAGTACACACCCACGTCAGTGTACACACTCCATGTTAGTCTCGTCCATCCAGCGTCCAGGGACGCTGGATGGCATGGATAAACACATGCATGGTGGTGGGTCCCACATGGACGTGGCCCACCAACTATATGTATATATATATATATGTATATCTATATAATAGCATAATATAAATATAATATATTGTGTGTGTGTGTGTATATATATATTGCAGGTGGGACTTCCCACCAGACGGTAAATGTGGTGGGCCTCACCATTGATGAATGGAGTGGATTTAACATGATTTGGTGGGGCCCACTTCATTCTAGGGAGAGGAAGGAAAGAGAGAGAAAGAGAGAGAGAGATATATATACGGTGATAGGGAGGAGGGACCCCGCCACTATGGGCCCTCCATTGATACAACACACACATCAAGTGGGTCCCAGAACAAGTGGCCCTTAAAATTGAAAACAACGGTAGATCACCCACCTCGTTGGCCTCCTTCTTGATCCCTTGAACTCCTTTGCTCCTATGCTTGACTTTTAACGGTGGATGATGGACTTTTAATGGTGTAGATGAAAGATGAGAGGGTGGGCTGCACTTGTGGTTTTTTTAGAAAAACTTGAGGATGCTTGGACGTGTGAAATTTTGTTGTTTTGAGAGATTTGAGAAATGAGAGAGAGAGTGAGATGATGGGTGATAAGAGGTGATGGAGTGATGTAAGGAGAGGTGATGGGAGGTATGGTTTGGTTTGAAAATTGGTAAAAGAGGGATGGGTAGGGAGAGACAGAGTTGACTTATGGAAAAGAGAGAGATGGGTTGCATGTACTTGACTTGTACTTGAGGTATGAAGTGTACTTGATTGATTGATGGGACATGTTATAGAGATTCCCTCGTAATTCGCAACATGCGGCGTTTCTTCGGAATGAACGCAGGTCCACGTCTGCTGGTCTAGGTATCGGTTCGGTGCGCAAGTTACGGCGTTGGAACTGCGGCGACGGCGCGGTTGCTGTGATACAAGTTTCGGATTGAGCCGAAGTCGGTGTGCGGGACCTGACTTAGGATCACGCGCAAACGTCGATTATAGTGCGAAGGTTACCGAAATTAGACCGAAAGAACTGCGGAAGCTAACGGAATGGTACGGACTAAGACACGGGTCTTACACTAAACCTACACCTATTCTCAATTCCCTAAACCTTAACCTATAACCGAACCTAAACCAAAACCTATAACCTACACTTATAACCTAAACCTATAACCTTAACCTAAACTTAAAACCTAACCTAAACCTTAACCTATAACCTATAACCTAAACCTAAACCTCTATAACCTTAACCTATAACCTAAACTTATAACCTTAACCTAAACCTATTCTCAAATCTCAAAACCTATACTTATAATCTAAACCTAAACCTAAACTTATAACCTTAACCTATAACCTATAACTATACTTATAACCTAAACCTATACTTATAACCTTAACCTAAACTTCAACCTGAAAATTGATGGAGCAGACCCGGATGTGCGTCGAAGCTATACGGATGAGCAGGGGTCCCTAGAAAATGGGAACCGCTGTTATGACCATGATAAAGCTGTTCTTTTCCTATGGACAGCATTAGAGGGGCCTGGCCATTTGGACAGGTCGTGTTTATGTATTTGCTCGAAATTAATGGAGCAGACCTGAATGTGCGTCGGAGTTATCCAGATGTTGAGCGGGGGTCCCTGGAAAGTAGGAACCGCTGTTATGACCATGATGAAGCTGTCCATTTCCTATGGACAGCATTAGAAGGGCCTGGCCAATTGGAGCAGGCCGTGTTTATATCTGTATTTGCAGGGACCACACCCTTAACCTATAACCTAAACCTATTCTCAAATCTCAAAACCTATAACTACAACCTAAACCTTAACTTAAACTCAATTCCCTAAACCTTAACCTATAACCTAACCTAAACCTAAACTTATAACCTAAACCTATTCTCAAATCCCAAAACCTATAACTATAACCTAAACCTTAACCAAAAACCTATAACCTAACCTAAACCTAAACCTATAACCTTAACCTAAACCTAAACCTAAACCTATTCTCAAATCCCTAAACCTATAACCTAAACCTAAACCTAAACCTAAACCTATAACGTATAACCTGTAACCTAAACCTATTCTCAAATCCCTAAACCTATAACCTAAACCTATTTAACCTATAAACTAAACCTAAACCTTAACCTAAACCTATAACCTAAACCCATAACCTATAACCTAAAACCTAAACCTAAACCTAAACCTTAACCTATAACATAAACCTTAACCTATAACCTATAACCTAAACTCAATTCCCTAAACCTTAACCTATAACCTAACCTAAACCTAAACCTAAACCTATAACCTTAACCTAAACATAAAACCTAAACCTAAACCTATACTTATAACCTAAACCTATTCTTATAACCTAAACCTATTCTCAAATCCCAAAACCTATAACCTAAACCTAAACCTTAACCTAAACCTAAACCTATAACCTAAACCTAAAATCTAAACCTAAACATAAACTTATAACCTAAACCTAAACCTAAAACCCAAACGTAAACCCGATCTCGAACCCGAACCCAATTTCCTAAACCTAAACCTTAACGTATTCTCAAATTCCTAAACCTAAACCTACACCTAATCTTAATCTCAACTCCCTAACCTAAACCTAAACCTAAACTTGAAAACCCAAACCTAAACCCGAACCCGATCCCGATTTCCTAAACCTAAACTTATAACCTTAACCTAAACCTATTCTCAAATCCCAAAACCTATAACCTAAACCTAAACCTTAAGCTATAACCTTAACCTATAACCTAAACCTATGACCTAAAACCTTAACGCATATCCTATAAACTAAACTTATAACATATAACCTAACCTTAACCTAAACCTTAACCTATAACCTATAACCTAAATCTAAACCTAAAACCTAAATGTATTCTCAAATCCCTAAACTTAAACCTACACCTAATCCTAATCTCAACTCCCTAACCTAAACCTAAACCTAAACTTGAAAACCGAAACCTAAACTCGATCCCAAACCCGAACCCGATTTCCTAAACCTAAACCTTAGCCTATTCTCAATTCCCTAAACCTATAGCTTATAACCTAAACCTAAACCTTAACCTAAACCTAAACCTAAACCTTAACCTAAACCTAAAACTTAAATGTATTCTCAAATTCCTAAACCTAAACCTACACCTAATCCTAATCTCAATTCCCTAACCTAAACCTAAACCTAAACTTGAAAACCCAAACCTAAACCCGATCCCGAACCAGAACCCAATTTCCTAAACCTATAGCTTATAACCTAAACCTAAACCTTAACCTAAACCTAGACCTAAACCTTAACCTAAACCTAAACCTAAACCTAAACCTATAACCTTAACCTAAACCTAAACCTAAAACCTATGACCTAAAACCTTAACTTATAACCTATAACCTAAACTTATGACCTATAACCTAACATTAACCTTAACCTAAACCTTAACCTATAACCTAAAACCTAAACCTAAACCTAAAACCTAAATGTATTCTCAAATCCCTAAACTTAAACCTACACCTAATCCTAATCTCAACTCCCTAATCTAAACCTAAACCTAAACCTAAACTTGAAAACCCAAACCTAAACCCAATCCCGAACCCGAACCCGATTTCCTAAACCTAAACCTTAACCTATTCTCAATTCCCTAAACCTATAGCTTATAACCTTAACCTAAACCTATTACCTTAACCTAAACCAAAACCTATGACCTAAAACCTTAACCTATAACCTAAACTTATTAAACCTATAACCTATAAGCATCCAGCTGTGGTGAACTGATAGAAGTTATGTATTTAGGGATTCTTGTCCCCCTTATGTAAATCACATCCTCCTTCTCTTAATAAAGATTGTGGCTTATGACTGCAAAAATCCAAGTAGAAATTTCATCGAATTCGGATATCAATGAACTGTGAATCTTACTTGACCATTGATAGGCGCACTCTAATTTGTATTATAATCTTGTTTTGGAAACACTCTTTGTTCTTTTGGAGGATCTTAAGAATTCTTTTAATGTGTGGTTATGTTCTTGGGTTGTGTTGGTATGATGAAGACTATGGAATGTTGACTAGTTTGAAGGGTTTTGTTTTGTTTTTGTTTTTCTTCCATTTTCCTTTTTCTTAAAAGCCTCTTTGTTTGCTTCTCTGCGTTCTTGTTTTGGCACTCAATGTTAGGCATGCATGCAATCTTAGATTGCTCTACCTTCAAAGTAGTCATTGTTAAAGTACATGATATTGTCTATAGTTGTACATGTACAACTACACACGCTATAAATAAGTATATGATGGTTATGGTCCCTTCAGAGCTCTGGCCTGTGCCGCGCTTAGGACAAGCAAGGGCAATACCCAAGCACCAAAATTCTAATATTTTATTTGTTAATTGATTTCAGTTGATTAAACTATTCACTTTTCATGGATTTGAGCCAGTTATTTGTAATATATTAAGGGTTGACTAAACTAGTCTTTTCTTGGATTGAATCCGGTTGTTTGTAATATATGCAGGAAGGGCTCAAAAGAAGGTTAAACAAGAGAAGATACCAAGTAGCCATTTCAAGGCAAGGCATAGCCAACAGTTGAAGTTCTGGTTAATTTCTTTTGTATGGGTCCTAGTTTAGGGGGGGAAGTGTTTAGTTAGGAGGGTTAAAGTCAATTTTTGGAGTGGGCCACTTGGGTCATTTCCTCTTTCATTGAATTGAGTTTTTACCAATTTTGTGAATAGGATTCTTATCAAACAATAGTGTGAATTATTTTTTGAATGACTATCAGGTGCAAGATTATAATAATAATAATAATAATTAATCAATTTTTTTTATAGATATTTTAGCGACGGACTAAATCCGTCGCTAATTTCTGAACATTGAAAATAACGACGGATTCGAGGTCTGTCGCTTACTCATATCTAATTTCTGACCATAGAAAATCGACAGATATGAGGTCCGTCGCTTACTCATATTAGCGACGGGCCTTACCGTCGCTTATGTTTTTAGTGACAACTAATTTTTTGAATATTACCGACGGATTTTTTTAATTTTTACCACGGATTTTATCCATCGCTATGATGCGACGGACTTTATCCGTCGCAGATTAAATGACGGATTTTCTCCGTCGGGAAAAAAGTCCCAGTAAACAGTGACGGACCACGCGACGGACAAAGTCCATCGTTTATTTGGTTTTACGACGGATTTGGTCCGTCGCAAATCAGCGATTTTGGCGTAGTGTGTTTTAACAACAGAAAATTATTCAGTTAATTGTGGCCCATCTAACGAAGGGACAGATATGAATATTAGGATAAGGAATCTACGTAATGGTAGCTAGTTACATAGTTAAGGAATTTACGTAGTTAATTCATTCGCATTTAATACGGGCAACCTCTGGAGGAGGTGGATTGCCTACAGCCTAGGTGGGGCCATAATGTTTGTGAGAAACCCACTCATCCATTCGTTTTTTCAGCTAATTTTAGTATATGAGCCCAAAATTGAGGCAGATCTGAAACTCAAGCCAGCCACTAAATACGAAACAGTGGACTAAAACATTTGTGAGGCCACAAGTTTTGGATCAGCTAATATTTTGCATTTCACTTCATCCCAATTTGAATGGTGACCTTATGAAAGGTTTGGATGGCATATAAACATCACGGTGGACCTAAAAATATTTCTACGGTAGTTATTTACCTCCTCATTTTTTCCTGTCGTGTGTAGGGGTGTACACGAACCGAGTTAGCTTGCTCGATTCAACTCGAAAAAGCTTGATTCGACTCGGTTCGAAGCTGAATTCGAGTTGTGTTGAGCTGATTTTTTTGAGCTTGAAAAAATTTGGAACCGAGTTCAAGCTTGCCCGAGCTCAACTTGACTCAGATCAAACCCCAACTCAAATCGAACTTGGATCGAAATAGTTCGGTGACTCGGTTACTTTGATATTGATGTTGCTCACCAAGTGCTTGATGAAATGACTCAACAAAGTATCGGCTAATGACAAGGAAGGAATGTATGTGAAACAAATATCATTTTTTCTTGATTTTGATGTTGCCTAAAAGGTGTTGGATGAAATACTTGTAAACAGTAACATACAGTGAGAAATTGACAGTGCACGGCACGTGTTTAGGCTTGATTTTGGCTCGAACTGGCCCAAGTTGCTGACCAAACCAAGCCGAGCTAGCCAGTCAGGCTCGAATACCAAGCCGAGCCGAGTTCGAGCTGGGGTCAGCTAGTGGCCGAGCTAAGGCCAGCTCGACTCGGTGTACAACCCTAGTCGTGTGGCTTGCTAAAGTTTTAATTGTCTTATTTTTGGACTCACCTCGTAAAATGAGGTAACAAACCAATGGACGATATAAATTTCTTACAAATATCATGGTAAGCCCCACCTAGCTCGGAACTTTGGGAAACATATTCCCTATAATGGAATAAAAAATGAGGCTTACTATGATGTTTGTGAGAGATCTACCATGCATGTCCATTCATTTTGATGGCTGATTTTAGGACATGAGAGCAAGAAAAGGTAGATCTAAAACTCAAATGGACACATTGAAAGGAAACAATGGAATTGAACGCCCTATCATTGAGATATGAGACCACAAAAGTTTTGGATTAGATTAATATTTTTGTTTTCTTTATTCATAACAGTGGAAATCACTTTATAAACAATTTGCAGTATAAAATTCATGATAACCTTTGAAGATTTCAACTGAGGCATTTTCCTCTTGCCCATTTAAGATTTAGATCTGCTTCATTTTTTAACTTATATATTACCTTGAGTTGGAAAATTCATCTTTTGGCTTATATCTCACTGCACAAACATCGACAGGGGCTACCGGGATTCTAACCACGGTCACTGCGAGCAGGACGTCTGCGTCTTGCGTAAAAAAAGTCCAAAAGCTGTTATCTGCGACCAGCACATATGCCTGAGTCCTCCGTGACACCTGTACTCAACCCGTCAACCCTAGAAGCGGATTCGCTGGTGTACCACATGTCAGTTATATCCAAACCGTCCATCCATTTTGTGGGTCCCATCATGAGGTATGTGTTATATCCAAACCGTCCATCCATTTTGTGAGCTCCTTATAAGGCTTGAGACGAAAAATAAGACAGATCTAACGATCAAGTGGACCACACTGAAAAAAGCAGTGGAGGATTGAACATCTACCATTGAAACCCTTTTGGGGTTCGCAGAAGTTTTGGATCAATATGAAATTTGTTTTTCTTCTTCATTCATGTCTTTGTGACCTTATTAATAGATTAGATGGAAGCTAAACATTATGGTGGGGGTACAAAATTTTCAACGGTGAAAATCATTATCTCCGTTGTTATTTGTGGTGTGGTCCAGTTGATCTTTGCATATGATTTTTTGGATAGTACTCTAAAATGATCTTAAAAAGTGGATGAACGGTGTGAATATAATAAATACATCATTGTGGGGCCATGTAACTTTGTTCTCCTTTCAACCGAATCGTATGATTTGAAGCCAAGGAGAATCAGCGCTCGCCTTCGCACGACACGTACCTAGACAAGGTGGTGATTGGCCGGTGTACGACACACCAGCTGGTGTAGTTACCTGTCCTGCGAAGACGAGCGCTCCTCAAGCTGAGTTGTGAGTTCGAAGTCACGTGGGTCGTGCGAATACCAGCTCTACAGCTGGTGTAGGTATGGGTCATACGAAGACCAGCACTGACGCTCCTCGTGTGGTAGACTGAGTGAAAGATACCTTGTTACAACAGTGAGGTCTTGGTATCGATTCACTAGTGGGGTGGCTAACAGTGCAGTGTGAACTAACACTCAGGACTGTATAACTCGAGTTGAGTTGAGGTGGGTCAAGCTTGGCTTGACTCGTCCATGCTATACTCAAGTTCGAGCTCGAGCTCAAGCTCGCCCTCAATCTCAACATTGAAGCTTGGCTTGTTTCCCAAAGCTTTTGAGTCGAGTTCGAGTTGAGCTAGTGGTTCGAGTCAAGTCTACCTCCAATTGAGTTAGGCACGTGTTGCTCGAAGTTGCCGAGTGGGCTGCGTGGGTTGCTCGAAGAGATCAAGAGAATGAGATAAAGAGAAAGATAGAGAAGGGCAAAGATACTCGGATAGGCGGAGATGGCGACCGGCGGGGTGGTGGGTGCGGCCGTGTGGGCTGCGACATGCTGGATAAGTTAAGGGAAAGAAAGAGATGGAATGAGACCGCTAGGGCAGTCAGGTAGGTTTTTTTAGTAAAAACTTGTAAGTTTTAATTTTTTTTAAAAAAAAGTTAAATATATTATATATATTTAATATTAATATAATATATAATATATAATATATAATATTAACATATATTACTCGAGCCGATTCAAGCTAGTCGAGTTGAAATAGCTCGTGATCAAACTCAACTCAAGCTTTAGAAAACAAGCTTAACTCGCCCCGAGTCAGCCTTTCAAGCCGAGTCAATCCAAGCTGACTTAAGTCGACTCGAGCTACTCGACTTGTGTACAGCCCTACTAACAGTGGGTGTACTAACAAGCTAACCAAAAAAAATGTATGGGCCGTACGAAGACAAGCACCGACTGTCCTTGAGCTCCGAGTTGCATGAACAATTCAAAAGATATCAAAGTTACATAGGCCCCACAATGATGTATTTATTATATCCACACCGTTCATCCATTTTTCAAGATCATTTTAGAGTACCATCCAAAAAATGAATCATATCCAAAGATCAAATATACCACTCCACAAATAGCAGCGGAGATAATAATTTTCACCGTTAAAATTTTCATAGGGTCCACCATAACATTTATTTTTCATCTAATATGTTCATAAGTTCACAAAGACATGGATGAAGAGGAAAAACAAATTTCATATTGATCCAAAACTTCTGTGAACCCCGAAAGGGTGTCAATGGCAGACATTCAATTCCCCACTACGTTATCCAGTGTGGTCCACTTGACCGTTGGATCTATCTTATTTTTTATTCAAGCCTTTACAACGAGCTTGCAAAATGGATGGACGGTTTAGATATAACACATACCTCATGAGGGGACCCACAGAACTTGCTTACGTTAATACCCTAGCTATATGGATGGTGTGTGGTACACCAACCAATCCGCCTCCAACATACCATGTGTATGATGGACACGGATTGTGCACTACCTCCGCCCATCCCTAGCTCCAAATGAGCAGTTCTATGGGCAGGCCCACCATGATGCATCTGTACATCCAAGTCGTCTATCCCTTTTCTCAAATTATTTTAAGGCATCAAAACAAAAATGAAGTAGATCCAACAGTCAAATGGACCACACCACATATGACTCTTGCATTTAATGCAACTGACATTTAATGCTTTGTGCATTTTAATGCAACCAAGCTTATTATTTGGTGTGGTCCACTTGAGCATTGGATCTGCTTCATTTTTGTGCTCATGCCTTAAAATAATCTGAGAAAAGGAATTGACAGCATGGATGTATAGATACATCACGGTGGGCCCGCCCACAGAACTGCCCGTTCGAAGCTAGGGACGGGTAGGGGTAGTACGCCATCGGCGTCCGTGTATGATATTATATCCGAAGGGAATGGATTGCTACTCCCCCTGCCACCAACCCCATGGCAAGCGCGAATTCCCTACGAAAGCCTTCCGCAGGAACTATCTGCGAGTGGAAGTTAGGTGGGACCCACTGTGATGTGTATGGGAAATCCACTACGTCCATCAGTTTTGCAATATCATTTTAGATGATGGGCCCTAAAATTAGGGGTGCACACAGTTCGGTTCCGGTTTCGAAACTGGAACCGAATAGTTAAGGAGATAGATGAATTGGTCACTGCCAGCTGTTGATATGGACCATTCATGTGAAGGGGCCACCTTTAGTTCTCATCCCTTTTGAAACCAGATCCGAACCGTGTGCACCCCCACCTAATATGATCTAAATCCAAGACTCAACTGATCCGTACATCAGGTAAACGTGTATAGGTAAATTCCTACCGTTGAAACCTTCCTGGGGTCCACCTTGTTGTTTATATACCATCCATACCATTCATAAAGTAATTCCTACTAGGATGAGCTGATAACATAAAAATTATCCTGATTCAAATCTTCTGTAGCCCCATGCCTGTTTCAACAGTGGACATTCAATCCTCTGTTGTGTGACCCATATGAGATTTGGATTTCCGTCTGTTATGGGTCTATGTCATAACATGATCTTTCAAAACTGATGGACGTGTTGGATTTACGATAAACATCACGGTGGGCCCCACCTACTCCCCCGTGGCTGTTGGTCGATCGGTGCTCTGTGGGCCCACCATGACGTATGTGCTTCGTCCACTCCATTCATTCATTTTTACAGATCATTTTAGGGCTTGAAACAAAAAATGATAAGAATATAAATCTCAGTGGACCACACCATATAAAAACAATAGCGATTGGATATCCACCGTTAAAATCCTCCTAAGGCCCACTGTACTGTTTATTTGACATTCAATATGTTGATTAGGTCATACAGACCTAGATGAAGGGAAAAAAACAAAGATCAGCTCGATCCAAAACTTTTATGGTCCCCAAAAAGTTTTTAATGGTCGAAATTCATTCAACATTGTTTCCTGTAATGTGGTCCACTTGAGATTGGGATATACTTCATTTTTTCTCTCACGCAATAAAATGATCCATAAATATTGATGGACGGCGTGGATGAAACACATTCATTATGGTGGGGCCCACAGAGCACCGACCACCAGCCATTGGGGGAGCAGCCAATCCGTTTCCACATCCGGAGGTGGATTTCCTGCCAAAGTCTTCCGTAGGAAGTTCCTGTGCTGGAAATGTAGGTGGGGCCCACTGTGATGTTTGTGAGAAATTCATTCCGTCCCTACGTTTTTTGAGATCATTTTAGCATGCAGGGCAAAAAATGAGCTGAATCCAGTACTCAAGTTGGCTTCACTGGAGGAAAAGGTGGGTAGGGAAATTCCTCCTTTGAAAACTTCCTAGGATGAACAATTATGTTTACATCCCACCCTAACCGTTCTTAACGTCATTCCTACTGAGATTAACTTAAAACACAAATATTAAAATGATTCAAAACTTCTTTGCCCCGCGAATATTTCAACTGTGAACGTTCAATCCTCACATTTTCGGCCCACTTTAGTATTGGATCCCTCTCATTTTTTACCCCATGTCTTAAAATGATCTCAAAAAACGTATGGACAGAATGGATTTCTCACAAAAATCACGGTGTGCCCCACTTAGGTTTCCAGCGCAGGAACTTCCTGCGAAAGCCTTTGGCAGGAATTCTGCGTCCACCATATCCGTCCTTCGGATGGGCCCTTAATTATTAAGCCCTCTGACCAAAAACCCTTATCGTGTGTATGACACATCATATCCGTCCTTCGGATGTAGTCCCTTAATTCATGTGGACTACACAACAGGAAACAAAAGGGTGAAGATCCCAACCATATGTTTGTATGTGGGGCCACCATGCTGTGTACATTACATCCAATGCGTTCATCAGGTGCTTCTCACCAGGATGGAAAAATCAAACGCACGAAAACTCAAAGATGCGCACGTGTAAGGAGGACACGTGTATGGTGTGATCTTGCATTGTTTCATGTGGTGTGATCTACCTGACTTTTGGAGCATGATGAAATTTTATATGTACGGTTAAAATAATGGACGGAATGGATATAATACGCACAGCATAGTGGACCCGAAGGGATCAGATGGCATACAAGCGGTGCACAGCAGCTATTGCAGACGATCTTGTCTCCAGCTCATGTAGAATCTCTTGTTGACCCGAGACCTTGACATACTTGAGAGGTTGCTTGGATGCCTGTAAACTCCTTTTAAGTTGTAAAGGGGTTATTTGTGATCTAATTACTCAGGCTGTTTCGATGCATGTATTTTCCTATGAAGACTTTATAGGGTGTAAATATATTATAACTTTTACGGTAAAAAGGTATCATACATGTCAGAACATAATGGTTAATATACACTCATGGTATGTGGGGCCACCGTAATGTATACGGTATGTCCAACATATTCATTGTGTATTTCCATTGATGCTCTTTTATGGCCTTAAAAAAAGCAGCTCATCCATTATCAAATGGACCACACGAGGGAAGGATGGGACGTCCACTATTAAAAACCTCTAGATTGCATTTGAGGCCCATTGTGATGGGTGGAAGATATCTAATATGGTTAGTATGTGCATGCTTTAATGCTCTCTTAGGGCCCTAAAAAAATCAAGTCTTTCTTATATGATTTTTACATATTTTGGAAGGTTCATTGCCCAAGCTCTCTAAGTATGAATACTCACTTTATTCATTGTAAACATTTTACGGGCTAGCCAAACACAAAATCTGTTTACACGTAAATGGATAAATACTTAAAAGCCAAACGGAATAGCATGTAAACCGATTACACTTGAAAAGACACCTGAAACTCTTTTCAAGTGTAATCGGTTTACAACTAAAAAAAACTACATGCATCCAAACGACCCCTAACAAAGAAAAAATAATGTAGCCACATGTAAATTTGTGCACATGATGTGAAAATTGTGTCACCTGCATGCTCATCATAGAAGATTTAATGGCCCGCCTTCATCTATCAATCTAGACTGTGTCGATTTATGTAGGCCCATAAATGGAAATTACCCTGGTTCAATAGAGATAGTCATATCAGTAACCAATATGGTCGTTTGGATCAGTTACATGACTTGAATGGGATTAAGCAGTTCCAAAATGTATTTTGGATGCTTGGGAAACAAAAAATAGTAAGAAGAAGAAGGCACGTACGTGTGAGAGCACATGCAAAGGGACACCAGCTTGGCACGCATGTGAAATATTACTGTGGCAGACTCACACATGCACACTAGGGAGTGTGAAATTACTAAAATACCCTTGAAAAGTAAATTAAGAAGTCTTTTGGAGGGGAGGCATTCGGAGTAAATGGGGTTTGTGGTGGGATGGTGGGTTTAGATGGGTGTAAATGGAGGTAAATGGAACTGGGAATAAACGGGGCTTATTTGAAATTCAAGGAAGATGAGATATTTGGTATAAATGAGGTGAAATGCTTTTTGAGACTCCCTTAGAGAGTCTCACGAGTAGACAAGTTGTTGATATGCACGAGATGATACACCGAAACAATCTATTTATCAGTTACATCACTAAAATCACATTAATAGAATGATCCAAACTCTTCAAACATTGGTCATCTAAATGAACAGTTAAAAAACATTAGCATTGCTTGTTTGTGATCCTATGAACGTTGGATCGCGCTCGTGTGTATTTGTTGCTTGGGGTATTGTATGTTTGACTTGGAGTAGCCATTAGTCAATTATTCAAATTTCCACAGTCGATTAGACCTTGTAATAACATTAAGAGAATGAATTGTAGGATTCTTGTCTTAAAATAACCTTTGATCTACCACTGAAAATTCTAGATAAGGGACCACGGTGACAAAGATGGGAGGTATTAAGCACCATTACTGCCCATACAACTGTATAGTCTTTACTTCAGAGGAAAATATAAAATATTGGTAACTACATCAATTCTTGTGCACAGATGATGCAAATGTGTGAGATGTGGTGGCAAAGGATGGACTGAGGAAAACAAGTCTATCCAGACTCACACACTTGGAGATGCGGTCAAAGCCTACTTGATCCGAGTTTTTTATGGGCAAGATCCGATATACCAGCGAGCCACATCCAAGCATGTGCACTTCCCCTTTTGCAACCTCCAATTGTGTGGAAAAGTACAAAGACTCTGATACCCTCCTCTCAAATCCTCATTTACCGTTTTACCACCCAATCCAAGGCATGAGATGTTACCATGTGGCAGTCTCAAATCCTAATCCTCCAACCACTATTTACCCCTGAACTTTTCTAAAATACCAAAAAACTAGGCTTGGGAGTTATAATAACCCCCTCCCCTTCACATTTTGATCATCTGATCATCTAATCATCACAAAATCATCCAGTAGCCATCAGAGCATTCATCAACAAATCTCTTCCATCCCTCCACCAAGGAGAGTGAGAGTGAAGGAGAGAGTCCAGCCCTGGTCTATTCTAGCCTAAACAGAGTTTAAGTCTCTTAAACCACCTAAGTCCTAATCAAAGCCACTCAATTTAGCCCTCGTCACACTATCGTCCGTCCAACCATTTAACTCCAGATCAACGTCGTCTAAACTGTGCATTAGCATTATGCAACATCCATTCCCCTTCTCATCTCATCCATCCACATCGCATAACATTTTGCATTAACACGATCTGGGTGTATGCTCTGTGGCTTGCCAATTAAAACGGACCATGCTCATCAAAAACTCTAGTAGGTATGCATCACATACGCATCACCAGAGCACTCTATCAATATGAACGTATGCTCTATGGCTTGCCGATTTAATCGGAGCCTGCCCACCAAAAATTCATGTTGATTGACAGTGGACATAGCATCACATGCCCAACGCATTATCAACGTGCAAGAATTAGAACTAATCCTCAAAAGTTTGTTTAATCTTGTGAAGTAGAGACCGTACACCTATAAGGACAGAGTGAGTGCCTAACACCTTCCCCCTCTATAAACACAGTCCTTACCCCAAATCTTCGGACGCAGATCAATGAGTCATCTTAAGGCTAACGATCTTCAAATTCTTCATCTAAAGAATTTCCACAATGTCTAGCCAACTATAAATTCGAAGTAATTGGCTAGTGGTGACTCTAGTCATATATACAACACCCCCTCCAAACGCATACCAGTGCAAAAGCCCTCGACAAAGGCACCCGTGAAAGCCACGAGTCAGTCCCATACCTGGAAGCCAATATCCAAATATGCTTATTACAATAATTCTTTAAAATATCACACTAATTTGGGATGTTAAAGCTGATTTCGAATATCACACATATTCTTATAAATATATTGAAAATTTTCAATGCGTGCCAGTTCCTTCCATTTACTCCCTAAATAATTGGATTTTAATGCATGGCATTTACTCTCATTCAAACACAACTAAGTCATTTACACATTCAATGGGAGTAAATGTGAAATGGATTCTATTTACCTCATTTACAAGCTCTTAAATGACCCCTAAACTTCGATTAGTAAGGGTATTTAAGTAAGAGAAACAAACCAGCTTAGAAATGAAAGTCGATTGCGTCCTGCCCCACTTGGATGAAATTGAACATCTATTATGGGTTTTATCCAAGTTGTTCATCCATTTTTCCATATCATTATATAGTATAAACTAAAAAATAAAGCGGATCTAAGGCTCAAGGTGACCATAGTGGAAATTGAACATCTATTATTGAAAACTTCTTGGGGGCCACTAAAGTTTGTATCAAGCTGACATTTGTGTTTTCACTTCATCCATGTTTGTGTGATCATATGAACAGGTTTGATGGCAAATAAACATCATGGTGGGCATGAGGAAAGTTTCAACGATTAACATCATAATCAACAATGCTTCCTATTGTATGGTCTACTTGAGCCTTCGACCTGCTTCATTTTTAGGCTCTTACCCTATAATAAAATGGATAAATGATGTGGATAAAGCCCATACATCATGGTGAGTCCCACTAAGCCTTTGCTTGGACTGATTTCCGTCCAGGCAGGGGCAGGATGCAATTCGCTTCCCTTTAAAATTAGGTAAAAATAATGTTAATAAATTAGGTAAAAGTTACCTCCCATCAGAATTGATGGCTTAGGTGGGTCCTACAGTATTGTTTATGTGAACTCCACCCTGACCACAAAGTGCATCACCTCATTTTAGGTCTAGTGGCCAAATATCAACACCCTCTAGGTGGACTGCACTACTAGAAACAATATATAGGGTAACACTCAACCTCCAGACTATTTCTCTTAGTGTGGCCCACCTGAATCACGAATGGGCCTAGGGCCTAAGTTTTAGTGTGGCATCTAATGGTTAGAATGGATTTTATATAATCATTACGGTGGGCCCCATAAAAATCAAGGATGAATGTCTCTAACCTTTTCCCTTGGTGTAGCCCACCAAAATCACGAGACAAACTAACTTTTTTGCTCTGGTGATAACATAGGATTACACATCTAATGATTGGTGTGGATCTCGCATATACATCACAGTGAGTCCCTGTGTTATTCAATCAAATACGAGGCCACACATGTTAATGAACAGCTTATATTCAGTCAAATGTGTGCGGTTAGGATAGTGTGAGCGTGCTAGACTCGTACTCGACTTGAGTTCGATTGAATGCTTGTGACCTCGGGCGTCAAATCAATCGTAGAATCAAACTTGTGAAGATTGACCTAACTATCCAGCCACCAATGTTATAGCAATCAGGTGATTTAAAAAGAGAGGGTTAGTCCTTCTTAATGGATTCTTTTTACCTTGAGCGAATGGCTTTTCTCTCAACGGTGATTGTAAGCTTTAGGTTTCTCAATAATGCAGTAATGGACGGGAAGAGCGGAATCGCTGATTTTATTAATTTATAATTTTAAGTTCAGTACAATCAGCAAATAAACAAAATACATAGAAAATAAATAAAAGATAAATAATTGTGATCACCTGTATGGACAAATAATCAAGGCAGGTAGTTAATAGGATGTGACCAGAATATGATCTTCCAAGTAAATATTCAATTGATCACAAATTCGATAAGAATAGGTTGTGGATATTTACACTACTCCTAAGTATGCTACAGCGATAGCATTGGACAGCATTGATTTAAATTATTCTAAACTTCAAACTTTCTGCAATAGGGCTGGACAACAGTGAAGGAAATAAAAGCTAAAACTAAGATTAGCAATGTTTTACCGTGAGAAAAATTGTGTTTGGCGAAGGCTTGGAGCTTTTTATCGTGTGCTCTCCTTATATAAATTTAAAGAGGAGATGGTCATGCATAAGTTTCTGTGTCGTATGATATTTAGATAATGGGTCGTGTAAATGGCTTTAATTATCCATGTGAGTGTAGCCAATTGTTTCATGCCACGTGTACAGGAAAGATCCCTCAAGCATCTTCTTATTTCGTTGCAGCAATATTTATAGGAAACTTTTCTAGGATAATGACATGAGAGGACTCTCACGAAGTTACTTTTCGGTAAAAAGAGACTTTCTTTCACAGCGCTATTTGCAAAGAGTTAACTTTTATATAACTCTAACATCATTTAATGCACTTAAATGTGTCAGTCTGTAACTCCTCTTGAAGTCCAACCATACCATGTGTGACACCTTCGGAACCTCTCCTTTTGAAGTCTATCCATACCATGTGTGACACCTTCTGAACCTTATTGTCTGCCCATAGTCAGCCAAGTGTAAACAGGCTTGTAAAAAACCAAGGGCCTACGTCAAGTAGTTTTATTTATTTATTTATCTAATTAGAGGGTCTCAAGCACACAAAGTGATATTATAAGTTAAGGTCCAATCACCGGATAACTTTCAACTTTACATGTTTATCATCTATTAGGTTGGTCTTATCATAAGCATCACCTTCTTGAATACTCCTCAACAGACACTCATTTAGTGGACCACACTTGTACTTCTTTATTTACTAATGTCCCGGCGTTGTTTTAATTTATATGGTGTGGCCCACTTGATGTGTGGATAGATGTGAGCATTGCCCTAGGAGATCCTCATGGGTCGGCCAATCTGTTGGAAGGGGTTGGATGTCATGTACTCAATACTTTAGAAGTTATTATGTGGGTAGACTATAACTTATGATCCATCTAGTTTGACTAAATAATTCCTTTCTTAATATATCATTGTTTTCTAAAATAGGTGAGAGACCATGCCCACCCTTGATTATTTTTTATTTTATTTTTTTTTATGGGGAAGATCCACTTTGACCATTAGAGGTGTAATTCCATGTTAAGGCCAGAGCAAAAAACAATAATAATAAATAAATAAATAAATAATCAGCTAATCTTGTGATTCATGTGAGTCAAAAGGGTAATAGTTGAAAGAGAGGCATCCACACTTGAGTTTTACAGGCGTAACGTGATTATTTTATAAATTTCAATGCAACCATTGGGGCATGTTTGGTGCACCGTATTAGGTGAAATTGAATGGGAAAATTATTTTTTAAAACTTAGCCGTTGTTTGGTTATTAACTCTTTTAGTGCTGGTTCAAGCGTTTGAAAATTACGTAGATAGAAATTTTGAATTTAAGAGATTCTCCTAGTCCAACTTGATTTACGATTGCTTGAGCGATTACCTCATGGGATTTGAGAGAAAGAAAATCGAAATGTGATTGATTGGCCAGTATGGACATCACCAAGTTCTATGGGGTCCACCATGATATATATGTATTATATCCATACCGTCCATCCCTTTTTTGAGATCATATTAGGCTGTGTGCCCAAAAATGAGACAGGCCCAAAGCTCAAATAGACCACACCATAGAAAGCAGTGAGGACAATGATTCCCACCGTTGAAACCCTCCTAGGGCCCATCATGATGTTTATTTGTCATCCAAGTTATTCATGAGGTCAAACAGACCTGGATGAAGGGAAAAAAACAAATATCAGATTAATCTAAAACTTTTACACCCCAAAAAGTGTTCAATGATAGACGTTAAATCCTCGCTACTTTATCTGATGTGGTCCATTTGAGATTTAAATATGCCTCATTTTTTTATCCATGCACTAAAATAATATCATAAAATGGATAGACGGTGTGGATATAATACATACATCATTGTAGGACCCATATAATGTGGTGATGTAAACACACACGGAGTTCCTGCGTCTTCATCACAACCGATCGAATTTCCTCCACGCCTCCTCCACCAGAGCTGGCGTGCTTTCACCGCTGCTAGTCAAACCCGATATCTGAAGGGATTGGATGGTATTCGAAGGGATTGGAAATTAAATCCTGGGATTGGCCGGGCGTGCCAAAAAGAGTCGGTGATCTGATCCCAATCCCATGGATCTTAAGACAATCCACTGACAACACCATCATTACCTTTAAATCCCATCCAATCCACCCTAATCCGTTCAAATTTGCCTGGGACGTGTTTGTTCCTGGGATTGGAAGGGATGGGAAGGTTTAATCCCCGGATTGGCAGGGCGTGTCAAACAGAGTGGATATAGCAATCCCATGGATCCACTGACAACACCATCATTACCTAAAAATCCATGCCATCCACCCTAATACCATTCAATCCCTTCCAATCCACCCGCCCAAACGGGCCCTGAATGGACAGAAAATCTTTAATTGTCCACAATCATTACTTTCAAACAATTCCATCCCACTTAATTCGACCTAATCACATGCACCAAATATGCGCCGATTTCACGCTTTAACCTTCTTTAGTCTTCTTTTCCCAAAAACAGCCAGTGCCTTTTAGTTCCATGAGAGTTAGGTCAAGGGTCCGAGCACTCATAGGCGGTGAAATTCCACTAAACCGTGTGAGTGTGTGGGGGTGTGTGTGCGTGCGATAAAAAATTGAAAAAAAAAAAAAAAAAAAACTGCAAAGAGGCTTGCTAGCTCCACAAGCCTTTTTCACACACACCACTAAATACAGTCACACAAGCTAATCTGACAAGCGTGTAGGAAATCCAAGCCATGAATCATGTGGTACTCACCTTTAAGGTAGGTTGTATGGTGGGGAAGAGTGAAATAGGCTTAGGAGTTCCATTAAAATGGTGGGACCAGGGCCTCATTGTTCTGAGTATGGGTGGGGTCCATTTGCTAATCAGATAAGAGACTCTGTGGGCATTTGTGAAAGGTGGTTTTGTAATAACGTGTTTGCAGGTTGATTTATATGGGTGGCCGTCGTACAAAGCATGCCGAAACCCACGGAGCTGATGGACGCGATTGCGTACTGCGCCCTCCCAGGACGAACTCCGTCCAGGCAGGGGCTCTTTGAGGCCCACCGTGATGTATGTATTTTATCCACTCCGTCCATCCTTTTTCTCCGAATCATTTTACACATTACCCCAAATATGAGGAAAAAACAAGACTCAAGTGGACCACACCACAAGAAACAGTTGTAATAATGATGCCCACCATTGAAACCTTTCTAGGGCCCACTGTGATGTTTATTTACCATCGATCCTATTGATAGCGTCACTCTAATCTGGATGAAGAGAAAATACAAATATCAGCTTAATAAAAAGTTCCGTGTCACCTAAGAAGTTTTTAATGGTTGGAATTCAATCCCCACTGTGTGGTACACATGAGTTTTAAATATAATTCATTTTTTGTATCATGTCTTAAAATGATCAAGGGAAATGGATGGACGGAGTGGATAAAACACTTACATCACTCAATTCGTATGCATGGCTAATACGACTAGATACGGTGATTTTGAACCAAAAAAAAAAAAGAAGAAGAAGAAGAAGAAGAAGGGAGGGTAAAAATGTACAGATAGGGCGTGGCCCAAAAGTCATACAAGTCAAACCATATAATTGAATGGCTGTTACATTGACGGCTAAAACGAAAATTGAGTTGTCCACGTTGTAAGTACTACCACTTTATTTTAGGCCAGAAATAGAATAATTCCTCTGTTTACACTTGGAACCATTTGTAGTGCACGGACGCCGACTTGACTCCAAACTCCTGTAATCCGGACGCGGATTAGGTGGTGTGTTGATCTGTTGATCGCTGTGGGGCCTAACGTGATGCATGTGTTTTATATCACGCCGTCCACCCTATGGCTGTTAATGCTCAGTACCACGAGTCACCTCCCGAGTAGCCAAGTGCAAGTCGCGACTCAGCTCAGACCTGAACGAGTTGGGATGAGTCGCTGGTGTCTATAAACCATTGTGATAACTAAAGGTGGGCACCAAAGGACCTGATCTGGCTAACTCGACTCGTCCAACTCGATCCAATCCAACTCAACCCAAACCCAATGGGTGAGTCGGTCCGAATCGAGTAAGCTTTTCCCAGTCCGAACTCAAACTAAGTCGAGTTTGAGTTACCCAATAACTCGATCCAGTTAGACTCGACTCGACCCAACTCTCTTGCCCTACCTAATTCAATCCCAACCTCTCTCTCTCTCCCTCCCTCCCTCATCCTCCTCCTCTTCCAAGCCCGGCAACCACCCACCACCATCACCCTCCTCCTCCTCCTCCTCCTCCTCCTCCCTCTCCTCTCCACTCCCTCCCTCCCTCCTCTTCCTCTTCCAAGCCCGGCAACCACCCACCACCATTACTCCTCCTCTCTCTCCTCTCCACTCCCTCCCTCCCTCCCTCGTCTCTCAATCCGACTTAGTGCTAACTCGACCCAACTCGGTCCAATTCGGTACTTCTAATTGGATCAAACTCGGTCCGGATCAGTGCAGGTCAAACCGAACTCAGATCGAGTCAGGCATGCTGGACTCGGTATCGATCGGATCAAGTTCGGGTCAAGCCTATTTCAAAACCGGATCGAGTTAGTCAACCCTAACTCAGTCCAACTTGACTCGATGCCCAGCTCTAGTGATAACGAAATGGCCCATGGACCTTGATCTCAACGGCCCAAATCCGCATCACGGCCTGAGCCCGCTAAACCATGACATGTTTCATGGGCCATGGCCCAATCCAATCTACAACATGTAAAGCCATACGATTGGCCAAGCCTAAAAACCCAATGGACTATAATGACCCTGTCGATGGCCATGGTTTAGTTATTTAGGCTGGAGAGGAAATAGAGGATCATTTACCTGATGATTTGCTCACCATACTAAGATTTTCAAATTCTACGATTCAGATGGATCGTTCCATGATCCAAGCCATTAATCTGTTCATTGATCATCCTGACCCAGAATCTCGCAGTTGGGACAATCCTAACCACTCAATCTCTGGCGAAGAGATATACGGGTCCACATTCGTTTAAAAAAGATCCCAAGATTGATGGTTGTATGTTACAGATTTTTTAAGGCCCAGTCGATCCACAGCACAACACACCATGGTCCCACTTGTACGAACTAAAAACCCCAAGTATTGTATGCATAACCTCGGTTTTGTGGGTCCCATCATTCCTCCCACATCAGATCACTGAAAAATGGGCCCCACTAATCTCGAATGTAATACAGTGCTTCAGTTATTTAAAAGTACATTTTTTTCATTTTGATCATAGCCAGATAGAGTCATTTATACGTTCCAGATTCAAAATAGAAAGGGCCATCTCAGTAAAATATAATAACCCCTACATGTGCATGACTACTGTCTTGAGATCCGGTGGGCCACTGTAACATCCTAGATTTCAAAAAAAAAAAAATCCTTGAAAATTTTCATTATAATTAACTTATATTGTCACTTACTGACCATTAACACTCGATGTTAGCCTATACGTGAGTGGTACCAATAAAAAACTGCGCAAATCCGATTAATCAATCGTAGGAAGCTAACGAATCCAACCGATCACTTAAACACCGAGTTTAGCCATATGATTTGTTCACATGAGGCCCACATCTAGCCGACCTATTACTGACTAATCAAAACGACTATAACTAAATTAAAGATCTACTCAAATCCGAGACAACTAAGGGTCGGATCGTAATTAACAAATCAAAGAGACCCAATTATCCATATAGCCTACAAACCAATGGTTTAGAGTAATTATGACTCAATCGCCATTTTCACTAATTGTGAATAGGCCACACTATGGACATAGTTAATCCAAACCCTAATCATTACACATAAGAAATCTTACTACCTAATTCATTCCAAAAATGCCTTGATTATCCAAACGAGCTCTAGACCGTTCGTTAGTGGACCACTAGTTCCGAAACTATAGAATAATGTCTGTCTCACTCGGCTTGACGTCTATCGCGGGTGGCGAACCAAGAAAGTGCCTAGAACGACTTGGGCCGGAAGTCAAGTGCTTGCAATACGCGAATCCCTTAGGCCGAAATCTGAAACTTAAGTGAAATAGACATTCCGCCCTTTTGTAAAATTGTAGCTTGTCGACCGTTAAATCACAACCAAACTCGAGGCATAAGTTAATGATATTTTTCTACTCATATCCGTATAGCCACGGCCCCGATCGACCATCGGTGACCGTTAAACAGACTTCTAATCATATCTGTTGATTGATGCATCCAAATGGTGGGTCGATCATATCCATACATAGATCATCATTAGGGTCAACTATGTTACGGTGTATATCGACCCTTACATCCCATAATGGACTCCAAAGGTTAGAAACAAACCCCCATAGGGCTAGTATAATGAAAACATAGGTCTTAGGGCCATTTGCACCACATATGGCACTATAAATATCCATTCATTCCACACCCCCTCTCCCCATACAAGTTTTTCATAGAGATTGGGGAGAGAGAGAAAGGGAGGAAGAAAGGGAAAGAGAAAGAGAGTGAGGTCCTTGGTGTTTGCTTGCATCGGAATCCATTTGACACAACACAAGCTGTTACCGTTTTCCTTTGTCGAATCCACCCCTACGCACGATCGGAGGTAATAAATGATTCTTACCTCACGTTTAAACTATCTCTTATTAGATTATATGAATATTACTTAAGATTTCTTTGATTTGATTAAGAATTTATACTTTTTCCTAAAACTCCAACCTTAGATGCTCTAAGTCAGACGAATCATTGCAAAGGTACGGACTATTAATTCTAGGTTACCTTTTAACGACCCCTGAGGGTCCAGATAATGATCGTGGGTCGCGAGCTACCCTTGTAAATTAGTTATGCCATTATACTTTTAAATGATTTACAATTTGTTTATTTCATGTAATCTATTGTAGTCCATATGTCTGATGAAATGCTTGATCATCTTTGTTCTGATTTTTTTTGTTGATTGTACGTTTGATGAAATGCCTAAGTAAAGTTAATACAATAAATGCTACTTATGTGTTAACTGTTAGGATTTCGTAAATGTGTAACTCCACTAATGCTCATGTATTTGATGAAATGCCTGCGTGAACCCAACAGTGATAACATGCAAAAGTAACGTGGCGATTACTAAGTCACAGAGACGTATGATTTCTTCCCACATCGGGAATGTCCACTAACCACCTAAATTAAGAAACGGCTCGGTCTAAGCCGGTCGCATTTAGCTTGCCCGACCAACCCATGTTGCACTTGGAAGACCGACAGTAGCCGGACTACATGGCACATTTGCACCAATGTTGGTTGAGCCGAAGTGCCCCAGGTCGACTGAACCAGCTCGAGAGTCGACAAATTGTTTGGAAACCTTGGATTGAGTTAACCTTGAAAGGAACCTAGAGTACCCACGTTACCACTGAATGAGTCCACTTATAATCGCAACCAGAAAAGAATCCGCGAGACTCATGACCGGGCATGGTGGTATGGGATACCGTGTCCTAGCTGTCGGCCTACGCTGGAGTGACGAGCCTCCCCGTAGTGACCATTGAGCAACTAAGGAAGCTGTGAATCAGATATTCCTAACCGCAATGATACCGTGACTGTCTCACATGCACGTATGAGTGTCAACTCTTATATAGATCGTGAACGCCCTCTGCTCATCGATGAGCTGTCTAACCCTGTGCGTCCGGACTGTGTCATCCGGGTCCATAGTGATCGGTCGGGCAGGTTGGTCGAGCCAGTGTTAGCCTCTTATCAATGGGGGAATTGTTGCACAGGTCATGAATTCGATACCGAACGTCCTCCGCTCGTCGATGAGCCATCTAATTTTGTGCGTCTAGACTGTGTCATCCAGGTCCATAGTGATTGGTCGGGCCAGTGTTAGCCTCTTATCGATGGGGGAATTGTCGCATGGGTCATGAACCCGATACCGGATTTTAAGATGCAAGCAAGGAGTGTTTTTGCCACTCCGAGCCCGCAAACCAGTTAAGACCAATATAAGATGAGGGTACTTTAGTTTCCCTAACCCACGGGGTGAACAGAATTGACGAAATGCTTAAGTACTGAATTAAATTCATTGCAGTGCATTAGTCAGGAGTATGCTCATGTTACGACTTCATATTCTTAGATTGATAAGAATTATTTGAAATTGCCGTTTCCTTAGATATCTTTACCTGTACTGATTAGATTGATAACATATGTAACTCATTGTTAATAGTACCACTGAGTTGATCACTCACACCCACTCTAGGACGGTGTTTTAAAACACTAACCAGAAAATCTCTTAGATGCAAGTACCACCGAGCCAGACGCACTCGAAGATGCATATATAGACCAGGAGGCGGGATTCTCATACTTCTAGCTCTCCGACGGGCTGTCTTAGACTACATGTTACTTATTTTTCTTTTTGACATCCATGTTGGGCCTGAATGCCCCATTCTTTTGGACATATACTTTCGAGCACTCTAGATGTACATCGAGCCTGGTTGTAAGCCCGTAGATCGACTCGATGTATTTCGTTTGAGAACTTTAGACGTATTTCTTTGAGAGCTTTAGCTGCATTTCCTTGATAACTCTTGTTTGGACAACTCTGATCATTCTGAAATCCGTTACTCGTTTACATGAAACCACTTAGATGCGTGGTCATCCCGTGACGAGTACTCGAACGAACTTTTTGTCCAAGGGGGCGAGATTAAAGTCCGGAATCTTGGGAGCCTAGTACTACACATCTTGGGAAATTTCGGGATGTTACAACCACACTTCCACAGCACATTGCATATGCTCATCAAGGCCATTGATCCGTTGGGCCACACTTCCATAGCACATTGCATACATGCAATAATCAAGACTATCAATCCTGTGGGTCACTAAATGCAATAGATCATATCCATCCATTGAGTGGCATGTTGTTGTAAAATAGATGTCTTAAATCTGTAATTCACCGCGTTGCTCGACTAGTCGAGGGACTGGCTCGACTGGTTGAAGGGGTCCTTCGACTGGTCAAGGCCCGCTCAACTCAACGTCTAGCAAGCTTGTATTTTGGATATCCAAGACGATCGACCAATTAAGGGACATGCTCAACCGGTTGAGGGGGTCCTTCGACCAGTCGAAGCCCTGGCTCGACTAGTTCAAGGTTACGCAGACCACGCATAGACTGCGTAAATTTGAGAAGGGTTTTAGGGTTTCTAAAGGGTGTAACAATGGTGAGATTCGAAATTATTCGAATCGGGTAAGTCCTTTCTCTTTGTAATTTCTATTTTCATAGTGGAATTTTGTCGCTTTGTGCCGTGGTTTTTTCCCACAAGAGTTTTCCACGTTAAATCTTTGTGTTCTCTTGTATTTGCTTGGTGTCATTGGATTGTTTTCCTAGATCCATATGTGTGATCCCCCAACATAAATCCCCAACAAGTGGTATCAAAACAATCGTTGGGGCACAGATCTAAATCTAAGGGATAAGCAATAATGGTAAGCACTAGGTATGATATTGAGAAGTACTCGGGGAAAAATAATTTTGAGTTATGAAAGATCAAGATGACTAGTTCCTTAATCAAGCAAGGCGAAGATGGTGCTCTTGAGGAGCGAAAGTCTACTATGACTGATGATGATTGGAATACTCTTGATAAGAAGGCTTTATCATCGATCTGTTTATGCTGATGAGGTTCTTTATAATGTCATGAGAGAGAAAACTGCAGCTAAGTTATGTGCGAAGTTAGAGGATATCTATGCGAAAAAAATCCTCTAAAAATCACTTATACTTAAAACGGTAGTGGTATAATTTCAAGATGGCAGAGGGTGAAGATCTGGAGGCTCACATCAGCAACTTTAATAAATTGGTTTGCAAATTGCTGGATATGGAAGAAGTGGTGAAAAATGAAGAACAAGCATGTATGTTGATGAATTCTCTTCTGGCATCATATGAGTCATTCAAGGACACAATGTGCACTATGAATAAAACCCTGAGTGTCGACACCATTATCTCAGCCCTTCAAGGGAAAGCTATGAGAAAGCTTAACATTGACATGGGGATATCTTCTGATGCATTGCTTACAAGGGGTAGGAATTTTAAACAAGGTACAGGTTCTTCAGGTTCTAGATCCAAATCCAAAGGAAAGGTAAAGTGCTGGAACTGTGGGATTGAAGGACATGTAAAGAAGGATTATACAAATCCTAAATGGAAGATAAGATTTCGAGGCTTCATACAGGGAGGTCAATGCTGCCACGTCATATGGATCGAGTGGATGTGATGGTGATATTTTGTCTATGTCTACGATTAGACACTTTTACAATGATCATAAGGATGAGTGGATTCTAAACACAGGGGCATTCTTTCACATGACTCCTCATCGGAGTTGTTTCAGCAGCTACAGGGAGTGTTATGGTAGACAAGTGTTTATGGGCAATGGTAGTGTCTGTAATGTTGTGGCTGTTGGTATGGTGTGTATCAAGATGTTTGATGGGACAGAGCGTACCCTGACTGATGTGAGGCACGTTCCTAACATGAAGAAGAATCTGATTTCTCTTGGTGCACTTAAGGCAATGGGCTGCAAGTTCATAAGTATTAATGGTGCTCTTAAGGTATCCAAGGGGACACGGGTGACCATGAAAGCGCAACGACTCAATAATGTTTACAGGTTGATCGGGAGCACTTCAAAAGGTGGAGCTGCAGAGGCTGTAGTGAATGCCACCTCTGCACGTGTATGGCATGTTGGGCATGGCCACATAAGCGGGCAGGGTATGAAGGTTGAGACGTGCGAACAGAGATACAGAGCAAGTGGAGCAGCCACCTGTGAGAAGAATCACACAGCATAATTGCATGATATCAGTGAGGTACATGGACAACTCCAATATCGCAGGAGATCCATTTTCCATTCAGATGGCTCTAGGTGAGCTTGGTGTTGAGAAGTGAAAGGTGACTATGGGCGATGTGATGGACTTATTGTACCAGACCAACACATAAGAACCGGTGGAGCTTCCAGTGGGCCAGGAAATGGTTAGATGCAGGTAGATTTTCAGGAGGATATAGCATAGATATAGAACGAGGTTGGTAGCGAAGAGTTATGCTCAGAGAGAAGGAATCGGCTTCTCAGATATATTCGCACCGACGGTATAGCAGGTGTCTATTAGATCCATAATTAGCGCTGGTTGTCCAATGTGATCTCGAGCTAGAAGGATGGATGTGGAGTCTGCACTTCTGCAAGAAAAATTGGAAGAGCAGATCTACATAAAGCAACAGATCGGTTCGAAGTTAAAGGGGCTTAGAAAAAGAGTTTGTAGGAGGTCGTGGTACAACCTGTCGCCTAAGCAGTGGTTTGATTCCTTCATGGTGAGTCAGGAATTATATGCTGATGACATGTACATCGTCAATTATGACATGTCTGAAATCAATGTATTGAAGACTTGGTTAAGTGGGACATTTAAAATGAAGGATTGAGGGGCAGCAAAAATGGTTCTCGGCATTGAGACTGAAAGAGGAGTAGGCTTTGGTTATCTCAGGCAGAATATTTTGGGTAAGTATTGATCAAGTATGTGATGGACTAGGCAAAGCCGGAGAACATTCCCTACGCGTCTCTCCTTAAGTTTTCCTCAAAACATGTCCCAAAACAAATGAGGAAAAGCAGGATATATCTCATGAGCCTTATTCAAATGCGGTTGGCAGTGCATGTCGTGGTCTGTATTAGACTGATTATTTCACAAGTTATCAATGATGTGAGCAAATACCCCGGCAAGCAATATTGGGTAGTGGTGAGATGATAAGAAAACTACGTCTTTCCTTTTAAGAAGACAGGAGCAAAGGTAGTTGGACACGTAGATTCTGATCTGACAGACATACTCACCTAGAACGTTCCTCCAAATAAGTTCAAATTCTGTGCAACTTCTTTGGGCTTGGCGATGGCAAAAAAGAAGGATAGATTGTACACGAGAAGCTATGATGTGATGCAGAGCTAAGAGAAGAGATCAAGAAACAATGCAGTTGAAGATTAAAGACATGGTGAAGATTGTTATAAAATAAATGTCTTAAATCTGTAATTCACTGCGCCGCTCGATTGGTCGAGGCCCACTCGACTCGAAGTCCAGTAAGCTTGTATTTTGGATATCCGGGACACTCGACTAGTCGAGGGGGTCCTTCGACTAGTCAAAGCCCCGGCTCAACTAGTCGAAGGTTACGCAGACCATGCGCGGACTGCGTAAATTTGAGGCAGTTTTTTGAATTTTCCAAAGTATGTGCGTAAGTGGAGTTTCCTAAACAATAAATAGGGGTCCTCAAGGTTACTCTAAGATATTCTAAGGCTTTCTAAAGGGGTTCCAAGGGTTCCTAAAAGGGTTTTAGGGTTTCTAAAGAGTGTAGCAAGGGTGAGATTCGAGGTTATTCGAATCGAGTAAGTCATTTCTCTTTGTAATTTCTATTTTCTCTTTGTGCCGTGATTTTTCCCGCAAGGGTTTTTCACGTTAAATCTTTGTGTTCTCTTGTATTTGCTTGGTGTCATTGGATTGCTATCCTAGATCCATATCTGTGTGATTCCGCAGCACAAATCCCCAACACATGTTTGGAAAAAGAAAAAGAAAAAGCAAAGAATCAGACCACATTCAACGGACAAAGGTGGCGGGATTATCCAATTGGTGTGAATTTGGAGTCTGACTATCTATGTGGGTAGGTCGACAGATTAATGATCTCCGGTTCTCACGTGTGGAACACAGGTAGGAAATCTGAATTGTTCATATGTTGGAGTCAGATCCTACGGTCCTACCTACCAAAAGGTGGACCTTTTTCTTTGTAGCTGTTGATTAGTGCTTGGACTGTTTTCTAGTCCTCAAAAGTCCTCTACTCAATGGCTAAGATCTTCTGACATGTCGGATTTTTATATAACACCTGTACAATGGTAGGTCCCAACTAGAGGTGGGCATCGAGTCGAGTCGGACCGGATTGGGTCCAACTCGACTCAATCCGATTTTTCAAGAACCTGACCCGAACTCGATCCGATCTGGGATCGAGTCCAACAAGGCTAACTCAATTCGATCTGAATCCTTGTTGGCCTAACCTGAACCGAGTCCGACTCGATCTGGGAAACCGAATCGAGTCGGATCGAGTTGAGTCTAGGGAGAGAGAGGGAAAGAAAGGAGGAGAGAAAGAAGAAGATGTGGGAAACCGGGAGAGAAAGAAGGAGAGAAGGAAGGAGAGGAGGGAAATCAGGAGAGAGAGGGAGAGAAAGGAGGAGAGATGGGTGGGTGCGGCGCCTCCTTCGGGTAGAGAAAGAGGGGTTAGGGTTCGTTCAGATTTCGGATCGGATCGGTCCGAATTGACCTCGATCCGATGTGTGATCGGATCTGAGTGATCCTACTCGATCCGCACCGATTCAGGCCTTTGCTGCAGTTCGAATCAGGTCGAATTCTGCCCAGCTCTCCCAATAGATAAACGGACTAGATCTCATATATTTATGCCACGTGTACGTAGATTGGGTGTTGATGATGGATCTTAGATTTTAAGACTCGCAACTGGCCCTTTCTCTCCAACTTCAGAGAAATCAACCAATGCTCACTGAGACCACTATAAGTTATATAGCTCTAGCTTGCTTTGTGACGTTTAGAAAGAACAATTGATCAATCTGGACCGTTCCTTAGGTCTAAAAAACATTTCACGGATTACCATGTCAATATCAAACCGATCTGACAATATAACGATCTGATCAGAAAATCTTTTATGGACGGACACGATCGTTTACACAAAACAGTTCCAATCAACAATTTGATCCATCTATTTTATAGGGCCCATCATGGATTGCTTATCCTTTTAAAAAAAATTCCTTTTCTATGAAACTCTAATCATCCCATCCATTGCATTAAATTTGGATGGACATCAAAAGATGGAAATGTTAAGTATGGATTGGACCATCCGATTAGTGTGATTTTTACCTAATGACCCATGAGATCTGTTTCCGAACTAATGGACAGTTAGGATCAACCGATCATCATGTCCAAGTGTCCTAATGCAAGCAGGAGAACTGTATCTTACACTGCTCTAAGAGCACGGAATCAGTTCTCATTAAAGTATGATAATTCCCCCATCAAACAAGAAAATTATAGAAAAAGCTAGCCTAGGTTGCACTTCTAAGAAGATCTACGTTATATGGGCCCACGCGTGATGATCGGAACAATTCAGCTAGTGGGCCCCCACCATTGCGTGCAAACAAACGGTTTAAACTAAAAAAAGTCCAATGATGTCAGCTGAGATTGTTTACTCTGGACCATTCGCTGTCAGCCCACCAGATGAGTGGCTGTAATTATAGGCGTGAATGGTGGATAATGCACGGTTCTAAGCTTTGCTAAACATGGACCGCGTGCCGAGGAAATCGGATTGCGTACTGAGTTACTCAGTATGCTTTTATGTACTGAGTAAACTCTTTTGCGCCCAGTGTGAATGTATGTGATTTATCCACGCCGTCCATCCGTTTTTCCAGATCATTTTAGGGGTTGAGCCCAAAATTGAAGCATATCCAAAGCTCAAGTGAACCACACCACAAGAAACAATGGGAATAATGATTTCCACCATTGAAACCTATGTAGGGTCCAAGATTATGTTTATTTATCATCCAACCTGTTCATAAGATCACATAGACATGGATGAAGGGAAAACACAAATATCATCTTGATCCAAAACTTCTGTGGCCCTCGAGAAGTTTTCAACTGTAGACAGACGTCCAATTCACAATGTTTCCTGTGGTGTGGTCCACATGACTTTTGGATATGCTTCATTTTTGTACTCAAGCACTAAAATTATCAGGTAAAATGGATGGACAGCACGGTGGGCCCCACAGAGTTTACTCAGTACGCAATCTGCTTCCATACACGAGATGCAGACTGTGGGGCCACCGTGGATGGGCCTACACCTCTCAAATGCGCAGGGCTTTTGATAATGAAATGTCTACCGTAGATTGGACTTTTCTAACCAAAGTCATTAAATCATTGAATCAGCTTGGGTTTTCGGGTCTGCCCTAATCTGTGATGAGTCCCAACACATGAACGGTCAAGATCTCATGATGTATGAGTTGTTGGTGAGTCATTGTACATTCCTTACATGTTACATTACGTGGCCATACATCAACATTTTCAAGTGCTCCACTCTCGTTTGGCATCATTAGCCTTCAATAATGCCTTAAACCACACACATAGCTTAGCTAAGCTCACACACGTGTATAAGTCCGATGATACACACGTGGCAAACAGGCGTGGTATTCAATCCATCCATCAGGTGGACCTCATCGTGTATATATTACTTCCCAAAGATAAAGACGGCCTACTGGGTAGGTATGCCATGGGCACCACGCAGCATGCCCCTTAATCATTCCAGGGGAAAAAGACCTAAATAACCTGAGTTTTAAAAAAAAAAAAAATGATATGTGGTACACCTTCCGTCTCAGAGAAGCTGATTAACTAATGAGAGGTTGAGTAGCTGAAGTAATGTCCCCAAGTTCTATGGTCCCACCATGATGTATGTATTATATCCACACCGTCCATCCATTTAGAGAGATCATATTATGGTATTATCCAAAGAATAAGGCAAATTAAAAGCTTTAGTAGACCTCACTATATAATTTTAGGACATTATACCAAAAATAAGGAAGATCCAAAATTCAAGTGGGCCATACAAGATGAAACAGTGGAGAAAGGAATGCTTACCATTGAAACCTTCATAGGCTCTTCCTTGGTGTTTATATTCCATCCAAACCGTTTATAAGATCATTTTCACTGAGATGAAATGAAAACACAAGGAACATAAACTGATACAAAACTTTTGTAGCCATATGAATGTTTCAACGGTAGTCACTAAATCCCCACTGTTTCCTCTCATGTGGCCCATTTAATTTTTGGATCCTCCTCATTTTTGGTCGCATATCCTAAAATGATTTCTAAAAATGGATGGACGAGTTGGATTTATCACAAATATCATAGTGGGCCCCACATAGATTCCTTGCATAGTATTTCTTACTAGAGGTTTTTGCGGATTGCAACTCCAAGAGGGTCTCCGTGAGTGCAGGAGAGATTCCAGCTGCTCTCCTCATCTTACGACTTACATCAAGGCTCACACATAAATTCCTTGCGGTGGGTCCCTCAGAGTTTACTTAGTACCCTTGGCCTACTTAGTCACTTGGTCAGCAATCGGCTTCCATGCACGAGATCTAAAATGTGGGGCCACCGTGGATGGGCCTACACATCTGAGATGCGGTGGGCTTTTGATAATGAAATGTCTACCGTAGATTGGACTTTTCTAACCAAAATCGTTAAATCATTGAATCAGCTTGGGTTTTCGGGTCTGCCCTAATATGTGACGAGGCCCAACACATGAACGGTCAAGATCTCATGATGCATGAGTTGTTGGTGAGTTATTGTACATTCCTTACATGTTACAGTACGTGGCCATACATCAATATTTTCAAGTGCTCCACCCTCGTTTGGCATCATTAGCCTTCAATAATGCCTTAAACCACACGCATAGCTTAGCTAAGCCCACACACGTGTACAAGCCCGATAACACACACGTGGCAAACAGGCGTAGTATCCAATCCATCCATCAGGTGGACCTCATCGTGTATATATTACTTCCCAAAGATAAAGACGGTCTACTTAGTCGGTGTGCCGTGATATTAGAAAATATTGGACAGGTTTTTAAAAAACTTCAGTCGGTTTTTCACAACCGTACATTTATTCAGTTAATTGTGGCCCACTGAACAGTAGAACATCATGATTCCTAGGATATGGAATCTATAAAATGGTGCTTTCTGATGGATGGCTTGGATATTGCACCTTTCTGCTTGTGCATTAACTGAATTGTACACGCGCGTGGGCTTAGCAAAACCAATAAACCAGGCAGCAATTTAGGGGTGCACGCGGTCGGTTCGGTCGCCATAAAACCGAACCAGAACTGGATCCTGAAAACCGGTTCAGTCCTGGATCGATTCCACGGTTCTAGGATTTGTAAAATTCAGCCCAAATTAAGAAGCTATACTGACTGTCAACCTGTGAAAAGTTTCTCACCTCTAGGTGTCAAATCCGGCCATAAAATAGTCAAGTCTGTGACGTACGGGGTGAAGTCACCACCTTCGTCAAGCAATGCCAAGATGGCTCTACAGAATTTGGCATGTTTTAAAGAATGTGCTCCATCTCAAGGGACCATGATTTGGAGGGTCTGGATTTACTTACATGGATTCAGAGTCTCACATGTAAGGAGGAAAATGCATATTATATTAAAAAGACATCATATACAATGCTCGGGCTAAGTGGTTGTTCACTACCATTCAGGTTATGACTTAAAGCAAGTGGGGGGTGCAGTTTAGTGATCAAAATAGTTCGTAGGATCTTAAACCTTCATTGGTTGGTGAACAAATTGACAAATAAGCATATAGTAGCATGGCAAATCAACAATTCGGTTAACGGTTTAGATCAACGGTTCGGTTAACAGTTTGGATCAGTTCTACAAGCCCCTAAATTGGAACCGAATTCTTAGCAGTTCTTGGAATTTGGGAACCGAAATCGAAACCGATGTAATCTACAACCAGACCAAACCAGACCGTTGGATCGGTTCTGGTGCGGTTCCACGGTTCTACCGGTTCGTTGTGCACCCCTACGCAGCATGCCCCTTCATCATTCCAGGGAGAAAAAGACCGAAATAACCCTGGTTTCAAAAAAAAAAAAATCAATGAGCAGGTACGAAACACGTGTATAATATCCAATCCATGAAAGTTGTGGGCCACGACTTGGGAATCATCTAATATGAAAATCATTCCAATCCACTCGCTGGGTAGGTCACACCAGTATAATGAGTCATACCAATGGTTTTCCGTTGATTTTTTTTGTGTCCCATTCAATACGTGGATAAGTGTAATTTTAATACTAGAAGATCATCATGGTATGTCTCACATTTTTAACGGACTGGATATTCTACATGTGTTTCATGTTGGCAGAAAAATGTCTGTATCATAACTCACGATGCAGCTGTTTCTCTCTTTGACCGTTGCTCTGATAATTTTTCTATGACCGTTGCTTATGTGATAAGTGAAAGGGAAGAGAGATGATAGGTACAGCGGCTGTATATTAAGTTGCATGCAGCCACTTTTTTCCACCAGCGTGTCACGTATGTGGAACATCCTATCCCTACAAAAGGTGGACCACACCATGATGTCACGCCTGATATGAAAATCGGTTACATCTACATATACATCAGGACACAGCGTCGAAATCGATGGACAACCACTAGTGTGCACTTGTGCGCTCACCCAATGACTAGACCGGCCTCATTTCTGTAGCAGATGATCATCATCGTGTAGGACACCTTTTTAACGGATAGGATATTTTTTATATCTGATACGTTCTCAGGAAAAATGAATGTATCATAGCTGATGATACAGCCTCTGTATTTGATTATTTCTTAACTAGTTATCAACCCCTACGGACAGTTGATTGGTGCAATAGCTATGAAGAGTTACCTGATAGTCGCCTACATATCTGCACACTATAACATGGGTTTAAATTCTGACACGTGAGTCCCGTGATTGGATAATCCAGGCCATTTGTCTGTTTTGCCGTCCTCTGGATGGACTATTCGTCAAGAACCTCCTCGATGGGACAATCTTAAGCGTTCGATTTGTGGCACACAGATAAACGGTTAGAAAAGTATCCACGTTCAACCGAAAAGGTTAAAGTATTGATCCCTTGGGATCTTTCAATACGGCAGATTTTGATCCAACCAAGGTGGTTCTCAACAGAACAACGGTCTGGATTACCCAACCATGAGGACCACTTGCCCGAGTTGAAGCCACACGTATACTGAGTGAAGATGCGAGCCACACTATCATATAACTTCACTGGATCCAGATCATCCAAACCTCGTAGGTGGGCCATAAACCAAGATTGGAAGTTGGTAACTATTTGATATATCCCCGTGGGGCACACCTGCCAACTGGTCGGTTCGGATTGATTGACTCATACCTTGACATGCACAATATCGTGGAGACCATAGCCAGGCGATCTGGACCGTTGGTCTATCCTGCCAAATTATGGATATGCTATTATCCTTGCCACCAAACTTGCCTATCTTTCTTTTAAAGTTTTCCTGTTTTCAACCGTCCATTTAAAGATACGAATTGAAAGGTTAAGATTGTACTTAAGGAGGAACTTTTAAGGTCATGGTCCATCCACGGTATGGCCTGAGAGATCAATGGCCTGGATCACTGAACCATGGACCCCACTTGCACGAACTGGAAAGCAATGCATATTCACAGCTCGAGTATCATACAGCTCTTTCCTCTTTACTAAATGGGCCACAATAGATCCGGACCACAGAGAATTTCTAGGGACAATCTCGTCATTTAGTAAAAATATCTGCCACCACCAAAGAAGGCCTTAACTAATTTATTTCAGGTGGGGCCCACAAACAACGCAAAAAAAGTGAAAAGACATCAGCAAGCGGACCATTTTTAAGATGACGGATATACCCTCTCCAATCATTTAATCGAGAGACGCTCTTGCTAGCTGCGCGCCCGACCATTTGGCGTGTGTGGCCCACCATAGTGTTTTTATGATATCTCACCCGTCCAACAACGTTGTCCCACAATGAAAATCGGACACCAAAAAATGCAGATAGATCAAACTACCAGGTGGGCAGAAATGGAAACAATGATCAAACTACCATGGAGCGCATCTAATGGTTGGATCAACCTGATTTTTGGGTCGTCCATTTTTCATGGTGGTAAGAACTTTCTGGACGGGAGGATGTCATATAAAAACCATGGTGGGCCCCACACGACAAGCTTGTCGCTAGATCGAATGCAACACCTTTTGGATATTTCCGCCATAAAGAAAAACAAGCAGGGCTGTTTCAGTCATTTCCTCTAATTCAAATCATCACAGCGAACCAATTGAATATGACCGTTGCCCCAACGTTCCGAAGCATACGAAATTTAAAAGTTCTCTCTCTCTCTCAATCGAAATAATTAGTTACCGTTGGCGTCAGCCAATTCACTAAAAGCCATCTCTCTCAATCAGAAGAAATAGAAGATCTGAGTCTTGCCAGTCTTCTTGACAGCACCCTTCGAGGTGTATTTCTCATATGGGTTTCCATTTCTGCAAATATCTTCCACATTTCCAGCCTCTTTTTTATCAGTTTCTTTAAATCTAAGATTCCCGAATTCTTTCTTGTGAGTTTCATACGTGGGTTTTCTGTCGTTTCGGATATTTTGATCTTTTCCCTGCCGAAAACAAGAGAATTCGTGGATTTACTGCTGAATTTTGTTGATAGGTGTTTTTAATTCAGGAGATCTTTCAGAATTCCAGCAGATTTTTCTCTTTTTCCATAGTGCTTTGATAGATTTTCATAGAAATTCGCTTTTAGAGGAGAATTTTCCTGATGGGCTTCTCCACTTTACAAAACTTTAGCCGCATCTTGATCAGATATACACCCAATGTTCCAAATTGATCATCTTTCTTCTAGCTTCAGAGTATTTTGATTCCTTCCCATAGATTTCTTGATGGATTTTTTCACTGAATTTTTTAATTTTAATCAATTCTCGGTCATATAGGTCCAATCCAACTGTCAAAATTAATCTTTTACCCTGCAAAAGAGGCAAAAAAAACACCTTTCTTGTTCTTGCTTTTGTTTCTCTCCTACTCTTTTCTTGCTCAAATATCATGGCGGCATTGGCACCGGGAATTCTATTGAAGCTCCTCAATGGCATGAACACGGGCCTCAAAGCCACGAGTGAGCACAGGAGTGCACTCCTACAGGTGACCGACATTGTACCTGTCGATCTCGATGAGAAGGATCTCTGGCCCAAGCATGGGTTCTACATCAAGGTATCTGATTCTTCACATTCGATATACGTCAGCCTACCATTTGAGCAGGATGATCTCGTTCTCAGCAACAAAATGCAGCTTGGGCAGTTCATATACGTCGAGAAATTAGAGCCCGGATCGCCCGTTCCAGTCATAAAAGGCACAAAGCCGATCCCCGGACGGCACCCGTTAATGGGGACGCCTGAACCAATCATGGGTATCAGAGAGAAAGGGGAGAAACCCGATCCAAGGGTAGCCCAGATTCCAAAACTACCCTCTCATAGAAGAGGATCTTGGGGAGCCGATCAAAATCCGGTCATTTCCTCACCTTCGGTCTTGAAGCCTATACCCTTGGATTTCGATCAGAGCACTCCAATCAAGGAGAGATCGAACTCAATGAGAATGGCAACAATTCCGATATCTCCATCGATTAGAGGAAGAATGGGGAAGGAGGGGAAGGAGGGAGCAGCTTTCCGATCTTCGGTAAGTGGAGCCGCATTATCTAAGATGGTAGAATCAAAAGGAGAAAGCCCGATTTCAGTGAGGAAAAGCTGCATCATCGCCCCTTCTTCTGCTTCAAAGCTTCCAAGGAGCAAGAGCGTGTGCGATCGAGATTATAGGATTCCGAGGAGTCCCTTCAACTCAGCTGTAGGTACATCGTCCCTCTTTGGCTTTTTTATTTTTCTTTAGAAATATAACTTGTGGGGATTTACAAGCACTGGTTTCTCCTTTGAATGTTCAAGACCCCTGTGAATTTTAGAAAACTCAGTAGTTTCGGGTTTTTCCCAATCACTTTTCCAAAATTATCATGTGGACCCCACCAAGCCAGCCCTGAAGGTAAGGCCAGTTCATCAGGCTTGCCACATATGGAAAAGAATTGGATGGTTTTAAAACAACGGTTCCCATTCCCAACGTTTTAAAACAAAATTTCAGTGAGGCCCATCTGATAACTGGCCTGGTTTCCAGGAACATAGGTTTCTCCCTTCCTTGTATGCTCAAGATCTCTGTGAATTTTGGAAAATTCCACAGTTTCATCTTTCCCAAGGATTAATGATTTTAATAAATCCATGTGTGTTTGTGTGTGTGCCTGAGAGATAGAAGCAGTTCATCGGGTGGAGCCACCAAGCCCCAAAGATCGGGCAAGTTCATCAGGCATGTCATACGTCCAAAAGAATTGGATGGTTCGTAAACAAAACAACCGATGGTTCACATTCAATGTACCTGAGTAGTGCATCTGATGACTGGCCTGATTTTCAGCCACATACACAATGTGCCAGCCAGATGAAGGAACTGGATCCCACACACATAGGAGAGGAGGATCTTGAAGTAGTCTTAGCATGGCAATAAGTTGAAACAAAACCAATTTCAAAACTTGAAATCAAAACCTACTGATTTGAGAATGGGTTAATGAATACAATGGAAGCAGAAAGACATTAGGGCCCACCTGATAAAGAGATCAGATCATGTTAATTTGAGACGGGGATAATGCCCATACACATGATAAAGGAAGATTGTGTTTGGGGTCAATCCTGATTTGGTAATAACATATGGTTTTCTTTGTATTGTAGGAAAGGAAGAGTTCAACTCCACCACCCAGATTAAGAAATGCAAAACTAACGTCTTTCACTCTGCCGGAAAACCAGTCGAATTCTGGAGTGTTACAGTCTCAGCCCAGTAATCCCACTTCCAAGAACAGCCTCATGTCATTGCCAGGAAAGCTCAGCACGCTCGGAAAGGTAATTTCCTTCCTTTCTTTTTGCCTTCTCAGCGCAGCACCTACATGAATTCTGATGAATTTTGGTGATTTTTGCAGGAAGTTATACAGCAGAGAGAAGTGACCCAAAAAGCCGCTCTTCAAGCACTGAAAGACGCATCAGCCACCGAAACCTTGGTTCGGATTCTCAAGTATGCAGAATTCTCCGAAAACCCATATATTTCTTTCCTATGCTTTCTGAAAGATGTTAAGGAGGGAGATCTAGGCCATTCCATTAGGTGGGCCATATATGCTCTTTGGTCACCTTGGTCTATTTTCTATCAGGCAGCCCACCTGATGAGTGCACCAGCCGCATTCATTGGCCTGGGTGACCCCACCTGATGAATATCAATATCCTCTGTTCTCATCTCCTCGGCCATGCTTTCAGCAGAATTTGGATTTAGCTTTCTCTTGAGATCATTCACTCGGCTATTTGCAGGATGTTTTCGGACCTGAGTGCATCTGCCAAACCTGACTCTCCCGCAGCATGTTTCGATCACTTCTTGAACTTCCACCGTGAAATCATGCAAGCAGTGACAGACATGGAGTGCATTCAAGCAGCCGCCAGCATCGCAAATGACATTGCTCAAAACACAACTGGCAAGTATCAAGAACCGCTAAAAGAACAGTCTCCGTCCATCTTACATGAAATAGTACACAACTCGATCGACCAGAGTGGGAATTCGAACATAAGCTCATCATCCAATAGAATATCATTGTTATCTAAATCAATTTCCATCACCCGCGAAAGGAGCAGTACCAAGACAAGTCTCGGGAAGCACTCGAGATTGAGTACAAATGCCAATGCTTTCACAACAGATGAAAACAAGAAGCCAGCATCTGCTGCCACTGCTACTACGAGTAGTAGCAGCTACCTCAATGCAATCAAGTTGGGTAAGCAGATCGAGACAGAAGCAGGAAACTGGTTTATGGGCTTTTTGGAGGAGGCATTGGAAATGGGTCTGAAGAAGCGGAGAGGATCAACCGCTGGCGATAGCCGAAAGCTGACCAGCTGCCCCCAGTCTCTTATACTCAAGGTTATCAATTGGGTAGAGGTGGAGCAGTGTGATTGTAGTAAGCGGCCCATTCATCCCAGAGCAGCGCAGATAGCAAGGAAATTAAGGATCAAAGTAAAGAATCCTTGAATGGTTTTGATTGGTATAGGTAGAGATTGTATCAACAAATCTAGGCTTGATCGAATTTGTGTGATGGGAGATTGTCTCATAAGTACAAAATACACATGCATTGTTTGTATTCAGATTTGTCGATGATTGGTTGTTCATTTGGAAAGGGTTATTTTTAGAACAGCAACCTCCCATAGCATTATTCTCATGTGATCAATGTGGGGCCCATGGTTAGGAGATCCAAACTGTGGATCTAATGATCCCTGCCACATATAAGAGGATCCAAACCCATTTAGTATTTGGCTTTTTTTCATTCAATATGGAATATTTTTTGCCTTTGATCGACTGCTGGATTACCAATGAGGGATTGAGTCCCATCTAGAAGATTTTGAGGGGTCATTCACCCATTGGATCACCAAACAGTGGATCACATATATGGCCCATCTGCTGATAAGCAGCACATGTCTATAAGTTGTGTTGGTCGCATTCGGTTATCCATGCCTGTGAAAGGATTCCTTCCAAGAGGGTTCGTGGAACTTTTAGGAGGCCGTTTGGACATGTTGAAATAGAAGTGGGGAGATTTCAATATTTGAGCATCCATATCCATCCATGCCTGTGAAAGGTTTTCTTCCTTTAAGGTGTGAGGATCTTTTATGGTCTGTTTGGATGCATTTGAAATACAGGTGATTTCTTGCGAAAGGCGTGTAGAACTTTTTAATCCCCCATCAAATAAAACAAGGAGGATATGGATTTGTGGGAATCTGCTCATTGCATAAACAATTTCAAGCAATCATCAATGTTCCATTCCTATTACTATAAGAACTACAGAAACATTAGTAACCTATAAATATTCCTTTAAATTAAATTATTTTTTTTAAAAACAAAAAAAAAACAAAAGAAGAAGAAGAACAACAACAACAACAAAGCTTTTCACACTTACAACAGAGAAGTATATCAGCTTAAGTTTCACTGTTCTGTTTCAAGAACTGGAGATCCTTCATTTGCATCTGCACGGCTTCTTTAGATATAGACTTTGGCTCGGGTATGTTTTCCATCTCACCATCAGCAATTTGCTTTGCTTTGGTGCCAACCATCCTCTCTATCTCAGATTGCCCAACCGAAGGGAAAACTGCATTAAGAATGATTCGAAGCAACCTTTCATCCTCTTCTTCTATAGGATCCTTACTGAAGCAACAGACGTAGATTGCTTCAAGAGCCTTCTCCGCCCGAATCTCCATTGGAATTTCTGGGATTGCAACATTCAGCTTCAGCCGCCTCTGAAATAGAAGGTGGTTTTTTGTCAAGTATGGAAGTGGTAAGAATAAGAGGTTAAAGATATATTAAACGGTCATTCCACTGTGGAACTGGAATGCAACTGCCAGACAACCATTCACATGGGGCTAGCAAAGGGTCAGGTTGGTCCAAAGCATCGCTGGCCCAAACCATAGTTCAAAAACACAAGAACTTGACTCGACTCCCATGTCCATTTGGGCTGAGTTGATTTGAAGACTTAAACTAGTCTTAAATTAACTGGAGTCAATATTTTAATGCATAATTGAAGAAAATAAGCACTGTGAATAAATATTTAAAGTTATATATATATAGACATGCGCATATTCTGCCTGTGAAACGCTGGTAACAAGGTCGCGGCTTCCAACTCACCGACATAGGTTCGATTTTCTTGGACTGCCTATCTTTTTATTACTAAAAGGCCTGATGACTCGGTTTGAGTCGTGCCAAGTCATGTCAAGTTAGCCAAGTTGCTGAGCTGACTCGACAAGTCTTCTCGAGTTCAGTTTGAGTCAAGCTCGTGACTAAGTTTCTCAGAGAATTGGCTCAAAATCTTGTTACATCAAGTTGATTTGGTGGAGTTTTGAGTTGAGTCAGTGAACTATGGCCCCAAACCGCTTCTTATCTCGCTCAGGCCGGAAAATGATGGAGATGGGTCGGACTTGGGCAGAAACGTAATGAGAGATGCTTCCAAAACCGTCATCAGCTTCAGAAGGGTGAAGTTGGTTGTCATGGAGCGGCCCTCGATGCTCATATATCCTTTGCAAATTTTTCTTTGGGATCTTCAGTCTCTTGGTCTAGCTTGATGTAATCTCGGGCATAGATTCCTCATTTGTGCCTCTTTTTCTTTTTTCAATAAAATAGCATTACTTATCCAAAAAAAAAGTTAAATAGGGACACGACTGCCACTCCTAATTCCTAAGGATCCTCTCTCATGAATGATTGATTCATAAATTGTTAAACTACTGATGACCAATGTAGTAGTCATCAGTTTCTCAATAATCACTCGCACGGTTTCAAGCAATAATAATTGATTGTAGAAATGCTGGTTACGTGCAAACTAAGAAGCTAGTAATCACAAAGCAATAAGAAATGACCCAATGGTGTAATCATGTAAAAGATTTGGGGGGGGGTGGGGGGGGGTGGGGGTGGAAGAGAGAAGAAAGAAAATTTTGAACAGCGACATTATATACAATTTTAGTTGATGAATATCTTTAGCTCTATAGGGAACTTTCCCTAGACCCTTAAGAGGATATGCCAAGAGTTCAAACAACAACGAATGGAAAAGGACCAAAAATTCACTGCTGCAGGAGAATACAAAACGGGGAGATGGATGCAACGTTTCATAAACCAGACCAGCCCATGCGGTACTGGAACAGGCGGAGCTCTCTCCATTTCAGTTGGACTCGAAAGTCGTTTGAGATATAAAGAACCGTTTGAACTGGTCTGAAGACTCTGAACAACTATCAACCAGACCAGTCGTTGGACTTTTGTCAAGCTACCATGACAATCCTGTTGTGCTGCACATCTTTTTTTCTTTCTTCCATACTTCACGTACCGGTTGGAAAGCCAAATCTTAGATGCTTTTACTTGTGAATTTTGCCTAAGGAAGCCCATTACCTAAAGTCTCTACACATCAGGGAAAAAACCATGCAACAGCTGCAAATAGGAGGAACTGTTCCCAACATCTAACAAGCAGAGCAACAGTGGGAGAGAAGAACAGAAAGCAGCATTGCTGCATGTGGGAAAAGAACAAAAAGAGTCCATCTGGCATGCATGCTAATTGCACCACGGCAAATTGTCCGGTTGTGTTATTTGTTCTTTTCAAATTATTTTTAACTTCTGTTTGATAGAGATCAGTTGGAACAACATAAAAACAAATGAATCCTCAAGTTGTTGGTTCACAAAAGTAAATGTAGGCCTGAGGATGGTTTCTATAACAGCCATTATCACAGCTGTAACTGCTTCAGACGGCCATAACTCTTATAATGGATCAACACAGTTTCAAGCGGTCTCATTCTCACCGAATGTGCTACAATGTTTCAAACTTGATGCCTCGATGTTGAAGCAAAACCAGGGGCAAACCCAGGGATATTAGCAACATCCCAATAACTTTTTAATTGGTATGATCCAGACTGCCCATTCATTCATACCGCTAGGAGCAGGCCATGGTGCAAATAATCACATTGATCAAATTATCAAAAACCTTTGAATAGGAGCCATTTTGCCACAACCATCGGCATTAGATAGTTAGCATCATCAAGCCAAACTGCTTCTTTGGAATCGTAGCAATCCATGGTGGGGCCTATTGAATGGATGCTCCATGTTGATTGTTGGACCTTTTCTCGACTCGATTTTGATTGTTCATTTTTCGTTTTATTGATTGGAAGGTTAGGATCATCAGATCAGCGTGATTATTGCACCATGACTTGCCCCAAAGAGTGTGATGGAATGGAGCGTCTGGCGATTGGCCATCTCCATGAAGGCTTTAGGGACATTGTTAACATCCATATGAGGTCGAGCTGTGTGGGCCCCACCGTGATGTGTGTCAAACATCTACCCCATCAGTCAGATGCACCATTCCATGGTGGGCCACAGGCATAAAAATCAAGTCAATCCATGACTTGGGTGGGCCACACCACATACAACAGTTGAGAGGGGTTATCCTCCGATTAAAACATTCATAATCATTTATTGGGCCCAACAAGATGTGGCTCACAAATCCAGCCCATCCATTGTGTGTGTCCCACTTGGATGAGAGATCAGACCAAGTTTCAGCTGCATCCAAAACTCGGGTGATCCCCACCAAGTGCTTTTATATGTTTTAGCCATGTCTTTACAGGGTTTTATATGGTATGGCCCACCTGAGTTCCTTATATGGCTGATTTTTGGAATGTCCTATAACCTAAAGGGGACCCATCAAATGCACGGTGTTGATGTTCGACACACATCACGGTGGGGCCCACACAGCTCGACCTCATGGGAAGTTCCCATGAGGTCGACCTTATATTACCATTTCCCATATATATATATATATATATATATATATATATATATATATATATATATATATATATATATTGATGATTCATGTAGACCACACAAAGGGAAACAGTGTCGCATTTCGTTGTTTCCAATCGTGAGGTCCACCTGAAACACGGATGGAGCTGGTTTATCCAATCTTAGCCTAAAATTGGGTCACTCAACTAATGGATGGAGTGGCTTTTAAAAATACTCGATAATGGGCCCACCCTACCTAGGCGACCCCTCGCATTAATTCACGTGGATTCTGTACAAAGGCACTAGTATATCAAATCTCAAGTGGATCATACCGTAGGAAACAGTGGAAATTGCATGCCTACCATTGAAAACATCCCAGGGGCCATAGAAGTTTTGGATCAAGCTGATATTTATCTTTTTACTTTCATCCAGGCCTGTGAGACCCTTCTTCTTTTTTTTAACACATGCACACACACTCACGCCATAATGGGATTTCACCACCTATGGATACTCAAACCCTTGACCGGATGTTGAAACTCCTGAGAGTCTACCACCGGAGCAAGAGTAAGGATCCGGGCCTGTGGGACCTTACAAACAGTTTGGATGACAAATAAACATTACTGTAGGCCCTAGGATGGTTTCAATGGTGGACATTTATCCCCACTGTTTTATGTGGTGTGGTCCACCTGAACTTTGGATATGCTTTGGTTTTGGTCTCATTCCTTAAAATGAGCTGTAAAAACAGATGGACGGTGTGGATAAAACATATACGTCACGGTCGTCCCCACAGAGAATCCACAGGCTGTGAGCTCCTCACTACACAATCCGCACCCAGGGGACAGGTTCCAGCGGTGAAACAAAGACGGGAGGTCAGGGGGTGGGCCCCACCATGACGTGTATGTGAAATCCACTCCGACAGAAGGTGTGTGGTGACTATTTAGCCACAGGGCTAAACAATCAACCACATTGATAATTCAGGTGGGCCACACAAGTGGAAAGAGTGCTGGGGATGCCCAACATCCAAATTGTTTCACTTGGTATGGCCCATATAAATCACATATGGGCCTAATTGTTTGTTCCCATGCATAAAGTTTTATGAGGCAGTGGATTTCACATAAATATTATGATGGGCCTCATAAAAGTCAAGGGTAAGCGTCTCATCTCCCACTGTTTCTCTTTATGTGGCCCACCAAAATCACAAATCCGCCCATTTTTTAAGCCTTATGGCTAAATTTTCATCATGTACTTAATGGTAGGAGTGGATTTCATGTGCAAATTATGATGAGACCCACCTTGAGTCCGAGCCCACCCACTTGTCCCACACAAATGTGAAACCAGTGTGTGTGTGTGTGTGTGCGCACCAAACAGCTAGGACAAGGATATGATTATGATCATGATGATGATTGTTAAAATATATAAGATTTGTAATGTGTATTGGGCCGATTGTGCATATCTAGATGGGCCTGGACTTAGATGAGGTCCAGTGGCATCATTGTAATTTCTTTTCCATATTAATAAGGGGAGAGACATCAAACCCTCTCCATCATTTTTTTATGCAAGAAAACAAAACAGAAAAATTAAAGACAAAACATAAGAGACTGGCTATAGATCAGCCCAACTGACAGGAAGTTGATTCAACTTCCCATTCCTTTACAAGATCTTTGGCTAGATTAGAGACCACCTCAAGATCCCTTTTCTGATTCCTAAAACATAGGCAATTTCTTTCCAACCATAGTGACCAAATACCAGCTAGCAAACATAGACGCCAGATCTCTTCCCGGTCCTTCATTTACCCCCATTGTGCCATGTCATGAGGAGGGATTCAATGGAACCCAGCAAAACCCACTAAACAGCAAACAGGATTTTTAAAGAAATCCTTGACATAACTTCCTTCCAAATGACTGATTCCTCATCCTAATAGCACAGAGAAGACATACATTCGGTAAAATCATTTACCTCTTGCGAAGATTGTCAACCATGAGCACTTTATTTTTTACCACAACCAAGCTAGCACTACCACCTTTGGAGGAGCCCCATATCTCCTAACAAAAGTTGTGTAACTTACCCTGCTAGGGCTTGTAATGCAGGGGCATTTTCACACCATGCTCGAGTGGGGTGGCCTATGTGAAGAGGGGGCACACTCAGGGTAGGCAACCCGTATGAGGCGGGTGGCTCATGTGAGGTGAGACCCCATGTGAAGTGGGGCCACGGGGGGGGGTTCAGCCGAGGGGCTGACCTGGGTTGTGACATAAAGGGATTGATTCACCATGCTCTATCAGTTCGAGCTTTTAGAGTAGGCGGTTAGTTGTCCTGCGTCAAAAGTGATATTTTTAGAGGCATTTTCACACCGGGCTCAATGGGGGTGGCCTATGTGAAGCGAGGGCACGCTCGGGGTGGGCAGCCCATGTGGCTCATGTGAGGCAAGACCCATGTGAAGTGGGGCCCACGAGAGAGGTTCGGCCAAGGGCCTGACCCATGTGAAGTGGGGCCTGGGCTATGAGATAAAGGGATTGATTCGTAGCACTCCATCAATTCGAGCTTTTAGAGAAAGTGGTTAGTTGTCCTGCATCAGCTTGACTCTCTAATAATCATACGATAGAAGGATTTCACTGTAAACTTGCCAGATTTGTCATGAAACCATCTTAACAACAATTGTATGACAAATTTGTCTCTCCATCAATTGTATGCTCTCCAAACAAAAGTTGTGTGCCAGATTTGTCTCTCCATCAATTGTATGCTTTCTCCCAACAACATTCTCTTCTCTTCTCTCTTTCTCTATTGTCTTCCTCATCTTCATCCTCTTATTCTTCTCCCTCAATTCTTACGTCAGCATCTAAATGTAAAAGCCTCCATCTCCAACACTGGTTCCATCCAGATGTGAGGGTTTGTATGGTATCAGAGCATTGAACTTTTCTCTCTAACCATGTGTGTTCACAAGATCATCATCCCCACTGATCTTCAAGAAATAGCAAGCTTGCTTTTTGATTGGGTAAAAGTGATCAAGCTTCCTCCATTAAACCCACTCACAACGTGTTCACTTACCTTTTTTCTTTATTGTGGTGCATTTGGAACTATGGCTGAACACATACTCGACTCCAAACAAGAGGTTAAAACTTGATAGGGACATCTCGCGCACATGCACGCCCCCCTTACGCACGTACGCAAGGAAAAGGGCCCCACCATCGATCTGAATCAATGATGATGTCCAGGGAGGGCCTCCTAGTTAGAGGGCTGCATTTTGGTTCGTTGGAGTGGACCCGATAGTCATGTGAATCCCACCATAGGTTCTCATGATCGTGGCTCATTATTCCAATTAATTTAGTACTTTGGGTTTTGTTTATTATTGTTATTAGGAGTATCATGGATGGTTTAGATTGCTTTGATTAGTTGTTATTTTTTATTACTTTGTCGCCAAGTAATAGGTTGTGCACATGGCGCGAGTTTTGGGGTATAGGGTTTTATTATAAATAGGCACCCCTTGTAGTCTTTTTTATTCAATGAAGATTAATAAAATTACTGCGTTTTTTCTCCTCTAAATTTCTAAGTTGTGGAGATTCAATTGGGTGCGAAACCCTCCCTTCCTCGAAGGGCTGACTACCGTGGTGCGAAACCACACCTATCCCGATCCGCCTCCACCTTCTTCTATCCATATTTCTCTTCTCCTACAATCATCTACGCTTCAAATCTATCCTCTATTACAGCCGTTTTTCTCTCTACAGTAGATTTTCAGAATCTGGCCCTGCAGGAGGGCTGAAACTTCGGTGGAGCACCACACACAAATCGTGCATCGGATCAAGCTGAGATTTGGGTGTTTTAGAGTCCATCCCTGGCCGACCAGGGCCAAAGTGACCTTTTTCTAAATAATGGGCCCCGCACACATGCGGCCAGGATCACACGCACGTACGTCCGAGCCATTACTGTTGTCCACACGTGCAGTACTTCCCTGGTTCGTCTCTCTCCTCTCTTTCACTCCTCTTTCACCCAAATCTCTAACCCTGACCCTATTCAAATCCCCAATTTTATGTCATTTCTTCAACCTTAGAGTTCCCCGAATTGAAATATGTGAATCCCTTGGATTGGGGAATTATTTCTGTGCGTGTGTGGATGAATTTACCCTCCTTTGATTATTGTTTGGTCTATAATTCTGATTGATCCAGCCCTAGCATGTGTAGCCCTGGATCCGCATAAGATTCCCCTTAATTGAGTGCTTGAACTTTTGTGTGGGATGTGAAATTTTGTGTAACTGTTTCTGAATTAGTGAGAGCCTGAAAATCTTGCACATCATACTTGAATTTCATGTCCTGCATCAAATTTGGTTTCAAATATTAGGGTTCTTGTAAGGGAATGCATTGCATGTTTAGGGTTTAATTTATTTGTGTCCATTATGCATTAAGTAACATCATATAGAGTTGTTTAAAGGTCCATAATTTCTTATATAGGCTGCTGAATTTTCTGCTATCAAAAAATCCGCATCTCTTTGCTGGATTTTCTGTTGACCGAGTTTTTTGGACAGATAGGTTGCTGGAAATTGAGTAACATTGTGTCGTTTTCTTCATATAGAGTCCTATAGGAGCATTTAATCGTATCTAGGCGCAAATAGTCGCTGTAGAAAGTCCTTAGATTGAGTTAGTAGTTGTATGCCCTTTGGCTTGCACCCTACACTAAACATGGAGCAATTGCAAGAGTCAATGAACAAGCTGACCCAGCAGTTTAAGTCTTTGGGTAGGCGCTTAGAACAACGTATGGGCCAACGCTTTGAACAGCTTGATGTGCGCATTACCCAACTAGAGACCTCCGCCAGGGCAAACCCCACCATTGGGAAAGATACCTAATCTCAGGTAGGTGGTCGGGAGGATAGACCAAGGAATGGAGGTGGCCAAGGAATCGGTAATGTACACGCACCCGTGCACCCACCCTGTGAGGTACATCGAGACTACTATGACCCCGATGGGCAACTTCTCAAAGGAGTTAGAGTAGATGCCCCCACGTTTTATGGCCACTTAGACCTTAAAGTTTTTCAAAATTAGTTGGCAGACACGGACCAACTCTTTGAGTGGTACGACATGTACAGCCTTTTGGCTAGAGAAAGTGCACCAGAGGCTAGTGTAGAGTTACCCACTGAGGTCATTCCGGTAGTGGATGAGTTTCGTGATATCTTTCCTGATGATCTACTGGATGAGTTTCCCCCTATGTGGGATATACAGCACACCAAGATGTGGGACATAATACTACCTATAGCCGAGTTTGCGTTTAATAGTTCTGTCGATAAGTCCATAGGTCTAAGTCCTTTTGAAGTTGTTACTGATTATAAACCTAGGAAACCTATTGATCTTGTCCATATGTCACTGTCCCATAGGCCGTCAGAGTTTGCAAAGTCTTTTGCGCATCACATTCATTCATGGCATCAAGAAATCAGGCAGAAGATCATGACTAGTAATGAACATTACTCACTTTCTGCAGACCAACATAAACGTTTCAAGGAATTCAATGTAAGAGACTCTGTGATGATCCGCATCAGGCCAGAGCGGTACCCTCAGGGAGCCGTTCGTAAATTACACGCGCATAGCGCTGGACCATTCAAAATTATAAAATGAAACAGTCTCAATGCGTATGTGGTGGATCTTCCACCTTCCATGGGAATTAGTTCCACATTCAATGTGGAGGATCTAGTTGCATTTCAGAGGACCACTGATAAATTGTCCAGGCTGTCATCTAACCATCCTAATTCCCCAAACCTTTCCCTTAATCCATGGCCCCCTCCCAACCGATCTTCCCAGCCTCTACCTCCCATACATACCCTTCCCACACCCAGAGAGGAATTAAAGGATATTCTGGACCATCAGATAATATCCACGTCGAATAGCGAGTTTCAGAAGTTCTTGGTCAAGTGGAAATCATGCCCAGCTTCAGACAGTACGTGGCTCGCTGAGGAAGAGCTTCATAGACTTGATCCTTACATCTCGGAGCAGTTCAAAAGTTTTATTTCGCCAGTGGCGAAACCTTCACAGCCGGGGAGAATTGATGGGGACCTCTCGCGCACATACACGCCCCCCTACACACGTACGCAAGGAGGAGAGCCCCATCATCGATCTGGATTGATGACGATGTCTAGGGAGGACCTCCTAGTTAGAGGGCTGCGTTTTGGTTCGTTGGAGTAGACCCGATAGTCATGTGAATCCCACCATAGGTTCTCATGATCATAGCCCACTATTCCAATTAATTTAGTACTTTGAGTTTTACTTATTATTGTTATTAGGAGTATCATGGATGGTTTAGATTGCTTTGATTAGTTATTATTTTTTATTACTTCATCACCAAGTAATAGGTCGCGCCACATGGCGCGAGTTTTGGGGTATAGGTTTTTATTATAAATAGGCATCCCTTGTAATCTTTTTTTCAATGAAGATTAATAAAATTGCTGCGTTTTTTTACTCCTCTAAATTTCCGACTTGTGGAGATTCAATTGGGTGCGAAACTCTCCCTTCCTCGAAGGAATGACTACCGTGGTGCAAAGTCATCCCTATCCCGATTCGCCCTCACCTTCTTCTATCCATATTTCTTTTCTCCTACAATCACCTACACTTCAAATTCATCCTCTATTGCAGCAGTTTTTCTCTCTGCAGCAGATTTTCAGAATCTGGCCTTGCAGGAGGGCTGAAACTTCGGTGGAGCACCACGCACAAACCGTGAATCGGATCGAGCTGAGATTTGAAAGTTTTGGAGTCCATCCCTAGCCGACCAGGGCCAAGGTGACCTTTTTCTAAATAGTGAGCCCCACACACATGCGGTCGGGATCACACGCACGTGCGTCTGGGCCATTGCTGTTGTCCACACGTGCGATACTTCTCTGGTTCGTCTTTTTCCTCTCTTTCACTCCTCTTTCTCCCAAATCCCTAACTCTAACCCTAAATTATTCAAATTCCCAATTTTATGCCCTTTCTTCAACCTTAGGGTTCCCCGAATTGAAATCTGTGAATCCCTTGGATTAAGGAATTATTTATGTGCATGTGTGGATGAATTTACCCTCCGTTGTTTATTATTTGGTCTATAATTTTCATTGATCCGACCCTAGCATGTGTAAGCCTAGATCGGCATAAGATTCTCCTTGATTGAGTGCTTGAACTTTTGTGTGGGATGTGGAATTTTGAATAACTATTTCTGAATTAGTGTGATCTAAAGCCTGAAAATCTTTCACATCATACTTGAATTTCATGTCCTGCATCAAAACTGATACAAAACAAATTGCTTCTATGAAACTTAAGGGTGTAAAAAACTATTTACCCGCTCCATTAAAACCCACCCTAAATAAAAATATTTTTCCTTCTTAATGGCTACAGCCTACAAAAAAACACACAAGGGGGTTTCAATCATCCCACCTATTTCAGCACCAAATCATGAGCTAGATGCACTAGAAGGTCCTACATATCTCACCTTGAAATTTGGCATTAGCCAATCATTTAAGCCCTAGGAATCAGGAATTTCCAAACAAAGCATAATTGATTAAAGAGGGAAAGCAACGGTATATGGTGAAGGTAAAAAAACAATCGTACAACCTAAGTAGTGTCCCGGATAAAAATGTGCAAAAACAATAGCTAGGATTCTGATATCATGAAATTACATCAGATGATAAGAACCTAACCTCTTTTGCCTCGGCCATGATAGCAAAAAAACTCTGCTCTTCAAATTCAATGTCATTGGAGATGCGAAGCCTGGCTGCCCCTTCAAGAATATCCTCCGACTTCACAAGACCAGCACCAACAGCAGCCAACCAACAGCATAGAAGTACATATAGAGGATCCCCTGCCTACCCAAAAACACAAACTCAATTTACAAACTAAAATAATTTGGTTTTTGCAAAAAGTGTAGTGTGATTCGAAGAAAGCAACACATGTCCAAATCCATTAGTAAGTTTTAGCTATTTTATAATGTTTCATTGATAATAAATCCATGAAAACCAGAGAGGGAACCGATGATATTAAATTTGGAAATGTTCAAATTAAGTAAGATAAGTTATTTTGTATTTGCATAAACAAATGAAAGACTTCTTAAGAGATCAAAGAAGAAGGAATTTCAATTTTATTTTATTTTTTGAAAGGTAGGAATTTCAAATTTTAAATACATCAAACTCCAGGAATAACAAGTGATATCCGAGAATAACAAGTGATATCTGAGATGTAGTATCTAATTAGTCCAAAAGGGCATGAATTTGAGATCCTGTTTTTGACGTACAAAATTCTTCAATAAAAACTCTTAAGAGAAAATGAAAATAAGCCCTGTTTGGTTGCCACTTTAAAATGAGTTCATCTCATTTTAGTTAACTGTAATTGTGTATTGGAGAACACAATTTATATAGATTATGGGTTATCAAGATTCCCTCGACAAGACAAGTGGCGGTTTGGATAGTTTGATTCCACAAGGTAATCATTAATGGCACAAGAAACGAGGTGACCGTTGTCTAATGAATATGAGATTTTCATTAGCTATCCAAACAGGACCCAACAAATGGAATCCCATTTTCAACACTGTTGACCGAAATAATACTGTCCTGAGATAATCATTATTTTTTTCCATATCCACACCTTGGATTCATCTTATCTAAACATGCCTTTCCTGAAATTTCTAATACATAATATATATTGCCAAACAAGTCCTAAATATATAGATGAATAAATAACATTAATTTTTTTAATATAAAAAAATCATCTCCCATTTCACAACTCGGAATTATTTTTTTCTTTTTTTGTGGATTTGGAAAAATGGGTTATCTTCACTTCATTTCTCCGTCTAAAAAACAAGACACCACAGCATTCACACCACATTTTACAAAATCTAAATTCGATATAATTCAAACATTTATTCAAATAGGTCACATGCACAAATTCACAACACCGTCTCACAGCATCAGAATGAAAAGAAAATTCATAAATCCAAACAACTGCTATCTCTCCAATACCACCCAATCCAATTCAACGACTCAAGTTCTAAGAAATCTCACCCGACCCCGCCGGTCCTGGAACTCGTAAAATGCCCTGGAGTCAGTGACGCTGCATTTCTTCCCCACCCGCCTCCGGAACTCAGCGAAATCGATAATATCGCCACCAACGCCTCCCTCGTCACTGAAAATCCTCGCGAAAAGGCCGATTATGGGGAGAGACCCAATCACCTTGCTTGCAAAGCTCGATGCTGAATTGGGTTTCTCCATGTAAGCCCTAACCAACACCACAACCCCATTTCCATGGCTTCTTTTTCCTCCTCCTCTTGTGGAAACCCTCTTTGGGTGAAGGGATTTGTAGGAGAGAGCTGGAAGGGTGTGAAGGCTAGCATTGAGGTGGGTGCGCAGGTTAGCAGGCTGGGAAGTAGTGGATGTTACAACGGCCATTGAAGCAGTTGGTCTGATTCAGCTAGAGAGAGGGCTATCTACCTATCTCTATCTCTCCCTCCCGGGAGATGATACGGTGTAGCAGAAAGAACTGTAATATGGTAGAGCAATCTCTCCATAGGACACGTGGCATTGATGTGAGGGAATCGCCTATACACCGCATTGCTGTGTATTACAGGGGAGTGGATTAGGTGTTACCTTGACGTGGGGCCTACCTTGATTATGTGTTGTATATCCACGCCGTCCATCCATTCTTGGAGCTCATTTTAGTATGTATTCCCAAAAAATTAAGCATATATAAATCTCAGGTGGACCACACCATGGGAAGAAGTGTTGATTGAATGTCTACCATTAAAAAATTCCTAGGGCCCACCGTTGTGTTTATTTCCCATCTAACCTGTTAATAAGGTCAAACAGACTTGGATGAAGGGACAATACAAATATCAGCTTGATCCAAAACTTTTGTGGACCACTAAAAGTTTTTAATGGCCAATCATCATTTATTTCCAGTGTGGTTCACGTTAGATTTGGATCTGCTTAATTTTTGGAATCAATTATTAAACTGAGCTGAAAAAAAAAAGGGGATTGACGGCGTAGATATACAACAGATTCATCAAGGTGGGCCCCACATGATAAGGGTAACAACCACTAACCTGCTACCCGGGTAAGACGCTCCGGTACTGGATGGAGATGATCGTCGTGATTGGACAGACCACACTCCAGGAGGGATGAAATGGTGAGACTCTCCACTTGTGAGAGGTGTTACCCACCAAGCGAAGCAGAACCGTACGCTGAGAAATTGGTGGGCCCAACTATCATATCATTTTTGTGACGGTGGTCATTATACTCGGTAGTTTGGTGTATAGCTACAAACTGATAGTGGAGCGGATCAGGTGCGGCCCTTACTATGGAGCCCACCTTGATATATGTATTCTAAATCCACGCCGTCCATACGTTTTTACAGACTATTCTATGGAATGAGCCTAAACATGAAGCAGATCCAAATCTTAGGTGGACCATACCGTGAGAAACAGTTGTGATTGAACCTCCCACCATTAAAAACTACCTAGGAACTACCGTAATGTTTCGGCAATGTTTATATGATATCTAACCCGTTAATGAAATTGATCCAAAACTTTTGGACCACAGTAAGCTTCCTATGGTATGGTCCACCTGAAATTTGGATCTGTTTAATTTTTTGTCCCATGCCCTAAAATGATTTGTAAAAACCGATGGATGGAGTGGATTTAGAATACATACATCAAGGTGGGCCCCAAGGTTAGAATCGGACCGTCATGGTGAGGCCGGGGCCCGGACCTAATCCGCTTCCGAAACGACCACTAGCAAACGATTCCCAGTAACGACGTGCCACGTGGGGGTAATGAGTGAAAGCGGATTCGGTGATGCCAGGAAACACTGACTTTGGTGAGGCTAGGAACGTGGGCCCACCTTGATGTATATATTTTGATGCATGTACCGTATATACATACCATCGATTCGTTTTTCTAGCTCATTTTAGTGAATCAGCCCAAAAAATGAAGCATATCTCAGGTGGACTACAACACATGAAATGGTGGTGATTAGACACCCATCATTATAAAATTCTCAGGTAACCATGAATGAAGGGAAAAACATCTGCCTGATTCAAATCTTTTTTCAACGGGCAGGCGTTCAATCATCATTGTTTCCTGTGATGTGGTCTACTTGAAATTTGTATCTATTTCATTCTGGGTCCATGGCCTTAAAATGATATGGAAAACATATGGACAGCATGGATATATAATAAATACATAGATGTTGAGCACACCACCAGGCCCTCAATTTACAGGGAAATAAAAAAAAAAAAAAACAGATTATTAATATTATCCTCTTTTAAAAAAAACAGATTATTTACCTTTCATGTTCCATTCATAGTTGGGTAAGAGATTTGGATGGTCTAGATTGCTGTAAAACTATCCCATGTTAAGTTTAAAGAGACTTTAAACACCATCATTTTTTAAAGGGTACATAACTAACATTGGAGCCTCGTGCAAGTTAGCACCACGTGGTGCTCAATTAGCAGTTGAAGGGAATGCTGCTCCGGACATGGAAGGGGCTCCTGATTCCATGATCCAGATCGTTGATCTGATGCACCCCACACTGGATTAGAGTCCAGCCATCAGATTTGTCAGTTATGTGTGGATATCAGTTGCATTTTACTCTTAAATATCTATTTGTAGGACGTCAATCTAACGGTTCAGGTCTTTCAATAGGGCAGTTTCGGGCATCCACAATTCATAGTAAGGCCCATCTGATCAACGGTATGGATCAATAGATCAATGGATTTGATGACTCCTTAATTCCCGAGCCTCAGCAAATGAATAGCTGATGGGAAGTGAAGGATAATTGACTGTGAGGCTCATGGTTCGCTGATCCACACCGTTGATCTGGACCGCACCCTGACTCTTTCAATGTGGCAAATGTATTTTTGGACATACCCCATCATGCTGGAGCCCACCATATCCAAATATGGAGCATCAAAACCATGGTCCCCATTCGTCTGGATCAACAAACTATATGATAGCGCCCACCTGCGCAGTCCATGTGGCTCATACACGAGTATTCTGGATTATTTGGCATCTGGGCTTCACCATGGATGGGCCATATCCAAAAATCTAAACAATCAAATGGTCCATGAACGGTGTAAAAAGAACACCAATCACAGCACATGGACCCATCTCAACAGTGGCAGTTGGGGCGAACACCCACTGATGGGTCTTACCATTCAAAGTTGGTTAGGCAGCATGGCCCACCTAGTAGGTACTTGGACCAACCGGTAAATCCCGACGTTGAGAAGAAAAATGGGGCCCACCAGGTATATATAAAGGACAAAATTTCAGTCAAAAACCTTAATGCACCCATGCTCATTGTAGAAACTAACCACTTTTGGCAATTCCGCGGTCGACTTACTTGCTCAGGTGCGTTTGGCTGCACCAATATCATTAAATTTCAGAATAATTTGCCCCAAATTAGACTGATTAATCATGATATTTCATGATATTTGGTGCGACCAAACACACCACCCTTGCAATCTATCATCCCCATGAGACATGCAAGATAACCAAATGGGTTCACAGCAAATAATAATCCTATCAAAATCCAATTGTAATTTGGGAAAGAATCACCAAAATCAGATGTTCAAATCATATACAAACACTTATAAGGTAGAAAGAGCATTCACAAACCAGCGATGAGATTACATCACAATGTAAGAACCCGACAACCCAAATCCATTTGAGAGCACTTATCTGATAAGATCGGGCATGATCGAAACCCAAATGGGCAGTCAGTATCAACCAAGAGCCTTTCAGATGGGCTTCCAATCATAATGTCATTTGAAACTGAGCAGGAACACGGAGAAGGGGTGGCTGGACTTCTCCGGGCTTGCCGAGCTGACCACAGGCAGCCATCTGATCATCTCCCCTACTGAGCCGCAAGAAGACGACACACCCTGCTTCTGCAAGGACATTGCGGAACTCAATCATCTTCTCCTCACTGGTAGGCCTAAACTGCGATCCAGAGTGAGGATTAAACGAGATAAGATTGATTTTGCATGGGATCCCTTGAACAAGTTCAATTAGCCTCTTCGCATCTTCAATGCTGCACAAAATAAAAGATATTGCATTATGAATAATCTGGAATAAATTGAACCTTAGATGGGTCTCTCTTAGGTGAAAGGCTAGGGCGGCAACGGGTCAGATTCAACCCGTGCAAACCTGACCAAACACTAGTTATTCATTGATATATGAAATCATAAATATGGATGGATTGGGTCAGGCCGAGATCAACTTGATGCTGACCCCTCTACTCAAATGGGCCACATTTCTGACCAAACCCAATCAACTCAACCCTAGTCTGAGTTTTGAGCAAGTTAGGTTGGTTGGTCCACAGGCCAACCTGACCTATTGACAGCCCTGGGTGAAACATAGATCCAGCTTGGAAGAATTTATCAAATATCTAAAATTCGCTGGACCAACCGTAAGTCAGGTTTATCAGTGTTGTTAAAACCCAAGAACAAAACCAATCAAGTACTTGAATCAGACAATACAATCTTTCAAACAGAAAACGTTGAGCTGAGTAGCGAACTGAGTTCCAATTTGACCCCAAAGTTTCAAGTTTTCAAACCTTGGCTTGGATGAAAGAGACCTTCAAAGTTAAAACAGATTTAAATTTTTCGACTGAGACACAAATTAGGAACCCATCATAAAGAAAGATAAAAGGGTATTATACTATGCTCCAAAGAATGAACAGTTTTTTCTCTTCACTGTTTTTGTTAGCCCCAAAAGTAGTACATGTGGGGCCCCCTACTTCCAATTACTTAACGCCATTTATCTGGAGGCCCCATACAGGATGGAATGTGCCACAATATCTCCTCTACCAGATGGTTCTAGCCATTGGTTTGGAGACTTGCAAATGGACAAGTACAGCCAATGGTCCATCTTCAGTGGGACCCTAATGAGACAACAATCCAAAGGGGAACGCTTATGGCACACCTCCCTTCCAACCAGCATGCTGGCTGCCAGAGAAATGAAATTCAGTGAATGGTGCATCCGCGTCCATGTAGGAAGATGTTCTGATCACCTATGAAAGGTACAGGTCGGAAGGCCGTCTTAACCATTATTTCATACTTCCAATAAATTTGAGACATTCAGTAAATTTCAGCATTGCAAAGTTCTTTATTGATCTTCTGCAATCTTGCCCAGGATGGAATCTGTGAAGTTATACAGAGAGACTTTTCTAACCTGTCATTAACTCCTGCAAGCATTACATATTCAAAAAGTACTTTGTATTTATTCTTGAATCGAAGTTCTTCCCTCAATGTGTCGAGAAGCAAGCCCAGATTATATTTCCGGTTGATTGGCATGATCCAGTTCCTCACCTGCAATATTTAGAAAACTAGAAGATCAACATGAAAGGATCTTCTTGCAATGCGGCCACCTGCAGTTGTGAGACGTTTGGTATATCCTACATGTCACTCTCATACAGTAGATGCAGCCAACTTGTGCCAGATCTAAAACATGCAACAGATGAACACCACCACGTAGATCGACTGGCTCAAAAATCAGGTCTGTCTACTCATAGGGTGGGCAACACACTTTTGAAAAGAAAAATGGATGGTTCAAAAAACACATTCAACATGTGTGGCCCACCTGATGACTGGACCCGCCTGATTTGTTGGACAGGTGATCTTCACATAGGCCCATTTGATGGACAACATGGATGTGGCGCACACATGCCAAAATTTGCATGTGAGACAACAGATGTATGAGTGGTGTAGACTGACATGCAGGATTAGCAAAACTCTAAGACCATGGCTTGGATACATGTATTCCAAGGGAAAAGGAACAGAAAAGGTAATGATTGGGCAATTATTTAAACGGACAGTACTGAAACATGGATTCCATTTTTAGGGGTCTTCTTTGGATAGCAAGTGGAAATCTCATATTTATGAGACAACAGTTACCGAGTTTCGGATGCCAAAGAATCCAGACTTGGGAAAAATGCAACAATTAGAATCCTCCCTTTTCTTTGCCATCCAAACATCTCATACTGTCACTTCAGTTGAAAACTTTTTCCATTTCCATGGAACAGGTGATATCCAAACATGATATAATAGTAAATGGGACCTAAGTACCTCATCTGTTGTGGCATTCAGACTGACTGCCAAAGCACAGTTGGAGTCACGAAGGAAACGTTTTAACTGAGGGACGAGCCCGCTGGTTGAAATGGTCACCTTGCGAGGACTGAAATGAAGGCCTTGCTCATCAACCATTATAGCTGCAGCTTTAATGACATTTTCGACATTGTGAAGTGGCTCTCCCATACCCTATAAATTGTTCCATTTCAGGTTCCAAAACTAAAGAAGATTGAGAAAATGAATAATCAATAGATGTTGCAAAGACAGTGATGGGGATGAGACCCAAACAGGTTCTTGCTCATGTTGTAGAGGATGAATTGAAACCTATCAGCCAATTTTATCCCGTCTTATCAGAAACAAGCAAATTGCATGATCTCATTCAGCTTTCTTAGTAAAAACCAGAAAAGAGTAACTGATCACTAGGAAAAAAAAAATGTTGTTTCCTTCACAACCAGCAAATAGGAAAGGAAAATATAAGATGAGTACAGCAAACTAATTGCCTTATCTCGTGAATGGCCCTCAGACACGTTGCACAAGCACAATAGATCCCTGATCCACCATTCACCAGGTGGGTCCCACAGCAGATGGAGAACTGTCCATAAGTGGAGAGGATTGGACAATCCATTTTTTTTTTTTTTTTGAAACTTATAACGCCAATGTGTAGGTCGGAAGCCTGTGGGTTAGGATTCTCCCACCAGCAAGACTTTTTCTATTGCAAACTCTCTGCTTTGTGATCCAGAATGGTTTGAGTCATGAACCCCATTACATTACATGTCCAACTCAAGTACAGTGCACCAGATAAGCAAACTGCTGCACCACACTCAGGTTAGGTTTGCCCATTTATAAACTACAGACAGGCAGTGCAGAACCATTATACTGCCTTCAGTCAGTTTTAAATAGTTAAAATCACAAGTCTCACCAAGCTTGCAATTATTTTGCGGAAGCATTACAACTCCGGTATAGAAAAGGCAAGATTCATACGTAAATTGTAGAAAATTTTACATGACTAGTACACTCACCATAAATACAACATTCGTAATAGAACCAATTTCACTCGAGAACAAACGCCGGGCAAAAACAGCCTGCTCTACTATTTCAGCTGCAGTCAAATGCTTCCTTAAGCCCATCCTACAAGGTGCGCCAAATGTAAGCCGCAAAAGAAAAGGTTTTAAAAAAATAAAAATTGTGGACGCCTCATGCCATTTGACCTATCCAGGTTGGCATAACCAAAAATATATCAAACTTGTAGGGTCAAAAGGAGACGGTAAGCTTGCCTGCCGGTATAGCAGAACTGACAATTCATAGCACAGCCCACTTGACTTGAGACACAAACGGTGGTCCTCCCCCTTTCACATGGAATCACAACTGTTTCTATAACAGACCCATCTCCCAACGTGAATAGAATCTGCAACATCCTGCGAGTTCCACAGTCATTGAGCACTCAATATGAAATGAAGCCCAAGTTTGCATATCAACCAAATAAGTTCTACTAATCTCACATGCATGTGGACAAAGGGATGCAGAAGCCCATTGATTGATTCACGTCAGCAATCAACCTAGTAGAAAAAGTTGCCGTACCCAGATGCATGGCTCCACTGCCTAATTGGACCAATCAAAGGGTGTGACACATCCTTTTCCCCATATGTGGGTTGGATTAGCATTCGTCCAATTGTGTATTTTCCAATATACAGGTAATAAGCCATCTTCGAAGGGACATTGGTGGAATAAGGAGAGTCTACCTTCTGAGTTCCATCGGATGCTCTGAGAATATCCTTCACTGATAATGCCTTAAATTCAGCAGCCTCGCTCAACATTTTTCTGAAATCTTTGTTTAAACCTACAAACAGTAAACACAATTGCAATCTCCAGTTTATTATTGATAATAACACTTAGCAAAACAAACTGGGTGTTAGACGTATAACAAATCAAATCATTGGTGAAACATCCCAATAACAAATTCTTTAAACTTTGTTCACCCTAGACAAAATGAAATGGCATCATAATCCGCTGTAAGACACTTACATCCTTCTTCTGCCACTTGAAGTTGAGAGTAGATTAGTTTTCTTCTTTTTTATTTTTTCTTTTTTCTTTTCTTCTTCTTTTTTTTTTTTCTTTTTTTTTTTTTTTTTGACCCTTTTATATGTAAAAGTGCATGCTGCCTTTTGAGCACTGTAAGATACTTCCATCCTTCTTTTACTACTTGAGAGTCGAGAGTAGATTAGTCATTTTTTCTTTTGTCCCTTTTATCAATGAAAGTGCATGCCTTACTGATAAAAATAGAAAACAAGATAAGATCAAGAGGCAGTTTCACCAGGTGTATGGAAAAGTTACATGCTTGGACAGTTACATCTCAACAAATAACAGCACAACTGCACAAGCAATAGTTGTGTCTCAACAAACACCAGCATAAATATCCATTTCTCTTCTTCCATTATGATTACGAGATGGTGGATTTAATTTCCAATTTCACGAAGACCTATCATCCCATGGTTTCCTCCAAAAACAGAAACCACACTTGTGTCTTTTGTGCCCTATAGACCTCCTTCCCTCAAGAAATTGACCAAGCAATGACATTAATTTACCAATAAAAGATACAATCATCACTATCCTCATCATCTAAGCCTTACCCCAGTCAATTTGGGTCGGCTACATAAATCATGTTCCACAATTATGCTCTATCATGGGCCATACTTCAGTTAGAGCATAGGTTATCAAGTCTTCTCTCACGATCTTCATCCGCGTCCTTTTGGGCCTTTTCCTTGCCCTTTTAAAGCCTTTAACTTATACCAACTCATTCCTTCTAGCCAGCGTAGTTCTTGGTCTCTGTTGCACATGGTCAAACCATTTAAGTATACTTCCCCTCATATTATAGCCAATTGGTGCTACTCCTAAAGAAGTTCAAAAGAAGAAAGAAAAGGAAAAAAACGAAAAAGGGATATCAAAAAGAGCAGAGCCAAGTACTGAGAAATTGCAAATGAACATCGCCACAAGAAGATATATAAAGAAGGTGGCTCGGTTCTGGTTTATCTCCATAAAGAAAGGTTTCAAAGGAGAACTTACAATGAGCTCAAGTCTAAGAAGATTGAACTATGCCAAGTCAAGAGAAAGGTGCATGGAAACGCTTGTGAGATTGAGTTCTGGCAGGATAACTTAAATATCTTGCCAAGTTTTAATATAGTGGATTTATTTGAGTATCATGACGAGGTGCTTGATGTGCAAGACAAGTTATTACCGATATGGACAAACAGCTTCCACAGAAATAGAAAGAAAAAATTGAACGCAGATGAAGACCATTGGCACTTGACAAGGCCAATACAAACAGTACCAGGTTAAATGGAAGAACAAATACTATTCCGAATGCATATGAATTAAGGACGATGAACTGAAAAGATTGGATCCAGACCTCTACTACTTGTATGAAGCCTCAAACTTGCCAAAGTCGAGTTCCTTCCAACCCATGGGGGAATGACGTAGGCCCACAGCCCACTCCAAGGCACAGTATATGCTAATTTCTTTTCTTTTCTTTTTTGAAGGGCCGGTATATGCTGATTTTGGGCTGTTTGTTGCTAGATTCAGGGCCTAATGTCAGAAACTACAACTTCATTGTTTGTGGAAGATATGGGGGTTTCTTTGAAGATGTGGTTGAAGATTTTGGGAATGATTTCTTAGATTTGCTTTTACTATTATTTAGCTTTTTGGCCATCTTAGGTAGATTGGATTCCTCTATATTCAAACATTCTTGTGGACGCACCCATGCTCGTTCTTGCAATTTGGGTATAGACATCTCATTGAATTGACAACCGGTTTTCAACAACAAATAAATTCAATTCCTTCAGCCCAAAAGTTTTTAAAGGAAATGAAGAGGATGCAAATATAATTTTTCATTTTGACGAGATATAAATTATAAAGAGCATCGATTCCAAAAACTCCAGATGATAAGCACTGCCAAGTAATTATTTTGCATGGCAGAACCATAAGTCAAAACAAAGAGGCAAATTATAGTTGAGGGCAGAATAATTGCAGAATAAGATCATATAGACATTAGAAGCAGGAGAAGTAGTGAAGAACCTTCCAATTCATCGCTACTATGTGCCCAAATGTTGTTTCCATATAGGCGCTTCCACAGCATTAAAGCCTGTCCAGACCTGTAACCACGCGACTTAACCCATTTCTGCACCAGAAAACAATTTCCATAATGACGAAAGAGCACACGTGTTTCAAGAGAGAGATTGAGTGAAGATGCATGGCTCTTAGAATCATAAAAGGTGAACAAATGCTACAAAAGACTTGTATTATCTAATCAAGAGTCATCAGTTTCCTTCTTGTCCACCCAACTGATGGAGAAGTGAATGTCAGGTAGTAAGTAAAAGTTATGTGGAGGAGTCACCCGCATCCGCAAGTACATATAAATCAAAACAGCATCAACATATAAGCCAAGCAGAACCATGATGCTAGAAGCTCAGAAAACGTAACTACTGGCACAGGTTCCCATTCTCCCACTTGTTCTGCCCCAAGCGTTATCGAAATAACAACAGGTGAGACATGTTCTTGTAGCAGTTGAAATGTGGGAGAGCATAGCATCCGCTACAAAAGACAGGATGACCCAAACATGCCCTAAATCAACTTCCTTATGGCAATATCAGATACGACACCAACAGAAACAGAAAATGCATGCATACAACCACTGAACAGATTTAGTAACAGGAAAAGCCAGCTTGACTACTCTGGATAGAGAAATAAGAATACAAGTTCAGATTTTATAAACCAGAAAAATGCAGAAATAATGATCTGTGACCATTGAACAAACTAACAGAGACAGGTCGGCAGTTAATACTGACCAAAACTTGAGAAATACACAATAATTTGCCAAGAAGGTGAAAATAATGAGAGAAATGGTACATACTTCAAGTTCTCTGTAATCCATTCCCTTTAGTAGCACCTTTGAGCTGCTAGAACCTATGTTCTTGTATGCAGTTCCTAGCCAGAAGCATGAGGGAGATCAATGATAAGATTTACGAAATAAGAGTTTGATTTACGCTTCAAATGCAAGCAGAAAAATGCTTCCATAACATCTCTACATATTGTTCTATGAAAAAAATTTAATGCAAACTGAGAATTCCAGCAAATTCATATTGCTCTTATAACCAATTAGCAAGAAAGGCCCACATGGAATAGAAGCAATCAATTCTTCAGCTACATTTGGTTGCAAAACTGAATTTGAATTGTGATGTCCACACTGCAGTGAAATATCCAAGCAGTCGAGCATTCATAGTGATGAAGTAGCACTCATGTCAGGAGGTAATGTAATCCGAATCTGGAACCCTGAAGATGATATGCATGCTAGGGAAGGTAGTTTGAAAATTTCCTGTTTACTGAATATCAATGCAATTCAAATGTGCATCCAAGCACAGCCTTAACAGCTCCCTCACAACATTTATGCTTAAGTAGGATACTCAGATAGTTGCATACAGTTAAGATGCCCAAACTATCACTATGATGTTGATATGGGTACTTGAAATATATGGTTTAACCATCTCTAAATCTTCCCATGGTATTAGAACTGTTAAATGGGACGCATACCAAAATCCATGACTGGATTTTGGGAAATTTGGGTTCATGTCCCCGCTGCATCTGTGTTTTTATCTGGGCATCATGGACTCTCAGCTCACTCCAAAAAGGATGTGACGGCACAGTCGACTGTGTTCCAAGTACAATTGGTAGTAATATGGCAGGGCATGATATACGTAAACAAATGCACACAAAAACCACAATTTCATGATTTCAATTTGACACAGACTTTTTAGACCAGTTATGTTCACCTTAAAAATAATAATCAGATAAAACAGAATGATGTGATGAAATTGGTCTCATTTAAATAATGAGAAAGGTTGTGATTTACGTATTTCAGAAAACCAGCCAATGATTCGGGCTGCCTTCCTGTCATGGTCCAAAAATCACTACAACTGAGTGACCCAAATGATCCGATTGGTGGGATTAATGGCTTGTAATTGAATATTTAAGTGGAGCAGCAGTGCACATTCAACAAGCAAGAATCCTGGAACAGTTTCTAAGCTCCAGCTTGGGACCCACCCTACATGTGATTTTTCAGTGTCCACACCCGTGAATGAACTGATAATCTGACGGGCCCCACTCTGTATTTAACAATGGCCCAAAAATCACTTAAGCAAGACAATTCTAGCTAGCCAATCCTAGAACTTCTGCAGTTGGACAAAGCCATACCTTAGTTCATTCAGTTGGACTCATATGATCGTCCAACAGGTGCATCCGGTGGGCCCCACAGAATATTACAAATGTTTTAAAATCACTTCAGCCAGACAATTCTACAGCCAAACATACTGCTTTTGCCAGCTGGAAAAAAAAAACGTTCTTTACACCTACATCTGGTAGGGCCTACATGATCATCCAATCAGCAACGTTTCTTGGGAGTGGCTAATCCATCGTGAGTCCCAATAAATGAACGATCCGGATAGCAAACCGGCTCCATTAAAATGCACCAACCACTAATTATCCCGTTTTAATTATTAAAAATTAAATAGTCTCATATATATATATAGGATTGTCATTTTTCCAACGTTCTTATGAACTAAAAAATTAAAAAATAATTAAAAATAAAAAAAGAAAAAAACCTTCTATTTTCTATTTGATTGGAAAATGCAGAGAGAGAGATATCTACCCGTTTCCGAATGGACGGCTATCGATGCCCGGACAGAAAGACGAGCTGTTCTCGAAATGAAGCAGCGAGAGGTCGGAGGAAACCGAGGGTTGAGATGCAATCCCAGAGATGAGAGAGAAAATGAAGCCCCTCTCATCAGAGCCATCGCACGTTTGAGATGATTCGAACAGGGCTCTCGGAAATTAGGGTTTATTTGGAAGGACTGAAGAAGAGAGCGAATCCGTTTCTGGTTCTGAGTGGCTGGAGCTGGATAATGGGCTTTGAAATGGTGCTCTCGAGACCACTGTAAATATGGTTATCCGCCTACTGCTCACGTGTGGACTAGCCTGAGGATCCAACGTCCATGGGATGGGCCTCATATTGAAATGGTGATCCTAACTGTACAAAGAATGGACTTATTTTGGTCATATGAAGTAAAGGTATTTTAATGTTGGGGCATTTTAATGTTGGGCTCGAGTAGAGTGGCTTGTCCGATGCAAGGGCACACTTGGGGTGGGCGCCCGTATGAGGCGGTACCCATGTGATGTGAGGTTCATGAGGGGATTCAGCCGAGGTCCTAACCCATGCGATGTGAAATGCAGAGACACTCGGGCCCATGCTCTATTAGTTTAAACTTTTAGGGAAAGTAGTTAATTGTCATGCATCAAAGTGGCACACATGCAATGTGGGGCATGGGCTATAAGATAAAGGAACTCACAAGGGAGTTTCGGCAATGTAAGGCCCACGAGAGAGTTCAGCCAAGGTCCTGACCCATGTGATATGAGGCTTGGACTATAAGATAAATGAATTAATTTGCCATACTCTATTAACTTAAGCTTCTAGAGCAGGTGGTTAATTGTCCTCCACTACATTTTGTTTTCTATTTATGCACGCTAGCCCACCCACCAAATATACCCAAATAACCGAAGGAAGCTATTTCAAGCTTTGGCCATGTAATGGCTATACGCGGGCTTTGGAATTGTACGTGCAGCAAGCATTAACTCAAACCAAGCGCTGGGATTATGGGGCACAATGTTGACATGTTGACATTGCCCTATTATTAATCGGCCAATTAGCCTTTTGAGTATTCCATCTTATCTTACCGCATATAAGCTTATTAACCATTTTATGTGAAGCTTTTTCACATTGTTGCTTGCTTTGAGATATGGGATAAAAAAATTATATTTTAAACTAGTTTCATATAGAACTGTCTGTATTTCAATATATGGATTTAATCACTTGTTATAGTTTTCAACAATAAACTTTTAACTCTTAATAAAGTTAAGTGAAAAATGTTAATTTTGCCCTTTTTGGGATGGCTTTTCATGATTTTACCTTGTTAGACACCAAAAAATCCCCTTTTACAACATGAAGTATCGTATGGCACTTTTTACACAACATTGTTAGGTTGGATTGATCAAAGGTGCTTGCACGTGGGTCGAGTAAAGGAAAACCATTGGTATGGTAAGTTTGGTGGGTCTACTGCAGTTTCCATGTGACATCCACTCCATCCATCCTTTTTACGAATGCTTGTGGAAGATGGAAGGGCAAGAAATTCGTTAGATACAAAACTTCGAGGGCTATAACACAAGAACAATATGATCAAATACAAACCATTTAAAATACCATTGGCCATTGCCACATGTGGCAGCCCAGTCAAGCGTTGGATCTACCTAATTTTTGGATCTCGCCCTTCCACCATCACTTGAATCTGATGGATGAGGTGGATGTTATAAAGGCATAGTTGGTAGACCACACCACACAAAATAGTTGGCATTGAATGCGTATCGTGAAAACTTGTCGGGGTCTTGTGGATGTTGGGATTCGCCCGAAGTGGATTGCACTCACACGTGTAAAGTGAATATTTGAACGTGATAGTAAGAGTTATATTTTACTAGATTGCCACTAACCAATTAATCTAATTTTACAGTTGACTAGACCCTATAGGACTGTTAGGACAAAAAATTTTCAGATTCTTTATTTTAAAATGATTTATTGATCCGCAATTGAAAATTATAAGTAAGGGACCGCGGTTACAAATGGAGAATAAGTTAGGCACCCCCTTTGTCTATGCAAGTATATGATTTCTACTTCACAAGATCTCACGAATTATTGATGATTATGATTAGTTCTTACGTAGTAATGATGTAACATTGTGTATATAATGTTGCATAAAATGTAGTGCTTGTGATAAATTGTAATTCCGACTGAATAAATCCACCTTGACTTAATCACTTGCCAAAACAATAACCAACCAGTCCGAGTTTCTAATGGGCAAGATATGATTAACTCAGCAAGCCGCGGAGCATGCGTTTGAACTAATCAAGTGTTGAGTCTTATGCATGCAATACTTATATATGCAAAGTTATGTATTGATGTGTATGTGATACAATGTTAAATGCAATGCCTATGACAACCTACAATTTTTAGCTGGATAATCTGCCTTGACTCTTCCACTTGTCAAAGCATAAACTAATCAATCAGAGTTTTTTTTATAAGCAGAATCCAATTATATCGGCAAGCCGCAGAGCATACGCTCGTGATCGATTAGGTGCATGATGCTATATGATGCAATGCTATGAGTTGGACAAGCAAGGGTGGAGAAGGGAACAAATATTGCACATTGCCAATGTAAAAATGGATGAAGTTGATCGAAAGCTAGACGGTGGGATGGACAGTAGTGTTGTAAGGGTTAGATTGAGTGGCTTGTATTGAGACTTCAGGTGCTCAGGTGGCTAAGGCTTTGGGCTAGATTGGCCTAACATGGGTTGGAATCTCTCTTGTCGCTCTTTCCTTCTCTTGGTGGAGGGATGGAATGACTACGGCTAAGGAGGTTTCTCCTTGAGTGGAGAAGGTTTGTTACGAACTATGGGTTTGAATGTGTCTTCTAAATGCTTGAAATGAGAGGGTGAGGGGACTATTTATAGCCCCATACTTGATTTTCTAATAATTCTTGACAAGTGCAAAGTTATAAAAGGTTTGGATGGCCTGGATTTGAGAGTGCCACATGGTAAGATCTCAATAGTTGGATTGAATGGCATAAGTCGTAAATTTGGCTAAGGGTATGACCACCGAGGTCAATTCATATTGTTACACATTTAGACATTGCAAAAGGAGAGAACCCACACATAGTGCACCTCTGCCCATACAGGAGAAGTGCCATGTGGTGTTGCCAGAATCACATGGAGTTCCATGCCTTGGTAGGTGGGCTCCCCTATATTTGTGGAGACTCAGCATCCGTTGGTATTTCATTATTAGGGCTCTGAAATTTGATTGGCCTTTGGGTATATGAGCTTGGATAAGGGTTGGTTTAAGGCTTAATTTGACTAGGTTAGCTTGTTGGGTAGGTTAATTGGACAGGTTGATCGGGCGGGTGAGTTGACTTAGTAGGTTGACTTGGTGAGTTGACTAGGTTTAACTAGGTCCAATTTAGTAGGGTTTTTACAAGATTTGGCTAGGTGAGTTAAGTTGGGTTTACTAGGTTTTAGTTGAATTATAGGGTTTCAAATTTAGGGTTTAGGTCTTGGGTTTGGGGGAGTCGACTCGATTCAACTTAATTAGCTTATGGATCCGGAGTGGGGTGTCTATAAATCCACATAAGTTTTAAATTGGGCTAATATTTGTGTTTTCCCTTCATCTAAGTCTATGTGGCCTTATGATGCGGACACCAGGTCATTCAAAGTATATCAACGCAAGAGGCGTGCGTTACCTGTGTTAATATGGTTGGATGACGAAAACGAATCGGGTCTCTGGAGGTTGAGAATCGTACATGTGTTCATGACCTGTATAAGTTGCTTATAGGAGACACTTGGACCGTTGGATCACGAGGATGGTGTGATCAGACCGTTGGATCGTCGCGGCCCACCTTCATTACAACACCTTCATGGTGCTATCATTGGGGCCCATCGGGCATTTTCAATTTGCATTTAGTTTATGAACATTTGACTTATTTAAGTTTTGAGTCGGTTTGTGTACAATTTTGTGCGAATTTCTTTTTTTTTAAAACTTTTTTTAGTAGGGGTATTTTAGTGATTTCATGTAATTACGAATTTATAAGGGTTGTCCTAAACCCATAGCATATTATGTTATGTTTATGAAGAGAGAGAGAGAGAGAGAGAGAGAGAGAGAGAGAGTTTTTTACCTCTGACGATTTCGTCTTCGACTTCCAGTGATTAGAAGAGGGCGTGAGGCCCAAGTAAACGATTTCTCATCCTCTACTTCTTTTTCCTTCTCTCTTTTCTCAAGATACTCTTTTCTTTAACCCCATTCTCTTCCTTTTCTCCTAGAATATTTAGATCTAGAAGTCAAATCTCGTTTCTTTTTATGTAAATCATTAGATCTCAAAAGATTTTCATCCCCCCATAAAAACAATCACCCAAATCTAAATTTGAAGAACCACCATTTTTTTTCTGAATTTTTCAGATTTCTCAATCCAGGAAATTCCTATTTTTCTTAATTAGAAAATCCACTTCGATCGTTAGACGGATCTATTGCATGACGAAAGTTTTATCTTTCGCTAGATCTAACTAAATTCAGATTTTAATATTCAATACTTCATGTTTGTGATGGATGGCCCTAATCAATGCTATATTAACCTTATTTCTTTCTTGTGTTTATGATGTATAAAGCAGGCTGATATTTATTTGTTTTTTAAGATTGCATGAATATGTCCCTTTCAAATGTCATACTCGTTTAAGGTTAGATTGGGCCGTCCTACATCAATTTTGGTATCAAAGCTTAGGTCCTTGCATTGGGTCGTCTTAAATCGAGTTATCAAGAGTCTAGATTTTTATTTATTTATTTATTTTATAGGGTTTCATGCATTGCATATAGAGTCTAGATCAGAAAATTTTCAGATTTGCACAAAAAAAAAGAGCTTAGATCTGAAATTTTCCACATTTGCATCATTTTAAAGGTTAGGATCATCGGTGTTTATAATCCTGTGTCAAAACAATCTCCTAGAGTCGTGTTTTAGGAAACCTAAGTTAAGTCTTACTGTGTATGCCCACTCAGACTGGTAGATGATTTGGTCTACACTCGATTTTCAATATGGAACAGTTGACTGAGATGATGAACACGATCAACCAACGTTTGGCCGTCATTGAAGCACAATCTAGGAACACGAATATCCGTATGAATTAGATAGAAACGTCATTAGAGGGGATGAACAGTCTCATGTAAAGAGAATAGTCGAGGAACGGGTATGAAATCGTGGTAGAGGTCGTGGAGCACGTGGCCGAGGGTAGGACGTGGAGGGGCGCGAAATCTAAAGCCCGCTGTCGAGTATCAAGACCGTTATGATGTCGATGAGAGGGTCTTAAAGAGTGTTAAAGTAGATGCTTCTAGTTTTGATGGGCGTCTTGACCCAAAATCATTCCTTGATTAGTTGGCGGACATGGACCATTATTTTGAATGGTATGAGATGTCTGAGAACCGACATGTGTGGTTTGCGAAAATGAAACTTGTGGGTCAAGCTAAATTATTTTGGACAAATACGGAGCGTAGGATCGAGAAATCAGGAGGTGTCCTAGTCGCGCATTGGGTAGAGATGAAGGAGTTATTAAAGGAAAAATATCTTCTTCTCTCTTACCGTCAAAAGCTCCTAGATCAGTGGCAAGCATTACGCCAAGGATCTATTTCAGTTGCAAATTATATCGCAAAATTTGAGAAGTATATGATGCGGTGTGATATTCAGGAGGATCCCTTAGTGACGCTGGCACGTTTCAAGGTGGTTCTTCGCATAAATCTGCAACATGAGCTTATGACTCATGTAGTGGGTGACTTGGATCAGGCTTACCAAGTTGTACATGAGTTAGAACTTTACCTAAAGTCTCCTGTTACGAGGCGCTTTGAGTCACGAGACTCTACTGTTAAATCTAGTTTTCAGGGAACCAAATCTAACATTGGAAGTCAGCCTAGGGCGTAGGCTAGTGCACCACCTAAGCCTAAGGATGATAAGGGCAAAGGTGTCCTTGGTGCCAATCCTGACGGTGGTAGTCACTTGAGATGTTATGAGTGCGGAGGTACAGGTCACTTCGCATACCAGTGCACGGCAAAGACTCACCTAGGCCGCAAGCTAGTGCACCGCCCAAGCCTAAGGATGATAAGGGTAAAGGTGTCCTTGGTGTCAATCCTGGCAGTGGTAATCACTTGAGATGTTATGAGTGCAAGGTACAGGTCATTTCGCATACCAATGCACGGCAAAGACTCACAGGAAAACCTTGGTCATAGACAAGTCAAATCAAGAGCTGTGATAAAAATTGTAAAGTCATCATGGATAGTGATAGTTGCACCAACGTGATCTCAGCTAGCACAGTCACTCGTTTGGGTTTGAAGTCCATCCCTCACCCTCAACCCTACAAGGTTTCTTAGGTTGACACGTCTTCTATGCCTGTGTCTTCCCAGCAGTGTTTAGTCCCCATCCAAATTTGTTCATATAAAGACATGTTGTGGTGTGATGTTTTGCCTATGGATGTAGGTCACATCATTCTAGGGAGGTCATGGTTATACGATAGAGATGTCACGATTTTTGGTCGCTCAAACGTGTGTACATTCTCCCATGAGGGCAAGAAAATCAAGATTAATCCGTTACCACTTAAGAGCCACATGGACAAGGATAGAGATGTGAAAACGAGTGAGTCAAGGAAGGATGTGAGGAAATCTATTCCAAAGTCTCTACATATCATAAATGCAAAAGAATTTGAGAAAGAGATAGAGAATGATTCGACGGTGTATGCCCTAATGGCTAGGGAAGTTACGCCCGAGGTTTATATAGAGTTACCCCCTGAGGTGACTTCGGTTCTTGAGGAGTACAGTGATGTATTCCCTGAGGATTTACCGGATGAGCTTCCACCTATGCAGGACATCCAGCATGCCATTGATTTCGTCATGGGGTCTACTTTACCGAACCTTCCTCATTACAGGACTAATCCTGCAGAGCATGCAGAGTTGCATAGACAGGTAAATGAGCTCTTACAAAAAGGTTTCATCCGTGACAGCATGAGTCTGTGTGTCGTATCAGCACTATTAATGCCTAAGAAAGATGGTACGTGGTGGATGTGTGTGGATAGTAGGGCCATTAATAAGATCACAATCAGGTATCGGTTTCCGATACCGAGGCTTGATGATATGTTAGACATAATGGCCAGCTCCACCATTTATTCCAAGATAGACCTCAAGAGCAGATATCATCAAATACGCATACGCCCAGGAGATGAGTGGAAAACAGTCTTCAAGACAAAGGATGGGTTGTACGAGTGGCTGGTCAAGCCCTTTGGCTTGACTAATGCACGTAGTACTTTTATGTGTGTGATGACCTAGGTTTTGAGACCATTTATGGGGAAGTTCTTAGTGGTTTATTTTGATGACATACCCATATATAGTACCATTAAAGAGTTGCCTCTTGACCACTTGAGACAGGTCTGTAGTGTCCTGAGGGCGAAGAGGTTATGTGCGAACCTTAAGAAATGTTCGTTCCTGTCTGATAGGGTTGTCTTCTTAGGGTTCATAGTATCGTCTGTAGAGATGCAAGCAGATCCAGAAAAAGTCAATGCCATAATTGACTAGCCTGAACCGTGGAATATACAAGAAGTGAGAAGCTTTTATGGCTTAGCCACATTTTATCGTCGGTTCATTTGAGGGTTTAACACTATTATGACTCTCATTACTGATTACATTAAAAATGAAGAGTTCCTATGGTTTAAGGCCGCAACTAAGGCATTTATAGATATTAAGGGCAAGATGATAGAGGCTCCCGTCATGCGTATTCCAGATTTTTCTCAAGTCTTTGAAGTAGTGTGTGATGCTTCAGGCGTAGGTATAAGAGGAGTACTAAGCCAAGAGGGTTATCCAGTTGCCTATTTCAGTGAGAAACTGAATGAGGCAAAACAAAAGTATTCCACCTATGACAAAGAATTTTATGCGGTAGTGCAATCGCTACGTCATTGGCGTCATTATCTTCTACCGCAAGAATTTGTCTTGTTTTCTGATCACGAGGCTTTGAGGTATTTGAATTCCCAAAAGAAGCTTAACCCAAGGCATGCCAAGTGGGCAGCGTTTCTTCAGGAATATTCATTTGTCCTGAAACATAAAGCCAGGATCGAGAACAAACCAGCCGATGCCCTTAGTAGGAGAGTGACATTGCTCAATTCCTTGAGTGTAGAAGTTGTTGGGTTTGAGCAATTGAAAGACAAGAATCCCATGTGTCCAGATTTTAAGGGAACATACGTGTCACTCTTAGGTGCACAGCATAGTTCGGGTGAGTTCGTGCTGAAAGATGGTTTCCTTTTCAAAGGAGAATGACTTTGTATTCCCCGCACTTCCCTCCGGGATTTCCTTGTTTGGGAGCTTCATGCTGGAGGTATTGTCCCATGAGCTCTACTAAGCCCACATGCATACACAAGGCACGTTACGTACACGCCATCAGAGGTTCCATGTTGACGCAGAGGAGGACGTGAGGTCGAGCACCGTCTTCCTCAAGAGGATAACTATTCCGAATCCACGGAACTTCTCTGGACTCCTCACAGAGACTTCTCGAATCCACGAGGAAAGAAAGCAGAAAATAGAAATAAATTCTAATAAATTCGAAATTGATTGATGAATGATTAAAAACGAGTTCACAACCCTTTAAATAAGGGTATCAAGCAATGGGAAAGAAATCATAATCAAATTACAACTCAAACTCCTAGAATCCGCGACTTACTATAAATAGTAAACTTACTATTTATAGACGGTCGTGATGTCTACTAGTGCGCAAGGTTTTCGGCTAAAAATAGTAAGTGTCCTATTTGGCTTCACCAAACCGTTCCCCTAATTATTCTAAGCTCTTTTCACGTTGGACGCAACTCCTAAAGCCCAACGGATGAAGAGTTATAATCAAACTAAAACTTACTATTTATAGTAAAAACGAAATTAAAACAGGGAAACGACCGTCAATCAAGGGGTTTTTCGCAATTCCGGGCTGTGCAACCCGGGGGTTGGTTGGCTAAAGTAGCTCGTTCAACCCTAAAATCATATATTTTACGTCAGCTAACTCATTCCGGATTGCGAGATACGCCCGATCTAAGGTCCGATGGTCCGGATCACTTCTGTCGTCGACCGGGCCTTTTCCAATCCATCTTGGCCATGAAACTGCTCGCGACCCGCTCTACATCAGTCTCCTCCACTTTAAAAGAACTCATCCTCGAGTTCTCATCATGCTCTGGTTCATGATACTCGGTCAAGTCCGCGACATTGAAAGTCCGTGAGATCGCTATGTTATCTAGAAGATCAACAACATAAGCATTGTCATTGATCTTTCGGATTATTGGTACCGGTCCAATCTTTTTATTTTTCAACTTCTTGTACGTTCCGGTCGAAAATCTTTCTTTGCGCAAATGGACCATTACTTGGTCGCCCACCTCGAACACCTTTTCTCGCCGATGCTTGTCTGCTTGCTCCTTATACTTTTCATTCGAGGCATGTAGCTTGGTCTGTACCTTTGCATGAATGCTCATGATCTTATCTACCATATATTCTGTAGCAATGCTCATGCCTGGGAGCTTGGGCAGAGGGACCAAGTCTAATGTGTGGCGAGGTACTCGTCTGTAAATAACCTGGAACGGGGATTTTCCTGTCGAGCGGTTCACCATGTTGTTGAATGCAAACTCCGCTTGAGACAAAGCCAAATCCCACTGCTTCGGTTTTTCTCCTGAAATACATCGAAGAAGGTTTCCCAACGTGCGATTCACAACCTCAGTTTGACCGTCAGTCTGTGGGTGGTAGGCGCTGCTGAACTGAAGTCGTGTATCGAATCGAGTCCACAAAGTCCGCCAAAAGTGGCTTATGAACTTTGTGTCACGGTCAGAAGTAATAGTCTTGGGAACCCCGTGTAGCCGCACAATTTCTCTAAAGAATAGATTCGCCACGTGTGTTGCATCGAGAGTCTTCTTGCATGGAATAAAGTGCGCCATCTTGGAGAAACGATCTACTACCACGAACACCGAATCCATGCCGCGTTGTGTTCGTGGGAGACCAAGCACAAAGTCCATAGATAAATCCTCCAAGGGGCTGTCAGGCACAGATAATGGGGTGTAGAGGCCCGTATTATGAGATTGCCCCTTGGAGGTCTGACAAATATAACAACGTTGGACTGCCTTTCCCACATCACGTACCAATTGCGGCCAGTAATACCGTTCTTCCACAAGAGCTCGCGTCTTGTCTCGCCCAAGGTGTCCACTGAGGCCACCTCCATGTAGCTCTTGGATTATCTGTTCCCTTAGCGAACTGTTTGGGATGCACAGTCGATTTTCCTTGAAAAGAAACCCGTTTTGCACATGTAAGTCGCTAGGGTGACCTTCTTGGCATCTAACTCATGCGTCCTTGAAGTCGTCGTCATCGGCATATATGTCCTTGAGGCGCTCGAACCCGACAACCTCATTGCTCATAGTAACTAACAAAGTTGCACGGCGACTCAGTGCATCAGCTACCTTGTTCTGTTGCCCTGACTTATGCTTTAGTACGAATGTGAATTCCTGCAAAAACGAGATCCATCTAGCATGCACACGGTTAATGTTAGCTTGACTATTAATGAATTTGAGAGCTTGATGGTCCGTATAAAGTATGAATTCCCTTTGAATCAAATAATGTCGCCAGTGCCTGGACCACCGCGTATAACTCGATCTCATACGTAGACCACTTCTTGCGTGCATCGCTAAGTTTCTCGCTGTAGAAGGCTACCAGCCTACTTTCTTGAGACAAAACTCCCCAATTCCGACATATGAGGCATCACATTCGACTTCAAATAGTTTTTTAAAGTTGGGAAGTATAAGAACTGGGGTCGTGGATAACTTGCACTTAATTTCGGCAAAGCTCCTGTCGGCTTCGTCAGTCCACTGAAATTGCCCTTTTTTTCATGCAATCCGTGATTGGTGACATAATGGTATTGAAAATTTTCACAAACCGATGATAGAATTTCCCTAGTCCATGAAAACTTCGCACTTCGTGAATATTTGCGGGAATCAACCATTCTCTGATTACCTTCACCCTCTCCTCATCCACCCGAATGCACGTGGATGTTACGACAAAACCCAGAAACAACAGGCTATCAGTTATGAAGTTGCACTTTTTAAAATTGAGATACAATTTATTTTCAGTGAGCACTTGAATGCCCTTCTTAAGGTGTTCCATATGGTTAGTTTCGTCTTGACTGTATATAAAAATATCATCGAAATAAACCACAACAAACTGCCCAATGAAAGGTTTCAAAACTTGATTCATCAATCTCATGAATGTGCTAGGTGCGTTCGAAAAGCCGAAGGGTATGACCATCCATTCGTACAATCCTTCCTTGGTCTTAAAGTTTGTCTTCCATTCATCACCCGGTCGTATTCGAATCTGATGGTAGCCGCTCCTTAGGTCCAATTTAGAGAATATTTTTGCGTCGTCCAACATGTCTAGCATATCGTCCAACCGTAGTATGGGAAACTTGTATTTTATGGTGATTTTGTTGATGGCTCGGCTGTCGACACACATGCGCCAACTCCCATCTTTCTTTGGAGTTAATAGAGCTGGTACAGCGCATGGACTCATGCTCTCTCGAATAACACCCTTACGGATTAACTCCTCTACTTGTCCCTGCAGAATCTCGCACTCATTCGGACTCATTCGATAATGGGGACGATTCGGTAAACTGGACCCAGGGACAAAGTCGATATGGTGTTGGATATCCCGCATGGGGGGTAACCCATCGGGAAGGTCATCGGGCCAGATTTCTTTGAATTCATGTAGCAGGGGCCTTAGTCTTTCAGGGATGTTGGTAGGCTCAAGTTCTTCCCCTTTTACAATTAATGCATAAGTCTGTCCTGTTTCCTTTGATTCTTCCACGAAGTCCCGTATGGTTAAGAGAAAATGGCCCTCCACTTTAGAAGTTTCAGGTGGTCCCTCTGGATCCATAGGGGCCAATATGGTCTTCCGGCCATCCTTGACGAAGATATATATATTATCTCGCCCTTTATGAGTGGCATCACGGTCAGATTGCCAGGGCCGACCGAGTAGTATGTGACATGCTTCCATATCGACCACATCGCATACTACTTCATCCTTATAATGTTTGCCAATTGAAAAGGATATGGTGCACCGTTCAGTTACCTTTGTTTCGCTGACCTTCTTGATCCAACCGATTGTATATGGAGAGGGATGACGCTCCGTTTTCAATTACAATTTTTCCACCATGACCTTGGAGACGATGTTCTCGCTACTCCCACTATCAATGATCACGTCGCAAACCTTTCGATTCACCGTACACCTAGTGCGGAAGATGTTATGCCGCTGTGGATGCACTTCTTTTCTTGGCGCATATAATAGTCGCCTCACGACAAGCGACTCGCCGTGATCTTGCTGAATCCAACCTGAATCATCTGCCTCGTCCTCGGTGGTATGCTCCTGTTCTTCAATATCTGGATCTTCATAAGCGTTATCAGCACTACCATCATTGATGGCGAGGTTTGCCACTTTTCGCTGGGGACAAGTATTTGATAGGTGGCCCGGTTGGCCACAACGATAGCAGTTATCGGGCCTTGGCCGAGCATAGGGGTTCGGGATTCTACTTGGACCAGCAGCAGTCGATACGCCCCTTTGGGGTCTAGCTTGCCCACTTCCCTGATCTCGGTTCTCAAACGTAGGAGGTTGAGTGCGTGCTCCTACGGGCTCCTTCCCCTTAGGCTGTGCAGTTCCCTGGGGCAGACTTGCCACAGGAATCCTTGCAGTAGGATAGGTCCGTGTGTTAGGACGTTCAAGTTGCACTTCTGCACGAGTAGCCAACTTGATCGCATCATTCATCGTCCAGACGGACTGCATCTGGACCCGATCCTGGATAGCCATACGCAATCCACCGTTGAACCGGGCGACTTGCTGCGATTCAGTCTCGACCAAATCGTTACGCGCCGCCAGGCGGTAAAATTCTTCTGCGTATTCTCTCACCGATCGACTACCCTGTCGACAATTTTGGTATTGTTGGAATAATACCTGATCGTAATCGCTAGGGAGGAATCGGGCACGTAGTAGCTGCTTCATCCGCTGCCAGGTGCGGATTGGTGCTTTCGTCTGCCTGGTTCGCGCGAGTTGCAGTTGTTCCCACCAAGCTGAAGCTCCTCCTTTCAACTTGTAGGCCACAAGCTTGACCTTCTTTACTTCAGGGATGTCCATATAGTCGAAAAATCGCTCAACTTCAGAAAGCCAATCGAGGAAATCCTCAATGTGTAATTGGCCATTGAAGCTAGGAATATCAACCCTCATCTTGAATTCTCGATCCGTTCGATCTACTCGATCGCCGCCATGTCTGGGGTGTTGGAAGAGTATGTCGTCGATTTCCTCCTCACTGGAGCCCCCTTCCTCAGGAATGACCCTTGGATGCACTGTCGGTACTATCCTGCGATCAGGGCGATTAATTGGGGGTGGAGGATTGACACCAGGAACACGGAGTTGCCTTAGGTTTTCCGCCAAGAGATCCGCTATGCGGTCGATGGAAGCCTGCAGCCCTTGCATGGCTTGCTGATTCTCTCGTTGCGCTACTTCGAAAGCTGCCGCCGTTAAAGGTAAATTCCCTGGAGCACCGCCCATGGGATTGTTGCCCGACCCATCGTTAGAAGCCATCAATCCGAGGAGAAACCTCGCTTTGATACCAAACTGACGCAGAGGAGGACGTGAGGTCGAGCACCGTCTTCCTCAAGAGGATAACTATTCCGAATCCACGGAACTTCTCTGGACTCCTCACAGAGACTTCTCGAATCCACGAGGAAAGAAAGCAGAAAATAGAAATAAATTCTGATAAATTCGAAATTGATTGATGAATGATTAAAAGCGAGTTTACAACCCTTTAAATAAGGGTATCAAGCAATGGGAAAGAAATCATAATCAAACTACAACTCAAACTCCTAGAATCCGCGACTTACTATAAATAGTAAACTTACTATTTATAGACGGTCGTGATGTCTACTAGTGCGCAAGGTTTTCGGCCAAAAATAGTAAGTGTCCTATTTGGCTTCACCAAACCGTTCCCCTAATTATTCTAAGCTCTTTTCACGTTGGACGCAACTCCTAAAGCCCAACGGATGAAGAGTTATAATCAAACTAAAACTTACTATTTATAGTAAAAACGAAATTAAAACAGGAAACGACCGTCGATCCAGGGGTTTTTCGCAAATCCGGGCTGCGCAACCCGGCGTAGCGGGGTTGGTTGGCTTCAGTAGCTCGTTCTACCCGATTTCCTTGTTTAGGAGCTTTATGTTGGAGGTATTGCTGGCTATTTTAGTCAAAATAAGCATTGCCCTAGTGAAGAATCAATTTTATTGGCCAAGTCTCAAGTGAGACTTAACCAAAATTTTAGGGGAATGTCGAACATGTCAATTGGCAAAACAGAAGAAGTAGAATACTGCATTGTACACCCCATTGTCAGTGCCACACGCATCGTAGCAAGACATCAGTATGGATTTCGTACTTGGACTTCCCAAGACAATTAAAAAGCATGATTCCATTTTTATGGTCGTGGACCGTTTCTTAAAAATGGCCAACTTTCTCCCTTGTTCTAAAACCTCAAATGCATCCAACATAGCTAAGATCTTCTTTGAGAGGGTGGTTCGATTACATGGTTTGCCTAAGATCATAGTGTCTAACAGGGATGTCCGGTTTACTAGTTATTTTTGGAAGACATTATGGCATATGATGGGTATGAGGCTCCAGTTCTCGTCTGCTACCATCCTCAAACAGATGGCCAAACTGAGGTTGTGAATCGAAGTCTTGGAAATCTACTACAATGTTTGGTGGGTGAACACATTAAAACTTGGGACTTAGTCCTACCAATCGCCCAGTTTGCATATAACAGTTCAGTTAATAGGTCTATGGGTATGAGTCCATTCGAAATTGTTAGTGGTTATAAACTTAGACTACCCACAGATTTGTTACCTGTGTCAGTCACCCAAAGGACTTCAGAGTCAGCCGATGCATTTTTCTCATCACATTCATGAGTTACATGCAGAGATTAGGAGGCGGATAAATGTTAGTAATGAACAATACAAAATTCCAGCTGACTTACATTGTAGAATTCAAGAATTTAATGAGGGTGATTATGTAATGGTTAGGATGAGGCCAAAACGGTTCCCACAAGATATCGTTAAGAAGTTACAAGCACACAGTGTTAGACCATTTAAGATTCTGAAAAGGATTGGGTCCAATGCGTATGTGATAAATCTTCCACCTCGCATAGGAATTAGTTCAACATTTAATGTGGAAGATCTAATGCCTTGTCAAGTCATCCCATAGACCCTAATTTTGTTCCAAACCATTGGCTAATTTTGAATTTTCTTCCCAATCTACATTACCTATGCCTACTATACCTGAGATAAGAGAAGAAATTGAAGGAATTGTAGATGAGAAAATTGTTTCCACTCGAGACGGTGGATTTCAGAGGTACTTGTGAAGTAGAAGAACAGACCACATCCAACTGTACATAGTTGAGAGAAGTAGAGTTGCAGTGACTAGATCCAGATTTGTTAGAAAAGCACAAGAGTTTTATCTCGCCGGAGTCGAGATCTTCTTAGCCGAGGGGAGTTGATGCAGACACCAGGTCATTCAAAGTATATCAATGTAGGAGGCGTGCATTACCTATGTTAATGTGGTTGGATGACGGATACGGGTCAGGTCTCTAGAGGTTAAAGACCTTACACATGTATTCGTGACATGTGTAAGTTGTTTATAGTAGACACTTGGACCGTTGGATCGCGAGGATGGTGTGATTGGACTAGTGGATCGTCACGGCCCACCTTCATTACACCACCTTCACGGTGCTATCATTGGGGCCCATCGGGCATTTTCAATTTGCATTTAATTTATGAACATTTGACTTATTTAAGTTTTGAGACATTTTGTGCATAATTTTGTGCGAATTTCTTTTTAAAAAAAAAAAACTTTTTTTAGTAAGAGTATTTTGGTAATTTCATATAATTACGAATTTATAAGGGTTGTCCTGTACTTATAGCATGTTATGTTATGTTTATGAAGAAAAAAAAAAGAGTTTTTTGCCTCTGACGATTTTGTCTTCGACTTCCAGTGATTGGAAGAGGCCGTAAGCCCCAGGTAAATGATTTCTCATCCTCTACTTCTTTCTTCTTCTCTCTTTTCTCAAGATACTTTTTTCTTTAATCTCATTCTCTTCTTTTTCTCCTAGAATATTTAGATCTAGAAGTTAAATCTTGTTTCTTTTTATCTAAATTATTAGATATCAAAAGATTTCCATCCTTTTTTCATCCCCACATAAAACCCATCACCCGAATCTAAATTTGAAGATCCACTCTTCTTCTTTTTTCTGAATTTTCCAGATTTCTCAATCCAAGAAATTCTTATTTTTTTGGGTTATAAAATCCACTTATAGATCGTTAGACGGACCTATTGCAAGACGAATGTTCTATTTTTTGCTGGATCCAACTAAATTCAGATTTTAAGATTCAATACTTCGTGTTTGTGATGGATGACCCTAATCAATGTTATATTAACCTTATTTCTTTCTTGTGTTTATGATGTATAAAGCAGGTTGAATTTATTTATTTTTTAAGATTGCATGAATCTGTCCCTTTCAAATACCATGCTCATTTAAAGTTAGATTAGGTTGTCCTACATCACCTTATGAACAAATAAAATGGTAAATAAACATGATGGTAGGCCGTATAAAGGTTTCAATAATGGCCACCACCATTTGGACTGTTTCCTATAGTGTGGTTTACTTGAGCTTTGAATCTGTCTCATTTATGCGTTCATGCCCAGATTTTTTTTGCCCATGTCCCTTGTAGTGTAAAGGAATTATGACAATATTAAACCTTTACTATTATCAAACCAGTCAATTATATATGAATGTTTCCATAGACAAGTAATTATAAAAAAATTTAATCCAAATAATGACATCAATGCATTTTAATAATAGATTGAAATTAAATTAATTTTAAAATATCCTCATTACCATTTTATTGCTGATAAATCTCACGCGTGAATTAGATGTAAGTGTAGGGGTTGTAAGGAGACAAGTAATTTACAGCCACCACACATTTCCATTAACATGGTAATTGATGAAACATGCTTTAAAATGAGTTAACAAATGGATGAAAGGAATGGATAAGACAAATACATGGGAGTTTGACCTAAGAGGGTTTTCCAATGGTGTGGTCCACGTGAGTTTTGGATCTGCTTCAGTTTTGGACTCATGCATTAAAATGCATTAAAATGAGCTGTCAAAATGAACGGAAGGCATGGTTAAATTAATACGTACATCACAATGGGCTCAAAGAAGGTTCCAATGGTGGGCATCATTATCTCAATTGTTTCCTGCTGCTAGGTCTACTTGAGCCTTGGATCTATATCGTTTTTTGGATCATACCTTGAAATGAGCCAGTAAGTTGGACCGATGGTGTGAAAAAAAACACATACATCACGGTGGGCCTTAAGAAGGTTTCGACAGTGGGCGTCATTAGCCCCAGCATTTTCTGTCGTGTGGTCCACGTGAGTTGTGGATTTAGCGTTTTTTTTTTTTCTCATGTGAACTGGCGAACAGACGGATGACAACGTAGGTGAAACACATGCACCACAATAGGCGCCACGGATTCATGCCAGCTCAAGCGACGTCCCCATAAAAAGATGGTCGATGGCTGGCACGCATGATCCTGACTCCATGATCAATGGACATTTGGTGGTGGAATCTCAACCAAGGACCATTTCACAATCCAAATGAAAGGTGATACACACACGTGGAAAGATAAGAAAGGTGAACGGTAGATATATATATGCGTGGACAATTTCAAATGAGAGAGGGTTTGCGTACTGCTTAGGTGTGGTCCACCACAATGTTTGGCAAAAATTTACTTTGTCCATCAGCATCACCAAATGACATTTTAGGGGTGGACCAGAAAATGAGATAAGATCCAAAATTCAAGTGGGCAACATGGTAGAAAATAATGGAGATTGAATGGCCACCATTAAAACACCTGGGGCCTACCAAGATGCTTTTGAGAAATCTACCCCTGGCCAAGTCATGCAAATCAATTTTTAAATCATTTTAATGGGTTGACCAAAAAATGGGGTAGTCCAAAACTCAAGTAAGCAACGTGGTAGCAAATATTGGAGGTTGAATGGTGATGTAGAGGGGGTCATAGACAATTTCATGGCTAAGATGGATCAAAGCATGCCCGAGGTAGAAGTGATCTGGACCGTCAAAACCTTAAAACAGGCATATCTTGCAAACAAGAATGAATTATTCAATATATCATATATGATTTTGGGGTAGAAGAAGCTAATTTAGCCACTAGCCCTATCATGTTGGGCTTCCCATGCCGAATATACAAGATTCCATCATATCGACAGTCGAAATTTCATTTTATTTTTATTTTTACTATTTATAGTAAGTTTTAGTTTGATTATAACTCGTCATCCTTTGAGTTTCAAGAGTTGTGTCCAACATGAAAAGTGCTTAGAAATTTTAGGAGAATAACATGGTCAAGATAAATAGGACACTTATTATTTTTGACCGAAAACCCCGTGAAGTCTAGTGGGAATCATGACTGTCTTACTATTTGTAGTAAGTCACCATTTTAGGGAGTTTTAGTTGTAGTTTGATTCTGAAACTTTTCTCCACGGCTCATATCACTATTTAAGATATTGTAAAGTTGATTTTGATCACCAATCAGTTTATTTTAAATTTTTAGAAATTATTTTTATTTTCTTATTTTCTTTGTGAATTCAAACTTATCTTTGTAAGGAGTTCAGAGAAGCTATGTGGATTTGGAGTGATTATCTCTTTAAGGAAAATGTTGCTCAACCTCATCACTCCCATCCCTATGTCAAATGGTCACTATTAAAACACTCAAGCCTACCATGATTCTTCTGAGAAATCCACCCCTGGCCAGATCATTTCATGTGGTAGGTCCAAAAACAAGACAAATCACAAACTCAAGTAGGCCACATGGCGGGAAACAATGGAACTTAATCAGCCATCTTTGAAACACTTGAGGACCACTGTAATTTTTGTGAAAAATTCACCTTGTTCACCAATACCATCCAATCATTTTAGGGCATGGGTGGAAAAATGAGGTAAATCCAAAACTCAAGTGGGCCGCACAACATGAAACGGTGGCCATCTAAGGCTCACCATTGAATCTCTCACCCTTAAAAAACTCATGGGTTCCACCATTATGTTTGTGATATATTAACCTCGTTCACTAGTTCTGCCATATCATTTTATGGTGTGGGCCTAAAAATGAGGTGGATTCAAAAACTCAAGTGGACCACACGGCACCAATGGTGCGTATTAAATGCCCACCACTGAATCTCTCCCTTGAAAAACTCATGGGCCCATCATAATAATTGTGACAAATTCACCCCAATCCACCACTTTTGCCAAATCATTTTACCGCGTCAACCCCAAAAATTAAGTAAATCCAGAGCTCAAGTGAACCACATGGCATGAATGAGTAGATATTGAACACCCACCATTAATTCTCCCTTAAAAAACTCGTGGGGCTGACTATTGTTTGTGAAGTCAGCTTGTCCATAAGTTCCACCATACAATTTTAGGATGTGGGCGCAAACATGAGGCAGGTCCAAAACTCAAGTAGGCCATACGGCACAAAACAGTGGGCATTGAACGGGAGTTCAATCTCTCTCCCTTCAAATACTCGTGGGTGGATAACGAATCCATCCTGTCCACCAGTTTCACCATATCATTTTAAAGAGTGGGCTAAAAAAAATTAGGCAAATCCAAAACTCAAGCAAGCACATGACACACAAAACAGTGGCTATTGAACATCCACCTCTGAATCTCTCTCGAAAACTCATGGGGCCCACCATGATGTTTGTCGACAAGTCCACCCCATCTATACCCATCTACCAGTTCTGACAAGTCCACCCCATCTATACCCATCTACCAGTTCTGTTATATCATTTTAGGGTTTGGGCCCAAAATTGAATCCAAAACTCAAAAGGAGCCACACAGCATGAAACAATTGGTGTTGAACCCCACCCCATCTATACCCATCTACCAGTTCTGTTATATCATTTTAGGGTATGGGCCCAAAATTGAATCCAAAACTCGAAAGGAGCCACACAGCATGAAACAATTGGTGTTGAACCCCTATAGTTGAAGGAGTCATGCGGCCCACTGTGATATTTTTGAGGTTTTAGATAGTGAGCTTAAAAATGAAGTACATTCATAGCCTAAGTACGCCACACGAGATGAAATAGTAGAGATTGAAATGACACCTCATTGATTCAACTAGCTACCCGGCCACTTTAGATGGACAGAACCATATGGCTGTTTCGGTAAACAGAACCACATAGATAACAGGTTGCATGCCTGGTTAAAAATCCACCATCTGAGAGTAGCCTGATGGTATTCGGCGAATAGCTAAGATCTTTTCTATGGTTAGAGTGTCCGATATAAAAATAAGCTTTCATGGAGAATAACATGTTGCCTATACATGATCGAATCCTGTTCGTTCAAAGATGGGCCTAAAATCTTGAGACTGAAAATGGCAGGGGCCGCGCGAACGCGTACCCCCTCTACCACAAATTATGACGTCCACTCTCCCACTTGGGGAGATGGTAAGACAGCCCACCTCCTAAGTGCAATGGAAGCAGCTGCCCTAGGCCATCCGCCTTCCTGATCACGGATAGACCCCGTCCAGGTAAGTATGCTGCCATATCCTGCCTTCTCTCATTTTATATGCTTCCTTTTTCTCTCTCTTTCTTTCCCTAGTCGATGTGGGACTTGTTTCCTGTCCTCGAGTGCCTGCACGTGGTGGTGAAGCACGCGTATGAAGTATAAGAGCCGATGACGGGCTATGACGGAATGTGTGCGTGTCTCAAAAATCTGGCTCATGTCGCGATGGCCCACCTGATGCATGTGGGCCTGATGGTTGTGCTGGTTTGATCTTTGTATCATGTACTGGCCTAAGAGCAGCAGTGTCCAACTCATCAGGTGGGCCACAGGTGCGTGGTATAGATCGATGGTGGGGAAGAATATTATTTGTATTTTATGTTTGATGTTCATGAGTGGCCCACTTGATTAACAAAGCTTCCTGAATTTGGATGGGGAGTGAGGATGGTGGCCCCCACTAGATGAGTGATTTGAATCCCCCGTGCAAGTGGCATCAAGTCAGTCAACGGTCCAGGATTATTCGATGAGTGTGATCTTTCAACAGCGACACCATCCATTGACAGCGCCAGATAGATGGATGGAGCTGCTGATTGAAGTTCAATTGCCACGTGTATGGTGGTGAGAGGGTCTAACAGACCGTATCCTATCCAGATCAGACGCGGATTCCCTGGAGACCCGGTTGACCCGACTCTTTATGGGCCCACAGGGTTGTATGTGTATTATCGATGCCGTCCATCCATCTTCAGAGATCATTTTGGTGCATGACGCTGATTCAAAGCTCAGGTGGACCACACCACAGGAAACGATGGACATTTGATATTTTTGTTTTCCCTTCATCCAGGTATCTGTGAGCTTATGAACATGTTGGATGGCAAATAAACATCATAGTAGGCCTGGGAAGGTTTCAACGGTGAGTGTCATCGTCCCCACTGTTATCTGTAGTGTGGTCCACTTGAGCTTCTGATTTGCCTCATTTTTTTAGTTCACTTCCTAAAATGATCTGAAACAACAGATGGACGGCTGGATAAAACACAGACATCACGGTGTGCCCCACATCCACGTCCACCCTCCTCAAGGATTAGAATACTATGGTGCACACAGTGTCCAGATGTGCCCAACTCCAGCAAGAGAGGGCTCATGGTTCCGTGATCCAGACCACTAATCTGACAGGCGAATGCACTTTTGGTTGTCCCATCTGTGGTGGGCCCAATTAGATCAAGGGTTAAAGATCAAATAGCTCCAGCTACTAAAACCAGGAAATTTCTTCTCTCTGACACCAGTTGTAATCTTTTCTTCGTTTTCTTGCCGTCAATTGCAAGTCATGAATCCACGCCTGATAACCAAAACCATCATATTTTGATGTTCCATCCCCGTGGTGGCCCACCTTTCCAGAAACAAGAAAATCCAATTATGATGCATCTCCAAAGGTTGCCACCAGGTAGGTCAGCGATCGGATTGAACAGTTTGAATGAAATGGGATTGCGTACCGAGTTACTTAGTACCATAAAAGCGTACTGAAAACTCAGTTGGGCCTGCTGTGAATGTATGTGGGTTATCCACACAGTCCATCCATTATTACAGATTATTTTAGTGGTTGAATCCAAAATATAAGTATGTCCAAAGCACAAGTGGACCATACCAAGGGAAACAGAGGGAATAATGACTTCCACCAATGAAACCTTGCTAGGGCCCAAAGTAATGTTTATTTGTCATCCAACATGTTCATAAGATCACAAAGACATGGATGAAGGGAAAACACAAATATCAGCTTGATCCAAAACTTCTGTGGGCCCCAATAAATTTTCAACGGTAGAATTTCAATTCACATTGTTTCCCCATGGTGAGGTCCACTTGAGATTTGGATATATTTCATTTTTGGGCTCCATCCATCAAATTATCTATTAAAATGGATGGACATAGTAGATGAAATATGTAAATCACGACGGACCCTACAGAGTTTGCTCAGTAGTCTTAGCGTACTGAGTTACTCAGTATGCAATTCGCTTCCCAGTTGAATCCACCCACATAGAACTGGGCAGAATTTGACCCGATCCAAATTGAACCGAAGGCCTGGATCGGTGCGGATCGAGTATGACCACTCAAATCCAATCGTACATCGGATCGAGTTCGGATCGTGGTCAATCCCAATCAATCCGATTCGAAATTCGAACAAACCCTAACCCCTCTTTTTCTACCTGAAGGAGGCGCCGCACCCACCCACCTCTCTTCCTTTCTCTCCCTCTTTCCGTCATCTCCTTCCTTCTCTCCTCCTTTCTCTCCTTCTTTCTTTCTCGGTTTCCCACATCTTCTTCTATCTCTCCTCCTCTCTCCCTCTCTCTCCCTAGACTCAACTCGATCCGACTCGATTTGGTTTCCCAGACCAAGTTGGTCTTGGTTCGGGTCAGGCCAGCAAGGATTTGATCGTCTCAAATCGGATCGAGTTCGGGTCAGGTTCTTGAGAAATTGGATCAAGTCAAGTTGGACTCAATCCGGTCCGATTCGACTCGATGCCCACCTCTACTCCCACCTTTGCTGTAGAGAGCAACAACAAGCTATGTAGGGCCCATTGTAATGGGTTTGTCACATCCACTCCACCCATCATTGGGGTGAGCTTATGTTAAGATGTGGGATTAAAAAATAAGGCCTATATATGTCAAGTGGGCCTTACCAAAGTGTAAATGAGGACACCATCCATTGAAACCTTCTAGGGGCCATAGAAGTTTTGTATACGGCTGATGTTTTTTTATCCCTTCATCTTGGTGGGGATTAAGTTATGAACGGTTTGGATGGCATATAAGCATCATGGTACACACTGGATGGTTTCAATGGAGAGTCCTCATACTAATCTTCCCTATTGTGGGCCCACCTGAGTTTTGGATTTCCCTTTTTAGAATCACATTTGACATTCCTGTAGTGTACTCCCTCCAACCTTTGCTGTAGTAAACCTGCATCCTCACTTGAAAGAGTAAAAGGCTGGTGAGAGGCAGCTCAGCTCAACTCTTCTCTTTTTTCTTTTGCTGGATTACAAGGCCTTGCTATCCCAACTTTCCACTGTGGGTCTACTTGAGCTATAGACAATCTTTTTGGCCTTACATCTTAATATGACTTGCCCCAACTGATGGGCAGAGATTTGAAACCCCCAAGATTTGGAATCAACTTTAATCCAAAAGTCACCATGAATGGTATATTTAACGCCGTTTGAATTTAATTACTAAATCAACTTTAATATCTCTAATTGGTGACATAGGTAATGTTTGACACAATGGTTGTAATAAGCTCACTGAAATATATGCTTTGCCCAAAAATGATGAAATTCTAAGTCTTAAATGGGCCACAGGCACAAGATCATGTCCGGGTAACTAACCAACAATTTTTAACCGTTGATTTACATGGACAATGTCTAAACAGTGTTGATCATCATATTAAAAAACTATAGTGATGCAATTGATAATCTAATTATTTTGGGATATCATTAGTGGGTCATGTGCCCAATAGAATGATAGTCTAGTGACACACATGTTACACATGCAACTCTTGGAATGATTTTAAATGTAATCCAAACTCTTAACGTGGATTTCAAACCCCCTCTTCAAGGGAATTTGAAACCGCGGTTAATTTATGGTGTCAAACAATCAAGGGATTTGAAATCCCCTCAAATCCATGGTGCCAAACGACCCCTAATTCCACTCATGCAACAAATCTCCTTGCGAAGACTTCTCCATCCTCGGGTACTTACAGATAGAGGTGGGCATCGAGTCAAGTTGAACCAAATTGGGTCCAACTTGACTCAGTTCAAAATTTTCAATGTACTAACCCGAACTTGATCCGATCCGAGACCGAGTCCGGGTCATTTGACTTGATCCGATTTGAAGCACTACTAGCTTGATTCGAACTGAGTTGGATCGGATTGGGTATAGTTCGCATCGGGTACAAGGATCTATAAAAAAAAAAAAAACCAACTAATCAAACCTCGTTGGATTCTCCGAAATGTCGATCGTTTAGCCAATAAAAACAAATTGGTGAAGACCCATCAAAGAAAAAGGCATTAAAATTACAGAAAAGCAAAAAATTAAAGGGAGGGGATGGATGATTTTACCTTGATCATGTCTATTGGTTGGCGAGCATTCCAGAAGCTCCACCATTGATGAACGGCTTCATAGTAGGTCAGATTCCGCTTGGTTTGGGTTTTTCATCTCCCATTTTGTAGATAGAGAGAGAGAGACTCAACTAGAATAAAGAAAAGGAGAAATGAAGAGAAGGCGCTCGCTCTCCTCTCCAAGCAAAAAGGAAGAGAGAAAGTAGGAGTGCGGTGCTGCTCGTTTGGGTTGAGAAAGAGATGGATTTGGGTTTCGTTCGGGTGAGGGTGAGGGTAGTTCAAAAGTAAAAATAAAAATGTAAAATGAGCTTATATAGATACTCGACTGGACCTGATCGGATTGGTCCGGATCGGATCGGATCGGATCGGATCGGTCCGGATTGACCACTGATTCGAACTCGATCCGATGTACGGTCGGATCTAAGTGGGCCTACTCAATCCGACCCGATCCCGACCTTTGGTTCAGTTCAGATCGAGTTGGATCCGTCAAATCGATTCGGATTTTTCGAACCGGGTTAGATCCATCGGATCGATTTAGATTTGTCGGATTGGGTCGGATCTTTCAAATCGGTTCAGATTCTACCTGGCTCTACTTACAGACAAGTGAAGCCAACTTCCTCCAACTTCGTGATATACTTTTTCATGATATGGTTCATATAAAGATGACTATTGGTAAAAAGAGGTATGCTGTTTGATAATTTATCTTTGAAGATATTTATTGGTATGTGATTTTTTGTATGGGTGAGAGAAAAAAGCCTAGTAATTTCATTTATGTTATTTAAATTTTATATATTTTAAAAAAAAGTTATGTGTTGCTATCTCTCAGTGTAGGTATATTGCTAAATCACATATATGACTATGATTCATGTCTCTTATTTTGTTTTGGCTTTTTTGACTCTTATTTAACCTTTTTTCTTTTATATTTTCGCATCACTTGAATCATTTTTCTTCTTCTTCTTTTTTTTTTTTTTAGGTTAGCTCGTTAGTACACACCCATGTCAGTGCACACACTCCTTGCTAGCCACCCCCACCAGGGATCGATACCAAGATCTCAAGTGTTGAAACGAGGTATCTCCACTTAATCCACCAGTTGAGCAATGGATCTAGGTGTCATATATATATATATATATATATATACAAGTATTTTTTTACAACAATTGACAGTAACAAAATGAACCATGCACAGGCCTCCATGACAAGTGTGGATCATTTTAGTTAGCACGTAGAAAATACATGCTCCAATAGTCAGTTGAATAACTTATGCATATAGGTGAACAAAATGTAAGATGGTTGTTCATAGGGTAATCTTTTGCCTTTTCTCTCTCATTATCTCCTTTCCTGCGCCATCTTCGTGGACAGCTATCTTCCACATACATGGGGCCCACCTCAAACCAATTGCCCTGTTTAGGAGGGCCCACAACGCACCAACTCAATAGATGGTGGCGGTTCACTTGCCTTGCAGATGGATGATTAAGCGAGGCCAATGGTTCACTTCGCACGCAAAATTCCGCTGCCTTTCAGCGGATCTTTCACATCATGAATCACTTGTTAGTGGCACCACTGCAACTTTCGCTGCGGTGGGGCCAACCTGTCCATTGTGTTCTACTCATGCTCACCGTAGAAGCCCAGAAATTGACCAATCTGATACTTAGGTGGGCCACCACATAGGAGACTACGTTAAATCATGACTAAGATATATAAATTCGTGTGTTGTGTCACACCTAGTATTTGGAATGATTTAATGTTTGTTACTTCACTTCATCCTAGTGGGCAACGTCTGATGAACGGATTAGATGGCATATACACAATGTCTTGGGCCCCACAAACAGTGGAGAAGGTCTCATCTGTTGGGCATCCCCCAACCGTTCTCAGTGGTGTGGCACACCTGCATTTCCATTCGGAATGATTTTTGGACCCATGGCCTAACATCAAAGTGCCCATCTAAACGCAGTGGATCTGATGCATGGTTGACTTGGGCCTTGTGCTGGTACGATGGATGACTCACTTCAAAGGTGGGGACTACATGGACAATCCACATCAAAGGTGGGCACCACATGATGAGCAGTGGACATTGAAGCTGTGCCCCCACATGATAGATGGGCAGTGGAAATTGAAGCTAGGCCCAACATAATGGATGGCCCATATTGAGGTGGCCCCACATGATGGATGCTCCACATCAAAAGATGGGCCCTAATGATGAATGACCCACATCCAAGGAGAGCCCTGTATGATGGGCAACCCACATTGAAGGTGAGGCCCACATGATAGGTAGTCCATTTCAAAAGTGGGCTCCACGTGATGAGCAATTAATAATGTTGGGCGCTGCATGATGGACATGGCACATCAAGGTGAGTCTCACATGATGAACGGTCCACATTAAAGGTTGGCCCGAATAATGAGTGGCTCATATCCAAGGCGGGCCTTGCATAATGGACAACCCGCATTGGAGGTGGGTCCTATATGATGGATGATCCACTTAAAAGGTGGGCTCTACATGATGGGCAATAGATATTGAAGGTGGGCCCCACATTATGGACAGTAACATTGATGGTGGGGCCCACTTGATGGATGACCAACATTAAAGGTGGGCTCTACATAAACAATGGTGCACATTAAAAGTCAGGCCATGATAATGAATAGCCTACATCTAAGGTGGGCCATGTCTGATGGATGGCCCACATCAAAAGTGGGGCCCATACAATGAATGATCCACATCAAAAGTTGGCCCCATACATTGGATGGTGAATGTAAAAGGAATTGAGCAAACTGGAGGGATAATTGCTTATGATGGTGGAATATAGAACATGATTTTTTATTTTTTGATTGATAAGTATGTTCCTTACCAAACAAACTTATTGTCAATTGAATAAATAGAAATCAAGATAAGCTATTTACGACATAAGTAACTTTTCCAAAGTAACTTGGATCCAAACGCCCTCATAAGTAGCTTTGGGTGGGTGGAGGCTCCGAGGGCCACTGAGGGGTCACCGTGATATACAACTTTTATCCACACCGTCCATCCATTTTTCTATATCATTTTAGAAAATTGGAACAAAAATAAGGAAGATCCAAGGCTTAAGTGGACCACACCATAGGAAGAAGTGGTGCTAAGGATGCCCACCATTGAAACCTTCTCAGGATCCCCATATCGTTTATTCTCCATCCAACCTGTTGATATGGTCATATACACATGGATGAAGTGAAAAAAATAAAATAAAATCATCTTGATCCAAAACTTCTGTGTACCCTAAGAATTTTTCAATGGTAGAAATTTAATCCCCATTGTGTGGTCCAATTAAGACTTGGATATGCCCTATTTTTGGTCTAGTATTCTAAAACGATATGAAAAAAAATGGATGAACGGTGTAGATACAATCCATACATCATGGTGACCCCTCAGCGGCCCTTGGAGCCTCGCCTGTCCCTGGCTCAGAACAGGCGGGGGTTGTACTTAATCTATGCCCGTTTAAAAAAGGAGAGGGTGCATGTGTCACTTAGTGATGCCATCAATCTCACACAACAGGCGACAATGCACAGGGATTACAGGAAAACTCAATTAATAGCTATGTTAAGGTAGACGGTAGGGGTGCACATTGGTCGATTCGGTTCGGTTCTGGGGTGAAACCGGAACCGAACCATTCCTAACGGTTCTACGATATTTGGAACCGGAATTGGACCGTTAGCACCCTAGAACCGAACTGGAATCGGACCGTTAAAACCAATTCGGTTCTACGATTCTGGGCTTTTTATGATCTAGCCCGATTGCATCTTTTTTTATATATAATTTAGCCCATGTCCATTCGTGTTGTGATCTATTTGATGAATGGTTTAGATACTGTATAAGGTATACAAAAAAAAATTCATGGAAACAATCAAATGGTGCATTGTAAACTATAAATCACGAGTCAAATATGGAAACAATCAAAGGGTTCTTAGTTCGGTTCCAGGTTCGGTTCCACAGTTCGGTTCCACAATTCAGATCCACGGTTCGGTTATACGGATCGGTTCGGTTCTGCAAAGCGCAAAACCGAGAACCGAACTGATGTAATCGATTCTTTGAATTTTGGAATCGGAACCGGAACCGGCGCGCTCTAGAACCAGACCAAACCAAACCGTTTGGTCAGTTTTGGTCCGGTTCCATGGTTTTACCGGTTCAATGTGCACCGCCAGTAGACGACTACTCCCCCTGCCACCAACCCCGTGGCTGGTGGTCTGTGCTTTGTGGGCCCCACCATGATGTATGTGTTTCATCCATTCCGTTCATCCATTCTTGCAGATCATTTTATGGCTTGATTCCAAAAATGAGAGGGATATAAATCTCAAGTGGACCACACCACATGAAAACAGCAATGATTAGATATCCACCATTAAAATCCTCTTAAAGGCCAGTGTACTGTTTATTTGACATCCAATTTGTTGATTAGGTCATACAGGCCCAGATGAAGGGAAAAAGAAAAAATCAGCTTGATTCAAAACTTTTATAGCCCCCAAAATATTTTTAATGGTCAACGCTCATTCAATACTGTTTGCTATAATGTAGTCCACTTGAGATTAGGATATACCTCATTTTTGGTCTCATACTATAAAATGATCTGTAAAAATAGATGGATGACATGGATGAAACACAAAAATCATGTTGGGGCCCATAGAGCACCGGCCACCAGCCATTGGTCGGTGTCAGGGGGAGTAGTCAATCCGTTTCCAGACGGAACTGCAATAAAGCTAGTGTACATGCCACACATGTGCCAGCATGGCACATAGGCGAGAGATCCAACCCATCCTCCAGGTTCGTAGCACCTCGAACATGTTTTCCATAAACAAAATTGGTCTCCACCGAATGTGAGTCTCAATATAGGAAGCAAGTGAACGGGTCTCAAGACTTCAACCAAGCTTTCTAGAGTTGTAATCATGGCCCACCTAACCAGTGGATCAATCTAATTCTTGGACTAGGGCATCAATATAGTGGTGGTGTTTTGATAAACAGATTGGATCTTGGACCTATCTTGTCATGCTGGCATGTGTGGTGTGTACATGGAATATTAATTGAGCATACCACTTTTATCTGCTGGTAACAACACCTACGTGATTGAGAAGGACAATACACCAATTATTGATAATAGACATGGCTTTCCAATCAGAATGTGAAAAATTTTCTTTGTATGAAACGAGTGGAATCAAATTATCTAAAACAAGAGCCTAAGGGGTGTTTAGCATGTGGAATTAAGTGGGATGGAATTGATATTTTGTAATGATGACATTGTGTCATGTTTTGTTTGCAAATCTCATAATTTTGTAAATACTGTATGTTATGTTTGGAAGGTAAAGATTGAAAAGTTAAATCATTTCTTATTGTATTGATTTCAACAAATTATTTGGACCTCACTGTGATGTATGTGTTATATCTACACCGTTCATTCATTTTATGTTATCGTTTTATGGCATATGTCAAAAATAAAGAAAATCAAAAGCTTACATAAGCCACAGTAGAAAATAGTGGAGATAATGCATATATACCTAGTAAAATAAACACAGTGTGGAATTTAATCGGTGGTATTGTCAATTCCATCCCACTTAATCCCATCTAGTTCCATTTATAACTAATGAAAAAGTATTATGTGAGCATGTAAGAAGGTATTCATATTTATTTATCTTTTCAAGAAAATAACATTTATGCCTCTTCATTATGGCCTCACCCTTTTGATAAAGTGATGCTTTTTCATTATGTCATGTCAAGCATTACTAGAAATTCTTATAATAGCAACCAAAATTGAATAGTCCATGAAGCAAAAGATGGATAGACCACGTCTACCAATCTGCCCAATTAGAATGGGAAGGACCCAATCACTCTTTTAATCCTACGGTCATAATAAACATGATCCATGATTTGAATTGTCAAGAAACAATTTAATAAAAACATGAATGTTTTCTTGTTATTCTTCTCAATTTTCTTTGAAGTAAATTAATCATATAAATGCATTTATGAATAAATGCTTCATTTTTATTTATAAAGCTTTTATAAATAGAGTAGTTAACAGGCTTATAAAAAAGTTTGGATGGAGTAGGGATTATCTCAGTCACATTCCATCTATTTCTCTTATCTTTGCCTTCCTTTTAAATTTGAATTTAAATTTGATATGTGAGATAAAGTAAGAAGTTGGTTATCTACTTCGAGATCTTTTAAGAATGTGCCACACAAGCTCATATCCAATACGAAGAAGATCGACCGATGCTGATAAGATTAATTATCAGAAAATGGACCACACATCGGAGGTGCTGCTAAATGGACGGTTCCAATTGATATATCACCTCGCTACACGCACCGTGGATGTGGAGTGACACTGACGGCCACATCATATTCCTTTTCCACCAGCTCTACGTTTTCATCCATTCGCATTCCCTGCCAAACCGAACGGCTACGGGCGATTCCGATTCCGATTCCTTATCGTCATTTGTCAAAAGCCAACATGCAATCGTCCTTTTAAAGAGCAACATATTCGGGAAAAAAAATGATGATGTTCAACTTTCCTCATACAAGTTGTATGCAGCTCCCTTCTCAAGGCACACGTGTCAAACACGAGTGATGATCTTAGCCGTTGATCTTGAGGAACACAACATGTGATCATCTGTAGTCTATATAAATCGCAATTAGCATATTTCCACCGTCCATATTTAGTGAAATTTTCTGGTTGAATACAAAGTGTTTCTTCAGCCATTAATTTTTAGGCTATTGATCGGATTTCTTCCAGAGTCTGATCAACTTTTTCTGGGGTTATAGCCTATCATCAAGGTATCCCGCCATATCAACGGCCTCGATCAAAACCAAACCTATCTGACACGTGTACTTCCATGACTTGAGTTGCATACTATCACCCCTTTGCAACCATCTCTTAGGGAACGTTAACATCATCTCATGGTTAGATGCTTGCTTTACAACTTTTATGCTTTTAGTGGTACTCGTAGGATGTGGCCCACCTTATGAATGTATTAGTCGGATCATGTTTCATTTCGTCAGTTTCTCTTTAGTCCTGCCGGTCCACCTGGAGGCCAATAATCGGGACGCAGATTGTTTAGTGAGGCGCTCACCACCCATTATGGTAGTGCTAAGGCTTTGTGGGGCCCACCATAGATGTATGTGTTCTATCCACACTGTGAATCCGTTCTATAGCTCAAATGGACGACATCATGGGAAATAAGAAATACTAGAAATTAAAAGATTATCTTTAAAAGCTACAATCAAGTTGATATTTGTGTTTTTCCGGATCTTTGTCAACATCTAAACGGATTAGATGCTAAGGTTAGAGGTGGGCATCGAGTCGAGTTGGATGGATTGGGTCCAACTGGACTCGGTCTGAAACTTTTAGTGTTCTTACCTAAATTGGATTCGATCTAGGACCGAGTTCGGGCCTTTGACTCAATTCGATCCGTCGCAATGCTGTGACCGGAACCGAGTCCAACTCGGTCAGGGAAATTGAGCCTGGGAACGGTTCGGATCGAATCCTCTATTTCAATGGTAGACATTCAACCCCCACTGCTTTTTACAGTGTGGTCCACTTAATCTTTAGATTTGTATTATTTTTTGGCTTAAGCCTTAAGATGAGCCTGCCAAATAGATGGACGGTTTGGATATAACACATACCTCATAATGGAATTCACAGAACTTGCTTATGTCAATACACCAGCTGGCATGGTGCGTGGTACACCTGCTAATCTACTTACATACAAATGTTGAGAGGGGTTACGGTTACCCTCCCATTAAAACATTCATGATCATTTTTTGAGCCAACTGAGGTGTGGTTTACAAATCCAGACCATCCATTATGTGTGTCCCACTTGGATGAGGCATCCAAATTTTAGGTGAGCCCCACCAAGTGCTTTTATATGTTTTTGAAATGTCTTCACATGATTTTAGATGGTATGGCCCACCTGAGTTCCATATACGACTGATTTTTGTGATATCCCATAATTTAAAGGGGACCCATCAAATGTACAGTGTTGATGTTTGACACACATCATAGTGGGGCCCACACAGCTTGACCTCATGAGAAGTTTCCATGAGCTGGACGGCATAGAACCTTTTCCCTGGCTTTGTGTCAGAGCTTGGTGCTCCATGCACCTTAAGCCTTGAACACAGAGGAGGGATTGGCTGCTACCCTGCCACCAACCAATGACTGATAGTTGGTGCTTTGTTGACCCCACCATGATGTCTTTATTTCATCCCTACTGTCCATTTATTTTTCAAGATCATTTTATGATATTAAACCAAAAATGAGGTATATCCCAATCTCAAGTGGACAACATTAAAGTAAATAGTGTTGAATGAATATTGTGCGGATCAGGTCGGATTGGATTGATTCGAATTCATTCGGATCGGATCGGTCCGAATTGACCACTGATCCGAACTCGATCCGATGTACGATCGGATCTGAGTTATCCAACTCAATCAGCACTGATCCAGGCCTTCGGTTCGGATCGGGTCGGATTCTGCCCAACTCTAACTAAGGTATACGGAACTACAATAAAGCTAGTGTACATGCCACACATGTGCCAGCATGGCATAGACGAGAGATCCAACCCATCCACCAGGTTTGTAGCACCTTTTCCAGAAACAAAACTAGTCCCCTCCGAATGTGAGAGTCTCAATATTGGAAGCAGGTTAACGGGTCTCAAGACTTCAGCCAAGCTTTCTAGAGCTGTAACCATGGCCCACCTAACCAATGGATCAATCTAATTCTTGGACTAGGGCATCAATATAGCGGTGGTGTTTTGATAAACAGATTGGATCTTGGACCTATTTTGCCATACTGGCACGTGCAGTGTGTACATGGAAAACTGACGGAGCATACCACTTTTATCTGATGGTAACAACACCTACATGATTTAGAAGGACAGTACACCAGTTATCGATAATGGACATGGCTTTGCAATTGGAATGTCAGAAATTTTCTGTGTGAAATGAGTGGAATCAAATTAATTGCAACAGTGAGCCTAATATAACTAATGAAAAAGTATCACGTGAGTATGTTAGAAGTAAAACTCCTAATTTTAAAAAAAAAATCCATATTTACTTACCTTTTCCATGAAAATGACACTTTTTGCCCTTTTTATTATGGCCTCACCCTTCTGATAAAGCGGGGCTTTTTCATTTGTAATGTCAAGCATTATTAGAAATTCATATAATAGCAACCAAAATTGAATAGTCCATAAAGCAAAAAGATGGATGGTCCACGTCTACCAATCCGCCGGATTAGAATGGAAAGGACCCGATCACTCTTCTGATCCTACGGTCATAACAAACATGATCCATGATTTGAATTGTCCAGAAGCAATTTAATAAAAACATGAATGTTTTATTGTTATTCTTCTCAATTTTCTTTTAGTTAAATTAACCAGATAAATGTATTTATGAATAAATGCTTCAATTTTTTTATAAAGCTTTTTATAAAAAGAGTAGTTAATAGAATTATGAAAAGTTTGGATGGAGTAGGGATTATCTATATAACATTCCAGCTATTTCTCTTATCATTGCCCTTTCAAAAATTTGAATTTAAATTTGATATTTCAGATCAAATAAGAAGTTGGTTATCTACTTGGAGATCTTAAAAAAAAAAAAAAAAAACTGCAGGATGAAATCATTAATGGTTGCACATAAGTGGGCCACACAAGCGCATATCCAGTACGAAGAAGATCAACCGATGCTGATAAGATTAATTATCATAAAATGGACCACACATAGGAGGTTCTGCTAAATGGACGGTTCCAATTGTTAGATCACCTCGCTACACGCACCGTGGATGTGGAGTGATGGCCACATCATATTCCTTTTCCACTAGCTCTACCGTTTCGTCTATTCGCATTCCCTACCTAACCGAACGGCCACGGGCGATTCCGATTCCTTATCGTCGTTTATCAAAAGCCCACATGCAACGTCCTTTAAAGAGCAACATATTCCGGAAAGAAATGATAATGTGCAACTTTCCTCGTACAAGTTGTATGCAGCTCCCTTCTCAAGGCACACGTGTCAAACATGAGTGATGATCTTGGCCGTTGATCTTGAGTAACACAACATGTGATCATCCTTAGTCTATATAAATCGGGATTATCATATTTCCACCGTCCAGATTTAGTGAAATTTTCTGGTTGCATACAAACTGTTTCTTCAGCCGTTAATTTTTAGGCCATTGATCAGATTTCTTCCAGAGTCTGATCAACTTTTTCTGAGGATATAGCCTATCATCAAGGTACTCCCACCATATCAACGGCCTCGATCAAAACCAAACCTGTCTGACACATGTACTTCCATGACTTGAGTTGCATGCTATCACCCCGTAGCAACCATCTTTTAAGGTACACCCAGATCCATAGCTCAACTGACAGACTGAGTGGACATACTTCTCCAACTTTTCCTTTTCAGTGCTATCAACATCCCTAGCGGGGGTGGCTAACGTGGTTAGATGCTTGCATCCAACGGCCCGCTTGCTTTATCCAAAGGGCGTTATAACGCGGTTTCTGATTGCATATGTTACGGTACGAGAGAAATGCTCCGCTAGTAGAGATTGAACGCTGAACAGTTGCATCATCGCATGTGTGCAAAAGTACCACACGTGTAGGAGATCCACGCCATGTTTCAAGTGTCTAAAAACCCGTCTGGTCAATTCGTCGGGTGTTGTACAATTGCACTCTGATTTTAGGCCGTTGGTGATTCTCCATTTTACTCGTACGATGTAGCCCACCTGATGAATGGATTTGTCAGATCATGTTTCATTTCGTCAGTTTCTCTTTTGTTCTGCTTGTCGACGTGGAGGCCAATAATCGGGACGTCGATTGTTTAGTGAGGCGCTCACCTTCCATTACGGTAGTACTAAGGCTTTGTGGGGCCCACTATAGATGTATGTGTTTTATCTATACGGTGAATCAGTTCTATTGCTCAAATGGACGACATCATGGGACATAAAAAATAGTATAAATTAAAAGCTTATCCTTAAAGCATTTTGTAAGTTACAGGAGCCCAATATCAAGTTGATATTTGTGTTTTTTTGGTTCATCTGTACCCATGTGAACTTCTAAATAGACTGGATGGCATATAATACTTATGAAAATTTAAAAAAGAAATGCCATTTTCTTTACTATTTTTTGTGATGTGGTCCACTTGAGCTTTAGATATGCTTTAATTTCAGGCTCATGTTTTGAAATGAGAATCATCGTACTACTTAAAATGAGAATCGTCATGCTACTATGAAGTGAAGGGAGGGCTCTGTTAGCCTATTAGTGATGTACATCTATGTTGCCCATCTATTCTAATAGTTCATTTAGGGGCATGAGTCAAAAAAGAGTCAAATCTAAGGCTTGAGTGGGCAACACATGATAATGATGCCATTGTTAAAACCTTCGTAAGGGTCAGCATGATGTTTATTTTCCAAATATAAGCTTGGTCAAAATCTTCCATGGCAACAAGAAGTTTCAATAATAGTCGTTCAATCCCCACCATGGTGGGCTTACTTGAGCCTTGAATTTGCCTACTTTTTGGGTTCATGTTCTTTTGTAGTTGTAATAAGTTTGTATTCTACAAAGATATGTGATTGGATGTTGTCATTTCTAGTTGTAGGCTCTTTCAACTGGATGGGCTGGACATGTGTTTCTCCACGATTCCTTGAGGGCTTGTTTGATTTTCCAATTCACGGGAAAACATAAATATGTAATGATTATTTTTCAAGTATTTACTTCACTTTTTTGGATGTTTGATTGGCCTATATGTATCTTTTAATGCAAAAATAGAAGGTCATAACATATTTGTGGGTCCCATCGTTATGCATATCGCTTATCCACACCGTTCATCTATTATGTCTAATGAATTTATGTCATGAGCCAAAAAATGAGTATATCAAAAGCTTAAGTGAACCACGCCATGGGAAAAGGAGAATCGAGCACTTACCATTAAAAACCTTTTAGGGCCACAGTTTCTTTCGGTGTGGGCCATTTGAGTGTTAGATCTACCTTATTTTTTGATTCATGGTTAAAATTATTGTGCTAGAACAGATGAAAAGAATAGATACATCATATATATCATCTTAGGGTCCACAAATTTAAATAGGCTTTTTGAACCGATTTCCAAGACTAAAAGTTGGATGGAATTTCGAACCAGTGAAATGATATTAATTACCCATTTCAGGGGCATTCACATCGTGCTTTTAAAAATCAAACACGCCTTGCACGGCCACTTTGTTTTTTCTCACGGTTCATGTGGATGCCATCTTTTGCTCGTCTGTTTACCTCTTTTTCGGATAGCTGACCTCCTGAACGTGTATAAGATCTAAGCTGTTCATCTGATATGCTGCATTATTTAGATGATATGGATAAAAAAGGACATGCCAATTTGATAACCAGAGGGCAACACGTGTACAATAAATTTTGGTTGAGAGAAACAGGAAAGAGCAATAATTGATGTGAGGGCACTCAGAAATCGTACACGCGGAGCAAACCAACTCAACCTAAACTGTTCAAAATTCGGGGCCCACCGTAGATGGTCCGTGGACAAATTTCAGATTAAGTGGACAGCTGTTTGTTAAAATTGGACCGTTGATTGCTTATCATCTTGGACGTCTATTAAACTCTCCACTGTTCAGCCGCTAGGAGTCAAATCTTTGGAAATCTTCGAGTCACAACCTTAGGATAGACAATTTAGCATGTGCCATTTCATATATCTGCTTATCAACTCTCACACTCGGCCGAGTAAGCGAGTATCCACGCTTTTCATCTTCAAAACGTGCAGTCCGTGTACACGCGGAGAAGCGACTCTCGTAAAGCAACGGGGCTAGCGGACGCGGATTGTGTAGTGTGGCCGTCACCACCCTTCACCTTGGTGTGAAGACTCTGTGGGGGCCTACCGTAATGTATGGATTTTATCCACTCCGCTCATCCGTTTTTTCAGATCATTTCAGGGCATTAGCCGAAAATCTAAGGATATCCACCGTTCAAGTGGACTGCAAGACAGAAAACAGTGGGATCATGACATCCTCTCTTGAAACTTTCCTACGGCCCACATTGATGTTTATTTGTCATCCAACCTGTTCATAAGGTCACAAAGACATGGATGAAGGGAAAAAAAATATCTGCTAGATCCAAAACTTAAGTGGTCCCTACAAAGTTTCCAACGATAGGCGTTCAATCCACACTGTTTTTTGAAGTGTGGTCCACTTAAGCTTTGTATCCGCCTCATATTTGTTTTACATCCTAAAATGTGCTTGAAATATGGATGGACGGTGTAGATAAAACACATATATCACCGTGGGCCCCACAGAGTAATCTCACCGCGGTAATGGGTGGTGATGAGCGATCCAATAGAAGAACTAACAATTAACGGCCTCACACAGGACGATCGAGCCCTAAATAAACGGAACAGAATAAAGTGAAGAGAGAAATGCACCAGTCCTACCAAAGTATTATAGGTTATAGTGCTCGTAGTTGCATAAATTCAGTTTTCATCACAATCGATTGATCAGAACCGTCCATTAAGTCCATAAAACATTTTAAAGGCTACACTTAACAAATCGTGCCTATCAGATGGTCCAATACATCTTTAATTTGATATTATTTGCATGTCCATCCTTTTTCCGAGTCATGGATTGGACAGATACGATTGGCTAACAAAATCAATTCTTTATAATCATAAATAATCTGCTATTACTTATAACAAATAGATGAATCGAATGGTTGATCAGAACTATTTTTGTGTAAACGAGCTTGACCGTCCATATTAAATTTACTGATCGAATAGTTAATATTTGTTATATTGGTGATAAGATTCTTGCATGGCTATCAATGAAACGTGCGTTGGATCTAGTGAGCGGTCTAGATCAATGGATTCGATATCCCAAGTATCCCAAAGCAACTAAATCCAACTACAAGCACTATAACACCTAGATCCATAACTCAACTGGCAGACTGAGCAGATATATCTCGTTTCAACACTTGAAGTCTTGGCATCGATCCGTAGCGGGGGTGGCTAACACGGAGTGTGTGTACTAACAAGCTAACCCGTAAAAAAAACATCCTTACTTACACTGCTTTGATAAGGAAAAAGATTAAAAAAGAATCATATACTCCCGCTTCGTCGCTCGTCCTCCGCAAAAAACGCTTTTTGGCGGCACCATCCAAACGTTCTCTCTCTCCCTCTCCCTCTCCCTCTCTCTCGCGACACTTCAAATACTTCCCAAAACCCCTTTACAGATCGAGAGAGAAAGATAAAGAGAGAGAGAGAGATGGGAGCCTTCTACAACGAAGAGTTCTCGCTCTTGCAGCAGCGCGTCAATTTCCACCCTCTTCAAGATCGACGGTCCTCGAAGCAAATCCACGACAACGTCCATGGAAACATCTATCTCGACCAGGTTCAGGAACTCCCCCTCCATTTTCAATTTCTTTATCTCTCTCTCTCTGATTTTACGGATTTATTGTGTTATTTCTGGTTTTCTTTCTGTTTCGTCTCTGATTCGATGAGGAAAGGTTGAGGGTTTTGGTGCCGCTGGTTTGGAAGTTTTGGAGTGTATTGATCGTTTTTAGAGTGTCGTTTGGAAGGATTCTTTTTCATTCTGTAGGTTTTAGTTCAATCAAGATGTGATTCCAAGGATGAGTTGAGAACTGAATAGTGAACGAGGGAAATGCGACTCATCCGAGTTGACTCGGACTCGGTCAAATCTGATCCGACACACGAGTCAGCAATGCCCTGAATTCTCCTGACTTGGACGAGTCATCCCCTGATTCAGGCGAGTCGTGACTTGACTCAGCACTGAAGATATTGGTCTGAGTCACCAGCAAAAAAAAGAAGATCTATTCATGCATAGAGAAATGCTCGCATGATGCACATTTCAATAAATTCGATGAGGTGGCAATGGTGTTCCAAAACGGTAACGGAGGCCGTAACGGCCACCACCGTTACTGTTATGATACGGGCCGTAACGGCCGTTACAGCCCTGTATCGGTCGTTACGGCCGTTTTTATTTTTTATTTTTTGAAAATTGTTGTTACTGGACTGTTACGGGGCTGTTACGGCCCATTTTTCTGTAAAGGCCATTACGGCCGTTTCGACCCCGTAACGCGTAACGGTTATGACCGTTACCATTACGTAACCGATTTTGAATACCACTGGCATCCTCAACGTACACAAACATGTTGAGTGATCTAGTTGTTGATTTGGTGGGGCACCATGTGAATTAGTGATATACAAACAGGGGACAATTGTGTTTGCAAGTTAGGTATGATGATACTCACCAATTAGTCCCTTCAATCTTCTACTTTAGATGCCGTGGGTTGCAATTAAACCCTAATAGTGAACCGTTGAGTTGAGTTGTGGCAGTTTTCTAGTTCTTATATTTAGAAAAGTCTCCAATCAGGAAGGAAAGAGGTTTTCAATGAGTTGCAACAACCTTCTAATTGAAGAATCCACTAGAACAAGAGAACCACTTTTTCTATGTCATCATAAAAACGGATTCTTCTTCAATCAAAAGATAATGGCAAGGTCATCTCCTCCAATACAACTCAAAGAATCTTCTAGAATAAATCCCATCCTTTGATCTTATTGCTCCACACATGTTTTTTCTTTTTTGAAAGATAACAAAATTTTATTTAGAAAAGATAAAAAAACGGACACAACGGGGGGACGCTGAGAAAGCATCCCCACCCTATCCAAGAAAACTAAGATTACAATCCTTTAGAGAGGAGACACAAGAATCCCATTCAATAACCAACCCTCTAACCCTTTGGAATATGCAATCCATAGGATTACAAACATTGTTAAAGCATCTCACATTTCTTTCTTCCCAAACAGCCCACCAAAAGGCTATAAGCCCCATTCTCCATGGTGTCATTTTGTCTTTTTCTAAGCCTACTCTGTTCCAAGAGGATAGGAGACTACCCACCGAACCCGGGGCAACCCGTTTCAGTTGAAAACGACCCAACAAATCGGGGTAATGAAAGAGCAATGGGCAAATAGATGATCCACAGTTTCCTCATATTGCATACATAGAATACATATGTTTGGAAGTATCATAGATCTCTTTCAAAGGTAATTGATGGTTAGAACTTTCTTCCTTCCCAACAGGCACCAACCAACTGAAACCCACTATCTTAGGGGGGACACTATAATGCCAAAAGAACTTTGTGCTTACCGATTCCCTGTGGCGCCACTTCCCCTCACAAGGGAGTAATAAGATTTAACCAAAAAGGAACCCTATTTCTCTACGTTCTACACCATTTTATCTGGCTTAAATGAGATCGAAGTGAAGAGGTGAATGCACTTAAGGAGAGAGGCATATTCATCCACTTTCTCGTCTCGCAAGAAGCGCCTGCAAGGGGGCTCTCAAACTACTGCCCTTCTAATATGGGAGAAGTAATCTGCCACCATGATATCGAGATTTGGGGCCAACCGGAAGATGCTAGGTAAATCATGTTTAAGAGGGGATGATCCTGCCCAAACGTCTTCCTAGTGTTTTAAATATTGACGATATCGGCCGATGTCTTATTATACTCATTGGTTAAAATGTGTTTCTTTATGTTTCACATGTTTAATTGTTCAGATTTGGGGATTACTTTGGTAACTTCGCATACGATTCTTTACTTTGATCTACTTACAGAATATGTTTGCTTGATGGACCCAACAAAAATGATTACACACACACACACACACACTATGTTGATGATGAGTTGAATTCATTTAAATAAAATGAAAATGAAAATGCTTTTACTACCTGATATTTTGGCATGCACTTAGATTGCCATCTATGTATCAACACCACCATCATCCTATCCCAGTCCAAGACATTTGGAATTGGATAGATTAACCATATATATGTGTTTTTGTCAATATATATAGTACTTGCAAAGAGTCAAATAATTGAATTTAATTATTGTTTCCTGGATGGTTGCAGCTCTGTCTAAAGTTTGTAGACACTGAACAATTTCAGAGGTAAGCAACTAAAGGTTCCCTGGAAATGGAGGTTCTCTTTTCGTTTGTGTCTCAGCTTCTCTGGTTAGTGCAATTCTAACAAGTTCTCTAAGAAACATTTTATTCTGCAATGCAGGCTTCGTGATCTAAAGCAACTGGGTAAGCATCATTACCTTTTATGGGATCCATTGCTAGGAAATGTTGATTTTGTTCATTCAAAAAGGAGGAAATTCAAGGCATTTGAATAGTTTAGGATATGCGAAAACAGTTGAGAAATGAGCGAATTGATGGCAAAAGAAGAATAACCTCAAGTTTAAAAGATAAGAAGAAACAAGTACCTCCATAATCAGGTACACAAGATAATAAGACAACTCATGGATAAGTTAATACCTAAACCTCCCACAGAAGCTGGAAAATGTATATCGATCATCCCGGCTTGCTAATTATATTTGTAATCATAATAATTGATAGGGACATCACGCTTACACGCACGCAAGGAGGAGAAGGACCCCACTGTCGATCTGGATCGATGACAACGTCCAGGGAGGGCCTTCTAGTTAGAAGATTACGTTTTGGTTCGTTGGAGTGGGCCCAATAGCCATGTAAAGCTCACCATGGGTTCTCATGATCATGGCTCACTAGTCTAATTAGTCTCATATTTTAAGTTTTGCTTATTATTGTTATTTAGAATATCATGAACGATTTAAATTACTTTGATTAGTTGTTATTTTTTATTACTTCATCGCCAAGTAATAGGTTGTGCATATGACGCGAGTTTTGAGGTATAGGGTTTTCTTATAAATAGGCACCCCATGTAGGTTATTTTTTTTTTCAATGAAGATTAATAAAATTGCTTCGTTTTTTCTGCTCCTCTAAATTTCTGAGTTGTGGAGATTCAATTGGATGCGAAACCCTCCCTTTCTCGAAGGGCTGACTACCGTGGCGCGAAGCCACACCTATCTCGATTCGCCCCCACATTCTTCCATCCATATTTCTCTTCTCCTACAAGCATTCCATTTGCAAATCCATCAATATTTGCAGGCGTTTCTCCATCTAAAGCAGATTTTCAGAATCTGGCCCTACAGGAGGGCTGGAACTTCGGCAGAGCACTACGCACAAACCGTACATCGGATCGAGTTGAGATTTGGGGGTTTTGGAGTCCATCCCTAACAGACTAAGGCCAAGGTGACCTTTTTTTGAATAGTGGGCCCCACACACGTGCGGCCGTGATCACACATACGTGCATCTGGGCCATTGTTGCTGTCCACACGTGCGGTACCTCTCTGGTTTGTCTCTCTCCTATCTTTCACTTCGCTTTCACCCCAAATCCCTAACCCTAACCCTAAATTACTCAAATCCCCAATTTTATGCCCTTTTTTCAACCTTAGGTTTCCCCGAATTGAAATTTCTGAATCCCTTGGATTGGGAGAATTATTTTTGTTCATGTGTGGATGAATATACTTCTCTTTGAGTATTGTTTGGTCCATAATTTTTAGTGATCCAGCCCTAACATATGTAGGCCTGGACCCGCATAGATTCCCCTTGCTTGAATGTTTGAACTTTTGTGTGGGACGTGGAATTTTTATGTGATTGTTTTTAAATTAGTATGATCTAAAGCCTGAGATCTTGCATATCATAGTTAATTTTCATGTCCTGCATCAATAATACAAGATGTACTTCTACCAAGGACTTTGGTCCACATATTTGTAACCTGATCTTTGCTCCTTACAAAAGGTCTTTGGGTGTTAGGGATGGTATCACTTGCTAGCCGGCAAAGTGACGGTCTAACTCATTATGCTTAGCAGCGTTATTGAAATTCAAACTATAAGCATTAGCATGACACGTTGAGTCTTTGATTGTCATAAAACATGGGCTGGTTCGTAACCTGCATAAGTACAGTGGTAGGAACCGTGGATATTCAAACTCGGCCCTGGATTTTGCAATGATGTCTTATTTTTTCTTCCACTACATATTCTCTTGCCATTCATGCACTTTTTGACCAATATACTAATTTGTGCTCAAGTCTCCATACAAAAGAATGCCTTTTCTGTGGATGGAGAGCCAACCGAATCAAGAGATTCCCTGAGCATTTCTCCAGCTGATGAAGATCCTCAAGGATCCACACAAAAACAAATGAAAAAAAAAAAAGAAAAAGAAAGAAAGAAAAGAAAAAAGAACAAAGAACAATGAAAAGAAAAAGAAAAAAGAATAGAAAAGAAGAAGCCAAATTAGTAGTACTGAGGTGCTAGTGAAAAGAATTGAGAGATGATAGAGGTTCATTGGTAGGAGCAATGGCTTTCTACTCAATGTTTATCTTGGAGTTTGCAATGGTGTCTTATCTTTTCTTCTACTGCACCATATTCTTTGCCATGTATTTGACCAATAGACATCAGTCCAGTCAACACTAGTTAGTGCACAAATATCCATACAAAGAATGCCATTTTTCATGGATGGAGAGCCAATTGAATCAAGAGATTCCCTGGGCATTTCTTCAGCAGCTGGACATCCTCGAGGCTCTACGAAAGGCAAAACAAAAGCCAAAAGCATAGTTCTGAGGTACTAGTGAAAAGAGCTGAGGGATGATAGAATACGAAGAGTTGAGCCAATTGAATCAAGAGATTTCCTGAGCATTTCTTTAGCAGCTGGAGATTGTCAAGGCTCTATGAGAGGCAAAACAAACAGCAAATGTAGTTCTGAGGTACCACTGAAAAGAGTTGAGAGATGATAGAATATTAAGGGCTCATTCATTGTCAGACCCTGGAAGGCCTCATGCACTAGAAAGAAAAGGGTACAAAATAGAGACATGCCCTTGGACAAACAAATGAATGCCCTCACGTATGCGGTTATTTTGTAAGACCGGCAATCATGCATTTCTCACTTTAACAGGAGCTCCAAAAAGGAAAACACCAAAATACTATGTTACTTGGGCATACTGCTTCTGTAATCTGTATTATTTGTCTTTTACGCTTTTAATAGCAGTGTTGGACTGACGGAGTCTGACACCAAGCCCAGTTATAATACTGTTCACATGAGATCCCATAAGATCATTATTATTACAATCAACTGCATCTACAAAGGATTGGCTGTGTCAAGTTGGCAGCTGGTGTGAATCTTTTGCCACAAAATTTATCATGAATCACGAAGATGACATGTCAAACCATGAGTGGAATCGCAGAACAGAATTCGTGCAGCTGACCCCAAATCCCAATTAGTTGGGATACGGCTTTGATGATGATGATGATTTGTTTCTGCAAAGTATTGAAGGCCCTTCACCTTATTATTTGCTTTTGGAAATTCAGCTAACCATGGTTGTGGGCTGCAGCTGTCCCATTATAAGGCCCATGCATAATGCATTAGAATCTTTTGGTTTACATATTGTTCATCAATATCTAAGTTCTCTTTACCGAAATTGCATAATAACGGGCTTAAACAGAACATAGGCAAAACCTGCCACAGGTGTGATGTTTTCAGTATATAACTGCTATTGAACTTATCTTTCAAAAAAAAAACTGCTATTGAACTTTCAACATATACATCTTGCTTTCTTGATGCTGTTTGATGGGCCTTAATATTGCTAAGCAGACATTTTAAACATCTTTCAGGTTTTGCGCATTTGGTTTATCCAGGAGCTGTACATTCTCGGTTCGAACATTCCCTAGGGGTGTATTGGCTTGCTGGTGATGCTGTTCACAAACTTCAGATGTACCAAGTTAGAAACGGTTTCCTTTGCTTTCTCATTTCCATTTCACCATACACTGATAGGACCTGAAAGTTCGCGAGATTATATTTTTGATACATATCTCATGTTTGCAGGGTTCTGAGCTCAATATTGATGGTTTTGATGCACAAACGGTGAAACTTGCAGGTAGTTAACAATACTCACCTTGATATGAGGTCATATTGAGTGACCTAATTCTTTTAGTTTGTTTTTGATGGATTTTCTAGGACTATTACATGATGTAGGCCATGGGCCTTTCAGCCACCTCTTTGAACGCGAGTTTCTTCCGCAGGTTTTTACGGGATCCAAATGGTGATTCTCATCTTCTTCAGTGTAGTATATGGTTTTTTTTTTTTTTTTTCACCACAGATTTGATTAATGCAAGGGACAGTTTTGGTGTCTTTGAGGGCCCCCTAAAAGCTAGCTTCGCTTGACCTAAAATTGGCATGCTTCTTAATGGGAAAAAGTTTTATGTTCAATTCACTTTTAGAGGATGTTCATTTCAACAAAACTTCATGAACTTAACATAAATTTTGAGTTTTTCTTTTTCTTTGTTTGAAAAGACAGCTATTTTGTACTTTTCCTATTTGGCTTTCTGTGCTTATGGAGGGATCTTCAGGTCTCATGAGCAAATGTCAGTGAAGATGGTCGACTACATTGTTGATGAGCACTGTATTGACGTCGATTCCGACAAACTTAAAAGAGTGAAAGTAAGCTGATATTTTAAGCACTCAATCTATGTTTACCAGTCACCATTTGTTGTATGAATATGATTTTGATAAGAATTTTAATTTTAATTTTAATTATAGGAGCTACGATTTTCATTGCCTTTTAACTTCTTTCTAATGCCTGCCAATATGGGAACCTGAACCATTTATTTTGGAAAGTTACCAAAGTTAACACCTCCATGAAAAGTTCAAACACACGTGTGCCAACCTGGCTCATGTATATGATTCATATATTTCTAGCAATGACTATAGATCACGGTATGTTTTGTTTTTCTTTAGAGTATCATTGTGGAAGTGTGTGAGGGTATATGTATGTATGATCTTTCCTCCCAATAGTTAAATCCACATTTTATTGCCATTCAAAAAAAAAAAAAACTCATTTTATAGCTATTCATTGACTTGTACTGAACAATTGATGTGCACAAACTTGGATTCCTGGCATGTTATTTCAACTGGATGGCAAGTGCATTGTGAATTGTGCACCATCCATCACTGGTAGATTGGATTATCGTGAACACTTTGATTTTTGGGTTTATCCTTGATGGTTATCTTTAAAAGTTCTACAAACACGGTGAGAGTCGGTGAGAGTGCCTAGCATCTTTTCTGTATCAGCAATTCAGCATACATTTTGAGAGTTTTGTGTGTTAAGGTGGGGTACATCTGTTGTTTCTACCTGAGCTGCTGTAGTCCATGGACCTTGTGGAAGTCGATGCCCCAGTTACCACTGCTCTGATCACATGAGAGGTACAATATCAATAATGAAGGAAACTTGAATTGATAAGTTTTACTAGCCTTTTGGAATACGTCAAGAGTTATAATGATGTAACCAAGCGTGCTACACGTAAGAGATCGAGGTTGGGCCCCACTTTATCACATGTTGGGTCCCACAAGGATCACACATGTGTTCTCTTTCATATTTCAGTCTCTAGTTGTTTAGTTATTTTTTTCCTTTGAGCAGTGGAATGACCAAAATAGCTTCACTTGAAGTTGTGGCAATTCAAGCAAGGGGGGTATTTTGGTCTTTTTTCCATTATTAGGCTTCTCTCTTTGCTTAAAGCCTATCTAAAGCTCTGCTTTGGATTTGTGAAGGCACTTTTTCCTTAAAAACAAAGAGGTTGTGTGATCTCTAGTCAAGACTAACCATTGTGTGCTCTTCCCACAACCACTGCTACTGTTCTTCTATCCCCTTGTTATCCCCTCAGGTTGCATTATTTAAAATATCAGTTCACTAACTAATACGTCTGTTGGGTGTGTAAAAAGTTCTCTAATTTAACTGAAACAACACAGTAAAATACATAAGTTTTTTTTTTTTTTTTTAATTATTATAAGGATAATGCACCGATTTTAGCAACAGCTTGTTCCTGGTTGTTCAACTTGAATGTTAGAAGCTAGTCTTAGATGAGGAGAGGTGTAGTTGCTTCTTAGTCATTTTGGATAATATAACTTGAACATATCACAATCAGAAAAGACTTGGAAATGATTGTGTAAACCATTGATTGAAAACTAATAAGCACGCAACTAATTTTGTACAAAACTGAGCCACTCATCCCAATCAATTTGGTTCAGTTTTGGATGAATCAAGTCAATTATGCCTGAGCTTGTTTTAGTTAGTTGCAACTAGTGCTCGGTGTATCGTTGTCATTACATGTATTGATGACTGGGGATATGGGAACATGTATAGATGTCGCCAATAGCCTGAAAAATTTCACTGAGGGAAACATGGAGAAAAAGGTGGGATTTTTCAGCGAAACTTTAGGAGATGCTAAAAGACACATGTTTACATATTTAGGAATTATAATATTGCAAAAAAAAGAAAAAAAAGAAAAAAAGGAACCATACATAATAAGCTTCCATTTAATAGGGGCCTAAGCCATGCGTTGCTGTAAAAAGCCAGTGCAATTGTAATCAAATAAGTTTATACCATACAAATGCATGTAATTAAAAAAAATAAGTAAGACATCCAAAAACTAAGGGGGAAAAAAAAAAAAACCTGACTGGCTATCCCTCAAACCCACATTATGAGGCGGCCTGAAGTTATCATTTCTGTTCTAGCTCGGTTGGCCATAGTATTGCTGCTCCACATGTTGACAATACTGTGCCTTGGTCATAGACTGGTTGTACCAATGGAGGTACTCTCTCAGGTATCTTCGGTACTCATCCTCCCTGAATTGGATAAGTATGCCCAGACGTGGGTACTGCATATTCGGTAACTGACTATGGATGAGTAGGGTCTACAGGAAATGGACTGACTCCAATTTTAGCTTTTGGATAGAACTGCCTCTAATCATAGGATTACTCGAATATCCCCTTGCATACCTATAACCGTAAGTGCTCTCCTGTGGTTGTCTATACCCATAGCTGGACAATTGAGTGTTGTACTCGTAGCCATATCCGTAGTACTAGTACCTTGTATGTTCATAAGGTGGCACCATGCAAGAGACTCCTCCTGCCCGAGTGTGACCTTCTTCTTCTCACCCTTGTGACACTCGAAATACTGGATTGCCGACTTTTGACCCATTTTAAAGCCTCATCACTGCTGCCTATAACCGTGATGCTTCCACCTACACCTCACCACTGTTGGCACCACTCATGTTGGACTAGCCTCCAACCGTTCCATCACCCTTGTTATCGTTGTGACCACCTTCATCACCTCTGCCGCTACTGCCAGATGGGATAAAGTCTCATCATCATCATTATTGCTTAATATGACCTGACGTTGTGGAGTATGCTGTGAAGATACCTCATGACCCTTATCAGGACGTACCGGGCTCCTCATCAATGCGTTGAAAGGGTTGGCCTGAGTTCTCTACTCCTCAATGACCTAGTTGATGGCAATACCTAGAGAGGGTGCTCATTGACATACTGCTGGAGCAAGGCCTCCCTCAGCATCATCTAAGTCAACTCTCTTCATCCACTCATAAAGTGGATCCTCAACATCATTACCAAGATGTGCCTTTGCACCTATCGACATCAAATCCAATGGGTCATGATCTGTAGACTACCCACACTCTGCCCATAGCCTTTTCTTTGTCAACCTATTGCAGTGACAATATTCGAACTTCTTCATCTTCTCACAACGTAGTTTGTTTCTCTTGTTAGTGTGGATAAGTGACCACGTGATTCAATTTCTCTCGCATGGCGAAGAGGGGGCAACCTAGGCATCACGGATTGCCAATAACTGCAGCGTCGGAACGTCAACACCATATCTTGACCACCACTCTCTTGTCAATTCATCGGAAGCATATTTTAGTTCAAATGTTAAAATGCTACTCCATCACAAGGCATATTTTTTGAACACTTCAACTAATTTATATACTCACATGGCACATTGTATTCTTTGATGCTCTTGCAGTTGTGGTTGAGAACATACCTTTAGCATCTTGAAAGTGCAGTAGCTGTTAGGCACAATTCACAGTTATTAATCACCCATCTAAGAGCAGACTATAAGAAACTAGAAAACTTAGTTTTTCATTACCTCATTCCCAAAATTTGCTTTTCTTCTTTTAAACTAGGTGGACAATTGCCTTCATATCATATTATCCTCCTAGAGTTGACATTTATAGTGGAACTTTGAGTTGAGGAAATATGCTGAAGCCCAAATAATATTTAACAACAATATTAACATATAAATAAATGCAACACTTAACAACCTGGAAATAAATGGTGTTAAATGTAAGAAATTTACTGGTTTGGTGAAGTGGATGCTCAAGGGTCCTGTACCATCTATCATCTATAATCTCGAGCGTCCATCTATGTGAAGTAGGAGATGCAACTCTTATCATTTCTCTCATCAATTGCATGAACTCGTACATGGGCCCCATCGATGGCCACATTTCATTGTCTACTATCTTGAGGATCTTGTAAATTGGATGCAAGATGACAATCACATCACAAACTCTATCCTAGAATCCTTCGCTCAGTACTGTCATTGCAACCCTCTACGTTCTCTTTGATTCCACTCCATGTACTTCTCAGGTCTGAAGAGATTTCCCAGTCCCACCCTGTACGATATAAGCTATTTAATGCGATAAAGTTTATGGCGAACCGTGTTGTCCCTAGTCGAATAATATCCCTCTAACACTCCTTGCGCATCGCGGCTAATGACTGGGAGTGACCATATATGAAGTTGGTTGTTCTCCTTGTTGCCTCAATGGTGGACCTGATTGAGTCTCTGCCATATCAACTCAAGCATGAGGTTTATGCAGTATCTGCGCACAAGGTCTAGAAGAACTTGTGCTTCTTCATCAACTTCTTTCCTGTCTTGACAAATGCATTGCCATCATTCGTCAAAACATGCACAACATTCTTCAGGTCTACCACTCTAATCACTCTCTCAAGAGTGTCATATATATAGAGTGATCCTTTATGTGATTGGAAGCATCAATAGACCTGAGAAATACCAGTTGCTTGTTATAGTAAACCATAAAGTTGATAATCGGCAATTTCGTGGGCCTTGTCCACCTATCACATGCCATTGTAATCCCGTAGGTCTCCTAGTTCGGCTTTAGCTCTTCTACCCAAGCTTGCATATCCTTGCACTCTCGGTCAAGGTAGAGTCCCAAAATCTCCTCTAGTGTTGGAGGCTTCACACTTTGGTCAACACTTATGTTATGGAATGTGTGCTGACTGTTGTATGTGATGGTATATGGCTCAAAATAAATCACCCAATGATAGCACTCCCCATAGTCTCCCTAAATTCACCTTTGCTTCATAAGTCCTTCAACTTCGTTTGCTTGCCGCCTGTAATGGGTGCATCTGGAACATGAGCTCTTTGGGTGCACTGTATGTCAGGCCTACCCGAATTATAACCACCACCACCTCTACTGCTTCCCTTACCTCCTTACTACTCCCTCCAACCTCACACCTAGTTTTCTCAAGTAATCGCCTCTGATTCCTATCCCAATCTGTAGTCAACGACTCGTGTATGGCATGTTTGTACTCCGTTCTCTCCTGTTTATTAACACAATATTTGGGATATGCCAAGTCCATGTCATCATCATTATCATCATCTTGCACCTCCTCAACAATCCCATGCTTACCCTCAGTCAATACCTTCCTCATCTTCATTCTCACCTCTTTTGGAACACTTGCGTAATCCTTCACATTATTGTATCTCCTTGCCAAGTGTTCTTTCAACCTTTATTCTCCCCCTTGCGTAATCCTTCAAACAAAACCCACACACACACAGAGTTCTCAAGGTATGCCCATAGTAGGTGTAAATTGTTTCATATATGTTCTCCTCAGTTTTCGTTCATGTCTCCACCTTATATCCCTTGCTCCCCACACACTTCTCGAGGTATGCCCCACAGTTGCTATAAATCATTTTATATCTACTCTCCATTTGTCATTCATGCCTCCACCTGACGTCCCTTGTTCGTGTTGCAAACATTTTAATTTATGCTATTGGTATAGAAATACAAGTTTGGAACATCACTTAAAGGTGTTTCTAAAACAAACATCCATCCATACATCAATCTATGCATGCATACACACACATACATACATCCATACATGTCTATCCATGCATGCATACGTCCATACATCTCTATCCATGCGTGTGTACATCCATACATGTCATGCATGCATGTCCATCCATGCATACATCCATTCATGTCCATCCATGCATGTGTACATCCATAGATGTTTATCCATGCATGTATACATCCATATATGCGTGAGCATGCATGCTTGCATACATCCATACATGTCTACCCATCCATCCATTTATACATACATACATACATATTTTAATACATCCATCCATACATGCATACAAACATCCATCCATCCATGCATACATACATGCATGATCCATCCATTCATCCATGCACACATACCTACATGATCCGTCCATGCATGCATGCATGCATACATTGATACATACATAATACATGCATGCATACATCATTACCTGTCTATCCATCGATCCATGCATCCATCTATACATATATTTATACACACACACATTCCTACATCCATCTATTCATCCATGCATACATGATACACTAATACATCCATACATCCATGCATATAAACATCCATCTAACCATGTATACATACATCCTTGCATCCATACATCATGCATGATCTTCCATCCATCCATGCATACATGTATACATACAATGCATGATCCATCCATAAAAAAATATGAAATGAAAAAGTATTAAACAATTTTTTTAATTTCTCATAAATTTTAAATATTTGAAAAGTAATATTTTTCTAGAAAAATGGAACTTCATTCATCAACATCCATCCATAAATAAAACAGATTTTTTAATGATGAAACAACAAATTTCCAAATAAATTAGATTTTTAATTAATTTTTGTAATTATATATATATATATATATATTCAAAAAATAGAAAAGTTTACTTGAATCGATAGATCGGCCAACTCTTATCTTTGGGTATGAAAATAAAAAATACATACTCTTATCTTTGGGTATGAAAATTTTTAATTAATTTTTTTTCCAAGTAATTTGGCATGTCTTCTAGAACCTCTCCCTGTGTCGGCGATAATATTGACTGTATTTCTGACACAAGGGATAAATAAACTAGTGATATGGACGATACCGATATATTGGCGATATGCTCGATAATATCGCTGATACATGGGAAAAATGTTTTTTTCTGGCAGTTTTGATATCGTCACCCCGGTGATACTGATAATATTGAATAATATCACCAATATTTTGATCAATAGTTGCAACCTGATTTGGGCTTTGACTTGTTTGAGATGGACCAAAACTTAGTTGACTGAACCAAGTTGAGTGAAGTTTGCTTAGGAACGAGTTGCAAATTGAAACAGAGATTTGAAAGCTTGCTGAAATCTGTGATATACTAGCACTTCTTGCAGGGATATTGAGTGGAATGCAACTTCTGTTGATGAAGAAGAATATTATGTAAATAGTATTGGATTCTAGTGTCATAGTCGATTTTCTTCTCATCTTTGCCATCCTTTTGTATCCACATGTATGGACTATTGAGTTGCTTCTTGTGTGCCCTTTGAAATGATTAAGCAAGAATCTGCATTATGTTTGTTGCCATAACATATTACGGCACTAGTTGTTTCTTTGTTGCCATAACATATTATGTACTTTCGAACAGGAAATGATACTTGCCAGCCATGATATCTCAGTGGGCAATGTAAGTCATTTGACCTCTTCTCATGATTTTGTGTAATATTTCTTTTTTCCTTTATGTTTTGATTTGTAATTTCTTTTAGCATCTTATTCTCTTCTTTTAGCACCTTATTATCTGTACTTTCAAGTTTATTACCAAATTTTATCAAACACTTGAGCCTCATTGGCATTCTTTTTTTGTTCATCAATTGAAATGAAGGCCACAAAAGAGAAGCATTTCTTGTATGATATTGTTGCAAATGGTCGAACTGGAATAGATGTTGACAAGTAAGGTGTATTTCACTGTCAGATTTTGTTTCGTGCCATATTTCTTTTTATAATTGGTTCCTTGTCGTTTTGATTCAAGACACTCATGTCATAAGGAAATCATTAATTTACAGGTTTGACTATATTGAACGAGATTGCAGAGCTTGTGGCCTTGGTTGCAATTTTGAATTTCAGAGGCATGTCTTGAGAACTTTCAAATTTCAGATTACCCCTTTGTTTCTATGGATTGGTTATGCAAAATGTATGTCCATTATAATTTTCAATTCCATTTTGTTGCTTGCAGGTTAATGGAATGCATGCGGGTGATGGATGATGAAATATGCTATCGTGCCAAGGAGTGTTAGTATTTTATTGATATGTTAAGTATTGCATGGTTACTTCTTATTTGTGGTTTTTCTTCTGCTTATGTTTGAATAAATTGCCCAGATCTTACTATCTACAAACTGTTTACCACCCGTGCTGATCTCTATCGAACAGTATATACGCATGCAAAAGTAAAGGTATATAGAATTCCCACCTTATTGTTCCCACAGTATTTATTTTCTAATTGAAAATATTCAGATTAGTACAACTTTGTCAAACTGTGCTGCTGTAATCTGTTGCTGAATATATTTAAAGTTTTAAACCTACCAACTGATGGTATTCATCTTCAGGCAATGGAGCTCATGTTTGTAGATGCACTTCTAAAAGCAAACAGTTTTCTGGAAATTTCCTCTCACATTCACGATCCAGCTGAATACTGGAAGGTTCTGTTAGAACTGTATATCAATTTTTATGCTTGTTGTTGAGAATTCCCAAATAGCTGATGCCTTTTCATCTTTTTATTGGCTGCAGTTAGATGATACGATATTAAAAACTATTGAAACAGCTCCTAATGAAGAGTTAAGGGAATCCAGGGATTTAATCTTACGTATTCGCCGGAGGGATTTGTACCAGGTACTTTCATATCCTCGAACTCTCTACTTTCCATTACATGCTAGTTTTATATTTCTGTGAACTTGCATATTTCAGTGAGCAAGGTCTACAAGCCATCATATCATCTCCATTGACTTGGGTAACCTTACTTATAGTTTTTATCGTAAATAGGAGATCTGGCATTAGGGGGCTTGTCTCTGGGAAAAGCAAATAGTAGCCTATATCATGATCAAGTATTGATGTTGTTCAACTTGGATAAAGTCTCTATTAAGTGAAATTTTAGCATAATGATGGGTCCACAAAATACTTGGTGACAAAACAAGTGCCAATCACATTTCTGCAACTCTGTTTTCACGAGTTACGGAGCCTATAGACGCATATCGTTACTTTTTGAGAAATAAGGAATCAATCCATGGGTAAAGTTGTCGTTCCTAATCTCCAACACAAAGATCACATCAAGGCACCTGAAATAATTGGATTTGAATATTCTATTTACAAGCTGGAGATTGATCGACATTCATTCTTTTACTTGAGGAGTTCAGTTGGATGTTCCTCACATGTTTCACTTTTGTGGTAGCTTATGACTATGTACCATCTTTATGTTAAGTATGTATCGTCCAAATGCTATCCTTGATTTTGTTGTAGAGGATATGAGAGTACATGGAGGGTGCGGCTTTGGGAGAAGAAATGAGTAAGGGAAAACTATCCTTGATTTTGCTATGGCATACAATCTAGCTCTAGCAAACACATACTTTTAAAAATGATAAACATTTAATAACTTCCAAAAGTAGATCATATACAAGCTAAATAGATTTCTTGTACTTAGGAGGACAAAACAATCAATAGTAAGGACTACAAGGTGATACTTGGAGAGAGTTTGACTGCCCAACACAGGATAATGGTTATGGATGTTTAGATTAAGAGGGGAGAAATGGAATGAGATTAATAGGTGTTTAAAAACTAACTGGTGGAATTCGAAAGGAGAAAAAACAATGTTATGTATAAATAAATTGATGAACGAAGGTAAATGGAATGTTGATAAAGAAGAAAACATTATGTGTAATGAGATGGCTAAGTGCATTAGGAAAGTGGCAAAAGATGTTTTAGGGGTATCTAGAGGGAAAAGCCAATCATATAAGGAAACTTGGTGGTGTAATGATAATGTACAAAAAGCTATTAACGAGAAACGTTCATGTTTCAAAGCCTAGCAAGGGACTAGAAACTACAAAAATCTTGAACAATGTGGAAATGTCAAAAAGATTGCTAAGAAAGTAGAGGCTAAACTTATAAGGTTTATGTTGATCTTTACAATCGATTGGGGATGAGAAAGTGAGAAAGGTATTTTCAAAGTTGAAAACATGAGAGATAGAGGAAGAGTAGTGACCTGTGACCTAAATCATGTAGATGCATGAAGAATGATGTTGAATGTAAGAGATTGAGAAAGAGGGTAGAGAAGATGAGAGAGAGAGAGAGAGAGAGAGAGAGAGAGAGAGAGAGAGTAGGTCTATCGACTAACACACATCAACTAAATATATTAACTAAAGAAAAGGAAAAGCATGGTTTGTAGGAGTTAAAAAAAAAAAGTGCAAATGCGCAAAAAGAATAACAAAGTTTTCTATTTCCTTCCTATACTCCCCCTCAAGTTGGAGCATAGATATTGATAATGCCTAACTTGTTCATAATATGATGAAGAGAATCGCGACCAAGTGATTTAGTAAGAACATTAGCGAAGGGGTCTCAATCTCCTCCTAGCAACTTTTTCCCGTCTAAAATGACAATTGATCTCAATGTGTTTGGTACGCCCATAAAACACAAGATTGCTAGCAACGTGAATCACAACTTGATGACCATGCCGTTGAAAAAGTAAACCTCTTCTAGGAGCTGATTTCAGATAATGTAGAAAATTATGTACGACTATAAGGTGAGTTGTACGAGGAGCATGCATCAATTGACTCTTAACACCCACAACATATGAAAGATTGGGTCCAGTAATAGCCAAGTATATGAGATGGTCAACCAATCGACAATACATACTGGGATTAGAAATGAACTCTCCATCATCAAGGCCAATTTTCTGAGTGACATCCATTAGGGTAGAAATTGGCTTACACCCAAGCATCCTTGTCTCTGATGAAAGATCAAGAGAATATTTCCTTCGAGATAAAATAACTTAGATTGGGCCACCTTGATTCCCAAAAAATAATGAAGAGTCCCAAGGTTTTTTATTTGACATTTGGTCTTGAGGAAGGATTTTTTTATTTTTATTTTGAAAGATAACGCACTTCAATTAAGACAAAAGAAAAGAACAAAAGAGAGGGAGCAAAACAAGCCTGCCGAGATAGCAGATAGCAAGAAAGAAACGAAAAGCAGAAAACAGTCTCTGAGCTTGTCATCAATGGAGGCCCACTCACAATCTCTGTCTTGAGGAAGGATTTAAGAGCAATAATACCCTTAATATCATTTCCAAATAACACAATATCATCCACATAAATAATAAGCACCACAACTTCAGTGCTCTGACGACAAATAAACATAAAATTATTAACTTGGCTTTGAACAAATCCAAAGTCCAAGAAAGCATGACTAAATTTATTAAACCAAGCCCAACGAGACTACTTGAGACCATAAATAGACTTTTCAGATGACACAAGATGTGAGTTATTTGATTGAGAAAACCTTCATGGTTGGTCTATATAGGCCTCTTCTGCAAGATCGCCATGTAAAAAGGTCTTCTTCACATCTAATTGAAATAAAGGCCAAGACAAATTTACCGCCAAAGAAATAACCACATGACTAGAGTTAAGCTTGGCCCTAGAGAGAATGTCTCAAAATAATCCACCCCATATGTCTGTGTGTAACCTTGGCGACCAACCGAGCCTTATATCTGTCAATGGAGCCATCGAAAAGATATTTGATGGAATAAATCCATCGGTATCCAACTGTTTGCTTATCTTCAAGTGAAGGAACCGGCTTATGTGTTTTTTCCCCCCCTTAAGGGCCTGCATTTCTTCCAATATAGTACGTTTCCAGTTGGGATTGCTCACGACTTTAGATTTTGAGGAATGATAAAGGAGGATAAGGAAGCTGCAAAAGATTTGGGAGGAGGTGAAAGATGCTGGAAGGAAATGAAATTACTGATAGGATGTTTAGTGCATGAACGGGAAGGTTTACCCATGGTAATAGGGAGATAAACATGAGATGGAGAGATAGTACCTAATCCACTAGTGGAAGCAGATGGAGCGGAGGGCTGATTAGTGGAGGATTTCTTTCGGCACTGATACACAAGTGGAGGCTTAGATGATTCAAAGGAAGTGGAACATCGTTGAGACGAGGGACTGAAAGGGGCATATAGTTATCTAGCAAGTTGATGGGGACATCACGCGCATGCGCACCGCCCCTACGCACGTACGCATAAAGAAGGAGGGCCCCACTGTCGATTTGGATCGATGACGACGTCCAGAGAGGGCCCCCTAGCTAGAAGACGGAGTTTTGGTTCCTTGGAGTGGGCCTGATAATCAATTAAAGCCCATCATGGGATCTTATGATCGGGGCCCCCTAGTCGGATTGATTTCATATTTTAGGTTTTGCTTATTGTTATTATTTAGAACATCATGAACGCTTTAGATTTCTTTTTTTGATTTTTATTTTAGTTTACTTCATCGCCAAGTAATAGGTTGTGCACATGGCGAGATTTTTGGGGTATAGGATTTTCTTATAAATAGGCACCCATTGTAGTTCTTTTAATTCGATTGAAGATTAATAAAAATTCTGCGTTTTCCTACTCTCTGAGTTGTGAAGCCTAATTGGGTGCGAAGCCCACCATTCATCGAAGGGTTAACTACCGTGGTGCGAAGCCATATCTATCCCGATTCGCCCCATCCATCGCCATCTCTACTACCCATCTTCTACCATCCATTCTTCTCATCTCACTCCATCATCTACACTTCGAATCAATCATGTATTGTAGCAATTCTCCTCCCCACAGCAGAATTTCAGAATCTGACCCTACAGGAGGGCTGAAACTTCGGCGGAGTACCACGCACAAACCGTACATCGGATCGAGCTGAGATTTGGGGGTTTTGAAGTCCATCCCTGGCCAACCAGGGCCAAGGTGACCTTTTTTCTGAATAGTAGGCCCCACACACGAGTGGCCGGGATCACATGCACGTGCATCTGGGCTATTATTGTTGTCCACGCGTGCGGTACTTCTCTGGTTCGTCTCTCTCCTCTCTTTCACTCTGCTTTCACCTAAAATCCTTAAAGCTAACCCTAAATTACTAAAATCTCCAATTTTATGCCCCTTTTCTTACCCTAGGGTTCCCCAAATTGGAATTTCTGAATCCCTTGGATTATGGACTAATTACTATGCATGTGTGGATGATTATTTCTTATTTTTTAGTATCGTTTGGTTCATTATTTTTATTGATCCAGCCCTATCATATATAAGCCTGGACCCGCATAGATTCCCCTTAATTGAATGTTTGGACTTTCATGTGGGATATGAAATTTGTATAATTGTTTCTGAACTAACGTTATCTTAAGCCTGAAATCTCGCATATCATATTTAATTTCCATGTCCTGCATCACAAGTGTTCCCCTTGACTAGTAAAAGGGTTGTGTAGTAATTTTCTTTCATCATAGAAGGGATATTCTCGAAGAAGGTGACATCACTTGATGCATATCTCTTATAGGTCAATGGGTTGTAACATTTGAAATTGCATCGGTTGCCTAACATGACACCACGCTCCGCAGAAACTTATGGAGCTTAGAGTTATGGCTAAGTCCTAGAGGGGGAGGGGGGGAATAGGACCACTTAAAAATATATGCCAATTAAAAACAATTAACACTTAAAGCTTCCAAGTCAAGTGGGTCCAAGTATATAGACTACAATAGATACAACTAATTGAGCAACTGGTCTACGTGGGTGAGATGTAAAATATCGATTGTGTGTGCTACAAATTAAGTGCCTAGCATACAGTCTATTCATGCATCCGTAATGAACAATTCAATCATAAGCATAATAGAAATGCATCCACATAACAATCACAAACACAATGATGTATAATGGTTTTGTTAAATACCTACTTGACTCCTAACGGACGCATTCTCCTTGAGTATACCGGATTTCACTATTTCAGAGGTTTTCAATAGGTTCGCCTATAAACTTTATACACATACACTCCCGTCGGAGGCCTACACAAAGTCTTACACACGTACACTCTCATCGGAGGCCCTATAGAAGGACTTAAACACGTACACTCCCGTCAAAGGCCCTATGGAAGGACTTACACACGTACACTCCCGTCGAAGGCCCTATAGAAGGACTTACACACATACACTCCCGTCGAAGGCCCTATAGAAGGACTTACACACGTACACTCCCGTTGAAGGCCCTATAGAAGGACTTACACACATACACACCCGTGCTTGGTGGCGGTACGATCCTACATAAGGACCTACGTGAGTATGGGTCGCAAACTCTATATTCAATCCTACACATGGAAAGAACTTCTTCAATCTTGAACTAGCTTCTCAATTGCTCCCCCGATCTTCGAGGTCGATCTTTTTCCGCTTCCTTGAATCGCGTCTATCTTGCACTTGACTACCGCATGAAAAGAAGGTCCAAACAGATACCTCATATCTTCCCTAAATATTCCTCAAAATATATGTCAAATCTTCTAAAATCATACTCTATCAAACCATACTTTTCCCAATCAACTCAGTCTATACAAAGGGTGCATGTGCTGACATTAGCAAGATTCTGCACTAGACCTCAACACGATTGTGTATGCTTCGATACCAAGTTGAATGTAAGAGATTGAGAGAGGAAAGAATGGAAGAGAAGATGGAAGAGAAGATGAGGGGAGAGAGAGAGAGAGAGAGAGAGAGAGAGAGAAGGGTGTTGTGTTAGGTCCATCGACTAACACACCAACTAACTAATATAATGTAAGGAAAACATGGTCTGTAGGAGTACAGAAAAATGTGCACACGCATGAAAAGAATAACAATATTTCCTAGTTCCTCCCTATAGACCAGAGGGTACTACTCGAGGACAATGGGATCAATGAAAGGTGGAGAAGCTATTTTCAGAACTTGTTAAATAACAATCACTCTGAGAAAATAGGGATAAAAGGACATATAAACTCAAATGATGTCGGTATCCATAGATACTTTTGTAGGATTATCTCTGAAGTGAAAGAAGCTTTCAGAAAGTTGAAAACAGGAAAGGCCTTTTGAACAAATGGTATACGAATAGAGGCTTGGAAGTATATGGGAGATGCTGGGTTATTTTAGTTGACAAAGTTCAACAAAATTGTAAGATCAAAGAAAATGCCACATGAATGGAGGAAAAGTACTATGATACCTATTTATGAGAATAAATGAGACATATACATTTCAACTAATTATCGTGGGATTAAACTTATGAGCCATGATATTAACTTTAAGAAAGAGTGGTTGAGCAAACACTAAGGCATGAAAAGAATATATCAGAAAATAAGTTTGGTTTCATGCCAAGGAGGTCTAACCACTGAAGCTATTTTCCTACCTACACAATTGATGGAGAAATATAGGGAGAGGAGGAATGATCTCCAAATGGTCTTTATTGACTTAGATAAAGTTTAAGATAGGGTCCTGGAGAGTTAATCTGTTGGTGGTGGGTGTTGGGAAAGAAATGAGTTTCAAGAGGATATATTGACAGGATTAAGGATATGTATGTGGGAACAATAGCAAATGTAAGGAACACTAGTCGAGACAAGTGAGGTCCCAATTATTGTAGTCTTACACCAGGGGTCAGCGTTAAGCCTGTACCTTTTTGCATTGGTTATGGATGAGCTAACTAGGCATTTATAGGAAGAGATCCCATGGTATATGTTGTTTGTAGAAGACATGGTTTTGATTGGCAAGATGAGGGAGGGTGTAAACACAAAACTAGATCTATAGAGGGGTGCTTTAGAATCTAAAGGATTTATAATTAGTAGGACTAAAACAGAGTTTATGGAGTACAATTTTAGTAATAGTATGAGTGGGTACGAGGAGTTAGTTAAGATTGCCAACCAAGAAGTTTCCCAAAATGAGCACTTTCAATATCTTGGGTCGATAATCATGAGAGTGGAGAAATTTAGAAGGTTGTTGCCCATAGAATTCAAGCGAGGTGGAAGAAATGGAGATGTGCCTCTGGAGTTTGATGTGATCATCATGTACCACTCAGACATAAAGGGAAATTTTATAGGATAGTTACAAGACCAATGATGCTTTATGGGTCAAAATGTTGGGCAGTTAAGCAACAACATATTCATAGGATGTGTAGCTGAAATGAGGATGTTGAGATGGTTGAGTGGCAAGAGGATAGAACTAGAAATAAATACATTCAAGGGAATTTAGGAGCACCAATAGGCAATAAGGTAAGGGAAACAAACTTGGATGGTTTGGTCTTATGCAACGGAGACCAAGAACTCCACTAGTTAGGAGTGAGTTGGTACAAGTTGAACGCTCTGAAAGGGCAAGGGGAAGGCCCAAAAGGACAAGGTTGGAGGTAGTAAGAAAAGACTTGAGGAGCTATGGTCTAACTGAAGTTATGGCCCTTAATAGAGTGGAATAGTGGAAAAGGATTCATGTAGCCAACCACGATTAGTTGGGGAAAGGTTTAGATTATTATGATGATGATGCGATGTCCAAATACTAAATGGACATATTGGTGACTTATATAGATGTTGCTTTTGTGTTATTTCAAAGACTGAATAATGCTCAAGAAGAAATAAAGAATCGAAAAATTCATATATTGCTCTTTTTTGCTATATATGAATTTCCCGTCTTTGTCAACTTTGTAGCTTGGGATGCTCATTCCATAAGAATTTTGATATGTTAGTACTTCTGTGCCAGGAGCTTTGCTAAGCCCACATGCATGTGCAATAAAACTCATGTACATGGCAGACATGTGACCACATGGCCTGATAGGTCTGAGATCCAATCCATCCATCAGAACAGTACCACTATATTGATGCCCCATCCCAAGAATCAGGTTGATCCTCTGGTTCAGGTGGGCCACAGTTTGGAAAACAAGTGTATGGCTCTGAAAAACTTGGCTGAAGTTTTTTAACCCATCCGCATGTTCGTTCATGCTGATTGGACAGATTTTATTTTTGGGAAGACCTGTACAGGGTCAGACCAACCTGATGGATGTGTTCTCTCGCGTTTGTGCCATGCTGGCACATGCATGGCATGTAATTGCACACACGTATTCGCTTAGCAAACTCTGCAGTTCAATACCCAATGCATCTGAGTATGTGTAAGATTGTGTAATCCTTCTCATGTGGAGTAGGTTATATCTGTGAGACTCAAACTGGAAACATTTCTTAGCTAGTGTATCAAAGATGTCCTTCTTGGGCTATTTGAATCCTTGCACTGATGATTTATTTTTTGCGAGATGAATTTTTGCACTCAGACATGTTTACTGTGGCAGTTCTGTAACGAGTACACTGTTCCAAAGGATAAACTAGAGCACTTCAAAGACATCACGCCACAGGATATTGTTTGCTCCCAGGTCTTCATCCGATCATGTCTATATTAATGTGCTCTTTCTCCAAGTTTTGTGGACTTAAAAATCTCATTTTACTGGTACCAAACAATTCATTTAATCGAGTATTTGATATATACCTGTAGAAAACTACAGGATTCACACTAAAGGAAGAGGATGTAGCTGTGAGCAATGTCAAGATTGATTTGACCCGTGGAAAGGATAACCCGCTTGAGAGGTATTTAACAAATTCTAAGACGGTGTTTCTGGTGAAGTTATTATTCTCTCTTAATATTCTTGAAGGATTGTACCCTTCTAACATATCTAAGCATTAATGAGTTGCTTTTGTCTTTGTGCATGTTGGGCCTCCTCCAGCATCAAGTTCTTCGAGGTATTGTAATTTTGCTTCTTTGTGTGTGTCCTGACATTTTCTGATTTCTCATCCAAAAGGTCTTTGCACTTTCAGAACCATGCTATATAAACCTGTTTCATTCCAGTTGTTGCCATCTTGTGGGAAAGAAATAAATTATGTACTGTTGGCTGTAGCTTCCAATCTAGTGCGAAAGCGCGAAAGCCAAAGTATTGTGTTGTGGGAGTTTTCGAGCTCCACATGCACCTTTACAGATGGCACACATGCCAACAGCCAGGGCCCTGAGATGCCTGTGCATGAGGCGACCCACCTTGTGGATGTCCTGGAACAAAATCAGTATGATCCACTCATCGGTGAACCACCCTGCATTGGAACAATGGCGAGTTAAAGAAAATGCCAATGGGCTATGTTCAATGTACATGTATGGTCCGCATGAGTGGATTGGCCTGATTTCTCCACCAAAGTCTTCTCAATGGTGAGGCCCACATTCTTGTGTGTTTATTTTTTGAAAAAAATGAGATCAGTGTGAGTTGTATACCATCATACTATCTGTGCATTTACTCAGCACACAGGCCTTAACAGCCTTTACACCCAGATCCATAGCTCAACTGGCAGACTGAGTGGAGATACCTCGTTTCAACACTTTGGGTCTTGGTATCGATCCCTAGTGGGGGTGGCTAACAGTGGAGTGTGTGTACTGACAGGAGATACCTCGTTTCAACACTTGAGGTCTTGGTATCGATCCCTAGTGGGGGTGGCTAACAATGGAGTGTGTGTACTGACATGGGTGTATACTAACAAGCTAACACCCCACCCCCCCACAAAAAAAAAGAAAAAAGAATTAAAAAAAGGCCTTAACAGTCTTCACTTTATCAGGATTACGATAGTGCAGAGAAATTTAACATACAAGATGATCGCATCAGTCACTTGCTTCCTTCAAATTTTCAAGACCGAATCGTCAGGGTGTACTCCAAAAAGCCTGAATTGGTTAGTATATCATCATTTGAGGAATACGAATGTGACTTGTGTGAGATGGAAGGTAATCTTTGTCGCACATGACTCCGTGGTGGACACGTTCAAGGTCTTTGCAATTCATCTGGTGGATCCACTTTAACATTCCCTGACGCAATGATCAGGCTGCCCATTCATCATGTGGCCCACAGTTTTACAGTATAACATATTCAGTTCATTTTTTCTGGTGTCCATTTTCCTGACATGTGTGTGGCCCACCCAGTGAGTTGACTGGCCTGATTTTTGTGCCAGGGCATGTTCACAGATCAACGGACCTTATGAGTGGCTTGGATCTCACTTTGTGCCTAGTTGTCATGTGTGGTGAGGACCCCTCCTTCTTGTGCTCATGGTTAAAAGACTTCTCGGACCAACTCATCTGGTCTTGAGTCGAGTTGTGACTTGACTGAGTTGGGCGATTCGTAGTGTCCAACTGGATCAGGTATCATTGAGTCCTAATCAACTCGGATGTCTTAAAACCATGCTTGCACTTGAGTCCATTAACAGGCTGGCTTCCCATTGTCAGCTCTGATTTGTGAATTTCGTTGTGGGTAATATTACAGGTAGAAGCAGTTTCTGAAGCATTTGAAAACTTTCAGCTGAAAATGTATGGAATCAAAGCACAGGTACATGAAACGCCAGAGAAGAAGAAACATCGAAGGAAATAATTCTTCTGCTGCCCTTCCTTTGCCGCTATAATACCCTACGTCCTTTCTCATATACTATGGCTTTTTTATCGCAATATTCATATGTTCATATTGTTTAGCGATTACATACAAAAACAATTCGAACTTCACTTATGATAAAAATCAGGAGTATCAGAAATGTATCACAACAATCAGATCGCAATGAAAATGCAATTGATTCTTGTAAAGCAAGATTAATATCCCAAGTATAGCATTAAAAGAGGAGATGAAAATTTTAAGATGCATTTTTAACTATCTTTTACCACAACAGTAAAGACTGTGGGAGGAAAATACAATGTTTCATTGGGACTCTGCATGTGGGGCCCATTTTTGGTAGTCCAAATTGTTTGTGTTGGATGCAAATGCCTTTAAAGTTCTGACCAATGGAATGATCCCAACTCCTCTCTCTCTCTCTCTCTCTCTCTCTCTCTCTCTCTCTCTCTCTAATTAAGTATGAGGGCATCCAAAGTAGCCTAGGAGAATAACAGGGAAAAATGATGGAGAGCGGATTGAGATGTTTTGGACCCATGCCATGAAGGCTGGAGACAGCTTAGATAGGGAGGTAGACGTTGATCTTGGTTAAATGGCTCAAGGGATTGAGGTGAGAAGGAATTTGAAGGCTTCCTCACTCTCAGAGGTTAGGAGTACAACTCAGGTGGGTTGGGTCAGGTTGAGGATCAACCAGAGCCTAACACACAACCCAAATCTCCTTTGCAATCGACCCAACCTGACTTAACAGACCCAAACATGTGATCATTCCCAACCCAAATTCAAATTGGGGACCTTGACTACCCAACCCAAAATCTGGTTTGGGTCAATCAGTTTGGGGTTGGAGTCAAGTTTCCAGCCCTACAAAGGTACGGTGTCATAAAGTTTTAAGACTGGGACGAGTTCTGTGCAACTCATCTGAGTTGACTTGGACTCGGTCGTACCCAGTCTGGTTTGACAACCTGAGTCATCCACATAATTCGCCAACGACTTGGCCGAGTTGTGACTCGATACAGGACCGAGTCAGTCGGTTTGAAAGGCCCAGTCGTTAAAACCATGTCAAATGGGGATGGATTTCTGAAAGAGAAATGGTAGACAGGGATGAGTTACCGTATTGTTTTGAGTTTTGGTTTTACAAAGATTTATGATCAATCATCTAGTGGGAGTTGACAACCGTTTGATGTCTGACTGATTTTTTTATTTTTTATTTTTTATTTTTATTTTTTATTTTTAACACATGCACACACACCCCCACACACTCACGCTAGTGGAATTTTACCACCTATGGGTACTCGAACCCTCGACCAGGTGTTGAAACTCCTGAGAGTCTACCACCGGAGCAAGAGTAAGGACCCATGTATGACTGATGTTATTTCACCGTGCACCGGATTAACTTGTGGCCCCCCAGGTAATTGTCGAATCCCTGAGGCTGGATTTAAAAAAAGAAAAAGAAAAAAAGAGAGCCTCCTAGATCAGAAATGGTACACTTGGCTGGTCAAGATCCCCACACGTAGCGGGTGGGCCCCGGGCGGGGAGTATGTGAGTACCTGGACACGGACTGGTTCCCAGCTAGGAACGGAAAGGGGGTCTGAGCGGCCACCGTGATGTATGGATTTTATCTACACCGTCCATCCACTTTTCCATATCATTTTAGGGAACATGCCCAAAAATTAGGCAGATCTAAGGCTCAAGTGGACCACACCACATGAAATAGCGGTGATAATGACAACCACCGTTGAAACCTTCCTAGGGCTCACCGTGATGGTAAATTACCGTCCAACCTGTTCATGAGGTCACATGGACCTTGATGAAGAGAAAACACAAATATCAGCTTGATCCAAAACTTCTGTAGCCCCCAAATGGTTTTCAACGGTACGTGTTTAATCCCTAGTGTGTGGTCCACTTGAACCTTGGACCTGTCTCAATTTTGGGCTTGTACCTTAAAATGATAAGGAAAAATAGATGGACGGCGTGGATAAAACCAATACATCACGGTGCCCCTCAGAGGCCCTGTCCGTTCCTAGATAGGGATGGGTGGGGGTAACTAGTACCCAATCCGCGTCCTGAGTATCTCGGGATGGGCCTTTGTTGAACATCGCATAGTAGGGACCATCCCAGCCATACGCATGGTGATCGTGAATGAATGGTCTGGATGCACTGCCACACCGACCATCTCTCAAATAGTTAGGCGAGGAATTAGAGGGCCGTGCTCTGTGGAAAGTACAGTTTGCCACAGGTTCCTGCACATTTAAGTAATCCAAGCCGTTCATTTTGCTGTCCTCAAAGTGCATGATTGATACTGCTTAAGTTTCCAGATTGGTTGATCCTATCGTGTATCCAGTCGACTCGAATGAGTTGGGGCAATTGGGATTGAGTCGATCCGTCTGACCAGTTTACTCGATGGCCTGTGGCCGAAATCCACCCCGCACATTAGGTGGGCCCCTCATGTTTCGCTCAGCCACAATCCTAAACGTTTGACCAGTGGCCTGAGAATCTATTGCTAAGAAAGTGGGGTACGTCAGATCAACGGTTTGGATCATCGAACTATGGGCCACACCTGTACAAACTCAAGGCCTGAAGACACTACACTACACCTATCCTTGGCCGAGGACCATGTTATTCCTCTTGGGCGTAAGTGGCAGTAAGCAACACCTGACAACCGTTCTCCATCAAGATCAGACGGCTAGGATCTTAAGCGGCCCCACCATTTCTCGAAGATAACATGATAATGAGATGATTGCTAACGAGAAATGTTCTCGTGGGCTGTGTGTATGTAAACCTCCCCATGCACCCAGTTGCATTTGGATTTGTCGGCATCTACATCACCGATCTGGACCGTCTATTAATCTCCGTAGGCTGCCTTGAAGAAAAAACACTGATCGGCTGATAAGAACCGTCTAGTCAGTGGCTTTCAAAAATGGATGGACGATATCTTCTGGAGAAGATAAATTGAGTAACAGATGTTCAAGACCATTCAACTGATGTGGGTTTTGGGTAGTAGTGGAAGAAGAGTGCACTGGACCTAATGGACGGTCCAGATATGTGATGTGGGGGCCATTGGTAGAAATGCAAACAGATGTATGGGAAGAATTCCGGTACATTTAGCCCACCATATCATTTATAATATTCAATATACAAATCAATGATACCAAAATAATGCAGTTCTGAAGATAGACATTCTAGAAAAATAAAATAAAAATGCAATGATATCCAGTTCATCCATTTAATACTCTCACAAGATGGTGGGCCCCACAGAAAAACCCACGCCAGAAATAACCAGCTCAAAAAAGAAAAGAAAAAATAAAATAAAATGGGGAGTTATTTGATAAACTGGCGGTGTATGATGGTTCATACGCATGCACTCTGCAATTGTTCAAGGAGCATATAAAACTCAAATTAAACCGTCCAAGTGGTGGGGCCCAGCGTAGACAGGTCACCTTCTCAAAATCAGATGTCAAGAATCTTTCAGCTGTTGAATTTGGAACGTTGATTATTGTCCATTTCAACCATCCGTTAAATGCCCGACGATTTGCGGAATGCAAATTTTGGTTTATGATCTTTTTAAAGTGGGACCAAAGACTTGGGTAGGGCAGTGTGAAGGGTTAGATATATGCCACGTGTACACTTTCTAAATGAGTGCATATGAAACATCAGATTCTCTCTCTGACGTACAATTAAGAGGCACCACTTATGGTACTGTGCAACGTGGACGTGCCACTTGGAGACAGTAGGACCTGCCATGAAAATCACAACCACATTAGCATAAAAATCATGCCTGTCTGCTAATCAGGGGGAGTGGATTAGGTGCAGCACCAGCCTCACCCAAGAAGGTGTTGCGTTTACAATGGGGCCCACCTTGATGTATTTATTCCACGTCCATCCTGTCCGTCCATTTTTTGCATATCATTTTAAGGAATGAGCCCAAAAATGAAACAGATCCAAATCTCAGGTTGATCTTACCGTAGGAAACAGTGGTGATTAACCATTAAAAATTTCTTATATACTACAAAAGTTTTGGATAAAGGTGATATTTGTTTTTTTACCTTCATCCAAGTATGTATTACCTTAAATAAAGCTTACGGAAATGTTACAGTGGGCGCTAGTAAGTTTTTAGCAGTGGATCATTCAATCACCATTGTTTCCCGTAATAAGGTCCACGTGAGACTTGGATTGCTTCATTTTTGGGCTCACACCGTGAAATGATCTTAAAAAAAAGCAGATGGACAGCATTGATATAGAATATATACATCAAGGTGGGCCCCACCATAAGGGCTGCATTGTTTTGACTATGGCTAGGCCACACCTAATTATCCGTTCCTCTAACAGGTGGGCCCAAGAAACTGTTGAACTCAATGGACAACCAACGGCCTTATTTGACATACAGGCGTGGCTCACCTTAGTCAACAGGTTAGCCTGATTTTCGAGAAGGGCAATCTTCGTGGTGGGGCCATAGTTTTTTTTTTTCTTGAAAAGTAATGATATATATTAAGAAAGAAAAGGAAATACAATGCGAAAGAGATGAGAAAGATCGCTAAGGGAGCAATTTCTACTAGACTCTAAGAAAAAAAAAATCATAATCCTTAAGACCCACTGCATTAATAGCTTATTCAATCATTAACCGCTTAGCCTTAGTAGTTATAACCGCTTTTGAGTTTGAAATGTCCCTGAAGCATCTATCATTTCTTTCTTCCCATACCGACAACCATATCGCAATAATAGCCATTCTCCATAACCGCATCTTTTGCTTGCCCAATTTAACCCCATGCTAGGCCCATTGTTTTTTTGTAGTGGTATGTCTAATCTTGGTAATGGGTTAGGTTAAGCTAAGGTTAGAGTCAGCCCAAGCTCAACCCAAGTGTTAAATGAGTCAAGAAATGTAAGCCAAACTCAACCCATTTATTAAATGAGACAAGAAATCCAAGCCTTAGCTCATTGCCTTAGTGAACCTGAGCGGCTTAAAATTTCTATAACCCAAATGTGAGTCGACCCGACTCATTGAATTGCAATGGGTCCAACTCAACCAACCATACTCATGCACTAACTTTAATATCTCATATCAAGTTGGCATTGGGTTTTTCATGGCATGCCTACATTTGGCTCGCGACACACACGTTTTTTTTTATACGCTCACATGCACGCACCAATTATCACGGTAACAGGTGAGAATTTTTTGAGAACTCTTCTCATATTAAATGAGCTCAAAATCTGAATGGTCCACATAATGCAAGCACCTCATAGAACCCCTAGGGCCCAACTTTTAATTTGATCCAAAACTTTAGTGGGCTCTGGCAAAAGAAAATAGTATCTTCAAATTTATATCATAGGAGATTTGTTATCAAAAAACTTCTAACAAGAACTCCTGGAAAGTAGTGCGCAGGTGAGCACCCATATATATATATATATATATATATATATGAGAGAGAGAGAGAGACAGAGAGTGCCGGGGTGGGGGAAGGTACTATGCGGTCGAGCTCATGGGAACTTCCCATGAGGTCGAGCTATGTGGGCCGCCCCACCGTGATGCTTGTCGAACATCTACCCCATCAGTCAGATGCACCATTCCATGTTGGGCCTAGGTTTCAAAATCAAGTCAATCCGTGACTTGTGTGGGCCACACCACATACAGAAGTTGAGATGGGCTACCCTCCATTAAAAAATTCATAATTACTTGTTGGGCTCACCGAGATGTGGTTTGCAAATCCAGCCCATCCATTATGTGTGTCCCACTTGGATGAGGGTTAAGACCTAGTTTCAGATGCATCCAAATTTCAGGTGGGCCCCACCAAGTGCTTTTATATGTTTTAAGCATGTCTTCACATGCTTTTAGATGGTATGGCCCACCTGAGTTCCATATACGGCTCCCATCAAATACATGGTGTTGATGGTCGACAAGCATCACGGTGGGGCCCACACAGCTTGACCTCATGGGAAGTTCCCATGAGCACAACTGCATAGTACCTTTTCCCATATATATATATATATATATATATATATATATATATATATATATATATATATATATATATATATATGGGGCCTATATTTGTGTTTTCCCTTTATCCATGTCCATGTGATCTTATGAACCGGTTAGATGACAAATAAATATCATCGTGGGGCCTATAAAGGTTTCAACGGTGGAAATTATTATCCCCACTGTTTCCTATGGTATGATCCACTTGATCTTTGGATATGCTTTAATTTTGGCTTCAAAACCCCTTAAATTAGATGGAAAAACAGATGGATAATGTAGATAGATCATATACATTCAAGGTGGGCCCAACTGAGTAAGCAATCCGATTTCAATTCCAGCGTGCAATTCCAAAAGTCTCGGCGTGAGTCATTTTGGTTGAAGACTCTCTCTCAATACCGTCGAATCCCAGCCATTCACGCCATCTTACAACTTATACGAAAGTTCGCATATAAGCTCCTTTCGGTATGGTGCGCAGGAGACTGGGTCTCTCTCTCTCTCTCTCTCTACCTCACGGGAACTTCCCATGAGGTTGAGCTGTGTGGGCTCCATCATGATGCGTGTCAGTCATCAATACTGTACATTTGATGGGTCCCATTTAGGTTATGGGTTATCCCTAAAATCAGCCATATACGGAACTCAAGTGGACCATACCATTTAAAACCAAGTGAAGACATGACTAAATCATATAAAATCACTTGGTGAGGCTCAACTAAGTTTTGGATGTTGCTGAAACTTAGTATGATCCCTCATCCAAGTGTGACACACATAATGGATGGGGTGGATTTATAAATCACATCTCAATGCGCCTAATAAACAACCATGAAAGTTTTAATGGGCGGGTAACCCCTCTCAGCTGTTGGATGTGGTGTGGCCCACCTAAGTAATGGATTGACCTGATTTTTAAACCTATGGTCCACCATGGAATAGTGAATTTGACTGATAGTGTTGATGGCTAACATACATCACGGTGGGGTCCACGGAGCTTGACCTCATGGGAACCTCATGGGAAGTTCCCATCAGGTCAAGCTGTGTGGGCGCCACTGTGATGTGTGTTGAACATCAACACCATGCATTTGATGGGTCCCCTTTAGGTTATGGTATATCCCAAAAAAAAACTGTATACATAACTCATGTAAACCATGTGAAGACATGCCCAAAACATATAAAAGCACTTGGTGGGGCCCACCTGAGTTTTGAATATGGTTGAAACTTGGTATGACCCGTCATCCTAGTGGGACACAGACAATGGATGGGTTGGATTTGTAAACCACATCTCAGTGGGCCCAATAACTGTTATCAAGATTTTAAAAAATTTGAACTTTTTTGAACATCACACGTGATGTGACTCCAAAATCTAAACGGTCCACACAGAGCAGCACCTCATGAAACCGCCAGGCCCAATTTATACTTTGATCCAAAACTTTGATGGTCATGAAAAATGAAAATAGCATCTCTTTGCTATTGGCCCCCCAGAAATTTTATCAGGGTGAAATTTGTCATGTGGGGTTTCATGGGATTCCGCATCACATGGACCGTTCGGATTAGACATCCTTGACATGTGTGCAAAGGTGCCGACATGCATACATAGGTGTGCAGGTGAGCATGACTATCTATATACACTCACACCCACATAGACTCACACCACATGGTGGCTTTCCACCACAATGGATACTTGAACTCATGAACTTGTGTTGGAACTCTTGTGAGTCTTTCATTGATTCAATATATGAGTGGGTTGGATTGCCTAAAATTACGTGTAGCTTATTAATCTAAAATTTTATTTTTATTATTTTTAAAATTTTTACTTACACACATTACATGATCATTAAAACATACTCTTTTTGCTATTGAGCAATGGGTTGGAACCCAACCAGACCTGGTCTGAACCCGCCACTTAGAAGTAGGTTGAGCTAATTAACTCATGGGTTAACCCAGCCTATTGCCGCCCTAGAATGCTGGCGGGAAAGATGATAGTGTTCCTCAAGTAGTACAGTTGAATGTAGGTGATCAGTTGTCTACAATTAAAACTCAAAGGTAGCAGCAGCCCCCAACATGACTCCTTTGTTGCATGTGAATCCTCAGCAGTAGGTTTCACATGCATTGCATGAACCTCTCCCTGAGATGACATGTGAAAGAGTATTTTGCTGACTCTTGATTTTCTTTTTCTTTTTTCTCCATATTTTAATTTATCCTTTTCCACTAATGATCCTGACCGTCCATTTTTATAGGCCATTGATTAGATGGTTGAGATTTTCTGACTTGAGTGTTTTTTACACATGGGCCCGTTGAAATGTATGGTTAATCTAATGTACAGTCCAGATCAATCAATCGGACTCTCCAAGTGTCCGGATGCAATGGGTGGACCACCTCTTGGATAAACCATAGCCCACTTCTCAGATGACCCTGAAACCCCACTTAATGGAAATTTGTTGCACCCATGTTAACCACCCAAAAGCTAGACAATCAATCCAACGGTTAGGATCATCCAATTAATCCACTCAAGAAGTATAATTTGATCTGATGGTTCAGATCAATTGATCGAATAAGAGATAAAGCACATCCAGCGAGCGATCATGAGTATCTCAAAACAACGGTGCAATCGGTTCCTAGTGTCGCAAATGTGCGATCATAACCGCACGAATCGGATTAAATCGTTAGTCAAGATTAATCAACGGCTTAAAGACTCTGATCACTGATTTGAAGTCTTGATAGAGACAGAAGCAATCTCTCTCATCTTAATATCTTAAAGTATCTTTGAAAATGAAATCTCTTGAGCTAAGTCGTCTACTTCTAAGATAACATTTCTAATCGAGAAATTTCCAACTGTACGACCCATTTATGGCCCAACAACCTTTTTAGCCAACTTGCTTTTTATCTCCCAAGAATACTCCCCGGATGTACGGACAGCTTTTCACGTTACAAAAATGCCCCTGCTTTTCAAAAACGCAATTTGTGAAAGCTGGGTTTTCCTATCGCTACGGATTGTAACCGTAGCAATAGCCCTAGCCATTGAGAAACAAGAATATAGCGAGACAACAAGTTGGGGTCGACCGGGTTGGGTGTCGGGCTGTTTTATGGATGCACTTTTTTTTTTCTACATGGAGAACTTTGTTCTACCTACATTCTTCTCTAAATACATATTTATATAAATATGTATATATAAGCATATAAAAAAAAAATTCTCTCTTTTTTTCATTTCTTTCTTTATTCATTTAACAAGAATATCTTCTAAACTAAAATTAGTTACTTGACGTACCCCATATGATTTTGGGGGTTGGAGAAGTTACTTTAGCCAACCAACCTGATTATTTTCTAAGATTCCATCATTTCGGTGGTCAAAAATCTATTTCATTCAGTTCATGGTTAATTTCATTCATTTCATTTACTTCGCGACAATTTCATGCATTTCACGATCAATCCCGGCGATTCCCCGTCAATTCCATGCATTTCACGGTCAATTCCCTTTACTTCACGGTCAATTCCCTTTACTTCACGGTCATTTCCGTGTTTTTCACGGTCAATTCCCTTCATTTCATGGTCAATTCCGACGATTTCCCTTCACTTCACGGCCAATTCAATTTTTTTCATAGTCAATTCCCTTTACTTCACGGTCAATTCCGTGCATTTTGTGGTTAATTCCCTTCATTTCACGGTCAATTTCATGCATTTCATAGTCAATTCCGGCGATTCCCCTTCACTTCACGGTCAATTCAATTCACTTCACAGTCAATTCCCTTCACTTCACGGTCAATTCAATGCATTTCACAGTCAATTCGCTTCACTTCACAGTCGTTTCCACGCATTTGACGGTCAATTCGCTTCACTTCATGGTCATTTTTATACATTTCACAGTCAATTTCAGCAATTCCGTTTGGATTCACTGGTCATTTCCATGCATTTCACGATCATTTTCGGCAATTTCGTTTGCATTCACGGTCATTTCCATGCATTTCACGGTCATTTTTGGCGATTCCGTTTGGATTCACAGTCATTTCCATGTATTTCACGATCAATTTCCTTCACTTCATGGTCATTTTTAGGCATTTCACGATCAATTCGCTTCACTTCACGGTCATTTTCATGCATTTCATGGTCATTTTCAGCAATTCCGTTTGCATTCACATTCATTTTCATGCATTTCATGGTCAATTACCTTCACTTCATGGTCATTTCCATGCATTTCAGGGTCAATTCGCTTCACTTCACAGTCATTTCCATGCATTTCACGGTCATAACCGGTAATTCCGTTTGCATTCACGGTCATTTCCATGCATTTCACGGTCATATTCGACAATTCTGTTTGCATTCACGATCATTTCCTTTCGTTTCACGGTCAATTTCGGCGATTCTCCCTCACTTCATGGTCAATCCCTTCACTTCACGGTCATTTCCATTCATCTCACGATCAATTCCATGCATTTCACGGTCAATCCTAGCGATTCCTCTTCACTTCATGTTCATTTCCATGCATTTCATGGTCAATCCCCTTCATTTCACGGTCACCATACCATTTATTTTCCATCAAATCTATTCATAAGGTCACAAAGACCTAGATGAAGAGGAAAAACAAATTTCATGATGATTTAAAACTTTTGTAACCCCTAAAAGTGTTTCAATGGTAGATGTTCAATCATGCACTGCCTTTTACAGTGTGGTCCACTTGATACCTAGATTTATCTTATTTTTTGTCTCAAGCCTTAATACGAGTTCGCCAAATAGGTGGATGGTTTGAATATAACACATACCTCATAATGGGACCCACAAAAAGTAATGGGGATTATAATTGGGAAAAAAAAAACAGCCAGTGAATTGGGGTCGATCGGACCCGGTCGACTGGGTCAGTAGCTACGAATTATAACCGTAGCTATGCCCGTAGTAATTTCTGTCGCTACGGTTATGGCTACGGTTATAATTCGTAGCTACGGACTCGGCTGACCTAGTCCTAACCGGGTCGACCCGACTCGCGTCGAATTAAGGCGTGAGATGAAAAATAAGATAGATCTAGCTATCAAGTGGACCACACTGTAAAAAGCAATGGAGGATTGAATGTCTACCATTGAAACCCTTTTAGGGGTTACAGAAGTTTTGGATCATTATAAAATTTGCTTCTCCTCTTCATCCATGACTTTATGACCTTATGAATAGATTGGATGGAAAATAAATGCTATGGTGGTCCCTATAAAATTTTAACGGTGAAAATCAATTTTCAGGCGGCTATGTGGGGTGGTCCAGTTGATCTTTGGATATGTTTTTTTTTTGACAATGCTCTGAAATGATCTTGAAATATGGATGAACGTTGTGAATATAATAAATACATAACTGTGGGGCCTATGTGACTTTGATATCTTTTGAACCGTTCGTACAACTTGGAGTTCGAGGAGCATCAGCCCTCGTCTTCGAGCACCGACCCGCTTCCGGAAGGAAAAGCAGGGGCATTTTCGAACTGGGAAATGGGGCCATACAGCTGGGGCTTATTCTTCGGAGGTAAAAAGCAAGTGGGCTTAAAAAGGCTGGTGGGCCATATACGGGTCGTACGGTTGGAAATTACCCTTTCTAATCTGTCATCGTCTTTCTTGCAAAAATCTCCAGTGCTCACTCAGAGCACTATAAGTTATAGCCCTCCTAGTTGATGTTTTTCACATAGACAGTCTAATCGATAAATCTGAACCATCTATTAAGTCCATAACATGTTTCATGGGCCACCACGCAAATATCACATTGATTAGATAATCCAATCCATCTTTTATTTAGCCTTATTTTCCATACACATTCCTTTTCAAAGGCAGGGATCGGATGGTTAAGATTTACTACAGAAGTTATTCTTTAAAATTGTAATCAATCCATGATGGCCCCTAACAAATGGATGGAGCAGATTGTTGATTCGACCTATTTTGTGTGAGCAATCTTGACCATCCATACTAAGGCCATTTATTAAAAATAGTTAATACTTGTCATATTGCTGTAATTTTTGCATGGTAGCCGATGAAATTTACGTCCAACCTAATCAACGGTCTGGATCATTAGATTAGATGTATAAATGTTTGAACGCAATTCGGAGCACTATAAGTTATATTGCCCTAAGAGCATTGGAACATTTCTCATCTTTCCTGATGAGATATTATAAAATAAATTACCTTCGACTGACCATTCTCGTGACTCATTAGAAAAGACAAATTACCTCACATGCTTATCTTCCCCATCACAACAATATGTATAGAAATCCATACACATGCACACAACCCATTGTACACGTGCAAGTCCTCTCATTAAACTAAAGGATTTTAAATCATGGGACCACTTGGATGGGGCATAATCCAAAAAATCCGACCGCTTGGATGATCCTAGCCTCTTGATTAATTGACATTTGTTTATTCAATATGAGACATGTGGCTTCTTTCGATCTAAACCGTCCATTTTGATGGACATGAATCTGATGTAAGAATCTATAATGAATGCCATGTTTGGGTTTTACAAGATCTGCAATATGGCCCATGATTTGGACCGTTTGGATTGGACTACTTATATGTTACATATATAATGTTTGTATGCATGAATATGGATAGTCGTACTCTACTAAAGTACCTTAAGATCTGGGCCCATATGTGGCAAAATGCAAAGTAAGTTCACAGGACAAAACCCAGCTCTTGAAAAAGTCATTCAACTTCCTCTTTCACGAGAGGCTCCAAATCATGTGATCTTGGAGAGGGACCAAGCCCCCATGTGGGGCCCACTTAGGTTGCACATGAAACAAGCAGGTTTCACATGCATCTTTTAGGACCCCTCTTCAACAAACCATGAATAGGTTGTTTTCTCCTAGCCATCCAATCTTTGGTCCCTTTTTCCGGACCGTTGATGCATCGTTTTCCTGACCGTTGGAAGGTTGCTAATCGAAAGGTAAGGGATTTTTTGGGGATGTCCCATCCATCGTGGGGCTTAAAATTTCAATGGTATGGATCACTGAGACAAGGGTCTTACTTTTATATTCTGGATCAACAGTGATGATCCGGTGGGCCACACCATGGATGGGGATGTCCCGAAAGTGTTTAGGAAACATGGACCAAAGAGTTGAGATCTTTCTATTTGGAAGGTTTTTGGGCATCGCCCATTCACTGGGGTCCATCAAATCAACGGCGCAGATAATCTAATAGAGATCATCACCTCAAGGCACCGTTCACATCTCGATATGTGGAGCCCACTGTGATGTTTTAATAACATCCAATCCGTCCACGATGTGTGCTCCCTCCTGTTCTCATTGACTACCAAAACTTGGGTCGATCCAAAACACAGATGGGCCACAACATATAAAATCACTCTAACACCTCTAAAATCACATCTGGAGTTTTGGACCGGCCTTATTTCTTGGTATCCATTCATCCTGGTCGGATGCATCTTTTTAATGGATTAGATGGAATTAAGATACACCCCTATGGTGTGGTCCACCTTTTTTTCTTCTTCCTATGGTGTGGTCCACCTGAGTTTTCGATCTACCTGATTTTTGGGTGAAAGATAAAAATAAGGGGTGCAAATGATGGAAGGATTGGATGTGATTAAAGTGTCACGGCGGGCCAGCTTAAGGTAGAAACACTTGTACACCGGCCTCAAGACCACTACACACACCTTGATGCTTCGTTATCTTGATGATATTTCCATAATCTAGACTTTGGACGGTCCACATTTGATTTTAAGATCTTATGATATACGGCATCTGATTGAAGGCAAGCTGAGATTTTTCTTTCTGATGACGGTGTTGATGTGTTAATATTGCTGGATATGAAAGCTGGATTCCCTTCAAAGCTTTGTAGGTTAGGCTTAACCTACAATGCAATATGTGGGAGTTGGGACCGACCATGACCTGGGCATGACATCCAACCCGTCAATCATCTGCACCCTCTATTCTCCTAGGCACCCAAAAATCAGGCTGATCAAATACTCAGGTGGGCCGCACCACAAGGGACAGTTGACATAGACACCCACCATGAAGAACCTTCCATATGTTGTGTAAATTCCATCCAATCCATTCCTAAGATGTGACCCACCAAGATGAATGGACATCCAAAAATAAGGCTGGCCCAGCCTCAGGTCCATCATACCACGTAATTTATGTTTTAGGCATGATTTTCAATTGTTCCACTTGAGTTTTGGATTAGTCTTATTTTGGGTTCCGGCAATATGATGGGCCACAAATGATGGACGGTTTGGATGTCATGAACACATCACGGTGGGCCTTACACACCGCGTTGTAGGTTAAGCTTAGCCGGTAAGTATTCGTGGTGGATCCTACCTACTAATGACATGTTAATGTTAGGAATAGAAATATCATCTTTCATTAAATGCAATTCAATATCATCAGTCACCTTGATTATGTCTTCTCTTTAATAATCAAGATTTTAAAGAAGGGTCACTGATCAAAGCCTAATCAGTGGGCCCCAGAAACAATGAGATATTTCAAGAATTTGGACGTCAGAATAATCCAGAGCATACGTTTACATCGGACAATGACATCCACTTATCGCGTAACAATCACCAAGAGATCGCCATTTTACTGTGATAAACCACCTACTTTGGAAGTGTAGGGCCCACCGAAGATATGCCCCGGGCCGACCATGTAATCACCGGTCCCACTTGGAAGGAGTTTGGGCTGTAACAATGATCAGGTTTGTTAGATGGGATTAAGGATTTGATTATATACGAAAATGACTAAGTCAAATATGGAACCCAAAAAAAAAAAAAAAAGAAGTAGATAAGACTTTCATGGGATGATAGTGGGCCAGAATCGATCGTGTCAAAACAATCACGTCATCGGACGATTATGATATGCCGAAATGATTGCTAGAACTGTGATCAGGTGACTTCTATGTCAGTTACTTACCTAATGGATAACACTAATTACAGCTGCTCGCGCTGATTGGTCAACTTAATCATGGGTGGATTAGGGTGTTGATCAAATGACCTCAAATTACCTTTATTAGGTGGGCCCCTTGCTTAGGTGGACCAAATCACATGCTTGCATTGGTTTTCCATAAGCATTTTCATTTTGGACATGGAATTTTGACTTATGTGCCTTAACATGGACTTAATCTACTTTTCTTTTGCTGAGCAAGAGAAAACACTCTTAGCATCTTAATCAATTCGGTTCATCGATTGAACTCTCATGATGGACATCAACTACTTGATCTCAATGTATAGGGGACCCACATTTCAAGGAAATCAATGGCTCATATGATAGATGATGATAGTGGGCCAGTATTGATTGCGCCGAAGCAATCATGTCATCAGATGATTATGATATGCCGAAATGATTGTTAGATCTGTGATCAGGTGACTTTTATAGTGGTTACTTAACTAATGGATAACACCAATTACAGCTGCCCGCACTTATTGGTCAACTTAATCAAGGGTGAATTTGGGTGTTGATCAAATGACCTCCAAGGACCTTATTTGGGTGGGCCCCTTGATTAGGTGGACCAAATCACATGCTTGCATTGGTTTTCCACAAGCACCTAGGTTTCATTTTGGACATGGAATTTTGACTCATGTGCCTTAACATAGATTTAATTTACTTTTCTTTTGCTAAGAAAGAGAAAACACTCTTAGCATCTTAATCAACTCCGCTTAGTGATTGAACTCTCAAAATGGACATCAACTACTTGATCTCAATATATGGGAGACCCCACATTTCAAGGAAATCAATGGCTTAGATGATAGATGATGATAGTCGGCCAGTTTCGATTGCGCCGAAACAATCATGTCATTGGACGATTATGATATGCTGAAATGATTGCTAGATTGCTAAATCTGTGACCAGGTGACTTCTATGTTGGTTACATAACTAATGGATAACACTAATTACAGCCACTCATGTTGATTGGTCAACTTAATCAAGGGTGAATTTGGGTGTTGATCAAATGACCTCCAATGACCTTTATTAGGTGGCCCCTTGATTAGGTGGACCAAATCACATGCTTGCATTGGTTTTCCATAAGCACCTATAATTTCATTTTGGACATCGAATTTTGACTTATGTGCCTTAACATGGACTTAATCTACTTTTCTTTTGCTAAGCAAGAGAAAATACTCTTAGCATCTAAGCATGTAACCGCAAAATACCTCAAGATATGCAAATTTATCATCTGAGCCTTTGATTTCCTTGAAATGTGGGGTCCCCCATATATTGAGATCAAGTAGTTGATGTCCATCGTGAGAGTTCAATCGATAAACAGAGTTGATTAAGAGCATGAATTGGTGATCTTAAGTTAATTAAGAAAATTGAAATAATTGATTGTATTGGTCGTCCCGTTCAACGACTCTACTTGCCCTGAAAGTGTCCCGATCACGGCATTGGACGGTTAGATAATGACAGGTCACACTCAACAAGTGAGACACGGAACTTGGATATAGCCCAACCCGAATCGGTATCTGTCATTGTAACTGGTCAGACTGTCCAACTAAGAAACATTTTAATCAACCCTATGACAATGATATCTCTAAATAAAAAATTGCACTACATCAATTTCAGTCCAAAGGCAATGATCTTATAAAACTAGTTCCTTCATGGGATTAAAGTATATCTAGTTGTATTGGACATATTGGAACCATCCGATTATCGATCCGGACCTTTCATTCATTCTAGCCAGAACAATATTTCAATTGATAGCATGTAAAATTGAACGATTGAGATCAAGCGGATAAAAATAGGTCCAATCATCAACTTGCAACTATACTCAACGGGACCCACTAACCTTGTATTGTTTATGATTCTAAAGAAATACTTTAGCTAGGTAAAGCATTATTTTATTTTTTCCTTAGCTTTTCATTTTTACCTCTGAAATCGCCTTACCCAAATAGGCCCTGAGTTGTTATCTGCATTTTTAATATACAATTTCTTTTGTCATGATGGCATTAGGAGGTGGGCCTTATGGGAGCTTCCCATGAAGTTGAGGTGTGTGGGCCCACCGTGATGTATGATGGACATCCACATTGTGTATTTGGTATCTCCTCTCTGGGTTATGGGATGTGCAAAAAATCAGCCGTATTCGAAACTCAGTTGGGCCACACATGTTGAAATCATGCCTAAAACATATAAGGCAGTTGGTGGGGCCCATATGGGTTTTTGAATGTCCTAAAATTTGGTATGACCTCTCATCCAAATGGAACACATACAATGGATAGGCTGGATGTCCAAAAGACATCTGACCGGTCCCTGTATATAATCAGGAAGGTTTCAATGGACAGGCATCCACTCTCAACGGTTATCTGTGGTGTGGCTAACTTAAGCCATGTATTAACCTTAATTTTAAGCCCATGGCTTATCATGGAAGGATGTATCTGATTAATGAGATGGATGTCCATCACACACCATCGTAGGCCTAGAAAGCTTGACCTCATGAGAAGCTTCTCATAAGCCAGCTGGACCTCATGATACGATTTCTTCTTTTTGGTCTCCTTCATCTTATAAAAAATAGAGAATCGTGTACATATAAAGCCAAACATATCAAAGAATTAATATTTCTCAGTAATACTCAGGTAGAGTCATTCTTTTCTGTTTTAGGGATAGGTGGATCTACCAAATCATTGTACGTGTATATTTTAGCTAAGGATTCTGTGTACAAATGTACAAGTGATCTTTAACTACAAATGCACCTGATCATACGTATTGTAAAGAGATTACTAGCATTCAAAGGACCAGGATCATTCAGTTTGCATGATTTTTGCATCTTGGTCTTCAAGCCAATAGCATTTCTGGGTTAGACCCAACCCATTTTGTCAAGTACGACTAGCTGTATGATGAAAATACGAGCACCCCATAATGGCCACCCCATGTATACTCATCCTCATCTTGATCAACAAACATGGATTTTGTAACCCTTTTGATATCACATATTTTCTGTCCATGTTGGTGTTTGGCATGTCACAAAGTCAAGCCATTTAAATTGCGAATAACAATACATGTGAGAGAGATTTTGACTTTTGGCTGCATTTATTTTTTGCCCACCTCGTTTTTCACTATCATGAAATGGGCCACTAGGAGGGGCCCAGTTCCATGGCTTAGTGGTAGATAGACTATGTTTCTGTTGTTAATCGATGTCTTAAATCTGCCAAATAGGCTCTACGACATCGAGCAGGCTTTGGGTGAAATTTTGCAGAAAATTCGGCCAATTCGAGAAAGTTAGGGTGAAAATCCAGCAACACTTTCTTTTAAAAATCACGAGAAATTCGGCAAGCCTAATGTCAAGTTCGGCTAACTAAAGTGTCGATCAGCTTGCCCGAAGTATGGTTCAACTAGCTGAAAGTTACATAGATTGTGCGCGGACTACGTAAATTTGATGCGGTTTCCACATTATTCCAATTGGGTATAAAAGTTAGAGTTACTAATCAATAAATAGGAGTTCCTAAGTTGCTCCATGAGATATTCTAAGATATTTTAAGGCTTTCTAAACTATTCCAAAGGATTTCTAAATAATTCTAAGGTTTTAAAAGGTATAGATAAGTCTTTTCCCTTTGTAATTTCTACTTTTATAGTGAATTTCTATCGCTGTGTGTCATGATTTTGTTTTAAAAGGATTTTCCATGTTAACTTGCTGCATTCTCTCTGTGTTTGCTTCGTGCTTTTGGATTACAATCTTAGATTCATCTCTATGTGGTTTCCACCGTTTATCCTAACAATTTCAATATTGGGATCATGAGTCCGAGTGTCGACGTAGAGTGTATGTGATTTTTTTAAAAATAATAAATAATAATAATAAAAGATAAAGTGTCGTGCTTATCTTTTATTCCTATGAAATGGCATTTATTTCTCTCTCCTTATTTTATGGTAGGGCCATGTGATAAACTGTACACTTTTTAGGTAAAAACATGCAGAAGAAGTGATAGATGCTTTGGGATTGTAAATGCATGCAACAGACTCACATGGCACCAATGTCTCAAGTCCTCATCTAATCAAAGCATGATCTGTTTTTGTTTTTATTTTTATTATTTTATTAAAATATTTATTATTAAAAAGAAAAAAATAAATTAAAAAATGAGAGTAAATTGTCGGTACCCTTGTCATGGGTTGACTAGTAGACGTTTTTTAAATATCTGATCTATATAAATGAGGTCTCAAGTCTAACCCAGTGGACGATAATTAACCGTCCACCCAATGGATAACTTCCAAATTGTCATGTGGGTGCCACATTCAAGCTGTCAGGTTGATTAGCCTCGGCATGAGGATTACCCTGTATAAAAATAAGCTTGTCCATTCATTAAGTGGGCCACACTTGTATGCTGTTATTCATCATTGGTTATATGTTATTTTATATTGTGTGGCACATCAGATGGATGGATGGTGCTAAGTTTTGCAGAAGTGAATTTTTACAGTAGGGCTAATCTATTGGATGGATTGGATGTTGCACAGACATGACAGGTTGGAAGTATTTACTAAGTGATGATGGCTGGCTTATCCATCTAACAGATTGGACCACATACCCATATATAAATCATGGGGCCTTAATCATGAAGAATGATCTAGATTATGGCGCATGCGTTGGATGATAAATGAACAGCGCGATGAACGGATGGGTCCACACGTGGCAATGGAGCCCACGTAGGAATGTGTGGGTCATCCCACCGCATTAACGTCTCTGGGCTGTGGTATCTTGCAGGGGATGCGGATTCGGTGGTGACCCAACATGCCAACACCGTATCCTTGTTGACCGGACTCCATGGGGCCCACCATGATGCATGTGTTTTATTCACGCTGTTTATTCATTTTTTTAGCCTAAAATTGAAGCATATCCAAAGCTCAAGTGGACCACACCACATGAAATAGTTGGGAAGAACTTATCGGGAGCCTAAAAAGTCTTAGATGAAGCTAATGTTTGTGTTTTACCGTCACTGGGGTCTGTGTAACTTTATGAACAAGTTAGATGGCAAATAAATATCACAGCGAACCTAATTAAGTTTGGTTGATAAATGTCCTTATCCCACTGTTTCCCACAGCGTGGTCCACTTGAGCTCATGGATATGCTTCAATTTGAAGCTCATGCCTTAAAATGAGTTAGCAAAATCAGTGGACACATGGAATTGGATAAAACATATACATTACGGTGGGGCCATAGAGTCCAATCACCTAGGATATCGATGGTCTTGGGTTCAGCACCCAATCTACTTCCTTCAGCGGGCTCCTAACATGATTCAATGCATGCGTCCACACCGATTGCAATATGATGGCAGCTAAATGATCATATCACACATTGTATGTGAACTTGCACCTAAAGATTTATATTTCTTGTCAAGTTTCATGCATCAGTTGGGGTTTAATTCAGTTACAAGTGTAATGCACGATGTGTTACACGTGTGTTATGTGCTGGGCGTGCTAGAGCCAATAGCGGTTCAACTCAAATTAAATCCCCTGTGACCTTAGGTGCCGAAATAGGTCAATTAAGACTAGATTTTTTAAGATTAGTTGTCTATCTAATCACTAATTGCGCATAATCAAATAATTTGTGATGGAGAGAGTTCGTTGTTCTTTTGTAGAGTTCATTTTACCTTTGGATAATGACTTTCAATTAAGAGGATAATAGCTTATCCTATTTAATATTAAGATAATGTTACTTAAAAGAATAAAATTAGGCCAACATCAATCAACTAAATGAATAAATTTTAATTATAGTTAGTTGGAAAAGTAAATAAAAAATAATATGATAGCTAATGACAAATTATTCATAATGAAATGGTTGTCAAGTTTGTTCGTAACATGAAACTTGCTTGGCATGCAAGTTGGATCACCTACTCAGCTTGCTTCATGGCTGAGCTGTCTTTATGAATAACAGTTCGTTCATCATTGGCTGAACTCCATTGTGCGAGACAATCATGGTTCGCTGGAAGGGTTGACATCTATTTGTTACACAATTGGTTTGTGGCCGAGATATGGCCAATGGCAGGCAGATCTTCGGCACTTTGTTCATTACACGACTGAGCTTTATAGCAAGATAATTGTTAGAAACAAATAATTTGTTTGTTACCCCCACACGACTGAGCTTTGTGGGTGAGTTGATTATTGTTTGGACAATTGATCGTTCATCACTCAACCACATACTTCATGATAGAAAGGTCGATGGGGGTGATAATCTGCTCATCACTCCATGTCTTCACTTCATGGTGAGATAATTGTGGAAACAACTATCCATTCATTGCTTAGAATCCGACTCTCTGGGCAAGGTTGTCGTGGAATGATCACCTATTAATTGTTCATTTGAGCTCTATGTTAAGGTATTCGGAATTAAATGATGATCTGTTTGTCACTTTGGCCAAACTTTGTAGTGAGATGGTCAAGTGAAATCTCTAAGAACATGACATGATGGCCCCCCCAGCCATCAGTTCAAATCTTCCTAGGTCCAACCACGTGATTGTAGACATATTGTGCCAAGCTATCATATTCTAATTTAATCAATTTGGACTAGCCTTCAACATTGAGATTGTTGATAGTTTTGGAGGTAGATTGAATAATAAAAAATAAAAAAATTTATTATTATTATTATTATTATTATTATTCAAGGTGGAATAAAAATTGACAATGTGCACTGAAAGGTTTGTTAGTACACCCTGCTGTCAGTTCACACTTCACTGTCAGCCACCCCTACTAGGGATCAATACTAAGACTTTAGTGTTGAAACGAGATATCTTTCACTCAATCTACAAAATTGAGCTATGGATCAGGGTATTCTTATATTAGAATTGGTCTCTAGGATCTTCTCTTAATTGATTAGCTAAATAACATACATGGTTGATTATACTTTTGAGTTTGTAAGATCTTTCTTTAATTGGCCAATCATTTAACAAGCGACCTAACTGTATTTCTATCCTAAGAGATTTCTTCATGATCTTTGTGTAATTAACTTATTTATATCCTAAAAGATTCCTTCATGATCTTTGTGTAATCAAGTCATTTCTAAATGTATGTGGCTAGCATTATATGCCATGTGTCGCATCTAATCACCACCTTAGCTAATTGTGCTTATTAGAGCTTTTCCTTTATGGTTTCATGTATGCGCAACACTTAACTTGTGCCACGTATTGTAAGAAGAAGTATTGCCGGTTGTGTTAACCGCCATGAAAATCCCTTCCAGGCCATTACGTAGCAAATGACCTTCGTTATTTTGGTACGTGCCATGTAATAATTTTTTATTAGATACGATGACAAGTGTTATGTAACAACTTTTAACACATGTCTCATTGCGATAACTTTCCTGCCTTGTGATCTTCTTTTAAGGATGGCATGGCAATAAGGATATTGTCTTGATCTTTTGCACACAATGGTGCTGCGCATGTGTTGGTGATAAGTCGTCGGATCTAGTTCGGTCAAATCGGGTGTGATGGTGTGTAGGACATCCAAAGAGATGGACCAAACCAGGCAGATCCAGCCATTAAGCAAGATCCAGACCATCAAAAGTGTCCATGTTCAGTGGAATAACCTGATTTTCAACCAGGTGATCTTCAAGGTGAGCCCCACCTTTCCCATGGCTCAGATTTTCCGAACAAGAGACACATGGTCAGAAATCCGGTGGTCATTCTTCTTGATTGATCTATTTCTCATACACCATAGCGAGCACCATTTACTAGGAGAATCCAGTGTCCATACCTCTAGCATGTGGTGGGTCCTACTCCCGATCGTGATCCAGTGGCCATCAGTCTTCCCTGGCCGTGCTCCACAAGATCATTCCTTTTTTTTAAATCAATTGATAAACATATTTTGGTGGGCCATTGCTAATCACCCAAATAATGACTACTAAAATATGAATTAAATTCCCTCCATACATCATGACCCAGATCTCAGATTAGGTGGAATAGTATACACATCAGACTACCATTTCTTATTATTTAAACCCTCTTTTTTAACTGCTTTAGCCCCCCAAAGCCCCATCTTTCCAACTACCAACTGCAACTGAGGAAAGAGAGACTGCTTGTATGAAAAGTGCATTGACTCTGTAGAAAAACTCCAAGCCACCAACCACAGAAACAGAAAGATGATGATTGAGATCCCTTTCTTAAGTACCGGTGTCTCATGCACTGTAAACATGGCATCCATACGCGTCAATCCACACCGTCCAAACCATGTGCCCCACTGTGGATGGTGTATATCCTGAAAACCACTTTGATCTAATAATCCCACCTTCTGATGGTTGCCTATTAAATGGACGGTTGACAATACAATTGGTTACGTCCACATAGGACAGTGAATTCAAAGTGGTTTAGATTGTACGGTCGGTGTGAATCATGCTCCGCCCAGCAGCTGGGTCCGGTGATTTGACGGTGGATGGGACACCACAAGTTGAAAATGGTTGTTAACTATCACTGTGGTGCAGCCATCAGCAACGGAAAAACAGGGAAAGCGGATTGGCTGGTGTACCTCACACCAGCTATATAGCTGCTGTATTGACGTCAGTAACTTCTTTGGGTCTGATCATAAGGTATGTGTTATATCCAAACCATCCATCTATTTGGAGAGCTAGTCTTAAGGCTTGAGACAAAAAATAAGACAGATCTAGCTATCAGGTGAACTACACTGCAAAAAGCATTGGGGATTGAACGTCTACCATTGAAACCCTTTTTGAGGTCACGGAAGTTTTGGATCAATATTAAATTTGTTTTTCCTCTTCATTTAGGTCTTTGTGACCTTATGAACAAATTGGATGGAAATTAAACGTTATGATGGGCCTTACGAATTTTTTAACGGTGAAAATCATTATCTCTGCTGCTATTTGTGGTGTGGTCCAGATAATCTTTTGATATGATTTATTTTTTTGGATGATGCTCTAAAATGATCTCTAAAAATATATAAACAGTGTGGATATAATAAATAAATCATTGTGGGCCCATGTAACTTTGATCTCCTTTGAACCATTCCTACAACTTAGGAGCTCGAGGAGCGTCCGTGCTCGTCCTCGCACGACACGTACCGAGTAACATGTTCCTCGATCGAGGATGTGCATACTTTCCTCTGCCCTTGAGTCTGGATAAGTGGAGCCCACGTTTTGATGATCCAAGCGTTGATGTAGTGGGACCTTTGATCTGTTGCTGCAAATAAACGGTTAAAAAGAATATACCAACCATAGTCAATGGACATGAGCCCAAGAAAGTGGCCTCGAGGATCTTCAAACCTTGCATGCGATGTTGCCAGAGTCATTGATGGGACATAAAATCAACGGTCCAGGTTACTTAGCAACGGCCCCTTCCACATAAAATTAGGGGTGTACATGGAGCCGAGCTCGCCTTCAGCTTGAACTCGGCTCAGCTCGGTCCTCGAGCCTTAAGGCCCGCTTGGCTCGGTTCAACTAGCAACTTGGGTCAATTTAAGCCTAGTTTAAGCCAAAATTAAGACAAGTTTACCTATGCAGCATTTTCACAAACGCCCGTACTGCAACTTTAAAACCTCACTTTATTTAAGATAGTGACGATAGTTTTACAAGTATTTTATTAAACACCTTTTAAGCAACATAAAAATTATGAAAAAAAAAAAGTATTGGCTTTATATATATATATACTTTCCTTGCCACCAACTACTTTGTGTGATTTCATCAAACACTTGATGAGGAGCATCATTATCAAAATAATTGAGACACCAAATTGGATTGGTTCAAGTTTGATTTGAGTTGGGTTCAATTCAAGTCAGGCTCAAGGGTTAAGTTGGGTTAACTCGAACTTATTTTCAAGCAAAAAAAATTCAGCTCGACCTGGCGCTTCGATCCGAGTTGAATCGAGCTTCGCGGACAGAACTGATATTATCATGTACCATTGCACATGCCGGTGCACTCACACCAAAATGGGTACTCGAACCCATGACCTCTTGTTAAAACCCGTATGAGCTTGTGACCCAAGTGGACCCACCTATGATAACCAACGACCATCCTACCGTAGATTGTACTTGACTTTAAGTACATCAAAGATTGACGGTAAGGAAAAAATGGCCATATCATCCTTAATCTACAAGCCCTTATTTGAACGGCCTCAGTCGCCTGAACCCGGGCATATATCTGCGGACGAATGATCTTCGACCGTCCATTGTGATCACAGGTGGGGTCAAAGTGGGCCCACTAATAAATTGTACACGTGGCATACAATCAACTCAAACTAGACCCTCCTTAATATCAGTTGATTCTCTAAACCGCACAATCGGTGGACATTTAATGAACGGTTCTGTTAAAAAATAATAAACGGTGGATACTCAGCAAACAAATTTCTATTAATCAGAGATTCTAACCCTTTATTCCGTAGGATTTTAAAGTAATATCCTTCGCATGATGTGTACTGCAATTTGGTCGGTTTTATTTGGATCAATACATTCCACGAGTACAATTTCCAAGCGCCCGCGTATCAAGCATCCCTCTCTGGCAGAGTACGACGCCAGATAGGTAGGCACTCAAAAATATCCACATGGCATACATAGCGACTGTTAAACCCACTGTCGTCTGTCGCTGGGTTGGAGCCCCGAAGAGGACTATTGAATACCTTACATTTTTAGCCGTCCAATACATGTATGCCAATCCACTAGTCATACGATCAAATAAACCTAAAGTTTGGTTGATAATACATCTAAAGTGGGACCCGTAATTTCGACTGTTTAATTTGAATCAGCAATTTCAGAGTAATTTAAAAGTGCATGCGCATCATTCATCACACTGCGCCAGAGTATAAAATATTACTCATACGTTATCATAGAAGGTAGCCTCTGTATCATCCGTGAAAATCCGAAGTTTTTCTCATATATTACTGCAGAGAGAGCCTGTGTATCGTCCATCACACTCTGCCAGAGTATAAAGTTTTTCTGGTATATGATTGTGAGATAGTAAAACAAGTGAGAGGGAGGGAGAGAGATTGTGTATCATCCATCACACCCAGTATCCAAGTTTTTCTCATATACTACGAGAGAGAGAGAGGAGAATAAAAGGAAGAAGAGAGAGAGAGAGAGAGAGAGAGAGAGAGAGAGAGGTGGGTCAGAAGCACACGTTGTGGTTAGGCAATCCATGTGCCCACATGGATGACAATAGACCCAAGAAGACTCTCTCTCTCTCATTCATTATTAGAAAGAAAGGAAAAAACACAGAAACGTAGTGAGAGAAAGTAGCAAAACAGAACAGAACATAGGAAAACAGAGAGAGAGAGAGAGAGAGAGAGAGAGATGAAGGAAAGCAGTGATGGGTTTGTGAGGGCTGATCAGATTGATCTGAAGAGCCTGGATGAGCAGCTGGACAGGCATCTCAGCAGGGCATGGACGATGGAGAAGAAGAGGGAGAGCACGGAGGAGGACAGGAGGGTGTCTGTCACCAGACAGGAATGGGAGATTGATCCAGCCAAGCTTGTTATCAAGGGCGTTATTGCTAGAGGGACCTTCGGGACCGTTCATCGTGGGATCTATGATGGCCAAGATGTCGCTGGTGAGTTTGATTGATTCATAGAAATAGAGATTGAGAGAGGTTTGTTTCTGATTTTCTTCTTGTTCTTGTTTTAATTTTGGGTTTGCTTGAATACCCATTTGGGGTTTTACATCTCTTTGGGTTTTGGGTTTTCTTTTGTTTGATTGGAATAGACATTGGGGTTTTCTTCACTACCCATATTTGTTTTTTTTTTTCCTCCCTTTTCTTTCTTTTCTTTTCTTTTTTTGTTTTTAAACTCATTTTCTCTTCTTTGTTTTGGGGTTCTTTTTTGGGTTTCTAGATACTAATTGTTTGATTTTTCCCCATATTTCTTCTAATTTACTTTTAAAGTTTGATTTCCTTTTCTTGTTTAATTTTTGAATACCCATTTGTTTGTTTGTTTGTTTGTTTTTTTTTTTTTTTTAAAAATAAGTTTCTTTAAGATATATTTTCCTTTCATTTATTGTTTTGTGATACCCATTTTGCTTTTCTTGAAAACCCATTTGGGTTTTTTTTTTTTCCTTTCTTTCTTTCTTTCTTTCTCTCAATCGCATAGCTTTTCACTTTGAGTAGATTTTATTTTATTCAGTATTTTGTTTCGACTTTACATAATAAGGTTGTTTGATTCAAGAAAACAAAAGAAAGATAGCTTATTGTTGGTTGATTCGGTTAAAAGGCTTGAATTGTTGGTTTTGTTAATATTCTTATCGAGAACGGCTTTGATCTGTTCAGCAGACTTGTATGAACTCTATAGTGTTGCCGTGCTGAGCCGCTGCCATTGTTTTAGGCCTTCATTTCGTTTAACAGAAATGGGTGATGTATCTTCTTCATCTTCGTCTTTTTTTCCCCTTTTGGCACATGGCTTGCCTTTTTCTATTCTCATCGCCAATCCTATTTGAACAGTTAGTAGTCACTTCTCGTGAATTGAAGCTTGTGGAAATCTGTGACACCACGGGAGTAGTTTCTGTGGCAATGCTGAATTGGGGTTACTTTTAATGAATTATCATGTGATCCTAACTGTCTGTTGTTTCTTATATGTTCGACATGCCTTGTAATCTAATGAGGGTTGGGGATAAAAAGCAAGTATGCGGAAAAGAAAAGATGTAGTTCGTTAGAATAGGGCATGTCTCCAGTACAAAGGTAAAAAAAGAAAACTGAGCCACATGGAGGAACTAGGTGGTCCAAGGTCTAATATGAGTGAGAGGGATAGGCTTGAAAGTAAGTTGTATCCAACTCACAGTACACATGGTTTGATCTGATATGGTATGGACATTGGCATTTAACTAGAGTTTAACTTTTACACTGACTTTTATCACAAAGGCATGGTACTTGGGATGATTTCTGGGCTATGATACTTGGGTCCTTCAAGAGACTGGAGTATTTGACTAGGCTACTTGGATATTCAGATAAGGATCTCCTTTTCCTTGGACTTGAGACTCGAGATCCACCTGCAATTTTGGACTGTAGACCAACTAATTATTGTGAACTCAAGAGTGAATCTGGCTGATTGATCCACAACGCAACTTGTGGATATTGTTAGGAAAATACTTTAACAGGATTATATTACAATATATAACCAATATTTGCAATTTTCCAAAATCCTTAAATGATTCTCTTGTGGGTACAGAAGAGCTCTTCTTGTCCGATGCACTGCGAAAGAAATATGTGATTTTCAGAAGTTCTACTAAGGCCCTGTTTGGTATCAAGGAATGAAAATGTGGATTTGGTAAATCCATGAACTTGTCAGATTCATGGTTTTGCATCGGATTTGGATTTGGCAAATTCCAAAGGCCACTGTTTGGAAATCAAACTAGTAAACTCCACATCCATGGATTTGTGGAGCATTTATTGCAAAGGATTTTTTTTGTTGCTTTTATAAGAGACTTTCATTTTGGAGAGTTGCTGTCTTTAGTTTTTTTTTTTAGGGAGTGGGATTTGCCCCTTATCCATGGATTTATGGAGGCGTGAATTGGGAAATCCATGGATTTGGCAAATCCCCAACAAAAATCAAAGAGGGGAGATTTGAAATCTGTGCATTTCACAAATCGACGCCCCATATACCTCACCTCAAACGGCCCCCAAGAGCAGAAAATCCAAAATCACAAACATATTTTTCTCCCTTCCTGAAGTTGCCACGAGCAAACTCAGCCTAAGAATTTGGCTTTTCTGTGTCATATACTTCCTATGCTTGATAGAGGGTACTTGTATTCATATTAGTTGGGAGTGGAGTACCCAGCTGGCCAGGTTCATGAGACCCTGTCCTTTGGTCAACTGGCTACTGTCTATGAGCTTGCACAGTATGCAACTAGCTTAAATATGGATGTTCAGTTACTTCATCTGTGGTTGAAGTTAATACTTTATGTGGGTTGGGCAGGCCAACTAGCGTTTGTGATGATTTCACATGCCCTTTTGCAGCAGTTTATTAATTCATGGATGTATGTCAGCACCAGCAATAGTTGCTTACGGGGAAGCTGATAACTTGTATCTATTTGGAATTCTTGAAACTATTGCGATCTTCAACTGACTTTTAATCGGCCAAGGATCTTTAGTAGAATTTTTGGAAAGAACGTTGTCTGAAATAATTAAAGAGGTTTGTCCAACCTTTCTGAGATTTTGGTGTTAACCAAAAGAAAACAGCTTATCATCCTGTGGGATCTGATGCTGGAACAGATTATGCCCTTCATATGGAGCTTCTGTTATCAGGAGTTTAAAAAATGTTATTTGATGGAAGATGTTTGTTTCTAAAACGGTTGGTTGATGTGGTAGCTTATATGTGCCAACTGTAGTCAATCTGTCAAAGTCATCTTATAAGATGTAGTAGGATTAAGCGAGGTTGTACAGAACCTCCCTGTTCTAACCCCTAAATCCATAAAAATTACAAACTACAACTAGAACCCACTTACCAATTAGAATTAGAACAGTTTTGTATTAACTACCATCATGACAACTGATTGATTCTTAACTGGCCATCGTTTTAGTACTACTGAGGTGCCCCACCTGATGAGTGGATATGTTTCAAAATATTGGCGGTTATCTTTCCGACGAAAAAAAAAAAAACAACAAACAAAAGAAAAAGACAACTCATTGTTGAAGATGTATCCTCATCAAGATTGAAATATATTCTAACCTTCTACTGACCATGTATATGTTTCAACCGTAGTTTGGAAACCCAGATTGGCTTAGACATAGGGGGTGTTGTTTATCAATGTTCAACACTCATTATCATAGAAAATCAGAACCAACAGCATCATTACACCCATCGTCCTTGCAAGTGGTGCAACCCATCATCTTTGATAACCAGAATAATCACCCCACCTCGAACCCTAAAACTTTCTTCTTCATATATGAAGTTTTAGGTGTTAGATCTAGACTTTCTGGGATCCACCAGCCATTGTTTCAGCATTCATCATCACTAACACCACCATCTTCTTCTTCTTTTTCAGATCTAGATTTTTGGGTGTCCAGTATCAATGATGAGATCCATCTGATATGGGGGTACAACTTCATATATGAACTTTTGGGTGTTAGATCCATACTTTCTGGCATCATCATCACCTCCTTAGATCACGTGGAGACTTGCTACAGACATCCTTGAATGTGTCTGCAAGAAGATTGATACACCCACAAGTCACTACCCTTTTCCTCTTCCTATTCTTTGACCTTGTGGATACTGGCTACCAACTTCTTCTTCTTCGACCTCTCAGAGACTGGCTACTAGTATTACAAGCTGCAATTTATGCCTGTTGTTGTTATGAAGCACGAGTTATGCTTAGGATCCCTGGTTTCTCACCATTCTCATATGCATGTTTTTCTCTGTTAGCATAATTTTGCATACCTTTTCCCATCCTAATGGCTAGAAGTAGAGCATTCTGCAACAGTGCAACCCATATACACAGCAGCATAAAGACACTGGACTTGTGCAATTTATATTTGAGATTTTTATGCTGGGAAATTATCTTGTACCTGAATTTCATACATGAGTGTAAGCTATAGTTACGTTACTCTTTCCCCTATTCACTTTTTCATGTTTGATTAATTATCAAATAAATAGCTTCTTACCACATCTGAGTTTTGCCTTGTTCCTTTATGGAAACAGAAACCGATCTCAGATTTCATTAACAAGTCATTTCCTTCTTCTTTAGTTAAGCTGCTTGATTGGGGGGAAGAGGGTCACAGGACAGAAGCTGAAATTTCTTCACTTCGGGCAGCTTTTACCCAAGAAGTTGCTGTTTGGCATAAGCTTGATCATCCTAATGTGACTAAGGTAACATTCCATTTTGCAGATGTGCATTCTCTCTCTCTCTCTCTCTCTCTCTCTCTCTCTCTCTCTCTCTGTCTTTTTTTTTTTTTTCTGATATGTTTGGGGCCTAATTAGCAGAGTCAAACAATTGACCTCAGTTCATGTGCATGTATCTGGTCATGTTTTGATTCTCTGTCTATCGTCAGTATTGCAGTAATCCTGTTTAAATGCTTGAAACTTGACTTGGTTTCTCTGAGGAGCATCGGTTGAGTCATCTTGAAACTAAGTTTGAGTTCATTGTTCTTTCAACTTTATTGAGCGGCAAAACTCTACTGGGCTGAGAAGATACTCTGACAATTTTTATTTTTATTGTTTTTCCTGGAATGCCTGATCTAGTTTCAGGTATTAAAGATTTAGTTTGCTCTTATTACTCGACTTGAATCTTGACCAAACTGTGTTAACAGTGCAAGTTTTTCAGTGCATGATCTTTTATCAGTGGACATTGAAGAGTTTGTTTTAACTTAGTTTTAAAACTCAAAAGCTCAACTGGACTTGAAAGTATGTCAGGTCAAGTCGAGTGGAGTAACTCAGTCTGGATTCAAGTTGTCCTGAACACCAAGACTCGGTAATAGTTAGCATTTAGAATTTTTAAATATTGCACAGACTTGGCAGTTCGAGCCAAGTTTTGTTGACTCAAGTAGAGTCAATTTGACCAATCAAACTGAGTCCTGAATGATTCATGACTAAATTGAGTGTTTTTTGTTTTAATTCTTGATGAATGTGATTGGAAGTTTTTATTTTTATTATTTATTTATTTTTAGTTCACAAACATAGGGTTTTAGAGTTGAAGTGTTTCTCCTCGTTGCTTGTTGTTTGTTGTTTAGTTTAAGTTGGAGCTGTCGTTACATTTGAAGGTAGTATTCTCATAACTGAAATGCCAAAGAGTGCTGATCATTTTTCATCTGTCACCTGCATGTCTACATTCCTTGGTAAATATTTTACAATTTATTTGTAAAAGATACAGGTTTAGGGCCTGTTTGGATTGTTGGTAAACTAGGGGAATGCAGGGGAAAACAAAAATGTGACATAAGTGGACAGTAAACTAACATCAATGCTAGGGGAAGCAAATCCTTGGCATCTATGTGTTTTGCTGAGAAACTGTGAAGGAAATTGCTTTCCCTCTGCATTTTCCATTTTTTGGTTTGCAATTTTCGAAGGGAAACCTCTTTTCCCTTCAATTTAACTATTCAAAACGTTACATCATAGGGAAACTTCCACTCACACTATCTGACTTTTTGAAAAAAAAAAAAAAAAAGGTTTACCTCCTTTGCCGAGGAAAGAAAATGGGGTTCCTTCTCTTTTTATGTAATCCAAACAGAGGAAATTTCAAATCAAAGGGAAATTGTTTGCTTCCCCTAGTTCACCCCCAATCCAAACATGCCCTTATTTGGGAATTGAATTAACGTAACATTTCTGGGAAGAAAGCCTGAGAAATAAAATGTTTGAAAAAATATAAATGATCCAAAATAAAAAAGCTGTAAAGCTTCATCAATCTAATCAACTAGTTTGAGCTTCACTTAAGTGGCTAGAGTGATGAAAGCAGTGGGTATCTATGGAATCAATGACCTTGTTGTGAATCATGAATGACCCACTTTCCCTTGCTATGGTCCTTGATGTGGCGAAGAATGCTGAATGCATCAAAAGTAGCATAGCATGATGATCATTTTCACCCTAAAATTTGCAGGATTTCGCCATCAGTTCTCTTTAAATGGCTTTTGGTGGAGAATAGTGAAACGTGCATCCCCAAAGTTGTGCTGCATTGGAATCACCATCCTCTAAAGCAGTGTGAACTTAATTTTGAGGGTTCATCAAGAGGCAACCTCAGTCCAAGCTGTGGGGGAGGGTTACATGAAGACATAGGAAACATTATTATTTTCACATTCTCTTGTCTAGTTGGCTCTAGTGATGCTTCATTGGAAGAGGTTCTTGCCCACATAGAAGGGTTTGGGCTGCTCATTAAGGAGCAATTGGGCTAGTTATTGTGTCAGAAAACTCCTTGATGTCATTAACTGGGCAGTCCTTTGGAGGCTTGCATGTGTGTTTGATGAAATCTGTTTTCTGGCAGAGAAAAGAATGAATTGGCTGATAGGTCAGCTAAAACGGGACAAATTCTCCCATATGTTGTAGTTGGGGCCTCGTCTTCCTCCTGTTCTATCCTTTTTCCTCCTTTGCCAATAAAATATGCTCTATTCAGAGATGGTGGCTACAAGGGTTTGTGGAAGGATCATCTCGCAGGCTTCCAGTTTCATGGAATTTCCTGCAGTCCAAAAGCGGTGGATGGAAATCATAGAGGATGGTTTCAAACCAACTGCCCCCTTTGTGCCTGGGTGCCTCTGCCCAGGGCAATATGGAAGCCCAAATTCAATGGTTGTTCCAGGGGCAACCATCAGAAGGACGTGGGTGGTGGTAGTAAGAAAAGACTTGCCCTATGGTCTAACATAAGTTCTGGCCCTTGATAATGGAATGGCAGAGCATGATTCATGTAGCTGACCCCAATTAATTGGGATAAGGCATAGATGATGCTCTAGGGGCTACTTGGGCAAGCCAGAATTGGAGAGATTATTAGGGACGGCCAAGGAATGATTTTCTGTATTTCCATGTCTGGCCTATTGGTATGTTGGATTCTGATGTGGCAGAAATTAGGGCCTTGTGATCTTTAAAAAAAAAAAAAACGAACGAACGAACGAACAAACAAACAAAAAGAATAAATTAGGGCCTTGTGGTTGGGCTTGAAAGAGCCAATTCGAATGCACACTCCAATCATTGTGGGGGATTCCTCTAATGCAATCACCTGGGCTTCTTCTGCAGGAGATTACCTGTTGAGATTGAGGAGATGGGTGGAGGAAATTAGGGAGTTCAAGACCACCTCTCTATGTCCTCTTATTATTCATGGTGGAGGGAAGTCTATGGTTGATGATAATGCAAAAAATGAATTGTATCTCCAAGTCTTTTTGTTTGGGCATTCTATTCGCTTGTAGTTTTTACCATTTGATAAAAATCTTTATTGCTTAAAAAACAATAAAAAAATAAAAAACAAAACAAAATAAAATCTCATTATTTAAAAAAATTCAAGCAACCACACAGTGGTGAAGATCATAATGTTCTGCATAATGAGTTTTGCTTTGGAGTTCTAGAAGTTTCTAGTTCTAGAAGCTTCCAAGATTTGTTTGTGGTTTCCAAATGTTTCTGTAATTGTTTAGCAATTTGCTTTATATGGATTCTTCAATTACTATTTTATTTTTTCGTTGTCAGCGATTGGTTTTAAGGTATGATAGGTTTCAGGAAGATTGTATTTAATATTCAGTTGTGTTTTGAGATCTGTAGAATTATAACTATTTTGTAGGAGGTTAGGTGGCTACAAGTATGGGTATATGGAGAGTGGGTGGGACGAATTCAGATTTATTTATTTTAATCCATACAAATTGAGAAAAGGGAAAACAAAACTTCTGGGCATTGTGACAAATATCTCAGAGATTTTGATAATCCCGTGATAATATTGCAAGAAATACACTAAATGAGTAAACAATATTATCGTAATATTATCGCGAGTTTTTCAAATTCTCAGCAGATTTTAAATTATTGCATTTTTATTGCAATATTATCACGATATTAACTTGAAAGTAGTAAAAACATTAATGAATTTGTTGTGTGTGTGTGTGTGTATTAAAATTTTAATTTACTTAATAGCTCACAATAAATGTTTTTATTTTCAGTGAAAATTTCCCAATAGTATCCTGCAAAAAACCTCAAAATTTGAAAATCTCTCAAGAAATTTGTGGGCCAAGAAATTGCCAAGAACAAGATTTGTCACTGTGCCTATGGGTCCGTGTGGGTGAGCATGACCCTTCATATGTTGGTTGGTTCAATCTATTTTGTGTAGCCAAATAGTTGTGCACGAGCCTTCCCACGTCTAAGTGCTTCATGCATAATGGTTTCCCTAGGGGGTCAATGCTTGGTGGTAACGCACCGACATGTGAGTGGCCTCAATGTGAGCCTCTACCATGGCTGGTTGCAAGAGCCGGGGTAAAAGATGATTGTTTATGTCTAGTGGGCAGATGATTGTAAGATTTTTTTTTTTTAAATTTTTTTAAAGAAGATAATTTCATTAAAAGGCCACATCCAATATATACAAAAGAATAAAAAAAAAAAAAAAAAAAACTACTGCCAGCCCAACGGAAGTATAAAAGAGCTATCTGAAGCCAAAAACCCATTTTATTACAAAAGATTTAGCCCTCCTGAAAACACATGTAGCTCTCTCACTCTTGTTCTTGAAAACACGACCATATCTTTCAACCATAATGCCCACAGTACTGCTAGACAACTCAACTTCCAAATGCTTTTTTCTGATTTCCCTGTACCCCCTCCATGCCATGATAGAAGAAAATCATCTATAGAGCCCGGAAGCACCCATAGTACCCCAAAGAGCTGGAAGACAAGACCCCACACCTCCCTAGCAAAAGAGCAATGAAGGAACATGTGATTCACTGATTCCGTATCTCGCAAACAAAGGAGGCAAGCATTCAAAAGAACCATGTTCCTCTTACAGAGATTGTCGATGGTGAGCACCTTGTTTCTTCCGACTAGCCATCCGAAAACCGCTACCTTCAACAGAGCACCATATTGCCATACATATGTTGTCAATGCTATCCCTGCATTTTCCCCATCTTCGCTTAAGATCCGGTACAAAGATTTAGCAGAGAAATCACCCAATTTATCCTTTAACCATCTTAAAGGCCCAATACAAAAATTTAACAGAGAAATTTTAGTCTGGATGTGGGCTTTTCATCTGTCTAAAGTCCCAACAAGTAGACATTGCCTCACTTGAGTTGATTAACATTGGATGGATGATAGTTTTGCTGGTGGGCCCATGATGGCCCTAGTTCAGTAAATTGCTCACAGGTTGGGCTGGGCATGGATTCTAGTTTTTTCACTCATTGGCTAGACTTGGATATCCATTGTCCTAGCCCATCTCAATGCACTACACAAAACATGTCCACGATGAAGGTGTGAGAAGCATGATGCTTGCATTGCATGGATAGCAATTAGCTTGTGGTGGACCCACGAATTAAATTTCGAAAATAATTTAATTTCTCTGCTACTAGGGGTAGCAGTGGGCGCAGATCAGCCAATAAATTTAGTGGGCCTAAATCAAAATTTGGGGATTGGCTTAGCCGCCTTTATGTATTGGGCCAAAAATTTTTCAGTGTTGTTATCAAAGGTGTGCAACCCATTATATGGCTGTTGATAAAAGTCCCAAGCAGACCCATGGTCCTAAAATTGAGGCTCAACTCTGGTTCATGGCAGCCATGGCCTAGAAGCCTAGTGGGCCAATGGGACCATTGCCAACCCTATGTACTCAGAAATCGTACTTGCAGCATGCATGCATCTGTGGGCCCCAGTAGGTGAGAGACAAAAGCTTTGCTGACCTACTTTCTCAAAAATCAGGTCCATCCACTCATCATATGGGCCACAATTTTAAAGCAAATGTATGGGTAATTTGCATGGTGTGTGGGTTTGGACTGGGTGTGTATGCGTCAGAATGGATATCTTTCACTATCTTGAACATATGGGGTTTTACTTCAACTATAAAATTATTGGACCCACTTTTGTGGGCCCCCTGAGGCTTGGAATAACCTCATATTTAGCCAAAGTATATCTTTCAATGAGCTTATTACATTGATTATCTAAAATATAACATATGCCATTTTGGGTTAGTAAAGATGAATTACTTTATCAAATTCATTATTCTGTGAATATATTACAAAAATCCTCTTTAGCCAAAATTCAAGCTCCCAAACATATTTTTTAGATTCCATATAATTCCAATTACAAGTTGCCAAACACAATTGGAGATTTCAAATCACTTTGATTCCAGTGCGGTTATGATTTGGATTCCAAATACCAGAAGCCAAACAAGCCCTTTTAATTTCTCATCAAGTTGAAAATTTTTAGCAACATTTTGAATGTTCATGTTTGATGCAAGACAATGGCATGTTTGCTCTCTCTCTCTCTCTCTTACACACACACACACACACTCTCTCTCTCACAGACACACACACACACACACACAAAATAGGTCATTAGCTGTGCTGAGATACGGTTAGTGATTACAATCCTAAACCTTTAGGAGAACTTATCAACTATGGTAGATTGTAGATTGACCGGTGTTTTAAATAGCTTCACTATGTAGAGCCCAGCTTATCCTTAATGCCACATAACTCATGAAAATAGCTTAAGTCATGTGTAGCCTATGTTACATGCTAATTTTGCATATGCTACACCGTACATAGCCTATGGTACACACTACGCAGCTTATGCTATAAGTTATTTTTCACTGAAACATTAAAATAATGATTTGTTACATTTTTCATTTTTTGATAGAAATTGGTTCAATCTTTTGATTTTAGTAAACTAATGTAAGTAATAGAATTAGATCAGTTAGGTTGCTTGCTCTTCACCTTTGTACTTGGCCGATTTTTCCTATTATTTTAGGTTGTGTTTGGTTGCACCAAATCTCATTAGTAATTAGACTAATTTGGCAAAATTTGGTGCAACATATGATAAAATTTCATGATATTTGACACAACCAAGCACAACCTTAATTAAAAATCTAGAAGTAGTGCGTAGCTTATGCTGCACACTATGTAGCTTAAGCCTCACACTTTAGAGGAGTGAATGCTATGCTACATGCTATTTGCTATTTAAAACACTGAGATTGACCTAATCTATAACCCTTTCCACATGCATTTTTCCCTTGAAAATATGTGATATTTTCCATGGCAACATTGGAAACCAAAATTCTGGAGGCATAAAAAATGGGTTGTAGCATACAACTGGTTGTAGGTGATGAGTCAACCCCTACTCATTAGAAACATTTTATGGGCAGATGGCCAATGTGATTGGTAACTTTTGAGACATTAACAATAGCTCTATGAGACTAACCAACCATAGGAAAGCTCTTTAAAAGGCATACTTTAGTTGCACCCATTACTGTGCGTCCCCAACCACAATATATTGGTAATATTGACAGATGTTGCAAGTAGTTCAAGGGGATTCAAGAACATATGATGTAGGACGGCCTAATCCAACCTTAAATAAGCATGGTATTTGAAAGGGGCAGATTCATGCAATCTTAAAAAACAAATAAATATTAGCCTGCTTTATATATGATAAACACAAGAAAGAAATAAGGTTAATATAGCATTAATTAGAGTCATCCATCACAAACACGAAGTATTGAATCTTAAAATCTGAATTTAGTTGGATTCGGCGAAAGATAGAACTTTTGTCTTGTAATAGGTCCGTCTAACGATCCAAGTGGATTTTCTAATCCAGAAAAATAAGAATTTCCTGGATTGGGAAATCTGGAAAATTCAGAAAAAAAAATAGTGGTTCTTCAAATTTAGATTTGGGTGATGGGTTTTATATGGGGATGAAAAGGGAAAGAAAATCTTTTGAGATCTAATGATTTAGATAAAAAAAGAAACAAGATTTGGCTTCTAGATCTAAAGATTCTAGGAGAAAAGGAAGAGAATGGGGTTAAAGAAAAGATAGAAGGACAAAGAAGTGGAAGATGAGAAATCGTTTACCTGGGTCTCACGCCCTCTTCCAATCACTAGAAGTCTAAGGCGAAATCGTCAGAAGCAAAAAACTCTTTTTTTTTTTTTTTCATAAACATAACCTAACATGCTATGGGTTTAGGGCAACCCTTATAAATTCGTAATTACATGAAATTACCTAAATACCCCTACTAAAAAAAGTTTCAAAAAAAAAGAAATTCGCACAAAATTGTGCACAAATTGTCTCAAAACTTAAATAAGTTAAATGTTTATAAACTAAATGCAAATTGAAAATGCCCGATGGGCCCCGATGATAGCGCCGTGAAGGTGGTGTAATGAAGATGGGCCGTGACGATCCAACGGTCCGATCACACCATCCTCGCGATCCAACTGTCCAAGTGTCTCCTATAAGCAACTTATACATGTCACGAACACGTGTAAGGTCTTAAACCTTTAGAGACCTGACCCGTATTCGTCATCCAACCACATTGACACGGGTAACGCACGCCTCCTGCGTTGATATACTGTGAATGGCCTGGTGTCCGCATCAACTCCCATTGGCTGAGAAGATCTCCACTCCGACGAGATAAAACTCTTGTGCTTTTCTAATAAATCTAGATCTAGTCGCTACAATTCTGCTTCTGTTAACCATGTACAATCGGATGATGGTCTGTTCTTTCACTTCACTAAGTACCACTGAAATCCACCATCTCGAGTTGAAACAATTTGCTCATCCACAATTCCTTCAATTTCTTCTCTTATCTCAAGAATAGTAGGCATAAATGGTGTAGGTTGGGAAGAAAATTCAGAAATTGGCCAATGGTTTGGAACAAAATTAGGGTCTATGGGATGGCTTGAACAAGGCATTAAATCCTCCACATTGAATGTTGAACTAATCTCCATGCGAGGTGGAAGATCTATCACATACGCATTGGACCCAATCTTTTTCAGAATCTTAAATGGTCCAGCACTGCGTGCTTGTAACTTCTTAATGGTACCTTGTGGGAACCGTTCTGGCCTCATCCTAACCATTACATAATCACCCTCATTAAATTCTTGAATTCTAAGATGTAAGTCAGCTGAAATTTTGTATTGTTCATTACTAGCATTTATCCGCCTCCTAATCTTTGCATGCAACTCATGAATGTGATGGGAAAATGCATCGGCTGACTCTGAGGTCCTCTGGGTGACTGTCATAGGTAACAAATCTATAGGTAGTCTAGGTTTGTAACCACTAACAATCTTGAATAAACTCATACCCGTAGACCTATTAACTGAACTGTTATATGCAAACTCGGCGACTGGCAGGACTAAGTCCCAAGTTTTAATGTGTTCACCCACCAAACATTGTAGTAGATTTTCGAGACTTCGATTCACAACCTCAGTTTGGCCATCAGTTTGAGGATGGTAGGCAGACGAGAACTGGAATCTCATACCCATCATATGCCATAATGTCTTCCAAAAATAACTAGTAAACCGAACATCCCTGTCGGACATTATAGTCTTAGGCAAACCATGTAATCGAACCATTCCTTCAAAGAAGATCTTAGCTATGTTGGACACATCTGAGGTTTTAGAACAAGGGAGAAAGTGAACCATTTTTGAGAAACGGTCCACGACCACAAAAATGGAATCGTGCTTTTTAATTGTCTTGGGAAGTCCAAGCACGAAATCCATATTGATGTCTTGCCACGGTGCGTGTGGCACTGGCAATGGCGTGTACAATCCAGTATTCTGCTTCTATTTTGCCAGTTGACATGTTTGACATTGTCCTAAAATTTTGGCTACGTCTCGCTTGAGACTTGGCCAATAAAATCGATCCGCTACCAAGGCGATGGTCTTATCTCAACCAAAATGGCCAGCAATACCTCCAGCATGGAGCTCCCAAACAAGGAAATCCCAGAGGGAAGTGCGGGGAATACAAAGTCAGTCTCCTTTGAAAAGGAAACCATCTTTCAGCACGAACTCACCCGAACTATGCTGGGCACCTAAGAGTGACACGTATGTTCCCCCAAAATCTGGATACATGGGATACTCGTCTTTCAGTTGCTCAAACCCGACAGCTTCTACACTTAAGGAGTTGAGCAATGTCACTCTCCTACTAAGGGCATCGGCTGGTTTGTTCTCGATCTCAGCTTTATGTTTCAGGACAAATGAATATTCATGAAGAAACGATGCCCACTTGGCATGCTTTGGGTTAAGCTTCTTTTGGGAATTCAAATATCTCAAAGCTTCGTGATCAGAAAACAAGACAAATTCTTGCGATAAAAGATAATCACGCCAATGACGTAGCGATTGCACTACCGCATAAAATTCTTTGTCATAGGTGGAATACTTTTGTTTTGCCTCATTTAGTTTCTCACTGAAATAGGCAACTGGATGACCCTCTTGGCCTAGTACTCCTATACCTACGCCTGAAGCATCACATGCTCTACTTCAAAGACTTTAGAAAAATTTGGTAGGCGCATGATAGGAGCCTCTATTATCTTGCCCTTAATATCATTGAATGCCTTAGCTGCGGCCTTAGACCATATGAACTCTCCCTTTTTAATGCAATCAGTAATGGGAGCCATAATAGTGCTAAACCCTCGAATGAACCGACGATAAAATGTGGCTAAGCCACGAAAGCTTCTCACTTCATGTATGTTCCACGGTTTAGGCCAGTCAACTATGGCCTTGACTTTTTCTGGATTTGCTTGCATCCCTACAGATGACACTATGAACCCTAAGAAGACAACTCTATCAGACAGGAATGAACATTTCTTAAGGTTCACACATAACCTCTCCGCCTTCAGGACACTACAGGCCTGTCTCAAGTGGTTGAGATGCAGTTCTTTAGTGGTACTATATATGAGTATGTTATCAAAATAAACCACTAAGAACTTTCCCATAAAAGGGTCTCAAAACCTGGGTCATCACACGCATAAAAGTACTAGGTGCATTAGTCAAGCCAAAGGGCATGACCAACCACTCGTACAATCCATCCTTCGTCTTGAAGGCACTCATCTCCTAGGCGTATGCGTATCTGGTAATACCTGCTCTTGAGGTCTATCTTGGAAAAAATGGTGGATTTGGCCATCATGTCTAACATATCATTAAGCCTCGGTATCGAAAACCGATACTTGATTGTGATCTTATTAATGGCCCTACTATCCACATACATCCGCCACGTACCATCTTTCTTAGGCGTTAATAGTGCTGGTACGGCACACGGACTCATGCTCTCATGGATGAAACCTTTTTGCAGGAGCTCATTTACTTGTCTACGCAACTCTGTATGCGCTGTAGGATTCATCCTGTAATGAGGAAGGTTCGGTAAAGTAGACCCCGGGACGAAATTAATGGCATGCTGGATGTCCCGCATAGGCGGAAGCTCATCCGGTAAATCCTGAGGGAATACATCACTGTACTCCTCAAGAACCGAAGTCACCTCAGGGGGTAACTCTACATAAACCTCGGGTGTAACTTTCCTAGCCATTAGGGCGTACACTGTCGAATCATCATCTGTCTCTTTCTCAAACTCTTTTGCATTTATGATATGTAGAGACTTCGGAATAGATTTCCTCACATCCTTCCTTGACTCACTCGTTTTCACATCCCTAGCCTTGTCCATGTGGCTCTTGGTTGGCAACGGATTAATCTTGATTTTCTTACCCTCATGCGTGAATGTACACACGTTCGAGCGACTAAAAAGCGTGACATCTCTATCGTATAACCACGGCCTCCCTAGAATGATGTGACCTACATCCATAGGTAAAACATCACACCACAACATATCTTTATATGAACCGATTTGCATGGGGACTAAACACTGATAGGACACAGGCATAGAAGACGTGTTAACCTAAGAAACCTTGTAGGGTTGAGGGTGAGGGATGGGCTTCAAACCCAAACGAGTGATTGTGCTAGCTGAGACCACGTTGGTACGACTACCACTATCCACAATGACTTTGCAATTTTTGTTATTGCTCTTGATAAACATGTAGAAAATTGTGCTTTTGCGCCAATCATCACTCTCTTTGGCCTACGCTAAAGCACATCTAACTACAGCTAGTGGTGCAGTCTCTGGTTCTTCTTCATAATCACTAGCATCTATCTCTGGATGATATTCCTCAACTTCATAATCACTTATGCCATCTTCATTTTCATTTGACTCGTCTATGACTAAGGCTTTCCTGCGAGTCTTTGCCGTGCACTGGTATACGAAATGACCTGTACCTCCGCACTCATAACATCTCAAGTGAACCACTGTCAGGATTGGCACCAAGGACACCTTTGCCCTTATCATCTTTAGGCTTAGGCGGTGCACTAGCTTGCGCCCTAGGCTGACTTCCAATGTTAGGTTTGGTTCCCTGAAAACCAGATCTAACAATAGAGTCTCGGGACTCAAAGTGCCTCGTGATAGGAGACTTTAGGTGAAGCTCTAACTCCTGTATAACTTGGTAAGCCTGATCCAAGTCACTCACTGCATGGGTCATAAGCTCACGCTACAGATCCATGCGAAGACCCACCTTGAAACGCGCTAGCATCACTAAGGGATCCTCCTGAATATCACACCGCATCATATACTCAAATTTTGCGATGTAATCTGCAACCAACATAGATCCTTGGCATAATGCTTGCCATTGATCTATGAGCTTTTGACGGTAAGAGAGAGGAAGATATTTTTCCTTTAATAACTCCTTCATTTCTACCCAATGTGCGACTGGGACACCTCTTGATCTCTCGATCCTATTCTCCGTATTTGTCCAAAATAATTTAGCTTGACCCACAAGTTTCATTTTTGCAAACCGCACCTGTCGGTTCTCAGACATCTCATACCATTCGAAATAATGGTCCATGTCCGCTAACCAATCAAGGAATGATTTTGGGTCAAGACGTCCATCAAAACTAGGAGCATCTACTTTAACACTCTTTAAGACCCTCTCATCGACATCATAACGGTCATAATACTCGACAGCGGGTTGCGGATTTCGCGCCCCTCCACGTCCTACCCCTCGGCCACGTGCTCCACAACCTCTACCACGATTTCCTACCCGTTCCTCGACTACTCTCCCTACGTGAGACTGTTCATCCCCTTTAATGTCGGAGATTTCTCTTAGGGATGCTTTTATCTAATCCATACCAGTATTCGTGTTCCTAGATTGCGCCTCAATGGCGGCCAAACATTGGTTGATCGTGTTCATCATCTCAGTCAATTGTTCCATATTGAAAATCGGGTATAGACCAAATCCTCTAACAGTCCAAGTGGGCATACACAGTAAGACTCAACTTAGGTTTCCTAAAATACAACTCTAAGATATTGTTTTGACACAAGACTATGGACACCAATGATCCTAACCTTTAGAATGATGCAAATGTGGAAAAATTCAGATCTAGACTTATTTTTTATTTTGTGCAAATTTGAAAATTTCAAATCTAGACTCTATATGCGATGCATGAAACCCTAGAAAAAAATAAAATAAAATAAAAATCTAGACTCTTGATAACTCGATCTTAGACGACCCAATGCAAGAAGCCTAGGCTTTGATACCAAAATTGATGTAGGACGGCCTAATCCAACCTTAAATGAGCATGGTATTTGAAAGGGGCAGATTCATGCAATCTTAAAAAACAAATAAATATCAGTCTGCTTTATATATCATAAACACAAGAAAGAAATAAGGTTTATATAGCATTGATTAGAGTCATCCATCACAAACATGAAGCATTGAATCTTAAAATCTGAATTTAGTTGGATCCGGCGAAAGATAGAACTTTTGTCTTGCAATAGGTCCGTCTAACGATCCAAGTGGATTTTCTAATTCAGAAAAATAAGAATTTCCTGGATTGGGAAATCTGGAAAATTCAAAAAAAAAAATAAAATGGTGGTTATTCAGATTTAGATTTGGGTGATGGGTTTTATGTGGGGATGAAAAGGGAATAAAAATCTTTTGAGATCTAATGATTTAGATAAAAAAGAAACAAGATTTGGCTTCTAGATCTAAAGATTCTAAGAGAAAAGGAAGAGAATGGGGTTAAAGAAAAGAGTACCTTGAGAAAAGAGAGAAGTAGAAGATGAGAAATCGTTTACCTGGGCCTCACACCCTCTTCCAATCACTGGAAGTCGAAGACGAAATCGTCAGAAGCAAAAAGCTCTCCTTTTTTTTTTTTTTTCATAAACATAACATAACATGCTATGGGTTTAGGGCAACCCTTATAAATTCGTAATTACATGAAATTACCAAAATACACCTACTAAAAAAAAGTTTCAAAAAAAAAAGAAATTCGCACAAAATTGTGCACAAACTGTCTCAAAACTTAAATAAGTTAAATGTTCATAAACTAAATGCAAATTGAAAATGCCCGATGGGCCACGATAATAGCGCCATGAAGGTGGTGTAATGAAGGTGGGCCGTGACGATCCAACGGTTCGATCACACCATCCTTGCGATTCAACGGTCCAAGTGTCTCTTATAAGCAACTTACACATGTCACGAACATGTGTAAGGTCTTCAACCTCTAGAGACCCGACCCGTATTCGTCATCCAATCACATTGACACGGGTAACGCACGCCTCCTACATTGATATACTTTGAATGGCTTGGTGTTCGCATCAACATATTCGAAGAAATTCAGACCGTTGGTTGGAATGGTTTGTGGGTTCCGGTGAGGGTTTTGCCTTTGGATTTTTTATTTTTTTTTTAAATTTTGAATTTTGAAAATTTTATTTTATTTTATTTTTATTTTTTTTGGGAGAGGTAAGGAAATTAAGGTTGTTGGGCTGTGAACATATGAACATGTATATATGTTGCTTACATCTTCCAAATCCTGATTTCGCAGGGATAGTTTGAGATCTTGTACTTCTAATGCATGTTAACAAAAAGAACTGATGTGATCTTGGGGAATATATGTTAATGAAATTCATCTTTGCATCACTCCCAAGTTTTCATGGTATTTACATGCACAAAAAAGGCCTTGATGTTGTGGAAAGTGCATGCACTTCATAGAACATTACCTAGAAATGCCGATTTCTATTTTGCATTGTGAACAAACCTGTATCTATGTCAACCTGCACCTGGGTGTGTATTTTCTTCAAAAATATAGCTTCAAATTGTGGTCTAGAAATTCATTGTTAACTTCCCTTGCAGTTTATTGGGGCTACGATGGGCACACCTGAGCTAAATATACAAACAGATAATGGTCATCTTGGCATGCCAAGCAATGTCTGCTGTGTGGTCGTTGAGTACCTTGCTGGGGGTGCACTGAAGTCATACCTCATAAAGAATCGGAGAAAGAAGCTGGTTTTCAAAGTTGTCGTCCAATTGGCTCTGGATCTTGCACGAGGGTCAAGCTCTTCCAAATCTTTTTTTATTTCCATTCAAAGCTGTTGATTTCGTTACTTTTTTCATGAATGCTTTCTCATTTGAATACATTCTAGTTTGTGGCTGTTGAATGAGTATGCACTTGAGCCAAGTCAGTTCTCTACTTGTAGGTTGAGTTATCTTCATTCCAAGAAGATTGTTCATAGAGATGTAAAGACAGAGAACATGCTTCTAGATAAGACGCGCACTGTCAAAATTGCTGATTTTGGAGTTGCTCGGGTTGAGGCCCAAAATCCTAATGACATGACAGGGGAGACAGGAACCCTTGGTTACATGGCACCTGAGGTAGACCTTCCACTTTCAAGTACAACACATATCATGACCAATTATATTCTTGTTCTTTTGTTTGTTTCTGTTTTGTAGTTATTAGTTAGCGTCTTTTTCTTTTCTTTTTCTTTTTCACAGTTGTGGCTGATACCTTAGAATTTGTGGAGGTTGAATGTATGTAGTGTTTCTCTCATGATGTGTGCATCATTATTGTATATGAACTTTTCAGTGAGATGTACTGACGACTTCAAGATACATTCTTTTGTGTCCTAATTCTTTTGATTCTCCTGAAACTCTTTGCATTAGCATTTTGTACTATATCCTCTCATGCATGTGTTCTCTCTCTCTCTCTCTCTCTCTCTCTCTCTCTCTCTCTCTCTCTCTGTGTGTGTGTCTTTTCTAGTGTATGTCTTGGTACTAATGTTTTCTTTTTCTTGTTTTCATGAAAGTTTTACATGATTCTTTACTATAGTTCAACTGTATTATGTGATCTATCTCTGCACCCATGCCATTGATGTATAGTGCATAAAGTCAAGAATAAAGAACCATTAACCAAATGCCAGGAAAATCCAGCTGCCATGCTTTTAAGTAGATTCTTTCTTCTTCATCCTCATCGCCTTATTTTTTAGCATCATGTTGCACTTCTATATTACTGTTGTAGGACGTGCTACTGTTAGTACTGATTATCATTTTTGTCAGCATGGTCTTGTAGTGTTTTGATTTGGTCATTTGAGAACTTTCATCTTGAAGCAACTTGATTTTCACAACCTCATGAGCATGACGAGATGGGGCATCTCAAATTTCTCTTGTACTCTTTGACAAGAGATCAATTGATTTGGTTATAACTAAAACTGTTATCACCTTGATAGGGTCCCTCATCAATAAGTTTGATTTTCAACAGAGTAGACCTGGTAAAGAACAATTCTCACACCCAAGGCATTCTGGTGAAAAGCCTTCAATTCAGACATGATTGTTAAGGAACATTTCGCAACTGTGAACTCCTTGAAGAGTTTAATGCAATATCAAGACTTTATCTAATAACTAGGCTGCTTAATGATTATTTATCTCACATCTTTGTAATCTACTCATCTCATTGTAGCCTTATCCCAGCTCTTTGGGTTTGGCTTGAACTGATGGCCCTTCTACATGAGGAGGCTATTGTGCATGGCCATTTGTCCAAGGAGAAGGGGGAAAAGACTTGCATGAGAAATGGACTTTGTAGTCTTTCCACCATCTCTCGTCCATCCCGTGGAAGGATCAGACTATTTAGACAATTACGACCAAACCAGCCTTGGAGAAAGCTATCCACCGATGATGGGAGATTGCTACATCCCATACTACTAGATTAGTACTGGATTCCTGCCTCAATCCCATCTCCTATCCCATCCATAAGAGTGCATCTCCCCAAGGCTGCCTGCATCTTCCTCACCAACCATAAGAAAGGTAAGAGAGGTCCCATCCACCTTTCCCTGCCACTCCGATCCTGCCTTTAGTGCCAGTAATGCTCGATTCCCACCTCCCACCTCAGTGTCCACTGCATCAGAAAGAAAATCACCTGTGTACCTAAAGAGGAGGTGCACATGATCCCACCTTTCCTCATTGTTTGATGATTGGAGCAGTGTCCTGCTGTGAACCATTTTTACTGTATCTTTGGCTTGTAATGTATTCTGAGAAATGATGGGAAGAAACACAAATTTGACTATCTCACACTTATCTTGCTATCCTTCTCGAACATTTGATGTATATGGGAGAAATATTGGGTGTGTTTTGGTTAAGCAGGGGATCAATCGCATACTTACGACTGATATTCTGTTCACGTGTTCGCGCACGCACACACACACACACACACTTGTTTATACTAGTGCTTTATTTTGTTTCTTCTAGGCAATCGTCAGTGACTTGGAGGCTGGATGGATTACAGGTCCTCAATGGCAGCCCATATAACCGAAAATGTGATGTGTACAGTTTCGGCATCTGCTTATGGGAGATATATTGTTGTGACATGCCATACCCTGATCTCAGCTTCTCAGAGGTGACATCCGCAGTCGTCCGACAGGTAGGTCTTCTTCATGTATCATATGATGCTCCATCAAAACATGGTTTTTGTTCAACCCAAGGATGTAGGTGGGGCTCACCTTTCAATAACCTAGAGTCATCGATCTGGTCAGGGATCCCTCTTAGGATGATCATAGCCATTGCGGCCGGCAGTCCACATTAATGGTGGCCAGTCGAACATTTGTGATCATCCAAAAGGGAAGATTTTCATGGTATCTCCTGTCCGTGTTCTCAGATCATCAAATGGCAGGCCCCACATGCAGTTGGGCCTAGCTGGGCAATGGTTGGATCATTGGCAGGTCCCACATGCAGTTTATTGGGGCTGTCCATAGCCCCATCACCACAGGCAAACATGCAGGTTAAAACTCACACAACTACTGAAACCTGCAGAATTTGAGGCCTGAGATACCACGCTGTTGCCCAAGCTCTCTGGCGAATGTGATGAAAAGGTGCTGGGATGCAAACCCTGACAAGCGGCCCGAGATGGATGAGGTGGTCTCTATGCTGGAGGCCATTGACACATCCAAGGGCGGGGGTATGATTCCGCTCGACCAGCAGCAGGGTTGTCTGTGCTTCCGCAAATACCGGGGTCCATGAGATAGATATATATCCATCCATCCGTAAGCACACACAGATGATTTGGATTCGAATATATAATGCCCAAGAAATTGGAATTTGTATTTAGGGGGAAAAAAAGGAAGAGATGGAATTTGATCAGAGCTGAGATGGATTGGTATGAATAGAAAGGGAGGGGTGGAAAGCTCTGCACATCTTGTCTTCCTGGGGTGATGTAAAGCTTCTTTTTTTCTTTCTATCTGTGTATTTGATGAGATGATTGACTAGAGAGAGAGAGAGAGAGAGAGAGAGAGAGAGTCAGTTTGTTGGATAGACTGGCATTTCACCTGTCTCCTATGTAAGATTAGCTTATTTTATATGATGATTACCCTCTTAAAACCCAATTACTACGAGCTACTTCAATGATGAATGGGCGAATGAGTGGTTGCCTTGTGATTATTTTTTCATGATCCGCTTGCCAACGGTCAATCAAGAATAGCATGTGCAGGCGGCTGATGACACTTTCTAAAGTGTCATAGAAAGACATGAATTAGTTATGTGGTCACGTCTTGCATGTGCTCTGGCCTAATCAAGCTTGGTACATGTTGGGTGGGCCACATGATGGGCTTTTGACTCAATAGACATCAGATGGGCCATGTGTGTATCGGCAGACCCTTCACCGATATTCCATGTCGCATTTGATTAGCAGAGCGGTTAATAATTGGGCAGTGGCAGCCACCCAATGGGCAGCTCAGATCTTATGCATGCTAGGCCTATTTGCTAAACTACTGAAACAATAGCCTCTTGAAAACCGTCACTGGTGGACAGAGAAGCCTACCTTTTATGTCATTCAACCAAGAAAAACCTGCAGTCCATTGTAAAATGCTCAGACTGAAGGTTGTACGGTGCAATTCCGATTTTCAGCTTGTAAAAAAGTAGGGCCCATGTGCTTCAATGGACCAAACGGATGATATGATGAGCCTCATCATGGATGCCAGCAACCAAAATCCTAACATCCCCCAGAGAGGTAGGAAGAATCCCAACTCTACATGGGTGGCCAATAAATGGATGGCCTAGAGAATATACAATGCACTTGGGCCCCACTTTTGCAGTACAAACATTCTGCCAAAGCATTTCATAATACTGCCCTTAAGAAAATGTCTCATTCAGACAGTGTCCGCCCATCATCTAATCTTAACACGCGCCATATGGAAAAATAATTATATGAAACTTCTCATGACATTAAATGGGATTTCCCGTGTCCTAACAATCCATGTATGCACATCAATGCTTTCCTGCCTCACATTACTGTCAATTCTCTTGAACTTTCCTTTACAAGTAACCAACAGTTAATGCAAACAGAAACTCCATGCGACCAGAATTTCAGTCTCGTCTTCAAAACCAAAAGCTTTCAGACATCCTCCCTGCAAGCATCAACCGTTGCCCATTTTCTCCACAGCTGTAGTCTCTTGTCATTACAAACGGCATTCTAATGCCCTCTTCAATTGAGGATGATATTCAATACCCAGTTGATGGAAAGATCCAAAATATCGACAAACGAACAAGCTTTTCTGCATGTGGGTTTTCTCTGTGGACCTCTAAAAGTTGATACAACGATGAGAAGCTGCGAGGAGCATGCTATTTGACAAGGAATATGCTATACAATCTCCAAGAGAAGATGGTTGTTGCTAAGAGCATACACCTAATCAAGTGTCCATGCATTGGCCACCGCTTTTGCCTGGAGAAGCACCACCCTCAGATGAAGGCGATACAGTACCGCCATTTTCTAGTCGAGCACTCTCAAATTGCTCACAAAGCAAGTTTTTAATCCTTTCTCTCAACTCAGAGGCATCTTCAGGTTTGAACCACTTCCTACCAAACTGATCAGCTAAATAATGTTAAAGAAAAATAAATTGAAAAAAGAAAAATAGAAAAAAGCAAGCAGAGTCAATAGAGTATAAAAGGAATTTAGGATGCATTTTACCATGGAAAGATTTTTCCTCTTAAGCCGCTCAGGAGCCTCTTCAATGAAGCGTTCCATGAAGTAGAGTACAAAAAGGCCACAATCGTAATCATTTTTCTGCTGGGGTACCTGCACATGAAAGTGGGCTACTGATCAGAGGGACTTATTCAAACGCATAAATGCACACAAGAGACATGATGCTCCATTCCTGAACATTTGGCATGGCATAAGATCATTTATCGGGACACCACTCCAATTATTAATTGATTAAACAAGGTTTTTTTTTTTATATATATAAAAAGCCACCTGTTTTATGCATAATTAGATAGAACTGCCCAAAATACTTTCTTTAGATGTCACCACCCACATTTTGAGGGATTCCTTTATTTAACCACTTTCCCTGTCAAATCCAAGTCATGTCTATTAGCCGATTTTTGAAAATGACAAAACTACCTCTACGTGGCCATTGCTTTGCATATATTGATGGAAGGATCAGTCAAGATTGCTGCTCACCATCTTGGAACGGTCCAAATCACTGTCCATCTTCTCTTCAACAGTCTAGATTGTTGTCCACCATATTGGAAAAAGTCTAGATAGCTGTCCACTTACTTTTGAACGATCCAGACAGTTCCCCAACTACTTTTGAATGGTCCATATAATTAGGCACCTATTGTTGAACGGTTTAGATTGCTGTCCACTGTAATGGTCTAGATCCCCCACCCCCCCCCCCCCACAAAAAAAAAAAAAAAGAAGTCACCTTTTAGGATGGTCATCTAATTAGGCCTAAAAATGGGTGGTGTGTTATAACAACCCCCTTAGAAAATGTAAAAAATACAAGAATAGGAGCATTCGCATGCGTGAAAATCATGTAACGCAAGCACCCCACACCCACACCCACACCCACACCATTCAGATACCATATGCACAATCACAAGCATGTGCATCCTCAAATCGTGCAAGCATCATGAGCAAGGATATTCTTGACTTTCAAGGAATTCCTCTAACAATCATCAACCATTTATTGTCAGTCAAAACAAAAGGGTATCCATGTCTTTAACCAACCAAGCATCACAAAAGACATGAAGAGTTGGAAAACATATCTATCACCATGGCCAAAAAAGCAAAAAAATAATAATCCAAGCATCATCATCACAGCCTTGCCCCATCTATTCAGGAGTCGAATTTATGAATTCCATTTCACCAATCATCCCGAAGGCCCTGACCCAAGTCAATGATCCTTCATATCTTCTTCATCAACATAGCATTGCCCCATCTCTTTGGGAGTTGGGAGTTATGAATTCCATTTCGCCAATCATTCCTAAGGCCCTAACATCAGTAAGTCAATGATCTTACACATAACATCCTCACCATTATCATAGCTTTGCCCTATCTATTTGGGGAATCAGATATATGAATTCTGTTTCACTGATCATTCTCAAACCCCTAACCTCAATAAGTTAATGATACTTCATATCCCTTCTTGGCACCTGAGATCCAAGTCCTTTTAGATCTTCTTTCCTCTTCTCAGGCCCTTCAACCCAAGTTGATGTTATTCACTTCCTTGCCGGGGATGAGTATCCTCAGTCAAGGTATTCAAAAACAGTTATGCAATAGCCATTGTTACCCGGGGTGGCGGTTTCAGACAACATTGCTGTTACTGAACACCTTGTTCCCATTCTCTTAGCACATGGATGAACAATCTGAAGTGGCTCTCCATCATTTATCAGCTCAGGCCCTTTAACCCTAATCAAAGTTCCTGTCCTAGTCTCCGCCAGTGTTTTAAATATCGACGATAACAGCCGATATATCCCATGATATATCTTGTATCCCACCTGCGCGATACGAAACGCGCGATATGAAACACACAGGTGGTGCTAACATATCCCACCTATTTGATCCAGTGAGCATTTTCAATTTTCGATCCATGTGTTTGTTGTAAATGACGTTAAACCAGTGTCAAATGGTTACAAATCTATGATTCTTCATGTTTTCCATGAAAAATCATGGATTTAGAGCTTCGATTTTGAAATTTGGGGGAGATGGGTCTAAGTTGCGGAAAATTGAGAAAATCAAAATTTCTCAATTTCTCACAAATCAGTTGCAATCTTTGTATCCAATCACAAAATTAAACATGTATGTAACATGATCTACTGATTCTTCTTTTGCTTTTGAATGTATTGTGTGTGTTTCCATACATGTTTTCTTATGTTTATAAATAATATGAATAGACTTTGTAGATACTTGCATCAGTTCAGTTGGAAAGCACATATATTAGGACCCCAAAACAAAGGAAACCCCTATTATGTGTACTCTTTTTTTTTTGGTAATGTTCTGATTTCTGTAAGTGTGTAATGATTCTTTTTCAACAATCCCTAATGTTTCATTGAAAAATTCAGCCAATTTCCCAATGTTCCCATGTTTCCCAATAACAGCCGATACATTATGCAATACAACCGATATATCCTATGCGATAACTAATATTTATCAGTATCCCAAGGGTGCGATACATTACACGATAATGATATTTAAAACATTGGTCTCCGCAAGCATCCGTATCAACATTCACACTTTGCAACGCTTGTCTACTCGCATTGTCTCAACCCCCACACTTTGCCTTTAAATTTCAATGGCATGTAGCTATCACATAGCACTCCAGGGGCACATCTCCACTTCATCCAGCCACCTCTAATGCTATTGGAAACATCCACCTTGATCTCTGCCCTTTTAAATTATAAAGCCATGTTAACAAAACAAGTAAACTTTAAGAATTCTCTAGCCATCAATTTTAACTAAATACCAATGGCTATTCCTACTAAAGTTGCATTCCAAATATTCTAGTTGATTCTGCTAATTGTTGAACCTGTGAATCATAAAAAGCCTTCCTTCCAATCTCGAATTTAGAATTGGAATCTATCAATATATAAATAAAACCATAGCCAAGAAACAAGGGCTCTAGTTATCAATGCCTTCTACAAGCAACAACTTCAATATGATCTACTGCTTAGGTTAGGTCAACTAAAGAATGAATTGCCATTTATATGACATAGATTAAACAACCACAGCATAGTTTTTAAGGATAGCAGCTTACAAAGGGGCACACTCCAGTGGTACCAGTACCACTGTAAGTGTGGTACTGGGCTCTGGTCAACAGTGCATCTTCCACAAGCAACAACTTTGATATGATCTAATGATTAGATTAGGTCCGCTATAGAACACATTGGCATTTATACGATAGTAATTAAACAACCACAGCGTAGTTTTTAAGGATAGCAGCTTACAAAGGGGCACACTCCAGTACCAAGCAGATGTGGGGCCCAGTTATGTATTCACACCATCCAACCCATCTATCAGATGAGTCACCCCAGAAAACCCCGAGAACCAAAAAATCAGGCCAATCCAAAACTACTATTTGGCACAGCAAAGAGACCGATCTGGAAGGGAAACGCCCACCCTTGAATTTCACAAGGATCCACCTAAACAGCCTGAATTTTGTCCTGACCCATCATATGGTCTTGCAGAAGGGTCTGAACAGCCTTGATTATATATATAAAACATGGTGGATCCCCACACTAATCAACGGTGGGCATTTCCTGTCAATATTTCCCTATTCTGTGGCCCATCTGAGTTTTGGATCCGAATGATCTTTGAGCTCTTGGGATTTTCTGAGGTGATGCATCAGATGGACAGGTTGGCTTCCATGAACACACACTGGGCCCCACATCTGCCCAGTAAGACTGGAGCGTTCACCACTTACAAAACTTATATAGAGTGCAAGAGCTTCGAGAATGCCTTGCTACAAAGATTCTTACTGTGATTATTTCCCGTGCAATTCGTCGAGAGAGTTTGTTCCATATTTTGTTGGGAATAGGAACATCTTGAGGAGGGATGCTTGTTTTCAGGTAGGTCCATTCTTCTCGTAAATAACTACAAAGGCACAAGTTACGACACTTCTTAGAAATAAGGAGAAGGAATATATGGGGAGTGCACAACAATAAATATGAGATGTTTAAAACAGAACCAGATAATAGTAATGAAATCACATCAAAACTATTACATAAGGCACTGAATAAACAAGCAAATAATGCTGTGCGAGGTTTTTCTGTATTCTGGTGCAAATTCCTTTATGGACCTGCTTGCGATCATGGTGGACCATTGGATGGGACTGGTTCACTGTGGATTGAAGATGGATCCAGAATAGCGTTGATCAGATGAAAGAATGACTATATATTGGAGAAGCAGCATGCCAAACTATATACTGCATATCTGCAAAATGAGTCTGGAGAAACGGCAGTTACAGCCATTATGACTCTATTTCTCCATGACAGTCATTACAGCCATTATGACATTACTGCCGCTGCCATTACATAACCGTTTTGGAATACATTGGAAATGATAAGAATTAGAATTGAACTCATTTGAAGGAATTTGGTAGTTGCACCAACAGGTAATAAGATGATAGAAAGCAGACTTACATGGTTTGGCCATGTGTAAGAGAGACCAACAACTGCAGGTTGGAGGGAGTCGGAGTGGGTTGGTTCAAATTGAAGGCTCTAACAGGGCAAGGTCAATGCCTAAAGGGGCATGGGTGGAGGTAGTGTGAAAAGATTTGCTGACCTATGTTTAACTGAGGATACGATCCTTTGATAGAGTGAAATGGTGGAACAAGATTTGTGTAGCTGATCACAATTAGTTGGAAAAAAACTTAGATGATGAAGATGATGATGATCTTTTCATCATGATAATGAGTCTAGATACAATAAGTTAAAAAAATTGTCTGTACAAGGATTCAGCTGTCCCACCTATCAATGTTCATGAAAATTCGGTTACTAGCATGATATCCCAATGAATCCAAATGCAGAATCATTGGTCCTGATTCATCTTCCTTTGCTGGCATACAGATAATCGCCAAGCTCCAGTGCTCGCTGATTACATTAAATCACGCCAAATACCACGAAAATGTCAATGGATATCAAAGTCGAAAACACAGCTAAAGGAGGACGATAAGCTATACACTGCACAACGAAGCAAATATCACAAGTCATCCAGCTGCTAACATTTAGTGCCTCCTTTTTTTGCTTTTTTTCTTTTTAAACACGCACACTCACCCCCACACACTCACACCGGGGATTTCACCACCTATGGGTACTCAAACCCTTGGCCAGGTGTTGAAACTCCTACGAGTCTACCACTGGAGCAAGAGTGAGGACCCGCTAACATTTAGTGCCTATGCTAATTAATTCACATATATTTTGGAATTTAAAATATATATAAAAAAAAAAAAAAAAAAAAAAAAACCTTACTCGGCATGTATTGGCAAGAAAATGTAAGCCTTTTGAAATATATTGATGCCTTTCCACCACCTCCTAAACTTCGCGTAAAACATGTCCTTGTCGCTTCTCTACAAATTACAACAAAAGCAAGTTATGAAGAATAGCTAAGCAAGATGAAGAAGAAAAGAATTGGGGGGTTGAAGAGAGAAGTGTGATACAGTGGTGTTCACACTTTGTGGAAAGAGGGGTTTGAGCCATATTAGGTTATAATATTTATATATGTTCCTTATTCTTGTTTGGTTAGCATCAATATTCTGTTCGAATAAGCAAATATGAGCATATTTGTCCAAGTACGACCTGTTTGAATAGGTTTGTATAGATAGACAATTCTGTTGTACTGCCTAACATTTGACAAACACCATGTGTGGACGAGCATATGGTTCGAGTCACATTTGGCATATTGGCACATGGACATGCAACTCGCTTGTAGATTAATATTGGCACATGTTAGTCACATGAAGAAGCACGGTGGCACATGTGGGTTGCTTGAACATGCATGGTGGCACAAGTGGCACAAGAACATGTGAGGAGCTTGAAGTTCAGATGTAGCACATTTGGGATGCTTGAAGATAGGCAGTCTACCTTGTGGCAGATTGACACATGGCTTATGTGGCACATGCATGTATCTACTCATTCGTGTGTTTCCTAATTTGCTTACAAGACATTACTCACTAGTTTCTAAAGTAGCTGAAAACTTAAAGGGGAGGTTAAAGTCCTTTTTTCCCCCCCTTTAATTGCAAAAATCTTGTAAGGATTCATATTGGATTAGAAGGACAGTTTAGGCAGCTTTAGGATTTGGAGCCTTTCAACTATAACCTGTCTAATTATTGTTAACAAAAAGGGAAGAGTTATATATATATATAAATCAAAGTGGACTGGCTGCTCCAACAAAAAGAGTATGGTTAATTCCAGGCCCTCAAGGTCTTGGTTTTCTGTTGGACAGCAGGCTTGGATACAATTGTTATATCATAGACATCTAAAAAACTGGAAATTGTGTATTCCCAACAGGCGCATCACACATGAGGGAACAGTGGAGTTGATAAATCCTCTCATTCCCCGCACTGTTTGCTTGCTTGGTTCAAGGTTGTTTTTTGGAGTTCGTTCTGGAGTTCGTTCTGTCATGTCAAATGGTAACTCTTCCACTTCCCTATAATTTTGCTTGGTTGCTTCGGGGTTATATTTTGGAGTTCTTTCGTGTCAAATGATGTTCGGATTGATTCAGTGGGATCATTATTAGAAAGATGGCATCTTAAGTCATTTATCACCAAGGGGTTGAATATTACCTTGTTTGAGATGGCCTCCTCAAGCTTCTTGTAGAAGTATGTGTTGAAGAAATGATAATCACCTCTCAGCCTACCCGTCGGGGATATTGGCCTCTGAAGATATCTGCCAAAATGAGCAAGCCCATTGTTAGAATTGGAACTTTGTTGCAATTTCATGCGTTAAAGTTCAAATGAGCACCACACAAAAGACATGTCCAAAGTATAGACCTTGGTGGACATTTTACTGAATCACCATCATACATTTCGTATGTTGTTTCTAATCTACTGGCAATGCACAATGATATAAGCTGCCAATGTAATTATGTAACTGAAACTAGTGTGTGATACTGATAACTACGACTAGTAGTGAGAGTAGAATTTCATAACAATCGAATTCATGGGGTGCAGTGCAGACAAGCAACGTGAGAACATCTACCAAACTGTTTAAATATTATTAAATATAAATGCTTCCTAGGCGCTCCCACTTCTTGAATTTTCAAGAACCACCACTTCCTCACACTCTCTCTTGAATGCGCTCCCACTTTGAGCAACTAAGATAGAAATAGCTCATAAAGAGAAGGAACTCATGGCTGAAGACAGATTGTTATACCATTTTCTCCATAATCAGGTGTTGTGCCTGCTCCTAGATGACAACAAAGCCCCTAATCAGAAAATAGCCAAGACGCACAATTAAACATGCCCATGCAATAAGGCTGTAAATGCGGAAACCAAAAGCATCAATCATGAAGACCAGCAAATGAAATAGAGAAAGCCAAGAATGTCAAAAGCTTGTTCACTTGTAAGGCTTCCCTCCCCCAGCCTATCTTTATCTCATGCACCACTCTCTCCCCCCCCCCCCCATATGGACCAAAAAAATAAATAAATAGATAAATAGGAAGGGAGAACACAAAAGCACTCAAAGAAACTTCATTTGGTATCTTTTGCCACTTTCCCCATCCCTTTTATTATTTTGCAATGGCAGGTATGTTTGAACTTTGAACATTAAATGATTTAAATGAATGGGGATGGAGTTAGTGAAATCCTACTAAATGTTAATTGAACCGTCTGGTTTACTACAATACCTTAATGTCTGAGGTAAATTCATATAACAACTGCTAGTGAGAGTAGCATTAAAACATGAGAAACATAAGAACTCCTGTTCCCTCTTTCAACAGAATCCCATGGAAATAGCTCCTTGAATTAACAAAAACAAGAGGGTCTTAGGGAATCTGCGCTTTTTTTCTTTTCTTTTCTTTTCTTTTCTTTTCTTTTTTTTCTTTCTTGAGAATTTCAAGATATTTTATTAAAATAAAACAAATGATAAATATGCTTACCGAATGTAAAAATTCATTATAGTTGATGACAAAGGGGATTCGGGACTTAAGCACTCCATATCTGAGCCACAAAGTTCAACACATTCTGGATCATTCCTGTTCATAAAGAAAATAAATGAGGCAAATGAAAAGATTAAAAAAGCCCTTGCACAGGCTACAACAAAACCAACATAAAGAGATCATAAGAAACAAAGTGCTATGTATCCAAGACAAACAAATCATGGCCCAGCCAGTACCACAGATAAAAGACTATTGTGTACCTTGAGGGGTAGTAGATTTTAGTGTCCTTGATCCTGTAAAAGAACAATACTTGTCAAACAATGGCTGAAACCCACCTAAATAAATTGGCAAACAACACAAAAAGGACAGCAAATACTCGGTACATAAGAGATTTGTAGTATTGCAATTTAGTGTACCATTCTTCTGCTTTGTCTACTTGGTGAATCAACTGTTTTGGCTGTGTAGTCTGTACATCCTCTTCATCCAAAAGAACCACGGTCTGAACCTGTCCAGTAAGTCAGCATTATTTTGATTCATCAAAACCTCACTAAAAGGAAATAGAAGTAAAAATAGCAATAAATTTATATGATTGTCATCTGAGTACATCATTCAGTGATCTTATGTAACACAACTCAAACAACATACAAACCAGAACTGCCAAAAATATCGAGAGAAATAGACAAGTAAAGACAAACCAAAGAGACAATACTGAACGAAAACCATGCATTGTATACAGGTCAAAACAGTCAAACAAAGAATTAGTAAGTCTACAGACCTCCCAAAAACAGGGAAGATCAACAACTAGGGGACAGGCAAGAAAATTAGCATTGTTATTTCAACTTGCTGCTCTTATAGTTGCATGAAGCACGAAGCAGAGCGAAAACATATTCGGGTGCAGAAGCTGAGAAGCGCTTGTTTCAAAGTCTTAGAAAATATAAAACAGCTAGGAAGTAGGAGTGTGAGCAGGAGTCCAAAGTGTGATTTGAAGTGGACACAGCATCCATCAGAAGGATCATGCAACTAAGCTCTTTCTTAGCATGCTTGTGCTATTCTTTGGAGTAAACCAATAGTTCCAATTGTCAATTTTTGAGGCAGCGATATTTTAGGGATCGTAGTTGTTTTCCAAAAAAAGGAAAGAATAATTCCAACATCGGTATGGAATGATTCTATTAGCATGCAACTACAGATATGCAGGACCTGTAAAGAAGCAAAAATAAAAATAAATAAATAAAAAGAAAAGAAAAAAGAAAAAAGAAAAAAAGAAACCTAAGTCCTCCCAATTTTCATGCCTGCAAGGACACTTTAGATTAGGTTCACTGGTATAGAGCAGTTCTGATCAGATTACCATATTAGATAAGTAGAAGTGGAAAGATTGAAGGGGAAGAGAATGAAGAGAGAGAGAGAGAGAGAGAGAGAGAGAGAGAGAGAGAGGATAAAAAGTTTTAGGGCAACAAGTGTTAGCCTAAAGGACTAACACACATGCGCACACACGCACATGCATGTGCATGTATATTGACACATAATTGCATACATTTTCCTACTCAAGCTGGAGCATGGACATTGATCATGCCTAGCTTCAATAAACAAAGAAGATAATGACAATCAGCATGGGCCACCAATCCCCCTCAAAACACAACAGAGTGGGATACAAGATCTTCATTGTTGCTTGTTTGTAGATTGAGCTTTTGTTGTCCGTTACACCTCTTTAAATCGAATGGTATAGCCAAACTCAACAACTATCAAACCACTAGACCCCCATTGTCATGAAAAATCCTTTCAAAGACACGTGCAATATTTTCCATCACATAGCCATTTCTGCTTATATGGCAAAGCTAATCCATGAAAAACTTCATAACAAACTCAAATCTCATCCAAATGACACGGAACTTGTTTTTATAGTTGGAAAACACTCAACTGCAACAGATCCATGTGAACAAGTATCACAAAATTCCTCAAGGAAAACAACATAGTAGAACACATAAATTTGTATTGTTTCCCACTTGTATTTTGCATGAAACACCACAAAAAAACTTACCAAATTCAAGAAAAATCACCATAGATCTTCTAAAATCAAGTTCTTCCAAATTTCATACTTTTTCCCTTCAAAGGACCATCTGATCATACACTTTCTAACGTCATCCGTATGATCGGATAATGCAAGCTGATCTTGGCTCACAATCCATGAGCCAAGGCCGGGCTCATTAAGCCCCACAGTTGGCCCATCAATAAAGAGAAGCCTCCTATTTAGATAGCTAGATACCAAAAATCAACTAGCTGTGCAATAATCAGTCAGTCAAATCTTCTTAATTGCATTCTTATTCCTTGGACATCCCTTTATTACTTTTCCATTTTTGTAATAAGTTATTAGTTGTCAATGACATTATGAATCTTCCTTATTTGTATGTCTCAAAGCTTATTCAAGGGACTAGAATGAGTATTATGAAGGCACCTTGGAAATTAATAAAATTTTCTAGTTATTATTTTGCTTTGTTCGCAATTCTTGTGCTTAGTTTGAAGACATTTGGGTGAACCCTTCCCATTAGCTAGCTGCACTAGTTTAGTATCAAAGCAGGTCCCAATGGCTAGGTTGACGGCTTGGATTAACAACAGCATTTTTCCATGGAAAATTAAATAATGATCCACCAAGACTGTTTATTTCTTTTTCTGTGGTGCAGATTCCTTTAGGGTCAGCTTGGGCGATGGGATTAGAAGGGATTAGGTGAGATGGGATTCATCTGGTCCCGTGCCAATTCCACTCCATGTTTGCACTAGGACTGGACCAATAAAAATTAGAAACCAAACGATGTCAAAGGGAAATAAAATCAACTACTCATGCATAAAAAATCAGTCTCTAATCTAAGGGATTCCCTAATTTCAATTCAAGGAACCCTAAGGTGATAGAAAGGGGCAAATCAATTAGGGATCATGTAATCTAGGGTTATGATTCATGAAAAACGGCTATGAGAGGATAAAAGAGGATAAAAACCTGAGCCAAAAGATGATCCCGCGTGTGGACAGCAACAATGGCTCAGACGGACGTGCGCGTGATCCCGGCCGCACGTGTGTGGGGCCCACTATTCAGAAAAAGGCCACCTTGACCCTGGTCGGCCAGGGATGAACTCCAAAACTTTCAAATTTTAGCTCGATCCGATGTACGGTTTGTGCGTAGTGCTCCGCCGAAGTTTTAGCTCGCCTGCGGGCCGAAATCTGGAAACCTGCTTCAATGAAGAAATCTAATGCAACAAAAGGACAAATTCGAAGTACGGAGGAAGATGAGATATATGGATGGGAGAGGGTAGGGACGGATGTGGATAGATGTGGCTTCACACCACGTAGTTAGCCCTTCGAAAATGGAGGGCTTCGCACCCACTTTTGAATTCTTCCACAACTCACGAAGAGAGCGTAAAAATAAAGTAGGAATTTTTTTATTAACTTCAATTGAATGAAAAGAACTACAAGGGGCGGCCTATTTATAGGAGAACCCTATACAAAAACTCGCACCATGTGCGACACCAACTCTGCGATGAAGTAAACTAAAATAAAAACCAAACGAGGAAATCTAAAGCGTTCACTTGCTCTAAATAATAACAATAAGCAAAACTTAAAATATAAAACCAATTTGACGAGTGGGCCACGATCATGAGATCCCATGGTGGGCTTTTCTTGACAATCGGGCCACTTTTCTGAACCAAAACTTGACTTCTAGCTAGGAGGCCCTTCCTGGACGTCGTCATCGAGACAGATCGATGGTGGGGTAGCTGCACTAGTTTAGTATCAAAGCAGGTCCCAATGGCTAGGTTGACGGCTTGGATTAACAACAGCCATGATATTTTGTTTTTTGGTTCTTTAATCATAAATTTCTGCATTTTTTTCCCTTTATTTTCTTCCCTACATCCATCTCTCCTACCCCCATGCACTTTTTTATTTTCTTTTACAAAGCCCAAAAGTCCAATTGACAAGGGGAGACTTTGCTGAAATTTGGCAGCCATCTACCCTCCAAAATCCAGCCCAATAACCGCCCATTAAAATCCCCCCCAAAATGGCCCTATTCTAACCAATTAAAACCCCTAAAATTAGCCCAATTCTAGCCCATTAAAAGCCCCCCAAAATTAGTCATATTCCAACCCCATTAAAACCCCCAAAAATCAGCCCCGTTCCAACCCATTAAAAGCCCTAAAAATCAACCTCATTCCAGCCCACTAAACCCCCCAACAACCCCCCCCCCCCCCCCCAAAAAAAATAAAATAAAATAAAATAAAAAATCAGCCCTATCCTAACCCATTAAAAACACCCCGAAACCAGCCCCATTCTAACCCACTAAAATAATTTGTAAAAAAGAAGAAGAAGAGCCTATTCCAATCTAAATCCAACTCATTAACAACTCAGATACAACCTCCATTAACAATCTTTTGTTCTACACTGGAGACCGCCATATAGTTTGTCCATTACTTTCCAATAGCACCCCCGAAACAATGTCTACCGGTAGTGGTAACATATATCGAAGGAGGCTTACTGATCATCAACAAGACAATTGTATCACCAAGTCATTCACAAGGGTAGCCAGCACAGAAAATGCTATTGAACAGTCCAAATCCGGCCCTTGTTCCAACCCATTAACAATCTTTGTTCTACACTAAAGACTACCATATAGTCTTGTCCATTACTTTCTGACAGCCATAGTGGTAACATGTATCGAGGGAGGCTTGCCGACCAAAAGTGAGACAATTGCATCGCCAAGCTACACAAGGGCAGCCAGCCTGGAAACCGTTGTTGACCAAATACGTGGAAAACAACATGGAGAGCAACATAATCCCACTGGAGATTCTGATGGTGACCCAAATCTACAACTAGGGTTCCAGACAGAACCTTTGGTGAATCAAAATGGTAAGGAGTTTGTTTATGATTTTATGCAATGCCTCTATTTATGACTTCATGCAATAGCTCTTTGCAGGGAGAGCCCGTGACATTTTGATAGAGACACCCAAGAAACACGATATCACTAAAAAATACAAGTTGAAGTTCCAGACTTCATGGGTCGTCTTGAAGTAAAGGCTTTTGTCAATTGGATTACAATTCTTGTAGATTATTTTGCATGGTAATATGGACGATGTTCAGCGAGTGGCCTTTGTTAAGGTCAAGCTGAAGGACCCAACAAAAATCCAATGGTGAAGCATTGACGACAACAATTTCATCATGGGTCATTTTGCTATTACCAGGTGGGCCAACATGAGAGAGAAACTAAAAAGTATTTGCCTTCACATGAACACTCTTCTCCAAGTGCTCCTTATGTTCAAACATGTAACTTTATCGGTGGATGACTACACTGAGAAGTTCAATGAACTTTTAGTCCATTGTAAGTTTGCAAATGTTCAAACATGTAACTTTATTGGTGGATGACTACACTGAGAAGTTCAATGAACTTTCAGTCCATTGAAAGTTTGCAAAGACAGACCACATAACAACTAACTGTTATCGGGTAGGGTTAGACCAAGAGATCCAGTGTGAGATGGTTATGTATGATTTTGAGTCAGTCAAAGATGTTCACCAGAAGGCTCAACGAGTTAAACAGAAGTTGCGGCAACACACTCTTTAATGCTTTAGCTCTTCGACTGGGGAGACTAGGGAACCTTCCGTAAGAAAAGGTCTGGATCTACATTTTAACCAGACTACACTGCACGGCTATCGGCCACCTCCTTACCATTTTCAGTTGCACCCACAAATACAGACTCCATTTTTAAGGCAGCCACAACCTTTGCAATGCCCTCCACCACAAAATTCATACCAAATACAACTAGCACTGCAGGGACATAACACCAAAGGGCAAGGCCCTAATCCTAATTTTCCCCTTAGGTTATAACAATGGGGTGTTGAATATTATTGGTGTGGATAACTAGAATACTTTTATAATGTGTATCTGCAAGCCAGAAACCTCCACTACTTTAGTAATGAGAACCTCTAATACCCGGACGACCTAGAGTTTTACGATGAGCACATTGAGATGGAACAACCCTATGTAAAGCTAGCATCATAGCCAAAGGACTCCCCTGCTGAAACTGAGGTCTAAGCTGAAGTTGAAAGCTCTATTCTTATCATATACTGCCTCCTTACGTGCAAGTGGAAGATTGGTGACGGACCACGGTTTTTCGTACATGGGTAGAGGTGTACATGAACCGAGCTAGCTCGGTTAGCTCGCTCGACTCGACTCGAAAAAGCTTGATTCGACTCGGTTCGAAGCTGAGTTCGAGCCAAGTTGAGCTGATTTTTTTAGCTCGAAAATGAGTTCGAGCTGGCCCCAGCTCGACTTGACTCGGATCGAACTCGACTCGAATCGAACATGGATCGAACCAGTTTGGTGACTCGGTTACTTTGATATTGATGTTGCTCACCAAGTGTTTGATGAAATGGCTCAAAGAAGTGTGGCCGGTGGCAAGGAAGGAATGTATATGAAACCAACACCCTTTTTTTTTCTTGATTTTTATGTTGCTTAGGTGTTTGACAAAATATCTGTAAAATCATTGTTGTTATCTCAAATATAGTGAGATTTTGAAGGTGTAGTCCAAGTGTTTGTGAAAATGCTGCAATGGCGAACTCGGCTCAATCTTGGCTCGATCTCGGCTCGAACTGGCCCGAGCTGCTAACCGAACCGAGCCGAGCTAGCCGGTCAGGCTGGAGAACCGAGCCGAGCCGAGTTCGAGCTAAGGTCAGCTAGTGGCCGAGCCGAGTCAAGCTGGAGGCCAGCTCGACTCGGTTTGACTTGATGTACACCCTTATACACGGGAAAAATGCCAAGATAGGTTATGTAATATAATCATCGATGGTGGTAGTGCAATTAACATTGTCACTAAAGAAGTGATTGATAAGCTCAAATTGTTAATGGAAAGGCATCTAAAATCATATAAGGTTTTGTGGGTTGATGGCACTGCCATCCGTGTGATTTGAAGGTGTTTGGTACCCTTTAAAATCGGCATCTATGGGAACGACATGGTGTGAGTGACATAATTTCGATGAATGTCGCCCACATCCTTCTTAGTCGACCTTGACTCTTTGACCGAAAGATACAAAGCGACGATGAGGCTAACAAGCACCTTGAATCTTTGACCGAAAGGTACAAAGCAATGGTGAGGCTAACAGGCATACTTTCCTATATCTTGGTCATTGTATCCATCTTTGTCTATTATAGCCTATGTCGCCCCCTTCATCTACGCTCCCATCGTCGATATCAGTTGCTCTCCTAACTCGCGCATTCTCATTATGTGGAAGTTTGTAGAAGCAGGCATAGAGAAGAGCGTAATGTTCGCTCCAGTCACAAAACAAGTACAAGAACCTATTTTTTTAAAGGTGGGTGCAAGAGCTTGTTACTAACTAGGTTGAGCCTATTACTGACGAAGTCAAATCCACATTGCATGACTTTCAAGATTTGCCCTTGATGATCTGTCCGAGGAGTTGGCTCCACTGCAGGATTTCAGCACACCATATATTTGGTTCTTGGAGCATCCTCACCTAACTTCCTAACATATTGAATGAGTCCCGCCGAGCGCACCGAGTTAAAGCGTCAAGTTGATGACAAATGGCTATATCCGAGAGAGCCTCAGTTTATGTGTTATGACCCGCGAGAAGGATGGGAGTTGGTGTACTTGTGTAGATAGACAAGCTATTAATAAAATCACAGTAAAGTACCACTTTTCCATTCCTCAGTTTGATGATATGCCAGACTTGATGCCAAGTGTTAGCATCTTCTCCAAAATTTATTTTCACAATGGATACCACTAGATCCGCATCCGACCTGACGACGAATGGAAGACGGCATTTAAAATGAAGAACGATCTCTCTCTCTCTCTCTCTCTCTCTCTCTCTCTCTCTCTCTCTCTCTCTCTCTCTCTCTCTCTCTCTATATATATATATATATATATATATATATATATACATATATATATATATATATGAGTAGGTGTGGGGCTGTGTAACAGCAAAAGCCCTAGCCATTTCTTCTTCTTTCTTCTTCTATTTTCCTCCTTGTTCTCCTCCAATCTCCTACTATATTGAGTCTGCCAAGTTATCGAGCTGACTCAACAAGTCTTGACCGAATCAAGCTCAAAGACTGAATTTCTAAGAGAGTTTGCTCGAAATATCATCGAGTGGTAGGCTTGAGTTTCGAGTCAAGTCAAAAAAAATTTAGATCTATGGTAAAGATGAATTCATAAAATAAGACAAGGCTATGGTTGTGGTGATGTGGTGATACCTTAATGCAGGCATCATGGTTGGTATACCCAAGTGGCTGGAGAGGGGGGAAAATGTAGAAATAGGGCATCTAACTGGGAACTTAACAAAAGGAACCACAACATGAGAAATCTTGGCAAAAGGAACTTTATACTCCAAATGATAATTGCACCTGATGAAGAGTCCATTATTTCATAGCAAAAACAATGACCAGCATTAAAAAGCAACTACAGCAAATGTCACATCATAGTTTGTTTTTACTTCTATGCATGTGCAACTAGACATTGATAAGGACTGAGTTCCATCATCTTTCAGCTTCACTGTCTTCTAGTGGCCTGTTTTCCTTGAGGTGAAGAAACCACATCCGAAGTCTCCTTCTGTTCTAATGCTTGGATCTCCTCTTGTATAGTATCTCTTAAGAATTGTTGATGAGAATCTTCAGCCTAAGAAAATGGTTGGTGAAAAGATTCCAACTAAGAGAGTGACAACTGCCACTGTAGACTCATATACACACATAAAAACTAAAAGCAAGAACAGTTTACATAGTGGAAATGAAGTTTCATTTGGAAATCTTAAAGGGAATGACGGAGATTCCATTTCATCGACGAATGAAGATTCTCAACAAAAAAAAAGAAGCCCAAGAATAAGTCAATAGTTCCACATCATGAGGGCTTGCAAGGCCATTTCAGTGGAAAAAATAGAACTGAAAGCAGACATACCTTCCTACTCCTCAAATCACGAGAAGTTTGAACTGGAGAAGAAATCCTCCTAGCAAAGAGTTATATAGTACATGTTAGAAAAGCATTTACCTACCATGCATAAGAGGAGAAGAGGAATGCAACAAGAGCATCCTTATTGAGAGAAAAAATGGAAACACTTCTCATATGCGAGCTTACTTAGAACTTTGGAATGAGAAGATAAATCCAAAATGGGAGCCCACTTACAACATGGATGTCTCCTTTTATTTTATTTTTATTACAATTGTTTTCTCAATGCTAAACACTTCTCATATGTGAGCTTGCAAACAGCTTTGGAATAAAACATAAGTCCAAAACGGGAGCCCATGTAAAGCATTGACGTCTCCATTTACTTTATTATTTTTTTGAACGTTACATGCAATGAAACAAAGATGTCCATAAGTGAAAAACCACTATAGTATTAATGGTTTGCTAGCCCCACACACGGCACATATACCTGGCAAGCGAATGGGATATCCGAGCTATGGTAAAGGTTCACCCTATTGCAAAGATTAACATAGCCAAGAATCAAGCTTGTCACTCGTAAGAGGGGTCATCCCTATACCGAAACATACACGTGTGGCCTGCCTGACCATTCTTACTTTTGTCTATATTCATTTTCACAATATAGGCCACCTCATATACCACCAAGATAACCCACAGTTTTGTTATGTGTTGCATGTAAAGGCACACAAAGGGCTAGCAAACGTCATGAGTATCAATCAAAGAATATATTAGATTACAAAATCTGTGGCTCCTCAATGAAATTACTATGGAAAATGAAAACAAGTAATACATTTTCCATCATTTTTTGGGAAGAGTAATTTCCAGCAATATTTTAAACATTAGACGTCACTGATCTTATTTTGAGAGAAGCTAGCACTGACCATGCAAAAAATAAAGCAACCAATAAAGTTCATATAAACATTTTACTGAAGAACTAACATAAAATGTCAAAGGCAAGTGGATCCACTTCCCATTATTGGGTCCCAATTGCTAGAGCTGCAACTTGGGGCGGGCCCAACTGGATTGGCCAGTTGTTAACTCTGACGATTTGGGGTGGGCCCAACTGGATTGACCAGTTGTTAACTCTGATGACTTGGGGCGGGCCCAACTGGATTGGTCAATTTTTAACTCTGACAGGTCTGGCTTAACACAGATGTCCCACAATCAGGCCAGCTCACTCTTTGCGTCTGTCCACCAATGGTTGACGTACAACTCACACCTGGACCACCTGAGGCGCAGACTGGCCCAATCTTTGACCCAGATAACATCACTGCTTGGACCCACCTGATGGGTGTCGCCTATGCATCACGTCTGCCATGTTGGCATGTAGGGGCATCTGATGTCGGACAAAGTAGATGTGTACGTAAGTAACATCCTCTTTCTTAGACTGTAGTGAGTCATCCACCAATATCTGTACATCCAGTAGACTGTTGAAACCATGGTGCATTGTGGATGGATCATATCCTTGAAATTAAACTGATACGAGACAAGTATCATTACCCAATTGGTAACCCCTAAAAGGATGACATAGAAAAAAGAAGCCAGCACTCCATGTCAAATTACTAATATGAGATGGGCTGATCACTATGGTCTCCAGGCTACTCTCCCTTCCATGTGGGGCCTACAATTTTCTATGGTCCAATGATCTTCGTTTGGGTCATTGGAAAATTTGCTTAAGAGATGGATTTCCATCCCCTAGAAATGGATTTCCATTTACTATGTTGGGATATCAGATATGGATTAGCTAATGTCAAGCAACAAATCCTAAAAGCATTTAAAAAAAAAAAAAAAAAACTCACCAATTTTGACAAAAATCACTTAGTGGTCACCATGTCAAACTCATCATCTATGTCAATGTCTGTAAACAACGTGGAATTTAATATGTCATATATTAGTACTTAATATTTAAGTTAACTTACCAATTTTGACAAAAATCACCTAGCGGTCACCATGTCAAACTCATCATCTATGCCAATGTCTGTAAACACCGTGGAATTTAATATGTCATATATTAGTATTTAATATTTAAGTTAAAATATTATTAGTTGGGATTTTTTTGAAAGGTAATTATTAGTTGGGAAATTATGAGAATGCCCTTGGATAATTGGGTACAAGGACACAAATATGGTAATGTCCCCATCCAACCCACTTAGAAGTCAGATAATCGAGTAAAACTTTTTGAATTGGGTAAGCATCCATATCCAAATCTGATTTTCTTGGGTCGGATATCTCGAGTAATTGAGTAAGCAAATATGCATTGCCATCCCTACTCTACTCTATTCTTAGGGCCTGTTTGGATTACCAATTACCATGGTAATGCAAAAGGAAAAGTGCAATGATTACAAATTCATTTACCTGTCTCTGAACAACATCTGCATTTGACTGTTGATTCCCGTGTTCGGTTGATCAGTAGTAAAATTGCAATGATGGCAATTTTCCATTACCTTAATGTCAAATCATCACATCCATACACCAATGTTGTTGTTTGGATTCGAGATTTCCATGGTAATGCTATGAAAAAGTGCAATGATTACAAATTCATTTACTCGTCTCCTAAAAGCACCTGCATTTGATTGACGATTCCCATGTTTGGTTTGGCGGTGGTAAAATCATGATGATGACATTTTTCCTTTACATTACTATGGTAACTTGTAATCCAAACAGTCCCTTCGACAACCTTTTCCTTAGGGCCTATTTGGATTGTGGTAAAATAAAATAAAATTACTAATGATCATCCAATGATGGATTTGGATGGTCTAGTGATTATCCAATGATGGATTCCCATGGATTCCATGAGCACTATTCAAACATGGATTTGCATGGATTTCAATTTTGGGAATCTTGTTTGATAGCATGTGGAAATCTCATATTTGATGCAGGACAATTAACCACTTGCTCTAAAAGCTCGAACTGTTAGAGCATTGGGAATTAATCCCTTTATCTCATAGCCCAGGCCCACATCTAATGGGTTAGGACCTCAGTCGAACCCCCCTCGTGGGCCCCAAATCACATGGGTACTGCCTCGAATGCCGCCTCACACGAGCCACCCGAATCACACAGGTGGAGCCCACCTCTCCCAAGCCACCCGCCTCACACAAGCCGCCCACCCCGAGTGTCCCTACATCCCACAGGCTATCCCACTTGAGCCCGGTGTGAAAATGCCCCTGCATTAATCACCCCCGGTGAGGAGTCTCGAACCCAAGACCTCCCGCTCGGATACCAATTTGATGCAGGACAATTAACCACTTGCTCTAAAAATATTCCTCTAACAATGCTCAACTCGTATCTCGTTCGTGAGAAGTTGACTATGGAAAAGGCTAATGATTGTTGTGTCCAATCTCACTATTGCCTTTTATGTCCAACTACGCAAAAGGCCCAAAAGATGTAAAGTTTTTTTTTTTTGTTTTTTTGTTTTTTTTTGTAATTGCATCTTTTTTCCTACAATCCAAATAGGCCAGTGTACCACGAGCATATGTAGAAGAGGTGAGTAGAGGCACATGTACCAACATGACACATGTGAGCAAAATACCTCATTTTCTCCTCATATGCATTCAGTTTTTTTCAATGATTTCCAAGGTAGGATGCAGATTAACTTTGTGCATGGGTTTCATCCAACAAGATTAAAAAGAGCTAAATAGGCAGGCAAATAGGGCAGTAAGAAGAAAATCTGCTAGTAAACTCTTCATTAGAACGACCCAATAATTTCAAGATAAATTACATAGATGCATCACGTAAAGGGGAAAAGAGCTATGCCAATGAGTGCGACATTAGCAACTGCAGCTAATATAACAGTAGTACAGAGTTAAATATCCATTTATGTTAACAAAGCCAGGGGAAAAGAGCTATGCCAATGAGTGCGACATTAGCAACTGCAGCTAATATAACAGTAGTACAGGGTTAAATATCCATTTATGTTAACAAAGCCATACTAGTATATAACACTGAACAATCAAGCTACTGTAAGAAACTAAAAGGCATACTTCTTAGAGAAATGGCTGGACAAGTTTTCCTCCGGATGCAAAGTAGAATAACTGGAAGAAGCAATAACCTTGTGATTGCCACTTGTAGGTCCATGTCTATCTATATTGGTCGATAAACTGCTAGGGCATCGAAAAGGCACTGGTCTTGAAGACATCATAGTCCCCTGTCTTTCACTGGTTGCCAATTTTCCACTTCGTTTCCCATTCTTGTGCTTACCTCGGCCAAAATATCTCAGTTCCGAATCAAATGCATCACGGGTACAACTGCCTGACTGGTGACAGGAAATAGAAGTTTTTTCATGCAATCAGTTACAGTGGCCACTAAAAGATCAGGGCGCATCAGCTAGATCAATAGCTTCTCACCTTGTCATCCAGTCGTTTCGTAAAACATTGGCCAAATGACTGTGAATGAGAATTTGGAGTTGGTTGCTTTGGGCTGAAGGCATGGGATGCACCTGCGAACGTCCATGGCATCAGCAATTTGGGGAAGTATAAAGCCAAAGAAAGTAAAGGTGAGTTAAGTTCTTTTAAAGCACCTATAACGAAGTGGAAGAAGTTCGTAGTCAATCGAAATAGATTACTGGAATTAAGCATGTGCTCAGGTGATGATGCTTATTGGTTATCACATCAGAAGCATAAATGAAGAAGTCCGTAATCAATCAAACAACAATTGTGGTTTGGTGGGAAGCCCAAAAGAGGACATAGAAACACATTTGTGGGTTCTGATACAAATTCGATTGGATGTTGACAACACCAGAACTTGGGTTTCTGATATTTTACACGTCCCATAATATCTGCTCAACAAGAGCTATGTTCTAGGGAAGTTAATTTGAAAAATGCAACTTCATTTTAACATTATATTTCAGCATTTAACTTTTGTGATGGGATAGAACTTAGTTGTTGTTTACTAATGTTATAGTTTTATACTTTTATTAGGATTAGGATTTGGGTTTAGTTGTTCAAGGCGGTTTATTTTTAGAGTCTCCTTTGGCTACAATTATCTTCTACTAACTATATCAGTTACCTACTTTTTTTAGGTTTATGATTGTGGTAGTCTTTGCATTTGGGAAGTTATAAATGCAATAGATTTGCCATTTGGAGTGGAACAAGAGTTTGAAGAGTCAGACTTGGATGTCTCCCAGTGCCATGTCTTTAGACAGGCCAACAAGGAAGCAGATTCCCTTGCAAGAGATGGAGCATCACTCATTTTGGGGAGCTAGCTTAGCCTTTTTCTTTCGTTTTGTTATTTCGTTTCGGTTATAGAAATGAGTTTTGGAGAGCGTAGAAATATTTCCTGTAAGTAAATAGAAGCATCATCATCGCTTCCAATGTCAAGAGATTCAACGCGCGCGCGTGCGCATACACACACACACACAGGGTGCATGCAGTAAAGTATCACATGAATCAATATTTTATCTCACCAGATAAGCTTGAGCTTTGGGATTGCATGGGCTTCTCACATTCATCAGCATCCTGTGAGCCAAAAAAATGACATTTTATGAAGAACTTGGTGAAGAACATTACAGCATGGCAAGTATCACCATAATAGCTTAAACAAACAGAACACAACATATAAAAATAAATAAATAAGGGTGATAGGAAAACATGGATTTCTTCAAGACTGTCAACATCTCCATAAAAGCTTAAGAGGTCATTTGGATGCCTATAAAACTTTAAGTTGTAAACACTTACACTTGAAACTCAGGTGTGTCATATTTGGCTTTAAGCTATAAATGTTTACAAATGAACACTTGCTTGTGTTTAGATAACTTGTAAATTGTTCATAACCTATAATAGGGTATTCACACCAGATAAAGCTTTGAGCGGTACATTCCTATAAATCTTCAAATAACATAGAAGGGTTTCATTTGAGATGGATCATTGAGTCAAGCATATCTCAATAAAGCCTAGGACAAATCCTTATGCCAAACCAAGCATTGAGATCGTGGCCCATTGATTTGACAAACAAATGTCCATCAAACAGACATTAGGATTTAACAGTAGGAAGTACTGAAATTTTGCTTTCATGGCATACAAATAATTCAAACTAAACCAACCAAATTTGTGAGCAATAGCTAAGATGTATCGTGAACCAAAAAAAAAAAAAAATTCTTATATGAGTATCAAAATATGAGATTATTGGACCCTTATTTGACTATCAAAATATGTGATTACTAGACCCTTTTTTTTTTTTCTGTTTTTTTTGAAGACACAGGGTGAGCAATAGCTAAGATGTATCATGAACCAAAAAAACAAAACTCTTATTTGACTATCAAAATATGTGATTACTAGACCCTTATTGGCTGTTAGAAATGAAAAATATCCAATAGCCTTACTTCAAAAAGAAGATGTAGACAAAGAAGAGGAAGAAAGAAAGAAAAAAGGCGACAATGTTCAGGGGTTAGGAATTTTTTTATATTCAAAGATAATGCAATATTATTAAAAGGCCAAGGCTTAAATAAATAAATAAATAAGCAAAGCGAAGAAAAAGAAAGACAAACAACAAAAGAAAAAACAGAAAAGAAAACAAAAGGAACAAAAGTAGAATACAACAGGGGCTAACCCCACCCAACCATACCTAGAAACAACTCAAGGAGCCAATTCCCTAGTATACAAGGCAACCCGACTACAGACCCCACTCAGGGGTTCGGATTGCTCAACCAACCAAATTCTTAACCTATAAGGTAATGACAGTGGGTTCCACAATCCAGTCAGTTTGATTTGGGTTAGCATACACCACATGTACAATTTCCAAGTGCCTGTATATCAAACGTCATACATAGCCAAAGCATCAAACAACACTCCTTTCAAGAAAAAGAAAGAGAAAGACTGTTTCTGCCCACAGAGAGAGGAGTTTGGCAACGATTGAAGACTCAGAGGAAGAGATTTCAGGTATTTGAACAGTCAGTATTTTCGTATAAGGTTTTGGGAATTATACTCAAAGTAGGGAATGAGATAGGATGCGGTTGCCAAAGGTAGTGAAGGCAAGTAAGGATAGAGAGAGCCGTTGGGGGAGATGGTGAGAACCCCTGCTCCCTTTACAATCATCTTTCTAAAAATTAGCCATTAGCTTGAAACATGGCATTTTGCCAGGTTTCTTCTGCAGCTGAAAGTTGTAAAGCCTTTAGTAATATCCTCTACTATGTCTTTACCTGCAAACCCTTTACAACTAAAGCATTTCACAGGCATCCAAACAACCCAAACCGAATGGAACCAAGTTAGAAAATGGTTATCAGCAGATTCCTTCAATACTACCACCATCCCACAGTCTAAATAGCCAAAAAAATGAATAGCGCAGACTATACAAAAATGAAGAGGAGAGAGAGAGAGAGAGAGAGAGAGAGAGAGAGAGAGAGAGAGAGAGAGAGAGCCAAAAGAGTCATCTGTAAACATGGATTTCTTCAAGATTGGCAACGTTCCGTGAACAAAAGTAGCTCAAGACAAACAGAAAAAATGATGGGGGAAAAAAAATCAAAAGAGTCGTCAAGAAACAAGAAACATGGACACTCCGCTTTTTAAAAAATGGAATCCAGCATTTTAAAAAATGAAGAAAAATCAAAAGTGTCAGGAAGTTTTATGGATATCTCAATGACTCTCAAAATTCCCCAATTGAATTAACTCATAACTAAAATTCAGAAATGAAAGGGAATATATATATATATATATATATATATATATATATATATATATATATATATATACACACACACACACACACGATACAAAAACAGGAACTTCTTCGAGATTACTGATATTCCAAAATCAAATTAGCCCAAAAAAAAAAGGCCCAAACCTGATAAAAATGGAATCCAATACACAAAACTGAAGAAAAATAAAAAGGATCATGAAAATACATGACTTCTTGAAGACCATCAAAACTCCCCAGTCGAATTAGCTCGAAACAAACATAACCAAGGTGCAGAAATGAAGAAATAAAAAATCAAAATACAGTACAAAAACATGAACTTCTTCAAGATCACCGACGTTCCACAATCAAACCAGCACAGGTTTCTTGAAGACAGTACTCAGAAAACGAAGAAAAGTCTGGAATTATCAGAGAGAATAAAAAATAAAGCAGCTTTCTACTGGAAAAGGAGAACCAGACCTTCTGCAGCCGTTGCAGCTTCCTCCGCTCTCGCTCGGCTTCCAGCTGCTTGAAGCAGGCCTGGTATTTTGCACCCTTGTCGGGCAATCTCAACATCATAGACATGTTGCCTTGCATCCTTTGGATCTTCTCATCGAGCTGCCGATCGGAGAGATATTCAACATTGTCTTTCTGCAGTGGATCGCTGTTGACATTGTCTTTCTGTGGTGGATCGGGGGGGACGATAGCCAATTCGGGAAGTGGGCCGTGATCGTTGCCCGGCAAGAGCTGGTCCCAGTCAAGTTTTAGAGGTGTTCCTGCCATGTGGGCTGGAAGGAGGAGGAGAGAGTGAGAAGGAGAAGAACTTTGGAGGAGATGAGGGTGTTTTGGGAAGAAACGGAGGGCATTTCAGGAAGAAAACAGGGTAAGGAAGGAAGAATGGCGATTTTATAGAAGGGTGTTTTGGAGGACCAGAATCCTCTGCAACTCCGTGTTTTACACAGCACGTACAACACCCTAGCTCTGTGGGGCCCGCCATGTTGACTATGGAAAATTCCACTCCGTCCATCGGGTTCTATCCTCGATTCTAGACTGTTTGGGAAAAAATTCAGCAAGATCCACGACTCAGGTGGACCACACCACAGTGAACAATGGGATTGGACGCATTTTGGCTGATAACCCGAACACCAGCCAGTTATTCGGTGTCAAAGATATGTGCCCCATCATGATTTATGTGTTTTATCCGGTCAATCCATTTTTCTAGCTCATTTCTGGAGATGAGCCGGAAATCTATGCAATCCAAATCTCACGTGGATCACACCACATAAAACAATGGAGAGAAGGATGTCCCATTGAAACCTTCCTAGGTCATATTAATGTTTATCTGTCATCTAACCTGTTTATAATGTGACACAGACCCACATGGATTGATAGTTATAATGTGACACAGACCCACATGGATTGAGTATCACCACTACCATGACTTAACCAAATTGTATTAAAAGGAGCATTCATTGGGCCATCATATATCAACCCCGAAATCTCATCAGGGTTGAGGCAGTCGACCATTAGAGATTCTGATGATTATTTCTGGGGAGAAAGGGGGCAGTCGACCAAACTTTGCAAAAAATTGAAGATTCAGATGATTTCTTATTATAAATGACTTCTGAGGGATTTTATGAGCCTAACATCAAATGGTTCATTAAAATAGAATATTTAACTTGTAGTCACCATTAGCTAAATTAACTTTAGATTTATGCAATTGATTAGACTTTTCATAATCTAAAAAATTAGAGAATTCGATGATTACCTATCATAAATGACTCGTGATCTTTGATACAGAATTCTGCGTAAAGGACCACGACGACAAAGATGTAAAGTGTTAGTCACATTCTCTACTTGTACTTATGTTTGGTCTCTATTATATGAAAATCAATGAATTGGAAGGAATTTGATAGGCCTAACATCAAATGGTGTGATAAAACAAAATGCAATGTAACGATGCAATGTCCAACTCAAGAGTAATAGTGGGGGATTGGAAAGGGCAATCCACCAAGGCCTTTTTACTTAAGAGAGACGATAAATAAATAAAAACATATTCTAGTTGGTTCGAGTTTTTTATGTGGCCAGATCTTGGAAACCAGCAAGCTACATAGCATACACTCGAATCGACTAAAGCATCAAAGATATTAAGAAGGGGCATGTTGGTATTTATAATCTAATAATGACAAAAATTAATGGAATGGAATGCCTAACTTAAGAGTGGGAGTGAGGGATCAAAACATTGGCAATTCGTCAAACTTGTCAATCTAAGAGGAACGGAAAAAAAAAAAACCCATGGTCAGTCCAAGTTTTTTGTGTAGCAATATCCAAATAAACCAACAAGACCCAAAGTATATACTCAAATAGACTATAGAGTTAGGGGACTGGAGAGAGAATGGGTGTTGTGACTAGTTATAATGATAATAAAAAATCAACAAGTGTACCACGTGAGGTGACTAACAAAATGGCGATGCGGGAGAGGGAGGAAGAGACCATATACTCTTCATATAAGAGATGGACAAATATCTTAAACCCGATCCTATTTTGTAAGATTTGGATGTTGAAATGACTTGTATTGGTTGGATGGAGGCTTTAAATGGACTGAACTGGCTTGAATATGAATTAGACTTTGGATAAATGACTTATATTGACTAGATTTGTTTTTTTTTTTTCCTTGCTTAGAGGATCATCATCAAGCAATAGATTGGATTGATTAGATTGGGTTAGTGGGTTTGATTGGTTTGGATGGGCTAAATGGGCTATGCTGATTGGATAAACTATACTAAGTGAGTAGGTTGGGCAAAGTGGTTGGGAAAGAGGGGGCTATGTTAGTTGAAATGGATGGGTTAAGCTTGGGCTAGATGAGCTAAGTTTGGGAAGAGATAGTTAGGTTAGATGACGGCCCTCTCTTTCTTTTACTCTTTATATGTTGGTGTATATTGAGAATAAATGAGGTGAGTGATATTTAAGGTAAGGGAATGACAACTTGGTAATATGGGAGTATGTGGGGGGCAAACATGTCAAATGGGCCATGAGATTTGATAATAGAGTTTGGTGCCGCGTGGCATCCTCTCATTAGCTCTTATGGTAGTAGGTGTAATTAAAAAGAATTTCAATAGCATTCGTGGAAAGAATTGACTTTTGAACGTGTTCTCACTTGGATGAGTCTCCTCTTGATGCACCTCTTGGATAATTATGGTATATCTCGTAATTTTGAGAAGTCTTAGGAGTATTTTGGATGTGCTCTTCCTTGATTAAGCCTCCTCTTGATGCAATTTAGCTTGAGTTTAGCTTAGATTTTAAAGTTGGTTAGGCTCAAGAAATGGCTTAGGATTAAACTTAGGATTAGACTGGCTTGGCATACAATTAAACTTAGCTTTAAGCTTGATTTTGAGCTTAGATTTGAGAAATTATTTTTTTATTATTATTATTATTTTTTTTTTTATAACTTGTTAGTACACCCACTGTCTGTTCACACTTCATTGTTAGCCACCCCCACTAGGGAAAACGATACCAATACCTTAGCATTGAAACAAGGTATCTTTCACACAGTCTACCACCTGAGCTATGGATCAAGGTGTAAAGGTTGACTGATGCAGACTTTTGGAAGTCATCAACAATTCAAATATTGTTATGATTGGTGGGGTGTTTACACCACCATGATGTTTATTTTTCATCCAAATTGTTCATAATGTTGCATAGACCTGAACAAGGAGGAAACATAAATATCAACTCATAAAAACTTTCATGGCCCTTGGGAGGTTTCCAGCAATTGGCATTCAATCCTCACCATTTCTTGTGGTGTGGTCCATTTGTGCATGCAATTTACCTCATTTTTTGGATAGGCAACCATGATAAAACACATACATCACAATAGGTCTTACCAAGCATTTGATAAGATCGTCTATCTCTGTCTAGGTCTTGGTGAGGGTATTACTTAATTATTGGCCGCACATACCTAGATGAAAGGAAAGTACAAAAAATCACTTGAATCTAAAACTTTTGTGGCCTTGATAAGTTTTCAACTACAACCATTCTATCCTCACTACTTCCTTTGGCAAGGTCCACTTGAGTTTTAGATCTGTATCCAATCCTCGCTACTTTCTTTAGCACGGTCCACTTGAATTTTAGATCTGCCTCATGTTTTTGGTTCATTCCCTAAATTTAACTGGAAAATAGATGGTAAAACGTATACATCATTAACATTTATATAATTAAATGATCATGCACAAGATTCAAGTTGAAATCTTTAAAAGAAAATTAAAAATTTCATCTGTTTTTCAAACAAGCCTGGGAAATGAAATTCAAAAGATTTGCGTAACAATAATACTAACAGAATTCAAATGCAAAGAATCAATTTCCATCCGCACCCTTATCCGTGAGTCCAAAGGCAGCAAATCAAAATATATCTCCCGGATTTGAAAACTCAAAATGTAAAAATCATCTCTTAAGCGAACTTCCCAGATATCCAAATGAAGATCTTAGATCGTAAAAAACGTGGCCCACATGAAAAAGAGAGGAGCCCAAAGACAACAGTGATCAGAAAACCTAGCCGGTCTCATATATTAGTAGTTTAATGCGGAGTGCTGACTCTTTTATTCTCCGTCATCCATTTAGAGGGCCACCAATCAGGTGGTGACACTTGTCCTATCAACGTAATTTCATGGACATGCTCCATCCAAATGTCATCATGATTTGGACAGTCTAGACAGACGTCCGTATGTTGGTGGATGACTCACCAGTTTAAGAAGGGTAATGTTACGTAAGCACGCATCCACTGCCCTGCGTGCCAACATGGCTGACGTGTGATGCATAAGGGATCAAAAGAGATCAATGTTACATGGACTTGAAAGGATGTATTTATTAGATCAATACTGTCTATCAATTTTTAGAGCTCATTTTAGAGCATGAGCCAAAAAAATGAGTCATATCCAAGCTCAACTGTACCACATCACAAATAGCAGGGAGCGAATGATTTTCACCATTAAAACATTCATAGGGCCTATCATTACCTTTAGGGCATGTTTGGTTTTCCAGAATCTAGGTAAGTCGATGTAAAATAGTAATTATTACATTTTTTTTTTACTTGTTTAGAAACGAGGGAGTAATTTCACATGGAAAACGGTTGAAAAATATTGAATTAAATCCATGGGCCCCACCATAATGTATATAATATATCTGTGTCATTCATCTGTTTTATTAGAATATTTTGAGGCTTGATCTGAAAAAATTAGGAAGATCTAATGTTCTATTAGCCCACATGAAAGGAAACAATGGACTTAATTTGTTCACCATTGAAAGTTGATTATTTTATTAGGCTTACATCGAGGTTTATTCACCATCTAACCCGTTCATAGGGTCACATGGACATGGATAAGTGAAAAATATAAATATAAGCTAGATCTAAAATTTCTAAGAGCCTCAACAAGTTTTTAATGATAAGCATTCAATTCTCATAATTTCATGTGGTGTGGTTCACTTGGCCTTTAGATTTGCTTAATTTTTGTGTTCATGCCTTAAACTCATCTGGCATAAGGAATGGGCGGTGTGGATAAGCCACACACATTATGGTGGGGCCCATATTTATTTTACAAAATCCTTAATTTAAGTGCTTAAAAAGTTACCGGTAAAGTCAACATTGGAAAAGATGCAGGTAATTACCTTGGTAAATAATGATTATTCATTTACAAGGTAATTATACTTCAACCAGAAAACTAAATATGCTCTTATTTTCCATCCAATCTGCTCATAAAGTCAAAAAGACCTACATGAAGAGGAAAAACAAATTTCACATTGATCCAAAACTTTAGTGACTGAAGGGTTTCACTGGCAGACATTTAATCCCCTACTACTTTTTGTAATGTAGCCCACTTGATCATTAGATCTGTCTTATTTTTCGTCTCAAACCTTAAAACGAGCTCTCCAAATGGATGGACAGTTTGGATATAACACATACCTCATAATGGGACCCGCATAAATTGTTGACGTTGATACATCAGCTATATAGCTCGTGTATGGTATACCGGCCAATCCGTTTCCAGGTGGACCGAGCACAGGTTGCAGCCCTACTGTAAAATCGGACCCGAGATTGGGAGGTGGGTCCATTTGCTTGCCTTTGGTAGCGAATCAGGTGAAGCCCTCGCTGTGGGGCCCAATTTGATGTATGTATTGTAGATACACACCGTCCGTTTTTTCGGATCGTTTTAGATTATAATGCCAAAAACAAAGCAGGTCCAAATCTCAGGTAGACCGTACCATATGAAACAGTAGTGATTGAATGGCCACCATTAAAAAATTTCTAGGGCCCATCTTAATGCCCACTGTAATTTGTACTTGCCATCCAACTTGTTGATAATGTCACAAAGATCTGGATGAAGGGAAGAAACAAATATCAGATTAATCCAAAACTTCTGTGGCCCACAAGAAGTTTTTAATGGTCAATCACTACTCTTTCATGTAGTGTGGTCCACCTAAGATTTGGATCTGCTTTATTTTTGAGATATTGCCCTAAAATGAGCTGTAAAAACGGATATACAGTGTGGATATACAATACATACATCAAGGTGAGCCCCACAGTCAGGGCTGCACCCGTGTTATAGGGGCTGTGTGTGTGGACGCACCTTAGGAGGGAGTAATCCAGACCGTTCAGATATGAGCTCCTCTGTGAATGGAGCATAGCCGGAAACCATTCTCTTTGGACCATCTTAACCCTGTAATCTTACGAGATGAACTTGAACTGCTGACCCTTTTTCTTTCTAACCATCCATTCAATGCCCACCAATTGCACGGTTCAGATTCACCAATCAATGAGATTTCATGTCATGCTCCATCCAAACGGATGGTTCAGTTTGGATGGTCTGGATATTTATGATGTAAGGTTGGTTGGCTTCCACGGCCGTTGATCCCATGTCATAAACTGTCCCAGAAATTACCAAGCACGCTAGATTTAGACCGTTCATCTGTCAGTTCCAGTCAATATGGTGCGTTCCCTGGAACATTTCACGTTTTGGGTTTGATCCAATCCACTGAATGGAAGACAAATGAGGAATTCCAAATGGGTGCAGAGAAATAAATCCAACGGCTGGCATTGAACGGCATAACCCAAGATTAGTAGCCAATCAATTGTCCTGTCACTGGCATATGGCCAATCCACCAATGGGGCGCAACAAATGAACTGTCTCTCATACGTGTGTAGCACACGTGTGATAAACGGTGGCAAGAATGTCCAGGCCCAACACACGAGTTAAAGACCCAGGTCGAAGCCGGACCCATGAAGCAAAACCTACTTTCCAGCCCGGTCCGGGCCATTGACGAGTCGAAAGAAACAAGCCGGTCTGGGGCGATGGGATCTTAGAAACAACCTGAACCCGGCCGATTAATGGATGGGCTTTAGTTCTAGGACCGGGACCACCAAACAGGCGTAATATATTAGTCCAAGCTTGGCTTTACGTGGGCCAAAACTGAAGGCCTGATGGGCCAGCCCCACTTACAGCCCTAATCATATTAAAAAAATGAGAAAGACAAAAAGAACTTTGGTTAGGATCTTCCACTGTGGAAGAATTTTTGGTGACAGCTTGATGGTAGAATGACTCTGCTAAGATCGTTAGAGGGACGGTGTGGTAGGATTTGAATGGATGACAGGCTGCTATTAGAAATAAGTTTGTTAAGTATGTACTTAACAAGATAATTTTCAAACATGCATTGTGTGACTTACAATTTAATTAACTTATACCAGGTTGTGCCTTTTATCAGTACAAAAAGGGACAATGACCAATACACATTCGTTACAACTATTCTACAATGGGTCCATGATGGGGTGGTCCTCTCTTTCCTCTTATAAGATAAAATATCAAGTAAATTACTCCAATGCCATTAAGAGCAAGGCTGTCAATCAATCAGGCTAACTTGTGGGCTCTCGGAATTGATATGTATTTGCGCTAGACTTAAGTGTCCCTTTTATACTCGTGAGAAAGAAATTCAAGGCTGAGCAATTTGCTCTATAGCTGAAACATAACCAGTTGTACATCCAACTAGTTAGAGTGTGGAGCCCACCATGGTGTTTGTATGATATCTCACCTATCCAATGACGTTATCTGATACAAAAATAGGATGCCACAAAAGTGAGGTAGATCCAACTATTAGGTGGGGCACATCATAGAAAACAAACAACCATGCAAATAACTCCACATTTATGTGGGGACATCTCTCTCTCTCTCTCTCAAAGAAAGGTGGTGTGCATATACAGCCATTTAGACAAGCCCCACGAAAAGAAATAGATCCCATCCATCTTGTAGTCCACAAAAATGAAAGAAATGCGGAAATGCCAAGCCATAGTGGGTTGACCCCACTTAGCACATCCAATGGGTGGATTGACCCAATTTTTGGAGTATCTCATTTTCATGGTGGGACTACCTTATTGACAAGTGATGCCATACAAACATCATGGTGGGTCCCACACTACCTTATTGACAATCGATGCCATACAAACATCACAGTGGGTCCCACGTGCCAACTAATTAGGCGTACAAATAGTTATATGTGAGCATTTATCATTAGGAGTATCGCGTGCTCGAGGCTTGTGAAATGAGATTTTATCCTTTTGGGTCATGGGTGCAATATATGTGGATAATATCAGATGCATGACTTAGTAATTTACGGGTGCAATATATGTGGATAATATGAGATGCATGACTTAGTAATTTACTTTGAAGTGGAATTGCAAATTTAATTTAATTTAACTTTAATGTAGATAACTTAAAATTTCTATTGTATTTTCACATCATGAGCCGGGTTAGGCATGGGCAGCACTCCCGATTTTCTTTTGGACATGGACTATGCTTGGGCTAGTCTAGAGGATTTTGGGCTGGGATTGAATAATATGAAGTTCAGCCCCTTGACAACCCAACTTAAGAGGTTGCGGGCTCTCTCGATATATTATCAGGAAAATCTTGCTAAAAATAGTTTTAAATTTTTAAATAACCTTTTAAATTAATATTTAATAGTTTTGCAAAATAATTATAACGGCCAATATTTTGAAAATCTTGCAACATTATTGTGATTAATAGAGGTTTTTTCACATAACCATCCACCTTTAGTGTGATCAACCTATAATCACTCAGTTTTAAAATATTTAAATTAACAAGCTCATGCTTTGCACCATCTAATGGCATTAGTGTTTTATATGGCTTAAAATTTATATTTTCAAAAATGACAAAACTATCTTCTAATTAAAATCAACTAGCTCTTTTACTAAGAGTGTGGATAGTTTGTGTTGGAGGTGGAAGAGGATTGCATGCAGCTACGTGGGGCTTATATGTCCGTGACAAATCCATTATGTCTATCTACTTTTAAAGACCATAATAAGATAAGATTCTAAAAATCATGTGGGTCTAAAACTCATGTGGGCCACACCAACAAAATAGTGGGAACAACAATGTCCACCGTTGAAGTCTTCCTAGAGCTGACCATGATGTTTATATGTCATCCAAACCGTTCATAGAACTATTACCACTTAGATAAACTATAGGACAAAAATCACACTGGTAAAAAAAAACTTTTATCACAGCCAAGCATTCAATCCCCACTGTTTTTGGTTGTATGGCCCTTGTAAGTTTTGGATCTTCTTGATTTTTAAAATCCTGTCCTATTTTGGTTTTTCAAAATAGATAGATGATGGATTTGTCATGAACATCTCTATGGGCCCCGCACAGCCTTGGGCACAGATATCTCTATGAATAGGAAATCCACTTCACTGAAGGCACACGAAAATTCAATGTTGTCGCTCCTCATTGGTCCATGTCATCGCAAATGATAGTAGCTCCTAAAACTCATTGATTTTCTCTCCTTAATATCTTGTGTATTACACAAAACAATTTTGAACGTATGGAACTTCTCTGGCCCAACCATGATTTATGTGTTAGATACATACTCTGATCAATTTGTCCAAGTCACTCTAGAGGTTGAGCCCAAAAATGAGGCACATCCAAAGCTCAAATGGATCACACTATAGAAAGTAGTGGGGATTGAACAACTATAGTTGAAAACTTCTTGAGGTCCACCATAAGGTTTATTTGCTATCTAACCTCTTCATAAGGCCATAATGACTTGGATGAATGGAAAACACAAATATCATCTTAATAATAGCCTTCGGTGGCCCTCAAAAGTTTTCAATAGTAAACATCCAATGCCCCCTGTTTCCTATAGTGTGGCTCACTTGAGACTAGGATCTACATCATTTTTGGTCTCATGCCCTAAAATGATATGGAAAAATGGATGGATAGTGTGGATTTGACACATACACCATGATAGGGACCATGGAAGTTCCACATGCAACATTTCCAGTTCTCCTCTCTTCCTACAATGTGCTTCACAACAAACAATGAAATTTCTTGATGTGTGAAATTTGCATGGCCCCACCATGATCCATTTCTTATGTCACACTGTCAATGATTTTAGGATATGAGCTCAAAAACAAGGTAGATGCACATATCAAGTGGACTACACTATAAGAAACAATAGGAATTGGACTCCCTATTGAAAATTTTTTAAGGCTATGGAAGGCTTTGATCAAGCTGATATTTGTGTTTTACCTTAATTCAGGGCTATGTGACCTTATGAATAGGTTAGACGATAAATAAACCTCATGGTTGATCTTACGAAGGTAGTGGCATGGTCTAGTTGAGCTTTGGATTTGCCTCATTCTTGAAATCATGCTCTAGAATGATCCGGAAAAATTGATGGATGGTTTGATCTAATACATAAATCATGGTGTGGCCTAGACAAGCTCCACACGGTAAAAGTTGTGTGATGTAATACGCAATCTATTCGTAATAGGGAAAATTAGCATGTCTTATTAGCTCTTGTCAAGCGCAATGCCGTGTACCGATGAAAATGATTGGATGTCCTGCAATAGCCTTTTGCATAAAGTTCTTGCACTTGGATGTTGGTGGGCCATTGTGATGTTTGTGAGAAATCCACCCATCCATTCAGTTTGCGAGCTTTTTTTTGGACATGTGACCAAAAATAAGGTGGATCCAAAACTTAAGTGGGCCACATGAGAGGAAACAATGGTCACTTAACATGCACTATTAAAAACCTTCCCAGGGGCCACAGTGATGTTTATTTATCATCCAACTTATTTATAGAGTCGATGAAGGGAAAACATAAATATCAACTTGGATCCAAAACTTTTACTACTCCCCGAGAAGTTTGTAATGGGGTTGTGTGGTAGGGTCCACATGTGATTCACATCAGACTTATTTTTTGGGCAGATGCCCTAAAATGAGTTGGCAAAATGGATGGACAGTGTAAATCACATAGGTAGATAAAGGTGATCCCATCAAATCTTCTACTAACCCGCACTCTTATGCCGAGTATAGCCATAAATACCAAAGAAAGTAAGGGCAAATATATAATTTTCACACCGTTGCATTGTTTTCTTGACATTGGGGGCCTGTCAAAGTCCAAGAGGCGACTATTTTTCCACATAAAGTATAAACTTGTTAATTTAAATATTTTAAAAGCAGACAATTATAAGTGGATGGCCCTTAAGGCGGGCAGTTATACAAAAACAACCCTCTAATTAATAAGCTCATTATGGAAAGCAAGAACTGGCTGATTAATTAGTTAATGAGTTGAAAAATCTGAAATTTGGACGGATGGGATGTTTTTGCATGTAATACCTTGTATGGAAAGAAATGGATGAATGTTAAAGTTCATGTACATTTGTTGTATCTGATCAATTCTCATATATCTACTAAGTTGGCAAAAGAAAAGAAAAAATAAAAATGGAAGAAAACATTTCCAAGGAATGCTATTACTAGGTATAGATCATCACAACACATGCCACCAATTCACACATAGGAAGTAGAATATGAAAAGTAATCAATGGTCAGCATTCAACAAATAAGTGTATGAAGCATTAGTGAGATCCAAGACAGGATCAAGCTCAACCCATGCTTGGGTTTCATACAAAACCACCATTAATCATTTCATTCAAAACAAGTCAAAATTCCTCCATCCATAGATCTTTCAAAATTACATTTACACTGTTCATTCTTGGGAAAAGAAGAAGAAGAAGAAGAAAATACTATATATTTATCATTTTCTATTTTCCTAAAAATTTCACATTGATTTTACATGAGTTTTGTTTCATATATATTCTACTTTATTTTAGTTATTTTAAATATTTAAATGATCAGCTTATTTAAACAATTGGACTGTGCAAAACCAAGCCATTAATGGCCTGTCAACCTAACAAGATTGCTCAGTACAAAGGAAAATTGGTTAAACCCAAAAAATAAAAAGCCTTAAGAACTATCATGGTTGAAGGTGAGAAGACGGACGGATGTTCTAATCAGTAGAAGTGGTGATGGCAGTCAACTGTACTTGTCTGGATATATCTTCATCGCCTTTGGGAGTCGACTTATAGTAGCATGCGTATAGTATTAACTGAGCCACAGCAAAAATCGTACCCAATCCATTCGGTATCTGCATGTATAATAAGATATTAAATGCGTGAAAATAAAAGTGTAGAAGCGCTGGCCCGACTGGGCTGGACCAATGGTTGTCCAATCATAGCTCATAAGCTGAATGCAGGGTCTATGTATGAAATGTTGGGATCATGCCTTGGAATTAAAAAAAAAAAAAACTAATATCTTGTTGCTTTTGATCAGTTTTATGCAAGGATTATTCAATTATTCATTGCCTTAGTTAATGTGTGTGGAATATGTTTATTTAAATGGATTTTGGAAAGGTTTCCTCTTAGTTGTTCTTGAACATCTCGTTGGGAAATTACACGAGGTTCTTTTCTTTGTGCAAATCAATGTGATTAATAATATAAAAGATTTAAAGAATGAAAATCACTTCTAACACAAATAAGCAAATCATCAAATATATAAAATGCAAGAGATACCAAGATTTTTTTATGTGGAAAATCCTCAGAGGTGAAGGGAAAATAAGATTATGAAGAGACCTTAGACAACGGAACCTAGTCCGGCACAAAACCACTATAATAAAAATAATGGAATCACAATTATGAAGATTCCTCTCTTGGATACCTAAATTACTTCACCTAAAGGTGGACTACAAGCAACAATAAAAAAGGAATTTTTCACTAATCAGGGATTATAGAAAATCCTCAACACAACTTTTGGAGAAACAATCGAAGAAACAGACGTTGTGAATGAACCCTCATGAACCCGTATGTGATGATTTTAGTGGTAGAAGGCTTTTCATTTTCGTCTTTTACAAAACCCCATTCTTTCTTCTTTTTTTAATCTTTTTCTCCAATAAAGAAAAACCACGATGTTACTAGAATTTTCTCACCATGCAAAAAAAGCCTTTTCTATCCTTTTATTTTGCTTGGCCAAAAGACCAAAATACTCTCACACACGTGCCATTGAAGGCCACTTAAGCCTACAACTGTGGGTTCCACCTCCATATGAGGAGCGACCCCAACACACCTAAGATTGGAACAATGGCCACTGGCCAAGGGAGGGTGGCCGTTGTTGTCCATGAATCTCAATGCCATGACCATTACCATGTAGGTTCTAAGAAAAATCTATGATCATATACAAATGGTCATCTTATGTGATGGGATTGACTTAGTGTTAGGATGGATAGTCTCCACCGATATGGGCCAATTTGGTATCCTTACACCTTATCTTTGCCCTTTATGACTATGTGAATGTGCCATGGATGGTACCTTTGTTGCTTGCATTGGTAGGATATTTGGCAAGCATCTATATTGAGAAACCCATCTTGCCCAACCTAGAACGACTTGCAGTTGCATTAGTTCCGTAAAATCCCTAAACCTTAGGATGTTTGGATGGAGAGATCCTGATTGACTGTGCTTTAGCTAGCTGACACATAATTAGGATCGCCAAAGACCATACAATTCGACACGAGATCCACTTGGCTTGCTAGGGACATTAGTATGTGGGTTGATTTTATGGTTTGGACCATCCATCAAGTGTTTTAAAGGATGCCCAACACCTCTAACATTTTCAGTAAGTTAACAATGAATTGTCAATTGTTGACTATCAATTTTAACCAACTATTTGTTTTAAATCATACTAGATGAGCATCCAATGGCTAAGATCTGTTGATCCTACCCTTTGAGAGACATGAGATTTCCCAAGGATGGTGACCCAGATAATAAAGAGATTTGGATGGTTGGGGTGCATGGATTAGACAAGTTATAATGATCTTCCTTCTTAATATAATACACCATATACTATGCATCTTTGAGACCATAGTATCTTCCTTATATATAGATCATGTCTTAGAAATGAGAGAGCCCTAGATGTCCAAACCCCCTTGGACACCCAACCGTAGCACTAGACAGACACTACACCAAAATCGTTGTTTAGGAACGGTTTTAAACCGTCCCTAAATGCTTCAGGAATGGTTTAATACCGTTCCTAAATGAGGCATCGCAGAAAATCAGGAACAATTTAGAACTGTTTTGGGTACTGTTTTAAGGACGGTTTTAAACCGTTCTGGTGCCAACAGTCACATTTTAGGCACAATTTTAGAAACAGTTTTGAATGCTTATTAATGTTGCCAATGGTCAGATTTTAGGACGGAATTTTAATAACAATTTTAAAGCCCTTTGTTCATTGTATGAGAGAGAGAGTGGGGTATGTAATCTACTTGTATTATATGTCAGATAATTGCACAAATAGAAGAAAAGGACAATAGAATGATTCACACACATAATAATCTTTAACCACAGAGACTGTGGCAGTAACTAATAACTGTCTCTGCAGCTAACCAATCAATATAAAATCCACCAACCACATCCATCTAATCGTCCACCGATCTACTTTAACATCCTGTCCCTCCATCAATATACCCCACCCAAGTTAAGTACAAAATGCAACATACAAGATCTCCCATTCCCAATTTTTTAATTCCATTTATGTCCTTTGCTCCTGGAATCTTCTCAATACCCCTTCAAGGGAAACATCAAACACATCCTTCATACTGGTGGAGTGAGAAAGTGGGACAAGCTCACATCTCCAAATGTGTGCACGCCCCTACACGTGGATCCACCCTGTGGATGGGTCAAGCCCACATCTCCAAATGTGTGTACAAAATGTTCAAGCAACCAACATGGATTTTCTGGATTTTTCCATTGGCATCGAGCATTTGTCGATGGTATCGACATTTGCTCGATGACATCAAGTGGTCTGTCGATGGCATTGACAAACCTTGTTATTGACAATTTTAAGACATCAACAACATATTCAAAGGCTAAAGTCTTGACGTATTGTGAATGATTTCCAATCCAAAACCACAACACATAAGGAATGATGGCTTCACCAAGAAAAAGAACAAGATGACTTCAACGAGAAAAGAACAAGATGAAGAAAGACATCTAAACAATAGAAACATGCACACCATAAAAGAAACTAACATGAATATAAGAAAAGAAGAAAGTAATCATACTATCAAGTATGGGACGTCCACCATGAAAGCTTAATCATTTCTACATGAAAGTCATCATCTTCTTCTTTGTATGATTGCATTTAATAAGAATTCAACAATTATATATCAGCAATTAAATAAATAAGGAGATGGATGCAAGATAACAATATAAATTTCAATGGAAAAAGTTTTTTAAAAAAAGAAAAAAAAAAAGAGAGATTTATAGAGTTACTGCATACCTCAGGAAAGATGATTTTTCATGCTTTACATCTCCAAGGTACAACTTTTTTGCAAGAGCTGCAATCCTACTAATTTGGTCATTAAGTTACATAACAACTATACACGCATGCTAGCCCAACCACATGATGGTTTCGAATACTCTTTTTCATGGACAAGGTCCCTTTGGGCCACATCTCTCTTATGTTATTAACTTAGCCACAGGCACTTCGCCCAATACAATGTCAATGAGGATTTTCATGGCTTCAATCAAACCATACGATGTATTTAAACACTACCTAAAATATGTAAAGTGAGGATACATACTCTCTGTAGACACCTTATTGGAAACAGGGTGGTTGACCATATGAGATCAAGATCTAAACTCAAGTTCAAAGTCGAAAACCTCGACTCGAACCTTTACCAAAAGCCAAAACCAAAATCTCGAAATCGACTAACCTAAAACCCTGTATAAGTCCCTAAGAAACTCTCTCAACCCAATTCAAACCCTAGAACATTATTCGAATAGCCTAACTCCCAAAATAGGACAAAATTGATCTTTTTATACTCAGCAGAAGTTGGGTTTCCGCCAGAACATTTTCTCAAATTAGAAGTTGTCATGTGGCCTCCCATGATATAAGATGTCAATAGCGCCTTTAGCTCAAGTTGAGTATGATGGCCGAAATTGAATTTCCACCACCACATATTAAACCCAAAATTTGATATCCCAAACACAACAACAATCTAGGGAGGTGTTGGGGCTTGAATTAACCATCGAGACATCTAGTAAAAATTAGACTTCTGCCAGCACCTCTACAAAAAGAGTCCCCTCTTGGGAAGGTAGTGGGAAGAGGAAAAAAATGGAAAAAGAGAAGGGGAGAGAAAGAAAAGAGAGGGAAAGAAAATAAATAAAAGAAGGAAAGAGTACCCCACCCATCGGCCAACCATATACTCAGCCAACTCGAATTATCTTGACAGTCCAGAACAAGTAGAGTAAGGTCAGGATCCAAGACGCCGACCAAATTTTCACTAGAAGATTGTTAGGGTTCTTTGTTTCTCTCCCACATTTCTAACTTGCGCAGTCACCTTAAGCGATTCACCTGTTATTGTTCATCTCAGTCATTTCACACTGCAACATATTCCTTTTTATATACTCGCTTGTACTTATTTTATTTATTGGTCGACCATGTTTGGTGTATACTTTGTACATTACTGAATCAACGGATCCTGGCCCATTAGAATGACCCATTAGAAACTAAAGACCAATCTTATTCCTTTATTTTATGTTCAAGCAATAATCGATTTTGTTGGGGGACCGTAGAAGCATAGGAGATGAATTAAGCAAAGTATTCCAATCACACAATCAAGTTTAATCACAAACACTCCAAATTTAAGGTGAAAAAACCCTTGTAGGAAAAAATCACAGCATAAAGTGACAGTGATGCACTATGAAGCAGAAAATTACAAGAGATAGATATTACTTGATCCGAACAAGCCTTGAATCACCCCAAGCTATGCCCTTAAAACCTAGAATGAATGAGAAAGCTCTGAGATACTCTAAATCCTGATTACAACCACATATATATATGTATGTATATAGCATATATATATATATATATATATATATATATATATATATATATATATATATATGTATGTATATACAAGAATCACAATCAAAATTGGAAATAAATCCTGCACTTACGCAATTATGTGCACGCTCGATGACACCTTTGATGGCATCAATAGACTGTCGTTGGCATCGAACACCTCGATGTCATTGAATATAACGCCAAAACATTTTGGCGACTAAATATGAATTTTTTGGATTTTTTCGATGGCATCGAGCACCTGTTCGATGGCATTAAACTTTACTCGATAGCATCGATAGACCTATTGATTTATAGATTTAAGACATCAACAACAGATCCCTCAATCATGATCAACGTCGAGCGCACCGTCTCCATTATCACGATTGAGCTCCCCAATAAATTTTGAAACCCACATAGTAGAGATTGCACGTCAGTGCGGTTAGGGAAGGGGGCCTAACCCCTTTCTTCTCTGTCACTAAGGTCATTGCGATCTCTAAATGAGGCCAATTACAGGGCAAATCTAGCTCTCAGACGAGCTAGGACACGACATTCAAGGCAGGGAGTCTTTAACTCCTTGATTCATTGCAACCCTATGGTGCCTAATTGGCCATAGGTTCTAAGTTTATTCAGTAGTGATGACTCTAAGTCTCATAAGCAACCGACATTCGATGTCCACATCTCACCTACATAGACCTGGCGGCTTGTCTCATGTGCACGTCCACACCCTCACATCATGATCATATATCATTTATTATAATCACAAGTACTATCTATGATGACATAAGTGGGGTATTGATTGGGTTTCAAGACCGAAAAACTCAACACTAATGTGATGCCAAAAAATGCCATGTGGGATACTTACGGGCAAATGAAACTATGAAGGTTGGTTTTAAAAGGCAAAAAGTTAAGAGTTCTATAATGGAACATCATTTAGGAGATTGTTTTGATCATGTATAAAAAGAGGAGAGGATTTTATAATAAAATATAGAGTTGAATAAGAATACTGATAAGGAAATGAGTTCAATAAAAATAGACGAAGATGTGGGATTATATTTAAAAAACCCTATTGGTAGTTCACCTACCCCATCACATGTGAACTTATAAAGTGTGTAGAACAATTCAAGCAATGTAAGGTGGCCATTGCTATGAGATGACAAATAATTTTTGGTTTATGACCTATCTAAATTGAGGCCCACCATTTGGATGGTTTAATTTAAGTGATATGTCTACCAAGTTTACAATCTACAAATACATGCATATGAAGCATAAGGTAACTTTACTTTATAATTGAGAGTTTCTATATCACGTGGTGTGATGAAATAAATAAATAAAGGATAATGAACATGCACCCCCTTATTTAACCTTGTAGGACCAATTGCCCCCTCTTTTAACATTTCTTCTAACTCACCCTTACATTCACAAAATAACCTGATCCACCCCCATTGATTAGAGGAGATGGCACACCAACCAATTTTTTTCTAAGACACGTATAGCTCACTAATGAGTGGATTGGCTTGAGCCCCACTTTATGAATGGTTGTGATCTTGCACAACCTTTCAAGTTGGCACCAAGGCCATCATGAGCCACCCCATCAATTTAGATTATTATTATTTTGATGTTTTCCTGCATCAAAATGTGGATTGTGTTATAATACTCAAGTTTTCAAAAGGATATAACTATTGACTGTTGAGTAGGTATACTCCAAAACAGATAATGGAACCATTAAAATAACTTAACATGCATGTCAATCATTTAGGCAAAATATAATTGGCTATTGTCACTAAAAAACTGAAAGAAACTTTAGAAATGGAAGAAATGGAGAAAGTTTATACCGTCCATCATTTACACCACTCGTTGTTTGTTTTTGTTTTTAAAATCATATTAGTCAAGTTAATTTAATTATTAGGCAAGCCGCACCAAAAATTCTTAAAACCTATAAATTTGTCAGATATGGTCCACCTGAGTTTAGAATAATGTAATTTTGGATATTTTTGTCATATTGATTAGACATGTCAGATGAATGGATTGGATGATATAAACACCATGGAAGGCTCTACATAAAACTAGTAGGGGCGTTCCATCATAACTATTTTATATGTTGTAGCCTACCTGATTTTTAGATTAACATGATTTTCAGGTTTAATGGTAAACATGAGGTAGCGTACTTGATGGATATGGTGGATCTCATGAAAGTTTCACTAATGTGGTCTCAATTTACAAAAGTGACATTGGAAGTTGCCTAGCATGAGGTACGCTAGTACAGTGTAGATGGAAAGCCCAAATCACTTACTCCATGCATATGTAATTTGAAAGTATAAATGGCATAATAAAAAGGAGTTAAAATTAATTATGTGATTTTCTTCAAAAGAAGTGGCGGATTGAGTCATTAGCTAAATGCACGATGTGAGTTAGGATAAAAGTTGAAACAAAGTGTAGTTGGTACAAGAAGAATAATGAAGGGGGTGTTGATCCTTATCCCAGTAAATAATGAATATTATTTTCTTTATGACATTTGTAAAAGCACAAAAAAAAACTTTTTCTACAACTATGAATTTAATCTATCTAAAAGGGTCACTCCACTAATAAAATGAGATACCTTAAAAATAAAGATAATCCAACCATCGCATGGGCCATCAGAAGTTGAATTTTTTTGGGCATGTTCATTATTTATTACGGTGGGTCCTACTAATTATTATATAGACCGAACTTTTTGAGCATCCCACCATCATGGTGAGATTCACTTGACGCACTGGTTAGGTGGCATATAGACAACACAATAGATCCCACATAGACAGTTGGGTAAGATTTATACGTAGGTGAATAAGATCCACACATTCTATTAACATTCATAGGTAAGTGAATGAGAGTTGTAGAAAAATCGTTTTCTACAAAAATGATTTTAAAGTATACAACCTTATTATTTTTCTTTCTATCTTTTATTATTTTTCGAGGATAATTCACCAACAAGTTATTGTAGTATTAAATAAGTTTATTTTATAAATGTTGTACGTGGGGTTTACTTGGGTGAGTGTATGACATCTAGAGTTGTACACGAGTCGAACTGAGTCGAGCTTGGCACAACTCGGCTTGGCTAGGCCAGTAGCTAACCCCAGCTCGAACTCGGCTCAGCTCGGTCCTCGAGCTTGTCTGGCCAGCTCAGCTCGGTTTGGTCAGTAGCTAACCCAAGTTCGAGCATGTGTGGCATTTTCAATTTCTGACAGAATGCAAAACAGTAACAACATTTCATAGGTATTTCATCAAACACCGAGAGACAACATCAAAATCAAACACCCATCGAGCAACATCAAAATCAAACATCTGGCATCCTTCCTCGCCAACACTTCGTTGAATCATTTCATCAAACACTCGGCGAGTAGCATTCATATCAAAATAACCGAGTCACCGAATTGATTCTATCCGATTCGGTTTGAGTTGAGGTTCGATCCAAGTCAAGTCGAGCTTGGGCAAGCTCGAACTTGTCTCAAAATTTTTTCGAGCTTTGAAAACTAGCTTGACTCAGTCCAAATCCAATTTCGAGCCGAGGTGAGTTGAGCTTTTCTAAGTCGAATCAAGCAAGCTGACTAAGCTAAACGAGTTAACCCGACTCGTGTACAACTTTAATGACATCTAACACTTCTAAAATAAACTTATTATGCAAGGACAGGTAGAAGAATCAATCTCTTCTTGATTCCTTTCACCGATTCATATTTACCAAGACAAAGAGGTCGAAATCGAGGAGGGCATAAATCGTCCAACATATTCCATTGAAGAAGGAAGCGAGAGAGAGAGTCAACGGCATGAATTCTACACTCTTTGTAGCTACAACCATTTTCTGCAATAATTCACAAAACATTAGTTATTAACTAAAATCAATTTTGGTATGCTTACTTGAATTATCATGAAAATTTGCACCAACTTAGACTCAATAATTGTGAAATATCATAAAATTTCATGATATATATGTTGTGTAACCAAACTTATCCTTAATTTAAAAGTAAAACTTAATCGTTCCTAAGTCAAACTTAATTGTTCCTATTGAATAATACTAATATGTAGGCCGTTGCATAGAAGTTCTATATAATTTTTCACTTGTGGTACATGTGATAAATGTGCATAGTGATTGAGATCTTTGTTTTGGCGGAACATCAGGTGATACGCCACATCCTGAAAAGAAATGAGATTGAACTCTAGTAGACATGTTATTAATATTTTAAAGGAATAATCAGAATGCTGACCCACATTCATTAAGAATATCTCACAAGAATTAGATAATTATGCTACTCTAAGTGTTGGCTTGTAGTCTATTCACATCATGGCCCATGAAATCAATGGTTTAAATTATTACACAAGCCTTCTTCATGTACCAATAGGAGAGAATTGCATAAATTTTTTACATATGTACGATATAGCAATCTTTTTAATTTGTCTAAGTGAAAACCATGTTTAACTGTATAGGTGATTTATCTATTAAACTGCACTATATATGAATTGCTCTTTTAAAATATCATCAATTTAAATACCACATTCACTAATATTGGGCGTTTTTTAATTAATGAATATCAATGCTGATTTCTTTTCTTATATTTTTAGGCCACAAATTAGAAGGTCAGAATTTCGCCCAATCAAGTAAGTACATCAGTATCGCTCATCCTCGAATGAGACATACGAACTAACAATATAAATCATTGAGTAATAAAACTAACTTAAAGTGAAAACTTTAATATAATATGTACATAAGTGAGGTTTAAATAGTTCATTATCATTGTTAGGTTACTAATAGTATGATGTAGAGCGGGTCGCGAACACTTTCATGTCCAAGATGGATCAGAGAAGGCCCGATCAGAGACAGAAGTCATCAAGACTGTTAGAACCTTAAAACATGCATATCTCGCAAACCAGAATGAGTTACTCGACGTACCATATATGATTTTAGGGTAGAACGAGCTAATTTATCCAACCAACCCAAATATGTTGGGTTAGCCAGGCCAAATTTGTGAGATTCCATTAGATCGACTGTCAAATTCTATATTTAATTATGTTTTTACTATAAATAATAAGTTTTAGTTTGATTATAACTCTTCATCCGTTGGGCTTTAGGAGTTGTGTCCAACATGAAAAGTGCTTAGAATGATTAGGAGAATAATATGGTTAAGCCACATAGGAAACTTACTATAAAAAGTAAATTTACTATATATAATAAGTTACGAATTTTAAGAAGTTTTAGTTGAGTTTGCTTTCGATTTCTCTTCCATTGCTTGGTATCCCTATTTAAAGGGTTGTGAACTGGTTTATTTCAATCATCAATTAAATTTTAAATTTATAGAATTTATTTTCTATTTTCTTGCTCTCTTTCGTTGTGGATTCAAAAGTCTCTGTGAGGAGTCCAGAGAAGCTCCGTGGATTCAAAGTAATTATCCTTGAGGAAGACGGTGATCGACCTCATCACGTTTATCCCTGTGTAGGGTACAATAGGTGCATCACATTACTAAGGGTATAGCATTTGTAACACATGTGGAGAGAGAAAGGGTGAGAGAGATGAGAGAGATTATAAATGTTGCAGGTAATATGAAAATAGAATAAGATAAAGAGAGAGAGTGTAGGCTATATGTAAAAAGGGATTAAAAAACGATGACACATGGAAAAAGAGAAGTGTGGAATGCACGATAATGTGGGTTACATGCATAGAGAGATTGAGCAGATAAAACTCATGTCATTGAGGGATTTTGTGGATAAATTTCAATTACATGTAACTAATCAGTCGCATGCCTCCAACTTATTAAAATACCATTATCTTTGATTTAGTTCGATATTTTTGAAAAATTAATCGTGCAGGTAAAATTATCCTCACTACTCACATTATATATAATATTAGATGATAGGGATGATGTTGATTATATTAATGACAATGATTATTATATTAAATATAGTAGACGATGCTGGATGTAGTTATTAAGGCTGAATAATTCATAAATTTTTTGTAAAAAACTTACTCTATAACTTTGCTTGTGAGTCACGATATAGTTTATGTATAGACTCAACTCATCTATAAAGGTTGATCAACCATCGCATGGGCCACCACGTGAATTTGAAAGTTTTGAGGTGGTTGTCTATTATTTTCTACAGTGTGACCCACTTAATAATTGTTTTAATGTGTAGGTTGGATGGTATACACATAATGTCGTAGACCCCATTCAAATAATACACTAACATTTACATATGGGGAAATGAGTTTCTTACATGTTAATAACCTTTAGGCACATGTTAATAATCTTTACATGACGATGAAAAACAGTTATAGAAATTTTTTTTTATACAAATGTTTGTAGGGTACACAGCCTCATAATAATATAAAAATTATTATTTCAATGTGACATGACTTATGTATAATGACTATCTACTTTGACTTGAGGAGGAACATTTTTCGAAGAAATAATGGGATAAGTTTGATCACTTTCAACTTAGAGCACAATATTAAAGTCTAAGTGATAGTATCTTCTCTTTTGAACCTATTGACACCCCTAATTTTTCTAATGTGATTTCTAGTAATGTGTACAAGGCTAAAAGATAAGGTGGTAGTCCCTATAATTCTCTTATTTGCAAAAGAAAAGGTAAATAGGTTTTTATTTTCTTCAAAGTATTTGCGTAGCATCGATCATTTATTTTTCCAATTGATAAAATATGAGCTTCATATTACTTCAATAATTTTATTAAAGTTTGATAGTAATGAGTAAGGAAAGATAATTTTTAATATAAAAAATAATATACAATATGTTCATAGATTTGAGGTTGTATATGAAATTGCGAGAATGAATGTTTCAAGGTTTAAAAGTATGATTGTTTTATTAGGTTCTAAATTTTTTTTAAGGATGAAACTTTAAATTAATGCTTTTTTAAAAATATTGGGTGAAAGTATAAAATAATTATTATCATGAAAAAAAAGAGATAATCATCTAAGCCTTTTCTCAACTGATCGAGGTTGACTACATGAATCCTTTTCCATCATTCCACTCTATTAAGGGCCATAATTTTAGTTAGACCATAGGTTATGAAGTCTTTTCTTACTACTCTAGCCCACATCCTTTTGGGCCTTCCCCTTATTTTTTTTAGATCTTTCAACTTGTATTTATTCACTCATAATTAATGCAATTTTTTATCTCTATTGCATATGATGAAACCATCTAAGTCTACTTTCTCTCATTTCATTACCCATTAATACTACTTTTAAATTTTCTCTCATGCATTCATTTTCAATTCTAAAGAAAACACATAGAGTAAATTAGTGGTTATTGCTTATTTTTTAGGAATTAATTACTAAAAGACAAATTGTTGAATTTTCTATTAAGTCAGAGATTACTGAGTGTAGTAATCCATCACGTTGCCTTTTAGTGATGAACATTTTTTCGAGATCATAAATGCATTTTTCTTAAAAAAAATTAATCTTAGCAAATATTAAGTGGGTGTTTAGATGCATAAATTTAGTCAATTTAATGATTTGAATGACCTTAAGAATTTGTTAGATTTGTTGTTTGACTTTTCTTGTAAAATTTATTATTTTCCTCTGTTGTTGTTTGTGTAGCCTTATTAACTTTAAATTTTAATAGAGAAGCTTACAATACCTTTTTAAGTTGCTTTTAAATACTGAAAATTGGACTATACAAACCATCTAATTAATGGTCATTAACATTGATGGTCTAAATTAACTATAGTTTAGAAATGACCTAATCACAATCTTTTATATGAAACATATGATTATAAAAAAAGTTCAGTTAACGACTAAGAAATGGATAATCCACATTCATTATGCTAAAAAATGTTTAATCATTTTTCATCATATTCATCATGTGGGTTATGTCTTTGATTACTCACCATCTCAAAAGTTATTTTGCTCATATGATCTAATCATTTTAGAAATGGGTTAGAAGCTTAATGATCTAAATTGATTATACCATAATGAGTCACCGTTTTGAATCTTTCATCATTTGGAATCCAGATTTAATTATTTATAACTATAAAAAATCATTTTATCAATTGATCTTAATCACCAAACCAATAATGAAGAAATTGATGATCCATAGTTATTATATTATTAAATGTCTGATTAGTAATTTTGATTATCCATCATTTGTAACTCACCTTATAATCTTAATCCCCTTTTAAAACTTACTTTGATTAGATAATCATAACCATCTGATATGACATAAAAAATAAATTATCTATGTTGGTTGTGATAGATAAGTTCGATCATTTATTTAAACTATCCATCAGACGGGACCAACCTTTGAGTATCATTCATATCAAAAAGTGCTTTAATGGGATGATCGTAGCCATCTAACTTATGTGTATAAAAAGGGACGGTCGATTATAGACAAGTTTTGATCAATGATTTGGACTATCCATCGTATGGAGCTTATCATTTTCATTGCATATCTCTTTTAAAAATCATTTTCATAAGATAATGCTAACAATGAAAATCAATGATTAGAAAAATATATGATTTATATTGAATATAATAAAGAAGTCTAGTAATTGATTTAAACTATCTTGATATATGACACACATTTGATTGTCTCTCAGAAAATTATTTTGATATCATGACATAACCATCATATCAATAATAAAAATGGTTTGTCAATGTTTATTATGTTAAAAAAAGGTCATATCAGTGATCTACACCTTTAATCATACGGGGCTCATCTTTCATTGTTAATATCTCCCTAAAACCACTTAGATATGATAATCCTGGCAAGCGTCAATTATTAGAAAATAAATCATTGACATTCATTATATCATAAAAAAAGTTTGATCAATATCAATCATGTCGGCTAACCTTTGATTGCCATCTATTCTAAAAATTATTTTGATAAGATAATCCTAGCCATCTAAGTAATGGCTTAAGACAATTCATATTGAATATACTAAAAGAAAGAGATTATTTGAACCTTTTGTTATGCTTGATCTACCTTCGATTTCTTGCCCCTCTCAAATATGATGTTGATTATATAAATATAATCATTAGATCAATGTTAAGAAAAATGATATTTTGTTGCTTAACCAAATAAACTCATGATTTTTCAACTTTATATTCAACATTTTTAAATTGTTATATTCTTAATTTATGTCTCTTCTGTTAATTACATAATTTCTAAATTTTGTAGTTAAGGACAACTAAATATGTTAATTTATTAGTATATGAATTTGGTAATTAAAATTTGTCAAATTTTAAATTTTATGTTCATCTAAACACCCCTTATAGAAATTATCTTCTCTTTGGATTGTAGATGAGTTATCTCATTTATTAGTAAGGTATATATAGATAAAAAATTATCTTCTTTGATGTAGGTTGGACAATCACAAAAGTTTTCTCCAAAATAAGAGAAGAAGTAAGAGTTTTTGCTTTATTTATTATTTATGGCATAAATTCCTATCTATTCAATAACCCCTAGTTTTTTTATAAAAAATTGAATTTACTAGTTAATAATTCGATGGATGTAGTCATATTAAGGTAAACCACATTAAATCTTATGACATCTTTTTTGTTTATATATATATATTTCGATGCATGTTTTATATATATTTTACTATAATCACATTACATATACGATTTTAGTATTTTTGTGAATTAAGCTTGTTTATTTTTCAGTTAGATCTCATTATTTTATAGTGTTTGCTTTTTAATTTTTAAAATTAGAATTACCTCATTAGTACAATTTAGGGTATATGGCTCACCCATTGTTTTGTGGATTGTTGTGTTTAAATTGATTTGCATGTGCATCCCATGCACTATAAATATGCACACAATATTCAAATATGAGGAAATCAGTAGAATACTACTTACCATGACCAAGAGTGGGGAAGCATACATGCAAGTGCCAAAGATGACGCACAAGATCCCGACAATCAATGTCCGCTTTGAGTAGGTGTGAATAAGGGTTAGCACAAGGGCAACCACCACAGTCACGAACATCAATTCAACCATTAAAATTAGAAGTGCCTTCAGCTGAAAAACATAAAATAAATGTACTTATTATTTGGGTACTTTATTACAATTCAAGTTTCATGTCGGCGACTAACAAAAATTTTTATATTACACATTGTGTTTGTATAGGTGGGCTCATAGTTTAGTAATTCAAACCATTGAGCTTCTTCTATCGTGATAGATTATGCTCAAAGAGTCTCCTCAATAAAACAATTTTAAGATTTTAATTATTGGCATGCAAATACTAAGTTAAAAAGTGACCACATCAATTTACATTAGTAAAAAATGTCAAAGATTTGATGGTGGAAGCATCGAAAAATAGTTATTTTAAAATATTTTATGAACAAATTTAATTCGAATGCGTAATTACCATTGTCTTCTTTTATGCATAGAAACAAAGGAAATGCCTCCAAATATGTTGGTTTCTAGTATAAGAATGAAGAGAACACTCTACACAAGGGAATCTCTAATTTGGTGTACTAGTATTTTCAGGAGAGAAGATTTTTGTAAGACTAAGGTGCCACTTGGTAAATTAAAAATAAGGTGTGAAAATTAAATTACATGTTTATATCTTAGAGTATTAAATTTTAGTACTTATAAGTATTGAAAAATCTGTTTGGTAATTTGTTTGAAAAAAGTTCTAATACATAAAAATAAGTACTTTCTTTGCAAAAATAATTTATTTGGTAAATAACGAATGTCTAAAAAATTAGCAAATTGTTATATTTACCCATATTATTTTCAAATACAAGGTTTGCTAGAGATAGAAAAATAAGTTAATTTAGTGACCACATCATGTAGTGTTTAGGGCCAAGTCATCAATTCACAAATCCACCCAGCGTGGCCAAGCCAATAACTAGGTGATCAGATGAAAATATGATCGTACAAGCTGCTTATATGATCACATGGACAGGCTTATTGAAATGATGACCCCACACGACCATCATGAGCAGGACATGTGACGCCATCACCCACCAAGAGTTAGCGGGCGTTACATATGCCACACGTGTGATCACTAATTACAAATTAATCAGAGATCAAATACACATACACATGATCATCAAATCAATATGAATCAAATGCCAAAAAAAAAAATCAATCGAAGACTGATCTAATTGAATTTTCATGATCGAGTGCTCCATAGTCTAATATGAGCCAACAGATGATTTCAAGTTGTGCCCGTTGAGCTATGGATCAAGCTTGGGTCGAATCCAACTTTATATCTGACAAATATGATCAAAACAATCTATTTTCAGGTAACTTTTAACAATGGACAGTTCTAGATTTTTATGGATAGATTTGAACACCCAATATTTGATACGATATGTCTGATCCCATATGCATGTCTTAAAAGAAACTCAGATAAAGTTTCATCTTAATCAATTCACTATATCTAAATATATGCCCCCTTTAATGTAGGTCATTCCTTAGTCGATGGAGAGTCGATCTTATCTATCCAATAACTTTATAATCTGAAATCTGCTCTAGAAAAATGACCAAATGCTTCAATGTTAAGACAAGGACTACAATTCCATTGACTTAGATGTCCCAAAGGGGACCATTAGATTACCTGAAAGTGGGCCACAAGTTAGCTAATGTCACTTAGGATTGTGGGATGCATGCACTTGTACAACCCAACTTTTTTCAGTTAGATCTTAACCATACAATAATTATTTGGGGCATGTGACCACTAGTTATGAAGGCACTAACGGGTATTATAAGATGTATGGTTAATATTTTATTTTAGATTGCAGTAAGTGGGTAAAAAGTGGACTGCAATATAGTTATCTGACGATGTCTAATAAGAGTATACATAGGACATTTGCACGTCCAAAATAGGTGGGCCCAAATAATTTTAAAGGGGCTAGGGATATGGGGTCCACCTTATATCAGATCTAAACTTGATCCATATGACCCCACACGTCACATGTATGAACTAAGCCTAATAAGTAGTTTAAGTGGGCCCATGTGGTGACTGATGTAGAGCAGGTCGCGGATAGTTTCATGGCCAAGATGGATCAGAAAAGGCCCGGTCGACAATAGAAGTGATCCAGACCGTCGGACCTTAAATCGAGCGTATCTCGCAATCCAAAATGAGTTATCTGACGTAAAATATATGATTTTGGGGTAGAACGAGCTACTTTAGCCAACCAACCCTGCTATGCCAGGTTATGCAGCCCGAAATTGTGAAAAACCCCCGGATCGACAATCATTTCCCTGTTTTAATTTCATTTTTACTATAAATAATAAGTTTTAGTTTGATTATAACTCTTCATCCGTTGGGCTTTAAGAGTTGCGCCCAACATGAAAAGAGCTTAGAATAATTAGGAGAACGGTTTGGTGAAGCCAAATAGGACACTTACTATTTTTGGCCGAAAACCTTGCGCACTAGTAGACATCACGACCGTCTATAAATACTAAGTTTACTATTTATAGTAAGTCGCGGATTCTAGGAGTTTGAGTTGTAGTTTGATTCTGATTTCTTTCCCATTGCTTGGTACCCCTATTTAAAGGGTTGTGAACTCTTTTTTATTGATCAATTAATCAATTTTGAATTTATTAGAATTTATTTCTATTTTCTGCTTTCTTTCCTCGTGGATTTGAGAAGTCTCTATGAGGAGTCCAGAGAAGCTCCGTAGATTCAGAGTAGTTATCCTCATCACGTTCATCCCTGCGTCAGTGATACACGATCACATGTATGAGGATGGGTTGGATTTACATTAACTAAAGTGAGCCCCATATAGATCCCATATTTTTTTAAAAAAAAAATCATGGTAAACATGAACTCCTATTTGTGTAGATTGGTCTCTGGATAGTTTTGGATAGGCTCAATGGATTGAACTATCGAGTCGATCGATCGACAAAATTTTGAAAAATTCAATTAACTCTCTGGATAATTTTGTACATGTTCGATTGATTGAACATGACAACTTGATCAATCAAGGATTGCTTGATCGATGTCCAATCAACGAAACCCATGATTTTGTGTAATTACATATTTTATTTTCTATTTTGGTTATAATATTATATATATATATCGGATGTAATCAGAATTATGGCATAAGAGGAGCATCATTAAGGGTTTTAGAGAGGAAAAACTAAGGTTTTAAGGAGATTCGAAGGGGTTCTCATCAGTATAAGTGCATCAATCTTTTGTAGATTATATTTCATAGTGAATTTGTTATCACTTTGTGAAGAATTTTTTTTCCGTGAGAGTTTTAAAATTGTACGTGGTGTAAGATACTATTGTTATGTGCAGAAGCTTGGTAGAGCTATAAAATGAAAGCTATATTTTAAGGAGAAGGGTGATTAGGATCAAATAAAATTTATGCCCACTTAAACACAATTGCTTACTTAAGCTAATTACTAATTAAACTATGACAATTAACTCTAAGGCTTTCAAGCCAATAGAGTGTCCGATCACATAGACTACAAATTATATTTCGATGAGGCAACTAGTCTATAAAAGATAGTGTACGTGTGTGTGTGGGATGCGCTAACTATCAACTTCTAATATTCATTTAATAATGCATACATATAATTCATCAATCAATCACATAAGCATAATTAAACAAGTGCTCAAAAAAAATTCCAAACATAAGTATGTATAGTGGTTCAGTTACCCTACTCCACTCTTGGCAGACACACTTAACCCATTAGTATACTGAATTTCACTATCAGAGGTTTTAAATTAGGTTTACCTCTAACCTTTACAGACCTATCTAGCGTACACTCTCGTCAGAGGCTCCCACAAGAGACTTGAGTTGGTTTTCTATTAGCTAACCAACAACCTCAGTCCTAGAGCTATACATGAACTGAGTTAGCTCCATTAACTCGCTCGACTTGACTCAAAAAAGCTCGATTTGACTCGGTTCAAAAGTGAGTTCGAGTTGAGTTGAGCTGATTTTTGGAGCTTGAAAAAATTTTGAGCCGAGTTCGAGCTAGTCCGAGCTCAAATCGACTAGGATTGAACCTCAACTCGGATCGAACCACTTCGGTGACTCGGTTATTTTGATATTGATGTTGCTTACCAAGTGTTTGATGAAATGACTCAACAAAGTGTTGTTTCGAGTGCATACATTCTCCGCGGGATTGGCTGGTGGCAAGGAAGGTATGGATATGAAATAAATCACTATAAAAAAATACGTGATAAAACTACCCTTGTATCTTGATTTTGATGTTGCCTACTGAGTGTTTAATGAAATACATGTAAACTGTTGTTGCTATTTTGCATATTGTGAGAAATTGAAGGTGCACTTCATGTGTTTGAGAAAATGCCGCACATGCTTGAACTCGGCTCGAACTGGCCTGAGCTACTGACCGAACCGAGCAGAGTTAGCAATCAGGCTTGAGGACCGAGCCAAGCTGAGTTTGAGCTAGGGTCAGCTAGTGGTCGAGCCGAGTTAAGCTGTACCAAGCTCGACTTGGTTCGGCTCGTGTACAACTCTACTCGGTCCTACATGAGAACCTACACATATACACCCGTGTTGGTGTCCTACACAAGGACTTGATTTAAGTCCTACACAAGAACCTAATTGAGTTTAGCAATCAAACTCTTACACTCAATCCTATATAAGGAAGTAGTGTACAAAGACTCTATAAATGACAACCTTACTTGACGGATTGAGCCTCGTTGATGCGTCAATCTTGAGTTGCTCTTCAAAGCTCTCCCATTCTTGAATTTGCTCCTCAAATCCTCCCCTGATCAGGATGCCGATGCATTGGCAATGCTTCAGCTCCACGATCAAACACCTTGCATGTGATGCTCCAATGCGATAAACTATGTGATAGGAGATTGAGTGAATCTCCTACAACTAATGAAAAATTGTAATACTTATAAAGATTTACCTAGAAGGGTTTTCTAAAGAGTTTAGACAAAGATTTGACTATTGACATAATGTCTAATCTCTATAAAGGTGAGAGTTCATAGATATCTTCGAAGAAGATCATGAAATGCTCATTAGAGTGAAGGATCACAAGAAGATTGGCATGAAACTCTTTGGATAGTGGTCTAGGATGTGTGGTATGAGTGAAAAAATATCTAGTCTCTATTTGCATCGAAAACCCCTTTCAATGTCTGTATGCACTATATAATGGAACCAAGTTCCAATATTAAAAAAAGGGGCAGAAAATTGCCGGTTCAGTTGATCGAGCAATGCCTTCAATCAAGCGATGCCTTTAATTGATCAAACTCTCATTTAATGGGATCGAAAGCTGGTTTGATGACATTGAGAAATTTTTAAAATTTGTTAATTTGTTGCTGGACGTTTTTGGGCACCTTCAATCGATCGAGAATGATCGATGATCGCTTGATGAGATCAAGAATCACACGAAAATTGCTATTTTATGCAAACGATTTCATAGTAGTTTCTCACCTCTTCTAGTCTTACTCTATATGTTATAATTAGGCTCCTAAGACTAATGGATGATCAACAAGGTTTACTTATTAGGCCTTGATCATCTAAAGGTTCAAGGAGTCATTTTGGGTAAAGGTTAGGGTCACCAAGGCATCTTATTTACCTGTTCTTCACTTCCTTGATGCTCAGGTATTTATGTGTCTTTGGTCTTCAGCTTCCAAGGGCTCAATTGACTCATTGACACATAAATACATATGATTGACAAACAATGTGCACAAATCAATACACTAACAGGTTTTTCATGTAAAATTCGTGTGTACTTATGCATAATTTGATTGCATTTGTCTTTCGTAAGTTTGATTAAATTTGGGATTGCTTCTACTCTAACCCCAATAGATTCCTTACGAGATCGCCTACTTTCCAATTTTAAAGAATATGACTGAGAAATAGGAGAATCCCTAAAGGCATTAGTGCAAGTGAGAGTGTCTCTGAAAGCTAAGTTGGTAGCTTTCCAAGTGACTTGGTTGAAACAATTTATGTTTTTGAGCTCTCACCAAGAAAATGGGGTTCGACCTTCAACCCTGGTAATGGCTAGAAGAATGGCAGTTAGAAGAAGGGTCTCCTTTCTTCCACTAGCTTTAGCAAGTATTTACAAGGCACTGTGGGCTATTGCTACCTATAACAATAAATGCCTGAGTGATATTCTTCCTTTAAGATATCATTCATACCATACATTTTGTCTTATGTTAGAGTGCGTACTGATTCTCCGATCTTAACCACAAGTAAGATTGTAATTTTTATTCTGCACATTATTTGTGTAGTTGGCTAGGGATATATTTCCCTTGGACTTACGATGACATAAAATAAGATTGGTGTCGAATGAATAACTTGCCTCTCAAGGACCTGAAAGACTGGAGGATGAAGACATTTTGTGATAAACGGGTAACAAAGTTGTTCTTGAAGAACTCTAACTATATGCCAAAATGGTAATTTCCTCATCTCATGGAGCTTGGTGAAAGATCGATGATGATGATTTTTCATTGAGAATGAAGGAGCCCTATTTTTTATACTTGGTGCATGGCACCCATGGCTTCTCTTGAGAGTCTTGGCACACCGCGCATGGGTCTCCCAGTAGGGGAGAATGTTTAGGCAAGTGAGGCTCGTCTTAGAAAGCATTTGTGTTTAAAGCACCTTATTATAAAAGAGTTAAAGAATGTTCTAGAGGAAAATCTTGATTCTCTCTAAAATGTCCATCCAAAAGAAAGTTCTCTCGAAATAAGTTGATGAGATGTATTTATAAGCCTATGGGGCCAAATTTTTCTAGTTTGCAGAGGTAGCTGATTTGTGTGACCCTTTGTGCCTACCCTAACAATTTTCTGCCACAACATAAGGGGGCCCTACAAATGACGTCGATATGCCTTTGGCAGCCCGCTCCTTAGTCACAAAAAGATGTCATCAGTTCTTTGGCACGGGCTAGATGGTGTTGGATCGGAGTGGCGCAATAGTGTCATAAGATATATGGGGGCTCATTTTGATTAGGTCTTAAAAATTAGGTATCAACCATATGAGTCAATTATTTCATGCTAACGGGGTGTTTGCTGGTTATTTCCTACTTAAAAGTTGTTAAGCAAATATAGATACACGTCACACTACCATTGGATAATTTAGAGTGTGTTATGGTGGTGCAGGTTGGGTGCAAATTGTATTCTATGTTGACCTTGACTGCTAGCACAAGAGGAAGTCTAGTTGGAGGAACGATGCCACGTTGAGATGCAAATTGTTATCATGATGCGGTATACTTGAGTGCAAATCAACATTTATCTCCTTGGATGTTGTTTTCTATTCATTTTACATTGTCCTAAGTGATCATTGAGTGAGAACATGAACTTGCATTGACCTTGATCGTCAATGTGCATTGTGTTGATAATAAATTCGCGTTAACCTTAATCAATACATCTATTCCATGCTAACGTGAAGATGAGTACAAATCATTCCATGCTAGCCAGTTCTTGCTAGCGCATGTTGGACTTAGAAAAATATCAATGCCAATATCTGTGCAAGAAGTAGATCAAGCCTTTAGATCAATAAATATTGACATCTCATTATAATACTCAATCTAGAAATCGACATATATGAGTTATCATAAACCAATGATATGCACACATATAAACTCAAACATAAAAATCTCAATATAATGTAATGGATAAATATGCACATGTTAATATCGGTATTGTGAGCCTCAAGAAGTCTAACAAGAATGTTAATTAGCATCTTCTACTCTAGAACATGGTCCATTCATCTGGATAACTCAACTATGGGCCCCACATGGAGGGAGTTTATGCATAATAGGAAAGTTCTCTTAGTCACCATTAGAAAACTCGTCTCAACTCATTAAATTTATTAAAGAAGTACTATTAGAATTCTAACTCATTATATTGATAAGAACTTTGCTAATTCTACATTTATGCTGCAAACTTGTGCAAGATCCACATCGTACATTAAGTGGGTCATAAGTTCTATTAGACAAAATGTTAATCAGGTATGCTGATTATGAACTATTGGCCCAATGTTGAATGGACTAGTTTTTGAATTTTGGGCCCTGAAAAATACAAAATGGCCCACTTGATATAAATATATATACGTGTGTGTGTGTGTGTGTGTGTTGATTCTTGTACATGTCTACCATGCTAACAAATATGCTTGCAATACATACATACCCTCTGTTTATTATTGCCATACATGAAGTAGATGATGAGATAAGTGGCTTCGAATCCGACTCCAATTATATTAATGGAGAGCACAAGCAAGCTATTAGGGCTCACCAAAGGAGTCCCATAGAACACCCATAACATACAATTGAGCAAGGTTGCTAGATATGGATATGGTTTGTACTCCTCAACCGATTTCTTCTTGCATATTTTGATAAACGTTGGCCTGCAATAGTTTTTCATTATATGATCAACATTTTTTTATTTTAATATTCTAGTGTAAAATAAGTGAAATAAGTTTTTAGTACTATTGCACAAATATATATATATATATATATATTAAAATTGGCATTATAAATGTATGCTAGAAGAATAAGTAACTCATTCATGTATGGTAGATGAAAAAGCTATCAACATTAGAAAGTTACATTCTATTGAAAAAAAGATGAAAGGTAAATATTTGTGGCCATAAGTTTCAATCAAATAATAAGAGCTTAATATGATGAATTTACATTAAGGTTCGTTAATCGGTATAAGTGTTGCGTATTTATTTGAAGTGTTCAAATATTTTTAAAAATAATAAATCATTTATGTTAAAGCTATCTCCTTTTTACACATGTATAAAATACACAACTTCTTTCGACCATTGTTGCTATCAATTCAATGAAACAAGACCATGTGCGAGCGAGGGCCTAGATTGGTTGTTCGTGTGTGGGTAAAATGCACAGGCATGCCAGAGTCTACTAGACTCAAAGGTTTTGATTGAATCGCTAGTGTCCCCGATGTCGAGATGGATAGATTAGAGACCGAACCAAAATCCAGTTATCCTCTCAACCACCGGATTGCGATTGAAATTTGTGAAAGGGTAGGGGTTAGCCCTTCCGAATGAGTTCGTTTTGCCTTGTGACAATAGACGTGAGTCTATGGACTTAAAGACCTTTTCTTTTACTAGCCTTTAGGTTTATATGTCTCTCAAATGAACAAGAATGTATAGATAAATAAAATAAAGCTAAACAATACCGATTTTAATGATATTTCAATATATGACCCATTACAATCAATAGAGTAACAATCAACCAAAGAAATAAACAAAAACAAAAGATAAATACCTGATACATCTGTCAGAACAGATGACCTAGGCGAGTGGTTAGTAGGATGTGACCATATTAGTATGATCAACTAAATCGAAACTTAACTAATTATGATCCTAAAACTTAAGGTTAAGGATGTTTACTCTACTCCTAAGGTATAGTAGTGGGAGCCACTATGCAGTAGCTATCTATGCTAGAACTAAGCTAAGCTAAACTAAGGAAATATAAATGAAAAGTAGATAGATGTGTTTAGCGTGGGGCCTCAAGCTCTTCTTTGTCTATTCCTTTTATAGCTTATTGAGGCGGTGAAACTCCTTGCTGAGTTTCCTTGTTACTTTCGGGTCCTCTGCGCTCACATTACAATTCTAGATATAGAAATCTTCTTGATTGATCTGGAACTACCGGCTTGCATGAAGAAGAAATGACTCCAACCAGGATCTGGACTTGTTGGCTTCTTGAATCATATTCTTGTAATTGATCATTCGCAGAGATGTTCGTGACCCACCAAATATCAAGCCTGAGAATGCCAAGATTCTTCTGATGAAGACAACTAGACCAAAATTTGAAAACCTTAGGGGCTAGACCAGGACCATTCATGGCCAGTCAACATCTCTGTTGATGACCCATCTTGTCAACTTCGAGGTGTTAAATGATTCTGATTTAACCATCGCCTGCATTTAACCATCCATAAGGTGATGGTATAGAGTGAGGGGGATTTGATACCTAATATTGATCTGTTATTGGACCAGGTTGGATCTACTTCTCCAATTCTCTTAATTCTGATTGATGTGTGGAATGTGGAACCTAATCGAGCCGATGTGTCTGTCTATCCCGACTTGGGTCTGAACTAAAGTTGGATTGGCTTAAATATTGGTCCGATCTCCTGATCTTTAAAACCTTCTTGAGCATTGCATTGATCATGTGATTAGATCTGTTCTCTTGGTGGGTTTTCTTATAGTCATGCCAGGTACGCTGCCTCATAACGGGCACGTTGATCATGGCCATGTGGAATGCAACAATTCATCCCCCTAAAGGCATGTATAAGGGTCTGTGTCACCGTATTAATAATGAAATGTGTAACGCTGAAGGGAGATCAACTGAAGATCTCTTCGGGTGTGAGTACGACTTTCATATGTGTCAAACACATAGTATCACCACATGGTAATTTTCTATTAGATCACATCAGGGGTTAAAAAATGTGTGTAAACAAAGTGCCCATGTCCCTTTGTATCAAGAGATGCGATAAGACTTTGATGTTCAAGTTTTGACTAGACATATGGCGTGTGACTGCATGGTGTTTGCGTTTAATGTGAACGTCAGAATTCACCTAACATGATTGTCAGCTTTTATTATGGACATGAATTATGATATTTCATTTCATTTTTATATGGTTACGTTCCGTCGCAATCATTCTTCCCTTGTTCCTAGACCACTTTTATTCCCTTCCTCTCTAGTTGTCATGGCTTTTGGGAATTCTCCTCAGGACATTAAACTCGTACTTGGATCGGCCGCCATGGAGGTTCCAGCTCCTAACCTTTTAGAGCCTATTCTCACTCATCTTGGGGATTCTATTCGCCCGGAGACCCTAACTCCTTATACCTCATTATCTGTTAAGGGCCTTATGCCGGGCCCTCCCTTCGCTCATTCTAACAACCTTGTGCCTCTCTCCCCTTTCTTTCATCTTTTCCTTAAAGGACAAATCTTGCTCCGAAGTTGTTCCTTATGATGGAGCATGTGCCTAGTTGCTGATTCAAAACCTTGACTATGGACTAACCTAACTCCCGATTGGATACTCTGGTTAGAGAGAGTCCAGACTACATTTGGTGGTCTTTGGCAACAAATTGGGATTTTTATTTTCATTTTCCCCCACTATATAATCTCATTTGCTAGCTGCGACCATTTGCTTCTAGAGTCAAGTGATTAATACTTTTCACTTTTTATATGGGTTTATAAGCCCATCTATTCCTGATATATGTACACTTACTGGCCTACCGACTGAGGGTGATCATGTTGAGCCATTAAGTTCTTGGTCTTCCAACAACTTCAACAACAAACTTCACTTCTTCATATGGTAAAGGGATAGTAATGTTCTTTTATACAATTGACTTTATGTGAAGACGATTCTAGCCTTTTAATTGGTATACAAATTAGTATCAGAAAACTCCCATTTAATGAGAAAAATGAACAATTATTGGACCATTAAGTGGTATAATCAACCAATTTTTTATTCATAGGCCAGTCAATGGCACTAGAAGTTAGGGTTTGGAGATATATATATATATATAGGGAAATGGTACTATGAGGTGGACCTCATGGGAACTTTCCATGAGGTTGAGCTATGTGGGCCCCACCGTGATGTGTGTCAAACATCTACCCCATCAGCTAGATGCATGCACCATTCCATGGTGGGCCATGAGCTTAAAAATCAAGTTAATCCATGACTTGGGTGGGCCACACCACAAACAATAGTTGAGAAGGGTTACCCTCCCATTAAAACATTCCTAATCATTTATTGGGCCACCGAGATGTGGTTCACAAATCCAGACGTCCATTGTGTGTGTCCCACTTGGATGAGGGGTCAGACCAAGTTTCGGCCGCATCCAAAACTTAGGTGGGCCCCACCAAGTGCTTTTATATGTTTTAGGCGCATCTTCACATGATTTTAGATGGTGTCGACCTCATGGGAACTTCCCATTATGTCGAGCTATGTGGGCCCCACCATGATGTGTGTTGAACATCAACACTGTGCATTTGATGGGTCCCCCTTAGGTTATGGGTTATACCAAAAATCACCCATATACAGAAATCAGGTGGGCCATACCATCTAAAATTATGTGAAGACATGCCTAAAACATATAAAAGCACTTGGTGGGGCTCACCTAAGTCATAGATTGACTTGAATTTTAAGTTTGAAAGTTGGGCCCCAAGGGCTTCATGGGGTGCTGCATCACATGGACCATTTGGATTTGGTGCCCATGACAGTGTAAAGGTGTGCATGGGTGCTCACCTAAGAAGATGTGTGGGTGAGCATGACTCCACACACATGGTGTATATTATACAACTTAGAGGTATTAAAATCTCATGCCATGGAGGTACAAACCCCCTCCCATATATTTAAATGATATAAAAATATATATTTTATGGAATCATTACAAAGACGAGTTTACTATCAGGTTCGTATTGCTATTTCTTCGTTGAGGTCGTGTCTATTAGATATAGGGTCATTTTTTAGTGATTCAAATTATTAATGTCACTGTGAATTGAGGATATAAATTGAAATATTTCAACCTTTTGATAATCTTATCTCTTTTAATTTTAAAAATGACTTCTTTTTTTTTTTATTATCCTTTAGTGGGCCATTGATATAATCTTCCATTATTGAAGTTGTTTTTTGTATCCATAACAAGGTTCATAAAAAATGTCCAGTTCAATCAATATAACTCCATATTTAATGACTACAATCGTGATATAAAAAAAATAGCAATACATCTCAATGTATTTTAACAAGCATGTTTATGAAAGTACACTACTATTTCAAATGAATAAGTTTAATTTTAAAAAGAAATATGGTTGTACTTTGCTCACAACAGTATATGAAATAACTTACAATGGAGAAAAGAATAGGCATAAGGATATAATATTTCCTGCAAAAGAAAATTCTTGAGAAGATTAGAGAAATACAATTCAATAACTGGCCTACCACCCCAAATTTAGGCCTTCTGATCATCATTTGTATAAGTGTACAATCTCCATTAATCAAAACTAGAAAGATTGTGGAAGTGAGCCACAATTCTAAAAATGGGTGACTTGACTCGAAAATCCAAGACGCGACTCAATTGAAAATCAAGCCAAGTCACTACGAAACTTGTTCGGTTCAAGTTCAATTAACTTGTTGAGGAGTCTAATTTGGTTCAGGTTCGATTAACTTGTTGAGGGCCCATTTGGATGCCACCAGATAAGTTACTTTTTCTACTTATAATAGTAGATAAGTAACTTATTTTAGATAAGTAAGTTTGGTTTGTGATTAGTTATAAGTAACTTTTTTACTTAAAATTACTTAATTATTTCAATTAATACTTTTAGATTTTCTATTTTCTTAAGTTGCTGAAGAGACATTAGGAAAGACAAACGAGACGAGAAGTTGATAAGTATGTTGTTTCACAAATATACTTATCTAGCTAATAAGTAGAAACTAAGATAAGCTATTCAAGACATAAACAACATACTCATTTGTTTTGGATCTGCCTGATTTTTGGATTCCTGTCCTATGGTGGCCTTGAAAAATTGATGTACGGAGTATATTTGTCACAAGAATCTCTGTGGGCCCTACATAGCTTCCAACAATAGGAGGCACACAAGCCATCTAGATAGCTGAGTATTGAGCTCACGTCATAAGATGAGCTGGTGCACCAGCACATGTCACACACGCAATGGGACCACCTAGCTTGTTGTTGCACGGGCTAACCGGCAAAACCACGCCCAACCATTAAACCACCCAAAAGACTAGTGGGGCCCATGGTTTGGTGATCCAGACCATTGCCCTGCTGGGTCTGACCAAAAATGGATTGCCTCAAACTCCCTGGGAGAAAGTAAACCTTTTGATTTCTGGCTAATAGATAGACTGCTAATAACAAGCCTATGGACAATCAATCCCACCGTTGGAACTTTCCTAGGCCCACCATAATATTTATTAGCCATCCAATCTGTTCATAAGGTCACACAGATATGGACTAAGGGAAACCACAAATAACAGCTTGATCCAAAACTTCTGTGGCCCTTTAGAAGTTTTCAATGGTAAGCGTTCAATCCCCAATGCTTTCTTTGGTGTGGTTCACTTGAGCTTTTGATCTGCCTTAATTTTGGACCCATGCCCTAAAATGATCTTGCAAAATTGATGGACAGGGTGGATTTAACACATACATAAATGGTGAGACCCACAGAAATTGATGGCGCCAACACACCACCCAAGTTGTTGGTGCGTGGCTCATCACGCAATTCGATCGTACGTGCTCCGTCCCATCCGCGTAGAATATGAGCCCCTGGCCTTTCAGCTTTGAGCAATTCATTTGCAGGCCACCGTGGGAACCACCGGATCATCCAATCATGCCATTTTCGTCCGAGTTGAGTTAGCTCTGTCAACTTGCTTGACTTGACTCAGAAAAGCTTGACTTACCTCAGCTTGAAATTGGATTCGGATAAAGTCAAGATTTTGAGTTGAGTTTGAGCTTACCCAAGCTTGACTCGAACCTCAACTCAAATCGACTCGGATCGAATCAGCTTGGTGACTTTGTTATTTTTATTAGGGTTGAAAGTCGGATGGGATGGGTTGGTGCTAAACCTTAGCCCAACCCAAGGTTCCTATACCTTAGCCCTAACCCAACCTAACCTAACCTCGAGTTGGGAATTCTGATCAACCCAAGCCCAACTCAAGTGGACTCGGTCAGATGGATGCATGCTAATATTTTCGTTATTGCATTTGTCTATTATATTTCAATACGCATCTTATTTTTTGTATTTATGATTTTATTAATTATATACTTAGTTATTTATCATAAAGAACTTCATTTTTTAAAAACAAATAAGCTAAAATATTGGGCAATTACTTCTTTAAAAGTCATGTTGTGTAGCACACAATCTATTTGGGAGAGAGAAATGTAACAATCTTGTTAGCTTGAGTCATTGGAAATGACAGACAAATGAGAATCGATGGCACTAGAATTTCCTATGCCTTCAACACAGACAAATCACACTTGATTATAATTTATAAGTAACTTATATATTGATGGGATTCGGATTGGGTCAAGCAACTCGTGCCTGACTCAAGTTTTATCAGGTTGGTGTTTGTATAGCCCAAGCCCAAGACTAGACCCGATACATCACGCCCAAGCCCAACCCAATGTTGGGTTGGTCATGAGTTAGTCGGGTTGAACCCATCCAACTTTTAGCCCTAATTTTTATCTTAATGTTGCTCACTAAGTGTTGGCTGAAATGACTCAATGAAGTGTTGTTTCAAATGCATACATTCTCTAAAAAATCAGTTGGTGGCGAGGGAAGAAGGGACACAAAACAAATCAATATTAAAAAAAAAAAAAACTTTATACCATAGAATTGCTCTCATACCTTGATTTCTTTTACATTACTTGTTGAGTGTTTGATGAAATATCTTTAATGTGTTGTTACTATTTTACATTATATGAGAGATAGAAGATGCATTATATATATTTGAGAAATGTCTCACAAGCTTGAATTCGGCTTGAACTACCTCAAGCTGCTCACGGAACCGAGCTGAGCTAGCTGGTCAAGCTCGAGGACCGAGCTGAGCCAAATTTGAACTGGTGTTAACTGCTGGCCGAGCCATGCCAAGATGACTCGGTTCGACTCCTGTTATTTACAGGAAATGAAGGATCTCCAGGTGTTGTTTTTCATGGATAGGAGGGAACCGATATGATAGAACGGTCCCTATCATAATATGATAGAACCACCCTCCAATTCACCTAGTGGACCCCATCGTGGATTACAAACTCAGCCAAAATGGACGTGGCTTTGGAATCATGGGCCATCTAAGAGAGACACCACTAGATGGACGGTTCCGATCAACCTCTACCCTTCCACAAGAATAGAGCAAGGTGGCTCTATCATATTAATAGAGAGAGTGGTGGGGAATCCCATGATTGAGAGAGGACCACTGATATAGCCATTCTTGGGAGTGCAATTCAAATCCTACTATACACACAGATGCCAACGTGTATTTCAGATCATCGTCCATCAGGTGGGGCCAAATTGGTGTTTGCCATGGCTTGAACGTGGAACGATGTTCATTTATGAAATACGTATGGCTCCGCTCATGATCGGACCGGTCTAGGTTGGCCATGGTACGTACAAAACAGGGCCCATGAGATGAATGGTCTAGATCTTCCACAGAAATGTCACATTGGCAAGTAGGGAGGGAGGGAGAGAGAGAGAGAGAGAGAGAGAGAGAGAGAGAGAGAGAGAGATTTCAATACCGATGATGCCGACAACCATCCCACCTGTCTGTAAAGGATTAGCCATCTTGGAGAGAGAGAGAGAGAGAGAGAGAGAGAGAGAGAGAGAGAGAGAGAGAGAGAGAGAGAGAGAGAGAGAGAAGGAAATGAAGAGAGAGAGAGAGAGAGAGAGAGAGAGAGAGAGAGAGAGAGAGAAGGAAACGAATAGGCGAGAAGGAAATGAAGAAAGAGAGACAGAGAGATTGGCTCCAACCTCCAAGGCACGAATTTATGATAGAGAAATTTACAAAAGAATCATCTAACTAATATAAAATTTACATTTTAATACTTTTTTTTGATAGGTTTTCAAAAAGCTACCTCAGTGACATAATTACCACTCCGATACCTTCTACGAGAGTGGCTCAAGTCTACACAACCACTAGGTGTAACATCCTGTGTTGAGTCAAGAGCCCAGAAATCGAATCAATCTATGGTAAACCACATGATTAGAAATAATGTCCAAGGCAACACTGGCTCACCAATTTATTTCCACTAGTATGACCTACGTGAATCATGGATGGGTATGATTGGGGTATAGGCTTAAATGTTTGTGTTGAATCTAATGATTGTCATAGATTTTATATGATTATCATAGTCCATTGGTCCTATATATAAAAAAAAGGGTTGTTGCCTCTTTCCAAACTATTTTCTCCCATGTATACCACCATAATAACAACTCAGTTTAATTTTTTGTCTCTAAGCTTAATATTATCCCAATATCTAGTGCTTGGAGTAGATTTTACGTAAAAACCACAGTAGCCAGGCAAAATCAAGAATGGTGTCACATGCAATCCCCTTCTTTCTGTAGATACTCTCTTGGAAAGAGATGCTTGGATTTGATTTTTTTAAGGCCCACCACAATGTTTATGTAAAGCTACTCCAACAATTAAATGTGTAATTCCAATTTAGACTCACTATAAAAATTCAGGTTGAATTGTGATTTAGGTGGGACATACTAAAGAAAACAATTAAAAGAGTGATGTCTACCATTGATTTTCACAAAGCCTGATATGATGATTATATGAAGTCCACTCTAACTGTTAGATGCCACATAAATAATATTTAAGCCTGATTATTGAAATTCATCCTCATCCATGATTTATGTGGGCTGTACCAAGGGAAACAGTTTAGAGGGTGATTGTTGCTTATACACTATTTTCAATTATATGGTCCACCTAAATCATGGATGGGGGAGATTTTTTGGCTTTTCCATTAACATGAGGTGATGCACGTGGTGGTCCGGGTGGATTTTACATAAATGTGATGATTTGTTCTTTCAAGTAGCCGATCTATTTACTAGCAGGCCCAGGGTGCCATAATATTGATGGAATTGATAGCTAGGTGGGGATGCCTGCTTGAAAACTTTTTTGAAAAAGGAACTGAAATGTAAATTCAATGTTAATTGAGTAGGTTTTTGTAAAATTGAAAGATACCCGCCACAACTGCTATTATACGCTAACCTAACCCCTTTTAGGGCCCACAATATTGTATATGTGAAATCCAGTCCGTTCATCAGGTATTATCCTCGAAGATGGGACCTGGAGCAGAAGATCTGTTCGATCCACCGTAGAGAACAATCGGGACAGGACGGCAACCGTCGGTTTGTGTATGTAGCTGCCATGGTGTTTATCTTTCATCAGGTTTAACTCAACAAGACGAAAGGAAGGGAAAAAAAAAAAAAACCACGCGAGCCACAACCATTGAAATTAGAGGTTTTAGGTGCAATTTTACATTGTTGTCATTGCCATGCTCCATTGACTTTTTTAACGGGACTGATCTTTTATATGTACGGTGGATATAAGGGTTGTCATCTGATGGACGGGGTGGATTTCACGTATACAATATGTGGGCCAAAAGACTTGGGTGCATCAGGTGTAGTAGACGATTGGGTCCGTATATACCAGTTTGCGGTTCTAACAAGTGGGCCCATCTTCGATCCATTTCACAGTGGATAGTTAATGGATAAAAGATCTCCTTGATAAGACAATCTCAACCATTAGATTTTTGGACACTAGAGAGGTTTGTTAATTCCACGTGCGTGTATATCCTTACACATCCACATGCAGGCACAAGTGCAAATATGAAGCACGTGTATGAGATCTGGGCTTTCCACGAGGTTGTAAATAATCATCAGATCTTCTGCATAAAAAATCAGACAAAGTAAATGGATAGTTATAAGATTTTTCTATCCGTTCATTTGTTTTGATACGGTGTGGATCACTTCACGTGTGAAATGGCCTGATTTTCATGCTAGAAGATCTAAATAGTGTCTCACTCCCGATGGAAAGATCAGATCTCACACACGTGTCGCATTATGACACGTGAACCCACATGTAGATGTGTCCGTACACAAAACTGTCCTCCAATTGAAGAGTGTTGAAACAATGGCCCTTGGGATCTTCCAATCTTGGAGGTTTGCTGAGCCACACGTGCTTCTGGCCAGAGAATGAGGACCCGTTTTAACTGCTTTGGTGGGCCACAATGTAGAAAGAAAATGGATGGCTGGAAATTGTGGCCTACATGATGAGTGAAACAGTCTTAGCTTTTAGGCTATTGACCTAATCACTGCAGGCGAGCAGATGGAAAGGCCGCACATCCATGCAGAAATATAGGCACGTGTGATTCACATGCACCGTTACACGTAAACAAACTATTTGACCGGTTTTACTTGGACGTTGAAAGGGTCATTATAACTGTCGGATTCGCGGCTACGAAATGGACGGTTAAATAATAAGCACACAACCGTCCAAATTCAAAAACCGAATATTCATTAAAGAGATTCAACGGTCAACTAAATATTCTACAAGGGGTCAATTATTTGGACGGTTTGGATTGTGCTAAATGCATTCCACGTGTACATCTGCAATGTGCATGTGTATGGAATGTAATCCTCTGGAGATGCATCAGATAACTTCCGATCCAATATTATCCACTACAGGAGGGAAACGCGACTGACCAGCAACGTGTGCCTGCATGCATGAAAATAGATCAGGTAATGCGAAGCTTACGGCAGAGATCCCACACCAGTAATTCTCGTAGTAAAAAGGTACAGTTGCATCTGTACCATGCGGTATCCGTGTCAACGTGGCACATGCGTTGGACGTTCGAAACAGTTCAATCCAGACCGTTCATATTGTGGAGCCCAGTGCAGATGGGGCATAAGTTAAAACTACTGACTGAGAGATCCTAGGGACCATCGAATGAATAGTTGAAAATATCCCAACGTTGGTATTGTTGATAATCAAATGGCTGCTTGAAAATAAGTTTATCAATGGGCCAGGCTCTTCCATTGCCCTTTTGGGCTGGCCTGCTTCAGTCTGGGTTGGGCTGCTGTACTAAGCCCAGGCCTAAAAGACTAAGCCCATTTAGTAAAAATCCCTATCTGTGTGTGTGTGTGTGTATTTGGACTAGGTAAGGTCGTATAGCGATGTGCTTGTGTGTGTGTGGTCATTTTGGACTAGGTAAGGTCGTATAGCGACTAACAATCCATGTCAAGCTATGGGGTGGGATAGTCATGGATATGTGTCATTAGCTGGCATCATGGATGGCCAATTCATGTCTAAAATGTAGAGTGCGGCTTCGATGGATCCCTAGATCCATGGGGCCACCATGATGTATGTGCCTTGCATCCACGACATTCATCCGTATTGAAAACTCATTTTAAGGCATGATCTAAAAAATGAAGTTGATCCAAATCTCAGCTAGACCACAGGAAACAATAGTAATTGACTGTTAAACACTTCTTCCAGGCTACAAAAGCTTTGGATCAAGATGATATTTGTGTGGTCTCTTCATCTAAGTCATTATCGACAGGTTAGATGGAAAATAAACATTCCGGTGGACTCCATGAAGTTTTTAAGAGAGAGGATTTCAATCACGACTATTCATGTTGTGTGGTCCACCTAAGATTTGGGTTTACTTCATTTTTTGAATTACCCACTAAAATAAGCTGTAAAAATGATTGGATGGTGTGGATTTAAGGCATTTACATCACAGTGATCCCCACAGTTTGGGTTCCACCTAAAGCCATGCCCAAAATGGAACCTGAAGACTGGCCAGGAATTCCTCTAGCTTATTAGAGTTTTTTCTGAACCTCCTGTTTTTTAAGACAAGAGCTAGCCCCCTTTTATAGGCATTTTGAGGTCAGGTTCAAATCTATCATAGACTTGGACATTGATGATAAGTTTGTGTGAAACATGCCATCCCATGAGTCATAGGTAAACATAAATAATAGCATAAGTGATGTGAATGCACACCACCTTAATGAAGCATGAACAAGTATGATTATCCATGACTCTAGTAATAACAACGTTTCTAAAGTATCCAAACTCTTCATAAACAACCAAGACCTTACACAAGAGAGGGTGGCTCTACTTATCTCATACATGAATATCATTATTCATCGCAGACATAGCCAGATTTATTTATTTTGGCCCATCATATCATTTTTAGCTTTCAAGTTGAGATTGGACTGACCTTATCTAAGCCATCGACAACACTAAAAACATTAAACCCACCCCCATGAAATATGAATACTGCCACTGAGAAGGCGAATGACCATTTGGCAATATTGATAATTAATTTGAATCCATGCATGGACGTAATCCACCTATTATTCAAATTAACTTGTGTTAAAGTCTCCTGATATACATTACTACACCAACCTTTAATGGCTCAAGCTTTTATAGCGATTGATCCAAGGAGAGATTGAGGACCCAAATAAGTGGACCGTCCCGATGGAAGTGGGTCCCACGCGCTTGATGCACTGGCGCATTTGTTGAAGGTAATGGTGCGTGTGGAATAGGTGCGTGTGAAACTAGCTTGTTTTCTTATTTTTGGTACACCTAACCGTACCTGTTACATTATTGGTTTATTCTTCCCAGTCACGTGCAACACACGTATCACCTAACTAATCTCAGAATAATGAGTGGGCCCTTGGAAGGTTTCAACGGTGGGGATCCCATTTCCACCGTTCCCTGTGGTATGGCCTACGTAAGTTTGGATCGGCATGGTTTTTGACCTTCTAACATGAACCGATGGACGTAGGGGATGTCCCGCCCACGACGTGGTGGGCCCATCAGAGCTTTTTGTTGCATGTGTTCCATGCAACAAGTGTTGCAGATGATTCTGGTCCGATCAGAGCCCTTCCTCCACTGAAAATTATCTATGCTAAGCCACGAAAAAAAAAAAGTGTGTCCACCTAGTGATGCGTGTTTGATATCCAACCCGCCCATCATTTGTGTCAGCTCATGATAGGATTTAGGCCTAAAAATCTGATTGATCCAAAATTCTAGTGAACTATACCACAGGGAACGGTGGGGATTGGATACCTACCATTCAAACCTTCTTGAAGCATTTGGACGCCAATTGGGTACTACGTACGAGAGTATGGTGTCCAATATACCAAAGCCTTCTGCAGCTCAATTCGAACCGAATGCTTATGACCTCTGGTCGTTGGTACATATGTATGTTATCCCGCATACCAAAGCTTTCCACAGCTCAATTTGAACCAAAGCTTTCTATGACAATGCACTTAAGTTGTTCAGCCAATTATTCAACCACCGGCCGCAAATGAAATTAAACGATTGTGAAGTAAATTGTCTGTATCCTACTGAGTTCTTTTTTGTTTTTAGTTGAAAATGACTTTTTTCTCACATAATATAGAATAGAGGATTCGATTCTTGCAATACAAGAGTAGAAAGAACTCAAAATATCACTCGGCAATCTAACATATGTAACGTATACGACAAGGCCTCGGATTTATATTTTCCTTCCCCTAATGACTTGGTTGTAAGCAAAGAGAATTATACTGCTGAAAAAGACAAGAGGATTCTTGTGATCTGGCACTTGGCGTAGATGAAAGAAAAGTACACTACTCCTAATCTAAGTTGGTCTAACATAACAACACAGACAGACGGGATTACACTAACAGCTTTAAGTTCCGGGCACTGTTTCACTCGTCGAGTTTACCGCACTGAATTTTGGTATCCGATACGTTCATATTTCGCCCTACCTGATGAATGGATTGGATCTCTGGCACGTGAATCGTCCACCGGGATCTCTGACACGTGTTCCGGTCCCTCACCAAATCACGAGTTCCACGGCCCTTTCAATGTACAGAACGTGCAAAACGACACACGTACTAAAACGCAGACGTTGAAGTGGAAAATTCATTTCGTCTGTCTCGACTCAGGATACCAGCACGTGTTGCCTCAGTAGGGCCACGTGATGAGATTTTTCCAATGATCTAAACCGTCCAAGGCATAGGAAGCTATAAGAAAATCACACTATATGATGATTCTGAGACCATCGTTTTATGCAGATGAACATATTATATTAAAAATAAATTTCAATGGATCAAATTAAACACTAAAAATCGAAGGATAGGATCATATTTGTACGGAAATTATGGGATGATATCTTAGCTACTGAAGAACTTCGAATAAGAACGATTAAAATTTTTGTACCATCTCATTACATCGGCCCCAATAAGGCGACACACGCTGGAATCCTCCCTCGTGACAGAGGGAGGACAAGCTTGAAAATGGAGGGAAATATTTTTATTTTATTTTTTATATCAAAATTTGATTTCATTGGAAAATATAACCGTAGTTACAAAATAGATTCAAGAAATACTTTGATACACTGACTAGTTTGATAGTTCGTACGCAGGCACTAAGAAATTGCATAGTTAAATTATAACTAAAATTAAATTATGGGTACCAATTTAGATTTATCACGAACCAAAAATTTAGCTCATTCGGTTCTCCGAATATCACATTAATGGACATTTTTTGGACGGCTAAAAACGGAAATTATCAATTGGTCCTATTTCAAAAATTGAGTGTCCAAAAATCAAATGTTAGAATTGTTTAACCAGTATGACTTGGATTTCCAGATTTTAGTGGGTTATACCAGTATGCTGCGTGTACAAATTCCGAGAGACTGCGTATCAAGCTTCATACGCCGCCGGAGTATCAAATAACTCCACGAATGGAAAACAGACAGAGCCCTCATTCCTCTCCATTGTCTTCGCGTCTGGGATTTTCATTTCTTCCCCGCAATTGAAATCTCCGCAAAAACAGTTCCGCCTTCAACAGTCCGTACTTTTCTCTCGTTTTCCGCATTTCTCATTTCCAAACGCAAATCTGAGAAAACTCTGTTTCCCGGAAAAACGAGGAAATCAATGTCTTCGAATCTAGCCCTTTCTCCTTCATCTGCTTCTTCTTCTTCATCTTCTTCTCCTTCTTCTTCTCATCTCCACCATCGATCTTGTCTTTCCTCTCCCTCTTCTCCTTCCTTCTTAAAACTCGGGAACCGCAGCCGAACTCCAAGAACCATCCTCACCGTCCGTTCTCACGCTAGCGCTGATGGAACTGGAGGATCGAAGCAATCGTCCGATCCAATGGACGGATGTACGGTTACGTCCTCGGCCATCGATTTCCTCACGTTGTGCCATCGCCTCAAGGTATTGCACGATCTCTCTCTCTCTCTCTCTCTCTCTCTCTCTCTCTCTCTCTCTCTCTCTCTCTCTCTCTCTCTCTCGTTTGGATGCCTGTAAATGGTTTAAGTAGTTACAGCCTGCCCTGTTTGGCTGTAAGCTGTAAATGATTGTTTGTGTTTGGATAGCCTGTAAATTATTCAAGTCCTATAAATGGAGAGCCAATATTTGAAAATATAGCCGTTACACTGTAAATGGAGAGCCTGTAAATGAAATCCCACCTTTTTGCCTGTAAATGATTTGCAGGCAAAAAAGGTCATCCAAATGCAGAGTGTAAATGATTTACAGGCACAGGCAAAAAAGTTAATGCAAATGCATAGTATAAATGATTTCCCCAACTTGCCCCATTTACAGGCATCCAAATGACTCCTTATGTGATTTGGATTCAGAAATTCTTTACTAGTGCATTTTCGCACGGTGATTGTGTTTTCGGTGTGGATATTGTTGCTTTGAGAAATGTGGGTAATCACTGTTGGAATTCTCTGTGAATGCGAAGGCCATGTTTGGACACACAATTGAATTGAATCATGAACTTTTTCAGTAAGGATTTATGGCCGATGAGAATCTGCAAATTTCATAATGAGGAGCTTCCCTTTTCAAGTTCCATTTGAAAGCAGTGTAATTTGTGATTTCGAGCACAATACCTCAATATGGATGCTGAAGGAGTAATTGCAATTTGGGTTGCTTAGTTTCCACTGTATTGAACTGATCATTGCAATTCAAATTTTGGAAGCACATCCAAACACACCTCGGATTACACATGAGGCTGCAATTTGAGTGATTCTACGCGCCTAATGAAATTATTGCCGTGGACTGTTGTAGTTTTGGGCTAGAAATAGATCATCTCTAAAACTGGGATGAGTCAACTTGGTTCTGCTTGGTCTGTTATCTGGCAAATGCTGCATCATCATCATCTACGGTGCTGTTTGATAAACTGAAAAAAAAAAAGCTCTGAAAATCAACTAAGGTGCTGAAAACTTAAATTGCTGAGTTGTAGTTTTGAAATAATTTTAGGGATATTTGAGTCAAAGAGTGAAAAGAAATTTTAATGCACCACCACTTTCAGCATTCAGCATTATGTGAAGGGAGGGGAGATGAAAAAAAGAACCATATTTTTGATGAATTAATTTAAGCACTTAATAAATTAGATTTGCCAAATGATCTGAATCATTGAAAATCATGGAAATATCAAATTTCAGTGATAGGTGCTGAAAATAAGTTTTATCAAACGGCCCCTAAGCCTTATCCCAACTAATTGAGGTCGGCTACATGAATCCTTTTCCACCCATCCACTCTATCAAGGGCCAGACCTTCAGTTAGACGGTAGGTCATCGAATGTTTTCTTAGTACCTCCATCCACGTCCTTTTGGGCCTTCCCCTTACCCTCGTAGAGCCTTCACTTGGACAGTTGCACCTACTCAATCTTAACCGATGCAGTTTTTGGTCTTTGTTGCACATGACGAAACCATCTAAGTTTACTTCCCCTCGTCTTATTACCTATTGGTGCTACTCCTAAATTTGCTCAAATGATGCAAGACATGGAAAATTAAATATGATATGCAAGATTTCCCACCAATTCAGAAACAATCACACAAATTCCATGTCCCACATGAAAATCCAAACATTCAATTAAAAAAGGGGAATCTATGTGGGTCCAAGCCGACACAGGCTAGGACTGGAGCAATAAAAATTATAAACCAAATGATGTCAAAGGGAAATAAAATCAACTACTCACGCATAAAAATCAGTCCCTAATCCAAGGGATTCCCTAATTTCAATTCAAGGAACCTTGAGCCAAAAGATGATCCCGCGTGTAGATAGCAACAATGGCCCAGACGGACGTGCCTGTGATCCATGCCGCACGTGTGTGGGGCCCACTATTCAGAAAAAAGGCCACCTTGGCCCTAATCGGCCAGAGATGGACTCCAAAACCTCCCAATCTCAGCTAGATCCGATGTACAGTGTATGCGTGGTTCTCTGCTGAAGTTTCAGCTTGCCTGCGGGCCGAAATCTGGAAACCTGCTGTAATGAAGAAATCTGAAGCAACAAAAGGACAAATTCGAAGTACGGATGGTGGGAGAAGATGGAAAAAAGATGATGGAAGATGGGGGTGAATTGAGATTGATGTGGCTTCGCACCACGGTAGTTAGCCCTTCGAAAAGGGAGGGCTTCGCACCCACTTTTGAATTCTTCCACAACTCACGAAGAGAGCAGAAAAATAAAGCAGGAATTTTTTATTAACTTTAATGAATGAAAAGAACTACAAGGGGTGCCTATTTATAGGGAGAACCCTATACCCAAAAACTCACACCATGTGCGACACCTATTACTTGGCGATGAAGTAAACTAAAATAAAAACCAAACAAGGAAATCTAAAGCGTTCACGATGTTCTAAATAATAACAATAACCAAAACCTAAAATATAAAACCAATCCGACGAGTGGGCCACGATCATGAGATCCCATGGTGGGCTTTTCTTAACTATCGGGCCACTTTTCTGAACCAAAACTTGACTTCTAGCTAGGAGGCCCTCCCTGGACGTCGTCATCGAGCCAGATCGATGGTGGGGTCATCCTACGTACGTACGTGTGTAGGAGGGCGGCATAAGTGCGCGTGATGTCCCCATCATCAAATGCATTTGTTTCTATTTCTATCCTTCCTTGTCTTGCCACTCATCCATCTCAACATCCTCATTTCGACTATACTCTTGTCTGGAAAAAATTTACATGTGCATGAGAGAAACTGAATGGAGTGTTAATGGTTTTGGGTCTGGGAGTGAGAGTACTTACTATGAAATTGGGTTTTAAATTGTTGGATGATTGTTGGGATTGGGAATCGATCAATTGGATATACAACATGGCATGTGCAACTGGACCCACCATGAGCATCTCTTGGCCCAGAAATCAGGCCAATTTGCTCATTAGGTGGGCAAATGTGTACATTGATTGTGGAACACTTGTCATTTCAAGCTATCTATTTGATGGATGGAACGGCTGGAGTTTTGGACCATGCATCTTTGCACAGGCCTGCATGTTGAATGGCTTGGATATCACACTCGTGTGCCATGAAGAGATTCCCCCAGTCTTCTTCAATCGGTATCCATCAAATTTCATTTTTTTTTACTCGAGGTGTATTGCATGCAAATGCTTGTTTGCTTTAGTCCTTCTATAGAAAGTGTAAGGTCGTATTTGGCAGGTGTTGGCATAAGGAAGAGCATGAAACAGTAATGAGAAAGATCACCATCTTTCTCAAGTAGTCAAAACCTTGAATTCACAAGATAGTTCTTGAATCAACATGAAATAATAAGAGAAGATTCAAATATTTTATTGAATAATGTTTAATGTGTATGATTTCTTGATTACATCATTAATAAAGAAAAAAATAAAATCCTAATTCGAAATTATCCAAAATAACGAAATTCTAATTCCAATAAAAGTCCTAATTCAACTAGAATAGAACTTGCCTGAAATGGTAAGTTTTGCAAAAAATAGAAATTCCTAAATTAACCTTACCGGATGATTCTTGGCTTGATTACAATTAATCTTTAAAAAAGATGGAAATATAAAACTCTAAAAATGAGGAAATACGACAAAAATCGAAATTACTAAAAATAGTATCCCTCCCCCCCCCCCCAAAAAAAAAGCATGCATTTTCTCGCGAAACGGACGAACATGACCCACTTTGTGGGTCAGTTAACCCTGGATAGCCTGCTAGATAAAGATCGATAGGTCATTCGTCTTGTGACGATTCCCGAATCAAAAGTTATGGCCGATTTATGGTTCACACTTCAAACGGTAATTTCTCCCAATCCGGAATGAATTTCTTCGGACTGGATGTGCCTGGGTCCCGATTATGTCATGCCCTACGTGGGACTAGGCCCGGATCTGACAAATTACTTCCTCTTCCATTTGGCCTTCTTTTGGTCCAGCCATGCTAAGAATGCATTTGTGCCATGTCCTATATTAGATGCCTAAAAATGCGTTGATTTCATTTTAGTTAATAGTAATTATGTATTAGAGATGCAAGATGCGGAATTCTCACTGTTGACAACCTCAGGAAACATGGTATGCAGCTGGTCAGTGGCTGCCTCTGTTGCATGCAGGATGCGGAATCGGTGGATCATCTTTTCGTCCACTGCCCATTCATCCTTCAAATCTGGAACGACTTCTTTTCCCAATTCAACATCTCCTAGTGTAACCCCCCTACGGCTCATACCTTCCTATGGTCCTAGCACGGGTGCAAGATCGGTAATCTAGAACTGTGATTTGGAGAAGGGTCATCATGGCCATCTGGTGGTCAGTCTGGCTGGAAAGAAATGAAAGATGCTTCAATGACACGTCTTTGTCCGCCCTCGCTGTTGGGGACAAGGCCAAGCACATGATGGTGGAATGGGCTGTTAACATTAAAGGCTTGATAGGCCGGGATTTCTGTTTTTTAGGGTGTTAGCCTCTCTTCTGCCATCTCAGCAGATCTGTGTGCTTCCTTTTCTGCTTTTGCTGTTTGCTTGTCCTTTTTCTCCTTTATTTTAATAAAATTTCTCTCGTTGCCTCTAAAAAAAAATAAAAAATTACATATTAGAGATCTTTTTTTTTTTTTGGAAGACACGGGGTGTCCCCACCTCTTTTAGAGTGAGACTAATCCCTGCGGATACACGCAATCACTCACAACTACTTGTATCGGGTAATGCCAAGGAGGGGAATCGAATCTTGATATCTAACACATAATAAATTCATATTAACAATTATTATGTAAGAGAGATGAACTCATTTTTAGGCATCTACCAAACAGGGCCTAGATATCTAACCATGCAGGAATTCACGTGCCTTTGTTATGTCTATGATTATTTCAGTTTCATCAGTTTTTTTTCTTCCATTCTTTTCTTTTTCCTTTTCAGACTACAAAAAGGAAGGGATGGATCAACCATGGAATCAAGGGTCCTGAATCTATTGCTGATCACATGTACCGCATGGCACTGATGGCTTTAATTGCTGGTGACCTTCCTGGTGTAAACAGGGAAAGGTTGTCTCCTGTCACATCGTACTCAACCTCATGCTCTTCTTTTCTCAATTAATCCTACTTCATCATTTGTTTTCTCTTCACTTCAACTTTGGCTTATTGAAACCTTTCTTTTTGTTTACACAGATGTATTAAGATTGCAATAGTGCATGACATTGCAGAAGGTACTCTGAACTCAAATGGTTCTTCCCTTTGATTGATTGCAGTTTTTATTTTTTCCTGATATTCACCTTGGTTGCATGATGCTTGAATGAGCATTCTTTGGAACTGAATGGAATTATGAAAATGGAATAGATTTACACGAACAAAACCATGTGGACATCTTGGAGTTGATGAGCTCCTAGACATGATCTGTCTTACATTGTATCATTATGAAAAGTATTCATAAAATAGAAGCAAATGCTGAAAGGAGAAGATACATGACTTCTTCAAATATCCATAGAATACAGGCAAGGTTTTTGCGCTTGCTTCATTCAATATGTGGCAATCTTTCAAGGTGGAAGAAACCTATGAAATGTAAACACTAAACACTCCATGAACAAATGCTGACACAGTCAGTGCAAGAGAGAGTGCAGGGAGTCATTGAAGTACAATAAAGAGTTGGAAAAGGCAAAAGAGGGAAAGAATAGCATGCACTTTCTTCTACAAAACATACAGTGAGACCATTACCATGAAACTACCAGAAGCTGTGAGTGCAGTTACTACTGGATTGATTGTAAACTAAGCCAATTGAAATCTTTTCTTAAAAGTGTTACTAACAGGTCACCAAGTTTGTTGTTGTAACTCATATAGAAGAACACTTTTAAAAAAGGGGCTAGACTCCTACATTAGTTTTGTGCCATTTAAAAATGCTGGTGACTCTTCAGAGATAGATGGTTATGATTGCTTGATCATTGTGATTTCAGAGATATGCTCCACCCACAATGGGACCCACAATTTGGATAGTCTGGATAGAGGTACATGATTGCCACATGTGAGGAGAGTCACCACCATTTTGTAACTGTTGCCAAACTAAAATAGGAGTCTAGCCCATTAAAAAGACCTGGATGTAATTTAAAAGATGAGGGAAGCAAAATGGAGAATGCTGCGAGTATCGAGGATGGGCAAGTATATAATTTGAAATCATTCCATGTGATACCAGTCCTGGCTTTGCTCAAAACCTCTGATTAAACAACATGGTTGCAAAGATGGGAATGTGCAAGGACCTGGACTAAACGGGAAATGAATAAAGTTGGGAAGAAGGAAATGAGGAGGAAAATGAGAAAGGCTGAGGACATTAACCGCTGCATCTTATAATAATAGAGTTAAGTGTGTAGATCTTTGTCCAGTGGACTATCAATTGTCAAGTTGTACGTAGAAAGCATCTTCTTTACAGTTAATAATTAAGGATGCCCATGGCTATTGTTCCAAAATACACGACTTATGTTGAGTTCTTTCGGAACTTCTATCTGTTATGAATTTCACACAGTTTACTGGTTAAGGACAAGTTTGTATGCAATAAATTCTTAGCTTTTGTGATTGGAGTTTGAGATACAACTATGGTTTTAACAGCTATTGTGGGCGATATCACACCCTCAGATGGTGTGCCTAAAGAAGAAAAGCATAGGCGCGAACAAGATGCTTTGAATGAAATGTGTAAAGTCCTTGGTGGAGGAATGAGGGGTACTGCATGATATTTATAATCGAGAATTACCTACTTGCATGCTTGTTTTATTTGGATACAATACTGTCTGTAATTGGTTGTTTTGCTTCCTGCAGCTGAGGAGATAAAAGAACTTTGGGCAGAGTATGAGAACAATTCTTCTATAGAGGCTAATCTTGTGAAGGATTTTGATAAAGTATATTCGCTCTCTGCTTTGATTTGAAAATATTAGTACTATGCACAGAATGAATGATTTTTTTGGTTTGAAAGGCATTCTTCTTCTTGAGTAGTGGCAGCACCAAATATGATTTCTTTGGGACTCTGTGTTTCAAACCCAATCTCACATGATTTTAGGGTGATTTAACTTCTTCTTTTTTTAATGCCTCTTTGTGCTGACATGTTTGGTTCAGACTAAATTGAAAAGTAAGCTTATAGAGTCGCATGGTTTCACAACCTATGAAATGTGTAAGTTATTGGACCCTTTTATACGGAAGTTATAGTGGAAACCAGGTGACAATTTCTGCTGGGTTAATGAATAAGTAGATTATTTTGGTCACAATAACTCATGGATGAAGCCATCTGAGGAGAACTTGGTACTGTGTTGTTACTCATAGATGGGTTAGTTGTATTGTAGCAGGTGTTTCATGATAAGAAAACACTCATGTCCTATTGCATCATGCCTGATGTCAATTCCGAATATCTCGGGCATGGTGACGTATGGAGGTCAGTTGCTTTGTCTTTTTACCATGCATTTGAATGACATCCTTTTCTGGGGAAGTACAGGATGTATATAAATGAAAGGGTTGAAGATTCCACTTGTTCATAGCTATCCAAAGAATGTAAAAATGCAGAACCCGTCCTTCAACACAAGTTTAGGAAAGAAGGAAAGGTATTAAATAATTAAATTTCTAACCACAATATTTGTAGGGCGATTGTCAGAAGAATTCAGTCTTCCTGTAAAATTGATTCCGACATGAATCACTTTCCATCAATTCAAGGAGTTTCTACAAAATACATAAATGATATAAAAGTCGAGAAGTTTCTAGAGATGTTATTCCCTCCCAAATTTCCAGGCTCAAATAAGCTCTTTTGAACCCTTGTAGTGTTCCTTTTGCTCCCTTCATCAAATCGTATACTCCTATTTCATATGTTGTTTGTGTGGTTGTGGATGAATGAGAAATCTAAGCCAATAGCAAAAAGGAGTAGAGTCCTTTGCAAGTATGTTTCAAGATGGGTTCTTTCATCTTCATTCTGGCTCTCTAGTGCTGGAATTTTTTTCTTGCTGAAGGTTTTCTTTTAGAACACTTGCCCATCTTAGTCAGAACTATGAATTACCGGAGACTTAGTTGAATGATTAGTTTTCTCTGGCTGTTGATTGTAAAAGTATAGGTTTTTCTTCTGAAGTTTTGTTTGGCTTGAAAATTGTGAGGTGTGTCATCCAAGGGAAAATTGATAATGGTGAAACTGTGGAGGAAGTGACTAAATGCACCTTACACATGAGAGTGAGATCTAGAGTGTATGCACAATCAGTTAACAACACTTGGGTGATAAACCCAAAAGAATTTGCAAACAGTGAGCTCGTCCATCTGTTCTTTATATATTTTGGCATGAGCGTTCTCAAGCACAAGTTGTACATCTGCATACTTGCCTTTTATAGCATTGTCCCATGTATGGTGAGAATAAAAGTGGTAGGATGATCTAAAACTTAATGTCTGTTTATATGCAAAGAGAAGGCAATTATGCAGCTTGTGTGATGGAACTCTATGCGGTTCCTTCCTTCCCCATGGCACCCGCGGCAAACACATACCTCAAAGGTGAGGGATTTGAATGTAGTAGCCATCTGAAGTGACCTGCAAAAGAATGGTTACCCGAAACAGAGCAATGGTCTGCATGCAACCAGAAACTGACTACTCAATGGTGAAGTTGCCAAATCACTGCGAATGTTAGACTATAACCCAGATCAGCATCCCCAATCTCCAGACAGTAGCATACCCTTATGCACAAAATGCCTTCTAATGCTTTCTAGTGAATTATTGGGATGCCGACATCCTGCAAGACAAGTCTGGGAACTAACTAGTGATCATTTTGACCCAGGTGGAAATGATTCTGCAAGCTTTGGAGTATGAAACTGGTAAGCGTTACTTTATAATCCTTTTAAGTTCAACTCACATGAATACAAGTTTAGAATTACAAGATTAAAAGATGCTGCAGTAAATGCGAGAGAATTAGATTCCCTTAAATTATAGCAGTATATGTTTTAGTCCACATGTATTTGTATATTTGTTTCGATAGTTATGGCTACTTACGCATTGACACCTACACATGCACGTGAAGATAAGTCAAGACAGTGTTCACTGCATGCACACACCCACGCACAAAAATGCGCACCCACACACAGACACACAGACATCCATGCATGCAATATGAAAATATTGCACAACTGAACATGTATGCAGAAAACATTTTTTTAATGTTTTTGTTTAGGGGAGCTACATTCATATTTCATGGGAAAATGAATCCATAACTTCAAGAAAAGGATTGGTTCAAGGGCTGGGCATGTGGGTCCCACTCCTGAACCCATCAGTTGTTGGACTTGAGTTGCTCCCATGGCGAGAGTGAGTTTTGGTGACACGGGATGGATGAGGGGGAAAAAAAAGAAAAGAAAAGAAGAGGAGAACAAGGAATTTTTGCACAGATCACTCAATTCAAGAAGTTGATTGTTTAGAGGTTTCTTCCCTTGCAAGAGATTACCTTCTCCCTAAAAACACAATTTTTTTTTTTAATACAGCCTATCATTGCCATTTGGCATCTATGAAGAAACACAAACACACATTCATAGATAAAAACCGTTGATTCTACCCCATAACAAAAACTTCTATGGTTAAGAAGAAAAAATCCAAAATCATCACACGTGGATCTAAATCTCTCCCTTTTATTCTTATTTTTATCTCGTTCTTATTGAATATATCTTATTAAGTATGCCTCAAGATAGAAATCTTCCAAATAGGAAACTATTAACGACTTAATGAGACATAAGATTCCTTACAAGGGAAATATTACTGAAGACAATCAAAGACCTAATTTTGGACTTCTAACAAAATCCTTCAAAGTCTATACTAAAAAAATAGCTCCTTAAGATAGAAATCTTCCAAATAGGAAACTATTAATGACTTAATGAGACATAAGATTCCTTACAAGGGAAATATTGCCGAAGACAACCAAAGACCTAATTTTGGACTTCTAACAAAATCCTTCGAAGTCTATACTAAAAGAATACTATTAAAAAAAATAGCTCCAATTGCTGAAAAAAAAAAAAAAAAAAAACACACAGCTCCAATTGCACATGGGATCATAAGTCCATAAAAATCTCCAAAGACATCTCCACATGTTGGGCCCACCAAATGGATAGTAGGATAGCAAATTGGGGGTTTTTGGAGCTGGCATCTTCATCACAAGCTTCTTGCGATTGTTATCATTTGCACTTGTTGCATGCGGTTGCTTATTACTTGCATTACGTTGATGTCTATCAGACAGACAACTGCAAAACTTCTTTCCAATCAGCAATTTAAAAGCCAATCCCAAATTGTTGGGAGAAAGGCTAAGATAATGATGTTGATGATGACAATGGCAACGATAACGATGATATTCACATTTCTCGCCTTCTGCACATGGTGTGTGAGTGTGCACCCAACATGCACATGTCCATGTGCTCAAAAGCATTTCTTTTGCCACATGGATGCTTTGAAAGAATCAAAGAACCATAAACCATTGAGTCCCCCTTGCATCCCTTAGGAAATAAAGGCTAATGTAGCCAAGGTGCATCATGCCTTATTGTTATAGGGTCTCAGAACTCCTCCCTCTTCATCATCATTGCAGTTTTGCAACTCTTTGGAGTCAGCTTTATGAATTCCATTTCACCGGTCATTGCTGAGGCCATATCCTCAGTTGTAATTAAACAAACCTTCCTATCCCTCCTGACCACCTCAATCCAAGTCTCACTCTCTTTTTTAGGCCCTTCAACCGTGGTTAAAATTTCGCCTTCTTAAAGGGGTTGTCTTGAGTTTTCTACATGGCTCATACATCTTACTCTGCTCTTCATCCTCATCTCTTATTGGGGCTACTCATAGGCTACTTCAAATGACCTCATTGTGATTCCATGCTTCCTGGTCTTCACACAAATCTAGACATCATCATCTCTACCATGCTATCCTCTTGTCATATTGCCTTGTAGTTTTGTAACACTCTTACCTTATATACCCTAACAGTCCAGTTGCAATCATAGGCTATCTTCCTTGTGTTTCATTAGCATATGATGGTCGCACAACAGCCCATGAGCACACATCCACTTCATCCACCCATCCCTAATTCTATCATGAACATCCTCATTGATCTCCCCTTCCTTTTGGATCTCTTTTTCTACCAAAAGCTGAAGGAGGGAACTAGGATTCTCTTTTGAGGGCGGGGAAATTGCGACAGTTGGAGTGTGTTTAAGATCAAAATACCATATCCTCTTTAAGTTTTCCAGCCCTTAACTAAGTGGAAAACTTATATGAAAACTGGAAAGCTGATCTATTTTCCATTTGGGTTATCTCTTCTTTTTTGACAAGCTTCCAATTTGGTTTGTTGGTGTCAGAGAGGCTCAAGCAAATTGTGAAAAACTCACTGCATTTGGGTGCCCAGTTGACTTCAATTGCAATAATTCAATTAAAATGAAGTGTAAATTACAAAAGTGGGGACCCAAATAAAATTTTCGATTGTTTCAAACTCGACTTGAAGTGTGTGGAATTGAAAAAGGGGGGTTGATCTGATCATGATTATAAATGGGTATGGTCCTACCGTCCTTGTAGGTGTGTTTCTCTATATTTAATTAAACTATTGCAATTCAGTTCAACTGAACATCCAAATGTAGGGCTGCCAAAGGGCCGGGCCTGGGTTGGTTTGTACCTGGATTTTGAACTGGTCAGGCCAGGTCTGTAGGTCAGACCAATTAAAAAAGTATTGATTTTGCTTTTCCTGGGCATAGACACTTGGTATTTACAGCTGGCAATTTCAATAGACTTTCTTGTCAATCTCCGTGAGCCTTGATTTAGTCATGTCGAATTCAACTGAGTTATCTATATATCATACTTTAAAAACCCAAGAACTCGACTCCAAAAAAAAAAGAAGAAGAAGAAGAAGAAGAAGAAAGAAGAATTGACCTGACTTAATTCAATATCTAAATATTGTAAATCGAAAATATTAGGAATGAAAATACATATTTAAAATAATTAAATTTAGTATAGGTAATATGGTATGTAACTCAAATAGAGGAACTCACTTTACACAGTTGATCACTCTACAGAATCTCTGCTACGTGCCAGCTGACAACAACAACAACACAGATAGCTCACTGGTTAAGGGCATTTCTTCCTTTGTTTGAGGTTGGGGGTTTGAATGCCACTCCACCTTTATTTTAATAAAAACCCTCATCAGGAGGCAAGTCACTCAATTCGAGTCACACTGAGTTAACCGAGCCATTAGGTCGACTTGACAAGTCTCTCTGAGTTCAGGCTGAGTCAGGCCCAGTACCGAGTTTCTCAACGACTGGGCTCAAAACGCAAAGTCAAGCCCACAAGTTTTGGAACTATGTTATATATATGCTGAATTTTTTAACCATGGTAATCACAATGGATGCCAACTGAACAATCAGCACCTAAATGACACTTGGCAACTGAACAATCAACACTTAAATGACACTTTACAATACTCATTCGACAACATCTTTTCTCTACTTGCTTGGGGCATTTTCATTCTAATTTATTGGGTAATGACAATGAGACGCGTTGACCGTCAATGTTCAAAGTTAAGGGGGAAAAAATAATCATTTCCTCCATTGTATCATGCTTCAATTTGTGGTAGGGAACTGATATTCACTTCCATGCCCAACACCCCTCTGTAGTAGCATTTTAATGATTCGCATGCACTTTACTGAAGAGAAAAAGGGGCGGTGTATACATAAAAAAGGGTGTAAATATCATCTTCAAAGTCATATTATGGGGGTGGTCTTTATTCATAACCATTCTAAACTGCACGCAGAACACGGGAAGGTCTTGGACGAGTTCTTTCTCTCCACAGCAGGTACCGGCCGAGTCTCATAAGTAGAATAACAGAAGTGGTTGATAATTCATCTACCGGATTTCATTGCAATCACATTCAATTTGGCAAGTTTCAATAACTTCCTAATTTGCAGGGAAATTTCAAACGGAAATTGGGAGGACTTGGGCAGCCGAGGTGACATCAAGACGGAACATGAGGCTAAGCAACAGGTTCAACTGACCACACTCACAGCTAGAATCTGCTGTGTTGTATTCTCTTGCTGTTGTTTCAATAAGATAGAGCTTAAACTGTTTTTACCTGGCCCGCCTCACTCTCAGCAGCTTCTGTGCCTAGCCGGTGGCCATACCGTAAAGCGGCATGGGTTGCACTGGAGGATACCGACGTTTTCTCTTAAGCTTGAGAGTAAAATACACCGTATTTAAAGAAATAAAGCATTTATTCTTGTGGCATTTTGCAAGGCTCCACCACATAAGATGCATGACTTACTCAGGTTTCAATTTGTACCGGTGGGCCCGCAGCCCATTGATCCAAACCATCGATTTGAAGAGCTTTGGGATTGTCACAGACCTGCTCAATCCTCAGTGATTGTCACTCATATGATGCCCCAACACCACTCGAGTCAGCCTATTCTCTCACTTGTACCAACTACTATTAACCCCAGTCAGAATGCAATTCTCTCACTTGTGGGCATTTTAGGCATGTTTTCACATGGTTTTACATGGTATGGCCGACCAGAATTCCATATACAGCTGATTTTTGGGATATCCCATAAACTACATGGGACCCATCAAATGCAGTGTTGATGTTCGACAAACATCATGGTGGGGCCCACACAGCTCGACCTCATGGAAAGTTCCCATGAGTTGGACCTCGTGGTGTGTGTGTGTGTGTGTGTGTGTAAGATTGATCCAAAGCAGGTGCCGTTGCATTTAGATTGGCCTATTAAGACCGAATTCAAAGAGTCGGCTGCCCTCTCAACCACATGTTATTTTAGTAATCAGGCCATTTGTAGAATGGTAGGGGCCAATCCTTTTTAATAGTTTTTATTTATTTATTATTATCTTGCTTTGCATATAAGGGTTTTTTCTCTCACCGATGGGTTTTTTCTTTAACCCATGATTATAACTTTTGTATTTCTCAATGGAATGAAAATGAACATTTTTAAAAATAAAGGTAAAAACTAGTACTAATTTTATTGACATAAAATTGATGTCAATAAAATTGATGCTCACTGTAATTGATAGAGAAATAAACTAAAATAAAGAAATAAAAAAGAGATAAATACTTGAATTGTCTGTGTAGACAGACGATCTAAGTGGTCAGCAAGATATGACTAGGGTGTTTGATATTCTAAGTAATGACTCAATTAATCGAGATGCAACAATAGAATGCTATTTATATTCTATACCACTATTAAACATACCATAGCAATGATGTTGGACAATAGTGATCTAAATTAACAATCAGTTGGATTAAAAACTAAAATAAATCTAAACCTAAAAAGGGATTAAAAACTAAGATAAAATTAGCTAGAGAGAAGCTAATGAATTAAAAACTATGATAAATTAAAGAAAGTATTGCACTATGTAGTATTGTGCTATGTAGAATGATTGTGATTGTGCTTCCTGTGAGCTTATAGCGCTCTGCATCGCATTCTCCTTTTATTGCTTGGGGAGGCAGCAAAATCTTAGCTGAATTTCCTTACTAATTCAAAATTTTAAGCTTCTATGATGTTCAATTATTTTCTGAAAATCTGTGAGGACTTGGATCAAGTCTCAATCCATTGGTTTTCATTTACTTTGATATTAATCCTATCCCTTAAATTTTCATAATTACCACTAGAGCACCCAACGTCTTTAAGAAGATTTTTCATTTTGGAAGCTACCTCAGTAACATGCGCCACATAAATTAAGGCTGAGCACAGTTCTACACCACTTTACTTTCGGCAGATGACATGTATGCAAATAAGGTGAGATAAAATATATTTTGTCATTATTAGCAGCTAGGGCTGAAAGTCAGGCGGGTTGGTGCTCAACCCTAGCCCAATCCAAGGTTCTTGTACCTGAACCCTAACCCAACCCAACCCAACCCAACATTGGGTTGGGAATTCTCAACCCAAGTCCAACCCAAGCGGGTTCGATCAGGTTGGACGGGTTGGTCGGGTGGATACGTGCTAATATTTTATTGATTGCATTAATTTATTAGATTTTAATACACCTTATTTTTTATATTTATGATTTTATTAATTATATATGTAGTTATTTATCACAAAGAGCTTCATTTATTCTAAACAAACAAGCTAAAATATAAGACGACAACTAATTTAAAAGCCATGTTGTGTAGCACACAATCTATTTAAGAGAGAAATCCAACATTTCTTGTTAGCTTGAGTCATCGGAAATGATGTGGACCAATGAGACCCAACAACACCGGAATTTCCTATGTCTTCAACACATACAATCCACACGCAATTATAATTTATAAGTAACTTACGTATTGATCGGGTTTGGGTTGGGTTGGGTTGGGTCAGGCAACCCAAGCCCCACCCAAGTTTTATCGGGTTGGTGTTTGTATAGCTCAAGCCTGAAATCGGACTTCATACATTTTGCCCAAGCCCAACCCAATGTCAGGTCGGTCACGGGTGGATCAGGTTCAACCCACCCAACTTTCAGCCCTATTAGCAGCGTAGTATTGACAAATGATAGCCTCTTATTGGTTCACCCAGGTGTGTTCATAATAATTGTAATTGGTAAAGACCCAACATACCAAAGGTTTTGGATTACCAGAAGCATGGCCCGGCATTGTATGATACTTCCTTAGTTTTAGGAAGCCTAAAATCCTGTTTAGTACGCCTACTGGCTACTACCCCTGCCAGTATGGAGCCCAGCACAGTGGAGTATTTAAGGGGCCATCACGATGCATGGATTTTATTCACACCATTCATCCATTTTCCATATCATTTTTAGTACATGAGTCAAAAAATTGGCAGATCTAAAGATCAAGTGGACCACACTATAGAAAGCAATTGCCAGGGTAAGGCCCGTTATGATATTTATTTACCATAGAACCTCCTCATAAGTTAGAATTAGATGAGATAGAATTAGATGAAGGGAAAACGCAAATATCAACTTCATCCAAAACTTCCACAGGACATCCGTGTCCAAAAAAAATAAAAAACTGTCAGCTACCGTTTCTGCAATATATATACCACCGCTCATTTAATTCTTAGCTATTTTTGTTTTCCACCGTAACTTTAATGGCCAAAAAATAGATGGATAGGAATTTCTATTTGGTGTGAATTTTTTAAGATATGAACCATCCATGTCAAGGCACTGCACATGGGCGGACCAGATCTTTCATCACCCTGCCACGTGTACTATAGAGAGTTTCAATTCTTAGCTGTAGTGTCCATCAAAATGGTGACTTTTTTCAAAGTCACACCTTATTTTCTAATGGAGGTGGATTGCGTGGTCTCTGCCTCCACCGACCTCCAAAGTGGCAGGACTCTGTGGGGCCCACCGTGATGGCTATGGTTTACCTAGTCTGTCCATCCGTTTCACCAGCTCATTTTAGGCTGTGAGCTCAAAATTGAATTATTTCCAAAGGTCAAGTGGACCACACCATAGGAAACAGTAGGGAATAAAGACCTACCGTTGAAAACTTATTGGGGCCACAGACATTTTGAATCAAGCCAATATTTGTGATTTAGCTTCATCTAGATCTGTGTAACCTTACGAACAGCTTGGATGACAAATAAAAATCACTGGAGGCCTTTAGGAAGGTTTCAACGGTGGATGTCACTGTCCCGACTGTTTCATGTGGTGTGGTCTACTTGAGCTTTGGATGTGATTTAATTTTTGGCTCATGGACTAAAATTATCTGGCAAAAAGGATTTACGGTGTGGATAGGCCTAAAATGATCTGGCAAAAAGGATTGACGGTGTGGATAAAATACATACATCATGGTGTGCCCCACGGAATCCTGCCACCACGGAGGTCGGTGGTAGTAGGGTCAGCACTCTGCGTCCTTTCTGATTAGGTAAACTGCAATTATAGAAATTAAAACTGAAAAACGATATAACGTGTAAGTTACACCTAACGGTCGTTGTGCAAATCATCCAAATGGTCCAATTGATGTGCACATTGCATCCTAAGAATCGGGACCATCCAATCCAGGGGCAATCAGGTGGGATATGGATTGGACGGTTTAGATGGACAAGCATGCCACCAATCGGAGTAGAGATGCATCTATGCCTAGGTTGGCTGTGATCATCCAACGGATTGGATTTGTGGGTGTGCAAACCGACTGGATGGGTTTGGGTCTATATACAGGAGGTCTTTGTACGACTTCAACGGCTAATTTTGTAACTATTTTACTAACTGACTGGTGGCCAATCGATCAGACGGTCCACATCGGTCTTCCAATGCACGCCAATTATGTGGTAGAGGTGCTTCCACCAGTTTTCTGTGGCCAATACAAGAAGTGGGTGTGGCCCACATCTAGACTTTTGCACCGTTTGAACGGTGAAGATGCAAATATATTTGCATTGATCACCCACGTGTAAATCGAGGGCTTCTAGAAGTCCAGTTCACCTGTCGAATAAAAGGGGATTTGATACTCTGGCAAGCTATGTCTCTTAACACGCATGCCCTAAAAAATTGTGCACTTGGCAAAAGATAACTCAAAAGTAAACGGTCTAAATTGTGGAACCCTCCGTCTCAATGTCACATTCCCAAAATCAGATTGGTCGAAAAGTTCTAACCCTTGATTCGTGGACACCTGTTGGTTGAAATAAGACAGTCCGATGTCTTTCATTCTCAACCGTCCAATAAATGTTGACGAATCTGATAATAAAAACTAATTAAATACGAGAATGTCTCGAGTCCAATCGGTTGGACCAAAGTTTCGGTCCACCCCGTCGATAACTTACAACCTGTTAAGTTCATGGGAAATCCAATCCGTTCAATAGATTATCCCCACCAAAAACTCTGACTATCCACTATCAAATAAGCCACATTTATATTTTGATATTTATTAATGGATATACACGGTTTTATATGGTGTGGGTTATTTAATAAGTGGATAGGAAGGATTTATTTATCTATGATTCCTTATGGTGGTTAAAATCTATTGAACGGATTGGATGTCCCATGAAATTAACATAATGTAACTTATCCACCGGGTGGACTGCAAATTGTGGTCCAACCGGTTGGACTTCAGACCTTCTCATTAAATATTAGCCTTTGGTTAATGGTACATTTAAATTGGAACCGTAATTTCAGTTTAATTTGAATTCCTTTTATGACACGTATGCTACTTCGAAGTTATACCTATGTGGCTGTGTATCATCTATCAGGCCATGCCAGAGTATAAAGTCTTACCCTTTTAAAAACTACGACAAGGGAGACGTGGATGACACTTGACTGAAAGAATGGGTTGAATGGTCACATGGGGAGGGAGTTTTGAAACGTGGGTCTTCACATGCTCACAGTCATTTACACGTGTGCATTTTTACACCATCACAGCGCCGTAAGTGCCAAGTAAATAAAAAAAATGAAAACGAAAAAAAGAAAAGAAAGCGTAAAGAAAAAGGTTTGCTACAATACATCTGAATGTATTGTAACAAGACACGTCGGAAATATAGCCGTTGGATTTGGGCCTTTTTCAGTGAAACAATCCGTTTATTTGTTAGGGGTTTATTTGGATGGGAGACGAACAAAAAAGTCTCTGATTTGAAGTTTTAGACCCATCGATTATACAAAGGATATAGTGACCATTCATAGTGATAGCGAAAAAGCCAAAGTATTAAAGGTTGAAATAACCCAATTGAGAGTTTTATTTAGTTTATTTCCATCGTACAAATTGGTATTCGTCATATAAACGGTTTGGATGATTGGAAGATTGCCCGGCTAGAGTCTCAATGTATTGCATTTTGGTACAACGCGATGTATTCGACCAATTCTCAGAAAAGAAGAGAAAAAGAAAAAGAAAAAGGCAAAGGAACTACTATATGTTACTCTGGCAGAGTATGGTATATCATATTCACCCCCACATGTACAATGTACACGTGGCATGCCTGCATTTCATTCCAGGTTGCCCCAGCGGTGCGCTCCAAATGTGTGGTCTGATGATCGGAACCGTCCAAGTCTTAGCTGATAAGAGCCACTGTAAGAAACTAAGGTCTCTGGACAAATGATTGTGACTGTGACTATCTATGTTTGAATTTATACCACTGAAAAGAAAATTTTGAATGGCTGATATTCAACTTTTAAATTCAAAGGCTACGATCATTAGTGAAGCGTGATTTGGGGTAATGGTTTTTTCTACGGCATGGAATATGGACGGTCCAGATCGTCGGACCATCTTAGCATGTGGGCCCAGTGGATGTCACACGCTAGTACATTATATAATACGTGTCAGCATCTTTGCACAGTGTGCACGGGTTCTCAATTCTAACGGTATTATCCATGATTCACTAATCCCGACCGTTGATCTTTTGTGTCCCCTTGTGGATGGACCGTGCCAAAAAAATTTCCTCGATGTGAAATCTTAGCCTCTATATCTTGTGGTCGATAGACGGCTATGAATTGCAATACAGCAATTGTCAAAATTCAACTGAAAAAGATCCTAATATTCGTATATCTCGTAATGCCTCCAACAAAGATCCCAGATCCAGCTTTCACCACAGCTCTATCAATGCCAGAGCATTGATCAAAACAAGGAAAAATCCAATCAAGGATGACCGTTTATTTTAATAGGGAAATTAAAAAAAGAAATTCGACTACACTCCAAAAGCTAATCAATAGAAAATCCGATGCATTTGAGTCAAAATCGCGTAAATAAATGAGAAGGCCGAGGCCGAACGTGGATCGCCGTTTATTTTAAGAATAAATTGATACTCTGCAGAGTGTGATGAATTGTACGCAGGCACTTAGAAATTGCTTACGTAGCATAGGAATAAATTCAAATTGAACTGTCCAAGTTGAGGGTCCTGGTTTAGATGTGCCATAAAACTAAAATTAACATTATTTGTTTATATGATTACTGGATTGGTGGTCATTTATTGGACGGCTGAATGAAAAATATCCAATGGTCATATTTCAACAAACGAGTGTAGACAAATCATGGATTAGGATCGTTCAATCAATCTGATTTTTGTATTTTGAATTAGATGCTGTGGGTTCCACAATTTATTCTGTTTAATTTGAGTCAATTTATGCCACGTGTACAGTTTCTGGGTGACTTTGTATCAAGATTCACACTCTGCCAGAGTATCAAATCACTCCCCTACTGTGGGGCCAACCGTGAAATTTTGTGTATATCCACGCCGTCCATCCGTTTCTCCGTACCATTTTAGGACAGGATACCAAAAATTATGATCATATAAATATTAGGTGGACTACACTAAAGGAAACAGTGGTGATTGAGTTTCTCTCCATTAAAATTCCAAAGGGCTCATCTTAAGGTTTTCGTAATTTTTATTTGCAATCCAACCTTTTGATAATGTCAAGAAGGTCTGGATGAAGATAAAATTGAAATGTTAGATTGATCCAAAACTTTTTTTTATTCATTAAAAGTTTTTAATGGTTATTCATCATTGTTTCTATTGATATGGTCCACCTAAGATTTGTATTTTCATATGATTTAGGATTTCATCCTAAATTGAGATGTCAAAAAATATGAACGGCGTAGATATACAAAAAAATACATCAAGGTAGCCACCTTTATGGTGTTGTGTTACCTGGGTAACAGCTAATCCCTTCCTTTTATTTTAAGTAGGAGAAATTGGCCACCGTAAACGCCACCTTCTATCCAGCGTCTTTTCTTAGACATCTCAAACTTACATTCTCAGTCTAAATTTCTCACGTACGGATAAACTAATTTGAGGACAAAAATACCCCTACTTTTCAAAAATAACGATGAAAAGCGGAGGTATTTTCGTCCTCAATTAATCCGTCCGTGCCTAAAAGGTTTAGACTGAGTAAATAAGTTTGGGAGCATTTAAAAAAAGCTGAGAAAAAGGTGGCATTTACACTGGTCAATTTCTCTTTTAGTGAAGAGATGTACATAAAGACGAGGGACTCGGCTTCCGTATTGACCCCTCCGGCATGATGAGTCGGTGCTGGAAAAAAATATATATGAACCCACTATAACATATATGTATTATCCACGCAGTTATCATTCTATGATATGATAAATAAAATAAAATAAAATAAATAAGGTAGCCACAACTCTCAAGTAGACCACACAATAGGGAACAGTAGTAATTGAATGCCCACCATTAAAAACTTCCTTCTACTCACTCTAATGTTTATTTTTCATCCAAGTTATTAATTATGTCCAAAAAACCTCAATGGGAGGAAAACATAAATATTAGCTTGATCCAAAACTCGTTGCCCTCAAAATGTTTCAAATGGTGGATGTTCAATCATCACCATTTCGTACGTGAGATTTTTACGTCTTATTTTTGGGTTCCAAACGATCTTGAAAATTGGATGGACACATTGTATAAAAGATATTCATCGTGTTGGTACCACACGGCTTGATCCTGTGGAGGGGTTATTGCTGAATCCAGGAGGATTATTACTTAAAATAGCCCTCAATTAGGCCTTCAGGAAGGAGATGCCTTTATTATATGAAAACATTATTATTTTAGTTTTTGGGTATTATTTGGCTTTTTCCAAGACAAAAATGACCCTGTGTCATTTATCCCCTTGTATGGCATTTACTTTTTGGAGAAGTCGTGAGGGTTATTTGAGAATGTGAGGTGCACCCCTCTAAATTAATGATTGGATCCACCCCTCGACCAATCTAATCCACTCACTTTCATTGAACAACTAAGAATTCACTGTAAAGTCATTTTAAAAAATGGAGTTGTCTGTGGGTCACAAGTACATTCACATTATGCATTAATTTCAAATTGTTTCCTCTAGCGAGGTATATACGTGACGAGTTTTTCCATCAAACTTTGATAGATTGTATGAAATTAAAACATTTCATGTGAACGGCCTAAATCTGCTCCAAAATGATCTAGTAGCTTCACATAAGATGTGGGATGTGTTTAATAAGTGAGTTCCTTGCGCGGAAAAGTCATTTGGTATTTTCCTACTTTTCTTCTTTGTTTTTTTTTTTCACAAGAATTGACTATTTGGCTATTAGGATTGTTGCCACCTCTATGGGACCCATTCCAACAAGCTTTCGATGTGCATACTGCACATCTCTTCCATTCTAGCGAGCTTTTAAGTATTGCTTTTGATGTGTTTGCCACTCTCTCATGTAAAAACTATGGCGACCAAATGTAAGTTTATGTTAGGATAATAGTAGCTTTTGTACGTTACCTTTTTTTATATTGGTGAGTATCAACAGTGAGAGTTTGTAAAAGAGATGAGGCTCTAGTGGATCATTTTATAATTATTATTTCTATTTTTTTATTGGTATAAATGGTAGAAGTTTATGAAATTGATGAATTTTGTAGTGAAAGAATATTATCATATAAGAATGTTATAATCGATGAATTTTGAAACAGAAAGATATTATAATGGATGAATGTGATGAATGTTGTAGTAGATGAATGTTAAAATGGATTAATGTTCGTAATTGTCATAACTCTATATGAGTTGTAGATCTCATGAAAATGGTTATAACTTTCTTATTACATGTCTGATTTATATGATCTTATACTCATTAGAAAAGCTATTCGATGAACTTTCAAATCACTTTAGAATTACCTCATTTTGACATCATTTGATTACTCAAAAGTGGGCCTAAAGTTCATTATAATATTATCGAATGATATATACAAATAGATGAACTTTGGGCCAACTTTTAGACAATAAAATTGTATCCAAATGAGGTGATTTTAAAAATATTTAAAATTTCATCAAATTACCTTTCTAACAAGTATAATATCTCCCAAATCAAACATATAACGAGAGAGTTATGATCATTTTCGTGAGACCGGTGACTTATAGTAATTTTGGGCCCAATTTTAGGCAATCAATTGGTATAAAAAGGAGGTGATTTTAAATTTATTTGAAGTTTTAGCATTGTATCTTTCCAACAAGTACAAGATCGTCCAAATCGAACATATAACGAAAAAGTTATAACTGTTTTTGTTAGATTAATGATTCATAGTATGTACCGACAATCCACAGTCCTTAATGAAATTTAGACATACTTTCGGGTAATTAAATAGTATCCAAATGAGATGAATATATATCCATTTGAAAATTTATTAAATTACCTTTTCCAAGGAGTATGAGATCGCCCAAATTAAACATGTAACAAGAGAATTATGATCGTTTTCGTCGAATCGGTGATCCATAATGCATATTGGTGATACACAGTGAAGATCGCTGATATTAACTATGAATCGTCAATATTCAGTGAGAATTGCCGATATTAACCGTAGTTCGCCAATATTCACTATGGATCGATGATACTCATGGCAAATTGTTGATATTCACTATGGATCATTAATACACACTCTAAATCGCTGATTCAACAAAAATAGTTTTTTTTTTTTTTTAAACACATGCACACATACACCCCCATACACTCATGCCGTAGTGGGATTTCACCACATATGGATGCTCGAACCCTTGACTGGGTGTTGAAACTCCTGAGAGTTTACCACTGGAGCAAGAGTAAGGATCCATCCCATGAAAATAGTTATAACTCCATCAATACATGTCTGATTTGGGCGATTTAGTACTAATTGGAAATGTAATTTGATAAAATTTCAATTGAATTTGGAATTAACTCATTGGGACACCATTTGATTGCTCGAAAGTGGGCCCAAAGTTACTGTGGGTCTCCGATACTCATTGTGGATCACAAATTTCATGAAAATTGTCATAACTTACTTGTTACATGTTTAATTTGGGTGATCTTGTACTTGTTTGGAATTACCTTATTTGGATACTATTTTCTATTACAATATTCATTCATTTTAATATTTGTTACATTTATCTATTACAATATTATTCCATTATAAAATTTATCTATTACAACATTCTTCAATTGAAAAAACTCATCAATTATAACATTCTTCCACAACCTCATACCTTTCACAATCTTTCACTATATATTCATATTCAAATAAAAAAATAACTACGAAGGAAAACATTGTACCCTCTTTCATTTCACAAACTCCCACCATTGATACCTAGAAACAATAAGAAACATCACATGCAAAAGAACTCACATTTAGTTGACATAACTTCTAAGTTGGAGATTGTGGCCGAAGAACTTTAAAAAACTCTCTCTTTTTTTTTTTCTTTTTTTTTTTGTGAAACTTCATTAGAAATTGGCTAGAGTTTTTCATCATCGTCAGGGAGGGCAATATTCGTCTATAAAACTAATAATTGTTGAAGATGCTTCGACTATTTGTGCAGTTCCATCTTAGGAAAAAAAATGAAAAAGAAAGAAGAAAAAGGTCAAAAGGCCTTCCCACATGGGGGCCTCACCTTTTGAACCCATGTGAGACCCTGTGTAGGGCCCACTGAATTGTCTTGAAGCAAATCTAATCTGTCTGCATGAAAGAAGTTTTAATTTCATGTCATTTGTTAAAGTTTGAGAAAAAAATTCATCATGGATGAACCACATCAAAGAAAATAGTTCAAAAGCAATGCATAATGTTAATGCAGTTATAGGGAACAAATAACTCTAAATTTTTTTAAATGACCTTACTGTCAGTTCACAGTTGTAAGATAAAATTGAATTGATTAAGTTAGAGGATGGATGACCCCGAATTGTTGATTTAGTGGGGCCATGCCTCGATTCTTAAAAAGATTTCTCGATTTCGATAAAAAGCTACCACCATGCAAGAGACAGCTAGTAGATGAACATTTTTATACTGAAAAAAGCTAAATAGTACCTGGAGGCTTGAAATAATAATGACTTAACATGGTGAGGTCATTACGTTAAAAAATGATAATTGAATGCTATTTTAATTAATAACACATCAAAGAGAATGTAACGAATATAAAACGCCGAATAATATGATATAACAAAGGACTATAGTGATTTATACACATGCATCCATTCAATCTACATGAGGTGCGCATACGTTATAATCCAAACCGCCCAAATTCTCCCGAAGTAGTATAGCCAACAATCAAATCTACTTTGCCATCATAGCCGCGCACGATAGATAAAACTGTAGAAGTGCACGAATCCGTAGTAGATCTTGCATGTATGTTCTTCAATCCAAGCAGTAAAAATCATGGGGCCCACTAAGAATTGGGGAAAATCTTGTAAATCATACTGATTGGGCTACTGTAACGATCCAATCAATGGACATTTCCTTGTTAAATCAGTACTACGAGCCCCATCTGCAAATTTCATTTTGATAGCAGTCACGTATTGAATGGTTAGGATTTCCAATCACCATGAAGTGTCATGTCGTATCCACCGTGATCTTTCGATTTGGACGGTTCAGATTGAGTTACGTACTGCCACGTGTACATCGTTAGGAGTGCGTGTATTAAGATCTACCGTACTCTTTTTTAAATATGCGCTGACAATGAGCTGAGACTCATTCTCTCGTGGGGGCTGATTTTAAAATCTTAAAAAAAAAAAAAGAGCTCCGAAATGCAGCCAACCCAACGGCATCTCCACCGTTTGATTGTGATTTGATGATGGTATGATTGATTTGTCTTACTCATGCATTGGAGAATTCCTTTATGTGAGTTGCTCTCACGTTTTCGTTGAATGATTTCAGATTCAGATATAGTTTCTTTTGCATTTTTCTTACTATTCAGATGTTGAAGAAGAAGAAACTTCTTCCACAGCTCAAAGGGATGTAAGATATGGAGAGAGAAAGGTGAGTTCTTTTAATGTCGTGGGCTTTCTCTAATGCGATTTTTCTGTATTGGGTATGCTGCATTTGCTCAGAAAAGTGTGAATTTTGGAATTTTTTCTGTATATTTCAGGTGTTTGGGTAATTGGGTTTTGTTTAGAAACGTGTTTGGTGAATTGAATTTTGCTCAGAATTGATTTTGGTTTGCTTAGAGAAGTGTCTAGTGAATTGGATTTTGCTCAGAATCTATTTTGGTGAGCTGACTTTTCTGTACTGAAGAGAGTTTGTTGAGTTGGGTTTTGATTAGAAGAGATTCTTTGAATCAGGTTTTGTTCATAATGGCGCTTGGTGATTTGGGTTTTGATTGAAGGACTTCTTGCTACTGGGATTTTGCTCAGGAGAGATTCGGTTGGATTGCGTTTCTTTCACAAAGGCGTTTGGCGCGATTTGATTTTATTTTTTTTTTGGAAGGGAATTTTGTGATTTGGATTTTGATCAGAAGAGAATTTAGTGGTTTGGGTTTTGCTTAGGGAGGGATTTGGTGATTTGGTTCTTGCTTGGGAAAGAATTTGGTGAATTGGGTTTTGTTAAAAGAAGTGTGTTTTGATTTGGGTTTTTCTCAAGAAAGTTCCAGTTTTGGATTAGGGCGAGGAAATTTTGGAGATTTGGGGTGTTTTGGTCAGGAAAGTTTGGAGAGTTGGGTTTGACTCAAGAGGAATTTGGTGACTAATTCTGCTCAAGGAAGTTTTGGTTTTCACCTTTTGCTGGATGCTCGGTGATTTCGAGTTTTGATCAGTGAAGTTTGCCGAATTTCGTTTTGGCTGATTTGGTTTTCGGTGAGGGGCGAATTGGGTGAAGATGTCTGCTTCATCTCCTTCTCCTACATCTTCTCCTTCAGTAGTTCCACCCCCTTTGGCTACTCCACAACCACCTTCCTCGCTTTCTCCTCCACAATCTCAACCCACTCCGAGTTCCAATCAACCTTTGCCTTCAAATTCTTCCAATCCTTCCCCATCACTGCCCGCTAAATCCCCTCCCCCCTCCTCGTCTTCTTCACCACCAATCTCTCTATCCACCCCACCTCCTCCTCGTCCCGCTTCAACTCCTCCAGCTTCTCCACCTGTACAGTCCTCGCCTCCACCTCTTGTTCTTTCCCCGCCTCCAATTCCAGCTTCACCCCCTCCTGCATCTCCTCCAGTTTCAGCTTCCCCACCGCCTCCAACACGATCGCCCGCTCCACCTCCTGCCAATCCCCCTCCTGTAGTTTCCCCCCCTCCCTCATCACCTCCTCCACCTCCTCGAACAGTCTCACCTTCACCACCACTTATCTCACCTCCTCCTCAAGCAGTCTCACCTTCACCACCACTTATCTCACCTCCTCCTCAAGCGGTCTCACCTTCACCACCACTTATCTCACCTCCTCCTCAAGCGGTCTCACCTTCACCACCACTTATCTCACCTCCTCCTCAAGCGGTCTCACCTTCACCACCACTTATCTCACCCCCTCCTGTCACCATTCCTCCACCATCACCCGCCAATTCTCCACCTCCGCCTTCAGCAAAGCCACCCAAAAATTCATCTCCACCTTCTGTCCTACCATCCCCTGCCCCTTCTAGTTCTCATTTAACACCTCCGCCTACACTCAGAAATGAACCACAGCCTGTGCCTCCTCCTCCTACTCCTCCAGGCAATTCTTCTGCTCGCGGAACTCCTCCAACTCTACCCTTACCCCCGCCCATCATGCCAGGGAATGCCGATACTCCAGTTAGTCGTACTCCCACAAAATCATCCAATAACCCAGATGTTAGTGGAGTGCCAGGAAATGCAAATTCCTCGAGGAGTGGTGGGATTAATACAGGAGCTGCTGTGGCAATTGGTTTGGGAGTAGGTTTTATTGTGCTTAGTGTCATTGGTTTAGCTGTATGGTTGGTCACGAGGAGAAATAAAAAGGTGGCTGGATTCGGTGGTGGCTATGTTAACGCTACACCACTCCGCTCTTCCTATAAGTCAGGTAATTTCTTTCTTTCTTTCTTTCTTTCTTCTTCTTCTTCTTTTTCTTTTTAGGTTTCTTTAGTTTTTTCTTCTCTTGTCAGATTATTCATACTTTCCATTTGTATTTTGAAATGCTATGTTTTTCAACCTACAACATACAGTTGATCACTACCGTGCACCATTGAATCATAACAAGCCTTTCTTGAGTAAGGAAGTATACAATGTGAGAATGATTGCTTGGAGTTATAAGCTTTTCATGTAGGGCCTATCTTTTGGTGGTCCAAATCATTCATATTGTGGGCACCATGGTGGGTGGGAGATATCCCACAAATCTCCCCCAGCTGATCGTCCTAACCATCTGATTGCACCCCTGTTAAATGTGGTCTATTGGTTGTAATTTTCCACTTTCATCAAATGTCTAGGATTGTATTATGGGCGATATGTTCGGGCATTCATCCCATGATGGGGCCTACCAGATGAATGGCGCAGATTACTGAATGGTATACCATCCTGTATGACTGCCTGGTGAGAGAAAAAGAAAGAAAGAAACAACACATTTCTCTTTGATGAAGCATCATATTATAGCTCTAGTTTGAGGAAGCCTGCTATACTGTCTTGAAATTTTTTTTTGCTCATTTTTGGCCATTGATGGAAACTAATGGGCCTTACTTTCTGTATTCAGAGTCGCCACATTCAAAGCCTCCTTCTTCAGCTCCTCTTGTAGGAAATGGCTCCAGCAGCAGTGGATTACCATATTCACCACCTGAGCCAGATGGATTAGGCAATTCAAGATCGTGGTTCACATTTGAAGAGCTAATAGAGGCCACAAATGGGTTTTCAGAGCAGAATCTTTTGGGTGAAGGTGGATTTGGTTCTGTATATAAAGGTTCCCTGCCAGATGGAAGAGAAGTGGCTGTGAAACAGCTAAAAGTTGGTGGCGGGCAGGGAGACCGAGAGTTCAGAGCAGAAGTAGAGATTATTAGTCGCGTGCACCATCGCCATTTGGTTTCGCTAGTGGGATACTGCATATCTGAGCATCAAAGATTGCTTGTTTATGAGTACGTCCCAAACAACACGCTTTATTATCATCTTCATGGTAAGAAATATTTTTAGATTTAGTGAAGTTTTCTACACACTTCAATCAGTAATTCTCTCGCATGGTTGCACATCCCTTTTCTACTCTTGATTACAACTGAAGCTACGGTTATTTAAGGGCCGTTTGGATGCTTCCCCAGTGCACAAATTGTCCAATTGGGCATGTGGGCTGCGCACAAAAAACCAATGGATGGTCCCACCCATCACTCTTTTTGCATTGTCTGCTCTAACTCATAAATGGATGAAATTAACTTGTATCTAAATCCACCTATGAATTGAGTGGTTGGCAAATGTGGCCCTTGAGAAGGTGTGTTACTCCAAACCAGCTCTAAGGGCCCATTTGGATGCACTTCTCAAAAAGGGTTTTCCAGAAAAGGGGGTTTGAGGCCTACTTTTCATGTTGACTCGACTCATTTTCGCTGAGTCTTCGTTTTAGCGCCTATTTTGTTGAGCGGGGAGATGAGACCAGGGTTTGCAAAGTGCATCCAAACTCATAACATCAACCGCCATTTGGATGAAGATGGTGTTTTGGCCTCGAAAACACCCCTTTGGAGGTGCGTCCAGACAGGCCCCAAGGCACAAGTTGGATTTTGCAGTCTATAAACGTACCCATAGTGCATATGGATTTTGCAGGGCAAGGAAGTCCAGCTATGGAGTGGGCCACCCGGCTTAAGGTTGCTGCTGGTGCAGCTCGTGGAATAGCATACCTACATGAAGACTGTAAGTTCTCTTTCTTTGTGTTTTATAGTTAGTCTGTACTTCTCCCCATTTTACAATCATCTCATTACCCCATTTTATCACGTACTGATGTGTTACTTTTCACTTCTCTTTTTTGGTTGCACTTATCAGGCCATCCTCGAATTATACACAGGGATATAAAGTCATCAAACATTCTTTTAGATAACAATTTTGATGCTCAGGTACAACTAATATCTTGAAAACTGTGTTCAATCGATAATTTTGCCTTAAGGCTGTTTGTGGTGAAGGATGCAGGGATTTGTGAAATCCACAGATTTCATATCTCCCTTGTTTTTGTTTGGGATTTGCTAAATCCAAGGATTTCCCAAATCTGCACCTTCATAAATCCATGTATATGGGGCAAATCCCAAACCCCCAAAGGACTTGGCAAATTCTCCAAATGAGAATGAAAAACGAAAAAGAAAAAGAAAAAGTAATTCCTTTGCTATGAATGCTCTACCATTGTAATAAATGCTCTCTAAATCCATGGGTTTATAGTTTGATTCCCCAATAGTGGACTTTGGAATTTGCCAAAATCATATCAATGCAAATCCATGAATTTGACATGCGCATGGTCTACGAAGTTCACATTCTCATTTCCTTGATACCAAACAGTGCCTTACAATTCCAACATCTAGATTTCTCATTGCTAAATAATTTAAGCTTCTAACATGGAAATCTTTCATCGTTCAATAGGTTTCAGATTTCGGGCTTGCAAAGTTAGCTTTGGATTCTTTCACACATGTAACTACACGAGTAATGGGAACCTTTGGGTAGGAGATCAGTACTTAACTCAGAAGTTGGCTAATTTTGAGTAGAAAGATTTTGTGAACATCGCCCTTGCAAGAGACATGCTTTGAAGATTTGTATGAAGGCAGAATGAAGAGGAGATTCATTGCTCACGTGGCAGCATGAATGTGCAAGATTTGGGCTGTTCATCAGGGGGTGGGGGCACCATGAATACCCTATGTACCAAAACATCAGGCCAATCCATTCTTCGGGTGGGGTACATGTGTATGTTTAGACATTGGTCACTTTTCCCCAACCATCCAGTTCTCTCATACATGTGGCCCACCTGATTGCTTTAATTAGCCTGATTTTAGCCCTGCATGTTCATGGTGGGGCTGACCTGATTAATGGCCTGGAGCTTGCACATGTTCTGCATTGGCATGTTTATGCAATTTGTCTCTTGAATCTACCTTGCCGCAAATCTCTCTAACATTTCTCACTTTGCAGTGGATTCTTCTGGAAAGGATGAATTAGTATGTTATGGTGCTTTCAAAGTCTGATAAACAGTATTGGCTTTCCAGGTATTTGGCTCCGGAGTATGCATCAAGTGGAAAGTTGACTGAAAAATCTGACGTTTACTCTTTTGGGGTTGTGCTTTTGGAACTGGTTACTGGGCGCAAGCCTGTCGATACATCTCAACCCTTGGGAGATGAAAGTCTGGTTGAATGGGTAAGCTCTATTGCCTAACAATGGATGGTGGTGTTTGGAACACTCTAGGAATGTGGGTGGGCGGACTTCCATCCATTGCCTGAAATGAGAATGCAATTATTGGTCCAAAGTATTATTAATGTATTCATATTCTTGGGCCCTTCTTTTGCAGGGAGAGCATTTCCCACACCCTATCATTCCCCACTTTGATTAATGTGCCAAACCCTGTACTCCGTGAAATGAGGCCAGTTTGGGACTCATTCCCTATCATTCTATATATATATATATATTCAAGGATTATGCTCTAGAATTCATCCTTTTGCGGTGCTAGAAAACCCGATAAGGGCCTGTTGGGATGCACTTACTCAAAAGGGTATTTCCGAAAAAAGGGAATTTCAAGCCTGCTTTTTCAGTTAACCTGGCAAAAACCGGTTGGATAGGTTTTGCCAAGTCGGTGGTTTAGCACCTATTTGGTCAAGTGGGAGAGGAGACAAGGGTTTGCAAAGTGCGTCCAAATGCACAGCAACCACCATTTGGATCAAAATGGTGTGTAGACCCTAAAAGTCTCCTTTGGAGGGTGAGTCTAGTTGGGGCCCTAAGGGCCTTCCACCTTTGCCAGGAGGAGCATTGATAAACCCGAAACCTGTTTCTTGAAACTACCAAAAAGATAGTCTTGTTTGTACAGTAAATAGAACAAAGGATTCCTTTGAAACTAGAGATGAAACAAAAAATATAGGTTCATATGGTATAATTCTTAGTTGTAAGAGCCTTTTATGTGGGTGCCCCTCTAGTGAAGAATTGCTTTTCCGACTCATGATCTTGCTCCTGCTTCCTAGCCTTTTATACTTGATGGCATTTTGAATAAAACATGCGTTTTCACACTCTCACACCTGAATCTGTTGTTGCTTTCACACTCCCAGACCTGAATCTGTTGTTGCTTCTTTCATTCATCGTGCAACTATATGTTAGATTTTTTGTTTGAAGAAGAGACTATAAATTAGGATTATCAATGGGCCAGGTTAGCCCATCAGCCTTTCGGTTATGGCCCACTTTAGGTTGGCCTTGGATGAAATATTAAGCGCACGGGTGGAACCTGGGCTTAAAATTTAAGGCCCTTTATTAATCTGGCTAGGATCAGGCTGTCTAAGAGTGTGATGGCATGACCTGTTTAGGGTTTCAAGGCCATTGCATGGTGGGCACACCCAATGCACATCCCAAATCTTGCACAAAAGTGGGTGACTGCCTGACTTGGCTTAGGCTTAGGCTTAGGCTCAGGCTTGTTTCTTTAGGCCCTTACCAGCCCCAGGCTGGGCTTCAAGCTTAGGTTTCACTTTGCAGGCAAGGCTTCAGGCTTAGGTTTTGCTTTGCAGGCAGGGCCCAGCCCGTTGACAGCCTAATGTAAATGTTGTAATAGAGAAAGATACTCAATCGTGAAAATATCATGGTTTAAGACTTGGATGAGTCCGAGTCGACTCAACTTCGGTACTGCCCAATCCACGGTGTGCCGTAATGGCCATTATGTAACAGTAACAGTGCCAACCGTTACATGTTACAGGGTCATAATAGGTGTAACAGCTGTTACGGAAAAAAAGACCCGTATCGGTCCGCTATGGCCCCTGAAATGGCCCATTATGGGGCTGATATAGGTTTTTTATTTTTATTTTTTTTCAAAAAAGAGAAAAAAGAAAAGAAAAGAGAGAGATTGTAATGGTCGTTAGAGCCTGTATCATAATGGTAACGGTGGTGGCCATTACAGCCACCATTACTGTTAGGGCACACCTTAGACTGATCCAGTTTGATACCATGAGTTGCCCCCTTGAGTCATTCCTGACCCCCCGGACTCAACTTGAGACCGAATGGGTTGATCCAAGTTACTGTGTCTAAAAACCATTGGAAATATTATCCCAAGCTAGGAAGGGTGGACCCCTTTGCAGGGAATTTGTCCCTGCTGATTCAATACACTCCCGTTTTCCTTATTTCAATGAAATTGGTGTTATCTATCCAAAAGACGGGTACAATCCTCACCAAAGAGATCAATTGCAGACTTAGCAAAAAATTCCTTCTCACAGGCTCGACCATTGCTGTGTCATGCACTTGATAATGGAGACTTTGAAGGTTTAGTTGATCCAAGGCTTGAAAAGAACTACATTGAAAGTGAGATGTTTCGGATGATTGAGGCAGCTGCCGCATGCGTGAGGCATTCAGCCACAAAGAGACCGAGAATGGGTCAGGTAATTTTCATAACGCACTCAAACTTTCTTCGGATTAGGGAAGAAAGTACTGTTTATTTTGTTGAGGAAATATAGAATGCTGTATTAATGGTCATCCAAAGCGTTCGTAAGGTGGGCCTCATGGTGGATGTGTATACCCCCAAAAGCATCCCCCTGGACCCCCTCTGATGATCTAAACCATCTGATTCGGAACAATGGGAGATGTGGACTATTTTTGTAATTGTCCATTTTCATTGAATGACTAGGATCATCGGGTGGGGCCAATATTAGAGGATGACCCATCCCATGATGATTTCCAACCATGTCAATGGCTTATGTTACTGAAAGGGGGTCCCATGCATACTGTTTAAAAACACCATTCATGTAAGTTGGCTTCCTATGCATTCAGGTGGTGAGAGCTCTGGATGGTATATCGGAATCTGGGAATCTGAGCAACGGCCTCACACCAGGTCAAAGCGAACTGTTTATTTCAGCACAACACTCGGCAGAAATCAGATTGTTCCAGAGGATGGCATTTGGGGGTGAGGATTTCAGCACCGATTTCAGCCAGACTAGCTGGAGAACTGAGAGGGAATTGTAACCAGGTTCCGTTAGCTCTTTTTACAGTGTTTCCATATTATTTCTGTAATTTTATGTTTCCTTAATTAATTGGGATGCTTTTACTGGTGAATTTTTCCCCCTTTATATTCTTTATAGAGGTGTCAATAAAACTTGCTTTTTCATTTTCTTTTCCAATGCCCAAAGCTTTGTTCTAAAATCCAGTGAGTTTACTGGAATCACTGCTGAGTGAACTTGATGAGGTTTTGAGTTGACTCACTTGGAAACTCACTCGTGTGTGACTTGGTCCTGAGGAGACAAGACTTGTTGAATTGGCTCGTGTGTGCGACTTGGTCCTGAGGAGACAAGACTTATTGAATTGGCTTGCAGACTCGATTGGCTTAGTGGGAGTCATTAGAAGTGGCATGGGTCCGGTTGGCCCACTGGTCAAGTGGCCTGACCTGCTTTTGGGATGGGTTTGGGCCATGCTAAATGAGTAATGGGTAGGGCCTGCTAGAGATTTAAACCATTTAAGTAAATGAGTGAGCCTTGGGTTGAACCATACTTGATCCGACCTGCCTGTATAGTTTATCAACGGGCTGGGCCAGATGATCCAACCCGAACTAAAACCTGATACAAAATAAGGAAGAAAAGTATAAATGATTCTTTTTATGTGCATATCCACTACTTGGGCTAGATTGTGCATTAGCCTCGTATTCCATTCTTAAACTTGACAATTGGGTTCTGGTGGGTTGGGTTGGGTTGGTTCGGGTCGGGTCGGGTCAGTTGAGCCCGACCCATTTACAATTAAATGGGTCGAGTTAGGCTTGGGTCAGGTTTGATGAATTTTAAGTGGGTTGGGTTGGATTTGGGATAGAATTCTTCGTCCATTCGGTAAATGGGTTTGGACTTGGGCTGATCCTGACCCAGCTTGAACTTGACCCATTGCCACCTCTACAAGTCATGGTGACTCAAGCTGAGACATTCACATGGTGAAATGTTTTTTTAATATGAGTCAATAGGAGTGTGAATTTCGATTTACAACCTTAACTAAGTAAGAAAGCAAACTTCCCTATCAAAGAAACCATGAGCTGTGGACTTGTTCATTTTTGCTATTTTATATATTTTAGCTTAAATTAATTTTAATATTTATTGATATATATTTACATCATTAGAGTAGGTAAGTATAATCTTGTTATATCTATGGAGTCTCTCCCATATTAGATTACCTTGAATCTTAGGCCATCTCCTAAGATACACTCCCGTATTTCTCATGTATGCATGTGGGTTTTATTATATATGAATGAAAAACACTGTAGTTTTCACCTTGTAGTCTCTATGGTTAACATGATATTAGAACTATGGTTCTGATCTATTAGAGCCTTGATTCGGACCTTTGATTGATCTAGATCTCACATCCTTTGTTATGCTCGTCATCAATCTGTCCCTGCCATCACTGGAACCAGCTGCTGCAAGAATCATCAAAAGATCTGTCACCTCATCTCCGTTCATCTGATTCGGCAGCTCCGAATCACATATCTGTGTCTGACAGTGTAGCATTGCCTACCTTCAGCATCTTTGCCGTATCCCTGCTAGGATCTAGATCCCCCAGAATCACCAGGGCCCATGTACTCATATCTCAGCTGCCATCATTGTTTTTGTCACTCCCATTGTTGGTAACTGCTATCTGATTTTGAACCCATTGTTGCAATTGTCAGTTCAAATTGCAATTATTTATGCTTGCCACTCATGCTACCCAACGCTACTCGTCACTGCTCGGTCTTCATCACCGTGGAAGTTTTTCTTTATTTATGAATAAATATCTTTTCTTTTCAAACTCGAAGTTGTTCTCTCAAAGTTTGAGATGGCTTGTTAGAATAGTCTCTGCAATTAACATATATATTTTAAATTTAGATATTAAATTCCGATTCGATTCAAGTAAAGATAGCTGAATCTTCAAGTCAACTTGTCGCAGCTAAACACCCAAGTCTGATTTTCCGGGTTTTTGGAGTACGGGATGGGAACACGATGTTCTATCCAATCAACTGCCCATGGTATCAGCCAATGTATAGGTTTGGCTTGCTAAGGGAGTGGATTGGCCTGATTTTCATGTCAGGTAATCTCCATTGCAGGTCCCACCTATTGCATGGATCAGATGTCTCATGTCCTAGTCACATGACACTAGAGCAGTAAATAAAGGGACATTATGTGTAAGCTCACATACATGGTTGTATGATCATTTCTCAAAAGGAGCCCTTGTATTACAAATGATTTAAATACACACACACACACACACCTTCTCTTTTAGAAGGCATTTTTTTTTTAAAAAAAAAAAAGAGGAAAAACTAAGATGCATTTTCCGTAAAAATCCCTATTTTAGATTCTTTGGCCGAATTTTGGAGGGATTCTTGGTTCGGGCTCTAGACATGTGGGGCCACCTTATCAACCATGTCTATAGTGGACGGACTGTGCAGTGAGACGCTCAACACTGAAGACTCTGTGGGGCCCACTGTGATGTATATATGTTCTATCCACGCTAGCCATACGTTTTTCCAGCTCATTTTTAGGGCAAGAGACAAAATTGACGTATGTCAAAGCTCAATATGTACCCCACCGTAGGAAACGGTGGGAATTTGAATGCCTACCGTTGAAAACTTATTGCAGGCCACGGAAGTTCTGGGTCAAGCAGATATTGTGTTTTCCCTTCATCCAGGTCTGTGTGACCTTACGAACGGTTTGGATGACAAATAAACATCACTGTGGGCCCTAGGAAGGTTTCAACGGCGGATGTCATTGTCCATACTGTTTTGGGTAGTATGGTCCGCCTGAGCTTTGTCTGTGGTCATGACCTAAAATGAGCTGGAAAAACGGATGGACGGCATGGATAAAATACATACATCATGGTGAGGTCCAGAGAGTCTTCACACGACGGTAATGGGTGGTGAGTGCCTCACTGCATGATCCGCGTCCGTCTAAGAGTACAGACCACCTTATTGTCTACCTTGTACACATGCAACACACGAATCCAGACCGTCAGCTCTGATGAGAGATTCTGAATACTGACCGATCCGATGGTCCTGATCGCCTGATCAAGTGGACCTTTTATGGACTATTGCTTGTAGCTGATCTCCTCTTCACTATCCTAAAGCATGATCTCGGTGTAATTGGTAGTTTGTGGCCCATTTTTTTATTTATGTGGGAATGTTTACGTATGGATGGTGAAGATTGTTCCACTATGTGCTCTGTAATGATCCTAACCATTGAATTGTATCTGACAAATGGATGGTCAATACTAAAATGGTCAGCTACCTAAATTCATCAAGCTGATTAAATTACTGATCAGTTTGGGAATCCTGAGTCGACCTTCGGTTTAATGCAAGCCTGGAATGGGATCAATTTGGGAAAGATTAAGTCTGCTATCGGGCGTATGGCTATTATCGCAATTTGGTGGGCTGTCTGGGAGGAAATGATCGATGCTTTAATGATGTCTCTTCGACCGCCGCGGTGGTGGGGTCCAGGGCTAAAAGATTAGTAATAAAATGGGCTTCTATTGTAAACGACCTTAAGTCTTTTGATTTTAGCTTCCTAGGCTTCTAAGGGCCTCCCTGCTACCTCAGCAGCTGTGTCCCTTTTCTTTTTCCCTTGTTGTTTCTTCCTTGCTCTTTTCTGGTTTTAATGAATTTTCTAGTTGCTTCTAAAAAAAAATTTACTGATCAGATGAGTTTCAGTCAATGATCCATCCACAGTGGGGCTCATGATTTGGATGGTTGGGATTGCCCGCATATATTCCCATGTGGACGCACGTACTGTAGATGATACATATCACAACTGAAAGGAATTGTGATGAACATTCTCTCAAACCAACCCCCAAAGGAACTGAAATATTTTCATGGTGAGGAAATGTTCAGGTCCATCTCAATGGACCTTAGGGTTACCGTCCATTGATCACATACGGCCAATGTGTCATTGCATACTCAATCTGATCCACTGAAAAGGTACACCCCATGTCGAAGATCGACCAGTGAAAAGAATAGATTGATCCGCTAATCAGATGGGCCACATGTGTAAATTCAGTTAATCCATCAGTACATTTTTCTTTACACTGCTGCCCACCTGATGAATGGGCCAACATGCATTTTGCACCCATTGGTCTTCTGGGTGACCTGTTGGCTTTTCACTCAATGGATCTGATTCAATAGAACCTGGCCCACTATGAGTTTTCATTAGTGGTGGGAGATCTTTCTTTGAAGATAAAGGTCCACCACACTCAAAAGGCTTCTAATGATCAGACAAACCTTAGAGATTGATTTTGTATGTGAAAGAAAGGAATGTAAAAAAAGCAGACATTGCCTTTTCTTTTCTTAGAATCCCAAGAATCTCGACAGCCATTTTCTTTGAACAAATTTACTTTGAAGGTTAAACCTTCATAATATCACAACCATTCATTCAGTGGACCCCACTTTGGATAGTCAATCCGTGCTGCCGATTTACCACCCTCTAGGCCCCACTGGTGCTTGCAAATTGGATTGTTAAACTAGAATCTATTAATCAGATTACCACGATTATATGATCAGTGTAAATTTTCGCATTAGGGGGCCCGCTAGATAAACATCTCATGTCAACTATGTTTGAAAATTGTGTTGGATATAACGAAACATAAAAAATAAAATAAGATTTTCAGAAACGGCTCACCCTGGCTGATTTTAAACCCACCTGTAAAGTGTACTAACTAGCGCCACTACAACAACACTGCCTAAGCCCAACTGCGTGCGCAATCCGATCATTTTAATTTCCAAACCTTCAAGTAAAAATACTACACAAACATCTTCATATAAACCACAATTTTCTTCTTTTCATTTCCGACGTGGGACAAAAGCATATACCGCACTTTTCGATTTAAAATTCTCAAAAAGAGTTTTGGCAGCAAAATCCCAGAATTTTGAATATTTGGTTTTTTCCACAAATCTCAACAAACGAGGATGGGCTCAATGAACGGTGGAGATTCCATGATGACCACAAAGCAACCCACATGGTACAAGTCACACACTACCCCATTTGAAGTTTTCTCCATCATGCTTCATGTTGCAACTTTCCCATGCCTTCCCAAGAAAAGAAGAGTTCTCTTACTTGAAGAAACGTCTCTCACACCTTCATCAAACACCTTCTCCATCACCAATGCCGTCATCATCTTCACCGTTAAAACTTCAATCGGACTTTATGGGGTTTTTGCCAGACATCAGATGATGAATCAATCCAAATCACCATTCCGACGGGAGCTCCATTTGACCGGTTTTAGAAACCGTTCATTTTGGACGGAAAACGGGCGGCGAACGTACAACCTGAAGAAAGTGGGCCATTTATCCGTCATCATGGAGGATTTGAGTCCACTCGCTGCGGATTGCGTGGTCATATGTTGTTGTGGGCCATGTTTGATCATGCAAATCACTGTTCTTCTATTCCTAAGACTTCCTTACAAATTAGCAAGGAAGTCCAAGGAACTTGTGCTGAAGAAACTTCACAAGCGAGAGAAAGTGGTTGAGATCACACGAGCAGGTGAATCATGGAGACAAGATTACTTAGAAATTGAAATCGAATGCGGTGGGCCTTTCGACTCCTGCCGTGGTCACATGTGTGGTGTGATGGACGTTGATGATGTGCGGTTCGGATTACCGGAATGCGGCTACAAGTGTGCAATATTGGAGGCTGATAAGGTGTGGGAGGAATTATCCGATATTGGTGAATTTGGGTTCGGTAGCTTCTGGCGTAGGAAGGAACAGATCCAAAGGTGGCCCCACTTAGTATGATCAAGTGGGCCATTTGAGAATGATCAAGGGATGACACGCTTCCTTTTCTTTTACTTTCGGTGCTTGCACCAACCCATTGTACTTGAACTTTCACATGCAACAAAGATCGTGTTTCCAAGCCCTGTGCCTATGGGACGTCCGAGGCGTGCCTAAGTGGGCCACACTCACATCTAGCCTGCTTGATGAGAACAAGTAGAGGTTTTCTCCCTCCTGATCTTCATGGTGGGACCCACCTTATGGATGGCTCGGATGGGGAGCGGATTGGGTACTAATTTCACAGGGACTTAGCTAGAGAGGAAGGTCCTGTCAGGGGATCTGTGGGGGCCACCTTGATGTATATATTTTATCCACGCCGTTCATACATTTTAACATATCATTTTAAGCTATGAGCCCAAAAAAGGAGGAAGATTGAAGGTTCAAGTGGACCACACCACAGGAAGAAGTGGGGATTGACGTTGAAAACTTCCTAGGGCCTACCGTGATGTTTATTTTCCATCCAACCTGTTCATAAGGTCACATAGAGTAGTACGAAGTGAAAACATAAATATCGGCTTGATCGAAAACTTTTGTGGCCCTCGGGTAGTTTTGAACGGTAATATGTCAATTCCCACTGCTTCCTGTGGTGTGGTCGACTTGAGCCTTCAATCTGACTCATTTTTGGGCTAACGGCCTAAAATGATGTTTCAAAATGGATGGACGTGTGGTTAAAACATATACATCAAGGTGAGCTCCACATCTTCCCTGACAGTACCGTCCATCTCTAACTAGGTCCGGCGCGGGTCCGAGGATGTGAGACTCCCTACTCACCAAGGCCCACCTTGATGTATGTATTTCGTATCCACACCACTGTTCATCTGCTTTTGCATATCGTTTTAAAGCATTATCCCAAAAATGAAGCAGATCCAATTTATCGAGTGGACCGTAACATTGATTGAACACCGTACCATCAAGGGTGCATCTTAATCTGTCTGTAGTGTTTATTATGTGGACCGATCAGTTGATGAGGTCAAGTGAGTATGAACTCGTCGTATATTTACTAATCATACTGACTGCAGGTGAGATATTTGGACTTGTGCCTTATATGAGTACTCCATCGCACCTTGTACTTTTCACCTTTTACACCCTATAGTCTATGGCCTATTGGCCATTAAGAATTGATTCTGTATATAGAATCTATGGCTCTTAAAAGGTGGATGAATTTTCACTTCATATAAACAATGCAAAAGGCATCATGTCCTCGAGCATGTATCAAATTAAGGTTCTAATGATTTTTCTCTCACTATTCCTAGCTATATTCTTAAGTATCATATTAATTATTTTGCCTAGCATCTTGCTTATATTGATTTTCATCTTTAGTCACCTGCTCAGTTGGCTTTACTTGCATTGGCAATCTCTCCGTCCCACTATGTATATTCGATTACCTTGTCGCAGTGTGTCTTAAGCATTGATGTCTCAATAAGGATAAGAAATTGTATTTTAAAGCTTGTAGTCATTGACACATTTTTCATACTTAATAAAGATGCACTTGTTATACTTTGAATTCAACTTCAACCTTTGTCCACTCTGCACATGGACATATGTTGGACACTTGTATATTCTCATACCTAAGTAAACAACATCCTCGCTTGTTCAGACTTCATATACAATCTTAGAGTCTAACGTTGTAGATGATGATTGATTTACTATATAGTATGTTATATTCACCGCTTTAACTTAGAAAAGCTTTTAAGTAGCCCCGCATGTAATGACAAACTTCTCATCCTCTCAAGTATAGTTTTGCTTATCCTTTATATCATCCCATTCTGATACGAGGTTTTTAAAATTGAGAAATGCTTTAATCTTTGAACATTTTCATGAATTATGTATATTTGCACTCCGTATTATTGTCTTACTTGAGATACCTAACATATTTCCTTGTTTGCTTCTCTATTTTTACCTTCTATTGATTTAGCTTGATGAACACTGTGAACACCTCAAGCTTGCACTTTATGAAGTAGATCCAAACCTTCTTTGAGTAGTCATCTTTGAAGGTCATGAAGAATTGTACCCCTCCCCTAGAGTTTTAAACCCGACACATGGGCTTGACGCTCTAGCCCAAGCTCAACCAGGGCAGGCTATGCCCGAGAGCCTATTAAATTAGACCTACCCATTGATGACCCTAAGTAAGGCCATGATTAACCAATCTAGACTATTGACTTATTAGGTCTCACATTTTATGTTTGGACAGGTATGATGGCTGATTACTCCTTTCTATTATAAAGATAAAGAAATCTAATGAATTTGTAATATTCCAAACAATTTTCACAGTGGTTCCTTAACTGTGGGGCCCACCGTGATGTATGTGCCTTATATGCATGCTTTTGACAGCTCATTTTAGAGCATGATCTAAAAAATGAGGACATAATTTCAGGTGGACCACACCGTAGAAAATAGTGGTGATTGATCATTAAAAACTTCTTGGGGCGTTGAGGTTTTGGATCAAGCTGATATTTGTGGGGTCCATTTATCCTGGTCTTTTTGAACTTATGGATGGCAAATAAACATACCCGCACCCACAAGGACGTTTTTAATGGTGTATTCAATTACAATCGTTTCTTGTGGTGTGGTCCACCTAAGATTTGGATCTGCTTCATATTTGGGATCATGCCCTAAAAAGAGCTGTCAAAATGGATGGACGGCATGGATGCAAGGAACATACATCACTGTGGGCCCCACTGTCAGGGATGCACCGAAGGCGTGTCCCTTCACTTATGGCCACCAATGACGCAATAAAGGTTGAAATTCAACGACAACAAAAAAAAAGTCCTAATATTTGTGGCCGGGATCTTACGATCTGAAAGATTCCTGGGCCCCCTCTATCCAGGAAAAGATGCGGCTCCAACTTGCCAACGTTGGAAAGTGGAAACACGTATATATATATGCTCCGCAGTATTAGGGAAAGTATTTGTCAATCCAAACCGTTGATCATATGTCTGACATGGTGGATCAACAACCCACTAGAGGATGCAAATAGACGGCCAAGAAAAAAAGAACTTCCTGCATAAAAACAAGACCGCACGGGTGGACCAGGCCACATAAAGCAGGGGTGACAATGATCCCACCGTTGAAACCTCTAGGGCCCACTGTTTTCAGTGATGGGTATTCAATCCCAAATGTTTCCTGAAAATGATATTTCAAAATGGATTAGCGGCTTGGATAAAACACATATATCATGGTGGGCCCCACAAAGCCCCTGAGCTAGATACTAGTAGAGGTAGTATCCAGGTCCGTAGCCCTTACCACGATGTATGTGTTTCATCCACAGTATCCATCCATGTTTCCCAATATCAATTTTGTGGCATGAGCCAAAAAAATAATGCAAATTGAACCTCAGGTGGATCACACCATAGTGATTGAACTTCCACTGTTACAAACTTATACTGGCGATGAAAATCTTGGATCATGCTGATATTTGTGTTTTCCCTTATCCATGTTTGTATACGTTATACAGGTTAGATGGCAAATAAAAATTATAATGGGCCCTAGGGAGTTTTTAATGGTGAGTGTTCAATCCCACTGTTTTCTTATGGTGTGGTCCATTTGAGAGGTTAATCTACCTAATTTTTGGGCCCATTTACTGAAATGATACTGAAAAAAAGATAAACCCTGTCATAAAAAAACAAACATCATGGTGGAGCCCATAGAGCACCCACCAACAGCCACCTCACCCTTGGCAGCGTAGGCAATCCGCATCCATTAAAGTGGACCATCTCATCTAGGGCTGTACATGGACTGAGTTAGCTCGATTAGCTCGCCCGACTCGACTCGAAAAATCTCGATTCGACTCAGTTCGAAACTAAGTTTGATTCGAGTCGAGCTAATTTTTTTAGCTCGAAAAAATTTCGAACCTAGTTCGAGATTGCCCGAGCTCAACTCAACTTGGATTGAACCCCAACTTGAATTAAACTTGGATAAGACCAATTGGGTGACTTGTTTACTTTGATATTGATGTTACTCACCTAGTGTTTGATTAAATGACTCAACGAAGTGTCGACGGGTGGCAAAGAGGGTATGTATATGAAACAAATACCAATTTTTCTTAATCATGATGTTACTTACAAGGTGTTTGATGAAATATCTATAAAATCGTTGCTGCTGGCTTACATTAAGTAAGAATTTGAATGTGCAATTCATGTGTTTGTGAAAATGTTGTATAAGTGAACTAGGCTCAATCTTACCTCGAATTGGCCGCGAACTGAGTTGAATTGGCTACTTAGGCTCAAGGATTGAGCCGAGCTGAGTCGAGCTATGACGAACTCGACTGGTTCGACTGTGTACACCTCTAGACTCTCATCCGGTGGATTCTGATTCCGCAGTGACCCCTCCGGTAACTAGCTCGGTGCTTGTCCAAGCTCTGTGGTCCCCACATGTACGTGTTTGACCTAAGCCTCCCTCCATTGTTTCGGCTCATTTTAAAAGCATTCAGTAGAGAACGACGCATATCCAAATTTCAAGTGGACCACATATCAAAGGAAGGTGTACCTGATGGTCGGCGTGGATTGCATGCATCTTAATCATTTTCCCCGCGTTAGAGGGTCGTAACCCCGGATAATAGTACCAACCACGAGATATGCAAGCGTTTTACTTCCCTATCTCGGACGCTGCTGGGCTGTAGTCGGGGGTTGCAGAGAATTCCAACCCAAGCACCACGGGCCCCACCGTGATGTTTTTGTTATATCCATTCCGTCCATCCAGTTTCACCAGCTCACTTTAGTGCATGGCTTCAAAAAGAGGGAAATCCAGAGTTAATTGGGCCACACCATAGGAAACAAAGTGGAGATAAAACATCCACCGTAAAATCTTTTCTGGGCCCAACTGTGATGTTTTTATTCCATCCTACGTATTCATATGTAATTCCCACTTGGATGAAGGGAAAAAGCAAATATTAGTCTGATACAAAACTTCTATGGCCATTAATAAAGTTTCAATGGTGGACGTTTCCATCCCCACTTTTTCATCTGGTGTGTCTCATTTGAATTTTGGATGTATTTCATTTTTTCCTTTATGTCCTAAAATTAGTGGGAAAAACAGATGTACGGTGTTGATATAACAGAAAAAATTACTGTGGGTCCCACAGATATTGGGGTGGCATGAATTCTGTACAACCCCCGGTTGCAGAGAATCCGCGTTCCCCACTCTCTCTCTATGAGCATCTGAAGACCAGTGCTCTGCAGTAGAAACGCATCTGAAGACCAGTGCTCTGCAGTAGAAACGAGAGAGAGAGAGAGAGAGAGAGAGAGAGAGATGGGGGAAGATCCACAGCGTATAAAGAAGATCGCAGCAGCGTCGTACGATTACGAGAGCGATCCTCGATGGGCGGATTACTGGTCTAACATCCTCATCCCACCTAACATGGCCTCTCGTCCTGACGTCGTCGATCACTTCAAGCGCAAGTTCTACCAGCGATTCATCGTAGGCTCTCTCTCTCTCTCTCTCTCTCTCTCTCTGTATTGAAATCGGTCGATTTTTCGAGAATCCATTTCTTTGTTCGGCTTGATTGTTTTTATTTTGTGGTTCTTTTCCCTTGTTATGGTGGAATTTGAAGAAGAATCCAAGTATCTTTTCTGGGATCGATGCCGTTAGAATACCATTTCTTTTGGAATGTTGAAGCAAAACCCGCTCACTAATCTCTTCTGGGATCGATTCTCTTTAATACCCATCTCGTGGTTTGGTTTCATTCTTCTGATTTTAGTATTTTTTCTCTTGCATAATTATAATGGTTAATGGAATTAAACCATTGAAAGAAAAGATATATTTTTGTAGCTTGATGTAGATTACCAATGCACTGATCTGCTTGAGGAAACAGTACCCAAAAACAAGAGAATACCTCCCAGACATACCAGTCTAAATCTTCATTCAACCATTTGTAAAATAGTATTTTAGATGTATATATACTTCTCCCAAAGTAAATAAAACTGTAATCTAATCCTGACCAGTAATTCGTTCAATGTTTCAAATCCTAACCATCTATTTGATCATCATCGTCATGGCCTTCCCCCATTGGTTTGGGTATGGGTTCTTATGAATGCTTGACAAAAGTTTGATTGACCATCTTACACCAACCTTCCTTCTTTACCCAGTTTGGGGACCAGGTTGAGTTTATGATATTGATATTCCTAACCATCTATTTCAATAAAATATTTATAATGACTAGAATATCCACGAAGCTGCTAGAGGTATGCATTATACAATCTTGTTAGACATTGGGTTCAAGATCCCATGTGGTGTGTGTGGGTGTGAGTGTGTATTTGACCATTCAAAAAATAAATAAATTCAATCTTGGGTCTTTTAAAAGCCCACTCAGTAGGCTTTCAAATGGTACCATTTTCATGTCATTTGAAAGCCATTTAACACCTAAATGCCTGAAAAAATAAGTGACAAAAGTTAAGGGTAGTACGAGTTGATATCTTTTGGGTTCCTTCTTTTTTCTTTCTGCGTCCGTGCATCAATCTCCACAGTTGGAGAGAATTCGTCCTTGGGTTGATAGTCTGTACAGTGGTTTTCTTTTCTATTTGATCAGACAATTGAAATGAAAGTCCTTCCCCTCCTCACGAACACAATTAAAGCATACTTTTCCACTGGTACCACATCAAGCACAGTCGACGAGTATCTTCCTTCTCATTCACTAGGAAATTTTGTGCCTTTAGGGATTGTTTGAATGTAAAGCCTTTCTTGATTCTGTGTATCTTGTTTGAGTGATGGGAAAGAACATCTATGGAATGATGGATTGAATTGGAGGAAAGATAGGGACCTGTGGAAAATGCTTTATAAATTTGAAAATATAAACCTTATGGAGAAAGGCTTTCAGGGGAACTGCAAACCACCCTTGTTCTTAAAGAAACACTATACATCTATTTTGGAGGAAAAGAGATTTCCACCAAGAATCCCTTTCCCATCGATTCCATGCTCCCAAACTCAGGAAACTCACCTATGAATTGAATTCCCTTTCAACAAGTGCCTCTTTAGTCTTTCCACATTGGCAAATTACCCAAATGGAATTCTTCTTCCTTCCATGGAAAAATCTCCCCCTATGAATAGCTTAAAGTTTTAGTAATGCAAAAAAGATAGGAATACAATCCATCAAGCCAATGGATACGAGTACCTAGACAAAGATTAGCCTGTGGACTCCTCCCATCACAATAGAATCGGCAATAGAGTTGGCTTCTTTTGGGACTTGATTAAAGATGATAAAAGAAGAATGACAACACATTCTAAAGTCATTTAGAGCGAACACTAATGTCCATGGGGTTAATGCCTTCCCCAGGTCCTATCCGATTGCCCCCTGGATAAGAGGCTACTTGTCTCTAGGAGGAAGGAGGATGCTTTCTCCATAGCCTCGTCCAGAAATATCTCTAATCTCGAAATCATTCTTAGGAGTTTCGAGGTTGTGTCGGATTTAAGGGTCAATCTTTGCAAAAGTTTGATGGTTGGGTATTTTTATAAATGAAGCTTGTTTGAAGCGCCTTGTGTAATTGATGGGTTGCAAAATGCAAAATGCAAGTCCTTCCAACATCTTATCTTGGTCTTCGGTTGGGGGTTAAATGCATCTGTTACTTCCATTTCAGATCTAGTGATAGAAAGGATGGAAAAGAGGTTGGCTCCTGGAAAAGAGGCTACCTTTCTCTAGTAGGAAGGATCATGCTCATCAAATTGACCTTTGCAAACCTACTATATTATTATTTGTCTCTGTCTAAGATCCCTGCAGCGATAATAGCAAAGATCGAAAGAATTCATGGCGCGGCACAATAGAAAGGAAGAATTACCACTTTATTAAATAGGAAGTCTTCAAAAGCTAAGAGGTTGGCTGCTTGGGATGAGAAAAAAGCAGAGATAGAAACATGAGTCTCCTTAGCAAATGGTGGTGGTGATTTGGTACGGAGAAGGATCTGTTATGGAGAAAGGGCATCATCGACAAATATGGTACAAGTACAACAAACAGATGTTGGGATCTGAAGATCCACTGTACGATGCTAGTGTCCAAGACTTGGAAAGACATCACTAGAATGGGGGACCTAACCAAACCATGGGGCAGAATTTTGTTAGAAGGTTTCAGATATCCAGTGAGCAACAGTGAAGTGGTGTTATTCTGGGAAGATGAATGGATCGACAATGATCCTCTTGCATCACAATTTCCTAGATTATACAGGCTAGTTAGAGAATAGCATGTGACAGGCAAGGATGTATCAGATTAAATTGGAGACTGATTGATGTAGAATATCATCCTTAGGCACAATATCAATGATGAAGAGCTTCAGGTTTTCCAGAATCTGCTCAACATATTGGAAGGGGTGCACCTCTACCTTTTTGTTGTCGATAAAAGAATCTGGATTCTGGAAAGAGGAGCCCTCAAGTAGATTTATGGCAATTCTAAATCCCGTTCCTATTCAACTGAGAATAAAACCTAGTTAGCCATTCTGCCGTGGGGTACATTAGCCCTCCTAGAGTATCTATGTTCCTTTGGATAGCAGTCGGAGACAAAATCCTGACAATGGATATTCTGAACAGATGGGACCATGCCATTTCAAATAGGCGTGTTCCTCAAAGCTCAAGAAGAGAGTGGCTCTCATTATCTTTCGACACTGCTCTTTATAACAGTCATTTGGGGCTTTTTCTAGGTGGAATGTCAGATTACTGGCCAAACATCGGTCAATAGAAGAGGAAGTGATGGGCTGGAGTAGTGGCCTGATCCGCAAGTATGGTAGAGTATTGTGGAAGCTTACTTCTTTTTCTATCTGCTGGGACTCTGGAAAAAAACAGGAATAACTGCATCTTCAATGACAAGTCATTGCCCATGGAATCATTCAACAAGAAGATAAAAGCTCGATCATTGAGTGGGCATCGCTGTCCTCCAAATTCAGCGGGTGGAACATATAGGATATCACAAGAGAATGGTGCAGGTTAGTGTCCATGATTCCTGAGGCCCCTCCCCTTCCTTTTGGTTAAAATGAATATTATCAGCTGTTCAAAAAGTGGTCAAGGGCCGGTGGGAGTGGGAGGTATTCTTACGGACAATGGTGGCATCACGGTCCTGGTGTTCTCAGGGTCCATAAGCCCAAGTAATAATGATGGTGGGCTGGAGTAGTGGCCTGATCTGCAAGTATGGTAGAGTATTGTGGAAGCTCACTTCTTTTGCTATCTGCTGGAACTCTAGAACAAAGAAGAAGAAGAAGGAATAACTGCATCGTCAATGACAAGTCATTGCCCGTGGAATCAATCATCAAGAAGATAAAAGCTTGATCATTGAGTGGGCATCGCTGTCCTCCAAATTCATTGGGTGGAACGTATAGGATATGACAAGAGAATGGTGCAGGTTAGTGTCGAGGCCTCTCCTCTTGGTTGTTCCCCCCCCCCCCCCCCCCCTTTCAGTTAAAATGAATATTATCAGCTGTTCAAAAAGTGGTCAAAGCCTGGTGGGAGTGGGAGGTATTCTTAGGGACAAACAAGGGTGGCATCATGGTCCTGGTGTTCTCAGGGTCCATAAGCCTAAGTAATAAAGATGTTGTAGATGCATCAACGTTAAAGGAAGCTCTTCAAGTTCTAGTGCCCCAGAATATTGGGTCAATAGTGATCAAAAGTCACGCCCCTTCTCTCTTGCATTAGATTAGAGATGGAGACATGGTGTGCCGTAAAGGGCGTTACGGAAAGGTAACACTGTAACAGTGGCAATTGTCACACGTTACGGGGTCGTAATGGTTGTAATGGTCGTTACGGAAAAATGACTTGTAATCGTCGTTAACGGCCTGTTACACCCCCTGTAAAGGTTGTAACAACCCTGTAATGGTTTGTTACAGGGCAAATATAGGATTTTTGGATATATATATATATATATATATATATATATATATATATATATATATATATATATATATATATATATATATATATATAGGGAAAAGGTACTATGCGCTCGACCTCACGAGTCCGTCCCATGAGGTCAAGCTGTGTGGGCCCCACCGTGATGCGTTTCGAACATCTACCCCATTAGTCAGATGCACCATTCCATCGTGGGCCTAGGTCTCAAAAAGTCAATCCATGACTTGTGTGGGTCACACCACATACAGAAGTGGGGAGGAGCCGTGCACCATTAAAACATTCATAATCATTTTTTGGGCCCACCAAGATGTGGTTTGCAAATCCAGCCCATCCATTATGTGTGTCCCACTTGGATGAGGGTTCAGACCAAGTTTCAGCAGCATTCAAAACTCAGGTGGGCCCCACCAAGTGCTTTTATATGTTTTAATGGTGTCTTCACATGATTTTAGATGATATGGCCCACCTGAGTTCCGTATACGGCTGATTTTTGGGATATCCCATAATTTAGAGGGGACCCATCAAATGCACGGTGTTGATGGTCGACACGCATCACGGTGGGGCCCACACAGCTCGACCTCACGGGAGCTTAGCGTGAGGTCGAGCGCATAGTACCTTTTCCCATATATATATATATATATCAACTTTATGAGGTAGATTTGAGTTTTTTGGGTTTTTCCTTTCAATAAAAAAGTGATTGTAACGGCTGTTACGACCCACATCGTAAATGTAACGGTGGTGGCCGTTATGGCCACTGTTACCGTTACAGAATACCTTGGATGGAGAGGAACCATGGACATTGTGCTACATCCTTAATGAGATCAAATTTTATTTTATATATGTATACAAGTTAAACGCTTTGTTTAACCTTTTGTACTAATGATGTTGCTCTATCTTTGGCATGGTAAGTTTCTACTCACCCAGCCATGTACTTTGGACCCTAGGTCCTTGTTACTTTAATACCTTTTTGTGAAGAAGAAGAAGGAATCACTATGAAGTTGTCAAAGTGGAGTCTACTTCAACAATAATCAGCCCTCCAAAAGTAATCTAAAATAATTTGATAATGAATTTAATCACCACAAGTTGATCTCTATTAGAATTTCCACTTCTCACTGGATTCGAGGAACAAAGAACAATAGTGTTTCTCTGATCTCTATCCACTTTGATACGCAGCTGGCCAGGGTCACCCGGTGAACTACTATTGACATTGAGTTTCCAACTATCTAGTGGTGGTGGGGGAGCCAACTCAAAGAGCTTATGGTTTCTCACATGTACTTGTTAAGTTGTTAATACGCCTTCCCCATTCATGAAGCAGATGGGATGGGGAAATTCCCTAGAAGATATCCAAAGAGGTATACCGAGATTTTATGAAACTCTAGTGTTGGAGATCAAGGATGACATGAATGATTCCTTAACTTCAAAAAGTCTTATATTTCTTTTTTTTCCATATTCCCACATTTCATCATCATCATCATAATAATAAGAAGAATAACAATAACAATAACAATAAAAAAGCACTCCGTGGTTATCCCAAACATGTGTCATACGTACAAAGCCGATGCTGAGACAGTGAACCACCTTTTGATTCATTGCCCCTTTGTCAGCTTCATATGGTCTATTCACAATAAGTTTCATATGGTTTGGACTATGGCTTTCAATGTGGGAGACTGCCTAATGGCTTGGCATGACATTGCCCTCCATAAAAAGTCTCAAGCTGTGTGGAGGCTCAGTCTTCTTGCTGGCATGTGGTTGATTTGGCACGAGCGAAATGATAGATGCTTTCGTAATGTAAGGAGGTGGAGTGGGTCGCTCTAATGTGTGGCTCTCTATTGCTGAGTGGGAAGTGAGCAATGGTTGGATGGGGCAGTTGTAACCTTTCCACTATTTTGTTTTCCCTTTGTATTTTTGCTTGTTTTCTTTCTTTGTTTTTGTAGTCTTTGGTGCTCTCTCATTGCCTCTTAATGAAGCTTGTTGTTATCTTTCAAAAAAAAATAAAAAATAAATAAAAAAATGATGATGTTGATGATAACGAGGAAACACCTGAGGCAAATGGCAAAAAATGCCCATCACCCAGTACCATACCTCTGAAAAAGGAAGAAAATACAAGTCAAAGCTCAGGCCCCGAGATAGTCTTAAAACAACTATTCTTCACTAGTTGTAAATTGTAAATGTGATTTCCCTCAGCCGCATATCCTCGTTTGTGAAGATGGTAGCTCTCTGATTAGCTGAACACTGCACATGGGAGACAAACCACATTCACTGAAGCCATTAACCAGAGTCGCTTCCTCCATTTCATTCACCACCACCCTCCATGGGAACCAGCTCCCTCCTGATCCACTGTATTACGTTTCTTGAATCTCCTCAATTATGATCAGGTTAAATGTGTTTTAGTGACCACCATAACCGCTTGGAGCAATGCATTAAGTGAAATTAGAATCACCAATGGCAAGAGGGCCCAAAAGCTCCAATCTGGTAGAGCCTTCATTGCCTCTGACTATACCATCACATCCAGCTGGAACTGGGTTGCTTGTAGAGCACCAACCAGTGTTCAGGCTAACTTTCAACTCACCCCTTAGTGGGAATGTCCAATTTTCGGAAGTGTTTCTTGATTTACTGCTGTACTCCAACATTCTCCCAGTTAGAATAAAACTGTGTTGAATACCTCTTGAGCATTTGTCTCAGCTCGCCCATTCAACAATCAGACCAACTATTTTGTTGAGAATTAGCCTCGCTGAATGAGTTGTCCCTGAAAATTTTATTGTTCCTCTCTAACCACAGACACTGCAGCATAGCTTTTATTGCTAATTTCGGTAGCAGTTTACCCCTGGGGCTCCAGTTGCTACTCCACCATCCTGCACAAAAATCTCCCACAGAGCCTGGGATAACTGAAAGGATCTTGAACTTGCTGAATGTGGGTGTCCATATGCTCCATACAAGAGAACAATGAAGTAATAAATAGGAGTTATTTTCCTCAACTGACTTGCACATAAGGTGGTCAGAATCTTATTCAAACACACCTCTCAGTAGAATGTGTTAATTTTCACCAAAGCCCCTGTGGACCATACCACAGTGGCCTACTCCATCATATGAGGTTGACCACCGCAGACCGATCGACACCATGATCGAACTGAGAAATTCTCATCTTCAAGAATCCACACCTTGTCCCTCCCCCCAAGGCCTATGAAGTTTTTTCTCCAAAATGCACATCATGAAAATATTAGGCCCGTTACAATTCCTTTTGTGAAGATTGTCTACCATGAGAATTCTATTAGTGACTTCTGTCCAAATAAAATAGAAAATCATTTTAGCGTTTGAGAATTCATGAATTTTGACGAACTTTGTCGAATAAAATAGAAAACTAATGAAATTAAGAAACATATTTGGGTGAATTAGTGGTTGCTAATTTGCAAATTGAATTCACTGAAGTCCTGGAAGTGGTGAATTAATTTACAATGAATCATGAATCAGATTCGAATTGCAAAATGGACTTCAGCAAATTCTGCAACCAGTTGCTTTGCAACGTATTAAGCTTCTAAAATAGTTGCTAGGACTTGAACTGCTTGCATCTTCTATCCGAATTTTGCTGATTCATGATATTCATTTACAACCTTCAAATTCATTGATTAGAGGTTTGCTGATATAACCCTTTAGTGTCTTCTTTTAGATTATTTTCTAATATTCGAAGTCTCCTTAACAGGATCCTGATCTTGTGGTTGATTCCATGGCTTCAACCAATTCTTCTCAGTCAACAAGAGCATCAGCATCATCTTCGCCGTCACCTGCAACTGAACAAGCTAGGCCCCGGAACTCAGGTAGGAAGAACTTTTTTAGCTGTTGCTTGTACCGACTCCATTCCAAACATCAGAAGTGAATGAGTCATAGAAACGAATGTTGACATCTGTATCTTTTTTCTTAAATGTGTGCATTGTTTTTTATGTCATATGCTGGTGCCTAAATTTGTGGTACAGGGTCCAGCACTGGAGCATCTGCAAGACCGGCACCATATGCCAGTTCTCTGCGGTGGGATCGTCAGACCATACAATTTTCTGTCAATGCTTGGGTAAGGAGAAACATCTCCTGTATAGATGATCTACTGCTTTAAATTCTTATCATATTTAAATTGCACTTAGCTAATATCATTTCAACCATATTCATGATCCTTCAATAGAACATTTTGCCCTATATTTTCTCTCCTCTTTAACTTGGTGTAGAGCTTTTTACCCTAAATTTTCTCGTGTTAACTGGTTCAAGAGAGGACAATCTCTTAGAGGGGAAAGATAACTTCCACGATCCAAATGACTAACTGAAAGAAAATCTTTAGTCATGAAGATCCACATAGAGAACTTATGAAGAAAACATAGTTTTCATGTCATTCTAGGCAACTTGAAAAACATTTGCATCGCATAAAAACATATGCTTTTGATTGCTAGCCCAGTGCAAAATGATGAGTTACTGGTAACAGAAGGTAATGCTAAATTATCATAGAAGGGCAAAAAAAGGAAGCTTAAATTATATATATATATATATATATATATATATATATATATATATATATATATATATATATATATATATATATATATATATATATATATATCCACCTGACGACCCACTTAGTTGGGATAAGGCTTCGATGATGGCGAGTATATATCTACACCTGTAACCCACTCATGAGACGCAAAGACTAATCAGTTCAGTGCATCATAATCTTTCATCAGTTAGTCTTGCTGAACACCATTATCCACAAATCTACAACAATATCCGGACGATATCAAAGTCAAACTCCACAGATTTGCATATATATATATATATATATATCTCCACCTGACGACCCACTGAGTTGGGATAAGGCTTCGATGATGGCGGTGAGTATATATCTACACCTGTAACCCACTCATGATATGCAAAGACCAGTGTTTTCAGTAGCGTGCGTAGCGTACGCTACGTATCGTAGCACTCTAAAATCACTACGTAGCGTGTACAGTAGCATAAATCCCCTGTAGAGCACGTTACAGGGGTCGTAGTGTACGCTATGGACGCGTAGCGTGTATCGTAGGTAGCGCACGCTACCTGTGGTGATATTTTTGTTTTTTCACTGCCGAAAATGGTGGTGAACTCACACCACAGCAGAAAGTTAAAAAATAAAAAATAAAAAATAAATAAAAAGCCCTTTTCGAGCAGTCTATTTGACTGCCAGCCCTAAACTGACACAAACGACGTTGCTTCCTCTCCCCCCTCTTCAATCTTGCGATTAAAAGGCCCTTCGAAGGGGCTTCTTTGGCCGATTGTTGGAGACTACAAGAAGCTCCATTTGGTGCAGTTTCATCAACAATGGAGAACAAATGACGGAGAAATCGGATTTCCCCTATTCCGGTTGCGATCGGCTGTGGAGCTTCAACTTTTGCATATTTCATTAATTCAATCTCATCTTGAGACAAAAGTAGGTACGCACGCTCTTTTTTTTTTTGAATTTTTTTCGATGTACAATGAAAATAACTTGGTATTTTGAGTTTTTTTCTCATTTTTTCCCTTTTAAAATGCCGATTACTGTGCGTTTTTTTGTTCTTTATAATTTTTTTCATTTCTTTTTCGGTTGTATGGCCCACGTGGGGCCCACTGAGGTGCGTGAAAGGGTGGATGTGCATTATTTTCTATGGTGTGGCCACGTGGGGCCCACTGAGGTGCGTAAAGGGGTGGATGTGTATTGTTTTCTATGGTGTGGTGCACGTGGGGCCCACTGAGGTGCGTGAAGGGGTGGATGTGCATTGTTTTCTATGGTGTGGCCCACTGAGGTGCGTGAAGGGGTGGATTTGCGTTGCTTTCTATGGTGGGCCGGCTGTGGTGTGCGTTTTTGAGGAATGTGACATTTATATATTTTGTTTTTTTCTTACTATTTAATATATATATATATATATATGTATATAATTAAAAAATAGAAGTATTGTGTAGCTTACGCTACACACTACGTTATTTCGCTACACGCTACGGAGGGTTGAACGCTACGCAACACGCTACCGCTATTTAAAACACTGCCAAAGACTAATCAGTTCAGTGCATCATAATCTTTCATCAGTTAGTTTTGGGATTTATATACAATAGAATTGGTTCATAACATCTTTACGCAAATCCATGGAGTTTGACTTTGATTTCGTCCGGATTTTGTTGTAGATTTGTGGATAATGGTGTTCAGCAAGAGACCCAGAAGTGCTTTACTTCAAAGGTCTTTTTTCCCCCCAGTGGGCTATCTTATTATTATTTTTATTATTTTTAAAGACGATAATTTCAAGGGTTATGTTATTATTTGATTAGGAGACTACCAAAACTAAGGAATTTAAGGTCAATGCCAGTGCAAGTGTAATGAAGCTACCAGCTGTATTTCTTATGATTGCAATTCCACGTTTTAGATTCTGAAGGACTGATACCATACCAACTGGGTAATCTTCATGGTCTGTGGTTTGGCTTTCCAGTTAGCTGGCTGGCATATAGCTGTGGTGGTTCAGTTTTCTCTTTTTAGCTCTGTTGATTATAAGTAACTTTAAAATAAGCTGCATTTTGACTGGTGCATATTATTTTGGTTTCTTTTCTATCATAAGCGGAAATCTGGACCGTATATCTGATCTTTTCTGTTGATTTCTTTTCTTCATCAACTGCATGAGGCAGCACTTGGGCATGCTGCCAAATTGTGGTTAGTGAGGCTTCTGTGGTAGTTGCATCCCTGGCATTTGGGTTGGAAACCAAAACCATGCCCAACTTTCTCTGCCACAAATAATTAAATGAGACCATTGAGGAGCCTCCTTAGTTAAATCCAATAACAATTTGCTGGACTGGAAAGTGCCTAATCCATGTTCAGTTGTTTTCTTTATTCCTTAAGGCATTTTACCGTTCTATGCAATGTGCTTTTGTAGCATTTCTTTTTTGTCTCCCCACCCCCCCTTCCCGCGCATTTTGTGATTTCAAGCCTTAGTGCTTTTCTATGCCTTGCTTATCTGCATCTTTATTTCCCATCTAAAAATAACACTTTCGTATGCTTGGTTTCTTGCAGGTGTTTATTGTGGGTGTTCTTTCAATCCTTCCATTTGTGCCAAGAAATCTCTCAAATAGAGCATATCGATTATCCTTATTGGGCACCGCATGTTCCTCCTTGTATTCATTATACACTCTATATGGGGTAGGGTACCATCTTCATTTCTTCACCTTTGGAGGTGTCTTGCTCATTTTCTTTGTTATTATGCTCTTGTATAGTGTCTTTGTGGAGCACATGTTGTTGTTGGTTATTTGGTTCATTTATCAGTTTGCCCTCCCTTATTTTCAGAAACCGAGGGCATGGAACCTCCATGCTATCCAAGTATGGTTCCAGTCAGTAATTGCGACGAAGGATTTTATCTACTTTCTCTACTGCCTTATGTTTGTTACATCTCAATTGCACCTAAAATGTGAGTATTGCTGCCTCCCAATATTTAATAAGTTTTGCCTTTTCCTAAGGAGAAAACCTTTGATGCTGTGGCATAGTATGATGAATCACGTGCATGCATATACAAATTACTTAAAAATTGCATACCTGTGATACAAGTAATTCAAATTAAACTGTCCAAATAATGGGTCCCAGTTCAGATGTATCATTAACCAAAAATTAAGATTATTTGATTTTTATCTTCAAGGAGCAAGCCTCCCTTTCAGACTCAGGCATGGAAGAGAGGGAACACCTGATCGGGGACTACAAAAGTCATTTGAAGGAAGATGAAATTAAATGGTGACAATGTTTGAAGGCCACATGGCTTAAAAGAGGGAGATAAGGTCAATAAGTTCTCCCACGGGATGACTAGCGCAAGGGCCCGTGTAGACAGAATTTGTTCTATTGTGGTTGATGGCTGCATAGTTGAAGAGAAATCTCAAATCATGGAGGAATCATCTCCTTTTTCTCTGATCTCTTGTCGGGAGAATCAGTGCAGCGACCCTACCTGGACAGTCTTCCTTTTGACTCCCTATCAGATTCAGATGCTCAGGATTTGGAGAAGCAGGTTTCAGAGGAGGAAATCAGAAATGCAATCATGTCCCTCAAAAGGATAAATCCCCTGGCCCTGATGGTTTCCCCCTAGCATTCTTCCAAAATTTTTGGGAAGTGATTAAAGCTAACCTCATGGGTTTCATTCCTGATTTCTTTCAATCAGGATTCTTACCTCTGGAGATGGGTCACACCTTCATCACCCTTATCCCAAAGTCTGAAGGAGCATAAAACTTAAAAGGATTTCAGGCCCAATAAATTTGATTAATGGCCCTTGCAAAATTCTAGCAAAGGTCTTAGCCTAGAGACTCTGCATCTTCCTGCCAAAAGTTATATTTCAATCCCAAAGATAGATTCTTGATTGTGCGTTGGTTGCTCACGAATGTCTCGACTCTTGTCACCGATCAGGCACTAAAGGGGATGTTCCGAAACTCGATTTAGAGAAGGCATATGATCACGTAGACTAGAATTTCTTGGACTACATGCTGAAGAGAATGGGATGTGGCGATAAGTGAAGAAAATGGATCCATGTGTGTGTTCGGTCAGCCTGCTACTCGATTCTAATCAATGTATCCCCTTTTGGCTATTTTCCTCGCTCTAGAGGTATCAGACAAGGAGATCCTGTCTTTTTCTCTTCATCATCGTTTTGGAAGCCCTCAGTCAAAAGCTATCCAGGGTCCAGGAATCGGGTCTCTTACAAGGCTTCAAGGTGGAGAATATTCCTTCTTGGGTCTCTCTTCTTCAATTTGCTGATGACACGTTATTCTTTTGCAATGCCAATGACCTTATGGCCGATAATCTTTGCAAGATAATTACACATTTTGAAGTAGCATCTGGGCTAAAGTCAGCATCCCCAAATGTGAGTTGCTTGGGGTCCACCTTTCTGAGGGTGAGGTGGTGTGGCTGGCTTCGATTTTCGGTTGCCTCGTAGGTAGTTTCCTGTCAACTTATTTAGGTTTGGCTCTTTGCATAGGCAAGCCTCCAAAAACTCTTGTGGGGATAAGATTTTGGTTAGGATAGAACGGAAGTTCTCTCCATGGAAATGCAGGAACCTCACCCTAATCAAATCTGTTTTATCGAGCCTCCCACTTTATTTCTTATCTTTATTTAAGTGCCCCAGAGGAGTTCCTTCACTGTTAGAAAAATTGTGGAGAAATTTCCGATGGCAAGGTGCGGCAACTAAGAACAAGTTTCATCTTCTTGATTGGATGGAGGTGCGTAGACCCCTCTCAGAAGGTGGAGTTGGTATGTCGAGATTGGAGGATGTCAATTCAGCCTTTTTGGGAAAGTGGATTTGGAGATTCACGTGTGAAGGCGACAGTATTTGGTGTACCACAATAGCAAGCAAATATGGTACCAAATCTTCAGGTTGGAGATCCAGACCTTCCTCGCTTTATAGAGCTTTGCATGTCTGAAAAGGGATTATGCAGATGGAGCAAAAAGTTTGTGAAAGCATTGGGTTCTCCTTGGGTGTAGGGGCCTCTATTCGCTTCTGGAACGACAGGTGGATTGGGGATAGTCCGCTTAGATCTTCTTTCCCTAACCTGGCTGCCCTATCCCACATAAAATATTTCAGTGGACAGCTGCTTCTAAACGTCAGCTGCAAATGGTTTCTGGATCCCACCGTGTAGATGCAATTTAAGCGACATGGAAGTAGAAGAATTTTCTCAACTCCTAGGTTGCCTTCAGGGTATAACTCCGGATCTAGAAGCTACGGACTCCCCGCGATGGCTGAGGAGATAAAACGGGGTCTTTCTCTGTCAAGTCCTTAACTTCATTTGCCCGAGACCCTAGGCTGATCCCCCCATCTTCTGTGGAAACATGTGGTTCTATGGAGCACTTTTAAAGGTGGCAGCTTTTGCGTGGCTGGTGGGATTGCTCAAGCAGTTTGATTTTTGGTGCTTTACCTTAGTGACAGTGGGTCCAAAATCACCATTCAGAGAGAGAGAGTCAAAAATTTAATCAGTTTAATTTAAGCTAATGTATGTCATTTGTACAATTTCTGGGTGCCTGTGTATCAAGCATCATACACTGCGGGAGTGTCAAATAACTCCCCTTTTCTAAATGTACTTGGAATCTAAATTGGATTATCACTTTTTTTCCCTGTGCGCTCATAATATCTTGTAATGTCAATTTCTTCCACAGTTGCTTTGATACCTGTTCTCTGCCGGGCACTTGAGCTTGTTGCTAAGTTTTTGAGGCGTAATTTCGGCCGCTCTTTCTTCTATAGGTAGTACATGAATCTGAGCTTAATCTGCCTGTCTCTTTTTAGCAAGCGCACTTTTCATAAGTAACCTTTGAGCTCATTTTGTTTCTTACTAGCCATCCATTCTTAATTGAATCATGCTTTTGATAGACTAATGCTTAGTTTTGTGCTCATACGGATTCATATTGATGAAATAACATATACTACACTTGGGACCTGGTTAATACCCAAACTTATTTCCATTTTTTGCAGAAAATATTGTAAAAATATAGTTTTAATATGCAAAAAGTTTGTGTTGGCATGATATTACACAAGCAGATAAAATGGTGACTATTGTCTATTAGTTTTGGAATATGAGAAGTTTGTAGTTCAATCACATGCATATAAGTAGATTATAGCAACAGATTATCTGAAGATTTATGCCAGTATGCGAAATGTTTAATCTAGAGGCCGAAGCATGTGTCTTTTGAAAAGATAAAAAGGCAATTAATATGGTTTGGAAAAAATTTCACTGAAAAGGTGGAGAATCCTTAGACCTTCTCTTAGAAATCTTAATCTCACCTCTGTCGCCACAGAGGAACCACACTGCAGCAAGGTCAAGTAGTTCTATGAAGCTTTTGTCCTGAGTTGGTTGACTTCGGGAACAAGTTTGTGATCTTTGGTCTGGCTGCTGGCAGGATGCATATGACGAAACCTGCATAAGGTTCATGTTAAAAAAGAAAAAGAAACAAAGAAAAAAAAGGGAGACATTTTAGCATGCATCTCTTGCTCCATTGCTCATTGAGATGTTGCGGTCTAAATAATCTGTCATGCTTTTTGGAATTCACATTCCTTGTGATCTTATGAAGTACTTTCTTTGGAATGACCAAGGAAAGTTCTATTAACAAGGAAGGCGGTACAGAAGTTCATCTAAGAGAGAAATCTTAAGAGACCAGTTTATAGGCCTCATGTGATGTTTGACGAACTTCAAACATGCACTTGTGTCATGTTTCGATGATGCCTGAATTCAAATATTTGATGTAAGAGGCTGACATGGCTTGATACTCACCCACTACATTGAACTTTGTTGTACTAGAGCAGTTCTCTGCTTTTTTCAAGCAAAAACTAGATTATCCCAGAAGCCTTTGGTCTATTGCTAATTACTCAGTGACTAATCTAATTTTCTTTAGTAATTCACAAAATCAAAGGATCTGACCCACTATGGGATGAGAATGGATCAAAGGGATTATGTGATTTGCAATTGTTGAGAAAGACATTAGAGAAAAATATAAACTGAAACATCAACTAATTGGGGTAGGCTACAGGAATCCTTTTCTGTCATTCCACTATCAAGGGCCGTAACTTCAATTAGACCATAGGTCATCAAGTCTTTTCTTACTACCTCCACTCGTGTCCTTTTGAGCCTTCTTGTTGCCCTTTTAGAGCCTTCAACTTGGACAAACTCACTCCTTCTAAATTGAAATGTTTGAAAAATGTTAGAGAAATATATAAAACTGAAATGTCTAAAAAAAAAAAAAAAGAGAAAAGAAAAGAAAAAGAAAAGAAAGAAAGTTAGAGAGCTCTTATAACTCATGATTGTATTGATTCAAGACACAAGGGCTAAAAGGGGTGATTTAGAAGATGGATATTTAAAAGGCATACAACAATGTGGATTGCGGCTTTCTAGATTTCATGCTCGGTGGAATTTGTTGTGAGGGTATGTGGAGAGGATTGATTAGGAAATGCATCAGTTCTGCTATGTTCTCGATCTTGGTGAACTGTTCTCCCAAAGGATTCTTGAAAAACTCAAGAGGTATCAATTAGGGTGACCTTCTATCCCCATTCCTTTTTGTGGTGATTGCCAAAGCATTGGGGAGGATGCTCATTAGCGACCAAAAGGTGGGTCTTTTCGAAGGTTTCAAGGCAGGTAGGTTGAGCCCTCTAATTTCCTATATCCAATTTGTGAAAGATGTGCTTCTATTTTGGGAAGATGATGCGGTGAAGGTCGATAATGTGAGTATGATTATTAGGTGTTTCAAAGTGGTCTTAGGGCAGAAGGTAAATTTGGCTAAATGTGAGATGCTTGGAGTCCACTTGGAAAAAGAAGAAATTGGGTGCCTTGCCAGGTCTTTTGGTTGCGAGACGGGATCTTTCCCCTCATTTTACTTGGGGCTTGCCTATGTATCAAGAAGTCGGCTAAGCATCTACAGGACATAGTTGTGAAGAATTTTGAGAGGAAATTGGCAGTATGGAAGGTGCGTTATTTGTCTCATGGATATAGGATTACCCTCATTAAAGCGGCCCTGTCAAAATTGCCTCTATACTTCATGTTGTTTTTTAGGTGCTCGAAATTAGTTTTAATCTAGTTGAAGAAGGCTATGACACAATTTTCTTTTGGGGGGACATGAAAGAGAAGAAAAGATTTCCATCTTTTGGAATGGGGCAAGATATGCAAATCATATGAAGAGGGTGGTGCCAACATAAGGGACTTGGATTTGATGAACATGGCTCTTTTGGGAAAATGGTGGTGGTGGTTTGGGTTGGAAAGGGGGGCTCCTTGGCAGGAGATTGTTGAAAGCAAATATGGGTGCATTGGGAGGGTGGACAGCTGACAAGGGACTTCTCTTTATAAGAGCCTTGGTGGTATGGAAAGGGATATCTAGCATGAAAGCTAAATTCAAGGAAGGCACGATTTTCTCCTTAGAGAACGGGGAAAAGATTGTTTTTGGGAGGAAGTTTGGAGGGGGTACTTTCCATTACATATTAGATTCCAGAGAGAGCTCGCCTTGCTCTGGATTGTAGCATCATGGTCGATAAATGCTATTCTTTTTGTGGAGAGTATGTAGTGTGGGCTCTACCATGTCACCGACTTGTCCATAATTATGAGGTATATGAGTCCGTATATCCTAGATTGTTTGAATCTTTGTAGCCTGTTGGGAGATGATAGTGACAATTTGGTGTGGATGGAAGAAAAGTTAGGTCGATTCTCACTTTGGACCTTCTAGTCCATGCTTCAAAAGGAGTGAGTGAAGCATGGGCAGATCAATTATGTATGGCATTATGGTGCTCCTCCAAAGATCGGGGCTTTCGGGTGGCTTGGGGGAAGAAAAAGAGTTTTGACGATCGGCAACCCCCAAAAGCGATCAATGGTTATTCCTAACATATGCCTTATGTGTTTGACTAATGTTGAATTGGCATCCATTGCCTTTCTGCAAGTCAAGTGTGGGCTTCTATTCTTAGAAGATTCAACTTAGCTTTGTCTATGCCTCTCGACATCAGAGATATGTTGGTGCTTAGCATGGGGTGGCTTTTCATAAAGAAGTAAAAGTTTTATGGAGCGTTTGCCTTCTTGCTGGGTTATGGTCGATTTAGGGTGACAAAAATGGAAGATGCTTCCGTCACAAAAGTAGGTGAGAAGAGTGGGTTGTGGGTTGCTAGTAATGCAACGTTTCTTGTAGTTGAGTGGGCTGTGGGCCTAGGATATTTTGGAAAGGATGTAATTTTTCTCATTTCTCTTCTATTTTGTGTAGTGTCTTTTGTTTTTTGGCTGTATTTAGCACTATCTCAATGTTTTTTTTTTTTTCTTTTTTTCTTAATGAAAGTTCCTCTTATCTTTAAAAGTGAAAAAGAATAAGAACAAAAAAGATGGCGTGAACAGTTTTGGGACTGAAGGGATATGCCAACAGATAGCTATAATACCAGCCATGCTTTATGGGATAGAATGGTGGGCAATTGAGGAAATTCACACCCGCTCTCTGTGGGCTTCTTGCATGTTGTCTTGAAGGATCTCTTGTATGCTAGGTCTTCTTTTTAGGGTTTGTTTGATTTTCCAATTCCTCCGTAAATGTATTGCAAATGGGTAATAATTATTTCCTTTGGTAATTACTGCATCATTCTCGAGGGTTGATTGAATGCCTACTTTTTTCAACGCTAAAATCGAGGATGCCCCCAAATATGTGAGGGCCACTGTGATGTATGTGGCTTATCCACACCGTCCATCTGTTATGCCATTGCCAGTTGAATTTAGGGCATGCGCCAAAAAATGAGGCAGATCCAAAGTTCAAGTGGACCACATGACAGGAAAAAGGGAATCAAACGCCCACCATTAAAAACTTCTTGGGGCTACTCTTTCCTTTGGTGTGGGCCACATAAGTGTTGGATTTGCCTCATTTTTCGGCTCATGTGATGTAGGATGGTTTTGTAACCTAGGATGATAGATGAAATCAGATTTTCAGTTTAAACATGAGCAACAAAAGTATGAAATTTCAGCAACCTCATCATAAACCAAACAATTAATCAAATAAGCAATTACATGTAATCCTACTCTACCACATGCTCGTATGGAGGAACTAGTAAGATGTTAATTCAAAATAGGCCCAATGGAATTAAGAAATTCCATCCGAAACATGAGGGTATAACTATATTAAAGGGAATCACCTAAGTCCTAAAGGGATTCTAAAGGATTTTAGGTTTAGGGAAATTAAGGTTAGAGTTAGGGTTTGGAAATTGGAGAAATATGAAATTAGGGTTTATTTGAAAAGGGAATCTAGGGTTTTAGGTTGGAGTTTGGTTGAAGAAAGAATAAGGAATGATGTAGGAAAAAGGCTGAAGTGAGGTCCACAGAGCAGTCCGTACCATGGTATTCCAAATCAGTTACGTAACGGCCGTTACGTAACGGTAACGGTCATAACCGTTACGCGTTACGGGGTCGAAACGGCCGTAACGGCCGTCACAGAAAAATGCGCTGTAACGGACCGTAACGGTCCAGGAAGAACAATTTTCAAAAAATAAAAAATGGCCGTAACGGCCGATACGGGGGTTGTAACGGCCGTTACGACCCGTATCATAACGGTAACGGTGGTGGCCGTTACGGCCACCATTACCGTTACGGAACACCTTGGTCCGTACAGTTGTGCGAATGTATTCACACCAAATGGGGTTTCACACCACATTCTCTATACACACAAGAGGCAGAGGAGAACTTCAAGCTTTATTTATTTATTTGTTTAAATTTTTATAATTAACATCACCTGTAAAAAAAAGGCTAGGGTTGGACGTCGAAGCCTTTATAGTCTAAAAGTTTGTCTTTTACAAACATATCATTAATATAAAAACTTGTTTACTTTTAACTCCCTATTTTGTAAATTACAAATACTCTCCTGTAAAAGTATAAAACTAATAAAACATGTAAATAAATTCTTAAAAGGAAACTAAGTGCTCAAAACAAAAATCACTATAATTCTAAGAAACTATGACTATCTGATGGGCGCTGAAAACATCCACGATCACGGCGGGCCACGATCAAGTCACATCCAATGGACCAATCGTGAAGTCCTTGTGATCCAACGGTCCAAAAACATCCTCCACGCAACCTGCATGCCATGTGGGGTATTTGGCTCCTCCTCGGGACTTGAATGGGTACTCGCCTAGCCACAGGGAAACTAGGGCTTGGGCCCCCGCTGATATGTGCATAAAGGCGTCCGTAATGTGATGTCCCCATCATCATGCCTCAAAATATTCCGGTAAAATGGATCGACAACGTGGACATGTCATATAAATTACGGTGGGGCCCAAAATTTTAAGCCAGTCCTTTTCGATCGGTTTTCGAAGTAGAAATAGCTGCCTATTTTCAAATAGGGTGAAATTATAATAATTGGTTATTTACAAGGCATTTACATAGATTTCGGAAAATCAGACTGGCCCTTAATATAGTTGTTGCTTACTGAAAGGAGAAGCTCACTCTTTATCTACGAGCCTTTTGATTTGATGACCTTACTTATTTGTGTAAATGGTCTTGGAACACATTGGTAATTTTGGAACAGGAAATACTTGGATGGACTTTGTGTATGGGTGGAGTCAAACACAAGTGCCCTCAGCATCTTGAGTTCACATGCCGAGATCGGATTGGGCTTCCTTCTAATCCTTTCGCTATTCTCGTCAGTTTCTCATCACACATTCCTTTTTCTTTTTTTTCTTTTTTTCTTTTTTAAAAAACTTTTCCTCCTGCTTATCAGGATTTTGTCTTTTGAACTTTTATGCATGACTAAAACAATCTTCACTTTGTGGATGCAGACGACAACGCAACATAATACAAACATTCATGTACTGGCAGGTTTGTTTCATTTCTCCTCATTACATGCAGTTGGGGTATATCCCTCTTGTTTTTTTATTTTTATTTTTTATTTTTTATTTTCCTTCTTTTGTGTGTGTGTGTGTGCGCGCACGCGTGTTTTCTTTTTCCAGCGTCTAGAATCTGAATGTGTGAATGTTGGAATTCCCACTCACTCTCTTTAGGAATTCTTAGTTTAGATTTTGGTTTTCTAGCTTTCGTTAGGTTTTTTAAGGTTTTCTTCCTTTTCTTGACTGTGGCCCAATAAAAATTCTCATTTTCCAAAAAAAAATAAAAACATGGCAAAATAGGAAAATCCACATTGTTTTTGCAAAGAGGCATTTCATCCCCCAAACCATTTTCAGTTTGTACTCGTGGGGCCCATGGTTTAGTGATCCAGACATTGGTTTTTTGTGCTCTACTGTGGATGAACTATGCCCTGAAAATTGCCTTCATAGGGTGATACCGCCTTATATTTGTGGCTTAAATTAGATGGTTAAGAGGAGACGCAGCAACAGTTGGCAATTGACTGAGAAAAGCCCAAGATTTGTGGCTAAGATCTCTCCTTCTGGGAGATTTCTGTGCATGGTCCATCCTTGTTGGGACCCAACAGACCAATGGTCTGGATCACTGAGCCATGGATCCTAGTTGTACTCACTGAAAAAAAAAAGAACCAACTATATTGTACATATCCCCACATTGAAGATCATGCAATTCTTCTCTGCAAAATATGTTTTCTAGTTCCCCACTGTTTTGGTAAGGAAAGACTGTGTCACCATACATACGGATGTGTATAGTTTCCCAATCTCGTCTGTGGAAGTGTGGCTCATGGTTTGGTAATCCAGACAATTGAATGGACCCCCAGCGTGGGAACTGATTCAAAATTAAAATCTTCCATATTCAAGGATTGAAGCCGCCTAATATCTGGTTTTCCTGACTGATGCTGTAATTTTCTCTCAACCATCCATTTGTAGTTGTAGACCACTGATTGAAGGGTTAGGATCTTCCAATCTGCGAGTTCTGTGGGGGCATACTACATTCCTGGCAGGTCCCATCAGTTCAGTGATCAGGATCACCAGACTATGGTGCCACTTGTAAAGACCCGTCAAATCAGGACACATACGAGTCCCGGTCCATCAGGGCCGAAATGTACCTCATTTTAGGATATTGGCTAGAAAAGTTTTCTGCAGACCAAACTGGATATGGCCCATGTGAAACCATTTGTTTCCATCTTACTTTCTTTTAAGAAAAGAAAGAAAGAACGATAGAAAATTCAGTCACCCACCTTCACCCCTCCATTTTAATAATACGTACTCCTGTTGAAGACTTTGGTTTTTGCTACTACCGTTGGTTGTATCTGCTTACCCTTCATGTTTTCTCTCTTGCAGCTGATGAAGCTCATGTACCATTCCCCCGTGACCGCCGGTTACCATCAGAGCGTGTGGGCCAAGATAGGCCGAACAGTCAATCCACTCATCTTCCAATACGCCCCGTTCCTGAACACTCCCATCTCTGCTGCCCAGAGGTGGTGGTTCAGGTAAAACCCTTTTGTAATAGGAGCAACAGGAGGTTCAAACCATATGGGATTATCTTTTCCTACTGTAATAGAATCTCTTTATGGAGGAAAAGCCTGGTTTCAGATGGAGAACATGCAAAAACCCATTTTTAAATGTGGACTTAAAGAACCCCCTTTTACTACATTGCTTTTTTGCCTTTCCTAGTTGTTTCCCACTCATGTACTAAAAGGGAGTGGGCTAAAGCAGCCTTCTCCCACTCAAACTTTTACAAACCCACCTCATCAAATCAATCAATCAATCGTATATTAGCTTTTTGGATCAATCCCACTATAATTCATCTGTATTGGGCTGTTGCTGCCGATACATTTGCCATGTCGACAACCCCATTGCCCGATCAGCAGCAGGAGCAGCCAGAGGTCTATCAGGAGGCCACTTCGAATGGGAATTACCATGGTTCGGGTTCTGTGGGACCCTTTTTTGCTGTCCTTTCTGTTATAATAGTCTTGGCAGTGCTGTCGTGCATGGTGGGTCGGGTCTGTGCGGCCCGGCTGGAGGGTCTGGACAGCAGGTATGACTGTTTGGAATGGGTGCGAAGGAGGTGCCGGCGTTGTATCCCCAATGACGTGGAAGTTGGTGCTAAGGCGGTTGATTGTGCTGATGGTAATGGCAAAGCAATAGAAAACGAGCATCCTCCGGCCCCACCGGCTTGATCACAGCAGTTTCTGTCGCTCTATAATAAGTCCCTTTTCTCAGTTTGGTTTGGGCTGCGGTTCCTGAATGTGATTAATACAGGCGTGTTTGGAGCATGAGGTTGGTCCATTGATTTCTTTTCTATGCCATGAAAATCTACCAAATGCCATTCATTTTATGATTACACATTTTCAACCATCTTTGGGTGCGTTTGGTTGCACCAAATATCATGAAATTCTTGATTAATCAGTCTAATTTGGTGCGAAACATAATGAAAATTTGTGATATTTGGTGCAACCAAACACAGCAGTAGAAAGTTATTCAAATTACATTTCGGAGCCAGATTCGTTCTGAGAGTCACTAGTAAGCGTGCTTGATATCTTCAATCTTTGTAATTTGTAGAAAATCTGGAGCATTTGCATGGTTGTGGGCTTGTAGAGTTGTCTTCCAACTGCTACTTTTGGTTGTCTGATCACCCACAAATCAAACCCAGATTTGCGCGTGGATTGATCCGAGCAAGGATCAGCAACTACCATATACAGGCAAAGTTCCCAAATTTGCCTTGCTTTGCTTAGGTGAAATCATGCTGTTTAGTTGTAAAATGGGTTTTATTTGGAAAGTGAAATGGTGAGAGGTTCAAATTCAAAGGGGTGAAAAATCAGATCTCAGTGTAATTGTTTGGTTATGCTCGATTTGATGAATTGGATTGCTTTACAAATACACCATATGTACACAGTTGAACAGACGCCACCATTTTTATGATGAAAACCAACATCTTGACTAGCCCTAAAATCGTTTATGCTGAAAACAGGGTTGTCTGGATGCAAAACCTCAGAAAGGGAATTTTGACCCCAAACGCCATTTCCATGAACATCTCTTTTTGTGTTTGGATGCACTTCTGCATCCTCCATTCAGATTGGCTTTTGGCGCATCTGACGGAAAATGTTGATTTTAGGATAAAGGAGATCTGAAGTTGCGTCGAAACGGGCTGTAAAGCCTGTGAAATGCTGAATTTTCCTGCTTGGAAATATGCCTTAGTATGTGGAGGGGAGCGGATTAGGTGCAACCCTTACTGTGGGGCCCACCTTGATTTATGTATTCTACATCCGTTTTGCAAGATCCAAATCTCAGTTGGATCATACCATAGGAAAAAGTGGTGATTGAACGTTTGTAAAACAAATATCAGCTTGATCCAAAACTTTTGTGGCCATGGTCAATTACAAACCTGGATGAAGGGAAAAATTAGATATTTTTAATTTTTGGGCTCATGCCACTGACTCAGAGATAAGATTTACTTAAATATATGTTTTTCAAGAGACATAGTATCCCTAGACGGAAATCGGTCGAGGAAGAGGCTCTGAGGGCCCCACCCCACCGTGATGTATGGGTTTTATCCAAGCCATTAATCCATTTTTTTATACCATTTTAGGTCATGAGTCCAAAAATGAAGTAGATAAGTTTTCCTCGTATTTATTTACCTTTTCCAAGAGACATGCTATTCTTACAAGCAGATTATGTCTTGCTCCTGTATGGACGGAAATCGGCCTAGGATGAGACTCTGTGGGGTCCACTATGATGTATGGGTTTTATCCATGTTGTTAATCCATTTTATCAGACCAATTTAGGGTATGAACCCAAAAAATGAGGTAAATACACAGCTCAGGTGGACCACACCACAGGAATCAGCGTGTGATAATAACACTCACCATTGAAACCTTCCTATGTCCCACCATGATGTTTATTTGTCATCCAACCTACTCGTAAGGTCGTGATGTTTATTTACCATCCAACCTGCTTGTAAGGATGTGATGTTTATTTGCCATCCAACCTGCTCGTATGGTCACATGGACCTGTGTGAAGGGAAAACACAAATCTTAGCTTGATCCCAAACTTCTGTGGTCCCCAGGATGTTTTTAAAGGTGGGCCTTCAATCCCACTGTGTGGTCCACTTGAGCCTTAGATCTGTCTCATTTTTGAGCTCATCCCCTAAAATAATCTGGAAAAAAAAAAATGAAAGAATGGCATGGATAAAACCCATACAACAGGGTGGGCCCCACATCCCCTGCATGGACCAATTCTTTTGTGGTGGGGGCAGGACCCAATCTGCTTCCACTATCCTTTATTCCAGCTTCAGGAACACTATAAATTAATTAAACAAACCATGGACAATCATTCTTGCATCCAAACGGTTTCTTAAACCCTATCCAAAGTGTTAAATGAGGCTCATATATCACAAAGTGAGGACCATTTGACTATGCCAACCATCTGATCAGATGCCTGAAAAAAAAAACAGAGGCTAGCCAAACAAGCAATGATTCACACAGCTCACAATGATCAGATGGTATACTTCATTGATCAAACCTCCATGACCTCTGTCCATGTCCTACCATGTGGTGGCCCGCCAATGGTCCAGATCACATGCATGTTGTCTACATGCACGACGGTGACTATGGCATTTCATTGAACTCCCACCAAAAGTAACAATAGACACTGTATTCCCATGCAAAGTTCTCAAACTATTTGTCAAAGAGATTGGAAGAAAACAAGAATCTGGATTTTTTTTTTTTACATACCATCTCTGAAATCTTTCCTATCCTGAAAACAGAACAGAATGCATTTTCATTTTAATTAACATAAAATGAAGTTCTCTAACCTGTACTCCAGAAATGCAACAGCCCTCTAGGTCACACCGGCCCATTTTCTTCATCACATTAAGCTACTAGCAATTGGGAAAGAACAAACACAAAGTTCAAAGAGAGGAGAAAGGAACATCTGTTTTGAACTATCCAAATCTGGATTGGTATGTATATTTCAGTAATGCAAAGGATCATTGATGATTATGTAAATAAAAAAATAATAATAACGAGGCCATGAACAGCCAAGAATCAAAATTTACATTTGTTGGGGCCCGCTCTGCCCCACCAACTGCTAATACGACACACCCACTTCGGAACTCAGTTGGGCGATGACCCAGGAAGCTGCTCTCCTGAATTTGATCGGTGGACAATAGATGGCCCATTCTGTAATGATCGGAGGGTCACCATCGGCTCACTGTGGCCCATATTCAACAGCTGCAAGGGTCCTATGATTCTAATCTGTACTTTACCTGCCTATTTCCCTCACTTGTTCTGTTCTATCATGTATCCTCTCTCTCATGCTGGTTGCCCTCGCTTCTGCCCGTGCTGTATATCCGACTGTCGTCGCACGCAACGATCTCTGCCGCACCACCTGGCAGTATTCAGGGTCATCGGCGTGCCCTTCGTATCTAATCCACTGTATCATCCCATGATACATCGGGAAAAACCGCATCTGAATGGCATTGTATGAGAAGTATGGAACCAGGGCTGAGATTGTCACAAAGAGTGTGACGAGCCAATACGATGTAGCAGGTGCGCATGCTTCGATGAAGACCTTGTAGGCGGTAGTTGATATGGTAGGTGACATTGCACCGTAGGTCAGAAGGAAGAGATACCACAGAATGATGCTACCCCATATGAAGACGTGTTGTATCCATGTGAAGTAGCTGATGGCGAGCGCCATCTGACAGTTTACAACCCAGACGACGCACGTGTACATCGTAGTCCCAAGGATTTCCAATCCAACGACCTCCCCACCTTTGCGGAAGGCCTGGTGCTCCAGGGCATTCGTGCAGAAGAAGAAGATGATAATGGCACTACATATGCCGTTGAACATCCAGCCGAGGATCCGAAGCCAGCTGAAGAGAACGTTCTGCACTCCTTCTTGGTATAGAAGAGGGAACTGCATGAGGGGTGAGTGATTTATGAGATCCAGAACAATATGAACATGTCATAAACTCGCATGTGTAAATATGCAAAATGTTCTTTTGGGGTGCATTTGGTTGCACTAATTTTGAAATTGCATGATAATTGGCGAAACCAAACACACCCTTAAGCTCCAAACATGATCTAGTTTTTTTTTTTTTTCAATTGATGATAATTGAAAATATTGATTGTATTATGACATTGGTGTTTGAATGTATTTCGAGCAGTCGTTGCAATCTTGAAAGCTAAAGATTTCATATCAATTGAAAATTTGTATGCATCTTTAGGTTTTCAGTTTGCACAGGTGGGACCCATGTTTGGGTGATCCAACCCCTGATCAGATGGCCCCACATTGGAATACCATACCCAAAGATTGGATGGTTGGGATCTTCTGATCTAGGATGCTTTTGGAATGGTCGACCCACAGATAAGAGTAGATGCAGATAATGGTAAAAGTGTGATTACAAAAAGTCTGTTACAACAAGCAATGATACACAAATTTCCAGTCTGTGGATGTGGGGACGGCAAACATACCTTCAGGCAAAACCGGGCAGCAACATCTTGGTCAAACACACCCAAAGCAAGCACGGGGAGCGACGTGAAGAAGACATTGTAGAATGACATGTACCAATCGTTGTATGCAGCCTGCCCAGAAAAGGATGCATATGCCTCGAACAAAAAAAGAGTGAAACCAAACGCAAGGTTCTTGTAGAAGAAGTAGCATATCTGCAACACATCAGAAGAAATTCATCAAAACTCAATGCGACTTGTGAGAAAAAAAAAAAAAAAATTGAAAAAAAGAAAAAGAAATTCCAAGTGTTGGAGGCCGCACCATCGATGAGATTCTTCTGTAACACCAGTGTCCGTGCACGAGAAGTAAACGCTCCAGGTATTGGAACTGAGCAATCGCAATGTCACTCGACATGACAGCCTGAAATTGCATAGTGACCATCAGAGAACTTGAAAAAAGAAACAAAACAGGATCTAGAAACTAATGATCATGGCGACATCAATAAGACAAGAAGCCCAGCTACTCTACATGAAGATTTCAAATCTTACTCCCCCCACAAGTGCCAACAAGGCGTGTGAGGTGCAAGATCCAAGGCGTTCAACAGACGGGTCCTAGTGTGTATCAGTGTACATGACGTGGCCTGAATATCAGACCAGTCCAATCATCAGGTAGGCCATATGAAGTTATTTACCTGCATTCCTTCAACACCGCTGATCCCAATTCCAATATCTGCTTCTTGAAGCATACCCACATCATTAGCCCCATCGCCTATGGCTAATGTCGTCTTACTGGTGCCAGTTTTAACCAATCTCGTGACCTGAAATCATTTCATACCAATTTTAGCTTCCTTAAGTATAATCAGCATCAACGAAAATGAAGGAAATTGTAAATGTATCAACTCACTAGTGCTTTTTGTTTGGGGGACGAACGACAGCAGATAACAGATGCACAGGCAATTGCCAGTTCTAGGAACATGTTCTTCACATCGTCCTCCAGCGCATAAACAAGCGATTTGCCATCGATGATCAAAGCAAATGCATCGGAACTTCCATTTGCCGAAGTAAGCAGCGACTTCCCATCATTTATCTGTTGAATAACGCTCGCCTTTGATGCCTGAAGAGATTGACAATAATTCATGGATCATGAACTGAACTCATACCATATCGACTCTGCTACTGTAGTTGTAAGGGAACTAACACAGTTCCTTTCATAATTCAGATGAGTTCAAGACAATCAAAACTTTTAACATAGCCCACGTGATCAACCCACATGGAGTATGGGTGCAACTTAGTCAGGTTGGGTGAGGTTGATGGTCAACCCCGGTCCAAACCTACAGTCCTTACCTCAGGAGGACGCAACCCGCAACCCGCAACCCGACCCAACTTGAATTCCAACCCAAAATGACCTAACCAACCCAATCCAAACCAGCCCAACCTTAATCCAATATATGTGAATATTCCCAACCCAACCCAACCCAAATTCAAATCTAGTTGGCATTTCCAACCAGAACCCAATCCGAAGACCTTGATAACCTGACCAAACTCGGGTTAGGTCAATTGGGTTCGGGTTCCAGCCCTAACATGTAGAGGCGGTAGCTCACAAATAGGGGAGGGAGAAATTTGAAAAATAAATAAAGAACAAGTCTTGCATAATGGGTACTTACCCCAAAAAATAAAAATCCATTCAACATGTATGTGAAACACATACAAATACAACAATAGGCTTAGAGTCGAGGGTACTTAGAAGAATAAGTCGCTGACTTATTGCAAGCATATTTTAGTTATTAGATTATCACATCACTTCATTATCATACGTAATTGGTGGGCCATAGACCACTTGTGTATAAGTCTCTTCTCAAAATCATATAATTAGCCACACTTCAAGAAAGAAAAATCATATAATCAGCCTACAAAAAGCAACGCATCTTGAATGCCCCAATGAAAATGCATGAAAAGGGAAGCCTGTTTACCTTAGTGATGTCACTCTTATCACCCGCTTTCTCTAGTTCTAGAATATCTGGTGTCTCCAAAATGATGATTATCTGCCTCATTCCTTGTCTCAACAAGCTACACGCGAAGCTGTAAAATGCAACTCGAGTCAGAAAATAGTTGTCTATACCGTTCCACTTTGACCAAACATAGCCTAATGTTCTGTACAATTACAAGGACTGGTACAGGTACAGACATCTGAGAGTACCCATCTTCCGGTCCGTTTTGGTCCATTTCAGCCAGAATATTTTTTACTCAGATTTCTGGCAATCTCAGTCCACATTTCTGGAGTCTTGACAGATTTGGAGGCATTTTTCGGTAAGGTAATCCCCGCCCAATCAAATGGGAGGGTTGAAAACATGTGAAATCTTCTATTGTGGATGAGAGGGTTTCCTGTTGTCTTCATTTCTTAAAAGTATTACATGCACCTTCCCAAAACGGAAAACTTAAATGGGTGAAACACCAAAACGTATCATATGCATATCGGTAAAGAAGAAACGAAATGCCCGCTTGAAGGAATAAATCAGTCATTTGTGCATATATCAGAAACGTACCCAATATTGATGGCGGTCTCCATCTTATCTCCAGTCAAGACCCATATTTTTATTCCGGCTTGTGCTAGCTTGTCAATGCATTCAGGAACCTGACAGACACAAGAGAAGAAAATCAGTTCCAATAAATACTCAATATCAAAAAGGTTTGCTCAGTTCGTTTATTGAAATCTTCAACCCACCCCTTTTTGCAGCTTATCCTCAACAGCTGTGGCACCGAGAAGGATCAAATCCTTCTCCATCTTCTCTGTCACTTCATCAATCAGTGCATCTCGATCTGCACTGACCGAGTTCTTGGCCTCATTGAATTCCTCATTGAATTGCCCATATTCTCTCTCATCAAGTTCACGATATGCAAGCACCAATGTTCTCAAACCCGCATCAGCATACCCATTCAGGTGTTCCCTGGTCTGATCCTCAAACTCCCTTCCATTCTTTGCAAGTCTTTCAAACATGACACTGCACAGTAAAAATCTTTATAAGAATACAAGAGCTTTGAATCTAAAGCATTAGATATAAGTACTATATCGAAAGAACAGCTTTTTCATGTTTGAATGGCAATGGTATAGGAGGGGCCACATTTTGGTAGCCTAACTCATTCATTTGACAGGCCCCATCATGGCATGGGCCACGGAATAATGTCTCCTCTATCAGACAATCCTAATTCCTAGCCATTGGCTTAGAAGGTCCATTGCAAATGGGCATTTATGACAACTGGACTGCAATTAACTTGTATCACCTGTCCTGATGGGGCCAATCATATGAAAAGTTATTGGGCCGAAGTGAACAAATTGCTCAATTGAGAATTGTATGATACTCTATTGTAAGAAATTCAATTCAGAAGTCATAACTAATGTGTTTTCTAGTATTTAAAACTCAATTAAGCTTCATGAACCGCTATTAGCTTACAGACCTGTCGGCACCTTTGCAGAGTAGCAACAGCTGGCCCTTCTCATTTCTTACTATCACAGACATCCGTCTTCGGGCACTATTAAACTCTAAAATATTCAAAAGCTTATAAGACCTGCAAATGGGGGGGAAAAAATAAGGTGTCTGTCAGACAAACACTACTAAGCAAACAGGAGAAATGCTAAGCCCACATGCCAACCTGGCATGGTGGGACATATGAGCCATGCAAGAGGTGAAGTGGGCCCATCATGCAGATGACCTGGAACAAAAATCAGGCAGGTAAACTCATCATGTGGGCCATGGGTGTATGAAAAAGAACTGCAAACAGTTCACATTCGATATACACATCTGGCCCGACTGATGAGTGGATGGTTCTGGTTTTGGGTCAGTTCATTGACACAGTGGCGCCCTCCTCATGCACACAACGGATCTGCCACATGGAGACATGCAGGTGAGTTTAGAAAAACTAAACAAACCACATACCAGAAGAACAAAAATCTGACCTTTCGACTTTCATCCCAGACTCAGGATCTAACTCATGCAGCGAGATGCCTGTTTGGGTCCTCTTGAAAAATTCAAAGCCGAACTCTCTTGCTGCAATCACAAAGGCTGCCTCATCAGGCGATTCAGCTTCATACGAAACCTTGCCTGTCTCTTCAACCACTTCTGGTATAGCAGTATGGCATATCGCCAACACACGGAAGAACTTCTGAAGGACATCATTACGAGCCTCGTTGACCCAACGCCCATTCATGACCCGTTCATCCTTAAAATTAAAACCTTTAACCAGTGGTTTTTTATCCACATGTTCCTCATCATGCTCCCCATTTTCAATCTCTTGAGCCAATGGCGATCCTTTTCTTCTAGCCATGGCCCGCTCGACCTCTGTTACACCACGACCATACGCTGTTCCAGCCACAGAACATTTGACGAACTCCATCGAGTTGCAGGTCAAAGTGCCGGTCTTATCCGAGAGAATTGTGTCAACTTGACCAAGCTCCTCGTTCAAGTTTGATGTGCGGGCTTGAGCAGGCTTGTCGGTTTCCTCATAATACATCTGCACGTCTTGGTTGATGAAGATGCTCTGCAAAACTTTGACAATCTCTATCGATACATACAAAGAAATGGGAATCAAGTACCCATACAGCATCATGGCTGTCAGGAAATGCAAAATCGCTGCAATAGCGGCTCTTTTAGGATCAAAGAAAACTTTGGTATTGTCTGGTCGAAGGTACCACCTTTTCATCTTGCCATTTTTAAGATCCTCTCTAGTCGCAATCCCAAAGAAAATGGATCCAACAGTGGATATCAATATCAGGACGGAAAACAGGAAATAAATAATATTGTCCATCTTCCTCTCGATTTTGCTCCTCTTGGACGGTGGGTCTGTGGAATTTTGAATAACTTTGGTGTCGTGGCCGGTGAAGATCACAGCCCCATAGACGTAGTCTGTGTTACGGAGCTTCGAATCCCTAAGAAGAAGCTGCTGGGGCGAAAGCGGGTACTGCTGATCATCGAAATCCATGCTACCAACAAAAGAGTACAAGTTTGCATTTGGGTCTTCGCATTTAACTAGAGCTTTGAAATTCCGGAAGCTGGAATCATCATGTAAGCCCGAAGTCACCTCCAACGCCTGCTTCAGTTTCAAATTCGTCTCACCATCAAGATTCATGGTCTCGACATAGCAGATAGCATCCTCATAACTAGACGAAAGCAAGACAAGGTCGGCAGGAAAGAAATCATCCTTCTCCACCCTTACTATATCTCCAACTCTCAGATTCTTCCATTCAGTGTGATCAAAATTACCTTCTCCACGGTGCACTTTAACCTTCCGATTGTTCACTTCAATATCCTGAAAACATTTCAACAGATCAAATTGCAGACCTCAGTCCACTGCGATGGTAGAACATCAGAATATAGAAATAAGAAATCCAGATCAGGAACCAAAACATGCATCAAGGTCATTTAAAATTCAATCTTAGATTGGAAAAAAGTAAAAAAGAAAACAGTGTCAATGAGGTAAGTCCATCGATCTGAATAACAAAGACAGGTGCAGTCAAACACTCAATTAGCCTTTTTCAAAGACACCTTCTAGATTTACAAACAGGATAGCAAGAGATTAATGCCTTGTCTGTGATTTAGAAAGGATTCTAGCAATAGGATATTCTAATGAATATATAAGAAGATGCAGAAATCAGTCTACTTATCTCTTATCTGTCACGAATCGGACAACTTGGGTAGCAAGAGATTAATGCCTTGCCTGTGATTTAGAAAGGATTCTAGCCATCGGATATTCTAATTAATATACAAGAAGATGCAGAAATTAGTCTACTTATCTCTTATCTGTCACAAATCGGACAACTTGGGACGAGCTTCATGTGGTAATTACATTTTAATTTCAGTTGATTGAAATTCCCCAAACAAGCATCAATAACTAGAAAAATTCTCCATTTTCACTACAGAGAGACTTAAAGTGCCTTGAAATAGGCGGCAATAAGATATTAAGAAAGGGAATGGGAACTCACCTGCTGATTCCGTCTCCAATCTTCAACAGCCTCTTTGGCCATGGTTGCTCCGATTACGACAATCAAAGGGAGGAGAGCGCTGACAGGAGTGTAGGGTGCGAGGGGAGTGAAAGCCAGGCAACCAGCGACCAGGAAGTATACGTTGGCAACCCTCCGGAACTGCTCGAATAGAGATTTGGGGAAGAAAGTCGCCAGCGTGTACTTGGTAGTCGACACGTAATTGTTGCTGTAGCTGCGTATTCCTGCTTCGAAGCATTCTGGGTCGTTGCAGAAGACAACCCGCGAGAAGCCCGGACCGCCAATCTGCGAGTGGTCTTCCTTGAATGATGATCTCCCACAGGAGAAGGCATAGATCTTACTGAACCGGAGCTTCCTTCTCCTTCCCCCATTCATCCTAACCACCAGCAATTCAACCACAATTCAAGAACAGTGATAAGACCCAACAAACGAAATGCAACAGCTCCTCTTTCGACAGCAAAAGCTTTCTTTAGAATGCAGCTTCCACGATTCCAAAGTGTAGAGAAGACACCAAATCCTAAAATCAAAACCGAAAAAAATCCTAGAAGAAAGAGAAAACAAGAAAAACCCAAATTACCAACTTCAATTCCCAAAATCCACAAATCGAAGTCCTCCAAAAGACAAAGACCAATTCCTCCAACAAAAGCCCACAAACCCAATTTCAAAAACCATAAGAATATCCAAAATTCAAAAGCTAACAAACTGAAGCCTATAAACAACAATGGAAACCCAATTCACAATAATAAATTAAAAAAAAAAAAAAAAAACCACAAGTCCCTCCTCTCAATCTCAAACTTCTCTACCAACAGAGAATCACCCTTTTCTAAGAAAAACCCAACAACTAGACCCTCTTCAATCTCACAACCTACCCCTCAAAATCTAAAATTTCTCTGTACATTTCACCCTCCCAATGCCTATAAAACACCATATCCCTTCTGATCATTTTTCTTGAAAGCTCCCACATGCCTTTGAAACGTTGAACGTAGACTTCGAACTTTCCTTTTGACTTGCAGCCCAAACAGACGAAAAGAGCATCGGGACTACCGGTTTCGGCCCCCGAAAACGATTTTAAGAGAACTCAAAGGAAAAGGTTGGGAAAATGAAAAAAACGCGGAATTTTTTAAAAATACGAAAAACCCACGTCTAGAAAGTCAATCTAATCGATATGTAATTACTGCAGGCTGCAGCTGTTGGATTTCGATTGAAATTTCCTCTCTCTCTCTCTCGGCTCTCTCGCCCTCTCTCCCTCCCTCCCTCTCTCTCTCTCTCTCTCAGAAGCTTCTTGCAATGAGACAATTGAAATATACATATAAAAACACAATTTCAAGAACGTTGGTTTTTTTTTTTTTTTTTTTTTTCTGATTATTGATTATTTAATTGTAATTAGTATAATCAGATTTTTTTAATCACGGATTTATTATTTAATTTTTTAGTGCCTGTTTTTCTTTTTCCGCTTTTCGTTATTCCAGAAATGACCCTGTATTGTTCATCTTTGCTTGCAGCCATCTTTCCTTCTTTTTTATATATTAATACAGGTGTAGTTTTTGATACTCTGGCAGAGAATGACACTTGATACACAGGCACTAAAAAATTGTACATATGGCGACTAAATTGTGGATACCAATGTCTTGATTTCACAGAATCAAAATCAGATTGGTTGAGCAATCTAATATCTGATTCTTCAACACTTGCTTGTTGAGGCCGGACCATTGGATTTTATTTTATTTTTTTCATTTTTGACCGTCCGATAAATATCCGCCTATTCGATGGTCAGATTATCAAATAAGAGTAATGTTGGGTTCATGATGCATCTAAGCTTCGACCCGTAATTTGGACCATTTAGATTGAATTAATTCGATTTCAAATATAGTTTTTAAATGACTGTGTATCATCCATCATGCTCCGCAAGGGCACTGAAGTTTATCTCTTAACACGTAGCACATTACGGTTAACCTAGCAGCTTGTACAAGTCAAGTTGGGCCGTGTTTCAGTGATACACAAAGCTGGTGGCCCATTCACCAACCTCTCTGGATTGAGAGATCCTAGCCATAGAATGTTGGGATTTTTAAAGTAAAGCTCTTCCTTTCTTAGATTTTACCAAATAGAGCTTCCAAGAGCTATATTCCCTTCAAAGAAGAAAATTACATTTCCAACCTTTTTTTTAAATTTTATTTGGGTCGTTATTCACGCCAGCGTGGTGAACTCACAAGAATAAACAGAGCTTCCGAGAGCTACATTCCCTTCAAGGAATAAAATTGCATTACGACCCTTGTTTTTTATTTGGGTCGTTGCTTATGCCTGTGTGGTAAACTCACAAAAATTTCAACACGAGGGCATTGGGTTCAGGTACCCGGGTGAAATTCAACTGGTGTGGGTGCGTGTGTTGAAAAAAAAAATAAAAACCTTCCTTTTATTTTAAAAGGAGAATCTATAATTGCAGGGCTATCTGATATATGTTTGACATTTAATCCGTTCAACAGGTGTACACTAACATGATTAGTAGGACAGCCAAAAATATTAAAGATCCAATCATAAAGTGGGCCAATTCATAAAAAATAATATACACCTCTCAAAACATTCAAATTCAAGTGTAGCCCAGTGATGATTTGATTGGTCTGATTTTTGGTTTGTACAATCACCATGGTGGAGTGCATATATTGGATGGCCTAGATGTCATATGGACCCCATAAGCCTCTATTTTTACTATTTTTAAGAAAAAATTGAATAAGGGCATTTTTATAATTTTCTTCCCAAAAAACATTTTCAGGTAAAACTCCTGAGATTATACGGTAAAAGTTCCTAAAATATTTGGGGTTTGATGAGTTCCGATAAACCCAAGTAACTTTTTTTTTTTTTTAACCTTCTCTGCTGTGAATCCGGATTAGGGTTTTGGCAGCTCATTTTAAGGCATGGTCCGACAAATAAAGCAGACAAAATTATCAAGCGGATTACACTGCAGGAAACAATGGTTATTGAACACTCACCAAAAAGTTAGAAAGGTCCAGTATAATGTTTATTTGCCATTCAATCTGTGGACAGATGCAAACTTGCACGAAGGAAAAACAAACACAATTTCTTAATTCAAAACCTTTGCATGCACTTAAAACTTCATCCCGACTACATAATTTTTTGATGAAGTTGATATTTGTGTTTTCCTTTCCTCTAAATTTAAGTGACCTTATCAATAGGTTAGACGGAAAATGAACATTAAGGCAGGCCCTAGAAAGGTTTCAATGGTGGGTGCTGTTATCTTCATTCTTTCATGTAGTGTGGTTAATCTTGGCTTTGTATCTACTTTATTTTTTACTCCATATTTGTAAATAATTGTTTTTATTGGTTTCTATTATTTATTTTTTGAATCATTTAACCAAGTTTAAACAAAATAAAGGAAAAAACACAAATATCGAATTCATTTAAAATTTATATGACTCCCTGATGGTAATCCATCTGGGTAGGGCTCTGTGGGGCCAACTGTGATGTAAGTGTTTTATCCACTCCATTAATCGTTTTTCTTAGATCATTTTAAGGTATGAGACAAAAAAATAGGCAGGAACAAGGCTTAAGTGGACCATAAATTTGGGATTGAACGTCCACCGTTAAAAACTTCTTGGGAGTTGGAGAAGTTTCAGATCAAGCTGATATTTGTTTTTTCACTTCATCCACGTCTACATGACCTTATAAATAGGCTGGATGGTAAAAATAAATAAATCACGGTGGCCCTTAGAAAGGTTTCAACCGTGAGTGTCATTATCACTGCAGCTTCCTTTGGTGTGGTCCACTAGAGCTGTGAACCTATTTAATTTTTTGTTTCATACTTTAAAATGATCTATAAAAAATGATTAATGGCATGGATAAAACACTTACATCACAGTGGGCCCCACAGAGCCCTGCCCGGAACGTAATCCCCGTCCAGAGTTTAATTGGTGTGGTTCACTTGAGCTTGGGATACGCTCCAATTTTAGAATGCTTCAATTTTAGGCTCATGCCCTAAAATTAACGGCTAAAACAGGTGGATGGCATGGATAAGTCACATAAATTGCAGTGGCCCTACATAGTTTACTGGTGGGCCATAGGGTACAGAGTCACTCAATGCGCAATCCATTTTCTAGATATCATAGCTTAAAATTTGTTACCGTCATGCCATTGCACAGAAAACATATGAACCGAGAAAACAAGTTGATCTAGCTGTCCATTTGTTTTATACACCCGCTTTCATGCATACGTGACCGTCCAGGGACGCCTATTGCGTCCTACCCAGCAGGGCTCTGTAGGGTCCACTGTGATTTAAGTGTTTTATCCATTCCGTTAATCGTTTTTAAAAGATCATTTTAATTTATGTGACAAAAAAATTAATTAGATTCAAAGTTCCAGTGGACCACACCAAAGAAAGCTGCAGTGATAATGACACTTACTGTTGAAACCTTTCTAAGGGCCATCACGATTTTTTTTTACCATCTAACCTATTCATAAGGTTACGTAGACATGGATGAAGTGAAAAAACAAATATCAGCTTGATCCGTAACTTTTCCAGGTATCAAAAAGTTTTTAATGGTAGATGTTCAATCCCAAATTTGTGGTCCACTTAAGCCTTGTTCCCGCCTATTTTTTTTGTTTTATGACTTAAAATGATATGATAAAAACGATTAACGAAGTGGATAAAACACTTACATCACGGTGGGCCCACAGAGCCCTGCCCGGACGGGGCGGGGGTGGGACGCAATCCGCGTCCGAACGTCCAGATATGGGACGCGGATTTCCTGCGAAAGCCTTTCCGAGGAAGTTCCAGCGTAAGGATACTTGGTGGGGCCACGGGCATGTTTTTGAGAAATTAACTCCGTACATCCGTTTTGTGAGGTCGTTTTAGGACATAATGCTAAAATTTAGGTGGATAAAAAATTAAAGTGGGCCACACAAGAGGAAATAGTGGGGATTTAGTGAGTACCGTTGAAACATTCTTATGACCATTAAAGTTTTATATCAGGCTAATGATTTTGTGTTTTCACTTCATTCCACTGTGAATGACTTTATAAACGATTTGGATGGCATATAAACATCAAGGTGGAGCCCAAGAAGGTTTCAACGGTCGAAATTTCTTTCCCTTTCGCGTGACCCACTTGAGTTTTGGATCCACCTCATTTTTGGCTAAATGTTCTAAAATGACCTAGAAAGTTGGATGGATGGGGTTGATTTTTCGAAAACATGGTGGTGGGCCCCATTCAGCATCCTTGCCCAGGAATTTACTGAGAAAGGCTTTCGCAGGAAATCCGTGTCCCGAAGTATGTGGGGTATATACAGCTAATAGAATGATGTTAAAGATAATTGCTCCAGCAAACGCGCACTATAAGTTATAGTGCTCCTAGTTTCATCAATTGATTTAGACAGTTAAATGGAACCATCTGAACGGTCCATTAGGTTCAGAATATATTGCATATGCTATCTTGAAATTTTTGTACTTATATAATGATCCAATCCCTTTTTTATTTGGCCTTATTTCTACAGCTATTAGTTTTCAAATCCATGGATGGGGTGGTTACAATTTCCTTAAAAAAAATGATTCTTTAGAATCATGAGCAATCCATGATGGGCCCTAACCAATGGATGGATGAAATTTTTGATTGAACCTATTTTCTGTGAGTGATCCTAACCGTCCATATTAAATACCATTGAGAATAGTATGATGTTGCATGCTAGTCATGAAAAGTGAGCTGAACTTATTGAATGGTCTAGATCAATGGATTGGACTGTCTAAGAATACTAATTGCAACTAGGAGCACTATAACTAACAGAGCACCTGAGAGCACTAGATTATCTCTGATGTTAAAATGGCCTTGAAAATAAATAAGATAAAATAATTGAGTAAAAAATCTGAAATTTTGCTATCATTTCAAGCGTACACGTGTCCTATGATGTGGACACTTTTGTGAGCGCGACTTGTGCAACCCCTCTCACCAGCAATGTGGGTGAGACACTGACCGTAACGAAGAAGATAAAAATTTCAGGTAAATCCTGAAAACGACCATCATTAAAAACTTCCGTAATGTTTATGGACCATCCAACTTCTTGATAAGGTCACATCTACTTGGATGAAAGTAAAATACAAATATCAGCTTGATTCAAAACTTTTGTGGCCCACAAAAAGTTTTTAATGGTCAAAAGCCACTGTTTCCTGTGGTGTGGTCCCCTGAAATTTTTATCTACTTTATTTTTTGTATCATTCCATAAAATCAGCTAGCAAAAGCATATGGACGGCGTGGATATACATCGCATAGATCGAAGTGGGCCCTCACCCACATCGCTCGTTCCTCGGTGGCAGCGAGCCGTTGGGCTACGTGAGAATAATAGGGTCGCACGGCCACAACATGACCCGGTTTCGGTAGGACCCCATGCTCTGTCGAGCCCACCATGTTGTATGTGTAGAATCTACTCCGTTCATCGGATGAGAACTATTATTTGGACCGTAGATACATAATATAATCGGGAATAAAAACTGATATAAGCCAAACCAATGAGAAAAATTGTAAAATTGCCGCTAGGAAGTGCTAAGTATGGCTCGCCCGAGTTTCAAGTCAGGCTGGTTTTTGTAAATTCACATCATCCTGGTTAGTTATGCCAGATTAACGGCTTTGATGAAAGATACACACCATGGCGGCTGTAGAAACAAATCTATGGTTGGCATCCCATCCCTTATGTTTTCCATGTGATGCGGCCCACCTCAGTTGTTGTTGTTGTTATTGTTGATGATTATTCCCTTAGGGCCTATGATAAAACCTGAAAGACGGAGTGGATTCTACATACACAACATGGTGGGCCCCACAAAGTTAAATGCTTTGTGCAGGTGAGTCCAAGTTATGCGTTTGTGACATCCAACCCGTCTAAAGTGTGTGTCTCACCATGAAAACTGTATGAATTAAAAAGGTCAGGCTAATACGTCTTACATATGAGCCACACCGTGAATGCTAAGGTCCTGGAGTTGGACTGGCCACAAAATTCAGAGTAATCTGTTTCGAATCCCACTTTAACCACACGTGCCTTCAGATTAGGCATGCGAGTTCAGAAGGTTGGCCCCACCCTTTATACCGCATGGTCATCCACAGGTTGGTGAGGCGATTAGGTGGACCATCATTAAGTTCTTCCTGTTGTGAAAAATATTAAATATTTTATTGTATTATATATATATAGGGAAAAGGTACTATGCGCTCGACCTCACGATAAGCTCCTATGAGGTCGAGCTGTGTGGGCCCCACTGTGATGCATGTCGACCATCAACACTGTGCATTTAATGGGTCACCTCTAAATTATAGGATTGACCAAAAATCAGCCATATACGGAACTCGGTGGGCCATACCAATCTAAAATCATGTGAAGGCACCGTTAAAACATATAAAAGCACTTGGTGGGGCCCACCGAGTTTTGAATGCTGCATCTTAAACTTGGTCTAATTTCTCACGAACAATCATATAACGATTATATTGAATTATGATCCTGTCAGCACCTTGACTCATATAAACAATGCTTGGATGGTTCAACAGACCATCACCAACACTCAAACTATTCTTACTTACAAACCAACCAGAAGAGCAACAATGTGATTTGTTTAGTCAGCAATGGTTATGAGATCATTAGCTAGAAGGCCTTATGAAACAGACCAAAACAATGATATAAAATTTTCTAATATCTATTGGAATTTTTTCTTTTGTTTTATCTACTAGACAAAGAATATTTGTGTATGCAGAGTTTTATTTGTGGTTTTTCATATTTACTAAACATAGAATTACAGATATGATCGTCATAACCTAGAACTTGTTTGCCTGCAACCTATTGGTATTCTCAATCATTTAAAAAAGGGACGAATAGTGTTTTAAGGACTATGGCATATATTATAGCAAACATCTAAAGTAGTAAATAGAAGAGAATAGATGCTTTGCTCGTGTGTAGGGGTGTACACGAACCGAGCTAGCTCGGTTAGCTCGCTCGACTTGACTCGAAAAAGCTCGATTCGACTCAGTTCAAAGCTGAATTCAAGCCGAGTTGAGCTGATTTTTTTAGCTCGAAAATGAGTTTGAGCCGAGTTCAAGCAGGCCCCAGCTCAACTCAACTCGGATCGAATCCAGCTCAAATTGAACTCGGATCAAACCAGTTTTGTAACTTAGTTACTTTGCCATTGATGTTGCTCACCAATTTGTTTGATAAAATAACTCAATGAAGATTTGGCTAGTGGCAAGGAATGTATGTATATTAAACAAATGCCTTTTTTACCTTTTTTTTTTTTTTTTAAAGGCGTTGGATAAAATACAATAAAACCATTGCCTCTATTTGTAAATCGAGGATTTACTCCACTTAGAACTCACTAGCCCCGGCTCGAGCCGCCCAACCGAGGGGCCGGCCGGTCGGACCTTGAGGCCCCCAAAGTGTACAACCCTAACCGTGTGTGATGGGTGATACGCATGTGCTTAGAAATCGTTAAAAAATGCACACATGGCTTAAAATTAATTCAAATTAAACTATCTAAATTATGGGACCCGGTTTAGATTTTTCATAAAACAAAAATTAAGCTTTCTTGATTGGACGGTTATGGTCCCATTTAAACGAACAAGTTTCCATCAATCCGTGGTTAGGATTTCTCAACAAATCGGATCTTTGAGATCGTGACTGAGAAACATGACTTTCACCATTAAAACGTTTTGATTTTGAACATATGACCCGAGTAAATTTTCTGAGTGACCGTGTATCAAGCTTCCAACTCTGCCAGAGTATAAACAGCACGTGATCTATTTACAGGAATATTCAGGGCATAAGAGAGGGACGCGGATTGCGTCCTACCCCCGCCCGGACTTTAATCTGTCCGGGCAGGACTCTGTGGGATCCACCGTGATGTAATTGTTTTATCCTCGCCATTAAATGCTTTTCTCAAATCATTTTAAAATATAAAATAAAAAATGAGGCAGGTCCAAGGCGTAAGTGGACCACAAAGTGGGGATTGAACGTACATCATTAAAAACTTCTTGGGAGCTGGAGAATTTTCGGATTAAGTTGGTATTTGTGTTTTCACTTTTCACTTCATCCACGTCTAAATGACCTTATTATTAGGTTGTGTCATTATCGGTGCAGTTTCCTTGAGTGTGGTCCACTAGAGCTATTGTCCTGCTCTACTTTTATGTTCATGCCTTAAAATGATCCGAGAAAAGCGTTGAACGTAAAATAATTGCATTACGTTGTATCCCACATAGCCCTACCCGGACGGGTTATCATCCAGGCGGGGGTAGGACGCAATCCGTGTCCATGAGGGACGGTACGGGGACTCGACGGCAGGGACGGGAGGGACGCGGATTGCGTCGGGTCATCGTCATGTAAGTGTTTTATCCACGCCGTCCATCGCTTATCTCAGATTATTTGAAAATATGAAATAAAAAAAGAGGCGGGTAAAGGGCTTAAGTGGACCACAAAATGGGGATTTAACGTCCACCATTACAAACTTTTTGAGAGCTGGAGAAGTTTTGGATCAGGCTGATATTTGTCTTTTCGCTTCATCCACGTATACATGACCTTATTAATAGGTTGGATGGTAAAAAAACATCACGGTGGCCCTTAGAAAGGCTTCAAAGTTAGTGTCATTATTACTGCAGCTTCCTTCGGTGTGGTCCACTGGAGTTATGTACCTGCTTTATTTTTAAGATCATATCTTAAAAATGATCTAATAAAAGCGATGAACGGCATGGATAAAATACTTACAACACGGTGGGCCCCAAAGAGCTCTTCCTGGTTAGTTATGCCAGATTAACGGCTTTGATGAAAGATACACACCATGGCGGCTGTAGAAACAAATCTATGGTTGGCATCCCATCCCTTATGTTTTCCATGTGATGCGGCCCACCTCAGTTGTTGTTGTTGTTATTGTTGATGATTATTCCCTTAGGGCCTATGATAAAACCTGAAAGACGGAGTGGATTCTACATACACAACATGGTGGGCCCCACAAAGTTAAATGCTTTGTGCAGGTGAGTCCAAGTTATGCGTTTGTGACATCCAACCCGTCTAAAGTGTGTGTCTCACCATGAAAACTGTATGAATTAAAAAGGTCAGGCTAATACGTCTTACATATGAGCCACACCGTGAATGCTAAGGTCCTGGAGTTGGACTGGCCACAAAATTCAGAGTAATCTGTTTCGAATCCCACTTTAACCACACGTGCCTTCAGATTAGGCATGCGAGTTCAGAAGGTTGGCCCCACCCTTTATACCGCATGGTCATCCACAGGTTGGTGAGGCGATTAGGTGGACCATCATTAAGTTCTTCCTGTTGTGAAAAATATTAAATATTTTATTGTATTATATATATATAGGGAAAAGGTACTATGCGCTCGACCTCACGATAAGCTCCTATGAGGTCGAGCTGTGTGGGCCCCACTGTGATGCATGTCGACCATCAACACTGTGCATTTAATGGGTCACCTCTAAATTATAGGATTGACCAAAAATCAGCCATATACGGAACTCAGGTGGGCCATACCATCTAAAATCATGTGAAGGCACCGTTAAAACATATAAAAGCACTTGGTGGGGCCCACCTGAGTTTTTAATGCTGCTGAAACTTGGTCTGAACCCTCGTCCAAGTGGGACACACATAATGGATGGACTGGATTTGCAAACCACATCTCGATGAGCCCAAAAAATAATTATGAATGTTTTAATGGTGCACGACCACTCCTCACTTCTGTATGTGGTGTGGCCCACACAAGTCACGGATTGACTTGATTTTTGAAATCTAGGCCCATGATGGAATGGTGCATCTGACTGATGGGGTAGATGTTCGAAACACATCACAGTGGGGCCCACACAGCTCGACCTCATGGGACAGACTCGTGAGGTCGAGCGCATAATACCTTTTCCCACACACACACACACATATAGAGTCTCGGTCTCCTGCGCACAAAGCCGCACTGACCTTAAATGAGAGCTCGGTTATCAGCCGTTAGATCCCCTCATTGGCTGGGATTCAGCAGCCGTGCACAAGAGAGAGTCTCTTGGAGGAGGACTCACGCGACACTTTTTTCAGCAAGAGAGGGGAAGTGACGTCTCCAAGTTCTGTGGGCCACACCATGATAAATGTTTTGTATCTACACCGTCCATCCATTTAGAGAGATCATATTAGGGCATGATCCAAAAAATGAATCAGATCCAAAGCTCGAGAGGACCCCACCACAAAAAAAGAGAGGGGAGAGTGACACCCATCGTTAAAAAGTTCTAAGGGCCACCTGAGTTTTCGTTTCAGGCGAATATTTGTTTTTTCCTTCTTTCATGTCTGCTTTAACACATGATCTGGCTAGAATCTCAAATAAACATCATGGTGGAACTTTAGAAGGTTTCAACGGTGGGTGTCACTCTCATCACTGTTTTCTGTGGTGGGGTCCACCCCAGCCTCGGATCTGCCTCGTTCTTTGGACCATGCTCTAAAATGATCTCTCCAAATGTATGGATGGTGTTGATGCAACACATACATCATGGTCGGGATGCTAATACGCCCATTAATAATAGATATATGTGGTCAAAAATATATTACGGAAAGAGAGGTTAAATAGTGTTTAGACTCTGGTGAAAGTTTGCCACCATTTATTCAAGTTTTGCTTATCATCCACTGACCACAAGGCAGACTTTGAAGGCAATCCGGTCCACCCAAATTGTGGAACCCACAATGGATGGTACACAGCCCGAAATCGTCAATGATCAAAAGCAAGTAATCATCTGGATTCACAAATTGAATTTGAAATGGTGATTATTTTATTTTTAACTTTTCCAATTGATAGCCAACAAATGGATGGTTAGGATTTTTCTATCAGCCTGATCTCCAGGATGTGATCCATCCATAGTAGACCTTACAATTGGACACTTTGGGTTGAAGTTAACGGTTGGCATGTGTAGAATGTATGAGACACCACAGCTTAAAGAATATAAACGGACAATCGTTGTGGTAGTGTACCAAACAGCGCTAGAAGTGCCGTTTGACTTTTGAATATCTCAGGAGCTCAACCCGTGTGGTTTTCATCACTCTCATCACTATAAGAGAAGTGCTACGTGGGCCCCACTATGATGTATGTATTTCATCCATGCCGTCCACCCATTATTTCAAATCATTTTTTGGTATGAGCCCAAAAATGAGGTTGATCCAAATCTCAAGTGGACTGCACAGTGTTAATTGAACGCCCACCATTAAAAACTTCTTGGGGGCCACAAAGTTTTAGATCAAGCTGATATATATTATTTCCCTTCATCCAAGTTCGTATGACCTCATCAACTGGTTAGATGTCAAATAGCCATTATAGTGGGTCCTAAGGGGTTTTTAATGGTGGAAATTCAATCAAAACTATTTTCCCATGGTGTGATCCACATGTGATTTAGATATATCTAATTTTTGGGATAAAAACATAAAATTATCTTTCAAAATGGATGGACGGCGTGGACCACTAGCCACAGCTGATGGCAGCATCACCAGCAAAGCCACGTCCCTATCTCTCTGTCAAAACTGATGCCCCTCTCTTGCCGAAAAAAGTGCCACGAGTCCTCCTCTGAGAGACTCTCTCCACGCACGGCTGCTGAATCCCAATTCTTTAGAATCATGAGCAATCCATGATGGCCCCTAACCAATGGATGGATGAAATTTTTGATTGAACCTATTTTCTGTGAGTGATCCTAACCGTCCATATTAAATACCATTGAGAATAGCATGATGTTGCATGCTAGTCATGAAAAGTGAGCTGAACTTATTGAATGGTCTAGATCAATGGATTGGACTGTCTAAGAATACTAATTGCAACTAGGAGCACTATAACTAACAGAGCACCTGAGAGCACTAGATTATCTCTGATGTTAAAATGGCCTTGAAAATAAATAAGATAAAATAATTGAGTAAAAAATCTGAAATTTTGCTATCATTTCAAGCGTACACGTGTCCTATGATGTGGACACTTTTGTGAGCGCGACTTGTGCAACCCCTCTCACCAGCAATGTGGGTGAGACACTGACCGTAACGAAGAAGATAAAAATTTCAGGTAAATCCTGAAAACGACCATCATTAAAAACTTCTGTAATGTTTATGGACCATCCAACTTCTTGATAAGGTCACATCTACTTGGATGAAAGGAAAATACAAATATCAGCTTGATTCAAAACTTTTGTGACCCACAAAAAGCTTTTAATGGTCCAAAGCCACTGTTTTCTGTGGTGTGGTCCACCTGAAATTTTTATTTACTTTATTTTTTGTATCATTCCCTAAAATCAGCTAGAAAAAACACATGGACGGCGTGGATATACATTGCATAGATCGAAGTGGGCCTCGCCCACACCGCTCGTTCCTCAGTCGCAGCGAGCCGTTGGGCTATGTGAGAATAATGGGATTGCACGGGCACAACATGACCCGGTTTCGGTAGGACCCCATGCTCTGTCGGGCCCACATTGTTGTATGTGTAGAATCCACTCCGTTCATCAGATGATAACCATTATTTGGGCCGTAGATACATAAGATAATCGCGAATAAAAACTGATATAAGCCAAAGCAATGAGAAAAATTGTAAAATTGCTGCTAGGAAGTGTTAAGTATTGCTCGCCCGAGTTTCGTGTCTGGCTGGAATTTGTAAATTCACTTCATCCTGGTTAGTTATGCCAGATTAACGGCTTTGATGAAAGATACACACCATGGCGGCTGTAGAAACAAATCTATGGCTGGCATCCCATCCCTTATGTTTTCCATGTGATGCGGCCCACCTCAGTTGTTGTTGTTGTTGTTCTTGATGATTATTCCCTTAGGGCCTATGATAAAACCTGAAAGACGGAGTGGATTCTACATACACAACATGGTGGGCCCCACAAAGTTAAATGCTTTGTGCAGGTGAGTCCAAGTTATGCGTGTGTGACATCCAACCCGTCTAAAGTGTGTGTCCCACCATGAAAACTGTATGACTTAAAAAAGTCAGGCTAATACGTCTTACAGATGAGCCACACCATGAATGCTAAGGTCCTGGAGTTGGACTGACCACAAAAATCAGAGTAATCTGTTTCGAATCCCACTTTAACCACACGTGCCTTCAGATTAGGCATGCGAGTTCAGAAGGTTGGCCCCACCCTTTATACCGCATGGTCATCCATAGGTTGGTGAGGCGATTAGGTGGACCATCATTAGGTTCTTCCTGTTGAGAAAAATATTAAAAATTATATTGTATTATATATACATAGGGAAAAGGTACTATGCGCTTGACCTCACCTTATTTTTTTGCTTGGTTGATCCGTGGAGTAAGGGGACCATGCGTGCACGGGCACGGGCTTGGTGTGAGGGCCAAGGCATGTAAAGCAATATGGTTATAGAAGCGCTAGTGCTGTGTAATAGGAAATATGGGTAGGGTGACTAAAATGAGCGAATGTTCTTAATACATATGGCTAGTCCAACAATCATAAGTTGGCTAATCAATGAGTCTAAACGGTTAGCAAGTAGCATCAATTATCCCACATGCATAATGATTAGAAACTGTCAATAACAACTAATTTCTCACCAATAATCATATAACGATTATATTGAGTTATGATCCTGTCAGCACCTTGACTCATATAAACAATGCTTGGATGATTCAACAGACCATCACCAACACTTAAACTATTCTTACTTACAAAACAACCAGAAGAGCAACAACGTGATTTGTTTAGTCAGCAATGTTTATAAGAACCTTAGCTAGAAGGTCTTAAGAAACAGACCAAAATAACGGTATAAAATTTTCTAATGTCTATTGGAATTTTTTCTTTTGTTTTATCTACTAGACAAAAAAATTTGTGTATACAGAGTTTTATTTGTGGTTTTTCATATTTACTAAACGTAGAATCACAAACATGCTCGTCATAACCTAGAACTTGTTTACCTGTAATCTATCAGTATTCTCAATTATTTTTAAAAGGGATGAATAACGCTTTAAGGACTGTGGCATGTATTGTAGCAAACATCTAAAGTAGTAAATAGAAGAGAATAGATACTCTGCCCGTGTGTAGGGGTGTACACGAACCGAGCTAGCTCGGTTAGCTCGCTCGACTTGACTCGAAAAAGCTTGATTCGACTCAATTTGAAGCTGAGTTCAAGCCGAGTTGAGCTGATTTTTTTAGCTCGAACATGAGTTCAAGCTGAGTTCAAGAAGGCCCCAGCTTGACTCAACTTGAATTGAATCCAGCTCAAATTGAACTCGAATCAAACCAGTTTTGTAACTTAATTACTTTGCCATTGATGTTGCTCACCAACCGTTTGATAAAATGACTCAACAAACTGTGGTTGGTAGCAAGGAAGGTTTGGCCAGTGGCAAGCAAGATATGTACATTAAACAAATGCCTTTTTCCTCTTTGTTTATCTTTGTTGGTTTTTATTTTTTGTTTTTTTTTTTTTTTTTTAAAATTTTTTTAAAAACTTTTTTTAAGGTGTTTGATAAAACACCTGTAAAACCGTTGCCTCTATTTGCAGAACAATAAGATTTACGTTCACTCATAACTTAGCTTGAGCTGGCTCGAGCTGCTAACCGAACCAAGCCGAGCCGAGCTGGCCAGTCAGGCTCGAGGACCATGTTGAGGCCAGCTCGACTCGGTTCAACTCGATGTACAACCCAAACCGATGTACAACCCAAACCGTGTGTGATGGGTGACACGTATGTGCTTAGAAATTATTAAAAAATGCACACATGGCTTAAAATTAATTCAAATCAAACTGTCTAAATTATGGGACCCAGTTTAGATGCAGCAGAAAACAAAAATTAAGCTTTCTTGATTGGACGGTTATGGTCCCATTTAAACGAACAAGTTTCCATCAATCCGTGGTTAGGATTTCTCAACAAATCGGATCTTTGAGATCGTGACTGAGAAACATGACTTTCACCGTTAAAACGTTTTGATTTTGAACATATGACCCGAGTAAATTTTCTGAGTGACCGTGTATCAAGCTTCCAACTCTGCCAGACTATAAACAGCACGTGAATGTCAACGCCATTTCACTATTTACAGGAATATTCAGGGCATAAGAGAGGGACGCGGATTGCGTCCTACCCCCGCCCAGTCGTTAATCTGTCCGGGCATGACTCTGTGGGGTCCACCGTGATGTAATTGTTTTATCCTCGCCATTAAACGCTTTTCTCAAATCATTTTAAAATATAAAATAAAAAATGAGGCAGGTCCAGGGCTTAAGTGGACCACAAAGTGGGAATTGAACTTACATCATTAAAAACTTCTTGGGGGCTGCTGGAGAAGTTTCGGATTAAGTTGATATTTGTGTTTTCACTTTTCACTTCATCCACGTCTAAATGACCTTATTATTAGGTTGTGTCATTATCGGTGCAGCTTCCTTTAGTGTGGTCTACTAGAGCTATTGTCCTCCTCTATTTTTATGGTCATGCTTTAAAATGATCCGAGAAAAGTGTTGAACGGTGTGGATAAAATAATTGCATTACGGTGGATCCCACGTAGCCCTACCCGGACGGATTATCATCCTGGCGGGGGTAGGACGCAATCCGTGTCCATGAGGGACGGTACGGGGACTCGACGGCAGGGACGGGAGGGACGCGGATTGCGTCGGGTCATCGTCATGTAAGTGTTTTATCCACGCCGTCCATCGCTTATCTCAGATTATTTGAAAATATGAAATAAAAAAAGAGGCGGGTAAAGGGCTTAAGTGGACCACAAAATGGGGATTTAACGTCCAACATTACAAACTTCTTGGGAGCTGGAGAAGTTTTCGATCAAGCTGATATTTGTTTTTTCACTTCATCCACGGCTACATGACCTCATGAATAGGTTGGATGGTAAAAAAAAACATTACGGTGGCCCTTAGAAAGGTTTCAAGAGTGGGTGTCATTATCAATGCAGCTTCCTTTGGTGTGGTCCACTTGATCGTTGGACCTACTTCATTTTTACAGTTATACCTTAAAATGATCTGAGAAAAGCGATGAACAGAGTGGATAATATACTTACATCACGGTGGGCCCCAAAGAGCTCTGCCTGGACGGTCGGGGGTAGGACGCAATCCGCGTCCGGGACGGGAGCTGTGGGGGTGGTAGCTGCAGATTTGCAGGGGGGAGTGGATTAGGTACGGCCCCTTAACGTAGGCCCCACCTTGATTCATATATTTTACATCCACTCCGTCCATCCATTTTTTCCGGATCATTTTAGTGCATAATCCTAAAAATGAAACAGATTCAAATCTCAGGTGGACCATACTATAGGAAACAGTGGTGATTGAACAGTCTACCATTAAAAATTTTCTACGGACCACCATAATATTTATGTAGATTAGGTCATACAAACATGGATCAAAGGAAAAAACAAATATCAGCTTGACCCAAAGCTTTTGTGGCTCACAATAAGTTTTTAACGGTCAATCACCATTGTTTCCTGTAGTATGGCCCACCAGAGATTTGAATCTACTTCATTTTTAGGTTAATGCCCTAAAATAGTCTCCCAAAATAGATGGACAGCTTAGATGTAGAATACACATGGGCCCTACGGACCGTCTGGGTGAATCCGGGGGCGGCACCTAATCCGATCTTAGATGGGTGGGTCATGATGATACGTGGCGAGTTTAGAATAATCCAAGGGTAGAATTGGTAATATGAAGTTTCTTTATTTTCGTTAGGTGCAAAGAAACATGGGCGGCTCGGCTGCATGGGAAAGCTCATGCATGAATGCAGCCGTATCTACAGAGTTTCCAATACACGCGCGTGTAGGTCTTTGATCATCACGTAACACGTGTCAGTATAGCAAAGGTTTGAGTGGGCCAAGCTTTCCATCAGATTAGTTAATTTTCTCACAATTCAGTAGTTCGCACCTCAGATGGGCTACGTTGTGAAAACAGAGGTTGGCTAAAACAATTTCTAGTCCTCCATTTGTGTGTAGTGGTTCCCTAGAGCTAAACAGTCTGATTTTTACAGTAGAGGATGCAGATGGTGTGATCCACGTGATGAAAGGATTGGATCTCTCACAATTGTCTGATATTGGCATGTATGCTTGCGTGTAGATGAGGATGGCTTTGTATGTTGGTTTTTCGGATTTATTCGTGCTTTACATGTGCGTGGGAGATGGGGGCGACGCCAATCAAATTAGGAAACGGATTGGCTACTCACCCTGGCTAGTGGTCGGTGCTCTGTGGGCCCTGACATGATGTATGTGTCTCATCCATGCGTCTATTCATTTTTCCAGATAAATTTATGGTACGAATCCAAAACCGATGTAGATCAAAATCTTCAGTGGGCCACACAATGTTGATTGAACTCTCACCATTAAAAACTTCATGTGGCTACAAAAATTTTCGGTCAAGCTGATATTTGTTTTTTTGCTTTTATCGGGTTTGTTTGACCTAATCTACATATTGGATGTCAAATAAACATTACGGTGGGCTCTAGGAGGTTTTTAATGGTAAATATTCAATCACTACTATTTTCCCATGGTGTGGTCCACCTGAGATTTTGATCTACCTTATTTATGGGATAAAGTAATAAAACACATAGATCATGGTGGGGCGCACAGAGCATGAATGTAACCAGGATTTACTTGGATCTCCTTTTGGAGAAGTTCCTGTGCAAGGATACCAGGTGGGGTGAATGTTTGTGAGAAACTCACCACACTTCTATGTTTTGCAAGCTCATTTTAAAACATATATGTTTTGCAAGCTCATTTTAAAACATACGAATAAAAATAATGTGAATCAAAAACTCAAGTGGGCCACATGAGACGAACCAGGGTAGATTAAGTGAGCACCTTTGAAACATTTTTATGGCCATAAAAGTTTTATTTTAAGCTAAAGTTTTTATATTTTAACTTCACTTCAATGAGAATGGCCTTATTTATAAGTGGTTTGGATGGTATATAAATATTAAGGTGGAGCCTGTGAAGATTTCAACAGAAGGAATCTCTTTCCCCAATTTTCTCTCTTGTAGACCTACTGAAGTTTTAGATCTACTTTATTATTATTTTTTTTATCACAGGTTCTAAAATGATCTTTAAAAATTGAAAGGCAAAATGGATTTCTCAAGAAGTACATAGGTAGGCCCGACCCAACATCTTTACACAGGAACTTTCTAGAAAGGCTGACCCTGGTGAAGCTAGATGGCCCACCGTGATGTTTGTGAAAAATTACCCTATCCATCTTACTTGCCATTCATGTTATGACATGGGCTGATAAATAAGATAGATCCAAGACACAAGTGGACCATATGATAGGAATACTTTTGAGGATTGAATGATGATCATTGAAATATTTATGAGGCCACAAAAGTTTTAGATCAAATTGATATTTTTGTGTTTTGAATTCATCTCAAAAAGAATGAGCTTATAAAAAAAATATAAATGACATAATAATATCACTAAGGGGTTTCATGGTAGATTTCTTACAAACATTATTGACAGATTTCTTACCATATATGCACAAAATCAAGACTTGCACAAAATCTATAATTAGATTATTTTTAGAACTCAATCAAATATATTTTTTCATACATACCTTATTATGCATCTATTTATTTGTAAAGCTCAATACAAAATATATCACAATTCAGATAAATATTTCTCTCCCTCTTCCATCTTTACATGGTATCAAAGTCTAAAAAGATCAACTCATTCTACCATGGCCGACAACAACACCCCACCCATCCCCTCCTCTTATCTTCTTCACCCCTCAGACTCTCCTAGTTTCATTCTCGTTAATAGCCTTCTCACAGGCGACAACTACCCCAAATGGCAAAAAGCCATGACAAGAGCCCTTAATGCCAAGAACAAACTTGGTTTTGTTGATGGCACCCTCACACCCCCTGAACCGACCAAACCAGAACACACTCAATAGAACCAAACGAATGATATGATCCTTACCTGGATCCTCAACTCCATTAGTCCTTCCCTCGCCAATTTCCTCGAGTACATAAATATCCCCGCTATGTCTGGCTCGACCTCTCTTTCCGTTTCTATTATGGAAATAATGCCCGCATCTATCACCTAAAACGAGCCCTCTCATCCCTGCAACAAACCACAAATTTTATCCATGATTATTACAACCAAATCAAACAAATTTGGGATGAACTTGGCCATCTCCAAACCACAACTGACTTCAAAGACCTGCAAAAACAGGTTGATGATAAATGTGTTTTTCAATTTCTTCTCGGGCTCAAAAGCGTTGAACGTAAAATAATTGCATTACGTTGTATCCCACATAGCCCTACCCGGACGGGTTATCATCCAGGCGGGGGTAGGACGCAATCCGTGTCATAAGGGACGGTACGGGGACTCGACGGCAGGGACGGGACGGACGCGGATTGCGTCCTACCCCCTGCCCGGACGGGTAGGGCTCTGTGGGGCCATCGTGATGTAAGTGTTTTATCCCCGCCGTCCATCGCTTATCTCAGATTATTTTAAAGTACGAACCAAAAAAAGAGGCGGGTAAAGGGCTTAAGTGGACCACAAAATGGGGATTTAACGTCCACCATTACAAACTTTTTGAGAGCTGGAGAAGTTTTGGATCAAGCTGATATTTGTTATTTCACTTCATCCACAGCTACATGACCTTATGAATAGGTTGGATGGTAAAAAAAAAATCACGGTGGCCCTTAGAAAGGTTTCAAGAGTGGGTGTCATTATCAATGCAGTTTCCTTTGGTGTGGTCCACTTGATCCTTGGACCTGCTTTATTTTTATATTTATACCTTAAAATGATCTGAGAAAAGTGATGAACAGAGTGGATGATATACTTACATCACGGTGGGCCCCAAAGAGCTCTGCCTGGACGGTCGGGGGTAGGACGCAATCCGCGTCCAGGACGGGAGCCGTGGGGGTGGTAGCTGCAGATTTGCAGGGGGGAGTGGATTAGGTACGGCCCCTTAACGTAGGCCCCACCTTGATTCATATATTTTACATCCACTCCGTCCATCCATTTTTTCCGGATCATTTTAGTGCATAATCCTAAAAATGATGCAGATTCAAATCTCAGGTGGACCATACTATAGGAAACAGTGGTGATTGAACAGTCTACCATTAAAAATTTTCTACGGACCACCATAATATTTACGTAGATTAGGTCATACAAACATGGATCAAAGGAAAAAACAAATATCAGCTTGACCCAAAGCTTTTGTGGCTCACAGCAAGTTTTTAACGGTCAATCACCATTGTTTCCTGTAGTATGGCCCACCAAAGATTTGAATCTACTTCATTTTTAGGTTAATGCCCTAAAATAGTCTCCCAAAATAGATGGACAGCTTAGATGTAGAATACAAATGGGCCCTACGGACCGTCTGGGTGAGTCCGGGGGCGGCACCTAATCCGATCTTAGATGGGTGGGTCATGATGACACGTGGCGAGTTTAGAATAATCCAAGGGTAGAATTGGTAATATGAAGTTTCTTTATTTTCGTTAGGGGCAAATAAACATGGGCGGCTCGGCTGCATGGGAAAGCTCATGCATGAATGCAGCCGTATCTACAGAGTTTCCAATACACGCGCGTGTAGGTCTTTGATCATCACGTAACACGTCTCAGTATAGCAGAGGTTTGAGTGGGCCAAGCTTTCCATCAGATTAGTTAATTTTCTTACAATTCAGTAGTTCGCACCTCAGATGGGCTACGTTGTGAAAACAGAGGTTGGCTAAAACAATTGCTAGCCCTCCATTTGTGTGTAGTGGTTCCCTGGAGCTAAACAGTCTGATTTTTACAGTAGAGGATGCAGATGGTGTGATCCACGTGATGAAAGGATTGGATCTCTCACATTTGTTTGATATTGGCATGTATGCTTGCGTGTAGATGAGGATGGCTTTGTATGTTGGTTTTTCGGATTTATTCGTGCTTTACATGTGCGTGGGAGATGGGGGCGACGCCAATCAACTTAGGAAACGGATTGGCTACTCACCCTGGCTAGTGGTCGGTGCTCTGTGGGCCCTGACATGATGTATGTGTCTCATCCATGCGTCTATTCATTTTTCCAGATAAATTTATGGTACGAATCCAAAACCGATGTAGATCAAAATCTTCAGTGGGCCACACAATGTTGATTGAACTCTCACCATTAAAAACTTCATGTGGCTACAAAAATTTTCGGTCAAGCTGATATTTGTTTTTTTTGCTTTTATCGGGTTTGTTTGACCTAATCTACATATTGGATGTCAAATAAACATTACGGTGGGCTCTAGGAGGTTTTTAATGGTAAATATTCAATCACTACTATTTTCCCATGGTGTGGTCCACCTGAGATTTTGATCTACCTTATTTATGGGATAAAGTAATAAAACACATAGATCATGGTGGGGCGCACAGAGCATGAATGTAACCAGGATTTACTTGGATCTCCTTTTGGAGAAGTTCCTGTGCAAGGATACCAGGTGGGGTGAATGTTTGTGAGAAACTCACCACACTTCTATGTTTTGCAAGCTCATTTTAAAACATACGAATAAAAATAATGTGAATCAAAAACTCAAGTGGACCACATGAGACGAACCAGGGTAGATTAAGTGAGCACCTTTGAAACATTTTTATGGCCATAAAAGTTTTATTTTAAGCTAAAGTTTTTATATTTTAACTTCACTTCAATGAGAATGGCCTTATTTATAAGTGGTTTGGATGGTATATAAACATTAAGGTGGAGCCTGTGAAGATTTCAACGGTAGGAATCTCTTTCCCCAATTTTCTCTCTTGTAGACCTACTGAAGTTTTAGATCTACTTTATTTTTTTTTTTTTTATCACAGGTTCTAAAATGATCTTTAAAAATTGAAAGGCAAAATGGATTTCTCAAAAAGTACATAGGTAGGCCCGACCCAACATCTTTACACAGGAACTTTCTAGAAATGCTGACCCTGGTGAAGCTAGATGGCCCACCGTGATGTTTGTGAAAAATTACCCTATCCATCTTACTTGCCATTCATGTTATGACATGGGCTGATAAATAAGATAGATCCAAGACACAAGTGGACCATATGATAGGAATACTTTTGAGGATTGAATGATGATCATTGAAATATTTATGAGGCCACAAAAGTTTTAGATCAAATTGATATTTTTGTGTTTTGAATTCATCTCAATAAGAATGAGCTTATAAAAAAAATATAAATGACATAATAATATCACTAAGGGGTTTCATGTCACGCCTCAAACTCGAAAAATGGGCTCACAAAATTTTCGATCGCCGAATCCGCGCCGACAGCCTTCGTAGTGCCCCATTCTCGGATTCCCAACACTCACATGCCAGATTCCGATCCTAGGATCCTATAATGAGGATTTTCAGTATGATTATTATTATTATTATTATTATTTTTGTAATTGAGCATAACCAAGTCACAAAACAACATCACCACATATCCACTATATCAAAACTTTAAGTACAATGCGGAAAAGGGAATACAGGGTGATAAAAAACTCCAAAATAATTTGATGTGTGTTCCTGCCTCATCGCTGCTGCGATCCAAGGCCACCTGCACGCAACGGTCGTGCATAGGCTTACAAAAGATTAGAGGGTGGTGTAAGTGTATGTGCATGACAAGCGCCAAGTGTACAATATCAAAGTAATGCAAAAATATGCGAGTAAATCCATAAATGCTATCAGGTGTACCGAAGCTATGTGATGCAAGGCATGAATGCTATCGGCCATACCAAGGCCATGCGATGCGAGGCCTATGTAGCCAAATGTCATATGCGAGATATAAAGCAAGCATGCCAGTACTCATCAAGTACACATATCAGTACAATTCCTCTCTAAGATATCACCGAGGTCTAATACACTCCACACTGACTGCCGCCTCCCTAACCGCACAGCCCAGTGAGGGGAATAGACCTCACTATCTGCCTGACCAGTAGTCTGCCAATAGCTACCCGGCTCGTCGATAGCGGACTCATTTGCAAGCTGGTCAAACTCAGCCTAGCTTAAAGCCCCCTCACTAGGGCGGATAAGGCCACACCCCCTTCCAACCGACCACGACACAGTGGGAGATGCGGCCTACTGGTATTCGGTACTCGGGCGCTCGTGTATCCACTCGGTCCATCGCGGGAGTCAGACCTGGGTGCTGTCCAGAACCATTCAACTTGAGCCGAAGGATGAGTGTATGAGAAGTGCAAATACCCTAAAGAAAGGAGCTGGAACTTAAGTAAATTGGGTCATCCTCTCTTATGCGAAGTTGAGGATTTCGGACCGTCGGTTTGTGACCAAACTTCACACATGGAGTAAGAATATTTCCCTTCTCATATCCATATAGCCACGGCCCCGATCGACTATCGGTGACCATTGAACAGATTTTTAATCATATCTGTTGATCGGCGTATCCAAATGATGGGCCGATCATGTCCATACGTAGATCATCATTAGGGCTAACTATCCTATGGTTTAAATTAATGTGTACACCCCATAGTGGGCCCTAGAGCTTAGAAAGACCCTCCTATAGATCTAGTATAGTAAAAACCTAGCCCTTGGGGCTATTTATGCCAAATCTGCCATTATAAAAGGGCCTCATTTGGGCACCTCCTCTCCCCATACGATTTTGCCCTAGAGGAAAGGAAGAGAGAAGAGAAAAAAGGGAGAAAGAAGAAAGGAGGAAGAGAGGAAGAGAGAGTGAAGGTGAGCAAGGTGGACCTTAGATCAAGGTGGGGCCCAAGGAAATCAAACCCCACAACTCCCTACCTCGTGTCTAAGAGGAAACCCTCCTCCTCGACCGCCATTTCATTCCGTTGATCGCCTAGGTAAGATCCATCACCTATTTTTCTTGAAAACCTTGTGATGAGTAGGGGTTTACATGAGATTCTAACATGCAATGCTTTGCTTTAGGGATTTCGACCAATCAACGCCAAAATCCACACTCCTAGGTGCGTACTATTATCCTTAGGTGGCCTAACACGAATTATAGTAGGAGTTTAATGATTTTGTTTGTTTTGGAATGTTGTATTGAAGAATATAGAGGAAATCTAGGAATGGCATGTTGTTGGAATTGTATGGATTTGCATGTTTGGTTCTCATTTGATGATTGATATTGCCTCTCACATGATTCGGTATATGGATGATTACATGCTCATGTTTGGTTGATTTCTCTCATATGTGTTTGCTTCCTAGTGTGTAGGATTCATTGCTCATGTGTATTTGATCCCTTGAGGTGTAGGAAGTGCTTAACTTCCTCCCTAATCCACACTACTCACTTGCCCTTAATCATGATGTTGTAGCTTGCTCGTTAAGAGTATTTGAATCATATGTTGAGATGTATGTGAACATGATACTGTTATGCTAGTTGATAACATTGATGTTGGCATATTTTGAACCGTCCTCAAACCCTTGGGTTGGTTAGGAAATATGATGAGAGACGGTAGCCCCATTGGTAGGGCTACCCTAAGGCTAAACTCATGGATTTGGGCGGGTGTGCAGGGGCGGCAGTAGTTCGACTACATGGGCCTCCTAGGCTCGATGTCGTCTGTTGTGTGCTTGCCTGACTTGTGCAGTCTAGCCTACTCACTGGCCAATTGTTATTATCAACCATGTTTGCTCACATATGTATAAAATTTGGAGCACCCTATCACCGTTGTAGCTCATTGTTATCGAATTAAATATCGATCCACAGTCTTGTGATTCGGGCATGGTGGAATGGGACAGTGTACGAGTTGTCGGCCTACGCTAGGGTGACACGCATCCCCGTAGTGACTGCGAGAGATCCCTTTTACTCAGCACTCCCCATGTGCTTGGAGTCGGGGATGGGGAACCCGACGGGATCAAGGATCGCGTGGTCTTGGCCTCACACGTTGGGGGGCCTGGGCCTCGCAACTGGTTCAGGGCATTGATACGTGGGGTGTATCAGATTTTCTAACTTGTTGGATGAATGGACCTAACTAAGAACTCGGCTAACACATTCACATTGCATTGCACTAGTTAGGGTGGCGACTCGGAAGTCGAGGTCGCTCTGAGGGAGTGTTGGTCATACGCGATCGTTAGATGAAGTCGCTCGAGGGAGTGTTGTGGCGAGGGCATGCATCATATCATTCATCATGCATACGCATTAACAAGATTTGCTTAGTCACTGTGAATGAACGTTTTTCATTAAATTCATATTATAACTGCTGCTTGTTACAACCTAAGACTAATAGTACCCACTGAGTTGATCACTCACTCCCACTCTGGGGCGATGTTTTAAAACACCAACCAGACCCTCTATTAGATGCAGGTAATGCTGAGTATGAGGAGCCTGACAACGAGAGTCTTGAGGAGGAGGATGAGTTCTCCTACTTCCAGCTGATGAGCGGGACCCCGTCGGATCAGTAGATGGGTCGTTGGATCGCCGAGCAGCGGCTCAGCTCTATTCTTTTTGGTCATGCCATTCTTTTTTTGTGATTTTGTTGGGCGTCACCTTGTGTACCCCGTTTATATTCTTTTGAACCTGTATATATATATATGTTTATTTCATTCTAGTAGACTAGTTGTGGTTGTGTTTCATGCTCCAAGTAATTCCAAGTTGCGCAATTAAACTTGATTAATTATAAAACCATAAAATTGATTATAAGTGACACTCGGGAACTCGGGAGTCGAGTGTATGCACGACCCTCGATTTCCAGGGCGTTACAGCTATATAGCTGCAACGCTGCTGTCGGTACGCCGGCCAATCAGCCACCTATAAAGGTGTGTCCCACCATAATATATTATATATATTATAATATATATTATTATTATTATTATTATTATTATTATTATTATTATTATTATATTTTTTGGATTTGCTAATCTACAGCGTCCAGCGTCCAGTGATGGACGGCTGGATAAAATGCATACATTAAGTGGCCCACCGTCCAAGCAATGGACGGTGTGGATGCCACATGTGTAATGGGTCCACGTGATGGACGACATGGATGGAACACAAAATTAGTGGGGTCCATATCCCACGGACGGATGTATGACCTGGATATAAAATGCATACATCAAACTGGGGTCCCCACCGTCCAGAAATGCTGGACGGTGTGGATAAAACATATACGTCTGGTGGGTCCCACCGTCCCTTGCTGGACGGTGTGGACACTACACCATCAGGTGGGCCACATGTTAGAGAGAGAGAGAGAGAGAGAGAGAGAGAGAGAGAGAGAGAGAGAGAGAGATTGGTGTAGTAGAGGGATCCCGCCACTATGGGCCCCTTTTGATCACAACACATACATCAAAGTAGGTCCCATCATAAGTGAGCCCTTAAATGGAAATCAACGGTAGATCATCCACCTATTGACCTTCTTCTTTAGCTCCAAGGAATGCTAATCTCCTAAACTCCTTCTTTGATGGAGGATGATAAAGTTTTGATGGTTGGATGGGAAGATTTGGTAGTATGATGATGGGTCCTCTCTTAGTTTCTTTTCTCTCCTTAGGATTTTTCTCTCATGGAGGCTTGGGATTTGGTAGAGAATGAGATGAGATGGAGTGATGTATGAGAGAGAGGGATGGTGTTGTAAGAAAGAGATGGGTGGAGAGAGGGAGACTTTGGGAATGGGAGAGAGATGGGTTGGGTATGGGTGTTGTAAGGGGGTGATGAGATTTGTACTTGACTTGAGGTGATTGATTGATGTGATGGGTTGTAGAGATTTTCTTGAAACTTGTAACACGCGGCATTTTTTTTGAAATAAACGCGAGCCTACAACTCCTGACCTGGGTGGTGCGTGAAACGCGGTATTGGAATCACGGCGACGGCGCGGTCGCTAGAGTACAAGTTTCGAGTCGAGCCAACTCAGATCTTCGGGATGCGACTTAGAGTCGTGCGCAAATGTTGATTACAGGTCGCGAGTTGTCGGAATTCGACCAGGAGGACTGCAGGAGCCCACGGAACGGTACGGTCTAGGGTACGGGTCTTACATTTTCATATGCTGAAAGTTGGGCTAGTTAGGTTTCAAGGGATGCCGCATCATGTGGATCATTCAAAATTTGTGCCCATGACATGTGTGTAAAGGTGCACATGGAAGAAGGTGCGCAGGGCATAACAATGATTTTTACTATCGGTTGATCCTCTTTTCAAAACAAAACTCTGTAAACCCACTACAATATGTGTATTATATACAAACAGTTAATTCATCAGTTCATATCATTTACTTAAAAATGAAAGGATAAAAATATCAATTGGACCACGTCACAAAAAGCAGTGAGTTTAATAGTCGGTACTTGAGCTTTAAATCTATCTTATTTTTGGGCTCATACTCTAAAATGAAATGACAAATAATTGGATGACATGGATGAAGCACATAAGTCATAGTAAGGCAGACAAAGTTTCATCGCGCAACATAGTGCCTAATACAAGATTTGTTTAAATACCATGTATTTTCATAAATACAAAAGGTAAATAATCATTACCTATTATAAATAATCTAATAACCTTAAAAATATCATCATTGTGTTAATTTTCTTAATGCGGAATATCTAGGACCGAGCTATGCATCGAATACGAAGATCAAAGGGGTATAGGCTGTACCTGGTTAGGATGTCATTGCTACTGTAATTCGTTAGAGTCTTCCTCTCCTTACACCCATTGGAGATTATATATTGCCCAGAATCCTGTGTTTCATGAGCGTACCAAACACATTAAGATTGATTGTCATATTATTCGCGACAAAATTCGCTCGGGCCTCCTCAAAGTTGTCCACACTTCTTCCAGTGAGCAAGTTGCCGATATCTTCACCAAAGCTTTGGGACATGAACTTTTTCATCATTTTTCGCGCAAGTTGGGCATTACGGACCTCCATGCGCCAACTTAAGGGGGAGTATTGATAGATTTCTTACCATATATACACAAAATCAAGACTTGCACAAAATCTATAATTAGATTATTTTTAGAACTCAATCAAATTAGTCCAATTGCCTTGTGTATATTTTTCCATACATAGCTCATTGTACATCTATTTATTTATAAAGCTTAATACGAAATATATCACAATTCAGTCAAATATTTCTCTCCCTCTTCCATCTTTACACCTCCTTTTTCATGTCTACTTGAGTTTTAAAAATTAATGCCTTATTTTATAGCCAAGGTTCTAAGATAAATTGATAAAACGGATGGACAAGATAGATTTCTCACAAACATCATGGTAAGCCTGTCCCGGGAAGTGCAGGAAAGTCTTTAGAGGGCAATCTACATTCTCGTGAGTGGGCCCACATGAACCAAACATCTTTTTGATTGAGCAAGCATGGACTTTTTATGTTTGCTGGCCCCACACGAACTCTTCTCCACATGTATCTTTTTCTTTGCAAACTATATGTGTGGGACATCCTAGCCCAAGTGGCTCCAACATGACTTAGAGAAAAGTCGGGCGGTCCATTCTTTAGCAGCAAATATTTGCATTGATCGCAACGATCAATTTCTCCTTAACCATGTATTGTTTTCATTAAGGGGTGACCCACCTGCATTCAGCGATCATCTAATATACAAACACATATGCATGGTGGGTCCCACAATTCCATTCATAAATGTACATATGGAGAAAGTACGTATTGGCCATGTAAGTCTCCCATGATCAATAAAGACCGATAGATGGATAATGTATTGCAATATTGCAGATGTAATAGAAAATAAATAAAGTAATTTATAATTATTGTAAATTTATAATATAATATATTATATTTTTTTAATTATCAAAAGATAAATACCAATATAGTTTTCCTATTGATTAGACATCCTAATAATATAAAGGATGTTTGATTGAAAGTAGATCTGATAGAGTAATGCTCACTTGCGCACCTTCCTAGGTGAGCACCCATGCACACCTTTACACATGTCATAGGCATAAAATCGAATGGTCCATGTGATGCGGCATGCCATGAAACCCTAAATGAAATTTTCACTTGATCCAAAACTCTAGTGAGCCGAGCAAAGAGAAATGCAAATCTAGGAGGAACTGTTTCCTTTTGCCATGAGCCACTAAAGTTTTAAATACGCCCCAAACTCATAAACTGGGCTCACAAAATTTTCGATCGCCGAACTGCACCGACAACCTTCGTAGTACCTCATTTTCGACTCCCAATGCTCATTTCACCAGGTTCAGATCCTGTGATCCTACAAGGAGGATTTTTAATATGAATTTGATTCATAATAAACATAACCATAGGTATAACCCATGAACAATAACCATAAGAACACCATCACAAAATTCACTATGATAAAAACTTTAAGGTACAATACGCATAAAGGGAAATACAATAATGATAATCAAAGCTCTAGAAGTCCGCCGCACGCTCCAAGTTCACAGCTACGGTCTAGCGTCACCTGTACGCAACGGTCGTGCATAAGCTTACGAAAAATTTAAAGAGGTGTAAGAGTGTGCGCAATATAAGCGTGATCGAATGCAATATTAAAGTAATGCGGAATATACTAGCGAATCCATGAATACTATCAACCGTACAAGGCTATGCGATGCAAGGCATGAATGTTATCATCATATCAAGACCATGGGATGCAAGACATGAACGATGTCGGCCATACCAAGGCTATGTGATGCAAGATGCAACTTAAGCTTACCAGTCCTCATCCGAATCCACATATTAATGCAGCTCATCACTAGAGCATCAAATATCAGTACAGTTCTCACTCTAGTAATCACCGGGGTTAAGTACACTCTAAATGACACTGTCCATTTCCCAGGCGCAACCCAAGTGAGTGTAAGAAACCTCTCTATCCGCCTGGCTAATAGTAGTTAGTACTATCCGAGCGTCGATAGTGGACTCATTTACGAGCCGATCATATTTGGCATAGTCCTATTCAACCCCCTATAGGACATTTTGCTCGGCCTTTTCAAACATGGCTTCCTAGTATTCGGCCCTCGTACACTCATGTATCCACTCGGTCTCGACATTGGAGTGTCTTCGGGTATCGTTAGGTTTAGAGATTTTCACCTAGGGACATCTATGGCACCCCGATGCTAATAACAGTATTTTCGATGTCCAATCCTGCCATCCACGATTTGCCTGTGGAGGATACGGCCCTGATGTTACAAGGGCGTACAGTAATCACAAAACACAATGTAAGATGCATGAGTCATACAATCCAGTCACGCATCAATCCTGCGCATACCATGCACTCATGTGAGATAATCTCCACCTATCAGGGAGTCCCATAACAACCTACCCCATGACATATGTAATGATCAACCACATCTCATATCCAGCATACAGATGATGCGTATGAGCATGTATCATGATGATATGCCAAGCATACTCTTAATCTGTGTTGATAACCTGCATTGATAATCGGCATCGACAATCGTCCTATATGCAAGGCTAGGTCCATAGATGAATAGACGATCTAAACTATAATATGAAGATCGACCCTCGGCCGTGGATATACTAAATTCGGTAGTATGGATCTATCCGTCTACAGCAATGATGGACCATGCAACATCAATGGGGCCCAATAATTTGGGTTACCCACTAAGAAAATGATGAGAATGGGCCTAACAAGGCCTAAGAGAAGGTCACAATGAGGACATCTAACCATCATTGGCCATCAATGTGGAATCTAACCAACATTTCTCCCAAGGAGTGGTCCACATAGAGCCATACGTATAGTGGGCCCATGGCCCCACACAAGGTCCTAATATACATCGCCATGAGCCTCACTCAAGGGCCTCACATAAGGTCCTCAAATGAATCACAATCGGCCATGCCTTGGGCCTTGAATACATCACAATGGGCCTCGGCCATGGGCCTCGAATACATCACAATGGGCCTCGCCCATGGGCCTTCAATACATCACAATGGGCCTCAAAGATGGCCTCAAATAAATCACAATGGGTCGCACTAATGGGCCTCATATACATTAAAGTGGGTCACATCAATGGGCCGCGCCAATGGACCTCATATACATCAAATGGGCCGCATAGATATACAAATCATGCATCACGGTGAGCCGCACAAATGGATGGACGATGTGTATAAAACACATACACCACGATCAGCCCACACATACATGCATCGAGGTGGCTCCCAATTGTCCAAAACAAACGGACGACTAGGATACATAATACAAATATCAAGGTGGGTCCCATCTACCACCGTCCAGATAGACGGATGAATAAAACACATACATCATCTGGTCGCCACTGCACGAACGGTGCAGATACAACACCGCATCATGGTGGGCCACATGTCGGACGTTGCAGATACAACACTACATCATGGTGGGCCATTGCACGTCTGGACGGTGCAGATACAACACCGCATCATGGTGGGCCACTGCACGGACGGTGTAGATACAACAATGCATCATGGCGGAGCCACTACACCTACCGACATCACTACAACAACAAATGCAGCTGGTCCCAAAGAAATGAACAACTCGATTTAAGGGACCCACGTAACTATCGACGACAATACAAAGAATATTTACCGCAACGCCGTTAGTACGCGCCAATCAACCACCTATAAAGGTGTGTCCCACCATAATATATTATATATATTGTAATATATATTATTAGTATTATTATTATTATTATATATATTTTTGGTCATTTTTAAGTAAGGAGAGTTTCATGATGGATGGCTGGATAAAATTCATACATCAAGATGCCACACGTGTAATGGGTCCACGTGATGGACGGCATGGATGGAACACAAACATTAGTGAGGTCCAGTCCCACGGACGGACGTATGGCCTGGATATAAAATGCACACATCAAGTGGGTGATCCATTAAAATAAATGGAGGTGTGGATAAAACATATACGTCTGGTGGGTCCCACCGTCCCTTCTGGACGGTGTGGACACTACACCATCAGGTGGGCCACCTCAAAGAGGGAGAGAGAGAGAGAGAGAGAGAGAGAGAGAGAGAGAGATTGGTGTAGTGGAGGGATCCCACCACTATGGACCCCTCTTGATCACAACATATACATCAAAGTGGGTCCCATCATAAGTGGGCCCTTAAATGGAAATTAACAGGGATCACCCACCTATTGGCCTTCTTCTTTAGCTCCAAGGAATGCTAATCTCCTAAACTCCTTCTTTGATGGAGGATGATAAAGTTTTGATGGTTGGATGGGAAGATTTGGTAGTATGATGATGGGTCCTCTCTTAGTTTCTTTTCTCTCATTAGGATTTTTCTCTCATGGAGGCTTGGGATTTGGTAGAGAATGAGATGAGATGGAGTGATGTATGGGAGAGAGGGATGGTGTTGTAAGAAAGAGATGGGTGGAGAGAGGGAGACTTTGGGAATGGGAGAGAGATGGGTTGGGTATGGGTGTTGTAAGGGGGTGATGAGATTTGTACTTGACTTGAGGTGATTGATTGATGTGATGGGTTGTAGAGATTTTCTTGAAACTTGTAACACGCGGCGTTTTTTTTGAAATAAACGCGGGCCTACAACTTCTAACCTGGGTGGTGCGTGAAACGCGGTGTTGGAATCACGGCGACGGCGTGGTCGCTAGAGTACAAGTTTCGAGTCGAGCCAACTCAGATCTTCGGGATGCGACTTAGGATCGTGCGCAAATGTCGATTACAGGTCGCGAGTTGTCGGAATTCGACCAGGAGGACTGCAGGAGCCCACGGAACAGTACGGTCTAGGGTACGGGTCTTACATTTTCATATGCTGAAAGTTGGGCTAGTTAGGTTTCAAGGGATGCCGCATCATGTGGATCATTCAAAATTTGTGCCCATGACATGTGTGTAAAGGTGCACACGGAAGAAGGTGCGCAGGGCATAACAATGATTTTTACTATCGGTTGATCCTCTTTTCAAAGCAAAACTCTGTAAACCCACTACAATATGTGTATTATATACAAACAGTTAATTCATCAGTTCATATCATTTACTTAAAAATGAAAGGATAAAAATATCAATTGGACCACGTCACAAAAAGCAGTGAGTTTAATAGTCGGTACTTGAGCTTTAAATCTATCTTATTTTTGGGCTCATACTCTAAAATGAAACGACAAATAATTGGATGACATGGATGAAACACATAAGTCATAGTAAGGCAGACAAAGTTTCATCGCGCAACATAGTGCCTAATACAGGATTTGTTTAAATACCATGTATTTTCATAAATACAAAGGTAAATAATCATTACCTATTATAAATAATCTAATAACCTTAAAAATATCATCATTGTGTTAATTTTCTTAATGCGGAATATCTAGGACCGAGCTATGCATCGAATACGAAGATCAAAGGGGTATAGGCTGTACCTGGTTAGGATGTCATTGCTACTGTAATTCGTTAGAGTCTTCCTCTCCTTACACCCATTGGAGAAGTCGTGATGGAGCTGTAACTTCTGTCGATGGTGTTGGATTGGGGACCTAGCCTTGTTTTATAATGCAGAGGGCAGAGGAGTTTGAAACCCATCAAAACTCCTCTCCCTATGGCTCACACGAATTTGACAATCCTAGTTCATCTAAAATACTGTGTGTGTATCACAATTGTAATACTCCATTCCTTACACGAATTTCTAAATGTATCACAACTTAGTGGGGCCCATTGGTATACTCAATCACATTATCCAACCTTTAGAATAATCTAGACCGTTGATCAATAAGGCCTACTTTATAGAATTCTTACATATTATACTCATTATTTTTTTTACCATGCTTATCTAAACACATAAATTCTTGTAAAATTATTTGAGGACCAAAATCTAAGCATTTATTATTGCACTTTTACAATTCACTACGGTCGTGAATAGCCAAAAAGTTTAAGGGCATTTGCAATGACTACAAGATTAGAAATAATCTTATTAACCATTTTACAGGCCTTTATTTCAATGGCCATGATCACCCAATCCAAGTTATATTAGAGCCATGTGTAATCCATTGACATCTCTGATCCAACCATCCCATTATCATAGGTGAGTCTACTCCATCCATTTCGTAACAATGACATTGAGAAACGATCCAGTGCTCCTAGTTGCAGGACACAACAACAATTTAATCAAATGATCCAGACCGTTGATCATGCAAAATGCACACTGTATGTATGACCCTGCAAACATCACACCCATCTATTTCCCAATCCACAGATCAGTTGATTAGGATCATTGGGATTAAAGTGGTTTCCTTAATACCATAATCAATTCATGACGGACCCCACCAAGTGGATGGTTCAAATGGTTATTAAATCTAATTTTCAATTAAAAAATCTTGGCCGTCAATTTAGAAGCATTAGATCTACCTTTAAAGTCATTGAATGATTGCCGCTATGCGAACCGGACCAAATAAAGATCGTCTTATTTGACTGTCCACGTGTCCATAAGCAAGTAGGAGCAATGTAGCTTAAACATCCTCTGCATAAAAATGAGGGATCAGAGACATCAGCTGTATAATGAAACTTGGTGTAAAAACCATCTCCACCATGTGGACGGACGGGGATGGGCTGGTAACCGTGGGCCCCACCATGATGTATGTGTCTTATCCACACCGTTCATCCATTTTTTGAGCTCATTTTAGTACATGACCCCAAAAATGAGGTAGATATAAAGCTCAAGTAGACCACACTATAGGAAAGAGACTTCTGTGGCCCCAAAAAGTTTTCAATGGTAGCCGTTCAATCCTGACTATTTCCCATGGTGTAGTCCACTTGAGTTTTGGATCTGCCTCATTTTTGGGATCATGCCTTAAAATAAGCTGAAAAAAATGGATGGACATGCATCATGGTGGGGCCCACAGCTTTTCCACCAGATACGTGGGGATGGACATACATCATGGTGGGGCCCACAGAGCTTTTCCACCAGATACGTGGGGAAGGACATGCATCATGGTGGGGCCCACAGAGCTTTTCCACCGGCTACTTGGGGATAGACATACATCATGGTGGGGCCCACAACTTTTCCACCGGCTACGTGGCTGGTGTAGGGATCACTAACCAATCCACGTCCGTAATTGACACATCAGACTACTGATCTATACCGTCCAATTAAGGGTCATAGTCAGAAAACTATACTGGTCGAACCGGATATTCTATCCTGTCAAATGATCTAAGCAGTCTGATTTTTATGCCACAAGATGCAGATAGTGTGACCCACCTGATGAAAGATTTGGATCTCTCACACGTATTTGATATTAGCACGTTTGCTTGCGTGTAGATGAGGATAGCTTTATAGGTGAGTTTTGGACTTAGCAGTCCTTCGTATGCGCGTGAGAAATGGGGCAACTCGCATCTTGATTGGTGATGCAGCAAATGCGGGTATGATATATAAGCTGGTGGGCCGACATGAACCAAACAGATATGAACATTAACATCTTTTATGATTGAGAAAGCTTAGACTTTTTACACTTGCTGGCTCCCACACGCACTCCTCTCCACATGTATCTCTTGTCGTTGCACACGAGACGTGTGGGACATCCTAACCTTGCATGAGGTGGGTCCCACATTTTGTTATTGAAAATGATATATATATATATATATATATATATGCAATGCATGCTCAGCTGCGCACCAGTTCTAATGTGGTCTCGTGGCAACTTTTTGAGAACTCATCACACATGTTGTTACCCCAAAATCCCACAGACGGGTACCCCATTAAATCCCCGGAGCCTAACTTTGGGGCCATGGCAAAAAGAAACAATTACCTTCTTTAATTTGTTTCTATCTTTGTTATGGCCCGCCAAAGTTTCAGATCAAGCTGAAAGGTGGCCCATAATGGTTTAATGGGGTGCTGCATCACATGGACTGTTTAGATTTTGTATTCATGATATGTGTGCAAAGGTGCTCACCTAAAAAGGTGTACGGGTGCTCACCTATGCATGCACTAGTTCGCATGTCATCACATGCGAATCTTGATGTTAGTAGCACTATCTGAGTTGTGATATAGATGACGTGCAAGTTTAAGAATGAGTTTGGGCCCCGCGCTAAGAGAGAATCTCCCACTCGCATGCCTTTTAACGCGGTTTCCTACTAAAGCCTTGCATAGGAAGTTACCGTGCTAGATGCTAGGTGGGGTTCACCATAATGTTTGTGAGAAATCTACCCTGTTCATCTATTTTATGATATCATTTTAGTAGATCATATCAAAATTGAAGTGTATCCAAAACTTTAGTGTGCTGCATAAGAGAAAACAATGGGGATTCATTAACTACCGTTGAAACATTCATTCCGCCCCAAAAGTTACTTAGTAAGCTAAGTCTTTTTATAAATTTACCTGATGCCATTAGTAATGACCTTATAAACATTAATGTGAAGCTTAAGAAAGTTTCAATGGCAAGAAAGTCTTTTTCCGTTTTTCATCTGGTATGTCCTACTTAAGTTTTGAATCTGTCTTATTTTACCAAATGTTCTAATTTCCTGAGATAATCTTGCAAGCGAGATTGACAGGCACTGTAAATGGGAACGGATTGGCTAAGGAAGCCCGATGGCGTCTTACCCCTATCGTCTCTAGCCAGGAACGGGCATCAACTTTGAGTGGCTACCTTACACATGAGTCTTATCCACGCTGTCCATCCATTTTTCTAACCATTTTGGAATATAAATAAAAACACAAGGCAGATCCGATGCTCATCCAAACGAGGAGGCGGTTTGGCTAGGGAGGCTAGTCAGCGGCCAGTGGTCGGTGATATGTGGGCCCACCATGATCTAGTGTTTTAACCACTGTCCATCTATTTTTACATGTCACTTTAATAGTTTATCCCATAAATGAGGCAGATCAAAATCTCATGTGGACCACACCATGGAAAAACAATAGTGATTGTAAATCTACAATTAAAAACCTCCTATGGTCCACTGTAATGTTTGTTTGACATCCAACATGTAGATCAGGTTGTTGAATGAAGGCAAAAAAGAAAAAAATATCAGCTTCGTCCATAACTTTTGTAGCCTCCTGAAGTTATTAATGGTGAGAGCTCAATCCACACTGTAGCCAACTTAAGATTTTGATTAACCTCAGTTTTGAGTTCATACCATAAAATTTTATGGAGAAATAGATGGATGGCATGGATGAGACATATACACCATATTGTATCCACATAGCACCGACTACTGGCTACTAGCTAGTGGCAAGGGAGTAGCCGATGGACGTGGACTGCGTCCTACCCCTGCCTTCTCCGACTGGGAACGGGGAGCAGCTTTTAGCGGCCACCATGATGTATGGGTCTTATCTACACCGTGTGTGTGTGTGTAATTTTTACTTTTTAAAAAAATCTTTTTTTGGTGTATGTACAAAAATGAGGTAGATCCAAGGCTCAAGTGGACCGAATCACAGGAAGCAGTGGGGATGGTGATTTTTAAACTTTCCTAGGGCCCATTGTGGTGGTTATTTGCCATCCAACCTATTTATAAAGTTACATAGACCTGTATGAATAGGAAGCGCAAATATCAACACCATCTAAAACTTTTGTGGACTTTGAGAAGTTTTCAACCTAAGATTTTAATCCCCATTGGTGTAGTCCAATTGAGCATTGGATCTGCCTTAGTTTTTTATTTGTACAGTAAAATGATATGAAAAAAAATGGATGGATGGTGTAGATAAGACCAATACACCACAGTGGCCACTCAAAGCTGTCGCCCGTTCCCAACCGGAGACGGGGTAGAGGCTATCCGCTTCCGTAGCCAATGTATGCGCAGTTCGCTTCAGTACTCAGTGGACACGGATTTTCTGCCAAAGCCGCTGGAAACCTAAGTGGGGCTACAGTGATGTTTGTGAGAAATTTACCGTCCATTCATTGTGTGAGTTCAATTTAAGACTTAAGAGGCCAAAAGTGAGGAGGATCCAATACTCAAGTGGGTGCATTAATGGAAAATTTGGGTAGCAAAATTCCCACTGTTAAAACCTCCCTGAGGTTGATGGTGATGTTTAAATGCTATCCATACCGTTCATAAAGTCATCCTGATGAACTGAGAAGACAGATATTACCTTGATTCAAAACTTGTGGCATTAGGAATACTTCAACTGCATACGTTCAGTACTCATGTTTTCAGCCCACTTGACTTTTTAATCCAGCTCATTTTTGGTGCCATGTTTTATAATGAGCTGGCAAAATGGATGGGTGGGGGTGGATTTCTCATTAAACATCAAGGTGCGTCCCACCTAGTTTGCAACGCATAACTTCATGCGAAAGGCTTTTCTAGTGAATCTGCGTATCTGCTACCATTTATAGCAGGTTTCCTAAGAAGCATGGTACAAGAAATAGGCATGGGATGCTTTGTGGGCCCATTGTGATGTTTGCGAGAAATCTATTTCGTTCATTTGTTTTGCAAGATCATCTTAGGACTATGACAAAAAATGGGGCATATTCAAAACTCGAGTGGACCATACAAGATGGAAAACTGGGAAAGACATCTCTACCATTGAAACCTTCTTGAGCTCCCCATTGATGTTTATATGCTATCCAAATTGTTTATAAGGTCATTACTAATGGGATGAAGCAAAATCACAAAAAAGTAAGCCAGATAAGTAGCTTTTGTCGCCGAATGAATGTTTCAACGGTAGTCACTGAATCCCCATTGTTTCCTCTTGTGCAGCACACTAGAGTTTCGGATCCACTCTAGTTTAAGTTTATGTACTAAAATGATCTTGCAAAATGGATGGACGGGGTGGATTTCTCACAAACATCATGGTGGGCCCCACCTAACATCCCAACACAGTAACTTTCTGCGGAAGGCTTCCATTGGAAACCGTGTGCGAGTGAGAGATTCTTTCTCCGCAAGCTGCGCATGACCAAACTCACTCTCAAACTTAACACATCATCTACATCATAAGATTGACATCAAGATGAGCAACACACACACATACACACACACACACACATATATAATACTATGAGGTCCACTTGTATGGGGCCCACCGTGATGTGGGTTGAATATCTACCCCATCAGTAAGATGCAACATTCCATGGTGGGCCACAGGCTTAAAAATCAAGTCAATCAATAATTTGGGTGGGCCACACCACATACAATAGTTGAGAGGGGTTACCTTCCTATTAAAACATTCATAATTATTTATTGGGCCCATCGTGATGTGCTTCACAAATCCAACCCATCCATTATGTGTGTCCCACTTGGATGAGGGGTCAAACTAAGTTTTAGCCACATGCAAAACTCAGGTGGGCCCCACCAAGTGCTTTTATATATTTTAGGCATGTCTTCACATGATTTTAGATGGAATAGCTGGCATGAGTTCCGCATATGGCTGATTTTTGGGATATCCCATAACCTAAATGGGACCATCAAATGCACAATGTTGATGTTCGACACATAACACAGTGGGGCCCATAGCTCGACCCAACCTCATAGTATCATTTCCCCCACATATATAGTTTAAAAAAAAAAAAGGAGTATAAAAAAAAAGAGTATAGGAAATATTTATTTTTTATTAGGTGTCAGTCATTAAAAAAATGGTCCAAAAATAAAAATGCCTAATGTTCTGATAATAAAATGCTTGAGCTTAATACAACTTATACCTAAAAAAATAAAGTGAAAAAAGGCTATATATGTGTGTATTGGAAATAAATAAATTCAAAATATAAAATTTTATTTCAAATAATTAGAATGTAAGTATGTATAAACAATAATGTACATAGATAGTCTAGGGCCTCCCAAGTCCTCCCTTTATAATAAATCCTCAAGCGAATCAACATTAGTTCGCACTACAAATTTTTTACTTTCAACTCAATTATATGCATAGGTAGTACCATCCATCCCTATTTTTAAAAATGAGTTGAAGATTTTTTATTTTTTTAGTAAAACATGCTTTATTGAAAAAGCATGTTTATTTTAGTTTCTTCAAAAAAAAAAGAAGAAGAAAAAAGAAAAAAGCTCTTTATACCTTCAAAAATATATGAAGTTTTATACACTTGAACAATATATGAGTTTTTTTTTTCATAGGTTAGAGTTTTGCTGGTAGAGGTCACATCCATAATTAGCAGATGACATATGGTAAAAAAAAAAAGTTCAAGAAATGTTCATGAATTACATGTTTAATTTAGTATTGATTATATATATAAAAAAAAGGGTAAAAATTCAATTAAAGATAACAAAAACGTCAGAAGTTTGATAAATGAAAACTTCTAGTTTAATACAATTTAAATTAAAAATGCATAAGGAGAAGCGGCAATGTATGTGCATATAGAGGCATGGATACGTAATAAATAAGTAAGGTTAGAATACAAATCTTTATTAAAAATAAGTAGAGACCTCATGAGAAGCTTTCCAACCTTTCTCATGTATGTATGTGGTGTTCTTGGTCTCTTTCATATCCTTCCTTTCCAAGTAGTTATCCTATAAATCAACCAATCTTTATTAATAAATTTAATTTCTATTCAATTTTATCAATTAGAGGTGACAACCAATCTCTATATTAAATTGCCCTTGAATTTTTATTTTAAAAAATAAAACATATGTTTTACTGAAAAAAATGCATTTAACTCAGTTTGCCCAAAAGAAGAGTATTTTTATGTATATTTCAAAATATAGAGTTTTAACGGTTAATTAATTATACAATTATTTTCAAAAAAAAAGAGTCACATCTCAGGATCCCACGTGTGTTGCTGCTGATGTGAGTCCACGTGCTGCTGATCCAAACCATCCATTTTGTGGAATCTATGCGATACTGGACACACCATAAGAAACTAACCGCTGAACGGATGATCGTGACCATCACGATCTTTAGTTGAATTTATAACCATGAAAATAAAATTTTCAAAGGTTGGGATCATTAATGAATTATGATTTCAAGAAAATGGCCTCTAAATGGTAGTGACTAGAATATGGACGGTTCAGATCATCAGACCATCTTACAATGTGATCCTCATTGGATTGGAGATGAGTCCTGACGTAGGCAAAACGAACTATTCATAAAGGCACAGATGGCCTTGTCTGGTAGGAGGAGGTGCATGATCGCCGCTTCTTTAAAAAGTACACACGGTTTTTCAATTATGACAAGTGGGACCCATGCTGCGATAATCCAGACCATTCATATGTTTTTTCCTATCGTGGACGTACTATATCCCTCAAAGATTCCTTGACAGAAGAGTCTTAACCGTTTGGCAAGTGGCTTACAGATGGATAACTAAAGTGCAGAAATACAACAACGGCTCACGTTCAACTGAAAAAGGTAGTAATATTGGTTCCCGAAACCTCCACCCATGGTGGGCCCAACAGACCAACGGTCTAGATTGGAGAAGAATGGGCCCCAGTTTTCAAAATTGAGAACCCACGTCTACCGTATAACTATCATATAACTCCTTGCGATGCACCGTAGTTTATACGAACATCTGCCGACCCGCCAACCTGTCACTTTGGAAGGAAATCCGATCCATGTACATGGTGGACCCCACCATGAAGATTAATTGGAAAGAAAATCAGGCCAATCTACAATGTGGCAGGCCACACCGTGGAAATCAATGGATGGCCAGTGATCTGACTCATCATACATCGGCCTCACTTTCTAGATAGGCTGCATTGCTTGGATGTTCTACACAAGTGACCCTTTGGTAGGAAGAATGGAGTTAGCATACAGCTGGTTGTAGGTGATCTGTTCTCATTCTCAGGCCACACATCCTTGGAACATTTTCTAAAGAGGCTGATGGATTGACTACATACTTCAACACGATTTGTGGGCTCAACGTGATTTTTGCGTTACATCCAATCCTTACATCATGTCCAGCCCTTCATTTTCTTCTTGGAACAATAATATCGCACTGATCAAAAAATCAGGTGGGCCACACCATGGAGAAACAGATGGGATGGGGACACGCACCATTAAACCCTTCCAGATTGTATGTGGGCCCACCGTACTTTGTATATTCCATCCAATCCATTCAGAAATTTCGCCCACCAAAATGAATGGACATCTGAAAAATCAGGCCAGTCAAAACTCAGGCAGCCCACACCATGTGATTTCAAAGGTTTTATGCATGATTTTACATTGTCCAGTCCACCTGAGTTTGGGTTCGGCATGATTTTCAATCTCCATGGAGAGCATGAGGTGCCTCACATGATGAACGGATCAGATATCATGCACACATAAAAGTGGGCCCCACACACCTCATTATAGGTTAATCTTAACCTCCAAACCATTGTATTGGATCAGGATCTCTTTCTGAAGTGGGCCATCTAGCTGTCATCGGGCTGAGAAACTATCCACGCAAGGAGAAAAGAATAACCCATTTCGATACTGGAATTGGAATATCCTTTCCTCTCTCTCATAAAAAATTAGAAAAGGAGAGTTTGAGAGCAACAGCAAGGAATTGTCCAAGGGTGCAAGCCATGTATTAGGTTGAGCCTCATTCCCCATTGGTCAAGATTTAACGGTTCACAACGTTGAGTCGTTGGCTGGCTCAAATTCTATATATATATATATATGTGTGTGTGTGTGTGTGTGTGTGAAAAGGTACTTTGCGCTCAACCTTGCGATAAGGTCCTGTGAGGTCGAGCTGTGTGGACCCCACCGTGATGCGTGTCGACCATCAACACCGTGCATTTGATGGATCCCCTCTAAATTATGGGATATCCCAAAAATCAGCCGTATACGGAACGCAGGTGGGCCATACCATCTAAAATTATGTGAAGACATGCCAAAAACATATAAAAGCACTTGGTGGGGGCCCACTTGAGTTTTGAATGCTGCTGAAACTTGGTCTGAACCCTCATCCAAGTGGGACACACATAATGGATTGGCTGGATTTGTAAACCACATCTCGGTGGGCCCAAAAAATGATTACGAATGTTTTAATGGTGCACAGCCCCTCCCCACTTCTGTATGTGGTGTGGCCCACACAAGTCACGGATTGACTTGATTTTTGACGTCTAGGCCCACGATGGAATGGTGCATCTGATTGATGTGGTAGATGTTCGAAACGCATCACAGTGGGGCCCAGACAGCTTGACCTCATGCGACAGTCCCATCAGCTCGAGCGCATAGTACCTTTTCCATATATATATATATATAAAGCCCTCATCTTATCTAAATAACACAGTTGATGAAGAAATATATATAGAAGAATGCTGAACTGACACATTGTTACATCAACACAAATCCGCACCTTTGAACATGTGTCATGGGCACAGAATCTGAATGGTTCACGTGATGCGACATCCATTGAAACCTCACTAGCCCAATTTCAGCCTAATTTAAAACTCTAGTGGGCCATAGCAAAGAGAAATGCAAATCAAGGGAGGAAATTGTTTCCTTTTGACATGGTTCACCAGAGTTTTGTATTGGGCTAAAAGTTGGGCCGATGACGCTTCAATGAGTGCGGCATCACTTGGACCGATCAGATTCTATGCCCAGACATGTGTGCTAAGATGCGCATGGGTGCTCACCTAAGAAGGTGTGTAGTGGGCAAGGATTCTTGTATGGACATTTATTCGTATGTGGGTCAATTTGGACCCATTCAAATGAGACTGCCAACCGCCTGCGGCGATTACAAGAAGTGGGTTGTGGGATGGGTTTCTGTTATCATCATTGCTCATTTTAAAATTCTTTGATTTTTTCTCCACTTTAAAGATTCCGTCCCGGGCGGACCCGCAGTCATAAGTTAGTTGTCTAGTTGATTTTTTCCAATCTTATTACCAACAATCATGTCATTATGTCAGTTTTTTTTTAACAACATTTTAAAAAAAATCTACATTGACTAGATTGGGTTAATTACAAGAAGTGCGCAGGGTCCGCACACTATCTTTCACCATTTAAATATGGTTCAAATGATTTTATAAGCATGAAATGAGTCCAGTTCCATGACTCAATAATAGATATATTCTGTTTCAACAACGAGATCATGGGTTTAAGTGCATATATGGTATGGGTGAGTGTGTGGTATAGGTGTGTTAGAAAAAAAGAGAGCGCGAAATGCTTACATCAAGGGAACTCCCGGACACTGTCCGTATAAAATCTGAACAGTCAACTAAACCAGTCATTTCATGAAACCCCAATGGCTCCAAAGTTGCCCAATCCAAAATTTCGGTGGACCATAACAAAGTGAGAGGAATTCCCTCCCTTGATTTGCCTCTCACTTTACTATGGCCCACCAATTTTTTGATCAGGTTAACTTGTGGTTCGAGAGGTTTTATGAGGTGACTCATCTTGTAGACCGTTCAAATTTTGTGTCCACGTCAGGTGTTAAAAAATGGTTACAAGTTCCCATGAGAAGCGGTTCCACATTAACATTTCTTTGCATAAGCACTTCCAAATTCGAATTTTTAAAAGTCTCGAAATGCATATCAAGCCTACTGGTATGTGCAAGTTAGCTAGCATATGCCATCATCACACATGCCAGGTGGCCCACAGGTGAATATCACTGTCATCACTCATTTGGACCTTATTGTATAGATGCTATTGCTGAAAGATAATGGTGGTCCACTCCATAGGTGTGCCATGATATTAGAAATAAGTGAATTCACAGTTGTACATTTGTTCAGTTAATTTTGTAGCCCAAATGATCAATGAGCCGACCTGATTCTTGGGACTGGAAGTCTACATGTTGGTACCCTTTTGATGGATGGCTTGGATACTGCTGTTGTCTGCCATGCTGGCATATGTGGTAGCATGTACATTAGCTAATTTGTATACACTTGTACGTTGTTTAGCTTTATACTTACATGTCTTGCATCATGGTAATCACGATCATAGGAAATTGTCAAAGCATTTACTTAAAATAATTTAACCATTGATATATAATCCCACGTCATCCACTTATTTTAGAACTTTTCATAGACTTTTATGATAGTTCACCACTATTTTAAAGTGGAGAGAGTTGATATTCTTCAATTGTGCTGGATTGGGCACAACCGAAAAGTTCACCGTATGATTTTATGCTTGGATGATCAGATGGCCATCAATGATTTCCAAATGCATGGAGGATGACACGTACGACATTATGGTATGTATTTTTTTTTCTCCTTAGAATACCATCATCTCCAATATATATCAAGTGAGGAGCGTTTGACCAATTTTACCTTTCCTATTAGTCATGAGGATGTGAGCAGTAGATTTTGAGATGTTGTTGGCTTTTCAATTGAGTATCTTTTTGTTATTTTAATATATTTATATGAGTAGCCATTTATATGTTCAGAGTCTGATATCCATAGACGGCTTCTATATGTGAAACCCATGCAATAAAGCCTATGTGAGATCTATAGTAATGGTTTATTGACAACCACTCTATATAGTTATTGTGTCATATCATTTTAAGATATAAAATAAAAAAATGTGAGAAACTTAAAATTAAAATAGGTCATGGTATCGGAAAAAGTAGAGATAGATTGTCTACCATTTATGTTATCTTAGGCTCTCTCTCTCTTTTTTAAATGCATGTCACTCTCCCTTTCTTCTCCGTCTCTCCTTCCTTTTTTTAATCCCCTACTCTCTTTACATGTGTTACATGCATGGTGTTGCTAGCCGAATATATAAATATCTTTAACAATTACAGAAGTGGATTGCATTCTGCCCTCACTTGGACGATGATCCGTCCAGGGAGGGGCTCTATGGGGTCCAATGTTATGTATGGATTTTATCCATGCCGCCAATAAATATTTCTAGATCATTTTGGGGTATGAGCCCAAAAATAAGGCGGATTCAAAGCTCAAGTAGACCACACTACAAGAAGCAGCGGTGATAGTGACACCCATTGTTGAAACCTTCCCAGGGGCCACCCTGATGCTTATTTGCCATCCAACTTATTCATAAGGCCATACAGACCTGTATGTAGAGAAAACATAAGTATAAGCTCGATCCACAACTATTGTGGCTCCTAGGAAGTTTTTAATGGTGGGTGTTCAATCCATAGTGTTGTCCACTTGAATCTTGGATTTGCCTCATTTTTAGGTTCATACCTTAAAATGATCCGTCAAAATGGATGGACAACTTAGATAAAACCCACACATCATGGTGGGCTCCATAGAACCTTGTCTATACAAATTTACACGTTCCACTTTCAATAATTATATGAATATAAATACTTATTCATTTGCTAATAAAATATTTTCTACTTTTGTTAATAGAATAAAGCAATCTTGTTAATAGAATAAAGCAAACACGTGTAGATTTAACTTTATGTTTATATGTCTCGCATCATGCTAATCACGATCAAAGGCAATTATTAAAGTTATTTACTTAAATAATTTGATCATTGATATATAATCACACATCATTTGCTTCTTCTAAAAATTTTCATAACTTTTTATAATAGTTCACCACTATTCTAAAAATGAAAACAATGGAGACTTTTCAACCATACGCATGGCATAGTTGTACCACAATAAGACCACCCAAATTGCAAACTAAATGGAACTTAATTGAGAAGTTAATTATAATCATATAACTTTACGCTTGGAATTTGGACTGGTCATTATTTTAATTTAAATCATCCATTAATAGGATGCTTATGCTTTTTTTTTTTTTTTTTCATTAATATAATTTTAGATATATGCTCCACTCAAAACTGGCCATTTAATTTGGATGGTTGGATAGTTGTACATGCTTTTAAATTTAAGGAGGATTACTCGCCACCATATTACTAAGAAAAAAAAAGTAATAAACTATCAGAAAGAGAGGAAAAGATAATATCATAACATTGTGTGTATATGCATGTATGGATGTGTGTGTGTGTGTGTGTGTGTTCTTAGAATATATTCATCTTTAGCATATATAAAGTGAGTCGTGTTTGGCCACTTTTACCCATTCAATTAGTCATAAGAGGGGTGTAAACAATAAAATTTGGAACATAATTAGCCCTTCAATTGAGGGTATTTTTGTTATTTAAATATATTTATATGAGTAGTCCGTTTCTACGTTCCTTGTATGATCCTATCCATAACGTACTTATATGGAACCTATATAATAAAGCATATGTAAGATCCAGAATAATGGTTTTTTAATATTTACTTCGTACATATATTGTGTTGGCTCATCTGAAGATATAAACTAAAAAATGTGGTGTATTTAAAATTAAATGGGTCATAGCATTGGAAAAGGTAGAAAAGGGTTCATATGTTTTGAGCTATTTTATATGCTTTTTTTTCTCTCTCCTTAAGTGCATGTCACACCCATTCCTTCTCTCTATCTCATTTTTCCTTTTTCATCCTTTATATGTGTTTTGCCCTACTAAACTATAATTATCTTTAACAATTACACAAGCAGTTTGTCCTACCCTCACTTAGTAGGTGCTTTGTGGGACCCACCATGATGTGTGAATTTTATCCATACTGTTTCGCCATTTTTTAAAGATCATTTTGGGGTATGAACTTAAAAATCAGGAAAATCCAAAGCTCAATTAGACCACACCACAAGAAGCAGCCGTGATAACGACGACCACCATTGAAACCTTTCAAAGGGCCACCATGATGTTTTATTTGCCATTTAACCTATTCATGACGTCATATAGACCTGGACGAAGGGAAAACACAAATATCAGCTTCATCCAAAACTTCCATAACTCCCAGGAAGTTTTAAATGGTGGTGTTCAATTCCCAATGCACTTTCCTTGAGCATTAGATCTATTTCTTTTTTGGGTTCATACCCTAAAATGATCCGACGAAATGGATGGATGGCTTGGATAAAATCCATACATGATAGTGGGCCCCACATAGCCCTAACTAGATGGATTATCATGTCGGCAAGGGCAAGACACATTCAGGCTTTCAATTATTACATGAATATAAGCACTTAATCATTTGCTAATAAACCATTTTCTACTTTTGTTAATAAAACAAAGAAAACTTGTACTATTGTATCACCAAAGTAAAAAGGGTGTATTTATTAGTAGTAGAGGGTGTAGTTACCAATTCCCTCTTGTAGGACCATATTCCTCATCATCACATGATCATCGCTTCTTTTTCTTAATCTTTTATGGTTTTTCATGCAAAGAGAGAACCAACTTAAATTTGTCATAAACACGTGCGAAATTCAAACGTTCCATCAGGAAACCCATATTGTTTACATCTTTTGGCTGAAAATCAGGTCATTTCACTCATAGAATACGAAGGCCCACCATGAGAATCCAATTCTTTGGTAAATTGTCACCTGTGACAAGCAAAACAGCCTCATTTTTATAAGACAGGATCTAAACACCATGGCCTACCTAATGGAAAGCCCGAATCTCACATGTATGTGCTAGGAAATACCATTGTATGACATCTCTCACCACATTGGGGTTTGTATTGAATAAGAACATGACCACTTGGGTTGGTGGATGCGCAACTTTACTCCATGATTCATTCGCAATGCTAAAATTTTGATTAGGTATTGGACTGCCTTGAGATCAGGAGTCTACTACATTAAAATTTACTATTCAAATCGGGTGTGAGACTGGCTTAGATAGAAGCTATTGTGCTAGACCCCACAACTCACAGAACACATGCACTACCATCCTGACTACACCGTATGTTGGATATATTTTTTTACTAGTTATAGCATTCTCACCAATGATAATATGCTCAGTTATTTGCTTGTTTGTACCCCTAATTCTCTATATGGTATGTCCATTGAGAGCGTTGAGCTCAAGCCACAATTTCTTTCCTTTTTTAGGAAGGTATTATTGGACCAGTTTGGAGCACTGGATGTTCAGTCTGCTTTCTATTTTGCATGTTTATTTTAAAATTTTTGGATTATAATATTTTAGACGAACAATATATTTTGGATTTTGGTACATGTAAATTGTTGGGGTTGATCACATTAGAGTAGACTAATATCTTAAACTAAATATATCAGAAGAGACAAAATGAGACAAAAATGAAACCTTATATATATATATATATATATATATATATATATATATCTCATCGATACCGAATTGGAGAGCCGGAAAGTAATATTTTCGATTCTTGAATTTTGGGGGAAGTGGACTACCGGATGAGTCTGTTTCCCCTCCGTCGAAATCTATACCAAATTGAGAATCCACTATAACAAAATTTACACAAGCATGTAAAACTCCCAAGCTCTCCGGAGCCCACCATGTATATGTAGCACCCACTTTATCAATATTATTTTTCTTAATTTTAGACCATGGGATAAAAAAACAAGCCAAAATCCACAACTCAGGTGGGCCACACCAAGAGCAACAATGAGGATGGGATGTCAACCGTAGGTTTGTTTGTGGGGCCACTATAGTGTTTATATTTCATCTGACACATTAATCATGCATAAATATTCGGTGGGATTGAAAATTCAGGCAAGCCACACGGCCTGAATTTAGAAGTTTTATGAGCAATTTTACATTGTTTTTAATAGTGTGGTCAATTAGAATTTTTTGAAAGGGCTGATATTACATGTGGACGGTTTAAGTAGGTTCTTACCTGATTGACAGAGTAGATGTCCATATGCGTGAAACTGTTGCTGTTAAAATCCACTCCATCCACCAGGTTCTATTCTCCGTTTTAGTACCCAAGTGAAAAAATCAATAAGATCCACAACTCAAGTGGTCCACACCATATGAGACAATAAGGAGTGGATGCCAACCATAGGTTTTATTTATTTATTTATTTGCACAATTATGGTGTTTATATTTCATCAAATCCATTCATCAGATTTAACTTACCAGGAGGATGTGAAATACAAAAATTAGCCCCATCCAAATGCTAGGTGGGCCACACCTTTAAATCTTTGGTTCTAGGAGAGCTGTTTTGGCCCATCAGAGTTTTTAATTGGGTTGCTCTTTTATTGGTGCAGTTCAAATAAGCGTTATCACCTGATGGATGGAGTGGATTTATATATATACAGAATAAGTTGGCCTGTTTTGTGAATTGGACTTGTCAGCAAGGATGCGGACCAAGGAGAAACGATGGTACCGAAAATCCCTGCACCTTCAAAACAGACGATTCCCACTCGCCACACCCATGAGTAGGGTTGTACACGAGCCAAGTTAGCTCGAAAAGCCCCCTCAGCTTAAATGATGATTCCTAGGTGAGCCAAACTTCACATGACACAACTTGATTTGAAAATGAGCCAAGTTCAATCATAATAGATCTTGACTCGGCTCGGCTCAAACTCATCTTGGCTTGGAACTCAAGCTCAGCTCAATTTGAATATTATATATATATATATATATATATAAAGGTTAAAACTTAAATCTTCCTCTATTGTTCATCCATTTCTTACCCTTTCCCTTCCTTATTCAACCCGCCGGGCCCGAGCTCCTCTCTCTCTCTCTCTCTCTCTCTCTCTCTCTCTCAACGTCAACAACAAGGTACTTCTATAGATCTATATAATATTATATATATAATTGAATATTTAACTTGGGAGTTAGGTCAGGTACAGGTTGGGAGTAAGCTCGTCTCGACTTGAGGTAAGCTTGCCTTGACTCAATTCATGAGCTCGTCTTGAGCTCAACTCGAAAGGTTTGACAAATAAGCCAAGCTTCAATGATAAGAATGAGGCTGAGCGCGAGGAGAGCAAGAATGAGTCAAGCCAAGCTTGGCCCACCTGGACTCGACTTGGCTCGATGTGTAGCCCTACCCATGAAACAATGGGAATGAGTCTCAATCATAGGTTTGTGTGTGGGGCTACCATGGTTGTCTACTTCATTAAAGGGCACGGATTGGGTACCACCCCCATCAGGACCTAGCTACTGACTAATGATCATGTTAGGAGCCTATGGGGCCTACCATGATGTAAATGTTATATTCATGTAGATCATTTTAAGGCATGATCCCAAAAAAGAGAGATCAAACGCTTGAGTAGACTGCACATTAGGAAGCCGTGGTGATTGAACATTTACTATTGAAAACTTTCTAGGGCCTACTGTGATGTTTATTCACCATCCAACTTGTTCATAAGTTTAGCAGACCTGTATGATGGGAAAACATAAATATTAACTTGATCTAAAACTTTTGTGGCCCCTAAGAAGTTCTAACAGTAGGCTTTCAATCCCCACTACTTCATATAGTGTGGCCTACTTAAGCCTTCAATTTACCTCTTTTTTAGGCTCATGACCTAAAATGATGTCTCAAAATAGATAAACAATGTGGATAAAACGTATACATCACGGCAGGCCCTATAAAGCACCTGACAGGATAGGTCGTGGTGGGGGTAGTACCCAATCCGCCCCCTTCATTAAACCCCCTTCACCATACTTGAGTCACAAGAACGAAGTGACTATAAAAAATCAACATGATCCAAAACTCAAGTGGGCCATACCACATGAACTAAGAGGTTCCAAGTGCAATTTTATATTATTTTCATTTGTGTGGCTCATATGAGGTTTTTGTGGAGCCAATACTCTGTACAAATCATAACTTGATGAACGGGGTGGTTTTCATATTTGAACCATAGTGGCCTCAAAGAGTTTCCATATTTCATCCATTGCATGAAACAAGTGTTGTAGATGATTTGTGTTTGTCAAGGACACGGACTAATCAGGTGTGATCTCATATCCAACCAGGTGGGTTCGGCCCACCCACCTTGATATATGTGTTCTATAACCATGTCGTCCATTGGTTTTGTCAGCTCATTTTAAGGGTGATCCAAAAAATAAATGGATATAAATCTCAAGAATTGAATTCCCATCATTAAAAGCCTCTTCAAGGCTATTAAAGTTCTGGATCAACTTGCTATTTGTGTTTTCCCTTGATCTCTCTCATCAATGGATGAAATGGCAAGCAAACATTACAGTGAGCCCTAGGAAGATTTTAATGGTGAGCGTTCAACTTAGAGGACACTGATTCGCTACTGATATTTTCTTGTGGGCCGCTGAAGTTTTTTTGATCAAACTGATATTTATGTTTTCCCTTCATCCATGTCTTTGTTAACTTGTGAACAGATTAGATCTTAACCATCATGGTGGGCCCTAGGAAGGTTTCAATGGTGGGTGTCACTATCTCCACTATTTTCTATGGTGGGTCCACTTGAGCTTTGGATCTGCCTGATTCTTTTGATCATGATCTCTCCAAATGCATAGACAGTGTAGTTACAACACCTACATCATGGTGCGGCCACGGAACGTGGTAACGTCACGTCAGTGGGGAACCTGCTAATCTTTAGTAGCTAATCCGCATATCCACCGGAGATTTGTATCTGCTTTATTTTTAAAGCTATGTTGAAAAAACGAGCTAGCAAAACAGATGTACAGTATGTATATGAAACAAATATATCAATGTAAGCATTACTGTCGACAGTGGCTTCACCCTCCTGGCTGGATCTCGGTTCGCACTTAATCTACGTTGGATGATACCATGGGAGATTTTAATGGAGAGGAAATGGGCCGTACAGGTGGCACATTTCCCATATGTGCCACACACTGGTGGGCCATCTATAAACTATGGCCGACAAAAAGACACAAAGAATCCGACTCGTAGATCAGAAATCTAAATTATATGTGGTCCACCCACTTGATGGCAAAGTCGTCCACTATCACACACATGTGCCATATTGGAACGTGTGCATGTCTTTACATGAGCATCCCTTGGCATGCACGTGGGCTTAGTTAGAGCATGGGATGACTCAACTTGTCCATACCTGACTCAACCCGAATCGTGTGGGTGAGTCTATCCCTCCCGAGTAGACTTCGCCTGATCGGAATTCAAATCGAGTCGAATTCACATCACATACTAACTCGACCCAACTTGATATGAAATCCAACTTGATGCTGACTTGGCTTGATCCAAAACCCGACTTATATATATAAAAACAAAAACTTCAACATTTCAAATTTGAGATGCCATGTAGCTGATGAAGACGTTGCAATTCTGACGGGTGCACCTAGGTTCTAAGCTGTGATTTCAGCCGCCGCACCTGACCTAACTCGGTACCTGTGGCTGGGTTGGATTTGGTCTGAGTTAGTTAAGGCTAGACTTGGATTCGGATCGCGTCAGGCAACCTAAACTTGGTACTGAGTTGGATCGAGTTCAAGTCAGGTCTATTTTAAAATCGGGTCAAGTTAGGTCAACCTTGACTTAATCCGACTCAACTCAATGCCCAACTCTAGACTTAGCATACTTTACCAGATATCAGATATCATGCTTGCATATTATACAATTTTATCTACCTAGGTGCATGTGTTTCATAATTAGATATTGAATATATTCAATATGGATGATTAGATATTAAATATTCAATATTCGAGTCCCTTACTTCAGGCATTTTGTTGCCACCAGGCCATTATCACCCCTTGCGTGCAAAATACTAGCGGTACATCCGGTGGGTCCCACCATCTATATTCCTTGCAGAGTGGGCCCCACGCTGGAGAAAAAGGACGCGGATCGCTTACCGAGTTAGGAAATCGAATAGACCATCCAATTTGTGGGAACTAAAATGGGCAGTTCATCCAAGTGACCGTCCATTTAATTTCCTCCTTTCAGCAAGTTAGGAAATCAAATCAGTCAAGTGCCCAAGCGGCCTAAGATGGGACCCATGATTTAATGTGCAATCTCTCAGCGCCTGTACATCAACCATCTCACTTTACAAGAGTAATGAAGATTTTCCTGATTCTCATTGTAAAAGCTTATGTCGTACCAAAAGACGTGACACACGTGACATTTCTTGTTGTCGGCAATTTTTTAAGGAGATTTTTCAATTTTTGAGTGTTTTTTTGGATATCATCCAAAAATCTAGCAAAAAAAAAAAAAAAAACTTAAAAAATAATATAACTTAATAGATTATTTTAATATGGTATTATTTAATAAATAACATAATTTCTCAAAAAAAAAAAAGTCTATATTTTTCTTTACAAAATTACCAAAATAACCTCAAGGTAGGGTTAAACCTTGAATTTTGGCCTACTTTTAAAATCTCTTATTTAATCATCTTAGGCAAATTTGAAATTTCAACGCCTCCACTTGGAGCTGCGCACCCGGCACGGAATCCGTTTGCATACTGCCTAGCTCCGCATGCAGAAGTGTATTGAGTATGTGGGGCCACTGTGATTTATGTCTTTTATCTACACCTTCCATTTGTTTTACTAGCTCATTTTAATGCAAGGCCTCAAAATTGAAGCATATTCAAAAGTCAAGTGTAACACACCTCATGAAAGACAAAAAGAGTGTGAATTGCACAGAGTCTTGGAAAACTTATTGGGGGGCACAGAAATTTTGAATCAAGTTGATATTTGTTTTTTCCCTTCATCCATGTCTCTGCAACTTTATGAACAGGTTGGTTGACATATAAACAACGCAATGGTCCGTAGTAAGGTTTAACGTGGGACATCATTATTTTTAATGTTTCCTATGGTATGGTACAATCGAGCTCGGGATATGATTGAATTTTGGGATCATGCGTTAAAATGACAATCTTGAATTTTATATATACCATTGACCAACCTTTACTTTTTTAACACAAGACAACCTTGATCCTTTATAGATAATAATCTTGACCATTATTGTTTTAATTTATTTTAATTTTTCATTGCCCTTATTATTTTAATTTAGATGTTAATACCTTATTTGTAATGCAATGCAGCTCCCCAAAGCACCGAGAAGGACTACTTGCTAGATTATAAGATTGCAGCAATATCCCTGAAATGCTCCATTCAATTTTTTAATGAGATGAAAGATGATTTTACTAATTGTCCTACTTGAATATATATATATATATATATATATATATATATATCCTTGCTCTTGCTCAGGCGGTAGACCCTTGGGAGTTTCAACACATGGTCGAGGGTTCGAGCATGGTGAAATCCCACTACGGTGTGAGTGTGTGGTGGTGTGTGTGCGTGTTATATATATATATAAAGAAGTCACGCTTCCAATATACTTTGGATTTCTAGGAGGAATTGTGGTGAAACCTATGGTCAAATAATCCATTATCTTATGCAAAAGCATATTGGTGACCTGATTTATGATATTCAAGGCATCATTATAACATTGATGTAGAGCAGGTCGCGGACAGTTACATGGCCAAGATGGATCAGAAAAGGCCCGGTCGACGACAGAAGTGATCCAGACCATCGAACCTTAAATCGGGCGTATCTTGCAATCCGGAATGAGTTATCTGACGTAAAATATATGATTTTGGGGTAGAACGAGCTACTGAAGCCAACCAACCCTGCTACGCCGGGTTATGCAGCCCGGAATTGCGAAAAACCCGTGGATCGATGGTCATTTCCCCGTTTTAATTTCGTTTTTACTATAAATAGTAAGTTTTAGTTTGATTATAACTCTTCATCCGTCGGGCTTTAGGAGTTGCGCCCAACATGAAAAGAGCTTAGAATAATTAGGAGAACGGTTTGGTGAAGCCAAATAGGACACTTACTATTTTTAGCCGAAAACCTTGCGCACTAGTAGACATCACGACCGTCTATAAATAGTAAGTTTACTATTTATAATAAGTCACGGATTCTAAGAGTTTGAGTTGTAGTTTGATTCTAATTTCTTTCCCATTGCTTGGTACCCCTATTTAAAGGGTTGTGAACTCGCTTTTATTCATCAATTAATCAATTTCGAATTTATTAGAATTTATTTCTATTTTCTGCTTTCTTTCCTCGTGGATTCGAGAAGTCTCTGTGAGGAGTCCAAAGAAGCTCCGTGGATTCGGAGTAGTTATCCTCATCACGTTCATCCTTGCGTCAATTGGTATCAAAGCGAGGATTCCCCTCGGGCCAATGGCAAACAACGAATGTATGAATCAAAATCCTGTGGACGGTGATCCAGGGATTCGTTATCTTTAGGAAAGAATGGAAGCTTTCCACCGGGAGAGTTAGTTGACCATGCAAGGGCTGCAGGCAACTCTCGACCGTCTTGCGGATGCGCTACTTCCGCCCCAAGTCCTAGGCGGTGCTCCACCACCCGTGGTGGCTCCACCACCCATGGTTGCTATACGACACAACTCCGATTTTCGTAGAACACTACCAGTGGCAAACCGTAGGGCTACACCAGATGATTCAAGTTCTAGCGACGAGGACCTTAATGAGGGTTTTGCCTGACAACCAATCCATGGAGGTGATCATCTAGATCGTGCTGAAAGAGACTATCGAGGTAAGGCTAAACTTCCTAGTTTTAATGGTTTATTACGTATAGAAGATTTTCTCGATTGGCTAGCCGAAGTAGAGAGATATTTTGATTATATGGACGTGCCAGATCATAAGAGGGTAAAATTGGTAGCGTTTAAATTAAAATCTGGTGCTTCTGCATGGTGGGAACAATTACAACTCTCACAAGCTCGCCAGAACAAGGCGCCCATCTCATCATGGCCACGGATGAGACGTCTTCTTCGATTTCGATTTCTCCCCAGTGATTATGAGCAGATATTATTCCATCAATATCAAAATTACAGGCAATAAAATCGAACAGTCACAGATTACACTGAAGAATTCCAACGGCTGGCTACACGAAACGATCTATCAGAATCTGAGTCACAGAAGGTAGCACGATTTATAGGTGGGTTGTGACCGACAATTCAGGACCGAATTCAGATGTACCCAGTCGGGACTGTGGATGAAGCAGTTCAATAGGCGGGTAAGGCAGAAACACAACTTGCAAGAGCTCCTGCTCGTCCATATCCTTCAACTCGACCCCCCTATGACGGGTCCCATGCAGGATCCAGTGCTGCCACGAGGAAAAGACCCAGTACCTCAACTTCCTACAACCGCAAACCGTGATACGGGGAGTGGCTCATCTAGGCCTCAACGTGCAGCACCTACAACAGTGAGTCCGAGTAGGATTCCAAATCCTTATGCTCGGCCAAGGTCGAACAATTGTTACCGCTGTGGCCAACCAGGCCACTTATCAAACACTTGTCATCAACGTCCCGCAACACACTTGACTATAAACGAAGGGGGCACTGAAGATGAGGCCGCAGAAGAAGACTATCGCTTTGATGAACATGAACAAATCACTGAAGAAATAGCAGGTGGCGATGAAATGACGGGTGAGGATCGTGGCAAATTTCTAGTTGTGAGGCGATTGCTGTATGCTCCACGAAAGGAATTACATCCACAACGACATAATATATTTCGTACTCAGTGCATCGTCAATGGAAAGGTCTGTGATGTGATCGTAGACAGTGGTAGTAGCGAGAACATCATCTCAAGAGTGATGGTGGACAAGTTGCGGCTACCAACGATGAAACATCCATCCCCGTACTCAATTGGCTGGATAAAAAAGGTGAATGAGACCAAGGTAACTGAATAATGCACTATCTCGTTTTCAATTGAAAAAAATTATAAAGATCAAATACTTTGTGACATGGTCGATATGGAAGCTTATCATATGTTACTCGGTCGACCCTGGCAGTCGGACCGTGATGCGACCCATCGGGGACGAGATAATGTTTACGTGTTCGTCAAGGATAGTCGAAAAATAATCCTTGTCCCTATGGCACCAGAGAACCACCCTGAAGCCTCTAAAGTGGAGGGGAGTTCCCTCTTGACCATTCGGAATTTTATGGAAGAATCCAAGGAAATCGGCGAGGTATACGCTATAGTGGTGAAGGGCGAGGAAGAGGAACCCTCAAACATCCCTCCAAGTTTAAGACTGTTGCTAAACGAATTCAAAGAAGTCTGGCCTGAGGATTTACCGGATAGATTACCCCTCATGAGGGACATCCAACATCACATAGACCTCGTCCCTAGGGCTGGCCTGCCCAATCGCCCTCATTATCTGATGAGTCCGAAGGAGTGTGAGATACTTCGGGGGCAAGTAGAGGAATTGATCCGTAAGGGTCTCTTGAGAGAGAGCATGAGCCCATGTGCCATACCAGCATTATTAACGCCAAAAAAAGATGGAAGCTAGCGCATGTGTGTCGACAGCCGAGCAATCAACAAGATTACCATCAAATATCGGTTCTCAATACCACGGTTGGACGACATGCTCGATATGTTAGAAGAGGCCAAGGTGTTCTCTAAACTAGATCTAAGGAGCGGGTACCATCAGATTCCTATTCGACCCGGTGATGAGTGGAAAACGACATTTAAGACCAACGAAGGGTTGTATGAGTGGCTGGTCATGCCCTTCGACCTATCAAACGCACCAAGTACTTTTATGCGTTTGATGAATCAAGTTTTAAAACCGTTCAATGGCCAATTTGTGGTAGTATATTTTGATGACATATTGATATATAGCCAGGATGAGGCGGAGCACAGGAAACATCTCAGGCAGGTGCTACAGGTCCTACAACTTAATAAGTTGTACCTCAACTTGAAGAAGTGTAGTTTTTTAACTGACAGCCTATTGTTTCTAGGATTTGTTGTAACGTCCATAGGCATTCGTGTGGATGATGAAAATGTGCGAGCTATTAGGGAATGGCCGATCTCGACAAATATTCATGAGGTGAGGAGTTTTCATGGGTTGACGACTTTTTATCGTCGATTTGTGTGAGATTTTAGCACCATGGTTGCGCCTATAACAGATTGCATGAAAAAAGGACCATTCCAGTGGACCGATAAAGCTGATAAGAGCTTTCATGAGATCAAGCATCGTTTGTCTACAACACCGGTCTTGATGCTTCCTAATTTCGACAAATTGTTTGAGGTTGAGTGTGACGCTTCATACGTCGGAATTGGAAGAGTATTATCACAGGAAGGCAGGCCGGTAGCCTTCTACAGTGAGAATCTCAGTGATGCCCGAAAGAAGTGGTCGACTTATGAGCTTGAGTTGTACGCAGTTGTTCAGGCGCTACGACATTGGCGACATATCTGATTCAAAGAGAGTTTGTTTTGTACACTGACCATCAAGCATTAAAGTTTATTAATAGTCAGACTAACATGAATCATGTGCATGCTAGATGGGTTGTGTTTTTACAGGAATTCACGTTCGTTCTGAAGCACAAGTCAGGGCAGCAGAACAAGGTGGCTGATGCACTTAGCCATCGTGCATCACTACTAGTTACAAAGAGCAACGAGGTAGTCGGCTTCGACTGTCTTAAGGAACTGTATGCCGACGATGAGGACTTCAAAGATTCTTGGATGAAGTGTCAAGAAGGTCACCCCAGTGACCTTCATATACAGGACGATTTTCTCTTTAAAGGGAATCGATTGTGCATCCCCCAAAGTTCTCTGAGGGAGTAAATTATTCAAGAGATACATGGAGGTGGCCTTAGTGGACACCTGGGGCGAGACAAGACGCGAGCTCTTGTGGAAGAGCGGAATTACTGGCCGTAGTTAGTACGCGATGTGGAAAAAGCCGTACAATGTTGTCATGTTTGTCAGACCTCCAAGGGGCAATCTCAGAATACGGGCCTCTACACCCCGTTACCTGTGCCTAACGGTTCTTGAGAGGATTTATCAATGGACTTCGTGCTTGGTCTCCTACGAACACAACGCGACATGGATTCGGTGTTCGTGGTGGTAGATCGTTTCTCAAAGATGACGTACTTTATCCCATGCAAGAAGACCCTCGATGCAACACACGTGGCGAATTTATTTTTCAGGGAGGTCGTTCGGCTACACGGGGTCCCCAAGACCATAACTTCCGATCGTGACACGAAGTTCATTAGCCACTTTTGGCGGACTTTATGGAATCGATTCGATACACGACTTCAATTCAGTAGTGCTTACCACCTACAGACTGATGGGCAGACCGAAGTTGTGAATCGCACATTAGGAAACCTCCTTCACTGTATTTCAGGAAAAAAACTGAAGCAATGGAATTTGGCCTTGTCTCAAACAGAGTTTGCATTCAACAATATAGTGAACCGCTCGACAGGGAGATCACCGTTCTAGATTATTTACGGACGAGTGCTTCGCCACACAATTGACTTGGTCCCTCTGCCCAAGCACCCAGGCACGAGCATTGCAGCAGAACATATGACAAACAAGATCACGGGCATCCATGCAGAAGTGCAGACCAAGCTACATGCCTCGAACGAGAAGTACAAGGAATAAGCGGACAAGCATCGGCGATAAAAAGTGTTCGAGGTAGGCGACCGCGTTATGGTTCATTTGCGCAAAGAGAGATTTCCGACCCGGGATGTACAACAAGTTGAAAAATAAGAAGATTGGACCGGTACCAATCATCCGAAAGATCAATGACAATGCTTATGTTGTTGATCTCCCAGATGACATGGCAATCTCACGGACTTTCAATGTCACGGACCTAACCGAGTATCATGAACCAGAGCATGACGAGAACTCGAGGACGAGTTCTTTTGAAGTGGAGGAGACTGATGTAGAGCGGGTCGCGGACAGTTACATGGCCAAGATGGATCAGAAAAAGCCCGGTCGACGACAGAAGTAATCCAGACCATCGAACCTTAAATCGGGCGTATCTTGCAATCTGGAATGAGTTATCTGACATAAAATATATGATTTGGGGGTAGAACGAGCTACTGAAGCTAACCAACCCAGCCACACTGGGTTACGCAGCCCGAAATTACAAAAAACCCCTGGATTGATGGTCGTTTCCCTGTTTTAATTTCGTTTTTACTATAAATAGTAAGTTTAAGTTTGATTATAACTCTTCATCCGTCGAGCTTTAGTAGTTGCGCCCAACGTGAAAAGAGCTTAGAATAATTAGGAGAACGGTTTGGTGAAGCCAAATAGAACACTTACTATTTTTGGCCGAAAACCTTGTGCACTAGTAGACATCACGACCGTCTATAAATAGTAAGTTTACTATTTATAGTAAGTCGCGGATTCTAAGAGTTTGAGTTGTAGTTTGATTCTAATTTCTTTCCCATTGCTTGATACCCCTATTTAAAGGGTTGTGAACTCGTTTTTATTCATCAATTAATCAATTTCAAATTTATTAGAATTTATTTCTATTTTCTGCTTTCTTTCCTCATGGATTCGAGAAGTCTCTGTGAGGAGTTCAGAGAAGCTCCGTGGATTCGGAGTAGTTATCCTCATCACGTTCATCCCTGCGTCAAACATTTACTTAGATGGACTTTGCCCTGATTATGGGCCTAAAGTGTGGACCTTATATCTCTAAGGAATTTAAAGTGGGAAGAAAGATAATCAAGAAGAGTTACGGAAAACATCAAGAAGAGTTACTTACGGAAAACATATGTGGTGAAGGAGTATTTGAAAGAATCTTTTCTTTCACTGCGCGGGACAAACAAACACACGGATGCAACAAAGCTGGCGCTATTGATGTGTGTCGAGAATCTAATAGTTAGGGGGAGAAAGATAATCAAGAAGAGAAGAAAGATAATCAAGAGAGTTACTTACGGAAAACATGTGTGGTGAAGGAGTATTTGAAAGAATCTTTTCTTTCACTGCGTGGGACAAACAAACACACAGATGCAACAAAGCTGGCGCTATTGATGTGCGTCGAGAATCTAATAGTTAAATTTTCAAGTAAGAATGGTTGTGTAAACACACAAACAAACAAACATACACTATCAATGGCCATTGGGAGCCATTAAAAGTGGCTTCATTGACTAAAAGTTAGTAGGTTTTACTTAGGAAGTATTGATTCATTGTCCATTTCTCACTTCTATTGAAAAAGAAACAAATGTTGTTACTCATAGGTTTTGATGTCTTGTCCATTTCTCTTATCTATCGAGAGAGAAACACCTTTACTTTGAAAGTTTCAATGCATTGTCCATTTCTCATATTTATCAAGAATATGCGGTTACAAAAATTTTAAGAGCATTCTACGTTTGAATTTTATTTTTTATTAATAATAACTTATGTTATACTATAAAAATATGATAATATATGTTGTACTGTTACATTGTCCTCATTGAGGGACACCTCGAGCTCATGTTTTCTTTCATGTTATTTAAATAGTTATTATTATAAAGAAAGATTGGAGTTTTCTATGATGACCGATGGAAATTAAGAAAATCAAATTATGAAAAGTTTCTTAAGATCAGGTGAAGATTGGGTACTACGGAGCTTGTCCTGAGTTTATTTAAATAGTTATTATTATAAAGAAAGATTGGAGTTTTCTATGATAATTGATGGAAATTAAGAAAATCTAAATATGAAAAGTTTCTTAAGATCGGGTGGAAATTGGGTACTACTCGTCTTGTCCTGAGCTCAACATACGCAGGGCTTTGATGGGCCACGGTGATCTATTGGTTTTATCCACACTGTTCAACCATTTTGCCATATCATTTTAGAATGTTCAGTTTAAAAATGAGACGTGTGAACTGACAGTGGTGTGTACTAACATGTTTTTAAAAAAAATAAAAAATGGTCTAAAAATGAGGCAGGTCTAAAGCTTAAGTGGACCAAAAAGAAAGAATTAAATATTTATAGTCGAAAACTTCTTCAGAGCATGGAAGTTTTAGATGAACTTATATTTGTGTTGACTTTATGGACAAGTTGGATGGAAAATAAACATTACAGTGGGTCCTAGGAAGGTTTCAGCGGTGGGCATCATTATCACTACTATTTCCTGTGCTGTGGTCTACTTGAACTTTGGATCTACTTCAATTTTTTTTATTAATACCTTAAAATGGTATGTCGAAATAGATGAACGGTATGGATAAAATGCATAAATCACGGTGGGCCCCACAGAGCCTCCGCCTGTGCCAAGCTCGGGACAGGCGGGGGAGTACCCTATCCGCGTCCCCTGAGATCATGCCAGCTGCTAGAACTTGTGCTAATCCAACGGTTGTAAGTTGAGATGACCGAAGCTTCCAGAAGACCGTACAACAGGGGGCGTATTGACTCTTCCATCCACAAGTCACACCGGTAAGCTTGTCAGGTGTCTCTTTTATCCCTCTTCCTTAGCTGGTAGATAGAATAAAGAGGAGTGGGCCCCACGAAAGAACTTGCGGAGTGTGTATGCAATAGATGTCTACCATAAAGAGGAGTGGGCCCCACAAAGGAACTTATCGAGTGTGTATTCAATGGATACCCCGCCCTCTGATGGGAATGCGTGGACAGTTAAACCCTGAAATTTCACCTTGCACTCGATCGGATGTTTTTCAGGATATAGTAATTAATATACACGGCTTTTCAGCTTTGACAAGTGGAGCCATAGCTAGGTAATCCAGACCGTTGGTATGCTCTATGGATGTGTTGTTCCACAAAAACTATTCCGGATTGGAAAATCCTGGCAGTTGAATGTGAACCTCTGCAATATTTCTCTCGTAAACCGTCTATTCATACTGCACAATTCGAAAGTTAATATTGCCCTGTTTAGTATGATTTCAAATCATAGTCTATCCAAGACGCATTCTAATAGACGGACGGTCCGGATTACTAAGATAAGGAATTCAGACAGCAGAAATGAAAACCCGAGTAGATATTGAAGCCTCGGGCCGAGTATCATATGATTGCTCCATCGCAAAATGCGCGGAATCCGCCAAAACGATTTACACGTGAAAATGCTCGATTCCAGGTGCGTGGGATCCTTTCCGTGTTTGATACTCTGGCTCAGGATGACGCCTCATACACAGGTAATCGGAAATGGTATACGTGGCATATATTAACTCAAATTAAACCGGATAAACTGTAGAACACACTATTTTGATCCAAAAAAAAAAAAAAAAACCTAACCTCTAATTTCGTGGACTCTTTTTTATTGAAAGAAGACGATTGGATTTTTTTCATTTAGAACCGTCCAGTAAATATCCAACAATCTGATAGTTAGGTAACCTGATAAAAGTAATTTTTTTGTTCATGTTAATTCTAAAAAGAAATTCATATTTCGGACGATTTAATTTAAATATTTAAATATAAATTATTAAATTTATAAGCGCCTGTATATCATGCATCACAGTCCGCCAGAGTATCAAAGTTTATCACTTACAAAGGCGGAATAATATGATTAATCAACTTGAGGATGTCCACTCTGTCCTCGGGCTTTGAGTTTGTGAAATTGTGGGCCATTTTTGGTGATCTAAACCATTGATTTGACGGCCTTATCATAGATAAGTGATCCACAAAAACCCCATAATCTAAACCTTTGGATTGGTCACGAACTAGACGGTTAACATGAAAATGTAGCAACGGTTCATAATGTTTGAAAGAAAAGCCTAAGATGGTAAGATGTGACCTCTTGATCTAGAAGATTTTTGGGACCCTTCCATCAACTTCGGGTCACAGAAGATGAACGGTCTGGATCATCAAGCCGTTGGTTATGCATTTGCTGATCACTCAAAAGTACTCCATCTGTCCAATTGTCATGAAAATCCATAAGGTGCAACTTCAAGCCTATGGCCCACCAAGAAGTGATTCTTTGATTGAAACCCTTTGGCAACGACCATGAATACGACTGGACGGTGGAGATGGTGTCATCGTGTTTTCCACGCACTCATCTACCCCATATTTTAAAAGAGAAAAGCAAGTCTACTCAAACTCGTGCACTCACCTCACACTTGGAAACGATGGACACGTGTTCTAAATTACACTATTCATCAGGCGATCTCTGCTGCATGAGTGCTATGTTGGACAAATCAGACTGATCAGATCATCAGACGAGCAACAGCTTCTTATAAACCGTTCATTTGTATCACAAACATGTGGCCCACCTGGTCATCATATCAGCGTCATTTTTTAGACATGGTACCTACGCAGTGGAGATCGCCTGATGAACGGGTCTGATCTCCTACATATATCTGTGACTTCCACGTGTCAGATCGAGTGAGTACACTTGGCATTGATTTGGTAGAATCGCATGTAGCATCACGACCATTTAATGTTGTGTCCTCTTCCAGACGTCGCGAATGGATTTTCAATGTTTGCCACCGAACCTTGACTATTTAAAGCTTCTAGATACACAGATTGAGAAAAAAATGATTTGCTACAATACATACCTATTATTTTTATAAGATCAGGCGGGACAATGATCGTTAAATCTACGGTAGTAATTCATTGATCAAAACCATTTAGATTATGGGTCCCATTTTGGATGGACGTACTTAAAAATAAACTCAAAGATTGGATCATTTAAACATTTTGATCATTTAACCAATATCTCATTAACCGTTTTTTAAGCCAATGATTGAATTTTGGGATCTTCCTATTCTTCATGATTTTCAATACACCAACCATCAGTTGCTTATCTCGTTATATCAACGGTCTGGATCACCAAACTTGATGTTAGATCCAACGGCTATAGTTGTGATGTATCCTGTGAAAAAAGGATGGCGAAGTACTGTAGCAAACCGGAAAGGGTTCGACTTTAGCTGCACCTCATCATGTTTGGTTGTTTATTATTAGACCTGCCCGAGCTGCCACGTGTCAAAATCTGACATCAGGTTGTGGCTGTCTAGTGTAATCAAGAGAAACCAGGAGAATGCGGTGGCTGAGAAATTTTGTACGTTGCAATTTCAAAGCATGGGCCCCACTCTAGATGGGCCATATTCTCCGATCAGATCTATTTGATTGGATGATCCTAACCTCTGATTAAAGGGCATCCGTTTGTTGAATCCGGAACGTTGATTTCTCATTTTATATCGTTATGTGTTCTTACAATAATCACCCTACATGAAATTGGCATTTAAATGGTCCACAACATTAATCTGGACCGTTCACTGAGTTTGCGCCCAATTTTCATGAGCCACCTGTCCAAACCCCCATATTAAATTAACAGGGACCGTCCTTTTTTTTTTTGTCCGTTGATTCAATGGATATCATGATCATGTTGATCTGGTTCCGTAAAGGCAGCCTATGAAAAATAGTTCGAAAAGATGGAAGGTCCAGATTCACTCCTGAGCTGTCCACGGTTCCAATACACGTGATATGTGCACCACGTTAACAGATGATTATTCCTTTTTACAAAAGATAAGGTACCTTATTTTACTGACACGTGCAACATCTGAAGGTTACCTATGTAACGGAACACCGTCCGTCCGTCCATTTATTGACATTTTGGTCACTGCTTACGGAAGGGGTGGAAAAGTCAAATAGAAAGAACTGAAACCTTCAGTGCACCATTTTCCACCGTCCGATTGTGACCATATGTGGGGCCCACTATCTCCGGTATAAAGACACCGAGAAAATAAAGGTTAAATTCCATAAACCGTGGCTTGTACGTCGAGCTTTGTGAGCCGTCCCACTCACACGCTGGCACACGTGCTAATATGGAACATGTGTGCGAGATCTGAACTTTCCATCAGGTGGGGCTACATTGGTTAGATCTGCTGACCTAAACATCGGGCCATTTCACGCCTCTAGTGGGCCACCGCACAGAAGACAAATGGACGGTCAATAAATTGTTTTAATCGTCGGTCGTAAATTATGGCCCACCTAAGAGGTGAAACGGCCTGATTTGCATGCAGAAGATCCAAGCATTGATTCAAACCAGATAGAAAGCTCAGATCCGTCACACAACATGTGGCACACGTGTGACTCAACTTAGACCGTCCAGATCGTGGGACCCACTTATAGATACGCCATAATCACAACATAGGATTAATGCGACTGACCTCTGATTAGTTGGGCCCAAGTGTCCATAAACGACTGATTGGAACATCAGTTTAATTTGATTTATGACCCATTTAAAGTGGGGCTCACGGTCTAATTTGACTTGCATATGTGCTATGTACGAACGCCTCCCTCCACTTGCAAGAGTAAGGTGACGGTACCCTTACTTTCTTGTTTCTGGTGTTGATTTGTTACTGTAAATAAAGTATGTTATGTCATCGACTCGTGTGTAGAAATATGATTGGTTGGAGTCACCGCTAGATAAGTGATGCGTAAAATCTATCGTCATCTAGAAACCGTATAATTGCTTATGTGTCGGAGTAACTCACGGTTTTCTAACTCAAATAACTCATGCGATTGGTCTGCGATCGTAAATTATTAGTAAGGGAATCAGTGACGGAAAGTGAAGGGATTAAGTACCATTTTCTACTCGCAAAATGTATAGTGTTTACTTTACGAGATTTTACAATTTTGGAGAATTTAACGGAGTTTCAGTATTTTATATTTAGTCGTGCTTCGCATAAATCACAAGGGCTGAACATGCAAAAATTAAAATTAAAAAAAAAAAACTATCTAGCATTACATCATAAAGCCATGCGACACCGGATAGACAAATAAAGTAAAAATATAGTGAATAAAATAAGATTTCTAACTAACCTTGCTTCGTAGGATTTAAGATACCGAACAGGTAAATAAAGTTTTTTTTAAAAATGAAAGATGACGAATAATATAAAATGAGATAAACGTGAATACAATTAATGCACTTAGAATATATGAAGTATAATGCGAATTCAATAAAATGGATAAATTCTTAGTTTTAATGATTTCTTTGATATCCGTTTCTATCTCTTGTGTTGAGCAGCATGTCGGTATGTTAAAAATCTTTAAGGCACATTGGGCAGTACCTCCAGGTGAACTCTAACCCTCAAAGTTTCTCTATATTTTTCCATCTCTCTTTATACTCTCTATTTTTTTTTTTTTCTCTTTCACTCCCTATTTTTTTTTTATTCTGTTCCTCTCTCTGGCTTTGTATCTCTCTATGTATTGTTCATCGAATCCTTATAAAGACGTTAGCAGCCAAAATCTGCTTCCAACAGCCGTAATGCCTCGATCCGCATTGTGGGCACCTACCCGATTAATATTATATATATATATATATATATATATATATATATATATATATATATATATATATATATAACTATTATTTTTAATTTTTTATGTCAAATGTTTAAATACTTATATTTTTTTCGTTACTTGTCTGTTTTTCGTAATCTTAATTTTATTAGAAAGGTAATCAAATAAGCTTTTTAACAAGATTAGAAGCACTTTGATCGGACCTCGTTTGACGTGTTAAAAGTACATTTGTCTATTATATGAAATCGGTTTTTTACAATTTAACCAATAGTCTGTTTTTGATGATCTTATGATCATTGAAAACGTCGCTTGATAAGTTTTTAAATACAATTGAAATCACTTCAATCAGATCCTGTTTGACTAGTTTAAAGTGCGGACAAAAGTTTTATGATTTTAGTCGTTCGACAAAGCATGATTTTGATAAACAGTCAGATCTTCTTGATCATGACCCGAATTGGAGGAAACTTAAATTTATTAGGAAGATCATTTAACCACATTTCCAATTAATCAAAAATCATATTGATAGTCAAAATTTATCCTCAATAATACCATGGCCACTTTGTATATATAGGACAATTATCTTTTCCTCGATATCGAATATATGATCTCTTGTGCCTCAACACAACGCTATTCTGGAAGACTAAGTGGTAAAGAGAGCGATCTATGGATAGAGAGGGTTCGTTTTATCTTTTTTCATACATCAACTATGACATACAGAGAATTTCTGAAGTTTTAGAGTCTAGATGCATAGCCGTGCCCTATTCGCTACTGGATTTGGTGCTAGTCGATCGGATCCGTTGGTTGTATCTGACACGTGCTGAGTATACTCTTATTTTGATCCGTTTGATTTTTCATTGATCTCTAAGTCACCAAGAGATAATTTATCGAAGTCAAGTTGAAATTTAAAGAATAACCTGTCCTTAATTTAAATGGGTGTATGTGTACAATTTATGACTCGATGAAAATCCGAAAAAGCCATGTGTATTAGAGCAAGCCCATCTTTTCCGGCACTAAATTCTCCCACGTGCCACCCTGGCATACGTGTGTAAGATCCAAGCAACTCATCAAGCGATAGCCCGGCATGCGACTTGCCGACTGTTGATCAGATTATCTTAACTGTGCGGCCCTTTCATATTGGTGCGACTTGCCTGATTATCGGATTTGCATGATCCTTTACAAGGACATCTAAGCTGTGGGACCTTTACGATGAACGGCTTGGATCAAAGTTCAGCAAAGTGGGCACATGCGAACGGTGAGTGCAGACATCTCCAGTCAGAAGATTTGTTGTACGTTATTCATTGAATGCTTCTATGCTCCACACATATCTTCACCTCACCCGTCTTTTGTCATTTACTCGATCATATACGCAAGTAGCGTCCACAATTTGGACCCACCGTGCTACTTTTCCAGCTAACCCTTAATTTATATCTAAATGTTGTCATTGGACAGCCAATCAGTATCATTTATGTGTATATATAAAGAAATGCTTGGGTCCTTGCTCTTACTCCGGTGGTAGACTCTCAGGAGTTTCGACACCTGGTTCAGGGTTCAAGTACCCATAGGTGGTGAAAATGGTTGAGGGTTCGGGTACCCATGGGTGGTGCAATTCCACCACATAGAATGGTGCGCGTTTTGTTTTGTTTTTTCCTTTATCTAGTACAATTGTGTGTGTGTGTGCATATATATATATATATATATATATATAGAGAGAGAGAGAGAGAGAGATATGCTCACAGGGTAAAACCATCCTCGTGACTTCTTCGGTAAAACCATCCCCGCAACTTCTTCTGTAAACTTTTTCAGAACTCATCTCCTGTCATATGTATCAATATTTACTTCTTCTGTAAGCTTTTTCGGAACTCATCTCCTATCATACGAATCAATATTAGAAAAGTATGCTAACCTCCGCACCTATTCTTAAGAAAACTCGTAAGAATTGAATTTGTCTCTCGTGATATAAGTGCAAGATTTGAACTGTTCATGTGATACAGAACTCCGTGGAATCACTAGAGTCTAACTTTTATCCTGATTTAATACTTTAGTTGTCCATGAAAAAACAAAAAAAGAAGAAACAAATCAAGAGAGAAAACTACATTTTCACATAGCCCACCAAAGTTTTGAATCAGAATAAAAGTTGAGCCGAAGAGGTTTTGCAAGGTGCTGCATTACATATAAAGTTAAGATCTTGCACTTAGATAACAGGAGATAGTTCTCGAAAACTCTACGGTCACGTGGGAGTTGAGACATACTAATTTTAGGGTGGGACAACTTTGGTGGAGGAGGAAGGCGTCATACAGCTACTAAATTATCCTATCTCTTTTTATTATTTTTCTTTATTTCCTCTCGTCTTTAATTCAACGAAGACCGACTGGTCCGCCTCCTTGAAGGATAGGACTGCCGTTGGTCTTTTCACCAATGAGCTAACCATCTTCTAGAAGTTCGTGTGAGGAGCTTTTTATAGCTTGTGCTTGCTTTTTCACTACCGAGACAACGGTCTCACTCCTCTATAAGGAGAAGTAAGGCACATGGCACACATGGAGCCGCCACATGTGTTTTACAAACCGGACAGTAAATAAACTATTCAGGGATGGATGCATTGACTGGCACAGGTGGGCTCTATCATATTTGAATGTGAAATCCACTCCCTATATCAGATGGGTCAGACCACGTTGGGGCTAAAACAGGGCCCAAAAATCAGACCTATTTATAATTTAGGTGGGCCACACAAGTAAAAATCACGAAGGGTGCATACCCTCCAAACTGTTTTCTCTTCCTGTGGCCTACCTGAATCACGGATGTAATGGTTGGGGGTAGATTTCATATAATTATAGTCAGGATGAGTCCTTAAAAAAAATGTAGATGTCTCTCTTCCAACCGTTTAAAAATATCATAGGCTCTAAAATAGGGTATATGGGGGTGGACTTAGGGCCAGGGTGCAAATATCAGGCTCATTCATCAGATCAGGTGAAAGTGCTGAGAAGGAACGCCCACCCTTGGATTTACCAGGACCCACTTAATGTGAAGGCTTGTTTTTTAACATGGCCCTTCATCCATGGCAGATGAAGAGGTGAAGGGGCTGAACAGTCCAAATTACACACATGGCACAAGGAGCCCCGTACAGAATCAAGGATGGCGTCCCCCTCTCAACTGTTTCCTTTGGTGTGGCCCACCTGAATCACAGATTGACCTGATTTCTGAGCCTCCAGCCTAACTTAGCGGGCCCACAACAGTTGGTGGGCTCCAGAGCTCTAAACCATTATGAGTGGGACCCACTCTGATATTTTACTTGAATGAAGTGAAAATAAAAATACTTGTGGGCATTAAATCCCCACCGTTTTCTGTGGCTTGATCCACTTGAGCCATTTTTGGGCTCATACCCTAAAATTAGCTGCCAAAACAGATGGACAGCATGTATAAAACACATCCATCATGGTGGGCCCCACAGCTTGGGCCACGTAGTTCCACAGAGATATCCCTGTGGCGGATGCTGAAGGCAATCAGCTTCCCCTAAACGGGCCCATTGACCAAAGAGCCAGGCTCAGAACCATCTGTTTTGGTCCGCCATGAGCCCGGGCCAGGCATTAAAGGACTTGGGCCTGGGCCCACAATGCATGTTGACTGCCATAGTAGAAAGAACTTACAAACAGATATCAGAAATAAACATGGATTTTTTGGGTGCTACACTGCTTCATTTCGGTGGTGGTGGGCCCTTAGATCAATAGTCTGGAACACCAAACAATGGGCCCCACATAGGTGCAAGATCTAATCCATCCGTCAGGTGCATGTTTCCAAAAAATAAAATCTGGTCCAATCAGCCTATAGGCCCCAATATTGGAATCCAGTACATCTGTTTTACTAATTGTGGCCCACTTGACCAGTGGATCAACCTGATTCTTGGGCTAGCGAATCAATATAGCGGTGGATGGATTGGATCTTGGACCTATTGTGCCATGGTGGTACATATGTGGCGTATACATCAGCTTTATTGCATACGTGTGTGGGCTTAGCAAAGCTCCTAAACATCTTCATCATAACTTTAATGGATGATCTAGACCGTCGATTTGATTGGCTCACCATGGATGTGAGGCTCCCCAATAATCCCCCATAATGGAAGACTCTAACTTTGATGGATGGCCCGCAATTTGAGATTTAAGAAATAAAAAATAAGTGGAGCAACAGTCTACCAATATCAAGGGCTAGGATGACAAGCATGCACGTTCTGTGGTCACTTTAATACTCCATATCACTTAATGGAACTACAAAAGCTAGAGATGTCTTTGCATATAAAGAGGATCCCATCAAGTATTGAACAAGGCCAACATGGGGATTAGTTTCTTCTTGCATAGCCAGTCAGATGACTTGATCGAACCAACCATCATTGTTTTAGCATGGTTGCCCATGAAGAGTGTGAAGGACTGAGTGAACCAAAGTATTCAAAACCGATTACTTAACTGCTGTTACGTAACCATAACGATTACAACCGTTACACGTTATAGGGTCGAAACGGCTGTAACAGCCGTTGCAGAAAAAACAAGCCATAACGCCTTGTCATGGACTGTAACGGGCTTATAACAATTTTTTTTAAAATAAAAAACGGCTGTAATAGCCATAACAGCTGTTATGGCCTGTATCATAAAGGTAACAGTAGTGACAATTACGGCCAACATTAACGTTTTGGATCACATTGGAGTGGATGGTCTTGATTCATGATCCAACTGCCCCACATGTCTAGTATACATGAATTGCTCAAAGTATTCAATTAAATATGCCAAACCCACACTGAGACAAATCATAGGACAGGCAAACTACATAGGTGTGGACCCATTCAGGGATACACATGGGTCATGTCAACTTGATGGGCATTGGAACGGAAACGGATGGGCTACTCCTGCCACCGGGCTGACCGGCCCGTGGGTGGTTTTTGGTGTTCTGTGGGCCCCACCATGATGTATGTATTTCATCCATTCCGTTCATCCATTTTAACAGATCATTTTAGCACTTAATCCTAAAAATGAGAGGGATATAAACCTCAACTGACCACACAACAGGAAAACAATAGTGATTGGGTATCCACCATTTAAATGTTCCTAAGGCCCACTGTACTGTTTATTTGACATCTAATATGTTGATTAGGTCATGCAGACCCAGATGAAGGGAAAAAACAAATATCAGCTTGATCCATAACTTTTAGGGCTCCCAAAAAGTTTTTAATGGTTTTAACACTGTTTCCTGTAATGTGGTCTACTTGATACTGGGATATACCTCATTTTTGGTCTCATATGATAAAATGATCTAGAAAAATAGATGGACAGCATGGATGAAATACATACATCATGGTGGGGTCCACAGAGCACCAACCACCAGCCAATGGCTGGTGGCAGGGGCAGGGCCCACATGGGTCATGTCGACCTGATGGGCATTGGAACCGGCCTGATTATAAAGGGATCTGGATTTGAAATTGGAGCCACTGTGCAGTTCTGCATCCAAAAAATGGCCCCAATTATCAAATGGGTCGAGTCTGAACCTCTTAAAGATGACCCATCAACCCATCGTGAACTGGAGTTCTAAATGGGTCAGTTTCTGACCCTCTTAAAGATGATCCAATTGACCAATCATAAATCTAAGTTTTAAATGGGCCAGATTCAGACCAGCCAAAAAAGGGACTGCAGAGGCCCAACATATTGTTGAAGTGATGAAGTCTCTTGATATACATTGATACACCCTACTTTTAGACCGTAAGCTTTTACAGTAAATGGATGTTTGACATAGTATTAGATTGAAAGGTACTATGTTGGAATCTCGAGAAGAGCGGATATGCCTTGCTAATATATTATAAAACAAATACATCACGGTGAGCCCCACCAGATGATGGCCTGGATCGCATACATATCAGTGATTGAGATCTAAGAATTAAGATTTAACTCATAGGAACCGTTTTCCCAACAAAATGCCGCCAGATGGTTCAAACTTAAACTTGTATGATAAAAAAAAGGACAGAAAAAATAAAAATAAAAATAAATAAATAAATAGGGCGCTTTATGATGTTAATGGGCAGGCTTAGCCCTAAACCAAAGGTTCAGTTGTTAAACAGGTGGGCCTGGACCTGAGTTTTAGGGCCATTTAATAATTGGGTTGGGCTCACTTGTCCAAGACGGGCCCATTGTCAACCCTAAAATCTGTCCCCAATAAATGAGGAGCTCAGATGTCTATTTGATAGTTCTTTTGTTGAAGTTTCTAGCCATAGAAGTCAGGGTGCCATAGGACCTTGCTAGCGAAAAACTCAATCCTAGGTAGTCAATGGGCTGGGTTTGACCTTAGCCCAACCAAATGTCGTCTAAGCCCTAAACCTAGCCTGAACCTAGCCCTGATCAAAGGTTTAAAATTGTCTTAATTAATTAATTTTTATTATTAGTAATTTTATTTTTTTGGTGTCCTCAATCAAATGAGTCCAAGCCTAGCCCAGACACTAAGCCCGACCGCTGCAAATATCTCACTTCCTAAGATGAGCTCCCCGCTAGGATTCCAATCTTGACAAGAAGAGGTAGTGACATCTGATGCGATACCATACAACGAGGTGTGGGAGGCACTCGGTCCTCTGGATTTTCAAGGGCCACCGAAGGCACATCGGATTCCATGCGACGTGTGGTGCTCTTCCAGTCATTGGACCCTACCTCCAACTAATCTGTTCTAGAATGGGCAGGTTGTTAAACAGAAAAAATAACTCTTTCTGAGGACCGCACCGACATATCCGGACTTTTTAACGTTGTCGTCAATCGCCACGTCTTAGTTCAAGAATTTTAACACAATTCCCTTTCGAAGTTTACATGGTGCACACTCTCTGATGGGCTTCCTCTATCTCTTAGGATCGACTAACCCATGTAAGTGTCGTTCACATGGAACCTTTCCCTTCTTTGGGCTTCGAAGTTCTCATTTGAATATTTGTCATTACTACCAAGATTCACATCGACGGCTGCTGTTGAGACTCATATAATGCATAATTTTCTCCATTTACATCTTGGTTTTATGAACATGAATTAGCTTAATGTTCTATTTTACTCATGTATGTGTTGCAAGGTGAATTTAAGAGCTTGGATTGAAAAATAGTATTAAAAAGCATGGATTTGATGCTCAAGAATCACCAAGGCAAGGGATGGATCTTAAGAGACGAAGATTGAAGAATTCGCATGCCAAAGATCTAAGAAAACCAAGTGAGGAATGAAAACAATCGAAGATTTGAAGTGAAGAATTCTGAAATCGTCCTGAAAAGTGTATTTTGAAGCTCTGAAGTCTATTTTGAAAAACTGTGCAGCGTAAAGACTATTTTAACCAAACTATGTAGCGAGAAGTCTATTTTGAAAAACTACGTAACGTTGAGGCAGTTTCTAGAGTTTTCCAACTCCGTACAAAAATTGGAGTTCCCCACTTATAAATAGGGCTTTTTAGGGCATTCCTAGGGATCATTCAAGGCATCCCAAAGCAAAATTTAGGGTTTTTAAAGAGTTTTTAGTTTTATTAAAACTTTATAAGTTGTTTTTTTATTTGCATTGTAAATCTTTTCTATTTGCATTTTTCTTTCTTGTTGCTTTTTATTTATGTAATTTAATTATATTTTTCTAAGTTCCTTCTAGCCCAAGCTAGAAGGGAAGCACATGGGTTTAATAATTCTTTAAGTTATGATGATTGTTGTTTTAATGATGAGAAGGATGGTGTAGGCATGTTACCTATTGTTTAGGTTTTGTTTTTTTTCTCTTGTGAGATCTATATGTTTCCATCATATGAGACCCACATTGATGGATAGGCTTACCCTATATCAATCAGATTTCCTAGATAGGAGAGGTTCTCAACCTGTTATATTTCTTTGATTTTCATTATCTCATTGATATTGAATTTTTAAAATCACTGACGCTCGAGAATATATATCAATGGTGCAAATTCATAATTTTCTAATATTTTATATCACTTATTAAAATATTTAAACTGTTTTATTTTCCAATTAGGCTGACCATTAGAGCTGGGCATCGGACCGAGTTGGATCGGATTCGGTCCAACTCGACTTGGTTCGAAATTTGCAGGGTGTGATCCGAACTCGATCAGATCCGGTGCCGGATCCGAGTCATCAGACTTGAACAGATCCGAACTCTGCTGACTTAGAACCGATCCGAGTCTTAACTCGGTCAAGAAACCCGAGTCAGATCAGATTGGGCAAAGTTGGGATCGTTCATTTTTTCAATGGTATGAGAATCATTATTCTCATTGTTTCCTATGGTGCGATGTACTTGATTATTGAATATACTTAAAATTTAATATCAATCCCTAAAATGATATGGAAAAACTGATGGACGGTGTGGATAAACTAAAAAATTCAAGACAGGCCCCACACAAGCTCACACCAGCTTATAGCTTCCCGAAGAAGCTTCAAGTCTCGTAACTTCCTGAAGAAGCTTCAAGTACAGTGCTAGGGATAGGGTGTACTAACAAGCTAACAAAAGAGGGGGGAAAAAAATGTACAGTAGCCTGGTAGCAGAGGCAAAAACGAAATTATTTTTAAAGAAGAGATGTTCTGGTGCTTTCGGGTGCACTGTTAACTTATAGTGCTCCTGTTTGTATCAGTTTACTTGGACCGTCTAATCGATTAATCTGAACTGTCCATTAAGTCCAGGACACAATTCATGGGCTATCATGTAAAAATGGAACTAATCATATGATCCAATCATCATTGGTTAGGATTGCATAAACAATAGTGATTCTTTAGAATCATAAGCAATCCATGATAGTCCTAACGAACAGATGGATTATATTTTCGATTAGACCTATTTTTGTGAAGTTAGTCTTGACCGTCGATTTAAAAGGCCATTGATTGAAATAATAGAACCTGTTATATTGGCATGATATTTGCATGAGAGCCATTAAAATTAGCATCACACCTAATGAACAGTCTAGATTAATGGATTAGACTATCTAAGTGTCCATATGCAACTAGGAGCATGATATCTTATATACCCGAGAGCACTGCAGCATTTCTTTCTAAAAATAATAGCTGACACCGGCTATAGCAGCTCTAGGCACGTGTCATGCGAAGACGAGCACTGACGCTCCTCGAGCTCCGAGTTGTAAGAACGGGTGGGCCGCGAATTAGGCTACTGAAGTGAAGTCACCTAGTTCTGTGGGCCCCACTATGATGTATGTGTTGTATCCATACCGTCCATCCATTTTGAGATATCATTTTAGAATATGAACCAAAGAATGAAGCAGATAAAAATTTGTAGTGGACCCCACCACAGAAAACAGTGGGGAGAGTGATTCCCACCGTTGAAACTATCCTATGGCCCACCATAATGTTTATTTGAAATCCAACCTGTTTAAAAGTTAAAAAGGACATAAAAGAAGGGAAAACACAAATATCAGGTTGATCTAAAACTTTTGTGGCTTTTAGAAGTTTTTAATGGTGGGCGTCACTGCCCCACTGTTTTCTCGGCTGGGGTCCACTGGAGCTTTGGATTTAACTCATTCTTTGGATCTTGCCCTAAAATGATCTCTCCAAATGGATGGATGGCGTGGATACAAAACATACATCATGGTGGGGCCCACGAAACTTAGTGACGTCACTTTAGTAGCAACTCTGGCTACTAACCTGTCAGTAGCTAATCCGTGCCCGATTAAAGAGAGAAAGAGTTGCAGAGACAGATAGAGAGAGAGAGAGATTTACCCCGGCCAGTGGAGATTGGGATCGAGAAGATTCGGGGATTCCGGATCCAGCGCGGCGAGCATTCTTCAGGTGCGGGTAGGGTAAAAAACAGGTTGCAAAGGAGGGTTTGAGATCTACGGGTGCGGGTAGGCGGCGAGCGTTCTTCGGGTGCAGTTAGGGTAGGGTAAAAAAAAGGAGTCAGGTAAAACTTAAAAGTGTATATATATATATATATAAAACTTAATAAATACGGTCCGGATTGGATCGGTCCGAATCGGATCCAATTGAATTGGTTTACAGATCGGGTCAGTTCGGAATGGGTGCTATCCGTACCCGACCCAAAAATGTTTCGGATATGGATGGAGCTACCCGATCCTGACTGATCCAGACCATCAGTTCTGTTCAAATCGGGTCGGATCCACCAGATCGGATATAAAATGCCCAGTTCTACTGACCATAATGCTCAGATCCTAATTATGTTATCCAAGTCATCATGATTTTGGAACATTAACCTATGTGTGGAACTTTGAAGCTTGAGTGTTATTTTATTCAGTTGAATTACATCCATTCAAAAATCTCAAAATCAAATCATCAGTTTAGTTTTTATTACTTAGTTTGTTATGCATTTGATTTTTTTCTTCTCACAATTCATCTCCCTGTGGGATCGACCCTGTATTCACGGGATACTACTTACGAACCTCTGCACTTGGAGGCAAGCAATCAGCCGCACCACCCTAGCTTGCGCCAAAGGTTTCGCAGCAGCCGTTGTGCCCTCTTACTCATCGGGGCATGTCACTCGCCCCGATGGCCGGGTATGGATCATGCGCTTCAGCGCCATTCATTTTCGGGGCTAGTTGATTCGGCAGGTGAGTTGTTACACACTCGTTAGTGGATTTCGACTTTCATGACCACCGTCTTGCTATCTTAATCGACCGACGCCCTTTGTGGATTCTAAGTTAGCGTGCAGTTGGGCACCGTAACCTAGCTTCCAGTTCATCCTACATGCCAATTTTGCTTACCAAAAATGGCCCACTTGGAACTCTCAATTCCAAGGCGCAGCTCAAAGAAGCAGTCACGTCGTCTTACCTATTTAAAGTTTGAGAATAGGCTGAGGGTGTTCCGCCGCCGATGCATCTAATCATTGGCTTTACTCGATAAAACTCACTCGTGTGCTCCAACTATCCTAAAGGAAACTTCAGAGGGAATCAACTACTAAACTGTTCGATTAGTCTTTCGCCTGTATACCTAGGTCAGACGAAAGATTTGCACGTCAGTATTGATGCGGTCCTGCACCAGAGTTTCCTATGGCTTTATCCCACTCAGACATAGTTCACCATCTTTCGGGTCCCGACAGGCATGTTGTCACTCAAACCTAGAGTTGGCACAAGCCGACTCGATTCGGCGGGTCCGATCCAATCCGAACCGAACTGAACCAAAGGTTTGGATCGGTGTGATTCGAGTTGGATCAGTCAGATCCGACCGTTCATCTGATCAAGTTTGAATTGTGGTCAATCCGGACTGATCTGAACCGAATGGATCCGATCCGATTTAGAGTGATTCTTATGAATATTTATCACATATATTTATCTTATGAATAGGTTGGATGACAAATAAACATCACTGGGTCCTTATAAATTTTTCAATGGTAGAAATCAATACTTATACTTTTTCCTATGGTATAGTCCACTTGAGATTTGGATATGCATCAATTTTGTGTTTAACTACTAAAATGATCTGAAAAAATGAATGGACGGCGTGGATAAATCACATGCATTCACGGTGGGCCCCAACAGAGTTTACTCAGTACGATAAGAGCCCACTGAGTTACATGCACAGCACGTCAACACAAGCAGCAGCTTACAGCTGCCAGCTGGTGTAAATACGTGTTGTGTAAAGACAAGCCCACTGAGTTACGTGCACAGCATGTCAACACACATAGCAGCTTATAGCTGCCAGCTGGTGTAGATATGTGTCGTGCAAAGACAAGTAGAGACGTGTCTCGAGCTCTGAGTTGTACGAACAGCTCAAATGAGATCAAAATTACATGGGCCCCACAATGATGTATTTATTATATACATACCATTTATCCATTTTTTTATATCATTTTAGAGCATTTGAAAAAAAAAAATTGAATCATATCTAAAGCTCAAATGGACCATACTGAAAATAGCAGCGAGGATAATGATTTTCACCATTAAAAAATTCATAGGACCCACCATAACATTTTTTTTCATCTAATCTATTAATAACGTTAAAAATACATGGATGAAAAGGAAAAACAAATTTCATATTAATCCAAAACTTTCGTGATCACCAAAAAGGTTTCAATGGTAAACGTTCAATCCCCCACTGTTTTTTGCAGTGTGATCCAATTGATCTTTAGATTTGTCTTATTTTTCAGCTCAAGCCTTAAGACGAACTCTCCAAATGGATGGACGATTTAGATATAACACATACTTCAATTCATTGTTGATGGCGCTTCTACAAACTATAATTCAAACGGCGCAGCCGTCCGATTCTCAAGTTCGGTCGATCTCAGTTCGCTCACTGTTACTAGAAAAATCCTCATAAGTTTCTTCTCCTCCACTTATTGATATGCTTAAACTCAACGGGTGTTCCCTCCTGACATGAGGTCACCATGAGGACAGTTATAATATATCTATGATACATATCATTATATTGTATAATATTAGATAATCACTGAATATCATATACTGGCATGTTTAATTTATATTATTATAATACCATTTTTTTATTATATATACACATTGTATATAGCCGCATGATATTAGTAAGTGATCATTACAATATTGAATAATATATTATATTAATTAAACCCTTGAGATACTTATCGCGATAAACATCAAATAGCCTGAATTCATATAGTAGGACTGATGGGTTTAACTTTAATAATTTTCTATTAAAGAAAATGGTTTTTCTTTAAAAAGATCGAGATTATATAATATCTTGAGAAGGACCGAGAAGTAGTGTAGATGAATTATCATTGAAGTGGGTCAAACCTGAAATTTTATAATCACATAATTATTATCTCCAGTGTGATTTTATCCATTTTCCGTTGAAAACTATGTCATACCTTACTTATATCGGTAAGTCATTGCTAAGTTGTGTTACAAATCAACACATTTGTACAATTTGAAGTCATTATATATATATATATATATATATATATATATATATATATATATATATATATATATATATATATATATATATATATATATATATATAATATCATAGCTAATCAATTGACAATATGTTAGGATATAATTATAAAAATATATTGATAATTTAATATAATAATCTATTGTATTAATTAAACTCTTGAAATACTTATCATGGTAAATATCAAATAATCCAAATTCATATAGTAAGATCAATGAGTTTAACTTTGATAATTTTTTATTAGATAAAATGGTTATTTTCTAAAAAGACCGAGATTATGTACAATCTTAAAAATAATCAAGAAGTAGTATAAATAAATTATCATTGAGGTAATATGTTACTATATTTAAAATATACAAGGTCATTTATATAGGTCAAAGTCAACTTATGACCTATATATATGGTTACAATTTATCACTATATTCGAGGATTCATATCCCAATAACACTTATCGGGCAAACTGACGGTCATAAGTTGGTTATATGAATATTTTTCTTTTATCTTATTATTACATGTATAAAGTTAACATTGATAGTCATTAACCATTAATATCGTTATAAATATATATAAATCGGTGAATTTTTTATCATAAATTATTATTATTATTAATGGATAATGATCATTTTACCAAATAATACGATGAGTATGACTTGTTATTTAAATGGTAGTTTATATAATAAATACTTATTATATACATATGATAGCTACCATAATAAAATAACAATTAATATATCAGTATAATCTATTATTATGAATCAATTAAGTATATAAGATAGTAATATCAATATTTGTACTTGCTTTAATTTTATCATTATACAGTAATAATTTTAAATAAACATATGGTAATACTATCATATAAAATGAAACTATATTTAAAATATATGAGGTCATTTATATAGGCCAGTTGAGTTTGGTTTACATATATAGTCGCAATTTATCATCATATCCAAGGATTTGTATCTCAATAACACTTATTGGGTGGACCGACAATTATTAGTTGGTTGTATGAATATATTTTTTTTTAATCCTATTACCGTCATGTATAAAGTTAACATTGATAGCCATTGAACATTAATATCGTTATAACTATATATAAACCGGTGAATTTCTTGTCGTAAATCATTATTATTATTAATGGATAATGGTCATTTTACCAAATAATACAATAAGTATGACTTGCTATCCAAATGTAGTTTATATAATAAATACTTATTATGTACATATGATGGCCACCATAATAAAATAGCAATTAATATGTCAATATAATTCATGATTATGAATCAATTAAGGATATGAGATAGTAATTTCAATATTTGTACTTCTTGTTATCATTATATGTTAACACTGTCACATTAAATGTCCAGTAAAATATTAACTTTTAATGCATGATTATAAAATCATGATTAAAATTAACTAAGTAATCCATACAGATTCAATAAAAGCAAAAAAAGTGATATTCTTAATAATTTAAAACTCGCTTTATATTAGTCTCTTTAAAGTGTTACATCTTATTTGGAATCTAATAAGAATAAGATCAAGGTGCTTTAGTGGCCCATAACGACTCTCGGGACGGACTGATCGAACGGGTTCTCCACCATATCATCAAGAAATTCACCCAGACTACTCGTTTTCGTCGCTTCTTTGTCCTCGACTTTGTTGTCTTCCTCGCTCTTTTTATCTTCACCAGCGGATCCATAACCAATGGTCGAGTCTACTTCATCGACTGCGTCGGCATTTAATTGCACTATGAGCATGCACACAAGAAGGCCCGCAATGAGTAACTCGGCACGGTTCTTAGCCATCAGATCGATAATTATGTCGGGTATATATGTATTTATGCTTAAGTAATATCGAATTAGTATGTTTATTGAATATGGAGAATTGGTATATTTATAATTTGATAAGTTACGTGAAACCCCTTAATTAGTGGTTTTTTTAACAATCTTGAGTGAGATAGGCCATTAAAAAAAAACTGTTTTAATTCTAGTTTGTGAGACCGGGTATTATGGGCAGTCAAAAGTCAAATTATAAGAAAGAATTTTGGAGTATTTTTTACTTATGTGGACCATTTAGTAAATGTGGACCATGGTACCATGATCTAATCGGTTGATCTGATGGCATGTATAGCTGATGGAGGATGCCTTGAAAATCTTACAGATTAAAATATCCTAAGTCCTGGATAGAATGGTGGTTAAGTAAATGGTCCATATTTAAATGAACATCGTTCAATGGTGAAAGGATTTGAAATGTTCTAATGTGGAAAGCTTTGGATGTCCCCCATGTACGATATAAATGAGTTTTGATTCGATCATTAAAACGTGTTGTATTAAATCGGTTTTACTTTTTGTGTGATATTGATTTATATCCGTTGGAATTTTATTATGGCTGAAAGTTGAGTAGGTTGGGTTGGGTTGGTCCTCAATCCTACCCAATCTAAGATTTCTATACCTCAACCCTACGGTGAGTATGGTTATTAGATTCCCGGTACTAATATTTTAGATATCAAAAAATCACTGATATATCAATTTGTGATATCAATTATTTTCTATCATACTATTGGTGTTTCATGTAAACATTAATAATTGATATCTACTTATATAAATTGATAATCCATGGAATTATTAATGTATTAAATTATGATATCGGATAAAAATTTATTATACCGATGTCCCATGGGTCTCATCGCAGCCTTTATAAAATCAATCATGATTTATATATAGTATGTTCATATTATCAAAATTAAAATGATATACACAAAAGTGTAATATCATGATTTTATCATATATATAACTTGAGTTAATACCTATGATTACCTTAATATATCTTAGACATGTCCGTATATATTCGTATCATACTAAAGATGGTATATATTAATAGAATAATATAGCAATTATCATTAAATTTATTTAATCAATAGAAAATACATTTTTTATGTTATACAAAATATACACCAGATATAATTGATAATAATGGTTATAACGATATTATTATGTTATAAACTATTGTAAATTATAATTCAATAGTTTAAGACCTTGTCCTATCACTACTTACAATATGACTATGACATAATTGAATTCGAGCTAATGTTATCAATTAAACCTAATAAAGATAGCCTTATAGATATATAAAGATATCTATAATAGCCTTAGGGCTCGTTTAGACAAGGGGATTGAAAGGGAGTAGGTTGTAATGGGGTGGATTGCACAGAAACTGCTACTCTTAAATGCAAGTAAGTAGATTGTCTCCAATCCCACTGTATTGGATGATCCAGCGTCCAATGGATAGGTTTGTTTGGTCGGCCGAGCGGATCCAGTGTCCACTGAGCTTGTTCTCTTGCAGTTGAAGCTCGATCAGCACCGCACGATGCTTGATAGAGAAAGAGAGATGAAAGAGGAAAGAAAGAAACTACTTGGAGAGAGATGGGTGTTGTGAGAAATGTTGTTGAAGAAAGAGAAGGAGGTGAAAGAGGGAAGAAGATGGAGTGGGAGCAGCAGCAAAATTCGGTTCGCGGATGTAAGAAGAGAATAGATTCTCGAAGCTTCCACTTTTCACTCCGTTGCTTACTTTTTCCATTCTTCTTCTTCCACTTTCCACTCCGTTACTTACATTTTCCATTCTTCTTCTTCCATTTTCCATTCTGAGAATGTTTCTAATTTCTCTTTGTTATTGAATTACGATTTTCTTTTGAAAATAATATTTTGTGACCCCAGATTTTGAAAGATCTACCCATTTTTTCTACTTTTTTTCTTTTTTCTTTCATTGAAGGCGGAAATGCTGAGGAGGAAGATGGAATGGCTGTCGAAAGGGATGTTGGAAAGGATGGAGGAGAACGGTTCTTCAATGCTCTCGAGTAGCAGTTTGGTCGTCAGCTTTACTTTTACTCCCTCTGAATCCAGTAGTAAATCCTCCGGACTGCCATCCGCCTTATCTCCCTGCCCTGCCAAACACGTCGTTGCCCGTACACCCTTGGATTAGACGAACTAATCCCATTTACTACGACCTACTCCCTTTTAATCCCCCCATCTAAACGGACCCTTAGATAATGCCCTAAATTGATTATATAGAACATAAAATTTATATCACTTGCTTGTAATATGGTCACTTATATACCTATATCATAATATTATCCTGATTTTTAACATTATGATATCATATATATATCTTTAAATACCATCGATTACTAATTAAGATGTAACTATTAATAATGAAAATACATTTTATTTTTTTTAATATGTGTTGGTATCAATTATGTTGGTTACATATTGATATAGGTCAGTTAATGAAAAACACAATTAAACATCAATATCATCAAAGATATTCATATTATCTCTCTATTACATAACCCAATCAGCCCATCCAAGGTAAAATCCAGTCGATTTTCCCTAAAATGGTAAAAATTAAATTACTATATCAAGTTTACCCCCTCAAATATATTTTAATATATATCTCTTTACCGAAGCTAAATTGTCGATACATTCTAATATAAATGCATAACAAGCAAAAAGGAAAAAAAATTATATAATAAGTTCAATTGGTATTTTGAACCTTGCTTTACACATTATACTTGAGCTTTTATTTTTAAAAGGTGGGGCACATGGTTTGGTTTTCTAGACCATTGGTTTGCTTCGTCCGACAGTGGAGAGACCACGCACCAAGATCTCTTCAATGGGATCATAATTATCAAGGCATAAATGAATGTGAGAAACAAATGTATGAAAACTAGAAGTGAGAACAAATGTGAGATGTGGAAAATAAGTAATATATGTATGTGTAAAAGGAATTGAGATTCCTGATTGGTATTGATAGTACAATTGTAGCATTACAATTTGTGGCCTACATTGACTGTTTATCACCATCATTACTTTTTTATTTGAATCAGCTTTATCAATCTGGTTTCACTAATATTCTCAGGCTCTACCATGGGTAAAAGAAAGATTTTGTATCTTTTTCTCTCCTTAGACCTATGTCATTTATTTTCCTCTCATTATTTTTTTATGTCATTCTAAGCTAATTAAGCTTCTTCTTCTTAGTAGAGCCATTTCCAAACTTTGTTACACAATGTCCAAAATATCTTTATTTATTCTCTATTATTTTACATCATTATCAATTATACATATAACTCTAACATATCTTCATATTAACCACTGTATATCATATTATTATCAATTGATTATATCATAATTATAATCCTATGATTAAATATACAGGGTTATATCCCTATACGGATATAATCATGCATATAACATATATTAAACTATAATATGTGTCATATCTTATACTATAATCAAATTACAATAATAATAAAAATCATATATTCATCCAAGATATCATAATAATTATATTTAAATAACCATATCATATGAACTAAACATATATAAATAAGTCATCATGTGATATATTATTTATTTATTCATATATATATATATAAGAAAACTTATTGTAGGCCACAAAAGTTTTCTGATATTTATGTTGTTTCTTTGTCCATGTTTTTGTGGTCTTATTAACAGTCGTGTTAGTTGATTTTATCATTTAATAGTTATATTAGATGTACATATGGTTAACAGCGCCTCGTGAAAAATTATATAAGGCCATAATTATTATAACATAAATCAGATGATGAAACCTTTTACCATTTGAATAGCAAGTCATGTAAGTATATATTGGTATGTCATATAACATATATATCATTATTATATTGGGATATAGTAATGATAGTGGTGAACCATATCATATAATAGATATGCTAAAGATAATGAATTAATATATTATAATAATATCACCGTTATTATCCAAAAATTATTAATACAGGTTCTTATATTAAATTGTTAATATATTTTGATAATTATATCTTAACATATTGTTAATTGATTAACCGTGATACATATATATATATATATATGGACTTCAAATCACACAAATGTGTTGATTTAGGTTAATATTGATAATGTATATATAAACTAATTGCCTATATAATTTAATTATCATATAATATATTTTAAGTCGTCATCAACAAATATATACGTAGTTTGTTAAGGGGTGTGTGTGTGTGTCTATAACCACCCCATTACGGTTGTATATATAATTGGTCATTGAAAAGTATTACCATATGATAATAACTCAAGCTGCACCACTACGGGGCAAACTCAAGTCCATCCCATCTACAAAATGGGCCTAGAATTGAAAATATGTGGTCCCAATCCCATTGAACTTATATCTGTTTATTTGGTGAACCTTATTCCTAAGCTCATGAGTAATTTTTTTTAAAAGATGATTAGAATATAGACATTTTCTATTGAAGATAACATGTGAAAGGCACGTGGATATAAATTTTTAGCAGTTTAATATTAGGTCACTTGCATGCCAAGCGTTCCTATGATTGGAAGCTACATGAGGCCCACTGCAATATCCATGCCACATATGCATGTCCTTCTGTTTTTCCAGCTTATGTTAGGATACGAACCTAAAAATGAGGTAAATTCAAAACTTAAGTGGGCCACACGATAGGAAAAGTGGGGGTAGAAACACCCAGTATTCAAATTCTCTTGAAGCCGTCCAAAATAGTTCATAAGGTTACTCTCACTGGGATGAATTGGAAACACAAATATTAGCCTGATCCAGAACTTTTGTAGCGCCTTGAATGGTTTCAATGGGGGTGTTCTATCCCCACTGATTCTTATGGTATGGTTTATTTGAGTTTCGAATCAGCTTCATTTTTGAACTTATGTCCTAACATGAGCTTGAAAATTTGATCGATGAAGTAGATGCTATAAAGGGGTGGGTGCCACATAAGTTCCGGACCCGCAGTAAATTTGCATCCAAAATTCTTCCTATACCCTTGAATAACGTATTATTTGGAGTCAAGATGGAAATTAGATCTTACACTATTTAGAAATCAGTTTGGGTTAAGTCCACTGATTTTGGACTTGTTTAAGTCAAGTCCGGCTAATTACTGCGATGACATACATCACATAGGTGATTTATAACCAATCCAACTATGTCAAAATTGATACTATCATAAGGTAAACCAATCATGTATAAACTAATTAAAATTATATTAGTGGGTATCATTTATCATTATATAATATAGGTGCATTATAAGTGATGAACTAATTTTAATATATCACAATAACATATTTAATATATTGAAAATATCATATATTAGGGTTTTAATATTTTATGATATCGTATAATGATAAATGATATTCACTAATATTATATGATATTATACTTATATATAATATAATAGCTTTAATTATGATACCCTGTTAATAAATTTGATACACGGATAAATGATATTATTTCTGATAGTGCATTGAGTGGCCGTGCGTGCCATTGGTGTCTAAATCTGTAATGGCACAAAATTATATCATATTAATCCAAATTACTTTATTTGTTTAATTCAAGTTGGGTTTTAACAAATAAAAATATAATACCCTATATTATAAATCAAAATTATATATATATATATATATATATATATATATATATAATATATATATATATATATACATCCATATATATATATATATATATATATATATATATATATATATATATATATATATATATATATATCCACATACAAGGACCATAATAATATAATCTATGACAAAGTCTCTTTGATAGGAGGTTCTATGTGCTCAGATATACAAATTTCTTTTGACTTTGGTATGTAATGGAAAGAAAAGAGGAAATCTATAGGTACTGAGCCTTAACATAGATATAATTTACGATGGTTTAGGAATCTGTGGCCCAATATTTGATGATCCAGATTACGCATTGATTGTCTGCTCATGCGCTTGTCTGTTTTGTCATATCCGTTTATGAATACCAAACAACTCTGATAGCCGCAACATATTGCAGAAATTTTTTATTGCCGTTAAAGTTTGGATGTGGCAATGTCTGAATGATGGGTTAACTCGTAAATATGGAAGTCGTTATTGCAAGTATTTTAAATTAAATAACCCACCATCTCAACTAGCTAATATTCAATTTCTTTCTCACAGGAAAGTCCTAGGTGACAGAACCTTAAAACTGTTTTTGGGATCATGTTACCTACCACACCCAATAAAGAAGAAACCGGTGGGGAGGATGCGCACTTCATATGTATTGATAAGCAAGCCATTGCTGTGGCTGATGGTGTTGGTGGTTGGGTAGATTTGGGCATTGATTTTGGACAATATGATCGAGAGCTCATGTCTCATTCAGTAAACGCAATTCAAGAGGAGCCCAAGGGTTCCATCGATCCTGTAAGGGTATTGGAAAAAGCATATCTGAGCACAAAATCCAAGGGATCATCAACAGCCTGCATTGTAACACTCACTGACTAGGTTTGCTATTTGATTCTTTCTTGTTTCCATGTGCTCTTGTAAAAAACACTTAAAGTACTTGTGCCCTTTGGAGGCAAATGGTCAAAAAGAGAAATTCTAAGGTATTGAGGCCCAATAAACGACCCTATTAACCATGTCTATCAAATATATATTTAGGTTGAAATGTTATTGTGTGTTTTTCTTGGTTGAAATATAATTGTCAAGGGATACGTATATCCAATGCTCAAGGGTATTTACCCTATCCACAAATTCTGATATTTATATACTAAATACATTTCATTATCAATGTGAAATCGGTCATCTATTTTGTCGTATCATTTTATGGTATGAACCCAAAAAAGAAGTAGATCCAATGCTCAAGGAAACTGTATTGGGGATTGAATACCCACCATTCAAAACTTTTTGAGAGTTACAAAAGTTTTGGATGAAGTTGGTATTTGTGTTTTCCCTTCGTCCAGGTCTATATGACCTCATGAATAGGTTAAATGGCAAATAAAATATTATGCTGGCCTGTAAAAAGGTTTCATTGGTAGTTGTCATTATCACGGCTATTTCCTGTGGTGTGGTTTACTTGAGCTTTAGATTTACTTGAATTTTAGGCTCATACCCTAAAATGATCTAGAAAAAAATGGCTAGACAGTGTAGATAAAATTTCTACATCATGTTGGGTCCCACAAAGTTCCTACCAAATGAGGGCAGGACACAATTTGCTTGTGTAATTGTTAAAGATAATTATAGTTGAGTAGGGGTACAGTACATATAATGCATGTAGAGAGTAAGAGATGAAAAAAGAAAAAGAAGAGATGGAGAATGAATAGGTGTGACACGTACTTAATGAGAGAGGAAGAAAGTGTCTAAAATATTTCAAAACATAGATAACACCATCTCTACTTTTTTCATTGCAATGACCCATTATAATTTTAAATACATAAACTTTTTTAGTTTATATCTTGAAATGAGCCAACACAATAAATATACTAAGTAAATATTAAAAAATTATTATTGTGGGTCTTACATATGCTTTGTTGTAAGGGCTTTATATAAGTATATCATCTATGGGACCACATAAGAAACATAAAAATGGACTACTCATATGAATATATTAAAATAACAAAAATAACCTTAATTGAAGAGCTAACCACATCCAAAAATATACTGTTCACACCTCTCTCATGACTAATTGAAGGGGTAAAATTGGTCAAACACAATTTACTTTATATATGGTCGAAATGAGGGTATTCTAAGAATACACACGCACATCTATACATACATACATATATACATGCATACATGCATACATACATACATACACAATGCTATGATATTATTATTCCCTCTCTTCCTCATAATTCATTACTTTTTTCTTAGTAATATGGTGGCAAGTAATCCTCCTTAAATTTGATAATCACGTATGACTATCCGACCATCTAAACTCAATCTCATTCTGGATGGAAAATATATCTAAAATCATACTATTGAAAAAAAAAAAAAAAACTTAAGCATCCTATTAATGGATAGTTTAAATTAAAATAATGATCAGTTCAAATTCTAAGTGTAAAATTATATGGTTATAATCAACTTCTTAATTAAGTTACATCTAGTTTGCAATTTGGGTGGTCTTGTTATGGTACAACTATGTCATGTGTATGGTTGAAGATTCTCCACTGTTTTCATTTTTAGAATAGTGATGAACTATCATAGAAGAAAGTTTTAAAAGAAACGGATGATGTGAGATTATATATCAATGATTAAATTATTTAAATAAATAATTTTGATGATTGTCTTTGATCGTAATTACCATAATGCAAGACATGTAAGCATAAAGCTAAACCTACGCGTATTTGCTTTATTCCATTAACAAAAGTAGAAAATATTTTATGAATATTTAGATTGAACTTGTAAGAGAAAACATGTAAAACTTATATTCACATGAAAATATAAAAGGAGTTCACTTAAATTAATGATATTTACTTAATTTTAGGCCATCACGATATATCATTTAATAAATTATTTAAAAAATTATTAATTAACATCAGACATGATCATGACACATAATATATATATTATAATGTGATAGAGTAATAATATTATAACCGTATTACAGTTATTTGTTGGCAGGACCAGTATGTAAGTAACTATCATGTTAATTTAGATTTTCATACACATCCTATTAAGTGATATATTAATAACCGACATATTATGTTAATTATAATATCGGGATTTATACCATAATGTTATCAACTAATATGATTTGTTGTATATATTATCGATATTATACACGATAATATATTGAATTGCAAGGTACCTGTTAAGGGTAATTGATATATTGGACATAAAAATATCGAGGGTATCACAAAAATGTATGGATTGGTTATTACCATATGGGAATAACCAAATTAATTCGCTATAATGATATGTATCATATAATTGGTTATCAATATTAATAACCTATAATGGAACCTTATATTTAATCAATTATACGTAATAACGCCTTAACAAAAGTTATTATATTATATTTTATTATATTTTTTGTAACACTAAAATATAATAATGATGATCATATTTAATCTATATTATTATTATATCATATATACAAGGTAAATTTAAACAAATCTTATAATATATTGATATAATAACTAATATAATAGTGTCAGACCCAAACCGAGTTCGCATGTGTGCATGTATGTGTGTGAGTATACATCTCATTTATTTTAGTCCTGCGGTCCTACCGATCAAATTTCAGCGACCCGTGACCCTCGGATAGTATTTGCGGTCATCCTTGAGTCCGATTACGTAGACCCGACTTAGATCAACCCTAGACCTATGGCATCTCGTTCGTATCGTTGTTGCGGTTCCAACGACGCATCTTGTGCGTTCATCCGCCTTATAGATCAAAAGTTGTGAACATTTCATCATGTGACCCACTTTTTATACAAAAGCATATAGACCACTCTCATGGCACAAGCTCTCATGCACACCACCCACACACACTACAATTCTCATGTAATAAACACTACCCATCTTAAACACTACCCATACCTAACCTACCCTAGCAAACATTGTTTGTATCATCATAGGTCATGATTGCTTTCTCTAACCAAGGAGGGAGAGCAATGATGACTCTCCTACAACCTTCCCTTCCTCTCTCCTCCATTTCTCTCATTTTTCTCTTCCATGGTGGAATGCCCAACCCTTCCTTCTCCCAATTTTCAACTTCTCCTTCCTTTTTTTCCTCCATCTAGCCACCACAAACTCATCTTGACCATTGAACTTTAAAGCTTGAAGCTTGGAGTACTTAGTGTTGGTGGTATCTTGAAGATTCAAGGTGGATATTTTTCACAAATGTTAACCTCCCTTCCCTCTCTTATTTCTTATGTTTCTTCATGTAGGGAACAAGTGGGACCCACAAATCCATGGTGGGGATCCCATCTAATCCTTTGGATGTGCCTATTGGCCATCCATCATGCATGTATTAATCCATGATGGGGCCATTCTCCATGGACCCCATCATGATGCGTTTCATGATCTCAGCCCTCCTAAGGTCATGTAGACTTTTGTTTTATGGTGGGGATGGCATCCCCACCTCAGATTTTTACTATGGAGGTCCATGTATGCATAGATCTATAGATGAACAATTGTATGGTTGAATTTCTTTGTACATAAGGGGTTTTTGGTGGCGAAACCCCTCTTGAATGGCCGATCTCGTCCTCTTATTTTCTCTATCTCTTTTATTTCTTCTCCCTAAATAACTGTTGGTCATGGTAGCTCACCTAATGTGCAAGGCATATCCAACCGTCCATCCTTGTTGGGACGTCCATATGTCCCATTTTCTGGACATGTGGAGATCCACCTTGCTATCCATTCACACATGCAAGGTTTGGATCATTCGGGAGTATGTCCCAGATGTGTGTGGCCCATTTAAGTGGTCAGACCTTAATGTGCACAAAAATTATTTTGCTGGAACTTTAATTATGGACTGCACTAGGCAGCTATATACCTTGTTGTCCAGATTTTTTTTTAGGCCCATGTTACTAATTGTTTGGGCCCATGTGTTGCTTTGTTTTGAAGAAGATAAGGGTGGGTCATTGGTATGTGGACCCCACCTTGATACATGCTGAAAACCTATCCCATGCAGCCCTTTTTGGGACGCCCAAGGGCTTGGCCTAAGGGCCTGGACGGTCCAACATATGGGACCGTCCAGCCATGTTAGTGGAAGGGGGAAAGACCCCAGTGTGATCTAATTTTGGGAAGGTGACTAACTGATGTGGACCCTACCTTGTTGTACAGTAATGGAGGCACCCTTCCCTCCCTTTTTCCCTTGATTTGATGAGCCTAGGCCCACTCCTTGGGTGATCCAAAAGGGGACAACAATCTGTAATTGTTCTGCAACATTGCTGTCCATAAATTGTATGAATTATTAAAAGTACTTTCACTGCTCCAAAAATTATAAAATTTTATAGAGAGGTGGTCCACCCATGATAGAACCCACCTATAAAATATTGGGGCCAATGGACCCCTGTACACACTATAGTGGTGGCTGGACCGGCCTACTATAATATGGTGTCCAGATCAGTCCGATTTTCAGGATAAGTTGACTTCTTTAAATGAATTAAAATATTTCTAGATGTCTAAAAATTTTAAAATTTTGTGAAAGTGTGTTCAACTCATGGTATGATGCACCTACAAAATTTCAGGGCCAATGTACCCCTGTGCACACCGTGGCAAGGGCCGGACTGGCCCACCATGTTGGGACGTCCAGGTCTGTCCAATTTTCTGAATAGACTGTTTTGTTTAAATTAATTAAAATACTTAGGAATATCTAAAAATTTTAAAATTTTGTGGGAGTGTGACCCACATATGGAAGTGTCTTCTTAAAATTTTTTAGACCCAACAGACATTTGAGCTGGCTGTAGTACGGCCGGGAGTGGTCCGCTAGGCAGGGACACCTAGGTTGGGGCGTCCAGCCTGCTTCGTGGGCCGACCTTGATGAGTCGTATATCCCACCACCCATCCATGTGGGGTCCTTAGGGAGTTGATCATTTTTTTTTGGTATTTAATTGGGGCCCATTGGGTGGATTTTTGGGCCAGATACCCCGGGCCCATAGGGCTGCCTACACATGAGACATCCCTACCTTAGGCTACTGCTGGGCCTACATTCCAACGGCCTGACCCATTTGATATATGTGTTGTATATCCTCTCTCATATGATGGGGCCGAATTGATGTATGTGGGTCATCAGAAATTAATTATACTAAGAAATACTTCTATTGTTGAACTCCAATCAACCCAGAAATTTGGGTGGGCTAGAATTTGGCATTAAACCCAATAATTGTTGCCTATAAATGTTCTTTTAGGGCAATATGGCCCACTAGATTTGAGGAGAATTCAAGTCAGTATCTTACCATCTTAATTTTATATTTTTTGGGGCTTAATTAGTGCATGATTAAAGGCTAATCCCAAATGGGATTCTTCTTGGGCTAGTCTCTTAGTTAAGTATGGGCCTTATAGCCTTGGTTGGGCTAGAACTTTTAATAGGCCCATTGAACCCTTGGGTCTTATATTTACCATGTCATTGTGATGGGTCTTATGGGCCAAATACTCAAGTAGTTGGGCCCTTGTTTGCCCACTATAATAAATCCATACTTGGGCCGAGATGTGAGGCCCAACTTACTTGTGTTAAAAATATAAGGATTTCCCATATGTTGGGATAATGGGCTACCCATTGGCCCACCACAATGAGTGCACTCATGACCCTTATGGTTGGGCCCTAATCTTGCTTAAGGGCCCACCAGGTTGCCTTTGTTTTGGGCTTAGTGTATGACTCACTAGCCATGGATTGATTGTGCCTTAGACCTTTCTTTGCATACGTAGCAGGCTACCTTTTGGGACCTAGTTGAGGTTGGATGTCCTCCTTGGTGGCCCTAAGGTAGGCCCATAGAGGCCCTTATAAGTGGTTGAAGGCCCACCTTGGGCCTGGCTAGGACCGTTCCTCCTTAAGATTTTTACTCTCTTAGTTTGTAGGCCATCCCAAAGTACTTGGCTCCCACTAGAGGATTTTTTTCTCCTTAGAACACCTATCTATGTTCTTAAACCTTAACCCTTCTTAGGACAGAGGAATACATTCTACAGGTAACACACTTACATCGTTATGACCCATATGCATCATCTGTATGAATTGATTGCATTGTATGGTGGTCATTGAGGGATGGAGTTTCTCCCCTTATGCACATTGAGTGCCTGAAACTTGTGCATGATTTGTGTGTGCGATTCATGCATTGGCATCGCATTTCATGATGATACCGTCCTTGCTTCATCAGGGCCTTGCCTCCACAGGGACATTTGTGGATGGCTGCATGTGTGGACACCGAAAATATTACTTGAGCATACCGGGTGCATAGGATGCCCATGAGTGAAATTCTTAAAACTTTCATGGTACCAAGGATCTGCTCCAACGCCATGACCGGGTGGAATATATGAGCGCACGAGGGCCTTATACCGTTAGGCCGCAACTCCCACTGTCGTGTAGTCGGTTGGATAAGGGTGTATCCTTACCTGCCTGGTGTGAGGAAGCATTGCTAAGCTGAGTTTGACCAGCTCGTAAATGGGTCCACTACCACCAGGCCTTGCTAGTGATTGGCTGTCCACAGGCGGGTAGTGAGGTCCCTTATGCTCGTTTGACTGTGCGAGGTCTGTAGAGCAGAAGTCATTCAGTAGTATAATGGACCTCGGTAATTTTCTTATTATTAGAAATATACTTGATATATGGTTTAGTTATGAGCACTGGCATTACTTGCATCGCATTAGCATTAGCTGTGTAAGCCCTTCATGCATTGCCTTGGTATGGCTCCCAATACTCATTGCATGGTATTCATGATAAGCCTTGGTAAGGATAGTGATATTTTCATTGAGCATGTTCTTTCCTCGTACTTCCTGCTATTCTTCTATGCACTATTGACACACACTTTCACCACCCTCTAAGCTTTTATGAGCTTATGCACAATTGATGTGTGCAGGAGACTCTAGGCAGGCGTCGTAGAAGCAGAGCGTGGAGTAGAGTTGAGCAGTGAGGACTCCAGTGTTGTTGATTTCTCTCTTTTCTTATTACCTTATGCATGTTCTTTTAAACCTGATGTATACTTGTAAAAGTTCAAATTCTTAGTGGATTTTGTGATGTGTGCCCTTTGTTATTCTCAAATGTACTTGTTGTGATCTTGGGTATGCTCATATTGAAAAATGATTATACTGTTATGGAAATCCTCCTTATAAGATTTCAGGACCGAAACCTGCCTCAAGAGCTGAAAATGGGGTACTACGGAGACTGTTGCAGCCAGAACCGGCCATTGAGTTCCTTAGGAGGCCGGTTACCGAGTCTGGGGCGTGACAAATAGTAAACTAATAATTTTTATAATGATATAATAACTATCCTAAGCTAATAATTGATATTATGTGAGGTTAGTGTATATTATTACCTTATTAATTATTACAAACATAAATAACTAATAAATAATACATAGGTTTATTAAAGTAGATTGTGTTGTTAATGGCGACTCAAAACGTATTATATGACAATGATCGTGAGATACTTTATGCAACACCTAATCTATCAGTCATCCGTTATTATATAACATGTATTAAATTGATAGTATATACTATAATGTACTAGTTAATATAAACATTATCGTAGGCTAATGTGAGATCTGACCCTAATTTACATGTATGCAAGCGTGTGTATGCGTATGCATTCCGTCCATTTCGGTCCCGCGGTCCTACCGGTTAAATTCCGGTGACCCATGACCCTTAGATTGTGTTTGCGGTCATCCTTGGGTCCGGTCACGTAAACCTGACTCGGATCTATCCTAAACCTATGCCATCTCGTTCGTATCGCTGTTGCGGTTCCAATGACGCATCTTGTGCGTTCATCCTACTTATAGATCAAAAGTTATGAGCATTTCATCATGTGACCTACTTTTTGTACAAAAAACATATGGACCACTTACATGGCACAACTTCCCATGCACATCACCCACACACACTGCACAATTGCATGGATTGAACACCACCCACTCTAAACACCACCATGCCTAATCTAAACCTATTAACTTTATTATTGTCACCATAGGCCATCAATTTCTTTTTTACAACATAATCATTACTTTCCTACAAATCCTCTTTCTCTCTCTCTCTCTTTCTTCTCATTTTCTCTTGCATTTGCAAAACCTCCAGTACTTTCTTCCCTCTTTTCCAGCCCATTTTTTCTCAAAAACCTCCCAATCTAACCTTTGAAAAGTGATCTCAACCATAGATCTATAACCCTTGGAGCTTAAGGAGCTTGGAGATAGGAGAATCTTGAAGATCTATTAAGGTGGGTGCACTTACCTTAGGATTTCCTAATTTTCTTATGATAGATTTTTCTTCATCTCATCCTTAGGTACTTGTAGGGCCCATCAAGTGATGATGGAGGTCCCCCATGTCTCCATGATTAAGGCCAATGGCCCATTCCTTTGCATGCATGTTCCATGGATGGGGCCATTCTCCATAGACCCCATCATGGCATTTTTTTTTATGCATGTCTTATAGGTGTCATTTAGACCATAGATTTAGGTGGGAAAGGCATTCCCACTATTAGATTGATTTCTAGTTCCATGCATGTTCTAGATCTAGATTATATATAATCTAATGGATGACATGAATGTGTTTTGATGAAGAGAGGGCCTCAATAGTGGCGGAGACCCTCTCTTCTGGCCGAATTTTTATTTTCCCATTAATTTATTTTTGATTCCTATTGTGTGTGGCCCAGTTAGTGGCCCTGGAATATCCAGACCATCCAAGCAAGGTGGATGCCTATTGTTGTCCATTCTATGGACGTTGGCGTCCCATTTGCTCCATATGGGATACATGTAATGAGTTTTATGAAGGAGGCATGGCCTGGATGTTTGTGGGGCCCACTAAGGTAGACCATAACACAAATTTTGTGGAGTATTTCTCCCTTTACTCAGTAATTATGTTCAGTTATTTTCAGACATACCTTGCTGTCCAGAAAAATTCTGGACTGTTTTTGGGTTATTTTTGGCATGGACTATAGACTGATTAGAGGGATGTTTCACCCCCATTGATAAATGATTCTTAGAGTTGTGGACCCCACCTTGATGTGTGTTGAATCCCACCTCCATCCGCCCTTGATTGATCACCCAAAAAGGTAGGCCAAAAAGGTTGGTCAGTCCAGATTTTCTGGACTATCCAGCCACTCTGCAGGTTGTAAAAACATAAATATCAGCTTGTTTCTGAAATGGTGGGCCACCTTTGTGAACCCCACCTTGTTGTATAATTATACAGGGATGTTGGCCATATATTTTCCTAAATTTTGGCAGACCTGGGCCTACTCAAATGGGGTGCACAAGTCAGGGACAGCAGCATTGTTTCAGCAGGAATTATTTCCGCAACCTTGTTATCCATAATTTGCATGAATTAAATAAAATACTTATATTACCTCAAAAATTCTAAAATTTTACAAAGAGGTGACTCACCAATGGTACGACCCACCTACAAAATTTTAGGGCCAATGGACACTTGCACACACCATGGAAATAGTTGAACCAACCCACTATATTGTGGTGTCCAGACCAGGCAGAATCTCAGGACAAATTGTTTTCTTAAATTAAATTAAAATATTTTTGGATGTCCAAAAATCTTAAAATTTTGTAAGGGTGTGTTGCACTCATGGTAGGACCCACCTACTAATTTTTGGGGCCAATATACCCCTGTCCACACCGTGACAAGGGCTGGACTGGCCCACCATGTTGGGACGTCCAAGTCAGTCCGATTTTCTGGATAGACTGTATTCTTTAAATTAATTAAAATACTTTTAATTATCCAAAAATTACAAAATTTTGTGGAGGTATGGCTCACCTATGGAAGTATCACCCTGAAAATTTTTACAGCCAACAGAGATTTGAGTTGACCGTGGTGCGGCCGGGAGTGGCCCACCAGGCAAGGACACCCAGGCTGGGGCATCCAGCCTGGGCTGGCCCCCCGGCCTGCTTCATGGGCCCACCTTGATGTGTTGTATATCCCACCATCCATCCATGTGGGGTCCTTAAGGGATTGATCATCCTCTCATTTTTTTTGGTATTCAATTGGGGCCCATTGGGTGGATTTTTAGGCCAGATACCCTGGGCCCATAGAGCTGCCTACACATGAGACATCCCTGCCTTAGGCTACTGCTGTGCCTACATTCCAACGGCCTGGCCCACTTGATATATATGTTGCATATCTTCTCTCATCTGGTGGGGCCCATAGTGATATGTGTGGGCCATCAGGTATTAAATATACTAAGAAATACTTTTATTATTGGACTCTAATCAACCCAAAAGTTTGGGTGGGCTGGAATTTGGCAATGGGCCCAATGTTGCCACCCATAAATGAATTGGGTAGCATGGCCCACCAGATGTGAGGAGGACTTAGATTAGTTATCTTACCCTTTCTCTACAGCATTTTGGGGTGTGATTAAGTCCTAGCTGAGGCCCACCCAAGTTGAGTTTTATTGGAATGTTGCGAGTGATTAGTTAATTAACTAATTCTTTAGGCCTTGTGGACTAGATCCTTTTAGTAAGCTCACTGACCTTTGGGCCTATACCCTTCTGCCTATTGTGATGGGTTTAAGGGCTACAGTATGCAAGTAGTTGGGCCCTTTGGCTGCCCACTAAATTGACCCTATAATTGGGCTAGGATGTGAGGCCCAACTCGCTTGTGTGAAGCGCAAAATGGCCCATGTGAATGAACTACTGGGCCGCCCATGAGGCCCACCACAATAGTGGACTTTTGATAGTTGGGTCCAAACCTTGCTTGAGGGCCCACCATATTGTCTATGAGTTGGGCTCGTGTATAACCCATCAGGCCACGTATTGCTTGAGCCTTAGACCTTATTTTATATGCGTAGCGGGCTACCTTTTGGGACCCAGTTGAGGTTGGATGTCCTCCTGGGTGATCTTAAAGTAGGCCCATGGGTTTCTCTATGGATGGTTAAAGGCCCACCATAGACCCTAGGCCATTTACTTGAGGTTGAATATAGATGTATGTGGAGCCTACCTCAACGTATATTGGTCCAGGCCATCCAAGCCTTGGATCGCCCGTTCATGGAAGCACTCTCTGCCTTGGGTTGCTGTTGGACTCACAATCCAATAGCAAGTCCACTTAATCTTTTCATGATATATACACACTCTCCATCTGGTGGGATTCCCCAGTGAGTATAGTTGGCCTTCATGAGATTATTTCCACATAGTTAACTAATTTTTGGACCTTAGTAGGTTCAGGAAGTCAAACGGGTCAAAAGTTTATCAAAAGGCCTTAAATGTACAATTGTATGGTTAAAACTTTATTTGGCTGTGGGGCCCACCATATTGAGAACTTGTGTATGTGTTGTATGCTTATGTTTTCTTATAATCTTTGGGCTTAATCAGTACATTCTTTTGTATCACCTTTAGTGATCACATGAGGACCTCATCTTAGATCAGGTTTTTGGGGTATCTCATGGGCCCAGAGTGGGTTAGAACGTCCCAGCTTGGCCTAACCATATATTGGGCCGACTTCCACCATTTTGATGAACTTGTGGGCTGAGATAAGGATAGTACTGGGCCCTTGGTTGCCCACTTAAATTGCTAGTTATTGGGCTGATGCAGTTGAGCCCATTTTATCTAAACTTAAACTTATTTTTTGGGCCATATATTGTGTACGCGGGCTGCCCACCAAGTCCAACTTAATGCATGAATTCTATGGTCATTAGGAATTGAGCCTTGGGCCTTAATTCTCCTTTTGGATCCCATGTTGTTAAAAGTGGTATTATATCTTTTTATGGCCTATTATGAGGAATATATGTATGTGGTTACCTTTATTTTTATCTTAAATGTAGGCCTTGGGCCTTCTATCTATATAGTTCATGGCTGATATGCCTTTTTGGGGAATGGTGGTTAAATGTCCCCATTATGGACCCCTCTAGGCCCGTTTGTATTTAAAAGAGTTGGATATTCATCTTAGACTCTTGCTAGGTTCATTTCTATATTACTTAGACACGTAGCTTGTATACTTAGTCTCGTGGGCTACCCCAGATAAATGGGCCCCCACTAGAAGTTGGATTCCTTAAGGATATTGTCTAAGTATCTAGTCTTGGTTCCTTCTTAGATAGGAGGAATGTAATATACGTTGTATATCGCCATATAGTATGATTAAATTCATCCTCATGACCCATGTACATCATTATATGCTTGGTTGACACTGTGTACGTGTGGTCATATTGTACTATTGGGCATTGTATGTTACCTTCTCTGAGGGATATAGTATTCCCTCTTGAGCACGTTGGATGCTTAGAATTGATGCAAAGTTGATTGTGTGTTTCATGTATCTGGCATTGCATAGCATATGGACAATTATCGCCCTTACTTTATCAGGGTTGTAGCCCCACAGATACATCATGGATGGACATGTTTAGACACCAGAAATGTTACTTGAGCATACCAGGTGCATAGGATGCCCATGGGTGAAATTCTCAAAACTTCCATGATACCAAGGATTTGCTCCAACGTCGTGACCGGTGGAATATATGAGCGCACGAGGGCGTTATAACGTTAGGTCGTGGCTCTTACTGTCATGTAGTTGGTTAGATAGGAGTGTGGCCTTACTCGCTTGATGTAAGGAGGCATTGCTAGGCTGAGTCTGACCAGCTCGTGAATGATCCGCTACTGTCAAGCCTTGCTAGTGATTAGCTGTTTATACGTGGGTAGTGAGGTCTCTTACCCTTGTTTGACTGTGCAGGGTCTGTAGAGCTGCAGTCATCCAGCAGTGTAATGGACCCTAGTGATTTTCTTATGATGGAAATGTACTTAATATGTTGATTGGATATGAGCACTGGCATTACTTCATATTGCATTTGCATTGGCTGGGTAAGCCTCATATTGCATAGTATTCATGTTAAGCCTTGGCATGACGCCCAGTACTCATTGCATTACAGCACTCATTGTATTACAACACTCATTGCATTATATAACCTTGATATGACTTCCTGCATTATTGTACTGCCTTGGTATAGCTTCTTGCGTTCATGACAGCCTTGGTAAGGCTGGTGGTGTTGGCTTTGATCATGTTTCTTTCCTGTATCTCCTATTATTCTTCTGTGCACTATTATCACACACCTTCACCACCCTCTAAGCTTCTATAAGCTTATGCACGATTGATGCGTGCAGAAGATCCTACGCAGGCATCGTAGCAGCAAAGCATGAGGTAGAGTTGAGCTTGAGGACCCCAGTGTTGCAGACCTTCCTTTCTTTTTTCCATCATCTTATGTATGTCCTTTTGTCCTTTTGGGTCTTATGTATGGATACTTGTAAAAGTTTAAATTTATAGTAGATTTTGTGATGCGTGCCTTTGTTATTCTCAGATTTACTTGTAGTGATCTTAGGTATACTCGTATTGGAGATGATTACATTGCTATAGAAATTCTCATTGTAGGATCCCAAGATCAAAACCTGTCTTACGAGCTGAGAATGGGGTACTACGGAGGCTGTTGCGGCCAGAACCAGTCATCGGGTTCCTTGTGGGTCCGGTTACCGAGTCTGGGGCGTGACAGCTAATATTCATTTATTATCATATAATATAGTGATCACATATTGCCTTATATATTAATTGGTATATGCCTATGACATAATTATAATATTGACTAATATATTGAAACATATCCTCTTCGATTATATGATATCATATATCGAATATCATACTTATAATGATTACCATATCAATTTAAATAGTGGTATGTTCGCGCTAAATTGTTATGTTATACAATGACATACCTAATATCTCATATACTTTATATCATTTATGATAATAGTTAACCCTATAATATATCGATGAAAGTTTAACACTTATAATCATTATAAACTCTAATTAATTGATAATCTCATCTTAATAATTAGATAATGTCATTTTAATTGTTATATAATTATGATATACTATATAAGATGATAAGCAAATTTAATTAAACAAGTTTAGTTTAATTAATTGAGTTGCCTATACTATATAATAAATTGTATTATCACCTAATATCTTAATTCTAATCCACACAACATTTACCCCACTTGATCTTCTCAAAGATAAATCGTCCAACGACCGTATTTACTGCCAATCATATGAATAACGAGTAGGGGCTACTACAATGTTTCAAAGAATGAGTGGGGTAAAGAGTGTGTAAATTATAGCAGGTTATTAGGAATCATATTGGGGAGATTCGATTGTCTTTTGCTACGTGAGGTTATACTAAACATAAGGCTTATAATGATCTTTAAAGTAAATTAGGGACGAGAATGTAGGAAAGATGTCTTCAAACTCGTAAAAATGAGAGAAATAAATGGTAGGGTGTAAATCATATTAGGGGGATAAAGAGGGATAATTGAAGAGTACTAATAAAAGATCATGAAATCAATGAAAGGTAGAGAATATATTTTCAGAATTTATTTAATAGCAAGTAATTTGAGAGCACGTAAATAGAGATAATTGTAAACTCTAATGATGTCGAATGTTATAGATATTTTCTCATAACTAAGATATTTGAAATGAAATAAGCTTTGAAAAAGATGAAATTAGGAAACACTTGAATCAAATAATATTAACGTTGTTATATCATGTATGTGATTATGTATGCATATGCGATCACACAATTGCATATGCGGTCACATGTAAATTATTTTTAAATATTTTTTAATTAAAAAAGGGTAAATAAGAGAAAAAAAGTAAAATAAAAATTCCTAAGTTAATAGATAATTAATTTCATATGTTTAAAATACATTTGAGTAAAATAAAACCAATTAAACAATGAATTAATTATCAAATCATTAACATTCGACACTATAATTAACAAATATCAATTAACACTTAATAAGTAAACAAAATGAAGAAACTATTTATTTATTATTGATTGTAGAAAATGAAAATATAATTTACTAGTCTACAAGTCATACACTAAGTACTAACAAAATAAGAGTAAATGGTAAATATTGTTATATACATTGATTTATTTGTCGTTGTGACATTTGATCACCACCGTCATCGTCATCATTGTCGTTATCATCCGAGTCACATCATTCTTCCACGCACACTTCTTAGGGGTGCACACAGTTCGGTTTGGTCCGATTCTGGGGTGAAACCGAAACCGAACCGTTAAAACCAGTTCAGTTCCGGATCGGTTCCATGGTTATGGGCTTTTTATAATCCAGCCCAATTGCAAGCCCATGTCCATCCATGTTGTGGTCCATTTGATGAATGGTTTAGATATTGTATAAGGTGTGCAAAAATACATTTACAAAAATAATTGTTCTAGAGAAAATAATTATAAGGTTTGCAAAAATACATCGGTTCAGTTCGAGGTTCGGTTCCACGGTTCGTTCTACGGATCGGATCCACGGTTTGGTTCTACGGATCGGTTCACGGTTCGGTTCGGTTCTACATACCCCCAAACCGAGAACCGAACCAATGTCACCAGTTCTTTGATTTTTAGAACCGGAACCGGAACCGATGCACTCTAAAACCGGACCAAACCGGACCGTTTGGTCGGTTCCGGTTCGGTTCCACGGTTCTACCGGTTAAATGTGCACCCCTAACACTTCTTCTTCTTCTTTTTCTTCATCACATGTATATATTAATACTTTATCAACATTCAATGGTGGATCTTCAACCTGATCATCATCTCTTTCTTCTATTATCTCCATGATCTCTTCCACAGGTTTACCCCAAAACACTTATATATAATATAATAATATACATTATATAATATCAGGTTATATATTATAAACATATGTGTATTTGTATAACAAATAATTAATGATCGTAATAATATAAATTTATAATTGATATATTAATACTATGTTAAAATCTGATATCATATAGCAATATGTTATATATATATTGTTTAATGTGGGCTAGCGTATATTACATACCATAAATTTGGTATGTAATATATGTGATGGTCACGGTGGGTGTGGGCGCACGTGCTACAATGGCAAGCGTGGGCTGTCATGCACTTGAGGCAACAGGCGCATGCATCATGCTTGGGTAGAAGACAAAGATATCGCGCTATGGCCATGGGCTAGGGCGTCGTGCTAAGTAGGTGGGCTAGGGCATTGGGCAGAGCCATGCATGGACCACAGGGAAGGCATCGTTGAGTAAAGTCCCCTCCATTACTTACTACGCAAGTGCGCGAGTGCGCCAGTTGCTAGCGTCGCCCGCCTGCCTACGCACGCGTGTGTGTTTTGGTGGGCGTTAGGGGGCGGCGAAGTTGCCGAAAGGGAATAGTATAGGTTCTGCTACGTCGATGGTGGGGGTGCACAGAAGGCTCATCAGCGCTCACCCCAAACCATGTGTGGCCACACAATGGCACGGGAGTGGCATGCAATGAAATGCCAAGCACGGCCGTCACGTGGGCATCCCTATGCAGCAGCCAAGCTTCTACCAACTCAGAAATGGGCGAAATCTCCGCTCAGCCGTACCATAGGAAGGCATTCCATGCCATGCCAGGCCCTACTCATCTGTCCACATGGGACTTGGTAGCCGTGTTGCTCCTTAAAGCAGATGGAGCCGTAAAGGCTAGTTTGCTTGCAAGGCAAATCCCGAGGAAGTAGTCTCAGCTTCTTCAACTTGGGAACCACTTTCGCCGACCCGGTATCATGAAAATAACACAAACAACAGTAATCAACATGAAAATACATGAGCTTAGACCCTGTGCCAATATTCATAGTTTAGGTTGACAATAATCTCTCCAACAAGCCCTTGAAAATAAATGAATAAAAAGAATCGTTCCCTTGAATTTGCATTTATGAAGCTGAGATTAGCAATTTATATTTACTTCTTCTTGGTTGGATTTGTTTTTTGTAATCTTTATATGGTCTATGTAAATGTTAGCAATGTGGCACCAGTCAAAATGCTACTCCGGTAATGCATCAAGATCCAGGTGGCCCAAAGACTCTCTATGCAATGCGTGCAAACTAAAGTGAGCACACAAGCTGATATAAATTTACAAAACCAATTAAGAATATTCTTCTCTTTGCTGCTGCCTGGTTTCTAATTGTTTTAGATATGAAAATGGATTTCTAATGGTTAAAATCTGTTGTAGTAGTTTTGAGTACTCTTTTTTATAAGCAAGAAATGAATCCTACATGATCACTAGTCAAAAGGATAAATCTCTTCAAGAGGTGGAATCTTGAGTAAATGTGGATGAAATAAGTATTTGTTTCATTTAATCAATATTAGGTAATTTCATAATTAACTATTTAATCTTTTTTTCCATCTAGACAAAAATCAGAATTATATTTTGGATTTATGTTTCAGCCTACTTGTATTTCAATGCAACCCCAGTGTTCACTCCCCAAGTATGGGGTTGTGATGCAGTAATAAACTCGGTGAGACCGAGGTCGAATCCCAAGGGACTGAAACCTGTACGTTATCTGAAACTAGGTAGAAATAGAAATAGCTGAAGATGAAATCGAAATCAAATATAACTTGATGAATACTGGTGAAATACTAATCTAAAACTTAAGGAATTCAGAGGAAGGAAACTAGGGATTCAAAGGATCCACTTGTAAAGATCAGGGAGATCTTATGCCTACATCAAGAATCATGGAAATCAAACTGAACTTACTTGATTTAGTCTTCACGAGATGAAAGGTATATGAATTAGAATGGATTTCATCATCAAACCATGCCCAAGAGACAAAGCAAACAATAAAATTAAACTAATTATCAATCAATCAACAATGCATGAAAGTTAGGAAGGATACCGTCATCCAACCATGCTCATGAGATGATAGTAAACAACAGGGCTTCCTGACATCATAAACATCAAAAGGAGAAAGAAATACTCAAAGCCATCGCAGCTCTATTGTAATTTTAGTCACAACAAACCATTAAATAAAACTGAAAGTGTTCCTTTTAATTGAACTAGAATCAACATCAATCAGTCTGGCATAAATCAACGGCATAGAATCAGTCCCATCACGCCACAAGCTTCACCTCTTAGCCCTAGCTAAGAGGTTTAGCCTAACATAATCAGACTAAATCTCAACATAATTCATAGGAAAAAGAAGAAGAATAAAGAAAAATATATAAAAATTCTAAACACTTCTCTCTCCGCCTCTCTTTCTCTATCTGACATCCCCTCTTCAAGCACATCCCCTTCTCCACGTTTGGAACTCTTTTTATAGCTGCTGGAGTGGTGGAAATCGGATTTGGGAAGCTATCGCACGCGCAGTAAAAGCCTTTTCGCAGCCAAGTGCGGGGCTTCATAACTCTCGCGTTCCTTGCATTATTTCTGTAAAATCAACGTCTCTTGAAAGTATTTTGGTTGGCCTACACGATGAACGGTTCAGATCTGCCATATGATCAAAGATAGTGGGCCACAACTGCCTGAAAAATCAGATTTCGCGGACGTGCATAGCCTTTCACACGTCCGGCGCTGACGTGATCGGTGGGCCCTACAGAGGTATTTTCAGAGAAATCTACCCCGTCCATTAGACTGCCCTCGAAATTTCAGACAGAAACGGATGGTTTTTCATGTCCATTGACTCAGAATTAGAGAAGAAATCATTTAAACATCAATTTGAACGTTGCAGGGCAGTCCACTTATGGCCTCTGTATCGCGCACGTGTGCTTGCATGGGTCTAAAAATTCAGCATAGGTTTGAAGTATTCATGGCTCTCTACAAGATGGACGGTTTAGATTATCCTTAAGTACACTGTGGGGCCCACTAGCGTCTGTAAATCGGGCGTCGTCCGTCCGTCTGCAGCCCCAAAACGAAAATTTCCATTTTGGGAAGAAGATGCGGGTCAGCTATGGCTGACCGGCTTTAATCGGTTCGGTGCACGGCGGTACGTGTACATGTGCAATGTACACACCTCACATACGAGCCCCACTGTGATGTGTTTCAAAAATCTGATCCATCCATTCATTTTCTCATCATATTTAAACGGTCGAGACCAAAGTTGAGACAGTTCCAGATATCAAGTGGGCTCAGAATCAACGGTTTATGGGCTAATCTGTCAGTTGGGGTACTTTCATAGTGATCTGAGGGCTGAAATTTGATATGTACGGTTAATTTATGGCCCTCAGGCCATCTATGAAGTCTTGAGCCAATCAGATGGCACAAACTATGTGATCTTGCATTCTTCACCAATTTCGGGCCTCTTTAACGTGAATGGCTTGATTTTCTCGGATCTCTGGCATGTAAATTCTTCAGTCTTGGTTCTCTGGAGTGCGTCCCTTGCTCTGGTAACTTCGGAGTGTCAAATCCACACTTTTAGAGCTATTTTTCAGTCCACGCTCCTGATTGCATCCTGCAATAAAAACACAATTAAAATATGACATTAAGCATTATCATGTACGTAAAATCAGGCAATAACAGGGGTCTAATAAGTAATATTTGACCCTCAACACCCAGCATGCCTCTAATGCCATAGTCATTATATACTTATGTACACGTCCTCCCACAATTATTCTGTTAGTATCTAACAATGTTTGTAAAACCACCATGCTTTTATAGGGTTGAGTTTTCCATTTATATAGACGTATATAAAGCAGAGTAGAGTTTGAATACAGAGATAAAATAGGAAAGATAACTACAAATGGAAACCGTATAACAAACAAATGGAAACCGTATCATCACAAACTCGTAGCTTGGATCGAAAGAAGACATAAAGATCTCGTGAGACACTCTTGGTGAAGACGTCAGCCAGTTGTAAGTGAGACGGAACATGTTGGAGACGTAGAGTGCCAGCAACAACGAGCCCACGGAGAAAATGGTAATCAAGGTCGATGTGCTTGGCGCGCTTGTGGGACACGGGATTGGAACTCAAAAAAATTGCACTCTTGTTGTCACAAAGAAGGAGAGGCCGGTGAGTTAAAGGAATAGGAGATGAGTGAGCCATAAGACTTCAGCAGCAGCAAGGGCGAGAGCTCGGTACTCGGATTCGCAGCTTGAACGAGAAACTGTAGGCTGTTTCTTGGCACTCTAAGAGACAAGATTTTTGCCAAGAAAAACTGAGTAGCCAGAGGTGGAGCGTTTAGTGTCCGGGCAGCTAGCCCAATCAGCATCCGAGTATGCAACTAAGCGCATGGAAGAGGAGGAAGTGAACTGGAGACCAAAATTAAGTGTTCCGTTGACATAGCGAAGGATTCGCTTGACTGCCTGAAAGTGAACATCAGTAGGCGCATGAAGGAACTGACTTACAGAGTTGACTGAATGGGCAAGATCAGGACGCGTGATCGTTAAATACTGCAAGGCTCCCACTAAGGAGCGATAGAGAGTCGGATCCGCAAATGGAGTACCTTCAGAGGAGAGTCGTTGAGAGACAATCATGGGAGTAGTAACCGGTTTGCTATCCAACAATTGAGCACGGGCCAAGACATCAGTAGCATATTTAACTTGGCTGAGAAAAAGACCGTCTGGTGTGGAAGATGCCTCTAGTCCAAGAAAATAATTCAGCGGGCCTAAGTCCTTGACAGCAAATTCAGAGTGCAGCTGGGAGATAAATCGGTGGATGAGAGCAGAGTTATTCCCAGTGAGTACGATGTCATCAACGTAAAGGAGGAGATAAATAAGATTATCTTGCCTATTAAAGACAAATAAAGAAGTGTCCGCGCGGCTGCAAAAAAAACTAAGTTTTAGAAGAAATGAACTAAACCGTTGAAACCAAGCACGGGGTGCTTGTTTCAAGCCGTAGAGGGCCTTCTTTAATTTGTAAACATGAAGGGGATGGCAAGGATCAACATAGCCCGAGGGCTGCTCCATATAGACAGTTTCATGAAGAATGCCATTAAGAAAGGCATTTTTGACGTCAAGTTGACGTATGGGCCACTTTTGAGACACGGCGAGAGAGAGAACAACACGAACTGTGGAGGCTTTGACCACAGGGCTGAAGGTATCCGTGTAATCAAGACTGGGAAGTTGAGTGTAGCCCTTTGCAACGAGGTGAGCTTTGAAGCGCTTAATGGATCCATCAGAAAGAAATTTAGTCCAAAAAACCCATTTGGAACCGACAATATTGGTGTTGGAGGGCCGGGGAACAAGATCCCAAGTATCATTGGTTTGAAGCGCCTTCATCTCTTCATCCATGGCAGCAAGCCAAGCTGGGTTTTTGGCAGCTGATTTAAATCCCTTGGGCTTAGAGGTGGCAAGCAGTGCATGGATCAATGGAGAAGACTGCACAAGGCTGAGATGCGCAGAATGCCGGGGCTTGAAAATTCCGAGTTTTGATCATGTAGTCATGAGATGAGAAGTAGAAGGAGCTGATGAAGTAATGGCATGTATTGGGTCCATGGGAGCTGCAGGAGGAGCCAAGTCCGTAGAAGTTGCAGGTGCAGGCGAGATTGCAGTAGATGGGGATGTGGACTTCGTAGCAGAAGAAGGAACCTGCAAGGACTCAACAGCAGAGTCATCTGCACAAAAATGACAAGGAGAAGGAGGGACCTACATAGTAGTAGGAGAAGATGTGCTAGGAGATGGTTCAAGGGCGCAGGGTTCAAAAAAATGTGAAAAATCAATGCCAGTAAGAGTAGCAGCACTGGAAGTATGTGAAAATGGGAAAAAATTCTCATCAAAACAAGCATGCCGTGTAATATATGTGCGAGAAGTTATAGTATCAAAACAACGGAAGCCTTTATGTGAGGAACTATAACCAAGAAAAATACACGGTAAGCTACGGGGAGAAAATTTGTGAGGTGCATAATCACGTAAGCATGGGTAAACTCTACAGCCAAAGGGATGAAAATTCTCATAATTAGGAGGCTTACCAAATAAAACTTCAAAAGGTGAAAGACCACCAAGAACAGGCATAGGCAGCCGGTTGATAATGTAGGTTGCTGTGCTGAAAGCGTCAACCCAATGCCGAGGAGGAACGTGGGAGTGAAACAGGAGAGCAAGGCCAGTTTCTGTCACATGACGATGTTTGCGCTCAGCTCTACCATTTTGGGAAGGAGTATATGGGCAAGACATTTGGTGGTGGATGCCAAATTGTCGAAGATGAGATTGAAAATGATTGCTTGTAAATTCGGCGCCACCATCGCTTTGAAAAAGCTTGATTTTGGTGGAGTATTGGTTTTCAACCAATTTTTGAAATTGGAGAAAAATATCAAAGAAATCGGATTTTAATTTCATTGGATATAGCCAAGTAAATCGAGAGTAATCATCGATAAATAACACATAATAGCTAAATCCCAAATTAGATTTGACGGGAGCGGGACCCCAAATATCGTAATGGATGAGACCTAAAATAACATTAGATCGAGTAGTATTCGAGGAATAAGGCAAGCGATGGCTCTTAGCGAGTTGACAAGTAGAGCAAAGAGATGGATTAGGCAACAGAGAAGTTAGAAATAATTGTCCTTTTTTATTCAAAAGAGATAAAATAGAGTGATTTACATGACCAAGGCGAGTATGCCATAATTCAAAGGAAGCATGTAAATTCTTATTTCTAAGGACAGAAACAAATGCAGAGTTGCCACGCTCCAGCACATGCAGACCACCTTCTCGTTTACCTTTTGCCACTGCCATTCCTGTTACTCGATTCTATACAACAAAATGATCATGAGAAAAAGTGACAGAGAGAGGAAAGTCAGAGGTCAGTTTGCTGATGGATAACAAGTTTTTGGTAAGATAAGGAACAACAAGAACATCCAAAAGTTGAAAATTGGAAGAGGGAGAGAGCGTGCCAGTGTGTGTAATAGGAAGAGAAGTACCATTGCCTACTATTACGCAGCCCTTACCATGATATGGCTCAACCTTGTCCAACTGAGAAGGGTCAGGGGTCATGTGAGCGGAAGCGCCTGTATCAGTGAACCAATCAGATTCCGAGCCATTTGAGAGGGAACACACTACGGTGAAAGCTTCAGTAAGTTGTGCCGTCGGTTCAGCACGATCATAACGGTTCCTGCAGCGATTAGCAGCGTGACCTTCAGTCTTGCAGATTTGACACCGAGGGGTATAAGAACCCCGTTTACCACGTCCATGGCCATGGCCTCCATTGTGGCCGCCGCGAGAACGACGAGACTTGGAGAAACTACCACCACGAGATGTAGGAAGAGACCCGTTGGTGGCAATAAAAGCAGCAGAGGAAATAGGGGAGGAGGACCCGAGTGACTTCTGGAAAATCTCAAAGCTTTCAGCTTTGGGAACCAAGTCTTTGAAGGCTGGTAATGGAGTGAGAGACATCTAGGCAGTAGAAAAATTAGCAAAGTCAGCCCCCAATCCTCTGAGATGCCAGTGAACTTTGTCTGTATCATCAATCGAGCAGCCCATTGCAGTGAGTTGGTCGCATAAAGCCTTAAATGAACGAGAATATTCAGTGACACTTCGGGTGCCACGTTTGATGAGTTGCAAATCATCGTTGATGCGAAGCTCACGAGTTTTAGAAATATGGCTGAAGGAATTTTCCAAAGCAAGCCAAACATCACGAGCGGTGGTGAGACCAAGGACTTAGGCCATGGCTTCTTCAGTCAACGAGGAGAAGAGGAGACTGAGAAGACATTGATCTTGAAGTTGCCATTCCACATATTTGGGATTCGGTTGAGAAGAGGAAGAATCAGAGGCGATGGTGGTTGGAGGCACTGCAACTGAACCATCGACATGGCTGAGGAGGTTCTAACATTGAAGAAGGGGGAGAAGTTGATTTCACCAGAGAAGATAATTTGTGGAGGAGAGTTTAATAGTAACCATGTGGATCATGATGTTGAAGGAGAAAGAAGAATCGGCCATGAGGGGATCGAGGAGGTTAATCCAAAGAAGGCTCTGATACCATAACAATGTTTGTAAAACCACCATGCTTTTATGGGGTTGAGTTTTCCATTTATATAGACGTATACAAAGCAGAGTAGAGTTTGAATACAGAGATAAAATAGGAAAGATAACTACAAATGGAAACCGTATAACAAACAAATGGAAACCGTATAATCTAAATTATGTCTCCTATAATCAAGGAGGATTCCGTAAATCAAGAACTGATTTACTGGAATTCTCTACAGTATCATTTGCCAATGTTTATATTTAAAACAATTGTATATGGTGGCATGTGGGGGTGCAATTCCGATGGGTCATCGAATGATTCTTGACATTCATGGTTCCACTCAAACGTCAGCATCCTTCCGAAGAAGTCGATGAAACGGCTCGCACCTTGTGGCTCTAAGTGTCAACATGATGAGCTCAACCCAACTTTGCCTGTCTGGATAGCAGGTATGACTGTTTGGAATGGGTGCAAAGGAGGTGCCGGCGTTGTATCCCCAATGACGTGGAAGTTGGTGCTAAGGTGGTTAATTGCACTGATGGTAATGGCAAAGTGCAAGAAAACTAGCATCCTCCAGCCCCAACAGCTTGACCACTGCAGTTTCTGCCGCTCTATAATGAGTCCTTTTTCTCAGTTTGGTTTGGGGTGCGGTTCCTGAATGTGATTAATACATGTGTGTTTGGAGTATGAGGTTGGTCCATTGATTTCTTTTCTATGCCATGAAAATCCACCAAATGCCATTCATTTTATGATCAAACATTTTCAACCATCTTGGGGTGCGTTTGGTTGCACCAAATATCATGAAATTCATGGTTAATCAGTCTAATTTGGTGCGAAACATAATGAAATTTTGTGATATTTGGTGCAACCGAAAGCAGTAGTAGAAAATTGTCCAAATCACATTTCGGAGCCAGATTCGTTCTGAGAGTAATTAGTAAGCGTGCTTTATTTCTTCAATCTTTGTAATTTATAGATAATCTGGAGCATTTGCATGGTCGTGGGCTTGTAGAGTTGTCTTCTAAGTGCTACTTTTCGTTGTCTGATCACCCACAAATCAAACCCCGAGCAAAGATCAGTGGATACCATATACGGGGCAAAGTTCCCAAATTTGCCTTGCTTTACTTAGGTGAAATCATGCTGTTTTGTCTGCCACAAGGATGAATTTTCATGTTCATCGTCGATAACGATTATTTGTTTATTTTTCCTGCAACGTTTGATTGTAATTCGGGAATCTTGAAATTATTAGCGGGTGCCCATGATCTGAATTTTCCTGCTTGGAATCATGCCTGTGGTATGTGGAGGGGAGTGGATTAGGTGTAACCCTTACTGTGGGGCCCACCTTGATTTATGTATTCTGCATCTTTTGCAAGAGCCAAATCTCAGGTGGACCATACCATGGGAAAAAGTGGTGATTGAAAGCCTGGATAAAAGGAAAAATTAGATATTCTAATTTTTAGGCTCATGCCCTAAAATGATCTGAAGAACAGATGGATGGCGTGGATGTAGAATACATACATTAAGGGGGCCCACGCCTAACCCATTACCTCTAGCCATTCCGAACCGCGTAAAAGTCATCCAATTTCAACCTTACCCAAACCTATTTGATTGTAATTAAGTGTGGCTTGACTGACCTGAACCACTTAAAAATTCACAAAAGCTGAATTTGACCTGACCCATTTAATCATAGTCAAGCTGGGCTCGACTGACCCAATTCAACACATGAGCATAGTGCAAAAGACATTTGGACTTTTAATGATGTTAGCTAAAGGTGAGCCATGTAGTCTACATATGGGTAGATAGCTTTTTACCTTCTGTTTTTTTGGATAGCTTTTTACCTAATTCACATTATACGTCTTATCAATGAGAGAGAACTTATATCACTTCCGACTGTCATTTTTATTTTGAAAATAGACAATTTTAATGCCTGGCCAAGCCACTCTTGATATAATATCTTAGCGACGGTCTGGAAAGGCTGTCTAGGCCATGGCATCTTTGGATAGGCTAAGCTATTGTCTTGGATTAGTTATACCTGGTTATTTGTCGGTACATATGGATTGTGGAGCTTATGATGGATGGTGACGCCTGCAGTATTTATGGTGTTTGAAACACATAGGTCATGTAAGGCACTTGAAGATTGATGGTGACATATGTAAGGCACTTGAAAACGTTCTACACATGATACCATGATGTATGGGTTTTATCCATGCCATTAATCCATTTTCCATACCATTTTAGGGCATGAGTCTAAAAATGAGGTCGATAGCGGATTATGTCTTGTTCCTGCCTGGACGGAAATTGGCCTAGGATGGGGCTCTGTGGGGGCCACTATGACGTATGGGTTTTATCCATGCCGTTAATCCATTTTTCCAGATCATTTTAATGTATGAGCCCAAATAATGAGGTAAATACACAACTCAGGTGGACCACACCACAGGAAGCAGGGTGTGATAATAACACTCACCATTATAGACCTATATGAAGGGAAAACACAAATCTTAGCTTGATCCAAAACTTTCTTGGTCCCCAAGAAGTTTTTAATGGTGGGCCTTCAATTCCCACTGTGTGGTCCACTTGAGCCGTCGATCTGCCTCATTTTTGGGCTCATCCCCTAAAATAATCTGAAAAAAAAATGATAATAATGAAAGAATGGCATGGATAAAACCCATACAACACGGTGAGCCCCACAGCACCTGCATGGACCAATTCTGTCCTGGCCGGGGAGGACCCAATCTGCTTCCACTATCCTTTATTCCAGCTCTAGGATACACCGTATAAATGAATTAGACAAACCATGGACAACCATTCTTGCGTCCAAATGGTTTCTTAAACCCTATCCAAAGTGTTAAATGAGGCTCACATATCCTAAAGTGAGGTCCATTTGACTATGCCAACCATCTGATCAGATGCCTGAAATAATAAAAAAAGGCAAGCCAAACAAGCAATGATTAACACAGCTCACAATGATCAGATGGCACACTTCATTGATCAAACCTCCATGACCTCTGTCCATGTCCTACCACGTGATGGCCCGCCAGATCAATGGTCCAGATCACATGCATGTTTTCCACATGCACGACGGTGACTATGGCATTTCATTGAACTCCTACCAAAAGTAACAATAGACACTGTATTCCCATGCAAAGTTCTCAAACTAATTGTAGAAGAGATTGGAAGAAGACGAGAATCTGGATTATTTTTTTTATATATACATACCATCTCAGAAATCTTTCCTATCCTCAAAATAGAACAGAATGCACTTTCATTTCAATTAACATAAAATGAAATTCTCTAACCTGTACTCCAGAAATGCAACAGCCTGCTACATCACACCGGCCCATTTTCTTCATCACATTAAGCTACCAGCAATTGGTAAAGAACAAACACAAAATTCAAAGGGAGAGAAGAGAAAGGAACATCTGTTTTGAACTACCCAAATCTGGATTGGTATGTATATTTCAGTAATGCAAAGGATCATTGATGATTATGTAAATAAAAAAATAATAATAACAAGGCCATGAACGGCCAAGAATCAAAATTTACATTTGTTGGGGCCCTCTCTGCCCGAAACACCCACTTCCGAACTCAGTTGGGCGATGACCCTGGAAGCTGCTCTCATGAATTTGATCGGTGGACAATAGATGGCCCATTCTGTAACGATTGGAGGGTCACCATTGGCTCATTGTGGCCCATATTCAACAGCTGCAAGGGTCCTATCATTCTAATCTGTACTTTACCTGCCTATTTCCCTCACTTGTTCTGTTCTATTATGTATCCTCGCTCTCATGCTGGTCACCCTCGCTTCTGCCCGTGCCGTATATCCAACTGTTGTCGGCTGCAACGATCTCTGCCGCACCACCTTGCAGTATTCAGGGTCTTCGGCGTGCCCTTCGTATCTAATCCACTGTATCATCCCATGATACATTGGGAAAAACTGCATCTGAATGGCATTGTATGAGAAGTATGGCGTTGTATGAGAAGTATGGGACGAGGGCTGAGATCACCACAAAGAGTGTAATGAGCCAATACGATGGAGCAGACGCGCATGCTTCAATGAAGACCTTGTAGGCGGTAGTCGATATGGTAGGTGAGATTGCACCGTAGGTCAGAAGGAAGAGATACCACAGAATGATGCCACCCCATATGAAGATGTGTTGTATCCATGTGAAGTAGCTGACGGCGAGCACCATCTGACAGTTTACAACCCAGATGGTGCACGTGTACATCGTAGCCCCGAGGATTTCCATTCCGATGACCTCCCCGCCTTTGCGGAAGGCCTGGTGCTCCAGCGCATTTTTGCAGAAGAAGAAGATGATAACGGCACTGCAGATGCCGTTGAACATCCAGCCGAGGATCCGAAGCCAGCTGAAGAGAACGTTCTGCACGCCTTCTTGGTATAGAAGAGGGAACTGCATGAGGGGTGACAGTGATTTCTGAGATCCGGAACAATAGGAACATGTCATAAACTCGCATGCATAAATATACAAAACGTTCTTTTGGGGTGCATTCGGTTGCACTAATTTTGAAATTGCATGATAATTGGTGAAACCAAACGCACCCTTAAGCTCGAAACATCATCTAGATTTATTTATTTTTCAATTGATGATAATTGAGAATATTGATCGTATTAAAACATTGGTGTTCGAGATGTATTTCGAGCAGTCGTTGCAATCTTGAACTGTAAAGATTTCACATCATTTGAAAAATTGTACGCATCTTCAGGTACCCAGTTTGTACAGGTGCGACCCATGGTTGGGTGATCTAACCCCTGATCAGATGGCCCCACATTGGACATACCATACCTGAAGATTGGATGGTTGGGATCTTCTGATCCAGGATGCTTTTGGAATGGTCCACCCACAGATCAGAGTGGATGCAGATAATGGAAAAGGAGTGATTACAAAGAGTCTGTTACAACAAGCAATGATACACAAATTTCCAGTCTATGGATGTGGGGACGGCAAACATACCTTCAGACAAAACCGGGCAGCAACATCTTGGTCAAACACACCCAAAGCAAGCACGGGAAGCGACGTGAAGAAGACGTTGTAGAATGACATGTACCAATCATTGTATGAAGCCTGCCCAGAAAAGGATGCATATGCCCCAAACAAAAAGAGAGTGAAACCAAACACAAGGTTCTTGTAGAAGAAGTAGCATATCTGCAACACATCAGAAGAAATTCATCAAAACTCAATGCGACTTGCGAGAAAAAAAGAAAAGAAAAGATTTTATCTTATTTTTGAAATTCCAAGTGTTGAAGGCCGCACCATCAATGAGATTCTTCTGTAACACCAGTGTCCGTGCACAAGAAGTAAACGCTCCAGGAATTGGAACTGAGCAATCGCAATGTCACTCGACATGACAGCCTGAAATTGCATAGTGACCATCAGAGAACTTGAAAAAAGAAGCAAAACAGGATCTAGAAACTAATTATAATGGCGAAAGCAATAAGACAAGAAGCCCAGCTACTCTACATGGAGATTTCAAATCCTACTCCCACCACAAGTGCCAACAAGGTGTGTGAGGTGCGAGATCCAGGGCGTTCAACAGATGGGTCCTAGTGTGTATCAGTGTACATGATGTGGCCTGAATATCAGACCAGTCCAATCATCAGGTAGGCCATATGAAGTTATTTACCTGCATTCCTTCAACACCGCTTATCCCAATTCCAATATCTGCTTCTTGAAGCATGCCCACGTCATTAGCCCCATCACCAATGGCTAACGTCGTCTTACCGGTGCCAGTTTTAACCAATCTCGTGACCTGAAATTATTTCACATCAATTTTAGCTTCCTCAAGTATAATAAGCATCAACTAAAACAAAGGAAATTGTAAATGTATCAACTCACTAGTGCTTTTTGTTTGGGGGACGAACGGCAGCAGACAACAGATGCACAGGCAATTAACAGCTCTAGGAACATGTTCTTCACATCGTCCTCCAGCGCAAAAACAAGCGACTTGCCATCGATGATCAAAGCAAATGCACCGGAACTTCCATTTGCCGAAGTAAGCAGCGACTTCCCATCATTTATCTGTTGAACAACGCTTGCCTTTGATGCCTGAAAAGATAGACAATAATTCATGGATCATGAACTGAACTCATACCATATCGACGCTGCTACTGTAGTTGTAAGGGAACTAACACAGTTCCTCTCATAATTCAGACGAGTTCAAGACAATCAAAACTTTTAATATAGCCCATGTGACCAACCCACATGGAGTATGGGTGCAACTTAGTCAGGTTGGGTGAGGTTGAGGATCAACCCCACTCCAACCCCACAGTACCTACCTCAAGAGGACCCAACCCACAACCCGACCCAACTTGAATTCCAACCCCAACTGACCTAACCAACCCAACCTGAACCGACCCAACCTTAACCCAATATATGTGAATATTCCCAACCCAACCCGAATTCAAATCTAGTTGGTGTTTCCAACCAGAACCCAACCCGAAACCTTGATAACCCAACCAAACTCGGGTTGGGTCAATTGGGTTCGGGTTCCAGCCTTAACATGGAGAGGTGGTAGCTCACAAATAGGGGAGGGAGAAGTTTGAAAAATAAATAAAGAACAAGTCTTACATAATGGGTACTTACCCCCCAAAAAAAATCCATTCGACATGTATGTGAAACACATACAAATACAACAATCAGGTAATAGCCAAGGGTACTTAGAGGAATAAGTTACTGACTTATTGCAAGGGTATTTTAGTCAGTAGATTATCACATCACTTCATTATTATGCATAATCAGTGGGCCATAGACCACTTGTGGATAAGTCACTTCTCAAAATCATATAATCAGCCACACCTCAGGAAAGAAAAATCATATAGTCAGCCTACAAAAAGCACTGAATCTTGAATGCCCCAATGAAAATTCATGAAAAGGAAAGCCTGTTTACCTTAGTGATGGCACTCTTATCACCTGGTTTCTCTAGTTCTAGAATATCTGGTGTCTCCAAACTGATGATTATCTGCTTCATTCCTTGTCTCAACAAGCTACACGCGAAGCTGTAAAATGCAACTTGAGTCAGAAAATAGTTGTCTATACCGTTCTGCTTTGATAAAAAATAGCCTAATATTCTGTACAATTACAAGTACTGGTACAGATACAGGCATCTGAGAGTACCCATCTTCTGGTCCATTTTGGTCCATTTCAGCCAGAATGTTTTTTACTCAGATTTCTGGCAATCTCAGTCCACATTTCTCAAGTCTTGACACATTTGGAGGCATTTTTCAGTAAGGTAATACCCACCCAATCAAATGGGAGGGTTGAAAACATGTGAAATCCTCTATTGTGGATGAGAGGGTTTCCTGCTGTCTTCATTTCTTAAAAGTATTACATGCACCTTCCCCAAAACAGAAAACTTAAATGGCTGAAACACCAAAACGTATCATATGCATATTGGTAAAGAAGAAACGAAATGCCCGCTTGAAGGAATAAAAAACTACGATATCAGTCATATGTGCATATATCAGAAATGTACCCGATATTGATGGCGGTCTCCATCTTATCTCCAGTCAAGACCCATATTTTTATTCCGGCTTGTGCTAGCTTGTCAATGCATTCAGGAACCTGACAGACACAAGAGAAGAAAATCAGTTCCAATAAATACTCAATATCAAAAAGGTTTGCTCCGTTCGTTTATTGAAATCTACAACCCACCCCATTTTGCAGCTTATCCTCAACAGCTGTGGCACCAAGAAGGATCAAATCCTTCTCTATCTTCTCTATCACTTCATCAATCAGTGCGTCTCGATCTGCACTGACCGAGTTCTTGGCCTCATTGAATTCCTCATTGAATTGCCCGTATTCTCTCTCATCAAGTTCACGATATGCAAGCACCAATGTCCTCAAACCCGCACCAGCATACTCATTCAGGTGTTCCCTGGTCTGATCCTCAAACTCCCTTCCATTCTTTGCAAGTCTTTCAAACATGACACTGCACAGAAAAAATCTTTATAAGAATACAAGAGCTTTGAATCTAAAGTGTTAGATATAAGTGCTATATCGAAAGAACACTTTTTCATGTTTGAATGACAATGGTATGGGAGGGGCCACATTTTGGTAGCCTAACTCATTCATCTGACAGGCCCCATCATGGCATGGGCCACGCAGTAATTTCACCTTTATCAGACGATCCTAATTCCTAGCCATTGGCTTAGAAGGTCCGTTGCAAATGGACATTTACGACAACTGGACTGCAATTAACTGGTATCACCCGTCTGATGGGGCCGGCCATATGAAAAGTTATTGGGCTGAAGTGAACAAATTGCTCGATTGGGAATTGTATGATACTCTATTGTAAGAAATTCAATTCAGAAGTCATAACTAATGTGTTTTCTAGTATTTAAAACTCAAGTAAGCTTCAGGAACCACTATTAGCTTACAGACCTGTCGGCGCCTTTGCAGAGTAGCAACAGCTGGCCCTCCTCATTTCTTACTATCATAGACATCCGTCTTCGGGCACTATTAAACTCTAAGAAATTCAAAAGTTTATAAGACCTGCAAATGGGGAAAAAAAATTAAGGTGTCAGTCAGACAAACACTACTAAGCAAACAGGAGAAATGCTAAGCCCGCATGCCAACCTGGCATGGCGGGACATATGAGCCATGCAAGAGGCGAAGTGGGCCCGATCATGCAGTTGACCTGGAACAAAAATCAGGCAAGTACACTCACTAGGTGGGCCATGGGCATATTGTTGAGGGTCAAATATTGCATATTAGACCCCACTAATTACCTGATTTTATGAATTTGATACTGTTTAACAGCCTGTTTTAATCATGTTTATGTTGCAAGGTGGATTTATAAGCGTGGACTGAAAAAGATGTTAAGTGCGTGGATTTGATGCTCATAAATCACCAAGGCAAGGGACAAACCCTAGGGGACCGAGTTCGAAGAATTTACACACCAGAGATCTGAGAAAATCACGTCATTCACGTTAAACGGGCCTGAAAATCGTCCAAAATGCAAGATCACGGGGTTCTCACCATCTGTTCGGCTCGAGACTTTATATATGGCCTGATGACCATAAATTAATCGTACACATCAAATTTCAGCCATTGGATCCTTGTGGAAGTAACCCAATGGACAGATCAGCCCATAAATCACTAATTTGGGGCCCACCTGATTTCTGGATATGCCTCAGTTTTGGACCCAACCCCTTATACTATGAGAGAAGATGAATGTACGGTGTCGATTTCCCCAAATACACCTCAGTGGATCCCATACGGAAGGCACGTGCACATAATATACGGACTCTTGAGGTGCACTGAACCAAGGGAGTCGGTCAGCTTACTCCCATTCAAAAACGGAAACTCCTGTTTCCGCACTGACGTGAAAACCGGACGCATGTCCCCCTTGCGGACGCTGATTCACGTTGTGGGCCCCATCCATTGTCCATATAGACAATCCAAACCGTCCATGAGAATCACTAGGCCTCTATAACTCAGGCCTAGGTGGAGAAATTTCAAAAGGTATTGGAGATACTTTTTGATCGTCCAAAAGCAAGACGGACGGCAAGAAGATCTAGTACTAATGGACCACACCAAAATCGAAGTTTTGGGACGTGCCTACACAAGAGAGATTAGTTAGATTTTAGTTTCTTTTATTTTTTTTTGTTTTTTTTTTTTGTTTAAGAGTTAGCCGCATCATGGCGGGCTAAACTTCTTAGCTAGGGCTAAGAGGTGAAGATTGTGGCGTGATGGAATGATCCTACGGTTTTGATTCATGTTGAACTTGTTATTGATTGGTTTGATTTTAAGGAAGGCTTTAGTTTTTAATGGTTTATTGTGACTGATATTATAGTAAATTTGCAATGGCTTGAGTATTTCCTTTTCATTATTCTGATTATGCGGTTAGGATGCCCTGTTGTTCACCATCGTCTCCTGAGCATGGTTGGATGATGGAACTCTTCCTGACATTCATACATCTCTCTGATTGGCTGTGGATTAGTTTAATTCTGTTGTTTACTTTGTCTCATGGGCATGGTTTTGTGATGGAATCTACTCTAATTTACGCCCGTCTTATCTCTTGAAAACTAGATCAAAAGAAGTTTAGATTTGATTTTCATGGTATATCTTCCAACTGGATGAAGATGGGACTCGAAGTTCAGTTGAGATCATGAATCAGGCGTAGATCTCCCTGATCTCTACAAGTGGATCCTTGGCACCCTAGTTTCCTACCTTTGAATTTCCACAAGTTTTAGTTAAATAAATTCACCATTATTCCCTCATATCCACTCTATTTAGATTTCATCTCATTCTAGTTCTAATTCTGGTTAGTTTCAGATTTTGTACAGGTTTCAGTCCCTGTGGATTCGACCTCGGTCTCACCGAGTTTATTACTATATCACAACCCTATACTTGGGGAGTGAATAAGTTTTTGGCGCCGTTGCCGGGGACTGACGGTTACGTTTTTCTGTAATTGACTAGTTTTAGAAGTAGGTTAAGATTAGGATTTTCTATCTTTAGGTTTAGATTTTTCTGATTCTAGAAACTAACTTGTTTTCCTGTTTTGTAGGACCTTGACATAAACTTCTAATTTGGTAATCTCTTTCTAATTTCTCTCCCTTTTCTATTTTTAGAATTAGGGTTTTAGTTTTAGAAATTTTCTAATTCTAAGCTTTCTTTTTTAGAAATTTTCTATTATTTTATTTTATTTTAGATTTAGATTCTTCCTTTAAGTAACTTTCTAATTCTAGAAATCTTTTAATTTTAGAAACTAACTTTTTATTTTTATTTTTAGAAACTTTCTGACTTTAGGATTTCTATTTTTAGAAACTAATTTATTTTGTTTTCTTTTGCAGAATTCTAACATAGGAACTTCCAACCTTGTAACTTCTTTCTAATTCTTTCTCTTTCTATTTCTAGATCTCTTATTTTTATAGGATTTTTTTTTTCTTTTATTCTTAGGATTAGATTCAGAGTTAGAGTTTCACCATGTATATGCACAAGTGGGAACGTCAGTACGCTGAGAAGAATAACATATATTGGGATGATGAGGATAGAAATCAACCTATCATTGAGAACCGACCGGAATATAAAGATCCACCGGTTAAGAAGTCCTTACGTGATCATATGCAGGAGAACAATTACACCCCACGGATTAACAAAACAGTACGTAAGTGTTGGAGTTATCATAACTATGGGAGTGAGAATTATTATCACCCATCCGATAAAAAGAAAACAAAGCGTGATTATATTATAAGTGATAATATGTATTACCAACCATCAAATTCTCCCACATATGATCCGTATGACTATGATCAGTGGAAACATCAAAATTGAAAAAATGAACCAACAACATATTATAGTGATTATTCTCTTGGATCCCCTACCTTTGAGATCCAACCAGAAACGATCCAAGAGGATTCATGTTTGGATATCATGGAAAATCGAAAACTATTCAACCAACATGTTGCGGACATGATGAAATCATTAGAAGCAATTGAATCACACCTCAATGAGAGGAACAAGGCTAGTTTACCTCAGCCTCAACCCAATCTAGAGAAACAATGCGAGGAAAGTGATCCTAACTTACTTTTGAAGAATTCTGGAATTTGGAATGAAAAGTTGGATTATGTTAATGAACATATGGTTCAATTTCTCGATGAGTCGATCTCGATGACTATCCAAAGGAATGATCAAGAGACGTGGGTGTTTTTCAAATACAATGATAATGACACACTTCACTCACATGACACACTTGATTTCAATGATGAGGGAGAGGATAGTTTATTCGAACCTCAACCCAATGTAGGAATAGAATGTGAGGAAAGTGATCCCACCCCAAGTGTGCACTACACAGAATTAGACGATGATGCGTATTGGGATGACTATTATGAACGTGCAGCTCAAATTCCCCTTGAATCAATCTCAAGATTGATCCAGGTTAATGATCAAGACGTACACGAAGTGGTCAGTCATAATGAGTCACTCATCTCACCTGACATGTCTGATTTAAAAGTGGAGAATGAGGCCCTTACAACCGACCCTTCTAACTCTTGTGAAACATGTTTGGACCACTCCTCTGAATCAAATGACGAAATGATTCGGGAAATGGACGAGTTGCTTGATACGACTCTGGAATTTGAAATCACCCAGTTGAGGCCACCATCTGAACTGTCGAGTTTTGACGATTCAACGCCTCGATTAAGTAGTTTCAATGAACAGAGTAATCACATTGATGCTTCCCCTATTGATTTTCAATCTGCTTGTACAGGACTTAAGCAAGAGAGCGTACCTCCATCCACTTTCAAGGATGATGGATTCCTTGGGCAGATCATCACGAGCTCTAACGTGGAAAACAAGTCACTCTCAGCCGAATTCCCCAACTCTTTAGATGATTGCTTGACACACTTGTCAGATTCAAACAATCTTATGATTAAAGAAATAGTGGATTACTCGCAAGAGAATATCTCGGTAGTTGTTACTAACCAAGAGAACCCTTACTCTGAAGCCCCTTCTTCCACGGATCCTGACTATTTACCATTAAGAGAGGAGGAGCTAAAAATTGAACCGAAGTCTGAAACTTCGGCATGTGTTGAGACTACATCACTTTCTGAGAAGTTTTCTTAGTTTTATTTACCTGTAGTATCTGATTCACCATGGGATACTAATTTTGAAACTTTTTTTGTCACAGGTGAATCATATATCCTTCAGATACCTCAAGCGTTTCAACGAAATTTTTTTAATGAGGTACATAAGTTCCTCTGGAAAGTCATGCTCCAGGGCTTCCAAGCCTATTGCAAAAGGGGCTTTTGGATGATCCTGTTGAGGAATTTACTGAGAAACTTATCAAGATATTGGCCGAAAGAGGAACCTCGCGGCGTGACTCAGTAGTTTTTCCCTGCTTTCATAGGACTAGGGTAGTTTGCTTTATGTTGTTATAGGATAGACGGTTTCATGCCATTAGGTTAGTTCGCTTCCTGCATTGTTTTAGGATAGTTTGTTTTCGTGTCTTCACTCTCATACTGATCGGCTTTCATGCTGTGATCTCTTGGAAAGTCTCTCTTGATTCGTTATCCAGGTATTATCTTCCCATCACTTCTCATTTACTTTCGTTGTCCCATGTGCATTGCATACTCATATATCTTTTACATTGAGGACAATGTAGATTTTAGGTTGGGGGTGGGAGATTAGGTTTCCTAATCAGTGTTTTCTTGGTCTTAAGCAGAAATTGTAAAAAATTTTAAATTTTTCTAGAATTTCCTGTGAATTCGAAGTGATTTTGACAGTCATCTTGGATTTAAAATCACAAGTGATGTTGGTAATTTATGACTCTTGGATTCCGTTTTTTATTAGATTTCACAGTTAAGTTCAAACTGTTAATCCATGATTAGAGGTTTTAAACATTGATTGAGTCATGATTTCATAAGACATATGTCGCTTGCACATTAAGGTTTCAATTTGATACTGAAGGGTTAACTTGGTAATCACGGGAAATTTGCCCGTCATGATCAATTGAAGAAAAAGAAAATACCTAACAAAAAAAAAAAAAAACCAGATACCTTTGTAAAGGGTAGGGCGAATAATCTTCACGATAGGTTTGATCCTTGTAGGTGTAGATTTAATTCCCCATGGATGATATGTGAAAAGGGTTGGGTGTATAGTCTTCACCATAGGTTTGCTCCCTATAGGTGAGGATTTGATTCCCCTTCTTGGCGTTACTTTTAATGGAAAAATCAAAAGCTAGAAGAAGAAAAAGAAGAACTGTAAGGCAAGTTCTGGCTTAGGTTTTGGTTGTCCTAAATGCACATTGGATCGTTAATGTAATCATGGAAATTGACAATTGGATCTCTTAATGATGGTAAGCTGAGATTACACTATACACCCACGGGACTCAATGTTTAGAATTTTTCTGATTGATAGATTAAAATTTTGAAATTGACTATGAAGTTTACTGTGCACTTGAGTCCAGGAAAAAATAATGCCCAATATTTATGAATATTAGAATTCTAGTATTTGGATTGCTTTTCAAAAATCACTCGAGTTTATTGAAATTGTCTTGTAATTCTCAACTTATTTTTCGCATAATTTGCTCGAGACTAGCAAAATGCTAGTTAGGGGTTGTGTTGAGGGTCAAATATTGCATATTAGACCCCAGTAATTACCTGATTTTACGAATTTGATACTGTTTAACGGCCTGTTTTAATCATGTTTATGTTGCAAGGTGGATTTATAAGCGTGGACTGAAAAAGATGTTAAATGCGTGGATTTGACGCTCATAAATCACCAAGGCAAGGGACGGACCCTAGGGGACCGAGTTCGAAGAATTTACACACCAGAGATCTAAGAAAATCACGCCACTCACGTTAAACGGGCCTGAAAATCGTCTAGAATGCAAGATCACAAGGTTCTCACCATCTGTTCGGCTCGAGACTTTATATATGGCCTGATGACCATAAATTAACCGTACATGTCAAATTTCAGCCATTGGATCCTTGTGGAAGTAACCCAATGGACAGATCAGCCCATAAATCACTAATTTGGGGCCCACCTGATTTCCGGATATGCCTCAGTTTTGGACTCAACCCCTTACACTATGAGAGAAGATGAATGTACGGTGTCGATTTCCCCAAATACACCTCAGTGGATCCCATACGGAAGGCACGTGCACATAATATACGGACTCTTGAGGTGCACTGAACCAAGGGAGTCGGTCAGCTTACTCCCATTCAAAAACGGAAACTCCTGTTTCCGCACTGACGTGAAAACCGGACGCATGTCCCCCTTGCGGACGCTGATTCACGTTGTGGGCCCCATCCATTGTCCATATAGACAATCCAAACCGTCCATGAGAATCACTAGGCCTCTATAACTCAGGCCTAGGTGGAGAAATTTCAAAAGGTATTGGAGATACGTTTTTGATCGTCCAAAAGCAAGACGGACGGTGAGAAGATCTAGTACTAATGGACCACACCAAAATCGAAGTTTTGGGACATGCCTGCACAAGAAAGATTAGTTAGATTTTAGTTTCTTTTATTTTTATTTATTTTTTTTGTTTAAGAGTTAGCCGCATCATTGCGGGCTAAACCTCTTAGCTAGGGCGAAGAGGTGAAGCTTGTGGCGTGATAGAATGATCCTACGGTTTTGATTCATGTTGAACTTGTTATTGATTGGTTTGATTTTAAGGAAGGCTTTAGTTTTTAATAGTTTATTGTGACTGATATTACAGTAAATCTGCGATGGCTTGAGTATTTCCTTTTCATTATTCTGATTATGCAGTTAGGAAGCCCTATTGTTCACCATCGTCTCCTGGGCATGGTTGGATGACGGAACTCTTGCTGACATTCATACATCTCTCTGATTGGCTGTGGATTAGTTTAATTCTGTTGTTTACTTTGTCTCATGGGCATGGTTTTGTGATGGAATCTACTCTAATTTACATCCGTCTTATCTCTTGAAAACCAGATCAAAAGAAGTTTAGATTTGATTTTCATGGTATATCTTCCAACTAGATGAAGATGGGACTCGAAGTTCAGTTGAGATCATGAATCAGGCGTAGATCTCCCTGATCTCTACAAGTGGATCCTTGGCACCCTAGTTTCTTACCTTTGAATTTCCACAAGTTTTAGTTAAATAAATTCACCATTATTCCCTCATATCCACTCTATTTAGATTTCATCTCATTCTAGTTCTAATTCTGGTTAGTTTCAGATTTTGTACAGGTTTCAGTCCCTGTGGATTCGACCTCGGTCTCGCCGAGTTTATTACTACATCACAACCCTATACTTGGGGAGTGAACACGTATGAAAAAGGACTGTTAAAAAAGAACTGCAAACAGTTCGCATTCGATATACACATCTGGCCTGACCGATGAGCAGACGGTTCTGGTTTTGGGTCAGGTCATTGACACAGTGGCGTCCACCTCATGCACAGAATGGATCTGCCACATGGAGACATGCAGGTGAGTTTAGAAAAACTAAACAAACCACATACCAGAAGAACAAAAATCTGACCTTTCAACTTTCATCCCGGACTCAGGATCTAACTCATGCAGCGAGATGCCTGTTTGCGTCCGCTTGAAAAACTCAAAGCCGAGCTCTCTTGCTGCAATCACAAAGGCCGCCTCATCAGGCGATTCAGCTTCATACGAAACTTTGCCTGTCACTTCATCCATTTCTGGTATAGCAGTATGGCATATCGCCAACACACGAAAGAACTTCTGAAGGACATCATTACGAGCCTCATTGACCCAACGCCCATTCATGACCCGTTCATCCTTCAAAGCAAAACCTTTAACCAGTGGTTTTTTATCCACATGTTCCTCATCATGCTCCCCATTTTCAATCTCTTGAGCCAATGGTGATCCTTTCCTTCTAGCCATGGCCCGCTCGACCTCTGTTACCATACGACCATACGCTGTTCCAGCCACAGAACATTTGACGAATTCCATCGAGTTGCAGGTCAAAGTGCCGGTCTTATCCGAGAGAATTGTGTCAACTTGACCAAGCTCCTCATTCAAGTTCGATGTGCGGGCTCGAGCAGGCTTGTCGGTTTCCTCGTAATACATCTGCACATCTTGGTTGATGAAGATGCTCTGCAAAACTTTGACAACCTCTATCGATACATACAAAGAAATGGGAATCAAGTACCCATACAGCATCATGGCTGTCAGGAAATGCAAAATCGCCGCAATAGTGGCTCTTTTAGGATCAAAGAAAATGGTGGTATTGTTTGGTCTAAGGTACCATCTTTTCATCTTGCCATTTTGAAGATCCTCTCTAGTCGCAATCCCAAAGACAATGGATCCAACAGTGGATATCAATACCAAGACGGAAAACAGGAAATAAATAATTTTGTCCATCTTCCTCTCGATGTTGCTTCTCTTGGAGGGCGGGTCTGTGGAATTTTGAATAACTTTTGTGTCATGGCCAGTAAAGATCACAGCCCCATAGATGTAGTCCGTGTTGCGGAGCTTCGAGTCCCTAAGAAGAAGCTGCTGGGGCAAAAGCGGGTACCGCTGATCATCGAAATCCATGCTACCAACAAAAGAGTACAAATTTGCATTTGGGTCTTCGCATTTAACTAGAGCTTTGAAATTCTGGAAGCTGGAATCATCATGTAAGCCCGAAGTCACCTCCAACGCCTGCTTCAGTTTCAAATTTGTCTCACCATCAAGATTCATGGTCTCGACATAGCAGATAGCATCATCATAACTAGACGAAAGCAAGACAAGGTCGGCAGGAAAGAAATCATCCTTCTCCACCTTTACTATATCTCCAACTCTCAGATTCTTCCATTCAGTGTAATCAAAATTGCCATCTCCACGGTGCACTTTAACCTTCCGATTGTTCACTTCAATATCCTGCAAACATTTCAACAGATCAAATTGCAGACCTCAGTCCACTGCCACGGTAGAACATCAGAATATAGAAATAAGAAGTCCAGATCAGGAACCAAAACATGCATCAGGAAGTCCATCGATCTGAATAACAAAGACAGGTACAGTCAAACACTCAATTAGCCTTTTTAAAAGACACCTTCTAGATTTACAAACAGAATAGCAAGAGATTAATGCCTTGCCTTTGATTTAGAAAGGATTCTAGCCATCGGATATTCTAATTAATATATAAGAAGATGCAGACTTTAGTCTACTTATCTCTTATCTGTCACGAATCAGCCAACTTGGGACGAGCTTCATGTGGTAATTACGTTTGTTTTAATTTCAGTTGATTGAAATTCCCCAAACAAGCATCAATAACTAGAAAAATTCTCCATTTTCACTACAGATAGACTAAAGTGCATTGAAATAGGCGGCAATAAGATAATAAGAAAGGGAATGGGAACTCACCTGCCTTTTCCGTCTCCAATCTTCGACAGCCTCTTTGGCCATCGTTGCTCCGATCACGACAATCAAAGGGAGGAGAGCGCTGTCAGCACTGTAGGGTGCGAGGGGAGTGAAAGCCAGGCAACCAGCGACCAGGAAGTATACGTTGGCCACCCTCCGGAACTGCTCAAATAGAGATTTGGGGAAGAAAGTCGCCAGCGTGTACTTGGTGGTCGACACGTAATTGTCATTGTAGCTGCATAATCCTGCTTCAAAGCATTCTGGGTCGTTGCAGACGACAACCCACGAGAAGCCTGGACCGCCAATCCGCGAGTGGTCTTCCTTGAATAATGATAAACCGCAGGAAAAGGCATAGATCTTACTGAACCGGAGTTTCCTTCTCCTTCCCCCATTCATCCTTACCACCAGCAATTCAACCCCAATTAAAGAAGAGTGATAAGACCCAACAAACGAAATGCAACAGCTCCTCCTTCAACAGCAAAAGCTTTCTTTAGAATGCAGCTTCCACGATTCCAAAAGGGCAGAGAACACACCAAATCCTAAAATCAAAACCCACAAAAATCCTAGAAGAAAGATAAAACAAGAAAAAACCCAAATTACCAGCTTCAATTCGCCATATCCACAAACCAAAGTCGTGCAAAAGACAAAGACCAATTCCTCCAACAAAAGCCCACAAACACAATTTCAAAAACCATAAGAATATCCAAAAATCAAAACCTAACAAACTGAAGCCTATAAACAATGGAAATCCAATTCCAAAAAAAAAAAAAAAAACCAGGAGTCCCTCCTCTCAATCTCATACTTCTCTACCAACAAAGAATCACCCTTTTCTAAGAAAAACCCAACGACCAGACCCTCCTCGATCTCACGACCCACCCCTCAAAATCCAAAATTTCTCTGTACATTTCACCCTCCCAATGCCTATGAAACACCATATGAGGCTGAGAAAGCCCCCTCTTCTGATTATTTCTCTTGAAAGCTCCCACATGCCCTTGAAACATTGAACGTAGACTTCGATCTTTCCTTTGACATGCAGCCCAAACAGACGAAAAGAGCATCGGGGCTACCGGTTTCGGCCCCGAAAACGATCAGAAAATGGGAAAAAAAAAATCGCGGAAATTTTCAAAAATACGAAAAATCCACTTCTAGAAAGTCAATCTAATTGATATGCAATTGCTGCAGCTGTTGGATTTCGATTGAAATTTCCTCTCTCTCTCTCTCTCTCTCTCTCTCTCTCTCATAAGCTTCTTGCAATGAGACAATTGAAATATGCATATAAAAACACATTTTCACAAACGTTCGTTTTTGTTTTGTTTTTTTTTTTTTTCTCTCTGATTATTGATTATTTAATTGTAATTAGTATAATCTGATTTTTTAAATCTCGGGTTTGGTAAAAACGGATATTCTGTTTTTCCATTTCCATTTTTTTTCTTATTCCAGAAATGGCTCTGTGTTTCTCATCCTTGCTTGCGGATGTCTTTCCTTCTTGTTTGTATATTAATACAAGGTTAGTTTTTTGATACTCTGGCAGAGAATGGCACTTGAGGCACGACTAAGGGCCCGTTTGTTAAATCTGAAGTCTGAAGCCTAGATCTGAAATCTGAATCTGAAGTTTGAATCCGAATCTAAAGTCTGAGGCTAGAACAACCTGTTTGTTAACTACGCACGCATTTGCCCTCTCTCCGTAGAAAACAGTCGTGATTGAATGCCTACCATTAAAAACTTAATAGATTATACCAAAATTTATCTGCCATCCAACCTGTTGATAAGGTCAAAAAGACTTAAATGAAGAGACCACACAAATATCATCTTAATCCAAAGCATTTGTAGCTCATAAAAAAACTTTAATTGTCATTTATCACAGTTTCGTATACTATGGTCCATCTGAGATTTGGATCTGCTTCGTTTTTTTAATCATGCCTAAGAATGAGCTTTCCAATGGACGGCATGGATGTAGTCACAAACATTATGGTGGCCCCACGGTTGGGAATCCCACCCGCATAAGTGGATCTAGATTGCCTAATGACAATGTTAGTAGCCCCTGGCCATTGGATGGTGTTGTATGGCCCACATCATAATGTATGTGCTTTATTCACGCCGTCTATCTATTTTTACATACCGTAATGATCCAAAAAATAAGGAAGGTCCAAATCTCACGTGGAGTGGTGATTGAACGCCCACCATTAAAAGGTTCATAGGGACCTCAAAAGTTTTCGATGAAGTTGATATTGGTGTTTTCCCTTAATCTGTGTTTGTGTGACCTAATCAACACATTAGATGGTAAATAAACATTACAGTGAGCAATAAAAAGTTTTTAATGATGGCTGTTCAATCACCATTGTTTTCTTGTGGTGTGGTCCACTTTAGATTTGGATATGCCTCAATTTTGTGCTCATTCTATAAAATAATTCGGAAAAATAAAAGGAAATCGTGGATAAAACACATACATCATGATTGGCCCTAGAACTGGGCAGAAAGAGACCGATCCGGCGGATCCGACCCGAATAGAAAGCCAGGATCGAGTCGGATCGAGGTGGCCCAGCAAGATCTGACTGTTAATCAGATCGATTTCGGATCAATGGTCAACTCGAGCCGACCCGATCCAAAATCCAATCAAAATAGATCCGATCCGATTCAATTTGATTCGATTCGATCTGTACAACGTTTATTCACCTTGTTTCCTGTAATATTGTCCACTTGAGATTGGGATATATCTCTTTTTTTTTTTAATATCATAAAATGATCTAGAAAAATAGATAGACGGCATGGATGAAGTAAATACATCATGTTGGGGCCCACAACACTGACTTACCATCATTTAAATGGTAGGATGCGGAGTACACAATATATCTTCTCTCACACGTCTCGAGGTTCCTCGAGCAAAGTTCCCAAGCGACAAGGGAGCCCATCACGTCCTTGCTTGGGATGTTAGGTAGGTCCCACCATGATGTTTGTGATAAATCCACACCATCCATCCGTTTTAGGAGCTCATTTTGATACATACTTCCAAAAATAAAGTATATCTAAGACTCAAATGGTCCTTACGAGAGGAAACAGTGTAGATTCAATGACCACATTTCTCTGTTTTCCCTCTCGTCCAGCACACTTGAGCTTTGGATCCACTTATTTTTTGGTATAATATCCTAAAATGAGCCCTCATAATTGATGGACAGCGTAGATTTCTTACAAATATCACTGTGGGCTCACATAGCATAAAATCCACGTCCTGAGGAAAAACCTTGGGACGCGGATCAGCAGGTGTACTCCGCACCAGCAGACATGGTTTGGTGTGTTGCCATCAGCAAGTTATGTGGTTCCCATCATGAGGTACAAGTTATATCTAAACCGTCCATCCACTCCGCAGGCTCGTCTTAAGGCTTGATCTGAAAAATAAGATAGATCTAAAGATCAAGTGGACCACACTGCAAAAAGTAGTGGGATTGAACGTCTACTATTGAAACTTTTAATGTCAAGAATATTCTATCCGAACCGTATATAACCCGATCCGACTCGATTTTTCAGACCGAGTCAAACTCGGTTTGAGTCAGGCCAACAGCACAACGGATCGGATCAAGTAAATGGACTCGCACTCGGTCTGAATCGGATCAAGTTAGGGTCAGGTGCTAAAAACTTCGGACCGGGTCGAGTTGGGGCCAATCCGGTCGGACTCGACCCGATGCCCAGGCCCTGTCCAATATTCTTCTCCCTACTGCAGGGTCAGGTGACCTTCTGCTTTGTGTTGACGTCAACAAACTTAGTAGGCCCTACCATGATGTATGTGTTATGTCCAAACTGTCTATCCATTTGGTGAGAATGTTTTTAAGGCCTGAACCCAAAAATGAGACAGATCCAAAGCTCAAGTGGACCACACCTTAGAAAGCAGTGGGGACTAAACATCTAACATTGAAACCTTTTTGGGGGTAACAGAAGTTTTGGACCCATATGATATTTGGCTTTTCACTTCATCCAGGTCTGTATGACCTTACGAATAGTTTGGATGGAAAATAAACATGATGGTAGACCCTATGAATTTCAACGGTGGGAATCATTTCCCCACCGCTTTTTTTTGTGGCATGGTTCACTTGAGTTTTTAATATGACTCATTGTTAGGCTCCTGCTCTATGATAATCTAGCCAAATAGATGAATGGTGCGGATATAACACATACATCATGGTAGGCCCCACAAAATTTGGTGAAGTCTGCACAAAATGGAAGTTGGCTCGTGGCACACCACACAATCGGACGCTGATTTCCCGCCAAAAGCCTTCCGCATCAAGTTTCTGCGCTGGGAACTCAGGTGGGGCCCACTGTGATGTTTGTAAGAAATCTTCCCTGTCCTTCCGTTTTGTGAGTTCATTTTAGGACATGAAGCTAAAAATGAACCATATCCAATGCTAAAGTGGGCCGAAAATGTGATAGTGGAATGTCCACAGTTGAAATATTCATTGGGCCACAAAAGTTTTGAATCACGCTAATAATTTTGTTTTCAGTTCATTTCAGTAGGAGTAAGGTTATTAGCGGCATGGATGGCATGTAAACATTACTGTGGAACCCAGGGAGGTTTCAACGGTAGAAATTTTCCTAACCACATTTTCCTTTAGTATGGCCCACTTGAGTCTTAGATTCTTCTCACCTCTGGTCTCATTTCCTAACATGACCTCACAAAAAGGATGGACGGAGTGGATTCGTGATAAACATCATGGTAGGCCCCACCTAAGTTTCCAACGCAGGAACTTCCTGCGAACGGCCTCCGTTCCACACAACCCGCTTCCCCCTCTAAATCCGGCCGGGGATTCGGTACTTCCCCGTCGAGATTAGCTAGAGACATACAGTCCTGTCCAGGACCACGTCGGTTCTACTTTGATATATATACTTTATCCACACCGTCCATCCATTTTTCCAAATCTTTCTATGGAATAATACCAGAAGTCAAGCACATCTAAGGCTCATGTAGGCAACACTACAGGAAACGGTGGAATTGCATGCCTACTGTTCAAAACTTCTTAAGGCCACAGAAGGCTCTGATCAAGCTCATTTTTGTGTTTTCTCTTCATCCAGGTATGTGTGACCTTATGAAGTGATTAGATGACAAATAACCTCATCGATTGACCTTATGAAGCTTTTAACAGTAGTCATTCCATTCCTACTACTTTTTGTGGTGTGGTCGACTTGGACTTTGGATCTGCATATTTTTTGGATTATGCTTTTGACTCATAAAAAAAGTTGATGCACGGTGTGGATGTAACATGTAAATCATGGTGGGCCCAAATAAGAAAATATTTGTTTGCACGGGGTAATATTGGATTTAAAAATAATATTTACAGAGCACTTTCCGGATTCAGCATTTAGTGAGACCTCCTTCACACAAACGCCGCTTAACATGGATGGCTTTACATATTCCGTATTAAGTGATAGTTTTCTGCGTTAACAAACACGCCCTAAATTGTGGAAACCAATGTCTGGATGTCATAGAATCAAAATCAGATTGGTTGAGCAGTCCTAATATCTGATTCTTCAACATTGTTTGTTGAGGCCAGACTATTGGATTTTTTTTTTTCATTTTGACCGTCCTATAATTATCCGCCTATTTGATCGTCAGATTATCAAATAAAATCAATCTTTGGTCATGATGCATCTAAGCTGCGACCCGTAATTTGGACGGTTTAGATTGAATTAATTCGATTCCAAGTGTACTTTGTAAGTGACTGTGTATCATCCATCATGCTCTACAAGAGCACTGAAGTTTATCTCTTGATACGGAGCTCAGTACGGTTAAACTAGCAGCTTGTATCAGTGATGCACAAAGCATTGGTCTGATCGGATTCAGCGTGGTGGCCCATTCACCAACCTCTCTGGATTGAGAGATCCTAGCCATAGAATGTTGGGATTTTTACAGTAAAGTGCTTCCTTACTTAGGTTTTACCAAATAGGGCCTCTAAGAGCTATATTCCCTTCAAAGAAGAAATTACATTATCACCCTTGTTTTTTATTTGGATCCTTACTCATGCCCGAGTGGTAGACTCATAGGTTCGACTGCCGATTGTGTGGTGTAAGTGCGTGTGTAAAAAATAAATAATAATTTTTTTTTTGACAAAAAAAAACCTCCTTTTTCTTTAAATTTTCCTTAAAAAAGAAAATTTAGAATTGTTGGGCCCATCAGGTATGTGTTTGACATCTAATCCATTCAACAGGTGTACACCAACATGATTAGTAGGCCAGTCAAAAATATTATAGATCCAATCATAAGGTGGGTCAATCCATAAAAAATAATATACATCTCTCAAAACATTCAAATTCAAGTGTAGCCCATGTGATGGATTGGCCTTATTTTTGGTTTGTACAATCACTGTGGTGGAGTGCATATGTTAGATGGCCTAGATGTCATACACATACCATATGGGCCCACAAGTCTTTATTTTCACTATTTTTTATGGAAAAATTAGATAAAGGCATTATTATAATTTCCTTTAAAAAATATTATCAGGTAAAATATTAATTCCGAAGATTTTGTGGTAAAAATCCCTAAAATATTTGGGCTTTGATGACTTGGATGAACCTATCTTGATTTTTTAACCTTCTCTACCAGGAACCCGGATTAAGTGAGAAACCCTGGATCCTGCCAGGTGGGTGTGGCCCTGGCATGGGGCCCACCTTGATTTATGTGGTCGTTTTAGCAGCTCATTTTAAGGCATCGTCCAGAAATAAAGCAGACAAAATTCCCAGGTGGATGACACCACAGGAAACAGTGGTCATTGAACACTCACAGTTAAGAACTTAAAGGGTCCACCGTAATGTTTATTTGCCATCCAATCTATATGGATAAGATGCAGGCGTGGATGAAGGAAAAACGCAAATAACATCTTGATCCAAAGCCTTTGCATGCAACGTTAAAGCTTCTTCGGGGCTACAAAAGTTTTGGATGAAGTTGGTATTTGTGTTTTCCCTTCGTCTAGATTTGAATGACCTTATCATCTGCTTAGACAACAAATTAACATTAAGGTGGGCCTCATAAAGGTTTCAATGGTGGTTGTCATTATCCCTGTTACTTTTTGTGGTGTGGTCCACTTGGATTTTAGATCTACTTCATGTGCTCATTGTGCACCAGTTCTCACCGATTCTCATAAGAACTTCTTGAGAACTCATCATAAGTGATGTGAGTCCAAAATGTGAATGGTTCATGTGAAGCAGCACTCAATAAAATCATCATGGCCTAATGTTTGCTTTAATCCAAATCTTTGGTAGGCTTTGGAAAAAGAAAATATTTCTCTTCCTTGATTTGCATCCCTCTTTGCTAAGGCCCACCACAGTTTTAGATCATGGTGACATAGACTGTTCGGATTAGAGGCCCATGACATGTGTACAAAGGTACGCATGTACACATCAGTTTTCACGAGCTCTGAACCATTTATGTGATACAACACTCCATAAAATTTTCAACACCTGACTTTCACCTTAATCTAAAACTTTGGTGGACATGGCAAAAGGAAACAATTTTCTCTTTTAATTTGCCTATCTCTTTACCATGGTTGACCAGAGTTTTGGATCATTCATTCATATATATATATATATATATATATATATATATATATATATATATATATAAACCATGAGCACTCACCCAAAAACTCTACATTAATGTGGGAGTTGGGACATCCCATTTTTACGGTGGAACAACTTTGCTGGAGGAGCAAGGCGTCGGACAAACACTAAATTATCATTTTTCTTTTCATTTTTTCCCTCATCTTTAATTCAAAAAAGACCGACTGGTCTGACTCCTCGAGGACAAGACTGCCGTTGGTCCTTTCACTAATGATCTCACCATGAAGTTCGTATGACAGAGCTTTTTATAGCTTGTGCTTGCTTTTTCACTCCCAAGACAACGGTCTCGCTCATCCACAATGAGAAGTAAAGCACATGGCGTCGCCACCGGTGTTCTGCAAACCGGACAGTAAATTAGCTATTTATGGATGGGTGCATTGACTGGCGCAGGTGGGTTTCATCATATGTGAGTGTGAAATCCACTCCCTACATCAGATGCGTCAGATCACGTTAGGCCAAGGGCCCACAAATCAGACATATTCATAATTCAGGTGGGCCACGCAAGTAAAAATGAGGAAGGATGCCTACCCTCCAAACTGTTTTCACTTCCCTGTGGCCCACCTGAATCATGGATGAAGCTAATTTTTAAGCCTTGGGCCTAAATTTTAGTGCAGCATGTAATGGTTGGTGGTAGATTTCATATAATCATCCTCAGGATGGGTAGTTTAAAAAACATAGACATCTCTCCTCCAACTGTTTAGAGCTCTCATAGGCTCCAAAATAGGGTATATGGGGGTGGACTTAGAGCCAGGGTGTAAATATCAGGCTCATTCATCATATCAGGAGAAACAGCTGAGAGGGAACGCCCACCCTTGGATTTACCAGGACCCACCTGATGTGAAGGCTTAAAAAAAAAAAAAAAAACATGCCCCTTTATCCATGGCAGATGGAAGGGGTGAAGGGGCTGAACAGTCCAAAATTACACAAACACTTGCAAAGGGAGCCCCTTAAAGAATCAAGGATGTTGTCCCCTTCACAACTGTTTCCTTTGGTGTGGCCCACCTGAATCACAGATTGACCTGATTTCTGAGCCTCGAGCCTAACTTGATGGGACACTTCTGCTCAGATGTTAGCAACACATCAGGGTGGGCCCACAACAGTTGGGCGCTAGAGCTCTAAACCATTATGATGTGCTCTGCGTTGAAAACTTCCTAGGGCCCACCGTGATATTTTACTTGTAATCCAACCTGTTCAGAAGGTCACACAGATCTGGATGAAGGGAAAACACAAATACAGTCTTGAAACAAAACTTGCGGCCCCCGCGCAGTTTGCATCAGTGGGCATTAAATCCCCTCCATTTTGTGGCATGGTCCACTTGAGCTTCAGATCTGCATCATTTTTGTGCTCATACCCTAAAATTAGCTGCCAAAACAGATAGACAGCATGTATAAAAACATATACATCACAGTGGGCCCCACAGATTGGACCACGTAGTGCCACAGAGATATCCCTGTGGCAGATGCTGAAGGCAATCCGCTTCCTCTCAACAGGCCCATTGGCCAAAGAGCCAGACTCAGAACCATCTGTTTTGGCCCGCCATGAGCCGGGGCCAGGCATTAAAAGACTTGGGCCTGGCCCCAAACGACTGCCCTAGTAGAAAGGCCTTACAAATAGAAATCAGAAATAAACATGGATTTTTTGGGTGGTACGCCGCTTCATTTCGATGGTGGTGCACCAAAATTCCATGAATTCTACGGTACATACCAGGCCTTAGTGATACATGGTTGCAAGCCCAGTGGTGCAAAAACATGAATTTGAAATCCACAATTCCATTGCACAGGAACGGAAAAAAACTGAAATCCAGAGGAGTTACATGGCACCGAACCTGACAATGTGTAGTCGTTCTCATACCCACACAGTTTGGTGATCTAGACCATGAATCAGAGGCGGCCCATCATGTGGACGCACGATGCCCCCAACAAACCTCAATCCAAAGTTCGTCCTCTCTCTTCAGATGCGCCTTCTTCCACATTTTTTTTTTTCCACAACTGTATATTGCAGCCAACCCACTTGCGGTTTGGGGTCGTCGAAGAGTTCTTTGGGGCATGGTTACTGTGGTGGGCCCTTAGATCAATAGTCTGGAATACCAAACAATGGGCCCCACATGTACAGACTAGAATCTTGAGGATACCATCCATGAATTCAGGTCGGCCAACATACAATTCCTCGTGCAACCTGATGCATCTTTTCTTTTCCAGGGGCAATTTGCATCCATACATCTGGGCTTTGCTGAGCGCAACACATATATACAATAAGCTCCTGTACACACCACACATGTGCCGTGCCATAATGGCACATAGGTGCCAGTTCTAATCCATCCGTCGGGTGCATGTTTCCAAAAGATAAAATCTGGTCCAATCAGCCTGTAGGCCCTAATTGGAAACCAGTACATCTGTTTTACTAATTGTGGCCCACCTGACCAGTGGATCAACCTGATTCTTGGGCTAGTGAATCAATATAGCGGTGCCATTCTGGATGGATTGAATCTTGGACCTACCGTGCCATGGTGGCACACATGCAGTGTATACATCAGCTTTATTGCACACGCGTGTAGGCCTAGCAAAGCTCCTAAACATCAGCTCATGAAAGAATGAATAGAGGAATTTAGACATTTCCCCCTTAAAACTGGAAGGGAACCATCTCCATCATAACTTTCCATAGAGTAAATAGGCAGAGAGCATGCACAACCTTCTAAAGAAATATAAACAAACCTCTCCATACGCTTGCTTGACTCAGTGATGCTTCCTGTGGGCCTCGGATCTCAACGAACCGGATTCTCTCTCCTTGTCCCTTGATCTCCTCTTCTCTCTCCGTTCTTCTTTGTAATCCCTGCCGGACCCATGATGCGAAGTCCGGGCAGGAGAGTCCTTGCTTTTATGGGAACGGTGCTTCGAGCGCTTCTTACCTTTCCGTCTCTTTTCTTCTTTCGACCTCGAACGGTCTCGATACCTGGACTCATCAGATGAATTGCTGTCTGACAAGCTGCTGCTGCTGCTGCTTCGACGTCGTCTTGAGTGTTTTCGGTGTCTCTTATCATCTGGCTCCATTTTCTCAGGTCTTTTATCATCTGAGTCTGTTTTCTCTGGTCTAGATTTTCCGACTTTGTGCTCCAAATAGCCACTATCAGTCGCCTTGATCCAGGTAGGTGTGCTCAGGGATCTGCTTCGTGGGTTGTCATAGTTGAGTCCATTTCCATCGACAGATGCAACCACTTTATCAATCTCTCTTTCAAATGTTTTGCTAGACGAAGCGCCTTGTTCACCATCAGTAGCCTCTTTTCCTTCCAAAAGCTTATCGGATGCTTTGAGCGTGGGAATAGATCTATCATTCCCTGCTGAGATTTTGATGTCGGCAGCGCTTACACTTTCCTTTCGAGGAGCAGATGTCTTGCCCTGATCTAATGAGAAGAGTGAATCGGTGGGGACCTCCAGGCCTAGCTCTTTACCCAAGGACTCGAGAAAATCCCCAGCTATCATACGGTTTAGAGTCGAACTAACTCCTTCGGTCTTCTTCTCAGCATCATCCGCTTGGTTGATGTGTGTGTTCTCCTCTTCATCATCTGAATCGTCAGAGAAAATGGCCTGCATTGACAGTGATTTTTAAGGAGCATTAGAAATAGGAAAGAGGCATGACAAGGGCATGGCCATACAAACAAGGAACTATAGGGTACTAAGCCTCAGAAAAAAGTATATTTGGCTGATGCTTTCAATTCAATACATGGAACCCATGGACTGGTAATCTAGACCGTCGACCTGATGGGCTCACCATGGATGAGGCTCCCCAATAATCCCCCAGAATGGAAGACTATAACTTTGATGGATGGCCCGCCATTTGAGATTTAAGAAATAAAAAATAAGTGGAGCAACACATATCAAGGGCTAGGATCACAAGCATGCATGCACATGCACCCATGGGCAAAATAGATGCATGCATGCAACGTAATTGTATGTTGGATGAAGAAATCAGGGTATACCTTATAAAGGTCAACTGGCCTCTGAACGCTTGCATTGTTAGGCTCAATCTCAGTTTCCTTGCCTGTTTCTTGTTCAAAAAACTCCCGTTCTTCTGACTGAGATACTGGCAATGGTTCTCTCCCAACAGCAGCAGCAGACTCTTCAGTCTTTGTGGTTTTGACAAGGTCTGGTATAAAAATGAGTGAATCCATCTTGCTCCTCGCTCTTGGTGGGGCTGGGGGCTGCAAATGGCAACAAACCATCTGGTTAGCTCTATTTGCATTTCAGATATATATATATATATATAGCAGCACATTAGCACATTCTGTGGTCACTTAAATACGCCATATCACTTAATGGAAGTACAAAAGCTAGAGATGTCTTTGCATACAAAAACGGTCCCATCAAGTATTGAACAAGACCATCTAATACAGAACATGGGGATTAGTTTCTTCTCGCATAGCCAGTCAGATGACTTGGATCAACCAACCATCATGGTTTTAACATGGTTGCCCATGAAGAGTGTGAAGGACTGAGTGGATGATCTCTATTCATGATCGAACTGCCCCACTTGTCTAGTATATATGAATTGCTCAGAGTATTTAATTAAATATGCAACCCACACTGAGACAAATCATTGGACAGGCAAACTACATAGGTGTGGACCCAATCAGGGGTACACATGGGTCATGTCAACCTGATGGGCATTGGAACCGGCCTGATTATAAAGGGATCTGGATTTGAAATTGGAGCCACTGTGCAGTTCTGCATCCAAAAAATGGCCCCGATTATCAAATGGGTCGGGTCTGAACCTCTTAAAGATGACCCCATCAACCCATCATAAACCAGAGTTCTAAATGGGTCAGTTTCTGACCCTCTTAAAGATGACCCAATCGACCAATCATGAACCTAAGTTTTAAATGGGTCAGATTCAGACCAGCCAAAAAATGGACCGAGCCAGACCCAACCTATACCCGATCTTGAACTGACCTTTCAAATTCATTCAATCAAGGTAAGTAAGGCAATTAACTAATATCTAGAAACCTAATTAAAAAAAATATGTAGTAGGATGCTTGATGGGATGAATCTATGCTAGATAGGGAACTTGAATGTAGACCAATAAAGCTTCAACCTAACCTTAGACAAACAGGTAGGGCTTGGATCCTCTTAAGTCTAGACCTGACCTGACCCAGCTTATTTGGACTTGAATGAGACCAGACTCGAATGTTACACATGTATCGTTCCCGGGCCTCAGTCTGAAATCCAGACTCAATAATTAAACAGGTCAGGCCTGGAACTCCCTTTGACCGGCCCATTTGCACCCCTACGGCCCTACCCCAACAAAGAACTCAAAGACTAGTGCAGTTTCAATTATGTATATGTGCAGAAAGGTAGCAATAACGCCCTTCACAATCATAGAAATAATAGCCCATAACCACAATAGCCTATAAATGAAAATAAGGGCATGAATGGGGGGCCTCCAAAAATGTGTCGGTAGGATTATTTTCTGCGAGAAACTGATAGCATGTTTAAGGTCTCAGAATCTCAACGGCAACCTTTTTTTCTTTTTTCTTTTTTTTTGAGGGGGCGGGGTGGGGGATTGTTCCACTCAAAGATCTGCCTAAATGGAGATTTGGGGACGCATCTGATACACGCCCAAACTTACTGGTTTGCAACACTTCCAACTGTTAAGTGGGCCTGGCGATGGACTGGCCTGGGTTGAATAAGGCCCAGATTTTGAACTGGATGGGCCTGCCAACCAGGCCAGGCCTACTTAATATGCCCGGCCTAATCAATATATTGATTTTGCCTGGCCTAGGCCTGGCCCATCACCGGTCCTGTTAAGGAAATCAATAGTTAACCATATGGGAACATGAAAAACCATCTGGAACAGAGATATGGGGAAGGAGTAAACAAACAAAGCACAAACTCCAGTACCTTCCCCATGAATGGGTCGATGATATCAAAACGCTTGCATAGAATTGGTGCAGGTCGCCACTGATACTCTTCTCGCTGGGGATACCTTTTCTTTGCTTTTTCTTCATTTTGAGGAACTTTGTTTTGCTGCTTGTACACATACAAAACCAAAGCTTGAATCCAAAGCTCAAAACTTATAATAAAGGGACATGACTTTACTTGCAAGTTGTGACTAATGAGCACATACATAAAGATTTGCTAAGCCACAATGCCAAAATAGGCCTGGCCCATCTACATGAAAGCACACTTACCAATAGAGCATATGTCGGTGAGATCCAACTGGTTCATAAGGTGGGACACACTGTGTAGATACCCTTGCCCAAAAATCAGTCCAAGTCCACTCCTCAGGTGGACCAGTGTCCAAAACAAATGATCATCTAGAAAATTTTGTTGTAGCTGTCCATTTGTTTTATATACTGTCTGACCTGATGAGTTGATCTACCTAATTTTCGGGATCTACAGTATCCATTCCATCCGAAAGGCTGTTTTAAACTTGCATAGCTCTGCCCATATTGGCACATATATTGGCAGGTGGATGAGCAGGGCTACACATGCAAGTTGCTTGGCAAACCTCCAAATAAGGGTAAGGGTGTCTGTTACCTCTATTCCACCAGATACAAACTGCCCTTTTCCAATTGCTAGCAGCTCCATAAACTGTTGATTAGCAGGGAGATCAGTTGCCATGCTCCGCTTCCCCTTCTCAATTGTCTCAGCTGCTGCCTCAAAGTCCAGTCTCTCAGAAGCACGGTCATTTTCAGACATATGACTATTTCCTGAAGTGTATGTAGACCGAAGACCACCCTGATATTTATCCTTGAGAAATTGCTCAAACCTTTCTTGCTTTGCAGGATCATTTTTGAAAGGTTTTGCAGCTTCCAGAGTCTCAACCTGTGGATGAAACTGATCCAAATTTTAGCTTTCCATGAGAATAAGCAGTTGCACTTTAACAAAAAGTCTATACAGAGGATGACAATCATTTCATCTAATGGAGGATGACGGTGGCAGTGGATTGTTGGAATTCACCCGAAGCTACTGCTGGAGTGAGATGAGCCCTGCTACAGTTACTTACAAGGGTAGGATTTCGATTCTCGAATGATACCAATTACCAATCTCACACATGCCAAGCTGACATGTGCATGCAAGAGGGCATTCATCAAGCTGATGGCATATTTAGCATGGCACGAAAAACCAGGCCAGTCAGGTCATCAGGCAGGCCACACTGGTATATTAAATGTTACCTGTTGATCAACTCACTTTAGCCACACTTTTTTTCCCTGTACGTGCATAATCCACACCATGTCTGGACTAGCCTGATTTCCAGTCAATGAACGTGAGAAGTTGGGCCCACCTGATGACTGACTTGGATCTTAGGGGAGAATTGATCTGAAACCATACTCCCCTTAGTAGCCACTGTATTTCCATATTGAGATATGGGGAATTGGAACTGGAAACAAAATATGGAAGAAATGTGGAAGTTACTAACAAGAGATGCGGGATTTGTAAATGTTTCTGAAAGATTGTATTGAAGATGAACAACATCTGTAGAAGCAACAGATGAACTGGAATCCTTGGAGCTTCTTTCCAAGGGCCTTTCCGCAAGAATTCTTCCACGGGTCTCTGCCGTCATCTTCTTCATGCTTGGTTTGGATTTCACATCTAGCTGCTGCTTTCGCTGATCAGTGTGCTTTTGCTGCTCCTCCCACAGCTTTCTTGCATAAAAATCATGTCCATCTCCTCCAGTAAGGAAAGAAAATAGTGGATTGCTCTTATTCTTCTCTCTGGATAGATCTTCAAATAATTTGCCGCAGCGCGTAACCAAAGTTGCAAATCCCTCAATCAACAGTCTCAAATTATTATCCTCTGGAGGAGAAACCTCTCGAGGAGGCGGCTCTGAATACTTACTTTCTATCTCAAGAGGAGCAGGAAATTTGTGATGGGGTTCAAAGTCAGGTGGAATAACTGGAGGATTGAATCTGGAAGACAGTTTGCAGGATAACAGTAAGAAAACATAAATAAATAAAAACCCTTAGAACTACAAAACAAAGGATGTATATATATTTCAAACAATGAATTGCCAATTTACCCTCAGACACAGTAGTCGTTTAGCAATACTATACATTCACACATAGGGGTGAGAATGGATCAAATCTGGGCAAGGTGGGCCAGACTGCAATCAGCCTGTTCATTAATAGGGTCTCAATTCAGGTCCAACTCTTAATGGCCATAATTGGGCCAGCCCTATGCAGATACTCCATTCAAGTAACAAGCTTGTTGCCTATTCTATATGGGCAGACATTGATATATATATATGAGAGAGAGAGAGAGAGAGAGAGACACTCTCGAGTCCAACTGGTTGGACTATACCTCAGGTCCAATCAGTTCAGATTTTGTTAATTTGACTTAATATTAATAAATACTAGAAGAGGAAATGGCAGGCCATCTCTTCGTGCACTGCCCTTTTATCTGGTTCATTTGGGCATATTTGTTGGGTCATTTTCATATTATGTGGTCTTTGCCGAATTCAGTGGACTCTCTCTTGGTTGAGTGGTGCGGAGTGGGGTATGGGAAAGAGGCAAATGTGCTGTGGAGGATGGCACTCTTAGCTATTCGGTGGGCTCTTTGGGAAGAAAGAAATGCTGATGCTTTAGAAATGAAAGGAAATCAGTGGAGGGTACCTCTCATAGGGCTAGAATGTTGGTTGTTGAATGGGCTTCTTGTGTATCTAAATTAAGGGAATGTAATCTTGAGTTTCTTGGCTAGCCCTCAGTCGCTCTCTTGGTGTCCCCTTTGTTTGTAGTTTTTTGCTTTTCTTTTCAAAAAAATTTATCTGTCAAAAATAAATAAATAAATAATCAACAGTGGACATCTCTCTCCCAACTGCTTCCTTTGGTGTGGCCTACCTGAATCATAGGTTAGCCTGAATTTTTGGCCCTTGGCCTAACGTGGGATGACACATGTAATGATCAGAGTGGATTTTACATAAACATCACAGTGAGCTCCATCAAAAATCAAGGGTGGGCTTTCCCCTCTCAACTGTTTCCCTTGGTATGGCCCACCTAAAGCATGGATGGCGCTGAATTTTGAGCCCTAGACCTAAAATTGGGTCAAGCACCTGGTCGCAAGAGTGGATTTCAGAAACACATCACGATGGGGCCCACCCGAGCCAGCCTGTGGACGGTGTTTACAGCTTGTGATTTCCACTACCAAACATCATAGACCATAGGAAATGGTTCAAGTTGACTTTGTTACCTTTCCAACTGGTATTCAGAATTTGATGCAACTTTAAATCCAGAGAGAACACCGGCTTCTTTTTTGCCCAATTGCTTCTTTTTATCCCTGTTCGTTTTATCCCTGTTCAATCTTGAAGGCTCTTCATCTTCTTCAACGTATGTCTCCTCAAATTCAAAACCTGAACAATATGTTATCTTAGGAAGGGAAAATCTAGATCATCATTATGGAACTAAGATACAGTAAACTCACCAATAATATTGTGTCATGTTAGATTTATACTTACAGAATAATAAAATAAGTTCCTAAGATTATTTTGGCATGTTTGGTCTTATGAAGAAAGGCAACACTCAAGGGTGGGTTAGAGTGGTTTAACAATAGGAATGAGGCAAGCATTCCCTTTGTTTGAGCTTAGTAAGATGAAGGCAGATGCCTTGAAAATGATAATCAAGCGAGAGAGATCTAGTGAGAAATCGGAGTATGAGAAAAGTTGGGAAAAGTTGGGGTGCCAACACTGCTTCTCAACAAAAGAAATATATATATATATATATATATATATAGAGAGAGAGAGAGAGAGAGAGAGAGAGAGAGAGAGAGGGAGAGAGAATTTGTTTATCTTATTGCTCGAGCTCAAAATCGTCTTTACTCTCAAGGGAAATACTGACATACGTTGTACAATTATCATTGAGAAGGTAACAGGCCCAAAGTTTCAATCAACGGAAGTTTTTACTTTCAAATAGAGAATGTAGAAAAGAAAAAATAACAAAAAAGGAAGAAAGAAGGGCGCATTGGGTCCGTGCCATATAAAAGGCCCGAAGGTGCTTGCTTCTAGGCTCCGGTTGTGTGTTGGGTCAAATTATTTTAAAGGTGCTAGGAGCCTTCGTGGAAGGTAGGCAAATCCTAGACAGCTCGTTAATTGCAAATGAGATAATCAACTCTCATCCTAAAGAAGGTAAAAGAGGAGTGGTTTGCAAGCTAGGTCTAGAAAAGGCTTATGCTCACGTGGATTGGGGGTTCTTGGAGCTACGGTGGATGGGGTTTGGTGCCAAGTGGAGAAGCTGGATGCATAATGTATAAGCTCAACAAGGTGTTCAATTCTAGTCAACATATCTCCCAAAGGCTTTTTCAAAGCATCTAGAGGTCTAAGGCAAGGGGATCCGCTATTGCCGTTCCTCTTTGTAGTTGTGGTAGAAGCTTTGAGTATAATGTTAAGTAGAGAGGTTAATGAAGGCTTATTTGCGAGCTTCAAGGTGAATAGAGGGGATCTCCAAGTTTCTCACCTCGAATTTGCAGACGATACAATTTTATTTTGTGAACCAGAGGCCTGTCAGATGAAGAATCTCAAGATAGCTCTCTTGGTTCAAAATAGTGTTAGGTCTTTCAGTTAACCCTCTGAAGTTGGAAGTGTTGGGAATAGACCTGTCTAAAGAGAAATGAGGTCCCTCACTCTTGTTTTTGGGTGCAAGGAAGGGTCTTTTCCTACAACGTATTTAGGCCTTCCCCTTTGTATCAAGAAGGTTAGGAAGCAGATGTGGGATCTGGTTATAGAGAGGTTTGAAAGGAAGCTAGCGAGTTGGAAGTGTAGACTATTATCCTTGGGGGGGGAGAATTACTCTTATAAATGTGGCGCTTTCGAATCTTCCTTCATATTTTATGGCTCTCTTCAAGTGCCCAAAAAGTGTAATTAAGTTGGAGAAACTTGGATGGGATTTCCTATGGCAAGGTGGGGTGGATAAGAAGAAATTCCATTTAATGAAATGGGAAGATGCTTGTAGGCCAAAAGAGAAAGGAGATGTGGGTATCCGTAGCCTGGGTCTCATGAATGATGCTCTCTTGGAAAAATGGGTTTTGAGATTTGGGTTGGAGGAGGTGTGTTTGTTGAAAGAGGCTATTATTAAGAAGTATGGTGTGGAAGGGAATGGGTGGTGGCCTAAGAAGGTCTCTTCGCATCATGGGTTGGGTGTGTGGAGATCTGAAGTGAGAAATGGAAGGATGTTTGGATCGGTGATCGCAGGCTTCAAGATATCTACCCAAGGCTTGGTCAGGTGGCAGTAGACTCCAAGATTTCAGTCAGCTGTTGTTACCCTTGTCACGAAAACAGGGGGGTTTGGACTCCCTTATGTGGAAGGGACCCTTTTTTTTTTTTTCTTTGAAAGATGACAACATTTTATTAAGAAGCTCGCCAAACGCGAGAAAAGAATACAACCCCAAAGCAAAGAAAAAGAAAACAACAACACTAGTAGCCGAAGCCATGAAAACCCAACCCACCCAATCCAACATAAACGATTGATGTTGCTTATGACCTCATCCAAACCTTCTGGGGAATTACGAAAACATCGCCCATTTCTAGCACCCTAGATCCCCCAAAAGACAGCCATAAGGAGTCTCCACAAGGACTTGCCCACCCCACCTACACCACCATGCCATGCCTAGAGAAGCAAGTCAACAAACTTTGGCATAACCCATGCAACATGGGCTAGATCCAAGAAATGACCCCACGCTGAAAAAGCGAAACAACAATGGATGAATAAGTGATCGATCGTCTCCTCATTCTTCATGCACATAAGATAAATGTTGGGGAGGACAAGAGCTATTCTCTGGATATTGTAGATCGTGGGGATCTTCTTTCTTCCAACAAGCCAGACGAACATCGCCACTTGGGATGGTGCACCATAGAACCACTGATGGAAAGGAGGCCTCGTCGCCACTGATGAAAAGGAGACCTCGGCAATTTAGAAGGGACCTTCATGATTCAGAAGTAGAAGAATTAATGGAACACCTAAATCAGCTATTGGGGATATCTCTTTTGAATGAGGATGATTCGATTTGGTGGTTGGGATCACCTTCCAGGAAATTTTCAATCACGGCTTTGTTTTCTATGCTTTCAAGTGGCCCATGTGAAGGTGCATACTTTCAGCCTTTGGATCTATGGAGCACCTTCCACGGTTGTGGTATTTGCATGGCTAGTTGGCTAGAATAGAATGTTGACGATTGATAATCTAAGGAAGAGGGGTCTTGTCATTACTAATGCCTGCCCCTTGTGTTGGCAAGATGAAGAATCGGTGAATCACCTCTTCTCACACCGCCCTTTTTCCAGATCAGTTTAGGAAAGCTTACTCGGCCTGTTTGGAATTTCTTTGGTCATGCCAAGGTCAATTGAAGACCTTTTCGGGCAATGGCACGTAAGCGGCCCTAGTAATGGTTGAACCTCACTTTGGAGGCTCTCTCCTTGCTGGGCTTTGGGCTATATAAAAAGAGCATGATAACAGATGTTTTAGGAATGCTTGTGGCAATCCAAGGGGTATCTTTCTCCGGGCAAGATCTTGGGTTGTGGAATGGGCGGCAGTTTCTTCTAAGGAAGAGAGATCTTTTTTATTGGGTTGTAAGTGTTTTTTGAGCATTTTGATTCTTTTTTTTCTTTTCTTGTATCCTTTTTGGCATTGCCGTTCTCATAATAAAATAGTCATCCTTCAATAAAAAGAAGGGAACATTGGGTCAAAAAGAAAATGAAGAGGAAGAAGAAGAAGAAATAATAGATAGAACACAAAAAGAAGTGAGAGAGGTGATAATCAAAGGAATAGTCCCATTTAGAACAAGACAGGAGAAGTGAAGGTGCTTGACAAGTAGATAGCTACAGAAGGTAAAGGTTGTCTGATTTCTTTGTGGGGTATTGCCGACCTTGGTGGGTTATTAATTGCAATGCCAACAGTGGCCTAAAGAACATTTTCTAGGAATGGATTATGCAAATCTAAAATTTACTCCAAGAGACTGCACCATGGATTACAAGTTCAAGAAAATCAACCTATTTCAATATCACTTACACACCAAGGCACTAAGAAATTCATGCATATGCTAACTCTAGAAGTCAGTGTAAGGTTTTGATTACAATAAGGAAAAGTTAACCAAAAAGAAATAGAATATGATACAATCTTGATCAAAGAACAATGAGAGTGAATTTTCAGGTACTATATGCACCTAAGAACCTACAATCTCTTAGTCAACATCAGCATTTGACATTTAGGACAAAATGGTGACATAAAAAGTGATGCAATAACCATAATGAAATCTCTAAACCTCTATTTTGTACTATTAATTACTCGATAGACGAATGGTGATGGCAGTTTCAAAAACTCACCAGAAGCATATATATCCTCATCTTCAACATCAAGTTCCTCAAGTGCCCCAATACCAAAACCAGGAGCAAATTTTCCTGCTGATGACATTAAGTTAAGGAGTTACAACAAATCCCCTTACTACGAGATAAATACATTCTCATGAAAAATTCATAAAGCCAATTGAGAGTAACTTAGTGTTGACAATTGAAGATACTGATAAAGATGCAGATTCAGTAAAGGTCTTACAGTTTGAAGTGAAAAGATTAGCTTTTGCTGAAGCAGCTTTTCTGTGTCCCAATTCTTTGTTTCCAGATACCCGCAATCTTTTACTTTCTGAAAAAGGGGAAGAAACTTTTAAGATGCTGCAATGTTTGAAGCAGTACGCGGAACTAGCATCCACCAGCTGCATTTAATCAAAGGGACTTTTCATACCTCTGAATTCAGGAGCATGCTTGAAAGGATCAAATCCTAAACCATGCAAGTCCTGCTTTGGGTTTAATACAAAAACCTGAAACGAAGATAGGAAATAAGATGGCAAGTTCTCTTTCTGAGCCAGCAAAGTGAAAACAAAAGATTGGATTACAAGCAGTCAAAAACTGTGATGAGGTTAGCCAACATATGGATCGAACTGTATAACTGTAATCTCAATGGATGAAATCATTCAAAATACGAATTTACAGAATTCAGATTTTTGAACTTTCTATGATTTTTGAAAGATTTTCACCAATCAGCGACTTATTCAATAATCTCTGAACTACTGGTAACTCACTCATTCAAATGATTCATAAGATGAACCAGAAAAGAAAATTCTCAAAAAAAAATGACTTAGTTTTATCTTCCTTACCCAAAGAATTTCTAGTTCTTACCAAAATGTGAATTATTTCCAAAGTCAAGACTTTGAAACATTTGTGCAATTAAGCAAGAAGTGAAATGTTTCTGGCGCATAAGTGTAAAATAAAATTCCAGGTAGTAGGGGTTTTTTTTTTTTCTTTTTTCCTTTTGTGGGACCAGTTCCTGGTTGGAAGAATTACTAGGAACTATCAACAAAACAAAATCTGCTTCAAGAGTCAAAACAGAAAAGAAATAAATGATTATATAATATTAACCAGTACCCTTGAACAAAATGCTTCTCAAGAACGGCTTGTAATTTGAAAGCTAACCCACCCATACAATTATTAGGAGCTCAAAACATGAAAGTTTCATTTCAACTCAAAAGGTTGACAAGGAATAAAATAAAATAAAATTACTCACAGGCGTGCTTTGAGAAGCATATACATCATCATTACCATCAGCCGCAGCCCATTCAGTAACAGTTTCAGACTCAGATTTAACAGATTCTGATTGAGCAAGCTGTGGTCTTTCCTCATCGCAAGATAATGCAAGGAATGCTTTTCTAGCTTCTCTTCGTGAATCTATAAATAAAGAACTTGAAGTTAGAAATGTGCTGATTTTGAAGTCTGGTGCGGATTACAAAATATCCACTGTCGAATAAAAATAAATAAATAAATAAATAAATAAACTTTCTTTGGTGAAATATAAAGAAAACTATGAGAGAAATGAATTAGAAGTGTAAATGGGATTGCCATATTCAGTCAATAGGTTTAAATGCCTCAGGAATCAGGATTGACAATGAAGACGACCATATACTTAGAAAATTGAATATTTTGTGAAACATAAAATGACAAATAAAATACAAATCGCATACTTGATACTACTTCAAAACACGATCCTCATAGGTCACACTTAGACATTGAGAACTATTCCATTCATTGAGTGAATAATTCTTTTCATTGCTTCACAAACCACATCAGCTGTTCTATTCACAAAGCAAACAGTTCACCAATTCAGCTAGACATGATTTTGATCTCGACCTAAAATGTCTATGCTGGTGTCTCTGGTACACAAAGTTGGAAAACACAATCATCTGCACACCTCAGCACTCACCTGATAGCCCCCTGGACAAACTGTGGAAAGTGTAGTCAATAGACTCAATACAAGCTTAGATGGATCCCTCTGGGGAAGAATAATCTAATTTAAACTTACCTAGAAGAAAAGGCTGCTCTGCTCATGCTTCGGAATGCATCTAGACAAGCATGGTAAAAATGATTTTTTGTTTCCGATGCCCAAGAAGAATTTAACAGGGATTGATGTCGAAGTGAAACAAGCTACCAGTTATTGACAGGAGAAGCCCTCAATGTGGTGGACCGGTTCCTGCCTAAGGGTAAAACTAGCTTTGGCCAACCTGATCAAGCTTTGACCTAGTCCAGGATAGGTGGATGTTCGCAGCAAGGTTCCATAGGAGACGGCTTGGAAGAAAAACTGCCCCAGAGAATGATTCTTCAGAGGAAAGGCTTGGAGAAGATTAGTCTAGCTATAGGTTCCAAATGAAGCTGGACAAGAAATCATGTCCTCTATTATGGCAGCATATAGATCAGATTATAAATAAAAGAAAATGTCAATGAAATAAAGTCCATCAGTGTAGATCAGTTATCTTTCTTTAAGAAATTAAAGCCATTTGAACTTCCTGATCCATGAGATGCCACATCGAAAAGGTATTACAAATGCCAAACATTTTCACAGACAAACAAAGATCACTAGCTATACAAGGCAGGGGCCAACTTCTAAATGGAAACATGTTGTTCGATGAAAAATGGTAACCAAAAAGCCTCCTACCATACAGCAAGTTAGTACGGGTATCCCTGATTGAATGTCCATGCCGCCATCCCATCTTCAGCAGCAACTTTACACCTACTCAAACAAAGAGGCAGATAGTGATATTAAAATTATGTACAGGAAGTATGGGTCAGAAAACAGTATTAGTGAGATGCCAGAAGCAAACCAATGGAATTTGCCGAAGGAAGAACTAGTTCTTCTGGAACAGGTCCAGGAATAGCTGACGGCCTACAATGCACAGAAGACGAGGAAAAGGAATTTATACATGCACTATGCAGTTAAAAAATTAGAAGAATATCATTTTCTAATGGCCAAAAAAAAAAAGAAAAAAAGATCATTCTGAGTTCTAACAAAAGCTAGTTAATTCCACAATTTTCACGGATTAACCCACATATTACCCAACTTGAGTTATAAGTACGAATGAGACATCCACATTTAAAATATGTACAGGCCCAGTAATATGTATATGCGTGTATGTAAGTAACTAAAGATCATTAAAATACCAAAAGTTACATTAGCATAAGGGAAATCTCAACAGTAATAAAAAACGATAGCTCTAAGGGCTGTTTTAGTAGGAAAAGAATCAATCAGACATTGTAAAAGATACATACTAACAAACACTGTGAAAATGAAGAGAACTCAAAAGGAGGGTAACAAAGTAAACCACAATAAAAACAAATGTAATTTGAAACTTTGGTGGCAGCCTGGCAGGAGATATTCCAAATTCGATTATGCAAGTTATTCGATCAACAACACAGAATGGGTGGTCAATGTTCCTAGTCTTAAGGGTTCTAATCTTTTGTTCTTAGGCTTTTAACCCTTGTTCTGCTATCTCAGCAGATCTGCTTTGTTTTTCTTTTGCATTTTAATAAATCGCTACTTTTGAAAAAAAAAAAACAACACAGAATGGTCACAAGTTTCAGTATGTATGTATGTATGTTGATATATGTGTGTGTGCGTGTGTGTGTGTGGTTGGTGATAAATCAACACAAAATCACTTGTTTAACATTGAACAGAGCCTCTGAAATCCATTAAACCAAGATGATGTGTAAGGTGAGATCTCGAGAAAACCTCTTGTGTTGTTCTTTCTCTGCTTGTTTCCGAGCAAGTTCTGCAGCCGTAAATCCAAATGTATCAAACTGCAAAGATGTTCCCAAGTGGCCTTCCATTTCCTAAGTAAAAACATTGTTGGCTCAGACAACAAAAAGAAATTGTAATCCAACTGAGAAATAAGAAAATCTAAACATGATTCTTTTCTAGAGTAGTTAGAACAAATGATATTTTCAAGAGCTATTCGGGCAACAGAATGGAGCATACCACTTTCTCGTCATCATCTAAAAAATTATACAGGCTCTGTGCTTTCACTTCGGCTCTGTTCTTACGTGATGACGTAAACGTTTGTGGAGTCCATCCTGCATATTTTCCTCAGATGTTCATCACCAGGCACCATTTAGAATGTACACCAAAGAATCTTTTGAAATTATTAAATAAAGATATACCCTCTTTTGATCCAACGGTATTGTAATATCCCGCAGAGAAGCCTCCTGTAAATGCTCCATGGAATCTTCGGCGGCCCTCCTCATCTGTAACCTGAAATTCACAAATTTTCTACATCAGATCCAACGGTGCATAAAATGATGAGAAAACAAACAGCTAATGGACTCTTTTATCTATAAAAAATGGTTTAAGCAATGAATGGACAGATAGCAGGGCTGCCAGTTCTAAGGTAAATGATACCTACACCCCCATCGATTTGCATACACCCATTTTTCATTTTGGAAATTGAAATGGTGCATTTTTCTACTATTTCAATTCTCAAAATGGAAAATGGGTGTCCACAAATTAAAAGGGCTGGGTCTAAATAGTGGCTCCCTTTTAAAAAGCATTGGCAGAACACAACAAAACAAAACATTTCCTATAGCATAGCAAGCATCCATGACCTTGCCACTTTTCTTCCACTTTTGACTGATAATTTATTAAACAAAGGGTCTGTTTGGATTTGGGCAAATGTGTCGCAATTAGTAATCCAAGGCATGTTGTCAAGGTTAGCTGGTCATGGAAATGTTGTTACTGACTAGTAGTTACATCCCTTGTTCGTCAAATACCTTTTTTGAAAGGTGAATACACACACACACACACACACACACTCTTACACCCACACACATACCACATGGGTTCTCTAAAGTCTAACCCATGACCTCATGGTAGAAACACACGGTGTCTACTCACTGAGCCATGAGTTCGTCAGACACCTTGGAACATCAACTAGATAGATTGTGGCACATATGGGAACTTAAAGATTGGTGGGCGGCGCATGTATACATGTGCACATTTGAGATGCGTGCCACCACATTTTTACTGCTTGAACATTGATGGTGGCAAATCGTGTGGGATACTAGAACTTGGACATTCGCACATGTGGCACATTGGAACATGTCATGCATGTGCATGGACAAGTGTAATACTCATGTGCACTGAAAGAATAAGGTGTTAATGACAAGTAGTTCCACCAAAGACACCCAATTGATGGTCTAATAGTCATGTATCCATGACTACTTGTCCAAAAGGGCATTGGTTCCCATACACAAGGGAATTGACAAACCATGGACACGTATGGTTGTCCATGACTACTAGTCGGGACACAGACTTGCCCAAATCGCAGCCCCAAGTCTTTCAGGTAGTGAAGGAGCTTGCCATCTCCTCATCGGAATATCTAACCCATACCATCATTGGATTTTATCTCTGCTGAATCCTGACTGTTGGATAAACAGTTCATTAGCAGCCCACTGTCGAGAATCCTAAGATCATTCAATGGACAAAATTGTTGCAGCATGACCATCCATGAAGGGAGCAACCAGATCACTGTTGCATCACCATAAGGTAGGCCCCGCCTGTATCTTTTGGGTGATCCAATTACTACATAGAACAATACTCTCTATTTAGAAACCCAACCTGAGATACACCCAGATCACACCCAGATCAACATTTCGCTGGATATTGTCAGTGCGGCGCTATGAACTCATGGAATGTTTTGGGTTACACAAAAAATGAAACCCAAAACAGCACGGGTAATTGGCTTTTCCTATTTCCGCTCTGATAAAAGAACTATTCCTAATGGTTCAACTATAACAGGGTGTCAATTTGCAAAAGAAAAAAAAAACGATTCCATGAACCCCCCAAACCACCAAGAAATTTCCCAAATCCAAACATATCCTTAATTTTGATTCAGTTATTTGATACATTGGAGGTGTATGAGAGCCATCCGATGCACACATGGCATGCGTTAGTCATTTCCAACTTCCCAGATAGTGGAACCACTGTAACTAGGCATAGCCACAATCAATTTTATAAGACAATGATGACCACTGATTAATGGAGGTTTGCTCATTGAATTTGGACTGTTGACTACTTTACATATTAACCATTCATTAGATATCCACCAATCAACCACTTAGGATCATTTGTTCAATGTACTTTTGGATTATGAACCATCCACGGCAGGGCAACAATTTGGACGGTTTAATCCGAGTACATTGGTTATGCATATGCCCTTTGATCGCCGTGTTCTGCAAGAGCATTGAAGTTCTTTTTTTCAGCTTTATCATGTAGCAAAGAACCAGATGGGATATGTTAGTGTATTCTAAGGGTCGGGAGAGGGGAAAGGACGAGAAATTGGTTTTGGAGGTAAGGCAAGGAAGAGAGAAAAGATTGAGCAAGGTTCAAATGAGGGGCATACGAGTCGAAGGTAGCACGTGGGGAGGTAACACGTGGGGAGGAGGCACGTGGAGAGAGCACCAGAGACTTCTTGCACGAGTGTTGGAGGAAGGGAGAGAGAAATTGCGAGGTGGTGACGTCAGATCAGTAGAGGGCGGCGTCTCAAGAGGAGTAACAATACACGGAAGGCCACGTGTTGCTACACTGGGAGGAGGGAGAGAGGGTATTCGACATGACGAGCAGCTGTCGACTGGGCACGCGTCTCATCGGGAAGAGGGACCATACCGTCTTTTCTTTCCCCTCTCCCGAGCCCCAGAGTCCCCGAATACCTCTCTTTGTCCTCTCCCGAGCCCCAGAGTCCCCTAATCTACCTCTGTCCCTCACTCTTGCTCATCCCGACCTTCAAATCCCCCCTGTTCCTCCTATCGAACCCATGCAATGTCTGAATCTACCTGGGATCCCCACAGCTATGGCTTTCGACAGCGGCTCCTAGTGCTCTGAAAATCCTTCCACCCCATCCACCCCTTCCTCCTCCCTTGTTTCGCACCCTCATTCCTTGCCTGATAATACATTAGCCTGTTTGTTCTAGGATGACTCAGATATTGGCGTCATTGATGCCCAACATCTCCAGATGCGGATGGCTCTCTCGACAGATCAAGGGAAGGAAGGTGACCAAGATAAAAAAGAAATGCTCTATAGATCTCGTCTGAGGAAGAAAATTCCGAACAAGAAATGGGTTCGGGATGCAATCGGGCACATCGAACGAGCTGTTGGTCTTTCCTTTGGTGACTGCCCAGAAGACTTTGTAGCTCTATTTCAGTGTGTGGAAGCTTGCGGCAAGCACCTCCCAGCTTCTAGATCGTCTAAAAGGCGTCCCTCAAATTCCATCGGCATCAGTGTCTTCCATCCTAACGAAGAGGACTCTCAAAATATCAAAGGTTCCTTCTGTGTAACAGACACTCAAGGTAATCAGGGCAGCATGGTTAACTTATGAAGATTGTCTCGTGGAACGTTAGGGGTATAGGGTCGAAGCAAAAGCAAAGACTTATTAGATTCATGTGTTTGAAGTATCGGCCTGACGTTATCTGTTTTCAGGAGACGAAGACTTCCTCTTTCTGTGACCGCCTTACGGGATCTATATGGAAATCTAAGGACACTAAATGGGTTTCCCTGGATGCGACCAGGAGTGCTGGTGGAATCTTGGTGGGGTGGAATTCTATTCAATGGGACCTCATTTCATCATGGAGCGGTTCCTTTTCGGTGTCTGTAATTTTAAAAAACAAAGCTTCCGAGTTCCAGTGTCTTATTTCTTCAGTCTACGGTCCAACTGCTAATACCTCAAGAATTGATTTCTGGGAAGAGCTTAGCAGCAAATCTCTTTTCTCAGGGCCATCCTGTTTTGTTGGATACTTCAATATGATCAAAACGTCCAAAGAAAATCTCATGGTAATCGGACTTCGTCGGCAATGAGATATTTTTCCTCCTGGATCGACGATGAAGAACTCGTCGACCTTCCCCTTTTGGGCTCTAGTTTCACTTGGTCTAACGGGCGCGCCAACCCGACGTTATCTAGGCTTGATAGGTTACTTCTCTCCCCTGAATGGTTGGATTTCTTTCCCTCTATCTCCCAATCGGCTCTCCCGAGAACAACCTTAGATCATTGCCTGATTCTTCTTTCTGCTGACGACATTAATTGGGGTCCGAAACCATTCTGTTTCGACATCTCCTAGCTGAAAATTGTTGGTTTCCGCAAATTGATTGCAGATTGGTGGCGCGATTTCAAGGTCGAAGGTTTTGCAGGCTTCAGACTTTGTTCTAAATTTAAGATGTTGAAAGCTAAAATTAACTAGTGGAAGATTCAGGTTCTCTCCCTAAGACAGAATGAAACCACTTCTCTCCTATCCTCCCTGCAGCAGATCGATGTGGATATTGAAGACAGTAAGTTCTCTCTTGATATTCTGGCCAGAAGAATCTCTCTCATTCAAGCCTTGTCAGCTAGATCCCTTAAAGACGAAATTTCATGGAAACAAAAGGCCCGGGCAAGGTGGATTAAAGAGGGAGATAGAAACTCGAAATACTTTCACAGCCTGGCTTCTATGCATGCCAGATTTTACAAGATTGGTAGTATTGTGATTGATGACAAACGGGTTGAAGAAAAGGACGAGATCATTGATGCCGCAATTTCTCATTTCAGCTCTCTTCTCAGCTCAGCTCCTCGCAGACGCCCGAGGATTGACAATCTTCTCCTCAACTCCATCTCGTCTGATGATGCCTCCTCTTAAAGTTCCTTTCTCTTTGGAAGAAGTGAACTTGGCCATTGACTCGCTTGGGGGAGATAAGGCCCCTCGTCCAGATGGTTTTCCTATCTTAGTTTTTCAATCTTGTTGGGAGATTATTCAATCTGACGTGATAGACTTCTTAAATGAATTTCATGATAGGGCCAGATTATCTGCTAACCTTGGAGCCACCTTCATCACTCTCATCCCTAAGTTTCAAGGCGCAGCCTCCTTCAACGATTTCCGCCCTATCAGCCTGTTGGGTGGTCCTTACAAGATTTTGGCTGAAGTCCTCACTAATCGGTTGTCAAAGTTTATCAGCAAAATTATCTCTGGTAATCAATGTGCATTTATCCCTGGGAGGCGGATCACAAACGGTGCACTCATAGCAAATGAATGTATTAACGCCGCTCACAGATCGGGTCGCAAATTCATTGGGTGTAAATTAGATATCGAAAAAGCTTATGATCATGTGGACTGGGACTTTCTTCTTCTCGTGCTTACTAAAATGGGCGTTGGGACTCGCTGGAGAAGATGGATTAGGGAATGCATTTCCTCTACGCGTTTCTCTGTAATGCTAAACGGTTCTCCTTTTGGGTTCTTTAGCAGCACTCAGGGTCTGCGCCAAGGAAACCCTCTCTCCCCTTTTCTCTTCCTGATCATTGGTGAGGTTTTCTCTACCATGCTCCATCAAGGGCAGGAAGCTAGGATTCTAGCTGGCATTCCCATCCAGGGCCTCCCTACCCCCATTTCTCACATTCAATTTGCGGATGACTCCTTGATTTTCAACAAGGCTTCTCTGGATAAATTCAGCAATCTTCATACTTCCATCCTCTGTTTTCAGGCTGTCTCGGGTCTATCTGTTAATCTTGTTAAATCCAAGATATTTGGTATAAATTTAGATGAAGAGGAAATTTTCAGATGGGCAGATCTATTTGGTTGTTCTGCGACCTCTCTCCCTTCCACTTTTGTTGGTCTTCCGTTATGTACCGGTGCCCCTCCTAAATCCGTTTGGTATAAGGTTATTGCTAGATTTGATTCTTTTTTGGCAAAGTGGAAATGTCGGTTCCTCTCTTTTGGCGGGCGTATTACCCTTATAAAAGCGGCTCTTTCAAACCTTTCCACCTATTTCATGTCTCTTTTCAAATGTCCGCCTTCAGTTCTAAAGCGTATTGAGCACAAAAGAAGAGACTTTCTTTGGCACAACAAAGGCGAGAAGAAAAAATTTCATCTCGTGGACTGGAAATCTGTTTGCAAGCATTACAATCAAGGTGGGACAGGTATAAAAAATTTGAAGCTCATGAACAGGGCCCTCCTCGGCAAATGGACCTGGCGGTTAGGAACTGAAGATTATAGTCTATGGAACAAAGTTATAAAAGGTAAATACGGACGATCAGTAGGTGGATGGTGGTCTAATGTCTCTTCTTGGTACAAGGCTTCAGTGATTTGGAGAGAAATTATCTCCATGAAAGATCAGGTCCTGCAAGGTGTCGAATTTCAGCTCGGAAGAGGTTCAAAAATTCGGTTTTGGAAAGATTGTTGGGTAGAGAAAATTCCGCTCAGAGACAAATTCCCATTAATTTTCTCCCTTGCTCCAAATCCAGATATCATGGTCGCCGATTGCTATTCTGTTAATGCCGAAAAATTGGTGTGGTCAGTGGACTATAGAAGAAACCTTCAAGATTGGGAAGTCCAACAGTTTGTGGATCTCCTTGAGTGCTTATATAGGGCTCATCCGAATCCTCAAATCGATGATGCGTTGCTCTGGACCATGGATAAGTCCAGCAATTTCACTGTTCGCTCTCTCTACACGCATATGGATCACGCTCCCACCTCCGTTGATTGCTCTCCGATTTGGAAATTCCCGGCCCCTCCCAAGTTTATTGCCTTCGGCTAGCTGGTCACTTTGAAAAAAATTCTAACAATGGACAACCTCAGAAAGAGAAGCATGTGTTTGGTAAATACTTGTTTATGCTGCATGAAAGCGGAGGAGTCGGTGGATCATTTGATGCTTCATTGCCCCTTCATCACTCCTATCTGGGCTGATTTCCATCTCCGCTTTCAAGTCAACTGGTGCCTCCCTCTCTCCGCTTCTTCTTTCTTTTCGGACTGATGCAGGGTTAAGATCGGCAAGAATCAATCCTCTTTGTGGAGAATGGCCCTTCTCACAATTTGCTGGAGCGTTTGGGAGGAAAGAAACAGTAGATGTTTTTGGGATACTTCCAATTCCTTTGATTGGGTGCTCTCTAGAGCTAAAGTGTTAGTCTTTGAATGGGCCACCCTTCTTGTTTCCATTAAGGAGAGTGATCTGTTGTTTCTTGTTTGTTAGCCTTTAGCTGCTATCTCAGCAGTCTCGACTGCTCTTTTTTTTTTTCTTTTTTCTTTTTTTTTTTCCTTTTTTTTTGGTTTTCTTCTTCTTTCTTTTAATGCAATTCTGGTATCTTTCCAAAAAAAAAAAAAAAAAGAACCAGATGGGGTGCACGGGCAGGTCAAAATAATCATTTTATTTCCCACAATCAATTAGGCTGCATTTGGAGATGCACTCAAGCCAAATTTTGAAAATCCAGTTTAGTTAGAAGTGAATGAGAAGCAATCAGTAACATCTTAAGCCAATCTGCTTCCTTCATGCCCGACTTGAAAGCAACATAATTGTAATTTAGAACCAATAACCCTCAATATGGATGATACAGAAAAGAAACCAAAATTTGGTGACTCTTGAGAAAGACAATTTGGTAATTTCGACTTTGTTAGGCTAGCAAATATAATTCAATTCGACAGTGCATACAAATGCAACCACTAGAATCTTGATCATTTATTTCAAGAACAGATTCCAACCCAAGGATTTTCGAGGTCTTTAGTATGGCTTGCATTGAATTGGCATGTGTAGTAGTAGAGCAAAATAAAAGAAATTAGAGAGAAGGGAATCAAAATTTAGTTATTTGACTTATTCCCACTTCATTAGTTTAGGGCATGTTGGACGCCACTAAAAATGGGTTCTTAATGAATTTTTCTCTCAACAGGCCTGTCTGAAGCATGCTAATGACTAGAGTTGGGTATGAGATTATGGCCCACCCAAGCTTCCAACGGAACTAGAATTCCAGATTTAATTAGGTTAGGGCATGTTTGGATAACACAAAACATGATTTTAACACATTTTTCTCTCAACAGGCACTGACGATATTTCAGGGCCTGCTAGAAGCATGCCAATGGCCAGAGTTAGATATGAGATTGTGGCCAACTCAAAAATCCAACTGGCCTGGAATTTCAACCATAAGTGTTCTTTGTGACAGCAAGTCTGATGAGCGATTCGATTTTCAAAGACATCTCAGGTCTTAACACGTGTGAGGGAGGTATCAAGACTAAAGAGCAAGCAATTCTCCCAACATTTCCATGCCACTTGCAAATTTAGCAAAAAATGAAAAATGGGTGGTGTCCAGACACACTAATAAGGTGATGCAACCAAATGGCCACACAAGCCCATTGATCAAGATTTGAAGAAAATGCCCACATCTCACGCGTGCATACTCCACACGTGTGTACAAGAAAAGGACCACCTTCCTTTTTTAGCCGATCATCACTTCCTATTTCTTTCAAATCTCTAGATTAGGAAATCTGCTCTTTCTTTCATATCTTTATTTTAGGCAAGGAATAATTTTAAATATTTTCTTATCCAAGTATCTTCTTATTTTAGGCATTTTCTTAATTAAAATGCTTTATTATTTAGGTGATTTCCTACTTTCATAGATTTTTAGATTCCATATCTTTTATTACAGATTGTAAAGTTGATTATAAATAGGACCTATGGCCTATGGAATAAAACAAGCTGATTAATATTCTCTATATGAAATTCTCTTATTTTCTCTACGGTGGTTGTTGGAGGGAGAGTGGTCTCTAGTTCTAGACTAGAGGACTATTGAGCTTGCTCACAGTCTTCCATTTGTGATCTCTAGCATTTGGCTAGAGGATTGTTGGGTCTTTTCCCACAATCTCTTTCTTTTCTTATTGATTTATTTGTTTTTCCTTTCGGGTTTGCATCATAAGGTGTCGTTTAGCACCCTGTATTGGTGTGTATTTGGAGGTAATTGGGTGTAAATGCACCTTTTTGGCACGTTTCGCGCTTTGTAATCAAAGGTAAATAGAATATGTGGTAAATGAAAGGTTACTTTTTGGTTGTTTTGAATGTGGCTATTTTGTTGTGATTTCAATGCAATTGGTGTGAAATGCCTTTTTTGGCCCTATTTTTAAAGGGAGGAGAGTCGCACGAGTAACAAACGTGTTGTTAGGCTACTAATCCGTCGTACATGTGCCATGCTGATGATACCCCCAAAACAATTCAATTATCAGTTGCATCACTAAAATTACACTAATAAAATGATCCAAACTATCCAAACATTGGCCACCTAAATGGATGGTTAAAAAAATATTGCAAGTCGCTCATTTGATCCACCTGAGGCTCAAAATTTTCTCATTTTGGGGCAAAGTATATGTTTCAATGGGCTTATTCCATTATGTCAAATATCACTTACGTACACTAATTTGGGATATTCAAGCTATTTAGTTAATCGAATTCAAGTTCATTTGAATATACTAAAGAATTCCAATGCATTCCAATTACAAGCATCCAAACATAATTTTTGGATTCTAGCACATTCCAATTACAAGTTAACAAAAACAACTGAGGATTCCAATTCACATTGATTCCATGGTAATTGTGATTTGGATTCCAATTCATTCCAAATACAAGCTTCCAAAGGAGCCCTGATTTAAACCGGATTCCACAGTCCATCCAAGCGCAGCCCTTGAAAAATTAGCCATTTGTTTCAATAATGGTTCGAGTTCATGGAATTGAGTTCCCAAACATGAACATTGCATCGAAACGAAATACACGTGAAGTAGATAGAGAGAGAGGAGAAGAGAACCTCTTGCTTCCAAGGAGGGAGGCTGCGCATGTTTCCGGCGGCATCTGCAGCTGCCTTTCTCTTCCGGCTCGTCAGTTCCTCTTCTCGCTCGATCGGTGTCCCGTAGAAGATGAAATCTTCATCGTCGCCGTCCATTTCCTTCTACGGGGAGAATCGGGACCGTAGGTCGAGACGAAAGGAGGGATTGTTTCGAGCTGATTAAACCCCAATTTGGAATTTCAGAAATGGGAGTTTTTAGGGCTGTGAGGCTGTGGTACGAGGCGTATTCGAACTAGAGAAAAATAATAATAATAATAAAAGTATTGCTGGGGGCGATTCGCGCGACGAGAGAGAGAGAGAGAGAGAGAGCGGATTCGTGGCACGCGCGACTGCGTTGCGCGCGTGTGACACAGATCATCCGTAGGTGTGCCAATTGGGCCGGGCTTGGTTGCCCTAGCCGGCCCAACTGGACGCGGAACACCAGCCAGCGACTGGGTGTCAAAGCTCTTTGGTCTGTTCCCACCATGATGTGTGTGCTTTATCCACGCCGTCCATCCATTTTTCGGATCATTTTAGGCAGCACTCAAAAATAAGGCACATCTTAAGCTCAAGTGGACCACACCACAAGAAACAGTGGGGAGAATGATGTACACAGTTGAAAACTTCCTAAGGGCCAGTGATGTTTCTTTGTCATCCAACCTGTTAATAAGGTCACATAGAACTGGACATGAGCTGAGTTAGCTTAGTTAAATTGCTTGACTCGGCTCGAAAAAGCTCGATTCGACTCTGTTTGAAAATGAGTTCGAGCTGTGTTAAGCTGAATTTTAGAGCTTGGAAAAATTTTGATCTTCGCCTAGCTCAAATAGATCAAACCTCAACTTGAATCGAACTAGTTAGTGACTCAGTTATTTTGATATTAATGTTGCTCACCGGGTATTTGATGGAATGCCTCAACTATATGTTGTTTTGGGTGAATACATTCTCCGTGAGATTAGCCAATGGTGAGGAAGGTATGGATATAAAACAAATTATTATAGAAAACAAAAAGTAAAAAAAAAACAAAAAAAACAAAAATCAAACATTATATAATAAAACTAGCCTTGGATCTTGATTTTGATGATGCCTATTAAGTATTTGATGAAATACCTATAAATTGTTGTTGTTGTTTTGCAAACCTTGAGAAATTAAAGGTGCACTTCATATGTTTGAGAAAATGCCACATAAGCTCAAATTTGGCTTGAATTAGCCTGAGTTGCTGACCAAATCGAGCCAAGTTGGCCAATCAAGCCCGAGGACCAAGCCGATAGATTTATCTATTTTTTGTTACATGTGCACTCAAACCCCACACACACACTCACACTACGGTGGGATTTCACCACAATGAGTATTTGAACCCATGACCTTAAGTTGGAACTGTTATGAGTCTACAACTAAGTCATGGCCGCATGGGTAGGGACCCACAGCGAAATAGATGTATGTAAGGATATTTAGCAGGTAAAATCTAAGCTTTAAATGGCTTTGTGGGTAAAATCTAAGTGATCCATAGCTAAAATGCAACGCTTTACCAAACCATTATTTCCTTTGTTTTAAATCCATCATTTCCTAAACCTAGTCTTGCATTCCCATGTTACTAATTGGAAAAGGAAGAGAAAGAGAAATTGAGTACATGACAAAAGGAGATGTAGATAGATAGATGGCGACAGTTGCAGGCTATATGAAAAGAACGAGGTAGAAATAGGACTAGGTACTAAGTTACTTATGTATGCTTTTATCTTACTGAGTAAACTCTATTAGGCCCATTGTCAATGCATGTGGTTTATCCACACTGTCCATCCATTTTTCCAGCTCATTTTAGGGGTTAAGCCCAAAATTGAAGCATGTCTAAAGCTCAAGTGAGCCATACCATAAGAAACGGTGGGAATAGTGATTCCCATCATTGAAACCTTCTTATGGCCATGGTGGTGTATATTTGTCTTCAAACCTGTTCATATGATCACGCAAACACATATGAAAGAAAAATACAAATATCAGCTTGATCCAAAGCATTGGTGGCCTCTAATAAAATTTCAATGATAGACATTTAATTCACATTTTTCATGTATAGTCTACTTAGCTTTGGATATGCTTCCTTTTTTGGGCTCAAGCTACAACTATTTGGTAAAATGGATGGTCATGGTGGATAAAATACGTAGATCAAGGTGGACCTTACAAAGTTTACTAAGTACATTGGGCCTAGTTTGGCAACATGGATTCAGAATATATTTGGATTATACATTCTCTTATTTTGGAATCCTTCAGCTGTGTTTGGCACCCTAGATTCAAAATCCCCTATAATCCAAAAGTAGATATGGATAGCATATTTATAAGGATTCAAATTTAATTACTAAATCAATTTTAATACACATAATTAGTGCAAGTATGTAATGTTCAGCATAATGATTGTAATAAGCCTACTGAAATATATACTTCAGGGCACAAGCACAGGATCATAACTGAGCAACTAACTAACAATTTTTAACTATTGATTTATATAAACAATGTTTGGAGTATGTAGATAATCATGTTTAAGTAATTTTCCTGATGCAATAAACAATCCAATTATTTTGGGATATTATCAATGGCCCACGCGCTCAATAGATTAGTAGTCTAGTAACACATGTTACATATGCAACTCATGGAAAGATTTTAGATGAAATCTTAACTTCCACCTTAGATTTCAAACCCTCTTTATGGGGATTTGAAATCCCAAATTACTTTATGGTGCCAAATAAATGTAAGATTTGAAATGGTCTAAATCCATGGTCCCAAATGACTCCTTAGCGTATTGAGTTACTTAGTATACAATCTGCTCCCATTTGGGTAAGAGTGTTCGTGTAAGCAAAAAGAATAGAGTCATGTGAGGGAGACTATGCTAGTTATATGGAAAAAAAAAAAAAAAGATGTAATATAAGACATCGGTGAAAAATCACATGAGTACGTTATTGGAAAGCTATCAACAAACTTTACATGTCACCTAATACCTCAGTAAATTGGTCCTTAAACAATTTTCCCACCTTAAAAATATATTTTTTTTATGAATTAATTTTAAGTTAAAATTTATTATTTTTACTAAAGTATACTCATATATATATATATATATATATATATATATATATATATATATATATATATATATATATATATATATATAGTATTTTATAATATAGAGAGCTCGGTACTTATTTAAGTCACGGGAAAAGAGTTTGAACTAAACTAGAGGCCATTTCTTATTTTCAATAACTTCATATATTTTGAATGTTTATTATTATGAAAAATCTACTAATTAAATGGTTATAAATTATTATATACACTTTTTTATCCACCCATCCACTGGGTTAAGAGGTGAACATGATGGAGTTTGAAGCTAAAATCTAAACTCATTTACATTTCATGGGTAAACTTCAAATTATACATCGAATTACCAAAATACCTTAATGCCTAGATGTATTTACACGTATTTCCATAAAATTCCTCTCAAATTATTGATAAATGTATACACTAAAAAGCATCACAAGTGTTTGAAAGTGAGGGATTTCTCTTGATTCCAAAGCTAAAACTTCATGGGCCCACCATAATATATGTGTTATATCCATGCCATTCATGGCAATTTGTAGCATTTCAGGGTAAGGGACAAAAAAATGAGGCAGATTCAAGGCTCAAGTAATCCACACCACAAATAATAGTGGAGACCGTACACCAACTATTTCAATGTTATTCCTATGGTGTGGTCCACTCCAGCTCTGGATCTACTTGTTTTTAAGATCATGGCCCTAGAATGATATGGCAAAATGAATGGATGGCACAAATAAAACATATGGACCATGGTGGGACCCATGGAGTTATTCTCTTTTCATACATAAAAGGTGTTATTGTGGTGGTTATACAATCTCCCTTCAATTAGAATTTATATAACAATTAATTAATAGTAAAAATATTTAAATACACAATAATTTACATAAAGGCTGATTTAAGAGCTTGTAAATAGAGATAAATGGAAATTGATATTAGAGGGCAGATGAATTAGAGTAAATGGGTTACTTAGCTGTGTTTGGATGAGAGTAGATGGGAGGAATTAAAATTAATTGAATTTTGCACTACAATCATAGGAATATATGTGACATTCAATCAACTCTAATATCTCAAATCAATGTATTTACGTGCTATTAATAGAATCATTTTAATATGCCATTGAAATATATATTTTAGCAAAAAAAAAAAAAAAACTTTCAATGGGTACAAATGCAAGGATCACAAACAAGTAACTTGTCAATGCTTTTTAACCATTCATTTAAATGACTAATCTTTCGATGGTTTAGGTCATTGTATTAGTATGATTTTAGCAATGTAAGTGATGATTGACTTGTTTCAGTGTATCATTGGCATAACATGTGTATTGCAGGTGTAAAATCGGTCCTACTGCCATTATATCATGCAGTGTCCATGTAAGATATAGATACACGAACGATCCACATGCAGTGATAGGAAAGGCAAAAAAATGAATGGCTGATATCTATCGAATTCGTAGGTTTCAGGCATGCTATTGCAGCACGCCCATCAGATCAACATCAACGGTGTCGATCATGTTGATCATCACCGAGATCATTTTGCCCAGGCCTGGGACCTTCCAATTCCCTTGCCAAGCCAACAAGTACCTCTAAACATGTCACACATGCCAAACGGGCACGTGGGAACATTTGATCAGTCAGGTGGGCTCCACTGGTAGATGATCTGGCTCGCTCATAAGCTTGCACTTCTACAAAAGCAACGGACGGATTAGAAGACCTGCCGGAGTTCCCTCTTCAGTGTCCACGAGCGAGGGCGAACATGATTTCTACCCAGATCATCTTCAAGGTGGGGCCCACTAGGGACGCGATAGGCTATCATGCGCCGCTTCGTGCAGATGCGCGCGTGGGCGGTAGCAAACTCGTTCCTCTCCCACTGCAAACGCGGCGCGGTTTAGGGGAGTCCCGGGCAACAGATTAGTGGGTTAGACCCTGACCGTGGGGTCCACCTTGATGTATGTGTTGTATATCTACTCCGTCCATAAGTTTTTCCATATCATTTTCGATTATAGCACAAAATTAATCAGATCCAATTATAAAATGGAACACACCATAGGAAACAATGGTCATTAAACGCCCACCATTAAAAAATTCCTAGGGCCCACCTTAATTTTTATTTTCCATCCAACCTGTTGATAAAATCACACAGAACTGTATTAAGGGAAAAAAAATATCAGCTTTATCCAGAACTTTCATGTCCCACAAAAGGTTTTAATGATCAATGAACACCGTTTCCTTTGGTGTAATCCAGCTGAGGTTTGGATATTCTTTATTTTTGCGAAAATAATCTAAAATAATCTGGCAAAACTGATGGACGGAATGGATATGCAACATATACATCAAGGTGGGTCCCACAGTCAGGGACTCACCCCGGACTCGCCTAATGAGTCTGCAGCCTCGAGACTTGTAGAGTCGAGTCATCCCGACTCAACACAATCGTCCCATGTCCAAGCATCCCTCTCAGAAAAGCACAATTCACTCTTTCAATCGTCCCATCTCCAAGCATCCCTCTCAAAAAGCTCAATCCTCTCTCTCTCTCTCTCTCTCTCTCTCTCTCCTGCCTCTACTGTCCTCGAATCGGGTAAGAAAAAACACCCATATATCAAAAACCACATATCTCTCTCTCTCTCTCTCTCTCTCTCTCTCTCTCTCTCTCTCTCTCCTCTTCAATCTGCTCTCCTCCTTGACTGCTATAAGCAAAAACACCACACGTATTAAAAAACCCACATCAGTTCATCCATCCCTCCATACACAATGCTTAAACCATCTTGAACTCATGTATGTCATCTGCATCTGATGCAAAAACCCCACAGACATCAAATGCCCATAATCCCAGAACCCGACATCATATCTTGCACACATACATGCATGCACCAGCTCAAAGATATCAAATACTTGTGTGCCACTTGCATTTGATGCAAATAATAATAATAATAAAAAAACCATAAACCCACATCAGCACAACCATCTTGAATACATGTATGATCATCAGATGCACAAAACCCATCACCAGGAAAACCCGACATGCCTAAGACCAACATCATGCCATGCATACATACATGAGCTCAGCTACTTGCATTACATGTCTAATGTCTGCATCTGGTACCAAGAACCCATAAATCCCAAAGTCAACATCATGCATGCAATTGAGCGAAAAAACCCACATCATGATGTACACACATAAATCCAAAATCCACATCATGATGCACACACATAAACCCAAAATCCACATCATGATGCACATACCTGCATAATCCCACCCATCTTTATCATATGCCTATTGTCTGCATAAAAATCAATTGAGAAAAAAATCCACATCATGCATACATACATAAGCTCAACCATGGGCTTTCGGAACAAAGGGTCCTTCTATTTCAATGATTTATACTGTTTGAATGAAAGGACAGAGTGTCCTTATTCTTGTGGCGGCCCACTTTCCATCCATGGGTTCTCTGTGAACCCTAGGATTTTGTATGGGTTGAGGCAGTCCACTCTCATACAGTGGTCAGCTTCTAGAAGGTTGATATTGGGCAGGAATTATGGAAATGGGTATTGCCGATTGGCGGCAGCAGCGGCGGCCTGCAATCGTGAACGGGGTTTCCAGGTTATCCACCCTTTGAAGGAGCGGAGGAGGGAGAGGAGGATTGCTTGCATGGTTTGGGAGAATGATGGGTTCGATTCGTGTAGCAATGGGAGTGTTGAGGAAATGCTTAGTTTGATGACAGATGTCATCGGCAGGGATCCCAGAGAGAGAAGTGGTAGATTGCCAGCAAAGAGCTCGACAAAGACTGGTGTTCAGAGATGCTGTGTTTGTGAGAAGGAGAAGGAAGTCAGAGTCGATGACTCTTCAAGAAGAGAAGAGAAGTATGTAGAGTCCAGTTCTTGGGGAAGGAAGTCGAAGGGTGAGATAAAGATTCAGCCAGAAGAAGGATATAGGCTGTCTAGAAGGGAGGATTCTTTGAGGGATGATAGTCACAAGGTAAGGAAAGGCAGATCTAGTTCTTCATACTATTCGGCATTGTCGTCAGGTGATTTTGAAAGCAATGTGGATGAGCGTATCCGTGTTAAACAGGGGAAAGCTGTTGGATCGTCTTTGAGCGGGGATACAAACCATACTAGACGGGTGAGAATGGGCATCTGTGGGGAGGATATTAAACAAATTCAAGAGTATAGTGATGACAGACGCCTTGTGGAAAGCTCGACAGAGAGAAATGCAGCAAGAGAGTCCATGAAACAGTATGATAGACTGAGACCGGATGTAATGGAGAGTGATACTGAATGGGGTTCGATAAAGGAGTCAGAGAAGTTTACTGAAATATCCAAGTCACAGGAGAGTGACATCCAAAGGGCTTCCACAAGTGAAAACCGCTCCAAAATGAGAATGGAGGATGGAGAAGAGTATAGAGATGATAGATGCTATGTGGAAAGCTCAACAAAGAGAATTGCTCCGGGGGAGTCCATGGCGCAGGATGATAGATTGAGATCGGATGTGATGGAGAGTGACATTGAACGGGGTTCGATAAAGGTGTTGGAGAAGGATACTGGAATATCTTGGTCACGGGATAGCGGCATCCAAAGGGCTTCCAGTAGTGAAAACCTCTCCAAAATGAAAATTGAGGATGGAGAACACATTTCGATTTCTTCTGTGAACTTGGTTCGTGGAGAAAGAGAGCAAGTTACTCATAAAGATCAACGAGTCACTAGACAAAAAGAATCAAGGAAAGAGTCCCGGACACTCAACAGAATATCCGATTTCCGTGAGGATGATATTGAAAGGATCTCTAATTCTCAAGAGCAATTTAACACAAGAATACAATACAGAGAAGAGGATACAAGATCTGATATGAATTTGATTGGGGAAGAAAGGATGCAACACAGGAGAACAGACCAACAAGTCATCGGACAAACCGGATCAAGAAAGAAGTCCCAGAATCTCACAGAAGTATCGGAAATCCATGATATCGATATTGAAAGGGCCTCCAGTTCGCAAAGGGTTTACAAAACTAGAATGACTGATAGAGAAGAAAACTCAGCTTTAGTTCTGAATTCAGTTCAGGAAGTGAGACAGCAAGGCACTCGAACGGATCAGCAAGCTGTCAGACAAACCCAATTAAGAAAAGAGTCTCAAGAGCTTAATATATCCGGGTCGCATTCAAGTGGTACTGAAAGGTCGAGCAGTTCCAATAGGGTTTCTGAAACGAGAATAAATGATCAAGAAGAGAGTTTGACTTCACTCATGAATCTGGTTCAAGAAGATAGAACACAACAATACCAAACAGACGAACAAGTAATCAGGCAGCGTGGGTCGAGAAAACAATCCTATACCAACATATCAGAGACCCACGAGAGCAATATCGAAAGGGCCTCTTCCAGTTCCCAAATGCTACAAAAAATGAGAACCAAGGACCAAGTGGAAAGTTCATCGTCTGGGCTGTATTCAGCTCACGGAGCAAGACGAAGGCCAATGGGCATGCAGATCGAAGAGAATAGAAATTCGCTTGTGATGGTGACACCACCACAATCTCAGTTAGTATCTAGAGTTTCGGTGAAGGAGGCTTTTAATGAGAGTATGGTGGGTAGCTCTAGCAGTTCACATGCACATCAACAAGGAAAAATTCCGGCTTCTCTCCATGAGTTAGATGATAGAACGAGAAGAGATGATATATCCGATGATGCACTAGGCTCCGTCGATCGTTTGGAAAGGTCCTCCGCTCAATTTGTTGGTGAGTTTGTAGACAAGCTACAGCAGGAAGCATCAGCTTCACAAAAATTGTCTCTGATATCCAAACATACTTCTGAAATCCAGAAGGATTCAAGGCGATTATCTGCCAAGTCCGGGACAAAGGGACCATCGGATGAAATGTGGGATGTTGCGGGCCCGTCTTCTCAAGAGCCTTCTGTGGCAGAAGCACCTGAGAAGGGCTCTTCGGCGGCATTACCTGTGGAGTTGGCTGCACTTACGAGTGCTGGAAACACAGTTGTTAGGAGATCCAGCCGTTCCTTTTGGAGTTACATTGCCGATATAGTTCGAAAAGGTTGGGGTGCACGCACTGAATCTCATACTTCCCCTGTGAAGTCAGGCGTACAGAGTTCATCGAATGAATCTTTAAACAGCGAGGCTTATTTTTCTGGCCATGAACCAGATAACGATGACGATGAGAATGTCAAAAAGGGAAGAAAAGGCATGCCAAAAGAACCGTCACTGGCAAAAGATTCTTCTGGTCAACCAAGTCAAAGGACTGGTCTGACTCAAATCCAAGAAGCATCTGAAGCGATGAGTTCCCAGGACAAAATAACACACGTCAAAGCCGATGCGTCGACCTCAACGGGCATTTTACAAAGACGTCCTGCATTAAGAGGTGCCGCTTCTGCATCTGGAAAAGGAGACAGGCAGATTGAGCTTGAAAAGGGGAAACAACATATCCCTTCTAGTGTGGGGGCCTTAGATTCTTCATCACCCTTGGTGGGCCACCCATCATCATCTACAGGACACTTACAAGCTGTTACTGACAAAGGAGAAATATTGGAAACTGGTATAGTTGAGGGGTCTGGCTTCATGGAAGTAGAGGAAGGACCCACGAGAGAGAGGATCACCAAAGCTTCTAGGACAGAGGGAATAGAAGAGGAACCAAAGCAAAGGAAGCTTCAGCGGAATAAGCAAGTCTTGAGAGAGAGATTTGATGAGTGGGAAGAAGCATTTAAACTTGAACATGAGCAGAGGAAAACTGATGAAATGTTTATGAGGGAAGCGCTGTTGGAAGCCAAGAAAGCCGCAGATACTTGGGAGGTCCCGGTTGGTGCTGTGCTGGTACAGAATGGGAAAATCATTGCTCGAGGCTGCAATCTGTAAGTAAACAAATAGCTTCTAGATCTTTCATATGATCTTATCCCCCCCTTTCATCTGAAGAGTTTAAATGTATTGTTTACTTGGGATTCATTTGTATATTGTAGGGTGGAGGAATTAAGAGATTCAACTGCGCATGCTGAAATGATTTGTATACGAGGGGCCTCTAACTTACTCCGGACTTGGCGCCTTGCGGTATTTCTTTTTTGCTGTTTCCTCATTTTCCATTGTAGTGATAAATTGACAATATGCTACGAGTCATGATCTTGGGTTTCTTGTTTGATTATCCTACATTTCTTTGATTTCTAATCTGATGTTCCTGATGTGGAAACAATGTACTTGGTGTTGATGCATTTGCTCTAACATGCATGATGTGCTTATGCATTTAAGGACCATATACATTAGGGATGTCAATGGGTCGGGCCAGGGCCTGGGCTGGGCAAAATCAAAGTATTGAATAGCCTGGGAGGCCTAGGACCAACCAGTTCAGAATCCGACTCTAAACAAACCGGCAGTTGCACAATCCTTGTAACTATGTGCCACTCTCACTTCAAATCACGCTTCGGGCTTGCGATTCCACTCTCACTTCCTTACTAACATTTTGAAACAGACACTTCCCCCTCAAGCACTCGAATTTGTTGCTGCTTTGTGCAACTATAAACCAACCTTGGTCTGGCCAATCAACAGCTCTAGTAAGCTTATTCTAAATGTTAATGAAAGAATGCCCCAAAAATGAAATGTAGAGATTTCAATCAGTATTTGAGTTTCTTTTAGTTCCAGTTCCAGCATATTGAGAAACAAAGGTGTTAAAATTGTTGTGAAATGGAAGAACACTTTCATGCTTTGTAAGGAGTCTAGCAGTTAACGATTTTCACTTATCTAGTTAGATTAAATTCCTTTTAGCAATATTCATTCAGTCCGTTATGTGGTCAAACTTTCGCATTAAGAAAATGCACAATGAAATTTCACTATTCATTCCATGCATTGTGTGGTCAAATGGTCGCCTCAAAGAAATGCATAATGAAAATTACAATACGGGATTGATGTGAAGAAACAGTCGCACACTCACATCCGTAAGCATTTTCTTGTGGGACCTGCAAACAAATTATTTGGTGGAATCTATGATGGTTTGTTGTGCAAGTTATAACAGTCTTGTCAAATGCAACTATTGTATCTAAACTACAGTATGTCAAACATGCATGATGTGGACATCCAATAACTGCGTCGTGCAGTCCTTGGCATTTCTACGAGACCTATATCAATACTTGTTTTACATGTTCTTGCTTTGTTGTGGGTTTTGAGTTAGCTAAGATATTCTTTTTATTCCATCAAGAATGTTAAAAGTACGGGTGGCAACCAGGGTATTCCAGAATCGTTAGGTAATGACCATTACGAAAAAATTGATCTGTAACAGTCTGCAATGGCTGTAACAGGGCCGAAATTGTTTTTAAAAAAATCCGTAATGGTTGTTACGGCCCATATCATAACGATAACGACGGTCTGTTACAGCCATCATTACTGTTATGGAATACCTTGGTGGCAACGGGCCGGGCCAGGCTAGACCCTTCTTGGCCCGATACTATAAGGCTCAATGCCCTAACCCAGCTTGGGCCCAGCGTAGCAAGCCTGAGCATGAAAAAAACTTGGCCTTGCAATCCATCTTCTTGGGAGGGAGGGAGAACTCACCCCTGGTCGCCTCTGTTTACACCTATCCTTTTGAGCAAAGGGCAGGAAAGAGGGAGAGCTCAACCCAGTCTTGGTGCTGCCAGTGTCGTTTTAAAAATGATTGTGGTGGGTTTAGGGTTTAGGAAAAGGGGTTGTTGCCTTGTTGGTGTGGAAAGGAGAGTCCAACAAGAGGCGTTCCAAGCCCACGTGTGTTAGTCAACCCCTCTCCATGCCATCACATGTGCCAACGTGGCATGCGGGTGCAAGATCCATACCATCTATCGGGAGAGTTCCATTGTCTAGATGCCTTGGGCCAAAAGTCAAATCAGTCAACTTATTGGGTGTGTCACAATCCAGAAAACAAGTGGTTGGCTAAGAAAACTTGGCCAAATTGATCTTATCTGTCCAGTTATTTCTAACATAATGACCCACTTGATGACTTGGCACTTTAACAGGCCTGATTTTTGGGACAGGGCATCTAAACAATAATAGATGTCTTTGATCTCTCACCAATGTGTCATGTTGGCACAGGGTGTTGCCGTGTAGAGGTGCTGCCTTATACATGCATGTGGGCTTAGGCCACTTAGCAAAACTCTTCTATCAAATCACCACCACCACCACCACCACCACCAACGTCATCATCATCCAAGCCTTATCCCAATTAATTGGGGTCGGCTACATAAATCTTGTTCCTCCATTCCACTATCAAGGGCCAGATCTTCAGTTAGATAAAAAAGTTATCAGAAAGGAAAAAAAAAACTTTTGGGAGAGAAAAAACTCTAACTAGGGCTGGGTGTCTACCCCCTTCCTGTTTATATTGAGTGATGTCCCAAATTACATAAAGTACCCTTGGAACCAAGGGCAAAAAAAAAAGAAGAAGAAAGAAATAATCAGAGATATAAGAAGAGAATAAGAGATGACCCATGGTCCAGAGTGAGAAGGACCACAATTTAGAAATATGAACACTCACTTTCAAGCTAAGGCATACATCCCCAGCTTACCAAGAATGCGTCCAACTTCATCGGTAAGAGCCCTAGTGAAAATATCTGCAAGCTAAGCAGTAAACGAAACAAAGGGAGTAGAAATAATGCTAGTAGCAACCTTCTTATGAACAAAGTGACAATGAACTTTAATATGCTTTATCATCTCATGAAAAGAGAAATTAGAAGCTATATGAATTGCCACTTGATTGCCACAATACGTGGGCACAAGAGTCTTCACTGGAAATTCTAATTAAGCAACAAAACCTTTTTACAACAAAATTTCGCATTCAGTATTCGTCATAGCATGGTACTTAGCCTCAATATTGGATCGTGCAGAAATTGTCTACTTTTTAGTCTTACAGATAACAAGATTGCCTAAAAAAAGTACAGTATCCTATCATAGAGTGTTGATTATTTAGTGAACCTACCCCATCTGCATCAGAATAGCCTTCAATATTGAGATTATTGTGACAAGATGCCATGTCTTGGAGAAAACTTGATCAAACGTAAGATGCTATGAACTACCTTAAGGTGACTGGATTGAGGAGCATGCCTAAACTAGCTAACCAAATCACTGCATGAGATATATTTGGGTGAATAATAGTTAAATAAATCAATTGACCAACCAAACACTGATACATGCGGAGATCAACAAAAGTTTCCCATCATCAAACTGAAGCTTCTAAATTTTATTTTATTGTATGACATTAGTTCATATTTTTATAAACAATAAGATATAGGAAAAGGTGTCTATAACAACATTCATAATTTTATTTTATTGTATGACATTAGTTCATAAACAATAAGATATAGGAAAAGGTGTCTATAATCTATATCACTAGAAAACATTGAAGCTATATGAATTAGAGTATAAATACTGCTAGCATACCAGAATAAAAGATAAAACGCAAAAGAATATTGTGTAGAAGACACAGTTAAAGCCCCTAGAGAGGAGGGTATTTGTATTTTCTTCAATTCTTGTAATGGTTCTCTAATAATTTAATTGTCCTATCCAGATTTTTTCATGTGGGTGTCCAAAGATTGTAAAGAGCCATCGCTCCTAGTGTTTATATTGAACAGTTTGTTTTCATTGGTTTTAAATGAAGCTACCACTCCAGCTCTCTCTTTGGCAGTCGAGGGGGAGGCATCCTGCAAATTTATCAGGGATTCAGTCACTTTCTTATATGATTTTCATTTCTTTGAATAAAAAGTTCTTATCATGCATAAAATGATAATAAGGGCCCGTTTGGATCCCACCAAATAAGTTACTTTTTCTACTTACAGCAGTAGATAAGTAACTTATTTGAGATAAGTAAGTTTGGTTTGTGATCAATTATAAGTAGTTTTTTTTATTTTTTTTTAATTTTTTTATTTTTTAAATTAAAATTTTAATTTTAAAGTTAATTACTTTAGTTTAATAAGTAGAAATCAAGATATGCTACTTAAGGCATAAGTAGCTTACCTTAAGTAACTTATGATCCAAGCGCCCCCTAAAATATAGGTTTTTGGATACTTAGGGAACTTGAGATGAGATACATTGTCGTTAGGCAGGTTTATTTTAGCCTATTTGTGACGTGCTGTGATAGTAATTCAACTGAGTGGTCAGTTCCAAGAGCCCAGGTAAAAGAGGAAGGTTGATGTTTGGTGGGCAGCCAATCAAATGATTTCTGCCAATCTACCATTTAAAAGCCAACCCAGAATGCTGGGAGAAAGTATGGTGATAGTGAAGAAACCAAGGTTTCTTTGCTAACGACAGTGCCGGCACCTTAGAAACATGGGGTATCCCTGTTACATTGGATCTTGGTGAAAAGAGCAAGGACAATTACACACCATGGTCCCCAAGGAGGCTTTGTTCATTCTTCTTCAACCAATCACTTGAAAAAATAAACATGGAACATCATCCTCAAGCATATAAAGAAAAAAAAGAAAGAAAGAAAATATGATTTCTGTCTATCTGCCATTTAAAAGCTGACCCAGAGAGCTGGGAGAAAGGCTATGATGATGATGAAGAACCCAATGTTTCTTTGCTAATGACAGTGTCAACAACTTAGAAACATGGGGTATCCCTGTTACCTAGGATCTTGGTGAAAAGAGCAAGTCCAATTGCACACAATGGTCACGAAGGAGGCTTTGTTCATTCTTCTTCGGCCAAGCACTTGAAAAAATGAACATGCAAAGTCATCCTCAAGCGCATGAAGAAAATATTGATTACAGTTCTTAAGTCTACAATTGATCAGTACCTCGCTTTTCTTTGTTGTCTTTTCTTCTCTCTCCCTTTTCCACTTTGTGGCCTACACCCCTTAGGGAAGCTGGCCTTATCTTAGGAACTGTATCAAGTGTAAGGTGTCAATCACGAGGAGAAACAGTGGCTATGTAGTTCCTATAAGGGAACAGACTGCAACTACTTTATGTATGATATATATAAGCGCTTGCTACTAATTGACATGAATAATGTAGGACCATGTCTGATGAGTGTAGGACTCTGAGGTAGTTATTGAGTAATAATAACTATCATGCAACATCACATATTGTCTTGTACTTTCCACCAGTACAAAGGTGTTTTTATATTACTTGTAGCTGCTTTTGAATGATGCTCTCTCTCTCTCTCTCTCTCTCTCTCTCTCTCTCTCACTTTATAGCTTTCTTTTCTGATGTTTCTAGGAAACGACACTTTATGTGACGCTTGAACCATGTCCGATGTGTGCTGGAGCAATTCTTCAAGCTAGAATTGATACTGTGGTATGGGGTGCTCCTAATAAACTTCTAGGGGCTGATGGCAGTTGGGTTAGGTATGCAATCTACACAATTGTCACTAACCATTGGATTCTTTCCTTTTCTTTTACTTCTTTTTCATCCTCATGTGAGGCAAATGCAAATCAGCTTTCACTACAACATTCAGACTATTAAATTTGTTTCTGTGGAATCAGATGGCTTTCAGTGGGCCATGCCTGAGAGATCTTTTATAATCATGATCAACATTTACAGAACCTATCTTCCAAAATAAATAAATAAATACAGAAACTGGTTTAGATGTGATGCACTCTGTGGGCATTGAGCATTAATGATTACATGCATGCAATTTATATCATGAACTTTGGTGATTCTACATGCTAGCTTCTATGAGTCCACCTACACCTGCTGTGCCAAATCTTGCCACATCCAAGTTGTGTGCCAGGTGGGCCCCATTATGTGGATGCCCTGGCCCAAAAAAGGTCTTGTTGGGCCACAGGTATGAAAATAATGGTTGGTAAAAAAACTCACTGACCACCCCCAGTTGACAAACATGTATGCCCCACCCAATGATTGGACCATCCTGGTTTTCGGCCCAGGGAGTCCACAAGGTGGGGTCCACCGCATTGGCACGCCATGTGTAGGCAGGCTTGCAGAGATTGACATGTGGAATTAGCGAACCTCTAATATCACCCATAAAGGTAGAACATGGACCCCTACTCATGTCTAATTATTTTAGTAGCCATTCTTCTGAGTCATTCTATTCTGTGCTCACTATTCATCTTTGTTAAAGCACCCAATTTAGGTTGAGAAGTTTTGAGCCAGTCTTATTCTCTGACACTATTCTTTTCCCTCGAGTGATATCCTCATACCATTTTTGACGGGTGGAAATGGGCTGGGCCAGGGCCGGTCCTAATGAGCAAGCTGCCTGATTTTTGTGGCAAGTTATGTTCATGGCGGGGCCTACTGTTTGATGTTGTAGATATCCTACACAAGTGGCATGTTGGTTGGAAAGAGATGGAGCACAGATCGTCAATGTAGGTCATCCATCTGATGGGCTTGCCTAAAGATACCCAGGGCTAAAGGGCACATTGAACAGTTCATCCTATAAATTAATGCTTTAGGGCCAACGGGCCAGGCCGGGCTGGGCCATTCATCATCGGCATGGGTTTGGTTGTGTCCAGGAACCGGGCCTGGATTTCAAGCCTGTGCCTAGCCCTTCTGGGGCGGCCAGCCTGGCCCATTGCCACCCCTAATTTTCAAGAATATATTGGGGGGGGGAGGGGAGGAGTGTTTGTTTATCTTTGTCATGGGCATGTATGGCACAGCCCCAATACGCATCTCCACATTAGCACATATGGAAATCCAAGCTGCTCATTAGATGGCCTCACTGTGTCCAGGACCAAAAATCAGGCCAGTCCACTCATCAACTGGGCTATAGTGTACCAAACATAAATGGCTAAGTGAAAATTGCTTTGGCCATCATTTTGTTTCGTGTGCCGGGCCATGGAAGAATTGACCAGCCTGAGTTTTGGTTCGGACATCCTCAGGTTAACCCATGATCAGATGTTCCCCTCGCATGCTATGTTGACTCCTGTGGAGACTTGTTTGGGTGCATAGTTAAAAAAATTGCTGATTGTGACTCATGTCAATTGGATTTTGAATCGGCTTGATGAAAAGCTCATTTTCATCAATTTTTTATTTTATTTTTATTTTTTGACTTCTTCGAATCGAGTAATATTTTGTAATTTTTTAGGCATTTGTATTAATTTTAATTTTCTGTATTATTGTATATTTTATATATTTAAATATTGTCTTTGACTTTTTGAGTTTTCTGCCTAGTCTTTGGGTCCGCACCACCTGATTGACTTTCAGGTCTAATTAGCACAATATATTGTTTGAAGAGATAAGATTCCCATGGGCCAATTGCCATGTGGTTGTTTTGCAGCCTTTTTCCTGGCGGCGAAGAAGGAAGAAGCGGTCCAATCCACCCATTCCATCCAAAGATGACGATCCGGCGTGGGATCCTAGCAACTGATTGTGCAGATGTAATGCAGCAGTTCTTCCAGCTGAGGAGGAAAAAGAATAAGAAACCCGAGTCGCTGCCTTCGCGCATGCCCGTTTCAAACTTGCCGTCGAAATTCTTCTCTAAGGTGCATGATGCTTTCAGCATGATGTTCTGCTTGTAGCTGTCCAATGATGGCGCAGGGTCAAAACTGTAAGATTATGCTTTCCAGTTTTTCACTTGAGGGAAATTCATCCCCCTCCCTTCCCCTTTGTTTTGTTTTGTTTTTGTTGCCTTGCATGAATAATTATATTGTTGTACAATGTGGCTTTTAGTGCAATAACATACATCAGTTGCGTTTATGGCCATGTATAATTTATCATGATAATCCAAACATTAAAGTAGCATATTATAGGATCCTCAACCAGCAGATATGCAGCGGGTTTTCAATGTAAACCAGATTCCAGGCCATTGCGTAATTTTTTGATTTGGGGCCGGAAAATGCATAGTTGAAAAGAGGTGGAAGAAGAAGAAGAAGCTAAGTTCCACATTATAAAAAAGGCCCGAAGGTTGTTGGTTAGGATCTTCTAGTTTGGGAAATTTTTGGGGTGTGGGCCATCTATAGTAGATGCCAAAAAACCAACGGCCGGATCACTGAACAATGGGCCACGATTGTACAATGTGAAAGCATTCATATCTTGTGTGTATCATCAGGTTGATGATCCTATAATTCCTCATTATGAAGACCTTTGTTTTCTAGCCTTTGTTTTAAGCCAACATACTTCTAGGGGTGCAACTTGGGTTCAACCCAGCCTGAACTTGACTGTTGGTTTGGGCCTTGATTTAAAATAATCGACCCGGCCCGAGGTTGTGCCAGGCCATTAAACAAAGAAGATATCCTCTCTCTCTCTCTCTCTCTCTCTCTCTCTCTCTCTCTCTCATAATATATTTTCCTAATTGAATTGAATCCTAATGTGGTGTGGATTGATGTAGATACAGTTATTGGACCAATCCCGTTTCTGAAGGAGAAGTTAGAACTGTAAATTTCGCATTAAATCCAAATCCAGCTGTGATTCCCACCAATGGATAGTTATGTCTTGTGGTTGCTAACCAATCAAAATGAAAGAAATTTTGTTCCTTCAGATCAAATTAGAATCTTGGTAATTGGCAATTGTTCAAGTTGCAACCCACCCCTATATGCAGTACATGTTATTCATGTGTAGTGAATAAGATGGTATAAATGTAAATTCATGGCCTGCATGGAAAACAGGTTTTATGATTACAACTGTCCATGTCATGGACTCTATGCTATATAAGGTTCATAATCAGTAGTTATAGTTGTTACTTTAATGGTGTTATTGGATCGTAAATTATTCCATTGGTTTTCAGGTTAATTTCAACATGAGGTCATGGGTTCAGTGCGAGTGCGTGGGCGTGTGAAAAAAAAAAAACAAACAAACACCTGATCCTAACCATCCGTTTGTTTTAATACATGTGCGACCCACCTGACATTAATGCATAAATCAGGAATTGATTTATTTTATTGAAATAAAAAGAAAATTGAGTGGCTCATAATAACCGGTTTGATTTACGGGATCCCTGAAACTACCAAAGAAAAAAAATAAAATAAAGAAAATAAAGAGTGATTTGATACTCTGGCTGCAAATCACACTTGATATGCGGTCACTTAGAAAGGATGCTCTTGGCAAATATTAACTCTCAAGTTAAAACTGACCAAATTGTGGAACCTACTGTCACTTGCTTAGTTACATTCTAAAAATTGTGAGTCCAAAATCTGAACGGTCCACGTGATACATCACCCCATAAAACCCCCAGGGCCCAACTTTCACTTTGATCCAAAACTTTAGCGGGCCATGAAAAAAGAAAACAGTTTCATCCCTTGATTTGCATAATACATCTATACTGTTACCTTACCTGGATGCCTACTTTTCAATTTCTCAGTAATCAATCTGTGCGTTGTCCATTGGGAATTCAAATGTTGATGCACGGTAGTACCATGACCCAATTACCCTGACCGTCTATCCAGTGGCCTCCTTATGTTGATGGCCCATATTGCAAGAGTAGCCAAACAACCTTCATCATTCTTTGAATGTGGATGGTTGATTTTTGTGTTTTCGTAATTTCTTTACATGGAATGACCACATTCTCATGTTAATTGTCTTACATTCAACCTGTGTGGGGTCCACTGTGATTTGTGAGTGTTGCTTAACCCATCTATTTGATGTGCCCCCACATATTATTCCTACATGAGCCTGATCCGTTACTCAGGTGGGCCACCCCAAAGGGAATATAATGAGGACGTGGCAGAGGGGGAAGCTTTGAGATGGAATGTGGGGTCCACTGTTGTTGTATATACCATCAACCTAGTCATCACACGGACGAAATGAGGCCATTCAAGGACTCAAGTGGGCCACACCATGTGAATACATACATTTTTAGGTGTGATTGTACATTGCTCCCTGCGGAATGTCCCACCTTCAGTATTTTTGGAAGCATCTCAACGTAAGGACCCTAGGCTCGCTTCCAGGCTTTCCACCGCTCTTGCCCAACCACGTGATGATCCAGACCATTGATCTAGAGGATCCCATTGCATACAATCTACATGGCAAAAACCTCATTGAACTAGAGATCTCATCACCAACCATACAAAGGTGAGTTAGAAACTAATTTTCTGTTTTGAGTGATAGGTTAAATCAGTGATGAGTGGGACTTTTCTCATGGGGTCTATCCACAGTGGGATGAACTGTCTGGATCAACTCATTCAGTTCAGATTCAGTTAAGTCGGTATTCAGTTCAGACTCTTCTCGGCTAAGTCGAATGGGACTTGCGCGAATCATCAATTCTTGGTCACAAGGCCACAACAATATTTGTATGTTTCTATGAAGAAGTGTTAGGTGGGACATGCATATGTTGTGTATTTTAGCTTGATGTATTTTGGCTTTGTAACTATTATGTGATTAATTCACAAATCTATTATTATTAAATCCAAAATCCAAACTGTGTTACATAGATTCCACCTTTATATATGGACGTAAACTTCAAATCATCTCATAATGAGTTCATATTCTAGCCATAGTTTTTTTTTTTTTTTTTTTTGGTTGGTACATTTAGTTGTTGTTAATTCTGCGATGCATTTACCAGCCTTTTTTTATTTAGCTTAAAGTTTTAGATTTTATTTTATTTTATTGTTTATTTTTAATTTTTTAATTTTTTAATATTCTTTTTTGTCTTCTAGCAACTCAATCCCCTCGAAGATAATTGAGATATTGGAGTAAACTGATGGAATTAAATAAGCAGACAGACCGAAACTTTCATGCAAGTTCAATCCCATGTTTGAAGTTTCTATCCACGCATTATCAGATATTTCTTAAGTAAATCATAATAAAAATTTTCTGTATAAAAAAATTACTGGAATTTATATTGAGATGGATCAAATAAGGTGGCTCGGGTGTGTCTCACCGTGATGTTTATGTTAAAATTCAATTTATCACACAAAAATAAGTTTCATCTATGAAACACATAATTGGAAACCGTATACAAGTTAATGATTGCTTTCCAAACTGTTTCTTGTGTAACTCGTGTGAATTAGGAATAGGGATGATTTTTTGCCACATAACTAACTTTTTCGATGTAATCTAATGGTTGGATTTGATTTCATATAATTATCATATTAGGCCTTGTAAAAATCAAGGGTTGACATATTCTTTCAAACTGTTTGCATCACATCAGAATCACAATTAATCTTGATTTTTTTTTTAATCTCTGGGCCTAACATTAAATTATATATCTAATGGTTAGAGTGTATGTGTGCCCCTCGAAATCAAGAGGGGTGTATTGTAACATTTCAGTTTTTTATTTTTTATTCTAAATAATCTCTACATACAGAGTTGGAGAGGGAGGGTGACCCCTAATTAGATTTTTAGCAGGTATACCAGGATGTGTATATTAAATACACTTTACATAATCCTATTTTAATCTCAAAACAAAAAAAAATCAAACTGATTTGTGATTTATGTAAGAAATACCAAATAGTTGGGAGATATAAGTCTACCCTTGATTTTTTTACGTTTAAATATTAAATGAAATATCAAATACCAAAATTTACTATATGCCCTAAAAATCAGGACCATTCGTGATTCCGGTGGGCCATACTAAGGAAAAGAATTTGAAGGATGATCATTTTTATGAACTGTTTCCAATCATGCATTCCAACTCTATCAAATGGAGTGATTGTCACCCATGTAGAGAATACACCATCCAAGATTCCGTCCAGCACAGCAAATCAGTCTAGCACAACAAATCAGTCCAGCTAGCAACAAATCTCTTTCATGCTTATCTGTAACTATATTTAGTTAGGATAATATTTGATTGATTTTGTAAAATCTCTTGCATGCTTATATGTAACTATATTTAGTTAGGATAATATTTGATTGATTATGAAAAATCTGTAAACATGTGTGTATATATATATATTACAAAGAGTAATGAAATAATTTATTCAGCTAAACAATATTTTGTCCTTTTATGGTATCAGAGCCTTCATCTCCAACGAGAAACCTTGATCCTTCATTAATGGTTGCACAAGAATCAATCACCACAACTCTCATGGTTACATTCGCTGTAGCTTCCTTTGATTCAAACGCATCGTTGATCGCCATTGCTAATGCACAACTCCCTCTCAAACTCACGCCCTTAAACAATCCAACATGGCGTGCCCAATTTAATTCTCTCTTGATTAGTTATGACCTAATCAGCTACATAGATGTCTTAAAACCATGTCCTTCTGACAACTCAATCACATCAATTATTTGGAAGCACTAAGATCAACTTCTGTTACATGCTATCCGTATCTCAGTCGACTCAATTGCGACCCTCATTGCATCTAGCAAATCCTCCAAAGAAGCGTGGGACAAACTCAAAGGCTTCTATGCGAATCGCTCTCGCTCACGTGTTATGAGTCTCAAGGAACGACTCACTCGACCCCGTAATGGTAAGTCTATTACTGAATACCTACAAACCCTCAAGGCCATCTCTGATGAGTTAGCTTTCAATATTCCTCTACTTGAATCTTGTTATTCACATCCTCAATGGAGTTGGTGACGAATTCAAAGAAATCATTGCCGGCATTCGTGCTCGAAAAAATCTCATCTCCTTTAAAGATCTACATGATAAACTTGCTGATTATGAAGCCTATCTTAAACGACAAGAAGCCCGCAGTGAATCCCCAGTGCTTTCCGCCAATGCAACTCACCGTACAAGCAACAATTCTCCTTGTCATTTTCCCACCAATCGTGGTGGTACTTGTGGTCGATCCCAACAATTTCGGTTCCCTGCAGGGTTTTGTCAACTATGTGATCAACAGGGCCACACTGCGAAACGATGCCCTCAGGCTCGTCATTTCTCCCATCCGGAACCAACAGCCAACTACACAGCCACAGGATTTTCTACTTCTTAACGTTGGCTTGTCGACTCTGCTGCAACAAACCATGTCACCTCTGACTTGCAAAATATATCCCTTCACTCCCCCTATGATGGACTCGACAATATTGTTATTGGTGATGGCTCAGGTTTACGTATTACTCACTATGGATCTACATCTCTCTCTAGTCCTTCCAAATCTTTTACTTTATCCAATACCTTGTGTGTTCCTTCCATGCAAAAAAAAAAATCTTATCTCTGTCTCTCAATTTTGTAAAACTAATTTTACGTCTATTAAGTTTTTTCCCTCTAATTTTTTTGTCAAGGACCTGCGCACGGGGGAGATTCTCATCCGCGGCCTGAATAAAAATAATGTATATGAATGGCCTATGAGTGTGCACATTTTTGCTACTCAGCCCTTTGCCATGATTGATGTCAAGGTTCCCATGCAAGACTGGCACAAACGACTTGGTCATCCGTCATCTCGCACCCTTCAATATCTTGTCAAGCAGTTTTTTTTACCCTTGTCATTTTCGTCTACTATCTCTATCTTGTGTTCCTCTTGTCAATGTTCTAAGAGCCATAAACTTCCATTTCATGCATCTTCTCTTAAAAGTCATGGTCTGCTTGATCTCATTTACACTGATGTATGGGGGCCGACTCCGGTTGAATCAATGAATAATTTTAAATATTATATTATTTTTGTTGATCATTTTACCAAATATGTATGGCTGTATCCTCTCAAAAATAAATCGGATGTTTATTCTCTTTTTCCAACATTTAAAGCTACAATTGAAAATTATTTTAAAACTAAAATTGTCTCCATTTACTCCGATGGCGGGGGTGAGTATAAAAAACTTGGCTCTCTTCTCTCTAGTTATGGCATCACGCACTTAACTACTCCACCCCACACGCCTCAACACAATGGCCCTACTGAGCATCGACACCGCCATCTTGTTGAAACTGGACTCTCTCTACTTCATTTCCTCCCTACCACTTTCATTTTGGTCTTATACTTTTCAAGCTGCAGCCTACCTAATAAATCGCCTTCCCACACCTATTTTTGATAATAACTCCCCATTCACTGCTCTCTTTGGTGACACCCCCAATTATTGCAAGTTGCGTGTGTTTGGTTGTCTATGTTATCCATGGCTCTGCCCCTACTCTCGCCATAAACTTGACCCTCGTTCTCGCCCATGTGTGTTCCTTGGGTATTCTCTCACTCAAAGTGCATATAAATGTTTTAATCCTTCTACCAACCGCCTATTTATCTCACGTCATGTTATTTTTTATGAATATGTTTTTCCATATCCTTCCTTTTCTTCCTCTGATCCATCTTCATCAACTCCATCCACTACTTGGCTTCCTCATCATGATACGACATCAACACCTATTATCTGTGTACCCGTCTTGCAAGGTTCCTCAACTCATGGGCTGCCTATCCCTAATACCTTTATGCCTTCATACCCCACACCTCCACTTATTAGTGCTGTGGACTTATCTCCTCCATGTGTTGCTCCTACATCACCCTCAATGCCTCTTGATTCACCTAACCCAACCCCTCTCAACCACCCTGAATCTGAGCCTACCCTATTTCGATCCGTATCTTAACCCGTGGTTGAGCCCTATCTCTCCCCACCTCGCACTCATTCCATGACTACTCGTGCCTAACACAATATTTTCAAACATAATCCCAAGTTCCTTAATGTCACCACCAAGCATAGCCTGCCAGAATCACTTGAGCCTACTTGTGTCACACAGGCTCTTCGTGCACCCCATTAGCGACGTGCCATATCCGACGAATTTAATGCCCTGCTCCGCAACGGCACGTGGGATCTTGTTCCCTCTCACTCCTCTCAAAATCTTATTGGTTGTAAATGGGTGTTTCGTATCAAACACCACCCAGATGGTTCCATTAATCACTACAAAGCTCGCCTCGTCGCCAAAGGCTTCCACCAACGTCCGGGCATTGACTACACTGAGACTTTCAGTCCGGTTGTAAAACCCACTACTATTCGGATTGTACTTAGCCTTGCCCTTCACCACAGTTGGAAAATACATCAACTTGATGTAAATAATGCATTCCTTCATGGCTCACTCTCCGAGGAGGTTTATATGTCTTAACCACTGGGGTTCACTGATCCGACACTTCCCTCCCATGTTTGTAAGCTTCGGCGCTCAATCTATGGCCTTAAGTAAGCCCCACGCGCTTGGTACCAAGAGCTTAGTTCCTTTTTGCTCTTCTTTGGATTTACCAATGCTAAATCAGATACCTCACTCTTCATTTATACCTGCAACGGTGCTATCATATATTTTCTTGTATACGTTGATGATCTACTAGTTACAGATAATAATGCAAGCCTTGTTTCTAGCTTCATTGATGCTCTCTCCCAGCGGTTCTCTGTCAAAGATTTGGGGCCACTTCACTACTTTCTCGGGATTGAGGTTACTCACACTACCGATAGTCTTTTCCTTAGTCAACACAAATACATCCGTGATCTTCTTGTTCGGACTCATATGGATGGAGCCAAGGACGTTAGCACACCTCTTCCGACCACTGGTTCACTTACACTTCGTGATGGCTCTCCTCCAGCCGATGCTACCCAATATCGCAGTGTCATAGGGGCATTACAATATCTCACTCTCACTCGTCCGGACATATGCTTTGCCGTCAACAAACTCTCTCAATTTATGCATAATCCCACAGATTTACATTGGATAGCAGCCAAGCCCTTACCGCGCTATTTCAAAGGTACTATTTTTCATGGTTTATTCCTTCGGCGGAACATGCCCAACTCTCTCTATGCTTACTCAGATGCTAACTGGGCTAGCAATATTGATGATCACACATCCACCACTGCATATATTGTTTATCTTGGTGGCAATGCCATCTCTTGGAGCTCCCGCAAACAACGTTCAGTTGCTCGCTCCTCCACCGAAGCCGAGTATCGTGCCATAGCCTCCACTGCTGCTGAACTCACTTGGATTCAATCGCTACTACATGAACTCAAAGTTCCAGTCTCTCAACCACCAGTCATCTATTGTGATAACGTGGGGGCAAATTATGTGTGTACAAACCCTATTTTTCACTCTCGCATGAAACTTATTACTATCAACTTTCACTTTGTTCGTGACAAAGTATCTCAAGGCGTCCTTCATGTTGTTCATGTTGCCACCGTTGATCAGCTTGCCGATGCTCTCACTAAACCACTGTCTTGCCAACGGTTATCTCTTCTTCGATCTAAGATTGGTGTCTCCAATGGGAGCACCATCTTGCGGGGGTATAGAGAGAATACACCATCCAAGATTCCGTCCAGCACAGCAAATCAATCTAGCACAACAAATCAGTCCAGCTAACAACAAATCTCTTCCATGCTTATCTGTAACTATATTTAGTTAGGATAATATTTGATTGATTCTGAAAAATCTGTAAACATGTGTGTGTGTGTGTGTGTGTGTGTGTGTTTGTGTGTGTGTGTGTGTGTATCACAAAGAGTAATGAAATAATTTATTCAGCCAAACTATATTTTGTCCTTTTAACTCGAAAGTCAAGGTGGATTTTACATAGATATCATGGTGGGGCTCACTCAATCAAAATAGGTAGCTTTTTAAAACTTCTTGAAAATGTACTGAATGTAATTTTTTTGGGTAAAATTCCCATCATAATATATTATTTATGCATGCAGATGACATGTTTTGCTTTTAAGTTATTAAGAATAAAATATATCTCTCATTTTTCATATATCATTATTTCTTAATGTAGAAAGCTTAATTTAATATAAAATTTGATTTACAGTTCTGTACCAGCATGGTGAGCCTATAAAACTCTAGTAAGATAAATGTGTACATATTATATGTGATGATACAACCAGGGAATCATGATTGTCCATCGGGTGATAATGACTTGGCATATTTCATTCGATGAATCTGATATAAATGTCTTATATGTCAAATATAGTATTTATACAAGTACATCCATCACTTTAATTAACTTTAATGGAGTAAATCAGCGAAGCAGTGTATGACAAACATACATGATTTGCAAAAGCAAGGATATCAGTTTGGGTTGTTAATAAGCCAAGCTTAACTCCAGGCTTTTAAGCCAGCCCACCTTAGGCCACTCTTGGACTGAAATATCAGGTCCGAGTGCTGGGCTCAGGCTTAAATTAAGTCATGCTTGTCAATTCGACCGGGTTTGGACCCTTTAAAATAGTACATAATCCTAGCTGAGTTTGGCGTAGCCTAGCCCATTAGGATTTGCAAGTGCACTTTGTTGGGAGAACGCAGAAGCACACGTAGATGAATCAAGCAAAGTATTCCAATCGCAACATGCAAGCCCAATTACAAACACTCTGAATTTAACGTGAAAAAAATTCTCACTGGAAAATTACAATAGATAGAGAATACTTGATTCGAACAAGCTTTGAATCACCAAAGCTACGACCTTGAAACCCTAGGAATGAATTAAAAAGCTGTTGATTACCCCATATTCCTGATTACACCTACACACAGAGAGAGAGAGAGAGAGAGAGAGAGAGAGAGAGAGAGAGAGAGAGAGAGAGATTTCAAGTGAATCACAATCAAAATATGAAACAAATCCCGCACAACCTTCGATGGTATCGAACCTCCTCGATGTCATCGAACTAAACACCAAAATGTTCCAATGACTAAACATGTATTTTCTTGATAGCACTTCGATGTCATCAATCGATGGTCGATGACATTGAACCCCTTTCGATAGAGAAAAGTTGTGTTATTGAGTTTGTGGAGGTACAACTTGGGTATGTCATGATGGATTGAGGGTCAACATCAGCCCTACACATCTTTGAGAGAAACCATCTCGAGGCTCAATTTAACTTGAGATCTAACCTCAGCTCTTCGATCTGAAGCCAAACTAAGGTATTGGATACTCAATCCTAAATCAGATCCTCATGGCCTCCGAACCCTAGATCCGTTACCTCATGAGTGTTTTCCATATATAATTATTAGCGGGTATGGCACATGTAGCATTGGTGGGGAGAGAGGAAAGGAGAGATATGTTTAGGGAGAGAGATAAGGAAGAAATGGCATGAGCAATACCCAAGGAAAGAAAGAGAAATGACTATAAGTAGAGAGAAAAAATGTAGGCGTATTGACAAGAAGTATAGAAAATTTTACTCATATATTATTTAAGTAGTGATGAATTAAGTAAATTTCAACATTAAGGTCATAGGTTCGAGTACCCATCTGGTGTGTGAAAAAAAAATGGCTTAACCAATAGTAGCCTCTAACTTACTAGGTAGTTGATCAGATTAGCAAATAGATACCACCATCATGGGCCCTACCCTAATGTGGATCTCGCTTAGTTATATTCTAAAAATCAGATTGATTGAACCATCCTAACCTTTGATCATTAGTGGACACTTGTTTTTGAAAATCAGACCATTGGATATAAAACTGTCGAATAAATGTCCTATTATCTAATAGTTCAATAACCAAATAAGAGTAAATTTTGATCGATGTGTAGTAGTGCCATGACCCACTTATCCTGACCGTCTATCCACTGGGCCCCCTATGTTGATGGTCATAGTGCAAGAGTAGTCAAACAACCTTGATCATTATTTGAACGTGAATGGTTGATCTTTGCGTTTTCATAATTTCTTTACAAGGAATGATTACATTCTCATGGCAATTATCCTACATTCAAGCTCTGTGGGGTCCACTACTGTTTTATATACCATCAACCTGTTCATCAGGTTCATCTCACCAGGATAAAGGAGCCCACCGAAACCGAGGCTATTCCAAAACTCAGGTGGGCCACACCATGTGAATATATACATACATTTTAGGTGTGATTGTGCATTGCTCCCTGTGGTGTGCCCCCCCGAAGTTTTGGATCGAAATGGTTCTTGGGATGTACGGTGAAAATGAATAGGCACAGCAAATGCACTGTGTGGATTATGATACCCATCCTTATAACTGACTCTGAAATTTAAGTGGTGTGCATGGAATAGATGGATCTAACCATCAGCATGGTAATATGACATGAAAAAGTGATGATCCAGACCATAGGCCCACCTCTATGGCAGCCGAGCCATCTGATGCTTTCACCCCACCACGTGATGATCCAGACCATTGATCTAGAGGATCCCATTGTACAAGCTACATGGGAAAAACCTCATTGAACCAGAGATCATCACCAACCATACAAAGGTGAGTTAGAAACTATTTTTTCTGTTCTATTTGCTTCTAACACAACTTTGAGTGGTAAGTGAAATCACTAATTAGTGGGATTTTCCCATGGGGTCCATCCAATATGAGATCTCATAGATTAACTGTCTGGATCATCACGCAGTAGGGCACAAAAGAAATAAAAAAAAAACCATTAACATCATTTTTTTAAAACTCAGGTAACTCAGATCAACTCGTTTTGTCCAAAGTCGAGTCAAGACTCGGTTGAGTCGGTTAATCTCGATCCTAGCCTGTGGCGCCAAATTAGCCAATTGGACTAGCCCATCTTCGATTGGTCTCAGCTAAGTGAATGGGACTTGGGCAAATCATCAATGGTTTGATATTATTTTTCAATGATCAGTTACTTTGTGTGTAATTGTATGAAGAAATGTTAGGTTGGACATGCATATATTGTGTATTTTATCTTGATTTATTGTCTATAAAAGGCTCTTTGTGAATTAGTTTCACAAGAGATGGTAACAAAACATTGCTTCTTATGTTGGTTTTGTAACTATCATGTGACTTATTCACAAACTTATTATTATTAAATTCAAACTTCAAATGCCAACTTTGCATATTGATTAAACTTAAAATCGTCTCATGAAGGAGTTCGTTGTCTAGTCATAGGTTTTTCTCTTTCAAAATTGGTACAATTTTAGTGATTGTTAATTATTATGATGTATTCACTAGTTTGTTTGTTTGTTTTTTAATTAGTTTAAAGTCTCAGCTTTTATTTTATTTTATTTTATTTTTGTGTGTTCTAGCAACTTATTGCAAATAAAATTGAGATATGGGAGTAAACTAATGAAATTAATTAAATAGATAAAACTGACACCTTCATACAGATGTAATGCAACAAGTGATGTTACTTAACACAGATAACGTGTTATTCCCTAAGAGAACCCACAAGAAGAAGGCTTTGAATTAATTTATTGGAAAATTGCCCATTTGAACGACTTCATCCCATTTATTATGCAGGATGACTTACAACATCTTGAGATCCCATACTTGCGGATGAATGGCCATGTATCAATCTTTCTAAAATTATTGTGTTGTATATCATGAAGTATTTTTCATATAAAAAACTTGATTTAACATAAAAGTTTAATTTTCAATTTTGTGATATTATGCTGAGCCTAAAAAACTTATGATAAATCTTATCTTCTTAGATGTAATATGTGTTAATGCGGTGAAAAATCAAGATTGCAATAAGATGATGATGAATTGACATAGTTAATCCAAGAAATATATTATAAATGTCTCGTGTCTCGAATGTAAAATATATTATACAAGATGTGATCAGCTTTACTGGAGTAAATTCGGGTAACATTGTATAACATGCATTATCACATTTTTTTTTTTTTTGGAAATGGTTAAAGTATAATGCCCAAGGGCTCTGCTTAATTTTAAATTCAGTCATATTTCTCAATTATGCTGGATTTCTAACATTTATAATAAATTGGGCTTCTAAGTGACAATGTGAAATATGTAGTAAAAATGCTTATTTACCAATGTTACTACTTCACTCATTCCCTCCATTTTTCTCTCTATATGCTTCTGCTAGATCAACCCTTAGGATTGGGCTAGAATATTTTGCCATGTCACCGCGTAGGGTTTTATACTTATGTCGAATAACATGGGCAAGGCGTTTATAGAACTTGGCCCGGTAGTAACTGGCCCAGTGACATTCCTAATACTTGTTGAGCTTAAAAGTAGGAAGATGTGGGTTTAAGATTGTTTTTCTTGTAATGAAAATTTTGTTTACTTTTATTAATAAAATATCAGTTATTTATTCAAAACTAATAATACATGTTAAAATTTTAATCATTTTCAAAACAACGTAAAATTGTGTTGATACTCTATAATTTTAATTACAACATATCCCTAAGTTAAAATAGTGTTTATGCATGGTTAGCCACAGTTATGGCATGATTTAAACTATTTAAACCATGGATACTGTCGATGTATCATTATCAAAAGTTTAAACTGGTTGAATGCACTTAATCAAGGGATTTGGCTTAATGAATTTTAACCATTGACAAATATTTACCATTCAACATGGTATCAACATCTAGTGCTGCTAGCAGCTAACATATACACAAGATGTTTTATAATTAGGTTGGATCCATCCGACGCCATCGATAACCTTAATTGAAAATCGGTTTTGGCATATCTACTGCAATGGTATTTTTTCTTTTTTAGTAATAGTTTTATTCGAACTGTGACCAATCAATCATGTTAACTTTATCTTTCATGTGGGGACCACCTGGCTAACCCGAGAGGGGAATGATCGATGATATATGTCCGAATGGATTAGGTAGTTACATAAAGTTCAGCTACGTGGGCCCACTGTTGAATTGAGGGCTCTTAACCAGGTGGGCCTGAATTGGCATTGTCCTGCATTTTGAATTGTTTGGGTTGGGTTTACTCAAAATTTTAACTTTAGGTGGCTTGAACAGAGTCCATTCACAACCTTACCTATGAAGAATCTGGATAATCTGCTTGTCATAAATAGAAAATTCCTATTTATTTGCATTGTGATTGGTCCATGTCATTATTGACATTGTCAACACTACTGCATTGAATGCAGTGTATGATTATGTGGCCCAATTAGCTTGCAACAAATAAAAATTTCCTGTTTGTGTCAAGCAGAATATCCAAATTCACTTATGAAATGAACAATTCTACATGGAAGAGGCATAAAATGATGATCCCACCAAATCTATCTTTAGTTGCTTGAGGCCACAAAATCTTAAAGAGCCAAAAGTCCAAATATTATTATTATTAATCCAAGCTTACAACATGACCATTGATCTATTTCACAAGGTTGATGGGCCAGCACAGACTATTGATATGGTTCAGATATTTGATACGGATGGTCAGATGGGTCCTAGTTTGGATGGCTGGAGCTGCCCATTCTTTCGTTAGGACCCTTGAATGGGTCTCATCTATGGATCTTGTATGGTTGTGGATATAATTTTAAATCCCTAAAATCTTATATTTATCATATGGTAAGGTTGTGACTCTTGTGATAATCTGATAAAAAAACAAATGTTTCTAATATAAGACTAATGTGCAAATTGATTGGTGGGTCCATTGATATTTTAATGACATCCAATCTGTCCATCTACCTTTCATATTTTATGTGCTGCCCTAAGTGTTTTGTATATGTCATCTAATCCATTCAGAAGATAGAACCTATAAGGATGAAAGGGACAACCAAAAAAAATCAGGCCATTCCAAAACCCAACCGGGCCTCAACATGTAATTTTAGAAGTTTGAGGCAAGATCTTACATGGTGTGGCCCACTTGAGTTTCCCATCAACCTATGTTTTGGGATACAGAGGATAAGAGGGGATTCACATGATGAACATTAATTATAATGAAAAAGAAATGGGGCCAAATTGTTATAATAGAGAAAAGTTGTGTTATTGTGTTTGTGGTGGTGTAACTTGGGTCTGTCAGGTTGGATTGAGGGTTAACTTGAGCCTAACACAAGTTTGAAAGAAGTCCTCTTGAGGCTCCATTGGATTCAAGATCTAACCGAGCTCTCCAATCTGAACCCGAACGAAACTAAGGTATTGGATACTCAACCCTAATCCAAAGCCCTTGTGGCCAACAATCTAACCTAAGCTCTCTAATCCGAACTCAAACTAAGGTATTGGATACTCACCCTAATTAAAGGCCTTGTGGCCTTTGTGCCCTAGACCTCTTATTCCATTAGTATTTTCCATATATAATTACCAAAGGGGTATGGCACATGCACTGCATATATGGATGGAGAGAGGAAGCTGGGAGGGAGAGATTGGGATAGAAAATGGTGAGAGAGAGAGAGAGAGAGAGAGAGAGAGGATTTTTACAACAAAATTATTCAGGAATCAACATTCTACCAAATAATGCCTCAACCATTATAAATCAAAGGTAGGTTCTTTTTGAGGAAGGAAACTACAAAAGTTAGGCCCATATATGGTGGATGTTAAGGGTGGACAAAGCAAGCTTAAGGGATATGTACTTGTGTAATATCGGAAACTAGACCTACTTCTTAGTTGATAAGCATGTTGTTTACCAAACATACCTATGGGCTAAATAAATAAAAACCAAGATAAGCTAAAGTAACTTGCTATCCAAACACCCCGTGGAAAGATAAGGTGAGGTTAGTCACACCTTGTGATCAAGGTGTTCCAAAACGATAACGGTGCCCGTAACGGCTATCACTATTACCGTTATGATGCGGGCCGTAATGGCCGTAACGGCCCCCATATCGGCTGTTACGACCGTTACCGGGCCATTGCCGTTACGGACTGTTATGAGGCCGTTTTTCTGTTTAGACCATTTCGACCCACAATGTGTAATGGTTATGACCGTTATTGTTATGTAACGGCCATTGCGGCCATTACATAACCGATTTTGAATACCTTGACCCACTCACATGGAGAGATCCAGCTAGTAAATTTGGGCCGTCAATGGGCTTATCGTGGAGAAAATCTTAACCATCGGTTTCTTAAGCAGCTTCAACCTCCAACTTATCAAAATACCATCAGCATTGATTCAAAATCTACGTCCCTGCTCATGCGAATATACCAAGGTCCGATGTGTCCATGATATGGGCCACGCCGTCTAGATCAACTGCCCAAATATCAGGTTAGTTCAAGACCCGATGGATACCCTGACACAGATCCAGGTCCGGCGTAAGGAAACGAGACCCAGACCCGGTCAACTCGGGCCTGGGTTCTTAGGACCGGATACCTTACATGTTGCCAGTGACCACAGCTGCTGCAGGAAGTACAACCAGCTATAGACCCTTGAGCCAACCTCATCCTTGTAATATCATTTAATCGGACGGCCGTGATGTTGGGACCCGATACGCAAGTATGTATCGGCAAGGGAAATGATTGGGTGCTTTTTGTTTTTGAAGTTATCACCATCCGATCAAGATCTCATTGTCCAGTGAATGGAGGGTGAAAATGAGGATTTCAAAAACCGTTATGATTCTCTCATCAACCACTCAACTGTGGGACCCACTTAATGAACGGACCCCATCTAATGTAAGCACCTTTTGAATTTGAGATATTAGGCAACAGCTCAGCTTATACTCGTTTTCAATTCAAGCAATCATTTCGCCCAACGTTCCCATCTTTCAATAGTGCCGATGGTTCATCTGGTGGGGCCCACCCTGATGTGGATCTCGCTTAGTTACATTCTAAAAATCAGATTGGTCGAACCATCCTAACCTCTGATTAGTGGACACTTGTTTTCCAATCAGACCATTGGATATTTTTCAATTTTAACCGTCCAATAAATGTGCTGTGATCCAATAGTTTAATAATCAAATAAAAGTATTTTTGGTTAACATTTACGTCCAAACTAACATCGACGTAGAACGTGTCACGGATCCGTCACTAGCATGGTTGGGCTAAAAGAAGGTGGGCAGTAAATTGATGTAACTTTTGATCCGGGTTTCATTACAAGGTGCATAACCAATCAATCTTTACTAAAATGGGCCATCTTACATGAACTGCATCTGTCCTTTTTGTCAGAAAATGTGCCCTTTCAACTCAAAAATGAATTTTTAAGAAATAAAAAAATATTTTTAGTAATTTAATTTTTTTAAAAATATTTTCTTCTTTAAATAACTTGTAATTATGTTAGAATTCTTCTAGCAAAGTTTATTTGAAATTTTTTTTTTTAGAAATTAGAATTTAGAAGAGTTTTAGTAGAATTAGAATTTTTATTAGAGTTAGAAATTTGTTATTTTTGATAATTACGAATTTTAGTTTTTATTTTTCTACATATTAATAATTCATTAAACAATCTATGAATTTTATAAATTTTATTTCTATTTTGCTTGCTTTTTTCTCGAGAATTCAAGAAGTATATGTGAGGAGTCCAGAGAAGTTTTGTGGACTTAGAAGAGTCGTTCCATTAAGAAAACGGTGCTTAACCTCGCAGCCTTCCTTGCGTCATATACTCATAATTTGGACAGTTTAGATCGACTTACTTTATGCCAAGTTTTCAATTTCTCAGTAATCACCTGATTACCCTGACCGTCTATCCAGTAGCCCCCCTATGTTGATGGCCCATGGTGCAAGAGTAGCCAAACAACCTTCATCTTTCTTTGAATGTGGATGGTTGATTTTTTGTATTTTTGATAATTTCTTTACAAGGAATATTGATCACATTCGCATGTTAATTATCCTGCATTCAAGCTGTGTGGGGTCCACTGTGATTTGTGAGTGTTGTTTAAGCCGTCTATTGGATGTGCCCCTACATGTCATTCCTATATGCCACAGTCCAGCCTGATCTGTAACTCAGGTGGGTCATACCAAAAGGAACAATGGGGACGTAAAATCAGGGGGTCTCCACCGTAGAAACTTCGCGATGGAATGTGGGGTCCACTGTTGTTGTATATACCACCAGATCAGTCATCAGGTTCACCCCACCAGGATAAAGGTGCCCACTGAAACTGAGGCCATTCCCAAACTCAGATGGGCCACACCATGTGAATAATAAATACATTTTAGGTGGGATTGTACATTGCTCGCTGTGGTGTGTCCCACCTGAATTTTGGATCATGATGATTCTTGGGATGTACGGTGAAGATGAAGAGGTGCAGCGGATGCACGGTGTGAATTCTGCATACCCATTCTTATACTCGACGCTGCAAATAAAGTGGTGTCAATCCTTGTTCACAAGGCGATGATATTATTTTTCAATGATCAGTCACTTTGTGTGTGTTTGTATGAAGACATGTCAGGTGGGGCATGCATATATTGTGTATTTTAGTTTGATCTTTTGTCTATAAAAAACTCTTTGTGAATTAGTTTTACGAGAGTAGTAACACAACATTTCTTCTTATTTTGGCTTTGTAACTATTACGTGAATAATTCACAAAATTATAATTGGTGAATATAAAATACAAACTTTGTTACAAAGATACTAACTTTACATATTGATGTAAACTTAAAAGCCACTTACAAAGGAGCTCATTGTCCAGCCATAGGTTTTTATTCTCAATAATGGTATAATTTTAGTGAGTATGTTAGTTATTTTGATGTATTTATCAGATTTTTTTTACTTAGCTTAAAGTTTCAGCTTTTATTTATTTATTTTTGGTGTTTGTTTTAGCAACTTTTCACAAATATAATTGAGATATTGGAGCAAACTGATGAGATTTAACAGATGTGAATCAAATGATGAGATTTAACTGATGAGAATCAAAACTTTAATTGTTCAAGTGTAATGTAATCAGTGATTATTCTAGTCACACATGGCATTTTTTGGTTCAAGTTATTAGGCCTAATTTCAAGCCTAAGATGATATTGTTAACATGACAGTCATCTATGATTTTATTAGAAGAAGAAAAAATAATTACATTGTGATGTTTCTTTTTATTCACTGTTGTGATGACCATAACAATTGGGACTCCTATTGATGATATGCTGTACCCTAAAAAACTCGAGTAAGATAAATCTATGCATATTGTATGTAATATGTGCCAATGTCACGAATCATGCAATGATGAATTAGTGTAACCATTATGAATGTAACCATTATGAATGCCCGGTGTGACCAATAAAAAATATATTATACAACATGTGACCGCACAAACCACAATGGGTACTCAAACCCATAACCTTTAGTGTTGAAACACCCCCACACACTCACGTTGTAGTGGGATTTCACCATCTATGTATACTCAAACCCTTGACCGGGTGTTGAAACTCCTGAGAATCTACCACCGGAGCAAGAGTAAGGATCCAACCTGTCGACCCTATTAATATCAATTGAGCTTAAGATGAAGGAATTGTCCCAACAGTTTTTAGTCTTTGTCATCTGTCAAAGGTTATTGTTATTGTTATAAAAACTATAATTCCTTTTATTAATATAATTTCAGTAATCTTTTTAAAAATATTTATAAATGTTTTAATTTTAATCATATTCAAAACAAAGTAAAATTTATAGATGCTCTATAATTTTAGTTACATCATATCCCCTACTTTTAAATGGTGTTTATGCATGGTTAGCCACATCTATGGAGATTTAAACCGTTTAAATCATGCATCTTACCATCAATGTCTCGTTATCAATAGTTAAAGCTAGTCAAATGCTATTAATAACGGAATTTGATTTAATGAGTTTGGATCATTGACTAATTTTTACCGTTATATTGTTCATGCACGGTATCAATACCTAGTGTTGTTCTATACATGGGATGTATGATAATTGGGTTGCTTTGGCTTGCATTTTGAATTTTTCGGGTCAGGTTTATTCAAAAATTTAACTTTATACTGCTCGAACCCAGCCCATTCATAACCCTACCTATGATGACAAAGAATTCTATATGGTAAAGGTTGAAAGTGATGATCGCACAAAATCTAGATAAAGGTATGTGTAAGACTAATTGGGGCCACCAAATCCATCAAGAGCCAAAAGTCTAAATATTATTATTATTAATCCAAGCTTACAACAGGACCACTGATCCATTTCACATGTTTGATGGGCCACAACCTGGACTACTTGACATGGATGGTCGGATGGTCCTGGTTTGGATGGCTGGAGGTACCCATTCTTTTGTTGGGACCCTTGAATGGGTCTCATCTATGTATCTTGTAGGGTTGCGGATGATAATTAATTTGAAGTCCCTAAAGGGACATTTGGATCATTAAGTTACTTAAGTTACTTATGTCTTAAATAGCTTATCTTGATTTCTACTTATTAAATTGAAGTGATTAAGTTACTTTAAATAAAAAGTTACTTAATAATTGATCATAAAACAAACAAACTTATCTCCAATAGGTTTCTTTATCTATTGCCGTATGTAGAAAAAGTAACTTATTTGGTGGTATTCAAACTTACCCTAAAAATCTTATCTTTATCATAAGGTAGGGAAGTGACTCTTGTGGTAACCTAATTGAAAAAAATGTTTCAAATGTAATTGATTTGTGGCCCACTATGATATTTTAATGACATCCGATCTGTAATTCAACCTTTCATATTTTATGTGTGGCCTTTGGTGTTTTGTATATGTCATCTAGCTAATCCATTCAGAAGATGATCCCTATAATGATGAATGGGATTAAAAAAAAAAAAAGTGAGGCCAAAACAAAACCCAGGTGGCCTCAACATGTGATTTTAGAAATTGAGGCAAGATCTCACATGGTGTGGTCCACATGACGAACATTTATTATAATGCAAAAGAAGTGGGGCCCAGTTATTATAAGCTTGCTACCTTGATTAGATAGAGAAAAGTTGGTGTTGCTGGGTTGGTGGTGGTGGAAGTTGGTGTGTCAGGTTGGATTGAGGGTTAACTTGAGCCCAACTCAAGTTTGATCAGAGAAGTCATCTCGATGGTAGATTGAACTCCACCTCATGGGAAGCTCCCATGAAGAAGGGAAGTAGAGATGGGACTTGGGAGAGAGATTAGGAGGGAAAATGGTGTGAGCAACATGGAAGAGAGAGAGAGAGAGAGATGGGGTCTCAAGTCTAACTATTTAGACCACATGTTATGGACCACCCCAGCGGATAAGTTCTAACTTGCTAAATGCAGGAGACATCTAACCTGTTTAATAGATTGGCCTCACCATGAGGAACAAATCAGCCCCATCCATTGATCAAATGGACCACATTGTATTTTTCCATTGATACTATATAATGTTTTATCTGGTATTGCTCACTTGATGGTTGAATAGGGCTGATTTTTGCATGAGGTAATCCTCATGGTGGGGCTAACCTATTAAGAGAATTTGATCTCACGAGCACGGGTTAGAAGTAATCCACTTGGTGGACCGTAAACTATGATGCAACTACAAGGACTTAAAACTTCTTATATATGTGAAATGGTATTATGAAGTCCACCTCATAGGAGCTTCCCATGAGGTCGAGCTATGTTGGCCAAGTGTGATGTATATTAGACATCCACATGGTGCATTTGGTGGGTCTCAAAGGATATGCCAAAAATCAGTTGTATCATGAACTCAAGTGACCCACACCATCTGAAATTATGTGAAATCAAGCTTAAAACCTTTAAAAGTGCTTGTTGGGGCTGACCTAATTTTTGGATAGACTGACACACAGTAGATGTGATGTATGTTTGAACCACGTCTAATTGGATCGTATAAATGACTATGAAGGTTTCAATGAGTAGATATCCACTCTCAACTGTTGCCTGTGGCATGGCCTTCCTAAGTCATCGATTAGCCTGATTTTTAGGCTTATGACCTACCATTGAAGGGTGTTTTTGACTGATGAGGTGATGTCTATGTCACCCACCTAAGTCATATATTGGCGTGTTTTTTAAACTCCTGGCCTTTTGACTGATGGTGCGGTTGGTTGTTTGAAATACATCATGGGGGGTTCTTGGGAAGACTCCTATATAAGGCCGACTTCATAGAACCTTTTCTTGTGGGATTTAATCTATATGCGGAATAGGCCCACGGATCTGTCTGTGCATGGGACATGGCGATCAGGGGTCGGATAGCTTACCCAGCTGAGACGCCGCCATGGAAGCCGGATAAGAATACCAGAATACCTGTAGAACTTAGGATCTTCCTCTCCTTCACACCCTTTCTGCAAATCCGTAGATGGGACTAGAATTTCTGCTGTAGGTGTAGGATTGGGGACCCAGCTCTCTTTTATAGAGTCTGTGGAGAGGGAGTTTGAAACTCATCACAACTCTCTCTCTCATGCTCCACGTTGTAGCATCCTAGTTCAACTCAAACTGCTGTCTGCGTAAGACAGCTATAACATTCCAGCCCTAGTACGCAGAGCTGCGCAGATAGACTGCGCAGCGCATCACCTGAAGTGGGGCCCACTGGTCTACTCAATCATCCAGTCCAACTGTATAACAATCCAGACTGTTGATCAGTGAGGCCCACTAAATAGAGTTCTTACATTCTCCCACTTGGGCCTCATTGAGCAACGTCAATGATAGTCATACATATAATAATTTTGTAAACAAGTTTTGATATTTTAAGAAAATATCTGAGTGGTTAACCAATGAAAACAGTTGGACAATATGAGTAATGCTATTCAATCTGGTCCATCAAAACAGTCAGTATCGAAACGCGGTAGTCATCACAACATTTAATTTAGGCGAAGTGAGTCTAAGCGCGATCACAAATACTTTCAATCTTAACGACATAGATCACGAACTAGGAAATGTGGTATAAGGATTACACACTTTAGTGTGATAATATGTGCCTATCCTTAAGAGGTCCTGAAGCTTTTTCATGTCTCCAACGAGACACAACTGTAGTTCCACTTATTCAAATTTGCGCATATATATAAATAAGCAGAAATAAATCTTTATATCAAAATCATCCAAACAAACTGTATGAAACGAGATCTCTAAGTGTTTGTGAAAATCAAAGTACGCTCAACTCCCACTAACTGAAAACATCTGTGGGATCAATGACTCCCATGGATGTTACATGCTCCTGAAATGGCGTGATAGGGAGCCCTTTAGTGAGCGGATCTGCAATCATCTGCTTAGTGCCGATGAATTCCACGGACACTTGATGATTCTGAACTCTTTCCTTTACAACAAGATACTTGATGTCGATATGCCTCGACCTTGACGAATACTTGTTGTCACTAGAGAAGGAAATAGCAGCCGAATTATCGCAAAATATTCTCAACGGTTTCGGGATATGCTCCAATACCCGCAAACCCGAGAAGAAACTCTGTAACCATAGTGCCTGATTAGATGCCTCATGGCAAGCAATAAATTCAGCTTCCATAGTAGATGAGGCTGTGGTAGATTGTTTCACGCTTTTCCACGACACAGCTCCTCTCGCCATCATGAAGATGTATCCTGAAGTAGACTTCTTAGTATCGACGCAGCCTGCGAAGTCTGCATCTGAATATCCGATCAACTCCAACCGATCAGATCCTTCTGTATGTGAGTCCAAGTCTTTTGTTCTCCGAAGATACCGTAATACTTTCTTTGCGGCTATCCAATGTTGCATTCCGGATTAGATAGATATCTTCCCAACATTCCATGACAAAGGCAATGTCCTGTCGCGTACGCAGACTTGAGCATACATGATGCTCCCTACTACCGATGCGTACGGAAATTCTTTCATTCGATTCTTTTATAAATCATTTAGACATCGAAATAAACCAAATTTGTCGCCCTTCACAATGGGCGACTTTCAAGCACAATTTTGCATGCCATACCTTTCGAGTACCCTAGCAATATAGGTCCTCTGTGACAAGTTGAGCAGTCTTCTGTCACGGCGAATCTCAATGCCGATGACGTAAGAAGCTTCACCAAGGTCTTTCATTTCAAACTTTTGAGATAAAAATTTCTTGGTGTCGCTCAACATCCTGGTATCATTGCTAGCTAACAGAATGTCATTAATATACAAAATCATCATAACGAACTTACTCCCACCGGTTTTAATGTAGATGCATTCATCTGCAATGTTTTCTACAAAGCCATATGAAGAAATTACTTCATGAAACTTAAGGTACCACTGCCGGATGCCTGTTTCAACCCATAGATGGACTTCTTAAGTTTGCAAACCAAATGTTCTGCGCCAGTAGCTACAAAACCTTCGGGCTGCAACATGTACATATTCTCATTTGGATCTCCATTGAGAAATGCAGTCTTTACATCCATCCGATGTAACTCTAAATCCATATGAGCTACAAGAGCCATTATGATCCCGAATGAGTCTTTCTTGGATTGGTGAGAAAGTCTCCTTAAAGTCAATGCCCTCACGTTGGTTAAAACCCTTGGCAACAAGTCCGGCTTTATATCGTTCGACATTACCTTTGGAGTCCGTTTGGTTTTAAATATCCATTTACAACCAATCGGCCTTATTCCAAGGGTAACTCTACAAGATCCCATACTTTATTGTCTGCATGGATTTCAACTCATCTTTCATGGCATTAAACCAACGAGAAGGATCGACTTTGTTTGACTTGTGTAAAGGATTCGGATCCTTTTCCACCCCTATGTCAAAGTCGTGTTCTGTAAGTATACGATGTAATCGTCTCGATTTCCAGGCCTTCTTCTTTTATTATGATCTTCTTAATGGTTCATTATTGGGTCCGATCTTGATTTTCCTCATCGGTGGTTTGTATATGAGGTTCTACGTGGTGCTCTGCATGACTCAAGAATCGACTGCATCATTAATGTCCCCGTGATCTGGATTGACTATGACAGGAGTCACAGTCCTTTGTTCCTCAAATACAAAATTTCTTATGTTCGTGCTCCCACTGTTTTCAGTGTCCTCAATGAATCTAGTATTTCCAGTCTCAACAATCCTGATGGAGTGGGAAGGACAGTAGAATCGATAGCCTTTTAATCTTTCTAGGTATCCAATAAAGAAATAACTTACGGTTCTAAGATTAAGCTTCTTTTCATGCGGGTTATAAACTTTGGCCTTAGCAGGACAACTCTAAACATGTAAATATCAGAGACTTAGTTTTCTCCCATTCCACAACTCAAAAGGAGTTTGGCTTACTACTTTACTGGGAACCCCATTTAGTATATGAACTGCAGTTTTAATTATATCACCCCACAGAGATTGTGACAATGTCAAATTGCTGATCATGCTTCACACCATATCTATAAGGGTGCGATTACGTCTCTCATACACTCCATTCTGCTCTGGAGTACCAGGCATAGTGTACTGAGCAACAATGCCACAATCCTGCAGGTATTTAGCGAATGGCCCTGGATTGCGTCCTGATTCGTCATATCTGCCATAGTATTCACCACCACGGTCAGATCTGACAACTTTAATTCTCTTATCGAGTTGATTTTCAACCTCGGCTTTATAGATTTTAAAAGCATCCAGGGCATCTGATTTCTCACTAATAAGGTATAGGTACCCAAAGCGAGAGTAGTCATCTATAAAGGTAATGAAATATTTGTGGCCACTCCATGAGGCTGTAGGGAATGGTCCACAGATATCTGTATGTATAACCTCTAATAGATCTACACTCCTGGTTGCACCTTTCTTTCTCGTTCTAGTCTGTTTGCCTTTTATGTAATCAATGCATACTTTATAATCAGAAAAGTCTAGAGAATGCAAAATTCCTTCTCGCACAAGCCTGTCTAATCTCTCACGAGATATATGGCATAGCCGCCTGTGCCACAACATGGAGGAATTCTCATAGTCTAGTCTTCGCTTAGATCCCACTACATTTCCATGCAAGGTATTAATATTATAGACGTGAGAGGCAATCAAGTCTAACTGGTATAAGTTGTTTACTAAAGAGCCGGTTCCAACTTTAATCGAATTAAAGTAAATACTAAAACTTTTATTTCCAAAGTGGAACGAATATCCCAACTTATCCAAACAGGAAATTGAAACTAAATTGCGCCTTATAGACGGCACACAGAATGTATTTACTAAATTCAAAAAATGACCAGTCTTCAACTTAAGCCTATAGACTTCTATTGCCTCCACGTCAACTTTAACACCATTGCCTACGTATACTGAGCGCTCCGCATCAGTTGGTGGCCTGGCCTGTAGTAATTCCTGCATAGAAGTGCATATGTGAATAGTAGTTCCTGAATCTATCCACTAGGAATCCACTGACACATCGGTCAGATTAGATTCAAAACAGACAAGAACAGAATGATTACCTTTCTTTATGAGCCAATCCTTAAAACCTTCGCAGTCTTTCTTTAGATGACCCGTCTTTTTACAAAAGAAGCACGGTTTGCCTTTAACCCGTTTGCGTTTAGATCCATTTCCAGATTGATTCTCATGGTTTCCAGATGGAGGACCAGAGAATCCATTATTAGATCCTTGTTTCCTCTTTCTTTTACCTTTATTCCCCTGTCCATGCCCTTGTCCTGAAGTCACCATATTAACATTTTAAACCTTTATCATCTGTCTGATCCTGTCTTCTTCTTGGACGCACTGAGTGATGAGTTCATCCAATGTCCACATGTCCTTCAAAGTGTTATAGTTTACCAGGAATGTGCCGAATTGGGGAGGTAGGTTGTTCATGATCAAATGAACCAGTTGATCATCAGTGAGTACAAGCCCTAGAGCACGGATCTTAGAAACAACTTCGATCTGCTCTACAATGTATTCACGGATGTTGCCTTTTCCATCGTAGGACGAGCGAGTCAATTTATTCAGAAGAATGCCTACTTCAGATTTATCAGATTTCTTGAATCGTTTTCCCATTTCAGTTAGGAAAACTTTAGCCTTATCTGTTTCAGGCATGGCACCTTTCATCGATTCAGAAATTGAATATTTAATGACCTTCAGGCATGTATCATTTGATCTAAACCATGCAACCCATCGATTATATTCAGCTTCAGTCGCATTATCAGATGGCTTTGGCGGTTCTGGTGTTATCAGGGCAAGATCTAATTGAAGACAACCCAGTACAACTTCAATGGCGTTCTTCCATTGAGTATAATTAGATCCATTTAAGGCAGGGACTTGATGCGTATTAGTGGGAATTGAGACTGAAATATAATAGATACACATATACTCACATTAGTTCATTATTCCACAAAACAGATTAGTAAACAAAATATCAGGCAAAGATAACTGATTCAGTTGCTAAGGGAGGCATCAACTGAATCATCCAGGATGACGATGGGCCCAACCATTTCATCCTAGTGAGAATCTGTTACATCATCATCATTCCTCCTATGGGTGGTAATGACAACATGTTAGTAATCCTCCTAAATATGAAGCTAAGTGATGTCAGTGATGTAAATCTGAGACACTCAACACCTGTGGGTGAGATGAGTCTTTCAGCTTTACATTACCTACACCATTTACTCCACCCGTTCACTTGACTGTCAAACGGTAATCGTCTGTGTTTTCGTTACCGTACGCATGAAAATATGAACGCAACTGTATGCAATCTTTCTAATCCCAATGTTACAAGTCTGTACTTGTAAAGTTTTCATCGATTGAGGTCACTATGGTGGCTAACACAACCAAATCCAAAACTACAAATATAGACTTTAAGATTGCTATTATAATCCTGCCTCTCTATGGATTATTTCTTAATTAGTCCGATGCGGTCCATAAGTCAGTTGATACTAACCCTTTTGGAAATAAAGGGACCTCAAGTGAAACATATAAACAGGTTTCACACCTTACTTTCCAACGGTCCATATCAAAACTTAAATATGGGTGATGGGCAAATAATAGGGCCTGATTAGGACTCTCATTTGATCTGTACTTGTTCAAATGAGCATGATTAAATCGAGCTCTTGACATTCTAATGATGGACCGATATTATGGATTGGGTAGATCTGTGTATGGCCGTCCATAAGTTTGAATAGATGAGTTAAAAGTCAGATGAAAGTTCCTGATCAAACTAATAAACGGTCAGATCATAATAAATGGTCCCTATCCTCCTGAATGAGTTAGATCATACGCTCATGATTGAACCCATATATGGTCCAGGCCAAAAATAAAAATTATATCAGAATGATATCAAGTGGACCAGATTATCGGACCAATGGGCCTTGAATGATGTCTGGGCCCACTAATAGAAATATTGGATAATGGAAAACCCGGTTCGGGTCCTGAATTGCAGACCCGACTATCTTTCAATCGGGTCCGCAAACCCGTCACCCAAAAAATCGGGTAGGTATAATCCCTGCCTCTAATGTTTCCGTTCGAAACAAAACAGCTGCTGCTGCTGTTTCTGTTCGAAAAAACAGCCGCTGCTGCTGCTCGCCGTAGTTTCAAAAACGAGTTTTGTGCTACTCCTGAGAGACGAACTGCAATCGCGGCCAGAATCTGATTGCTTAAATCCATAAGCCGCACGCGTATTGCCGTTGTCTGAGAAGATTAGATCCAGGAAGGTGGCCGTGATCAATGGCAGCAACACCCAGCCTCTGAACGAAGGATCGGACGGCCACAAAACACGATGTTGATGGCTGACGGAGATAGGAGGAGACCATCAAGAGCCTTGGATGAAAGAGTCATGATCAGAAAAGGTGGCCGAATCTCCGGCATCCATCGGGCGTTGTCGTCAGGCATGGCTAGCTTCATGGATGATACAGGTAAGGATTGAGAGACAAAACCCTAACAGCTGGTTTGGGAATCAAAATCCCAAACGGTTTGTCTGGGTTTGGGGGTTTTGGATCCAAAAAAAAATCCCTAATTAAAACTGGATTTAGGGTAATGGAACTGAAATCCCCAATATGGGAATTGGGATTCGAAATTCCTATTTATTTGATTTCGAAAAAATTGAAATCCCTAAATTTCGAAATCTGGATTTGGGGATTAAAATCCAAAATCCTTAATCTCTGAATTTGGATTTGAAATCCGAAATCCCTAATATAAGCTGGATTTTGGGGTTATTAGACTGGAATCCCCAATTTTGAGATATGGAATTCGAAAAAACCCTAATTTAATATTACTGTATTCAGGGATTCGGATATCCCTAATCAACTTAATGAATCTGTATCTTAAACAGATGAATTTGATCATCCATTCCTATGCACAGATAGCTCTGATACCAAATGTGGGATTTAATCTATATGCGGAATAGGCCCACGGATCTGTCTGTGCATGGGACATGGCGATCAGGGGTCGGATAGCTTACCCAGCTGAGACGCCGCCATGGAAGCCGGATAAGAATACCAGAATACCTGTAGAACTTAGGATCTTCCTCTCCTTCACACCCTTTCTGCAAATCCGTAGATGGGACTAGAATTTCTGCTGTCGGTGTAGGATTGGGGACCCAGCTCTCTTTTATAGAGTCTGTGGAGAGGGAGTTTGAAACCCATCACAACTCTCTCTCTCATGCTCCACGTTGTAGCATCCTAGTTCAACTCAAACTGCTGTCTGCGTAAGACAGTTATAGCATTCCAGCCCTAGTACGCAGAGCTGCGCAGATAGACTGCGCAGCGCATCACCTGAAGTGGGGCCCACTGGTCTACTCAATCATCCAGTCCAACTGTATAACAATCCAGACTGTTGATCAGTGAGGCCCACTAAATAGAGTTCTTACATTTCTTTGATAGAAAAAGAGCGAGTTGGTTGCATGTAGAGAGAATGTAAGGGTACTAAAAAGTTATAGGTTATGACTTATCACCTAAATAAATTGTGTGGGTAAAATTTTGGGTGTTAATAGATTTTTTGTGGAGAAAATCTTATTGTAGGTTGTTTAAGCAGTAGCACCTTCCAACTTACTATACCATTAACTTAAAATGTATGTTCCTCTTGTATAGCAAGATCTAATGTTTTTATTTACACCCATTTTTAGTATTGAGATATGGATCAATAAAAAGCCACCACGTATCAACCCTATGAGTTTAGTACTCATGGAAATCATACTCGCACATTCTTTACACCCATTTTTTGACTCCTTGACTTGGTGCAATAATAATTGTCACGTGGTTCCATTAAGCGTTTAGTGCACATAAGGTGTTTTCACACTCGAAGAAATTTTTAATTGATTTTACATCAACGTTATGCATTTCGATACTAATGCGATGTCACAAACCCTTATGCATGCCTTTGAAATGGTGAATCGTCACATGTCACGTGGCCGTGATTATCATGCCCATTAACAAGGCGATGTACCTGCCACATTTATAAGAGACTCACCGAGAGAACAAATCTTATCACAAATCCAACTATGATATTCTTGGTAAGGCTGTTTCTTACAATTCTTTCAAAATGGGGAATCTTTCCAAAAACTTGGCATTCAAGAAGTTTTCAAAGATCCAAAAATTAGATTGGTGTCCGAGCAAACCCAGCCATAGCTTAGGCCCAAATCAGGAAAAATAAACGCATCGGTCTGATTTTCTGTATATATTAATCAGAACTAAGAGAATAAGAGAACTAGATCCAAAATCTAATTTGACCAATTCTCAATAAAATGTTTAGGAGAACTTGATATGATGAATCTTATCCAACTATTATTTACAACACTCCAATCCATTAAGGTAGCAGGATCCTATGGATGAGTAACCTTGATTTCTTAAAGGGATCCCCATCCGAATTAGCCCATAAGGTTCTCGAAACCCAACCTAGTATCCTAGATCTATAGAAACTTTGGTAGTCTTAAGCTTGATCTTTATTAGACCACAAAGATCTCTATAAAGGATTAGCTACGAGAATAAGATCCGAAAAGGCAACAAGTTTAGATTGAGTTGGAACTCTTAATTTCTTTCCAATGCAAGTTAATAATTTTGGATCAACTAAGGACTCCTATATGCATGAAAAATCTAAAATAATAAGGAAACCGTAATGAGGGTTTTACTACTTCTACAATCTATAAAAAGAGTGATTAAAGAATAACTTAAGGTCCTTCGCCAAACACATCAACTTATGTTTTATTTATCTTTTCTTCATTTTTCTTCGGAAAAAAAAAAAAAAAAAAGTTTCAATGATGTGAGCTGCGCCATCTAGATCATCTGTCAATATATCAAGCCAGTTCACTCATAACATGTGCTTAGGTATGTAAAACAAACGAACGGTTGGATAGAGGATCATTTGAGTAGGCTTGACAAGTAAATTTTCTTATTTGAACCTTAATCAACCCGAATCCGATTAAAATCAAGGTAAAAAGACTAAAGAGTCAAATGCCCTGTGGATATATACCTTGTCAGGGTATTCAGGCAGACCCGGTCAACCCGGGCCCGGGTACCCTTGAAGACCGGGCACCTTTCATATGTTGCCAGTGACCACAGTTACTGCACGTAATGCAACCCTCTATGGACCCTTGAGCTTGCCTCGTCCTTGTAGTATCATTTAATTGGACGGCCGTGATGTTGGGACCCGATCCGCAAATGGGCATTATCAAATGAAATGATCCTGTGCTTGGCGATCATACGGAAACTTCATTGATTCTGAAATTATCACCGTCTGATCAAAATCTCATTGTCCAGTGAATGGAGGGTGAAAATCAGGATTTCAAACCGTTATGATTCTCTCATCAATCACATTAACTGTGGGACCCACTGGATGAACGGACCCCATCTAATGTATGAACTTTTGAATTTGAGATATCAGGCAACGGCTCAGCTTACACTCCTTTTCAATTCTGGCAATCATTTCATACAACGGTCTCATTTTTAAATCGCGCTGATGGTTTATCTGGTAGGCCCCACCATGGTTTTCCAATGGGCAGATCCGAACGTGCCAACTTTGTTCAATTTTTTTTTTTATACACGTGGGGCCCACCTGATAAAAAACAAACATGGAAAAGTCCTGACAGGAATCTTCTCTATGTATGTTGAATACGGACCGTTGGATCTTTTTCCCATCTCTCTCTCTCTGTTTTTTTAATCTTTGTAATTTGTCATCTACCTGACGATTGGATGGGCATAAATTTTGCCCCGCAATCTGATGGCAATATGCCCCACCTTATGAATGGATCGGATCATAAAATTTTTCTGTCCCCATCTGGTTGGCCTATCTTCTATCCATGGCAGATAGTTGTTGGGGCCCACTGCATTTACATGGTCGTGCCGGGTACGTACGTGGAGATTCGGAACGCGGATAGTGTAGTGAAGGGCTTGTGGGTAGCCTATGGGGCTCACCTTGGTGTATGTGTTTTATCCAAGCCGTTCATCCATTTTTGTACATCATTTTATGACTTGATACCAAACTTGAAGCATGTCAAAAGCTCAAGTGAACCACACCATATAAAACAGTGGGAATTGAATACCGAAGTTGAAAACTTCTTCAGGCCCACAGAATTTTTGAATCAAGATGAAAATCTGTTTTTTCCCCCTTCATCCAGGTCTATGTGACCACATGATGGATGACAAATATCTGTGGGCCCTAGGAAGGTTTCAACATCCGTATTCAATTCGCACTGTTTTCTGTGGTGTGGTCCACTTAAGATTTTGATATGCTTCGATTTTGGGCTCATGCACTAACATGATCTGTAAAAAGTGATGGACGGAGTGGATAAAGAAAATACATCACGGTGGGCCCGAAAGTATGCACTGTTTACGAACTACCCAATCCGCCTCCGGAGACAAGGGATGTATGAGCGGCAGCCTATAATCGTCTACAACACGTCAACACCTGTTTTTTTTTTTTTTTTTGCAGCGTGTAAAACACAAACTTTGTTGGGTCCACCATATATGTAATCGACCCCATCCATCAGGTGAGAACCGCTGCTTGAACCGTACACGCAAAAAATCAGCCTGATAAAGAAACTCTGATGGGCGACATTAATGGGAACGATGCAAAATTAGTCCTAGAAAACCTTAAGTTCACGCATTTTGTGGCCCACCTGAGATTTTGATCGTGCTGATTTTGGTATCTTCATCTGATCCTTATGGGTTACACCTGATTAACGGGTTTGATGAAAGATGCACACCATGCTGACCCCATAACAAACCTAGGGATGGCATCCCATCTCCATTGTTCCCTGTGGTGTGGCCCACCTGAGTTGTGGATGTAGCTGATTTTCTTTCCCAGGGTCTAGTATAGAGGATAGAATCTGATGGATATAGTAGATTTCATATTCAATATAGTGGGCCCCACATCCTAGACTTTTGTTGTTAGCATGACGCGCTACTCACATGCGTGCACGTTTCTCTTTTTATCGAAAAGAGGACCGAAAGGCACACATAAAGGAGGAAAAAGCACTTACCCATAACAACCGAAAGTAGGAAAACCCCTTGAATTTGAACTATTGTGGCATTTTTGCTTTCATCCTTCTATTTGCATTATTAGGCGTTGATGGATCCATGGACGGACCAATGGGATACTGCCATGTGTTGACAATACGTAGTGATGGTCGAGATCCTATTTGTATTTCAAGTATATCTTTCGCCTCATGTCTTTCGTCTACTTAATCTGCAAAAGCAAAATAACACAAACTAGAGCTGTATGCACACTTGCAAATAAAGTTGTATGAACACTTGCAAATAAGATAAGAGTAGCAAAATATAGCCCTAGCATGAGTGGTACATGTAGATGAGGCCAATTCATTTCAAAATAGAAGGAAATGGAATGACGCGATTAGGAATGTGAGTCCAATGATCTCTGCCGCTACAAGGATCTTGGACTAAATAGAAAACCCTAAAGATCTCCGATCAACAAAGTCCTTATTTAAAAGATCACATCCCAGTAATTGTTTAACTCGATTGTTTGTCCATATAGATAATCTTTTCTATCAATTATTGTACTATTGAGAAACACAAGATCCGCAATCATTGGCGCAAGATAAAATGTTCCTACTAAAAGGACTAACCCTCCAATTCTTAATTGCATGATCACTCCCTCTCATTCTAAATTGCATGATGGCTCAACAATTGGTGGCTGGGAAGGCAGCTGATACTCACAAATCTTGTTTTAATCATTCTATCTTAGCACCTAGGGACGTAAGTATAGACAAAGGAAAACACAAAAATATCAACTTGGTCCAAAACTTTTGTAGCCTTTAAAAAGTTTTAAATGGTGGGCATTCAATCACCACTGTTTCGAATGGTGCAGTCTACCAAAATTTTAATTCTACCTTATTTTTTAGCCCATGCTTTAAAATTAGCTGTTAAAATGGACAGACATAAAGCACATCCATCATGTCCAGGTTCACAGAGAAGCAGCTGCTGGCAGTGTCAGTATGTAATCAGTATAAAACTTGAATTAGTATATATAATGAAAAATCAGGTTTGTAGATGGGGGATGAATCTTCTTTAAGTCTAAAACGGATGTAATCTTGTTTAAGTCTAAAAACAGAATATATCCGTGTAGTATCCAACGCTAGTCAGCCCTGTCAAAACCATGTGCCCTGCCATGATGTACGTGTTTTATTCAGATGGTATGTACATTTTCATAGTTTATTTTAAGGTATACGCTAAAAAATAAAGCAGATCCAAATCTCAATCATACCATATATATTTACTATTGAAAACTTCATTAGGCCCATTATAATATTTTCTTGCCATTCAACCTGGTGATAAAATCATATCACCCTAGATGAAAGGAAAACACATGCTATGAGCTTCATATGAAATTTATGTGCCTGTAGAGTTTTCAACCATAGGTGTACAATCCCCAATGTTCCACTATTTCTTGTGATGTGGTCCACTTGAGCTTTGGCTAATGAACTTGCAAAATGAATGGATTTAGGATTTAGGGTTTAGGATAACATGAATAACAACACACATCATGGTGGGCCCAACTGAGCGTTTACAAAGGAGCTGATAGGACTGTGAAGCCCACCTTGATGCATGTATCATGTATCCATGCGGTCCAACCAATTTACCCGATCATTTTAGGTATTATGTCAAAAATGAAGTAGATTCAATTATCAGGTGATCATATTATAGGAAATGATGGTGATTGAAAGCCCTATTATAGGAAATGCACGGTTGGCCTGATCTGAATCGAGTCCAACTCGATCAGGGAAACTGAATTGGATTGGGTTGAGTACGCTTCGGATCAAATTTTTTAACGGTGAAAATCATTATCCTCGCTGCTATTTTTTGTGTAGTCCATTTGAACTTTAGATATGATTCAATTTTATTTTTTTTCAAATACTCTAAAATGATTACAAAAAATGGATAAACAGTATGGATATAATAAATACATCATTGTGGGGCTCATGTAATTTTGATCTCATTTGAGTCGTTCGTACAACTCGGAGCTCAAGGCGCGTCTCCGCTCGCCTTTGCATCACATGTGTCTACATAGTTGGTAGTGCTGTGTGCTGTGCACGATAGTGCAGTGACGTGAGTGCATTGCTGTATTGACATTAACAAGTTTTGTGGGTCTGATCAGGGGATATGTGTTATATCCAAATCGTCCATCCAATTGGTGAGCTCGTCTTAAGGCTTGAGACGAAAAATAAGATAGATCTAACTATCAAGTGGATCACACGAATTGTTTAATGGTGAAAATCATTGTCTATGCTGCTATTTGTGGTGTGGTCCAGATGATCTTTGGATATTATTCATTCTTTGGATAATGCTCTATAATAATCTCTAAAAATATATAAACAATGTAGATATAATAAATACATCACTGTGAGGCCCATATAACTTTGATCTCTTTTGAACCATTTATACAACTCGAAGCTCGAGGAGTGTTAGTACACATCTTCGCACGACACGTACCTACAACAGCTATATAGCTAGTGTGTAGGTATAATGAATAAACTAGCAAATGTGCTTTCCAGTAAAAGAAGTTTGTTAGCAAGGGTAGCCTAGTCAGCAAAACCATATGATGATCTACATCGTTAATGTAAAAACTCCTACTGTGTACGGTTCTTTTGGAAGAATCTCACGGACTTACTGAGTAAACTCTGTTGGGGCCCACCGTGAATGCATGTTGTTTATCCACTTCGGATCCGGTCAAATCGAATCAGATCGGATCGAGTTTCGGATCGGATCAGTCCAGATTGATCACGATTCGAACTCAATCCGAAAAATATTCAGATCTAATTGGCCCAACTCGATCCACACCAATTCAGGCTGTCGGTTCAGTTCGGATCGGGTCGGATTCACCGGATCGAATCAGACATGCCTAACTCTAGTTTTGATGGCCTGTTAATAGTTAATCGCCACTCTTTCCTATGATATGGTCCCTGATAATTAGATGTGCTTCATTTATGGGATAATGACTCAGAAATGATAAGGAAAAACGGATGAACAGCGTCCATGCAGAGTACAAACATAAAGGTGGGCCGCACGGTACCAGCCAAACCGCCTGCGGAGAATCTCATCTTTAATTACGTGGTATATTCGGAGAATCACGGTTTGTAATATCTCCTTGACGCATCCTCGGATTTCTCAACGGAGCCATAACGGATTTCTCAACAACTGAAAAGGACGATATAGTAACCGAGCCAGAGGGTGCTGTCCGCTAGTGTATTCTCTGCCTCTTACACGTGCTGTATCAACACACGCGTGCAAGATCCAATCCGCTCATCCACGGGCTTCACTAACAAGGTTCCATAAATGGAAAATGAAGGCGATTTGTACATCCTGTTAGTCACACAAAAATCAAATTTGTACGGTCTGTCAATTTATCTTAACAGGTCGTATATGTGTGGCCCACATGATGATAAGATTGGCCAGAATCTTTTATTTAGATCTACGTGGTGTGGGTCGCTTGGCATCTCCGATTTCACACGCTTGTCATATATTTGGCACGTGTCATCAGTGAGTGCAAAATGAATTGCACTCGCGCAGTTGTTCAAGGAAGAATCCGGAACTTTGATGGGCAGTCCGACGGTTCATACCATACGAGATTTGGTGGGGCTGGGGAAACAGTGTTCGGTGAGGCCCTGATGTGGCAGAAAGGAATTGGTACACTCTGTGGGGCCACTATGGATGTGTGTTTCTTATCCACACCGTCCATCAGTTTTTCAGTATCATTTTAGGGCACAAGCCCAAAATTGAAATATATCCAAAGCTCAAGTGAACCACACCATGAGAAACAGTAGGATAATGAAGTTTTGAAAAGTGGATGTTCAATTCACATGAAATTGTGGTAATTGACAGTTAAAACTTACGTTAGATTAAGCTGGTATTTATTTATTTTTCTTTATCAATTTTGAAAATAAATGGTTACGGAAACACAGTGGGTCTGAGAAAGTTTTTAATAGTAGGCCTTCAATTACTACTGTTCCCTGCCGTTTGATCAACTTGAGATTTGGATCTGATTCATTTTTAAGCTCATGACCTAAAAATGATCTGTTGTATTTCTATTTTAAGCCGTCTATCTAAAATCCTTAAATCAGAAGGCTAAGATTACATGTGGATGATATATTTTTTTGAAACACTCGATTCAGGTTGGAAAGAAAATAAAATACGGTCCGGATTACCCAACCATACTGACCATCTATCATAATTAAAACACGTGTATAACATAAAATGTTCCGCCTAGGTATTATATAATTCTTCACCAGAATAGTGGAAGAACAGCGACCTCTTCGGTGGAGCCGGGAACCACCGAGCTCGATGGATCCATGATGGTGAGGCCCACTTTGATTTATATGATTTATATCTACGCTGTCCATCGAATTTTCCCCTTCATTTTAAGGTATGATCCCAAAAATAAAGCAAAGAAACATTTCAAGTGGACCACAACAAAAGAAATAGTGTTGATTGAATGTACACCATTAAGAATTCCCTAGGCCCACCATAATGTTTATTTGCCATCAAACCTGTTAATAAGATTACACAGGAATGATTAAGGGAAACGACAAATATCATCTTGATCTAAACCTTCCGTGGCAGCCACGAAGTTTTTAATGATGAGTGTTTAATGAACACTGTTTTATGTGGTCTAGCCCACCTGGGATTTATCTCTGCTTTTCTTTTCTGCTCTAAAATGATATAGAAAAATGGATGGACGGAGTGGATATAAAACATGTACATAAAGGTGGACCCCACAGTCATAAAATGATCTGTTAAATTAGATGGACAGGATGGATGAGACACATACATTGTGATAGGTCCCACGGAGCACCAACCAGCAGCCCATCCAAACACAATCACTGAATTGCCATCCACCCGTCCAAACACGCCATACCTGAGCCGTTGGATACAGCAATCAGTGGGATTGCATGTCATCCACTGACACCATCTTAAAATGCATGCAATCCACCCTAATACTACCCAAAGTCATCCAGTGTGCCTGTCCAAACAGGCCCTTATGAATTTATTTTATATCCACGCCGTTAATAATTTTATTCAGATAAATTTAGAACTTTTTATTAAAATTTAAAGAGATTAATATCTAAGGTTAACCACACCACTAAAAAAAGTGATAAATGACTATTAAAATATTTTATTGGCTACAATAGTTTTGGATAAATATTATATTTATATTGTACCTTAATCCAGGTCTATTTGACCTTATCAACGGGTTGGATTGAAAATAATAATTACAAAATCTTCTTATAACGGCCCCTCAGAGGTTTTTAATGGTGTGCATTCAATCACCACTGTTTACTTTGTTGTGGTCCACCTGAGATTTGAATCTGCTTAATTTTTGTGATCACGTCCTAAAATGAACTGAAAAAAATGAATGGACTGCGTCGATATACAACATATTATCAAGGTGGGCCCCACTGTGAGGGTAATGTTACGCAGTTAACAGCTAATCCGCTCTTAAGAATAGCATTAAAAAATAAAATAAAATTGGCCATACAACACGGAACAGTGAGGCTGCGAAACGCACACCGTCTAAACTACCCGAACCCCTAATGTTATATGCAATCCAAGCCGTTCATAAGTGAGCCCCATCAAAATAGGGAAAAACCCAAGATAGAGGGAAAAACCAAATATCATCCTGATCCAAAACTTCAGTTGAGCCTTACGAACGTTTCAATGGTAGGCTTACAATGGGTTGTGGCCCACTTGAGTTTTAGATAGGCCTTATTCTTGGGATCTGATTCTAGTGCCTGCTGACGCAAATGATTGACGGACTGGATTCCCACACACATAACGTTGGGCCCCACGAAGCTTTTTGTTGCACGGCCTCCCTTCAACCGCGTCCCCAACGGACGACCAGTTCCAGCCTCTTCGAGGCTGGCTCCACGTGTCAGCGATTCTACGGTCCACAAAAACCGACTCCATATTGGCCCCTTCTCTGTATTCAAAGGGCACTCTCCCTGCGCTAGCGTACCTCACGGTAGTTAACCACCGGGGCTGATCTCGCAGACCAAAAGCCACGTGGATAGAATTTCAATAAGATCGTCACCGTCCATCATGTACGCTGCCTCATCTTAACCATTGAACCAAAAAATTATGATAATCCAAAAGGTAGGCCACACCATGATAAAAGGTTGGGATGAAATGTCCACCATAAATTTGTGTAGGTCCCATCGTGATCAGTTTATTTATATGTCATCCAATCCATTTATCTGATGTTCCTCCTCACGATGAAACAAATTTCCAAAAATCAAGTTGTTCCAAAATTCAAATACCCTAAACGACGTGCATTTGAAGGTTATATGTATAATTTTATAATGGGTGGCCCATCTATTTTTTTATCCAGATGATTTTTTGTATCAGTGCCAAAAAAGGGTTGGTGTACTCGATGAACGGTGTGGATTTCATGCACATTAACTAGCTTCCTCCACTTGAGAGGAATTAACCCTAGTAGGAATCTATCGCGAGGTAAGCAAGTGCTTTACAAGTCAACGGTGGTAATGTGGCATGCAAACTCACTTTTCAATTGTTTTTAGAGTGATATCATACTCGGCGTGCCTATGACGGTCGATACGCAGGCACTGTGAAATTGTACACGTGCATGTATATTAACTCATAAAAAAAGAGTAGATTGTGTGGCCACTGTCTCCAAGTCACGATCCCAAGATCTAAAAGGTTGAAATATTCTAATCTTTGATTCATGGACACTTGTTCGTAACCGTTGGATAATTTTTCATTTCTGACCGTTCAATAACTTTCTACCAATCCGATTGTCAGATGTACAAATAAGCGTAAATCTTTGGTTCATCGTACATATAGATTTGTTTTGGACGGTTTTATTTCACTATTTCTATGCCACGTGTGCAAGTTCTAAGTTCTTGCTTATCATCTATCACACTTTGCCGGAGTATTTCAAAGTTGCCGGTGCAATGGGAACCATAGAGATGTGTCGAGAAATTTGGTGGCTCCGAAAAAGTTTGGTCCACCAGAGATCCGCGTCATTTTTGTGTCATGTCTTAGAATGAGATATTAAAATAGTTGGGCGGCGTTTTAAAACACATACATCACAGTGGGCGTAAGGATAGCAAGTAGGAACGTCGGCACTGGCACAGGACAGCGTGCAACAGATGCCAAGGTGAGGTCCAACGTAATATTTGTAAGTCATCTGTTTTGGAAGTATTCATCCCTATCTTCACTAATTCTCTTGAAAGCCAATCAAAATGGATTTGTGTGTAATTTGGATGGTTTTACACAGTATATTTGTAGATTTTTAAAGTATATAAAGAAAAATTTACAGTAATATAATTGGAGCATTGAGGACGAACCATACCCTCTAATTATCTCCTGATAATTTTAACATATTATGTGAGTAACTGAATAATCAACCGTCTATCTTAGCAATTAGGGTCATAGTTGTTTAGTTTGAGTTGAGCTATATATTTAATTTTAGAACACTTGCATTAATAACACGGCATATTCCATAAGTTGAATTACAAATGAAAGTTCACTTTAGGAATTGATACCGAAATTGATGCCTATACAAAACTCAAGCGGGCCACACAAGATAATAAAGTGGGGATTGATTAAACCCAGTTGAAACAATCATATAGCCACAAATGTTTTGTATCAAGTAGACTTATTAGTTAGTTTAGCTAATTCTATAAGGAATAACCTTATAAACAATTTGAATGACATATAAACAACTATGTGGATGGAAGAAGGTTCCACGAGCAAACATTTCTTTCCCCAATGTTACCTCTTCCACGGCTAACTTGAGCACTGGATCCATTTTATGATTGGTCTCATGTTGTAGAAAAAGGCTTCCACAATATACAAAACCTGGCAATGTGGATTTATCAAAAACATCAGGTGCCAAACATCATGGTGGCCCGGGTCCTTACTCTTACAAGGTGGTAGACTCTCAGGAGTTTCAACACCGGGTCAAGGGTTTGAGTACCCATAGGTGGTGAAATCCTACCATGACGTGAGTGTGTGGTGGTGTGTGCGCGTGTATAAAAAATAAAAAAACATCAAGGTGAGGGTAAGAACTTCTGCGAAAGCCTCCTAGGGAAATCCGCGTCCGTGTGCAACCCGCGTCCCGTACAGGGGATGATGGCTTACCTATTACAAAGGAAAGCACTTGGCACCTCGCGCTTGTCACCTACCGACGTTACTTTCACTACCATGGGAGACGAGATTTAGTATTCCTAAAATCCACGCCGTCTATCACGTAAAAAGGCCCTTTCTTGGGCTTGATACCAAATTTGAAGTTGATTGAATGCTCAAGTGGGTCACTCCAAAAAGATTATTCCTAAAATCTCTAATTCCACATATCACAGCCCACCTGAGTTTTTTAATTCTATAAAAATTGGATAATTCTTCCATCCTAATCGGGTGAATTATATGAATGGATTGGATAGAATATTTACACCACGGTGGGTCCCACATAAAACTAAGGTTAAGCGTTCCATTCCAACTATTTCCTGTGCTGTTTCATTTATAAGTTTTTGATTATCACAAGTTTTATATTTAGCGGTTAAAATATGTCATAGTACGTGATGGACGGTGTGGATCTCATGAAAATTGCATCCACGTGGCTTTAGGTTTGTGAAAGTAAGCCCTGTTGCTACTTTGCGCGAGTTACCCTTGCGTAGATTTATTACAATACACATGGTGTACCGTATCATTTTGCAAAACACGCTGCTGTCGCAGCATGCTCCTGCGTCAGAAGCTAGGTGGGGCCCACCGTGATGTTTGTGAGAAATCCACTCCGTCGATCGGTCTTTCAGATTATGCAAGGGCACGATACCCAAAATGAGGAAGATCCAACACTCAGGTGGGCCACTTGCTAGGAAACAGTGGGGATTAAACGTTTACCGTCGAATCATTTGTGAAGCCACAGAAGTTTCGGATCAGGCCTTTTTTTTTTTTTTTGGGTGTTTTCAGTTATCCCCGAAGGAATGACCTTACGAACGGTTTTGATGGCATAAGAACAGCAACGTGAACTCAGAGAGGTTTCAACGGTAGACATTTCCTTACCCCCTTTTCCCGTTGTGCGGCCCACTTTAGTTTATGGCGGGCGTTCAATCCCCGCTGTTTCGTATAGTGTGGTCTACAGGAGTTTCGGATCTGCTACCATTTTAGATTTCAGTCCTACTGTGGTCTTGCAAAACTGGTGAACGGAGTGGATTCGTCAGGCCCATCTCTGTGGGCCCCACACAGCTTCCGATACTTACACTGTGCGGGCACAGGCAATCCGCGTTCCCCTGAAATCGCCTTCTTCGCTTCTTCCTTTGTTTATTTTCCTCTCTCCCCCTCTCTCAAATCGCATTCTTTCTTCCGCATTCTTTCATCAGTCATTTTCACAAGCGCCTTCTCTGCATAACAAAAAAAAAAAAAAAAAAAAAAGAAGAAGAAGAAGAAAAAGACGGAGCTTGCACAGAGCAAAGAAGCAGAGAAGAAGAAGAAGAAAGCTTTTTCTTCTTCTTCTCCCTCTCTCTCTGCAATGCAACCACAGCTCCTCCATCAAACCATCCCGATGCCGACGATGGCGACGATGACTCTATCTGGAGAAGATCTGTCCATCCTCTCCTCATCTTCCACTTCCATCGACGACGAGGCCGTCACCAAGGCTCTTCTCCCTCGGATCCCCAGCTTCAGCAATAACCATCAGCGTCGCAGGCGCGTCGCCAGCGACGGATCCCTCCCCGCCTTCCGTTACCGCCAGCCGTCCTTCAGCCGCGACGTTGGGCGCGCTGCCGCCGAGACGTACCTGCTCACCCGTCTCAGTTTCAGGCTTCTCCGATACCTTGGGTATTCTCTCTCTCTCTCTCTCTCTCTCTCTCTCTCTCTCTCTCTCTCTCTATGCCTTCGATCCTTGCATTCATGTTCTTGTTCTTTTTTTATTTTTTTGATTTTTGATTTTGATTTTTATTTTTAATTTTAAATTCTGCAGTTGTCATTCGATTCAATTTTCTTTGTGTTTTTGGAAGCGCTGGTTTTGTTTGTTGGTGGAATTGTAGAATTGAATTTCCGGTTTCTGAATAATTTGGTGTTGCTGCGGTGATTTTTTTTGAAATCTTATGATATATGTTAATATGTATAACTAATTCGTGTTATTTCAATTAATTGTTTCTAAAAGACAGGTTTTGCTGTTTTGTAATTTTTTTAAATCTTATGATCTATGTTGATCTGGATAACTGATTCGTGATGTTTCGGGTAATTGTTTCTGAAGACATTAGGTTCTGCTGTTTTGTAGTTTTGTTGGGAATTTGGGTTGGTGGAATTACAGAGTCCAATTCTGATTTTTCTAAATTATTTGGCACTGTTGTGGTGAAAGTTGGGAAATTTGTTGTGGGCGTGTATCACCGTTGGCAAGATTTGGTCATTTTTGTGTGGAGAATGGGCTAAGGATTTACCTATCAAAAGGAGAGAAGGGAAAAAAAGAATGGGTCAGGGATTTTCTGTTTTGGGCAATTGTTTTGATCCATTTGAGAGGATCATGAAAACCAATTCTTTCTGTTTTGGGTAAGTTTTTTTTTTTTTTTGAATGATTAGGTTCTATCATTGTGTTTTTCTTTCTTAGGAGGGTATCATAGAATCAAATTTTGGTATTTGGGTTGATGAATTTTAGAATCTAAGGTAGAGTTTCTGAATTATTTGGTGTTGTTGTTCTGATTTTGCGAAATTTGTAGTGGGTGTGCCACCATTGGCAAGATGGGGCTGTTTTTGTGGACAAAGTGGGTGATGGATTTCTGTTTCGGGTGATTGTTTTGATCCAATTGAGCAGATATTATAATCAATTCTTATTGCATTGGGGCTTTTTATTTTTATTTTTTTAAGTGATAAATTTCCATTAGTTTGCGTTTTTGGAATTTGGATTGGTGGAAATGTAGAGTTCAATTCTGGGTTTTTGAATAATTTGGTACTGTTTTTTTTTTTTTTTTTTGTTTGTTTTTGAAGAGCAACGCAAATTCATTAAAAAAAGAAAGAGATACAACAGGAGAGAACAGAAAAACCAGAAACTAGGGACGCTGAGATGGTGAACCAACTACACACCTAGAAATAAAAGATTACAACCCCTGAGTTTGTCTACATTTGAAGCCCATTCTATAATGAACTGATTAACTCTATGGAGGAGGGACAAAGCAGAGTGAGACTCATTTCTGAAGCATCTGATGTTCCTCTCTTCCCAAACAGTCAGCGAAGCTATCTTCCAAATAGGGTGTCTTTGAGATCCTAAATGAGCACTTGGGAAAATGTTGCGGAAATTGTTGGGAATAATTTGGTACTGTTGCGGAAAATGTTGTGACATTTGAAGCAGTGGGCCTTTCATCGTTGGCAAATTTGGGATGTCTGTTTCAGATTGGTCTTATTTTTATTAATTATTTCTGAAATGGTTTGCATTTTCTGACATGTTATGGAACTATGGCACATGGGAACATGCATTTTGCTGTTTTACAGGTTGTTTCCTCAATTATGAGTCTGACAACCACTTCAGTATTTCTAGATAGTAAAGATTCCCTGATTTGTTTTTCTCAATAATGGATGTTCGGTTCTTTTAGATGAACCCTAGAATGCCAATGGAATGTGGCTCATGTGCATTTTTCAGAACTTGGGCATTTTGGCCCGTTTTGCAAAATGCGTATAATGAGGTATGATACATGGTGGGAAGCTAAGGGTCTTTGGGAGCAACTTTATGTCTTTCCTGATTTGTTCTTCGATAATTAAGTGGTTGAAGGCAATTCTAAGAAATTCATCTGTTGGGCAACAAAACTGGAGATGGAATGTTGAAGATTGGCCTTTATTTTTAAGAAATTAGAGTGCTAGCTTCATGATTCATCATTCTGTTTGCCTTTCATCTATGGAAGCCAATGACAACATTGACACTCCTAGGAAAGGTGTGGAGTGGTCATCCTGTGTATTGAGAATCTTTTCCCTCTCCAATATATCTTTATCTCTCCTTTTAGTAATTTTGTCTCTCACTGATGAAAAAAGAGATGTGCTAAAAGCTCCTATCCTCAAAATTGCCTTAAAATGAGAATGCCATGGTGGCATATCAGGCATGTCATTATCTGATTCCTATTTGGAGTGGTTGATACATGCTACTCTTTGCATTTGGTGGGTGTTCTAAACAGGTCCAAAACCTTTTGGGAAGTCAATTTAGACTAATCTAGACCTATTATGGGGATCAAAACAAAAGATTTGAGTGGATTTTGTCTCTTGGGCCATGCTACATTCTGTTGTTAATGGCTTGGCATGGTGTCAAGGTAGGGAAGGAGATGAAGGCTAGGTGGCGGATGTGGTTGTTGGCGGTTTTTTTGAGAATTTGGGAAGAAAGAAATGGGAGATGTTTTTATAATGTTAGCCAAAATGTTGAGTGGGTAATATGAAGGGCATTGGGGTTTGTTATGGAATGGGGCTTGAGTAATGTTGGGGAGTAGAATGTTCTTTTGTTGTCTGTCTTCTTTTGGGATGCAGGGGTGGGTGCGTTCTTTTTGCATTCTCTGCTGCCTTTCTGGTGCTTTGTTAATACAGTGGTACTAATCTTTCAAAAAAGAAAAAAAGAGGAAGACTCGAGTGGTTGAAGAATTGATGCGGAATGGATCAGTGTGGGAAAAATTAGAGAAAAGGGTAAACCTTTTTTTTTAATAATGTTTTAATCTTCTTCTTCTTATTATTCTTTTTTGTATTTTAATGTAATGGGACCTAATTCACCACATCATGCTTGATTTTTGTTCAATGAAGGCCCATTTGGTTGACTTTCAACAGGTCAGCACGATAGCCACCATTCTTACCAAAGAATGGTCTGATATACCATTGAACACATGCTGAATGCATGTTGATATTTTCACAAAAGTTTTTTTGGCTAAAAAATGACCGATATGGGACGATACAAGGCTGATGCCGATACACCACCCCCATATGGTATTGTTGGCTGGGCCCATAAACCTGCCAATACCGACATTCAGAGCCATGGTTGGGGAGGTTTGTAGCTGTAATCTTGTACAACATATTTTTTGGGTTGTCCCAATGTTTCTGGCTTTATGGCTGCCTTATTAATGGAGTGATCAGTGGGTCTCTTGTGGTTGCTGTTGTTTTGTTGGTTTGTTCTCTTTCAATAAAATCGTTAGTTTTCAAAAAAAAAAAAAAAAGAAAGAAAGAAAGAAAAGCAAAGAAAAACTATCCAGGCCCGTGGATTAGATGCTTCTTATTTTTGCTTAGATGTTTGTTTCTTCATTCTTCATGTATTTTCATTAATGCATGCAACTTGTAGAATTTCTGATATAGTGTTACAAGGACATAGAAATCCCTTCCATTGAGATGCATGCAGTTTTGGGAAAAAAAGAACTTGAGAAATTAAGTGCTTCATCGTCTGATTCGCCTTTTGCTCGAGGAACATAGATTCTCTTGTAATGTTTGCAATTGTCTCACCAGGTTTGTTTAAAATGCGACACAAGCACCAAGCACCATAACATAATGGACATAATACAGATAGCATCATGTAATTGTTGACGCATATGAAGGATTAATGAGCATGTACTTGAGCATGACACCCCATGTGTCTGACTCGTGCTCGGCAATATGCCTGGCAACTGCTCCTCCATAAGTCTCCTTTGCTTGCTTTCCCTTTTGGGTATGCTGGGGGTTAGTACTGGGTGGGATCATCTTGGCACATAAGTGTTACTGATGTGAGCCTCTACCGTGGGCTTCCAGGAGCCTGGTTAAAAGAGGGAGGTTGATATCTGATGGGCTTGATTCTGAAACTTTTGCCAATGTACCTTTTAAAAGCAGACCCCAAATTGCTGGGAGAAGGCTACGATGACGGTGATATTGTTTTTTTTTTTTTTTTTTTGTTGTGAACTTGGAATCTAAAATCTGCAAATGTAATTTGTACTTATAATACTTCTAATCATTTACTTTTCATTCAGGGTAGGCTACAGGTGGATTACAAAGTTTCTTGCCCTTGGTTGTTACGCAATGTTACTAATGCCAGGTTTTCTACAAGGTTCGTTTTTCTGTGGAGACCTTTTTATTCAGAGTACTTGCCAGCGCATCTAAGGTGTGTTTGGATGCCAACCCAATCCTTGAATTGTTCCATAGAGACGTCCCTTGTCTGTCAACATATGTTGGGAGAGTGGTACCTTTTCTATTCTTTATTTGTTAGATAAGCAACTAAATTCTATTAAAGAGAAGCAAAAGGGGTACAGAAGAGGGTATCTGGTTGAATACATGACATGATGGAATGATGGGCTTCTACTGTATTCCCCGTAAATCATCTCATTTATGAATTGGGTGGGTGCCAACTGACAAGTCTAGGAATCTGTTGAAATGGGCCTGCAGTATGTTGCTTTAAGTCTTGTATGAGTTTCAGACTACTTGGCTATTTAAGCTTTATATTACTCAAAACAGTACTATTTTCTTTTATGTAGGATTCAGTCACTTGTCTTCTTTGGAAACAATCTCATTAGAAGGAATATGTCCTCAAAACCCATGCCTCTAAACGAGTTTAATTCTTTGCAGTTGGATACTACTATTTCTTCTCAAGTCAGGTCCGCAGGAGTGTAGTTTATGGAGACCAGCCAAGAAACAGGTACTAGGCTGTGGATGCATCACTTGAGATTCACTTTCTAGTTCCATGTTTTTGATGCGTTGAATTTGCACATCACACATTTCAATGGATCCTCTAACCAGCTAGCTGAAAATATTTTGATTTGCAGACTTGATCTATATTTACCGACAAATATTAATGAGCCAAAACCAGTTGTGGCATTTGTAACTGGAGGAGCCTGGATCATCGGGTGAGGTTTTAAGCTTATGCTTCAGTGGATCGTATCTTTCTGAATTGGCAGTAGAAATATGAATCCAAGAATTATACATTTTGACACCATATCTATCTTTTTGTGGATGAATTGAATCTGTTTATTCTGTGCTCATATCTTTGAGAGGTTTTGTGGTGCAGGTACAAAGCATGGGGTGCTCTTTTGGGGAAACAGTTAGCAGAAAGAGATATCATTGTCGCATGCATTGATTACAGGTATTTCTGTTGTCTTAATTCAAGGTTCTACAATTTTGTTGTCTGATCCAACATATGCACATACCTGTACACGTACATCAGCGCACACATGCAATCAACATGTTTCATGGTCCACATTTGTATGCAGAAATTTTCCTCAGGGAACCATCAGTGATATGGTGAAGGATGCATCTCAAGGAATCTCGTTTGTATGCAATAATATTGCTGAATATGGAGGTGACCCTAACAGGTAACAGGTATTCAGATTTTATTTATTTATTATCATTATAACTTTGGGTTATGAATGGACTTAGTGAATATTACTTTGAGAACTCTGCTAAGGCTACTCACTAGAGTAGGATCTTGTATCTTACTCTCCCATGTGAGTGAGATAATTTCCCTTCATCTGGGGAGCCGCACTAATTGCGTTTTGTGGCCTGAAAATCAGGCTCATCTAGTTATAAGATGGGCCGCATGAATACAACAAATGTGGAGCATTGGTCATTTCTATTTCAATTGTCCGTTTTCCACCCTCACCTGGCCTGCCTGATTATTGGATCAACTAAATTTTCGAGCCATGATACTGACACAGTAGGCCCTATTAGATGAACATTCTGGATCTTATGCAGACATACCGCATCTGATGGCACAAGAGACATTGGCACAAGTGAGGAGTGTAGGATTCAGGATCCTACTCTTGCAAGTAGCCTTGGCATTTCTCTTACTTGGGAGTCTAGTTACCTCGCATGTGCCTTCACACTGAAAGTTTCCATGTAAGTGGCTGTTCATGTAGGGTCTATTTGATGGGACAATCTGCGGGTGCACATATTGCTGCTTGTGCTCTGTTAGATCAGGCAATTAAAGAATGTGGAGAAGGAGATGAAACTAATTGGAGTGTTTCTCAGATAAAAGCTTATTTCGGTATATCTGGCGGGTAATTATCTGTTTATCTCAAAATTGCAAACCTGGTGTTTTTTGTCCTTCATCGTTCAACAGTCTTTGGAGTGGCTCTTGGTCATTGACTAAAATAACCAGTGTCCATCTGTACGAAGAACTAGCAGGCATACTTAATTCTCAAGATTACACTATTTGTGTTTTCTTCTGTCGTCATTTGTGTGCTAATTTGCAAGTTATGGTTGTACTTGAGACTTAATAGTATCTGCTGGCAATTGCATGAGCCCACTTTTGAGGTTGGATAGTGCAACAAAAGTTCAATAAATATAAGGGAGTAGTTTCAATACCTTATTGGAAGTAATGTAAATGCTACTTTATGGTTAAAGTAGAAGTCCTGGCTAACGTGGACAGACACATGTTTAGGCATTAGACATGGATATGGATTATCTAACTTGGTAGCTTTCACAGGTCAGATTTGCTCACTCATTTTCACCATCATCATTACTCGGAAAAATATTTTGAACAACGTAATATTGTTTTTTATTAGCATAATGTAATTATTTTATATAAAACATCTCAAAACATCAGATAATAATGTGATTCAGACTTGGATATCAATTATGTGAACAGTTATCTCAAAAATAAAATACAATAATAATGGATCACAAAGGATTAGCTTCTTATGAGCTGGCTCAAGCAGTGTTGCACACTCTGACACACATGTGTGAACGTGGCATGATTTCAGGAAGGCGCCATGCCCTTGTCACATAAAGTACAGGCACAAAGATGAGTTTGGCTGCTACAAACATTTGGAATGTCAGTGGTAAACTGGTAACAGGTGTAATGAGTTTGGTTGATACCTGAGCTGCATGTGTTGAGACCGTGGTTTTAACACTCGGACAAGTCCTGTGTGACTTGTCTGAGTTGACTCGGACTCGATAAGGTTAGATGCGGCGATTCACCCTTAACTCAGGTGAATCATGATTCGAGACTGGATGAATTGGTCTGAGTCACAGAGGCATTTAACCATTGTTCAAACTTGTTACACCATGATGCATAAGTGTCTTGGTGGCTTATGATGGATTCGAGAACACAGCCACTATTGTTTGTGTTACGCTGGAAGTCTTGATGTTCAGTTAGCTTCTTCGAAAAACAGAAGATTCAGCATTCATCATTCCCATTATCTCATGATGTCCTTTGTTGACAGACTTACCTGTTAGGTGCTTACTGTAAATTCTTCTCAAATCTCATTTAGGGATTTCAAATAAGACTTTTGAGTATACATTGGTGGGGCCCATGATCCTTCTATCCAGACAACTGGTCTGTTGGTCTCCAAAAGCCTCAAGGGTTGGAAGATCCTAGACACAACATGGACCTTTTCTGGAACCATTGCAGTTCTCTTCTTATCCGTCTCCTTGCAGGCTGCAGATTGAAAGGTATGGATGATCCTACGGAGTAGAATTTTGGACTATAGGGCCCAATAAACCTATCATATGGGTCATTGAACCGTGGGCCCCACTTGTAATGACCAAAAGCCCCACCCACCTTCTGTATGCTCACTTCGATCATATAATTCCTGCGCAGATAATCTGATCCTTATGGATATATGGCTATGTGTGTGTAACTGTGTATACAAGCATATTTATACCGTGTCCTTGCAATAGGTACAACATACCGAGTTTAGTTGAACATTTCCATAGACGAGGTCTATATCGTTCCATCTTTCTCAGGTACCAACTTTGTGGATTCTCTGTAGCTGTAAGCATGGATTATTCTTTTTTATCAATGCCTTTTTGCAAGTCTAGGTCACTTGCATTGTAGAATTCTGCTCAAAAGATTGTTTTGAACTGTTATTTCAGCATAATGGAAGGGGAGCAATCCTTGGATCGTTATTCTCCTGAAAGTATGGTGCGGAAAGCAAGTATCAGACATGCGGCTTCGCTCCTGCCTCGTATTATCCTTTTCCATGGAACTGCAGATTCTTCAATACCATCAGACGCCAGGTATCCTTTTTATTTTCTGAAAGGGACTGTGATGATGATGATGAAATGATCACTCTCTAATTCAAAAGAGGAATCTTATGGCCTTAATCAGGATATGTCCTGTTTTCATACATATAGGCCTCATGGGTTGGTGGTCTAAACATGGATTTGATGGGGCTCATGGTGGATTGGGATGCCCTTTTTTCTATTTTTTTTTAATAGAGGACAATCACTTCCAGCTCAGCAACTAATTGCAATTTTCATCATCGAATATTGGGGACGCCCTGGAAGTCACCTAGATTGGAAGATCTAACCCTTCTATATTTGCCATTGCCTCTATTAAATGTATAATGTACCATGGTGAGGTATGTGTGCATGTGGGAAATGATTAAATGAAAATGTTGAATTATTTGTGGGCCACTGTGATGTGTTGATGACATCCACTCTGATCATCAGGTGAGTTGCCCTTGTTTGGGCAAATGCAAAAATCACGGCGATCTGCGACTTAGGCAGTCCATATGACTGGGAAACAGTTGAGGGGGGGATGCCCACCCATGATTTTGTGGAGGGCCCACCATGTTGTGTGTATACCATCCAACACCCATTCACTTGAAGCATCTGCCCTAGATGAATGGGTGTCGCGACCATCAGGCTGTTTTGACACTCTGGTGTGCCCTATTGGAGATCAATGGTAGGTGTCCCTCCTAAACTGTTTTCTACTGTCTGACCCACCTCCGGAATTGATGGACTGGTCAGATGCCATCAACGCATCATGGTGGGTCCCCCCCCCCCCCCACAAAACACAGACATCCTTAACCATCCATCTACTAGCCACCTTAATGAAGGGGTTGGGATTGGGACCTTCTAATCTGGGAATTTCCAGTACATGCCCATGAGATTAATGGTTTCTGTCGCATCTCGCTTGTATGAAATCCTGCACACTAGAGCAGGACCCTATACTTCATCAATTCAAAATTCGGATGGTCGTCCACCTGACTCCATAAATGATGACTTCTTATACTACACATCCTCACAAATGCTTGGAGCTTGTAACATGGGACCACCATATACTGACACAATTTTCATAAGCAGTAAGGATTTCACTGATGCTCTTCGGGGAGCTGGAGTTCAAGTCGATTTAATTTTGTATGAAGGCAAAACTCATACAGATTTGTTTCTTCAGGTAAAAAATTCTTGCGGAATACATTTCTTTGTTCTTTCCCAACTGCAGCTTCACTGCGACCCATGCATTTATTGTTTCCTTTTTGTTCAAAGATGGTAACTGGTTTGGATGAAGGCTGTGTGTTTATACTTTATAGACTGAATTGAATAGTAAATCCTAATATATTTTGTTTTAGGAAAATTACAAATCTTGAAATATTCTTATAAAATAGGGGAAATTAAGATTTGGCGAAATCTTATGCATTAAGATCATCATTAGGACATTGCTATGTCATGGTCCCAAAATCAGATTGGTTGAATAATCCTAGCCCTTTTTCTGCAGTTTTTTTTTTTTTTTTTTTTTTTTCAAATAAGACCGTCGGATATTTTTCATTTTAACCGTGCTATAAATTTTTAGCAATCAGATAATCAAATAACTGGAATTTTGGGTTGATGATACATCTAATCTGGGAACCATATTTGGGATGGACTCATATGCCACATGTCCAATTTCTAAGCGCCTGTGTATCATCCATCACACTGCCAGAGTATCAAAGGTTCTCTCATGCATCAATGGTAGAGAAGAGGTCCACCTTTTGCTAAGCGAAGCCAGTCATCTGGTGAGCTCCCATTAAATACCAAAGTGTCTTCCCTATAGTATGATCCCAGCCATCCAAGCGTTGGCTTGAAAATGGACAGTATGGCAGATGGTCCCCGGTTAACAGGGCCCAATCTGATCGTGAGGAACATCCAACAGGGGAGGATTTTAGGTTTCTCCCATCTATGATGGGGCTGCCATATGAACTAGTTGGATCACCAAGGGGTGGGTCCCATGTTAGTATGGTGGTCCAAGCAAATCACTTCATGGGACATCTTGCGTCTCCTCTCCTCTTTTCTTGAAACTTGTTTTCAACGCTTGTTCTGTGCGGGTGCAATGCAGGATCCTCTGAGAGGTGGTAAAGATGAGCTGCTCGAAGATATAATTGCAGTCATCCATGCTGGCGATGAAGTGGCCCTTGCCAACGATGCAAGGGCGCCTCCAAGGCGGCGCCTCGTTCCCGAATTCATGCTGAAGATGGCTCATGATGTGAGCCCATTTTAAACATCTTGGGCTTCTGGGATTTATCCCAATTGAGAGCGCCCCGGAATGTTTGCTTCAATTTGTTGTTGTTGTTGGTGGTGGCGGCGGCGGTGCTGCTATTAGTCTTGTTTGTTCAATCTCTTCACATTTGTATATTTTATGTTGTGAATTCCAGCAATTTCTCATTATAGGCTTTTTAAATGTGGAAATTTTTGCTCCTTTAAGAAATGATGGTCCACTCATCAGGACGGCTACACCCTCTAAATCAATGGACAGATGATGGCATTGCTTTCTGGCATGCCCCGCTCAGTGAACAGATTTACCCTAAATTCTGCCTTAGTTGATATTTATAGTGTCAATGTTATTTAAAAATGACATGGAGGGAAAAGAAGTGTTCGTATGTGGAAGTTCCCATACAGCTTTATAAGGGAAACATTTCTCAGTCTTCAAGTTCTTTTGATTGTTTATAGGCCTGCCCTTATCATTTCTGTTGAAAAGGCAATCACTGATTTGGACTGCCCATCATTTGGGGCCTCATTTACACACCTGTCCTAAAAATCACATGGATTGAATGATCCTAACCATCTGATCAATGGCTTGTAAATAGACGGTAAATGTTTTATTAACGGGAAAAGGTCCAACAAGTCCATGATATGGTGCCCAACCCTCCCAAAATACTATTTGTAGGTAGGGCTACCAGTTGGCCGGGCGGGCCTACCGGGCTTTCAGGTGCGGCATGGTAGGAATATTTGGTATGAGGGCTGTACTGGGCCTAATTTTTAAAGCCGTTCATTAAGTGGCCTAGGGTTGGTCTATTTTGAGCTAGGCTCAGGCTTCGGTAGTGCATACTTATTTTGGGCCAAGCTTGGGTTCATTTGTTTCAGGCCATCACTTCGGCTATGACACTTGAACAGGTCTCAGCCCAGGCCCAGCCTCTTGACAGACCAATCTGCAAGCCACAAACTAAAAGATCAAGATTGGCCTATGGAGGAAAATTGAGGAAAATTTTGAGGCATGCTCCATCCATGGTGGGATACAGCAGATCAATGGTCTTGATTACTGAAGTGTGGGCCCCACTTATCCAAATTGTTAACCGATGCAATGATATGGGCCATTCATGTCCATGCAACGTATTGCTTGTCCTTAATGCATATTTAAATTTTCATTTACTCTATCCAGTGTTTGAAGTATTGGTATTACTACAAGTTTTGCTGGTCAGGATACGGAGACAACATTGATATTGCTGATAATATTGTTAATAAACGGAAATGCAGGGAAACATGGGAAAAATGGTGGATGTTTTCAGTGAAACTTCAAGAGAAACTAAAATATGCACATTTGCATATTTATAAATAAAAAAATGAAAACAATTACATATATAATAAGTTTCCATGTAATGGGATCCCAAAAGCATGTGTTGTTATAAGAAATTAGTCTAATCATTCCATCCATTCCATCATCCCGTGTAAAGATTATGTAGGATTACATCTTTGTGTGGCTCACTTAATACTCATCACCTTGATCCAAACCATCCAAATCTATCGTTAGACCGCAAGGCATGTGATCCATTCTTAGGTTACATTCTCATGATGTTTTTATGTGCATGTTCACGTACAACTGTGTTTGGGAAACATTTCTCAATTGAAATTCGGTTGATTGTTGATAGGGCTGGCCTTATCAATTCTGTTGAAAAGGCAATCACTCATTTGGCCTGTCCATCATGTGGGGCCTCAGTTGCCCATCTGTCCTAAAAATCAAGGGCCTGTTTGGATTCGCAGTTCGGATTGTATAGTACTGTATTAAAGGTCGATTTTGGCATTATATAATGTTTGAATTAGAGTTCGTGTTCGTGGGTTACCATGTCGGCGAATACATCAGAAACTCAAAATTTTCAAAGGGTAATAATCTATTTTCAGACGACACTGCATTGTGCGGTGCAGTCTATTGATTTCACTGTATTCTCACGCGAGAGAGTAGCTATCGCTTTGAAGATTTTTCTATTTATGGATTAAAAAAATTTCCTACACCAGCATCACCATAGATCATCTCCCTTCCATTGAATGTGGGCATTCAGCTGCTCCATTTCTTCTCCGAAGTGTGAGGTTCATCATACAGTTGATATTCTCTTCAAGCTCTTACATCAAACAGAGTGGAGATTCTATAAATCAGATCGGACGCCTGAAATCGTTCAGGTATATATTTCTTGCTTCTATATCATACTTGGATACGCAACTACGCTGAAACCATTACCCGATTTATGTTATTAGTGGATTCTAAGTCGGGAGTGCAAGTAGTCCCTTGGCGATGGGGTGTATACAGTCGGTGTATACACCCTCATATGTGAAATCCCTATTCTCTTTCTAGGTATCCCTATTCCGTTGACTGAGGCCACCATCAGTTAAATCTAAGGATGTCGAATCATAGGGTTTATACAATCTCCACCTGTCAGTGTGGAAGATTGGATATGACGGTTGCATGTGGCTGTTTAAAGGTAGGTTATAGTGTGTGGGTGGTAGAGTTTCTTTTGAAATTTAAGGGCTTTACATGTTTACTACCATGATGTTTTTTTTCTTCTTCTAAACCATCTACTCTTGGGAAGTTCTGTGTTTTCATAAGGGTGTGCATTATCCGGGTTGCTCAATGGTAGAGGTATTACTCATCTCTCCCTTGTTTATTAATTTGTCAATCTATCTTTTTGTCGAAATTGATTTGGAAGGGCCTTTGTTAAGATGACTCTCCTTTTAGAATATGTTTTCCTTATTCAACATTGTGTAGATTTTTAGAGCAAGGCATGCGTGCTATGATGGACATACTATCAGAGCTCCGATTTTAACTACCACTTCCTTAATCATCAATTTTAATCACTGAATCAATTCCTAACACCTAAAACTCGTCATGCGTCGATGCAGACAATAAACGTATTTGTGCTCTTTGTGGAAAAATTTTCATCTATTTACAATCTCTATTTCGAAAAGCAGGTAAGTAAAATTTTACTTGTGATATACCCATGCTTATCACAGTATAAGATGTTCATTGGCAGCTTTTAAAAAAATATTTTAAGTATATGTATATCAGTAAGTTTAAAATATACTTGTAGACATAGTTTTCTACTTTAAATAATCGATAACAATCGGTGTGTGTTAACGGAGTAACATGTTTTTCATGCTTGAATAAATAACTCTAAATAGAGATTCATGCTTAAATAAATAACTGCAAACAAAGATTCATACTTGAATAAACTGTAAACAGAGATTCATGCTTGAATAAACTGTAAACAAAGATTCATGCTTGTAATATTTCGATGATGATGGATGTGTAAATCAGCAAGTTTTAAAAAAACTTGTTAACACATGCATCACTTAAATTGACTTATTTTCTATAATGAATGTTATGGTATCATTTCTTATTGCTATAGATATAAATTAAATCATTGATTGTAATTCTCATTCAGATAACTTTCTACTCCAATAATCTCATGGCTTCCGATAGTGCGGAACATAGCAACGAAAGGTCCTTTGCTAGTGAATGGACTGATAATGAAGTAGCTATTGCATTAACAGCCATTGCAGCCTCTGCATGTATTATGGGGGTTGCTGAATATTATCGTCATTATTGTATTAAGAAAAAGCCCAAGGATTGTCACATTGAGAGGGATAGATTTATCAATGGAATAATAAGAAAGATCGATATTAATTGTCTTGCGTAGCTGAGAATGTGCAGGTACAATTTCTTCGAATTATGTTCATTTTTGAGAGATCAGAAACTCCTCTCTGATACTAAGAGATGCAGTATGGAAGAGCAGGTTGTAATGTTTCTACATACTATCGGACACAATGTACATAATCGTGTGATTAGTCATCGATTTACAAAATCTGGTGAGATTGTAAGTAGACACTTTACTAGGGTGTTGAGTGCTATAATCGGTCTATATCCAGAATATATGAAGTTTCCTATATTACACACACCCAAAGAAATATCCGATAACCCTTTGTGGAGTCCATACTTTCAGTTAATATTATACAAATGTTGGATGTCATTAGTAAAATTTTGCACAATAAAAGGAATGAACTAATCATGTGGTGCACGTTTGATTGTAGGACTACATCGGAGCCCTAAATGACACTCATATCCCAGCTTATTTGCCAAAAGAATCAAACTCAACTTTCAGAAATAAGAAAGGATTTCTGCCACAGAATGTTCTGGTTGCATATACTTTTGATATGAAATTTGTATACCTGCTTGCTGGTTGGGATGGCTCTGCATCTGATGCTCATGTCTTATAAAATGTACTAACCCATTGCCTTGACTATTTTCTTATTCCTCATGGTAATCATATATAGGGGGTGATTGTTTACATTATAGGAGTTTACATCTAAAACATAACTGAAACATATCTTGCAATGTGTAGAAAAATATTATGTTGTTGATGTTGGATATAGCATTCATTCGGGTTTTTGACACCCTATCGAGGTGTGCGATATCACTTGAATGAGTTTCGTAATGGAAGGAAGCCTGCCAATAAAAAATAACTTTTCAATTATCTCCACGCCCAATTGTGAAATGTCATAGAGCGTTCTTTTAAGCTTTTAAAAGGCTGCTTTCCTATTTTACATACTCCCTCAGTTCAAGTTTATAACTCAAGTGAAAATTATTATAGCTTACTGTGTCATTCATAATTTCATCTATGTTAGTGGTGAAAATGGACTGTCTGAGGCAATAGAGGATAGTGAAGACAATATAGAGGACGTTTCGCCATCCCCTGTATAGGTAACTACCGTGGAGGAAGGACGAGCGTTATCTCGGGTGACGGACTGTGCACGGGATGAGTGGGCAAGGAAGAGAGACGAGATGGCTGAGAGAATGTGAAATGACAGTATTCCACGCACAAGACGACGTATTTAGTTTTTTTGGTTTATGTACTGATCGCTTAGTTTAAACCAGGAATATTTTAACACATATTCACAATGTTGAGGTGACTATTATTATTATTAGCGTGTAATCTCATCATGTTTTGTTATGAATCATTACTTTTGTGCATCATCTGGCTGTAACTGTTATATTTCTATTAACATTTTATGCTTGTAGATAAAATAAATTTCCTGAGGAGCACATTGAAGGACTCAAGGAAAAAAAATGTAGAATCATCTCTTTTACAGAGGAGTGGTCCTTCAATCCAAAGCCCAAGTTCATCAACAGAACATCTTGCAACTCTCGAAAAAAATGTTACGCCCTCGCATAAAGGGCCATCACTAAAGAGTCTATTTAACCCGACGTGTAGGTTAGCTGATACTAGTAAAATTAGTAGAATATAGTGGTTTGACAACATGGATAATTCCTTGGTAGATGCCTTAGTGGAACAAGTAAATCTTGGACTGAAGAGTGATATCGGGTTTAAACTCGAGGCATACAAGGCAACAATCACGGAAATCCATGATAGTTGTGGCATATTACTAGAAAATCGTTAAATATCTAATCGTTTACGGACCTTGAAGAGGTTGTATTAGGCAATCAAGGACATGCTCAATGCCTCTGATTTTGGTTGGGACGAAGACAAGAAGATGGTTATCGCTATTGACGGTGTTTGGGAAGCCTATATTTCTGGTTTTAAAATTTGATGTTAAATATATTGTCTTTGTTTGTACAGTCGCACCCCTACGCTGAATGAGTGCGCGGAAAACACATTGATAGATATGACGACCTAAATTTATCTTCAGCAATGACTATGCATACAGTTCCTTTGCAAGCATGACTTACTCTTCTTCAATTTCAGGAAAACGACGAGGGCGTAATGAACATTCTGATAAAGGCTCTGAGGAGGAGGTTTCTGAGACCGTACATCTCTCATCCGATGATGAAGATGATCAGAGGCCTGCTCCCCACACTCGTGGTGGCGAGGGATCCATAAATCGGGCTAAGCGATATAACAAAAGCCTAATGGAGGCAACATTAGAATCTCGTCACAGTTGCTTAAATGCCAGTGACATATGCTGTCAAAAAAAGGGTAAGCCAAGTGAACAGATTGAGAACAAGATGGGGGAAATGGCAGAAGTTGTAAAGACCCTGACGATTACTATGGCGTAGGGCAAGAGTATGACGCGTGTGCAATGGCTACTTGGGATTCTGGAGGACGTGGATGGTCTTAGCCATGAGGACCAAATTCGGGTTGCAAGGGTTTTGCAGTCCGATTTAGTCAGTGTCGGATTTTTTTATGAAGATTGGACATAAAAGGAGAAATGAATGGATACAGAAAGTTATCCTTCATTACAGTGACCCAAAGTAAAAGTGAGCCACTTGTTATATATGTTGACAGTTTTGTTTTAGACCATCATTTTTTTTGTTGGATTGGTGTGGAAACTGTTTTACCCGAGCCTGAATTGGCTTGGTTGGGGATTTTAACTTAATACTCCGGGTGCCTTAATTACTGTTGGATCAACAATTCTAATTTTATAATTTTGACCTGCTTATATTGATTATGCTATTAATGAGAATGCTACAGGTTTTTAGCAAGTCGATTGGTTTTTTTGACTTGAACTGGTGGACAGTGTCCCACAGGTTCTGATTCATATAGGACATTGATCATGCACGTTGTGCATATTTCAGGGCTCATAGATTTATGGCAGTGACGTGTGGCTATTGAACTATTCCAATATCTGATTATTATGCATATCAGATAGATAATATTGACAGGATAACATTGAATTATTGCTTCTGATTCAAATTTTTAATGATACACTTCTGTCGTGGATAATTTTGACAGGATGACATTGAATTACAGTTTCTAATTCAGCTTTTTAATGATACAGTTCTGCTTTTGGGAATTTTGATAGATAATCTTCACAGGATAATATTGAATTTTTGCTTCTGATTCAATTTTGTATTGATACACTTTTGTCCTGCATAATCAGCATGAATAACATTAAATTACCGTTTCCAATTCAGATTTTTACTGATATAGTTCTACTTTTGGGAAAGTTTGATTCTCAAATTTCTGCGTCTGATTCATTTTTGTTCTGATACACTTCTGTCCTGCATAATCTTGACAAGTTAATATTGAAATATTGTTATGACTCAGTTTTTTATTGATACAGTCCTATACTGGATATTTTGATAGATAATATTAAGAGGATATCACTGAATTACTACTTCTGATTCAGTTTTCTACTGAAACGCTTTTGACCTTGATAATTTATTCCTAGATAACATTGATTTTGCTGCTTTTTATTCAATTTTTAACTGATAAGCTTCAACATCATGGATATTTTGCACTAATAATCTAGTTATTTACCAATTGTAGGGAAATGAACCGAAAGTTTTATGTGGTGTTTGTGGGAAGGAACCTAGGAATATATGACAAATGGGAAGATTACAGTACACAGGTTCACCAATTCAGTGGTTGCAAACACAAGTCCTTCAGGAGTTACGAAGATGCCATGAATGCATGGAATCAACACAAGGTTGGTTGATACTATTATTATCGTACATTATTAGATTTTATCCTCATAGCATTGAGTATTTCATCTTACTACTACTGGGATTAACAAATATTATGATTGTTTACTATATCATTTAGGCCACCGTCTTCGATCGAGCGGCCGAAAAGACACCTCACGGTGACAGTGTTCGTGCATCACATCGTCCGGTGACGATGGATACTGGGACGTGTGTACCTGCTCCCACAGAGCGAACCGTAATCAGTAATATGGTTCAGAAGATGGCAGACCTGAAAGAGTGGCAGCTGCTGGTGTTAGAGATGAACCAATTATCGATCGTTCACTTGTTGGTTTGCTGCTTGTTCTGTTAATATTATATGCAGCTGTTAGGGAGTTTATTTTATCATTGTTTATGTGAGTGTCAGGAGATAATAATTCCTGTTTGAATCATTCTCTTTTGAAGTTGTAGAAGTCGGTTTGAAAGTAGATATGATGGATCAGAGTGAACAGTGTTTTTTTTTTTGGAACATACCTTTGAATGGAGTATTCGAGTGACTTTCAGATTGGGTGGACCATCCGATCACATTTGCGTTTAAGATGTTGATTTTTTTTAGTCTTTTTTAAACATTTTTTCAAGGTTTTATCTCCCAGTATTCTACATCCTTTTTTCTATAGTATTGTACGGATTAAAAAAAGTGGGCCAGATCATGGTGGGTCCCACAACTGTATATGTACAGTTCGAATCGGATCCTATGTCAAGTCCAAAATTCTGATCAGACGAAATCGATTGGCTATTTGACCCTAATTGAAACTGCTTCTGACAACTCAAATAGATGGACGGTGTGGATGTGCGTGGACCTCATTGAGGGACCCACACAGAATACGTCGAATCAACTCTACTCTACCATGCACCATATTTCCTGCAGACACCTTTTGCAAGAAGTTCCCGCGCTAGTAACCCTAGTGGGGCCCACTGTCATGTTTGTGAATAATCCTCCTCGTCCATCAGTTCTGTGAGTTCATTTTAGGACATGTTGCCATTTTAGATGCCATCCATACCGTTAAAAACGTCATTCCTATTGGGATGAACTGAAAACAAAAATATTAGCATGAATCAAAACTTTTGTGGCCCCATCCCTATTTCAACTATGGACATCTAATTATCCTAGATTACACTCACTTGAGCTTTTGATACGGTTCAATTTTGGCAACTTGTACTAAAATGAAATCACAAAACTGATGGACGGGTAGGATTATTCACAAACATGATAGTGGGCCCAATGTGGGTTCCCATTTTGAAAACTTAAAAATAGTCACTATCGTACAAGTGTTATCAATATTATTATACGTATATACAATACGCAACCCTAATACGTCGTATCCAAACATTGATCGAGGAAGAATTTGTATACTTGCTCGAACAATACCTCCTATCCAAACACTGATTTATAGCATGTTGATTTGGATGTATTTTGAAATTGATCGAACGTATACATGAACAGTAGTTGGATACAATACAATACACCCTTATACGCAAATCCAAATACGCCCCAAAAGGATTGGATGATCCCAACCATCCCATCAATGGCCAGTAAATGGATGGTAAATATTTTATTAACTAGGAAAAGTCCAACAATTCCAAAGTATGGGGCTTATGCCTCCCAAAACGCTATTTGTAGGTAGGGCTGCAAATGGGCCGTGCTACCTTATTGGGCTTTTCAAGCCTGGCATGGAGATAAGGTGTAACGTCTCGAAAAAATCTGTACAAAGACCCGAGTATCACCTCAAGCAGAAATCACTAAGGACCAAATCCTTTAGAAATTATACGAAAATTAATTAAGTGCTAAACTGAATTAAACGCTAGATTAGCTTGAACAGCTTTTTATACGATCTGTAAGACCCAAAACTAGTAGGATCGCTAACGCTATATTGCCTAGAAACCTATGATCAATCTCAAAACCCAGTTGCTCTCGGGATCAGCTTGAAACTCCGTTTCGGACCTGGACCGCGCATTGAAAATCTGATTAACGTGAAACTATACGCTTATGACCGCCTTACTAGGCTTGACAACAATCTTGGAAATCAAGTCCTAATACTATCCAGAAAGGCACAACTTGATCCTGGAGCGAAGTGTGTGAGAAACGTGAATATCTTTAAGAAGTGAACTGAAACTTAAGTGAATTAAGCCGTTCGCTTGCAGGCCAAATCTAAGGATTCAGACCGTTAGATTCTAACCCAATTACACCCTCAGATCAGAAAAAATTTTCAACACATGTTAGTGTACTTGTGGCCCTGATCAAGTAATGGTGACCGTTGAACTGAATCTGATCCTCTGCGGTCGATCTGTAAATCTGATCGAACCGAAAACTTGACTTAAATTCAATGTCAGGGAACCTACTCCGGACTGTACGCAGAAAAGGGACCTCTAGATGTGCTCCGTTGGACTGAAATAGCCAACTTTTGGCTATAACCTAAGTATACCATGGCCCTGGGGCCATTCTCATAAGTTCTAGGCCTATATAAGGGCCTTAAACCCTCTCCCGTTCCATACGAATTTCTAAACCCTAGGAGAGAGAAGAGAGAAAAGAGAAGAAGAAAGTAAAGAGAATAGAGAGAGAGTTAGGGATTGTCGTTGGGATTCAATGCCACCGCTCCACGTGCTTAACTACCGCTTTCGTGTCGCCATACCGGCGATTTCGATCTTGTTGTTGGGTGAGAAATCCTAACCCTAATTTGATGTAGATATCCAAATAGAGTGATAGGCGGAATAACTAACTTATTTCATGCTATAGGTTGTCGTTGTGCCGTAGACGAAGACATAGTGTTTGAACTGAGTTTGTTACGAGTCTACCGGCGAAAGGTGCGGACTATAAACGTTTAGGTTATGGTTTTCAAGGCTTTCAATGTCAGCAATGATTATGTCTAACTTGATTACTATCACATGCCTAGATACGATGTTTTCTGCATATTACACATATATATGAACTATGTTGAAATACATGCATTTTATGTGTTTGTTGAAATATTTGTATGAGTATGGAATTATGATTTGTGCTTGCCATGATTTATGTTTGAGGGTACATGATTGTTGTACTTGTGGCAACTTCCTTGTGAAAGGATTTGTTATAATACCTGTTATAACTACTATATTACGTGTATGTTAATATGTGTAGCCTAAGCGTTTGATAAAACGCCTAAATGAGAAAATGCTTATTGAAATGTAATTGGTTAGGGTGTTGAGATATGATTCTCGATCCCCTTATCTATAGTTACAATGTCCATCACACAACCTATCTTATTACTACTTTTTTTATGGATGAATGCCGATGTATGTTAACATGTATTCTATGTGTTTGTTAAAATGCTTATATGAGATTCATATTTAAATTGGTTGCTACATGCTGCTTTTGATTAACACATGTGAATGTTATCATATTTGAAGTTTGATTGGGACAACTGCATCGTTCAACCAATCGGAAAAGTTTCTCGAGTGGTGGTCGAGGTCGTTTCGCTACACAAGACATGTTTGAGGAATCCGAGTCATACATTGATTGTCGACAATGGTTAGGCCACGCGAAGTGCTTACATGCTTCATGTCGATCAACTCAACGTACGCTCGTACTAGTCGAGCTTGTCAAGCAACTCGATTGACCTAATATATGTTCACCATAAATGGACGCTACTGCTTGAATATAAGGTACCAACTTTCCAGTGAAAAGCTCGTTTAACCTTGGTACCTCGATCCTTTAAGACTCATGAGCTAGACATGATGGTTGGGACACCGTGGTTGAGCTGTCGGCCTACGCCAGGGTGATGAGCTTCCCTGTAGTGTCCAGTGACCAACCCAGTCTCGTGAGCCGAATACAGTGGTATGTGATATTGTATTCGAGCTGTTGGCCTACGATTAAGTGACGAGCCATTCGTAGTGACCTCGAGCGTATACTTGGTCTACAATGAGGTAACGAGCCTTTCCGTAGTAACCTCGAGTATAACCCAAGCCTGCGCTGAGGTGACGAGCCTCTCCGTAGCGACTTGGAACCATCTATTGTATGTGACTAACTGGGATTGACGACCCTAGATAGATTATTGTTTGGGTAATTGATATAAAGGGAGGTGCCTTAGCTTCTCAAACACATTGTTTGAATAAACCTAAACAAGAACTTGGCTAACAGTATCATGCACCACATTACATGTGCTTTGGCGAGGAAGCGCACTTTTAAGGAGGTTGTCATGCGCGATCGTGAGATGATGTCGCTAAGGGAGTACAAGCGAGGGTATGCATCATTATCGCATACCATCCTTGCATTAACAAGAGTACTTATGATATGATTGATGTACTGCTTTATCATTACTGCTTGATTGAGTTGATAACATGTTAACCTTTGCCTTATACCTCCACTGAGTTGATCACTCAATCCCACTCTAGGATGGTATTTTAAAACACCAACCAGACACTGGTTTAGTTGCAGATGATTGCGATGCTTGCGAGGTAGAGCCTGATTTCTATGATGATAAGGAGGAGTTTTCCTATTTGCAACTTTCTGACGGGTCTATGTAGACCTGGAGTTGCATCACCGAGGCTACGGGGATATGGATAGATGATATTACACTTCCTCATTTTGTATTTTTTGGAACTAAACATGTAATTATTTAACTTGGTAACCTGTTCATACTCTGGGGACTTACAACCATTTATATGCTTCATATATATATCACAGTCTTCCACTTGCGTAATTTAACTGTCTCTGGAGTATGATATGTTGCTTTGATATAATCTCATTCATGTTTAATGCACTAATACAAACAACATTAATCACCATTATCTATGTTGCATAAGTGATGCATTAGAATTCGGGAATTGGGCTCCTGCTCGACCCATGATTTTCAGGACATTACATAAGGTGAGAGGGGTGGGCCAGGTTTAATTTTAAGCTCATTTATCAAGTGTACTGGCATTAGACTATATTTTTAGGGCCAGGCTTGGGTCGAGAATAATTATCTTGGGCTGAGCTTGGGCCCATTTGTTTCAGGCATCATGGGTCCGGACTGAGTCAGCCCTTTGCCGATTAGTGCTTGAACAGACCTCAGCCGAGGGCCAGGTCTGTTGACAGCCCATGCTGCAAGCCACAAACCGAAAGCTCAAGATTAGCTGATTGAGGAAATTTTTAAGGCATGCACCATCCACTCTGGGAAACAACAGATCAACGGTCTCGATTACTGAAGCATGGGCCCCACTTTTCAGAATTGAAACTCATGGTCATCCTTAATGCATACTTTTATTTTTCATTAATTCCCCACTAAACAAGCAACATTGCATGAAAATCATAAAAGACAAAACACCCACACAAAATTCAAAAAAAGAAAAAAAGAAAAAAAAGACGAGAAAGGGTATAACATAAGAGCTGCGCGCATCTATTCTTGTTAGTTCTTCGCAGCTGGTTTGCCACCTTTTCCCTGTGAAAAGATAGAAATTACAAGATAACTAATCAAATCTACAGTAAGCAATCCCTAATTAGTAGGGCTATTAAATTTAATGAGCCGGGTGGCCCCACAGGTATGGGCCCACGCATATAATTTAAGCCCATTTATTAATTGGGCCAGGTCTGGCATTTGTCTAAGATCTCAGCCGCCCATTTAGGGATTTCAAGGGATTTTTTTTCCATCATATATCATGAATGATAGTGCACACCAAATCAACGGCCCAGATCTTGCACTAATGAATGAGTGGTTGGGCTTCTGCTTGGCCCGTGCATAATCATCACGGACCGGGCTTGCGCACCTTCATGAGCTCGGGCCTAGGGTTTCTCTATACGGGCCGGGCTTGGGCAGACATCGATCCTGCTTTAGCTGGCCCATTGACAGCCCTACCAATTGGTGGGGCTTTCAATTGGCTTGGCTGCTACGTTGGATCATGGGCCACGCCGACTTGGGTTACTTTCTAGGCCTGTGGTCTGGGCTTGGGCCTTATTTTCAAGCCCAGTCACTGTCGTATACATCTGCATGAGGTACCGTTGGTACGCATGCATGTATATGTATGTATAGATGGATGCATGTGATTACCTTTTTCTTGGCTTCTCGCGGCTTCGGCTCGGCCTTCTTCGGGGCGGCCTTCTTGGCCGGAGCTTTGGCCCCACCATCGCCGCCCGTCTTGACGGGCTCTTTCTTGGGCTGCCCAAACAACACCTGAGAGCCCACAGGTTTCTCAGCTTTCACTGATGCCATCTTTCTTAGCTTCTAAGACTGAAAAATAGAGAGGATTGGCAGTTGGGGGATGTTTGGGTGAGCAATTGCAATTTCAATCACTCATATTTATAACTTCACATGGAATTAGATTCACAGCTGATGGAAGGAAAGGTGATATGGGAGAGGTATGGGATTTGGCCCATGTGGGCATGGAATATTATGAAAATTGCTTGGGAATTAGATACTCTGATTTTTTATTGCTCTGATACGCGTTAGGAGAGTCTGATTGAATGTGCTATATGCCCACGTACACGTTGTGTATCTTTTGCACATGCATGTAGGGGAATGATCACTCAACAATGCATTCGAGCTGTGTGGGGCCCACCGTGATGTGTGAGTGTAATCCAAACCATCCGATTCCCAAATTCAAACTGATCCATATTCTATTATTCAGGTGGGCCACGACGAAGGGAACAATAGAGGACATTAGGTAGTGTGGCTGATGCCCACCATTGAAACATCCAGATGGAACGTGGGAGCCTGCCATCTTTTGTATGTGCCATCCAATCCATTCATCAGGTGGGCCCCACCAGGATGAAGGGACGTTAAAAAAATTCAGGCATTCCAACGCTAAGGTGGGCCACACAAGGTGAATGCATACGTCTTAGGTGTGATTGTACATTGTCCCTTGTGTGGTGTCCCTCCTGAGTCTTTGATTGGGATGATTCTTTGTTAAGAGTGGTAAAATGAAGAGGCACGCCATATGCATGGTTCGGATCCCACGTAAACATCAGCAGGTGGACCCCACACGACTCAAATGTATGGTAATTAACACGCATTTGGACAATGAGACCATTCCCATTACAACGATGTGTGTGCTTATGTGAAGCAAGGCGCTGGATGCTCTCCACCCATCGCGATTGAAGAAATCACGATATGCACGCATCATAATGCATGCATATGATATCCACACCGTCCGTATGTTTCTTCCACTTATTCTAGTGGACGTTCCCAAAAATGAAGAAGATAAAAATTTCAAAATCTTATGTGGGTGGGAGACCACCTAGCATCCCGTTGGAAACTCCCTAGGGCTGACCGTGATGTTTATTTTCCATCTAACCTGTTCATAACATCACATAAACCTAGATGAAGGGAAAACATAAATATCAACTTGACGCAAAACTCCTATAGCAAGTAAGAAGTCGAAGTTTCCAATAGTAGGCTTTCAACCTCCACTTTTTCCTGTGGTGTGATCTACTTAGCCTTGGTTCTGACTACTTTTCGGTCGCAGGCCCTAAAATGATTTGTCAAAATAAATAAAATGTATACATTATGGTGGCCCCACAAAGTCCCGGACAGGATCGCTATAGCTAGGTCTTATCCGAGTAGTGCCGATCCACATCTTGAAAAAATGGCCACATGCATACACTATACATGGAACCAACAGTGAAAGGTAAAAGAATCCTAACATGAAATGATAAGTATGTTCTTTTTAGTATGGGCTTTAAATGTGTTGGGGATTGTGTTGTGGAATCACATAGAGATGAATCTAGGATAGTAATCCGAGAGCACCAAGCAAACACAAAGAGAACACAAAGATTTAATGTGGAAAACACTTTCGAAAAAAAACCACGGCATGAAGCGACATAAATCTACTATGAAAGCATAAATTACAGAGAGAAATGACTTATCCAATTTGAACAACCTCGAATCTCACCCTTTGTTATATCCTTCGAAACCTTAGAACTATTTAGAAACCCTCCGAAATAGTTTAGGAAATCGTAGAATATCTTAGAATGACCTTAGAATTACCTTATGAGCTCCTATTTATAGTTGGGAAACTCTAATTTTCGCACCGACTTGGAATAATCCGGAAATCGCCTCAAATTTACGCAGTCCGTGCACAATCTACATAACCACTCACTAGTCGAACCAGAGCTCGGGCTAGTCGAAGTGCACAATCTGCGTAAGCTCTGACTAGTTGAACCAGAGCTCGGGCTAGTCGAAGGACACTTCGACTAGTCGAACTCGTCCTTCGACTGGTCGAATTTCTCGGAAGTTCCAAAGTAACTTGTTGCTGGACTTTTACTTAAACTTTCTCGAGCTAGTCGAATTTCCTCATATTTAAGACATCTGTTAACAACAATCTTCATCATGTCTTCAATATTCAAACGTGTAGCTTCTTGACCTCTTCTCTTATCTCTACATTATATCATAGTTTTAATTAATGCTTCTCGTGCACACTCCGTCTTCCTTTTACGCCATCGCCAAGCTTAGAGAAGTTGCACAGAACTTGAACTTCTTTATAGGAATGACTTTGGTGAGCATGTCTACTGGATTCACGCTGGTGTGAATCTTCTCCAGAGTTGCACCTCCTTCTTCAAGCACCTGTCGGATAAAGTGGTGACAAACCTCAATGTTTTTAGTACGTGAGTGATAAATAAAATTTTAGCCAAATTGATAGCACTCTCGCTATCACAATTAATCGGCATGGCCTCCTGCTGAAGCCCCAACTGATTTATCATGCCTCTCAACCAAATACTTTCCTTAAATGTTTCTTTCACTGCCATATATTCAGCTTCGGTCGTGAAAAGAGCCACCACGAACTGAAGCTTCGACATCTAACTAATTGCTCCACTCGCTAGTATAAACGAATAACCTGAAGTTGAATTTTTGGAATCCATACTGCTTACGTAATCTGAATCTATATACCCAACCAACTTTGCTCTTGTCTTTTCAAAAGTTAAGACGTAGTCTTCTATTGCGCAGCACGCCAACAATGCAGTGAGCCTAGATCCAATCTCAGGCCTCACCCACAAACAATAAACAATAAGAAATATAAACTAGAAACAAATCAAAGTAATGCAAACAAACCACAAGACAAGATATACGTGAAAAAATTCCAAACTAGGGTAAAAAACCACGGATGAAAACTTCCACTATGAAGAACGAACAGAGATTACAAGGCAATATACTAACCTCTCCCTTGGAAGTACATAGAAAATCCCTTGCCTACACCTTAGAAATATTTCTCAATATTCACATTAACCCTAGAATAGCCCTAGGGACCCCAATTTATAGTTTTGGCAACTTCCCCATCGCACCCCTGTGAAAGGCGACACAGAAATCCGCAGTCCGCATCAAATTCAGAAAATGAATCTGCGTAACCACGACCGGTCGAGCAGACTGCATGACCGGTTGAGCTGACCCCACGACCGGTCGTGTATGGCCCACGACTGGTCGAGCACCTCGGACCCAAAAACTGATGCTCGCTAGAGTTCGAGTCATGTCAGTCCACGACTGGTCGAGCAGGGGGCCACGACCGGTCGAGCAGGGCCCACGAGGGCCCATGACCCGTCGTGCAGGGCCCCATATGTGGCTCCACTTCTCAACAATCTCCCACTTGGAAACACATCGCCATAAACCTTCGTATTCTTCATCCGGAGTGCATCACCTCCCAGTCTTCAAGCCTGAAGACCAATCAAAGCTGAACAGAGCTTCAGCTTCTCCCATGTGACCGCCTTGGTCAGCATATCCGCAGGATTCTCACTTGTATGAATATTCTCCAGAACAATCGATCCATCTTCCAGTAACGAACGTATAAAGTGATATCTGATGGCAATATGCTTGGTCCTTGAATGAAAGACTGAATTCTTAGCCAAGTGTATTGCACTCTGACTGTCACTGTACAGCTTGCAATTTGCTTACTTCTTACCCAACTCTTCCATGAAACCTTGCATCCACACTATCTCCTTGCACGCTTCTATAGCTGTAACATATTCTACTTCCGTCATACTGATAGATACTATCTTCTATAACTGAGAGACCCAACTGACTGCAGCACTACTCAAGTAAAGACATAACCTGTAGTGCTTCTTCTGCTATCGAGATCTCCTAGCAAATCTGAATCTACGTAGCTTTATAGCTTGATTTTTGATCCTCCATAACACAGCCCTATATCCACAGTACCTACTAGGTATCTGAGGATCCACTTCACAGCTTCCCAATGTTCATTCCCGGGGTTGTTCATGAACCTACTAACAACTTCCACTGCTTGAGCAATGTCTGGTCTCGTGCTCACCATAGCATATATGAGACTCCCAATAGCTGATGCGTATAGGACTTTAGCCATGTAGTCTCATTCCTCCTGCGTCTTTGTACCTTACTCCTTAGATAGCTTGAAGTGGTTCACTAATGGAGTGCTAACCGGCTTAGCACCTCCCATATTGAATCGATCAAGTACCTTAACTATGTACTCTGCCTGTGACAAAACCATTTTCTTGTTTTCCCTGTTACGCTTTATCCTCATGCCTAGGATTTGTTTTGCAGCTCCTAAATTCTTCATGGAAAATTCTCTAGACAGTTGTCTTTTGAGATCTGAGATGTCCTTCATGTTTGAATCGGCTACAAGCATATCATCAATGTACAGAAGAAGGATGATGTATGACATATCAAACTTCTTCAAGTAACAACAGTGGTCTGCATGGCATCTTCTAAAATTGTTTCCCGACATGAAACTGTCGAACTTCTTATACCATTGCCTTAGGGCCTGCTTCAAACCATATAAACTCTTCTTCAGTCTGCACACTTTATTCTCCTTTCCTGGTGCCACGTATCCTGTCGGCTGATGCATATATATTTCTTCTTCAAGGTCCTTATGAAGAAAGACTGTCTTAACATCTATCTGCTCTAGATGTAAGTCCTCTTTAGCCACTATACTCAAGACCATGCGAATCGTAGACATTTTCACCACAGGTGAAAATATTTCAAAGAAATCGATACTTGCCTTTTGTTGAAACCCTTTCATAACCAATCTGGCCTTGTACCGTTTCGAACCATCATGCTCCTCTTTCAGTCTGTAAAATCACTTGTTATGAAGAGCTTTCTTACCCTTGGGTAGAGTGACTAACTCTCATGTACGATTAAACTCAAGAGAGTCCATCTCCTCATCCATGGCCTGCTCCCACTTAACCCGTATATCCGACTGTAATGCCTCTTCAAAACACTCTAGTTCACCATTATTTATCAGTAGTAGATAATGTAAGGAGGGTGAGTATCGGACTGTGGATCTCCTCTCCCAAGTAGACCTCCTCACACCCAGTGTATGTGGCTCTGCCTCATAATGCTCCTGTGCATGATCATCCTGTGGCGCTGTAACACCCGTGTCCTGTAACTCTTCTAACTCTACGAATTCTTTCTCCTTGGCCTTATTTTCCTGCACACTGTCCTTATGCATCACTTTTTCATTGAAGACTACGTCCTTGCTTCTGATGATTTTTCTGTTTTCTGCATCCCAAAACCTGTAGCCAAAATCATGCTGCCCGTAGCCTATAAACGTGCACCTCCTGGACTTCGCATCCAACTTGTTTCTGTGCTCTGCATCAATGTGAACATATGAAGTGCAACCGAACACTCTGAGATGTGCAAGGTTCACTTCTTTCCCAGTCCACGTTTCTTCTGGTAGCCCACCATCCAATGGTGCTGAGGGACTTCTATTGATGAGATATGCGGCAGTATTCACAACATCTACCCAAAAGGTCTTGGGCAACCCTGCATGTAACCTCATGCTCCTGGCGCGCTCAAGGATGGTCCTGTTAATGCGCTCAGCCACACCATTCTGCTGCGGTGTCCCTGGAATCGTTTTCTGATGTTTGATTCCATTTGCTGCACAATACTCCTCAAATCTCTTATCACAATATTCTTCCCTATTATCAAATCTGAGACATTTTACTGTTTTACCTATCTCGTTTTCTACCATAACTTTTCACTTCTTAAATACATCAAATACATCAGATTTGTGCTTTAAGAAATAGACCCACAGTTTTTTACTAGCATCATCAATAAAAAAATAAAATAACGTGAGCCACCAAGAGATAATACCTGTGTTGGTCCCCACACATTAGTGTGTACAAGCTCCAACAGATGCGTCTTTGGAGCGCGTCCCGTCTTCTTGAAGCTTACCCTCTTCTGCTTGTCATACACGCAGTCCTCGCAGAATTTCAAGTCAATAGACTTCAGCCCCAGTAGCTTCCCTTTTGACAATAACACTTTTATCCTTTTCTCACTCATATGTCCCAACCTCTGATGCCATAACTGCCCATTCACTCCAATTGATGCGACTGAGAGCGAACTATACGATCCTAAAGTCACATATAAAGGCCCTTCCTTTTTGCCTCGAGATATCACCAGGGTACCTTTTGTGATCTTCCAGGAATCACTGGTGAATGTCGTCACAAAACCAGTATCGGTCAACTGCCCCATTAAGATCAGATTCCTTCTCAAACTCGGTATATGTCTGACATCCTTTAATTTCAAAACTGTTCTGTCTTTTTGATTTACATGAACATCCCCCTTTCCAACAATACTGCATGGCTCGTCATCACCCAGGTAGACTTTCCCAAAGTCACCTGACACATAATCACGCAGAACTTCCTTACATGAAGTGACATGAAACAAAGCACCCGAGTCTATAATCCAAGACTCATTCCTCGCATCAAGAGACAAAATCAACGCCTCTGTATCACTCTTCTCAGATAAATTCACTGAATCCTTCCCACCTTGAGAGCTTCCTTTTTATTTCTTAAGCGCCCTGTAATCACGTTTCATGTGCCCCTTCTTGCCGCAATGCCAACACCCGTCTTTGTCTTTCAGTCCCTTGGACTTCTTCCTCGACTTAGAACGCCCGTGTTTATTGCCTCCTTTATTCGGCGATCTTCCTCTTCCTTCAACATTTAGAGCATTTCTTGAATCTCCTGAAACTCCTGATGCCTTTCTTGTAAATTCTTCGCTGAGAATTAGACCGACATCATCAAATTTCAGCTTTGTCGACCCTAAAGAATTGCTTACAACAATCACCAAACCATCCCAACTGTCTCATAAACTAAATAAGTCAATAGAGCCCTGACCTCATCCTCAAAAATAATGCCAACGGATTCCAACTGGCTCGTGACTATATTGATCTCGTTTAGATGTTCAGCCACGCTCCCACTGACATTTTTATGTTGAATAGTTGTTTCATAAGATGAACCTCGTTGGACGCTGAGGGCTTTTCATACATGGTGGCTAGGGCTTTCATAATTTTTTTGTAGTTTTCATCTTGGATATGTTGAAGGCGACGCTCTTAGACAAAGAGAGTCTGATCGTTCCTAAAGCCTTCCTATCCAGTAAAAACCATTCATCATCTGTCATCTTTTCTGGTTTCTTCTCTTTTCTTCCTAGAGGAATATAGAGGTTCTTCTGATACAGATAATCCTCCATCTGCATCTTTCAGAAGGCAAAGTTTAAACCATCAAACTTCTCAATTCTAGTTTTCCCTTCTTCTGTCATCGCTCCCAATAGAACTAAACCAATAGTCCTGATACCAGTTGTTGCGCAGCACGCTAACAACGCAGTGAGCCTAAATCCAATCTCAGGCCTCACCCACAAACGATAAACAAGAAGAAATATAAACTAGAAACAGATCAAAACTATGCAAACAAACCACAAGATAAGATATACGTGAAAAAATTCCAAACTAGGGTAAAAAACCATGGATGCAAACTTCCACTATGAAGAACGAACAGAGATTACAAGGTAATATACTAACCTCTCCCTTGGAAGTACATAGAAAATTCCTTGCCCACACCTTAAAAATATTTTTCAATATTCACATTAACCCTAAAATAGCCCTAGGGACCCCAATCTATAGTTTTGACAACTTCCCTTTCGCACCCCTGCGAAAGGCGACACAGAAATCCGCAGTTCGCATCAGATTCAGAAACGAATCTGCGACCGGTCGAGCACCTTGGACCCAAAAACCGATGCTCCCTGGAGTTCGAGTCATGCCAGTCCAGGAATGGTCGAGCAGGGGGCCACGACTGGTCAAGCAGGGCCCACGACCGGTCGAGCGCGGCCCCAGATGTGGCTCCACTTCTCAACAGTCTTCTGTACCTCAAATGTATCGAAGTAACCATCTCACCGCCTCCCAATGTTGCTTGCCGGGGTATTTGCTGACAACACCGATTGCCTGTAAAATAACCAGTCTAATATAGACTATGACATGCACTGCCAACCGCATTCGAACAAGGCTCATGAGACATATCCTGCTTTTCCTCATCAGTTTTGAGACATTGTTCTAAGGAAAGCTTGAAGTGAGCCACGTAGGGAATGCTCACCGGCTTTGCTTGGTCCATCGCATACTTGATCAATACATATCAACTTGACGCAAAACTTCTATAGCAAGTAAGAAGTTGAAGTTTTCAATAGTAGGCTTTCAATCTCTACTTTTTCCTGTGGTGTGATCTACTTGAGCCTTGGTTTTGACTACTTTTTGGTCTCAGGCCCTAAAATGATTTGTCAAAATAAATAAAACATATACATTACGGTGGCCCCACAAAGTCCCTAACAGGATCTCTATAGCTAGGTCCTATCGAAGTAGTGCTAATCCACATTTTAAAAAAATGGCCACATGGATAGACTATACATGGAACCAACAGTGAAAGGTAAAAGAATCCCAACTTGAAATGATAAGTATGTTCTTTTTAGTATGGGCCTTAAATGTGTTGGGGATTGTGCTGCGGAATCACATAGAGATGAATCTAGGATAGCAATCCGAGAGCACTAAGCAAACACAAAGAGAACACAAAGATTTAATGTGGAAAACCCTTTCGAGAAAAAACCACGGCATGAAGTGACATAAATTCACTATGAAAGTATAAATTACAAAGAGAAAGGACTTACTCGATTTGAACAACCTCAAATCTCACCCTTTGTTACACCCTTCGAAACCTTAGAACTATTTAGAAACCCTCTGGAATAGTTTAGGAAACCTTGGAATATCTTAGAATGATCTTAGAATTACCTTAGGAGCTCCTATTTATAGTTGAGAAACTCTAATTTTCACACCGACTTGGAATAATTCGGAAACCACCTCAAATTTACACAGTCCGCGCACAATCTGCGTAACCTCTGACTAGTCGAACCATAGCTCGGGCTAGTCGAAGCGCACAATCTACGTAAGCTCTGACTAGTTGAACTAGAGCTCGGGCTAGTTGAAGGACACTTCGACTAGTTGAACTCGTCCTTCGACTGGTCGAATTTCTTGGAAGTTCCAAAGTAACTTATTGCGGGACTTTTACTCGAACTTTCTCGAGCTAGTCAAATTTCTTCATATTTAAGACATCTGTTAACAACAATCTCCACCATGTCTTCAATATTCAAACGTGTAGCTTTTTAACCTCTTCTCTTATCTTTGCAGCACATCATAGTTTTAATCAATGCTTCTCATGCACACTCCATCTTCCTTTTACGACATCACCAAGCTTAGAGAAGTTGCATAGAACTTGAACTTCTCTGTAGGAACGACTTTAGTGAGCATGTCTGCTGGATTCACGCTGGTGTGAATCTTCTACAGAGTTGCACCTCCTTCTTCAAGCACTTATCGGATAAAGTGGTGACGAAAATTAATGTGTTTAGTACGTGAGTGATAAACAAAATTTTAGCCAAATTGATAGCACTCTTGCTATCACAATTAACCGACACGGCCTCCTGCTAAAGCCTCTACTGATTTATAATGCCTCTCAACCAAATACTTTCCTTAAACGTTTCTGTCACTGCCATATATTCAGCTTCGATCGTGGAAAGAGCCACCACGAACTGAAGCTTCGACATCCAACTAATTGTTCCACTCGCTAGTACAAACGAGTAACATGAAGTCGAATTTCTGGAATCCACACTGCCTACGTAATCTGAATCTACATACCCAACCAACTTTGCTCTTGTCTTTTCAAAAGTTAAGACGTAGTCTTCTGTACCTCGAATGTATTGAAGTAACCATCTCACCGCCTCCCAATGTTGCTTGTCGGGGTATTTGCTCACAACATCGATTGTCTGTGAAATAACCGGTTTAATATAGACTATGACTTGCACTGCTAACCATATTCGAATAAGGCTCATGTGACATATCCTGCTTTTCCTCATCTGTTTTGGGACATTGTCCTAAGGAAAGCTTGCAGTGAGCCGTGTAAGGAACGCTTACCAGCTTTGCTTGGTCCATCGCGTACTTGATCAATACCTACTCAAGGTATTCTACCTGAGACTAAAGCCTACTCCTCTTCCAGTCTCTATAAATATTAATGCCGAAAATCATCTTTATAGCCCCTAGATCGTTCATCTCGAATGTCCCTCATAATCGAGTCTTCGGTACGTTGATTTCAGACATATCATGACAGGCTATCAACATATCATCAACATACTATTTCTGGATGATGAACGTGCCATCACCCAGTGTCTTGCAATAAACGCAGTGATTGTATTCACTCCTAGAAAATTTTCAACTCACCATGAAGAATCAAAATTTTATACCATTGCATATGCGACAGGTCGTACAACGACCTCCTGCAAACCTTTGTTCTTTGCCCCTTTAAACTTCGAGCCGCTTCGGTTGCTTTATGAAGAACAGCTCTTCCAATTTCTCGTGCATATGTGCAGTCTCTACATCCATCCGTTCCAGCTCGAGAACGCATTGGGCAACCAGTACCAATACGAATCTAATAGACATCTATTATACCATCGGCACAAATATCTCTGAGAAGTCGATCCCTTCTCTCTGAGTATGACCCTTCGCTACCAGCCTCGCTCTGTATCTATATTATATCCTTTTCAAGATCTACTTGCATCTAATAGCTTTCCGGCCCACTGGAAGCTCCACTAGATCCCATGTATTGATCTGGTATAATGAGTACCGTCACATCGTTTATAGTCACCTTCCACTTCTCAGCATCGGGCTCACCTAGAGCCATCTGAATAGTAGACGGATCCAATTCGTTTGTAACTAGAGCATATGCGATATTAGAGTCGTCCATATACCTTGCATGTAACCTGCGATTATGCGGTGTGATTATTCTCACAGGTGGCTGCTCCACCTGCTCCGTATCTCTGTTCACGTGTCTCAGCCTTCATACCCTACCTGCTCATGTGGTCATGCCTAACATGCCACACATGTGCGGAGGTGGAATCCGCTAAAGCCATTGCAGCTCCACTTATTGAAGTGCTCCCGATCAACTAGTAAATGTTACCGAGTCGTTGTGCTTTCATGATTACAAGTGCCCCCTTAGATACTTTAAGGACACCATCAAGACTAGTGAACTCTTATCCTATAGCCTTGAGTGCACCGAGAAAAATTAGACTTTTCTTCATATCAGGAACGTGCCTCACCTCATTTAGGGTACACTTTGTCCCATCAAACATCTTGATGCACATCGTACTAACAACCACAATATTACAAGCAATGTCATCGCCCATAAACACTTGTCTACCATCGCGCTCTTTTTAGCTGGTGAACCAACTCTGATGAGGAGTCATGTAAAAAGATGCTCCTGTGTCTAGAATAAACTCGTTCCTATGATTATTGTATAAGTGGCCGATTATAGACATGGACAAAACATCACCTTCACATCCACTTGTATATTCATCAGACATGACAGCGTTGGCCTCCCTGGATGAAGCTTCAGAGTCTTCTCTCTTTGTTTTAGAATTTGTACAATCCATCTTCATATGTCCAGTCATCCCACGATTTCAATACTTTAACTTACCTTTGTCTTTGCCCATGGACTTAAACCTTGACATTGAAGATGCTGTACCTTGTTCAGAATTTCTGCCTCTCGTAAACAGTGTATCAGAAGATGTCCCTTTGCCACCATGTATCTTTCTCATGGCCTTCCCTTGAAGGGCTGAGATAACGGTGTCTATACTTAGGGATTTATTTGCTATGCACAATGAGTCCCTGAATGACTAATATAATGGCGGTAGAGTATTCAAAAATATATATGCCTGATCTTCATCTTTGATCACTTCTTCCATGTCCAGCAATTTGCAAATCAGTTTATTAAAATTACTAATGTGGGCCTCTTCATCTCCACCCTCTGCCAATCTAAAGGTAAACAACTGTAGCTTCAAGTGTAGGCGATTCTCAGTGAATTTTTTAGCATAAATATCTTCTAACTTTGCCCATAAACCAGCTGTAGTTTTCTCCCTCAAAACATTATAGAGAACCTCATTCGTGAGACACAATCGGATCGAGGATAATACTTTTTTTATCAAGAGTATTTCAATTATCATCAGTCATAGTCGGCTTTCGCTCCTCAAGTGCACTATCTTCACCTTGATTGGTTAAGGAACTGATCATCTTGATCTTCCATAACTCAAAGTTATTTTTTCCTGAGTACTTCTCAATATCATACCTAGTGCTTCCCATTGATGCTAATCTTGCAAATTCAAATCTGTGTCCCAATGATTGCTCTGATACCACTTGTTGGGGATTGTACTGCGGAATCACACAGAGATTAATCTAGGATAGCAATCCGAGAGCACCAAAGAGAACACAGATTTAACGTGGAAAACCCTTTTGGAAAAAAATGAAGACACAAAGTTACATAAATCCACTATGAAAGCATAAATTATAAAGAGAAAGGACTTATCCGATTCGAACAACCTCGAATCTCACCCTTTCCTACACCCTTTGAAACCCTAGAACTATTTAGAAACCTTTTGAAATAGTTTAGGAAACCTTGGAATATGTTAGAATGACCTTCGAATTACCTTAGGAGCACCCTAGGAGCTCCTATTTATAGTTGGGAAACTCTAACTTTTGCACTGACTTGGAATAATTTGGAAACCGCCTCAAATTTACACAGTCCGCGCACAATCTGCGTAACCTCCAACTAATTGAACCAGAGCTCGGGCTATTCAAAGCGTACAATTGCATAACCTCTGACTAGTTGAACCAGAGTTTGGGCTAATTGAAGTGTCCTTTGACTGGTCGAATTTCTCAGAAGTTCCAAAGTAACTTGTTGCTGGACTTTCACCCAAACTTTCTTAGGCTAATCAAATTTTTTCAAATTTAAGACATCTGTTAACAACAAAATGACAATTTTTCATTGGCATTGTATACAACGCATTTACTACCCTGCTGGATGCTATCTACTTCGGGTGGCCATAGTCAATGAATGTTGCGCCTTGTCTTATGTATATGCTCATGTGAGGCTTTAAATCACCGTGAGTTCTTTAGTTACTAAAAGTATCAGGTGTCTATTTATGATTTGAATATATATATATAAGTAAAAGGAAAAAACAAAAAACAAAATCTCAACTCTAAGAGCATTGCTACCATATTATACATATCAATCATCGCACTACACTTTGCTAGAGTATCAAAAATTCTCTCCCACTTTTCAATTCGGGGCCTATCATGGTACGCTTCAATTAGCCGTTGAGCATTTGCAACTTGGGCCAACCTAGCCCAGCCCAACCTAAACAAACCTGACCAGACCCAAATCTCAAACCATGTCCTTTTCCATATCACCCAACTTGAAAAATGGATCAGATCCCACTCAAATTTCTGGATTTTAGCAATAGAATCTAATCTAGACCACTGACATGAAGATCCCCACTGTCGGAGCCGGGTCAGGTGCATACATGTTCGGGCCAGGTCAGGCCGGGTTATTCAACCAAAGTCAAAATAGGGTCCACCAAGCTAGTTTCGGTGGAGCCCTAAGACGACAAGTGGGTTGGGCTGGCCAGGCTCAGCCCAACCCTGATTTCGGCCGGATTTTAACTGATCCTAGAGGCCTTTGGGCTGGACTTAGTTTTGCAGAAAAATGATGGCCCATTAGTTGCATGGCAATCTAAACGGCCCATTTGTGGAGGAAGCATAACTGAAAAATTGACCATTTTTTCTCTTTAAATTTGGAACATTCACTATCTTACTTTTAACCACCATTTGGTAGCCATAATGTTAACTTTAGATATATGCTCCATCCACAATGGGACCCACAATTTAGATGGTCTGGATAGTTGTACATCAGCGACACATGAGGGAATGCGTCTATAGTGGACAACAGCGGAGCTCGATAATTGATGTGTATTCGAATCACCGGAGCTGGTAATAGCCCTTCTCCATAAAGTCACCCTCCATGTGGAGAGTAGATTAGGTGGGACCCGGTCTCGAATTATTTTAGATCTTAATCCCAAAAATGAAGCATATCCAATTATCAAGTGGACAATACCACAGGAAACAGTGATGATTGAACACCCTACCATTAAAAACTTATTAGGCAGCACCTCATTGTTTCGATAGTGCTTATTTGCCATCAAAACTGTTGATAAGGTCTCATAAGCCTGGATGAAGGGGAGAAAAAAAATATCAGCTTGATCCAAAACTTTTGTAGCTCATTAATGGTCAATCACTACTATCAACTGATTTTAGATATATGCTACATCCACAATGGGACCCACAACTTAGATGGTCTATATAGTTGTAAGTCAGCGACATGTGAGGGAATAAGTCACCACCATTATTCTAACGGCACAAAAATATTATAGGAGTACTCTAGTCCATCTCCATGAAGTCAACCTTCGTATGTGGCTTCATCGGCAAAAGTCGCCTTCCACATACCTATGTGAGGTAGAGCTGGGCATTTCAGATCCGATCTGGTGGATCCAGCCCGATCTAACCAGATCCGACCCGATTCGAACCGAACCGACAGTCTAAATTGGTGCGGATCGGGTAGCCTCATCCAGATCTGAAATCTTTTTTAGTCGAGTTCGGATTGGACTTGATCCAACCCGATATGATCCGATTGGATCCGATTTGGACCGATCTGATCTGGACCAGATGTATTTGATACACAGGCACTCAAATTAAGTCACAATCCCGACTTGATACAAAATTGTAATTGCGGTTCGATTCGATAGTACATCTAAACGCGTCCTTAGAGCTCTGAAATGGGTTCCATGCTTCTAGCTATTTACCTTTGTAGTGGTAGACAAGAACCTCCTATTTGAAATTACAAGAAAAGGCAGCATCTTTTCTGCAAATCCTAGCGAAATGAGACTGTATGACTGGAATTTCAAGAAAGACAGGCTTTAAAAATTCACAGATAGAGATTACTAAATTAGGGTTTTGGCATAAGTATGTGGAGGCGCAGGAAGAAGATGAGATGAAATTGGAAAGAGGAGTTGTATGATACTCCCGCTCCGTATGACACTTAATACACAGGCACTTCAATATTGCATACGTGACATATATTAACTCACATCTGGACCGATCCGAACCATGCCCAATCCGATCCGACTCGGTTTTCCTGATCGAGTCGGACTCGAATCGGATCAGGCAATCCACATTTTGGATCAGTCTGAGTCAGGTGACCCAGACTCGGTCTTGGATCGGATCGAGTTCGGGTCAGGCAATTGAGCTTTCGGATCGGATCGAGTTGGACCCAATCCGATTCGATTCGGACCGATGCCCAGCTCTAATGTGAGGTATAAAATCCTCTTCTACACGTTTTTCTTATGTATATTTTGGTTGATTATTGTGGAATATTTCCTACCTTTGTGATGAAGTGATGTAAAAAGTAGATGTTTTAACAAAGTGATTGTAAAAAGTAGATTTCTTTGGTGGGAGAGGGGATTATGCGTTAGTGTTACTACGAGGCCACCTTGATAATGTGTTATAAATCAATGCCATTTGTTGATGCAGAAATCTGGTTAGCCCTACCTGGACTGGTGAACTTGCACAAAGAACAGGTAAGGAAGAACCTGAATCGTGCAAGGGACCCTCCGATGCTTAATTCAAGTATGGAATATGGGTCTCAGTCGAATGGAGAACCTTTGGGCTAGAGATTGTGCGTACCTCTCACCATTGGGGGTACCCTTATTTATAGATGGGGAGAGGCGGCAGCATAGAGGGCCTTTCCCTGTTTGGCAGGGATGAGTCATAGTAGGATTCAGACTCCTTGTTTAGTGGGAGGATCTTTCTAGATCCTTGGTTAGAATCCTGGGTAGATCCATATTGGAGTCGTTCTCTTGAATCTTTGGCTGAGATTGCGGATAGACGCGATTGAGGTCAAGTCAAATATAATCGATAGTGGGTCTTACCAACCTGAGGCGCACCGACCTGAGATGTGCCGACTTGAGTAGTTGTTTTCTTGTAGTGCATGATCAACCAACGACTATTCCGACCTAGTGTTGAGAGACCAAGCTCGACCTCTCTCTACACTTGGTCGGGGAGATGAGGGTTAGACGATTGGGTCGTGCCTGCTGTCATTTGAAGCGCTGATCTGGCTTGCATTAGTTGGTCGGTCCATTTTTCCCATAACGCCATCCATATGTTTTTCTATCTTATTTTAGGACATGGTCCCAAAATATAAGCAGGACCACACCATAAGAAACAGTGCTGATTGAACTCTCACCATTAAAAACTTCCCAAAGCCCACCGTAAAAAAATAATAATAATAAAAATAAAATAAAAAATAAAAATACAAATAATGTAATGTTTATTTGCCATCTAACCTGTTGATAAGGTCAAACAGCTCTTGGTGAAGGGAAAATATAAATATAAGCTTGAATCAAGACTTCTAGAGCCTAATGGTCATTCGTCTCTTTTTTACAATGGTGTGGTCCACTAAAGATTTTGATCTGCTTAAATCTTTTAATAAAATCATTAAATGAGATGAGAAAATGGATGGAATACTGGGATATACAAGAAATTTATCAAGGTGACCCACACATGGTAAGGGTAACACCCACCCAGTTAGCAACTAATATGCTCTCATATATTATAGGTGTGTTATGAAGTGATTGTAAAAAGTAGATTTCTTTTTTGCAACGAGGTGGTCCTAAAAAATAGATCTCTTTTTCAGCGAAAAATATTGTATCTTTGCAATAAAGTCATATTAAAAGTAGATCTTTTTTGAGTGAAACGTTCCATGTGAGTCCGATCGCTATCAATTTTAATAGCTTGAAAAGGCATGTCATATCATTTCACCTTGGTTTAATTGTTTGGAATCGTCTAATTGCATAGCAATTCTCGATATGTATGGTAGAGATATACATAAGATTTTAAGTAGCTCTAGATACAATTTTCGTGTTCTTGATTTTCAACAAGAAAGCTACATGGAGAGATGGGAAATTATATTTTTATACTACCGCCCCGAACGCACGTTGCTTTAAAAACAAGAAGCACCATAGATCATAATCCCGTTGGTCTATTTCAATACGATCATATCTGCTTTCTCCGCTTATGAGAAAATCAAACACATTATTATTTCACATTTAGTAATCTTCAACATTTCCATATAACAAGTTTTATGATATATATACAATTTTTAAAAAAAAAGAAAGATTACAATAATTAAACAATAATCCATTGGTCTATTTCAATACTATCATATCTGCTTTCTCCACTTTTAAGAAAATCAAACACCTTATTATTTCACATTTAGTAATCTTCAACATTTGCATATAACAAGTTCTATGATATACATACATTTTAAACAAGAAAAGAAAAGAAAAGAAAAAAAAAGATTACAATAATTAAACAACACCTAAACCCTAACACGCATCACCGACCAAACCAAACGGGTTTGAACCCGAAAACCATTACACACCGCACCGCACCGTCGGCGTATAAGAAATCTTCTTCCCAAACAATGTATTGAAGTCATCCCCCAAAAATCAATTTGAAGAACACAATTTTGATTAAGGATGTAATCTTGTTTTTCCAACCCTTAATCTTATTTGGCCATGATTAATGAAGTGGGCCCTTCCTTAAAGCCAAATAAGCCACAAGCCTATACCCCACCAACATCAGGGTCAAGGCCATCAAATCATAGCCCTTATTGCCAAGGCCCAGATGCTTGATGATTGGGAAATCAGCAATCTTGCATGTGACCCCTGGCCCACACTCATAGTAATCATGATCAGTGTATTGCACTCCTAAGAGAAGCTTGTAGCAGTAATAACTCAAGGAAATGTATTTCAGCCATGCGATGAACGGTGGGATATGTTGCACGTAGTATCCACCTGCTAGAAGGAATGTGAGCATGATCACGGACGCTAACGTGGTTGCTTGCTTGACGTCCATCAAGACGGCCCCAAGAGCCAGGCCCAGTCCTTGGGAGACTAGGACGTTGTAGAGGATGACAAGGACGGTCAGGATGAAGTTGGTCGGCGACGGACTGAGGCCGCCCATCCAGTACGTGATGATCATGAAGATCGTTGGGAGGATGAGTTCCATTGGCAGGTCGCCGGCCATGCGCGCGAAGAAGTAGGACGATAGACGGTACATGCCCGAGGACCGTTCCTTGATCAGCATCGATCGCTCTTGAGGGAAGGTGAAGATCGCGTTGAAGAGAGGGAAGAAACCCCAGAAAATGGAAAAGAAGAAAAGGAGGCCCACCTGCAGGGAGATCATCACCGTTGATAATTGTAGCATCTTATGCAAGCTTTCATTTGAACTTTAAACTTCGTTAATGGAATCAAATGTGGTGAGTGTATACGAGATCTGATCCGTTCATCAGATGGGCCACAACCTTAATTTGGCATATCCCGAAAATTGGGCTAGTTTGTTATTAAATGGACACACATTTACTGGAAATGGACGGTTAAAATGAATTGAACAACAGTCCACATTAAAATGGACGGTTACCTGATGATCGGAACGGCCTTGATTTCATGCCATTGCACATACGTGGTGGGCCACTCTTAGGTTTTACACGTGCCAACAGTAGGAAAATTTTGGTAAGACGTACGTGAGACGTTATTCCACGCCAGGTGGGGCCCATTTCCAGTCTGGTCATGAAGTGGGACACACGTGTTCATTGATCCGACCGGCCCGACAATTGAAACACATGGCGTAAGTGGTGGGCCACACCAGATGAATGGCCCAGATCGACGGTAGGAAATGTTGAGATAACTCCATTTACCTGATCTTGAATGTGGGAAGGATCCGAATGCCACCACATGAGACCCGAAAGAATGGAAACGGACATGACCTGAAAAATCCTCAGACCCGAAAAGGATTCATGTTTTCTCTCTTTCAGACCCCTTATCAGCAAAACCTTGAACTGCTCCCACCAGCTTGTGGTCCATTGATCATCAGAACCTGCCACAGCCGTTGATTGTTAGATCAAAGTCTCAATTGGATGCATTCATCTTATGGGCCCATTACCCAATATGGTCAGGCCTAAACATCAATCTATTCCACTCATCAACTGGGCACACGTGTATACAAGATTGGAAACGGTCCACATTCAATACGCACGTGCGTTTCCCCCACACGTGTGGAGTGGCCCGAGTCCACATGAAATCATTTGTGCCAGCAATTGTCAAAACCATGCAATCTCGATCAAACGGTTGAAAAAAAAGAAGAAAAGGGAGTGGACCATCTTTACTAAAATCATGTGACCATCTTTATCAGACAGTTGAAAAATGTGGGGACCATCTTTCTAAAATCTGATCACATGTGGGGCCCACCTAACTATTGAGTGTAAACAACATGTGGATTCATTAATTGAGAAACAAACTTACCCCGGAAAGATGGTTTTCCTTCTGAATATAGATTCGGGTCCATGCAATTTTGGTGAATCTCAGCCTTCAATCCATTGTATAGGATCTTCTTATAAGACGATATGAGAGACTGTCTCATCGAATTCTGATCGTCGGATTCTGGCCGAGCATGATTCTCGAGTTGATCCCCTTGCTTTGTGTCCAGTATCACACCTGCGTGTATATCAACCGTTAACAACCGTCCAAAGAAAAAGATAAGGCAAATACACCATTGTTTTGTGTATAGTTGATCATCACCTACAGTGCATCGAGATGCACACCACTCCAAGATGGTAATGGACGATCTTGATTTATTTTTGTGGAATGTACGGTTGTGATGGACTATACATGAATGACCACCCTAGATGAAAGAAATTTTCGTGGAGTACCTGGTATTTTTTCTGGCTACAGAAATACTAAAATAAAGGGCTTTGATGGATGCAGATCACGAGGAGCATGTGTTCTCTGATTAGGTGGGTGGACCAAAGAAATTGATCGGACCAGATGATCCTATACGTCTGATCAATGAACTTTAACGGTTGAAAAGTGCGCAATCATAGATTTCTAATTTTAAGATGCTCCATGATACGGCACCTCATTTAGTGGGTCCGGATCGAATTGTTTTATGTGAACGGTTCGATAGTAGGGACCACCATATTTTCCAAATTTGAACGGTATCAAAACAGATGCCAAAATATATACCCAAAAAAATATATATTTTTTTAAAAATAGCTTAAATAAACCTCACTGGATAATAAAAGATACAGCCCACCTTACGTATATGGTCAACATGTCTCCACGTGGACAAAATCCACATGATGATGCATGATCTTGATCTTCCTTTTTTTTTTCCTTCCTGGAATGTACGGTTGTGATCGACTATACATGAATGACTGCCGCAAGATGAAAGAAATTTTCATGGTGTGGATGGTATTTTCCTGGCTACGGAAATGCAAAAATAAAAGGGCTTTGATGGATACCGTTCACGAGGAGCATGTGTTCTCTGATCAATGAACTTTTACCGTTGAAAAGTGGGCCATCATAGATTTCTAATTTTAAGATGCTCCATGATATGGTACCTCAATTGGTGGGCCCGGATCGAATTTATGTGAACGGTTGATAGTATGGACCACCATATTTTCCAAATTCGAAAGGTTTCAAAACAGATGCCCAAAATAGAAGTGGGAAATATACCCCAAATAAAAATTATTATTTAAAAAACAGATTAAATACATCTCTATGGTTAATAAAGATATGGCCCACCTTGTGCATATGGTCAACATGTCTCCATTTGGACAAAATCCAATCCATCCAAAAGAAGAGGCCCACCATGAGGATTATATAGGTAAAAAATCAGGTTATTTCACTCATGAGGTTTCCCACGTAGATCAATCAGTGTGGCCTACCTGATGAATGGATCAGACTGAGGTTTGCATCAAGTTATTTTCATGGTGGGCCATACCTTTCCGACGGTTGTATGCTGTGCACATCTGACACGTTGGCCATATGCACAAGGTGAATGTTGAGCACAATGCAGAGTAGATCAACCCAACTGATGATTGATTGGTCCACACATCAAGAGACCCACCTGGTGGACCAATCAATGAGCGCATAGGTTACTTTTTCTCAAGCGCGAGCATAGCATTCCAAAAAGTAATAATATTCCATACCGTTGGCAAGATCGAGGAGAAAATCCGCAGGATTAACGGCCGGACCCGATACGTAACCGATAGACCCGAAATAATCCAATGCCCGAGCCGCGCTCCCACTGAAAATCGGGTACCCCTCCGATAAGACCACCACCTTATCGAACATCCGGTACAAACGGCTGGATGGCTGATGTATGGTAGTCACGACGGTCCGCCCACCTCTCGCCAGCCCCTGCAGGGTGGCCACGATCCGCTGGGCCGTGGTCGAATCCAGACCGGACGTTGGCTCGTCCAACAACAGCAGGCTCGGGTTCACCAGCATCTCGTGCCCGATACTGACCCGCTTACGCTCTCCACCCGATACGCCCCGCAGGAGGGGCCCACCAACGATACTGTTACGGCACCGAGTCAGACCGAGTTCCACTATGACCGACTCGGCCTGGTCGAGTTTCTCTTGCCTGGTGAGTTTCTTGGGTAACCTTAGCATAGAGGCGTACGTTAGCGTCTCGAGGACGGTTAGGTGTGGGTAGAGCACGTCGTCTTGGGTGACGAACCCGGTTCGACGCTTGACTGAACCGGAGAAGGGCTTACCGTTGTACGTGATGCTGCCCGAGATCTTGCCCGGGAGCCTGCCAGCGAGGGCGGTAAGGAGGGTGGTCTTCCCGCTGCCAGATGGGCCCATCATGGCCAGGAGCTCTCCTGGCCGCACGATCCCGGTCACGCCGCTGAGTAAGGCCCGGTCCGGCTTGGGCGCGGGCGATGGCAGGTCTATACTGTACGCCACGTCCTCGAACTGCGTATTTTAGCACAACCCACGTTAGCCCCGTGCTGGGTCTTTGCTAACGTGCGCATGTTGCGCCAGTAGCTTAACCATCATACAGTAAAAAGAAGAAGGAGACATGCGGCCTAAGTGGTGGTGACTCACCCACGTAAACGTGGCATGTGTGAACATCAATCCAGACCATCCAGATCATGGGCCCATTGTGGGAGGACCAAAGAAAAGAAAATCGCTCTGATGGGTACGATTTGGGTGGTTCGGATTTCTACCCATGCATGCCATGCAAACAGTGGCTGAATCATCACCGTCAGAAAATGGCGGCGGATGATCCCCACCGTCTACACATAACAAAATCACTGCATTAACCTAAATCATAATCCCACCTTCAATGTCACAGGGTGCAACGTTTTCCAAATGATTGAACGTCCGCATGCAGCCGTCCGTGGCTGTTCTGGCATACAGGCTTCGATCCGACCGTTCAAATTGCTAGTCGTGTCGCAGAGTTCAAACCCCGTCGGCTCGGCATGGACAGAGACGTTCTCCAATCGGCTGACGGCTGGGATACGGCCAACGGTCTCCGTCTCTTGCTGTGGGGGCATCATCTTTGGAGTGTAGACAGGAGGAACACTGAAATGTCTTGGTTAGAAATGAAGAGAAGCAAGGAGAAGTTGATAATCAGCTTAAATAGCAGCTGTGAAGGGTCACATGATGAAAAAACAAAGAGTCATGGGATCTATAAGTAAGAAGCCACGAGAGAGAGAGAGAGAGAGAGAGAGAGAGAGAGAGTGTGTGTGTGTGTGTTTGGTACGTCCTTTTCCAACACTGTTGGTAATGCATGAGGTGGAATCCAACCGCTTGGATTACATGTTATAGTTTACTCACCTTATAATTTCCAAAATATTAAGTGCATTTGACATCCAAACCTTCCAATAGGTTGAACCCTCCATGAGTATCTCCTAGTACAAAAATCACCCCCGTCTACTCATCTGGTGGACCACACTTTATAAATCAATTTCTAAACATTGATAAATATAAAAATACTAATGTGGTCTGAGCCAATTTTGTACAACGTTATATTCTACTATGAATCAACCTATTGGACGGGTTGGATTTTGCACACACATGAAAATTCGGAAGTTATTTATTGGATGGACCTTAACTTATATTACAACTGGTTGTACGTAATATCTTCCCCGATAAACATATGCCGTGGCTAAGGGTGAGTGGCTCATATCATGTTCATTCAAAATTGTACACGTGGCATATATGCACTTGAAATTGGACTGCCCAAATCCCATGGAAAGAAAAACTTTGTTACTCTGGTAGGGTGCGATGGATGATACACAGGCACTTAATATTTATTTAGAAAGTGCGTACGTGCATAGTACGTAATTCCAATTAAACCTTTTAAATTATGGGTCTTTTAGATGTATTATGAACTGAAAATTGCACGTATTTTATTATCCGATTATTGGATTGATGGACATTTATTGGACGGTTAAAATTAAAAAAAGAAATCGAATGGTGTTATTTCAACAAACAGGTACCCACAGAAATCAGATGTTAGGATTATTCGACAGATCAGATTTACGGTTTATTCGGTTCAGTTCCTGATAGATGTGCCACGTGTACAATTTGTTCGTGAATACTTATCAATTGTCATTTCCTGCCAGAGTATGAAGTGACCTCGAAAAACTAATCGACCAGTTAGAACAACAATTCAGTTTATCTTACTAACAAGTTATAAATAAATAAATAAATATAAATCAATTCAGTTTATTTTTCAGTTAATTGACCGTTCATTGGTGGGGCCCAATATTTGAGTCGTGTAGTTTAAATTACGATGTACAATTTTGAGTGCAAGTGTATGAAGTTTAAAACTCAGCCAGAGTATCGAAGTTTTTCTGATGATACAGTCGGGAGCGGCTTCGGTCAGGTCGGGGTAACACAAGTTTGGTCAGGCAGTGACCGTGGGGCCCATGTCAATGTATCTTTTGTATATCCACACCGTCCATCAGTTTTAAAAGATCATTTTAGTGATTGATCCAAAAAAAAGAAGCAGATCCAAATCTCAGATGAACCATAACATAGGAAAACAGTGGTAATTGAAAATTAAAAACTTCTTATGACCCACAAAAGTTTTGGATCAAACTGACATTGATTTTTACCATTCATCCAAGTCTTTTTTTAACTTATAAATAGGTTGGATGATAAATAAACATTATGGTGGGCCCTAGGAAGTTTTTAATGGTGGGAGTTCAATTACCACTTTTTTCTGTGGCGTGGTCCACCTGGGATTTGGATCTGCTTTATTTTTTATCTAGTCTCCTAAAATGATATTTAACAACGGATGGACAGTGTAGATATACAACAGATGCATCAAGTTGGGCCCAACTGTCATGGCCCTCCACCTGAACGAATCCGCCTACTATACAGTCCAACGGTAGCGGATTACCTGATGACCGTGACAAATTCACACCGTCCATCAGTTTTTCAAGACTACAATACGACAGGAAGGTAAAAATCAGGAAGATCAAAAGCTCAGGTGATATCCATCTTATGTACTCTGGTAGACTGTGATATTCCACACGCATGCACACACAAAATTTATACGTAGCTTACAACTACAGAAGATAATTCATCAAAACAGTGGGACCTAATCTGGATGGCTTATATACTTATATTTAGATTGATTAGAGGATTTTAACCGTTGATTAAATACACAATATTTTCTTAAATTTGGACGGTTTATGATTTTTCCATTTTCAACCTTTCATTAGATCTCCAACAATCAGCTAGATACAATTACATGTTCAGTAGATTTGTGGATTATATCCCATGAATTGAACGGTCCCATCTGAGTTATACGTTTTCCCATTGTACAATTTTAGCGTGCAAGCGTAAGAAGCATCAACCACTGCCAGAGTATTTTCTAGTAAACGGACTAGCGTGATAGTTTACCATCGTTCTGTTCAAAAGTTGGTGGCTTATCCACGTACATGTAGCATACATCCATGAATCGGGACGGTAGAAATTGTGGGGCCCACCTTGGATGCATGGTACACAGCCAAACCCACTGATGGTATGGTCTGAAGCATTGGACTTGTCCAATGAATATGGATTGCTTATCGATGAGATCATTATTTAACAATGCTCCATCAGCAATGGGCCCCACAATCTGGACAGTCTGGATTAGCTACATACACGCATATTTGCAGTGGACGGATGACTATGGTCCTGTCCTAATCAAACACATGGGGTGGTTGAGACGAAAAAAACTCTAATTCCCAACTTTTATTTTATCTTCTTTTCCTTCCATGGGTATTCTCCTTTTTGTGTCCAAAAGACAAGTGCTCGGTTCTTCTTACCTTTAACACGTGGCGAAGGCCCATTTAAGGGAAGGGATAGTGGCTGAGATTGTGTCCTGTTCCCTTGAAAAGGTTGGATTGGAGGTGGCGTCAGCATCGAGAAAAGCTCATTGGCCTGTAAATCACTACTCTTCTATATTCCATGTATGGAATCATCAGCACTTGAGTTGGGTGGCCACAAACGAGCTCAAACCATTGGAATTTATTAAAATTATACACTGCATCTCAGTGTATATCCGCCTCTCCATCATCCAGTCGGTGACCGTGCGCATTGATCAGAACCGTCCAATCCATGGTCCACGTCTTCGATTGGCCCTGGCCAAAAGATCGCAACCATCAAACCTCCTCAAACACCTAATCAATGAATTTTTTTAATGGACCGTTAATACAACATTATTTGATCCAATGGTTAGGATGGCCTGATTGAAAAGATTTCCAAGAGCAACTCATAAGCGCTGACATAATTAATGGATGGTCTAGATCAATGGCCATGTGCATTAAATCAGGTGATAGAATTGGCTTATGCACCGAACTTCAGTGTTAACCACTGAGCAAGCTAGAAATTCATGTATGTTGGTAACACTGGATTATGACATAAAGAAAATGTAGTTTAATTTAATTCTCAATCCTAATCATTATCCTGATTTTTTTGTTTATAGTCTACACTTTTTGTTCCAATTGATGGAGACACGTGGACGTCACACGTCGCCCCACTCGTGTGATAGTGCGGGTCTGCCGACGGCCCACATTCGTGGACCGTCGTTTTCAAAAGAAGTCTAAATGGCCCACTTTGATCCCTGATGACACTTGCATGGAAAATTGTCTTTAGCTTAAGAAATTAATGTATGTTCTGTTTATAACCAGATTGAGATTGTTCCATGCCAGCACATCATGTTACCCACTAAACATGGATTATTTTTCATTCCATAATCACGAGGAAGGATCCTTGCTCTTGCTCGGTGGTAGGAGCTCGGGTGGTAGACTCTCGGGAGTTTCAACACCTAGTCACCGGTTTGAGTATCCATAGGTGGTGAAAGCCCACTACGGTGTGAGTGTGTGGGGTGTGTGTGCGTGTGTTATAAAAAAAAATAAAAAATCATGAGGAAGGATTTGTTACTCTGGGAGAGACTGATTGTCCATGCACATGCACCCTGAAATTGAACGTGGTACGTATGGTACCCAAATTGACGTGTCCAAGTTATGGGCCACTGTTTAGATGAATCGCGATCAAATACATTACAGTGAACTTGTGTCCTAACAGGCTGATTAGTGGACAACCAGTGGACGGTTAAAATGAAAAGTAGTCATGGCCTGTCCACTGATCAAAAGGTCTGATGATATTCCACGTGCTATTTCCAAGTGCATGTGTGTGGACCACCACATTCTCTCAAAATGGTTACTTTAAGATGTCATTGAATGATAAGTTGACAACAAATAGATATAAAAGTAGAACTTCATTTTCAATTTAAAAAATAAAACAATAAAAAATCAGAGCCTTTAGGAGCATGGGCCGAAATTGGGCCTCTCATCATGCACATGGAATTTTGGTAAAAAGGTAATGAATGCCCCTCATGTAGTATAATATTTGTTCGTGGCCCAAAAAGTGAGGTTCTTAATTAGATGTGCTGACCACGTGTCTCAAAATGGCAAAGTGCCCACATGGCACTGTGGCATTAGGTGGATGATGACATCATGGTTTCATCTCAGCCTTCCAATTAAAACTTGATATTAAGGACTTTGGGCTTACACCTTTCTAGTTTCTTCTTGGAAAGATGGTGCATTGCGTGGTTTGGTAAGATGGTTCATGACTTTGGAAGCTTTTGGGTGGTTCTCCAATTTTTTTTTGTTTAGCCCCATAGATGATATTGGGTCAACCTTATTTTTAGGGCATCTAAAGCGTATCTAGATTCATTAGATGCCACCAATGCACAATAACTACCCAAATGTTGCTACTTGAATGAAATTCTCCTTAGTAACTAGTTGCATGCAAGATATTCAAATTATCAAAATAATTTTTATTATTTAATTAAGGATATGGTCTGTAGTAGAATGGCGTAACAAGATTTTTGTATAAAACCTTATTACATAATTGAAACAGATTGTTTCTCATATTACTCCCTTAGAGAAGCATGTGAATGAAAATGAGTAAGTTTGGAGAGCCAGTGTTATTTAAGTATTTGTAAAAGGGAGGAGTTTGTAACCCATTAAAACTCCTCAAAATTCTTCGAATGATTTAGGATTATTCCAAGGTTACTAGAAAGGTGAATTGCAGTCACCACCCTTACACCAATTTGAGATTGATTACAATTTTAATGGGGCCCACTAGTATGCCTAATCACAGTATCCAACCCTTAAGTAGATATAGACCTTCGATCAATTAGGCCCACCTAAACAAAATTATTGTATCTTGTAAATAAACCCAATTAGCGAGGATACGTCTATGATGTGATAAACTGACTTCCAAAGAAAAAATAAATATATAAACCTCAATACAGCAAAGCCTAAGAGGCGAATTAAGGGGAAAAAAAAATTGGTATTAAGATGTAGGAATATTGACGAATTTAAACAACCAATCTACTACTCTATTTGCCTCCCTTAATTGCATTAAGTAAACTATATCACCTTCCAACCTTCTATCTTAGACATGACGTGACACTCATTTTCCTTCAAACAAAACACAATGGGTTGAAAAATAGGTGAATTATTTTTAGTCAAGCATCCCTAACAAACCCTTGATCATATGCTAGAAATGCGAGCCGTCATCTCAACACCGCTGATCATGCATAGAAATCTCTCATGGGAGAGCCATGAATATCATACTTCTCTAATGTGTAACTTTTTTATTCTCTCAAAAGCCTCATTTTTTATTAAAATAACCATGGGGATAGATGTCTTGTATTTTGTAAAATGATGTGATGAAAATTACAGATACGACCCCCAATGAAAGGTGGGGGAGCTTGCCTGATCTAAAGATTCGACTTGATCCAAACATGGTGTTTCCATGTATGGGGTATAAATATTGTTTATGGATCTAATTAAGGTTACGCAATAAATTCTTTTCTGATTTTATTTTTTTTTGTTAAAATATTGTTCAAACTGTAATCCTTTTGAGAATTAGTTTTCCGACAAGGGCTTATTTGTAAAGTACAATGTCAAAACACATAAATCTTTGATGTTTTCTATGTGTTTGGTTCTCTTTAGTGCATCAGTTGTCTTCTTATAACAACTAAACTAAATGTTTCTATATTGGGACTAGACCTGCATTGCCTTTGGGTTCCAACCCATGGCTCAATGGTAGACAGTATGTTTCAATACTGAGGTCGTGTGTTGGAGTACTCATGCGGGGTGTGTGAAAACACAATAATCTAATAAACGCACCTATAATGGCCAGAGCTTGCTAAAAGTTTATCCATAAGCCAGATTTATCTTATAACCATTGCCCACAACTATCATTTACATGTGTGTGTAAGCGACGAACATGATTCTCATTCTTACGCGACCACAACGAGGTCTTCAATAATTTAAATTTATCTCATTACTATTGCCTACAGCTATCATTTACATGCGTGTGGAAGTGACAAACATAATTCTCATTCTCACACGACGACAAAGAGGGCATTAAAAGTCTCTTTTTGAAGTACATTTCAAAATCCTCAAATCAATACCTTTCTTCATTTTCTTAATCTTTCTTAGAGTAATCCTAACTTAAAAGGCAATGTCGGTCTTGTCTTAATATAGAAATATTCAGTTTAATCATTTTAATTAAAAAATAAGGCATTTGAGGGACCACCGAAAAAGATACACATTTTCAACCACACCCATGCAAGTTAGAGATTAGCTAACATTGACCAACTTATCTAAGTTTTATGTACCAAAATAGTAAAACCGATATATCATATGCATTTGTTATTTTATGTTTGGCTTCTTATCGATGAGATGCAAGATAAATACATTAACTCATGATTTTGGACATATAGATATGTGTTAGTCTCTTTGATCTATTGCCATGAACATGAAGTGATGATCTTAAGCTGTCCAACGAGTGTGGACAGTGGCTAGGTAGACAAATCCTACATGAAGTGATGATCTTAAGCTGTCCAATGAAGTGATGATCTTAAGCTGTCCATCCTCTCATTTCTCTTTGCTTTTATTCAAAATACCTACCATTTGTTCAGAGGGCCACACCCCAAATGCCCAAAAATCATGTCCATTGTTATACTAAAGTGAGGCATGAAGCATCCACTACCATCTTCTCAAATAGTCTTAGATGCAACAAATCAAAGAACATTTTTACAATGATACTCCACACTATGGGGAAAAGGAGTATGGTGGTCCACAGGACTACCAAAGTATGGTAACCCTCGGGCTCTTATTGGCTGAAACTCACATGGGTCCCAACTGAAAATGAACGGGTCACATCGGTCCGTCCAGCAGGAGGCCATGGAATACAGTAATTTGGTGGTACTTGAGCCGTCGGATCTGACACCGTCTATTCAAGGTGTCCCTTCACCATGGATGGGCCTGCCTTATGCGCACATAAACGGATTTGTGCACGCATCGATCCGAAAGATGGAATTTTTTTTTTCGATTGAAAAAATCATAGAGGGCGGTGTGTATCAGCACGCATTTGCCATCTGCGTGTGTACGGCTAGATTTGACGGTGATCTTTTCTCTATGTTGATCTTTATTCGGTGCTCTCCAGAGAAATGAGAGGATGGTTCATGTTAGTGCGTAGGCGTCGCTTCTTCTTTTCAGTGCACAGTCCAAGGACAACGTACCTGTAATATCTGCTTTGCATCTTTTCACGTATTGGAGAAGAAGTTTCAGTTTGGTAGGCCACGGACTACCGTAGTTCGGTAGGCCGCTAACGACCGTGAGCGGATTAGGTGAGACCGCTGATCTACCGAGGTGGGTGGGTCCCGGAGTGTGGAGCCCAACGTGATGTATGTGACTACATCCACGCCGTTCATCTGTATTGAAAGCTCATTTTAGGGTATGATCCAAAAAATGAAGTGGTTCTAAATCCGAGATGGGACATAGTATAGGAAATAGGGGTGATTATCCATTAAAAACTTCTTGTGGGTCACAAACGGTTTGGATCAAGATAATATTTGTGTGGTCTCTTCATCTAGGTTTTTGTGACCGTATCAATAGGTTGGATGGAAAATAAACATTCCGGTGAAATCTATGAAGTTCTTAATGGTGAGGATTCAATCACAGCTGTTTCCTATGATATGGTCCACTTAAGGTTTGAGTCAGCTTCATTTATGAGATAATGCATAAAATGAGCTTTCAAAATAATTAGAAGGTGTGGATTTAAGGCACATACATCACTGTGAGGTCTCACCTAATCTGCTCCCCTAAGCAATGGGACCCACTCTTTTAGTTGGGTCCCTCTCAATGCATGGGAAATATGGCCTTCCTTCTTTTGGTACTCGAACTCCCATGAAGGAATCCTGAAATTTTCACTTGGAGATGTGCTTAGCTTCAATTGGTGGGTCGATGGGACCTATGATTTGGTGATCCAGACCGTCGATCTAAAGCATCGTAACATGGATGGACGTTGCCCCAGAATCTCACAGATAAGAATTTCCTAGCCGCCAACATTTGAATTTTTATTTCTTTTACTTTTCCAATCTTTATGCTTTGAAATCTTTTTAAGTCAACTCATGACTAGGTGGTAGATATATTGCGTTTCATTATTAATACCACGGTAGCGTGTGGCCAGTTGTGTTAAAAAAAGAAAAAAGAAGCCTCAACCTATAACGTGATGTGTGGGGTCCATGGTATTGTGTACATGACATCCAATCCATCTATCATGTGTGCCCCCTCATGTTCTCCCTCAAATCACATAAATCAGGTTCCTAAAATTCAGGTGGGCCACACCACAGGGAACAGTTGGGATGAAGAGCTCTACCGTTAAAACCTTCCGGTGTGTGTGGGGGCCAAGAGTATTTTGTATATGCCATCTAATCCATTATGAATATGCTGCCCAACAAGATGAATGGACATCTCCAAAAATCAGACCATTTCAAGGCAGTTAAGCCACATGCATGATTTTAGAGGTTTTAGGCATGAGTTTACATAGTGTGGCCCACCTATATTTTGGATTAGCCTGATTTTTGGACGGCTAGGATAACAAGAAGTCCCATGCATGATGGATGAATTGGATATGGCTCCACACATCAGTTGCATGATAATCTTAGCCTACAAAGATTTGTATTGAATCCAGCCTCCTTTATTCAGTTGAATGTAGAATTTTGCTGCATCTTTTCCTAACTATCTATGTGTGGACCAAAAATGAATAAGATTGTATTATCAATATGATTTTCTTGGGTATAATCCAACCTTGGGGGCCCAACAGACTAGCGGTCTGGATTACCGAACCATGGGCCCCACTTCTAGAATCGGAAGCCTGCATATTCTATATAAAACTTCCGGCTGCGAATCCTATGATTCCTCTCCATTCACGATTCCCAGCCTAGGATACCTATACCATCCTTGTTGGGCCTTGAATCTGTACAGATGGGGCCCTTTGTTTGATGATGCAGACAATTGAGCTAACGGGCCTCAAGGTTGTAGATCATGTCACAGAAACTTTCAGAGAGAATCTCAACCCTACATCGGTTACTTGAAGATAAGCAGTAAAGAGAAACTACAATGGCTCAGATTCAACAGAAAAATACATGCTAGAAAGTGACAGATATAATCTCATGGTGTTGATTGTACCATATACACAAGTTTCTGTGGGGCTCACTGTGATGATTGTGCCGCATCTGAACGGTGGAATGAGTGTAACCATAGAAATGGAAATTAAGATCCAAAAATCAGCAAGATCCAAAAATCAGGTGGACCACATCACAGGGAACAGAGCAGAATCATGCCTAAAATCTATAAAATCACCTAGTGTGGCCCGCCAGAGGTTTACGATGCCTGATTTTTGGGGAATTTCAGGTTGTCCCTTCATCTAGTAGGGGCTTACATGATGGACAGGTTGGATAGCACATAGACATGATGGTGGGCTCCACACGATAAACCTACCGTGGAGGTTCGCTCTCTCTGTTCCTTGTGGTATGACCCACCTGATTTATGGATAGGGCTGATTTTAGGGCTCTGGGCTTAAAACCGAGGGAGAAACTGAAGGATCGGCTGGATGTCTGACATACATGATGGTGGGGCCCATTTTTCGTGATGCCGTAGATACCTTTTGTGGAGACTATGGGATTATATCTCAGAGATTGGATGGCTACAAGTATCTCCAGATATTTGTGTTGTAGCATCATGATATGAATCACTGAATATTTTGTTAAGGCGGTGCTGCGCTCTCTCACCCTTGTACGGCTTTAAAGTCTAATCTGTCTTTGTGTTCCCCGAGGATGAATTCCAACATCATTTTTAGACTTTGCCTCTTCTTTTTATTCCATGAAGGGACGTGAATTAGGAAAAGTATTTTATTTCTTTGGTTGATATCTGAAAGGATTTTATTAACTTCTTAAATCGCTCAATGAATCCTGTTTTTAATTAATTTTTTTAAAAAAAACTATAAGTTTATGTTTTAAAAGGTAGAGCAATGCTTTTATTAATTTTATCAAGTTTAAAATATTAGTTAAAAATTATAAGAAAATGAAAATTAAGTGTCTGAGGATAAATAACGGATGAGAATACACCTCAAAAGAATTCAATGATTTTTATAGTGAGCATGATATTGAAAGGCATTATATGGTCCTTATTAATCCACAACATTTTTTTTTTTACACACACACTCACACCCTCCACGCATTTACACACTCATACCAAAGTGGGATTTCACCACAATGGGTACTTGAACCTTAATACTCCGCAACATAACAGAGTTAATGAATATATGAACCGTATATTTATGCATCGTGTTAGGAGCATGTTGAGTTCGGCGATGCTCGAGCAGTGTTTTTGGATAGAAGTTAACACAGCTTGTTACTTGGTAAATAGTTCACCTATGAGTGAATTGGATTGTAAAATTCCTAAAGAGATATGTTTGAAAAACATAGTAATTATTCACTCCTTCGCAGTTTTAATTGTAACGCTTATGTATGAATTTCTAAAGAGTACATGACTAAATTGAATGCGATATGTAGAAAGTGTATGTTTCTTGGTTATGCAAATGAAACAAATGAGTATAGATTGTATGACTCTAATGCTTATAAGTTAGTAATTAGTTACGAAATGATTTTTAATGAAGATTCATTACAGAAAGATATGAAAATGTCAACCTTAGAGTCATGAGAGACAATTAAATTAGAATTTTCAAACGATATTCAAAATAAGCCTGTTAGTTTAGAATAGTCAGCAAACTGATCAAGGTCAACTGGGGAGAGCTACAAAACTTTCTGTTTCGCTTAAGGATTATGTTATGGCTTACGTTTGCATAAACAAAAGGGCGGGCCTGATTCATACCGAGAGACATATGAATCTTTGGATACTAATTTTGGATAGAATCTATGGAGTAGGAGATAGAAACTTTACATAAGAAAAAAACTTTGAGATTTGGTTGAATTACCTAAAGGACAAAAGGCTATTGATTGTAAATGAATTTATAAGTTGAAGAAAAATACTAATAGAAACGTTGAAAGATACAAAGTCCAATTAGTGGTAAAAATGTAAGCTTAGAAATCAAGTATTAACTTTAATGAAATTTTCTCTTAAGTTATTCAATTGAGTACTATTCTTACCGTGTTGAGTATGGCAGCGATGCTTGACTTGGAGCTTGAGCAGCTGGATGTAAAAATTATTTTTTTTACATGAAAATTTAATGAATAAATTTATATAACCCAATTCAAAAGTTTGTTTAAAAAAACAAGAAGAATCTATTTTATCGTTTGAATATATTATTTTATGGTTTAAAGCATGCATCAAAGTGTCAGTACAAACATTTGATTCATTCATCGTGAGCTTAGGATTTCAAAGATATTAGGCAAACCATTGTGTTTATGTTCGTAACTATTGTAATTGTAGATTTATTATTTATTTTTTTATTATATGTAGATATATCGGTTGCAGATACTAGTAGAAATACTATTGCAGTATTCAAAGCTCATTTAGCTAGAGAATTTGATATAAAGGATTTATATGTCGTTAATCAGATTCTTGAAATGACCGTACTTAAATATGGGAAAAATATGAAAGTTTAGATAACCCAAAAAGTTATGTTGAAAGAGTTACACTACTTCAATATGCAGAATCAGAACACAATCAGTACTCAAGTCTCTATTGGTTGCAAGCTAACCTTAGATCAATGTCCTAAAATATAAAAACCAAACATTGGAGAGCTATGAATTGGATCATTCGATAGTTGAAGGGTATTTCTGAGGTGACCATTTGTTATAATGGCCAAAATTTATAGTTGGTTGAGTTTATAGATGCATATTAAATAAAAAATTGTGATAAAATAATATCTACCACGGGTTATATCTTTTTCTTTAACTGACGATGCATTTATAAAGATTGCAATCAATGGTAGCTATGTCTATATAAGTACATATCAATTATAAAAGCATGCAAAGAAACTATTTGGTTGAAAAGATTTCTAAAATAATTGAAATTTAAGTAAAAAGTGATGGTTGTGATAGTCATAATGCACTACACTTGGCAAAGAATCTGATATTTTATGCTTAGATTTTTTTAAAAACTTTACATTGATGTCCAACATCACTTTGTTTACAATGTGGTGGAAGATGATTAGATTTTCATTACAGAAAATTCACACTAATAACAACGTGACAGACTATATATTGACGAAACTCATTACACGGGAGAAGTTTGTTTGGTGCAAGACTTCTCTTGGGCTTGTTATTACCTAGTGAATGATAACGCTCATGTAACTCATGTTATTAGAAGTGCTTTTCACACTATTAGAGAAACTAGTCTTCAAGTGGAAGAACGTTGAGGCGGTGCCTTTTTTACACAATGAGAGAATGACATCTCCTTGTTGAAGACGTCTTCTCTTAACCTTGCAAGCCGCATGGTCTTTATCTCTCTATTATCTTATGTTTTGTGTTGGTGAATCGTAGTTCATCTATGATTTTGCCACCCGCTCTCTCTCCTTTAAGAGGACCACGGGTATAAATAGGTATTCTATTCTATTGTATTCATCTTTTAAGATATTCTTTGATGTGAGATTTCTTATATGAGTGGTAAGTCATGTATTTTTATTTCTTTTATTTATAGTGAAGAAAAAAACTCTATATTACTGTCAGATGAAGTATGCATATAAATCTTTATACATTTAATCGCTTATTTTTATTTGGCCCTTTGGACTTTTGTTTGACCATTTTACTCTTCTTCTTCTTCTATTTTTGAATTAGCATGTTAGTACACACCCCACTGTTAGCCCAACCTCACTTGGGAATCAATACTAAGATCACAGTGTTGAAACAAGGTTATTCTCACTCAACATACCTCTTGAGCTATGGATGGGTGTGTGTAGCCATTTTCTTTTGTGTTTTCAGTTTTTCCACAATATATTAAGCCCACTTTTACAACCTTTAAGGCTCAAGAACACCACAAAAGCATATCATATTGGAGAATTAATGGGTCCTGATCGGGTGGGCCCCACCATATATAGAAAAAGCTCACGAGTCTTCCATATTAGGGTTTCAAAGCCATTCATTCTTTGGCCTTTTCTCCGACCCTTGCAATATTATTTCTAAACCGTCTATTTGCCCTCCACTGATGAGAAAAGGTCAAGAACTTGCAATCTAGATGAACAATGATGGCTTATTCCGCATCAACACTGGAGCCCAACAGATGAACGGACTAGATCATCGAACCATGGACCCCACTTTTATGGAATGGTTGGATCATGACACTATGAATCAGGGCCCAATAATCCCACTTGCAATGCATGTGGGAGAGTTGGAGATGTATTCTTGGAACTTTTTTGGAATAATCGCCAGATTATTTGAACCATTTGGCAATAAATTGGTAGTATTCCCACAATAAGAGAAATGCTCCGGTACTCTCTCAAGCACTTTAAGTTACTGTGCTCCTACTTGCATTGGTTCACTTGGACAGTCTATTCGGTCAATCTGAACTGTCATTAAGTCCATAACATGCACTTTCATAGGTATCATATGATGATATTACTGAAATCCAATCCATATTTGATTGGCCTTTCTTTCCACAGCCATCCATTTTCGAAGCCATGGATGTGATGATTACAATTGCCTAACAAAATGGCTCCTTAGGATCATAAGCAATCCTCAGCCATCCATTGTCTTGACTGTCCATATTAAAAACCATTGATCAAATGGTTCTCATTTGTGGGATAGAAGTGATGGTCACATGATAGCCCATGAAATGTCCATTGGACCCAATCAACAGTATTGATATGATTGAACTGTCTAAGTATCCCAATGCAAGTAGGAGCATAATAACGTGGAGAATCTCTCTAACATATTCTCCTCCAATTGCCAGAGCTAAATCTGTATAGGAAATTAGGAATATTTGTCAGTCTTCTAGCTTTCTGCATGTGCTAACATGGCACATGTGTGTGAGAGATCCAGGCCATTCATCAAGTATGGCACATTGTGATCATGCATCAACCCAAAAATCAGACTTGTCCACTCACCAGCAAGGCCATACTTATATTTTTAAAAAAATGAACCATTAGGGAAAAATCGATCGATGGTCCATATTCAACACACCCCACCAATGTGGCCTACTTGATGATTGGACCAGCTAGATTTTTTATTTTAGGCAACGCTCAGTGTATGCCTTTGGCGATGAATCATCCATCTCATTGTTCTTGATTTTCTTTTTATGGGGATTTGCATAAATTTGTGCATGTGAGGATATTAAATTTTGAATGGTGGTACACGTATACCTATTTATGTGTGCATTGACACATGTATCATAATTTTTAGTGCTTGAAGATTAATAGTGATGCATATGCATAGATGAGATGTTTAAAGTTAGACAATTATATGTGTAGCATATGGAAACACGTCATGAATAAATAAGAACTTTATCAAAATTGGAAGGTAGCATTGACAAGCATTCCTACCTCTTGGAGTTTGGCTAGTGACCTCAACATCAGCTAGCTAGCTGGTGTCAAAGCTCTTTAGGTCCCACCATAATGTAAAACTTTATCAAAATTGGAAGGTAGCATTGACAAGCATTCCTACCTCTTGGAGTTTGGCTAGTGACCTCAACATCAGCTAGCTAGCTGGTGTCAAAGCTCTTTAGGTCCCACCATAATGTATTTGTTTTATCCATGTCACCGTCTATTTTTCCACATAATTTTAGGGCATGAGCCCAAAATGAGGTAGATCTAAATCACAAATGGACTACACCACAAAAAAAACAGTATGGATTGAATATATATTATTAAAAACTTCCTAGAGCCCACTGTCATGTTTATTTTCCATCTAACATGTTGATAAGGCAAAATATACCTAGATGAAAGGAAAACACAAATAAGAACTTGATCCAAAACTTTCATAGCCCCCCAAAAGTTTTGAACAATAAGCATTCAATCCCCATTGTTTCATGTGGTGTGGTCCACTTAAGATTAGGATTTACCTCATTTTTGGAATCATTCTCTAAAATGAGTTGGAAAAATGGGCGGACAATGTAGATAAAACACGTACATCATGGTGGGGCCCATCGATCTTGGACATAGGCTAGTGTTGGGTCACTAGCTAAACTGGCACAATTCCTGATTAGTTGTCTAAATGTAACTAAGTACAAGGGTATTGACAAACCATGAACATATACTTGTTATGATATAACCTTACCTAAATCTAAACATCCCTTACGATTCATGTGGATGCTTGAAAACCAGCTTACAAAAGAAGTCGAGATCGCCGGGTTAATTACCTGAATTTATGTAAACAGGTCTGCTTCTGAATTGAACCACTGCATCAGATCCAAAACATGGTGTTAATTATTAAATGAGTTGGTTCTAGGACTTCTCAAAGGTTAAACCCTCAACCCAACTTTTAAACATTTCACATTTAGAATTTTAGACCACCCAAAAAGTGGACCTCACTCAAACCCACTCTAGAACTGACTATTAAAATTTCTTCAAATAAGATAACTAATACAGCTAAACTAAAATCTAAAAACACACTAAACGAAAACATGCAGTTGGTTGTTTAATAGTAATATCAATATGAATTAGAAAGGGCAACTAGAAATTGGACAACTCAACCTATATCTGACTTAAGCCTAACCCAAATGGGTGGGATCTACATCCTCTTACTAGTGCAGACCAGACCCAACTCAACCAGATTGGACTTTGGCCGGGTCGCAATGCCCACTGATCATGCACATTGGGTCTGGGCCACAAATTTAAACTTAATGGTGGGTCCCATTTCAGCCCCTAATTCCACTTCAATTGTGTATATATGAATTAAGATGAGCAATTTATAACACTTAGAACAATACATGGATTCTGTTTGGATCACTGTAGTAAATAGAATTAAAAAATTAGTTATTTATTTGGGTAGCAAGTCATGATATTTTTAAATTTATTAGATAATTTTTAATTCATTTCTTGTGTCATAAAATTATAACTATCAACAAACAATAGTCATTGTGTGGAATCTGTATTCAAATAATTCAACTATTTTGTTTCTGAAAAAATAATTTCAGTTTTGCATGGATTCCATGCATCCAAACACTCCTTACCAGTTTTCCTATTCAAAACTTGTGGGGGAGCCCTCCCATCCACATGCAAGCATACATATCTATGATTGATCGGATAAGCCATGTTATTTAGATCTTCTAGCTTAAAAATCAACCAATTAGGCTACTGAAAAATAAAAATAAAAAATAAAAAATAATTGTTCCATATTTGGATTTGAATTTTTACATTGTGGTCCATTGGAAAAGTGTAATAGCTAGACTTTTTAGGTATAAGATCCAACCACCCTCTATGATTACGATGAAAAGCTCTAAAATCAAAGGCATACTTCATGTCGGCATGTCTACCTCTGTGTGAATGACACTTGCATGGAATTAGTAAGCACGTGATCCATATATAAAGATAGAGGTGTCCCGGCCGGTCTAAGGTAGTAGAGAAGATCTTTGTTCTGGAAAAATCTGTGGGCCCCACCCTCATGTATGTGTTTTATCCACTCCGTCTCCATCCATTTTTCTAGTTCATTTTAGGGGCACGAGCCAAAAATGAGGAAGATACAAATCTCCAGTGGACCACACACAGGAAAGAGTGGTGACTGATCACTCACCATTAAAAACTTCCAGGGGGCCACAAAAGTTTTGGATCAAGCTGATATTTATGTTTTCCCTTGAGCCCAGTCTTTGTGAGCTAATCAACAGGTCGGATGGAAAATAAACATTACAGTGGGAATTAGAGGTGTACATGAGTCAAACAGCTCGACTCGGCTCGGCCACTAGCTGACCCCGGCTCGAACTCGTCTCGGCTCGGTCCTTGAGCTTGACTCAGTTCAGTCAGCAGCTCGGGCCAGTTCAAGCTAAAATCGAGCGTGTGCAGCATTTTCACAAACACGTGGAGTGCACTTTCAATTTCTTACCGTATGTAAAACAGCAGCAGCTGTTTATAGGTATTTCATTAAACACCTTGTAGGCAACATCAAAATTAAGAAAAAATGATAGTGTTTCTTATACATACCTTCCTTGCCACCGGCCGACACTTCATTGAGTCATTTCATCAAACACTTGGTGAGCAACATCAATAGCAAAGTAATCGAGTCACCGAATTGGTTCGATCAGAGTTCAATTCGAGCTGGGCTTCGATCCGAATCAAGTTGAGCTAAAGCGGGCTCGAACTCGGTTCGAAATTTTTTCAAGCTCAAAAAATCATGTCGACTCGGCTCAAACTCAGTTTCAAACCGAGTCGAATTGAGCTTTTTCGAGTCAAGTCTAGCAAGCTAACCGAGCTAACTCGGTCCGTGTACAGCCCTAGTGGGAATCATGAAGTTTTTAATGGTATGTGTTCAATCATCACTCTCTTGTGGTGAAGTCCACTCGGGATTTAGATCTACCTCACTGTTGGGTGTGGATAAAATAGGTCTGGATTCAGGTTATAGGAAAAAAGACTTCTAAAAAGTCAGGCTAATTACCTGAATTTATGTAAACAGGTCAGCATCTAAATTGTACCATTGCATAGGTCTGGATTCAAAATATGGTGTTAATTAATTATTAAATGAGTTGGATGTCAAACTTTTCAAAGGTCGTTAAACCCTCAACCTAACTTTTAAACAGTTCATATTTAGAATTTTAGACCACCCAAAGAGTGGACCTCACTCAAACCAAACCCACTCTAGAACCATTAAAATTTCTTCAAATACAATAGCTAATGCAGCTAACTAAAATATAAGAACACACTAGAATAAAACATATAGTTGGTTGTTTAATAGTAATATGAATCAGGAAAGAAAACTAGAAATTGGACAGCTCAACATATATTTGACTTGAATCTGACTCCTCCGGTTGCCAAAAATAGGATTTTTTTTTTTTTTTTTGCAATGTGATTGGGCCACATCATCATAGACAACATTTAATGCAGCAGTGCTGACAATGCCAATGATGATGTAATGAGAATGTAGAAAAATAAAAAAATCCAGTTTATAACAAGCAGAGGATCTGGACGCATTTGACTCAAGTCTAACCCAAATGGGTACATCCTCTTACTAGTCCATACTGGACACTAACTCAACTAGATTGGACTTTGGCCTAACCACAACCCTACTCATACACATTGGGTATTGGGCCAAAATTTTAGACAAGATAGGTGGGTCCCATTGGAACCCCTAATCCCACTTCAATTGTGTGTATATGATTTAAGACTGCAATTTATAACACTTAGGGCAATGCTTGAATTCTAGTTGGATCACTATAGTAAATAGGATTTTAAAAAAATGAGTACCTATTTGGATAGCAAGTGGAATTTTGAAATTTATTAGACAATTTTCACTTTGTTTATTGTGTTAGGAAATTATAACCATTGAGGAACAGTGATTATTGTATAAAATCAATATCCAAATGACCCAACTATTTTGTTCCCGAAAAATCATTTCAGTTTGTTCATGAATTCCGTGTATCCAAACACGCCTTATCAGTTTGCCAATTCCAAGCATGTGGGGAGTCCTCCCCACCACATGCTATGATTGATCGGTGAGCTACCGAAAAATAAAAGAATTGTTTTAACTTTCAATTTATTTTGCACGTTGTGGTCCATTGAAAAATTGTCACAGCTTAACTTTTTAGGTAGAAGATCCAACTACCCTTTACGATTACATGAAAAGCTCTAGTCTCAAAGGCATGCTTCATGTCGGCATGTAGAGCCGTACACGAGTCGAGTTATCTCGGTCAGCTCGCTCTACTCGACTCGGAAAAACTTGACTCACCTTTACTTGAAACTAGATTCAGACCAAGTTGAGCTGATTTTTTGGATCTCGAAAATTTTCCAAGGCGAGTTCGAGCTTGTTCGAGCTCGACTCGGCTTGAACCCTAACTTGAATCGGCTTGGCTATTTTGATCTTGATGCTGCTCGCCAAGTGTTTGATAAAATGACTTAACGAAGTGTTATTTCTTAGGCTACCACCATATCAGGGTATTCTCAAAATAGGCATTCGAGTGAAAATTGAAGAAACAAATCGCCATTAAAAGAAAAAACTTTACATTATAAGATTGTCCTCATATCTTGATCTTCTTATTGCTCGTCAAGTGTTTAATGAAATGTCTACAAAGTGTTGTTCCTATTTTATATTTAAAGTTTGGGACATTGAAGATGTATTCTATGTGTTTGAGAAAATGCTGAACAGGTTTGAACTCGGCTTGAGCTAGCCCGAGCTACTAACCGAACTGAGCCAAGCCAAGCCGAGTTCGATTTAGGGTTGACTGCTGGTCGAGCCAAGCCGAGCTCAACTCAGTTCAACTCACGTACAACTCTATGGTCACATGTGTTACTGTGTGATTCAACACTTACATAGATTTAGTAAGCTCGTGGTACATATATAAAGAGGAAGGTGTCCCGATCTAAAGTAGTAGAGAAACTTAGACTTGGATAAGGTAGTGACCCCTCCAATAATGAGGTTGGCATTGGTCAATGCTAGAAAAAGCTCCGTGGACCCCACCATAATGTATGTGTTTTATCCACTCCGTCCATCCATGTTTCAGCTCATTTTAGGCACGAGCCAAAAATGAGGAAGACATAAATCTCAAGTGGACCACACCACATGGAAGAGTGGTGATTGAACGCTACCATCAAAATCTTCTCCGGGGCCACAAAAGTATAAACATTATAGTGGGAACTTGGAAGCTTTTAATGGTGGGCATTCAATCATCACTATCTCTTGTGGTGTGGTCCACCTGGCATTTGGATCTATCTCATTTTTTAGATCATGGCCTAAAATGAGCCAGCAAAATGGATAGAAGGGTGTGGATAAAACACATACATCATGGTGGGGGTCCATGGAGCCTTTTTCCAACTCCGACCACTGGTCACTACCGAATTGGAGTAGGAGAAAACCTCGACGAGAAGACGTCCACATCAGCAATTCAGCAGGATCAACTTAATTAAATATTATCAATTTTGTTTTCAAGTTTGTGTTGGTTGGGGGTGTTATGAGGTTGACCTTATGGGACTATGGGCCCCACCATGATGTGTGATGGACATCCACACCATGCATTTGGTAGGTCTCCTCTACCTTGGTGGATATGCCAAAAATCAGTTATATCCGAAGCTCAGATAGGCCATATCATCTAAAATCATGGAAAATCATGCCTAAAACATTTAAAAGCATTTAGTGTGGCCCACATAAGTTTTAGAATGGCTTAAAATTTTTTACAACCCCACATCCAAGTGGGACACACATATTGGATGGGTAAGATGTCAAAACCACGTCTCAATGGACCCTATGTACAATCAGAAAGGTTTTAATGGGCAGGCATCCGCTCTTAATTTTTGTCTGTGGTGTGGCCCACCTAAATCATAAATTACCCATAGCTCAACATGGAAGGATGCATCTAATTAATAGGATGGATGTCCCTCACACACTACAGTAAGACTTGTAGAGATCGACATCATAGGAAGCTTCCCATGAGGCCAATCTCATAAAGCGTACGTAACATGGAGAATTGTTGCATCCTCCACCAGTGAGAATGACAAAAATAAGTAAAAGAGGAAAGAGAACTCTAACCAATATGCATCCATCATACACCTGTCTATAGTTCTACAAATGCTTCCAATGCTCTAGAAAAGAAAACTGTATTACAAATTTACCACTTTCGATCTTATATGAAATACAAACAGCCCTTATCAGCTCGTACTTCATCACGAGTGCAAGTGGAATTGATGCATGCCGGCCACTGCCTGGATATCACCTAAACATGCCCTGAATATGTGGGAAAATAACAATTGGGTAGGTAAGGATGGGCTACTGTAGTGGACAGCTAAAAGCATTTGGGACAGCTGGTCCATGTTCAAAGTATATATGGCTTACATGATGAGTGCACTAGTCTGATCTTAGTATATCTCTTTAGAGACATAACTGAGTGAACTCTGAATTAAAAAGCTAGCAATCGCCGGTGAGGATCTCAAGTGACCCACTTCCAAAAACTGTCAAGAAGATAAGTGCCCATGTGTCATTTTTTTGGACGGAGGGTGTGGATGGTGCAGCCATGGACGGCTAGTGGCTAATGTTACAAACATGTTGTAATGAATATTGTCTAATGCCGAATCGTATTTAGCCTATTGTTAACGAAAAATTATTATCTATGTGTGTCATACATGCGACCTATTATAATAAAATAAATTTTTACTGAAATATTATCCGGTACTTTTTTATTGCGCTAGCTGATTTTCCTAGCCTAAGAGTGTTGTATTTTGTTTTAAAATAGCATTAAAATTTGAATTTTCAAATTTTCGGTAATTTCTCTCCAATTTTGAAAAGTTGAAGTACTTTTGTGTTGTGGGTTTTGTCCCACATCGGATTTGAAAAGGTAAACTATCTTGTTTATAAGATAGTCTTTTTGCCTAGGGCTTGAGCCCCTTTCAGGGGGCATGTGAATTTGGTCATGTGGGGTGGCTATGCCAATAGCTCTAATCTATGCCATTGACCACACGCGCGCGCGCGTCGAGCCGTGTCGTGCCGAGCCGAGCCGAGTCCGAGTCCGTGTCCGTGTGCGTGTGCGCGACGGGCTGGGCTGGGCTGGGCGTGGGTGCGGGTGCGGTGTGTGTATACTCGCGTGGGTGTGTGTATGGGTACTCGTAGGACTGTATGTGTGGGAGTGTACTCGCACTTGCGCCTTTTCGTTTTAAACCAGAGAGATGCGTCCCTTCCGGTTGGTCGCACCTGTTGGGTTTAAACCCAACGGACCTAACCTTTTGTAAAGGGTGCTTATGCACCACTTCGGAGTCTATATAAAGACTACCGATTCCAGTTTTAATATACGAAAAAATTCTTCTCTTATAAAACGCTCTCTGATATTCGGTTTTAAGCAATTTTCTACTGAATTCATCGCTGAGTCAACTCAGCACTTTCGGATTAAACTGCAAGTGGTTCGAGCCCGTGTACAGTGAGTGCACCGCTGGGACCGGGTCATAGTCGTTGTATCTTGGAGGTCGATTGCTCTGGGAACCTGTTGCACTTGGGACGTTGTCCAAGGGGAGCAAATTCGATTTCAAGCCGAGTGACTCAGTCACGCCTCGACTCATTCAATAAGTTCTTCTTTCTCAAAATTTATTTTCCTTTTTTGGTTCTCGATTTTTAATAGTCTATTTAATTCAACTAAATATTTCAACAATCTTGAAATCGAATAGCTGAATTACATAAACTATGGCTACAGTAACAGTAAATGCTTCTACTGAGTTAGCCAAAATCGAACCGTTCGCTGGACAATCATTTAAACGGTGGAAACAGAAACTGATGTTCGCTCTGACCACCCTGAAAGTTTCATACATTTTATCTGAATCATTTACTATAGATCCAACAAATCAAACTGAAGTAACAAATGAAAATAATTGTAAAAATTATATTCTAAACTCTTTATCCAACGAACTATATGACGTGTATGCTTCTTACGTGTCTGCTAAAGACATATGGACTGCTTTGGAAAAGAAATACATATTAGAAGATGCAGGCACTAAGAAACATGCAATTGCTAATTTCCTTCATTATGAAATGACAGACGATATACCTGTCACAAATCAGATTCACGATTTTCAAAGTCTAGTTCACGAACTATCGACAGAAGGAATTAAGTTGGATGAAGTGTTTCTATCAGGAGCACTAATAGAAAAGTTACCGCCCTCCTGGAAAGAATATAAGAATAGAATGAAACATAAAAAGAACGGTGTTTCTTTGGAAACCACTATCGTACACATACGAATAGAGGAGGCTAATAGAATCAGGGACCAAAAAGAAAATAAAAATGAGATAGATTCAAAGGCGAATCTTGTGGAATCAAGTCGAGCAAATAATAAGAAAAAGGGCAACTGTCATAACTGTGGCAAACCTGGACATTATGCAAATGAATGCAGGCTCAAAAAGAAGAATGCAAACAATCAATTCAAGAAAAAGGGAAACTGCTACAACTATGGAAAGCCTGGGCATCATGTCAAAACCTGCAGGCTTAAGAAAAACAAAGATAAGCCGCAAGCTAATCTTACAGAAACAGGCAATGAGTCTGACATGATAGTAGCTGTGGTGTCAGAAGTCTTCCTTGTAAACAACTTGGAGTGGGTACTAGACACTGGTGCAACTAGGCACTTGTGCAAGGATCGTAGCATGTTTACCTCCTACCAAGTATCAGGAGATGATGAACAGGTGTTCATGGGTAATGCTAGAACGTCTCCAGTTGTAGGGAAAGGGAAAGTACTTCTGAAACTCACTTCTGGAAAGACTCTGATGTTGAATGATGTCCTACATGTGCCCGACATTAGAAGAAACTTGGTCTCTGGTTCACTCCTCAATAAGGCTGGTGTTAAGTTAGTATTTGATTCAGATAAGCTTGTAATGACTAAGAATGGAACCTTTGTTGGTAAGGGGTACTGTAGCGATGGTTTATTCATTATAAATGTATCCAATAATAATAATAAGAAGACATTCAGTTCTGTTTATATCGTTGAACCTTGTTATCTATGGCATAGTAGATTAGGTCATGTGAATATAACATCTTTGAAGAAAATGAAAAGATTAGGTTTATTACCTAATATATCTAATGAAGAATTTGACAAATGTGAAACATGTGTCGAATCAAAATTCATTAGAAAACCCTTTAAACAAATAGAAAGATCATCTATTCTATTAAAGTTAATACACAGTGACTTAGGTGATTTTAAAAATCACATGTCTAGAGGTGGAAAAAGATATTACATAACTTTTGTAGATGATTACTCTAGGTTCACTAGTGTCTATCTATTAAGAAACAAAGATGAAGCTTTAGATGCTTTTTCTAAATACAAACTTGAAGTTGAAAATCAGTTAAATATAAAAATTAAAAGACTTAGAACAGATAGAGGAGGTGAATATGAATCTTCTCAATTTAGAGAATTATGTGAAAAGAATGGAATAGTTCACGAAACTACAGCTCCTTATACACCAGAACAGAATGGAATAGCAGAACGTAAGAATAGAACTCTAAAAGAGATGATGAATGCTATGTTAAATAGTTCAGACTTACCCTCAAATATGTGGGGAGAAGCAATTCTATCTGCTTGTTATATTCTAAATAGGATTCCTTCTAAATCTTCTGAACAAACACCATATGAACTATGGAAGAATCATGTTCCTAGTTACAAATATATTAAAGTGTGGGGGTGTCTTGCTAAAGTAGGATTACCTGAAACTAAGAAAAGAAAGTTAGGTCCTAAAACGACTGACTGTGCATTTATAGGTTACGCACAAAATAGTGCGGCCTATAGGTTTTTAGTTTTAAAAACTAAGGATAATATTCTAGATCCTAATACAATTATATAAGCTAGAGATGCAGAGTTCTTTGAGAACATATTCCTTATGAAATCTAAATCTATAGGAATAAAAGAAGTCAATGAATCAGATATTGCATCTACTAGTAAAAATGCATGCGAGAAAGTAGTAGAAGAAATACAACCAAGAAAAAGTACTAGGGTTAGAAGAGAAACTAACCTAGGAGATGGTTTTTTCACTTTCTTAGTAGAAGATGATCCTACAACCTATATAGAAGCAATTAACTCTCCAGATGCAACCTTTTGGAAGGAAGCAATAAATGATGAATTAGAATCTATTATATCTAATAACACTTGGAAAATTGTAGACCTACCACCTGAAAATAAACCAATAGGTTGTAAATGGGTGTTTAGAAAGAAACTAAAACCAGATGGGACTATTGATAAGTTTAAGGCTAGGTTGGTAGCGAAAGGCTTTAAACAAAAAGAATGAATAGATTACTTTGATACTTACTCTCCTGTAACTAGAATTACAACTATTAGGTTCTTAATAGCGATAGCCTCCATATATAAATTGGTGGTACACCAGATGGACGTTAAGACAGCTTTCCTAAATGGAGACTTAGAAGAAAAAATATATATGGAACAACTTGAGGGTTATAAGATATCAGGAAAAGAAAATAAAGTATGTAGACTAATTAAATCATTATATGGTTTAAAACAGGCTCCTAAACAATGGCATGAAAAATTTGATGGTGTTTTAAAATCAAATGGTTATCATATAAATGATGTAGATAGATGTGTATATAGTAAAATTTCTGAAAATGATTATGTTATTATATGCCTTTATGTTGATGACATGCTTATTTTTGGAACTAATATTAAATTAGTTAATACAACTAAGAAATTCTTGTCATCTAAGTTTGACATGAAAGACTTAGGAGAGGCTAGTGTAATCTTGGGTATTGAAGTAACTAGGAAAAATGATGTTAATATATTATCACAATCTCATTACATTGAGAAGATATTGAGAAAGTTTAATCATTTTAACTGTTTACCTATCAGTACTCCTTATGATTATAATGTGACTCTTATGAATAATACAGAAAATAGTGTCTCAATTGGAGTATTCTAAGATAATTGGTAGCCTCATGTTTTTAACAACCTGTACTAGACCATATATAACTTTTGCATTAGGAAGGTTAAGTAGATATATACATAACCTTGAAAAAGAGTATTGGAATGCATTGTCTAGAATTTTGAGATACCTAAAAGGCAGTATGACCTATAGTTTATATTATAATGGTTTTCCTACTGTATTAGAAGGATACAGTGATGCTAACTGGATTAGTGATTCAGATGAGACAAAATCCACAAGTGGATATGTCTTCACTTTGGGTGGAGGAGCGGTCGCTTGGAAGTCTACCAAGCAGACATGTAGCGCTCGGTCTATTATGGAATCCGAGTTTATTGCCTTAGAAAAAGATGTATCAGAAGCCGAGTGGCTTAGAAATCTCTTACTTGACATATCATTATGGTCAAAGCCTGTATCGGTCGTGTCTCTTCATTGTGACCATCAAATAGTTATAGTAAAAGCAAAGAGTAAAATATATAATGGAAAGAGCGGCATATTAGACTCAGATACAACATAGTGAAACACATGTTGCGTGATGGAGTCATATCTATTGACTTTGTGAGGTCAGAAAAGAATCTAGCAGATCCTCTGACCAAAGGACTATCTAAAAGGTTAGTCAATGATACATCGAAGGGAATGGGTCTGAGCCTAATAGTGTCTGCAACCCAACCTATACAAGTGGAGATCCCATGAGATAGGTTAATGGATAAACAACAAGACACGAGGTAGACGATTGCCGAGTTGTATGAGCCCCTTCATGGTGTACAGTGCGCCGAAGGATGAGTTGTTAGAACTCTTAATGAATCCATAGCCATATATTTGGTGGTGTATACAGTTGCTGCATACACTTGATGGAATTCACCTATATGGGTGTAGAGGTGGAGGCGGCTTCCTATGATAATCTAGGCGAATTCTCTAGAGCACTCATGAAATCCAGGTAATGGTGTATGGCCGAAACGCACCGAACCGCAGAATCACTTGCAGAGGAAGAGTTGTGTGAGTGGCATGTACTTGCGATATACATTAAAAGGATTCAGGTTCAAGACTATGGTGTCACCTAATTCCTGTAGACCTGTCTTGCTTACTCTAATGTCGGTTCAAGTCTATAGTGACACCGGCACCATTGCACAACTATTACGCTTTAATTCGAAAGGGTTTTATTTTAAAACATGTGGGGGATTGTTGTATTTTGTTTTAAAATAGCATTAAAATTTGAATTTTCAAATTTTCGGTAATTTCCCTCCAATTTTGAAAAGTTGAAGTACTTTTGTGTTGTGGGTTTTGTCCCACATCGGATTTGAAAAGGTAAACTATCTTGTTTATAAGATAGTCTTTTTGCCTAGGGCTTGAGCCCCTTTCAGGGGGCATGTGAATTTGGTCCTGTGGGGGGAGGGGGGCTATGTCAATAGCTCTAATCTATGCCATTGACCACACGCGCACGCGCGCCGAGCCGAGCCGAATCCGAGTCCGAGTCCGAGTCCATGTCCGTGTGCGCGTGCGCGTGCGCGCCGCGACGTGTTTTTCTGTTGTATAGGTTGGGTGCGGGTGCGGGTGCGGTGTGTGTATACTCGCGTGGGTGTGTGTATGGGTACTCGCAGGACTGTATGTGCGGGAGTATACTCACACTTGCGGATTTTCGTTTTAAACCAGAGAGATGCGTCCCTTCCGGTTGGTCGCACCTGTTGGGTTTAAACCCAACGGACCTAACCTTTATTAAAGGGTGCTTATGCACCACTTCGGAGTCTATATAAAGACTACCGATTCCAGTTTTAATATACGAAAAAATTCTTCTCTTATAAAACGCTCTCTGATATTCGGTTTTAAGCAATTTTCTACTGAGTTCATCGTTGAGTCAACTCAGCACTTTCGGATTAAACTGCAAGTGGTTCGAGCCCGTGTACAGTGAGTGCACCGCTGGGACCGAGTCATAGTCGTTGTATCCTGGAGGTCGATTGCTCTGGGAACCTGTTGCACTTGGGACGCTGTCCAAGGGGAGCAAATTCGATTTCAAGCCGAGTGACTCAGTCACGCCTCGACTCATTCAATAAGTTCTTCTTTCTCAAAATTTATTTTCCTTTTTTGGTTCTTGATTTTTAATAGTCTATTTAATTCAACTAAATATTCCAACAAAGAGTTCTGCTTTATCGGTAAATTTCTCGTACTCAAAACAAGGCAAAATTGGCGTAATCAAAACTTAGGTGGACCACACCATAGAGATCAGCATAGATTAAACTCTCCCATTGGAAGCAGTGTGGGGCCATAGAAGTTTTGAATAAAGCTGATATTTGTGCCTACCGTTTATCTAGTGGCAATAATCTTATAAACAGTTTAAGAGGCATATAAATATTAAGTAAGGTTTAAAAAAGTTTTGACAGTATATGTTTTTCTTTCTTACTTTTTTCCTGGGTTGTGGCTCACTTCAATTTTAAAGTTATATAATTTTTAGACTTATATCCTATCACACGATGATCTCGAGAAATCCACGGGTAAGATTGATTTCTCAACGGAGTATCTGTGGGCCCTATATAGCTTCTGATCATTGGAACTTCCTGGGCAGCAAGGGCACAAGCAATTCACGTGTCCCAACATGCGTGCTTATGTGGCGGGCTGGTAGTCGTAGGATCAAAGCGACCTTCGCCTTCCCCAATATCACGACGACACCCGGACAGTGGCTGTCATGTCACAAAAGTCATGTGACCTCTAATAGCTCATGTGGCCGGGCCCACCAAAACGCCTTTATTTTTCTCTTTCATCGAAGAATAGCAAGCATATCCACAGGCATAAAAATAAAATAAAAAACAACAACAAAAAAAAAAAACTTAATACTCTAGTGGTGTGATAGATGATACGCAGGTACTTAGAAATAAGTAATTAGAAATTGCATTTGTGAGATAAGAGTAACTCACGTGAAACTGTCCACTTTGTGGGTTCCAATTTCGATGTATCTCGAACAAAAAGTTAGGTTTATTTGATTATCTGACCATCAGATTAGTAGATATTTATTGGACGGTTAAAAATGAAAATTTCCAACGGTACTATTTCAATAAGCAACTGTCCACAAATCAGAGGTTAGGAATGTGCAACCTATCTGATTTCAGGACTGTAGCTTAGACACGGTGGTTTCCTCAATTTATAGGGTTTTGTCTGAATTAATGTTTGCAACGTGTGCAGTTTCTGAGTGCTCGCATATCAAGCGGCATACTCTGCCAGAGCATCAAATGACTCCCCAAACCATAAGCCCTTAAAATTTCTTTCCTAAAGCATCTCTTGTTATCCATTAGAGTGGATATTCTAGCATATATCCTCGCTATGTACAAGCAGGGCCCACGTTTGGGTGATCCAGACCGTTGATCTTATGGTTCCACATGGATTAACTATGCCCAAACGAAACCTCCTCGATCAGATGAGCCTAATACTTTATTTCATGTCCTGCAAATAGACTGTTAAAGAAAGAAATTGACCAAAATTGAATGGCTAGGATCTTCAAGGTTTTTGAAGTAAGGTCCAATATAGAATGATCACAACCATTAAATCGTCAGATCCAGATGGACCACTGCCTATGAATTTCATCCACAGTACAGACGTAATACTATATTGATCAAACGGATGAGATTTATTCAACTGTCTATAAAAGTCCAAATGGCCTTGGAAAGTATGAAGGGTACCCTATTTTTTTCTTTCCATCATATCTACTTTTAGAAAAGGAAGTGAAGATGAAACGAAAGACAGGCAAAAGACAAAAGAATACATAACTTATTAAATCATGAATATCTTGCACACACATCCATGGCCCATTCCAAAATATGCAAAGGCAACAAAACCATCTCTTTCATCCATGGCCCATTTCAAGAACACGTGAAGGCTCTCTTATGGCTATTTCAAGAACATACCTAGGTACCAAAACCATGTGTGCTTTTTATTTTTAGATAGTGGATAACCGTAGATTGTGTGTGTGCAAATGCATGGAAAGTTCATTCCAAGGAAGACACTTGGCAATTGGAGGATCGTTAGGGGTGGGGCACAAGAGAACTGAATAAAGAAAAGATACTATCACGAGGCGACATCACTCACATCCAATCAAAAGAGTCCAACATCATTGTTGTCCGGCCATGCAGAAGATGCTAGTCTTTTCCATCATTGACCCAATGATCAATCCCTTTATGTTATAGTAATTGGATTAGCATTAGTTACTAATCAAGAACCCACAAAGTACAATCAGTAAAATGTTTTTGGAGAATCTAGAAATGTTACATCATGGTAATATGTTTGTGAATCGCGGCCATAGATATGATCTTGGAAGACATCTATTAGGTGGATTACTATTTGGCTTGAATTTGGTTCCCACGCGTGTTAGAGCTAGATGCAGCTTAATTCGAACCAAATGTCTTTGACCCCAACCGTTAAGATAAACCACGGGACCGAAAATGTTAACGGTTTATTATTAATTCAACCTCTTTGGATTGAAATCACACGATTTGCGAATGGGGTAATTTGTCCTTTTATAAGTTTACAATCATTTAACACTAATGTAATAGAGATAAAATGCTTAAAAGATAAAAGAAATTATTGTTGTTCAATTTAAAGACGTGGCCATAAGTGTTACAAGTATTTGATTTCGATCAAATGTATGTGATTAAGAATTTTATTGAGCGTGCCCGAGTGATACTTGACTTGAATCAATTGAACGCTTTTGACCCAATGCACCAAACTAGTTAGATTAGGATTAAATATATGAAGGTTGATTTAACTATTCAATCACCAATTGTTACGATGATTAAGGAGAGAGTTAGTCATTCAAAATTAGGGGTGTACACGAACCAAGTTAGCTCGGTTAGCTCGCTCGACTCGACTCGAAAAAAAATCAATTTAACTCGGTTCAAAGTTGAGTTCGAGCTGAGCTAAGCTGATTTTTTTAGCTTGAAAAAATTTTGAACTGACTTCGAGCTTGCCTAAGCTTGACTCGACTCGACTCAGATCAAACCCCAACTTGAATTGAACTCGGATCGAACTAATTCGGTGACTCGATTACTTTGATATTGATGTTGCTTACTAAGTGTTTGATGAAATGACTCAACGAAGTGTCAGCTAGTAGCAAGGAAGGTATGTCTATGAAACAAATACCATTTTTTCTTGATTTTGATGTTACCTATAAAGTGTTTGATGAAATACTTATAAATAGTTACTGCTGTTTTACATACAATAAAATTTTGAAAGTGCATTGTATCTGTTTGTGAAAACACCGCAGAGGCTCGATTTTGGCTCGAATTGCTGACCGAACCAAGCCGAGCTAGCCAGTCAGGCTCGAGGACTGAGCCGAGCCGAGTTCGAGCCAAGTCGAACTTGGGCTATCTCGACTTGGTTCGACTCAGTATACATCCCTATTTAAAATTGAATCATTTTGCTTTGCACTAAGGACTTTTCTTTCAATATGGTAGCGTTTTCAGGCTTCTCAATAATGCAATGTTGGTTAAATAAGATTAAAAATTAAAGATGAGTCATTGATTTCATTAATCAAGAAAGATAAATTGTACAATCTGCAGATAAAATTAAACTAATTAGAGAAAATAAAGATAATTACCTACAATTACTTATGGACAGAACAACCATGGTGTGCAGTATACGTGACGTAACTGCTATATTTGCCAAGTAAGAGCTCAGTAACCAGTGGGATCCAATGATGAAAGTCATAGATATTTAACCTCATTTACCTATTATAAGCCATCAGCAGTCATAGGCAGTAAGCCTAATGATATTTTTCTCAGATTCTGCCATGTATCTTGGTTGCGTGATACGTGTCCTATCATGGTCGCCATGTCAAACTTGCATTTTCCAAATCACTTATGACTCCTGATGTTTTCATCAAATTCGACCATTAATATGTAAGAGTGTTTCGTCCTAGAAATCCAACGGACCCATACACGTAGTAGCGTCGACCACCCGAATACAAATGTCATGCTTACAGTGGAGATGCTTTTGTGTGCATGAAGCATGCATCTCATGCATTCTTCTTCCATGATCGACCATATACATTGATTTACCGAATATAAAACCATCCCTTCCGTCAGGTTCTCCTCCAAAAATAAGGCTAATCCATAGCTCAAGTGGGCCACACAAAACAGGAAACAATGAGAAGGGGATGCCACCGTCGAAACCTTGAAGACCTTTTGTGGGGCCCACCTGAGTGTGCATATGTCATCCAAATCATTCATTTTCCCCAAAAGCTGGCCGATCCCAAGCTAAGTCAAAGGTTTCAAGTGTGATTTTACATGGCATGATCCATATGTGGCGCTCACCCTATGAACGTATTAGATTCATACATGCATCACGGTGGACCCCACACAGCTCAGAACGTTAAAAAAAACGTGGGATCATTCCTCTTTAAACGGCATAACCAGAGTAAATCAACCTCACAGCAGTTCTCCCATTGGGCTGCGTTTTGGCAAATGACTCCAACACCAGCCAGCTATCCAGTGTTAAAACTCTGTGGGCCCCGCCATGATGTATATGTTTCATCCAAACCGTCCATACATTTCTCCAGATTATTTTAGACAGTAGACCCAAACATTAGATAGATACAAAACATCGTGGAACCACACCACAGGAAAACAGTATTTGTTGAACGTCCATCATTCAAAACTTCCTAAGGTCCACTGTAATGTTTACTTGCCATCCAACCTGTTGATAAGGTGTCAAAGACCTGGATGAAGGGAAAAAAAATATATCAGCTTGATCCAAAACTTCTGTGACCCTCAAAAATTTTTCAACGGTAAACATTCAACCTCCACTGTTTCCTACGGCGTGGTTCACCTGAGATATGGGTCTGTCTCATTTTTGGTCTCCTACCCTAAAATGATCTGGAAAAATGGATGGACTGCATGGATATAACACATACATCATGGTGGGACCCACAGAGCGTTGACACAGCTAGCTGGCTGGTGCTGTGGTCACTATCTAAACCGCGTCCTCCCAGTGTAAACACTAACCATAGTTAGCATAAGTTAGGCCGATTTCCACCGTCGAAAATGTATCCATTTTATCCAAAATTCGCAAACGGATGCGTGAGCACCTAACGCAACATATGTTGTAAGCCACTAAGAAGAACAAAAGAAGCAAATCATGGCCCACCATTGCCCTTCAAATTACACCATTTCTGGAGACATGATTGACTGAAAAACATCAGTGATCATTTGGGAATTGAATTCCTTTGGAATTAGTAGTGGGACCCTCCAATTGCTTAAGATCAATGCAATCTTGGCTGGAAATGGATTGGCTACTCCCCTTGACACCAGCCAATGGCTGGTGGTTGGTGCTCTTTGCGACCCACTATGATTTATGTATTTCATCCATGCCGTCCATCTATTTTTCTAGATCATTTTATGCTATGAGACCAAAAATGAGGTATATCCAAATCTCAAGTGGACCACATTGCAGGAAAAGGTGTTGAATGAACTTCGACCATTAAAAACTTTTTGGGGCTATAAAAGTTTTGGATCAAGCTGATATTTGTTTTTTCCCTTCATCTGGGTCTGTATGACCTAATCATCAGATTGGATGTAAGATAAATAGTAAATTGGGCCTTAAGGGAATTTTAATGGTAGATATCCAATCACTATTGTTTTCATATGGTGTGGTCCACCTGAGCTTTCTACCCCTCTCATTTTTTGTTTCAAGCCTAAAATGATCTGTGAAAATAGATGAACGGAATGGATGAAACACATACATCATGGTGGGTCCCACAGAGCACCGACCATCAGCCACCGGGCAGGTGGCAGGGGGAGTAGCCAATCCGTTTCCATCTTGGCTTATGATATTTTTCTTATTGGAAAAGGAGATTATGGTTGCACGTTTTGACTGCACTTAGACCATTGTCTTCGAGACCATATTGAAAGTCCATTGCTGGGTCCATCCCAATCATAGACCCATATGGTCAGATGGTCAGATGGTCCCGACCTAAAATCTGTTGAGATTGATGGTTGATGTGTGTGTACAAAAAATCAAACTGATGGGTATGGTGACAATGGGCTGGGGGTCCTGACCCTGTGGGGCCCAGGCTTGGGTCTTTGTACTTGACCCAAGTGCTGAACCCTGGCCCCACCCAATCATCGAGTGGGTCGTCCTGATTTCAATGGTCTAAATTGCATGTGTTTAGGATGGGGGCGGATAGGTGCACCCGGGCCTCACCCGAGATGGTGTGGACCTTACCGTCGGGCCCACCTTGATGTATGTATTGTATATCCACTTCGTCCATCTGCTTTTACAGATCATTTTATGGCACGAGCCAAAAAATGAAGCAGATCCAAATCTCAGGTGGACCATCTTAGGAGAAACAGTGGTGATTGACCATTAAAATTATTGTCGGCCATAAATGTTTTGGACCAAGCTGATATTTGTTTTTTCCCTTCATCTAGGTTTTTTGTGACCTTATCAACAGGTTGGATGGCAAATAAACATTACGGTGGGCCTTAGGATGTTTTTTTATGGTGGGACGTTCAATCACCATTGCTTCTTCTAGAATGGTCCACCTGAGATTTATATCTGCTTCATTTTTGGCATCCTGCCATAAAATGGTCTGAAAAATCAGATGGACGGAATGGATATACAATACACATATCAAGGTGGGCCCCATGGTAAGGGCCGCAGCCAATCGGCTCCTTCATTGATGGGATTCGGCATAGATTGATGATACCAACAAAATAAAATAAAAATAAAAATAAAAATAAATAAAATCATAGATTAAAGTGGTTCAAGCTTCTGATCATTTTTTTGCCACCATCTTTTCAGCCCGATTTTGACGTGGGATAATCCTAGCGGCCCAATTTTCCCTGCTGAAGTGGATTATTGGGCATTATTTCTTATTCTTTTTTTTTGTTTGTTTGGAGCCCATAAATTTAGAATGATTGGATTGTCCAACGGATGTGATATTTATGCAATTGGGTATCTATGAGAAGGATAATAAAGATTCAGATAATCCACCCATGCAGCCAAGTGGGTCCCATCATGGATTGGACAAGTAATGGGCCCACTAACGTCAATTGGGCTTTAGCCTGTCTCTGAGGCCCAACCTCAATAATGGGCCTCAACTTCTCAATTGCCTAGTTGAAGAAGTATTGAGGTTATTCCAATTGGGCCCTTATTGGCTTCCAGTTCAATGTAGAATAGAATCCAGAGCTGTCAATGGGCCCAGGTCAGCCCAAAGCTGGCCCACTTAATTTTCTGGCTCAAAATTTAAACCTGGAACTAGCCTTCAGGCCCAAAAGTTAGGCCCAAGCCTAGCCCATGAAAGATACAAAGAGACCTAGATTTGGGCTTGGGTTGGACCTAACCATGGTTAAAGGACTCAGAGACTCGGATCAACTCATCCAGTCTCAAGTTGAGTTACGACTCACCTGACTGGGGAACAATAGGTCCAACTCTCCCGAGTTAGACCCAATCCGACCTGGCCCAGCCGAAAATTTGATAAAATCCATATTTACCATTTGTAGGATATAACATGTACACATGAAGTCGGGTCAAGCCCAGCTAGGCAAAAGTGAATTGAGTCCAAGCCCATCCTGAAAATTAACCAGGCGATGCATGTCAGGCCCAAGACTAGCCGGCAAACCAAATTAATAGGTCCAAGCTCAATCCAAAGGTCGGGATTGTCAGGCTGGGCTAGTCGCCCGGTCCATTGCCATGCCTAGGCCCAATGCATTTATTTGTTAAGCCTAGAAATAGGCCTAATATAGGGCCAGACCTGAAAGCAAGCCAACAGCCCGAATGATCGGACCGGCTGATTGTCACGAGCCTAGAGGTTTTGCCATGACTGGCTTACCTTTGTACACTAATTACTTAACATGTATCCTAACAACATCTGTATTTGACTAACTATTCTTATTTTTGGTTTATCAGTAATAAAATAGTAAAATCATAATGATAACATTTTTATATTACTTTAATATCAAATTATCACCAAAATATATTGATGTTGCTGTTTGAATTTGAGATTTTCATAATAATTATATGAAAAAATGTAATGGCTACAAATTTCTTTACCTATCTCATAAGCACATTTGCATTTGATTGATATTATGGTGGTTAATGAGACGGTAGTAAAATCGTAACGATGATATTTAATCAAACGGTAGTAAAATCGTAATGATGATATCTTTCTTTTCAATTACTGTGGTAATTGGCGAAACAAATCAGCGGAGTTGTGTAGAGATTCTCTAAAAGGTTCTGGAATTTTCTAAGAGTGTTAAGCTAGTTTTACTTGGAATTTTGTAGAACCTTTCTAGGGTCTTTTTGGTCGTTGGAAAAGTGCCACTTGGCACAATTTTTTTGCATTAGATTATACCTTCTTGATTTCTGTTCGGTCTATATAAGTGGGAGACCACCTTATTTGCAAATCACTCAAGCATTGTAAGCCATATTCTCTCTATGATCATATTTTCTCTAGTGCATTACAAGTTCCTCTTTTCTCTCTTTTGTTCCCTTTTAAATCTGTACAAATCTAAAAATTGATGTTGACTAGATTGTGGAGTTTGTGATGAGCAATTACACCACTATTCTTAGATTAGGAGGTTGCTAAAAGTAGTTTATTTTTTTCTTATAAAAGGATCACTCCTCTTTCAATGAAAATCAATGAGAAATTTCTTCAACTTTACATGGCATCAGAGCTCTTTCAATGAAAATTTTCCAGCTTTACACCCTTAGCAATCTCTTTCATTCTCACTAAAGTTCTTAATGGTGCAAGTGATACGAAGGCTAACTCAAGTAATGTTGGAGTGTTGCACAAGTGCTACACAGGTGTTGGAGTTAAGGAATTAGAAAGCTTGTGACGATTGGTATCAGAACCTAGTCGGTGCCATGGGCACTATTGCGTCATTGGAGGTGACCGAGTATGTTGAGAATAAGTGCGATCAATCCAAACACAACAAGAGGGGTTGATCCACTAAAAAGTGCATTGGAAGACCACTATAATGAGGTTAGGGACACCGAGGAGTTGGAGAACTTGTGAAAGATGCAATAGTATTTTAGAGATTCTAAGTTAGAGAATGAGGAAGCTGAGGTTCATACCACAATCATATATCTGTTGGATAAAATCCAGTGGGGCCCACTTGTGGGCAATTATTAGTAGGTGGGTGATTTGGACCATTCATCCTCAACTTTGTGGAGGTCCCATGTCATGTAGACCGTCAAATCTTGAGGGCTTACTCTTCCACACGGACTTTGAGTATCTCACTGATAACAAAATGTTGTGGTGGCATAGGATGCACAATGACATCTAAAGAGACTTTCGGATTATCACTACCTAAAAGAATCTCAAGAATGAGTTGAAGCTGTAGTACCTTCCTGAGAATGTGGAGTATTTAGCAAAAAAGTGCCATAAGAGAGAGAGTCAATTCAAAACCATACCATTGCTATTGGACATTACGTGTATGATGGAGAAAAATAAGCTCTTCTTCATTAATTATCGAGCCTTGAACAAGGTGATCATTAAGAACAAATACCTTATCTCTTTCATGGGAGACTTGTTGAATTAGTTAGAAGGGGCATAATACTTCTCCAAGTTGGACTTGAGGTTAGGATACTACCTGGTGTGGATTGAGAAAAGGGACGAGGTGAAGACAACTTGTTTCATGAGGTATAAAACATTTGAGGTTTTAGTAATGTCTTTGGACTTGACTAATGCATCAACGACATTCTTCACTCTTATGAACAATATCTTCCACTCCTAGTTGGATCACTTTGTGGTGGTGTATGACAACATCGTCGTCTATAGCAATACCTTGGTAATTTATGTGGAGCATCTCTTTCAAGTATTGAGGGAGAATACTTTGGATTTAAAAAATGAGAAGTGCTTCTTTGCACAAGCCTAATTGATTTTCCTTGGACACTAAATCGAGAATGGGAGAATATGGATGGATGGTCATGTTGGAAATTGGATTATGGAAAACTATTTAAATTATATAAAATTAAAATAAGAAAGTTAAAAAACTTATCAATTTGTATAAGTCGAGGCGTGACATGAGTCACTCGGCTTGAAATCGAATTTGCTCCCCTTGGACAGCGTCCCAAGTGCAAAAGGTTTTCAGAGCAATCGACCTTCAGGATACAACGACTATGACCCGGTCCCAGCGGTGCACTCACTATACACGGGCTCGAACCACTTGTAGTCTTAACCCGAACTAGAAAATACTTGAACACATTTTTAAGAGGAAATTTGATTTTGCTAATCCATTTAAAAACTTAAAATTAGAAGTCTATTTATAGACTTTGTGAAGACACCCTTTCACAAAGGGTTGTGACTATTGGGTTTAAACCTAAGTGGTGCGACCCTTAGGCTTCAAAAGACACAACTTTTCAAAACAAAATCTAAAAGGATATAACCTTTCAGTGAAAAGACACATCCGTAGGATATTTTGAAACATTAAATTATTTTAAAATAATTTTAAATACAACAATCCTCCACATGTTTCAAAATTTTTGACATTTCAGATTAAGTTGGAAGAGTTGTGCAATAGTGTCGGTGTCACCATAGACTTAAACCGACATTAGAGTAAACATGACAGGTCTACAGGAATCAAGTGACACCAAAGTCTTGAACCTGATTCCTTTTGATGTAAATCGCAAGTACATGTCACTCACACAACTTTTCCTCTACAAGTGATTCTGCGGTTCGGTGCGTTTCGGCCATGCACCATTACCTGAATTTCATGAGTGCTCTAGAGAATTCACCTATATTCTCATAGGAAGCGGCCTCCACCTCCATACCCATATAGGTGAATTTCATCAAGTATATGGAGCAACTGTATACACCACCAAATATATGGCTATGGATTCATTAAGAGTTCTAAAAACTCATCCTTCTGCGTTACTACTCGCACTGTACACCATAGAAGGGGCTCATTTACATCAGTGCAATCGTCTACCTCGTGTCTTGTTGTTTACCCATTGAACCTATCTAATAGGATCTCTACTCGTATAGGTTGGGTTGCCAACACTGGTAGCTCATATATTAGGCTCAGCCCCATTCCCTTTGATGTATCATTGACTAATCTTTTAGGTAGTCACTTGGTCAGAGGATTTATGACCCGTAGGCCTTTTACCTCTACCCGTCATTGTTCCGTCAAATTTTCTTCTCATATGAATTTAGTCATGTCTTAGTCTCATTGTAGCTAATCATCTTTTCAAATCAACTAGGGATCATCGTATTGGTAAGCTATTGCCTCACCAACTAGCTACTCAAATGAGCCTCTGCTAAGGCTGATTCCTCCTTTTGCTCCTCAATTAAGTTTTTGACAGTCAGTTGCAGCCTCTTTGATTATTCATATCTTAAGTCAAAGCATACTGAACTCATTTCTATCCTCACAGAGTTAATAATTATGATTCTATCAAGTAATAAATACTGAGCATTACTTTTATTATGATACTTGTCGTATCACCAGCTCTTAATACAACTAACTTTCTTATCTTTAAATGTACTCTTATAATGCAAGAAACTTCACTAGCTCACCATTCAACTAACTGGTGATAAAGTCAATCGACCTTATTGTATCTACAATATAAAGAGGCTGGAGTAATCTGTCATGCATAGACATATGACAACTAAATAGAGTATAACTTTCATGTAATCATATCGCAACATTATCATGTTATCATATGTTCCCTAACACATGAAAGGTTGGTCAATTTATCAATTAGTGATTAAAATTCAATACAATCAATGGATATTTGGCAACTGAATATGGAGGAGAAATGTTCAAGTTCATTATCAAGTATCTTGATCGATGGATTGAACAATGGGCTCCATAGGTGCATAAATTGGCCAATAAATACATTTGTTGATGGTAAAACAACATAGTTCATTAAATGAACTTATAATCTCATATGAATACCAATCCTAAATGTCCAAATCTAACCTCCAATGAGAATAAAATATAGCCTAAAAATCTCATGACCCAACAATCATCTTTTGAATTCAAAACACTAATAATTTTCTTTCTGACCATTTATTCGATAGCTACCAATTAGATCATCAAAACATGTAATCAGTTTGAGATATCTTGTTTCAAAAACTTAGATAATGTCAATGTAACACATGCGCATATTAATCCATAACATTCATCATATACCTTTCTTAGTACAAACCTTCATGTCAACCTATTTATCAAATATTTATTGACTAAACTTGTACTAGATGGGTTAAGTGGTTTCTCTAAATGCATTCAAGTGCACCCCCATAATTTCAGATTTAGCCTAGATAGATATATCTATGGCCTCCTGATAAACCTATAAACGAAATTTCGAGTTTGAAGATTTCATAGGAACTATCATATGAATTGACTAGATCTAACACATGTCCTAGATTGGCAAATTATCGGATGAAAATAATATTTTCTTAAAAAGTATTGGATCCTACCATAGAACGATATTGATAATGGATATGATTACAAGCGAATTTATTCGTACAAGAAGAAAATGTGAGTATTTTTATTTTTATTTTTTTACTATTCACCTTTTGACCTTTTGCCTTCACATAATGCTACTTCCATCAATGACTAGTATTGATACATCATCTACATGTGTCATATGTCCGATATAAATACCCCTCCATTTAGGCCATTAAAGGCAAAACCAACTAAATAATATTTTCACTCTTACATGTACCATATGAAAATGACATGATTAAGATTGATATTTTGAATCATGGATTCTATGCATGCAGTAGGCACCATAGATGACATAAAGATAATCTAAAGTTATAATTCTAAATAAGCATGAAATCATGTGACAGATAACTATTCAGCAATGAGAAGTGTTATGCCTGCTTTACATGCCTTGCAACACATGTGTGAGGGATCCGATCTAAGCAATATATGCATTTGATTATAAACAATGCCCTGTCCCATTTGGCCAATCCACTTATCATATATACTTGTAAGAGAATGTCTTTCTTATCAGCGTTCATGTTTGACTTTTAGACAGAGCCTGTTTATCTATAGCCCTACTTGGTAGATGGTCGAGATCTCTCACACATGCACCGTACTAACATGAAAACTTTTAGAATCTTTTCCTATTTGAGAGTGTTGCATTTCTCAATTAATCAACAAAGAAAATTGTTAAGTTATGAGTAACATCACCCAACTGCATGTTAACATCAACATAACTTAAATTATGCTAAATTAAACAGGATGTGCACTACTCATGTAGCAGTTTATAACAACAATACTGGAGATATTGCTTTTAAAGGATTAGCTCCTTCTGCCCACCAAGAGATGATCGTGACCACTTATTTGAAAAATCTTAGCATAAAAGTTTAATAAACTTTATGCCTAATATACAGTGTCGGCGAGAATCAACACCGTTTCCTGATCAAGACAGCATTACATTATAAAGATAGAGCATCACCCCAGTGATCCAGATGGTTCATCTAGTGGACTCTTATAAGTTGACGGTAGAGAATAATTTCAGACATCGATTGATAAACATTTTTTTAAATTTATTTATTTACATGAACCGTTTCTTATTATATAGTAATCAGAAATCCAAATATGATATTTTGACCCCATAACATGACATCAAAGGACACACTTGATGTGTGTAATGAATATTAAGCATCAAGAATGTTGGTGCATGTAAAAGTTCAATAATAGACACAACTAGAGGATAGACATTGGAATAATCATAATCGTACAGAACCTTGGAGATGAAAACAGAAATGAGGAAATCTTTTATTTTCTCTTTAAAATCTTAGGGCCTTGAAGCCATTAGATCCCTCCCACGTTCACAACTGTCATCCATTCTCACAACGTTACAAATCTGGAATCCGGGTCGGGATTTATACATACAAACAACAACAACAACAAGCCCAAGATGAACAGTTTGGATCATCATGTGTGTTTGGCATAAGCAAGCAACGACTTGAGGGAGGATGACTAGCAAGGTTTATAACATAAAATAATCATGATGTTCTTTACTTCTTGTTTACACATGTATAATAATATTCATGTGTATAGTACCATCATTGGTTCACATGGTTCACATCATTTATATTTTAAAGATTCTATGTGAAAGTGGCTCTCATTTGATTATGCATGCATGGTGGTTGAAAAAGTTCTTAATACTTGTGTCCCACCCTGATATCCTAGTTTTATATACATCGCAGATTATATGGGTTAATCTTTATTGTACAGGGATGTTAAGATCAGTGTATATCCTACTTAGTCGGTGCATACGTTCACTTTTGTACATGTGGTCCAAAGAACTTACATAATAAGTATCTATAAGATCTTGACCATTATATGAGATATGACAATTCTAGATTATATAAGTCATGGCCTACAAATCGGGTTGGTGTGGTTTCATTTTGGGCTATTCCAACTAAATAAATGCAACCATAATTCTTAAATAGCTTTCCAAACCAAATTCGATTTCAAGATTGTTAGAAATTGGATTTTGGAAAACTATTTAAATTATATAAAACTAAAATAAGAAAGTTAAAAAACTTATCAATTTGTATAAGTCGAGGCGTGACATGAGTCACTCGGCTTGAAATCGAATTTGCTCCCCTTGGATAACTTCCCAAGTGCAACAGGTTTCCAAAGCAATCGACCTCCAGGATACAACGACTATGACCCGTTTCCAGCGGTGCACTCACTGTACACGGGCTCGAACTACTTGTAGTCTTAACCCGAACTAGAAAATACTTGAACACATTTTTAAGAGGAAATTTGATTTTGCTAATCCATTTAAAAACTTAAAATTAGAAGTCTATTTATAGACTTTGTGAAGACACCCTTTCACAAAGGGTTATGACTTTTGGGTTTAAACCCAAGTGGTGCGACCCTTAGGCTTCAAAAGACACAACTTTTCAAAACAAAATCTGAAAGGATATAACCTTTCAGTGAAAAGACACATCCGTAGGATATTTTGAAACACTAAATTATTTTATGCAGTCCTTTGTTGGCCTCATCAACTACTATCAACAGTTCGTTAAAGGCTACTTAAGGGGTGAATGTTAAGTGACATTCGAACAACTCGAAGAAAGACATCATGGGGGAACTGGTCTTGGTGTTGCCCAATCAAACCAAGCTATTTGAAATACAAACCGATGCATCCTACTGTTGAAAATATAATTTGAAAATAAAAAATATTTGAGAAATATCTAGAAAGTGTCTTTCGTGTTTATTATGTAATTAATGCTCTTTATAGGAAGTTGCCGTGCATTTAATCTTGTATGTTGATTCTTCTTCAAGAGTCTGTAAAAATAGACTTACATGTATGTAGGAGGCAAAAGAGAAATCCATCCTTCCAATAATTCAAAGCATTGTAATATTCACTTTCATAATTCAAAATATACAAAAACATTCTACTTACAATACTCCTAAATACAAAATATTTTCTTCTTCTCCTCTTCTTCATGGGCATTTTATCTCTGGTTTTATATGCAATGATGTGAGATAGGCATCATGACCCACTTAAGGGTCAAAACTACCTGTCCATGTGCAAGTAGAGCTCATGGTTTGTCAATCTAAACCATTGATTTGACAAACCCGAACATGGATAGACTATGTCTAAAAACTCTCCTAGATTATAAGATTGTAGCCATCTAGCATTTGATCTTTCTTCCATTAAAGGTGGGCCACAGTTAAATTCTAAAATGTCCATTTTACATCCATTGATCTAATGTTAATGTTGATGCAAAAATCTAGTCCACCCTCTCTAGACCTTCGGGTACCTGCATAGGAAGAAGACAAAGGAGACCTTGGCTAAAGCAAGGGACCCTTCGATGCCAAAGTCAGGTTAGGAATCTGGGTCTAGTAGTATTGAAGGGTTTTAGGTGAGAAATTCTACGTACCTTTCAGTGTAGACGGGTCCCTATTTATAGTGTAGAGAGGTCATTGTTGGAGCTAGAGATGATTCTTAATCGCAAGCACGCGTATGTTTCTCAACCGTTATGCGGGATTTGTGGAAGTGATAAGTGTTGAAATAGTTGGCCCTAGAATCATGTAATGGATGGTCGAGGCCGAACTGAGCCAAGCCCTCGATCAATCGGGCTAAGCTGAGCCCTTGATCAATCGGGTTGATCTCTATGGTCGGCTTAAGGTGAACTTCTGCACTGACCATCATTGGTCGACTGACCAATTCCTTGGTATGTCCACGTTTGGGCATAAGGAGCAAACTCATCTCCTCGACGAGATTTGTCGTTCTAGACGACCATCCTCTTGATCTCGTCAAACTAATTAATTTCTCGATCGTCTTCTGATCATACAAATCCAAACATTCCTCAGAGATCAGATAAGCTTTGTAGAAGCTCGGAAATGTATGTTACTAAGGCCTAGGATTGGGAGTTTGGCGCCTGTTCTTCTTCATATCGATCTGAGACAGACGGTCATTTAGGAGCTCCTTGGTTATGATCAATCCTAGTCCTTTCTCCCAATCTTGGACCAGGAAGCACGTGTTTGTGAGTCCAAGCTGGCCCCATGAGTGGTATGACCATTTTTACCCATAACAATTAACATAAGTGGATTTTCTTAGTGATCATTTATGGATAGTAGGCTCATAAGATCAATTACATAAATGACCTATGCATGGGCCAACTTTGTAAGTTCTTATTTATATGTGCGACCGACATGGGCTCACATATGATGATAGTGGACAATGCCTCCCTAATCAGGTAATAGAAGTCATCATCGTTGATTCCACATGGCCCCAATACCAACTTAATCAAGTGATCACAAGCATTCAAACAAGAGCCTGCTAAATTGGTGGTGAAAATATTTTTACTATTACTGAAAATTTTGCACTCCCTTAAATTAATGGCTTTAATTATTAATAAATGTTACATTGGCTCATAATCTTAGAGTTGTACACGAGTTGAACCGAGTCGAGCTTGGCACAACTCGGCTCGGCTCGGCCAGTAGCTAACCCTGACTTGAACATGGCTTGGCTCGGTCCTCGAGCTTATCAGGCCATCTCGTCTTGATTCGGTTCAGTTCAATCAGCAGCTTAGGCCAATTTGAGCTAAGTTCAAGCCTGTGTGACATTTTCTCAAACACATAGAATGCATCTTCAATTTTTCACATAATACGAAACAATAACAACTATTTACCGGTATTTTATCAAACACTCGGCGAGCAAAATCATAATCAAGATATGATGACAGCTTTATTATGTAAAGTTTTTTTGTAGTGATTTGTTTTGTATCCATTTCTTCCTCGCCACCAATTGATCCTACATATATAGAATTTATGCAATTTGAAATAATCCTTCATTGAGTCATTTCATCAAACACTCAACGAGCAGCATCAATATCAAAATAACCAAGTCACCAGGCGGATTCGATCCGAGTCAATCCGAGTTCAAGTTTGATCTGAGTTAAGTCGAGCTTGAGCAAGCTCGAACTCAACTCAGCATTTTTTCGAGCTCCAAAAACCAGATCAACTTAGTCCAAATCCAATTTCGAGTTGAAGCGTGTCGAGCTTTTCCAAGTCAAGTCGAGCAAGTTGACCGAGCTAACTCGACTCATGTACAACTCTAGCTCATATGCAATCTACGATAAAGTGTTTTGAAACCAAAGCGACTAGCGGACTTGGGCAGGCTTCTGTCTCGAGCTAATATAGCACAAAGCTCAGAAGATAAGGCAAATGACTCTCTCATAAAGAGATGAGCCCTAATCCAACTTCAAGCTGAGTTGTCTGAGGACAAAGCTCGATGGGGGGAGAATCATTTCATCGAGTACGTCTACAAATACGAGTAATGAACCCATAAGGCAAAGAGTTTGGGCTATAAGCTCCCCAACATCTCGAGTTGAACAGAGCAATCACGGCCAGAGGCAGGATGAGAAATCCGGAGGGAATTCTGCATCGAACCTAGAAAGGAAATATTTAAAACGATCATACCCGAAGATCATGCTGACCGATACGGGTTCAATCATATTTTCGAAAATAGATTCTCATCTAAATAAAAACCCTTTAATGTATCCAATATATCCCATAAAGATATGTAAATCTTGAAACCGCGTAAAAACCCTATAAGTATAGCAACTACAATCGAAAAGGGGTAATTGAATAAACTTAAGTTGGAACCTTTAATCCAAGTCTATCAATCTAACTTAAGCATGGGAGGATTTATGGCCGTCATAGGCACTCCCATTACCCACATCTTCTTCTTTCTTTACGGCTCCATTGGTAGGTGCACCTTCACAACCGGTTATATTTGTTCACCATATTTCAACAACAACAACGACATTTTTAACATTCTGAAGTTTTAATGAAAATTTTAATAAATTTTCTATTATTTTTCAATAGCTTTTTGAAAGAAAAAAAACACCAATATATTATTCAATGCATCTGATATTCTCCGTACCGTACCTATATGTTTATAAATCCCAATGGTGGGTGGGACGCATTCATAATAACCACACTAAAACATTGATTCTGGTAAGCGTTTCACGTGACAGCGACAACACTCAAAAGGGAATTATGACATGGTTGCTTGCAAGAATAGCTATTCTACCAACCATCTCCAAAAGATCTGGACCGTTCATCACGTGAGTTTAGTAGAACTATATTTAGATCTTAATTATAATAAGTTGGATTATAAGTTAAGGTTAAAGTAGCAGATAATTTCCAACCTTTCTTATGTACATGACATCCAACCCATCGTCCAGTATACTACACCTGTGTTTTGATATTTACCCGTAGCTGAACATTGATTTATACAGTGTGGCCCACTTGATATAGGGCTGACCTTTGCACTGGGCAATTCTCATGGTGGGGCCAACGCGTTGAACGGTTGGATGCCACATTCACTTAACAGGTTAGAGAAACGTGTGGTCCAACCGGTTATTAAAGTGGCACGTGTATTTGATCTAATCCATCCATCGGGTGGGGTACCCAATCCTGATTGAATCTTAGTTTGGTATTCAAGAACTGGACCCGAACCCGGTTGGCTCAAGTGTGGGTACTGTTGTAGGTCCGACCCATTGACAGCCCTGGGTCCATTCCTTGAAAAGGCCACTAATGGAAGCGGATTGCGTCCTGGACCCGGATGGACGGAAATTGGTCCAGGGGCTCCGTCGGTCCCACCTTGATGTATGGGTTTTAAATTTTTATATACGCCGTTCATCTATTTTTCTAGACCGTTTAGGGTTTTAAACATTACAGTGGGACCTAGGAGGTTTTAATGGTGGACATTCTATCAATACTTTTTTACTGTACTGTGGTCCACTTCGGATTTAGATATACCTAATTTTTTTAATCAAGCCTTAAAATAATCTAGAAAAATGGATGGACGGAGTGGATAAACCACATACCTGATGGTGGGACCACAGATCACCGACCACTAGCCACCTGGCTAGTGGCAGCGTCACTAGCCAAACCGCGTCCGTGATCTTCGGAAACGGATTGGCTACTCCCCCTGACACCAGCATGGTTGGTGCTATGTGGGCCCCATAATGATGTATTTGTTTCATCCATTCCATCCATCTATTTTTAGAGATCATTTCACCATAAGTATCCAAAAGTGAGTTATATACAATCTCAAGTGAACCACGTTACAGGAAATAGTGTTGAATGAGGGTCAACCATTAAAAATATTTTGGGAGCCATAAAAGTTTTGGATCAAGCTGATCTTTGTTTTTTCTCTTCATCTGGGCCTGTATGACCTAATAAACAGATTGGATGTCAAATAAATAGTATAGTGGGCCTTGGGAGGATTTTAATGGTGGATATCCAATCACTATTGTTTTCATGTGGTGTGGTCCACTTGGTATTTATATCCCTCTCATTTTTGGGATCAAGACATAAACTGATCTTTAAAAATTGATGGACGGAGTGGATAAACTACATACATGATGGTGGGCCCATAGATCAACGACCACTAGCCACCTGGCTAGTGGCAGCGTCACTAGCCAAACCGCGTCCGTGATCTTCATGGTACGGTTTTCGTGCACAGGTGGCATGTTGGTGGGAAAGAGTGCCGAGTTATATGGTCCATGCATCGTAACGTGAGATGTGTCCTGATCATCCTTTTTATTATAAGTAAGGCCATATGTAGCAATCCATACCGTTGATACGATGGACCACACCATAGATGGAGTAGACTCCAAACTTTTTTCCAGATTAATAATCACAGTTATTCTGCAGACCATTGGCCATTGTTGCGATCCAAAACGACCGTAAGCGTGCGCCACCCGAGATAAGTGGACCCATCGTGAATTTTATGTGAAATCCAGTCCGTCCATCATTTAAGACACCTCAAGTTAGTATGTGAACCCTACAAACAGTGCGACTCAAAACTGAGGTGGACCAGAAGATAGGAAACAGCAAGATGTTTGCGGTCTATCCAACCCGTTAATCAGCTGAACCCCACCAGGATCTAGAGAAAATTTAAAAATATATATAAAAAGAATCCTAATCCGGAAATTAGGTGGGCCCACGTCAGTTTCCAATCAATCCAATTTTTTATTATGTACGGTGGAAATGAGGCAGTGGAATTTACAGACAGAGCGGATGCCACGCACACATCACGGATGGCTCCATATGACTCACCAGGGCCCGTAATTCGGAAGCGGATTCGGTCAGGTAGTGACAGTGGAGCCCACCTCTGTGTACGTGTTGTATATCCACGCCGTCCATCCGTTTTTACCATCTCATTTTAGAGCATGACCCAAAAAATAAATCAAATCAGAAGCTCAAGTGGACCACACCACATGAAAGAGTGTGGATAATAACACACACCGTTGAAACATTCCTAGGGCCCACCATAAGGTTATTTTGTCATCCAACCTGTTGATGAGGTCACAAAAGCATGAAATAATATAAATAAATAATATCATATTGATCCAAAACTTTTGTTGCCCACAAAATCCTTTTAATGATGAGAATTCAATCATCACTCTTTCCTTTTGTGTGGTCCACCTGATTTTTTTTTGTCCTTAATTTTATGTTCCATAAAATAAAATAATATTTAAAAACTAATGAAAGGAGTGGATGTAAAAAATATACATCAAGGTGGGACCCACGATCACGTATTGACCAAACACCGTGTTACCCCGGCCTGACCGTAACGGCCCAGATCTGGCCCAGAAATAACTGGGCCGATCCCGACCGAGACGGCCCATCTGGGTTAGTAAACGCTCCGGAAGCCACGCCAGCAGTTACAAAACAAAGAGAAAAACCCATAAATACCCCGATGGCACTTTCGTAATTTCGATCCAAACCCCTTTCCCCGTTTCATTCCTCCGCCCTAGACCCCTTCTCCCTCCCTGCCATGATCTTCTTCCCACTTGGGTTTTTCGTAAATATATCGAATTCTATTTGGGTTTTTCGTAATTAGTCAAGAATCTCTGTTCTTGCATCTGTTTGAAGCTTCCTTGGGTTAGATTTTATTCATCTGGGTAAGAATTCGGTTTTGATTCTTAATGCATATGTGTAATTACCAAATCCATTGACTTTTTCACCCAGTTTTTTTGAAGAATGGAACCGATGGATATCGTCGGGAAGTCGAAAGAGGACGTTTCGCTGCCGAAAGGTGAGATTTTCCGCTATCCGATTCGATAATTAGATTTTTTTTATTTTGGATCTTTTTGCTAGTTCTGTAATTTTGGGTTTTTTTTTTTTGTTGGATTTCATGAGTATGTGAATTTGCAAAGTTATTTGCTTCGGAGTTCGTCTTTGTATTTGGCAGAATTCTTGATTTTTAAGACATAGGTTTTGTTCGGAGGGCATTTTTGTAATTTGTGTTTTTTAAAATTTGTTTATACGATTTCATATATGTTTGAATTTATGCAAAATTATGTGAATTGGAATGGAAAGGTGGAATGGGGAGAGGTTTCAGGGATGAATTATTGCCTTCTTTTATATGGATTTTTTTTTTGTGGGTAGTTTTGTAATTTGGGTTTCTTATTTGAGATTTATGATTTTGGAGGAGAATTCTTGTTTCTTGATCAGTTCTACCAATAGTTGTAAGTTTTGGATTTTGAAAGTCGTTGATTTCGATCTTTATATTCATGAATTGATAAAAATAATAATAATTAAAAAATTATGTTAATTTGAATGATAATTACGCATTTTAGTATGACAAGAACGACTGGCAAAGGTGGTTTCATTTGGATAGATAGTCTATTGTCTGGACTGCTGCTAGGTCTTGTGCACCTTTCAAGCACCACCTTGCGAAAACAATATTGACAGTGATCCGAACCTTCCAACTAGGGCCTTGCCAAACAAATGACTCGGATTGTTTATGAATTACTGATTTGATAAGCCTTACTTTGGATTCCCATGGCATGTCATGCAGCATGACTAGAGCTTTTACACTTGATTGAGAATTTGTGTTGGAGTACCGAACATGGTAGGTTAGGGATACTTCACCTGTTTGAAAGTACTTGTGATCATAGATCAGGAGTGGTAGGCTTTAGAGCTGAGATGGTGTCCCAATGAAAACAATATAAAACCATGTGGGGGTTATGACGCAACTATCCAAGTTATCGTGTTTGGAATGAAACATTGGAAGAAATAGTTTTAGGAGCAAGGCTTTTGTTAGCATCAAGTGTCAAGGGATTCCTCGAAGGGGTTCGAATATTGCAGGATCATTGCTTTCCTATGAAAAGAGAGGGAAATTTTTATTTGACAGTTGTTTGGCCGGCTATTTTTATATGGGGCGGAATGTTGGGTGATTAAACCACGACAATAGTAGAGGTTATGTTGCAGAGTTGAGGATGTTGAAATGGATGTGCAAGAAGACTAAAAAGGATATAATCAAGAATGAGGTCATCCAGAGAAACCCCGGTGTCCCAAAAGCTAATGAGTGGTGAAATATTGTTGGTGAAATGTTGTAGAGAAGATTACGATGGTTTGGTCATATGCAAGAAATAATGGAGACAACTCCAGTAAGGAGGGGAACATCAAAGGGTTGAAGAGCCTGAAAGAGAATGATAGGAAGACTTAAAGGACTTCTATCAAGATGATGAGCGTATGGAGGCCTTTCACTTACTGATGATAAGGCCTTAGATATGAAAACAATTGGCGAAACGGGACTTATAAACTCATCCTAATTAGCTAGGACAAGACCATGATGATGGATATGATGATTATTCAATTCGATGTGTTTTTTATATGGTTGGATTCAACCACAACATGAATCATGTTGAAGAGTTATTGATTGGACTTTGGTGCGAGTTAATTCAGCATTGTGGGGTGCAGACTTGGTGCCTCAAGCCCTTTTAAGGCTACCAAAGTCAGTCCTGTTCGAGGAGATGGAGAATGGGTATTTGGGTAGATTTTTCTTTATATTCACTAACCAGCAAAAGATGGGTAAGAGGAATGGTCTTTGGATGCCATTTTAGTATGGAGGTAGGCGAAGTTCATCATTATCTTGGTCGTTGAATAGGGTGGGGATTTTGATGTGTAGGACCTTGGGTTAATTGGGGCCAGGTCTACTAGATTTTAAGTGACCTATGGTTGATAGATTGGTCAATTGTGGAGTAGTGAGTAATGATTTTCTCCAATTACACCCTCCCCGAGTTCTGGTGGTCTTGTACAAGTGTTTATGGCAGCTTGCAATAACTATTTCATTATAAGGTGCAATACTAAGTAGTTGCCTTTAACTGTTAAGCAGTGTAGTTAAAGGCACTTGGCGCACCTTGCCCATGTAGTGCCTGAAACACCTAGATTTCAGGCACATTTTTAAATTTTATATAATAAATATTAATAGTTAATCATGTATAACCATAAGTTTATTTAATTTTTTTTTTTTAAGTCAATAACATTCAATTCTTTTTACCCAAAACCCATATATCCCCAATTTTGCCCAAATTCCAAAAATAATAATAATAATAATAATAATAATAATAATTTGAAGGATCAAATTCCACAATTGTAAATCATAATTTTCCAATTTCCCCACCTAACCCTAAATTTCCCAAAACTTGCAAATTCACCAATCCAAAACTACAATTTTGCCGAAACCTAAAATTTTCAAACTCTAGAATCCAATTTTTCAAAACTCCTGAATCCACTAACCTAAAATTTCCAATTTCCCCAAAATCCTCAATTCACCTTAAATCTCTTATGTGGCACCAACTAAAGCTGACATTACTTCAAAGAAGCTGTATGTGATGACCTTAACACACTATTAGAAGAAAGAAATCAAGAAGAAAAAGAAATGAGAAAAGTTGTTGAACTTTGGGAAAAGAATATCTCATACTTTAATCTCAAAAGAAATGAGAGAAGATGATGGTGCTTGAAAGCCCTTTCTTTTCTATTGGCACACAAACACACAAATTAGGTCCCCATAAGGGTACTTCTTATACAGAGCCATGTGTTCTGCAGGCATGCTTAGGCGCACCCAGGCATTTGGTGCATGCCCAAGGTAAACACCTAGCCCAGGGTCCTAGAGGAGGTGCAACAGGCCCAAAATGCTAGGTGTGTGCCTAGGTCACCCTTGACTACGCTACTTATAAGTAATTAACTATATGGCGTTGTTTCAATGATAATGGTGTTGTTGTGTTGTTTTTGGTACCTGTTATCATGCGAAAGCAGGAAAATGTTTATGCCTTTATTTTTGTAGTTAGTGGCGTTCCAACCTTCAAATTGTGAGATGAAAAACCATAAGGCTTCTTGTTTTTCTTTTTCCCCCCATGCCAATGCACTTGGAAGTTGCCTCAGTCTCAAGTTCTCCTTAAACTGCAATTACTCGATCATGCTTCAAAGATTTGTAGTCTTTTCAAGTGAAAGATGTAGCCAAATTATCCAAAACTAACATCCTGTACTTGTTTCTGATTTTTGAATTCCTTGATCTTCATTCAAATAGTCATCCTCTTGAGTGAATGAAAACCAGAAGTAGTTCATCTGTGACTTGTGTAGTTTTTCTGTTCATCCGTTCTTTCTTTCTTTCTTAAGTGAATGGAGAACAGAAGTAGTTCATCTGTGAGTTGTGTTCCAGCTTTTCTGTTCATCTGTGAGTTGTGTTCCAGTTTTTCTGTTCATCTGTTCTTTCATGGCGAAGTAGCATTCTTCTTCTTCTTCTTCTTCATGGAGTTATTTGCAAAAGAAAACGTTTCTGTCGGATTATTTTGGCTACTTTGTGAGGTGATATTAAACTGTTTCAAATTATTTTGGCTACTGTGTGATGTGACATTGAACTGTTTTTAGACATGATAGATGAAATTGATACCATACATTCGTGATTTTTTTTTGTTTGGTAACACTGCTATTCATGAAAACTTGTTTTTTTTTCAGCAACCATGTTTAAGATTATTAAGGAGATGCTCCCGGCAGATGTTCGCGTTGCTAGAGATGCTCAAGATCTCCTTGTCGAATGCTGTGTAGGTGAGAAGATAGCAATGGGATTTATAAATAGCTTGCATATATATTATTTCATAAAGCTTTTTTTTTTTCATACTACATGTATTCTATTGTCACTCATACCATCATCATAATCATCAATCGGAATTATAGGGCCATGCTCATTATCCAACACAGCTGCTGATACTTATGATTTCATACATGTGGGAACCGATTATAGGGCCATGCTCATTATCCAACATACAGCTGCTGGTGCTTTCATACATATGGGACTATGGTTTGTTGATCCTAACCATTGATTTGGTGATATGCACAATTGATTGGGGTTGCCTTGAAAATCTTCATGATTGGAAGATCCTAACCCTTTGTCCCACAAAAAGATGGTGAAGGAAACCTTCCACATTCAAAGTAAAATAGTTCAATGATCAAAGATTTGAAATATACCAGTCTGGGAGAATTTTTTTAGGATCACCCGTCCATGATAAGGCCCATCATATAGACCGTTTGGATCATTGAAACAGGTCCCCCACATATGCAAAATCCTGCATGTCAGCAAACAGTGCATTTGCTTACAAGCAGGACCCTATAGTTCTTCATGCATTAGAGCATTGTCCGAGCTGTTTGGGGCCAGGTTTACAGATCATGTTTTGCCAATCAAGATTCAAAAACCGAATTTCTTGCAAAAGGTTTATGACATGATGCCCACCTAACATCGAGCTCCTGCTTTGTCTGCCAGACTTGGCATTTGCTGATTATTTTCTTACAAGTGGAGTACGGAATCAATTGCCACTGATTGTAACTTGATATATAAATGATATTTTTCTCCATGAGAACATATGTTTTTTTTTTTTTTTTTTTGAATCTTTAGTGATCTGAAATATTTTTTGGACTATAACTTGGATTGTTTCCGTCTTTTTCCCATCTTAAACAATTTTTCAGATTGATGATCATTCCAATTTGCAGATGGTCAAAAGTTGAAACACTCAACTATCCAGGAACCATTCTCTTTAGAGAATTGTAGGATCCTGCTCATCAGCAAATATACAAAATAGCTTGCTTACTCACAGAAATCCTCACATGTTTGGCTCCCAACATTTTGCTGGCCCAAACCATTGATAAATGGGACCCATCATGGATGGGGGATGCCCAAGAAATTCCCCAGATTGAAGGATCACAACCTTCTGATACGGTGACCCCAGAAAGTTTCTTGGAATCAACATAGATAGATTAAACTCTCCAATTTTATCATCTATGTTTTTGTTGCTCAGCTACTCGTCCTTACATGTTCAATATTGACATACTATTGCATTTTATGTTCTTTGATTTGTTCGTATATCTTAACCTTTGATAAAGGGATACACAACAAGATATCGCCATCAGATGACTGCACTTCTGTTCAGCTTTCGATGCCACCGGGTTTTTTTTTTTTTTTTTTTGCATTGTATCTACTAATTAGCAAAATCTGGTTTGTGTTTGAGTGTTCTTGCAGAATTTATCAACCTCATTTCTTCTGAGTCCAATGAAGTATGTAGCCGGGAAGAAAAAAGAACCATTGCACCTGAGCATGTTCTCAAAGCTTTAGAGGTTTTTGACCTATCACAGTTTTTTATTTCCCTAAGTTCATGCTTAAGTTTCCCTTATTTGGAGAGCTATGATCCATTATGAATCATCCCTAGCTTATTACGGTATGAGTTCCCTATGTTGGGCCCACCTATGATCAAACAGAAAACGGTTGGAAAGGATGAACCCACTGTAGATTGCACATGACCGAAAAAAGGCCTTGATCGGATAATCACATCCCTAGAACTAATGGCAGGCAAAATGGATGGTAAGAGTAAAATGGTCTTCCCAGCCATTATTTGAATGGCTAAGATCATTCTATCAGGATGGCACTGCGGTCCGTGTAGGAGTCTGACCATAATAAAGTAGGAATAATTTGTACTGGATCTTAGCCCTGTTTTTGCAAGCATCTCTTCACACTTGATGATTGATCTTTTGTCTAGTTGCATATTGAAGTACCTCTTCTACCTTCGTGGTGGATAAATTTTACAAGTAAATGTTACTTGTTATATGCATGTAGTTTCGTAAGCCCATACCTTCCATGTGCAGCTGAACACACGGCCTCGTGTCTATGGGATATCCAAGTCATGGAAGTGGTGGGCTGCACCAGGAAGGTGACCTGCCCAAAGAAACCAGGCCAGTCCACTTGTTGGGCAGGTGACATCCATTGTTTACTTGCATGCATGGCCCACCTGATGAGTTGACCAGCCTGACTCTGTGCCAGGTCATCCAAATGATGGGGCCACCTGATGCATGGCACTGATGTCACTGGCTGGCATGCGGGGCTGTTTGTGGAGGTGAGTGTGGGCCCAGCAAAGCCATAGTAATTCTTATACATCCATTTCCTCAGATATTTGACAGAGCTCTAATTATTGCCATCAGGTACTCGGATTTGGGGAGTACATTGAGGAGGTTTATGCTGCATACGAACAACATAAGCTTGAGACTCTGGTGCGTAGTATTTGCAATCCGTTTGTCTTTTCCCTCCCGTCGGGTCTGTGGTCAACTTTCATGTGATGTCCTCGTGAAAATTTTCCTTGAACAGGATTCCCCCAAAGGTGGGAAGTGGACAAGTGGAGCCGAGATGACTGAGGAAGAAGCATTAGCAGAGCAGCAGAGGATGTTTGCTGAGGCACGTGCAAGAATGAATGGGACAGCCATTCCAAAGCAAGAAGACTCGGAACGGAGTATGGAGCAACAGGAGGCGCGTGCAGAGATGAATGGGGCAGCTATCCTGAAGCGAGAGAACTCAGATCGGAGTATAGAGCAGCATAGGACATTTGCTGCAGCACCTGCAATAACGAATGGGATGGTTATCCCAAAGCAAGAAGACTCGGCAGTGAGCATGAATAGCTGATTCTGTCATACACTGATCATGGGCATGTTTGGATCGCCCATGTGGGATCTGTTAAATTCCTAGTTTTTGTAAGAACTTCGGATAATGCCATCTGCAGATTTGCACTCTGCTTTGTATTTACCTATGAATTATGTAGATGGAAGATGGGTTTCTTACAATAGTCTTATTAATACATTTAAGCATACCGAAATCTTTATGTTGATTGTTTGATCAACTCATCCCACACCTTTGGGTCACGTTAGTGCACTAGGCTTCACTTCTCTCCTTTCATCAACAAATCAATTGAAGAAAACCACATCTACTTTGGTGGACCCTGCACCTGATCGATTAATGCAGGCATTGCAACATGACCATTCAGTTGATATCAGGCCATCTTGAGGGCCAATTTGGATTAGAGAATTCCTTGGTAAAAGAAATCACAACTGAAATTCTTATAATTTTGTTGTGCTTAGATTGCAAGGAATCTAAGGAATCCAAGCTGTGGAAATGAAAATTGTAATGATCATGCATTACTTCCCTTTACCCTAAAAAGTAGGATTTCACAATTAGAGTCTTGTTCAGATTGTAAGAGTGAATCCTAAATTCACTAGACAACAGTCACTTGGTTTTTTGTTAAGTCAGAATAAGCATGGTGATTATTTTGTAGAATCCATTTATCAAAAAAATGCATTGTTATCTTATCAATGGAATATTGTTTAAAAGCATCTAAGGCTTCGCCGACTGAGAACATACACCCCCCGGCGATTGTGGGGGCGAGGAAGAATATAAAGATAGGGTATAAAAGACAATTTCCTAGTAGCCTTTCAGAGCCTCCCTTTCCTAATTAAAAGAGACTTTCAGCTCCTTATATGCTCTTCACTACTGCATGCTGGAAAATGGTGGAAAAAGATTTTTATCTTCTGATCTGACCCTAATTGGAAGAAATTCAGTGCAAGCGATTACACTGCTCTCATGTCAATCATTTGTACTTGCAATAGAGTTTTCCTAGGTAATTATCTTTCCCTTGATTTAAAATGCCAAGGCTACTCACAGATGGAATTTCTGATCCTACTTCCAACGTGTTACACTTGTGCAAATCAAGACAATTCAAAGAGTACCCCATCACCCCCAAAACCAGGCGAATCACAGGTATGAAGAAATGGACAATCAAAGCATCTGCATTTAATGTATGCAGGGGACCCCACAACTGATCAGTTGGCCTGATTGTTGGTGGCCATGGGAATATGCACGCACAGGCCTGATTGTTAAGGGTCATGGGAAATGCACACACAGTGGTTCACACCTGATGAGTCGCCCATATACATCACCACATTGCCATGTGAAATCATACCCCTTGCTAGTAGCCATATCAGGGCTCTTCCCTGATTGTATGGAAGGCAAATAACAGCTTAGATTATTGCTGATTTCAATGCCCATTATCAACATAACAATGATCAAACCACCATCAACTCATTACATATATAACCTTTTATGCATCCTATGAAAATCTTAGTTGAACAGTTCTTTAAGTTTCAAACACAAATCCACACATTGATTTTTCACCCTTCTAATATATTCTGCATGATCTTTCTTTTGCACTTGTCTTACAACATCAACCTGTGTTCCTCATGCCTGCTGCAATCCCATTAATAGTAATAAGCAGTGCATCTCTAAGCTTATGGTTGTCATCGTCACACCTCAATCTCCTCAGAATCTCCACCTGCAACATGTTTATCGGATTAAGATATGGAAGCCTGCTCTCAATCAGCCGCCTCAAGCTCCTATTGTTCTCTGACAGCTTTTCGTGCCCACTCACCACCAACACACACTTCTCTGTCGTCAAAAGATCGTTCCTTAGCTGCGCGCCAAGCCCTCTCCGGGACTCGGACACTAGCATTTCGTCGTAGTGCTTTGCTATGGGAATATCAGCCTTTCCAAGAACCATCTCAATGAGGTCTATGGTGGATTGGAAGAATGGCCACTCCTTGTACATTGCTTGCAAGTCTTCCTTGTATCCTTTCTCACACGCACCCTTGAGGCCAGCGCCCACGCCAAGCCATGCGGGGAGCACAAAGCGCGTCTGGGTCCATGCAAATACCCAAGGTATAGCGCGGAGGTGGTCGATGGCTGTTGAGGCCTTACGTCTAGCGGGTCTGCTCCCGATGTTGAGAAAGCCGAGCTCAGCCTGCGGGGTTGCCTCGTTGAAGTAGCTTATGAAGTCTGGGTTGTCATAGACGGTGCTCCTGTAGTGGTCGCGGCTAATGTTCGAAATCTCCTCCATGACGTTACGCCATTTCTCCTCTCTGGGCGGGAGTGGGGGGCGTAATGTCGCAAGTAGCACTGCTGTAGTGTAGATCTCTAGCTGCCGGACCGCTGTCTGGGGAAGCCCGAACTTCGCCTGCACCATCTCGCCTTGCTCGGTTGATCTGAGTGTCCCCTGATCATGAAAACATACAACAACATTCATCATTGAGATACTATGAGCAATGTTGCTATGATGCGTGCACTTCACGGAGTTTGATGAAGCAATTACACCAAACCCATTTATGCATTGATCAAGACTTCATTTGATGGGCCATCATACAGATGTGTCATAGCCCAAAAAACAGGCAACCACACTATGGTAGCCACCATATCACAAATGGATGGTTGACTCAAAGTTGAGGAAAAAAAAAAAACAAATTTAACTGACAAAACCCACAACAGGGAAACAGATAGGATCATCTAATCGGTGAAAGTTTCAGGCTATCAAACATCTAATGCTGGCCCATAATTTCAACAGTCCTGGTCAGCGAACTGACTGCCATGGGTCATGTGAGGGCAGTGCTTAATGGAACCTCCCTAGAGTGCAAGTCTCAACAGTTTTCATTATTTATTAGTGTAATCTAACCTTTTTGGAAACTAATTGAAGCTAGTGCTGCTGTTTTAGCCAGTTGAAAATCAGGTACATTAAGCATTTCCCAACAAGTGCATTTCAAATGTTTGGATGGATAGAAAATACACAGGTAGTTTTCTCATGGCATGAAAGCTGGTAATTTTGGTAATCTTGGGTAAATGCCCAATTCAAACGAATTGTGATCCCATCAATTCATCATCCAGTAGTAACCAAAGTGGGGGTGGTGCCATTTTAGTTCTTAATGACAACCAAACACCTAATCACAATTCCATGCATTTCTTGGAACGAATAGTAATGAGAATTCAGTGACTAGCCCCACTTCAGTCATTTACTCTTTATTAAAGTGAATTATTGCAATTCATTCAATAGAACATCCAAACACACCCACACAAAAAAAAAAGATGGCATAGTTTGCAGTCACAAGTACTAAAAGAGTGGCATAAATTTTCAACCATTTGCAGTTTAATTCTGAACTAAATAGATTTACTTACCATTACAGAACCAGGAGGTTGGGACTGTATAGCAAGATAAGTGGGCCCGCCACCACGTCCAATACTACCCCCACGCCCATGGAACAGTGTAACTTTAATGCCAAACTCATTGCAGGCAGCCACAACATCCTCTTGGGCTTTGTACAGTTCCCATGCTGCAGTAAAGCGTCCAGCATCTTTACCCGAATCAGAATACCCAACCATGACCTGTTCGTGATGATTTTGTTATGTAATGCCTCATGGGGACTGTAAAAAACTGTTAATCATCATGTCATACTATCTACTGTACCTCTTGATGTCCATTGTGGTTTTTTATGATATGCTCCCGATACCAGTCAATGGATAACAACTTCCGGATCACCGAACCAGCTTCTCTCAAATCTTTCACCGTTTCAAATAATGGAACCACTCGCAACCTATTCCAAGGTCAAGTTGCTGATGTTAGTCGACCATCTTTATTCATGTGGGTGTGGATGGTGGTGCTACAACAAGAATTTTCCATTGAAAAGGAGGGAAAAAAATTTCTCAAGGCATATAAAATGGGTTGTAGTGTACAATCAGTTGCAGGTGATCAGTTATTTTATGACAATAGCTTATTTTTCTCACTTTGTGGTTTTGGCAGCGGTGTATTGATGGGGTGTGTATCAAGGTATTATATGATGCTTGATTATAACAGTTCTTTATATATATATAATGTTCAAACCAGCAATTGCAAGGTATGGCCCATCTTCCAGAGACCTAAGCCATTGAACTACCATTATGAGATGGACCATTGCTTAATATCTCCCTATCAGATGATTGTAGCAATTCATTAAAAATAGTTACAATCGATGATCCACATCTATCGTGGGTCTGATCGTAAGCTTAGGATCATCCAATGGTGGAGGTTTTTTGGGTCTCCCATCTACGATGGGGCCCACCATATGAACAATCTGGATCACCAAAATTGGGCCCCAGATGTTCATTTTATTGGAACCTATCAAATGGTAGATCAAACATTTTATATTTTCTTGGGTGTCTTATCTTACGTTCCACCAGGACACGGTCTCCCTATCTCCCCACTGACAGAGAGTCGGGCATCTTTCTGTAACAGCTCCACAGCAAGAACATCACTTGCCTGCCAATTGCCAAGGAGCCAACATCATTATCACTATGAAATGAGAATTAAAAGCCAATCAAGTCAAAATATTTGAAGTAGATAAAATGGAAATGCTAGACAAGCTTTCCTGTTAATCATGTAAGATGATTTGGAAACTGATAATTCAAAGCTTCTTCTTACGTTTGAAGCCATGGAAATAACATACGCTCCAAGTGAATCGCTTCCTAGTTCGGCAGCAACACGGAAGGTGTCCAGGACCTCTTTCACATCCGCCACAACCTGAAAAAGTTTTAATAAGTTACAGGCATGAAGACTCGCTTGTGAGCAGTACATGGATTTAAATAGCAGTTTCAGAGTGTGACTACTGACTACCAGGGAACCAAAATCGATACAACCAACCCCTTATTGGTCCATTTCAGCAGGTTTCAGTCCCATTTTGATCTGGCAACTCATTTTGCTTCGAAGCAAACTTAAACAACTTGGATGATATTGGAATCTATTGGATTTTCTTTTTTCTTTTTTCTTTTTTTTTTAAAAACCATGGTGCACAAGCTTCTGGAAAATGTTACATGGACTACTAGTTTTTTTTGCCGATAGAGGTTTCATGGGCTACAAGTTCAAACATGGAATCAGCATATTTATTAGTAGGAGGCTCAAGGAAGTTTATAGAGACTATGACTGTGGAAGCAACATAAAAATTGGCCATTCTCTTCTGTTCTGTCCATGTTTGTAGGCCTTGCTTCTTGTTTGTGGGCCAACTCGGCTCAGATTCTATCAGGGGTTAGAGTTTTCAAACCTCCGGGCAACAGTTCTTTATTTATTTTATCTTAATATGTAAGTGTTTTGAAAGAAGTGTCTGCAATTTTCAGTAGATGTTTTGTGATGCTAATACATCTTTCATATTATTGGGTCTTATAACTATTACTGGTGGAAAATGGAAAAACTAATGGTGTGTTTGGGTGTCTTGAGAATGTGGCTGGGTAGAATGAATTCCCGCTCAAAACTAATAGCCCACACTCCATGTGCGATGTCAGACCAAAGAAATAATGATTTCGAGCTGTAAAGTGGCAGTCTGCCTAGTTAAGATTTCGTTCTGTACCAGTGAAACCTTTATTTTGAGTAAACCAGTGCGAAAAGCAAACTGGGGTAACTTGATTCAGTCTACAAATCGGAGATAAAACAATGGGTCAATAAATCAGAGATAAAAAATTGGTAAATGAAGGAATCTCCTTTAATTTGGTATGCTTCTAAAAGCTACAAGAGTGCAAAAGAACTGGCTCAAATTGTGTGTGTATGTGTACAAGTGCACTTGTGTTTTCCTTAACTGAAAAAGAGGTTTTTGTTGAGGGTCAAATATTGCATATTAGACCCCAGTTATTACTTGATTTTACAAACTTGTACCGTTTAACGCCCTACTTTAATCGTGTTTGTGCTACAAGATAAATTTAGGAGCCTGGACTGAAAACGGGTACTAAAAGCATGGATTTAACGCTCTAAAATCACCAAGGCAAGAGACAGACCCCAAGGGACCGAGATCGAAGAAATTACACGCCAGAGATCCGAGAAAATCAGGTCACTCATATAAAACGGGCCCAAAAATGGTCCAGAATACAAGATCACAAGGTTCTCACCATCCGTTTGGCTCGAAACTTCACATATGGCCTGAGGACCATAAATTAACCGTACATGTCAAATTTCAGCCATTGGATCCATGTGGAAGTGGTCTAATGGACAGATCAGCCCACAAATCTCTAATTTGGGGCCCACCTGATATCTAGATGTACTTCAAATTTGGTCTCAACCCCTTAAATGGGGTGACAAAACGGTTGGACGGATCGGATTTCTCGAATACATAACCGTGGGACCCACACACGCGAAGCGGGTGCATAGCATGTACACGGCCGCCGCGCCCCAAATCGAGTTCTCGGTCAAAGGGCCTTTGACCCCTGATTTCTTTAAAGAAAACAAGAAACACCCAGCGTCCTTACAACCGACCGTCAGTTTTCACTTGTGGGCCCCAACCGTCTCACATTTCATTAATCTGGACCATCCATTGTGTCTCTGGGCTAGGTGTGACCCTTGCCTAGGTGGCCTTTTGGCCCCATACACACACACGTGGATCATCGAAAAACGCAGGATGGACGGCGAATTGATTTTATACAGTGGACCACACCAAAACCCGATAAAAACCACTCCATCCCAACTGGTTTTTCGCCAGGAATCCAATTAACGAGGTGGATCTCTTCGAAAATATCACTGTGGGGCCCACCGAGCATCTCAGCGTAGGAAATTTCTCTAAACGGACGTCCGGATGCTGTCCGCTTTTCACGACCGTTCTGCGATCATGGACATGAACGGTTGGCCCATCTGAACCGTTCAAAGGGAGCATAAGACATGTCCATACTTCACCATGAAGTCGGAATGGATAGTAAGGTTAGAGTTCTCCCCGAAAGCTGATCAAAACGCAACTCAATTTGCGTATTTTCTCATGCGCAGTCCGATTTGCACGCAAACTCTTGCTATGTAACCTACCTCCACCGACGACAAATGCATATAAAAAAGAGAGGGAGAGGACGTGAAAGGAGGCTGGGAGGCCATCTTTGGATGTGTGGAGCATCTTACCTTTGGGCAGCCGTGGAGGGGATTTTGGACGCGGGAGCTTGGACGTGAGTAGAGGAGAGAGAGAAGTGGCCGGCACTCCTTCCTTCTTCTTCTCGGTTTTCCTTTCCATTAATGTTTTTTAGAGACTTTAGCCTCATCATGATTATGATAGGCTAAGCCTCTTAGCTAGGGCTAAGAGTTGAAGCTTGTAGTGTGATTAGGATGGTTGCTTTGCCTTGATTCATGTTTATTGAACTCTCCTGGATTCTAGTTTGATTATGAAGGAATATTTTTAGTTTTTTAATGGTTTGTTGTGACTCCAATTACAATGGATCTGCAATTGCTTTGAATATCTTCTTCCTGAATTGAGATTGTGAAAGTAGGCAGTCTTGTTGTTCACCATCGTCCCGTGGGCATGGTAGGGTGACGGAATCACTCCTAACGTTCACAATTCTCTTATGATTGGCTGTGAGATTGGTAAATTGTTGTTGGTTGCCATCGTCTCCTGGGCATGGTTAGGTGACGGAATTACTTCCAACTCTTCACCAATTTTATCTATTGATGATTAGATTCATGAGAAGTTCAAAGATCTGATAAATCTCTTCCTACCAATTGGATAGGATAGGACTCTGATTCCAGTTGTGTCCTTGAATCAATGAAAGGTAGCTTCTCAATTGCTACAAGTGGATCCTTGGCACCCTAATTCCCACTTTTATTTTTATTAGTTTTTAATTAATCTATTCACAATTATTCTCTTAATTTTCTCTTATTTAGATTACATCTTCTCTTAGTTCTAGTTCTGGTTACTTTCAAATTACGTACAAGGTTCAGTCCCTGTGGATTCGACCTCGGTCTTACCGAGATTATTACTACATCACAACCCTATACTTGGAGTTTGAACAGTTTTCTACAGCCTTATTTTGGTACAAACTAGATGAAAATACCCATAACAATAATATGCCGAAAAGATTATATAAAAAAGCGTTTAATTATCATTTTCGAATATGAGTAAAATTGATAATTAGAGAATCTTCAATTTCTTTTTTTCCCTTTTTTTGACATGTGAAAGTGTTTTTCTAAACTTCAAAAGAGGTTGTTAACATTCAATAATAATTTTGGAAGAAAATACCAGTAACGTACTGAAACAAAATATATATGATAAAGAAGTGTAATTGCCGAGTAAAAATAACAACTAGAGAAGCGACACCTCTTTTCTTTTCTTTTTTCCATTTTTTTTCCTCAAGGAATTAAAAGATTCTTATTCTACTATGAGTCTATGACTAACTGAGACTTTAAATTAGAAAGTTAACGTCTTTAAAATGTGACTCTGATCGCTAGAGATGCACCAACTGGTCCCAAGACAAGGTAAAGAGAGGTTCATGTCAGGTAGGCGGTGGGATATTGAAATTTTGCCAAGCAATCATATGAAAAAGCAGCCAACCACAAATAGCCAGGGCAAGGACATGGATGATGATAAAGTTCTTTAAAAATAAAACCTAAACAAGACTAACAAGTAACATCTACCCAATATATATATATATATATATATATATATATATATATATATATATATATATAAAATAAAACACTAAAAACATCATTTAGATGATCTACCGAATTATTTTCAAGTTTACTTTCAAAATATCGTATTTATATCATTTTGCCAAAAAATGTAAACTTACCTATTGGTTTGTTAAATAAAGCCATTTATACTATATTCTATCCCTCCACAAGCCATGTCTTTTCAATTGTGGGTGGCCTCAAAATATTCCCCTCCTGAAATGTGTTTTAGGCGTACTTCTAAATGAACCTTTAACATTCCAACCAATACCATTCAAGTTTTGTTAAGAATTAAGAAAGAAATCTACTTAACCATATTTGTATTAACATGTACTGTAACTGTTTTGCTAACAAAAGATAACAATAAATAATCCCACGTGATTCTTTAAAGCGGATATAAGCCTCACAAAAATGTCACAAAAAGAAGCTCACCTCTATGGTTGGAGGAACAAGTGGTCTCTTGCCTTTGAGTTCTCTAGTTAAAAATTCCAGTTTTCTTTCCTCATCCCACTCACTATATACACCAATATCTAAGTATGTGGTAATTGCATCCAGCGCTTCAGCATGCCTTCCAGACTCCTGTGGAAAAGAACAAATTGAATGTTGACTAATTCCCTCAGGGCCTGTTTGGAAAGACCCACAATCACAAAGTGCATCAGTAAGCACCCACCCAATTGGTGGAGGGTATAAAATCAGCTTGGAGCTAAACTTATGCATGAGTGCAATACAATAGGGAGGAGCAGTCCAATTTCCAACTACATCTTCTGTGATCCTACCAAATGCTTCATCCCACAATTTGAGGAGAAGATATTCAAATGCAGAAATACACGTATTCGTGGATCAAAGTACAGGCCATTGCCAACTTGCAGCTCAGAACCAAAAACAGTGCTTACCTGACGCAAATCAAGCTTCATTAGTATCATGCCAAAAGTAGCAACCCTTCGGATCAGATCCGCAAGCCGCCCATCAGCAAGGATGCCAGACCCACATGATTGCTGCAAACAACAATGACTATAAATCAACACAGCATTAAATAAATTACTCATATTAAATGCTAGAAATGAAAAATAATCTTCATACCAGGGATTCATAGCATAAAAGCAGTGGTTCCAGAAGTTGTTCTGATGTTTCATAATAATCGAGTGTATCATGGTCACAAGGAAGATCCTCCAGGAGCAGTTCCAGCCGTCTCCGTGTCTTCAGAAGCTGAAATCAAGTACCAATGCATGACAATGAACAAGCCATAGATCGAAGTAATAAATCTAAGAGGTATTATATGATGCTCACTTGAAAAAAATGTTTTTTTTAAAATCCAACAATGGTACAGGTGGGACCCACCTTTCTATAGTATAAGTAATTGATCCTGTGGGCATCATCATGTGTGTCATATCACCTTTTAACAAGAACATAAAGGTTATCATGTCCATGCCTCAATATCTCACCTAGCAGATGATCAGAGCCATCTAAGGAAAATGGAAGATTACATTGAATGGTCAGGAGAGAGACTGGGGAAGATTTTTCAAGGTGTTTCTTACCCACCATGGTCCCCACCATATGAAAAATATGGATCATGAAAAAGGTGGGCTCCACATGTACTGTTTGTTTAGATGAGCAAATGCCTGACCGAACATTGTATTTACTAAAATTGCACTTTCTCTACAAAAGCTGATGGCATGCAATAGTCATTGTTAAAATAGTTCCTTCTCGAAAAATAAAATCAAACAAATTTGGATACTCATGCGAGCTTTAAATCTAACAAAATGCTTCTATGAATTTCTTTGATGCTTATCTAAAAGGAAAAAGGTGCTTCACCTTGTCTTTTACATTCCCAAGAACAATTCTATATGGAGCGATTCCAGGACGTTGAGGCAGGCTTGGCTCTAGAAGCTTCTCGAAACTGGATTTCCCCATTTGGGAATCTGTTAATAGTTTCCGTTGAGCAACAAGCTGACTAGACATAAAAGACCTAGGGGTACTTGGTGCTGATGAGGATCCTCCTGCAGCTGAATGAAGATTGATGGGAGGTAGAGAATTGGTGCTAGATGCATTTCCATTTTCAAATATTTTGCGGGAAATTTCAGCAGAATCTTGGAATGAAGACACTGAACTCGAACTTTGAACATCCTACAATCAGAAAATTACGGAATGTTAGAGTGAGGAATGCGATGTCTACTGTCAAGGGTAGGACGGTGGTTCCTACTTGCCCTGCATATGCCGATGTTGAAACCATATGCATGACTGAAGGTCATTCATCTGGTGGGCCTCACCATGTATGTGTCATGATGCGAGGACGTATATGGAAAATTTTGTCAATAGAAGAGAATTGGCAAATGGTTCACATTGATGCACTCATTTGGCCCACCTGTGAACAGCCGACATCTCTCACACACATGAGCAACATTGGTCAATGTGAGGAAGAGTATAATTTGAAATCCTATTCTCCCAACTCACAAGTAAAGCATCATAATGACAGGAAGAAAAAAAAAAAGGGTGGCAAATTCAAAGAAAAGATTAGGGAATTGAAGCATCATCTCTCCTAAAATTCATTTTACCTGATGATTATGCGCCATGTGATCAGTGCCAGGGAATTGAAGTATGGGATATTTAGATTCTCCGTCGTTGCATTCTATATTAGAAACAAAGATCAAACGAGTTACACCCAAGTACATTTTGGAAGGCAATTATTTATATGGTATATCTTCAATCAGATAAAGAAAACTGACAAAGAAAGAAAGGTGATGAAGGTGATGCAATGCAAGTTTGAATCCTCATCAGACTGATATGATCGGCAGAGATAGCTTCCATGTTTTCCCAACTGATATGATCTACGTATGAACTGCCTATGGGCTGGGATGTGAAAAGGATGAATAGAATCTTAAGGATCTGTTCATGACGCAATAACTGAATGTTGGTCCCAGTTTAATGATCAAAGAAGATTCGGTCCACTAGTTTGGACATGCACCCAGATGACATGGATCACACTTTAAGGGTGCATCTGAATGCACTATCATATTGATCGCAATCTTTAGTCTAATAAAGCGGATATAACCAAAATGTGATTTCCTTCCTCAGCAACAATTTGCAATTACATTACTTTGAACTTGTGTTTGAAAAGAATTCAACTGCAAGGTGAGGGCTACTTTCCAACTACAAAATACTAGGAAACATCATTGCTATCATTATTATTTTCAAATCCCATAGATTAAACTGATTGTTTACAATTCAATCCATTTTTTTAGTCCAAAAATAGTCTAGTTGTCGAAATATAGGTTCTTGGGAATTTGTTTAATTTCTTTAAAGTTGAGTCATCAACGGTATTAACAAATTTTTAATGGGTTCAAATCATATCAACCCACCTTATCAAAGTCTACTGCTTTTTCTTTTTTCTTTTTCTTTTTTTGACATTTTAAAAATGATGTTTGGAGGGCTGTGACCCTTCTAGGGGGATTGTAAGTAATAAAAGAAAAATGTTAATCTACTCAAGATGAAAACAAAACTTCAACAATATAAATTGGAAATGTGACATAACTCCTTTCATAAGCAAAGCAGTTTCCCACAATGCTCAACCCCAGAAAACTTACTGTTTGCACATTTCAGTTTGTACAAGAAAGGCCCATGGTTCAGTGATCCAAAATGTCGACGACAGGCACCACTGTGGATGGCCCATGCACTAAAAATTACCTAGATTGGAGAATCTTACTATCTTAGTCCTTTGATTGGTGGCCAGAAAATAGACAATTAAGAAAGAAAATACAACAATGGTCAAAGTCAAACAATGAGAAGACCAAATATTTGATGGTTAGGATCTTACAACCTGGGAGGCTTTTGGTGCTTGGAGCATGCACAGTGGGGCCCATAATATTAACAGTACTGATTGTTGAACCATGGCCCCACTTGTGCAAAACCAAAATCAGAGTGAAAAATGCATGTTCTCTGGTTGAGCATTGTATAATATCTTGAGGTATTATCATTGTTGTCAAATGCGACCACATGCACATACTGTGAATTAAATCACATATAACATCATGGCATATGCGATCCTGACAAGTATGCCATGGCATGCTTTTATATGCGACCAATATACGATTGCATAGGTGAGTATGCAATCGTATACTGTATATGCAATCGCATATGTCCCAACAGTTAGAAATATGACTGTTGGGAGCAATTTTTTTTTATTGTTTTTTTAATTCAGGGCACTTTTGCCTATAAATAGGCACTCATTTCCCCTCTATTTTCACTATTCTTTACTCCAATGCTCTAAATCTCTCACTCTTTCTCTTACTTTCATCTCTCTACAACTATTTCCAGTATGTTTATTTTTTTTTGTTGTAAGTTGTGCTTGTTTTTTGTCAATTGCATTTGCAAATTAAGTTGTTAGTTGTAACTTATAACTTATTTCAAGTTATCCATTTACCAATAAAATTTCTATGTTCGAAGTTTTTAATAATTAATTCTCTCTTAATGTAGCTTGTTGATTGTTTTATTAAAACATGTAAATATAATATAAGCAATTAAATATATAACTTAATGAAACACTCAAACTACAATGCAATAAGTTAAATAACCCAATTCAATCATGTGTGCTAATGTGGAAAGTTTTCCCTAATTTTTTAGAATTTTTTTCAATTTTTTTTATTTTTCCCTTTCTCAAAATTTTTTATTTTTCAAAAAAATAAAAAGCAATGTCATATGCGATTATGTGATTGCATGTGCAAACAGTATATGCTGATCGCATCGCATACACAATTTGATAACATTGGGTACTATACAATGCTCAGACCAAAAGTTTACACAATACTGTCAGGTTCAGTTTGGTGGTGCCAATGATTCAAAGGTCTAAACCATTTATATGATGGGCACCATCATGGATGGCCCGTGTACCAAAAATCACACATACAGGAAAATCGGGACCTGTCAATTGGTTGCTGGAAAATAGATGATTAAGAAAGAAAATGCGGCAATGATCCGTAGTTAACCACGCAAAGGACAAATATGTGGCTAGGATCATCCACTTTGGGAGATACTTGATGCATGAGGAACCTATGGTGGGTCCCACATCGACAGTCTGGATCGCAGAATCATAGTATTGCTTGTGCAAATCGAGAACTGGAGCAAATTGTACATATTCTCAGGTCAAGCATTGTAGAATAACACTAAAGCAAAAACATACCCGTGCATGAAGGCAAATCTGCACCAGCTGGAAGTTGGGTCGGCAATGCTGAAGTTTGTTGGGTGTAATGCTTTGGATGGTTCCTGTTGAGTTGCTGGTTCCAACTCTCATGATGCTCATCCTCTGATGCAGTTTCTACAGAACAATATGCAAAATATTTAAATTCAATGGAAACAATCCACAATATATATATATATATATCATTTTTAATTTTTTATTCTGAAAGATGACTATTGTATTAATTAGCAAAAAGGAGACAAAAAGGACAAAAAGTCCACTGAGGTAGCAGACAGAACTAAACTCCTAAAAACAGCATATCTTCCTTCACATTCATACTGGGGAGGGTCCAAGTTGCAATTACATCGTAAAAAAGTAGGACTTGAACAATGTGACCGCAATTTGAATTTTGAGGGGAATTTCTTCACCATGAAATGTGAATGCTAAGCATTTTCAATAGGATTTGGTAGTTTCCTCTTTACCAACTGAATCTTCACAATTAAAATGACACCTTAGAAAAACAAAGTTGTAAAAAAGTAAAGTGAAATTCCCCAGTGCTCTCAAGGCACTATAAGTTATAATGCTCCTAGTTGCACTGGGACACTTAGACAATCCAATCACTTGATCTAAACTATACATATGATCCAACACAGATTTTATGGGCTACAATGCAACATCACAGTAATCTGACAATTATACCTACCCAATCACTATCCTTTAATTTGGACGGTCCAGATTGATGACACAAAAATAGGCTCAATCAACAAGTTTTTTTAATCAATATATTTGTTGGAGCCATCATAGATTGCTCGTGATTCCAAAGAGTCAATTTTGCCAAGCAATTCAAACCATCCCATCCATGGCTCGGAAAAAGGATGGCTACAGAAATAAGGAGAAATCAGGGATGGGTTGGATCATCCAATCAGTGTGATTTTTGCAGAGTACATATAAAATTAGTTTTGGACTTCACAGACAGTTTAGATCAATCGATTGGACCATCCAAGCATCAGATGCAACTAGGACTAGGAGAAATATAATTTATAATGCTCTAAGCGCACTGTAACATTTCTCATGAGACTCAACAGATACTCAAGAAAAATATTAGTTTCAGTTCTATGATGAAATTCTAACTTCATTTTTCAATCACACACATGTGCAGCCTAGCCCCGATGGCATGTGTGGTGAACATCAGAGCCATCCATGAGGTGGCCCCGCGGCTTAGATATCCTAACCAAAAGTCAAGGTGGTCCATTCATCAGGCAGCCCACAGTGTACCAAACAAATACATCGCAAAAAGAACTTGTCCCACTGATTTCAAATACTGCCCAGCCAGATGAGTGGACTGGCCAGATTTTTGGAACAGGGGATCTACGAGGTAAATCCCACTTTATGAACAGATCAGACCTCCACATGTGTGCCAGAATGAATCATATGCTTGCATGTAGAACAAAGGTTTGCAAATCAGTTTCATTACCATATCAGTAACCAGCGATACAAAGTCATATAGTCCCTGGACTGTTTCAAGCTGATACAGCCGTATCATTCATGAGCGATACCAGTACGTATCAAGCTGGTTTCAGATGACACATTAGAAGAGGTGGTCCATACACGCATGGGATCAGTAAACCTCAAAAATTACAACCTGTGGGAATTTTCTAACGCAGAATTCACATTTCACTTTTGAACACCAAAATAGGTAAAAGAAACAACAAAATTCATCAGAACTTCAAAAAAAAAAAAAGGTGGAAACATGCATGTAACAAACCTTTAAGTAGAATTTCATGTGCAAGTCTTTCCATCTTAGCATTGCACCTACTCATGGAAAGTTCAAACCTAAGATTTTCAACTTCTCGAGTATAAAGATCAATCGCCATCCACCGTGATAAAAGAGAAACATCCCTCGTGACCTGCCATAAAAAGTAAAAAATAAAAAACATGAGTTATGACATAATGAACCGAATGGTCAAGGTTTCATCTCAAATTGATGGTAAATAAATGGGTAGGGGTAACCCCACTAACTTTTACAATCAATAGTTAGAATCTTAAAGACCCGACTTGAATTCATTACCAACCAGGTCAGATTGACTCAAAGATTCAACTCGGCATTTGATTAGTGTTTGATGATAACTGAAGTACAAGGTATTCCGTATCGGTAACGGTGGCCGTAATGGCCACCAACATTACCGATACGGGTATCAGCCATAACGGCCGATACAGGGGCGTAACAACCGTTACGACTCCTATAACAGTTGAAAATTTTCTTTTGCCCGAAAAATTCTGAAAAAATATCTAGAAAATCAAGAATAATGTAAATATTTCACATATGCATTCATTTTTTGTTTTGAACATGTTTATGGTAGTGTAACGGTCCACTCTTTGGTGAGAGTGTTTTTTGTTTTGAACATGTTTATGGTAGTGTAACGGTCCACTCTTTGGTGAGAGTGTTGTATCTGGCTGTCTAGTGAATTGTTTAATATGATTATGTCTCTAATGTTTACACATCACAATTAAGCATTAGAACTAGAAATGAGAAAAAAGCATAAATACTGCTTTTTCAATTTTTTGAAAAAAAAAAAGGCCCTCGGAGATTCTATTCGCTCAAAGCACTTCAATCCGCGGTTTTAATCTTAAAAGCTATAGTAAGAGTGGTCGAAATCTTTTGTAAAATGATATAGGAGAGTTTTTAGGATGAAAAAAGTGAAAAAGTGGAGAAAAATGAATTTAAATAGAAAAAAATAATATTGTTTTTCGACCGTTACTGGAAAAAAAAAATTTGTTCGTTTTTCGACCATTACGAGAGTAACGGTCATTATGCCCTGTAACGGCCTTTATGGCCACCGTAACGGTTGATACAGTCTCAAAAACCTAACTTCCCCTTTTCAATGGCCATTACCTATACGTATAGGCCTTTACGGGCATATCGTAATGGATACGAAACACCATGCTGAAGTAATATAAGGATGCAGAAATTGGCAGAAAAAGAAAGTAATGCATTAGGGTGCATGAAATATCATGACTAATCAGTCTAATTTAGTGCAATTCATGATATTTCATGAAATTTGGTGCAATCAAACACACCCTTACAAAATTAAACAAACAAAAAAATATGTCCATCTCATAAATAACTTGCAAGGCAAACCTCTTTAGTCCATTTAAATTTGGTGAAACTGAGTTTGCAAGATGACTTGATTGACACGAGTGATTTGACTACGGTCTACAAGTCAACCCAGTTGAGTTTCAAGCAGACTCAACGAGTTTTAGTATTATGGCCAGGATCAAGGTCCATATATCAATGTAGAGTGAATCTCACCCCTAGAGGCTTATAGTCCTTATTTAAATGAAATTCTTTCTTTGATGTAAGTAGATAAAGGGGTAACTCTTGTATACAACAAATGACATTGGATGGTGAAGGAATCATCATCATCAACATAGCCATTCTCCCAAAAATTGGGGTTGTCTTTAAAATGGTAGATTGGCAAAAGTTTTACAGCCGGCAGCCCACACAGCATCATACTCACCTTCCTCTTTTATGTAGACTCTGGAACTGGCCATGGCAAAGGCCAAGGAAACGCATGCAACACAAGAAAGTCCGAGGAGGTCAACAGATATTCTTATCTTCATAACGAATTAAAAGTAAAGACTAAATAGCAATATCAGTGATTCAAATCTCACTTTTGCTGTTACATTAGGATTCCCGTCTCTATCGCCTCCCATCCAAGAGCCAAACTTCAATGGTGTCGCAGTCAATGGAAGTGACCGTCCAGTATGCTGAGTAAGCAAAATAGAAAAGTGAAATCCTAATGAGAATGAAACTCACAGCATGAACTTTCTATGGCCAAACATGGGAAAATGGTAACCTTTTTTAGAGCAGTGCTAACACGGCGTAAATAATGAGGCACGGCTTTCCAAAGGGACTGCTCCACGATGTGCAGACCTGGGGAAAGATAGAACATGTTCATCACTATAGAGAAAGCAAGCATAGATGCCTGCATCCTTGGAATTATACTTCCATTCTAAATAGTATTAAAGCCATGGTTGATTGTAATCAGGTCTCTTTCTTTGAGGTTTCTACGGAGTCTAACTCCATTGCAGACTTGCTCTTGAAGGATATGCATATAAAAGATCCAGGTTGTTCATCTGGGTCCTTCCATGGATGTGTCATACCCCAAAATTGCAGCAGTCAGATGATCCTAGATGCCGATTGGAGGACTTTGCCAATTAAATGTGGACTGCGGTTGAAATTTTCTTGTAACCATTCATTTGTAATCCTTAGAAAAAACCTCTTAATGATTGGCTATGATCACCCGATTGGTGTTACCATTGGGGTTATCCCATCCACAGTAGGATCAATCAGATCAACAGTCCAGATCTCATACAACTGCGCCATAAGTACAAATAAGTTATGTTTTTCCATTTTCTAATATATAACAGAGTTTACCAGCCCTAGCTTCATCCACTGGAGTAGGCTTGTGGCGTCTCAACTCATCTGTCTGCCATATTGAAGTTATCTCTCTCACCTACCAAAATAAAAATTAATTAAGGATACTTTCAGGACAATTTATGCATCGCTTACAAAATTTTCAGATGATGACAAGTACCAGATCTTCAATCAGCATCTCTCTGTCTTCATGGCTAAGATCAGGTCGATCGTTGAACTCCAGAAGATGCTGCAGAGCAAAGATCAGGTCAACCATAGAAAGAATTCACTGGAACAAAACAAATTTAGGATGGTCTGGTGATCCAGAAAATTGATCTGATAGACCCACCGCAAAAATCCCCCAGATTGGAAAATCCTAGCAACCCAATCTTTGGCCTTTTCAGTCAAATGTAGACCACTGCTGTATTGCTTTCTTTAATCATATACTTGCATACTACCATTAGAGTGGTTAGAGTTGTCCTTTTAGGGAATGACCCACCCACCCATCATATCAGTGGTCTTGATCATCAAACCATGGTTCCCACTTGTACAAACACCATATGATCAAGGATCACATAATTCCTCCATAACCAAACATGTTAAAATGACAGCTAGCTAGGTCTTTTCTTTTCTTTTCTTTTCTTTTTTTTTATTATAAAGAGTACAACAACGAAAGGTTAAGCATCTTACAGCGATTCTGATATGCTTATATTGCAGGGTACGCCTGTTAATTTGCGTAGGATGTGCAGTTAGAACAATCTCAACCTCCTGTAGAAAGGACAAACAAGGTAAAACATCTTCACCAAGAATCTTCCTTTACTTGCATAATCAAAATCTGCAAAGTTGATAATAAGAACAACCTGCTTACAGACAGTGTTGTAAAGCTCCTCTGGTGGAACTCCACCTTGTATCAACTTATTGAATATGTCATCACAAGATTTCGATAAATGGTTTATGTTGCGTGCCTTACGAACCCTGCAAAAGGCAAGGAATAATGCATTATATTCAAGCTGCAGCCTAACCAACGCCATGTTTGGATGTGCAATGGAACTGAATTCCAAACATTCAGTTCAATAAGTACGAAATTAGAAAAGTGAATTTGTGTTTCCCAGTGATGGTTTTTCCAACTTGGCAACTCAGACCAACTCATTCAGTCCTGAGTCGAGTCATGAGTCATCCAATTTGGGCCTAAGACACATCCAGCTCGGACAATTCTCCAATCCATGTTCCCATATTCATAACAAGTAGGTCACCCTCCTGTTGAGTTATGTTTCTTTTAAGTCCAACTAGAAAGTAACACAGTTGCAAATAGGAGCCTAACCTCTCAATGTGAAAACTAAGGAAGGTAACGATGATTTCATTGTTTCCTACTTATATTGCAATTCACTTCAATGGCGCATCCAAGCAAAGATTAACAAGCAACATGAAGATCTTTGTAAACAGAAAATGCACGAAGCGCACTCTAACCAGGTATCTAGACTCATATTAATTTACAGAATTATTTTTACAAGCCATACAACTGAAGGGCAAAAGATGCATGTATGAAATGTAACCATGAACAACATCCCATTGTTTACCGTATGCTTCCTTCGTCTATGTTACAATGGAAACGCATGAAGCAAACCAATCAATGAAATGATTGGATAGGAAGTCAGCAATCTAGATCAATTAGCTTGTGCTTTTGGTCCATACACGTCCATGGGTTGTCAACCTCCTTGTGCACAGGAACTAGTGCACTATTGGACAATTAGTCGTAGATATAGACTGTCAGACCATGGATAGGGTGTCTCAGGTGGAGAGCTGGAACCTGGAACTACTTGTCAATGACACTTTTACAGTTACAGTGCATATAAGAACAACACTCATCTATGCATATGCATGACATGTTCCAATGTGCCACATGTGTGCCCGTCCAAGTTCAAACATCTCACATATGCATATGTGCAACCATCAATCTTCAAGCACTAAAAAGTGTGAAACATGTGCCAAATGTGCCACCAACCAATCTTTAAAATCCCCAAACGTGCCACGATCTTTCTTGTTCATATTCCAAGGTGTTAGATAAACAAGGAACGGAACAACTAGTTAGAAATACCATGTCCATGGCCAGCTAACCCTGACAGCATACCATGGATTGCTAGTCGCAACACAACTTTGCCCAATTAAAAACAGGCCTCTAGGATGCATCTGCCTTAATGCCTTTCCGGACTGGATTATTGTATCATCTAATTTGCAAATTGGACCAGCAATCATGAAGTAGTGTCATTTGGTTTTCCACTCAAATATGCGGATGGAATGATTTGTAGTAAGACATGTTCAAAACAAAATGTCTTTTGATAGTTTGGGGCGGAGAGTCTTGACGTTTCTGTTAGCCATTGGGTGTTTTATGTAATTGAAGTTAGCACCATGGATTTGACCATGAGAAGTGATGGCGTCAAATAGCTGATTAGGTAACAAGGCGTGGGAAAGCCAATGTTCTATAGGGATGAATTTGTCATTAATTTTTCATTAAGAAATTGTTGTTCTCTATTGGAGAGTTGTTAAGCATTTAGATTCTATTTACAGGTCATGCAATCAATGCATATACAATGTGCACTCAAAGAAGGTCACGCCAAGTGGCAATCATTATTATCGGGGGGGAGGGGGGAGGGGCTAGTCGGATTGCCTTATTTTACACAAGCTCAGATGGATCCAGCAATGCATTGCCTTATTTTACACAAGCTCAGATGGATCCAGCAATGCTGTGGGTCTCACATGCTGGAAGTGAGGTGTGAGATCGGTCTTGTTGATGACCAAATCCTACAAAAGAATTTAATGCCATTGGACTAATTCAAAAGACAATTACATCAGACAAATAAATAAATTCATAGCACCAAACGCATCGAAAAAGGACCTTTGGTCTATTAAACAAACAAGAGATTAAAAATTATAAATTATAAATTATAAAAATTAAAAAAAAAAAAAAAAAAACCACCTGTGATGGGTCTCTGCAATTCCCATGAGGTTGAGGTAATGACTGAAGGCGCGAGCCAGTGTCAAGGCTTCCTCAAGTGTCATCTTCGATATTTCCGAAGCCAGCTGCTTGTCGAGCAATTCAGCAGTGTCCTCAATTCCCGCCATTCGCATATTACAAGCGCTCTAGGACACCAAGATAACAATCAAATGCCAAAAACTCGGAAGAAATATATATATATATATATATAACTGTGTGTGTGCGTGTGTGTAATAAAAGAAGAAGGAAATGTTACATCACAAAGAAGCGAGAAAAAGCAGTCAATCCAAAGCCCAAAAGATCATTAGTAGTTGAGACAGAACAGAGAAAAATAACTTAAGACTCGGGTGCTATCATGGTAGATTTAGAATCCAATATCTCTGAGTGTAGATCATGGTTAACCAATTGCTCAGTCTAGGATGGTTTTCCAAAGTCCAACTGCTCATTCAGTATAAAAACTCCACCGAGCTACTGAAACTCAGGTGAGTTGGACTCGATGCTCTCACCAAGTACTGAAACAGATTGAGTTTCTAAACCATAGTGGAGAAGTGCTAGCTGTAACATGTTATCAAGTAGAGTGGATCCTTTTAGCAAAAAAACAGTTCCTTGGCTTAGCCTTTTTAGATCTTCATCAGGATTTCTCACTAGAACAGATCACAGTGCATCATATCCAATAGCTTGATGGAGCTTCCATGCCAATGTGAAATTGAGTGTTGCATGCTCTCTACATGCATACCTCAGTAGGTGTTTTGTATTTACTACCCAAGGCAACATCCAAAATAAAGCTTTGTAGGTTAAGCTTAACATACAATGTGATGCGTGGGACTAGGGCTGTACACGAGCCAAGCTAGCTCCAAAAGCTCGCTCGGCTTGGCTCGATTTAGCTCGACTTGACTCAACTCAAACGATAAATCAAGGCGAACCAAGCTTTATATGACCCAACTCGTTTTGAAAACAAGCCAAGTTCAAACATAGTGGGGTTTGAATCGACTCGACTCGAACTCAACTTGGCTCGAAGCTCGAGCTCGAGCTCGGCTCGGCTCGACTCGAATATATTATTATTATTATTATTATTATTATTATTATTATATATTAATATATATTATATCATAAACCCTATAGTACCCGTCCATCTCTCTTATACCATTTCCTTTCCTTACCTAACCCGCCACGCTCGAGCTCCTCTCTCTCTCTCTCTCTCTCTCTCTCTCTCTCTCTCTCTCCACTCGGTCACTCGCATGAGCTTGACTCAACGTCTAACCAGCTTGTCTCAGCCGTACGGCCTACACTCACTTGAGCTCTCTCTCTCTCTCTCTCTCTCTCTCTCTCTCTCTCTCTCTCTCTCTCTCTCTCTCTCTCTCTCTCTCTCTCTCTCATCTGAGTTGCCTTCCCACTCTCTCTCTCTCTCTCTCTCTCTCTCTCTCTCTCTCTCTCTCTCTCTCTCTCTCAACAACAAAGTACCATCTATGGTTTTATCTAATATTATATGTGTGTGTATTATTAATTAAATATTTGATTTGGGGGTTGGGTCGGTTGGGTCAAGTTGCTAGGTTAAGTCAGGTGCAGGTTGCGGGTTGGGTCAGGTTGGGAGCAAGCTCGACTCGACTCGAGGTAAGCTCGCCTCGACTCGATCCGTTAGCTCGCCTCGAGCTTGACTCAAAAGTTTTGGCAAACAAGCCAAGCTTCAATAGTAAGCTCGAGCTCGAGAAGAGCACGGACAAGCCAAGCCAAGCTTGGCCCACCTCGACTCGACTCGGCTCAATGCACAGCCCTATGTAGGACCCACCGTGATGTGTGCACAACATCCCATTTGTCCATCATGTGCAACCCATCATGTTCTCTTTGGATCCCAAAAATCAGGCCCGTCAAAAATTCAGGTGGGTGCACCATTTAAAATCATGCTCAAAACCTCTAAAATCACATGGTGTGGCCCAACCAAGCTTCAGCACATCCACTGGATGGATTGGATGGCATTATAAAATTTAAAAAAAAAAAAAAGTGGATCCCGCAGCAACCGGTGGCCATCCCCATACCGCCATACCGACTGTTCCCTGTCGCTCTGCTCAGTTGAGTTTTGGATTGGCCTGGTTTTGAGTTGCCTAGAAGAAAATGAGGAAGCACACACAATATCAGTTTTCGGAACATCCTCCTTTTTTGGGGTGTCCATTAATTCTTCCAAACCATGCGATTTTCAGCAGATTGGATATCATGCACACATCACGTTGGGCCCCACACATCGTGTTGCAGGTTAAGCTTAACCTACAAAGCGTTGCGGTGGATCCAGCATCTTTCCTACAAAAACCATATTAGTTTTCTCTTTTTCTCCAGTAATCAGAATTCTCTACTTAACATGGCATTTCAAAGATGGAAATTCCCTGCATGTGCAATCAGACTCTATTAAACAAGCAGAGTACATGAAAGAAACCAAGAAGCTACCAGAAAGGTATGTAATTAAAAAACGGAAGTACCCAAAATCGCAAACTCCCGAACAAAGCCATTTAAAACATTAAAACAGCTAAAATTAAAGAACCAAACAAGAAGAAGGGCCGATACAGAAGTAACCAAAAGCCAAAAAACTCCAACGAATACATCCATCGATAAAACGACGAAATCAAAGTAGCTAAAAACAATCCGAGAATCTACGGCAAAGCAATATACAGCTAGCTTTAACAAAAGAGAAGACACCCAAAATCTGAAATACTTGGACGAATACACATAAAACGACTAAATTCAAAGAGAGTATAAGAGTCCGAAAATCTCGGAAGGAGATATCTACAGTACAATTCAGCAAAATGAAGAGTACCCAAAAGCAGAAACACTCCAACAAGGGAATTTATATATGAAAGGCATGAAATCGAAGAGACCCAAGAGCTGAATAGGCCATTTGGGAGAGCTGAATACCTGCGCGAGGACTCGGTTTCGTTCGACCTTCTCCATGAATTTCTGGCCGACCTCTCGCTGTAGGACGTCGTTGAGGAGGCTGCCGAGCAATTTGCAGTCATCGTCGAAGGACTGGAACGAGATTTCCTCTGCAATATCGTCTGTTGTGTCGGTCATTGTAGCGGGGCTTTCTGAAACCGGGGAAGAATGAGAAGAAGGAGAGTGCGAGAGAAAGAGATTTTGTTTGGAGAGGATCTGAGGTCCGACCGGTTGGAATACAATCTATGGTCCAACAGCGTCTAACTTTAAATATTTTGATATAACTAAAATCTAATCCTTCCAATAGGTTAGTCCCACTATTTTATTTATATATTGAAAAATAAGATCTGACAGGTAGCCATATCATGAAAACAAATTGTACCCATTAAAATTAAAATTAGCGTGGGTCACTCGATGATTAGAAATAAAATATTTCTAACAAAGTAATCTCTGTGATTTTAATCTGTTGGACGGGTTGGATTTTGTGTATGCATGAAATGTTGGATGTTATACACTGATGGACTTTACCTTATAGTCCAGCCGGTTGATGGAGTACTCACGGGGTACGGGAGGCACTCCAACGAGAAAGTGTTTTGGTTGAAAAGTCGGGCCCACGGGTGGAAGATGAGGCCCACATGCTTTGTCGTTTTTTCCCCAGTGATCCACCATGCAGGGACTGACACGTGGGCAGCGGAGTCAGTGGGCGTTACGCCTCTGTCAGTTCAGGGGACGAGTTCGTTTTGCCTCTGGCGCGATAGAGGATCCTGTGTCTGTCGCTACTCAATAGGGCCCACAAAAGGAGAAGATACGATGATTTGAACCGTCCATGTTCGGGTTACTCGTATAAATAAGTTATTTATCAATAATTTAGTTATGATCTTAAAAATTGATTTTTAGAGTTGAATGAGAGACATTGGAAATTTTCATTACATTGTTCTGAATTCGTCTACCGATGATGATGATCACAATCATTCGTCCAGCCTAATTTTCTTATATTGTCCATAGAGATAGATTCCATAAAACGAACGGTTTCGATCATCTAACTGCTCATCATGTGGGACCCAGTGAGTGGCAACACACGCTGGATAATGAGACGCGACAGAGGCAAAACCGAACCCGTCGGGACAGGGGTTCTGTGTTGTTGCCAAGGTTAAGTGCACTCGCGCGAGTGTGTTTGCCGGAGGCTCGTAGCTCACTATCTAATGAAACATACATGCATGAGATCGAAGCCGTTAATCAGGTGCACTGCACAGTGAAACTTCTCCGGCTTAAAATTTAAGCTGGTCTTATTTCAAGGAAAGCCACTCGTGTGAAAAATCCATATACGGCACAAAAAATTAATAACGGTCCACACGCAACGTACTCGTCTGGCCCTCCAGATGATCGGACGGACCTGTTTTCACGGTATCTACACACTAGGTCGCCTTCATCTGCTGTTTTTGACACATGTTCGAAATGGGTGCACTCGAAAGAGCCGACTGAGATTCGGTGGGACCGGATTGGCTCGAGACCAGGCAGGCGGTGATGCGGTGGGCTAATTGCGGGTGACTCGGCCGACTCGGGCTGAGTCACCGAGACTGGTTGAGTCGAGCGAGTCAGTCTCATGCAACTGGCTGGGGATCTGCTTTTCTTTCACTTTTTGTGATTTTTGTCTTTTTCCAGATTCTCCTCAGACATTGTACGTGTGTCATTGACGTCTTTAGAGAGGTTCACGAGTTTTCCATGAATTTATTAATTTAATTAAAAAATATTTAATTAAAGATTTTATTTTATCAAAGTTTAAACCCATTGAGCATTTTAAAAATTATATTTATTGCATCTTTATTCACTTATTAATTTAATTTTAATTAAAATTAGCTTAAATATTATTTTTATATTTATCTTATTTTTTCTTTATTAAAAAAAAAATCAACCATCTTTTAATCATGCCTTGATGAGGTGCAAAGGAGTATTGCTCCAGCTACTTGTAAGTAGAATTACGATCCTATTTGTAAGAAGATGTAGGAGTGTAATACAGTCTTAGATCTCAATCTCAACCGTCCATCGAATCTGCTAAATATATGTACAATAATAAAATGAACGGTCCACAATTAGCATACATGGCTTACTTTACTAACAGGCCATGTCTATCTTTTGAATCGGGAAGATATGTTTGATGGATGGATGAGAGTAAGAACTTGATGGGTTACACCATGTCATGTGACAGCGTTATTTCATACTCTAACTATGTACAATGCTTGATGCACATGCACTTAAAAATAAAACACACGGAGTGTATTAAATTAAACAAGCTAAATTGTGAAACTCACAGTAGGTGAGTTATAAAAAATACATTGTTTGAACCATCCTAACCTCTTATTAGCAGATACTTATTTGCTGAAATGAAAAAGATGAAATGGGTTCAGCTCCATGGCTCAGTCGTAAACGGGCTCGGTCTGAATACTAAGATCATGGGATCGAACCCTTGTGATAAGAGAGAGTGTGTGGTATTGGTGTGTATGAGATTTATTTTTTATTTTATTTTTTCAAAAGTAAAAAAGAATGACAAAAGCTTCTTAAACTTAATTATCCATTAAATGTCCACTAATAATTCGAGCTGAAATAATTGTAAGGTGGGACATATCACAGAATATAAGGATCAGCTACCCGAAAAACTTCACATTCACCGGGGGTGCATTCAATGGCTGGATTAGCTAGATTTTTATGACATCCCTTTTCATGCGGGCAAATTTTTTAGAACGATAAAATGTCACACAAACACAGTAATGAGACCCACGCACTAACCTATTAAACATTCAACTAGTTATGTGCGAGCATTTCTCATTTATAAATGCCATTGTCATTATCACATTCTATCAAAATATTAAAGATTTATTCAAAGCAGCTTTAGGCATGTTGGAATCTCTTAAATTAAGTCAGTGGCATGAAAAAGAGTTCTTCTTTTAAGATGTTTAAGCAATGGGATTATGATTTCATGGAATTATAAACTAGCTAATAGTTAGATGGAAGAGGAATAAATATAAGGACATTTTAGATTTTTATAGATATGGCCTTTATGACTTGTGAGGAAAGTGATGAATATACTCATTGATATTATTTTTTTTGTTTGGAACTAGATTTTTATGGCCAACCCCAAATATATAGTATAAGGCTTGATAGGCGTTGATTATGAATTTTTTGGTTGGAAGTTTTTTTGGAGACCTAAAATATTTATTTATTTATTTATTTGTAATAATATGGAAATTTTTCATTAAAATTTTTAAGAAATAATTATCATTGCCCCTACCTTTATAAATTAACATAAAGCTTTAAGTTTGTATAGTTTTTATTAATTGTCCTTGTGAAAGTGGCCAACAATGTTCCCAAACCTGGCCCTTTAATCAATGCATGAGGGTGACATAACATCAATCTTAATCATTCATTTATTCATTCATACAATTATGAGCAAGCTACCGTGTACACAATCAAATCAGCTTGACCTTTTGAATATGGCTAATTTGTATATCATCCATTGTTTATGAGCCATGAATCACATGCCGAGGATCATTCAATATTAATGCATTACCTTAAAACCATGAGAAATGCAATGTGGAATCTATTTATTGGACGCTTTAAGATAATGACCGGATGTGCTATGTTTCTCCGTTAATATTAGCTGTCCATTTTTTAATGTCATGAAATGGAAGCTTCGGAGTTTTACACCTTTCTCCCGTCCAATCATAGTATGGTCCACTAGTAGATAACTTCTAACTTGTTAACTGCACGTAAAATCCAACCTGTTCAATAGATTGGACCCACCATAAGGAACACTTGGTACAAAAATCAGCTACATCCACTACTCATATGGTTTATTTTTATATTTATCGATGGATATACAGTGTTTTCTAGTGTGGCTCACCTGATGATTGTAAGTGATTATTTTTTCTATAGATAATAATCATGGTGGGCCCAACCTATTAGGAGGATTAGATGTAATATCCACTTAACAGGATGGAAGCAATCCACTGGGTGGACTGTACCTTTGGCGCAACCAATTCGACTTAAGACCTTTCCTTTTACACCGACCTAAAAAACATTTATTATTTCATATAATTTCGGGCTGCGGCCATTGCGTGGATGCCATGTCTCAAAAGTCCCAAACATCCATTCATGAAGTGGGGCCCACACACACAAAGAATCTGGATCCTTGTTCATCTCATTAGTTGGACCTCACATCATGCCAACATCCAAGGTTGGCCTACCTAAGTGAGTGGACTGGCATGCCTTTTGGCCAAGACACTAATAAAGTGGGCCCCACCAAATGTACGGATCTGATGCCCCATTCAAATGCTGATGTGTACAGAGGTGCGTGAGGGAGATGAGCGTGTGGGTTGGGCGGGATTTTATTTATTTTTATTAAATATTCGCATATGCTCCGCTCGCCACGTTCCGCGTACTCCATTTTGGATCTACCATAGCTGCAGCGCTAATGACGTTTGGATGGATTGAAATGAAATAATTATAAAGAAAGCGAAAGAAGGGCATCCGTTGCTTTCATGGGCCCCACCACAACACGAGGATTTCTTTGACACAATAGAATAATCTCGGAGACAAACCGTACAAAATTTTGGATCTACCATAGTTGGTACGCAACTCCAAAATCAGATTGATTGGACGGTCCTGATCACTGATTGCTTGAATACCACCACCGAAAGAGGAATTACGTGGTGTAGAAGAGGAGTATAGGATCCGTACACACGCACTAATAAATATAACGAGATCCAAATCGTCCAAATAGTGAACTATTGATGGCACATACATACGTCCAAAATCAGATTGATTATACAATTGGAATCTCTCCTTTAGGGACTTTTTTTTGTTGTATCCTCACTGTTGATTGTGTCATCCGTTGCGCTTGATTTTCGTTTTCTGACCCATATGCAGTGAGGCCCCGGGGGGGGGGGGCGGCGCGAAGTTCATAGGTCATCACTCCGTCGGTGTATGTGTTAAGAAAAAAACAGAAATTATATTTTCCGTAAAGTATGGAAACCAAAAAATCAAAATGATCTAAAAATAAGAATAGGTTGAAGCACATTTGGAACGATGTCCTTAAAGTGTTATTTGCCTCTACTCAAGTAAATTAAGTATGCTAAAAAGCTTACAGGCAAATTGCTTCTAAGATACGACGAGCCTGGTGTAGGCATGCGTTTAGTAAACACGAAAACCCACCAATGGAACTCTGTTACACAATGTCTGGCAAAAACAAAAGGAAAAATCCCAATATTAAAAAAAGAATAAGAAATATGAATTAGACCACTGCACCAATCTATTCTTCAGCTAATGGTTCAGATAAACCGTTTTAGACACTGTTGGTCTGATCTTCAAGCAATGGTTTAGATGAACCTTACTGTTTAGCTGGAATATCTGGTCTATAAGAGTGGAGTGGATATGGTTCGTATGATATCTGTTGGAGTAAGTTGTGGTAGGTTGGAAACTCATCTAAGCCTTGTTTATATGGGCATTGGTGTCTGGGGGTTATGATCCAGAAAAATAAATCTCATTGATCGTTGACTATTGTAAGATACTGGCTAGCCATTTCTAGTTGTTAGGCTAGCCATATGCAGCAGTTTCTACATTGTTTGTAATGAATTGCACGAGGAGTAACACCTCCCTGCAGCAGTTATATTTCCAGTCTCTATATATACCAAGGAATCTCATTCAGTCATCTAGTCTTCCAGCCAGCAAGTGCAAAGTGTACCACTTGTGCCTCTACAACCACACTGCCTCATATTCCCACACGCTCGCACCGAGCCCGTGACCGAGTGCGAGTGCGCCCGATTCTCCTTAGACTAGGTGGGTAAGCATTACAATACTCTACCATTCTCATTTAAACCAAAAAATCTTCTTCTCCTTTTCCAATGTGGGACTATTCCCAAAACCCATGAAAAAAACATTTTTGCAAATATTTTTTATTAAAATATATTTAAAATTAATATATTACAACAATATAAAACATTTTCTCTGAGGAGACCTGTGCTTATTATAGAGTGAGGCCCACGGAGCATGATTATGTTGGATCTCTCTTATATGTTTGGCTTATTTCTTTTTTATCTATGTAGAATTTGATGCCCGTCTCACACATGTTACTGTGATAGTTCATCACCATCAACTTGCTACATGAGATATATGTTTGTGAATCTTGACCATTAAATTACAAGGTTTAATGGCGATGGAGCACCGTTGGAAGATCCAACAATACCATGTGTTGGTATACGATTTGTTTTTTATCATGTGTGGCACATCAAGCTCACTAGAATCAATTAGCAGCTCCATTTAAAACAAACAATTGTGATCCTAAGTTTCGAAATAAGGAAATATGTTCAAATATATGTACTATATGATCAGATTATGAAAAAATTGGTCTGAAAAGATCAGTATCATGTTTAGCCACTTGCAAAGTTTTATAAAATTTTGATGATAATCAAAGGGTGGATTTCTTCTTCCAAAAATGGGTTGCACTTTGCCTTTCAATTTTATTTTATTTTCATAACACCAGTGATTTTCAAATTTTATTTTATTTCATAACACCAGTGAAATAAATCAAAAGAAAAAACTTACCATCAATTATTAAAAGTAATTGCGAGAATTAGTCTGTTGAAAAAATTATATGACATTGAATAAAAGACAAATTCAGAATATAAATTTGGGTTATAGCTAAAAACTATTGCTAAGAATTACTAATATTATTATTTATGGGATAACTTTAAATAAAGTAAATTGGTAGATTTAGTTTGATTGTCCTTTTAATCTATAAATTTTATTTTCTATTTATAGTTATTCATATGATAACTATAGATATCTACCATGTATGTTATTCTTTCACATCATTAAGTCATTACTTCAATGGTTACGATAGAGCTGAAGAATCTCTTTTTAAATTATTCTCATATTATATTTTTCTTTTACAAATATTCCTTTTCTGTCATCATAATCACGTTTCTCTCTCAGATTATTATATTTATTGATAACCCAGCTACATTATTTTGTTGATCATCCAATAGCCTGTAACATTAGATTTATGCATGCCATGATTTCACAAAAAGAAAAAGAAAAGAAAAAAACATTTTAGTATTTTAAATATCTTTTCATCACTTTAATATGTCTCCTGCAATGCCAAGTGTGATTCTCCTATTGGCTTTAGTCGTAACGGTGTGAAATAGGTACAACACAACTAATTAGAATCAACCAGGATTAGAGGATTCAAGTCATTTAATGAATGTGATTTCTGAAATGTGTTCCATCCACAATAATGCCAGCAACGAGGACGGTCCAGATTTTCTACATAGATGCCACGTGTATGATGGACTACTCACCACTATTTGAAATGAACAAACAAGTAGTATGTAATATGGTTAGTTACCGGTCATGGGCGCGGATAAAGTACTACCCCTGCCTGTTCCGAGCTCGGGACAGGCGGAGGCTCCAATGGCCACTGAAGGGCTACCGTGATGTATGACTTTTATCTACACTGTTCATCTATTTTCTCGTATAATTTCAAAATACTGGACTGAAAATAAGATAGACCGAAGGTTCAAGTGGACCACACCATAGGAAGTGTGCTAAGGATGCCCACCATTGAAACCTGACTAGGGTCCAGTGTCGCTTATTTTCCATATGACCTGTTGATATGGTTATAGACACTTGTTTGAAGTCAAAAAGCAAATATCATCCTGATCCGAAACTTATGTACTTCCTGAGAAATTTTCAATGGTAGGGATTTAATCCCCACTATGTGGTCCATTTAAGTTTTGAATAGTTTTGAATCTATCTTATTTTCGATCCAGTATTTTAAAATTATATGAAAAAAATAAATGAACGATAGGATAAAATTCATGCATCACGGCGGTACTTCAGTGACCCCCAGAGCCTCCGCCTGTCCCGAGCTCGGAACAGCAAGGGGTCATACCTAATCGGCAAATTCATGCATCATGGTGGTACTTCAGTGACCCTTAAAGCCTCGCCTATCCCGAGCTCAAAACAGCAAGGGGTCATACCTAATCGGCGGCCACCGGTTGGACACGAATCTAGAGCTACCCCCGCCCGGCCCTAGCTCTGAAATGGCAGTTCTATGGGTGGACTCATCGTGATGTATCTATACATCCAAATTATCTTTTCTCGTATTATTTGAAGGCATAAAAAAAAAAAAATGAGACAATCTAACTATCAAATGGACCACACAGCAGATGGCTCTTGCATTTAATGTAACTGACATTTAAAGCTTTGTGCATTTTAATGCAACCAAGCTTATTATTTGGTGTGGTCTGCTTGTTCGTTGGATCTACCTCATTTTTGCTTTGATGCCTTAAAATAATCTAATAAAAGAGATAAATGGTTTGGATGTACAGATACATTACGGTGGACCCACCGTCCACCAAATTGCCCGTTCAGAGCTGGGGACGGGGGTAGTACGCAATCCGGAGGGATTGGATACTGAACGCTTCAATAGCCCTTTTTGGCTACTGAAGTGATGTGGCAAAACGCCATTGGTCAGATACGAATGGCATGTTCCCCTGTTATAAATGCTGCTCCGTTAGACCTGTTAGATGTTCTTTCTCCGCAGATGCCAATGGCATATTCCCTTGTTATAAATGCATCTCTCCGTGACTTCTGTTAGGGGTCTTTTTTGTTTCCGCCGTGCACCTACTCAGCCACGAAATCGGATCGTCATGGGAGAAAATTCAGTTGGGTCCATTGTAAATTTATATGATTTATCCACACCTTACATCTTTTTTCCCATCTAATTTTAGGCGTTGATCCCAAAATTGAAGCTTATAAAAATCTCAAGTTGACCGTAACACAGGAAATAGTGGAAATAATGATTTCCACCGTTGAAACCTTTCCAGGCCCCACACTGATGTTTATTTTTCATCCAAACTGTTCAATGGATCAAAAAACATGGATAAATATTAAAAAAACAAATATAATCTTGATCCAAAACTTTTTTAGCCCTAAAATATTTTTCAACAGTATAAATTCAATTCAGACTGTTTCATTTGGTGTAGCCATTTTAAGCCTTTTATATGCTTAGGTTATGAGCTGAGGCCCTAAAACTATCTAATAGAATGGATGGACAAACTGAATAAAATACATAAATCATGGTGGGTCCCGCAGAGTTTACCACACAATCCGCTTCCCTTAGTCACGTACCGGTGAACTACAGGTACGTTTCTTATGTAGGCAGATTTCCTGAGCTGGAAACTTAGGTAGGGCCATTATGATGTTTGTGAGAAATCTTCTCCTTCCATCCTCTTTTTGAATTCATTTCAGGATATATGATGCTAAAAAGTGAACCGTATCCAAAGCTCAGGTGGGCTATGCTAAAGTAAAATGTGATTGGAAAAATTCTTACCATTAAAATCTACCTAAGTTCAACAGTGATGTTTACAAGCCATTTATACCGTTAATAACTTCATTCCTATTGGAATGAACTAATCACAAATATTAGCTTGACTCAAAACTTCTGTAGCCCACGAATAATTCAACTGTCGACGTTCAATTATTACATTCTTGGCTCACTTGAGCTTTGGTAACGGTTCAATTTTGGCTCCCGAAATAAACTAAAAAAACTGATCAACGTATAGAATTTCTCACAAACGGGCCCCACCTGGTTCCCAGTGCGGGGACTTCGCTAACGGATCTCCGTTGGAAGAACATATCCACCCATGCCATTCTGCCACGTCACACTACAGTATCCCTAAGAAGCGTTCAGCATCCAATCCGCTCCCACGCAATTCGCGCCCCACCGGTCATGCCTTTCTGGAATGCACGTGGAGCTGTCTTGCGCAAAAGCGCTCATGGCTCCAGTGATCCCAAGGTGAGTGAGATCCCTTACTGTGGGGCCCACTTTGATGTATGTTCCTTATATCCACGCCGTACATACGTTTTAAAAAACTAATTTTAGTGCATAATGACAAAAACGAAGCAGATCAAAATCTCAGATGGACCATAGTACGGGAAACCAAACAGTGGTAATTGACCAATAAACACTCCTTGTGGGCCACAAAAGTTTTGGATAAATCTGATATTTGTGTAGTCTCTTCATCCAGGTCTTTATTACCTTATCAATAGGTTGGATGTAAAATAACATTGCGGTGGCTCATAAAGTTTTTAATGATAGGGATTCAATAACTATTGTTTCTTTTGGTATGGTCCACCTAAGATTTGTATCTGCTTCAATTTGCAGACCATTTCCTAAAATGAGCTTTCAAAATGGATGGACGGTGTAGATGTAAGACACATGTATCAAAGTGGGCCCTACAGTGGATCCGGGATCCACCTAAACCACGCCCCGCAAAATCGGACCCGGATTTCCTGCGAACTTTCGCTGAAACTTCCTGCGACGACGGGAATCAAGGTGAGGCCCACCGCGATCTTAGTGAGAAATCCACTCTTTCAATTCGTTTTACTCAAGTGGATCGCAAACAGTGAGGATCGAACGTCTAGAATTGAAATATTCGTGGGGCCACTGAAGTTATGTATCAGGATCTGGCTAATATCTGCGTTTTCAGTTCATCCCAATAGGATTGAAGTTATGAACGGTATGGATGGCATATAAACATCAGTGTAAAACCAGGGAGTTTCAACGGTAGCCATTTTCTCTACACACCTTTTCCTGCAGTGCGGCCCACTTGAGTTTTGGATCTCCTTATTTTTGGTCCATGTCGTCTTACTACGAACTTTAAAAACGAATGGACCGAGTGGATTTCTAACTAAGATCACGTTGGGCCCCATCTAAATTCCCTAATGCGAAAGCCCTTTGCAGTAAATCCACGTCCCGCAAAAGCACGGGATCGGATTCGATCCCGCCCAGTTAAGACCGAGTTCGGTCAGGCCGTGACCGTGGGCCCACCTTCATATACGTTTTGTATATCTACGTCGTCCACCTCATGTGGACCACATCACGAGAAACATCGGTGAGCCACGTCCCTTCATCCATGTCCACGTGACCTTATAAACGGTTTGGATGAAAAGTAAACATGACGGTCGGACCTGACATTTGGATCTGCCTAATTTTAGGGCTTGGCCCACAATAGAGCTTTCAAAACGGATGGACGGAGTGGATGTACAACGCATACATCAATATGTGCCCCACGGTCACGGCCTGACCGAACCCGCTCCCATAAAGCACCTGAGAATTTCGAGTTCGTTTTCCTTCTGTCGCGACTAAGACTCCAGAGTTCATCGCCACCCACTGGATCCCACACGCTGAGATGTTCCGATGATTTGAACCGTTCACATTTTAGTTCTTGTTATAGATAAGATATTCTCTTACAATCACTCTTCAGTGAGGATACTAATCTTTGACTTTTAGATTTGAATGTGATCCATTGAAAATTTCCTTTTGATTATTCTAAAGTCATGAGCGGATAGTGATGGTCACAGTAACCATCTATGGACAACTTTCTCACGTAACCCGCGTAGCATAGGTCGCACAATATGGACGGTTCATATCACTGGAATAGTCAGCATGGCGGCGTTCCAGAGTCACGACGGAAATTAAAAACGATTTCTGAGAATTTCCCAGATGTCACGGCTGGAATTTGCTGTACGATGGTGACGATATGGCCCACCATCAGATGACCACTTGGAAAGAGACTTGTTTGGTTGGTGGGGCCCAGCTAATTCGATAGGAGATCGTTTTGCATGCGTCAGTCCACGGGGCCCACATGCAGAGAAGGTTGTTGGATAATCCGAAGCGTTGATCTCGTGGACCTTATCTTGAATGGCCTATGATCCAATCCTCGAGCTGAAAGATGATCTAGATTTGATTTGTTGGGTTTAATGTGACCGATTATCTTTATCTTCCCTTAATGGCTCACGTTGAGGTGCTCGTATCAAGGGAAGGTACCATCCATTTCAAGTAATTTTCTTACTGGGTCCCATCTGGGATATCATAAAAAATATGGACGGTTCTGATCATCTGACCATCACTGCAAGTAGGCCATCGTGGCGCGACACATACTCAATCCGCCGTTGGATCGAATAACATTGGCTAGCAAACAAAGGCGGAAGACAAAACGCACATGAGCCGCACAATCCATGCGGTGTGTACTGTACAATCCATGTGGCGCACATGGACCGTCCAATACATGTGAAGAATGTCGGCTGAGAAAATATTTTAATGATGGGCTGCTGGCCGGTAAAGATGATCTATGAGAAATGATACGGTGGGCCTAAGCGTATGGGAGCCTTTCATGCACCTAGTTGCATCTGGAATCTTTGGCATTCAAATCTGGTCCATCCATTAGATCTAGCCCGCTCTTATTCCACTGCTGTAGAAAAATCACCATGATCGGATGGTCCAAACGACTGTAACAGGACCTATCTTGTGCATTCATTTTTGCATACAATCGGATTAAACGGTTGGATCATACGATCAGTATTGTTTTTTCAATGGGGTATGTGAAGAGTTGGTCCAGCGAACAGACGGTCCAGATTGATGATGTGGATTGTTACATGTCCAAATGCAAGCAGGTGAATGGGAAGGTTCCCAACTCAACTCAAGAATCGATCGAAACTCGGTTGACTCTTCTCGAGTCATGACTCGGTATCATTTGGAACCGGAGGCGAATTGGCCGTAAAAACGCAGGGAACCTGTGCAACAAAACGCGCTGTGGATCCCACCGTGATATGTGTGAGGCATCACATCCACTCTGTACATCAGTTGTGACAGCTGAGGTTAGGACTTGAGATGAAAGATAAAGCCGATTCAAAATTAAAGTCGCCACATCATAGAGAAAATGAAATTGGAGCGCCTATCATCGAAAGTCTAAACCTTCTTAGGCCCACTTAAACTTTGTGGCCCATCTGAATTTTGGATCGGCCTATTTTTGCTCTCACTTCTTTGGACAGAAATGATGGATGGAGTGGATGTCATGCAAGCTTTATTTTTAATTTGGGCTCTGAATTTAGAGGGTTTGAATAATTGTGACGGTTGTCTACAAGCTGACAAGGTAGCCGTCGTGTACCTACTAAGTAGCTTTTTTTTCTCTTTATTTCTTAAGAAAGGTTTTGAATTTTGCTAAATAATAAATTTAAAAATAAATATTAAATTTTTAGAAAAATATTATTGAAAGATAAATAAAAGAAAATTTCTCAAGTTTTTTTAGGAAAAGAAAATTAAAAATTAAAAAACAGTATTTCAATTTTCATATATTCCATAATCCAAACAAGTCCTTGGGAAATGTCTTCTCTAACTCAGGGGTAATGAAAGGAAATGACATCTTTTTATAAATTACTTATGTAGAGAAAGTAAGCAAAAGTAGAGAGGAATATCGTGTCTTCTTCAAATAGTCAAAATCTTGAATTATGAGATAGTGCTTGAATTCATAATCAATTGTAAGAAAGAAAAGTCAAATATTTTATTAGGTAATGTGTAACGTGTATATTTTCTCAATTACAATACATAAAAAACTTTAGTTCAAAATTATTCAAAATAATAAAATTATAACCTTAATAAAAGTTATACTTCAACTATGATAGAATTTGCCTAAAATAATAAGTTTTGCAAAAATAAAAATCTAAATTGACAAGATTCCTAACACGGTTACAACAATTTTTCTAAAATAAATCAAAATTTAAAACTTTAAAAGTAAGAAAATATGTCAAAAATTGAAATTACTAAAAATGATAATTAAAAAAATTCAAAATTTCAATTTAAAATTAGAAGCATGCATTTTATTGCGAAAATAGACGAATGTGACCTACTATATAGGTCAGTTGAGCTCGGATAGCCTGCTACATAAAGATCGATAAGTTGCACGTCCCGTTGCGATATTCAGATCAAAAGTTTTGGTTAATTTATGATTTACACTTCAAACAATACATTATCCTTCTTAGGGATGAATTTCTTTAAACTGGACATATATTGTATCATGCCCTGCCCATAATTGCTCATATATGAGAGATTAAAGTAGGTAGGAAAATACCCATCACTAAAACCTCCTTGAGGTCCATTGAGATGTTTATATGACATCCATATTATTTGTAAGGTTGTTTTTAAGTATGTGAACCGAAAATACAAAACTATGGTTGACCCAAAACTTCTATGGCCCCACTTCAATGGTGGTAGTTCAATCCTCATTGTTTTCTTTGGTGCAGTCCACTTGAGTTTTGGATATATTTCATTTTTGGGGCCATGTCCTAAAATGATATGGAAAATGAATGAATTGAATGCACATCTCACAAACATCACGGTAGGCCCCACTTAGCTTCCTTAATAGGAAGTTTTTGTGAAAGGCTTTGGAGTAAATCTGTGTCCTCCAGGGATTGTTTTTTATCATACGAGACTCATGTATTATAATGCGGTGGATGCGGAGGAACATGAATGTGGTAAAATCATCTATCTGCATTACACATTTCATGTTGATGTATTGATCACGACTTCCATCCAATGGAACCTATTGTGTGTTGTTGATGTCTTAAATCTGTCAATAATAGAGTTGGTCGATGCCATCAATAGGTGCTCGATTCCATCGAGAAATTTTGAAAAATCTCATGTTAGTTGCTGGAACATTTTAGTGTCAGAGTCGGTCGATGCCATCAACATACTACTCGATGCCATCGACAGGTGCTCAATTCCATCGAGAATCTTCGAAAAATCCCATGTTGGTTCCTAAAACGTTTAGTGTTGCTACTCGATGTCATCAAAGTAAGTTCAATAACATTGAGGGTCATCGATGGCATTGAAGTTCTCATCGAAGATGCACGTAGAATTTAATAAGTATGAAATTTGTTTTCTATTCAATTGTGATAGCATATATATCGGGTGTAATCGGGATTAGGGTATAGAGAAGGCTTTCTTATTCATTCATAAGGGTTTCAAGGACATAGTTAGGGCTTGTGAAATGGATTTGAGACTTGTTCAAATGAGCAACATTCTATCTCTTGTAATTTCCGTTTTTATAGTGCATTATATATCACTTTATGTGGTTTTTTCCTTATAATGTCTTAGATTTTTGCTATTTTGAATTATCAAAAACCTTTGAAAACTTTTGATATGACTAGTTTATGATGTCGCTTATTGGCCATTGACGCTCGAAGTGAGCCTATACACGAGTGGTAACGGTAAAGAACTGCACAAATCCGATTAATCAACCGTAGGAAGCCAACGAATCTGAACGATCACTTAAACACCAAGTTTAGCCACATAATTTGTTCATATGAGGCCCAAATCTATCTGACATATCACTAACTAATCATGACAATCACAACTACATAAAGATCTACCAAAAGTCGAGACAATTAAGGGTCAGATTTTAATTAATAAACCAAACTGACTCACTTATCCTTTTAGCCAAAGAACCAATGGTTTAGGATGATTATAATCGAATTGTTATTTCTGCTAGTTGCGAATAAATCACACTATAAACTTAGCTAATCTAAACCTTAATTATTGCGCACGAGAAATCTTGCTACCTAATTCATTTCAAAAATGCCTTGATTATCTGAACGAGCTCTAGATTGCTCGTCAGTGGGCCACTAAACCCGAAGCTATAAAAATACATTCGTCTTAGTAGGCTTCACGTCCATTGCGAGGCATCAAGTCAAGATCGTAATTCAGATCGCTCAAACTTGGACTTGCAAGTTCAGTACATGAGCTGTGCGAATATTTTTAAAATTAATAAAAAAAACTTAAGTAACTTATTTGCGTTTGGTCTTTGTTCAAGTTGTGGCTTTCGGACCGTTAGATTACAATCAAATTTAGAGTAACAATCTAAATTAATATCTTGCAATTCATATAGTTGCGGTCTCGATTAACCATTAATGACCGTTGAACAAACTTCTGATCATACCCGTCGATCGACGTATATTCAAATGGCGGGCCAATTGTGTCTATGCGTACATCATCATTAGGGCCAATCATCCAACAGTGGATATCAACCCCTATATCCCATAATGGACCTCAAAGGTTAGAAACACACTCCCCCAGGGCGAGTGGATGTGGATGAGTATGAATGTGGCATAATCATCTATCTGCAATACACATGTCATGTTGATGTATTGATCACGACTTCCATCCAGTGGAACCTACTATGTGTTGTTGATGTCTTAAATTGGTCAATAATGAAGTCGGTCGATGCCATCGACATGTGCTCGATTCCATCGAGAAAATTTAAAAAATCCCATATTAGTTGTTGGAACATTTTACTATTAAAGTCAGTCAATGCCATCAACATACTACTCGGTGCCATCGACAAGTGATCGATGGAATATTCGAAAAATCCTACGTTAGTTATTGAAACATTTTAGTGTTGCTACTTGATGTCATTGAAGTAAGTTCGATGACATTGAGGGTTATCGATGACACTGAAGTTCCCATTGAAGATGTGCGTAGAATTTAATAAGTATAAAATTCGTTTTCTATTCGATTGTGATAATATATATATTAGGTATAATTGAGATTAGGGTATAAAGAGGGCTCTCTAATTCATTCATAAGAGTTTCAATGATATAATTAGAATTTGTAAAAGGCTTATTCAAATCAGCAACAATCTATATCTTATAATTTCTGCTTTATGGTGCATTACACGTGACTTTATGTGGTTTTTTCCGATAAGAGTTTTTCCATGTAAATTTTGAATTATTATTGTTTGAATTTGGGTGTTGGATTTCAAATACTTTGCTTTAGTCATCTTTGAGTGTTTATGCTGTTCCCAACACTGTGTATGACACATGGTTTGAGATGCACATTCGGATGATCCTATCAATTTGACAAGTTGGCTTAGAAATCAGCGGTCAGAAAACTAAAAATGGCTAACGGTCAATATAAAGTACCGGAGGAGTGATGAAAAATGAAGGCTAGAATAAGTGTCATTTCGAAACATGAGTCATCAACGAACTAGCTAGATGGACGGTCCAGATCGACGCATCACCCGGCCACGCGTGTCATATCCCATGCCCTCCACCACTTCATCTCCCCCACTGAACACAGATCATCGCTATAATCCTATCCGTCCATTTTTCGTCACAAGTGTGTGACCAAACTGACCAAACTGACGAGTGTAGTAGCCTGAGCTATAATCCAAAGCATTTTCACGGTTGGCCCAACCTAAAAACCGCCCATATGCCTCCCACGTGTGCCATACAGCCACGCGTGCCGCGATTCAAAAGTTCGATCTCTCTCGCGCGCAAGTCGTTGTAACAGGAAAGAAAACCGCCGGCGGTTAACTGCTCACCCAGCGCGCTTTACAGTCCTTCAAAAAAATTCCAAATCCAAAGCTCTCTTCATTTCATCAGAGATACAGAGAGAGCCCTAGTTTCAGCTCTTTAAAGGTAAAAACCCTAGTTCTCGAGTTTCTCTTCTTTTGAATCTACAAAAGAAGAATTTCTAGTTGTGGGTCTCTCTTTTTTTTTTTTCTTTTTTTTTTTTGTGATTTTTTCTCAAAATTTCTAACCTTGAAATGTTCGGATCTTCTTTGCACATTTGTTTGCTAGGAGATGTAATTCTTTTCTAGGGTTTCAGATCTTTTAAATTCTTTGAATCAGAAGGCTTAAAAAAATAAAAATAAAAAATCCTTTGAAGGTTATTGGGTGAGGACTGAGGGGCTTTCAGGCTCATTGCGCAGTGGTTCGTAAGACTGAGTCCTTGCGTCCCCAGACTTGCGGATGGTTGGTTGTGTGGCTGGTGAATCCAGACCACCCATCAAGCAGACCCTACCATGGATGGCCCATGGTGCAAAAAGCACAGTACTTGAAGAATCCTGGCCCCCCTTTTGCACCGTCTCTGTCAGATTGCATACCACAGAATTAGATGGCCTGGATTGTGCAATTTGTACCATGGACTATCCACTGAAGGCCCCAGAAAATGTTTGCAGCAACCAGGATCGTTGATCTTGTGGGCCATCACGTGAATGTGATATCACTGGAAATACGTTCAGATGATTGTATCCAACTGATAAGCAGTCTTCAAGTGGACAGTTAATATGGAGTTTGGCAGAAAATGAGGATGGTCCAATTTCAACTCAGAATGGTAGGATGGTCAGGATCATCCACTCGCCATGATTATTTGGCTATGGCCTATCAGCAAGGTGGTCCAACTGATCAACAGTCCCAATCACTATACAATCAACAGTCCCAATCACTATGCATTTCTTCTACACATGAAACATAGTAGCATTTCTCTTTAATAACTGCGGCAACTCATCCGCAGTGCATGTGGTATACTTGCATTGTAGCACGAAATCACACTTATTTGGACAACGACGTCTTATTTCACGAATTGAATTTGGACCACTATACATTTTCTTTTGGCTATCCATTTGGTGGTTACCAGTCTGTTGCAGCCCACAAATAAGCGAAAGTTTGGTCCATGCTCCATGTTAAAATTTTGGTTTTAAAAATTAAAATGTTTCGAAAATCTTGTCTTCTCATAAAAAATGGTGTTGAAATTTTCAAATGAAAAGTTGTGGTGTTTTTAGTCTCACATCGGAAAGAATGGGAGGAAAATTGTGGTTTATAAGTGATTGAGTGGGTAGTATTCTTACCTGGAGAAATGGAGGATGAGATGCTCAGTTACACACTAGAATGCGCGTGTGGCATCGGCAGTGTAGCTGTAATGGCACTTGATAGTGCACTTCAGCTGCTGGAAATGGTCAGATCTATGAATCCAAAACCGTTGGCTGTTTTGAGAACAGTTAATAACCTTAATAGCCAAACGGACTGGTCTTGATGATCCAATGATCTGAAACGCTCCGAATTAAATGCCAACGGACATAGGATCTAAAGAGAAGGCTTGTCTTATCTTGGTGCTAAATTTTAAATAATTTTGCCTTTTGTTTTTCCAATACATTCCAACACTCCATCCATGTTGAGGCCCACAATTTGGACAATCTGGATTCTTGCATGTGTACCTTATATACCATTGACAAGTTTTCATATTCATTTAATTGTCTAGTTGCTGTTTTTTAATGCTCGGGTACGTTTCGTTATTAAGAATATGGGCTACTTGCCTCCCTTTATTAGAATAAGAATCAAATTAAAGACGACCTTGATTGTTATTTACTGTTTTTCAAAAGGTTGCCGGTTCGTTATGGGGTAGAGATTTCCTGCCAGAATCAGTAATGCTTTTTCTCCTTAAGTTTCGAACTGTCTTGGATCTTGATATCCTTCTCATGGAAGCCAAATGGACACCATTCCAGATTTTACTGCTGTTTGTTGTCTGGATTGCATCCATTATCTGTTCTTCAAATATGGTGAGATTTTAGTAATTTTTATGTTGCTGATTCAAAGAGATTTGTTTCTTTCTTTCTTTCTTTTTTTTTTTCTTTTCCTTTTTTTTTTTTTTTTGAGAATTGATCCTGTTTTTTTAGGGTCCATGTGAGGCGGTTGATGGACCATGGATCGAGCATCAAGGTAATCGTATGTGTAGGAAGGAAGATGAATGTTTGATTAAGCAATCTACTCAGCCAAATGAACTATGCATGTGGGGATCACATTTAGGTGATCCACACCTTTCATATTGCGGGCATCAATATGGATTGACACCCCAAAGATCTTCCCCATTGGATGATCATAGTTATCTGTTTAATGTGCACCATTCACAGTAATTGTCCATTTGGAAGCCACTAATTGGATGGTTACCATTGTCTGATTGGGAAGATACTGCAGCATGCCTCGTCACATAATGGGCCCCACTAGATGAATGGCCAATGCCAATGAAAGACCGGCTTCGCCTGTACAGTTGCTGGGTTGAACCAAAATGTGGTTTGTCCCCACATCATTTGATACTTATCTGATGTAGAGTGAGTCACAGACACTTTCATGGCCAAGATGGCCCAGAGAAGGCCCAGTCAGAGGCAGAAGTAATCAGGACCATCAGAACCCTAATGCTGGCATATCTCGTAAACCGGAATGAGTTTTTCCACATACAATATATAATTTTGGGTAAGGGAAGCTACTTTAACCAACCAACCTTGCTATGCTGGGTTACCTGTGAATAACATGGTTAGGCCAAACTGGACACTTACTATTTTTGGTCGAAAACCATGAAATCTAGTAGAAATCATGGCCGTCTATAAAATAGTAAGTTTACTATTTATAGTAAGTCATGTTTTTTGGAGTTTGAGTTGAAGTTTAATTATGAAACTTCTTCCTGGGTTTGATATAACTACTTAAAGGATAATAAATTCTTTTTTTATCATCAATCAACTTATTTTCGAATTTATTAGAATTTATTTCTATTTTTCCTCATGGATTCAAGGAATCTCTGTGAGGAGTCTAGAGAAACTCCGTGGATTCGGAGTAATTATCCCCTGAGGAAGATGGTTCTCGACCTCATCACGTCCATCCCTGCATCATTATCCATGCATGCATTCATCTTTTGATATCATCGGTTACATTGTCACCCATATATCCATTACATTGTTTCCCATATCTGGTTTGGCATTGTTTGGATGCTCTATTCAATTCAATTGCAGTAGTTAGTCTGAGAAAGTAGAAATAACCACATTGCTAATTCCTTCACTACCATTCTTTTTGAGGGACTGGGGTCTAAATTGCAGTTACACTTATTTCAAGGTCAACTTGAAAAGAATGCAACTGCAATTAGATGGCTACATGTTCCTTCTGAATAAATTCGAATTTTGCAATTCAATTCCCTTGCGCATCCAAACGTGGCCTATATGAATAAACTGTAGGAACTGCTAAAAGGTTAATTTATGCTTATTCTTGTTATTTTTTCTCCTCTTTTTTTATCAATTGATTCATCTTTTACTTCAGGAAGATCATGGTATATCCGATTATGATATTTCCCTTTTCAGGTCAAGACTCTTTTAAGAAGAACACGAATAGATTTTCAAATCCACTTGTTGGAGATGATGGGAGGATATATGTTTGTTATGAAAGAAATGTTTTCTCATTTGAAAAGAACGGTAAAGTTGCATGGACTATTCCTCTCAATTATACATGCAATACTGACATAGATCTGGTCCACGACGAAAGAGGGAAGGTAACCTCTATTCTATTTTTATCAGACATTGACATAAAAAACCTGCATCCTTTCATACAATAAAGCAAGCCTAAGAGAAATGTGATTGCTACAAAATAGCCGTTGAATCCTAATCTCGTTATGCACAACATGTCTGTGATATTTGGGTTGTTCATTTAGTGGGTCACATGCGCTTGAAAAGAGGATGGTTATGGAAGAGTGACAAATGATCCAAATTCAACACACCTGCGGCTCACCTTATCATCGCACCGTTCTGATTTTTGGGCCATGGAAGCACAACAGGACCCACACTCCAATCAGGGACATGTGCTGCATTGGCACAGGTAGCTTCATTACAGAAATGAGTTTAAGTACACAATATGTATGAGTTCAATGGAGAAGTGTATAGAGGACAAATAATTCTTGTATTGGTCCACACTTAATGCGCCTGATGGGCCACCAGATGATTGCACCAGTCCAATTTTTGGGCCATTGACGATACACAACAGGACCCGTGCCCCAGTCTCACATACATATGCCGCACTAGCATGTATAGCTTCATCACATAAATGAGGCCAAAACACACATTCATGACTTCAACTGAGAAGTGTAGAGTACAAATGATTATATTTTTTTCAATCAGACTAATACAGCAATTGGAAGTGAACAGGATAGCACATCCAAACACACCCTTAATTGTAAAGCATAACACTAAACATGCTTGTAGGAGACATCGGATTTTCTTATTCATTTTAATAATCTTTTTCTTTTCTACCAACTCTTAGCAGATATATTTGGTGGCAGATGGAAGAATTTTGAAAATCAAGCCATCGAATGATGGAATTTCCAAATCTACCATAGAAATTTTCTTGGATCTGGAATCGAGTCTTGGAGGTTCAAGCGAAATCATCGGTCTTTCAATAAGCATTTGGAGTTCATCTCTGTTCATCAGTATAAAAAACCGTGGGCTCTTTGCATACACGCTAAGTGGACAGCTGCTGTGGAGCACTGGACCTGTGCTTCATAGGCATGGTTACCGTCAAGGCTGCAAAGAAAACATAACAGATTGTTATTTTGATTCCGCACCCATCATTGATCAGTGCGAAGGAAGCCTATATGTAAGGTCATTTGATTACTCGTCTTTATTTCATTCTTGAATTGCTTAGGGAGGAATTGGAGGGTCCTACAATTCCACACATGGGGTACACGGCTCCCCAAAAATGTCTAACCGCTGGGCCCAATGGATCTTATAGTCCACATATTGTTTACAGTGTCAACTTTAGATTTGTTGAGCCGCTTTATTTATACCTGTGTTTAAATGTGCAACTACACTGAATTGTGAACATTCACTTCATTTTTAAAGCCTTTCCCTTCGGGTGCTAAGGAATGTAATTACAATCTGGTCATTTCCATTTCATTGAGATAATTATTACAATGCAGCTCAATGATTCATCCAAATGTGTCATAGGACCCTGAAATCAAGACATGTTCCGTGTTATATTTACTGTTTCATCTTATCATTGAGATGCACAACACACATGTAATACAGAGCCCATGTACAAAGATCACCTTTTTTTTTTCTTAGACTTAGGTATTGTATTCCCCTAGTTGAAAGTTATATGTGGATTACTCAACTGCTTGATGCTTTTGTTGAGTTCAAAATTTCCTTCACTCTTTCCATATATCGATTGAATTTCAATATAATGGAATCTAGGTGGGAATGTGTTGCAGATGGCAGGTTGAATTATCTATCCAGTCCATCCATCTATCAGGCCCTATTAAGGATGGCTTATGTTTAAGAAAACCAGACCTATTAGACAATCTATCAATTACTTCTCTTTTAACCACTAGTTATTTTCATTTTCTATAGTGTCTTCAATGGCCACCATTTGAATGGATAGAATGTCCAATGTGTATATTTTTGACACATTCGGTCAATTTTAGGGTCTAATATATGAATGGATCCAACTGGTACATAAACATGCTATGTGTATAAAGGATGGTTCTATTATATTCTGATTCCCCAATCTCTAAGTATCATCTCCCATAAGCGGTCTTTTTGTGAGAGATTTATTAGAATACATCCCCTATGTGTTGCTATATGATATGTTGGGACTCTAGCCTTTGGATTTAGATGATCTAAACCATTTTTACGAAGCGCCTCAACTTCGATTGGGGACAACAAAAAAATAGACACTCTTAGGATGGAATTTTTCCAATAGCAATGCAGATTGACTTGAATCCAACATGAAATGAATGGAATTGAAAGTGAGACCACATTAATTTTTGTCACTTCCTCTACAATTACTTTGAATTATTACAATTCAGTCCAACAAAGCACTCGAACATGCCCTTAATTTTGATCATTTCACACCAAATTACCATTGCATGCTTATGGAACTACCTCTGGATTTTGCATGTGCAGATCTCGAACAATGAAGGACAACTCTATTCCATTTTTGTTCAGAGCCCCAACTTCAGATGGGTCCAGGATTTTAGTGCAATCGGCAAACTTCAAGTTATTACGCCTGGTAACAACGGCCGTCTGTATCTCAGTTTCCCAAGAGCTGGTCTTGTGATGGCACTAGATGTCTCGACTGGAATTATTCTGTGGCAGAATAATGCGGGTCCGTTGTGTATAGAAGGATGCTCACCTGTCGTTGATTCCAATGGTAAATGCATGTTTGGAATTATATATGGAAACACTCTAGAGAAACCCATGTTCATGAATACTTCAGCTGAACTAAAAACATTTCAGATATGAATCATATTTTATGCATTCTTTCCTTGTGTTTGGTTGCACCAAAATATGATTAAATTCTTCAAATTTCATGATGTTTGGTGCAACCAAACACACCCTTCACTACATTTTGGTTTTTCTAATTTGTAATCACCGAAATCCATATATGCATTGGTGTCTTGGAAATATAGTTGCAAGTGTCTACAAATTGTAATTAGAGGAGACATTCAAGCCAGTGGCATTTTACTTCAGGCTTGCTTTCCGTACAATTGGAGTTCTGCTATTCAGTGTTCATCTCATGGACCCCAACATGGATGTGAAAGAAACCCCCCTTCACAAAATCATAGCAATCTGATTGTTGGCCTATGAATGGATGGTCAAAAAATAAAATATATCCAGCAATCCATATCCAGTGTGATGAAGTTCAGCTGGATGCTGGGATTGTTAGTTGGTGGAATTTCCGTTCCGTTAACCATCAATGAGGGGCCTACCAGACAAACAGTCTAGATGACCAAAATGTGGGGCCCACATGTAAGAATTCTGACACAAATGAAGGTGCTATTGGTTCAGTATGTATTGTAATTAACAATGTTGTAGTATGATTGATGTTTCTAAACAAAAACAGGCTGGGTATCTGTCGGTTCGATGGACGGCTTCCTGTATTCGTTCTCGCCGACCGGAGTTCTCAAGAAGTTCCTGATGGCAACTGCACTCAATTCAGTGGTCCAAGTCAGCCCTGTTCTTGATTGCTCTGGATCTGCAATTTATGTTTCTCAGACAAGGATGGAGGCAAAGACCAGCCACATGATTGGTGAATATACCTGCATCTCAGCAATGAAACCACTCGAAGTAATCGTAACGCTGTTTGCTCCAGCAGCTGGAGCAATATATTGGACCGGAAAGCATCCTGGTAAATCCAATTTCTTTGCATTTAGGCCATGTTTGGATGCTCAATTCAATTGCTATAATTAATCCAATTAAGAGGAAATGAGCAAATTGAAAATTGAGAAAAACTTTGATACTTTGGTTGTGATGGATCATACACAGGCACTGAGAAATTACTAAGAAATTTTCGCTTATTTGATTACTTGACTACCATATTGGTGGACCGTTATTGGATGGTTAAAAATGAAAAATACCCCATGGTCTTATTCAGCAAATGAGTGTCCATGACTCAGCAGTCTGGATTGTTCAACCAATCTGATTTTGGATTGTAGGTTGTGACGATGGGTTCAATAATTTAGTACATGTGCCATTTCTATCTGCCTACATATCAAGCGTCATATGCAGCCAGAGCATCAAATAACTCCCCATTGAAATTACCTTCCCCAGCATCAAAATCGAGTGAATCAACTTCAATTCTGTTATCTTCAAGCTTGACTTGAAAGGAATCTAATTCAGTTTTTCATCCAAATGCAGCCACAGTTTGTAACAAGCAGATTTTATTTAATTTTTTAATTTTGGAATTTGAAGCCTTTGATACTACGTAGAAATAGCAAATTCTAAAACTTTTGCTAATGGATGTAAGTAATGTTTTATATCAGGTGAATTGTCGTCTTTGCTATTCGAGAGCAACCAACACCATCTTGCAGTCGATGAAAGAATCCTTCTTGCTTTTGTAACTGCATCAAGTGAGATTCATTTGTTGAAGAATTCATGTGTTCTTAGCAAGTGCTGAAAATGCATATGATTTCATGTGATGCATGTGGTCTATTCTGCTTCCCTTTTTCACCTACTGAATTTGGATTGTTAGTTGTTTTATTTTTTAACCATCCATTCAATGGACAGCTCCTGGGTGGTTAGGATCACCTGATTGGTGCAAGTTCAGGAAGACTCCCCACAACTTTGTATTAACCACATGAGCTATTAGTTCTTCAGTTCTAAAATGGCACACTCCAAGATATTGGATGCCTGAGGAAAAAAATCCGATGGTCCAAATGTCTCTGTATCTGCTCAGCCATGGACTGATTTGAATTTGACAATACCACTGATGATCAAATTTGAATTTGTTTCATGTTGCCAACCAATGATTCAACATCATGCCAACATGAAATTCATTAGTTTTTGTTTTCTTTAATTTAAATATTGGATAACAACAAATTATTTTCTGTATCGATCATTTGCTCTAACCTTGCGGGCCTTTTTCTTCTTTTCTTTGTGCAGGAATGGGCACACCCTTCTCTTGTCGTACCACACGTAACCATTTGCATTTTTCATTAAAATGATTCGATCATCGCCTTCTTATTGCTGTACTTACAGACTTAATTTATGGATAACCAATCACCTACATGCAACTGCACCATTCCTTGTCACCTACATGCAACTGCACCATTCCTTGTGGTACAAGGAATTTTTAGCCAGGAGATTAATTAAATATCTATTTCTATCTACCCCATTAATGCATCTTGTGGCTAAAAACTCCTTGCACCACAAGAAGTTGTGCATGTGCCTGTAGGTGATCAGTTCTCTTTGTTTTGTTATTCCAGGTCAGAAGCTTGCTTGGAGCTGTTCCCAAGCAAAGCCCAAGTATCTCAGCATCTATACAGGTGACCTGCATTTTCATTTAAGAGGAACTTTAATATCATTCGCACTCATGGCACATGTGTACGTCATCTGGACGGTTTAACTGATGAGTTCCATCACTATCGACGAAACTAAGAAGAAAGAAAACATAAGAGATTAGGAGTGTTTGAATAACTTGGAATCCTGTGGAAATAAAAACAGGATTCTGTTGATGGAATGCATTCCTCTGCCTGTGAAAGAAAGGTGAGGAAAATGATTTCTTTCCCATCCATTTTCTTCAAAAATGGTGACATTCGTAAAACTGGGTTTTGTAGAATTCCATACTACTGTGGAATTCTTTAGACCACCAACTACACTCATAGAGTCCACCTACATTGTAGGTGCTGTAATAAAGAGGCAATCCTCCACCATACATAGAGCAACAACCTCTCCAAAATGAACCAGCTGAAAGAGGGAAAAATGGCCCATGCACGAGGACACCAAGCTAACATGTGAAAGGAAGAAGAGTCCATCTAGTAGTTGGTTTTTACCATCAATAGGGGATTCAAGTCTATAAATAAGAGGTCATTTCGTAGTGTGTAATTAGTGTGAATCGGTTGTAATTGATGCATTTGGGAAGTGTATATGATCTGAGTTGGAATTCAATTAACATCAAATATAGAAAAAGTCTCTTTTTGAAATCACAACAAAATCATGGGATTCTATTTCACATGGATTTTGATTGCCACCGATTCACAGGTCACAATCCTCTCTCTCAGTCTCTCATGAATTGGAAATAATGAATGACAAGGCATAAGGACCTGAACGAGAGATTTAAAGTGAAGAACACAAGAAGGCATGCGATTTATGAGGAAAGCTGTAGTGAGAATAGCATCAGAACAAAACATCTTTAGGACATTCATACGAAATGGCAATACTCTTGTCACTTTCAGGAGGTGATGGTTCTTTCGCTCTGCCACTCCATTTTGTTCTGGTGTACCAACGCAAGCGGTCCAATGTTCAGTCTCATGATTATGCAAATATGATTTAAGTCTAGAATAAATACACCATTCCCCCTCCCCAATTATCAGAACGAAGAATTTTGATATGAGAATCAAATTGAGTGCAAACCATCTATACAAATATTTGAAGATAGAAAAAACTTCATCTTTAGATTTCATAAGATAAGCAGACTCACAAAATATAAGTTTATTGCCCCAGCTATATTGTACGAGAATTGTGGAAATAGGTAGTGCCATATTCCCTGAAGATGGGAAAATCAATGGCATTGTATAGCCACAGTAGGTGGCATCTAAGGAAATGGAAGCATCGGTATGCCTGCCCACAGATCTGAATAATCAAGTTGTCTTACAACCCATTGATCACAACGATTGATTGGAACATTGAGAACTGGACGCTGCACACTGGAATGGAACCAATGTGCCCAATAAGGAGACACCACCACTAAAAATTCTCAAAAGATCTTAGAGAGTAAAGAGACATACTATTCCAAATGATTATGTTGTGTGTACCAGAACATGAAATTGTTATTAATGATAATAATCTAGCTACATTTCACAAGCTATGCAAAGCTAGGGATTTCTTTAAGTGGTTGCTGCCATGAATGATGAGCTGGAATCCATGAGTTCAAATGGAGTCTAGGACCTTATCAAGTTGCCAAAAGATCACAAGGATATTTGGTGCAAATGAGTTTATAAGATCAAACGTGATTTTAAGGACAATATCGAACAATTCAAAACTAGACTAGTGGCAAAAGGAGATGCCTACTGATGTGGGAGCATGTTGGAGTGATTTCAAGGATGCACCGTATCTCCACACTGGGGTGAGGTGGCCCCCCAAGGTGGGGTCTGTGAGATGCAGAATAGCCAGGGGAACGTCCTTCCCTGCATCACAGAGGAGTGTTATGCATTAGTAACGTGGCTAATCTCGCTTTTAGTTTGTGGCTTTCTATTTGATATCTTTGTGTATGTATGCATTTCACGATCTGTGTTATGGAATCATGATCGTTGATTTGATTTCAAAAAAAGTTGCAAGAGCAATCAAGATGCCGTACACATGTGCCACATCTGCATTGTTGCATGTGATGTTTGGTTATAACACACCGCACTGTTCGCATTCTCGTCTTATCGAAGATACAAGATATAAAACAATATAAGCCGTCTATCAATGTGACTTTGTTTCTTTAATCTGCAGGCAATGAAAGGGCAATACTGTTATTCTTGCTATTCCAGTCCATGGTTTTAGTAGCACTAGCCGCATTAGTACGGTTCTGTTGTGTATTTTGGAGCAAGAAGAAGCTACGGGATCAAAACCTTGGAAATTTCTTGGAAAAGAGGGTGAATAAACAAACACTCCTGTTCATCCCCAACCAATGTATGTGGGGCCCACCTTAATGGTAATCTAGGCTTTTTCATTTGGTGGCTCCAAGGTGGATGGGCGCCTTAATATCTCACCCATTAAGGCGCGGTCCATCGGATCAATAGCTTAGATGATTGAAAACACATACATCGCAGTGGGATCCAGAGAGTCAGATCCACCAGGCAATCTGCGTCCAGATATTAAGGGCTGGCCCATTGGATCAATAGCTCAGATTATTGAGAATGTGGGTCCCACATGTACGTTCGGAAGACTCAAATTTTGTTTGGAACCATATATTTCTATTTCAGCATTCACTCCATGTAAGAAAGAAAGCCTTCAACAAGAAGATCATGGAGCTTGAACAGAAGGCCGGAGGCCATGAATCTCTGGAGAGTCTAGGCGAAATCATCAGAGACAGAGATCGGATAGAGCGGAAGCTGTCGACCACTTACAGTCTGGGTCGAGACGGGCCGGCGTCTTCCCTGCTGCCGCTCTACAGTGGGAGGAAGACCAAGAGCTACTCTTTCCAGAGCAGGACCAACGACAGCGTCGACACGCTCAGCGACACTACTACTTCCAGAGAAAGCAGCAGCAGCAGCAGTAGTGATAGCAACCAGAGAGAGGTAGGCCAGCAATCAAGCGATGATAACGAGTCGAAGGTGCCTTTTGAAGTGGGGTCCATCGGTAGGCCTTGGGAGAGTCAGGCGAGCCCCGCTTCGGGATCGAGAGGGTATGCGAACCCTTTGTTCGATGAGAATCTGCTCGATGGTGGGTCGTCGAGCAGGTCGATGATGCACGGTGGGGATGAACTTGTGATGGGGACCAGGCAGCAGGGGAGTAGTGGAGGGAGTGTGTCGTTGAAGAGGAGGAAGACATTGTCTTCTAAGTAACTTGAAAAGGATGTATTTGATGAATGCATCTTGCCATTGTACAAATGAAAGTTAGGATTGCTTGATCGTTTCAATTTTGTGTGTGGCGCACCTGAATTGGGTTGCTTCATTTGGACGGTTTGCAATCGAGTAAATACCTGTAACTTGGACGGTGGTGGCTGCATGCATGTGTGCGTAATGTTCTCTCTCAACTGATGATATGTATTTTGTCTTAGTTCTGTTGCAGCTGATGATATGTATAGCGTCTTGGCCTTATTTTCGAGCCTAGGTGCTTATGGCATGTTGATCTGGACCGTAGTTTGGACATGCCTCATATCTGATGGGCCATGCCTCATAGTTTTTTTTTTTTTAATAATATCGGCGTAATTTTATTTTATTTTTTGATGAGATTATTTCTAGTAAATGCACACAATCACCTACATTCTGCTTTGTAAGATAATCTTAACCCTTTCTTGAATTCTGAAAATAGATGAAAAGAAATATTATTATCTATACTCCAACTAAAATGAGTCAAAGATTGGATGGTTATGATCTTCAAATCATGGTGTTTTGGGGCATGGTCCATCCATGGTGGGATGGTTAGACCAACAATGCAGATTGCCAAACCATGGCCCCACCCTTTTCTCTTCTTAAATAAGCAATCAATAGGACGAATGAACAATTATCTAAATTTAATGGGCATGAGTCCATTGATTGGGTAGTCTGGAACGCTTGGGTCGGGCATGATTTTGAGGACGTCCTGTTCACGTGGGCTTCATATTTTGGACGCCATGTGTCCGTTGGATGCTCCCCAAGTGTGATTAGCCACACGATCTTAACGTACAAAATTGTTTCGTGGTGCATTGCTATAGCATTGTTTTGATGGCCAAGATTTTATAAATATTACTAAATTGCAAGACACTATATTACCATGACTGTAACTTATCTTGAATATATAAAAGTAAGAACTGTGTAAAAAAATTATAGAAATTTTAATAGATACATATTTTCACAAAAAAGAAAACATCATAATTTAGAAAAATCATTCCAATCTAATTATGATAAATGATGTGAGCTGAAGAAGTGAAAAGGCTCAAACACAACCGAGTTAGTCGACTTGTTGGATTTGGAGCCTGTCAACTGGGTTTCTCCTGTTGGCACTATGTTAGTTATTTGTTAGGTGTAGTGTGGGCTAGTATGCTATAATCGTTGTAATTATTTGATTTAAAATTGATGAACTTTCACTCCAAGTTTCAAAATAAGTGGATATATCTAATATAAATGTATATAGCCAAATTCTAAGAAGTTTGGTTGTTTACTCATTCACTTGTCAAAATTTTGTAATAATTAAACAATAATTGAAAGGTTGAGTTCTTTTTTTAAAAATGAGTTGTATTTTGCTCTTTATAAAAAAAAAAAGACTTTTCAAAATACTAGTGCAATTAAATAAAAGGAACAACTCGCAATCGATTATTAAGAATAACTCCAAAATATATATTTTGAAATAATCACATGATATTGGATAAAAGATAAATCTAATATATGAACGTAAATTTAAATTTAAGTAAAAACTTTATATAAGAATTATTATTATTGAATTATCGCTATTTCAATGATAAATTAAGATAAAAGATAGATATGTTTTAATTTGGTTGTATTGGTTTATGGGTGATTTTTGGTCCATAAACTTTATCTACTATTTATAAAATTCTACCTTATATTTTTTCTAAACGTCTTTTCATTTATTGTCAATAATTATGATAGTCCGAAAGCCCCCCTCTAAGTTTTTTTTTATTATTACATTTTCTATTTTGATTACTCCTCTTCTCTCTGCTAAAGGCCATATCTCTCAGCCACCACTTACTCTTCAACCACGCATGGGCCGTTTCTTGCTGCCGGTATTTTTTGGCTCGATCGCCTCTTGCAGCTCAATCATAACTTTCACGTGCCATATCATTTCCCGCAAAGACAGGTCCTTTTTCTCTTGGTTCGGCCATGATTAGGCTACAACACCTTTGATATTCAGCATTCTACCTTCCCATATGTAGCTTTTCCGCTGATCGATCCGACGGCCTGAAGATCATCAAGGGTAGCGGGTCACAAGGAATCATTGCATGAGATCAAAACATCAATATCAGTACGATCAATGATTTGGTTTCCTCCAATGTATCATGTCTACCGATCCCAAGTGTTGACTTGAGTCGACTCAGCTCCAACCCTGGCGAGTGGATTAAAATTTTTTGCAAGGTGATTTAGCTAGGACACTTGATACGCATGCGCTTGTAAATGGTGAGTGGAACCTTGAACATGGTCTACCTTGATGTATGTTCCTTATATCCACGCCGTCCATTAATTTTGACAGATCATTCAATGTCATGATCAACAAAATGAAGCGAATCACCATACCGCAGTAAACAAAAACTTCTTGCGAGCCTTTTGGTTTTTTTGATCAAGTTGATATATGTGTCATCCCTTCATCCAGGTCTTTGTGACATCACCAACATAGGATGGAAAATAAATATTCCGGTGGCGCTGCGGATGTTTTTAATGGTTGGCATTCAATCCGCCTGATATTTGGATCTTCTTCATTTTTAGACTCATACCCTAACATGAGCTTTAAAAACAGATGGACAGTGTGGATTTAAGTACTGTACATCAAGGTGGGCCCCACAGTCAGGGATCCACCGAAGCCGTCACGTTCCAGGGCATCATCTCCCCCACTGAAGACGGCCCACCGGAAAACTCTTCCCATGCGTCCATTTTTTCGTCATAAGTGTGTGATCAATCTGACGAGTGTATTAGCCTGAGATATAATCCAGAGCATTTTCACAGCTGGCCCAACCTAAAAATCGCCCATATACCTCCTACGTGTGCATTACAGCCCCGCGTAAGGCGATTCAACCGTTCGATTCTCTCTCGCGCGCGAGTCGTCGTAGCTTATCCCTCCAGTGAAGAAAAACGCCAGTGGTTAACTGCGCACCCGGCGCCCGTTACAGTCCCTGTCAAAAAAATTCCAATCCAAAAGTTCTCTTCATTTCATCCCAGAGAGAGAGAGAGAGAGAGAGCGGCAAAACCCTCGTTCTGGAGCTTCTTTAAAGGTAAAAACCCTAGTTCTTGAGCTTCATTTTACTTGTCTGCGGACGACTCGATTTTTGTTTTATAAATCTTTTTTTTTTTGGATGTTGTGTCTGTATTTGAATTTACAAATGAAGAATTTCTGGTTGTGGGTCTCCTTTTTGTGATTTCTTCTCAATTCCTTGACTTGAAATGTTCGGATCGTCTTTGCATATTTGTTTGCTAGCAGATGTCATTCTTTTCTAGGGTTTCGGAACTTTAAATTCTTTGAATCAGGAGGCATTTTTTTTTCTTTTCTTTAAAGGTTATTGGGTGAGGACTGAGGAGATTTTGGGCTCGTTGCGCAGTGGATCGTAAGTATTGAGTCCTTGTGTCCCCAATCTTGCGTGTGGTTGGTGAATCCAGACCACCCATCACGCAGGCCCTACCATGGATGGCCCATGGTGCGAAAAGCACAGCACTTGAAGAATCCTAGCCCCTTTGTATGTCTCTCTCGGATTGCAGGCCACAAAATTACATGGCCAGGATTGTGCAAGGTGCATTTGGTGCATTTTTGTACCATGGACCATCCACTTATGGTCCCCGAAAATGTTTTCAGCGACCAGGACCATTGATCTTCTGGGCCATCACGTGGATGGGGTATCACTGGGAATAAGGTGATTGGGTGACGGTATCCAACTGATCTGCAGTCAGCCAATGGACAGTTAATATGAAGTTTAGCAGAAAAGGAGCTATGGTCCAATTTGAACTCAGAAACTTAGGATGGTCAGGATCATCCACCCCCCGGGATTAATTGTCTATGGCCCATCGGCAAGGTGGCCCAACCGATCAACAGTCCCAATCACTATGCATGTTTTCCTACATTTGCAACATAGAAACCTTTCTCTTTATTAACCGTGGCAACTCATCCACAGTGCATGTGGCATACATGCACACCCTTTGGAACCATCCATATTGTCGCGCCAATTGTGGATGGTGCATTATAGCACAAAATCACACTTATTGGGCAATGACATCTTACTTCACCCATTGAATTTGGATCTCTAAACATTTTCTTTTAGCTATCCATTTGGTCAGTTCCTTCATTCATAGTTCCTTTTGGCCTGTGAACTTTTCAAAGACGAACATAGTTCCTTCATAGTTGGAGGGAATGGTCGATTTTGGGGGTTGAGGTAGTGTGGATCCAGATTTGGGATCTTCCTATATATATTTGTTCCTACATTGGGGCGACTATAGACATAGATCCAGAGATAGAAAGGTGTGAAGATCTGAGGTTTGCGATTATTCAAACTAGGAAAAAGAAGCTTGATGTGATTCTAGAAACCATCGATCTAGGAGTTGAGAAGTTTTGTATTTCTTTAAGGATCATAAAAGAGGAAGAATTGCTCTAGAAATTCGAAGGAATATCAAAGATGCAGCTTAGTAGGATAATCGCATGGTCGAGATGTTTGGAGATATGAAGCTTCTGGAAAAAAAATGATTGCTTCAATCCACCAAGTGGTCATAGGATGACTTGGTAGGCGGAAGAGTAGATCTGGGACTCGACTGGAGGTGGAAGATGCCGGAATCTTCATGCCTCACATACCACCAGAAGGGAGGAGGGGCACGTGGGAGTTTTACATCGGTCTCCCAGCGAAAGGGGAGGATAGGCTCAAATATTCGCAAGAGATTTAGACAAAGTCTGGACTTGAAATGGTATGATATCCATTTCAAATTTCAAATTCATGTTTGGAACATGTGGCGATGGTGGGTGATGAGGTGGCACACTCTTAACTGGTTGATGCGAATCGGGACAATTAGATGGTAGAGAAGGATGTCACATTTAGTGATTTTATTGTTAGCCCTCTTACTGTAATTAAGGGGATGTCCACATTGGATGGGATGCCGACATTGTTAGGGATGTCGACCTTTCTCTGAAGAGAGATGAGATAGGATCAATTAGCGGGGGAACACCTATTGAGGATGTTGATACCTAGAGCTGGGCATCGAGTCGAGTCGGACCGGATTGGGTCCAACTCGACTCGGTCCGAAATTTCCATGGCCTGACCCGAACTCGATCCGATCCGGGACAAAGTCTGGGTCATCTGACTCGATCCGATCCGATGCATTGCTGGCCTGATCCGATCCGAGTCCGACTCGGTCAGGGAAACCGAGTCGGATCGGATTGGGTACGGTTCGAATCGATCTTGATGTTTTTTTTTTTTGAAAATTTTTTAAAAAATAAAAAATTTGGACCTGCGCAATCTCCTCAAACCTTTTGGAAAGAACCGATCCCAAACTGCAGACCTGTGCATTTCTCCTGCTAATGAAACATTCCCCGGGAACTGTAGACCAAACTGAGCCACATTGAGATCCAGAGGCTAAGATTTGAAAGTGGCTGCAACAACGTCGATGCCATCTGATTCAACGAACGAGGTCTGGTTCAAGATCTCTCCAGTACAGAGGTTTCGTAGGATTTTAAGAGGGAGAGATATTGGATACAGGAGTGAGAGAGGAGAGAGAGGAGGGGCTGGACTGATCAATGGAGAAGATGGAGGGTGATGATGAGTGGGCCGGGCTGCTGAGTGGTCGGATTGAGATGGGTGCGGCGCTCGTTCGGGTAGAGAAAGAGAAAGAAAAGATTAGGGTGTGTTTGGATGCGCGGATTAGGTGGGAGTGGGTTGTATTAGGGTGGATTGCACGGCTTCCAATGTCATAAATGAGTTTGACAGTGGATTACATGCAATCCCACTGGATTGCTATATCCATCGGCCCATCTACTGCCATGTTTGGACGGGCGGACGGGATGAGGAGCCTGTTGCTCTTCAGGCTATTGAGTTTTGGAGCTCTATATGTGATGAGGAAATCGATATTTTGGAAGAATATGGAGGCAATTTTAGTGGCGACTTGGAAATTCTGTGTTTTTATTTTATTAAGCAGGCCCTCCTTGCTTTGGTTCTTATGCTTTTGGAGACTCTCCTCAAGCAAGAAGAGGATCAGGATTAGGATCAGGATGAAGGGGCTTGGAATCTTGCAATGGCTGGGGGAACATGCTTGGAATCTTGCAATGGCACCCGTAATTACCAGTGTGAACTGTCAACAGATCCTTATGGTTCTGCTTCAAAGCATGAAAGATGTTCCTAATGTTGCTGAAAAGGCCTGCGGAGCTCAACCAGACTATTGATGCTCAGAAGCTTTCATTGGAAGAGAGGGAGAAGCAGAATGAATTTCAAGGCCTTCTTTGTGGGTGCTTGCAGGTTATCATACAGAAGTTGCGAGGGTCGGAAGCTACAAAACACATTGTCATTCAGTATGCAGACCAGATGATGAGTCTCTTTATGCAGGTTTTTGCTTGCAGGAATGCTATAGTGCATGAAGAGGCTATGTTGGCGATTGGGGCTCTGGCATATTCAACAGGCGTCGACGGGATTCGCAATCCACCAGATCCTCTCCCGAATCCTGAGACCACTCCCATCCGTCGTCAATCCCGCACCGCCCAAACAGAATTGCAGGAGGACGGGATGAGATTTCAAAACCCTATCCCACCTACTCCACTCTACTCCGACCTACTCCGCACGTCCAAACATGCCCTTAGGGATTTAGGGTGAGGGTAGCTGTTGCCGGGTAGGTAAAAAGTAAAAAAATAAAATAAAAAACTACTTATATAGACTTGACCGGACCGAATCGGATTGGTCCAGATCAGATCCAATTGGATCAGATCTTGGATCGGATCGGTCTGGATTGACCACTGATCCGAACTCGATCCGATGTATGATCGGATCTGACTTGCCAACTCGATCCGACCTGATCTTGGCCTTCGGTTCGGATCAGATTGGATCGGGTCGGATTTGTCGGATCAGTCCGGTTTCTGCCTAACTCTAACCTAGAGCTGGGCATTGAGTCGAGTCGGACTGGATTGGGTCCAACTCGACTCGGTCCGAAATTTCCATGGCCTGGCCTAAACTCGATACGATTCGGGACAAAATCCGGGTCATCTGACTCGATCCGATCCGATGCATTGCTGGCCTGATCCGATCCAATGCATTGATACCCAACTAGATATCTATTTCTCCATTCCGAACTCGGGTGACAGACCCAATGGAGTTAGCCTCTTGCTTTAGCATGAAGATTCTCTCCTGTTGGTGTGTTTAAGCTAGGGAAAATTCAGATGCTTGGGAGTCACATCCAAGGGGGTTCCTCCAGGTTGGATCCTATGCTAGTGTTCTTGGGAGGTAGGTTGTGGTTTGGGAAGAGGCAATGTTAGGGGTTTCGAGGATGGAGGTGGTTTTGAGAGAGTTGGAGGGAGGGGTATGGAGATCTTGGGGGGATAGGCAGTGGGGATAAGGATTTAAGTGTGAGCTTTTCTTAAGTATTGTAAGAGAAGTTGATATCAATAAAGTTCTCTCCCTTTTTACTCTAATATTCTAGTAGGTGTATTGCGATTCGGGTTTGAGATCTCATTGACTCGATAGCCAAGTTGCACCAGTAATAACTAAGTATAAAGGGAAAGAAAGAGCGATGAAACTAATTTACCACTGGTCAAGGCCAATGCGGGTTCGTATTTTTTCTTCCCGCTCACTATCTAAAGGTAGCGCGGGGGGAAAGTGAGCAACTCCCAAGGAAACAAAGTCCAGTCTGGCTCATCGCTAAGAGCCAAGGTGGAGTCCAATATGCCACACTTGTGCTTTCTACAGGGTAGCGCACGCCAATCTTTTCAACGGAAGTCCATCCCATAACCGTGTACAAACATTCTGACAAGAAATAATTGTAACCACCTCTTAGGCGGGAAATAACCATCTCCCATTACTATAAATACCCCTTTGGGCCTTCATTTTTGGAACTCATGCCATTTAGTTCCCGAGATTGCTTAAGAGCTCTCGAGTCCTTGTTAAAGCTCTCTCTTCCTTTTCTCTTGCCAACGCTTAAGACAAGGCGAGAATGAGAGAGTCTTAAGGACTCGTGAAAAATAGCCCCGTGCCAGCCTTTGAACCTTCTAGCAATGGCTTCGCACCAGCCTTTGAAACTTCCAACAGTGGCTTCGCACCAGCCTTTGAAACTTCCGACAGTGACTTCGCACCAGCCTTTGAAACTTCTAGCTATGGCTTCACACCCACTGTCTAAACCCAGCGGCCTGGCCCCATGTTGACTATCTGAGGAACTTGAGCAGTGGCTCGGCGCTGATTGTTTAGGGCTCTGGTGGTGGCTCTAGGATGACTATCCAGAGCCCCAAGCAGTGGCCATGTGCTGATTGTTTGGATTAATTAACAAAACTTTTAGGTTGATTTTGTGCTAACTGTCAAGGCAATGCGCGCCAAACCCTATTTTTTTCCAGTAGAATAACCCAATGTTATTTCTGTCCGAGGTCTTTTGAATGCCTTAGAGCAAGGCAAACATGCTGCTGAAACTTCTGAACTTCCTGAAGCTATACAGGACATGGACACTAAGGCTTCCTTGTAGCACCAAAATGCTCTACTTAATTGATGATTTGGACACTTCGAAGATGAAGGACTATAGATTATGACTTTGTGCCTCATTTGTATTACATTATGTACCATACATCAGATTAGTTTTTTTTTTTTTTCTTATAGTTTTTACCTTTTAATTGAGGGTTGTTCCCCAAGGAATGTAATTAAGGGCCTATGCTAGATGACAGCTGGGAATGTGCTTTGTTCTAGATTAATGAAAGCCTCTCGATAGGGCATATGTGGGTTTATATCCTTACAATAGAGTGTTAATTAGAGCTGGGCAGAAACCGGACCGATTTGACGGATCCGACCTGATCTGATCCGAACTGAAGGCTAGGATCGAGTTGGATTGAGTTGGCCCAGTTAGATCCGACCGTACATCGGATCGAGTTCGGATCAGTGGTCAATTCGGACCGATCCGATCCGATCCGGTTGGGTCTATATAAGTAGTTTTTTATTTTATTTTTTTACTTTTTACCCACTCAATAACAGTTACCCTCACCCGAACCCTAAATCCCTTATCTTTTCTTTCTCTTTCTCTACCCGAACGAGCACTGCACCCGTCTCGATCCAATCACTCAGCAGCCCGGCCCACTCATCATCACCGTTCATCTTCTCCATTGATCAGCCCGGCCCCTTCTCTCTCTCCTTTCTCACTCCCTGTATCCAATATCTCTCCCTCTTAAAATCCTACGGAACCTCTGTGCTAGAGAGATCTTAACTAGACTTCGTTCGTTGAATTGGATGGCATCGATGTTGTTGCAGCCACTTTCAAATCTTAGCCTTTGGATCTCGATGTGGCTCGGTTTGGTCTGCAGCTCCTGGGGAATGTTTCATTAGCAGGAGAAATGCACAGGTCTGCAGTTTGAGATCGGTTCTTTCCAGAAGGGTTAGAGGAGATTGCGCAGGTTCGAAATTTTTTATTTTTTAAAAATTTTTCAAAAAATAAAATAAAATCAGGACCGATCCGAATTGTACCCAATCCGATCTGACTCGGTTTCCCTGACTGAGTCAGACTCAGATCTGATTAGGCTAGAAATGCACTGGATCGGATCAAGTCAGATGACCCGGACTCGGTCCCGGATTGGATAGAGTTCGGGTTAGGCCATGGAAATTTCGGACCGAGTCGAGTTGGACCCAATCCGGTCGGACTCGACTCGATGCCCAACTCTAGTGTTAATAATCGAATTAATATCAAACCCTTTTGAACAATGGGCATTTATAATGAGCAATGATGCAACTCTTAAGTTCAAAACTATCTTATCTCTGTCAGTGTTAATGACTTGAGACAAATATATCACATCATTTGCTTTCAAGTCATTGCACTCCACTTGCGTTACAGAACTTCCGCCATTTTAGTTATATTGCATGAAAGCCTGAATTTGGGTGGGGGGTGAGGAAGCGTCTGCTTAAAAATGTCATCTAATAATAAATGGCTAGGAAGCGGAAGCGGGAGCAGGAGTGTGAGTTCAAGCTTGAATTTGAAGCGAGAGTGGTGCTTGGTACAAGGTTTTTACAACTAATTTCAGTATTTCTGCCATTCCTTCTTTTCCTTTATCTCTATTTTCAGTCATGTTTATGGTTGAAAGTTTTGTTGTCTGCAATTCTCTTGGAAAGATGGTAAGCATTTCGAACATCAATTCAGTGCTAGCATATACCTGCCATATATTTAGTTTATGGGCATGGTTGGATTCCATCACATGGATACTTCAGTCAAAGACCTGCCAGAAGTGCATATCCTTGAAGTTGTCTGATACGGCTATTGGTGTATGTTTTTGACTAGTAACCCACCTTTTCTCTGGATATTTTAGTTTGCTTTTTCTTGATTTCCCTTCTTCAAGTTGAAGGTTGCATGCATTGTTTGTGCACTGGCAGAAGAAGAAAGCCCATAAGTCTAATCCTAACACAGAAATGTAGCTATCTCACATCTATCCTGAATTTTTGCTTTGCCGAATCATATCTGTGACACTGACTGTATTGTACTTTCTATATTTATCCAGACCTTAGCTGTCTCATATGTGATGCTTACTGTTACAGTTCATACATGTCAATTGGAATTGTCTTCGTTTCTCTGTTAGATGATTTGTTTTTATTTATGGTAAACAAGATATGTGCTAAGCAATTGTATTTATGGGAATACATTGTTTCATTTATTCTATTATGTTCTTAGCCAATTGGCTACCTATTCATTGTAGAATGTGTTCGTCAAAGAAGCATGCTTTAACTAGTGCTGAAGTCTCCAAGGAGCAGTCTTAGAATATCCCTCTTTTCTTCAAGATGGGCATAACTCATTCATTGACCACTGCAAGCGGTGGTTATTTTCTTTTTAGTTTTCACCTTTGGCTTCGATTGACTATTGTGATGTTGCACATTTATTTCTATTTGTATGCCATGGATTTGGCGAGAATTTCATGGATAAATTTCAGCACAAGTTAAATATGCAGAAAGATGTGCTTGGTTTGTTAGAATTATCTAAGTGCGTGGCGATCAGGCTATTCATACTGTTTCTTTCGTTTTTACTTTCAAGTGTCCATTGACATTGTTCTTTATGCAGATAGACTTGTCATTTGATTGGTGGTGTGGCTTGCTGCAACAAAAATTTCTTGTCCATCAAGATGGGTTCCGATGATTTTATTGACCTCTGTTCACCTGGAGTTTCTGATGATGGAAATGAAAACAATGGGCTTTATGATCCAAACTCTGGGTCACGTGAAGTTGATTTTAAACTCAGTGCTTCAGAGGTTAAAGTTTGCATTCCCAATGGGGAGAAGGTGGAGCAACCTGAGGTTGAAGATGACATTCCCAGCAAGGAGAACTTGGAGCAATCTGAAGTTTGCTGTGGAAGTGAAGATAAACAACATTTGCAGACAATGGATCTTGATAGCAATTTGGACCCCGATCGAACGAATCTGAAAGAGAGCATTGAATTGGCGGCATCTGTTACAACAGTGGATGAGATGATTGAAGTAAAATCTGGACCGGGTAGTGAAAATGGCGGGACTGTTGTCCTCAATGATAATACTGTCTGCAATGATGAGATAGTTGTAAACCGTATCCTGATGTTGCCAATGCTTTTATATGTGTTTCCCTCCATCATCCTCACATTTTCTTCAACTACACCCATTGACCATACAATTTACAATATTAATTTCAAATTGATCATAACTTGAGAATCTAAACCCTGGACGAAATGGACATGGCTGTGATGGCCTTTTTGCTTTAGTTCATAAAAGCAACATGGCTATGTTCACCTTGATATGACTACTTTCCAATACTCTCTTTTCATTGTTTGATGTCATATTGTCATGTTTCCCATGATCTGTCATGCTAGATACATCAGGTGTTAAGAGAGCTCGAATGACATGTGATGACCAGCAACCATCTGTACGTGTCATTTATAATTCCTTGACAAGGTTAGCAAGGAAACTATCTTTCATCTTTCTCTAAAAAGGTTTAGCATGCGCATGTCTATTAAGAAGTAAAATGAATGCTAAAGTCAGATGCAGGTATATACACCCCTGAATGAACCCTGCCCATCTGGAGGGCCTCACCCTAGATGTATCGCATAACAAAATTCACACCAGTTGGATGACCACAACCTCTTGTGTGGAGGATAGTGCTTTGAATATAAAAGCCAACTTTTATCAATGTCCCCTCTTTCCTCAAAACTTTGGCAATCGGGTGGTTAGGATCTTCAAACCACATGATATTTGATCTCTGGCCCATCCATGGCCCATCCATGTTGGGGCCTACCAGATGAACAATCTGTATTTCTTGCATCCGTGACACTTGTCCCAATGGACTGCTTGTGATATTTGGGTGTGATGTCTTTCAGATATCTTTATATGTATGTACATAGGCATGTGTGTGTGTATATATATGGTTGTACTGTGCATGTGATATTGGCATTCATGAAGTAATAATATGTAACAAAGTTAGTTTGGTCCTGAATTTTTTTTGTTCTCCTCAATCTGGTCCATAGTCTTATATATTGCATTGGTAAATTACTTTTTAAGTTTCCTTTCGAAAAAGAAGAAGAAGAAATACTTCTGACTAGGTAACCTCATTATGTTTTCTCCATTTCCCTTTTCAGAGGTAGCAAAAGGAAGCTAGAGGAGCTTATGCAGCAGTGGTCTGAGTGGCATGCTCAAAAAGTTTCTTCGTCCAATGTAGTATTTTTCATCTGTACAGCAGCATATATTTCAAGCTTCTTTAATGTTTTTGTTTTTCAGTGTCTTTGGTATACAAATCTCTTACTGCTTTATCAGTCCATTAGTGGTTATTATTTATTTATTTATTTAATTTTTTTTGAAAAATTAGTGGTTATAATTATTTATACTGTTGTTTACAACTTGGCCTGTTCTTTTACTTTTCTGTGTGGGAGGTAGCACATGAGCTTACTTTTAACCATCACAAAATCCTACCTGCTCAGGCAAAGTTTATTTCGCTTAGGAAATACAGATGATTTTCTTTCTGTAAAGCAATTCAGATCAGGCGTGAACCAGGTGGTCACGTAATTTCATTATTTCCTCAAAACCATTTTGGCAGTAATATCCAGACCTTTTTTTCTCCTTAATCTGATCCATGTTTTACTTAGGATTCATCTAGTGTTCATTTGTGAGTTCTAGGAATCCTTTTTGTATAATATTTATGCAATACTTTCTTTCAGACTGTAAGGGGTTCATTTCTTTAGAGTGGTATTTGGGTGGTATCTGTTATGTTGTTCAGTTCATTGCACATTTTCATCTAGTTGTTTGATTGTTTCATATAATTTTATCAAGTAATCATATTTATGTTGATAATTTGAATCTGTTCTATACTTAAATCATAATAAAATGTTTGAATGCTTTTCTTTCTGCCTTTCTTTTCCTGGGAACTTTGTCAGGATCTTTCAAAGGAAGGCTTAGAGAATGGTGAAGAGACTTTCTTTCCAGCACTAAATGTTGGCCCACAGAAGTCTTCCACAGTGGTATGCTTTCTTCTTTTTTCTTTGTGAGTTCACATGTAGATATGTGCATTTACTGTGTTCTTGTGCATGTCCATCTGTGCTGTGGTACCCGATAAAGATATTGATGTGGGAATGGGGATCATTTAAAAATATCTGCCTTTATGGCTGGGCATATTTTGATATTTTCTAACTGGAACTGCCAAAATTGAGGGATCTCTTGTCGTCTGGATTCCTTCATAATCACGTGCACTTGCATGCATGCACCTGCAAATGCGCGCATGTTTTTGTATATGGTCACGTGTTCCCGTGTTTATGTGTTATTCGCCTAGGGAAGAAGACTACACTTACCACTCTTCTACGATACATAGAGTCCTGTGCCATCATTGAATCTTTTTATCCTTATGGATATTGGGTGCTAATGTATTCTGTATGTCTGTTGCCACCCTCACTTCCTGTCAGTTTTGATAACTAAGGTAAAAACAGACATCTTTTCATTCCCATCAACTTGCTGCACTGTATCATTTTTAGTTTTTCTTTGGATTCCCATTTCCCCATGTCTATATAGTTGCTCAGTTGATCAGTTCTACATGCTACAATTCTGGCAAAAGACCAGGTGCATGAAATAATGTTTCATACTCTCACTGACAAAACATTTTTGCCATTATCTGTGTGAGATTGTCTTTTGCAATACTTTCATCTCTTCTAATATTTTTGAAGTTTAAGCATCCAGTTTGATAGGTGATCTGGCTACTGTGCTTCCCTACTAGAGGTGATACCTGGGCTTGAGTCCTGCTGATGTATTGGTTTTGGTCTCGCTTGAACTGATTATTATGTAAATATGGATAAAAGAGAAAAAAATATATGCATTTTTGAAGTTTAATATCTTGCTGACTTCTGCATCTTCTTTATCAATTGCCTGGTGTTAACCTTTTTGTCAAATGCGCAAATGTAAACTGTGGAGGAATATGCATTCCAATGTGAAGACATGGTAAAACTAGATCGAAGGATTTTCTTTGGATAGTCATTCTCACATGAGCGCTCTTTCTTACTTCCTTTTTGTACGAAGTCATTTTGGATGGACTTCCAAGGACGGATAGATCAAAACAAGGATGTTGACTCCACACCTCTTTATGATCGTGGTTATGCTGCTTTTGGTTTGGCTTCACTTGATGGTTCACCTAATCTTGACAGGTACATACTTTACCGTTCATCCATTGATTAACGTGCATGGGTTCTCTGATAGATTTGTTGATTTATGAAGACTTTGCAATTCCTTGTTAATGTTGGAGTCTTGTCTTCAATGATGCTCCCATATATACAGACTGGGTGAAGTGTCTTTATTCTTTAACATATCAATGTCTCGCAATTGTTTGATAGAAGTCTAAAAGGTACCTTCATGCTGTGTCCACTGGTCATACCTTATCCAGGCATTGTAGCTTTTCATTTTTTTAGACCATGCACGAAGACTAATTGCTGTGATCACTTCTTAATTGTTGCAATCAATGCAGATACCCAATGCCCAGTTCACATTTTATGACGTTCATCTTTTCTTCAAATTTCTTGTGTGCATCAACTGCATTTAAGTTTGGTTTTTCTTTTTCCATTTTTTTTTCTTCTTTTGGGACAAAGGTTGTTATAGGTGTCATTCTTGTTTATCATTGTGGTGAATGGGGTGATCAGTGTTCCTGTAATAAAATTTGTGCAATATAGGATTATAAATGGTAACTTGGCACAACGGTTGTCGTCCTGTGCATGGCTTTGTGCATGCATGACTTCTGAATTTCACTGCCTCATTGTGCTCTGGAAGTCATTGAAAGTTCAGAAATGTTCCCATAACCTAGTTGACAAGAATTGCCTTACCTGTTCACATGGAAAAACATATTTTTCCATGTCTTAGATTTTTGTCTTGAATTTCCCTTTTTCTCCTCTAAGAGTATGGATGTAATCAAGCACACTAGTTTCATGCTTCATACTATTTCATATATGAGACCTTTACTCTTTCTTCTAACAGGCAATATTCCATCTATTGAATAGTCTTATTTTCTTACATATCATAGATTGTTTACACATTTTATCTATTCATTTAATAGAGGGATGGAAAAATTTGAAGCTTCTCGCTGTTTCAATTGTGGTTCATACAACCATTCGCTGAAAGAGTGCCCAAAGCCTCGTGATAATGTTGCTGTCAACAATGCTCGCAAACAACACAACTCCAAACGTAATCCAACTTCTGGTCCTCGTCTCCCAACTCGGTATTATCAAAATTCTCCTGGTGGGAAGTTTGAGGGCTTAAGACCAGGTGTCCTTGGGGCTGAAACAAGACAATGCTTGGGCATTGGGGTAATTTCACTCATTCTTCATTTCAAAGATGAATCATTTCCATTTTCTCCTTTCTGCTTGTGAAGTGCAAGATGTCATGCATCATAAGGACAATATTTGCATTCATATACTTTAAAGGTTATTACTCAGGTGCATTGCTTGAAGTGACACAAAATCAGATGACTCCCATATGTGCATGCATACACATGCTCATACACCTGGATATGTATTTATCCAAGTACATTGTCGCAGTTTGACGAATCTATGGACCTTTTTTAACATCTAAATGAATGAGTTGGTTTTTAATTTCTAGCGGATGTTTGGGTGCCATGGAAAAACCATTGTTCCTCTTTTTTGTTGAACTAATGATGCAACTGGTTGATGGGAAGGATCTGCCTAAATGTAGACTCCTCCAAGTTAAACACAAGAATTACAAACAAAGTAGAAACAATAATAAGAATTTTTATTCATTTCAAAGGTGCCTTGAGACTACTCATGCTAGGCCTTTAAATAGGCTTCTTAGGTTCTTAATGTCATTGACAACTAATGATTTATTGCCAAAATAGAAGAGTAATAAAGAAAGATGCTCAATGGATAAGAGAGATTTAATGGGATTTTATTGCGTGGCTCTCTGATTGATTTTGCATAGTTAGCTGCCTAATTAGGAGGCTTTGGCCTCCTTATTCATGGATCTTGGGCCTATCTCAGCTTGCATCAATCCTCCCCCAGCTTGAAAGAATTTGACTTCGATGAGTTAATGGCCCAATCTTGTTCATGGAGGTCAGGATTCAGGCACTAGAAGTTTGTAGCTATGATCCATGTAGTATCGGAGAGAGGTTCTTCTTGCCAACAGACGAGAAACTTCTGCTAACCACCTTGGCGCGTGGAGACAATTTGGTCGTCGAGAACATCAATGATCGTGTCTGTAGGTGACAAAATGATTGGAAGTGTGATAACTTGTTTCTTGCTACCATCATTAGTATGGTGCCTATGATAGATGAAAGATCTTCCACATTGAAAGTAGGGCTGAGAGGTAAATCTTGTGGAGATTTAAAACATAAGCATTAACACTAATCTTTTTTATGATTTTGAATGGTCCTGCACCGTGAGGATGAAGCTTATTCAAGTACCCTGGGCTGAGATTTCTGGGCTTTTAATGGGTTGGAATAGGTGCTAGATTTGGGTTGTTACTGGGCTGGATATTTATGGCCTTTTAATGGTCTGTGATGTGGGTTGTTATTAGGCTGGTTTTTTGGGCTTTTAATGGGTTGGAATAGGGGCTGGATTTGCACTGAAATGGGGTTGGTTTTTTTGGGATTTTAATGGGCTGTGATATGGGTTGTTACGAGGCTGGATTTTTGAGATTTTAATGGGTTGTAATAGGGGCTGGATTTGGACTGAAATGGGGCTGGTTTTATGGGCTTTTAGTGGGTTGGGAAGGGGCTGGATTTGGGTTGTTACTGGGTCGGGTTTGGGGCTTTTAATGGGTTGGTATAGGGGCTGAATTTGGGTTGCTACTTGTCTGATCTTTAGACTTTTAATGGGCTGGAATAGGGCGAGATTTTGGATGGGAATAGGGTGGTTTTCTGGGCTAGAATTAGAGGGTAGGTGTCTGCCAAAATTTCAGCAAAGTCTCCCCTTGTTAATTGGATGTTAGGGCTTTGTAAAAGTCGAGGGGGTAGGACTGTAGGAGGAATAGATGCAATGAGGAAAATAGAGGAAAATATGCAGATTTTTTTGTTTTGTTTTTGTTTTTTTAATGATTTAAGAACCTGGTAGTAGAAGATTGTGATTATTGTTGATCCAGGACTTCCATTCAGCCGTTGGACCTGCTCTGATACCAATCTAACGCAGCCGGATGATGGAAGGATCCGCGCCCAAATGTAGGCACTTCTAAGCTAAAACCCAAGACTCACAAACAAAGTCGAAACAATAACCAAAATTTTTGTTCATTTTAAAGGTGCCTTGAGAGTTGAGACTAGTCATGTCGGGTCCTTAAATAGGCTTCTTGGACATACAAAGGAGGAAGGTTCTTAATGTCATCGACGACTAATGACTTGTTGCAAAAATAGAAGAGTAATAAATAAAGATGCTCAATGGATAAGAGAGATCTAATGGGATTTTATCGCATGGCTGGCTGATTGATTTTGCATAGCTAGTTGCCTAATTATAGGAGGCTTGGGCCTCTTTATCGATGAGCTAGTTGGGGGCTTGGGCTTGGGCCCAGTTCGGCCTACGCCGACCAACTTGATAAGATGTGTAACCCTACTGCTAAGATTTAGTCTGATGCAGGACATGAAATTAAATATGACATGCAAGATTTCAAGCTTTATATCATACCAATTTTAAACAATCACAAAATTCCACGTCCCATATACGATTAAACATTCAACAAGGGGAATCTACAGGGGTCCAAGCTCACACACTTTTAGGGCTGGATCAAATAAAATTATCATCCAAACAATGCCCAAAGGAGTGTAAGATTCATCCACTCTTGCAAAGGATTGTTCCCCAATTCAAGAGATTCACCATGTTTCAATTTGGGGAAAGTCTAGGGTTTGCAAAAGTGGGAAAGAAATTAAAATTTAGGATTATCTAGGGTTAGGGTTAGGGATTTAAGGCGAGAGAGGAGAGAAATAGAAGAGAGAGAAGAACCTGAGACAGTCCACATGTGTGGACAGCAGTCCGGCCCAGACGCACGTGCGTGGGTCCCTGTCCGCACGTGTGTGGGGCCCAGGAACTGGAAACGGCCACCTAGGGTGTGGTCGGCCAAGGGTGGCCCACCCACACACCAAATCTCACGTCGATCTATTGTCTGGTTTGAGGGTGGTGCTCCACCGAAGTTTCAACCCCCCTGGAGGGCCAGAATCTGAAAATCTCTGCCGTAGAAGAGAACTTGGGTACAAAAAGGGGTGGATTTGAAGATGAGATGGCTGTAGAAGATGATGGATGTGGAGTGTAGGAGGTGGGGACGATTTGAGATGGTTGTGGCTTCGCACCACGGTAGTTAGCCCTTCGAGGAAGCGAGAGTTTTGCACCCAATTAGATTCTTCAACTCAGAGAACTAGAGAAGAAGAAAAAAAAAACGCAGAATTTTATTCATAAACTTCAATGAAAAAAAAACTACATGGGGTTGCCTATTTATAAGAAAACCCAAAACCCCAAAAGCCGCGCTATGTACGCACACTAATATTTAGAGATGAAGTAACAAAAATAGCAACTAATTAACGCAATCAAAACCGTTCATGATGTTTCTAATAACGATAATAACCAAAACTCAAAATCTTAGATCATCTAGGGTAGTAGGACACGATTATGAGATCTAATGGTGGAATCCACATGATGATTGAGTCCACTCCAATGCTCCATAGCACAGCCCCCTAACTAGGTCCTCCATAGATGTCGTCGTCAATCCAGATCGATAGCGGGGCCTTCCTCTTCCTTGAGTACGTGTGTAGGGTGGGGGGCGTGCGTGTGCGCATGATGTCCTCATCATAGTTCCCTGTTGTTGTCTAGTTGAACATGAAATGGATTTTTTCAGCAGAGGCATGGTCATGTTATGGCATTTCAGCTCAGCAGTTTAGATTTCACACATGTCTGAACCGGCAGTAAATCATTTTTGTGCACAATTCCATCTAGAGCTCTTTTATGAGCATGTCAGTGCACCTTTCCAAAAAAATAAATAAATAAACAAAAAAACAAAAGAAAAGTAAAGACCTAGGTTCTTGAAATTTGCACGCACTAAATTTGTTTTAGATTTTGTTACAGTAGAAAACAGTGAAGTTGTGGTGTGTGGAATTATTCAAGTCCTATGTGTATGACAGTATTTATTTGGTGATCTGTCCAGGAAAATGTTCTCTTCAATTTGGCTCAGCTACAGAAAACTGGGAATTATAAAAATCTGATGTATGCAATTTGAAGAGTTTCCACATAATGGAAGCTCCTTGTAGCAATCATGTAATTCCCCTTATATGTTCTTTACAGGAGCTTGATCCACCTCCTTGGCTTAACCGTATGCGCGAAATTGGATACCCACCAGGATATCTAGGTAAGTGTACATGTTTACCTTTTTTTATTTTTTTTTTAAAAAATAATTAAAAGAGAATAACGGTGATTTTATTAAGACCTGCATAGGGTTTGGGTGAACGGCAAGCGTAGTGGGTGTGCTCCCCACAGACGCGAGTTCGATTTCCCTCCCTGAGATTACCTGATGCATGTGGTTTGTGGGTAACTACCTGCATCTGCAGGTAATAGTCTCACCTCAAAATGGGCCGGGGATACCTTGACATCATTTTAAAAAAAAAAAAAAAACACGGTGGTTTTATTAAGAAATTAAAAAGGGGATGGAATACAATATTCTTTTATCTGCTCACTTGCATGTACTGTAACCAGTAATTTGATTAAAATTTAACGGGTCTTTTTTGATAACTTTCAACTGCATTTGTTAGATTCAGATGCTCAAGATCAGCCTTCAGGAATAACGATATTTGCTGATGAGGAAACAAAGGAAGAACACGAGGATGGTGAAATCCTGGAAGCAGCTGAGCCAGAGCCACCAGAGAAGAAGAAGACCATTGAGTTCCCAGGGGTAAATGCCCCAATCCCGGAGAATGCAGACCAAAGACGTTGGGCAGCCTCACCTGGTCCTACTAGCTCGGATTCATATAGGAACCGGTCACATGGCAGGTCAAACCGTCCATCAGATGGCAGTAGAGGGCACTACCGCGACCAAAGACGGTCAAGGGATTACAGAGACGTGGCCCCTCCAGGTGTTGACCCCAGAGCTGATCACTCCATGTCCAGCCACGGACAGAGATACGGCGGTTATGATTCCAACTACCCGATCGAGTCTCTGAGTCCAAGAGGTAATAATTCGATACCAATAAGTCCAAGTCTAGGGAGATCTCAATCTGATAGAGGATGGCGAGGCCCATTGGTCCATGAAGGTTCGCCTACTCATAGCCCTCATGGTACTTTGATGCACTCATCCTCGAGCTTAACCAGGCATTCACCGTATAATTACAGTCCTGCTGGTTTTGAGGATCGGGCACCAGAGAGCCAGCATAACTCGAGCTCTGATTTGCCGTCTCAAAGAAAGGACAGGCATGACAGCCGCTATCATCATAGGAAGTGAACTCGGTGGAAGAGGCCAAATTCATGGGCCAGTAACTTGTAAGAATGGATTGACGGATGTGAGTTTCATAATCCAAGCTGATCAATGTAGATGCGCCAGCTTGTAAAGTAATTGAAGGCCCTTCATAGCTGTACCTGCTGTATGTTGTTACTGTTGTGTGTGAAGGATGCTCAATCATATGCTTGGATCTGAGTCTCTTCTGAATTGGTAAATTAACAGGCTTAAGTTTTCATACTTTCGGGGAGCTGCTGCTCTTTCTTTCCGTCCACACTTCAGATATATTCTTTTTTATCTTTTCAAAATGCTATTGCTGAAGCTCTTCAAATGCATTTTCAAAGATTGTGAAGTTGCTTTATATTTTCAAACTCCGGATTGCATTGTGTTTGGGATGCTCTCAGCACAACTCTCTGGTGGGACAGGATGCTTGGTGTGAAAACGGTGTGAAATTGGAATTGCTCTTTGAGCTTGTGCCCATCTAAATTTGAAGCGAATGAGTTTGGCTCAAGTTGTGGGACCAGTTGTGATTCCCACAGTACATCACAGTGGGCCCATGTCATTTCGAGATTTGGTCTATCCAATACCTTTGCACTCGGTCCGCAGGATTCCACTTCTAGGATATGTTTGACTTGCTAGAGAGGAAATAAACACTTGATGCGTTGATAATTTGAATGGGTCTTATTTGACAAGATTTGCCGTGAATCCAGTGTGGGACAGTGTTTACGTAAAAATCAAAGAGGATTTTTACTCTTTTATTTTTTGGGTCCTGAATAGAAATCTGCTGCTGTTTTAAATAGCAACAAATGCCTTTTATAATTTTTGCAGGATTGAAAATAAGGATGTGAATCGGAAGTGATGCACCTGAAATAGGGTTTGAGCATCACAATCGCACAGAAGCGTGAACTATTAGATTAGCCAGACAATGTACTGATGGCCTAATCCAAAGGTGGTGAGTTAACGTGTTGTAGGAGCCACTAAAATACATGGTAGGTATTGATGACGTAGCAAACATTTAGAAATGAATGGGAAGCCTTCTCATCTAACTCAACAAAAAGGGCGGAGAATGCTGGTGGCTCTCCTGTAACTTGCCTTCCTGGTTGGGCGGACCCTACTGCAGACCCACAAAATGAGCCCTTGGAATCATGGAATTGACTCAGAAGCCGTTCGGCTCGAGTTAACTCGATGACTTGGGGACAAAACTCAAAAGTAAAAGTCCAATAACTAATTAGGTATTTCTGAATGAGAACAGTTCAACCACAACTCAAAAGTACAGTGCAACCCAATTTTTTTTATGCTTTACAACTGAAAACTCAAATGAGTCGGTGGAAGCGAGTTTCTCATCGAGTTGACTCGAAATCCAATCGAGTTGAGTTGACTCAACGAGTTTTTGAACTATGCTGGGACTCATGAACAGTCTGATAGCCATAACTCAAAATCAAGGACCCTTCCCAATCCACATGTTTCCTACCATGAGCCAATTGCCTATGTGCACCATTGGCGCACAATAGACAATAGCACTTAAAATTAAAATAAGAGACTCAGCCCTGATACATCCTTGTAGCAAAAGGTTGGTATGGTTGGTGTGTGTTTAGCTGTCCTGTAACTGTCTTCCCATGATGCAGTCAGCCACTCTCAAGTCAAGCTCCCACCCTTTCCTGGCCCCACAACTTCCTCATTTGTCAGCTTCTGCACACGTCTGTAATGCCCACATTCCTATCTCTCTCTCTCTCTCTCTCTCTCTCTCTCTCATTCAAATTCAAACACCACTGTTTTCTTCATTTTTTCTCGTTTTGCTCTCTCTCTCTCTCTCTCTCTCTCTCTCTCTCTCTCTCTCTCTCTCTCTCTCTCATTCAAATTCAAACACCACTGTTTTCTTCATTTTTTCTCGTTTTGCTCAAAAAGTTAGGTGGGGCTGCTCACCTTCCTTTTGTTATAATTTGCCTTTAATCTCTCTTTCTGTCTCCTATTACTAGTGATCAGAACTAACAAAAAGGACTAGACAAAGCACTGAAATGAAGGCGGCAATGTCCTAAAAGAGGAGAATTCTCCAATCTCTTCATTACCAATCATTAAAACATCAGTCCCAAATGAAGACAATCATGTCCAAGACTCCCCATGACTCTTCCTTCTCCTCTTCAAAGAGGTACTTCCAATGGCGAAGGAAGAAAGGGGAAGATGAGGAAGTACTAGTCTTCAACTCTTTCTCATCCACTTGTGAGGAGGAAGAGGAGGATGAGACAGTGGGGCCTGTTACGATGGGCCCCATGAAGAAGAAAACTGCCATCATCCGATCGGTCATGACCGTTTTCACGGGCAAGAGGCGATGGCATGGCCGCGGTCATCGGATTATGGGCACCCTTTTTGGGTACCGGCGGGGTCATGTGCACTTTGCATTCCAGGAGGATCCAAAGGCGGGCCCAGTGTTCCTAATCGAGCTCACCGCACCCATGGATGGGTTGGTTATGGAGATGGCGTCGGGGGTGGTGAGGATTGCTTTGGAGTGCGATAAGAGGGTGGAGAAAAAGGGAGTGAGGCTGTTGGATGAGCCACTCTGGAGGGCTTATTGCAATGGGCGGAAATGTGGGTCTGCAGCAAGATGTGAGTGCAGACCCGCAGAGTGGAAGGTGTTGAAGGGAGTGGAGCCCATAACAATGGGTGCAGGTGTGCTTCCAGGTAAAGGAATCGGGGCCGAGGATGAGATAATGTACATGAGGGCAAGGTTCGAAAGGGTGGTGGGGTCCAGAGACTCTGAGGCCTTTTACATGATCAATCCTGATGGTTCTGGAGGTCCTGAGCTCAGTATCTTCTTGATTAGAGTTTAAAGGACTTTGAACTTGTTCTTTTAGCTATGAAAATTCAGTTTGATTTTTCGTTGGGCTTCTGTATTTTGACGAATGATCCCTTGTATAGAATATAAAACTGAAACTTGGGTAGGCCACACTTCCTCCTATCAGATACCAATGTTTGGAGAATAATTTCTATACACTGGATCATTCCTTTTTTTGTGCAATAATAGCTTGGGTTCATTGTTCTTTGCAATTGTCTAGGACATTGCAAAACGTTTGTATGGTTGATGAGGATCTCTGATATATGGGATTCTTTTACATGTGGCTCATCAACAGTGTGGCCTGCTAGATGATTGGTCTGGATCACCATTTGGCGAGGCACAAGGGAAGAGCAGTAGTGCTGTGCCAACGTTGCGTTGGTCTCTTATGATTTCTATTGTTATATATCTTCTTTTCTTTAGCTTCTTGGAAGGAAACAGAAGCAATGGAAATGGCTGTCTTCTTACATCTTTTAAATATCCGTGTGAGAATCATAGGAAAGGATCCACAAATGACCACAGTTGGATGATTCCGGCCATCGATTGGAGAAACTTTCACCCATTGAATGTAGACCATATGTCAAACTTTCACTCCAATCAAATGGCTAGATAGGATTATCTTGCAGGTATGGTTTTTTGGGGTGTCGATGATCCCCAGTGGGGCGTAGCAGATCTTCATTTTGGATCTTGTACATGCATGCCACATTCGACGGGTGTGATATTTTGGGGTCCTACTATATGATGATCTAGTCCATTGTATAATGCAAACTGCAAATGTTTTGAATTGGAAAAGAATCTGCCATTAGACATCTGATCTAATGTAGTTCAGGAAGTACAATTATCAAAGAATAATAACCAGCAGAAATATATCTGATGCCTTGTTGGGCTGACATACAGCTCGGAAAACAGGAAATGTAAATCAGCCAAACAAACTATCTTTTACTTCTGCCACCAAGCTCGAGCAGAGAACATGGCGATTGTCGATGAAAAACCAACATCTCGTGTCTTCTTTGTTTCTCTTTTTCAGCGGTTTGGAGGGTCAGGTCTTTGACGAGCGAATCCTGGCTGAAGGATGTAATTGACGACATGAGGCCCAAACAATGACACAAACCAGAAACATGGATATGCAAGCTGCATCAGTAACAGAATTACTCACATACTAAAAAGGAAATGAACAAACATGGATCAGTAGTATAATCACTTGGTAATGAAGAATTACTGAAAACCATCTGCTCCTTTTCAGATGATTATCACAAGTCGGCGGTGTCCACATGTCACACAGTCCGATCCAATCGGATGCTCTCTCTCTCTCTCTCTCTCATTCTAACTTGACCATGGGCACATGGACTTCAGCACATCGGGTTTTAGAAAAACTGGCATACACATTAGCCGACATGTAGGTGTGGGTTATTCTAACTTGAACCATGGGGGGCCATCTTAGATGTTAGAAGAACTGTGCACATTAGCTGAAATCTAGATGGGTAATTTTAACTTGAGCTGTGGGTACATGGGACTTAGCATTTTAAGGACCCATCTTAGATTTTAGAAAAAAACAACAGAAATAGCATTTTAAGGACCCATCTTAGATTTTAGAAAAAACAACAGAAACACGTCAGCTGACATTTAGCCATTAAGGACCCATCTTAGATTTTAGAAAAACAGAAACAAATCAGCTGACATTTAACCCCACACAGCCTATCCATTATACTAAACATGGATAAACCTATCCACCTGAGGCATGCATACAAGAGCTGTTTTTAAAGGTGGGAGGGGGTGGTTCTAACTTGAGCCATGGGTACATGGGAGTCCCACAACTTGGGTTTGCTAAGAACTGCCATGTCATACATGCAGCCTATGTTAGAAGGAACTCATCTCTCAAGTTTTCAAAAGTGGAGAAAAGAATCTTTCAATTACACTAGCTAAGACCCATCTATCATTTTCAATTTTCAAAAGAGATAAAGTAAAAAATCCATGAATTACACTAAGCATGGGGACATATCCATGAATTACACTAAGACCCATCTATCATTTTCAATTTTCAAAAGAGATCAAGTAAAAAATCCATGAATTACACTAAGCATGGGGAGATATCCATGAATTACACTAAGACCCATCTATCATTTTCAATTTTCAAAAGAGATCAAGTAAAAAATCCATGAATTACACTAAGCATGGGGAGATATCTCTACCTGAAGAAGCATTGAAGGAGCTTGATCAGTAGCAACATGATTTCTTGTTTTCCTGCAGTTAAGATTCGTAACTGATGGGCTGTTAGCCGTGGTTATATCCCAAAAGCTACGTTTCTTAGCAGTCGGCGCCGGCGACTGAAACCGATAACTTGGGCTCTTCAGTTCCCCCTCCACCGCTGATTTCCCTCCTTTTGCCCTCATCCTCTCTGTATGTTCTTTCGGCCGCAAGCTCGCTCTTGTCACAACCCTCGCCACTGCTTCTTGTAATGGTTTTGGATTGTTCCGTGAGAGCTCACGGATGAAGGCATCCTTCTGCTTGATTTGCAAAGCATGGTCAATCTTCATTCTCTCCATCTCTATTTCCAATCCCTTCACTGTTTGGCGAAGTTCTTTGATCGTCTCTTCGGCACACTTTTTCTTGGATTCCGGTGTGTTGAAGCAGTTCCCTGAGAGGAGGGAGGATTTTGGTCGGCGTTTCTCATTCGGTTGGGTCGAACATGGCGGAGATAAGAGGGAGGTAACTGATTGGGGAGTCGGGGATGAATTCACTGCTAATGACTGTGCTTGCATGGCTAGCAGCTTCTGCTGATGACGTGCCAGCTGCATTCGCAGATCGTGGTTTTCTTTCTGTAATTCAAGCAACAGTTTTGCTTGACCTGTTTCAGATTCAGGTACCAACATGGGTTCTTCATTTGGCATACATGCCTGAAACCAAAATATTTACATTGTGAGGTTGATCTAGGTTAATTTTATCTAATGAGAAATACAATGCCCATTCATCAGGTCGGCCCCACAGTGCATGAAAAGAATGGACTGTTATGGGACATTGACCAACAGGACAATATGCGTATGGGGTGGGGCCAACATGATTGATTGGCCTGGGTTACAAACACACAGATATGCTAATGTCCCATTCATCAGGTCTTTTATGGGTCTGATCTAATGAAAAATTCAGTATCCAGCAGTCGAACCTTAGTTCGGATTTCCTTGGCACGATCAGCCCAGTGAAGCGTGTTCTGAGTCTCGCCGAGGGAGAGATTACACGGGCTGATGTTTGCGATCATTACTGTGTTGCATGCTCCTCCAAGGGAATCTTTGAGCAGTTGGGTCAGCTTGGAATTGCGGTACGGGATGTGTTTCTTCCCTTCAACTAGCGCATTGATGCAACTGCTTAGTGCGAGGAGGGAGCGGTTGATGTTAGCACCTTCAAGGGATCTTAGTGTTCTCTGATCTGTTGCAAGAGCTCTCTCCGAGCCAGCTAAATCAATGAGGGAGAGCTTCCCCACCCGATTAATGATGTTCAGACCATCTTTCACTCGGTATTCTGCTATAACCTGCAAGTTTTTCACAGAGAATGAATTAAACAAAAAATAAAAATAAAAAATCATTCGAAGAAATAGATAGGGCTTCAATAGGAAAACTCTGCATATAGGACTTACAAATCCTACTGTTTTGCATTGTACAAGCAAAATGTGGACTGTTAATCACATGATTTCCAAGGCGTGCATGTTCTTGCCTGAAAACCAGGCCAGTCTGGTCACTAGGTAGTTGCCACATTCCAACCACCCTTTTTTCTGTATGTGGGTCCCATCTAATGACTAGACCAGCCTAATTTTTGGATAATGGCACATACATTGTGGCGCCCACCTAATGAATGGTCCGAATATAGCGCACATGTTTCACATTGGCACATGTGCGGTAGCCATCATAATTCTCATATCATTGAGATTGTTTGCTGCAATCACTGCTACTATTGGGAATTATTGCAATCTGGTCCTGATCAGGTCTAACACCACCTCAATTCGATTCCATGAGAGGAGACAAACTGAATGAAATGAGAAAGATTACATCTGCAATCCGAAACTACCTGCAGAATAGCATGAGAGCGGGAAGAAGTCTCATTGACACGAGTGGGTTCGGTGGTTCTGTTCAGGTTTCCTTGCTGAAGTAAAGCCATTACCTGCAAAAACAAACCAAATGCCATGTCAATATCTCTCTTTTTTCTCCTCAACTCATTTGGTCACTAACAGTAATTTGAAAGAGAGGCAACATATTACTTCATCAGTTGAATAGGCTCTATATTGGGTGAGACCTGCCGCTACGATCCCCTGAAATATTCAGAGACCAATTATCAGTCCTCCATTCAAAAGCATAAGAAATGGACCATCCAGCCTGTGGATCAGGTGGGCCCAACAGAGTAAATGGTTTTGTCGTATCTAGCTTCTAGATCAGGTGGGCCCCACAACAGAAATGACCTTCCTCAGAAGTCTGCCACGGCACTCATCAGGTGTGCTGGACATGTACAAAAATAATGGACAGTTTGGAAGCATTTCCCGACTGTCCACATTTGACATAATTTGTTATCCGCTTGACAAGCAGTCAATCTAATTTTTGGGCCAGGTCATCTATACTGTGGGTCCCACCTGATGCATGGCATGGATGTTCCACTCGGGTGGTTGGTTGGCATGTGTTGCTACATGTAGAGGTGCGCAAAAATTCTTCAGAACGATAAGCAATAGATGAAGCTGTGTGGAGCTTGGTGATTTTTAATCCATCAAACAAAATTCTAACTATTTTTTTTTTTTTCCAGAAATTAAAAGAAAAGGTGGGCCACGCGTACATAGAATATCGATCCAAGTTCATTGATGAATTGAAACCAGAAAGTCTAATTGAATTTACAGAAATCCTGACCAGAGTTTTCAAGATAGCTGACCTGTTTATCTTCTCGGAGAACAAGAGGTCTGCCAGGGGAGAGCAGATCCCGGACAGTTTCATTATAGACTTCTAGGTAGGACAGATGGACCACATGATTCCCATCACAGCTCCTCTGTCTGATCTTGGAGAAGAGGTCCTTGATGGCCAAAACCATCACTCCCGGATTCTCTACCGTCCCAAGCATTGTGTATGTCTTCCCAGCTCCTGTGGCGCCATAGCAAAATACCGTCCCGTTCCTTCCCTGCAGAACAGCTTCAACAAGATCCGATGTTCTGCAAATCCAAATGTGCAGCTGTAATTTATCAATGGAAGGCAGAAAATGCAATATTTTGGTCTCTGAAGAAGAGAGATTGCAGACATGGGGAATTTGAATGGAAGAATGCTAATTGCAGTTCTCCTCTTCAAGCACCAAATGCAAGCTCCCAGATATGGCAACCTTGTCCATGTGTGAAGATCTGGTCCCTTCGTCGGGCAGGCCCCACATTGAATGTGCCCTCAGCCCAAAAAATAAGGCCACTGTATGTTCAACATGGGCCAGAAATCATCAGATGCGCCCAAATATGGGGCCAGTCCAGCAGGTTCTCCTTTTCTAATCAATCATATTTCTAGTACATTCTGGCCCACCTGATGAATGGACATGCCTGATTTTTTCTTTAAATCTAGGGCACATTTACAATATCAAAAGAATGTGCAGATCATGGAGAAATGGAATATTTCGCAGAAATTTTACAGCGACAATCGGGTTAAAACTCCAGTGAAAGACTGAAACTTTAAGCACTCACGTCGTAGAATAAACTTCTTGTTGGGTGGTTGAATCCGGAAACGAAGCATCGAAGGTGAAATGTCGTCCTCGGACCCTTTTTAGCCTCAGATAATCATTCTCAGTTGCAAATTCTGTCAGATAGACATCCCGCCTATTGACGATCCGAACACAACACCTTGATCCTGCTTCTTTCTCCTTCTTGGACATTGGCCTAAGCCTCACAAATACAAGAATTCGACTACCCGTGGTGGAGTTCTCCGCAATCACATCCAATTCTCCCCCAGTTTTCATCCCTCTAAAGATCTTCCCTTCAGATTGCGGTGCTAAACTTCCCATTGAAAGCTTCCTTGCCACGGTGGAAACTGTTGCCTTCTTCGGGCAAGAAAATCCAGCAATTCGATCGCAACCCATCAAATTCTCCTTCGAATCTTCGGCTGCTGCAGCAACAGTTGGCAACACAACAGGCCTCGTGCTCATCGGCAGTTGATGATTCTCTCTCATCACTCCATCCATTTTCGATTCTCTCTCTTCCTTTCTTTGAGACCCAAGAAGATCAACGCTCGCGTGGGTTGAGAACCGTTGGTCCTCCAATTGGGCTGGTGGGTTCTTGAGAGCGGCAGTCTGCTGTTTTTGCTGCTCATAGAGTTGGGTGAGAGCTTTCATCTTCTCTTTCAGTCCGTGGTGTGGATTTCGCAGCACTGAAGGACCCATTTGAGATTCTTCTTGATCGGACCTCAACCGTGATCGATGGTTCGTTTTTGGGTCATCTTGGCTACTAAAGATCTGCGACCGGGTAGAGACGGGCATTCTAAATAATCAAGAAGAAAAAAGCCCAAAAGGCGTCTATCAAGACATCACCTGGTGATTTGTTCTCCAGACCCAGCACCCAAAAATACAAATTTCCTCAAACCCAACAGCTGAAACTCTGTCTACCGCTGCAAAACGCGAAGATCTTGCGATTTTCCAAACATCCAGTTGCCGAAACTTCGTAAATGAGAATATCTTGCAAATTTTCCTCGAACCCACCTGCCAAAACTCGTTGCTGCTGGAAAATACGAAGATCTTGAAATTTTTTCAAATGCGCAGTTGCGAAAACTCCCCAGTCTGTGTCATAAATATGCAAAATCTTGCATTTTTTCCTCAGACCCAGTTGCTGAAGCTCGGTAAAGTGCGGAGATCTTGAAATCTTTTCTCAGACCCAGTTGCTGAAATCTACCCGGTCAGCGGAAAATGCAAAAACCCTGCAATTTTTTCTTAGACTCAGTTGCGGAAACTTCATCCAGCGCCGGAAATCGAAAGATCTCTCCGGAAAATGCAATAAATTGGCCGAAAATTGGTAGGATTTTCTTGTGGAAATGGAAATGGAGATTTTGGTTGCAGCTGAAGGAGTGGGGGAAATGAGGAGAAAGCGAGGGGAAGAGAAGGGGAATCTGGTGAAGGAATTGAAGGGGAGATCTGAGCCGTTAGTTGGATGAGGAATGGACGGCAGACAGGAAGCATAAGGGATTTCTTTTTTTCTTTTTTATTTTTTTGAAATTTTGAATAGAGGCTGCAACGGGCAAAACATTGTCAGAGGCTAACGGTCGGGTACTAAAGAAGTGGGGCCCACTTTAATGTCTTTTAAAAAGTTCCTCGGACGCCCTTGCTTCATTGTTAGATTTCTTCAATTGAAATGACAAAAATGCCCCTAGATGGAAAATAGCCCTGCACACCGGAACAGGTGCCTGTGGTCTGTGGGGCCCACTTCGTGTGACATCCATTCCTTCAATCAGGTGGGCCTTCTCATTTTCACGGTACGGCCGGAAGCCAGACATTATTTGGTTCGTCTGTTTATCCTGGGTGCGGCTTGGATGGATACCTGGATCCACCAAGGTGGGTGGGACCCTGACTGTGGGGCCCACCGTGATGTATCTGACTACATCCACACCGTCCATCGGTATTGAAAGCTCATTTTAGAGTATGATCCAAAAAATGAAGCAGATCCAAATCCCAGATTGACCATAGTACATGAAACAATGGTAATTGACCATTAAAACTTCTCGTGGGCCACAAAAGCTTTGGATCAAGATGATATTTGTGTGGTCTCTTCATCTAGGTCTTTGTGATCTTATCAACAGGTTGGATGGAAGATAAACATTCCGGTGGAACCCATGAAGTTTTTAATGGTGGGGATTCAATCAAGGATGTTTCTTGTGGCGCGGTCAATCTAAGATTTGGGTCGTCTTCATTTTTGGGTTCATGCCCTAAAATGAGCTTTACAAAATGGTTGGGCGGTATGGATTTAAGGCACATATATTGCTATGAGCCCCACAATCAGGGGTCCCACCCACCTTGATGGATACGAGGCGCCCCATTTATCCTGGTAAGGTGAATCTTATTGACGGCTTGGATTGAACTAAACACTAGGGTGGCCAGCATCCCTCACAATTTTCTCCTTTAGCGTGGCCCACCTGAGTTTTGGATCAAGCTGAATTTTGGTTGCCCTGGGGCAAATTTGATGGACTAGGTGGATGTTACACTAACAACACGGTGAGCCCACGACGCTCAATCACCCTGTACAACAGGGGTTGTAGAGAAGTTCGGTCTCGTAATATCTTGTAAAATTCTGTACAAAAATCCTAGTACATCCACGGAGGACACACCGACCTAACTAAATGTCCTAATGACGTTAGAATTGATGGATTGGAGACAGTTAAAACGGAATGAATAGTAGGGCCATGAATAGGGGTGTACTTTGAGTCGAACCAAGTCTAGCTGGCCTCAGCTTGGCTCTGCTCGAACAGTGGCTGACCTCAGCTTGAACTCGGCTTGGCTCGGTCCTCGAGCTTGACTGGCCAGCTCGGCTCGCTTCAATCAGCAGCTCGAGTCAGCTCGGGCCGATTTCGCTATTGAGGCATTTCCACAAACACCTTAACTGCAACTTCAAAATCCTACTGTTTTACTATTGGTTCTTGTTATTCCTTCATTAACTCAGATGAATTGAGCTTAGCAATCAAAAGAAAGATTTTCAAATTGATATTTGACAGTATCATCTCAAATTCTAAATACTAGTGGAGTTCTTACTGTCCCTGGATATTCTCGGGTACTTGCTCCTCTGGAACATAAATCCTTTCAAGGGTATTTCCAATCTTCTTCTTGGGAAACAACATCATTGAAGGAGTAGATATTACCAGGGGGTCTTAGATAGAGGACCTTGTTCAAGGTTCTGGGATCATCCACGGCTTTGATGGTAAATGTGCCAATGTTTTCTTCCTTGACAAAAATTGCTGAAAATGGAAAGGCAGTGATGATCAATTGGAAAAAAGACTAGCATGCATCAAGGCAAGCTAGCTTGATACGATCCGAGTTCGAATTCGAGCTGGATTTGATCCAAGCTTAGTCGAGTTGGGGCCTGCTCAAACTCAGTTCAAACTCATTTTCGAGTTCAAAAAATCAACTCGACTCGGCTCGAACTCAGCTTCGAATCGAGTCAAATCAAGCTTTTTCGAGTCGAGTCAAGTGAGCTAACCGAGCTAGCTCGGTTTGTGTACACCCCTAGCCATAAACTTAACTAACCCAAGCACTAATTGTCAAGCACGAGAAATCTCATGGTTTAACTTATTCTAGAAATACCCCGATTAATCGAATTAGCTTTTAGACTGCTCGTTCATGGTCTGCTAAACTCGAAATTATAGAAAAATGTTCATCTTATTGGGCCCAATGTCCATCGCGGATATTGAGTTGAGATTATGTTTAAGATCATTCACCCTAGATTCGTAAGCCGAGCGTGTCGAATGTGCAAGTGCCTTAGGAGATAACTTTAACTTAAGTTAAATGTTCACCCTCTACTTTTTGCCAAATTTGTGATTTTCAGATCATTAGATCACAATCAAACTTAAGACACTAATTTAGGTTATTATCCTGCACATATCTGTATAGTCGCGGCCTCGATCAATGATTGATGTCTGTTGAACTAAATTAGGACATTTTCCGTTCATCGGCGTGTTCGATTATCGAGGTGGTTGTGTCTAAGCGTAGATCTCTAAGGGCCCGTTTGGCCGGTCGGATTGGAAGGGATTAGATGGTATTGGAAGGGATTGGAAGTTAAATCCCGGGATTGGCAGGGCGTGCCAAACAGAGTCGGTGATCTGATCCCAATCTCATGGATCTTAAGACAATCCACTGACAACACCATCATTACCTTTAAATCCCATCCAATCCACCCTAATCCGTTCAAATTTGCCCGGGACGTGTTTGGTTCGAGGGATTGGAAGGGATGGGAAGGTTTAATCTCGGGATTGGCCGGGCGTGCCAAATAGAATGGATATAGCAATCCAGGGATATAGCAATCCCATGGATCTCAAGACAATCCACTGACAACACCATCATTACCTAGAAATCCATGCCATCCACCCTTGTACCATTCAATCCCTTCCAATCCACCCGGCCAAACGGGCCCTAAGTGAGGCACATATCCCATGGCGTATATCAACCCATACATCTCCATGTGGGCCACAATAGTCAGAAACAACATCTTATAGGATTAACGTGACAAATACCTAGCCCTTGGGGCCATTTGCACCCTTTCGTCATTATCAATAGTCCACTATTTCACACTCCTCCTCATATGAACTTGTGCCTTACCATTGGGAAAGAGAGAGAGAGGAAGAGAGGAAGAGTGTGTGTGTGTGTGTGTGTGTGTGAGAGAGAGAGAGAGAGAGGTGCACCTTCACCCTTTCATAGGGGTGCACCTTCACCCTTTTATCCCTTCAATCGCAACCTTATCTGCACTTGGATCCTTTATCGGTGTTTTTTTTTTCCCTGCCAGTGATCAGATGTAAGATATGGTTTCTACTTTCTGATTTAGGTCTTCTTAGGTTGAGTTGCATGAATCTTATAATATCTTGTGTGATTGTTTATGTAACACCCTGAAAATCGGGGGTCGTGCATACGCTCGACTCCCGAGTTCCCGGGGTCACTTATAATCGGTTTTCATTAATATGCGATTAATCCAGGTTTAAAGGCGCAGCATGGAATTACTTGAAACATATAGTACGATCACAACTAGTCTGCTGAAATGAAAATAGATCATTATATACATGTCCAAAAGGATATAAAAAGGGTCGCATCAGGCGTTGCCCAACAAAATCACAAAAGAAATATCATATCCAAAAGAATAGGGCTGAGCCGCTGCTCGGCGATCCAACGACCCATCTACTAATCCGACGGGGAACCATCCATCAGCTGAAAGTAAGAGAACTCGTCCTCCTCCTTGAGGCTCGCATCACCAGGCTCTACGAAATCTGTATCACCTGCATCTATGAACGGGTCTGGTTGGTGTTTTAAAACACCGTCCCAGAGTGGGAGTGAGTGATCAACTCAGTGGGTGCTATTAGCCTTAAGTTGCAACAAGCATCAATTATAATAAGAATTTAATGAAAAACAATCAATCATAAACATCTATCTAGTCTTGTTAATGTGCATGGATGCAAGATGATATGATGTATGCCCTCACCACAATGCTCCCTCGTGCGACAACATCTAACGATCGCCAATGCCAACACTCCCTCAGTGCGACCTCGACTGCCGAGTCGCCAACCTAGCTAATGCCATGCAATGATGATGTTAACCGGGTTCTTAGTTAAGTCCATTCATCCAGCAGATTTGGAAATCTGATACACCCCACGTATCAAATGCCCTGAACTAGTTGCGAGGCCAAGACCCCCCAATGTGTGAGGCCGAGACCCCGCGATCCTTGACCCCGTCGGGTTTTCCCCATCCCCGACTTCAAGCACATGGGGGGTACTGAATGTGGGGTCGCTCGCGGTCACTACGGGGAGGCGCGTCACCCCAGCGTAGGTCGACAACTCGGATATAGTGTCCCATTCCACCATGCCCGGCTCACGAGACTGTGGATCAATATTCCATCCGGTATCGATGGGCTACAACGGTGGTGGGGTGTTCCAGTTTCCATACATATGTGAGCAAATAAGGTTAACAAACTAGGTGGGTCAGCCAGTGGACTAAACCGCACGAGCCCAGGCAAGTATGTGGCGGAACGACATCGGGTACAAGCGACCCATGTAGCCTAACTACTGCCGCCCACACGTATTGGTCCAAACCCATGGGTTTAGCCTCAAGGTGGTCCTACCAACGGAACCACCTTCGCTCTCCTCATGTTCCTGACCAACCCAATGGTAGGAATAGTGACTTATAGCAAGCCAACTACCCATGTAACATCAAACATATTCAACACCTTGATCTCATTTTGCTCAACATACAATTTAAATTTTCCTACAAGCAAACCATTAATATTATAAATAAACTGCATGTGTGTGGTGTGGGTTAGTGAGGAAGTTAACACTTTCTCCATGTTGAGAAATCATGTACACAAGAGTAAAGAAATCATACGTAATATGAGGCAACAACGTATAAAAATCAACATGGCATGAGCATATGATGATCCATACATCAAATCATGTGAGAAACATAATCGACATCATGAGAGAGAGAGTCAAACATATAAATCCATACCATTTCAACTAACATACAATTCCTAGAATTTCCTAGGCCTTCAAAAATAACATCCAAGCAATCAAAATCATTAATCTCGAACTATAGTTGGTGCTAGCCACCTAAGGATAATAGTCCACACCTATGGATCATTGAGATCTTGGAAAATGACCTAGAAACGCCAAACTCGATGTTGATCGGCCGGAATCCTAAGACATTACACTTGCATGTTAGAATATCATGCAAATCCTCCCTTAACATGAGGGGTTTTCAAAAAGATGAGAGATTTACCTACCCAATCGGCGGAGAGGGCTTCTCCCGGTTGGGGATGATGAATTTCCTTGAGGGAGAGATAGGGTTTTGCAAGATGAGACTCTCTTGGGCCCCACTTTGATCCATGGCCCACCTTCACTCTCCTTCATTCTCTCTTCCTCTCTTCTTCCTCTCTTCTTTCTCCCTTTTCTCTCTTCTCTCTTTCCTTCCCTAGGGCAAATTCGTATGGGGAGAGGGGTGCCCCAAATGAGGCTCCTTTTATAATGCCAGATTGGTGAAAATGGCCCCAAGTGCTAGGTTTTTACTATATTAGACCTATGAGAGGGTCTTTCTAGCCTCTAGGGCCCACTATGGGGTGTACAAGTCAATATACACCGTAGGATAGCTAGCCCTAATGATGATCTACATATGGATATGATCGGCCCGCCATTTGGATGCGCCGATCGACGGATATGATAAGAAGTCTGTTCAACGGTCACCGATAGTCGATCAGGGCCGCGGCTATACAGATATGAGGAGGAAAATATCCTTACTCCACGGGTAAAGTTTGGTCGCAAACCGACGGTCCGAAATCCTTAACTTTGCATAAGAGTGGACGACTCAATTCACTTAAGTTCCAACTCCTTCCTTTAGGGTATTTGCACTTCTCATGCACTCGTCCTTTAGCTCAAGTTGAGTGATTCTGGGCAGTACTCAGGTCCGATTCCCGCGATGGACGTCAAGCCCAATGAGATGGACATTATTTTATAGTTTTGGAACTAGTGGTCTACCAACGAGCGGTCTAGAGCTTGTTTGGATAACCGGGGCAGTTCTGGTGGCCCTCTGTCCATGAAACTTATAGGATAGGTGCTCCATGGCCCGATGAAGGGCCATGTAAAATTTGAAAATGATCAAATATGGGGTTTGGTCGCACGGGTCTGATTCGTGATCAACGGTCACCGTGCCACGATCGGGACCCAGATTTTTGTGGGTAGGTGTAGAAAAATACATTAGACCCTCATCATAAATTATGAAAAAATCTGATGGCTGAAATGTTTTACATTTCAGTTTTATTTACACGTGCCAGATTCTAATTTTGGCATTGGTGGGGCGCATCTGGCAAGTGTCAAATTTCACTTCTGGGTGTCCACTGGGTCCGTGGTTCACGATGGTCCCCAAGCCCAGTGAGATCTATGGTCCCTTGAATTTTTTTAATTTTCTGACCTTCCCATGTCGCGGTATAGCCCGCACGGGCTGTTGCTAAGTGTAAACGGCCATCTGGCTTGGAGGCCCGCACCAGGTTCTATCAGGACCCGTCTGGTCTATTCAATTGAGTTAATCTTGGTCTAATTTATTTGTGATACCTTACTATGAGTGGCTTAAATGAACAATCCTGTGGCAAATCCTACGTGGACGCCCCAAGGCACTGTTCTGGTTGGGTGGGACATTACACTACACCTGATATTCAAATGATCGGGCGGATTCATTAGCTTCCTACGGCTGATTAATCGGACTGGTGCGGTTCTTTACTAGTTCCACCCGTGTTCAAACTATCATTGAGTGCTAATGGTCATTAAGTGAAGTTATAAGTTAATTAAATAAAATAAAAAATAAAAATTGATGGATTTTTGGAAATCCAAAACAGTGAAAATCAAGGATGTTACAGTTTAGGTTATAAAGATTTTTTTTTCCTAAAACCCTTACCCTAAAAATACTTAAAGTTAAGCGAAATCTTTTTAAGGTGCGGACCATTTCCTTCTACCTTTTCTTTTATCAACATTTGAGAATCTTAGTTAATGAATATATGTTGTGGATATATTTTCGTAAGATATTATTGTTAGATTTAATTTAATATTGCAAACCTTATTATTACTTTCATCTGATTGTTAACATGCTTGATAAAATGCTTAAATGAATGAAATTCCTGATTCTAAGGTTTGTGCATAACTTTGATAAGTTGCTTAATAATCATTTTACGTACTTGTTTAATAAGTAGAACTGTTATTGATGTGCGGTCACCCTGCAAATGTCTGAGTTAGGGGGTGACCTACATTGGGTCGACCAATCCAGGCTTATTCGATTAACCATGGTTGAACACAGACGACCTACAATAGTTGAACTATATGGGATGCTTTGCACCCAATGTTGGTTACGCCGACATTCTTCCATGTCAATTAGATCTATATAATGTATGTCTGATAATTGTCTATTTATAACGCCGGATAACACTCGATTCAATCTAGGATACTATCGTTCCCCTTAAATGAGTATATTCATAACTGTTAGTGTGCTACGATCCCACTAAAACTCATGAGCAGAGCATGGTGGTATGAGACACCATGTTCAAGCTGTCGACCTATGTTGGGGTGACGAGCCTCCCCGTAGTGATTGTTGAGCAATGATGGAGGCAACAAGCCTACCATGTGTATTAAAATAGGGTGATGAATTCAACAATGGATCAAGGAGCACGGGTGAGGAGCCACTACATCTGCTACAAGCCTCGTGATCAGGTTAAGACCTATGATATAATAGTGGTACCCTAACTTCCCCAATATGCTCTTGAATAAGATTTAATAACTAACGGGCTAATCATGCATAACAAATGCACTTGTTGGTAATGCGGATGACGAGCCACATTATCTTAAGTTAGGTGTTCCGCAAAATAGGCGTTGGAGTCACATGATGAAGGAGTGTTGACATTATGTGAAACAGGTGTTGAAGTCGCTTGTTAAAGGAGTGCTAAATTGTGAGAATCATACATCATTTTATCATAACATTCATACAACTAAAAAGACTATATAGGAAATGATTGTTTATGTGCCATCATTACTTAAATTAATTGAGTTGATAACATGTGCAACTTAAAATAAATAGTACCACTAATGTAATCACTCACTTTCATATTGAGACGGTGTTTCAAAACAATAATCAGACGTAGCTGTAGATGCAAGTATCACTGAGGCCAACACCTTAGAGGATGCGAATATAGATCCGAAAGATGAGTTTTCTTATTTCTAGTTTTCTGATAGACAAATTTAGCTGACTGGATTTGATAGATGTTTTTTTTTTTTCCTTCGTTGGGCAGATTATATATTTTACACATATTCTCTTTCCTTTGAAATCATTCGTTGGGATCCAACTGTGGACTCCACTCTTTGGATAGATTTATGATTAGGGGTGCACACAGTTCGGTTCGATCCGGTTTTGGGGTGAAACCGGAACCGAACTGTTCCCTATGGTTCTAGGATTTTTGGAACCGGAACCGGACCGTTAGCACCTTAGAACCGAACTGGAATTGGATCGTGAAAACTAGTTCGGTTCTGGATTGGTTCCACGGTTCTGGGCTTTTTAAACTCCAGCCCAATTGCACTTTTTAAATAATACTATTAAGGTCTTAGAACCATACAATCGAGAGTGAATGGATGGGAATAACTTCGTATCAATTCTTGGATGGTTTGGATGTTTTACACACTAGAGATGTGGACACATATATGGCAGTTGAACGGTAACTTATCATCCAACTAGTTACATGAGAGACCTCTGTTTTTAATAACCTACACGATGCAATCAGACACTAGACACGTGGCTTGCATGTAACAGAATTGTAACACCCTGAAAATCGGGGGTCGTGTATATACTCGACTGACGAGTTCCCCGGGTCACTTATAGCCGGTTTTCATTAATATGCGATCCAGTTTAAATGCGTAGCCTGGAATCTCCTGGAACATGAAGTACATCCACACAAGTCCACTGAAATGAAAGAGACCAAATACAAATATATATACGTAACGCCCTGAAAATCGGGGGTCGTGCATACACTCGACTCCCGAGTTCTCGAGTGTCACTTATCATAAATTTTATGGTTTTGCGGTTAATCAAATTTAGTTGCGCTACTTGGAATTACTTGGAGCATAAACACAACCACAACTAGTCTACTGAAATAAAAGAGATATACATATATATAGGTCCAAAGGAATACATATGGGTCGCCCAAGGCGTTGCCCCGACAAAAATCACAAAAATATCATGTCTAAAGGAATAGGACTGAGTCTACTACTCAGAAATCCAACATCTCGCCTACTGATCCGATGAGGTCCCGCTCATCAGCTGGAAGTAGGAGAACTCGTCCTCCTCCTCGAGGCTCACCTCACCCTGCACCACGTACCCTGCACACCTGCATCTACCGGCGAGTCTGGTTGGTGTTTTAAAACACCATCTCAGAGTGGGAGTGAGTGATTAACTCAGTGAGTGCTATTAGTCTTAAGTTGTAACAAGCATCAGTTATAGTAAGAATTTAATGAAAAATAATCATTCACAAACACCTAACTAATCTTATTAATGCCATGCATGGTGGATGATATGATGTATGCCTTCGCCACAACTCTCCCTCGAGCTACTCCATCTAACGATCGTGTATGTCAACATTCCCTCAGAGCGACCTCGACTGCGGAGTCGCCAACCTAGCTAATGTCGTGCAATGATGATGTTAACTGGGTTCTTAGTTAAAGTCCATTCGTCCAGCAGATTTAGGAATCTGATATACCCCACGTATCAAATGCCTTGAACTAGTTGCGAGGCCAAGACCCCTCAATGTGTGAGGCCAAGACCCCGCGATCCTTAATCCCGTCGGGTTCCTCGTCCCCGACTTCAAGCACATGGGGAGTGTTGAGAGAAAGGGATCGCTTGCGGTCACTACGGGGAGGCGCGTCATCCCAACGTAGGCGACAGCTCGGACACTGTCCCATTCCACCATGCCCGGCTCACGAGACTATGGATCAATATTCCATCCGGTATCGATGGGCTACAACGGTGGTAGGGTGTTCCATATTCCATACATAAGTGAGCAAATATGGTTAACGAACAGGGTTGGACAGTAGATAGGCTAGACTACACGAGTCAGGCGAGCACGTGACGGACGACATCGAGCACAATAGGCCCACGTAGTCGAACTACTGCCGCCATGCGCACCCGCCCAAATCCATGAGTTTAGCCTTGGGTAGCCCTACCAATGGGGCTACCGTCTCTCCTCAAGTTTCCTAACCAATCCAAAGATTTGAGAATGACTCTTAACATGCCAACCATCAAGATTACCAACTAGCATAATGATATCATATTTACAAACATCACAACATACGGTTCGATTATTCCTAACAAGCATGCTGCAACAACATGAATAATGTGCATGTGAGTGGTGTGGATTAGGGAGGAAGTTACGCACTTCCTACACCTCAAGGGATCAAATACACAAGAGGAGTTAAGCACAACATAAAACAACACATATGAGAAGAAATCGATCAAACATGAGCATGTAGTTATTCATATACTAATTCAAGTGAGAGGCAAGGTCAATATCAAGTACGAACTAAGCATGCAAATCATACAATTCCAACAATATATCATCCCTAAGTTTCCTCTAGATTCTTCAATACATCATACCAAACGAACAAAATCATTAAACTCTTACTATAATCGGTGCTAGGCCACCTAAGGATAATATTCCGCACCTATGGATCGTTAAAGACTTGGAAACGACCTAGGAGTGTGGATTTTGGGTTGATTGGCCGGAATCCCTAAAGCAAAGCATTGCATCTTAGAATCCCATGTAAACCCCTCCTCATCATAAGGTTTTCAAGAAAAATGGGTGATGGATCTTACCTAGGCGATCAACGGAATGAAATGACGGTCGCGGAGGAGGGTTTCCTCTTGGAGACGAGGTAGGGAGTTATGAGGTTTGATTCCTTTGGGCCCCACCTCAATCTAGGGTCCACACCTTCACTCTTTTCCTCTCTTTCTCCTTTCTTCTTTCTCCCTTTTCTCTCTTCTCTCTTCCTTTCCTCTAGGGTAAAATCGTATGGGGAGAGGGGGTGCCCAAATGAGGCCCTTTTATAATGCCAGATTTAGCGTAAATAGCCCCAAAGGCTAGGTTTTTACTATACTAGACCTATGGGAGGGTCTTTCTAAGCTCTAGGGCCCACTATGGGGTGTACATATTGATTTACACCATAGGATAGTTAGCCCTAATGATGATCTACGTATGGATATGATCGGCCTGCCATTTGGATGCGTCGATCAACAGATATGATTAGAAGTCTGTTCAACGGTCACCGATAGTCGATCGGGGCTGCGGCTATACGGATATGAGTAGAAAAATATTCTTACTCCACATGTGAAATTTGGTCGCAAACCGACGGTCCGAAATCCTCAACTTTACATAAGAGGGGACGACCCAATTCACTTAAGTTTCAGCTCCTTTCTTTAAGGTATTTGCACTTCTCATGCACTCGTCCTTTAGCTCAAGTTGAGCGGTTCTGAGCAGTACCCAGGTTCGACTCTAGCGATGAACGTCAAGCCCAGCAAGACGGACATTACTCTATAATTCTGTAGCTAGTGGCCCACCAACGAGCGGTCTAGATCTTGTTCGGAAAATTGAGGCATTTTTGGAATGAATTAGGTATTGAGATTTTTCATGGGCGATGATTAGGGTTTGGATTAACTATGTTCATAGTGTGGCCTATTCATAACTAGTGAAAGTGGAGATTTAGTCATGATTACTCTAAGCCGTCGGTTTTAGGCTAAAAGAGTAACGGGGTTGATTTGGTCTATTATTCAAGATCCGGGCCTTATCTGACTCTGCCCCGGTTAGATCTTTATTTTAGTCATGCTTGCCTTGATTAGTTAGCAAAGGGTCGGTTAGATTTGGGCCCTCTGGCCTTAAGTTTTAATGAAATCCCACAATGGCCCTTTAGGACTCCTCATTGGCTTTGGGGCGGACCCAACATCTCCTTGGCCACCAAATTTGGTGTGTAGGTGCTTTATGGCCCGGTGAGGGGCCATATAAAATTTGGAACAAACGGATGAACGGATATGGGGTTTGAGTAAACGGTTCTGATCTTCAAATGGCCCTGTAGGGTCCATTCCGGTGATTGGAGCAGTTCTGGTGGCCCTCTGGCCACGAAAGCTATAGGAATGTGCTTCATGGCCCGATGAAGGGCCATGCAAAATTTAAAAATGATCAGATATAGGGTTTGGTCACACGGGTCTGATTTGCGATCAACGGTCACCGTTCCACCATCGGGTTCCAAAGTTTGTGGACGGGCGTAGAAAAAACATTAGACCCTCATCGTAAATTATGAAAAAATTCGACGGCTAAAATGTCTTACATCTCAGTTTTATTTACACGTGTCAGATTCTAATTCTGGCATTGGTGGGCCATATTTGACAAGTGCCAGATTCCACTTTTGGGTGTCCACTGAGTCCGTGGTCCGTGATGGTCCCCAAGCCTCGTGAGATTTATGCTCCCCTAAATTTTTATAATTTTCTGACATTCCCGTGTCGCGGTATAGCCCACATGGGCTGTTGCTAGGTGTAAACGGCCATCTAGCTTAGAGGCTCGTACCAGGTTCTATCAGGACCCGTCTGATCTATTCAATTGGGCTAATCTTGGTCTAATTTATATGTGATACCTCACTACAAGTGGCTTAAACGAACGGTCCTTTGGCAAATCCTACGTAGACGCCCCAGGATATTGTTCTGGTTGGGCGGGACGTTACACTACACCTGATGTTCAAGTGATCAAGCGGATTCATTGGCTTCCTACGGCTGATTAATCGGACTGGTGCAGCTCTTTACTGGTACCATCCCTATATAAACTAACAATGAGTGCTAATAGTTATTAAGTAATATTTAGGTTAATTAAATATAAAAAATTTTGATGGATTTTTGAAAATCCAAAATAGTGAAAATTCAGGATATTATAGGTTTCTACTTTCTGATTTAGGTCTTCTTAGGTTGAGTTGCATGAATCTTATAATATCTTGTGTGATTATTTAGGTTATAAAGATTTTTTTACCTAAAACCCTTACCCTAAAAATACTCAAAGTTAAGCGAAATCTTTTTAAGGTGTGGACCATTTCCTTCTACGTTTTCTTTTATCAACCTTTGAGAATCTCAGTTAATGAATACATGTTGTGGATATATTTTCGTAAGATATTATTGTTAGATTTAATTTAATATTGCAAACCTTATTATTACTTCCTTCTGATTGTTAACATGCTCGATAAAATGCTAAAATGAATGAAATTCCTGATTCTAAGGTTTGTGCATAACTTTGATAAGTTGCTTAATGATCATCTTATGTACTTGTTTAATAAGTAGAACTGTTATTGATGTGAGGTCACGCTACAAATGTCTAAGTTAGGGGGTGACCTACATTGGGTCGACCAATCCAGGCTTATTCGATTAACCATGGCTGAACACAGACGACCAACAATAGTTGAATTATATGGGATGCTTTGCACCCAATGTTGGTTACGCTGACGTTCTTCCATGTCAATTAGATCTGTATAATGTATGTCTTATAATTGTCTATTTATAATGCCGGATAACACTCGATTGAATCTAGGATACTATCGTTCCCCTTAAATGAGTATATTCATAACTATTAGTGTGCTACGATCCCACTAAGACTCATGAGCAGAGCATGGTGGTATGAGACACCATGTTTAAGCCGTCGACCTATGTTGGGGTGACGAGCCTCCCCGTAGTGATTGTTGAGCAATGATGGAGGTAACACGCCTACCATGTGTATTAAAATAGGGTGATGAATTCAAAAATGGATCAAGGAGCACAGGTGAGGAGCCACTACATTTGCTACAAGCCTCGTGATCAGGTTAAGACCTATGATATAATAGTGGTACCGTAACTTCCCCAATATGCTGCTTGAATAAGATTTAATAACTAACGGGCTAATCATGCACAACAAATGTACTTGTTGGTAATGCGGATGACAAGCCACATTATCTTAAGTTAGGTGTTCTGCAAAATAGGCGTTGGAGTCACATGATGAAGGAGTGTTGACATTATGTGAAATAGGCGTTGAAGTCGCTTGTTAAAGGAGTGCTAAATTGTGAGAATCATACATCTTCTTATCATAACATTCATATAACTAAAAAGACTATATAGGAAATGATTGTTTATGTGCTATCATTACTTATATTAATTGAGTTGATAACATGTGCAACTTAAAATAAATAGTACCACTAATGTAATCACTTACTTTCATATTGAAACGGTGTTTCAAAACACTAATCAGACGTAGCTGTAGATGCAGGTATCACTGAGGCCGACACCTTAGAGGATGCGAATATAGATCCGAATGATGAGTTTTCTTATTTCTAGCTTTCCGATAGACAGATTTAGCTGACTGGATTTGATAGATGGTTTTCTTTTTTCTTCGTTGGGCAGATTATATATTTGACACATATTCTCTTTCCTTTGAAATTATACATTGGGATCCAACCGTGGACTCCATTCTTTGGATATATATATGATTAGGGGTGCGCACGGTTCGGTTCGGTTCGATTTTAGGGTGAAACCGGAACCGAACCGTTCCCTACGGTTCTAGGATTTTTGGAACCGGAATTGGACCGTTAGCACCCTAGAATCGAACCGGAACCGGACCGTGAAAACCAGTTCGGTTCCGAATCGGTTCCACGGTTCTGGGCCTTTTAAACTCCAGTTCAATTGCACTTTTTTAACAATACTAATAAAGTCTTGGAACCATACAATCGGGAGTGAATGGATGGGAATAACTTCATATCAATTTTTGGACGGTTTGGATGTTTTATACACTAGAGATTGATTGCTATTGTAACAACCCTAAATTTTGGTGCATTAAAAAAACTAAAATAAATATTTAAAGATTTTATCTTTAAATAAAAAAATAAAAACAAGTCAATAATTGAGTTGGTATAGACATTCTTAGTTGAGAGAGAGGTTTATGGATCGATTCTTGGAGTGGTAATAATAATTTTTTTATCAAATGTCATTAAAAAAATTCAAATTCGGGATAAGGGAGGATGTGCTCATCCTATCTTATGAGAATTTTCTTTAAAAGGGATACGGAAGGTTTTTGCATTAAAAAAAAGGAGATTGGCTCGATCAGGTAAGTTCTAATCGTTAGATCTTTTTAACTTTTTATTATGTTGTTAATTTCTTCTTGATCTATACAATGGATGGCGTGGATCATCCACACCATCATTGTATAGGTGTGTAGAGTCAATTTTAATAAAGTGATGTTTTTATGATTTTGGTCTAATTAGTAATATTTTAAGAATAAATTAAATGGATGAAATCTGATTGTGCTAAGATAGATCTGTACGGATCATATGATCCTTAAGGCCAAAATATACAAGGGCCATAATTTTTAGATCAATCTAACAATCAGATAGGCCACATTAGTCAGATCTAAAAGTGTTTAATAAAGGAATCTTAGATTTTTGCGCAAGTGTTGGTATCACTTGGCGTAGAAGGTCGAGATGGGCCATCGGTGTATGTGTGGTTAGATCCACACCATCCATCTAATGTGTAGAGGCAAAACATGATAATACCTCAAGAATTTGAATGATCTAACCATCCGATGGATCACCCCGATCAAGTAATTATCATTCAATTTTATAATCTTAAAAATGAGAAAAAAAATAGAATAGAAATTTTAATTATTTGATTATTTTGGATCTGGCCACCTAGGATGTTAATCAGAGGTGGGCCCCACCATGTAATAAAAACATATGAATAATAATGTTGTTGATATAACTGATAGGATTTCTGAATTCAAACCAACATAATTACCCTGTGGATTCTACACTACCAGACTTAGGTGAGTAACCCAACTTGTCTCATAATTCATTAAAATTAAAATAAATCATTGTGATTGTTTGATTGATTTACTGGTTTGAATATTTTGATATGATAATTGTACGATAAATTTATATGTGAATATATATTTTAATCGAGACAACTATGCCAAATATGAAAAATATGCATTTACATATCATCCCTCATTCATTGCATTGCATAATGCATGGTCGATCCTAGGGGCCCTCCCTAGAAGAAATGTCGATCCTGGTAGAGCGTTACCAGATGCGGGCTATGCCCAAGCCTACCGAAAGGTGGAAGCCTACCCAACGGGTGGATGCGGGTTGACGACTTCCAACCCAAGTAGATGGACGATCACCCCATCTGATGCATTCATACCCCATTTTACATCATTGTACATGTATTTTTGTATTATTTTAATTGATATGATTATGAACCATGCTGGGTTATATCACTAAGCCTGGCCAGCTTATATTTTTTATTGATGGAAAAACCGTACAGATGTGAATGAGGGTGGGCCGGTGGCTCAAAAATAGGAATATGTGGTCAAGCTAGAAAGGACTTAAGGGACACGTGACCCTACTTGACAAAAGAAGAAGTTGCAGCCTTAGACTAGTCATGATATTTTTACTTTAATTATATTTAATTTTCTTAGATTGTAAATTAATTCTTTCAAGTTGTTGGACATGTTTATTTCATTTCATAAGATCCTAATTGAGAGGGTCCTTAGTTATGTTTATGATTAATTATTACAATAAATGATCGTTTCTTATTTTTGAGATGTTGTTGAGTATGAATGGAATGTAAATCTACGGTAGAGCTAGTAGGTAAATGAATAATTGTATAATTGAATGAAATTAGTACACTCAGTGTACGTGTCATGGGCCGAAACTCAGGTCTAAGGGTGCATACTCTGTATACACTAGAGATGTGGACACATATATGGCAGTTGAACGGTAACTTATCATCCAACTAGTTACATGGGAGACCTTTTTTTTTAATAACCTACACGATGCAATCAGACACTAGACACGTGGCTTGCATGTAACAGAATCCAAATCGTCCAAATAATGGGACCCACTATAAATGGGATAGAGCTCCAAATTTACATTCATTAGACAATTCTAACCTTTAATCAATAGACATTTTCTTGTTGATTTGGACCATCGAAGATTTCTCACTAAAACGGTCCATCAAATGTCCACGAATCAACCAGTTAAGATTATATGCTAAATGATGATCCTTCGATACTGGGTCCACTACTTGGACAATTCAATTTAAGGTACATGTGTGCCACGTGTAATGATACTGACCGTACATGGGACGTAGCCACACCATCAGATTGACTCGGCAATGCTATTTGCTGAGCTTGGAATTCAATTCAATGCACATCTACTTTGTTGAATTTGAATATGTTGTTTTGACCGTTCATTAGAAGTCCACCGATCAGTTAGTTATGAGCTACGTTCATTAGAGGTCATGGTTCGAATCTACGATTCGTGTAACGATTCGGATCCACGGTTTGAGGTTTGGATCTACGGTTCGTGTAATGGTTCGGATCAACGGTTCGGTTCGGTTATACAGGGCCCTAAACTGGAACCGATCCGTAATCAATGGTTATGAGAATTTTGGAACCGGAACCGGACCATTAGCACCCTAAAACCGAACCAAACTGGACTAATCCAACGGTTCCGATCCGATTACACGGTTCCTACAGTTCGATGTGTACCCCTATATATGATATATATTTTAGACTTACTATGGTGAATACATTTATTTTAGACTATTTTACGGTGTTTAGTTTAATTCCATGGCCATTTGGATATTAGATACTACACAAAAAACTTTCACGTTTTCACCGAGCGAAAGTAACCTCCCAAATATCGGAAATTGAGTCTGTACTCTAACTCTTGAAATTCGGGAGTTACGGGTACTAACATACGTGTCGGACAGCTGACTAGTGCATGCGTACGGTTGCTCTTATGTTGATTGGGGACCATCCGAATGCGGTCGGCCCACCTGATGAGTGGACCACCCTGGATTTTCTGTAGGTCCATTTTCATGATTGGATCTCTACATTATGTGTTTGCCCGGATGATCCAGACGTTTGACAGGTTGTCACATGATGGCCACTTCACGAGTTTCTGACCGTTCACTTGGGTGGGGCCGGATGTTCCTAGCGGTCTGGTCAAATTGATTTTGCACTGAGAAGGTGGATTTGGTGCTCTCTTTCACGAGATCCAATGCCACCCATTTGGAGGCATTGGATGGTTGGATATCCGATCAAAGCGATTTTGGGTTTATGGCATGATGGCGCAATACCTGAATTTCCTACTAGGGAGCCTGCACAACCAAAAACTTTGTGGGGTCCACCGTTATGTTGGTATGACATCCACTCCGTCCATCATTTCTTTCAGCTTATGATAGGCGTGAAAACAAAAACCAGGCGGATACAACACTCAAGTAGGCCACACCACCGGGAAATTGAGGATGGGGACGCTCACCATTGAAACCTTCCTTGGGCCCACCGTGATGTTACATCCATCCAATCCGTTAATAAGGTAATTCCCACCAGGATGAAGAAAAAAAAAAAAGAAAATCCAATATCTGGTATCAGAAACTTCAGTGGGCCCCAAGAAGGCTGCAATGGTAGCCGTCCTCATCCCTACTTTTCCCTGTGGTGTGGCCCACGGTTTTGGATCTGTCTAATTTTTGGACTCATCACCTAAAATGAGCTGGAACATATGATGGATGGACTGGATGTCACACACACGTCAAGGTGGGCCATACCAAGCTTTCTGTCGCCCACCTAAATTCGAGTCCGTGATGCACGTTGAATGAACCGTTGCGATCTCGTACACGTGGGCCAGGACGCTTTTCAATTGAGCACACGAACGTCTTTTTGTTCTCCAACGACGTGTAAAGCTATACCTGGAAAGATGTGCAGAGGGTGGGCCATGAATTATTGAAGTGATCAGTTCATCGCGACAAACAGTACGTCGGCGCACACCGATCTATGATAAAGGGTGGCCCACTGTCCTGCAGTAAAAGGACCATCCGCTATCTTGTATTTGATATAAAGGCCAAAGCACTGCTTCATGATGGACGGTCCATCTTGTCCTTCCTTTCTAAAACTCTTTTTTAAGCATGTAGGGGTAGTGTAACCTCCATGAGTACTCTCTGGCGTTTGATTCACGCAAGAGAACCCCACATGTGGTCACGTAGAATTTCAAGTTTCATAAGTCCAATCCACCAGTCAGTGGGTGTGAGTTTTTAATATGTGCCCATCGACAGCAGAGGACGCTAGATGGACGGTCCAGATCTTGTGCACGTGTACCATGTGTACGGTGATAACGTGCTTGATGATTAATTTGAGTAGAAGCTAGAGCATCCAATGCCTATAAATAGGAATATGCTTTTTTTAAAAGCCAAGATCTGTGAGGGGGCACTTTGGTCATTTAAATAATCAAACCTACGTAGCGGGACGAAAAGCTGTGTGGGGCCCACCTTGATGTCTGTTTGATATACACTCCATCCATGAGTTTCTCCGCATCACGTTAGAATCCAAGAACAAAAATTAAGGCGGATCCAAAACTCAAGTAACCCACACCACAAGAAACAGTCGGGAACAGACATCCACCGTTGGAACCTTCTTGGGCCCACCAAAATTCTGGATGAGCCTGATCTTTGTGTTTTTCCTTCATCCTGGTTGGACTCACCTTATGAAGAGTTTTGCATGAACTATAAACATGAAGGTGGCCCTCACAAAGTTTTCAATGGTGGCCATCCCCATCCCCACTTTTTCCTTTGGTGTGGCCCACTTGAAAATTGGATCTGCCTCATTTTTATTCTTCCGTTCAAAAATGACTTTTGGAAACTTATGAACGGAGTGGATGTTATAAAGACATCACGCCCACAGATCTTTTTGTTCCACTGGCATCTGGAAATTCGCGTCCAAGTACCGAAGCTTTGCTGGCTCACTAGCACCATTTTCACGCGCGTCCTTTCCACGCAGTACACGTGCCAACCTGCCTAGTTTATGGGACATCCGTGTGGTGATAGAAGTGTCCCACCATAAATATGTGTATATGAAAAAAACAAAGGCTGGTCCATTCATCATTTGGCCACCAGTACATGGAAAGTACTTGCAACGGTCCATATTTAACAAACACGTGTGGCCGGCATTATCAATAGACAAATATGATAATTGTCCATGGACATCTTCATGGAAAAGACCACCTTATGGACTTATGGACTGCTCAGATATCACATATGCATCCGGTCTTTGGGCAGTGGTCCATCCACAAAGGGCGGTTCTGATACTCACGCACTCAGTAATTGTACAACTGACATTGTAATTCAAATCTAACCGTTCAAATCTCGGGCCCCACTGTAGATAGGTCATGACCCAAAATCAGTTTGCCTGCTGAATCCGTACAGTTAGCTGTTTTTCATTTTAAACCGTCATTTAGATGTCCAACAATAGGCCCGTTAGACCATTATCAGTGTGGTGGGGCCCACTGTTTTGACGGTTTACAGATCATATGCTTATTACAAGATTGCCCATGGCCCTATCGTGCCATTATGATGGAAAATAAAGATAATCATTTCATAAGTAGTCATTGAATTTCTGTGATCATAAAAATCTATGGTGGGAGGCTCATTAGGCAGACCAAATCATTCTCATTAGGCAGACCAAATCATTACCTTTCATATGTAAATATTACTTTTTAATTTTTGACATTCATTTGCATGGGTTTGATTTCCTTTTTGTATTATGTGGGAATCTATGCTTTTGATGTAAGTGAAACGGGGCATGTTTGGGAAAAGCAAATGTGCGGCCCACGTGTTAGGTCAATGGTCAAATCATTAATCTGAACCGTCCATTAGGTGAACAGGGGTGGGAATGGGCTGGCACGCAGGGCCCGGCTCTGGGCTTGTTAACTTGCAACGCTTAGCCAGATCAAACTTTTGGGCTTGGCTTGGGCTCGTGTCATTTTATCTCCACGTGTGTTCTATCCTACACATCCATTCCGATTGTCCGTTTGGCAACACATACATCTTGCAAGTGGACGGTTGGTTTTCATTTTTTATTTCTTTGTGCATGTGGGGTCCATTTGATCAATGCATGGATTAGGAATGTTCACCTTAAAAAATGGGTGCAGATTCGGTGGATTCTTGACTATGGGGCCCACCTTGATGTATGATCATTATATCCACTCCGTCCATCCCTTTTGACAGCTCCTTTTAGGGCATGATACCAAAAATGAAATATATCCAAATGTCAGATGGACCACACCACGGAAAACATTGGTGAATGACCATTAAAAACTTCTGTGGGCCACAAAGTTTTCGATCAAGCTGATATTTGATGTATCCCTTCATCCAGGTCTTTTTTTACTTTATCAACAGGTTGGATGGAAAATAAACATTCCAGTGCCCCCCAAGAAGCTTTTAATGGTGGGTATTCAATCAACACTGTTTCCTGTGGTGTGGTCCACTTGAGATTTGGATCATCTTCATTTTTTCAATCCGTAAAATGATACTTCAAAATGGATGGACAGAGTGGATATAAGGATCATACATCAAGGTGGGCCCCAGAGTCAAGGATCCACCGAAGCGGGCCCCTTCAAAAATTTGGGTTTGATCAATATTCGGGCTAGCCCAGGTCGGGACTAACGTGCAAGGACCATGACGGGTCGGGCCTTGTGTCTTGACTGTTCGGTGAGTATATCGACGAATGCTAACCGTCCGTTTGCCAGTCCACGTATGGGATGGTTATGGCCATCTGATAAAAATGTTTCCTGAGCCCAGGATCTACAGTACGGGTTTGCCTGGACTGGGCCTAAACACTCAGCCCATCACTGTTAATTAGTTCGATGGATCTAAACCAAACTATCGAGCCAAAGGTAAAAGATCTGGCCCAGCAACTAGAAGAGTTGAATGATCAACGGTTTAAAATTGTTCTCCATCCGCCACAAGCCTCATCATATTAACGGTTCAGATTGTTGAAACTCGAACTCTTAGCTAAAAAGTATCTCAACTACACGTGTATGCAGAATGGAAACCGTAACAAGTGTCTTTAAACCGTCCATTGTTTTTCTAAAAGAGTGGCCCACTTGATGAATGGAATGGATCAACAGACAGGGCCGGCCCATTTATCGTTGGCCCGTTGTGGCCACAGGGCCAATATTTCTAGTACAGGCCCAGTACTTGGGCCAATTTCAGGTTCCCAATCCTGGCCCATTGCCAACCCTAGCATCAACGGCTGGATCAGCCCAGAGAATTCGATAAACCCTATTATCCTTCTTCCTGGGCCGTTAACAGTGGGCCATGGTCCTTGGGCCGAAGCCATTTCATTGGCCATCTTTCTGCTCAGATACTGGGCTTGGAACATCCTTTGGGCCATTCTGCCATCAGGCTGTCAACGGTTTGGGCTTCAAGTTGGTTCGGGCCTGAGTTTTGAATGGCTGGCCTGGACAGATGACACACGTGTATAATATCCTGACCGTTCATCTCGAGTGTCCCACTGAGAATAGGCCATAGGTAAAAAATTACAAATATAGGAGCATTTTAGCCCTACCAATAGATGCATTTCCGAGTTACGGTCACCCTATCTTTATATACATGTAGCACATATGCAAAAGATCTGGACCGTTCATCCGTTGGTCATACCTTAGATGGTGCGCAGATCAAGTACACTGGTTCTGCGATCCTAGAAACTCAAAACGATGGTTGACATTGAATGGGAAAAAGTTCTTAAAACTAGGAATAGAATGATTTGATTGTGGTAAATTTTTGAGGTAAGGGACATCCACATATGGCCCAATAGATAAACGGTCTAGATCGTCTATATGTCTCTCATGTATATGGAAATAGAGTGCTTGATCACTAACTTTGATACATGAGTGTATCACGGAATGTTTTCCTTTTCATAAAACGGACATTCTATACCTTATCATAATTCTGTTTAGAGTATTTAATTACATAGTGTTTAATCAATCAACACTTCTTTCTGAGAAAACCTTTGATACTCTGGCGGAGTGGTACGGTTGATACACATGCAGTCAAAAATTGAAACATGTGGCATTTAAGTAATTTCAAATAACCGTACAAATAGTGGGACCCACCTGAGATGGGTCATAAACCGACAATTACGTTGAAACTGATCCTATAACTGGCCGATCAATGGATATGTAGGGGCTTCTAGAAGGAAAATAAGCCAACGGGCCTAATACAGCTTCAATTTTATGAACGATCTACAGTGGGGCCCACCATTCCGGCAGTTTTATGTGAGTTTCAAGCATCAGAATATCAATTGTCACGCCCCAAAATTCGGTACCCGAGTTGGCCAGACCCGACTCCGAATCTCAGGACATGATTCAATTTTAAACATTCACAACCACACTTAATTAAAACTCATTACAATAAACAATATTCATCAAATACAATCTTTAACTATTACAGCCTAAACTCACTTCTAAGTTCCTGCTATACAATTTATTATTATTATTTTTTTTAAAAAATACAAATACAGATATGGCTACCACTAAGCCGATGGTTAGATCCTCAGTCTGCTTCGCCTCGACTAAACTCCAAGACCTGAAACACTGTTATTTTGGGTATGAGCACAACCGCTCGTGGGATCTTATCCAACCAAATATGAAATTTCTAGATTTATATCAAACGAATAAATAATAAAAGTACTTTCTGAAATTCCAAAACATGAATCAAAATATTAAATATTTCATATGACATGAATGCGATGCTAGAATCATAAAGACGTACTGAATGCCACACTATCATGAATTCAAGAATAAAATTAAATAATCATCACATCTTACAACACCGTACCTAGGTGTATGACCACGTTGCATTAACGCCCATACACCTGTACCTCATGGTGAGGGACTCATTTATACGTTAGCTAGTCAGACTACTGCTCCAGTTGTACCTCTGACGTATGTCCGCGCACACAATTGTACTCATACGCCGTACACAAAGGAGACTCCGAAGGATCCAACGGGTTCTAGGGTCTTTCACCCAAGGGACACGATTGCCCTACTTGCTAGCTTTAGGGTCTCTCACCCAAGGGACACGATTGCCCTACTTGCTGGCTTTAAGGTCTTTCACCCAAGGGACACGATTGCCCTTCTTGCTAATACCACAATCATTTCCTCATTTTTCTTTCTTTTTCTATAATTCCGTAATCAGTAGAGATGAATGCATGTCATGAATTATTCCAAAATCAGTAGCGAAATAATTTAATTATTTAAATCCCAATACAACAATGCAAGTTCTATACAAATGTGCAGAAATTTGATGCCGTAAAAATTCAATTCCTGAAATTTACTGAAACATCAAGCTATTTTCTTTGCATAAAAAAAAGGAAAACCAAAATTTAGATTCAAATTATTAATATTATTTTAAACCAATTAATTTAAATCAATTACTTTAACACGGATTTAAGGTCTAAATCTTAAATTAAATTTCAGAAATAAAAGTTAGATTAAAATCTAACTCTACAAGTTAATCAGATTCAGTAAATGCTAAAATTTAGAAAAGTAGATATTACGTATAAAGGAATTTGACAATATTAATTTGAAGTCATTATTTTAAATAAATAAAATCAGAAAGTTCATAAATGGAGGAGAATCACCCACCTGATATTTGGACCGTCGATTTCTGGACTAAACCATACGCCCACGACTTACTTAGCGTCGCATGCTAGACCTGACCCACGCTTACGCTCTCAACGAGTTTCTCCCACTGACGCAACACATAGCATTAAGTTGCTGTCTACACTCGCTGGATGCGTGAGAAGTTGAGTTTCAGGACACCATCTACCAAAAGAAAATAACACCTAAGTGATCTATTTAATGAATGGTTTAGATTTCAGGTTAGTCTATTTAACCATAGCTGTTTCCAATTAAGGTTTTCTACTGTTTGTGTTGTTGGGCTGATATGGTATGTAAGATAAATTACTGTTTTACCATCTAAAATATCAACAATATAAATTTTTATTTCTAATTAATAATTTTAGATATCATTTTATTAAAACTTTAATAATTTAAATACTTAAATAAAATATTATTTTTACTATTATTTAATTTAGGAATTACACTGAAATAATGTACAAGAAATTTTATTTAAATTCTAACTTTAATTAAATTATTTTTTTTACTTAAATAATGTTAAATATTAGCATCAAAATATTTATTATTTTTATTCACTAAATTATAAAATTAAAATTTTTATTTTATTTATCACATAAACTTGACAAATACACACACACACACACATATTGAAATAACTTGATTATTTTATAACAAATTTTAAATTTCTCTTTGATGATTCATTGTGAATGTATATTTAGGTTTAATCGATAAATTATTTAAATTTTAATTTAAATAAAAAATTTTAACTACAAACAAAAGATTTTTTTTTTTTTAAGTTAAAAATCTAATATTATACTTTATTAAAATTTTAATTTAATAAAGTTTTAAATATACATTAATCACTAAAATTCCAAAATATAGAAATCTAATCAATTTAGTTTCAATTCCAAAATTTTAAAAATTTTCTTAAACTTAAGTTCATTTAAATTTAATTTAATTAACTCTTCAAATTTTAGAATTAAATTTTGGATTTTAATTTTTTAACAAAAATTATCACACTGATTTATATAATATAACATTCATAATGTAATTAATTTATTATTTAATAATTTAAAATTTATTATTATTATTATTTTTATCTAACTATTTAAATCTAAATTCAGAATTTTATTATTATTTATTTTTAAATCTAAATTGAATAAGGTTAAGGAAGATATTAGTTTGGACTTTGGATACTATTATTATTATATAAATTATTTGTTACAACATTATTTCAGTATAATTAACCTTGTTTTATAATTGACTATCTAAATTAATAAATTTACTTTTGTTTGATACATTTAATATAATTATTATATTACTTTTATGTTAAATTGTTAATATCATCATTTACATAATTTATTTTTTTTTAAAAATAATAATAATAAATTATATTTATTACAACTTTTATATATTATCAAATAAAACTTTTCTATTTTGTTACTTATAACATAATCTTATAAATAATATTAAATACTTATGTATTAATTATATAATATAATGTTATCTTACACATATTTACTTTAATTATGTTATATATTTTGTCATTATTTTTTTTTTTGTAACCTACAATTATATTGTATTACTACTATATTATTATGAAACATAATATTTATATTTTACTATACCTTAATAATCTTATAAATCTTTTTATTTTATTTTTATTTTTTAAGATATAGTGGGTCCCATTAACAATAATTTAAATCTAATACAATTTATAATTTGTTATTATTATTATATATTTTTATTTTATTTTCATAATCATATTTACTTATATATACTTATCCATCTTACATCACTTATATTCACAATTCTGCATAATGAATCATCAATACTTTAAATAATTAATTATATGTTCTGTTTGTACTGTAAAATATTGTAAAATATTATAATTTATTTGAAATTTAATTTAAAATTTTTACTATTTTTTTTTCTTAACAAAGCATTTAAGAATTAATAAAATAATTTTAAATAAACTATTTATTTTATTTTATTTTATTTGTATATAATTTATTTCAGTATTAAATATTTAAAAAAGAATAAAATAGAAATTCCTAAATACGTAGATTCCCTACATAAAAAATAAAATTAAATTAACTAACAATAATATATCTACGAAAATTTGGATTAAATAGATATAATAAAATTGAAAATGGTAAATTTCATGTTAAGATCACCTACCTTAAAGTCTGATGATCCGGCCCCGCTTTGATCTCTCTCTCTTGATTTACAGAGCTCTCTCACTCCTTCACTCATTTTTTTTTTGATTGATTCTTTCAATTCTTTCTCTCTCTCTCTCTTTTTTATAAAAGGATGCGTAATGGAATGGATGAGTGAGAATTTTTGGACGGTTTCATTTAGTGGGAGGTTCGGCGGCCATTACCGTACAAAACGGAAGGAAAGTGGAGAAAGTGGTTTAATCGTGCGGAAGATATAACTTTCATTTTTTATTTTATTTTTATTTTTTAAGATATAGTGGGTCCCATTAACAATAATTTAAATCTAATCCGTCCATCATCTCGGCCTGGCCAAGAGAAGATATAAAGCAAAAAAATGAGGCTGATCTGAAACTCAGGTGGGCCACACACAAGCGGACGGTGGGGTTGGTTCCCACAAAAAAAATGGGTTGTTCTCGATTTTTATTTTATTTTTTAACAACAATCTAGTGGTTAAGATCAGATTAATCTGCACAGTCAATAGTTGATGTTGGCTAGATTTGGATTAGTTAATATTTAAACACGTGGTCTTAAGTATATGAATTGAGAGAGTGCATTATAAATAAACTTAAATATATTTTACCAAAATCATGTAATCATTAATGACATTAATTAATAGTTCACACTAAGCAAAACGATCACACATCAACGGTCATAATTTACATGAGCCGATAGATGCATGTGTGCATGAGTGCGTGGATGTATGCATGGGTCTATGTGTGTATACTCCAATGAAGGCAATTGTACATACATGTATGTGTACGCACGTGTACCAAAATTTTGGATCATTACCATCAAACTTCCGGATGCAATTGGCTGGTGACCCTCCCACCACCAACCTCCATGATGGCAGGACTTTTTAGGGTCCTCCATGATGTATGTGTTTCATCCACACCGTCCATCCATTTTTCCAGCTCATTTTAAGACAGAATCTAAAATTGAAGCATATCCAAAGCTCAGGTGCACCACATCACATTAAATAGTGGAGAACACCTTCCATTAAAAACTTCATGGGGACCACAAGTTTTGGATCTATCTTATATATCTTTTCCCTCCGTCCATGTTGTGTGACATATCAATGGGTTGAATGACAAATAAACATTGTCGTGGCTTCACAGAAGTTTCAATTGTTGACGTTGTTATCACTGGTATTTCCTATGGTGTGGTACATTTAACTTTGCATATGCTTCAATTTTAAGCCCTAGGAATAAAATGAGCAGGCAAATTAGTTGAATGGCATAAATAAAACTACGGGTGTACACCGGCTTGAACCGAGTCGAGCTGGCCTCAGCTCAACTCAGCTTGGCCACCAGTAGACCCCAGCTCGAACTCGGATCGGCTCGGCTCGGTCCTTGAGCTTGACTAGCCAGCTCGGCTCAGTTTGGTCAGCAGCTCGGGCCAATTCGAGCTGAGTTCAAGCCAAAATCGAAACTCTGTGGCATTTTCACAAGCACATGCTGTACACTTTCAATTTCTCACTGTATGTAAAATGGCAACAACTATTTATAAGTATTTCATCAAACACTTTGTAGGCAACATCAAAATCAAGAAAAAATGATATTTGTTTCATGTACATACCTTTCTTGCCGTTAGCTAGCTGACACTTCGTTGAGTCATTTCATCAAACACTTAGTGAGTAACATCAATATCAAAGTAATCGAGTAACCGAACTAGTTCAATCCGAGTTTAATTTGAGTTGGGGTTCGATCCGAGGCAAGTTGAGCTCGAGCAAACTCGATCTCTGATCAAAATATTTTCGAGCTCAAAAAATCAGCTCAACTTGGCTCGAACTCATGTAACGTCTCATCCAACCAGTACAGTGTCCTGGGGCATTCACATAGGATTTTCCGTAAGACCATTCGTTTAAACCACTCGCGGTGGGATACCACAAGTTAATTAACTTAGAATTAACCCATTAGAATAGACCAGACGGTCATGAGAGGACCCGGTGGGGGCCGTCAAGCCAGATGACTCGTCTGCACTTAGCAACAGCCCGTACGGGCTATACCGCGACGCGGGAAGGTCAGAAAATTATAAAAATTCAGGGAAGCATAGATCTCACTGGGCTTGGGGACCATCGCGGACCACGGACCCGGTGGACACCCAGAAGTGGGATCTGGCACTGGCTAAATGCACCCCACCAATGCCAGGATCGGAATCTGGCACTTGCAAATGAAACCGAGATACCAGGCTATCCAGCCGTCGGATCTCTTCTACATTTACGGTGAAGGTCTAATGAATTTTCCTACACCCGTCCACAAACTCTGGGACCCGATCGAGGAGCGGTGACCGTTGATCGCAAATCGGACCCGTACGACCAAACCCCAGATCCGATCGTCCCCAAATTTTGCATGGCCCTTCATCGGGCCATGGAGCAGCTATCCTATAAATTTCATGGCCAGAGGGCCACCAGAACCGCTCCAATCACCGGAATGGCCCCCACAGGGCCATTTAAAGATCGGAACCGTTGACTCAAACCCCATAACCGTTCATCCGTTTGTTCCCAAATTTTATATGGCCCCTCATTGGGCCATAGGGCACCTACCCACCAAATTTGGTGGCCGGAGGGGTGTTAGGGCCGCCCCTAGGCCAATATGGGGTCCCAGAGGGCCATTGTGGGCATTTAAAGAAACTTAAGGCCAAAGGGCCCAAGTCTAGGAAATAAAGCCCTAGCTCTCTCATAACTCCCTCCTTTACTACAACCACCAAGGAGTAAAGAGAGAGAGAGAGAGAGCAAAGGAGCAAAGGAGAGAGAAGAGAGTGTGAAGGAGAGCTAGGAGGACCCTAAATCAAGGTGGGGCCCAACGAAATCAAACCACACAACTCCCTACATCTTCTCCAAGAAGAACCCCTCATCCACGAGCGCCCTTTTCACTCCGTTAATCATCTAGGTAAGATCCATCACCCATTTTCGTTGAAACCCATGTGATTGAGAAGGGATTTGCTTGGGTTCTAACATACAAATGTTGTTGTAGGGATTCCGGCCGATCAACCCCCGAAATCCACCCTCCTAGGTCGATCCCACGCCTTCTACAAATTCGAAGGTGCGGACTATTGTTCTTAGGTGGCCTAGCACTAATTTTAGTACGAGCTTAATGATTTTGATTGCTTGTATGTTATATTTGAAAGTCTAGGAAAACCTTAGGAATTGTATGTTTGTTGAAATTGTATGGATTTGCATGTTTGGCTCTCTCATGATATTGTTCGTGTTTCTCACATGATTTTGTGTATGAATGATTACATGCTCATGCCGTGTTGATTTTTTTCATATATTGTTGCTTCATATTATGTATGATTTCCTAAGATGGAGGAAGTGCTTAACTTCCTCATACACCCACATCTCACATGCATTTGTTTCATGATATTGTTAGCCTTGCTTGCTATGAGAATTTGAATTGTATGTGAGAAGTATGTAGATATGATGTTGTTTATGCTAGATGATATATTGGTAGTCGGCATGCTATAAATCACTAGTTGTACCCTTGGGTTGGTCAGGAACAGGAGGAGAGCAAAGGTGGTTCCGTTGGAAGGACCGCCTCGAGGCTAAACCTATGGGTTTGGGCGAGTGCGCGTGGGTGATAGTAGTTAGACTACATGGGTTGCTTGCACCCAATGTCGTTCTATCATGTACTTGCCTGGACTCGTGCGGTCTAGTATATGGGCTGACTAACCTTGTTTGTTAATTCTGTTTGCTCACCTATGTATGGAACCTGATCCACCCTACAACCATTGTAGCTCATCAATAACCCATTTGAAACTGGTCCACGGCCTCGTGAACCGGGCATGGTGGAATGGGACACTGTGTCCGAGTTGTCGGCTTACGCTGAGGTACCGCGCCTCCCCATGGTGACCACAAGCGATCCCTTTCTCTCGGCACTCCTCATGTGCTTGAAGTCGGGGATGAGGAACCCGACGGGATCATGGACAGCGGTGTCTTGGCCTCATGCGTTAGGGGGTCTTGGCCTCGCAACTAGTTTAGGGCATTGATAAGTAAGGTGTACCAGATTTTTCAACCTGCTGGATGAATGGACTTAACTAAAAACTTGGCTAACACGATCGCATCGCATCGCATTAATTAGGGTGGCGACTCGGCAGTCGAGGTCGCTCTAAGGGAGTGTTGTCATACGCGATCGTTAGATGGAGTCGCTCGAGGGAGCGTTGTGGCGAGGACATGCATCATATCACCCTGCATATATGCATTATAATAAGTATTGCTAGGTGTTGATGATTGGTTGCTTTTCATTAAGTTCATATTATAATTGATGCTTGTTATAACTTGAGACTAATAGCACCCATTGAGTTGATCATTCACTCTCACTCTAGGACGGTGTTTTAAAACACCAACCAGACCCGTTCATAGATACAGGTGTCTCAAGGCTGGAGGAGCTTGGCGAGGCAAGCTTTGACGAGGAAGACAAGCTATCCTATTTCCAGTTGATTGACGGCTCTCCATCGGCTTGATGGGCAGGATTGGGATTACTGAGTAGTGGGCTCAGCCTTATTCTTTTTGGGCATAGTATTCTTTTGTTGTTTTGGTTGAGCAACGCCTTGTGCGACCCATTTATATTTTTGGACATGTATACATGATAGACTTCTTGACTATCGCGGACCGCGGACCCGGAAGACGCTCAGGATCTGGCACTGACTAAAAGCACCCCACCCATGCCAGACCAAATCAGGCGCTGCAAATGAAACCAAGGTTCCAAGCACCACCATCGGATCTCTTCCATATTTACGGTGGAGGTCTAATGGATTTTCCTACACCCGTCCACCAACTCTGGGACCCGATCGTGGGTCGGTGACCGTCGATCACAAATCGGACCCGTACGATCAAACCACAGGTCCGATCGTCCCCAAATTTTGCATGGCCCTTCATCGGGCCATGAAGCATCCATCCTAGAAATTTCATAGCCTGAGGACCATCAGAATTACTCAAATCACCAGAATGGACTCCACAGGGCCGTTTAAAGATCAAAACCGTTGACTCAAACCCCACAATCGTCCATCCGTTTGTTCCCAAATTTTACACGGGCCCTAATCGGGCCATAGGGCACCTACCCACCGAATTTGGTGGCCAAAGGAGTGTTAGGGCCACTCCAACTCTAAAAGGGAGACCTAGTAGGCTATTTTGGGAATTTGAGGGAACTTAAGGCCAGGAGGCCCAAGTCTAGGGAATAAACCCTATCTCTCATAACTCTCTCTCCCATTTGCTACAACCACCAAGAGAGAAGGAGAGTAAAGGAGAGTAAAGAGGAGAAAGAGAGAAGAAAAGGATTCAAGGTGGACCTTTGAACAAGTGGGTTCCCAAGAGAGCCAACCCTTCCAACTCCCTACCTCTCTTGCAAGGAGAAAACTCATTTCCTTAGCTTCAACAACCGCCCGTGGGTTGCCTAGGTGAGGTTTTCACCCATCCTTCTTGAAATCCATGTAATAAGGTGGGTTTGGTTTAGAATTCTAACATGCAATAACTTGGTTTAGGGATTCCGACCGATCGACCCGAAAGCCCTCTTTCCTAGGGCGTTTTCCGAATCTCCAACGAGCCATAGGTGCGGACTATTACTCCTAGGTGGCCTAGCACCAATTTCAATATGAGTTTAATGATTATAATTGCTTGGTTGATGCATTTAAAGAGTGTAGAGAAAACCTAGGAATTTATGTCTATTTTAATGGTATAGAATTGTATGTTTTATTTGATTTCCTCACATGATGTTATTCTTGCTTCTTACATGACTTGTTGAAATTTGATTATCGCTTGTGGATGACTTGTTGAATTGCTCATATGATGATGCCCTATAGTATGTGTGCCTTATTAATTCTTATGTAGTTGTTTCTATGAGTTATAGGAAGTGAGCAACTTCCTCACCAACACACACAACACACATGCACCATTGCTCATAAACTGCGTTAGCTTGCTTATTAGACGAATCTGAATTATATGATTGAGGTGTGAGAACATGATTATGATTTTTGCTAGTTGATAGCTCCGTCTGTTGACATGTTGTGAACTACCATCCAAACCTTAGGGTTGGTCAAGAAAACAATGAGAGTTAAGGTGGTCTCGTTGGTAGGACCGCCGTGAGGCTAATCCCATGGATTTGGGCGAGAGCGTGCGGGCGACTGTAGTTAGACTACATGGGTTGCTTGCACCCGATGTCGTTCCGCCATGCCCTTGCTTGGGCATGTGTGGTCTAGCCTACTATCTGACCAACCGTTGATTGTTACCCCTGTTTGCTCACACTTGTATGGAACCCGGGACACCCTACAACCGTTGTAGCTCATCGATAACCCACTTGAAATGGGTCCACACCTCGTGAGCCGGGCATAGTGGAATGGGACACTATGTCCGAACTGTCGGCCTACGCTAGGGTACCGCGCCTCCCCGTAGTGACCGCGAGCGATCCCTTTTCTCTTGGCACTCCTCATGTGCTTGAAGTCGGGGATGAGGAACCCGACGGGATCACGGACCGTGGGGCCTCGGCCTCACGCATTGGGGGGTCTTGGTCTCGCAACCAGTTTAGGGCGTTGATACGTGGGGTGTACCAGAATCTCCAATCTACTGGATGAATGGACCTAACTAATAACTCGGCTAACACGAGTGCATTACATCGCATTAGTTAGGTTGCGACTCGGCAGTCGAGCGCACTGAGGGAGTGTTGGCATTGGCGATCGTTAGATGTTGTCGCACGAGGGAACGTTGTAGTGAGGGCATGCATCATTTTCATGCTGCATACATGCGCATTAATAAGATTACATAGACTTACGTGAATGTCTGCTTTTCATTAAGATCCTATTAAAATTGTTGCATGTGATAACTTGAAATTCATAGCACCCACTGAGTTGATCACTCACTCCCACTCTGGGACGGTGTTTTAAAACACCAATCAGACCCTTTCGTAGATGCAGGTGACTCGGGATTAGAGGAGCCTGGCGAGGCGTGCCTGGACGAAGAGGTCGAGCTGTCATACTTCCAGCTGATGTTCGCCGCCTGCTTGAGGGGCGGGATTGGATGGCTGGGCAATGGGCTCAGCCTCATTGTTTTTGGACTTAATATTCTTTTTGTTGTTTGGGTTGGGCAACGCCATGTGCGACCCATTTATATTTTGGACTTGTACATATATATGTCGAACCTCTTCCATTTCAGTAGACTTGCACGTTCATGTTCATGTTCAGAGAATTTCAGGCTGCGCAACTTAAACAGATTAAATGCAAATTAATGAAAATCTGTAATGGTGACTCTCGGGGACTCGGGAGTTGAGCGGATGCGCAACCCCGATTTCCAGGGCGTTACACAGGGCTGGAGGAGCCTAGCGAGGTAAGCTTCGAGGAGAAGGATGAGCTGTCCTACTTCCAGATGATGGATGGTTCTCCGCCAGCTTGAGAGGCGGGATTGGATTGCTGAGCAGGGGGCTCAGTTCTATTCTTTTTGGACTTACTATTCTATTTTGTGGTTTTGTTGGGTAGCGCCATGTGCGATCCTTTTATTCTTTTAGACATGTATATAGATATATATTTGATCTCTTTCATTTCAGTAGACCTGTGTGATTATGTTCATGTTCCAGAAAATTTCAGGCTACGCAATTAAATCGGATTAAATGCACATTAATGAAAATCGGTTATAAATGACTCTCGGGAACTCGGGAGTTGAGCGTATGCGCGACCCTCGACTTCCAGGGCGTTACAACTCAGCTTTGAACCGAGTCGAATCAAGCTTTTTTTAGTCAAGTTGAGCAAGCTAACCAACCTAACTTAATTCGTGTACACCCCTAGATAAACACATAAACATCACTGAGAGCTTTATAGTTTTATCACCATGAAAGTCTAATCGGCATCCACATATATGGGATACTCTTTAGGGTCCACCATGATGTATATATTTTATCCATGCTGTCCATCCACTTTTGTTAAATCATTTTAGGATGTAAGGAAAAAAGCACAAGGATAGATCAAAAGCTCAAGTAGACCACACAATAAAAAAACACTCACCAATAAAAATAGATCAAGAGAAGTTTTGATCAATATAACCTTATAATTAAGTTCGATGGCAAATGCATGTCAAGGTAGGCCTTAGAAAGATTTCAATGATCGGTCGTTATCACTGCTCTTCATTATGGTGTGGTCCACTTGGTCTTTAGGTCTGCCTCTTTTTTGTGCTCATTCTATAAAATGATCAGTCAAAATGGATGTACTGCATATATCAATTCACATCTACTAGAATGAGCTTGGAGCTGATGCTGTGCAAGTGTCATTATCCATCACCTCCATGTCCCCCTACGGGACGCTGGGAGTCATCCTAGAAGTAAATATGCGGGGCTGAACATGATGCATGTGTTTTATTAACGTTGGTCATTCATTTTGCCAGATCATTTTAGGATGTGAGCTGGAAAAGGTAAACTAAGGTTTTAGTGGACCACACCATAAAAGCAATGGTAATAATGTGCCCACCATTAAAATCTTTTTAGGGCTCACCCTGATATTTCTTTACCATCCAACTTATTCAAAAATTCATATCGATATAAATTGAAAGAAAACACAAATTCCTGCTTAACCGAAACTTCTGAGGAGTTTATATATATATATATATATATATATATATATATATATATATATATATATATATATATATATATATATATATATATGATAAGTATTAAATAGTAAGAAGTTGATGAATTAGCTCACTCGACTTGACTCTAAAAAGCTCGACTCGGTTCAAAACTAAGTTCAAGCTGAGCCAAGCTGATTTTTTTAGCTCAAAAAAATTTCAAAATGAATTCGAGCTTGCCTAAGCTCGACTCGACTTGGATTAAACCCCAACTCAAATCGAACTCGGATCGAACTAGTTTGGTGACTCGATTACTTTGATATTGATGTTGCTCGCCAAGTGTTTGATGAAATAACTCAACGAAGTGTCAGTTAGTAGCAGGAAAGGTATGTATATGAAACAAATACTTTTTTTCTTAAATTTGATATTACCTACAAGGTGTTTGATGAATTACCTGTAAAACCATTGTTGCTGTTTTACATTTGCTTATGTTTTACATAAAGTGAGAATTTGAAGGTGTAGTTCATTTGTTTGTAAAAATGTTGCGCAGGTAAACTTAGTTTGATCTTGGCTTGAACTCGGCCCAAACTAGCCTGAGCTACTAAGTGAATCGAGCTGAGCTGGCCAGTCAAGCTCGAGGACCAAGTCGAGCCGAGTTCGATCTGTGCCAAGCTCAACTCGATTCACCTTGTGTATACTCCTGATGAGGGGCATCCAATTCTTATTGTGTGGTCCACTTAAGTCATCAATGGGCTCATACTCTAAAGTATGCTGGCAAAATAGATGGACGGTGGGGAAGAAAATACATACATCACCGTCGGCCCACTAAGCCCTTGCCTGGACAAAGTCGGTCGACGCAGGGGCAGGACGCCGTCCGCGTCCATGAGCATGAAACTCACGCGACAAAGTCAAAAGGTGGACCTGGGGCAAACGTCATTATCTGTCGCCTCGCTTGGGTGGTTGCGATTTGACCAAAGAGACTACTAGAGTAAAAAATTACTATCCTCATGCACTCGGTCTGTACAGGCAGCGCCAATCGTACAGTGATCCAGACCGTTGATCTGATTGGGTCCAATATGGATGAGGGAAACCTCATAAATTTCGTAGTTTGGGTTTGTATAACCCTTCAACCAATGGGCAAAGAATAGATGGTTAAGAGAAAATATCGATGGTCCGAAAAGAAGGCGAAAGTTTAGATAGTAGGTAGCTTAGTCTGGAAGATCTCTGGGGCCCATCACATCAATGGTCCGGATCACCTATCCTTGGGGCCTGTTTTTCTGAATAGATGCATGTGAACACCATTCACATTAGGTGGCATCAGGACCCACTGGCCCTCTCTTATCTCCAATGTTCAACGAGTCGTTGGCACGTTGCACGTCATGCTGACCCAACGTGGGTCACTGCATGGGCCCCACTTGGATATATGTTTAGGGCGCAGCTTCTGTTGATCCCTTACGGTGGGGCCACTATGATGCATGTGCTTTACATCCATGACGTCAATCCATTTTGACAGCTCATTTTAGGGCAGGATCCCAAAAATGAAGCAGATCCAAAGGCCAGATGGGCCATACCACAGGATACGGTAGTGATTGAACATTAAAAACTTCTTATGTGCAATATAAGTTTTGGATCAAGCTGATATTCATGTGGTACCTTCATCCAAGTCTTTGTACCTTATCAACATGTTGGATGGCAATTAAACATTCCGGTGGACGGCCCAAGAAGGTTTTCAAGGGTGGGTATTCAATCACCACTGTTTCCTATAATGTGGTCCACTTAAAATTTGAATATACATCATCTTTTTATGGTCAGGATCATCAACCGCTGTAGTTTTTGGACCGTAGTCCATCCAGGGCAATGTCCCACTCTTGAACGATTCCGGTCATGCATCACATGGGCCCCATCAACATCAACAATGGTTGGCCTCTTTAGTCAACACCCTCGTGGACACGGTTGACAGCTGTCCCATACACTAAATTCAACGGTGAATAAATTGTATTAATGGCGAGATAGATGGCAGGTACGGTTCAATCCAGACCGTTCCCCTCTTAAGTCTCAAGTAAGCCATGGGACCCACCAGTGACCACACTCCCCCATAAGAAAAGCTAGCTTATGTTGCCGTCAAAATAGTAAAGAGAAATTGCAGGTTGCAGATGGGTCGACAACTGCATCCTAGTCTTATATATATATATATATAGAATGAGCTGTGGGGGGCATCCTCAGAGAGGGTAGTATGGAAGTTGACAAAACAAAATGTATACTTGAAGATAAGTTTAAGGCTCTTTTCAATATTGATATCTAAGGTTTAAATTGAGTTGCAAGAGGTTCTAAGAATTTTATAAGGTGGGCCTAATTGATTAATGGTTTGAATTTATTTAAAAGTTGGATGTTGTGACGGGGACTCTACTAAGGTTATGATCGGTCTAAATTCATGTACTGATGGTATGCTTCAACTATACGATCAATTGTATAAACATATATGCCTTTTATTCAGCTTATTTGATTTTCATACTCAATGCATTGTCCGATCCTCTCAGACTCCGCAATCCAAAGTTTATAAAGGTTACTTTAAGCCTGTCTTCAAGATATAATAAATATCTTTTCCTAAATTAGAGAAATATAGACTTCAACTTGTAAATTTAAAAATCAAACTCTAATAACACGTTTGCTACCTTCTATCCTTTTATTATCTTTTTGCAATTTCTACAAATTTACAGTATACCTATTTTATTTTGTAGGATCATAATTTTTATTTTTATTTTTTAAAAAAGTGAAAAAAGATTATAAAAAGGATATTGTGGAATTTTTTTAAAAATATTTTAATACGATAAAGTTAGACTATTATGAATTTTGAAGACACACTTTGAATTCCCCTCATGAATAGATATATACATTTTATAACATCTTTTGATTTAATTGCAACTTACAATCACAAATTTAATTCAAAGTTGCTATTCATTAAAAAACATAATAACCATTCACCAAGAGTCATCAGATTCATAGCTAATAGTCACCAAGAGAAATAGTCAAAATTCTTTTATTTAAAATAGAAAACATACCCAAGTGTTTATATGGAATCTAGACCATGCACCTTCTTGTGTTCACCATGCTTGTTGCAAACAGGTGTCAATGGGCTAGGCTAGGGTCAAGCCGGGGTTAGCCTTGGTTCATCTTAGCCCTAGTTTCCTAAATTCTAACCCTATTTTCTAATCAAACTAACACGCCTCAGCAGCCCTACAAGGAAAATAGTGACATAATCAAAGGTTTTAAATAGTCCAAATATAAAAACTTTTTTGCAATATTCTTTTCGATGGTGACGAGTCCTATTACATAAAGGTTTTGATTATAGAAATGTGTCTCATATCTAAACATTACATTTAAACAACAAGTGATGGTCTTGATGATAGAAACATGATCTTAAATTTTAAAAGTTCTTTTAAGTTATACATGATGGTTGAATGAGACCCTTACTATTCTTAAGCATAACAATGACGGGCTTCATTATTATGTTGGAAGTTATGGTCATATGGCATCTTCCTGTAGTAACGTATGAAATGTCTCTCTCACAATATAAAGAATATAAAGAAAATTACCGGAAATGTTCTCTCTGGCGAATGGCTTATTAAGAGATTAATTAACTGTTTGGTTGAAATTTTCTTTACTGGTGATTTGTCGCCGAACGGCTATGCAAATGCTCATTTGATCTATGTATTAGACTAGGCTAATTGGCCAATTTGCTCCATTTATCATTGACCTAGCCCGACTAGACCCTAGGTCTAGATTTCAAGCCCTGGCCTGACCCTTGCAGCAAGTTTAGGAGTACTGAAGATGGGCTTGAGCTGGCCAGCCATTCATTGCCATCCCTACTTACAAAGAATCATCTTGATCGAAATCTTGGTGGGACACCCAAGAGGAGCATGTACAATCATACCTCAGACCTATATAATCATGTTGTGTGGTCCACCTGAGCTTTTGAATGGCCTACATTTTGGTGTATCCATTCATCTTGATTGGGTTGGATAGCAAATATGCAGACCACATTCGATCACAATGTTTCTATGGTGGGTCCTACCATCCCCTATATGCCCCACTATTCCCTTTGCTGTGGCCCACCTGAGTTGTTTATCAGGGTGGATGATGGATTGTATGGCACTCACACATCACGGTGGCGCCCACACAGGTCGAATCCTATGTAACTGCATGCAATGATTCCCCATCAAAAGGTTAGAAGTTTCTAGTCTAGAATTTTCTTTTTTTTCACTCCCCCATCAGTAATGGGCCCACCATATCGACCGTCTGGATCACCCAACCATTCATGGCATCGAATACATGAGCGGAATATGGACACTTCACAGGTCCCTGAATTGAATGGAATCCCCGCCAAACAGTCAATTTACATGCACTCACCACCGTCTGATTCATGGGTGAGTGTGATCTCCCAGCTTATGTAAATGGCCTTTGTTGGGCCCCACTCATCACAACCTTAGGATCATTGTAAAATGATGATAAATGACATCCAAACCAACCTCCCAACAACAAACGCAACCCATTTGAGATGGCCGAAAACACCTGGTCAATGGATCCTTCCAGAAGAAAGATCCAGCCCACCCACCTGCCAACATCGATCCCACTTACGTACAAGATCCGAGCCAATCAACAGGTGGGCCATCTGTGCACACATCTCACCAACAAAAACAATGCCGATCCACTAATTAGGTGGGCCACATGAGGAAAATTGATGATCAAACAAAGAAAATCACGGCTGCACTGAACATACAAGCAAAGAGCTTAGATCTCACACGAGTATCTTGAGTTCGCACGTGTGCTGAACTATCCTCTAATTAAATCAGTATATATGAGATTGTTCCAAAATTAAAAATAAATAAATAAAACATCAGAAGCGTATAAGCTGTCCACTGATTACATTATGTGGTATATATTTGAATGAAAAAATGCAGTGTAATTTGTACAAAGATAAATACCAAGAAAATCTGAAAACTCGCTATTCGGAGATCGAACGCATTAGCTTCAATCTCCACCAAAAGGGGGTGGGCCACCTCTCTTCATCTAATCAAAACCGAAATTGAATTATGTATCATGGCGAGTCGACTCCATCAGGCGTTACAGAGTCTTGCACTGAGTTGTGTCGCTTGGACGGCCCGGATGGCGGGATTGGGATGCCTCTAGGTAGGAAACCGAACATCTGACCGTAGGATTGAAAACCCATGAAGGGTTTTTGATGTTCTGATGTAATTCGATGATTATCGACGGTGGGACCGATCCTGGTTGCAGTGGTCTGAGTTGGAAGGAGGACGAGTAACAGAATACAACATGAAATCAATGAAGAAGATGATGATGGAGAAGAACCCATGTGAGGAATTGAGATTTTTTGAGATGTGTGGATTTGAATTTTCAGTTTGTATGGGGATTTATATACAAATGCATGCATGGAAAAGGAGAAAAGCGCGTCTGAAGGGGTGGAAATGTGAGGCGCACGCTAACGACTGAGAGAAAAATTCAACGGCTGAAATGGTTGGGGGCTGCCGCCCCAGCAATTTTGAACGTGGTTTCTCGACGATTTCCAGGGAATTTCTCGTCTCCTGAGAAATTTGGAGAACTTACCACACTACGGCCGGCTGTATTTTAAATTAGTATAAAGCCCCGTTTTTACCTACAAATTTTGAGGTATTTTGGATATCTGATCCATCTAAAATGTGGTGCCCATCATGAAGATTTTCTGAAATGGAAATAAGGATGATCGGATAGACAGGACGGATGCACCTTCTGGAATTAATGGATGGGTAATGGTATGGATCATGCAGATGGGCCCCATATAAATATTTGATTGGTATAATTTAGATATGGATGATCTTCGTAGAGGGTTCCAGCTTTTACATGGTTCGGATTTCCTTCATCAACTGACACTTCTGCGGGAAAGATGGGGATGTATTCTAGCGTAGCATGCAGCCAACCGTAGTTGATGGTTGAAATAAGGGATCTTAGAAATTGTACACGTCTCATACTAACTCTAATTTAAACCGTCCAAATTGTGAGACCCACTTTAGATTTATTATTATTAATATTTTTACACACCCACTTTAGATCGGTGAGAAACCGACGGTCAGATTGATTGAACGATCCATAACTTTGATCGATGGTCGTTTGTTTGTTAAATTGGGACCGTTGACCTTTTTTTTAAATTTCAATTGTCCATTGAACGTCCACCGATCAGCCGGTTAGGAGATCAAATCCATACAATTTCCAGGGGATTAAGAGCAGTCCCCGGACTGTGATTTTCGATGGTTGAAATTTAATTATCTGTGTGCCACGTGTGCAACTTATTAGTGGCTACTCAAACAAAAAGTAGGGGTCATTTGGGAAGTCCTTGCCTGATCCACGGAGAGTGGGGCCCATCACTACTAGGAGATTGTGATACTCCCCTAAACAAATCCTTGCCTCGTATGATCCACGGCGTCGATTTTCAATGTTGACCTGACCAGTGCATGTACTAATTATTTCTCTTGCCGGGAATTCGGACGCGGTTTGCGTGCTGACCATGCACACCGACCTCCGCGATGGCTGGACCATGTGGGTGCCACCAGGATGTATAATTGTTTTATCCACTCCGTCCATACGTTTATCCAGCTTATTTCAGGTGAGGAGCCCAAACTTGAAGAATATCCAAACCTCCAAAGTACCACACCACAAGAAATAATGAGGAGTGAACGATCACCGCTGAAATATTCTCGGGGGCCCACAGAAGATTTAGATCAATCTGGTTTTTTTTTTCATTCATACATGTCTTTTTGACCTTATCAACATGTCAGATGAGAAATAAACATCACTGTGGGCCCTAGAAACGTTTCAACAGTGGACGTAATTATCCCCACTGTTTCCTGTGGTGTGGCCCACTTGAGCTTTATATATTCTTCAATTTTGCGCTCATAATCTGTAATAATCTGGAAAAACGGATGGACGGCGTGGATAAAATAGTTACATCACGGTGGGTCCCACAGTGTCCTGCCACTACTGAGTCGGTAGTGGTAGGTTCACCACGCAATCCGCGTAATTTGACATAAATGCTTGCGAAATGGACGGTGCTAGACGCGACATACACGCTTGCTAAATGGTTTAGCACGGTGGCAGGTGCGACATACATGCTTGCTAAATGGACGGTGCCAGACGATCATAACCATCTTGTTAGCCGATTGATTTCAGCAGAAGGCCCTATCTCTTGAACCATGATAATCACAGATACGGACAGCTAGAATCATCCGATCAGTATGATTTTTCGGATAAGCTCCATCCACAGTAGGAACCGTAATTTGATCGGTCCAGATTGGCGTGTGTATGCTATGGGCAGAATTGCAACAATTCGTAAAGTGGTCACAAACGCACACTATACCACGCCGAAATAGAAAAAAAGAGAACCGATCACGTGCAGCCCCCAACCAGTGTTACCGTACCACTTTTCCCACTAATGTACCGTTTTTGTTGGAAATCAGTACCATGTAAACGGTCGGTCCTACCACGAAGATCACGTGATACATCAATAAAGGTAAGATACTCATCATCCTGGTTGGACGGTTGGAATCAATGAACGATCGACAATTTGAGCCAAAACAAAAGTGTGGGCCAATTAGTGATTGAAACACACTGATTTTTAACTAAGGTGATCTGCATTACAGGATTCATCGTCTACATGGAAATGATTTACTAAAATCATCGCATACTAGCTGGAATAATGGTACGGTATCACAAGTTGCTGTACCTTTGCCTGTAGGTGATCATTTCTCTACCAGTCACACGTATGACCATGCGACTTGCGAGCCATGCGGCGTAAAATGTCAAAGTATAAAATGCCAAGGAACAGTGCGTATGAACTGATACGTGCACACTAAAATAAGATGTTTCACAATCTCTACCGTTGAATTAGCATATCTATTGATCTAAATGTCCCTAGCACTAGATTGCAGCGTGGATATGTCATGGCCCAAAATTCACACCGATTGAATGATCCTAGCCATTCAATCAAAAAAATTTGGTGGTTTATAACTACCCTCCTTTCGAAAGCTACCCATTGACTGATCGATCTAGGACGTCGAATTCAATTGCAAGTCAACGTAAAGGTCAAAAATTGTGGGCATGTCAACCAATTGCATGCAGAACTAGTGTGGCCGCGCATGACATTGATACGCCACCCACCGGAGACTTTGTACAACATACACAGGTTTTCAGTCTGACAAGTGGGTCCATTGCCAGGCGATCAGGACCGCTGCGTTCTAGAATGAATTGACTATGCCCCCAAAATCTCATTTATAAAAAAAATAATCTTAACCGTTCAATTTGTGGCCTACGGATAGGCAGTTTAAGAAGTGAAATACAAGAATAATGTACAATCATCTGAAAAAACAAAAAAACCACCAAGATTGATTGCTTGAATCTTCCCATCTGGAGTTATTTATGGAATGATATTTATATGGTAGAATACAATAGACCAACGGTCTTGATTATGAAAAAATGAGGCCCACTTGTCTATAATAAAAACATGCGTATAACAATCAAAGTAGAGGGTCGCGTACCATATGATCTCCTCATTAGTCATTTTCACAGCAACGAAATCCTGGTTCGAGTCAAACAAGCTTGAAAGTCCTGAACAAGTAGTCGACTTTTCATGGTTCCAGTTTTCAAGCTTGGTTACACCACGCGTGTGTAAAGCTGCTCAAGTACTCGCGCCACGTATGTGCCACCATGTCAAATAAATGAGAAATCAAATCCATGCATCAGAGGAATGCTACAGATTAGAATATATGTATTAAGATATGGGCTAATCTAATGGTTAGATGGATCACATTTTATGAAAAATGTATGTCTGTGAATAGTTGCCATATATTTCTAATCCCTTTACCCGTTTCTGCAATCATGGCCCACTTGAAGAATGGAGCAGTTTAATTTTCTGGTGAAAATATTTTGAAGATCAGAACCACCTGATTGATGGGTTGGATACTATACTCGTGTGCCAGGATAGCACATGTGCTGTCGTGTAGGCAGCATGTCTTATACGCGTTTGGGCTTAGCAAACTTGAGTCTGCAAGGGCCCTGGTCAAAACAGTTCGTTTCGACGGACTCCGTGACTCGGTTCTGGCGGGCTTTGTGGGCCCACCCTGATGTATGTGTGTCATCCACGCCGTCCTTTCGTTTTTCCAGATCATTTTAGAATTTTATTCTTAAAGTCAGGTAGAAAAAAAAATCCGAAATGAACCACACAGTGGAGATTGAATGCCTACCATTAAAATATTCTTCAGAGCCGTAGAAGTTTGATCAAGTTGATATTTTTGTTTTCCATTCATCCAGGTCTATATGGCCTTATACACAGATTGGATGGAAAATAAACATCACGGTGGGCCCTAGGAAGTTTTCATCGGCGGGTTCATTATCCCCACTGTTTTCTGTGGTGTGGGCCACTTGATAATTGTATCTACGTAAAATTCTCGCATCATGACATAAATTAATCTGAAAAATGGATGGACGGCGTGGATAAAACACATACATCACGGTGGGGCTCACGGAACCCTGCCAGGACCGAGTCAAGCAATCCGCGTCCGAGTCAAAGCGGCTCGAAAAGTCTCGAACGACCAGCGTAGCATTTCCAGGTTAGTGCTTCCGTGCTTGATCACACCTACACGCGTGTATATGGAATTTCATGTACGTCGGCAATTATATTTCACCATTACTCATGGATGAGAAAACAAATCCAGCCATCATAGGAATGATAGAGTTTAGACTCATTAGATAAAGAATCTGTTCAGTGTAATGTTTAGATGGGTCACATTTTATGAAACAATTGTACGGTCGGGAATAGTTTTCGATACATTTCTAACCCCTCTTGCTGTTTCCACAATCATGGCTCACCTGTAGAATGGACCCGCTTTATTTTCAGAGGAAATTATTTTCAAGCTCAGAACCACTTGATTGACGGATTGGATACTACATTCGTGTGCCACAGTAGCACGTGTGCTGTCGTGTAGGCAGCATGCCTTGTAAACGCGTTTGGGCTTAGCAAACTGCAAGTACCCTCGTCAAAAGAGTTTGTTTTGCTGGACCCGGATTGCATCTCGGTCCCGGAAGGGGCTCCCACTGTAATGCATGTGTTCTATCCATTCCGTCCATCCATTTTTACAGATAATTTTATTTTATAAATCCAAAAATGATGCAGATCCAAGGGTTAAATAGACCACACATCGGGGATTGATCCTCCACCGTTAAAATATTCTTGGGAGCTGTAGAAGTTTTGATGAAGATAATATTTGTATTTTCCATTCATCCAGGTCTATGTGACCTTATGAACAGGTTCGATGGGAAAAAAAAAACATCACGGTAGGCCCTACGAAGGTTTCAACAGTGGGCGTAATTATCACATTTTTCTTCCCACGGTGTGGTCCACTTAAGCCATATATCTGAGCCAATTTTGGTTTCATAGTGCAAAATAAACTGGAAAAATGGATGGACGGTGTGGATAAAACACATACGTCACGGCGGACCCCACAGAGCCCCGGTCAGGACCGAATCCGCCTTGGACGAGCATGTTGCAACCCCCTGGTGTCCTGCTCAGCTCTCGGTGGACCCACGATGTATGTGTTTTATCCACGCCTTCCATCCATTTTTTCCACCTCAATCTATAGCATAATTCAAAAATGAAGAAGATCCAAATCATAGGTGGACCACACCATTGGACAACACTGCTGATTGAACGCCTATAGTTAAAACTTACTAAGTCCCACTGTAACGTTTATTCACACATATTTAATAAAGGGAAAACATAAATATTAACTTGATCTACGATACATTTTTAATGGTGGCTTTTCAATTTTCACTGTTTCATGTGACGTTGCTTACATGAAATTTGAATCTAACGGGGCTAACGTATGGAGTGTGTGTACTGACATAGGTGTGTACTAACAAGCTAACCCAGAAAACAAATTTCTAACGGTGACTTTTCAATTTTCACTGTTTCATGTGACGTGGCTTACATGAAATTTGAATCTAACGGGGCTAACATATGGAGTGTGTGTACTGACATAAGTATGTACTAACAAGCTAACCCAGAAAAAAAATTTCTAACGGTGGCTTTTCAATTTTCACTGTTTCATGTGACGTAGCTTACATGAAATTTGAATCTAACGGTGGCTTTTCAATTTTCACTGTTTCATGTGACGTGGCTTACATGAAATTTGAATCTGCCTTATATCTTTGACAAAATGAATGAACGGCATGGATTAAAATACATACGTCATGGGAGGGCCCACGTAGTTTTTCCAGCACCGACTAGCGGCGACCTAGCTAGTGGCAGGCGGAGGATGGAATCCGCTCCATAGCCAAACCGGAAAGGCTACTCCCCGGCCACCAGCCAATGGCTGATGGTCGGTGCTCTGTGGGCCCTACCATGACGTTTGTGTTTCATCCATGCTATCCATATATTTTATATTTGTCTTTTTCCTTCATCTGGACCTGTATGACCTCATCAACAGATTGGATGTCAAATACATAGTACAGTGGGCATTAGGAGGATTTTATTGGTGGATATCCAATCACCATATTTTTCCTGTGGTGTGGTCCACTTGAGCTGTATATCCCTCTCATTTTTGGAATTATACCCTAAATGATCTTTAAAAATGGATGAAACACATACATCATGGTGGGTCCCACAGAGCACCGACGACCGGCCACCGGGCTCGTGGCATGGGGAGTAGGCGAGTAGCCAATCCGTTTCCAGCCTAACAGGCTTTAAAAGTCCTGAGCGACATGTGTAGCTCTTACGCGTTCCTGTTACCAAGTTTCGTTACACTTACACGCGTGTATATGACAATTCACGTACATGCCATGTATGCGTCACTATAGTGTGTGTGTGTATATATATATATATATATAAGAAATCAAATCCATCCATCATAGTAATAATATATTATAGATTCCTTGTATCAAGAATCAGATTATTCCAATGGTTAGATGGTTCACAGTTTATGAAACAAATGTACAGTGCTGATAGTTTACCATACTTAATAACCCCTCTATCTGTTTCTACAATCATGGCCCACCTGCAGGCTCCGGAATTATATTTAGGAGAAAAACATTCAAGATCAGAACAACCTGATTGACGGATTGGATATACTTGTGTGCTGCGCGCTGGAACATTTGTGTTCGTGTAGCTCGTATGCCTTCTGCACGCGTTTGGAGTTTCAAAACTGCGACGGCCGTTGTCAAAAGACTTCTTTTTGCCTCCGTCGCGGCGTAGATTCGAGCATGTGTCTCCACTCACTGGGGCCCACATACTGAGATTTTACTATGATTCGAACCATCCTTATTCTCATAGCTACAATTAAAAACTTGATCATCTCATAATAACACTTCAATGATGATATTAACCTTTGATTTTTAGAGTTTAATGAGAGCCATTGAAAGCAATCTTTTCATTGTTCTAAATTCATCAAAAGATAGAGAAGATCAAGATATTAATCCAGAGTAGTCTTCCTATAATAAAAAATTTACCATATATTACACCACGTGGACGGTTCTGATCATTGGACCTCTCAGCATACGCCCATGGAACGTGGCGACACACACTACATTATAAGTCGCAATGGAGCCAAACTGTCAAATATGGGTTGGTACCGTGACGAGAGCCCACCAAAATATCGTAGTGGGTGAGATGGGAAATTGAAAATATCGGAAAAATGGCGTGGTTGGGGGGAGATGGACAGACAGGATCACCGACATTCGAGGCGCGTGGACACAAGTGCACCGTTGCTTGTGGATGGATGCTGATGGATGGGGAGGCCCGAGTCCCTGAATTGTAGGTTCTGCCAGCTTCTTTTGTACCATATCATACATGCATGTGTATTTTAAAATAATACTCACTAAAAGTAATTACTAAGATGATCTGGACCTTTAATCTCCTAGGCACTTTGGTGGATGGAGAGAAGTGAAGAGATCAGACTGGCTGGATGATCCTGGACGGAGGGTCTTTTATGATTGCATATGGGTGGTGGTTAGAACTTCCAGGGGAAGAAGGTCCACCGACCGATGGCTTTGATCTTATGATTGACGGTGAATTTTTATTTGATGCAAGATAATATGGGAAGCGGATTGCGTACTGAGTAAACTCTGAGGGGCCCACCGTAGATCTGTGTCTTATCCATGCTGTCCATCCGTTTTTTCAGATCATTTTATGGCATTAGAGCAAGATTGAAGCGTATATAAAGCTAAAGTGGACCACGCCAGAGGAAACAGTGGGGATGATGGCATCCACCGTCAATACCTTCCTATGGGCCGCAATGATGTTTATTTGCCATCCAGACCGTTGATAAAGTCACACATACATGGATGAGAGGAAACCACAAATATCAGCTTGATCCAAAAATTTTGTTGCCCCCACAAGGTTTTCAACGGTGGTAGGCGTTCAATTCACATTGTTTTCTGTGGTGTGGTCCACTTAAGTTTTGGATATCCTTCAATTTGGGATTCATGCACTAAAATGAGCTGGTAGAACGGATGGACGGCATGGACAAGATACGTACGGTGGGCCCCATGGTGTGTAGTCAGTACGCGGTCCGCTTCCAATTATATGGTGCCGTGACTGATATCTAAGAGGAAAAACCTTGATACTCTGGTGGGACGTGATGGATGATACACAGGCACTAAGAAATTACCTATAAATTATATACGTGGAATACAAGTAATTATGTAAAATGAACCAAACATTACGAATTTGTGGGTGTCTATGGGATGGTCGAGAACGGAGAATATCCATCCGTGGATTGTTCGATAAATCTGATTTTGGAAATGTGACTTCACGACATTGCGTTTCCCGATTTAGATGGTTTATTTTGAGATGATGAATGCTATATTTGCAGTTTAAGCTAGGGTGCCTGTGTATCAAGTGTCATACTCTACCAGAGTATCAAATGACTCACCAAACAGGAAATCCGGTAGAACGCATCCGATTCACTTTTCAAGCAATCTATCTGCAAAGTCTAAACACGTGGCACACATGTGCACGAGATTCAAACCGTTCATCTACTGGATCCTACCATAGATGGGCTGTCCCTTGAAAAAATCAAACGGATCACATGATCCCTGTCGGTTATTGAAGTACTTCTAATGATTATAGAAGGACGATTAGAAATTGTCCACGCACGTTGGGCTCTGTCCTTCAACCGCCAGCTGTATTCATCCGACGGTTGTAAGCAGTAGGGCACACCCGCTCCCATTGATTGTTGGGGCCCATCAGATAACATTTCGGATCTCGTACGTGCATGCCACGTGTACCAAAACATAATTTTTTTTTAGGGCTGCGATAAAGTCCACGAGATTAAATATTATTTTATTTTCTCGTGCATTTCACAAATGATATCATATCCTACTGTGGAGAAATGCTCCAGTGTCATATTATAGTGCTCGTGGGACACTTAGACAATCTAATACTTTAATCTAGACCGTTCATTAGATCAAAGTATATTTCATGAGATACTATTGGAAAACATCATATGGATCTGATAAATATTAACCATGTGATCAGTGGCCCTAAACATGGATGGTCGAGATCATATACATAAAACAGGTCCAATCAACAATCCGATCCATCTATTCGCTAAGGAGAATCATGGATTGCCTATGATTCTAAATAATTGTTTTTATTAGGTAATCTTATCCATTTCATCCATGGATGGAGAGGGTGGCTAAAGAAAATAAGGCCAAAATGAGTATGGATGAAATCATCCAATCAGTTTGGATTTTTCACGATAGCAAATAAAAATTTTTTTAAACTCAATGGACGATTCAGATTGATTGTTTGGTCTGTGAAAATGAACCGAAGTAACTAGGGAGCACTGTAGGTCAGAGTACTCTAAGAGCACTGGAGCATTTCTCTCTAATATGATAAGTCCAAGACCTTATATATTTATTTACATTGTAAAATATTGTCAGAAGCCTTTGAATTTGTGAAGCGTTGAAAAATCAAAAGCTAAAGAAATAAAAATGCAAAAGAAAACTTTGTTGAGCTCACACGCATGTACAATAAAAACTCACACATGTGCCAGAATGGCACGATTGGTCCGAGATCCAATCCATCCATCAGAATGGCACCACTATATTGATATCTAAGCCTACGAAATCCGGTTGATCCACAGTAAGGTGGGCCACAGTTTGGATAATAGCTAAGCTCTGCTAAGCACCTATGGTCCGCTCATGTAGATGCCACACCTGTGCCAGCATGGTGCATAGATGGAAGATCCAGTCCATCCATCATGTTGGTCGGACCTCCTACATGAACTCCAATTTTGGAAATAGGTGAATGCTTTAGAAAAATAGACACAAGTTTTTTAGAGCCGTGAATTTATTTATCAAACTGCGGCCCACCAACCAGTGGATCGATCTGATTCTTGGGCTAGGGCATCAATACAGTGGTTCCTTTTTTATGGATGGTTTGGATCTCGGTCCTAGAGTGCCATGCTGGTACATGTATGGCATGTACATGAGCTTTATTGCACACGCGTGGGCGCTTTAGCTACGTGTAGGGTGGAGAGAGTATAGGCCGGTAATTCGGTAATCCTGTTGGATGTCAGGAGGGCTAGATTGTAGGGGAGCGGATTAGCCGTTAGCCGGGAACAGCTTAGTGGTAGTTACCCTTCCAGTGCGGGGCCCACCTTGATGAATATATTTCATATCCACGCCGCCCATCCGTTGTTTCAGATCATTTAAGGAAAGTCTACAAATAATTAAGAATATAAAAATCTCTGGTGGACCACACCACTAAAAAAAGTGGTGAATAACCATTAAAAACCTTTTGTAGCCCATAAAAGTTTTGGATCAAGATAATATTTGTATTTTCCCTTCATCCAGTTATCTTTGAACTTATCAACGGGTTGGATGGAAAATTAAAATTATGAATCTGCCTACAATAGGCCTTGGGAATTTTTTAATGGTGACCATTCAATCACCACTGTTTCTTGTGGTGTGGTCCACCTGAGATTTAGATATTCTTAATTTTTGGTAAACATTTCTATAATGGGATGTAAAAACAAATGGACGGAGTGGATATACAACATATGATCAAGGTGGGTCCTACAGTAAGGGTAACACTCACTAAAGTGTTTCCCGGGTAACACATAATCCCCGCCCAGATTGTAGTTGTTGGTGCTGTTGACTTTGTGGTAGCACGTGCTCTAAGGAGAGCATGTTTTCATTATCTTTTCATGGAGTCTGCTCCTTTGATGGCCCACTGGTATGGAGATGGTTTAAAAGAACTGGTCGAGTCTATTTGAATCGCAACTGAGTCAACTCACCTTGTTGGGTTCGGAGTCAGCTCGACTAGAAAGTATTTTTCATCATATTCTTTGAGTTTTTCACGCTTGATCACAAAACAGAGGTCGATCCAGATTCAACGGTGTAAAATCATGATTGAAAACTCTTAAATTCCCATTGAGTGGCCCGCATCAAGTGTTCTTGCAACGGGGTCCACCTGAATCTGGATCGGCCTGGTTTTTGGACTCAACGCCAAATACAATGTGGCACGCTTGATGGACGGTGTGTATCTCATGTGCGTAAAGATGTTCGATCAAAGTTAGCCCACGTCACGTCACCGTATGCTTACGCGAGCCGGGAGGCGATTAGCTGTTACGCAGATAGCACCTCAGCGGGTGTTACCCTGACCGTGTGGGGGCCACTTTGATTTATTTTTTTTTATATCCACACCATATATCTGTTTTTTTTTTTTAATCTTATTTTAGGACGCAATTCCAAACCTAAGAAGATCCATTTCTAGGTGGACCATAACACTGAAAACAATGACGAATGACTACTAAAAGCTTTTCATGGCCTGCCAAAGTTTTGATCTACTTGATTTTTTGTTGATATTGTTGCTTCTCGTTTTCAAATTTGATCACATGTGATATGTGTGAGTGCATTAGAACTGAACAACTTTATATAATTGATATGTCAAACTTGACTGTATATAATCGAGATCTTAAAAAATCGATGGTCTATTCAGCCACTCATAGGCTGTTTAAGATGATTAGGTAATTATTGGAGGATAGAATTCGTCATTCGAAGATGGATTCCGCATTAACTTTGGTACGAAATGATTCCCAGATACAAAAGAAAAAAAAAACACTTACAATTGATCACAAAAAAACAATTGTAAAGCACATTTTTAAAAGAAGAACAATTCATATTGCAATGGAAATCGTCCATTATATGAGCGTAAACTTGAATTACCCGTAAAGATTGTAAGTACTAAATTACTCTTAATGTAGGATTAAGCAAAAGATGGATTATACTCAAAATTTAAACCATAATGGATAGATTTGATTTATTTGATTAGGTTGGTATGATATGCTTTGATTCTTGAACTCATTAGCTATTTATAGACTCCCTTGTAGTAATCATATGATGCTTCTTCCTATGTCCGGTGGTTACAGCAACCGCTTTAAGTACTACTCTAGCCTTCCAAATTCTTCCTTCTCTTCTTGAGATCTGTCCTGATAATTGTTGTTCGCACCCAATTATAATCCACTTTTAATGGATCCTTACTATTGCTCGGGTGGTAGACTCTCAGGAGTTTCAACCCGGTCAAGGGTTCGAGTATCCGTAGGTGGTGAAATTCCACTAGCATGAGTGTGTGGGGTGTGTGTGTAAAAAAATAATAATAAATAAATAATATAATATAATATAATATTCCTCTTTTAATTTCTTAGCCACATTCCACCCTCAAATGAATGTATCACCCTATTAGGGCGAGCTATTATTCTTACAAAAAGCGCCTCAAATATCTCAAGAGACACTATAGAGGCATGCTTCTTGTGCAATAATACATGTATGTTCCTAATTAGCTCTCTAAGATTGGCAAAAAATAGGGTACAACAGATAGGCATTGGAACTTTCGGAGCGGATAGGTGTAACCCTGGACTCATCCAAGACGGTGCAGCCATTATCATGGGGCCCACCTTGATATATGTATTCTATATCCACTCCATTCATCAGTTTCTCCTGATCATTTTAAGTTATTATGCCAAAAATGAAGTAGATCCAATCATGAGGTATACCATACCATTTGAAAGAGTAGTGATTGAACGTCCCACCATTAAAAACTTCTTATGATTTCTCATCCACTGTAAGAGTACGATGATTGATAGGCACGCTGTAACATCTTTGATTTTCACTGTTTTGGATTTTTAAAAATTCATCAATTTTTATTTTTATTTTTATTTTATTTAATTAACCTAAATATTACTTAATGACCATTAGCACTCAATGTCAGTTTATACAGGGTGTACCAGTGAAGAACCGCACAAGTCCGGTTAATCATGTAACGTCCCGTCCAACCAGAACAGTGTACTAAGGCGTCCTCGTAGGATTTGCCGCAGGACCGTTCGTTTAAACTACTCATGGTTTGGTGCCATAACTAAATTAAGTTAGGATTAGCCCATTAGAGTAGACCAGTCGGGTTGTGATTGGGCCAAGTGCGGGCCGTCAAGCCAAATGGCCATTTACACTTGGCAGCAGCCCGTGCGGGCTATACCGCGACATAGGAAGGTCAGAAAATTATAAAAATTGAGGGGAGCATAGATCTCACTGGGCTTGGGGACCATCGCGGACCACGGACCCAGTGGACACCCAGAAGTGTAATCTGGCACTTGCCAGATGCGCCCCACCAATGCCAAAATTGGAATCTGGCACGTGTAAATAAAACTGAAATGTAAGACATTTCAGCCGTCAGATTTCTTCATAATTTACGATGAGGGTCTAATGTATTTTTCTACACCCGCCCACAAAAATCTGGGTCCCGATCGTGGCACGGTGACCGTTGATCGCGAATCAAACCCGTGCGACCAAACCCCATATCTGATCATTCCCAAATTTTGCATGGCCCTTCATCGGGCCAAGGAACACCTATCCTATAAATTTCATGGTTAGAGGGCCACCAGAACTGCCTTAGTTATCTAAACAAGCTCTAGACCGCTCGTTGGTGGACCACTAGTTCCAAAACTATAGAATAATGTCCGTCTCATTGGGCTTGACGTCCATCGCGGGAATCGGACCTGGGTACGGTCCAGAACCGGTCAACTTGAGCCGAAGGACGAGTGCATGAGAAGTGCAAAGACCCTAAAGGAATGAGTTGGAACTTAAGTGAATTGAGTCGTCCACTCTTATACAAAGTTGAGGATTTCGGACCGTCAGTTTGTGACCAAAATTTACCCATGGAGTAAGGATATTTTCCTACTCATATCCGTATAGCCGCGGCCTTAATCGACTATCGGTGACTATTGAACAGACTTCTTATCATATCTGTCGATCGACGTATCCAAATGGTGGGCCAATCATATCCATACGTAGATCATCATTAGAGCTAGCTATCCTACGGTGTATATTGACTTGTACACCTCATAGTGGGCCCTAGAGCTTAGAAAAACCCTCTCATAGGTCTAGTATAGTAAAAACCCAACACTTGGGGCCATTTCCACCAAAACTGACATTATAAAAGGGGCTCATTTGGGGCACCGTTCTCCCCATACGAAATTGCCCTAGAGAAGGAAAGAGAGAAGAGAGAAAAGGGAGAAGAGAAAGAGGAGAAAGGAGGAGAAAGAGAGAGGAATAAGAAAGGAAAAGAGTATGTGGTAGGAGGTGGGGCCCAAGGAAGCTCAAACTTGCAAACTCTCAACCTATTCTCCAAGGAAACCTCCACCAAACCCACCATGCCAAGAAGAGGAGGTAAGAATGGTATATTTCCCTTTAATAGAGCAACTTAGTGTAGATTTATAGGCATTAATGTTGTCTTCTTGATTTTGATTTAGGAAATGGTGGTTTTACCCAAATGCCTAAACTCTAAGATCTCAAAGAATGGAAATCTCCTCTTGAGGTACGGACTATTACTCTTAGGTGACCTAGCACCAATTTTAATACGAGATTAATGATTTTGATTGCTTGGATGTTATTTTTGAAAGCCTAGGAAATCCTAGGAATTGTATGTTGGTTGAAATGGTATGGATTTATATGTTTGACTCTCTCTCTCTCATGATGTCGCTTATGTTTCTCACACGATTCGTGTATGGATGATCATATGCTCATGCCGTGTTGATTTTTATACGTTATTGCTTCATATTTCGTATGATTTCATTACTCTTGTGTATATGATTTCTCAACATGGAAGAAGTGTTAACTTCCTCAATAACCCACACCACACACATACACTTTATTTATAATATTAATGATTTTGCTTGTAGGAAAATTTGAATTGTATGTTGAGCAATATGAGATCAAGATGTTGAATATGTTTGATGTTACCTTGGTAGTTGGCATGTTATAAGTCACTATTCCTACCCTTGGGTTGGTCAGGAACATGAGGAGAGCGAAGGTGGTTCCGTTGGTAGGACTACCTTGAGGCTAAACCCATGGGTTTGGACGAGTACGTGTGGGCTGCAGTAGTTAGGCTACATGGGTCGCTTGTACCCGATGTCGTTCCGCCACATATTTGCCTAAGCTTGTGCGGTTCAGTCCACTGGCTGACCCACTTAGTTTGTTAACCTTGTTTGTTCACACATGTATGGAAACTGGAACACCCCACCACCGTTGTAGCCCATCGATACCGGATGGAAAACCGATCCACGCCTCGTGAGCCGGGCATGGTGGAATGGGACACTATGTCCGAGCCGTCCGCTGGGGTGACGCGCCTCCCGTAGTGATCGCGAGCGACCCCACATTCAGACTCCTCATGTGCTTGAAGTAGGGGATGAGGGAAACCCAACGGGTCAAGGATCGCGAGGACTGTCACGCCCCGAACTCTGAAACCGGGCTCACAAAATTCCCGATCGCCGAATCCGGCGCCGACAGCCTCCGTAGAACCCCATTTTCAGGTCCCGGCACCCATTCACCAGGTTCCGATCCTGGGATACTACAAAGAGGATTTCAAGTCATCAGTCTGATTTATAATGAGCATAACAAAAGCATAACCCACAAACAATAACCACAAGAACACCACCACAAAATCCACTAAGATCAAAAACTTTTGAGTACAATGCGATAGAAAAGGAAAATACAATGTAACAAAAGAAGCAAACTCCAGAAGCTCAGCTGCACGCTCCAACTACAGCGAGACTATGGCTGCGACTGCGTCCTGACGTCACCTGCACGCATCAATCGTGCATAAGCTTATGGAAAGCTTAGAGGGTGGTGTAAGTGTGTGCGCAATATAAACGTACTCAAAATGCAAGGTCAGAGTGATGTGGAAACATGGTAATGAGCACATGAATGCAATCAGCCGTACCAAGGCTATGCGGTGCAAGATATGAATGCCATCGGCCAAAACACGGCCATGCGATATGAAATGCAATTCAAGCATGCCAATCCTCAACATGTATCAGTACAGTTCTCATTCAGGATAATTACCGGGGTTCAATACACTCCAAGTGGCACTGTCGCTCTCCTAGCCGCACAGTCCAAGTGAGCGTAAGAAACCTCACTATCCGCCTGGCCAATAGTCTGCCAATACCTATCCGGCACGTCGATAGCGGACCCATTCACGAGCTAGTCAAACTCAGCCTAGTATTACCCCCTACCCTCGGGCGAGTAAGGCCACACCCCCTCCCAACCGACCATGACACAGTGGGAGATGCGGCCTCCTCGTATTCGGCACTCGAGCGCTCATGTATCCACTCGATCTCGACGTTGGAGTCATCCTCTGGTACCATCGGGTTTAGGGACTTTCACCAGGGGACATCTATAGCGCCGTATGCTAGAACCAAACATTTCTGGTATCCAACCCAGCCATCCATGATGTGTCTATGGAGGCTATGGCCCCGATGTCGCTAGGGCATATAGTAACTACAATCACACAAATGCAAGTGCATGAGTCACACTATCACTCAATAGTCTGTATGTACCATGCACTCATATGGGGCAACTCGGTCGCTCAGGGAGTTTCATAAACAACCTGCCCAAGGCATATGCTGTGATCGGTCACTCCTCACATCGTGCATACATATGATGCGAATGATCATGAATCATGAATCTATACTAAACATGTTATGTGGTGATGGGCTTTGATCAAAATGAAGAAGGGCCTGGACGGCCTATATACTACAGGTATGGGCCTATTAATGGGCCTTAGGGAGAATCATGATGCGGACATTTAACCGACATTGTCTTTACAATGTGGACGTCAAACCAACATTGTTCCCAAGGCTTAGCCCGCCATAAAGCACCATTACACAAACCATAGGAAATCACACATCGCAATGGACTAATATACATCTCATTGGGCCTCGACCCATAGTGCTCAGATACATCAAATGGGCCATCTCATATGGGCCTTATATAAGTCAAGTGGGCCGCATTAGTGGGCCTTATGTACATTGCAATGGGCCATAACCCATGGGCCTTTACATATGTTAAATGGGTCGAATCACATGGGCCTTATGTATATACCAAGGTGGGCCTCAATAATAGCCACAAATACACATCCAGGTGGGCCTCAACAACGGCCATATGGTTGAACAACTTGGATGTAACACTTGCATCATGGTGGGGCCCATATAGGCCCACCATCATATATATATATATATATATATATATATATATATATATATATATATATATATATATATATATATTATAATATTATTATATGTAAACATATACAATAGTATATATAATAATAATATAATATTATATATATATACACATATATATGTATATACATATATAGATATGTATGTATGCCCACACACACACACTCACACACGTGCACACACACCCACATGCATACACACGTGCACACACTTGCACATTCACGTGCAGCAGGGAAGGGTCCCATGCGAGGCCCTCCATAGCGTTTATCTTCCATCCGCTCCGTTCATAAGGTCACACGGGCCAGGGAGAAGGGGAACAGCAAATTTCAGCTTGATCTGGAACTTCTGTGGACCCAGAAAGGGGTTTCAATGGTAGAGTTCAATTCACACTGTTTCTTGTGATGTGGGCCGCCCGAGCGTTGGATTGGCCTGATTTTTGAGGGGGGTCCATGTCAAATAGTGGCCCACCAAATGGGCGGTGTGGATACAAAATATACATCATGGTGGGGCCCACGGATGGAGCCGTGGGTCCCTGCCTCTTGGCCGCCCGCCCGTCACTGCAGCAGCAGCAGCGCTGCTGCTTTAAATTTTTTTATTTTTTTATTTTTTTATTTTTTGTTTTGGGGCCCACCGAGATGTGATTCACAATCCAGCCCGTCCATTAAGTCCCACCTAACTAACCGTTCAGACCAAGTTTCAGATTCATCCAAATTTCGGACGGGTCCCACCAAGTGTTTTTATATGTTTAGGAATGTCTTCACATGATTTTTGATGGTATGGCCAACTTGAGTTTTTTCAGAGTCCCATTAATGAGAGTTGTTTAGTGGACCCAAAGAAATGCACGTGTCGATCATCGAAAGGAGCCAAGGTGGGGCCCACACTGGGGCCGTGAGCCCCAAAGACGCTCCGTCGTCGCGGCCAGCCGCTGCGCGCTCGCCGTGCGTGCGGCTAGCTCTCGGTTCCCTCTCTCTTTTTTTTTTTTCAAACGGAGGGCCTTGGTTTTTCCCAGGTGGGGCCCACTTTAGTAAGATCCACTCCATCCATTGGTCTCTTGTGGCTTGATACCAACCCATGGAGTCCAATATTGAGCTTTTTCAGATTACAGGAGCTTCAGGGAGCAAATCAAAGGTATGGACACTGGTTTCCTATGGTATGGCCCGCCAGAAAATGGAACCAACTTCATTTTTCGGCTCAACGCCTATAATGAGTTGAGAAACAACATGGACGGCTCGGATCTTACATATACATCAAGGTGGGGCTGCATGAGTGGCCCACCACTCCTTTCTTCTCTTTTTTTTTTTTTTAAGGATCATTGTTGCAACGTCCAGCGTCCAGGGACGCTGGACGGTTTGTAAATATTCACAAAAATGTGGTGGGTCCCACGTGAATGTGGCCCACCAATATATATATATATATATACATATATATTTAATATTTATCTTATATTGTATATATATATAAGTACATATTATATTATATATTATATACATATAATATATAATATATAACATACATATATATATATATCCATATAAAAAAATGCAGTGGACACATCCCAACAGTGGAGGGTGCGGATCATCACCTATAATAGAGTGGGCCACAACGTCTGATGTAGATGGACGGGGGAGATGTAACACATATCGGTGGGATCCACACCATTACAAAGAAAGAATGAGAGAGAGATACATGGTGAGATAGAGGAACCCCGCCACTATGGGCCCTCTTGATTAAATCACATACATCCAAATGGGTCCCACCAACAAGTGGGCCCTATAATTTAAAATAATGGCAAAACACCCACCTAATCTTTCTTCTCCTTGCTCCCTTGGACTCCTTAGCTCCTTACCTTCACTTTTAATGGAGGTTGATGGGGGATTAATGGTGTGGATGAGAGATGGGAGGGTGTAGATGGAAGATGGAAGGTGGACCACACTTGAGAGGGAGAGGAGGCTTGGACGTTTGGGGCTTGGGGTTGCTTGGAGAGATATGAGAAAATGAGAGAGAAAATGAGAGGATGGGAGTGATATGAGGTGATGGAGTGATGGGTGTAATTAATGGGGCATGGGTTTGTTTGAAAAGTGAGTAAAGGAGGGATGGGTGAAGAGAGAGAGAGTTGACTTTGTGAAGAAAGAGGTATGGGTTGTTGTACTTGAGATAAGGTTGCATTTAATGATGATTGATGGGACTTATTGCGTAGAGATTCCCTCGAAATCCGCAACGCGGTGTTTCTTCGAATAAACGCCGATCGGCATCTTCTTACCTGGTATGGTTCGGCGCGCAAGTCACGGCGTTGGAACCGCTGGCGACGACGCGATCGTCAAGACATAAGTTTCAGATCGAGCCGACGTCGGTGCGGCCTGGCTTAAGATCGTGCGCAAACACCGACGGGCGAAGGTTGCCGAAATTTGACCTAAGGACCGCGGAAGCTAACGAAATGGTACGGATTATCAAGGATCGCGGGGTCTCGGCCTCACACATTGGGGGGTCTTGGCCTCACAACTAGTTCAGGGCATTTGATACTTGGGGTGTATCAGATTTCTAAATCTGCTCGATGAATGGACTTAACTAAGAACCTAGTTAACATCATCATTGCATGGCATTAGCTAGGTTAGCGACTCGGCAGTAGAGGTCGCACTGAGGGAGTGTTGGCATTGGCGATCGTTAGATGTTGCCGCACGAGGGAGCGTTGTGGTGAGGGCATACATCATATCATCCTGCATCCATGCACATTAACAAGACTAGATAGATATTTATGATTGATTGCTTTTCATTAAATTCTTATTATAATTGATGCTTGATGCAACTTAAGGCTAATAGCACCCACTAAGTTGATCACTCACTCCCACTCTGGGACGGTGTTTTAAAACACCAACCAGACCCGTTCATAGATGCAGGTAATACAGATTTCATGGAGCCTGGCTATGCGAACCTCGAGGAGGAGGACGAGTTCCCTTACTTCCAGTTGATGAGTAGGACCCCGTCGGATCAGTAGATGGCTCGTTGGATCACTATGCAGAGGGCTCAGCTTTATTCCTTTTGACATACTATTCTTTGTGATTTTGTTGGGTGACACCATGTGTGACCCTTTATATTTTTCTTGGTCATGTATATGTGTGTGTGTGTGTGTGTGTGTGTGTGTGTGTGTGTGTGTGTGTATATATATATATGTGTGTGTGTGTGTGTGTGTGTGTGTGTGTGTGTGTATATAAGGCCCATGGGTTATGGCCCATTGCAATGTAATCGCATATTAATGAAAACTGGATATAAGTAACCCCGGGAACTCGAGAGTCGAGCGTATGCACGACCCCCGATTTTCAGGGTGTTACACACGCACTAAGACATTGTCCACATGTCATATTAGTTATCCAACACAAAGCGTCCAAATAGTGAGGTCCACCTTAAATAGTTCATAAATTAAAATTAACACAATTTAATCACTTAACTGATTGGTAAAAATTCATTGGATGGTTGAGATGTAATGTAGCAAACAAGTGAACGCATATTAGAACTGACGGTGTGGCTCAAATCCAACCGAATGACTTTGACCCGAGCACTTGAATGGGCAGATACGTCAAACTTAATTGCATATGATCAAGATATTAAGAGATCGGTCGTCTATTCATTCACTCATAAGTTGTTTAGGATTATTATGTGATTATTGCAGTGTAGGGTTCATCCTTCGAAAATGAATTGCATATTTTATTCCATAAGAAAGGACTCATAGGGGGAAAAAAACACTTACAATTGATCACAAGAAACAACTATAAAGCACCTTTTTAAATGATTAATTGTTTAAATTATGATGGAAATCGTCCATCGCATGAGCGTAGACTTGGATTACCGCTAAGAATTACTACTATTCCTAATATAGGATTAGGAAAAAGATAGATTATACTCAGAAACATAAATGATAATTGATAGATTTGATTTGATTGATTAAGTTGATATTGTAATCCTTGCTTCTCTATTCTTACCCATTTTGAATGGTTTCTTTTCCAAAAAGGGCTTTAAGCTTATCGGAACTGTTTTGGTGGGCCATGGTTGGGCCCAGTCCAACCAGTCTCCACAACGCCCCAAAATTAGCCCACGCATGAATTTGTGCACGCATGTATTTTTAGATTTATGGACGACCAGATCAGTGATCTGAACCATCCATAAGGTTCAGATCACTTTTCATAGATCACCACTAAAAAATCACACCGATCAAAGGAAATTCGGCTATCAGATGGATGTCCCAAAAATTAGACAGTTTGGATTAAAGAATGTGAAATGTTAGAATCTGCAGCTGTAGTATCCGCACCGACCTGCTTTGGACCGTGGATTCGGTGAGCCCGTGACCATGGGGCCCACCTTGATGTAAGTGTTGTATATTGACGCCGTTCATCTGTTTTTCCAGCTCATTTTAGGGAATGGGCCCAAAAATGAAGCCGATCCAAATCTAAGGTGGACCACACCACAAGAAACAGGGGTGATTGAATGTCCACCATTAAAAAAGTTTTGGATCAAGCTGATATTTGTGTTTTCCCTTCATCCAGGACTGTGTGATCTTATCAACAAGTTGGATGGAAAATAAACATTACGGCGGGCCCAAGGAAGTTTTAATGGTGGCCATTCAATCCCACTTCTTCCTGTGGTGTGGTCCGCATGAGATTTTTATCTACTTCATTTTTAGGTTCATAGCCTAAAATGAGCTGGAAAAAAAAAAAAAAAAGAAAAAAGATGGACGCTGTGATATAGAATCCACACATCAAGATCGGACCAACAGTCATGGCCTCATCGAAGTTAGGGAAACACGCACTTCTTTGCTCTATTAAGTAGTAAAGAGTGGCGCATGTATACTACAGTGATGGTACACATATAGAAGTGGGCATCGAGTCAAGTCGGACCGGATTAGGTCCAACTCAACTTGATTCGATTTTTTAAGAACCTGTCTCGAACTGGATCCAATCCGGGACCGAGTCCAATAGAGCTGACTCAATCCGATCCAAATCCTTACTGGCCTAACCCGAACCGATCCGAATCCTTGCTGGCCTGACCCAAACTGAGTCTGACTTAGTTTGGGAAATTGAATCGAGTCGGATGGAGTTGAGTCTGTTCAGTCGATTCAGATTGGGCTGAATCAAGATCGGGAGAGAGGGAGAAAAATGAGGAGAGAAAGAAGGAGATGTGGGAAATCAGGAGAGAAAGGAGGAGAGAAAGAAGGAGAGGAGGGAAATTGAGAGAGAAAGAGGGAGAGAGGAGGAGAGATGGGTGGGTGCCACGCTTCATTCGGGTAGAGAAAGAGAAAGGAGGGATTAGGGCTTCGTTTGAGAGAGGTGGGTAGTAAAAAAGTGAAAATAAAAAAGTAAATATTACTTATATAGTTCCTGACCGAATCGGATCAGATCGGATCGGATCCATTCAGATCGGTCCTGATTGTCCACTGATCCGAACTCAACTCGATGTACATTCGGATCTGAGTGGGCCTACTTGAACCAACCCGATCCTAACCTTCGGTTCGGATCGGATCGGGTCAGATTCTGCCCTGCTCTATACACATATGAGTTCTCATGTTAATGGGTTAATCGTTAATCCAAGCCGTTCATTATGTTCATCCCATTATTTAAAGGCCACCATTAAAAGAACACACCGATTGTAGGATCCTTTCCACGTGGAATATAGGAACATTAATGAGTAAGAGTATAGAATTTGCAGGTACCATGAAACTAAGGAGAGTTAAAACGTCTTGTGTCTATGAGACTTCAGTGAAAAGAGGCCAAAACTAAAGAAAGTGATGGATATAAGTTTTGGTATATAAGAAAGGATAATAATAAAAATTATATAGAAATAATAGTAGATAAAGACTTAAAAGGATAAAGTTATATATGTTGAGAGAGTAAGTTATAGGATTTTATAAATAAAACTTTTATTTGAAGAGGAGAGAACCAATGTTATTAGTAATTGTACGCTGCAAAGAAGGTTAAATGATAAAATCAAAAGAGAATACTAAAAGAATATGGATAGACTAATGCAAAAAATTCTAATCAGAGTAAAGATGTTTATAAAATGAGACTTAAATGGTCAAGGAAAAAAAAAAGGAAAATAGATAATATAAGATAGCATATGAACGATATGATTTTGGAAGAAGAAATGAGGTTGCGAAAGCTATCCTTGTTTTCGTTATGCATACGATCTAGCTTTGACAAACATATACTTTTAAAAGAGAGGTGAATATTTAATAATCTTCAAAAGTGGATCATGTGCAAGCCAAAAAGATTTCTTCGTACTTAGAGAGACAGAGAGATCAACATGCAAGGCCCTTAAGGTGGTGCATAGAGAGTGTGATTGTACTATTTAAGTTAATGTTTATGGATATTTACATTTAGAGCCTGTTTGTTTAACAATTTACCAAGCTAAGTAAATAGGTAATAATTCCAATTTCCTTTGAAATACAAGCATCCTCAGTAAGATTTGACTACACCATAAGTGTGTTTACAGACGTCTTCAACCGCTGCCAGAAAGACCTAATGTGACATTTCTAGTGTTTGCATGATTCTGTGAATGGTGGTAATAAATGCTAAGAAAATTTATGTTATTAGATCAAACAGGTGATTGGTGGCCTGCGCTTTTGTCCAAAATCATGGTAATGTGTAAGGTAACTATAAGACACCATTAGTTCCGTGGCTGAATCCGGTGTTACAATGCGCATGCACGAAATGAATGGGATGAGAGGTTTGTTTATAGAGATGGGTTGCTGGGCTCATAGCCTAACTACCAGGCCACTGGACTACGGAAATTGCAAAGATGTCTCTTGGAAAATGATAAGAATGGAATTGTATTTAGTTTGGACCGACTCTTAAACTAACACAACGTTAGTGTAATCCGGTGCAATTTAACTGGCTGATTTGAGATCCTCTTCCAAGCTTTGGCTACCTGCCATCATGATGATGGCACATGTATTTTTCATTATATTTGATAAACAAACAGGCCCTAAGAGGAAGAAAAAAGTAATGAAATTAACAAGTGTTCAAAAACTAAAGAGTTGAATTTAAAAGAAGAGATTATTAAAAGGAAAAACCAATCAATTATTAGAAATAATTGGACATGGGATTTTTCAATTAAAAAGCCAGTCATTCAGAGCGTGAATCAATTTTTGAATGCTGCCCAGTCATGCTGAGTCTTCCGAGTTGACCAGCCAGCCAACACCACAATCCTTGCTGCATGGCTCCTCTTTTTCATTGTGGCTCATGAAATCTTGTTGAGTTGGTTTTTACTCACTCAGTTTACAGCTATGGTACAACTTCCATTCATCTCATCACCACACATGGATGGACCATTCTTTGAAACTCATTTACAACAATTTCCATTAATCAACTGCTTCCCACAGTTTCCATACATCACAGCGAAAATCACGCTACCGTATATCAAGTGGGCCACACGTGGGCAGACATGAGGAAAAAAAAAAAAAAAAATCATCCAAATCAATTTAAACAGAAAAAGAAATAGATGAATAAAAGAAAACAGTGGGAACCATCCATTTACTACGAGAAACCAAGCCGAGGAAGTAAAGAGTACAAAACGATAAAACAACAAATCCAAAAGATCGAAAATTACAGCAACCATCCCCCCTTCTATATCCCCTTAAAAATAAAAAAAAACACAAGTTTTCCATCCAAGACACTCCCTTCCAAATTAGAAATTACAATGGAAAACATCATCAGATGCCTCCCTAACAGACAGAAGCCACCTAAAAAAACAGAGAGAAAGAAGAAGAAGAAACACATGCAGTTGAGAGACTCCCACCCATCAATTAAAGGGCATGGTCCCCATCTAAAATTTCACGTTGTGAAGAATTTCCACAGCTTCTTCCCTATCGAAGCAGCGTGTTCCTCGTTGTCATTGTCGGGGTCCTCTTCTTCATCCCCATCTTCAGCACCACTTTCAGTGCGGTACCCGTCGCTTTCATCAGATCCTGCCTCGTCCATCCTCTCAGCTTCCACATCCTCTCGATCCAACATTACATCCCCGGTGCTGTTGGTTTCCATGCCGAGCTCCCCCCTATCAAGCTGTGACAGACACAACCCACCTCCCTGGCGTCAGATGATGGCTTAAGTTAATATATTAGGGGCGCGTTTGGATGTACAATTGGACTAAATTGCGATTATTTGCATAAGAGAAAGTAGAAATAATCAAATTGTGGTGTTCATAGCACTCATACAATGATTTTCACTCCAAATTGCAATTAACTTCAGAAAGAATTGCAATCTAGGAATTTGCTTCTGAATCCAAACACTACCTAGCACTAGTAATCTCGGCTGGTGTTCACATAACACAATGGAAATTTGGATATGGTTCGTAGGAATCCTGAATCACCAATTAACGGTTAGGATCAGCCCATCAAGAAATTTGGGATGAACTGTCCACCCACTGAGTCCGGTTATTGGGAAAAAAATGGAACTAGACCATAAGCCCCACTTGCACAATCGTAAAACCCAAGGATGCCATTAACATCACTGTCAATGCAAATGCAGGATATTGACTGTGGAAATTATCATCAGAACATCCAGAAGGAAAGGGAGAAGGATTTTACTCTGATACGCTCCCGCGAGGAGAACTCCTGAACTTCCACAATGCTCTTCATTGTCGTTTTCTGCAGCATGTACATGCTATTTTCGGTCTCACTAGCAACTCCAGCAGAAGGCACCATGGCGGGTTGATTGTTTGGAGCAACTTCCTCCGAATTCCCGCCACCTTTAGAATCCCCATTTTCAGGAACTGCCGATGATAACAGGTGATCCTCTTTCTCAATTTCTGCAGTCCGACCAGGCGAGGCTTGGGCTGCAGCAGCACTGATCGACATTCAGATGAAATATGAGATATGAATTGCCAATTGCATGCTTAGAAATGCAAATATGCTGACAAGAATACAAAAATTATTACTTACACTGTTGATCTTCTGAAGTTGTACCGTTTTGCCCCTGGAGTTTGTGCTCCTGCGGCAACAGTTTGCCGCCTCTTTCGGCGCCCGCCTGTTGTGACACTATCCGAACGGGCTTCACTATCATCAGCATCCTGCTCACTTGCTGTGGTTCTAGAAGTGTGAGCATATTGCCGCTTACGTCCACCGTATCTGCTTCTTCCATCTGCAGCATGAAGAGAATCTCCCTGACTATCCTCATTGATCTGAACAAGATCATCGGGTTTGCCATTTGGCTGTTCATCCTTGTTCGGTTCTGTGGCCTCTCCAAGGAAAGCCTTGGCTTCTTCGACCACTCGCTTCACAGAACGTGTGGTTCTGAGCTTACCACCTTTCTTGCCAGGCTTGCGCCTGCTATATTTTGGTGCCTCAGGCTGGGAGTCAGGGTTTTCGGGTGAGGCAGACATCTCCGAAACTCCTTGTGCCTTAGCAACATTGCTCTGTTCATTGATGGACAGAGCAGGTTCCCCCTCCTCTCTAATGCTGATATCGACAGAATCGTTCGCTGCCCCAAAGGATGGTTCCGGCTCATCTGCAGCCTCATCCAGTCTCTCCGAGAATGCCTCTTTTTTGTTGACTTCCACAGCAAGTGGAGATGACCCACCAGCCTGAGCTTGGGAAGCATCCTCAGATTTCTTTCCAGGGGAGAAATTAAATATCTTTGTCGTGCATTTCCGAAGCCAAGACATGCGAACGCCAGGAGCAGCAGAATTCAAATCCGTTCCCCCAGGTGATATGTCAGGGTTTGGCTTTTCAGTACTCTTCTTCAGATAGTCTTCAGCCAGCCTCGGCAGAATAGCAGGGCCAATGTCCTCGAGTTCAGGCAAAGATTGGACCTCAGGGAGAACCAATTCTCCACAACTTGGACAATTCTTGCGCTGCTCAACAAGAGCAAGGAACCGCCGTCTTTCCTTGATAAGCTCTTCGCGTTGACCATTAAGGTTCCCACTTAGAGCACGGAGCTCATCAATGTCATTCCGTATCTCAAGCTGGTCTTGATCAAGCTGCTTTCGGCTATTGGTAATTGTCTGCTTTTCTCTTTCAATCCTTTGCCGCTCCAGCTGCATTTCCTCCATTTCCCTTTGAGCTTGTTCCCTTAAGGAAATAATCCGAGTATGTTCTCTTTCTCTCTCCTCCTCAAACACCCTCTCTTTCTCCCGTAGACGTTTCTCCATCTCATCCTGCCTATTCAGCATAACAGACTCCAGTTCTTGTTTCTGGATCTCAAAATCACGAAGCATATCGTCGTGCTCTCCTCGGGCCTTTTCAAATTGTTCTGTTCGCTCATGCTGCATGGTGCCCTCAAATGCTTCTCTCTCCAATCTGAGAGCTTCAAGCTCACTCTGAATCTGACGTGTCATCTCTATCTTCTCACTTCTCAATCTTTCCTCTTCTTCATGCTTCCATTTTTCCAACTTCTCCTTCTCACAATTGATCTGATTTAGCTCTTTTGTTGTCTCGGCTCTTTTCGTGTCCAGCACTTCCCATTCTCTCTCAAAATGCTCCCTTTCCTGCTTCAGTTCCTCTCTTTCCTTTGCTAGCAATTCCCTCTCACTGTTGTAATGATCAATTTCCTCTTTCAACTTTGACTGTAGGGAGAGAAGTTGATTCCTCTCTTCTTCAGTTACTTGGAGATTTTCCTGCTCGGCAATTATTCGCTGTTTTTCTTCCTCCACCGTAGCCATATCCTTGTCGAGTTCAGCCCTAAGATTAAGCACCTTTAGTTTATCATCCTCTAACTGTTTCTTATCCTTCTCCAAGTTCTTCTCTTCAGCTTTGAGTGATTTTTCCCTCTCCTTCAAAGCTTTCGATTTAGATTCATAGTCCTTCTCTTTCTCCTTTAATTTCTCTAACTTCTTTTCTAAATTCTGCTCTCTTTTAACAACATTTCCCTCCATGCGATTGACTTCATCTTGCTTCTGCTCCACCGCATCCCGCTGGCTTTTCAGCTCTTCATCCACTGATTTTCTCTTTTGGTCCATTTCCAACTCAAACTCACGTTTTTCGGACTCCAGAACAGCATTGTGTTCATCAATGATCTGCTGAATCTCCATCTGCCAGACACCGACGCAAAAAAGAAGAAAAAGAAAAAGGATCAGACTACTTAAAAGAACTTCAAAGGAAATAGCAAGTTTAACTCACAATGGAGCACATTGAAAATGAATTTTGCTGGCAAGGCCCCCACTTAAGCGAGTCAGACTGATTCAGCCCTGCCTTGGCAAGTCCTGACTCAATTCAGTACTGAATGAGTTGAGTCGGTCTGAATCACCAAATCTCTTAGCCAAGCACTCGAGACATACAAACCCCAAGCATTCCCACCGTGGGGGCATTCTAGCAATTATACAACACAAGAAACTACGGAAACATTAGACAGGAATCATCCAAATCACATGCATAGGGCCACTCACTCTTTCTCTTGCATGGAGCTTCTGTTCGAATGCAAGTAATTCCTGCTCTTTCACTTCTAGTTTCTTTTTCCGAGCAACAGCTTCCTGCACCCAAAAGAAAGACATGGTCGGATGAGATCATGAATGGGTGACAAATCTAACAGGTCTAGAATTAGAGAAACCCACCTCTTCTTTATGAGTTAAGGCAGATGATCTCGTTCTTATATCCGTTTCCTTCTCTTTCAAACCTGTATTAGCCATCTCAATCTTCTTCTGTGCCTCTTCAAGATCCTTCTCTTTCTGATTAAGGACCTTATCCTTCTCATTTGCCTTCTCCTCTCTGTGGTTGAGAAGTCTCTGGCTCTCGTAAAGCCTCGCTTGACCGTCCTGAAGTTTTCTTTCCCACTCTCGAAGTTCTTCCCTTTGTTTGGAAAAGGTATCCTCATGTGCTTCTCTCCTGAATGACGTAATTTACAATTTCAATCAGCAATGTAAAGAAAGGAAAAGGAAAGCTGCGCCACCTGAAGGAAATTATGGAAAGAAAATACTTTGGGGTATGGAATTTGGAGACGTTGGAAACAAGCCTAAAACATACTCTGATTTTAAGGAGAGCCGCTCCCTACAAAGTAAACTTTCACGAGCCTCCAACTCTTGTAGCTTCCTTTCCACCTCTGAACTCTTTCGATTCGCTTCTGCCAGTCTGGCATCAGCAGAATGCAGCCTTGAATCCACCTCCAACGATTTCTCTTCCACACTAGCAACCAAGGCATGAGCTTCAACCAATTTCTTATCCGAATTGAACTTGATTTCTGCATATTGTGCACGCATCTCATGCAAAGCCTTTTCAAGCTGCAGCAATTATTATTATAAGGAAATGAGAACTACATAGCATCAGAAACAAGATGCATAAAAAAAATCAAGTTCAGATAAAATAACAGCCATCATGCTCTTAAGGGAACCTGCAAAGAATAAATGAAACACCAACTATGCAAAATATCTTACATCCACAACACATTGCTTTTCCACCCCCAAGGCCTCCTTCAGATTTTCCTCTCGCTTTTCTACTTCAGATATGGCGATAAAATGTTTGGACTGCTCTCGTTTGAGGGTCTCCTCTGCCTCTGCCACCATCTCCCTGAGGTCGTTGTACTTGGATGTCCATTCCTTCTTCTCAATCAACAGAAGGCCCATGTTGTATTGGTATTCATGAAGCTGCCCATAAAAAGCAAGTGAGATAAGGTGGGAAAAAACAAACACTTGGATCGAGAGCAAACCTTGGCTGCAAAAGGCAATTGAAAAAGTCAAGTACACACATGTTCATGATCACTCCAAACAGATGTAAATTTATGTATGACATATATAGTATATGACAGGTCAGGGTATGCAATAAAGCCCAGTATAACCATGTTGATGACAAGACTGAACCGACAAACTAATGTGTTCAATAAGCCTTAATGGCTAAAGTTACTACTTGCCCAATGCCAAATTAACAAATGAGTTATCTTTCAAAAATAAAAAAATAAAAAAAATCATAACTTATGAACTTGGCAACTAAAAAAGAAAAAAAAAAAAATTACAGGTCCACAATACACAAAGTTCACAAAAATCAAGGGTTTTGGAAAGGTTCCTGCCTACTGCAAAAAATCCATTTATCTAGCCATTGATCAGAGATGGGAACAATCATCCAATCAAAGTGATTTTGAGAGGGATAGGCAAGAGAACCCCACATGATGAAAGGTCCAAATCATGACAATTAGTATAATCAATATGGACCATCACGTTTCGAAATCAGCCATAATTCACTGAAAGTAATTTCAATAGGGATGGGCAATAGGTGGGTCCCACATAATGGACAATGATCAGACCATTTTCTGGAACAATAACTATGATTCATCCAATTTCTAGCCGTTGATTCAATGGCTAGAATCACCCAATCAAAGTAACTTTTTGGACGGATCAATAATGGAAGGTCGGCTGAGCAGCTCCGCATGATTGAGGATCCAAATCGTTGACAAGACCTTCTCTAGTACATTAAATATGGATTGTACATGTTCCATCGATTGATCGGATGGTTAGGACCATCTTAACAAAGTGATTTTTGAAGGGACGAGTTATCAAAGGAGGGTCCACATCATGGATGGTCCAGATCGACAAATGGGCATTTATTATAATCAATAAGGACCATCCATTTTCCTACCCATTTGTCAGATTGTCATGATCATCCCATCTACGTGGTTTTTGAGAGGGATGAGCAATCAATGGTGGCCCCGAACAATACTATATCGAAATCAATGATCAGCACTCCTCTATTACAATCAATATGGACCATCCATTTTCTTTGAAATTTATTGAATGGTTAGCATCATATGATCCAAGTGTCCTTTTAAGATGGATGAGTAATCAAAGGCAGACCAAACATGATGAACGATCCCTATCAATTATTTAAAAAATCCCATATTACAATAATTATGGATCCCTAGCCATTGATTAAATGGATTGGGTCGTCTGATAAAAACAAATGGTGTGTGTGTGTGGGTGTGGGTGTGGGGGGGAATGAAAGGTGTACACTACATTCTAAGATATCCAAATCAATGGCCTTTCCTAGAATAACCAATGCAAATCATCGAGATTCCAAAATATTGCTCATATTGCAGCTATTATATGATCAAAGTAGTTTCTGAAATAGATGGAAAATCAATGGTGGGCCCCACATGACAGGCAATAATAAAGCCTTCTTTTTTCCCTAGCAAGAAAATGTGCACCATCCATTTCCCAGCCATATTGATTGAATGGTTAGGATCATCCTTCTAAGTGACCTTTTAGGACCAAGTTATTCCAAAACGGTTATCTAAAGGCCGTTACATAACAGTAATGGTGGTAACCATTACGCATTATGGGGTCGTAAAGGCCGTTACAGAAAAAATGACCCATAACGGTCTATTATGGGGCTGAAATAGGTTTTTTTCAGAAAATAAAAATAAAAAAGTCGTAACAGCCATTACAGCTCATGTTGTAACGATAACAGCTAGGAATACCTTATTCAGGATGGATTGACAATGGACAGAGGGCACCACATTATGGACTATCCAAATCAGTGATACAACCACTTCTAGTATAATAAATATCTAGCATAATAAATATGGACACGATCCATTTCCTACCCATTGATCAGATGGTTGGGATCGTCATATGATAGTAAGTTTTCAGAGGTATGGGCAATCAAAGGTGGGCCCAAGCCATGGACAGTTAAAATCAATGACTGGACCTTTTCCAGTATAATTAAATGGAACGTGCATTCCTATAGCTATTAATCAATTGGTTAAGATCATACAATCAAATGTAGGCTCGTTATGATGGATGATCACAGTCAATAATCGGACTCTCTATTATAAATTTATAACCAATATGGACCATCCATTTTCCATCCACTGATTGGATGGTAAGAATAATTGAATCAAAGTGGTTCCTGCTATGGATGGAAATCAAAAGTGTGAAGCATGATGGAGAGCACATATGCAAGATTGGACTTTTTCTATATTATATTTGATCTGAACCATCTTCAATTTTGATGACCAATGATGGAATGGTTCGGATCATCCAATCTCAACTGATTCTAAAGAACTTGAGACCAATGTAAACTTGTCTCCCAAAATACAAAATTGATAAGGCTACCTAGGAAAAAAACTGTAAGATCATGTTTCCTTTTTTTTCTTTTTTGGAAAGATAATGATATTTTATCAGAGAGAGCACTGAAAAAAGCGCAAAAAGCCACAACCCAAACAAAAGAGAAAATCACAATCCTCAAGAGCCTTTATACAAGAGGCCCATTCCATTACATGAAGCTTTGCCCTACTAAACACCTCCGATGCCGAGCCACTCATATTCTAAAAGCATCGACCATTCCTTTCCGCGCAAAGAGCCCAAAGGGCTACCATCAAAGCCAATCTCTAAATAAACCTTCCTTCTTAGCCCAACCCTACACCATGCCATGTCAAAAGGAGATCACCAATTGTTCCTAGCATCACCCACCGCACTTTAAATAGACCTAGAAAGCTAGCTCACACCTTCTAAGCAAAAGGGTAGTGTATAATGAGATGGTCGATTGACACCGAATTTGCCAAGCACAGCCACAAACTTTAGGGATCACCATTGACCTTTTTTGAAGATTGTCAATAGTCAGTACCCTCTTTCTCCCAACTAACCAAATGCAACTACTTTTGGAGGGGCACCATAGAAACAAACATAGGACTGCTGAACGCATCTCGCCCTCACGGAACAAGACTGGAGCATCTTATAGAAACAGCGGACCAAGATGCACCCCAATTTGTCCTTATTCCACCCCATCCAATCATGCTCCCCCAAAGATGGAAAGCAACTCTGGAGGTGCCCTTGAAGCCTCACAAACTCCTCTATTTAGATACCAATTAATGAAATTCCCAAACCATGAATGTGCTAATTTTATGCATCAAAACATCCCTATACTTAATCAACTCAAAAAGAACATGCACAAGATTCTTCTTCAGAACTTCACATTGAAGTCGTGAGTTGGAACTTGGAAGTATAGCAACAAGTAGCATCAAAACCCCAAATCAATAGAGATCAGGGTTGGAAAGCAAGGGCATGATACCATCACAAGTTTGTCTTTACTAGACGATACCTTGAGATGGAATCACCTTAGATCGGCATCAAACTATGAGTTCCGCACATGAGAACCATTGCCAAAAGATACATTAGACTCTATTGCGTATCACTAGCAAAATAACTCTCTCTCTCTCTCTCTCTCTCTCTCTCTCTCTCTCTCTAAAGTAAATAATTCTCAATTATCATACAACAAACCTTCAAAGAAAAATCTAATTTTACTGTGAATTGACATGAGGGCAACATATAGACAAGGAAAATATCAAACAACATCGAATGAACCAAACAATCCAGCATTTGATTGGCCGTATGATAAGATAGGTTTTATCATCATCACTCATGTAACTTGGATGATGATAAGTATGGATTTGGAGGTCATGTAGAGAAATTGGATGATGGATTTAGTTGGATTGGCCTGGTTAACAAGATTCCAAAAAGTTGTTCCAGGAGCTCAACTGAATAATTGAAAAGATTGGATGATGTTGATTGGAATAAGCTTGGGGCTCGACTGGAGAAACTAGATGATTGAAAATGTGTTCAAATGGCTCACCTTTGTCTTGGTTAACGGATAAAGGTTTCAAGGAGGCATCATAAGGTGATATGATCTCTCCTTGCATCTTTGTCATTATTGCCAAAGCTTTGGATAGGTTGCTTGAAAAAAGCAAGGAGAAAACCTTGATTAATGGTTTTAGGGTGGAAAATGTAGATTTCCAAGTCTTCCATCTTTAGCTTATTGATGACGTGATTATGTAGTGTAATGCGGATAGGACCCAAGTTACAAACTTTAGGAAAATTATTCGTAGTGCAAAATGCAGTTTCAGGACATTAAATTTGCAAAAAAAAAAAAAAAAGGCTCCTCCCAATCAAAGTGGGAGCATCGCCTAGTTAGAAGGATCGTGCAACTAAGCTTTTGAACCAAAATAAGCTCCTCCCACATATCTTCATTATCGATAGGAAATAGAGTTCAAATTTTATTTTTTTATTTTTTTATTAAAGATAAACGATTACAGGAGGGCGGATGGTATGTGAAGATGTCTTCTCTATATAGAGCTCCTCACATTTGGAAAGCGATTGTTGGCATTAGATCATCGTATTCATGGTATGGTTGTTTTCTCGTTGAGCAACGGACATCGTATTCGTTTTTTTACAGATGTCTGGTGCGGAGACCGCGCTCTTCAAGACCTTTTCACCAGGGTCACTCGGCTCACTCCTGATCATTTCATCTAAGTGGCGAAATGTTTTTCTCAGTGAGCAGTGATTTCGAGACCCCCTTGTCATAGAGATTTGCTTGATGAGGAATTTAGGGAGTCGTTAGGCTTTTGGATCACCTCAAGATTGTTCTTCCATGTCCTTCTCGTGCAAAGTCGATGGTTTGGAAAAGCCATTCTTCAGGAAAGTTCTCCATTCAGTCTCCTTTAAAAAGCTTGGGCAAATCATTTTCTTCTCCACCTAAACCTTTCCATAGTTGGTTTTACGGAGCTCCCCCTAGGGTTGTGTTTGGTTGGTTGGTGGGGCATAAGAGGGTCCTTACTGTGGATAATCTTCAAGGGAGAGCTCTTATTCTTCCCAATATATGATCAATGTGCATGGAGTGTGCAGAATCGAGCAATCATCTGTTTGTCCATTGTGTTTTTGTTTCAAAAGTTTGGGCCCACTTTTTATCCTTGTTTCATGTTGATCAGGTCATACCCGAAACTATTAAAGATCTCTCGTGGGCTTGGCATAGGGGAGGAGCGGGAAAAGTGGGCAAAGCCACGTGGAGGCTGACTCTTATAAGGTTTTTTGGATCATTTGGAGGGCTATACATGGTAGATGCTTTCGAAATGAAAGCATGGGGGTGGAGGAGGCCATTAGACTCATTAAAGGGCTTGTGTCAAGGTGGTATATGTCTTTCCTTAGACCATCTCGGCTGCTTCTTTATGGAGTTTCTTTGCATTGTGTGGGCTCGTATTCTTTTCCCACATTTGCAGCTTCTATTAAAAAAAAAAAAAGACAACAAAGCATAAATGAATCACCCCTCGTCCACATTGGACTCAACACAAATCCCTTCCCACAAATTTTTCATCAAATGAAACAACAATTCCCACACCCAACAACCAGAACGAATTATTCACTAACACTTGAGCAGCAGCCAAGGCTCCATTTTTAGCCAGCGAATCAAGCATCAGAATTTGTATCTCCAAGACCATGAGAAAAGAAACTGGGATGTCATTACATAAATCTTTGAATTCCTCGATCATGTTCACAGCTATCAGTGGACTGGATCCCGTTATAGACCAAATAATTGCAATAGTTGAATCGACTTCAATAATGATAGGACTTATGCAATCAATAGCAATCTTTACGCCTTGAAGCATAGCAACCGGCTCAACAAAGTTTTCTTAGACCTGATTGGCAATCAGACTAGAGAAGGTGACAATGCAGGTACCCCAAATGATTTCTAATAAATCTCTCCCATACTAGCAAGCCAGGCCCCGAGTTGCCAACAGATAAGCCACCTAAATGTGATCAAGTTTCAAGCCTTCGGTAATGATAGGACTTAAATGTGATCAATAGCAATCTTTAAGCCTTGAAGAATGGCAGCCGGCTCAACAAAGTTTTCCGAGACCTGAATGCCAATCGGACTAGAGAAGGTGACAATGCAGGTACCCAAATGATCTCTAATAAATCTCTCCCATACCAGCAGGCCTTGAGTTGCCAAGAGAAAAGCCACTTAAGTTCAATCCATAGAACCCAATAGATTTTTTCCATCTTTCAGGCTTATTTCCACCCCCAACCACTTTTAATATCTTCCTGCTTATTTGAACAAAGCATTTGTCTCAAAACACCTTGAATTATCCTGCCCCTTTCAATTCAACTTGTTCTTAGATTAAAACTTATTATCGTGCTCAAATTTATCGGGTTCACAATGTTGAATGTTGTGCTCGCCCAATAGATCTAACAAGCAATGTGCAAACTTGCTTTAAATTTTTTTCTTGCGCCAATTTGTAGCATGCCCCTTTGTCCCTTCCCTAGGTTGCCTCTCAGTAATTACATATTTATCACGATGATGATGAAGTTATTTAAATGGCAAAGAGGAAGTATAAAACTATTAATGCAGCTCACAATAGGAAGTTTGCAACTCCTTCAATTTGCTAAAATCAGCTTGTTCATCAGCCACTCTAGGAATACAAACGAAAGATAACTCGAGGGACAAAACAAAAGTCTGTGTTCTGTTTAATAATAATGTATAACCTCGCCCTGATGCCAAAGCAATAGCATTGCTAGAATTGACTTCAACTATGAGTGGCCCAAAATGTGACACTTCGAAAAGTTTTAGACCCATCAAAATTGCATTTATGTCTCAACTCCCAACCCCTTTGCCAATCAAACAGAAGAATACCAGCGATATATCTCCAACATGATCTCTAAGAAACATAGTTTAGAATCTCCATGAGTCAACTCAACTCAATAGAGTTTCCAGTCAAGCTCAATGAATATACATTTCAAGTTTTTTGAGTTTCCGAGTTCTTTCGAGCTTTTAAAAGTTGAGTTTTTATTGGATTTTCCAGGTTTCTACATTTTCAAGTTTTTATTAATTTATGCATTTTACATTACACTTGTATCCAATCATTCTTAATAAACAAGTTTTTTTCCAATTTTTTTCCCAGACTCATTGGATCTACCTGACCTAATGGTTTTCAAATCGAGTTTTTGGGCTTTTGAACCATGCTAGTAACCATCCAATCCCATATCCACCCTAGTTACATCTAGAGCTGACATGGATATTCAATTTCCATGAACCCAAAGGAGTTCGCCCGATACAGTCTTACTGGGCTGGCCTCCAGTAGTTACAATACAGGCTGGCAGTAATGTTCTGGGCTCGCCACTTAAACAACACGAAACTCTTTCAACATGAGCCACACTCTTTCTTTGGACAATGTTTCGATTGACCGATTGAGGATAACCTGCTAGCTCTCAATATCCACTATGATCCCTTAGAACCATAGTTTAAAGACTCTAGAAGTCTACTCAATTGAATTAGAGTCGACTCAACGAATTCTTGTATCAAGTTTTTGAGCTTTTTCCAAGTTAATTCAAGTCTTCTGAAGTCAATTCGAGGTCTTCCTAGGTTTTATACTTTTGCATGCTTTCATTAATTTGTGCACTTTATAGTACATCTTTTTTTATAGTACATTTAAGAATAATTGTTAATTATCAACTTATTTTCAGTTTTTGGTAGAGTCATCAAGTCTTCTCACCCAATGGCCTCCTCAGGTCATCTTGAGCTCTCAGGCTTTTGAAACATGCTAAGAAACCCTACAATAACAAACCAGCCAAGGTTACCTCTAGAGCTCCCATCAACCAAAAAAAGGATAAGACCAGAATATATTCTCGTTGGGCTTGCCTCCAAAAGTTGCAGTGGAGGATAGCAATCACATACGAAGCTCACCACTAATACCAGACTTGAGAGGTAGGGTCATCTAGAGTCTTTATGGACAGTGGTCTTGTGTTTTGAGGAACTTATGGAAGCTTCATTAGGAGTCCATGTGTATGGTAGTCTTGCATTTTATAGGAACTTATGGAACTATGAACTCGAAAGTTTGAAGGGCTATTGAGGATCTTGGACATCATTCCCCTCCACCTTATAAGAATGATGATAAAATTTGTAATCCTCCCTTGAAAGGAATTATCCTCCAAAGAACTCTTTACAGCTCTGTGTTTGGCTAGTCCCACACGAACCCATGTGGCCTGTGTGCTATGGGGCTCACATGCTCACTCTCACATTGAAGCATTTTGATGGAGCCAAGAATCTTGATAAGAAGTCTCAAAGAAGGAATGGGCCTCCCAGAACAGATGCTTCGTATTGGAATGAAATGGTGGACCATCTCTTCTTTCAATGTGAGATTGCTTTGGGAGAACATCTCTTTATTCAATGTGAGTTTGCTTGGGAGATTTGGCCATTCTTCCTCCTCATGTTTGACATATTGTGGGCTCAAACATATACGGTAGAGGACCTTATCAAAGATTATACCACAGCCCCACTAAACCAAGAGAAGTGCTCCAGACCATGTTGTTGTGTGCAAACATGAGTGGGATTTGGAGTTAAAGAAATAGAAGGATATTTCAAGGCACAAGCAACCATTTCCATTCTGTAACTCACTGCTCAGAATCACACCCAGGCTCCCTAATCCTAACATGCCAAGACTTAGGGAGGCCACCTCAAACAAATCATTTAGAATAGCTTAAGCAACTTCGATGGCTCCAAAGCTATCCATAAAGACACCTAAACCTACAACAGATCTAGATCTTCATGTCATGTCATATATTGGCATCTCATAATTCTCATATGATGTTTGTACCTCGCAATTTGCAACTAGAAACTGCAAAGCAATGCTTCTACTCCGTCCTTCCCTACGCCTATGTATAAAAAGTAGTGAATTCTAGTTTATAGAAAATTCACTTAATTCACAAGCTATTGTGCCTACCCTACCCTGTTTGTTACCACTTACCAAATGAAGAAAAATCACTCGTAAGCTGCAGGGCGTGCTAAAAGAACTCACAGCTAGGTGTTGCATTCAATGATGGATCAAGAACTCTTTGAGGTTTTTTGTCTTTTACTTTTTTGATTGGGTATGCTATCATCGTCATAATCATCATCGCCTTACCCCAACTAACTGGGGTTGGCTACATGAATCTTTTTTTCCGCCATTCCACTCTATCAAGGGCCATAACACTCTATCAAGGGCCATAACTTCAGTTAGACCATAGATCATCATGTCTTTTCTTACTTCCTCCACCCATGTCCTTTTGGGCCTTCGCCTTGCCCTTTTGAAGCCTTCAACTTGTACCAATTCACTCCTAACCGGCACAGTGATTGGTCTCCGTAGCATATGATCAAACCATCTAAGTCTACTTTCCCTCATCCTGCTACCTATTGGTGCTACTCCTAAATTCCCTCGAATTCATTCATTTCTAATTCTATCCTTGTCTTACATACTGGGTATGTTATCCTCTCCATATTCAAATAGTTTAATTACAACTATAATAACAGTCTACATAAGCACAAACCTCAACAAAAATCCATATGAACAACCCCCCATCAAAAAAAAAAAAAATTAAGAGAATGAAAATACAAGAAACCAATTACATATAGAATTTAAAAACAAATAAGTGTTAGAACAAGATTGCAACTACCAATTGTTAATAAAATGAAAAAAACGAGAAAACCGTTTTCTATGGAAATTGCACAAAAACATGTTGCGATGAAACAGTGCCATAAATCTACACAAACTATGCCCAATCGATTAGCAAGAACCCAAGAAATTCTTCAAAGAAATACCAATATTCAAGAACCAATAAATTACAAACAGAAACGATTTCAAGAAAAAATAAAATAAAAGATGCCAGCTTTGTTTCTAACCTCCTGTTCGAGCCTCGATAGCCTCTCAAACAGCGCCTCCCTGTCTTTCTTCTCCAATGACACCTCATCCAGCAATCCTGCTTCCCGGAACCGCTGCCAGACCTCCATATCGCCACCGCCGTCAATCGCAGCATCCCCACCGTTCTCATCTAGAGAATCCAACGGCGGGGGCAGCAGCGGAACCGACCCTTCGACGCCCTTTCCTTTCCCACCAGCACTCTTGGGGTTCGACAAGACCAGCCCATTCCTCTGCCCGTCCGCCCGTGGCGAAATCGACCAGCCTGACCACCCCTTCCGCTGCGGCGTAAACATCACAGACCCTTCCGCAAGAATCCCAAACCCCAGATATCAGCCTCCTCCCTCATAAGCGGCAGAGACGAAACCCTAGCCGCTAAAATGCGTCGCCTTGCTAAAATGCGCCGCCTTCTCGGGAACCCTAGCCGGGACGTGTATGGAGTTCCGGGGACCTTCGGAACCCTAGAAACCCTAATCTCGGCCGGATATAAATGGAATTTTGGAAATTTGCGAAGCCCTAGAAAGTCTAATTTCCGGGGTTGGGAGAGAGAGAGAAAACCTAAGCGGACACAAGCGGAAATTTAGATCTGGCGAGGAAAAAGCTTTGAAATCCGGAGGAGATGAAAATGAAAATCCCTTTGCTTTTTTTTCTTCCGACCGCAGCCTTTGCTTTTTGTTATCCTTTTTTATTTCCTTCCCGAGTTTGTGCGGACGATGCCCGTTAGGCGCTTTTAAGTTTTCCGCATGACGAAAATGCCCTTTGGTGGGGGCCAGGAGGGTTTTAGTGCGGCACGCTCTCCATGGGGCCCGCGGATTTCCTGTGGTCGGAATCTATGTAGGGCCCACGGAGATTCCCGTGAGAAATCCACTCCGTCCATTAGTTTCTTAAACTTACAGTATGACATGACTAAAAAAATTAAGCAGATCCAAAACTCATGTGGACAACACGAAAGGAAACATTGAGAATGGAAATGCCAACCGTTGAAAATTCTGTGGAGTCCACCGTGATGCTTATATGCCATCCAAACCGTTCGTAATTTTATTAACACTGGGATAAACTGTAGGCGCAAATATCATACTGATTTAAAACTTGTGGCTCCTGCGAAGTTTCCACTAGTAGGCGTTCAATCCATGCTGTTTCTTGTCGTGTGGCCCAGATGAGTTTTGGATCTGCTTTATTTTGTAGTTTTTGTCGTAATGTGAGGTTTAGAAACTAATGGACGGAGTGGATATCACAGGGGAATCTCTGTGGGCCTCACTTATCTTCCAACGACAGGAACTTCATGTGGCCGAGGGGCACAGGCAATCAGCGTTACTCCATGGGTGTCCTGAGATGTGGACCGTCCATCACAAATGGCATGTGGACGGTTAAAATACACTTGACTGGTGGAAAAGTCAGCTGAGTGGATGAGTCTGATCGTCCAGTGGGTAAAAATTTCGGATATGGCCCATTCAGAACGGTACTCACCAAATGAGTGGTTTCGATTGCGTTGCATGGAGTACATGCATGGTGCAGATTGGAGAGATATTAGCCAAGAGAAATGCTCGCATACAACCAGTTGTATGAAAAGTTACCGTCCAACCAGCCTGTACGTCCAAACATTTCATGTGTTTGTGAAATCCAACCCATGCAATATGTTGGTTCCAGCACACAGTAATTGATTAGTACAAATATTAGCCCATTCCACCAATTAGGCGAGCCACCCCATTTAAAATAATGGATAGGCGTTGATATAACAAAGAAAAGCTACTGTGGCCCAACTAATGGGTTGATTAGGCTTATTTTGTAATAAGGTGATCCTCATGGTGGGGCCAGCCTTTCTGGATGGATTGGATGTTGAACATGACAGGATGAAAATATCCGTTGGCTGGACGACCAATTAACAGTCCAACCGGTTGCATGCAAGCATCCCTTTCGTTATACAATGCAGGGGCCAATGGAGTGGGCCTAATTATTCACTCATCTGAACCGTTGATATGATTCCAGACGTTGAATTGACCATGCACAAGAGATATCTCCTGGTGGAAAAAATCACTAACTTCCCCATGAGTGGCCAACAGATAAACGACTCAGAAAGAAGATAAGGCAACGGTTCCAAATCGACCTATATGGTTAGGAAGATATTGCAATGGTTGTGATTTCTGGTGCGTGGGCATGGAGAGTGAGTCCATACTCCCAACAGATCACTCAGAAGTGGGCCTCGTTTGAACCATCCTGGGACATTGAATATTTGATCTTTATCTGATTGAATGAGGCCCGCAAATGAAGGGTTCTAATTTGCCCATCCTCTGGAATTCTTTGCAAGGACCATCCATAGTGGGGACCAATCATATGAACGGTCTGGATCAATGGTCCGTGGGTCCACTTGCACAAACTTACAAATCTACTTAGAAAGGGTGTTTTTGGTCATTTCAGGGGTACTTGTCCGTAGGATCGACATGGAATGTCGAGCGGGTCTGGCAAACGTGCACCTGTGAAAATTTTCTTTTACGGAAATGCCCTTTTATCCATTAGCATCACGAGGATATTCGGTTCGTTTCGGGGGTGTTTTGGTAAATTCCTCTATCCTCATGGGCGAGTTTGGTGAGATGACCTGGATTTGTACTGAAATAATGCCGAAATGAAATGCGGGCAGCCACTTCCGGAATGATGCGTCCGTGGACCACTAAGTGTACTCGCGCGCTTAGGATTTATGAAAAATGCTTCCATACGCTTCTGAGAACATTGCACACGTGTTAAAGATCTGGATCATTCATTGAGTAGGAAAAAATTGTTTTGGTCATCTTATTCTACTAATTACACGCGTTTTATTCTTATGAAAAAGATGGGTGACCAGGAAATTGATCAACGGTCCATATTTGTCATTAAGATGTGAACATCTATATTTCGTATCATCCCTATTTCCTACTGATTAACGGAAAGGACCTTCATGCATGTTATCAAGTACGATGCGAAGATCAATTTCATCTCACGCCCGCGAGTGAATTTATATAGGTGGTTGAAGGAGCTTCGGGATAAGAATATTGAATATCTGTCGCGACTCACTATCGATCGTATATTGCTAGCTGCCGAGACTCACATTATCAGATACGCCAATGACGAGAACTGTTCATATCATCGCCACTGCTGTCAATAAGCTACTACCCAGTAGTTATCCTTTAATGATGATCCAATCCTTTAATTTTTATTGTTGAATATTATCCATTGAATTTTCTTTTCATTATTTTAAGTTCATCTTTAGATAATGATTTTTATAGTCATATTTTCATATTAAATTTCTTAGGATATCATTTATATTATATATTACAAGAAATGAACGGTTGAGATCATTGTACCAGTAAGCATATAGGCCCACTGGACGGCGATAAATGTTGTATGCTCAGTCGCGACAGAGGTAAAACGAACGCAAGAATATCTTCCTTCGAGTGTGTTCCGTGAAGTATAAAAACTTTGGTACTCTGCCACCGCGTGACGGACGATACGCGGGCACTTTGAATTTACTTAAATATTGCATACGTGGAAAACAATTGATTCAGATTAAAACGTGCAAATTGTGACTTCACTGTTTTAGATGTATCATGAACCAAAAATCTAATCCTATGTGAATGACTGACTTGTGGATCAGTAGATATTATTGGACGGTTAAAATGAAAAATATCCATAGTTCAATTTCAACAAACAAGTGTCCATGAATCAGAGGTTAAGATTGCTCGATAAAACTGATTTTGGGATTAGGATTTAGAAACAGCGGGATCCACGATTTAGTATGGTTCATTCCAGTTAATGTGTGCCAAGTGTACAGTTTCTGACTGCCTGCGTATCAAGCGTGGTAATCTTTCGGAGTATTAGTAACTCCCGGCTTGAAAATGGATGTGGACGTCTCTCTGGTTCAATTTACTTTGAAAGAGCTACTCGCGATAGCAACTCGCCACACGTGCCAACTTAGCACAAGTGTAAGAGATCGGGACCGTTGTGCCTTTTCCCGAGAAACTAGCTGGTGACATCATCAGGTGGGCTGTACGGGTACGATGGATCAAGACCACGCCTGATGGCCGGGTCAGCATGGTTTTTGGACCAAGGCATGTGTATGATGAAGCCCACCAAACTACTCAGATCTCTCGCATGCGTAGCAATCATCCGTGTGATTAGAACCATTGGTCTCTGGGACACGTGTATAGTCCATGAGCTACATATAACATGCCAAAGGGAGCGTTTGGATCTTAAGTTACTTATGCCTTAAATAACTTATTTTAGTTTCTACTAATAAAGCTAAACTGATTAAGTAACTTTTAAGTAGAAAAGTTATAAATTATCTTAAACTTAGGCTGTACAAGAACCGAGTTAGCTCGGTTAGCTCACTCAACTCAACTCGAAAAAGTGCGATTCGACTGACTCTGTTCAAAACTTAGTTGGAGCTGAGTTGAGCTGATTTTTTGAGCTCAAAAAAAATTTGAATCAAGTTCGAGCTTGCCCGAGCTTGACTCGACTTGGATCGAACCCCAACTCAAATTGAAATTGGATCAAACCAGCTCGGTGACTCGATTACTTTGATATTGATGTTGCTCTCCAAGTGTTTGATGAAATGACTCAACGAAGTATCGGTTGGTGGCAAGGAATGTATGTATATAAAATAAATATTATTTTTTTCTTGATTTCGATGTTGCCTACAGGGTGTTTGATGAAATACCTCTAAATAGTTGTCGTTGTTTTATATATAGTAAGAAATTGAAAGTGCACTCCACGTGTTTGTGAAAATGTTGCACAGGCTCGATCACGACTCGAACCTGGCTCGAATTGGCCTAAGCTCCTAACCAAACCGAGCCGAGCTGGCTAGTCAGATTCAAGGACCGAGCCAAGTTCAAGTTAGGGTCAACTAATGGTTGAGCTGAGATGAGTTGTGCCAATCTCAACTCATGTACACATCTACTTAAACTAAATTTATTTATCTCAAATAAATTACTTATCTACTGTTGTAAGTACAAAAAGTAACTTATTTGGTGGTATCCAAACCGCGACTTATTGTGGTGCATTATGCATTGTTGGAGCTGTAATTGCTTCACGTTAGTGAAATACAAGTTTTCTCATTCACTCTTTTCTATCTATTGGATTCTCTTACATCTTAATATCAGTTATTAAATTCAGGACTTGGCGACCGTTTCCAAATAACTCTTGTTTTAGAAAGATAATAATTCTATTGAGCCAAAAGCAAAAGCCAAAAAAAAAAAAAAGGATAAAGAATATATACAATGTTGGGGGCTTTGCACAAAACCTTAGGATCTAGCCTCCCGAAACAAACCAGAATTATGGAATAATAATGCAATGAACTAAATCAAAACATAAACCACACCACACCAGGAATTTTTACTTGGAAAATCCTTAAAGAGGTAAAAACCACGGGACCTCGTCCAGATCAACAATCCACTATAAAGCAGAACGTTACAACCGATCACAAGCACACACCGCTTGGATCAAACCTTCTTCACTCACGCAAGAGTGAATAAATAATAAGAGAAACAAAAAAGACGGAGAGATCTCACTGATTATAATGACGTGGAAGCGCTGAGATATGGTAGATCACCTCTACGAACATAGTCTCCCTTCCACAAACTTCCTCTCTCTCTTTCTCTCTCTCTCTCACACCTTTGATAACCCTAAGCCCCTTAGCAAAACCCTTGCAAAGCTTTAGGAAACCCTAGAATACCCTGGAATTACACCCCCAATCCCGCATACACCTCTTTATATAAGAATAGAAAGAGGTAGAATCCAAATAGGAAATAAAATCCGCAGAATCTGCGTTTCCGCAATCGCATCTGCGTAACTCTTCGATAATATCGACGGTCTTTCGATGACATCCTTCGATATCATCGACGGTCCTTCGATGATATCGGAACAGGACAAAAAATTGTCCAGCGACTAGGGGTGAAAAATCTAACAATTATCGATGTCATTGAATATATCTCGATAACAGCCTTCAATATCATCTAAAGTCCATCGATGATATCAACAGGACTAAAAAATTGTCCAGCGACTAGCGGTAAAAAATCCAACAACTATCGATGATATTGAAACTGGTTCGATTTCATCGAACCTAACAACGAGGAGAAAATTTCCATCAAATCTCTCCCTTTTCGACTTAGGAGGAATCTATCTTCTTCAAGCCAGCACAGTTTCTACAAACCTCAAACTTGCCCTTGAGCAAAGCCTTGGTCATCGTGTCTGACCCATTATCATCTGTGTGGACCTTCTCAAGCTGTAACACCTTCTGTTCCAAAGTATCCTTAATCCAGTGATATCGAATCTCTATGTTCTTCGACTTGGAGTGCTGACTTGGATTTTTACTCAAGTGTATAGCACTTTGGCTATCGCAATAGACCACATGCTGCTCCTGTTTTAGGCTAAGTTCCTGTAGGAACATCTTCATCCAAAGCATCTCTTTATATGCTTCTGTGACTGCACTGTACTCGGCCTCTGTCGTCGACAATGTTACGACCTTCTGTAGCTTGCTCTGCCAAGAAACTGCTCCCCCTACAAACGTGAACATGAACCCCAACGTAGACTTCCTGGAGTCCATGTCACCTACTATATCTGCATTTGTGTAGCCCTCTAACACGGGTTTTCCCGTCACCATAGCATGGGCTTAACCTGGATGAGCCTCTTAGATACCGCAATATCCACTTCACCGTTGCCCAATGCTTTTTGCCAGGATTGGCAAGATACCGGCTGACAACACTAACCGCATATGCTATGTCTGGGCGTGTACACACCATGGCATACATCAAACTTCCTACAACTGACGTGTAGGGTATCTTCTGCATCTCTTCTACCTCTTCCTTTATCTTGGGACACTGCCTATTGCTCAATCTAAAGTGACCATCCAGCGGAGTACTGACCGGCTTCGCTGCATTCATATTGAACCGCTTTAGGACTTTCTCAATATACTGCTCTTGTGACAGCCAAAGCTTCCTGTTGCTTCTGTCACGTGTTATCTCCATTCCTGAGATTTATTTAGCCGGGCCCAATTCTTTCATCGCAAACGACTTGCCCAACTTCTGTTTCAGCCTGTCGATCTTCTTGATGTCTTTTCTTATGATGAGTATGTCATCAACGTATAATAGCAGAACTAAGAAATCATCATCTGAGAACTTGCGCGTGAACACATAGTAATCCGACTCCGTTCTGTCATACCCATGCTTCAACATAAATGAGTCGAACTTCTTGTACCCTTACCGTGGAGCTTGTTTCAACCCATACAAGCTTTTCCTCAGCCTACACACCATATGCTCCTTACCTTTGACTTCGAACCCCTCTGGTTGGTGCATGCAAATCTCTTCTTCCAGGTCACCACGGAGAAAGGTAATTTTAATATCTAATTGCTCTATCTCTAGATCCATGCTAGTCGCCAACCCAAGTAATACCCGTATGGATATCATCTTCACCACTGGTGAGAATATCTCTTCAAAGTCTATACCTTTCCTTTAACCAAAACCTTTCACCACAAGTCTGGCCTTGAACTTCGTCTGTGAATCCTTTTGCTCAATCTTCTTTCTGAACACCCACTTGTTGCTCAAAACTTTCTTGCCCTTAGGCAATTTCACCATATCATAGGTGTGGTTCTTATGCAAGGATTCCATCTTTTATTGCATAGCTTTCAACCACTTTCCCTTATTCTCGTCGGCTAGGGCTTCAGAATAATATTCTGGCCCTCCCCCATCAATGAGCATAATGTACTCATGCGGCAAGTACCTCTTAGACGGTCGTCTGTCCTTAGATGACCTCCTCACCTGTGGCTCAACAAGTGGATCAAGTGGGGGCTGCTCCCCTGATCCATCTTTTCAAGGAACTCTATCGTCCTTTGCACCTTGCTGTACTCCCCCGTCATCAGGCATCACGGGAAGAATAATCAGATCCATGTCCTCTATCTCATCTGAACTAGGTTAATGCTTTTTTGACTTACTAATGTCTTTTATATACTGATCTTCAAAGAAAACCACATCTCTACTCCTGACGAGTTTCTTCTCGGTCGAATCCCACAATCTGTAACCGAAATTTTCATCACCGTACCCCAAGAACACACACTGCTTGATCTTAATATTGAGCTTGGACCTCTCGTCCTTTGGTACGTGAACGGATGTCCTGCATCCAAACATCTTAGGTACTTCTCCATTCAATGGGGATAATGGAGACCTGTTTATCAAATACATCATCGTGTGCATTGCTTCTCCCCAGAACATCTTGGACAACTTCGCATGGGATAACATACATCTGATTCTCTCAACAATGATGCGATTCATTCTCTCAGCTACACCATTATGCCGGGGGGTCTTGGGAACCATCTATTCATGCCGTATACTCAGGGACTTGCAGTACTCATGAAAGTCGCCAATGTAGTCACCACCATTGTCAGTGCGGACGCACTTCAATAATATACTTGTCTCTCTCTCGACCATAACATGAAATAATTTAAACACACCAAAGACCTCGTCCTTGAATTTCAAAGCATAAACCCAAACCCTCCTACATGCATCATCTATAAAAGTAACAAAATACAATGCTCCACCCAAGGTTTTTGTTTTCATATGACCACAAACATCAGAATAAACCAAATCTAATGCATGCACTTTATTAACATGAGAAGCAAATTTAATAAATGAAACTTTATGCTGTTTCCCTGAAAAACAATCAATACAGGTTTTAAGAGGTGTACCTGTCACGTCTTGAATGAGTCGTTTCTTTGCTAGTACCTGGAGTCCTTTTTTACTCATGCAGCCTAGATGCCTGAGTCATATGTCAATAGCTGAATCTTCCGCTGCGTTCAACTCACCCTTGCACACACTGACATTTGCATTGTAAAGGGTGCAACACTTTTTTCCTCTGGCTGCGATCAACGAACCTTTGATGAGCTTCCAGCACCCACCAGCAAACCGGCTTTCATACCATCATCATCCAGCCTTCCTGTCGACATCAAGTTAAGGCGAAGGTGTGGGATATGCCTCACATTCCTGAAAACCAACGTGCAGCCCACATCAGTCTTCACATAAATATCACCGACTCTTACGATCTTCGATACGCCAGAATTTTCCATCTTCACGCTCCCAAAGTCACCTGACTTATAGCTTGTGAAGAAGTTTCTATGTAGAGTCGCATGAAACGAGGCTCCCGAGTCTATCACCCAGTCGGTGTCCTGACTCGTAGCCATGAGACATATATCATGATCTGCTAAAAGAATAACTATAACGTCACCATCTGAAGCGACCGCAGTGGAATTTGATTCATCTTCTTTCTCTTTACCTTTTCCTTTATTGTCGTTCTTCTTACCATGACATTCATGTTTGTAGTGGCCCTTCTTGCCACAATTCCAGCAATCAACATCCTTTCTTTTGCTCGACTTGCTTCTTGGTTTATCTCGGGTCTTCCCACCCTTCATGTTCATTCATCTCCCTCGTTCCTGTGTCACAAGGGCCTCTTGCTGAGTAGACCCCTGAGACTTCCTCCTTGTCTCCTCATTGAAGAGACAAACTGGTTACCTGTTCCATGGATATCTTTCCGTCTGGCGCGGAGTTACTTAGAGACACCACCAATGTCTCCCAACTATCAAGCAATGAACTAAGCAATAGGAAAGCCTGCAATTCATCATCCAGGACCATCTTCATATAGGAGAGTTGATTCACTATATTGCTAACCTCATTCATGTGCTCGACCAGAGAACCACCATCTTTAAACTTGAGATTCACAAGTTGTCTTATCAGAAAGATTTTATTACCGACTATCTTCCTCTCATACAACCCTTCCAATTTCAGCTATACGCTAGCGGCCGAGGTCTCCATAGACACATGGTGGAACACAGAATCATCCAGCCATTGTCTAATAAACCCTACCGCCTTTCGGTCCATCTTCTTCCAATCATCATTAGACATATCCTTGGATTTTTCTGATATGCCTAAAATTAGAGAATATAGGTCCTTGCAATAAAGCAAGTCCTCCATCTTAGCCTTCCATATGGTTCAGTTAGAACCATTGAGGCTGATCATCCTTGATAAGCCACGTTCCGTAATTCAAAACCGATCATTCCCGTTCAATGAACTTAGCTCTAATACCACTTTTGTTGGAGGCCTTGCACAAAACCTTAGGATTTAGCCTCCTGAAACAAACCAAAATTATGGAATAATAATGCAATGAACTAAATCAAAATATAAACCACACCATTCCAGAGATTTTTACATGGAAAACCCTCAAAGAGGTAAAAACCATGGGACCTCGTCCAGATCAACAATCCACTATAAAGCATAACGTTACAACCGATCACAAGCACACACCGCTTGGATCAACTTTCTTCACTCACGCAGGAGTGGATAAACAATAAGATAAACAAAGAAAACAGAGAGATCTCACCGATTACGAGGACGTAGAAGCGCTGAGATATGGTAGATCACCTCTACGAACATAACATCCCTTCCACAAGCTTCCTCTCTCTCTTTCTCTATCTCTCTCACACCGTTGATAACCCTAAGCCCTTTAACAAAACCCTTGCAAAGCTTTAAAAAACCCTTAAATACCCTAGAATTACACCCCAATCCCGCATACACCCCTTTATATAAGAATAGAAAATAGGTAGAATCCAATTATGAAACAAAATCTATAGAATCTGCGTTTCCGCAATCGCATCTACGTAACTCTTCGATGATATCGATGGTCTTTCGATGACAGCCTTTGATATTATCGACGGTCCTTCGATGATATCGGAACAGGACCAAAAACTGTCCAGTGACCAGGGGTGAAAAATCCAACAATTATCGATGTCATCGAATGTATTTCGATGACAACCTTCGATATCATCTAAAGTCCATCGATGATATCGACAAGGCCAAAAAACTATCTAGCGACCAGCAGTAAAAAATTCAGCAATTATCGATGATATCGAAACTGGTTCGCTTTCATCGAACCTAGCAATGAGGAGAAAATCCCCATCATACAACACAGCCAGTTACAAAACTGGAACTAAATCAAAAGAAACCACATGAGAAAATTAGAGAAAAGGAAAAACAAAATAACATATACAACAATACAACCAACTACAAAACTAGGGTTAAACCAAAAGAAACCAGGAAGAGAGAAAAGCCAAGGGTCCCAAATCCCTGAAAGTAAGAAGAACCATATTAAACACTTCAACCATTGGTATGTTTTTATTGCAGAATCATTAGTTGTTCTTTTCTCTCAGGTTAGCCCAAAGAGCAGTTAAGAAGAATAACCTCTATTTCTTTCTTCTCGATCATCTTTCATTTAACTGAATATTTGTATGCTCCAAACAGCTTGTGAAAATGGCCAATTCATGAACATGTGATCAATTGTTTCGGCACTTTGAAGACAAAATGGATGCGTGGTGAAGAATGAAGCCCCTCTTCCACAAGTTCTTGACTATGAGGACTCAGCCCCCACCAGAAAACCAAGAGAAAGCAACTATTTTCAGGAGAGATCCATAGAACCAAACTTCACTGATAGACCATAGGCTTCTATGTAAGTTAAATGAGTACTTTTTTAACTTAGTATTATTGTAAAAGTAACTCATGCAATGAAACTAGTTACCACCGTGACTTCTTTTTTTTTTTTTCTTTCAGCTTCTCCAACCATGTGATGGATGATCCATGTCAAAGGGACCCGCATGATGGTCAGTTTACATCCAAGGTGGGGCCCAAATAATGGATGGTCCACATCAAAGGGGGGCCCCTAATGATGAATGGGTTACATCCAAGGTAGTCCCTGCATGATGGACAACCCACATCAAAGGTTGGGTACATATAATGGACAGTCCACATCAAAGGTGGGCCCACATGATTAGAACTGGACATTAGAAGTGGGTCCACATGATGGACAATTTATTTTGATGGTGGGCCATACATGATGGATGACCCACATCGAGGTGGGCCCCAAATAATATACAGTCCACATCAAAGGTGCCGATGGTGAATGGCCCACGTCTAAGGTAGGGCCCTCGTGAGTGGTGGATATTAAAGGTGAGCCCCACATAATGGACAATAACATTGATGGTGGACCCCATGTGATAGATGACCCATATCAAGGTAAACCCCAAATGAGGACATTTCACACCGAATGCATGTTAGCCCCTAGTGATGCATGACCCACATCCAAGGTGGACCCCGCTTGATGGATAGCCCACTTTTAAGTTGGGCCCTGTGTGATGAATGGTCAACATTAAAGGTGGGCCAATGTGATGGACATCTCACATCTAAGGTAGGCCCCACATGATAGATAGCCCACATCAAAGGTAGGCCTCACAAGGCATATGATCCACATTGAAAGCAGGCCCCCCATGATGGACGGTTCACATTGAAGACGAGCCAAAGTGGGCTAACATAATGAACAGTCCAAATCAAAGATTGGGCCCAGATGATTGGACAGTGGATATTAAGGGTGGACCAAACAAACTTAAGAGATAACAACTTATGATGTTGAAAACTAAACATACTTTCAACTTCCTATTTAAATACATTGAATAAGTAAAAGTCAAGATAAGCTACTTGATGCACAACTTTTGCATAGTAATGTACCATCCAAACGCCCTCTTATAGCTGTATAACTTGCATTGGAGTGCTGCCCAAGTATCTTATAAACTAACACTGAAGAGTTAGTATGCGATGTGTGCTGCGATGATATCAAGGATATAAATTTTCTATATGACTTGTATGAAACATCCAAATTTCTCAAGTCATTGTCTTGGTCAAGACCCATGCGTAAACTCAAAGAAAAAGAAAATCATTTTAAACATCCATCCTAGTCCCACCTTTGGATTGTTCAACTTTCTCAAGAATCATTTCGATCACAGGATCTTGGCATATACCCCTTTATATTTTAAAATTTTTTAAATACCCCCTAAGTTTTCAAGTTTGTGGCCACCTCCACTAACTTTCACTGACAATTCTAAGTAACACGCCAACGTACTCGCTAACAAGCTTTGCTTTTATAAATGGATGCTACTATCTTCTTATGAAGGTAAAATGAGGTTTATACTCTATTAGAAATGAAATGATGAAAATGGTGTTGCAGAGTGTGGTGGATGATATGCAAGCACCTATGAACTGTGGTTGTCCGGATTGTGGTTAAAAATTCACAATGAATGTATCAAGACCCAAAAATTATGGTTATTTGTTTATACGGTGATCTGACATTTGTTAGACAGTTAAAAAATAAAACTATCCAATGGTTCTATTTCAACAAACAAATGTATATTAAGAAGAGGTAAGGAACGCGCAACAAAATTGAATGTTGGGAATTTGAATCGATGATAATGCGTTCTACAATTTAGCTGGTTAGCTTAGTTCCATATATACAGTTCTATGTGTAAATTTTTACACATCTACATATCAAGTGTCATATGCAGCCGGAGCGTAACTCTCCTAAACCAAAAGCCTTATTATGTATATTCTTCTTCTTTTGCTTCTCCATTTTATCTTTCTTCTCTGCTTGTTCGAGAGAGCGAGAAAGAACTCGTTGAGATGAACAAAAAGAGAGGGAAAACCAGAGTGGTGAGATGATGGGGAGGAGAGAGGTGATGAGAAGTGGGTGTGTGTGAGCTGATTAAGGTTTTAAATAGAGGGAGAGAGTTTCGAGCTACTGCATTCGATGAGAGTAAGGACATTTTCATCATTTCCTTTCTACGAGGGCAGGTTTATCATTCAAGCTTCACAAGAAAACAACAACCGTAAAAGCAATGATGTGGAGAGCGACAACAGGGCGGTTATTTAGAAATTTTATAAACCACAGGGGGTACATGGAAAAATCCTTCTATCATATTTTCCTACCCTTATTTCCTTGATGCCCACATTGACTCCATTAAAAATATATTTTCACCGGTCTCAACTACCCATCACATAAGACTCGCTTTTAATTGCCCGTGCCCATCAATCATCACTTTTGCGTGATGATCCTAACCATCCAATGAATGCATGTGAAAATCAATGCTTTGGATCAATTATATTCGCAAAGGTTTGTTCCTCAGTGTGGATTCCATGATCGATTTTATTCAAGTTTTGGCTAACTTTGATTTGATGTTCCTGACCATTCAATCAATGGCCATGAAAATAGATGGTGCGATTGTTCATCTTGCACAAAGGTCTGCGGCATGGACCATCCACCTATGTAGGCTTTTCCTTCAGTGGTAGTGCATCTCAAGCATTGTTTTTTTATTCCAATGACCAAGAGAGTTAACAGTACAAATTGATCATATTAGAAAAGGCACGGTTATCCACCACATGTGGGACCCACACTTTGGATGGTTCAGATAGTTATACTTCAATGTTGTTGGGGGGACCACGGAAGCCTACCGACTAGAATCAAGTGAAGTAATCCAATTGTACCAATGCAAACATTCCAAATTTAACGTGAAAAAACACTTTCAAGAAAAAACAATGGCACACAACAACACTAAACACTATAAAAGTAGAAAATTATATGAAATAGAAATCACTCAATCCGAACAACCTTGAATCAATCCTTAAGCTATACCCCTGAATCCCTGAAATGAATTAGAAAGCCCTAAATATATCCTAATTCCAATCACACTCAAATATATAGCATTTGGAACAATCTTAATCAAAATCGGAAACAAATCTTGCAAGTTCACAATTCTACATAGCTCTTTGATACATTTGATGACACATTCAATGGAACTTTAATGTCATCAAACAAAACTTTCGATGACATCAAACCCACTCCGATGGCATCGAGATAATACCAAAACATTCTAATAACCGAGTATGAAAAATCAAATTTTACTGATGGCATCGAATAACTTTGCGTGATATCAAAACTTACTTCGATGGCATCAAACAATTTTCGATGGTATCAATCAAGACACCTAAAGTATCTAGCAACCGAATTAATTTATTCCAAAAAATATCATGCCATTTAATATATCACCAACAAACTAGTACATTACATATTTAAGGCATCTATCAACAAATGTCACATGTGGGGAATTGTCACGACCATTTTCCGATTGGTCAAAAACTAACTCTTGTAGACACTTCAATTTTCAAAATAAGAGCAGTACATGTGTGTCCTTTGTAACCATCCAATAAATGTCTAGAAATACAATAATTAGATGTCCAGAAAAGATTAAATCTTGGTTAATGATACATTTAAGCTTGCACCAATAATTTGTACGGTTAAATCCGAATTAATTATACGCCACGTATGCAATTGCTTGTAATTTTTAACTGCCAGCGTATCATCCATCACACTCAGCAGAATCTGGAACTGTTTTCTTTTCGATTTCGAAAAACCCGCGTCTAACCCATCTCCTTCCCATCCGTCTCCCACAGCGGGATCAGAAAATCGGAGCAGAGATGAATTCGGGTCCGATTCTCGAACCCATTTCCTTCCCATCCTTCTTTTTCTTCAGTGAAGAGAGGAAGATGATCAGAGAACAGAAGAAGATGATCAGAGCAGAGAGGAAGAAGAAAGGCAGGGGCGATAGGGAAGAAAGTGGACGCGAACCCGAGAAGAACGCCACAAACTTCTCTTCCCTCAGAGAAGAGAGGAATAAGAAAGGCATGGGCGTTCAGGAAGAGAGTGGACCCGGACCCGAGAAGAAAGCCACATCCTTCTCTTCATTCAGCGAAGAGAGGAAGAAGAAAGGCACGGGCGATCAGGAAGAGAGTGAACCCGAACCCGAACCCGAGAAGAAAGCCACATCCTTCCCTTCCTTCAAGGAAGAGAGGAAAATGGAAAGCATGGGCGATCACGAAGAGAGTGGAACTGACCCCGAGAAGAAAGCCACATCCTTCTCTTCCTCCAGAGAACAGAGGAAGAACAGAGGCACGGGTATGCATCCTCTTCGATCCCATCCCTCTCTCTCTCTCTCACCGCCACTATTGGGGTTTGGGAAATTTGGGGATCGAGAAAATTAGGGGCCGTTTGGATGCCCTTAAAATCTGTAAGTTGTAAAGGAAATATGAGTAATTGGCTTGAGGGTGTAACGTGTTTACAGCCTGTCCTATTTGGCTTTAAGTTCTAACGGGTTAACAACTGTCTGTGTTTGGATAAACTGAACATTAGGTGGGCTACAAAAGTGGGCCTACTAATTCAAATGCCCTTTTACAAGGAAAAACTACTGAATATAAATAATTAACCATAAAACACTAGAAGAAAAATGAAAAATACAGTTAACCATACGTCTTCAATAATCCACACACAAAACAACTATAAAAAACCACATTTAGAAAAAAAAATCTATAATGGGATTTTCTTTTCATGTCATATATGTCTAAGCTCCAGCTCAAAATTAAGAAAAAACATCAATAAATTTGGTTATCTTGTAAGGTAGCTAGGGGCCTTCCACATTTGTTTGGCTCGAAATTTGGTCGTTGGTACATGTACATGATGCCGGGCGTGCCAGAGCCTAATACGGCTCAATTCAAACCGAACGCTTTTGACCCCAAGTGCCGAGATAGACAAAGAGACCATGGGTAGTTGTTTATGACCGAGAACTAAGCAGTTCGGTCATCTATTCAACCACCTGTAAAAGAGACCGGGCGATTTGCGAATGGGAGGGTTCGTGCTCCTAATGAGTTCTTTTTGCCTTTCAGTTGAAATGACTTTTTCTCACTGTGATAGCATAGATTGATCGATTAAAATAGCGTGAGAGTATAAGGAACATAATTGCGTTAATGAAGATAAAAACTTACAAAAGAGAGATAATCCTCGACGATCTAGCGACTGCGGTGTAGATGGCGGGGTCCTAAAGCTAAAGTCTTTTGTGGTCCAATGACATGGGTGTAGACGAAGGGATTACAAAAAGAAAAAGAAAAAGAAAAAAGGGTTTTCCTTAGTTTAGCGAAGTGGGTTTAGGCAAAGGGAACTACACTACTCCTAAGCTAAGTCAGATAGATCAGCGTAGCAGCGTCGATGGATTAGATTACACTACTCCTAAACTAAAGTTGGTCCAACGTAGCAGCGTAGGCAGACTAAATTGCAATAAGCTAAGCTAAACTAAGATAAGATAAGTAGCATTACGTTGTGGAGTTGTGTTTGGTTGGGTTGGCGAGGGTTTGCAGCTCTTCGATCTTCCTCCTATTTATAGAAATTTTAGGCGGTAGCTGGAGAGAGATCTTCATAACCACTTCTCCTGTTTGCTGATGTGGAAATAACTGTCTGGGCCCGTAGACAGTTGCGGCTTATTATCCAATGCGACGTGTACTAGTTGTTTATCGTGGGTTGGCCACTGGTTGCATGCATGTCATGCACTCATTACACGAATGAAAGTTCTTCTCGTGAATGGTGAAATTGGCCAACTTGGCATCACGAATGAAAGTTTGGATGCCCCAGATTATGAAAAGTCATGACTAGCCCAAAAAGGGATAAGTGTAACTGGCTACTGTCATGGGATGCATGTCATGAATCTTGCTCACATGGCAGAGTAGACTATTATAGTGGCTGCATGACCAACAATGGGTGTCAACTAAAATACAGTCACGACTAGTGACGAATATGATCGATGTGTTATAGTATTATATAGAAGAAACCCTTACGGCCGAAACCACTTAAGGAGCATGATGTAACAGTAATGCCAAGTTGGCTGATTTTCATGGGGCATCCAAACTAACCCTTAGGGTTTGGGAATGGGGAAATTTGGGGGGTTTTGCTAAACTACGGTCGTGGGTGATGGAAATTTGGAAAATTAGTGAACCTAGGGTTAGGGAATTGGGAATTTCAGGGATTGGAAAATTTTGGGGTTGGATAATGGGCAAGAATTGGGAAATAAAGAAGAAGAAGAAGAAGAAGGCTTACACTGTTACTGTCATAGAATGGCCATTAATGGCATACCTGATCCTTCGCATCTGGCTTACACTGTTACTGTCACAGAACAGCTGCTAATGGCTTACCTGATCTTTCGCATCTTGATTCTTGATACCCACACCTGCACCTAGTTTACATAAATCAATCATTTGAAATTAGTTCACATATATCAATCATTAGAAACTGATGTAATTCATATGACTAACTAATGTTCATCGGCTTTCTAAAGCAACCAATGTACTAATGGCATTTCAGGGTATACAACGGCGGAATCATTCGTCGAATGGGCTAAAGAATTCTTGAAGGTTTGTGCTTTGCTTTTTCTTTCTTGCTTGCTTTCTTCCCCCCTCCCCACCCTCCCATGTGATTGAGTTTTTTTTCTTTGGTTTATCATCTTGTGCAATTTTATGATGCTATAGTTATCAATTACATTGTTACAGTTAGGAAAGAAGTTGGAAGCTGCTTCAGCCTTCACATATGCAGCACGCAGATATAGGGATACATCTACTCCAGGTTCTCATGAACTTTAGTCATCAGGGTCTTAATATTCAATTCTCATGAAGGAGTTTGTGCCTCTCCCCTTTTGTTATGCTGGCCATTTTACTTCTGAAATATTTTTTTACCTTGACTTCTTTAGAATGTGTAAACTTTTTGGAGCTGCTATATTATTTGGTACACAACTGAGCTTCATTCTTTTAGTCTTAGAGTTAAGATATTGCTTCTTGTGCATGCAACCCATTAGCTAGAAGGATTGGGGTCTTTCAGGATGGGATGTTCTCGCGATTTGGGGCGGAACGGTTGCTTTTCCTCTCGAATTAATGGTGGGAGTGGGACTGCATTGGTTCCGCTCCCAGATGGTGTTCTATTGAGCGGTTCTCTGATGCGCATTAAAACACCTTTAGGGGTAAAAATACATTACACTTACTTTGATTTCCCAAAAAGTGCCATTTGCCCATTCATAAGCAACCTTAGCATTCCACAATCATGATATACAATTCAAACTTCAAGTAACAGTGTGTTGGTTCTTCCTTCTTACACAAATTATGGATTCTTCTACTTATGCAATTGGTTTTTTGATGTGCCTTTCCCTTCACCGTAAATTGTTTAAATTTCAATATCGAATTTTATCTGGAAGAAACATCACCTACGGAACATTTGACATTTAACATTTAACATTTGTCCTTCACTTTGACCTGCATCACGTATCCGCCATCTTAGTTGATTTCTCTCTCTCTCTCTCTCTCTCTCTCTCTCTCTCTCTAATGAATTAATTTATTCGTTGATAAAAAATTCCATGGTTTGTGAAGTCAACAGCCACAAGTTCCTTCTAAATCTGTATTGTTAGCTGCATCTCTTCTATTACTAGAATTGCTGGAAACATTTTTTTTTTCCACTAATGATAATGGATGCTTTAAATGTGCTATCTAGATGCCATATCATGCTTCACTCAGGCTGTGGATCTTTTCATAGACATAGGGAAAGAAAAAGAGGCTGCAATATGTTGCAAGGTGAAGTCCTCTCCATGTTGACAATAATTTGACGTAATTTGGAAATATTTATTTTCGTTGAGTCATATTGGGTGGTCACTTACCATCATTTTAAGTTCCTTTGTGTCTGTCGGTGATATTCTTATGGTTTCTCTTGAAGTACTTACCGTGATTGGATTTTAATTATACATTCCTAATCCTATTATGCTAAGGGACTTGGTACATACATCCACTTGATTGATTGGCATACCCACATTTTCCATTTGGAATCTACATAGTACAAGGTCGGTCTAGCATATAGTGCCTACCTTACAATAAAGTCTCTCAAATTGTGTTTTGATCCTCAAATAGGCCTATATCTAGTTTAAAATTAGTTTATAAGATTCCTTCATGATTGAAATGAAGAAAGACGAGAAAACAATAGAAATTTTGAAAAAAAATTCAAAATGGCCCCTTTATGGCCGGGTCGGCATGTATTGACCCCATAGTAGTGTTGATACGGGCTGATATGGCCCCCTTTTTTTCCCATTACAGACCGATTCACCCAGATATCACATAGCGGAGGTGTGTCTGTGTCCATTACATGTCCATACGTGTTGATACAGTTGATATGTAACTGTTTTTTGAGAACCATGGATCTGAGTCTTTCATCCGGCGGGCAACACCGCTTTGATCTGTTGGGCATAATCACGCTGTCTGACTCCTCTGGTAGGCACAATATGCAAAACGAATGGACTGACTGTTTTAATCATCCTTGTATTTTGTGTCATCATGGCCCACCCAAGGAGTTATACGGCATGATTTTGAGGCCAGAAGATCTAAACTTTGTGGCCCATTTGGCGTGAAGGTTAGGATCATATGGGAAGATTTTTTTATATAGTATTTGTTTCTTTTATTATCTATTGCATCATCATCATCATCATCATCATCATCATCATCTAAGCCTTATTCCAACTACTTGGGGTCAGCTACATTATATTATTGATTTATATAAAAAAATGATTTTCTTGACTTGCCCAGTTGATCCGCCGAATCATGGGTTGACCTAACCCATTGAGCAACTGAATCTTGGGCCATGTCCTGGTTGGCAAACTATGGTCCTTGCTGCACTTTAAAAAAAATTATTATAATAATAATCCTTTTCTAGTATTCAATGGGTAAACCAAACAATTCGATTCAGACTCTGATTGAATTGAAGAAGCGGTTAGATGGAATGACATAAAGTTTGGCATGCAACCTCTTTAACAATATTGCCTTGTCCTTGAAAAACCAGGCCAGATCTTGTGCAATCCTTCTGAGATCCTCCTTTGTCTCCAGCTTGAAGATAAACTAATGTGAGGGCATTTTTACACCGGGCTCAAGTGGGGTGGCCTGTGGGATGCGGGGGCACGCTCGGGGTGGGCGGCCCGTATGAGGTGGGTGGCTCGTTTGAGGTGGAACCCATGCGATTTGGGGCCCACGAGGGGAGTTCAACCAAAGACCTAACCCATGGATGTGGGGCTTGAGCTATGCGATAAATGGATTAATTCGCCATGCTCTATCAGTTCGAGCTTTTAAAGCAAGTAGTTGGTTGTCCTGCATCAAATTGGTATCAAAGCGGGAGGTCTCGTGTTCGAGACTCTCTCATCGGGGGTGATTAATGCCCGAGCATTTTCACACCGGGCTTGAGTGGGGTGGCCTATGGGATGCGGGGCACACTTGGGGTGGGCGGCCCGTGTGAGGCGGGCGACTCGTGGGAGGTGGAACTCATGTGATTCAGGGCCCACGAGGGAGCGGAACCCATGTGATTTGGGGCCCATGATGAGGGTTCGACCAAAAACCTAACCCATGGATGTGGGGCTTGGGCTGAGATAAAGGGATTAATTCGCCATGCTCTATCAATTCGAGCTTTTAGAGCAAGTGGCTAGTTGTCCTGCATCATAAACATTCCGTCATCTAGTACCACAATCCTAAGAACTCTTGTTAGGCCCCCATATTTTCCTTTGCTTTCAAGATTGGGATCAGTAGTATATGCTTGGGATTCTGCCTATCAGTTTCAATTTCCACGAGCCTTTGCTTTTCTGCACCTCAAGGGGATTTAATTGGAGGAGGTCCTCTGGGTTTCTTATCCTGTAGCTTTCGTCTAGATGTGTCTGGGAGCTAATCTTCTCATTCCAGATGCCTTGGAGATTACTAGGACCCAATGCATCTAGTGTTTTCCTTCTTCCTATTGTTTCTCAGCATGAATTGCCATATAAGTTCTTTCTTCCACTTCACTTATGTGCCACTCTAACATGTTGTCTCTTTGAACTTTGCCTGTTCCCTACGCTGCTGCTCCTTTTTTGTCATTAACTGTTCCTCTCAAATGATTCCTATTCCATCTCCCATCGTCTGCCTGATTTCCTCATCGTGGCAGGGGTCCGGCGGTTTTCCTTACAAATTATTCCTCTCCTGTCTTCCATCACAAGCTGATTTCTTGTTGTTGGTTGGGGTTCCGGAGGTTGGATGATCAGATTCTCAAGGTCTCTCTCTCTCTCTCTCTCTCTCTCTAAGTGAATGTAAACCTGTTAAGAACTTACAAAAACCTATCAAATCATAATACACACCAGTCTCAGAGTTGTGACTAGTTGTTTCCATTCTCCCTTTTGGATGGTGCATATTTGTTCATTACCAATTTATCTATCATCATAATACATCCGTTGCTGCAATAATATTTCTTATGCAGTCAACAATGGTTTAAAAACAAGCTGATTCAGGGTTCTGCATCTTCATGTGTAGATAATTGGTGAATTAGCTGGGACTGAACGAAAGTTCAAGCAGGCTATGGATTACTCTGAACGTGCTGCTGATCTTTTTGAAAGTGAAGAAGAGTGTAATGAGACAATACTTGCAATCATGTGCAAGCAGATGGTTGCACAATTTGCTGCTCAACTGGAACAGTAAGTCACTCTTTGCTAAAAGTTTTTCTCCTCTCTATAATGTGAGTGCTGTTGTCATGATCTTGTCATGATAATCTGAAACTGGGTTCCTTGAGTCAGGAATATTTTTTTTCCATTGCCAGGACTTCTTCCTGTGCATGAAACAGTCTTTATCAGTCTCAGTTTGACAGGTTTGGACTTCCTATAAGACCAGGGTTCAAATATTATGGAGTAAAGGTAGCATCAGTTCAATTCACAATGATGGCCAAACCCCAATTGCGTTTCCATGTTTTTCAAGTTGGACTTGAAACAATTGTAAATTCTGATTGGGGGTTAGGCCCTCGTTATGAATGTGTGGGGCTAACCCACTTTCACCATTTCCACTTTATCAAAGCAGACATTTGCAGTCCAATGAAATCAATGATCCCAAGGCAGCCAAAGGCTGTTTTTTTATTTTTATTTTTATTTATTTTATTTAAAAATCTACACGCACTCACATCACCACAGTGGGATTTCACCACAATGGGTACTTGATCCCATGACCTCATGTTGAAACTCTTGTGAGTCTACCACCGAGGCATGAGTAAGGACCCAAGGCAGCCTAAGGCTTGTCAATACTTGATCGCTGGCTGAAACAAGTTGACTCCTGCATTTAACAAATCTCATGCCACTTCTATAAAGTTTCTGCTGAATGCATCTGGCAAACTTAATTTTTCTTTCTGTTGCTTTGGTTGCATTAAAGCTTAGTCTTTGGGTTTTTCTACGAGGCAATTTGTGCCAGTATGGCCCATTTGTGAGATCGGTGCCATTCATTGGGCTCTACTGCCCACTGTGAAGATGCCCTGATCCAAAAATCAGGTGAGTTCACTTATCAGATGGCGTAACATGTACATGGGATATGGGCAGTTGGTCTTTTTTTTCTAACCATCCATATATCTCATACAAGTATAGCCTTCCTGCTGGCTGGAGAGGCCTGATTGTTTGGTCCAGGGTGTTTTCATGGTTTGCCCAACCTAACAAATGTTCTGGATCTCGCATTTTCAGTTACTTTTTTTAATGGATAATTAGAGCAGTCCAACTGCAAGTAGAACAATTGGGAATTTTGCTTAGATTTGAAAACACTATTGATATTCAGCAAGAATGCTTATTATGGAACAACTAGAGCCCTTATTTAAGAAATAAATAAATAAATAATCTTCTTTCTTGTTCTTTTTCTTCAGATATCCGAAGGCGATCGGGAATTTTGAAGTGACTGCCAGGCAATCCATGAATGACATTTTACTGAAGTCTGCTGTTCCAACAATGCTTCTCAATGCTGGCCTTTGCCAACTTTGCTGGGGGGGTGTTGTTGCAATAACCAACTCATTAAAAAGATATCAGGTCTATGTTTGGCTGTAATTCAACATATCCAAGTTTTATCATCTGACCTATTGATAAACTTTCTTATACATATGCATGTTGCAATTTCTTGCACAGGAACTGGATCCAAGCTTTTCAAAGACATTTGAATATGAGTTTTTGGCTGTAAGTTGGTTTGAAATCTGCTTCCTTATTGTTTTCGGAGAGTGCAATACAAAAACAATTTTGGGAGTAACCTCATGATCTGATTAATTATGGAAATGAGCTCTATGTTAAAGCTGTTTACTTTCTCACAATTTCAATTCTAAGGCTAAATCAGGAATTTGTTCCTTATATGGCAGGATGTAGCAGCCTCAACTGACAAGAAGGACGTTGATGAATTTGCTGATATGATGATCAACAGACTGAGATGTGATAAGTCCTGGATGGTTAGTTTTCTTTCTGCTGGAAAGGTCTGATGAAGTATCAGTTCGGTAGGAACTTGTTTCAATTGATATTAAAGTTACATCCTAATTTGCTTATGATTCCAAAGTAGCGCTTTGGTCTGATGATTCTAACCCTATGATCTATGGCTCATAAAAAAACAAATGTTTGTAACAAATTGGCCTCGTTCATGGGGTTAGGATTAGGATCATCCGATTGGCTTGATTCTTGTACCATGCATTCCTTCCAATAGTAATATTGAATGGACCGTCCAATTGATGATTGGGTGTTTTGCACCATGTGTTGCTCCCAATGGTAATATTGGATGAACCGTCCAATTGTTGATTGGGCGTCCCATGTGTTGTTCAAAATGTTTGGGGATGTTGCTAATGTCCCTTTCATGGGGATATATATCCGTGATGGTCCTACTTGAAAAAGCTTGGATGCCCAATTCATGTGCCAGGTTCACATGTACACGCTCGTGTAGGCTTAGCAGAGCTTGTATTTCAACAAGCATTTTGTTTGCTGACCAGCTTCTATTTCTATATTTGTGCACATAGGATTGGAGATTGATGCTTCTTTCGAGGGCCAAGGATAAGCTGAAAGCAAAAGAAGTTCTGTTGAGAGCCAATACCAAGTTGAAAGCCAAAGAAGTTTCTTTTGTGAAGGTTAAGCCAGATTGAAATGCAAAAAAGAAGTTGAGAGAGCCAAGCATCTGCCGAAGTCAAAGAGGACCATCTCATCTATCTGAGCGCTATTTCTAGCTCTATGTTGAGAAAATTAAAGAATCAATCATTGAAGGGTTGTGGGACGTCCCTATCTGAGATTAGGAATGAATGTTCCAATATTCTCATGTATTTTTGAATTTTCATCTGGTGCAAGTCCTGCATTAGTGGTTTTTCTTTCTCCATGTTGTATTTTTGGATCTTTGAATTCTTTTTCTTCTAATACATTTTCCATTGCTAAAAACAAAAAGGCTCTCTGCCGCTCATTCTCTACCTTGGGTTATTTATTTGCCAACATGCATGTTGGCGTGGGACGATTTCCACCATTCCACAATACCCTCTCTTCTGCTTTTGGGTGCAAAAATAGCACAACTGTGTATTTGCAATTTTCTTCTGAATGTTTGTCTAATGTGTATACAAGATGAGGAATCAGTGGATCACCTCTTCTTTCATTGCTGTTTTGCAAAAGGGCTATGGGATAATTTCTTCGCTTTGTTCGGAATTTTATGGGTCTTGAGAAAATCTGTTAATGGCTTCTTTTTTGATGTGGCATGGTGGGGGTTCAAGGAAAACTGAGAGAAAAGTCTAGCAGTTATGTTTGCTAGCAGGCATATGGGCTCTATGGCTAGACAGAAATGATCGATGCTTCAGAAAAGGCGAGAAGCAGGTTCTCCAAGTTTTTAGCAGAGCCAAGTCTCTTGTAATAGAATGGGCATTGCATTATCTTCAAAGATCTTGGTTTTTTGGAAATAATAAAAAAATAAAAAATAAAATCACAACCAAAAGGGTTTCTTTGGATTGGGTGTGCATATAGTGGCTCCCTTTTCTACTGATGAGGTTGTGTAGTTAATGAACAACGTGTTCATAGGATGAGTGTAACTGAAGTGGGGATATTGAGATGGATGAGTGACTTGACTCTGAGGGATAGAGTTGGAAATGAATGTATTTCATGGAATTTAGGAGAAGCGTCTGTATGTAATAAGATAAGGGGAAAGTAGACTTAGATGGTTTAGTCATGTGCAATGCAAACCAATAATTACACCATTTATAAAGTATGTAGGTAGAGGTTGTAAGAAAAATAAAATAAAATAAAATTTGATGACCCACCATCTAATTAAAGTTATGGCCTTTGATAGAGTAAAATGGTGGAGGTTGTAAGGAAAAAAAAAAAAAAAAACTTGATGACCAACTATCTAATTGAAGTTATGACCATTGATAGAGTGAAATGGTGGAAAAGGTGGAGGCTGCAAGGAAAAAAAAAACTTGATGACGCACTATCTAATTGAAGTTATAGCCATTGATAGAGTGAAATGGTGGAAATATTCATGTAATTGTCCCCAACTAGTTGGATAAGATTTCAATAATAATGATGATTGATGATGATGATGAGGAAAGGGAGAGGAAAGGGGAGAAAAGAAATGAAAATCTATATCAATGTGCACTTGACATGCTATCATGTAATGCTTATGTTATATACTTCTAGAACTTGTTAAGTTTAATAACTAAAATATTGTTATGGGCTGTTGGGGGTGAGGGATTGCATGTAGGGATTTGTGAACTCTACGTATTATTTGATATATATATATATATATATATATTCACATAAATCCATTTGGGATAAATTCAAATTGCCCAAAACCAAATGATTCCAAATCCATATAATGAGAGACTTTCATAAGGGCTGTTTGTTTTTCCATTTTACATGGTAATAAATCAACAATGATGACTTCTCAGTCATTTGGAAGTGGTAATAAATCAACAATGATGACTTCTCAGTCATTTGGAAGTGGTAATAATTCTCAGTCATTTGGAAGAGAGGAAAACCATGGAGTAATTACGCCTCAAGAACTGGATTGCATCGGATCGTATTGTTGGAGTGATGTATGTGTTTGATCCATGCCATCCATCCATTTTAACAGCTTATTTTAGGTTATAAGCACAAAAATGAGGCAGATTATAAGCTTAAATGGACCACACCATGGGAAATTGGGGTATAATGACGTCTACCATTGAAAGTTAAAATTTGTGGATAGCCTACAGTGATGTGTATCCATCATCCAACCTGTTCAGACATACATGGATGAAGGGAAGACACAAATATGATCTTTCAAAACTGATGGACGACTTGGATGTAAGGCACATAGATCAAGGTGGGCCCCACAGTCAGGGATTCACCGACCAGCGAAGCCGCATCCTCACGTGTAACGGACGGCAGGAGTATTTTTGGGGATATGAAACAGTGAACGCGGATGGATGGTAGCTCACATGATTGTTAAATGGACTGGGCTGGGAATGGCCCAGACTAACTTGGAATGAAGACGAGTACCAGATTTCAAGCCGCGCCCAACCAATAGGCCAATTCAAGGGCCTGGCTGGCCCAACTGGGCGGGCCGTCATCCCATTCGCAGACCATCGTGTCTATGCTCTGTCCCAAAATAAGTGGATGCGTTTATAAATTGTGCATCTATGCCGTCCATACGTTTTTCCAGATCATTTTATAGCATGGCCCCAAAAATGAAGCAGATTCAAATCTCAGTTGGAACACATCACATGAAACAGCAGTGAATGACAATTAAAAACTTTTTGTGGGCCAAAAAAATTTAGATCAATCTGATATTTTTGTTTTCCCTTCATCCAGATTTTTATGACCTTATCAACAGTTTGGATGGAAAATAAACATTACGGTGGGCCCTATAAATTTTTTAATGGTGGCATTCAATGACAACGGTTTCCTGTGGTGTGGTCCAACTGAGATTTGGATCTACTTAAACTTTGGTCCCATACTATAAAATGATCTGGAAAAACGGATAGACAGCGTAGATATACAATTCATACATAGAGGTGGGCCCCACGGTCACGGTCCCACCCACATGCTGGTTCCGGGGTCGCGGCTATGCCGCGTCCAAAATAAGTGTGGTAAAAAAAATCAATTGTGAATATAAATCATTGGTCATCCATTCCCTAACTACCCACTTTTCTCAATCAAATGTGGCCCAGCAGATGAATGGCTTGGATCTCTCACACGTATTCCACGCTAGCGCGTGTGAGCTAATCCGCTTTTACCTCCCTCCTTTCGTCCTCTACGACATAGAAACCCGACCCGATTTCTGAAAAACCCGAACACCATTTCAACATCTCTTCCTTGCGATTTGCAGAAAGGGTTTAAGAAAAGCAGAGAAAGCAGCAGCTGCTGCTGTTCGATCGAGCATCATCCAACGCACGATCTGTCCATGGCAGCAGCAGAGGAAGAATCGGATTCTCCGGAAAAGAGATTCCACACGATCATGGACAAGCTCTTCCACGCCCCAGGAGCAAAACGCCCGCCTTCCTCCTCCTCCCCCTCCACGTCAGCAGTCCTCCCTATTCAATCTCCACAGACACACCCTTCGATATTGTACCGTTGCGTTACCCAAATTCAGAAAGAAAGGGGCGTGTCTATCAATAAGATGGGTGTAAATATTTAGCTTTTTTGTTATTAATTTTCTTGAAATATTTATTAATAATATTTATTATTATTATTTTGTAGTTCTGCTGGAATTCGATCATTGGGGGGTAAGAAGCGTTTGAGATCGAATCCAGTGTCGATTCCGGAGCCGAATTCGAGACGGGATCTTGTCGATGCTAACAGTAGCAGGCGTACCCTGGCTGTGCTTGGGCCGTCGCAGGTGGGCGTGCCGGTGTGCAGACCGTGGGATCGTGGGGATCTCCTGAGGCGATTGGCGACGTTCAAGTCGATGACGTGGTTTGGAAAACCCAAGGTTTTGATAGAATTCTCATTTCGTCTGATTCCATTTTAAGCTTCATATATCATTTCATTTGGATTTTCCCCCCTGAAATTTACTTTTATGTGTTTTGTTGTATTTCATTTGGGATGAAATTTAGTTTTATGTGTTTTGTTGTATTTCCCTTGCTGTGGCCCACTTCAGCTTTGGATCATGCTGAGAATTGCCCTTTTAGAGCTTTCAATTGAACCAAATCACTCCTAACTAGTGCAGTTCTTGGTCTCCGATAGACATGGCCAAACCGTCTATGTCCACTTTCCCTCTTCTTATCACCTATTGGTGCTACTCCTAAACTCCCTCGAATTCATTTCTAGTTCTATGCTAGAGCTGAACCGATTTCGAGTTGAGTCAAGCCGAACCGAGTTGATTTGGGGTCAAGCCGAGTCGAGCGAGTTAACCGAGCTAGCTCGGTTCGTGTCCAGCTCTATTCTATACTTCCTCGTCTTGCCCCTCATTAATTTCTCCCCTTCTATTTGATGGGTATTTGGCGATCTTCACCACCCATTTCTAATTCTACAAGCAACATCCTTCTCAGTCTATCCACTCTCATGAGTTATCAATCCAAGATATCAAAATAAAATACCCATGATAATAAGAGGTCAAAATGGTCTTGAGGGCTGACATCAAGATAATGAATGTAGGTTACTAAATGGGCATGGTCCACTAAAGCACATTGCCATATTCACATAACTCATCCTTAGATGCAATTGACACTGCACTCTTACTATTGTATACCATGGGCGTGGGTTGTGGAAGACTAACACCTCACTTGCAAATGGGCAGCTCCATTGTGTGCAGAAGGCATGGATCAGAGTTGGATTCATGTTACTCTTTCAAGAGATCATAGAAGAACCTAAGAAACATACGACATGTGGTAGGAATGAACTAAATGGCTAGGTGATGATATCCAGCCCAATGTGCTTTAGCATAGGCAGTAGGAGTTATTGCAGCCGCTGACGCTATCGAAAGTCCACGGTAGGAGATGTCATGGCCGTGCAAGGTGCTACTTGGACACAGATCAGGTGTTAGATATGGTTACCCAGGAAAACACAACACATTAACGCATCTAAACAAATATATATCAAATATATATTTTTTTAAAGATCTCAATTCCTACTGGTTGGACCATAGTTATGGTCCACCTGGTGGATAACTTCTAACTTATTTAAGTGGATGGGACATCTAACCCATTCAATAGATTGGCCCCACCATGAGGAACACTTTATGCAAAAGTCAGCCCTATCCGCTCATCAAGTGATCCTTTAAAAAAACACTCATCAAGTGGACTGCATTTGTATTTTACCATTTATCAATGGCTATACACTGTTTTCTATGGTGTGGCTCCTGCTTACTTGATGAGTGGATAGGGCTGATTTTGCATTAGGTGATCCTCATGGTGGGGCCAACCTATTAGGAGGATGGATGTCATAAGCACTTAACAGGTTGAAGGTTATCCACTGGGTGGACTGTAAACTGTGGTCCAACCAGTTGGACTTGAGACTTCTTTTTTTTTTTTTAAATCATTATTATGTAGATAAAAGACAACGTAGATAAATCCTTCCATAATTGGCCACCATCTAATGTCATGTGATTCTAACCATAACCATTAATGTCTCTTGCTCGTTAGAGGAGTTGGTAGAGACAGTGTAGCATGTGTGAGTGATCTAGGGACTTCAATCCCTGGTAGTGTTACCTTTCAAAAAGAAGAAGAAAGAAACCATAATCTAATCACTGTCATTCATTAATTCTAATATTAACTATCTATTTTAATAGAACTGTAGAAAGGACTAAACATCCCTAAATCCCACCACAACCATAAATCCTTCCATAATTAGCATAACTCAAAATCATATCAGAATCACATGATTTTAGACCAATGTGAAAGCTAACTCAATAGGCTTTCAAATGGGACCAATTTTGTGTTATTCAAATACTGTTTGATACCTGAAAAGTGGTCCACAAAATAAGTGATAAAAATGTTAAAGGGAAGCTTGCCCAACAAGTCACTAACTCTAACATTAACAACCAAATAGCTAGTGAACTTACCTAAGACTAAACCTATGGGATTGTGGACCCATTGTTTGAAAGGTTTTGATGCTTGTGGGTGCCAAACTGTCCAGACAGATTGTGGGGCCCACTCCTGGCTTTCACAGGAGCCCCACCCCTGGGTTGCATTGTCCTTGCTCTAATATTCTTTCCTTTTGAATATTCTTTGCCCAAACTGCTTCTGTTCAACAAATGGCTGGTCAACTTGAATTCTTTATCTTATGCAGGTAGTCAGTCCGGTAAACTGTGCAAAGAGGGGTTGGGTAAATGTAGAGATGGATATTATAGCTTGTGAAGCATGTGGATCACGTCTCCTCTTTTCTACCCCTTCATCCTGGACACAGCTGCAAGGTATGCAATCTTCCTTTGTTGCAGCCTTAATATTGGTATGCCCTGCTCCTTGCGTTTGAGGTAGAGCGGGAAATAGGAAGCTACCTAATTAGCAAGTGGCATAAAAACAGCTGAGAGCCTCTCTTATCTCACTTTCTCTTTGGGGGGAGTGGATCTGGTTCACATATATCATGGAACCGCCTAATGGGCCATTAATCATGTACCGATATTTTTTATTGCGTAGAGTTAAGTTTGGACTGAAATCATATTGGATAATCTCATTTTTCTAATAATTATACCATGTGACTCAGTTGAAAAGGCAGCAGCGGTATTCAGTTTAAAGCTAGATAGTGGACATAAGGTACTTTGCCCATGGATTGATAATGCCTGTGACGAAGGGCTGGCGTTGTTTCCACCAACACCTGCTCCAGCTTTAATCCAGGGTTACAGAGATCGGTCTTCTGCACTTCTGCAACTTTCAGCTCTTCCTGTAATTTCATCTTCAGCCGTTGATTACATGAAGAGCCCACAGCTCGAAAGCTTTCTTGCACAACCTCCTCATCCAGTATGCAGCTTAGATGATGGAATTCAGCCTAGTGGGTCTTCCAGAAGCGAGGCTCTAAATGAATCTGAAGCTCTTTCTGCCAAATTATACCATCAGGTTTGGAATTCGGTTCCTAGTGAGAACTACAAGTGATACCTGGCTCAACGAAAGCTTATTATATTGGATGCATGGATGGTTAAGGGAAAGAATCTAGTATTAAACCCATATATCAAAGTTTCTTATAAACATCCTATTTCCATCCTGTGGAACACATATGAAAACCATTTGTCTGCTGGGCCTGTCATGGATGGGTGGTAACCCAAAAATGACATTGATCAGATCATACTGGTTGGTGAGTTGACTTTTGCGCATTGAATGCAGACCGCTGGTCAGACCATTTTGTCTGTGTCCATTTGTACTTGAATGTAAGGTGGTCAGACTCAGGCATATTTTTGGGCAAAGCAAGCCCATGATATGTCCTAGCAGATGAATGATCCAGATCTCCTTCATGCACACCACATGTACATGGATAGAGTGCTTGATAACTAGCTGAATAGGCAGGTTTAATGCCAGATCCCTTCCCTTGCTTCTATTACCTGATTTCTTAATTCTGTCAGAGAAACTTTTTTTTTTTCCTGAATATTGGGAGGATTCATAACATGGAATTTTATTTTTAGCAGAAATTTGGAGGAAATTCTGGAATTTGAAAGCATTTTGTCATTGTTCAACCTATGTAACATGAAAGCATTTCGTTTCCCTTGGTTCTGATTGAGGCTGATGTAATGGCCAATACACTGGGAGAATATTAGGCACTCAAGTATTTGTTGGGGACTCCATTGTGTTCATGTGACTCTCCCTGTTCTCAATGAAGTTTTGTTCTCCACCAAGAAGAAAAATCACATGCCCTTAACTTGAAAAGAAAGAAAGAAAGAAAGAAAAACTACATGCCCTTGCATGTTGATTTTCCTGTTCAAGCCAGTTTAAGTTGTGTTTGGAAGTGCGGTCAAAACACATCTCTGGTGAAATTGGGTTGGCATCTGTTGGACTACAAAAACACTGTACTTGGGTAATGTGGGAAGCGCATTCTGCATTATGCAGAAAGGTTTTTACTATCAACTAGCCCTTACACATCACTCCTTGGTTCGACAAATGGCTGAAACAAGCAGAACGTCATTTCAGATGAAAATCAGTTCCACCCAAACAGAATTTCAAGAATACCAAAATACACCCTTATGTTTGAAATGCAATTTCCTTCCAATTGTAATGGCGTATGAGCTGCCTTCAGATAAAGCAATTTATCATATATTATTCTACTCCCATAACCGAGATCGATTTGTTTCTAGTTAGTGGTAGAAGTTCTTCTTGAAGTATGAATTTTGCTCTACGAGTTACCCATTGTTTCTTCCTTACATAGTTGGCAATATGTTTTCCAATTTGTGGTCTAGTTCCCGAAAGATGTAATTTCATGTGTTGTGCTAGTTCTCCATGCGATTTATTCATGGTGAACCGTCCTTTTATTTTTAATTAACAACTTTTATACTGTTTTAGGACTGCATTTTCTTTTAATTATGTCTGCAAAGATTCACAAAAAAAAGAGAGCTAAAGAATTCAAGCCCTTGCAGGCACATAAGCTCATAAGTCTATGTGGATGGGAACCCCGTTTTCTTCCTTATGTTGTTGACTGCGAGGATCGATCAATTAAGTCGGTAAAAGATTCCGATTCTTCTCCACGTGTTATCGGCAGACAGAATCCTAGTATCTTTGTCTACCCATCATCTGGTTCTGATGAGGCTGCAAGGGTAAAGGAAAACAGCCCAACTCTTGGTGAACACCAACCTGATCCTGCATCTGTTGTTCTAGACTGTAGGTTTTGTGGGGCCTGTGTTGGTCTATGGGCTTTCTCGACTGTTCCCCGGCCTTTAGAACTGTTCAGATTGATCAAATCTGTAGAGATCAATCATCAGAAAGATTCTTCTAATGGTGGTGATAATAATTTCAGCCACATGATTGAGGCACCGAATACTGTCTGCAACAGTTCTGCAGTTTCAAAGGATAGAGCCCTGAGCTTAAATCTTACAATTGCAGGTGGTCCACGGCCAACAAAACAGAACTTCAAGGCAACAGTTACTTTGCCCATCATCAGCCGACACTTGAGGGCTGGGTTGTGTTCTAATTCTGTTGCCAGAAACCGTGAACCATCTGATGTTTTATCCATTGATCTAGAAGATCATATAGACAGAACTCATACTGGACAAGTTGTTTTGTCGGAAGAGGCGGGGACATTGAAGCGCAAGAGAAATGAAGATGAACTTTGCATTGCTAGAGACAGCAGTTCCGATGCTCAATGCCATCTTAATGGGAAATCTGACAGAGTGGAGAGAAGTCTTATAAATGAGGAGATGAACGCCGATATTTCTAGTGAAGAACGACACTCCAATGAACAAGGACTTCCTACCATGCATGCAGAGAATGTGCAAAATGTGCCGCAAGATTCAGGCAGAAATGATGCATTGGTTGAAGATGCTGAAATTGCTGGAGCAGTCACTGCAGAAAGGGGGGCCACTGTTTCCCAAGTTGGAGAATGCTTCCCTACAACTCCGATTGCTAATGGCGCTGGTGGGTATGACGGAATCAGTGAGGAAAACTTAGCTGCACTGGCAGCTTATGATAGCAACCAAAAGGATATTGATTTTTGTGTTGCTGATATACTACAATGGATACAAGATCCTCAAGATGGCCTTAATGACTCTTCACATATAGGAAGTCATTCGGAAGCAAAGGCAACTGCAGATGGTACCCATGACATGGACTTCAGGAAAGGCGATGAAGATTCTGATTTCCAGTCATCTGCAGATGGACAGCCAAACAATCAAATGGTCGTGGGAGTGACGGAAATGGTGCAGTCTTCTGTCAGCAATGAAATTCTTGCAGCCCATGGACCAGGTAAGTAGTTAGTATCATTTATACTAATCTGAAAGATTTTTTAAAAAAAATTTGAAAATATGATACTCTTCTAATCAACAGATTTTGTTTCATATTGTGAAGGTAAGTGGTTCTCCAATTAAATTTGCTGCACAATTTTGTTGTGATTTCTATATTGGTTTATCCCTTGCTTCTATTATGCTGAATGAAGGCCATCATCATCATCACCATCCCCATCACCATCGCCATCGCCATCACCGTCATCCTCAACCTCATCCTCATCATCATCATTCTAAGATAGTAAGAGAGGGTGCATGTGTTTGTCTCCTGCAGTCTACTTTACCTTTTTGTGTTTGGAGTTAGGCATAAATAAGATAGTAAGAGAGGTCAGAGGGTCACTCATTTGATTAGGGGAAATAAGCCAATGCAAAACCTTTTTAATCCTATTGGCGAGAGCTTTAGCAATAATTTTACAGATGTTGCTCACCAGACTAATTGGTCTGAAGTCATCCAACTCCACTGCATCAACCTTCTTTGGAATTAAGCAAATTAACGTAGATTCATGCTTCTATCGATACGGCCTCTATTCTAGAACTCCATGATTAGTTCCATCAGTTCCTGTTTCACGATTTCTCAGCAGAATTGAAAGAACCTGATCGAAAAACCGTCTGTCCCTGGCGCCTTATCACAATTCATATTCATAATAACTCCATTGATCTCCTCTTCTTCGAATGGATGTTCCAGCCGCCGGCTTGCTCTTCTGGTAGGTAATTAAACTGGATACCTTCCAACAGAGGTCTGCAGAACTCCTCGCAATACTGATTCTTGAAATACTCCATGATCAATTGAATTGAGTCTTCCTCTGACTTGAAGGCTTCTAATGGAATTGTCCTCCTAGCATTGGCCAAGATGTGAAAGAAAGCCGTGCTGCGATCCTCTGCTTTTAGCCAAAAGGCTCTGGATCTCTCCTTGACGGACTAAGAATTTCCATTCCTTCCTGAGATCCAGCCTTTCTTCCCTCTTCCCTATTCCTTCTTGAGCTTCTTTTATATAAATTTCCTCAATGCACCGAAGGATATAATCTGACTTTGATGGCTCTATAGCCTTCAGCTCCTGGGCCCACGATTCCAGGTTGGCTTTAATGCCCTGTCGCTTTTTGCAAAATCTGAAACCAGCCCCTCCCACCACATCAATACCAGACCATTCCTTCACCATCTCGAGGAAGCATGCGATCCGAAGCCACTTATTCTTGAATTTAAACACTCTAGGGGCCAAAGTGAATATCGTCAACTTCCAGAAGCATTGGATTGTGATCCAATGTAGGCTTAGGAAGGATGGTCTGCACGGCATTGGGGAACAACCACTCTCAATCCACCAAGAAATGGTCCAACTGGGACATTGACTGGTTGGCTTGGTGGTTAGACCTAGTGAAAGGTCCCCCAATAAAAGGAAGGTCTAACAATTCATTACAATTAACAAATTCTGCAAATCAGTAATATGTTTAGATGATTTGGAGTTACCAGACTTTTTTCCACGGTTTGGATTGCGAAAAACAGTGAGGAATGCTTGATTCCATTTCTACTACATTTTTTGTCATTTAGAAATCATGATTACCTTTTACACAAAATCATTGTTTTTTATTAGTGATTACAGTTTCCATATCCTCAACTTCAACTTGGATTACTCATTATCCCAAAAATTTGTTGCTAGGTCACTCAGGCAGAATTTGGGTTTTTATGTTATTTATCCTATTCCTCTTCATTGTGAATAATCTGTTTTCCATGAGACAACGAATCACATTGAAGTTGACTGTCATTTTATGAGGAGAAAGTATTGTCCAAATTGCTGACTGTGCCATTTGTCAGGTCTGACGATTAGATAGCAGATATCTTCACCAAAGCTTCTGGTCGTTTTTGTCTTCATGGCATCTTGGGCAAATTGGGATATGTAATATCTATGCTAAAGCTTGAGGGGGAGCATAAGAGTGTGTGCATTTGTTATTCATAGTCCCACCTTTTTTGTGCTTGAGAGTTAATGTAAATTAAGAGGTGGTGAGAGGGGACCCTCTTTGTCTCCAATTTCTCGCCGCCTCTTCCTTCTTCCCTTTTCTTTCTTTTCTTCCATGGAAGTCTGCCGATATAAGCTGCCAACCCTTACATTGGCAGCTGTGGAAATATTAGATGTCCAGGATCTTCTAACCTAGGAGATCTATCACCCGGGTCCTTCCACTTCGGGGCCTACCATGTCAACAGTCCGTATCACTGAACCATGGACCCCACTCGTACAACTGCAAACTCTAGGATCCTGTGCATATCATAAAATCATATAATTTCACTCTTGTCAATCATCAATTCTTGAACTTATTTGAAGGGTTTGCTGTGCATTCATGATGTCTTGTCGACGCTTGAAAGATTCATGTACCCGGCATTATCTGGAACTGTTTTAAAAGTTATTTTGCAAGAGGGGGCAGCACATGGGTTGGGCTTAATAATAAAACTTGCCAAATCTCCTATGTCTACTTCATTTGCTCTATTGTATTTCGCTGGTTTCTTTTTTAGAAGCAGCTGCACAAAGTCAGCGAAGTCCTCTGCTTTGCCCATCTCTCCACTTTCCATATCTTGAATTTTGTTGTGATGCCTCTCTAACCATATGGCAAACAATGTCCTCTTTGGATGCACCATCAGGGCAAAAACAATGTGGAGTGTGGAATAATAGCATACAGAAAGAGAGAAACAATAGAATCTCCAAAGATATTCAAATCCCCCCAAAGGGATTGAGTGACAAATCAAAGGGGATATCATTGACTATCAACATCATTTACCAGCATGTCGGCATCCGAGATTGGCAGTGAATCAGCTAAAATCTTGGCCTAATTACTTCACCTGATTAAACATTTCATTTAACTCAGGCTGTTGTAATTTTTCATTCTTTTCTTGCTCTGTTGTTTTTCCTGTATCATTAAACGCTTAACGCACCAAGAACGGGCCCAAGATGTGCATGGGATATTAACCTTTTGAAACCATAACCATCACATCCTCAGTGCAGGCAGGTAGCCTACATGTGCAAGTCACTCATGTGCATGATTGCATTCTCACGAATACACACTTTCGTTCAGACCGTAGTTTTGATTGTTTGTTTTTATATTTAAAAGTGTAATCTTGTTTGTTATGGTGCTGTAGGAAATGACCTAAAGCTAGTTCAATGGGATAAAAAGATGGAGTTTGATCCAATACGGCAGCACCGGCATTTTTGCCCCTGGGTTGCTTCTACAGATGGTACGAGCATGCCCGGATGGAAACAAACACTTTCTGCCTTAGATCATTTGAAAGAGTCTCCTCTTGCTTTACGTGAGGACTCTCCATCAGCATTGTCCATATGTGAGGTAAGCTGGTAGCATTACTTGATGTTCAGTAAAGAGGAATTATTGGGTCCTGATGCATCAGAACATGGTAGTCTCGTACTGTGCCAATTCCTTTCAAGTGGTTCCCATGTTTCAGACTGAATTTTGAACCAATTGTTTGTTTATATGCTACTGATCCAAGGGTAAGAATCTTCCAATCTGGGAGGATTTGGGGGCATCCCTCATATATGGAGGGGACCGTCTCCTAACAGTCTGGACCATCAAACTTGTGCCCCATCTGAGTAGGCTCCTGCACATGGGGGAACAATTCACATACTGATTCATTGGGACCGACAATTCCTCGTTTGATAAAATCCCTCGTGCTCTTTAAAACCAAGTGATCTGAAACAGTTGCCGGTCCGCATTCTAATGTTTGCAGGTGGATGACCCTATTGCTTCAGTCCGGAAGCTTTTCATGTCTCCGTCTGAAAAAAGAACGAAGATGGCCCATCAATCAAGCTAAAGATCAAAGCCATCTTATTGATATGGCCCTCCGAATGCGCCAGTGACCAGGATCTCATGTGCAAAGCCACCATGTTGCACACTGCAACGTAAAGCTCCCCTGGTATTTTGGGCATTGCCATCTGAAAACTAGATATGTTGTTCCGCTTTTACTGTTATTGGGTCGGGCAAAAGCGGCCACATCAGCATCAAACGGATGTTTCAGAATGAAAGATTGGAGATCCAAATGTTGAGGTGAGTAGTAATCAGAATAATGTCCTTGATCGGGACGTATCTTGCATGGATTGGTGACTCAAAGACATGGTCCAACTCGTTTTGCCCCAAGTCGAGTTGGGACTTGGCCGACTCAGGCATGTTTGCAATGGAGACTCATGGTGCTGAATGAGAGACTCAACCAAGTCCGAGTTGATTCAGATGAGTTGTCAATCCATGCTTATCTCAAATGACCCCTGCTATGGCTACTTGCCAACTCATCTGCGGGCATGCCACTGTAATAATCAGGTGGGTTTCAAGTGCATAGTAGGTTTGTCAATTGGAATCCAGACCCACCCCAGATCCAATTTTTTGGGCCTGTTAATATATTCGGGTCTGTTTCAAGTGCATCAACCTAAACCCAGTTAAGATTGGGTGAAGGTTGGGTCTAGTTCAATTGTTTGGGCCAAGAACATGTATATGCTCTTATTTGACTTGAAACCTAGATTTGAAGAGCTGATGGGTGCCCAACCAACAAGCCAATGCACCAATGCTTGCATGTTCTTCCATTGTTCATCAATTTTGTCTGTGTGTTTTGTTAACTAACGTCGACGTCCCTAAACCTTTTGTCAGATGGGGTGGCCGTTTATTCATTCAAACCACTAGGAGCAAGCCATGGTGAAAAAATCATGCCAGCATGCCAATTCGATGATCCTGAGCTTCTTGTCAATAGCATGAAAATGGCCAGTCAAGATTGACCAGATAAACAAAAATAGGTCATCCAATTGGCCTGATTCTTGTACCATGGCTTGCTCCTAATTGTATGAACAGTTCGGATTGTCGATGGATCATCCCGTATGCCATTTACAAGGTTTGGGGATGTTGCTGGATTCAAGGAAAGCCGTGTCCTAGTCGTCGAGTCAACCTGACCCGGCTAGACCATAGTTCTAAAACTTGGTGAGTTGACTCGGTTTGATTTGTTGAGTTGGTTCACCTATTCAGTCGACTCAGTATAACTCGAAGCGATTCCCTTTAAGTTCCTGGTTTAATTACTAGGTATCGAGTCGTTGAGTCAACCTGACCCGACCAGACTTAGAAATGAGTAGGGTCTGAGCAGCTAGCCAGTTTTCAAGTGCACAACCGAGTTCTCTATCAGGTGGGTTACTCTGTTTAGATCTTGTGGCCAAGACCTTCCACTCAGGTGGGCCACTTGTATAGGGTAATCAATTTGTTCTTGATCCATTTGTTGTGCACTTGGTAGTCCACGTGGGGAGCTGATTAGGTGCAGCCTTTCCCGTGGGGCCCACTGATGTATTTATCCTATATCCACGCTGTCCATCATTTTGGGCATTAGCCACAAAATGAAGGAGATCCAAATCTCAGGTGGACCGTACTGTACTACAGGATACTGTGGTGATTGAATGCTCCACCATTAAAAAATTCCTGGGTCCCACCCTAATGTTTCCATAATGCTTATTTGCCATCCAACCTGATAATAAGGTCACACAAACTTGGATGAAGGATTAAAACATAAAGCTTGATCCAAAACTTTTGTGGCCCACAAGCAGCTTTCAATGGTCAGTCACCACTGATTCCTATGGCATGGTCCGACTCAGATTTGGAGTTGTTTCATGCCCAAAAATGATCTAGAATACACCTGGCCCATGCAGAACTGGGCCCAAAGACATACGGACTAACCCGACCCATTGGCAAGTGGCAACCCTCATCAGGACCCTACAAAGATCTCATTGGATGATGAGGTGGGGGAGAAACCATCCATTGCTAAATGCTTCTTTTGTCAATTGTTAAGCACTAAATCTTGTGAAACATGGCAAGCCGATGCAAGATCCAGGCCGTTCATTTCCTGGGCCCTACAATGGATGAGGCATATCCCAAAAATCTAAACCGATCAGATGATCATATGGCTCAATTGGAGGACCTTTGATCATAAAGGCTTCCTCCCAGCTGCCGTGTGTACACCTGGGGAGTCCAATCAATTATCTTTTTCAGGGTATGTTCATTTAAGATAGGGCTCGTTACATGAAAGATGTGGATCTCAGATACGTGTACTGCATCTACAGATATTATTGAAAGCGTGGCTCACTGACGTGAATAACATTACAAATGCAGGATCCTCTCTCATATTCAGTAGCTGAGGATTGATCCCCTACAACCAGCTGCACGACTGAAGGCATAAAGAAAAAGTGCTATAGCATACAACAATAACCATTTGTATGTAGTCTTCTTCCCTAGCCTGACTATAGCCAGGTCCGTGGCAAGGGATGTCAATGGCCTGGACCAGGGTCCAATCAGGTCTGGCCCATGCAAGAAACGGTGAGGTCCAAGCTATTGGGCCAACCTAGACCTGAAATGGACCAATGTTTATAAGGTGTGAGCCCAATCTATTTTCCAATTTCTACATGTATTTTAGTGGAAAGTATTACAGATTTATAACTAAAATACATTGGCGTAATCAGGGCCTTTGGCCTGGCACAACCAGATGGACCGTTGAGCTTGACCCGTGCGTGCCCCAGTAGCAAGTTGGGCTTTGACTTTGTAATTTATGAGTGTTTGTGTATAATTTACGAGTGTTTGTGTATCAAGCATCACACTCTGCCAGAGTATTAAATAACTCCCTTAAGGGTTGTAATTTGCAAGTTAACGTACATCCGGTTGTGGCCTATCAGCTCTCCTGCTCATATCCTCTTTCACTTGCGCTTATGGTGCCTGGTGACACATTTCGTTTATCTGAACCGTATGTGGTCGCCCAATCAAGGATGGGTGATGAAACCATAATCTTCCCCGTTGGAAAATCTCGGCCCTATGATCAGACTGCTAAGTGGCCGAACACAAGCCATTGGATTAGCTGTCCATTCACAGGCCCCAAATGGGACAGTTCAGATCTGAGAGAGGTAATTCTAGGGCCATCCACCATTGATGATGCCAACAGATGAATGGACGGTCACCAGAGGTAGGGTCACCGTTCCGAATCAACGTCACGTACCTAATAGAAAAGAGGTATTGTACAATTACTAAGGCCCATGGGCCACATGAAAGTTTGGGTTTTGGCTTTAGTGCCAACCGAGTTGCACTGATCTGAAGCGTTCATATGATGGGACACACCGTCGATAGCACAAGTACCAAAAATCCACTAAATTAGGAAATCCTGACCGTATAATACTTGCCCTTTCATCAGTTGAATGGGATCCTGCCACAGGAAAACAGTGGTGATCCCGCCCACCATTAAAAACTTCATAAGGCCCCTATAATGTTTATTTGCCATCCAACCTGCGGATGAAGTGAAAACACGAATATCATCTGGATCCAAAACTTTCGTGGGCCCAAGAACTTTTTAACGGTGGGCGTCATGACCTAAAATGATCTGGAAAATGGGTGGACGGCAGGGATAAAACACATAAATCATAGTGGGGCCCACAGAGCACCGACCAGTAGACACCTCACTACATCCCATGCATAAAACCTATATATTCACTTGCTGGAACGGCTTCAATTTCAATGTGCCCGTTCATCCTGGTGGGGCACGCAAATGGGTTGGGTGGCATGCACAACACGGTGGACCCCACTTTCCATCTGGAAGTTTCTACGGCGGCTGTCTCCTTCACCAATGTTCACTCATTGTTCCCTTTGGTGTGGCCCGCCTGAGACATGGATCAAGCTGCATTCTGGAATCTACCCATAACACTAGGGTGTGCAACTAATGGATGGGTTGGATGGAATTCAAACATCATGGTGGACCCCATAGTTCAAATATATAGTAAGTAACATTAGTTTTGAACATACCTGATGATTCCCCTTGCATGATACTTCCATGAAAAAATACAAATACAATGTAGATTTTTTTCCTCCTTTGGCCGTGTCCTCAATGGTTTTAAATAGAAACTTTCGATCACCACCCACCTGGAGACTGAAACCAATACGCTCCTACTCGATTCATTTCCATCCCACTTCAATCTGATGCCTTGTTTCAGAAGACATTTAGAACCATGATGGTCCTTTAAGATTCGAAACTCGCGCAGAAAACAAAAGCATGGCTCTTAATAAAAATGTGAATGAGAACGCCAATTGAATGTTTTTTTATTTTTTAAAGATATTTCACTTCTACAACCAAAAATCACACTATAGTCTTTCGCCCCCACGACGAAAATGAAAATCATGCTAAAGAAACACAAGGCAGGCAAGTCAACTGAATTGTAAGCCCGTTCTGTTTGCAAAGCTTAAAAAGTTGCCATTGAAAAAAACAAGAAGTTGGAATAGCTGTCCTAGAAAAATGGGAAATAAAACAAAAGAAAAGGTTGGACTGATCTAATTTTACAAGAAGTCTGTGAAGAACAACAGATTGTGCATAGTGAAGGAATGTCAGAGAAAATCTCCACCATTCATGCACTAGGTATCAGTTTTCAGCAACGTTTTCAGGATGTTGCCAAACACCAGCTCTACTGGTATGGCAACATCCAGCTCTACTGGTATACATACGCATCCACGTGATTGAAGATGAAATTTGGTAGGAGAATGATTTGGGTATCAATGATATGTTGACATTTCACTTACATGTCGATTACGATTCAAGCCACCCTCTTTTAATTGCTGTCTTGATGCTTTGTCCAAGACTTCGTCGGGCTCGGGCTTCAATAATAGCCTACACCTTTCAAGTCCTTTTCAGCTGGCTGCCCACCGCTGGTCTCGTTCCCAAGAAATACAAGGCGACCTGTGGATGATTTATCCAATCCCATTAGAGCTCATGTGCGACATCAACCATGCCAGTAGAAACCCATAACAAGTTTAACACTAACCATCCACTTCTACAAAATAAGAGGAATGATATGATTATTTGCCCAGGGATATACACAGCATCCTTGATTTTCAGATTGTCCAAGTGAAGCCTATGGTTGGTCACGACCATTGATCCACAGGCCCACTGTGGGTGGGCCCTGTCACAAAGAATCCTTGGTAGGACAACCCTAACCATTCATTTTGTGACCTGTAAATAGATGGTTAAGAAGAGATGCAGCAACTGTCTACAATCACTAAAAAAATGCCCAATATTGGTGGCTAAGATCTTCTAGGGGCATAATCCATTTATAGTGGGACAACAGAAAAAGGTCTGAATTAGTGAATCATGGCCCCACTTTTACAAACCGAAAACTTGAGACCCAAGTATCCTATGAATATTCTCGAATCAATGATCATATAATTCTTACACAAGTAATTCCTCTACTACATGCAGTGGGTACTGTTAAAAAAGGACGGCGGTGCTGATTGGTGAAGTACAGTGGGGCACATCTGAGCCTACTGCATGGCTCCAATCAGAAATATTCATTGATATTCCGAAAATTGAACTGCAAATGCAACCAAACTTTGGGTGATAGAGTGAGTTGGTTCAAGTTGAAGGCCTCTAAAAGAGCAAGGGAGAAGACCAAAAGGATGTGGGTAGAGATATTGAGAGAAGATTTGATGACTTATGGTTTAACTGTGGATATGGTCCTTGATAGAGTGGAATGGCGGAAAAGAATCCATTAGCCGACCCAATCAGTCGAGGTAAGTCTTAGATAATCATCATGATGAGGAGCAGGAAAGCCCACAAGGGGCGAGATACCGATGGTACGATCAAAACTTACTAGGCCATAAACCATCCCATGGAAGAGGCTTTCACCAATGATAGGCATGCCTTTGAGCACTTACACCTATGGGTAGCAATGGACTGGGCTGGGACAGGTTTTCAAACTGGGCCTATCAGCTGACCATAAATCTGACCATCCCAAGCCAGCCTGGCCAGGTTTTCCAGGCATGAAATGCCAACCCAGTTCGGTCTGGACATTGAGGGAAGTGTAAAGCAGATTGTCTCATATTGGCATGGGGGGGTGGGGGGGAGAGCAACGGTGGAAGTGAAATGGAGGGAAGGTGAGAGGGAGAGTGGAGCATGGCTATGGGGATGGGATTACAGTTGGCTGGCCAAGTTATCTAGGATTAGGGTTTTTTGTGGTGGTGGTGGGGTGTGCACAAATGTCAGCAATGGTGGAAGTGAAATGGAGGGAAAGGGGGAGGGAGGGAGTATGGCTATGGGGATGGGATTACGGTTGGCCGGCCAAGCTATCTAGGATTAGGATTTTTTATACGGGTGCTTTAAGCAAGAAAGCTGAGCCAAGCGGGGCTACAAATGACCAATCCCAAGCCTGGCTCTGAATTTAAACAGCCATGTTGAGCCTGGCCTTATCGGGCTTCATAGGCCTGAAATGGGTTGCTCAGGGATATCGACCGGTTCTTGCAAACGAGGAGGCTGAGGTATCCAACCTGTTCTCTGAGAATCATTCAAAGTAATGCGAACGAAAGTAGTTGTATAAATGAACAAGCCATTTGGATCGACAATAGGTCACACCGTGTGCCATTTAAAAGGCTTGGGGACGTTAACGTCCCCACGAAGGTGGCTCCATTAGCAAAATGCTATATAGTATATATGAGTTATGTATATTATGCCAATATGGACACAACACTAACAGAATATTACAGGCATCTAGGCATGCAGTGTAGTTTGCACACAGTGCCTGTTGTAAGCCATATTTTTGCATCTTGGAATTCAGGTTTTGCGAAAGGCCTCAACGACGTTTTATACCACAAACTCGAACTAGACCCTGGTAAAATTGACCACAAGTGCATGATAAAAATATCAATTCCAAGAAACCCATAACATATGGAGGATGTCCTAAAACTAGAGCACTTGCAAAGGCCCGCGCGATAGGTGGGTCAAGCAGTCAAGCACCCTTCTGCCTTCGCACTCGAGCCAATCTCCATTCCATCTGATGAAACCTATGCATGCCTCCATTGCTTCCGCCTCATAGGAACTGTCTACCACAGACTATGCCTTGGCCCATAGGTCCTGTCACAAGGTTTTAATTCTAGTTCTTCCAAAGTGGTATCTCATTGATGGCTTGGGCTTTCCTAGGAGGAGGCCTTCTTCGCCCTCCACCTAAACTGCGCAGGCAAGGCCCGAAGCCATTACCAGGGAACAGTGCCACTCAAAAACAGCAAAAGTACATCTGACTTTTATCAGCAGTGAATGAAAATTCAAGGTGTTGCTGCCTATGCATCAGAAACCCTACAAAGGGCATAATCAGGAAGCCTAGACTCCTATTACGATGTATGCGTCATAGCTATGTAGGAGGCGTGAGCAACATTATGAAGTTGTATATTTCTTGCTTTGTTGAGTAAAATCACAGGGGAGTAAACTGGAAGCCAAGACCCCCATTATGATGCATGCATTATAGCTATCTTTTTTAACAGAGAGTGGGCATGATGTGGCAGTGATTAAGGATCTCCATAGTTCTTTCGACCCTTTTTTCACTTTTAATAAAGAAACTGCTCATGCACACCACCTCTAAATACCAAACTAGTGGCTAAGAACCAGAGTCTCTCGAATCAGACCCGAATTTGAATGGTGCAAAAATGAAATGAAATTGAGATAGCATTGAACATCATGTCAGTATTCCATTATCTAGCTTGAATACAGATAAGCGGATTTGGAGAGAAATGTACAAGCAATGGGATGAAGAGAGAGAAGCACATACCATCTCGACGTATAGCAATTTCTCTTATACGCCTAACAAGGCCCGTCACTGGATCGCTGAAGATTTTGGTCTCCAAATTTCCTTCCAAATATAAAATAGACCTACAGCAGAAACAAAAAGCATTTGAATTGCAATCAATAAAGAAGGAACCTTATTTGGATCAGGAAATACATTCAAATGGGAACACGTTAAAGGAAAGTAGAAAGCTTAATAAACAATGGATGCAACACTTGAGCCTGTTTCACAATCAACAAGTAACGTTCTCAGAAACAAAAATTCTCTTCACTAACATTAAGGTGTTTTAGAGAATTTTATGGAGTTTGGATCTCCCTAGAGAAGCAAAGCGGGTGAGATTCATTTATGCCCAAATGCACATCCATCACGTCCAGGTAGGACCTGAAACACGATGGATGTTGATGTGGGGAAAAGAAAGGAGGAAAATAATAACCACATACAACGCAGTTCAGCCCCAAATGCACAGAAGAACATTAACCATCCAATCTACCAAAACATCTATTCCGTTTGCAATTTTCTGTACATCAGAACACACCCATGTACATATTCTACACGTGTAAAATGCAATATAATGAGATTGAAGCATATTAAATGAGGAAACTTGTAGCATGGATATGTTAAAGAATATCTACATGTTTTTTTTTTTTTCAAAAGCAACAGGATAATATATAAAATAATTGGGGAGAGAATACAGAAAGCACAAAGGAAAAGCAAATCTGCTGAGGTAGCAGACAGCCACTAACAGCCTAGAAAACAAAGATCACAATCATTCAACCCCTTTACAGTAACCGCCCATTCAAATAACAGCCTTTTGGCCGTAGAACCGACTGCGTTAGCAGAAGGGGAGTTGTCATTGAAGCATCTATCATTTCTCTCTACCCATACGGACCACCAGATTGCTAATATGGCCATTCTCCAAATAGACGTTTTGATTTTTCCTAATTTGAGCCCTTGCCATGTCGATAGAAAGTTGAGGGCCGAATCTGGAATGCACCAGCTAATCTTGAAACGTTGACAGAAGTCGGCCCAGATTTGGGCAATAAAGGGACAGTGCACCAGAAGGTGGTTCACCGATTCTGCTTCTTTCATACAGCATAAGCAGACGTTGATGATCTGCATTCCCCTCTTTTTGAGGTTGTCTATTGTTAAAATTCTATTACGACCCACCAGCCAACCAAAACAGCCAGCCAACCAAAACAGATGAATTTTGGGGGAGCAGGGTACCTCCAGATGAAGGGGGAAGCAGGGACAGACTGATGCGATTTTGGCATGATGTGGGAATAGAAGGACCTGACCGTGAACGAGCTGGATTTGTCTAGCGTCCATGCTCCAGATAAGTCAGTCGGGCAAGGATTGGAGCGGCGTAGCTTTGGAGATGCAATCGAGAAGTTCCATGTATTCAGATAGCTCCAAGTCGTGGAGGTTTCTTGAACATCTCACATCCCAAACTGTTTAGGCAGCTGAGACTGAGAAGCAGTCAGATATGAAGATGTTTTTGACTGGGGCGAGCCGGAAGATGTTTGGAAAGCGGGTTTGCAGCAATTCTTCACCCACCCATAGATCTTCCCAAAAACGGATGGCGAATCCGTGGCCGAGCTCAAAACTTATATTCTGGATGACTGCCTGCTTCAACCGAAGAATCCCTTTCCATAAGTAGGAGGCCCTATAGGAAGAAGAATCTTTGGTCCACCAACCACCTAGGGAGGAGCCATATTTACCTTTGATTATCGAGGTCCAAAGGGCGTCACCTTCAGCACCTAATCTCCAGGTCCACTTACTGAGAAGGGCCTGATTCATAATTTTAAGGTTTTTTACATTTGCACCGCCTTCCCGGAAGAGCTTGCAGACTTCTTTCCATCAAGGAGATGGATCTTCCTCTGATTTTCCTTCCCGTACCACAGAAAGTCTCTTCTAAGGTTGTCGATGGACTACAACACAAAAGCAGGGCATCTAAACAGGGACATGAAGTACAAAGGAAGATTGGAGAGGCTGCCTTGATAAGGGTTAGCCGGCCTCCCAAGGATAAGTAGCGACATTCCATCTTGCCAGGTATTTCTAGAACTTGCAGATAGTCTTGTCCCACAGTAATTTAGGGGGAGGGCCTATGGAAAGAGGAAGACCTACAAACGAAGTGGGAAAAGAATCTGCTGGGCATCTAAGGGTACCGGCAAAGCTGTGGAGATCCTTTGTTTGCACGTTAACACCGAACAATTTCGACTTCGCCATATTTATTCTCAGCCCAGAAACTGCCTTGAAATAGCGAAGGGTCGTGTGAAGGTTTTCGATGTAGATCGCAGCTGCTTCGGAGAAGATGAGTGTATCATTGGCAAACTGAATGTGGGTAATGGGAGGAGACAACCCTGGCATAGATATTCCTCTCAAGATGCCTTCATCCTGACCTTTAGACAGCATTTTGGAAAGGGCCTCACCTATTATGAGAAAAAGGAGAGGGGATATAGGATCCCCTTGACGCAGCCCTCTCGAGCTCTTGAAGAAGCCCTTGGGAGAGCCGTTAAGAAGGATTGAAAAGTGAGCCAAGCCAATACAGGCATCGATCCACCTTCACCACTTGACCCCAAAGCCCATACGAGTGAGCATATGATAGAGAAAGCCCCAGTCGATGTGATCGTATGCCTTGACGATGTCCAGTTTGCAGAAGATGCCCTTAAGACCTGACTTCTGGCAGGAGTAGAGGACTTCGTTAGCGATCAGGGCACAATCGATGATCTGTCTGTCCCTGATGAAGGCATTCTGGTTGGGAGAGATTAACTTTCTGATGACTTTCGATAGACGAGTGGTGAGGACTTTGGCCAGGATTTTGTACGGACTCCCAATCAGGCTTATTAGTCTGAAGTCCACCAAGGAGCTTGCACCGGCTACCTTGGGGATGAGGGCAATGAATGATGCTCCGAGACCTTTCGACAGTCTGCCTCTGCTGTGAAATTCATGGATGAAGAGTAAAACATCTTGACAGACGACATCCCATAAATGTTGGAAGAAGATGATCGAGAATCCATCTGGCCCAGGGGATTTGTCTCCTCCCAGAGAGTCTACTGCCGCCTTGACCTCTTCTTTTGTGAACTGGGATTCGAGGAGCTCAACTTCAGTGGTTTCCAGTCTGATGAAGTGGACTAAGTCAAGCCGCGGTCTAGCCCAGGTTTCAGAAGAAAGAAGGGCTTTGAAGTGATTGACGGCTAGGTCCACTATTACCTGTTTATCTTCAATGCAGGCTCCATTATCAGTGATACTGAAGATAGCCTTGGATTGGGAATGCATGTTGGCAATACCATGAAAGTATTTGGTGTTTTTGTCACCCTCGGCTATCCATCTGGCTCTTGATTTTGGCTTCCAGGAAGCTTCATCTTCCAATGCCCTGACCGATAGGGACTGGATAATTTGGATTCGCCTGCCCAGGATATCTGTCAAAATTGGATTGCCTTCAGTCTCTGAATCAATACATTGGAGTTCCAAAAGGAGGGATTCCGATTCTGTCTCTCTCTTACGGAACTCCTCCTGTAACCACTCCTTTAATTTAAGTTTGAGGAGTCCGAGTTTGCAGATGAGCTTATGACCTGCAAAACCTTCGACCTGAAAACTCGACCACCAATCTGCTATCTTGGAACTGAAGCCATCTATTTTGAGCCAGGAAGAGTTGAATCTGAATGGTTTCGGACCCAAGTTTTCTTCTTCCATCAGAAGCAACAGAGGACAATGATATGAGGTAGTTCTTGGGAGAGCAATTTGAAGGACTGAGGGGAAGGCCTCGATCCACTCAGGAGATACTAGAAACCTGTACAGTCTGGATTGGATTGGTCCAAGTGAACTTCGCCCCAGATAATGGGATGGGGCTTCTGCGACCATTGGTCCAAAGAATATCTACATGTAATTCACACCCAATAAAATTTTAAAAATAAAATAAATAAATAAATAAATAAATAAATAAGTATAGACATATTGTTTTCACCTTATTGACTCAGCCATTTGATTTGGAGTCACTCCAATAAATACAAAATTTCCCCAGCCAACACAAGATTCAAGATGCCAACAAGTATAACATAGCCTAAATGGGCATTTTCATTGGTGGACTGCTTAAGCTTTATGTCTACAAGAGTCTTCAAAATGTACATTGTCAACCAGACAATGTGATCCGCTCGAATACTGTCAGATAAGCAACGGAGGTATGTCCTAGGCTCTTAGCAAAGACTTTCATCCATAAAACTTACGTGCAAGAATCTCCACCATGATCATTTTGAAGTATTCAAGTAACATAGGTCAGGACCTCAACTCGGAGCTATGATACCTAGAAACTCAAAGATACATAACTTACCCATACTATATTTGTGTCCCATACTCCAATACAACATATGCATCATAGGGTTTAGGGGATTGAACCTTTTCATCTGCTTACAACCATTATAAGCTCATGCAAGAGACTTAATTAACATCTGGAGTGTCAATCTCTGCTGATGCAGACCATGATCATTACCACCATCATCTAAGACTTATCCCAACAGTTGGGGTCACAACACGAATCCTGTACCACAATTCCACTCTATCAAGGACCATATTCTCAGTTAAAATCATAGGTCACCAAATCTTTTCTTTCTACCTCCACTCACGTCCTTTTAGGCCTTCCTCTCACCCTTTTAGAACCTTCAACTTGAACCATAGTCTGTGGAGGATGTTGCTGGAACTTTCTCCTTTCTGCTGGAAATCTATTGTATTGTCTCAAAATCCATAGTATTTGGTCGTAAATTAATTCTAGTTGCTGGAAATAAGTGTACGGTTTTCTTTTTTTCTTTCTTTTTTTCCCGTTGAAAGATATAATTAAGTCTACAGTTTTAGGAAATTACATACAATACAATTGCTGATTTTTGTGGAATAATATTGCAGATTAGAATATTTGGGTGACTGGTGACAAACCAATTGGGTCTATCGTACACTATTCTATTCAAAGTTGCAATCGATTGCGACCATTTATCCTTTTGATTGACTGCATCATCCACCCAAGCAGTTCTCACTCAAGTACCCAAAATAACACAGACACCCTCTTTCTACTACCTTGTGTATATCAAGTTTTGGCTAACAAGCCTTACACTAGCATCGTCACAACAATTCAAGGGAACAAGCACGGAAGTATTATCTGTACAATTTCATTATGGGATCCAGCAACTAGTAACAACATGTTATCATTACAAAACATGTGACATGGAGTCCTTACTCTTCCATGGATTCCGAATCATGCAATCTGATTACATGGAATCCATCAATAAATTTCACAAAACCCATGTACATGTCATTAGGAACAGCACAAAAATGAGAAGAAAAATCATCCTTCAGAGCACCCGTGTTTAAAAATGTAACACAACGACCACGACCAACTATGATGTCTTGCATAAAGTGTCAAATGAAATAAAACTTTAGGGCCCATTTGTTTCAACGTAATTACTCATATTTTTCATGAATTTAGCATTTATTAACTACAATGGTAAATGTCAATAGCAATTAATGTATGATATTGACATCTACACGTTTTGATAGATCTTGACTCAAAAAGCAATGCAGACTATGTGGACCCCACCATGATGTATGTATTATATCCACACCGTCCATTCATTTTTTTCAGATTATTTTAAGGTATGAGCCAAAAAATGAGGCAGATCCAAAGCTTAAGTGGACCACATCATAGGAAGCAGTGGGAATAATGACGCCACCATTGAACCCACTGTTTTCTATGGTGTGGTCCACTTGAGCTTTGGATTTGCCCCATTTTCAGGCTCATGTGTTAAAATGATCTGGAAAAAAAAAAAATGAATGGATGGCGTGGATATAACTCATACATCATGATGAGGCCCACAGAGTTCCGATGACGAAATAAGGTTGAGCTTTACTGGAGTAATTCCTCTCTTTTCAAACAGAGAATAGCTGTAATTATGATGCTTTTACCATACAATTACATTTACTTACATTGAAACAAACAGGCCCAAGGGAAACAATCTACCATTAGCACCAAATAGTAAGGAAGTGGTTTTTTTTTTTTTTTTTGGAAAGTAACGATTTTATTAAAAGGAGAAAAGAAAAAGAAAAGAAAAAGAAAAGGCTCTGCTGAGAGGGCAGAGCCAGAGTTACACGCCAAAGAATGGAAGCTTACAGCCCTTTAGAGAGGAGACATTAACAACCCATTCGAAGAGAAGATTTTTGGCCCGAGATCCAACGGCTTGCACCGACGACTGGATGTTATTAAAACATCGGTCATTCCTTTCTGTCCAAACAGTCCACCAAATGGCGAGGATCGCCATTCTCCAAATCCGCAATTTGATCTTCCCGAGTGCAAACCCATGCCAGTACAGTAATAAGGAAGAGGCGGTTTCATGAGTACACCCACTAATGCTGAATCGATGGAAAAAATCCCGCAATATGGAAGAGATGAGAGGGCAGCAGACTCGTGTTGTCCCAAGAAAGAATTTCTATTCTTAGTAGAATTTCAAAAAACAGCGAAATGCAACTCGTGTTGTCCCAAGAAAGAGTTCTCCATATCCACACGAGTATCATATCTACTGGTAAACCATATCACTGTCCGATAAACCCAACGGTGATAGTAATTGGGACCTATTTGATCCAACTGCATCCTAAAAATTCAAAGAAACAAGAGCCCATTTGTCACCATCCAATTATAAGGTCCACCAATACTGAATCTTCACTGTGGGCAAACCTTTTTTTTTTTTTTTTTGAAAGATGACGATTTATATTAAAAGCAGAAAAAGATATTAAAAAAAAAAAAAAAAGAAGGGAGAAAGTCTACTGAGAAAGCAGACTGACTAGACTCCGATAAAGCTAAGATCGGTAGCCTTTAAAGAATCTACATATGTTGCCCAATCTATCAAGAGTGGGCAAACCTTATCAGGACACGCTCAAACCCAAATGCAGATAATCATTCATAAGTGGGCCCCACTTTCCACCTCCCTAAAACTCAAAGCACCACCCACTATAAATTTCCCCTATTGGTGTGAATCCTGCAAACACCGTCTGATAAAGAACCTAACAGTGATCATAACTGGGACCCACATGATCCCACCGCATCCGAAAAGAATCAAAAGCCAGCAGGGCTTGCTCATCTCCATCCAATTATAGAATTCACTGATAGCAGAATTTCATTATTGAGTATTAAACCCCAGAACATTTCCATAATATTTCATACTACAAAAGATCGAACAGACGGAATTGGATCCCAGAAAAGGAGATGATCGGTTCGAATTCGATCTTACCCGGGCTTCACGTGATTCAGCGCGACCCCACCCAGTCTCTCTGGATAGATGGTGATCCGGTGCCACTGCACGGCGCACCGATTGGCATACTCCCTGGGCTCCTCGTTATCCAACGGCCGGCGGTTGTTCCGGATCCCGCCCGTCCCAACCGAGAAAAGTGTCACCGTACGTCCGCTCTTTAGCCGCTTCTGCACCGGGGCCTGGCCCACCTGACCCACCAAAATCGCCTGCCAAAAAAGGAAAGATCAAATTCCAGGAAGGGAAATGGGTTGAGAAAAGGGAAAGCAGAAGAGACCCTGGGTTTTGATGAAATTACCCTGTATACCCCTGGGTCCAAGTTGTTTTCGAGGGGTCTTTGGAAGGAGAGGGGTCGTTGGAGGGTCGCCGGGTGAGTGTCGGGTGTATCGGGCATGTCGGGTATCGGATTGTCCGACACTTCGGTGTCGGGTTTTGTGCAGAGAGGAGAGAGAGGGTAACGGGAAGGGTATTTTGGGAAGGAAAAAACGGAGCGAGGAGAGAGAAGGCGTCTTATGGAGAGGGAGGAAGAAGCCATTGGAGAGAGAGATTTGAAGTATGTTTCTGCCTCGGGCTTAAACCCTTAAAAACCCCCTCCTTTCGCACGGACCAGAGCCCTCGGACGCGGTTTGGCTAGTGACCTCAACACCGGCCAGCTAGCTGCTGTCAAAGTTCTGTGGGCCCCACCATGATGTATGTGTTTTATCCACGCCGTCCACCAATTTTTTCATGTCATTTTAGGGTGTAAGAAAAAAAATTAGGATGATCCAAATATCAAGTGGACCACACTAAAGGAAAACGGTTTTGATTGCACGTACACCATTAAAAACTTCTTAGGGCCCACTGCAATGTCTATTTGTCATCCAACCCGTTGATAAAGTAAGACTCAGGGAAAATACAACTATCTGCTTCATCCAAAACTTCTTTGCCCCGAAAGTTTTCAATGATAAGCCTTCAATCCCTTCTATTTCTTATGGTGTTGTCCACTTGAGATTTGGATCAGTCTCATTTTTTGGGCTCATGCCTTAAAATAAGTTGAAAAAATGGGTGAACAGCGTGCATAAAAACACATACATCATGGTGGGCCCACATACCTCATGTTCATATCTTCGACCCAAGAGTCAGGTGGACCGCACCAGGGAAACAATTATAAATCACACTAAAAATCTCTAAATACACTCGGTGTGGCCCACCAGAGTTTTCGATGAGGCTGATTTTCTAGAATGTCTTTTCATCCCTGTGGGGATAGCCAGATTAACGGGTTGGATGGCGTATAAGCAACACGGTGACTCCATGAAAGTTTCTACAGTGAGTGTGTCTATCCCACTGTTTCCTGTGGCGTGGCCCACCTTGGATTTTGATCAGCGTAATTTTTGTTCGCAGGTCCTAATATGAGGTGATGCAACTGATAGACAGAGTGGATGTCACACACACGAACTGTTGACCGCATGTGCACGGTCTCGGATTCTGGTCCTCTTGGGATGAACTTGGCTTACGTGTGAAAAATCTGGGGCGCTTATCAGGTGGGGTTCAGGTGAAAATACCCTGTCCCAAAAGAACAGATGGTTGTCACCGTTTACTGGTGGGACAGAGGGGAATGTGGAAGAAAATGAATGGATGATCAGCAGCCAAATCTCTGTTTCAACCGTGCACGTGGCAGAATTGTACGGCAATCCAGATTTCCGTAATCTGACCCATGCCTGGAATGAGAAATAATATTAATAGAACGATTTCTCCCTTTGAATTTGGACTACTGACTGTTTTACTCCATATCATTTATTTGTTAGCCTTCAAGGTGTATGGACGGAAGTTACTTTTATGGCTTCTTATGACCATTGCTGCTAAATCTTATGTGGGGGTGTTTGGTAAACCACATGCTTATCATTCAAAAAGTAGAAAAAGTAGGAAAATATATTTGATATTATAAGTAATTATTACCAAAGTTAATTTAATCCCCCTTACATCCATATTCTATTGTATGGGGCTAGCTTTTGATGTGGATTGCTCATTGTGTGAGCCTCGCCTTTGATGTGGGGTGTCCATTATGTAGTGTTGGTGAAAATATTTTAAAATAATAATAATTTAGATACTGAAAAATAAATAAGAAAAATAGCTTAGAATTAGATTAAATCATGTATTAAATATATTGTCCTTGAAGCATAATGCACCCCCATCTCCTCTATATTAGAGATCGTTGGCGGGTTGCAAGCGAATTGCTTCTACAAGCCTTGCTTGATCATGCATGCATATAGAAATTATGATGGGATTGTCTTAGGAAATCAACTAATATGCTCATTGTCTTTGGTAAACTCAATAAGTAATTAGACTTGGATTTTAGTGAGCTTGAGTACTCAGTGTGTTACTGACTTGTTAAAATAAAATAAAGTGTGTTACGGACTTGTTAGAATAAAACAAGAAACACCCAGTGTTATTATAGATGAGATATATTAGATTTTTTATGCTCTGGACCTAAATGGGTCTGGTTTATATAGATGGAGTGAGTGAACTGTTGCGCTTGAGGTGATTAAAGATCAAAATGTTGCAAAAACGTTTCTCATCGGCTCATGAACCCAAACATTTCAAACTATTGAATTAAGGATCTCACTGTTTGGATCACTAAATGGCTGCCTTTTTTTTCCGTTGGCATTAATCAATGTCAATTTCTAGCCATTCTCTACAACGGATGGTTAGACGATTTCCATAAACTTATATAAGTTGTCTATATCTCACATTTTGCACCTCCCGCGCCACAATCGCACCATCTCACGATGGTTCGGTCGTGTGGAGTGCAAAGTGCATAACTAGCACATATACAACCATAATGTTTGTCCTCACCTACGCAAGTGCGCACTCACTGGAACAATACACTAGATATGATATTTGAGTTACCGAGCCCCGTAGAATTTGAGGCCTATTACATAGTAGTAGGATTGTGGGCTACATAGTAGTAGGATTGTGGGCCAAAAAAAAAAAAAAACCATTAGCCAAATTATTGTAGAATGTGACTATGAATGTTGTAAAATAGATTTCGTCCGTAGAAATAGCCAAGATCTTACATACTAATTAATAGTTTTAATTTATAATATTTCATTCATTGTGAGGAATTATCTCTCAAAATACAGTCATATTTTAATTAATTTCCAGCTTGAAGGTATTGTAATTGCATTTTGTTGGCTAGACCCTCAATAAGAATGGTAGGGAAGAAAATTACAATTTAATCATGATGGTATTTGAACTTGACAAAGCATCTATATGCACCCTGCATATTGACAACAATGTTTGCCACTTAGATATAAACTAGCAAAATTTGAACATGACGGATTTTTTATGATACTTTATTTGACTTAACCCACACAATAATAGGGAGATGCAAACATGCACAACATATATTGAACAAAATAAGTAGTCTTTGTATATATTATTGAGACAGGATGTAATAATAAAATGGCTAAATTGCGGCTACTTACCCTACCGATGATGCAAATGAACTAGGCTCCAAATTATGATTACCTTACTTTTCAGTAGTAATCGAAACAACTATAGTCATAATTAGAGGGACACTTCCTTGTTCCGAAAGCTGAAGAAAGTAATTACAATTTTTGCATCGGAGCTACAAAAGTTTTAGATCAAGCTAATGTTTGTGTTTTCCCTTTGATCGAGTTTGTGTGCCTAAGTCAACTAGTTGAATGCCATATAAACGTTATAGTGGGCTTTGAGAAGTTTTCAAGGGTGTTTTTCTTTTACGCATGCCACATGAGCACTTGAACCCATAACCTCGGTACTGAAGCATACTTTGTCTATCGACAAGCCATGGGTTGGAAAGTAGTCCACTTGACATTTACTTCTGCCAAATTTTTGTCATGTTAATACTAGACTGATCGTGTCTAAATCAATCAATCTAAAAAGATACCACGTGACAACTATGTCATATGCAATGTAAATGAAATTTAAAACAACGAGTTGGATACACACATAAAAGTAATTGTTTACAAGCAAATCACATCAAAGTAAGTCTTTAAGCATGCATTAAATGATACAGTTTCACCAAAAGCAACACCTACAAGTGCAAGAGTGAAGTCACGTGGAAATTCTATTAAACTTTCCACACACCGTCAACTATCCAAATCTATCGCGGCCACTACCTCCCCAAGCATATGAAAGCAATGCTCAACGAAGAGATCCAGATCGTTGTCATACACAATCAATCAATCTTTATAACGCAATACTATGTATCCTAGTTTTAGATTGGATATTCTACTTCTATTCAATTACGATGATAAATATCATAAATATTTAGTTTAGCTTAGATATGTCATTATTTAACGTCATCGCTGCAATATACTCTATGAGAAAATTAAATATTCATGACCTATGTCATTGGATCCCACTGATCATCGAATCCCTGGTAAATCATACTAGACACATCCTGAAGACTGCACACCTTGGTTGTTTTATCCGCATAAGTAGTTGTAGAAAAATTTCTTTATTATTATATACTTATTTGATTTCATTCGTTAATTAGATTGCTCCTATATGCAAATCAATAAAATTGGTGATCAACCTTATTCATTTTATCTTATTTGCCCATTGTTATATTAATAAGAAACCTGAACCGCAACATTGTTGAAAAAGAAAAAAGTCCTTAAGGTAAGACAAAAAGATTCCATTTGAATTACTATCCCTCCCATTTAAAATCAATTGATGATCGTGACATTGGTAAATTAATAGTCATATCAACCTTCCTAAGTTTGATCCTAATATGTTTAGTTTGGCACTTAGGGTCACAAGTGTCTGGTTGATTCGAGTATGACTAGCATATTTAGTACTAATCATAATATCGTACATTTGATTAAATATAAGCTATTTAATATGTGTAGCCTCATGTATGATTGAACAATAACAACTAATGCCCTAAAATGTACTCGCAAAATGAATGGCCAAGAGTGGATAAAACATATACATCATGGTGGAGCCCATGACACCAACTAGGTCACTTGTGAGTTTGAGTTCCCTAAAACCTAGCCACTATGAGCTCATTGTTTTGTCTTTAAGACGTCCACTCCATCCATCTGTTACGCTCCTTAAGCTGGCACCTTGGTGCCAAAAACATCCAGATAGACAATTTTATAGGCCACACCACAAGGAAAAATAGGGATATGACACTGGACAGTGTGTTTATGATAGTCATGGTGTGGATCTTTAATCACATATATATATTTATAAGTTTGGACTGGGATGACGGAAATACAATTAGATTGGCGTGTCCCATTTGATTATTCTATCAATGCGCATGATGTCAAGCTTATCACTAGATGAATGGAGTAGATGTCACACATACGATATGGTGAGCCACATAAAGCTTGTGTGTTTTATGCATTACACCATAGACTCCAACAATGAATGGGTTTGCTATAATATGTCCTACACTTAACAATTAGATATGTTGGGGTTATATCCCTTGGATATGATGCCATTTTCCAATGATCCAAACTAATTATATGATGGGCATCATCATCGACCCCATCGATGAGTAATTATCAAAAGAAAACTTGGGATATTTAAACTCTTGATAATTTAATTATTTTCCTTTAATAGACCTTTTTATCAATACACTCTTCAATAGCGAGTTGATTAGGTGAGGCTCCCAAAACACGAGGCGGGTGGAACCCTTTACCGTGGGGGCCATTATGATGTATGTGACTACCTCCATCCATCTGCATTGAAAGCTCATTTGGAATGATAAAAAAAATGAAGTAAATCCAAATCTCAGGTGATTTATAATACAAGAAACAATGGCAGTCCACCATAACATATTTCGCATGGGCTACAAAACTTTTCGATCAAGCTGATATTTGTGAGGTCTCTTCATGGCTAATCCTTGTGAGCTTATCAACATGTTGGATGGCAAATAACCATTTGGGCGGCCCCAAGAAGTTTTTAACGGCGGGGATTCAATCACCACTGTTTCCAGTGGCAGGTTCCACGTAAGATTTGGATATGTTTCATTTTTGTGATGATGCCCCAAAACGGGCTTTTAAAACGGTTGGACGGTGTGGATTTAAGGCACGTACATCACTGTGAGCCCCAAAGTCAGGGGTCTCACCTAATCCCCTCCCCCTCAATAGGCATATCCTAACTGATCAACGGCTCAGATCGTTTCAAAGATGACACAAGACCCCAGCCCGTCAAGCTTAGTAAAGTATGGGGCTCTCAGGGGCCACTGTGATGCATAGGTTATCCACACGGTCCAATCCATAGATTTTATCGTGTTATCATATCTTTGTAGGATATGAGACCAAAAACGAGGGAGATACAAAGCTCAAGTGGACCACACAATGGGGAATAAATGCTAGCCGTTGAAACCTTCACGGGGGCCCTGAAGTTTTAGATCAAGCTGATATTTTGGTTTACATTCCATCCCGGTCTACGTGACCTTATGAACAGATTGGATAGCATATAAACATTCCGGTGGGCCCTAGAAAGGTTTCAACGGTGGGTGTCATTATCAATGCTGTTTCCTCTGGAGTGGTCTACTTGGGCCTTCGATCTACGTCAATTTTATTAACATATAAAAAAATAACATGGAAAAATGGATGGACTGTGTGGATAAAACCCATACATCACGGTGGACCCCTCAGAACCCAATCTGCGTCCGATATAAACATGCGTCGGGACGTACTGTAGCAAACGTCCAACAGCGAGAGTAAAAAGCCGGGATGCATTGAATAAAATCCCCCCAAAACCGAACAGATTTATAGAAAAATCGAAGGTAAAGGGTCTAAAAACCAAAAACGTCAGGGTTTCTTTTCTCTCTCTTTTTCTTCTTCTGATAGGAGGGGAGTTCTGTCTCTCATTCTTCACTGAAAGCAAGAATCATGGCCGTTGAAGCTCCTAGATCTGGTGGTGGGCCCGCCGATTCATACATAGGAAGCTTGATTAGCTTGACATCGAAGTGCGAAATCAGATACGAAGGTGTTCTTTACAACATCAACACCGAAGAATCTAGCATCGGCTTGAGAAATGGTCCTTTTCTTTTGCCTCCTTTGTTCCTTCCCTTTGATAGTGGGTTTTGGGGTTGGAGGGATTTTTCTGCGATTTTGGGATGCGGGTTTTTGTTTTTGTGGGATTTTGATGTATGATTTTCTTTTAAAGTGTTGTTTTTGTGGTATTTTGGGATGTGGTTTTTTTTTTTTTTTTTTTTTTTTTTAAATTTTATTGTTGGGATTTTTGTAACTGGGTTCTGTTTTTTCTGTGATTTTGGCTTTCGGGCTTTTGTTTTTGTTGATTATTATTATTTTTTTAAAATTTGGATTTTGTTTTTGTGGGGATTTTCTAACTTGGTTTTATTGCGTGGGATATTTAAGTCTTCTGTCATATTTGTCTTTAGATGTTCTTTTCGAGGAATATTAGTTGCTTTGATATCCCTATGTGTGCATGACCCACAGAAAACACCAATTATTGCATGCATTTTGGCATGCAACTTAATTAGCTACTGAATTTGTTTTTGGGATTCTTGTAATTTCCATTGTTTCGTTGGGTTGCTTAGAAGATTTTGAAAGCTTTGATTTGATGACATGTCGAATCACCTTGAATATGTTCTTTAAATGTTTGATTTTTTTATTTTTTATTTTTGAAAGGGCCAGATGTTTGATATATTGTCACATTGGGCTGTCCTTTTTTATATAGAGGTTTGGAGCCTTTTGCGTTCTGTGATTTGTGGATGGATGTACAAGTCCCAAGTTTGGATTGTTATCGTTTTTCCTTTTTACTTATGTATCTAATATTAGTTGAGAAAAATATAATGCATTTGTAGTTCACCCTGCGCCTATGCTGTTATCGTAGAATTCTCGAACTGAACGATATTTGTTCATAGGAATGCTGTTGAAGAGTTTGTGGTTTAATTATGTGTAGAAGATGGAACCAATGCAAAAGTGTCCCTTTTCCAATTATGGTTGGGGTGAGATTCTGAGATATGTTGATCACTTATGGCATATGTGCTTTCTTCTCTTAGTTTCTATGCCAAATGATCATACAGGCAGTAAGTGTGAGCTTTCACTTACATCCCCATCATTCCCACCACCGTGTCATATGTGCAGGACATCCCAACCGTGGAAAAGATGGGTCATGCCAGATCCCCTCATTAGTTGGCAACCCTTATGTCAAGTCAGACCATTGTCTGTCCATTAATTTCGACAGTGGAGCCGCATTAAGTCCCCGGCTTTAACCTCATAGGACTGCCTGCGACATTAAACAGCTCGGCTGTCCATGCAACTGCCAACTTTGACACTTGTTTTAAAATGCCCGTGGCATTCTGTATGTCTTCAAGAAGATTTTGAGGCCACCATGCAATGAAGTGAAAGGCAGTCCATGCTCTCGTCCTCTTTCAACACATTGAACTGATGTTAGGAAGAGACATTCCTATTCTGGAGGTGGGCCAAGGTTAGGTTTTTGTCTGCCACCTCTATCCAACAAAAATCCTAAGGCCTTAACTCTTCGAAGCTCTGATACTGCCACACTTTTCCAAAAGGTGGGATCCTCACCTCCTTTGGTAATCAATATCTTGAAAATTCTTTTGTGGACAACATATGATTGGGGCCTATGATCCATATTCTAATGTCTTTGTCAACTGGGGGACTGGAAAGCGTGCACATGCGCGTATGTGGAGAAATGGTGATTTTTTTGAAGGGCAAATAATGAATTTTTATTCAGAAGAAAAAAAACAGAGGTATGTGTAGGCTTGCGTGTGAGAAATAGAGAACTTTTATTCAAAAGAAAGGCATAGAGGTGCGAGTGCATGTGATGATTTTTTATTTTTATTTTTTATTATTTTTCTTCTAAAGAGAATAATAGAGGAGAGGGAATGGATTCTGTAAACAAAGAGAAGTTCTAGAGACACCGTTCTTTGCCAACACATTGGCCAACTCATTAGCCACTCTACCAACATAGACAATTGAAGCCTTTAACCTCAATGCAAATTGATGAGTTTTGTTGAAGCCACTCTATCAACTTGGGCGATTGAAGTCTTTAAGCTCAATGCAAAGTGATGAATTTTGTTGAAGATGAAAGAGAGTTTCCAAGGCTCAAACTTGCCCCTGGTCTCTAGAAGCCTAGTTAATCTCTCTGAAGGAATCCTCTTCTACTAAAAGCTTACTGACAAAGTTGTCTACAAAGATGCACAGCCCTTCACGGTGAGCCAAATCCTCTGCTCTAGCTATGTTCCCTTCGCTGATAGGACCACTAAGGAAAAGAGGATATCGCTGTTCTCATTTCTCAACAAACCAATTCTACTATCTGTCCATAAGTTCTTCAAATATAGGAATTTCATAGTCTGTATATGCCTTCATCACATTGGCCCCAAGGATTCCATAAGACTACTTAATTGAACATTCTATTCTTTAGTCTTGTTCTACAGCCTTGGGAATTATACACTAGGGTTTATCCCCTAGTTACACGTCTTCCTAATCTAATTCTTTCCTTGCTTCCAACTCTAGCATTCAAATATTTTTTGTCAGTGCCTTCTGTTTTTGTCTCCAATTCTGCTCATCCCTGATAAATCATTGACTGTTGCCTTTCAATAATCCAGGAACTCTTGCTCACCATCTTTATTTGATATGATGCTTCTCTAAGGGTGGACAGTTCATTTCCAGAACTCCATCATTCTGATAGTTGGACTGATTCTTCTCTTTGACTCTCCCCGCATCCATGCATTCTCTCATAACGGTTTTTGTACTATTTATTTATTTATTTTATTTTTCGTGAATGGTACCGAAAAATTTATCAGCACTACTCAAAAGAGGGTAAACGGAAAGAACAGATGCCTGACAGAAATGATGAGAGATCATCCAAAAAGCAATCAAGTGATCATATCCAAAGGCCTCAATACCCAGAAAAATCCTTTTACAACCCTTCATTTGGGGCAAACCCAAGGCCCAATCAATCACCCAAACTTTTAACCCGCTGGAAAACTGACTCTGTCAATTCCAACATTTTTGTTGAAGACTGTTGTTGCACTCTCTCCGAAAATGATCAACCCACTGTCTGAAGAGAGACGCCATATGACAAACTTTTTTTCTTTTTGCTACAAGCCTCTCTGTTCGAAGCACAAACAAAGGCGTCAATCGAAACTGGTGGAACCCAGTCCGTGCTGATCAGCGCTATGACTCTGCTCCATATCTCCTGACTGAACTTGCAATGAATCATGAGGTGGCTTACGGACTCTGTGTCTTTGAGGCACAACAGGCAACCATTTCCAATTGCCATTCCTCTATTCCAAAGGTGGTCAATGGTTAGGCTTTTATCTCTATTCCGAAGGTGGTCGATGGTTAGGCTTTTACCTCTATTCCGAAGGAGTCAAAATTAGATTGAAGCCTGCATATGTGTTGGTAATTCAATTACTCTCCTCTGATGCTACTAAGGTTTCGTAATCCTGGGCCTTTCTAAGTCTCACATGCATGTATATGGCTTGGCATTACATGCTGCCACTTGTGCCAGTGTGGTAGACAGATGGTATGTCTGAACCATTTACGAGGTGGGTCTGACTTTTAAGATTTCTTGCCCAAAAACCAGGCTGGTCAACTCATCAGGTGGGCCACTGTTTGAAACAGAGGGCTCAGAAAATTTCAGCCAAGTTTTCTCTAGCTGTCTATTTGTTTCATAGAGTGTAGCTCACCTGATTGGTGGGCCCAGCCTAATTCTTGTACCAGGGAATCCAGAGTGTGGCCCCCCTAATAGATGGATTGGATCTTATAGTTATGTGCCATGCTGGCACATACTGGTGTGTGCATGAGCTGCCGTGTACCAATGCTCTTGGAATCCCTTTTGCCTTTCTTTAACATATTCTAGTTAAGTATGAAAAACAGTATTGTCTCATAAGCGCAGGACACTGAAGACAGGCAAAAAACCTTACTGCTATCTTCTAAGGTCTGATTGTTGATAAGAGGAGGCTAATTGGCATGTTTAATAAACTAAGGGCTGGCTGTTTGTAAACCTTTTCCAGGACATTCCCTTGTAGAACTAAGTTAAATCACAGATTTATGCTCTGTGCCTTCACTACCTTTCTGATGGATGCGGCCTTACAAAAAATGAAGGCGCTGAGTCGATACTAAAAGTATGGTGGTAATGGTATCAGTGGTCAAAGTTGTCTTCTGCTTATGGAGGAAGTGCCGGATGAGTCTTTGGGAGTCTCCTTCGATATGGATGGAACTATTGTGAATGTCTTTTGTGAGCTGGGTGCTAAGCAAAAAGTGCGAAACTTTTACTGACATGACTTGTATAATGCGAAATACGAGTGGAGAAAGCCACTAGGAATCTTCCATTACAGTCTAGAGAAAGGTGCTTGGATATTCATCACTTGGGTTACTTTCAGGTGTTCCATCAAAATTTAGTTATGACTGCTGGGTTTGGCTAAAGCTGTGGAACTCATTTAGTAGGAATTCATCTAATGGTTATGGGGATTGCATTGTGTTGGTTTCAATCATGGTTCGAGTTGAAACTTGGCTGAGTCAACTCGACGAGATTTCGAGCTGAGTCATTTGGAAACTTGCTTGTGGGCGTGACTCAATTCTCAAATTGACAAGATTTGTCGAGTCAGTTTGACTCAGCCTTCGTCATGACTGAGTTACTTGTCTGGCAACCGTTTTCTTTTTTACATTTAACAACAGTCAAAAGTAGCCAACAAGTTTTGAGCTCATGATGTAATTAGTGAAGCACATGTTTATAACCAACATACCATGTGTTGTAAACTGTTTTTTCTAGCTATTATATATATTTTACTTAACCATGACTATTTTAAATATTTGCTGATCTTAATATCTGTTAATTTAGTAATGCATGTGGGAATTTTTCTCTCTCATTGCTGGTCCCAAGCCTAGATAAAGGAGAGTTGGATTTAGGTTGTGAGCCGGTGTGAAACTTATGCCACGACTTTTATCATGAATCCTAGCAATCTGACATTTCAATGGTGGGACAGGATCCATTTAGCTGACTCCAATAGTTTGGATTAGGCTTAGATGATGATGATCTTCTATGATTTAGTTTTAAAAGCTATGAACAACCTATTGATTGTTGATTCTGATTCGCATCTTCTGTCTTGGCAGTAAGATCATTTGGAACTGAAGGACGAAAAAAGGATGGTGCCCAAATTCCTCCAAGTGACAAAGTTTATGAGTACATACTCTTTCGTGGTAGTGACATCAAGGTACGTGGAAAGATATTAACACCTGGAACATTGCATATCTCACCATAGTGAGTCAATTAACAACTGGTGTATTAGCATGTCTACCCTAGTGAGTTAATAGATGGATGAGATATGCATGTCTACCCTAGTGAGTTAATAGATGGATGAGATATGCATGTCTACCCTAGTGAGTTAATAGATAGATGAGATATGCATGTCTACCCTAGTGAGTTAATAGATAGATGAGATATCATGACAATCCATCATGTCTATAAAAATAAATGCGGTCTTTGTTTATCACAAGGGGATGGATAAAAGCACGCATGAATTCTTTCTTTCATTTGATGTCTCCATAGATTTTTTTAAAATTTATTTTTATTTTGAATCTATTTGGTTTACAGCACCATTGCATTGCTAGCTGTTGCATGCCAGGCACTATAGCGTCTTAGATATTTTGCTTGGTGGAATTATATGCAAAAAGGGCCATGGTTAGAAAGTTTATCTTGTAAACCCTAGAAGTTTGGTAATGTGCTTCATTGTTTCACTAACTTATCATGTGCTTAATTGGTTTTGTCTCTCTTTTCTCGATTGTGAGATGCATCCATTGTCAAGTTCCTCTGTGGGGAAATGATGAATAAAAAAGGAGGATATATTAGGTTGTCTGGTAACTGCTGTCACTGAGTTTTGTTTTTCCTTTGAAAAGTATTACAAGCAAATAGGATGGTGTTTCAGTTGCCCCCAGTTTCTATATGAGTGCGGCCCCAAATCTGAAGGGGCATTTCAGATGAACTCTTGGCTGTTTGGATACACCAACAATTTTGGAAATGGTTAAAAATAAGATCTGAAAAAAATTACAGTTAAGGGCCTGTTCGGTGTCAACTGCAGAATTTATTCTCAAGAAACAATTCTTTGTAATTGTTTCTTGGGAATTGCTTACGAAATTGCATGTTTGTAAGCATGCATAAGAAAAACAATCTCCCCATGAAGGTTTAATGGTGAACGTTGAATCTGAAACATTTCTTGTGGCATGGCCTACTTAAGTATTGGATCTACCTAATTTTTGGAGTCATGCCCACACATGATATGGCAAAATGGATGTACAGAGTGGATGTCACACGGTCATTGTGGTGGGCCCCACAGAGCTGCAGCCGGGGGTTATAGGAAAGTTGCATCTGTCCGGCTTCTTGAGAGATGAGATTTGTTAAGCCAACACGTGTGCTATACAGCTAATGTACACGCCACTCTAATCCATCCATAAGGCACTGCAATATTCATGCCCTAGCCCAAGAATTATTAGGCTGATCCACTAGTCAGGTGGGCAACAATTCGCAAAACAAATGTATGGCTCTAAAACACTTGGCTGAAGTTTTCTTACTCATTTACCTGTTTCCAATATTGGGGCCTATCTTTTGTTGGACCAGCATGGTTGGACCAATCGGTCACGGCACTTGTGTGGAGGTGTATGGCTCTGCACGAGAGAGAGAGAGAGAGAGAGAGAGAGAGAGAGAGAGAGAGAGAGAGAGATTCACCCGACATGCCCAATATATAAGTCATATCGGCCGATATGTATCATACTGTGTATTGAGAGTCACTAATATGTATGCATTACACAATAATTTGAACCAAGGTCAAGAATATAAACTCATTTTGTTGAACACAATTTGCTAATCTAGAACAATTTTGAAGCATGTTTGGAAAATAAAGCAGAGAGAGAGAGAGAGAGAGAGAGAGAGAGAGAGAGAGAGAGAGAGAGAGAGAGAGAGAGATTCACCCGACACGCCCAATGTATAAGTCATATCGGCCGATATGTATCATACCGTGTATTGAGAGTCACTAATATGTATGCATTACACAATAATTTGAACCAAGGTCAAGAATATAAACTCATTTTGTTGAGCACAATTTGCTAATCTAGAACAATTTTGAAGCATGTTTGGAAAATAAAGCACCATCCATCACATGTCCATGAATTGACCATTTAAGATATAATTTCACTTTGTTTGTTGGTTATTGTCTATCCAAGCTTGAAGGCTCTAGAAGGGCAAGGGGAAGGTCCATAAGGAAATGTGTAGAGGTATTATGAAAAGCCTTGATTACCTATGGTTTAATTGAGGTTATGGTTGTCGATAGAGTAGAATGGCAGAATAGGATGTGTAGCTGACCCCTATTTGTTGGGATAAGGCTTAGATGACAACGACAACGACTTTTACCACATGTTGTTTGTCGACAATCAATGATGTAGGACAATTAACCACTTGCTCTAAAAGCTCGAACCGATAAAGCATGACGAATTAATCCCTTTATCTTATTGCCTAGGTTTCACATCCATGGGTTAGGTCCTCGGCCAAACCCTCCTCGTGGGCCCCAAATCCATGGCCGCTCCCTTGTGAGCCTCAAATCACATGGGTTCCGCCTCACATGAGCCACCCGTCTCACACGGGCCCCAAATCACATGGGTTCCGCAGGCCGCCCACCTTGAGTGTGCTCCCGCATCCCACAGGTCGCCCCACTTGAGCCCGGTGTGAAAATGCCCCTGCATTAATTAACATTTGCAAACATTATCGTAATCATAATAGATCCATCAAACATCATCATTATGATCATCACCGTGCTCATTGTTGTTGTTGCCATTATATCATTAGGGCCTAGGGGTGTCAATGGGCCAAGCCTATGCTAGGCTGATGTTTGTCTAATCATTGAAGGGTAAGGATTGTCCCACCAAGAAGATTTTTATGGCAAAGTCTATCCATGGTGGTGCCCATCGGATCAACATCTGGGTCACCGGACCATGGCTCCCATGCATACAGACTCAAGACCAGAAGATGCTAAGCATATCCTTGGCATGTGAATCATACAAGTCCATAAAAATTTCCCAGTTTGCTTTACAAGTTGTTGCGGTTTACCTTTTGTTAATGAGGTGCACTCTAGTGGTACCAGTACCACCCTAAGATTACAGTGATACCAGGCAGGTGTGGGGCCCACTTGATTTATGAAGGACATCTAACCCATCCATTAGATGCAAGAGCTTGTGTCACCCTCAAATATAAAAAATCAGCCCGATCCAACACTCAGGTGGGTCACAGAGCAGGGACACAAGATGGAAGGAGATGCATGGGTCTGACCATTCCTCCAGGCCAGATTAAGGACATGAATGGCTCTCAACTTGTTCCCTCTGGTGTGGCCCACCTGAGTTTTGGATCTGGTTTATTTTTTGGTACTGGGGGTAAATTGTGGTTGCGCATCTGATGGATATGGCTGGATGTCCTGAATAGATCACGTGAACCCCACTTCTGTCCAGTACCACTGGAGCCTGCCCCTTTGTTAATTTTACCTTTACACGTACAGTTTAATATAGATAGTTATTTTCGTTTTTATTTATTATTATTATTTTTTGGGCATGAAAACTTCTAGGCATACATTTGGATGATATTCATTCGTGAAGGTTTCGTTTATACTTGCCCGCTTCAGCATTGTACTTCGGATGATTAGATTGCTGATCATATGACTTGCTTGTGATTCCAGGATTTACAGGTTAAGTCCTCCCCACCCGTTCAAGCTACACCACCGCCGCCACCGCCGCCTATTCACAGCGATCCTGCTATCATACAGGTAAGAAGACTGCCTTACATATGTGAAGTTTCAAACTGTCTTGATATCTTGCTTGCAATTGCGAGCATAACAATCTCGAGCTCCTCTTTGTGCAGTCACACTATCCTCGGCCATCGTCTGCAACCTCAAGTTTGCCTTCTGCTGGGAGCGTGACCATGGCAGATCCTAGCTCACATGCTGCCCAGCTAGGGCTGCCTAGGTCACCATTCCAAGGTGGTTTGCCTTTATATCAACCTGGGGGAAGTTTGGGGTCATGGGGATCATCACCTGCACCTCAAAATGGTTCTGGGCTTCCCATGCCAATGTACTGGCAAGGATTTTATGGGCCCTCAAGTGGGCTGCCTCACCTACAACAGCAACAGCAGCCTTTGATTCGTCCTCCGCCAGGCTTGCCAATGCCCCAATCCATGCAGCAACAGCCAATGCAATATCCTGGCATGAATGCATCGTTGCCGACTGGTGCTCCAAATCTGATGGAATTTCCTTCTCCTTTGTTGCCACCAGTTACTGGTACCCCAAATCTAACCTCGACTACTTTGCCATCGACTCTAGCTCCCATCCAAGCTGCCGCCTTAGCTTCTGAAACATTGCCGAGCCTGATGCCAAATAAGGCTCCTATTACCTCTGTTCCCTCAACAACTCAGAGCACAAGCTTGCCATTGGTGCCTCCTTTAACCACTACTAGTCTTGATATCAATGCAATGGTGGCACCAGTCTCTGGCAAGCCTCGAACGGTTCCCGGCCCATCCCTGCCCTATCAAAGTATGTCTCAATCTGTGTCCGGCATTGTTGGGCCGTCCACATCAAGTCATACTGAAACATTGGTGCCTCCTTTGGTAACTCCAGGCCAGCTATTGCAGCCTGGGCCCACCACGCTTTCTTCATCCCAACCATTACAAACTGGGAAAGATGTAGAGGTTGTGCAATCCACCTCATCAGAACCATCAGCTTTGGCTCCGGCTGAAGCTCAGGCACCGATATTGCCATTACCTAGAGTACCGGATAATAAGGTATGTCGTTGCTTGTTTCTAAATTAAACTCCAGAAAGTTCCTATGGTGTCTCCCTTGCTCAATCCATTTTCCATCAATATAAATCTACCCATCATCATATTTTGTTCAATATAAAACAACCTATGCAATATTTGAACAAAACCTGCTAAACGTTCTCCTTCTATCAGTATCACATGCATGGCCAATGGAGATATATGTAGGGCTATCAACTGGTCTGGTTCAGGTCAGGTCCTATGGTACCCGTCCCTGGGCTAACTGGGTTCGGGTCTTGCTGGGTCTGTATCTGTATCCCGTGCGATAACTGATACTTATCTGTATCCTAAGGATATGATATGTAACACGATACCGATATTTAAAACATTGTTTTCGATTGTGTAAGTTCCAGATGTCACTTGTATCGCTAGTGTATGGACGATATTTCGATAATATTGCCAATGTATCGATATTGCCAAAAAATTGTTTATTAGAAAAAATCCATTTCAAATGTTTTTATGGGTGCACGGTTGTATGTATTGTTCAATTTGTCGCTGATAATATCGTGATAATATTTATCGCAACACGGGTGACATCAAGACAACAATCTTTTGTTTTCTTTTTGGTGTTGATGATTTCTCAGCGAAATATCATGTGTTGTTGATATCCTGAAATATCGATAGATGTTTGGATGGAAGGTTGGATGGATAGATGGGATGGTTGGATTGATTTCTTATAACATCACATGCTTTTATGCATTCTTTTTACAATTTTTTTTTCCTAAATATGCAAATGTTTATTTTAGCATCTCCTGAAATTTCACTGGAAAATTCCACTGCTTCCCCCATGTTTTCTCAATGTTTTCCCGCATTTCCAGTTATCAATGATATTATCGGCAATATCGATATTGTTTCCACTCTCCCAAGCAACGGAACTTGTAGTGATACTGATACTTGAACACTGGACTTAGATCTAAAGAAAACTTGACTGAAATTCTCTAAGCATTAATCCTTTTGTAATATCATGGCCCACCTGATGAGTGGACCAATGTATCATTCGCAAGGCTAGCCTATATCTTGGGTCATCGAGTGGGCTTTGGGTTTGAAGGATTTGGACCCTTGTATCATTGCAGCCCTTATGGGGCTGTAGTCTTTCCTTTTCTTTGTGTTGTTCTGTATTCTTTTTTGCTTTTTTAGCGTTTTTAATAAATTTGCATTACCTATCAAAAAAAGAAAAAAAAATAAAATGAGTGGACCAATGTAGTTTTTGGGCAAGAACATCTATAATGTTGGATCCACCTGGTGGACGGCTTGGATATTGCACCTGTCTGCCATGTTGGCACATGTGGTGGCATGTATATGTTATTGTTAGTATGCGCATGTGTGCTTAGAAAATCTACAGATGGGGCTATCCTGTCTGATGTGATTGGTGATGCCCTGAACAAAATTATTTCCAAAAGCCAACTTACAATTTTACTTGTGAGTTACAACGTCGTCGAACTAGCCAGTGGCTACATTAGCTTGAAATGCAGCTTGCTGCTCATATAGACTTCTCTGTGTCCACAAAAAAGTTGAGACCTGTTTTTTCTTTTATTATAAGTGATCATCATCATCATCATCATCTAAGCCTTATCCCAAGTAATTGGGTCGGCTACATGAAGCCTGTTCTGCCATTAATTGGGATCACCTTTTATTATACGTCAGATCAGTTTAATTTAAAATTTCTAGAGGTATATTCTAGTGGCATAAATTTCTATTGTCACTTTAAGCCATAATCTAGTAAAATAGATGTCTTTGTTTCTTTAAGTTACCTTTGGTTGCATATGATGAAATTTCACGGCATTTCATGTTAATCTGTGCAGAATTTCATGATATTTGGTGTCTTTCAAAACAAAAATAAAAAATCATGATATTTGGTGCAACCAAATGCACCCTAAGCCATTGTCTAGTTCATGGCACAATTCTCATATGCGTAGCTGATGCAGGACTAAATTGGTTAAAATTCAGATATGTTGCTGATGCATACAGATACACGTTGGCTTTTCAGCTGTCTAATACATTTTCTAGTTCCAATTTTCTGAACCTTTTCTGTAACTCATTAGTACATTCGTAATATACCTTCTAATTTAGAGACAGTTCACTAAATGGCATTATTACTGGATATTCTGCTGTATTCTAGTAAGAAATTTGGGTGAAATGTGTGTTTTTATTTTTTATTTTATTTTTTAATACTATGAGGATTTTAAAGATGGATTTCTCTTTTCCAGATGAATGGAGCTGCCTTACAAAACCGTTACAGTAATAGGGGTCGTGAAAGAGGAAGAGGGAATGGGGTAATGCATTTCTTTCCTTTCTGCTCTCTAATTACCAGAGCCCCTAATGATATGAAATATTGCTCATGTGAACCCAATATATAATTAGAAAGTGTCTATCTTATACTCCTAATATCACTCATTACGACTGAACTGCAAAGCATGAAATCTGAAATGAAATTCACAATGTACAAGAATCTATTCCTAGTGCTTGCATGGTCCAAAAGGCTGCTCTTAAACTTTCTATTTTAGTGATCATAAAAAGCTTCTAATATATATATTATCTTGTGCTAATTGAACAGAAGAAGATCATAGGACATTGGGATAATAAAGTTTTCTTGTTTATTTACTGCAAATATTTGGTACTTCCTAAAAGGGGGTTGCCATGGGGTTGCAGGATCAACCGATCAGTTAACAAGTCGACCCCTGTTCTCAAGTTCGGCTGTGCCTGCACATGAGCATAGCACTGCCAGAATTGTGAGTTGGGCATGTCTTTGACCTATGTAATATGGGACATGGACATCTGTGTTGGTGTTCGACACAGATATGGGGCATTGGACATGGTGGGTTTTGAAAGTCAGATTTTTCCAAGACACATCTATACAAATATTTAAAGTAAAATGGACAATTATATTTTACTTTTTTTCAAAAACTGGTATGTTGCAGTTGTTTGTAAGGGACTCCTGGGCCACTGCAACTATAAGTGCCATGTTCCCTTACAAATAATTGCAATGCCATTGGGTTTCCCTTACAAATAATTACTTGTATGCTCCATTGGTGCTCGGGGCTGTCAATGGGCCAGGTCATTTTTTAGGCCTGGTTAGAAATCGGGTGTTGCCACATTTGAGTTGGGTCAAATTGGACCCAGTTAAAATCGGTCAGGTTGGGTCCAGTCAGGTCCAGTTGGTTTTAATGGTACTGTTATATACATTAAATATATTGATATTTTTAACAATGGAGTGAGGTTTCCTAAGCCACACACATGTGAGACAGTCTGTTTACACACCAGACGTGTGTCAAAATGGCACATATGTGCTCTTATTTGATCCAAACCCAATTGAAAGCTGGATCCAAAAACTAGATGGGGTATCTGACAGGTACCTGAACCTGATTGGTTCCAGGTAGGTCTTGAAGAATGAGACCCAGACCCAGTTAGCCTGGGTATGGATACTATAGGACCCGACCTGAATCTGACCATTGACAGCCATGGCACAATATAAAAAAGTGTCAGATCCTTGATACATTGCTGATGACAATGAATAGAATATGGGATGCCACTGGACTGCTTTTGTTGAAGCAACAAAAAGGAATCCATCCAAGCTGTGTGAAGATTAATACCTAGTTTATGATCTCTCCCTTTTGGTTCGTTATCAGTTTATGTTGCACATGTCCATAAGAGGCAAAAAAGCACGGTGGATCTTAATCATGGCAGTGATTGTCGAAAACCAGTATACGCTTGCTCTTGCAGTCTCACCTGCACGCACACACAAGCAGGTGCTGATGCTTGCACATCTGGATGCACTTATGGCCATTGGTGTATTTTTGTCCCCATGAATTCTTCCCACCACACCATGATACCTGTTTGAATTTATTGTGAATTTGTTGAGACGGGCCTTGCAGATGTCGCGCGGAGTGACCAAATTCACAGAAGATTTTGATTTCATCGCGATGAATGAAAAATTCAAGAAGGATGAAGTGTGGGGTCATCTTGGTAAAAGCAAGGTTAGGGACAAAGAAGGGGAAGCAGGAGATGATGATGCATATGATACTCTGGAGGAAGATGATGCTCAGTCTTCAAGATTTGAAACGAAGGTAATATAGCTATCCTTGCAAGCTGCACCAATCTCTCCAATGTCCAAACCCAACAATGATTACCTTCTGGAGTAGGATTCTAGTCCTGGTCTGACACACCTGCCAATGTAGCATGTGAATGTGAGATCTGGGTGATGTTCTTTTGGTGCCACCATGTGTGCTGAGGATCCGAAAATCTGGCAGCTCCAGTCACATGACACGTACCCAGTGGGCCCCACCTGATGAGTAGCCTGAATCTCACACAAACATTGGCACATGGGACTAGTCAAGCAAGTAGCCTTTACATCTCTCTCTCTCTCTCTCTCTCTCTCTCTCTCTCTCTCTCTCCATGCTATTTTTATGATTATGATCCTTCTCTTGTTCTACAGCCTGTTTATGTTAAGGATGACTTCTTTGATTCTCTTTCCTGCAATGCACTCGACCGAGGATCAATGAACGGGAGGACCAAGTTCTCCGAGCAGATGAAAATCGACACAGAGGTACGCTGTTTCCCACTTCTGCCTCATGGTCATCTCAATCCCTTGAATGGTTCACTTGATATGTATTTCATCTATGCAGACATTTGGTGATTTCCCGAGGCATCGTGGTCGGGGTGGCCGCGGTCCAGGTCGTGGTGGTGGCCGGTCAAGGGGTCCCTTTTATGGAAGGGGATACGGCTACGTTGGGAGGGGCCGGGGTCAGACCATGTACCGACCCAACTAGCTAGTCAAGGTACGAATGTTAGTATGCTGGTTTGTGTCATCTTTTGGACTATAAAAGCTAATCCAAGGCCACACCTCCCCACCTAAGAAGAGAAACTGATGGGGAGAGGGCTTGGCTTGTAATATCACTGCTTGTCTTTTGTGACTAGTGAGAAAATAAGCATAGTTTCAGGACTAAGCGGGGTTTTTTTTTTTTTTCTTTCTCCTCCGTTTTAGAACCTCAAAATAAGCACTAATACACATGGGCTAATTAGAATGTTGTTGTGTGAACATGAATGCGGAATTTTGTGCCATAGAAATTTTAGGGTTGTGCTCTTAGCGATTAGCATTTTAACCTTCGTTGTCTCTCAAGATAATCTCGGTCGAGAGTTGCTAATTTGTTTACAGTTGGATAAGCTGTTCTGAGTGGATCTTAGGTCGGTATGAGAAATTGCCTTTGGAAGTATGCTCAAACCATGTTTGTAGTGATGGATACTTTGATGCTGTAACCCCCGAGTTTGGAGCCTGGATGACCTCTACTACTAGAAAAGAAGGATGTTACTACTAGAAAAGAAGGATGTGACTTGCATGTATCCTGAGTTACAGGAATCCCCTTGTAACCCAAAGCTGTGCGGCCGACTTTGATGTTTGTGTTATATCCAGTCCATCCATCTGCTTTGCCAGCTTATTCTAGGATGAGTCAAAACATGAGGAGATCTGAAACTTAAATGGGCCACACCACAAGAAAACGGTGGGTATTGAATACCCACCCTCAAGATCTTGGGTGCGACAAAAGTTTTGGATGCTGATATTTGTGTTTTCCCTTCATCCAGGTGGGAATCACGTTGTGTTGTATAGCATACGTACATCATGGTGGGCCCCAGGAAGGTTTCAACAGTGTCCGTGCTGTTTCCTGTGGTGTGCCCCACTTGAGTTTTGAATCTCCCTCTCATATTTGAATTCATGTCCTAAAATGAGCTGCAAAATGGATTGCCAGAGTGTATATAATACAAACATCATGGTGGGCCCAACGGGCTTGGGGTTGCAGGTGATTCATCTAACCTTGTTGGGTTAGAGGCAAGTCGGGTTCTAATAAATTTAAAAAAAAAAAACTCGGAAAAAAAAGACTACAAGAGGAGACCCCTTTTATCAGACTTGTTCTCAAATGGTTCCAATACAATCAGTACTTACAAAACCTAGCCTTGGAAAATCATGTGAAGGGATTTCTTAACTATCTACTGTTACCCACCTATTGTATTCTTTTTATTCATTCATTTGGGAATTTTTGGTGTAGGGGGCCATTTGCAGCGTGCCCATCTGCTCGTTCACATTGAAGACACTAATACAACCTAATCTGAAATGTTTTACCTGCAAGGTCGAGTGGCCATGATCTAATGCCAGTCTAGATGCTTGGTGGACCACCATTGATTAGGAGGCATCATCTGGTGCCTGTTTGTGCCCTGGCGCAGCCTGTTCGCACTGCTAATTTCTTTTTTTGAGGGTTTTTTTGGGGGGTTGGGGGGGGTTGGTGTGGTGTGGTGGTGGTTTGTGCCTCTGTTATACCCCTTTTTGGGCTGACTTGTCCGAGCTATGGAGCGGGCTGCCCTCTTCATCATGACCACTTAGTGGGAAAATCAGGCCATTCCATTCATCAGGTGGGCCATAATGGTGGCACCTGTTTATTATAATTATGGATCATTCATTTTGTGGGCCGGCAATCAAATTATCAGGGTTGTTGGCTGTTAGATCGTTGTAATTCTTAGAGGATGCAGGCAAACCAAGGCGGTCCCCTGCAGTGTCTGGTTCATATTAATCACTGTGACCTCTTTTTACAATCAATTCAGACATTCCTTGATAGATGGTTGGGATGGGATGTGATACACAATCCAGGTTGGGTACTAGAATCACTTCTAGAATCAATCTGGACCTTTTGTGTTGCTGGTCATTGATCTCCTGAAGGCCGCATTTGGGGTGCAGGGCCTCCTTTAGTACACTCAAGGATTCAAATTTTTTTTTTTTTTTCAATGACTATTATTTGGGATGAAAATGCCTCTTGACTGTTTTTATACCTCGACCATCTCTTATCACTATTCTTCAGGTGACTATTCTTTTGCCACTAAAATAACTCTCTTCTTTTGCCACCAATCCGACAATCCTTCCGTGCTTTTTAATTACTTTTTGGTAATTTTATCGCAGACTTAATCTTTTGGACAAAAAATTTCGCCTTAGAAAATGATTTTTGTTTAATGTGTTATATTGAAATGGGCTTGTTTGGAAAGAAAATGATAGGAAATGAGATTGAAAAAAAATATTACAAATATTTCACTTTTAAAAAATGGATTTTCTTTTTTATTTCTTTAAAAAATTCTGTATAATTGGGTCTTTTGCCAAAAAAAAGAGATGGGAGAAAAGAAAAGAGATAGTAAAAAATTCAATTTTTAGAAGATTGATTCTTTTCTTTCTTTTAAGATTTTGCTTGGATGGGTATGTTTAGTAAGAAACTGACATAAGAAGTCTATAAAATATTTCACTTTTAAAAAATGGGTTATTATTATTATTTTAAATTAGGCTTAAATGGGTTCTCTGTGAAACGCTGTACTTCGAATATACTTTTAAAAAGTCAAATAATATTTAAATAAGATTATTTTTAGTTTTATTTAAAAGTTTTTTGAATTATTTTTCCAATGAATTTAATGAGGAAGTTACAATTATTTTCACCTTATCATGCAATGAGGGGGCAGCTCCGCCGGCTGGAGGAAAGAGAGGAGAAAGAGACGGGGAGATGGAGAAAGTGAAGTTGAGAGGAGAGGGAATAATAGGGGATTATATTTTATTTTAATATATATATATTTTTAAAGGGTTGTTGCAAACTGAGATAAATTACTTTGGGGAATAAATAATTGAAGCAAAACGAACGATCCAAATGTATCCAAAAATTGATTTGGAACGTTGGTTTTGATGGCTACTGATTGGATGGTTGATGTGATTCAAAATGGATATGAGATGGTGATACGTGCTTTTAAGTAGATTTTATAAAGCTAGCCAAACAACCAAACTTAGTATGGTTTGGTTGCACTGTTTCCTGACCGTCCATTTGTAAACCTCAAGATTCCTACAGTCAGTACCTTAGATCAGCTGACCAACATGTTGGGACCACGTCATCTGCGGCAGGACCTGACAGATGAAGGGTCTGGACTGGTCCACGCGTATGCTGTCGTGTCTACACTTTAAATTAATTTATTTAAATTTTAATTTGTCACTGTTAAGGTGAAATTATTGCGAATGTGACGTAACTTTCGCACTCTCAGTGATTGATTAAGACACTTTAACTTGTAATTATTTTAGTGGGCATCTCTTTAAGAAAAATTAAATGTTACTTGGCTCGCATCTTTCAACTGTCTAGTTGTGGGGCCCAGATGGTTCTGATGCCTGATTGGAGGGCATCTAATGTACATTTAGGACTAAAATAAAATAAAATCATAGGCTTGAATTAAAGGAACAAGTGTCCATTAAATCAGAGGATATTATCGTCGATTCGATCTGATTTTGGGGCTATGCACAATAATCTGTGGATCCGACGGTTTTGACGATTTGGAATAGGCACGTCCATCCCACACGCGTACGGATGGAGTGCATGTGCATGGATCTTATACTCTATCAATGTATCAGATATGATTAGCAGGGGGTGAGAGTGAGACTTTTGGGGGAGCGGATTGGGTGCGGCCAGGGTCCTTACCGTGGGGCCCACCTTGATGTATTTATTATATATCCTTGCCGTCTAAATCTCAGGTGGACTATACCATGAGAAACAGTGGTGATTGACCATTAAAAACTCTTTGTGGGCCACAAAAGTTATGGATGAAGCTGATTTTTTATTTTTTATTTTTTTTCCTTAATCCAATTTTGTGTGACCTTATCAACAGGTTGGATGGAAAATAAACAATACGGTGGGCCCTAGGAAATTTTCAATGGTGGAACGTTCAATCATCAGAATGGTCCACTTGAGATTGGATTTGCTTCATTATTTTTTGGTTCATGACCTAAAATGATCTGGAAGAACTGATGGACGGCATGGATCCTAAAATGATCTGGAAGAACTGATGGACGGCATGGATCCTAAAATGATCTGGAAGAACTGATGGACGGCATGGATATAGAATACACAATCAAGGTGGGCCCAACGGTAAGGGCCGGGGTCGCACCTAATCCGCCCCCGACTTTTGGCCCTTTCTTCTGCTTACTGCTTTTACGCGTAGACTCCAATGTTAGTTTTGCCCCCATGTAAAAGATGGCGGTGACTCTCTAACCGTACACATGGCATAGTTGCAGGTAAATCTAGACCGTCCAGGTCACTGAATCGACCTTAGATGGACTGTAGGCAAGAAATTTCACGGTGGAGGAAATATTAACCTTCTGATTTTTCTCTTCAAATGTGAGCCACTCACTACATTACTTCAAAGGTGCGCTCCAGGAAGGTTTCAGTGGTGGGCGGCACCATCAGCAATGTTTCCTGAGGTGTGGTCCACTTGAGTTATGGGTCTGCCTTATTTTTTTGTATCTCAAATCCTAACATGAGCTGGCTCAAATGAACGGACTGGATGCCGCACATACATGACGGTGGGCCCCACTGAGCTTTCTGTCGCATAGGCATTTTGTCGGAAACTGGCGTCGTTTTCTCAAGGGTATTTCGGTCCTTTCATTCCCATGGAAAATAAAACGCACTGCCCCACCGTACACGTGACACACATCTATTCAAATCTGCACCGCCCCCCCGCGATGGACTGGACATGGTCCACATGACATGTAAGAAAGACAAATGGCATTTTGGTAATGAAAGCTCCATAGCCCTCCATACGTCACGCTCGTGCAAAATCCACATCGTTCATTAAGTGGGCCACACTTTTCATTCCAAAAATCTGGTACTCCTCTCATCAGGTGGGCCACATATCTGCCAAACAGCCCATTGAATAGCTATCGACCAACCAACATTCCATATCCAAATTCTAATGTACGGTTCATGATACAACTTTCAGTGGGCTCCACCTAATAAACGGTATGGATCTCACGGACATAACAAAATGGCGCGTGGGGTAGAGTTGGATTTCTATAAAAAATGAGAAAAACCTTTATACTCTGGCGGAGCCTGATGGATGATACGCGGCACTTAGAAATTGAATACGTTGGGCACAAGTAGCTCTAATTAAACTATCCAAATTATGGGTCCTAGATTAGATGCATGATGAACAAAAAAATTAGGATTTTTTAATAATCTGACTATCAGATTGGTGGACATTTATTGGACGGTTGGAAACAAGTGTCCAATAAATTACAGGCTTGGATTGCTCAATCAATCTGATCTCCGGATCGTGACTTTAACGTCAGGGTATTCCACAAATACACTAACTTTAATTCGAGTTAAATCATGGCACGAGCACGATTACTATATGCCTGTATATCACTAACCGTACTCTATCAGAGTATCAAATAATTCCCCTTCAAGATAGAGAAATGAGGGTGGCATGGGCCCGGTGGCCCATCTACCTTGAAGAGCCCGACCTAACCCTTGGCCCTTGCATGATGGTCCTATCAATTTTCGGGCCGTGCTTGGGTTCATATCCTTTTAGCCCGGCTAGCCCGATCTGATTTTTCATATAAATACGTCATTTCAATTGCTGGTTAGGCCACCTCTCTATCTTGAATATAGACCGTTGGTTTCATTCATCTAAAATATCTATTTCTTTATGCATGTTGGGTCCACTTATCAATAGATATATTATAAATTTTCAAGCCTAAAATGAGGATTTGTTGGGCGCGGGCTTGGGCCTGATCTCTAGCCAAGTTCGGGCCTTGAGTCTTAAGTGGCAGTGGGGGCCAGAGACTATAATACTCTGGCAGAGTATGATGGATGATAAACAGGCATTTAGAAATTACTTAAAAATTGTACACACATCATACAGTTAATTCAAATTAAAAAATCCAAATTATTAGATACGTCACGACTAGAAATTAGATTGGTCGACGTTTATTGGACGGTTAATAATAAAAATTTCCAATGGTCTTACCTCAACAAATAAGCATCCACAATCAGATATTAGGATTGATCAACCAATCTTAATTTTGGACCCTCACTCAATGATAATGGTTTTCACAATTTAGTTTAATTTGAATTAATCTATAGTACTTGTACTATTTTCAAAGCGCTCGCATATCAAGCATCACAAGTAGCCAGAGTATAAAATAACTACCCCCCAAGAAAAAGCTTGCCGAGCCCAACTACAAGGGATGGTAGCAGTTAAAGCCTTCACACTCAAAACAATATTCAAAGAAACACGGAAAGATAGACAAAAGAAGTGAAAAAGACTAGTCTTTATTAGACAACTACTGGTTTTGGCCTTCTTTCGCAAGCTTTTCAATCTTCCAAATGATAAAAGTTTAAACACTCTTCTGTAGAATCATTACTTAAATTTGAATGGTAGCACAGAAGGTAATTGTAGTCGTTGAGGATGTCGACGCAGCTCGGTCCGCTCTCCGGTGGGCCATTCGAAATCTCTTCCGCAACGGCGATCTGATCACTCTACTTCATGTGTACCCGTCTTCGCGATCGAGAAATAAACAGAAGTTGAGGACACAAAGATTGAATGGCTTCCAATTGGCTTTATCGTTTAAGGAACTTTGCATAGGATTCCCTGAGGTGTGTTATTATTATTATTATTATTTTATATAGTTTTTGGTACATTTGATTTGGGTCATGGTGTCACAATTAAGATGATACACAGAAACTCGGTGTGAAGCTTGGCGCATATGTCTATTGATCAGGTGTGAGCGCTTAGCACGCTGACTGTATCAGTGGAATGATTCGAATTGTTCGATAATCGATTTTGGTAGTGTTTGGGTGTGGTCCAAAATTGATTTTTGGTTGAATATGTTGATTTGGAGAGTGTTTGATGTGCACCCGAATCGCCGTTTGGTTGAATATCTTGATTGAGGTGACTTTGTGTTGAATTTTCTAGTGTTGGGGTGGTGTGGAGAAATGAATCAAGAATGTATGGATTGTAGGTAGGATGTTTAATTGGGTTGGGCTATGGTCCACCCAAGAGATGTCCCTTCCATCAGACGGTCCAATTTGATTAGGATAGGCGCCAATTGGAAATGCGAAATTGTTTATATACCGAGTTTCGGTGTAATATCATTTCCAGTTTACTAATACTTGTTTCATGGATGTTCTTGTAAGATTCTTTTTGATCTTAACATGATCCCTCAAGGGTTGTGTTTTTGAGTTGCAGGTGAAGGTGGAGATCATCGTCACCGAGGGCGATCAAGGGGCCACGATCGCATCCCTAGTAAAAGAAACCGGAGCTTCGACACTGGTTGTTGGACTCCATGAGAAGAGTTTCATTTACAGGTATGATATTCATCTTTCCTCGATAGGTCTAGTTCCTCCTTTTGGGACCAATGGAATTGGCCAATTGTATGGTGTCCAGCTCAAACATCTTGAATTGGGCCCACACAAATTTCAACCGTTGATCGTAATTGCTGATTGCAATCGTTGCAAGCACAGATCCTCATCAAAATGGCTCTAATAGGATGATCCTTGAATACCTGTTGGTGGGCCACCAATGGGATTTGCAAGATTGATCACTGGTGTTATTCTTTTTTTAATGTTGTCCCATTTATAGTGGGGCCCACTATGGGGATTGGGCAAACCATTTCACCACTAGATCAGTACCTAACTGCATTTCTTGTGTACTATGGCTTAAGATCTAGATGAACAAATATACACTGAAGAACGGTGTATAGTTTATACACAAGCATTCTTCATTGTATTCTCTTTTGTGAATTACAAAGAGTTCTGATATTGAATTATCTGAAAACTGCTAACCATTGAATTTTTTCAGATCAGCGGCGGCCCACAGCTGCATCAATGACCTCAATTGCCGACTACTTGCTGTGAAGCCGACATCAGCGGCGTTCGATGGCACTCCAAATGCAGAATTCTCACAGATTGAGACAGTGAGTCTATGGTGGGTAAACAAGTTCCACTCTCATTTCTCATGTAATGGTTGCCAAACGCGCCAATGTTGCTTTCGCGTACAAATCCGAGTTGTGTTTGGTGGGCCCTACCATGTATACATCGCCCTCCAAGTGATGGCCCACATGTGAAAAATGGATGTTAAATGGTCCACACGAAATGTATATCCATGGCCTACATATAACTTGGCCTTTCTAATTTTGGGCCATTACGGGTACTGGTGGGGCCCACCTGACCAATGGCCTGAACTTGCATACTTGTGTTCATTGATCTCTAACGAAGTTCTTCAATTTCCAGTGCTTCACAGCCAAAAACCCCATGCCAAAGCTTCCCAAGCTCTCTAGGCATGATATGGAGATCAAGGAGGAGAAAGGGGAGCACATGAAGGAAATATACACCTCCAATTGATTTCATTGGAACGGTTCCGGGCCCACGGTCCACCGTTTACGACCGGTCGATTGGTCTGGTCTTAGTTGGTCCACTGTCAGATCATTTCATTTTATCATCCAACCTCTCCGATTCACTAACATTACATGCCTAATATTGTAATACGTGTTTACCAAAAATCTACGACGATTTGCGGGTGCTGCGGGCCCATGTGATCAGACCATATATGTGTCGATTCATGATCGATGGTTGGATCATGATATCAGAGAAGGAAAATTTTATGGTGGATTTAGGTGGCATTGATGTCATTATGGTGTATGCTCTTTGATAATTAAGATTAGTATATGATTTAAGGGGCCGGCCACGGCCAACTGCTCATTAATTTTTACAATGGCCTATGTCACTTTCTGCTGTATTCAATGTTGGGTGGCCCACCTAATGGGATTGAAAGGGATTCTGAAGATTGATATTTGAACAGCCTTTTATCCGTCTTGAGGATTGAAATTCGATTTCATGGGTGTCTCATGGGTCCCATGATCATCAACTGGTGTGAAAATCAGGATGATCCAATGGTCGGATGATAGTCTCAGAGCCATTGGAAAGCTGATGGTATGATTCATTTTAGTGGTGTGGCCCACCCAATTAGTGGGCCAGCATGATTTTCATACAGGTGATCACCATGGTGTAGCTAAGGGTGCAACACCAATTTTTGGGCCGTGCTTTGATCTACTAGCTTGGGCATGGGCCAGGTTTAGGTCTTGTATCATGGTTCAATTAACTTTCGGCTCAGGCTTGGGTTCGTCATTTCAGGCCGGACCAGCTAGCCCAACCCAACTTTATATGTATGTGTTATATCTTATAAATATGATATTCCAATCCTCAGTTAAGCAATCCATTCTATTTCTTTATGCAAGTGTGGCCCACTTGATTGATAGATAGATTAGTGACATTCAAGTGGGAATACAGATTTTATCATTTCTTCGGTGGGGATGAGTTGGGTTAGGCCATTTCTCGGTTGGAGTTTGGGTCTATTGTTCTAGGCCCAAGGCGGGCTATGCCTTAAGCTTAACTGTTGGGTTGGACCGAGCCTAGGCCAGCCATGTCTTAAACCTGGGCCATTAGCTACCCTTATGTGTGGTCCACCTTTTGCATATATGGGAGTTTCCAGAATTAGGTTAGAGCCGCTCATATGTTATCGTTAGCAAGAAAAGATTGGAGGCATATGAAAATTAACAACAACTATTCTCGTCTGATTAATCAATTCTTCAAAAGATTTATCAGACTGGGAAGTGAACGATTTGATCACTGAATATTCAATTCTTCCTTCAACTTGTAATTGATTCATAATAATTTTTAAAATTTTCATATAAAAAAATACAGATTCGTGTCGCCATCTTTTCTGTAGTTTCGATAAAAATATTTGATTCATCTGCCAATGCAGTCAACTCCATTGGTTAGAACGACTTCCATTGAGTCTCTGCACCTATCCTTTTTTGATGTCTGTCCGAGTCATGGATAGCTCACTCGGCTTAGCTGACTCAGATTCAATTGAGTCCAATCTGGTTCAGCATCATGAGCCAGCCCTGAACGTGGAAAAATCTGACTCTTTCTGCCTCGGTGAATTGACTCAGGACCAATCGAGTCGTTTGAAGTCACTTGAGTCTTCAATCCATGCTCTCTCTGGTTAGACGATAGAACAATGTACCAGAAAGAAATGATGCAATTATTTGTATTGCATTTAGATGATTATTTGTGTGGATAACTCTGCCAACTTGGTCAGTGGACCCCACACCTGATCTATTTCAAGTGGATTCCACAGTTAACAACTATCTTGTCAAGATCAGATGATCTCCCATGATGGGTCCCACCAAAAAAACCAATGGTTGGACTTTCGCTCATTAAGCATTAAATTTAAGGGCCCCAGGGCCATAAATTGCAATGAAAAAGACTGTCATTTCACACACTTATATAGCCGTGGTTTTTAGCTTTCTGATAATGAAGATAGAGGTTGCTTTTGTTAGGATTTTATCCTTCTACCATTGATGTATTTACTAGAAAAAGAATTACTATAATAGAACTAGGCATGGTCTGGTCATAATACTAGTGACTATTATAGCAAAGATAGTGTGGGAAAGGTCAATGGCAACCTTATGGAAGGCCTAGATCGAAAGAAATAATTATGAGGTTAGGGATAAAAATTGTCTAATGCCCACTTTAAGCCGCTTCAATGATGATGACCTTGCGGCTATTTATTAAACCATATGTGTAAGATATCGTTAGAAAACAATTGAAAAGCTTTATTATATCTAGCTATTTAACCATGTTTCATTGATTTTGAAAGATTTTACAAATAAACGTTGGATTTTTATTTCCTTTGTAAATACTTTTAAAATAGGTAATAATTATTTACCTATGTAATTACCATGGCAATTCCCCTGCATACCTTTGACAACTGGCTTTTTGAAAGTTAAGACCACGGAAGGGTGCAAAATAAATATAGAGCCCACTGGAATGTACGAAATCCAGTATGCCATATGATTCTATGGCATGAGTCCAAAAATAATATAGATCCAAAGCTCAAGTGGATTACACCATAAGAAATAGTTGAAATCCAATGCTTGGCTTTAAACCTTTTTAAGCCTTCAAAAGTTTTGGATCAAGCTGATATTTGTGTTTTCCCCTTATCTATGTTTGTATGAGCTTATGAATAAGTTGAATGACAAACAAACGTTAATATGAGCCTGGTAAAAGAAATACCTTTCCACTATAGACATTTTAGGCTACTATTTCCTATGGCATGGGCCACTTGAGCGTTGGATTTGCCTCAAATTTGAGCTCCTACCCTAAAATGCTGCAGTAAAACAGATGGACGACATTGATATGTCACAAATATCATAGTGGGGCCTACAAATTTAAGTCATCCCTTTCATGCCAATTTTCAAGGCAGAAACATTCATCAAATTTCAAACAAGGTTAAAAATTAATAATGAGCTTTTTATATAGTATTTACAAAAGAAATGAAAAATCAAACAACCCCAAAATTCAATTATTTTAAGGGTTGAATTTTAGTTTAAAGCTATAGTTTAGTTAAGGAGAGATATTGTTGAGATTTTGAAAATCTCACAACGATATTAAAGAAATATGCCAAATGATGATATTATTGCAACATTATCTAATGAACTTCTCTAATCTAACAAGTATATTTATTTGTACAATAACTCAAGTGGGCCACTGACTATTCTTGCTTTACTTGGATCTATTACTGCACAAGTTTGATTACTTGTTTTCGGAGATTTAAGAGAATGGTTGAAATTCTATTGCAACAATCGATTTACATGCTTAAAATCACTTGGTGTAGCTCATTTGAGTTTTAGAATGACCTTTTTTTAAAAATAAAAAATAAAAAATAAAAATTTTTACACACTCACACGCACTCCACACACTCACACTAGTGGAATTTCACCACGTATGGATACTCGAACGCTTGACCGGGTGTTGAAACTCCTAAGAGTCTACCACCCAAGCAAGAGTAAGGATCCAGCTTTGGAATGGCCTGATCTCTTGGCATGTCCATGTATTGGATGACATGTGCACACATTAGAGTAGATCTGCACATCGTGTCCTAGGTTAAACTTAATTCACAAAGCGTTGTAGTGGCCCCACACATCAATTGTCTATGGGAACCATTTCCGTATTTTCTTTCTAAAATTTATGTTTTTAGAAAAAAAAAAAATTTATATGAAAAAACTGTTTGCCGCATGGAGTGGGTGGACAATAATCAACCATGTGGATCACTGACCAATAAGCCCTACTTGTACAACTAAAATGGAAACATGATTTATTAATGTGAAAATTTATTTAACGCATATTGGTGTAGATGACCTGGCCCAAGAAGTTTTACCACTCAACATCAGGTGGGACACATTTAATTAACTGAACGGGCATCATTACAAAATTTATTTAAACTATTACTTTCTCAGTACTAGTGACTTATCTTTTCTACTAGTGTAAGTGCCCAAATGTCTAACTAGATACACCTTGATCCATAGCTCAAGTGGTAGGCTGAGTGAAAGATACTTCATTTCAACACTGAGGTCTTGGTATCGATTGGTGGGGATGGCTAACAGTGAAGTGTGAAATGATAGTGGGGTGTACTAACCAGTTATATAATAATTATTTTTTTAAATGTCTAACTAGATCCTTTATCTATGACACACTCACACTCCCACATGAAATAAGTGCCAAGGGAAATCGAAACTAAGTTGGCTTTAAATGGTTAAAACTGTAAATCTTTTAGTAAGTTAATCCCCCACATAAGATGAATATATGTGCCATCATACAATGATCATAAGTTAGTCTTAAAATATGTGATAGTAATAGTACAATTAGGTATTGAGATCTACCGACAACAAGTCTTCTTAATTAACAACTTTTATATTTAATCTCAACTTATATCCATATATGTTTAAGGTTATATCATATGTAGTTAAGCATAGAATTCTATCTACCAAAGATAATTTGCCATCATAATCTATGATTGAAATTATTTTAGTTGTATTCACATGTCTCACATTAGTTTTCTAAGCCACAACCCAATACATTTAGGTGCAAGTGAACTAAGCAAATCTCTTATTTTTGTACCAAATGATCAATTACATTTGGATTACTGTACATTTGAGCTAGCTATATGGGACCACATCTGAAGTGTTTTAGCAATCCAAACCATGCACATAGTCAGAATCCTCATGTTCACCATACTTCTCGAGATCCATCCTGATTCAAAACTCAGGTGGGACACACCACAGGCATAGATGCCCAAAATCTATATATTCACTTGACATGCTCAATATAGTTTTAGAGTGGCCTGATTTTTTAGGTGCCCACAAATCGTGATGGGGATCACCGTATAAATGGATTGGATGGCAAAAACACAACAAGATTGACCCCACATTCCATCTGAAAATGTCTATGGCGGGCACCACCCTCCCCATATCCCCCACCGTTCGTTGGGGTGGCGCCCATCGAGAATGGATGAGGCTTGATTTTGGGATATAGGTCTGACACGAGAGGGCGCATCTAATCATAGGAATGGATACCAGCCAAAAATCACAGTGGTCCCCACACAGCTCGAACATATGAAAGGAATCTGATCGTACGTGTGAGTTCATACGTTGGCTGTAGGAACGTCTCTCTCTTTTTAATATATATATATATATATATAAAAGAGAAGTTATTGCCTCATTGGCTACCAGGGCGGATCCTGATGCTCCATAGTGCATGCTCCACGGAAATTTAAACCACCCAAATGGTGGGGCCCAGTGTAGATGGTGCATATCTCCAAAATGAATTTGGTTATAATATCCTGACATCTGTTTAATACACATTAGTATGTTGAATTTTGACCATTGATTATTTTCCATTCTAACCATCCATTAGATCTTAACCAATCGATCATTTAGAAAGACTGTTCGATGAAATTTCTAAGTTATCGAAAGACTGTTCGATGAAATTTCTAAGTTATCGCCCATCTGTAGTGGGACCCACTATTCTAAAGTTTAATCAAAGGTAAGAACATGACACGGGTAAGATTTTTGTGTGAATGAGTATGGAGCGTGAAGGTCTGCCAGAGTATCAAAGTTTTTTTCGTTTAAAACGTAGTTAAGGAGGGAGAGCCTGGAGGGAGAGCCATGTTGGTTGGGAGTTGGTGCCAGGAGGTTATACGTAGCCGCGCTCGCGCGCGAGCAACGCTTGGATGGTTGGCTCGCGTTGGCACGCCTTTTCTCATTCACACGTCGCGTCTCCGGCTCCTCAGCTCCGCTATCCTCGACTTGAGAGTATGCACAATACTCGGGTTCTGAATTTTGAGAAGTGGGCCTTTCGTTTCGTAATCTAGACCGTTGGATTCATATATGTCGATGAATAATTCCATGAGAAGCTTACGTATAGGAAGATCTCTGTTGCTTTCTTGGCCTTTTACTTGTTGAATGTGGATCGTTGGTGTATTTCTCTTCTTTATCATTTTTGTAGGATACTGAAACGGAAGTTACTGTTTTAGTATGGTCCATCCAGATGGATAAAGCATATCAATGGTCTAGATTAGTGAACCATGGACCCACTTGTCACTACTTAAGATCCGTGTATACTAGGCAAATCCTCGGGTCACACGGTAGTCAATACGGAAATATAAAGCGAACTCGCGCGTGTGCTGTGCAAGCAGCTCACACATGCATTATTTTTATGGGAATGAGATATCTGATTCGTCCATCATTCTAATAACACCCAGAAATTTTCTAATTTAATAATAATATCAGTTTTTCATCTGGATAACCGTAAAATAAGTTGAATCAGTATTTTAACCGTCCATTTATTATGCAAAAGTGTACCCCACTCTATTGAGTTGACCACCCTGATATTTGGTCCATAGAATATATAAAGTGGGGCCCACATTATGAGGTCTTGGATCTTTGGCTCTATATCACTTTGGCACGTGTGAGAAGTGGGTGCAAGTAAAGCACACTCGCGAGGCAGTTAGCATAGGTTGATCAGGTAAGCTCAAATTACGAAAATATCCCCGTATGAGCTGACAAAGACGGAGAGTATGCGTCACTTCACGGACGCGGTTTGGCTAGTGGCACTGACATCGACAGTTAGCAGGTGGCCGGTGGCCGGTTGTCTGCAGGTACCACGATGTATGTGTTTTATCCATCCGGTCTATCCATTTTTTTTTTTTTTTTTTAAAGATCATTCCATGGCTTGATCCACAATAGAGGCAGATCTAAATCCCGGGTGAACCCCACCACGAGAAAATAATATGGATTAAATGTCCACCATTAAAAACCTACTACGGCGCGGCCCAGACCCGAGTGAAGGGAAAAATAAATAACAGCTTGATCCAAAACATTTGTGGCCTAAGAAGTTTTTAACGGTGGGCGCTTAATCAAAACTATTCCCTATGATGTGGTTCACCTGATATTTGAATCTAACTATTTTATTCTAATTTCATAAATTATCTGAAAAAATTGATGGGCTGCGAGGATGAAATACATACATGATGTTGAGGCCCACAGATCACCAACCACTCGTCTCTGATGAACAGCATTGTTTCACTGTCAAGCGTTGATTGCCAGCCAATAACAGCTTCCTAGGCTGCATAAGTTTTGGATCACGCTGTTATTTGTTTTTTCCCTTATGTATGACCTAATCAGTATTGCGCCCTAGTAGGTTTTTAACGGTGGACATTCAATCACTATTGTTGTCTGTGGTGTGGTCCACCTGAGATTTAGATCCTCTTAGTTTTGGGATCAAGTGCTAAAATGATCCAGAACAAAATGGATGGACAGCATGGATAAAACATATACTTCATCTGGGCTCCCACATAGCACCGACCACTGGCTAGTGGCAGCGTCACCGGCCAAATCGCGTTCGTTCGTCAGGTGGTTTGCATTGGATGGTCCCCACCCCAAATTCATTGATTTATAAAGTATCCATTTGGGGCCCACTAAATAGATCAACCAGGATAATTCAACCGTTGAGAATTTTAGACTACAGATCACTGTTTGTAGTGTCGGATGGGAAATCGGATGTGTAGTGAGTAACTCTGTTGGGTCACCGTGAACGAATGTGATTTATCCCCGCCGTTCATCTATTTTTCCAGCTAATTTTAGGGGTTGAATCCAAAATTGAAGCATATCGCAAGCTCAGGTAGGCCACACCAAATGAAGGAATGATGAATTCCACCGTTAAAACCCCCCTAGGGCCCACAGTGATGTGTATTTGTTATCCCATCTCTTCGTAACACAGCAAGGTAAGATGCAAATATCAGCTTAATACAAAAAGTCTTTGGTGTGGTCTACTTGAGCGTAGGATACACTTCATTTTTGGCATCAAGCTATAAAATTGTCTGGTAAAACGGATGGACGGAGTGGATGAAATGCATACTTCATTTTTCAACAGTGCACACCGGATTTTCAGTTCCATCAACTGGGGTCAAATTTTTGTGATCCGGACCGTTTAAAATTTTTATCCTACTGTTGATGGACTATGCCTCAAAAATCCATTTCAATTTATGGCTCAAAGAGACTATTAAAAAGATAAATTCCATACCCGTTCATATTCAAGTGAAAGAGTTCCTTATATTGTTAGGTAATCAAATGAGAGTAATTTTTGGTTTTCGATAGGCCTAAACTGGTACCTATAATTTGAACAGTGTATTTTGAATTATTATATTCCACGTAAGCAATTTTTACGTAATTTATACGTGCCTGCGCATCATCCATCACACTCTGACAGAGTATCACAGTTTTTCACGATTAGGCATTCTACTTCTACTTAAGCCGAGGACATGTAGATTATATCGTAGGCTCGTAGCGGCGATTCCGGCCCGCGAGTTGCGAATGCCCACTGGCCACTGCTAGTTCCAGTGGCGGAAGCTACATGGGGGCCCACAGAGATTCCCGTGAGAAATCCAATCCGTCCATCAGTTTTTCTAGATATGATTTTATAGTTAACTTAAAAAAGTGGTAATTCCAGGTATCAATTGGGCCACACAATAGGAAACGATGGGATGGAAATGTCCACCGTTGAAACCTTTCCGAGGCCCACCATATTGTTTATATTCCATCGAAACCGTTCATAAGATCATTCCCACTTGGATGAACTGAAAACACAAATATTATCCTGACCTAAAACTTTTATGGCCCCACGAATGTTTCAATGGTAGGCGTTCAATAATCACTCTTTCCTTCCCTGCTACCATTTGAGTGTTGGATCTATCTCAATTTTGGGCTCATGTCCTGATATTAGCTGTAGAAACTGATGGACGGTATGGATTTATAAGAATCATCTCGATGGGCCCCGCGTAGCTTCTGCCTGCAGGAACTTCCTGTTCAAGGGTGCGTACGCAACTCGCGTCCGCGAGTCCTCATTTTGTACCGTCGAATCATGGGCCCCAAGTTGATGAACCATTTCTCAACAATCCTCAATGAATGTTATTATTGACACTCTGATCGGCGATCTGCAAACAAACGGCTCAGAAAAGAAATACGACCATCTGGAAATTATCAAAATATTGTGTGGCTAAGATCACCCAATCGGAGAGATTTTCGAATGATGGTCCATCAGTGCCAGGCCCACGATATCAACTGGCATGGATCACCAAACCATGGACCCTTTCTGTACAAACTGGAGACCCGAGGACATCGATTGATTGATGATGATCACATGGTTCCCGAGGGATGTGAATTATCTGATTCCATCCTCTTGTCTTGAGTTTTTACAACTTAGAGCCCATGGTCTTAAGATCCAGACCGTTGATTTGATGGACTCTACCTGAAACATGTCAGACTGATCAGGTGGGCCATCTGACATTCCTCTACATGAAAAAAGCTCGTGTTGACCTACACCCGCGGTCTCTAGGAGCCGATCAGCCCAGCCTTGGGAAGGAAGCGGATTGGGTAGTAACTCCCTACGACTCAGCTTACTAAGTAAACCCTGCTAGGTCTACTCTAATTTATTTAGTCCATCCAATTTTTCAAATAATTTTAAAGCTTAAGCCCAAAAATGAAATACATACAATGTTCAAATAAATCACACCTTGCAATAGTTGAATTGAACTTCTATTGTCCAAAATTTCTTAGAGGCCACGGGTTGTTTGTTCATCCATTTTTGTATGATCTTATAAACATGTTGGATGACAAATAAACATCAATGGGGGGAATAAAAAGATTTCACCGGTGGAAATTATTATTGGTATAGTTTATGTGGCATGAGCTACTTGATCTTTAGATATGCTTCATTTTTTTATCTCAACTCCTTAAATTAGATAGAAAAGGAGATTGATGGCATGAATAGACCATGTGCATTCAAGGTGGGCAACTCAGTTTTTTCCAAGGAATAAGTGAATAGCTCAGTACGTGACTTGATATTGTCTTTAATAGCCGATCAGCCAAGCCAAACAAAGGAAGCAGATTGCATTGTCTTTAATAGCCGATCAGCCAAGCCTAAAAAAGGAAGCAGATTGTCCAGTGAGTGACTTACTGTAATTTATTAATTTTATCCACTCTCTTCATCCATTTTTTCAACTAATTTTAAGGCTTGAGCTCAAAAATAAAGTAAATACAATGTTGAAATCGACCATACTATAGGAAATAGTTGAATTGAACTCTTATTGTTGAAAATTTCTTTAGGACTATATAAGTTTTGGATCAAACATATATTTTTGTTTTCAGTTCATCCGTGTCTGTGTAATCTTATAAAAAGGTAAGATGACAAATAAACATCACTGTAGGGTGTAGAAAAGTTTCAATAGTGGAAGTCATTATCCCCACCGTTTCCTGTGGCGTTATCCACTTGATCTTGGGATATGCTTCAATTTTGAGCTTAACCCCTTATATTAGATGGATAAGGGCATGGGCGGCGTAGATAGACCACATGCATTAAGGGGGAAGTCCATTTACCTGGTACGATAAGAGCGTAACTCAGTACGCAATCGGATTTCCCCTGAGAATACGAGATTTTCTGAAGTAATGCGACTACCTCGCGAGATAGGCATTGATACTTCGCGGCATCTGTGTTGCACGATCCTAGCCATTCATCAGATAAATGCACTGTGGCTGTAATGCATCGTTCGTAATTGAATTAGATAGGCCAAATATCTAGTTCGAATATGGACAACTGATCTTCTCTCCATACGTCCATTTTTGGCATATAATCGTGTCCAAAGTAACGAATATACTACAAAAATATTTTGTAATAAAGTAATTAAAACATTATTTTTAATCTAATTAATATACTGGATTTATCATAAGTATTGCGAGTTGTCACGTGTTCTGCCAAGCATATCGCCCTTCTCACGCGAGCGAGCACACAGCATTGCTTCGCGGTAAGAGGGAAGAAAGCAGGTGCTCATTTTGCCTCCGTCGCGACTTAGGTTTTAGCGTTTGCGCTGCCTTTAGGGTCCACAATTTCAGATAATCCGATGATTTCAACCGTACATAGTGTCGCTACTACGATAAAGAATTTAGAATCCCATAATCACGCATTTTCGATCATCCTAACCTTTGATTTTCATTGTTGAATGCGAACCATTGAAATCTTTCTTTTAATTTTTATAAATTCAATTATTGCTTGTATAGCATATTTTCCGAAATATAGACGGTTCGATCATCGGATCATTCAGAACATGGCCCCCAGTGGGAGGCGACACATGCTGGACGGTGAAACAGACAAAGGCAACTAAGAAAGCAAAGCCGTCAAAAAGGCGTCAAAATCACGCTTCTGAGCGTCGGCTCCTAGCAACCCTCAAAACAAACGCATCTTCTCTCTCTCCTCTCCTTCCTCGCTCGGCTCCGATCCGGCTCCGACCCAGCCCCGATCCAGCTCCGACCCAGCTCCGTTCTCTCTCTCTCTCTCTCTCTCTCTCTCTCTCTCTCTCTCGCTCGCCTGCAACTCTCTCTCTCTCTCTCTGCAATTCTCTCTCCATCTCTTCCCCTCTACAATTCTCTCTCTCTCTCTCTCTGTATGTTGTTTCCTTCTTTCTTTTATTTCTCCCTCGCTCCTTTCCTTTTCTTACTCTCTTTGCTCGTTTCTGCTCCATTTTCTGTACAGATTCTGCGATCTCTCTCTCTGTCGCCTTCTTCGTCTTTGCCTCTTGAATTCATTGGTGTTCTCATGGTTTGATTCGATCGAGCTTCTTTGGCAATGAGGAGAAGGCGGAGAAGGCAGCATCTTACGGTGAGGTTCCTGTCCCTCTCTCTCTCTCTCTCTCTCTCTCTCTCTCCTTCATTCTCTACAAAACCCTAACTTCCTTTCTTGCGCTCCCTTCTAAACTCCCTCTCTCTCTCTCTCTCTCTCTCTCTCTCTCTCTTCAGATAACGTGTTGGAGAATTTGAGATCAAACACCATCCTGGCTGGAGCCTCTCTCATGCGTTTCGAGGTAATAAAATAGCTTCTGCTCTTTTCTTTTGGCTGTGTTTGGTTGCTAAAACGAATTGGATTGCGAACATTCCCTTTAATCTGGAGGAAATTGCAAAGGTTAACCATGTTTGTCGTCAGATAAAAACTTTATACTTAGGCAGAGTGTGATGGATGATAAGCAGGCACCTAAAAATTACTTAGAAATTGCATAAGCGGTGTGGAAATTAAATTAGAATGCTCAAGTTATAAGTCCCAGTTTAGATGTATCATGAACAAAAAATTTCCATCTTTTTTGATTACCTGACCATCTGAATGGTTTTGATATTTATTGGATGGATAAAAATGAAAGGATAAAAATGAAAGATTTCCAATGGTCCCATTTCAACAAACAAGTGTCTACAAATCAGAGGTTAGGATTGTTCAACTAGTCTGATTTTGCAACTGTGACCTAATACCAGTGGGATCTGCAACTTAGTTGGTCTGCGCGACTTGTACAATTTCTGCGTGCCTGTGTTTCAAGTGTCATACACGGCCTGAGTATCATAGAATTCCCCTTCTAGCATTCAAGGTGAGGTTGTATGCTCAAATGGCGGTTCCATTCCTTTCAACTCCGGCTTAAAACTAACGTAATTGCAATTTAGACTATAGACCCTTAATACGAATCTTAAGGAAGAAATCATCATCATCATTGCCTCTAAGCCTTATCCCAACTAACTGGGGTTGGCTACCCGATTCTTATTCTACCATTCCACTCTTTCAAAGATTATATCTTCAGTTAAACCATTGGTCATCAAATCTTTTCTGACTACTTCCAGTCACATCCCTTTGGGTTCTAGAGCCTTCACTTTAACCAGCTCAGTTCTAACATGTGCAGTTCTTGGTCTCTAGACTCTCTACTAGACATGGCCGAACCAGCTAAATCTACTTTTTCTGTCATCTCATTAGCTATTGGGTGCTACTCCTGAGTACCCTTGAAAGTATTTGTTTCTAGTTCTACCCTTCCTCGTCTTGCCACTCATCCACCTTAACATCCTCATTCCTCATTTCAACTATGCTCATCCTATGAACATGTTGTTCCTCGACTACCCAACATTATGTCCCATAAAGCATGGCTGGTCTTATGAGGAAGAAAACTACAATGTGCTTATTTGCAATCTAATTTGATGGTGCATCTAAATGCCCTTTATTTATCTCTATTGGGGTTTTGAAAGTGATTTTTGTAGTTAATTATGATTCTTGGAATGCAACATTTACTATTTAAATTCGCATTCCTTTTCCCTCAAAATTTGCATTGATTGCTAGTTGGAACTGCTCTTTTTCAATGTGTTTTAATCATTTTACTGAACTTGATCAATCATAGCTTGTTGTTATTATAAAGTCGAGTGTACGCCCTAGGGTTTTGATTGGATGTACCCTGAATTGCTAGTGACTTGGGCACTTAATGGCATGGCGGATGCTTATTTGTCTTGCAAGTTTTTGGGGCATTGGCGAAAACCAGAAGCTTGTTATTCTGGATATAGTTTTCTTGCCCATCTATCTTGTATCGATATTGACATCGGCAAAAACCAGAAGCTTGTTATTCTGGATATGGTATTCTTGCCTGTCTACCTTGTATTGATATCAATGTCTTTCAAGTACTACTTGTATTTTATTATGTTAGCAAAACTAAAAGTATGAGAAAAGGCAAGAGATGTATGCTAAAAGAATGGCTTGGGCACTCTTACTAGATTAGAGATCCCATGTTCACAAGGTGCTACATTGTTTACACACTCCTCACCGAGTCTACATTGACATGAGCCCCTTTACAAAGAAGCGACAACTAGCATTCCCACAAATACCCCATACAGGGAAAACTCTCAAGGCAATATCATAAGACACAACATTCAAAAATTGAGTCTGTAATCTTAACAGTCCACCCTCAAACTCAACATAGTGGGATCAAAGATCTTCTGTTGCTGCATGTCATTAGATTGGGCTTCCTACGTTCAACAATTATGCTCTTAAAATTGTAGACCATAACCAAACTTGACAACCTTTGAGCCATCAACACATCATTCACATGCAAAATCCTTGCAGCAAGACGTGTAATTCTGGGCAATAGGTGAGTGAACTACACACACTGGTCAGGAGGTGGCAACTGCATGTGAAGATATATTGCAATACTACACAACTGGTGAGTGAGCTACACCCACAAAACATAGTAGAGGTCTAACAAATGAAGAGAAGATCAATGAAAGGAAAAACTTCTGTGTAGATTGAAATCCTCCATCGCAGATTGCTCGAGGAATACCTTGAACGATTTGTATGCATTGGGCCCTATTGCCAACATTCCATTGCATATAAGTAAAAGGAACATTGTAGGAGCTGATTGGAATAAATAACATAAAATGAATGATAACAATCACCCATTAACCAACATACTCCAAGCCAGTGAAGCCACCACATTCTCTTTTGCAAGCATTTCCTCAAATAAATTGTTGTGGACAACAAACGTTGTTCTCCTTCGGCATTTTTTTTTTTTTTGCAACTTAACAATTCTATTGGGATACGAGTAATGAAGGTGACCCTTGCCATTTCAATGAACAGAATGTGGATCACCCAGATTCCTTGTTGGGAACACTACTACGCCGATCGCATTGCCCACAAATGGTGATGGTGAGAAGCGAGGCATGGCGAAAATGGTGCCAAGTTGTTGTGGACGTAGCTCCCACTTGGACTGCTATTCACCACAAAGATGGACTTCTTGTGATGATGGTGACAATGTTTACAATTACGATGGGCTTCCCGCCAGTGATAGCAACTTGGATGCTGTTTGAGATGAGCTTTGAGGGTGTGGAAAAGGTGAAAGTGAGAACGTTGAAGAAGTGGTTGATCGTGAAGATAATGGATTGATGAAAACTAAGAAGAAGAAAAGTAGACCAAATAGAGAAAGTCAATGTGATGTAACTCGCTTTGCTACCATGTTCGGCAACTAAAAGTAAAAGAGAAAATGATGCGGACACAGGTGCATTCAAGGTGTACCAACGAAGAAAGCGCCAACCACAAGTGCCGTCCTTGTGGATAGACGAATATTGAGGAGCTGAAGACTTTTCACATGTGATTGGACATATAAAAGACCCCACTTAGGGAAGACACATGTGAAGGAAGATTGGAGAAAGAAGACCGAGCGCCCAAACTTTCCCATATTTATGTTATTTGCACGTTTTTTGACTTAGTTAGGGGTCTTTTAGTAATCTTATATCTTTATTTGCTTATCCTAGGGGTATTTTAGTAATTTTATGTCTTTATTTGCTTATTTAAGTGGGGTAAAGCCCTAAACACGAATTTCAACTATTGATTAATGAAAAGCAAACCCTTTGGTTGCCTCCTTCCTCTCTTCTCTCTAATGGTGCTTCTTCTCTCCCCGTGATCTTCTTCTTCTAATTTCTTCTTGTGCCCCTCCAACTTCCTCAAGGTAATAACTTTCTTTCTTCTATTTTTCAGTTTTGGCTAATTCCTCTTCGATCAAAATCTTGAGAACCGATCTAAACCCTAAATCCCCAAATTCTCAAATCTCTAATCCGAGAAACTTCTTGGTTTTTCGGACTAGTGATCTTCATTGATCGATTGGGTGTGACCATGCAAGATCGGGAGGTCTCATCCCTCGCCGGATCCAACCTAAGTAGTAATTGAATTCCATACTCCATGGTTGTAGTGATGGCCCGCTCCATTGCATGTTTCCTTTATGATTTTCTCAGTTATGATGATTACTGTTAGAATTTTAGATCATTTATTCCTTTTATTTCCGCTGTTTAATTATCTCCATGAGCATGCATCATAATTAGGGTTGTCCTGCGTCAAATTTGGTATCAGAGCCTAGGCTTGCATGGTTTTTGTCTAGATCGAGTTATCAAATTAGGGTTTTGATTTTTAGGTTTAACTTAGGAAAGTTTCAGGTTTAGAAAGTTTTCAATTTTAGAAACTTTCCAATTTTAGAAAGTTCCTAATCTGGAAAATTTCCATAGATTTGAGTTGTTTCCTGTTTCAACTTAATTGTGTCAGTTCATAGTAGTTTTGCATTCATCGCATTCATCTTGAAAGTCATAACACCTAGTAGTCTAGTTAGGTAGAGTTTGGTTCAAGTCTTCATTGTATGCCCACGAGAAGAGGTAGAGGTTTCGGACTTCAACCTACCATGAATAACGAGCAGTTATCTGAGCAACTTGCTCAATTGATACAAAAGATAACCGCCCTAGAAGCGGGTCAAAGGCGTGAGTTTGCCCGCCTTGAGAACCAAATTACCACCACCATGACTAAGTTGGAGCAACTAGAGGCGTCCCAAAAGGAAAACCCCGCTGTAGGGGAAGATGCGCACTCCCAAGTGGAAGGAATTATGGAAGAACGTGCTGTCACACGTGGTGGTAGTGAGGATAGAGATCGTGGTAACGGTCGTGGTGTGGTGCGAGAGGCACGAGCCACATGTGGTCATCAAGACCGTTATGATCCAGATGAGCGTGCGATGAAGAGTGTGAGAGTTGAGGCCCCGAGTTTTGATGGACGCTTGGATCCCAAGGCATTCCTTGACTGGGTTGCTGACATGGACCACTACTTTGAGTGGTATGGCATGTCAGAAAACCGTCAAATGCGGTTTGCTAAGATGAAGCTTGTGGGTCAAGCCAAGCTCTTCTGGACCAACACCGAGCGTAGGATAGAAAGAGTTGGTAGAGCCCCTATCACACATTGGTATGAGATGAAAGAGAAGTTGAAGGAGAAGTACCTTCCTCTCTCATACCGTCAGAAGCTCCTTGACCAATGTCAATCCTTACGTCAAGGGTCAATGCCTGCCGCTGACTACATCGCTAAATTTGAAGAGTATGTGATGCGATGTGATATCCGAGAAGACCCTCTAGTAACGCTCTCGCGTTTTAAGACGGGCCTTTGTGCGGATCTTCAGCGCGAGCTTATTACTCGGCCCTTAACGGACTTAGATGAAGCATATCAAGTCGTGCAGGAGTTAGAGCAGTATCTGAAGGCTCCTGTCTTTCGTCGTTTCGAGTCCCGAGACTCCAATGCTAGATCTAGTTCCCAAGGAACTAGACCTAATATTGGTAATCAACCTAGGGCACAGGCGACCATTCCGCCTAGGCCTAGGGAGGACAAGGGCAAAGGGGTTCTTGGTGCCGGTCCTAGTAACATGAGCCAAGTGAAGTGCTATGAGTGTGGCAACCTTGGCCACATGTCTAATCAGTGTCCTACGAAGAGCCGTGGGAGAGCCTTAGTTATAGGCGAGTCCCACGAGGGTGGAGATGACCAGGGTGATTATGAAGTTGAAGAGTATCACCCTGAAGGAGGACTTACTGATGAAGAAGTGGATGGAGAAGCAACGCTTGCAGTAGTCAGGCGTGTGTTAGCTCAGTCTAGAAGTAGTGCTGACTGGCGTCGAAGCACTATCTTCTACACTATTGCCAAGTGTGGTGAAAAGAATTGTAAGGTGATAGTGGACAGTGGAAGTTGTCAGAATGTGATTTCCACTAGCACCTTAGATCGCTTAAAACTGAAATCCACACCTCATCCAGACCCGTATAATGTTTCTTGGGTTGACAAGACATCCCTACCTGTCACCCAGTAATGTCTAGTCCCCATCGAGTTTGGGTCATACAAAGAGTCCCTGTGATGTGATGTTTTACCTATGGATGTGGGACATGTTATCCTAGGTAGACCGTGGCTATTCGATAATGATGTCACGATATTTGTGTGTTCGAATGCGTGTAGTTTTATGTATAATGGTAAAATGATCAAAATTAATCAAATGCCACCTGAGAATTCAGTAGGGAAGAATAAGGATGAGAAGGCATGTGAGCCTAGAGAAATGGGAAAATCCTAACCTACGTCTTTACATATAATAAGCGCAATTGAGTTTGTAAAAGAGGCTAAGTAGGATTCTTTGGTGTATGCCCTTGTGGCTAGAGAAATTACACATGAGGTTCCTCAGAGTTGCCCTGTGAGGTGACCTCGGTCTGAAGGAATACGGTGATGTATTTCCGAAGACTTACCGAATGAGTTGCCACCTATGAGGGACATACGATGCCATTGATCTTGTCCCAGGGTCTACTTTACCGAACCTTCCTCACTACAGAATGAACCCCCAGCGCATGCAGAGTTGAAGAAGCAAATTGATGAGCTTCCCAAAGGGTTTCATCCAAGAGAGTATGAGCCCGTGTCCGTGCCTGCATTGTTGACGCCTAAAGAAAGACGGCACGTGGCGCATGTGTGTGGACAGTAAAACATTACTGTCAGGTATAGGTTCCCTATACCTAGACTTGATGATATGCTTGACATGATGGCCAGGTCCACTATATTCTTTAAGATAGACCTCAAGAGTGGATATCACCAAATTCGTATATGCCCAGGAGATGAGTGGAAGACGGCGTTTAAGACGAAAGATGGGTTGTATGAGTGGTTGGTCATGCCCTTCGGCTTGACTAACGCACCCAGTACTTTCATGCGGGTGATGACACAAGCTTTGAGGCCGTTCATGGAAAAATTCCTAGTGGTGTACTTTGACGATATTCTTATTTATAGTACCACTAAGGAATCACACCTTGAACATTTAAAGAAGGTCTGTAGTGTCCTTAGGAAGGAAAAGTTGTACGCTAATCTTAAGAAATGTGTATTCATGTCTAGCCAAGTTGTGTTCTTAGGATTTATAGTGTCATCTGAAGGGATGCAAGCAGACCCTGAAAAAGTCAGGGCCATAGTTGAGTGGCCAGAACCAAGGAACATTCATGAGGTGCGAAGTTTTCATGGCCTAGCAACTTTTTATCGTCGGTTCATTAGGGGTTTTAGCACGATCATGGCTCCCATTACCGAGTGCATGAAAAAGGGAGAGTTCGTGTGGTCTAAAGCCGCCGTCAAGGCTTTTAAAGAAATTAAGGGCAAGATGGTGGAAGCTCCTGTCATGCGTCTACCTGACTTTTCTACAGTCTTTGTAGTAGCGTGCGATGCGTCTGGTGTCGGTATAGGTGGAGTGTTGAGTCAAGAAGGACACCCAGTGGCCTATTTCAGTGAGAAACTGAATGAGGCAAAACAAAAATACTCCACTTACGACAAAGAATTTTATGTGGTAGTGCAATCCCTGAGACATTGGCGACACTACCTCCTACCGCAAGAATTCGTTTTGTTTTCTGACCATGAGGCTTTGAGATATTTGCATTCTCAGAAGAAACTCAACCCAAGGCATGCCAAGTGGGTAGCGTTTCTTCAGGAATATTCGTTTGTTTTGAAACACAAGACCGGGGTTGAAAACAAACCAGCGGATGCCCTTAGTAGGAGAGTGGCGTTGCTCAACTCCTTGAGTGTAGAGGTAGTCGGATTTGAGCAACTGAAAGATGAATACCCCATATGTCCTGATTTTGGGGGTACTTACGCGTCGCTCTCTAGTGACCAGCATATTATGGGTGAATATATTCTTAAAGATGGCTTTCTTTTCAAGGGAGACAGAGTTTATATTCCCCGTATGTCCCTTCGTGAATTCCTCATCTGGGAGCTTCATTCAGGAGGGATAGCTGGCCATTTTGGTCGTGATAAGACCATTGCCCTCGTGGAAGATCGTTTCTATTGGCCAAGCCTCAAGCGAGACGTAGCCAAAGTTTTAGGGCAGTGTCGAACATGTCAGCTGGCAAAGCAAAGAAAGCAAAATACCGGGCTGTACACGCCATTGCCAGTGCCACATGCTCCGTGGCAGGACATTAGTATGGACTTCGTGCTCGGGCTTCCCAAGACTATAAAAAAGCACGATTCCGTTTTTGTCATTGTGGACCGTTTTTCTAAAATGACGCATTTCCTCCCATGTTCGAAGACGTCAGATGCGTCTCATGTTGCTCGTATCTTTTTTGATGGTGTGGTGCGTCTCTATGGGTTACCTAAAACCATGGTGTCTGATCGTGATGTTCGATTTACTAGCTATTTTTGGAAGACACTGTGGCACATTATGGGAACTCGTTTGCAATTTTCTACTGCTTACCACCCACAAACAGATGGTCAAACTGAAGTGGTAAACCGTAGCCTTGGAAATCTTCTACGTTGTCTAGTGGGTGAACATGTTAAGACTTGGGACCTAATTTTACCAACTGCTGAACTTGCTTATAATGGGTCAGTTAATAGATTTACAGGTTTGAGTCCTTTTGAAATTGTAAGTGGTTATAAACCTAGAATGCCCATAGATCTCTTACCTATGTCTGTTACCCAAAGGTCTTCTGAGTCAGCCGATGCATTCGCACGCCATATTCATGATTTGCATACACATATTAGACAGCGGTTAAATAAGAGCAATGATGATTATAAAGTTTCAGCTGATTCTCATCGTAGAGTGCAAGAATTTCAAGAAGGAGACTATGTAATGGTGCGAATAAGGCCAGAGCGATTCTCTCAAGGATCAGCAAAGAAATTACAAGCGCGTAGTGCTGGACCATTCAAGATATTACAAAAGGTTGGGTCCAACGCGTATCGGGTTGACCTTCCATCTGAAATGAGCATTAATCCAACTTTTAATGTGGAAGATCTAGTCCGTGCCTATACTCCCATTGTTGATACATCGTCCCTTTCATGGCCTTTTTCTGATTTTGCTACCCAACCCCTTCCACCCCCTCCTCCACCCATTACCCATAAAGAAGCAATTGAGGAAATCTTGGATGACGAGATAGTATCCACGAGAGATGGGGGTTTCCAAAGGTATCTTGTCAGGTGGAAAAACAAACCATCGTCTGAATCTACGTGGCTGTCGGGCGACGCATTGTAGGGTATTGATTCAGATCTACTTGAGCGCTACAAAAGTTTCAACTCGTCGGGGTCGAGTTTTTCTCACCCGAGGGGAATTGATGCGGACACAGGTGCATTCAAGGTGTACCAACGAAGAAAGCGCCAACCACAAGTGCCGTCCTTGTGGATAGACGAATATTGAGGAGCTGAAGACTTTTCACATGTGATTGGACATATAAAAGACCCCACTTAGGGAAGACACATGTGAAGGAAGATTGGAGAAAGAAGACCGAACGCCCAAACTTTCCCATATTTATGTTATTTGCACGTTTTTTGACTTAGTTAGGGGTCTTTTAGTAATCTTATATCTTTATTTGCTTATCCTAGGGGTATTTTAGTAATTTTATGTCTTTATTTGCTTATTTAAGTGGGGTAAAGCCCTAAACACGAATTTCAACTATTGATTAATGAAAAGCAAACCCTTTGGTTGCCTCCTTCCTCTCTTCTCTCTAATGGTGCTTCTTCTCTCCCCTTGATCTTCTTCTTCTAATTTCTTCTTGTGCCCCTCCAACTTCCTCAAGGTAATAACTTTCTTTCTTCTATTTTTCAGTTTTGGCTAATTCCTCTTCGATCAAAATCTTGAGAACCGATCTAAACCCTAAATCCCCAAATTCTCAAATCCCTAATCCGAGAAACTTCTTGGTTTTTCGGACTAGTGATCTTCATTGATCGATTGGGTGTGACCATGCAAGATCGGGAGGTCTCATCCCTCGCCGGATCCAACCTAAGTAGTAATTGAATTCCATACTCCATGGTTGTAGTGATGGCCCGCTCCATTGCATGTTTCCTTTATGATTTTCTCAGTTATGATGATTACTGTTAGAATTTTAGATCATTTATTCCTTTTATTTCCGCTGTTTAATTATCTCCATGAGCATGCATCATAATTAGGGCTGTCCTGCGTCAGAAAAGGAAAGAGATTTGTATTAAAAGAAGGGTTGGGGCACTCTTAGTGGATTAGAGCTCCCGTGTGCACAAGGTGCCACATTGCTTACACACTTTTCACCATGACTACATGACGTGAGCCCATTTATATCATGGATGTATGTGGCAGTGTTAGAGTGTGACTTGCCACAGGATTGAAACTGGCATGGCTTGCTCTGTATCAGTTTGTTTCGGGATGATTTTTAAACCATGCTTTACATAGGAGTGACAACCAATGTCCTCACAAATACCTGTTGTGGGACAAACTCTCAGGGAAACACCTTTCAGAACAACACACCAAAAGTTGAGTTTGTAGTCTCAATGCATCGAATACTAATTTGGGTAGAAATGGCATCCCCTGCTGGTTCAAGTACCCAAGGGACAACAAACGTACCCTAGGTTTAGTTTTCCGTTCTTTCATACATTATGGTGAGTAGATTTTGATGGGGATGAGTGTTTGGCTTTGAAGGATTATTTGTGAACAAGCATTTCCTTGTACTGACTTTGAATTTGGATGTCATTAGTCAAATTATATGTTGACACTTCAAAATGGAAACCAAGCCTGTGTTCAACACCTCAATTTTGAATGAAATGACATGCTCATATGGCGTGCCCAGGTAACATGGTCTTGTGGGATGGACTAGTGGAGGAGGAGGAGGAGGAACCTCAGAACTCCCCTCCCTGCCAAAGGAGAAGAAGAAACCTTAGAACACCCCTCCCTGCCAAAGGAAATGCATCAAGATTTGAGCTTTTTCCTAAACCCACCCATCATATTTACCATTTTTCTCATTAGGCTTCTTTGGGGTCAAGTATTTTAACTTCCCTTTAGCCATCAGGAAGCCTCGTACAAATTTCGAACACCGAATCATTTGTTCCACGTAACCTTGTAGAGGTTATATGAGCCCCTAGAAAGTTTGGACTAATAAAATCAGATTTCTTCTCAAATTTTGTCTCCTTCAAAACACAAAATCAGAAGGATAGAATGCACTACACTCACTGAAAGCGGGCTGCATTGCTTGTTCACTTGAAAGCTTTAATCACTCAAGTCGGCATGAACAACACATTTCGTGAGATGCACCAATCAGCCCAACACATTACCATAGGTCAATCACACACGGTCAAGGGTGGTAGACTCTTAGGAGTTTCAACTCCCGGTCAAGGGTTCGAGTACCCATAGGTGGTGAAATTCCACCAGCGTGAGTGTGTGGGGTGTGTGCGTGTGTAAAAATAAAATAAAAATAAAATACACACTATTTCATGCATCTTCACACTATGAGGATGACAACCTTCATCACTCACATCTTCACGCACGAGCCATCAACAAGCCTGGCTCACAAATAAAAGAGAACCCTAGATTCTTTAAAGAATTCTTAGCACAAGATAAACAAGAGAGAGCAAGAAGAGAAGAAGAATGAGGGGAAAAGAATTTTAAGAGAAGAAAATTCGAGATTCCTCCAAGAACAATTAGCACAAGAGAAACAAGAGAATGAGAAGAGAAGAAGAATGAGGGGAAAAGAATTTTAAGTGAAGAAGGAAGGAGGGGAGAACACTAGCTTGATCAGAACCCTCTCTGATACCGTCTAGTTTGTGAAAATACGAGCCTCCCTTGCTTTTATTCACTTTAAGTTAAAAAACTAAAAATGCCCAAAATGTCTCTTAATTATTACAAAATGATCCATGCCCCTGGGGCACTCAAATATATAGAGATAAGATGGACCGTACACTTGTACGGTCCAGATTATAGTAATCCAGGTGGGCTGTATAACTCTATGGCCTACGTTCACAACAACAATCTTGAGCCTACTCACTCCTCTGTTGCACATGGGTGAAACCATCTTAGTCTACTTTCCCTCATCTTATTACCTATTGCTGCTACTCCTAAAAGTTCCCCAGAATGCGTTCATTCCTGATTCTATCATTGTCTTGCCACTCATCCATCTTGACATCCTCATCTCCACTGTGCTCATCCTATGAACGGAAGTACATATTACAAAATTATGCATTCTATATACATGGAAAAAGTTCTGACCAAAGATCCATAAACAGCCAGTAAACTGAAAAAGAATGAACTTCTGCAGTAGTATTTGGTCTGGTTTGCTGGGCTGTTTCAAATGGAGGTTGGTCCTTTTGGTGGTGATTTGGTCTCTTTGGGGTGAAAGAAATAATCAGTGCTTCTGTAACAAAAGTGTCTCAGCTGAAGGGTCCCTTAACCGGTGTGTGTTAGGGATTGGAAACCTTAAGGGTTGTATTTTTCTTGAGTTTGGGTGCCCCTTGGGCTCTTTGTAGTCGCTGTTTGTGATGTTTTCCTTTCCCTTTCTTTTCTTGTTGTTATTTCCTGTCTTGCTTTCTCTTTTTCTTCATTGGCCATAATAATATTCATCATTGTATTTGGTCTAGCCGCTTGGCTATAGCCCTAACCTTCCCTTGATCACCTCACTACCCTTGAAGTTCAATGAGACAACATACCTCAAGAATGCGATGCCATATATCGTGAATTATCTCATTAACGCTGACATGGTCAGCTGGAGCCCTTGGTTGTTGTAGACTACCCAAGCAAAAGTTGTTTCACAAAAATATTACAACCTTGTATCCATGGAGTTAATTGTCCAAGCTGGGAGGGTTTGGATTAGCTTTATATAATAATAGAGGTACTATACAATTAGAAGCTGGAACACCAGGTTGCTTCCTATCTAGGTATTGAGGATCCAGTAACCAAAATATCTTGTTGTTCAAGAATGAGGTCTACTTTGTAAAATTGCTACTGATGCATGAATCGTTAATTTACCTTTAATGGTGGGCAGAAAATAGTGAAACTCTTGCTAAACTACCTTTTAACATCAGATCCTGAATTGCCAATAAAAAGAAAAAGAAAAAAAGAAGAAGAAAAAAAGAGGAAAATATCAGAATCCTGAATTGTTGGAGAAGGCTATGATGATGATGCTTTCTTCGACACCATATACATATACTAGCTATTTGGGGTTGGCTACTAGCATCTCTGTGACACTAATGACTGATTTTTTGTGTGCCATATAATGAATTCGTCAATCTTATTGTCAAAATGCTCCAAGTTCTTTTTCAACAATGGAATCCCATGCATATTTTCCTTTTAGGTTTCAGATAATTATTGAGATTATTTCTGATAAACTCCATTGGATTGTCAGGCAGTCACCATTGGTGACAGAAGTGGGAGCCTTATGGAGTGGAATGTTAGCAATTCATTTAAAAGCATGAAAGGTATCTGGCAGCTTCCTTTCCAGTTTGTTTAGATATGATCATTTTGAGCTTTCACAACATGCTTATATGGTTAGCAATGTCCAAGAACTTGATATGGACTCATAAATCATTTTTGCTGAGCACTGTGTAAAATACAAGATAATCATCGAGTCAACAATTGAATCGATTTAGCTGCATGGGCGAGTCAATCATTGACTTGGCATGTTTTGACTTTAATAATTTAATATGACCATTCCTCAACAGCAGAAATCCGTTTTCAATTAAATGATGATTTTACCTTGAGAACAACTCAAAACATTATTCATCATGAACCATTTGAAGAAGTGAATCAAGTCCTTTGGTGAATGATAAAATTTTATTCAAAGAAGAAAATGGAAAGTACAAAATACACATGCATTGACACAACTAGATGCACCTACTACCATGCAGAAGCTACCCAAGGGGCTAAAACAGGGAGGACTGGCCACAGATAATCCCAAACTGCCCAGCAGCAACCCTCCTAGCCAAAAATAAAACCAATGTAAAACTAGAGAACATGAGAGAAGCCTCCTGAGAAAATGCCCTACTCAATTACATAGTAGAATACACTCCCAGTTTTGAATGATTATAGCCCTTGAAAAACTTATATATTTTTGGTTTGCCCTTGCCCAATCCACTGGCAACCTGCTTATTTTGCCCGGTGTTACCAGGAAAGGCCCTTTTTCTAAAAACCTTCGAATACTCCTGTTTATCTCCAGTCAGATTTGCCATATTACTGCAAAGAAAATTCTGTGCCCTAGTCACCTCCCTATTGAGCCCTAAGCCATTGATGATCAGCTTTCAAATGGCTGAGAAACTAATTCCTGGGAATAGCCAGATCATCCCAATCTGGCCTAGAATGGCTTCCCAGATTTCCTTATCTACGCGGCAGTGAATAAGAAGATGACTTGCTGTTTCTTCAGCCTTGCAACACATAATGCATCTGTTAGGAAACAGCCATCCTTTATGCTAAAGCTGATCAGATGTCAATATGACAAGTAAAAGCCTTGACTTTCGGAGGAACCTTTGCTGACCGTAAATTACCCACTTGAAAGGTATAGATGGTAGGATTATTCATCAAGAGGAGAGCCACCGATTTCACTGAGAATTAAAAAGCAAATTAAAAGAAGCCAGTAAAAAACTCAGATTGTCTCTTAAGAAAAGGAACACGTGAAGGAACCTGAATGTCTTTTTCTGATTGGCTTTGCACATGACACGAATGATGCTTTGGGGAGTCAATAATCTAATCTTTATGTGCCTTGTTCATTTTTTAATCTGTCAATCGTTTATTTATTTTTTTCACCATAGTTCCCAATTTTTTGACCGTTCAACTTGGGTGACTTCTGCACTGGATCTGCTGCGTAGACTTCCCTTGACACCATTTTGAATTTGAGTTTTATGCCGACTTCTAGGACATTGTTGAACTTGAACTATATAACCACAGATACACCCTTTTTGTTTCTCTGTCCGTAAGACTAGGATATACAGCTGTATTGGTTATTGGAAAAGAAAAGGTCATGTATCTCTTGTAAAGAAGACTTTTTTTTTTGAAAGCTAAAAATAGAAAAAAAAAAAAAAAAACTTGACAGTTCACTCATGATTAAGAACAAAAGAGTTGAGGTCTTTCCATAAAGTTAGGATGTTGGCTTTATATTCCCTGGATGGATGACTCATTTTATTCTTGTTTGCTTTATAGAACTTCTCTTCTTTTGATACGTATCTGCTTTATGAACCTCAAGCAAGAGATTTCATATGATTTTACTTATTTCTCTGAGCAGAGTTGGAAAGCAAAACTTTGATGGACATGGCACTCTTACCTAGCATTGATCCAATAGATATTGGACTGTGTTCTTCGGAAAAAGGAAATGCTGTTCCTATGGCGAAGCCCAGAAAGAAGTCTATGACGTCATTATATCTCAAATTCTTTGAAACAGATCCAGATGGGAAGAGTCGAAGATGCAAATTTTGCAAGCAGAACTATTCTATCTCTACTGCCACTGGTAATCTCATCCATTGCCGCTAATTTATGGCTGAGAACCATTCCTTCATTGACCTGTACATGTGCTTTTATGGAGAATTCAAAGCCGGACCCAAACCACCCAGGCCCGTCCCAGTGATCGTCCTGTATACAGATGTTGAAGAGTGTGAGTTCAGTGCATGCTCAGGTTTGTTATCATGGTACGTAGTGCTGAAAATTGGGCTTAGCTGGTCTGTCGGGTTCTGGGCCTGGGCCTAATTTTTGTACCATCTGTTGGGTTGGTCTGTGTTTGGGCCCGGCATATGAGGCTATTCAACTTTTATTATCAAGGTCTGAGCTTGAACTTGAGTCATCATTAATGCACATTCCGGGCCTAAAACTAGGCCCAATAAACTAATGGGCAGCGGACCCTGATCTCACCAATTGCCATAGGTAGTGGTCTACATCCTGTACAGTCCGCAACGTGTTTTTATTTGCTTCAAGAAATGACCAGAAACTATCATCATCAAAAGCCATGTCCCATCTATATTGGGTTGGCTTTACAAATCTTGTTTTGCCAAGCAATCCTAAGGCCTTATTCATAGCCATTCTCACCACCTCAATTGAAATCCTTTTAGGTCTTCACTTCATCTTCTTTTCAGGTCCTTCAACCCTACTCAATGTTAAGCATGACCAAAATAACTACTTAAATAACACACCTTGCCTAGCTTTTCCAACTCAAAAGCAAGAAGGTTCACCAATTTTCCTCACTGAAATGCTTTCTTCACCCTTCAGTTAGTAGGTTTTTTTTTCCCCTTCTGATGGTAAATTGTCTTTAAAGGACCGCCTGTTTTGCTTGTATGTTCAGAAAAGTGAAAGAAATTGTGTTCTCTCAGAAAAGAAGGAAAAACGTGAGAAAATTTGCCACTGCAGAATACCAAAGGAAGTTATAAACAGTCATAGAGTTATATTTGATATTGTAAAAATGAAAGAGCCAAATGTGTGTATGGTACTGTTCTGGCTTTCAGTTTGTACAGGTGTAGTTATGGGTCAGTGGTCCAAACCATTGATATGATGTCGCCTAGGATGGTCCGTGCACCGAACTTCCATGATTGGACAGTCCTTACTGTCGGATGTTGAGCCTTTTTTTATTTTTAGTTTTTCGGTTGCATGTGAACCGTTGCCATGTCTTCCTAACGATCTATTTCTTGGCCGCCTATTGAAGAGTTGGGATTTTCAAATCTGGGGGATTTTTAGTGCATGGGTCATCGACAGTGAGACCCATCATATCTACACTTTGGATCACTGAACAGGGTTCACTTTGCAAAATGAAAAGTGCAAATGTTGGGCCTGAGCATTATATAACACTCTTGACAAGTTCAGCTCTAATATTTTTCTTCTTTAAAACTTTGGTGTCAGTCAAAAGGATGTGATGTTTTGTAATCTTGCATTTGTTGTTCCACATTTCATGTAGGCAATCTAGGAAGGCACCTCAACAACCGCCATCCCGGATATGATCAGCAGCAAGGTGATGGAGTCATTCAAGTCCCACAACAACAGCCCATCTCTGTAGCCAAGAAGCCTCAACCGCAAGTAAAACCAGTCCCAGTTGATTTCGACCATCTAAACTGGTTTCTACTAAAGGGGCTCATTGAAGGTTCTCTTCCCCTCTCCACCTTTGAGGATGAGGGCCTCACAAACTCCTTCAAGTTTCTCAATCCCTCGGTCAAGCTGTGGTCAAGAGAAAGGGTCCAGGCTGTCATTCTCGAGGTCTACAGAAGCATGCGAGAGGATACAAGGGCATCCGTGCTCCAGGTGAAATCGTCCAAAATCTCTATCACCCTTGATTTCTGGAGCAACTACGAGCAAATCTGCTATATGAGCATTACAGTCCACTGGATTGATGAGAACTGGACCTTACACAAGCTTCTCCTTGATATATCTCACATACCTTACCACTACGGGGACCATGAGATCCATCACGCCCTGTTGAAGGTCCTCAAGATGTTTAATTTCGACGATAGTAGAATCCTCTCATGTACTCATGATAATAGTCAGAGCACCATCAATGCCTGCCGCATGTTGAAAAAGGATTTGGATGGTCGGAAGCTGCCCGGCTCCCATGAGTCACACTTCTTTTACATCCCTTGTGCCGCTCGCACACTGAATCTGATAATTGAGGATGGCTTGGGAACAGCAAAACAGATCATATCGAAGGTCCAGGAATTTGTGCTCGAGATGAATGCATCATTGGAGATTGCACAGGATTTCAGGCAAATGGCAGCTGCTTATCAAGAGGGTTCTTGGAAGATTCCTCTTGATGCATCAATGCGCTGGAGTGGAAAATACACGATGCTCGACGTAGTTCGGAAGGTATTACTTACGTGATTCTTCTATTTGATGTAAAGAGTTCTTATTGCCATTGGGAACTTTATACTAGAACAACCTAAGACCCACTGTATCCTATGTCTGGGTTTTCTAGACCCACACACCTTTACAGATGACACAAGGGCCAACCTGGCATATGTTAGGTATCTGAGCTGTGCATAACATAGGCACCACCTTGCAGTTGACCTGGTGCATGAATCAGGCTGGTCTCCTCATCAGGTAGGTGGCACATGTAATTTGAATGTGGACCATTATCATGTTCTGTTAAGCCATTTTCTTAAAGGAGTGGTCCACCTGATGAGTGGCCTGGCCTGATTTTTGCTTCAGGACAACTGCATATCTGTGTCCATCTTATGCATGGAGTCAGATGTCCCACACACTCGCCAGGTTTGCATAGCGTGTGTTTGTTTGGCATCCTTATACTATCATTTGCAGCTGCTATACATTCATGGTGGTACAAAACCAAAACATTTTTTTTATTCTCTTTCCTTTTCCGCCTACATCCTTAAACTATCATACTCATGTCATGATCCATGAGATGGAGCTACTCAATATGTTTTCGTGATGCCCAGTCAAGTGAAGTTTGTGTCGTTTGCAATTGTCTGATCATGAACTTCCTGCGATGGCATCTATCATGCAGGCCTATGCTGCGTTAGATACTGCCTTCAAGAAGCACGAGGGGAACCCAGCAAATCGGAGCACATTCCTGACTGCTCCAGAGAAAAATTATTTGATTAGCTTGCATTCATTTTTGGAGTCGTTCCACAAGACCACAACCAACCTCTGCACAAGCAAATCTCCCACGCTTGGCCTGGCACTTTTCTTCATGGACCATATCAATGAAATGATCGGTAACTGCAGCAGTTCTCGCGCCAATCCTGAAGCGCTCAAGGTCGCGGCCAATGACATGGCGGAGAAAGCCCAGACTTACAGCAGCCAGGTCTATAATCTCTCCTCTTACATGGCCGCAATCCTTGATCCAAGGATCAAAGGGGAGCTCCTCCCAGAGGATCTCAACGCAGAGAGGTATCTCGAGGGTGCTCGGCACCATTTCATGAGGTGGTACTCGTTCCCAGGCATTCCTAATGGCTATAGTTCTCAGGACACCGAAGAAGGAAGCAGCGTCTCTTTTGCTGAGGAGATTGCTCGGAAGCGGCGCCGGATGAGCATGACCGCCTCCTCCACTGACGAGCTGACACAGTACCTATCGGAGCCCCCAGTGCCCATAGCCACGGACGTTCTAGATTGGTGGAAAGCCAACAGCACTCGTTACCCAAAGCTCTCTCTTATGGCACGGGATTACTTGGCTGTCCAGGCGACATCGGTGGCCCCGGACGAGCTGTTCTCTGCCAAAGGTGATGACATAGACAAGCGACGGATCTGTCTCCCTCATGGCTGTGCACAGCCCATCCTGTGCATCCGGGCGTGGGCCCAAAGTGGCTACAAGTTCAAGTTCCGATCTAAAGAGATTGATTTTGATAGGTTGATTGACTCCACTATGCCTGCATTCGATAATGCTACCTCTGCATTCGACCGGAAGCAGAAATGAGGGAGAAAATAGCATGCACAGTCTATGTAGATTGTAGAAAACATGTAATATTATTAGAATTACAATGTTGGTGGGCCCACTTGAGGAGCTGACCAGGCCAGAATCTGTGTAATTCTGTTGTTGATTACATAAGTTAATTAGGCTGTATCGAGTTCGTATCTGATCTCACAGATTCTAATCTGAATATAATTTTCTCATTGAGAGAGAGAGAGAGAGAGAGAGAGAGTGTAGTATATTCTTCTCTTGGGCTTGTTTTTTTTCCTTCCTGCATTCTCTTTTTATTTGCTCTCCTTTTTTCCTTTCTATGCTTACAGCAATGAGCCTATATCCTTTCAAGACTACGGCTCTGATGAGCAGAAACAACACAGTGAAAAGAGAAGGTTAACAGCAAGGAAACGAAAAGCGAGCTTTTCCAAAGGTATCCATTTGATATATGTGTGGCCTGATTTTTGAGTTAGGATATTTACAGTGGAAAAAGCCTTCTTTCATGGTATCAGATGACCCCATTCCTTATTTCCTTGTTGTTTACAAGTTAAGTTCGGCCTGTTCGGATGTACCGCTAAATGCAATTTTGGCCTCAAATATGCATTGCATCCAAACGCATGTTAGTTCTACGTAGATTTGTATTTTCATGCTCTTTCATTATTCAATTCATGGTTGGAATTGGGTATAATTCTGTGGAACTGTCGGCTGCAACTCCGAAATTGGATGTGAATGATTACAATGTCTTATTCCTATTGTTACAATAATACCTTTCATGGGTCACCTTCACTTGTTATATTCTAATCTGAATTATTGGGGGTGGTGTATATAAAATGTTGCTGGTGTGGGAACAAGGGATGGCCCACCAAAGCATAGCTCTGATAGGCAATGATAGCCATAGGTTTTCAAGAATAAAAAGACAAAGTTAAGTGATATCAGGCTAAAAGAAATCTGGGAAGTGAAAACAGAGAGTAATTGCTTAGTACTTGGTGGGCCTACCCAAACCAATTTGGGTTGGGAAAATGAAAATTTCACCCCTGAAGTGGTTATTTTCAGCCCCTGGAGGACAGGAAATATCGGAAGCGGATTGCCTGGTGCGCCACACGCCGCCGACCTTGGTGGTGTGTTGACGTCACCAAGTTATGTGGCCCCCCACCATGATGTATATGTTATATCGACACCGTCCATCCATTTTTGGAGATCATTTTATGGTATGGGTCCAAAAATTAGGCAGACCCAAAACTCAAGTGGACCACACCACAGAAATAAGTGGGGATTGAACGTCTACCATTGAAAACTTCTTGGAGCCACAGAAGTTTTGGATCAAGCTGATATTTGTGTTTTGTCTTCATCGAGGGCTTTGTGACCTTTTGAACAGGTTGGATGGAAAATAAACATTATGGCGGGCCCTAGGAAGGTTTCGACTGTGGATATTATTGCCAAAACTGCTTTGTATGGTGTGATCCACTGGAGCTTTGGATCTGCCTCATTTTGGGCCCATGACTTCAAATGATCTCCGAAAATGGATGAACGGTGTGGATATAATAGATACATCATGGTGGGGCCCACAGAACTCCGTGACGTCAACACATCACCGAGGTGGGTGGTGTGTGGCACACCACGCAATCCGCTTCTGGAGGGCAGAAATATCATTTCCCATTTGTGTTCTGGTGGAGTATGGGATCCGTACAACTGCACTTCATCGTAGTATACTCAGCACAAATGGTACCTGAATCCAAGCTATATAAATAGTGAGGTCAGCACTATATATATGGGCCAGAGCTCTAAAAATCAGATTGAAGAGAAAATCCTGTTCCTTTATGCATAGTACTTGTTTGTGAAATTCGGACCGTTGGGTATTTTCTGTCCACTAGATGTCTACTAATGGTCTAGTTATGATCACCCGTGCCATCGATTATGATCCATCCAAAGTACGTTAAACGTTATGGATGGTTTGATTCAAGGCACACGTATGCCACATATAAAAAGAATTGGATGCGTGCGAATCATCACACTCTGCTTTGAAAGGAAACGGATTGGCTACTCCCCCTGACACCAGCCCCGTGGCTGATGGTCGATGCTCTGTGGGCCCTACCATGATGTATGTGTTTCATCCATTCCGTTCATCCATTTTTAAAGATCATTTTAGGGCTTGATACAAAAAATTAGAGGTATATAAATCTCAGGTGGACCACACCACATGAAAACAATAGTGATTGGATATCCACCATTAAAATACTCCTAAGGCCCACTGTACTATTTATTTGACATCTAATTTATTGATTAGGTCATACAGACCCAGATGAAGGGAAAAAACAAAAATCAGCTTGATCCAAAACTTTTATGGCTCCCTAAATGTTTTTAATGGTTGACGCTCATTCAACAATGTTTATTGTAATGTGATCCAATTGAGATTGAGATGTACCTCGTTTTTTGTTTTATACCGTAAAATGATCCGTAAGAATAGGTGGACGTTATGGATGAAACACATACATGATGTTGGCCTACAGAGCACCGTCAACCAGCCATTGGCTGGTGCAGGGGGCGTAGCCAATCCGTTTCGTGGCTTGAGTACCAGAACTTTTCTCTTTCTGCATACAAGACAAACTTTGATACTCTGGCGGAGCGTATTGGATGATACGCTGGTACTTAGAAATTACTTAAGATTCACACGTGGAATATAAGCGGACTAAATTAAGATAAAATGATTCATACGTGAGTCTACCACTGAGCCACGTGGATTTCCTACACAGGTGAGGTGGCATTTGCCTTAAAATACGGTACGGTACCATAACTTGCGGTGTCGTTGATTGTAGCGGAGCGGTTCTCGTATGTTTGGGAAGGCAATCCAGACCGTCAAAATCTCTGACCTAATTGTGAATGGCACAAAAGTTACACTCATTTTATTCTGTCCAAGGAATTTGGACTACTAATTATTATACTTGTAACCGTCAATTGGATAGCTATCGATGGATGGCTAGGATTGCTTGATCGCTTTGATTTGGTAGATATATGATCCATCGATGTTCCTTCTCTATATCCGTACATGAGAATCTATTGCAAGGATATGCTTCAATTTTGGGCTCCTACGCTAAAATAAGCTGTTAGAACGGATGGACGGGTTGGATAAGACACATAACTCATGATGGGCCCCACAGAGTGCACTTATAGCGTACTGAGTTATCCAGCACGCCGTCCCATTTCTATTGCTGGGAGAATGATTCACCGTCACTTTATTTAAAATAGAATTTATCGCGAAGCCCACACGCATCTTTGAGCACTACCTATCCACGTGGCATGTGTGTGCAAACGTGCACATGGTGGCACCTTTCCTATATATTTACGTGGGCCCCACCGATAGTGACGGATGGATATCCCACACGTGGACCTGGCTGTAGAAGTACGTGTACATTTTGCAAAGCGCATCGAATCCCTCGTAGCTGGTTTAGATACGTGTTGTGCGAAGAGGAGCGCCGACGCTCCTCGAGTTTCGAGTTGTACGAACGGTTCAAAGGAGATCAAAGTTACATGGGCCCCAAAATGATGTATTTATTATATCCACACTGTTCATACATTTTTTGAGATCATTTTAGAGCATTAGACAAAAAATTAATTATATCCAAAGCTCAAATGGACCACACCAAAAAATCAGATAGAATAATGATTTTCACCGTTAAAAAATTCGTAGGGCCCAGCATAAGGTTTATTTTCCATCCAATCTGTTAATAAGGTAAGAAATACATGGATGAATAGGAAATTTTTTTTCATATTGATCCGAAACTTCTGTGACCCCCAGAAGGGTTTCAATGGTAGACGTTCAATACCCCGCTGCTTTTTACAGTGTGTTCCATTTGATATTTATATCTGTCTAATTTTTTGTATCAAGATTAATATGAGCTCGAAAAATGGATGGACGGTTTGGATAGAACACATACCTCATTATGGGACCCACAGAACTTGCTGACGTCAATACACCAGTAATATAGTTGGTGTGTGGTACACCAGGCAACCGCTCCCCCTCCTAAATACAAAAGAAAGTACTTTTCCACTTTGGAAACGGATTGGCTACTCCCACTGACACCAGCCCCGGAGCTGGTGGTCGGTGCTCTGTGGGCCCTCATCCATTCCGTCCATCTATTTTTCTAGACCAATTTATGCTAATACACAAAAAATGAGGTATATCCCAGTCTCAAGTGGAACACATTACAGGAAACTGTGTTAAATGAACTTCGACGGTTAAAAACTTTTTGGTAGCCATAAAAGTATTGGATCAAGTTGATCTTTGTTTTATCCCTTCATCTGGATCTTTATGACCTAATCAACGGATTGGATGTCAAATAAACAGTACAGAGGGCCTTAGGAGGATTTAAATGATGGATATCCAATCACTATTGTTTTTCTGTGGTGTGATCCACTTGAGACTTATATCCCTCTCATTTTTGAGGTAAAAACATAAAATGATATTTAAAAATGGATGAACTGAATGGATGAAACATATACATCATGATGGGGCCCACAGAGCACCGACCACCAGCTCCGGGGCTGGTGTCAGGGGGAGTAGCCAATCCGTTTCCACTTTTCAAGGGGAGTTATTTGATACTCTGGCAGTGTATGATGCTTGACACGCAGTCACTCCTAAATTCTACATCTCGAATAAAGTAACTCAAATTTATAACCTACATTGCATAAACCGTTGTAAATAAATAATAACACAAAACCAGATTGGTTGAAAAAAAGATCCAAATTCCAACATATGAATAGCGACAGTTGTTTGCCGAAATATGAAACGGTCAGATATTTTGAATTTGAACCGTCCAATAAAATATCTAAAAATCAGATGGATATATAATAAAAGAGGTGTAATTTTTGGTCTGTGATAAATCTAAAATAGGACCCATAAATTTACCAATTCAATTTAAATTAATTATGTGTCAAATATACAATGTCTCAGTGCCTGTGTATCATCCATCACACTATACTGGAGTATGAAACTTTCATCTTCTTGGATAATACTCCGGCTACATAGAACTTGATAATCAGGCATTTTAATACGTAGATATGAATTATATTAACTCGAATTAAACCCAATAAACTGTCGATATCACTGTACCCGAGTTACATTCCAAAAATAAGTTTGGTTTCACGATCCTATTTTCTGATTTGTGGCCACTTGTTTGTGGAAATAAACCAGTAGATGTTTGTCATTTTTAACCGTCCAATAAATGTTAAAAAATCTGATAGTAAGTTAATCAAATAAGAGTAATTTATTGGTTTATGATACATCTGAAACTGAATAAATAAATTGGACAGTTAATTTGAATTATTTGTATGCCATGTAATGTAATTTCTGGGTAACTTATAAGTTCTGAATATCATTCATCACACGCTGCAATAAAAACAACCGTTGATTCCAACGTAAAAAAAAAAAAAAGAAAAGAAAAAGAGAGAAAAAAAAGATACATAAAAATGAAAGAGAAGACAACAAAGGAAAGGGAAAAGGAGCCTTCAAAAATCAGTAGCAGTAGCAGATCTACTGGCTGCTACTGGTTTGCATTTCAAGCATTTCAAATCCATGGCCTCTGTCTCTTCATCATCTCCACTTCTTGTATTTGCAAGAATCTCAGCTCTTATAGTAGCAATCCTAGTCCTCATTTGGGCCCTTGCCTTCCAAACAAGCTTCCTGCCTCATTCCTCTTCACATGAAGATCTCATCTACTCTGTAAGCTTTGTTTCTCTTCCTGAAAAATTCCATCTTTCTATCCATCTTTCTACCCACATTAAAAAAAAAAAAAAGACCCATGCATTTTTCATCTGTTTATTTATTTATTTTTATTTTGCAGGTTTTGCATCCTCTTTTGATGGTGATTGGGTTCATACTAGTCAGTGGGGAAGGTAGGAGCAAAGCCCAAATCCCAATTTTTTTAAAAACATTTTGCAGAAGTTACTGGTTTTGATTTGAACTACCAAAGCTCATGTTTGCATTTGATGAGAAGGGAGGAAATACATGTCCATTTCTGGGTTTTCTAGAGAAGGTGTAGTTTTGATGTGAATGGATGGAGTTCATGTCTGTATATGGTGAAAGGAGGAAAACCCATGTTCTGTTTTTGGTTGTTTTAGTTTGGTTGGAAGAAAAAAAGGGTGGGGGTGAAAAACCCATGTTCTGCTTTTTCCTTTTTTGTTGAGTGGGAACGAAAATGAGTGATTTTTATGTGAATGGTTTGCTGCAACTGGCAAATGATGGAAGGAGAAGAATTCATCTCCTCTTTCTTCCTGTTTTGTTGAGTAGGAACAAAAATGAGTGATTTTGATGGGATTTGTTACTAAAGGAGAAGTACCTAGGTTCCATCTCTACGCACCTCTTTGGTTTTGTTTTGTTTTGTTTTTTTTTTTTTTTTTGACCTTTTAAATTTACTTGGGTCCATAGAGGCATTGTGTGATATGCCGGCAGATTGTGGTGGATCGTTCTCATGCATGCATCGATTGTACATGTGGTATATACTGTATACATGCTCCATCCTATTGTGGGCCCCACTTTTGATGGGACAACCCAAAAATACACTGATAGAGGCTTTGAATTATCCAATCATGGCCATTAGCTTGTTGAATTTATTTCACGACCCTTTCCCTTTGAGAGTCCATTTAGGTCATGCCTCATAGTGAATGGGAAAGTGGGATTTACAGTTTTGATGTTTTGGACGGGGTGTATGGTGGATGATCTGTCACGCCCCAAAGTCGGAAACCGGGCTCACAAATATGAAATCAAGGTGGGGATAACATCCCCATCACAAACTCAAAGTCTAGATGACCTCTAACATGAATGATATCAAATAAACATCATGGTGGGGTTCATGAAGAATGACCCCATCATGAAATTCATATATGTATCATGGTGGGCCATTGGCTGCACCTTGGGTCCAAAATGGGATCCCTATCATTAACCGGTAGGCCCCACTTGTCCCATGCATCAAAACTAACGATCTAACCCTATAAACACCCACTTTAGCTCTCCTTCTTGGCTCCTTGGAATCCTTAGCTCATAGGCTTTCTTTTTAATGGTGGATGATGAAAGTTGGAAGGTTGGATGGTGAGATTTGGGGTAGGAAAATGGGTCTAGCTTGGGTTCTTTTCTCTCCTTAGAGTTTCTTCTCTTGGTTGCTAGGGGATGGAGTGAGAAATGAGAGAGAATGTGATGGGATGGAATGAAATGAGAGAGGAGGGATGGGTTGTGTAAAAACTAAAATATTTCAGGATTCGTAACGCGCGGTCTTTGTCGGGATTATACGCAGGCCCACAACTCCTAGCCTAGGCATCGCATTGGTGCTCAAGACGCGGCGTTGGAATTGTGGCGACAGCGGTCGCAAGGATATAAGTTTTGAGTTGAGTCGACTCAGATTTTCGAGATGCGACTTAAGGTCGCGCGCATTTGCTATTTACAGGTCATGGGTCGCCAAGATTCGACGGGGAGGATCGCGTGAGTTGGTGGAATGGTATGGTACTAGGATACGGGTCTTACAGCTCTCTCCTCCTAATAAATTCGTCCTTGAAATTTACACTATCATGCAACTAGACAAAACTTATAAAGGAAGAGAAATCATAGCATCATATATAATTAGAGATAATACAAAATACAATCAAACATTAAAGAGATGAGGATAATGCTCGCGAATCTCAGCCTCTCGCTCCCAAAACGCCTCATCTACACTATGATGACCCCATTGAACCTTCACCAAAGGAATGACCTTGGTCCGGAGGACTTGCTCCTTCCGATCAAGGATACGAACTGTCTGCTCAATATAAGAAGCGTCCTTACGAACCTCAAAAGGCTGCTAATCTATCACAAGAACGATGTTTGACTCACACTTTCGCAACATAGAAACATGGAAAATGTTGTGAACGTTAGACAACTGAGGTGGCAAGGCAAGCCGATAGGTCACGGCGCCAACGTGCCCAGTGATCTCGAAAGATACAATGAATCTTAGGGCAAGCTTACCTTTCCCTCCAAAACGAACCACACCCTTCATGGGTGGGACTTTGAGATATATATGATCCCCAACGACAAACTTCAAGGGACGACGCTGACGATCTGCAAAACTCTTCTTCCGACTCTGAGCTGTGCGCATCCTCTGCCTAATGATATCGATAGACTCTGATGTCCGCTGCACAAGCTTGGGACCTAGGAGACAATGTTCTCCAACCTCGGTCCAACAACTCGGAGATCTACACGGTCTGCCATACAATGCGTCGAAGGGAGCCATGCCATTGGTCGCCTGATGGCTGTTATTATACGCGAACTCAACTAAATATAGATGCCCATTTCAGCTACCCGAGAAGTCAATCACGCAAGCCCGAAGTATATCCTCAAGGATCTGGTTGACCATCTCGGTCTGCGGATGATACGCAATGCTGAACTGCAAGGCAGACCCCATCGCCTTCTAAAAGCTCTTCCAAAACTGAAACATGAACCTCGGGTCTCGGTCAGAAACGATCGAAACTGGAACACCGTGCAGTCTCACAATCTCATCAATGAATAATATAGCCAGACAGTCCAATGGCCAGGTCGCACGAATCGCGAGAAAATGCGCCAACTTCGTCAGACGATCAACGACAACCCAGACGGCGTCATGACTGCACTGAGTCATCGACAAATCCATGATAAAATCTGTGGATACGTGCTCCCACTTCCACAATGGGATGCTCAATGGCTGCAATGGACCTGGAGGTCTCTGATGATCGGCCTTGACACGCTGACATGTGTCACACTCGGCCATAAAACTGACAATCTGGTGCTTCGTCCCGGCCCAAAAATACTGTCTCCTCATGGTGTCCCTTAGAGTTTGCCATAGGGGACCATGCGTATCTCAAGGTCTCACTCATGAAGGGTGTGGTTCGTTTGGAGTGAAGGGTAAACTTGCTTCGAGATTCATTGGACCTTTCGAGATCATTAGGCGCATTGGCGCTGTGGCCTATCGGCTTGCCTTGCCACCTCAGTTGTCTGGCGTCCACAACGTTTTCCATGTTTCTATGTTGTGAAAGTGTGGGTAAGACATCGTTCCTGTGATAGATTCACAGCCTTTAGAGGGTCGTGAGGATGCTTTTTATATTGAGTAGCCGGTTCGTATCCTTAAATCGAAGGAGTAGGTTTTTGGACTAAAGTCATTCCCTTGTGAAGGTTCAGTGGGGTTATTATAGTGTAGATGAGGCGTCTTGGGATCGAGAGGCTAAGATTCGCAAGTGCTATCTCCATCTTTTTAATGTTTGATTGTATTTTTTATTGTCTCTGATTATATATGATGCTATGATTTCTCTTCTTTTATGAGTTTTGTCTAGTTATTTTATAGTGTAAATTTCGAGAACAATTTTTATTAGGAAGGGAGAGCTGTAAGACCCGTATCATAGTATTATACTGTTACACAAACTCCCGCAATTCTCCCCGTCGAATTCCGGCGACTTATGACTTGTAGATAGCAAATGTGTGCTACCTTAAGTCGCATCGCATCCCGAAGATCTGAGTTAACTCAACTCGAAACTTGTACCCTTACGACCGTACCGTCACCGCGGTTCCAACGCCCGTCTTGCGCACCAATGCGATGCCTAGGCTAAGAGTTGTGGGCCTGCGTATAATCCCGACAAACACCGCTCGTTGCGAATCCCGAAAGATTCCAGTTTGGGAGAGTATCTACCCATGCCTCTCCCATCAAATAGTTAATCATACCCATGATAACCCATGCCATTCTTCCCACCAAGACAAGCAACCCATGCCTCTCTCATCCCAAAAGTCAACTTAAGCCATACCTTCCATGTCATTCCTCTTACACAACTCGTCCCTCCTCTCTCATTTCATTCCATGTCATCCCATTCTCTCTCATTTCTCACTCCATCCCCTAGAGAAGAAACTCTAAGGAGAAAAAAGAAGAACCAAGCTAGACCCATTTTCCTACCCCAAATCTCACCATCCAACTGTCCAACTTTCATCATCCACCATTAAAAAGAAAGCCCAGGAGCTAAGGATTCCAGGGAGCCAAGAAGGAGAGCTGAAGGTGGGTGTTTATAGGGTTAGATTGTTGGTTTTGATGCATGGGACAAGTGGGGCCTATCGGTTAATGGTAGGGATCCCATTTTGGACCTAAGGTGCGGCTAATGGCCCACCATGATACATATATGAATTCCATGATGGGGCCATTCTCCATAGACCTACCATGATGTTTATTTGATATCCTTCATGTTAGAGGTCATCTAGACATTGAGTTTGTGGTGGGGATACCATTCCCATCTTGATTTCATATTTGTGAGCCCGGTTTTCGAGTTTGGGGCGTGACATGATCCACGCTAGTGTGTGAGTTAATTCCTAAAGGGCATGTTTGGTTTGTTGGAATTGTGGGCTATGTATGGCATAATTCCATCTGGCAATGCAATGATCGGTTTGGATTGATCACATGACCATCAGGGTGGGACCCACACTATACTTGTGTGGCTGGATTTCGTCTTGAGGGACAAGGAAGCATGGAGGTCGGTTTTCCAGCCTCATCTTCGGCAACGATAGTCACAAAAAAAATCTCATCGCTGCTAGTTCGGATGAAGAGAGAAGGTAGAGAAGTTTCGAGGCAACAGCTAATGGCGGTGGCACTCCATTCAGTTCCAGTGAAAGAGATGGATAAAGGAGAATATTCGTACCTTGGTCACTGCTGGCAACCATGGCTAAAAGTTGTTATTTCTATATTGCAAAATTAACGGATCGTCTATGCATCAATAATGAATATTTAAATCTTAAAGGCGTACCTAATCTGTCGGAACCGACCTCTATCCATGGCTGTGACATCTTTAAGGAACATGTGACTTCTATGGGAGTTGCAAATCCCAAGGTTGTATTTGAGTAGTTGGAGTTTTCAGTTTTGATTCGATTATGTACATACATTTTAGAGATTTCTTTTATATGCATTGATGATTCTATTACTCAGTTTATATCTTGCTTCTCCTTTAGTGTGCACATTCAATTTTGAGTAATCAAGATTTTGTTTTGTGTCTTGGAGACGTACAGTAGGACCAGTTGAAGATAGGCACGTGTGATCGCGTTAGATGCGTAATCTGCATACCACACCCTATATCATTGATTCATGTCGTTAAGGCTATTGGTATTCGTGATCGTGATTTGTCACACTTCTAAAAGTATAAATGTTGTGTTGACTATCATAATCCAGTATTAGTGGTCTCGATGGACCGGATCTAACAATAGTTGCTCATAATTATCCAATAGTGTTGTTTTGAAATTCAGTAGGACGCCCATTAGGAACTTTCAAAAGCAAATGCATTTTACAAAATTATTTTTCACAAATAAAATAAAATGTTTTGTTTTCTTTTGGAGACTAGTGTAGCCCAAGTGGGAGAATGTAAGACTCTTATTAGGCGGGCCACATGTGATCACCGGTTTAGATCTGACCGTTGGATTATTCAGATAAAGTGATTCAGTGGGCCTCACTATAGTTGTGATCATTGCAAATAGGTACGGGGCGGGACGTTTGAACTGTGGTCCCTATACACGGTTATTAAGCTAGATATGGAAACCTATCGTGTGGTCCCTATAATTTTTACATTATAAAATTACCATTTTTGTAGTAGTTCCCCTATAATTTTTACATTATAAAATTACCATTATAGAATGTAACCATTGCCGTCAAATGTAAGAAATGTCATCACACAATTACAGTGGTAAGTAATCATTACCCATTTCCAGCTAATTACCATTGTAATTGGAAAGCCAAACACCCCCCAAGGAAGAATAATGAGTGAGATGATATAGATGGCTGCTTTCATGTGTGGAAAGGAGAAGATTTATGCTCTCCAATTTTCCCGGTTTCATCTAGCTAGGAGGGGAAAGGGAATGATGATTGTACAAATGACTGCTTGTATGTTATCGACACCTTGGAGTTTCAACACCGGGTCAAGGGTTCGAGTACCCATGGTGGTGAAATCCCACGGTGTGCGTGTGTGGGGTGTGTGCGCGTGTGGCGTGAGTGTGTGTAAAAAAATAAAAAAATAAAATAAAAAAATAAAAAATAAGAATTGAGAAACCAGCAATCTTTTTTCGCCTATTGTGTTGAGTGATATGGGTGTGGTTGCTTGTGTATTTTGTGATTTGAGAGGAGGAGATTCTGTTCTTTTTCTTCTTGTTTCTTCCAATAGGAAGCAAAGGATCGATTTTATGCTAATAGCAGCTTGTATCTGATAAATAGAGAAGACCCCTGTTCTCTTTCCGTCATATTCTGTTGATTAGGAAGGGAAAAGTGGTTTTTGATATGAATGGTTGCTTGTATTGTATGTGATGAAAAGAGGAGACCTAGGTTGTGTTCTTATTTCTCAAAAGGAGGAATGCTTTTATAGGATGATTCTACATGATAAATCGGAGATAACCCATGTTTCCGTTTTACTTGTATGGTTGAGTATAGGGGTGGCAGTGGGTTGGGTTGGCTTGCGGTTGAACTGGTCCAACCATGGCATTCAAAAATGGTTACCATGGTGTGCTGTAACAATCGTTATGTAACAGTAACGGTGGCATCTGTTACGTGTTATGGGGTCATAATGGCTGTTACGGAAAAAAAAACTGACCCAGAATGGCCTCATAATGGTCTGTTACAGGGATACAAGTTTTTTATTTTTATTTTCTAAAGAAAAATAAAAAGAAGATTGTAACGATAGTTGCGGCCCATATAGTAATGGTAACAAAGGTGGCTGCTACAGTCACGGTCACGTTACAAAATGCCTTGGTAAAGGCCGTTACATAATGGTAAAGGTGGGTACTGTTAGACATTATGTGGTTGTAGCAGCCGTTTTGGAAAAAGGAGGCCTTAGACAGGGTCGTAATGGCTTGTTACAAGGCCATTATAGTTTTAAAAAAAAGAGGCTGTAACGACCATTATGGTTCGTATTGCAAGTAACGGTAATGATTTAAGATTATTGAATACAGCGGGTCCAACCCAATTTTGAGGTGATTTTGGTCTAACCTAAATGGGTAGAGGGTTGGACTTTGGCTAGAACATGTGGCTCATTCAAGTAAATGAGTGGAACACTACCAATCAATCTGCCCATGTAGGTTAGATGACTGTACCTGGCCCAAAACCCAGTATAAGTGTTTATATACATATGTTGTACATATGCATGTACATATGTATGTATGCATGCATGTTTGTTTGTATCCGCTAATTGGGATGGGTTGCTAAGTCTGGCAATGAGTTGGGCCTAGGTGAGGCAAAATTATTATTTTGAATGGGCCCAGCCTGGTAGACCCAGCCCGACCAGTTCAAATTCCGGGTGTGAGCCAACCCAAGGCCTGCTTGTTGATAGTTCTTATGGGTTGGGCATACTTTTAGCCCCATATTCTGCTCTTAACTTGAGTTGGGTAGTTCCAGGTTGGGTTGGGTTGGTTGAACCCAACTAAATTACAATTAATTGGGTTGGGTCTGGTCAGGCTTGGGCTTGATGAATTTTAAATGGGTTAGGTCTAGGCACAGCGTAATGGGTCATCTGTGGGGTTTGGGGCATAATGTGTCCTCGGTAGGGTCTCGCTCGGGCTGTCCTTGACCTGACTCAAACACAGCCATTCCTAACCCTACTTGAGTAGGAAGATAAGAGCTTTTGTTCTCTTTTTGCTGTTTTGACAATGATTTTGTTGGTTTTATGTGTCAGCTATTCTAGTGCATAGATGGCTTCCGGGATCAAGGAGTATGAAGAAATCAGTGCATCTGTGCCTGCAAGGGATGGCACTTGCATTTGGCATTTTCGGTGTATGGACAAAGTTTCATGGAAAGAAAGGGATTGTGGGCAACTTCTACAGCTTGCATTCATGGATGGGATTGATCTGCGTCTCCTTGTTTGGTGCTCAGGTATGTTTTACAAACAAGAAATCTAAAACCTGTTAGATTTCGAGACCCGCGAGCTTGTTCTCTCTCTCTCTCTCTCTCTCTCTCTCTCTCTCTCTCTCTCTCTCTATATATATATATATATATATATATATATATATATATATATATAGTGACCCTAGTCATGTTGCATGCTTGGGTTATTGCTTAAGAATTTAAACTATTTATTCCCAAAATACCCTATTCCAATGGATTACATGCAAGTTTGAGACCATCTGTTTAGGCTGCGTTTGGATGCACAATTGAATTGAACTGCAAACCAATTCAATAAAGTGGAACTGACCAAATTGTAGTCGCTTTTGTAAGACGAAGCTCTGAATCTCAATTGATGCAAATGAAATTTATGGGTTACTTCCGCACTATGAATACTATGAAGGCCAATTCAATTTATTTGTTTCTTCTTGATTGAACTACGTTTGCAATTCAATTAAGTTGTGCATCCAAACACAACCTTAAATGTGTTACCTTTTATTTGTAATTGTACCATCTATTCTCTAAACACCCTTGCTCAGATTTTCTCACTTGCATTCGACTATTTACACCATTGGGACGGATGTTACTGACTTTTTTTTTTTTATTTACAAGTTGTGGTGTCTCATCCATTGTACATGTGGAATGCATAGACGGCAATTGCAACGTCATAAATCATGGGCCCCACTGTGGGTGGACTGGAGCACACAGCCCAAATTTCTCACCAATTTGACAATATTAACCATCTGATTTCTCGCACTGAATTTGGATACTGACTAATCTATTTGTGCCCTTCATTTGATAGCCACTGTAGAATGGCTGGATAGGATAGTTAGATTAGCCTGACTGTCGGGCTATGTTCCATCTATGATGTGGATGCTCTTGATGGACCCTTATGGTGGATGAGATGACAGATTTTAGGAACTGGTGGTGAACTATTACCCCAGCCTTGTCCTTTATCATTAGTCTTATATTGCCCTCATGCTCAGATTGTAGATTGTCCCATCTGTGGTGGGGCCCACTGAATAAACCATAGTTCAAAAACTCTGAGACTCAACTTGGAACTCAACCGAGTCAACTTGACATGGCTAACTTCTGGGGTAGAGTTTGTCTTGTAAACTCAATTTGTACAAGACTCATGCATGACTCATCCTTTTACTCCCCTGACTTGCTGTCTACTCGATTGGCATGCTCCGACTTGTGCCGATTCACTCAATGAGTCACATTGATTTTATTTTTCATTTTTAAATAAAAAATAATAGAGATATTCGAACCCGATGGATGATAACCATGTCATGTTTTCTCCTCGCTTTGGTGCATGTGTGTAGTGGATGATGGGATTCTTGAGCTTTTGGCACCGTGTCGAGGTGCGCTCCACAAGGGTTACCGTCCTACCTTGGCATGTCTTTCTTGGTCTCTACACATATGGCTTGGCCGTGGTCACTGCCGAGACGGGTCTACTAGAGAAGCTGACATTCTTACAAACGAAGCGGAACGTGTTGAAACATTCACCTGAGTCTATGGTCGTGAACAGCTTGGGATTAAGCCTCGCCTTCCTCGGTGGCATTGTGATATTAGCTGCCATTTCTCCTAAGTATCAGAATCCAAAACCAATACATTCAGACGGTAAGCGGGTTTCATTGTAGATAATCATAATCGGATGAGGTTTTGCAATTATACAAAGTTGTTTTGTGCCTTTTTTCTTTTGATTTTCTTTCATGGTTTTGTTTATGAGGTATTAGAGAATGCAGTAGGCCACACTCAGGTTTTCAGTTTGGGCTAGTGGGGCACATGGTTCAGTGGTCCAAACTGTTGTATTGTGGGCCCTGTTGTGGATTGCACACACACACACACACACACACACAAAATCCCAGATAGGGAAATCCTAACCGTGCAATTGGTGATCAGTACTTAGACAGTTAGGAAAAAAAATGCAGCTAACGGGCTTGGATTCAACCACGAAAGGTCCACCGTATCAGACATATCAGCAACCAAGCCTGGTGAATGTCCTGTTTTATGGCCATCTGATGTGTGGCCCACATTTATGTAGTCCACCTAATAATTGCACGGTTGGTTTCTTGCCTTGCCTGTCATATGAACGGTTTGGATCATGGAAACCGTCGGCTTGTACAAACTGAAAACCGGAGAATACTATTTGAACTCCGGGCCCAAGCTTGAAAGAAAACAGAAATGTTGCATGGTAAAAAGTGGCCATTGACCCAGACCATCCGTTTGATGGTCCACCTATTGGATGGGCACCATTAACTGATTTTTTTATTTTTTTATTTTTTTAAAATCATTCCAATAAATGGTCTTGTCTATCCAAAACGAGGCTTGATCAGCATGGTTTTTAGGCATTTGGCCCTAAGAGATATCACTGATTGAATGGATGGGCGGTCTAGATCGATGCTTATTGGAAAGATTGATGGTGCAGATGGTTTATAAATTTTTTTATTTTTATTTTTTTCTCTTTTGGGGTGTTTTCTCCTCCTTTTTGATTTGTGTTCCTTTCAGGCTTTGCTCTGGATAAGTAATAAGAGAATCAGTCTTTTTCTTTGCTTTTCTATTCTAAAAAAAGAAAATAAAGAAAAAAGAAAAAAAATTGTGGTTGTACCTGACACAAAGAAGATTGTCAATCCACCGTCCAATTGCGATGGGCCACACTTGTTTGAATAATGGATGGTTAGATGGGTAACATAGGTCAACTTGATCAGCATATTTTATTCGATACTGGTAGGAGAAGAACCCACCCGACTAAGTATTGTTTAAAAAATAAAGGAGAGAGGAAGCAGAGCCAAGTCAAGATGATACAGGTCAACCCCTTATGCTAAAGATCTTATGAATGGTCCATCTGTTTGATTGAACTGACCTGATTTTTGGGTGACTATTTTACTTCTAATGATCCATTTAATCAAATGACTCAGCTTGAGTTGGCTTAGTCAGCAGGCGTGGGACATGATTTGAAGTGAGTTTCCTAATGATCCTGCCCAAAATCTTATCGTGTCGGTTGGGCCGAGTTTCAAGAAATGGTAGATTTTGTTTGGTCTTCATGTAGGCTATCGGAATCGCCAACGAGACCTACAATTTGATTTTTTTCATTTGGAATATGCATCATTTCATTCGCCATTTACTTCTAATGATGGACCCAACACTTAAGACCCAAGGCGGAGCGTAGCCGAAGCCTGAAATGTGCCTATTAGCATGAGCCTGAGAGAATTGGTTGGCCAGGGCTTCACCCAACCCGGCCCAGCTTGAAAATTGACAAAATCCTAATATTCCTAATCTATCTGTTAATCAAACGGAACCTACTTGCACAAAGAAACAAACATTTCAGAGAAATGAAACCAATGGTCTGTGTTCGAGATGAATGGGTTGCCTAACTGATGATTCGATGGAATATTTGTAGGGTATAACACATGAAATCAGGCTGGGCTGAAATGACTTGTGGCCAAACCCAACAAAAAATAAAATTGATTGGGCCATGTATGTGAGGCACAGGCTGGCCCAGTGGTAAAGCTAGTGGGTCTAAGCCCATATCAAAGTTGGGTCGGGGTTGTTGGGTTAGGTAGGCTACCACTCATATTTTACTTTACCTAATTACCTAAATGCCTTTTCTTTAGATAAAAACTTTTTTAAGTTGTGTGGTTGTGAGAAGTTAATTGCATGGGAAATTTTGCCTTTAACTACTGGCACTATGACCAAGGAAGGATGTGAGGTCGAGCACTGTCTTCCTCGAGGGGTAACTGTTCTGAATTCATGGAACTTCTCTAAACTCTTCACAGAAACTTTTTGAACCCACGAGGAAAAAGCAATAAAAATAAATTCTATAAAATTCGTAATTTGATTGATGAATTGACTAATCTGTATGTGCCTGTTACATCATTAATATAGAAAAAAAAAAACTAAAAATTCGTAATTATCAAAAATAGCAAATTTCTAACTCTAGTAAAAATCTTAATTCTACTAAAACTCTTCTAAAGCTCAATTTCTAAAAATAAAAATTTCAAATAAACTTTTCCTAAAAGAGTCTTAGCATAATTATAAGTTATTTCTGAAAAAGGAAAAAAAATCTAAAACTCTAAAAATAGAAAATATTAAAAGAAAATCAGAATTATTAAAAATAGTAATTTTTTTCCATAAAAATTCATTTTTGACTTGAAAGCGCACATTTTTTAATGAAACAGACAGATGCGACCTACCATGACCTGTTTCAGTAAAGATTGATAGGTTGTGCACCCTGTAACAATATCCGAATCAAAAGTTACGATCAATTTGCGGTCCACCTTCTTTTGGGCCAACCATGCTATGAACTTATTTGTAACAAGTTCTACATCACATTATATGTAACAAGAAAATGATAAGAATGAAGGGTTATGATTCGATGATGAGGCCCCCTCATTTGAGGTGGCCGAAAACATGTGAAAAAATGGGGTGGACAACACATTTTTTTTTTTGGATTTGGATCATTCACCAGGTAGGGGGGGACCTATGAACATGTCAAGGACCAAAATAAAATATAAGAAAGATTGGCAACTCAGAACATGTGGTGTAGTGGGTGCCTGAATAAAATGTAAGATATCACCTGAATTTACAAGGCAGAAAAAAATAGAAATAATCATTGTCTTTTATAAAAATAGTTATTGAATTCACAAGGTAAACAAATTTTTAAAGAAAATATATTATTTAGAAATATGAATAAAGTATGAACAAAATATGTTTACAAATTCTTTCATATGACTTGAATAAATCCAACCCTAAATTCATGACTTTTTGGAAAAAAGTTTCTAAATAGTAAATGACTTTTAACTTTATTTGAACTATCTCATATGAGAGAAATAAGGATTTTAAGCTATTTAGGATTCTCCAAACCTTAAAATGCTTTAAACATAGTAAACTCATAACTTGCTGAAAATTTTTTTAAACTAAAAATGCAAAATCAATTCCTAAAATGATTTTACTTTGAAAAACTGCTTAGAGCTAATAGAAAGTTCTATGAAACTCATTTTTCCTCTTCCACACTAAGAGTAGGAGTGTCTTAAAACTAATTTATACTAATATTTTTAAGACTCTAGTGAAATTTGTGGGAGGTTCAAAGTACTTTACTTTTTTTAATTGTCATTTAAAAAAAAAAATGAAAGTATGGGTTTGCTAAAAAAAAGTTGATATTTTATTTCATCAAATTTAAATATATTTGTTAAAAATTAGAAGGATAGGGAAAAAAAAAGAAGATTAAATGCTTGAAATTGATCCATAAAAAAGAGTACATCATGAAAGAATTCAAGGATAATCTAAGTGAGTATGCCATTAAGAGTCGCTACGAGGACGATTGAATCATAAATTACTTTACATAAGTTACTTATGCTTTGAGTAACTTATCTGGCTTTCTACTTATTCAATAAATAAGTATATTTAATAAACAATGTACTTATTAGTCAAAAAGTTCAAAAAGTTAAAAAATATGCTTTGCTTCCAACATCACATAAGTACTTATTTCTCAAGTTTGTTTGATTCACCTTTAATATCCACTATCAATTATATGGGCCCAACCTTTGATGTGGACCATTCGTTATATTATGCCCACCTTAGCCCCATCGTCAATGTGAAATGTCCAATATGTAAGGCCTAGCTTTAATGTGGTCTATCCACCTTATGAGTCCCATCTTCAATATGAGCTATCCATCATGCGAGGCCTACCTTAGATGTGGGTCATTCATCATGCAGGCCCACATTTTATATGGACTATTTATAACGCAGGGCTCAACTTCGAAGTGGGTCGTCCATCAAATGGGGCCCACCTTGGATGTGGGTCATTTATCACTAGAAGCCGACCTTCAATGTGAAATGTCCTCATGTGAGGCTCATCTTGACATGGTTCATCTATCATGTGGGGCCCACCTTTAATATCTGCTACCCATCATGACGAGCTTACCTTTGGTGTGGACTGTCCATCATGAGGGCCCCACTTTCAATCCGGCCTTTGATCATGCGGGGCCCTCTTTGGATGTCAGCCATTCATCATTAGGGGCCAACCTTTGGTGTGGATTGTCCATTATGTGGGCTCACCTTGATGTGGGTTGTCCATTATGTGGGCTCACTTTGATGTGGGTCATCCATCATGTGTGGCCCACCTTAATGTTATTGTCCGTCACGTGGGGCCACGTTCCACATCTACAGCTCTTCATGTGGATCCACCTTTGATATGGACTGTGGGGCCCAACTTGATGTATTTGTTGAATATCCACACTGTCCATCTATTTTTTTCATCTCATTTTAGGAATCTATCCCAAAACTTAAGAAGATCCAAATCTCAATTGGACCACACCACTAGAAACAGTCACAAATGACCATTAAAAACTTTTTGTGAGCTGGATGGTAAATGAAAAGTTTGGAACTTAAGAAGATACAAATCTCTATTTATGTGGATCAAGCTGATATCCCAAAACTTAAGAAGATCCAAATCTCTATTTACCATTCAGCCAGGTCTTCTTGACATTATCAATAGGTTGGATGGTAAATAAACATTACGAAAACCTTACGATGGGTCCTTTGGAACTTTTAATAGTGAAGCACTCAAACACCACTGTTTCCTGTGTTGTGGTCCACCTGAGATTTGGATATGCTTAATTTTTCGGTCTATATCCTAAAATGGCCTGTAGAAACATATGAACGGTGTGGATATACAGAATATCATCAAGGTGGGCCTCACGGTAAGGGTAACAACACCTAATCCGCTCCCCATCCCTAGGAGTGTCAATGGGCCGGGCTCGGGCCTGCAAAATCAAAATTTTGAATAGAGCCAGCCCGACGGGCCGTCCCAAAACAGTTCAAAATACAGGACGAGACCAACCCTAGGCCCGGCACATTGACAGCCCTACAGTGGTACCCCTAAGTATATTAGATCTCTACCAATAGAATTTGTATATTAGATCTCTACCAACGAATCATTTTTTATCATTCAATCAGAGTAATCTTTGGGCTATGACCTATCTAATAGTTGGCCCCACTATTTCTACGGTTTGATCTGGTGTATGCGTACCCCAAGTGTACAATAGCTGTATGCATGCACATGTACCATCACACCCTGTTCTGGGTGGTTGGGCCACACGAGTAATGGGCCCGGGCCAAGTTGCTTAGAGACTTAACGAGAAATCTCACTCAGTAGCCTTCGGCTTCATTCTTAAACCTGAGTTAGGTTGTGGTATAACAGGTCAGGTTAGTTGAGCCCAACCCAACTACCATTCAATGGGTCGGCTTGGTTGGGCCATATGAATAATGGGTCATGGGTCGGGTTTGTCTAGCCTTCATGGCATCAGGCTCGGGTTTGTTTATATTTCATATCAAGCACAAGGTCAATACCGTGCTCCGGGTCCAGCCTTTTACATTTCGGGTGCTGGCCGGATATGGGTTAGGGTTGTGTATCGGTTACATTATCAAAGCCCAGTTTAAAAAATGGATTGGGCTATGGCTGCTTTTTGCCCAATTGATATGTGGGCTGACACAGACCCAGCCCATCATATCAGATGTGAATAGCTGATTTTGTGGGACAAGGTGGGCCCCACGTGGCATCACCAATCGTTTGTTTTGGTTCCTAAGGCTCATAACTTGCTCATGTAGTAAAAGCTATCACTTGATAGAAACTTCAGGGCCCACTGCTTGATCGGTACTGTCCATGAGCCTCACCAGATGAATGGTCCTGAACTGAGGGATCAGCATAATTTACTGTGGCCCAGCTGATTACTAAGACCGTCCTTTCCCTCAGGTTTTAAACGAGCTGTGACTTGTTAAGCCCACGATCCATTCATGCTTTGGGCTTGAAATGTAAATGGGCCTACACTATCGGCTAACCCGACTCGATCCAGTTTTGAAATAGACCTAACCCGAACTCGACCAGACTTGGTACGAGTCCAGCATGTCTGACCCCATCCGAGTCCGGGTCTGGCTTGGACTAATCTGGACCGAGTCCAACCCAGTCACAAGTATTGGGTGGAGTTGGCACCGAGTCGGGTCAGCTGCAGCGGGTATCCACGGGCTGAAATCACAACTCAAAACCTAGGTGAACCTGCCAGAATTGCAGCCTCTCCATCAGCTACACGGCATCTTACACACACACGCACACACACACACAAGTCGGGTTTTGAATTGAGTCAAGTCAGTACCGAGTTAAATTTCATGTTGATTCGAGTTGAATTACTGGGTGACCCATACTCAACTCGGTTTGAGTTTGGAATGGACAAAGTCTACTTGGTTTGGATCTAGTCGGGTCTGAACGAGTCAGACGAGTCAAGCTTGTCGAAACTAAGCCCAACCCCAGCTCATTTTCGGGCTAGCCCAAGGGCCAGGCCCGGGCTTGAACTCGGTCCCAGTGCCTAGACTGGGCCAGGCCTTTTCAAATGGTTAAAGGCCTGGCCCACCCGTTTGCCCAATCCAATAATCAAGTGGTCCACACATAAAGATTGTGCAGTTTAAAGAAACCAGTCAGATCCCATGTCATGTTTCATTGATCTGAACCATTTATTAACTGGGACCACATATATAAATCATAAACGGGCTAGAGCCGGCTCAGGTGATGACAGTGCTAAACATAGGAGTGCCCGAAACATGGACCTTGTTTCAATACGGTGAGTTAGGGTGGGACCATTGTCTTTCTTGATGGAATCTCCGTACATTTGATAGAAATCAGATTCGGACAAAGATCTTCACCATTTCTAGACCATCCATATATAAGTTGGGGCTTAACGTGAATATTGCCCTGGCCAAATTCGTGCCGTTCCACTCAGCAGGGTGGACCCCACCTGTATGAGAAAAATGGACGGTTGGTAAAAGGAATCACTCATGGTCCACATCCAACGTGCTCATGTCGCACCTGATGAGGTAACTGGCCTACTTTTGGGTCTGGCAATATTCGGTGTACCTCACTCAACCAACGGTCCTGATTTCGCATAGATGCCGGAATCTGAGGCACGTTCTACATTCCTCACCTACGCACCACCGGTCCAAAGCCTGTCCAATCAGCCCATGTGACTCCAATCCAAGCCCAAGCGTGTACGGATATGTCGGTAATGGGCCCACTCACACTAAAAGACCAACTACGGCCCAACAAAATTGTTGCGTATGGGCCTTATCCGGCCCAAAATTGATCAAATCCACGTTTTCATGTAAATGTTCCTAATCCATCCATTCATCAAGTGGGCCATACATGCACAACGAAAAATACACCTAGAAAAATGAAATCCAAGGTCTACATGCAAGATGCATGTGTTGGATGAGGATTCGGACCGCGTCTTGATGATAGAACATGTGATAAAATGACTTCGAGCCCACGCCCGGTTAACCGGCCGAGCTGATAAGTCCATATAGCGGTCCGGGAGGGACAAGTGTAGGCTGGGCCAGGGCTAACTTTTGAAATCATGGTTATAAGACTGACCGGTCCCAGCCGATGCAAACTCGGTTCGACCCAATGCAGTCCGACACCATGAGCCACCTACTCGATTCATCTTTGATTCGACCCGACTTGGCTGCGTCGCGAATCGAGTCAAGACCCAATGATTCAATACTCGTATGGGAATTGGATTAGGCTGGGCTAGCTCACCATGCATTTAAGAGACATAAGGCCCATTATGTTATTAGGCCTAATGTCAGGCCCAAGTGGGCCCCACCGAAAAGCAGTCCGTCCATACATGACGCATAGTACTACTGCATCCACGTGTCTTGTTGTGGATCGATCAAATGTCTATCCAATCCAGCCATTGACAAGCACAAGCAAAACATCAAATCTAATGATCTCTGGGACCATGATTGTGATGGACCATGTGCAATTGATTTAATTGGAATCTAAAGCCATGAAAGGACTGCTACGACTGCTAAAGTGAGAAAAAGCTTTCATAGGTGCAGAGCCTGGCCCACCAGCAATCAAGGCACTAAGGCCACACACTCTCAGCCAAGCCATCAATCCTAGCTAACCCACTCAGCCAGCAGTTACACAGAAAGAGTACTTAGTCTAAAAAAGATATGGATATCCAACCAACTATACCTTTCCATTTTGCATGCGTGATTTGATAAGTCATATGCATCGTACATGCCAACATGGCACACAAATCTGTGATCTAAACCATTCATGAGGTGGGCTGAAGCTGGAAACTAAATGGGTTCGATTCATCACGTGCAATGGACGTGTAGATTGCATTTTCCAACTCCCACATTTAACTAATTACATGTGTGGCCCATCTGATTTTTTGTCCGGGGCATGTCCGTGATGGGCCTCGCCTGATGAACGGACCAGATCTTGTATTCGTACGTGCCATGTCATGGATCACATGTTCGGTTGCTGACCGTGCGAATCGCCTTGCAAAAAATGTATGGCCCACCTTATTTCTGATGGTGGCCTTCCACACTACTCTTGCCAAGACACAAAAAGCCATAAATGATTAGAAGTCCTCCCAACTCCCACTTACAAAGGGCACCCTTCCTTTTCCATCCAAAGCATTTTTGAGTGTACAAATGAAAGAGAGTGTCCAAACGACAAGCACAAGCTTCTAGGAGAATCCCCCCCTCTCCAGGTGGGGCCCAGACCCGAAAAGATGTACATATCCATTCGGGACCATGTATCGGGTTGGAGGTGGGGCCCACTTTCAATGGAATGTCTACTCAGCATTTCGGGTCCGTGGCTCACCTACAGCTAAGGGTTGTAGGGGAATCCCATGCACTTACAACTAAAATGATGAGACACGGTTCCATGCCTAGGGCACAACTGATGTAATGGGTGGGGCCCATTCATGGGTAGATCTGTAGGTTGTGGGACACATGCCCTTGTGCGCTTCTTTATTTGTGGGGCATGCCCTAGCTATATGGGACATCTTTAAGAGGAATTATTTGATACATGGCCCATGCATCTTCGCGAGTCTTTTATGACAAGTGGGTCCCATCCCATGGGTCGGTAACGGGTAACCCGACCGTTTAAATGAACTATGCCTCAAAATTTTATTTGGCAGGACAATCTTAGCCTTTTAATCGTCCTCGGATAGACGGTTACTCACAGAAATTACAAAATAGACGGTCCATATTCGACCCCTATTTTCGATCATTGGGATCTCTCCATTTGGGATTTTTTTTTTTGGGTGAAAGCTTTATTAAGGATGGGACTTAGTAGACCAGTGGTCCGAATTAAAGAACCATGGGACCCACTTGTAAGAAACAAAAAGTTGTGTATGATATAATTCACCATGCTTTGGTGGGTCATATACCATCACATCCTAACCTAATGTTCATCGTTTTGTCTTTGACGTAATGGATGCATGGATAAAACAGAAAAGAATATCAGTTTCTTCTCAAACATAGGTCTTGAATTTAAAAGGAGAGAAAAATCTTTAAAATGAGAAATATAATTAATATCATTGAATGAAGTACTGCTTATACAGTTATACTGTACATCTGATGACCTTATATAAGTAAAGAACCCTTGAATTATAATTTGACTTGAAATAGTACACATTTATGAAAAAATTATTAACTAACAAAAAAATGTCCAATCCTATTAAAACTCGTAAATAATTCTTAATAACAAAAACAAAGAATCGCGATTATAATAGGACTTTTAAATTATTAAAAATTGAAAAAAATATAAAACTTATTAAAAATAGTTAGCTTTAACTTGAAACCTTAATTCCGCAAATCCTTTTGGGGCTAACGAAACTTGAATGATTGATAAGGATGTCAAGCTTGTCGATAGCTTTTTAATAGTATATTATATATAAGAAATAGATAATCAGCCAAAGAGTTATAGTTGTTAAAAGCTATTATGGGTGCTTCGGTCAATTGTGCCTAATCAGGGACCCTCCATTGAGTGATCCTTTACTTGTCCTACATCAATTCCCTTCACTTGAAGAGAACTTGTCCTCAAGTTAATCGGTGGCATCCTGATGCACAATATCTAAACAAGTCTATGACGAGAATGTTTGAATATCACATGGCCTCGGGAAAATTAACAACATAAGGATGAACATGGATCTTCATGAGTATTTAATAGGGTTCGGTCTTTTTGTTTTTCTACTTGTTATATGCTTTTGTTTGGAAGCACTCTTTTTTTTTGAAAAAAAATTTTAGGTGAACCATTACTAGATCACCTTATTATAACACTTTAAAATACTAGAACAGTTACACTTGTTGGGTAAGAATCTGCTTATAAAATCTTTTGGAATAATCTCCTTGAGTTCTTTTTTCAATGGTGTTAATTTTTCTACATTGATTATAGGCTCTATTCCAGCCATCAAAACAAAAGACTACCCCTCCGTTTGGGAAGCATCATCATATCATTATGCCACATTCCCAGGGGCAAGGGTAATCTCCTTAAAACTTTAAAGAAGATATAAATGTTATCCCTACCTTTATGGATAAAAACAACATTACATTATCATGGTCGTCCAAGGATCCTATGGTATTCTTCCAAAGGGTACACATTATATACAACATCTTTTTATTATTCATTTTTATAGATGGAGAAGTGAACTAAGCATTAATTGCCTAGTAACCTTAGTTTTCTTGACCTTCTTGATCTAGTCAATTATGTATAATAAATCGTGTTTTTCTATCTTCACTAGTAACTTGTCTACTACCGTCTGAGAAACTATGTTTGTCCACCATTGTCTGAGAAACTATGTTCTTACTACTGCTTATATCTATAACCGCATCATAGGTTTTTTGGCTGATTATGCACATGGTCTTCAAGATATTATGTCTATGTAGGCCCCCATCTTTGGAATTTTCATCATGCTTTCTTTGTTGGAGGATAATCTCATTCACCTCCTCATTGCTAGACTCATCATCAATGTGTTGGGGTCTGTAATTAATATGACACGTGTGCTAGACCTGTTAGACCACAAATTGGCGATTGTGAGCCCCTCTAAATAGACTTTGCCAAACCGTGCAATCATCGTATGTATCTTCTATATGTATTGTTGGTCTTCTTATTAGAAAGTCTTAAACTTTGCCTAAAGTAATATTGATTTCCGAACAGATCACTCACAAGATTGTCACGTCCTAATTTACCATTGGGCGGGATGACCTAAGGAACTCAGAAAGAAAATGTGTTTAGTTTATGAATAGAAAAGAGATGAGATCATCTTCTTCTTAAAAATAGTCATTGAATCCATGATGATAGAAAAATATTTTAAAATAAGAAATATAATTAATAATATGAAATGAAGTGCTACTTACAGTATATCCGAAGACCTTCTATAAGTATTAAATAAATAAAAAAAAAAACCTTAAACCTTAATTTGACTCTAAGGGCTCATTCGAATACCATCAAATAGGTTACTTTTCCAACTTATAACAATAGATATAGAAGTAACTTATTTGAAATAAGAAAGTTTGGCTTTATGATTAGTTATAAGTAACCTTTTTTAACTTAAAAGTACCTAATCACTTCAATTAATTTTTAAATTTTTCTGCTTTTCGTAAGTTGTTGAAGAGAGGCATAGGAGACATGAAAGAAGGGAGAAGTTGATAATTACATTACCAAACATATACTTGCTTATCATCTTAATAAGTAAAAGCTATGATAAGTTACTTGTGGCATAAGTAACTAACCTTAAATACTTATAATCCAAACGAGTTCTAAATAAGATATTTCCTTAAAATAGTAAAAAAATACGAATAATATTTTTTTTTTAAATTTTATAATCATACTAAAACTTGTAAACAACTTTTAAATGACTAAAATAATAACTTTGAATTATAATTGAACTCTTCAGATTATAAAGTAGTAAAAATTTGGATGGCCGAGTAACCTTAGGGATTGGTAAAGGTAAAACTCAATGATAGCTTTCCAATAATACATTGTAGACCAAAACATATATCAAACACTTATGCCATCAGAAGCTATAGTGTGCGTTCTGGCTATTTTCTCTTATCTGAGCCCTTTCACTGCATCATTTCGTACTACAATAATTTGAATTGCCACTATTCTTTTCATTTCATTCCTAACTTGTGAAACAATGTGTAACCATCCTAACCATTCAAATTGCGGGTCCTATTATAGATGGATCATATCTCTAAAAGTGCACTCACATTAAGTAATCCTATCCATCCAATTAGTGTATATTAAATGAATGGTTAAAAGTAAGATAATGATAGGTACAAACTCCAATGGAGATGTGAGATGGTTAATATTATCTTCTGAGTTCAACTTTTCAGGCATGCTCCATCCACAGTTGCATAAGCTATTTGGACTGCCTGGATTGCCTTACAACTGTGCCACGTGTACATTTGAAGAATCACCTCATGAAATGATGTAGTTGACAATTTTAAGAGTGGGAGCTATAACGTACACATCAGATGAGTGTAAGATGCCCAAACCGTTCAATCATCATAGATCTCCCTAGATTGATATTAGATAAAGCATCATAATGATCGGACAATCCCAACCTTGTAAAAATGTTACAAAAATGATTAACTGAATTTTAGTGATTTTATACATCATCACTTAAATGTTTATCGTTGTCTGATAGATGATGAACGAACGGCTAGGGATGATCCTATCAGTCCATGACCCACAGTTGAAAAGCACGGGAAGTTTGTATGGCTAGGATTGTCAATTCTACTCGATTTCAACCCACTAATTAAACGGTCCAGATCCAACCCTACACTTGCCACCTGTCAGTTATAAGCAGCGGACACTGGCCCGTAATAATAGCCTTCGTCGACCGTCCAAAAGAAGGACATTTATCGGAGAGTTACGACCGTCCGATAGGTGAAATTTTCCGGATAAAGCCCATCTGAGACGTACCCAATACAACGTACGGTCAGATTGGGCAGATCTAAACCATAAAAATTACACAAGGGCTTAACAAACCTTCTTATTTAATGTGGACAGGGTTGACATAAAGCAAAATAAACAAAATCAGGACATGTTTCAATCGTATTCAACATCTTTGTATTCCATAGCGAATAAAATAAATAAAAATAAAATTATTTTAAATTGCAATCTGAGCTGTCTTTTAGAAATTACAATCCTAGCTTGAAATGAGTCCAATGCCACCATTTTCAGGGAATGTTCTTCACATGGGTGGAATTTCAATTAAAAAAGAAAAAGAATAAAAAAGAAAAGAAAGATAAACAAAAGGGGGTTACTTGAAATTGTGGCATGCACTTAAAAATTGCACACGTGTCATGCATAGAGAACTGAGTTTAAGCCGTACAAATCGTGGGTCCCACTGTAGATAGTTGATGACCAGAAATAAGAACGATTGGATGATTCTAACCATTGACCAACAGATGTTTGCTTATTAATTTGAGGCCCTTGGCTATTTTTCATTTTAAGCTTCTGTTAAATGTACGCTGATTAGCGCCTTAGGAACATCTTTTAGTTGTAATGATTCGTTCGTTGCCCATATAAGGCTGGATCTATGCTTTGGACGGTTTAGATTGAGCTATGTGCATACCACGTGCGAAATTTCTATATGCATGTGTATGGATCATCGTACTCTGCCGGTGTAAGAACAAGAGCACAAAATCAAGGGTGATGAAAACGATCTAGCTAGGACCTGTCCCCTGAAGAAAATTATCTCTTATCTTTTATTTCATCTGATTAGAATACTTTAGTGTTTCTTAATGTGCTCACCTTATCCTTATCCTACGCCCTGGCCATGGCTCGAGAATGGACGGGCCTCGTTGTCTGAGCAATGCCCACGTGTAAGCCTCTCAGCGGCACGAAAATAGCCGCCCACTTCGCGATGTGTTGGGAAGCCATTCGGGTCCGCCCCCGATTCACGTGTCAAATCTCTTTACCAAGAAATAAAATAAAAGTTTAATTATTAGTCAAATCACTCTATAAATAATAAGATTGGTGGGCCCCACATGTATTAGCTCTAGCCAGGAGAACTCTCAGATGGGGCGATCCTAACCATCCAATCACACACCGAACATGAACCCTTGCTCAATTTTTTTTAAATTGCTCATGTTAGAATATGGATTGGATGGTTAGATCCGTCCATCTTCTGCAGGTTTTGTTGCTACAACTAATCCATGGTGGGGCCAACCGGATCTGGTGAAAGGGACCAATCAAGACAACTCAAATCTTTTAAAGAGATTAGCTAATTAAATTAATGATACAGTCTCTAGCATGCAAAGCTCACCGTCTTTCTGCCAATCAGTCATACGTGCACCGTCCATTGATCCTGATGCAGTGGACCATCTAACAAGTGGGTCAGCCAGATTTTCACACCAAGATATTTTCATGATGATTCCCACCTTTTTGACGGCTCTGATTTCCCATCCATGTGACACATTGTACAGAAAATGGGCACCCCATGTGACCGTTCTTCTAGAGTAATATAACAACGTTGCCTATGGTGGGCCACACCCAAACAATGGATCAGTAGCATACAATATCTTCTGATATTTGGACGTGATTAAATATATCATTTTTGACGGTTTCGTTCTATTGATTTAGAGTACATACATTGTATCTGGGACCTACCAATATGGAATTATTGACACACGTACTAATAATGCAACGTTTAGATTTAAATTAGAGGAAGAATCCATTTAAAACATCCAAAGATGGGAGACATTTTCACAGCCTTCAGATCTTAATAATCGGACGGCTGGTAAATATGTGGGCCACAACCCAACAACCAGTGGAATGTGTGGACCACCATTGTAACTAATCTGTCGGACAGGATATCAGAATTATTATGGGAAGGAAATGTTTCTCATTGGATTATTTCTTTGTTGAGATCGGTCCCTCTACAACTATTGTAGAATATGCTTCTTCTACAATGTTCTGTGTGGGCCCACATCTTATCGGTCCATGAGGTGGGCCCCTTCAATTTCACAACCTCAAAGTCCGTGGATCACACCATAGAGTGTAGATGGGATGGGGACGGCCGATGAAAACTTCCGGGGTGTGTATGGGACCCACTATGTTTTGTATACGCTATTCATTCCATTCATTAGGTGAGATATACCAGGATGAGATGTTAGTCAAAAACTCAGGCCATTCCAAAACTCATGTGAGCCACACCATTTGATTTTATATATTTTAGGCGTAATTTTACATGGTGTATCTCACTTGAGTTTTACATCAGCGGGAATTTAAGGCTCAATGGAAAAAATGATTGGAAAAACTTGATGGACGGAGTGGATTTCATGCTTACATCACTGTGGGGCCCACACACAACTTAGTAGAACAAGGATATACTCCAAAGGTTGTAAAGAAACCTGCAAGGATAGACTATAAACTGGAAAGTGAGGTTTCGTAGCCGCACACGCACCTTTACATGTAGCCCACGTGCCAACATTGCAACTGTAGGGGATCATCTTAGCAGTGCATAAGGTGGGCCCCACCGTGAAGATGACCTGGCACAATCAAAAGAACTGGTCAACTGGTACAGTGGTCCGCCCCCATATGGTAGGAACGCGACAGACGTCCATACTTCAAAAAAGCTCACCAACGGTCCACGTTTTACGTACATTTTCTGGCCCGAGTGAGGAAACTAACCTGATTTTGCACGTGGTTGGGGCATCCTCCTTTTAGAGATCCGACGTGCTTGGCCAGATTGGCACGTGTTGCGTGTACGGTGTATGTGTGGGACAAGTTGCTAATCTTGCGTGATGTCAGGACCATACTACTTTCGATTTGCACCGCCGTTTATGGTGACTCAACACCCTACACGTGGAATGCGAGTCAATCGACGCGGATTAGATACTGATAGGTTGAGCAGCCAGACTCACTACTGAAGTGACGTCACCAAGTTCTGTGGGGCCCACCATGATGTATGTGTTATATCCACACCGTCCATCCATTTGGAGATATCATTTTAGGGCATGAGAAAAAGAATTAGTCAGATACAAAGCTCGAGTGGACCCCACCACAGAAAACAGTGGAGAGAGTGACTTCCACTATTAAAAATTTCTAAGGGCCACAAAAGTTTTCGATCAAGATTAAATTTGCTTTTCCCCTTCTTTCATATCTGTCTTAACTTATAAACAGGTCGGATCTCAGATAAAATCATAGTGGACCTTAGGAAAGTTTCAACGGTGGGCATCCTTCTACCAACTGTTTTCTGTGGTGGGGTGTACTCCAGATTTGGATCTGACTCATTCTCTATCTCATGCCTTAAAATGATCTCTCCAAATGGATGGACGGTGCAGATACAACACATACATCATGGTGAGCCCCACCGAACTTGGTGACGTCACTTCAGTAGCGAGTCTCGCTACTCAACCTGGCAGTATCTGATCCGCGTCCATCCATAGACACCCACCCAAAGCCAACTTAAAATAGTTCTTCGATTTTAATGAAGCTCATTTAAAAAGCATCAATGTTGCTTGCTACTCACCGTATAGCCATCCAACCGTATAAGTTGGACAGTGTATAACTCAGGTAGTTCTCGTAGATAGCCGATGGACTGGATCAATCCATCAAGGGTCCACTAATCAAATCCTAATCAAATCACTGGGGCCTAATAAATCCACTTCTGGCTAGTTTGAAAGATTTCAAAAGTCCGAGTTGACTAGCTGGTGAGATTTTTAGCAATACCAAAAGATAATTAACGGATTGGATTGGTAGGCCCACTAGTTCTTTAGATCGGATGTTGGCTAAGATAATTAACGGATCAGATTGGTAGGCTCACTAGTTCTTTAGATCGGATGTTGGCCAATCATTCAACGTGTACAAGAGTTATGAGTCAATCAAGATACATTTTCTAGGCTATAGTGGTATTGGAAATATATAAAAGTCAAGCGGAAAAAGCTCTTGGTAACTTCTACAGATGACCTTTAGATCCGATCAGCTAACTCTAAATCAGGAAAATGGCAAAACAGGGTTATAAACTTCACCCCTGAAAACATACAAGACACCTCGTGCGTTAGCTGATGTGTAGAAGAAAATGTAAATCCCACGAGAAACCCTTGAGGGCCCGTTTGGCCGGTCGGATTGGAAGGGATTGGATGGTACTGCAAGGGATTGGAAGTCAAATCCCGGGATTGGCCTGGCATGCCAAACAGAGTCGGTGATCTGATCCCAATCCCATGTATCTCAAGACAATCCGCTGACAACACCATCATTACATTTAAATCCCACCAAATCCACCCTCATCCTTCAAATTTGCCTGGGACGTGTTTGGTGTGAGGGATTAGAAGGGATGAGAAGGTTTAATACCGGGATTGGCCGAGCGCGCCAAACAGACTGGATATAGCAATCCAGGGATATATCAATCCCATGGATCTCCAGACAATCCACTAACAACACCATCATTACCTAGAAATCCATGCCATCCACCCTACTACCATTCAATCCCTTCCAATCCACCCGGCCAAACGGGCCCTGAAGGGGTGGTTGAGGAAAAGCATGGATATTAGCACAGGAAATGATGGCATGCAACAAAGGGAGTCTAGTGTGCTAAAAATAATACTTATGAGTACTGCATCATAGAGTAGTTGTTGAGAGTGGTACTAGGGTGGAAGACTATAAGGAAAGTCCGAAGTAGTTAGGGTTTACACTAAGGTGAATCCAAGCCGATGCATCGCTGCACAATTGCATGTGTTAGAATCCACTCAATCTCCTTGCATCTCGTAAGGAGTTGACCATGTCATTACTCTGTCTAAGAGCACAAATTGTGAAATTTAAAGAAGCTATCTAAAGTCGAAAAGTATATTGGAACTGGGGACATTTGACCATCCTTTTGTCACGAAAAGGGTGTCGGGTTTTCCCTTTTCTTTCTCACATTTCAAATAAATCTATACTCCAATCCATATATTACGAGGACATCCACAATATTTACATACATGCATCGCTTCTACTCTTCTACATCTTATTTTCTTTTACTTTTTATTTTGTCTACTTGGGTCCTGATACCCAACGAAGTATGGCTTAATGAAGTGACACTAAAGCTTTGTCAAATTCCCTAAAATCTGTAAAATCCTATAAATTAGAGACCATACGTTTCATAGGTGAAAAATGGTACATGACCCATTCTTTTTTCCGTAACCGATACCTTTATCCATAATCTATATAGTGAGGTTTAATCACAAGAGTCATGCGAGTGGAAGAATCTTGTGATATCCTCCGCCCCATGAGCGACTCTATATCTCTAGCTAGCCGTAGATTCAAAAACTTCATTAAGCTAGAGGCGACTCTAGTCTAAATGTTTTCTTTTTATATCTAAATTAATACCACCCCTAATTTCCCCCAATAAAAAAATGCATCTTGTACATAACCACCACACGTTAGGGGTGAAAGGAAATTCAGAATGAATCAAACACATGACAGAGAAAAAAAAACTTAAGTAACCACAAAGAACACAATGATTTTGCATGAAAAACTCTTGTGGGGAAAAACCTACAACACCAAGTGGCAAACAATTCACAATGAATAGAAAGTTACAAGAGGTAGAAAGACTTACCGATCCGAAAATCCTAGTTTTCTCCCTTCACGACCCTTTTGATCTTAAACTCTCATGTTTTTCACTCTTAGAATTAACCTTAATCCTACAATAACACCGTTTATATAACCCGGTTACAAAGTTAGAAATAAAACAACACACTTATGCAGAAGTCCACGAATTATCGATCGCACCTTCAATTGATGATGATCTTCGATCAATCGACGCCAAATGTTTGATTCGATCGAACATGCCCAAAAGTGTCCAACGAACAATCTCAAAATTTTGAAATTTTCTTGATCGATCAACAATTTGCTTGATTGATTGAAATTTTCTATTTCAACATCTGATTGAAGGCACTCAATCAATAATCTCCACCATGGCTTCAATCTTACATCTTTACTATAACAAGCTGTTATCTTTATCTCCAAATTTTTACACAATAGAATCACTATCGTCTCTTCTTGTGCGCACCCCGTCTTCATTCATCCTTTGCCAAGCCCAAAGAAGTTAAACAAAACTTAAACTTCTTCGCAGGAATAACCTTTGTTAGCAAGTCTTTTGGATTCTCACTAGTGTGAATTATCTCAAGAGTAACACTGCTTTCCTCTAACATTTGCCGAATAAATTGATGACATATATCAACGTGTTTAATTTAGGAATGGTCACTGAGTTCTTTGCCAAATTGATCTAGCTTTCGCTCTCACAATGTACAAGCACGACTTCTTGTTTGAAGCACCAACTCATTCATCATTCCTTTCAACCAAACTGTTTTCTTGAATGCTTTCATGACCTCCATATACCTGGCTTCAGTTGTGAAAAGAGAAATCATAAACTGAAGCTTCAACATCTAATTGATCGCTCCACCAGCTTGTTAGTACACTTATTTTTTGCACTTATTTGTCAAACACGTTGGTCCATGTGTCAGTGAGTCGGTTAAGCCCTTAGAAGCTGAAGACCGAAGATACAAGAGGACTTAGAGGATTAATGAGTAAATAAATAGGTAAATTGAGGTGCCTTGGTGACCTGAACCTTAAACCCAAAACAACATTACCTTTAGATGATCCTAACCTTAATAGGTAAATCTTCATTTGATAATCCCTTAACCTTAGTAGCTCCATTTGAACATGCTTAAATAGGCTATAAAGGTCTCAAGCTATTGTAAACCAAACTGTCCAAAACAACATACTTTTGAGCAAAACTTGATCTACCTCAATCGATCGAAGACGGAGCTCAATCGATCGAACATGGCCAAAACTGTCCAGCAAGTTTTTTAGCTTAATTCGACAGAGTTCGATCGATTGATAACTGTCGATCGATCGATGATGCCATTTTCCGCTCGTTTTATAGGCTTTACAAATCGAAATATACATTAAGGGCATTCAAGCTTTGGGCACGTGTATGGGTTTTTGATGTAATGGAAGCTTAGGTGATTTTCCACTCATATCCCTCATACTAAGCCTCTAAACCAAAGAGATTTAAGTCTTTTTCTTAAGCTTTATCATTTTAATGAGAATTCCAATCTCAATTATGAAGATGAACTGAATCTCTCCCTTGTTCTAGAGATTAGACATAAACCTATAGGCAAATCCTTTTCTAAATCCTCTAGAAGATCCATGTAGGTGAATATCCTTTGAAAATCAACTATCTATTGGTTGTAAGAGATTTCATCATCCTTCCATCACCTTGGTCACCTCATCGGGCATCATATGTAAGACGATTGATCATAAGTGTTGGAGCATTGGTATCAACGATTGAGTAAGCATTTGAGAAGCTGATTAAAGCACGATAGAGCATCGATCATGCATTTCAAGTAAGACATAATAAATGAGCTCAATCCAAAAAGTTGTCAATTAAAAATTAATTTACACTCTTTTCTTATGTAGGATTGAGTGTAGAGTTTGTAACCCAAACTTTAATGTGTTCTTATGTACGACCTAGGCTTTTATGTAGAGCCGAGTTAATAAAGCAATGTATGGTTTAGATGATCTTAATTGCTTTAAATGTGTGCCATGAGTATGCTATAAATCATCACAATAAAAAAAAAGTGCACTAAACTAAACTTTTTTTTTAATTTTTTTAAGACAAAAACCTTTGTTGATATCTTTATTAAAGTTTTTCTTCCAAAAAAACATTACATGCAACAAGGCAAGGTGGTTATATGCAACAAGGCAAGGTGGTTGATAGACATACATGTTGTGTAGGGCCCACTATAGTGTCTGCATTACATCTAATATGTCCATATCTTCTGCTCTCCTACAACCCTAAAAATAGGGTAATTAATAATCCACTGGCCAGACATCAGGGAACCACAAGTAAAATCCTTTCAAATAGTGTGGGCCCACTTGATGGGTGTTGGACATTCAATCAGCCCAACATTTGCATCCCTTAAGGCCATTAATGTTGGTTAAAAAAAAAAAAAATCTAACCCTTTTTATAATTTGAAGATTTTGATGAAAGTTAATGTATGACCTCTATAATGTGTGGACATCCACTTTATATATTGTAAATAATTTACATATTAACGGAACATTCGAACTGTATACCTATATCCACCTCCTTGATGAGGCACATCATCTCTTCCCAGCCATTGATCCGAAAATCAGGCTCAGTCAATCTAATGTGGGCCTCTCAATTTAAAATTTACAAATATCCTATAAAATGGTCCACTTGAATTTTGTGATATTGGAAATTTTCTGTCATACTTTCATCTTGTTGAGGGACATCAAAAGAATGGATTGGACAGCACATAAATGGCAGGGAGGTCGTTACACAAAACTAATGATGGACGTCACACCCAACTGCTTCCTACCGTGTGGCCCACCTGAGCTTTCGATCATCATGAATTTTAGTACGCGGATTGCATGTGACATGCCAGGAGCCAACTCGCTACTGGAAGTACTCTGTGGACCCCACAATGATGTATGTGTTTTATCCACGCCCTCCATCCTTTTTGATGGATCATTTTAATGCAGAAGCTAAAAAATGAGGTCGATCAAAATCTCAGGTGGACCACACCACAGGAAAACAGTGGTGATTGATCACCCACCATTAAAAACTTCCAAAGTCACATTATAATGTTAATTTTCTATCCAACCTGTTGATTAGGTCACACAGACCTGGATTAAGGGAAAATACAAATATTAAAATCCTTCATAGCCCCAAGACGTTTTTAACGGTGGGCGTTCAATCACCACTGTTTCCTGTGATGTGGTCCACCTAAGATTTGGATCTGCCTCATTTTTTGTATCATGCCCTAAAATGAGCTGCCAAAATGAATGGATGGCCTGGATAAAAGACATACATCATGGTGAGCCCGCAGAGAACCGTCCTGGCAGTGTCAGTATGCAATCCGCGTCCTGATTTTTGGTTTCCAGATGATTCAGTGAACCTGATGGACGGGGTGGATCTAATGAAAATTCCACCCACATGGCTCTCAGTCATCCACAACTTTCCGTACACGTGACATCACAAAATCCAAATCTAAACCGTCCAAACCGTCTGTCCCATTTTTATAAAGCATATCCCGAGAGTATCCGATGATAAGAAAAAATAAAAAATAAAAAATAATTGCTCGACGATCCAAATTAAACAAGAAGAAGGTGGGGCCCACCATTTGTACAGCCCCTGTGGTGGCAACATGTGTCCCTTTCCCTCCAGTCTAATGAGATGCGCCAAACGCTCTTTGTAAATCCTGTACATTTCCCGAGTTTCTCAAATCCACGTTCTTGGCGTTTTCCGTAGAACGAGCGAGCAAATCGTCTTTAGTACTCCCCAAGGAGAAAGGGCAAAAGGGAGATAAAGTAAATCGTACGGAGCCAATGAGAGACTTGGACATTTGTCGGTTTGTTCGTTGGATGTCGGTAAGAATTCTTTACTGGGAATACTTTACAGATTCGCGGAACTTCACGCGCCAAACAAAAATGTTCTGCTCGTGCAGATGTAGAACACGTGTTAGGGAATAATGCCGTCAAATAGGAATGGCTCGCATTGGATTCTTGCAAAAATATGACCACGTGTTAGAAAAAGAAAATCAACGGTCCCCTTTCAATTACGGTATGGCCCACCTCAGATACACAACGGACTTTTTCTCCAGAGTAATATACTTTGATCATGTTGCCCGTACTATGAACGTCTGTGATGGAGATGAAGTTCATTTTGGAACCTACGTGGCATTTGTCTTTGGCGCGTGAGGAAATGCAGGGATGCATGAACTGCTTGTCACCTCTGTAATTCGTACGCCATCTTTGGGGCGCATCGGAAAGGGGGAGAATTACAATAGGGACGGTGCGCGATGCGCACTGTGCATCGTGTTAGCCATCGATCCGTACTGATGTATGTGTCATATAACGGTGACTATAGCAGGATTCATTTTAGGGCATGAGCCAAAAATTGAATATCCAATGGCTAAGTGGAACATGTGGTGATCACTGGTGACTTAGTAGTAGATTCACAAGATTTTCAATGTTAATGTCCTAGTTTCAAGTACCTATTGTGGTGTGTGCAGGTGTGATGACGTGTGTTTATAAAAAGACAGAAAAGGAAGACAACACCGTAGGAAACGGTTGGGAATTGAAAATGACTAATGAAACTTTTTAAAGACATTATACTTTTAGATCAATCAGATATTTGTGTTTTCTCTTTTTCCATGTTTATTACGTTGTAAATAAGTTAGATACAAATAACCATCACTCTAAGCCTTGGGAAGGTTTTAGCCGTCAATGTCATTATTCACACTATCTCACGTGGTATTGTTATCCAATTGAGCTTTGGATATGCTTTAATTTTGGGGAGTAGGTTAGGTGAGACCCCGGTCTTACCTAAGGTGGTGCGGCCCTATGGTAAGGGCTAACCTTGATGTATGTATTTTGTATCCATGTCACCCATCTAAATTATTATTTTTTAATTATTTTTTTCAAATTATTTTAGATGGTGCGACTCTTACCATATGGCAAACCTAAGATGAGATGTTAAGGCTATGCTTCCGCCTGGGTAGCCAACTTGATTGCATTATTCATTGTCCAAACTGAACCTGATATTGGATTGTCATACGTAATCCAACATTGAATCAGGCGACTTACTGCTATTCAATGTCGACCAAATCGTTACGCGCCGCCGAGCGATAGAATTCTTTTACGTAATCTCTCACCGATCAAGTACCATGTCGACAATTTTGGTATTATTGAAATAATATCTGATCGTAGTCGCTAGGGAGGAATCGAGCACGTAGTAGTTGCTTCATCCGTTATCATGTGCGGATTGATACTTTCGTCTATCTAGTCCGTGCGAGTTGTAGTTGTTCCCACCAAGCTGAAGCTCCGCCCTTCCACTTGTAAGCCACAAGTTTAACCTTTTTTGCTTCAAGAATGTCTATATAGTCGAAGAATCGTTTAACTTTAGAAAGTCAATTGAGGAAATCCTCAATGTGTAGTTGGTTATTGAAGTTAGGAATATCGACACTCATCTTAAACTCTCGATTTGTCTGATCTACTCGATCGCCGTCTTGTCTGAGATATTAGGAGATTATGTTGTCGATTTCCTCTTCGCTGGATCCATTTCCTCAAGAATGATTCTTTGATGCACTACCGGTAGTATCCTGCGATCATGAATATTACGAGTTTCAGCAATTGGTAGTAGAAGATTACCACCAGGAACACAGAATTGCCCTATGGCCTTCGTTATGAGAGCGTTGGAAGCCCGTAACCCTTACATGGTTTGTCGATTCTCTCATTGTACTGTTTTGAAAGCTACTAAAAGATGATCCCATGTAGCACTATATATAGGATTGTTGTCTGGCCCATCGTTAGGAGTCATTAATTTAAGAAAAAACCTCGCTCTGATACTAAACTAATGCAGGGAAGGACGTGAAGTCGAGCATCGTCTTCCTCAAGGGGATAACTGTTCCGAATCCACGGAACTTCTCTGAACTCCTCACAGAGACTCTTCGAATCCATGAGGAAAAGAACAAGAAAATAGAAAATAAATTTTATAAAATTCGAAATTGATTGATGAATGAAATAAATGAGTTCAAAACCCTTTCAATAGGGATACTAAGCAATGGAAGAAAATTTGAAATCAAACTACAACTAAAACTCCTAGAATTTGCAACTGACTATAAATAGTAAACTTACTATTTATATATGGTCGTGATTTCCACTAACGCACAAGGTTTTCGGCCAAAAATAGTAAGTGTCCCATTTGGCTTCATCAAGCTATTCTCGTAATTATTCTAAGCACTTTTCACATTGGGTTCAACTCATAAAGCCCAATGGATGAAGAGTTATAATCAAACTAAAACTTACTATTTAATTAAAATAGGAAAAGGACCGTCGATCTGATGGTATTTCGCAAATCCAGCTTGCGTGACCTAGGGTTAGGTGGCTAAAGTAGCTCGTCCTACCCCAAAATCATATATTTTGCCTCCAATAACTCATTTCAGATTGCAAGATACACTCGATTTAAGGTTTGATAGTTGTTGGGGGCAAAATACAAGTCCGGGGACTCGGACTTAATGCCTCGGGACTCGGACTTGATACCTCGGGTCGCCGAAGGATGCGTCAAATCCGAGGCATGGTTCGCTAAACCGAGACAATGGTTGAGTCGGTTCGAACGACTTATCAGCGTTCCGGGCATGTGTCGGGCGGGCCGCCTTGCAAGACCGACCGTCGCTAGGTCAGATCTCCGAAAGGAAAACGGAGATGGCGGAAAGAGGCACCGACGGTAAAGAGAAAGAAAAGGAAGGAGACGAAAGGCTATGTAAACCCTAAAGAAAATGCGGAGCGGGAATGGCAAGAGCAGTAAAAGTTTAAAGTGCGGGGCCCCTGACGTTATATAAGGTCGCCATACGGCGGAGACAATTAATGAGGAAATGATTCGACGCCTGCATCGATTCCCTCGCTCGACACGTGGCGCACGTCAACTGGCAACAATAATACCTTCGCTACGTGTCCAATCCTCATTGGCGGGATGTGTGATTTGACGGCTGACGGCGCATGCGATGTCAGAAGCTGAACCGTCCCCCATCAAAGGCCTCATGGAATGCATTTAATGATCACGACTCATCTCGGACTAAGTTACGAACCGACTCCAAACTCGCTACTCCTCAGTGTCATATGAGACACACGGAGTAAGGGGGCTTACTGTTGGGGGCAAAAATACAAGTCCGGGGACTCGGACTTAATGCCTCGGGACTCGGACTTGATACCTCGGGTCGCCGAAGGATGCGTCAAATCCGAGGCATGGTTCGCTAAACCGAGACAATGGTTGAGTCGGTTCGAACGACTTATCAGCGTTCCGGGCATGTGTCGGGCGGGCCGCCTTGCAAGACCGACCGTCGCTAGGTCAGATCTCATCCCGGATATCTTGGGATAAGATCTCCGACCCCGAAGCTCACGGGATCGGATAATGGCTCAAGATGGGCACGATCCTATCTCCGTGATACCCGAGAAGATCCCGCGCTCAATATCAGGAGGACCCCAGCAGCTATAAAAGGAGGACCCTTGCCACCTTGAGAGGTACGAAAAAAATTCCCCCTAAAAACCTTCCAATACTTTGAGACCCCGAGTCCAGGCCTGACTTTGGCATCGGAGGGTCCCCTGCTCGAGCCAGGGTCTCCTTTGTTTTCTTTCTGTGCAGGCATACGAGGGTCCAGGAGGACGAACCAGACAATTGCATCAACAGTTTGGCGCCGTCTGTGGGAACGTGCAAAAAAGCCATCTCGTATCTCTATACTGAGTCCAATGGTGATGACTAGAAGGACGGTCCCAGAAGAAGATTTGAATGAGAACGCGATTACAAGGCCACCCGGTCCAATCGCCGTTCCCCCAGCCCAAGACCCACCTAACAACCGCCGACGAGGGGCGACCGGAACAAGCAACAATCAGCGGGGTCGCGACGATGGGCGGTTGGACAAGGAGGTTCAGGAAATCCGCTCTGATATGAATACGATGAAGCAGATGCTGGAACGAATGTATCAGCAGCAAATGCAGCCACTCCCGCATCTTCAAGGGGAGACAGCGCGCGTACCGACGGCGGCGGTTGATCCTCAACCTTCTGCGCCACAGTCTTTCCGGCCGAGCCAACCCCAAGGCGGGTCAGAACCATCTCCAGCGCATTCAGCCAACGCCTCCCTCCCCCCGACTGATCTTCGGCACGAAATAGAACGAAGAAGGCGCAATCGCCCTTCCATGGAAGGCACGGCAGAAAGCAGCGAACCTTGGAAAGCCGACATTCAAAATTTCAAAAAAGAAGTGCGGGAAGAGATGGCAGACATAAAGCACGGCCGGAACGTATATTCAACCGGGTCCGAAGCGAAAGCGTCCCCCTTTGTGGACTCGGTAATGAAAGCCCGATTGCCCGAGAGGTTTCGATTACCTCAAATCACTCCTTTCACCGGCAAGACTGACCCGACCGAGCATATTGAGTGCTTCAGAACCTATATGGAACTCCATGATGCCTCGGATGCAGTAATGTGTCGGGCCTTTTCTCTTACATTGACCGATGTAGCTCGATTGTGGTTCAAACAGCTGAAGCCAAAGTCCATCGGTTCATTCGTTGAGCTGAGCGACGCCTTCCTCACCAACTTCATCGGCGGAAAGAAGAAATTGAAGCCCCCTGCACATCTGAATAGCGTAGTTCAGAAGCAGGGAGAGCTATTGAAAGATTACATCAAGCGTTTTAATTTCGAATCCCTTCAAGTTCGAAAACATTCGGAAGAAACGGCCCTCAATGCACTCATGCAAGGAGTTAGGGATAAGCCATTCCTGACATCTCTAGACAAAACTCCGCCCGATACTCTGGCAGAGTTTATGGCACGGTCCGATAGATATGCCAACGCCGAGGAAGCGCGAATCCTGCGTAAAACTAAAACCTCGGCCAAAGAGTCGGCCAAAAAAGAAGCCGACTCGGCCGGGGGAAGGAAACGCAAGGAGGGTCAAGCGCGTGACGAGCGAAGGTCAGGAAAACGGCCGGATCGAAAATTTTCCACATATACTCCCCTGAATAAGACTCGGGAAGAGGTACTGATGGAAATAAAAAACGAAGGTGTCCAGACCGAGTAAGCTCAGGAGTAATCCTAATCGGCGGGATAAGGATAAGTACTGCCATTATCTTCGCGATCACGGGCATAACACAAGTGATTTCCGTCACTTAAAAGAAGAGATCGAAAGACTCATAAAAGACGGCCGACTCAGAGAACATATGGTCAAAGCTGGGGCATCTGAGGCGCGCCCGACCGAGAGTCATCCTATGGAAGAAATCCGGACGATTATCGGCGGTCCACAATGTGGGGGCGACTCAAACAACGCGCGAAGGAATCATGCACGAAAACTCAGTCAGCCTCAGTCCGAGCTCATGATTATAGATCGGCCATCAAAGGAGAAGAAAAGAGAAAGATATCGCATCTCGTTCACAGAAGAAGATGCCCGAGGCATCTATCACCCCCACGATGACGCATTGATTGTCACCCTGACCATCGCTAACCGAAAGGTGTTTCGTATACTCGTCGATACGGGGTCATCTGCAGACGTGTTATTTACCCAGGCGTTCGACAAAATGGGGATCGAGCGATCCACACTGCGCCTTGATTCGGACCCGTTGATCGGTTTTCCGGAGGGACAGTCTGCTGAAGGGATTGTCTCGTTACCACTCACCGCTGGTAGTGCCCCATGTCAGACGACGATGATGGTAGACTTCCTGGTCGTCGATCAACCATCGGTATACAACGCAATACTCGGCCGACCTTTGTTGAGTCTCCTCCAGGCCGTGGTGTCCACTTACCATCTTTCCATGAAATTCCCGACCGAATCGGGAGTCGGGATTGTCAAAGGAGACCAGCAGGATGCGAGGCGATGCTACATGATAGCCGTAAAAGGAGCCGCCGACAAAAGTCCGACCAACATATTAACAATCGAATCGCTGGACCCTCGGGCGAGAATTATGAACGAGGACAGCCGGTCGAGGATCTTGTCTCGGTCCCCTTGGTCGAGACAGATGGATCCAAGACGGTACGAATTGGCTCGTCTCTGCAGTCCCCTTTGAAAGAAAAGCTGATAGCCCTGCTCCGCAGGTACACCGACGTCTTTGCCTGGGGTCACGAGGACATGCCCGGGATCGACCCCTCTGTGGTGACTCACCGACTCAACATCGATCCGTCGTATCGACCGATCCGACAGAAGCGGCGACCGCTCGGCCCTGAACGATACGCTATCATCGAAGAAGAAGTCAACAAACTCCTCCAGGCTAATTTCATAGAAGAAATACACTATCCAGAGTGGGTCGCGAATGTCGTGCTTGTAAAGAAATCCAACGGGAAGTGGCGAGTCTGTATCGACTATACCGACTTAAATAAAGCCTGCCCCAAGGATAGCTTTCCGCTTCCGAGGATAGACCAGTTAGTAGATAGTACAGCCGGACATGAGCTCCTTAGCTTCATGGATGCATATTCAGGGTATAATCAAATTGTAATGCATCAAACAGATAAATCAAAAACTACCTTTGTCACCGACAAAGGCCTTTATTGTTACCGAGTGATGCCATTTGGTCTGAAGAATGCCGGCGCAACTTATCAAAGGTTAGTTAACAAAATCTTTGCTCGGCTTATAGGCCGGACTATGGAAGTATACATCGACGACATGCTCGTCAAAAGCATACACGCGGCAGATCATGTGAATAATTTGGAAGAAATGTTTCTAATCCTACGGAAGTTCCGGATGAAGCTGAATCCAAGTAAATGTGCTTTTGGAGTAGGCTCCGGTAAATTCCTCGGTTTCTTGGTCAGTCAGCGAGGAATAGAGGCAAACCCTGAGAAGATAAAGGCTCTGATTGATATGGAATCCCCCAGAACCATTAAGGACGTCCAAAGATTGGCCGGACGAGTCGCAGCACTCAATCGGTTCCTATCCAGAGCAACGGATAAGTGTCTCCCTTTTTTCAAACAATTGAAAGGAAGACAAGCGATGGGTTGGACGGAAGAGTGTGAAGCAGCATTCCAGCAATTAAAATTATATCTCGGTTCTGCACCTCTCTTATCAAAACCTGAACCGGGGGAGTCGTTGCTCCTCTATCTAGCTGTATCCGAGGCAGCGGTTAGCTCGGCCTTGATACGAGAATCCGAAGGAAAGCAACTACCGGTTTACTACGTCAGCAAAGCGTTATTGCAAGCAGAAACGAGATACCCAAGCTTGAAAAAAGTGGCCTTGGCTTTAATAACTTCCTCTCGGTGACTTAGGCCGTACTTCCATGCCCACACCATCATTGTAATGACCAACCTTCCGCTTCGCCAGGTACTGCAGAAACCAGAAGCTTCCGGCCGACTCACCAAATGGGCTATCGAGCTGAGTGAGTTTGATATTCAATACCGACCAAAGGCAGCAATCAAAGGGCAAGCCGTAGCTGATTTTATCGCCGAGGGAACGTCTTCAGCCGAACTTTCAGCAAATGATACACCGAAGGACGGTGCAGCTCCGACCTCAACCGCTCCCCCTTGCCCTATTCCGTGGAATCTGTATGTTGACGGTTCTTCCAACTCGAAGGTCAGTGGGGCTGGGGTTGTGCTGGAAACCCCCGATCATACTTACATACAGTATGCCTTACGACTTGGATTCCAAGCGACGAACAATACGGCGGAATATGAAGCGTTGTTACTCGGCCTCCGACTCGCCGCTAGCATGGAGGTCACTCACCTAAGTGTTTTCAGCGACTCTCAGTTGGTTGTTAACCAGGTTACCGGTGTATACCAGACACGAAAAGACCAGTTAAGGGCATACATGCAGAAAGCAAAGGAACTCATCAACGGATTTCAACTCTGTCGCGTCACTCGGATCCCTCGTACGAAAAACAGCAAAGCCGATTTGTTAGCAAAGCTCGCCTCGGCCGATGAAGATGAGATACCCAGGTCCGTCCCTGTCGAATACGTTGACAAGCCCAGCATAGATGAACCAATTAGCGAGGCCGTCAATACAATCGACTCGGAACCTTCCTGGATTGATCCAATCCGCCAATACCTTGACGAAGGAAAGTTGCCCGAGGATCGTGCCGAGGCTCGACGAATTAAGATTCGAACCTCCCGTTATACCATATTCAACGGAACCCTCTACAAGAAAGGTTACTACGCCCCGTTGCTGCGGTGCCTCAAACCCACCGAGGCAAACTATGTGTTACGGGAAATTCATGAAGGAATCTGCGGAAACCACTCTGGAGGGCGATCCCTCGCTTACAAGGTCCTACGACAAGGATACTACTGGCCCACTATCCAACACGACGGCCGCGAGCTCGTTCAAAAATGCGACAGATGCCAACGGTTCGCGGCAATTCCGAGGCAAGCACCCGAAGCATTAACGCCGATGACTGGTCCTTGGCCTTTCGCGCAGTGGGGCGTCGACATCATAGGACCGCTCCCTATGGGAAAAGGTCAGACCAAGTTTGCTGTGGTAGCGGTTGACTATTTCACGAAGTGGGCCGAGGCAGAACCATTAGCTAAAATAACCGAGCAGAAGATCACCGAATTTATATGGAAAAACATTATCTGCCGATTCGGGGTACCCCGTACCATCGTTACAGACAATGGAAGGCAATTTGATAACAGAAGCTTTCGCGGGATGTGCGACAACCTCGGAATCAGAAACGTTTACTCTTCGCCTCATCATCCTCAAACCAACGGACAAGTTGAAGCGGTTAATAAGATTATCAAGCAACATCTTCGGACCAAGCTTGGCCGGGCCAAAGGAGAATGGGCCGAAGAGCTCCCGAAAATTCTTTGGGCCTACCGAACCACTGCTCGAACAGCCACGGGGGAGACTCCGTTTTCACTAGCTTATGGCTCGGAAGCCGTCACTCCCGTTGAAATCGGATTACCTTCGGCTCGAATCACCACATTCAATGCAGAAGCAAACGAAGAACTCCTAGCACTCGGACTCGACCTTCTGGACGAACAAAGGGAAGTGGCACGGCTGCGCACGGAGGCGCGGCAGCGACAAGTGGCTCGGTTCTACAATACCCGAGTTAGGATTAGAAGATTTCGAATGGGAGATATGGTTCTTCGGAAAGCGTTTTCTAACACCAAGGAATTTGGGTCGGGTACACTGGGACCCAATTGGGAAGGACCCTACATCGTCTCGGGCACTATTAGACCGGGAACGTATCAGCTGGAAGGCCTAAACGGACAGCCGTTGCCTCACCCTTGGAACGCTGAACACCTCAAAGTCTACTATCCCTAGTTCTATATTCAACGATTAAAGAAAGGATAAAGCCAAGTCAAATAAGTAAAAATAGGCATTTCTCTTTCATTCCTCGAAACATATGTAAGTACAAAGCAAGTGAATACATCAAAGCAAAAAAAATACATGTCCAAGGGCCCCGGTAACTGTCCTCATGCACCGGCCTCATCCCCAGCAGTATCTTCAGCAGTGGCGTCCGGGTTCTCGGATCCCGAGGCTGCTCCACCCTCGATTTCTGAAAGGTCAAGGTCAGGGAAGGATTTCTTTATGTCCTTGACGCATTCCAGATATCCGCTTTGGAACAAGCGGTCCCTTTCATCCTCGAACTCCGCCGACTCGAGGAATGCTTGGACGGCTTGGTCCCTAGCCCTCTCGGCCTCCCGAGTCTTCTCGACGGCCTGCTGAATGTGCTCCGCCGCCTCAAGCTTAGCCCGAGCTAAATCATCCGCGCACGAAGCATGGACTGCTAGAACTCGCCGATTCTCCTCTTCAGCTTTGGAGAGTCGAGCCAGTGCCTGGGCGACCTCTGCCTTCGCTTCGTCCAGGGCTCTTCTGGAGGAAGCCGCCTCTGCCCTCGCGTCTTCAGCAGCTTTCCGGGCAAGGGACGCCTCGCCTGTCAGGACGCCGACCCGGATCTCGGCCTCCCCGCGTCGACCTTCGGCCTCAGACAGAAGAGCCTGCAGCCGATGAGTTGAGGATAGCTCCTTGCTGGCCTTGATTAAGCAAGGAGCGAGTTCAAAAAGCATCCGGGCAGCGTGGCTAACGGTCTGCGACGACGGGGCGTTGTAGAGTTTCACGAACTCTCTTTCGCACCCGCGGGCCAGGGCCCAAGGAACCATCCCCGACACCACTTGCTCCAGGATTGACGGCCCCTCCTGGTTCGTCTCCTCCGCTTGGGAGGACGCGGTCCTCGTCTCTCCCTCCCCCCTGGAGGACGCGGCCTCGGTCTCTTCTTCCCGACTCGGCACAGCCGTCTCAACGCGTGCCGAGTCAGGTGCCGCCTGAGGCTCCGAAGCAGCAATCGCCGTCTCTTCCGCCCTTTCGTCCGGGTCGGGAATCACGACGACGGAAGGAGCAGAAGAGCTCGCTGGCTCTTTCTCCTTCCGCAGCACCCTTTGCCTTTTCGGCGGCCGAGGCTCCGAAAGAAGAACCGACCGCGGAGGAGCCTTCAACCTCGTAACTGGCCTGAGGGCAGGACGAGCTCCAGTCATCTCCGGTTCAGGGACAATCCTGAGGTTGGGACGAGCTTCGGGCAGATCTGTAAATTAAAAAAAAAAAGAAAAAAAAGAAAAAGAGGATAAGTTATGACGAAGTAAGTCGGGGGAAATTCGGAAAATCCAGAAGATTCATTCCCAATTACCTGTAACTTCCGAGTCCAGACCTGCAAGATGAAGGCGTTCCGGCTGTAGAAGCACCTTCCAAGACCTGTCTCTCGGATCCAACGACCTCAACTCTTTGATCCGAGCCGAGGCAGTAGTACCGAGCTTCGGCCGCTTCTTTGGAATATCTGCCAAACACAAGCTAGTCAGACTCAGAATATTACAAAAACAAAAAAGAGGGAGGGGGCGAGAGGGAGAGAAGACCCAAGTCACCTGCTCTTTGGAACGCCCGAGGGACACGAGCCTCGTAGGACCCGGACTCATCCGTCTCCCAGCGACCACATGCCCAAAACCAACGCTCTCTCCAGTGTTTGTTGGAAGTGGGAGGGTCGGTTATCAGGGAACCGCCTCCGCCTCGCCAAGCAGCGAAGACGTAGAAGCCGGGGTAGTTCGGATTTACCCGCACTTGATACAGGTGGAGAAATTCGTCGATTGTAAGTGGTGGCTGTTCCATCTCAGCCCACAACACTGCACATCCGAGTAAGTTCCTCCACCCATTCGGGACTATCTGCCCCGGGGCAATCTTTATGCGAGACAAAACTCCCCGGACTATGGTCTGAAGGGGCAGACGCAAGCCGCATTGCATCGACACTTGGTAAATCGCGACTGCCCCGGCAGGAGGGTGATCCGGTAAATCATTCGGACGGGGAAGGTAGGTGATGACCGACTCGGGAATATGGTACCCGACTCGGATTCTGTCCAAGTCCGTCTCAGTCAAGACTGAGGGAACCGGACCGCTTAAATCTTCCCCCGATCCTTCTTCAGATTCGGCCTGCGCCGACTCACCAACAGGAGCAAGATCAGGGGTTCCTTCGGCGATTAAAATTTCATCTTCTTCCTCCTCATCCTCCTCCATATCCCTTGGCAAGTTAGGCCTTCCCGGGCGGGTTAATAGAGACGACCCGCCCCGAGAAGGAACGACGGAAGCTGGACGCTCCGCCGGAGCTTCGGTGACTCTCTCCGGTAGACAAGCAGCGTTGGCGTCCACTGCTATCTCCGTCAGTAAGGAAGGCGATTCCGCAACGTTCCAAAACCGTTGCGCTTCGCCTTCGTCTCCGGAAGCTCCCCCCTGGGGACTTTGAGAACTCCTATCCGCCATTATTACCAAATAAAGAGGAAGGAGAAACTCACCGGAGGGAGAAAGGAAAACGGAGATGGCGGAAAGAGGCACCGACGGTAAAGAGAAAGAAAAGGAAGGAGACGAAAGGCTATGTAAACCCTAAAGAAAATGCGGAGCGGGAATGGTAAGAGCAAGTAAAAGTTTAAAGTGCGGGGCCCCGGACGTTATATAAGGTCGCCATACGGCGGAGACAATTAATGAGGAAATGATTCGACGCCTGCATCGATTCCCTCGCTCGACACGTGGCGCACGTCAACTGGCAACAATAATACCTTCGCTACGTGTCCAATCCTCATTGGCGGGATGTGTGATTTGACGGCTGACGGCGCATGCGATGTCAGAAGCTAAACCGTCCCCCATCAAAGGCCTCATGGAATGCATTTAATGATCACGACTCATCTCGGACTAAGTTACGAACCGACTCCAAACTCGCTACTCCTCAGTGTCATATGAGACACACAAAATGGATGGCTCTTGTTGGGGGCAAAAATACAAGTCCGGGGACTCGGACTTAATGCCTCGGGACTCGGACTTGATACCTCGGGTCGCCGAAGGATGCGTCAAATCCGAGGCATGGTTCGCTAAACCGAGACAATGGTTGAGTCGGTTCGAACGACTTATCAGCGTTCCGGGCATGTGTCGGGCGGGCCGCCTTGCAAGACCGACCGTCGCTAGGTCAGATCTCGTCCCGGATATCTTGGGATAAGATCTCCGACCCCGAAGCTCACGGGATCGGATAATGGCTCAAGATGGGCACGATCCTATCTCCGTGATACCCGAGAAGATCCCGCGCTCAATATCAGGAGGACCCCAGCAGCTATAAAAGGAGGACCCTTGCCACCTTGAGAGGTACGAAAAAAATTCCCCCTAAAAACCTTCCAATACTTTGAGACCCCGAGTCCAGGCCTGACTTTGGCATCGGAGGGTCCCCCGCTCGAGCCAGGGTCTCCTTTGTTTTCTTTCTGTGCAGGCATACGAGGGTCCAGGAGGACGAACCAGACAATTACATCAACAATAGTGTAAATCACTTCTATCGTCAACTAGACCTTTTCTAATCCATCTAGGCCATGAAACTGTCCGCGACCCGCTCTACATTATAAACGAAATTTAGTGAAAATATTACTTAATTACTTAAACTATCCATTTATCATGTAGGGTCCTTTGTGTAGCCACTGGTCTGGGTATTCATTGACAGCCCTCATTAACTGGCACCACTATTACCGAGTTCTTACTCATGCCTCATAGGTAGACTCACAATAGTTTCAACACAAGGTCATGGGCCTGAATAAACTAGCACTGACCCGCCTTAGTCTTAGTCAAGATGGATAAGCCGCCAGATTTTAAGACCTGGACGAGTCCAGTGCAACTCATCTAAGTTGAATCGGACTCATTACAACTCGAAATCCTCCCTAATCACCCCCCTCGGGTCAGTCTTGTTTGACTCGGTCTGAGTTGCTAAGACATATAACCATCCCAGAATCTGGCCCATTGCCACATCCTAGCCGTAAGCAAGCAGGCAGGGGCTGGGCCCTGTGAGGATCATCCCAAGCTGATCCCATGAGCCATGGTCCGAACCCCAGCCCAACCTGAGACCCAGATGGGCTAGGTTTTCAAGTCCTGAGCTCGTCGCAGTTAAAAAACTCTCGAGCTCGTGCGGGTCTTGGACCCTGGGCTCCAGATGGGCCATGCTCGAGACCCAACAGGCTGGCTGCTGTCAGCAACAGCAATAAAATGGCTGCAACAGCAATAAAATGGCTGTGTAGTGGTAATAATTGGCTACTGAATGGTCAGATTGCTACCAACCAAGGTATAAACTGAGTGTAGACCATTCATTCTCGCGTTTCCTAGCCGTCCATTTTCTCCAAACGTGTGGGCCCACCTGATGTCTGAAACAGCCCGTAGAAACGTCCAGATGGAATGTGGGGTCCACCTTATTGTATAAATACGATCCAAAGCATTCATCAGGTGATACACATCAGGAACAGGGGGCATACAAAAACTTAGTCTATTCCAATGATCAGTTGAGCTACAAACACATATAGGTCTCTGGAGTAATTTCACATTGTTCCATGTGATGTGTCCCACCTGAGTTTTAGATCAGGATGACCATCTGTACCGTTAGAATGACGACACTGGCCAGATCTACGGTTTGCATTCCACGTAAACATCACGAATGGGCCACCCACAGCTCGAACCTATGATAACTAACGTACGTACGAACGTATGCTATAATTATGTACGGCAGTGCACGTGGACAGCGGGACCTACATGCTTCTCTCAGTAGAGGAATACCCATCTGGCCAAAGGAGATGAATCTCAGGGACACGTGCCAATCTGACACACGTATACGAGATCTGGGAATCTCATCAACATACCAGGTTGGTCTACTCATCCAGTCGGAGACGTATAAGTTGAAAATATCACAGGCAGTCGTTTTCTTTTTCTCTAGAATTTGCCCGAGCATGTGTGGCTCACTTGATGAATGGATCGGCCTGATTTTCTCTAAAGTAACGTTCACGGTGGTCCCCGTCTGATGAATGGCTCGGATCTCGCACGCGTATGCCAAAAATAGCATCATGAAGCTGTCAAAGTGGGAATCACCTGCAAATAAATGGTTAAGAATATAAATAAAATGACGGTCCACTTTCAAATAAAAATTTAGCAAAAAAATGGACGGTCACGATGATCCAAACCTGGAAAAATTTGAGGCATTGTCCATTCATCGCCCTAAGCTTTGTAACAATGGTTTGGATCACCGAACCACGTGCCCTTTGCCCGCACTCAAGGCTCAAGGGCATTGTACGTACGTTGGGTTTGATGATCATGTACAATGTCCCTTCCCAAGGACACCGTTGGTAAAGCTAGGATATTCCATCACACACGTGTCCTACCAAACGAACGGCTTAGATCACTACACGTAGACGCTGGATACAGTGGGGATTGTGCGAATGCAGGGGATGCTATCTGTACGCGCACCTCCACACCTAGAGCTGGTACAGACCTGTCATGTGCGTTGGATATACATGTGCGTTGGATATACGAGTGTTCCACAAGGTGTTCCCTAGCATGCATGCCGATGCTCAGGCTCAAAAATCAGTCCCGTCCACTCACCACATGGCCCACAATTGTACGGAAAAGTACTTGGAACGGTCCACATTCATGCATGCAGATGCTCTGGCGCAACAATCAGACCGGTCCACTCACCAGATGGCCCACCATTGTACGGAAAAGAACTTTCTAATGGTCCACATTCAACGTACCCATGTGACACTTATCAGTATATCAACCTAACATCTTGTGCAGGATCATCTACATGGTGGCTTGATGCACGGCTGAGATGTCCACGTACATGTGCCAAGTCAGCACGTGTGGGGCTAGGACGCTGCATGTAACTTTCTCCTCTAATCTCGCCGAAAGCGCTGGTACGGTGTTCAATCATACATATGCGGTAGTTCGTTTTGCCTCCTGTCGCGATGGAGTTTCATACGTGTGCCCCGCCTACTGGGGCCACAGGATGAGTGGGCTGCTTATCAGAACCGTCCATTTTTTAAATCCATGCTATAAATGATTATCTTAATGAAATTGCTTTGAACGGATGATTTTATCCGTTGCTTTAAGAAGTTGAATCTAGAACATTGGAAAGAAAATTTTCCTCAAACTCATTCAACTTTAAAACCATCGGTTAGGATTATGAACAGTTCAAATCACCGAACATCTCAACAGATAGGGCAGTGAGTTGCAGTCGAGACAGGCAAAACTAACTCCCTTGAGTGAGATGGATCTACTTCCGGTCAAACGTAAATTTTAGCCGGCAATAGTTGAAGTTTCGTATACGCAAGAGATAATCCATTGGTCTCATATTGATGCACGTGTTTTATATTTATTTGTCTTTCACACGTGATAATCAAGTTACATATGCATAACGTCATCTGCATAAGCTGTAAAAGCCAAATCCATTTATTTTAATTTTGCCTTCTACTAGACATGCATTGCATTTAACATTATATATATATATATATATATTAAAAAGAAGAAGAGTAAATGATTGTTTATCATCATATTAGAACATATGGTTAAGTGTTTAAATCTCCAAAGCAACAAATATGCCTTTCTCATTTATTCTCCTACTTAGGTTATTTATTGTGTGAGTTGTGAGTGTCTATTCACCTATGCCCATTATATTCTTATGCAGAGTTCCACCCTGCATGTACATGGAGTGTTAAAATCTTTTGATGTACTTTGATACACTATTTTATGATGACTCGAGCTTTTTATATCAAGTACTGATTTGGCATTTTCTAACACTCATGTGCAGTAATAAAGTTAATTACACCAAACACAATTCAATACCATTTAATTCCATGGTCAAACATGCCAAAGGTCGTGAGCTTTGCTAAGCCTGAACACGTGTACAAGTTACCTAATGCACATGCCACCATTACAAGCGGTTATGACACATCGGTTTCATTATGACACATCGGTTTCTTAAAACTCAATTTTCATTGTTTATTAATTCTTATTGTATTTTTTTAAAATAAAAAAAAAGGTCTTTCAAAATTTAAAATTCATCCTTATTTACTTTTCAAAAACTTTTTTGTCTTTTAGTGTATCTCTTTTATCTGTCATAAAAAATGACAAGAGAAAACCTTATATATATATATATATATATATATATATATATATTGGGGATTTGTGCTGCGGAATCACACGGATTTAGATCTATGATAGCAATTCAATAGTAACAAGCAATCACAGAAGAACACAAAGATTTAACGTGGAAAATTCTTGCGGAAAAAAACCATGGCACAAAGCGACAAAAATCCACTATGAAAAGAAATTACAAGAGAGATGATTTACCCGATTTAAACAACCTCGAATCTCACCCTTGCTACACCCTTTGATAACCCTAGAACCCTTTAGGAACCCTTGGAAAACTTTTAAAAAGCTTTAGAAATTCCTTAGAATGGTCCTAGGGACCCCTATTTATAGTTTAAGAAACTTTTCTTTCGCACCCTTGCGAAACTGCCTCAGATTTCCACAGTCAGCACAAGATCCGGACTCGAATCTGCGTAACCTCAACTGGTCGAAGGATAGCGACGACTAGTCAAGCAACCCGCTCAACCGGTCGTGCAATCCCCTCGACCGGTCAAGCATCCCTGATACCAAAAATTTAGCTCGCTGGACTTTGAATCGAGTGGGCCACGACCGGTCGTGCAGCTCCCTCGACCAGTCGAGGGGCTTAACCCTCAACCGGTCGAGCAACCAAAAAATCAGATTTAAGGCATCTGTCTGACAACAATCTCCACAATGCCTTCAATCTTCAACCATGTATCTCCTTGACCTCTTTTCTTATTTCTTCATCGCATCATAGCTTCAATTAACGCTTCTCGTGCATACTCTGTCCTTTTTTTATGCCATCACCAAGCCCAGAGAAGTTGCACAGAACTTGAACTTCTCTGGAGGAACGACCTTGTTGAGCATGTCTACTGGATTCACACTGGTATGAATTTTCTTCAGTGTTACGCCTCCTTCCTCAAGCACCTGTCGGATAAAGTGGTGACGAACATTAATACGCTTAGTACGTGAGTGATAAACAGAATTTTTAGCCAAATTGATAGCGCTCACGTTATCATAGTTAACCGACATGGCCTCCTGTTGAAGTCCCAACTGATTTATCATGCCTCTGAGCCAAACACCTTCTTTAAACGCTTCCATTACTGCCATATATTCTGCTTCCGTCGTGGAAAGAGCCACCATAGACTGAAGCTTCGACATCCAACTGATTGCTCCACCCGCTAGTACAAACGAGTATCGTGAAGTAGGGTTTCTGGAATCTAAACTGTCTGCACAGTCAGAATCCACATACCCTACCAACTTAGTCCCTTTTTTCTTAAAAGTTAAGACGTAGTCTTTCGTACCTCGAATGTATAGAAACAACTATTTCATCGCTTTCCAATGTTGCTTGCTGGGGTTTGACATATATCTGCTCACAACACAGACTGCCTGTGAAATATCTGGTCTGGTACAGACCATGAAATATATTAAACTGCCAACCACATTCGAATATGACACATGAGACATAACCTGCTTTTTCAAATAGGAATTAGGACATTGTTCTGAGGAAAGCTTGAAGTGAGCCACGTGGGGAACGCTCACCGGCTTTACCTGATCCATCCCATACTTGATCATTATCTTTTCAAGGTATTCTGCTTGTGATAACTAAAGCCTGCTCCTCTTCCTTTCTCTATGAATATATATGCCGAGAACCCTCTTTGCAGCCCCTAGATCTTTCATCTCGAATGTCTCTGATAATTGAGTCTTCAGTATATTGATTTCAGACATATCGTGACAGGCAATTAACATATCATCAATATATAGTACTAGGATGATGAATTTTTCATCACTCAGTGTCTTGTAATAGACACAGTGATCGTATTCACTCCGAGTAAATTTCTGACTCACCATGAAAGAATCAAATTTTTTATATCACTGCCTAGGCGATTGTTTCAAGCCGTACAACGACCTAATTAACCCGCAAACCTTCTTCTCTTCCTCTTTAACTTCGTAGCACTTTGGTTGCTTCATGTAGATCTTCTCTTCCAATTCCCTGTATAGAAATGCAGTCTTCACAACCATTTGTTCCAGCTCGAGATCATATTGGGCAATCAGCTCCAAAACGAATCTGATAGATACCTGCTTTACCACCGGTGCGGATATCTATGTGAAGTCGATTCATTCTCTTTGAGTATAACCCTTCGCTACCAACCTTGTTTTGTATCTATCCTGTTTTCTTTTAAATAACCACTTCCATCCGATCGCTTTTCGATCCACAGGAAGCTCCACCAGCTGTCATGTGTGATTTTTGTGCAACGAGTTCATCTCATCGTCCATAGCCACCTTCCACTTTTCCGTATCAAGCTCATCAAGAGCCTCCTGAATAGTAGATGGGTCCCCCTCATATGTAATGAGGGCATATGCAATATTAGAGTCGTCCCTGTATCATACCAGTAACCTGCGATCATGCGGTGGGTTCCTTCTCAAAGGTGGCTTCTCCACCTAATCCTATACCTCTGTCTCTGCCTGAGTATCATTTGTGTCAATTTGGATGTCAAGCCTGTGTCCTAGTGTCCATCTCGTTTCATAGGATATCGCGGTCCTTCCAGTCAAATTACGGTGACTTGTGACCCATAAATTTTATTTGCGCACGACCTTGAGTTCCATCCTGTAAACCTGAAGTGATTTAGCCCTTGACCTGCGCCATTATGATCGCATCGTCGCCGCGTCTCGTGTGTCAATCCGACGTCTAGAGCATCAGTTGTGACCCGCGCACTGTAAAGGCCGTGGACCGCATGTTGCGGGACCCACTTATCACATGGCACCATTCTCAACTGGGGTGACAACACCCAAAGTCATATTGCTTTTTAGTCAAAGCAATAATTGTTTTACATCTCATTATGGCATGCCTCCTTACAATTAATATGGCCTTACAAAGCCATCATTACATATCTCTCTCTTACCCCTCGTTCTCTCTCCTCCATTCATATTCCTTGCAATCTCCAACCGTCCATGAAAGCTCCCAAATCCAACAACTTCAAGCTTTAGCCCCTCTTGATCCAACCCTCCAAACCCCATCTCCATCGTTAAAATCCCTCCCTTGAAGCTAAGAAGACTGAAGGTGGAAGAAGAAGGAGATTTAGAGCCTTGAGGTGGGTGTTCCTCTCTCTCTCTCTCTCTCTCTCTCTCTCTCTCTCTCTCCCTCCCTGGTTTGAAGGCCCACCATGGATGTATATATGAGATCCACGCTGTCCACAATGGGACAGTCTTGCTGGACCGTCTAGGGCCACCTTGCTGTCGTTTGGACAGGCCTGGACGGTGGGGAAAACACTAATATCAGCTTGATCTCCAGCCGTGTGGGCCCCCCATGGACCCCACTGTGATGTATGGGTTACATCTTCATCGTCCACACCCTCCCCTGATCATCCAGACGTGGATCAGGTGGGCCACACCTAGCTGGACCTGCTACCGATTAGCAACAGGCATTGATGATGAAGGAAATCACAAATATCATTTTATCTGATAGATCTGGTGGGCCACACTGACATGGACCCCACCCAGTTATGCATGTATGTGTGTGGCACATCCACACTGTCCAGATCCAACACCCAGGTGTGCCAGGACCTACTGGACGTCTGCTGTCCACCCCGTCCATTAGACCTGGACGCTGGTAAAACTCAAATACCAGCTTGATTCCAAGTTGGGTGGCCCACCTACGTGGACCCCATCTTGATGTATGTACTCTATGACCACCGTCCACCTAGAGAGGTCATTGAGGCCAAGGTCCAAGAGATGGACAGATCCAGTGGCTGGGATTCTGTCAGCCGCAGCCCCTACTATGATGTTTATGTTTAAATCCACTCCATCCATCCCTTTTGTGGCCATCTAGATAGGTCCCACCCTCCTGGTGGACCGTCTATAGGTGGGACCCACCATGTACATGTATTTTATCCATGCTACCCGCCCAACAGAGCCACCTTGATGTCCGTTTTGGGCAGGCCCTATTTCAAGGGAAACCACAAATATCACCTTGGTTCTAGTGGGGTGGCCCACTCACGTGGACCCCACCTTGTATATGTGTTGTACCCACCATCCAGCAACATGGGATGCACCATGGTGTGCTTCATCCAGACCGTCCAGTTGAGTACCAAATAAATAAACAGTGGTGATGGACAGCCTGTCGTTGGAATCTTCCTTAGGCCCACCATGATATTCATTTGCTATCCAACGTGGGAGTAGGTCACCTATGACCTGGTTGACGAGTAGCCACAAATATCAGCTATATTCATAGCTCCAGTGGACCCCACCGTTTCCTGGGATAGTGGAGAAGGAATGGCTACCACTGGAGCCTCCCGGGCATCACCGTGATGCAGTGTTTTACCTAGCCGTCCACCTGCTTTTCCTGTTTTCTGCAGTGGGCCCTTTAGGTAGTGGGGTCCACATGATGTGTACATGTAATTTACACCGTCCGTCCATTTTCTGGCATGGACCCCACCTTAGATTAGTAGCAACCAGATGGCCACATTGATCAATATCAAGGCGAGCAACAAGTGGACTGACCGTCCAGCAAACGGCCCACCTTGCTGCATGTGTTGTAAAACCATGTTGGCCATTAATTATGGGGCCATTATTGATGCATGGGGGCTCCCACACAATGTATGTGTAGTGTCCAGACCATCCGTCCAATTTCCATGTCATTTTAGGCCATGGGCCGGGGAAACGGGACTGATCCATGTCTCAAGTGATCCACACCGCAGGAAGCAGTGGGTTGACCGTCCGGCTGTGGCCCATCTGCTGCATGTATTGTACCTCCATGCTACTCATCCGGTGGGGCCCATTGATGATGTATGAGGCCCACTGATGAAGCCCACCTTAATGTAATGTTTCATCAACACCGTTCGTCCATGGGGCGGACGTGGACCACACACGATGTGGGTGTTTTACCCAAGTCGTCCATCCCTTGGACATGGGCCATGACGTATGTGTTGCATCAACCGTCCATATATGCGGGGCCCACCATCAGCTACCCGGCGATGACAACGCTAACACTCCCACTCCCTCTCACACACACACACACACCTATATATATATATTACATATGATAATATATATTATTATATAATATAATGTTTTATATTATTATTATTATTATTATTATTATTATTATTATATAATATAATATTTTATATAAATATCATGGTGGGTTTGGCGTGCCAGGTACGCCCCACCATGATGTTGTGTTGTATCCCTATCGTCCACCTGTACGTGGACGTGGGGCCACCGTGATGTTTGGGTTTTGTCACACCTATCCAGCATGCTGGACAGGTGGGACCCACCACTTGATGTGACGTGCTGCATCCATCCATCCATCCATCCATTTGGTTAGCTTTTCATAAGCTTGAGACTAAAAATGAAGCAGATTCACGTCTCTGGTAGGCCACGTACGTGGACCCCACCCTAAATGTATATGGTTCATCCAACTGTCCATCCATTAGGTGAGCCAATCTAAGGCTTGGGAAAAAAAATAAGACAGATCTAGTATCAGGTGGACCACATGGCAATAAACAGTGGGGATTGAACACCTACCATTGAAATCCCCTTTTGGGAGTACAAAAGTTTTAGATAAATATGAAATTTGTTTTCCTCGTGCATAGATTGGATGGAAAATAAACGTTATGGAGGGGTCCACAGATGTATGTGCTATACATCCATGTTGTTCATTTGAGGGGGGGGGGGGGGGGGGGGGTTATTTGGATGGTGCAGGCCCACCTGCTGGTTGTGCAGGGCCCACTGATTGCTTGCCTCCAAGTGCAGAGGTTCATAAGTAATATCCTGTGAATACAGGGTCGATCCCACAGAGAGATGAATTGCGAGAAGGAAAAAATCAAATGCAAAACAAACTAAGTAATAAAAACTAAACTGATGATTTGATTTTTGGATTTTTGAATGGATGTAATTCAATTGAATAAAAAAAAACACCCAAGCTTCAAAGTTCCACACATAGATTAATGTTCCAAAATCATGATGACTTGGATAACACAACTAGGATCTGAGCACTATGGTCAGCCTAATCGGAAAATAAAACACTTTAAATATTTTAATAAATGATATAAAAGATTAGAAAATAATAGATTTGCACCATTGACATATATTCTCAAGCGCCAGTGATTTTAAGTATTCAATATCTATAGGATAATGAATATCAAAGAAATATAACAGGTTGAGAACATCTCCTATCTAGGAAATCTGATTAATCTAGGGTAAGCCTATCCATCAATGTAAATCTCATATGATGGAAACATATGAATCTTACAAGAGGATAAAAACAAAACCTAAATAATAGATAATATGCATACACTATTATTCTCATTATTAAAACAATCAATCATCATAATTTAAAGAAATATTAAACCCATGTGCTTCCCTTCTAGCTTGGGCTAGAGGGAACTTAGAAAAACATAATTAAATTGCAGAAATAAAAAGCAACAAGAAAGAAAGAAGAAAAATTGTAAATAAAAAAGATCTAAAAGGAAAGAAACAACTTATAAAGCTTTAATAAAACTAAAAACTCTTTTAAAAAAACCCTAAATATTGCTCTTGAATGCTTCTAATGATGCTTTAGAATGCCCTAGGAGGCCCTATTTATAAGTAGGGAACTCCAAACTTCGTACAAAGTTGAAAACCCTAGAAAACGCCTCAAATATACGTATTTTTCCAAAATAGACTTCTCGCTGCATAGTTCGTTTAAAACAGACTTCCTGCTGCGCAGTTTTCCAAAATAAACTTCACAGCTTCAAAATACACTTTTTTAGGACGATTTCAGGATTCTTCACTTCAAATCTTCGATTCTCTTCATTCCTCGCTTGGTTTTCTTGGATCTTTGGCATGTGAATTCTTCAATCTTGATCTCCTAAGATCCATCCATTGCCTTGGTGAATTTGAGCATCAAATTCTTACTTTTTAACACCTTTTTCAATCCAAGCTTTTAAATTCACCTTGCAACACATATATGAGTAAAATAGAATATTAAGATGATTTATGTTCATAAAACCAAGATATAAATGGCGAAAATTATGCAATATTTGAGTCTTAACACCCACCTACTAAGAGGCCCTTGTATGAGGCCTAATGCGATAAACTATGAGGCCCACCTCGATGTATTGTGGGTCATCCATCGGGCCCATTGACGTAGCCGACTTGATGAGTATGAGGCCCATTAGTGCGGCCCATTGTGATGTATTTACGGCCCGTTAGTGCGGCCCATTGATGCATGGCCTATTCGATGTATTCGAGACCCATGTGTAGAGCCCACATGTCATGTATTTGAGGCCCATGAGCAGGGCTTGCCTGTTGTGTATATGTGTCCCTTGAGTAAGGCCCACCGTGTTGTATATCAGGCCTTTGTGTGAGGCCGTGTGCCCATTATATGTTTGGCTCTATGTGGGTCATTCCTTGGGGACAATGTTGGTTAAATGTCCACATTGTCGAGGTCGATTGTCGATGCCAGTTGTTGATACCGGTTATGAGTATGTGACAGCATAGCATCATGATACATGCCCATACGCATCATCTGTATGTTTGTTATGAGATACGGTTGATCGTTGCATATGTCATTGAGCATGTTGTTATGAGACTCCCTGATAGGCGGAGGTTATCTCACATGAGCACGCGGTATGCGGAGGATTGATGCATGACTGGATTGTATGACTCATGCATCTCGCATTATGATTACTGTACGCCCTAAAGACAAAAGGGCCATAACCTTCACAGGCATATCGTGGATGGCTAAATGGGACACCGAAAATGTTTGGTTTTAGCATACGGGCGTCATAGATGTCCCTGGGTGAAAATTTCTAAACCTCCGTGGCCAGGAGACGCCCCAACGTTGAGACCGAGTTGATACATGAGCGCTCGAGTACCGAATATCAGGAGGCCTCGTCTCCCACTATATCGTGGTCGGTTGGGAGGGGGTGTGGCCTTACCCGCCCGAGGGTAGGGGCAATACTAGGCTAAGTTTGACCAGCTCGTGAATGGGTCCGCTATCGACGTGCCGGATAGGTATTGGCAGACTATTGGCCAGGCGGATAGTGAGGTTTCTTACGCTCACTTGGACTGTGCAGTTAGGAGAGCGACAGTGTCATTTAGAGTGTAGTAAACCCCAATGATGATCTCAGAGATAAACCGTACTGAATGTGGACTTATTGAGTAGGAGTTGCATACTCATTCAATCATTCATTCACTATCCACTCGGGCTGGTAGTGCGTAACTATTTGTTACGTGTACCTTCTCATGGCCAAGATTTTGGTTGGGCGCGTGATTAACCTGAGATCAGGAGTTTACCACGTTGAGTCTGACTATCCAAATTTAGGTATGGGACTGGTTTGGATAGAAGTCTTTTGTGGTGGACCTCGTAGCCTGTGATACTATGTACTATCATCTCGACTTCACACTCCAGCATGGTCATTCCATTCGCACCGCATATTGCATTACATCTGCGGCATGTGGCATTTTGGGTTACTTGTGTTTCTGCATTTATATGGTTTAGATACGGCATCTAATATTTGGCTCTTTACGACTCTTCATTTGCATAGCTTTCTTATATTGCGTATTCTGATATTAATTGACTCATGATCTTGTCAGTATCTTTGTTTATTCTGATATTGTACGATTTATGGATTACCAGTATTTCCGGTACTGTATGATGATGACATTATATTGAATATTTGACGCTTACCTTATGCACATACTTACACTACCCTCTAAGCTTTCTATAAGCTTATGTACGATAAATGCATGCAGGTGATGTTAGGTTGCAGCAGTATTGAGTTTGGAGCGTGCAGTGATCTTTTGGAGCTTGATTTTCGATTTACGTATTTTCTTTTCAGCATTGTACTCAAAAGATTATATTAGTGGATATGTGTTGTTGATGTTGCCTTGGTGAATTGGGTAATCTTGTATTTATGCTTATTACAAGTTAATTGTATATTTAAAAAAAAATCCTCCTTGTAGGATCCCAGGATCGGAATCTGGCGTATGGACGCTAGGAGCCGAAAATGGGGTACTACGGAGGCTGTCGGCACCGGATTCGGCGATCGAGATTCCTGTGAATCCGATTTCTGAATTTGGGGTATGACACTGGACATCTACGATCACCCTTTCTAGTTCCTCTTGTTCCTCTTGATCATTCTTATAAAATAGGGAGCTTTCAACGAATCTGATGTCACGGCTAGTGATGGTCTTGCGTGTGACCTTGTTGAATAACCTGTAACCTTTCACACCAATGTCATAGCCAACAAATATATACTTTTTGTCTCTATGGTATAACTTATCTCTCTCAACTGACGGTACAGGAGAGTATGTCTCACAACCAAATATGCGTAAATTTGAGTAGTTGATTTTCTGACCACTCCATACTTCCTTTCGGATTTTACATTAATTATCGTTGAAGGAGACTGGTTCACCAAATAACAAACCGTGTTAACGGCCTCAATCCATAGGTCCTTGCCCAACGCAGCATTACTTAACATGAATTTGGCCCTCTCCAGGAGAGTCCAATTCATTCGCTCAGCCACACCGTTTTGCTTGGGCGTGTGGCGCACCGTGTTGTGCCTCATGATCCCTTCATCCTTATAATAGTCATTAAACTCAGTGGAAGTAAATTCTCCACTATTATTAGTCCTTAGAACCTTTATTTTTCGCCCTAATTATTTTTCCACCATTGTCTTCCATTGCTTGAATATGGTGAAAATTTTAGATTTACGTTTCATGAAGTAAACCCAAACTTTCCTCGAGTAATCGTTAATGAATAAAACAAACCATGATGACCCCCCAATGGAAACTTCTGGCGATGGCCCTCATATGTCAGAGTGCACATAATCAAGCACTCCCTTACAAACATATTTTCCAGATTTAAAAGATAGTCTATATTGTTTACCATATATACAATGCTCGCATATATCTAAATCAGAATTTTAAAATGTTGAAATCAAATATCAATCAGAAAATACCTTTATGCCTCGCTTGCTCATGTGGCCCAGACGAGCATGCCACATACATAGAGATGTGAAATCTACAATAGCTGCTGCCGTTCCACCTGCCGAAGTGCTCCCAATCAACCTGTAAAGGTTTTCGTGCCTCTGTGCTCTCATAACCACGAGTGCCCCTTTTGAAATTTTAAGGACACCATCAATACCGGTGAACTTGCACCCTATAGCCTCGAGTGCACCGAGAGAAATCAGACTTTTCTTCATATCAAGAATGTACTTGATGTCAGTCAAGGTACGCTCCATCCCATCAAACATCTTGATGCTCATTGTGCCAATAGCCACAACATTACAGGCATTGTCATTATCCTTAAAAACCTGTCCACAATCGCATTCCTTGTAACTGGCGAACCAACTCCGATGAGGAGTCATGTGATATGACGCTCCTGTGTCTAGGATCCACTCAACTACATGATTGCCGTGAACATGTCCGATCATGGACACAGACAGAACTTCATCACCACTTGTCTCTTCATCAGATGTAACAACATTGGCCTCCTTGGAAGAATCCGCTGAATTTGCTTTCTTCGCTTTAGAATTTCTACAATTTTTTTTTTTGTGTCCAGATAATTCACAATTTCAACACTTTAATTTCCTTTTTCCCTTGCCATTGGATTTGGATCTAGGTCTTGAGAATCTTGTGCCTCGCTCAGAATCTCTGCCCCTCGTAATCAGTGCATCGGAAGATGCCCCCATATTGCCGTTTAGCTTCTCATAGCCTTCCCTTGAAGGGCTGAGATAACGGTGTCAACACTCAGGGTTTTATTTACAGTGCACATCGTGTTCCTGAAGGACTCATATGATGTAGGAAGAGAATTCAACAATATACATGCCTGTTCCTCATCTTTGGCCACTTCCTTCATATCCAGCAATTTGCACATCAATTTATTAAAGTTGTTGATATAGGCTTCTAGATCTCCACCCTCTGCCATCTTGAAGGTATAACACTGTAGCTTCAAGTGTAGGCGATTTTCAGAGGACTTCTTTGCATAAATGTTTTCTAACTTCGCCTACAAACTAACCGCAGCTTTCTCCCTCAAAAGATTATATAGAACCTCATTCGTGAGACATAAACGGATAGAGGCTAAAACATTACTATCAAGGTTTTCCCATTCATCATCTTTCATGGTAGATTTTCGATCCTCAAGAGCCTTAATCTCGCCTTGCTTGGTTAACAGGCTAATTATCTTAACCTTCTATAACTTAAAATTATTTTTGCCTAAGTACTTCTCAATATCAAACTTGTCGTTTCTCATTATTACTAATCCTACATATTCAGATCTGTGTCCCAACGATTGCTCTGATACCACTTGTTGGGGATTTGTGCTATGGAATCACACAAATTTAGATCTAGGATAGCAATTCAATAGTAAGAAGTAATCCAGAAGAACACAAAGATTTAACGTGGAAAACCCTTGAGGGAAAAAACCACGGCACAAAGCGACAGAAATCTACTATGAAAAGAAATTACAAGAGAGAGGACTTACTCGATTCGAACAACCTCGAATCTCACCCTGGCTACACCCTTTGATAACCCTAGAACCCTTTAGGAACCCTTGGAAAACCTTTAGAAAGTTTTAGAAATCCCTTAGAATGCCCCTAGAGACCCCTACTTATAGTTTAGGAAACTTCTCTTTCGTACCCTTGTGAAACCGCCTCAGATTTCCACAGTCCGCATAAGATCTGGACTCGAATCTGCATAACTTCGTCTGGTCAAGCAACCCGGACACCAAAAACTAAGCTCGCTGGACTTTGAGTTGAGCGGGCCACAACCGGTTATGCAACTCCCTCGACCGGTCGAGCAAGGCCACACCGTCTGCAACTCCTCGATGATCATATATAAAATATATATATATATCATATTCGACAAATATATATATATATATATGAGATGTAGTTTGTATAAGGCTTGAGCAATCATGGAGGAATGAACATTTGGGTTGGACTATCTTTTTACAACACGCGTGGTGTTTAGTTATGAATATATGTGTGGACTGGTAGTACACTTGTTTAAAAATTTTGCTCCACAGGTATACTCGCAATATTATTTTTGTGTAAATTTTAAACTATAGACGCGTTTCTTCAATTGGTTGCACCAGTTGAGTTTAAACCCAATGGATCTAATTGATTTGAAACAGTGCTTTAAGCACATAATCATGGTTTATTAATTCATTTTAATTCATTTGAAATTTTTAGTATTCTCTTTCTTTCAAACCCTATCTTTGGGATTTCTGCAACTGAGTTTTCTACTAATTTGACTCACTTCGATCTACTTTTTGAACACTAGTCGTATCGAGGCCAAAAATTTGAGATTCCCATTGCACTGGGAATGCAGTCCAATGAGGGTATAATTGGTTTCAAGCCTAGTGATTTAGACACGCCTCGACTTAAATATTGTAAGTCATCTTCTCTTTACTTAAAATTCTTTTTAAAAAAATAAAATTTATCTACCATTTCTAGAAAATGTTATCCAACTAATTCAATGACTTTATTTGTGACAATTTATGAAAAACATCATTTCTTACTTTCCATCTACTTCCATTTAAAAAAAAAAAGATATAAAGAAAAATGAATTTTTTTAAAAAATATTTCTAATTAAATCCAAATGTACCACCATCTATATACAATCTCACACGTGCTACGTCTGTCAATGTACCAAATAACGCATTGCCTATCTTAATTTATGCCTTCCACATGCCACCATACCACACATGTGCAATCATTCATTTTTTTTCTTCTGTCTCACGTGTAAGCGTATTACATATATTAATGTGCTACATGTGATATATACCAGCCATCTTCTCTTGCGCCCTAATTAGTGCTAATGTGCCTCTCTCATACCCCACATGTGCAAAGCACTTCACATGTGACAACATGGCACATGTGCCATCCTCCATCTATCACTCCAAACGTACCACGTGTACCAATGGTGCTGGACCCACCTCCCAAGCGAATGGTCCCGATACTCTCATCCTCTAATCTTCACAACAAGTCCCACCTTTCGCAAGGCTCGATGTCATACACGTGTATGACAGATAATCGTGAAAGTGGGTGCAGCATCTAAAGCGAAGCTGTTAGCATGTGATCATACCTTATTTTTACATGGATAGAATCAAATGATGATGAACATAGATATGCAGATCTTGGTGGCCCACTTGGACCGTCGAAATGGAGGGTGATAATTAAATATGATTACACGTGATTATCTTGTTAGTTAATCACACTGATTTTTTTAAAGAAAGAGCTATGATAGCGATAGTGAAATGAAAGTAATTGATCTTTTAAGTGACTTCACAGCGACTCCATTATCTATACTTAGTCCCTTTCAATCTTTTGTACACCAAGATTCCAAGGTGTTGTTAAAAGAAAAAGAGAAAAGTGAGACAATTGATGTGCGTTCACATGCTAGTTGTGTTTGGATATTGTGGGGCCCACGTGATGTGTGCATCAGATCCACTCCATCTATCGTGTTAGGTCCTTCATGGTTGTTACCATCTAACTCAAAAATCATGATGATCTAAAACTAACTAGGCTATAGTGCAGGGAACAATGTCAAAATCATTCCTAAAAATCTGTAAATTGATGTGGTGTGGCCCACATGAGATTTTGAATGGGATGATTTTTTCTGGGTCTCTTTGTATGAGTGGGTTGCACTTGATGAATGGATTGGATGGCGTATATAGAACGTAGTGTTACCACAAAAAGTAGAGTAGTTTTTATTTTTTGGTTATCCACTCCCCTCCACTGAGCATATGATTTTTCCGATAATGCTGATTTTTGGCCCCATGGACTAATATATAAGGGCGAGTACAATGTTCGGGCTAGATCTTATTCACACATCACCTGGGCCCCACCACGTGACAGCAACCTGATACAAGTATGGGAAATGACATCTATACCCACTTTGATTAGTTTTGCATACACCCACTTTTAATTATAGGAATCGAAACGGTACAAATGTGTACGGTGTACTGAATCAATTCCCAAGGTGAGAACTCAGAGAAGTTCACGTGCATCGCTGTCATTCCAGTGACACATGTGGAGAACATCCGAGCCACCCGAAAGATGGGCCAGACCATGAAGATCATCTAGGGAGAGAATCAAGCTCATCCACTTGTCAAGCAGAGAGAACTGTTGATATAAGTGGATGACGGATGGTCTGATTTTTCATACAGATATGACCTACCTAGGATTTAATTAGATTTCATTTTCGTGGCAGATGATATCTATTGAGTGGCCCACCTTTCGTACGGTTAGGATGTCATGCATATCGTATCATGTCGAGGAACGACGGGGCTGTATATGAATGCTCACATACAGTACCTGTGTAGTATATTCTGATATTCGTACTGGGAATCACTAATCCACATTAAGAAAAATTTTGATACTCTGGCAGAATGTGACATACGGTACACAGGCACTTGGAAATTGCAAATGAGGCATGCAATTACTTTAAAAAATATACGGTCCATATTATAGGTTCCAGTTAGATGGACCATGATCTAAAAATTAAATTACACATGCATGATTATCTGACTATCGGAATGGTGGACATTTGTTAGACGGTCAAAAATGAAAATAAAATAAAATCCAACGATCTTTTTTCAACGTATATGTGTCCAAGATCAGAGGCTTCAACCAAAATGATTTTGGGACCGTGACTTAAAACTTCGGGTTCCTTGTAGTCCATTTAATTTGCTTTAATGCATGCCACGTGTGAAATTTCTCAGTGCCTGAGTATCAGGCATTGTACTCAGCAGAGTATCAAATAACTCCTGCTCCGGATATCCTTAGATTAAGGAAAGGATTAAGAACCAGCTTTTGACTAGCCAAATCATCGATCTTTTGAGTCACACATCACCAATCTGATCTTTCATGGACGGTGATGAGATGTGGGCCCCACGATATGCAGACAAGGAATCGAGTTTCAGCATGCCGAATCCAGTGGGCCACATGTCTCGTCATCCTCTGGTCAAGATTGGATGGTGACGATTGACTTGCTTACTGATGATTTTGCGTGAGAGTCAAACACCAAATCAGCTTTTCATGTAGAGGCTTGCTTTTGTACAACTAATGTAGAATAATCATATACAACAGTTACAGGTGTGGGGGCCACATGATGTTAGGCTACATCCACTCCGTCCATAAGGTAGGTTCTTTCAAGTTCAAAAACTAGGTGAGTCAAAGACGAGCGGATCACACAACGGGAACCACTTGAATAGGGGCACCCACAATTAAAACTTTCCAAAATGAGCGTTGGCTCCACCGTGTTTTGTACATTTCATCCTATTCACCCATGAGATGCACCTCACCAAAATAGAGCGACACCTAAACCCAATTGGGTCACACATGTGATCTAACCATGTCAAATCTGGCTACTAATAAGGCAACATGTGGCAACATTATTGTACGGAAGATCCCGGATATTTTTTCCATACACTACCTAATGAGTACCCGAGTGTCGCTATTAGAAAACCATACGAACGCAATTAGTTATTCTAATTGGCCTATAAATTGATGATTTAGGACAATTAGGATCAAATAATTGTTTATGTTAATTGTGAATAGGCCGTGTTATGAACTTAGCTAAATCAAACCCTAATTTTCATACATGAGAAATCTTGTATCCTAACTCATTTTAGAAATGCCCAAGTTGATCGAACAAGCTCTAAACCATCTGTTAGTGAGCCGCTAAACCTAAAACTATAGAAAAATGTTTGTTTTATCGGGTTTGATTTTTATGCAAATCTCGATATGAGATCACATTTCGAATTGTTCAACTTAGGCTCATAAGGTGAGTGCATGGGATGTGCGAATACTTTTCGAATATGTTAAGAACTTAAGTTAATTGTCCACATCTGATCTTTGTTAAAATTGTGGCTTTCGGACAATTGATCGCGATCAAAATTAAGACATCAATTTAAGTGAATACCCTATACATATAACTATACCCATAGCCCTGATCGATGATCGATGATCGTCAAACACACTTCTAATCATACCCGTCGATCGACGCATTCAAATGGTAGACTGATCTTATTCATACGTAGATCATCACTGAGGCCAACTATTCTATGACATAGATTGACCCGTACATCTTCTACTGGACATCAATAGTTAGAACAATATCCTATAGGGTTGATATACCAAATCCCAAGTCATTAAGGCCATTTACACCACATTTGGCACTATATATAGCTCACTCTCACACACCCCTCCCCTTCATACGAATTTTCCTTAGCAAGAGAGGAATAAAGAAAGAGAAGGAGAGTGAGAGCAATAGTGAGGATTTTGGTGCCTCATCTTACAAATTTCCTTTTATCAAAGTCATATCCGCTACTGAGTCCTCCATCAAATTTCTTCCGTCGATGATCGGAGGTAAGAAGTAACCCTACTTCTCAATCTAGTTATTAAGTTGTTTCATGATTATGTTTATATATTTGATAATCGGATTTGTAGTCGCGTGGATCGAGCCTTGTAAAATGTAAAGTAAGTGGATGACCCACTTTGGGTTAGCTACCCTAGACTTGTACGGTCGACCGAGGTTGAACACAAATGACCGGCAATAGTTGAAGTTACACGAAATGCTTTGCACTTAATGCTGGTTTTGTCTAGGGTCCCCCAGTATTGATCAAATCAGTCTAATGCATGGTCTGATCATTTTTATGTTTGGTGGTTGTATAACATTTAAAGGAGTCTAGGATACCACCGTCACATTGATTTAAGTTCATTTATAATTGTTAGTGCATTATGATATTAGAAAAACTTGTGAGTCGAGCATGTTGGTATCGGATAACGTGTCTGAGCTGTCAACCTATGCTGGGGTGCTTGCCACATTGGTAAAATATGGGGTGATGAGCTCACCATATTGATACAAAATTAGGTGACGAGCCTCCCCATAGTGACCATATAACATTAGTGAAGGCTTCGAGCTTATCGTATTATTAATGAAATTGATGTCGTGAATTCGTCGCATTTGCATTTACGTGACAACCCTCACCATATTTGAGGTCATTCTTGGGTGATGAATCCTAAAATGAATCAAGGGACATAGGTGATGAGCCGTTACACCGGCAATGAGCCTCCTAATCTGGTTAGACTTGTGATAAAATTTTGCTACTCTGTCTCTACTAATATGTTGTCTGAATAGACACTAATAAACATCTAATTAATCATATGTATCATGACATTTGTTGGTTTTGTTGTGGAAGATGTTAGAGTCGCTGTGATGAGGGAGTGTTGGCATTGTTGTGAAAGGCGTTGGAGTTGTTGTGATGAGGGAGTATTAGAATTGTGAGGAACATGCATTCACATATCATGACATCCATGCAGTTACTAAACTAGTTTACGAAATTATTTGTTTTGTTATACTATCATTATATGTGCTTGATTATGTTAATAACATGTGTAACTTAAAAAATGATACCATTGAATTAGCTACTCACTTACACTTGAGATGGTGTTTAAAACACCAAACAAATAACATGTTGTTGGGCCTTAGAATATCTCTAGGTCTCGAACACATAGCCAATGGGGCTATCTTGTTACGTGCCTTTAAATATTGCTCGATGATCTCGCCACGAAGTTTGACCAAGTTGGGAACAAGTCATCAATTTACTACGGTTGGCTTTCCACGAAGTCTAGTCGAGTGATAAATAGGTGGTTATCCTACAATAGCCTTGCCCATGGAGTCAAGTTCTAAGCAACGAATGAGTAATTGTTCTCATGATTATCTAGTGAGGACTTGAAGTGACGAAGATGTTGTCACCCTATCTACCTTTTCGCCAAGATGTATATGGTTAGTGATAAACAATTGATCGTTTTCCAAATAATTGACTCACCCATAAATCTCGGTCGTGTAGATAAGAAAGAAATTATAGTCTTCCAATGACCATCTCGCCATGAAGCTCAGTTATACGACGAACAGATTGTCAAAGATCCACCCTCCATTGACTATCTTACCACAAAACCCGGTCTTATGCAACGAACATATAATTGCCACAAAAATTGTCAAGCTGCGAAGTCAGCTATGTGATGAGCAGACATCTACCCTTTCCTACAAACCAGAATTGTCTTGCATAACAAAGCTCAACCTACGATGAACAAATTGTCATTCTCGACGAATGTTTAGCCATGAAGCTAGCTAACCAGGCAATCAAGCTTTCTTGACCAACGACCTTTTTGCTAAAAGCAATACTAATTTTCAATGACTATCTCGCTATGAACAAGTTGTTGTTAGTTATCATTTTGTTTTACTATTTACTTTTCTAACTAACTGTAATTAAACATATTCACTTAATTGATTGGCTTCAACGTAGTTTTATTCTTTTTAATTATATTCTCTTAATCTTGAACATGCATAATATGCTTAATTAAAAACATTCTTCGAATGAAAAAAAAAAAATAATTGAAAGGATGAACTCTCCCCTTCAAATGTCACTTGATTTTGTGCATTTATTAACCAAATAGTTGGGCCAATATACGTAGATTTGGTCTTAATTTGACTATTTTGGCGCTTGAGTCATAATGCATTATGTTTAAGTTGAGCAACAATCGGCTATGACATGCTCAATACATGTAGCAAACGTCAAATTTGACACCATCATCAAGCTAAATTGAGGCATGATTTCACATGGTCTTACTTACCTGAGCTTTGGATAGACCTATTTTTGTACTCCTAAGAGGACATGATGGGGCGCTAGGTTGATGTCATGCATGTATTACGGTAAGGTCCCCACCCCCCACACATTTAATTGCAGAGGAATTAGCCTCAAAGAATAAGATACATAAAATAGGACACAGAGGAGGTGATGTTGTCATCACTACCCTTAGCATTAATCTTGCCATCTAAATCCAAAACTTTTTGTTGCCCCGAGAAGCTTTTAATGGTGGGCGTTCAATCATCACTCTTTTTAGGAGTGTGTTCCACTTGAGCTTCGAATTTGCTTCATTTTGGGTTCATGACTTAAAATGATATGGAAAAATGAATGGATGGCATGGATAAAACCCACAAATTAGGGTGGGCCCCACAACGCCCAACACATCACATGTTGGCAAGACCACCTAATCCGTGACCATATAGGGTCCTAGATTTAAGTAGTCTTACACAATCTCAGGCCTGTTTGTAAAACTTAATTTAAGTACTTATTATGCCTATATTCTCAGTGATTTTTTCTAATTTAGATCGTTTGGCAAATCCAAAATTTTAAGTGTTTAATTTAGATCTTCATTAAAAATCAAATCCAAAATTTTAAGTGCTTAATTTGGATCTTCACTCAAAAAATTGGTTTATTTTTAAGCTTTCCTCCTTTGACTTAACACTTAAACGCAATAAGTAATTCTGAGTTAAATTTTTTTTTTTTAATCTAAATGACAATTGTCCTTTTTGAAGTAACTTCGATGCAAGCTTTCATGGCTAATTGCGTAGATGCTATGTTGATGTGGCAAAGTTCTTTGGGCCCCATCATGATGTATGTGTTACTTCCACCCCGTCCATCCATTTTGCCACACCAATTTAGGTCATGAGCCAAAAAATGAGGCAGACTCAAAGCTCAAGTGGACCATTGCACTGAAAGTTGTGGGGACAATGATACCCACAATTGAAATCGTCTTAGGGCCCACCGTGATTTTTTTTTTTTTGGTCATCCAGCCTGTTCGTAAGGCCACCTAGACCCGGATGAAGGGAAAACACATATATAAGATTTATCCAAAACTTCTGTGGCCCTCAAGAAGATTTTAATTATAGACATTTAATCTCCACCAGTTTCTATGTTGTGATCCACTTGAGTTTTGGGTCTACCATAGTTTTGGGCTCATGACAGAATGTATTAACGGCGTGGATCTAACACACACATCATGATGGGGCCTACGAAACATTGTCACATCAATAATGTACCCAGAGAGGTGTCGTGTTATGGTTAGACAATGATTTAGATGTGGATTTCCTGCCAAAACCTTTTGCAAGAAGTTCTGCCACTGGAGGTTAGGTAGGGCCCACCATGATGTTTGTGAGAAATTCACCTCATTCGTACATTTTTTCAGATCATTTTAGGACATGGGATAAAAAATGAGATAGGTTCGAACTTCAAGTGGGCCACATGATAGGAAACAATGGGTAGATAAATGCATATTATTGTAAGACTTCATGGTGCCCCTAGTTTTATCTGTCAGATCGCGATTTATGCTTTTCTTCATGATTCTGGACAAGCTTACAAGAAGCTATGGGTACCGTTACGGATTACAATCCAACGGCCAAATATAGCGAGTGAATCAAATACTAGAAGATTTATTATGTGCATGCACTTTTAACTTCAAAGGAAGATGGGATGATAATTTATATTTTGCTGAATTTAACTACAACAACAACTATTAGGCAAGCATCAGAATGGCTCCATACAAAGATTTATATGAACATCCATGTCCATGCTATTGGGTATTAGACCCCAGTTATTACCTGATTTTATAAACATGGTACCGTTTAACGCCCTATTTTAATCGTGTTTGTGCTGCAAGGTGAAATTAGGAACCTGGACTGAAAAAAGGGTACGAAAAGCATAACTTTAACACTCTGAAGTCACCAAGGCAATGGATGGACCCCAGGAGACCGAGATTGAAGAATTTACATGACAGAGATCCGAGAAAATCAAGCTACTCACGTTAAATGGGCCTGAAAATCGTCCAGAATGTAAGATCACAGGATTTCCATCATCCGTTCGGCTCGAAACTTTATATATGGACTGAGGACCATAAATTAACCGTACATGTCGAATTTCAGCCATTGGATCCTTATGAAAGTGTCCCAACAGACGGATCAGCCCATAAAACACTGATCTGGGGCCCGATCTCTCGATATGCTTCAATTTTGGTTTTAACCCCTTAAAATTTATAACAAAACAGATGGACGGAGCGGATTTGGCATATGCATCACGATGGACCCCACATTCAATTGTGCATGTGCACAACATATGCGCACTCGGCGTGTACTGGAAGTGAAGTCAGGTCAAACCAACTTTGGCCCAACCCCAAGCCTCTTACGCACAGCGTTCGCACAGACCGGACGCTGTGATCGGTAGTGGGCCACTAACATGGAGTATTTCAGTGATCCTGACCGTCCATTTGTTCCGTAGAGTGGCCATGACCCTAGCCAATGTTTCCCTTTGGTCCCATGTACTTTACACATGTAGATCGACGGAAAACATAGGATGAACGACGAGGTGAGTTGATAAAGTGGGGTGCACAAAAACTCAACCAAAACCACTCCTTTCTGACTGGTTTTTGGTCAGGAATCCAATGAACAGGGTAGATTTATTCGAAAATATCACTGTGGGGCCCACCGAGCATCATAGCACAAGTGCGTAAGGAATTCGCACGTCCGGACGTTATCCGACGTTTCCGGCCATTCGGTGATTATGGGAGTATCGGACGGTCGATCTAGACCATCCATACGAAGGCCAAGGTGGGGTTGACCATTGCCAAGGTGGCAGATACCCGGGACAGGCTATACAGCCGTCCCAAAAGTCCACCCAATGCAGGTCCGTGCGTCTCTCTCCTGCGCATGCAGTTTGCTGCATAAAGAGCCACCGGTTTTTGCTGCGAAATTCTTCACAACAACGCCGATTCCACCGCCCTTGGCTCCCTATAAAAAGAAAGAAGAGAGAGTGCTTAGAGGCGTAAGATCTGTACGTGAAACGGACGTGGAGTGAAGCGGCTGTGGAGTTTTCTTTTTTTTTCTTTTTCTTCCTTTTCCTTTTCTTTTTTCACTGTGAAGCTTGTGGCGTGATGAGTAGTATTCTGCGGCTTGGATGCATGTTTATGAATTGATGTTGATTCTAGTTTGATTATAAGGAATGCCCTCAGTTTTTAATAGTTTCTTATGACTTAAATTACAATAGATCTGCGATGACTTTGAGTATTTTCTTTTTATTATTTTGATTGTGAAGTGAGGAAGCCCTATAGTTCGCCATTGTCCCTTGGACATGGTTAGATGATAGAATCCTTCCTAACATTCATGCATCTCTTATATTGGTTGTGGATTGGTTTACTCTATTGTTTACTTTATCTTATAGGCATGGTTTTGTGATAGAATCAATTCTAATTCTCATACCTCTCATCTCTTGAATACTAAATCAAAGGAAGTTCAGAGTCACTTTTAGTGATATATCTTCCAACTTGATGAAGATGGGACTCGAAGTCCAGTTGAGTTCATGAATTAAGCGTAGATCTCCCCGATCTCTACAAGTGGATCTTTAGCACCCTAGTTTCCCAACCTTTGAATTCTACAAGTTTTAGAGTAATATTTCACCATTATTTCCTCACATTCACCTGATTTAGATTGCATCTTCATATAGTTCTAGTTCTGGTTATTTTCAGATTACGTACAAGGTTCAGTCCCTGTGGATTCGACCTCGGTCTTATCGAGATTATTACTATATCACAACCCTATACTTGGGGTGTGAACATTTATGAAGGTCTCACCGATGAAGGGACTTATATAGTTTAGCACAAAAGGGAAGCTTGCACTACATTTTATTAGAGTATTTAAGATACTAAAGCGGGTTGGAGCGGTAGCATATCGACTCGCATTGCCCCACAACTTCCAATGTCCACAATGTCTTCCATATGTCAATGATGCGGAAATACGAGAGGATTGCTTCTCATGCTATTGATTGGCAAGATCTCGAGTTACCAGAAGACACATTGTATATGGAAAAGCCTGTTAGAATTTTGGAGTATGTGGAGCACATCTTGGGCACTAAGACCGTGCCGATGGTTAATGTTTTATGCACTCATCACGGAGTCAATGAAGTGTCATGAGTGCAAGAAGAAGAAACTCCTGAGAAGTTTTCTCAACTCTTTGAGGGATAATCTTAGGTAAATTTCGTGGATGAAAATTTTCTTTTAAGGAGGTAGAATATAACGTCCATAAATTATTATTTTTTTAAAAAAAACTTTTAATTTGATAGAGGGAGAGGGAGATTACGTATCCCTCATCTCCCTCTTATCTCTTATCCGATTGCCCCCTTATCTCTCACCCTCCCAATGACTTCTCATTGTTAAGGAAGGAGACGAGAGAGTAGAATAATATAATTCTAACTCAAAGAAATAAAGTAAAACCCTGCGTACTTTGATAAAAAAATAAAGGAAATGTAGAGAGAGTGAGAGAAAGGACCGGCGAAAATGCATCACATTTTAGTCTCTTCCCTTGATTTTTTTTATTTTTTTTTATTTTTTTTGTAATGTAGCATGTGGTATAGATATATGCAACGGACAACTTCGATTAGCCATCCATCCATTGTACATATGTAAGTAATCTAACTAAGAAGAATTGATTCTCTACGCAATAGCCTTGGGCTTCCAATGCGGGGAATTGTTCCTTGCATATGAACATGGATGATTCAATCCATTTCTCTAGGATCAAGTCGATGTAGTTATTTAATTTTGATAATTTAGGTTATGACCATTTGAGCAATACAATGAATGGATCATATTAATTGTACATTCATTGCATTATGGGATCAGGAATATGTTATAAACAAAATCTAATTTTTTGCACAAGTGGTTTGCTACTTAGTGTAGAGGATCAGAATGGGCCGCCAAGATGTGTGTGGTTAGATCCACATCGATCATCTTACTTCTAGGGTCAAAACATGCAAGGATCCCAAATATCAGATGATCTAATCATTAGGTGGGCCACATTAATCGGTTTAATACTCTAGATCTATCATGTATTTGCTGATCATGAGAATCACTGGACATATGGATTGCGATTAGATTGACAGGGTCTATCTAATGTCCAGGAGTAAACTATACTCGGATCCCCAACAATTAAATCGATACGATTGTCTGGTGCATTGCACTGATTGAACGATGTTTATGATCAAATTGTGTAGTTTTGAATAATATGAACCATGGGTGGTCGGATGAACTGATCAATGGATTAATCTCTTTGTTGATTAAGAGAGGGCCAATGATTGGTTGGGATTTGTCCAAAATGCTTGATTGGGCCCTAGATAATTAATTAAAAAAAAAAATCCATATTTTTCAAATTCGATTTGCCAAAAACGAATTGATTCGACCAAAGGGGTGAAAATTGTGTAGAGACTAAAACTTCAAATTTTTGTTTTAGTCAAATAGGCAACATACCTTCAATTGGAGTTGATCCGATCAACAGACACGCGAAACAGAACTATTTGATTCCAGGATTGGGAATAAGAATTTGTGCATCATTCAAATTTTAGATTTAATTAAATTAAGCATATCTAGACCATTGCTAGGTCAATGGAAAGCGGTCATCCACTTTGATATGATCAAGTGGACCCCACATTAACCTCTAATTTTTACAAAACCCTATTAAGGGTTGGGTTCGAAGGGATTCAATTAATTTGCATATGATCATTTATGTGGACCCCACTATAAGAACTTGATCAATCAAAGGTGGGCCCTACCATATGAATTAATACATTCAACAAATGATTTCGCTATATGATTGTAATATGAGTTTCTAATTTAATCCAATCCGAGCATTTTACAGAATCATTTTTATTAGATCCGAGTGACTGATCCCAACGTGTTATTTGTCTAATTCATTTTTATATACTGTTTGAAGATTGAGTTAGTTTTAAAGCTAATATGTTGATGTTTGCTTACATGATAATTTTTTATGCATGTACACGTATATAAATGCTCGACTTATTATAGTGTTGTACATTGATTTTTATTCATATATATGCTAGAAAATATATCATATTATGAACTAGTAAACAATCTTGAAGCATAATTATCTTTCATTTCATAACATATGCATAATCGATCTTCGAAGACCTCTCTGGAAGAAATGTCGATCCTGATAGAATCGTTACCAGATGTAGGCTTTGCCCATGCTTACTAAAAGGTGGAAGCCTACCCAAGTGGTGGATGCGGGTTAACGATTATCCAATCCAAGTAGATGAACGATCATCTTATATGATGCATTATATGCATTCGTACCACTATGCATTTTATGTCTTCCATGCTATTTTAATTTTGATGTGCATGAACCATATTGAGTTTTCTCACTGGGCCCATCTAACTTATGTTTTATTAATGAAAAAAATCATAAAGACATAATGGTGGCTGATGAGTTGGCCCAAAAATAGGAGGGTGTTTTAAACCAAAGAACAACTCATGTGAGACGTGACCGTAATTCACGGAAGAAGAATTGATTGCTTTGGACAGTTCATAAGCTTTTTTTTTTAATATAAAAATCTCATTTGTTATTCATGCAAACTAGTTTGATTAATATGTTGCTTGAGATGTTGGTACTGATTTTAAAATTTTAAACACTGGTCATAGTTGTATTTATTTGACTTGATTTAGACATGTAAGTAAGACTGATCCCAAATGGGTGAGTCTTTAGCTGTAACTTAAATAAATAAGCTTGGATGATTGTTGGTTTTGGTTGTGTAGAATGTGCTTGCATTTGTATGGAATCTAACTTCCACATTAACAATATCAGACTTATAGCTATGTATAAATATAATGGACAGATTTTGTACACTTAGTGTACAAGTCACGACTCGGATTACGAGTCTGGGATGCGTGCTTGGCACATGACATTTTTTGTTCCATGTCCTAACATGATATGGAAAAACGTATGGACGGGGTGGATTTAATACAAACATCACGGTTGGCCTCACCTAAGCTCTTTTAATAGGAACTTCTTGCAAAGGGCTTTGTCAGGAAATCCACACCATTCTACTCTAAGAGGAAGGGAAGTAGATCTAGAGCTGGGCATTATTGGTCCGATCCGGTGGATTCGACCCGATCCTAGCCGATCCGACCCGATTCGAAGGCTTGGATCGGTGCGGTTTGGCTTGAATTAGTAAAAATCCGACCGTTCATCGGATCAAGGTCGGATCATGGCGAAATCGGACCGTACCGATCCGAAATCTAGACCGTTCCGATTCGATCTGGAGTGATTCAACGGTGGAAATCAATACTTCTACTTCTTCTTGTGGTATGGTCCACTTGAGCTTTGGATATTCATCAATTTTGGGTTCAACTACTAAAATGATTTGAGAAAACGAATGAATGGAGTGGATAAAGCACATGCATTCATGGTGTGCCCTAACATAGTTTACCAAAAGATGTGTTGTGCATGTCAACCACTTGCGTGCACAGCATGTCAATGACAGGTAGCTGAGTTGCAGGACTAGCTACTAAAGTTACGTCATCAAGTTCTGTGGGCCCCAGCATGATACGTGTTTTGTATCCACACCTTCCATTCATTTGGAGAGATCATTTTAAGGCAATATCCAAATAACGAGTTAAATCTAAAGCTCCAGTGGACCCCAGCACAAGAAAACAGTGGGACAGTGAAGCCCACCGTTAAAAATTTCTAAGGGCCACAAAAGTTTTAGATCAAGCTAATATTTTTTTTTTCCTTAATTCACGTTTTTTCTAAAACTTTTTAATAGGTTGGATTTCAAATAAAGATTATGATGGACCTTAGGATAGTTTCAACGGTGGAAATCACTCTCCCCACTGTTTTTTTTAGTGTGGTCCACTACAGACTTTTATTTACCTTGTTCTTTAGCTCATATCATAAAATGATATCTAAAAATGGATGAACGGTGTGGATGTAACACATACATCATAGTGGGGCCCACAGAACTTGGTAACACCAACTCAAAATCTCTATATTTAATCCGTGTCCAGATGTAGCCTTGTAGGGCCTATACCGATATCGTGCCCAGCACGTCACTAGGCTGTGACAGCCATATGGGTCGTGCAAAAAGAAGCAGTGATAGACTTCAAGCTACGAGTTGTACGAACAGCTCAAATGAGATAATAGTTACGTGGGCCCCACAATTATGTATTTATTATATCCACAGCGTTTATCCATGTTTTGAGATCATTTCGGAGTATTATAAAAAAAAAAAATCATATCTGAAGATCAAATGGACCACACCACAAAGAGCAGTGAGAATAATGATTTTCACCGTTAAAAAATTTGTATGGCCCACCGTAACGTTTATTTTCCATCTAACCCAATCTGAAATCTAACTAACCCGATCCGACTCGGTTTCCTTGACCGGGTCGGACTCGGTTCGGGTTAGGCAAACAGTGCGTCGGGTCTATTCGGATTAGGTGTCCCGGACTCGATCCCGGATCGGATCCAGTTTGAATCAGATCACGTAGCTTTCGGCTCAGATCAAGTTGAACCAAATCCAATCCGACTCAGCCCGATGCCCAGCTCTAAGTGGATCCGTTTTGATGCTACTCAACTGTGCTCATGGGCCCCACCAAGTATTTGTCTTATCACGACATTCATCCATTTTCTCAGATCATTTTAGGCATGAATCCAAAAATGAAGGAGATCCAAATCTCACGTGGACCGCACCACAAGAAATAACGGTGATTGATCGCCCACCATTAAATACTTCTTGGGGGCCACAAAAGTTTTGGATGAAGCTGATATTTGTATCGTCCTTTCATCCAGGTCAGTGTGCCCTAATTAACAGGTTGGATGTAAAATAAACTTTACAGTAGACCTTAAGAAGTTTTTAATCGTGGGCATTCAATCACCACTATTTTCTTGTGGTGCGGTCCACTTGAAATTTGGATTTGCATAATTTTTGAGGTTATGCTGTAAAATAATATTTAAAAATAAACGAACAGCATGGATAAAACACTCCCACATAGCACTATCTATAAGCCACCTCGCTACTGGCAGCCTTATTAGGCATATGCGTCCGAACAGGAGCCGGATTAGGTATTACTTAGGTTACACAGCTCGGCCTCACGGGAGCTTTTCGTGAGGTCAAGCGTATAGTACCTTTTCCCATATATATAACGGTAGGCCTTATGGTACGGACAACACCGACATTACCTCAAAAACACCTAATCCAGTCTAACTTTGGAAAGACGCTGATTAGATGGGGCCCACCATGATGGTTCATATTGAATTGGCAAATTCAGATTGTTCATATCACTCACTTAGTGTGCTTGTCCCTTAGTGACACCAGTTAAAAGGTTATAATTATTTTATCAAGAAGAATATAATTCACAGTTCATTAATAGTGTGTCTGGTGTAACTAAGCGCTTTGATGATAGAATTAAAAGTAACAGACACTGGAGAAACTAAAAAACTAAACATATAATACATATTCTTGGGACAAGTGTATGTACTTGTCTCCTTACACAATTAAATAATGTTACCGCATGACGTAAACAAAACCTTTCATTTATTTAGGATTACATATGTATACTAAATTTAGCGGCATAACAATAACAGTTTTGGTCTTTTATTATGCAAAAGATAGAAATTGAGATAACAAGGGCAAATATGACAAAATGCTAATTTTCAAATATTTTTTATTTGCGATTACCAAATAAGGTGCTGATTTACAAATATTAATATATTTTTTTAAAGACAAATTACCAAATGAAAATTTTTAGCACAAATATGTACTAAAATTCAGCACTTTAAGTTTTCAGTACTTTAATTAATTTTAAGAACTTAATTTCAGTTTACCAAATCACACCTCAACTACTCCAATTAGCAGAAGAGAAATCATTATATGTAGAGAGAGCTTAGCTAGGACACGGATTAGCTGCTGACCGGTTCAGTAGCAATCTCCCTACTGAAGTGACGTCACCAGGTTTTTTGGGACCCACCATGGTGTATTTGTTGTATCCACACCGTCCATCCATTTGGAGAGACCATTTTAGGGCATGACCCAAAGATTGAGGCAGATCCAAAGCTCAAGTGGACCCAGCACAAAAAACAGTTTCATATTTGCACGTATGGATGTGCATGGATCCCACACAAGCGTGTGGTTAGCAAACCTCACCCAATGCCTTTTGATCGAAAGTACAGATCCCAACAAACTTTATGGGAGCCTTGCACCCTCGCGGGCACACATGTGAGAGATCCCGGCCCTTCATCAGGCGGGCCTAAGTTAGGTAGCTCCACTATCAGGTTTGCCCACACGTGTGAGGAAAGTTGACGGTTATAAATATCGATTCATATTCACTGGACGGTGCTAGCGCGCTTCTTATTTATGGGCCATGTCATATGCACGGTCCGTCGCTCGTGTGGAAAAAAAACAAGCAATGGTTAAAACTGAAAAGATCGACTACTCATCTGCGGCTGACACATGGCATATGATGGTGAGGCCCAACAGATGAATGACTTTGAACTTGCTAACGTGTTCCGAACTGGCACACGTGGTTCGGTACTTCTCCTGTAAGTGGAATTATATGATACGGTACGGTATACGTGCACGGTATGCGCATATTTTCAATTCTGATATCTCAGGCACATGCTTCTTTAATCCAGACCGTTAGTATGTTGAGTTCCACCGCTGATAGGGTGGTCCCCACCTATTAAGACATTTTTTTTATATTGAATATCGACCGTTGCTTTATTTCACTCATCAGCTGTCTAGGAATTTAAGGGCCTGTTTGGGAGCGTGGATTTGGAACCCCCTGGATTCGCAACCCCCGGGATTGGAAACCCCCTGGATTGGCAATCCTCTCGGTGTGTTTGGTACCCTTGAGTGTGAATCAACTTTAATTCAAAAATACCTATACATGGTATATTCACGGGGGTTTGAATTTAATTACTAAATCAACTTTAATATCTCCAATTAGTGAGATATATAATTTTTGACACTATGGTTGTGATAAGCCCGCTAAAATATATGTTTTGTCTAAAAGTGATGAAATTCTAAGTCTTAGATGGACTGCAAGCATAAGATCATGTCTGAGTGACTAACCAACGATTTTTAATCGTTGACTGATATGGACAATGTTTGGACGGTGCTGATCTACATGAATAATGTTTGGACGGTACTGATCATCGTTAGTGGGCCATGTGCGCCCAATAGAATGATAGTGTATCCAAGCTCTCACCTTGGATTACAAACCCCCTCAAAGAGGGGATTGAAAACCCCCTGTATTGGCAATCCCCAGTTGCTTTATGCTGCCAAACAACCATGGGGATTTGAAACCCCCTCTAATCCTCTCCAATCCCCTCCAATCCAAGGTGCCAAACGACCCCTAAGATACCTAAGGGAGAAAATTTGAAAACCCAAATCCATCTTGTATTTTACACCCCCGGTCCCCACACACTCACGCCATAATGGGCTTTCACCACCTATGGATACTCGAACCCTTGACCGGGTGTTGAAACTCCCGAGAGTCTGCCACCCGAGCAAGAGAAGGATCCATCTAAATTGGAAAAGAACAAATGCATCTAAATTGGAAAAGAACAAACCAATGGTCTTGATTACCGGACCATGCGGCACTAAGCAGAACTCCAAATTCGTGCAAAGGCGTTAGAATGGGGCGCGGATTAGCTACTGACAGGTTGAGTAGCGAGACTGGCTACTGAAGTGACGTCACCAAGTTCCGTGGGCCCCACCATGATGTATGTTTTGTATCCACACCGTCCATCCATTTGGAGAGAACATTTTATGGCATGAGCCAAAGAATGACTAAGATTCAAAGCTCCAATGGACCCCACCACAGAAAGCAGTATAGAGAGTGACGCCCACCATTAAAAACTTCCAAGGGCTACAAAAGTTTTCGATCAAGCTGATATAATTTTTTCCCTTTTATAATGTATTTTGAAACTTATTAATGGGTTGGATCTCAAATAAACATCACAGTGGACCTTAGGAAGGTTTCAACGGTGGATGTCACTTTCTCCACTGTTTTCTGTAGTGGGGTTCATTACAGATTTTAATCTGCCTCATTATTTGACTCATGTCATAAAATGATCTCTCCAGATGGATGGACCGTGTGGATATAACACATTCATCATGGTGGGACCCACGTAGGTAACTTGGTGACGTCACTTCAGTAGCCATCTTGCTACTCAACCCGTCAGTAGCCAATCCGCGTCCGTGAGAATGAGGTCCACTGTCCACGTGTGCGTGTGTGAGAGAGAGAGCGAGAAAAGGTCAAAGTCATCTACAATCCACTGTCACTTCCAGGTGGGCCCCACTTAATCCAACATGGGTTTACAACCTAACTCTAGTTACTTTTCCAACCATAATCTCTATGCCCTTCCTCTCACTCACCCAAGTACAATCACACGCCATATGCCGGATCCGAATCCGGTGCAATACTGTTTTACGCAACGCCTGCAACAATAAAGTTCTGTGGACCCAAAATGTTTTATGTTGAAATCCATTCCGTTCATCATGTGATAACCTTCATAATACACTACGAGAACAAAAATTAGTTGGATCAAAAACTCAGATGGGCCACACCACATAGAAACAATGGACTTGGGATGACAACCATAGGTTCTGTATGTGTAGCCACCATGGTCTTCGTATTTAATCAAACCCGTTAATCAGGTGTGAATCACCAGGATAAATGTAAAAACAACATTGTTCTGATCCATGTCCCAGGAAGGGCCCACTGCACGAACTTAAGGTTTCATGCGCAATTTTACCTTGTTCCTGGTAGTGTAACATATATGAAATTTTTATAAATATGATATTTTAATTTATTTTATCATAAGGGTTTTCACCTTATGTACGGATAAGATTTTATATATACAACATGGTGGGCCCCAAATACCCTGTGTGTTGTATGCCCAGCCTAAAACAGGTGATGTAGACGATTCCAATCCCCATACATGCCCACCTCACTCACTACTCAGCTATATATTCAACACTCGCAAACCCTCTTCCTTTAAAGCTTGCTCCTCCACACCCAACTGAATAAAGCCCACAGCGTTCCCTATAATTACCAAAAAACCACACCACTGCTCTGCTTTCTCTCTGCAATTCCCAAATCCCAATCCTTTCGCAGCAGCTGCAGACATCCCTTCTCAGTTAGTTACCAAACGGTTTATATTTTGCCCATTCTACCCTTCCCATCCCCTTTAGTTACCACCCCTACCACTCTCCCTCTTCAAATACGAGAATTCCAGGCATTTCTTTTTCTCCAGGAAGATGATTTCATGGAAGGATCTTTACACGGTCCTGACCGCCGTGGTCCCGCTCTACGTGGCCATGATCCTCGCCTACGGATCCGTCCGTTGGTGGAAGATCTTCTCTCCCGATCAGTGCTCCGGGATCAACCGATTCGTGGCGATCTTCGCCGTCCCTCTTCTGTCGTTCCACTTCATCTCAACCAACGATCCGTACTCGATGAACTTCCGATTCATCGCGGCGGACACACTGCAGAAGATCATCATGCTCGTCGTGCTTACTCTCTGGACGAACCTGACGAGGAACGGGAGCCTGGAATGGATGATCACGATCTTCTCTCTGTCGACGCTCCCGAACACGCTCGTCATGGGGATCCCGCTCCTGATCGCCATGTACGGTAAATATTCCGGCAGCCTGATGGTGCAGGTGGTGGTGCTGCAGTGCATCATCTGGTACACGCTGCTGCTGTTCCTGTTCGAGTACCGTGGCGCGAAGATGCTGATCACGGAGCAGTTTCCGGAGACAGCAGCTTCGATCGTGTCCTTCAAGGTTGAATCGGACGTCGTGTCGCTCGATGGAAGGGATTTCCTTCAGACGGATGCGGAGATCGGCGACGATGGGAAGCTGCACGTGACGGTGAGGAAATCGACGTCGTCGCGGCGGTCGATCGGCGGTGGGCCGTGCTCGATCTCGGGGCTCACGCCCAGACCATCGAACCTCACCGGAGCGGAGATCTACAGCCTCAGCTCGTCGAGGAACCCGACGCCGCGCGGATCGAATTTCAACAATTCCGACTGCTACGGGATGTGCCCGACGCTGGGGCCCAGGCAGTCGAATTTCGGTCAGGCCGATCTGTATTCGCTGCAGTCGTCTCGTGGGCCGACGCCGCGGCCGTCCAACTTCGAAGAGCAGATGGCGTCGTCGCCGCGTTTCGGGTTCTATCCGGCACAGAGTGCGCAAACTGCTTATCCTGCGCCCAATCCGGAGATCTCCGCCATTGGGCCGAAGAACTCAAAAACGCATCATCTGCAGCAGCAGCAGATCAAGGCCCACCACGACGCGAAAGAGCTGCACATGTTCGTATGGAGTTCCAGCGCATCGCCGGTGTCGGAAGGCGGCGGGCTCCACGTTTTCGGTGGCACCGATTTCAGTGGGACCGAGCAATCTGGACGGTCCGATCACGGCGCCAAAGAGATCAGAATGCTGGTTGCTGACCATCCTCAACCTGAAGTGCACAAAGGTAAAAAGCAAAAAAAGAATTGACATTTACACCCTCCGTTTTTTATTTACGCATTCCATTTCTTTTGTAATTTGGTAATACCATAGTGCAATTTTGTAACAGCTGTAGTAGAAGGAGAGGATTTTGGGGGCGAGGATTTCAGCTTCGTGGGGAGAAGAGGGATGGGAGAAGGAGAGGACGACAGAGAGAAAGAAGGGCCAGCGGGGCTGTCGAAGCTGGGGTCGAGTTCCACGGCCGAGCTGCACCCCAAAGGCGCCGGTATCTCAGATTCCGGTGCCGGTAAGCAGATGCCTCCGGCGAGTGTCATGACGCGGCTTATCTTGATCATGGTGTGGAGGAAGCTTATCCGCAACCCGAACACGTACTCGAGCCTTATCGGGCTCATCTGGTCTCTCGTTGCATTCCGGTAAGGGCAAAATGGGGAATTTAAGAAAATTAGAAGAGAAGGAAAATGCTTTTTATTTCTAATTTATTTATTTAATTTTCTTATTACAGGTGGGATGTTTCGATGCCGAAGATAATCGAGAAGTCCATCTCAATACTCTCTGATGCCGGACTTGGAATGGCGATGTTCAGCTTAGGTGAGTGGCGCTGTTTGCTAACGTGCGCCGTGGGCGTATCGGGGTGAGTTGCCCGACATACCGCACTGGTAACCACGCTGGTCGACGCGGCGCATTTTTGTGGGGCCCTTTCTGTTTTTGTTAAATTACCGATATCTCCTTTAGGGTGCCTGAAATCATGGAGATGACTTCGATTTACCGCAGAAAATACACTTTTTGGGTGTGTATTTTGATATTTTTTTAGGGGCATTTTCGTAGCGTGGGTGGTCACTCCAGCTTACTCCTGCCAACATGAAAAGCGATCTAGACCATGTTCTGCCACAGAGACAATGATTGTCACCGTCCAAACTCATGTCCGGCAAACAGATGGGAACAACACGGACTGGAGTTAAATCGACGGTTCTAACCATCGTTGGGGTTTGATTGCACGGCTTGCGAGATATTTGGGCAGTGGCATTTGGTGATTACCTGATGAGCAGCCAATCGTGGGCCACCCAACCTCCCATTAGTGGGCCACCGATCCTCCCATTCGTGGAAAGCAGTGGGGACCTCCTCAGCCACACGCGGATGCGGCTTGCCTACTGACTCTGTCAGTAGCAGGGTGGCGACCGACAATGCTCTGTGGGCCCCACATGATATATATTTGTTTCATCAAAGCCGTCCATCTGTATTCTCAGATCATTATAGAGTGTGAGCCCAAAAATGAGGGAGATCTAAATCTCTAATGGACCACACCACAAGAAAACAGTGGAGATTGAATGCCTACTATTAAAAACCTCGTAGGGCTCACTGTAATGTTTATTTATCATCTAACCCGTTGATTACGTGACACACACCTGGATGAAGACAAACCTCAAATATCAGCTTAATCCAAAACTTTGGTCGCTGCTAAGAAGTTTTTAATGATGAGTATTCAATCAACACTCTTTACTGTGGTGTGGTCCATATGAGATTTAGATCTGCCTCAGTTCTGGGATGGTAACATAAAATAGTATGGAATAATGGATGGATCGCGTGGATAGGAAACACACATCGTGTTGGGGCCCACAGAGCACTGTCAGTATCCACTTCGCTACTGACGCACGTGCACATTTTCTGCCGCACGAGTGCCAACAGGGCATTTTAGCGGGCCACCTATCCACATCTAGGATGTCCCACAGACACGCTGGCTTTCAACGTGTGCAGCCTCTCAAGCCCGTACGGTCACAAAAATCTATCCTTCCTTCTCCTATGGAAATCTACCCTCCGTACTATATTTATCCTGCATGAGGCCGTTACGTTCGGTAAAAAGCGTACGTCCTCATGCTGCTGCGTGGCTTAGCAAGTGAAACCCCGATTGCACATTGAAGTCAAAGTGCAGTACCGAGATACACGTGTCGAAGATCACAGCCGTTTGTGACACGTACCCAACAATATTTCTTCACCTGGTAAACGGCTAAGAGTAATTGGCCAATAGTTCGAATACTGTTGATTTTACTGGGCTGATTTTATATACAGAGAGCCTGTACTGTTAAGATCCCTCGATGAACAGCTCTGATCTTGCACGCGTGACTCGCTTCCACGTGTGGTGGGGGTGGAGGTGCACTCGAACGAGTGCGATTCGCTATTTTCTTTCTGTCGTCTGTTTTTATGATTGGGCATGGGAGGGTGCTGGACCGATGGTTGCTAATTACGGGAGGATGTGTCTCTGACAGGGCTGTTTATGGCGCTCCAACCGAAGATAATCGCATGTGGCAATTCGATAGCCGCATTCGCCATGGCCGTCCGATTCCTGACGGGCCCAGCAGTTATGGCCGCTGCTTCCATCGCAGTCGGCCTAAGGGGGACCCTTCTCCACATTGCAATCGTCCAGGTAATATTCTCAACGTGTGAACAGAAAACCTAACTCTCGGAAAAATCTCTCTCACGGCGGGCACTACTCTGTGAAGAGCCAGTCCAATCCGTTCTCTGGTGGGAGCCACCATGGATAGACCATAGCCCAAAAGTCACACCTGCCAGATAACCAAAAACCCTTTAAAAAAGGGTATTCAACGGAACGTTGGTAGGCGTTTTACTTTTGATCCTACATCATCTATTCTCAGTCCAAACGAACGGTTGGATGCGTCCAATCCATATGATCGGCTCGGATCTTGCACACGAATGCCACGTCTACGGATAAGGAACGGGCTAGAATAGATGAGGGCGAGGAAGCGGCGTTCGATGACGAAAACGTCACACGTGGCAGTTTGGGGTTGTTTGATCCAGGCCGTATGTATTTGGCTCGATCCGCGGATACCTGCGGTCGGAAATACCACTAAAACGACACCACCAGCCATCAGCTTTTCCCGCTGAATGGTGACAGTTAACAACTTAACTTTTTGACCGTTCATTTCAAGTCCTTTGTCAGTGTGCGAAGCAAGACTGCCCGTTTGCTTTGACTCGCGAACCGTGGGATCCATGATGGGACCTACTAGATGGGAGGTCTGGATTAGCGACTCACTGCCACGTGGCAGGAAGAAAATACCTACGGTAAAACATAAATTTTTTTTACTTCTTTTTCTATTCAGGCGGCTCTTCCACAAGGCATCGTTCCCTTCGTTTTTGCCAAAGAATACAACGTTCATCCCGCCATTCTCAGTACAGCGTAAGCTATCCTCCTAATAATTACGAAAATGCCATCTCTCTTTTTTTGTTTAATACATAGTGCCCTCTAAGGTCGACTTAATAACAGTCAACACTCAATAAGTACGTTTCTAACTCAAGCTTATGTGTATAGACCTGTGTAATAGCTCTAGAGGGTATTTGTGTCCAAGAGCTTTGCTCAGGCCACACGCGTGGAGCATTTTCTCCTTATGGCAAACGGGTGTGACATCCAATCCATCCATCAGAGCGGTATCACTATGCAGAAGCCCCTTCCCAAGAATCGGGTCAATCCACTCGTCAGGTGGGCCAAAATTCACTAAATGAATGTACGGCCATGAAAAACATGGCCCACGTTCTCTACACGTGTCCACCTATTTCTAATATCATGCCACAGCTGCTGAGTGGACTACCCGTTTTTTGGCTAACAACATGTACACGTTGAGACCCATCTTGATGGATGGCTTAGATATTGCACCTGTTTGCCACTCATGCATTTACGTGATCTGGACCGTTCATTTCTTAGGCCATTGCGCTTATGAGCAGTGCTCCAAAAGTTACAACAGTGGGACAATCCTAGCCATCAAATTGAGAAATTCCTTTTTCCATGGTAGGAATTTTTTTGGCCCTAATCTTATTGCTATTGCTCATCCATGGTGGGACCCACTTCATCGAACGGCCGGGATGGTATACATGGTTGCTACTAAAATGCTTAGACATCTAACTTCCTTTAACATACTGATTATGTTTATAATATATATAATAATAAAATCTTCTACTCTGTAATTTCAGGGTCATATTCGGAATGCTGATCGCTTTACCAATTACTCTCGTTTACTACATCATTCTCGGATTATGAATACGACGGAGAGTCAGTAAAACCGATCACACCCAATTTCCGATGACTGGAAAATCCAATGACGGGCAATTTTCCGACGGAAGTCAGGAATTCTCATGTTACCTAGGTGTATCTGGGATTTCTTTGGCACCTACCAACAGACCGACGGTGTTTGAAAGCGGCAGATATTCGCATTGGATATGAGAATCAGCGGTCGATCGTAACTGACCCATTTGATTTTTCAGAGGGCCTCATCTATGGATGGCTAAGATGAAGTTAAAGCGAACGAATTCAATAGGAGAAACCTGCAGGAGTAAAGAGGAGAAAATGGTTGATATATTTTTTTATATTTTCTTTTTCTAAAAAAATACAATCTTGTATTGAAAATTCCTCGCTGCTTTTTGTAGTCTACAGAAGAGCATGTTCTCCACCATCAGAAAAAAAAAAAAGCATTGGGAATCAACACCTTCATGAAAAATGGTTTTCTTTTTCTTTTATTTTCTTTTATTTTCTTTTATTTTTTTAACTTTTTCTTTTGTGAAATGGCGTAGATCCTGCAATGGTTTCGGTTGTCTTCTTGCTTTTCTTCTGAAAAAGAGAAATATGGTGGATTATACTTGCTTTTTTTCGAAGAATAGACTATACACTGTAACTCGATGTATGCATCCGATCGAGACCGTCCAAAGTGGCCCACTTCTTAGATCGACCCTTGGGTGAAAATTTTGACGGTGGGATATTGTTAATGAGTTCTGATTGATTGTCCATGAGATCTTGGTATTAGTTGGACGGTTAGGAGTGTCTTGGTCCAGGGAGTTGATTTGGTGTTACCCTTACCGTGTGGGGCCCACCTTGATGAATGTGTTGCATATCAACGCCGCCCATCCGGTTTTTCATCTTGTTTTAGGACGTGGTACCAAAAATTAAGCAGATCTAAATCTATGGTGCACTACACTGGAAAAAAAGTGGTGAATGACCGTCATCAACGGGTTGGATGGCAAATAAACATTACGGATCTGCTTACGGTGGGCCCCGAGAACTTTTTAATGGTAAACGTTCAATCACTATAGTTTAATGTGGTGTGGTCCACCTGATATTAGGATCTGCTTAATGTTTTGTTTTAAGTACTAAAATGGCTGGAAAAGCGGATGGACGGCATGGATATACAACACATCATCAAGGTGGGACTCGCTGTAAATCCGCTCCCCTCGGTCCATGTCACTTTCTGGCTTGAGAGAAACTTTGATACTCTGGCAAAGTGTGACGAATGATTTGCAGGCGCTTAGACTTGAATCTAAACCGTCCAAATTCTGCATCTCAGTTTAGATGTGTCAATAACTCAGAATTACTAGTATTTGATCATCTTACTAACGGATTAGTGGACCTCTATTAGACGGTTGAAATGAGTAGTATTCAATTCTCCCGTTTCAAAAAACAGGTGTCTACGGATCAGGATTGTTCAACAAATCTGACTTTGGGGCTCTGAGTTAGCGAATGTCGGTTCCAGAATCTAGTCGGTGTAATTTGAAGTAATGCATGACACGTGTACAGTTTCACAGTGCCTGCGTATCATGGGTCGTAATCTTCCAGAGTATCAAATAACTCCCCTTTTGGTGATGGACCATTTGGGAGGTTCTCATGTCGATTAGACAGATTAGATCCATGGTTGGCGCATCAACTGTTCGGTGCAGATTGATTGTAGACTGAGTTAGAGTATAAATGTGTGCGAATCTTGACCGTCAAATGTTTGATCCCAGTGTGGAGAGAACATATGCTGATAATCACATCAATAAAAGGGAATCCTAACCATCCAATAGGCGGCCATGAATGAACCGTTGAAGAGAGAATGGCCTTTTGGGCTTTCTCTACTCACGAAATGCAAAGGTTTTAGTGCAGAGAAGAATCGGTGTACCCTGCACCTGTTCATACACCATATGTCTATTATATGCACATCCCAACCGTTAAACTCTCTTGGTATATGATCAGGTGTGGGCACCAATACTCATTGGAGATAATATATCAAGATATGTCTGCACCAGCTTATCATTGTTTATGCACTACAACCATTCCCATGATTTTTACCCTTTGCTTTCAATCTAAGGAAATCAAGAACACTCAAAGGTTAGGATCTTAAGTCACTAACTCGATTGCACTGGCGCCACACGTGAATAGTAAGTGGTTGGGCCCCACACTAGATAAGAAGATGGAGAAGATACACAGAAAAGCCGGTACATGCAATGCACCGAATCAATTCCCCGTCGTGTTCTTTGTAACTTTTAGTAAAGCAAGCAGCAAATGGGCTCTTTAAAAGCACGTTGGCTTTGGTAGGAGACGATAAGCTTTTGTAAGGTTGAGAGAGAAAGAGAAGGGTCAAAAGCTGCTGCTTTTTCATTCACTTTATATCCCGAGTCGCTGCTACAACACTCCCCTTTTCAACTTTTCCTTTGTCGTGGACATTTTTATACAGGGGACTACAATTCTGTCATAGTTCACCACCATTTAAGTAAGACATGGTGGTGAGTGCTCTGCCGTACACTTGGCACAGTTGTAGGCAATCCAGACCGTCCAAATTTCTGAACCACCTGTGGATGGAGGATGACCATTGTATTGCAATGAGAATATTGTAAAAATAGAGGGCTAGATTGTGATAAGCTTGTGTGTATATTTGAGGCCGAGGAACTTCCCTTTTTGGTACCTAATCTGTTCATTTGAAGCGATAATTGGTCTATCCAAGCCATTGAACTGGGGCGTGGCTTCGGTCGATCCCCGGATCCACCACGGTGAGTGGATTCCTATCTGTGGGACCCACAATGATGTATATGACTTACATCCACGCTGTCCATCCATTTTAACACCTCATTCTATGTCATGATCTAAAAAATGAAGTAAATCTAAATTTCAGGTGGACCACACCACAGGAAACAGTGGTGATTGACAATTAAAAATTTATTTTGGGCCACAAAATTCTTCGATCAAGCTGATATGTTTATGGTCCCTTCATCCAGGTCTTTTGACCTTATCAACCGGTTGGATGGCAAATAAACACTCATTGGCCTCCCAAAATATTTTTAATGGTGGGTATTCAATCACCATTGTTTCTCGTGGAGTTGTCCGTATAAGATTTGGATCTTCTTCGTTTTTTGGATCATGCTTTCAAATGATCTGTCAAAACAAATAGACAGCGTGGATGTGAGGCATAATGATCACAGCGGACCCCACAACCCAGATCTACCTAAGCTACCCCATTGTGCTGATATCCCCAATAGTTTATTTTAATCAAACTTATGTAATAGACTATTACATAGTGACCGCGGGAGTTTTATGCTCTTTTGGTAGTAGTGGCAATGGATTGAGTGCACTCAATGAGTACTTGAACCCAACCTAACATGGGCTTGGGGTGGATGTTGGTTTAGGGTAGCTTGGGCGGTGGGATTAGAAGGGATTAGGTATGGGATGGGATTCATCTGGTCCTGTGCCAATTCCACTTCATGTTTGGGAAAAATGGAAAAGCTTGGAATTACGTTAAATAGAATTGCATTGGGTACTTGCCAATTTCACTCAATGTTAGCAAGTTGTTGTAGGTCCCACCATAATGTGTGGGCTATATCCACACCGTCCACCCATTTATCGAGATTATTTTAGAGTGTGGATCAAAAAATCAGGTAAATCTAATGCTCAAGTGGACCCCACAATAGAAAGCAATGGGGATTGAATACTTACCATTGTAAACTTCTTTGGAGCCACATGAGTTTTGGATTTACCTCATTTTTAGGCCCGTGTCATAAAATGAGGTTACAAAACAAATGAACAGTTTAGATATAACACATGTGTTATTAGTAATTTCAAATGATGGTGGGTATATCCATTCAATGTACCACCATATTAACAACATTAATCTCATCCCAAGGCAACAGGGGACAATCCCTGCCATTGGTAATAATTATGTTTTTTGAATCCCATTTCACCTAATCCCTTCTAATCCCACCGCCCAAACAGACCCTTGGGTATTAATTTGAGCTCTATTTGAGCCGCAAATAGGTATAACCCCAGCGGGTTCGAGGCCTTACCTCAGTGGTTGACTCAGGAGTCTCAACAAGAGGTCTTGGGTTCGATACGCATAGGCAGTGAAATCCCACTACAGCCTGCGTGGGTGTGTGTGAACCCTTCAACAAGGTTGCCCTTTATAACCAAATGGATGGCAAAAATGAATAATGGACCCTTTGATTAAAAGCTTAAATGATAATGGTGATGATTGATGTGATGTTTTCTCATCATGAATGAAGCATGACGAAAAAGTCACTTTAATAAGAACAACCTAACTGTAAAATAGTGTTTTTTTTTTTTTTTTGTTTCCATTGAATGTGAACTATTAGTTCATTTCTTTTTAAAAATATATTTACTAGCCAATAATTAAAAAGGTTAAAGTTGACGTAATAAAGATTTTTTGGGCATGTTAATTGATGGCAGTGGCCGTCCAATCCAATGGATTGTATAAACCAACATGAGATAATTGACTAGATTAGGTACCAAACAGGGAAGTTTCCTTTCCATGACGAATAGTGAAATCGGCCGCATGTAAATTTATGGAGAAAAATCAGATCTTGTAGAATACGTGTCCTAATAGGCATCAACGGCGTGGTCGGTATCCTTGAGAATACTTTATTTTGGTCTTCGAATTTGTACTACTCCCTATTTAATTTTCACCCTCTGAATGTGGACTATGCCCCTTAAATCTCAGAAAGAAATAAATCCCAACCCTTTAATAGGCCGAGTGATAAAACGTGGTTATGCAAGAAAGGAGATGATATGGAGTGAGGTCATTTATGTAAAATAAAACTAGTTAACGGTCAAACAAAATAGATGGAAAGTTTTCTAATGGAACGATTTCATCCAGTTGCTGATATATGTGTATGTATCCAATTGAAGAATGACCGGGCCATCTTCTTACGAAGAGATTTATTTTTATTTTTATTTTTTATTTTTATTTTTATTTTCTTTTAAAGACAAGCACTTATATACACACTCACTCACCCTACAGACTCTCGTGCACTTGCATTATAAGAGATGCTCTAACCCATGACCTCTTGTTGAAACTCCAGAGAATTTACTACTAAGGCAATATAATAGGTGTTTCTAATGTTATTATAAAGAGATTGCCCTATCATATCATTGTCATTATCTCCCATGCAAGAAATTACACCAATGGCTCACTTTCAATTATTATTATTATTATTTATTTTATTATTTTTGTTTTTTTTAAGGGCAAATATCCATAGATTGTATATTCCAATTTTAGAAATTTCTTTTGGTGCATGGCCAATGGATGATGAGGACATTGGATCAATGAAACATAGTCCCAATTCCATAGATAGGGGCTTAAGTGGACCCCAGATGCGTTTAGCAACCGCTGTTAGGAAAACTATTTTTGGATACACCGAAAATAAATAATAAAATAAAATTATCACTAAGTTGAATCACGTATAAAATACGTTGTACTTAAAGCGTGATTCGCCCCTTATCAACTGCTGATGGGACTATGGAGATGATAACAGTATTCTAGTATGAAGCAGCAATCACGATAGGTCCACTATGGAACAATTTTAACGCAGTCGATTTATTCTGGCAGACTTCTACTATGGAGATGATAAAGTATTCTTATATGAAGCTATTGACCGTATCTGATTTGATGGGGAGATGGTGTGTTGAGATGATGAAATCGGACTGGAATGGTCCAGTTTATATAGGCCTCAGGTTTAGACCCGTTGCTGTGTGGTATTCAATGGTCCAGAACGTTTGAAAAACGTTTCTGGCCGTTGTCCATTAATCTCAGACGTTTCTGGTCATTAGATCTGTAGATCTGACCGTTGGATCATCCTGGCCCGTCCGTTTTCGGACCGTTGTGGCTTTTAAGGTAGCTATCCGTTTAAGAAACGGCTGGACGTTTCGGATTTAAGATCCGACCGTTCTCAGTCACCTATAAAACCCAGGCTCATTTCCAACATTTCAGATCCACACCGCCCTAAGGCTCTGACCAGACCCATCGCACCGAGGTCGCGCCGGTTCGCATAAGGTCGCGAGGGAGCGACCACTCTGCGACACGATGCGCACGTGCGAAGTGCAAAGTGCGCCATCTAGCGCCACTACAGCCACTACAGCCACACTGCCCACGCCCACGCCCACGCCCGTGCCCGTGCCCGAGCCCGAGCGCGAGCACCCGCGTGCGTGCGTGTGTTCCAGTGCTTCGCACTGGAACACGCAACCAGGTTTCATCTCTTCCAAAAAAGCTCCAAGTAAGAATACCCTTCTCAACATCTCATATAAACCACAAAAGTTTTCTCTGTATTTCCGATGTGGGACAAAGCACACACACCGCACTTTTTAATTTAAAAAATTCAAAAAGGTATTTTGGCGGGAAAATCCTGAAATTTTGAAAATTTGAATTTTCATTTTTTTAATTATTTTTTAAACCACAAAAAGGCAACAATCCCCCACTGGTTTTTAAAATAATGAAAAAATTCTGCCAGAATAACAGTTATTATGCATAAAGAAAGATATCTTGCGATTTGAATCTTTCCTTAGTGTAAGCATTTTAAAGTTATTTCGAAATTTCTGGTTGCCGCAGCATTGAACCAGTTATTCCTTTATGATATAACCGAAAATACTACACACATAATAACTTATGCGTTAGGTGTTCCTTTATAATCTCGCTTAGCACTTTTAATGGCCATGTGCTTATCCTGTTTCATGAACGATCCCGAGATAACTCTAAGTCTCATGAGAAGCGGCACCACTTCTACGTTCATATAGGTGAAATCCTTCCAGTGTTTCCGTTTAAAACACTTGTCTTGTTTGACTGGATTTCATTAAGAGTTCAATACTCATCCCTCTTTATAACGGCCAGCACTATCATCCTGGATGAGGTTATCAATTTATTTAGTGCTGAAACTTTTCACTTATCAGTGAATTGTTGTTACCCATTAAACCCAATATTTAGAGATTTTCTAATTTAGGGTTGGGTTTCTTTCACTGGTGAAACTTTAAGTAAAGAGTTTCAACCCCATCCCTCTAGATGTTGTCCTTACTACCTCTCTCGTTAGAGGTTTAGTAAAAGGATCAGCTAAGTTATTACTTGATTTTACATATGAAATCGCAATGATTCCATCTTGAATCAATTGTCTTACATAGTCATGTCGCAAACTTATGTGTCTGGACTTCCCATTATAGGTACCACTATAGGCTCTAGCTAGAGTAGCTTCACTATCACAATGAAGTGAAGCAATTTGGTATAGGCTTCGCATAAAATGGGATTTCTAAAAGAAGATCCCTTAACCACTCAGCCTCTTTGCCTGTAGCAGCTAAAGCTATGAACTTAGATTCCATAGTTGAGTGCGTTGTGCAAGTTTGTTTCTTGGATCTCCAAGATACAGCTGTACCTCCTAGGGTGAATATCCACCCTGTAGTGGACTTGTTGTCCCCTACACTCGATATCCAACTTGCATCGGTATATTCTTCCAACACTGCTGAAAATTCTGAGTAAAATAACCCTAGTTTTTTGATTTCTGTAAGATAACTTAGAATGCTACTAATTGCTTTCCAGTGTTCAACACTTGGATTACTTGTAAACCTTCTTAGTTTACTCACAGCGTATGCTATATCTGGTCTTGTGCATTTCATTGCATACATAAGCCTACTTATATCACTAGCATACTCTAATTGTGCAACTGCTCTTCCACTGTTTTCTTTTAACTTGATACTTGGATCAAACGGGGTCTTTGCCTCTTTAATTTTCAAGTGATTGAACTTGTTTATTATTTTCTCAATATAATGAGACTGCATAATGCAAAACCCCCACTATGTTTTTTAACTTTGATACCTAATATGGTATCCACTTGTTCAAGATCTTTCATTTTGAAAACTAAAGAGAGAAACTTCTTAGTTTCAGTTAACCCTTCCATTTTATTACTGATTATTAACATATCATCTACATACAAGCATATGATTATAACATAATCATTACATACTTTTGAATATATGCATTTATCAGCAATATTGTGTTCAAAACCATAAGACAGAACTTTAGAATCAAATTTATCATGCCATTGTTTTGGTGCTTGTTTTAATCCATACAAAGACTTAACAAGTCTACATACTTTTCTTTCATTTCCTGGTAAAACAAACCCTTCTGGTTGCTCCATGTAAACCTCCTCATCGAGATCACCATTCAGGAATGCTGTCTTCACGTCCATTTGATGGATATGAAGATGATGTATGGAAGCAAGAGCGAATAAGATCCTAATCGATGTTATTCGAGCTACTGGTGAATAAGTGTCAAAATAATCAATTCCATCTTTCTGTCGAAAACCCTTAGCAACTAATCTTGCTTTAAAAGTTTGAATTGTACCATCTGTGTGATATTTTTTCTTAAATACCCACTTACAACCTATTGGTTTAGAACCTGGAGGTAGATCTACCAATTCCCATGTTTGGTTTGATGTTATAGAATCCATTTCATCATTAATGGTTTCTTTCCAAAAGGCAGAGTCTCTTGAAGACATAGCTTCACTAAAGGTTTTAGGTTCATCTTCTATAGTCAAAACTATAGGTATTTTCCTAATCACCCGAGCGCGCGCTCGTGTGTGCGTGCGTGTGTTCCAGTGCTTCGCACTGGAACACGCAACCAGGTTTCATCTCTTCCAAAAAAGCTCCAAGTAAGAATACCCTTCTCAACATCTCATATAAACCACAAAACTTTTCTCTGTATTTTCGATGTGGGACAAAGCACACACACCGCACTTTTTAATTTAAAAAATTCAAAAGGGACATTGGATCAATGAAACATAGTCCCAATTCCATAGATAGGGGCTTAAGTGGACCCCAGATGCGTTTACTTAACCTACAATGTATTATTTTGTAGTCACTCAACCATTGTGAGCAACCCATGTAACAAAAAGCACCCACCAATCCACGTAACATCCACTGAGTCTATCCGTGTCGCTGTCTAATATTATTACAGGAGCCTCAAAAAGAGACAGGTCTGAAATTCAAGTGGGTCACACCAAATGAAAGAATGAGGATGGAAACACCTACCTATGAAACTTTCTTGGGCCTACTATAATGTTTATATGCCATCAAACTCGTTCATAAGGTGACTTTCACTATGATTGCAGTAAAATATAAATATTAGCTTGATCCACAACTTTTTTAGGAATTATTTATTTTCATGTATGTCAATTAAATTTTAAATTGTATGATTTGTTAACTACCGACCTAACATGAAGCTGCACAACTGATAGATTATGAAAATATAACACATACCTTACAGTACCTTTTTTTTTTTTTTAACTTGTTTTTCTGTTAAAAGGGAAACCCCTTACTCATACTTTTTGGATAGAGTGGTCATAATGCACACCATTAAAACTTCTAAAGGTCCATTGTAATGGTGGTAGACTATACAACTTGTTGATAAAGTCAAACACAGCTAAATGAATGTAAAAAAACAAATATCAGCTTGTTTGAAAACTTTCATGGCCTTACCAAATTTTTTAATGGCCAATAACCACTGTTCCTGTGGTGTGGTCCACCTGAAATTCGTATCTACTCCATTTATTAGAATCTACCCTAAAATAAACTGACAAAACAGATAGAAAACATAAATAAACAATTCATGCATTGAGGTGGACCCTATAGTCAGGGCCCCACTCACATCTCTGGTTCCCATGTATGTGCTCCCGTACATGCCCTTGTACAGTAAGCTTGTTTTAAAAGCGGTTGTAAGTGGGCCATCATAATGTCTATATGGCATCCAACCTGTACAAAAGGTTCTCCATCATTGAAATCTGACACCCAAAAACCAATCCAACCATCATGTGGGCCACCAACTGAGTTTTTAGATTTTCGGTGGTTGTCCGTAATTTTCTATGGTGCAACCCACCTTCTAATTAATGACCTATCCCATCATTATGGTAGACTCACCTAATTGCGGTTTTGATGGCATACGTACAACATGGGGCCCACCGAGGCCATTGTAGCAGGTGAAATGTAGAGGCGTATTGACAGGTGAATAATTTTGGCATCTGACCCATTTTTCGCAGGCCCACCAGATGAATGGTCTGGATCAAGAAGAAGTTGTGCTTACGTGTACATAGGCTGGCTTCCAAAAACTCTGTTTGAGCCCATGTCGTAGAATGAGCTGGTGAAACAGATGTACAGAATGGATGTAACACGTACATTACGGTGGGCCCCACAGAGCTTGAGGTCACGTTGGGCTGGGACTTACCTAAGTATGATCCGACGCGACACACCCACATGGAATAATCGCGGCGAGCGAGACTGGTCATGGCCCAATCAAGGCCACGTGGGGGGAAAGATGGTTGTCAACAAAACCTACCTCAGTGGGCCCCACTCTCGGATCGGTTTCAACAATGAGATTGATAAAAGATCAACGGTGGTGCACGTTTCCTGGCCGGATGATGTCTCTTTCTACTTTCTATTGGTGGGCCACATTGGAAAAGATGTTGTTGTTGAAGACTTTGAAAGCTGTGTGTTGTGAAAACGTGTGGGAGAGCGAGTGATTTCAATTTCCATACGGTGGAGTGTAGGAAGAGTAGGGAACACACGCATTGAAAGTTTGAAACGGAAGTAAGAAAAAGAGGTGTTTGGTTCTTAAAAGGGGTGTTTTGGTCGTTTAAGAAAATATTGGAATCTCATCATTCACCGCAATATAGGTTTGTCGGGGCTAGAAATCGGGTCCTGTGATTCCTGACTACTAGTTATTCGGGTCTTAATAAAATTGGATTTTTTAGGTACTTAATTCATGCATTCCATCTGGCATATTACTATTTGATATATATATTTTTGGTTCTATATGTTTAGGGTGCGTTTGGTTGCACCAAATATCATGAAATGAATTTCTTGCACATTCATGCATTTTATCTGGCACTGTACTAGATTATTTGACATTTTTTGTTCAATTTGTTTAGGGTGCGTTTGGTTGCACCAAATATCATAAAATTTCTGGCACATTCATGCATTCTATATGGCACTGGACTATTTGACTCTCTTCTTCTTCTTTTTTTTTTTTCTTTTTTTGTTATTATTATTATTATTATTTTCTGTTTTATTTGTTTAGGGTGTGTTTGGTGGCACCAAATATTATGAAATTTCATGCACGTTCATGCATTCCATCTAGTACTATTTGACATTTTTGGTTTTATTTGTTAGGGGTGTGTTTGGTTGCACCAATATCATGAAATTGCATGCATGTTCATGCATTCCATCTAGCACTCGGCTATTTGACGATTTTGGTTTTATTTGTTTAGGGTACGTTTGGTTGCACCCAATATCATGAAATTTAATGCAAATTCATGCATTCCATTTGGCATTGGACTATTTAACAATTTTAATTTTATTTGTTTGGTGTGCATTAGGTTGCACCAAATATCATGAAATTTCATGCATTCCACTTGCCACTTACTATTTGACATTTTTGGTTTTATTATTTTAGGGTGCATTTGGTAGCATGAAATTTCATGATATCTGGTCCAACCAAATGTATCTTAAATTTCATGATTTTTGGTGAAATCAACGGTACTAATTGTCGTCGTCATTAACTCTGCCAACAGGATTTTTCCTTTCTCAATGAGAATCTAAAACCTAAATAAAGGTAGAGAGTTGTGTTAAGTCTGTAACAATGTAAGACTTTAGCCACTAGGGTTCCAGTCCTTACCTGTGTAGTAGACTCTGAGGAGTTTCAACACGAGGACTTGGGCTCAGAGCCATAGGTGGTGAAATCCTACAATGGTATTTCAATAGAGCTGATGAAATAAGCTTGATGTAGCCAACCCTAATTAATTAGTAACTGGTTTAGCTTGTGGTTGTTGTTGTCGTTGTTATTGTTTAAACCATTGTTTCAAGGCAGGATCAATACAAATATTATGAGGGTGAGACTAACATACTAATTGTCGTTTGTGGCCCACTTTGATGTATTAATGACATCTAATCTATCAATCATATGCACCCTTTAATACTCTCATTGATACCCAAAACTCCAATCACGCTTAAGTAAGCCTTTCAATAGGGAAAAGTTGGGAGGGAGATGCCTAATGTTAAAAACATTTGAAATTGTTTATGGAGCTCAAGAGTGTTTTCTATACACATCTAATCCATTCAAAAGACGCATGCAATCAAAATGATTGTAACCCAACAAAATCAGGCCATTTCAAAACTCTGACAGGCCGCAACACATGATTTTAGATGTTTTGGGCATGATATAAGGTCGTGTGACCCACCAGAATTTTGGGATTTAAGGAGAACAAAAGGGGCCGACATTTTGACATATTAGATGTCATTAAAAATCAAGATGGGCCCCAAACATTGATTTGTGTGTTAAGCTTATCTTAGAAGTTTAGAAACGTTGGTATTAAATCTCATTTTAAATCCGAATTCATGCTTGAAGTCAAAACTGGGCCCCAAATGCTGATGTGATATGAAAATCTGATTAGATTTGGATTTAGTCTCTTCTATTGTGTTATTTATATCTGGATCCGACAGGACCCTATTCTAATTTCCTTAGTTGGGTCCAGAGATCAGAGCCATCCATTTGATATCCATTCATAGAATGGTTATAATCATTTGACTAGTGTGACATTTCTGTCACTTTTGGTCCACCATAGCCCCCAATGTATATGTTTCATGTTCCAGGTTCGGCAGGACACGGATTAGCTATTTACAAGTTGAGTAGCGAGACTCACTACTGAAGTGACATCATAAATATCGATAGGCCCCACCATTATGCATGTGTTGTACCTATACCATTCATCCATTCGTAATATGGAGATACCAGTTTAGGGCACTAGTTAAAGAATGAGACTGATTCAAAGCTCAGGTGGATCCCACCACAGAAGGAATAAGGTAGATCCAAAGCTCGAATAAATCCCACTACAGAAAATAACGAGGAGAACGACTGAACCCATCACATAAAACAACAGGGAGAGTGATGTGGACGTTGAAACCTACCTGAGGTCCACCATTATGCTTATTTGAGACCTAATTTATTTATAAGTTAACATAGATATGAATGAAGGGAAAACACAAATATCAACTTGATAGAAAAATAATAGCCCTGTAAGCTTTTAATGGTTGGCATTAAATCCTCATGGTCTCGTATGGCTGGTCAAAACGCGCTTTGGATCTGACTCATTCTTTATTATACTTAAAATAAACTATCCAAACGATGGAAGGTACGGATAAACCTGCTGACGTCACTTCGGTGGCGAGTCTAGCCACTCAACCTGTATAAATACCTAATCCGCGTGTATGACACGTGTTCGGTCGTGGATGATTAGAAATGTGGTTGATCTACTCGGCTTTGGATGTGACTCATTCTTTTTTTGTTCTTAAAATTAACTCTTCAGACGATGGAAGGTTCGGATATAACAAATAAATCACGGTAGGAACCTGCTAAGAGGCTAGTCTCGCTGTCCAACCTATATAAGTACCTAATCCGCATCCAAACTGTATGACACGTGTTTGGTCGTAGATGATTACAAAGAATGTTCACGATTTATTTACACTTGTAATCAATACAAAGAGGACTGTGTACGCGGATTTCATGCGAGGAAGTTCCTGCGCTTGCAACCCACGTTGACAACGGTGATGTTTGTGAGAAATCCATCCTGTCCATCCGTTTTGTGAGCTCATTTTACGATTTGAGGCCAAAAATGAACCGGATCCAATACTCAAGTGAGCTGAAAACGTAAGGATTGAACTTACACGGTATGGATGGTCTGTAAACATCACCGTCGAGCTATGGAGGTTTCAACTGTAGGAATTTCCCTACCTACGTTTTCCTTTAGTGCGGTCCACTTGAATCTTGGATCTTGATAGATTTTGGTCTCGTGTATTAAATTGATCTCAAAAAAAAGATGAACAGGTGAATTTCTCACGTATATCACGGTAGGCCTCCACCTAGCTTTCCAGTGCAGCAACTCCGTGCGAAATGCTTTAGCAGGAAATCCGCGTCCGTGTTGGAAGGGACAGTTCGGGAAAAGATAAAATTGCGTAGAGACTTGCAAACTGCAACGGGGCAGCGGTTTGGGTGGATCCCCGGATCCACCGAAGGTCGGTGAATGCCTAACTATGGAGCCCACTGTAATGTATTTTAATTACATCACCATCCATCCATTTTAACACATCAATTTAGCCATGATTAAAAGAAATTAAGCAGATCCAAATCTTAGGTGGACCATAACAAAGGAAACATTTTTGATTGAATCCCCACCATTACAGAATTCATGGGGGCCACTGGAATTTTTATTTTCCATCCAACCCGTTAATAATGTCACAAAAACATGGATGAAGAGAATACACAAATATAAGCTTGATCCAAAACTTTTCTGGCCTACGATCATTTCTATAGTTGATTACTACTGTTTCCTATATTATTGTACACCTAGATTTAGATCTGCTTCAATCACACTATAATGACATAAAAAAATATTTTAAAACGGATGGACGGCGTGGATATAACTCAGATACATCAAAGTATGCCCCACGGTCAGGGATTCCACCCACTCAGGTTGATCCGGAGATCCACCAAAGCCGCCCGCTTGCAATGGCGGGCGACGTTGGATAGAAAAGCTAACACGGCATGTGACTCGTCACATCATATGTGTCCGAAGAATGCCTTCTTGCGAGCCATCTCTCCGCATATTACGTGGCATGATGATCTATCAATCGTGACCGTCCATATGATATATATATATATATATATATATATATATATATATATATATATAGAGTGGTGATCTCCTGCGCACCGTAGACATTCGTACGCACCAAGTTAGGGTTGATTACACGGTGGGCTGGGGTAGTACGAGTTCACCTTCCATTGCTGGGTATGAGCATGGGTACCAGTGTAATAGCCTAAATCCTAACCCATTGCCACCCATAATAAAGATCCAGTCCATTCATACGAAAGCCCACCTTGGATGGCTCTTAGGAGAACATGTCACCAATCAGATATCTCATCGTCCGAAAGCGACATAGAAACAACGGCATAGAAAAGGATTTTCTCACTCACTTTCGCATGGACAATGACATATCACCTGTTAGATTCTTTCCTTGTTGATTATATACCATTAGGAGTTTTTATATGAATGGCCTGGATGAGATCATCATGTTGTGGTGCGAAACAATTGACCAGGTCAGGAGAGCCTATATATGGACCATAGATTGAAGACTGAGTCACTCAAACTGACTCGTTCGGCCCTGAGTCGAGTTAGGACTCATCTGAGCTTTCCTAGGCCCACCACACGCGTGTATAAGAATGTTAATGCACACCCACCACATGTGCTAACATGACATATTGGCATGAGATCTAATTCATTTATTGGAGGTGTACCACTACTTAGATGCTTTCACCTCAAGAGTTAGGTTTGTCCAATCATCATATAGGCCACAGTTTACAAAATAAATTTATGGCTTGGCTAAACTCTTTTTTAACTTTTCTTATGTTTCAGACATTGTGGCCCACCTGCTTAATGGTTCAGATTTATTTTTGCCAGAGAATATAGACATGGTCAGGGCCATTTATGGGTAGTGTGGATATCGCACCTGTGAGCCACACTAGCACATAGAGTTGGGCACAGGATGACTTGACTCGTCTGACTCATTCAAACTTGACTCAACTCAAACTGAATGGGTAAGTTGGTCCGAACCCAATGGGTGAGTCGGTCCAAATAAAGTTGGCTTCACTTAATTCGAACTCAAACCGAGTCGAGTCCGAGTTACCTAGTGACTCAACCCGATTCGATCAAAACATACTCAACTCAATCTGAAACCTAACTCAACTTGGATTTGGGTATATATAATAATAATAATAAATCCTAATTTTTAAGTATTTCTAGCCTTACTATTACAGTTGACCCTGACCTCCACCCAATCCCAAACTCTCTCTTTCCCTACCTCATCCTCCTCTTACAAGCCCGGTAGCCACCTAACACCATCACCACTCTCTCTCTCTCTCTCCCAAGCCCGGCAGCCACCCACCACCATCACCCCTTCCTCCTCCACCTCCTCCTCCTCCTCCTCCTCCTCCTCTCTCTCTCTCTCTCTCTCTCTCTCTCTCTCTCTCTCTCTCCTCCTTCAAATCCTCATCTCTTGATTCAAATCGGTGACAACTTGACCTGACTTGGTACTTTTGACTAGGTCAGACTCGGTCTGGATTAGTCCAGGCCAAACTTGGACTCAGATCGGGTTAGGCATGCTAGACGCGATACCTAGTCAGATCGAGTCGAGTCAGCCCTAACTCTGTCCAACTTGGCTCAATGCCCAACTCTACCACCACATGTGGTGGTTTATCCACTTAACAAATCTCTAATGAAATTATTTTTCAAAAAAATAAAATATTTTCTAAGTTAGTTTACATCTTATATATTATACTAGCCGTTGAGTATTGAATATTTTCCCAGTAATTGCTGCAGCAGTCCCACAGTTGACTTTGACAGTAACATTTTCATAGAAAACAACACTCCTGATAACTTGTTTCTTTAAATATTTTCTCACAACCATCCATCTGATCATGGCCCATATTTTAGATGGGAAATAGTTAAACTGATATGGGAGAGAAAAATGGTTGACATTTTTCTTTAAATACAGCTCATATATATGGGCAACCGAACCAATGACCTCAGCGTTGAAAGGCATATATAGGTTTGAACCTAAGAAAATTGTTGACACTGGGAAAAAGGGTTTTTGTTATGTAAGAGCTGTTTTGGTAGAAGTTTAAACAAGGGCTTAATCTTTCTCTATTTTATAAGAAGAACCTAACACTTTCAAATACAAGAAATAACCCTGTGTTTGACTTTGACACTAAAAAGCGATAGAAAGGAGAGTATGATGTTAAGAAGCTTTTTAATTTTACTCTTTTCAATTCTTTTGTGAACAAAGGTGAAGTGCTAAAGCAAGACGGGCACTTATCTTGTAACCAGGGGTTAACCTCATAGGATTTATTTTTACTACATCTATCCATTTTGACTACTCATGTTAGGACATACAGATACATAGCTCAAATGGTAGACTGACTGAAGATAACCTTGTTTCAACACTGAGTTATTGGCATCAATCAGAAGTAGGGTGTGGCTACTAGTGAGGTGTGTGTACTAACATGCTAATCAATAATAATAATTCATTTTTTTAAAGGCTTATGTTAGGACATGCGCACAAACATCATGGAGATTCAAAACCCTGGTGGGCCATACCTTAGAAAATAAGGGAATAGATTCAAAACCTTTTGGGCCCAAAAAGATTTCAATGCTCGGTGTGTCCATCTCCACTGGTTTTTTTAGGTGTGGCCCACTTGAGTTTTAGATCTTCCTTGTGTTTGAGCTCATGTCCTAAAATAAGTCAGCCAAATTGGATAGATGGAGTAGATATAAAACAAAAACGAGGTAAGTTGCATCCAATTAGAATCACGGACCACTCATTTCACATAGCTCAAGTAACTTCTAAGCTCTGTGGGGCCCACCATGTTTTATATGTAAAATCTACTCCGTCCATTGGGTACTGTCACCCACTTGAGTTTTTAATCAAGCTAAGTTTTGTACCTTTCTATGTCCCATTAAGTTACACCTAATTAACGGATTTGATGGAATATGTACCATAATAGCCCGGAATATAAATCTATGGTTGTCATTTCATTCCCATCATTCCATATGATATGGCCCACCGAAGTTGTGAGTCTGGCTGATTTTTTCCCTATGGTCCTAGCATCTAGCATCGAGAAAGGACCTGATTAACAGAGTGATTTTCCATATAAACATCGGTGTTTTAAGCTGAGTAAAGGTCTTTCACACCCGTGTGGGTACGCACACTCCATGTTAGCCACCCCATCTAGGGATGGATACCAAGACCTCAAGTGTTGAAACGAGGTATCTCCATTCAGTCCACCGGTTGCGCTATGGATCTGGGTGTGAGTAGAGGTCTCCTTTTCTGAGTAAAGGTCTGCTTTTCTAAGGTGACTAAAATCGTGGACATTGTATGCGAGGCAGCATTACAGTGGGGTCCACTGAACATATGATCGCTATGCAAAAATCAACGGTTATCCACAAACTAGGTGGGCCCAAACTGTACTTGTGAGACATACGCACCATGCAAACGGTAAGCCCCAAAAATCAAGCTTATCCATTCACTATGTGGCAGTACTTGTAGGATGTCGCACCGTACAAGTAGTGGACCTCTTGGTGACTATCACCGTTCCGAAAAATCAGGTTTAATCATTCAATAGGTGGGCTCCACCTGTAGTACTTGTGTGATATAAGCCCCTTGCAAATTACAGGCCTCAAGATCACAATCGCTATCAATGAAGATCGGTACTTATCCATTACCTAAGTGGGAAATCAATAGCCCGGATCACTAAATCATGGGTGCATGAAATTATTAGGTTCCTGGCATGTAGCTGTGCATAAAATAATTTGATCAAGGGAGCTCAGCTTAGAATATATACACCAATCACAATAATATTTAATTTCTAAACAATATAAATATATGAATGGTCCAATCACACCCGATATGGAACATTTAATGATGATGTGAATTTATTGATGTCAATCTCCTAAATAAAAGAGTCTCTTCCTAATTTATCCTGGTAAATGGTCTAATGTCTAATCGTTTAGTAGTTACCAAGAAATACATACGTCGTCTATTAAGGCGATGAGGATGCAGGAAAGGATAGAGGGGATCTCCTCTCATTCTCTCAAGCTCTCTCTTTATCTTTTTCTCATCTCCTCACACTCACACGTCTTAAGTCGCAGGATGTTCATGGCACAATGTGTTTAGTATGATAATCTACAGTCTTATGAATTTTGGTGTAACTAGGGGTGTACATCAAGTCGAACCGAATCGAGTTGGCCTTAGCTCGACTCGGCTCAGCTTGGCCACTAGTTAACCTCAGCTCGAACTCGGCTCGACTCGGTTCTTGAGCTTGACTGGCTAGCTTGGCTTGGCTCAAGCCAGTTTGAGCCGAGTTCACCATTGCAACATTTTCAAAAACCCTTAGACTGCACTTTCAAAATCTCACTATATTCGAGACAACATAAATGGTTTTACAGGTATTTTATCTAACACCTTCTAAGCAACATAAAAATAAAAATAAAAAGGGTGTTGGTTTCATATACATAGCTTCCTTGCCACCAACCACACTTCTTTGAATCATTTCATTAAACACTTGGTGAGCAACATCAATATCAAAGTAACTGAGTCACCAAACTGGTTCAATCCGAGTTTGATTCGAGCTAGATTTGATTCGAGTCGAGTCGAGCTAGGCCGGCTCGAACTTGGCTTGAACTCATTTTCGAGCTCAAAAAATCAGCTCGACTCAGCTTCGATCCAAGTTGAATCGAGCTTTTTCAAGTCGAGTTGAGCGAGTTAGCTCGGTTCGGGTACACCTCTAGGTGAAACCTACTACGAAGGAAGCCTGTCAGTCCATTCCTATCATGCACATGCCTATAACCTAATTTCTCCATTATGCAATTTATTCACCTATAATTTAAATTTCATGCTAATCATGAAGTTGACTATCAGATCCAGGCCATTAGATTATTATCAAATGTAGTTAAAATAATTTTAATGGTTAAAATAAAACTTTGACGATTGAAAACTTTTTAAGCATCAGGCAAAGTATAAAAATTACTTGATGACTTCTTGATCTAACCAGATTTAACTTTAAACGAGTTTCATGATAAAACTAATGGATCCATTATTAGGCATGTAAGAATTAATAAACCCCAATAGGCGTACCCAACACTACCTACTTTCAATAGCCTTTGAGTCACAGCTGCCAAGTCAAAATTCAAGACCCACACATATCTTTAGATCCAAGTACAAGTACTGATAAATTAATGTGCACACTCCAATCCATAATCATAATCTAAGCTAATGGGCCCTTAAACTATTAACTTGAACTTCGATCCACTATTGTAAGTGTCCAAGGGTCCATGTTAGGATTCAATATCCATAACACGTTGGCACTCTTATATATATATAGGGTAAGACAAAAGGGCACAACCAACTCTAAGTTTATTCTTGATTGCAGAGACTTTTTATTTTATTCTTGATTGCAGAGACTTTTTATCATAACCCAAGTCAATTACCTCACACAGAATGATCATACATTTTAAAGATAAATGTACACAAATGCGTCCTGAGCATTTGTGATGACAATAATTCATTTGGATGTTGAGATCCATGGAACACAATTCTTTTTAATTCATGATAACTATATCCAATCTCAAGTTTTTTAGGACCCGAGAATGTACTGTGTAATATAATAATAAATACTTCTAAACTACATAAAACATATTAAGGGACCCTTAATGGCTAAAATCTGTCCAATTACATTCATATGGTCATTGTATTATGGTGCACATTAATTTTCCTGGACATTACACTAAAATGAAGGTGTACCATACATGCATGATCATAAAGAGAGAAAGGGAGAGATGAGAAGCATCAGGGTTTCATGTAAGTTTACGGGTTAGGGGTTACGTGTCATGTGTTAGTTAATGTGTTTGGTTGAGTTAGCATTTACTGTATAACAGCATTTTGAAAATGCTGATTTTCGATCTGGATCGTTAATCGGGCACAACCTACTGTGGAGGGTCCATGGCCTAAAAAGTCATGCTTACTAGGGGATCCTAACCATTCAATCGGCACCAGAAAATTTGGAGAGTCCATGTTGAACGGAAAAGTGCATCCACGGTACCCTTGAGGCCGAAAGTGGGCCAGGGTCTTCTGGGCCTAACCTGGGCCCAGTAGCTAATATATTACTGGGCTGGGCCTGTCACTGGATTTAGTTCATAGCTCCAGCTCATCCAGGAGCCATTTACAGCCGTTTATGCACATAACAAACGGGCCATCATCAGTCTGGTGGGCCACCATATCAATGGGCTAGGCCAGAGATCCAGTGATTGGGCAACTATGGACCGTTGCTATGTTTTGAGCTACCTGGCAACTAATTGTTATGCAATCAAATCTAAATATCCCTTTGTTTCCTGCCTATAGTCATCAATGAGGTGGCCCACCAGTTTCGTTGCCTGCTCGTTGTACATCTTTGCCACGTACTGGAAGGTAGTGGCCCACCAGATCAACATCCATCTTTGTGGATATTCAAAATTCAACTGCTCCAAATTAGATCTCATCCACCCGTAACAGACACACAAGATGGATGGTTGCGATTGATGCATCATCGTGTGTTATGTGGAGAGAATCGATTCGTACAGTCCACCTGCTCATTTCTACTGTATTCTCGTAGTACAAGACCTTAAAGAAGGGTTGTATCTGTCAGGGCGAATACACCATTGTCTGGTGGGGCCCACTTTGGTGTTTGTTTGTCATCCAACTATCCAACAGGATCACCTCATTATGAAAATGGGACACTTAAAAAATCAGGTCGGATGGTCCGCCATGTGAATTTGAAGGGTTTTAAGTGATTTGTACCCTTACATAGTCAAGGCTGTCCACAGGTAGGGCCTAGGTTGTCTTCGGCCTAGATTTTTACTCTTCTGGACCTGAGTTGCATGTAACCCTTGTTGTACAAAGCCTATATGTAACCCAAGGCTTTATGGGACCCACTGTAATATCTGTGTGTCATCCACTCCGTCCATCAATTTTTCAAAATAGTGGAGTGGGCCCATCAAGGTTTCAATGGTTGGCATAATCCTTATCATTTCCTATTGAGTAGCCCACTTTATTTTTGGATCTCACTTATTTTTGGGCTTACACATCTTAAAATGATCTCAGTGAAAATGAGAAGGACATTAGGGATGTTTACTATTAAAGAATTCCTTTCCTTTTCTATCTCCTCTTTAAAAGGCTTGTACTGGTTTTAGTAGTTCTTGGACACATGGTTTCGCTTGAAATGTGTTATATAAGAAAGCTTGTTGTAAAGTTAAGAGAAACAAGTTTTGTATTTTTTGTGACTCTTTAAAAATAAATAAATAAATAAATAAAGAAGCAAGCTTCATCAATACCTCCAAAAGCAAGTAGGAGCTGACAATGAGCCCGAATTGATACGCAAGTTAACCAGTTTAAGCTGCTTTTGACTTGGGTTCAATCCAAGCTAGACCTATTAAAGTAGACAGGTCGAACTTCAACTGAACCCTAATCAATGCAACCTAACCCAAAACCCAGAACAAAATAAAAGAGTAAAAAAAAAAAACAATAAATGTTTTCTTTCTTTAATTTTTATTTATTTCTTTATATATATGGACATATCCACTATCTGGGCTGAGTTGTGCATTAGTCCTATAGTCATATTCGATTCTTAAACCTAAGCTAGGTCATGGCAGGCTGGCCGAGACAGTCCAGTCCAACCCATTGACAATTAATTAGGTTGGGTCAGGCCTAAGAGTAATGGGTTGGCTTAGAGCAAGAATTCTTGACTTGTTTAATAAATGGGTCGGGCATGGGTAAACCTTAACCCAATCGAAACCGATGGATTGCCACCCCTACACGTAGGAAGCATTGCTGAAAAATCCTCCATACCTCCTCTCTGTTGGTTTTTTTTTTTTTTTTTTGGCCGTGGTTTGTTTTGTTTACATGGATTGTTTATAGAGTTTACATGACAAGGAGCTTATTTAAAATTTTGATTTTGCTTGGCTGTCCACTCAAGGGTTGAAGTCATCTGATCTTCCACACATCCTGCATTTATAATAAAGCAACCTTGCATGAAGGGTTGGATGTCTTACCATTGTAGGCATCATATAGAGGTAGTAGTAGAAAATTCATCTACAAAGATAAACCATCAACCTGATTATTTTACCCCTGTAACCCGTTGTTGATTGAAGATCCATTATAGTAGCCGTATGTCATCCAAACCATTCAATATGGTCACTCCTTGAAAACAGGACACCCCAAAAATGAAGTCAATCCAAGCATCCAGTGGCCAATTAAATGAAATTTGAGGTTTTCGATGGTTACCATTTATGCATGAAAGCAACTCCCAATATAGGCAAAACGAACTCTTCAGGTAAGGGTAGTTTTGTCATTTGGTAGTGAAAAGAAGGATTACCTGCAAAATTGCAAAACATGAGGAGGTAAATGCAATTCTTATATTGGGAGGGGAGATAGCTGCAATTTTCTCTATTTCACTTCATACACAACCACAAAGATCAATTCCAACCTATTGCTTATAAGTTATAACTGTTAACCAGATAACTTTTAATTTCACATGTGATGGCCACAGATTGGATTGTTAGGATCATTGATCTATGGTGGGCCCCACATCCAGCATTATAGGTTGGCATGCTTACATGACCCATGCATAGATTTAGTTGTCCACGTTGGTAAGTTGTAACCATGCGACAACCAAACAATGTCTTAGGAAAGAGTCTTTTCGGTTGTCCAAATTGACATTTAAATACAACCTTTTAGTGGGTACTCCCCATTTATTTATTTTTAATTTTAGTCCATTTGTACCATTGAATGTAGAAAGAAGGGTGTATCTATCAAATGGTGGGTCTCTGTTATTAAATATTATCATCGGTTTGTCTTATAAAGTAGGGACATTACTCGGCCTAACTAACATGCATTTGATAATTTTATCCACCCACGTGAAAAATCCCATGCATGGCCATATTTCCCACCAACATATCCCACTTGTGTAGAAAATCTGGACCATACAAACAGTAGGCCCTGCTATTAATATTATCTGGAAAAGAGGAAATCCTGATCTGATCATCAGGTGAGCCACAATTTGGAATCAAAGGACAACCATAGTCTGACTCAATTGCAGGTTTGGCGCACTTAAGGAGTGGATCGACTCGATTTTCAAGATGGATGATCTTTGCTGTGGGGCCTAGTGTTCGAATGGTGCAGATGTTTTACAGAAGTGGCACGTTGGAGGAAAAGATCACCGACTGTGTGTTTGATGTTGCTTTCTACGAGTTATTGCCTAATGAATTTTAAACTTTTCTACTTTATTTATATTTATAAGATTTTTATTTTCACAATTTTTCAAGAAAATCATACCTATTTTTAGTGTGTCCCAAATCAGATCCATTAATTTAAAATTAAACTAGGTCAGGTCAATTTTGAGACAATCCAAACTCAACCCATTCAGTAATTGGGAGCCGACTTTTAGACCAGACCACCTCCATAGTCAAAATTTTAAACCCAAACCCACTCATTGTCAAGTCCGATTCAATGACCAATTGGGTTAACCCGTTTGCATCTAGGCGTATATATGACCCACCTATGTATTGTATTAGTGATGCAGGGATGAACATGATGAGGTTGACCACCATCTTCCTCAAGGATAAGTACTCCGAATCCACGAAAGCTTCTAAAAGAAACTTCTCAAATCCATGAGGAAATAAATAAATAAATAAATAAATAAAAATAAAGATGACGAAGTAAAATAGAAATAAATTTGATAAAATTCTTAACTTGATTGATGAATAAAATCAACGAATTCACAATCCTTTAAATACAGATGCGAAGCAATGAAACAAATTTCAAAATCAAACTAGAACCAAAACTCCTAAAATTTGTAACTTACTAATTTTATAGATTGTCGTGATCTCTACTAGTGTGCAAAGGTTTTGGCCAAAAAAACAGTAGGTGTCTTATTTGACTTCACCATGCTGTTCTCTTAATTATTCTAAGCACTTTTCGAGTTGGGCGCAACTCAAAGTCCAACAGATGAAGGGGTATTATAATCTCACTAAAACTTATTATTTATAGTAAAAATGAAATTAAAACGGGATTTCGACCATTGATCAAGTAGTATTTTGCTAATTTGGCGTGGCTAAAGGGACTTGTCCTACCTCAAAATCATATATGGTATATCAAATAACTCATTCCAATCGAATTGCAAGATACGCCCAAATTAAGATCTGATGGTCCGGATCACTTTCATTATCGACCGGGCCTTTTCTCATCCATCTTGACCATGAAACTATTTCCGACCAGCTCTACATCAATTAGGCTTGCTCATGGGATATGGGGGTAAACTTGAAAGGGTCCAACTTATAGATGGTTTGGATGTAGACCCATCAACCCTTTTGTAGAATTGGCTTATCGTACAAGTATTGTAGAGGAACCGGCCTCTGAATTTTTGGAGAAAATTGTACATATGCAATAGAAAAATAACCCTCCTCGGGGATATTTGGGGCTGTCACTTGTAATGAACCTTCCGTCTAATCAGGCCCATTAATGTACTGGGCAACCGTGCTAAGACCACCCCAATTGATCAGGACACGTGCATTTCATCAGAATTGGACAGATCGATCCGTCCATAAGTGATGCTGACTATCTGATGTTTTATGGACAAGCGCACGTGTCCATGATCGAAACAATGTGACAGTGATCTTCGTGTACACCGTGTCCCACGTGGAGCCGTTGGTGTGATTTAGACAAGCTGAGCCCAGTGATCCAACACGACAAGTGTCTAGACCAAAACTCATCGTATCGGTCCCCATGAATGTGGCAGATTCATGTGGGGCCCATGGTAGGGACAGACCCATACCTAGCCCATGTGGTTAGGGGCTGGGGGATGATCAAAAGCCAGATGTGGGGTATTATATGATGGGCACAGCAGAGAAAGCTAGAAAGGTTTGGATCCAACTCAGATACTGACTGAAGATGTTGGACAGTGCCTGTATTCATATCATCATATGACTTGTAGTTTTTATGTTTTTATTTATTTATTTATTTTATTTTGATAAGATGGTAGTGGGCCATCTTCATATTAACTGCTACTAACCTCTTGGATCGAGAGAATGTGTGGATGAGAAAATGAAAGGCTTCAGGTGGGGCCCACAATGCTTTTAAGTGGAAAAAGAGGTGGAGGCCCTAAGTTCTCAGTTGAATGATACATTTCCAACTAGTTGGACAGCTAATTTACACTCCAACCAACGTCCAATATGTCCACAAGGTTAGGTTGGCTTAATGCGGAATCAGCTCGATCCAGCTGGCAGGTGGGCCGCACCCATATTTTTTTTTTATTATATCAGCTGTTGTCCATTATATTCTATTGTGTCCCACGTGATGAGTGGATCTAGTTGGTTTTTGCAATCAATGATCATCATGGTGGGCCATCCTATTTGGAAGGTTGGATTTCACATACACATAAAAGTTTGGCACTTATCCACTGGTTGGGCCATTCCTGGTTGTCCAGCTAATTGGATGTAACCAGTTATACATATGTTGGGATCGGGTCTCTAATCACGGTTCTGTGGTAAACTCACAAGGGCTTAAACACAAAGATCATGACTTCAAGTACCCATTGTGGTGTGTGTATATAAAATTAAAAAATAAAAAAGTACAGCTTGCTTGTTATTTTCATTTAACCTAAAAACATGACGTGAGATCCAATCCCAAGCTGCCACTAGAACAATAAGAGACATTTATATTGGGTGACCACGGATGCAGAGATGAATCACTAAGTCCTAACATGTACGCTATGAAAGCAAAAATTATAATGAAACCCTTAGAAATGTACACTTATTTAATTCTACGTGCACAATTTGATGGGATTTCAATAGCATCGAACAACTTTGATGTCATCAAGTAGAACACAAAAACATTCCACTAACACAACATTGAGTTTTTCTAATTTTTTCGATGGCATCGAGTACTTTATTAATGGCATCAACAAACCCCATTCTTTACAGATTTAAGACATCAACAACAATTTAAACTTAATTAATTCATTAATAACGGTTGGATCGAGGTCACACAAATGTGAAAAGTTTGGAAGTTATTCCATAACTTACAATCCAACTACTTGAACTTGAAACCTTCTCTACATGTATAAGTTGTTGGACCGCCATGATGATCGATGTGGTCCAACTACTAATAAACATGCCAATTTGTCATTTGTGTTCACATTCATGATTCAACCCTCAAAAAGTTAGTGCCACAATGGCAATTAGCTTTGCAAAAATCAACATGATCCACTTACTATGAAAAAAAATAAAAGGTTGGCCACACCTTTGCTTTGTATCATATCATTGGGTTTCCATTGCATTAAAAGGTATCATGATTTTGCTTCAAATGTTGTTTGTACCAAGGCTAAACCATCTCTCTCTCTCTCTCTCTCTCTCTCTCTCTCTCACACACACATCAATCAGTGGGAATACATGGCCCAACTCCTTGCTTGAGAGAGACATGGTTTAGGTGGGCCTCATTCCTCACCTTCTAATCACAAAGAAATGATGGTCAACCAAATGGTGTAAAAAAAAATAAAATCAAAGTGCATATCCTGTTAGAGAGAGAGAGAGAGAGAGAGGAGTTGAAGGTGGTGGACGAAGCATGAAAAGTTGAAAACAATCGTTTGTTGGTGTGGGTCAACGCATTCATCCATTCTCTACCTTACTAGGGTCCATACTTCAATTATTTTCGGTTGGGGATATATTCTATTCTATCTATACATTCCAGAGCTTTCCCAATTCCATACACATGTGGGGACATCCGCATCCACACGCTTGAGTGCATGTGTCCCAACATGACACGTGCATGAGATCTGAGCATTCCATCAGGTGATCTACACTCTAGATTTTCCAGCCCAAACCTTTTGAAAGCCAAGTGGGACACCAAATCATTGATCGGGACGGTTCATTTAATAATTCTGTCACGAAATTATCTAGCTCTTTGACTATTCGTTTGTTTATAAGCCATAGATCACTTGGTTAGATTAATCAAATAAAAGTGGTACTTTGGAATCATAAACAATACAAAGTGAATCTATCTAGATGTCTCAAAATGATGATTGGATGTATTTTATTTCTCTGCTTAATTTTAATTGTCTATTTTACATGTTATGGATTGGATGGTTAAGATTACCTGATTAGCATGTTTTTTTATCAGACCATGACTTGCTCCTATTTGTAGAATGAACGGTTCAGATCGATGATAGGCCACCCTGTGTCCCATTTAAAGCGTTGTGGGACGTGGGACAGTTGCAACTTGCAAAACCTATACATACTGTACATGTTACATACGTAATGAAGTTTGCTAACCCTAACCGCAGCTCAGGTTGCCAATTTAGCAAGTGCTCAAGACATCTGATGCATCCACACCTTGGGGCCCACCGTTATGATGAACCTCGCAGAAATCTGCCTGGTCCACCCATCATCTGGGCCACCCCTGCATAGCTTGCTTGATTAGACCATCGTGGCTGTTGCATGAGATCATGGTCATGGTGGGGTCGCTTTATGCACTAGTGGAGTGTGGGGCCCACCTTGATGTTTGGGAATCCTATCCATCTAGTAGTCTCCCTACATTAAAAGCCGGAGACCCAAAAAAAAATCAGGCTGATCAAACCATCAGGTGGGCCCCAAGTGAGTTATGAGATTCTTGGGTGGTGGTCCATGTTTTCCAAGTTGTGTCACACATGATGGTTGAATGAGTCAGTTCCATTTTCATGGTAATGCTGACCGGATGTATGGTTTAGGCGCTACAAATGCCATTGTGGGACCATATACAAGCGAGATTATCAACAAAGACCGTTGGATAGAATTAATTCCTTTGACAATTGCAGATGACCAAAAACCACCTTCACTAGATAATCACAGCCATACAATTAATGGCATTCAAAATGGACGGCAAGCATATAAATGCTCTCACAATCGATTTTGCGGTCTCGATCACATTGATATAAAGGCCACGTGCGATCCATGGTGGACTCTATATATTGGCCCACCCGTATCTATAAATGAAAATACTAAAAAATTAGAGAAATGCTCAAGCTCCAAGAGCACTGTAACTTTCAGAGCTGGTAGTTGCAACGGGACACATAGACAATTCCATCCATTGATCTAAACCATTCATTAGATCTAATGCTCATTTCATGGGCATGCATGAAAAAATCACACCGATCTAGCAAACCCAACCATCTGATCAATGAATTTTAATATTGATGGTCAAGATCATTTACACAAAAATAGACCTAAACAACAATTTGATCCGTGTATTTATTAGGGCCCAACATGGATTGCTTATGATTGTAAAGGATCAATTTTTTTAGTCAATCCTAACCATCCGATCCATGGCTTAGAAAAAGAATGGGTACAAAAAAAAAGGCCGAATCAAGGATGGATTGGATCATCCGATCAGTGTGATTTTCAGATGGTAGGCCATGAAATGTGTTATGGACTTAATGGACAGTTCGGATCAATCAATTGGACTGTCCAATAACCCAATACAACTTGGAGCACTATTCAAAACACTCGAACATTTTTCAAAATAATAAATAATTTTAAAATCAGACCCGAAGGCTTGAGAGGTAGGCCTCAGGCAATCAAAGCTTTCAATCCGTGGCTCGGGCTAGAATAAATACATGTGGACAATGGAAAGAGATTGGGAGTGTCATGGTCCATGTCGGGTCAACCACCGACATGGGTGGGTCCCAGCAAGAGAGCCGACAAATGTGAGCCAGGGTCAGACCCGTTTAAGTGGGCCCGAAAGGGACATAGGAGAGAAGGTTCCTTTACAAACCGAGCCATGACAAAACAGGTTCCCATACATCTTGTCAAACCCGATGTAGCCTTTATCTTAGCCCGTTTCAGACCCGCCATCTTGGATTAATCTGACAATTGGTGGGCCATGCCACGTGGCCCACCTTATCTACGGCCCACAAGAACGCAGACACTGGCAATTACTCCAATTAAAAGGTGGGGCCCAGTATTACCATTCAGACAACCGAATTAGTTGGTTTCTCTTCCTCAAATCTGTTGGGTGGCCCCCACGTTTACCGGCAATGGAAGCTCCGGGGACCACTGATTTGGTGGTCCTGCCGGTCATTCATTGCATCTTCCAATTTAGATATTAATACATTTGGGAAAAGATTGTGTGGCTCGCGGGACTGTGGGAAACTGTGTTCGCAAGTGTATTTGCGTGTGGCCATCTGATATTTGTGGGCTGATGGTGGCCCACCTAATCAATTGTCCGAACCACCCAAAGATGCGGCACGTGCGGGGTGGAGATGCTTGGGATGTAGAGATAGTCTGTAGCCAGGCCCGGAGCTCGCAAGCCTTGCTAAGAAACAGGCGTTGCGATTGGCCAGGCTGCCTTGTGAGGAAAAAGATTTTCATGATCAACGGTCTGAGATTAGTCTAATTAAAGTGTTCTTTCTTGATGTCCTCCATCTACGGTTTGGATCGGTAAAACATCAGCCAGATCCAGCAACTGTCACATGTATAGTGAACGGGAATAGCTCACAAATGTCTTTATATGGGAAGCCGATTAGGTGCGGCCCTTACTGTGGTGCCCACCTTGATATATTTATTCTAGATCCATGCCGTCCATCCGTTTTTTCAGATCATTTGAGGGCATGAGCCCAAAAATTAAGAAGATCCAATTCTAAGGTGGACCATACCATAGGAAATAGTGGTGATTGACCATAAATGGGCCACAGAAGTTTTGGATCAAGCTGATATTTGTTTTTTACTCAATCCAGGTTTATGTGACCTTATCAACATGTTTAATGGCAAACAAATATTATAGAAACATTAGGTGGGCCGTAGGAAGTTTTTAATGGTGGGGCTATCAATCACCACTTTTTAGTATGGTCCACCTGAGATTTGGATCTTCTTTATTTTTGGGCTCATATACTAAAATGATCTGGCAACGATGGACGGTGTGGATATATATAATAAAGATATAAAGGTGGGGCGCATGGTAAGGGCCGCACCTAATCTGCTCTCCTTCATATACCGAAATCGGATTGCGTACTGGAGTTACTCGGTACGCTTTCATCGTACTGAGTAAACTCAGTTGGGCCCACTGTAAATGTATGTGGTTTATCCACACCGTCCATCCATTTTTACTGCTAATGTTAAGGGTTGATCCCGTAATTGAAGTAAATCCAAAGCTCAAGTGGACCATGCAACAGAAAACAGTGTGGAATAATGATTTCTACCGTTGAAACCTTCCTAGGGCCCAAATTAATGTTTATTTGTCATCCAACCTGTTCATATGATCACAAAGACATGGATGAAGAGAAACCACAACCATCAGCTTGATCCAAAACTTTCGTAGCCTCCAAGAATTTTTCAATGTTAGAGGTTCAATCACACTGTTTCCTATGGTGTGATCCAATTAAGCTTTGGATATGCTTCCTTTTTGGGCTCAAGCCCTAAAATTATCTGTTAATATGGATTAACGGAGTGGATAAAATAAATAAATAACGGTGGACCCCACAGAATTTACTCGGTACACTAAGGGTACTGAGTTACTCCGTACGCAATCCGCTTCCTTATATACCACCCTATTTATTGTTTCAAGGTGGCCCACTTGATAACAGGGCCAGGCCAAAGGACTTTGCAATTCACCGGTCCTTGGCCGCCCGGACACCGGGCCCAAGGACTCTGCAAGTCACCACAGCCCTTGGCACGGAAACCGAGGCTAGATTTAAAGCCCAGTCCTGGCCCTCGGGCCAGGTTTAGGGGCCGAAGACCTGCCCCTAGAGAGCTGGGTCGGGACCATTGCCATCCCTAGTGGGGGGATACATGTGGTGAGTTTGAAGCCTAGGGCCACAGCACGCTCATCCACCGGCCAGAAACAGCTGATGAACCAAGGCCTGACCTGGCGTGATACTATCAGCTGATCAGATGGGCCACCATGTGTAGGTTGAGTGACCCATGGAGCAAAGTGGCACGTGTGTTCACGTAGGGACCCTCATCGCCAGTGAGACCTATCATGGATGGGCCATTGGCCAAAAACTACAGCGTTGGAAAATCCTAACTCAAGTTGAGAGAGCTTATCCATCGAATTCCACCCAACGCTCCGTTTGAATGGTTCAGATCGTCACCACGTCTTAAAACCTTAAAATCAGACTATGGCTCATCACGATGGATCCCTAGTTTCTACTGTGGGGCCCATGGTCTGGTGAACTAGACTGTTTATCTGACAAGGCACAGCATATAAGACAATGGACGGTTAGGATTGAGGTCCACATTCCACACGCACACGTCCACCATGTCCCCACCTTATTAACAGGCTGTTGGGCCTACCTATTTAATCACTTGGATCTCCCACATTCATGCCACGTGGATACGTGGATGTATCCACCACATGCGTCGGACCACCAAACCTAGGATGTGTGGTTGCAAGCGGATTCCATGTGATGTATGTGCGGCATACTTTCCGTTCATCAATTGCGCCACATCGCTTATACTGTCGCTATAGAAATTTATCTCGGTCGGAAACTTAAGTGGGCCACACCACAGGAACAATGTAAGACAACGCCTAAAACCTCTAAAATCACTGTGTGGCCTACCTGAGTTCTGGATCATGAAGATTTTTCGAATTTCCCTTCATCCTGACGAGACTCACCAAATGAATGGATTGGATGCGATATCATCAATACGGAGGACCCAGGAACGTCTTTAGTGGGCATCCCCATCCCCACTGTTCCCTGTCGTGTGGCCGATTTGACTATTGGATCTTCCTAATTCTTGGATACATGTACTAACATAAGTTATCAAAACTGATGGACGGAGTGGATGTTATACACACTTCACAGTGGGCCCACAGAGCTTGGGTGTTGAGCACTCTTCCTACCACAGTGTTGTACAGGTTCTGGTCCATTCCAGGCCACGTGAAGTGGACCTGCACCGAACCAGGATTGCAAGAAATAGATTCCTAGGCAGGTTTCAGTTTCCCGAGAGCTACAATACTCCCATTCGATCCGTTTATTTAGCTCAGATGGACGGTCGCAACCGTCTGGTATTTAGTTCACAGGCCTGGCTCTTTATTTATTGGGGCTCACGAATGGTTGTAGGGCCCATCTAACATTTTCATTCTGCGAGTCCTGGCAATGGAACCTCTAACAGACCCGAACCCCGATTTGGGTTGGGCCCCAATGGTAAAGCTGTAAGCCCTACATTCATTTGGCCCCTCATTTAGGCCCGCGCCGCCAGCCCAACCCTTCTCCGGCAAGCACGGGTTGCGGTCACCTGTCGGCAGATAACCTAGCACATCGGGTCCATCCACTCATCAAGCAGGTCACACGTGAATTTGGACCGTTGTCAAGCTTCTCTAAACCGTCCAATTCATCGTGATTGGTACGACTTTGACAGCCCCACAAAACATCCACATGTACCCTTGTCAATGGGCCGGACGGCGGTAGCACTTGTGGGCCCATCCAATCCGTGGGTCCGGATCAGTACTCAATTTAGGTGTGTGGGGCATGTATGAGGCTGCTAGGCCAGGCCTAGACCCATCTCTTAGTACTTTTCCGGCCCTGAGCCTGGGGCCCATCCTGATGAATATATTAGTTTGAAAATAGACGGTCCATGGTCCAAATTGAGCGTACCAGATAGGTTGTGAACCATCCATCATGTGGGACCCACCTTGATCAGATGAACTAACCATCACACTAATAGCCACTACACTTGCAGTTTGGGAAATAGATAGTCCTACATTGAGGTAGTAAAGCTGTAACTTGGATTAAATTTGGGAAATGGATGATATACAATGTGCTAGTAAAACCAAAAAAGGGACTGGAAGAATGCTCCTAACCTACCATCAATGGACATCTTTTTCTCAAATTTGAACCGTCGACCCCTTTTCAAACTAGCTGTCCATCTGATGGCCACAAAATGGACGGTCAGGATCTTCCCACCAAATTGGGATTTCCATCAATTGATCATCTAGAGGACCCTTAAAATCTGATGGATAGATAACAAGTGAGCGATTGGTTCCAAAACATGGGCTAGCTAGGCCCTTCACCCATCCCCAAAGCCTAGGTTGGGACCTATTAGCTTGGCCTGATGTCAGTCCTTTTGACTAAGATTGGGGTGGGCTCAAGTCATTTAGCCTGGCCCAGGAACATTCAAGTAGGAAATAGGCTGGGCCAGCTGGTCCAAGAACCTGGCCAGGCCCTATCCTGGTCTTGAACCAGGCTCGAGCCCTGGGACTTTAATAGTAAGGAGACCTATCCATTGCCACCCCAAATACCCAAAGCACTCAATTCACACATGCTAACATGTGTGTGATCCAAGCCGTTCATAAGGTAGGCCCCACTATCTTTCAACCTAACAACACCTTGCATTCTTGAAAAAAACAAGTCTTATTTAAACAAAACTCAAGCCAATCACAAACACAGCAAGCACAAACACTAAATACATGTAATAAGACAAAGGTGAAAGAAAGAGAAGAAACAGTAGTTTGTATAGATAGCCCACCGAAAGGAGGATTCAACGGCGCTTGTTCATGGGCTCCTTCTGGGCATTGAAGTAGACGGTGGCGACGGGTAGGCCAAGCCCATACTGATCGGCAAAGTCCCGGGTCTTGAAATTATTACGTGCTGCTGGCTGCTGGACCGAACCACCGGTTGGGATCTTCTGCTGGAACAACATGAAGATGTATCGATGTATGCCGACGGGTGGACGGGGAGCCGCGTATGCAAGAACCTCTCTACCTGCCATCCATCCAAACGGTTGTGATTAGCCTTCATATGATCCGTTGATATAGGTGGACCATAGTTAAAAGACTCTGAACTCGGGTGACTCAGACCGACTCATCTGTTCTCAAGTCGAATATGCACTCACCCAAGTGGTCCAAACGAGTCTGAGTCAACTCGGACGAGTCAGGACTAATCCGAGTCTTAAAACCGTGAGTTGGGACAAGCCATCGGATGACCATGCATGGTAAAGTAGAGATGAATGGACTCGGATCTGGATCCGGATCGGTGACTGTGGGGCGCACCGTGATGCATGTGTTTTATATCCACACCGTCCATCCATTTTTCCAGCTCATTTTAGATTATGAGACCAAAAAATGAAGCAGATCCAAACCTCAGGTGGACAACACCACAGGAAACAGTGGTGATTGAATGTCCACCATTAAAACTTCCTATGGCCCACCGTAATGTTTATTTGCTATCCCACCTGTTGATAAGGTCATGGATGAAAGGAAAACACAGATATCAGCTAGCTCCGAAACTTCCGTGGCTCTTAAGAAGTTTTTAATTATGTGTGTTCAATCACCAATGTTTCCTGAGGTGTGGTCCACCTGAGGTGTAAATCTACTTCATTTTTTGGGCTCATGCCCTAAAATGAGCTGCAAAGAGGATGAACGGATGGACTGTGTGGATATAAATCGCATTCATCACAGTGGACCCCACAGTCACGGACTGAATTGGACCAGCAGATTAATAGTATAGGGCACACGTGTGATGTAGGTTTTGCGCGCGCGCGCACACACACACACACACACACACACACACATATATATATATATATATATATATATATATATATAATGAATAGTCTATGATACACATGCGGTGTATCTATACCAACGGGTATTAATAGGACAGGTAGTCCGAACGGCGCATATACAAATCAAGAGTTAAAAGAGTGAGGAAGAGGGTAAGTGAGCGCTCCCCCTTTTTTACTCAGACCTGAGCAAAACTTATCTAACTAAACTAGGCTTTCATCTGTATAACGAACTCATAGAGATTAAAATACCTTCACTTTTTTAGCTGCGTTACCCTTGAGACCAAGGGCATTAATGTCCAAAACTCTATTTACGTATCCTAAAACTAAGCTTTGGTAGTTCTCGACTGTTCAAAAAAAAAAAAAAAGGCATGGTACGGGAGAGCCTGCAGTGCTAATTTTTTCTTAAGATAACCCACCCTGGTAATTCTAGGTAGTATATGTACAATAAAAATATGAGATTGGTACGTCGCAGGCGCATCATATACGATTCATCTATTTTACAGCCCCAACATCTACCCAAACAGATTATCGAAAGCACTAGTGTGCTTAAGGTAGATGAGAGGACCAACCTATGGACGGTTTGGATCATCAGAACGTGGACCCACATTAACTCCAAACAATTGGACGAGGAAACACTGCTGCTGCATGCTGTGCAACAGGACTGTCATGCCACATGTACGATTCAAGTGTGGCCCACCTTTCTATGATCTCTTGGTCTAGTACGATTCAGGTGTGGCCCACCTTTCTATGATCTCTTGGTCTAGTAGGACACCGTATGAGGGGACCACCATATGAACGGTGTAGATCACCGAGGTGTGGGCCCACATGGACAGTCCAAAGTCCGTACAATCAAATCCGACCATGTAGCACAGCCATTGCACGCTGCTGCGCTGCGCAAGACAGTCCTGCCAGATTGAACAGCATACACGTGCCACGTGGCACTAATGCAAAAAGATTTCCCCGTTTGGAGACTCCGCAGAATTTCGTGAGTTGCGAGACTCGCTACTAAATTCACGTCACCAAGTTATGTTAGGCCCACCATAATCAACGTATTGTATCCACACCGTCCATCCATTTGGATAGATCCTTTCCAGGCAAGAGCCAAAGAATGAGTTAGATCCAATGGTCGAATCGATCCCACCACAGAAAAGGTGGGGGATTGAACGCCTAACGTTAAAAACGTCCAGGGCCACAAGATCAAGCTGATGTTTATCTTTGTTAACCTATGAATAAATAAATATCTTGGTGGACCCTAGAAATATTTCAACGGTGGACGTCAATCTCTCGACTTACTGGAACTAAAAAAATCGTCTCTAATGAATAGACGGTGTGGATATAACACGTACAGCATACATCATGGTGAGGCTCATACAACTGGGTGACGTCACTTCAGTAGCTGTTGGTGACGTCACTTCAGTAATTAAGTAACTGGTGACGGTACTTCAGTAGATACGTGGACCACACTACATCAAAACACAAATATCAGCTTGATCCAGAGCTTCCTCATGTCCAGGGAGTTTTCAACGGTAGCCGTTCAATTTTGAGTTATGTCTAAGATGAGCGGACTATAACACATAACACCGGCTAGAACCACGCAATCCGCGTCCACATTATGACACTTGGCTGACCTCCAAATGTCCCCCTACATGATGGACACGTGGTGGGTGACTAATCCTACAACGTGTCACCTTCAAAAACCGCTTATGCTGCCCCACCCAAACCCGACATGACCGGTTTTTGTGGATTTCTGTGCCCAGCGCCAGGCGCGATGTATGGTTTCTATTGGCACCGTTCCACAACCGCGGATCGCATCTTAAATAACGATCCGAACCGTTCTTTTTTATGAAATCTATGCTGGACGGGGATCATAAGCTGCATTTATCTAACGGCTGCGCGTGCATGAAAAATGAATATTTAATAAATTCAAATGGTTACTATCATTAATGAAGCATGATTATAAGCTCATAGCTTCTATATGGTAGTGACCTGAACATGAACGGTTCAGATCATACTAAATATGTAATCCGGGGACGTAAACCTGCCATCATCGCAAATAAGATCATGACTAAACCGTTCCGCACTTGAACTGGCCGGTTCAACGATGTCCGGGTTCCAGAACACTGGAATTACCCCCCAAAAAAAAAGAAAAAAACATGGCAGAGGCGATTTGCATATTTTTCATACTGAAAATTATAGCATGCTTTTCGGGACAAAAAACTTTTCGGGACAAAAATACCTCTTTTTTTGTCCATTTTCATTTTTAACCGAAATACACACAAGAAAAAGAAAGAAAATTCTAATTTCATGTTTAGTCGTCCACCAAGACCCAAAAATATCATAACTTATGAATAGTTTTTAAATAAATAAATAAATCGACTCCATTTTTGGAGTATGAATAAAAACAGTTGGCTTCTGTACCTTGTGACGGATCAGATCCACCTGGAATGTCGACGACAATCCTGAAATTACAAAACACAAAAAGAAAAGATTATATCCTTTTATTTTCTAAATAAATAATCTCTAATGAAAGGGAGGAAACAAACCGAAGAAAAAGAAGAACTAGAGCCAATTACTACCAGTGGACCCATTCACGCATGGCAGGCTCGCTCGGGCTGGGCGCATCCGGGTCAGACATCACCTACTCACAAAACCCATATATTCATTAGAATTACTCAAATATTACTACATGCATGGTTACAGATACATGTACTCTTTGAAATAAACACCAATGCTTACTTAAATCAAGATTCAAAAAAAATCACTATAAAAATCTTGCATGTATCCATTTGTAGTTGCATGGCGTACATTCAAAAGAAAAAATGAAATATATATATATATATATATATATATATATATGTGTGTGTGTGTGTGTGTGTGTGTGTGTGTGTGTGTGTGTGTGTGAGAGAGAGAGAGAGAGAGACTAAGGCAAAACCATTGCATGTCGCGATTATTAGTCCGAACTAAAATTCTATTTTCAAGTTTTTCTTCTTTGAAATTAAGCTCAATTCAAAAAAAAAAACAAAAAAAAACCAAAGTCTTAGAAAAATGTTTTGAATTTGGGTTTACTTAAAAACTCTTATTTGAGCGATCTGTTAATCAGTTCACTCGATATTTTAAACTATGTTCTAATAAAGTATGATATTTTCAGTAGCATAGTAGTTAACCAGAGTATAGAGATCATTGGGGTGGCCCGAAATTTGGACGGTTGGGGGGTCGGTAGTGGCAGATGGCTTTAATTCACAGCCGTTGCTGACACGCTTGGACCCATAGTAGACAGACATGTTGATGGTGGGAACGAAGATGTCGATCACGTCTCCAATCACCTTCCCTACTACCAAGGGATCTATAGAGCAAGCCATGGGAACACAAAAGATTTCAGGGATACTGAAATGTGTGTGTTGGGAGTTATAGGTACAGGAAGCTGGAAAGGGCTGTTTCTGGGTTAGAGAGGCTGGTGGGGTTCTTATAGTATAGTTGGTTGTTGGTACGGGGAAGCGGATTGTGTGGTGTGCCACACACCAACGGCCTCGTTCGTGTGTTGACGTCACCAAGTTCTGTGGGGCCCACCATGATTTATATGTTATATCCATGCCATCCATCTATTTTACAAGATCGTTTTAAAGTGCGGGACAAAAAATGGGATAGATATAAAGCTCAAGTAGACCACACCACATAATGCAGTGGGACAATGATGCCCACCGTTGAAACCTTCCTACGCCCACCATGATGTTTATTTGCCACCTAGACAGTTCATAAAGTCACGGATACATGAATAAAGGGAAAACACAAGAATCATCTTGATCCAAAATCTACGTGGCCCCCCTTGAAGTATTCAATGGCATGAGTTCAATCTCCACTTTTTTATGTGGTGTGGTATACTTGAGCATTATATATTTCTCATTTTTTTTGTTCCATACCATAAAATGATCTCATAAACTGTATGGACGGTGTGGATATGAAGCATACATCATGGTGGGACTCACAGAACTTGGTGACGTCAACACACCACGGAGGTTGGTGGTCCGTGGCACACCACGCAATCCGCTTCCGTTGGCATGTGCAAGGACAACCCTACAGTGATAGTTCACCGCCAGTTTCCAGTGGTAGCCACTCATTTACGCAAGTAGCTTCGGTGTATCCCCGCATCCACCGAGGTCGGTGGATCCCTGACTGTGGGACCGACCATGAGGAATTTTTCTTATATCCACCCCGTCCATCCATTTCTTTAGATCATTTTAAGGGTATGAGCCCAAAAAATGCAGCACATCCAAATCTCAGGTGGACGACGCTACAGGAAACAGTGGCATTTGATCATTAAAGCATCTCAGTTGCCACCAAAGTTTTAGATCAATCTGATATTTGTGTGTTCCTTTTCTCAAGGTCTTTGTGACCTTGTCAACGGCTTGGATGGAAAATAAAATTTCCAGTATTCCCAAGAAGTTTTTAACGGTAGCATTCAGTCACCACTATTTCCTGTGATGTGTCCATTTTAGATCTGGATCTGCTATATTTTCTAATTTTATCTGGCGAAACGGATGGACGGCGTGGATATAAGACACATGCATCACGGTGAGCAGTGACACGCCGACCTCGGTGTGTCCGAGGATCCCTCATTTACCGTACACGTGACGCACATCATGGGTCAGGGAAAGCGCTTCGAGCCTATGTCAAAGGACTTAAACGTGCTTAAAATCTACTAACGTACATCTCGCCTTGCTTAGCATTGATAAATCAGACTGATTCAATAGTCAGGTGGGCCACCCTGTAAAACTATACCTAAATGGCCCACATGAGTTTTGGAATACTGTGATTTTTGAATGATTCTTTCATCCTGATGAGGCACGTCATATGAATGGATTGGATGGTAATAAATGGTGGGCATTACATCCCAACTTATTCGTAGAGGGGGGCCTACCTGTGTTGTAGAAAGTCATGAGATTTTTTTTAATTCCAAGGTGAATATGAGCCAGCATACATGATGAACGGTTTGGATCTCATGAAAGTTCCACCTGCGTGGCTCTTGATGTGTGAGGTAGCCAGGGCCAAGCAGGCTTATACAGCTCTAACCCATATTTGTTCCGATCAGACAATCTTAAAATCTGATCTCACCCGTTAAATCTCGACGACCCATATTTTTTATTTTATGGACGGTGTGATCTTATTATGCGCCACTAGATTTGGAAGGCCGATTGAGATTTTGATAAGGCCCTTCGGCAGAAGATGAGTCACTACCATTTAAGAGACAGTGGTGCAAAATCACCACTGCATTACTCTGTACCGAATATAGCTGCTTTTTTGGCTTGATAGAGATATGAACTGTAGAGCAACGGAAGGGTGTAACACGTGTAAGCATGGCGAAGCAGACAGTCACCATCCGTCTTGGACTTGGGACACGTGTTGCGAGGAGCGTCGTTTGGTTCGAAGGATTGAGAAAATATTAATACTCGGGTGCAGAATGACCACTCATACGCGTGCAAACCATCACTGCATATGTGGCACACATGCATCTCAATTCAAATCGGTAATTCTTAGGGCCCACTGTAGATGGAGCTCATCTGAACGTTAGATCAGCAGGACAATGGTGACCTGTGATGAGTTTAAATTTGTTTTCAATGTGAATCGTTGAGATTTTACCACCCATACCGTACAGTTTACGACCGTCAATTTGGAATTTAGAACCATCCATTTTGGAAGATTATAAGCTCATGGTGGATCCGAAATCAGTCCTACGATCTGGACGGTTTGGATTGAATTAAAATCTACGACGTGTAAAGAGACTTGAACGTGCGTATGGACCTCGTATAAAACATCTAGAATACCTACGAATGCATTGCTGTGTATGACCTAACAAGGAGTTGAACCGTGGCACACGTGCAAAATTAGCATATTTTTGATAAATCCAGACCATTAAATTGTACATCCAATGTAGACATGATCTCTTGTAAAATCTAGGCCGTTATCCACATCAGGTAGGTTGCATATGTACATTTTACGCCGTTGATTTTCATCAACTGTCCATTTTCCTCATGCAGGGGTGGCCCATAAGATGATTCTATTGGTGTGATTTGCATGACAGGAAATAATTACGGTTTTTTAAAGAAAATGACTGGCCTAGATCTGCCACGCGTATGACAGTTTTGCAGGTGTACGGAGAATCGCCTATTTATTTGGTCCTCACGAGGACCACCCTAGCTTTCCTCCTCTAAATAGTTATTTGTAATCAGATAGTTATCCTCATTAAATGTAGTCTGAAAAAAATTAGTTATTTGAATTCCACATGCAAATCTTCAAGCGCGGAACACAAACGCAGCAAGATATTCCCACGTACCACACATCTACGTGATCGGGCCATCCACAGTGAATGATCCGTAGTTCCTAAATCTATAATATCCATTCATCAGTAGAATCCCACGTTAACGAAGAAATGGACGGTCAGAAAATTAATAAACCGCAATCCACCGTTTAAAATGGATGTCAGGCTGGATACAGCCAGATCAAACGACGTGGAAAAGCTCGAGTAAAAGTAACTCTCGGTAAATATTAAATAACTTTTTTTTACTATTATTTACTATGTTAGTACCGTGAATGTAGGGAAATCGGCGCCTACGTAAATTTATGTTTATTTTAGGGGTAATTTGACTTATTTGGATTGATGATGCAATGTATACTTGGAGTCGCCACTAGCCACTTAACTCAAAATCCCGCAATCGGATAAAACTTGCAAAATATGTAAAGCTAGAGAATCCAAAGACTTTCTTACTTTAAGTTAACTCCTGATCTGCGATTTGGGATTCTAAATAAGGAATCTCAGTTACAAAGAGGGAAGGTGTTAGACACCCTTTTTGCCCGTACGAGTGTACGGTCTCTACTTTGTGTGGTAAGATGATCTTAGGGGATAAGATAATATGATTGAAATGGGACTAAGTAGACTTGGATTTTTGATGTGGTAAGGTCTGCAATTCTGGCAAGCCGCAGAACATACATCCAAAGAATGTCTAGAGGAGTTTTTGAACAGATGTGATGATGGTGAAATATTATTAAAAGAGGACTAGGGTACCATGAGTTTCTAATGTGACAAGATCCACTATTCGGTAAGTCACAGAGCATACATTCAATGGCAACCTAAAGAAATGTGGGAGGGGGGGTGTTGAGAAGGGAAGTAATAATGTGATTGATGAAGTATAAATGCTAATGATAATTGCAAGATCTTTGACTTGCACTTGAAATAACTTGGATGTTTGGATGCACCATGGTCGGAAATGATTGACCTAAGTGGGATTGTAAGGCTAAGAGATGGCTAGAAGAGGCTAGAGGAGGATGAAAAGATGGGAGCTTGAGAACTCAAGCACTCCCTCTCACTCTCAATCACTTGCTCTCTCTCTTTCTCTCTCACTCTTAGTGGATTAGTAGTTGATTGTTGGTTATGGGTTGTTGTTGATAAGAAATAAAGAGAAGTAAAGGCTATTTATAGTTTTTTGAGATGACATTTTGGTAATTCTAAGGGTTTTGGAGGGTGAATGATGATGTGGCGACTTGTGATTGGTTGAAGAGAGGGTAATGCCACATGGCATGCTTTTATAGGCTTTTGGGTTTGGTAGGACGGTAAATTTAGTAAATGTTGGGGGTAAATTTATAGAAGAGTTGACTTTTGAAAGGGAGGAACAACTATGTGCTCAGAGGGCACATTTGTTGAGAGAGGGCGGTAAACGGACTACCGCTTGGGTACGGTTGCTCCCTCGGTTTGGCCGATGGGCCTATTTCGGACCCTGAGAGCTGCCTGAAGCCCCTTTTTGGATATTTGGCTCGAAATGGCACGAAATTGGCTCAAGAAATGGATCAATTTTAGGCATGCTCTGACTTGGATGATGGCTCGGGTTAAGTTATGTAACGCCCTGGAAATCGGGGGTTGCGCATACTCTCAACTCCCAAGTTCCCGAGAGTCACTTACAACCGATTTTTATTAATGTGCATTTAATCCGATTTAATTACGCAGCCTGAAATTTCCTGGAACATGAACATAATCACACAAGTCTACTGAGATGAAGAGATCAAACATATATCTATATACATGTCCAAAAGAATAAAAGGAGCGCACATGGTGCCACCCAACAAAATCACAAAAAAAATAGAGAGTCCAAAAGAATAGAACTGAGCCCCTACTTAGCGATCCAATCCCGCCTCTCAAGCTGGCGGTGAACCGTCCATCAACAGAAAGTAGGACAGCTCATCCTCCTCCTTGAAGCTCGTCTCTCCAGGCTCCTCTAGCCTTGAGTCACCTGCATCTATAAACGAGTCTGGTTGATGTTTTAAAACACCGTCCCAGCATGGGAGTGAGTGATCAACTCAGTGGGTGCTATTAGTCTCAAGTTATAACAAGCATCAATTATAATATGAATTTAATGAAAAGCAGTCAATTATAAACACCTAGCTAATCTTATTAATGCGCATGCATGATAAATGATATAATGCGTGTCCTCTTCACAACGCTCCCTCGAGCGACTTCATCTAACGATCGCGTATGACAACATTCTCTCAAAACGACCTCGACTGCCGAGTTGCCACCTTAACTAATGCGATGCGATGAGATTGTGTTAGCTGAGTTATTAATTAAATTCATTCATCTAGCAGGTTGGAAAATCTGGTACACCCCACGTATCAATGCTCTAGACTGGTTGCGAGGCCAAGACATCTCAATGCGTGAGGCCGAGACCTTGCGGTTCATGATCCAGTCGGGTTCCTCATCCTCGACTTCAAGCACATGAAGAGTGTCGAGAGAAAGGGATTACTCGCGGTCACTACGGGGAGGCGCAGTACCCCAGCATAGGCTGACAGCTCGGATACAGTGTCTCATTCCACCATGCCCGGCTCACAAGACTATGGACCAGTTTCAAGTGGGTTATTGATGGGCTACAACGGTTGTAGGGTAGATCAGGTTCCATACATATACGAGCAAACAAAGTTAACAAACAAGGTTGGTCAGACAGTAGGCTAGATCGCACGAGTTAGGCGAGCGTGAGACGAGTGACATCGGGCACAAGGGACCCATATAGTCGAACTACAGCCACCCGAACACACCTGCCCAAACCCACGGATCTAACCCTAGCATAATCCTACTGATGAGACTATCGTCCCTCCTCATGTTCTTGACCAATCCAAGAGTGTGAGGGTGGTCCATAACCTGCCAATTATTTAGATTATCAACTAACATATCAACAACATGTTCTCATGCATCTCAACCATACAAAACAAATACTTCTAACAAGCAAGCAAACATTATCAATAAACAAGGTGCGTGTGAGTGTGTGGGTTTGTGAGAAAGTTAAACACTTCCTCCATCTTAAGAAATCATGAGTACAAGGGTAATAAATTATACACACAATGAAGCACCACATATGAGGGAAAAGAATCAAGCAAACGTGAGCATACTATCATCCATACTTCATATCATGTGAGAGGCAAGATCAACACCAAATTTGAGAGCTACGCATACACATCCATATCATTCCAACAAACATGTAATTCCTAGGGTTTTCTCTAGAATTTCAAATACAACATCCAAGAAATCAAAATCACTAAGCTTGTACTAAAATTGGTGCTAGGCCACCTAAGAACAATAGTCCGCACCTTCGGATTTGTAAAGGTGTGGGATCGACCTAAGAGGGTGGATTTCGGGGGTTGATCGGCCGGAATCCCTAAAAACAAGGTCTCGCACGTGAGAAATCTAAGCCAATCTCTTCTCAATACATGGGTTTCAAGAAGAAGAGGTGAAGGATCGTACCTAGATTCTCAACGGAATGATTATTGTGGTAGTGGTGTAGGATTTCCTTTGAAGAAGGGATAGGGAGTTGAAAGGGTTGATTCCCTTGGGCCTCACCTCGATCTAAGGTCCACCTTAGCTCCGCCACTCTCTCTTTCTTCTCTCCTTGCTCCCTAGTTCTCTCTTTTCACTCCCTTGGTAATGGTAGTTGTGGTGAGAGTTAAGAGATAAGGGAGGTTGGTTGTTGGTGGATGGGGGGAGTTTATGAGGGGGATTTATTTTTGTTGGAGAATGGTGAGAGATATGAGGGAGAGCTTGGTTGTTGAAAAAAATGGAGTAAGTTATGGAGGAGAGCTAGGGTTTATTTCCTAGACTTGGCCCCTTTGGCCTTAAGTTTCTTTAAATGCCCCAATGGCCCTCTAGGACTCCATATTGGCCTAGGGGCGGCCCTAACACCCATCCAGCCATCAAATTTGGTGGGTAGGTGCCCTATGGCCCAATGAGGGGTCATATAAAATTTGGGAACAAATGGATGAACGGTTATAGGGTTTGAGTCAACGGTTCCGATCTTTAAATGGCCCTATGGGGGCCATTTCGGTGATTGGAGTGGTTCTGGTGGCTCTCTGGCCATGAAATTCATAGGATAGCTGCTTCATGGCCTGATGAAGGGCCATGCAAAATTTGGGGACGATCGGATATGGGGTTTGGTCGTACGAGTCCGATTTACGATCAACGGTCACCGCTCCTCGATCGAGTCCTAGAGTTTGTGGACGGGTGTAGAAAAATTCATTAGACCTTCACCGTAAATGTCGAAGAGATCCAACAGTTGGATAGCCTGGTATCTCGGTTTCATTTGTAAGTGTCAGATTCCGATCCTAGCATTGGTGAGGTGCGTTTAACCAGTATCAGATCTCACTTCTGGGTAACCACCGGTTCCGTGGTCCGCGATGGTCCCCAAGCCCAGTGAGATCTATGCTTTCCTAAATTTTTATAATTTTCTGACATTCCTGCGTCGCGGTATAGCCCGTACGAGCTATTGCTAAGTGCAGACGAGTCATCTGGCTTGACCGCCCGCACCGGGTCCTGTCATGACCCATCTGGTCTATTCTGATGGGCTAATCCTAGGTCAATTAACTTGTGGTACCCCACCGCGAGTGGTTTAAACGAATGGTCCTGCGAAAAATCCTACGTGGATGCCCCAGGACACTCTGCGGGTTGGACGGGATGTTACAAGTTAGGGTTTATGGTGACATAACGGCTCAGGTTCGGTTAGGGTTTGGATCAGGTTTGAGAAATGGTTGCGGTTTTGGGTAGGTTGTGAGGTTTAAGTTCAGTTCCTAAGGATCATTCATGTCTTATCAAGTTGCTAGCCTACGTGGGGTATTTATAGATGCCCCTCTTTGGCAGAGGTTGCATGTAAGCGAATGCCAAAGTGAGTTGACACCCCACCCCTCTGGTAGGGAAAAATTATGGTTTAGATCTGTTGTCTGTCATAGTATCATTGTCAGTCTACTGTCTGGAAAAGAGATAACTTGCACATATCATGAGGGTTTGAGGAAAATGTTGTGATTGTCCATGCGCTTTCTACGATATTATGGGCCACGAATCACAACCTTTTTCGAATCGGATTGATAATAGCATTGGAGCGTAAATCTGAAAAGTAAGGCCCCAGCGCTGTTGCGGCTTTACGGGGATTCTCGTACCGTTTGGATGTTTGTTGTTCCTTTGCTATACATTCACCCTAGGAGTACTTGTTTCATTTGATCGTTAAAATGATTAGTTGCCCTACGCGTTCTACGACCTTACGGGGAACTCACTAAGCTGACTTGAACTCGATTTAAACTATTTCTTGGGTGGGCTACACTACAAACAACTGCTGAGAGGAGTTACCATCCCATTAAAACATTCGTAATCATTTGTCGTGCCCACCGAGATGTGGTTCACAATTCCAGACCATCCATTGTGTGTGTCCCACTTGAATGAGGGGGCAGACCAAGTTTCAACTGCATACAAAACTTAGGTGGGCCGCACCAAGTGCTTTGATATGTTTTAGTCATGTATTCACATGGTTTTAGATGGTATGGCCCACCTGAGTTCCATATACTGCTTATTATTGGTAGGACTCATCAAATGCATAATATTGATGTTTGACATCGTGGTGGGGCCCACACAGCTCAACTTCATTGGAAGTTCCCATGAGGTTGACCTATAGTACCATTTCCACATACACATATGTGTGCGTGTGTGTGTGTGGGAATGGTACTATAGGTCAACCTCATGGGAACTTCCCATGAGGTTAAGCTGTGTGGGCCCCACCATGATGTATGTCAAACATCAGCACCGTGCATTTGATGGGTACCCTTCAAATTATGGGATATCCCAAAAATCAGCCATATACGAAACTCAGGTAGGCCATACCATCTAAAATCATGTGAATACATGCCTAAAACATATAAAAGCATTTGGCGGGGCCCACATGAAATTTGGATGCTATGAAACTTGGTCTGGGCCCTCATCCAAGTGGGACACACATAATGGATGGGTTAGATTTGTGAACCACATCTCGGTGGGCCCAACAAATGATTATGAATGTTTTAATGGAGGGTAACCCTCTCAACTTTTGTATGTGGTGTGGTCCACACAAGTCACGGATTGACTTGAATTTTAAGCCCTAGGCCCACTATGGAATGGTGCATCTGACCGATGGGGTAGATGTTCAACACGCATCATGGTGGGGCCTACACAGTTAGACCTCATGGGAAGTTTTCATGAGCTCGACGGCATAGAACCTTTTCCCACACACACACACACACACACACACACACACACACACACATATATATATATATATATATATATATATATATAATGGCCCTATTTCAATAAGAAACAAGCATCCATGAATTGGAGGTTGGGTTTGTTCCTATCCACAATTTACTCGATTTATTTGTGACATGTAAAATTTACAGTGTTTGCATGTCAAGTGTCTTACAAAGCCCGAGTATCAAATAACTCTCTATTTTTATCATAACTTTTGATTTATTATACATTAAGGCTTTCATGTGGTATATAAATTCTACACTGTCATCTATGCTGGCACTTATACCATAAATAGTTTTGTGGCTCCAATGGGCACATGTTTATGTCAAAATAGATAGTTGATAGGTTTAATACAAGCCGTCCACTATTTTGATACGTGGAATATACATGTATATAATATATAATTTATTTATTCATATATAATCAGATTCTAGTGGAGCATGGACATATGTTGACGTATACCCACATCCGACCCATTTATTAATCCAGCTTTAAAAAAATCCACACCATACCCACATCCTTTTAGCTACACCCATACATGGCTATTATCGAGCTGGGTTTGGGTACCCACAAGGTGCACCCAACCCATTGACACCCTTATCTTGGTGGAGATACCTGGGAATGGGCCGGGTTACCCGACCCTCTAGTGTGAGGGCTGGGGGCCCTAAACATAGCCCAAGGATTGGGCCCATGCCTGAATATAGGCCCGATGATTGGCTGAGCTGGGCCAAGGCTAATGATGAATAGCTTGGTTTGAACCATTGGCCCAATCCAAGCGTTGGGTGGGCTGCTATTATAATGTTCTATTGACATTGATGATGGTTTCCCAATATACATGTGATGTTTAACTATAATAGTTGGATTTATGTGATGTTTCAATGATTTAAACCATTCATAGGTGGGGTTTATTATGAAAAATCAAAAATTCTAAAAAAGAAAATTTAAGTTTAGGCCTTATATATCTCGGTCAAGCCTATTAGCACTACAAGAAATACAATCTCGGTCAAGCCTATCAACACAAATTGCCGTGTATATGTGAATAAGCAGCGTTTTTGTGTGGCTGCTGGTGTATAAATGAGCCAGCACCGGTGATTATAAACCTAAATAAAATTCATTTTTTAGTACCCCACTTACCGAATTGATATCCCTCCTCTCCTCTTCTCTCCCCAAACCCTTCTCTCATCTTCTCTCCTTCCCATAAAAACCGACGGAAAAACACACACACACACTCTCTCTCTCTCTCTCTCTCTCTCTCTCTCTCTCTCTCTCTCTCTCTCTCTCTCTCTCTCTCTGCCACATGGATTCGTTAAATCCATATGTTCTTCATCACATTGTGGCTGCAGATTTGCATTTGGGATTTGTGATGTTGGTTTTGAGGTTTTTAAAGTAATGTTTATAAATTGAGTTTTGGTATTAGTGTTTTTCTAGGGCCATGATAGTGAGATTCGGGATCTAGCAAGTGAATTGGTTGGCATGGAACAGGACTCACCAGTCAGACAGTAGGACATTTTGTTCAGTTGGCAAGCAACAGTCCAACCACAGTCAAACTAAATTAGTGTACTGACCTTTGGTTAGATCTTCCTATTCCTAAATAGAGCAGTAATTTCAAACCTTTCATTCATCTCCTGCAAGTAAGAAGTTCCCTAGCGGCCAATCCTTGCCATCTGATTTTTGGCCTGCAAATGAATAGTGAGATGAAAAAAAAAAAAAAAAAAGAACAAGAAAGAAAAGGAACATATAACAGTATACATAATGGGAGCATAGCTCGGAATGTCCTATGGAGGATAAATTTGGTCCATCACCCATACATGATGACGTTCATAAGAACAACCCAGACTATAGAGAGATGAACCCACCCACATGGAATGCTGCTCTAAATTAAAATGTGGGTAAAGCATTGTTTAGTAAATAGTTACCTAATTGGCTTAAACTACACTCAAAACTAAATTGTGATGTGATACGCTATGATTCATTATTCATGATTGAACTAATTGACGGTCATATGATGATGTAGAGTAGGTTGTGGACACTTTCATGGCTAAGATGGATTAGAAAAGGCCCGATCCATGACAGAAGTGATCTACACCGTCAGAACTTAAAAAAACGGACGTATCTTAAATGAGGAAATACTTGGGAATGGGCTGGGTTACCTAGCCATCTAGTGTAACGACTGGGCCCCTAAACGTAGCCCAAGGGTTGCCCATGCCTGAATATAAGCCCGATGATTGGGCCAAGGCTAATGATGAATAGCTTGGTTCGACCCGTTGGCCCAATCCAAGCATTAATGGGCCAATATTATAATGTTTTATTGACATTGATGATGGTTCCCCAATCTACATGTGACGTTTAACTACAGTCGTTGGATCTATCTGCTGTTTCAATTATTTAAACCATTAAAATAAGGTCTTTGATTTGACTGTCCTAGCCATATAAAATCAATGTATCTTTTCTGCCTGATGTGATCGGTTGCTGCTTCAATCTTTCAGTCTCTATTCTGTCACCGATTAAAAGGTTTGAAACAGTTGAAACGGTGTTATCTTTGGAAAATGGACCATCCACTACTTTATCCATCAAATGGACGGTTTAGATCTAGTATATGCAATCTAAATGTGTAGCAATGACATGGAGGTACGATACCTCCATGCATCGAGAGGCACTGGATCCAGTCTCATGGTCCCGTGCATTGAAGGGCAATAAAAGGATTTGTTCAGGGGTCGTTGTCCGTCGCATACATTTATTCCTGCTTTCGTGCATCTACGGTCCATAAAAGCTGTATGAACTTTTCAAGGTTTACCGACAAGCATCGATACTCTATAGGAGTATGGTTGTTTTCACACCTGCACTGAGAAATTGTGTACGTGTCACACATATAACTCAAATCAAACCGTCCAAATCGTGAGCCCATGGTTTAGATGGACCATAAAAACACTTCTAGGCTGTAGTCAACGGTCTAGATTCAATATACAAATATTCAATATCGGAGGATTTGACCGTCCAAATAATTTGATATTGAGGATATGATTTATCTACGGTGCGTTCCACAATATGGACGGTTTGATTTAGCTATATTAAGTCACTTATATAGTTTTTAAGTGCATGTGTATGAACTATCATAATCTACCAGAGTATTAGATAATTCCCGCGAAGAAACTGTGTCCGCGTCATCATGCGTCCGGACCTAGCGCCGAGTCCATTTCAATGGGCGAGTGGTTTGATGACCCAGATTTTGATATGATGGGCCCAATCCTAGATTAGTGATCAAAGGCTATAAATGTTCAGTTTAGTTAGAAAAAAATAGCAAGATCTAGAAAAATAGTCCGAATAGTGGATGGCTGTGATTTCAGAAATGGATCATTGGTAGATGGATTGATTTGGTTAGGAAGGTTTAGGCCGAATCCCATACAACGTTTGTAGAATGAGCAGAACTCTTGTCATGACCCTAATGTTTCCATGGCATCTAATCCCTATAATAGGGTCTCTTTACTATGAAATTGAGGCTCTTTCAGATCAGACTGATACCCCATTAAGTGGGCCACCAAATATACAGGAGGTTTTGGATGCTTGTCCGTTGCTTTTTATGAATTAGCTCAATATTTTCTTTTATGGAGTTCAATTCATGCATTAAGTTAATTTCATAAGATTATGTTTATACCATAGAAAAAAATTAACAACTAAATAAAAACTTAGTATCAATAAAGTCATAGATAGATTGCAATGTGTGCCACACACCACTGATCGTGGCATTGTGTCGACATCATCAAGTTCTATGGGTCCACCATGATGTATATGTTATATCCACACTGTCCATCTATTTTGCTAAATTATTCTAAAGCATGAGTCTTGAACCAAAGCTTAAGTTGACTACACCACAAAGTACAGGGTGATTCATAGCCCATGTGGTAGATTGAGCGAAGATACCCTTGTTCAACAATGGAGACTTGGCAACGATTCCCTAGCACTCCTGGCTAACGGTGAAGAGTGTACCAATAAGCTAATCCCAAATATATATATATATTTTTTAAAGGTATGAGTGGATGCCTACCATTAAAACTCTAAGAGTTAATAAAAATTTTGGAACAAGTTGTTATTTGTGTTTTCTCTCCATTTAAATGTGTGACCTTATGAATAGGTTCAATAGCTAATAAGCATTATCGTGGGACTTAGGAAGGTTTTAACTGTCATTGTCATTGTCTCTATTACTTTCCGCGGTATAGTTCACTTTAATGTTAGACCCTACTAAGTTTTCGTAGGGCATCCTTGTCCCCGCCGCAATTTGTGGTATGGTCTGCTTCAACATTGAAGCTGCCATATTTTTGTGCTTATGCCTTAAAATATGTTGAGAAACGTGGAAGGTGAGCCCTCAAGATCTGACGGTCTACACGAAGTTTGGAACCTTCACAAAGTAGAAGAACGGTGCTTCAACGGCTCGCCTATCTACTACTGGAGCAGATGAAACTATTCACACCTCTGATCCTACGGTATATAGTGGCCCCGAATGGCGATTTATGGATCAGAACGTCCCAAGGACAATCTAAAATAGACAGACTATAGTGCACACAATATCTTTCTGTATACTCTCAGTTTATCGTATGACTCAAATTACTTTACACGAGAGAAGCGCATTCTTTTTTATGATGGAGAAAGGAGACTTTGGGTAGGATTGAGATAAGGCCAAATAATTCGATCAAATTCCTATTTTCAATTAAAAATTAAATTCATATTTAAATTTGAAATTTAATTCAAAGGAAAAGACCGGAAAAAATATGGAACATACCCACTAGTGGTTACTCACAAGTGAGCCCCACCAGCCTACGTCCAACAAAATAATATCACAAAATGGATGAATAGTTTAAACATACAAAAAATGGTAACCTAAACACATCATTAAAGATGGTGTTGATTACATGGAGCACATGTAGCAGGGCAAATCCCCGCCAGCAACATTCATATAGAATAAGGGAAGTGAATTGGCCTGTAGCAGCCTGGTGACATGATTATTACCTCTGTCAGAAATACTCGATGAAGCATGTTTGGAAGCCATCCAGTCCACGTCATGCCACTAGTATGTTTTAAAGTTGCTTGGTTGAGTATGTACTATCTATACTCCTTTTACTACTTTACATGGCCCAATTAAATCCTACTTTGCCAGGGCAATCTTCATCATACAACCAGCTCACGTGGAATTTGATGATTTAAAAATGGACATTGATTTTAAATCATTATCTATTTCCCATGCGTAACCTGTGCTTCAGAAGTCCTACACGATTGAAAACGTTGGCACGTGAGATGAGTTGTGTACATCCAGCTGGGTGTGACCCTATGAGACGAAAAATGAAAAAGAAGAAAAAAAGTTACAGTGGAAGAGGGATTAAGTGAGACCCGGACTCACCCAAGTGCAGCCCTTAGTGGGGCCCACCTTGATGTATGTATTCTATATCCACACCGTCCATTCATTTTTCAGATCATTTTAAAACATTATCTCATTTAATCCAACTATCATGTGGACCATGCCATAGAAAACATTGGTGATTAACCATTAATAGGCCACAAATTTTTTAGATCAAGTTGATATTTGTTTTTTCATTCATACAAGCTTATATGATCTTATCAACCGATTGGATGGCAAATAAACACTAGGAAAGTATTAAGGTGGGCCTAAGAAGTTTGTAATGGTAGAACGTCCAATAATTACTGTTTCTTATAGTATAGTCCACCTGTTCTCCTTGATTTTTGGGATAATGCCATAGAATGATACGGAAAAACGGATGGATTGCGTGGATACATATTACACGGTGGCGTCTTGGGTGGGGCCGGGGTCTCACCTAATCCGTGTCAGTGTCAGTTTTTTACCTGCCGTGTGGGCAACAACTATCATTTCTATTTTTAATGCTGGGAAGTGTATCATAAGAGCCATGTCTGCATCATTCGCTGTGGAAAGAGGACACTTGGCCTCAATTGCGCTTCAGGTCCATCGCTGGGCCCCACCCACGTGCAACCCACGTGTGTTCATGGGTGGATGATCACACCCATCCATCTGGAAAATCCTGCCATGGATCGGGAAGGGGGACGGCAACCGTGCATTAAATGGATGAATAAAAATAAAAACGGCCCATCATAGAAAGGGTACGGACCTCAGGTGCGTGTTCTGATTGAAGGGCGCTAATTGAACGGTAGGGATGAATGAGGAGGGCGCATGAGCTGCCGTTAGTAGCCTGAGTAAGATTAGAATCATACTCTCGGGCAATCAACCAAATGTCGAACACGTGTATGAGATCCTGACCATTCATCAGGAGGGTCGATCAGTAATCTTGACCATCTCCTACTATGGACGAACTCTGCTTGATAAATATCCTCTCTGGGACAGCTTGACCCTACAGATACAATAGAGAAACAAAGCAACGGTGCACATTCAACTAGAAGAAGCCCCCAAATTGGATTCTGGGATTTTTGTATCAAGGTGATTTTAAGAGCATGGTCCATCCGTTTTATTCACTCAATAGATCAACGGTCTGAATTATCGATAGGTGGGCCCCACTTGTCAGAAGCTAAAATGCGCCCGGACTAGACAATGAATAGGCGCTCCGTAGCATATTATACGATTAGGAGGCAATGCACGCGACTGAGGTGACCTCAACATCACGTAGTTACCATGATGTCGATGCTCCGTGGGGTCCACCGTGATTTACTTATTTTATCCACGCGGTCCAACCGTTTTTCCATCTCATTTAAATACATGATCCCAAAATTGAAAGATAGCCAATCCTCAGGTGGAACACACCATAAGAAACAGTGGGGATTGAATCCCACCGTTGAAAACTTCTTAGGGGCCACAGAAGTTTTGGATCAATATTATATATGTTTTGCGGTTTTTGTGATCTTATGAACAGGTTGGATGAGAAATAAACGTTACCGTGAACCCTATGAACGTTTCTACTAACCGGGTCCAATTTCTATCGGAATGTTTGCACTTTTCCATCAACTAATCGGGGTCGGGTCGGGTCTGGACGACTTTCTTTCTCTCCGACAGGACCCATGTTTCCATGGCTAATAGGCCAAAAGCCGATCCTATTATTTGATTCCAGGGTCCAGTTCCCGGCCCCACCCGTTTCACCGTACCGTATTCCTTGAGGAGAAGAGACGCCATTGGTGGAATCCATGTTGGATCCACTGTGGTGTCTGTGAGAAATCCACACCGTCTATCAGTTTTTCAAGCTCACGGTAAGATCGAATTCAAAAAATAAGATAACCCTAAGTCTCAGTTGAGCCTCGCCAAATGAAACAATGGATATTAAATGCCTGCCATTAGAACTTTATGAGGAACAGTAGCATTGGATCATGTTGATATTTATGTTTTTAGTTCATCTTATTGGAAATAAACCCATGAATGGTTGGGATGGAATATAAGTATCATGCTGGGATCTAAGAATGCTCCTCTTTAAATATTTGGATTCTCGTTATTTTCTCTGGTGCCCACCTGATTTTTACATCAGACTCAATATTTTATCCCTATTCGATCATGAACCTGCAAAATTGATGGAAATTAGATTTATAACCAATATTGTGGTAACCCCTCTATCTTCCATATTTTGGGAATTTTGCGTGACTTCATGTGTGCCATATTCACTCTATAATATTTGATTAGGCCAAGTACAGCTGTTACAGATAAGTATAGCATATGGTTAACAACTTTCAAACATGCTTTGCTGCGTACCTTTTCCTCCAACAATGGCACATGGCCAAACATGCTTTGCCGCGTACCCTCCGACAATGGTACATGGAATGATCAAATCCTACTATGTTTAAGTCAATATGAATGTCATTGGGGACCGGGACTGAGTAGTGAAACCCACACCATCTCACGGAGCAGATACAGTGAGGCTCCCGGCTAACAGGGGATTTGTGGATGTCAGTACTATAATAATACACTTCCAAATAAGCTTGACTTCGCTACAGGTATGAACCAACAATGGGGGTGGGACCTTGATTGTGGGGCCGGCTTCCATGTATGCATTGTATATCCATGTAGCTTATCTATTTAGCCAACTTTTTTTATGCTATGGTCTCAAAAATAAATCAGTACAAACTTTAAGTGGACCAAACCAATGGAAATAGTGGTCATTGAATGCTCACCATTAAAAACTTCTTAGGATCCACCGTAACATTTATTGACCATACAACCTGTTGATAAAGTTATATATATATATATATATATATATATATATATATATATATATATATATATATATATATATATATATATATATATAGGCTTCATCCAAATCTTTTGTAGCCGCAAAAGATTTTTAATGGTTAATAATAATTGTTTCCTATGGTGTGGTCAACCTTAATTTTTTATCTACTTCATTCTCGGATCATGGCTTAAAATGGATTGAAAAAATAAATGGACATGATGGGTATATAAATACATACATCAAGGTGGGCCCTACGATTAGGGTCCTACCCACATGGTTGGCTTGGGGGTTGCAGTAGAGTGGTGCTCCTTCCAAGCATTCTTTACTTTATTTCTGAAAGCAACACATGATCCAATCAAATTGGGTCAGGTCAAAAGATGACCTCCCAATACCTACCGTGGTAGTGAGATGATGTAGCCAGTTTTGATTGGACCACTGTGAAAGAGCCAAATGCAGTGTCGGACGGCTAAATATGTAATGGACCAAAAAAAGCTTTAAAATGGCCATTGGCTCTTGTACAATGGGCCAATCAAATCTAGTCACGTCATTTCATGGCCGTTGAATGTGGTGCAGGGTCTTGCTAGGCGGTGGTAGAGAGTTCACCAGGAAATCTTCGTTAAAGCAATTAAGTCTAAGGAGAAGGGCTCGAAAGCCATGTGATGGTTCCCCGACCACATTGAAAATGGGGTGATTCATTCTCGTTAATTTAGCATTGATGCACATCCCTCCCGACTCACCACATCGTTGGGCTACATTAGCTCTAAAATCATCCCGACGTAGCAATCTTAGCCATTCAATTGACGGTCATCAAATAAATGGTTAAAAGTAAAATAGTGAGTGGTCCTATTTTGCATCGAAACAGCAGATGCTTACCATCGGCTTACTGTCTTTTTTCAATTATCCTCTATCTGTAGCAACTGGATAAGGTGCTCCGATAATTTGGACCCTTGAATGCAGTGTAAGTCACTGGTGTTCCTCTGCATCAAGATATATATTGGAGACCGGATACAGGATCCAGTTATCCTCTCAACCACCATTGCACTTTGTTCAGGAAGTTTATGAAAGATAGGGGTTAACTCTCTTAGATGAGTTCTTTTAAACTTGTGACAATAGACGTGAATCCATGAACTTGGACTTTTTCTTCAACTAGTCTTTAGGTTTGTATATTTTTGAAATGAATAAAAATGTATCAATAAAAAAAGTAAGACTAAATTATGTTAATTTTATTATTTTTTAAATGTATGCTCATTACAATTGATAGAGTAACAATCAACTACATAAATAAACAAAAAGAAAGATAAATACTTGATACATCTATTGGAAGAGACGATCGCAATAGTTGGTCAGCAGGATGTGATCAGATTAATATAATCAACCAAATCAAAACTTAGTTGATTATGATCTTACAACTTATGGTTGATGATATTTACTTTACTCCTAATGTACTGTAGCGGGAGCCGCCATGCAATAGCCATTTATGTTAGAAGTAAGCTAAGCAAAGATAAATTGAAAGGTAAAAAAGTAAATAGATGTGTTTAACGTGGGGCCGTAAGCTCTTCTTCGTGTGTTCCTTTATGTAATGCCCTGAAAATCGGGGGTCGCGCATCCGCTCAACTCCCGAGTTCCCGAGAGTCACTGTTAACAGATTTTCATTAATATGCGTTTAATCTGTTTAAGTTGCGCAGCTTGAAATTCTCTGAACATGAAACATGAACACGCAAGACTGCTGAAATGAAAGAGATCTGACATATATATATATACAAGTCCAAAATATAAATGGGTCGCACAAGGCGTTGCCCAACCCAAATAACAAAAGAATATTATGTCCAAAAGAATGAGGCTGAGCCCATTGCCCAGCCATCCAATCCCGCCCCTCAAGCAGGCGGCGAACCCTCCATCAGCTAGAAGTATGACAGCTCGTCCTCCTCGTCCAGGCACGCCTCGCCAGGCTCCTCCAATCCCGAGTCACCTGCATTTATGAAAGGGTCTGGTTGGTGTTTTAAAACACCGTCCCAGAGTGGGAGTGAGTGATCAACTCAGTGGGTGCTATTAATCTTAAGTTATTACAGGCATCAATTTTAATAGGATCTTAATGAAAAGCAAACAATCACGTAAGTCTATGAAATCTTATTAATGCGCATGTATGCAGCATGAAAATGATGCATGCCCTCACCACAACGCTCCCTCGTGCGACAACATCTAACGATCGCCAATGCCAACACTCCCTCATTGCGACTTCGACTGCCGAGTCGCAACCTAACTAGTGCGATGAAATGCGTTCGTGTTAGCCGAGTTATTAGTTAGGTCCATTCATCCAGCAGATTGGGGATTCTGGTACACCCCACGTATCAACGCCCTAAACTGGTTGCGAGACCAAGACCCCCCAATGCGTGAGGCCGAGGCCCCACGGTCCGTGATCCCGTCGGGTTCCTCATCCCCGACTTCAAGCACATGAGGAGTGCCAAGAGAAAGGGATCGCTCGCGGTCACTACGGGGAGGCGCGGTACCCCAGCGTAGGTCGACAGCTCGGACACAGTGTCCCATTCCACCATGCCCGGCTCACGAGGCTGTGGACCAATTTCAAGTGGGTTATCGATGAGTTACAACAGTTGTAGGGTATCCCAAGTTCCATACAAGTGTGAGCAAACAGGGTCAACAATCAAAGTTGGTCAGATAGTAGGCTAGACCGCACGAGCCCAGGCAAGGGCATGGCGGAACGACATCGGGTGCAAGAAACCCATGTAGTCTAACTACAGTCACTCACACGCACTCGCCCAAATTCATGGGATTAGCCTCAAGGCGGTCCTACCAATGAGACCGCCTTAACTCTCCTTGTTTTCTTGACCAACCCTAGGGTTTGGATGGTAGTCCACAACATGTCAATGGACAGAGCTATCAACTAGCAAAATCATAATCATGTTCTCACACCTCAATCATATAATTTAGATTCATCTAATAAGCAAGCTAACACAATTTATGAGCAATGGTGCATGTGTGTTGTGTGTGTTGGTGAGGAAGTTGCTCACTTCCTACAACTCACAGAAACAATTACATAGGAATTAATAAGGCACGCATACTATAGGGCATCATCATATGAGCAATCCAACAAGTCATCAACAAGCGATCATCAAATTTCAACAAGTCATGTAAGAAGCAAGAATAGCATCATGTAAGGAAATCAAATAAAACATACAATTCCATACCATTCAAATAGACATAAATTCATAGGTTTTCTCTATACTCTCTAAATGAATCAACCAAGCAATCATAATCATTAAACTCATATTGAAATTGGTGCTAGGCCACCTAGGAGTAATAGTCCGCTCCTATGGCTCTTTGGAGATTCGGAAAAACGCCCTAGGAAAGAGGGCTTCCTGGTCGATCGGCCGAAAATCCTAAAACAAGCTCTTGCATGTTAGAATTCCAAGACAAACCCACCTTTCTACATGGATTTCAAGAAGAATGGGTGAAAACCTTACCTAGGCAACCCACGGTCGGTTGTTGAAGTCAAGGGGGAGAGTTTCTCCTTAGGCAAGGAGTTGGAGGGGTTGGCTCACTTGGGGCCCCACCTTGATCTAGGGTCCACCTTGGATCTCTTTCTTCTCTCTTTCTCCTCTTTACTCTCCTTCACTCTCCTTCTCTCTTGGTGGTTGTAGCAAATGGGAGAGAGAGTTATAAGGGATAGGGTTTATTCCCTAGACTTGGGCCCTTTGGCCTTAAGTTCCCTCAAATTTTCAAAATAGCCTACTAGGTCTCCCTTTTAGAGTTGGAGTGGCCATAACACTCCTTTGTCCACTAAATTCGGTGGGTAGGTGCCCTATAGCCCAAATAGGGCCCGTGTAAAATTTGGGAACAAATGGATGGACGATTGTGGAGTTTGAGTCAACAGTTCTGATCTTTAAACGGTCCTGAGGGGTCCATTCTGGTGATTGGAGTGATTCTGGCGGTCCTCTGGCTATGAAATTTCTAGAATAGGTGTTTCATGGCCCGATAAAGGGCCATGCAAAATTTGGGGACGATCGGACTTGGGGTTTGGTCGTACGGGTCCGATTTGTGATCGACGGTCACCGACCCACGATCGGGTCCCAGAGTTGGTGGACGGGTGTAGAAAAATCCATTAGACCTCCACCGTAAATATGGAAGAGATCCGATGGTCGGATAGCCTGGAATCTTGGTTTCATTTGCAAGCGCCAGATTTGGTCCGTGCATGGGTGGGGTGCATTTAGTCAGTGCCAGATCCCACTTCTGAGTGTCCGCTGGGTCCGCGGTCCGCGATGGTCCACAAGCCCAGTGAGCTCTATGGTTTCCTAAATTTTTAGATTTTTCTGACCTTTCGGCGTCGCGGTATAGCCCGTACGGGCTGTTGCTCAGTGTAAATGGTCATCCAGCTTGGTGGCCCGCACTTGGTCTTGCCATGGCCTGTCTGGTTTATTCAAACGGGCTAATCCTAGGTTAATTAGCTTATGGTACCCCCGCCACGGATGTTTAAACGTTCGGTCCTGCGGAAAATCCAACGTGGACGCCCCAGGACACTGTACCGATTGGACGGGTTGTTACACTTTAATAGCTTCTCGAGATGATGAAATTGTTCGCACTTGGTTTGTTTTCTTTCATGTGTAATGTGTGCAGGCATGTCAGAATCGATAATGGGGCTCAAACTAAATCGATCAACTTTGACCCCAAGCGCCGAAATAAGCAAATATGTCCAATATGAATATATATAACCAAATTATGAGAAGATCAGTTGCTTACTCAGCCACTTGCAGAATTTTATAATGATCAGGCAATAATCAGAGGGTGGGGTTCTTCCTCCGAAGGTGGGTTACTTTGTGCCTTCACAAGAAAGCACTTCATAGAATACCTCTGTAATTAAACAAAATAAAAAACTCACAATCGGTCACTAGGAGCGACTACAAGAATGCGTCTCTTGAAAGAACTGCATGATATTGGATAAAGAACATATCCAGTATATGAGCGTATATTTGGATTACAACTAAAGACTATAGCTCAAAATTACCGTTATTGTGTTATCGCTACTCATAGGATAAATTGAGATAAAAAATAGTTTTGTCTTAGTTTGATTTTATTTGTAGATGATTAGTTTATGAGTTGCACTTTGACTTTCACAAGAAATTACTTTTTAGAATACCAGCGTTATCAAACAAAAGGAAAAACTCACAATCAATCGCAGGAGCAATTGCAAGAATACGTCTCTTAAAAGAACTGTGTAATATTGGATAAAGAGCAAATCCAGTGTATGAGCGTAGATTTGGATTACAACTAAATAATATAGTTAGAATTATCGTTACTCTTATGATAAGCTAAGATAAAAGATAGATTTATCTTGATTTGATTGTGTTTATAGATGATTTATTTATTTTTGTTATGTAGATTTCTCCTGCTATTAATAGAGCTCTGTTGTAAATTATTCTTCCAGATGATTCTTTCATTAGTCCAGCGGTTACAGTAGTCGAAGGGCCCCTCTCTAGATCCTTCTCTTATTACGTTTCACTTTTGTGACTGTTCCTCTTCTGTCGAACAGATTCTGTGTCTCTTAGTTGCCTTCGTATCTTGGATTGCTCGACTGTACCTCCTGAATGCTTCTCGACCACCTGGTTTGCTTTTGAATACCTCTCAGCTACTTTAAGTCTTATCATCTTGCCAGTTGTGATTCCGTAAAAGGCATTCCAAGTATCATTGAAAATCTTTAGCATGTTATATCTTTCTCTTGCTATAAAATGTGTCCATCCCTATTTAACTACTTCATTAGGCTTTTTTGTTATTTCTGGATCTTTCGTGATTACGTAGCAATTCTGGATATAGGAATCTCCTTAATTGATCCAGAATTGTCCGCTTGCATTAGAAATAAAGGACTCCAGCCAAATCCAGACTTGTTGGCTTCTCAGATCTTTTACTCGTATTTGATCCTTCTTGAAGATATTTATGATCCACTAAAGATCAGGCCTGTGACCACCGAAGTTCCTTTGATGAAGACAACCAGACTAAGACCCGGTAACCTCATCAGGTGACCCACCTCCTCCACTTAAAGGTGTCGGGTGATTTGGATCAAACCACCTCCTACATTTAACCATTCATAAGGTGATGGGTTTGGAGTAAGGTGGGATTTAACACCTAATACCGACTTGTTGTTGGACTAGGTCAGATCTAGTTTCACATTCTCTTAATTCGATTAATATACGAAGAGAGAAACCTAATCAAGTCAATGTGTCTGTCTCTTCCGACTTGAGTCCGAAACAAAGTTGAATTGACTTGGACATTGGTTTGATTTCTTAATATTTGGAACATTCTCGAGCATTACTGACTCTTCGAACATCTCTAGGAAGATATCCACTTTTGGAAGGACTATGGAAGATGTCTTCGCTAAGGGTGTCATTGCCGAACACGTGATAAGATCCATTCTCTCGGTGGGTCTTTTGTAGTTATACTGGTACGTTGCCTCATTACATGGGCACATTGATCGTGGCCACATGACATGCGTTGATTCATCCCCTTAAAGGCATGCGTAAGGGTTTGTGTCATCACATTAATAACGAAATGCGTAACATCAAAGGAAGATTAGCTGAAGATCTCTTTAGGTGTAAGTACGACTTTCATGTGTGCCAAATATGTAGTGTCACCATGTGGCGATTTTTCATTGAACCACATCAGGGCGCCAAAAAATAGGTGTAAACACAAGCACAACTATGATATGTGTATGGTTGAAAAGCCACTACCGTTTTACTCAAGTTGTGTTAAACTATCACAGGAGGTAGCAAATTCATAAAATCGTTGTAGGGAGCTTGCACCGAAAAGCTTTGTGGCCATCGTAATGTGTGTACGTCATCCATTTGGATCCAGCTCATGGGATGTGGATTGCCTGTGATCCCCACTGTAGAAAAGTCCTATGGTGGGAAGTTAGGTGGGGCCCATTGTAATCTTTGTGAGAAATTATCTCCATCCATTTGTTTGCCACCTCATTTAGGATATGAGAAAAAGTATGACATCCAAAACTCAAGTGGGGCACATGATAGGAAATAAGTGGGATTTAACATTTCCATGCTTAATTGGCATATAAACATCTTAGTGCACACCATGAATATTTCAGTGGTGGACGTGGTTTGTCTAGCAACCCCAACACCAGCCAGCTAGTTGGTGTCAAAGCTCTATCGGCCCTACCACAATGTATGTGTTTTATCCATACCATCCATCCATTTTTCCAACTCATTTTAGGGCATTGGCCTATAATGTTGTCCCGCACATGGAGATAGTGCAGAATGAAGCCCTTATTCTTCTTCTTCTTCTTCTTCTTTTTTTGTTTGTTTGCTAGTTTTACTTCTGATTTGATTTAAATGTTTGGTTGATTTAGATATAAAAGTGTGCTTTGTGTTTGACTTGGAGTTGTCACTAATCAAAAGAAGCTTGGAATCTACGTTCGGCTAGAACTATAGAATTGCTTAAAGGTCAGAGAATTACAAAATTCCTCAACTCCACTGATTCTTACGGTTGGTTTGCGACTGTAGATTTTGGGTAGGGGTCTCAGTTATGGAAAACGAAGGGGTTAAACACCATTTTTCACTCGTGCAATGCATGATTTCTAGTTTACGAGACTGTATGATTTTTAAGAGGATTTTAGAGGAATGCAAGTATCACTATATCTAGCCATGCTTCGTAGAGTTTAAGACTCCGGCAAGCCAAAAGAGAAAATAAATAGCACATTGCCTTACTGTATGGGGTTTATGACCCTAGGTAAGTAACAAGAAAATAAATGGAATCTGGCATTACTTCATATAATTTAGGACCCTAGGTAGGCAAGTAAAATAAAAAGTATGTAATTAGAAGACTGTAGAAAAATAAAAGGGTGAGTATGTGTATTGATGGTATTTTGGTATGTGTATAATAGAATACAGCTTGATTCGAGGTGTGAGAAGTAAAAGGGAAAATCAAACATTCTATAAAGTTAAAAGGAATGACTGGATGTCTGAAATTATGACCCTATTCGTTGAATTCAGTATCTTATTCAACTTTGGCTTTGACTAACAGGGCAGCCTAGCAGAGAAAGAGGTACTCATAAGTGGCAGAGGGTCAAAAGAATCCAAGTACGTGTAGTTTAGAAAAGAGGGGCACACCACGACTGAATTGGCTTTAAGGGATCAGTCGGACCGATCTCCTACAACACTGTCGCTTCTCAGACCCTTCTATTCTCTCTGGACTCTCCCCTTTTCTCCCCGGCGTTTTTCTCTGGCCTCCCCTCTTGTCGTTGCAGCGAGCTGCTTAAATAGGTGAAGGAAACTTCTCAAATGACGACACGTAAGTGTTAAAGTAGGGTCGGAAAGCAAGGTTAGAATGCACCGAACCGAAACCATACCACAAAAAGCAGCAGGCCCGTGTGAATTAGAGCGAGGTGCTAGTGCTGCGATTGGGCCAACACACCGTATAGCCAAAATCGATGGATCAGGGACCAATTCTACATAGACGTGATTGTCCATAGACTTTTTCTGCTTGGAATAGGTCATCCATGGACCGGTTATACTTTTTACATTTTTGCAATAGCTTTTAATTTTGTGGGTACGCCTAAGAACATACTCCTTCGTCATCATGCTACTCGTATACCTCGGCAGACAATCCAACCCGATGGTTGCCTTTCGGGCACGTCCTATGCCATAAAGGTGCTTTAATCGGGACCTAACTAAAGTTGATGAGCGAGATTCCATTTTATTTAGCGTGGGGTGTCTACAAAGCCCAAAAAATGAAACATACTAAATCTTAGGTGGATGACACCGCAGGAAATAGTGGGGATTAAACACATACTATTGAAAACTTTTTGGGCTACAGAAGTTTTGAATCAAGTTGATATTTGTGTTCTCCTTCATCCATGTCTGCGTGATCTTATGAACATGTTAGATGGCAAATAAACATTAGAGTGAGCCCTAAGAAATTTTTAATGGTGGACATTCAATCAACATTATTTTCTTGTGGTGTGGTCCCCTAAGATTTGGATTCGATCTTTTGACACCAGCTAGCTGGCTGGTGTTGGGGTCACCTGCCAACTTGTTGTGTTGCTTGCTCAAGTTTTCCCTCTCCATTGTTTTTGTCTCATGTTCTAGTATAAGGTGGCAAAGTGGATGGAAGCAGTGGATTTCTCGTGAACATCATGATTAGCCCCGCGAAGTTGCAGGCAAGCAGCAAGTGAGCCTAAAATTGAGGGGAAGCAGATCGCGCACTGAGTAACATGGGTGGTTTGACACCATGGATTTGGATTATTGGCAATTCTAAATACACAGTGCCAAACACAATACGAGGATTTCCAGGGGTTCCAAATCCACACTCCCAAACAGGCCCTCATTATACCTAGGGCAATGAGTAAACTCCATGGGTACACCTTAATTTATATATTTTATCTGGTCCATCTATCCATTTTATCATATAATTTTAGGACTTGAATGAAAAATGAAGCATATCCAAAAGCTCAAGTGGACCATTAAACTCTACGGGTACACCTTGATTTATATATTTTATTTGCTCCAACCATCTATTTTATCATATAATTTTAGTACTTAGAACGAAAAAAGAAACATATCCAAAGCTCAAGTGGACTAGGCCACAGGAAAGAGTGTGCATTGAATGTCTACTACTTAAAAATAACTAAGGACCATCGAAGTCTTAGATTAAGCTGATATTTGTGTTTTCCCTTCTTTCATGTCTATGTGATTCGTGTTTTCCTTTCATTCATGTCCGTGTGATGTCATGGACATGCAGGATGACAAATAAACATTGCCTTCGACCATAATGAGGTTTCAACGGTGGAAATTCTCAGATATGGTTCGATCTTGAGCTCAACAGCTAAAATGAGCTGGAAAAATGGATGGACGGTGTGGATAAACCACATACATTTATGGTGGGCTCAACAGAGTTTTCTCAGTAGGACAATCCGATTTCAAATTAAGGCATATCTGGTACTTAAAAATGGGCGACGCCACAAGGATAAGTGGAATGGGAATGACCTCCATTCAAACCTTGGGGCCCACCTACGTTTTGGATTAGTCTGGTGTTTGGTTATTCCCTTAACCCTAGTTGGGCTCACCTTATGAACGGTTTGGATGACACATGAACATTATGGTGGGCCGCGGGAAAGTTTCAATGGTGGCCGTCCCTATCCCCACTTCTCCCTGTGGCCCACTTGACTTTTCAATCGGGTTACCCGGTGCCGATGTCAGGTGGGCCCCACGGAGCTCTTTATTTTCCATGCTCCCTTCTGCAACTTTTGTCGGAAATTCGTCTCCAACATTGGAGTCTAGCCAATGATAGATATCCTCATCCTCTCCTTCTCACTTTCTCTCATTTTAGGGCGAGTCACCGAAAGAAAGAAAAAAGAAAAAGAAAGGACGACACCAAAGTACCAGTGCTCACCCCTTTTCTCTCGCTGCTCTCTCGAATTCGCTTGGTGCAGGTCGGGAATCGCTTCAAATCCCTCTCTCTATGCCGGATCCGATACGATCCGATTCCCCACTTGCATCAACTGAATTCGAGATTCTTCAGCGAAATCAAAGCCTCTCCTCAGTGCTCTCCCTCTCTCCTCTGTTGGATCCAACGGTTAGATTCTTCCCGATTTCTCTAATTTTTCTTTTGTTTCTGTCATTTCCCTCTTGATTCGAGATCTACGGCTGTTATTCGTTCTTGTTGTTACTGGTTTGGTGGAAAAATGACATCTTTTATTCAGATTTTCGTTTGAGAAATTGTAGATCAGCTTGATTTTCGTAGATCAGAGAAATTGCAGATTAGCTTCTTCTTCGTCTTTTTGTTCAAATTCCCTTTTTTTGTTTCAGAAATTACGGATGGATCTCCCGATTTCATCTCTTTGGTAGATAGATCGGATTATTGAAAGTAAAAGAATTGTCGGAACGACCTGATTCCAGTGTAGATCAATCTCACAGCGTCAGAAGACGGTTGGCGGGAACCCCAGCATGCATTTCAAAAATGGGATCTCCGGGACTCCGTTTTGAAAAGCACGTTGGGATTCCCGTCTGCGTCGTTGGACGGTGGAGATTGGTGGGCGGCAGCTTCCATTTGTTGAAATCTGAGGTGGAATCTACCTTGGGTAGGTCACAAATCCGACACATACAGAGCAGTCAGTGATCATGATTGTATGATCTCAATGATCGGATGATCTTCGCCGCCCGATCGGTGGAGGATAAATGCACTTTAGAAAATAATATCCACAACAGTGCATTAGTTGCGTAAAGATCTACCAATTGCGCCCTTGCCATCTTCCAATCTGTACAAATTGTACATACTTGATAATCGTCCATACACAGTGGGACCTATGCAATGAATGGTCTGGATCATGGGTCGTCACTCGATTGTCCAATTCGAGCTCAGCACACCAGGTGAGGAAATTGGTTGACTCCGATCGGGTCAGACTTCCCCTTTCTAATATTGCAATTTGCAAAGAGATGGTGATTATGATTTTTTTTTCTTTGTCAATCTCTCTGATAATGACTTGCCTTTGTTTGGTAGTTCTGCTTTTTCTTTTTTCTTTTTTTTTTTCTTCTTTTTAAAGTGATCTAGCTGAGATTTCTTTGTCTGCTTTCCTTTGATCTCTTTATGGGAAAGAGGTATTATACAATGCTTGGGCTGAGACTTTATGCATTATGTTTATGTTTTCTGTGATCCAAACTGTATATATGATGGGCCTCATTGTAGATTGTCACGAGCCCAAGAATATCCCAGATTCGAAGATCCTAACCACACAATATTTTCCAATTTCTTTGTTAAATGTGAACTGTTGCTGTATTTTCTTTATCGAGCTATGCTAAGCTTGTGTGATAAAGCTCATGTACACATGACACATGGGTGCAGGATCCATTCCATCCATCAGGATTCAGGTTGGTCTGACCTTATACATGTTTTCTCAAAAATAGATCTGGTCCACTCAGCATGTAGGCCCCAATATTGGTAATTGGTGGATAGTTTAGAAAACTTCAGCCAAGTTTTTCAGAACTGTACAATTGTTTTGCAAACTGTGGCCCACCTGACCAGTGGATCAACTTGATTCTTGTGCTCTGGCATCAATATAGTGGTGCTGTTCCAATGGATGGATTGGGTCATAGACATATCATGCCATGCGGGCACATGTGTGGTGTGTATTTGAGCTTTAATGCACATGTGTATGTGTTTAGCAACACTCTTGATTCTTAATTGCCATTTTGTTGGTCACCTATGGAAGGACTGGGATTTTTCTTTTTTCTTATTTCCAATCCGGAGGATTTTCAGTACAAAGTCCGAACTAGATGCTTCTTGAACAGAGGGGCGAGTATACTTGCTGTAATTTTTCATACTCATTTTAATATCCTGGATTCGATATTTATAGAGAATCTCATCTCCAACGATCGGATTTCCCAAGTTTGGATCTGGTGAAACTGCCTCAAAAGATTGGTGCAAAACGGCTCTATTTGGATGGAGTCAAAACCCCGTTAAAGAGGGTGGCCAGCCTGCACAAAGCTGAAAGCCCTGAGGGTATTGTACAATCTCGTAGTTGTTTTCCCTGAGATTTGGCCCACCAATGACCGTCTGCTCTTGCATGGTGCCTGAACCGTCACTCATTTACATCTGTGAGGGAGATAGGGATACACCCAAACAATAGAGGAGTTCCTATGGCTAAAGCTGGTTACCTATGCATCTCAAAGAGAGGGATGGCACCCCTGCTTCAGGTGGTCACTTCATATTATTCTCCTGAGCCGGTGGGCATTGTATAATATCTCCAAGGAGCTTTTTTGTTTGTCCTCCATTCAAGTTCATACTCTCAATCAAACAGATGGATATACTCCATTTCTGTCCACTCTCATATTTTACTTACATTGGTGTGTCAAAATGTCAATGGGCTTCATATGGGGGTTTGGGTCAGTCCATGCCCAGCCGCCCATATCCTTGAGACCCAAGACTGGCCTACAAATCACACATTTAGGCTTCATTGTTGAGTACCACAATTGCTGTCCATACCAAGATTGATGGTAGACCACAGATTGATGGGCTTTATGTCTTCTTAGGTGATTTTGGCTGGTGCGGTAATTATATATGCATGAATAAATGGTTCTCTGGCTAACTTTATGGCTCATCAAGTATTCTCCAGATCTCTCTCTCTCTCTCTCTCTCTCTCTCTCTCTCACACACACACACACACACACACACACACACACACACTACACTGAGAAGACAAATGAGAAATTATTATTAAACTAGCCAAAGAGTAATAAAAGAATGGAAAGCTGGTCATACTTGTTAAAGTTGAACTGGTTTGCTGTGTCATTTTGGTTTATTGGTGGAGGATCCCGAGTACATGAATAGTGTCATGAGCAGCAATCTGAACAAATGGGTTGATGGTGCAGGCCTACCTTGGATGGGTCTGCAAGAATCTCTGGGATGGGATGGAGCTTCCTAGAAATAGATGGTTGTCAAATACAACAGTCCAGAAAGAAAAGTCGAAGAATGGATGGCTAGGAGAATCATTCTGAATGAGTTTTAGGTTGTCAAATACAACAGTCAAGAAAGAAAAGTCGAACAATAATTAGAATTTTTATTCATTTTAAAGGTGCCTTGAGATACTAATTTTAGGTCCTTGAATTGGCTATTTAGATGTACAAAGAAGGAATGTTCTTAATGTCATTGACAATTAATGACTTATTGCAAAAATAGAAGAGTAATCAAGAACAATGCTTAATGGATAAGAGATCTAATAGAATTTTATTGCATGGCTGGCTGATTGATTTCGCATAGCTAGCCTTCTTATTGATGGGCCAGCTGTGGGGCTTGGACCTAATGAGCCTGAGCCTGGCCCATGGATCATGGGCCCAATCGAGCCTACACCGTATTTCTAAAGTGCGGGTGGAAGTGTGGATTCTTTAGACTCAGCTGTGATCCTTTCAAACCACCCGAGTAGGGTGCGTTTCTTTTGAAATTTACTGGTACAGTGAGAAGGGTAGCCATAGGAAAGTACGCAGATAATTTAATTTTTGAAGAGAGCGGAAACTACATGCATAAGATGAGAGGTGAGCTTGTGTTGGAATTCAATGACTATGATTGAAAATATGATTTTGGATAATAGACACGGTCCTGCATATGAACCATCAAAATTAGTAGGAATTAACCAACTATGTGTGTCAACCAATCAAGCACATGTCGGCCAGCCCATAGATCACTCTGTTGATTGGGTTTAATATGTAGTAAAAACACACAAACTCAAACTTGACTCCACTCTATGTTCAGCTAGGTTGGGTGGACCCAAAGACTCTATTCAACTTGACCCGATATTTAATAATTGTTATATAAAAATACCAGTAACAGTAATATATATTTAACACAGAATTACTATAAATAACACAAAATGGAGAAGTTGTCATCAAATGACATGAGAATGCACTGGTTATGTGTCTCCCTATTGTTGAGGTCAAGGGTTTGATTCTCTCCCTCCCCCTTTTCTCATTTTAGTGATGTTTAAATTGTGACTCAGTTTGAGTCACTGCGAAGTGTGTCAAATCGACAGAGTGGTCAAGTTGATGAGTCTTTCTGAGTTGGGATTGAGCCAGGTGCAGTTCCGACTTTCATAATGATTCGGCTTGAAATCTTGCTGAGTGACTCGGCTGAGTTTTGAGTTGACTCAGTGAGTTTTAGAACTATGGTTTAATAAATGCTGAGCACGTGCACATGCATGCACCATACTGTATATGCACATGTTTGTTGCTATGCCTGTGCATATGGTTGGTTGCCCACTTATTGATGTTTGCTACCTGTTCAGATTTTCTCTCTTTTTAGATAACCTTTATTCTATAAGCGTTCAAAAAAAAAAAAAAACCTTTATTCTATATGCTCGCTGTAGAAACTTTGAATGCAAGATCTGGAAGATAGTTTAATTTTTCTTCCCTTCTAGAAGTATTATTATCTAGATAGGAATCATATATAGTTTAATTTTTCTTCCCTTCTAGAAGTATTATTATCTAGATAGGAATCATGCATAGTTTAATTTTTCTTCCCTTCTAGAAGTATTATTATCTAGATAGGAATCATATATAGTTTAATTTTTCTTCCCTTCTAGTATTATTATCTAGATAGGAATCATATACTCCTTGCACATCCCATCAATCAAGAGGTTTCAATTTCATGCCATGAAGATTCCATTCTTTTAGAGACACATCCATTTTCTTGTGAAAAGTACATGTGTGCGTGCGTGCATCTGTGAGTGCATGGCAGTCCCTCTTGCTTTTAATGGGTAGAAAGGATAGAGACTTCCACAAAACACAAGGCATATTGCTCTCTTAAGAGAACTAGTTAGAACAGTAAGAAAATAAGGAACTGAAGCACAATAATAATAAGGTAAGAAAAGGAGAAATGCAATATTTGCTCATGCTTAATTTTTAGATAACTATCTTGTTTAATGCACTCAAGGGTCTTTAAGGGCTTGTTTGGCACCTTGTAATTGGAAGCATTGGAATCCAATTCACAATTACATTGGAATCCATGTGAATTGGAATCGTCAGTTGTCTGTGGCAGTTTGTAACTGGAATACATTCGAATCCAAAAATCATACTTGGATGCCTATAATTGGAATGCATTGGAATTCTGTAGTATATTCACAGGAACGTGAATTTGATTAACTAAATCAGCTTTAATATCCCAAATTAGTGCACGTATGGGTATTTGACAAAATGATTGTAATAAGCTTATTGAAATATATACTTAAAAATAAAAATAAAAATAAAAAAAACCACGCACACACACCCCCACACACTCATGCCCTAGTGGAATTTCATCACCTATGGGTACTTGAACCCTTGACGGGGTGTTGAAACTCTCGAGAGTCTACCACCTGAGCAAGAGTATGTACCCGCTCATTGAAATATATACTTTCACCAAAAATGAGGAAATTCTGAGCCTCGGGTGTAAGGATCACAAGCGAGCGACTCCTTGACATTTTTTAAAACCGTCCATTTAGATGACAGACGCTTGGACAATTCGGATCATTCTATCTGTGTGATTTTAGTGATGAAGCTGAAAACTGGGTTGTTTTGAGGAATCATTAGCATGCCAAAGTGTATGGCGGACTGGTAGCCTAGCGAGACCTTTGTTACTCGTGCAACTTTCCTACCTTTAGAAAGGGTGCAAAACAGTCATTTCACACCAAATACTTCTGATTCACAACAAAACAAAGGGATTTCAAAAAACACCAAAAAGTGTGTTTTCATTTAACTCTGATTCCATTACCTCCAGTTCCACGTGCCAAACGCTGGATTTTGGTGCCTTTACCTCCAATTACCTCCGGTCACAAGCAACTTCAGGGTGCCAAACAGGGTGTAAATAGCTTCTAACTCCTAATTAGCCTAACACTTCCCAACTCTAACCAATCCTGAACCTCAGGCAAGTGGATCAATTATAACTCCCAAGTCGGAGGGAGTTGGATTCCACTAAGAAACCTACCAAGGAAGCTCTTATCAAAAGATAACAGCATAGGAAAAAAAAAAACAAATACAGAGTATGCCAAAAAGCCAATGACTCACAGTTACACACAAATCTCATGTGTGCACTCCCACTTATCTTATTGTTATTGTGCTCTCTCCTTATTTCTTAGTGTTGTTACTAGTTTCTCTTAGAGAACAGTATGTTTAATGTCTTATGAAAGCTTTATTCAAGTTGTTGAATAGAGAAGATGACTTTAAAACAAAAAAAAAAAAAGCCACCGTTGAATAGAGAAGATTATAGCTGTGTGGACCCCCCTTCTAACCATAAGCAGTATGCAAAAGAATATGCTGGAAACATTTGGCACATAGGTGGTGGATGCAGTAATCACATGACGGGAAAGTGGAAGCCTTTATCTATTTGGGCAAGCTTGTGACAAACTAGTGAAAATGGGAAATTGAAATGTCCTTCAAGCTCAAGGAAAAGGTATAACAGAAAATTCGTGTGGAAATGATTTGACTCCTGTGTGTTCTTGATTTAGAAGTTTGTTGGGTCTGGTGCAATTAAGAATTGAGGGATATACTCGTATGATTTGGAAAACTTCATATGTCACGTATAAAGACGAGCAGTTCTCATCTTATTATTGAAGTTTCAATGGCCAAAAGGATGATGTTTCCCTTAGTCTTGATCAAGATGAAAAGCACGCTCTGAGAGTATCGTCTACAACAATTTTCTATGGCATCATAGATATGGGCATTTGAGTTTTAAGAGCTTGAAACTTTTCTGAAAAGAATATGGTGAATGGTTTGCCTTCAATCAACATGTTGATAAAGTTTGTGAAAATTGTGTGCTTGGAAAGCATCATTTGGATGCTCTTTCCAAAGTAGCAGTCATGGCGAGCTTCAAACTTGATGAGGTTGTGGTGCAATGTAAATTCCATCACTTAACAAGAGCAAGTACTTTGTTGTTTTTGTGGATAACATTAGTATGATGACATGTCTCCAATTTTCAAAGTTAGAATCCGATGTTTTGTCAGTCTTTAAGTTCTAAAGCTACATTGGAAAGCAAAGTGGTTCTTCTTTATTAGCACTGCATACAAATACGGGTGGTGAATTTTCTTCCTAAAGAATTTGGCATCTTCCACCAAGAATCCTATTCATAGGCAATTGACAACAAGCTGCAGTTTTTGTCCACTATGGCCTAGATGCAAAACTAGAGTCCCAATTCATCACTACACGACATAAGCACTTTTGAAGCTTGAAGTGCTTGGAATTTGTTGCATTGCTTATGTTCATGTTCCTTCTCAAAAGAGGCAAAAGGTTGGATGATAAGTACTATGAAATGTGTATTTGTAGGTTATATTGTCGAAACTAAAGGCTGTCAGTTTTATAATCCCCCCACAAGGAAGCTTATTATTAGGCATGATGTGATTTTTGATAAACATGTTCACAGGATGAGTGTAGTTGAAATGAGGATGTTGAGATGGATGAGTGGTAAGACAAGGACGGATAGAACTAGAAATCAATGCATTCGATTCGAGGGTATTAAGGAGTAGCACCAAGAGGTAATAAGATGAGAGAATGAAGACTTAGATGGTTTGGTCATGTGCAATGGGGACCAAGAATTGTGCCAGCTAGGAGTGAGTTGGTACAAGTTGAAGCTCCAAAAGGGGAAGGGGAAGGGGAAGGCCCAAAAGGACGTGGGTGGAGGTAGTAAGAAAAGACTTGATGACTTGGTCTAACTGAAGTTATGACCCTTGATAGCGTGGGATGGCAGAAAAATATTTATGTAGCCGACCTCAGTTAGTTAGGATAAAAGGCTTTAGATGATGATAATGATGATGTGATTTTTGATCAACGAGAGAATGGGAAAGGGATGACTCTTTGCAGAAGACTCCAAATGAAATTCAAGAGGAAGAAGGTCGGGTGATGGAAATCATTTCGATTGAAATCCTTCTTCACCAGGAACTCTCTCCGCAACACCAATTTTATCTTTCATGTCAAGTTCTTCATAAAGCAAAGAAGATGAAGTTGTTGAGAGAAATATCTGACAGGTGTCAATTCACTCAAATTGAAGAGCCGGTTTGATTAGAGGGAGTCATAAAGCACAAGCAATGGTTTGAAGCCATCGCTGAAAAAATAAACGACATTGAAAAAAAGAAAAAAATAGGTTTTCAAATGGTTTTTTGGATGAAAAAGTTTGTGCACAGCCACGGGGCTATGAAGTTAGGCGATGAAACAGGATTAATCAGATAAGAAAAGCTCTCTATGGCCGTAAATAAGTACCAAGGTTTTGGTAAGGTGGATTGACTGACACTTCATTCAAAATAGGTTTCAAAGGAATCAGAAAGCAAACCTTGTATGTCAAGTCAAAAGGCTAAGAAAAGCTATCCATTGTTTGTATTTATGTATACAACTGGATATTCACTGGTAGTAGTAAATGCTTTGATGGATGAATTTTAAAAGAGCATGATGAGGGAGTCTGAAATGAATGATCTTGGCTTGGTGAATTACTTCCATATGTTGAAAGTGAAGCAATTCGATGATGATAATTTTTCTATATCACAAGATAAGTATGTAATATCTTCTTGAGAAATTCAAAATTGAAGGATTGCATCCTGGTGAAAACTCCTATGAAACACGAGTCAGAATATCAGCATAAATTGTAGGAAGAAAATGTTCATTCTCATGTTTACCAATACTTGTTATTTCTTACAAACACTTCCGATACTGTGCAAGCAACAAGCCTATTATTAAGACACAAAAGTCCAGTCAAGCTTCACCTTATAGTTGCAAAAAGGGTGTTGAGATACTAAGAAAAGAATTACCTACTATAACTGTTATACTAACACTAACAATTTTAAACTTATGGTGATAGGCCAAGTTCAATTGATAATCTTCGCTGTCATGGCATGGTGGGGGCAAAGGGAAGATCGGGAAGAAGATCTGGCGGTTATGCTTGCTAGCTGGTATATAGTCGCTATGGTCAGAAAGGAATATTTGCCACTTTAGGAATCGAAAAAGAGACCATGTGGAGGTGTGCAATTTGGCAAAAGACCCATGTGAAGGAATGGGCTCTCGACTCTATGGCTTCTGCCTTTAGTAATAAGTTGGGCAGATTTGTAATCACTTTTTGCTATTTTGTCATTCTTTGGCTTCTGCCTTTAGTAATAAATTCATCAAAGTTACTATGACAATGTAGATTGCATCAAGGATAATATAATGAAATCCAAAGAACCCACATTCGACAACTTTATTGTCATTGGATGCTGAATTTGTAGTTACTACGGCAGCTTGCCAAGCTATCTGATGAGAAGAATATTGCCAAACACGAAGCAAAAAAATCAAGAGTAAGGTTACAACCATGTATGTTGGTTATTGGTCCAAAATCACAATGACAAATAATCTGTTGTATCATTTTTGGACAAAGCAATGTGTAGAGAAGCATCGAGATGGCGTAATGCACCTAAGAATAGCTTGTTAATGTTTTTATGAAGCCACTACCATTTTGACAAGTTGTTGTTTTTAAAATATCCTCTAATGCAGAAATATATAGGTAGCCTGTTGTTTATTTATTTATAGAAGGGTACAAAGTATTCCGTGATGCTGAGCTTTCTCCTGAAAAAGGAGGAATTCCAAAGCTGACTTTTTCATCGAGGAAGCCATGACCTTTCCTTGAATTTTCAGCAGCTACAAAATAAATAAAAAAACATAAAATACTCTGCAATAGCAGCATCAAGGTTAGTTTTGACTGTTTAAATCCAAACTCTTCACAGAATTTGAAAGTGAATCTATGCTTCTTTTATCCTTTTCTTTTGCTGGAGATTGTGAACGAGTAGGGTTCTGTGGTGAAAAACCATCTCATCTGATTAAAGGGTTTTTACAAAGTTTTCTAGGGAAATATGATTATGCTGGATGATTGTTTTCCTCTAATTATTGGACATTTCTTTGCTGATTGTATCTCTTTTGTAGTCATCCATTAGACCTCCATCAATCCATCACCTGCCACGTAAGATTATGTGCAACCGTCAGTTTATGACCCTTCTAAAATGGCCCAATGATTTTGGACGGTTATGGCACATGTAGATTTTCAGAGTGCCATGTGTATGATCTATGACACTCCCAGCGCATAAGAAGCTTTTTTGCTTTTTGTGGTTCCATTGGGGCCCACATGCTGAGATGGTCCGATGATCAGAACCGTCCATATTCTGGAATATACGCCATTTGGGATATAATGAGAGAGGCAGGTGGAACAGATGATTATGACCCTCCTCAACCATGTCCAGATGAATTTAAAACATTAAAAAGAAAATTTTCAACGGACTAGGTTCGAGTTCATAAATCTATTGTCGTGATCATCAGTGCAGTATGATTACGGGATAATGGCTGGATTTATTGTGGAAACCGTGGGCTATCTAAGCATGTGGGCCCAATGGGCCCACACATGTTGATCATCCTAGTGCTTCACAGAGGCTACAAGAACTTCCATGCCTGCATCGTTGAAGGTTGAAGGCTATTGGTCAGACATGCAGATGGTTGATCTGATGAAAGATATTCCATATCCAAAGATCCTGGCCATACATTCCTTGCCCTCTCAGTTGAATGTGCACCGCATAGTATTCTTTTCTCATTGTCTTATATGTTGGTCTCCACTCTCCAGATGAAAAAGTTAAGATTGTTCTGCCGAGGAGATCTTGGGGGGCATGGTCCACCTGCGGTGGGGCCCACACGTGATGTGTACCGTGCCATTCAAATCATGCATTTGGTAAGCCTTCTTTGGGCACCCGTGATTATAACCCCGATCCGAAACTCGGGTGGGGATTCAATCACGACGGTTTCCTGTGGTATGGTCCACCCAGCTTCATTTTTGGGATCATATACTAAAATGAGCTTTCAAAATGGTTGGACGGTGTGGATTTAAGGCACATACATCACAGTGAGCCCTGCAGTCAGGTTCCCACCCTCCTCGGTGATCCGGGGATCCACCGAAGCGGCGCCCGAGGATTGCCAACAGACGCCACCAGCAGCGAGGTAGCTACTGGTCTACGTTTTTGTGGGCCCCACCATGATGTATTTATTATATCCATACCCTCTATCTATTTTTTTTCAAATCATTTTAGGGCGTGAGCCCAAAAATATTCCGGATCCAAATCTCAGGTGGACCATACCACAGGAAACCATGGTGATTGAACCCCACCATCAAAAAATTATCGGGGTCCACAGAAGTTTCGTTTTTTTTCCTTCATTCATGTCTACATGACCTAATCAAAGAGGTTGGACGGCAAATATACATTACTGTGGACCCCAATAACTTTTTGATGTTGGGGTTCAATCACCACTGTTTCCTGTGGCGTGGCCTACCTGAGATAATTTCTAACTCATTTTTTTGGATAATGGCATAAAATGATCTGAAAAAATGAACGGACGGCGTAGGTAAAACACATACATCATAGGGCCACAGAGCAGCTTCTCATTACTGGCAGCCTCAGTGGGCAATCCGCGTCCACCCACGGGATAGACCTTCTATCGTGTGCCTCGCCAGTGTTTCCCCCATGAAAAAAAATAAAATCCTGACCGTCCATGATTAAAAATAATAATAATAATCATACCACCCATAAGAGCACGTGTGGATTCCACCTGATAGATCGGACCAGCCTAATTTTTGGACAAGTGCATGAACGTAAGCGAATGGGCCGGATCCAGTACACGAGTGGGCTGGGATGCGAGACAGATGCCTGGCATTGTCCATCTTCGTTTTCAGCGGTTGACTTCGAGCCACTAGTTAGATGGTTAGGATTGGTCCGCAGGGGAGTTTTTGGACGGTGGTGAACTAACAAAGGAATGTAGAAGCTGTTCTAGAGGCCTGGGGGAAGACGCTGCATGGGTCTGAGAAACGTTTGTCCATTGTTTTCAATGCCGCAGATTACACGCGCTGTATCTACCCTCATTCCAACGCATCGAAGACGTCCCCTTAACGCAGTTGCATTTGGACTTCTTCACATTCATATCATCTATCTGAACCGTCCATTGGATCCGATCCCCTATTCTGTCTGTCGTTATAAAATAAAAATCACAGTAATTAGATGATTTGAAACACCTGCGAGTAGGCCGCTTCGGATTGGCTGGTGTACCACACACCAGCGATATAGCTGATGTGGGTACGTGTCGTGCGAAGACGAGCGCTGAAGCTCCTCGGGCTCCGAGTTTTACTAACGGTTTAACGGAGATCAAAGTTACATGGGCCCTTTAATGATGTATTTATTATATCCACACCGTTCATCCATTTTTCGAGATCATTTTAGATCATTACGCAAAAAATGAGTCATATCCAAAACTTAAATGGACCACACCACAAATAGCATCAGGATAATGATTTTCACCTATAAAAACTTAAATGGACCACACCACAAATAGCAGCAGGATAATGATTTTCACCCATAAAAAATTCATAGGCTTAGCATAACGTTTATTTTCCATCCAATCTGTTCATAAGGTGACCTGGATGAATAATAAAAACAAATTTCATATTGATCCGAAACTTCTGTCCCCCTAAAATGGTTTCAATGGTATGCGTTCAATCCCCCACCGCTTTTTGCAGTGTGGTTCACCTGATTTTTAGATCTGATGTCAACACACCAGATATATAGGTGGTGTGTGGTACACCACCCAATCCGCTTCCCTAATGGCTCTACCGTCCATCCAACCGAAAGTTAAACTGATTTAGTTCCTAACTAGCCGATAGCCAATAGGACGATTATAATGGAAAAGATTCAATGTCCATATTCAGCAAAGAGATATCAACGAATTAGAGTTTAAGATATTTCAACCAATCTATCTACAGTGGACCCCACAATTTGAACGGCTTAAACTTAGTTAGTGTGGGTGACGTATACAAAATTTGAGTGCCTGCGTATCATGGGTAACACTCTGTCAGTGTATCAAATAACTCCCGATCTCTGAAATTCTGAACCCCGTTTGGTAGCTTTGTCCTGATATAACGCCCACGGCCTCGAGCTGGGCGATGATTTTACTCCCTTTTGCTTGTAATATTACCAAATTACCCCTCCTTTTCAAAAAAAAAGCCACCCCCGATGACTGCGGCCAACAGTGCTTAACAAGTGGTGTCTTTCCACCGTTTTTTTTTTTTTTTTTTTCACACACGCACGTCGTGGGATTTCACCACCGGTGGGTACTCGAACCCTTGATATGGTGTTGAAACTCCTGGGAGGCTACCACCCGGGTAAGCGTAAGGACCCATCCTACGTTCAAATGTCATACGTGCGCTTGCATCCAAACTGGCCAAAGCTGACATCCCATCCTAGATGGATCATGGACTTAGATTTACACCAATATGTCGATCTTAACCGTTCGATTGGTTCTTTTGAAATGGATGGTGGGGTTCAAATTCAGAGCGAATTGAAGGGCGAAGATTCAATCAGGCCGGGGTATAGCACGGAGTGACATAGATTCATTGGCCCACCAATCATAATCAAGTGATATATATATATATATATATGGGAAAAGGTACTATGCGCTCGACCTCACGAGACCATCCCATGAGGTCGAGTTATGTGGGCCCCACCGTGATGCGTTTCGAACATCTACCCCATCAGTCAGATGCACCATTCCACCGTGGGCCTAGGTCTCAAAAATCAAGTCAATTCGTGACTTGTGTGGGCCACACCACATACAGTAGTGGGGAGGGGCCGTGCACCATTAAAACATTCATAATCATTTTTTGGGCCCACCAAGATGTGGTTTGCAAATCCAGCCCATCCATTATGTGTGTCCCACTTGGATGAGGGTTCAGACCAAGTTTCAGCAGCATTCAAAACTCAGGTGGGCCCCACCAAGTGCTTTTATATGTTTTAACGGTGTCTTCACATGATTTTAGATGGTATGGCCCACCTGAGTTCCATATATGACTGATTTTTGGGATGTCCCATAATTTAGAGGGGACCCATCAAATGCACGGTGTTGATGGTCGACACGCATCACGGTGGGGCCCACACAGCTCGACCTCATGGGAGCTTTATATATATATATATATATATATATATATATATATATATATATATATATATATATATATATATATATATATATATTGTTATCATGCCAAATCCACTCGAATGGACCTAGATTTTGTACTATTGGCTATTGCTAGAGCTGGGTAATCCTGACCTGATTCGGTGGATCCGACCCGTTCCAACCCGTTCCGACCCGATCCGAACCGATCTGAAAGTCTGGATCGGTGCAAATCGAGTAGGTTAGGTTAGATCCGAAAGCTTTTGGCTCGAGTTCGGATCCATGCCTACCCGGACCGATCCAACCCGGAATTTGATCCGATTCAATCCGAACCAACCTGATCCGGATGTATGTGTTCCGTTCACTCATTTTTAAAGTTCATGTTATAGCTTTGTACCAAAAATGAGAGGAATATAAATCTCAGGTGGACCACACCACGTGAAAACAATAGCGGTTGGATATCCACCATTAAAATCCTCTCAAGGCCTACTATATTGTTTATTTGACATCTAAGGCCTACTACACTGTTTATTTGACATCCAATCCGTTGATTAGGTCATACAGTCCCAGATGAAGAGAAAGAACAAAGATCACCTTGATCCAAAACTTTTATGGCCCTCAAAATGTTTTTAATGGTCAACTCTCATTTAACACTATTTCCTATAATGTGGTCCACTTGAGAATTGGATATACCTCATTATTAAACTCATATTGTAAAATGATTTGTAAAAATATATGGACGGCATGGATGAAACACATACATCATGGTGGGGCCCACATAGCACCAATTATGTCAGGGAGAGTATCCAGTCCGTTTCCCTCTCCGTACGCCCCATGATGTCTATTTGACATCCCACTCCCGTCTCCAGCTGCTATATAGGTACGTGTCGTGAGAAGACGAGCACTGACTCTCCTCGAGCTCCGAGTTGTACGAACGGTTCAAAGGATATCAAAGTTACATGGCCCACCGTGATGTATTTATTATATCTGCACCGTTCGTATATTTTTAGATATCATTATAGAGCATTATCTAAAAAATAAATAATATCCAAAGATCATCTGGACCACACCATAAAAATAGTAGCAAAGAATGATTTTCACCGTTAAACAATTCGTGTGGTCCCCACGATAGTTAGATCTGTCTTATTTTTTGTCTCAAGCCTTAAGACGAGCTCGCGAAATGGATGGACGGTTTGGATATAACACATACGCCATAATCAACAAGTGTCGTGCTTATATACAGCAAGTGACGAACTTATACACAACTGACGTGAAAAGGACGGCACTGCACGCAACATTGTAATACATCTAGGAAAGCATAGATATAATTTTTTCAAAGTTATGTGGGGCCCACCTTACTGTATATGTTTTATTTAAGCCTTTCATCCATTTTGACTTATCATTTTAGGCCTTGAGCAAAAAAAATGTGGTATATTGAAGACTGAAGTGGACTACACCACATGTAACAGTTAATTAAATTCAAACAATCCAAATTGTACCAAATCCGATCCAACTCGGTTTCCCTAACTGAGTCGGACTCGGATCGGGTCCGGCCAACCATGCATCGAATCAGTCCGAGTTAGGTTATTCGGACTCGGTCCCGGATCGGACCGAGTTCGGATCAGGCCATAGAAATTTCAGATCGGATCGGGTTATATCCGGACCGATGCCCAGCTCTGGCTATTGTCATCCCTTTCTACCCAGACAGTGGCTCTGAGAGGCTACTGTGATGTATGGGTTTATCCACACTGTCCATCCATTTTTCCATCTTATTTAAGTGTGTAAGTCCAAAAATGAGCTAGATCCAAGGCTCAAGTGGATCACACCATAGCAAGCAGCAGTGATAGTGACACCAACCATTAAAACCTTCTTAGGGCCCACCATGATGGTGAACTGCCATCCAACCTGTTCAAAGGTCACATAGACCTGGACAAAGGGACAACACAAATATCGATTGGATTAAAACTTCTGTAACATAGAAAAAGTTTTCAATGGTACGTGTTTAATGCTCTCTATGTGACCCACTTGAGCCTTGAAACTGCCTCGGAATTTAATTGTTTCCTAAACTGATAGGAAAAAAAATGGATGGACGGTGTGGATAAAACACATACATCACGGTGGGCCCTTAGAGCCCTGATCATTCCTAACCAGGGACAGGCAGGTAGTACCTAATCCGCGTCTGGAGTGGGACCCAGTTATTATCTGGTCTTAATTGATGAGGGGAGCGGATTGTGTGACCGTCGGTAATACGTTAGTGGATGTAGCCTGACCGTGGGGCCCACCTTGATATATGAGTTATATATCCATGTCGTTTATCAGCTTGTCAGCTCATTTTAAGACATTGTCCGAAGAATTAATGAAGCAGATTCAATCCTAAAAGTGGACCACTCACTACTAGGAGTGTACATCGGGCCAAACCGAGTCGAACAAGGCTCAACCCGGCCCAGCCCGGTCACCAGCCAAACCAGCTCGAACCTGGCTCGGCCCAGCCACCGGGCCAACATGTCCAGCCCGAACCCTGCTCGGTCAGCAATCGGGCGAGTTCAGGCTAGTTTCGGACCCACGATTTGGACGGCCTTGATTTTTTTACTCTACTCCATCTACTCCATGGGAAGGGCTTTGGCAAGTAACTTAAACGGCCTTCATTTTTGGGAAGGGCTTTTGTCATAGATTTTTGGAACTTTGCTCCATCTACAAAAAGACCCACGATTTGGACAGCGTGGATTGCTGTAAATGGCTAGGGTAAGAATTTAGGTATATATATATATATATATATAAACGGCCGAGTTGGGCCGAACTTGAACTTATTTGAACTCGGCCCGAACTCAGTTTCGGGCCAAAGAAAATGGCTCGTCCCGACCCAAACTCAGTTCCGGGTCAGGCCAAGTCGAGCTTTTTCGGGCCGAGTCGAGCGAGTTAATCGGGTTAGCCCAGTTCGTGTACAGCCCTACTCACTAGGGATTAAACGTTCACCATTAAAAGCTTCTAAATGGCCACAGACGTTTTGGATCAAGTTGATATTGTCGTTTCCTTTCACCTAGGTTTGCATGTCCTTATCAATAGGTTCGATGGCTAATAAACATTACAATGGGCCCTACAAAGTTTTAATGGTAGGCATTCAATGACTACGGGTTCTTATGGTGTGGTCCACTGGAGATTTGGATCATGTTCATCATTTTTAGGAGCATGCACTAAAATGAACTGATAAACTGATGGACGATGTGGATATATAACACATACATCAAAGTATGCTAGAAGTTCAAGCAACACTAGGGTTGTACACAAACCGAGTTAGCTCGGTTAGCTCCCTGGACTCGACTTGAAAAGCTTGATTCCACTCGGTTCGAAACTTAGTTCGAGCCAAGTCGAGTTAATTTTTTGAGCTCGAAAAAATTTTGAACTGAGTTCGAGCTTGCCCGAGCTTGACTCGACTCGCTAGTGGGATTTCACCACCTATGGATACTCGAGCGCTTGACCGGATATTGAAACTCCTGAGAGTCTACCACCCGAGCAAGAGTAAGGTTCCTGTAGATGAGAAGGTGAAATTATTACATAGGTTTGAATGTAATTACCATTAGTTCCATATGCGTGGGCCCACCTGTGATGTGATGGGTATGTGGAATACAGACCGTGCATATGCCGCATGTCCTCATGTTCAGTGTAGGTGTGGCCCACCTAGGGAAGCTATGTATCCCGACTAAACCCATATACTCACTCATCGTGGCCCACTTGAGTTTTGGCGTGTCCCTTGATCATGTGATCCTGTTGAGGCCCACCATATGAGTGGGTTGGTTAACATATAAACAACACGGTAGACCCCAATCTTCTTTTTTTTGTTTTTTTTTGTTTCCCACACACTCACGCTAGTGGGATTTCACCACCTATGAATGCTCGAACGCTTGACCAGATATTGAAACTTATGAGAGACCCGAGCAAGAGTAAGATTCCTGTAGATGAGAAGGTGAAATTATTACATAGGTTTGAATGTAATTACCATTAGTTCCATATGCGTGGGCCCACCTGTGATGTGATGGGTATGTGGAATACAGACCGTGCATATGCCGCATGTCCTCATGTTCAGTGTAGGTGTGGCCCACCTAAGGAAGCTATGTATCCCGACTAAACCCATATACTCACTCATCGTGGCCCACTTGAGTTTTGGCGTGTCCCTGATCATGTGATCCTGTTGAGGCCCACCATATGAGTGGGTTGGTTAACATATAAAGAACACGGTAGACCCCACATTGCAATATGGATGTTTTTTTATGGTGGGCATCCTGTCCCCAATATCTCCATTGTTCCCCCTTTTATATGGCCCACCTGAGTTACAGATCAGTTAGATTTCGGGACCAGACACGCCCTTAGGTAGGGCATCTAATCAATGGACGGATTGGATGGCAATCAACATCACAATTCCAACTTATGTGATTACTTCATTATCATTTGTAAGACACCACAGCTAAAGAAATGGTGGTGAATTATTATCCTATTTTGGTAAATGGCCCATGTATATTTATATGATATCCAACCTACTTAATAGATGTAATCCACCATATGATACCTAGAATAACTAAAAATTTGATCCATCTGATCATATGGTAATCAATCCTATAAAAAATAATGTACATCACTTAAAAATATCAAAATTTACGTGCATTTTATCGGGTAATTTAATTAGAAATATTATTTTGTTAGTGTTGTTATCTTGGATGAGTGTATGTATTTGACAAGTTGGACGTCATACAAATACTAGCTAAGTGGGATTAATTTTTATTTTTATTTTACTTTGTTGCCTTTAAAAGAAAAATAAAAGACGAGGGTGCCTTGTAATTCCCTTCTCCAAAAACAGTGCCAAGTATTTTGATTTATAGAGTAATTTTTTTTAATTATATAAATATGGCACTTGTAAGGAAATTTTCAATAAAAATCCTTAAGAGGTAATCAAAACATAAAAATGAAAGGGAGTCCTACATTTTCAATATTTGCAATGCTTGTTTTATGAAAATGTATTTATTTTTTTCATTATTATTGTTTATTTTGGCATTTTGAAACCGGTGAATCTACCACATGTAGAACAATAGAATAATGGTAGCTTCCGTTGCTAGAAATTCAATCAGACACAAGGCCAAACATGTAATCAAGGGCTTGTATTCAGATCTCATGTGTGATTTTGATGTGCAGGTATATCAGAGTTTACATAACTTAATGTTTGATAGAATGTTGGTGCCCCTGCATTGAGTTAGATTGATTAGAGACAGGACATAAGATCTAGTTATCCTCTCAACCACAAGTTATGATTAGTGATAAGGTGACTTTTGAAGAGTAAGGGTTAACCCTTCTAAATGGATTCTTTTTGCCTTGTGTCTAAGGATTAAGGGACTTGTTCTTTCACCAACACTTTCGCAATATACTTTTTAAAAGAATGAAAATGAACAAATAAATAAAAAATAGCTAAACAATGATGATTTCATTAATTGAATATGTCTCATTACAATCGACAAGCATCGAAAGAAACCTAGAAAAATAAGCAAAGCGAGTAATAAATACATAATTCGTCTATCGAAACAGATGGAGGAAAATGGTCAACATGATGTAACCAGATAGGTGTGATCGCTAAGTACAAACTCAAATGATCATGATCCAACAACTTAGGATTATGGATATTTAATCTAATTCTATGATATTATAGCAGTTTACGTTGGACAATGGCGATGTATGTTAAGTGAGTCTATGCTAAGATAAAAGATGATAAATGAAAGATAAATTGAAAAGTAGATATAAGTGTTTGGCGTCAGGACACCAAGCTCTTCTTCACGTGCTCCTTTTATAACTTGTTGAAGAGAAAATCTTCGTTGGGTTTCCTTGCTGATCCTGGATCCTCCGTGTTTACAACATGCACTCTAAATAGAAAGGACTCCATATAAATTCAATACTACTGACTTATCAGATCTTCTTTTCATAGCTAATCCCTTTACTAAATATCTTTGTGGCTCACTAATTAGATTTGAGATCAATCCGGGGAACCTATAAGACTGATCATGAACCTAAAATCGATTATGGACATGCATTTGGTCGGACTCTCCATCTCTTGAGATCGTGGTGTTGGACAGTCCGAATCCATCGAATACCAATCTATTATCAGAAATAGGTTACATAAGATCTTTCAACAAACTCTTGTGTTCTATTTATTCTGATTAATGCATAACTTGGGACCCAATCTGGCTTATGCTCATTCTTTCTTGATTTGGGTCCGATCCATTTGCTTGGACAAGGATCCGATCTTCAGATATTTAAAACTTTTTAAAACATCATAGACTCTTCGAACATTTCTGGGAAGTTCTCCCATATTGGAAGTACTGTAAGAGACAGTCTTGCTGAGCATATCATAGCACATTTGTGATTGAGAACACTGGAAACAACACCAACACGTTTTGTCTTTACTTTGGGCCTGTGGGCTGACTTGTACTGGATATAGTTGACTTGGAGTTGCCACTGGCCAATTAGTTAAAATTCATGCAATCGACTAGAACCTACAAGATCTATGAAAGCTAGAGAATTTGGAGAATTTCTTGCTTAAATATGGCTCCTGATCGGTGACCTAGAATTTCGAGTAAATGACATCGATTACATAGAGGGAAGCTGTTAGGCACCCTCTCTTCTCGTACAAGTGTACACTCTCTATTTCGTGTGGTTAATAGTTTTCTAGGGATATGATGATTCTATTCTAAATACGGAATACCAAAATGGGACTAGCCAAACTTAGATTTCTAATGTGACAGGATCTATAATTCTGACAACCACAAAGCATGCATTTAGAGAGAGCCTAGAAAAGAAAGGGGGTTAATGAGGAGATGTAATGATGCATAAAATAATACGTAGGAGAACTAGGCAACCTTGAGTTTCTAATATGATAAGATCATGAATTCTAGCAAGTCATGGAGCATACACCCAATAGGAGCCTAAAGAAGTAGGGGGTTGAGAAGAGAAGTGATGTTGCAATTTAATGAAATTAACATGAATGCAAGTGATAATGGTTCGATCCTTAGGTTGCAACTTATAAATTGGGTGGGCGTAGGTGCAAAGGGATGACCCTAATGGGCTAGGAGGTCAGGAGAGGGCTAGAGGAGGCTAAAAGAGGGGCTAGAAAAGATGATCGCTTGAAAGCTCAAGCACTTCCTCCCTCACACACTCTCTCTCTCTCTCCTTCTCTTGGTAAGTATTGGTGTGTTAAAATGAGAAGATGAGATGGGTATATCTGTATAGCTCCCTTGAGCAGTTTTCTTTTGAATATTGAGGTCATGGAGGGTAAAGGATGAGCGGAAGCTTGTGATTGGTGGAAGGAAGGGAGGTGCCACATGGCACTCTCACATGGGTTGGGAATGTTGGTAAAATGGTAAATAGGTGGAGTTTGGGGGCATTGGTAGTGTTTACATAGTTGTCTTAGCTAGAGAAGCAATAGTCAACGACAATTGGATTACCGCTACCTCCTCAATTTACTCTAAAATTTGGTCAGTTGAGTTCGGTGGCCCCATAATCTCCAAAAGGACTATGGTCTAGGTCTAGGGTAGGCTTTGGTGAGTGCTATGATTTTATTTCTATTTTTTGAATTTTATTTTTTTTTGCATTTAGTTTGAATTTTCCTTAAATTTAGCCAACTTTTGGAGCCGTGGGTCAGGCTTAGTTTGGCTTGAAAAGTAGCTAAGACTCAAGTATGGCTAAAGCTTGGGTAGAACTGGACACTGAGTCGATCATAGCCAAGTTGTGCCAAGCTAAACTCGGCTCGACCAACAGCTTACCTCGGCCCAAATTCGCCTTGACTCGGTCCTTGAGTTATATTGGAGAAACTTGGCCTGAGCTCGAGCCAAGTTCAAGCGAAGTACAAGTTATACCTTATTTGCGAGGAATAGAAGGAGAGATTTATCAAAGACAGGTTGGTGGGTAATCATAATGTGCCGAGAAATTACGTTTTTCACCTATTTCTCTTTATCGGGGAAAAAATCGCAAGAAAAAGGGCTGAGCACATAGTCAAATCCTTCTTATGCAGGTAATGAAACCCTCACAACCTAAATATAATTTTAAAAAATCCAATGTTTATTAGATTTTGTTTGATCCAAACAAGATAAAATCAAATGAAATTACTATTTTCGTTTCTCAATCTTACCTTCAAAAGAAAAAAGAAAAAAAAAAAACCCTAAGAAGGATGAGCTTCCAGAATGCAATTTTCCCCTACCTATTCTCTCCTCCCCCCTAAAACATCAGTAGGCAAAAATCAGAATCTCCGATGAGCTGAGGGAAAACCACACCAAATGAAAGGTTGGGTTTCATCATTACTTCTGTAAAAGAAAAAAAAAAAAAAAAAGCACCGATCTCCATCTCTTAACAGAACTTTCTAGAAATTGCATATTTGAAGAGGGAAATAATCTGGCAATTAGAGCTTGAAATATCCATAAGGCTTTTTTTTTTCCTTCCTTCAACCCTGACCAGACGCTTCTCTCTAAAGAGAAAATGACCTAAAATCATAGCTTTGAATCTTCTTCTCCTTCTACTGAAAAGTTTTCTTAATAAAAGAAATCTCATATTTATCTCTTCGAGAATAGAAATGGGGAAAATTAAAGTGGAAAGAAAAGATGAAAATGCAAGCTATGAGAAAATACAAGAAATAGTTATTGGGAATAAAACCATAGGTTCGTTCTATACTCAAGATTTGGAGCCAAGCTTCGAGCCGACTTGAGTCGAGTTCAGCCAGCTTGAGCTCAACTCAAAACTTTTTTCAAGTTTAAAAAAAAAACCTGCTCAGCTCGGCCCAAACCTTGCTTTTGAGTCGAGTGAGTTAACCGAGCTAGCCCGGTTCATGTCCAACTCTAGGCTTGGGTGTGGCTAAGGCTTGAGAATAGCTTGTAGATTGAGGATTTAAGTAATGGAAACTTGTGTGGGGTGTCTATAGTGATAGGATATGTTTCTCTTGGCGAGTCTTTTATAGACATGCTGGGCACATTATATTATTAATTAGCACGTTAATCATGGTTACGTGGCATCCATCGATTTGATCCTCTAAAGGTACTCATATGGGTCTGTGCTCCGTATTAATAATAAAATACGTGAAACCAATAGAGGATCAAGCAAAGATATTCCCCAGTGTGAGTAGGATTTCCTGCGGTACTAATTCTGTAGTGTCGAAACGTGACGATTTTTCATTAGATCAAGGCACCGAGAATGGGTGTAAACAGCTTTAAATAACAAAACGAAAGAAATTATTTTTGATGGAATTCAAATGTAAATTTAAAAAATAAAATCTCACATTTAAGAAAAATCATGGATGATAAGAAAACCCTAAAATGGTTATTTGTTTTAGTTTCTGTAATCTAAAAAAATGTACCATGGTCCATGGTTAAATAGTAAAATATGTCCCTCAAAAACTTTTAAAATTAGAGTTATCAAGGTTTTCTAAAAAAGGAAACACCAATTTTTTTTAGCAAAATTATCAATAGAAACATAATTTTTTACAAATTACTTTATGATCATATTACAACAGTCTAAGAACATCACACATGTAAAAGGTGTAAGAATTCTATTTAGTGGGCCTTACTGATCAACGGTCTGGATTGTCAATCAGTTGGACTGGATGATTGAGTAGACTAGTGGGCCCCACTTCAGGTGATGCGCTGCACAGTCTATCTGCGCAGCTTTGCGTACTAGGGCTGGAATGCTATAGTTGTCTTACGCAAATAGCAGTTTGAGTCGAACTAGGATGCTACAATGTGGAGCGTGGGAGAGAGAGTTGTGATGGGTTTCAAACTCTCTCTCTCTCCATAGACTCTATATAAGAGAGCTGGGTCCCCAATCCTACACCACAGCAAAAGTCTAGTCCCATCTATAGTTTTGCAGAAAGGGTGTGAAGGAGAGGAAGATCCTAGTTTTATATTATCTGGTATTCTATTTTCAATAATGGTGTCTCAGTCAGGTAAGCCATCCAGCCCCTTGATCACCATGTTCTATGCACAGAGAGATCAGTGGGCCTATTCCGCATATAGATTAAGCCCCACAGTTGGTATCAGAGCCACTGTGCAAAGGCATGGATGATCAAATTCATCTAATTTTCATATTCAGGTTCGTATTAGGGATTTCAGATTCAAAACACATAGATAATCAGGGTTTATTTCTTCCAAAATTTGAAGCTGTATTAATATTTAGGGATTTTAATCCCAAATCCAACATTGGGGAATTCAGTCTCATAAACCCCAAAATCCAACTAAGATTAGGGATTTATAATCCCTGTATTCAACAGATAATTAGGGTTTTCGATTTCGAATCCCTAAATCCAGTTAAATTAGGGATTTTAGATTCGAACCCCTAAATACAGACATCCGATTGGGATTTTTAATCCAGTAATTAGGGATTTGAACCCCAAATACAGAATCCAGAGTTAGGGATTTCGAATCCCCAAATCTAGTTGAGAAATTAGGGTTTTTTGATTTCGGACCCCCAAATCAGAAAATTAGGGTTTTCAATTTTCAGATCCCCAAATATATATTCGGATTAGGGATTTTGATTCGAAACCCTAAATACAGAAATCTAGATTAAGGATTTTGAAAATCCCAAATCCAGTTATTCAATTGGGGATTTCCATTCCCGAATTCCCGTTATCCCAAAACCTCTCACCGTGATCTATTGGACCGGTGACCATTGTTGAACCTCGTTCGGACAATGGTGATGAGTCTCCACCTCTCTTTTCTTCCTCTATCCGAAGAAATCACAAGCGCCTCGAGCTTTTGCGTTCGTTTATGGCAGCCGATGCACCTGCCGCAGCCGCTGTTTTCGTTAATGATTACAGAGACGTGAGAAACTCCATCTCTTCTCATTGCATGAGGCGGACAGGGAGAACAACTGAGATTCATCTCTCTTTCTTCCCTTTTCCAAGGCTGCATACAGTGGGTCGAGATCTACCAACTCCTTCTTCGCCGCAGACATCAGGTCGAAAACAACCTGTGTTTTTCGTTGCAACTGAAATTAGGTCGAAAACCGACCTTATATTAAGTCGGGTCCCGATTTGATCCATTCAGGCATATGGACCCAATGTGAATTCGTACAGACATTTGGACCCGTATTCGGTCCAACTGTGTATTCAGGTCCACTTATATTGGGGCCCACTGATGGGATCTAGATGAACCTTGTGCAAACCTTGGCCCATTCGACCGTGTACTCCATAATACAATTGACCTCATCTGAAGACCATGCTTGTGCATCTTGGTTACACAACCTTTGGTATGTCTCCATGATCTGGACCGTACATTTAGGTCATAATGAGCAATCTATTTCATTAGCTGGATAGACGATATTATTATATGGACCATTAGACATGTGGATCTTTAATATTTGGTATGGATTATCCATATGGACACAAATTTGATGATCTGTCAATCCATCTGAATTATTTAGTGATAACCGTCTATTGTGAGAATGTTGAAAACCAAACACATAATGCTTATTGATGATGTACAGATCAAATTAGAGTATTGATTCGGCCCTATTATAGGCCCATCACCCATCCTTAAGAGTTGATATGGACCATTGGAATATATGGTATGAAACCTATCTGCATGTTTCACTTTAAGGTTCATATATTTTCCAATGATCAATACCGACCATCTTATGGGCCACATCGGACTGATTAAGATATAATCCAAAGAGAAGCAGGATTATAATAGCAATCTTAAAGTCTATATTTGTAGTTTTGAATTCGGTTGTGTTAGCCAACATAGTGACCTCAATCGATGAAAACTTTACAAGCACAAACTTGTAACATTGGGATAAGGAGGATTGCATATAGTTGCGTTCATTTTTTTATGCGTACGGTAACGAAAACACAGACGATTACCGTTTGGCAGTCAAGTGAATGGGTGAAGTAAATGGTGCTGTTAATGTAAAGTTGAAAGACTCATCTCACCCACAGGTGTTGAGTGTCTCAGATTTACATGACTTACGTCACTTAGCTTCATGTTCAGGAGGATCACTAACATACTGTTATTATCACCCACAGGAGGAATGATGATGATGTAACAGATTCTCACTAGGATGAGATGGTTGGGCCCATCGTCATCCTGGATGATTCAGTTGATGCCTCCCTTAGCAACTGAATTTATTAACTTTGCTTGATATTTGTTTACATTCACTAAATTGCTTTGTAAAATTATGAACTAATGTGAGTATAAATGCATCTCTTTTATTTCAATCTCAGTTCCAACTAATCAGAATCAAGTCTCTGCCCTTAATGGATCTAATTACGGTCAATGGAAGAACACCATTGAAGTTGTACTAGGTTGTCTTCAATTAGATCTTGCCATGGTAACACTAGAACCGCCAAAGCCATCTGATAATGCCACTGAAGCTGAATATAATTGATGGGTTGCATGGTTTAGATCAAATGATACATGCCTGAAAGTCATTAAGTATTCAATTTCTGAATCGATGAAGGGTGTCATGCCTGAAACAGATAAAGCCAAAGTTTTCCTGACTGAAATAGGAAAACGATTCAAGAAATCTGATAAATCTGAAGTGGGCATTCTTCTGAATAAATTGACTCGCTCGTCCTACGATGGAAAAGGCAACATCTGTGAATATATTGCAGAGTAGATCGAAGTTGTTTCTAAGATTCGTGCTCTAGGGCTTATACTCACTAATGATCAACTGGTTTATTTGATCATGAACAACCTACCTCCCTAATTCGGCACGTTCCTGGTAAACTATAATACTCTGAAGGACATGTGGACATTGAATGAACTCATCAATCAGTGCATCCAAGAAGAAGACAGGATCAGGCAGATGGTAAAAGTTCAAAATTTTAATATGGTGACTTCAGGACAAGGGCATGGGCAAGGGAATAAAGGTAAAAGGAAAAGGAAACAAGGTTCTAATAATGGAATCTCTTGTCCTCCATCTGGAAACCATGAGAATCAATCTGGAAATGGATCTAAACGCAAACGGGTTAAAGGTAAACCATGCTTCTTTTGTAAAAAGGCAGGTCATTTAAAGAAAGACTGCGAAGGTTTTCAGAGTTGGCTCATAAAAAAAGGTAATCATTCTGTTCTTGTCTATTTTGAATCTAATCTAACCGATGTGTCAGTGGACTCTTGGTGGATAGATTCAGGAACTACTATTCATATATGTACTTCTATGCAGGAATTATTAGAGGCCAGGCCACCAACAGATACAGAGCGCTCAGTATATGTAGGCAATGGTGTCAAGGTAGACGTGAAGGTAATAGGAGTCTATAGGTTTAAGTTGAAGTCTGGTTATTTTTTGGATTTAGTAGATACATTTTGTGTGCTGTTTATAAGACGCAATTTAGTTTCAATTTCCTGTTTGGATAAGTTGGGATATTCGTTCCACTTTGTAAATAAAAAATTTAGTATTTACTTTAATTTGATTAAAGTTGGAACCGGCTCTATAGTAAATAACTTATACCAGTTAGACTTGATTGCATTTCACGTCTATAATATTAATACCTTACATGGAAATAAAGTGGGATCCACGCGAAGACTAGACTATGAGAATTCCTCCATGTCGTGGCATAGGCGGTTATGCCATATATCTCATGACAGATTAGACAGGCTTGTGCGAAAGGAAATTTTACATTCTCTAGACTTCTCTGACTATAAAGTATGTATTGATTACATAAAAGGAAAACAGATTAGAACGAGAAAGAAAGGTGCAACCAGAAGTGTAGGTCTATTAGAGGTTATACATACAGATATTTGTCGACCATTCCCTACAGCCTCATGGAGTGGCCACGGATATTTTATTACCTTTATAGATGACTACTCTCGCTTCGGGTACCTATACTTTATTAATGAGAAATCAGATGCCCTGGATGCTTTTAAAATCTATAAGGGCGAGGTTGAAAATCAACTCGATAAGAGAATTGAAGTTGTCAAATCTGATCGTGGTGGTGAATACTATGGCAGATATGATGAATCAGGATACAATCCAGGGTCATTCGCTAAATACTTGCAGGATTATGGCATTGTCGCTCAGTACATTATGCCCGGTACTCCAGAGCAGAATGGAGTGACTGAAAGACGTAATCGCACCCTTATGGATATGGTGCAAAGCACATGGTCAACAATTCGACATTGCCAGAATCTCTATGGGGTGATGCAATCAAAACCGCAGTTCATATATTAAACAGGGTTCCCAGCAAAGCAGTAAGTAAAACTCCTTTTGAGTTATGGAATGGGAGAAAACTAAGTCTCCGATATCTACATGTTTGGGATTGTCCTGCTGAGGCCAAAGTTTATAACCCACATGAAAAGAAGCTTGATCTTAGAACCATAAGTTGTTTCTTCATTGAATACCCAGAAAGATCAAAAGGTTATGATTCTATTGTCCTTCCCACTCTATCAGTATTGTTGAGACTAGGGGTGCACATTTAACCGGTAGAACTGTGGAACCGGACCGGAACCGTTGGATCGGTCCGGTTTGGTCCGGTTCTAAACAGCACCGGTTCCGGTTCCGGTTCCAAAATTGCAAGAACCGTTGGATACGGTTCGGTTCCGATTTAGGGGCATGTAGAACCGAACCGAACCGTGGACCCGAACCGTGAAACCGATCCGTTGAACCGTGGCCCAGAACCGTGAATCTGAACCTTGGATCCGAACCGTTGATCCCAACCAGATACACATGTGCAAAATCTAAGCCAGTCAGGTGTTCCCCACTATTTGGCTGCATTTTCTCGAAAAAAAAAACCTCTGTAACAATCTTGTGTACCTCACGTGCACAATAAATATGGATAATTGGCCAATCTCATCCCAACCACCCATTTGTTTCGTGACAGGTGGGTCCCACACGATAGCCAGATGTTTATGGCTTTTCAGACAAAATAGCTACAGACTGGAGCGTCTCGTGAACGAATCCGATCAATCATGTGTGCCTCATTTCCACATGTGAGTTTCTCGAGTGCACTTAATGTGCGTGTGAGTTTAAAGCTCCAATAAAGGCCTTTCAAAATTCAAACCACGAACCCATTTATACACGGAGGGAACTCAAAATTACACAGAGAAGATGTAAACCATCAGATCTCTCGCATGTTTTCTATGTTAGCACGTGTGTGAGCATTCAAATAGCAAAAGTACGCCCAAGCGGGTGCATTTCTTGGATCAGCAGGTCCAATCTCATATTCCCCTAGTTATTTTTCCTCTCCAGCAATTCCAGTACAGGAGTTCTGATGCTACCCGCAATGTCTCTCCCCCCAATCTCCGCCTAATGTTCTCAGTGCTGCTGACTCCACGCTAACCCAAGGCACGCCAATCAGGCCTCCTCAACAGCAACCTACTGATGAGCAGCAACTACGCCTGATTTCACCCTCAGCGTGCGTGTTGTTGAAGTAACCACATTGAATTAGTTTGGAACCGTGGAACCGATCCGGAACCGAACCAGTTTTCACTGTCCGGTTCTGGTTCGATTCTAGTGGGCTAACGGTCCGGTTCCGGTTTTACCCCAAAACCGGACCAAACCGACCCGTGTGCACCCCTAGTTGAAACTGGGAATGCCAGATTCATTGAGGACACTGAAAACAGTGGGAGCACGAACATAAAAAATTTTGTATTTGAGGAACAAAGGACTGTGACTCCTATCATAGTCAATCCAGCTCACGTGGACATTAATGATGCAGTTGATTCTACAACCACTACTATATAGAGCACCACGTAGAACCTCATATACAAACCACTGATGAGGAAAATCAAGATCAGACCCTACAAACTAAACCATTAAGAAGATCTGAAAGAGAGAGAAGGCCTGTATATCGAGACAATTACATCGTATACTTATAGGAGTACTACTTTGACATAGGGGTGGAAAAGGATCCTGAACCCTTTACACAGATCAAACAAAATGCTGATCCTTCTCATTGGTTTGATGCAATGAAAGATAAGTTAAAATCGATGAAGGACAATAAAGTATGAGATCTTGTAGAATTACCCACTGGAATAAGGCCGATTGGTTGTAAATGAATATTTAAAACTAAATGGGACTCCAAAAGTAATGTCGAACGATATAAAGTCAGGCTTATTGCCAAGGGTTTTAACCAATGTGAGGGCATTGACTTTAAGGAGACTTTCTCACCAGTATTTAAGAAAGACTCATTCAGGATCATAATGACTCTTGTAGCTAATATGGATTTAGAGTTACATCAGATGGATGTAAAGATTGCATTTCTCAATGAGGATCTGAATGAGAATGTATACATGTTGCAGCCCGAAGGTTTTGTAGTTACTAGCTCAGAACATTTGGTTTACAAACTTAAGAAGTCCATCTATGGGTTGAAACAGGCATCGCGACAGTGGTACCTTAAGTTTCATGAAGTAATTTTCTCATATGTCTTTGTAGAACACACTACAGATGAATGCATCTATATTAAAACAAGTGGGAGTAAGTTCGTTATGATGATTTTGTATGTTGATGACATTCTATTGGCTAGCAGTGATACCAGGATGTTGAGTGACACCGAGAAATTCTTATCTCAAAGATTTGAAATGAAAGACCTTGGTGAAGCTTCTTACGTCATCGACATTGAGATTTGTCGTGATAGAACACTTGGACTGCTCAGCCTGTCACAGAGGGCCTATATTACTAGGGTACTCGAAAGGTATGGCATGTAAAATTATGCTTCAGAAAAGTCGCTCATTGTGAAGGGCGACAAATTTGGTCTATTTCAGTGTCCAAAGAATGATTTGGAAAAAAATTGAATGAAAGAATTTCTGTATGCATCAGTAGTAGGGAGCATCATGTATGCTCAAGTCTGTACACGACTGGACATTGCCTTTGTCATTGGAATGTTGGGAAGATACCTATCTAATCCAGGAATGTAACATTAGATAGCTGCAAAGAAAGTATTATGGTATCTATAAAGATTGAAAGACTTCGGACTCACATACAGAAAATCTGATCAGTTGGAGTTGATCGGATATTCAGATGCAGACTTCACAGGCTGCATTGACATTAAGAAGTTTACTTCAGGATACATCTTCATGATGGTGGGAGGAGCTGTGTTGTGGAAAAGCGTGAAACAGTCTATCACAGCCTCATCTACTATGGAAGCTGAATTTATTGCCTGCCATGAGGCATCTAATCAAGCACTATGGTTACAGAGTTTCTTTTCAGGTTTGCGGGTACTGGAGCATATCCCGAAACCATTGAGAATATTTTACGATAATTCGGCTCCTATTTCCTTCTCTAGTAACAACAAGCATTCGTCAAGGTCGAGACATATCGACATCAAGTACCTTGTTGTAAAGAAAATGGTTTAGAATCATCAAGTGTCCGTGGAATTCATCGACACTAAGCAGATGATTGCAGATCCGCTCACTAAAGGGCTCCCGATCACGCTATTTTAGGAGCATGTAAGATCCATGGGAGTCATTGATCCCACAGATATTTTCAGTTAGTGGGAGTTGAGCGTATTTTGATTTTCACAGACACTTAGAGATCTCGTTTTATATAGTTTGTTTGGATGATTTTGATATAACGATTTATTTATGTTTCTTTATATATATGTACAAATTTTGAGTAAGTAAAACTACAGTCGTGTCTCGTTGGAGACATGTAAAAACTTCAGGACCTCTTAAGGATAGACACGTATCATCACACTAAAGTGTGTAATCCTTATACCACATTTCTTAGTTCGTGATCTATGTCGTTAAGATTTAAAGTACTTGTGATTGCGCTTAGTCTCACTTTGCCTAAATTAAATGTTGTGACGACTATCGCGTTCCGATACTGACAGTCTTAATGGACCAGATTGAATAGCATTACTCATATTATCCAACTATTTCATTGGTTAACAATTTGGATATTTTCTTAAAAGATCAAAACTTGTTTTCAAAATTATTCTATATGACCATTATTAACGTTGCTCAATGAGGTCCAAGTGGGAGAATGTAAGAACTTTATCTAGTGGGCATTACTGATCAACGGTCTGGATTGTCATTTAGTTGGACTGGATGATTGAGTAGACCAATGGGCCCCACTTCAGGTGATGCGCTATGCAGTCTATTTGCGTAGCTTTTGCGTACTAGGGCTGGAATGCTATAGCTGTCTTACGCAGACAGCAGTTTGAGTCGAACTAGGATGCTACAATGTGGAGCGTGGGAGAGAGAGTTATGATGGGCTTCAAACTCTCTCTCCACAGACTCTATATAAGAGAGCTGGGTCCTCAATCCTACACCATGGCAGAAGTTTAGTCTCATCTATAGTTTTGTAGAAAGGGTGTGAAGCAGAGGAAGATCCTAGCTTTATATTATCTGGTATTCTATTTTCAGTAATGGCGTCTCAGTCAGGTAAGCCATCCAGCCCCTTGATCACCATGTTCTATGCACAGAGAGATCAGTGGACCTATTCCGCATATAGATTAAGTCCCACAAAAGGCACTTTCGTTTTCCTTGCACATTACACCAATCCGAATAAGCTTTAAAAGAACTCATTTTCCTTTTAACGGTTAAACATGATTTTCCATCTTATAATCACTTAGCATAAATTTTATAACGGTAGTGGTGGCTCGTCTTCCTCCAAGGTGGCCCTCCAAGGACTCATCCTCCTTGCACATGGCATTAATCATTAATCGACAACCATCCAACCCATCCAGAGGGTCCTATTGTAAATGAAGCATACATTAATACTCACATTGGTGGCTCTAAAATAGATTATTGAATACGTTTTTGCTTTATTAATTACCATAATAATGTAAAGAAAAATTATTATCATTATCATAATAATTTTTACCACTGCCAAGCCAAATAAAAATTATTGGATTCCAACCTTTGATATAAAAATTACGGGCCGTGTTTTAATGAGATAAGTAAAAATTCTCGGTCAAAGACAATTAAACAAAATTATTGTACTTTTCATCGCATTATTATGAAAACATCGAATTCAATAACAGATATCGAATGTAGATATAATGATTTGACATGAAAATAATATCCCGAGACAAATGAATTTATAATCATTGCACTTTTTCCAGATCAGGAGGAAAATGGCAAGTGGTCCAAATGGGAATAGAAAGCAAAGATGGTCATGATTATTTACCAAGGGAGTAAAATGTTGATTATGCTCTATCAACAATTTGGTGATCAGTGATTTTCAATGGCCGATTACTGTACATATCTGCCACAGGAGTGGATTAGGTGTGGCCCCAGCCTCACTTAAGATGGTGCAGCCCTTGCCATGGGCCCACCTTAAAGTATATTTTCTATATCTATGTTGTCCATCTGTTTTGCCTAAGGCATGAACTAAAAAATAAAGTAGATCCAAATCTCAGTTGGACCATACTATAGGAAACAGTGGTGATTGAAGTCGCACCATGAAAAACTTACAAAGGCTCACCCTAATGTTTCCATGAGTTTTATTTGCCATCCAACCCGTTGATAAGGTCACATAGATGAAAGGAAAAAAACAAATATCAGCTTGATCCAATACTTTTGTCGCTCGTTATCACTTGTTAATGGTTAATCACTACGATTTTTATGGTATGATCCAGCTGAAATTGGGATGTACTTCTTTCTTATGCTCTTGCCCAAAAATAATTTGAAAAAATGAATGAATAGCATGGATATAGAATAATTGCATCAAGTGGGCCCCATGATAAGGCTTCCACCTAATGCCATATGTGGAAGGAACACGGATTGCATACTGACAATGCCAATGGCTAGGTGGGTATTGATTTTTTTTTTTTTGGGTTAGCTTGTTATTACACACCCGTGTCAGTACACACACTTCATGTTAGCCACCCCCGCTAGGGATCGATACCAAGACCTCAAGTGTTGAAATGAGGTATCTCCTCTAAGCCTGCCAGTTGAGCTATGGATCTGGGTGTATTGAACGGTGTTCTGAGAGCCATGTAATGATGAATGCGTTTTTTCCAGGCCATCCATATTTTAACAGCATGGATAAAACACTTACATCATTTATTTTAATTGTTGGTTCAAGGTATGAGCACAAAAATGAGACAAATCCAAATATCAGGTAAACTACACCTCACGAAAATGTTGGTGATTAAACGTCCACTATTAAAAACTTCTAAGGCCACCATAATATTTAGATGGTGTCCAAACTGTATAGATTAGGACCGGAGTGAATTTCGCTTTTATTATGTTGAGTAAACTTTGTTAGGCCCATTGTGAATATATGTGACTTATCCACATTGTCTATCCGTTTTCCATCTCATTTTAGGGTTGAGCCCAAAATTGAAGCATGTTGAAATTTAAGTGGACCACACCACTGGAAGTGGCGGGATTAATGATTTCTACAATTGAAACCTTATTAGGGCCCATAATGATGTTTATTTGTTATCCCATTTGATCGTAAGATCACGCAAACATGGGCAAAAGGAAAATACAAATATCAACTCAATCCAAAGCTTTTGTGGCCCTTAAGAATATTTTTTCGGTGGACATTCGCATTGCTTCCTGTGGTATGGTCCATCATTGCTTGGGATATGCTTCTTTTTGTGCTATGGCCATGAAAGTATATGAAAAAATAATTCAGATCATCTACTTGCTGCAAGTAGGGATTTCTTACTTGATGCAATGTGCTCGGGTTACATCATTACTGTGACGTGGCCTAATCACATTTCAACAAGCAAAAAATCTATGCTTGTGGCAAGTAGAGGATCCGTACTCCTGAAAAAAATGAATGGATAGGTTGGATAAAATACATAAATCATGGTAGACCCCACACAGTTTATACAGTATGCAATCCCATTCGATCGTTGTGACCATAATGAATTGAAAACACAAAATATTTTCAAAACTTTTGATTTTTCACAATAGGTGCTCAATTACCATTATTTACTGTGGTGTGGTTCACTTTTAAGGCATGTTTGGTCCGTGGACTAAAATGGTATGGAATTGTATTAGATGGGATTAACATCATTATTGCACAATGATTGCATGCCCAGAGATACCATGGTATTTTAGCCATTGAAACTCATGTTTTTTTAATAAAATTCTTGCCAGCGAATTAGACCATGCAATTTATGTCATTCACTTGTACACGTACATAACTTAGAATGTCACCTCCAAACGGTGTATATGGATGGATGGAATGGACAAACGCATGCATCAATGTGGGGCAAATATATTGGATTTCAAATACAAGAAAATCTGACCAAATGCAATTCCATCCTCCCAACATTTCTCGTCCTCCCCATATGCTGGATGGATTTTATATGGAACGGATGCAATTCTATCCCACTTAAATGCACCATTAGGACTTCGATCTGCCTCAATTTCGCATAAAGCTTGAAAGAGATGGAAAAATAGATGGACGGCAATCTTTAGCCCAGTCCGATAGCGAGTGGCCATCTACTGGCAGTGTCAGCGGGGAATCCGCGTTCCATGATAGAAGTCACGGCCATGGGACTCTAATTTGTTTCCTGAAAAAGCATTATTAATTAAGGTACGGATGACGAACAGACACGTCAACAGTTTAGATCATCAGATGGTGGACCAATTTGCATAGACAGCCACATCATACTACTCCCGTCCTATGTGTCGGCACGTACGATTCCTTTTGGAGCATTAATTACGGTACGACTACTAAAGTATGTTCCATGGCATAAAGGCAAAAGCTGAAACCGCTTTACCACATGGGATGTCTTTCTTCCCTTCACGCGAATCGTAAATTTCTAAGATAGTTTACCACCGGTTAAGAAAGATAGTTTACCACCGGTTAAGAAAAAGGTTAGGAATCTAGCGTAGTACATGCGGCGCACATGTAAAGAAATACGTATTGTTATATGGAATTTGAAAATTTATTTAAACAAAATAAATTTAAATTGAAAATAAAAACAAAAAATTAGTTTCATGTCATAAGTCACTCAGGTTAAAATTGAATTTGCTTTACTTAGACAGCGTTCCAAGTGTAACGGGTTTTCAAAGTAATCGATCTCTAGGATATAATGATTATGACCTGGTTCCAGTGGTGCACTCACTCTATGCGGGCTCGAACCACTTACAATCTTAACCCGAACTAGAAAATACTTAAAGTATACTTTGAATGTAAAATTGAACTTTTTTTTACCTTTTAAAAATAGATAAGAGAAAGTCTATTTATATACTTTGTAAAGACACTCTTAATGGTATAGAGATACTCTTTCAAAAAGAGTTGTGACTATTGGGTTTAAACTCAATTGGTGCAACCCTTAAGCTTAAAATGATAATTTTTCAAAACAAAATATGAAAGGATACAACCTTTCGGACTTGTGTGAAAAGACACATCAATAGGGCACGTACTCACCTATTGCCACGGCAACGACCCGTCCCAATGGAAACTTTGAAACACTAAATTATTTTAAAATACAACAATTCCTTGCATGTTTCAAAATTTATGACATTTCGAGTTAAGATGGAAGAGTTGCGCAATGGTATTGGTGTCACCATATATTTGAACCATCATGAGAGTAAGCAAGATAAGTTTAGAGGAATTAGGTGACACCATAGTCTTGAACCTGATTCTTTTCAATGTAAATCGCAAGTACATGCCACTTATACAACTTTTCCGCTACAAGTGATTTTGTGGTTTGGTACGTTTTGGTCATGTGCTATTACCTGGATTTCATGAGTGCTTTAGAGAATTGGTCTAGATTCTCATAAGAAGTGGCCTCTACCTCCACACTCATATAGGTGAATTCCATCATGTATACACAACAATTGGGTACACCACCAAATATATAGCTATGGACTCATTAAGAGTTCAAAAACTCATCCTTCCTCATTGCTGCTTACACTGCTACACCATAGAAGGGGCTCATTTATATTAGTGCAATTCTCTACCTTGTGTCTTGTTGTTTACCCATTGAACCTATCCCATAGGATCTCTACTTATATAGGTTGGGTTGCCAACATTGGTAGCTCATATATCACGCACAGCCGCATTCCCTTTGATATACCATTGATTAATCTTTTAGATAGTCATTTGGTTAGAAGATTTAAAAGTTTATGCCTCGTGGGCCTTTTACCTCCACCCGACATTGCTCCATTAGCCTTTCACCTATTACCGAAAATTTACTGTTGTTACCTTCCATAGGACTTAAGCCATGTCGTAGTCTCATTGTGGTAGATCATCCTCTCGGACCAGCTATTGAATATCGCTTTGATAAGCTATTTCTCACCAACTAGCTACTAAAAAATGAGCCTATACTTAAACGGATTCCTCCTTCTGCTCTTCATTCAAGTCTTCACTAATTAGGTCCAACCTCTTAAGTTATTCATATCTCAAGCCAACGCATACCAAACTATTTTCTAACCTCGCAGAGTCAAAAATTACGACACCATCATGCAACAAATACTGCCCAATACTTTTATTGTGATAGTTGTCATATCACCAACTCTAAATATAACCAATTTTCCTAGTCTTGAATGCACTCTTACCATTCAACTAATTTCACTAGCCCACTAATTAACCAACTGATGGTAAAGTCAATTGAACTTATTGTATCTATAGTACAAAGTGGCTGGGGTAATCTGTCATGTTACAACTAAAATAGAGTATAACCTTCATATAATCATATTATAATATTATCGTGTTATCACATGTTCCCTGACACATAAAAGGTTCACCAATTTATCAATTAGTGATTAGAATTCAATACAATCACCGGATATTTGGCAACCGAATATGGAGGAGAAATGTCCAACTTCATTATCAAGTTTCTTAATCGACAGATTGAACAATGGGCTCTATAGGTGTATAAGTTTGGCCATTAGAAAATTATACATTTGTTGATGGTAAAACAATACAGTTCATCAAATAAACTTACAGTCTCATATGAATATCAATCCCAAATGTCCAAATCTAGCCTCCAGTGAGAATATAATATAGTCTAAAAATCTCATTTATCCAACAATCATCTTTTGAATTCAGACCGCTAATAATTTTCTTTCTAACCATTTATTTGATGGCTATCAATTAGATCATTAAAACATGTAATCAATTTGATTCCAGATATCTTGTCTCTAAGACCTACATGATGCCAATGTAACACATGTGCATATTGATCCATAACATTCATCATATAGCTTTCTTGGTACAAACCTTCAATTCTTTTGTCAAATACCCCCAATTTCATATTTAGCCTCGATAGATATATTTATGGCTTACCTAATAAACATATTGTTGATCTCCTTTGACCCGCTCGGTATCGTGGTCAGTCGGAAACTTCATCATGAGATGATATGTTGACACGACTGCTCAAAAAGTCTTGAGGAAAGGTCGTTCGAGGATGACATTGTAGACGGATGAACGGTCGACCACCAGGAAGTTGATCATGGTCGTTGATTGGTTTTGCCATTCTCCTGCGGTGACCGGAAGCTGAATTGACCCTTCCGAGGTGATTTTATCCCCCACAAACCCAAGTAATAGGGTCTTGATAGGTCGAAGTCGGGACCTTTCAATCCTCATTTTGTTAAACACTTCGGCGAAGAGGATTTCTATTAAGCTACCAGTGTCCACCAAAATTCCAAACACTCTGCGGTTGGCTATGGTCATAGCCACCACCAGTGCGTCGTCATGGGAGTGTAGACACCTTGGGCATCCTCTTCGGTAAAGGGTAGATCGCAAGGTATCATTCTCTGCTCCTTTGGAGGTCTGTTAGTGACACAAATCTGGTGTTTTGAGCCACAGTAGCTGATACTTCGGGCGTGAGCTCTCGAAGCTCTGTTTTAATCGTCTCCCCTAGCGAGTCCGATAAAGATAGTATGGATTTATACAATGACTTCGTTGTTAATAGGTTGCTCGTTTTTTAAGTCAGTCTGTTCTTCTCTTTTGGTGATGTATTCCTGCAAGTGTCTGTTGCGAATAAGAGGTTCAATTTCTTCTTTCATATCAAAGCAGTTGCCCGTTGAATGGCCATGGTCACAATGGAAATGACAATATTTCCGCTTGTCTCGCTTGTCGGCGTCAAATTTCATCTTGTTCAGCCACTTGAGAATCCGTTTGTCTCGAACTTCCATAGACCTGCTCAAGCGTCATGTTGAGAGGGATGTATGAGCTGACTCTGTTCTTGAGTCGTCTGCCCAAACGTTAGCATCTAAGAGGTTCGTCGTCTTTCCTCCTCTTGTTGTTGTTAGTCAAGGTCAACTCCTCCTTGGTTGAGCTTTCCTTGTGCCGAGCCGCCCTTCGTAGGTTAGTGACTTACTCGGCGTTGGAGTATTTATGGGCTTTGTTAATGAGGCCAACCATCATCCTAGGACTTTTGTCGAGCAAAAAGTGAAACATTCCTTCTCTTATATCTCCCATCATGGCAGGGAAAGCAATTTCCTTTGAATGTATTTGCACTTACATCGTTTCCAAGTTGAAATGCTTGATGTAGTCTTTGATCAGCTCGCCTTCTTTCTGAATGATATGGAGGAAGCGGGAAGTCAGTTTGAGGCTTTCTTTCCCCCTGATGAAATTGGTGATAAAGACTTTGCTGAGCTGCGTGAAAGAACTAATTAATTATGGCTTCAGTTGTCGAAACCACTACCAAGCTGCTCCTGCTAGGGTTAGCAAAAATGCACGGCACATGACCGCAGTTGATGCGCCATGCAATTCCATCCAAGCCCTAAAAGATTTTAAGTGCTTGGCAGGATCAGTGTTCTTGGAGTACGGGGCGATCTGAGGCATACGGAACCTCGGTGGCGCGTGGATGATGTCGGCAGCGAACGGAGGCTTGGTTTATTCTAGTATTACCACCACTGAGGTCGGCTTCCCAGGGGTCGGGACATTCAATCGGCAAGCTCTTCGTATGTCGCCGATCTGAACTTGCAGGTCATTGAGCTCGGCTTCCCAGGGGTCACCGCTTTCAGCTATGGCCTCAATGGCTGTCTCGGGTGCCTTGTCATGCTTATTTTTTCCAACTCGTGACATAGATCGAAGGCTGCCAGCGCGGCGGTGCCAGATACTTGAGAAGGTACTGGCCTCGATGTTCTGAGTTGCCGACTCTTGTGGGAGACGACGACCCTTAAGCTTAAAAAGACAACTTTAAAAAAAAATAAAAAATGAAATGATGTAATATTTCGAACTTGTGTGAAAAGACACATCTATAGAGCACGTGATCACCTATGGCCATGACCACGACCGGACGCAAATTTCCTGCGAAAGCCTTTTGTAGGAAGTTCCTGTGTTAGAAGCCAGGTGGGGGCCACTATCATATTTGTGAGAAATCCTCTCCGTCCATCCATTTTTTGAGTTCATTTTAAGATATAAGGCCAAAATTGAATAGAATCCAATGCTCAACTGTGCTAAAAACACGATAAATGAACGTCCGCAATTGAAATACTCGTAGGGTCAAAAAAGTTTTGAATCATTTTATTAATTGTGTTTTCAATTCATCCTAGTACGAATGACGTTATTAACGGTATGAACGGCATGTAACATCATGGTAGAACCTAGGGAGGTTTCAATGGTAGAAATTTCCCAAACGACCTTTTCCTTTAGTACGGTCAACTTGAGTCTTGTATCCTTCTCAATTTTGGTTTCATCTCCTTGAATGAGCTCACAAAAATGGATGGACAGAGTGTGTTTCTGAAAAACGTCATGGTGGACCCCACCTAAGTTTCAAGCGCACATACTTTCCATCCAAATGAAAATTTTGAAATACTAAATTATTTTAAAATACAACAATCCAGACGGTCCAATTCACTGAAAAATTAGCTGGGGGGACAATCCAAACATTACATTGAGAAGCTGACAATCACCATCTGATTTTCGCTTAGAATTTGAACCAGTCTCTTTCTTGCCATCCGTTTGATGCCATAAAATGGACGTTTATGGTTTCTTGATAAGTGTAATCTTGTAGATATGATCCATCTACAATGCGCCTTGGCAATTTAGATGGACAAGATGGTCCGGATAGATATGCATCAGTGTCACGTGAAGAGAATAAGTCACCGCGGTGAGATACCTATGTGGCTTGGGAGAGGATTAGGTGCGGCCACGGCCTCACCAAAGACTGTGCGGCTCTTACCGTAGGACCAACCTTGATATATGTGTTCTATATCCATGCCGTCCATCCGTTTCTTCAGGTCATTTTAGTCCTTGAGCCCAAAAAGAAAGCAGATAGAAATCTCAGGTGGACCATACTATAGGAAACAGTGGTGATTGATCATGTCAAGGACCGCACCGTCTCCAGTGAGGCCGGGGCCGCACCGACGCGGATTAGCTACTGACATTTGAGCAGCGACAGCTGAAGTGACGTCACCAAGTTATACGGGAGGTGTATGTGTTGTATCCACACCATCTATCCATTTGGATATCAATTTAGGACACGACCCATAGAATTAGTCAGATCCAAAGCTCGAATGGACCCCACCACAGAAAATAGTGGAGAGAGTGGCGCCGACCATCTAAAATTTTTAAGGGCCACAAAAGTTTTCCATCAAGCAAAGATTTGGGTTTTCCATTCTTTCATATCTGTCTTAACTTATGAGCAGAAATTTCAAGGTCCTTATTCTTACCCGGGTGGTAGACTCTCTAGAGTTTCAACTCCCGGTCAAGGGTTCGAGCACCCATGGCTGTTGAAATTCAACCTGTCACTCTCTAATCGGCGTTCGGGCCGCACCTAGTCGGGCGCTGAGCTGATTGGGTACTACCCACTGCGACCTAGAGCTAGAGACGGACGGTCCTGTCATGATATCTGTGGGGGCCACCGTGATGTATATCTTCCATCCACACTGTCTATCCATTTTGACAGATCATTTTTGAGGCATAAGCTCGAAAATGAGAAATTTTGAAGGCTCAAGTGGACCACACCACAGGAAGCAAGCAGTAGGGATTGAATTCTTTCGGTTGAAAACTTCCTAGGCCCACGGCGATGTTTATTTGCCATCCAACCTGTTCATAAGGTCACATATACCTATAAGAAGGGAAAACATAAATATCATCTTGATCCAAGATTTATATGCCTAAAAAAGTTTTCAACGGTGGGAGTCAATCCCCACTGCTTCTCCCCGCGGTGTGATACACTTGAGTCTTCAATCTGCCTCCTTTTTGAGCTCATATCCTAAAATGCTCTGTCAAAATAGATGGACGGCGTGGACGGCACATATACATAACGGTGGGCCCCACAGATATTCTAACAGCACTATCCGTTTCTAGCTAGGTCCTGGTGGGGGTATTAAACAACTACTCTCCAATCTGCGCCCCCGCCAAATCCGCTCCCCTCTGGCGACATGAATCCCTGCCCTTCGCACATGTGCCATGCGCCGTGTGTGTGTAGGAGATCTTGAACGTCCAGATATTTAACGGATCCGGACTGGCAAATGACTCGAAGGGAGTAATGGAAAGAACGATCTTGATAGAACGCAGGCAGGGCCATACAAGTACACTCAATTAGCTGGTTGGACTTGTTTTTCTAACCACTCATTTTTCTGCTACAATTTTGACCTCTCAGATAAGTGTACCAAAGTTATTTTTACTTCCTAGCATGTTCAAAGTGCATTCTACGTGACGAGTGGCTCAGATTTCTGACAAGTGTACCATCCGATGGTTTATCCAGTGGTAACTTTCACCTACTTACATGTGGGGTCCATCGTTGAAATAGACCCTAGAAACTATAGAGCCTAGGGTCATTAATGACATGCTACGGGTGCTTTCTATGTTTGTCAGAGCATGGACTTTGATTCGATTTGCTTGCCTATTTTTGACGGTCCACCTGTAGTGTAAGCTGTTAATGTGGGCCCTTCATTTTGTGTTTTCTATTTATATGTGAATCGCTTGAGAATAATATCAATGAGAATACAGGTGGGCCCCACTTGACATGTGCCATTGTCTGAAAATCAGGCCAGTTCTGTCATCTGGTGGACCACACGACATATCAAAGTCATACTCGTGGGACGTGAATTTCCTGCAGGAGCTGTTGCTGGATCACGTGCAGCGAAAAAGGTCTGTGGGGCCCACCGTGATTCGTGTTTGACATCCCCTCCGTCCATCATTTGCGCTGGCCATGTTGGAACGTGAGCCGTAGATTCAGGCCCATACGAAACTCCAGTGATCCACACCACAGGGATGGAGATTGCCCACAATAGAAACCTTCATGAGGCCAACCAAGGTCTTAAAACAGGATGTCATTTGGTTTCCCTTCATTCCGGTGGGACCCACCTTATGAACAGGTTCTAGGAAGGTTTTAATGGTAGGAAGCAGACTAGATTTGATTAGGTGGGACCCGCCTGCTATCATTGAGAGATGGCCCCATAAAGCATGTTTGAAAGTAGTTGGAATGAGTACATGACCGATCAAATCAGACCTGTCATCCTTTCATCTCATCACCGACGTACAATAACTTTCAAACATGCTTTATCTGGTCATATCAAAGCCGCATATTATTTAATCAAAATCTCACTAACTGGGCCACACCAAATTAGCCCACTAGAGTTTTGGATGACCTTATTTTTTCGGGTCACATCCAAAATAAGGGCGATGATGATCCAACATCCTAACATCTTAAAATAAGGGCGACGATGATCCAACATCCTAACATGAGGCTGGCCTAATTAATTAAGATAAGGCTTAGACGAAGATGATGATGTGAATCATAGCATCAGGCAGTGAAAATAATGGACGGCGTGTATGTCACTACCATCACGGTGGGCCCATTGAGCTTTTAGTGACACGGGCCCACCACAACTGTTGTAGGACATTCGCATCCATACATGTGTCGCCAGTTCAATGAACACTTTGGCCAGCATAGCAAATTATGGGCGGATCCACCGGACCAATGACAGGGATCTCGCGCACAGGTGCCGCATCAGCACGTGTGAGGTTTCAATTGTGACATTTCCTTCTGTGTGGCCCAATTGAATTTTGGATCGTCCTGCTTTTCGAGTCTACCACTTAAAATGATGTGGCACAAATGATGGACGGAGTGGATGTCACACAAGCATACCTCACTAGCCCCCATCAAGTTTTTAATTGCACGGGCTTCCAACAACTGTAGGAAAAGTCAACTACAAACATGTGCGGCCCACCCAACAACCACCTCTGCCTGATTTTCAACACACGACACATAAACGGTGGGACCCATCAGACCGACCAGGACCTTAAACACACGTGCCACATTAGCACGTGCCAGGACTGTAGGACTCTCTTTATATAAACGAGCCAGTCCCTCTCCTAAAAGAGGCCATGGAGCCTGACTCACTTAGACTTCTGATATGGAGCCTTTTCTCCGTGTTTGGCTTCCTGATTTTCATCTTTCTACTTAGAAATCTCACAAAATCAAAACACGGGTCTTCTCCTCCCTTATCTACTAAACCTACATCTTGTATTACAAGGGATCTCAACGTCGAATCATTACGGTCCGCCACCGATGATTTTAGTACGTTGAGCTTGATCAAGATCGGCCACTCAGGTGAATTCTTCGCTGGCTTTTTAAACAACGGAACGGATAAGATCGTCGTTAAGAAGGGTGTTGTAGAGGATCTGAAGAGAGAACTTGAGCTGTACATCTCCCTCAGTGATGCTACATGCTTCGTACCGTTGATTGGTTATTGTGGTGAAGATAAAGAGAAGCTTTTTTTGGTTTATGAATTCATGGAGGGTGGAGATCTTGCAACGGTCCTCACATCCAAAGATCGGCCGCTTCCGTGGATCGTAAGGCTGAAAATCGCCGTTGAGGTGGCCGATGCATTGCTCTTTCTCCATTGCACTTGCAGTCCTCCTGTCCTTCACAAGTAAGTGTTTGTGTGTGTTTTATAGTATTTTAGTGAGGTTTGTTAATTCCACACGTGTGTGGGAACTGCACGTATGCACACGTGCGCATGTTTTACAATTTGCCATTTATGTGAAATCTTAGCTTTTCATCAGGTGAGCTACATTAGATATTCTGGTATAAAAATGAGACCATTTCACTCATCAGGTTGGCCACAGAATATCAGAAGAAATGAATGGCCATAAAAGATTTTAACCATCAATCTATTTCGTATGCTGTGGTTCACCCGATGAATGGAAATGTCTTACTTTTTAGGTGGAAGATCGGTTTGAAACCTTATGGAAGGCTTAAATCTCACACACATGTTTCATATTTGCACGTGTGCCCATTTGTAGATGTGTACTGCTCTACATGCTTGTGGAATTAGCAGGCCTCAAATTTAGATTTAACAGTCTTGATTTCATTTGAATTAAAAATTTAAAAAAAAAAAAATCAAAATTGGAATGTTTCTAAGATGAATTTACACCTTTGGTTCCTGATACAATGATTTTTGCTGTTAAAAATAGAAAATATTGGGTACGTTCCGTGTGCACCGAGAGTCAGTGCGCACATATCTCTCACCGTCGAACAACAGTCAAGGGGTTGGATAATGGGAATCCCAACGTAGATTTCCAAATGGAGTTTTGAAATTTTAAAAGTGGAAATTTTTATATATTCCCGCCAACTGCCTTTAATTTGTTGAAGATAATGCGCGCATTGAAGTCTCCTTCACTCCTTTGGAGTGTCCTCAACTTTTCAAGTGGGAGTGATAAACGGCCCAGGACTTGCAAAGTATACCCGGGTTCTGACAAGTGGGGCCACGGTTTTATAATCTAGACCGTTGGGATGTTGCGTATCACTGTGGATGGACCATGCCCAAAAAATCTCCTACATTGGAAGATCCTAACCACCAATCTTTTACTTTTTTTTCAGTTGAACGTCTTAACCGTCTATATTTAGGCCACAAATTAACGGGTTAGGATTTATCTATTCCAGTGATATTTGGGGCACAGTCCATCCAAGGTGGTTAATATTTTTTATTTTAGTTTTTTTGTCACTGGCCAATCACCACCGTACTTGGCGATGTAGGTGAATCTCGACCATCCAATCCATCCGATCGTCCATACCATCAATGACCTACGGTCCAAAACCCCAAACCATTGGAGAACACAACTGTCCGATTGATAGAATTTTCGACTTCGAATGTGGGCCATTCATCATCTCGGTGACCAGAGATATTCAGATTAAGAATGCGGAAGTGTACTTATGATTTCTGACCGTCCGATCTTGATGGATGATTTTCACTAGGCGGAATCACCATATGGAACGAATAAAGCGACAGACCACCATCCTTGCAAGTGGTGGGCCCCACATGTGATAACTGCCGGATCATGAGCAGTTTATTCAGAGTGTACAGCAAAAAATCAGGAAGCCAATTACAGTTATAGCTGAGCAGGATCTGACCCGAACACACCCAGATCCATGGCTCAACTGGCAGACTGAGCGGAGATACCTCCTTCCAACACCTGAGGTCTTGGTATCAATCCTTTGGGGGGGGGGGGGGGGGGGGTGGCTAACATGGAGTGCGTGGGTAGACCCGGACCGATGGATCTGTGGCTAACATGGAGTGCGTGGGTAGACCCGAACCGATGGATCCGTCTGACTTGTTCGAACCGGTCAGATCCGATTTGATCTAGTTGAGTAGTATAAATAAATTATTATTTTTTAACTTTTACTCCTCTTTTGCTCAAACGGTTCTAGCACGAGAGTCTCCGGCTTGACTTGACTTAGTCCTGTCCGAATTGACTGAACAATCGACCAGACAGACTCGACTCGATCCAACTCGGTTTCCCTGACTGAGTCGAACTTAGTTCAGAGCAAGCCAACAAGAAATTGGATTGGATCAAGTCAGCCCTACTAGACTCAATCCCGGATTGAATCAAGTTCAAGTCAGGTTCTTAGAAAAATAAAAATTGAATACCCAATCTAGTTTGACTCGACTAGATGCTCACCTCTAATCACAGTTGATAAAATGGGCTGGGCCTAGCCCACTCAAAATCAAACGGCCCAATCAATTCCAAAGGGCCCACAACATCACCACCACCAGATAATTACAACATAACATGCTTTCCATTTCCATGCAGTGATGTGCAGAGTAGCAGCATCTTGATGGGCCCGAACCAAGAAGCGCGGCTCGGGAGCCTAAGCCGAGCCACACGTGTGGAACACGAAGAGCTACTGAGTCACGACGTGTGGTGCTACGGAAAGCTACTGATGGACCTGATCTCGGGCCTAAATGTGAGCAGTGGAGATGATCCATATTCCCAAAGATGGTTACAGAAGGTAATGGCTTGTCCGGACCGAGCCAGCTTGATCGGCTTGATGGACCCAACCCTCATCATGGAAGAAGATCTAGCTGAAGAGATCATCGGAGTAGTGACCATCGCTAAGGCTTGTATGAGTCAATCGAGCTGGATCACGATGAAGTTGGTGCGACAGGCCATAGGCCATCCAGCCCGTATAGCTGATCAGGGTTGTGGGTCCCAGCTTGGATCCTCTGATCTTAGCCACCCAACCCTCATCAGGATGAATGGTTATGATATAGAAAGCAACATACATTAACATTATACAGGAATGCTAGATAAAGTGTGCACAAAATCTGGCCTTTGATCATTTTATTTGGTGGTGATTCGGGTATGATACAGCGTGCCACACGTGCCCATGCGGCACATGTGTGAGAGATTAAAGTCGACCATCAACCACGTGCAGTGCCCTTGCCCAGAAACCAGGTGGGTCCACTCATCAGATGGGTAACAAATTAATGTGTTTCGAATGTGGATACACAGCAATTATTTATAACAATCCATTTGTTTTTTTTACAAAAGTGTGGCCCAGATGAAGAGTGGACCGCCCCACCTTTTTTGCCAGGGGAAAATCCAACATGGAACGTGCATGATGAACGGCCTGGATCTCATTCTTGTCTGCCATGTTGACGCATTTCAACCGTTTTTAATTACATTCTCTTGTTTATCAGCATCATTTGTGATTTTTTTTGGGGATTGGTAGAAAGATAGGGAGGATTAACTGCAGAGCTCTGTAAATGGGTCAGGCTGGCCAGTCAGACTTTTAGGCCAAGCCCAATTTTGGCTGGAATACTCGGCAGGGGGTCAAGCCCAGGTTGATATTTGAAGCCCATTTATTAATCATGCCGCGCTCAGGCTATTCTAAGAGCCCATCAGTCAGGCCCACGTAGGCTTTCAAGGATTTTTTTTATTTTTTTTGTTTGTAATATGGCATGCATGATGGCTAATGAACGTCCCAAATTTGCACAAAAGTCAATGGCCACGCTCGGGGCTGCAACCTAACCCATGTGATGATGTCTGTATCAAAAGTTATAACTCTTTTATAATCAAAACTTTAAATAATAAATTTTTTATATTTGGAATGAATTTTTTCAAATTAAACACATTAAGAAGCTACTTACATCATGTTTACGTAGGATTGAGTATAAATCTAACGAACTACTTCTAGTTTGTTTGGGCTTCTTTTGATCCAATCATGCCAAGAATATAACTAATTACGTAAGTCCAATGTAAATTGTTGGTGATTTTCCTTCTACCCGTTTATCTTTCTCATCCATGATTTCCCCATCAGGATTATCTAATTTATTGACGTGGCATGTTTATATTCGGCCCCACCTAATAGTTGGCCTGGATGTCATACACGTGTTACTTGTTGGCACGTTGTTTCATTAGCTTGCACGAGAATATTTATACGGTAACAGAAAGCATATTGCATTGGTCATATGGCCGTTTAGCCGGTGAGATTGAGACTGCTTTGGGCTTTGTGTTTCGAATGATAACAGTTCCAACGTATCGTATCGGCATCACATTTCGGCGTTTGTTGTCTTTTTCCAATTCCCTTTTCTTTGACTTCGATTCTGCTGTCCATATCCTGGTCTCTCATAGGAATTGATGGATAATCTGTACTGTCTATGTGGTGGACCATGCAGCGCATGGGCAACTGCTCAAGTTTCAAACCGAGGGACCGGTCCTATCCATCTTATCATCAGTTTTCAGATGGATGGTCATGAATAAACTATTTCGATGGGGAAGATCAGGCCACTAGGATTGTCCCGATGAGAACGAATCTATACTGTTTCCCATTAATCTTGGTGGCCCACTAAAGAGATGGCACAGATCATTTTATCGTACGGTCATGTCGGCCCATTTAGGTTGTGATATGGACCATCCAAACGGTGGGGCATGATTGGACCGCTGTGCTCCGAAATTGTTTGATTCGAGGATCCTAGTTATCTGATTGAGCGCAGTATTTCCGCATTTAAAAAGGGACCATTCTCATTTCTAACCGTCTATGTGCGGACCACTGACAAAAATGATTAAATAGTATAATCTCACCGTTGGATCGCAGTGATCTTCTGCTCATGACTCATGGACCTGATGAAGTGCTAGATCAGCCGTTCCGATCATAAGATATTATGTAGCCTGCATCTCTCTCTCTCTCTCTCTCTCTCTCTCTCTCTCTCATTACTCCAACCTTTACATCCTTAACTAACTCCATCAACGGTTTTCATGACATCGAGCCGTTGGTTTTCTTTTTTTTCTTTTTTCGTAATTCCATAAAAAAGGAGGGGTATCTTTAAAACATCCACACTATAAAAAGAAAGCACCCTCAACATGGCCTACAGATATACACCGAAGTAACCGTCTATACCCCTTCGCTACCAAAAATGGCACCTCTCGACTTCTCAGTGCAAATCAACGGCCCAGAGCTCGTTGGGCCCCACACATCAACGCCTCGAGAATTCAAGTATCTATCCAATATAGATGATCAAATGGGCCTGAGAAACCACATACCCTTCATCCATTTCTACCCTACCAATGCCACTGGGACCGATCCAGTCCCGATCATACGACGAGCATTGTCGATGGCCCTCATTCCCTACTACCCGATCGCAGGTCGTCTCAGGAATGCCGAGAATGGCAAGCTCGTCGTTGATTGCTGTGAAGAAGGTGTGATCTTCCGCCAGGCCAATGCCAATGTTACACTCGCTCAGTTGCACGAGATCGATGGTGGATTGAAGCCACCGTTCCCTCAGTGGGACCACTTTCTTGTTGATGATATTTGGGGCAGCTTCTCCATCGTCGATTCTCCATTGCTTCATATGCAGGTAATTGGTGATATCCTCACACATTGTAGTTTCTTCAAGGCCAATGGCCCACCCTGGAAAAATAGGGGTCCACCAGCCCGTTGCTTTTCAGATCAGGCCCCTTCTTGCCAATTAGGTGGGCCACATTCATCACAAGGCTACAATTTGTGAGGAGATTGACCTTTTTTACCCCTTTGTTTTGTTGCCTCTTTAAAATGATCTCATTTCATTTTTGTTAGCAGTAATGATGTAATAGAGATCACGTCTTAGGGTGCGTTTGGTTGTACCAATATCATGATATTTGCACCAAATTAGATTGTGATTGGTCCTGAATTATCATGAAATTTCATGATATTTAGTGCAACCAAACGTGCTCTTATATAAATTAGGTCGCATTTGGTTGGACCAAATACCATGAAATGTTGATAACGTTTTGTACCAAATTAGACTGATTAATCAATTCATGATATTTGGTGGAGCCAAACGCACCCGTCAAAACACGATAATTTGAGTTGAACCAAATACCTAGGTCGAGTGTTTTTTTTTTTTTTTTCTTCTTATAATATTTAATAGATAATATAATAAATGGAGAATGATCCAGTAGTGTCGACTATAGAGCAGTAGATTAGCCGTAGAGTTAAGTATGTGTGGGGCCCACTTGGATGTGTGTCAGACATCCAATCATGCATCAAATGTTCTCTGTCGAGAAATGGGACACACCAAAATTCAGCCAGATCCAAAATTTAGGTGGGCCACACCATCAGAACCAGTGTAAAATCATCCATATAACCTCTAAATCACGCCGCATGTCCCCTGTGTTTCCAATGGCCTAATTTTTGGGCTCTCCCTTCATCCACGTAGGCCTCACCCAATCAACGGATTCGATGTTGTATAAATAACATGATGGCCCCCATATAAAAACCTATGGTAAGCATCCCTTCTCGACCGTTTCTTGTGTAGCCCAAATGAGTTACGGATCAAACTGATTTTAGGCCTATAGAACTAAAATTGAGAGGCACATACAATGGACGGGTTGGATTTCATGTAAACATCACAGTGGGGTCACAGATTTGACACCATCATAAATTTTATATGAGAGAGTACTATAAGTTATAGTGCTCCTAATTGTATTGGGACATTTAAAGAGCCAAATCCATTGATCTGGATTGTTCATTCCGTCCGATGCACATTTCATGAGCAACAATGGAAAAATCACACCGATCCGACAGATTTTATCAATGTCATTTAATATGGACGACCAAGATTATTTACACAAAACAGGTCAAATCAACAATTTGATCTATATATCGGCTAGGGACCATCATCGATTGCTTTTTATTTTAAAGAGTTGGTTTTGTTAGGCAACCGTGACCCATCCATTGATTTGGAAAAGGATGGGTAAAGAGAAAAAAAAAAAAAAAAAGGCCAAATCAAGGATGGAATAGATCACCCGATCAGTGTTATTTTCGGATGGTAGGCCTTGAGATGTGTTCTCCACTTAATGAACAGTTCGGATCGATTGATTGGACTGTCCAAGAGAATCCACTCAACTAGGAGCACTATATCTTAATAGTTCTCTCAGAGCACTGGAGCATTTCTCAATAAATATTGAGCCCGACAAATGGTTGGGATGGTTCTAGCCGTCTGATCTATGGCCCTCAAAGCAACGGTAGAAACCAGAAATGTATATCAGAAAACTATTTAGGGAATTTCAAAAAAAAAAAATAAAGGTGATAGATATAATTGTCCAATAGGTGTGAATTTTGAAATATGTGCCATCCATGATAGGCCCCAAAAAATGAATGAACCTGATCAGGATGATGAGTGGGGCCCACTTGAGTACCATCGCCACAGGCCCACAAGATTACTTAGCAATTGCCCGTGTAGCGAACTTATTGTGGGCACACATCCCTAGTAGAAATGGGCCCCACACATCGACACACCAACCATTTAATGCATACACCTTGCCTTGTAATTAAAAGTGGTGTTCATTTTTGCCGATAAAACCTTCAGTGATCTCAGAGCTTTATAATGCTCCTGGTTGTATCGGGTAACTTGGACAGTTCGATAATCAATCTAGGCCGTTCATTAAGTCTAGAACATATTTTAAGGGTTAACGTCTAAAAAGAAGCCTTATTGGATGATCAAACCCATCCTTGCTTTGTCCTCATTTTTCGTGGCCATCCTTTTCCCCGCGGATGGACGGATGATAAGGATTTCCTAACAGTAGTGATTCTTTACCATCATAAGCAATCCTTGATGGTCCATCAAATAGATGGTCTGAAATTGTTGATAATTTTTTTTTTTACAAATAATATTGATCGTCTATATTAGAGGTCGCTAATCAGATGGTTAGTACTGTAAGATAGGTGTGATATTTGCATGGTGGCCCATAAATTGTGTGGTGGACATAGTGGACGGTCTAGATCAACCGATCTTTTGACTAACGTTCGGTGCCTTGTCATTGTGTTCTTTCCAGGTCACCCGGCTTGCTTGTGGGGGGTTCGTACTCGCGTATACATTCAACCACTGTGTATGCGATGCGTATGGCGCCCTCCAGTTCGTAACGGCCGTATCGGAATTCGCCCGAAACCCTAACCGACACGCCTCCTCTTTCCTCCCCTCCTGGGGCCGCGAAATCCTCGCCCCACGCTCCCCGCCCCGCGTCTCGTACCGGCACCCGGAATACGACACTGATACAACGTCCGAAACGCCCGCCACCGGCGCAGATTTCAAGCGCCTCGCGCAGATCTCCACCTTCTTCTCCAACGCCGACATCTCAGCCCTCAAGCGCCAGATCAACGACCGTCGATGCCCCACCTTCGACGCCGTAGCCGCCTGCCTCTGGCGGGCCCGGACCCGAGCCCTCGCTCTGAAAACCATTACGAAACTCCTCTTCCCGATCGACACGCGCTTCCGCTACCATCCCTCGCTGCCGGATGGATACTACGGGACTGCGGTGGTCTTTCCCTGCGCCGTAACGACGCCGGAAGCGCTTTGTAACGGCCCGATACGTTATGCTGCGGGGCTGATATCGGGCGTGAAGAAATCGGTTGTTGGAGACGAGTATCGGAAATCGGTTTTGGATTTCATTGACGTGAATGGGCGGAGGGGGTTCTGTTCGGAGGGCGCGTTCGTTGTGTCGGACATGAGCCGGTTGCGATTTGCTGACGTGGACTTGGGGTGGGGCCCAGGGGTTTATGGTGGGCCAGGGAGGGCTGGGACTGGGATGGTGCCTGGTATGGTGACATCTGTCATCGGACATAAGGATGAAAGAGGGGTTGAAGGGGTTTTGGCTTTGGTATCTTTGCCGCAAGGAACGGTGGAGATGTTTGAAAGGGTGATAAGGGAACAGATACGGAGGGTGGAGGAGATTGACGATACTGCCCCTGTAATGGTGCCGTCTGCTCTTTAGCGTGGAGCAGCATTTCTGAGGGTATGTTGGTAAAGTGGGTTTTTGCCTTTATGATGTTTTTATCTGAAAAGTTGGAATAATGTGCACATGTAAAAGATACCGTTTTAATATTACCAGTCAAGTTAACTTTGTAATGCCACGTGTACTAATCATTAGTGCCTGCGTATCAAGCATCAGACCCTGCCAGAGTATCAAATAACTCCCAGTGAAAAATTTTGACAGTCAGATAGAGTGGATGGATGATGCATATGTACACAAAAAAATTGTAAAATAAGGTGAAATTCAAATTTAACCATTCAAATGGTGGGAGCAAATTGTGATGGTTTACAAAGGAACAACTATGCTGAAATGATGTTATATATAGTCAATTAGTTGATATTTAGGGCTTGTTTGGCCAGGTGGATTGGAAGGGATTGAATGGTATTAGGGTGGATGGCATGGATTTCAAGGTAGTTAGGATTGCTATATCGTTTGGCCCATCCCTTCCGATCCCGCAAACCAAACACGTCCCAGGCAAATTTGAATGGACTAAGGTGGATTGGATGGGATTTAAAAGTAATGATAGTGTTGTCAATGGATTGTCTTAAGATCCATGGGATTGCTATATTCCGGGATCAGATTGCCCAGTCTGTTTGGCACACCCGGCCAATATGGGGATTTAACTTCCAATCCCTTCTAATACCTTCTAAGCCTCCCGGCCAAACGGGCCCTTAATGGACAATCAACACGTGATATTGAGAACGCGTGGAGGGTCCATGACTTAAGAGGAGCAAATTCAACCGTAGACACGTTTTAAAATCATGATCCCATCACATGGGTGGCTGACAGCCCGCATGTGACTGTTTGATTGTAATAACCCAAATTTGTATAATAGTTTATACACATTTGTACTCTCACAAAACCGTGACACGTGGAATGTAGTAGACATCTAGATACATCGTTGATTATAGAAGAGTATATTCACCTATTCTTTTAGGGGTGTAATTAAATTTCAAGGACGAAATTTTTATAAAGGTGGTAGAATATAATGACCCGATATTTTGGTACATGTGCACGTACATACATATACATTCATCTTAGCATATATGCATCCACCCATGCATCCATGCATACTTGCATCCTTCAATTTATACAAGATGTGGCCATTGATATGGATCGATTTGTTAGTGTAAACCATTGAATTAAATTGTACTATTTGGTGTGTATATATGTATATGTGTATGTGTACTCCCTTCACTTGTACGCTTGAAATCATCCGTTCATGCATTAACTAGCTCAAATTTAGTTACGAATCACACATTAAACTCATCCGTTCATTCATCGTACAAGGTATGTGATCATCTATTCATTCATCCATTTTTAAACTTTAGTTCAATTTATTAAATCATTAATCTAGACCATTAACCCAACGATCTATTTATTTAATTCATATATATATATATATATATATATATATATATATATATATATATCCCTAAGTTAAATATGAAAGTAACCGTACATTAACTTATACATCAAATTGGACTCATAACTGTCTAATTATTTACTTATATCTCAACCATCCAACCATACATTGTACTTGTATCCACCAACCGAGCCACCTAATGGTTAGTTTCCATATTGGTCACAAACACTCGTTACGTGAGATCATGAAAGAGTAAGAGCCGTTGAAATCTATTTTTGCCACTTTAGGATGATCATATGACAATATTAAGCTTATTAGATAGAGTATGTTGAGTGTAAATTAGGCATTAAGTTTCATTCTGATACAACGGTCCAATATTAAGATATTCGCTTGTGTACTAGAGGAACTAAGAGAAACTCAACGTTGTAAGACTTTGTCCACTCAAACAACCAACCTTTAAAAAAAAAAATTAATTTAAATAAAATTTAAAAACAACAAACTCAGCGAGATTTTCTGCCTAATTAACATCTCTTCCCACGTTCTCCACATTGCTTTCCTTTTCCGTGTAATGAGTCTCAGACCCATCGCATCTAAACCACCCATCATCATAGTTGGCCCTAGAGTCATTGAATCCTAGCCATCTTCATCTCATTATTGTGGGACCCACCAAATCTAGGGTCGTCCACTTGGATGGATCCTAAGGAAGTTTCAATGTAGGTTTTTCCTAACCGTTCTTTAGGATATGCGATCCATCGAAGTTTTGGATCTGCCTCATTTTACACCTTATGTCCCATCAGTATAAGATAAAACTTATAATCGGGTGGATTTCTCTTAAACATGTTGGTGGACCCCACTAGCGATTTTTGCAAGAGATCAAGCAAAATGATTCAGCAGGTAATCCACCACTCCTACTTTTCCTCATCTTCCTCATTTTCCTCATTTTCCTCCTTCAAAATAGAGATAGCCACATCATTGCAATGACATGTTACAACAAGTGAATCACCCATCCATCGGGCCATGATCAACATTTCAACTACCACCATAAATTACACAAGCATTATAAGTAAATAATAATATTAATGAATAAATAAATAAGAGAAAAAGAAAAGAAACAGAAGACAGAGAATTTGTGTGTACAGTGGTGAGGTTGAGCATGGGTCTAACCTGCGACGGCGGGGCTCATACAACAAACTAAGATCAGGTAGGTAATCCTACTCATTTATGAACTTTCTAATTTTTATGTATTTCTGAGATTTAATTTTGAAATAATTTTCTTAGATTAATATTATCAGAGTCATTTATACCTGATGTTCATGTTTTCGAATTTAAATATTAATTAAATTTGATGGATTTATAAAGCTCAATTATATTCTAACATTATTTCAAAAAATTAGTTTTATGTGTATTAAATTAAATTCATTAATTTTAGACTTTAATTCTGAGTTAGACTGATTTAAAATATGTTTATTTAGAATGAATATTAATTTCTTTATTTCTGTGTTTAGAGAGAGAGAGAGAGAGAGAGATTTTTAAAAATAATAATAAAAATAATAAAAAATAAATAAATAAAATAAACAATTTATTTAAGTTTATTTTTTAATTAATAAATTTTATAATTTTTTTGAAGATTAAAATTAAATATGAGTTATTCTTAAATTTTAAAATTAATTGATATGAAATTAAATTATTAAAAATAAATTAAGTTCAAATTAATTTATGAATTGTGTAAGTCGGATGTAATATAATATCTAAAGATAAATTTTATTGTTTTATATCAGAATTGTTAAATTTAACTTGGAATTAATTTAAGTTCAAAACTAGAATTAATAACTTAAATTAACTTGCAAAATTTAAGACTTGATTAATATATGTATTTAATTTCATAAGTAATAATTAATTTAATTTATTAATTTAATCTAGATCGAGTATAATTTTAATGATCGATTAATTTAAATTTAATGTATGATGGTTACAATTAAATTACTAACTGGCGGTTTAAATTTAAATTATAATTCTTGGAGTTTAAGAATTAATATTAATTATACTAATTGGGAATCTAAAATTATTTTTAAAGTTGTATGAATTAAATTAATGTAAATTTAAATCTAAGATGACTTTTAAAGTCTTTAGAAAATAAATAATTATAATTCAAAATTTAGTAATTTGATGACTATTATGAACCTTGACTTATATGATTATTTAAATTAATTAAATCAAAATTTAATATGATGAAACTTTATTTATTATTCTAATTTAAACTCTAGTTTAAGTTATAATAATAAAATGATAATGATAATAATAATCTGAATATAAGGTACAAAGAAACCTTTTATAGATTATTAAATAGGAATTTAAATTTCAAATAAATTAATTTGTTTACATTGTAAATAAGTAAATAAATTTAAAAATCAAAATTTTGAGACAAAATCAGTATTCCAACATTTTTCAGGAGTTCCTTTGAAAAATTTTAGCACTATTACAGAAAACAGCTTGATATTTCAGAAACTAATTTTAGACAACATCAAATTTATGCACCTTATATAAAACTTACATCATAGTGTAGAAATTTGATTTATTAAATTGTTTTATTGCTGATTTTAAAATTATTCATATCATTCATACTCCTCTATTGATTATTGAATTGTGAAAAAAAAAAAAGAAGATAATATTAAAAGCAAGTGGGGCGATCGTGTCCCTTGGGTGAGAGACCCTAAAGCCAGCAAGTAGGGCAATCGTATCCCTTGGGAGAAAGATAATAGAACTCATTGGATCCTTCGGAGTCTCATTTGTGTACGGCGTATGAGTAGAATTATGTGCGCGAACATACATGAGACGTACAACTGGAGCAGTAGTCTGACCAGCTAACGTATAAATGGGTCCCTCATCACGAGGTACCGGTGCGTAAGCGTTAATGCAACGTGGCCATCCACTTGGATATGGTGTTATAAGAGATGATGATTATTTAATTTTATAATGGAATTCATGAGAGTATGGCACAATTCCAGGATTGCATTCATGTCATCCTTAAGATTTAATATCTTGATTTGTATTTGAAATTTGAAAAAAAATAATAATATGTATATATATAATTTCATTATTTGCTCATTTGTTATAAATTTAGAATTTTCATATTTGAGTTGAATATAATTGCACGAGCTGTTATACTCACACCCAACATAACAGTGTTTCAGGGTTCGAAGTTTAGTCGGGGCAAAGCAAAGTGAAGATCTAACCATCAGCTCAGTTGTAGTCATATCTTTATTTGTTATGTTAAAAAAAAAAAAAAATTGTATAGTAGGAATTTAGAAGTATGTTTAGATTGTAATAGTTAGGAATTGTATTGGATGAATGTTTGTTTGTTGTAATGTTTTTTTTTTTTTTTTTTAAATGTGGTTGTGAATGTTTGAATTTATGTCATGACCAGGAATTCGGAGTCGGGTCTGGCTAAGTCGGGTACTGAATTTCGGGGCATGACATTGATAGCCTGAACTTTAGAATCCACTTACTAAAAAAATTGATTGAAATTCCCTGGTTCGAGCATGCGATACCAATACCGTCCAATCATTAACTAGATTCAAATTAATACTTAAACCCATACCCACATTCATACCCGGCTGACGTTGGATTGAGTCTGAGTACTCATTGGGCATAGACAGACCATCACCAGCCATTATCCATCATTTCTGTTACAACCTGACTCTGATATTAACCTGTCATACCTCAAAACCCGGATACCTGTAGTTGAATTTAGAGCATGCGAGATAAATCTAATGAATTCATTACTACACGTGTAGGCATTCAATCTTATATAAACATATACATTCAAATTAAAAGATGATAACTACTAATTTCAAAGTTAATTAAAAAAGCATTGTATAATACTCAAATTGAATCACTTAACTTATTATATTAACATTTGAAATTCTAAACTAAACTTAATGATAAAGTAAATTAATAATAATGACTGTTTGCTCAAAATAACCCAACTCGAAGCCTGTATTGTTTAAATTAACGTGTGTATAATAACTCATTAGGATTGTTTCATACACAAATCTAAAGTTTTTAGATATTAACACATTTCATTAAGCAAAGAAATAAATTTTAAACAAAACAAAACAAAACAAAATAGTTTATAATAAAATCAAGTGCAATGAATACAAAGATGATATGCATGCGATACTATTCATGAATCTACATAAATAACAAAATAAATATCCATCATTAATTACAACACTGTACTCAGTGTATGGCCATGTTGCATTAAAGCCCACGCATCAGTATCTCGTGGTGAGGGACTCATTTATATATTAACTAGTTAGACTACTGCTCCAGTTGTACTTTTAACATATGCCTGCATATACAATTATATTCATAAGTCGTACACAAAGGAGACTTCGAAGCATCCAACGAAATATATAAATGTTCACCCAAGAAGCATGATTGCTCTACTTGCTAGCTTTAAAGTCTTCCACATAAGGGACACAATCACCTTATTTAATCATACCATTTTTTAATTTTTTTCTCACAAATCAAATAATGATGATGATGCATGATATGAACGTAATAAAATTCGCATAATAATACATGTTATGGGTAAAATTGGACAGTCCAAAGGTGACCATAATGGGATGAAAAACACAAGGTAAGTAGCTCGAAAACGGAGGTCACGATCATTTCGAGCACTAACTACAATCAGTGACTTCGGTTCTAGGTGATATCTCACTATCGCGACCAACGAACGACTATAAGTATTAACTTAGGCTCGAGGATATGCCCCAACTATAATCAACAGTTAAGCTCGCTTTGTAGGAACTCGGTCGACCCGACTTAGAGGTTGGCATCAGTTGTTTACCACGACCTCTTCGAAAGCTAACCATCGAGAGATCTCATTCGTGTACGAAGAGGATTAACTCCTCGAAATCTTTGCCGAGTATCACACCGAGGATAACGCCATGTATCCCAGGGACAATTCCTCGCATGATATGCGATTGTATGACATATTCATTGTCATATACATGACTATCACCGAAGGGCTATAAATATGAATCCTGCACACATTAGAATGTATGCACAAAAACCCTAGTTCCACTAGACCCAGCATACGTGGTCTAACTTTGGCGTCGGAGGGTCCCCTTATTATAGCTAGGGTTTCCCTTATTACTTGATTTTGTAGGTATATAAAGGTTTATCCGGGATGACTAGATATCAGTATTAACAATACATTTATAATGAAGCAGGTTAATTTAAACAAAATACAATAAATTCACGATTTAGTAAATAATATTGTACAATTTGATGCTGTTAGAATTTAACACTTGGAATTGTCTGAAAATTAGGTTGTTAACTGTAATAGACTGTAATTGGATTTTTTTAGAAAGGTCAATGCTGCATTCCATAACAATTGAAGAAATTGTGCCAGAAACCGTTGGCTTTGTTGGAATTTTTATTTTAGCCTTGAAATTATAATTTTCAATCAATTTGTTAATTTAATTCTAAACCATTTAGAATTAGATCTAATCTAACAATTTTATTACTTCAATATTTAAATCAGATTTAATATTCATCAAAATTTTAGAATAATTTAACATATTATCAAGAAATTTAATAATTTAAGATTTATACATTAAAGTAATTTAATTACAAAATAAGTTTAATGATTTATAAATCTCTCATTTTTTAACTAATATGAAATTTATTCTCAGCTACCTAAATATAAACTAATGATCCATGGTTTAGAATTAACTTATATTTAATAATTAATTAATTATCTATCTTCGATTAATTTCCTCAATAAATCTAAAGTTTATTCAACCAATTGGAATTTACTTAACTAAATTTTAGATTAAATTAATTCATATTGATCAATTATTCTAAAATTTGAGAATCTAAGCTTAAGTTTATTATTATTAATTATCCTAAATTTTATCCAGAATCCAATTGAAAATTAATTTCAAATATATCTTATTTTGTTTATATAATTAATTTATTATGAATATTAAAGATAATTTGCTTGTCGTGTAAATGGGAATAAATGAGAGTGAATTGGGTAAACGGGGGACGTGGTTTCATGCGAGTCTTTCGAAAGTTCCTGTGTTGGGATGCTAGGTGAGTCCCACCGTGATGTTTGGGAGAAATCCACCCCATCTAGATCATTTTAGGATGTGCAACTAAAATTAAAGTGGATCTAAAACTCTGAGCGTGCCATGTGAGAGGAAAAAGTAGGGATTTAGCGACCCCTGTTGAAACATTCATGTGGCTACAAAAACTTTTTATTATGCTAAGTGTGTATGTTTTTTTTAAAAAAAAATTTACTTCATCATCTTAGTGGGAATGACCCTATAAACAGTTTGTATGGCATATAAACATAGAGATGGGCACCAAGTCGAGTCGAACCGAGATAGGGCTGACTCGACTCAATCCGATTTTGAAATAGGCCTGACCTGAATTAATACTGAGTCCAGCATGCCTGACTCGACCTGAGTCCGCTCTGGCCTGGACGGATCCGGATCGAGTCTGATCCAGTGAGAAGTATCGAGTCGGGTTGAGTTGGCACCAAGTTGGATTGAGAGATGAGTAAGGGAGAGACCGAGAGAGTGGAGAGGAGAGAGAGGAGGAGGAGGAGGGTGATGGTGCTGGGTGGTTGCTAGGCTTGGAGGATAAGGAGGAAGAGAGGGAGAGAGAGAGGTCGGGCTTGGAAAATGAGGAGTATGAGAGAGAGAGAGAGAGAGAGAGAGAGATTTCGGGATCGGGTCAGGGTAGGGTGCAGTGGATAGGGTTAGGGAGTCAAGCTTTGGATCGAATCGGGTCTAACTGATTCAAGTTTTGGGTCGAGTCAGGTAGTAACTCGAAATCGACTCGGTTCGAGTTTGAATTGGGCGAAGCCTACTTAGTTTGGACCGACTCACCCATTCAATTTAGGTCGAGTCGGATATGAGCGATTCAAACGAGTTGAGTTAGCTAGATCGAGTCGTCCGGTGCTCACCTTATATAAACATAAAGGTGAACCCGAGAAAAGTTTCAATGGTCGAAAACTCTTTCTCCGATTTTTCCTATCGTATCGCTAACTTGAGTTTTAGATCCCACTCGTTTTTTGTCAAATCCCCTAAAATGATCTCCCAAAACAGATGGACGTGTGAACTTCTTCCAAACATCACGGTGGGCCCCACGTAGCATTCCAGTGCGGGAACTTCCTGCCCATGGCTTTCGCAGGAAACCCGCATCCCCCATTTACGGAAGCGGATAGGCAGGTGTACCATACACCAGCTATATAGCTGGTGTGGGTACGTGTAGTGTGAAGGGCAGCGCTGACGCTCCTCGAGCTTTCGACTTGCACGACCGGTTCAAATGAGATCAAAATTACATGGCCCCAAAATGATGTATTTATTATATCCACACTGTTCATCCATTTGGAAAGATAATTTTAGAACATGATCCAAAAAAATGAATCATATCCAAACCTCAAATGGACCACACCATAAATAGCAGCTAAGATTATGATTTTAACCGTTAAAACATTCATAGGCCCACCGTAACGTTTATTTTCCATCCAATCTGTTCATAAGGTCACAAAGACCTGGATGAATAGGAAAAAAATATATCATATTGATCCAAAACTTCTGTGACCCGCAAAAGGGTTTCAATGGTAGACGTTCAATCCCCACTATCTTTTCAGTGTGGTCGACTTGATTCTTATATCTGTCTTATTTTTCGGCTCAAGACTTAATACGATCTAAAAAAATGGATGGACGGTTTGGATATAATACATACCTCATAATGGGACCCACAGAGCACGTCAATACATCAGCTATATAGCTGATGTGTGGTAAGCCAACCAATCCGCTTCCCCCATTCACCCCATTCACTGTCAAATGCACGCAAACTATCCTTAACTGCGCCGCGTGTACTAAAATAAAAAAATCTTTAACTGTAAACGGCCAAATCTGCGATCTGGACCATCCAATAGGTTTCCAATTCCAGTAATGTCAGTTCTCTTCTTTTCCTGCTTCCAGATGGGGCGGCGATAAGATCGTCCACAGCGAAATCTTCGGTGTAGAAGATCGGACGGTGATAAGATCATCTACCGCAAAATCTTCGTTGTAGGTGTTCCGTATTGTATTTATTCAGCGTAGCTTATGCTCTCGTATCGTTACGCAACATTTGGTTGTGCTGCAGGGAGTTGATGGATATAAATTTCTTGCAAGTAAGGTGTTTGTTGTTATGCTTGTGAGAATATCATTCCAATTTGTGGTTTTTCAGGATTGCACTGAGAAAATCATGAGTCTCTACGATCAATGGAAGGCTGTTTTGAGGATTCAAAAGTTCAGAAGAATAGTATCGTATACGGGATTCTACTGCTTCGTCGCTGTCCTAAGCTACGCATACACAAGCAATACGTAAGTCGAATTCCTATTATACATGCTCTTGTAGTAGTATATGTTGTTGTTTTCCAATTACACATGCTTCTCTACTTATTAAATGTTCTTGGTTTTCGTTGGATTGTTCAATTGCTGTTTTGGTTATGTAGAACGAGAGCGGGTATTTCTAGAGCGGACCAGTTCTATGCATCTTACCCGGCTGGGACGGAACTACTAGCAGACACTGCAAAGGTATGTGTAAGTGAAAGCATGTCGAGGATCGCCCTGTTGTGGGTACTTACGGAGATCTGTAAGTGACGGATTAGGCGATTGTGTGCGAAGTTTAGGCTGTTCGTTAGATCAGCCCCACTATGTTTGTGCATTGGCCCAAAAGTCAGCTTTGTCCACGTGTTTACGTTCAATGCGGAACCATGGTCTTTCTTCTACAGTAGCCCTTTCATCATACACGTGGCCTACCCGATGACCAGACTGGATTTTTATTTTCAGCCATAACAGATACATGGTTGGGTCCACCAGAAGAGCGGTGTGGATCTTGCACGTGATTGGGTTTTGGATCCTGCTGTTGAGAGCGGCCATGGGTTCCTGCTCTTGTCACGCATGACATAGTGGGTGTGAGACCCAGGCTGTTAATCAGGTGTGCCCCACTGTGTCCCAAAAGTCAGCTCGGTCCACATGTTTGCGTTCAATGTGGGGCCATGGTCTTGCTTTAACAGCAGTCCTTTTGTCATACATATGTGATCTACCTGATTACCAGACTGGATTTTGATTTTCAGCCATGACAGATACATGGTTGGGTCCACCAGGAGCGGTGTGGATCTTGCACGTGATTGGGTTTTGGATCCTGCTGTTGAGAGTAGCCATCGGTTCCTGCTCTTGCCACACATGACAAAGCAGGTGTGAGATCCAGGCTGTTGATCCGGTATGCCCCATAGTGTATGTGACGTGGTCTGAAACGGGTTCAATCATCAGGTGGTCCACCTAATGACTGGACCAGCATGATTCTCAGGCCACGTCAGGTGTGTGAATCTTGTCTCTTCAGTTGGTTCTTCTATCTGCAACTAACTTCAAGGCTGGTATTCTGCAGTTATATAAAGCTGCACTTGCGAATTGCTTTGAAGAAGAGGAATGGGGCCCAATTGAGTTTTCCATCATGGCAAAACATTTTGAGCGCCAAGGGAAATCACCTTATGCCTACCATTCCGTAAGTCTAAAGTGCTTCTTTATCAGTACCATGAATTTCAATTCTCACAAATTGTACATTTTCAGCTTCAAGAGTGAAACGGAAAATCATTACCAAGAAACCCACATGGCAAATGATTTTGTTTCTCACTTCCTATTTAAACATGTCTGTTTATACATTCCACTAACTACAATAAATGCCATAAAATGCAACATCCTCCGCACCCGTTTCTTGCACTTCCTTTTCCATACATGTGCATCTCTCTTTCTGACAACTATCAACTAACTAAACAATGATTGTCAACTTCTTAGCAAAAATGTTGTGATGATGTTCTCCATGTGCAATATGTAGACAAGATTTTTATTTATTTATATTTAAAGATAATTAAGCCGGGCTCGAACCTGAGACCTCGTTGTTGAAACACGCCCTCTGCAAGAGTTGAAATAGGCTCTTTGTAGGATATCATGGGAACCTGGATCATTTTGGAAAGGAGTTTGTCTGTCATTCCCATGGATAAAAGGTATGGTTGTAAACTGTCTGGCCTGGGGTGGTTCAGCCTGATTTTGAACTGCTTGGGTTGGACCCATTCAAAAATCAAATTTAGCTCAGCTCAGGACTTGGCCCATCTACAGCCATAGATAAAAGAGAAGGATGAAGTGATGTGGGGTGAAGGTGAGGAGCTGAACAGGGATGTTATGATCCTTTGTTGTTTTGGTTTGTCTCGAGGTGGTGGAGACATGGAGTATGCTGTAGTGAGTATCACGAAAGACAATTTGGAAGCGCTTCTTGTTGATGGGAAATGGAGTTCAGAGGATAGAAGCATCTCCATATTGAACTTAGAATCTCCTTTTCGACTTCCAATCTCTTGGAGGTCTTAGCGGGATTGGAAGGATGCTCCTTTGATCATCTTAGTCTTGACTCTTGATATTCATAGGAAGGAAACTGGCACCATATCAAAGGACCAAATCCAACCTCAAGACATGGGCATTTGGGACATGAAATGTGTGGCCCACTTTTCCCTGAATCCCGATGATGATTCTTGTGTAGAGTGGTGTTGACAATGATGGATGCATGGAATTTCACCGATCTTCTATCAAGGGTGTGGCTTCCACCTCCGAATGGCAGTATTTCCATATGCTTTGGGTACTAAGTAAATGAATCATAAAGATTGATCGGCTATGATTGTATGGGGAATAGTTATCAGCACCCAGTCTTATTGATAAATCACCCATCCTTTCTGCTTTTGGTTATAGAGCAGTGCATTGTTTGTACTACTGTACAACAAAAAGCAGAAAGGATGTGTGTTTTTATTATAGTGGATTTAGATAGTGGCACCTATCATTTATCCCTCTTGCTTCAGGGCCATCCACTATCCTAGATGATTACTCTTTTCTGGGCACTTCCAAATGTGAAGTCTCCATATCTTATTGGTGAAATTGAATACTTGACATTTGACAACCCTTCTTTTCTATATCTTGACGCCTAATAACTGATGTAAATGATTTTTTACTATAAAATAATTATCCTATCGCCCTCTCTCTTTTTATTTCTTTATTTCCATAGATTTTTATTTTTATTTTTTTTGGAACATTGATAATTTATTGATAAAAGGCTGAGGCTAATATAATACAAAAACCCAGAACCAAAAGAAAAAATTACAAACTCCAACCAGCTATCTGGAAAATGGGCAATCTCCTTTGATGCAATCACCCACTCCATAATATGAAATTTAGCCCTCCCAAAGACCTCCAATTCTTTCTTGACTCTTCCTATTCCTAAAACAAGGATCATTTCTTTCCAACCATATGAACCAAATTCCCGCTAATAGACATATATGCCAAACTTTCATCCCTCCCGCCTTCCCTATGCCTCTGCCATGCCACATTAAAAAGAGGTTATCGACTGAATTCAGCATTACTCATGCTACTCCAAATAGATTGAAGAACCACTCCCATATTCTTTTAGCAAATGAACAATGAATAAAAAGATGATCCACCAATTCCTCATCTTGAAAGCGCATTAAGCATACATTCGTAGAATCACCTTCCTCTTACAAAGGTTGTCTACTGCTGGCACTTTTTTTCTTCCCACTAGCCAAGCGAACGTTGCCACCTTTGGAGGAACACCATATCACCATACAAGAGTTGTCGAACCTTACCCCTTCATTGCTTTTCACCCCACTTAACGACTTGTAAAATGATTTGAATAAAAATTTTCTAGATTTATCTGTTTTCCAAATCAAGAAATCTGCCTCAGAAGGCACCGGATGCACTTTAGATAGCAAACCCATGACATTAATGAAAATAGATATGTATTTTACCAATCAAGAATTATAACAATGGTGTCAATTTGATCTGGAACACACAATATTCAAATCATGAACTTTGTTTGTAAACCCATAAAATTCTATAAATGGGGCCAAAGATTTTGGCAATTCTATGCCTTTTGGGATGAAGGGTATCTACGGGAGGACAACATGCTCTTGTGTCCAAGTTGTTATTGTGACAGCTGGGACATGGAGTATTGCTGAAGTATAACCTTCCAAACTGTAAAAAAGTAGAAGATAGAGACCATGTCGGCTGAATGATCGTTGAATCTCCACTCAGCCTGTTGGTGGTGGCAACTGAAGTATAACCATCCAATCTCCATGCATGTGGATGTTTCTAATATCTAATTGCTGGATTTCACTGTAGTGTTTTTCTTTTTCCCATAATTGCTGCACTGTTTGTGATAGACTCTTGTTTATTTCCTTGCTTGCAGCAATACATGGCACACCTTCTTTCTCATGGACAACTTGATGGAAGTGGCGCATAGAGACAATTTCCGGTTCCTATCCTGGCCTGCAGAAATAGCCTCTGTTTTATGTCTGAAAAGAACTTTGATACTCTGGCAGAGTGCGATGGATGGTACGCAGGCACTTTGAAATTACATTGCGTTGGTGGTCCCAGTTTAGATGTATCACGAAGTGAAAATTGCAATTATTTTATTATTCAGATCATTTGACATTTATCAGACTGTTAAAAATAAAAATATCCAATGGCCTTATTCAAGCAAACTAGTGTCCATGAATTATAGGTTAGGATTGCTCAACTAATCTGATTTTGGGACTTAGTGATAGTGGTTCCATAATTTAATCGGATTAATTGGAGTTTATGGATGCTTCGTTTTACAATTTCTGAGTCCCTGCTTATCAAGTGTCTTGCTCTGCCAGAGTATCAAATAACTCCCCCCCTTATGTTTAAATCGGATTTTAGTGCATTTGAAGGTTCGAGGTTATGAAAAGGGATATGTTTAAATCCATAGAGAAATGATGTGGTGATGTTTGCCAAAAGAGATCTAAGAGCTGAAATGTGGCACACGTGTTTGAGACCCAGACCAATCACCGCTTGGGCCAGGGCGGTTCACATCCCTTGACTCAAACATGGAAGTGGATTGCCTGCTGCGTAACTCAGTACCCTAGCATACTGAGTAAACTCTGTGGGGCCCCACCTTGGATGTATGTGTCTTATCCACGCTGTCCATTGTTTTTCCAGATTATTTTAGGGCATGAGCTAAAAAATGAAACAATCCAAAGCTCAAGTGGACCGCGCCACAGGAAACAACGGAGATAATGACATCCACCGTTGGAACCTTCCTAGGGTCCAGAGATGTTTATTTGTCATCTAACATTTTCATAAGGTCACAAAGATATGGATGAAAGGAAAACACAACTATCAGCTTCATCCAAAACTTCTGTAGACCCCAATAAGTTTTCACGGCAGGCGTTCAATTCACACTGTTTCCTGTGGTGTAGTCCACTTGCGCTTTGGATTTGCCTCATTTTTGGGCTTTTATCCACACCGTCTATCTACTTTATCAGATCGAAATCTCAAGTGGACCACACCACAAGAAAACGGTTGTGATCGAAAACCCACCATCAAAAACTTCCCAGGGCCCATTGGTAATGTTTATTCACCATCTAACCTGTTTATTATGTCACACAAACCTAGGCGAAGAAAAAAAACAAATATTAGCTTCATCCAAAACTTTTGTGGCCCCAAGAAGTTTTTAATGGTGGGAGTTACAATCACCACTATTTCATATCGTGTGGTCCACAAGATATTTGGATCTGCCTCGTTCTTTAGCTCATGCCATAAAATGATATGAAAAAGAAAAAAATTAGATGGTAGGCACGTACCACCCTTCAGTAGCTAAGGGCTCCTGACAGCGTCAGTAGGCAATACGCGTCCTTTCCTACTCGATTTAACTGCCTTTGCAACGTACTGATTCGAAGGCTTGTAGGCTACTTACACGCCTGTATTGGAAATGCTGATGCTGGTTACGGTCATTTCTTCAACCCTCCAAAATGGTAGGTGGGAATCTTATAAACAAATTTCAAAATGGACTGTAGTAATGTTGAAATTTGAAAATGCTCCGAGATGCCATCTTGCCCTTGTCTTTTTTCTTCTATTATTTTAAATTTAAACAGTAAAGGGAGGAGATCCTGCTTCCATAGTCCTGCTTTGTATACAGCTCAGAGACTACGTATGATATGATATAAACCATTCATTCAGCAGAAACAACCACAAATTGGTAGACCAAAAGTCACAATCATTGATTGATTGTGTTCTTCGTTCGCACATCATCCTCTGCTTGGTTAGGATTGCCAGAGCACTGATTTTGATTCAATGGTACACTAGGGGCTTGTTTGTATAGTTACTTAAGATAAGCTACTTATGTCTTAAGTAACTTATCTTGGTTTCTACTTATTCAGTAGATAAGTATATTTAGTAAACAACTTACTTATCAGCTTCTTCTCTCTTCCATCTCTCTTGATTCTCTCTTCAATGATTTATGAAAAGTAGAAAAGCTAAAAAAAAATTAGCTGAAATAATTAAATAACTTTTTAAGTAAAAAAAGTTACTTATAACTAATTATAAACTAAACTTACTTATCTGAAATAAGTTACTTATTTACTCCTATAAGTAGAAAAAGTAACTTATTTGTTGGCATCCACACTGGCCCTAAGGGTCATTTGGATGCTTGTGCAGTTACAAGTTGTAAACACTTAATTTTTTTTAAGGTGTAAGCTAACTTGCAAAGTGTTTACAATATGTAAGATAGGTATTTGCACCACATTAAGCTTAAGGTGGTAAATCTCGCATATGGCAAACCACGTAAAAAAGACTTCAATAATAATAATTATTATTATTATTATTTTCTTGAATGTTTTTTTTATGATGGCAAAATCCACAAAGGCTCCAAATGCAATCTGGATGTTTTTTTTTTTATGATGGCATGATCCATTTGACAATCAACAAGCTTTTTTCTTTTTCTTTTTTGAGCCAAATGAGAGCACCTGTATAATGTCTTTTTAGCTGTAAAGATTTTACATGGTAATATGAAACATATCTTATGGCCGAATTTCATAATACCACAAATATATGTGATGCGTTTTCAGCCAGTAGAGCCTTTCGTGTTCCCTTCACAACTTCAGGATTTTACATGCATCCAAAGGACCCCTAAAGGATCCCTAATGAAATTCAAGTGGTACGGATAATACACACAAGTCTAATGCACTGCATAAAGCTGGGAGAAGTGGATCAGGCCACCACTCTCAACTGGAATTTCCAGCTGGCCTGATTCTTGGGGACAGGCGCTGACATGTTGAGGCCCACCTAATGGATGGCAAGGATTTTGCATCCACGTGCGCATCCGCGTTGGCGCGTGGAGATTTTTACATGTCTGGGCTATTCACGTGATTACTAATGGTCCTTGAAGAACACAGCGACGGATCTTCACGGCCCCAAATACCATGATCAGAAGATCTAAGCCCTCCAAATACAAGCACACAAAAACGAACTTGTATCAGATGGCCTCAATCATCAATCTGCGGTGATTATAGGATCATCTACGATCCATGCCGGACTTCTAACAAGTGGTCCAACAACAAATGAACTTGCATGGAAATAAGGCACAAAGAATTCATACTGGATCCTGAACCATAGAAATAACTGTGTTTTAGACTTGCCAAGCAAATGAGATAAGCTTTGCATCAGATGAGCAAAATTCACAATATTGGATGGCCAGAATTTTGCAATCTTCAATTCTAAGCATATGGCTGTCTATGTGATGGCCCATCAGATAAGCAGCACTACAATTCAGTACTAAACACACACACACGCACAAAAGATGCAGGCAGGCATGCAACTGATGTATAGGAGACGATTGTCTCTGATACCAAACTAAATCATTGATCACACATCCTCTAATATCAGTCCATTATGGGACTATCTTAACCATCCAACAAGTGACCTACAAATGGACGGTGGAGAAAGAAGATTGCCAAACATTCCGCACTGAAATGGAAATCGCCCATCAGATGTCTGTTAGATAGGATAATCCAATTCATATGATTTGAAGACTATGGGCAACAGACTGGGACCTAATCCATTTCACAAGGGCCACTGCCTGCACGTCGTCTGGTTCGAGTGCAATGCACTTCGCTTGTTTGAGCGAGTTCTAGAATCAAAACAATTATATTCTGAATGCAAAGGATCATTCATCACACTAACAATGATTAAGACAAAAAAAATGAGACGTAGAAGAAGAATGTGTGAATATTATATACAACTACAATACTCTTTGATCTAAACCATCGATCTGATGGGCCACACGATGGGTGGACCTTGCCTTGAGAATCTCACAGATGCTACAACCCCAGCCCTCTGATGGGTCACCAGAAAAGATCACTAATTAAAGAAAGGCTGCGCAGGTCAATACTCAAATGGAAAAGGGGAAGGAAAAACGAAAACAAAACAAAAAATTACAAATAGCTGTTTACGATTCCCAATCTGCGAGTTCTGGGGGCTAAGTCCATCCAAGGTGGGGCACAGCAGAACAAAGGTCAGGATTACTGAACCACTGGTACAATTTCTACAACCCAAGCGCTGGCGGGTCAAGGCCCATACTGTTCTCCTGTGACCTTTACAAAACTAACCTGATTGACCGATGGTCGAGTAGCCCAAAGATCTATAAAATGGGAGAGAGAGAGAGAGAGAGAGAGAGAGAGAGAGAGAGAACTGTTACGACGGAACAACAGAAACAGTCTGATCTCACAGAAACCTACAGAAATGAGATCATCAAACTTATAGAGAATCTCTGATGTATTGCCACTGCATCCCATAAAGAAACAGAAAGCACTACATATTAGATGAAGTACAATATGTCAGCAGGAAACCCAATCTGAAGGAGGGCCCGAAGACCATCTTCTTTCTATAAAAGATACAAGAAAGACAAGGCATATGATCCATACTTGCAAGCCTATGGGAATGACGCTGGATGTGCCTGAAGTGGAGTGCAGTTTATAACCTGCATTATGGAAAAGAAACAGTTAGTCCCAACGTTTAAAATATCCTCTCAAACAGGGTGCGTACTGCCCAATGCAAACCAGTTTTGTCCATTAACAAAACAGGTGTGCCAGCCCGATACAGGCCTGATATAGCGCAATACAACCCGGTTTTGGTGGTGACTGATACAGTACACCAAAACAGATTTTCGAAGTTACTCCACCCTCAAATTAAGGGCGCATAAGTTGGAAGGTTCGATGTTCTCCAATCCAAGCAAATGTATGCTAATAAAGACAAATGGATGTTACTTCATGACAACAACACATCTGGATATCCAAAGGACCAGCCATTGTGTTGAGAGATCTATCTGTCCTTGCTCTCCAAGATTCTAGAACAGATGTCGCACAAACCAACATTCACAGATCACATTACATTGCAAATGAGCTATTTTAAATTAGCAAAAAATGAAAATGTAAAAAATAAATAATAATAATAATAATAATAAATTTTAAAAATTTTAAAAATTTTAAAAATTTTAAAAAATTTTAAAAATTTTAAAAATTTTAAAAAATTTTAAAAAAAATTAAAAGCATGGTCATTTGATAATGGGATGAAACCAACTGCAGCGGTTGAAGGAAAATGCTGAAATGATTTGGCAAAGAAAAAAACCAATGTACCCTTTTTAAATAATGGTAACCATGGCATGCTTTCACCCCCATTTTAAAAATGGTGCCATCTCATCCATGGAACTACATGCATGTCAATCCAGATAGTTAAAACTACGACAGGCATTCATGTCAGTCCTGTGTAATTTCAAAACCCCGTTAATTGGGGGCATGGCGTGGAAACAACACAAACTGGATGCTCTAAACCATCTCATTTCACCTGTTGATCATTTTCCTTTTTTGATTGTACATTTGAAACCCACAAATTTGACAGTTGGGATAGCCCAATTAGCATGACATATCAGTGACGCTCCATCCTCAAAGGAGGCCATGATTTGGATGGTCTGAACTGAAGACCACATGCCTCGTGGATGACATGCATCACAGTAAGCCCTAGAAAACAATTGACATAAATGCTAAATTCAACCAGCGAACAACGACTGCACTAGCATATATCATACTAATATTCAACATTGTCTGTTTTCATTCTCAAATTAGCAACAAAAGTAATTTGTAACAAAAGTTAAAACATGCATAGCAATCATCTACTACCATCCGCATAAAACATATTCCGGATAACGACGATGACAACATTAATATGGTTCAAGGAACCAAGAAAACTGGTTGGTTCCCATCGCATGGTATAAAAAAATTCTTTTTTTAGTAAATAACAAAGCAAAAGATGAACTAATGGAAGGGGAAAAAAACTTAAAGTATGCAGAGGATAGGATGAGATTGCACTCAATAGACACTTAACCCACTTGAACAACACAGATAAATGGAAAAGTACCTCTTGGTCATCATTGCGAACTTTCTTCACTTGTTTTCCTTTTTTGTTCCTCTTACGTCGCTTTCTTGCAGGACCTGTAACCGCTATCTCCTGAGCGTCAAAAGGGACTTCAGCATCAGATGGAATCACACTTCCCGGTTGGTTGTGATGTACAAGATGTGTATCATTTGAGATAGTTCCGCATGCCCTAATAGATTCTGCTGGGCGAACAGCTAGGCTCTCATTCAACACTGGTATTGGATTTCCAATTGGAACAGAACTACCTTCACAAACTGCCTCCTGCTTTGGTTTCTTAAGCTCTAATGGAGCTTGAACTGGGACTAGGCTGCCAGTTGCTGAGGCTGTCTCAATATCCTTTCCTTTGCTCAAAGGGTCCTCTGACCTGATCTCCGGCTGTCCTCCGATGACCAGATTTGTATTGTGAGCAGGGCTAGACCCGTTGACTTTATGCAATGCAGCATAGAGTTTCATCTTGGATTTTATGATTTGGGACAAAAGAGCTTTTGACCCTGAGTTACCTGCAAAAAATACACCCGAAATATTTACAATTCAAGCCTTCAAAACCAATAAAGAAGTGATTCCCTTGATTAATCATGCAAAGTTTACATCGTTACTATTTTCATCACTAAGCATTATAAAACAGACCTAAAATTGACAGAATAACAGCACGGGCTGCCATTTGTTCAGCCTCTTTCTTATTTCTCCCTGCCGCACCGGTGTAACTTTTACCATCAAAGGTCAAAGACGACACGAAGACTGGAAGTAGGCCACCTTCTGTCTGAGAAGTGTTGTATGTTGGCTTTTCTAACTTCATCTTCACTGTATACTCATAGAGTATAGATTTGCAAAACACTGGATCCTGAACCAGAGTAAATAAATCAATGGATGCATCACGGCTAATCCAAAACAACATAATCATATGGAACTTTTGGGGAAAAAATGGAAAATTATCTAAAAATTTACCCAAGGTAAATAGAGTCAATAACCAATTTGACTTGTTCAGTAATGGAGTACAAAGTTCTGATTTCAGTATCCTTTCTCATTTAATTCTCTGACAGTTAAATGAGGTACATGTTTCATGCTATGTTAATTAAGTATGCATATGGACATTATGCATAGCAAGTATCAGGTTTTGTGGATCTTCACAATCCAAGTTCTCTGTATACGAGTTCAATGAGGTTTCATTTCTGCTCATAAGTATGATCTCATTAAAATACTTCTTTCTTTTCTGTTTTTTTTGGAAGGCAACTAGAATTTTATTAAAATAGAAATAGAAAAAAAAAAAAAAAACAGTGCCAAGACGCCAAGTTAGCAACCCGGCTACATCCCAAGAAAGAGAAAAGTACATCCCTTAAGATTATCAAAATTGAAGGAAGGCCCACTCAATGATTAGCAGCCTCACCCTTCAGGAAATCCCCTCCGCTGACTTGCTTTCATTTCGGAAAAATCTAGCATTTCTTTCTTCCCACACGGACCACCAAACAGCGAGCAAGAACATTATCCAAAGCAATGTCCTTTCTTTACCCAAATTCACTCCGTGCCATGCTTTCAAAAGCTCACTTGCAAGACCACACCATACAAAAACTGGTGCAAAATATCAGTCCAAATCAGATTAATAAATTGGCAATGAATGAATAGATGGTCCACCATTTCCACATCTCCCATATAGCATAAGCAAATATTTGGTATAATCTTCGCTCTCTTTCAAAGGTTATCTATTGTCAAAACCTTCTTTCTACCTATTAACCAACCGAAAGCCACTATCTTGGGAGGGACATGATAGTACCAAACGTGCTTTGTAAGCACCTCGTCTCTAGGCACAAGATCCTTATTAAGGCATAAAAGGACCGCACCAAAAAAGCACTCGATCTATCAAGTCTCCAAAGCATACTATCCGAAGAGGAAGGATCCGGACGACAAGGTCACATCTCCTATAAAGGCCATAATAGCCCCGTAATGGTCTATTATGGGACATATATGTGTTTTTCATACTTTTAAATCAACATTACGGGGCAAATAAAGGTTTTTCGGGGGTTTTTTCAATAAATAAATAAATAAGAGAAACTGTAACGGCCGTTACGGGGCCATAACAGCTGTTATGCCCCGTATCGTAAAGATAACGACGGTGGCCGTTACGTCCACCATTACCGTTACGGAACACGCTGCTTGTCCTAAAGGTGTTTTTGGGGGCTTGCTGATGTAAAGAGGAAGGCCCACGAATGTGGTCGGAAGCACCCCTACAACACATCCAAATTAATCCACGAGCTGCTTTATCTCCTCTACTTCCCATATGAACCCCGAGCATTGAACTTTTTGAAATTTGACCTTAAGTCCCGAAACTGCCTCAAAACAGCAAACAATTGTTCGCAAATTATCCTTCCTTGATCGGATCAGCATAGCAGAATAGAAGAGTATCATCCGCGAATTGGATATGAGAAACCGGGATTTCTAATTTTAAAAATTGACTTTGCGACTTGCTTGATGCAATTCATTATTATTTCTACGTAATTAACAAATCCAAAGTTTAATACACCAACAGATCCAGATATCCCTTCGGTTTGCGCTTGTATATCAATGGCAAACGAGGACGTGTTTCAACAACTTGGTTCGACCCTAGCTTATGATGCACACCTCATCCCACATGTGTATGTTCCACGCGTGTGCACAAGAAGAAGACTAGTTGGGGGCTCACTTGTGTGCACATGACAAGAGTTCCCTAACTGTTGCAATTTCCTCTTGTTTAAGTTTCTTAAGTGTTCCTTTTATACTTTTAGAGCGTCCAATTGTAGTAGATTAGAAATGGCAATCTTCAATTGCTTATAAATAGGCTCCTATAAGCTCCTATGGACATACGTTTAGAGGACCTTTTATAAGATTTTCTTCAATAAGAGTTGCTAAGAATTTTCTTATGGTATAATGCAGGGCCATTTTCACACCAAGCTCGAGTGAGGTGGCCTGCGGGATGCAGGGGCACACTCGGGGTGGGTGGCCCGAGGAACCCATGCATTTGGGGCCCGTGTGAGGCGGAACCCATGGATTTGAGGCCTAAGCTATAAGGGATTAATTCACCATGCTCTATCCGTTCGAGCTTTCAGAGCAAGTGGTTAATTGTCCTGCATCAAATTGGTATCAGAGCGGGAGGTCTCGTGTTCAAGACTCCTCACCAGGAGTGATTAATGCGGGGGAATTTTCACACCGGGCTCGAGTGGGGTGGCGTGTGGGATGCAGAGGCACACTCGGGATGGGTGCCCCGCGGAACCCATAGATTTGGGGCCCGTGTGAGGCAGGTGGCTTGTGTGAGGCGGAACCCATGGATTTGGGGCCCACGATGAGAGTTCGGCCAAGGACCTAACCAATGGATTTTGGGCCTAGGCTATGAGATAAAGGGAATAATTCACCATGCTCTATCAGTTTAAGCTTTTAGAGAAGTGGGTTAATTGTCCTACATCATGGTATCTTTTAGAGAGAGATTGAGAGAGAGAATTTTCTTAGGGTGGAAGATGTTAGAGGGTTTGTAATCTCTAGCATAAAGGCTAGAGGACTGTTAAGCCTTGCTCTCAGTCTTTCTTCTTCTATCTAGGCATGTGTATGCTTGAGCTAGCTTAGTAAGTTTTTTATTTTTTTGGAAGGATTGCTTGGTAGTTGGTAAGTAAATTTCCCCAGCCAAATCAAACACCACTTAGCCTCCGAAACAGTCCACAATCTGTCCCATATCTCCTCCAAGGTATTCCATAACAGCCGGTATGGCCCTTTTTTAAAAAAAATCTACTTCCGCACATAATGAACCGAGACAGGGCCATAACAGCCCATTTTTTCTGTAACAGCCGTTATGTAATGGCCATTACGTAACCATTTTGGAATACCTTGATCTCCTCCCATTCTCAGCCCCAAATCTGAATAATAATTATAATTTAAAAATAAAAAATAAAAAATCCTTAACCCATCCAAATTTAATCCTCAAATCTGTAACCATCCTCCCTTTAAATCTCTCCCGAATCTGCCTACCATTTAGCCCTATTGCAGTCCAAATTCTGAAACCAAAACAGCCCAGAAAGTTGCATTACCTATTCCCAGAACAGTCCAGTGCACCTAAATTTCATACCCAAAACCTGTCCCTAATTTCAACCATAGCCTGCCCAGATTTCTGTCCAAAGTTGTTCGAAAACCATCCCATAAAATTCAGCCTTCTTACAACCAGAACATTGACCCAAAAAAAGCAATAATACATTTCTATTTCCCTTTTCCTTTATAACTCCATAAAACCTTCATCATACCGATTGTTTATGCCCGCAAGAAGTGGATTTTCCTATAGTCCTACAAAGGCGGAAGGAGGTCAAGATGATGTATCGTCGATACTCAACAAATTTCGGAAACATTGACCAGATGGATGGCAAGTTTGAGAACATGGAAGGTCGGATGACCATTCTGGAATGCAAATGAAGATACTGACACTTGGGACAGCAGAACGCTTGAGGTGAACCCAGCATCAGAAGGATGCATAGAATCGGGCACTATTGCCCACCAGCAACCACTGATCACTCACACTCCAAGGAGACGTGACCCTAATTACACATATGAGTATGAGGCTTTTCCAGGATATCAGTAGCCCCAATATCCCCAGTAAAGATAATGGGAACTTGAGGCTCCTCGTCATGATTATTCGGATTATATTGAAGCTACCCAATTGACTTGCACAGAAGATCCAACCAGGTGCATGAAGATGGAGATTGCAGACTACATTGTCAGTGTTGATCCTGACGTTCTGCCAGATTGGTTGGAGTCAATGGAAAATTATTTTGAGTGGTTTCAGCTCACCAAGGAAGTTATGGTTTGCAGCATTTAAGTTAAAGGGGCCAGCCCTGAAGTGGTGAAAGGGGCTCAGTTATATACATGTGGCAGGAGCCCCTTAGTTATTGCAATTTCCCCTTGTTTAAGTTTCTTAGGTCTTGGGTCCTTACTCTTACCCGGGTGGTAGACTCCCAGGAGTTTCAACACCGGGTCAAGGGTTCGAGTACCCATCAGTGGTGAAATCCCACGGCGTGCATGTGTGGGGTGTGTGTGCGTGTGTAAGCGTGTGTGTGTGGGGTGTGTGTGCGTGTGAAAAAAAATTTCTGAGGTCTTTCTTTTCTTTTTTAAAAAGTTCAGTCGTAGTAGATTATCAATAGCAATCTTCAATGACTTATAAATAGGCTCTTATGACCATACATATAGAGGACATTTTATTAAACAGTTCTTCAATCAAAGTTGCTGAGAATTTTCTTACATAAACACTAGATGTCTGTTAAGCCTTGCTCTCAGAATTTCTTCTATCTATCTGTGCATGTGCATGCTTGAGCTAGCCCAATAAGTAAATTTCAGTTGCAATTAGTTTCAATTTATATATGTATGCTTAATGGAGCAGCTCGGTTATTAAGTCGATGAGATCTTGACACCCGAATCACAAAAATGGATAAGGGTACACCCACAAGAATAATGGAGTAGAGAGAGAAATAGTCATATTAAATAGCAAACTTCTTTTTTTAAAAGCTTACAATGATATCAAATTTCTTCTCTTACAAAACTTAAGAAACTCATACTAGAAAATTTTGGATGCCTACCTCCCACACCACCACTCCTTTAATAACCTTAAAATCTTTAACAAGAATATCCCAAACTAAGATATTGACTTCAAATAAATCATAGTCAATTTCAAATCAATCTAATCTACCTAAGATGGTAAAAGCCTAATAATAATGATGATGACATCCCAGCACCATGAGTACATCAGATGACAAGACGAGCTTTGACCCATGCCCCGGTTTCTCTATGGCTAGATGACCATTACGTGGGGCCCAGTTCCGGATCGTAGATGCGTGGAAGACACCACGTGCATATTTGGTACATCATTGAAGATCCCACATAGGGGAGATGCATGTAAGCTACTTATGGGATCAATGAGATACATTTTAGACGTGGAGACACGTTTTTCACGTTAGCTAGAGGTTATTTAATATTTGTTAGAGAGTTAGGGGGTTATGTCTTATTTTGGTTTTAAAGTAGGAGGTACTTAGGACTTTTCCTTATTGAGAGGCATCTTTTTGTAAAAGTCCCAAGCTGAGACTATTTAAGGGCTGTTTGGATAGAAGTAAATGGAAGTAAATGGAGAGAATAGGGAGTTAATGAAGGTAAATGGTATTTTAAGTGTGTTCGGATAGAAATAAATGCATGCAAATGAAATGAAATAGAAGTAAATGGGCTTGTAAATACAATCCTTCCTACAAGAGAGGATTTGGAAGTAAATGCGGTGAAATGCCTTTTTGAGCTCCCTTGGAGAGTCGTGCGACTATACAAAGGTGGCGCTACGCACATGTCCTCCATACACATGACATGCTAGTGATGCTCCAAAACCATTCAAATACTGGCTACATTACTAAAATCACACTAATAAAATGATCCAAACTGTCTAAAGGTTGGCCATCTAAATGGACGATTAAAAAGGATTGGTCAGTTGCTTGTTTGCGATCCTTATGTCTGTGGCACACTCAAGGCTCAAGATTTTTATTTTTGGCTTCAAGGGGCTTATTACAATCAATCTATTGAATATAGATTGAATATCACATATGTATACGAATTTAAGACATTAAAGCAAATTTGGGATATCAAATATGTTACTGTGAATATATTAAAAAATTCCAATGCATTCCAAATCCTCCCATTTACTCCTATCCAAACAAAATATTTGGATTTTAAATGCATTTCATTTACTCCCATCCAAACACATGATGAGTAAGTCATTTACTCCCAATTCATTTATCTCCAATTTCATTTCCCAATTACCTCTATTTACAAGCTCCCAATCGAGCCCTAAGGGTTATAGGAGCCCTAATTTGGGTATGCTATGATTATTATGAATGAGATTTCTCTGCTAGGGTTTTTTCCCTTGCAATTTCCTGTGGTTGGAACGGTGTGCTGTCATGGTGTAAAACCCTTAATCTTAATCTAGATAAGTTTTCTTCTCTCGATTTCTATTTCTTTTAAATTTCCTTTTTTATTTTCCACTTTTCTCAACCCATCTCCACAATGTTCATTCTCAATTCTCATCCTTATCGAAACCCAATCCAGATCACATCAAAACCTAACATAAAACTACACTCTCTTTTCCCTAACCTGTGAATAGTGCTACGAATAGTGTCGTGAACAATGTTTTGTTACTTCCATTCCCCTTTTCTCCTATTTTCCTAACCTTTTTTTTTATAGAAGCAACAGGAAAATTATATTAAAAACCAGGCAAAAGGAGAAAGCATACAAAGGCAAGAAAGAAAAACAAAGTTGCTGAGATAGCAGAACTAACACTAACACCCTAAGAAACAAAGGTCATAGCCTTTCAACCCCTTAACATTAGCTGCCCATTCAACCAACAACATCTTGGCCCTAGCCCCAACCACAGAAGCTAAAGAAGACATATCGTTGAAGCATCTATCATTCCTTTCTAACCAGACCAACCACCAAATTGCCAAAATCGCCATTCTCCAAATGGATGTTCTGGGTTTTCCTAGCCTCCAACCATGCCAAGACGAAAGGAGATTATGGGCCGAATCTAGAATGCACCAGGATAAGTTGAACCGTTGTCCAAAATCGTTCCATATTTGACAAATGAAGGGGCAATGCACCAGAAGATGGTCCCGATTCTGCATCTTGCATACAACACAGGCAGATATTAATGAGCTACATTCCTCTTTTCCGGAGATATTAACGAGCTGCATTCCTATTTTCCTAACTTTTAAACCCCAAGTTCCTAAAAACCCAATTCTAAAATTTAAAAAATAATAATAATAATTAAAAAAAAAAAAATTTAAAAAAAAAAACCTAAATCTCCAATCCCAAACCCTTGAACTAATTCCTAATTAATCCAAACCTAGAATACTTAACCCTTGATGGACATGTGAATCCCTTTGAATGTAAATCAATCCCTATGCTACAAATGGAAGTCTCGTCTTCCATTGGGCCTATTTCTCTTTCTGTTCTATATTTTTGAGGATCAATACTGCAGGATTGTAGTTGGGTCTTAAATCTAAACATAGCTGCTTGCTTGAGTACCTTTTATATATGTGTTAAATTATATATTTTTTGAGTTTCTCACTGATATGATAATAAATTGATTGATCTCATGATATCATTTTAGCCTCGTCCCACGTCCTACATCACGCAGGTAGCGTACGCTACTTGTTTTGTATTATTTTTTTTTTGTTTTTCCAGTGCAGGAAACAGTGGTGAACTCACACCACAAGCAAACTTAAGTTAAAAAACCTAATTCTAAAGGGCTTCCACCCCCAAACCGCAGCAGCCGACGCAGCTGCTCTCCCCACCCTTGCATTTAGAGACCCAAAATCTTCTCATAGAGTTGATCCGACGCTGCCGACGCTGATTCTCTCCCCACCCTTCAATGTTGTGGTCGAAAGTCAGCTGCCAGGCGCAAACCGACGCTGCTGACGTTGCTCCTCCCCACTTTTCAATCGTGAGTTGGAAAAACTACTTCCAGAGGCAAACCGATCGCCGTGGAGCTTCAATATTTACAGTTCTCAGCGATTTAATCTCATCTTGAGACAAAAATAGGTACGCTCCTTCCTTTTTTTCTTCTTCTCCTCTTCCTTCTTCTCCTTCTTCCTCTTCTTCTTCTTCCCCTTCTTCTTCTTCTTCTCGAACTGCTGCGGCTTCTTCTTCTTCTTCTTCTCTCTCTCTCTCTCTCTTTCTCTCTCTCTCTCTCTTCTTTCCCTCTTTTCTTTCGGTTTCCCCCTCTTCTTTTTCATTTCCAGCATCGAAAATGGAATAGACTGACAGCCACGCACTTATTATCATTATTATTTTTTTGTGTTCTGCGGTGCACATTGAACAGTGCACTTGCACTATTTTGTTACACGGTTCCCTGTAATGTTTATTTTCCATCTAACCTGTTAATTAGGTCACACTGACATGGATGAAGGGAAAACACACATGTCAGCTTGATCTAATACTTTTGTAGCCCCCAATAAATTTTTAATGGTGGATGTTTAATTATTGTTGTTTCTTATGGTGCGGTCCACCCGAGCTTTGGATTTGCCTCATTTTCGGGCTCATGCCCTAAAATTATTTGGCAAAATGGATGGACGGTGTGGATATAACACATTTATCACGGTGGGGCCCAAAAAACTTTGACACTTGTGTGCTACACTTCACAATCCGAGTCCCGCCTAATTCGGGCCCTTAAAAAATTGTACACGAGACATGTATTAACTTAAAAATAATAAGACCTTATCCATCAACTTCTTACTATTTAATATTTATCATATATATATATATATATATATATATATATATATATATATATATATATATATATATATATATATATATATATATATATATATATATATATATATATATATAAATTAAAAAATAGAAGTATTGTGTAGCTTACGCTACACGCTATGCTATTTCGCTACACGCTACGGAGGGTTGAACGCTACGCAACACGCTACCGGTAGTTGGGTCTTAAATCTAAACATAGCTGCTTGCTTGAGTACCTTTTATATATGTGTTAAATTATATATTTTTTGAGTTTCTCACTGATATGATAATAAATTGATTGATCTCATGATATCATTTTAGCCTCGTCCCACGTCCTACATCAAATAGTAAAAGCAAATCTAAGAAATAATCCTCCAAACCTCCAATCGCATCTTCAAATTAACCCCTATATATTCAATCACATCTCTCCATATCTTAAATCACATCTTTAAATCAACCTCATATTTTTCCAAAAATAGTAAATTGTAAATCTTGATATTTAGGCCCTAAATCTATAATAATTAAACAGTCCAAAATCAGCACACATTGGGCCTTGCAATGGGTTGTCGGCCTACATCAATTGAGCTAGCCTGGTAAGTAAATTCAGTTGCAATTAGTTTCAATAGAAAGAAGAAGAATAATTTAGAGCAAGGGTCAACAGTCCTCTCGCTTTTGTGCTAAAGATGACAATTCCCTCTCATAAAAGGTCCTCCATACATATGGCAATAAGAGTCTATTTAAAAGTGATTGAATGTTGCTATTTATAATCTACTACAACTTGACTTTCTAAAAGAGAAAGGAAACACCCAAGAAACTTAAACCAAAAAAGAAAATTACGACGAGGGACTCCTAGCACATGTGTATAGGTGGGCCACTATCTAGCCTCTTCTTGTGCACACATGTAGAGCGTACATGTGTGGGACAAGATGCGATTGCATCGATCAACTTATCTATTAAGGGGGGATCTCTTAACCAAGGGGCCTGTTTGGATTGTGAATTACATCAATAATGTATTGTAAAAGGCATTAAAGATCTTCAAGCTATGAATAGGGAGCTTCTAGGGAAGTCACTTTGGAGGTATGGGAAGGAAGATGTGATGCTTTGGAAAGAGGTGATCAAAGCTAAGTATGGTGGTACGATAGATAGATGGTGGACAAGAGAATCCTCCCTATATGGAGCCTCTGCCTTATGGAAAGGTGTCGTGTCTACAAAGTCAGCGTTTTTGGAGGGTGGTGTCGGCTTCTCCTTGGTAATGGTGAAAGGATTCATTTTTGGGAAGACGTATGGGTGGGAGATTCTCTTCTTCTAGCCCTTCTTGCTTCCAATTGTTTTTCCTTTGTAGAGGGAGTAGTAGTTTGGGAACCTCCTTGTAGGAGACATATGAGGGGCGAGGAGATAGAAGAGTCTGTAGCCCTCTTGAATCACATTCATCTTTGTCATTTGAAGAATTCATTCTCAAACAATATGATTTGGCGTTGCCATAAATCAAGTTCTTTCTCGGTATGCTCATTTTATGACTGTATAACCAAGATAGCTCCAGTTCCTGACAAATCGATCTCCAAGCATGTTTGGCATTATCTCATCCCGCCAAAGATTGCAAAATTTGGCTGGTTGGTAGGTCATAATACGGTTTTGACAGTCGATAATCCCCGAAAACGAGCAATGGTTCTCCCGAATATTTGTTTGTGTTACATTGGTGAGAAGGAAACGGTTTATCATTTGTTTGTTCATTGTCAGTTTATTGGGACAATATGGTCAAACTTACTGAGACGTTTCGACGTGTCGTGGTCTCTTCCGGCAACAGCAGGTGTCCTTTTGAGAACTTGGCATGAGGTGAGGTTGAATAGAGAAAGGACGTTACTGTGGAGGATGTCCCTTCTTGCTACCTGGTGGTTAGTTTGGGAGAAAGGGAACGCCAGATGTTTTCGCAATGAGAGCAAGACAGCGGAATCCATCTCCCAAAGGGCGAGGTTCTTAATTATTGAGTGAGCCTCTAACATTGAGAAGCTCAAGGATTGTAACTTTTCTTTTTTTGGGTTTGTAGTTGGTTCGCTCCCTCGGCGAATTAGCATTGTTTTTCCTTTGTTTTTGCTTCGTCGTTTGCTTTAATAAATTTTCAGTGGCCTTTTAAAAAAAGTGTCATCATTAAGATTTTAAAACTTTTGATTAAACACGTAATTAAATGGTCAAATGCAAATATAATAGGAGACAGGTAAAGGGTTCGAGTACCCACCAGTGGTGAACGTGTGTGGGGTGTGTGTGTGGATGTGTAAAAAAAAAAAAGGGAGACAGGTAAAGGAATTTGTAATCATTACAATTTTACATTGAATTGCAATGGAAATCTCCTATCCAAAATTGCACATCATAGCATTTTTCTCTATGATTTGACACTAAAGTAATGTAAAGTATCATCATTAAAATTTTACCACGCTTATCCAAACACAAGAATTGTCAGTCAAATTACATATTTTCATGAGAAAGGTATTGTAATTGTAATCATTGCACTTTTACTACAAATTTGTGATGTAATTCGCAATCTAAACAGACCCTAGAAGTATTTAAGCATCTTGCTTGCGTACACTAGCTTTTGAAGGATCTCAATATCCCAAATATCCAAGCAGCTTCTTTAGCTAGACAATCAACCATCCCAATAGCCTTTCCTCCTCACATGGGCAAAAAAAATGGTCAACTTGGAAGCTAGCTTAAAGATCCTATCAAGAATATAAAGGAAAGGCATTTCACTGCATCTTCCACTGAGCATTAAAAATACACACACAGAGAGAGATTTCCTGATTTTTCCTTTTCTTTTGTCTTTTAGTTTCCTATTTTTTTCTTACTTTGTTATTTTCATAATGTCATGTTGAACAGGGATTAAGTTAACAAATGGTTTGATCCAAGAATCACGTTGCATCAATTTGCATCCAACACAAAAGCTAAGCAAGTTTCAAACACACAATATTTTATGATAAACTAGAGGATAGATACGTCCATCAACGATTTATGTAAGACAGCCTACCTCACGAATTAGGGGGCACCCATCATCTACTAACACCCGTTCTACTACTCTTTTGGAAACATGCTCAAGCGCAAGCTTAGCAACATCCTGTTCCGCAGCTTTTCGATGATTAAACGTGTAGGCTGACCTGTATGTTGCCCCATCAATCATGACGGTAGATCTAAATCTCGGTGCATGTTGAGATCCTTCATTGATTGTGTGATAAACCGGAAGAGTAATGCCCAAGCTTTGAGAGTATTCTTGTAACCGGTTCTTATACAAAAAGTGCTCCGGTACACCTAAAAAATGAAAACAAGCTTATCACCAACTACAAAGATCAATAAGGGCACTGACATTTGATGAGTTGTAAGTATATTTGCAAGGGAATATACAATGATCCCACTACACATATAATTGGTTGCCAACATTAAAACAGAGATGATATTAAGCACTTTCACCAATCATTTAAATACAAGGGCAACCAAAGCATCATGAAAATCATATAATGGTAAAGGAAAAAAGCATTTTCACCAATCATATGTGTAGAATTGCTCATGTTGATCCTTTAATAATACATGGAAAGGGAAAAAAAAAAAACAAACCATTACAATAAACCCCCTCACTAGAATACCTTTAAATTTAAAAGAAAAAATACAAACAAAGCTCTACACACTAAACCACTCAAACAACTGCCTCTCAGAACCCATTTCCAAACACCGATATTTCTAAAATATATTCTTAAAAGTTAAAAGTGCATTGGATTCCTCACCAAATCTCCAAGGCCACTACTAAATAAGAGCTTATTCCTCTCCCTTCTGTTGGCAATAACCGATCCTCAATACCTTCCCCTCATTGGGATGATATTTCTGACTTTTGTCCTACCTTGTTGTAGGAATCTCTTTGTATCTTCTAAACTCTATCCGCAACAAATGCGGGAATCTTAGTCATGGCATGTAACAGATGAGAGGGCTAGTCTCTACGAACGAGAAGTGAGTTAAACCAATGAAACTACTAGAATTGAATAAAGTTCATGTCAATATGCGCCTAGTTAACTTCAAGCCAAATCCCATTTGTAGTCATACTTTGGCAAGTTGCTGAGTTTTGTTAACAGAATTTTATTCAAGCAATGGAAGAAACCACATCAATAAAGTGTGAAAGAGTTCCAATACTAAAGAAGAATGAAGGATGCATTTAGTCAAAACATCAGCCAAATTATTTTCCTCTTAACACACAAATAAAAGAAATATTTAAGTTGGAGACGAGGAACTGGGTTTCATCAAAGATAAAGGTTTCAATGGTTAGGAGTGCTCTTTGCAAGCTCGGATAATAATATTCACAGAATCATCAACGACCAACCCGTAAATTCTCATAGAAAACAATTGTAAACCTTCCCAGAGAGCCAAAGTCTCCACTCTCCACTCTTGTTGAGGCCCCCTCAATAGCTGGCATGGAGAAGGATGAGAACTAAAAAGATCTCACCAATAGCATTCCTTGCCATAGTTCCTATTCCACTGGGACCCAAATTCTCATGACACGAGTTGTTGAAGTTGAATTTCCACCACCCTCTTGGTGGCGATTTCCATCCAGCAATCACCTTCCTCTTGACTAGTTCAGTATTCACCATTAAACACCAATTACAGAAGAAATCAAAAGAAATCCTCCAGAAGGTATGATCAGTCATGAGTTGCTTTTATTCTTATGATGTAAAAAGGATATCCTAAAGACAAGGTACAAAAGGAAAGCATGATTAAACCAATAAAAAAATTGTCCTAGAAGAAAGCATACTAAAGGAGAGTTGCAAAATCTTCTTCATGTTGGCAAACTGTTTAAAACCTTGGTGTCCTCTACTGTAGCTTGCCCTCCAAAAGAAAATTAAAAGAAATTTCTTAAACGACAGAAGCATCACAACATTGTTGTCTACTGAAATATGTGCCAATATATGCCCTTCTCTGCCATGCTAGACTCTCAAAACCTTTCGCCAATTTCTCTCATTTCTCAAGGTACGAGCACTACCGTCCACAAACACACGAAACTCCAGACATCTTCTCATAGATGTTGTTGAAGATCCACCACCTTTAAAAATAAATTAACATAAAAAAGGCATGTGCATCATTTTTCAAGAACAACTCCTCCTAAGCTACTCACGCAATCTTGCCTATGGGTAATTGTGCCAGCATCAATTGGAATATCTAGGTCACCAAGCTTGATCCCTTTTTTCAGTTGAACGCAAACTGTTGATGTATTTCATTTACTAACAATTAATTCTTAGTCAACATATTCAAAGGGTAGGATCGCCCCATCATGGCAAATTTTGGGGTATAGTGCATACACGAGCATGCGCAACAACCCAACAGCCTAGATGGCTGAACTGTGGGTAATGGGCCCACCATTACAAACCAAAAAACCATATTGTGCATATCCTTGTACAGCGATCATACAATTACTGAAAATCCACACCCTAAAACACTTAAAGAGTAGATCCTAACATGTTGATTGAGCCGGCAGTGAACACCCCAGACTGGCAGAGACCAGGGTTCAAGTCACACTGATGTACCAGTTGGAGTGCTGCCCAAAATGACTATGTAATCCACCAAGAAAAGGCGTAGAGATTTGAAAATGAGCTTAATCGGGAATTCAGGTCTTGAAATCAAATAAAACAAGCTGCCTCAATGAAAATTAACACATTGAGCACAAAATGCATGGAGAAATGCAAGCCATTCCACCACACATGCCACCATAGAACACGTCTCCAAGACCCCATCAATTCATCAGGTAGAGTCAACCGTAAACACACCCCAGCCCAAAAGATCAGGTGGGCCACATACGTATGAGAAAAATGACAGCGACCCGCCAAATGAGTGGAAATCTCGATTTTGTGGTCCCGGTGCCGCAAACCCCCCGGCGGCACCCCAACCCCACCAGATGAGTGGCCCATATCACGCAACAAGTGTGCCAAGACGGCACACGTGACAAGATCGCATCGGCATTTATGAAATGAAATTTCTATATTTTGACATGATTCAGCTACCGCAAGAGAAAAACGAACTACATGGATTAAAATTCAAGAAATCAAGGGGGGAGAGAGAGAGATAGAGATTTTCTAAGAGAAGCTTACGAGGTTTTGAAGGAGCCGAAAGCGGCTGCGGAGCTGGTAGTGGCTGCGGCATTTTCACAGCTTCCACCATCTGGAAATCTCTGTGAGCGAGAGAGTGAGAGAGAGGGAAACCGTACAGCCTAGGGTTTGGTTTGGAAGAAGACCGGGAGTCGCATTCGCACAAGCAGCGCTAATATTGGATGGAGGGCGATAAACCTGATCCTCGGGCCGAGGACAATACTATCACATAAAACATTTGATCCTCTGCCTGAGAAGCAAGGTCTAGGGCTGTCAATGGGCCGGGTTAGGGCCGGGTCGAGCCCTGTACAAACCCGGCCTGTAATTCTGAACATAAGCCATGCTCGTGATAAGCTGAAATAGTCTAGACCGAGTCTGGCCCGGGATATTTACGGAAAGCTCAACCCAAGTCTGCTCGAGCCCGAGCCCTGAAAATCTCCATGAATAAATGATATTTCGGCGTGCCTCACGTGTAAGAGAGGAAAAGAATGAAAGAAAAGGAAGAAATAGGTTTATAAAAGACCTATTGGGTCTAGCCGGGTTTTTTGGGGAGCTAAGCCCTAGGTAGGTTCCAATAAGTTCATTAAATCAGTCTTGTCCATGAGCTCACCTATGTTTATGGGATCTAAATCCATACCTATATAATCATTAAGTGGGCCGCACATATATAATCATAATGTCATCCAAAAACCTGGAACTACACGTGACAGGCCATGTTATTGTCCATGTGATATTTGTACTTTTCGGGTGGGTAGAGCCTCCCTAGCATGATAGATGTCATGCACTTCGAGGGTGGCCCCAAACACGATCTTTGTACTACAATTTAATTACATACGGCATGTTAAGGCCCACGAGGCATGTAAAGAGAAGTTCATCGTGTCTGACCAAATATGTGCAGGGGCTTACCATAATGTATCTATTTATCCACACCATTCGTAACTTTTCTTAATAATATTAAGGTATAGTCTCAAAAATGAGATAGATCCACCACTTCAATGGACCACACCAAATAGCAAGCTTAAATGCAAGATCATCTCTGATAGGGTCTACTAGAGTGTTGAATCTGCTTTATTTTTTCACCCATGCCTTATATAATTTGAGGAAATGAATGAACAACATGAATAAATGGATGCATCATTGTGAGCCCTTATAGATTTGGCCAGACGTTTAAATGTCCGGTCAATAGCAATCCACTTCCAATGTAAAGGAGACAAGGATTGCATATGACATAGATTTGTGTGAGGCCCACTGCAATGTATCTATTCATCCACAGCGTCCATCCCTTTTCTCATATCATGTCAAGGTATGGGCTAAAAATGAGGCAAAACCAATGTTAGGGTTAACCACACCAAAGATGACTCTTGCATAAATGATTTGTAAATTTACGCATGTATTATGTATCAGTGTTATTTATCCGGTTTGCCTGGATCATTTTAAGAGATTATTTTAAGGCATGAGCTCAAAAATAAGGTAGATTTAGTTCTCATGTGAACTATATGATAGAAAATACTAGTAATTGGTTATTAATGGGCAACAAAAGTTTTGGATGAAGGTGATATTTGAGTTTTTTCTTCTCTTCCATTTATGTTACATAACTTTATCAACAAGTTGGATGACAATTAATTATTACCCGAATCTCGAGCCGCTGAATATCTACCATCGATGCTGACTGCAATCCGTCGCCTATGTTTGATCTTCTGTCCGTCTTGTTTGGGTAAGGTAAGAGAACAGTTGTACAGAAATGCGAGAGTATGATCATCCATGCACATTGCAAAGAGTAGATGTACATTTGAGAGACTTTTAGGTTAATCAAAGCCTTCCAACCTAGGCCATTCCTATAATTATCAATGAATTTGTATCGTTGGATGTAGTGTGTGTGACCATTCATTTTATGAGAGAAACGATTAACAGCGTGGATAAAACACTTACATCACTGTGGGCCCCACAGAGCCCTGCCCGGGGTAGGAGGCAATCCGCGTCCCGTACAAAAAAGCATACGAAGTCCTTATCTACCATCGGATTGAAATCCAACGGTGTGAATCGTAACAGCTAAAGAGGGCCACTTTAGCCTTTAAAGTTACGGATGCGAGCAGCCCCAATCCTGCCTCACCAGACTTCTACGCATGTAACGGCGCTAGGCAGTCCGTGGGATGAAAACCATTGTGGGGCCACCATGATGCGTGTGTGAAATCCACTCCGTCCATCATTTGTGCCAGATCAACATATCACTTTTTACTATAAATTAGGACGATTGGAAGCTGAAGTGGGCCACACCACAGGGAGAAGCGAGGGTGGGGCGCCTACTGTTAAATTGTACGGTGGGACTTATCTACTGGACGAGTTGATGGCAGATAAACGTAAAGGTGGGCACCATGAAGGATTCAACGGTCGGCATTTCCAAACCCACTGTTCCGTGTTGTGGCCCACTAAAGCTTCGGATCTGGTTTATATCTTCTAATGTGGTGTTAAAATGAGTATTAAAAGATTTATGGACGGACGGTGTGGATGTTGCATCGGCATCACACCGGGCCCACAGAGCACTTAGTTTGTGTTTACTTAAAGTTACCTTTTGTTTAAAAAAAAATCCACTCGAACGGAATCCCCTGCAACAGTTATATTGATGTTAGACATTAACGGTTCAAAACAAATCTAAAATGAATAACAGTCCATTTAATCCAGTGTCAAAGATGAAAGGTTATGATTATCTTCAATTAAATATGATCATTGAACAATCAAGCTATCATTTTATCATAATGGTGTTTGGTTCAAGCTAGAACATGAGTGTTCTATGTATGCGAGCATACCAGAGTTGAATGCAATTTGAATTAAACCGAACACCTATGATCCAAGGTGCCAAAATGGATCAAGAGATTAAAGTCTATGGTTTAGTCACCTATCCAACTATAAAACATTAGAAGATTAGGTGATCTATGAAGATGATAGTTCATACTTTTGATGAGTTCTTTTGACCTTTTTAGATGAAAGGATTTTTAATTAAATGTGTAATAGCAGGCATAATTTAAAAATAACAATATTAAAGTTGAAAATACTTTATTAATACTAACAATAAATGCTTATGATCAACTTTGATAAAACATGACTACCTATTCGTAACTTGGTAAAAAACTGAGCTTTATGGCAAGACAAATATGGTGTTGAGCAATTGTATTTTAATCGCTTGATGGAGACCAAGTTTTGTGGTGAGATAGTTGTTTGGTGTGGGATAATTGCCTGTTCATTGCTCAATAGAAAATTGGGCTTCATATCGAAATGACCAATGGAATGTAGATCTTTAATAATATGTTTGAAAATCTAGTCAAGAGACCAGACACATAACAAGAAACCTAGTGGGGTGAGTCTGTTTAAAAGTATAACAAGGGCTAAGCTCGTGGCGAGATGGTTATTATTCAACTGTATACTTGTCGCTTGGGTTGAAAATTTTAAGTTTTGTAGTAAGACAATCAACAAAATCACCAAACACACGGTAGAAAAGTATAATAACCTTTCGTTCAAGATTGAGCAATCCTCCTAGTGATCCAGCAGTGTTTCCATGGATGTAAAGTGGAGGAATAAATAATCTAATTGGTCCATGCTTTCTGTAGCATTGCCCTAGTTAGAATAGAGAAATTAAACCAAATTTAAACCAAGAGTGTCCATGAAAGACAAAGGATAAGCACCATCACACTGTAGAGTAGCGTGGTGTTAAGTTAGTGTGGGCTTTTCACTTTTTGCTTTATTTATAAGCATACAGAATAATTCTAGAATATGATCTTAGGTATTAGTTACCTCCTCAATTTTTGTTTCAATATATTACCTAATGAGAAAACATGGCCAATTATACTTTCTTATTAGGATTACACTCTATGACATTCGTATAATCAACTAGTCATCAAACAAGCGTAACTAATTATATTGAGCCCATCATGATCTTCCTTATGATGGTGCTGTCACAAGTCGGCTCTTTAGCAATCTGATGTGGCAATATTATTAAAGAAGATGTAAACAAATTATTTGTTACATAAAATATATAAAGTATGGCCCACCATGCAAACAATTACATTGACTAATATATAAGTCCAGTGTACAAAAATTTCAGTACATGTATACTGTGCTTATTGCTCTGAAAGAGTACAAAACTTTCCACTGAATTGTCACAGGTAAATGGGTTTGTTACTTTGCATTTTAATTATTATTATTTTTTGGTACACATGCATACACACCCCCACGGCCTCGTGCTAGTGGAATTTCACCACATATGGATACTCGGACCCTTGACCGAGTGTTGAAACTCCAGAGAGCCCACCACCCAAGCAAGAGTAAGGACCGGAGCATTTTAACTATTTTGAGTTGACATATTTACACCTTTTGGATCCTTAGTCCTGCTCTGCTGGTAGACTCTTAGGAGTTTACTGTTTAGTAGTGGCCAATAAATGTATAGTTAGAGTAAAAGCAATCAACGGCGTTTTGAATTCAACTTAATATATCTGTCAATCAATGGTTACGGTCATGTATCAAGTCTCATTTGTCTTGATTCAGAGGGTTCAGACGGTGTGGATTGTGGCATCGCACTTGAGAAGCTGCCGGTGGGCACAAAGATATTCCTGTGCTGGGGCTGCATGGGGCCCACATAGATGTCCATCACAAAGGTACTCCATTCATCTGTTTTGAAAGACCACAATATAACAGGACTCTAAAAATTAGGCAGATCCAAAACTCAGGTGAGCCGCGCCCTTTAATGGAAATCCACCATTGAAACCTTTCTGAAGCTGACCATAATGTTTATATAACATCCAAACCGTTGAATGGGTTATTATCACTCAGAAAAACTGCAGGCACAAATATCATTCTGATACAAAACTTCTGTCGCCCCAAGAGCTGAATTTCCACTTTTTCCTGTGGTATGGTCCACATGAGTTTTGGATCTGCCTAATTTTTAGACTCTTGTCCTATGTATATGTACCGTGGTCCTGAAAAGCAGATGGATAGAGTGGATTGTTACAGACATCTCAGTGGGGCCCAGTAAATCACTTGGAACAGTGGCCTGACTCCTTTACTTTAACGCTTTTTTTTTGTTGACTTGTCAGTACAACCTACTGTCAGTTCACACCTCACTGTCAGCCGCCCCCACTAGGGATCGATGCCAAGACCTCCGAGACAAGGTATCTTTCACTATAGTTTAACACTAATGTTAATTTACCTATCCAGTCCATTCAAAAGTTTTTGGAGGGAACAACAGTGATCAAGCGAATTCCTGACCATTGAATTGATGGCCATCAAACGGATGGTTAAAAGTAAAATAGTGAGGGGTCCAAATTTCCAAGGGCAAGATCAGAGTTACTGTCATATGGACACTGTAATTTTTGGGTTATCTTCTATTCGGATGGTCTGGATAGCCGTACAACTATGCCATGTATTGGGTGGAAGGGTCCTAACCATCTTTAAAACAATGGTAAACTATCACAGGAGTGGTGATCCTTGATAGCCGTACGGGGCATTTGGTTCGATGGCACGGTAACACGGATGTGGATCGCGTCCTACCCCTGCCAGGATGTGATGCATGTGCTTTATCCGCGCCGTCCATCCATTTTTTAAAATAAGTTTAGGGCATTTTAGAAAAATTGAGGTAGATCCAAGGATCAAGTGGGCCACATAGTTTGGATTGAAGCACACTATTAGAAATTTCATGGGAGCCGCAGAAGTTTTGATCAAGCTGAAATTTGTGTTTGACCCTTGTAAAGTCACAGCTGATAGTTGTGTTTGACCTTCATCCAGGTTCATGTGACCTTATGAACAGATTGGATGGCAGATAAATATCAAAGTGGACTCTAGGAAGGTTTTAACTGTGGCCGTTGTTATCGCGGCTGCTTCCTTTTGTGTGTTCCACTTTAGCCTTAGATTTTTTTATTTTTTTTCTCATGCCCTAAAATGATCTAGAAAAATTGATGGACGGCGTGGATGAAATACACACACCACGGTGGGGCCCACATCTTGGCAGGGGCAGGATGCACTCCGTGCACCCATGAAGACCTTCCGTACACATGCGCAGAGGACACTGCTTCGCATGCCTCAATCCGAACCGTTTAAACAGTCATCATCATCAGAGATGGGACAAATATCAGAAAACAGATGATTCCTTCGATTTTACCAAAAAACAAAGACGAAAAGAAAAATAAATAAACAAATCCAGATAACAGATGAGCTCAACGGTTCGATTTGCAGATGGGGGCTATTGCAATAGGGCACCAGCCGCACCACCCAGAAGTCGCACTGCACCCAGTGGATGGGTAAACGGATTTACTGAACGGTATAAAGTGGGGCCTGCCACCTTACACGGTTGGGGAGCGGATTGGGCACACGACCCCATCATGGCCTAGCTAGAGACGGACGGTCCTGTGAGGGTCCCTGTGGAGCCCACCGTGATATATGTGTTTTATCCAAGCTATCCATCCATTTTGAAATATCATTTTAGGGCATGAGCCCCCAAAAGGAGGGAGATGGAAGGCTCTATTGGACCACACCACAGGAAGCAGTGGTGACAATGATTCCCACCGTTAAAACTTTCCTAGGGCCCACTGATATATTTATTTTGCCATCCAACCTGTTCATAAGATCACACAGACCTGGAATGAAGGGAAAATATAAATATCAGATCCAAAACTTCTATGGCCCTAAGAGGTTTTAAGCTTGCAGGCATTCAATCCTCACTGTTTCCTGTGGTACGGTCCAGCTGAGCATACGATCTGCCTTATTTTTGGGTTCATCACATGGACGGTGTGGATAAAACACATACATCAGTGGGCCCCACAGCCCCAAACAGGACCGTCCGCCTCTAGCTAGGTCCTGGTGGGGGTAAGTACCCCATCCGCGGTCACACGGTTGCTTGTTTATCTTGCGCTGATGCAAGGCACTAAAGCTCTTTTTAGCAAAATAAATTGGGGCCATGGATGGATGTATACCACAGGATGAATCGTCAAATGATCCGGACCATTCATCTGACCAACAGTGTTGCAGATGGCCTATGGTCCAAAAATCAGAATTGATCAGAGATGATCCACAGCAGGTACGTGCCATTAGGACTTCAATGCGGGATGTCCAAATGGGCCACATTGGCAGAAGCGCATCCAATGAAGATTTATCTGCAACAGAATCCAAGTGAAGTAGAAAGATTTGCCACAGGCATGACCACCCAATAGGCAATAGCTACGAATTTTGTAATGCCAACCCAAGAATGTTCGGACTAAACAGACGGACGGTTCACATCATCAGATCGTGCAGCTATGTCCAAGGTGATGGCCTAAGGAGCCCAGATAAGGCCCAACCACCTGGGTTTATGTTTGGAAGGCAGAAAACAGGGAATCAGGATCCCATTAAATCCCAATTCTAGCAAGCTCTGCACCACAATCAGGTGGTCAGGATCATCCGCTTGTTCACACAATGGAACCTGCTATGAGAACACATCTCATCCGTACACAGATGGGTCGCATTTTTTGGGATTTAAGACAATCAATTGGCCATAGGACAGACAGAAAGACCAGATAATAGCAGTGAATCCAGATCCAGATAATAAATAGTAGCTATTTCAACACTGTTAGCATCTTCATGCGATGGCAATACAAAAAAAAATAAAATAACAACAATAAATAATACAACTGTAGGAAATTTCCCAATTAGTGTCTGCCTGATAAGTAAAGGACGAAAATCTTGGATGCATAGTGGCATCGAACCTGGCCGATCAATCTCCATCTAATCTGAAAACAATCACACATCTGCCTAAAATCGTCATGTGAACTTACAACAGCATCATCACGCATACAATGCAGCCACCTTCTGCGACAACCCATCAACCACCTCATCTTGGTGCTCAGCGATCGCTTCTTCCTGAAAAAATAAACAGAATTTAAATTTTTTTATAAAGAAGTCACAAGGAGAGATCCATGCCACTGCAAACTCATCATCATCATCTAAGCCTTATTCCAATCAATTGGGGTTGGCTACATGAATCCTATTCCGCCACTCCACTCTATTAGGGGCCAGATCTTTGGTTAGGCCATGGATCATCAAGCCTTTTCTACCTCCATCCATGTACTTTTGGGCCTTCCCCTTGCCCTTTTCAAGCCTTTAACTTGTACCAACTGGTTCAACTCACTCCTAACCTTATAGTTTTTGGTCTCTGATGCACATGACAAAACCATCTAAGCCTACTTTCCCTCATCTTATTACCTATTAGTGATAATCCCAAGTTCCCTTGAATGATTCATTTTCTAATTATATCCCTCCTCATCTTGCCACTCATCCATCTCAACATCCTCATTCCAGCTACACATCCTATGAACATGTTGTACCTTGAATGACCAACATTCCATCCCATAATGCATGGCTGGTCTTGTAGCTCTCCTATTAAATTTCTCTCTCAATTTGGGCAGTACATGACAATCACACAAAACTCCGTAGGCACATCTCCATTTCTTCCACCCAACTAAGAATTCTATGGGCAACATCCTTCTCAAACTCTCCACTCTCATGAATTATTGACCCAAGCTATCGTAAGTAATGACTTTGGGCAACTTCTTAGTAAGCAATTTTAACTAATTCCTTGTTTTCACTACCATTGTTACTAAAATCGCACTCCTCTGGATGGCTCCTTGCCCTTATTCTGAAGTTGGAGGGAGTGGATAGTTTGAAAGATTTCCAGCCAATTAGCCTTAAGTAACGACCCTTATAAAATTGCGGTTAAAGTTTTTAGCCAAAGGTTGAGCGCGATTCTTATGAAGATCATTTCCCTTTCCGAAGTGGTTTCATTGTTGAAAGGCAAATACTCGACAATGCCTTTAATGCTCACGAGTGCCATGATTCCAACCATAAGGCGGGCAGGCAGGGTAGGGCGTGCTCTATAAGCTTGACCTTGAGAATGCCTATGACCATGTGGACATCCTTCCTAGATTACATGCTTACTCAGACGGGCTTCAAGGATGAGTGGAGAACTTGAATTAACGCATGTCTTGTTCGCAAGATTCTCTATGCTCATAAATGGCTCCCCATTCGGGTTCTTCAAAGCTTCTTGGGGCCTCATCAAGGAGAAACCCCATCCCCATTACTATTCGTATTGATCTCGACAGCTATAAACAAAGACGTTATCTAGGGGTAGGCACGTTGGGCTTTTTCAAGGCTTTAATGTTGAAAACTTCCCCCAATGAATTAGTTACCTCCAATTTGTAGACGACACACTGCTTTTTTGCAAGGCCAAAAAATTAATGGACTTCCTGGGTATGACTATCTGCCAGTTTGAAGTGGTATTGGGACTTAAGGTGAATAGGTCTAGATGCGGTTTTTTTGGGATTCATCTGTCTAGGGAGGTGTTCTGGCTAGTTAATTCCTTCGACTGCAAAGTCGGATCCCTTCTTATCTCGGCCTTCCTCTCTATGTGGAGAAGCCTGCGATGCATCTGTGGGACAAAGTCATTGAGAGGAAGCTTTTTCCTTGGAAAAGTAATCTTTTATACAACAGGGGAAGAATCACTTCGATTAAGCTTCCCTCTAACCTCCATCTTTAATTCATGTCCCTCTTTCTCTATCCGAAATTGATTCTTCTTCGGATCGATAAAACTCTAGAGAATGTTTGTTTTCCTTATTCGAGAAGGGGGGTTAAGCGCCTGGATCCTGTTAAGTTCACCCCGTTGGGAAAATGGGTTTGGCACTTCAGTTCAAAGGGATCAAGTCTGTGGAGATCCATTATTGCCGCCAAATATGGCTTGACTCTGACGGGTTGGTGGACCAAGGATTCACCCTTCTACCGCTCTTCCTTCCTTGAAAGGCCAATGCCTATGTACCCGTTAAGGTTTTCAAGGTTTGGGCTTTTTTGTCGATGACATGATGGGGCTGGAGCAAGATTCTGGGAGGATGTCTGATTTGGAGATTCGTCCCTCAGATTGCCTTTCTTGGCTTTGGCTAATTTTGCCCTGCGGAGGGCATTTGTGTCGCTAGTTGCTTCTCAGGCCAAAGCACTAGCAAGGTTTGGATGCCTCCTCGGCGAAGTTTACGGGATTTTGAGATAAAGGATCTAGTTAGAATTCTTTCTCGATTGCAAGGGTTCATGCTTTCTCCTGGAGTCGAAGACTCATTGTACAAGAGACGCGACAGTTTGGTAGTCTTCTCGGTTCGGTCTTTTATGGTATTCTATCTTAACCTGAGATCCCTAGTCACAGTAGCCATATAGGCCATAGTTTGTCATATGGTGCTTTAATGCAGTGGCATTTTTACACCGGGCTCGAGTGGGGTGGCCTGTAGGATGTAGGGACACACTCGAGGTGGGTGGCCAGTGTGAGGCGGGCCCACGTGAAGTGGGGCCCACGAGAAGGGTTCGGCCGACATCCTAACTAATGCAATGTGGGGCTTGGGCTATGAGATAAAAGGATTGATTCGCTACTCTCTATTATATTGAGCTTTTAGAGCAAATAGCTAATTGTCTTGTATCAAATTGGTATAAGAGCGGGAGGTCTCGTGTTCGAGACTCCTCACTGGGGGTGATTAATGCAGGGGCATTTTTACACCGGTCACGAGTGGGGTAGCCTGTGGGATGCGGGGACACACTCGGGGTGGACATGCCTTCTTTTATAGCTGGCCTTTTCCGTTCCTGGCACATAGGTGGAGGGGGAAGTTTAGCAAAGCAAAACGGAGGATAGCCCTATTAGTTGTCCTCTGGGCCATCTAGGGTGAAAGGAACAATCAATGTTTTTGTAACAAGAGCAGTGCTTCTGTTAGGGGCTTAAATTTGGTCTTGTTTATATATCGAGGATTGGGATTCTTGAGGGTTCATTATGTTAGGTGAGGTTCTCCAACCTATATGGTGTTATTTTTCTGTATTTTTTTTTTTAATGTTAGTTTTGTTTTTCATTTTCCTTAGCTGGTCTATGTTATATATATCACACTTCATATACCTTTAAAAAATGCACTGCATATACATTGTTTTAGTCCAACTAATTTTAAATCATTTAGATTCTAGAGCACTCTTCCATAAATCTAGCTTTGTGTTTACACCCTCCCTCATCTTGTCAATCAAAACCATTTCATCTACAAACAACATACACCATGGGATCTCTTCCTGCAAATGCCTCGTTAACATGTCCATAACCAATGTGAAAAGGTAAGGGCTCATTGTCAACCCCTAGTGTAAGCCTACAATAATTGGGAACTCACTTGTCTCTCCACTAGTGGTCTTCTCATTTGTCACTGCTTCCTTAGGCATATCCTTAATCAAGTCAATATATCTATGCAAACCCAAGCTTCATTGCCAAATCAGTTTCTACCAAAGAAAAACCCATTTTTAGAAACTACCCAAATTCGGGTTGCCAACAAGCCAGACCAATCACAACTTCAAATATCCTCTGCCAAGGCCTAGCCTTTCTTCCATCCTAAACTTCTCCCTATATTATGGGATTTGTTTTCCACAGGATACTCGAAAAATGAACTTTCACAGGTGAAACAGTAGACATTTCAGTGTCCTGCTTTTGCCAAAATCACCATCAGAATAACTTTTAAGTGGCACTAAAAAAATGACTACTTCATATGCAGTTTCCAATAGAACTTTCAACATGGACATTCAAATCCAACAATGATTTGGTGCACATCCACATAGACCCTTAAAGTATCTCCACAAATGCATAGAAGTGCGACACAAAATGCCGCAATGACATTTCTGTTATTTTGCAAGTCAACTAGGGCATTTACCTCATCCACACGACACATTGGCTCGTGCATCCGACTTTGGTAGAGACGAAATTGTGATTGAAGAAAATGGCCCGACAGATTCGCGAAATGAAAGCAACATGATTGCAGCATTTTACATGAATACCCCACTATTTTGCACAAATGCCCACGTGTCATTCATGTTTCCTTTTTCATGCATATTCCATTGCACTACTAATACATAGCGTGGAAACAAACAAATCTCCATCTACACATAAATGAAATCAACCAATGGTTCATTGTCAATACTAGGGTAGTTAGCAGATCAGGTTCGGGTCGTGTCCCATAATAACCATACCCGGGCTACCAGGATTCGGCTCTTGCCGGGTCTGGATCTAGTTCTTGAATGTCCGGACCCTAATCCGATCAGGTTCCCATCAGGTCTTTGGATCTAGGCTTTGAGTTCGGTTTGGTACAACTAATAGAACTTACATGGTTGGATAGCACACAAATGTGCCACTTTGATATAAACATGGTGTAAAAAGGTTCTCTTACATGTGTCTTAGGAAACCTCATTTCATTTCTTTTGCTAGAATATATATATATATATATATATATATATATATATATATATATACACACACACACACACACACACACTATTAAACTAACTACACCCGACCCGGAGTTGACTAGATTAGACCCTACCCGACTTTATGATAGAGACATCTCGTGCACACGCACGCCCCCCTTACACACGTACATAAAGAGGAGAGCCCCACCATCGATTTGGATTGATGACGATGTACAAAAAGGGTCTCCTAGTTAGAGGATTGTGTTTTGGTTCCTCGGAGTGGACCCGATCATCATGTGAATCCCACCATTGGATCTCATGATCATGGCCCACTACTCTAGATGATCTAGTACTTTGAGTTTTGCTTATTATTGTTATTAAGAATATCATGGACAGTATAGATTGCTTTGATTAGTTGTTATTTTTATTACTTCGTCTCTAAGTAATAGGATGCACACATGGTGCGGCTTTTGGGATATAGATTTTTCTTATAAATAAGCAATCCCTTGTAGGGTTTTTGGCATTGAAGATTATTAATAAAATTCTGCATTTTCTTGCTTCTCTAATTTTCTGAGTTGTGGAAATCTAATTGGGTGCGAAACCCTCCTTTCTTCGAAGGGCTAACTATCATAGTGCGAAGCCGCATCCATCCCAAATCGCCCCACCTCCTACCCTCTATATTCATCATCCCACATAGCCATCCACTCTTCAAATCCACCTTTATTTTGCAGTCAATCCTTCTCTATAGCAGCCTTGCAAGAAGGCTGAAACTTCGGCAGAGCACCGTGCACAAACAGGACATCCAATCGTCCCGAAATTTGGCGTAAATGTGGACCTCCCCTAGCCGACCAGACCCAAGTTGGCCGATTTCAAATTTGTGGGCCCCACACACATGCAGCCAGGATTCCATGCACATGCGTCTGGGCCCAGCTGCTGTCCACAAGTGTGGATCACTTCAGGTTCGTTTATTTCACTCATTTCTCACCTTATTTCCCTAACCCTAACCCTAAATTATCATAAATCCTAAGTTCTATTCCACTTTCGAAACCCTAGGCATTCCCGATTTGAAACATGTGAATCCCTTGAATTGGGAAGTAATCGTTTGCATGTGTGGATAAATCTACTCTCCTTTCAGCATTGTTTGGCCTATAATTTTTAATTGATCCAGCCCTAACATATGTAGGCTTGGACCCTCATAGATTCCCCTTGTTGAATGCTTGATTTTTTTTGTGGGATGTGGAAATTTTGTATTGTTTCTAAATTAGTATGATCTAAAGCCTGAAATCTTACATATCATAATTAATTTTCATGTCCTGCATCACTTTAACCAGGCCCATCACATGGACCCAACTTGCACCTGAGTGGACCCAATTTTTAACCGGGCCACCCAATTTATTAACAGGTCAAATAAATGGGAGCCAGACCCCTTAAAAACAGGTCCATCGGGTAACCATTGGCAACCCTAGTCAATACCCAGTAACAATGGCCTTGAAATCAGCAATTAGAAATAGTGAAAGGTGCAAGTCGCAGCACTTGTGCAGTATACATACCTCTGAATTCCTTCTTCCATTTACAACCACGCACTTAGAAGCACTGATGCTGGCACTCTTCAAAAGACCATGTGCACTGTTGTCGGGTTTACTTGGGCCATTTTCTGTAGTTGATGCATCCTTATGTGCATGTTCCAATCCCTCACTTTGGTTAAATCTCGGAGGGCTTTGAAGGGTCGTGCGAGCAACGGATGCTGCAGTCCGCTTTTCAAAACCATTGCTTTGATCAGCAATATCATCTTTAGATGCACATACCCGCTCTCTGCAAATAAATGAATAAAACACAAGCAATTTAGGAAAGTGGATAAAATTCTATGAACCATAAACTTATAAGGAAAAAAGAAAAGGAAGTTCAATGGGGGCTTTCTTTATGCACTTACCTGGGCAAAGAGGCATGTTGACGCTGGAGTGGAGTGCTCCGCTCGCCCTTACCATAGTGCTCCTCTAGATGGGCGAATTGTCGCTTAAATCGGTCGACCCCGCTGTTGATAGGAAGAAATCACATCAGGTTGGTAGCTGACAACCAATTTTAACATAAAATCCTTTAAAATGACAGTTGTGCCTATTGGAATGCAGACGCTAAAAGTGTCCTTTGTGGGCTTTCCACCATTTCTCACATGCCGATGACTCCACCACAAACATAGGATACATGAACAGGATATTCCAAAGGTGTCAAGGATTCAGGCCAGCCTGTCATGGCGTGGGGTCTACAACTAGAATACTAGGCCCATAGCATCAGGTCACCCAAGCAATTGAGCCCTGATTAGTAATTGGGACAGACCTGGACCAAAGTAATTGGTCCATTGGGTCAAGTCAAGTCAGAACCAGGTCATGATACAGCAATGCATATTAGTTAAACATATGAAAAACATGCAAACAAAATCACATAATGGGGCTGGGCTTGACAAATATTTTACTGGGTTGGGCTTGGGCCTAGAGATCTCTACCCATGTTCGGATTGGACCTTGTATTATCAACTCAAGCTAGGGCCTACCATGACCAGGCCCAAGCCAGCCTGTTGGCATTCCTAGGATTTCCTGCGGGTAGAAGACTGCCTCCCTGGTTAAGGTCATCTCCAGGATTCCAGGCACTTCTTATTTAGGTTTGAGTCAAACTCAGACTTGTAGAGACAGGCGGTGGATTAGCATCAAGCGAAAACGAGATAACACTGAACCAGCTGCAAATGTCCAATACCCAACCTGTCCACTACAGATTTTTCAGCAACGCAGATGTGGAAGGATCTCAGTGATTTTTTTTTAGGTGTGGAGCTTCCCATTAGAATATATTATCAGCTGGTGCATGTCCCATTTCAAATAACCAATGTAGCCCATTGATAGTGTAGGGTTAACTCCCATAAGGAACTTGGGTCGATGAAGCAGAGGCCACTATCTCTATGACTACAAGTAGCTTGAATATCTAGAAAGAATGTGTCACCTGCCTTATTCTAGTATGGTCAAACTTCGACACTTACATGGTTACAACTTGCACAAGACCAAGTAGTGCATGCTCTGCGTGCGTGTGTGTCCACAAGCAGGTTCACAAGTAATCAGGGAGTTGAACATTGACCTCTAGGAGAGAGACTTCTTGGAAATGCAGAAAACCACCACTCAGCCATGAGGAAATCTTAAGAGTTTGCACAAAGGAAAAACTCCAAACCTCAGGCCAGAGTAATTGGTTCCTACCATCACACACAACACCAGTTGCGTGTTTATCCAGCATTGTAGGACAGATAATTCTCATGTCATGAATAACTGACATTTCAACGGCAGATGCAAATTCATGACAAAGAAGCATAATCAGTTGAAAAAGCATACACATCATGGTGCCCAAAAATTAGCAAAAGCAACATAAGACTATCCTAGTGCGTTCATAAGCCAATGATCATTGAATTAGAGAAAATAGGTACAGTTCATGATTTTACTGGAATCAAATGATTTCAAGCATCAATTGGGAACTTGAAAATAAAACTCATATTCCATCAGAAGATCTTGACAAATGCCTGACCTTGGGTACATGAAGCTAGTCTGATCAGCACCACGAAGATACTCCTGCAGCATCTGGGGATGATACTCCAGTATCTGTTTACTTTTAAAAGAAAATCCATTATAAGAAAAAAGTTTACTGAAAGCCAGTATCCCATTACAGAAATAAGTGTATGGCCGTATAGTCATACCTCTCGATAAATTAACTCTCTAACATCTTCCTTTGTCAATTTCCTCCTTTCAAACTCAAATTCGAGTTTTGAAATGGGCTGCGTCGATGGTTCGCGATCTACATTCGCCAAACCAGAAAAGTATGGATCAGCTAGGGCCTGCAAACATAAACAACAAAAGTATCAGAAAACAGAACTACTGACATCAACTGGCTTCTTTGAGATTTTTGAAAAGGTTATAAGCTCATTTATTAAATCTTACCTCTTCAGCAGACGGGCGATCTTTTGGATCAAATGCAAGCAATCGCTCAAGTAATCGAAGAGCCAAGGGATCTGCATTCGGGAACTTCTGTGAGAATGGAACCGGTGGCTTTCTCCACATGCTACTTAAATATCTTCTAGCCTTCTCGTTCCGAATCTGCACATGTTTTTAACGATTAATGGTGACAGGAAAACATGAAAGTATAACAGAATTATACAGTCTTCACACTGAGAATAAGCTAGTTTTCTCAGCTTTTCAGTTTGTACAAGTGGAGCTAGGGCTGTAAACAGGCCGGGCCTCGGGTTGGTCTTGGCCTGGATTTTGAACTGTTTTGGACTGGACCTATTCAAATTTCTGATTTTGTCAGGCCCGAGCCTGGCCCATTGACACCCCTAAGTGGAGCCCATAGCTCAGTTATCTGAACCATTCATCTGATGTGGATGTATTATATCCCACAAATCTCCCAACTTGGAAAATCCTAACCATCCGACCTTTGACGATTTTTCAGTTGAATGTGGAAAATTGCTGTATTTCTGACTTTAACTTCCTGTCTTTGGGCCGCCGCTCACAGGGTTAGGATATTCCTATCAAGGAGATCTTTGTGGAAAGATCCACTATGAGGTTTGTTTATCAGATCAATTGTCTAGATCATCTAACCAAGTGGCACGCTTGTACATTCATAGGATATACAAAGTCACGGGCGAAGAATCATATGATATAATCCTCAAGTATGAAATCTTGAAGGAAAATATTCTTAAAAAGTAAATGAGAGGGATTTATGGTATAAGAAGCAGAGCAACATATTTTCTCATGAATCATAACATACCCTAGAAATTCTCTCAAGGCCATATAAAACAAGGAAAAACTGAGATATTGCATCAATTAACGGGAATATCACGGCAGATGCCCCAATAGGCTTTACCGGTTTCGAGCGGACCTACCAAGGTTTATAAGGGGCTTAATAACTCTAGACAATGCAGGGGTAGAGTCTGTCAGGAAAAGAAGGCCTGCCTAAACATGGCCCCCTTAGATAGCAGGTGGAGGATCCCTGGAGTGGCGGACGGAGGGAGTTTCATGCTCTTGAGCCTTTTTTGGAGGCTTTTTGTGAATTGTGCATTTTGGGTCTTTCCTTTATGGGTTGTAACGGGGTTGGGCTTCGTGGTATATGGTTTCATATGATAGGCAGGACCCCACAGGGATCATGAACTACTGCCAGAATTGCAGATGAACTTTGCAGGCTATGATGACAAATAAACAAAAGGAAGACCAACCCTAGCAATGGATTCTGATGGAGGAGTGCCAAGCAAATCAGTCATGAGATCAAGTTGATGCACCACATTCTTCCCAGGGAACAACGGTTTCCCAGTAAGCATTTCTGCAAATATGCATCCGATGCTCCAAATATCAATTGCAGGAGTGTACTGCAAAACAGAAAAGTCTTAGAATATGTACGACTTAAACCCATATAAAAATATCATTTGAAATTGTAAAAAACACAATTTGATGAATCTTAGCCCTAAGGAGCCAGACAAGTGATTACTCATTACTGCACCCCTAGCTGCATAAAAGGAATCGCTATCCATGAAGCAATCTCATGCAACAAAAGTTATCATCAAAACTGAATATATGTTGAGCCCACCATGAATGTATGTGGCTTATCCACGCTGTCCATCCATTTTTTAGCTCATTTTAGGGGTTGAGTCCAAAATCAAGGGAGGACATGAGGTCGAGCACCGTCTTCCTCGAGAAGATAACTATTCCGAATCCATGGAACTTCTCTGGACTCCTCACAGAGACTTCTTGAATCCACGAGGAAAGAAAGCATAAAATAGAAATAAATTCTAATAAATTTGAAATTGATTGATGAATAATAAAAAAACGAGTTCACAACCCTTTAAATAAGGGTGCCAAGCAATGGGAAATAAATTAGAATCAAACTACAACTCAAACTCCAAGAATCCGCGACTTACTATAAATAGTAAACTTACTATTTATAGACGGTCGTGATGTCTACTAGTGCGCAAGGTTTTCGGCCAAAAATAGTAAGTGTCCTATTTGGCTTCACCAAACCGTTCTCCTAATTATTCTAAGCTCTTTTCACGTTGGGCGCAACTCCTAAAGCCCGACGGATGAAGAGTTATAATCAAACTAAAACTTACTATTTATAGTAAAAACGGAATTAAAACAGGGAAATGACCATCGATCAAGGGGTTTTTCGCAATTCCAGGCTGCGTAACCCGGCATAGCGGGGTTGGTTGGCTAAAGTAGCTCGTTCTACCCCAAAATCATATATTTTACGTCAGATAACTCATTCCGGATTGCAAGATACGCCCGATCTAAGGTCCGATGGTCCGGATCACTTCTGTCATCAACCGGGCCTTTTCTGATCCATCTTGGCCATGAAACTGTCCGCGACCCGCTCTACATTAGTCCCCTCCACTTCAAAAGAACTCGTCCTCGAGTTCTCATCATGCGCTGGTTCATGATACTCGAACAGGTCTGCAACATTGAAAGTCCGTGAGATTGCCATGTCATCTGGAAGATCAACAACATAAGCGTTGTCATTGATCTTTCGGATGATTGGTACTAGTCCAATCTTTTTATTCTTCAACTTGTTGTACGTTCCGGTCGGAAATCGTTCTTTGCGTAGATAGACCATTACTTGGTCGCCCACCTCGAACACTTTTTGTCGCCGATGCTTGTCCGCCTACTCCTTGTATTTTTCGTTAGAGGCATGTAGCTTGGTTTGTACCTCCGCATGAATGCCCATGATCTTGTCAGCCATATGTTCCGTTGCAATGCTCATGCCTGGGAGCTTGGGCAGAGGGACCAAGTCTAGTGTGTGGCGAGGTACTCGTCCATAGATAACCTGGAACGGGGATTTCCCTGTTGAGTGGTTCACCATGTTGTTAAATGCAAACTCCGCTTGAGGAAAGGCCAAATCCCACTACTTTGATTTTTCTCCTGAAATACATCGAAGGAGGTTTCCCAACGTGCAATTTACAACCTCAGTTTGACCGTCAGTCTGTGGGTGGTAGGCGCTGCTGAACTGAAGTCGTGTATCGAATCGAGTCCACAAAGTCCGCCAAAAGTGGCTTATGAACTTCGTGTTACGATTAGAAGTAATAGTCTTAGGAACCCCGTGTAGCCGCACAATTTCTCTGAAGAATAAATTCGCCACGTGTGTTGCATCGAGCATCTTCTTGCATAGAATAAAGTGGGCCATCTTGGAGAAACGATCTACTACCACGAACACCGAATCCATGCTGCGTTGTGTTCGTGGAAAACCAAGTACGAAGTCCATAGATAAATCCTCCCAAGGGCCGTCAGGTACGGGTAACGGAGTGTAGAGGCCCGTATTATGAGATTGCCCCTTTGAGGTCTGACAAATATAACAACATTGGACTGCATTTCCTACATCACGTACCAATTGCGGCCAGTAATATCGTTCTTCCACAAGAGCTCGCGTCTTGTCTCGCCCAAGGTGTCCACTGAGGCCACCTCCATGTAGCTCTTGGATTATCTGTTCCCTTAGCGAACTGTTTGGGATGCACAGTCGATTTCCCTTGAAAAGGAACCCGTCTTGCATATGTAAGTCACCGGGGTGACCTTCTTGGCATCTGACTCATGCGTCCTTGAAGTCGTCATCATCGGCATATATGTCTTTGAGGCGCTCGAACCCGACAACCTCATTACTCATAGTGACTAACAAAGTTGCACGGCGACTCAATGCATCAGCTACTTTGTTCTGTTGCCCTGACTTATGTTTTAGTACGAACGTGAATTCCTGCAAAAATGAGATCCATCTAGCATGCACACGGTTAATGTTAGCTTGACTATTAATGAATTTGAGAGCTTGATGGTCCGTGTAAAGTATGAATTCCCTTTGAATCAAATAATGTCGCCAGTGCCGCAGTGCCTGGACCACCGCGTATAACTCGATCTCATATGTAGACCACTTCTTACGTGCATCGCTAAGTTTCTCGCTGTAGAAGGCTACCGGCCTACCTTCTTGAGACAAAACTCCCCCAATTCCGACATATGAGGCATCACATTCGACTTCAAAAAGTTTGTCGAAGTTGGGAAGTACAAGAACCGGGGTCGTGGATAATCTGCGCTTGATTTCGGCAAAGCTCCTGTCGGCTTCGTCAGTCCACTGAAACTGCCCTTTCTTCATGCAATCTGTGATTGGTGACACAATGGTATTGAAATTTTTCACGAACCGACGATAGAATGTCGTCAGTCCATGAAAACTTCGTACTTCGTGAATATTTGTAGGAACCGGCCATTCTCTGATTGCCTTCACCTTTTCCTCATCCACCCGAATGCCCGTGGATGTGACGACAAAACCCAGGAACAATAGGCTATCAGTCATGAAGCTGCACTTTTTTAAATTGAGGTACAACTTATTTTTAGTGAGCACTTGAAGGACCTTCTTGAGGTGTTCCATATGGGTGGTTTCGTCTTGACTGTATATCAAAATATCATCGAAGTAAACCACAACGAACCGCCCAATGAAAGGTTTCAGAACTTGGTTCATCAATCTCATAAATGTGCTAGGCGCATTCGAAAGACCGAAGGGCATGACCATCCATTCGTATAATCCTTCCTTGGTCTTAAAAGTCGTTTTTCACTTATCACTGACCGTATTCGAATCTGATGGTAGTCGCTCCTTAGGTCCAATTTAGAGAATATTTTTACACCCTCTAGCATGTCCAGCATATCGTCCAACCGTAGTATAGGAAATCTGGGGGGTAACCCATCGGGAAGATCATTGGGCCAGATTTCTTTGAATTCATGTAGCAGGGCCTTAGTATTTCAGGGATGTTGGTAGGCTCGAGTTCTTCCCCTTTTACAATTAATGCATAAGTCTGTCCTGTTTCCTTTGATTCTTCCACGAAGTCCCGTATGGTTAAGAGAAAACGGCCCTCCACTTTAGAAGTTTCAGGTGGTCCCTCTGGATCCATAAGGGCCAATATGGTCTTCCGGCCGTCCTTGACGAAGATATATATATTATCTCGCCCTTTATGAGTGGCGTCACGGTCAGATTGTCAGGGCCGACCGAGTAGTATGTGACATGCTTCCATGTCAACTATATCGCATACTACTTCATCCTTATAATGTTTGCTAATTGAAAAGGATATGGTATACCATTCAGTTACCTTTATTTCACTGACCTTCTTGATCCAACCAATTGTATAAGGAGAGGGATGATGCTCCATTTTCAATTGTAATTTTTCTACCATGACCTTGGAGACTATGTTCTTGCTGCTCTCACTGTCAATGATCACGTCACAAACCTTTCGATTCACCGTACACCTAGTGCGGAAGATGTTATGTCATGTGGATGCACTTCTTTTCTTGGCGTATATAATAGTCGCCTCACGACGAGCGACTCGCCGTGATCTTGTTGAATCCAACCTGAATCATCTGCCTTGTCCTCGGTGGTATGCTCCTATTCTTCAATATCCGGATCTTCATAAGCGTTATCGCACTACCATCATTGATGGCGAGGTTTGCCACTTTTCGCCGAGGACAAGTATTTGATAGGTGGCCGGTTGGCCACAACGATAGCAATTATCGGGCCTTGGCCGAGCATCAGGGGTTCGGGATTCTACTTGACCAACAACGATACGCCCCCTTGGGGTCTAGCTTGCCCGCTTCCCGATCTCGGTTCTCAAACGTAGGAGGTTGAGTGCGTGCTCCTACGGGCTCTTTCCCCTTAAGCTGTGGATAAACTTGCCACAGGGATCCTCGCAGTAGGATAGGTCCGTGTGTTTGGGACGTTCAAGTTGCGCTTCGCCGAGTAGCCAACTTGATCGCATCATTCATTGTCCAAACGGACCGCATCTGGACCCGATCCTGGATAACCATACACAATCCACCGTTGAATCGGGCGACTTCTTGCGTTCAGGCTCGACCAAATCGTTACGCACCACCAGGCGGTAAAATTCTTCTGCGTATTCTCTCACTGACCGACTACTCTGTCGATAATTTTGGTATTGTTGGAATAATACCTGATCGTAATCGCTAGGGAAGAATCCGGCACGTAGTAGCTGCTTCATTCATTGCCATGTGCGGATTGATGGTTTCATCCGTCCGCGAGTTGCAGTTGTTCCCACCAAGCTGAAGCTCCGCCTTTCAACTTGTAAACCACAAGTTTAACCTTATTTGCTTCAGGGATGTCCACATAGTTGAAAAACCGCTCAACTTCAGAAAGTCAACCAAGGAAATCCTCAATGTGTTGTTGGCTATTGAAGTTAAGAATATCAACCCGCATCTTGATTTCTCAATCTATTCGATCTACTCGATCGCCGCCTTGTCTGAGGTGTTGGAAGATTATGTCATCGATTTTTTCCTCACTGGAGCTCCCTTCCTCAGGAATGACCCTTGGATGCACTGCCGGTACTATCCTGCGATCAGGGCAATTAATGGGGGTGGAGGATTGCCACCAGGAACACGGAATTGCCTTAGGTTTTCCACGAAGAGATTTGTTATGCTGTCGATGGAAGCCTGCAACCCTTGCATGGCTTGCTGATTCTCTCGTTGCGCTACTTCGAAAGCTGCCGCCGTTAAAGGAAAATTTCCTGGAGCACCGCCCATGGGATTGTTGCCCGACCCGTCGTTAGAAGCCATAAATCCGAGGAGAAACCTGGACTGATATCGACGCAGGGGAGGACGTGAGGTCGAGCACCGTCTTCCTCAAGAGGATAACTATTCGAATCCACGGAACTTCTCTGGACTCCTCACGAGACTTCTCGAATCCACGAGGAAAGAAAGCGAAAAATAGAAATAAATTCTAATAAATTCGAAATTGATTAATTGAATGCTTAAAACGAGTTCACAACCCTTTAAATAAGGGTACCAAGCAATGGGAAAGAAATTAGAATCAAACTACAACTCAAACTCCTAGAATCCATGACTTACTATAAATAGTAAACTTACTATTTATAGGCTCGTGATGTCTACTAGTGCGCAAGGTTTTCGGCCAAAAATAGTAAGTGTCCTATTTGGCTTTACCAAACCGTTCTCCTAATTATTCTAAGCTCTTTTCACGTTGGGCGCAACTCCTAAAGCCCGACGGATGAAGAGTTATAATCAAACTAAAACTTACTATTTATAGTAAAAACGGAATTAAAATAGGGAAACGACCATCGATTCAGGGTTATTTCGCTGCGCAACCCCGCGTAGCAGGTTGGGTGGCTAAGGTAGCTCGTTCTACCCCAAAATCATATATTTTACGTCCGATAATTCATTCCGGATTGCAAGATACGCCCGATTTAAGGTTCGATGGTCCGGATCACTTCTGTCGTCGATGTGGCTTACCCATGCTGTCCATCCATTTTTTCAGCTCATTTTAGGGGTTGAGTCCAAAATTGAAGCATATCAAAAGCTCAAGTGGATCCCACCACAGGAAACAGTGGGGATAATGATGTCCACCATCAAAACCTTCCAATTCCAAGGGCCCACACTGATGTTTGTTTGTCATCCAACCTGTTCATAAGGTCACACAGACATGGATGGAGGCAAAACACAAATATCAGCTTGATCCAAAACCTTTGTGGCCCCTGTTAAGATTTCAATGGTAGGTGTTCAATTCACAATCTCCTGTGGTGTGGTCCACTTAGAGCTTTGGATATGCTTCGATTTTGGGCTTATACCCAAAAATAAGCTGGTAAAACATATGGACGGGGTGGATAAGACACATAACTCATGGTGGGACCCAAAGAGTTTACCCAGTACGCAATCCGATTTCATTTCAAAAACCCAAATTGAGAAGAAGAGAGAAAAATCAATGTCAGTATAAAGCCAAATAGCAGCAATATATATGTGTGTGTGTGTGTGTGTGTGTGTGTGTGTGAGTACAATCCCAAAAGAACGATGCTCATTATAAAGGGAAGTACCTAGAAAATACAGAGATAATAAGAAAAATTAGTACGCATCAAAATGTTATCAACTGCCAACAGCAAACTAGTGACAGTGCAGCAAATAAGAAAAAGGTATGGATCTCTGAAAACCATTATTAGCATGACAAAACCTGTTCTGGATTACTCACAGGGAGCACTAACATGAATAAACTGATGCATAAATGTGAAAAAGAAAAATCTAAAATAAAAAATGGAAGTAGAATAGAGAACCATCAAATTGCCCAATTATATAAATCCAAATTGAAGATTAGCAAATACAAAACAGCTTACCTTGGAAAAGAAAGAGCCACAGAGTTCAGGAGCACGATACCATCTGGTCGCTACATAATCCTGCAAATAAATACACATATAAGACATGGGATCATGAGCATAAGTGCAAAACATACATGATATCATAATCAAACAGACAATCAAGTACACAACATAATAAGAGAAATAACAGCTGATCACATTAAAATCCAAAAGGCAAGATATCAATCATGGTCAGAAGCTGCAAATAGCATGGCATCAAACACAACACGGAAGAGCAACATACAGTCCAGAAAATAGCCGATGGGGCATCGGTGAATGATACACGTGCAAGCCCAAAATCACAAATCTTCAGTTTGCAGTCCGCATTAGCAAGGATATTTTTGGGCTTCAAATCCCGATGGAACACATTTGCTGCAAATAATTGAGAAAAATCATCAGTAATCGTCAAGGATAAAAAGATAGGCAAAATGGAGAGGCTATGAAATACCAATGAAAAACACCAACCTGTATGTATGTATTTTAGAGCTCGAAGAAGCTGGTATAAGAAAAACTGATAATGCTCAGGGGTAAGATCATCATTTGCCTTGATTACTTGGTGGAGGTCAGATTCCATCAATTCAAAAACTACATAAATATCTTTAAATTCTCTTCGGGATGGGGGAAGCATTATATGCTTTATTTCTACAATATCTGGATGTCGAAGCAGCCGCAGGAGCTTGATTTCTCTTAGAATGCGGGTAGCATCGGAGACATGCTCAAAAACATCATTGATTTTCTTAATTGCTACCCTCTCTCCAGTGTGGGTGTCAACAGCAGAACCCACTACACCATAGCTTCCTTTGCCGATGACCTCTTGGATTTGGTATTGACTAGCTTCACCATACTCTGTGAAGAATTCCGTGTCAAGCATGTTCTGAAACAATAAAACAACATTAGCAATACTTCTCATCTAAGAAATAAATGGGAAGTGACCCAGAACAAGAAAATAACATTAAATAATTGTGTAACTGACACAAGGATAACAATGCATTCACTGATATTAATTGAATTCTCAATCCATTAATATTAGTTGGCTAGACATTTTTTCTACAACCATAGCAAGTGTCTAAAGACAAAGTCAGCACGTTTGGGCACGAATTGGAAACAGAATCAAGAGTACCAAATCAAGTACCCAAATATATTAGTGTATACATCCCTTCTAATGGCAGCTGCCCAGGTCATCTAATTGGATCAAACTGAGATGGGACGATCTCAACTCTTAACTCCATCTTTGCAGGGGTTGACTTCAATTAGGAACAACCCATCACCCGAACCAATATTGTATACTGAACGTCCTTAGAACCATCCAAATACCAGAAAGTGGTAAGGGGTGTGTGGCCCAACCTTGCCTGAGCTTGGGACCCCACACTTCAATTTTTGGTCCCTCTAGCAATGGAAATCCGTTTTCCACACCTGAACTTTTACCTTTCAGTTATCGAGAAATTCATTTCAGCAGACCGTGTTATCAAGCCATTCCACCTCTTTAATCCCCATTCGTTATTTAACAAAATCATTAACTCTAGGACTATTCTAATCCTCTAAAAATCTATGGGCATACACCACATGTCCCCTACCTCAAACACCACCTAGTTGTCAAATATTACCAAAAATGAAACACCATGTCTATAAATAGACCTCTCCCTCTTGAGAAAGGCCTGTGGCTCTTGCTTCACTACACTCTAGCCTCTCTCCACCCTTCTTTTCCTCTTAGAAGCCCTTTAGAAGAAACCCATGCAAAAGAGTGAGAAATGAGTAGTGTCAAGAAGTGAATGGTTAAAGGATTCAAGAACTTTTTAATCTTGCCCAAAAGAAAAGGATTGGCTAAGGAGAATGCCTCAACCATTCCAGGTTTCAAGAAACAGATCCAGTAACCACTACTAGGGGAGCATTCATTTCATCTTTCCTTCCCAAAGCTCCAAATCGCATTCTTGCAAGGTGAGCATCCACAATCAAGACCCTCTGTTGGATATAGCAAAAGAGCCATTGAAGACGGAGTGTGCCGCGCAATACTCACCAAATACCCTCTTTGCAATTCTAATTGCTTTCATTGTTTATTCTCTCTATTCAATTTGCCGAAACCCAATCTCAAGGATTTTCTCTCTCACAAAGTAAAGACGGGGTTGACACTATAAGATAAGGATGCATCATACTTTCCTTCTCTGTAACCAGGACGCTTACCCGGCTTTTCAGGATAGACACCATTTTGGAGTCAAATGCTTCAGTCTTCAGAAGATCAAAACTATGTTTCTCTACTCATCAACGGGACCCTAAAGTCCCAAAATCTGGCTAGTGGAGACTCCTTGTCATCTTTTACACCTCCAGCTTTCCAGTAGGTTAGCTAGTCCATTTCACAACTAGGTAAAAGAACAACATTGAAAGTACCAACATTTTAAGACCTAGACCGGAATGGACGGTTGGACTGGTTTGGACCGGAACCAGTCACCAAAACATGCTGGACCCCTATAAACCCAACTTAATTAAGTGCAAAAACTGTTTTGTTGAGGAAAAAAAAAAATGTAACTACACCAGTCAAAGATCGAACCCACAACTTCTACTCTAAAGTACCATTCAGCTAGCAACATTTTACTCGTTAACTCCTCCCATTTTCATAATTTTAGATTAAGTACCTTCCAAGCCAAAATGGGCAAGAGTAGGTCTGACAAATTGGACTAAACCATCCACAACAAAAAAGGATGAAATCTGGTCCGGGTTTCAAAATAATTTGAATGTACTGATGTGCATCCTCAAATAATTCATAACTGCGGAGCATCTGATATTGCCTATCCGTAAGGCTTACAGAAACTAATCAAGCATTGGTTGCAACAGAAGAACAAAGGATCAAAGAAAGTCTTGTGTGCTTAATACAACTCGTGTGCCTCATGCAAGTACCATGAAGTAGCAACAAAACATATTCACCATACACACGACAGTCGTATGTGATGATCCAACCATGGGTTTGATTGGCCATTGTTTGGAGCAGGCCGTGCAATAGACGGCAATCCTGTCAGTGGTCTGTAAATGAACGGTGACCAATACGTTTAGAAAAAATAAAATAAAATTTGCGCAAGTTCCATATACAATGAGAAAACACAGAACTACTGAATGGATAGGATGATCCAGTAAACACAATTTTCATGCTGTGGCCCGCTCAGATCCGATTGCCAAACACATTTACCCAACAACATCAACAAACAGAGGAATTGAAGAAAATAGGAAAAATGGACAGTTGAGAGAGTTTTTCAACAAGCAAGAAAGAGAAAGAACTCCAAAACACATTCGTTTTACCAAATCTAGCTGAAAAAACAACCAAACATGTAGATTACAGAAGAAAGGGCGAATCTTTTGGATCGAATCCTGCTAAGCAAACAAAGCACGACGAACGTAGATCCAACTGCCACTTCTCGTCCCGATCCTGAATCCGATATCTTTCAAATAGAGAACGAGATATATATAGAGAGAGAGGTCATGAATACGACCTTCTCTTCTCAAAATCATCTCAAATTCCGAACAGGAACAGAGACAAATAAAAAGACTCGTTCTCCCAACCGAATCATAAATTCAATAAAACAAAAATCCAAAACAGACACAAACAAACGCAAATAAAGACAAACAAGAATCCCATCAATCCGCAATCCAAACACTCAAAAAAATAAAAAATCGAGATCTGATCTTCTCTCCTTGAAAATGAGAGACCCTTTAAAGAAGAAAAAAACAGAGAGAGAGGAAAAAAGACAGATCTGACCTTCTTATGGGAATCGAACCCGGCCATCTTGTTCCTGTTCGGGACTCTGATATGCTTCAATCCCGAGATCTCGATATCTTCAATGATCTCAAGCTCTTCTTCTTCTACCACTGCTGCTGCTCCCTCACCGTCTCTGGATTCTTGCTGTGGTCGATTTAGGAAAGAACGGATGTGGTCGTTTTTCTCGTTGTGGGAGGTTTGCTGCTTGGAGCGACGCTGGAACAAGCGACGGACGCCGTCCACGAGAGCGCCTCCCCCCATATGACGGTCAGGATGGAGCGGCAGCAAAGGCAGTTCGATGACACGCCAGGCGACCGCAGCATTGCTAGCGGGAGCGAGTCCTATGCTCGCGTTCGGACCGCCATCTGCGCGCGGGTAGGAGAGAGGATTGGAAAACAGGGAGAGGGGCTCGATTTCCGCAGGGATTGTAGAGCGTCAGGGTGGGGAGTGGATTTCCTTTTTGCCCTGGGTTTTCATGTTATTTACGGAAATGCCTGTGAGCCTCCTTCGTTGAAACGCGGGAAATGCAAGGGAGAATCGCGGAAAGGTTTCGATGCGATGAAGGAGTTGTTTCGTACTCTGTAGTGTGTGATGCTCCATACACATGCACTTAGAAATTGTACACGTGGATTATAATAACTCATATTAAACCGACTAAATTGTGGAAATAACCGTAACTGAGTCGGAAGGAAAAAATAATATTGGTTTTAAAATTTTGAACTCTGATTCATGGACACTTGTTTGTTGAAATGGGACCGTTGAATACTTTTCATTCTGAACCGTCCAGTGTATGCCCAACAATGATAGTAAGATTGTCAAGCAAGTGTTTTTTTTTTTTTCCTTTGTCCACGATGCATCTGAACTGGTGCCGATGGCTTTAACAGTTTAATTCGAATTGCTTTTAATCCACGTATGGAATATCCGTGTGATTTCTAAGCGCCTGCGTATCATCCACCGCACTGTGCCAGAGTATCAAAGAATTTCTTGGTTATTCTAACAAAGTACACCGTGAAATTTGGATAGTGGATCGGGACCGTCCACTGTATGGAAACTACCGTTCATGGACAGTTACTGGAATAGAGCACAGTATCTCGATCCTTAACCATCCGATTGGTGTCGTTAAAATGGACGGTTGCTGTAGAAAAGCATCTTAAAAGTTGAAAAGTGAAAACAAAAGGGTAAAACTGAAGAAAAGTGATGCGTCAGCTTGGACGCGGATTGGGTGGTGAACCCAACGGAAGCGGATTGGGCCATATCCCGCCCATCCCTTGCCAGGAACAGACAGGGCCTCTAAGGGGCCACCTTGATGTATTGATTTTATCCACACCGTCCATCCATTTTTTCATACCATTTTAGGGTAGAAATCAAAAAATGGGGAATATCCAATGCTTAAGTGCACCACACCACATAAATCGTTAGTTATAACGATGGCCACCGTTGAAACCTTCCTAAGGCCCACCATGGTGGTTAATTGCCATCTAACCTGTTTATCAGGTCACATGGACCTGGATGAAGGAAAAATACAAATTCCATCTGATCCAAAACTTCTTTGGCCCTCAAAAAGTTTTCAACAATATATATTTAATCCCCACTGTGTGATTCACTTGAGCCTTGGAACTATCTCGTTTTTTGGATTATACCGAAAAATGATATATAAAAATAGATGAACGGTGTGGATAAAACCCATACATCACGGTGGCCCCCTCAGAGGCCCTGTCCAACCCTAGCATGGGACGGGCTGTGGTGGTACCAAATCTGCGTCCGAACCAAACACCGCGTTGCTACGTGGCGTAAGGATCACGTGGAATCACCATAATGTTTTGTTTTATCCACACCGTTCATCCGTTTTTCCGGATTATTTTAGCTCTCGTAACAAAAATTGAAATATATCCGACGTTCAGGTGGACCACACCAAAAGAAACAGTGGGGATAATGACTTAAAACCTTCTTAGGGTGCACAGTGATGTTTATTTGTCATCAAACCTGTTCATAAGCTCACAGAGACGTAGATGAAGGGAAGCAGTAATATCAGCTTGATCCAAAACTTCTATGGCCCCAAAGAAGTTTTCAACGGTGGGCGTTCAGTCCCCAATGTTTCCTCTGGTGTGGTCAACTTGAGCTTCGGATATACTTAAATTTTGACCTTATGCCATAAAATGATCTGAAGAAATGGATGGACGGTGTGGATAAAACACATACATCAGCTGGACCCCTGAAAATCCTTTCACCACGTAGCTACGTGGTGTTAGGTTCGCCACTCAAACGGAGTCCTTTTAGATCGTCCCATCAGTATTATTCTTGAACAGCGGGCCAGCCACGGTGCTCTCCACGTGCTACAAAGCATTGATCTACCATCCCTGTGCCACGTGTCGTGATGGAAGAGAATCTCTAATCTCTACCGACCACCGAGATATGATGAAGACGTCTCTATTATGTAATCCCCGCCCACGCCGACTATGAGGGTGGGCTGAAGGACGGGAACCCTCTACAAGTAGGAAGAGCGCGTGCAACTTACGAGTCAGTGGGATCCACTGTGATTTTCATTTTTTATTTTTTGAAATCCGCTCCATCCATCCGTTGACCCACCCCATTTTCACCGTTGAAAATAAAAAATAGCTCAATCCAAACTTCATGTGGACCACACCAAAAGAATAATGTAAAATCACGCTTGAAATCTCTAGATTCACTCGGTGTGTCTCGGTGTCTGGGTCAGGCTTATTTTTGGGATTTCGTTTCATCCTGGTAGGTCACACCAGATGAACGGCTTGGAAAGCGTTTAAAAAACACGGTGCCCTGAGATAAGGTTCTTACCGTGGACGTCCTCAGCCTTACCGGTCCCTTGTGCTGTGGCCCAACGGAGTGTTGGATCCGTTCTATTTTTGGGTTCGGGTACTAACATGACAGCTGATGCCAGACACACATCATGGTGGGCCCACACGCGTGTTGCGACTTGCAAGCTCTTCGTGCATAAATTACTACTGTAGATGTTACCTTTTATCCAGCGTCTTTCACGAAAATGCCAAACTTACCTTCCCAACTTAGACCTTGCACCGTTGCACGTACGGACAGAGCATTTCAGGACGAAAATATTCCTGCTTTTCATAAGCATTGCACGTACGGACAGGGCTATTTTCGTTCTCACATGCTCCGTCCGTACGTACAATGTCTAAGTTGGGAAGGTAAGTTTTGCACTGTCCATAAAAGACGCTGGATAAAAGGCGGCATTTACAGTGATAATTTTCTCTATACAGCCTTCCAGGTTGGTTAAACGTGTACCACGTGCTAACCGAAGACGAGATCCGCGCAATTCATTAGTTGGGCCCACAGAAAACATGCCCTGGCCGAAAAATCAGGCATTTTAGCCCTTTCCCTAACATATGGGCTAGGCAAGTTAGTTGAATATGAACCGTTGAATATAGACTGGTAGTCGGTGGTCCACGCGATGAGTGGAGCAATCTTATCTTTGTTCCTGAGCATGTTCCCTTTGTGCCGCCCCATTGGATAATGGTCTGGATCTCCCACACGTGTGCACAGTTGGTACGTGTAAGAAAAGTAGACAACCGTGACCGTGGGGCCTACCTTGATATATGTGTTGTATATCCACGCCATCCATCCGTTTTTTCTACATCATTTTAGGTCATGGACCAAAAATAAAGCAACTCCTAAACTCAGGTGGACCACACCACAGGTAACAGTGGTGATTGAACTCTCATCGTTAGAAAAGCTCCCTGGGCCCAGCATAATATATATTTTACATCCAGTCTGTTGATAAGGTGACACAGACATGGATGAAGGAAAACACAAACATCAGCTTGATCCGGAATTTTTGTCGCTCACAAACATTCAATTACCACATTTTTCCCTGTGGTGTGGTCAACCTGAGATTTGGATCTGCTTCATTTTCAACCCGTTCATTAAAATGAATTGATAAAAAAAGATATGCGGTATGGGTATAAAACAACTACATCAAGGTGGATACCCTGGTTCTGACATCACCAAAGTCGGTATTTTCACCGTGCCAGAGTGGCGCACGTACGACAGATCCAGTCCGGTCATAAAATAGTGGACGAGAATGAGAAGCGATGCCCATGCATTTGTGATCCAGACCATTGATCTGCTCTGGCCCATCGTGTATGGACCACAACCAAAAATTATCATTATCATTAACATTAATCGGATAAAAGTTCACGATCAACTAAAAAATGTCCAACATTCGATGGCTTGGATCTTCCTAATTGGAAAGTTCCGGGACACAGTCCATCCATGGAAGGAAGCAACAAAAGCACACGGCCTAGATGTCTGAATCATTGGTCGCAGTTATAGTTAGAAGCCCACGTGGGACAGTCAGTATATCTCTCGTGTATAAATAAGTCAGAATAATACTCACGTGCAATTAATTGGTGTGTGGGGTCACCATAGTGTTTGTATGACATCTTACCCGTCTAGTAAGATTGTCCCGATGTGAAAATGAGATGCCCCGAAAATCAGTTTCATCCAACCATTAGATTCATGACATTTGAATATAGAGTTTTTTTTCCGGTGATTGTTCATGGTTTTCTACGGTGGGCCCACCTGATAGTTGGATCCACCTGAAGTTTGGGTTGTCTCGTTTTTACGATGGGACAACCTTGTGGAGTAGATGAGACGTCATGCAAAGATAATGGTGGGCCCAAAACGCCAATCAGTCGGCCGTAGAACTAGTCGCGCGCGTGGGATTATTTATCCTTCTAGCGTGTTATCGTTACGATTGACGATAAAATAAAGAAGTCTTCAACGGGTTGGACTACAGGTAACCGTTCACAGAGCCAATGATTGCCAGCCTGTTATTTGTGTGTGACATCGAACCGTCCAATAACTTGTCTCCGTCTTGAAGTTCAACCTGGGTAAAAAATCAGTTACATCCATTCATCACATGGACCATACCGATATTTTGTTATTTATCAATGGCTATAAATTATTTTCTATGACATGCACTGTGTGATTTTTGTACAAAGTGATTTTGATTTCATGGTGGGCCCAACATATTGGATGTCACACCCAATATATTAAAACGGAGGTTTCCTCTCAGTGGACCATAAGTAGTGGTCCAACCGGTTTAATTAAAGACGGGTTTAACTCATACTCTAGTTTCACTATCTTTCAACTGATACTTACCTTTATTGACTTTTAAATCAGCTTGGGAGATTATTTATATAACATCAAATCTACCTTCATGATGACCAAAGAAAATATGTGCTTAGAGTTGCAAATTCAAAACCAACGGCCACTAACTCCCAACCGTCAGATACGTCATTAGTATAAAAGAGATTTTACTGTGTAAAATAGTATTGAAAAGAATGCAATAATTGAAAGGTTACAAATATATATAGAGGAGAGATTTTGAAGGAGAGAGCTTGCAACCTCCAAATTCTAATGTTTTTAAAATCAGCCATTCAAAATCATAACTGTCAATTCTTTTATTCTCTCATTTAAATATGTAGTAGTATAATAATCCTTTCTCTTTTTAAAATTGTTATCCAATTGAATTAGGGATTGTGATTGTAAATGTTGGTGTATAAAAATATCATGTGAAATGAAATGAAGGACAAAGATTTGATTAAGTTGTCATGGTATCAGAGTCGTATGATTTTGTTTATTTTCTCCAACGGGGCTTATCTCTTATTTTGAGTATTTCACATTTTGTTTTAAATTAAAGTTGGTCAAACCAACTATGTCATGTGGTTGAGATAGTTTCTTCCGGTTCTTTGAAGCAATAGCTTGCTTGGCTATGCCAGTGGAACAAAGTCTTTGTTGGGGAATCATGGAAGTACACAAAGTTGAATCAAGCAAAGTACTTATAAATGCATGATCAAGTTCAAACACAAACAATTCAAAATTTATGTGAAAAAACTACGATACAAAGTGACAAGTATGCACTGCTGAGGTCAGAATCTGGACCACCCTCCACTCAATGCTGCGAGCCTTGAATGGGCCCTAGTCCTACACAGAAAGGTAAGCAAAGGAGACCTTGGCTTAAACAGGGGACCCTCTGATGCCTAAGTCAGGCTAGGGAATCTGGGTCTAAGTCACGTAATGTAGAGAGGGTGCAGGATATTGCGTACATGTTGCAATGGGGTCCCTTGGTATTTATACCTTTGGGTAGAGAGGATCGCGTCCATTAATATTGGCACGATTTACTCAATCATGCAGATATTGTAATCGTGGAGATATTATCCGCAAATCTTTGGGTCGTGTAGAGTATCGTGTCTTAAGGGCGCGCATCCCTGGGCGAGATCTTCAGTCACGTCCGTATTTAGGTTAGTCTCCTGGCTCGGTACTCGGAGTGTCTTCACTCGGGCTCAGCCTCATCCTGTTCAAAATTGAGACCGAGTGCTAGTATTCGAAGTCAGTCAAATAATACGCCTCACACTCGGATATACACATAGTTCGGCTGTTTCGCCAATGTGAATTATTATAGCTCGGAGTTGTGATTCGCCGGTAATGGACTTGGCCACACTGAATCTTCATAGCCTCCTGAGGTCTTCCCTATGAGCTACTAGCTCTGTAATTAGCTTAACTTGTCGGATCAGATTTCCTCGTAACAAAAGCTCCGTACTCTCTTGGTCCGAGCTCGGACTTAGAGAGTAAATGCCCAGGAAACGAAACGACGCCTCCATATCTTTATTCATGAGTGCAATTATTGCAATGTCTATACTTCAGGTTACGCGTGCTTGTGCGGTGGCCGCAACCCTTTGGACTTCGACCTCTGGACAAAGGACGCATGGTGACGATTACGATTCGCAATCGGCGGAGCAAAAGAGATGGTGTCACATGCCCATGGGGAGGCGAGAGGCCACCTGCACCATAAAAGCATCTAATGTTGAGATGACTCCGCCGTCAGAACGTGGACTCAGACGTATTGTCTTTCTCCGCGTGTCCCTTGGTGTCAGTGCTGAGGTGCCTCAGCTTCGGGAACAGTTACCTACAATGATGACGCTGAGTAACGGGGGGTTATATAAACCCCTCCCGTTCTCATTCATACACTTCTTTTGCATCTATCGCTCTCTCGCTTTCCATTTCTCTTACTTTTTTATTTCAAATTGTCATCTGCCGGAAAAAGGATTTTCGTCACCGGATAAAGGGTTTCTGACAATCGGAGAAGGGGTTCTGCTCAGACGAAGCCGTCAGAGTTTGAAAATTTTCTGCCAGAAAAAATCGCCTACAACGTCGTGAGTCTTCCATCACTTAAGACTATTTTTTTACACAATGTCGAGCAACTCTAATGAAGTAAAAGAGGTCCGGGAGCTGGTTCTGACTCCAGACCAGAGACCACCGCCTCAGGGCCCGGAGACTCCGAAGGCCCTTTTGAGGCCATACCACTTGGCACCTCGGCCCAGGGAACAGCGAGTCAAAGGGCCAAAGGTCGTGGCAAGAGGCCGAAGAGGGCTCTCAAAGATCCCGCGGGGTGGTCGAAGGCAGGCCTATCAAGAGGCAGGCCGAAGTTGTTGGTCTGCGAGGGCTCGATCCTAGTCGAGTCCTAGATAACCCAACTCCGCGAAGATCATCAGATTCCTGACTCGGTGCACATCCGAGCCCCTGCTCCCAAGGACCAAGAGGGCTTTCCTGTTGAGAGGGAGATCGTCATTTTCACCAGTGCCCTTCAGTGCGGGCTTCAATTTCCCATCCATCCATTCATGCGCGAACTGATCGCACGACTGGGAGTGGCGCCGGGCCAGCTGGTCCCGAACTCCTGGAGGATCCTTATCTCCACCTTATTCGCTAACATTGGGTGAAGAGCCAGAGGCTGACGCCGGACGAGTTCTTATTTTTGTACATGGCCAAGTACGACAGGTCGGAGCTAGCCTGGTATTACTTCTCGGTTAAGCTTCCATGCATCCCGAGTTTGGTAACCCAACTTCCTACTTCCAACAGGGACTGGAAAGAGAAGTGGTTCTGGGCCTCGGGGGAATGGGAGGCCCCTGCCTCCGAGTTAGACTGACTATGGGTTCGGGTCCCCACCAAGTTTGTCAACCCAGGTCGGACACTTCTTTTCATCGCACTGCATGCTTGATTTGTCTTTCTGTGTTTTAACTCGAGCTCTGCCTCTACTTGCAGTTTAGTCGAAAGGGGCCCTAAACCTCCCTCCTTTCCAACAGCAGCAGGTTGTCCGAGCAAGATTGCTCGTGGAGGACCAATGAGTCTAGTTTGAACTCATCAACGGGGAGGACCCAGTATCGTCTGGTTTCTGCAGACTCTAACCCACTCTCTTTGCTCTGGATAAGCGGGGTAAGGGTCCTTGGAGATTGTTTGTTGACATTTAGTAGATTTTACTTTGGCTGATTTTCTCCTTTTTTGGGCAGGCATGAAGACAGGCGGCTCGAAGAGGAGGCGCCCGGTTGTACTGCACCCTCCAATGGACGTTGTCCTCTCATCTGAGCCGAGAACAAAAGTAACGCTGAAGAAGAGAAAAACTTCCGGCTGCAGCCACGACCTTCTCTGCTTCCAGGGTTGAACCTTTTCCGACTGTAGTCATGACCTTCCAGGTCGAAGTCGTACCTGTCACGGCCCCGGCTGAGGCTGCACCTGCCAAAGCCCCGACCCCTGCTCCCGAAGTCCAAGCTCTCAAGGCCCCTGTCGGAGTCAAGCCTATCACCATCTCAATGCTAACTCCAGTGGATCAAGCCCCCGAGGTTCAACCCTTAGTCCTTGTTGGTCCCCCTGGGGTAGGGAGAGAGGTGGTCTGGGAGACTCCTAATGCTGATGTCCCCGCACGATCCATAGCCCGCCATGCTGCTGAGGCTGAGCTCTTAGCCGGTAGAACCGACGCCTTAGTTGAATACACTGCCACGCCCGAGGCGACTGCTCAAGCTCTGGGCTAGCAGAGTTGGAGGAGCTTCCGAGCCCACTCCTCCAAAGACTCCGCCTCCTGGTTATCACATGGCTTTGTTGAACCCTTGGGCGGCCAAGCATGTGCTAGAGTCAAAGATAGGTGACACGTTCTCTCGAAGCCACGTCAAGTTCATGAACGACTACGCAGCAGTCTGTTACCAGTCACTGCCGATGATAGTGGAAGTAAAGGAGAGGTTAAAGGAGATGAATCGGCTCGAGGCGGAGAAGGCCAAGATTGAGGCGGAGAAGGCTAAGCTTGGAAGGCTTCTAGAGGCTTCAGCTATTAAATGAGAGGAGCTGAAGAGGGTTATAGGTGAGGGTCGAGTGAGGGAGCTGGTGCTCCAGGGTGAGCTCATCCAACTCTAAGCTCGCTTGAATGTGGCCGACCCTAAATTCATGCGCCTATGAGAGGTTGTCGAGCACCTGAAGGCCTCAGTTGAGCAAGAGGAGGGGACAACGCATAGTTGGCGGACGACCTTAGGAGGGAGAAACGCAAAGCCACAGAGGGGTTAGCTCAACCGTGAACCATTCTTGATGTTGCGGCTGCTACTACGCAGGAGAGGCTGCGAATGAAGTTCGAGGCTCAAGCGGTCTCTCAAGCTGCCGAGGAAGTGGCAACGTAAAAGGAGTTGTCGGAAAGGGCCAGAGAGTTAGACAAACTGTATCTCTTCGGCTACAACATCAGTTTCGACACTTGCCTTACTGAGGTCCAAAAGCTTCGCCCGAGCATCGACCTTGACGTTCTTGCTGCGGACAAGGCTGATGACACTGAACTTGCTGCAGTCGAAGAGCCCGAGAACGCCCCCTGTTGTCGAAGCCACTCCTGATGCTCAGCCCCCTAACTCGGTGGCTGGTCATTCTGCTCGGAGGGATTGAAATACCTTTTTTTATTACATGGGATGTTTACGGATTATAATTTTGTAGATGATTATTTTTTAATCTTTTATCCCTCAGTCGATGGCGTAGTTACATGTGTTGATTGTTGCGTGTTGTTGATATTAAGGACTGATCCCTTGAGGGATCAACCCCTCACGAATGGCACGCGACCCTTAGTCATTTTTATAGACCTTTTTAATATGTGATGAGCCGACCCCTTCTTTAAGGGATCGGTTCATCTATATATTTTTCTCTGCACATAAGAGGACCCCTTCCTAGATTTTCGTGGATTAACGAGCCGACTCCTTCTTTAAGGGATCGGTCTGTTGAGCTCGCTCCTACTTATCAGAAGCAACTCTTTTCAATTGTAGATAAACCGCACAAGTGGACCATGTAGAAAGAGACTTTTATTAAGAGCTTTAAAAGGCTAGTAGCTCCGAGCTATACAATTATTGGAGGCCTCCAATGGCTAATAGATTTTCATGGATAGTAGATCTTTAACTGCTTAGTATTTCAGGAGTGAGGAAGCTGACGCCCTCTGAGATCTTCTAAGTGGTAGGAGCCCGGCATGGTTGACCTGACCACCCGATAAGGCCCTTCCCAATTTGTTCCGAGTGTCCTAGCCCCCGGATCTGCTGTATTCTGGAAGACGCGGCAGAGGACTAGGTCCCCTAGCCGGAACCGCCTCGTTTTAACCCTGGAATTATAAAACCACGCCACCTGCTGATGCTGAGTAGCAACTCGGAGTTTGGCGACGTCTCTGACTTCCTCGAGTAAGTCGAGGTTTGCCGCAATCTGCTCGGTATTCTGATCCTCCCGGTAGTTTCTGACCTGAGCTGTTGGGAGGTCGATCTCGACTGGGATGATCGCCTTCGATCCGTAAGATAGTGAAAATGGGGTCTCCCCAGTAGACGACTGAGTTGTAGTCCTGTAGACCCATAGAATGAATGAGAGCTCCTCTACCCAGTTGCCTTTCGTTATTTCTAACTTTGTCTTGAGATGGTGCTTGATAACCTTGTTTATAACTTTGACCTATCCATTGGATTGCAGATGCCGAGGTGAAGAGTATGCATTTGAGATGTCGAGCCCCCTGTATATGCCTCGGAATATGTCGTTATCAAACTGCTTCCCATTGTTAGAGACGATGGTGCGCGAGATTCCGAATCGACGGATGATATTCTTCTAGATGAAGTCGATCACCTTTTGTTATGTAATCTTTGCTACTAGTTCGGCCTCGGCCCACTTGGTGAAATAGTCGACCGCTACGATAGCGAACTTAACATGTCCTTTCCCAGTATGCAGAGGTCCAATGATGTCGATTCCCTACTGAGCAAATGACCATGGTTCACTCATAGGGGTCATCTCTTCCGCAAGCTGCCTCGGCACGACAGCAAACCTCTGACACTTGTCACATCTCTGGACGTAATTTTTGGAGTCTTCTCGAATTGTCGGCCGAAAGTACCTCTGACGGAGTATGTTTAGAGCTAAGGCGCGATCGTCGAAGTGGTTTCCACAGATTCCTTCATGAATTTCTTGGATCACGTAGTCTACTTCATCGGGTCTGAGGCACCTGAGGCAGGGCTGTGAAAGGCCCTTCTTGTATAAGACTCCATCCAAAACTATGTATTGTGCAGCTCCGATCGTGAGGCGTCAAGCCTCTAATCTGTCTTGGGGGCCTCACCAGATGTGAGGTAGTTGTAGATTGAGTCCATCAAACTCGGAGTGATTTTCACTGGGTTGACCATCTCCTAATTAGTCCGATCGATGCTCGGACTATCCAAAAACTCCACATGGATGATCCGGGTAATCTTTCCTTCATCGGCCGAGGCTAACCTTACAAGGGCGTCAGCCCAAGTGTTCTTCATCCTCGGAATCTGAGTGATGACGCAGCTCCAAAACCTTTCTATTAGCTTCCTGGCCTCAGCTAGATAAAACACTATCCTTGCCTCCTTGGCCTCATACTCGGTGGAGATGTGGTTTATGACGAGTTAAGAGTCACACCACACCTTGAGAGATTGAACCCCCAGACTGGCTGCTAGTCGAAGTCCAGCCAATAAAGCCTCATATTCTGCCTCATTGTTGGAGGCTTTGAAGCCGAGCCCGATTGCATACTGAATGAAGGTTGTATCAGGCACCAACAGGACAATCCCTGCCTCGACACGCTCAAAGTTTAACGATTTGTCCACATAAAGTATCCATTTCTGCTTCGATTCTGCATCCTGGATACGCCAGGGAGATAGCAGGGGCACGGGAACTGCCTCCGCGCTCGCGTCTGCCTCTTTTGCGTCCGAGGTAGTGAACTTTACTATGAAGTCGACCACAGCTTGGCCATTGATTGTAATTTCCGGACGATATTGAATGTCGAACTCCCGGAGTTCTATCACCCACTTAATCAGTCGACTTGACACCTCGGGCTTTTGAAGGATTTGCCTGAGGGGGAGTCAGTGAGGATAACAATAGTATGTGCGTGGAAGTATGGGCGCAACCTCTATGCCGAGAAGACTAAGCTGAGTGCCAATTTCTTCATACTCGGGTACCTAGTCTTGGTGGGTACCACTACTTTACTCACATAGTAGATGGGGTGCTGTCTACCCCCAACGTCCCTGATGAGTGCAGAACTGACGCCCGAGGCAGAGACCGCCAAATATAGGAATAGGAGTTCACCCTCTTCCAGCTTCGATAGCAAGGGAGGTGAACCTAGATATTGTTTCAACTGCTGGAAGGCTTGCTCGCACTCTAAGGTCCACTTGGCCTTCTTGTGACCCTTCAACTGCTGGAAGAAGGGGAGACATTTATCGGTAGCTCGGGATATAAATCGCCCGACCAGTAAGACATTAGATCTCCTTCGTAGTCCGAGGCGAGCTCATATCAAGTAGTGCCTTAATCTTCTCGGGATTCACCTCGATACTTCTCTGGCTGACTTGGAAATCGAGGAACTTGTCCAAACCGACTCTAAAGGCACACTTGACGAGATTCAGCTTCATACGGTACTCTCGGAGGATTGAGGTCTCTCTAAGGTCAATGATGTGGTCGGACGCTCTAACACTTTTTACCAACATGTCGTCGACATAAACCTCCATAGTCCGACTAATCTGTTTGGCGAACATCTGATTCACCAACCTTTGATATGTTGCTCCAGCGTTCTTCAGGGCAAAGGGCATGACCCGGTAACAGCAAAGACCTTTATCCGTGACGAAGGACGTCTTCTACCTGTCTGGAGGATGCATGGCGATCTGCTTATACCCGAAGTAAGCGTCCAGGAAGGAAAATTGCTCGTGTCCGGCCGTGCTATCCACCAGCTAATGATTAATTCGAGGTAGGGGGAAGCTGTCTTTGGGGTAAGCCTTGTTCAGGTCCGAATAGTCTACACAGACCCGCCACTTCCCATTGGCCTTCTTCATGAGGACCACGTTAGCTATCCGGTCTAGATAATGTACCTCCTCGATGAATCCGACACTGAGAAGCTTTGACACTTTATCTGCTATGCCTGAGTACCTCTCGGCTTCGAATACTCTCCTCTTCTGTTTCACTGACTGTGGTCCGGATCCACATTCAGCTTGTGGACCATAACATTAGGGGAAATCCTCGGCATATCTTCATGTGACCATACAAAGACATCTTTATGCTACTGTAAGAAAGCCAGCATCTGGGAACGCTGCTCAGAATTTAGTGACGATCCGAGCTGAACAGTTATACTTAGATTGGCTTCCTCGAGTGAGATGGTCACTAAGTCCTCCATGGAGGAGTCATCTGTTGGAGTTATGGGGTCAAGGACGTTAATAATGAAGGCCTGCTTCATCGATCCCTTTCTTACAGCTATCGCGTAACACCTCCGAGCTTCACGCTGATTCCCTCGGAAGTATATGACCCCTCCCTCGGCGGAAAACTTCATCATGAGGTGATAAGTGGACACGACCACCCGCATCGCATTGAGGAAAGGTTGGCTCAGAATTACGTTGTGCACTGATGACACATTCACAATAAGAAAGTCCACCAGAAGTGTGACTTGATGATGTCCTTCCCTTGCTATTACGGGGAGGGAGATGGCTCCCTCGGAGATCACCTTATCTCCAGCAAAGCCTTGCAGGGGGGTCTTCACAGGTCGAAGGCGTGACCTGTCGATCCTCATTCTCTCAAATGCCTCGGAGTAGACGATGTTGGCCAAGCTACCAGTGTCGACCAATATGCTGTAGACCTTGTGGTTAGCTATAATCATCGTCACTACCAGGGCATCATCGTGTGGATATTGAATTCCGCGTGCATCATCATCTGTAAATGTTAGACTACATGGGCTCACTCGGAGTTCTTTTCTCAGCCTTTCAGCCAAGTGGATGTAATGTTCGGGGTCCGAGCTCCAAGAGTAGGCTTTGCGAGCTCTATTCGAGTCACCCCACCAAATGAACCGACATAGATGGTGCGGATCTTGGCGAGCTCTTCTGTAGTCTTGCTTGGCTGCTCTTCTTTCCGAGCCGACTTCTTTTCCTTGGTGTATCGTCGCAAATGACCCTTACGGATGAGGATCTCAATCTCGTCCTTAAGATCCACACAGTCACTCGTATTGTGACCGTGGTCACGATGGAAACGACAATACTTGCGCTTATCTCGCCGATCTGCGTCGGCCTTCATGCGAACTGGCCACTGCAGGAGTTTTTAATCCCTGATGTCTAACAAGATCTCTTCTGGAGATGTGTTGAGGGGGGTGTAGGAGTGGAACTTACTCTCAGGCCTCTTGCTCAGTCGGCGATCGCGAGAGGCTTGATCGTTCGACTTCTTGTTGGATGACTGAGGCTCTTCATTCCTCGGTCTCTTCTCCTTGGACAACCGTTCGACAACTTGGACATTCTTGCGAGAGTTGAAGAACTCCTTGACATTAGTGTATTTTTAAGCTCGACTGACGAGTTCGGTTAAAGTAGTCGGCGGATTCTTCCCAATTGAGAAGATGAACTTCGCCTCCCTGAGTCCGCTGAACATGGCAGAAAGTGTCATCTTGTCGTCATAGTTGTCCACTAATAGCGCCTCCTCATTGAAGCAGGCGATGAAGTTCTTCAATGACTACTTGTTCCCCTGTTTGAGGGTGAAAGATGAGTAGTCAGCTTCCGACTCTTCTTACCAGAAATGAACTGGGTAAGGAATAATTTGCTGAGCTCCGCGAAGGAGCCGATCAACTTCGGCTTAAGTTGCCGGTACTAACTCCGAGCAGACCCGGAGAGGGTAATTGAGAAGGCACTGCACATCATTGCGTTCGTGGCCGACTTGATCTGCATCCACTAATGGTAAGACTCCACATGTTCTAATGAGTCTTCGGACCCAGAGTATTGGATAATTGGAGGCATCCTGAACCTCTGCGGCATCACCTCATCCATAATGTCTGAGGTGAAGGGAGGCTCGGTCTCTTCCATCATCGCCTGGACTGCAGTCGGGAAGGACGCGGATTGCTAGTTCTTCTGAAAAGTCTTGATCTGGTCATGGAGTTCCTTAAGCTGGGCCTCCCAAGGATTTTGACTCTCAGCTACTGCCTCTCGAGGGGCCTTCGCCACCCTCGGGTGTTGTGCCCTGTCTTCTCCTCTCTAGCCGATGGCGAAGGTCGGTGGGGGCCAGAGCTGAAGTTACCGACACATAGGATGACTCCACATCCCGAGCAGATTCTGAAAATCGATCGGACCGATTCCGGGACACCGCATTCTGCGTAAGGTTGGGAGCTCGTGCGGATTATGCCAGGGACTCCCTGACCCGAGAACTGACTTACTACGGTCGTTCCTCAGGTGCCGGGGTGTCCTCCAGCATGTTAAGAGGTGGCTGTTAGTTTTGTTGTGCTTTCAGTCGGTTGATTTCATCCCTCAGCATTTAGACTTCATTTTGTAACGCCTTGTATTTTCCTCCTCGGCTCCGAGTTCGCTGGGATGGCCCTATCAGAGCCGATTCGGTATGTAACAATGAAGAAGATTGATGTTGCCCGTTGGGTTCGGGCTTAACTTCTGTAACTTTCTTCTTTTCTCTCCCCATTTCTGATAAAACCTTTTAGCTTTTTGTTTGATTTTTCACAGACGGCTCTAAAAAATGTTGAGGTCAAAATCTGGACCACCCTCCACTCAATGCTACGAGCCTCGAACGGGCCCTGGTCCTACACAGAAAGGTAAGCAAAGGAGACCCTGACTTAAACAGGAGACCGTCCGATGCCTAAGTCAGGCTAGGGAATCTGGGTCTAAGTCACGTAATGCAGAGAGGGTGCAAGATATTGCTTCCCCTGGTATTTATACCTGTGGGTAGAGAGGATTGCATCCGTTAATCTCGGCATGATTTACTCAATCATGCGGATATCGTAATCATGGAGATATTATCCATAAATCTTTGGGTCGCGTAGCATATCGTGTCTTAAGGGCACGCATCCTTAGGCGAGATCTTCGGTCATGTTCGTATTTAGGTTAGTATCCCGGCTCGGCACTCGGAGTGTCCTCACTCGGGCTCGGCCTCATCCTGTCCAGACCCGAGACCGAGCACTAGTATTCAGAGTCAGTCGAATAATGCGCCTCGGACTCAGATATACGCATAGTTCGGCTGTTTCGCCAATGTGAATTATTATAGCTCGGAGTCGTGATTCGCCGGTAATGGACTTGGCCACACCGAACCTTCATAGCCTCCCGAGGTCTTCCCTCTGAGCTCTGAGCTCTGTAATCAGCTTGACTTGTCGGATCAGATTTCCCCGTAACATGCACTATGAAAGCAGAATTATAAGAGAGAGTTTCCGATTTAAACTAGCATCAAATCCACCTCACGAGCCCAAGCAATGCCCTTGAAACCTTTATGGACGATTTAGAAAGTACTATAACTCCCGTCCTTTTCCAAATCCCGATTACATCCGATGTATATATTATCACATAGTATTATAGTTGAAATAAAAAACAAATCTCACACTTACGCAATTCTGCGCACACTCGATGGAACTTTAATGGCATATACAGACCTATCGAAGACCTCAATGGCACCAAACTTACTTTAATGATATCAAGTAGAAACACCAAAACATTCCGCCAACCAATATGAATTTTTCAGATTTTTCTGATGGCATAGAAAGGTCTATCTATAACATCCAATGTAAATTTAAGACACCAACAACAACCTTGTCTTGATTAGTTTCTTATTAATGAAAATATGAATCAAACTCTTACATCCAATGTACAATTTCTTACACGCAACAACACGAACGGCTACTTCTTAACCTAACTAATGCCACACGCTTGGTAATACCGGACCATATCATGCAATTAAAGAATCAACCACAAATCAAAGAAAAGGAAGCACTCCATAATGTGTGGTAGCTTATCCGTGCTAATGTGCCATCATGTTAACCATTCAAATCATAGGTCCAACCGTGGATATAGAAAATTTCTAAGATAAACATATCAAGCAATACTAACCGTCCATTTTTAGGGGTTATCAATTGAATGGTTAGAAGTAATGATTTAATATTATCTCTGTGTAGTTTTTTTAATGTCCCATTTACAATTGGGTCAATGATTTGAACGGTTTTGATTGCCATGCAATTATGCCATGTTTATGGTTGAAGAGTCAGCATTTTTTTAAAAATAATGCTAAACAAACCTTATAAAGATTGAACCTACTTATTTCACGTACTTTTTAAAAATTGAGGCCGGATTCAATAAAAGTGAAAGTAACTTGAGTGGTTTTTAAAAAGTGAATGTAACGTGAGTGGTTTTTAAAAGTTGAGGCCGGATTCAATAAAAAGCTATGTATATAAATAAACTTGTACAAAGCCATCAAAATCGGACGGTGTGGATCTTACCTGCTCAATCCGACGGTGTGCATCTTTTCTATTGAAGAGGGCTTCTTTCATCATTTAAAATTATAGATGAGAGTAGCCCAATATCTTAAGTGGATGTGGCGCTCATCCAGACCAGAATTTTTACATGGTGTACGCCATAGAAAAAACTTCATAAGGCCCATGGTGACGTGTGTATGAAATCTACTCCATCCATCCTTTACAACAAATCAATCTAGGACTTCAACCCAAAAATCAAGCTGATTGAAAACTAAAGTGGACCATACCATCAAGAAAAGTGATGATGGTACACTTGTCATTGAGATGATTGCGGGACTCACTAAAGTTTAGAACGAGGCGCATCTTTGATTTTTTTTTTCTTCGTCATGGTGGGAATCACCAAATAAATGTGTTGGTTTGCACGTACGCATGATGCGTGATGGTGGGCCCGAGGAAGGATTCAATTGTGGGATTTAAAGTGTTGTTGACGTCTTATATCTGTAAATAATATGGTCTATCGATGCCATCGGCAGACCACTTGATTCCGTTGAGGAACCATCGGAAAATTTTGAAAATTTTATGTTTTGTTGTTGAAACGTTTCGGTGTTATTCACTCGATGTCGTCAACACATTTTTGATGTTATTGAAGTTCCATCAAAGGTTGTAATGACCTTGGAAATTTTTGTGCTAATCTTTCCTTAAGTAGTTTTTTTGGGGTAATTAGCGCTATACTCGATTGCTTGTGAAATTCGCATCAATCACTTTAAATTGTATCTGCATGGCTCTAAACCTGTAGATTAGTTAGCGCTATGTTACTCTGAAATCTGGGATCCATCGCTAAATCCAGTTGTTCTGGGGATTTTTTGGAAGATCTGGATCGGACCTGGACCGCGCGTCGAAAGTCCGATGGCGATGATCTTCGGCTATTGCGGTCACCGAGTTGGGCTTGACCATCACCTCGAAAATCAAGTCCATGTGATGTTCTGGGTCGATTTGATTGAGTTCGGAGTGAAGAGTGTGAGAACGGTTGGATATTTATTAAGTTTTTATGAAATCTGAGTCATGTCGCTTGCGCGACGATTTTAAGCTATCTGACCGTTGGATTCTGACCCAATTTCACCCTCTGATCAGGAAAGGTGGCCCAGGCATATTCTAGTGCTTGTGGACCTGATCGAGATTCCGTGATCGTTGAATTGAGTGTGGTCCGCCACGGCTGATCTGAAGAGCCGGTCGATACGAAAACTCAGCCTGACCTAAATCCATGGTCAATGAGCTTAAGTCCAACCTTTCGTGGTTATAGGCCCACCAGAAGTGCTTCGTTGGATCGTAAGAGGCAGGTTTTAGTTATAACCTAGGTATACCTTGTCCCTGGGGTTATTTCCATCAAGTTAGGCCTATTTATAGTCCTTAAACCCTGGCTCTCTTTTCCATACGAATTTTCTCTAACCCTAGCTTGGAAAGAGAGTGGAAAAGAGAGAGAAAGTGAGAGAGATAAGTTGGTGAATCATCTTGGATTCTTCTTTGTTCTTCTTCATCTTTGAACCTTCACTTTGAATCGTTATTCTGACGGTTCTGAGTTCAATTTGGGGTAAGTTAATCTAACCATAATCTGTGTTAGAGCTTAGATTAGTCTTGGTGTTGTTGTATCTCATTTCTATCCTTGTTTTAGGGTATTCTATCGCCGTTGACAAAGACAACTCGTCTAAATCAGTTCGGTGTTCTTTCCTTGCTTAAGGTGCGGACTTTAAGTGTATAGGTTATGGTTTTCAAGGCTTTCAATGCCAGTTAAGGATTTATTCTTGTTATGGATGAGATTTCACATGCCAAATGTTGTGTTTACGTTGCTTTTCTGATATGCATGCGTTATATTGAGATTTGTGTATTCTATGTGTATTTATAAAGTACCGTATACGTATAAAATATGTACTTATGTTTGCCATGTATGTATGCTAGATGCATGTATGATAACTCCTTGGTAAAAGGAATTGTCAAAATGAATGTATTTCAACATACGTCATGTATGTTGTTCCATGTATGCTAAGTGTTTGTAGAAATGCCTGAATGACCTATGGTGTAACTTATTACACTAATTGTGGGCGTTGAGAAGTGATTCTCAACACTCCTATTGATGTGCATGATTTCTTTTATGCAAGTTACATTTCATGTTATTTAAATTCAAGCATTACTTATGCTTACATTTATGTTAAGTTGAGATTCTTCAAATGTCTATGTACCATGATTTGAGTTATTGTTCCTTTACTGTTTTACATTCGATATGAACATCTGTAGTTGTGCAATGTGCTTGGGACTATGCATTAGTCCAGGAAATCGGTAATTGATCCTATGTTCGTGGTTGAGATTGCTTTCGCCACGTAGGACGTATTAGACGAACCCGAGCCGTATTAGAGTTGTCGGCAGTGGTTTGGCCACGCGGAGTGTTTGCGCACTCTATGTCACTCAACCCAACGTGCGCTCGTGCTAGTCGAGTTCGTCAAGTAACCCGATTGTCCGATGTATGTTCACCATGTATGGACGCTACTGCTTGAATCTAGGGTACCGAACTTACCAGTGTAATCTTAATAACCATGGTACCTTGATCCGCTAAGACTCATGAGCCGGACATGGTGGTATGGGACACCGTGGTCGAGCTGTCGGCCTACGCTGGGGTGACGAGCCTCCCCGTAGTGACCAGTGAGCAACCAAACTCGTGAGCCGATTATGGTGGTATGGGACACTATATTCGTGCTGTCGGCCTACATTGATTGGTGACGAGTCCTTTGTAGTGACCTCGAGCATACCTGGATACTGCAATGAGGTGACGAGCCGAACTGTGGTAGTAAAGGCGTGAAAGTCGTGCATTGATTGGTGACGAGCCCTTTGTTACGACCTCAAATATATGATCGTATGAGATGTCTAGGACTGACGACCCTAGAATGGATCACTGTTTGAATGGTGATATGAGGAAGGTATCTTAGCTTCCCAATCCTGCTGTATGAAATGGACTAATAACAACTTGGTAATCATATCCATGCACCACATTTGCATGTGCTTTGTAGATGTGGCGCACTTTGAGGGGATGTCATGCGTAACGTAAGATGAAGACGCTGAGGGTGTACGCGTGAGGGCACGCATCATTTTGCATACATCATTGCATTAATAAGAGTACTTAGGATTTATTTAATTGTTCTGCTTTATCATTACTATTTGATTGAACTGATAACATGTTAACCAATGCCTTATTGTTCCACTGAGTTGATCACTCACTCCCACGTTTCTGGGGCGGTGTTAAACACCCACCAGACTCTGTCTTAGGTTCTGATGTTGCAAATGTGGATGCGACTTCTGAGGCAGAGCGAGAGATGGATGATGATGAGGTTGCATTTTCTTATATGCAGTTTTCAGACGGGTTCTAGCGAGCCTTGGTCTGATGCGCGGGATTATGGGATTATTTTTGGGAACTTAAATGATGTGACTTGATACTTATAATTTTGTTAAATAGCACTTTCATACGACCTGGCTTGTATATGTACTTCAGGGATTTACACTTGTACACACATTTTTCTATAAGTCTTCCGCTTGCTTTATTCACTTATCCCTGAATCATATATGTGTTTTGGCTTAATCTATTCCATGTTTTATGCACTAATACAGTTAACATACATCCTTCATTAAATATGTTGCATAAGTGATGTTTTGGAACTCGGGAGTTGAGTTATGCTCGACCCCCGAATTTCAGGGCGTTACAAAGGTGTCTCGAACACATGCACGAAATTACCTATATGTGGGATTTATTTCCTATTCCAACTGTGATACTATATGATGCTGTATATATCGAGTGCAATCGGGATTTGGGAGTAAAGAAAGAAGTTTTAAGCTTTCCAATTCATTTATGCGGATTTCAAGAGCATAACTTAAACTTGTGAAGTGGATTCGAGGTTTATTTGAATCGGTAAAACTCCATCTTTTATATCTATGCTTTCATATTGCATTACTTGTCGTTTTGTGCCGTGGTTTTTTCTCGTAATAATTTTTCCACATAAAATTTGGATTATTTATGTTATGACTTGGTTATTTAATTAATATTACTTTGCTTGATTCATCTCTCCATGCTTTTACAGTTCTCCAACATAAAGTATATAGAAGGTTGTCAAACTATGTTATTAAAGTGCATTTAAGTCCACCTAAGTGTGTTGGAGCCGGTAAAACTTTGTCGAAGTACATCCAAGTGCAACCAATTAGGTGAATATTTAATATGAATGGCTTGATTAGGCTTATATAAATTAACAACCATCAACTTAGGATGAAATTTAAAAACAATGGTCAGATTATGCAAACATTAAAGATAGACAATCTAGTTCTACTTAAATTGATGATGAACGGTCCAAACACATGATAATGAAATCAATGGTCCATTTAAGCCAATGTTGGAAAAGATAAAAGTCATAATTATCACCAATTAAATATCTATATTCAACTAATCAAGCCAGTATTTTATCATAATTGTTTTTGCAATAAACATCTAAAGTGTGGCCCACTATATGGATGGTTAAGCTGAGTTATACTTGGTCACATGTATTTTTTAGCACGCAAGTTTGGAGCCTTTCCATTGATTATAATACACAAGAAAGTGGGTATTAGGAGGCTACATTTTAAATATTTTGGGTTGGACAATTTTACCCACATACACACACATATATCTTTTTTTTCTTTTTTTTTTTGTTCTTCTATTTTTTTTTCCTTTTTCCTTCTTTTTCTTCTAAGTTTTATTTAATTTTTAGTTAGCTTGTCAATACACACCCCATTGTCAGTATAGACGCCACCTTTACCCACCCTCACCAGGAAATTGATACCGGGACCTTAGTGTTAACATGAGGATATCTTGAGTCAGCCTAGCACTTGAGCTATGGATGAGGGTGTATTTTGGTTATATCTCACCGCATCTTTTTTCTTCCCTTTTTTTTCTTTTTCCCGTGTTTTAAAGTCGTATAATTGTTCCATTGGGGAAATTTTATGGATGCTCATGTAAGGTGGACCGTCCAATATTAAACATTTTGTACGGAACAATGGATCTAACGTCTCCAACATAGTTCCATGAAAGACCGACGAAAAATGCCTTCACATTGCACACGTTCGATATCTATGCTGATCAGGATCGTGGATTTGGTGGTCATCCTGTAATGGGCCATGATCAGATAAACAAATAGCAATCACAGAAAGTTGAGTAAGCAATGACGCACGATCACATTGGAAGGTGGAAATTCACAAAGATGGGACATCTTAGAATGGTAAGATCACCTTGGCTGTTAGGTTCTGGTCCATCAATGTGCTGCCACTAAATCAATGGTTTCCATAACGTAACGTGGATTTGGTGAGTCTGTTGATGTATGTGTTTTATATAGCTCATTTTAGGGCATGGGCCCAATGAAGCAGATCCAATTTTCAGGTAAACCACATCATCAGAAATTGCTGTGATTAAACACCCTCCCACAAAAAACTTCCATACTGGCTGATAAAGTCATGCAGACCTGGTTGAAGGGAATATACAAATATCAACTTGAATAAAAAATTTAATGGTGGGCATTCAGTCACAACTGTTTACTATGGTATGGTACACCTTAGATTTGGATCAGTTTCATATTTTTGAGGCCATGCTCTAAAGTGAGCTGAAAAAATCAGATGGACAGCTTGGATATACAACACATACATCAAGGTAAGCCCTTCGGGCACGGCCTCAACAAATCCACGTTCTTCCGTCACCCCCTCTGCTCATTTTCCATGTCAGCGTGTGGACAGCGCTTTTCAAACTTTCACGAGGCACGCATGGCAGGAGTGTTTTTGCGCTAATCCTTTTATAACCTTTTATTTCCTGGTACACATGTGGCCAGCCGGGGGCCAGATCGACTTGATTTTTCACGTTAAGATTGAAGAAACACTCGTCGTGGGGCCACCTGATCAAAGACTCTGATCTTTCACACGTGTGTTTTGGGGTGTGAAGATGAGGGACAGCCAAATCAGTTCCTGTGAAACTCATTTCAGAAACGAGATTGACCAGGTGCAGTACAACTCACTGTTTAATCGAAGTACTCAGTCCACAAACTGCAGCACCATATGTTGGGACCTGAACCCAGCAATCAGGGACACGAATTGGGTGCTGGCCTGCGTACAAAGGCCCGTACAGTACAGGAAGGAACAACATGTCACTATTTGAGTGGACCTGCAGTTCAACGGCTGCCAGAAACTGGACAATACAAAGCATGTTTGAAAAGAATTCGAATCTTTTGAAGAATAATAATTTTTTGTCTGAATGTATTGTGATTGGTCAACATCATTATTAATACCATTAACATTATTGTACCAAATGTGGTCTGTCATGATGTAGTCCAATTACATTGCAACAGACAAAATATATTTTATTAATTGTAAGTGAAAAATTCAAATTTATTTGAAAATTGCTTAGGCAAATTTATCTCTAACAACTGCATACCATCCAATTAAAGAAAATAATGTCCAATCCACGCCTAATGATCATGCAATCAAAACTCTAAGGGCTAGTTTGGTTTTCCATAATACAGGTAAATTGCTGTAAATCACTGTAAAAAAGAAATTATTATATTCTTTCACTTGTTTGGAAACGAGTGTGTAATTTCACTTGGAAAACCGGTCCAAAAATGTTGACTTAAATTCGTAGGCCCCACCATAATGTATATAATATATCTGTGTCGTCAATTTATTTTATTAGAATATTTTGAAATTTTATCCGAAAAAATTAGGAAAATCTAATGTTCAATTGGCCCACATGAAAGAAAACAATGGACTTAATTTGTCCATCGTTGAAAGTTGATTTTTTTACTGGGCCCACATTGAGGTTTATTCACCATCTAACCCGTTCATAGGGTCACATGGGCACAGATAAGTGAAAAATATAAATATAAGCCTGATCTAAATTTTCTAAGGGCCTCAACAAATTTTTAATGGTAGGCATTTAATTCTCATAATTTCATGTGATGTGGTCCACTTGACCTTTGGAATTGCCTAATTTTTGAACTCATGCCTCAAATTCATTTGGCATGATGAGTGGGCGGTGTAGATAAGCCACCCACATTATGGTGGGCCCCATATTTATTTGACAAATTCCTCGATTTGAGTGCTTAAAAAGTAGATAGTCAAGTCACATCAGTAAAGATAAAGGTTGATGAAGATAATTACCTTGATAAATAATACTTATTCATTTACAATGTAATTACACTTGAACCGGAAAACCTAACAGGCCCTTAGGATGTGGTACCTCATGGAAGGGTGGAGATGGGCACCCACCGATATAAACCTTTTAAAGGCCCACTGTATTCTTTATATGCCATCCAAACCCACTCCTCAGGTGATCTCCATGGGATAAAGAGAATTGTCAAAAACCAGTCTCACTCAAAACCCAAATGAGCCACACCATGTGAATTTAGATTGTTCCACCTCAATTTTAATTAGCTGATTGTTGTTGTTGCTGTTGAACATGAGATGAGCGGATGACATATGCATCATGGTAAGCTTTCTTATGGTCTATGTATGACCTGTCAAAATCTAAGTGGAGCCAACTGTAATATTTATGAGAAATTCACCTTGTCCATCCATTTTGCCAACTCACATTACATGAGCCCAAAATTTAGGTAGATACAAAATTCAAATTCTCACCATGACAAGAAATAGTAAGAGGGAAATGCATGGTGTTAAAACATTTGTCGAGCTACAATGATGTTTATATGCCATCCAGACTGATCATAAGGTCATTCTCACTTGGATGAACTAAAATAAAAAATAAAAAAAGAAAAGAATAAGAAGAAGCAACAGTAGCAGCAAGAGCTGGCTCAACACTTCTATTCCCTCGCAAATGTTTCAGCGGTAGACGTTCAATCCTCATTACCTTTTATCATAACCTATAACCTATAATCAGTGAATGGAAGGGAGGGCTCTTGGGCAAAATTAAATGGCTGTCATCCCAACGTCTAATCTCTGATCACAGGCCAATGGAATTACCACCGCCTAGAACGGCTAAAGCTAAGACCCATTCTATTCAGATGCACTGGACTTTAACATGAGATGAGCTGGTAAAACAGATGGTGGGTATCTCACTGATATCACGGTGGAGCCCAGTTGCAGGGATCCGCAGCCAAAATAAGAACGTTAGTCCTAGCCTGGCCTTGGTCACTGAGCCATCGGCCTACCTAACTGGACTGAAAACGGCCCCTCAGGGCCAGCCATTTGTTTTGTTACATAGTGCTGTCATCCAACTGGGTCCCAAAGCATGTACAGGGTTTGATCAGGTTCGGGTCTTTTCAAATCTGCTGTGTCAGTATCGTCTTTTTATGACCAAGACCTGAATCTGATTAGGATCGGGTGCCTGTTGGCTGCCATGAAGTTTTTGGAACTTGGTTTTACTTTTACATCAAGTGGGCCATTTATGTAGTTGGCCCATCTCAATGGACCGACTAGATTACACAAACATGCACTATTGTAACATAAGCCAGGCGTATGAATGGGCAATCTTTCATGCATATGACTTTAGAAACATTGTTCAACTGATGGGATGCAATTTTAATCGGGTCCAATTTGCCATCTAACTTGATGATAAGGTCAAATAGACCTCTATAAATGGAAAACACAAATATCAGTTTGATCCAAAACTTTTATGGTTCCCAAAATACTTTCAATGATAAGCTCTCAATTCTCACTGCTAATGTGGGCCACATGATCATACATCATCATTGTAAGTGGGCCAAAAAATGGACGAACAATATGGATAAAATATATACATAATTGTAAGTATAGCTGTACAGCTCGCTCATATGGACTCCAAAAAGCTAGGTGGGACACTAGCCAAACCGTGCCCTCCTCTCTTATCCTAGCATCCAACTATGATCAGAAGAATCCAATCCAAATATGCCCTCAAATACCGTCGAGGAAATCGGATTGCCGTTAAGGAAAGGAAAGAGTATGAAATCTGATTTTATCGTACTTTGTAAACTCTATTGGGGGATCCTTACTCTTGCTCCGGTGGTAGATTCTTAGGAGTTTCAGCACCCGGTCAAGGGTTTGAGTATCCATAGGTGGTGAAATCCCACTAAGGTGTGAGTGTGTGGGGTGTGTAAAAAAATAATAATAACTCTATTGGGGAGTTAGCTCGGTTAGCTCGCTTGACTCAACTCGAAAAAGCTCGATTCCACTCAGTTTGAATTTGAGTTCGAGCCGTGTTGAGTTGATTTTTTGAGCTCGAAAAATTTCGAACCGAGTTCAAGCTTGCTTGAGCTTGATTCGACTCGAATCGAACAAGTTTGATAATTCAATTACTTTGATATTGATGTTGCTCACCAAGTGTTTGATGAAATGACTCGATGGAGTGTCGGCTGGTGGTAAGAAAGGTATGTTTCATTAAACAAATACCATTTTTTCTTGATTTTGATGTTGCCTACAAGGTGTTTAAAAAAATACTCATAAAATCGCTACTGGTATTTCACATACAGTGAGAATTTGAAAGTGCAGTCCATGTGTTTGTGAAAATGCTGCACAAACGAACTCAACTCGAACTAGCCTGAGCTGCTGATTGAACTGTCGAGCTGGCTAGTCAAGCTCAAGGACTAAGCCAAGCCGAGTTTGAGGTAGGTCAGCTAGTGGTCGAGCCAAGTTGAGTTGTGACATGCTCGACTCGAATCAACCTTGCACACCTCTAATTGGGTCTACACTGAATGTATGTCATTTATCCACACTTTCGATACATTTTTCCATATCATTTTAGAAGTTGAACCTAAAATTGAAGCTTACAAAAATACCAAGTGGACCACACCACATGAAACAATGGGAATAGTGATTTTCAATGTTGAAACATGGCTAAGGCTCATTGATGTTTATTTGTCATCTAATCTGCCCATAAGATCGCAGAAACACCGGTTAAAGGTAAAACACAATTATCAATTTGATACAAAACCTCAGTGGCCCCAAGAATTTTCCATTGGTAGGTGTTGAATTTACACTGTTTCCTTTGGTGTGGTCCACTTGAGCTTTTGGATATGCTCCTCTTTTTTTTTTTCAACTTATAAAATTTAAAATAATAAGGTAAAATGGATGGACGGAAGGGATAAAATACATAAATTACGGTGGACCCCACAGTTTACTCCTCAAGCATCCAATAACGACGCGTGATGTGGATCTTATCTGTTCACTGTGCTGGCCATGCTTCAAAAAGAGGGCTATGTGATCATAGTAATTTCTCATGTCTGGCATGGACTGCTGATAGTGACTTTTAATAAGATTTGTATACGATACTCCGGCAGCATATGAGACTTCATAAGCCGGCAGCTGAAATTATATACATACTATACATCATCTCTAATTAACCCAACAAAATTGCGGAACGGCCGTTCCTAAATCGCTGGCCGAAAATCACATTGTTGGAATGATCCCAAGCCTTGATTCAAAGACACTTATTTCGTGAAATAAGACAATTTGGATAGTCTTAAAGTGGAATACTTGCCAGCCAGGCATGCAATTTCTAATTGACTGTCTATGATCCATCCCACTTTTCCCGAGTATAAAAGTTTTTTCTTTAGTACACCTGATTACTATTTTCTAGGACACCGCGAATGTGCCAGCTGGATCCAAGTGATGAACGGCCAGGATCTGTTAGTACCGCTCAGGTGAGAACAGATGAGGCTGGGGAGTGGACAGAGAAACTCATGCGACTGACCGCGGTCTCGGAACGTTGCGCCGAGACCTGTATTTATTCAAGAGCGGATTAGTTACAGCCCCGCCTCACCCAGAATGGTGTGGCCCTTACTATGGGGATCACCTAAATGTATTTATTCTACATCCAGACCGTCCATCCGTTTTCTCACATCATTAAATGGAATTATACCGAAAATAAAGAAGGTCTAAATATTGGTGGACCATAAAATAAGAAATAGTAGAGATTAGTCATTAAAAACGGTTTGTGGGCCAAAAGAAGTTTGGATCAAGTTCGTATTTATTTTTATCATTAATCCATGTAATTTTTACCTTATAAATAATTTGGATGGAAAATAAATATTACCTAACCATTAAGATGGGCCCTAGGAAGTTCTTAACGGCGGGACATTCAATCACTACTGTTTCCTATGGTATCGCTCCACCTGAGATTTTGAACTTCTTAATTTTTGGATTAATGCAATAAAATGATCTGAAAAAATAGACGGACAGCTTGGATAAAAAATACACTCATGAAGGTGGGCCCCACGGTAAGGACCGCACCGTCTTGGTGAGTACGGGGTGCCACCTAATCCGCTCCCGATTTATTCACGTTGGCACGAACTTCAAGGTCGTCCGCCACGACGCTAATAAGGAAAAAACGACACTTCTCATTCGGATAAGGAAAACGCTTGCGTAGCTGGCTCTGCGTACCTATCCAGGTTACTTTCTCTAAGCGTGCGTGAAATCCATGCCGTCCATCAGGTACAAAAACCTCTTGTTTGGCTTTGGTAAAAAAAAAAAGGCTGATTCGGTACTCGTGTGGGCCACCCAAAAGATTATATTACAGCTTCTAAACTCATGGTGTATGGTCCACCTGAGTTTTGGACTTCTGTGATTTTGCGGTAATTTTTTCATCCTGATGAACCGCACACATGAAGGGATTGGATGGCATATAAACAAACCGTGGGCCCTACGCAAAACTGATATTCCTATGTTTTGGCTCTCTTAAGCTTTGAATTGTCATTATTTTCTATTAAATAGCTAAAATGAGGTAGTCTATCTGATGAACGGCGTGGATCTCATGAAAGTTCCACTTACCTGGCTCTCGCTTTGCGAAAGTAACCCGGCGTGTAACAGCGCTAAGGACGATGGCACGCGTCTTACGATAATGTACCAACGCCGCCGCTACTTTTCTAGTACAGAAGCTACTTTTTATCTATTTCGCCCACTGCGGTCGATTGTAAGTTTAGTTGTCCCAATTATATCTTTGTTTGTATAAATAATTTATTTATAACGGTATTAAGTCTTCTTTTTCAGCCGCTTCTTACCTAAATTCAATAAATTTGAGAAGTATTTTGATCCATCCTTATCCTAAAAAATCATTTTTATCAATTAACTTTCTCACCATCAAAAAAAATAATCATCTTAAAATATAATGGGTAATTATTTCCCAACTAAAGCATATGTAGCTGAAAACGGATTGTGTAACTCGGTATGCTCTTATCATATGTGTAAACTCTATTGAGCCCATTGTGAATGTATCTAGTTTATCTATGCCGTCCATCTATTTTTTTATCTTATTTTATAAGTTAAGACTAAAATTTAAACATATCCAAAGATCAAGTGTACCGTGCCATTGGAGCTAGTTGGAATAATGACTTCCACCATTGAAACTTTTATAGAGCCCGTAGTAATGTTTATTTCTCATCACCTGTTGATAAGATCACATAAACATGGATGAAAGGAAAAAATAAATACAAATTTGATCTAAAACTTCTGCCACCCTGATAAAATTTTCAATGGTAGATATTCAATTCACATCGTTTCCTATGGTGTGGTCCATTTGAGGTTTGAATACACTTCATTTTTAAGTTCAAGCCTAAAATTATATGTTAAAATGGAAAAAAGGAGTAGATAAAATACATTAATCATGTTGGACCCCACTAAGCAGACTGAGTTACTCAGTACGCTAAGCGTACTGAGCTACTCAGTAGGCAATCCGCTTCCTATGTGGCTTAGAATCTGATGCGACATGATTCATTCATCTAAACCGTTGATTCAACGTGAACCACCATGGAAGTTATGGGCCTTGGAATCAACCCTATTAAACAATATTATAATCAAGTCTATCTCATTTATTTTTCCTGGAATGCTTATGCGCTCCTTATTAACGGTTAGTATTTGGGTAGCATCTTCCAAATTGGGAGATTTTGAGGTCCCCATCAACAATGAATCCCAGAATATCAACCGTCCAGATAAATGTGCCATGGACTAAGTTATACTATACCTGTGCGCGAGCGTACTGCTGATTTCATGAATCATGATGCATCTTATCTATAGGAGTAGACCTTTCGATTGTCGGAGACGAGGCGGTTTGGCTGCGGACCCCAACACCAGACAGCCAGCTGGCACCAAGGTCTGTTAGTAGAGGTGGGTAGGTACTGGAAAAACTCTGATCCGGACTTTGACTCACCTTGGACCGAGTCCAGCGGGCTGACTTGATCCGCTGGACTGATCCGAACCAAGTCCGACTTGGTCTGGATACCAAGTCGAATCAAATTGGCCTTTGTTCAGATCGGGTCAAACAAGTGTCACATTTCACCGAGTCCTGATACATGTCGTGCAAAGATAGTCGACCCTTCGGGTTTTACGGTGCAAAGGAGATCAAAGTTACATAGCCTCGTAGTGATGTATTTATTATATCCATGCTGTTCATCCATTTTTTGAGATTATTTTGGAGCATTAGGGAAAAGATTAATCATATCCAAAGCTCATATGGACTACACGAAAAAAGCAGCAACGATAATTATTTTCACCGTTAAAAAATTCATAGGGCCCACCATAACATTTATTTTCCATCCAATTTCTTAATAAAGTCACAACTACATGGATGAAGAGGAAAAACAAATTTCATATTGATCTGAAACTTCCGTGGCACCTAGAAGAATTTCAATAGTAAACATTCAACCCCCCATTTCTTTTTGCAGTGTGGTCCACTTGATCTTTAGATCTATCTTATTTTTTGCCTCAAGCCTTTAGACGAGCCTGCCAAATGGATGGACGGTTTGGATATAAAAGATACCTCATAATGGAACCCGCAGAACTTGCTGACGTCAATACATTAGCTCCAGCGTGGTAAATCGTACGCCTGCCAATGTGCTTCCTTACTCTCCTATCTTTTCTTATGTTGGCTAAGATTGAGAAGAGACGGACTGGCTGCTACTCCTACCATTAGCAACGGGCGGTGGTCGGTGCTTTGTGGACCCCACTATGATGTATTTATTTCATTTATGCTGTCCATCTATTTTTCTAGATCATTTTATAGTATTAAACAAAAAATGAGGCATATCCCAATCTCAAGTGAACAACATTATAGGAAACAATATTGAATGAATGTCACCATTAAAAACTTTTTAGGGGCCATAAAAGTTTTGGATCATGTTGATCTTTCTTTTTTCCCTTCATTTGACTCTGTATGACTTAATCAACAAATTGGATGTCAAATAAACAGTACAGTGGGCTTTAGGAGGGTAGTATGTATGTGTGTGTATATAAAAGAAGTAAAAATACTCTTTATAATACTTGACCAGATCGGATTGGATCTGATTGGATTAGTTATTGACCCGAACTTGACTCATTGTGCGGTCGGATCTGGGTAGGCCTACTTGATCCGAACCGATCTTGGCCTTTGGTTCGGGTCGGATCAAATCTGAGCCGTTTGATGAGGTCGGATCTGTCAGTTTAGCTCAAATCCTGCCCAACTCTATCTATGAGCCCCACCATGTTGTATCTGTTTTATCCACACTGTCCATCCATTTTCCACCTTATTTTAGGACATGATCCCAAAAAATGAGGCATATCCAAATCTCACGTGGACCACACCACATAAAACAGTAGGGATTGAATGCTCACGGTTGAAATTTTTTTGGGTCCACATAAGTTGTGGATCAAGCCGATATTTGTATGACCTTATCAACAGCTTGGATGACAAATAAACTTTATATTGGGCCCTAGGAAGCTTTTAACGGTGGAAATTAAGTCAACACCCTTTTCAAGGGTAGGCCCTATAATTATCAAGGGTGGACGTCTCTCCTAATTATTTCCTTTGGTGTGTTTAACCTAAATTGAAAGTAAGCCTTATTTTTCTGACCCTTTGCCTAAATAGGATTATATATCTAATGGTCGGATTAGATCTCAAATACACATCAAGGTGGCCCCTTAAAAAATAAAGGGTGTGAGTTTCTGTTTTTAAAATTTCTTTCCCGTCAGCATGGGTTGGCTTGGCCCAGGCTCGTTATTAAAATTTCTTGGGCTGAATCTTTCTTAGCCCGTTACAAGCTCGGGCTTAGGTTTGGGCTCAAGTTAGGTTTGGGCTTTCGTTGAAAGATGCCGGTTGGACTTCGACTGGGCCGACCATAACCGGCACGTTGACACCTGTAATCATAAAACGCCTCCGTTTTTAAAATGGTCAATGCAAGTAGAGGGCATACGATTTAGCCCAACTGGGCCCATACTTGAGTGATCTAGACCATTGGCTGCTGGAACCCACATGGATGGAACATTATTAATTAACATCCAAGATGGGATTTTTTTATTCATTTTTTCAATTTTGCTGTTTGAAAGTAGACAGTGCAAGAGAGGAATACAACAACGGTTGAAATTCAACCAAAAGAATGGCCTGCCATCAGTTCATAGGATCTTCCCATCTGTATGATTTTGGGGTCATCACCTATTCAAATGAAACCTGTGGATATAACGCATCTCCTGCGGTCGAGGATCACATGAAACCTGTTCGGTGAGTCTATTGCAAGCCGCTATATTTGCAAAACGTGATCCATTCATACCGAATTTCAATTTTGACCCGTCGCCGACGCTACCCGAGAAATAGTTTTGATACTCTGGTAGAGTGTAATGGATAATATGCGGGCAGTTAGAAATCGCATTCCTACCATTCCATTATTAAACTGTCCAAATTATAATCCTAGTTTAGATGTTCCTAAATGTCGATTGGTGGACACTTATTAAAAGGTTATAAATGAAAAATACCCAATGGCCTCTATTCAAATTGCTTAGTTGTAACTACTGATGTGGCTTAATTAAAAGCGCTACATATGGGGGCGGATTAGGTGCGGCTACGGCCTCTACCAAGAGGTGCGGCCCTTTCAGTGGGCCCCACTTATGTTTTTATTCTGTATCCGCACCATCCATCGTTTTTGCAGATCATTACAGGTGACGAGCTAAAAAACGAAGGAGATACAAATCTAAGGTTGGCTACAATATGGGAAAGAGTAATAATTGAATGACTCACCAGTAATGTCTATTAGCCATTCAACCCGTTGATAGTGTCACATAAACCTGGATTAAGAGAAAAAACAAATATCAAATTGATCGAAAACTTGTGTAGCCCACTTGAAGCTTTTAATTACCAATCTCAACTTGACTCAGCTGGGCCACTAGTTGACCCTAGCTCGAACTTGGCTCGAACTTGGCTCTTGAGCTTGACTAGCTATCTCAGCTCAGTTCGGTCAACAATTCGAGCCAATTTGAGCCGAGTTCCAGCCAAAATCGAGCTTCTGCAACATTTTCACAAACACATGCAGGGTACTTTCAGTTTCTCATTGTATGTAAAACAACAACAAGTATTTCAACAAACAGCTTATAGGCAACATAAAAAACTCAAGGAAAAATAGTATTTTTTTAAAATATTTTTTCATATACATACAATCCTTGCCACTAGCCGACACTTCGTTAAGTCATTTCATTAAAAACTTGGTGAGCAACATCAATATCAAAGTAACCAAGGCACCCAAGTTGTTCGATCCGCGTTCAATTTGAGTTGGGGTTCGATCTGAATCGAGTCGAGCTTGGGCAAGCTTGAACTCAGTTCGAAATTTTTTTCAAGCTAAAAAAATCAGCTCAAATCAGCTCAACTCAGCTTGAACTCAACTTCAAATCAAGTTAAATCGAGCTTTTTTGAGTGGAGTCGAGCGAGCTAATCGGGCTAACTTGGTTCATGTACACCCCTATACACAGACGAAGGGAAGTAATCAAATATCAGCTTAATCCAAAACTTGTGGCCCCCAAAATTATTTAAATGGTAGACATTCAAATCACACTGTTTCCGTGGCGTGATACACTCAAGCTTTGGATATGCTTCATTTCTTGGCTCAAGCTCTAAAATTATCCGATGAAAATGAATAGATGGAGTGGATAAAATACATAAATTATCGTAGGCCCCATGGAGTTTAGGCTGAATTACTTATTAGGCAATCGGCTTCTCTAGGTCAAGTTGTTTCTCATCAGCCATATTTAACAAATAAATGTCAAACCAATATGGTTTTTTGACTGAGTTGTCCACAATTTCATCAGCCTAAGATGAGCTAAGGTATTTGATGTGTATGATTTTTTGGTGCCTGCATATCAAATCTTATATATGAGCATGCTTCTTTATTAAAATTTAGAACTCAATTATAAAAGTCCTTCCCAAAGTTCCGCAGACACGGCTTGCCAGAGTTTTCTAGCTGTGGATTAGATTGACTTTTATATATTTTATTGAACCTTGTGAGTTACACAAGATTGATGAGTTTGATGAAAGATAAAAACCATGGTGGCCCACACACAAACCTATGGTTGCCATTTCATCCCATTGTTCCACATGGTGTGGCCCATTTGGGTTTTGATTCTAGTATTATTTTACAAGTGGGGTGTGGAGGATTCCGGTCAGGCACCATGTAGATGATTGCCAAAACGATCTGATCATTGCATACCTGTTTTTTTCTTCTTTTTTTTCTAACTTGAGACGTGCATGGGATGTAATCCGTCCATAAGGTGGACCCAACCATGTAGATGACGTGGCACACTCGTCACGCCCACCATTCCTGTTAGGTAACAATGGACGGTTTAGAAAACTTGCTAATCGTCCACGCTCAGCCTATACGTGTGGCACACGTGTTGAGTAGAGGGGCATCTTAACCGTGAGGCCCACATTATGTACAGCTCAGTTGTCCCACGTACGCACGTGTGCAGCATGTGATTGTGCATGAGATGGTGAGTGGGGCTACAAAACCTCCCTTCTCTCACCATCAGATGAATTGTACCATCCTCGACCAACGAATACGTGTCCAGCATCCTTTGGTCCTTAGTGCCAGTGGGCTGATGTTTCGATGATCCAGACCATTGTACGAGTGGGTCCTTGTTGAAATTTGTGGTTTTTGAAAAAATAATTTTAATTTTCAAAATTTTAGGAGTTTGCTGCCAAAACTATTTTTGAGAATTTCAAATGAAAAAGTGCGGTGTATGTTTTTATCTCACATAAAAAATGATAGGAGAAGTTTTGGAGTTTATATGTAGATGTGTGTGTAGTATTCTTCTTTAGAACTTTGAAGATTGAGATGCTCGGGTTGTGTGTATGCACTGGAACATATGCTCGTACAAGAGCATAGGCAGTGTGGCTATAGTGGCGCATTGTGTCGCAGAGTGGTTGTCCCCTCGCGAATCATTGCGAGATGATGCGATCGCGATGCAAGTGGTCTAGTAGGAGTTTAGGCGCGATAAATCTGAAATGAGTCAAGGCTTTATAGGCGACTGAGAACGGTCGGATCTTCAATCCGAAATGGTCAGTCGCTTCTGAAAACGGCTAGCTGCTTTGAAAGCCACAACGGTCCGAAAATGAACGTGCCATAATAATCCAACAGTCAAATCTTTCAATCCGACAACCAAAAATAGCTAAAATTAATGATCAACGGTCAAAAACGTTTTTTAAACGTTTTGAACTATTGATGGTCACCTAGCAACGGTCCACTTCTTGGTACCTATATAAACTGGACCATTTCAGTCCAAATTCAATCATCTCGAACACAAATATCTCTCTTCCATCAGATTCTCCAGATAACATCTCATTTGGAATAGTATTTGTTCCTAAGTGGACTCATTGTGATTGCTGCGTGCCAAATCTAGACAGGTTTGTTTTCTCCTGAAAGCAATTCTTCCATAATCTATCAACAATTGATAAGAGGGTGAATCATGCTTCAAGTACAGCGTATCGTTTTACTTAATTCAGTTTATCGAAACGAAACAATTGAAATTTATTTTATTTCATTTTTTTATATATTTTTGGGTATATCCAACACATTTTTTGTAACCGTCCTTAGTGCCTGGGAATCTACGGTCGCATCAAAGCTTTTGCCATACTATAAAAGAAAAGCTTTTGGTACTCCGCTGCGTGCGATGGATGATATGAAGGAGCTTAAGAATTACTTGAAAATTGCATACGTGGCATTCAAAATTAAGGATGAGTTTTTGCTTGTAAAAAGATAAGACATGAAAATAGAGTTATTTAAATAATATCAAATTATCCAATCATAAGCCATTTGTTCAAATAAAAAAATTATGTTGTATGATTAATTTGAATTACCCCTTTCGCAAGAACCTGTTTAGATTTGGGCAAAGTCATGTCATGAATAGCAATTCATCGCATACTGTCAGGCTAGCTGATCATAAACCGGCGTGGATTAGGTGTGGCCCAACCTTACTCAAGATGGTGCGGCCCTTACCACGGAGCCCACCTTGATGTATATATTTAATATCCACACCATTCATCTGTTTTGCCAAATCATAAAATCATGATAATTTATAGTAAAACTTTTGTATGAAGCTGACAATTGTTTTTTGTTTTTTTCCCTTTATTTATGTTTATATGACAATATCAACAAGTTGAATGGCATATAAACATTATGGAAACAATACAATAAGCTTTAGGAAGTTTTTAATGATAGAGTGTTCGATCATCACTGATAAAATGAATGACCAGCGTAATGTATACATCAAGGTGAGCCCCACATTAAGGGTCACATCATCTTGGGGGATGCCAGGGCTACACCTAATTTGCTTTCATCATGAACGTGTTGTAGCTGGCTAGTTATTATGCTTTCTGTATGTCAGATAATATGTATTTTAAATACGATGAATTATGACACATGTAAATAACTTGATTAAAAATTAATTATTAATACATTTATACTTATACATGTACACATTTGAAACATGTCACCTTTTAAAAAGTTGGAAACACGTGTTACATTGTTTAGTGCTTGTAGATGAAAGGTGGCACATAGCCACGTGCCCACAAATAGAGCGCTTGAACTTAGATGGTCATACACATGATACATTGAACATGCATGCCACCTATGCATACAGATAAGCACCACCATCATGTGCATTGTATCAGAAAAGTGACATTGATAAGTAATCCAACCTCTCCGCAGGAGTTATATATATCTATAGAAAATATTGTAAAATCTACCTAAAAATTATAGATTCACATGCTATGGTCTGCCCAATTATCAAAATAGCATTGTCTTTAGATAATAAGTTCACCTTGGTAAGAAAAGTCATATTGATAGATTGGATGGCATATTATATCCACGGTGGGCCCATAAAGGACTAACAGGCAACATTCCATCCCAACTCTTTGGGATGTTGTGGCTGTAACGCCCTGAAAATTGAGGGCCGTGCATACACTTGATTCCCAAGTTTCCGGGTATCACTTATAACCAATTTTACTGTTTTATGTTTAATCTGGTTTAATGAGCAGTATGTAATTACTTGGAGCATGAATTACAATCACATCAAATCTACTAAAAATGAAGCGACTAAATGTATACAAGTCCACAAAATATATCAATGGGTCGCACAAGGCATCGCCCAGCAAAAAATACAAAATGGTATGTCCAAAAGAATAGTGCGCTAAGTCCACCGCTCATCGATCCAAAATCCGTATGTTAAATCTATGGTGAACCGCCCATCAGCTGGAAGTAGGACAACTCATTCTCCTCATCAATGCTCACGCCGCACGACTCATCGAACTTAGCATCGCCTGTAGCTACTGAAGAGTCTGGTTGGTGTTTTAAAACACCGTCCCAGAGTGGGAGTGAGTGATCAACTTAGTGGGTATTATTAGCCTTAAGTTATGATAAGTATCAATTTTATGATGAATTTAATGAAAAGCCTACATTCATAGATCTCTAACTAGTCTTATTAATGCATATGTATGTATTATGATATGATGCATGACCTCGCAACAATACTCCCTCGAGCAACTTCATCTAACGATCGCACATGACCAACACTCCCTCATTGCGACCTCAACTGCCGAGTCGCCAACCTAACTAGTGCGATACGATCGTGATCGTGTTAGTCGAGTTTTTAATTAATTCTGTTCATCCAGCAGATTAGAGAAATTAGTACACCCCACGGTATCATGCTCTTAACTAGTTGCGAGGCCAAGGCCCCTCAACGTGCGAGGCCAAGACCCCGCGGTCCTTGATCTCATCGGGTTCTCCATCCCCGATTTCAAGCACATGGGGAGTGCTGGAAAGTGGGATCGCTCGCGGTCACTACAGGGAGGCTCGTCACCCCAGCGTAGGCCGACAACTTGGACACAGTGTCCCATTCCACCATGCCCGACTCTCGAGACAGTGGATCGGTTTCAACGGATATCAATGTGCTTCAGTGGGGTGAAGGGTGTTCCAGGTTCCATATAGGCGTGAGTAGACATAGTTAACAAAGACGGTTGGTCAGTAAGTGGACTAGATTGTGCGAGTTTAAGCGAGTACGTGACGGACGACATTAGGTATAAGCGACTCATATAGTCCAACTACTGTCGTCCATTCGCACCCGCCCAAATCCGTTAATCTAGTCACAGGATGGTCCTACCAACGGGACCACTTTCTCCTACCTCAGTTTTCTGACCAACCTAGAGATTTGATGGTATGCAATAATACTCCAACAATTCAGGGTTCGTCTTCTAACACAAATGATGTCATGCATTCATACATCAAACATAAAAATTCAGATTTTGTTATAAATGCAACTACTAACAATAATACAAAATTAATGTGTATGTGTGTTGTGTAGGGTTAGTGAAGAGACTGGAAATTTTATATCACTCATAACACAAAAATACAACAAGGGTTAAGGTATCATACATGCTACAAGGAAAATATTGTACAAGAATCAAGTATGAGATGAACACGCAATCACCAATGTCATGCCCAATTATATTGAGGAACAAACAAACAGTACTTAATCATTTCACGTAATTTGGGAGAACCTATTATGTAAGGTCTTGGCAAGGTTCTCTTTATATTATTCAAGCATATCACCCAAACATTTATAATCATTAAATTCATATTACAATTGGTTCTAGGCTACCTATGAATAATAGTTCGCACCTATGGATCGTCAAGAGCTTACGGAGTCGAGCTAGGGTTGCCAAACTCACGGGTCGTTTTGTAGAGATCCTGAGTCAAATGTACTTGCATGTTAGAATACATGCAAGGCTTAACACAATGAGTTTCTAAAGAAGAAGAGTGGTTACCTATCCAATTGGTGGAGAGTTGTTCTTGTGGTTGTGGGTGAGGGATTTCTTGAAGAAGAGGGAAGGAGTTGTGTAACATCCCGTCCAGCCAGAACAGTGTCCTGGGGCGTCCACGTAGGATTTGCCGCAGGACTGTTCGATTATACTACTTGTGGCAAGGTTCCATGAATAAATTAATCTAGGATTAGCCAAATTGAGAGGACCAGACGGGTCATGGCAAGACCAAGTGCGGGCCGCCAAGCCGGATGGCCGTTTACGCTTAGCAACAGCTCGTATGGGTTATACCGCGATGCGGGAAGGTCAGAAAAATCTAAAAATTTAGAGAACCATAGAGCTCACTTAGCTTGTGGACCATCGCGGACCACGAACCCAGTGGACACCCAGAAGTGGAATCTGACACTGACTAAATGCACCCCACTAATGCCAGGACCGGAATCTGACGCTCCCAAATGAAACCGAGATACCAGGATATCCAGTCGTTGGATATCTTCTACATTTTTAGGGGAGGTCTAATAAATTTTCCTACACTCATCCACGAACTCTGGGACCCGATCGAGGAACGGTGACCGTTGATCACAAATCAGACCCGTACGACCAAACTCCATATCCGATCGTCTCCAATTTTTGCATAGCCCTTCATCGGGCCATAAAGTATCTATCCTATAAGTTTCATGGCCAGAGAGCCACCAAAACCGCTCCAATCACCAAAATGGACCCCATAGGGCTATTTAAAGGTCGGGATCGCTTACTCAGACCCTATATCCGTTCATCCGTTTGTGCCCAAATTTTACACGGGCCCTAATCGGGCCATAAGACACCTACCCACCAAATTTGGAGGCCAATGGAGTGTTAGGGATACTCCAACACCAGTAGTGAGTCCTAGTAGACTATTTTGGGAATTTGAGGAAACTTAAGGCTAAAGGGCCCAAGTCTAGGGAATAAATCCTAACTTTCATAACTCTCTCTCATTTGCCACAACCGCCAAGAGAGAAAGAGAGTAAAGGAACTAAGAGGAGAAGATAGTGTGAGAGAAGGAAATACAAGGTGGACCCTAGATCGAAGTGGAGCCCAAGAGAGTCAGCTCTTCCAACTCCCTACCTCTCTTACAAGGAGAAACTCTCCTCCTTAACCTTAATAATAGTCCGTGGGTTGTCTAGGTAAGATCTTTCACCCATTCTTCTTGAAATCCATGTAGTAAGATGGGATTGGCTTAGAATTCAAACATGCAAGAGCTTGTTTTAGGAATTCCGGCCGATTGACCCGAAAGCCCTCTTTCCTATGGCGTTTTCCAAATCTCCAACAACCCATAGGTGCAGACTGTTATCCTTAGGTAGCCTAGCACCAATTATAGTAGGAGTTTAATGATTTTGTTTGTTTGGAATGTTGTATTGAAGAATCTAGAGGAAACCTTGAAATGGTATGTTGTTAGAATTGTATGGATTTGCATGTTTGGTGCTCATTTGATGATTGATATTGCCTCTCATATGATTTGGTATATGGATGATTCCATTCTCATGTTTGGTTGATTTCTCTCATATGTATTTGCTTCCTAGTGTGTAGAATTCATTGCTCATGTGTATTTGATCCCTTGAGATGTAGGAAGTGCTTAACTTCCTCCCTAATCCACATTACTCACTTGCACCTAAATCATAATGTTGTAGCTTGCTCGTTACGAGTATTTAAAACATATGTTGAGATATATGTGAACATGATACTGTTATGTTTATTGATAACCTTGATGTTGGCCTATTATGAACTGTTCTCAAACCCTTGGGTTGGCTAGGAAATATGAGAAGAGACGGTAGCCCCATTGGTAGGGCTACCCTAAGGCTAAACCCATGGATGTGGGCGGGTGCGCATGGGCGGCAGTAGTTCGACTACATGGGCCTCCTGTGCTTGATGTCGTCCGTCGCGCGCTCGCCTGACTCGTACGGCATTGCCTACTATCTGACCAACCTTGTTTGTTAACCTTATTTGCTCACACATGTATGGAACCTAGAACACCCTACAACCGTGGTAGCCTATCAATAACCCACTTAAAATTGGTCCATAGACTCGTGAACTGGGCATGGTGGAATGGGACACTGTGTCTGAACTGTCGGCCTATGTTGAGGTACCGCGCCTCCCCGTAGTGACCGCGAGCAATCCCTTTCCTTCGGCACTCCTCATGTGCTTGGAGTCGGGGATGAGGAACTCGATGGGGTCACGGACCGCGGGGTCTCGGCCTCATACGTTGGGGGGTCTTAGCCTCGCAACCAGTTTAGGGCGTTGATACATGGGGTGTACTAGAATCTCCAACCTGCTGGATGAAAGGACTTAACTAACAACTCGTTTAACACGATCGCATTACACCGCATTAGCTAGGGTGGCGACTCGGCAGTCGAGGTCGCTTTGAGTGAGTGTTGACATGCGTGATCGTTAGATGGAGTCGCTCGAGGGAGCGTTGTGGAGAGGGCATGCATCATATCATACAGCATGCATGTGCATTAATAAGACTAGTTAGATGTTTATGATTAACTTCTTTTTATTAAAATTATATTATAATTGATGCCTGCAATAACTTAAAATTAATAGCACCCACTGAGTTAATCACTCACTTCCACTCTAGGACGGTGTTTTAAAACACCAACCAGACCCGTTCATAGATGCAGGTGACTTAGGACTGGAGGAGTCCGGCGAGGCGAGCTTCGACGAGGAGGATGAGTTATCTTACTTCCAGTTGATGGAGGGTTCTCCGCCAGCTTGAGAGGCGGGGTTGGATCACTGAGCAAGGGGCTCAGTTTTATTCTTTTGGACTTACTATTCTTTTGCGATTTTATTGCGTAGCGTCATATGCGCCCTTTTTATTCTTTTGGACACGTAGATAGATATATGTTTGATCTCGTTCACTTCATTAGACTTGTGTGATTATGTTTCATGTTCCAGGAAATTTCAGGCTGCGCAACTAAAACGGATTAAATGCATACTAATGGAAATCGGTTAAAAGTGACTCTCGGGAACTCGGGAGTTGTGCGTATGCGCGACCATCGATTTTCAAGGCATTACAAGTTGCAAGACTCTACTTGCCTTGGGTCCCACCTTCAATTACGGCCCACCATCTGTAACGTCCCGAATTTTCACTGTTTTAGATTTTCAAAAATCTTTAAAAATTTTTCTATTAATTAACTTATCATATCACTTAATGACCATTAACACTCAATGTTAGTTTATACAAGGGTGTACCAATAAAGAAACGTACAAGTCCGATTAATCAACCGTAGAAAGCCAATGAATCCGCCCGATCACTTGAACATCAGGTGTAGTGTAACGTCCCGCCCAACCAAAATAGTGTCTTGGGGCGTCTACATAGGATTTGCCACAAGACCGTTCGTTTAAGTCACTCATAGTGAGATATCACAAATAAATTAGACCAAGATTAGCCCAATTTAATAGACCAGACGGGCCCTAATAGAACCTGGTACGGGCCTCCAATCCATATGGCCGTTTACACTTAGCGACAGCCCGTGCGGGCTATACCGCGACACGGGAAAGTCAAAAAATTATAAAAATTTAGAGGAGCATAGATCTCACTGGGCTTGGGGACCATCGCTGACTGCGGACCCAGTGGACACTCAGAAGTGGAATCTGACACTTGCCAGATGCGCCCCACCAATGCCAGAAGTGGAATCTGGTACGTGTAAATAAAACTGAAATATAAGATATTTCAGCCATTGGATTTCTTCATAATTTATGATGAGGGTCTAATGTATTTTTCTACACCCACCCACAAAAATCTGGGACCCGATCGTGAAACGGTGACCGTTGATCGCAAATCGGACCGTTGCGGTAAAACTCAGCATCCGTTTGCCCTCAAATTTTGCATTGCCCTTCATCAGGCCATGAAGCACCTATTTTATAAATTTCGTAACCAGGGACCCATCAGAGCAACTCCGTTACTCTTTTAGCCTAAAACCAACAGCTTAGAGTAATCATGACCAAATCTTCACTTTCACTAGTTATAAATAGACCACACTATGAACATAGTTAATCTAAACTCTAATCATTGCCCTCGAGAAATCTCAATACCTAATTCATTCTAGAAATGCCCTGATTTTCCGAACAAGCTCTAGACCGCTCGTTGGCGGGCCACTAGTTCCAAAACTATAGAATAATGTCCGTCTCATTGGGCTTGACGTTCATCGCGGGAGTCGGACCTGGGTACTGCCCAGAACCGCTCAACTTGAGCTAAAGGATGAGTGTGTGAGAAGCGCAAATACCCCAAAGAAAGGAGCTAGAACTTAAGTGAATTGGGTCATCCACTCTTATGCAAAGTTGAGGATTTCGGACCGTCGGTTTACGACCAAACTTCACATATGGAGTGAGGATATTTTCTTGCTCATATCCATATAGCCGCGGCCCCGATCGACCATCAACGACCATTAAACAGACTTCTCATCATATCTGTCGATCGGCGCATCCAAATGGCGGGCCGAGCATATCCATATGTAGATCATCATTAGGGCTAACTATCCTATGGTGTATATTGACTTGTACATCCTATAATGGGCCCTAGAGCTTAGAAAGACCCTCTCATAGGTATAGTGTAGTAAAAAACCAACACTTGGGACCATTTCCATTAAATCTGGCATTATAAAAAAGCCTCATTTAGGCACCCCCTCTCCCCATACGATTTTGCCCTAGAAGAGAGAGAAGAAAGTAAAGGGAGAAGAGAATGAGGAGAAAGAGAGAGGAAGAAGAGAGTGAAGGAGGGTGTTGTTGGTGGTGGGGCCCAAGGAAGCTCAACCTTGCAACTCTCTACCCCTTCTCCAAGAAAATCCCTACACCACAACCACAAGAATTGTCTAGGTAAGATCCCTCATCCTTTTTCTTAAAACCCTTGTGTTGAGAAAGGATTGACATGGATTTCTAACGTGCAAATGTGTGCTTTAGGGATTCCGGCCGATCGACCCCAAATCCACCCTCCTAGGTCGTTTCTAAGATCTCAACGATCCATAGGTACGGACTATTATCCTTAGGTGGCCTAGCACCAATTTTAGTAGGAGTTTAATGATTTTGTTTGCATGATATATTGTATAGAAGAATCTAGAGGAACCCAGGAATGGTATGTTATTGGGATTGTATAGAATGGCATGTTCAGTCTCCTTAATGTTAAATCTTGCCTCTCATAATCTAGTGTATGGATGATTACATGCTCATGTTTGTTTGATTCATTTTTCTCACATGTGTTGCTTCATGGTGTGCATGATTCACTACTTTTATGTATTTGATCCCTTGAGGTATAGGAAGTGCTTAACTTCCTCCCTAACCTACACCACTTACATGCACCTTGTTCATGTTGTTGTAGCATGCTTGTTAGGAATAATTGAACCATATGTTGTGATGTATGCAAACATGATACTATTATGCTAGTTGACAATATTGGTGGTTGGTATGTTATGAATTAACATTGGACCCTTTATTGGTCGGGAACATGAGGAGAATGAAGGTGGTTTCGTTGGTAGAACCGCATTGAGGATAAACCCAAGGATTTGGGCGAGTGTGTACTGGTGGCAGTAGTTCGACTACATGAGACCCTTGTACCCGATGCCGTTCATCGCATGCTCGCCTGACTCGTGCGGTTTGGCCTATTTACTGTCCAACCCTGTTTGTTAATCATGTTTGATCACTTATGTATGGAATCTGGAACACCCTACCACTGTTGTAGCCCATCGATACCGGATGGAATATTGATCCACAGTCTCGTGAGCCGGGCATGGTGGAATGAGACACTGTGTCCGAGCTGTCGGCCTACGCTGGGGTGACGCGCCTCCCTGTAGTGATCGCGAGCGATCCTTTTCTCTCAGCATTCCCCACGTGCTTGAAGTTGGGGACGGGGAACCCGACGGGATCAAGGATCGTGGGGTCTTGGCTTCACACGTTGGGGGGTCTTGGCCTAGCAACTAGTTGAGGGCATTTGATACGTGGGGTGTATCAGATTTCTAAATTTGTTGGATGAATGGACTTAACTAAGAACCCGGTTAACATCATCATTGCACGAAATTAGCTAGGTTGGCGACTCGCCAGTCGAGGTCGCTCTGAGGGAGTGTTGATATATGCGATCGTTAGACGGAGTCGCTCGAGGGAGAGTTGTGATGAGGACATACATCATATCATCCACCATGCATGTGCATTAATAAGATTAGTTAGGTATTTGTGAATGATTGCTTTTAATTAATTTCTTATTATAACTAATGCTTGTTGCAACTTAAGACTAATTGCACCCACTGAGTTGATCATTCACTCCCACTCTGGGACGGTATTTTAAAATACCAACCAGACCCGCTCGTAAATGTAGGAGATACAGATTACGTGGAACCTGGTGATGCGAGTCTCGAGGAGGAGGACGAGTTCCCTTACTTCCAGTTGATGAGCGAGACCCCGTCGGATCAGTAAATGGGTCGTTGGATTGTCGAGCAGCGGCTCAGCTTTATTCTTTTTGGACATGCCATTCTTCTTGTGATTTTGTTGGGCGTCACCTCGTGTGCCCGTTTATATTCTTTTGGGCATGTATATATAGGTATAGTTGATTTTCTTCCATTTTAGTAGACTTGTGTGGTTGTGCTTCATGTTCCAGAAAATTTCAGAATGCGCATTTAGAGTATATTAATCGCATATTAATGAAAATCAGTTATAAGTGACCCTGGGAACTCGGGAGTCGAGCGTATGCACGATCCTCGATTTCCAGGGCGTTACACCATCTCTCCCTTCTTCTCTCTCTCATTTCTCTCTCTCCTCTCTTCACTCACTCCTCTCTTCTTGTTGCTGAAATTTTGTGGGAGTGAGTGTGAGAGAGAGTCAAAAGGGTTTTATTTCCTAAGTTTGTGTTAAATGGCCTTAAGTTCTAATAATTTCCCTACAATGGCCCTCTAGGACCCTTTTTGGCTTTGGGGCTGCCCTATCACCCATCTGGCGACTAAATTTGAAGCATAGGTGTCTCATAGCCTGATGAGGGGCTGCGTAAAATTTAAAGGCAAACGGATGCAGGGTTTCATCGTACGGTTCCGATATTTATATGGCCCTATGGGGTCCATTTTAGCTGTTGGAGCGGTTCTAATGGCCCCCTGGCTATGAAATTTATAGGATAGGTGCTCAATGGCTCGATGAAGGGTCGTGCAAAATTTGAGGGCAAACGGACGCGGGGTTTTATCGTACGGGTCTGATTTGCAATCAACGGTCACCGTTTCACGATCGAGTTTCAGATTTTGTGGACAGGCATAGAAAAATATTTTAATCCTTCACCATAAATTTAGAAGAAATTCGATAGCTGAAATGCCTAATATCTCAGTTTCATTTAAAATGGACAGTAATTTAAATTATACCCTTTAAGTCAAGGCTAGGGTGAGTTGCGCTTGGCAAGTGCCATTAGGAAGGCGCAGATAATTAATTTCTAGGTGTCCGTTGAGCCCGCAGTCCGTAACGGACCACAAGCCCAATGAGGTCTACGGTTTTTCCAATTTTTAGATTTTTCTGATCCTCCTTGGCCGTTGCACGACCCGTACAGGCTGTTGCCAAGTACAAACAAGCTATCTGGCTTAACGGCCTGCACTTGGTCCGAACGAAACCAGACTTGTCCGCCTAAATGGGATAGCCTGGGTTAATTTGTTGGTGGTACCCTTCACCCGAGCGGTCTTGTGACAAATCTCACGTGGATGCCTCAGGACACTATTCAGGTTGAACAGGCTGTTACAGTGGCCACTGAAGTTATGAACCGATCTTTTTTTCCAGGATGAATGTGAGGCAATACGCTCGATGGATGGCGTGGATATGATGCATGATCTCTGATCTCTACATGGGGTGTCCGGTTAGTGGTAGGCACAACTTCACCTCGCTAGGTTAGTCCAGCTCATCCATACACCACACATGGGTTATCTATAACTATAGGTCATGACACTACTTTGTCCAAACTCATATAGCAAAAAAGATCAATTAGGAGTCTCCAATTGATGAAAATTCTAGGCTATGGCCCACAGTGTAGAAGCTGCCTGATTAACGGTCCTCATATATACATGTATGCCGGTATTCGAAGAGTCCCTCAGCATAGGGACCTTTACTAGGCTTGGTAGGGGTGTCCACAGACCAGGTTAGGGCCGGGCTAAGCTCGGTCCAAGCTTGGCCCACATTGAGTCTGGGCCACCGGTAAGAGGGGGGGATAATGACACCCACCCTTAAAACCTTCCAACCGCTCATATAATATTTATTTGTGATCCAACAAGTTTATAAAGTCACATTCTCAATCAAATAACACAAATATCAGCTTGATTAGAAACTTCTGTGGCAACGTTTTTAATGGTGGACATTCAAAAACCATTGTTTCTTGTGGTGTGGTCCACTTGAGCTTCGGATTTATTTGATTTCTTGGGTACATGAATTAAGATGAGTTGACAAACTAGATGGACGATGTGGATATAAAAGACATTTATGAATATGGTCCTTATTAGAGCTGGGCAAGATCCGATCCGAACCGACGAATCCGATCCGACCCAAACCGAAAGCCAGAATTGGGTTGGATCGAGTAGACCCACTCAGATCCGACCACGTGCACATCGAGTCGAGCTCGGGTCAATAATCAATCTCATCTGGTCGAGTAGTATAAATAAATTTTTTTTTAAAACTTGTACCCCTCCCGAACGGCTAACCCTAACCCATCCCTACCCAAGTGGCGCCGCACGAGGTCTTTCTTTCCCTCCTCATTTCTCTCATTTCATTCTTTCTATCCTCCTTTCTCTCCCCCTCTCTCCTGATTTTCCTCCAGTCTTCCTCCTATCACGAGAGTCTTCGGATCGGCTTGAGTCAGTTTAGTCCGAATCGACCGAACAGACTTAACTCGATCCGACTCGGTTTCCCTGACCAAGTCAACTCGGTTCGGATTTGGCCAACAACTATTCAAATCGGACAGAGTCAATCTTGCTAGACTTGGTCTGGGATCGGATCAAGTTCGGGTCCCACATCTAGTCCTTAGAGCCCCTAACACATCACAACACCACCGGTGGGGTTGGTGTTGGCAACAACACCGGATCCGCGTCCTTAAAACTTTTATGATTTGTTGAAGGGAGCAGTTTAACATGGGACATATCAGACGAACGGTCAGGATTATCGAATCAGGGGACCCGACTTGTCAGAATTGAGAACCGTGTGTACAGGGCTAAGATGCCGGCCTCGCATGGCAGTCTTCCTTTCATATTTAGCTTCAGACTGTGGGAAGCAGATTGGCTGGTGTGGGTACGTGTCGTGCGAAGACGAGCGCTGACGCTACTCGATCTCCTTCGTACGAACGGTTCAAAGGAGATCAAAGTTACGTGGCCCCAAAATGTATTTATTATATCCACACCGTTCATCCGTTTGTAGAGATCATTTTAGGTTAAGAGCCAAAAAATGAATCATATCCAAATCTCAACTGGACCACATCACAAATAATAGTGGGGATAATGATTTTCACCGTTAAAACATTTGTAGGGCCCACCATAACGTTTATTTTCCATCCAATCTGTTCATAAGGTCAAAAAGACCTGGATGAAGAGGAAAACAAATATCATATTGATCCAAAACTTATGTGACCAAGAAGGGTTTCAATGGTAGAAATTCAATCCCCCATAGCTTTTTTGAGTGTGGTCCTCTTGATCATTTTATCTGTCTTAATTTTAAGCTCAATCCTAACGACGAGCTCTCCAAATGGATGGACGGTTTGGATAAAACACATATCTTATGATGGGACCCACAGAACTTGCTGACGTCAACACGCCATCTAGATCGCCGGTGTGTGGTACACCAGCCAATCCTCTTCCCAGACGGTGATAGCTCACCACCCTGATAGAAATGGTTGTGACTTTTTAACGGTATTCATGGCATTGTTGATTGTTGTACTGAAATGCAGCCGTTGATGTCAACGAACCAATTGGGGATGGATCATAATTCAAATTTACACCACGTAGATGATGAAATTTGAACCGTTAAATATCACCCATCTATTGGATTGTTAAGATTGCTTGATCGGTGTGATTTTACATAACGAATTCATCCACAGAGTACTGACGATTTGAACGGTAGAGATAGCTGCAAATGAGTGCCAGGTGTGAGGTGGATCACATTCTCAAGATGATGGTCAATCATGGCCCACGGAGGCGACTTGCGTGGTCACCCCAACACCAGGTGAGGTAGCTACGTGGTGTCAGGACTAACTGGGGAATACCGTGATTGATGTGTTTTATCCATGCCGTCCATCCATTTTGCCAGCTAATTTTAGGCCATTAAGCTAAAACTGAAGCATATCTAAAGCTCAATTGGAACACACCACACGAAGTAGTGGGTATTGAACGTCTGCCGTCGACAACTTCCTGGGGGCCACTGAAGTTTTGGATCAAGATGATATTTGTGTTTTCCGTTCATCCAGGTCTATGTGACCTTATGAACAGATTGGATGATAAATAAACATCACGGTGTGCCCAAGGAAGGATTTAACAGTGGATGTCATTATCCCACAGTTTCCAGTAGTGTGGTCCACTTGAGCTTTGGATATGCGTCAAGCTTTTTCATGCCATAAAATGATCTGGTAGAACGGATGGACGGCATGGATAAAAACACATACAGCACTGTGGGCCCCACATAGGCATGACACCACGCAGTTACGTGGAGTTGGGGTCATACATAGTACACGTCCATGGCCCTCCCTCGATCTTGGAAGCGGAATGCGTACTTAGTAAACTCTGTGGGCCCACCAAGGATGTATGTGTCTTATCCACACTGTCAATCCGTTTTTCTAGATCATTTTATGGCCCGATCTCAGAATTGAACCATATCCAAATCTCAAGTTGACCACACCACAGGAAACGGTGGGGATAATGACGTCCACCGATGAAACCTTTCTGGGGTCCACAGTGATGTCTATCTGTCATCCAACCTGTTCGTAATGTTACAAGGATGTGGATGAAGGGAAACACAAGGATCAGCTTGATATAAAAAAAAACTTCTGTGGCCCCAAGAAAGTTTCAACGGTAGGCCTTCAATTCACACTGTTTCCTGAGGTGTGGCCCACTTGAGCTTTGAATATGCTTCAACTTTGGGGATATCTACTAAAATGAGCTGTTAGAACAGATGGACGGCGTGGATAAGACACATACATCACGTGGGCCCCACATAATTTACTCATGGCGTAATCCGCCTCCCTCGATATTTGCTCAGAGGGGTGATTTCGTAAACTTACAATCTCAACGAAGAAAATGTCATTCACGATCACGAAGAAGTTTCTATGGGAGAAAGAAATCAGGGCCTTCCACCTCCTCCCGCCGAGAAAGGCTTATTTGATACTCTGCCAGAGTGTGACAATCCATAGTCTTCACATAGCCTCTTTACATGTATGACTTGTTAAACTCAATATAAGCCGTCTAAATAGTGGGGCCTATTGAGAATCTCTGAAAAGATTAAAATTACATTGTTCAGATGATCCTATCCATCCGATTTATTTCCAAGTAACATACGGCTAAAAGTAAACAATATCTGAATTAAATAAAGATATGTCCATTTTCCTTAAATCTAATCCTAAAATAGATCTATTCTAGTTGTGTAGCCCATTCATAGCATGGCCCACTATTTAGACAGTATGGATCCTAAAATTATATGTCACGTGTATAGATGTGATGTGCACGAGTTAGTATTGAAATGCTCCTCCAGAAAATTAAATTGTTTTTAGTCACCGTGGAGAAATCGTCTCTGTTTGATATGCGGGTCCGACACGCTTATTCCGAAGTTTGAAGAGAAATGTTCACATACAACGTCGTCCTCAAAAAGTTTAGATGCAACGGTTTCGTTTATCAGGAAAATTTCAAATTTATATAAAATCTAATCCGTGAAAAATGTGGCCCACACTAAAAGGTACCATCTGAAAATGTATGATGACTTTTATTACTTCTGATGAGCAATATCGTATATTAAATCAGATCATCGGTTGCTAGTTTCTTTTAACGGTTGAGATCACCTGATGAGTTGAGCATGATAGATTTCATGCTAACTGATTGTTGTAGCACGGCCCACATTTTTCACGGATCAGATTTTCTAAATAAGCGACACGTTTGTGGGAAGAAAGCGGTGTACGTGAAACTTCATATCCAACGTTGTATGAGAACATTCTCCAGCTCTAAACATTGTTAAAAATCCCAGCCCTCCATTTCTGGCCGCCTTGTCATGGAAATTCGCCATGTTTTCCAAGTTCTCCCTTCGAAGCAAAGGCATCCGATCTCAGGTCAGCCTCTCTCTCTCTCTCTCTCTCTCTCTCTCTCTACAAGTGGGGCACACATCTCGGTGATCCGGACCATTGATCTTATATCCCTCAAAGTTGATAGGGGATTATCCATCGCTTGGATTCGAAATATTGGAACATCGAATCCATCCATTCCTTAACATCTTTATTCAGTGTTGAGCGTGGACCGTTGCTTTATTTTCTTCTAATCTGTCCATTGTGGCCCGACTGTCAAAAGGTCAGGATTGTTCATTCGTGGAGTTTTCCAGTAATCACCTATCAACTCGTGATTCATCACATCAACGGTCCAGATCACCCATACATAGGTCCGACATGTACAAACTCACTCAAGGATACTTTCAGTTTGGGGTGGAAACGGGCCAGACAACCCACTCGGCCCAGCGAGCCCGACCCGGCTCAGACCTATTAGCTTGGGCCATGGGCCGGGCTTGGGTAATTTTGGCTTCACATGGCCCCACTTAGTGTGTACACGTGTTATATCCTACAAATATCTGGTCCAATCATTGGTCAAGCAACACAGACTCGACATGGTTCATCAAATTTGAACGTGGAATCTGCCTCATTTTTGTTCATATTCCTTAAAATGATACGAGAGAAGGGATGGACGGCGTGGATAAACAGATACATCACGGTGGGCCCACACACAGAACTGCCCGTTCGTGGGGTAGGACGCAATCCACGTCCTTACTTCATATATTTTCAACAATTTTAAATGCATTAAAGTCTATTATTTAATTATTTAAATATCGAGTTGAGTCGATAAAAGACTCGGTCAAGCCTTCGAGTTGACATGACCCTGCTAGTCATCAGTCCATTCGTTTTTTTAACGAATGGACTGTCGAATGATGTAGACCGTTGATTTTCATTTATCTAAAGATACTTTGTGCATGTGCGGCCCACATTATCAACGAATGGATTAGGAACATTGGCCTTCATAAATACGGATTGATCAATTTTCTTGTGGGCTGGGCCCATATATTTTTGGGCCAGGGTGGGCCTTGAGTAAACTATTCAGAGGCTACATTCATATGTTAGTTTAGCACCATTTTGAAATTGGTGGTGATTCATCCTCCTCGCTTGCGTGAACTACTGATGTGGAGCTATCCAGACCATCCAAATTGTAGGTCACATTGCGGATGCACCACATCTCAAAAATCGCATTGATCAAGAAATTCTCACCATCCAATTAATAGCAATCAAATCGATGGTTAAAAGTACAATAGTGAGCGGTCCAGATTCGAACGGAGAAATCAAATGGTTAATATCATCTTCTCAGTGCACTGATTATGCTCCATCCAAAGTTGGGTCGGCGATTTTGATGGTCCGCATGGTCGTACAACCATGCCATGTGTACGGTTCAAAAGTCACCACCATTTTTTAAATGGTGCAAAACTAAGATAGGAGGTTAGACCTTAGCTCAGGCGAATGAAATTGGATTTGGTCCATAGATCAGGCGTGCCCGTGATGAGCGTGCCAAATGGCGAAAATCTGGCTGGTCTCTCATTCGGCCATGCATGCACAAAATCGGACGGTTGGGAAGGACAGCGATCCAAGTCACGGGTCCCAGATTGGATGGATCATAGGCCATAAATTACACTGCTCAGGCGATCATCCTAACCGTCCAACTGGCTACCATTGAATGAAGGGTTAAAAAGAGAATGGTTCGTGGTCCAAATTCAAGATGCCAAATCAGACTGTTATGATTGTCAGATCAATGCCTTTTTTCTAGGTTCTGCTCCATCCAGAATAGGGCCCACCATTTGGATGGTTCAAAATAGCTCTATTTAAAGTACGAGCTTGCCTCCAAGATTCGAGTTAGGTAATGGCAGTTAAAAGCTATTCAGAACTTCAGATGGTGGGTGAAAATGAACAATTCTCATTTTGATGGTGTCAATCAAGGCTCTCCACTCTTGCATTTGAAGATAATCTGAACCATTGGATAGAGTGGTGGACAAAATCTTTCCTTCCTTAACGGTTACGATCACAAACCTGCCCTTTTGATTCAATTCTTTCAGCTCTTAATGATCAAGGTCCATTCATTGTGAAAACCGTGAAGATCTGTCTTCGATCAACGGTCCCTTCTACACATATGGCCCATTTCATCCCTTTCAAGCCGGGCCGAATTTCCTCGGCCTGAGTCTAGCTCAATATTCGTTTGTGTTTTCGACTTATACATGGCCCACCTTGGCCCAAAACTACTTAAGTGTAGTTCTCTCGGGGAGCGTTTGGATGCACCATTGTATCAAATTGCAATTTCTAGACTTATAAAGCGAAAATGACCAAGTTGAAATTTTCTTAGAATTCATCCTGTTGGTGCGTTTGGATGCACAAATGAATTGAATTGCAAACAATATGTTTAATGATTAATGAGGAAGTAGCCCTCCAATGCAGTTATTTTCTTTCAACTCCGACTTGAAAGTACTGTAACTGAATTTTGAAGGCCAAACACTCATATGAATGCTGTAGAAGGAAACTACAAGTTGGTTGTTTCCTCTTTATTATACTAGAAGAATTACGTCTTCCACAGGTCCAGAGCGGGACCCCTTTTTTTTTTCAATGATCCGAGACATTGGTTTTACATAACCAATGGCAAATGGACCTTCTCAAAAATCTCCCAAATTAGACTATCCTTGGCCCCAACCTTAGGCCATTAGTGTTTCTTTTTTTTTTCTTTTTTTTTTTTGTAAATTTAGATGAGGAATGCAACCCACTTCATTAGACTAATGATTGCAATTCAGTTGGATAGAGCATCCAATCACGCCCCTGTTTAGCATTTAAATAAGCAAGACTAGCATTCATATATCTACAGAAGGAAAAGAATAGTCGTTATGGTCAGATCAATTCAACACTCCCCACTGACAAAGACGATTACAATCGAAAGGAAAACCAATCCTATTCTGCATCGACCAGCGTCTCTCAATCTGAACAGAAGATATCACTGAATTCAGAAGTCTCAACTCCCTTAGCCCATGTCGCAGACAGAAATCTAACTAGCCTCAGCTCGTTCGGGTGGTTCTCAACACATGACAGCAAACAAAGCCAAAGAGCTTCTTCTGCCACTTCTGACGATATCGGAATTGAGACCTATGTGCTAGTTCCCTATGAAGATGCTGAAGAACAGTTCTTGCAAGAGAACGAAGGCTACTTCATGCATCTGTCAGTGGACAATGTGCGAAAGGATCAGTACCCGAAGCTTGAATTGGAGAGACTAGTTTATCTGGACCATGCAACTTGCCCGTTGTATTCACACTTTCAGGTATTTCAATTTAGTTCCTTTGAAGGAAGATCTTGCAATTTCGATTGTGTATGGTTGCACCAAATTAGACTGATTAATCACGAAATATGATGTTTGGTACAACCAAACACACCCTTAAACTTCCATAAATATTTTCCCGTAATTTATGTTTTTGCTTCATTATCATAGCCATCACCAGATAATATCCAATTTTGAATGTAATGGTTCATATGTCTATATGCATGTATGTATTAGTTTTATGAGACTAAATTGAGGAGAATTCCTAGTGGGGCCGACGAATTGGATCCTATGAAATTGGATTCGAATCATTAATTGGGTATATTGGACGAATTCAAATGCTGAAAACATGGTCGGTTTATAATAGGATCGGATTCAGATATACTGCGTTTCGATTTGATGAAGATCCGATCAACACATGTATAATGTTCCATTCCGATCCAATCCATTTATAATGGTGATCCTTTAAAGGTGTAGTTGGGTTTTGATGGGAGGTTAGGGGACATTATTCTTTAATGGATTATTGTATAAAAAGAAGGAAAGAAAATTCAATTAACGGTCTAACTGGATTGAATTCAAAATTTAATATGGTTAACGAATTTGAATTCGACTAGTGCTTTTTAGGATCCATCGGATACTGTATTGAATTCAGATATCAGTTATTCTTAATCAGATCATATTCAGATATGCATAGGTCTGCTTCGAATTCAATCCATTTACCCATGTGCATTTTGTGGAAATGGAGCTGTTTGATGCGTCCCGCAAAATGTGGATGGTGGGAACGTTGAATGCTCCTGCCTGAAAATATCTGTTTGGGTGCATCCCATTCTCAGTCTTGTTGCTGGATGAATGCTCATGGCACGTTTGGGCATACATTCAGGCCCTTTGTTCTCTAGGAAGTAGACATCCTGATTGAAATGATGTCCATTTCATTATTTTCTTGACAATTTCAGTTCTTGTTTTTCAGGTAGAGCAGCACATGCAGATCATACTCGAACAGGATGGCCCTTACTTAGGGACGATCTCGGCTGTAAATAATCCATCCACAGACTGCAACACTTATATTGACGAAACATCCAAACGCCTTTTGGATCTTTTTAATGCGACACAAGACGACTACACCGTAATTTTCACTCCAGGGCTAGCATCCTGTTACCGCCTCTTCGGCGACATGCACCCATTTCAAAAGGGCAGCCTCCTTCTCATCAGCCCAGACGCCCACGAATTCGTTCGATATGTAGCAAATGCATCAGTCCAACGCGGTGCGAAAACAGAACCAATGCCTCTAAGAAAGACTGACTTGTGTGTCAACACCAATGCCATGCACCAATTGCTGACAACGCGAGGTTGGACAGGCTTTGGAAATGGGCTTTTGATCTACCCCGTGCAATCTTGCTCGTCGGGGATGCGGCATTCATTGAATTGGATCGTGGAGGCCCACCAAAATGGATGGAAAGTCCTTCTAGACGTAGCAAGCTGCTTGCCGACCGTTAATGCTGATCTCTCTTTGTATCAACCAGAGTTCGTCGTGGGATCTTTGCACCACATTCTCGGGTACCCTTCAGACGTCGGATTCTTGCTTGTTCGGAGGAGTTCTCATTCAATATGTAGTCAGAGAGGGACAGCTCGGTTGAAGATAGCTGAGGCGCCGGAGCATGGGAAATGCGTTCATGTCGTAACGGAAGGCGAGAGCTTGAGCATTCATACATTTGCAGCTCTGAAATTTGGATTGGAGCATTTGGAGACTGTCGGTTTTTCCGCCATGCAGGATCGAGTCCAGAGCTTGTTTGCTTGGTTGGTTAAGACCCTCAAGTCATTGAAGCACCAGGCAGATGAGAAGCCACTAGTGCAGGTTAGTTCTGTAGAGGAGTGCAAGCCCGCACCTACACATGCTAAAGTGCCCCACGTGTGACGTCCGGTCCATTCATCTGGTGGGCCCCACAGTGACTGTGCACTCAGCCAAAGTCAGTCTGTCCACTCATCAAGACTTGTTGGGTGGGCAGTGCATGTGTGCAAGAGTGAACAAGTTCAAAATGTGATCAACTGTCCACATTCAACAGAAATGTGGGCCCCTCCTGAAAAATGGACTGCACTGATCTTAGAATTCAAGAACATTCGCCATGGGGGCACTGCCGATAAACAGATGAGATCTCACAAACATGCCAACTTGGAATGTGGGTGTTTGAATGCATTAATCCAAGTGCATTCCAGTTCTATTTACTACTATTCATATCTTGATTTTCGAATTTTCGAATTGTTTCTCACTGAGTTTTTCTTGCATTAACTTGTCATTCAGATGTATGGATCTCTAGACCTAAAATACAGAGGCTCCATATTGGTATTCAACATCTTAGATTCAACCGGAAATGCATTCCCTGCGGGACTCGTTCAGCGCCTGGCAGAGAGAAACAACATATTTCTAGGCATTTGCTGTTTCAGCAATCCAGAACTGTCTCTCCTTTTACACCCGAAATCAGGCAGACGAACAGGCCGTGCAGGCAAGGATGCATCCACCTTTCAATTATCAGCCGTTCGTTTATCGCTGGGCCCGGTATCAACGTTCGAAGATGTCTACAGGCTGGCAGAATTCTTGACCCACTTTGGGGATGAAGATTACACGTCGTCGGAAGCTGTTGGATATGTAGAAGAGCACATTCAGTATTGTTAACAAATGATAGGATTTCTAGATGTTGTAAGAATATACTCTTCTTTTTCTTTTTCCTTTTTGACAGTTGCATCAGTCTGGGATTGCATGCTAACTTCTGTAAAAATAAATGAAGATGGTCCTTCTTTCTCATAAGGAATTATACGATCATCGAACATCCTTCAGTTCTCATAATTTGCTAGTCCAGATTATTGATCTATGGGGCCCACTATGGGGCACACATGCCACAAAAGACCCTAGATTGGAAGATCCTAGCCATCTAATGTTGGCATTTTTTGAGAAGAATTTGGAACTTTGATGTATTTCTTCCCTTAATTGTTCATTTACAGGCCACCAATGGATGGTTTCAGGATTGTCCCATCCAGGAGATTTTTGGGGCATGGCCAATACACTATGGGGCCCATTCAATCAACAGCCAGAACCATTGAACCATGAGCCCCATTCTTGTTACTGACCCTAACAGTCTTCTATTTAGTAATATTGAGGATCAAATCAGTCACTTTCTCAAATCTGATCTTTTGGCAAGGAGGCCTACTCTGAACTGTGGAATCCAATAATTCCATCGTTTGGAATGGAGTACAGTTTTCCATGGAAATGTTATGCAGCCTAGAATTGTTGGGGGGCGTGTTTTTTTAGTAATACCATGGAAATGTAAATTGAATTCCACCAACAAACTCAACTTTTCCATGAAAATTGAATTCATTTCCAAAGTATTCTCTTAATCCAAACACCTCCGAAAACCACAATCCACATCATGCAAAAAGGATGAAATCAATCAGACAGACTAAAATGGAAGCAAGCTCATTTCTCCAAATAGAAGAAATGAGCACAATGGCCATTCTGCTGAATGCTGAGATAGTAACCACCAAACGCATCTTTTGCGTATCAGAAAGCAAGTTGGGGAGTTGGCAAAGCTACATATGCTTGTCTTTTTTCTTTTTCTTTTTTCTTTTTTTCATTTTGAAAGATGAGAAATACATTAAAAGCAGAAAGCTGAGAGGGAGGTCCTCTCGAATACAAAGCGAATGAAAGCAAGGAAGAGGAGAAAGTAGCAAAAACAACAAAGGAAGAAGAAAAAGAAGAAACAAAAGGGAGCAAGAACACAAAAACAGGCCTACATATGCTTGTTTCAGTTCCGCTAATAAAAGCATTAATCTTTTTCAGTAACTTCACATGGGACTGAAGGAAAAGTGAAACTTTTGTATAATGCTTTGATTTTTCTGGCTCTCGCCTTTCTACCTTTGTGCTTGTACATTTTGTGGCAAACACATGATAGTGAACTGCTGCAGGGCAGCCAATCCAATTTTCATAATGAGACCAACACCATTTTTCACGATTTCCTATCAAATGGCTAAAAGGACTTGTATTGAGATGGTGAGATGGGATATGAAGGCTTGTTCCCTTTACCAAGGATCAGGCCTTAGAATAGATTGGCAACGCTAAGATGATGATGATGAATCTTCTTTGAATTACGGGGAATTTGAGTTATTAAAGAAAAGGAAATACTTGTTAAAATGTCAAAACTTTGGGGCAGCGTTTGGCTACAACCAAGTTATGACTGCTAGGGCTTCCCAAGCTTAATATGCTTGGTGTTTTTGGGCAGCTTGGTGGAACCCACATTGACTAGGCTAGCATTTTCCAACTTTTTCAGAGCAAGATGGCAAGATAAGATTGGGGCCTTCTTGCTCTTATCTCAAACACGAGTTCAAAATAGCAGATTTATTGGCCATGGAATGAGATTTTCCAAAAAAAAAAGGGGGGCCAATGTTCAGTGTAGCTGCATTAGCAGACCATAAACAGCCCTACCAATGTATTTATGACTCCACCTTTTTTCAATAAATAAAGCAAGGGAGTGATGGTTAATGCATGGAAGCAGAAAGCGATCGAAATTTACAAGTCCATACCCCCAAAACTAGCACAAAGAAGCCTTTGGCCATTACTATATTCAAAGGGCCAGCTTTCACAATGGTTTCTTTTACAAAATTGCACCACATATTCTAAGTGGTGCAAAAGATGCATAATTTGAACTGCTGTTACAAAACCAGAGGGACTCCAAAATTGGCCTGAACAGTCTTCAATCTCACACTCTTTCACTATAGCTTCTGATCAGAATGACGTTACTTGATTCTTGCAGTTCCACATGCCCTCTCAAAGATAGGATTTTCTACCAGTTCCTTTGCCGAAGGTCGTCTGATGGGGTCGGGGTCCACCATTGCCTGACAGGATTATGGAAATGTTAGTGAGAGATACCAACCCATGCAATTAAAAAAAAAAAAAAAAAGTAGAAGAAGAAAAAGAAGAAGAAGAAGCAAAAATGCTTTGGCCCAGCATCCTTCTAATCTCTTCTGCACCTCTATGGTGAACTTTGTTATCAACAGAAAAAGAGTTCACAACATGATCACTATTCTTCATGAATGATTGGAAATGGGAAAGTTACTGAAGGTTGCATTTGGCTCAGGCCACGAGGAAAAAATTGATTTGCAATTTTTGGGATTTCTATTCTTAGCAGAAATTTGAAAAATCATGGAATGGTACTCTTGTGGATATGAAAAGCTCCTTATTTCTTATACAACACAAAACAAGTCATGTTTTGTAATTTTGGAAATTATCCTAAGAGCAGAAATTCCAAACAAATTGTGTTTCTCCACTCTTGAGTGACCATGAACCAAACAGTTTCTCGATCGTAAAAAGGTTTTTTTTTTTTTTAACACAGGCACTCACACCACAGTGGGATTTAACCACAGTGGGCACTCGAACCCATGACCTCATCTTGAAACTCTTGTAAGTCTACCTCCGAGGCATGAGTAAGGACCCCATTGTAAAAAGGCTGCCTTAGAGAGGTATTATGCTATGCCTGATTGTAAGAAACTGTATTTTTGCATTCTTCCTTTTTGTTCGATCAACAAATGGTACAGCTGGAGCCCCACTGTCCGGTAACCTAATCAACTGATCTGGTGGGCCCCATCATGGTAAGGACTAACCTCAATATCTTCCATAATAGATGATCCTAGCCATCTGTTGGAAATGAACAATTATAAAGAATGGTGCACATTCAACGGGGGACCAGTTAGATCATTGAGATTATCCAATGGCAGAGATTTGGCTCACCTCCAATCTACCATGGTCCTCAACATACAAACAATGTGGATCACTGAAATGTGACCTACAAATGTATAGTTTACTGTGTTGTGCAAATGATTGACTGAACATTGTAAATTTCCTGTTGTAATATTCAAAAGTGCAGTTCAGAAAGGGACCAAGAGTCATTTTAATCAATACAAAAAATGAGAAAAATGTGGATTTCATCAATCTGAAACTTTGATTACGTTATATTGATTATGTTCTCTTGAAAGAATGGATGACTTTGTTTTCTACCTTCAGCAAGTTCTGAAATTGCATAGAATGACCAGGGAGCAGTGAGATCTTGCCCTCTCTGAGGTTCAAAAACTGAGGCCCAGACTCGGGCAAAGAGGACCCTTTCACAAGCTCATAAATGGCAGCTCCCAAAGAGAAGATGTCGACCTTGTCAAGATGCTCATACTTATCATTTAGGATTTCCTGAGGCATGTAGCGTGCATCTCCTTCTTCAATAGGTAAACTTCTATCGATGAGTGTTGCACAACCAAAATCCCCAAGCTTGTAAACACCACCTTTGACATAAATATTATCAGGCTTTACATCTAAGTGAGCAATTCCACATCCATGTATGAAATGTAACGCCTTAGCAATCTGTACGGATCTTGGTCATAATAAGCAGGAAAAGCATTAGTGTGGTGTAAGGAAAATGGTCAGCAGAATCCAAAACGGAAATCCATTTACCAATGTGTATAAAATCAGATAATTATTGGAAACAGAGCAAATATTTTTGAACTCCAAAACATAGAAATTGGAGAATGGTATCAATAACTCGATAGGGTTAAGACTAGGAGTAGATTCTTAGATTTAAAGAATTTTGGAAGTTAGACCATGACTTTATCTCTGGGAATTTCAGTTATGGAATAGAAACTAGAAGCTGTTAGCTGATATATGTAAATTAAGGTTTGGAAGTATTTTGAAAATTGAAATACGGTTTCTACATGTCCAAAATGTAACATACAACATTGCGTAGACTTTCTACATTTTTCAGTTTTCACCATGCTTTACACTTGGGGAACTAAAACACTCCATGACACAACACCAAACTCCAAAACATGTAAACGTGTACAAAGTGTCTAAGTGATTTCGCCGAAAAGCATCACATGGTGGACAACTCAAGGGAGAGATAGTTGGAACAATTCGAAGAAATAAACTTGAATTTTAAATAATTTAAAAAAAAACAAAAACAAAAACAAGAACATAAAATAATTGGAACTTTATACCTGCTTAAAATAGCTGCAAAAAGGAAGAAGAATTTGTATTTCCAGCTATAGCAAGATGTCGACACAATCGTTGTCTTTGAGATGGTTCGTGCCCATTGGTGTTTCTCAACCGGTACAGTAAGCGACATGCTACCTACAAGAGGTAAGTCAACTAATTTCCATGCGTTATTAGTCCTGATGGACTCTATCTCATTTGCAACGCTTCTTTCCAAAAGATGCCATCATGTGATAAAATGGCCTCTTTGAATGTCACAGGGTCACCTTCTATTTGGGCTAAAAACACTTGAAAATCAGGACCTTAGTCCTTGGCAATACTAAAGTGTTTGCTTCTCCTAACTTTAAGTTCAAACTTAGGTTATTCTAAGTCTACAAGATTTAAGCTAGATGGTTCATCTATTTTAGAAGAGGAACCCCCACTAGGATAACCCCCACTGTTCTTTAGCTTATAAGGGAAGATATGTTAATAAAACTCAATATCTCTAGATTCAATTATAATGTTTTCATTTGTATCTAGGAATCTATATGCCTTGCTATGAGATGCATGCCCTACAAATACACATTTAGTGGTTATAGCTCCCAATTTAAGCCTTTTAGGATATGTTAGCCTAACATGGCAAGAGAGCCCCACACTCTAAGATAGCTAATATTTGATTTTCTACATTTCCACAACTCATAGGAAATTATCTTAGATTTAGTTGTAGGTGCTTTGTTTAGAATATAGCAAGCATAATAAAGAGTTTTTCCTTAGAAGCTAAGAGGGAGACCAGAACTATGTCACATAGCATTTACCATATTGATTAAGGTTTTATTTTTACATTCTGCTAGTCCATTTTGTTGGGGTAAATAGGGAGTAGTAACTTCGTAAATAATTCCATTAAATTCACAGAAATGATCAAAGTCCTTTGAAGTGTATTCACCAACTCTATCACTTCTTAGGAACTTGATTTTTCTGTTCGATTGATTTTCCACTTCACTTTTAAAAATTATGAATTCAGAGAGTGATTCATCCTCAGATCTTAACAGATATACATACGTATGATGCAGGACAATCAACCACTTGCTCTAAAAGCTCGAACTATTAGAGTATGGCAAATTAATCCCTTTATCTCATAGCCCAGGCCCCACATCTCATGAGTTAGGACCTCGGCCGAACCCCCTCCGTGAGCCCCAAATCACATGGGTCGCCCACCCCGAGTGTGTCCCCGCATCCCACAGGTTACCCCACTCGAGCTCGGTGTGAAATGCGCATTAATCACCCCTGGTAAGGAGTCTCGAATACGAGACCTCCCCCGCAGGCCCCAAATCGCATGGGTCACCCACCCCAAGTGTGCCCCTGCATCTCACAGGCGACCCCACTCGAGCCCAGTGTAAAAATGCCCCTGCATTAATAACCCCCGGTGAGGAGTCTCGAACACGAGACCTTCCGCTCTGATACTAATTTGTTGCAGGACAATTAACCACTTGCTCTAAAAGCTCGAACTGCTAGAGTATGGCGAATTAATCCCTTTATCTCATAGCCCGGGCCCCACATCTCATGGGTTAGGACCTCGGCCGAACTCCCTTGTGGGCCCCAAATCACATGGGTACCGCCTCACACGGGCCGCCCACCCCGAGTGTGTCCCCACATCCCACAGGCTACCCCACTCGAGTCCGGTGTGAAATGCGCATTAATCACCCCCGGTGAGGAGTCTCGAACACGAGACCTCCCTCGTGGGCCCCACCCACCCCGAGTGTGCCCCTGCATTCCACAGGCGACCCTACTCGAGCCCGGTGTGAAAATGTCCCTGCATTAATCACCCCCGGTGAGGAGTCTCGAACACAAGACCTCCCGTTCTGATACCAATTTGATGCAGGACAATCAACCACTTGCTCTAAAAGCTCGAACTGTTAGAGTATGGCGAATTAATCCATTTATCTCATAGCCCAGGCCCCACATCTCATGGGTTAGGACCTCGACCAAACCCCCTTCGTGGGCCCCAAATCACATGGGCCGCCCACCCCGAGTGTGTCCCCGCATCCCACAGGCTACCCCACTCGAGAGCCCGGTGTGAAATGCGCATTAATCACCCCTGGTAAGGAGTCTCAAACACGAGACCTCCCCCACAGGCCCCAAATCGCATGGGTCACCCACCCCGAGTGTGCCCCTGCATCCCACAGGTGACCCCACTCGAGCCCAGTGTAAAAATGCCCCTGCATTGATGTACATCTGGAATAATCGTTGACAAAGGTAATGAAGTATTTCTTACCTTCTCTAGTATGAGATTCTTTAAGATCACATATGTCGGAATGAATTAATCCTAGTAACTCATAATTCATTTCTATGCCAGGAAAGAGTTTTCTGGCTACCTTAGATTATGAACAGCATTCGCACTTCTCAAATTCATTATTTCCTATAGTTGAAATTATTCCACAAGCAGTCATGTTTTTAATAGAGTTAACACTCACATGACCTAATCTACCATGCCACAAAGAAAGAGCGCACCATATAAACAAAAGAAGCTTTATTCATTTTAACATTCAACTTAAACATGTCGTACTCATGATATGTGTAGCCCTTTCAAACAAAGGATTCATTCTTAGTCATGACATTTTAATCTTATTCATAAACGTGATTTAAACTAACATCGTTCAAAAGACCAAATTCTTACACATATCTGAAACGTGACGAACATTAACTAATGTGATAGCCTTCTCTGAGGTGAACATCAATTCCACCTTTCCATGTCCAATCACTTCTACAGTGACAACTTTGCCTATCTGGACCTTCCTACTAGTTGTAACGTTTTCATAAGCTTTGAACTAGCAACGATCATAACACACATGTGCATTAGCACTTATGCCTATCCACCATCCATTACCCAATTACGAGAAAGACATGTTTATTTTTTTTACTACAACCACAATTTTAGATTCCCCGGTCATATTTGCTTTAGGCGCTGGTATTTGGGTTGGTTGTTTCCTTTTATGATGGTAACATTCTCTTGCAAAATAACCGAGTTTGCTAGTGGACTTATCTTGGCTACCAAGTTTCTTGTTCTCATTCGTGTTATTGAGCTTGGGTTTCTTTTTTAATTGAATGGTTTGGTTTGGTTTCAGATTATTGGGTTTTCTCTGGACTTTCTCATCTAAGAGGTTGACTTTAGAAGTTTCATCCCTAAATTCCCCATTTTTATCTTCACGTTTTGCCTCTTCCCGATACGAAGGCGTACAATGAGCCTTTCCATGAATAGTTCTTTGGTTTTGTGACAGAGAGAGTTCTTAAAGTCTTTCCACGATTAAGGCAATTTTTTCAATAATTGTCGCCACTTAAAAGAGTTTAATTGGCTTAATCTCCTCAAGTATAATCCTCTGAGCTAGCGAATTGAACTCTTGTTTGTTGAACTATTGATTTATCGTCTACCATTTGATATTTAAAATACCCATTAGCAACGTATTTTTTCACACCCACTTATTCCGTTTTATATTTCCTTTCCAAGACGGACCAGATTTCAACGTAAGTTGCACAACACAGAATAAATCGTATAATTGGTTCAATAGCGCACTAAGAATGTAATTCTTTCCCAAATAGTCATCATTGCCCATTTTTTACATACAACTAATAAGTCTGGTTCATGAAGATCAGATGGCCTTTTTTTATTAATCACATAAACCACAAGTAAAGTGTTGAGCTAGAAGAATAAAAATCTGCCTCCAACTTTTATAATGTTGTCCGTCAAATGTTTCCAGTCAAATTGACTTGAAATCATTCGAGACATTACCCAAGGTGATAGGGATCATAACTAAATTGTTGGAACAATTTCAAGAAATAAACTCGAATAAAAAAACATAATATAATTAGAACTTCACACCTAGTTAGGATAGTTGCAAAAAGAAAGAAGAATTTGTATTTCTTATTGTGGCGAGGCTCAAATACAGTTGTTGTCTTTGAGATCATTCACATCTCTCGATGTTTCTCGTCAGGTGCAGTAGACACCCCAACACGCTACCTCAAAGATACAACACCAACCTTGGTTATTTCCAACGTGCATAGGTTATAGATTAACCCGACACCCAAACACCAAAGTGCATTTTTCGTTTGCCCAGGAGAAGAAAAAACAAGTTCGTAGTTTGTTTTATATTGTTGTGCTTGTAGCTATGTTGAAAAAGTCTTTAAAAAGACCATTATATAGGCCACAAGATAATGACCATTTCACAAAGAGGTATAATGACTACTCAAAAACGTCTGACCATTTCTAATTGCGATTGATGGGTCAACCATTATAGGACACGTTTCTCACAATGAAAACGAACTAAATACAATGGGCATCATCAAAACAAAAGAAAACAGACAGAAATGTTTGAAGGCGTTTGAGATAATTTCAAATTTTGAATTTAAATTTAAAAAACATTAGTTAAAGAAAAAAAGGCAAAACCAAGCCTTTTAAGACCCTTACAAACAGTCCAGACCAAGTCTTCCAAGAGTCGAACCCCCCCTTTTGCGCACAAGTATTTGAGCGCACACACCTGGTTAACTAGTTTTCGGGCTAGTTTTCCCATCAAGTCAGGCTTGTGCACGTGTACAAACTCGTGCATAGTATGGCATCAATACAAAAGGCATGAGGGGATAATTCTTATATAAACTCTTCCATTTTCCCTTTCCTATCCACTGTGAGACTATTCTCTTATATAAAAAAGCAAAACACAAAGAGCACTAAAAGACAAAATGCATAAAAGACAAAAGAAAAGAAAAAAAAAATCGCTTTTTTTTTTCTCTAATATTTTACTTGAAACATTTCAACAATTAGGTTGATGAATTTCAACCTTAGGGTGTAAATGGATATTCAATAAGAAACGTAGGGTTGATGGCCTAATCGAGAAATATAGGGCTAGACTAGTAGCCAAGAGTTTTAGACAAAAGAAAAGTATATATTACTTGATACATACTCCCCTATATCTAAAATGTCTTCGATTCAAAGCTTAATTAACATTGCTCCAATTAATAATCTTCTAATTCACCAAATGGACATTGAAATTGTCATTTTAAATGGTGAACTAGAAAAAGAAATATACATGGATCAACCTGAAGGATTTGTGTAATCAAGCCAAGAACAAAAGGTGTGTAAACTTTTAAAGTCCTTGTATGGACTTAAACAAGCCCCTTAGCGGTGGCATGAAAAATCCGATCAAGTTATGATGACTCATTGATTTATGTTTAATGACAATGAGAGATGTCTTTATTTTGAGGTGTCTAAGAATTCCACGGTTATGGTTTGCATGTATATAGATGATCTATTAATATTGGGTTCTATCCTAGAAATCATTAATGGAACAAAAATGTTCTTATCTTCACTTTAATATAAAAGATCTTGGAGAGACTAATGTAATTTTAGGGATTAAAATCATTCGAAGTGAAAATGACATAACTCTAACCCAATCCTATTACATAGAGAAAATTCTAATAAAATATAATCATTATGACTATAAACCTATGTGTACACTTTTCAACCTTAGCATAAAGCTAGAAAGGAATACTGGTGAAGAAGTATCTAGGACTAAATATGCCAATATCATTGGTTGTCTAGCCTATGCTATGCATTGCACTAAGTTAAATATTGCATTTACAATAAGCTAAATCGATATTCTAGTAATCCGAGTGGCATGCATTAGAATGCAATTTATAAGGTCTTAAGGTATTTTAAAAGAACGTGGGATCTTGGCATTCAATACCGAAGATTCCCAAAAGGAGTTGAAGGTTACAATGATGCAGATTGATACTCAAGGACAGAGATGATTCCAAATCAACTAGTGACTTTATCTTCACATTAGCAGGTGGAGTTGTTTCGTGGAAATCCAAAAAACAAACTTGTATAGCTCATTCCACTATGGAATCTGAATTAGTTACCTTGCTAGCGGTTGGTAAGGAGGCAGAATGGATTAAAACTCTATTGATCAATATACCATTTAGGGTAAAATTAATTCCACCCATATGCATTCACTGTGATTGCTTAATGGATGAGGAAGAGCTAATAACATGTTATGATGAAAAATCTAGACAAATCCGTCTAAAGCATGATTGTGTGAGACAAATATTGAAAAATGATGTTTTAACTCTAGACTCTATAAGATCCAGTGAAAATATAGAGGATCATTTAGCCAAAGGCCTAACTAAGAAAAAAAAGTCTGAAAAACATTGAGGGAGATAGGACTTAAGCCCATACAAAAATGAATCATTAAAAATAGTAATCCAATGTAAAAACTGCATATCCCAAAAATTAAGTTCAATGAGAAAAACAAATTTTCATGTGATTCCTAGTTGAAATGCATTACAAAATTAAGTAGAAATCACTTCTCTGAGCCCCTCTCTATGACGCAAGTAATGTTGTGCTCTATAACGGGTTAAGGTTGGATTTATCCCTTAATGAGTTTATAGTCCATAAGGTGGGGTGATGGTTGTTACAGAGACACCCTTGATGAACTCATCTATATGAGCGTGAAAGTAAGGCTGCTTCATATAAAAATTGGGTTAATTCTCTAAAGCACTCATAAAACTAGGATATTGTACATGGCCGCAAAGTGCAACTCTAAATACCTTTTAAACTCTTAACGATTGTGCGTGTTTCATATACGATCTACACTAGAGAAATTTAGTTGAAAACCTAATTTACTGATTTTCTTGTAGTCCATACATGTTTCACTGAGTGAGGTTTAAGACAATTCACCTCCTTCATGTATGCACAGTAGCGCTTCGTCATGCCCAAATTTTATTTTATTTTAAAATAAGGGATTGTTGAAATATTTCAAGTAGAATATTAGAGAAAAAAAAAAAACTTCATTTTTTTCTTTTATACATTGCCTTTTAATGCTATTTTTATGTTTTGTTCCTTTGTACAAAAGAATAGTGTCACATCATATGGGAAAGGGAAAATGGAAAGGTTTATATAAAAATCATCTCTCATGTCTTTTATATTGATGACACAGTATAAATAGGCCCGTACGTGCGCACAAGCCGGGCACGATGGAGAAACCGACTTAGAAACCAATTAAACGAACATGTACACCCAAATACTCGTGCACTGGAGTGGAGATTCAGCCCTCGAATGGTTGGATTTGGACCCTTTATAAGGGTCTTGATAAGCTTGGTTTTGCCTTTTTTAATTAATGCTTTATTTAATTTAAATTCAATATTTTTTAAACTATCTTAAATGACTTGAGACGTTTATGTTCATTTTCTTTTGTTTTAATGAGGCCCAATTTGGGTTGTTTCCATTATGACAAACGTGTTCCATAATGTTTAGCCCATCAATTGCAATAAGAAACGATCAGAGGTTTCTGACCATTCATTATACCTCTTTGCAAAACGATGCTTCCCTAGTAATTATATAATACCCTTCCCCATGACCTTTTCAACACAGTTATAAGCACAATAATACAAAACAAACTACGAACTCTTTTTTTTCCTCATAGATATACGAAAAATACTATTCAACGCTTGGGTGTTGGGTTAATCTATGGCATGTGCACACCAAAGATAACCGAGTTAGGCATTATATCCTTGAGGTAGCACGTCGAGGAGCCTATTGCACTGGTTGAGAAAAACTGAGCGGCGCTAACTATCTCAAAGACAACAATTATGTTCGCACCTCACCACAACAGGAACTATGGATTCTTCTTTCTTCTTACAGCTATATCCTAAGCAGTTGTGAAGGTCCTATACCTTTTGTTTTGTTTTTTTATTCAAGTTTATTTCTCAAAATTGTTCTAACAAAGATATTATTCACTTCACAAGGTTTTCGATTGATCTTTTTTTAATGTTAAGCGGAAACCAAAAACTTATAATCTTCTAGTGTTTGAGCCTAACTCCACTCCCGACGCTATCAAGCTTTACTTCAACCATTTTTGTTACGTATGGCTTAGATAAAGAGACTGCAAGTGCCGCTATTCTTTTCCTCTCATTTTTTTTCTTCTTAAGGTTTTATAAAATTCATCAAGTAGACAATTGATGTGGGCTGCATAATGTAGGCACATGCTACAATTTCTCAAAACAGTTATTAAATCATTCCCATTGTTTTGCTAATTGCTTATTCGTTATTTTAGACTTCCGCTAATTTATCTTAACTTGAACCCTACCAATTCGTTCTCAACATTTTCTTTTGTTTTTCCCTTTTATTTTAAAGTGTCCTTTTGCAAGATTATTGGAGTTATCGATAGGAAACACATGAGGATACTTCAACACTAAACACCAATGCCACATGTCTAGGTAACATTGGTGGCAAATGGCCGTATGGTAACTGGAAAGTCCCGCATGAATGAACAGCCAACACAGTTCACCATGTTAAACATGACAGAGCATTTTCTGCTAAGCATTCTACTTTTGGTCCACTTGACAACACTAATGCAATTAAATGCAAAATTTCCAGATGTTGCTAATATGGAAGCACAATAATATCTTAGTCATACTTGAATTTGGTACTTGTATGTTTGCACCCAACATTGCCTTAATCCTGGCTCTATTATGGCCATTTTAAACTTTTTGCAAACTAGTACTGAATACTTTTCAATCATATACCGCAGAAATTCTTTCACTACCCAAAACCTTTATAGTGAAACGAAATACTACAATTCCAACAACAAAGAAAAAGAAAAAATCTATACGTTTTCTAAATGAAAAGCATACCCCAATAGCTAGGACAAGAGTCACAAGACTATGACAATGATGGTGGTGATTGTGAGGATTTTGTAAATATTGTTGACATGCTATAAACAAATAAGATAATGGAACTATGAAATTGAAGATTAAAGAGTAAGGATGATGATTGGAAACCTGATACATAGCATCAAGGACTTCCCCCTCTGCAGATAATTGAGAATATTCGTTGATGGATAGGCTGTGATCACAAAGCTCCATCTGGATATAGAGTTGCTCATTCTCAAACCAAGAAGTGTAGTATCCAACAATATTTTCATGGCATCCTAAGTCACAGAGGTGGTGATTCCAATGAAAGCAGGATGATGGTTTTGATCAGAATAATATGTGAAAAAGAAAAAAAAAATCCAAATATTAAGGCTTGAAGGATTCATAACACACCTAACGCTGCCAGAGCTTGAACTTCCATCAATGCTCGCCTCCTGCAAACAAACACAAGCAAATAATCATAGCACATAGCCTGTATGGATGACAAGGCACAATGAGATGAGTGAAAGCTACCTTTCCGTGTCTTGATGCAACTGCTTTATACTACGTTTCACGGCATACATGCAACCATCAATTCTCTTCAAAACTTTGAAAACAAGGCTGAAGTTTCCAGAGCCAATTTGCTGGAGACAAAAACAGGTTGAATCACCAGTTGGCACAAAACTCTACAAAAGTAGAAGCTGTTACAACTGATCAGCAAAACATAAAGAAGACAACCTCAATCTCATGGAAGTCAGTGCGATACCGTGAAAGGCCATCCCCACCAACCGAAGGGAAAAAACCTGCAATTTATTTTCAACATGCAGCATCATATTCTTGTGAGACATCCAAGAGTAGATGATAACTCAACAATTATTCTACCAAAACAACCTACAAAAACACAGCCTGCTAGTTAAGAATGATGAAATTCCATTATATATCTATAGAACAGCTCAACATAATGATATTGCCTTGCAACATCAGAAATTTGTGCATATATTCTCAACTTCTTGAAAAAGGTCATTCAAAAAGGAAAAATAATACCACTTAAATTGTGTTGCAGTTGAAGCCAGTGAGGCATGCGTGCATACACACACAAGAAAAAAAAAAAAACAACCCTATAGGGATAGCAGAGAAAACTTCAGAACCTAAACGGCCTTCACTTGGATCTATGTTTCACTCAATTCAAGGAAAGCAGATATACTCAAAAGAAATCTGTATGTGAGTATATTTGACACTTTGGCTTTTCAAAAAAAAAGTATATTTGACACTCAAATAGAAGATCTGCTCTTCTTCTTTTTCTTTTTAGGGTTTTAGAACACATAAAGATACTACTTATGAGATGTAAAAATTGTGTCACTTTCAAGCAAGGGACTTTCCTTTGAATGATACCCAACAATTAGATAAAGAAACTTCACATAGTAGCAATTCCACCAGTTGGCCCAGCTTAGGTAAAGGAGGGCTGATGTGAGGTGAGCAGCTTATCTTCGAACTCTTTCCAAGCTGCCAGAAGAATACTTGTTTGGATTGACCAGAAATTTTCTGGTTCGATTGACAAAACATGATTTGTAAAGCCAATTCTTGTTTGATTGATAAAACATGATTTGTACAGCCAATTCTTGTTTGATTGACAAAACATGATTTGTAAAGCCAGCTCAAATAACTGGGAAAAGGCTATAATGATGATACCCACCAATTAGATAATGTTCATATCAATTTCCATTTGGTATATCTATTTTTCTTTAATACTAAAATGTTGGCAACCAATTAACACACGCACCTGCATGGGCGCATGCACTTTATCTGCATGTATACTGTTAGCAGAGGCAATTGCCAGACTTTTAAAGATCCCAGGCCCAAATTTTGAACCGAATGTGTTGAGCCTATTAGGCCAGGCCCACTAAAATTGTCATTTTGCTCAGCCCGGGCCCAACCCATTGCCAGCCCTATATGTCATGTTTTTCCATCCGTCTTTTGCCAAAAACTTAACATACAACCATATAAAGAAAAAATCAAGTGAAAGTGATCCTTTCATTAATAAGGATAAAAACAAGGTACATCAGGTAAAGCTTCATCTCAACACCCAAAAAAAGAAAGAAAATGTGTCATTTTATGATTTGCAACATTTGCCTTACTAAATTCTTCAATAAAACAGGATGAAACAAACACATACCTGTGGATTTTGATCTTCGGTTGCCAAAGATATCCAGATCCATCACTGCAGTCTCATTTAGATAAGGGTTCTTGATGCAAATGGGAGGCATAACTCGACAGCGCAAAGCCACTGCAGATTGTGAAACATAGTTCTGTTTCTTTTGTGATCCAGTAACCAAAGGATCTGTTGCCTTGACATCATCAGAACCAAAAGCATCTGCTGCAAATTCTGCTACCTGTTGATGGTGGGACCAATTTGTGCTGAGGGAATTGGCCAAGAAACTCTCTGAGGATAGGTGGATTTTCTCAAAGATCAGTATTAGTTGAAGCTTTAGTAGATAACAAAACTAAAAGAAAAGGTGAATTAGATGAAACTCATGGCTATCTATTCCCACAATGCATAGGAAGCAAAAGCATACAAATAAGAACTAGGGAAAACTAAAAGAAAAGACAATTGCAATAATGTTTTTTTTTAATGCATTACAGACTTACAGTCCTGAAATACAGCCTTCAAATTGACAGTCATCAAGCATTAGACAAATCCATCCCAATGTTGTATTCACTTTTATAGTTATTTGCAGATGTTATTGATCTGATTTTGAACTGTCTTGACCTCCACCCTTTATTCAATACCAAATCACTAGGAAGCTACTCTTTATTTGTGATGTGAAAACAAAATTATGTTGACCGTAATCTATTCACTTGGTTGGTTAAATCAACTATATTGAATGGAGAACCATGACGCACAGGCATGAGGAAAACTGCCAGATACATACACTCAACATGGCCAGAAATTTCAGCCGGTGGTAGAAAAATAACAGTAAACGAATGTTGCAACAATAAGCAATCTCACCTTGTCTCTGTCTTTTGGTTCTAACAGTGCTTTTCTTCTCTGGTGATTTGGGGCAGGCCATGTTTTCCTATGAGAAAAATGCAGAATAATACATAAACATTTGGGATAATCTAATCGACTGACTCCACACTAAAGCATGGCCTTAAATATGTGGTCGAACTATACCTTATCCAAATTATTGATTTGTTGCCCATCTGGGGTGATATAATCAGGAGTGCTGCAACACAAGACAAAAAAAAAAAAGTAAATATTATTTCTTATGGGCGTGACTTCATCACACAGAGGGCTCACAGATAGTCATGTGCCCATTATTTTTCACAATTCAAAGATGGTTGGTGAGGATCTAGCAGCACTTCAAAATTCAATTAAGGGGTCATTTGGATGCCTGTAAATGTGGCTAACTGTAAATGGTTTACAGTCTATGTTTGGATGCTTAAATCACTTACAGCTTTCAGCCCCGTTTGATTTACAGGCAAAAAGCTGTGATTTCATTTACAGGCTCTCCATTTACAACCTAATGGCTATGATGGAAAGATTTGCTCTCCTTTTACAGGCTATCCAAACACAGACAATCGTTTACCTGTAAATCATTTAAGGCTTAAAGCTAAACAGGACAGGCTGTAAATGATTTGCGCCTGTAAATTATTTATCACTTAAACCATTTACAGGCATCCAAACGACCCCTAAAAGTCCAGTTTCAATTATGTTAAAATTCCCTCCCAGTATTTATGGATGGTGGAAGATATGAGCACGCAGGCAAGAACACTCAGTGGATAGTCTTTTTCCATTTTCTTCTACAAGGAGTATTCATATACAACGCTTGCACACCATATATGGTGCAATGACAGTGGGTTGGGCATGGCTATGGTCCAATCATCAATCTGGACCGTCCACCTGATATTCATACGGAGTCAGATCCTACACTAGCGTACCAGACCTGAACTATTCAGAATTTTGATTTCGCTCAACGAGGCAGGCCTATTGACAGATCAACCTATCACGCTGCATATCCAATTGCCAATCGAATAAAAATCAATCTGATTGGACCATCGTAACCATCCAATCAACGAATTCCATCTGTTGACTGTGGACCGTTGATGTATACTCTTCCAACCATTCACTAGCAAGGCGATAGTCGCCCAGATGGGATTGCCCAACCAGGGCAATTGGCAGTCCAAGGGCCCACAAGATCAGTAGGATGGCCCTAGCATCCTTCACGATGCACACCCAAGCAATCCACAAGATGTCCTGCACTTCGAACCACCTATGATATGAGAATCACTTCGATTGGACGATCCCCAACCATTCGATCAACCGATTCTTGAGCATCGAAGTTGAGACACACCGGGAGGACGGTCCCAGTCGTTCAGAGAATTCGAAACAAGAGATGGGATGCATGAGTTACCAAAAGAAATCCTGACTGAGGATGAAATCTCTTTCATCTTCGTGGCCGTTGATGCCATCGTCACCAATAGCGTCGTCGAGATGGACGGAGGAGAGATCTTCGGATTCTAGAAGTTTCTGGAAGCGAGAAGGGTTGGAAGAAGCTTGGAGAGGAAGGAGAGAGACTTGCCCTAGCTGCTCTGAAAGGAGATGGCCTGCTAGGGAACCCTTCATTTCCATATTTGCCCTCCGTTTTAGGGGTTTTCTCTTTACTGCCACTGACGCTCTTCCTCTCCCTCTCTTTCTCTGCATTTGAGTGGGGAAGAAGGAACGGAGGACAGACAGAAGGAGAGAGATGGGGGCAGCTGATTTTGTAATCCCAGTGCCTCTGTCGCGACTCAGGATCAAGCTCATGTGGTCACCCGCTGGGGCCCACATAATAAGAGGTACTCTGATTTGAACCGTCCATGTTCTATTTGATACCGTAGATGATCTTTTTGCTCAAATTCAAGATTCCTAGATGATCCTAGACTTTGATTTTTAGTGTTTAATGCGAGTGACTGAAAATCGTCTTTTCAGTGTTCCAAATTCATCTATAGATATCGATAATCACAATCGTCCATTCAGCGTATTTTTCTTGTGGTGGCCTTTACAGGTTACACTTCTTAGAATAGACCGTTCCGATCGTCTGAACACCCATCATGTGGGCCCCAGTGCGTGGAGATATGCACGATGGATCCGGAGTCGCGACAAAGGAAAGACGAACTCTACAGAAGGACAGCGCGAGGGAGTGTTTCAAAAGCTGGATTTTCCCGCCGCTTTGCCCCTCTTTTCCTTATTTTAGTGGGAAAATGGTGGGGCGCGGATTAGATACTGACAAGGTCAGTATCCAAATCGCTACTGAAGTGACGTCACCAAGCTCTGTGGACCCAACATGATACATGTGTTGTATCCATACCGTCCATCCATTTAGGGAGATCGTTTTATGGCATGAGAAAAATAATGAGATAAATGTAAATCTCAAGTGGATCCCACCATAGAAAACAGTAGGGATAGTAACATTCACCGTTCAAAACTTCTTAGGGGCCACAGAAGTTTCTGATCAAGCTTATAATTTTGTTTTCACTTCGTGTATCTCTATGTTAACTTATGAATAAGTTGGATTTTAAAAATACATTATGGTGGGCCATATAAATGTTTCAACGGTGGGTGTGACTGATCCCACAGTTTTCTGTGGTGGGTCCACTTGAACTTTATATCTATCTCATTCTTTTTATCGTGCCTATCTACAAATGGTTGGACGGTATTGATTCAACACACGCATCATGATGGGGTCCACGTAGCTTGGTGATGTCACTAAAATATTGATTTGGCTACTGACCTTGTCAGTTTCTAATCCACGCCAAATAGGGCGCCGTGCGGATTAGATCGAAATTGTCACTGAAGTGACATCATCAAGCTTTATGGACTCCACCATAATACATGTTTTATATCTATACCGTCCATCCATTTAGGAAGATCGTTTTATAGCATGAGAAAAATAATGAGATAAATGTAAATCTCAAATGGACCTCACCATAGAAAACAGTGGGGATAGTAACATTCACCGTTCAAAACTTCTTATGGACTATGGCAGTCTCTGATCAAGCTTATAATTTTGTTTTCACTTGGCCTATCTTTATGTTAATTTATGAATAGTTGGATCAAAAAATTACATTATGGTGGGCCTTGTAAATGTTTCAACGGTGGGTGTGACTGATCCCACGGTTTTTGGTAATGGGTCCACTTGAACTTTATATCTATCTTATTCTTTTTCTCATGCAATAAAACAATCTCTACAAATGGTGGGGAAAAGGGGGAAACGGATTGGCTACTTTCCCTAAACCAACCCATGGTTAGTGGTCGGTGCTCTATGGGCCCCATCATGATGTATTTGTTTCATTCATGCTGTCCCTCTATTTTTTCTAGTTCAGTTTATGCCATAAGGACAAAAATTAGGTATATCCCAATTTCAAGTGGACCACATTATAGAAAACAGTGTTAAATAAACACTGACCATTAAAAACTTTGTGGGGGCCATAAAAGTTTTGGATCAAGCTTATCTTTGTTTTTTCACTTAATCTGAGTCTGTATGATCTAATCAACAGATTGGATTTCAAATAAACAGTACAGTGGGCCTTAGGAATATTTTAATGGTGGATATCTAATGACTATTGTTTTCATGTGGTGTGGTCCACCTGAGATTTAGATCCCTCTAATGTTTTGCAAAATGACCTAAAAATGGATGAAAGGAGTGGATGATGAAATACATAAATCATAGTGGGTCCCACGGAGCACCGACCATCAGCCTCCGGGCTGTGGCAGGGGGAGTAGCCAATCCGTTTACGGAAAAAGGAGACGAGGTTTGGTACAGTACGTGACGTACTGTTATACAATGCGTCGGGGATATAGCCGTTCGATCTGGGGCATTTTTCCGTGATCTAAACGTTTATTTTATGACTACATAATTGATATTGAATAAATTATAAACTTTATCATTTTGGAATGCATGAAACATTTGGTCATTTAAGTCTTTTCTCTTTTGAATATGGACCGGACCTGTAACCGTTGTTTTGTTGCCAAGTTTAAATCTTCTTATCTCCAAATTTTCAATATAAACACTTTTGGGTATGTAAATAGTCGTACCAACGGTTTAGATCATTTAAAAAGGACCACAGATCCATCATCTATAGTCACAACTTATCATCTAACAACAATTCGAGGCATCCATATTTGCATTATTGCATAGTGCGACTGCGGGAGTTAATTTAATACCCTGCAGCGCAGGAGGCTTTCTAAGCAAGCACTGGTACATTGTACACGTGGATCGTGGAAACTTCTGTCTTTTAAGTGGAAGTCCCAGATTTTTTGAAGAATCCTAACTTTTGATTTGTGTACGCGTGCTTGTTGGATTTTTTTTCATTTTTAACCGTTTAACAAATGTCCACCGATCCGTTAATCAGATAATCAAATACATAATTTGGACAGTTTAATTTAAATTACTTTTAGGCCAACATATGCAATTTCTAAGTAATTTCCAAAATACACCCATAGTTCAGTCATCACACTCCATCTTCGATAGTCATGGGTTGGAGCACCGATACGGTGTGAGTGCACGGGCGTACGTGCATGTGATGGAAAAAGAAAAATCTTTTTGTTGTTATTATAAGTGGTGGTCGGTTTATCTTGTCTTATTTCTAACTTGGGTTATTTGTCTCACCAAGTATATTAATAAAATAAAATAATTAGATAATAATTATGAAATTTACCACAATACCTCATTAGTATGGGATTTATATTTAGGTATATTTTAAAAATAAGTTTTCATTGAATGGATACGCTCATTAGTTTTCTCTAACTTTGGACATGGCTTTTATAAAAATGCCCACCAAAAAGTCCATGAACAGTGAACACTGCATGGCTACTAAATGGTACTTCTTGAGACTCACCATGATGTATGTATTTTATTCACCATTACAAATTACATAGAGTCCACTGTAATGTTTATTTGCCCTTTGGTATGTTATATTTTTGTGACCCTTGAAAGTTTAAAATAGGAGGCATTCAATCGCCACTTCTTTTTTCTTTATTTTTTTAAGTATGGTACATCTTAGATTTGATTTTGTCTCATTTTTTTGGCTAATGTGCTCCAATAAAATGACAAAATATACAAAATTTGATAAATAACATGGATAAAACACATACATATCAGATGGGGCCTATGGAGGACTAACCACTATTAGAGACACGTGAATAGGCATCGATGGGCTAAGCTCGAGCCTACAAAATTAGAATTTTGAATAGGGTTGGCTTGATGGCCTAGTCTAAAAGAGCTCAAAATTTGAGCCGAGAATTACCCCAAGCCTAGCCCATTGCCAACCCTAGGCACATTACCGAAGCCGCGGACTCCAATTTGGAAGTGACCCCTCTCGTTACTTGGTAATAGCCATTGTTATAAAACCTCTATGGGCTTAATATTATGCATGTATTTTATCCATTGCATCTATCCATCTTGCCAACTCATTTTAGGGCATGAGTTGAATTTTTATTTTTATTTTTTTATGGAAAAAAACATGTCTAGTCTTAAGCGGTCCGTTGTTGTACCTTAATTTCCAAGCATATTTTATAAAGCCAATATGATAATGACATGTGGCATTATATGAGAGATCTAAAGTAGATAAAAAATTATTTTCAAATATTTGAAGTGCTTTATATGAGTTTATAGCTGGAATGAGTTTACTTTTACACGTTAGGAGATGGTCAATGGAATGTTATGGTTGATATACAAGAAGTGCAATCAAGTTATTTAAGATACGAGGGATGAGCAAAGGTAATAAAGATGAAAACTTAAGTAATAGAAATTAAGCAACTGACCAAGAGACGTTAAAAAGATGAACAACATCAAAAGAGAGACGCAATAAAAGAAGTATCTAGAGATAAATGTTTTTCAACTGTTGTAACCATTGCAATAAATAAAAGAACGAACTTGAAACGTGAGCTACAATATATATATATATATATAAATAACATATGAATGTAACAAAGAAAGATAAAACCAACAAACTCAATCCAATACAACAATCAAATAAATTTATTTTATCAATCGTTTATCTTAGTTTATCATAAGAGTGGTGATAATTTCTAATTATAATATTTAATTGTAATCAAAGTTTACACTTATATGTTGGATTTGTTATTTATCCGATATCAATTAGTTATTTTAAGAGACGTATTCCTGCAATCACTATTAGTAATTAGTTGTGAGGCTTTTTTTTTACTGCTTTCGTATTTAAGAGTCTTTTATTTTGTAAGTCACAAAGTAACCCATCTTTGGAGGAAGAACTCTACCATCCGATTATCATCAAATTATTAAAGCATTTGCAAGTATCCAGGTAAGTGATTTGTCTTCTCATAATCTAGTCATTCGTAATAAACACACGTGGTTATTATGACGCTTGAGGTCAAAGTTGATCGGTCTGGATTGAGCCATTGTATTAATTATGGTATGGCCACGTAATTGAAAACAGCTTGATCGACCAACAACCACACCACGTGAAACAGTTTTAGTTTAATGCTGCTTTTCCATCATTAAGGTATATTGGGTCGGATGGCAATTAAACATTACACCATACCTTGCGAAGTTTTGAACCGTGGATGTTCAATCAACATTGTTTCCTCGCGGAGCAGTCCACTTGAGATTTGGTTTGTCTCATTTCTAAGCTCACTCTCTAAAATGAGCTTAAAAAATGGATGGATGGGGGTGGATGAAACACATACACAATGGGGCCCACAAAGCTCTGACACCGACGAGCTTGGTGGTGTTGGGATCATTAGCAAAACCACATTCATAATTTCCTCGTCTTTTCACCATCTCATGTTTCAGTGTACAGCGTATTACTCTCATTTACACTAACTTCAATGGACCATGCCTCAAAAATTTCCTAATGGCCCGATTTTAACCCTTCAATTAGCTCATCGTAAATAGTCAAAGAGAAGAATCATGGCAACACCTTTCACTCAATCGGGAAAAGACAGATATTAGATGGTTATCATTGTTGATGCAAAAATCTGGTTAATATTTTTTTCTGGACATGCTTACTTGCACGAGGAACGGACAAGGAAAACCCTGACTATAGCAGGGGACCCTCTGATGCCCAAGTCAGGAAAAAGGAATTGCGTTTAGTCGAGTATTGAAGGTTCATGCTAAAGATAATGCATACCTTTCACTATTAAAGGTATCTTATTTATAAATCCAGGAGAGGTAGTGGTGTAGAGGGAATCTCTTTATTTAGTAAGTGCATATTGGAAATGGATTTATATCCTAAATTAGTAGGAAGATCTTTTGATATTCTCGGTGAAGATTTCGAGGGTCTGAGCATGTCGCAAATATCTTATGAGATCCTTGGAGAAGACCTCGTTCTCTTTTGGGTGAGATCTAATTATTTGAGACTAGTGGAGATGTACAATGGGAGGCCAAGGTGGCCTTGGCCGACTTGACTTGGGAGTGGCGTGCCGCTTCAAGCTATGCCGACCTGGGCCACATCGACTTGGGTCATGCCGACCTGGGTCATGCCGACTTAGGTCATATTGACCTGGCTATGTCGATGCGTCCCCTTAGTTGAGTAGCGGGATGTGATGTTCCTGATAAACTCTGAGGATATTGAAATTGACGGAGATAGTGCTCTTTCATGTGTTTGGGTAGGTTGGTAAGCGTTCCGATCCGATGACAGAGATGTTGAACTTGATATTACTTTTTGCTCGGGTTTTGAGCATGGGATCCAACCCGCTGTCATGTCCGATTCGGGGAAGTGTGCAAGGTCCTGACTTGACCTTTCATTATTAGTCTGCCTATTTTCCCTATAACAATCACCATCCATCACGGGAACCTTTTTGTATCACTATATCAAAATGACGGGCCGCTTTAGGGCTCTTTTGGCCGGTCGGATTAGAAGGGATTGGATGGTATTGAAAGGGATTGGAAGTTAAATCTTGGGATTGGCCTCGCGTGCCAAACAGAGTTGGTGATGTGATCCCAATCCTATTGATCTTAAGACAATCCACTGACAACACCATCATTACCTTTAAATCCCATCCAATCCACCCTAATCCGTTCAAATTTGCCTGGGACGTGTTTGGATCGAGGGATTGGAAGGGATGGGAAGGTTTAATCCCAGGATTGGCAGGGGGTGCCAAATAGACTGAATACGGCAATCCCATGGATCTCAAGACAATCCACTGACAATACCATCATTACCTAGAAATCCATGCCATCCACCCTAATACCATTCAATCCCTTCCAATCCACCCGGCCAAACGGGCCCTTAGACTAACGGTTTGGATCACCGAGCCGTATGCCTCACTACCACAAACTGAAAACTCGAGGATACTATGCATATACTCGGGTCAAGGACACGCACGAGTTCATTTGCTTCTGTTGCGACTCAGGCTCCAGCGTCCGTCCCCAACCATCACGATGATTGAGACCGCCCATGTTTTGGACTCCACGCTATACGGGCCACCCTAAGAAACATACTGAATGGAGGATTGTTAACATCAATGTCTATAGATGAATTCACAACAATGAAAAGAAAATTTTCAACCGCACGCATTCGACTATAAAAAATCAAAGGCTAGGATCATCAATAGCTTATTAATCGTACAAACGATAAAAATGGACGGCTTACATCGTCGGACTATCACACGCTGGACATTGTGTCGCGATAGAGGCAAAACGAGTCGCATCACATCCCAACCCGGCATTCCAAATGTGGCGGCAAAATGCTTTCCCGGCAATCCTTAAAAAAAAAAAATAATAATAATAAAAAAATTTCGAAACCCACCGAAGCGGATTGCGTACCGAGTAAACTCTGCGGGGCCCATCGTTGATGTATTTGTGTTATCCAAACCGTCCATACGTTTTTCCAGCTCATTTTAGGGAATTAGCCCAAAATTGTGGCATATCCAAAGCTTGACCACACTACGGTTAACGGTGGGGATAATGATGTCAACCGTTGAAACCTTCCCAGGGCCCATAGTGATGTTTATTTGTCATCCAATACGTTCGTAAGGTCACGCACATATGGATGAAGTGAAAAAACAAATATCAGCTTGATAAAAAACCTCCGTGGCTCCCCAAGAAAAGTTCATTGGTAGGCGTTCAATTCACCCTTTTTCCTGTGGTGTGGGATTTGGATATGCTTCAACCTCGGCCTCATGCTATAAAATGATCGGATAAAACGGATGGACGGCGTGGATAAGACACATATATTACAGTGGGGCCCACAGATTTTACTCAGAACGCCGCTTCCTTCAAAAACCCTTTCTTTTTTCCCTTCTTTTTTCCCACTCAATTGCAGGAGAATCGAGATGTCGACCAAAGCATTTCAGGTTTCTAACTCGATCACTCGATTTTATCTTTTATTTCCACCTCTTCAGTTCGATTGCGTTCTTATATATTGCGTTTGGATGCACGATTGAATTCAATTACTGAAACTGCTTGTTTTTTCTTCTCTCTTTAGTAGACTGATTATCTCGATCCAATTCGATAGGTCATCCAAACGCACCCATAGCAAGTGAGGGAAATCGCGAATGCGAGAAGTTTGATTTGCGGTGTTGGTTGTTGCCATGATGTTGTCAGATGATGATGATATTGAGTTCGATCGAGTCACGTACGATCATGGTTGCTTGGAGAACCTTAGGTCCATCTATCATAGGGGCAAGAAGGTACGAATGGCTAGGGCCTGTTTGGCTGCCACTTAAAAATGAGTTCATTTCATTTTATTTAATTGTAATTCATGTATTAAAGTTCAATTTTTGGCAGGGATTAAAAATACAACCAACAGTGCATATAAACTATGATATCTAATACGAAATTGATTTTAACTAAAATGAATGATCTCGTTTTTAAGTGGCAACCAAACGAGCCCTTAGGTCCTGTTTCGTGGACACTTAAAAAAATGAGTTCATTTCATTTTAGTTAACAGTATAGAGATCTTAATCTCTGCGATCTCTGTGCACAATAACTGCTAACATGAACTCATTATGTATTAGAGATCAAGGCACTTATACATAATTCCTGTTAACCTAAAGGAGATCAACTCATTTTTAGGCGTCCACCAGACGGGGTGCGTATGGCGATCATGATTGGTTGCGTTGTTGAGCATGGATGGTCATCCTACGAAAAGAAAAAAGAACGACAAAAAATAAAAATGCAACAATCTGTATTGGTTTTGGATGTCTGATCAGTGGCCAGCACTTGGATGGTTAGGAAAAAAATTACATACAGTACCCATCCAGCTGAAAAAGATCTTGTTGGACAGAATAGTTAGGACCATCTGAACCATGGTTCTAAATATCGGTCCGATACTGAGTCAAGTTGGCCGAGTGGACTTGCAGTGGACAATAGAACTAGTCAGTGGGTGAGTCCCGCTTTGAAACCAGACCAAGCCTGAGCATTCTGATTTAGCCGGGGAAATTGCACTGGTTTTGGTCTCCAGGCGAGTGACAACCCAAAACTGTTATTTACAACTATGCTCTGACTGGTGCGACTTTGGAGCTGCATCCCATGCAGGGTGGTATCATCAGATTGATGGTTCTGATCACTGAACATGGGTAACATGTTTATATGCTGACGCTGTTGTGCCATGTTTTTCCTGCTTTTCTTCTTTATGCTTTCTCTCGATGACATTATCAATGGCTAATTTTCTGTTACTAATAGGTTGAGAGCTCCGAGGACATGTACTATACTATTTTTCATTTTCTTTTTGAATTTTTCTTGCTGTCTTTGTGAGGTTGATATTGAATGTGTTTGCAGCATTTTCCATGTTCACTTATATGGTTGTTTGTACTATTTGTGGAGAATGGTCTGCTTAATATATTTTATAACTCATCAGTTTACCTTTGGGAAGAGCAAATCAGTGGGCCACTTTTCTTCTGTGGTCAGATGAATGAACAACATGCATTAGAAGTAAGAAAGGTAAAAAATGCAAAAAAATAAAATAAAAAATCAATGAAAGTTGTAGATGGAAAGCTAAAGTTTCTATAAGACGGCAATGATGGCCAAACCTTGTCTTGTTGCAATATTTATCACTACTTTTCTAGTTTATTTATATGGTTCACCTATCAATGCATGTGGAAGGCTTGCTGTGCATGAACAAACCTGAATGTGGGAGAAGTTTCATATATGAGAAAATGAAAAGTAGTCTGTCACTTAAGAAGTTTCATTTTCTATTCGCTTGAGACATGGCTCTTTTAATTCTTTGTTCCATCTTTCTTTCTTCTCTTTATGTGTGTGTGTGTATATATATATTTCAAACCATAATGATGAATTAATTGTTACTGTTCCATTTTCTATTCTCAAACCATATTGATTGTATTAAGTGGTGGACTGGTAGTTATATGATGAAATCACTATGCTCAGAAGCTCGAAAAATCCTCTTCCGAGGATGAGGTTGAAATGCACAATTTCCAAAATGAAGATGAATTCCTTCATTCTCATCCAAGAAATCATACAAGTGGCGCTGATGATGAAGCGATTTCTGATGAGGTAAGCATCAAAATGATCCTTCTTTTCATGCTTTACAAATGATATTGATGTATTCAAGCTGTTTATATATCATCACAGATGTTTAACATTAGCTTTCATATGATAAGTGTACCTGCTACTGGTTGCTTGCGAGAGATGCATGGAGACTATCACGGCACGTGTTCCAGATCTGGGACTTTCATCTGGCACAGTACACTGAACATTCTGGTACTTAAAAATAAGCCTACCCACCAACCCACTCACCATGTTGGTCACCCGCATATGTTGAATATGGACCCCTAATCAATTTCTCTTGACTGTCTGTTTCTTTTGTATCTGTCTGGGTAAACTAATGATACACCCTGATTTCTGAGCGAAGGAATCTACATGGTGGGACCCACTTGACAAGCCACTTGGATCTCTCCCATGTATGCCACGTTGCTATGTGTGGGAGGTGGGTCAAATGTGAAAAAAATGTGACTTGCTCGAATTAGCATTCTGTTATCTTGCAGGTGATACATTTTGTCATGTTGTGAACATGGATAACTATAGATGATTACTTTTGGATCCCATTCTTCTTTATAATTTTTTGAGTTAGAATGATCTTATATATACATTCTTTGCGGCTATATTACCTTATCTTAATGAAAGTGAATCAGTATGTGTGGTTTTGCTCTTCATAGGAAAATGATGACAAAGTGATCTCAAGTTTTTCCTTCAACTCTGGGGCTACCAAGTCCCATAATCTTCTCCATGATTCTGAGAATGAGCACCAAGACGCATCTTGCACATGGTCTGCAGTTCTTAAAGAAGCTGAAGAATTAGTTTCTGTACATGAAAATGATGGCAGTACATCCCATGCCACCAATTCTGAAGCCAGAAAATTTCAGAAAGGTATCTTTAGCTTCTTGCAGATTTCTCTCTGAGAGTTGGTAATTCCTTCCCAGCCAAATACAGATCTTATACCTAAATCCATATTTCACGATAAACATCCAAAATCAACGTAAAAATACTGAAATATGATTTTACCCAAGCGAGGGATGAAAACATCCTCACCTACTTTGATTTATCGAAATCGAAATATTCATCATGAATGGTGACTTCAGTAAGGGTTGTATCAGGGATTCAGGATGGTGATCTCTGACCTTTGGGAATCAGAGATTCCTCACCTACTTTGATTTATCGAAATCAAAATATCATCATGAATGGTGACTTCAGTAAGGGTTGTATCAGGATGGTGATCTCTGACCTTTGGGAATCAGAGATTCCTCACCTACTTTGATTTATCGAAATCAAAATATCATCACGAATGGTGACTTTAGTAAGGGTTGTATCAGGATGGTGATCTCTGACCTTTGGGAATCAGAGATTCTAACAAGTTGAAGCAGAAGCTCTTTGCCATGGCCGTCACTTAATTAGATCCTGTTTGTCATGGCCTTTGATTGCAGAATGCAATTCTTATAATGTCGTTAAAAGTGGATACCCCTCGAATCAGGAGCCTTGGCGGCTTTCCTATTCAGGGCATTCGGGATACTTTCTTCAACATAAATGTATATTGTAGTCATGTTTTGGGAGAAGTGAATGGTTTTGCCAATTCTCTTGCCAGAGTAGTAATTAGTGGGTCACTTGCTCACCATCTGTCCTAATTCTCTTGTAATTCTTCTTCACAAAAAACTCGTTGTTTGTGAAAAATTAAAATAAAAAAACAGGTGAATTCTGCTGGGTGGTACCTGGTGTGGGTTTTCTGGCATCTTAGATTCTCAAATTCTTTCGTTGATGCTACTACCTTTATTTCATTCAGCCTTCAGTTTAAAAAGATAATCCTCTCCCTTCTCTAAAAACAAATTGCAATAAATTCCTGTCTTATATAGCTCTTCCCTTCTTTTTTGAAAGGTCTATATAGCTCTATGTTCGTCTTTGCAACTTGATAATTGTTTTTTGTAGGTTCTGGAGGCAAAGCCAAGCACAAGTTCTCTATCCGTCTCCAGCCATACAGGGAAGGACTATCCTGGACTTCTGTGGTGAAGGATGAAAATGCAAAATCATCTGAGGTTTCTAAAATGGCTGCAGGATTAGAAGCTCTTGAGTATGGAGTTACAGAACATTCAATGGCTGGGCTTTTGGAAGGTCTTCAGGAAGAAAATGAAAAATTATCTGAGGCTACTCAATTGCCTGGAGAGTTAGTAGCTTTAGTGCAGAGGGGTACAGATCATTCAATGGTCGAACTTCTAGATGGCCTTCAGGAGAAGAATGGTTCATCAAGGATGACTCCTAGCATGGTTCGCAATCCTCATCTTCTTTTTTCCTTTGACCGATTGAAATTTCTTGTGTTCAGTTCCCAGATCCTCACTTGACTTTGTAGTTGCTGCAGCATGGTAATATGAAGGAAAGACGGTTCCAACATCATGAGAAGAGAACTTTATCTTCCTTGGGTGATAGAACTCTGGACAACGAAGATCCCCTTGAGAACATGGACCATAGGATGTCAAGTGAGGATGAGGTACCCTGCCTCATGCTATAATTTACTAGGTTTTAATGGAGAAACTTACAGTTTGCGTTCACCACCTTTTTTAGATGGAAGTGATTCATCCACCATCAACTTGCATGCATGTATGTCAATACAGACTGTCCAAATAGTGGGCCTCCAAGACCATCCATATTTCCTGACAATTTGGATGGTTCACATTGCTGCACCTGTATACCATTTCTACGGTGGATAAATCACCTTCATTCAGATGTAATGGCTCATTGGTTATTCATAATTTTCTGCTGATGGAGGCAGTGTAATTCCTTAGTTGATATTCCGCTGATGGAGTCCTTACATCAGGATAGTAATCAAAATCACTTATGCCTTCAAACTACGAATATCAAAGGGCAAACAATGGTGGATCGGTTCCAGGAAGCTTTCCGTCCGGTAGCAATGGATGGTGAGGGGGGCCTCTTTCCTATTAGTAAACAGGCAGGGTGAGAATGAATCCCATTGTTTTTCTGTTTGGTTGCCATACATGTCTCTTTGAAATGGCAAATGATTTTGAGGACTGCAAAAATAACATCCTCAGTCCAACATATAGATGTTCAAATTTGTGTAGAAGTGGATATTATGAGAGATTACAGCAAGTCATGCAGAAAGAGAAGGATAGGCATATGGAGTTCTTGAAGCAGTTGCAGACGGAAGCAAGTTCAAATGGTAAGATATCACCTTTTTGTGTGTCCTCTAGCATAGTTTAGAACTATGAAATGTGCACAAATGCTAGAATGTTCAAAGACAAGTGTGCATAGACGGGAGCAAGTTCAAATGGTTAGATATCACCTTTGTGTGTCCTCTAGCATGGTGTGCCATAACAGCCATTATGGGGCAGTAAGGTTGTTACATAAAGGTAACGGTGGCAACCGGTACATGTTATGGGGTCGTAACGGCCATAACAGCTGTTACGGAAAAAATGACCCTTGACGGCTGTTATAACCCCTGTATCGTCCCGTTATGCCCCCCCCGTAAAGGTCGTAACTGTCCATTATGGGGCCAATACAGTTTTTTCAAGTTTATTTTTATTTTTTTCCAATAAAAAAGAGACCATAACAGCCGCTACGGCCCATAAATGTAACGGTGGTGGCCGTTATAGCCACCATTACCATTACGGAATCCCTTGTCCAGTTGTCCTATAGCACAGTTTAGAACTATGAAATGTGCACAAATACTAGAATGTTCAAAGACAAGTGTGCATGCAATAACACAAATAAATTGTATATTTCAACCCTGATACATATATTCGTGTACTCTAGTGCCTGTTGCAGATACCATAACCATAGTTCTAAAACTCGGTTACTTGACTCAAAACTTTGTCGAGTTGACTTGACCAGGAATTGAGCCAAGTCACTGTCAAACTCACTGAGTTTGACTTAGTTCAGACTCAGCTTGACTTGTCGAGTCGGTTTGCCTACTTGGTGGACTTCACATGACATAGCATGGCACAAACTGAGTCATTGGCTTAAGTAAAGAGAATTTTAATTAAAAGAAAATGTAGGTGACATGGTTTGAACTCACAACCTCAACCAATCTGGCTACCAGCATTTGCCATCTGACCACACACTCATTGTGTTTAAAACTGCATAATTTTATATTCATGCTATTTTTAATGTCTATCATTCGAGTAATTTAAATATCAAGTGGAGTCAAATAGAGTCTTCGACTCAACCCGATCCGGCTATATATCAAGTCGACTTTTCGAGTTTTTAAACTATGATATTAACTTGTGTGCCTTGTGTTACCAGATGAATCAAGATGCATTGATGTACAATTACTATCGAGATACTTGGATGCAAAGCTGACGGTTTGCAATTGCACCATTCTTGAAAACAGTAAGGTGCATGTTATTGTATCTATAAAACATATATTGGTCTTACTGGTATTTGTATAGAACATTTTTCAGTCTCAGCTGCTCCTGGAGGTCAGAGACTATGCCTTCCATGTGATCGCCTACCCACATTAAATGCCTACATAGTAACATTACAAGATAGGCACACTCAGTTTACCAGTTATGGTGCTGTATGTACATGTATCCCATCTTTGCTTGAATAGACTCCATAATTCACTATCATATGAGAAAGGCCCCAATAACCTATGATGAATCACCATCTGGATTCAGCAAGGCATTGTTGACACAATAATGTGTTTCAAAGGTAAATGACTGGATAGAAATGAACGGTTTTAATGTGGTCAACTAGCTTTGCAAAGAAAGAGTCTTCCTGAGTGGCTACAACTGGAACTCAGAAAATGTGGGTTTGCCAGAAAGGGTGGATTTTGTGGACTTACTCATATCAATAGGAAGAAACACATGATTGTTTAGAGCCATAGTTTTTTTTTTTCTTTCTTGAATTTGTTTAGAATCGCCCCCTCAAACCATTTAGTGATCTTCATCTGGGATTTCTGATGTCTAGTCTTCCTTATATCTATACCTTTATCCTGTGAATGCATGCTTAAGTGTATTTAGGATGCATGGAAACACATGACATGTAACATTTATGCAGTGGAAAGTTGGAAACTCATGATATATAAAAGAATATTTATCTGTAAATTCAGCTCTTATACACTGCCTTTTACTGATTAAGTTGAATAGGTTTAGGCCCTGTTTGGTGGATGCCTAAAAATGAGTTCTTCTTACTGTAGTTAACAGTAAATATGTGTTTGAGATCCTCATCTCTAATACATAATGAGTTCATGTTATCAGTGATTATGTTTTAGAGATCAAGAATACATAATTACTGTTAACTGGAATGAGATGAACCCATTTTTAGGCATCTACCAAACAGGGCCTAAGCATGTACTTGTCGAAATGCATATTGAACACATAACTAGGCTTTCTGATGCATAAGCTGACATGTCCCTGTCATGAGCTTTGTAGTCCATCGGTGCAGTTAAACAAGTTATCAGTAAACAAACAATTTTTTTGGGTTCCACAACATTCTCTCTTGAGGTTACTGTAGCCTATTTTGCACACTATCAATGGAAGAAAAGAAAAGAAAAAAAAAAGAAACTCCATCCTATCGTCATTTTGTTAAATGTTAGTGTTTTTCTTTTTTCTTTTTTTAAACTAGAAAATGGAACTAGTCATTGTTATAAATTCGTAAATGACATGGTGGTTATGGATGTGTCTTTTGACATTCTTTAATTCTTTTCAAATGCCATTTTGGTGGTGAAAGGTAATTACAAGCTTGCCTTATTCACGCAGAGCTTCCAATGCATGAAAAGCCCTCAAATTTTAGCAGATGGTGGATCAAGTACAAATAGAATAATTGTTTTCAGCCCGAAAATATGTGACAATGTAGAGCTCGAAGTTGGAAACTCAATTCGCATTCACCCCCCATGGTATGAGCTTATAAGGTTCACCTTCTATTCCAAATATATATGGAGAGTGCCTCAACATTATTCTATAGAACTGCCATCTATTTAAAGGACAGATTATATTATGTTTTTTGCATGTCACCTGCTCTTTATTTATTAGGTTTTATTAAAGCTATTTTTCCTCAAATGTGGTTATCGAACTTCTCTTTGTTCTTGCATGTTGTGATATCCTATGTCATCCTTCTGTCTTTCTGATTGGATTTTCATTCGAATTAGTTATTTAGGCACTAATCATTCACAAATCAGTGCCATTGTGACTGCACAAGTCCACAGGATAGACCCATATACATTTCCTTGCATCTCCTTCTCAAGCCAGTCCAGCATAAGGTGGGCTACGCTTGTATGATGAATTTCGACCAGTCTATATTTTTTACTGTCACTTTGTTGATACACATGTAGACCCTGATGAGTTGGATCAGCCTCTCTTGGGCCAGAGCACAGAGACTGCAGGGCCTGTCTGATGAACAACTTAGATCTTTCTTTTGTGCAATGCCTGCACACATGCTGGGGAGTAGGATTGCTGTCCTACTTCAGCATATGGTTCTAAAACTTGCTGACTTGACTTGAAACTGAGTCGACTCAACTCGGTGACATTTCAAGCTGAGTCTTTCAGAAACTTGGTATGGAGAGTGACTCAGCCCTGACTCAACAAGACTCGTTGAGTCAGACCACTGACTCGGTTGAGTCTACGCAACTCATGGTGACTTGAGCCAAGTCACCCGCTCTAGGGAACAAAGAGATTTGAACTCAACGCAGTCATGGTGGTCGATTTCCTTAACCAGGACATTTAAGTGTGCTGGATTTTTTATTTTATTTTTCCTTTTTTCTTTTGATAGTTAAGCTGTTATATTTCTTATCTTTCCTCTGTTTTAATTTATTAATGTTTTACATATTTTTATTCACTAAATATTGAGTTGAGTCAAGTGCAACTTGGTTGAGTCTTCAGTTTGACCTGACTCAGCTGGATATTGAGTCGAGTCGAGTTTTTGTGTTTCCAAAATTTGCTGCTGCATGGCTTGTTCTTCTAATATTTGTTCTTCTGTTTGACGAGATAATCATCTGTTGTGAAATGACCATAAACCAATGCAGTAGGCAGGATATACAATTTTTTTCTTAATAGCTTGTGATTGTTGCAAACATTATCATGTATTTAAATGGACATTTCTCCATGGTGTTCTGATAATGTTTCTATCTGCTGGACAGGAAAGAAGTACAAGTTGCGGAAAATGAGATTATTATTTTGTGCACATATTTCTCTCAGATTTCCGCATGATTACTTGCTCTTAAAAGAGGTAATGTTTCAGATTCTTTTTGGGATTTTTACCGGACAGTGCCCCAAGGAATCAAAATATTTTGGGCAGTGAATTTTTATGGGAGAAATTACCAAAATTCCCTTGTTTATTTTTTCTTTGAAAAGTGATGAAGTCGAGAATTGCGGGGTCCACGTGGTATGTGTATGACATCCAACCTGGCAAACATATGCATCTAACCATGTTGACTGCATGAGCCAAGAATCTGGTTGACCAAATCATCATATGGTTGGATGTTTTTGGGAGGTGTGTGTATATATATATATATATATATATATATATATATATATATATATATATTGGTGTGGCCCACCATGTGAATGGATCTGTTAGACTTTTAGTTCATCTGATCATCATGGTGGGGTGCATTTTTTGGATGGGAGTTGGATGTCATGCACATACCACGCAGGCCCTGCAATTCTCGACTTTACCAGTTTTTAAAAAGAGAATAATTGTGGGCATTTTGGTAATTCCACCTTGATAAGCACTGCCCAGTATTTGGTAAAATCTGAATTCTGAGGAATTTCATGGTAAAAATCCATTCTTTTTGTGTTATTGGTATTATTATTGACAGTAAAAATCCCTACTTTATGGTGAAAGTTTGCAACTATTTGCTTGGGACTCCAGATCATGGGTTCTGATGATGGATGTAGCATAACCCAAATTCTACACCGGTTGGATGATCTTAACCATCCGATATCACATGTTGAATTCAGACTGATGGTAGATTTATTTTTAAATGTGTGATTTTCTGGCCATGCTTCATCAGCAGTGCTCTCTATGATTCCGCTGATCTGGATTGAGGTACATGTATTCCACGTGGTGGAATCTTTCCAAATTGATACTCATCCCAGGCTTGTATCACAAATAGCTTGCATACATTCTCCTTTTAATTTTATTTTTTATACTATTTTTATCCATTTATTTCAATGTTTTACTAGCTTGGTGCTGACAAACGCTTTGTTTTGGAATCTGGGTCTCCTTTGCTGATCGGTGATGTTATTGCAACAGGTTGCATAAAACATGGTTTAAAGACTCGTATCCACCTTCTTTGGTCCTGAGTTGAGTTGTGACGCCCTGAGTTGGGGTTGGGGCTGAATCAGCCTGACTCACCTGAGTTGGGGGTGACTCGGTGTATTGATCCAGATTGGGTAGGATGAGTCTGATGGTACAGAACTCAAAATCATTTAGCTGTTGTAAGTACTATCAATTTGTTTTGATAATAAGACATTCTCTAATCTGATAACTGATAACTAATCAAATTAATACTATTGTTTTTGAAGGTTACAGCAAAAGCCATTTATATACCTGTGGGATATCAGGGCATCTCATCCCGACGGGCCCCAAAAAAGGATGGGCCATAGCTCAAAAAATGGATGTACTGGATGATCCTCACTGTCCCGAAGTGAGAATTTTGCCGGCGTGCCATTTTCCTTTTCCGTTATGTTGCACTTAAATTGGATGTGCCATAAAAGTGAATCATCAGGATCGTTCGTCAGGTAGGCCTATTGTTGGACAGAATGGATGGTAGAAAGAGCTGAAAATAATCAGCATTGAATAGGAACAGAGAGTCCGATTGAATTATAAGATTATCTGATCAATTTCATTTGTGTACTGTAACACATCAGCGGCGGACCTCATTCGATGGACGGTATGGTTTATAGATTGTTGTTTCCTTCTAGTTTGAATGCAGCAGGTTTAATGGAGAGATGTATCACCTGTAAATATGAGCATCAGTGGCCGGGTCAAGCACAATCAACACTATGAAGAGCGGCCCAGCAGCTAATTGGTGGGGTCTACCGTTTGGTGATCCAAGTTATTTATATGGTGGGTCTCATCGTGGGTAGGCCTTCCCTAAAATTCATATGATTGCTAGGCTGCAAATGGATGGTAGAAAAAAGGGTTACGGTCACCAATCTGATGGTTAGGATCATCTGATGTCGGAGATTTTGGAAAAGACCCTGTGCGTGGTTGGGCCCACCTACATCATGTAAGCATGATGGATTGGCCACGGTCAGGAATCGCTCCAATCAAATGATCCTAACCTCACGTGAATGATTTTTGCCCATCGAATGTGGAACGTTACTGTATTTTGTCAGCAGATCGATTGTGGGGTCACCAACCAGATCGTTGAAGTCATTCAACTAAACCATACTGGCCGGCTACCCCCAAAAACGGTCAGGATCATGTTTATGTCATGCGGATAGGCCCAATCCTACGGCTTTCCTCTGGACTTACTAAGTAGACGGCTGGCAAGAGGCGCATGTGAGATTGGTGGGTTCATCAGGCACGTTCACCACGTATGTTCCCTAATCCAGAACCGGACCTTTCCACTTAATCTGTTGGCCCACAACCGCACAAGAAATATGACTGATTGGCCGGCGATCACGTCCAACATGCGGATGTGGCCCACCTGATAATCACACCAGCTTGACAAAGCAGAAAAGCGACGTGGCTTGTCCGATGAACGGTTCATATCTCACACATGTAAGGGACGCGAATTGCCTGCCCCCACATGAAGTTACTGTGGGAGGAAGCTTTGTGGGGGCCATGGAGATTCCCGTAAGACATCCACTCCGTCCATAAGTTTCTCAATCTCGCAATAGGACAGGAATCCAAAAATCAGGCAGATGCAAAACTCAGTGGGACCACGCCACACGAAACAGCAGGGATTAAAAGCCCACCATTGGGAACTGTGGAGGCCGCGGAAGTTTTGGATAGGATGATATTTGTGCCCACAGTTTATTCCAGTGGTTATAACCTTGTGAACCGTCCGGATGACATAAACATTATGGTCTGCTCCAGGAAGGTCTCAACAGTGCATGTTACCATTCTCATTGTTTCCTGTCTTGTGGTCGACCTGACTTCTAGATCTGACTGAATTTGTGCCCTCTGTTCTATTGTGATCTTGAGAAACTGATGGACGGAGTGGATTTCTCACGGGCATCTCTGTGGGCCTCACGTAGCTTCCTACCACAGGAACTTAGCCATGGGAAGTGTTCGTTTTGCCTCAGTCGCGACACAGAGCCCATCGTGTACCGCAGCTAATGGGGGCCACATCTGACATCGTCCAGTGATTTACACCGTCCACATTCTCTCTACTACCATATGTAAGCTATCATTCTAGGAACGGTTCAGTGATGATCCTATCCTTTGATTCTTAGAGTTGAATGCAAGCCATTGAATTTTTTCTTTTTTTATCGTTCTAAGCTCATCACTGATGATCAAATTCATACTTAGTATAATTTTATTAATTTGGACCGTACATCATAGTCTTCACAACATGAACGGTTCCGATGATTAGAAACTAAACATGTGGGCCCCAGTGGACAAGGATACACGCTGGATGGTGAATTGGGAAAGAGGCAAAACGAGCTCTTTTGGAAATACCCATAATACCCTTCCCCTCTACACCCGCCGAGTACTTTGCTAGACTAGCAGTAGAAAGAGGTTTCTCTTTCAATCTCTCCAAAAAAAACTATCTTTTGCAATGGCAATCTTCTCTCCAAATCCCTCAAATCTCTATCTTCTCAATAACAGCGGCTGCAGAAATCCTACATCTTTTCCTCAGTCTCTTCACCCTTTCTCAGGTAATTCTGTCTCTTTCTCTTCTCTTCTCACTTCATTTCACCGCATTCATTTCAATCAAAAGCCAATGAAACTCACTCCCAAAATCAAGAAAACACTTCCCATTTCATGCTCAAATGAAAAACCAGCCCCAATTCAATCCACAAGAAGGAAACCAAAGCAAAACCTGATGTTCAGCGAAGGGAGAGACGAAGATGAGAAGCGTCTTATCTGCCCTGGCTGTGGCGTTTTCATGCAAGATAAGGACCCAAACCTTCCTGGGTTTTATCAGAAGAGGGTCTCTCAGAAAGAAAATGAGGAAATCTCAATTGGGTCTGTCTCAGAATCGGACGGTTTTCATGAATTCGATGAGTTCGATGAAGAAGATGGATATGAATTGAAAATGGGATTGACCCAAGATGGGATTTCTTCTTCTTTATCGGATTTAGATAGCGGAGAGGAAGAAGATGAGGATTTTTCCAATGGGAATGATGTTGGGTCAGCCAGAAATGGTGAAATTGATTGGGATTCGGATTGGGAGATCGAAGACGATGAGGAAAAATGGGAGAAAGAATTAGATGGTTTTGCACCTCCTGGCATTGGGTACGGAAACATTACAGAGGAGACTTTGAAGAAGCAAGCAAAGAAGAAGATATCGAAAACGGAGAAGAAGCAGAAGGCTCGGGAAGCTCGGAGGGAGGAAGAAGCAGTCACAGTTTGTGCCCGCTGTCACTCATTGAGGAACTATGGGCAGGTGAAGAATGAGAGGGTCGAGAACTTGATCCCCGATTTTGACTTTGATCGGCTAATCGCCACCCGTTTGTTGAAACCTAGTGGGAATTCCAGTGTGGTTGTCATGGTTGTTGATTGTGTCGATTTTGACGGGTCCTTTCCTAAGAGAGCCACAAAGTCATTGTTCAAAGCATTGGAAGGGAGCAAAAAAGATTCGAGATTTAACAAATTGCCTAAGCTTGTTTTGGTTGCAACGAAGGTTGATTTGCTTCCTTCGCAAGTATCGCCGACTAGGTTGGACAGGTGGGTCCGCAACCGGGCTAAAGCTGGTGGGGCCCCTAAGCTTAGTGGCGTTTATTTAGTGAGTGCCCGTAAGGATTTGGGTATTAGGAATTTGTTGGCCTTCATCAAGGAATTAGCTGGTCCACGGGGGAATGTGTGGGTGATCGGTGCCCAAAATGCGGGGAAATCTACTTTGATCAATGCGTTCGCGAAAAGAGAAGGGGTCAAAATATCGAAGCTGACGGAAGCTGCAGTGCCTGGAACGACACTGGGGATATTGAGAATTGGGGGGATTTTGCCTGCGAAAGCGAAGATGTATGACACTCCTGGCCTTTTGCATCCATACCTGATGACCATGAGACTAAACAGAGATGAACAGAAGATGGTTGAGATACGTAAGGAGCTGCAGCCTCGGACTTATAGGATCAAGGTAAGTTTCTCATTCCATATGCTATTGTTTGGATCGATATTCTGTTTGTTTGATTTTTGAGTTCTTGTTTAGATGATTTTATACGGGTTGGTATGCATATTTTTCTTGGTTTGTCTTTTGTCATATAAGGATATCGATCCTTACTAGCTGATTGGGTAACTACCGTTCCGTAAGTATACGAAGACCATAGATGGCTACCATTAGTAGTTTAAACTGAAGATTTTTAGAGCATATCAATGCCATACATTTCAAGCATTTCGTTGGCCTACCTGAACTACATCATGGTACATCTTTAGGAGGAATTATCACCTGCGGGTATGCATAGAATGCTTGGATTATTTCATTTTGTACACATGGTTTAGCGATCCAGACCATTAATCTGTTACGTCGCATTGTGGATGGATGATGTTCCAAAAATCTCGTAGATTGGAATATCCTAGCCACATATTGAGCTTTCTTCTTCTACTTCTTCTGGCTTTGAGTGGGGGCCATGATGAATTTCTCTTCTCAACCATCTCTTTGCAAGCCATACATTGCAAGGTTGGGATTGCCTTGTTGAGAAGATTTTTGGGTCTGGATCACTGAACCATGGGCCTTGATTGAACAGACTATAAACTCGAGTATACTGCAACATTGGGTAGTCTATACACACATAAAATTATAGTGCATTAGCAGTTTATGGTTCAAAAATCAAATGGGTTTTGGACTTAAGATCGAGTGCTGTTCTTCATTATTTTCACTTTGTATTTATCAGCTACTGATTTCAATGCTTTTTGCATATTCTGCAGGCTGGGCAGGCTGTACATATTGGTGCTTTACTGAGATTGGACCTGATTCAGGCTTCTGTAGCAACCATTTATGTCACTGTTTGGGTGTCACCAAATGTTTCTCTTCATTTGGGGAAGATAGAAAATGCAGATGAGATATGGGAAAAGCATGCTGGTATCAGACTGCAGGTTTGAAATCTTCTTCCTGACTTTTTAAGCCACTTTTCAGAGAAGTCCTTATCATTCAATAGAATTGCCAAACCGAAATTGTATGCAAACCCATCATTCAAATTAGCCAAAGAGTCTTTTCCAGTGATTAGTCGTGATTTTATGAAAATTTACTCTGAATTTTTAAATGTGAGCGGTCCTATCAACTCTTAACGTTTTGAAAACCCGAGCTGACTGTATGAATGTGATTGCATTATTGAAACGTGGTCAGCATGGATCTACCTTCAGTTTTCTCCAATACAGGTTGTTACTGTTGATTGTTTTGATCCTCAATCACATCCTTTTTTTCCTCGAGTTTGACTGAGAATTTCTTCCAATGCAGCAATGGTACATGTCGGACCCAACACTTGGGAGCCTTTGCAGTTGATCTGGTGGGCAGTGGCCAATATCTCCCCAATCAGATGGTTGTAGGAATCCTGTAAAAATGGACAATTGCAATCAGCCTATATCAGATTGTTAGACTCATCTGATGGGTATCTGCCATCTGCCATGGTCCACCACATGAACAATTTGCATATCCTGAGGGTGGGTCCTGCATGTACAGTTTTTAGGCCAAATGGAAGCTACATCAACCATTCTACATTGCATCTTGCATCGCCATAGCATTTTCACCCAACTTTGTGTTTTTGGTGTTCAGCCACCCATTGGTGCAGATCGACTGCCTGAACTTGGCGAATGGAAACAAAGAGAATTCAAGGTGTCTGGGATCAGCTGGGAAGTCAACTGTATAGATATTGCAGTGGCTGGGCTTGGCTGGTTTTCATTGGGATTGAAAGGTGAGGCCACCCTGGCATTGTGGATATACGATGGCATCGAAACAACACCACGAGAGCCGTTGGTTCTAGACAGAGCACCGTTTCTCGAGAGAGCCGGATTTTTACTTCCAAAGGCTATATCCGACGCCATCGGCCACCAGAGCAGGCTTGAAGCAGAAATGAAGAAGTTGGAAGATGAGAGAAGTGATTCCCTTTCCGAGGCAAGCATCTGAAAGGTAATTGTGGATTCTAGTTAAGAGGAGTTGTTGGGTCTTGATGGATGTGATTGGTGTCCCAACGCATCCATTTCTTTCGAGTGTGGCCCAGTATCCAGACTATTGAACTGATGGTTCTTTCCCTGAATCACATAATTTCCTATGCATCGAGCTAACATTGATTACGATCCCATCCACCAAGAAACTCCGACTGGGATGATCCTACCCACCCATCCAATCTTTTGATCATCCCTCCTGTAGTGTGTTGGTTTTCTGACCATACATCTATAGGTGACTGATCAAAGGGTTAGGATATCTGATCAACGGTCTGGATATCTGAACCACATTCTCTTTTACAAACTGGCCCATCAAGACATTAGCCACATCCTTAGGCATCAGGGCCTGATAATTCCTCTTTGGCAATGAAGCGCCTCATGTACCCAGCAGATGGTCCCATGTACAGCTCATCATCCCTTTTCCTCGAGTTTCAAGGCATGCTGGTTTTGGTGGACCACACATGATCATAGTGGTGAAGAAGCGCTACAGTTCACTCATCTACGGCTGACAAAGGTGCAGAAGAGATCAGTGGGTGGGGGTATATTTGATTAGTGTATTGTTTAGGTAGTTGTAGTCGTTCTTTTTACTGCATCTTATGCAGAATACTTAAAAGGATGCATTGATGAAATGCATGCTCCATTTTTTACTGATCATCCAATGCAAAACCTTTATATTGAGGTTAGTTACGACCATCCCTTTGTGTGTCATGACACGTGTGCAAGGTCCGAAGTGTTCGTGTCTTGTGACCTATTGTGGGGATGGGCTGTATGCCAAAACCACACTAACAAAATGGTCCTAACCATCAGCTAGAGGAATTTCGCCCTTTGAAGGTCAGCTGTTGGACTTTATTACTTCATCTTACCATCCATTTGCAATGCTCAATGTTCCTCTAATCTGTTTTTGTGGCTATGATCACCTGGCCAGCGTAGGGTGTGTACCCTATGCGTAGTAGGGCCCAATGGAATCTCCTCGTATGCAAGCAGTACACGTATGGATATTAAATTCATATGTGCCAAGCCCAAGGGCCTAAGCCTGGATGCTACCAGGCCGTAACAAGCCCATTGCCACCCCTATGATTGCTCCTGTCAAACCAAGTCAGGATTTGCACAAGGAAACTGGCGCACATGATCTCAACATCCAAGCCAAATTTCCCATCAGAATGTACAAGCTTATGGCAATCACCACAGAGCCCTCTCAGTTAAAATCATTGCAGCATGGGTGCCCAAGAACATGTTAGGTCATGACCAAACACTCAAAAACACTTTTGGAATGCATTTCCTTCAACCTAACAATACCAAAGCAAGCAATGCTGTTCATACAAGCTATTTTTTCTAATCCTGTAAAAGGATTCTAAATTGAGATGGGTTTTCTGCTACACTGAGTTCTTCAGCTGCTAATTTGTAATTTCCCTGCATGTCAAGCTCCTTTCCCAAATACAGCCAAGTAGTTTTACCTGAAAAAAAATGTAACAAGGGAATAATATAAGCAAGCCAACAATTTGATAGAAGACGGTCACAACACCCAAGTCAAGAAAAAACTATAGGCTGTAACAATTGAGCACGGACAATATTGAAGGTGCTGCTTGCCCTTCATTCGAGCTTCTTTTGGACTTGTGTTTTGATCTCTTCTCACGTTTCTTACTACTGCCATGAAAACATACCCACATTGTAAACAATAGCCAAGTCGGATTGGAAGGAAGAAGGGGAAAACAAAAATCATTTTTTTAGGGTGATGAGCATCTAGAAAGTACTCGTCTTGTGAGCTCGGATCCCAACAGTTCTTCAATTTTCGATCAATATGCCTCATATCTTTTGCTGTGGGTATTTTGAGTTCCCTCACCTGTACAAAAGGCAGTGGAAAGCGACTTCCGTCAGAGAAGAAACAAACTACGACAGTGATGTTGATAGCAAAGTGCTGATATCAAAAGTGTTGAACTTGGGACTTTAGAAAAATCCATTCTTTGTGTACAAGTGTGGCCCTGATGAGCCTGTCCTGATTTTCAGGCCAGGTCATGTAAATGGTGAGACCCATCTGTGTGTGTGAGATTCAGCAGAACGCCTGTAGCAACCATCAAGTCCCATGAAGCCACAAACAGTATATAAGTTCCAACGTCATTCATGGAAATCCATAACAAATTGAGGCCTTCTTTGAGTTCAGCATCATTTTTCAATCCAGCTTTATTTAAGGTGTATTTGGATGCATATTGAATTTAATTGCAAAGGTTGGCAGCCTAAGAAAGTGGCAATGACCAAATTTCCATGACGTTGGCATTTGTATTGAAGGATCAGATGTGAATTGGGACAGTTGCATCACTTCAATATTGGACACAAAAGCTGGGGCTACTACATCAATGCAATTCGATGCATCACTTCATCATTTGATTTATTTGTGCATCAAAATGGTCTTAATGAACACTACGATGGATTTCTAAAATGTATAAGAGCTCTTTCCTAAACATGTCATTGTCGCAAGATTGTGATGGATGTGGATACCACAGTTGTCATTGTCGCAAAATAGCAATCAATTTCTAGAAACAAAAAAGGGAAATCCATACAACCTAAATTACAAGTGCAGCTGAAATGTGATAAGGTGTTACCCAAGAATCAATGGCATTCAGAGATCCAATTAGCTCGGATATAGTGTGGGTAGAACGTTGTCGGGAGAAAATGCTCTCCAAGTATCTGCAAAGTTCATGCATGCAGTTAGGAGTAGAAGATTGGAATGCCAGTTAACATGGGAATGGGGGAAAAAAGTTCAATTGAAAGATAGATTAATGTTAAATCCTATTTGAAGGTTATCAAGGAACAAGTTTAGAACCTCTCAAAATCGAGAACTTTGTGTACCTCAGTTGCCCTACGCAAGGCAGCCAATGCCAACTGCACCAAATGGGGAAAAGAGGTAGCTTCGAGCCTTAAACAAATAGAGTAGTTGCATAGAAGAGGGTAAAGAGAAACACAACTAATCAGGATCCCAACCAGCATACAAGTCCCAGATAAGCCCTAGGCCAGCAGTTGTCATAATATGATCCCACAAGATGGTCGCTTAATAAAATATTGTCACAGAGAACTTTCCCACGCTATAAGACCAGCAATGCTTTATGGGATAGAATGTTGGGCAGTTAAAGAACAACATATTCATTCGATTAGTGTACCTGAAATTTATTTTTATTTATTTATTTTGAGCGATAAGTTTAGCTGACATTAGGATGTTAAGAAGGATAGAATTAGAAATGAATGCATTCGGGGGAACTAACACTATGTACCAATAAGTAAAAAGATGAGGGAAAGTGGACTTAGATGGTTTGGTCATGGACAATGGATAACAAGAACCGTGCAGGTTAGGAGCAGTTGGTACAAGTTGAAGGCTCTAAAATGGCAAGGTGAAGGCCCACATGGACATGGATGGAAGTAGTAAGAAAAGACTTGATGACCTATGGTCTAACTGAAGGTCTGGCCCTTGACAGAGTGGTTTGGTAGAACAATTGCCATAAAAAATAAATAAATTTCAATGTTTCTCTGTCAATTTCTTCACATGCTACAATGGAGGTGTTTTTTTTTTTTTTTTTTCTTTCTTTCTTTTTTGTTTTAATTGATGAATGACTGAATTTATTCAAGGGGAGAAAACAGAACAAATAATTGAAAGTATAAGAGGAACAGTGTTGCGGACAACAAGTGACCATCTGCTCACGAAGTCCTTGGCTAACAAATCAGCAAACTTGTTACCCTCTCCCTACAAGAACAAGGCGAAAAAACACATTAAAAAGAGAAAACAGTGTTGCAGATCTCCCTCGATACAAACAATAATTCTCATAGTTCTAGTGCTGCTAGAGAGGTTAACTTAGTAATGTACAGAGTGTCTCCTTCCATGATCATCTGGCCCTGAAAAGGAAACACTGAATAGACAGATGCCCTGTCTCAGAGCTGTTGTTTAAGGTTTGTTAGAACCCATCATCCCAAATGGACCACAAAAGGCAGACATCATCTCCTCATTCTCACCTCTAACAACTCCACCCTCCTCATCACTGCCTGCAAATCCTGGGTATCCCTTCAAGCTGCCATCAAAGCTGAGCTTCCATGAATCCTCAGAAGTAGAGCCCGCTTGTGCTCAGGCTCCCATTTCACACATCAGTATCCGCCACAGCCTTCCAATCTCTTACCACATATGGAAATATTCATTCCAAAACTCTTCCTAGATAATTTCCCACTGGAGCCTAGCATTGCCAATGATATCCATAACATGTTTATTGAGTCTTCTGTTATCAGTAAATTCTTCTGTTTCTCTCCCTCCCAATTCCCTACATGATACCCAATGGGAGCATCTTCCAAAGTGAATTGCCTCTCTTAAGAAAAAGATCCCACTTCCAATCCACCAATGACTTCACTAATATTTCTGTTCATGAGCTGCCTTTCCAGTCCATTTCGGAAAAAGAAGCTGTGCATCTTGAAAGACCAGTGGACCTGGAAGAGGTTAAAAGTGCTGTTTGGGATTTAGGGAGAGATAAAGCCCCAGGTCCCAAGACTCCCAACGGTTTCCCTATAGAGTTCTTCCAATCCTTCTGGGAAACTGTCAAGTGTGATCCCTCCCTCCCTCTCATCTAATACCCCTTTACTATAAAGCGCTAACATAAAAAAGAAATGGTGTCCTGAAGGACCTCCAATGAAAAAGATACACAATAATACCCACTACTCCACATATAAATACATGCAACATGCATACCCACACACAATCTCCTACAGCCCAATCAACAATCAATCCATCAAGACCTAAAACATAAAGCAAATGTCACTTATGAGGAAGAGAACTCTGGCAGTGTTTCAAATGCTATCATAATTGGTAAAGAATGAGATTTGCACGAAGGGAATTATTTGCTGTTATTTAAGTGTTTGTGGAAATTGAAGAGCAATGTGGAAGAGACATTGAAGTAGGAATAGCATGAAGTTCATCAGGGATGATGGATACCTGTCCAGGGGGAAAGAGAAGTGGCGCATCAGTTAGCATAGTTCTATCTACCTCCAACTTCGCAGTTTCTCGCAAATCCTAGGAAGATATTAAAACAGATAAATAAACAAGATGTCCAACAAAGGAAAAGGAATTGCAATCATAGGCTATTAATCACTATTGATAACATAGAAGCAAGGAAAAAAAAAATTGACATTAAGCTCTTGCTGAGACATGAGAGGAGTAGCATTTAAGATATTTCACAGAACGAGATGAGCCAAACGATGCTTTACTAAGACAATGTGTAGATAGGTAGAAATTAGAAACGTCATCATCATCATATCCCTGCCCCAGCTATTTGGCTTGGCTTTGTTAATCTTGTATTGCCAATCAAACCTATCTGAGACCCTAGCCTTGGCACGGGACAAGCCTCCATATCCCTTCTCACCACCTCAATTCCTTAGGTCTTCCTCATCCTTTTTTTCATGTAAATTTTGATATATGTTCTCTAAAGTACTAGCAAGGACTTACAAAGATGAAACCATATTCTATCCCATCAGGACAACATAAAAGTCAAATCATCATCATCATAGCTTTATCCCAGCTATTTGGGGTTGACTTTACAGATCCTAGCGGGAAAACGAGCCTTCATATTCCTTCTCACCATAAAAATTATAGCAGCAATATTACCTTAAACTTTTGTACCTTGCCATCCGTGGCTTGGCAGAAATCCTGGAAAACCAACATAAAAGTAAACCATCTACAATGACGATAATAGTCTTTAAAAGAAGCAACATGCAAGAACCAACATGACATAAATGAAGAAAGAAGCTAAGTCCTTAGGGCCCGTTTGGTAGGCAGTAAAAGCAAGGAAAAGTTAATAATGACTTCAGCGGCCAGTTGAATTCATGGGAAATTAGAGGATTCCCAAAACAAGGGCCTGTTTGATTTGCAAATGTTGTAATGCAGAAGTTAAAGGGTGGCTTCTTTCCTATGTTTGATAGACATGAAAACAAATGGATTTATATGAGAAATGTTACGGCACACAACAACAAAATACTAAAGCATATGGAGTACATATGGATTATGGACTTCTATCTTGTGCACGCAGCATATATCTAAGATTATTATTGTTATTATTATTTTTGAGGGATAACAAGAAATTTATTAGAAGAGTGCAAAGAGCACAAAAGAATACAACCCAATTCTACAACTCAAAACAGAGGAGAGACTAGCAGGGTTAAGTGCCTTTCCAACAGAAGCCAAACCCAAGACGTCTACATTTGACTTCCCTAATGACCTCCTCAATCGAAGATCTCCTATTCTGAAAGCACCTCCCGTTTCGCTCTCCTACTCTGAAAGCACACATCTAAGATGATGATCAAAACTGTTCATTAATACACAAACACCAAAAAAAAAGAATATTGAAATTGAAAACTCCCAACAACTGTGATCTGATGGACACATTTTTCACATGGTTAGGATTGTTTCATAGATGTCATGTTTTGTCTATATGTCCTTTTAACTTGCCTTTTGATGAATGAAGGGTTCAGATCATTAAAAAACATGCTAGATTAGTCTTTGGATGAGGAGAGGAGTAATAGCATTAGAGATAGGTCCTCATTACTATATACTAAAGATGAGGAGACTAAATGATCACCTTGTTTCTCGCTGGCTTTCCAAAGAATGCATGTTTTCTCTCATTTCCATATATTGAATTAATAAAGAAATCTTCTTTTTTCTGAGAGGAAAGTTAATAAAGGAATCTACCACTGGCAATTCCCAAACATATTGCAAAATCAAATGCCCTGAAAGGTCATGTCAACATGTTTTGCTATGCTTTCCCCCACTATCAAAGAGGCCCGTAAATAAGAAGAGTACACCTCTTTAACAGCAATGTATGCAAATATGTCCATGCCAACCATGAATATCCCTCAACTCACCTCCATATCATCAACAAAGCCTTCAATTGACCGATACGGGGCAAAAACAATAAGATCAAATCCAAGACTCTGCAAACAGTTGAATATTAGAAAGGTCAAAACTCAAAAGGACGTGCTGGAAATCAGCTAAAAAGACCAATAATAGTGTGCAAAGCATATCCATGCCTGAAGAACAATCATCTCATTATTGAGGATCACTTGATGATCCTGTTGAATCCCCTTGCCAAGCTCCTCAGCTGATACATGATTTTCCTCCACCTTGCAAGATGCGTATACGCAAGTTAGCCTGTACATCAGTAAAAGAAATAATAATAAAAGGTTACTTCAATTCCATGATCAAGATACCATGAAATGACAAAGAACAGGGAATGCTAAGGTTAAGTGAAACCGTAGATAGTGAGATTGGGTCCATAATGTTGCCTAGGAAAACAAAGGATGAAAGCAAAATCAAGACCGCCTGAAGCATCCAGCAGTAGTTACAGAGCCAAAGAAAATGCTACATAGAGAGCTGATTCCATCAGTTGAAAATTTCCAGATTGTAGCATAGGAGGCCACAATGCAGAAATTAGTTATGATGGCTGTGTTGTGGACGATTTGGAGGGAGAGGAACGACCGATGCTTCCAAAACAAAAAATGGGTCAGAGATGGATGGATATAAAAGGGCTAAAATGGATGTCATAGAGTGGGCTTCTTGTATGAAGGATTTTGACCAAAATAAATGGTTGCTTGCTTCTAGCAGGGATGTAAATTTGTATTGTACACTTCAGCTTTGCGCTTTATCCAATAAAATGTCATCACCTTTAAAAAAAAGTTATAGGCCCAGCAATCCCATACAAACGAAAAGTGATACATATCTCCTAATTTTTGTGAAAATAGAATTGCTTAATCTTATTTTCTGCTCCGGGAAAGATTGACACAGGAAGCATACCATTTTTATACATTCATCATAAAAAATGGTTGATTATTACGATGGAATTCCTACCGAGGAAAAAGACCAAAATCGAATCTTACATTATGTGTTTCGGGTGATGCTCCATTACTGACCATTGTAAGTAGAACCTTTTAAAGTATATTATAGCTGTTGCCTGCAAAGCACGAAGCAGATTTGTTTTGAGAAATGATGATGATGTAACCTCTAATATATGTGGCCTTGATTTCCAGGCAATAAAATTAGCGACCTGAATTTTATGTGGAAATCCGAAAGCTCCACAGACTTCTTGAATTTTGTGCTCATAGAACACCCGCATAAGTTGCTCCTCTTCAGCATTAAGTGGTTTTGGAAGGGAATGCCGATCAACAACTGCATCCATAGTATAAAAGATTCTTTGTAGGAAAGAACTGAGAGAAACAAACAAGTCATAAAACAGACCACCTCTACGATATTAGTAAGAGTTCTTACCATTATCTTTTCCTTCAAATTGTGGTTTGGGGTATGATAATGACCCATCAACATCTACTTCCAAACGTGTGGCTCCATACTTCAAGGAATATTAGGTAACTAAAATCAACATGAAGAAATGTGCTATTTGAATGTCAAGAAGAAACATACAAAAATATAGATATTTCTTGGTGGGGAAACCATTCACATGAGGAAAAAGGAGCTGTAAAGCATATAATCCAATATGGGCAGCACATTGGCATACTAATATGGGATCCATGATGACATACAGCTGAAACATTAAATAACAGCAACGAAAATACTCTCTGCCTATTTATATTTGTGCCTTGGCATTCATTTTCGATATCTGCGAATCATGTCTATGTGGAAAAATGTATCACAAATCAATTCTTCATAAAAAAATATTTTGGCTTACTGTTTTAAATAGTGAATAGTGTGTAGTGTAGTGTTCACCCCTCTGAAGCGTGAGGCATAAGCTACATAGCATGTAGTGTAAACTATACGCTACTTCTAGATTTTTAAGGTTGCACGTGGTTGCATTGAATATCATAAAATTTCATGATGTTTTGCACCAAACTAGACTGATTAATAACGATATTTCATGATACTTGGTAAAAACAAACACATCATAAAAATAATAGGAAAAATAGGGCAAACGTTAATACAAATATAAAGAAATGGCCATGGGTACTGATTTAATGATGTTAGTTATATTTACTTTGCTCAAATCATTGAAATTGTTAACTAATTTTTATCAAAAATAGAAACATGTAACAAAACATGGAAAACACTGTTTTTTGGGGAATGAACTGAATTTATTTTTTTGAACATTGAGAAACAGTTTATTAAGGAAAAAGGCCACAGCCAGAATATACAAAGATTACACTTTACAAAAGGCCCCAAAGAGCCATCACAGCTCTGCCCAGCTTGCAGGAACCCACTCACCAGTTTTTGATGCTATTGCCCATTCCATTACATGCATCTTCGCCCTATGAAAAAACTCCACCACTCGCCCCACACGATTCCTAAAGCACCAGTTATTTCTTTCCAGCCATAGAAACCAGATCCCGGCAATAAGAGTGTGCCAAACTTTTAGCCCCAACTTACTTGAAAAACCTCCATGCTACATCATAAGGAATTGTCCAATAGATTTAGGCATCTCCCATGTCACTCCGAATAGATTGAAGAACTTTTCCCACGGTTGCCCAGCAAAGCACAATGAATGAATAAATGATCCGGTGTTTCCTCATCTTGGACACACATAACCCATATATTTGGAAGGATCATCTTTCTTTTGCGAAGATTACTAAAGCCAAAAGGCAAAAAAAAAAAAAAACTGACTCGAAACCCCAAGTACAAGAGATTCCAAACCCCAAATACAAAGGAAAGCTCAGCCACAAAAGGGAAGCCCAAACCCAAGACAAAGGCAACCCCAACCCAGATAAAAGGAAGGGAATGGATTAATCAAGCATCCAATCCCTTATGCAAAGCTTAGCCTTGCTAACAACCCCAAAAGAAGAGGATCCCTAAAACAACGGTTATTCCTTTCGGCCCAAATGAACCAGAGGACCGTGAGTATAGCAATCCTCCATCTCAAGCTGCTTTTTCTCTCTAAAGCTCCACCATGCAGGAGCAAAAGAAGCCTTCAATGGAGAAAGGCATCACCCAAGCAACACCGAAAGAGACGAAGATGATGCTCCAGACTTCAAATGCAAAGTGACAGTGAATAAATAAGTTATCCGCTGACTATGCATCACATAGGCAAAGGAGGCAAGCATTTGGGAGGACCATTGCCCTTTCAAGAAGATTATCGATGGTCAAAATCTTGTTCCTGCAGACGGGCCACGTGAAGGCAACAACTTTTAAAGGAGTGTCAGAAGTCCAAACACGCCCGTTGTGACTTACGGCTGAGACAGAGCCAGAAATTAGAAGATAGAGAAACTTCAAAGAGAAGTGTCCAGATCTATCGCGACTCCAGACCATCGAATCAGAGACACCTGGAGAAGGTTGGAGAACCTGCAAATGGTCCAAAAGATGGACCATGTCCTCAAACTCCTCATTAGATAAATTGCGCTAGCAAAGGGGGACCCACACTCCCCTTTCCCCCGAAGATGAAATGCAACTGGCAATAAATACGTTGGGGGCAAGGCAAAGCGAAGCTAGACTCAAAAATTCGGAACAAAGAGGGGACTCTCTATACTTGAAATCTTACCAAAACCTAACTCTAAGCCCATCTCCAACCACAAAACTCACACTAGGGAAAACTTCACGAGCAAAACTCGCAACCACCTTCTGAAGATGAGAAGCACTATAAAGGGAAGAATTGTCGATCCACCAGCTCGAGGGAGAAGAACTGTATTTTCCGACGAGACGACGATAATAGATTTCAAAAACTCTTTTTAGAACCAAATCTCCAAACCCATTTTCTCAACAGGGCTGAATTGAAAACACTAATTAATTTTAATGCTTAGTGAAAAAATAACTTGTAGTGTAAGCTACATAGCATATGGCGTAGGTTAAACATGACTTGAGTTACTTTCATGAGCTATGTAGCATGAAAGCTAAGCTAATCTATATAGAGTAAACTATTTAAAACACTAGTTTGAGCTACAATTTGAACTGGAAATACTGATATTCCACAAAAATATGGAGCGTCTTCTCCAAATGGGAACCGATTATGTAATTCGTAGGACTAATGTTTCAAAGACAAGGGTATCATTGGTTGGGGGTCTGACATACATTGAGATGGCAGCATTTCCCATACCAACATATTGCGCTGTTAACAAAGAATTGATGTGGAAAGGAATTCGATTTTGTATTAAGTTGGTTGAAGTAATGGCGTGTTACAATATAAGCATGTCTTAAAAGTGCACCTTGTAGTTTGTAACTGGTGCCAGATTGGAGTAATATGAGCTTGATAATACGAGATGTGAATATCCACAATCATAATGAGGAAACCAGCTTCAGAGTTCACATGCTAAACACATAGCCTAGATGTTGCACAACATGTGGGTATACGGAAATAACAGAACTGCTCATAAGGAAATATTAAGCAAGAAAATTCACAAACAAAGAACTAAGATGGAAGCCAAACCTGCTCAAGTGTTTTTATAGCTCTTTGATTTGAAGCTTGATATTTTTCCAACTATGGAGTGAAAAGATGAAAAAGAAAAAGAACAGTCAAATGAATGCCAAGAGCCTACAAACGTCTACATGAGAGTTTTTTTTTTTGCTTTAACCAGATATCAACAGAATAAATGTAGAAGAAAACTCTTTTTTTTTTTTTTTTGAAAGGTAATCATGAGGTCTTTCGGAAATGGAAATCTACTAAAGCTATACTTAGCAGGTCAGCATCAACATGGAAGAAGACTTGTCATGAAGTATTTTATATGTGTGTGTGTGTGCGCGCGCGTGTGCAAATCTGCAACTCAAACTACATATTGGTGAAGAGGCAAATAGCTCTGTAGGACCATTAGTCCTCAAGCCCTCCACTGAACATAGGGTCAATGTTCCATGACTGGAGCCATTAATCATGCAGAGCCTACAACTGATGGCCAATATTAAGAAGATTACCCTACTTAGGTGGTCGGCAAATCCCACACCAGCCCACAAATGAACCATTAAAGATAAAAAGGCCAATGGTCCAAATTTCACTTGTAAAAAGTCCTTTGGCCAGATGGGCAGGAGCACCCAATAGATAAATTGTTTCAAGCTTGGGCCATTCACAATGGGACTCACCAAATAATGGTTCTACTTCTAGTCACCAAGAGAGTGACCCATGTATGGTGGTACAATGGGTGGATTAGGACCAGAAAAAAGCTTGTGTTTATTTTTTATTTACATAAGCAAATTTATAAATAGGCTTAAAATGTTTAGGATAAAAATTCTTGACATGTGGTTTCCTAGATTAGTCAAGGTCATAGATTTATTTAAACCTGATAGAATAGGCCGCTCAAGTAGATGTTCTAAGGGCCTGTTTGGGCAAACGGCTTTGGGTGTATTAAGAGGGATTACACGGGATTGGATTCTCAAATCCAGCAGTTGCCGTATGATAGCCTGTTTGGGCGGCGAGGGTTTAGGGTGGATAGGATATAGCGCTGGATTTGAGGTGATGAGACAAGGGATTCGCAAATCCCTCCCTGGTTTTCTCGCTGCTGGCGATATCTTCTCGAGCCCATCCCTGGAGACTGGTACTACTACTGCTTGTCTGCGGCATGCTGCTGGTAAAACAGACATACCCAACTGATATATTTACCAATTAGTCCCTGTATTTTCCTTCCCTCAGTCTTCTGCAGTACTAGCAATCTCTCTCTCTCTCTCTCTCTCTCTCTCTCTCTCTCTCTCTCTCCCCAAAATTCCCCAAAATCTCTGCTCGAGATGTCTGCATTTTAGCAGCAACTTCTTTCTCCAATCCCCCATTTCGTCATTTCCATCTGCATCTCTCTCTCTCTCTCTCTCTCTCTCTCTCTCTCTCTCTGGCAGGTCTAAGACACCATGCTCTCCTCTAAAACCAAGTAAGTGTGCTTAACTTTCCCAGATCTGATTCTGTTTTTATTGATTTTTGTTGCCAGGTGGAACTTTTTAAAAAAAAATTAAATTCTATGTTCCTTTATTGGCATGATCTGCATCTGGGTTCTTCTTCATTTGGGCTTTTGTTTTTGTTTTCGCGGTTGATCTAGTTGTAATATTCTGATTTAAGTTCTTGGGTTTTGTTTGATTCTGGATTCAACGTAGGATCTTGTTAGTTTTTCATTTGGTTTCTTGTTTTGCTTCATTTGATTTTTATTTGATTTTATTTTTATTTTAAATTTTTAAATTTTTTATTTGATCTGGTTGCAATGTTCTGATTTGGATTTTTGGGGTTACTTTGATTTCGGATTCAAGGAGGGTAGCCAATCCGTTTCCACTCCCAAACATGTAAGGTTGTAACGGTTTCTAGAAGCAATTCTTGGGTTTTCCAAACAGGATTAGTGGGTGGGATGGTTGCAATACCACAACACCCAAACAGAACCGATGCTGGGTATGGGATTGGCGTCTACGGCCAAACCACCCGACCCTCCACTGACGGCATTAACTGCACCTGGCAATGTAATTCTATACACCTCAATACACCTAAAGCCGTTTGCCCAAACAGGCCTTAAAGGATTTTGATTTTCTATTTTTAGGAGTTTAGCTTGCTTCCGCCTCCTCGGCGGAATCTTGTTTTCCCTTTTTTTTTTCTTCTTTTTTCTTTTTTCTTTCTTATAATCTTTCTCTCTTTAATATATATCTTGTTATCTTTCAAAATAAAATAAAATTTATAGTCTAATTTAGAGATATCATGCAATGCTTGACCCCAAGAATACCCACAGTTTGCTCTTTTTAAAAAGTGGGTGTACTTGGGGCCCTCAATGGATGGAGCATGCACCAAAATAAAAATTTTCCCGCATAAGAAAACTTTAACTCTTCATTCTAGTCGAGAGCAAACAGACAGCTATGAAAGAAATAGGCAATGATCTTCCAATCTGGGAGATCTTAGTTTATGGGTTGTTCAAGGTGGGCCCCACCACATCGGTGGTGTGAAACACTGAACCATGGGCCTGACCCGTACAAAACAAAATCCGATCAAACGCTATTTTCTCAGATTCCGCACTGCATAATCCCTCAAAACTAATACATTTTTAACAATAACTAATATTATTATTAGTGAGTGATGCTAAAATCAATGTCACATGCAGTTAGTCCTTTTAGTGTGTTATAACTTGTAATATAGCCATTGAGTAAGAGTCTATATAGAATTGTCTATGTACACCTCTAGGAGGTACTGCCTTTCTGAAAGAAAAAAAAACCTCTAGGGGGTACTTTAGACATTTTACTTGAGTTGTTGTCATATAGGGCAAGTTATATTGAGCTAAAGGGTGAAAAATGAATTTGGGGGTTTTGTAGCATGAGAGAGAAATGGGTGAAGTGAGAAGGGTTTTTTCTTCTTAATTAAATCCTAGTATCAAGGTGATCTCCAAAGGCATCTTCCGGCAGCAAAGATGACAGTGTGAGAGTTGCACATGGTTTGTTGTAAAGGAGAAGAGGCAACCCATGGTATCATTGTAATCTCCTTTTGATAGTGGATTCGTTTGCTTGCTGTTTTGCCCATGAATATAACCTGTTGTAGTGAACCACATAAATCTTCTACCTCTTGTGGATTGCGGTTGTGTGTTAGTGCATTCTTCTCCCATTTATTTTCCCTTATTTGGTTGCAAATGATTCTTGGCGCAGTTGGTGTTGTCAGTTGTGCACACAAGGTGTTTGTGGGTTTGCTTGAATCAGTAGCCGATTTGTGAGTGGCACTGTTGGCCACAACACTTATCAAGTATATCATTATAAAATACTAAACTATTCTAAACTCTCGTGTCATCAATCGGTAAATTACGAAATTTCAGCAAAATGGATTTCTTTTATAATACAATTTTTAAAGTGTCACGATTTTTTTTTAAAAAAGGGCATGAATTATTTCGATCAAAAGAAAGAGCTAGACTATTCAAAGGGGATTGATTTTTCCAACCACCCTGATTAATGGGCACACCCCCAAAATGCTAACATTGCATCACCAACAGTAGTGAGGAAGGGTGTATCTATCAAAAGGGTGGGTGTGAATAGCTTCTTCTCCCTCGTATGAAAATTGAAGGAATAGAAGAAGATAGCGGCATCAATTTACCAAATCCTGCGGTGTGAAAATCCACGTCGATCGATGAGTTGATGTCTGAAAATCGGCCATTGGAGATCCGAACCCTAGACGAGTTCCTGTTAAATAAAAAGGAGATTTTGAGAAAAATGGGGATTTTAGAATGAGAAAATCGGCAATAGAGAAGCTCGAAAGTGGCTGAAATGGTGGGAATGGAGAGGAAAGTGCTCATACGAGAACGTAGGTCATGGACGTGGATTATAGCGAGAACGGATTGTCTACTCCCCCTGCCACCAGCCCCGTGGCTGATGGTCGGTGCTCTGTAGGCCCCACCATGATGTACATGTTTCATCCATTCCGTTCATCCATTTTAAAAGATCATTTCAGTGATTGTTCCCAAAAATTATAGGAATATAAATTTCAGGTACACCACACTACAGGAAAACAATATTGATTGGATATCCACCATTAAAATCCTCCTAAGGTCTATTGTACTGTTTATTTGACATCCAGTCTGTTGATTAGGTCATAAAGACCCAGATGAATGGATAAAAAAAATATCAGCTCAATCCAAAACTTTTATGGCCCCAAAAAAATTTTAATGGTTGAACTTCATTCAACACTGTTTCCTATAATGTGGTCCACTTGAGATTTTTGTATAACTCATTTTTTGTCTCATACCATAAAAGGATCTAGAAAAATATATGGATGGAATGGATGAAACACATACATCATTTTGGGCCCACGGAGCACCGAACACCAGCCATTGGCTGGTGGCAGGGCGAGTAGCCAATCCGTTTCCGGATCATAGCGTGGTGAGTAAACTCTGTGGGGCCACTGTGATATATGTGTAATTATCCACGCCGTCCATCCGTTTTTACAGCTCATTTTAGGTATTGACGAGTTGAAACATATCCAAATCTCAAGTGGACCACAGCATAGAAAACAGTGGGATAATGATGTACGTCCACCGTTGCAACCTTCCTTTGGCCTACAGGTTGTCATCCAACCAGTTCATAAGGTCACAGAGACATATATGAGAGGAAAACACAAATATCAGCTTGATCGAAAACTTCTGTGGCCCCCAGGAAGTTTTCAACGGTAGGCTTTCAATTCCCACTGTTTCCTGTGGTGTGGTCCACTTGAGCTTGGATATGCTTCAATTTTGGGCTCATACCCTAAAATGAGATGGAAAACACAGATGGACGGCATGGATAAGAAACATATATCACGGTGGGACCGACAGTCCCGCATTGGTGCTGAATCCTACCGGTTTGTCGGGCTGGTCCAAGCGAACCAAAAAAACCAAAGGCTGGTCCAACTTTTGTTTCTAAGACCAGGCCTACGGGGAGCGGATTAGGTGCGCTCCGGAGTGACCCAACACGGTGGGGCCCTTACTGTGGGGCCCACCTGGATGCATGCATTCCATATTCACTCCGTCCATCCATTCTATCATATCATTTTAGAGCATTAGCCCAAAAATGAAGCAAAACCAATTCTCAGGTAGACCATGCCATAGGAAACAGTGGGGATAGAACGACCTACCATTAAAAACTTGCTAGGCCCACCGTAATGTTTGTTTTCCATTCAACCTGTTGATATAGTGACATAAATCTGGATGAAGGAAAGAAAAAAAAAAAAAAAAAACCGAATATCAGCTTGATCCAAAACTTCAGTGGCTTATTAACAGTCAATTACGACTGTTTCCTGTGGTATGGTCCACCTGACAATTGGAACTGGGTCATTTTTTGGTTTATTCTCTAAAATTATCCATAAAAACGGATGGACAGAGCTGATATAGAATACATGTATCAAGGTGGGCCCCACGGTAAGGTCTGCACCATCTTAGGTGAGGCCGGGGCCGCACTTAATCCGCTCCCCATTTTGAGTGGGCATGCATCACTTTTGGCCAAGGAAGCTACACTGCGGACTCTCAAAATGTACGCACTGGATCTCACACGTGTGAAACATGGTGCATGCTTCCGTGCATGGGCCAGACCATTCATAACTAGCATGGGCCAAGCCCATCTGAACACAGACACGCAATTGAACAGGCCCAGCCCGGGCTTAGATTTCAAGCTGGGCTATCTTGGGCCCTCAACCCAAAGTTTGGGGCCCAGGCCTGGACCATAGAGAGATGGCTGATGCGGACCGCTGAGGGCTCCGCAGATTGGGTAGATGGGTCTGTAGCATACAGGCCAGTAATCATGAAAGTAGGCTAGCAGCGGCAGGATCTACCCATGCCCAGGTTGCTTTGGGGTATATTTGGGTGGACCTGAAGGCCCATGAGCTGCACCTGGGTTTGATCACACATAAAACCCAACATGACAGCCTGCTTAATTGACTTATTTCGTGAATGTTTATCTAATGGGAAGGGCAAGGACTAGGCCCTGATATTTAACTCATGGACCGTCCTGTACATCACTCACCATGTCCCAGTCAGCCCATTTACAATCCCATTGCTCACATTCGCAAGTTTGCAAGATCCGTGACTATGTGGATTGGGAGTCGCTACTTTAGTTTTTTACCTTTGAGCATAGTGGATTAGCACCCACGTAAATATCTATGTTGTGGTTTACATTATTTTCTATTTTCTTTTAATTCTAATATTATTGTCCGTCTGGTCAAGAAAGGATCTTTCTCCCAACAGCCATCCATAATTAATTCGTCTAAAGCTTAGATGACGATGATGATGATGATTGAAGGGTAATGTGGATGCTGAATATCACCCCATGGTGCGAGCACGTGATAATTCACGTTGTTCATTCATAAGGCCCCCACTATTAATGGGACATACAGTAAAAATCTCATTCGCTATGAGACACTCCATCGATAAAAATATACAAATGTCTTTAGAAATGCCTCCTGCATGAGCAATTGTTAGAGTGGAACGGCAGAGGTAATTGATTTATGGGTTAGTCATTTACAGGTGATGTTTGGGGGAGGAATTACGATCAAAACCATCCAAACGACCCCTTAGACAATGATGATGATAATGTGTGAACCACACAACTGGACCAGCCTTTTTTTTTTTTTGGGCGATGGCCCATAACAACCTGGAAGAGGGGTGTTTGTAAGAGAAGCACTCAGTAAGAAGGATGCATCTTGATTAAGCTGGTGAGGAATCTGAGTCGCATGTTCATACTGGGCTGAAATGGAAAACGCTGGCATTAGGCCGTACAGGGGTCGTGCCTAACTCTTCACGTTCAGGAGATCCACATCGTCCATCAGGTCCCCACCTAATGATTGGCCTTGAACCTGAACCTCACGGGTGCAGATTGGACACTACCCCCACCAGGACCTAGCCACAGACAGACGGTCCTGTCAGGGGCTCTGTGGGGCCCGACATGATGTGTATGTTTTATCTATGCCGTCCATCATTTTGAAAGATCATTTTAGGGCACGAGCCCAAAATGAAAACAGATCGAAGGCTCAAGTGGACCACACTGCAAGAACTCGTACAGTTGAAAACTTCTTATGGCCCACCGTGATGTTTATTTGGTATTCAACCTATTCACAAGGTCACATAGACCTGTATGAATGGGAAAAATAAATATCAGCTTGATCCAAAACTTTTGTGGCCCCCCAAGAAGTTTTCAACGGTAGAATTTTAATCCCCACTGCTTCCTGTGGTGTGGTCCACTTGAGCCTTCCATCTACATCCTTTTTGGGCTAATGCCATAAAATGATCATTCAAAATTTACGGAATAAAACATATACATCACGTTGGGGCCCATGGAGCCCCATAACCGTCCGGCTCTAGCTAGGTCATGCTGGGGGTAGTACCCAATCCGCGCCCAAACCTCACACCGATCTATATAACTCAGGTGGGCCTCACCACAGGAAAAGGTATAAATCATGCCTAAAACATGGAAATGGATTGGCTACTCCCCCTGCCACCATCCCCGTGTCTGATGGTTGGTGCTTGTGGGCCCAACCATAATGTATGTGTTTCATCCATTCCGTTCATCCATTTTTACAGATCATTTTAGGTATTAAAAAAAAATGAGAGGGATATAATTCTCAGGTGGACCACACCACAGGAAAACAATAGTGATTGGATATCCACCATTAAAATCCTCCTAATGCCCACTGTACTGTTTATTTGACATCCAATCTGTTGATTAGATCATATAGACCTAGATTAAGGGAAAAAACAAAGATAAGCTTGATCCAAAACTTTTATGGCCCCCAAAAAGTTTTTAATGGTCTACGTTCATTCAACACTGTTTCCTGTAATATGGTCCACTTGAGATTGGGATATACCTCATTTTTGGTCTCATACCATAAAATGATCTAGAAAAATAAGCACATACATCATGGTGGGGCCTAGAGAGCAGCGACCATCAGCCATTGGCTGGTGGCAGGGGGAGTAGCCAATCCGTTTCCCTAAAACATGGTGTCGCCCACCTGAGTTTCAGGACAGCATGATTTCAGCACATTCACAGTGGGCCCCACATAAATAATGGTGGGCGTCCCATCCAAACTCTTTCCCTATGGTGTGGCTTAACCCCCACTTGGACAGACCCGATTTCTCTGTTTCCAGGGTGGATGTGAAGCAACGCACCTGATAGAGAGCTGACAATCATCGGATTGATTCAATCAGCGCCCCATGGATATCCATGGTAGAGTGATCACAATCATGAAACTGAATGAATCATCAGTTCCCATGCAATTTTTTCACTGGTCCATGGTGGTGGACCCACCAAATGGACTGCCTTGATCATCAAACTGGTGTGCTTCGTTATACCCAGATCCATAGCTCAACTGACAGACTGAGCGGAGACACCTCGTTTCAACACTCGAGGTCTTAAAAAAAAAAAACAAACTGGTGTGCTTCGTTTTCAGCTGCCTTGACAAAGCAGCCATGGAATGAAGACATGGTGACTCAGTCCTGAGTCAAGTTGGGACCAGATCACTGGGTCCAAATTGACTTGGACGAGTCAGCAAATCCATAAAAGCAACCACCTTCCTGTTTTGGTGACCCAACAGAGCCAGAAGTGGGCCCAAACATGGAGGTACCCCAACCCAAAAGTAAAATAAATGGTCAATCAAACCTGCCAAATTGAGAGACCCTGATAATACTAAAACCATCCAGTCAGGCAAAACATGAGAAGAGTAGGGCTGGAAATGGGTTGGGTCAACCTGGCCCAACTCATTCAGGGTTTGGTGGCACCATATTCAGGTCCACCGGTTTGGATCTATTTCAACTAAGGAGCCAATAAATAATCAGGTCAGATCCAGGTCCATCCAGATGCAAACACCTTGCAGCCACAGATGGAAAAGGGATCCCAATGGTTCAGGTTGGCCTAATGATCAAGTGGACCTGGTCTGACTCAAAACACCGGTTTTGACATGGTTTTAATACTCAGCAACTCGTATCAGTCAGCCTTGAGTCATGATCAGGGGTTGCATCAGCATGACTCGCCCGAGTTGGGGTGACTCGGGAGGGTGATGGTGGTATGAAACTGGATCAGAGGGTATACCGAATCCAAGTCAACTCGGACAAGTCATATTGTACTCGTCCAAATCTTAAAACCATGGGTTAGCCACGTTTGGGGTTGGCTGCAGGTCCACATTTAAAGGCCCCAATAAATAATCAGGTGGCCCATGATCCAAGTCATTCACAGCCCTAGATAAAAGGGACAGATAGCAGAAACATGACAAAACAAGGTTCCGGCATTATCCTATCTCTATCCCGAGTGTTATTCAGGGATTCTCACCTAAAACAGATGCATTCGAGAAAATCCAGAGTCAGATTACAGAAAGAAGCCAAGCATCCCCAACAAAACTGCCCGGAGAGGCGAAGAAGCCGCGCTCTTCACTGAGTCGAGATTAACAAAATCCAAATCGCCAGCAAATTTGATGAGGCCTGAAAACATTATTCAAACCAGAGGGAAAGAAAATGGAACTGCGAAGAAGAAAGGACGATATGGCCTGCAGGCTAAACGATCAGAGATTTCCTAAGTCTTATTTGCCACAAGACATTCGACTGAGATTGGAATTCGAGCAAGAAAACTAATAGCCAAAAGTGCCACTTAATCTAGTGTTGATCTATCCCTCTATATCCACAAGTGCTCTCTTCGGTATTCTCGGACGATGACTGGCACGCTTGTCGGTGGCACCTGCAACCAACATAAACAACCATTGATGTATATAAACGATGACGATATACAAAGTGAAATGAGGCTCACCCCTTCTACCCCATCGAGTGATGATCCAGACTGACCGTCTAGAAGGTCCCACCACAAATGCACCACATTACAAAAATAAAATAAAATCTCACTCATCAGAGATGTCACTCAACTTTGTAAAAAATGGCCCCATTGGTACAAAGGTGAGTTCTAAATTGGGCAACCCAAGTTCGGGTCAGGTCGGGTCATCAAGGTCCACACGTTGGAAATGCCAACCCAATTTCAATTCAGATTGGATTTGGGTTGAGCAAGTTTGGATCGGATTAGGTCGGGTTGGGCTTAGGTCAAGATGTGTTGGGTTGGGCATCCAGAGGATTTCATCAGGCACCTTGGTTTGGAATTATTGTTGGGTCAGGTTGGGTTACGGGTTGCCCTCATGATCTCAGGCTGGGCTCGGGTTGACCCTCAACCCAACCCGACCCACCCGAGTTGCACCTATAATTCTAAATAATGATCCAAATGAGCAGTTTCAGACTCTTTTTGTATGGATGATGAGGATGTCTTATCAGTAAGATTTTCCAATGTAGCCCATACATGGTGGCACCTTTTGGATGAACATCAAACTGTCATCATATGGTGGGGCAGGCCTCCTTGCAGTTTTCATATAAAATTCAGTTTCACTAATTCGCACAGTTCAGCACAAAATAAGAAATTAACATTAAAAAGGAAGAAGAAGAAAAGAAACTCAGAGAATGATTCATTAAAGTGCAGTTTCTGAAAGTATCTTCCAGTATGTCTTGCCTCTTCCTATGAGGGAATCAAGCCTCGTGGGACATTTGTAGGTTTAAGCTTCAGGCCCTTCAGTCAGGACATGAGGATCACAAGACTAACCTAAAGTAGCAGACATTGTGGGGACCATTGATGAACCATGCACCAGAAACCTCCTAGATTGGCTTGTGATTAATATAAGAGTTTTGCAGTCAGTTGAAAGCCCAATCGTCCTATGATGAAGGTTTTTAATATTGACAGATGATTCTTGACAAAACAAATGATTCAATAGCCCTTGAAATTCCATTCTTAAAATATGTGTGTTATCTAATCGGCAATTATATCATGCAATTCTAACACTGTAGACAATGGATAAGCTGCATGGAAAAGACAGGCAGCTTCTGCAATCTCTTCTAGTAGTTCAAGCCATTTTTGCCAAAACTTTCAATTGCTTATTTTGCAGTTGGAGCATTGCTAAGAGCACACAAGTGAGAATATAAGTTCATGTACACCCCCACATGTGTGCTAGCACGGCACATAGGTGTGAGATCTAATCCATCCATCGGGTTGGTCCGACCTTCCACATGTTTTCCCAAAAATAAAATTTGGTCCAATCAGCAAGGGGACCTCAATGTTAGAAAAAGATGGGTGGTTTAAAAAACTTCAGCCAAGTTTTTCAGAGCTGTAAATTTGTTTTGCAATCTGTGACCCACCTGACCAGTGGATGATTCTTGGGCTTGGGTATCAAGATAGCTGTGCCATTCTGATAGATGGATTGGATCTTGCACCTGTCACTGACATGCTGCCTCATGTGTGGCTTGTACATGTGCTTTATTGCATGTGTGTGGGCTTAGCAAAGCTCTTGCAGCTGACCATCAATTGGAATTTTGTCATTTTATTATTTATCATTTTCAAGATTCTTTTGATAATTGATAATGAATAAAATAAGAACTACATTGATCAAGTTCTATTTTCTTTGATATTTCCATTTTTATTTTTTCGAACATTATGTCCCAAGTATTAAAATCTTTTAAAGCTGCAGTTCCAGCTTCCACCCTGGGCCCATTTCTAGGTAAAACTAACTGATTTCCCATTTATTTGAAAAAGTAAATTTACACACTGAGCACTAATTATAAATGAAAAAAGTTCCAAAAGAGAAAATAAAATAATAATAATAACAATAATAAATTGTTTAATAATAATAGGTTTCATTGAAGGGGATTGAGGATCCTCATGCAACTCAAGTCCTATATGATTTCCATTGCAACTTCAAGGTTTGGTTGCCCCCACAATCACCCCTTATCCAAATATGCCTTCATACAATCACTGCATCCAGGCATGTGTGTGGGACATCCGAGCAGGCTAAGTTGGCCCTCACTAAGAACTTTTTTTTTGAAAGGTAACACTAACAAGGATTGAACCCTGGATCTATCATACACACTACACTGGTCCTCACTGAGAACATGTCCTAGCACAAAATTCAGGCTGGCCTCAAGTACATTGAATGTTTTCAAAACCGTCAGTTCTTTTCATACAGAGATGTTATATCTGTTAAGTGGACTGGCCTGATTTTTGCACCAATCATCCCCACAGAGAGAGCTACCTTTGACCATCTGTTTTCCCACTCTGGTGTTCATCCCCACAGAGAGAGCTACCTTTGACTATCTGTTTTCCCACTCTGGTGTTCATCCCCACAGAGAGAGCTACCTTTGACCATCTGCTTTCCCACTCAGGTGTCCCACACGAGTCACGTTGGCACAATTCCTACATGTGGAGATGATGCATGTGGATCTAGCACACCTCTACAACTGTAGCTGCCAATGCGAAGCTGCAGTGACAAGGGTACCAAAACTAAAAATTGCACATGTTTAAAAAGTGCTCTAGAAAAGCTAAACCATGAATTCACCTATTGTGGATTGTGGAGTTGAGGCATTTCGGCCAACAGCTCTAGAATGAAAATTGGTTCCCTGCACGCACTTGGTATTCATTGTCCTCATGCCGCCTATTAAAGTTTCAGCCAACAGCTCTAAAATGAAAATTGGTTCCCTGCACGCACTTAGGATTCATTGTCCTCGTGCTGCCTATTAAAGTTTTAAAAGTATATTTCAGATTCAAAAGAAATTTTTCATCCATTTCGATGCAATTATTATTTCCCATACCCGCCCAGGGTTTGGGCAAATGGCTAGCGTCGTGGGTTTGCTCCCCACAGACGTGAGTTTGATTCCCCTCCTTGTGCTTTACCTAATGCATGTGGTTTGTGGGTGATTGCATGCATCTGCAGGGATTAATCTCACCTTAAAAAGGGGCGGGGACACCCCGTCGTCATAAAAAAATATATTATTTATTATTATTTTCCATGAAATTTTTTCTCCTCCCAAAATTTGTAATTTCGTATTTCTAACCAGTGAATGCACTCGTATTTTCATGGGGTGAGTTAGACCACAGTGTGATTGCAAACGCCATGTCAGCTAGTAGTGACCCCCCATTATACATGTTTATCATTCTCTATCATCCAAATAAAGCGCCCTAATAGTACAGCCCCAAACCAACCTCATGATCTTAGTCCTTAACCATCTCATTTCTCTATCAATCCAAAAGATATTATTTCATCCATAGAATTTCGAGCAATGATGAATTTTCAACCACCCATTTAATGGGCACCAATTAGATGGTTAGGATCAGTCCAATGATGTGATTTTCAGGCTATGTTTCGTCCACAACAGAGCATGTAATGTGGACGGCCTGGATTGACGTACATGTACACACACCACGTTTATGGTGGATACAAAATGGTGTGGCAAACAAGCACCATAGCTAGTCATTCATTTAATCCACCAAGCTTTCCACCTCATGCTCATGTTTATAACCTTAAATGGAACACAAGTCGGCACCACTGACTTCCACGACTAAAAGAAAACAACGGAGGGAAGAATATAGAAGTTTTTAACTTCTTATAACTGTTCCTATTAAAAAGAAAGAAAGAGATCAAAACTTGGAACTCAAAGGGGGATTATGACTTACCATTCCATAATCTGTGACTATCATTGATACATAATCTGAAGGAGTCGCATCATAACTGTTACAGCAACATATTAAAATAAGAATTTGCAAAACCAACATGGGTAAAATCAAATTGCTGAGTTCTCCTATTATTCAAATGCCATATACTCACGCAAGATTCAGAAGTTGTAAATTTTGTAGATTTTCAATATCAGAGCAATTATCCAGATAATTCACATCCTTTCTTCCAGGAACCTTTGCAATGGCATCTGAGTCACCTGAGAAACAATGTAAACATTAAAAAGATAAATCATTACTGAAGAATGTCAGTGCACATACAATAAGCAGAGTTTGCTATGCAAGCGAGCACCTCTTCCCATGGCCTCTGCATGTGGTTACATGGAGTGACACTGGAAAGTGAGGCCAACATCTGAACATGGCATCGGGTGGGCACCACTGTGCGGATGACCAGGCAATAAAAAAAATAATTAAAAAAAAAAAAAGATGGTTCTAAAAAATTTGTGAACAGTCAACATTCGCATACATGTCCACTTGATGAGTTGAGTGGCCTGATTTTTTAGCCAGGTCATCTTGGGGCCCAACTGGCGCATGGCAATGACATCTGCCTCGTGGTTGGCACATTCGCCACTTATGGGCCTAGCAAAACTATAACAAGAAAGGGACGAGCTTCTTGAATCTCAGGAGCTGGTGTATGGCTCAGACATACCTAGTTCATTAGAGCATATAGAATCAAGTTGTACCCTTTCATGGAACTTATATGCTTCGCAGCATATTAAAACAGGAACACGGAAAGCATGAGCAACCATAGCAACACACGCAGTCCCAACTCTTGAATAAACGGTTCCATTAGATAACACAGAAGAAGCTCCCAAAAAAACTCGTGTTACTTCATGCATGATATAGGAAATAGCATTTATATGTGTGTAAGTACAGCTGAGGCCCTTCGCCACCAGCCTCCGAAGCAATGCTTGGCCTTCGAGCTTTGGACGTGAGTCTACTACCACAACACGGAACTGTTTCCCGAGCTCATGAGCATACAATAGTATCATTTCAACGACAGAAGATGACCCATATGTGAGCAGCACATCCCCATCTCTGATCTTTGTTACTGCATGCCTCACTATCACCTTATCAGCAAGCACTATCTTATCATTTATAAAACGTTCAATATCTGACTGGAGTGAAGCTTTTGCTTCCGACTCTGACAACGTCAAAGGCAACCTGGCAATTGTGTTCTTCAGAAACCTAATTGCATTTCCCATGCTGATTGAAAGGGGCCTACACTCGATCAAAAATGAAACATAGCTACCAATTTTTGCGGTCAAATCTCGAATGAGATTTTTTTCGGGTGGTGTGGAATAGTCCTTAATGGCCTCTTTAAATGCCAAAAGCATTGCAACACAACGTGCATTGCCGCCAGAAATATCCCCAGCCAAATACTGCAACCCAACCTGATAAGCATTGATAGAAAAGATGTTAGGGAGGATCAGATAGAATCTTTTTTGTCGAATTGTGCTCAAAACATGATCTGAAACTTGGATAGCCAATCACTTCATCCAATCCGAAGTTCCAAACGAGAGGCATTTCATCATTCTTTACAAACAACACTGTACATGGTCTATTAATTCAGGATAGTTTTGTAAAATATTTAAACATATACAGCCATGGCTACTCGCATAGACTAGGATTTGGAATCTACTCCACCATGTGCAAGATCCTGGCTATCATCAAGTAGGCCCCACCATGCATGTTCCATGCCCTAAAAATCAGGCTGGTCCAATCATCCTGTGAGCCACGTGTACAATAAATGTGGACCCTCGATCATTTTCTTAACCATCCATTCTCCTCATATCTGTGCAGCCCACATGATTGGACCAGACTTTTTCAGCCACAGCCCATAAACAACAAGCCCCACCAGATGAACAACCTGGATCTCGTACACATTTGTTACTCTCATGCATCGCAAATCTTCTGCAAAATAGGAGTTGTTGTCGCTGGAAGAAGAGGGAGAAATGAAAATCCTGGGGAACAATTCATGTCTCAGTTTCCCGGCCCTATGCCTGCATCATTTTCAATTTTCTGAGAGACGGTAGGATGTCAAAACACATACCTTGTAAACAGCAGGATGCATTGGATCAAGCTGGAAAAACTTCGACTCAAGGTCAGAAAGCCGAGTTCCATGTTCATACTGGGGTAAATGTCTGAACAATTCAACCCTGTTTCTAGCTTCAGTTTGCTTAACCACTGCACGCTTTTTAGCCTTTTCGACTCGTTGCTCATCATCAAATTGCATACGCGGGTGAGGGACATCTTTCTTCCTGTCTTTTTCTGGAGGTCGATCGGCACCTTTCTTCTCCGAAGCCGCAACTGAAGGCGTACCTGGAGCACTATCTTTCTTCTGTGAAGGCAGCTTCACACCTTTAGATTGCTTGGAATTTGCTGTCGCCGCTCCTCCAGAAGCAGTTGCAGGCTTGCTTCCTTCTCCTGCAATCATCACCATGCAAGAAGGCCATGCGCAATGGTTAGATGGAGAATAAAACTTGGACAAGGAAACAGTTTCAGAAATGGGCACCAGGCATCAGACACAGGAGATCCTGGGAAACCCAACACATTGGCACATCTTTACTGATATATTATGATGATGAAAAATGGGTATTGAACTTTTGTTCAACTGCAGAATGTATTTTTAAAAGTTAAAAATAAATAAATAAATAACTATCTGCACAAACGGACACATTAGAACTGTATAAAAAGTATAAAGGTACAACTGAAACATAAGTATAAAGATTTTAGGGTATTTTAGTATAGCTGACTTGATGTGCATCAGGCATGGCAGGGCAGTCTTTAGAAATAGAGGGCCCTCATTACATAGGATGGAGACGCTCTACTTCACAAGTAGTGGAAAGGAGACATACCCACTGGTCGTTCCCAACATGCATTCCATGTGTCTTAGATACACAGAGTCAGTAAATCACTTGTTTATTCATTATCCGCTCGCCGGATCGGTTTGGGATAGGTTCTTTGGGCTTTTCAAGATTCCTTGGGTGATGTTGGGTACAATAGAGTGCTTGTTTTCGGCTTAGCACGGAGGTAGCAATGGTAAAGAAGGCAAGATCTTGTGAAGGCTTTCTCTGTTAGCAGCTTTCTGGGGGGGAAGAAATATTTTGGTATAGAAATGGCTCGGCTGCAGAAATTTTTAGGAAGGCGAACTGGGATTTGTTGGAGTGGGTTTCTATCTTGAAAATTCCTGTAGATTGTATTTCTTTAAGTTGGATTTTGTGTTTGTAGTTGTGGGCTGCCTTTGGCGTTCATTTAGTAAATTATCAATTTTTTAAAAGGAGACACAAGGCTAGAATAGCATAAACAATTTTAAGATAGCACACTGGGTGCCCCTAGAATCTACATATGCCCACGCTCATCATGGTTAACACCTGGATAGATTATCATCAGTGGGCAAACTGAAACCAATAACATCAATACCGAAGAACAAGTAGAATCAAATTAATATTGCTGATGACACTCGATAATTTCCAAAGGCACATGTGATCCAAATGAATGAATGATTATTATTGCAATTCCTGCAGTCAAGTCCAGACGCGCTGAACAAAGTACAAGACAATTGGTTAGATAAGACAGACAATAAAAGATCACTTCAATAAACACAAAGTTTCTAGCTTCCAATGTCTAATTTTAAACTTTCAGATTCATTACTGACAAACAACCGCAGTCTTAGCATTTGGAAACTCCAAATGCACTTTTTGTCTTGATCGGCTGACACTCACTTGCTGAAGTGTGTGCGCATACGTTCATTGTGAGTGTATCAAAGTAATCGAAGTAGCAGCTTTACATATAACCAGTGTTGTCATGTGCGACCACATATGCAGATAGCATATGCGATCATGGCACATGCGATTGCATATGTGGCATATGCAAAAATATATGTATGCGATCGCATATTGGCCATGGCACCTTTTTTTCTTTTTGCAAAAAAACAACTTTTTGCCTATAAAAAGGCTTCCAAACCTCCTCCTCTCTCTCTCTCTCTCTCTCTCTCTCTCTCTCTCTCTCTCTCTCTCTCTCTCTCTCTCATACATTCCCTCTCTTGGAAGTTGGAAGATCAAGATTCAAGCACTTTCTAGTTTCAAGAAAGATAGCTTGTTGATTTTCTACAGTAATAAATATATAGTTTGTTGATTTTGTTGTTGCTTCTTACTTGTTAACTATATTGTTGAATGTTGATGACTTGATGTTTAATTCATAGTTTAATTGATTTTATTTCTCTCAAATGTATTTTAAATATGTAAAAGCAGTTATTTATTAACTTAGGAAAGCTCTCCTTAATTTCTTATATTGTTTTACTTTTTTTTGGAATTTTTTCCTTTTTTATTATTTATTTTTGAAAAAAAAAGTCGCATATGCGCATAGGCATATGCAATCACACTCGCACATCATCGCATATGCGATTCGATAACATTGCATATAACATTTAGAATCTTCAAGCCGCACCATCAGGCAAGATAGACCAGATGCATGCGACTCAGTAATCAGAAAGTCAAGAACCTTGTCACGCCATAATCTCCAATGCATGAATTGAACTGTCAATGAGACCATCCATTGGCATTTAAAATAATAATAATATGCAATAAAAGCACAAGGAAAGACAGGAAAAAAAAAAAATGTTTTGCTGGATCAAGTGCAAATAAAGGTAAATGACAGTAGCACTAAATTCCAGAATCAAAGAAAGAAAACGAATAAGAGGGATTTACCTGCATTTTTTGCAGCAGCCTTAGCAGCTCGTTGAGCCTCTTGAATGGCACGTCTTTCAGCTTTTGAGGTTTTCTCTTTCAATGGCTTTGAACCCCCAGCACGTTCATTTTGCACCTCAGCCAACGCCCTTCCACCTTTTTCTGCATGAATCTTTTGATCAGCATAAAACATCACAATTCGGTCTTTTCTTTTCTTTTTTTTGTGCCGGGGGGGGGGGCACCAAGAAGCAGTTATGGACAAACATTATAGAGGAAAGGTGTTTAGACAAAATGGAGTCTTTGTACACAAACACATCAGTTTCAATAATGGTAATGGCAAACAACAAAGTTTATACCAAATCTGTACTATGACTTAAACCCACCCCATGCAGGGACAGATTTTAGACTTCTCAAAGAATAACATTACAAAGAGATGGCATGGCCAAAGAATGACTCGGAAGCACCAACACTAGCTGTAAGCCATTTTGGAATGCATGATGCATCATTACTTTTCTTATTTATTTTGAATAGTAAGGTTTCTCGATTGAAATAAAGCCATGGGAAATAAAGAACCCAGGAGAGGAAAAGATGCGATGAGTGAATGAAACCGTCTTGTCACTCCATGTTTGATTAGGGAATAATCTAAATCATAAGCCTCTCACAATGCTTGGGGGAAGGATAGAATAAACTAGTAGAAAAGACATTGGATCATCAAAAAATTAATGAAAGTTTCCACCACTCATGACCTCGGATATGCCCAATTTACCATGGTCGTACAAGCACCTTCAACAAGCAAATGGCAAATATAGGATTTGAACAACACACAATGCTCTTGTGTCAGCTTCAACAGAAGCTATCATGCCCAATAGGCCGGATAAAAATAAATGGATTCCTTTGTCATCTCTCGACATACCCCAAATTGAAGGGACCTGAGTTGCCAAAAAGAGCTTCAATTGAAGTGAAGCTTCCAACCCAAAGGTCAGCAGTAAGGAGTTTGCCATGTTTATTCATAGAATATCCCTTCCATAGAAGGCATAATTTACAAATAAATAGGAGATTAAAAATTCTGTAAATTTGAGAGTAAGATGAAGATCGGAAACAAGGATATGATTAAAAAAAAGTATAACCACAAACTGTCCAATCACTGGACAGAAGACTTTGTTCATTAACACCATAAGAAACTTATTGGTAACTTCAAAAAGCATAACCAACAGGTAAGTCCCCACACCTTTTTTTTTCAAAGGACAAGTTCCCACGCAGTTTAGACATAATTTTCAATTCGCTCCCCGGCCTAATCCCTGTTGAATGATAAAAGCTAACCAAATTCATTTTTTAAAACACATGCATTGGCTAACACGTTGGCCATATTATCCAACCACTGAATATGAAAATGATACAAAATCATTGTCTTAACTCAAACATCCCCAAAACCACCAGGACAACACATGCACTTGTCTTTTTTATCACACCATTTTCCACTCCAAGACTCATTATTCATAGGGCGGATCCTGTAAGCTGTTCGATTTGACAAAACCAAAGCTGCTTGATTTGAACAAACCAAACCAAAGATAAGACTCAGAGCAGGAACCTTCTATACAAGGAGCCGCTCTTGCTCCTGATACCTATCTTTCCTTTTCTTTTTTCATATGCAAAAATGAGCTTTTATTTGGGGAGAAAAACAAGGAATTAAATGTAATCAATTATGCAAACAGAAATGCAATATGCATCTCCAACACACAAAGAATCCCAGGTCACACCTTGCTTGGTGAGGCAATCACCTAAGGAGCCAGCTTCTCTAGGGACAACTTAAAGGAAATATAGTACAAAAACCATAAACATCATCATCTAAGGCTTATCCCAACTAATAGGGGTTGTCTACACTAATCTTGTTCCGCCATTCAACTCTATCAAGGATCATATCCTCAGCCAGGGATGTCAATCTTTTAATCTCACTTACGAAAAATTGCCTCTTCCAAGGCACCACTCTCATCCCAAAAAACCGAGCAATGGCACTCTTGGAATCTCCTTCAATGATGAACCTTGAGAACTTTGAATGGTCATTAATAAGATTTAAAACCTGTCTTGATTGCTTCCAAATTTATCTGGAAAATACCATCTTCACTGGGTCGCGGCTATCCACATTGAGCTGCCATCCACATTCAAATTACACCATCCTGCATGAAAGGGAACCCACCAAGCAGTTTACACCACAGACCCACTAGATTCATTGATTATGTCATTGCAGCTTCTTACCATGTCTAGTATCAAGACTTCTTTGAACTCTTTTAGCATTGAAGTTCCACTCAATAAGAGAAACTTTGATCTTTTTCATTATTTCATTCGAGGATGGCTTGTCTACAAAAATCCTTTTGTTCCTTCCACAGGCCCCATAAAATTGCATGTTGGAGCATTCTCGGTTATTTTCATTTCAAGAATAGTCACTCCCATGATCCACATCCGAATGAGCTCTAGACTTCTAGCTCATGCTTTGAGCAATTATGGGGTGAAAAAAAAATAAGTAAATCTAGTGTTGGATCTCTCTCGTGAGAAGCAATTCATCAAGAAATTGATCGGAATTATGTCTACATATCAAGGTTCTAGTTCTTTTGGAACTGGATTAGAATGCCCGTCTCCTGTAGCTACCAATGCATAAGAAAGCCCACCATTTTGAGTTTTGACATAAACCAAGCCATTGAAAGAAAACTATTACTTTCTCTTTGAAAGATTTAGGTTCATAATGAGACACTTGAATGAAACTGAAACATGTTGGGGAGGACAATCTAGACCAGCACTTGCATGGTGGGGATTGCTTCATTAAAAGCTGGATCAGATTTCTTGTAAGGGCAATTGGGGAGGGTGTGACCCCATGTCCATGTTTTCAGCACCTTCAACACTCAATTCACCGTCTGTAGAAGATTGAAAAGAGCTATGGACCTGGTCAATTGCCTTGAGGTGCCTATTTGAATTGCCTCTCCCCTAAAGTGCAAGATGGTATGGTTCATTATTGACTGTTATCGAGATGGGGTTGCAATGTGCAATTGAAGCCCATCCACACACACACGCAACCATTTGTCCTTTGCTCTCTGTCATGTTGTTCTGCTTGGTACAGTTCTTCAGTCTACTTCTCCAGACTCCAAGCCCCTTGGCAAAGAATTTTGAGACTTTGGTAAAGAGTAGAAGTAATCTGCAGTGGGAAAGGTTCCTTCAACTCAAGACATAGCTTCTCCCAGCTACCAAACCCATGTGGTTTGTGGCCCCACCAAGCCAAAGCACATCCCCACAAATTAATGAAGGCCATTTTCAAGCATTTGTAATCAAGAACTTCCTTAAAGTAAGAAATATCCTCTGTGGAGCTAATCTAGTCAAGAAATCCCTTGGCATAGAATACACCATCCAATTCCATCATATCCACATCAGGTCGAGATCCCTCTCAGGTCTCAAGAGAAAGTCCAAAACTCTCTAGTGGCCAGCCATAGGAGGGGAAACTAGAAGATACGAAACCGTTAACAAGGAGCAGCAGTTGGGGAAGTGGCTCCAATGATGCCAAGAGGAGCGACAATTCTGAAGATGGGTTATAAACGGCAAGCATGGGACAAAAAATAATGGCAGGAGTCTAGAGAGAAGAATTATAGGATCCTCCACCCCAGTATTTGAACAGTTGACAGTACAGTCAAGTTTTCACTTTTTGAAAAGTGGGGCCTATCGTTCAATAATCCAGACAATCAGTCTATTATGGAACACATGGGTGTACCATGCCTAACTCAAAACTCTACTGTAAAGGAAGATCCTACTCACCAATCTTGGTATTTTTTCGGTTGAAAGCAGACTGTTATTACATTTCTCCTCTTAACTGTCTATTTGCCAGCCAAAATAGAAGCATTAAGATTGTTGATGCAACTGCATCACATCCCACACGTGCGTGCTCTGCAAGTCTGCATAAGAAAAGACCCAGTTTCCTCTTTAGATTCTATTTTCCTTTTTAATGTTTCTATGTTGGGAAATATATTTCTATGATAGGAGATCTATTTTATTAGATTGTCCTGTTTATTTGGTCTGTTATTTTAGAGATCTTGGCTGATAAAGAATTCTATTTTTATATTCCCTAGATTGTGCCAAGGATTTTCTGAAGGAGGAACTTGTAAGCTCCTTCTTTAGGCCATATGGAAGAACAAAGTTGATTGATACTTTTCTTGAGCAAATTATTGTGTTTCTCTACAGTAGTAGTGTTGGGGGGATATTGCGATCTGCAGTACAACACTAGAGTTCTGTTAAGCTTGATCACAATCATTGCTTCTTCCCTTGTGCAATTTGAAGCATCAACCTGGTCTGTTAAATTCCACCGTAAATGGGTTCTTTCTTGATCTAGGTGCATTAATTGTCCTGCCAAAGATTTCAGGGCATATGTTGCATCTTTGCCCCCATTGATTTAGTGATGCCAAGGTGATAAATGCTGATTGTTCTTGTTTTTGTTGTGCTTTTTAAATAAATTTAGTCATCTGAGAGAGGGAGAGAGAGAGATAGAGAAATATTTTGAGGAATAGTGTATCCACAGTATACACAACAGAGCAACGGCTTGGATTGCTGAATCATGGGCCCCACTTATCAAAACTGAAAACCCCAGAATCCTGCGCAAAGACTCAGATCAGGGATCCTATAATACTAGGTCTAGAGAAGCATAACAGCCAAAGAGGAATTTAAAATAGGAATTAGGTTTAGGCAGCATTTTGGGTCATTGGTTTTACCAAGTTGTGGTTGTCAGGGCTTCACAAGCATACCTGATTCACTTGGTGTTTGGGGTAGTGTGGAAAACGGAACCCACACTAAGCAGCCTTCCGCTTTCCAACATTCCACCCCAAATCAGAAGTTAGATAAGAACTAAGAAAATATCGGATGGTGTCACTGCTCTTTTCTCAACAGAGTTCATTGTCAACACTCTCCCCTCTCCATGGGAGGAATCACCACATCCACTCTGACTGATCATGGCACCCTTTCCTTTTGTACCGTTATACCCAGAGTTGTAGATTGTCACTCCCATATATTTCTTATCTGTTTGTTCGAATCCAATAAATATTTCTTGAGTTTGTTTTCCCTCTGCCGGAGCACAGCATACAGCGAGTGTCCCTGCCCACTAGCGCTTACATGCTGAGCAGTCAGACGATCAGGAAGTGCGCTGTGGACTCCTATGCTATACTTTCCACTGGCCACTACATGAAACTTAACACTGAATGGATGATTGTGAACACAACTATCCATAGATGACTTAAAACAATGCAAAGAAATTTTTCAATAGCTCCGCATTCAACTCTAAAAATCAAATATTAGGATCATCACTGACACATGATTATGTAATGCAGGGGCATTTTCACACTGGGCTCGAGTGGGGTCGTCTGTGGGATGCAGGGGCACACTCGGGGTGGGTGACCCATGCGATTTGGGGCCCACGGGAGAGGTCTCGTGTTCAAGACTCCTTACTAAGGGTGATTAATGCGCATTTCACACCGGGCTTGAGTGCGGTAGCCCGTGCGATGTGGGGACACACTCGAGGTGGGCGGCCCATGTGATTTGAGGCCCACGAAGGGGGTTTGACCGAGGTCCTAACCCATAAGATGTGGGGTATGGGCTATGAGATAAAGGGATTAATTCGCCATACTCTAACAATTCGAGCTTTTAGAGCAAGTGGTTAATTGTTCTGCATCAAATTGGTATCAGAGCAGGAGTTGGGGTTGATTAATGCAGGGGCATTTTCACATTGGGCTCAAGTGGGGTCGCCCATGGGATGTAGGAACACACTCGGGGTGGGTGACCCATGCGATTTGGGGCCCACGGGGGAGGTCTCGTGTTCGAGACTCCTTTCCAGAGGTGATTAATGCGCATTTCACACCGAGCTCGAGTGGGGTAGCCCGTGGGATGCGGGGACACACTTCGTGGCGAACCACAACAGTGGCAAAACGAACTCATTTTTTCTTAACCCCATTTCGCTTATTTGATTAAATTTCTCAATAGAAAATTCCTTCAAGAAATAGGCGAATAGATTAAAATGTATATATACATAAGAGTGATTGAATACCTGACACTCCCAGCGGCATTTTCATCACCGACACCGTGGTCAGACTGATCGGCCCCATAAAATTACCCACCTTCGATGCTGCCACCTCAGCCACGCCACTGTTTGGGAAAGACGATGCGGCGACCTTCCCCGTACTGCCCTTCCCGATCCACCCAGATGCCGTTGACATATCCTCTGACAGCTCCACATCGTCGGTCCTGCTCGACGGCGATGGCATCGGCGACGTCCCCAGGAGCGACTCCGAGGGGTTGTAGCTCCCGAGCACCATAGAGTCCCCGGCCCTGCGGACCGGGACGGGAATCGGGCGGGCCACGGCAGCAGCGGAGATTGAAGACGAGAGGTTGTCAGACGCGTGGCGAGGCGGGGGGATCATGACCGGGGAGAGGGAGTTGCCGGCGAGGGATAGGTCGGCGACGGGAGGTGACGTGGCGATGGTGGGCCCGGACTGGGTGCGGTCGGGGGGTGCGCCGGGGGTAACGAATCCCACCTGGCGCACTTTAGGATCGATCACCATGCGAGAAGCTCTTCGGGCCTCCATTGATTGGAAAAGAGCGAGAGAGGGAGAGAGGGATTGCGATTTGTTAGGATTTTCAAAAATAGAGAGGGGTATTATCGTCCATGTGCATTGGGAGAGGACAGAGGGAAGGGCGTTTTGGGAGTTTAGGGTTTCTGGAGCTTGCAGAGAGAAGTCATGGCTGAGGGTAAAAGGTGGAGAGATGGGAAGAATCTGTTCGGGAAATACCCTTTTTTTCCTTTTTCGTTTTTGAACGGCGGAGGAGGAAAGTCGGGTTAAGGAAATTGAAAGGGACGGAAGCCTTGATGTCAGATCGTCTGATGGAAAGTGTGGGTCAGACGACACGACATGATTGGGTGGTGGCGTGGTGATGCGAGTGCGGTTTGATCAGGACCTTTCGTTCTGTGGGCCTCGGCCTCTATCTGGAAAACGGCCTGATCTTCTTTGCTGCTGATTGGAAAAAGGACGTGAATTTACTGCAACGATTGGGAACCCAAGAGAAAGCTATGTGTGGGCCCACCGTGCCCGAAAATAAGGCCGACTGAAGCTGAAGTGGGTTGCACCACAAGGAACAGAGGAGAGAGGAAGCGGATTGGCTGGTGTACCACACCAGCTATATAGCTGGGGTAGGTACGTCGTGCGAAGACGAGCGCGACGCTCCTCAACTCAAGTTGTACGAACGGTTCAAAGAAGATCAAAGTTACATGGCCCCACAATGATGTATTTATTATATCCACACCGTTCGTTCATTTTTTGAAATCATTTTAGAGCATTGGAAAAAAAAAGTTGAATCATATCCAAAGCTTAAATGGACCACACCAAAAATAACAGCAGGGATAATGATTTTCACCATTAAAAAATTCCTAGGGCCCAACATATTTCCATCCAATCTATTCATAAGGTCACAAATACATGGATGAAGAGGAAAAACAAATTTCATATTGATCCGAAACTTTTGTGACCCTGAAAAGGGTTTCAATGGTAGACGTTCAATCCCTCACTGCTTTTTACAGTGTGGTCCAATTAATCTTTAGAGCTGCCTTATTTTTCGGCCCAAGCATTAAAACAATATCACAAAATGGATGAAGGGTATGGATATAACACATACCTCATGATATGACCCACAGAACTTGCTGACGCGGATACACCTGCTATATAACTGGTGTGTGGTACACCAGCCAATCCGCTTCCGAGAATCCGAGGAGATGGGGGTGGAGATCCCAGTGGGGTACACCTTGATACATGTTACTTACATTCATGCCGTCTGTCTATTGTGAAAGATCATTGTAGGGCATAATAAAGGAAAACAAAAGGCCTATCCAAATCTCAGGTGGACCAGACCACAGGAAATTGTGGTGATTGAATGTCCCCCGTTAAAACTTCTTAGGGGCTACTTGAATATTTATTAGCCATCATAAGAGATCACAAAGATGCCAACTTGATCCAAAACTTTAGTTACTTTTGTAACCCAAAGGAAGTTTTGAATGATGAATCACCGTGATTTTATGTGATATGGTTCACATGAGATTTGGATCTACTTAATTTTTTGGATCATATGATGTAAAATGAGATTCCATAATGAATTAAAGGCGTGAATGTAAGGATCATACATCAAGGTGGGCCCTACAATTAGGGATCCACCCAAGCCGCTCGTGATGGGGCTCATTGCAATGTTAATACACCACTCATTCGTTTTTTTACAGAAGTTAAGTGTGCCCACCATGATATTAGTGAGAAATCTATATTAATCACGTGTTTTGCCCGCTCATATGGAGACATTATGTCAAAGAGTCCGGCTCAAATTTCAAGTTAAGCTATCCAAAATGAAAGAATTACACAAGGAAGCTACCCTTAAACCTCTCTCAGGTACGGGGATTTTATATACCACCCAACTAGTTCACGTGATTATTCCTTTTGAGATGAATTGAAACTACAAAAATAGCGTCTTATTCAAAACTTTTGTAACCCGTCAATATTTCAATAGTGTAATGTTCAATCCTAACTCTTTCTCCGGCCTGCCTGCGTTTTGGACCTGGCTTATTAGTTTTTAGTTTCTGTCAAGTAAATGGATTGAGCCAGCCCAGCCAGATTATGAGCTAAGGAACTTCCTACTACAGGCAAGCCGTGGGCTCCCAGAAAGCTCCCATCCTGACCTTTTTACTATAGTGTGGGCTCACTTGAGTTTGGGATCAGCTTTATTTTAAAATTAAGGTCTTAACAAGAACTAGTGAAAGTAAAGGACGATAGAATAAATTCACATACACATGAGGGAGCTAGAAGTTGAGAGGGATAAAGAGAAAACCAAACATCATCGATAGAGTTGGGCATCGGACCGGATTGGGTCCAAGTCAACTCGGATCGAAATCTGTAGGGCTTGACCTGAACTCGATCCAATCTGGAGCCGAGTCCAAGTTATCTGACTCGAACCGATCCAAATCCCTTCTGGTCTGAGCCGATCCGAGTCTGACTCGGTTAGGAAAACTGAGTCTGACTCGGTTAGGAAAACCGAGTCAGATCGGATTGGGCAAGGTTCGGATCGTCCATTTTTTTCAACGGTGTGGAAATCATTATTCTCACTGTTTCTTATAGTGCGATCTACTTGATTATTAGATATACTTAAAATTTAGCATCTATCCCTGAAATGATCTAAAAAAACTGATGGACGGTGTGAATAAACCAACAAAATTCAAGACGGGCCCACATAGTTTACTCAGTGCGTTAAAATAACTCTGTACGAAATCTGCTTCTAATTCCATCAAGTACTTGCTGTTTATAGCTCATACCAGCTATACAGCTGCTCTAGGTATGTGTCGTGTGAAGACAACCACTGATGCTCCTCAAGCTCCGAGTTGCACGAACGATTCAAAGGAGATCAAAGTTACATGGCCCCACAGTGATGTATTTAGTATATTTATACCATTCATCTATTTTTATAGATCATTTTAGAGCATTATTTAAAAAATGAATCATATCCAAAGATCATCTGGATCACACCATAACTAACAACGAAAATAATGATTGTCACCGTTAAACAATTTGTAGGGCCCACCATAACGTTTATTTTCCATCCAATCTGTTCATAAGGTCACAAAGACTTGAACAAAGAGGAAAAACAAATTTCATATTGATCCAAAACTTATGTGAACCCAAAAAGGGTTTCAATGGTAAACGTTCAATCCCCCACTACTTTCTGTAGTGTGGTACACTTAATAGTTAGATCTATCTTATTTTTTGTCTCAAGCCTTAATACAATATTGCCAAATAGATGGATGGTTTGGATACAACACATACCTCGTAATCAGACCCACAAAACTTGCTAACGTTACACTAATCAATCCAATTCGTACACCAGCCAATACGCTTCCGTCAACTTGGGTCTGACTGTCAAGACGACAATCTGTTGTCAACCATTCTTCAATCAATGCCTGTTACGACTCTCTCTCTCTCTCTTTCTCTCTTCCGTACACAGTTATACACCATTTCTCAATATATATATCTCCATCGGAGAAATCTCATAAAGCTCCGAAATCCAACGGCTCTCAATGTATATCTCTCTCCAATAGAGAAATCCCATAAAGCTCCAAAACCCAACGGCAGAAAGAGAGGGTTTTGATCTACCGCAAGACATCTAGCTAGCCTTCTTCTTGCCTTCTTTTTCAACAGAAAGTGAGAGACAAATATAAGAAGAGACGGATATAGAGAGAGATAGAGAAATAGAGTTGGGTGCTCAGGTGTACATTGGGCGGGGTTTTTTGGCGCCAAACGAAAAGCCAAAGATAAAGGGATATTTACATCCCAGGTCGGGTCAGGTCGGGTCGGTTCGGACCCTTTCGATCCGGGTTTTCGGATCGATTTTGTTCGGATATACCACTATCCGATTCCGACCTAAAAAACGATCAGATCTAGATGGACAGACTCAATCAGGGCCGATCTAGGCCGTCAGTTCTGTTCAAAACGATACCACATCGGGTCGGATCCACCGAATCGGGTCCAACATGCCCACCTCTAATCATCAACGAGCATGAGAATGGAACAAGCCAATTATGACTTGCATTATGGATGTGTGACATTCAGGCCTTTATGAGGCTTCCCACTGTGTATGCCCTGGACCCCACAGTAGGCCGGTCCACTCATTAGGTGGGCCACGTGAGTGGGTTGACTGTCAACTGCAGGTCTTACATTCAAAAATGACCATCCATTGTTTTTATACGCTTGGCCCACTATAATGAGCTAACTGACTTGAATTAAGGACTCATAGATAGGGCCCGTCCAATGCAGGGCGTGGATATCACACACGTGTGCCTCAAGAATTTCTCATGTCAAGGGGGGGTACTTACTCAGTTGGCTTAAGCATAGGGCCCACCATGGATGTACGTGTCTTTTTTTTTTGTTAGCTTATTAGTACACCATACTGTCAGTTCACACTTCACTGTTCGCCACCCCTACTTAGGAATGGATACAATAACTTCAATGTTGAAACGAGGTATCTTTCACTCAATCTACCACTTGAGCTATGGATCAGGGTGTTGGATGTACGCGTCTTATCCACTCCGTACACCTGCTTTTACATGTCATTTCAGGGCATGGTCCCAAATTTGAAACATATCCAAAGCTCAAGTGGAGCACACCACAGGAAAGGGTAGGAATGATAATGTCCACCGTCCGAACCTTCCTAGGGCCCACAGTGATGTTTATTTGTCATACAACTTGTTCATAAGGTTACACGAACGTGGATGAAGGGAAAACACAAAGATCATCTTGAGCCAAAACTTCTGTGGCTTTCAGGAAGTTTTCAACAGTAGGTGTTCAATTTACACTACTCCCTGTGTTGTGGTCCACTTGAACTTTGGATGTGCTTTAATTTTGGGCTCATGCACTAACTCTAAAATGATATGGTAAATTGGATGGACAGCATGGATAAAATGAATAAATCATGGTGGCCCACACATTTTACTCAGTCTTCAGGCTATAGCCAGCTCACATGAAATTTGGATTGCATGGCACGTCGATTAACTAATCACTGGCTTGGAAGTTGGGCCCATTGCCCGAGTTCATGCCCATCAGTGCTTACAAAACCAGCGTTGAAAGGACCATAAGCTGTAGTCCGCGTTCATTGGGAACGAAAAGAAAGGCCTAACAATCAAGGGTCGAAATTGGTCGCCCAACTGATTTTCTATATTAAAGTTCATTTTGGGCCCCACCAAATTAAACAGCCTAGATGACAGTCGCCTATGCACGACAGACATAAATCCTCATGAGAGCCCATCATGAGATCTCAGTTCATTAAAAAGGGGACCATTGGATCATTCAGATGGTTCGTTGGGACCACTTCAATTGGAGAATGTAATGAAAATCTCCTCATCTAAATAGTCCCATCCCGGACTTGTGGACTCATTTTCCTCGCTTGCCACACTGGTCTTTACTTTCTTTAGGTCCTATTTGATTTTGTATGAGAGCATAAACAAATTAATCTTTTTCTAAAGAAAATTTTGTTTATTTTATCAATTATTATGATAATATAGAAAAAAGTGTTTAATGGTTATAAATTACTTGGCACGTCTCATATGCATTTGACTATCTATTCCCATCTTTGTTTCGTCGGCTGTAAAATCTTTATGATAGCATTTTTATATGATTTTGATGCCAAATTATCCTAAAAATACACTGGTATCATTATTTGGATTTCATGTTTGCACATAATATCAAGAAAACAAGTGTAATGATTATAAATTCATTTATCCATAAATCCCCTAGATATATTTGCACTTGAACAATCATTCTAAGTGATGAATTTGCAGTGATGGCACTTCTCTTTTACATTATTAGAGTAATTGGCAAAACAAATAGGCTTAATTTTTCCATTGAAGTTTGGGAAAGGAGACAGTGGCGTCTGTCTATCAACAACATTTATAAAAGAAAATCATGGTATTTTAAGTCAAATGCTCATCAACGTAAAATTTTATCAATGCAATGCAAAGTTAAAACCATAAATGAATGCTTTGGAATCTAAAGGTTTTAAACTAGTAAAACAAAAAACCAAGTGCATGGAATGCCACTTTAGTGGTAAATGAGTGAAAATAAATAATAACTTAAGACTAACGGCTGGAGGGCAACACAAAATGATCATTTACAATATCTTGCATAAATAGTTTAAGAGAGCATGTGGGTTGAAAAATATGTTGCCTGTAGAATTAGAATTTAATGGATGAAGTAGAGATGTGTCTTTATAGTTTTTTTTTTTTTTTTTCCACCACGTAAGTTCATGATAATGATAGGGTGGGCAAATTTTATAGAACAGTTATAAGACTAGCTATGTCTTGTGAACACAATGTTGAGGGGCTAAGGAAACTATGTTCTTTGGATAGGCATGGCAAAAATAATGATACTTAATAGATCAATAGAAAGATAAAATGATATGATTAGGAATGAATTCATTCATGGGAATTTTTAAACATCATTGTGTTTGTGTGATTTTCAACCACACGAGGTACATGTGGTGTTTCACGAGCGTGCCAGAACCGATTAAGTCTGATCCAAACCGTTATCACCATTGATCATTAGCATAGAGATAGAGTGGTGCTTAGCCGATCAATTGGCAGACGAAGTCGTTTATTTAGCTAACAGCGTGCGTGTGCCAATCAGACAATTTATAGAGGTCAAGGCTCTTCCTCTAAATGAGCTCTTTTTTACCTTAGAGACCAAGGACCTACGAATGTGTAATAGTTATGTGATTGAATGAACAAAAAAATAAATGAGAGGATAGAGGCGAGAACAAACGTGACTTACAACTAATGACGGGATTATCGGTCTGACTGAGAGTAGCAGGGTACTTCCCGAAGTAGAGTATCGATGAGCAAGATTATATAAATTCGAAAATTACAACTAGGGTCGGCCCAACGTATAAGCGTAAGCAGACAGATCCTAGAGCTAAGTTCTTCCTTCAAGTCCAACTCACGACCGTAGATGAATGGGGATTACAACTATTGGCCATGTCTAATAGTCAATCCGACATATGCACAGGGATGGACTGAACCTATTGCCACCCTGAGGTTCCACTACTAATGAGTGATAGATGATCCAACCTAAAACACACGATGTTTCATTGGATTGAGTTGTTTTTTGGATTAAGGAGTTATATCATTTCTTTGTATCTGCTTCTACTATTTATAGCTTTCCTCTGGGAGATATGAAGATAACCATTTATTCATGTGGTGTCATCGTGGGCAACAAGTTAGGAAAATATCGGCTACTCTTTTTTAACAATAGATTCATCTTCGTCGAATGCCCATGACGAGCTCCAATAATAACATGGCTTTAACGGTTATTTAACCTTATCCATAGAAAGCTTAAACTCAAAGACAGATCAACAAAGATGAAATGTTCTCCGTATCTTTAGCGTGTGTTCTCTAGATATCTCTTGTGCCACATGGCTCACTTTACACCATTGATCTGGTCCGCTAGATTTTAGTACAAACACACTAATAGATAATAATATGAGAGAGAGCACGTGGAATGATAATACATTTAATGGAATTGATGACGAACGTTGATAGGCAGTAAAAAGAGGGATAGTAGACTTGGATAGTATTGTCGCATTAAACAAATAGTAAAAACTATGCCAATTGGAATGTGTAAAATTGGTTAAAGTCAAATGCTCTAAAATGACATGGTAAAGCCTATATGGTAAAGCCCATAAGGACGTAGGTGAATGTTGTAATGCTCCTGAATTTTGAGCCACATAAGACCCGAATTTAATTGAATTAAAAATAATAATGATGATGATATTAATGACAAAAATAAAATACTTAGCACATTAGCACATTGGTATCGTTGATCCCGGGCATGCATCATGTTAAACACCGGTGGGTTATGTTGCGGGCCAACCATTGCGTATATCATCATGTTATATATGCATTTAAGTAATTAAATTAGCAATTTTTTTTTATAATACTATCATTGCATATGCTTGATTGTGTTGATAACACGTGTAACTTATGAAATGAAACCATTGAGTTAACTACTTACTCTCACCTGGGATGGTGTTTTAAAATACCAACCAGACAATACTATCGATGTAAATACCGCCAAGACCAACACATTAGATAAGATGTAATGGACCATGTTGATGGCCCCCCATAGTTTCAATTGACGGATTAGCATGATTGGGCAGGGTGCCTCGCCTCTTTCCTTTTTGTACATTTTGATAATCTGTATATTTGGAGTCCCAAGATAGGGGGATTCCATTAGTTTTTTTTGTAAAATGCTCTATTGTGGCTTATACAATCTCCATTTTGGCGGACACCACTGTAAGGAGCGTATTGTGACTGTTAGCCGTATATTTATGTATTTCTGTTATATCTACCTTGCATTGGATATGCTAAGTTGAATTGTGCTACCTTGCTTGGTCGTGTGTGGAATGAATGTGAATATAAACAAGGTCACATGTGCATTTTATGTAATTCACACCCGGGAACTCGGGACCGGAGTCTCTATACTTGGGTTTGATTTTCGGGTCGTGACAGTTTGCTCGGTCAATTATAGGAATGGAGCATACTAAATGGAATAAGTTAGAATCACATGAGAAGTGACCAACCTATATGAATGTTATAGCATCGACGCAGCTAACTCCATAAATCACTGACCCTGATCACGAGTGAGCGATGAGCTCATAAATGCAAAAGGAGACTAAAAGACTTCACATGTTCATATGTGATTACCTCTTCCTGAGTGTGACTTTTATGTGGGAGATTGAGCAGCATCGATCGAAAATCTACTATCAATATCTCAACTTGAGGAACCGGTGTAGATATTTGTTGTCCCTCAGAGGCTGAGAGCTCCCTGGTCACTGTGAAAAAAGAAATGAAAATGATTAGAGGGAATATTGAAATATAAAAATAAAAAGGGAGAGAATATAAATAGTATCCACTTAAATTAGACCAGACAATGACGGTGGAAAATCCGTCGACCGCTGGTGAAATTTTGGTGGGATCGATAATTAAAGTCAAAGCTCGGTTGGAATGTGGAAATGAAAAGAATTAGACCGATATAGTCTGAAAATGTGATCAAATGGAAGATAAAAATCATCAAATCTTTCTTTCCCTCTGTACTGTTTGTTAAAGGGATTGTTGAAGTGAGGATCCTTGTGTCTATTATATGCATATTCCATCTTTCGAGAGTATTTTGAAAGAGGAACACTCGGCCAAATTTTGGTTTTATAATATTTTTTAAAAGCCGCAATAGCTTTGGCTAAAAAAGGCATACCTAAAGTTCTCAAGACCGATTGACTTAAAGCCACGAGAGATGTAGGAAGAGCTGCAAGAGGTCCAAGTTCTTAAATCTTCAAAATAGCCAAAGACATTGTAAATGCTTGAACGATTGAAGTTATTGAAACAATTTTGATAGAACCCGCAATTGTAGTCTCCCAGTATGTTAGTTTAAGTGAAAATGGCTTGATCGATCTTATTAATGTAAAAGGAGATGGTTCGATCAGTCTTATTGGTGTTGGAAACAGGACGATTGATGCTGTCAAACAACCATTTATATAGTTTAAGTGAAAATATAGTTTATTTCCATAGGTAGAGGATTATGAGTTTATTGTTTTCCTTGTATAGATGGTTGTAATCTCTATATATTCAATCTCATTAGGTTATCTCAAATACAGAAAAGCTTTCAGCTCCTCTTAGTTGACATGGTATCAGAGCTTCATTGATCCAAAACCGGCATTACCTGTCAGATCCGACTGCCTCTGCTCGTCCTACTCCTCCGCCTCTCTGCTCCCCAGCGTTTTTCGGCCCCTGCTCGTCCAGATCCAGCGCCCCTAACCCTCTGCTCGTCCAGATCCGGTGCACCTGAGCTCATCCGACCCCTCTACTCGTCCGATCCGGCGCACCTGCCCTCGTCTGGCCCCTCTGCTCGTCTAATCCAGTGCTCCTACCCTTTTGCTCTTCTGCTCATCCAGATAAAGATCCAGATCCAGCGCCCCTCTGTTCAAAATCCAGCGCTCCTCTGTTTCAATCCAAATCCAGCGCCCCTCTGTTCCAAATCCAGCGCTCCTCTGTTTCAATCCAGATCCAGATCCAGCGCCCCTCTGTTCTAGATTCAGATTCAGCACTCACTGTTTCACATTCAACGCCCCTCTGTTCCAATCCATCTTTTCTCGAACCAGAGCCCCTGTTGCTGTTGCTATTCCATCAGATCCAGAAACTGCAATCCCTTGGGTATCTCCTGTTATACAGTACATATAAGACCTTCTTCTGTGCTTTCCATTACTTCAGATCAATTGACAAATCACGTACAGAGGCCCCACGTTGTAGTTTTGATGGTACCAACTATTCTCTATGCGCCATCCATTTTAAGAATTTCCTCAAGGGTCGTGGTTTGTGGGGACTACTGGATGAATCTGTTACTATCTTCACTTCCACAGATGCCGACAAATTAGTTGATTGGGAAATGAACAATGGACGGATTATTACTTGGATTCTCGATTCGGTCGATCATTGTTGGCCTCACACTTCATCGCACTGCTAAGGCGATGTGGGAACATCTCAAGATGATTTACCAATAGAGTAATGTGGCCCGGTTATACCGCGTGAAACAGGATCTCATTAACCTTACTCAGGGTGATGACAGTATTCAATCATTTTACTCCAAAATTGTCACAATTTGAACAGAGATGGCTATGATGAATTTAACATTTTCTCATGACTTTAAAATATTCTAAACTATGCGCGAGAGTGCGCAAGTTCGTCAATTCCTTATGAAGCTATGTCCAGAATTCGAGCATTGTCGGGCTGCTCTCTTGAACCGTAGCCCTACTTCTTCATTGAATTCGATTATTAATGATTTATTAGCTGAGGAACAAAGACTGAAAGTTCTCTCTCTTCCTTCCTCAACTCCGGGCTCATTTGATATTGTAACGCCCCGATTTCTAAAACCCGAGTACGAGTCTCATTTTCAGAAATTCGGGAGTTTATAAATCAGAGAGACAGCGGAATGTAAACTCAGAGTGCAATAGCCAAAAGAAGCATGCATATTCATGAGAGCCCAAAATTTGACCCGCTCAGCTGGGGGTTTTAGTTACAAAATTCCTAAAAGCTTCCAAAATATTAATCCACTGAAAATAAAATATAGAGCTACTGATTAACACCATACTGACGCCCTCTACATCCGTCCCTGCATGTTCTGTACAGTTGGATAGTTGATGAATGAGTGGCCAGCTCAGTGTGAATTCCCCTCAAGATTACACATCTCTGCCTTAGTAAACATAGTTAAAAGGAAAAACAAGTAGTAATCCAAAACAGGAAATAGGCAGTTTTTATTAGATGGATGCATGAATGCACATCGGCCTGGGGATGCACATCCAGCCGGACTTGGGCTCGTCACTCATGCAAATCATCGACCTGGAAAAATCATCCAGTCGGACAGGGGTCGATAGTCGATGGTCTGGGAGCTAGCGAAACGATGCCCCAACAACTTCGAGGTATATGCTACAGCATCCAGAATTAGCCATCCGTCATCGCCACTATGCTATGAATGCATGATTAGCCAGCCGTTATTAATCCAATTACAATCAGCCAATTTAAGCAACTCAATGGTCACTGTGGGGGGCTTAACACCCAGTGTAGGCCGACAGCTCGAGCACAGTGTCCCATTACCACCATCCAAGGCTCATGAGGTCCTCTACCTTGGAATGTTCTAATAGGATACCTTGATCAAAAAGTTCAAGGTCCCTATTTCCCACACATTTGTCTAATTACATTTCAAGTGTGACTCGTATAAAATCATGGTATCCTCCATGTGTAGCATAAAAAGGTTACGTACAGAAGCAAGTCATGACAACATGTGACAATATATGACTTCAAATAAGGCATGAAAGGAAGCATCATAAATGAATAACTAATGAGAATATATTACCAAGTCATGTGAATAGTGATCAAGGATTAACTTAGCATGTGGGCAAGTATCACATTAATGGTGATCTAGTATCACTAAGTTTAGCTAATTTAGAAATGAAATGCCCAGGGGGAAAGTCATCACCTATATGGTAGTGTTCTCGAACTTAGCCCGAGCCTTCTTGTGGTCCAAGATTGCTTAAGGAATTTCCTGAAATTATGGTTCATATTTGTCAGACATTTCTATGGCTTTGTACAGAAGTTCAAAAGGGGTAATGATCTCTACTGTTGGACCCCACAAGGCCCATCATGATTTTTTTTTTTTTTCGTACAAGCCGCTCTTGAGGTCACAAGGATTTAGACAAGGGAAAATAATTAATTATCACGTTGATCCCAAAACTTCTGTGACCTGAAAGGTTTCAATGCTGGACATTTGATCTCCACTATGCACTGCGGTCCTCCTGATGGATCTGTTTTATTTTTGTCTCAAACCTTAGGGCAACATAAGTATCAGTGTGGGGCCACTGTCCAGTTATTTGGATGGTGAGGATTACAACATATACATCATGGTGGTCCATCAATGGGCGGATGGTTTAGATCTAACACAAACATTATGTACGGGGCCTCATAGGCTGCTGGTGACATACAACAGTTATGTAACTGGCGTGAGGTATGCCCGCCAAACACACCCACCGTTCAACGCTGTGGATATTTTCATATATCATGGTGGGGTCCACTGCACAGATGGTTGGTTTAGATGAATCACCCATATCAGGGTGGGGTCCACATACATGGCTCACTGCCATAAATACGAGCTCGACAAGTGGATAGACGGCTAGGATGGAGTACGTCCATCAATGGAGCTCTTCCCACGTGGTGTGGCCATCATGGAATATATACATATTATATGTACAGACATATGCTCCTGTTGGGTCCTACATGGATGTGGGACCCCATATAATATTTTATTATATGCTACATGCACTGGATGGTATTCCAGCTAGTCACAATAGGTGGGTCCCACGTAGGGCTACCTCATATATACAATACATGTATATATTATAACAACGTGGGTTCCACATGGGTGTGGGGCCCACATATTATTTTATTATATGTAATATGTAATGGAGAGAGACTCCATATAATCACAACAGGTGGGTCCCACGTGGGGTCCACCATAACATATATAACTTTATATATATGTACTATTTTCTTATTATATTATTATATGTTATTTATGATTACCATTATTTTATTATTATTATTATTATTATTATATTTTTTTATTTCTTTTTTTTAATTTTTTTTCTCAATATGTAAGGCAAACTGCCCAGGGCCTGACGTCCTTTGATGGACGGCCTGGGTGATCCACGTCACCAAGGTAGGGCTACGTACATGGCCCACCAATCGTGGTAGGGTGAGGTCCACCTGCTGACGTATGGGGCGGCCTACCAGCACTTGCACAGAGCCCATAATTCGGGCATTCCATCGGTTTTGGGTGAGGCCCACCTGCATTTTGGTGAAGCCCACATGCAATACAGCTCCCTTGCAACGTGCTTTGGGCTGTCCCCCAACAAATAACGTGAAATAGCCTCTATTGCAGGCTATTTTGGAGGCCTCTCCCACCTCATTTTTCAGCTCAAACACGGCCCGTTTTACGCTCACGTCGACGCCTAAATGGTGGCATGGTGGTTGCCGTCTCTTTTAGCCAAGAAAATGGCCGAAGCGGGGCGTTTTCTTTCTGGTTTCCGGTCTAATTTTTTTGGGACATGCAACAACTTAACAGAGTCCATTTGTAGGTCATCCAAGGACTGAGCTTCAGTCCCCCAGCTACAGGCCATTCCCACGCCATTGTTTGGCTCCAAACAAAGCCTTCACTCAGGTTTATTTTTTGTCTTAAAACGTAGGGCATGTTTATCTTCAAAACAGAGTTTGTTTCTGGCTTCATGAACGGTCCCTGGTAATGGGTGTTTTTCAGCCATGAACAGGTGTGGGTAAAGTGTGACGGGGCCTTGGTTTTGGGTTTATCTTTAGAGAGAAAATGAATGGAAAAGAAGGTCTCACCTCCAACAGATGGGTCCGACCCGAACTTGGGTTAACACACACCCACCCACCACCCTCACCTACTTCTTCTCTTTCTCTTATTTCTCTCTCAGATGGTGTTGCTGTGGTCCCACACTGACTCGGCTCGGTCCGATTTTCACGGACTGAGTTGGGGCAGTGTGCTCCAAGCTCACCAAGGATGCTCTCGTTCTCTCTGTTTTCTCCCTCTCCCTATTTTGTCTCTTTTCTCACCTTGTTTCCTTCCTTTCAGTGAGGGAGCTAAAGGGCAGAAATGCTCATTTTATAGGCAAGGATGGGGACCTTCAATGGCTGTGTCAGCCTTTCGCCGCCGGAAATGAAGACCTTCGACGGTTGTGTCAGCCTTTTGCCGGCGGAATGGAAATCTCATTTAAGGTTTTCTCAGCCATTATCGGTTATGAGGGGACTCTCCCCAGCTAGTTCGTTGTAGACCTCAGTCCTCTGGATAGGGGGGGTGGTGGCTTGCCTCTCACGCCACCGGATGGTTCCTCTCTCTTAATCATATCCGCTAGGGAATGGACGGTTGGGACACAAATCCTAAGTCCCTATGCGTGGGGCCGGATCGCTATATTGTTTTTGCCGGGCAGACCCCATGAAGAAGATGGACGGCTTGGATCATCCGGAAAATGGCTATGGTGGCCCACTTAAAGCTCAAAGGCCAACGTTTTCAAATAAGGTATTGGTGGGAATGGTTTTGAGAATTTTGTATTTGAGTTCGGTCAAACACTGTTTGACCACAAGTGGCCGTCCAGCGCTCATCGTATACTAGTGTTTGGGGTGTATATGCACCTAGCTTTGGGGGCTCATCACGACTCTAGTGCTTGATCCGCCCAGCTTAACTGTCTTGGGGACTGATCATAAGGGTCCCGACCCAGTTTGGGGCGGGGCCGAGGCCCAGGTGGGTCGTGTCATGCCTTTTAGGGCTGAATTTGGCCCGAATGATGTGATCTGTTGGTCAATGGAGTTCAATACTTGTTTTCAACGGTTAAATATGTGTCTTCAACGCAGAGATACCCTGTTGGCTATATGCTGACTCTCAGGGATTTGGTCCTTGAAATAATGCCAACACAAGTTGTCTTAAAAATTAATCTAGCTTAGGTTATTTGATCATGCTTACCTCTTTGATTTGTGTGGAGCGTAAGTTGAGTCTCTCGAGTCGTGGTAGATGGTCTCAATGCTGCTTGAGAAATCTTGCCCTGGGCATGTTAAGTTAAGTTGTTAGGTTGACGGGTCCCAAGTTTTAATAATTGTGGGTTTAAAAAGGTAACACCCGAGTATCAGAGGTACGAAGTGTTACAGATATGGTGCTTGCTGTGTCCACCACTCCACTAACACGTGGTTCTGGTTCCTCTCTTTTAACTTGTCACAGGTGCAACAAAGTGGGTCATGTTGTCGCTCAATGCAAGGAATGATGCGCTTATTATCGACGGACTGGTCATGATATTCAGGACTGCCGTACATGTGACTATGCATCTTCTTTCGGCTGTGGACGTGGTGGTCGTAGTCGTGGCCGTAGTCGTACTCTTTCTGCTACTGCTGCCACTATTTCTTCTGAGCCGTCTGTTAGTGATTCTGCATCTATTGTTTCTGTTGAAGGTCTTTCATCTCCGTTGACTATTGCGATGCTCCAGCAAATTGTTCAGGCCCTTTCTGCGGCCGGTATGTCAGGTATATTCCCATCTTCTGCATGGTTCTTCGATTCGGGTGCTTCCAATCATATGACCGATGATGTATCCCATCTTCATGACACTCCTCCCTACACTGGCAATCAGACTATTTCTACTGCGGATGACACTAGATTACTTATTCAATCCATTGGATCATTGACTTTCACTCATTCTGCTCATCTCCAGTTCACCCTTCATGATGTGTTTCATGTCCCTAATCTCTCCTCCAATTTAATTTCAGTTGGTCAACTCGCATTCAATAACTGTTTAGTCATATTTCTTCCACACTATTATTTTGTGAAAGATATTGCAATGGGTAAGGTACTTGGGACGGGTAAGCGACATGGTCATCTGTACGTGCTGGACTTTGATCCATTTGTTATTCCGGCTCGTTGTTTCTTTTCTCCATCTTCATCAGATATTTGTTCGGCAAATAAATTGTGAAAACTGTGACACTTTCGCCTGGGTCATCCACTTTCCAATTGGTTATTTCAGTTAATTTCGTCTGACATGTTAGGGAATATTTCTCTTAATAAAAATGATTTGGATTATTCCTGTTCTTCCTGTTATTTTTCAAAAAGTTAAGTGTATTCCTTTTTCTCTAAGTACTACAAAATCATCTTCTATGTTTGAACTTGTGTATATGGATGTCTAGGGTCCTTCACTAATTATGTCTCTCTCTGGGTTACGATACTATATTATATTCATCGATGATTTCACACGTTACACTTGAATTTACTTTCTGCAATCGAAGTCACAAGTTTTTGAAAAATTCAAGTTATTTCACTTTATGGTGGAGACTCAATTTCGGGTTCCAGTTCAAACCCTCTGCTCTAACTTAGGAGGGGAATATCTCTCAACCAATTTTTGCATATTTCTTCAAGGTTATGAGATTATTCATCAGACCACCTGTTCTGATACTCCACAACAGAATGGGGTGGCTGAACGAAAAAATCGTCATATTGTTAAAATTGCCAACACCCTGATGGTGGCTATGAGTGTTCCTCGCTCTTTCTGGACGGAAGCAATGTTACATTTCGTCTACTTGATTAATCGGATGCCAACTAAAGTTCTGAATAGTAAATCTCCCTACTTTGTTCTCATCGGCTTACGTCCTACATATTCCACATTTCGTGTTTTTGGTTGTATCTGTTATGTTCACCTGATTTCACGTGAACGTAACAAACTATCTCCAAAATCGGTCAAATCTATGTACTTAGGATTTGGGGAAACTCAGAAGGGTTTTCGATATTATGATTTGATTTCTCGTCGTGTTCGGGTTTCATGACATGTTATTTTTCTTAAACACATTGCCGACATTCTCACCAAGTCCCTCACTTCTACACGTCACTCTTTTCTAGTTGGCAAACTATTACTTGTCGATGACCAGCATTAGTTTGAGAGGGTATGTTAGACAACTCACATACCTTGTATAGTTTATTTTCATAGGTAGAAGATTATGAGTTTATTGTTTTCCTTGTATAGATGGTTGTAATCTCTATATATTCAACCTCATCGGGTTGTCTCAAATATAGAAAAGCTTTCAGCTCCTCTTAGTTAACATGGTATCAGAGCGGAAGGTCCTGTGTTCGAATCTCGAGAGCAGCAGATATGCCTCGCTAAAATATTATTCTCCCATAGGAAACCAGGAAAATCAGGTCCGGCTCAGTGACCGGGAAATCAAGCCCGACCTATTTATGGTGTGAGTGTCCCTCCACCCTTGTCAGTATGTTCCCGTGTGCAGTTCCACCCCACACGTGCAAGGGGGTGTTGAAGTCATGAAATCCCTTGATATACATTGATACACCACACTCTGACAACTTGATTAAGTTGTCAGAGTGTGGTGTATCAATGTATATCAAGGGATTTCATGACTTTAACAGATGCGACCGATGTTTTCTTTGATTGCGTCCTCCTCCAAACAGGAGACGACCGGCTGAGGTACAATCGACTTTTTAGTACCTTGATCCTTTATTTCTTATCGCCCACAAGTTTCTCCACTCACAACAAAGAAGGAGAGACCCGTGCGATGATTGACTCATGGGATCCATTAACTAAGGTCTCATAGTAATTTTTTCACAAATGGTAAAATGAACATAATTGTTGGGGATAATTGAGAATGAGAGAAAGCATGAAAGCAAAGCTCACAAAGTCGAAATTATTACGGATGGTATGTAACATACTGACCAAATCTACAATTGGCCGATAATTTGGAGGTTGGTTGTAGGTTTAATGAATGAACGGACGAGGGATGCCTTAGGCCAAACTAAGCCGATGACGAGCAAAGAGATTGGGACAATATTGCTCAATTCTAACCTTGGCATTGACACCTGAATCTACTATACTACCATATGGAAGATCTTTGCAAATAAAGTAGTTTTTTCAAGTCTGATCTATGAGACCGACCATTTCAATATTGTTGGACTCATATTTTTGTGTGAATTAGGTCAGACCAAATTTTTTATCATTAAACATACAAAAATAACAGTTGGATTTATTGACGTAAATAAAATTAAAGAAATTCATGTACTCGACGAAAGAATAATAAATTTTAGGGCAAATGTTATTGCAATGAGCGAAAGAAGCAAATTAAAAATAAGTGGGAACAAGTTTAACATGCCCGCCGAAATAGTGAAAACCTTTGGTGGTCGTTTCAAACATACTTTTATATAATCGGCCGAACACATATATGGTAAGGGTAAACTAACGTCCTTGGGCAAATGCCTCCGCAAATGAATGTATTCATTCATTTTTTGAAGAGTGCTTACACAAAGTAAAAATTGACATATCTATATCATGAGAAAAGTCGTGTACTCTCGATCATAAACTTCATCATGAGATTTGCGTTGGGTAACCATGAAAGTGAAATAGGTTTTGCTAGTTTTGTCTGGAATGACGAATGACTGTTTATCCTTCAGGGTAAAACTTGGATAAATAAGCTCATCAAAATAGAATGTATTAATCGATCGACTTAAAAAAGTTAAGGCTGTTGCAAGGAGAAAAGCATTGGATCGATATACGTGTAAAAAAGGCTGATATGATCATATATACTAGCCTGTTTCCATGTGTCACCATGTTATACTTTTATACGTGTATATTATTATGCCATACAATTTTTTTGTTTCGCATACGATCTCGAAGATCTGAAAGCTTTGGTAAGATATGAGAAATGATCAAATTGAATGAGTAAAACTTCATCAGAGCACCTTAAGAAACATGACTCTATTTTTCGAAGTTGTTCATGACTTCAGGATGAAAGGCCAAACCGAGTGTTAAGTATGCTTTATTCATTTCAATAGGAGCATTGAAGAGGAGGTCATCGACGACTCTTGGAGAAAGGACATCTAAATCCTTCATGAAGGTCTCTTGGTGGAGAGCTGGAATTGAAAAGCAGGAAGGTGCTTCCATGGTGATCGAAGGAAGATATGGCAAAGAAATAAGTAAGGGTGAGAAAGAAGAAGAGGTGCAAGAAGGCAAACATCAGTCATGCGTACTGTTTATATATCGACCACGACATGTGTGCACTAACAAATAGGCAATCATGACTCCTAGTACAAGACGATTGTGTGCAACATGTCACGAGGACAACCGATATATTATAAGTAAGGACCATCATTCAATTTAGCATCAATCGAGTGAGTCAACGGGGAATTGACATGTGGATGAACAATCATTTGTACCAATTGCATTGGGTAACCAAACAATGTTGATTTCACCTTTTACCCAAAGGTGAAACAATGTGTTGGGGAGGGGGGGGAGAGGCAATGTTGTACCCTATTTATGACTATTCCAGGAAAAAGACAATGGGGAGGTGGCATGTGGCATTACACGAAAGATATGAGGCGTGTAAAAAGATTTTTTATATATAAATATTTGGATTTTTTTTGCACAATCATAACTGGTATCGATTTAATGCTGCACGTCATCAGGTGACCAATAAAGTAATGTGGCTAGGGCATCCAGTAGCAAAACGCGATCAAATAACAGACCATGATCGAGAAGAATAGAGCTTGTCCGAGAGAATATGAACAATCAAAATGAGAAATGTAACTGGAGAATGATCTAGAAGACGATGCCTCGGTTGCTATAATCGTCCAATAAAGAAGAGAAACATTTGAAGAAAATCTACATAAGAAATCTATAAATAGTATGAAGATTAACATAACAAAACACACAACCAAATCCAATAAAATAAATTGAATCTATCAATTTATCTTAGCCCAATCTATCTTAAGATTAGTGATCATCTAGTAGCGGTGGTTTTTTAATTGTAATATGAGTTTATGCTCATATGCTGGACTCGATTCTTATCAAATACAAGGAGTTCTTTCAAAAGAAGCATTCTTGCAGTTGTTCTCGGTGATTGTCTGTAAGTTTTTCCCTTCGTGTGATTGAACCAATACACTGAAAGTCCTTTCTTATGAAAGATAAGGCACAACTCATCTTTAGAAGAAGAACCCCACCATCATAATATCTCTTGATAATTATAGATATTACGCGCGTGGCTCCGTAGGTGACCGATCTCATTAGATTCGGTTATATACAATTAAATTTGACATATCTGCCTATTTTAGTAATTGAGGTCAAAATTGATCACTTTGAATCGAGCCAGCCGCTATATCAATTATGACACATCCACACACACTGCATGTGACATAAAACAAACCCAGTGTCAATAGATCCAATTTTCAAATAAACCAAGTTAGGAAGCAACCATGATATGACGCACGCCATTAAAACCTTACCAGGGTCCATCCTGATGTTTATTTGCCATCTAACATAGTTACAAGGTCACACATACCTTAGATGAAGGGAAAACACATATTTCATATAGATCAAAAACCTCTATGTCATCTAAGAAGTTTTTAATGGTGGGAGTTCAATCCCCACTGTGTGGTCTGTGTGGTATACTCATCAGGGGATGTAACTCACTTTTGGGCTCATATCTTAAAATGATACGGAAAAATACGGATAAATGGCGTAGATAATATCCATATACCACAGTGGGCCACATAGCCCTGCATGGACCAATTCCGTTTGGGGGCAGGACGAAATCTGCTTCCTTCTTTTCTCTCCTTGTTCTGTTTGTATATGTTGCACGTGCCACACCGTTGAGATTGTTGACCGAGCTCTAGCGGATTGCGTAGTGAGTAACTCACTACGCTTATATTCATGAGGTCCACCATGATTTATGTATCTAATCCGCTCCGTTCATCAATTTTATCAGATAATTTTAGGGCTTGATCTAAAAAATGAAGCATATAAACTATTCAAATGGACCACACCACATGATAAAGTTGAATTGAACGTTTACCATTGAAAAATTCTTGAGGGCCATAGAAGTTTTGGATCAAGCTTATATTTGTGTTTTCTCTTCATCTATGTTGATCTTATGAAAGGTTGGATGACAAATAAACATCACTGTGGGGCCTAGAAAGGTTTTAACAATGGAAATCATTATCCTTACTGTTTCCTGTGGTATGATCCAATTGATCTTTGGATATTCTTCAATTTTGGGGCTCAACCTCTTAAATTAGATGAAAAAAAATGGATGGATGGTGTATACAGACAACATACATTCAAGGTGAGCTTAACTGAGTTTACTTAGTACGATAAGTACGCAATCCGATTTCACTAAAGGCTACCCACGACACGTTTGACTCCACAACCCCTTATTACAGGAGGCTGGGATCCATGTAGACGCGAGCCTGGCCGAAAACTCATGGCAGCCTACACATCAGGTGGACCACATATGTGCCGAAGAATAGATAGTTTAGATATGACAGGACAGTACAAATGCGAAGCACGTGTGGAGAATGTGATAGAATGCCTGGCATTACACGGAGATTACACGTGGCAAGCGTTTTCAAATCTCAATTGTCCAAATAGTAGGACCCAGTGCAGATGATTATCATACCAAAATCTATGCAGAATTGATCCTAACTGGATGTTTAGTGGACATCTATGGATGGTAAAAACATGAAGAGCCATGGACCGTCCAATTTCATGTATCCGTTACTTAGAGATCATGACTGTGTAATCAACCGGGTTTTGTGATGTGACCAACCCCAATGGGTCCCACTATCAGGACGATTCTTATTTCAGCCACATTTAAGGCGTGTTTGGACAGGCAAATCCTATGGGATTGGATTGTATTACGGTGGATTGCACCCTTTTCGAGAAATTACTAACTGCGTCAGTGGATTGCTTGCAATCCCATAGTATTCAAAATCCAGCGAGTCACCTGCTAGGATGTTTGGACGGGCGGATGGGATTTGCCCTATCCAGCCCCTGTTATGTTTGGACGGGCATGTGATTGCAACATATCCCATATGATACACCAGAATCGTTCCTATTGGTGTGACCAATAGGAATCTTTGATCAGATCTATATTTAGTATTTATGGTTTAAATATGGGTTTGCACCTGATAGATGGAGTGGATTTACATACATATACACAGTGGGCTCCACTTGGGTTTTATATCATCTGCCAGGAAACATGTGTGCATCTCTGCGAGAAATACCACCAATCCCATGAGAAATCCACCAAGGAAATCCCAAATCCAGCACGGAATCCATCCAAATCCACCCTCCAATCCCATTCTTCTTCACTCCTACGCCGCCCAAACATACCTCAATACAGACGCTGCTGGATTCAAAAAACCTATCCATCCTAATCCCTTCCAATCCCATCCAATATGCCCGCCAAACAGGCCCTTAGGGCGTGTTTGGGGCAGTGGGATTAGAATGGATTAGGTGGGATGGGATTCAAAAAACATAATTATTACCCATGGCAGGGATTGTCCCCTGTTGCCATGGGATAAGATTAGGGTTGTACACGAACCGGGCTAGCCCGATTAACTTGCTCGACTTAGCTTGAAAAAGCTCGACTCGGCCCAACTTGGAACTGAGTTCGGGTCGGGACAGGCTATTTTCTTCGGCCCAAAACTGAGTTCAGGTAGGTTCCAGTTCGGCCCGAAACCCGACTCGACCTGGCTTGACTCGACATATATATATATATATATATATATATATATTCTAAATTCTTACCTAGTTACCCTAACCATTTACAGCAATCCAGGTCGTCCAAATCGTGAGTCCCTTTATATATGGACCAAAGTCTTAAAAATCTATGACAAAAGCCTTTCCCAAAAATCAAGGTCGTTCAACTTACCTGCCAAAGCCCTTCCCATGGAATAGATGAAGCAGAGTAAAAAAATCAAGGACGTCCAAATCGTAGGTCCGAAGCTGGGCCGAACTCACCCAATCGCTGACCGGGCTGGGTTCGGGCTGGACAAGTTGGCCAGGTGACTGGGCCGAGCCGGGTTCGAGCTGGTTTGGCTAGTGACCGAGCCGGGCCGGGTTGAGCCCAGTTTGACTCGGTTCGGCCGATGTACACCCCTAGATAAGATTAATGCGATGCTTTATTGGTAATACGGTGGTACATTAAGTGGATATACCCACCATCATTTGAAATTATTAAGAATAATGCACGTGTTATATCTAAACTGTTCATTTGTTTTGTAACCTCATTTTATGGCATGGGCCTAAAAATGAGGTAGATCCAAAACTTATGTGGCCCCAAATAAGTTTTCAACCGTAAGTATTCAATCCCCGTTGCTTTCTATGGTGGGGTCCACTTGAGCTTTAGATTTACCTGATTTTTTGGCCCATGCTCTACAATAATCTCCAAAAATGGGTGGACGGTGTGGATATAGCCCACACATCATGGTGGGACCTACACAACTTGCTAACATTGAGTGAAATTGGCACAGGACCCAATGCAATTCCATCAACTGTAATTCCAAGCTTTTCCATTCTTCCCAAATATAGAATGGAATTGGCACAGGACCAGATGAATCCATCCCACCTAATCCCTTCTAATCCCACTGCGCAAACACGCCCTTAACGAGTCTGGTAAGAGAGCATCCACGAGCAGCCCAGTTGGGTTGAATGTCATGTACCGGAACAGTTCCCAGCCTATGCAAGGCCCACCCTCATGAGAACACCTGATAACATAGGGTGATCCGTCACTTTTGCAGCAAAGTCCTTATCATTAAGGACCGTCCATCTAGTTGGCCCTATCGCGTTTAGCTTATATGATCCTGACCATAGAACCATGGCCTCTCGCCAAAGGCACGAAGAACGGTGACGGCTAGATTGCCTGCTTGTGCGAACTTAAAAAACGGGTAATCCATGATGGGACCCGCTAGATGAACGATCCCAATTGATACATCACCATACTTCATGTGCTGTGGCTCGTCGCTAGACCACGCACGCTCGGACCGTGCAATAAGCCAGACAGACGGCCTGGATATATCACACGCGTGACACGGAGCCACGAGCCAGGGGCGCGTAGGGGGCATTTCAGTACAAGACGTGGATTAGCTATTGATAGGTTGAGCAGCGAGCTCACTACTCAAGTGACGTCAGCAAGTTCTGTAGCCCCACCATGACACCATGATGCATGTGTTTTATCCGCACCATTTCAGGTCATGATCCAAAGAACGAAAGAACGAGGCAGATCCTAAGGCTATGGACCCACCACATAAAACAGTGGAGAGAGTGACACGCACGTTGAAACCTTCCGACATGATGTTTGTTTGAGATTCAACCGGTTCATGTCTTAACCCAGACACGAAAGAAGGGAAAACACAAATATAAGCATGATGGAAAACTTTTGTGGCCATTAGAGCTTTTTAATGGTGGGCGTCACTCTCCCCACTGTTTTCTGTGGTGGGGTCCATTGAAGCCTTGGATCTGACTCATTCTTTATATCATGCACTAATATGATCTTTTCAAATGGGTGAATGGTGTGGATACAAAACATACATCATGGTGGGCTAAAATTGTTAACGTCATTAGCGAAGCCTCCGTACTCCTGTCAGCAGCTAATCCACGGACGCGGATTTCCTGCGAAGGCCCTCCGCAGGAATTTCATGCACTGGGAACCCAAGTGCGGCCCACCCTGATGTTTGTTTGGAATCCACCCTATCCATCGGTTTTGTGAGCTCATTTTAGGCTATGAGAGTAAACTTGAACAGGATACATGACTCAAGTGGGCCGTACAGAAGGAGAAGGCGGTTATGGAAATTCGTACAGTTGGAAACCTTCCTGGGTTCTAAATTGATGTTTACATGCCATCCATACTGTTAATAACGTCATTCATACCGGGATGAACTGAAAAAACAAATATTAGAATGATTCAAATCTTTTGTGGCCCACGAATATTTCAACTATCGAAATTCAATTCTCACATTTTCAGCCCAATTGAGAATTAGTGACGGTTCATTTTTATCCTCATGTCCTGAAATGAATTCACAAAACAGATGGATGAAGAGGATTTCTTAAAATCATCACAATGGGCTACACTTGGGTTCCCAGTGCAAAAATTGTCTACGAAAGCCCGCGTGCCTAATCTACGTTCTCTTCGGAAGGAGATTGGCTGGTGTACCACACACCAGATATATAGCTGCTGTAGCCTGTATGTACATGTGTCCCAAGATTGTACTAACAGTTCAAAGGAAATCAAAGTTACATGGCCCCACAGTGATGTATTTATTATATCTATACTGTCCGTATCTTTTTAGAGATATTTCAGAGCATTATACAAAAAATTAATCATATGCAAAGATCATGTGGACCACACCACAAATAGCAGCGGAGATAATGATTTTCATCGTTAAACAATTCTTATGGCTCACCGTAACATTTATTTTCCATCCAATCTGTTCATAAGGCTACAAAGACCTAAATTAACAAGAAAAACAAATTTTATACTGATCCAAAACTTGGATGACTCAAAAAAGGTTTCAATGGTATATGTCCAATCCCCTACTATTTTTTGTAGTGCAGTCATCTTTCGTATTTTTCGTCTCAACCTTTAAGATTGGCTCACCAAATGGATGGACAGTTGGGATATAACAGGTACCTCTTAATCAAAACCGAAGTACTTGCTGATATCATTACAACAATTATATAACTGGTGTGAGGTACACCAGCCAATCCTCTCCTCCCTTTTCGCCCTAGAGATTACCTACCACTAACAAAGAGGATGGGGAGCCAAATTGGCTAATGAAGTGAAGTCACCAAAATTTAAGGCCCCACCCTAATATATGTATTGTATCCACACTGTCCATTCATAAACCTTATGGGCCCCACCATAATATATGTATTGTATCCACACAGTACAACCATTTATAGAGATCATTTCAGGGGACGACACAAGTATACCCGTTAACAAAAAAAAGGAGAGTAATTCGGACGGTTGAAACCTTCCTAAGGTCATGATGTTTATTTGATCTTTAACTTGTTCACGAGCTAAAACGGACATTGAAGAAGGTAAAACACAAATATCAGCTTTACCGAAAACTTTTATGCCCTTGGAAGTTTCTAAGGGTCGGTGTCACTCTCCCCACTGTTTTCAAAGGTGGGTCCACTCGAGCTTTGGATCTAACTAATTATTTGGCCAAATGGATGGACGGTCTGGATACAAAACATACACCATGATGGCCCACACAACTCGGTGACGTCACTTCAGTGGCGAGTCTCGCCACTCAACCTGTCAGTAGCTAATCCGCGTCCTTCCCCCTTCTCTCTTCGGACATTTCACCATTTTGTTGAGCTCTCAAATTCCCCGGAGCCCTAATTTTCTGCAATTCCTTTCAATCCATCCCTACCATATCAGAGAAATGAAACCCTAGAATTTCCAAATTCTAGGGTTTTGAGTCCCCGAAAACTTATAAATGGCATTTTCTTCCTCCTCTCATTCTCCTCCGTTTCTCACTCCCACCAAAATTCGCCCTCACTGCCTCCGCTCTGATCCTTCCGTCATCGGTTTTCCAAATCGCTTTCTGAATTTTCAGATCTCAAGGCATAGAAAATCAGTTCATTTCGCTTCTATTGCCGAAAGAACGCTCGAAGCCTCGTCGTCGTCGTCCTGGATTCCTCCAGATGGAAACTCGAGCGATGGCTACGGAGGTTGGTTGTTCGTTGAAATGCCGATCGAGAAGAAGAAAAGAGGTGGTTTTTCAGTCAATTTCTATAATTTTTGTTCCCGGTGAAACACTTTCGTAAAATGCGAAACTGTTTTTTGTTTTTTGCAGAACTGCCGATGTTTCTATTTTCTGGTGTTGCTGCTTCAATTGCAATCGTACTTGCTGCTGTTGCGCATCGTTCCTTTTCATCCAAAGGTGCATGTCAAAAGTCACATGGTTTTTTTTTTTTTTTTGCGGCATATATATATATATATATATATATATAGTGGTTGTTTGTCTTGATCAGTGTTGAAGGAGAATCTTGATGGGATTTTTTTCATTATCATTGTTCTTTTTTTGCTGAAATTTGAATTATCATTCCTTATTATGGTGCGACATGTCATTGGTTTTAATTTATGAAAATGCTCTTGTACAAAAAACGCGCTGCAAAAGTTTGCCCAGAGCAGACATTATCACTCTCCTGTGAAGATTGGATGGTAAACATGAAATGGGTCCCCATGGATCCCTCTGCCTTGTTTGAGGTCCACTATCCGACGGGTCTCCACCACTGCATACATTGTTTTTTAAGATAATATCCTGGAATTCATGAACTATATCATGCCCTTTCCTTGAAGTTAATTTTTTTCCTGGATTGGTAGTTTTAAATATCAGAATGCGCCATATTGTATAATAAAATCATTCAGTCATAAAATACAGTCATCCATACTATTACTGCTACAAGTTAATGCATCAAAAGGAGGTGAAGCTGCAGTGCCATCTCCTATCTCACCAGATTAGGCCATTTGTGAGCTAACTCATTTACAGATATAGCATATATTTTCGGAGACAATGATATCCATTCAATAATTGATCCATTAACCTGCTGTCTGCCTCTATTCTCTCTCAGAGTCAGTTCCTTTTCTTTTTTTCTTTTTCCTTCTATGCTGTATGCAGGATCTTTTGATCTTTCAGTAATATATATTTAGTTATTTGCTCAAGAAAAAAAGTAGCAGCATTTGTGTTGGTTTGTACTCTGTATCATTGATATGTTCCAATACAGCAACATAATATAGGGATGTATTAAAAAAAAACCCCGCAATGTATCCTCAGCTATCACACCAAGGTTAATAATACTAGAATGTATCATTATGGATCTTATCGGGAATGTATCGTAAAGAGTTAATCCAATGATACAATATAGTCAAAGAATATTTTGAACCTTGGTTTGTGCTCCCTGTGGTATTCATTCATGCACTTGTGCTTTTGACAGTGTATAAACTATAAACTGCTTCTGCATTTTAGTTCAATTTCATCACTGATCATTGCACTATGGAATGTGATCATGCCCATGGGTATTTTAGGTTTTAAATATCGATTCAATGCCCCGCTGCATGCCCTGCAAGAACTGTTTACACCAGCCCACTCCAAGGTCCCTGCAATCAGAATTGCATCTGCTGATGTATCTGAGACAATCCCGGAGGATAAATCTTCCATGGGTCATCGAGCGTCTGATACGGCAGAAGAGGACTGCTTGTCAGGTATTCAACATTGTAGCTTCCTTTGAAAACATCCCAATTACACAACTTCTTGGCATTGCCTCATTCCTGATGAGTTTCCATTGGAAGTTTATGACATTGTTTCACGCATATCAATCTGACCAACTATCCTATTTCTGTGTGTTTCTTTATGTACTTTTATCAGGAGAGAAGCAAGAACGTATAATTATTCCAGTTGCTCCAGATTCCACTCAACAGGAAGCTCTCTCAGTTATGAAGAAACTAAAGGTTCTTGCTAGAAGTGTTTTTTTAATCATTCACCAAGCTTCAATTGCATCGTAATTTGTGGGAATTTGCACATATATATTCTTGAGCTTCATTGGAATTGGTGAATGTACTCCTTGAATGAAAAGTTGTTCTGTGTAAGTTTCATCAGAATATGCATGCTTACATGAATAGCAAGTGAAATATCTTGTTGTTGGAGTCTTTGACCTTCCAGAATTTGATATTCCCTTAGCTAACTTGCGAAGAAAAAATAGAGAAGAGATTGACATGTTTTTCTTCAACCAAGTTTGAGGAGACTCAGTAATCATTGCCAATTATAGTTTATGGCTTTGACATTAATTATGGTTTATGGCATTGACATTATGGAATATCGCTGACCCTGGGTGCGAATGATTCTCTACTTTGGTTGAGAGACGAATCGGGCACCTTCATGGTGAAATCCTTGTATGAAATCATTCGCCGAAGATCTCTAGTTTCGGATTGCGGCCACACTGGTTAGGTCTGGACCTATGGTGCCCCGGCAAAGGTAGCAGCCTTTGCTTGGCTTGCGGGCCGAAAAAGAGTGCTCACCATTGATAACCTTTGCAAGCGGGCAAAATTTCTTCCTAACATCTGTCTTCTCTGTGCGAAGGATGCAAAATCAGTCACTCATCTCTTCATGTTCTGCCCTTTCGCAAGTGGGTTGTGGAACAATATTTTGGAAAATTTTAACTTTCCTGGGGTAATGCCTAACTCTAGGGAGGGCCCTTTAATTTTTTTTGAAAGATGTGAAATTTTATTAAAAAAGGCTGCAAAGAACCACCAAGAAACTACAATGAAACTACACAAAGGAAAAAACAGAGAAAAAGAGAACAAAAAGAAGAAAAGAAGATACATTGGCTACAACCCCAACCTCTACCCAGGGCACCAGCCAGATTACGACGCCCAATCCCTAAAAAAGATCAAAACCTTAGAGAACACAACTGCGGAAAAGAGACTATGGTCCCTAAAGATGCAGTTGTTTCTCTCCGCCCAAAATACAGCTAGCAGAAGGCAACACCACTTTTACCAATATCTCCACTAGTCTCCATGTGCCAACAACAAAACAGATGGTCCACATTAGCGGGCATAGCCCATTCCACACTTACTAGGTGAAGGACACTCCACCAGATATTTGTCAAGAAGGGATAGTGGATGAAAAGATGGTCGACCGTCTCTTCGTTCTTGAGGCAAAGGAGGTAGACGCTTGGCAAAACGAATCCTCTTTTGCGTAAATTATGAACTGTGAGGATTCTATTCCCTCATGCGAGCCAACCGAAAGCCACCACCTTCAACGGGATACCATAAGACCAGACTGCTCCAATATGACATTGGGTGGGAGGGTTAACCGAGGACGATATGAAGTTGTAGAAGGACTTTACGGAGAAGATTCTTGAGCTGGACCGCTTCCAAGAAATGGAGTCCTCTTCCAGGGGGTTGAGACGAATTTCTTGCAAAGGAGAGAGCAGTGAAATAAATTCGCTGATCTCTTCATCATTGAAATTCCTTTTAAAGGGAGGAATCCAAACTCCTCCCATCCCATTATGGAAAAAAAAAAAAAACAATCTTTCACAAGGATAAGCTGATTTGGACAAAGAGCAAACAAGAAAGGTTACTAATGCAAGGGCATTTTCACATCGGGCTCGAGTGGGGTGGCCTGTGGGATGCAGGGGCACACTTGAGGTGGGCAACATGTGTGAGGTGGGCCCCACCTGTGGGAGGCGGGTGGCTTGTGTGAGGCGGAACCATGTGATGTGGGGCCTACGAGGGGGTTCAACCAATGACCTAACCTATGGGATGTGGGCCCTGGGCTAGATAAAGGAATCGATTTGCCACACTCTATCGGTTCGAGCTTTTAGAGCAAGTTGTTAGTTGTACTGCGTCAAAGTGGTATCAGAGCAGGGGGTCTCGTGTTTGAGACTGCTTACCAAGGGTGATTAATATAGGGGCATTTTGACGCTAGGCTCCTTACTAGGCGTGATTAATGCATGGGCATTTTCACACCGGGCTCGAGTGAGGTGGCTCGTGGGATGCGGGGGCACACTCGGGGTGGGCGGCCCGTGTGAGGCAGAACCCATGTGACGTAGGGCCCACGAGGAGGGTTCGGCCGATGACCTAACCCATGGGATGTGGGGCCTAGGCTATGAGATAAAGGAATTGATTCACCATGCTCTATCAGTTCGAGCTTTTTTAGCAAGTTGTTAGTTATCCTGCGTCAGTTACGCCTCCACCAACGTAGAAGGGTCACACCAATGGTCTAGCCAGAACCGAATCTTGTTTCCATTACCAAGGGAAATATCAATGGTCTAGCCAGAACCGAATCTTGTTTCCATTACCAAGGGAAAAGCGAATATTTTCGCGAATGGAGGCAGATAGCTTTGCAATATTCTTCCAAAGAAACGGGGCTTTGTACATTGCCAAATCATTTGTCCACCAACCAGAGGGGGGTGAGCCATATTTAGCTGCAATGATTTGCCTCCATAGGCTGTTTGGCTTGGTTCCGAGTCACCAAATCCATTTGCCAAGAAGAGCTCAGTTGACAATCTCAAGATTTTTGATATTTGCACCCCTTTCACTATGAGGACACTTCCTTCCATTTGAGCAAAGCAAACTTGAATGAAACACTATTCTCTTGGCAAAAAAATTTCCTATTAATGCTGTCAATCTTGGAGATAACTGACTTGGGGCAGATGAGACCATGGCCGTGAAACAGAGAGGACATCGGAATGGCGTTCAGGGAGGGCCTGTTCTTGTCCTGGAACATCAGAATGCCAGTTGATAACGTTAAGGTCAGATGGAGACTATCCTTGCTCGATATCTTATGGCCCACCTGGGATGAGAGGAACAACCGCTGCTTTAGGAATGTTAGTGGGTCTACTTCGGCAGCATCTCAAAGGTCTTTTTGTTCATCAGGGAGTGGGACCCTGATTAGGGGTTTCTGCTGCTTTTCTTTCGTTTTTCTGTTTACCGTTTTTCTGTTTGTATTCTTTGTCTTCGGGCATTCTTTAATCAAATCCTTTGCCTTTAAAAAAATAATAAATAAGTAAATAATAAAAAAATAGCCAGTACTTCACTTTTTTAACTTTGCAGTCTGTACATGGATTGTGGATGAGATTATGAGGGTTGGATAAATAGTGGCTGTTTGTTTTTCCTTGAACTAGCCTTTCGCTGTCCCAGAAGTTAGATCAATCACAGTTAAACTTGTTTTCTGTTCAATTGTCCCCCTCATTCTTTAAATGTATTCATATTCAAATGAATTCAGCTGTTCCCTTACTTTGTGTGGCCTTCTATCACACTGCCACATTTAAAATGACCTCTCTCTCTCTCTCTCTCTCTCTCTCTCTCTCTCTCTCTTTAAAATTATTTTTTAAATGACCTCTTGAGGCTTGATGATTGGTAAAGGTTTGACAAATTGAAATTCCACTTGATAAACTGGTTGTCAGTTGACTCAAACAGTTTCTCAAGATTTTGTTTGTTTCAGGCAAGTGCTTCCTCAATCCTTGTAGCCTTTTGTTGCTTTCAATGGAGTTTCTTGAGTGCCTGATCCACTTTTGAGTTTCTGATCTTTTAGTTGAATTATACCAAAACCATATTGCTTGGAAACTTGGTGCATGGCTTGATTGAGTCAAGTTGCCTCAGCTGAGTTTTGAGCCAACTCATTGAATTTTTAAATCATGGATAAACTAGGTTTTCAAAATTGTGCATTTTATTCTCTTACTGAAATTTGAATCAGTTAGAAACAGTGGAAGTTATAAACATGTAAAAAGAACAATTTAAGTGTTCTTCTCAGTTTATATCCATTTTAGAATGGAAGTTATAAACATGTAAAAAGAACAATTAAGTGTTCTTCTCAGTTTATATCCATTTTAGAATGGATTCCACTGAGCACCAGAACAATCTGGATCTGATAGAAAGAAGCTGTTAGTTTTCGATGAAGTATAAAATCATAATTATGGAGCTTCTGCCCCATTCTGAACATGGGTTCTTAGTTGGTTTTCAAATGTACAGATCATTGACGACGATGTTAAGCCCGAGGAGTTGTGTACAAGGAGGGAATATGCAAGATGGTTAGTTAGAGTGAACTCTTTGTTGGAAAGGTAACTGGTGAATGAGGCATTAAACAATTTTATTTTATTTTTTTGTCCTGACAAAGTAAATCACTTGAAGTTATTATATATTCTGAAATCAATAATTCTTGTATAGGAATCCAAAACACCAAATAGTCCCATCTATGTTAATTGCTGGTTCTACAGTTACTGCATTTGATGATGTGAGTGTTGGAGACCCCGATTTGTGGAGCATTCAAGGTAATCCAGTTTGATAATATCTATGATTTAGAAGTTCATGCGTAAGCAAAGGTATCTGAACTCTTGATTACATGAACTTGCAATCAAAAGCACTTGCCGAAGCTGGTGTCGTAGCCAGCAAGTTGTCTGTGAAGCACTCTAGCTTTCAGGACATGGATGGCTCAAAGGACCAAGGGAGGGTTGTTTTTCTCCCAGAAAGGTAGTACTGTATTCTGTCCTCTGAGCAGGATTTTTCTACCTTAAACAATAGTTAGGTAGTAATGTGGAGTTGTTGATATTGCTTGCTGTTGCAGTTTTATATCACGGATGGATCTGGTAGATTGGAGAGCCAAGTTAGATTATCCGCGCATGGCTGGAATAGAAGAAAAGGTATCCAAAATAGCAGACAAGGTTCTGTTGAATTGTTTTGTTTGGATTAATAACAACTATGTAGTTTCACTGATATTTATGCAGTACTTTGCAGTGCTTAAAACCTGACTTGTTTACAGTCCAGATGTTAAGGAAGAAAGTGGGTTTTATGGATGTGGCTCCAGATGCATCGCCAGAACTACTCATGGATTTGCTTGGTGGTGACAGGAGTATAGCTAGAAAAGTGTTTGGTATTCCACTCCCCTCTGTATTCCTCTCTCTCTATCTCTCTCCATGATGTTTCTCTCACTACTAGATAAAGCCAGGTTGACTCAAAACTCATTCAAAACCCAACTTGCATTAATACTGTGGTGGCAAACTGGTCTTGTCCTAGGCACCCAAAGCAAAATTTGACTTGCCTTTGACGTGGGTGCTTTATGGAAAAAGCTATAAGTTGGTTCCTTGAATTCTTTGAGTTATTTGTTTGATTTTGGGTTATATGTGCTGTTTGGTTCCGATGTTTTGTTAGTGACAGTATATACTTAATTTTGGAATTTGGAAGCATCGTATTTACCTATGAAAAAATATTTCTCAAAGCGATCATTAAAAATAAAAATAAAAAATCCTCAAACATGATATCCTTCAAATGTTCCCCCCCTGGCGATGAGCAAGTATTATCCCAAAGGGATTTGCTATTGCATTCAAACCACGGCAAGATGGGTGAGATGCCATGAGGAAGCCCTCCTCTTGCAGCCCTTCCTGCCACCATGCCATGATCAGAGGAAGTCCCCCATTTGAACGTGGCATGAATCAATGAGCTTAAAGAAGTTCCGCCAAATCTTCAACATGGAGGAATGGGCAAGAACAGATGAGCCACAGTTTCAGCATCCCTAATGGCAGAAAAATGCAACCACTTGGGATTATCATCTTCCTACTCAAATGGTCAATTGTGGGAATTGTAATTTTACCTACTAGCCAAGCAAAAGTGAGAACGCGAGGCAGCTGCAAGTACTTCCAAGTGGCACAAATAGGATCCGGAACTCCGGAGAAAGAAGGAATGACTATGGCTGAGTAAAATAATTGATAGAGAAGCAGCCTAAGCTGCTAGCATTCACATTTCTGTTCCAAATCATATTTGAAGCAGCCCAAGTTGCTAGCATTCTCAACTCTGTTCCAAATCATATTTGGGCTTTTCTTTTATTTGATTTAAATTTTTGATGAGAAGTTTGCTCATTTTACTGGTGATCGTTGTGCTAACATTGCTATGCTTAAACATTATTTTATCCAAAATTATACAATAGGTACCATAATTCAAGCCACATTTTTGATAAATTTCATGGTTAATTGTGAGAGTAGGATTTCAAGTCCCCCTTCCTTAATTTGCCAATGTGCTGCATATGTGTGAGATTATGGTCTATCATTAGTTGGGTCCACTTTGTGTTGTTGCCCGAAAATCAGGCTGGTCCAGTCATCAGGTTGGCCACCCATCTATGAATAACTGGGCAGAGAATTGATCACTGTTCACATACAATGCAGGCCCATCTGATGACCTGACTAGCCTAATTTTTGGGTGATGACCATACAAGAGGGGCTCAATTGATGAATGTCCTGGATGTCACACACATGCCAGTTTTGGTCCAACTCCCATGACTGACCATTGCAGAGCTTTATTGGTTTTTCCAGCTTTTAACTCAGGTTTTCTATACTTCTCTTGACATTGTGGTCTGTCTTTATAAAACTTCGTTTCTTCACCCAAAAGAGAGACATTCTTGGCTTGGCAGTTATCCTGTGCGATACAGTATTCTCATGGATTTTAGTCAAAATTCTGGAGAGGCCAGGGACTTGCACCCGTGCCATTAGTTTTTGGCAAGCAGTGTTTTGTTCAGTTACTATTCTGAATCAATGGCACCCATGTCATTACATTCACTTGCAGGAAACAGCAGGCGGCTTCAGCCACGGAAACCTGCAACTAAAGCACAGGCTGCTGTGGCACTGACATCTGGCAGGATGGCAGAAGCAATTCGTACTGAACTATTAAGACTTGAAGCTGAAAATTCATCGAGGCAAGCTGAAATGGAAGAAATAAGGTCTGAGATACTTGGCAGAGGAGAAATACAAAGGTTTTGGGAGGAAAAGTTGAATGAAGAGAGAGCCCGTGGGTTGGAGGTTGAGGGAGATTTTCATGCAGCCATGCATGATTTGGAAAAGGAGAAGACTGTTCGAGATGAGAGCCTTGCTGACTTTTTGAAGGAGAAGGCAGCACTGGACTGCCAGCGGCAGTTGCTGTCGCGTCTTGAGGAAGAAATCAATGAGATGCGGGAAAGGCTTGCTGCTGAGAGGGCTAACTTTGTGGCTGAACAGCTTAGTTCAGGGCAGTTGCTTGTGGATTTACAAGCCAAGCAGGAGGCCATGGTTGAAGCAAAATCTATACTGCAAGCCGAGAAAGAAGCTCTCAGAATCCTCAGGTGAGTCTTTGACCCACCCTTAATCCTTTTTTTTTTGGATGAGTGGCGAAATTTTATTAGCCAAATGGCAAAGAAAAACTAGAAAATAAACACGAGGAAAAGCTAAGGAAAAGCACAAGAAAAGAAAAGACGAAGGAGACATCCGTTTACAACCAGAGAAGCTAAGCTACCATGAGGGGGACCAAACCACTCTAGCTGCCATCTGAAATCCAAAAACTCTCCCTTGCCGCACCCTCTTTAACCAAAGAATCAGCCCTATCATTCGCCAATCTGTCTACATGAGAGAAAATGACTTTTGTGTCTGTCACACAAATCTGTAGCCTCCTCAAGTATATTCAGCATCCGCCAGGGGCCCCTCCTGTACTTGTCCAGTCGATGACATTGGAGGAATCTCATTCCAAAAATAATCGAAACAGGTTATGAGCTACCCCAATCTTAATACCAGTAAGCAACGCCATAGCCTTGGTGCGAGATGAATCTCCACACCCCAACGGGCTGGAGAATTGCACAATTGTTTTGCCTCTGTGATTCCTTATAATGCCTCCCAACACCAGATTGGCCTGGGTTTCCTAATAAGCAGCCATCAAAATTCATCTTAAACATGCTGTGGGGAGGGGCTTTCCACTATTGAGCATCCTTGCCCTTGGGGTGCCCACTGTTAATGACTCCTTCCCAACCGGACATCATTGTCACTCTTGGAATTCCAGCCATAAGTTTACTTTGATCGCCCCAGCTGGCCACTTACTTAGCAGTCTGCTTGAAGATATCAGCTTCTAACTTTTCACTGCCGCAGAATACTATTATTTTGTTCTAATCCCTGGCAACAGAAGCATGCTTTCTGCTAAAGGTTTCAGAGCAATTTGCCAACTGTGCCCCAACCTGTAACCCTCCAGCAACTGCGAAGATCACGCATCTGACATTACCTGCTGAACACCATATCTAGTAAGAACTGCAGACCACAGCCCACAAGCAAAGGAACAGTGAATAAACAAATGGTTAATGTCCTCCATGGCAGCCTTGCACATTAAACATCTGTTTGGAATAATCCCCCCTATGTTGAAGGTGATCCACTGTCAGCATCTTGTTACGGCAAACAGAGATCATTGACCTTCGTTGGAGCTACCTTCATCTGACCCTTTTCCCTATTGATTTTGATTTTGCAATTTCCAACATTGGTGGATCGTGGGTGCCTAGGAAATTCGGGTTGATTGGGAGATTTCGTTACCTCTGATACCAAGGAGTGCTAGTCCACTTTGTTGACCCGCACCTTTCACATGTGGCACTGCAGCATACGATGTGTGAATGTGATATCCCAGTACTTACCATACGGGTTCCACTGTATGTAATCCTCTTATAGTAAAATCAGGGTGATCTGATCATCATGTGGCCACATATGTACAAAAGAAGTAGGTAGGTAAGAGAAATGGACTAATAACCACATTCAACATATGGTGTTTCTCACCTGATGACCAAACTAGCTCTTTACTTTCCTCTTAATATTTTGAGAGGGAAACCATCTAAATGGTGGGAGTGGGACTGCCTAATAAGATACTTGGGTCTCAGATGTGTGTGCCACATTCTCTTGCATGAGAGGGTGGTGCCAAAAAAGTGCACCTTGCTCATGTCACCTGGCATCTCTCCTCTGACATGACCTTATAGTCACAGTTTTAGAAATCACCTCATTGCCATAATCACCTTCTTCTTACCATTGCTAATATTATGATGAATTCGTTATATTTAAATTTGTTATCATCATATGAGAGTTATTGCCCATCAGTCATATATTTACTACTAATTTATTGGGATCAACCTATGTAATAGACTATTAGATAGCACTTGATGGTAATCAACCGATGTAATAGTCTATTATTACATTGTACCTTTGGGATTTTTGTGCTCTCATGGCCGGTCCTAAGCCTGGATAATGGAGGGTTGTGTCAGTTGGCAGCTGGTGTCAAACTTATGCAATAACTTCCATCATGAACCTGAACATATATGACATTCCAAACTCAATGTTGGGTGCAACTGAAGTATGAGCCTTGATACAGTGGAATGGTGGAACAGGATTTGTGTTTCTGACCCTAATTAGTTGGGACAAGGCTTAGATGATGATGGTGATGGTGAGGGTGATGAAGATTTGGTCTTTGAGTGAAATCGTTTGTCCCTTTTTTCAATGACGGAGATGCCCTCATATCTTATAGCTGGAGGCATTGATGTTCCCCCTTTGTCATTGGGAAAAAAAATATTTCAATGTAGGTAAATTTGTGGATTTGTGTGCATTGGTCGGAGAGCATGGATGTATCATTTGTATAATTTTTCTCATCCTTGAACTGGTCTGCAGGTCTTGGGTAGAGAATGAGGCAAGGCGAATCAAAGAACGTGCAAAGGTTCTCGAGGAGGCTGGACGGAGGTGGAAATGGGATGCCAGATAAAGTCTCGCCACTCGTGCTTTGCCTGAGAGCAAGTCTGCATATGTACTGTGAGGAATCAATAATGTGAGGGCAACCGGAGCCAAACGTAGTTGATCTTTTGAGGAGGTACTATTGTCTGATCAGAGCCCATTGTCGTAGTCTCCTGCTCACCTCCATTTGTTGTTGCCATGGGGGCCCACAAAAGTATGTTCTGTCCCATCACAGCAACCATTGGTTGTGACAGGATGTGTCCTGAAAGACATTTGGCATTTCCCAACCAATTTTCTATAGTTTGACAATTGAAGTCGGTTGCGTTCAGTCATTGTAAATGAAACTATACAAGCATCAATGTCGGGACAAGAAAAAAAAAAAACTAATGTTTTAGAGAATTAACAGAACAAACTAGGGCTAGACTCCTATATTAGTTACACCAGTTTTTTTTTTTTTTTTAAAGGTTAATGGGAATTTATTAAAGACTGACTGGAAAAACCAGCGAGAAAAAAATACAAGAAGAAGAAAGGAAAAAAAAAAGAGAGAGGAGTGGCTATCAATCCAAAGATTTCATAAGGGAAGCCCACTTAGAAACAAGGGTCAAAATATGGGCTATAACCGTACTGACAGAAGAAGAATTTCTAGAGTAACAACCATTCCATTCCTCTTGGCCCAAACAGCTCACCACACCACCAGGTTGACTTGCCAGTGAACTACGACTAGGGCTGTACACGAGGAGAGTTAGCTCGGTTAGCTCGCTTGACTCGACTCGAAAAAGCTCGATTCGACTCGGTTCGAAAGTGAGTTCGAGCCAAGTTGAGCTGATTTTTTGAGCTCGAAAAAAAATTGAACCGAGTTTGAGCTTGGCCCAGCTCGACTCGACTCGGATCGAACCCAGCTCGAATCGGACTTGGATCAAACCAGTTCGGTGACTCTGTTACTTTGGTATTGATGTTGCTCACCAACTGTTTGATGAAACGACCCAACCAAGTGTCCGCTGGTGGCAAGGAAGGTACGTATGTGAAACAAATACTCCTTTTTCTTGATTTTGATGTTGCATACGAGGTGTTTGATGAAATACCTGTAAAAATCACTGCTGCTGTTTTACAAACAATGAGAATTTGAGAATGGACTGAATTTGAGATGCAGTCCATGTGTTTGTGAAAATGCCGCAGAGGCGAACTCAGCTGGATCTTGGCTCGAACTGGCCCGAGCTACTGACAGAACCAAGAGCTGACCAGTCAGGCTCGAGGACCGAGCTGAGCCGAGTGCGAGCTGGGGTCGGCAAGTGGCCGAGCCAAGTCCAGCTGTACCAAGGTCGACTCCATTTGACTCGTGTACACCTCTAACTACGACCTTGATAACCAAACCTCCTTTATGCCAAGCCCACAGAAGATCTTTACATTATCAGGCATAGGCCATGAGGGAATGGAGGAAATGACATACAACCACTGATTGGAAGTGAAGGGGCAAGAAATGAAAAGATGATCGGTTGTTTCCACAGCCTGCTGACAAAGGTAGCATCTGTTCGGAATGATGAGAGACCCCGTCTAAAGATCGTCTATCATCAAGACTCTTTTCTTCCCACTAAGGCTGCTACTTTGAGGGGAATAGCATAGGAGCAAAAATGAAACGCGTGTCCATTATGCAAAGAACTCAATGACAAATGTCCATATTTATGGGCAGTCCTGACCATTTCGTCTTCCTCACCTTGGATAAGAATCGGATCTTGTCCTCAAGGGCGAATGAATTCTGCCATTTATTGATCCGAGAGACCTTCTACAAGGAGTCCAACAAGCAGTAGAGTTCTGCCATTTATTGATCCGAGAGACCTTCTACAAGGAGTCCAACAAGTATAGAGTCCCAAATCGAAAAGCAGCCTGCGCCACTGAGATATCTAATGAGGGAACGAGGCGAGCCAGGTTAGGATATACTTGAGATAGAAGAAGGTCATTGTACCACACTTCCGCTCAAAAATTGACTCTAGTCCTATCACTAAGCGAGAAGGAAACACATTTCTTAAAAATATTTCTAAGAGCCATGATCGACTTTCAAGTATTAGAAGCCCTATAAAGCAAAGAGTCCTTGAGTCTCCATTGATCATGCTATACTGACCATCCAATTAATGGCTATAAAATGGATGACCTATGGTTTGATTGAGTATACGGTCCTTGATAGTGTGGAATGGCAACAGCAGGATTTGCATAGCCGATCCCAAGTAGTTGGGATAAAGTTTAGATGGTGATGGATGAAAGTAAACAGAGAACGGTCCAATTTTTTAAGGGAAATATTAGATAGTTAATTTTATCCTCCCAATGCAAATTTTTTGTCATGCTCCATCGACGGTTGTGTGATTTGGACAGTCTGGATTGCTGTACAACTACGCATGGACTCCATGCTGCGGAAGAGTCACAAAACTAACACAGAAGTAGACCCAATAAACCTTCACTGGAACTTATCTTCTTCTCTACTCTGCAATGGTAGAACATGTCATCAGTTCTGACCTGTTGGTTGCTCTGCTACCTCGTCCATGCATGATACCTAAAGAAATTCCCCACTAATCTATAACAGTCCCAACAGCCTGACAATAACTTGCTTTGGAATGGTTGGAAGGTAAGGGAAAAAGATCCACCGAATTGTTATCAATTCGGATTGATGGCCATATTTGCCGGAAAGACTGTATACAGTACTTTTTGAACCGTTGATAGATATACGGTTCCTAGACTTGATTTAAGCAAAAAAGTTAAAAAGAGTGGAGCAGTAACTCTCGGTAGCTATCTCTGATTGGGCCCACCAAAGTAAACGTCTAGCATGTTTCACTGTTGGTCCCTCTCCTACCGATCCAATCAGACGAATCTGTGGCCAGTTGATTGTATAATTTGCCCTATTTTCTTTCCAACACCCCATCAGCAGACCGCTGACTGGATGGTTTGGATTTGTCTGAACAGGGAAATTTTGGGCCATGGCCTATCATCGGTGGGGCCTACTGGATGAACACTTGATAATACTAAGATCTTGTGGACAGGCCACTGCCGTTTTGCACCTGACAGAAGATTCCTTGAGAGATGGTCAGATAATATCTTCCGAAAATTAAAATTTAATACTCACTACTACTCTGGAGACCTTTTTAAAGGTGTGGGGTTGTTGATTAAAATGACTGATCGAGACCTTAGTACCAGAAACATGTAGCCATCTCTGGCAGCAGATACGGCCAGTTGATGTATCAATCAGATCCGTACATCTAGTTAATCCCATTTGCTGGCGAGGGTTTGAAAACCTAGCTAATGATCAAGGGCCTGATATTCTATGGGGGAAAGTGAAGTGATGGATAGCATTGTCTAGCAAGTGTGATCTTGGAAAACACAAGTCATCTATGGTAGGGCTGGATAGATGGACGCATTTGATACATCACTAACCCCACTTGCTGCCAAGAAATTGCTCTACCGTTTCCCCATTCTTCCGGCTCTACCATGCTATCACCCATCATATGACTAGGAATCTGGGCCGTATTCTTTCGGCTCTACCATGCCTCAGCCAAAAAATTATTGCTGGCCCACTCATTATATGGCCAGCCAATGTCTCCAAGCTCTAGCCATTCCTTTTATTGATATGCTGTATGCTATCCAAAAACAAAGCTCAGACCTGGAACAGGTGGCCTACATCTCACTCCAGCACGTCCCTACGGTCCATCTTTTCTACTCGTTTTTGCAAAACCTTAAGAAGAAAATAATATCAAATCCTAGAATTCAAAGTTATAATAAATAACCAGTCGTTTCCCAAAAACACATGCCATGTTCATCGGATTGTTTAAACACTTCTGGAACATTACCCACACATCTCGGCAGGCTCCAGTAGCAGATGCTGATAACCAGAAATTCAATAGCAAAATCTAATGGCTACAAGAGGAAAAACAATTCTGAGATGTTGGAGAATCAAATCAGATGAAACTAGGGTAAACTGGTCCCTTTGAGAGGCCAAGGCGGACTTCCATGCCATGATGCAGATCTGCTGGACGGAAGGTTTCCGAGTTGCGTGGGTCTGCAAATGGCAACATATGATGTCAAGATCAACATTGGGCAATTTCATCGGGTGGGTGATTCAAATTCAAAGTAGTGTATAAGGATGTGTTATTAAATCAAACTGCAATTAATTACTCTAACAAAGTTCAAAAATTAACATTGCAATTTCAGGATTTGTGCTCCAAAATGCAACACGGTTTTCCTACGGTTGGACCCACAAGGAAATTTTGTAGGCTACTTGTTATGAAAACTAGAACCATCATTGGTTTTCTTTTCTTGATTGAATTGATTAGTTGCAATGTGAACATGTCCTAAATTCATGCCTAGTTGCTTTCCCATCAAGGTTTTAAATCAGTGTGTGGAATATCGTATCATTCAACCATTAATACGCCCCTTGTCGCCCCTTTATTGGGCTGTTTTGGGGGGGTACAGCTGTATCGCTCATGTGCGATACCAGTGCATATAGGGTGATAGTACTGCTTTTGGATGATACTTTAAACCTTGTTTCCCGTTGATGTGCCCACCACAAATGAGAGTGAGATGACAACAGTCAGCACTCATTTTTTATCCCACAGTCGGTGGAAGGGAAGGTGGGAGAGAGGAAGCCTGCTAGATACAGTTTCTGTTTTCCATGCTGTTCGACACCCAGAGTAGATGTGATCCACTGAAACTGCCAAACCAATCCCAATCTCAGGTAGATCCACAGGGTCCTTCCTACATGCAAATCTAAATAAATTTTAGCGACTAACACAGAAGTAAGATCCTTCAACCTTATAGGGCAGGGGAAAGCTTTTCCCCACACAAACAGGTCATATTCTAAACATGGGTGACAGGGTTGTAAATTGGGTTAGCTTTTAACTTCAATTTAAGAGAGGCACCTGCTGATCAGAAATTCTTGGCCGTATTTCATTTTTTTATTACACATTTCTACAATGTTTCCTGCTGATCCAATGTAGAATTCATGCAAAAAAAAAAGTACTTTTATTCAAATCCAATATAGAATTCATGCATGCGGATGGTTATCCTGACTATCCAATAGTTGATGATCACCCCCATTAATCTTATGGGCAACACCATGGATTGACCATACCCCAAAAATTTCCCAAGTTGGAACATCCTAAGCATCTGATCTTTGGCCTTTTTGTGTTATATGGGGCACTGCTGTATCTATCTCAACTGTCTGCAGGCCACGGATCAAATGGTTAGGATTGTCCCATTTTAGGAGATGTTTTGTGCACCGAGCCATCAGATCAACGGTCAGATCCACCAAGTCATGTTACCCAATTGTAAGGACTGATGAAAAACAGCATCTAGAGATGGAAGCATTGTTACCATTGAGGTAATCTTCAACACCGATACAATCCAAGCTCCCATCAAGAGCCTCCAAGCCCAGCATGGATGACGGCAATGCTCCTGGAGGCCTCTGAAACCTGCAAACAAGAGCCTGTTAAAATCTGACTATCCAATAAATGCTGAGGTCCAACTTTGAATGTGTGCAAATGCACATTTAGCTCTATTCACATGGCAGTCTTGCATTCATAAGGTGTTCTATAACGGTAACGGTGGCCGTAACGGCCACCACTGTTACCGTTATGATATGGGCCGTATCGGCCGTTACAGCCCCCGTAGCGGCCGTTACGGCCATTTTTATTTATTTTTTGAAAAATGTGCTTCCTGGACCGTTACGGGGCCGTCATGGGTCTGTTACGGACCGTTACCGGGCATTTTTCTGTAACGGCCGTTACGGCCGTTTCGACCCCGTAACACATAACGGTTATGACCATTACCGTTACGAAACGGCCGTTATGGCCGTTACATAACGGATTTGGAATACCAAATGCATTTCAAAAGGTGTGGAAACTACATCTTGAAGCACACGACTATCAAACTGGCTCGAAACAACAAATAAGCTAAATGCGGCAGGGTGCCAAGCAAAATAGCCATTTCGTCCATATGATCATTCTGCTGAATGCAAATATATTGACGTCCAAATGCACTGTGAGTTCCCTGAACTACAAAATGTGCCCTTTTTTTTAAAGAGTTTGCATCTGTGTGTTTGAGATTGTGATTTTCCATGACTGATTTCGACAAAAGACTGCATAGAACAAATAGCTTGTTCAACATGGAACCTCTTTTCCTTCCTTTCCAAAATATGGCAGCTTTTCAATGTCGCGCATCCCCAACATTGTTTGAGGTAGGCCAATTGCAGCTTAAATTATTAATTAAAAGAGAAAAAAAAAAAATGCTTCCCATGTGCATGCTAATATTGAACTGTGCTAGGATCAGGAGTACTATTGAGAAGCTTGACGTCTCCACAATTTACAATTTACAAAATTCAAATCTAGATGGAAAAGTCTTAATCTAAACACAACCAATCATTTTTGGTCAAGATCCATACTACAAGAGACCCACCCTATCATATTAATTTTAACCCTCTTATATAAATCTGCTTCCAACCCCCTCTTTTTTTGGGAAGCATTGATCATTCCTATCCCCCCAAATAGCCTGTAATACAGTAATCATGATTAACTTACGCAGCAAAGTCTCCTTTTTTCCTTGTGCCACCACCAGGCCATGGTAGTAGGAGATCTATAATGGAGCCTGGCATCACCAATGAAATGCCGAAGGAGGCTACTAATTTCTCCCACAACTTCATACAAAAGGACAATGGATGAACAGAAGATCCATTGTCTGTCTCTACCTCTATCTAGAGCTGGACATGAACTGAGCTAGCTCGGTTAACTCGCTCGGCTTGGCTCGGATAAGCTTGACTCGGCTCGACTTGAAAGCTGGTTTAGGAAGAGCCGAGCTGATTTTTTTTAGCTCGGAAGAATTTTTTAGGCGAGCTTGAGCTGGGCTGAGCTCGACTCGGCTCGAAACTCGGCCCTAACTCAACTCAGTTTGGCTTGTTTCAACTCGTGTCGGTATGATGAGGATCTTTCCAATTTATAGTTACTCTTGCTCCTGGTTCTCGGTTTTATCGACGGAAAATAAACCCTTTTCACTCTATTTCTTTTCCTACCTCTGCCAATAAACCCTTTTCCCTCTATTTCTCTTCCTACCTCCGCCCTTTTGGAACCCTTTGCTCCAATCTTCCAAACCGGCTTTGATTTTCCATCTCGTAAGCGATTTCATTTCTCCAGATCTGAGGAGGTTTCAGTCTGTATCCGCACTTTAGGTTTTGAAAGCGGTTTCTAGCTAGGGTTTGGGAAGTTTCTGAGCAGTTTTTCGAGCTGGAGGAAGGAAATCAAGGGTTTTTCTGTGGAGATCTGTGGTGTGATCTAATGGCGACGGAATTACAACAGCAGAAGCGTATCCTTTTTTTTTTCTGTGATCTTTTTATGTATTTTTTGCTCCTATTTCCTGAATTTTACAGTATTTCTTATTCCTGATTCCTGTTGATCTCGATCTTTGATTGATGTTTGAAAAGGGATTTTTTTTTTTTTTTTTTTTTGTATTATTTGGGCTGCTTGATCTGATAGATCTGTGTAGATTAGAGATCTTTGATTGATCTTCAGTTTAGATATGCTCTTCGTGCCAGCTATGGAATGGTTTTTCCTTCTTCTTCTTTTAAAGAATTTTCTCATTACGGATCTTTGGTAGTTGAGGGCTTAAGTCGAACTCGAACTTGGCTCGAGCTTGGCCCAAGCTGTTGACCGAGCCAAGCTGGGCCAAGCTCGACTCGGTTTGGCTTGGTGTCCAGCTCTACCTCTATCATACACATCAAACAACAACTAGGAATTCCTAGTGATCTCTTTTGAAGATTGTCAATGGTAAGAATCTTATTCCTACGCCGCAACTGCTCTTGCTAAAGCCGGAAAAGTGTGCATACCCCAATCAACACATCTTTCCAAAAATGGATCCTTTTCCCGTCATCCCAAGAGAACCAAATCCCTTCCTTGAATGCAATCATCGATGATGAAACACACCTCCACGACCTAGACACCTTGTAAAGAGATGATCTCTTCACCCACCAACCCCCATCCTAGGTGCCATATTTGCATAAAATTACTTTTCTCCCCAATTTTCTTTCCTCCAAACCAAATCTCCATAATCATTTGCCAAGAAGAGCTTTAATCCTAAGCCATATTCCTTATGCCCACTCCCCCCTCCCTATAAGGTGTCATACTTCATCCCACTTTATGAGATGGAATTTATGCTTCACTTTAGCACCTTTCCATAGGAAATTCCACCTCAATCTCTCCAACTTGCCCACCACTGATGTCAGATACTTAAAAAGTGACAAAATATATCGGTAGGTTCAATATAGCTATTTTATCAACGTCAATCGGTCCCCAAATGAAAGATACTTTTTCACCCTGAAAACTTCCTTTCAACCTCTTCAATGACCTTGTCCCACAAGTATTTAGCCGAGAAGAGTGCTTGCCTTACACCTGAAGACATCTGCCAATGCCGTCGCAATTTCACTAGAGCAATACACACCAAATAATTTCCTTTTGAAAATATTCTCTTAGGCCCAAGACCACCTTGAAACATCTCAACAACTTCCTCAGATTATCCACCATATGAACTTTTGCATCACAAAATAGGATAGTATCGTCGACGAACTGAAGTTGGGAAATTAGGGACATAGCATCGCCCACTTTAAAACTTCTAATCAGACTGACCGCTTGTCCTCTATTGAGCATAATTGGATGATTATTTGTTTTTTGAAATCAGCTTCTTGAAATCTTTTGTTTTTTGTGTTCATTTCTTTGCTATATTAAGACTCATACCAAACCACCAATCATCCTCATCTTGTTGCTGCTGCCAAATTGGAAAATTTAGGTAAGAGAATTTGGAGAATGTTACTAGATAGAGTTTACATCTCTTTTCAATTAATTCAAGCCCTAAGTAAAAGTAGTAAATCTATATAGTAATATCAACGACACGTTGATGGTAATTGACCTATGTAATAGACTATTAGATTGCGCTTGATTGTAATCAACCTTTTTAATAGTCTGTTATTCTATGCGAGTTTGTGTTCTCACTGCCAGTCCCTAGCCAGGATCAAGGAGGGTTGAGTCGGGTTGCAGAGAGCGTAAAACTTATGCCGTGAAGATCATGAATCCAAATGGAACATGATTCATGTAGCCACCCCAATTAATTGGGATAAGGCTTAGACGACGACGGCGGCGACGATATAGTGATCAACGTTTTTAAGGGTATGGAGTGAGCTCATCTTAAATTAAGCTACAGCCTAGAAGACTAGAACTGGGATACAGATTACAAGAAAAAATAATAGTATTTTTTCTGAGTAAAAAAGCATTTCATTGAGCAAAAGTGCATTCTGCATTCTGTGATTTAGAATGCAAAAGAACTCTAGTTTGGAACTAGATATAGGTGATAATGCATGTTGGCCTGCATTCTAGAATAAAGTATGAGCCATGCTACTACTAGAACTTGCATAAACCACCATATACCTGCTTACAACTTACATGGCATGGAGCTTTCTGAACTTTCCAACAAAGCCTTGTTCAGATTGAAATAAAACTAAACAGCACCAGGCAGGAAGCAGTGCAAGAAATGCCCCTAATCAGCAAGCAAGACAACTGAATTTCTTCTTTTGAAATTAATGCAAAACTAGGGAAGGGTCTAATGTGAATTATAGAACTAGAGAGAGAGAGAGAGAGAGAGAGAGAGAGAGAGAGAGAGAGAGAAGCACGTGTGTGATAGAACTAATAATGCAACTGTCAATATAAAATTAACAGTGTAGCTCAGTGTACTTAAAGGCACTAGGCACACCCCAAGTACGCCTGCCCCTTCCATGTGCAAACTTTTAATTTTATATCATAAATATTGATATTTCTATTTGTAGTATAAGTTGATTTTTTTTTTCTTCCTAAAAACAAGCAAAGTCAATGCCATTCAATTCCTCCTTGTCCAAAACCCAATATCCCTAATTTTCTCTGAACTCTCTTAATTTGAAATCCTATTTCTCCGATTTCCACATCCCAACCCTAAATCCCCATTTTCTCCTGGTGTCACTAACTAATCCATGGTCCAGGCGTGGTGTCTGTGCTCCAAAATTCCTAGGAGTACACTGATGCAACTAGCAGTCACTCAAAACAACACCTACCTCCAAGGTATTCAAGAACACTATCAGTGGCTGTAAGTCTGTAACCATCATTACAGTCATGTAACAGTCTGATTTTTTTAAAGGAAAAAATGTATCGGCTCATTAAGGGTTTTTTTTTTTTTTTTTTCCAAATTGGCCTTACAGCCGCATATCATGTAACGGGCAGAATGAATGAAGAGAAGTAGAATGTATGAATGTAGATGGTAGAGATTAGAGAAATACAATGTTAACTACTAACTACTAACTAAGTACTATGTGAGAGAGAGAGAGAGAGAGAGAGAGAGAGAGAGAGAGAGAGAGAGAGAGAGAGAGATGTAAAATAGAAATATGGAAAGAATGAAGAATGATTATGATTATGAATGAAGGAGATATAGAATGAATGAATGAAGATAAATAGAATGTGTGTGTGTGTGTGTGTGTGTGTGTGTGTGAGAGAGAGAGAGAGAGAGAGAGAGAGAGAGAGAGAGAAGTAGAATGAGAGCGCTTCTTCAATGTATTCTTGGTTCTTGAATCTTGATTGATCTTTGTAAACTTCTCTTCTTGATTGATCTTTGTAGAGGATTTGTAGAGATTAGGATTTAGGCTTGGAAGTAGGAATGTAAGAGAGAGATTATAAGGATTAAGGAGTAAAAGGGAGAAAGAGAGAGTTTGAAATGATTCAATGTTGCAAATTGGGGGATTTGAGTGTCTTTCTATAGGCAAAAAGTGAAAATTTTACCCAAAAAGAAAAAAAAAGTGCCAATGGTCAGATTTTTGACAGTTGGCGAATACGCAATTGCATATGTTGTATGCAATTGCATATATCACATATTCAATCACATATTATTGCATAAAAGAATATGTGATTGCATATGACAACATTGACAGGCACCACATTACTGTTACGTAACGGCCGTTGTGGCTGGAATGTAACCGTTTTTTAATACCATGCCTACCTCTAGACCCAAAAAACAGTTACCAAGACACTTAACTATCTTTGAATAATGGTTGACGCAAATACCATGCCTGCCTGTGGACCCCAAAAAAAAAAAAAAAAAAACAACCAATACAATTAACTATTTTTGAATATTGATTGATGGAAATCTGTCATTTCGCACTGGTAAATCAACCATACCACATTCAGAAACACAACTTCTCTAACACATACTAGGGATGGAAGGTATATTATAAAACTAGTCAAGATAGAGAGTGAATGAGTGGTGGAGGAGTTCTATGAAACTCTGTTTAGTGATAAATGTTTGTCCTGTCGGATATTTATATTTTTCACGTCAATTGAATGTTAAGTGATGTGTGATAAGAATTAAGAATTTTAAATAACTTGCGCTACATAGCTTGTAGCTTATGCTAAGTAGCAGGCTTAGACTTCACGCCACATAGCTCATGAAAATACTTAAGCTACATGTAGTCAATGCTACACTAGCATATCTTATGCTCCAAGTTATTTTGCACTAACACATTAAAATCAATTAATGTTTTCAATGATTTATTACATGTTCCTATTCAGAAAAAATTAGTTAACTTTTTAAATAAATTTAGTTAAATAATACAAGTAAGAAGTAACAGTATCAAACCAGTTCCATTGCTATTTCTATCTTTATATTTAATCTTTGCCCTATGTTTCCTGTTACTTTAGGTTGTGTTTGGTCACACCGAATATCACAAAAATTTGATATTATGCAACCAAGCAGAACCTTGATTATAAATATATATTTAACTTTTAAAATTATTTGATAATTTACAATAAATATTTTTACTTTTGGCGAGACTTTCCTGATGATGTCCTGATAAAAACCTCAAATTTTGAAAATCTCCTGAGAGATTGCCAAGAACGAGATTTGTTAGTATGCTGAATAATTCTCGAGTTCACTTCTCTGGAGTTTAAAAAGCTAGAGAGGGCCACCTTGAATTCTTTTTTAAAAGCACTGGATCCACCTAAATCAGGATTTGGGTGGCCTCCAAACACGCCACTGAGTTAAAGATTTCCTACCTGGAAAGGATTTGTCGGTCCAAATCCATTTTCAAAGGAAGTGCTGATCCATAAGTGTTTGAGAGAATCATCCGTTTCGTCTCTTCTTCTTTCCTCCTTGCCTGATAAAAAAAAAAAAAAAACACAAATTAAAGATCAAGAAAGTACGATTAGGGTTAGGGTTTTACGACAAACAGTTCTTCGGGGAGCGAGAAAGAGGGTGAAAGAGATCGTACAGATTCGGTGAGAGATTGAAGAGGGTGTTGCCCGACGATCTCGCTCTTGACGCCTTGCAAACCGAAACGGAGGGCGTCATTCTGGAGCCCTCCGATCTGGTGGGCCAAAGTCTGCGAGTCATTCTCTGCCATCTCTCTCTCTCTCTCTCTCTCTCTCTATCTATCTCTCGCCTTTGTTTCACGGCCCTTGCTTGATATGCAAGACAGTGAGGAAGAGCAGCCGAAGAAGAAACGTCAAATAACCAAAATACCCTCGAGGTCGATCATTGTGTGCGTTTACAACTGTTTTCCAGATGACTGAGAAGCCATTTAATATTAATACTCTTGGAGTATGCGATAGTTCATACGCATACACCCAGTATTTGCATGCGTGGAAAAAAATATTTACCAAATTAAACCGTCCAAATGCGTGGAAACACTATTTTGAGGGCAAAAAAAATAATAATTTAATATTTCATTGAAGGAATCTAATCTCTCGTTGATGGACATTTTCTCTTCGCTTTGGACCTTTGAATATATTTCATTATTTAGCCAATCAATCGGCTACGTAGGATCACCTACCTTTCGAGTAGCGTTTTCTTTTATGACCCATCTAAAGTGGGGCCCACTATTTTAACAGTTAATTTGAATTAAGCATATGCTACCGGTACAGTTGATTGATGCCACGTGTACAAATTCTTTGCACATGCAGTCTTCTCTTTCTACAGGGTGGGCGTCCCACACGTGGTCTGCATGTGAGTAAATCCGAGCCGCAAAAGGACCAGACCCTGGGAAGGAGTATAGACATCCTTAAAAATCTCGTATCAGCCACCCATTTTGAACTGTTGGTCATTTTTAATAATAACCTATTGATGGCAGCCAAGTGGACGGTTGGGATTTCACTATCAGTGTGGTTTTAACATTTGATAGTGACCAAGATTATTCTACCAGCGTGCTGCTGAGAGGACGACCCATGCTTTCTTAATGACATTGAGTTATAAATGACCTATTTGCATCGGAATACTTGAACAGTACAGCCCTTAGATCATGATCGTCCATTCCGTCTGTTCTACGTGGCCGCCTTGAGAAGACACCGATTGCATCATGGCACGTGTCAAAGCAGGAGAGGCCACGGTCTTTCTAATGGCATAGAGAGAAAATTACACATGCCTTGAGATTTAAGTAGACTGTTCTAAAACAAACTATTATTTAAGGCTATGATTAATAATAACAAATGATAAAATATAATTAGCCAATGCATTTAGAAATAAGTTGATTGTGCAAAGATCATAAAGATTCATCTTAAGATGGAAATATAATTAGTTATGCTTGCCAAATAATTAGCTAATTATAAAAAGATTTCAAAAATATGTCTTGATTTAGAATTATAAGCCGTCACCTCTATTAATTGGCCAATTAATTTAGAGAAGACCGGGAATGTCAGTTCTAATATGAGTAGGGGTGTACATCGAGTCCAATCGAGTCGAGCTAGCCTCAGCTTGACTTGGCTCAGCCACTAGTTGACCTTACCTCGAATTCAGCTCGGCTCGGTCCTCAAGCCTGACTTGTCCAACTTGGTTGGGTTCGGTAAGCAGTTCAAGCCAGTTCGAACCAAGTTCAAGCTAAGATCGAGTTGAGTTCCCCTGTGCAACATTTTCATCAACACTTGAATTGCACCTTCAAAATTTCACTGTATCTAAGACATTAGCAGTGGTTTTACAGGTATTTTATCAAACACCTTCTAAGCAAAGTAAAAACCAAGAAAAAAAAGAATATTGATTTCATATACATACCTTCCTTGCCACCAGCCACACTTCGTTAGATCATTTTATCAAACACTTGGTTAGCAACATCAATATCAAAATAATCAAGTCACTAAACTGGTTCGATCTGAGTTCGATTCAAGCTGGGTTCGATTCGAGCCGATTTGAGCTGGGGCCAACTCGAACTCGGCTCAAACTCATTTTTGACTTAAAAAAATCAGCTCAACTCTGCTCCAACTCAACTTCGAATCAAATCGAGCTTGGTTCATGTACACCTCTAAATATGAGTCTTTAATAAATTACCTTATACCTTTATAAGTTTAGAAAATCTGAAGAGCTCAGGGTTCACATCACTAATAGCACAACACTACTATTTCAACAGCATGTTGTGTTATCCTTTGTTTGTTCTGGACAGTTATTGTTATCAGGCTAACAACTCTTTCAACTACGTTTTAAGCTCATTCACAACTTACGGGAGGCTAGTTAGTTATCATGAAGTAAATATAACTTATCGACGTGTAAAGTATTTTAATTTCATATATTTACTATAAGTTTGAGGGCAAAATTTATCATAAATGGACCATATAAAATGAAATAATCAAGAATTAACATACAATGATAGTGTAGCCGTGAGTCATAGGCATTTTCAGATAAAAAATAAAAATTTATTTTGTGTGTTCACAGTTGTTCAATTAAAATGAACAGGTCATGTTAACCAATAAGTTAAAATTTAGTTTTTGGTGAAGGAGGCTTCTTTTTTTAAGGAACCATTCTCTTTTCAAAACAAGAGCCCACCATACAAGTGGTAACTGTGTTAGAAGGACATTTTTATCATTAAAAAAATAAAAATAAATAATGATTCCAGGGCTACAAAACCATAAGTTTGGTCTACACGATCTTTTGCCACGACCACGTCATGGTACTCAACTAACAGGTTAGGGCTGGCTTTATTTAAACCGAACCTGCATTGTTGAACATAGGATCAAATACAACCATGGCTTATGATGGGCCAAAACAGTCTGCCTTGTTTTTTATTGGCTGAGCCCGAGCCCAAGTCAGAGACACGTGGGTTGCTGGAGCATGGAGAGAGAGGGAGGCATGGCCATAGGGCTGTCAACGGGCTAAGCCGGAGGCTAGTCTCGGCCCAGATTAGAAATGTTCCAATGCCGGCCGGAACTCATTTAAAATTTTGTTCTCGTCAGGCCTGAACCCAGCCAATTGACACCCCTACATGGGTATTTGGAAAGGAGAGAGAGATTGGAGCCGTGGGTCGTCAGAGAAAGCAATGGTAGGCATGGATTGTTTCTACAATAGAGAGATGAGAGGCGTGGGTTTTTTTCTTTTTGTACGGTACATATTAGCCCTGAAAACATTAATAAGCAGGCCAGGATGATGAGCTGTTATACATGGGGGCTCTATTGAGAAAACAAGCTTTAATTTTAAGCCAGAACCCAGTCCCAGGCCTGATACGCCAGCCCAAGTCCGGCCAGCAAGCTGACGGGCCAGCTGGGCCGATTGGCTACGGCTGGGATCGCCCCAGCGCTTCTTGTTGCACCCCTGTGGCGAGTCCCGTTGCCGACTCTCGGTTATGCCTAAACGCGGGAGTAGCCATCTGGCCATCCGCATGCTAAATCGTACGTGTGAAGTATGCACATGATCTGGTCCGTTGATCAGGTAGGTATCACTTTTCCCGCACGTACCTTAAAAGGAAATCTGGTTTGATTGCACCGTGGCCAAAAATGTCTTGTCTAATATGGATCACCAGTTGATTTTCTCCTAACCATCCATTTCTTATAAGAACTTTAGCCCCCTTGAGTCCAATTTCAGGTCACAGAACAAGAGGCCACGACATCAACGACCAGGATCCCGCACACACGTGCACATCAGCACGTAACGCGGACGCAGTTTGGCTAGCGAGCCCAGCACCTAGCTAGGTGGGTGTACACCAAGTCAGAACCGAGTCCCGCTAGCCCTAGCTCGATTTGGCTCGGCCACGAGCTAACCTCAGCTCAAACTTGGCTCAGCTTAGTCCTTGAGCCTGACTGGTCAGCTCGGCTTGTTTCGGTCAGCAGTTCAGGCCAGCTCGAGCTAAGATTGAGTTTGCCATTGCAGTATTTTCACAAATACCTGGACTGCACGTTCAAAATCTTACTGTATTTGAGGCAGTAACAATGGTTTTACACATATTTTATCAAACACCATCTAAGCAACAGGAAATCAAGAAAAAAAGAGTGTTGGTTTCATATACATACTTTCCTGACCACTAGCTACACTTCTTTGAGTTATTTTATCAAACACTTGGTGAGCAACATCAATATCAAAGTAACCGAGTCACCGGATTGATTCGATTCAAGTTTGATTCGAGTTGGGTTTGATCCAAGTCGAGTTCAGCTGAGGCTAGCTTGAACTCAACTCAAGCTCATTTTCGAGCTTAAAAAATAGTTCGACTTGGCTTGAACTCAGCTGCGAGCCAAGTTGAATTGAGCTTTTTCCCGAGTCCAGCTAGCTTAGTTCGTGTACACCTCCCTAGCTGATGTCAGATCCAACTCTTAAGTGGACCACACCACTAGAAGTGAGGATAGTGACGACTCTTCGTTGAAACCTTACTATATGCTAACATGAAATATATTTTCCTTCCAAACCGTTGACAAGGTAACGTAGAAGTGGATGAAGGGAAAAGACAAATATCAACTTGATCCACAACTTCGGTGGCGTGGAGAAGTTTTCAACTGCAAGTGTTTAATCTCCCGCTGTTTTCTATGGTGTGGTCCACTTGAGCATTGGATATGCCCAATTTTTGGGATCCTGCGCTAAAATGATCTGTTGAAATGGACGGCGTGGATAGGCAACATGAATCATGGTGGGGCCCGCATAAATTTGACATCGGGTAGATGGCTGATGTTGGGGTCATCAGCCAAACAAACCGCGTCCGCGTGACGCTACTCGTACTCGCGAGTTGCCATCGTTACGGTTTCAAACATTTCGCCATTTTCGCGCCTCTCTCTCTCTCTCTCTCTCTCTCTCTCTCTCTCTCTCTCTCTCTCGATTCAATTTCTTATCAGTAATATGAAAAGCTTCTTTCGATCGGGAGCTCTCTGCCGATTTCGATTGAAATTACACATCTTGCGAGCATTTTCAACTATTGCAGGTACGGTTTTTTTTTTCTGTCCCTATTTCTTTTCCAATAGGAAGTTCCTTGGAATCACTTCAACAAAGCAGTGCGTATTTATCTCTATTTCGAATTGCAGCATCCATTTTTTGCAATTTTACTGATAAAAGCTTCTCAACTCCATACATGAGTTATGTAGCCTTCTTCTTCTTGTGGATTTTCAAAATATAAATAGTTTGGGGGTGTTTTTCATTTTCACACCAGAAATTTGAATCCTTTATAAGTTTTTTATTTTTTATTTTTAAAATTTTAAAATGTTCTCAGTATCAAAAAATGTTTAGAGGATTAGTGGCTAGAGGAGAGAGAATTGGATTTTGTCACATCAAGGGATAGAGTTATAAGCACTGTGTGCTGTCCGTGCACGGGTGGCGAGGGCAGTGGGTAGGGCTGCTTGGGTGTCTTTTGGTGCCTATTTTGCTGCACCTAGCACTTTACATGTTTGCAACGGAGTCCAAAGCCTTAGAATCTCTCGGGCTTAATTTTTTGCCAATCCTACATTAGGCCTGTTGGGTATGGTCCATCCTCATGTGTGAGCCATTCACCATTAGATGGGTGGTGTACTTGACTCATGTGTATTATGTTTTAAACATGTGTGTGTGTGTGTGTGTGTGTGTGTGTGTGTGTGTGTGTGTGTGTGTGTGTGTGTGTGTCTTTAGAAGTGCGTGAGGTTCTCACATAAGAAAAGCGAGAGAGTTGTAGAGATATGTGTCAGAGAGAAAAGAAAACCTAGAGAGATTTGTTTTTGCTCTTACATCAAGAGAGACTTAAGAAAGGGGGTTTTCATACATGAGAAGATGATCTTCAAGTTATGCTTGAAAGAAAGCTTGTAATATTCAAACATTGCATAGTGAATTCGTGTTTGACGGCCCCGTGATTTTTCGTTCTTGGATTGAGAAGGTTTTCCACATAAAATCATTGTGCATTTCTCTCTTTATCCTCTAATCTTCTTTTCATTTACACTTGTTGTTATGTTTTTTGTGGTTTTGTGGGTTGATTTGCACAAATAATGCACCCCATGTGTTTGTAAAAATTCCCAAGTGGTTTATACAAAGGGAAAGAGTTTTTCATCTTCCTAACAAAAGTAGTCTCAGGGTTTTGGTTGGTTATTGGGGCTTTGTTCATGTAAATCAAGATGAAAATTTCTATACCAAGGATGGCTAGTCTCAATGGAAATAATTGGTTGATATGGAAGCCCACAATGCAAGATGTGCTCTATTATAGAGACTTGTGTGCACCTATTGAAGGAAAGAAGCCCGAAACCATGATTGAATGGAAGAGGTTGGATATGAAGGCTATCATAACGATTTGACAATGGTTAGATGATGTGGTGTTCCATCACATGTCGAATGAATCCACGACACAATCTTTATGAAAGAAATTGCATGATTTGTAGGAAGATGCGGCAAACAAAGCATTCCTCATTAAGCAACTTGTGAACTTAAAATTCAAGGAAGATGCTTCAGTGGCAAAATATCTAAATGAGATGCATAACATCGTGAAGCAACTGACATATCCGAATATGGTCTTAGATGATGAGTTGCAAGCATTATTTGGGAGACATTAGTGGTTTTTTGAGTAATTTGGTATCCAATGCGAAGTTAACCATGAGTCATGTGACGTGTAGCTTATTGAATAAAAAAATATGAAGAGAATCCATCAATGTTTCAAACTCACAAGTTCTAGTAAGTAAAGAGAGAGGTAGAACTTCCAATAGAGAAAAAATGTTCGAAAAAAGTCTAGGCTAAGATCAAAGTCAAGCAACAAGATTGTATGTGACTTTTGTCCGAAGACTAGTTATATAAAGAGGCAGTGTTGATTTATGAAGAGAGACGTGAAAGAAAAAAAAGTAAAAGAAAAAGGTGGAGAGACGACCGACACGGTGGCTAGTGATAACACTCTACTTGTAGTTGAAGAGAATGAAAATTGTTTAAATGCAGCAGACTTTGACATGAATTGAGGTTCCCAAATGTGTGTAGGTCTCAACATGTGTGTAGGTGTGAGGTTCCCATATAAGAAGAGTGTGAGAGTTGTAGAGAGGTGTCTGTGAGAGAGAAAAAAACCTTAGAGAGATTTGTTTTTCCTCTTGCATCAAGAGAGAATTGACAAAGGGGTTTGTCACACATGAGAAGAAGATCCTCAAGCTAGGGTTGAGACTTGAGAGTAAGCTTGTAATCCTTAAACATTGCATAATGAATTCTTCTTTGACGGCCCCGTGGTTTTTCCTTCTCGTATTGAGAAGGTTTTCCACGTAAAATCTGTGTGCATCTCTCTCTCTATCCTCTAATCTTCTTTCTATTTTACACTTGTTGTAGTTTTGTAGGTTAGTTTGCGTAAACAATGCACCCTATGTGTTTGTATAAATTCCCAAGTGGTTTATATAGAGGGAAAGAGTTCTGCATTTTCCCAACCATGTCTGGCCATGGTCCAAACTGTGGTTTAACTCGCTGCTTATATAATTGGGAAGGAAAGGCTTAGGTACCCTTGTACTCCTCGGCTTTAACATAGCCGACTCATCAAGAGGAGGTTGCACCCCCTCACGCCATCGTCTTCATCATCATTGACATGCTCGGGCTCATCTTCACCATGTGCTTCTTCTTCTTCATGTTGCTTTTCATTTCCACCATCTTGTTCATGTGGAATGCTTGCATCACCATCATCATGATTGATGCAGGACAACTAACCACTTGCTCTAAAAGCTTGAACTGATAGGGCATGGCGAATTAATCCATTTATCTCATAGCCCAGGCTCCACATCTCATGGGTTAGGACCTTGACCGAATCCCCCTCGTGGGCCCCAAATCACATGGGTACCGCCTCACACGAGCCACCTGTCTCACACGGGCTGCCCACCCTGAGTGTGCCCCTACATCGCACAGGCAACCCCACTTGAGCCCGGTGTGAAAATGCCGCTGCATTAATGATATTCATAGGGAATGACTACAACCCGATCTATCCGCTCACCAACAACCTTTCACCAGATAGGTTCATCAAAATCTTCAATGGTTTGGTCCTCTCTAAAGACCACATCTTGGCTTCTATACACCTTCCTGTCATTTGGATTCCATAATCTGTAACCAAAATTTTCGTTCGTATAATCCAGAAAATACATGGCATGGCCTTGTCATCCAACTGGGATCTTAATTCTTTAGGAACATGTACAAATGCTTTGCATCCAAATATCCGTAGGTGCTTGTAGCTGACGTCTTTTCCTTTCCAAATTTGTTTGGCGATTGCTCCTTGCAATGGTGCCGATGGAAACAAATTTATCAAGTAGCATGCTATTCTCATTGCTTCACCCCAAAACAATTTAGGCAATTTTGAGGAGGACAACAAGCATTGAACTCTTTCAATTATAACCTGGTTCATATGCTTGGCAATACCATTTTGCTAAGGAGCACGTGGAGTGGTCTTCTCATGCCTTATCCCACACTTCTCACAATACTCTTCAAATGCCTTGGAGGTGTATTCACCCCCATTGTCCGTCCTCAAACACCTCAAAAGCTTTCCTATTTCCCTTTTTATTGAAACATGAAACTTTTTAAAGATATCAAATACATCATTCTTATTTTTCATAGAGTAGGCCTATACTATTTTTGATGCATCATCAGTGGAAGTTATAACACCACTAGCCGTAAAAGTTGTTGTGGGACCTCACACATCCGAATAATCTCTATCCAAGATCTTTGTGGCTTGGTTAGAGTTATTCCTTACAAAAGAGACTCTATGTTGCTTTCCAATTAAATAATCGTCTCATGAATTTAACTGCGTACCTTTAATTTTGAAAGGAGGTTCTTCTTTGCCAAGACTTTTATCCCCTTCTCACTCATATGGCCAAGTCTCTTATATCATAGGCCTGTCAAGGTGCTTTCAATTGTAGCATTTAGCTACACCTTACATGAATGCCCCATCATGTAGTACAAAGTGGCAAACTTGTTGTCTCTCGCCACCATAAGTGCACCTTTAGTAATTTCTAACTTGCTTTTCCAAAGGTGGTAATATAACTTTCATCATCCAACTTTCCTGTGGATATAAGATTCATATGCAAATCCGGCACATGTCGCACTTCTTTTAGCATTAGCTTCGCTTTGATGCTTGTTTCTATACATATGTTACCCATGCCAACAATTTGAGATGTTCTTTGGTTTCCCATATGGACAACACCAAGCTTTCCCGGCTTGTAGGAGATGAACATATCTTTACATGGTGTAGCATGATAAGAGGCTCTTGGTCAACAACCCAATTCATGTCAAAGTTTGCCAAATTTAGACTATTTTATTCTCTTCTACTACAAGTAGGGTATTATCACTAGTCACCATGGTGGTTGCCTCTCTACATTTTTCTTTTACTTTTCATTCTCTCTTGTCTCTCTTAAAAAATTAACATTCCCTCTTTATGTGCCCAATCTTCTCACAATAGTTGCATACTATTTTGTTTCTTGACTTCGATCTCTACTTGAACTTTTCTCGAACAATTTTCTCACTATTGGAAGTTCTACCTCTCTTCTTTTGCTAAAACTTGTGAGCTTGAAACACCGGTGGACTTTCTTCGTATTTCTTCATTCAACAAGCTATTTGTTACATGACTCACAATTAACTTCCCATCAAAGTGCCGAATTGCTTAAAGAGACTAGCAATGTCTCTCAACTTTTTGGGAGTGAGCTAAGCAACAACAATGCTTGCAACTTATTATCAAAGACCATCTTCATAGATGGCAATTAGTTCATGGTTCTATTTATCTCATTTAGATGGTCCATTATCGAAGCCCTTCCTTGAACTTTAGGTTCACAAGTTGCCCAATAAGGAATGATTTGTTTGTTGCCGTCTTCCTCTCATACAAATCATGTAATTTTTTCCATAGAGATTATGCCATGGATTCATTCGACACATGATGGAACACCACATCATCTGACCATTGTCGAATTGTTCTGACAACCTTCCCATCCAACCTCTTTCATTCATCTTTTGTCATGGTTCCGGGCTTCTTTCCTTCAATGGGGGCATACAAGTTTTTACAATAGAGCGCATCTTCCATCTTGACCTTCCATACCAACCAATTGCTTCAATTGAGACTAACCATCCTTGGTGTATAAATTTCCATCTTGATTTATACGAACAAAGCCCTGATAAACAACCAAAACTTTGATTCCATTTTTGTTGGCAATATATGGAACTCTTTTCCTTTATGTAAGCTGTTTAAGAATTTTTACAAACACACATGGTGCATTGTTTGTGCAACCAACCCACAAAACCACAACAAGCATCATAACAAGTGTAAAATGGAAAGAAAATTGGAGGATACAAAGAGAGATGTGCACACTGCTTTTACGTGGAAAATCTTCTCAATTCGAGAAAGAAAAACCATGGGGCCGTCAAAGAAGAATTCACTATGCAATGTTTGAGGATTACAAGTTTTCTCTCAAGCCTAGGTTGAGGATATTCTTCCCATATATACAAAAACCCCTTTCTATAGCATCTTTTGATGTAAGAGTAAAAATAAGTCTCTTTAGGTTTTTTCTTCTTTCTGACACAACACCTCTCTACAACTCTCTCTTCTTATGTAGGAACCTACCACACATAGAGACAAGCACACATGTAGAGACACACATGTGAAAAACATAGCGCATGACTCAAGTGCTCCACCCATCTAAAGGTGAGTGGCTCTCACATGAGGATGGATCATACCCAACACAGTCAACGATCGACTTTGCATTGACTGTCTTGTGACATGGCGCCCATGTTGCAGTTGAGATGACAGTTAGGCAAGGTGTTATAGTTGACTGTTTTGGTTACAATATTGGTTCAAATGAAAAGACACAAAAGTGTCTCTTACTAATAGAGTAGAGCTTCTTCAAGGCATCCTCTCAGGCACTCCCAACACCCATTCAAATTTTATAATGTGGGAGCGGATGGTGGTCTTCGACCTAGCTGATGTTCCTTCGTCCTAGAATTTGTTATGGTGGATTCTGGCTGCTATGGTTACGAAGGAGGCGTTTGGATGCACAAGTAAATTGAATTGCTAGCATTCTGTTTCATCTATGGGAATGTCAGAAGTGACTGACTCTCCCTAGCGTTCGCAACGAGGAAATCACCCTCAAATTGTAGTTAGATTTTCTTTCTAGTGCAACTCGAATGCAAAATAATTGCAATGTGGACCCTTGAAGCTCAACAATGTTAAGGATGGAAATCACAGTTTGGTTATTTTCACTTCATTAGACAAAGAATTGCAATGCAATTTGATAGCAGATCCAAACACATCCGAAACTATCTAGAGTTCCATCTTCTGTTGCATTCAGAATTCTGATCGCCTTGCTTTTGTATGATTGGATCTCAGCCTCTAGCACTACTCATATGCACTGTGGACCATGAAATAAAAAGAGTCTTTTGAAGAAGCAAACGGAACTTATGGACAGCTAGATGGTTGCTAGCATTGTCAAATGTTCATGCTGTCCATTTTAGGGTATTCACCATTGTAACTTTGGTTAAGGTTGTGTTTGGATGCACAAGTGAATTGAATTACAGAACATTCAGATTTATAAGGGAGTGATAAAAATCGTAATGCATGTTAATATTCGTGAAGAGGAAGTAGCCCTCAAATTGCAGTAGCCGTCTTTCAAGTTCAATCCTTGATGCAAATGCTAAGGAAATTACAATTCGTTGTTTCCACCTTATAAGACTAATGATTGCAATTTAATCCCATAGTGCATCCAAACACACCGGAAATTTTAAATTAAATTATAGCCTTTGATTAGGAAGAAAATTGCAAGAATCACAACACTACGAAACAATCACAATGACTTGAATTTCCAAATCAATGATTTGACTGCTTCTAACAGACTGGTTCTTTCTATCATTTTTAGATCTATGATATGCTCTTTTACTCTTTTAACAGGTTACTGGGCCCTCCAGTTATGGGACCTACTTCTAGGAGGAATTATATGATATATGGCTCACTTCTTTGCACAGTGTACTCGAGTTCTTTGTTCTGACAAGCGGGGCTCATTGTTCAGTAATCCAGACTGTCGTGGTTGAAGATTGCCTCATAATCTCCCAGATTGGAAGATCCCAACGACCAATATTAGGACTTTTTTGGCCGAACGTGGTCTGTTATTGTATTAATCTTCATAACTGTATGTTAGGCAATGATGGAAAGGTTAACATTGTCTCATCATGGAGATTTTCGAAGAATACTCCATCCATGATGGGGACACAATGGTCTGGATTTCCAGGCTATGGGTCCCACTCATCAGAACCTAAAACCTGTTGAGGATATGCAAAGATGCCAGCTCACAGATAAATGGCACGGATATTGCACACAACATTAGCATGTGGGGAGAGTAAGATTCAGATGGCCACTCTGAGAGAGATTCATTTAATTTGACAGATAATGTGTGGTGAATGGACTAGTCTCACCAACAAAAAATCGAAAGAGGCTAGAAAATGCAACGGACCACAGCAGCACAGCCACTATCACTGATAAGACAGAAGGAAGGCAGCAATAATCAAGATCTGTTTTCTATTTAAAAGGTTAGCATGACCACATCCTTTTCTTATGGACATGCTTTGTCAAGAACTGCATTTGAGTATTAGGAGTAGGGCTCTTGATGGGCTAGGCCTGCCCGTTGGCCTCGGACCTCAAACTGGGCCCACACATAGATCAAACAACATTCTCCATTTGAGGCCCGGACCGAACCCAAATCTGGCACCATCCACACCTGATAAGGTGTGTGCTGGGGCCAAACTTTCATGCTTGTTGGCTAGGCTGGATGTAAATATCAGGCCTGAAATTTAAAGGGCCTGTCCCAAAAGTTGAGTTCTTCCATATGAGAAGATGCTGATAATTCAGAAGAAAATCTCTCTGACCCGGTGATGCAGCAGGCATGCTGGAGAGAGCCCAATCTAACCGTTTTCTTTAGTGGGCCTGGATCCAGGCATGGCTGGGTTTCAACTTTTGATAGGAAATGTTGTTGAATCTTGGACTAAGGTCAGTCTGTTTGTTTGTGGGCCTATAATAACTGGTCAGTCTGTTTATTTGTGGGCCTATAATAACTATTGCCAGGTGCAGATGTAGGCCTGAACCAGTCCACAGTTCAAAAACTCAGAATCTTGACTCGACCGATGTTTATCTGGGGCCGGTCAACTCGAAAGTAGACTAACGTTTTAAAATGACTTGATATTTTAATAATCAGATTTGAAGTATATAGAGTGGTTGCAAAAGATTAAAATTATTGGAAATGTATCAAATAAAATACTGAAAATGAAACACAACCGATGCTTTATGGTGTGCTGGTAGCAGGTCTGTCATGTATCTTTCAACGCACAACTGGGTTAGTGATTTGATTGAGTCATGCTGAGTCGTGTCCAGTCAACCAAGTATTCGAGCCGACTTGAAGAGTTGTGTTGAGTCCTAACCAGGTCATGCCCGTCGGCAAGTTTCCATGAGACTCAGCTTTAAATCTTGCCAAGTCAAGTTGACTCGGTTGAGTTTCAAGTTGACCCGCAGAGTTTTAGCACTATGAACAAGTAGAGCTGGGCATCGAGTCGAGTCGGACCGAGTTAGGGCTGACCCAACTCGATCCGGTTTTGAAATATACCTGACCCGAACTCGACTTGACTCGGTACTGAGTCCAGCATGCCTGACCCCATCTGATTCTGGGTCTGGCCTGGACTAATCTGGACCGTGTCCGACCCGGTCACAAGTACTGAGTCAGGTCAAGTTGGCATCAAGTCAGGTTGGGTGTAGTGTGTATCCACGGGCTGAAATCATAACTCAAAACCTATGTGCACTTGCCAGAATTGTACCCTCTTCATCCGTTACACGACATCTCAGATCTGAAACGTCAAATCTGAGTTTTTTTATTTTTAAATTGTATATATATGTACCAGTTGAGTTTCGGATCGAGTTGAGTCAGTACTGAGTTGGATTTTGGGTCCAGTCGAGTTGAGTTATTGGGTGACCTGAGCTTGACTCGGTTTGAGTTCGGATTGGACGAAGTCTGCTTGGCTCGGATCGACTCACCCACTTGGTTCGGATTGAGTCGGTCTGAACAAGTCAGACGAGTGGAGTCGTCCCGAGCCCAGCTCTATGAACAAGTTCCATTACTCACGCTGCTCAAGGCCCGGTGGCTTGATGGGCCAGGCTAGCCCATTGCCATCAGTTTGTTTGCAGGCCTTTTGAGTCAGATCCAGCAGCCTGAGAAGCTTTTGAGCCAGGCCAGCCCATTGCCAATCCTTTCTGTGGCTATTTTGGCCGGGACCCATTCGGACCACAAGTACTTTGGATAAAATTTCATATTCTGGCGGTTGATAGGCAGGCAAACGGAAATTGTACACGTGGCATTAATAAGTCAAATTAAACCGTCCAAGTTGCGGGCCCGCTATAGATAGGTCATCTTCAATTGAGGCTGTTGACTATGTTTCATTCCGACCGTCCATTAAATCTCCTTCAGTAGGCCAGTTAGTAAATCAAAGCAGCGTAATTTTTGGGTTATTGAGCCATCTAATTCGGATTGATGATTTCGATGGTTCATCTTAAGCCCCAAGAAAATAAATGTAGAAAAACTTTGATACTTCTGCAGAGAACGACTGTCCATACACAGGCCACACATTCAGCCTATAATAACTCAAGTTAAGCCGTCCAAATGTGGATCATTATTTAGAAGTAACACTAATTTGATTTATTATTATTATTTTAACTCGTCTGGTTGTTGGAAATTTAGGATGATCAAATAAACAACAGCCAACGGTCCAGATTCAACTAACATGTCAAAGGTTTGAATTGTTCAATTAATCTGATTTTGGGATTATGACCTATCTACAGTGGCTCATGCAATTTGGACGGTTAAGTTGGGTCAGCTTATATCGCATATGGGTCAGCTTATATCGCATATGCAATTTTGGAGTGCCGGCGTATGGACAATCACACGTTGCCACAGTATCTAATAAAATCCGGGCTAAGACAACGTTCATAGTTCACCACCATTTTTCAGCTTGTGCTGTCTCATCTACCATGGACGTGACATACATGTATGGACATGTATAGGAACCTCAGCCATCCAACATGTGGGCTCCATCGTGCATGGAACAAAGACTGAAGCCTGAACTTATCAAATGATCTCAGCCATCCGATTTAGTTAGCTGAAATTGGGCCCCTGATCATTTTATTCTTAACCTTCAATTGGATGGTGATTATCATTTGTTGAGTGCAATTTTGGTGATACACTCCATTTGTGGGCCTTACGATTTGGACGGACTGGATTGGCATGGATAGGTGCCATGTGTACCACATATGAGATACTGGAACTTAAAAATTGATGGTGAACTATCATTGTAGTGTAGAAATCCTAAAAAGGTGGAAACGAAGAGGTGCAAAATCACAAAATTCCTATTTTGCTTGGCTCATGTCCACCCAATGATCAAATGGCTGTATGCCAGGATTCACTTTTCAGCCCCATCTTTTCTTCCTGTGCACAAGATAAAGCCACATTTTCTTTCCCTTCTGTCTCACCAACAAAAGACTGGGCCCCACCTAGCCAATGACAGCTGAGGCTATCTTTTCTAAAGCTACACTTGGGTTTTCTCCTATATAAAAATTTTGATGCTTTGTCAGACCATGGCGCACGGCCACCCTACATGTAGCCCAATCCAAACTTTGTCAGACCATGGCGCACGGCCACCCTACATGTAGCCCAATCCAAACTGTTCAAAGAGTGCGCCCCCCCCTAGATGGACCATAGGTCCATAACACAAAAGACATGTCAAGTGATTGTTATTACCATCCAGTTAGTAGCTGATGAATGGACAGCTAGAGCTGAAGGGAGAAGACAACCTGAATTCAACAAAGCAAAATCCATTAAGAAGAATTTATAACCATCCGATCTATCCGATTCCGGGGATACAATCCATCTACAGCGGGGCCGATTATTCAGACAGGTTGGATTGTGGTACATATATGCCATGTGGAAAATTATAGGGTGCATGTTTATGAATGCTCATATTCCGTCAGATTATAGTTGGATTTGGTCAGTATTCTTGTTTTGTTGGTTGAGCATGCATTGGAAGAAGGTTGTGATAGACACAAAAAGTAAAATTCACTGTACAGTATCAGCCACCAGTTTTTTCTTGGTGGGCTTTGAGAACTCTACCATGAAGACTTATCCAGAACTTGGCAGATGCATGGAATAAAAACTGGGATTGGATTTTGTAATTCTGAGATGGGTCTTGCTTGGTTGTGTAAAATACGCTCTCCCCAAATCGGATTTTTAGTTGGTTTTCCTCATTAAGCTTCATAGGCGATTTGGGTCGATTTGCAATTGCCAGTTTTTGGGTTTGGATGAGTTGTGGGAGTGAGAGTCTACTCTGAATGTGTCTTTCAGAAATGGATTCAGATGAATGAAGGGTTGAGGATTGTACATAGTTCTCTATATGCTGGTCAGATTAGGCTTCCTGGTTGCTGCTTCAGTCGCTGCCTATTCGGTTAAGCAACTCAACTGCCCAAGGCCGACTTCCGTAAAACCTTCAGGTATTGATTTCTTCATTGAAAAGAGAAATTCATTCATGATGCTGCTGTAAATATATATATTTTCTAACGAGTTCTCAAGTGAATTTCTGCTTTGGGTGATTGTTAGTTCTGTGAATTATTATTTGCAAATTAGAATAATTGCAAAGGGTGTGTTTGGGGGTCTTAAGTGGGATTTGTTTCTGCAGAACTCCACCCAAACAGATTGCTTGATGATGGAAACTAGATAGCCTGCTCGCTGCGGATTCTGTTACCTGTGCTTTTTGAAACATCTTGCCTTTTCCTATTGTGTGTAGCCTAAGAAAAGTTTTTTCTGGAAATGTGGTTTGTGGGAACCTTTTTTTGTGGCTTCATTTGCCATCATCGAATCAACAACCATGTCACTATTAGCTTGTTTGCAAGTTTATTTTTTCAGTAACTGTTTTGTAAATAGTTTGGGTGAAATTCTGAATTCAGAAAATGGTGAGGAAGGCCTTGAGCAACATCAAAATGGAGGAGGACAGAACCAGCAGTTTACTGACAATGGTATTGTGGAAAAGGAGCATGTATGTATTCTAGATCTCTACATTCTGTTTTTTCTCCTCTATAGACAGCTTTCTGAGAAGATTTCCTTTCTTTTATTTATTTTTCAATCCGAAGATTGAAATTGGCTGTGCATTTGAATTATTAAGAAGAGTTTAATTTCTTGCAGGTGGAAGAGGAAGAGGAGGAAGAAGAGGTTAAAAGAATCAGCAGCCTAATTAGCCCTGCTTTGAGCAATCCCGCTCTTGTGGACGGCGACGATGAGATCTTACCGGAATTTGAAGAACTTCTATCGGAAGCAATAGAGTTTCCACTACCCAATGACAAATTCGATCTGAAAAGTTATTCCCAGGCCAAAGAAGACAACATTGTATATGAAATTGAGATGGCAAGCAATGCGAGCGAACTACAACGGTTGCGGAACCTGGTAAAGGAATTGGAAGAGAGAGAGGTGAAGCTTGAAGGCGAATTGCTCGAATTCTACGGTCTAAAAGAGCAGGAATCAGATATTGACGAGTTACAGCGGCAGCTGAAGATTAAAATGGTGGAAATCAACTTGTTGAATATCACCATCAATTCGTTACAAGCTGAAAGGAAGAAGCTCCAGGAAGAGATTGCACAAGGTATGTCGGCGAGGAAGGAGCTGGATGTTGCCAGAAATAAGATTAAAGAACTTCAGAGGCAGATTCAGCTTGATGGGAACCAGACTAGAGGGCAGTTACTGATGCTAAAACAACAAGTCACGAGCCTTCAGGTGAGGGAAGAGGAGGCTTTGAAGAGAGATGTTGAACTTGAGAAGAAGCTGAAATCCGTGAAGGAATTGGAGGTGGAAGTCGTGGAGCTGAGGAGGCGGAACAAGGAGCTGCAGCATGAGAAAAGGGAGCTGACTGTGAAATTGGATGCAGCTGAAGCTAGAGCAACTGCCCTCTCCAACATGACTGAGGTAATAATACATATAAAAATTAAATGATGAATGATGCACATGTTGGAAAATTCACATTTGGTGCAAATGCTCAAATGGGCCTGGAGACATCATGGGTTGACTTGAAGACTCAATTCAACTTGAATCAATATTCAATTAGAATAAATTGAAAATATTATGGGTGGTAATAGGTATTTAAAATAATTAGATCTCATATAAGAAATATAAAACGTAACTCAAAAAACAACATTGTTGTGGTTTGAATCTCACTCCCGACATATTTCTTTTTTTAATAAAATCCCGCTATTTAAGGTGAGTGACTTGGTTTGAGTCATGCGAGTCTTTCTGAGTCCAGGTCGAGTCAGGCCCAGTACTGAGTTTCCTCAAGACTTGGTTCAAAATCTCATGGAGTTGATTTGACTCGACCGAGTTTTGAGTTGAGTCAGTGAATTTTAGAACTATGACCCCATAACCGCAGTTTGCTGCACATAATCCAATTTTTGATGCATATGCTAAACACCATTTTGTTCCCTCTAATTTTATTTTCTTCTATCTTGCTGTTTCCTATTTCAATTGAACTGCTGTCCCTTTTGTTTTATGTTGCGAGACACTTTCTGGTATGAAGTAGCTGTTGTCCAGATATAGTTCCTCAAAAATGCATGAAACATGAGTTTCGTATGTCTACGGATTTTCTACCAAAAGACAACCTATCTTCAGTTCTATTTTTCAAAATTTAGTGAATTATCTTAAGATTCTAAACTACTTGAAATGATTGGAACTCAAGAAGAAATAAAAGAAGCTAGTGACTTTGATTTTGGCAAACCTTAGTGATGTAGGATGCATGCATGTGGTTAAATGGTTGAGTGAGATCAATCAACAAATTAAATTAAATAATAAAAAATAACAAATCATGCCAAATCATCAAGCATCTCAAGAAACTATCATGAAACTATAAATAGTTAAGGCCACATTTAACAAACTACGCAATGCATGATTATCAAATACAAGAAAATTAGGATGTAATGGATGTGAGAACACCCAAACAGCATATGAAAGAATATACTTCAAAAGGGGAGAATTATTACTACCTAGGGTTTGCTCAATTAGGACGTAGGCTAACCTAGAGTTCAAGGAATTTGGGGAAAAAGTGAAATTAGGGTTTGGATGGCTTAATTGGCACGGGGATTTGAGGGTTTATGTTTTAATAGTAGGGAATTAAGGATTTGGATAGTTGGAGGTTTGGGGATTTAGGTTAATTAGGGAAATCGACGTTCTAGGATTTGGGTGATTTGGGAAAATTTGAAAAGTAGGGAATCTAGGGTTAGGGTTATGGTTAAAGAATAGAGGGGTTTTAATGTAGGTGCAAGAGGGAATCAAAGGGGGAGAATAGAGATGCGCACATCCATCCATGGGCTTCACAAGTGTGGCCGTACGGTCACACGTGTGGGTCTTGGGGCTAGGGTTTGGGCTTTCAATGTTAGGGTTTAGTGGGGATGATCAAGGGGGAGAGTGGAGAAGGATTTTTGATGGGTTTTGGAGCCTAGGAAAGGAGGGAAGATGAGAACACGAGGAAGTACCTTTGATGGAGAAGATGAATTACGGATGATAGTTGGAAGCTTCACACTTCCATTGTTGAAGAAGCACTTCCATTGTTGAAGAAAGACTTCACACCAATCCTTGTTCCAAATCACTTTGAAACAATCTTCACATTGCATGAAGATTTAAAGAGAAAAACCGTAGAGTTTTTTTTTTTTTTTTGAAGAATAATACAACGCTCATAAATGGTCCATAACATAAATCAAACTATCAAATAAATCCTAAAACAATCCTATGCCATCAACGAGCCTCACAAGTGGTCACGATCACGATTTGATGGTGATGATGGTCCCTGATCACGATCCAACGGTCGAAATAATATGTCGATGAAGATCAACGGCCCGATGCTCCTTGGAACAAAACGCTCATGATGATCCAGGCCCAGTGGGCCCCATGTACAGGTCATCCGGCCATAAAGACACCGGTGCCCTCCTCACGTACACTCGAACGGATGGCACGCAAATGTCCTCATCACTTAGTTACACGATCCTTCTGAGTTGGTGCCGCTCACGCTTTGAACCATGTGTCAACTCGCTTTCCTGTTTCCACTTCCTACCTGTTTATATTTGAAAGCATTTTGAAACAGACACATCCCTACTCCCGCGCCCGAATCTGTTGCTGCTTCCCTTCATTCTTTGTGCAACCGGCCAACTATAAGGGAAAACTGGTTTTTTTTGTTGCGGAAGCCTACTACAAAATCACCTTTGGTTTTATAGACATTCACCTCTGCCTCTTTTTGGCGGAACTAACAAAATGCTACTGCTATAATGGTAAACCCTCTTTCCGTTGCAACCGATGTTGGCCGAAGGTACTGAAATTGACCAAAATGCCCCTGGATTTGGTTGACATTGCACTTGAATTAGGAGAGACCAATATTCCTTCAGAATGATTAAATGCTAATTTTCAAGGCTGATATAATCACATTAACCTGAATTTTCATAGCTAGGCATATGTTGGTTTTGGAGGATCAAAATGCCTCTACTTCTGATTAAACACAAGTACTCTTCCCAAAGGCGATCAAGTTTCCCATTGAGGGCATGTTTGGATATCACCAATTCCATGGAAATCAATAGAAATGGAAAAGATTTTTCACTGATGTGAGAGTTTGAGATGTCTCGATAGCAAGAAATGGGAGGATTCTGCAAAGCAATCATTGCAGTTTTCCATAGTTTAGGTTCTCTGATACAAGAAATCAGGTGACCGTTGCCTTATAAATATAAGATTTCCACTTAAAAAAAAGTCTGATCTTGTTAGTGGAAATTACACAACTTTGAAGCATAAAACTTGATACCAGGAACATTCTGAAATACTGTCATTTCTGCCTCATTAAACTGATTGCTTGCAATTCAATTCACTTGTACATCCAAACAAAGCCGTGAAGTATATACTTCAGAGCAATATTGGGAACATTTCAAAATACTTTTCGATGTAAGTGAATCAGCATGCCTGTTCACTAAATCATGAATCTTGTTTGGCTGGATGTGTGTATTTGTGTAATTCTTGAATCTTCCCCATGCTGCAGACTGAAATGGTCGCCAAGGCAAGAGAGGAGGTCAGTAGTTTGAGGCATGTGAATGATGACCTTTCCAAGCAAGTGGAAGGATTACAGATGAACAGATTCAGTGAAGTCGAAGAACTGGTGTATTTGCGTTGGGTCAATGCATGCTTGAGGTACGAACTCCGGAATAACCAGACACCGGCCGGTAAGACCTCCGCACGTGATCTCAGCAAGAACTTGAGCCCAAGATCTCAAGAGAAAGCCAAACGCCTGATGTTAGAGTATGCCGGATCCGAACGTGGGCAGGGGGACACTGATCTCGACAGTGTGTCCTCTCACCCATCTTCACCTGGGAGCGATGACTTTGATAATACTTCCATAGACAGTTCCTCCAGTAGGTATAGTAATATGAGTAAGAAGCCGAGTTTAATTCAGAAGCTGAAGAGGTGGGGCAAAAGCAGGGATGATTCTACAGTATCATCACCAAGCAGGTCTTTTGGAGGAGGTTCCCCAATCAGGGCTAATAATAATAACAGATCGTCTATGTCGAGGGGCCCATCTATATCAAGGGGTCCACTGGAAGCATTGATGCTAAGAAATGCAGGCGATGGTGTGGCCATAACGACGTTTGGGAAGAAAGAGGACCCAACTGAATCTCCTGACCTGCCGAATCTCCCGCGTATAAGAACGCGGGTTTCTTCGAGTGATTCGCTGGACACAGTGGCATCATCATTCCAACTGATGTCCAAATCCGTCGAGGGGGTGTTGGATGACAAGTATCCCGCATACAAGGACCGGCACAAATTGGCGTTGGAGAGGGAGAAGGCAATCAAAGAGAAGGCAGAGCAAGCAAGAGTAGAGAGGTTTGGCGATGGTTCCAACCTAAATTATTCAAATTCAAAATTGAACTCTGAGTCGAGAGCTATAGCAGAAAGAGAGAAACCCGTTATATTACCGCAGAAACTTGCTCAAGTCAAGGAGAAGGTTGTTGTTAGCAATTCGCTTTCTAGTGATTCGAGCGAACAGCCCAATGACAATAAGAGCGATACCCCAATTGTGAGCAAGATGAAACTCACACACATCGAGAAGAGGGCTCCAAGGGTGCCTCGGCCACCTCCTAAGCCATTGGGTGTCAGTGCTGGCAATGCTGCAACCACTGCCAATCCTTCAAGTGGGATACCACCCCCACCTCCACGGCCTCCATTACCACCAGGTGTGCCCCCACCCCCACCTCAGCCCGGCCTTCCTGGTGGGCCACCTCGTCCACCACCCCCACCAGGAAGTCTACTAAAAGGGCCAGGTGCTGGCGAAAAAGTTCACAGGGCTCCTGAACTGGTTGAATTCTATCAGTCTTTGATGAAGCGCGAAGCAAAGAAGGAAACCCCATCCTTGACTTCGGCGACATCGAATGCAGCAGATGCTCGGAGCAACATGATCGGCGAGATTGCAAACCGATCAACATTCCTCCTAGCTGTAAGTAATGTTTATTTTGGTTCCTTTTTTTTTTTTTTCCTTCTTCTTCTTCTTCTTCTTGTGATGGATTGAATGGTTTCAATCACTTTTCGATCAGAGATTCATTAACATGAACTGGGTTGGATTCAGGTGAAAGCTGATGTGGAGACGCAAGGCGATTTTGTGCAATCCTTAGCCACTGAAGTCCGGGCAGCTTCTTTCACTAACGTAGAAGATCTAGTGTCATTTGTTAACTGGCTGGATGAGGAACTTTCCTTCCTGGTAAGCTCTCTGATGAACATCAGCCATTGATGTATGAATCATCTCGCAAGTGCCGTTAGAGATGGAATGACAACTTGCGGATCCTCTGTCCACGTGTCAATGTGGCTCATGTTTGTGACTCAAGGTCATCCATGATGCTGCATCACCATGTATTTGCTGTGGCCTGATAATCAGGCTGCTCCAGTTGTGGGTAAAAAATGGACAGTTAAAAGAATGGCCAACGTCCACATTTGACGTGCACATGTCACCTCCTAATGACCTGGCAGGTCTGACTTTCAGGACATGGAATATACATGTTCAGGTTGAATGGATGATACACATCTTCCACATTTCTGGGGATGTACTATTTGAGGTCCTCTAGTGAATACTGAGTAGTCATGGTGGGAATCCTGTGCCCCTATAGATAAGGCAAATGAGTAGGACCTCTGATTTTTTACAGTATTAACAAAAAACACCAGAGATGCGTTGGGCTGCACTATCAAATCGAATTGCAATTTTTAGCACAATAAAGTGGAAAAGACAATACTGTAATTTCTTGTCTAGCATTCGTATTGAGGATCTGTCCTCTGAATTGCTAGCACATGTTGGTGATTGCTTCCTCATTTGAATAATTGGGAACATCTTTTTCATTTACTATTGATCGAACTGAATTTTCAGAATTTGATTCACTAGTGCATCCAAACGCAACCGCAATGCTTTTAACTATTGAGGCATGCCCAAAGTTCATTCCAAAAGCATTGTGTATGCTGTGTTTGTATGAACAGGCAGAATTGCAAACATTCAGTTTAATGATGTCCGTCTCAATTCATGATGATGGAGTAGCCACTCAATTTGCATTTATGTTAGTCTCAATTCCATCAAAGTAATATGATTGCAATTCGGAAGCCAGTCACATGAGTTGGCAACTTCCACTTTTATTGGACTAATCATCGCAATTCAATTGGGTAGCATATCCAAACGTACCTGTAAACACATTCATTTGAAAATTGAGCTAGAAGTCACATGCTTTTCTTGATTGTCTTCTAAGTCAGCATATCTTAATACATCTCTTTGTTTTCTTAGGTTGACGAGCGTGCAGTCCTTAAACATTTCGATTGGCCTGAGGGAAAAGCCGATGCGTTGAGGGAGGCAGCTTTCGAATACCAAGACCTTATGAAGTTAGAGAAAAAAGTCTCATCTTTCGTTGACGATCCGAAGCTCTCTTGCGAACCTGCTCTAAAGAAGATGTATTCATTGCTTGAAAAGTAAGTGAAATTCAACCAAGTGAAGATTGCATTAGTAACTAGCTAACTAATTTTATCCAAGTAACAGAAAGTTGACTGACATTCTCGATTGTTGTAGTATTCAAGTCTGCAGTCTGCCTTCTTAAATTTATAGCATTGTTGTTTGATATGTTTTGAATTTTCAGAGTGGAACAAAGTGTTTATGCACTCCTTCGAACCCGAGATATGGCTATTTCACGGTACCGGGAGTTTGGAATTCCAGTTGATTGGTTGATGGACTCTGGTGTTGTGGGAAAGGTATGCTTTATTTCTAAAACTTCGCCAGGTTGACATTATATAACTGAAATGCAGATGGATCTCAAAAAATATAGTTCAAACTCTAAATTCTAGTTGCAGGGTTTGATTTGATGAACAAAAAGTTGAACATGGTAATCAGAGTTCTGCTAAGCCCACATGCACCTCTACATGCCGCCGAATGTGCTGACTTAGCTTTTTTAGGACACCCAAGTGGTGCTTGAGGTAGGTCCCACTGTGAAGAGGATCTGGTCCATATTTCTGTCAGGTGGGTCATATGTGGAAATTGGATGTGGCCTGTAGGAAAATTTGTTTAAACCATTCATTTTTTTTTTTTTTTTAACACCCGTGGCCAATCTGATGATTTGACCATCCTAATTCCTGGGCCAGGTCATCTATTCGGTGGGGTCCACCGGATGCACGTCTACATGAGTTTTGCAAAGATCGGTGGATAATATTTGCATTTCTGTGGAAGTCATTGTGCTTTCTTTTCTTCCAAAATGTCGAAATCTGTCCTGTTTGTTTTCTGAATTAACGATAGAAAAGAAGTTGGAATTAGAAGGATTCAGATTCCAGAGTTATCTTTTGCTCTTTCAATGCAGATCAAGCTCTCATCTGTCCAGTTGGCGAGGAAATACATGAAGAGGGTGGCATCAGAGCTTGATGCTTTGAGCGGACCCGAGAAGGAGCCAAACAGGGAGTTTTTGGTTCTGCAAGGCGTCCGCTTCGCCTTCCGCGTGCATCAGGTAAAATGCTGCATTATTATCTTATATATCTCAAATCCGAATGGTTGGATTATTAGATAACCGGTGATCGAAGTATCATTTCCCATTCTGTTTTTTAGCTAAAGAAAATTTCACTAATTAATATCTGATTGGTTCGTAACTTGGCCAAATCTTCAAGCACTCTATCGGGATCTTATTTAATTTCTAAACCATCGATGCTGTGTAAATATCTCTGCCACATTAGAGTTCTTAATTTGATTTTTCAAACCGCCAAAATTAGCGCATGATCTAATTGACAGTCCACTGTCTTGGATGGGCCATAGACGACAATCACACTGATGGATGGATCGCAACTTTAGAATCAAGTGCCTACTTTCGGACAGCCCCATAACAGTACTAAAAGAGTTCATTAATCCAATTATTCATATATATGATTTGGATGACTTTTGTGCCATGGTCCATCCAATAGGCGGTCCATCAATTGGACATTCATGATTGATGGGCATGCGTGCACTGATTTATACGCTGATTTAAAATGTCAAGCAATGGTATTAAGGATCCAATGGATTTTTATGTGTGTGATGGACCAACTGAAAAAACTAACTGAAAGTTCTTTGTGCTGTTCTGCAGTTTGCAGGAGGATTCGACGCAGAGAGCATGCACGCTTTCGAAGAGTTAAGAAGCCGTGTCCAATCGACTCAAACAGGTGAATCCGAGAAGCCCCAAGCATGAGTGGTTTCGCCTTCATCTTCTCGTATTTTTATTGAATTTTTGTTGTATATTTGCATATCTCCATGAAAATTTTCAAATGTATTTGATTTTGAATCTGTGTAGTGATCATCAGTTCACTTAAATGAGAAATACAGTGTTTATACTGGGAAATCTGTACATGTGGGCCATGATTTATATCTTTTTGACTCATCATTGTTGAATGTGGACCTTGGCCTTTCCTTAACCGTCCATTTGTAGGGCGCTGACAAAGGTTTAGGATTTGTCCAATCTGGGATAGTTTTGACACATCCTTCAATCCAGTGGGGCCCATCAGATCAGTTGTCTGGGACACCAAATGATTGAACCTAAATGCAAGGAATCCTGCTGTCTGGATGAGACGGTGAAGTTGATGGATGAATTAGATGTCACACAAACGTCATCGGAATCTAAAAAAGAAAGGGTGTTGCTTGCTCTTCTTATAAGAGGTGTGTTAAAATAGTGATATCAAAATTACTATAAATTTAGCCATACTTTTAGTACATATAACTCACGTTGCACATAAGTAAACAAAGCCTAAGTGTTTGTGGACGGTTAAAAAGATATTTTTGATATTTCACTCATAAAAATATAACTTTAATTAAGTTGTATAGGAAATACGACAGTTACAAATTTTGGAGAAATTCTAAATTCAAATTCAAGATTATAAGATTTTTCAAGAGTCACTCTAAGGTTTTCTTCTCCAGGTGTCAAAGATGAAAAGATTCCAACTAGCAAAGGAAGAGTCCACCTACAAAAGTTTTTTAGCAAAATCTCATACTGCTGTTGCACAATCCAAATAGTAAGAGGCTTATGAGATAGATCTTTCCTGTACACATGATCTGATATAATTGGTTACGCTTATATAAAAAATTAATGAGACAAATATGACCAATCAACCAAATCTTTCACAATGTCGAATGCTATGCATAGTCACTCCCTCTTCAAATATATAAAATACAAACATGAAAGAGAACTCTAGACCCTCACTAACACACACACAACTTTGAATGGCCAAATCAAAAGTTATAATTAATTTACGGTCCGCCTTCTTTTAATCTAGCCATGCTAGGAATATATCGATCTCACGTCCTACATTAGCTGATAAAATGGATGAGCGGTGGGATATACCATAAATACATCAAAGGTGGTACCCATGGTGAGAAACACGCTGTGTTGCGTAAGGCCGCGCCGCACCTAATCAGTTACCGTATGCATATGCCTTTTCCCTTTTCCTCTGCCGCTACGGTAGATAGCAGGGCAATGCAAGTTAAGCCGGTGCATCGCATAATTTCAGGATGTGTCACAAAAATAACAAATCCACCCCGTCCATAGGATTGGTTATCTGATTTTAGGAATGGGGTGAAAAATGGAGCCGATACAAAGCTCAAGTGGACCAAACGAACAGAAAAGAGTAGGTATTGAACGCCCACCATTGAAACATTCATCACGACACATGATATTTATGATAAATAAACTCCGTCCATCTGTTTTCCCTTCTCATTTTAGGATATGGAATAAAAAACCAAGCAGATTCAAAACCTCAAGCGGGCTACACGACAGGAAACAGTAGGATTGAGCACCCACTGTTGAAACATATTGGGGTTTCGTGGGGTCCATTTTGAGTTTCAGTGCTACGTCGATTTTTTGGGTCCATTCATTAAAATGAGTTGGAAAAACGAATGGACCGGGTGGATTTCCCACAAAATCAAGGTACAATCATGTACGGTTTGAGTTAGGCTTTTGTTTTTTTTTTTTGAGTTAGATTGTTAGTACACACCCATGTCAGTACACACACTCCATGTTAGCCACCCCCTCTAGGGATCGATGCCAAGACCTCAAGTGTTGAAACGAGGTATGGATCTGGGTGTACGTTTGAGTTAGGTTAGCAATGGCAACGAACATGAGCAGGAGGTTTGGTGGATATTTTAGTGGCGAGGTTGCTCGACCGTAGGTGGGACCCACCATGACGTTTGTGACAAATCCACTCCGTTCATCCATTCTTCCAACCTTATTCTCGGGCATGGGCCCAAAAATGAGGCCAATCTAAAGCTCAAGTCGGCGAAACAAGGGTGAAAAAGTGGGAATTGAACGCCAGCGTTGACACGTTGGTGTGGCCACAGGATGTGTGTGATAAATCCACTTTGTCCATCTGTTTTTCCATATCATTTTTTGGCAAGGGCCCTGAAGTGAGGCTGATACTACGCTCTAGTGGGCCACATGATAGCAAAGAATGGGATGGAACTCCCACCGTTGAAAAATCCTAGGGCCATTTGGGCTCACTATGATTGTGGATCTGACTCATTTTTTATGCCTATGAAATAAAATGATACGAAAAAAATAAATGAACACGGTGGATTTCTGAAAATCATCAAAGCAACTCCACATATGGTCTAGGTTAGGCTAGCATGGCAATTAACGTCAATTAATGCTCCACTCAAGAGGTTTGATGAACATTTAAGTCTAGACGGCGACCGTTGCCCGACTTAGGTGTGGCCCACCATGATATTTGTGACAAATCAACTTACTCTATCTGTTGTATCACGTCATTTTAGTTCACGAGACCAAATATAATTCCAACCAAAAGCTCAAGTGGGCCACACTGTCATGAAACAGTGGGGAATACAGGCTGGCTGTTCGTGGGGCTACAAGATGTTTGTGACAAATGACAATCCAAGCCATCCATCAGTTTCTTCCTATCATTTTATAATGGAGGCCAATGCCAGGCTCCAATGGGCGAAACGACTAGAAACAGTGGGGATTGAACACCTACCGTAGAAACTTCTTAGGGCCATCGTTGGCCTACGCTGAACTTTGGATCTGCATCATTTTGTGGCATGTACCCTAAAATAAGCTGAAAAAACAGATGAATGGGGTGGATTTCTCACAAACAACAAGGTAAGCCCCCGTGCACTATCGAAAGTTAGGTGGTACGCAGGTGGTTTCAATGTAACGGTCAGATTGCTAAGTGCATTAAAGTGAGGGCAGTCGGGTCAACACCAAAACCTATTCGTACAGGTACCTAACAACATATGTTTTAATGTCTAACTGTTATAACCATAAGCGGGTTTTGAGAACTAGTTTAAATGCAGGAGGTTTTCGTTCCGTAGCCGAAAAGGTAGGCGGCTACAGGGGAAAATCCTTACAAAATTTCTTAGGACATGACCGGGTGTTAGGCCCATCACTACTGATCGTACTACTCGATATCAATGTGATTTTACCACAATTTACAATATTGTGGCAGATCATCAACAGTGCACAGGAGTCGTACATTCAGCCAATCCAATGTTGGGTCCCATCGAATCATAATAATCAGATGATCTGATACCATAGATGCAGACGCAGATGATACAAATGCACATGATCTTCGGTCATGCACCGTCGACTATTGGGCCCATGGGGTGGAGTTTGTGCGGTGTAGATTGGCCCGATTCGCATAGGGTTATGCTCATGCATGAGATGGAGACCACGTTCACTTGTTGGACTCAAACGCCTATCAGATTGATGGTCCAGATCATCGAACCATGGGGCCTTTCATTGACCTAGGGTTCAAAGGAACACCTGTTGTAGGAAGAGTATGCAACATGCGAGCTCTGTGGGCCCACCGTGACGCGTTTGTGAAATCCACTCCATCCATTTGTTACAGCACCTCATGCTCACTGTGCATGAAATAGTCAGCTTGATATATAACTCAGATGGGCCAATGGCACAAGAAAAATGTAAAATCACACGTGTGGCCCACCTGAGCTTTCGATCAGGCTTATTTTTGGGAAATCTCTTCATACTGGTGGGGCTCACCTGGTGAACGGGTCTGATGGCATTTAAACAACATGGTGGGGTCACCACTCAACTGAATTGAGACAGAGGCCAAACGTAGGCTGTTTGAAGTGACACCCATTTAGGAGTGAACGAGAACCGAGTTAACTCGGTTAGCTTGCTCAACTTGGCTTCAAAAAGTTCTATTCAACTTGGTTTGAAGTTGAGTTCAAGTCAAAACAAGCTGGTTTATTGAGCTCGAACAAATTTCAAATTGAGTTTGAGCTTGTCTAAGATTGGCTCGACTTAGATTGAACCCTAACTCGACTTGAATTGAATCCCAATTTGAATCAAACTCGGATTGAACCAGTTCAGTGACTCAGTTACTTTGATATTGATGTTGCTCCAAGTGATCGATGAAATGACTCAACGAAGTGTCAGCAAGTGGCAAGAAAGTTTTGTATATGAAACAAATACCATTATTTTTTTTTTTGATTTTGATGTTGTTAATAAAGTGTTTGAGGAAATACTTATAAATAGTTATTGCTGTTTTACATACAGTGAGAAATTAAAAGTGTACTGTATATTTTTGTGAAAATGACGTAGATGTATAATTTTAGCTCAAAGTTGACTTAAACTGGCCTAGCGGTTGACCGAACTGAGCTGAGCGGGCCAATCAAGCTCGAGGATGAGCTGAGCCGAGTTCAAGCTGGAACAGCTAGTGGGTGAGCCAAGTTGAGTTGAAGCTAGCTTGACTCGGATCGTCTCGGTGTACACCCCTACACCCATTAGATAATCCGTCAACTCCCCGAACTGAATATTTAAAAGTTCTGTTTGCACCATTGAATTGAAATCCACCGATCAGATGGCTAGGATCGTCCAATCCTTGCATGTTTTAAACCATGAGCCATTCACATAATGGGTATTTAGATGGACGGATCTGATTGATACATCATTATGCCACGTGTCGCATTACTTATTCCGATTGATACAGTAAAATCTCGTATTTGGCCAAGGGAGAAGGAAGATCTTTGATACTCTGTCAGAGTGTAATAAATGATACGCAGGCACTTAGAAATTTCATATATGGCACAAAAATAATGCAGATTAAACTGTTCATATCATGTGTAACAGTTTAAATGTATCATTAAATAAAAAGTTACGCTTAATTTATCATCTGACTATCAGATTGGTGGCCATTTATTGGACGGTTATAAACGAGAAATATCCGGTAGTTTCATTTCAACGAACAAATGTCCAATAATCAGAGGTTAGGATTATTCAACTATTATGAGTCTCGGACGTTCCACAATTTGTCCTAACTCAGGCTAATATGTGACACGTGTACCATTCTAAATGCCCGCGTATCAAGCGTCACAGACTCACAGGCAGGCAGAGTATCAAATAACTACCCCCTAAAGAAATATGGGGGGAAATTATATCCTTCGTTTTTCAGTCGGTTTCAAGTGGCCCAAGGTTCAGTTAAACGTTGATCTCATGGGCTCAAGCATCATGGACTACGCACCAGAATTCGCAGCGATTAGAAGATCTCGGCCGTTCAATCTCTGGCTAATATTGTGGAGGGCTCGAAGGTACTTGACAATTAAAAAATAGCATAATATTGATTTTCTGTATTGGAAAGGAAAGGAAAAAAACTACGGTCGAAAAAAATTCCTCCAAAACTGGAAAACCAGTTTTACCCTGCGATCAGTCGCGCTGGACCAGAAAGATACGTCCGTCTTCCTTTACCTGACATGTATCAGGTGGATCCAGACCTTCGAAGCACTGGGTATATTGCAGTTAGTAGAACATGATACCAAACATCGATCCTAACCATCCGTTTTTCCTGTTGAATCTATCTTCATTATCACTTTAAACATCCACCATCGATGGAAAAGAAACATATTATGAACGGCAGGGATCTAATTTCAGATCTTCTACGTGTAAGATTCTGGCTACGAACGTCCTTCCTTAATGCACCGCGCCGGAGTCAGAAGCTTCTCGCCACCCTCGATTAATTCCCGTCCTTCTGTCCCAAACCTACCGGTAAAGAGCATGTGCTCGGCCACGGGCTGCGATGTGGCGATTTCGGCGGGAGTTCCGGCACACGTTTCCCATCGCTATCGTAGTAAATCACCCCAGAGAAATTCAACGGCTCGCACTTCTCGCCCATCCAGATCTGCCTCTGCCACAAGCCGTCGGCTTCGGCTGGAGACTCCTCGGCGATTCTTTTCTTGTTGATAAGAGGGAAAGCCTTGTTGCCGAGAGTCGTCAGCAGCTGCTTCGGCGATGCGAAAGGAAACCTCGGCGCGATTCTCGAATTACTAGTCTCGCTGCCACTGCCGCTACCCCCGCCGAGCTTTCTAGTGACTCGAGTCGCGTGCTTGGCGCAGAGCGCGACGAGAGCAGATACGGCAACGAATAAGCCGATCGCCATCGGCGCGGCTTGGAGCGTGGCGTGGCTTGTTGGGAATAACCGGCCCATCGTCTCTTTCTTCTGCGGATCCTGAAATGAAAGAGTTCTGAGAATGCGGTTTGAAAATCAGGTGGAGAGGAGAGGTGTATACATAGACGTCGGATGACTGGCCGTAGCCGGTGGTGTTTTATGGTGACCGCCAACTGCCGTTTGTTTTGTTAGGAACCCTGGGTTTGGGAGTTGCCTGTCTGACCACACGAATGGGTGTTCTTACACGTCATCGCTGTAAGTTGTAGTGCTCCTAGTTGCATCTGTCACATGGAAAGTCCGATCCATCGATCTGAACTGTCTCTTAAGTACATAGCACATTTGATGGGCCACTATGCAAAAATCACACTGGTAAAATGATCAAATCCTTCCCTGATTTGTTATTTTACAGCCCTCCATTTTCCAAGCCATGGATTGGATGGTCAGGATTGCCTAACGAAAGTGGCTATTTAGAATCATTAAGGGCGTGTTTGGTCCGTGGATTAAAATGGTACTGGATTATATTAGATGGGATACACCTATTTATTGCACAATCATTACATGTCCGAAAATATTATGGTATTTTAGTTATTCCATGTCTAATTATTCTTTTACACACACACCCTCAGGCCTTTTTGGGATTTCACCACTTATGGATACTCAAACCCTTGACCGGGTGTTGAAACTCTGGAGAGTCTACCACCAGAGCAAGTGTAGGGATCCAAGTTATTCAATCTTATGTTTGAGGTAAAATTCTTTCCGAGGAGAACTAATATATTTAGCAAAATCCTAATCGGTGAATCATTAAATTGTAATAAAAAATTCAATTTGGTGAATCATAGAATTGTAATCAAAGAACTAAGGATGTCATTCACTTATATACATATATAACCATAGTGTCACTTGTAAATGGTATATGTGGATGTACGGCATGGATAAACACATGCACAATGTGGGGCCCACATGTGTAGTGGATTTCAAAATTCTTGAAAGTCTCGTATGAGACCAATTGCAATTACATCCCACCTAATCCCAACCTTTCTCATCCTCCTCTAACTATGGATGGAATTTGCATGAGACCAAATGTAATTCTATCCCACCTAATCCTATCTAATACCTTGGGCTAAACCGCCTCCAAGTAATCTATGATGGGGCCCAACAAATAGTTAATCAAATTGTTGATTGAAGTAATTTTTGTCTGGATGATCTTGACCATCCATATTAAAGGTTAATGGTCAAATGTCATGATTGATGATTGGTGTGATTTTTTCATGGTAGTCCATGAAATATTACACCGACCCTAATGAAGAGTGTAAGTCAATCGATTAGATTGTCCAAGTGTCCCAGTGCATCTAAGATCACTATAACTCATGGTGAGAACATTAGAGCATGTATCATGATACTATGAATGAATATATGTAAGTCATTGATGCATTCAATTTCAAATGTAATGGAAGCCCTTTTGTTATCTACCTTAGAATTATATTTTAAAGTAGTTTTATTTTATTTTTTAAATTAAATATTATTTTTATAAGTTAATATTGTATAATCATACCCGTATATTGCTAAAATCTTCCATGGGCCCACTTTTAAATGCTTTTCCTACTAGTTATTCTAAAGATCATCGTGTCAAAATTGATCTTGTGGGAGGGATTGATGATTAAAGGTAGACCCACAAGGTGGACAATACAAATTAATGCTTGGTCGAAATTGGAAATGAATGGTCCCATTGGGTTAATATTCAAGATCAATGATTTTATTAGGATATATAGTATTGAAGATCAACTGTTTGAATTGACCAATATCAATAATGTGGTTTTATCGGGCCAAAATTAAAGATGAATTTTGTGATTGAGTAAAAGTGATGAATAGTTGTCTGATTTGGTCAATATTATACTTGAGTAGTCTCATTGTACTGATTTCAAAGTCCAACAGTTTGATTTGAGTGACATTAGACAAATATCAAAGGCCAACGGTCTAATCGGGCTGAGAACTAAGATGAACATTTTGATTATCTTGAAATTTAAGATCAATTCCTCAATTGAGTTGATGGGAAGATTAATTGCTAGAGTAGACTAATATCAAAGATGAATGATTTGATTACAAAAATTGGAGATGAATAGTCCAATTTGGTTGATATTGAAGATTATTGGACCAACTAGACCAATAGTAAAAGTGAGGGGCCAGATTGGGTAATAATGAAGATGAACAGCTTGATTGGATTGATGTAAAAGCCAAATACTCGAATTGGAACAATATCAAATATCAAAGGTCTAATTAAGCAAAAATCAAAAAAATAATAGAACACTTGGACAAACATCAAAGATCAAGGTTTGGCAAAAAATAGAAATGAATGGTCCAATTAGGCCAATATTCATGATCAATGGTTCAATTGAGTCAATATTAAAGATCAACAGTTAGAATGAACTGATATAAAAAATTATCAGTCTAATTGGGCCAAAGTCACAGATGAATGGTCTAATTGGGGCAAGGTCGATGATCAATAGTTCAATTGGACTACCAATGCAGATGGATGGTCTTATGGAACTAATGTTAAAGTTGTTTGGTCTGATTGCAATGATATTAGTATCAATTGCCAGCTTAGGCTAAAGTAAAGATCAACTACCCAATCGGACCAATATCGAGCCATTCATCTTTAATCTCAATCCAAGCATATGAGTATATCTTCAATATCTTTTGAATCAGATGAGCAATCTTCAATATTAAATCAATCAGATTATTTGTCTCAAATTTTGGCAAATTTAGACCATTCATCTTTGATATTGATCTAATCATACTGTGGCTCTTCAAATCAGCCCAGTCAGACCGTTAATCTTTAATGTCCCACCAATCATACCATTCATCATCAATTGGACTGTTCATTTTTAATATCATTTAAATCATACCATTTATCTTCAACATTAGTCAAGTTGGACCACCAATCTTCAATATAGGCACAATCAGGCTTTTCATCTATAACTTTGACCAAATTAGACCGTTAATATTACACACACACACACACACACACACACACACACATATATATATATATATATATATATATATATATATATATATATATATCCGAACATTGATATTGAATTTTGACCCGATGGGACCATTCATCTTCGATATCATTCTAATTGAATTATTTGGCTTTGACATCAATTAAATTAGGTTATTCATCTTTAATATCCATTCAATGGAACCATTAATTTCCAATATTGGCCCAACTGCACTATTCAACTAGCATTTCAATCTACTCATATTGTTTATATATCCTCATTTTTGGCCCATTTTGACCATTCTACTTTAATATCGGCTTGGCCTAATCGAACCATTGATCTTCAATATTAGCTCAATTGGACATTCATTTCTAAATTTAGCTCAATCATACAACATCTTTAATATTTTTCTGATTTCATCTCAACTTTAATTGTCAATCTCTCTTAGTAGTTAATATAGTCCATCATCCAAACTATTGTTCTAATTTCGTCCCACTTTAATTGTCAATCTCTCTTAGAAATTAATAGAGTTGATTATCCAAACCATCTAGTCGTAAAAGAGAAAATAACAATGCATATTAATTATAATAGAGGTCTAATCATATACATGTTGTGGGGTGCACTCGGTGAGGAGAGAAGAGAGAGATGAGGATGGGAAAGATATTAGACTCAAAGAAAGAGAATAGCATATACACTGTTGATGCAGGAATATGGAAGTCGTGTATAGCTGATGAGGTAGGTCGGCACGGTATAGACCCCTTATCTCATCCGAAGTGGATCTGTATATGAATAATCCGAGAAGGCTATCATGACTCATGAAGAAATTAAAGGCTACGGAAATTGGTCATCATAAATATTTAAGCTGAATCTTCGTTTATTCATGTTGGGGCCGAGCTGATCCAATCGGTTTACCGGATGAAGCCGACCTGAATTGAGCCAAGCTGAACCAATCGATCGACCGGGGATGGACCGAGCACTGCATTGAGCTGAGTTGATCTCATCGATTAATCGGCCAGGGATTGCCTTGAGGAGCTCGAAAATTCTACATTGGTCGTCCAGACTATTGATTTTTCCGAGCTGAAGGTTGGACCTATCTTCTCGTGGGTCTCATCTGTCCTTGATAAGCTCTTCCTCAACTTCATCGAGCCGATCAACCCCTTGGCGTGTCCGGAGCTGAGCTGGACTGACTAGGGTACTTTAAGACAGTCCTTACGAGGTACATAGGTGGAAGCTTGGGGACGTGTGCTGCTGAAGGCTGCGCTTGGGGAAGTGAATTCTAACTTCTCTGGGTGAGATGGCGCAAGAGTGTATGCTCGTCAGCCCGAGCCGACCTTGAGGACGGTCGGACTATATTTTCCCATAACATACACTAAAGTATAATTCTAATTAGATATCTAAACATTAAAAAATATATCATTATAAATGCATAATAACTCAAGATTAAACTTATAATAAGTGTTCCAAATGCCTTTCACCGACATAATGCATCATGCTATAATTCATTATTCTTATAATTATGATTAGGTGCACCATGAGCTATCCAAACGACCCAAATCGCATAACCCAAAATGATATCTCTGGTTGGCATGGATGTCCAATGGATACCATACTTTAAAAATTAGAAAACTCAACTCAACTTAAATCTAAACCGGTCGGGTTGACTCGAAGAGTCGACTCGACTCGACTCAACTTGGTATATAGGATTAAACTAGAATTAATATTTCACTAATAATAAATACTTAAAATAGTATGGATATAAAAATAGGCAAACAAAATTACAAAAGAACTGTGTCTTGCTAATAAGTTCTATGATCTCATTTGTTAGACGGTTAACTCACTGAGTTTCGAGTCGACTCGGTGAGTGATTTATATCAGAAGGTGAAGGATTTTATATACTTGGAAAGAACAAAAAGTAGAATTCGATAGTGGATTAGCATGCGAGATTGAAATACACACGTGTTAAAGGTTGATACCATGAACTAACCCTGGTTTCTAACCAATGAAAACTGCCACGTGTCAGTTTCCAACACCATTGAGGTGTCCACCTTGGCTTGGAACACTCACCCACCATTAAATCCTAATTAGGAGTCTTGATTTGACTTTCTTTAAAAATGGAGAAGATCTCAGGGAATGGATTAGGTGAGACCCCGGCGTCCCGGCCTCACCAAGATGGTACGGCCCTTACCGTGGGGCCCACCTTGATGTATCTATTCTGTATCCATGCCGTCCATCCGTTTTTACAGATCATTTTAGGGTATGATCTCAAAAATGAAGAAGATCCAAATCTCAGGTGGACCATACTCTAGGAAACAGTGGTGATTAAATGCCCTACCAATAAAGACTTCTTAGGGCGTACCTTAGTGTTTCCGTAGTGTTTATTTGCCATCCAATCCGTTGATAAGGTCACATAAGCCTGGATGAAGGGAAAAAAAATATCAGCTTGATCCAAAACTTTTGTGGCCCATTAATACTCAACCACCACTGTTTCCTAGAGTATGGTCCACCTGAGATTTGGATCTTCTTAACTTTTGGGCTTGATGCCCTAAAATGATCTGTCAAAACGGATGGACGGCTTGGATACAGAGTAGATACATCAAGGCGGACCCCACAGTAAGGGCTGCACTGTCTTGGGTATGGCCAAAGGTCTCACCTAATCCACTCCCAAGGTCTCATGGCTGAAATCAAAAGAAAGTGCGCAGACCAAACCCTCTAAATTTATTGTTTTTTTCTAACCTGAGTTGAAGTGGTTGGTGTCAATGCAAGGAGTTTGAGGTGGGCGTGCAATGACAAGACCTTTGGCTGTATACGGCATTTTAATATTTAAGTTTGTGTTGACCAAAGTTGCAACTTGGGTGCTTAGTGTCTCTCTTGGGCCCACCATTTTTTGGACTAGGTCCACTATCTATTTATCATGCTTATCCTTGCTATTTTGTCCAAATCACAAATGCTTGTCTGACACAATTTCATCAGTGCTGGCACTTGTCTGGCTCAGACCGGGTTTGGGTTGGCCTGACCTTGACCCATTTGGTAAAAGCGTCAAAAATTCTAGCCCAAACCCATCCAATGACCTATTATTCCAAACCACTTAAAAGAGCCAAGAATTCTAGCCCAACTATTGTAACTGGGTCTAGCTCGACTGGTCCACCACGACCTACTACAACACAACTTTGGTTTAAGAATGGAACATAAGGCTAAGGTTAAATGCAACTTGAGCCAATCAATGGGTACATACATGTATTTAAATGTTTTGAATTTTGGGTTGGGTTAGGTCATCTGGCCTAACCCACTAATGACCCTTAGGGGCGGGTTGGGTCAAGTAGGGTTCGAACCAAGCCTGACCCATTTATTTAAATTATTCATATTTTTAGCCCCAGTTCTACTGGCTACCCATTTAGCTTTGAGCCGAACATGCCTCAAAACTGGGTCAGGCCTAGGGCTGTTAACCATCCCCTTTGGGTCAGGTCCTATAGTACTCGTGCTTAAGCTAACTGAGTTTGGGTTTTGCAGGGTAGAGTATAGTTCTTGTAGACCCAGACCCAGATCCACTCAGGTTTTGAGTACCTGGTAGGTACCCTTAGGTCTTTGGATTTAGGTTTCAAGTTGAATATGAGACAAATAAGAGTATTTGTATGATTGGGCACACCTGATGGATAGATTAGATCTCATGCATATATACACCCCTTTGACATGCGAATGGCATTCAAAGATGCTCTCTTACATGTGTGCCTTAGGAAGCATTATTTCATTTGACAAAACAATCAAATATATAATTTTATTATTAAAAGTAACTAAACCCAACTGCGACGTAGTTCAACTAGACCCGACTTTAACCGGGTCCACATGTACCCAACATGGACCCAACCAACCCCAATTTTTAATTGGGTCCAAAATTTCAGACCTGACTGCCCGACCTGCTTTCCTAAGGTGTCCAACAAATGGGACCGAACCTGTTAAAATCTGGTCGGATCCATCGGATACCTGCGGGTCCCCGAACCCATTAACAGCTCTAGTCGTCCAGTTGACCTCCGAGCCGACATCTTATACAAAGCTTTGCAGAGGATCCGACCTATCCATTGTATAAGTGGACCATGAACATGGTACATGGATAATGCGCATGACATATTGGATGATGTCATGAAAAATGAAAGCAATTCATGCATGGAAGCATGTTTCTTCATGATACATTGATGATGTAATGCTTATGAAAACTATCTTCATGAGGTATTGGGTTGTACAGTTTAGTTTTTGAGTCTTTACAAGTGGGGCCCATGACTCATTGATTCTGATCCAACCGTTGGTTTAGTGGGCCTCACCGAGGATTGCCCATGCACCGAAAATCTCCCAGGTGGAAATTCCTAATAAGCCTTCAATACGTGGCCGAATAACAGCCGGCTAAGGAACATGTACACCAACCGTTCTTATATTCATTCCAAAAGTGCCGAATTTTTTACTGTTGGGTTCTTAAACATGGGAGATTTTTGTTGTATGGGCCATCCACAATCAGTCCCATCACATAAGCGTTTTGGATCACCGGGCCAAGTGGGTCCCACCACAAACTGTACAAACCTGATCTGGTCGAGTTGAGTTGACTCGGCTGAGTCAACTTGAGTTTTAAAACTATGACTAGCCTAGTTGTTTTAACCATCATGGTGATGGGGGATGATGCCATGGCCATGTGTGGTCAACTCATTCAGGTGTGGCCTTTGATGTCTCCCAAATCCTCATAAATGACATCTTACTAGGACAGCAGTTACTTGATATAATCTGGCAGAGCATGACCATCCATACTCATGCAGATAGCTACTATACACGTGTTATGCGTGCCGCAGATCAAACCATCCAAAGCATAGAGCTCGTGGATTGTTGATGAACCAACGGTCCAACCGGATGGACATTAAGTGTACGACTGGTGCCATCAAATGGGCCGTGAAAATGTCAATATCTCATCCATCCATAGTTGGCCCATTGTTTGTATGGTCAGGATCAATGTGAATATATGCCACGTGCACCTCTGCTGCTGGAATGAGTAGGATGGTCATATTCCTTGCCAGACTATTATTAGTTTTCATCTAGACATGTGTTGGTTTATTTATTTTTACAGGCATGGGTAACCTAATTGGGTTTAGGTATGAATTTTATTTATTATTATTATTATTATTATTAATTCTTCACTGGCGTGGGTGACCTTGATTATGATACCATAATAGAACTAAGGATGACATGGTGGAAAGCTTGTGATGTATTTTCATTATAAAAAACTATAATAAATACAACACCTGCTATCTTAGAAGACACGTTTGTATTCATTGGTACCTTTATCTTGTAGTATGTACTTGTACTCCTAACACTCCGAAGCCAATGTAGTACATGATTCTCTCTCTGTGTTAATTTGAGAGGCTTCATTAGGTGGGCCATGTGATTAGTGATTTGGATGATCCAACGGTTGGATGTTTAAATTGAGCATGCTGATGGCCCCAATAGTACATGTAATAGATATAAAAAGGGGCACATCCAAAATGTAAGCATTCGACAAGAAATTCAAATAGGCATGTCCTAAGATTTGTAATGTGATATTTTTAAATTCACCTAAGTTATATATGTGTGTGTGTGGAAATGGTTCTATGCCAGCTAATGGTAACTTCTCATGACGTCGAGCTATGCGGGCCTCATTATGATGTGTGTCAAACATCAACACCATGCATTTGATGGGTCTACTTTAAATTATAGGATATGTCAAAAATCAGCTATACACGGAACTCAGTGGGCCATACGATCTAAAATCATATGAAGACATGCCTAAAACATATAAAAGCACTTGGTGAGGCCCACCTAAAATTTGGATGCATCTAAAACTTGGTCTGACCCCTCATCCAAGTAGGACACATATAATGGATGGGCTGGATTTGTGAACGACATCTCGGTGAGCCCAAAAAACGATTATGAATGTTTTAATGAGAGAATAACCCTCCTGACTTTTGTATGTGATGTGGCCCACAAAAGTCATGGATTCACTTGATTTTTAAGCCTGAGGCTGAATGGTGTATCTAACTAATGGGGTAGATGTTTGGCACGCATCACAATGGGGCCCACACAACTCGACCTCATGAGAAGTTCCCATGACCTTTACCTCATAAAACTATTTCCCACACACACATGCGCGTGCACAAACACATATATGTTAGCTTGTTAGTCGCCTCAGCATTGAAACAAGGTATTTTCACCTGGTCTACCACCTGAGCTGTGGATAAGCGTGTAACCTAAGTTTATATTTGTTGATGAGCAGGATTCAGACACTTCTAGTCTAAGATACTTGTGACGCAACCCAACCATCAACAGGCCAAATCTTAAATAAATAAATAAATAAAAACTATGTGCTCCTCTCTATTCAAACTCTTCCTGAGCTGTGCATAAGCAGGTGTAAAAAAAAGTGAACATTTTCAAATAATCTTTATGATCAATTGCTGACAATTATCAACTTAGATTTATGTTTATGTTGAAATTAAGCAGTTAAAATTGTTTTAAATTAACTATTTTTTAAGCATACCAAGTAATTACTCAACATGCAATCTGCATATGGATATGAGTGCAGTTCATATCAGTATACATGACCAGCCCGATGAGCAAAACTTTATTGGAACTCTCTCATATTCGTAGGCAGCCTATCGTAAATACCATGACATGCGAATTGGTCAAGTCAATTAGCCCCAATGAAGGCCACTAAAAGCTAACATGTCTCTTTAAAAGGTTCTTTTTGTATTATAGACGCTTACGGAATGTTATCTTAGATTATCTTATTTTAGTTGGGGTAGGCATTTTTCATTTACTCAAACGTTGTTATCCTGCTCTATTAACAATCCCACTGAAGATATACATTGAAGCTGCTCTGAATCTGATGCCTCTCGGGGGATGGGAGTTGTCGTGCATCCTCATCTTCCACCGTGCAACCTCGGCATTCACTGGGGACATCTGGACCATACATTCAACATATTTGATGATGAATTGGGTGCTAACAAAGAATCATACTATGATCGCACTGCACGTACTTTTAATTGTTAGTGGATAGATGGATGCTAAAATGAATGGTTCAAGTTGGATGAGTAAAAAGATCATTCATAATTCTTGGTTAATGTCCAATCAAAGGTGGGGTCCAATGGATGAGTGGCCCAGATTTCATCAACATGTCAAGTATGTGAAAGAGGTTGGGGAGACGTACGTGCATCGAGGCTTGTTGGATGACATTTTATTGTAGAAGTGTATTAATATTTCGGTTGCTTACCCAACTCATCTATGAAAGGTCAGAATATGGAATCCTCATCAGCATTTGAAGGTTACCAGGAAAAGACGCACAACCCATGACCCTTGGGCATGCTCTCTAGTCTCTGCAAAGGGGCGTTTGATGTTCCGACATCGAATTGCAGGCTTGAAACCTCCTTTTCAAGAAACCGTTTTCATAAGAACATCCAAACGGGTCTTTGACTATTGCACTTTATATAACCTTCACTTTTAGAGCTAATCTGTACTGTTATGGGAGCCCTGTGGGACTTGTCCGACCCGTACTTGGTTAGACCTCATTCGGTTTGATATCTGGATTAATCCCCAACTCAGGTGAATTGGGCCAATTTTTTCACCCCCTACTCAGTATGTGACCCGGTTTGAACTGACTGAGCCGTTCAAATCCTGAGCCATTTGATAAAAATGATATTAAGTGATTTGAATGCCTTTACATGCTTATTCATTAAGTGGGTCCCCATCTGCACGTCGAATATAAATGGTCCATTTTTTAAGATAACCATTCATTTTTTGCATGTATGTCAATGCCATCCATTAAGGTGAGAAACTTGATTTATGTGCGAGGTATTGTACATGCTATTGAATAGGTCAACTGGGCTTTACGTGGTATAGATAATGTTTACACCCATTTTCGGTGCATTGACGTAGATCAATGAGAAGTCGCCACATGTTGTCACTACGGGTTTAATGCAAATAGAATTACACTCGTGCTGATCAAGGATATTTTCATTTAATCTTCATTTGACGATACGAATTTTGTTATTGATGTGATGACACCAAACCACACGCATGCCTTTATAAGAGTGAAATGTCGCACGACACATGATCGTGATTAACAAGCCAATTAATGAGGTAGCGTGCCTGACAAGTGTATAAAGATCCACTGAGAGAAAGAATCCTATTACAGATCTGACTATAATACCCGTCTCTTGTAATTTTTTTAAAATGAGAAATCTTTTCAAAAACGTTTGAAAAAAATTGCGGTGATCACAAATGTTCCGAATATTTGAAGATCAGTTTGATATCTGAGCAGATTGGTCACCACGTTAATCCAAATCATGAGAGGATGAACACTAGTGTATTAGCTACATCAATCGGAATTTAAAAAATATAATGAGTGCTCGAATTAGTGGAACCAGTCCCACCAATTCCATGATTAGAAGGGACCAGGATCGTGAAAAGGATGGATGAACTTGATTAGGTCATTTGGATGCATGAATGAGCTGATCGATTTCAAGTTTGTGATCAGCGGTAGAGGTTTTCCTAATCAATCCCACTTCTTGATGCGGTCGGGTCCTAAAGGCGTCCAATATAAGAGCATCTATACAAAAGTGGAGATCTAAAAATCAATGATTACAAATATACAGATATCTTCATATTTAGAATGTATGCTGTAAATACCAAGGATCTAATATCAATAAGGAGGGTTTGCCGTCTTGACAACCTATAAAAAAGCGCGCGGTGAAGAGCTCGAGGCCCATGTCAAACACAATCTATCTCTTTTATATTTATCTCTACGTTTATCTTAGCATGTATTGCTACTATCCAGCGCCACTGCTATAATATTATAGGATCGGATTAAATATCCACAATTCTGAGTTGTTGGGTCCCGATCAATCGAATCCTTGCTTTGATTGTTAACAACTCGCCTCAATCATCTATTCTTATGAACATATCATGTATTTATCTCTCGTTTATTTATTTCTTTAATTTGTTTTAATACTTTGTCGATTGTAATGAGCTTCATCTAAATATTAATTTTATTGGTATTGTTTTCGCATTATTTTATTTATTTGTCTATCTTTATTCATTCAAGAAATATATTAGCCAAAATTACCAATGAAATAATAAGTCCATAGATACAAGGCAAAAAAATCCACCAAGGATGATTCACCCTCACCCTTTCACAAATTGCTCGGTCACTTATCAGAATCGGTGGTTGGCTCGATAGCTAGATTTCTAAATTTGAGTTTACTCAATTGTTTCAGAGCGAGGTCATTAGTGTTCAATCAAACATTAAGTTGAATACGACTTTGGCACGACTGCACTTCATAATCACACATGTAAACTGAATACATGCCTTCTATCACATATATGGCCTTGTGTTTGATTGAATTGCATGAATAGATAAGACTCATGTTTAGTAATCTAAACCATCAATACGGCGGGCCTCACATTGGATGGCCCTTGAATAAGACTTCACTTTCTTCATGGTGCTATTCACACTTGGCCAGCTTGATCAATGGTATGTATCTGCAGACGACATATCACCGATTAAGGCCCCGCTTGTTAAATCTGAAGTCTAAAGACCGAATCTGAAATCTGAAGCCTGAATCTAAAATCTAAAGCTTGAATATGAAATTGAAGTATAAAAACTTGTATGATAATTATGGCTGAAGTCTAAAAATTAAGTACTGAATCTGAAACAAACCGTTTGTTAACAAACATCTTAAATGTCTTAAATATGTTAATTTGACACAATTGCCCCTATCTCTCGTTTGGAAATGTTTTACATTATAAAGAAATTATTTTTTATTAAATAAAAATAAAATCATTATATTTAATTCAAATAAACTAAAATACTTAATAAAAAACTAAAATATCATCATAAGGCCCTCGATTCCTCCTAGCGAGAAGATTGTCACTATATGTTTTATAGGATTGAACAACAGTAGCCACAAAACCTTCAAATAAGGCCCACCTTATATTTATATGCTATCCAAACATTTTATAAGGTCATTCCCAATTGGATGAAGTGAAAACACATTGATCCAAAACTTTTGTGGCCTACTTAAGTTTATTTTCTATCCAATATGTTCATAAGGTCACAAATACCAGTATGAAGAGGAAAAAAATAAAATTATATTGATCCAAAACTTCTGTAACCCCAAAGCTTCTGTGACCCCAAAAATCGTATGCAAATTATTATTCGTCTCAAGCTTTAATACAAGCTCGCCAAATGGATGGATGGTTTGGATATAACACATACCTCATGAAGGGACCCACGGAACTTGCTGACAAAAATACAGCAGCTATATACCTGGTGTGAGGTACACCAGCCAATCCGCATCCTACTTGGACACAAATTAGCTACTGACAGGTTGAATAGTGAGATTCGCAACCGAAGTGACGTCATCAAGTTCCATAGGCCCACTATGATGTATGTGCTTTATCTACACCGTCCATCTATTTGGAGATTTAATTTTAGAGCATTAATTAAAGAATGAGGCAGATCCAAATATGTAGTGGACCCCACCAGAAAAAACAGTGGCGAGATTGATGCCTACTGTTGAAACCTTCATAAGGCTCACCATGATTTTTAATTGAAATTCTCGTTTTCAATTTTGAGATTTTGAATTTTAGAAATTTTCGTAAGTGCTATAGTTTATATCCCTGTTTGTTGTCAAATTTGTAGTGCCAAAATCACTATTATACTCTGTTATATATAACTTGCATAAGTGAAGCTCTCTCAAGGATCAACATACATGTACAAGCTAAGCTCACATCAAGCAACGCTCTCAAAGACAAGACTCTTGAATGCAAGAACTGCTCACAAGACTCAAGCTGAAAAGAAAAAGAAAGTACAAGGCAAGACTCAAGTTGAACTCAAGACTCAAGTTGAAAGTCAAGCTGAACTCAAGACTCAAGCTGAAACTCAAGCCACTTTCATGATTGAGCTACTTCAAGGTTTAGTCTACATCAAGACTTCAAGGCTCATTCTTCATGGTCTCTTGTTTCAATGTCCATACTTCATGATTGAGGTTTGTTTGACCATAGGATGACCTTAGAAGTAGGTCATTTCGGATACATAAGTCGAATGTTATTTTACATGTGATTGGTCTGTTTCTTCGACTAGTCTTAGGTCTGCTTCGACTAGTCCTAGACTTGCTTCGACCGGTCTAAGAAATTTCCTGGATCGATCGTAAGTTTGTTACAAATTACGGATAAAATCTGTTAGACTGTCCTGGAGACTGCTCGACCGATCGTAGGAACAGTGTCGACGCACTTCGACCCGTCGTAGAATCTACGACTCGAAGTCCAGCCGGTCGTGAACAGACCTACGACCGGTCGAAGGAAACCTACGACCGGTCGTAGGAGGGCTACGACCGATCGTAGAACGGTCTGCGCTTATCCCGCCTAATCTTTCAAATATCTCTATGGCTTCGACTAGTCGTAGAGCACTCTAGACCCCGAAGAACTGATCTTCTCACCTATAAATAGAGCACGAATCTCGGAAGAAATCATCGATTTAATTATAGTATTCAAGCCAATCTTCGTCGAACTTCCGAGAGATAATTTTGTGCTCCATCCAAGCTAAGTGTGCTTATTTAATATCTTCTTTCCTTAGCTTTATTTTAATTGATTTTGTTTCGTATATTCAATCCGATTTGAAAAGAGGAATTGTTATTCCCTTTCTTTGGAATCAAAATCAATTAAGGCAAGCCCTGTTTGGTTTAATTTAAAATCAATTAGAACTAGAACCATTGTAATCGAGTCTTGGACATTGAACTTGGACATTCAATCATCTACTTTGATTTGGTTCTACCTGCTACAACGAAGAAGATATTCGTATTTTACATATTGTAAATTCCTTTCTATTATTTTGGTTTCTTTCAAGATTTGCGGAAAAATCTTGTTATATTGGTTATCCGAGGAAAGCCAGGAAAACTCGAAGTGGGGGTTTTTAATTGTGTAAGCCCACATACAAAGACACAATTGTAAGGGTTTTGGGTGAACTGGGAAAACCTATTCGTTAGTAAACGCTAATATCCCCTGTGTGAGGATATTAGGAGTGGAGTAGCTTTTTGTGTGGCTATTGGATAACAGTTGGTGAACACACAGGCGAACCACTATAAACCCTTGTATTGTGGTTGATTGTTTTACTCTTCTAATTTTTATTCTTTTTGTGGGATGTATGTATGGTGGTGAATGTTGTAATTATTTCAAGCTTTGTGAGAATGTTGTAATAGCTTAGAATTTACTTTGCTATTCCTTTATAAGCTTGTTTTTCAATTTCATTTTGAAAGTTGTTCCAGCAAGGTTGCCCTGCCATTTTTATGGTGTATGGCTGTCCCTAGAACAATACATCTTTAATTACAAGTTATTTCAATTCAGTTCATATTTGTTTTTGTATTCCTCTTCGATTTGAGACTTGATACAAAGACCTTTCTAGAAATAAGGTTGTCCTACCATAAACTCTTTTTGGTGTAAGGTTGTCCTTAGAATAACGTTTGTATCAACCTCTCAAGATCCGAATTTTGAGGTTGTTTTTCTTTCCTGCATTGTTATTTAATTTGGCTATCATTTTCTTTATTATTCCATTGTTATAAGTTTTTATTTGGCATTGTCCTATTCACCCCCTCTAGGACATATAGCTTGGCCTTTTCAAGTGGTATCGAGCCTAATAGCTCCTTTTAATTCTTGGATTTAATTCCGAGCTAACGATTTAAGCTATTCGGATGTCAAATTTTGATAGCCTTTCACCACTAGGCCTCCACCCTTTGATGGCTCCAACTATGCTTATTGGAAAGCCGTAATGAGGATCTTCCTCAAATCAATGGATGAAAATGTGTGGCAAGCCACGGTGATCGAATGGAATCCTCCTATCATGGAAGTTATCGGGGTTGATGGTTCAAAGTCTATGAAAACCACACCATATTACCAATGGACCACCCTTCGAAAAGTGAGAGTAGTGCAAATGCTAAAGCACTAAATGCAATTACTTGCGCACTATCACCGGATGAGTTCAAAAGAATCATTTCTTGTGATACCGCAAAGCAAGCTTGGGATACATTAGAAATGACACACGAGGGTACTACAATTGTCAAAAATCTAAAGTCCAACTCCTCACAACCAGATTTGAAGAAATTCATATGGAGGAAAATGAAGATGATCTTCAAGACGCTTACAATGCCCTATATAAGGAAAGTTGTAAAATTGTTGTCAAACTTAAACTTCAAAAAGAAAAGTTTTCTAAACTCAAAAATTGTTTTGAATCGCTTGTCTTAGAAAAATCACAAATTTCAGATAATTTTGAAAAATCAAAATGCGATTTGGAATTTAAAAACTCTCAAATTGTTGATTTAAAATCTGAAATTGAGAAACTTAAAATGAAGTTTCTTCTCTTCTAAGTTTAAAGGACACATGGAAATATGCCCAAGGTGATCCAAAGTTAGAAAACTTTTATCCGGATCAAGAAAATGTGGTGATCGAGCCGGGTTGGGCTATGATAAAAATCAACCTCCTAAACAAAAGTATACTCCTCCTATATTTGTTAAAGGAGAGTCCTCAAACTCAAAAGGGAAAAGTACTTATCAAGATTTTTCTAAAAATTCAAAAACTTTTCAAAACCTAGAAACAGCCATGTCAACTTATAATCGAAATCCACTAGCTGAAAAGATAGTTGATTTACTCAAGGAGCTATTAAAATCTAACTCTATAGGTCATTCCTACAAATATACACAAAAGAAGACCAACTATGTTCCTAAACCCAAAACATTATGAAATGGGTTCCTAAAGTCACCGCTTGGTTGCTCACACGCTTTCAAAGCAACAAGTCATTCAAAGTGGTACCTAGACAGGTGGATGCTCCAGGCATATGACAGTGACAAAGCCTTATTCACCGATTTTAAAGATATGATCGATGGTTCATCACATTTGGTGATGGAAGCAATCGCAAGATTTTAGGCCAAGGTACGGTTCAACTTTTTAATCTTCCAAGTTGTTTAAAAATGTTTTATATGTTGAAGGCCTAAAGCACAACTTGCTTAGTATATCACAAATATGTGATAATAACCATAATGTTCGGTTTTCTAATCAAAGTTGTGAGATATTAAATAATAAGGGTTCTGTAATATTAACTGGACGTAGAACGTCCGAAAATTGCTATATTATTAGTGAATCCACTCATCTAATCAAACATGTTACATGGTCCATACAGACGAGACCGATTTATGGCACAAACGGTCTTGGATATGTACATTATCGAAATTTATATCGATTGAGCAAACGAGAACTTGTAAGAGGTTTACCCAAACTTCAGAAATTAGATAAAATATGTGGTGCGTGCCCGATAGGCAAACAAACAAAGAACTCACACAAAAAGGTGAATTCAAATACCACATCAAGACCACTCGAACTTCTCCACATGGATCTGATAGGACCTACCAGAACAGAAAGTCGAGGTGGGAAAAAGTACATCTTGGTAATAGTTGATGACTTTACCAGATTCACTTGGGTAGTCTTCTTAAGGGATAAATCTGAAACCCTTGAAGAAGTAAGAAAAGTTCTCAAAAGGATTCAAACTGAAAAATCCTCTCAAATCAGTAAGATTCGTAGTGATCATGGATCTGAATTTGAGAATAGCAATTTTGAGAAGTTCTGTACCGACCAAGGAATATTACATGAATTCTCTGCTCCCAAAACTCCTCAACAAAATGGAATTGTAGAAAGGAAGAATAGGGTGCTTCAAGAAATGGCTAATGTCATGTTGAATAGCATGAAGCTCTCTAAAAATCTTTGGTCTGAAGCAACACAGCTTGCTATATTATTAACCGAGTCTACACAAAAAAGATAATAATAAGACGGCTTACGAATTGTGGTTCAATAAAAAGCCTACCGTTAAATACTTTCGAGTTTTTGGCGAAGTGCTATATTTTACGTGATCGTGAAAATTTGGGAAAGTTCGATACGAAGAGTGATGAAGGTATTTTTCTAGGATACTCTTTAAACAATCGAGCTTATAGAGTTCTGAACAAAAGGACTGGTGTGATTCAAGAATCCATCAATGTTGTCATTGATGATCATTTAAACACACCAACTTCTAATTCAGATAATGATGAAGTACTAATCATTGATAAACCCGATACTTCATCAAATCAAACTGATTCTGAGTTGAGGACTGTTAAAGATCATCCAACCACACAAATTCTTGGAAACCCTCTCACCGGTGTTCGCACCCGTAGACAACTTGAGGATATATGTAATTATGTATGTTTTACATCCCAAATTGAACCATCTAACGTAAAAGTAGCGCTCACTGATGAGAACTGGATTGTTGCGATGCAAGATGAACTCAACCAATTCATAAGAAATGATGTTTGGTATCTCGTACCAAGACCTAAAGATAAACACATCATTGGAACAAAATGGATTTTCAAAAATAAGTCTGACGAATGTGGAAATATAATTAGAAACAAGGCGAGACGGGGGGGACAAGGGTAGACTCAAAGTGTAGGGATTGATTTCGATGAAACCTTTGCACCAGTAGCACGTCTTGAATCTATCAGACTATTTATATCCATTGCATGTTTTAAAAAGATAAAGATCTATCAGATGGATGTGAAAAGTGCTTTTCTAAATGGCGATTTACATGAAGAAGTCTATGTTGAATAGTCAATGGGTTTTGAAGATTCCAAAAATACTGATTATGTGTATCGGCTTAAAAGGCACTTTATGGAATAAAACAAGCACCTAGGGCATGGTATGAGAAACTAACGAAATTTCTTTTAACTCATAATTTTCAAATGGGATCTGTTGATAAAACTCTGTTTGTTAAAAAACAAAATGATCATATCTTAATGGTACAGATTTATGTTGATGATATCATTTATGGATCAACTTATCCTGACTTGACTATGAGTTTGCAGATTTGATGAAATCACGGTTTGAAATGAGCATGGTTGGGGAATTGACTTATTTCCTTGGATTGCAAGTAAAGCAACAATCAAGGAATATTCATTTCTCAATCTAAGTATGCCTTGAATCTAATCAAGAGATTTGGATTTGAGAATGGCAAGAATTTCGATACTCCTATGAGTACTACCTGAAACTATCAAAAGACTCTAATGGTAAAAATGTTGACTCAAAACTTTATCGAGTATGATTGGTAGTTTGTTATATCTAACTGCTGTAGACCGATATTTCTCTAAGTGTTGGTATTTGCGCAAGATATCAATCGATCCAAAAGAATCTCACTTGATTGTCAGCGAATTATTAGATATGTCGCAAGCACTATTGTAAATCTCGGTCTCTGGTATCCTCATGAAACCAATGTTCAATTAGTTGGGTACTTGACTGGGCTGGTAATCTAGATGATAGAAAATCAACCAGTGGTGGTTGTTTTTTCATTGGAAATTGTCTAGTTTCCTGGTTTAGTAAGAAACAAAATTCTATTTCACTTTCAACAGCTGAAGCTGAGTATATTGCAGCTGGTAATGCATGTACACAGCTTGTTTGGATGCAACGAATGCTAAGTGATTATGGAATTAAACAGGATTCTATGTTATTACACTGTGATAATTCCAGTGCGATAAATATTTCAAAAAATCCTATTCAGCATTCTCGTACTAAGCATATTGACATTAGATTTCATTATATAAGGGAATTAGTAGAAGAAAAAGTTATATCTCTAGAATATATTCCTACTGAAGATCAACGTGCTGATATTTTCACAAAACCTCTTGATAAAAGCAGGTTCAAAAAGATGAAATTTGATCTTGGCATGTGCATTTTAAATTGATAATTTATGCCTTCTTGTATTATAGTGTATATATTTGCTAGATTGAATTTCAATTTTTGTATAATTTGCAAGAAATATGAAATTACATGAATCTTTGTGTCTAATCTGTATCCTCGTTCGGGTAATAAATCTGACCTGACTTCATTTATGGTTCGTGTTATCCATGCTATCTCAAATGGTACTCAGATTTGTTTGCCTTCCTTAATCTGTCATTTCATTCTTCAGTTTCGACTCCATCCTGGTCATAGTGACATTCCATTTGCATACTTTATGACTGTATTGGCTACTCATATGTTAGTCGATATGCCTGTTGATGAAGCACCAATCCATCATCTGATCTTCAACAATACAAATATTAATAAGATGAAGTTGGATCTGCTTCCTGAACAAGGTGGTGGTGGTGGTGGTGGTGGTGGTCCTGAAGAAGCTGGTGTTGACATTAATATGGATGACATTTTTGAGGAACTGGATTCGAACTCAGCTAATGATCCAGATTTTGTACCATCTGATGTTGATGCACGTCTGAGTGCATTAGAAGATAAAGTTGAGAATATTAATGTTAAGTTGGAGAACATGTCTGTTGCTCATGATTTGCAATTCAAATACATGCGCAAATACCTAAGGCGCTTGAACAAAGGCATGCACCAACTTGATCCTTCTATTCCTGCTCCATCTTCAAGTTCTAATTCTGACTAGTTTCTATGAGACTTTTGGTATGTAATAACTTTATTTCTTTGCTCTTGTTTGATTGAGTTTGAGTTGGATTCTATGCTGGATATTTGTTTTTCATGTAATATTTATGCTGGATATCTGTGATGCTATCTTGAGTATCTCTATGACTCTTGTGCTATACTCTATTTCCTCCTCATGTTTACTCTCATTCCTTTATTTAGTTCTCCTTTGTCATCTTGTGACAAAAAGGGGAGAATGGTTTATTGTTAATGTGATTGTGAGAGGAGTAGCATTGGTTATGTTACTCGGGGAGTGGGGTGTCAAGAAGAATATATGTTTGATCTTGTTGAATGTTGAAACTGGTTGAATGTTTAATGTTGCTTATTGATTTGCATGTATTAACCGGTTGTTTTACTTTTGTTTGGTTATGTGTTTTGTCACTAATTTGACAAAGGGGAGATTGTAAGTGCTATAGTTTATATCCCTGTCTGTTGTCAAATTTGTAGTGCCAAAATCACTATTATACTCTGTTATATATAACTTGCATAAGTGAAGCTCTCTCAAGGATCAACATACATGTACAAGCTAAGCTCACATCAAGCAACGCTCTCAAAGACAAGACTCTTGAATGCAAGAACTGCTCACAAGACTCAAGCTGAAAAGAAAAAGAAAGTACAAGGCAAGACTCAAGCTGAACTCAAGACTCAAGTTGAAAGTCAAGTTGAACTTCAAGACTCAAGTGAAACTCAAGCCACTTTCATGATTGAGCTACTTCAAGGTTTAGTCTACATCAAGACTTCAAGGCTCATTCTTCATGGTCTCTTGTTTCAATGTCCATACTTCATGATTGAGGTTTGTTTGACCATAGGATGACCTTAGAAGTAGGTCATTTCGGATACATAAGTCGAATGTTATTTTACATGTGATTGGTCTGTTCTTCGACTAGTCTTAGGTCTCGCCTCGACTAGTCCTAGACTTGCTTCGACAGTCTAAGAAGATCACTCGTAAGTTTGTTACAAATTCCGGATAAAATCATAGCCTTCGACTAGTCCTCGGAACTGCTCGACCACGTAGGAACAGTGTTTCGCATCTTCGACCGTCGTAGAATCTACGACTCGAAGTCCAAGCCGAACCTCAGGACCTACGACTGGCCGAAGGAAACCTACGACCGATCGTAGGTGACTACGACGATCGTAGGAGGGCTACGACCGATCGTAGAACGGTCTGCGCTTATCCCGCCTAATCTTTCAAATATCATATGGCTTCGACTAGTCGTAGAGCACTCTAGACTCGAAGACCCGATCTTCTCACCTATAAATAGAGCACGAATCTCGGAAGAAATCATCGATTTAATTATAGTATTCAAGCCAATCTTCGTCGAACTTCGAGAGATAATTTTGTGCTCCATCCAAGCTAAGTGTGCTTATTTAATATCTTCTTTCCTTAGCTTTATTTTAATTGATTTTGTTTCGTATATTCAATCCGATTTGAAAAGAGGAATTGTTATTCCCTTTCTTTGGAATCAAAATCAATTAAGGCAAGCCCTGTTTGGTTTAATTTAAAATCAATTAGAACTAGAACCATTGTAATCAAGTACTGGACATTGAACTTGGACATTCAATCATCTACTTTGATTTGGTTCTACCTGGCTGCTACAACGAAGATATTCCGGTATTTTACATATTGTAAATTCCTTTCTATTATTTTGGTTTCTTTCAAGATTTGCAAAAATCTTGTTATATTGGTTATCTGAGGAAAGCCAGGAAAACTCAGAAGTGGGGGTTTTTAAAATTGTGTAAGCCCACATACAAAGACACAATTGTAAGGGTTTTGGGTGAACCTGGGAAAACCTATCTTTAGTGAACGCAAATATCCCCTGTGTGAGGATATTAGGAGTGGAGTAGCTTTTGTGTGGCTGTTGTATAACAGTTGGTGAACACACAGGTGAACCACTATAAACCCTTGTATTGTGGTTGATTGTTTTACTCTTCTAATTTTTATTCTTTTTGTGGGATGTATGTATGGTGGTGAATGTTGTAATTATTTCAAGCTTTGTGAGAATGTTGTAATAGCTTAGAATTTACTTTCTGCTATTCCTTTATAAGCTTGTTTTTCAATTTCATTTTGAAAGTTGTTCCAGCAAGGTTGCCCTGCCATTTTTATGGTGTATGGCTGTCCCTAGAACAATACATCTTTAATTACAAGTTATTTCAATTCAGTTCATATTTGTTTTTGTATTCCTCTTCGATTTGAGACTTGATACAAAGACTTTTCTAGAAATAAGGTTGTCCTACCATAAACTCTGTTTTGGTGTAAGGTTGTCCTTAGAATAACGTTTGTATCAACCTCTCAAGATCTGAATTTTGAGGTTGTTTTTCTTTCTTGCATTATTATTTAATTTGGCATCATTTTCTTTATTATTCCGCTGTTATAAGTTTTTATTTGGCATTGTCCTATTCACCCCCTCTAGGACATATAGCTTGGCCTTTTCAAAACTTTTGTGGCCTATTTAAGTTTTTAATGGTGGACGTCACTCTCCCTATTGTTTTTTGTGGTGAGGTCCACTGGAGCTTTGGATTTGACTCATTCTTTGGATCTTTACTTAAAATTATATTTCCAAATGGATGGACGGTGTGGATACAAAACATACATCATGGGGCCTACATAACTTGGTGACGTAACTTTTGTAGCGAGTCTAGCTACTCAACCTGTCAGTATCCAATCCGCGTCTGCGGAAACAGATTGGCTACTCCCCTGCCACTGGCCAATGGCTGATGGTCTATGCTATGTGGGCCCCACCGTAATGTATATGTTTCATCCATGACGTCCATCTATGTTTCTAGATCATTTTATGGTATGAGACAAAAAATGAAGTATATTCCAATCTCAAGTAGACCACATTATAAGAAAACAATGTTGAATGAACGTCGACCATTAAAAACTTTTTGGGAAACATAAAAGTTTTGGATCAAGCTAATCTTTGTTTTTTCTATTTATCTAGGTCTATATGACCTAATCAACAGATTAGATGTCAAATAAACGGTACATTGGGCCTTAGGAGAATTTTAATGGTAGATATCCAATCACTATTGTTTTCCTATGGTATGGTCCACCTAAGATTTATATTCCTCTCATTTTTGATATCCAGCCCTAAAATGATTTTTAAAAATGGCTGAATGAATTGGATAAAACACATACATCATGGTGGGGCATAAAGAAGTTTCACAGGTCAATAGTTGATTTTGTATTGCCTAAACAATTTAAAGAGAAAAAATCCTCGTAGTAATTTTAAAAGGGGTAATTTTGAAAGTAAAAAAATTTGTTTAATAAAAAATTCACTGAGCGCATTCCACATTCACCGTTAAGGCAGACTCCTATCATAGAAAGAATTCAGTGAAAAACCACTTAGTGCTTTCCTTCTTCCGCATTAACGATGCATTAACAAACCCCGCCAAACATGGAACATTTTCCCAATTTGGCAACAAACATGCCCTAAATTCCATGGCTAATGTGTTTGTAACCTTACTAATGTGTTTGTAAGGGGTAATTTTGAAATTGGGATCCAATTCCACCGCTAATTTTGTGTTTGGCAACTTGGAATTTAGTTGGAATTCAATTCCTAATTTTAAGACGTCTATGATGATACTTTTCAGAAAGCTAGTTTCCAAATTCCTGAGAATGAAATTGCAATTTTAAGTTGCCAAACATGACTTAAGAAATGAATTTCTCATGTACCCATTCATGGAATTAGATTTTAAGTAATTATCAAATTCCATGGAACGACCTGTAATGTTATTAGCTACTTGGCATGGAAAGGTGGATTCTTGGTGTTACATGCAGGTTAGGATCATTGATTATGTGGGGCTCATCAAGAGTATGTTCGATTTTTTTTTTCACAGTAGGTGGGCCGTGACTGATCAACGTACTAGATTTTCTAGATCCGTGGCTGTTAATTCGGAGGATTATAGGCATGAAGTGGGCCCCACGTAAGTGATCGGACACGGACACGTGAATGCATTTGCGGTTGGCATGCATGCACAATGGGATACGTACCTGTGTTTGCCGCGGCCATGCATGCTCCCTTGCTAAGCTTTTCGGTGTCTCACGGTCTTCCACGTCACTCTTTCTACCTATGTGGGGTCCACTGCATGCCCATAATCCTTTGATCTAACAGCCACATATCCGGACAATTTAGTCCGTTGATCAGTGACAGCCCATCAACTCTGAAAATATCCAACAGAGTATACTGTAGCCCAAAATTCAAGTATGCCCGTTCATGTTCACGTGGCCTTGCATGATCAATGGCTATGATTTTGGGCTGAAAACTTGCTGGGCAGCCCGTCGTGCGTTTGGGCTTTTAAGCTTGATTAGTACAAACCAAAGTCCCGGGCCTAGTGATTGAAGTACGGCACATGTGTAAAGCCCAGTCCAACAACGTTAAGTAATTCAGGTGGGCCAGGCTTCTATGTACGGTCCCTTCTACATACATCAATGTGGACCGTCCATTAAGTTATCAGGCTTAGCCTTCAGTCTCAATCCAGCAGCTAGAAATAGGCAAGGCCTGGGTCAGTTCACCCACCATGACTCTATACCTTGGGTGGCATATGATCGAGGGCCGGGCCAGAGCATTTCCAAGTCCAGCCCATGAGATAGGTGCCCGAGTCCTGGCTAGCCCAACCCTACTTGACTTGGTCCGGAAGGACCGGAACTCCCATGCCTTTGGTCTTGGGCTGGCGCCTGGATATGTAGGCTCATCATGGGGGGTTTTAGGCCAGGCTCAGCCCAAACGTGTGCTGCAAAGCCCAATTCATCCAACGGCTGGGATCTTTCAATATTTAAATTAAAGAGGCGAACAAAACAAATTGATTGGCCGCCTCGTGGGCCCATTGTGAAAATCTGAAGCCGTTGGTTGTTTTCCACCATTTAATCTACAGTTTTTTTTTTTTTTTCTGGATTATGCTCCAAACTTTTCTTGGCCGTCTAAAAGTAGGCGATGAGCTCGAAATCATAACCTTCCAATCGGCATCATTTTCGAGTCATAGCTCATCTGAGAGCCTGTTCACTAATTGGACGGTCCAGATCCTTCGTCAAAATGTATCGATAACGGGTTCAGACTCCATATGCTGAATGCTGATTGATGGACGGTGGATCCTATCCCATAGATTATAACATGGGAAAAGATTGTGTATCCTCACTTGCACCCGAAATAGGATTTTGAGATCAGACGGAGGACAGTGTCAACATGTCAGAGCTGTTAAATGGCGGCAACTCATCATTCCATACGTGTGATCTGCATTAGTTAATCTAGACCGTCCAAATCATGCTCCCTTGTGGCAGGAGGAATTACAAAGTCGTGCTGTACGTTTGCTGTTGATCGGATGGTCCTCACCATGGATGAGGGAATGATGGGAAATCTCCCAGATTGGATGATAGACAGACTCGGTTAAGAGAAGAAGTATAGTGAGAGTTCACATTCAATTTGAAAAAAGGGGGCCAAGATTGAAGTCCTAGAACTTAGAATCATCCAATCTGGGTTTGCAACTTAGAATCATCCAATCTAGGTTTGGGTGAACCTCTACATGATGTAAATGAGTTGTGTTTGGTCCTCTTGTGTGATGTAGAGTTGGTCACGGATAGTTTCATGGCCAAGATGAATCAAAAAAGGCCTGGGCGATGATAGAAGTGATCCGGACCATCAAGCCTTAAATCGGGCATATCTCGCAATCCGGAATGAGTTATCGGGTGTGAAATACATGATTTCTAGGTAGAACGAGCTAGTTTAGCTACCCAACCCGCTATGCCAGGTTGTGCAAGCTGCATTTGCGAAATACCACCCGATCGACAATCATTTTCCTATTTTAATTCCGTTTTTACTATAAATACTAAGTTTTAATTTGATTATAATTCTTCATCCATTGGGCTTTAGAAGTTGCACCCAACATGAGAAGTGCTTATAATAATTAGGAAAGCAGCTTGTGAAGCCAAACTATGACATTTACTATTTTTGGCCGAAAACCTTGCACAGTAATAAACATTATGACCATTTATAAATATTAACTTTACTATTTATAGTAAGTTGTGAATTTCAAGAGTTTTAATTATAGTTTGCGTCTGCTTTGAAACTTATTTAAAGGGTTGTTAACTTGTTCAATTTATTCATCAATCAATTTTAAATTTTATAAAATTTATTTTCTATTTTCTCATTCTTTTCCTCAAAGATATGAAGGGTCTCTCTGAGAAGTCCCGAGAAGTTACTTGGATTCGGAGCCATTATCCTCCTGGGAAAGACAGTGGTTGACTTCCCGTCCTCCCCTGCGTCTATAAAATAAATGGTCCCCTCTCTCTCTCTCTCTCTCTCTCTCTCTCTCCAATTTGGAGGCAGCTTAGACGTGACACGAATTTAATGAGTTGGGTTTGATAAAAATTCTAACCTACTTATTAAATGGCTGTAGAAAGTAGGGGAGGGTCCAAATTAATGTGTAAAATATATAACTTATGAAGATCGGACCCTTTTTATCATGGGAAAATGCTCCATCCAAGCTGATGAGAAATATCACAACGAATGGTTAGTATTCTTCAGCCTTGAGCCTCTACTTTTTGTGGGGCCCTTGATTCTGTGGTCCACAATATTCATCTGACGTGTGTTCCAACATGGATGTACAATGCCTAAAAAGTCTCTCAATTTGGAGGCTCCTCACACTCAGAAAATTAACCTTTTCTTAGCATATGAAAACACTGTCAAGATTATTGTATTACAGGGTGCGGTCCATCAGATCATTGCTTTGGAACAGCAAATCATCAGCCCCTTAGCTAGAAATTCAATGCTAGAGAACATCAAAAGTCCATAGGCAGAGTATCATATTCAATTATTTTTCTCCTTGATTAAGCTTATTCTACATGGGCTGCATGGCGCCATGGTGTTGCATGTGTGGCATCCAACTCGTCCATTAGGGTCTTTAACCATGACCACAAAAATCATGCCAATCCAATCAATCAATCATCATGTTGGCCACCACATCAATTTATAGATTTCCGATGGTTGTACATTGTTTTCTATGGTGTGACCTGACTAGTGATAGAATAGATCTGATTCATGGTGGGATTATTTAATGGGTGGTTGGGTAGCGTGTAAGCAAGCAATGGAGCAGGTGAATTAACCTTCATATGCTGGTGAATAACTTGTAGATAAAGCTTATATTACCAGGATTAGTGGAGGAACCACCCTTGGGTCCAAGGTGGCAATGTGTTAGGACCATGGTTTTATACTTGGCGACTTGGATTTAATGGTTCAATCGCGAGTCGAGTCAAGTTGAGGGGTGTATCAACCTGACTTGCTCGCGTCGGCGATGACTTTCGCTGACTCAATGTTTGAATTGGGTAGTACCAAATTCGAGTTGATGCAAACAAGTTTGATCTGACTTGTTGAAGTCTTAAAACCATGGTTGGGCAAAGTTGGACCTAACTCGACCCTAGTCTTCGAGCACTTGCATGGGTCAGGTCTTACGTACACTAATTGTGTTGAAAGAGGCTCTGGACTGCAGGGCCAAGTTGGGCCATCATGGATTCTATAAGAAAAGAATTTAAATGATCAAGAGTTTGAAATTAGCCTATCTAAGATTTTTTTTAAGTATCCTCCACCTTTGATAAGTCTCATCATTAAAACATAGCCCTAATTGTTATATTTCATTTGGAATATTAGGGCCTTTGAGATTAGGTGGTATGTAATTGTATTGGGTGTTTGGAAAGACGGAAAGGATTAGATTAATTTAAGTACCATTCATCTTGTCCCATCAAGAGGTATAGTTGGATTTCCATTGGATTTTAAAATCCACTGCATTTTATGGGAAAAAAAAAATATTAGCTTAATCCAAAACTTTTGTAGCGCATTAATAATCAATCACCACTGATTCCCATAGTGTGATTGACTTGAGATTTGGATCTTCTTTATTTTTCGTATCATGAAATAAAATAGTCTAGAAAAGATGATGGACGGTGTGGATACAGAATACATACATCAAGGTGGGCCCTACAGTATCCCACGGTAAGGACCGCACCGTCTCGGACGAACGCACAATAATTGATCGCTGTTCGCTACTTTTATCCGTTTTCCCATGCAGATCACGTGCGCGTACCGCTGGCCTTTTATTTTCTGTTTTTATCATCGTGGATCACGTTGTCTTATCTCAGAGTACGCTCGAGTTTTCAGTTTGTATATGTGGAGCCATATATTCAGTAATCTAGACCATTGATATGGTTGAAATCCTTACAGATGGCCCTTCCCCGAAAAACAAATTCAGATGGAAAGATCAAACCCTTCCAATGTCTTTGCCATTTAATCAGTTCAATTTGAACAGTTGCTGCATTTATTTTCCAAACTGCCTATCTTTGTGCACCAATCAATTGATTAAGATTACATAATCGAAAATTCATTTCGGAGAATCGTTCATCTGCTGTTTGATCATCAGATCAACGGTCCAGAACACTAGATCTAGGCCCTAGTAATAAGAGTAGTAGCTTAGGGCCTTGCGTTGCAAATCATCGAGTCGAGGATCATACACCTCCGGTTATGCAATGTTGCCGTAAATGGGGTATCCTGCCCTATGTCGAGAGCTTGGTTTCATGGTTACTTATACCACCCGAAATTGTGGTCATCAGCACCTCTCTACCACGGCAATAGTACGTGATTGGCACGGTAAAAAAAAAGGTAGTACTCATGTTGGGTGGGCCACGTGCTCAGTAGTACACAGATCATGGAGTAATAGCTGTCGGATTAGTGTTTGCTAAACAGAAAGGATCAATGGTTTACATTCAACAGGTGAAAGATCCAGTAACCAACTAACTCGAAACTGCGAGTCGTGCAATTTTTAGTGAATGTGCCATCACTAGTTAGGCATGGACCGGTTCTGATCAGTTATAGTCATTCCCATTTGTATGGTGGAGATTTGAGGAACACCAAATGAGGTGGCCCGCATATTGAAAACCACTTGCGCTTTCTCTTTCAAAATGACCGGCTTGAGAAATGAGCAGATGCAGCGGATGTAGCCTAAGTTATGATACAGTGGCTTTTTCTCAACATCTCGCATGAGTGGAATATCCAATCCGTTCGAGATGTGGACCGCACCATGATGATCATCCGATATGAAAATCATGCCAATATGTGCGCCAAAACAGTGTACTAAGTCATATCATTGGCTGTCCATTATTTAGATTTTGTGTGGCAATGGATGACTATATCTGCTTATTTTCACAATAAATTATCATTATGTTTTGGCCCACCTTTTTCACGGATTGGATAATTCTAAAATGTATCATATTGGCGGTAAGAAAACACATCCATTCAAGAAATACTGTGCACTCACTCGGGGCACTTTCTAGGAGCGGATTCAGAGCGGCCCCGGCCTCACCCCGGATGGTGCGGCCCTTACCGTGGGGCCCACCGTTATATATGTAATCCACTCCGTCCAACAGTTTTTTTTTATTTTAAATTTTATTATATCATGTTAGATATAATCCCAAAAATGAAGCAGATCCAAATGTAAGGTGGACTATACCGTAGGAAACAGTGGTGAATGAACGCCCAACCATTAAAAAATTCCTAAGGCCCACCTTAATATTTAAATAATTTTTATTTTCCATCCAACCTTTCTATAAGGTCAAAAAAGTCTGGATTAAGGTCTAAAACAAATAACATTTTGATCCAAGACTTTTGTGGCTCACAAGAAGTTTTTATGATAGATAGTGAATCTCCACCATTTTCTATTGTTTAGCTCCCTGAGGTTAATATCTGCTTCATTTTTTGGTTTGTACTATAAAATAGTCTGAAAAAACGGATGAACGGCGTGGATATATAATACATACATCATGGTGGGTGCCGTAGTAAGGGATGCACCATCCTGGGTAAGGCCAGGGCCGCACCTAAATACTCCATCCGCTCCCCCCACTTTCTGAGTGCTCTCGCAAAACACGTGACATACAGGTGATATGGGATAGGACGCGGATTGCCCACTGACGCTGCGCCAGTGGCGAGGTGGGCCGCTGGACCGTGCAATGTTGGCCGAGAGTGGATTTGGTGAGACCCCGTTCTCACCCAAGACGGTGCCGCCCTTACCGTGGGACCCACCTTGATGTATGTATTACGTATCCACACTGTTTATCCGTTTTTCCAGGTCATTTTAGGGAATTATCCCGAAAATGAAGCAGATCCGATTATCAGGTCGACCATACCATAAGAAAGTATGGTGATTGACCGTTCTACCATTAAAAACTTCTTACGGCGCACCTTAATGTTTCTATAGTTTTTATTTACCATCCAATCAATTGATAAGGTCACGTAAGGCCTGGATGAAGGGAAAAAACAAATATCAACTTGATCCAAAACTTTTGTGGCCCATTAAAGATCAATCACCGCTGTTTCTTATGGTATGATCCACCTGATAATTGGATCTGTTTCGTTTTTAGTTTTTATAATAATATCCTATAATGATCTTAAAAAACGGATGGACAGCATGGATACATAATACATACATCAAGGTGGGCCCCACATTAACCATACGGTACAGGCTGTGCGGTCTTGGGTCAGGCGGGGTCTCACCTAATCCGCTCTCCTGTTGGCCCCACTGTATGGTTTTTATCCACTCCTTCCAACTATTGAAGGTAAAAAGCAAATATAAGCTTCATCTATAACTTTCGTTGGCCCCAGTAAGTTTTTAACGGTAGGCGTTCAGTTGCCACTGTTTTCATGGTGTGGTCTGCCTGAGATTTGGATCTGTCTCAAATTTTTTTTTTCATGATCTAAAATGATCTGGAAAAATAGATGGACGGCGTGGATAAAACACATACAGCTGGGTTGGTCCCACAGAACACCGTCTAGTAGCTACTGACAGCGTCAGTATGCAATCTGCGTCCTATCGGATGCCGCTTATCTGGCTATCCTAGATGCAACGTCAGAAAAATCAGTAAAATACGATCACTAGGTGGCCCACACGTTTACATAGTATTCAGATCGTTGGTCATTTCTCTTAACCGTTTACTTATTTTATTTATGCGTGGCCCACCATCAATCTATTTTTTGAGACACCGCATCTAAACAGCAAGGATTACCCGACGAGCGGTTCGGATATCGTATCCGTGCGCCTCATTCTCACGTGTGAAGCGAACGTGCACACTTGAGTGCACTAGGCATTCCTTTATTCGGACCGTCCTGCCACCATTTCCTACACTCGAGGACAGTGCCGGCCGCCTTGTTGCAGAGGGGAGTTATTTGATACTCTGGCAGCGTATGACGTTGATACACAGGCACTTATAAATAGTACACGTGGCATATCCCTCATTAAACAGACAAATTGTGGAGCCCACTCATAATTCCAACATCCGATTGGTTGACTAGTCCTAACTTTCCGATCCCGTTTGTAGAAATTGAAAGTGCGGACTTTTTTCTTTTTCAACCGTCCAATAAATGCGCACCAATCCAACGGTCAGATAATCAGATAATCTTAATTTTTTATTCATAATATATCTAAACAAGTACCCATCATAATTTGGATAGTTTAATTAGAATTAATCATATGCCACGTATGCAATCTCTAGGCGCCTGCGTATCATCTATTACATTCTGCCCGAGTATGGAAGAGTTTCTCTACTCGAGAATCCATTACTACTCGAGTCTGAAAGCTTGTTAGATCTCTCGAAAGAGAAAAGAAGAGAGAAGAGCTTCGATTTCAAGCAAGAAATGGCGTTTTCTTCATCTCTGAAACTCGCACTCGCACAGCTTCCTGCAAATGATACTCGCATCATCAAGCCACATCCAGTTCGTATGGCAGCACCTGCACAGGTCCAAACAAACCCCTCAACATCCGATCTTTTTACCATTTTGCCACTCTGCTTCTCGTTTCGTTTCTTTCGTTAGTTTTTACTGCATCTTCTCTCTCTACGACCGTCTGTCTCTATCATTTTCACTTCATCACCCTCACTTTTTAACGCACACACCCCTTTTTCTACTTTTGGTATTTGAATAGTCTGTTTTTTTAGTCCGCTTTTATTAAAAGTAAAACAAAAGGCGTGTGTGCGGCAAAAAACTGGGGGTGTAAATATCATTTCCCTCCCTTTTGCAGACTTTTGTGTCACTTTCTTCATATCACGAGAGTGATTTTGTGTCTAGATTATACACCAGAATGTCGGTGTATAGCCACTTGCAAATCGATGCAGACCGTCTATTTGGTGGGCCGTGGCTGTTAAGTTGGATTGATCCTATTGTTTTGACATTTTTCCTTCTTTTGGACGGTCCACATGGCTCACCAAAGAGATCCATTGGTGTGGATGGTTACGATCGTCGATTTGCTGTTTGGATCATGACTGATGCTTCTGATGCTTTCGACTGCTGGTCATATACATGTCCGAATAGGTGTATAGACTGAATTTCTATGTATGATTGTAATTTGCATAGATATAAACTGCTTAGTGCCAAATCTCCTTAACCGATGTTATATACACCACGTTTCGCTGTATAATCTCAATGTACCTACAAACTCAAAACATGGTTAGATTACATATGCTCTGAATATCTATTCAAGATTTATATCCCCATCGTAGGATTGCATAGTGTAGTGATTTGTGTCTGTCGCTCTTGTAATGGCTGCAATCTAGGTGCTTTTTAATGATGGCCAGCCGTGTGCCTCAAATCAGACAGTCCGTTGTGCATTGTTTTTCAACAGTGTAGCCCACCTGATGAATGGATCGGTTTGGATGGCTTGGATGTTGTATGCATTTTACAGGCTGGCACGTGAGCACAAGATGTAGTATGGTTACCGCCCGTAGTGGTGTATGTGAGCATTCCTTCTTTACATGTATTTAGGTTTAACTAATTGAAGCTAGGTTGTATAGTCAATGATGCACATTTTATTTAAAAATGGGTCTTACAAAGAAAGAAAATTCATAAACAGCAGCCAAACTAGGAATGCTCCGGTAAGGTTTATCTGAACGTTTCTATTTTTGGCAAATTAGGCTTAGAAGGGTTTTGCTATTTCAGGTAACTTCTAAATGAATTAAGAAATGAAGATTTAGATGAGTTTTGCTATTTTGGGTAATTTCAAATTAGGATTTGGATTTTCTTTATTAGTGGTGTAAATGTGTAATCAAGATATCATACACGCATTATTCAATAAAATACCTGAATTTTCTCTCGTATTTTCTTGTGGACTCAAGAACTCTCCTTGTGGATCCAAGGATAATCACTTGAGGAAAACGGTGATCTCTCTACTATTGTTTCACGCTCTTCCCTGTGTCCACAAGCCCTTGTCCACTTACGATGCCATTGTTTGGTTTGTAAAGATTGGTACCCTATGGAAAACCTCACTTTTAGGGTACCAACCAACATTGAACATGTTTTTGGGAGAAATTGGTACCCACTTTTTTTGATTTTTGTTCTTGTCTTTGTTTTTGTCTTTGTTTTGTTTTGTTTTGTTTTTGTTTTTTCTTGAGTTAGACCTTGGAAATGGAAATCGAATTCCAACAGCCATTTTTACATAAACAGCAGCGAACTCTATTTCCATGTAAAACAATTTTTCTTCTGACCTTTGAACTGCTTGGACAAGGTCTTTATAGGCAGGCCTATTCAAACTTCATTTTGGTAAGGCCCGGGCTGAGTCCATTGCCAACCTTACCCATAACCCAACGGGGAGTGCAAGCATCTTGTCAACTGGCTACCAAGTTGGTTGGTTCTGTTTCTTGCTAAAGTAGATAAGTTTGCAGCCATTTGCTTTTCCTTAATGAGAATAAGATTAACGCTATTCCGATCACAGTATATCTGGTTTTCATGAAGTTACCGTTTGTATGTGCCCCGAACTGCGGTCGAGGGGGGCATGGAGAAGCACACCAAGTTGTTTGGTTCTGTTTCTTGTTAAATGAGATTAGTTTGTGCCTTGTTGCTATTCCCTTTGAGAATTCACTTAATTCTATTAATGTTGTGGTGTATCCGATTTTCATTAATGGAGCTTGTCACCATTTTGGTGCATCCCAAATTGTGGTTAAGGTGGCTCTCCCATGCTAAATGAATGAGCATCCACTTGTTTGGGGCAGCCAGAAAAAGCTAGCGGGTCTGCTTCTCTATGCTATGGAAGATTGGTCCTGCCCATGATTTTCTCACTTAGATTTGGATTGTGGGAATCAATTTCATGCTTGAAGGAATCAGGGTACTTCTAAACATACTTTAGGGTGTGTTTGGTTGCACCAAATCTCAAGAAATTTCATGATATTTTTGCACCACATTAGACCGATTTATCATGAATATCAAGATATTTGGTGCAACCGAACACACCCTGAATATGTGAGTTGCTTTGGCATTTCAAAAGTAAGAGGCTTGTTGGGATTATGAACATGTCCTCCAGGTGGCAACTTGTAGATTCTGTTCATGAAATACATGATTAGCACCATTCGAAATTCACCATACATGAATGCACAGCCTCAAGAATTCCCATTCTCGCATCTTGGTATTGGTCAAATCAAATGATTAATCTACCCAACAAGCTTGCCCAATACTCCCCTTCAACCCCCTTTTGTACTATTTTGTCGTCATCATACTTATCATGATCATCAAAGCCTGATCCCAACTAATTGGGCACGTCTCCCTTTTGTACCATTTGATCTCCATATTGCAGCATTTTCATTTCGGCGAGCTCAGAAACTGTCTTTTTAAGCAGCAGTTTCTTTGCATTGCTGCATTTGGTATTCTTATTACCAATCTAATTGGGAAGAATATACGTTTGAAGATTATCGGATACTTGGGAACATGATGTTGGGTGATCACTTGTAGGAATCCATTTATCGTCCATGTTTGCAACTCTATCATTATACATTGCAATCGGCAAGGCCCAGCTTCTGCTAGATCCTGATTTTGGTAATGTTGTGTGAATGCCTAAAAAATGGCAGGAGTTTATGCTCTTAGAAGTTAGAACTGAAGCATCAACGTCTTTAGGCAACTAACAATCTTGCATATTGTTCTAGCATCTATTCGAGAACCACTTCACTCAAAGCGTGGATTGGAAAACTCGACTGTTAAGTCCATTTTGTCAAGTTGATGCAAAGATGACCAAAAGCTTGCCTGCACTCCACATTAAAAACGCTATACTTAATAATTGTTTTAGAATATGAAATGTATTATAAAATGCATAAATTAATAAAAATATGAAAAGTTAATAAAGAACATAAAAAATGACGTATGATTTAACTTAGGATTGTTGTGGAAAAACACCCTCACACAATCGATGCAAGCAACACAAAACCACAAAAGAAAATAGCCAAACCAAACCCCACAAGTTAAAGATTAAAAAGAAAGAGAGAGAGAGAGAGACGAGGTACAAGAATTTACGTGGTTCGGTAATATAACTACATCCATGGGGCAACAACATTGAGTTTTCTTCTTTACTAAAATAAGAGAAATCAGATAATACAATGCATACCTTTCTCTCTTTCCCCCATTCTTTCACTATGCAATCCTCATCGAGGAATCACCCACTAGGAAGATACACTTCTCTCTACATGTGTTCCCCTTGTACAAATAACACACTCCATGGAGAGTTAGTACCAAAAGCCTAGCGAAATTAGGCTTCATTGTACACACATACAAGAGAGGAGGGGAGACATTTTCCTAGATGGAAATGTTCGTGTATGTACCTCTTGTATGGTGAAAACCATTGCCCTAACATTCTTAGTTGAAGATTAGTTTCTAATAATGCAAAAAACACTCCCAATAACAACTACCCAAACTACTAATCACTAGGTAACAACAAGCCTAACAAAAGTCCTATGCCAAACTAACTTCTCCCATGCAATAGGCTTCGTTAGCATATCTGCTATGATTGTAATTGATGTGAATCTTCTGCAATTTATCTGTCCATCTTCCATCACGTCTCGAAGAAAGTGATAATGAACGTCAATGTGCTTCGTCTGAGCATGAAATACTAGATTCTTAGCCAAATGTAATGTGCTTTGATTATTACATAGAATCACCAATATTGATTGCCTGAATTTTAATTCTTCTAGCAACATCTTCAACTAAATACCTTTCTTGCATAGACATGTACTCTGCTTTCGTAGTAGGTAAGGTCACCATTGAAACATTGACTGCAATTTTGACATCCAACTAATCGTGCCGCCAACCTAAGAGAAAACGTGACCTGTGATATATCCTCTTTTATCACGATCTCTTGCATAATGTGCATCCATGAACCCAACTCTAAAATTTAACAACCATAACAAGTAGTTGTTTTAGAAGTATCTTTACCTTGAACCCAACTAACTGTAAATATTGACCACTATAATAAGTAGCCATTTTAGAAGTACCTTTAAAGTAACGAAGGATTCACCTCACATTAGTCTAATAATCTCTACTTGGGTTCGCCGTGTACTTATTGACTACTCCAACCGCTTATGCAATGTTTGATTTGGTGGACATCATGGCAATATAAGGTTCCTTACTGTCGGTGAATATGGTACCTGATACATTTGTCTTCTCCACTTATTTGCTAAGACACTGATACGAAGATGGCTTACAACCAACAAGAAATGGAGTATTGACTGGATTAAAATTTTACATGTTGAAGTAGCGTATAACTCTTCCAACATAACCTTTCTAAGTTATTCAGACTTTCTTGTTCTTTTTGTTTCTAAATAAGGTCATTCCAAGAATCTAATTAATGGCATCCAAATCCTTCATATCGAATGTATAGCCAAATGAGCTTTTAATGCTGTGATAATATTTTCATTAGTACCCACAACTAGCATATTTTCCACATATAATAACAAGATAATGAAGCCACCATTATCATATCTACGAACATAGGCAAAATGATTTGGTTCACATCTTTGAAATGTCAAGCTCATAATAAAGGAATCAACCACTTATACTAATACCTTGGCGCTTGCTTTAAACCGTAAAGCGATTTGTTCAGCTGACAAAAGAGATATTTCTTGTTTTCTTTAATAAAACTTTCGGATTGAGTCATAAATTTCTTCATCAATATTCCCATGGTAAAATGCAGTTTTTACATTCAAGTACTCAAGCTCCAAGTCAAGCATTGTTGTTATACTCAACATAGTACGAATATTACTTAATCAGACTAGGGAGAAATCTCATTACAGTCAATACTCAATTTCTAAGCATGCATTTTTATCATTAATTGGCTTTGTATCTTTTAACATTTTCGTTAGTATTTTTCTTCAACTTGTAAGCCCATCTACAACCGATAACTTTCTGTTCCTTGGGTAATTTAACAAATTCTCAAGTCCTGTTTTCTACAGAGCTTCGATCTCCTCCATAGGCTCTCCAGTGGCTAGCATCCAAAAGTTCATGTCTCTCGGTATGAACAAAGTTCATGCTTTTCTATCATGCAAGATTGGGGAATGGTTGTGTTCATCTCGAGTCGAAATGCTATAGAGTGGGTAACATTGGATTCAGTTGGGGCTTTTGGTGGTATATTAGTCTGGTGGGACTTAGGTTCTAGGCTAAAGAGGATTTCAGGAAGGGTTGTTTCTCTGTCAATGTGATTCTTCATGAGTTGTCATTTGGGTCCCAACCAGCCTCCTTTGCGTCCTGCTTTCTAGGAGGAATTATTCGTTGTATTCGATAGATGACACCTCCCTTAGTGTGTGGGTGGTGATTTCAATGTCACTCGGTTTTTCCACGAGAAGCTTAATGGGTCTAGGGTCTTTGCTAGTATGCCAGGGTCTTCGGATTGGGTCCTCAGGCATGACTTGATGGATCTCCCTTTGGGGAATATTAAGTTCACGTGGTCCAATGCTCAGGCAGCTTCAGCCATATTGAAGGTCAATAGGTTTTTGGTTTCCCCTGACCGCGTCCTCAAATTTACACTAGCCCGGATTCGTGGTCTCCCTAAGCTTTTCTTTGACCATTACCCCATCCTCGTGGAGGTTGATGAAATCAATTGGGGCCTGAAGTCCTTCCGCTTTGAGTTGACCTAGCTTAAGGTTGAGGGCTTCCAAGCCTTGGATGTTGAGTGGTGGTCCTCATTTCATTTTGAAGGCCACCCTAGGTTCAAGTTGTTCAAGAAGCTCCAACTGTTGAAAGACAAGCTTAAGATCTTGAAGAAGGAAGTGTTCGGCTTGCAGGAGATTGAATTGGATTCTCTACTCAACAAAATTCAATAGTTGGACATTAAGGAGGAAGGCGGCTTGCTGTTTGATGAAGACAAAGCTGAAAAGTATAAGTAATTTATTAACGATTGCTCTAGGATTAAAGACAAGGAGGTGAAATGGTGTCAACAATCTCGGGCTATTGGCTTAAGGGGAAAAAATGCTAAATACTTTAACAGAATTGCCAATGCTAGAGAAAGGTTTTCTATAGACTAACCAATAGCCTATGCGGACACAAGAACCTACATGTACGCACTTGTGTCGGTAGCTCCCGCGGAGACTTCAAGGGTTGTCTATAGGTTAACTAATAACTTTCGATTCGTCCTACACAAGAACTAATCTTACGTACACTCCCGTTGGAGACGGTCTTACACAAGGACCTATTCGAGTTTGGGTTTCAAACTCTATGGACTCAAAACTTAAACTCTTACTAGTTAGATGAGCCCCGTTGATAGCGCCTTTATAGATATACTTCACGCTTGAATCCGCTTCTCTTTTGCTCCCTCAAACTTTGATGTCGATCTTCTTTGACTTCAAACGATCGGTTACCTTGAGGATGTACCTTTGAAGTGCTAAGATAATGGGAGAGATGGGTTGGTTAAATCTCTTACAACTAATGGTGTAGTTGCTTCCGATTTGGGGGTTTACCTAGATGGGCATTCTAGAGGTTGATAGACAAAGGTTTTACCTATGAGGTTAAGTGTCCAAACTCTATAGAATGTAAGATTTCATGTTCTTCTTGAAATGAGCTTGGAATGCTAATTAAAGTGATGAATCACTAAGAAAATGACATGGATCTCTTTGGGATAGAGCCTATGAGTAATGGGAAGGAGTGGGATATACTAGGGCTTCTAAATCACCAAATTCCATCATTTGCAATGAGGTCCGAATGCTCCTTTTATAGAAAACAGATTTACAACGGCTATAAAATGGGCAGAAAATGGCTAGTTTGATTGATCGAGCGATCCTTCGATAGATTGAGGTTTCACAAAAATATCCAGATTACTTGTTGGACAGTTTCGGCCATCTTCGATTGGGACCTTCGATTGATCAAATTGAATTAATGGATTGTCGATTTGATCGACAATCTCCAGAATTTTACTGTTTGTGTTTTCTGGTTTCCAGCAGTTTTGCCTAGCTTATAATGTTCATTTTAAGACTTAAGGCTTGGGATGATCAAACTAGGATTTTCCTATAGGGGAATGGATCATCTAGAGGTAAGTTGTTTTGGAACTAAAAGGGTCTAGGGCGAGGATTGCCAAGGCACCTCAATTTATCTGTAGTCTTCAGGCCTTGATGTTTCAAGTTTTTGAGTCTTCGATCTTCAATGTCTACCAATGGGGGGCTCGACTGATTCAAGACTCCCCAACTCAAGTCATTAACAAATCGAGGCACTAACACATGGGCTGGTAGACTGAAGATTCAACCCTTTATCATGCTTCATTTGGAAATTAGTGTCTTGATTAAAGGGCGATGTCTTCGTTGGAGTGTGTTTTGCTGTTGGTGATGCTTCGAGATGAGATTTTGTGTGGTGCGGGGATTCTTCCTTGCGTGCATCCTTCCCATCTCTAGTTTCTCTTTGCCCTACAGAGAACATCTTTGTTGCTAGTTGCTTTTTGGGTTAGGATTCCAGGGGCTTGTGGACCACGACTTGTCTACAGAACCTATCCAATTTTGAGTTTGATGAATTTGTCCTTCTCATGTATCATTTACTGGGAATTCACCTTGCTCATGGTGTGGCTGACTCTCTGGTCTGGTGTAGCGAGAAATCTGGTCGGTTCACAGTGCGATCTTTTGATCTTCTGCTCTTGAGGGAGGATCTGAATAGGGTTGGATTCTTCATGGGTCCGGTTTGGTCATTTGGCCCCCCCTTAAAGTTGCGGCCTTAGCCTGGCTAGTGAGGAGAAACATGATCCTTACCATGGATAACCTTTGCAAGAGATCCATAATCCTGCCTATTGTATGCCTGCTTTGCCTTGGCGATGCGAAATCTATGGGCCACTTATTCATCCATTGTCTCTTCTCTAGAGTGGTCTTGTCTGAGATTCTTTGCTCTGCCAACATTCCCTGGGTGATGTTGAGCTCGATTGAAGCTTTGTTATGATCTTGGCATGGATGTGGTGGAGGAACATTGGAGCCTCATCAGTGGAGATTAGCTCAACTTGCTATCATCTGGCCTGTCTGGTATGAAAGAAAAATTTGTGTTCATAATTTGAACATGTTGGCTGATGGGATTCCAAATTAGGTTGTTCCTTGTATTAAGGATTGGAAAGCTAAAGGGTTTTCTTTAGTGTTTGTTTTTGTTTGTTTTGTTATATTTTGTTCTCTTTTGCTTTGTTGTTTTTTGGCATTTTGGCTTGTTAATAAATTTCACAATCTTTCCAAAAAAAAAAAAAGAAAGAGAAAGAAAGAAAGAAAGAAAAAATCAAAAGAAGGTACAAGTCGTAACATAATCTTTTAGCCAAACAAAAGGTTTTATAACTCTCTTCGATTAACCCTAATTACTTTGATTTTCAATACTTGGTATTTCATCTGCATGCTCTTCATCAACTTCATTTTTAACAATATAATAAAATTGGTGATCTTCTAAGTCAGAAAGTTTTCTTTTAATATTGTTTGAAAATTCAAATTTAAGTATCTTTTTCGACTCTAAGCTCGGTAGTTCATTTTCTTTTTACATCAGATCCTTATAAAGTAACATCTCGGCTAATCACCAACTTGTGGTTAGTAAGGTCTCGCAATCTATACCCTTTTGTTCCATCGATATAGTTAAGGGAATTACACTTTTAGTCATCGCATCCAGCTTAATCCTTGGCTTTTTCGGAAATTCAAACATAAGCATCACAATAAAAAATATAAAGGAATGCATAATTAATGGTTTTCAAACCATATCTCTTTAAGTATCTCACAATCTAGTGTAGTTATAGGAGAACAACTCACCAAGAAACAAGCTATGTTAACAGTTTTTGCCCAAAAACACTGCTCGAGCCTATCCGAACTCATCATGATCTTAGCACGATTAGTAAGAATACAATTCATACGTTCAATGACTACATTCTATTGTGTACTAGGGACCGTGTAGTGCCTCTCAATGCTATACTCACTGTAAAAATTCTTGAATTCGTTCGAGGTGTATTCGACTCCGTTATCATTTCCCAAACATTTAATCTTCATTTCCTTTTGGTTTTCAACCAATAATTTAAACTTTGATTAAACAAGTAAAAACATCACTATTTCTTTTAAGCATATAAACGTATACCTTATTGGAGAAAACATTAATAAAGCAAACAAAGTATTTTGAACCTCCAAAGGATTCAACATGGGCTTTCCAAGTGTCAGAATGAATTAGATTTAAAACATCTTTACTTCTAATAGTGGAAGAGAGACAACAAGCTCTGAGGAGCTTTTCAAGTAAACAATCCTCATAAAATATAAATTAATGGATTTTAAATCAGGAATTAATATGAATTAAGAAATACCTTTAGTTCTTACTCGCTCATGTAGTTCAATCGCCTATGCTAGATCATAGCAGAGTTTGTCACGGTATTGACAACAATAGCATCGGCAACTAAAGTATCTCCGATCAACCGATAAAAACCATTCATCAACTCTCCCTTTGCAACTATCATCGCTCCTTTTGCAATTTTTAATCGACCATTTTTCACTAGAAATTTTGCAGCCATTTTCATCAAATTTTCTCTATGACAAAAAATTCTTCCGCATATCCACTACTTGCCGCGGACCCGAAATTGAACGTGTGATGCCATCAAACATTGTGATTCTGACATATCCGATCCTCACAATTTTACTCGTATTGTCATCACCCATGTAAATTGTGCTGCTATCACATAATTGATGTGTGGAAACAATACCTGTGTGGTGTCATTTTGAATGAAGTGCATGAATCCAAAATCCATCGATAGTTCAAATTCGCATTTGGAATTACTGTTAACAACACTTCCTTGTCTTAGGATGAATTGCCTTTTTCAACTAGATTTCCTTGGGAACTCTTTGATTTTGATGCTTGATCATGCGATTCACGTTTGGAATTTTCATGATTTGCTTCTTTTTTTTTTTTGCACATGTTCAACACTTCCCTATTTTGTGCCATTTCGAATTGGATCTCGTTTGATATCCCATTCGTATATTTCTTAATAGATCTTCCTTTGACCATCATGGCATACTAGAAGATCTCTCATGTGTTTTTTTGCAGGAGTCTTTGGTAAACAACGTGGACATTGCCAACTTCATATTAAAATATGGACTGTTACTAAGATTTATATTCAAACCATTCCACAAATCTGGCATCAAACAAAGCAAAAGTGCAACCTTTTCTCTGCCGTCATTCTTTACATCGATCGTCGCTAATATGCTAATCAGGATATTAAACCCATTTAAGTGTTTTTGTAAACATGACCCTTTATCTTCAAGTTGTATAGCTGCCTTTGGAGGAAACTCTTATTTGACATTGATTACCCTTAGTAAAGGATTTGCAATTTGTCATACAAACTTTTGGCAATAGTTTAAGTGGATGCGTTGAACAAAATTGTATCATCTAGTATCAGAAGAAGATCCTCCATAGTTAACTGGTTTTTTCTCTTCAAATACCTCATCTTTAATCTTATAGGCTTCTTTTCTTTTCTTTTGACTGCAATTGCACAACTTTCCTTCACCAACATTGCGTTTATCTCCAATTTCCACAATGCATAATTGGATCCATTGAACTTTGGCACCTCGAATTTGGTAAAACTCAATCCAACCATTTGAAATATAATTGCGACACAGACACCAACACGGATCTTATGCTAAAAGGCTTCCCAACCTTTGGCTCTAATACCAGTTGTTGTGGAAAAACACCCACACACATAATCGATGAAAGCGATATAAAACTACAAAAGAAAAGAGCCAACCCAAAACTCAAAAGGTGAAAAGAAACAAGAGATGAGAAGCACAAAGATTTACGTAGTTCGACAATATAACTACGCTCACGGGGAAGTAACGTGGAGCTTTCTTCTTCACTAAAATTAGAGAAATAAGAGTACAATGCATACCCCTCTCTCTCTTCTTTTCTTTCGTACAATCCTTATCAAGGACTCACCTACTAGGGAGATACGCATCTTTTTCTACATGCGGTTTCCTTATATAGACAACACACCTCATGGAGAGGTATTGCCAAAAGCCTAACGAAACTAGTCTTACACCCACACAAGAGGGGAGGGGAAGAGACATTTCTGGAAACGTCCTTGTTTAGCATAGGGAAGAGCCGCTGCCTCAACAAGGATATAGTCCTTGATAGAGTGGAATGGCAGAATAGGATTCACATAGACCCAGAAAGAACTCGACTCGATAGACTTTACATGACTCAAAGGAACTCAAAAAGACTATAATAGAACTTAATGAAATGAATTTCTCATTAGGTTGACTCGAAACCCAATCAAGTTGTTGACTCAATCGAGTTTCGTATTGGCTTCGAGGCTTCTAAGGCTGTGTTTGATTGGTTGCATCCATTTACGGGTATCCCGGATATTATTGATAATATCCCAGATATTATCGTTATCTCCAGCTCAATGATACATATAACGTTGGTAGTATAAGAAATTCTAGGTCTCAGTGATATATCGCTAAGTATTGCCAATGTATCACAAATATTTTTTACTGTATAAATTCCAGGTCTCGCTTATATTGCCAATGTATCCATATCACCAAAAATTTGTTTATTAAAAGAAATATTTTTATTAGAATGGTTTGGATTATGCAATGGTGGGTTCGACATGCACAGTTTATCAGGCCAAGCAAATATTTTTGAGCATTTTATTTTCATCACAATCTCTATGAATCCTTTATTGGGCGTGTATGCATGATTTGTTTCCATCATGTTCTGTTCTGTTTTTATCTGTTGATTTTGGCAAAGCGAGAGTGCTTTTCTTTTGTAGGTACGGAGCGAGGCAATTCAAGAACCACCACGGCTCACTGTCACTTCACGAAGAGAAGCATTGCTCTGCATGTCCACCTCTCTCTCAGCGACTGCTCTTTTCCCAACCGGCCCTGCTGAAGCACGTGTTGTGAGTCTGGACATCAGGGAAAATCTCATGGAGAAGCTGGAGAAACTCTGGGAATCGTTTGGTTTATCAAAACCAAAGGCCGAGTCAGGGCCTGGCGGTGAGCAAATGAAACCACCCGTGAACCAAAATGACCAACCGATGAACATGCTCGAGCAGCTCAAAGAGAAGGCTGGAATATCAGAACCGAAGTCTGATTCAACTGTAAATAGTGAGGAGCTGAAGCCGCCGGTAACCCAAAACGACCAGCCAATGGATGTGATCGAGAAGCTCAAAGATAAGGCCGGACTATCAACTACAAAGTCCGATTCAAACTCGAATGGTGAGGAAAAGAAACTAGCTGTATCCCAAAACGATCAACCAATGGACATGTTCGAGAAGTTCAAAGAGACAGTTGGAATATCAAAACCGACTGGGAATTCGAGCTCCAGAGGAGAGGAAAAACAACCATCAGTTGCTGAGAATGGCCCACCATCTGTAGCTACAGTTGAAGCAATAATTTCCAAGTAAACAATCTTTCTAAGTAGCTGCATTTGAAGTTTTCTTGACTTCTTGACTTCAGATTCTCATCTTCTCATTTATGTAGGATGCTTTTATGCAATAATCGTTGGAGTGTTGATTCCATGGCATTGAGTTGAGCCTGTTTGGTGCGTTGTATTTGGTGGTCTGGAATTGCATTTGGTCCTCTGCAAATTCCATCCAACATTTGGAAACAATGCCATTAATCCTAATATCATATCATCCAGAGCTAATGGTAGATACTGCAGGATTTCTAGTGGATTTTGAAATCCACTACATATGTGGCCCCACGTTGATGCATGTGTTTTATGTACACCATCCACCCATATGTGGCCATATATGAGATCAACGGATGGATTAGGAACAGTTACCTTCAGAAATAGGATTTGATCATTTTGGGGTGGGTCAGGGTCTGATGAGGCCCAACTAACTTTGGGGCTTAGGTTTGGGCCAGTATAGTGGGCCCATCCAGGCTTGCACGTTACTGCGCTTGCACGTTACTGCTTGTGGAGATGCGTGCGTGTGGCCCCATAAAAATGGAGTGAACCACCAAAGTCCACTGACCGGACCATCCTAACCGTCGGATTGGTTCACGAAATGCACGGTTAAAAGTAAGATACTTAGCAGCCCAAATTCAAAGGGTGGAATCAGACTGTCTAGACCATCCAATCACTGAGATGCCGGATGGAGTCGACAACTTGGACAGTCTTACATGTAAGCCACGTGTACGGCTGATAAGGGTGCGACGTATTCGACAACTGTAAACAAAAGCATACCCTTATGAGAAAGCTGCAATCACAATCGTAAAAATTGCATATATTCCCAATCAGAAAAAAAGTGCTTTTTTATTCTGCCAGCCAAGCTTTTCAATCACACTCCACGGAATTCAGCGGCCAGATATTCTCATATTCGGGCGCGGATTGGCCCTAACAGGACGGTCCTGTCGGGGGATCTGCGGGGTCCAACGTGATGTATATGTTATATCCACGCCGTCCATACATTTTGAAAGATCATTTCAGAGTATAAGCCCAAAAACGAGGTAGATTCAATGCTTAAGTGGACCACACCACAAGAAGCAGTGGGATTGAAAGCTTACCGTTGAAAACTTCTTGAGGGTCACCGAAATTTTGGATCAAGCTGATATTTATGATTTCCCTTCTGACCTCATGAACAGGTTGGATGTTAAATAAACATCACGGTGAGTCTTAGGAAGTTTTCAACGGTAGGAATTCAATCCCCGCTGCTTCCTGTGGTGTGGACGACTTGAGCCTTCAATCTACTTTCTTTTTAGGTTCATGCTCTAAAATGATTTTTCAAAATATGTGGACGGCGTGGATAAAACCTATACATCACGGTGGGCCTCACGGATCCCCTGATTGGACCGCCCGTCTCTAGCCAGGTGCTGGTGGGGGTAGTATCCAATCCGCGCCCCTAATATTTGCATGGGGTTGCATACGTGCCACAGATGTTCTACTGTCCTGCGCTTATACGTGCACAGATGCTTCCCATGCTGAGAAATGAGAATAAAGAGTTTCCTCCCGCGGTATCTCCACGGTCCATCTAGTTACGTTCTGGCATCTGATGCTGTTCATTTGGTGGGCCCCATCCACAGGTAGATGGAAAAAAAAATGAACGCGGCTTCGGTGGAACTCTGCCTGTGGGGCCCATCTTGCTGTACGTGCCTTACATCCACGCTGTCCATCCATTTTGACAGCTCATTTTAGGGCATGATCCAAAAAATGAAGCAGATCCAAATCTCATGTGGTCCATACCACAGGAAACAGTGGTGATTGAATAACCACCATTAAAATATTTTGGGGAGCTACGGGAATGTTTATTTTCCATCTAACCTGTGGATAAATCACAAAGGCCTAGATGAATGGACCTCACTAATATCAGCTTGATCCAAAATTTTGTTGGTCCACAAGATGTTTTTAATGGTCAATTACCACTGTTTCCTGTGGTTTGCTCCACCTGAGAATTGGATCTTCTTCAAGTTCTGGATCAAACACTAAAATGAGTTTTCAAAACGGATGGACGGCGTGGATGTAAGGAAAATACATCAATGTGGGCCCACAGTCAGGGATCCACCGAGGCCGCGTCCGGAAAAAATTCCCTACAGATAGAAATGATCCTAATCATTTCAATCAGAAATTTTCCTATTGAATGCAGATCGTTGATGAATAGCAATTAAAGGATGAGATGAGCTTTTGGACCTTGGTATATTTGCATTCATCTCATGGAGGGATCACCGTACATGTGGTGGCCGTTAAAGTGTATACGAGGTGTCGCATAGTTGTACCAAATATTCTCATGATCCCATACGTTCGTGCTCTGTGGGGCTCACCCGTGATGTTTTATAGAATCTAGACCGTCTATCTTCTGCTCCTCCTCATTGACAGTGTACGTCCCCAGAATCATTTCTATGAATAACTCAGGTGGGAAACTTCACTCTTAAAACCTGTGTGTGCACTTATTATCGCCCACGTACGTTTCAGAATGTCTTGATTTTCGGTGGGTCCCATAACCCTGGTAGGGCTCATTTGACGAACGGGTTGGATGAAATATAATCAAAACAGTGCACACGAAACTCTATCCGTAGGCTTCTATCACGGGTCTCCCCTTCCCCTCTCTTCCCCATTGTTCCATTTGGTGTGGCCCACCTGAGAAATGAATTAGGCTATATTTTGGTATCTGTGCCCCATATATAGGCTTGCATCTAATGGACGGGTTGGATAGAACGTAAACAGCACGGTGGGTCCCACTAAAAGGAATGCAAAACGGTACTCACTGTAGCGCTTGTACTCGCACGTCTTACGTATATAAAAATTTCATGTATGTGAGAGATCTGAACCGCTAATCAGTCTGCACCCGAAATAATTATAGCTATTTTCAAAACTTAGGTCGGCCTAACAGCTGGTTTCGAATAAAAAGATGGACGGTTCGAAAATCATTGACCAAATGTACACGTGTCAACTGTTCGATAAGTGAATCACAGAAATTTCTGGATCAGTTCATCTAAAGTTAGGGCCCCACCTGATATACGTCTCAGATCTCCACAGCACATGATGGGTTAAAAACCCTGGCCGCGTTTGCAAGTCCACGTGGAGAGGTGCGCGTTGGTTTTTCAAACTCTAGATAACACACCAAATGCGCATGTTAGCCAACAGCCAAATAAATCTATGACACGTGGCCGAATATTCACCCTTCCTCAATAAGCCAAGCATCTGATTCGGCAGACTGACAAAGCAGAAAAAGAAGTACACAAAAAAAAAGAAAAGAAAAAAAGCATTTTATATTTACGTTTTTAATTTTAAATTTCAAACGATATTACATGCATTTGGATTCTCGTCGCTGAAAATCGTCGTGAGGCGATTACTATCAGCGGCAAGATTGCAAGTACCCTCACGAACAGGGGTAGGATAGTAATGATACTCCCCACAGTAATAGTCCCTCCTACTACCATCTTCGTTTCCCGGACCCGAAACGGGGGATCCGTTACTATAGCTGGCGAAACCCGACTCGTGTCGGGACCATTCCGGGTCGTTTCGGTCGCGGTAGAAATCGACGGTTGAGATGCTGTCATGGGTGTCGGGTTCGGAGAAGCGGACTTGCAGGACTTCTTTGGTGTCGCTGTTGGCGGGAAATACGTGGGTTGAGTTATGAATGGGCGTTGGGGGGAGTGGGCCATGCGTCGTGTTGGCGAGATCGGATGGTGGGTGGGCTACGTAAATGGGGTTGTCGTTGGTTGGAATTACGGATTTTGCCATCCTTTCTCGAAGTTGATGGGCTTTCAGGGACCTTCGTCTGTTCACCTTGGCTGGTTGAAAAATAGTCACAGAAATCAGAAAATTTACCAAATGAGAGAGAGAGAGAGAGAGAGAGAGAGAGAGAGAGGACTTACCACGGAGCCTTCGGAGAACATTGCCAAGAGGATTGCAACCCATCTTTCTCGCTCTCTCTCTCTCTCTCTCTCGCTCTGAAATTCCAAAAGCCAATGGAAGGATTTATATATGCATGGTTTGCTTTATTTCTGCAGCTTGGAAAGATCATTTCTATGAATAGTTGGTGCAGTTCACCTCACGCGTGCCAATATAGCATGTGTATGAGATCCTGACTGTCCACCTGGCAGTGCATGTCACCTGGAGTTTAATAAGGTTCGCGTTCTCAACAGGTGGGCCAAAAGAATTATATTTTTTTTAAAAAAAAGATACCCGGCCGAAAAGATTGGAGTCTGGCCAGACAGCCTACCTTGCCTTTAACGTACATGGACCACTAGATTTTTTGGTCAGAGCTCCTTGTTTGAAGGCTTGCTAATGAACGGAGCTGATATTACGCACGTGTGGGGTGAGTCGATGGATTAATTCACAGAGAAGAAATTCCATGTCCTTGATAAGACAATAGCTGTTGTTTGGATGGATCACGAAACTTACCATGGTTTACTAATGAAAATGTGGAGTACTCTACCTGAAGCCCGTTTGGATGGTATAGGAAAAGAAATGGAATATCTAATGTTCATGGGATAATGATTCTCATGAGCACTACTTCACGAATCAATATGGCATTTGCAGTTTTTTTAGCCATCCCAACGTAGTAAAATGTCTGATCATATCCAAGCATGGATTTAATCTTCATTTCATTTCACTTCATTTCTATTCTAGATAAATAGGTGCTTATATCCAAACATTTGGAACCTGGTTTCCATAGTAAAAATAGAAATAATCATTAGTAAAGTGCCTAATGAGGGGACTAGAATAACCGTTGACTACTAGAGATCAAGGTCTCTTATACATAATTACTGTTAATTAAAATAAGATTAACTTAATTTTAGGCCTCAACCTTGGGGAATTGAATTGCTTGTGCGCCGTATCTTATGCTAGGACATAAGCATAATTAAATTGAAGTAGAGTTATAACTAATTGAGTGTACCATATTACAGGAAAGTGGGGATGAAAATGATCATTATTGAAACCTTCTTGGAGTCCATTGTGATGTTTATATGCCATCCAAATATTTTAATTGACTATTTCACTAATATAAACTTAGAAAATAAAAATAAACTTCAACCTAAAAATTTGTGGGCTCAATAAGGTTTCCACTGTGGGTGGTTTTTTTCTCAGTACTTTCCTATCATTTAACTCACTCGAGTTATTGATCTACCTCATTTTGAGCCCAAGTCCTAATGTCACTTTGAGAAATTAATGGACCATGTAGATGTCACCTTGACATCAGGATGGCCCCACACAGCTTTGGCCTATAGAACTTCCTATTGAGGCACATAGTACCCTGTGACTAAATTACCAGGGTATCTCTAGTATATTGAGATGGCCCTATGCAAAGCATGTTGGAAAGTTGTTCAGTCTATGACATACACGACAAGGCTTTATATTTGACAGTTGCTTGTTGCCCAATTAGATCCCGCTATGTAGGGTCACTGGGATATAACTAGTGATTCGGGCACCATTCAATCTGCTTCCGTTCCAAATAGGGCTGTCAATGGGCTGGGCCGGAAGTTGGCTTCAGCCCGGATTTTTGATCTGTGTGGCTGGGCGTGATGGGCTGGCCCTATTCAAAAATTTGATTTTGAGTGGCCCATTTACAACCCTAATCCCAAACAGGGTGAGTGAAACCGCCTAAAATGTAAACAAGTAAAAAGGCACGCTTGTGTGCCACCTCACTACAGTTTTCGTTTACATCTCCAGCCCCTGTGCCATTTGTGGAGATGTCATGTTGTTCAGTCCAATCCACAACTGGTGTGGTCCATAATGCAGGGAATAATGGAAAGGGCAACGCCCACCGTAGGTTGCCTTTGCGGCCCATCATGGAGTTCCATCAGTCTATTCATCAAGTGCTCCCTACAAGAATAAATAGACAGTTTAAAAATCAGCCTCATTTAAAAAAGGGAGCAGGCTATTACATGAACTCAGAGGTTTTAGTTGTAGTTTTATATCGTCCACTGCTGGCTATTGCATGACCTTTAAGGTTTTAGCTGTAATTTTACATCGTTCCCATGCCTTAACCCACTTGAGTCCTCCGTAGGGCTTATTTTTCAGAAATTTTAATAAAGATGAGAAACTTGCTTGATGAACCGATTGGATGCTTCGTATGGGAATCTGGATTGTCTTCTTATCACAAACATGAAATTTCTATTTGTTGCAATTTGATTGGGCCATATCATCAAACGCAACATTTAATGCAGCAATGCTGACAACGTTAGTAATAACATGAATGCAAACCTGCTCTCCATAAGAAGTGTCACAACGTTAGTAATAACATGAATGCAAACCTGCTCTCCACAAGAAGTGTCGTGGAGGATTCCAATCCCTACATTGTGCAAGTGGAGATTAGGCCCATTTATGGGAGACCCTGTGTCAGAACGTCTCTTGAATGAGTGGAATACCAAAATTTGCACCCTTCAGTAATACAAAACTAACTAGATGAAGGTGGCATGGTGACCCTAATCCACATAGCTTGGTGGTGTTAGAATGTGGCAGAATTTCTAAGTATGATGCCACAGAATATTTGAAAGTAGTTGAGTATTTTCTTTGACTATAATGGCCACTAGCACAGGCACATGGCTCAATCAAATTCTACCCTTTTCGCACCATCAGGCTAGGTCATGTTAGGGTTACCACGACATCTATGTAAACTGAACTCAGGTTGGGTACCGCCGTGCCTATAGCTATAGTGAATTCTACACAAGCACAACATGGAGAAATTTGACTAGACACCGAATAACAAAGCTTGTTTGAAAGTTGTTGGGTTGAGAATGGGCAATGAGGTTGAGGTCTAATATTTAATAGGAGCTCGTTATAGGCTGGGGCAGTACCAATAAGTGACGATTAGGCTGCATACCCCAAAACTAACTATTTGGGTGAGACCCAGATGGTAGGGCTCACCTTGATGTATTCATTGTATATCTGTTAGCCCATCTGTTTTTCTAGCTTATTTTAGTAAATGATTTAAAAGATGTAGTTAAAAATCTCAAATGTATCATATCACAGTTAAAAGTGGTTATTGAACGCCCACTATTAAAATTACCTAGCATCCACAGTAATGTTTATCAACCATCGAGCTTGGGGATGAGATCACACAAACTTGGATGAAAGGAAAACTTAAATATCAGCTTGATCCAAAACTTTCGTAGCCCACAAAAGGTTTTTAATGGCTAATACCCACTATTTCCCGTGGTGTGGTCCACTTTAAATTTGTATTTTCTTCGGTTTTGGGACCATGGCCTAAAATAATATGGAAAAATGGATGAACAGCTTGGATATACAGGGAATACATAAAGGTGGCCTCCTATTGTCACATCGCTTTTTTGCAGGTCGCATCCAAGTAAAGTTAGGCAGAATCTGACCCGATCTGACGAATCTAACCCGATCCGAACCAAACTGAAAGCCTAGATCGGTGCGGATCGAGTATGACCACTTAGATCCGATTGTACATCGGATCGAGTTCGGATCATGGTCAATCCGGACCGATCCGAAATCTGAACGAACCCTAACCTCTTTTTCTCTACCCGAAGGAAGCGCCACACCCACCTATCTCTCTTCCTTTCTCTCCCTCTTTCTCTCACAATTTCCCTCCTCTCCTTCCTTCTCTCCTCCTTTCTCTCCTGATTTCTCACATCTCCTTCTTTCTCTCCTCCTTTCTTTCCCTCTCTCTCCCTAGACTCAACTCAATCTGACTCGATTTGGTTTCCTAAACTGAGTTGGACTCGGTTCGAGTCATGCCAACAAGGATTCAGATCAGATCGAGTTAGCCCTACTAGACTCGGTCTTGGATTGGATTGTTCAGATCATGCTCTTGAAAAATTGGATCAGTCGCGTTGGACCCGATCCGGTCCGACTCGACCCGATGCCCACCTCTAGAGCCAAGTGGCGGTCACTATGTTCAGAGTCCCAGGAATAGAAGAGGAGGTTTGGATCTTGCCCCGTGGGACCCGCTTCTCCATCTCTACTTACGACTGTCCACGAGAATGGTTGGGCAGTGTACGGTGAGTGGAGACTGAACGACATTTCTTGTCACGCACACGTCAACTAGCTGGATTTTAAGTGGGACCAGCGTTTCGCACGTGCATACCTGGTCATTCGCCTCTTCAGATGTGACAACCAATTCTCACACGAGTAGGTACACGTGGCATACGGTAACTGAAATTAAGCCGTCCAGTTTACGGGACCTACCATAGATGGCGCAGCAATAGCATCTCTAACTCAGATATGCATGAATTCCGCCTATTGACCTTTCAATGGTAAGCGTTGAATTATCTCCCCTATTAATGTGGTGTGATCCACTTAAATTTTAGAGCTGCTTAATTATTTTTCTTGAGCCATATCCTATCATGATATGGTGAAAGGGATGAATGGAGTGGATGCCGCCCGGTCATCATCATGAGCCCCACAGATATATGCCCTAGGAAAACCACAGCTAGATAAGATTTGTTATGCTACAAGTTTGCCATTATGGAAGGTAAGTCCCGGATCCAATCCATCCATCAGAAAGGCATTGCCGTATTGATGCCTTATCCCAAGAAGTAGGTTGGTCCACTGATCAGGTGATGTAGAGCAGGTCGCGGACACTTTTATGCTCAGGATGGACTTGAGAAAGCCCAATTAGAAGCAGAAGTCATCAAGACTATCGTAACTTTAAAACAAGCATATCTCGCAAATCGGAATGAGATACTTGACGTGTCATATATGATTTTGAGATAGGATAAGCTACTTTAGCCAACCAACTCGGCATAGCCAGGCTGCCCACGCTGAAATTGCGAGATTCCATCATATTAATAGTCGAATTTTATGTTTAATTCCATTTTTACCAAAAATAGTAAGTTTTAGTTTGATTATATAACTCTCTATTGGTTAAGCTTTAAGAGTTGTGTCCAATATGAAAAGTGCTTAGAATAATTAGGAAAATAACCTAGTTAAGCAACATAAGAAATTTACTATAAAAATAAATTTATTATTTATAGTAAGTAATTAATTAAATTTCTAATTTATTAGAATTTATTTGAATTTATTTGTATTTTTTTGCTTTCTTTCCTCGTGAACTCGAGAAGTCTCCGTGAGGAGTCTAAAGAAGCTCCGTGGATTCGGAATAATTATCCTTGAGGAAGACGGTGATTAACCTCATCACATTCATCCTTGTATCATAAGGTGGACACGGTTTGGAAAACAGACGCGCAACTCTAAAACTCTTAGCAGGAGTTTTCTAACCCATTCACTTGTTTCAATATTGGGGCCCATCGTCCGCATTGACTAGATGATTTTTAGGAAAAAACGTGATCAGCATAAATGGTGGATGGATTTGATGACAGATCTACGTCCAATGATGGCACATGTGTGGAGGTATACATCTCTACACTTGTGTGCAATTACCAAGACTAGAAACATTAGAGGCATGCTTGAAAGTAGTATGGGTTTGCATTAGGTTGTAATTTTCATCTCATGCTTGGAAACAACTGGAAGGATTAATTAAACTTAGATATCATTCATCCAGTCCATCAAGAAATAGGGTGGGGATTTTGAAATCTACTACTTTTGTAGGTCTCCTGTCGACGGATGTGTTTTATACGCACAGTCTACCTATATTTGCTCTTTACACGTGACAATTGAGTTACATGTGCATATTTTCATTTATTAAAATTTCATGCTCCAAAAAACGTAAGTTTCACATTATATATTAATTTTCTTATCAAACTGGCCCTAGGAATCTCCCACTTTATGAGTACTTTTGTAAGCTTGTAAAAGGGAAAATGCGTTTATAATAAGTGCCAAATGAGAAAATTTACTTTTTCAAAATTGATTAATTAAATAGCTAACTAAATACATTTTAAGTCTATAAAAGTAATTTTCTAGAAATATAATTTTTTTAAAAAAAAACTCGTTTAAACAAATGCCAAACATTCCCCGGTCCAAGACCCGTGATCCCACAATGAATGGGCATGATCTTATGCCCATGCTAAAACATTTACAATAGCCCGTGGGACCCACCACTTGAACGGTTACGATCATCCTCACACATGGCACAACTGGCGGACATCGAATTCGCTTTTAGTAGTCCGCGGCCTACAGGAGTAAGACTCTTTCGATTCCGAGCCGAAATATCTGGCGTCCGACGTCCCCACCAGACAGCGACTTACTGGAACGGACCTTCTAGAACGTTCCGGTTTTCTGAATCTCTTCCATAACCAGAAGATCGGAAACTCTCTCCAATCCACACATTCTCCTTTTCCTTTCTTTCCGATCAACCCATGCAAACGCAACCCTCGCCCCTTGTCTCTCTATATTAATTTCCCTTTTGCAATCCAATCCTGAAATCTCCATCCGCCCATGAACTGATCGAAATGGACAACAATCGACGGTCCAGATCTTACTACGTCGTTCTTGGCGTCGATAGGGATTCCTCCGCCTCTGAAATACGAACTGCTCATCGGAAGCTCGCATTGGTAAATCTCTTTCTCTAGAAATCGATTTTAAATTTTTTACAATTTGTGGAGTTAAGGATCTGATTTCCGTCCAGAAATGGCATCCAGACAGATGCATCCAAACGCCTCTGCATGCAGAAGAATCGAAGAGGAGATTTCAGCAAATTCAAGAAGCTTACACAGGTAATTATTTTAATTAATTAATTAATCTCAATTATGGTTATCTAATTTATTTTTTTAAAAAAAATCAGAGATTTTTATATTATTTTTTCGGCAGTTTTATCTGATCAAAGGAAGAAAATGATGTATGATGCGGGATTGTACGATCCAGATGAAGAAGAGGATGAGATGAGTACAATTTCACACACAAAGGTCGATTTCCTAGTCCGACGGACTATTGAAGTGAATTCGTAGTCCGCCTTGAATTGGTAATCCTAGCCATTCCAATCATAGGAGCTCCAATATGGTGAAAAGAAGACCGACCATGGCCTATCCGTAATGAGGCCCACCAATTTCAGTGTTCCGAGGTCTACCCATCTTTCAGCATTTGTAATTTGTAATTATTTTTTTTCCCATTCTTTCAGGTTTTTTCCGAGTTTATGCAGGAAATGCTGTCGCTCATGGCTACCGAAAAGAGAAAGGTATCAAGTTTTCTTTTATTTTTAATTTTGCTAACTGCCTTTTATCGTTGGTTTACCAATTCCACGAGCGCGTGGGAGCGTTGCCCATTCACACGCTGCCTCACGTGTCAATGTGAGATGCGCGTGCGAGATCTGATTTTATAATCAGGTGCCAGCACTGCTTCATTTCTTCTAACCTAAAAAATCAGGCCATTTCACAACTCATGTGGGCGTCAGCATCCAAAACAAATGGACGGCTAGAAAATTTTGTTTTAGCCATTAGGTTTATGGATGGTGGCCCACGTGAGGAGTTGAAGCTGCTGATTTTTTTTGGCAGATGGAAACCTCAGATTCACACGTGACACGTATGCCTACATGCGGATGGTTAGCGCTTGTTGTTGCAAATATTACGCTAGTCCCTTACGGATAACCGGTACTCTTCGGTTGTTAGAATGCTAAGTGCACTCGCGGTTGTGAGAGGCCGGGCACGCACGTGTACTGCACTTTAAGAACGTGAAATTACTTCCAAAACCTCCAAGTTCACATGGTGTGGCTCACCCGATATTTCGATATCTGATTTTTCTATTTTCAATTCATACTGTAGAGTTACACCTGATGAACGGATTTAATGAAAGATAAACAATATAGTAACCCACACACAACCTACGGTTGACATCTCATCCCTATTGTTCCCTATGGTTTAGCCCATCTGAGTTGGGGATCGCGCTGATATTTTTAAGTCAGGTCCTAAATTCGAGGATGGAATCTGATAGACGGAGTGGATTTTACATATAGGACTTGGAGCAGCCTGGCTACCTTTGGTAGTTCAGTGCACCAGCAATTAAAGTGGCCCCAAATGGCAAAGGATGGCAGTGAAGGACGGACGATGCAGATGGTCCCGCCAGCCTATCTGACTGATGGGAATATTTGTGGACCTACAGTAGTCAGACGGACTACCTGTTCTTTCTCTCCGTTTAGAACGCGCATGCTTCTCTGGCTCTTCTGAAGATTCTGATTTCCCTTTTTGTCGCTTTCATTAGAAGCTTAAGCACCTGTTTGGGACGGGATTTCCTCGCAGGGAGATGCAATTCCTGGATACACTATATATCTGTTGGTGACAACTCCCTAATAAATCAATAGATTTGCCTGGCACGAGTGATTTTTCTCACTAAATCGGTGTCCACATTATACCAAACAGGCTCTACGGGTATTCCGTGATTCATAAAGACTTTTGAGTGAGGTTTACGTGAAAACATGCCACCACATGTGAGGTCGAAGAGCCAAGAATAGGGTGGGTTAGTATACGGGTTCAATCATCAGGGTGTGGTAGTTGATGAAACGTCAGACGGTTAGAAAAATCACAAGCAACAATGTGAAATCCCTGATTAGATGGTCAGATTTTTTATTTTTTATTTTTTATTTTTAAAACACAAGTAATATTAAGTTGGATTACACTCAAGTAGTGTTTTTTGGGTAGAAACTGTTAATATGACTTTATTTTTTATTTTTTGTTTTTTAAACACATGCACTCACACTACAGTGGATTTCATCCCAATGGATTGTAGGATTCCCCCTGGAACCATGATCTTGGGATGAAACTCTTGTGAGTCTACCACAAGAATATCGGTAGAAAATGGATCGTTGCTCTTGCTCCGGTAGTAGACTCGTGAGAGTTTCAACACAACACCCGGTCAAGGGTTCGAGTATCCACAGGTGGTGAAAGGATCCTTGCTCTTGCTCCGGTAGTAGACTCGCGGGAGTTTCAACACAACACCCAGTCAAGGGTTCGAGTATCCACAGGTGGTGAAAGCCCACCACGGCATGAGTGTGTGATGGTGTGTGCGCGTGTGTAAACAAAAATAAAATTAAAATTAAAAAAGTAGAAAATGTTAATATGACTTTCTACTTAGTGATTTTTTGTTTCCAACACTGCATTAGATTAAGATGAAGATGTATTATCTGAAATTTTATTTATTACTCATATCTTGGTGATCTTGATAGCCTTATATTTTAAGTATCATATTCAATAGCGATTGCTAGCTTTATTTTGCGATGGTGTGCACCAACTAAATACTGTACAAGCAGTGGGAGCCATCAGTGAATGCATGGCGAACCTAAATACAAATCATTGAATTGCAGGGCCTAGGCCTGATTGCACCATCCTTAATGGAAATTCAAGACGAGCTGACCCATAGGTCAACCTACAGATTAGGGCTGTCAATGGGCTTGGCTTGGGCCAGGCAAAATCAAAATTTTGAATAGGCCAGGCTCAAGGAGATTTCGCAAATGAAGAAGCATGCAAGACACCAGGCCTGGCCCACCCAAGCCCAGTCTATTGACAGCCCTAATTCCCAATGCGAGACTGCTTACGAGGTAGTATCGCCCTGGTTTGGACCGGTACCAGGGCAATAGGCCCATGTTGCTAATGGACAATGCATGTGCGTATCTACATGACAGCAATACGTACGTCGAACCATGATAGAAAGACGTTTATCCAACTTGGCTGTTCCGCAGCTGACGTGTATGTGAAAGGACGAAACTGTGTGGCAGGAGAAGAGCCATAGCATAGCGGAACTGCAACGGATGTTAGCAGAAATGCAGAAAGAGTACGATTCTCATACTAGTTGGACAGTTGAAGAAGATTATAGAAGCCCGAAGAGGATCCGTAAGGAGTGCCACGTCCACGTGTCAGGGATTGAGATGTTCGGAAATGCGACTTGGTGATTCCTTTTTAATTTGAGTTCCCATTCAAATTTTGGTTTTTTAAAGCCAGGAGGTTTCGTCTTCTGTGAATGTGGGAAAAAAGGAAACTGCCAGTAGGTCAACGCCACATAGCTTGGTGGTGTTAGAACGTGGCTCGATTTAATTGAGTCATGTACCACCGCAGCAGGAAGTTAGGTGGGGCCACACCATCATGTACCACCTGCATTCGTTTGAAAGTTGCTAATCCTATGCAAAGCATGTTTGAAAGTTGCTGGGTAACCGACTATGCCCATTTCTGATAGTGGAATACTTTGCATATTTGAAAGTTGCTGGGTAACCGACTATGCCCATTTCTGATAGTGGAATACGGATCCTTTACAAAAGAGACAAAAAAGCAAGAATGTCGTGCTTTTGGCAAACAGAGGATCCGGACTCCTGATAGTGGCATATATGCCCGGTTAAAAATCCCGCCACGTCATTGAGCTGTTCCACATTACCAAGCTACGTGGTGACTCATCACCATGCAATCTGAGTCCATCAATGCACGCACGAGCTTACATGGCAATGTATCTTGGGGTCCACATTTTCGCCAGAAATGATCAGACGGTAGATGGGCTTCCACCACAAATGGTGCAAGCGAGGTGGAGTTTACATGCAAGGGTGACAATAAGGCCCAAGGCCTGAAGCCCACATGGCCCAGAACAGTGCCAAGCCCGATTACAACAAGTCAGGCGTGAAACCGGATAAAATCGCTTTTTCTCACTTGAATGAACTCGATCGGTTGGGTCCCATCTGACCTGAAAATTGATGAATTCTCTATTTCCCACTTCTTCATTTTTCCTAATCTATCTGTTTATCAAGTGGGCCACTCATAAAAAAATAAAATATTTAGAGGATGAAACCATGAAAGGCGTATGCATGTGGTCATCTCAAGCCGGGCTGGCTGGCTGGGTCGCGCTACAATGACGTGACACCAAAGGCAACCTAGAAATTCATCACGCCATGCATGTTGGGCCCAGGCCCTGCCCATCTGTCGAGCTAGTAGGTCGAAGCCCCATACGAAAGTTGGATAGGGCTCGTCAGCATGGACAGGCTCCGGCCCACTGCCACCGTTATTTACATGTACGAGGCCCAGGTGTGAGGTGGTGGTCAGCTGTGACATGACCTGGTTCAGAATCCGGACGGTCAACTTACCCGGTTGGGTACACTTTTTTGGGGCTGTGGGTCCAGATACGAAGAATGCTGGGCTGGGGTTGGGCCAGCTCATATTTCATGGAAGCGATGGACCCCACTTTAGAATAGCCCACATCTTTGCCATCTTGGTGCATGGGTCTCGAACTGCTGAAGCAGGTTGCGGCCCATGCCAGTTACGACGGGCGAAGTTCGAGCATGACACCTAAGACCCATGGTCAAGCCCGGCATGGCCTAGAACAGCAGGCTCGAGGCTGAGCCCAACAAAATCCGGGCATGGGCCCAGGCACAACTACCTCCTAGACGAAAATTGATAAAATGGGCCATGCATACATAAAGAAATAGACAGGTTGCCTCACCGAGAACGGGAAGGGCATTGTGGTAAGATCCATAACAGGTGCACATATGAAGTCAGGTCGGGTTGGGCAAAAATGACTTGACATGAAGCCCAATACAAAAACTGACCGGGCTTAGGTCTCTTCTCTTCTCAAGGGACTTGATTTCGGTAGTGACCCCTCCAATACCGAAGTCGGTACTGGTCGGTTCTGTGTGCCCCACCATGATTTGTGTGTATTATCCATGCCGTCCATCAATTTTGCGAACTCATTTTAGGGAAATAGACAAAAAAGGTGAAGCAGATCCAAGCGTTAGGTTGATGACACCATAGGAAACGGTGGTGATTGAACGCCCGTAATTAAAAACTTCTTGGAGGCGACTAAAGTTTTGGAACAAGGTGAAATTTTTGTTTTTCCTTCATCCAGGTTGTATGACCTAATCATCCGTTTAGATGACGGACAAACATTACGGTGGGCCCATTAAATTTTTTAATGGTGGGCATTCAATCACCACTTTTTCCTGTGGCGTGATCCACATGATATTTGGATATGCGTCATTTTTGGCCTCATGCCCTAAAATGAGCAGGAAAAATGGATGAAGGGTATGGATAATAAAACATACATCATGGTGGGGCGCCAATCTTTTCCCCCCCTTAATTACAAGTAGAAAGAGGCCTGATCGTTACGTGATCGGATCATAAAAGACGACTTACACAAACACATACAACCCTTGGTTCAATTTAAAAAAACCCAAGTCAGTAGGAAATAGAAATACATACCAACATCTTACATTTTTATTTATCACCATAGCTACGTTCTTTTTCCGCCCCCTGATCCATAGCTCCAGTGGTAGACTGAGTAAAGATACCTCGTTTCAACACCGAGGTTGGCTAACAGTGAAGTGTGAACCCCCAAGTGGGTGTAGCTAACCGAAAAAACAAAAAGCTACATTCCTTTTCCGTACATAGAACCATATCAACGGCTCATATTGGAATCGCATTGGAAACGGACGGATACACGACGGTGGCCGGGTGGGCCATGATGCGCCGGCCCTTCATGTGTCGAAAGATATAAACAACGGCTCCGATCGGCCACTCCACGACCGCCGCGACCGCGAACGCCAGGAAGCCCAGTGTGGGCCCCACGACCTTGCACCGGCACGGGTTGCTCCTCGTGCCGCATTGCACACATAAGGGGACACCCATGATCGCTCTGAAGGAAATCACAGGAAGAAATGGAGCGTTTGGATTTGGATTGTGGGAGCTGGACTGCGTTTTATAACAGCAGGTTCGTAGTGGCTGGACCGCACGTGGCAACAGCAGGTCACACGTTGGCATGGGGCAAGGACATGCTCGCCATCTGTCTCTCGGGAAGGAAAAGATGTCGGCGGAGTATGAAACGTGTACCATCGATGGATGGAGGGTAGAAAGAGAACCGGATTCCTCTGCAACAGCTGCTGAGTTATGTGGGGCCCACCATATGATTTTTTGGGAGACGGATTGGCTACTCCCCATGACACCAGCCCCGTTGCTGGTGTTCGGTGCTCTGTGGGCCCACCATGATGTATGAGTTTCATCCATTCTGTTCATCCATTTTTTACAGATCATTTTATGGTTTAATGATAAAAATGATAGGGATATAAATGTTAGATGGACCACACCACAGGAAAACAATAATTATTGGATATCCACCATTAAAATCCTCCTAAGGCCCAATGTACTGTTTATTTGACATCCAATCTGTTGATTAGGTCATAAAGACCCAGATGAAGGGAAACAATAATTATCAGCTTGATCCATAACTTTTATGGCCCCAAAAACGTTTTCAATGGTCAATGTTCAGTCAATAGGGTTTCCTGTAATGTGGTCCACTTGAGATTTCGATATACCTCATTTTTCCTTTTTTAACCATAAAATGCGCTTTTTTTAACCATAAAATGATCTCTAAAAATAGATGGACGGAATGGATGAAACACATACATCATGGTGGGGTCCACGGAGCACCGACCACCAGCCGCTCGTGGCAGGGGGAGTAGCCAATCCGTTTCCGATATTTTGTGGCATCTGCTCGCACGCGGATTAGATAACGACATGTTGAGTAGCGAATCGGCTACTGAAGTGACGTCACCAAGTTCTGTGGGCGCCACTATGATGTCTGTGTTATATCACACCGTCCATCCATTTTGAAATATCATTTTAAGTCATGAGCCAAAGAATGAAGCAGATAAAAATCTGTAGTGGACCCCACCACAGAAAACAGCAGGGAGAGTGATTTCCACCATCAAAACTATCCTAAGGCCCACCATAATGTTTATTTGAAATCCAACCTGTTTAAAAGTTAAAAAAGACAAATAAGAGAAAACACAAATATCAGCTTGACCTAAAACTTTTGTGGCCTTTAGAAGTTTTTAATGATTGGCGTCACTGTCCCCACTGTTTTCTGTGCTGGGGTCTACTGGAGCTTTGGATTTAACTCATTCTTTGGTTATTTTCCTAAAATGATCTCTCCGAATGAATGGAAGGTGTGGATACAAAAAATACATCATGGTGAGGCCCACGGAACTTGATTACGTCACTTCAATAGCGAGTCTCGCTACTCAACCTGCCAGTAGCTAATCCGCGCCCCAGCTGCTCCATCTTACGCCCCTCAATTTCAGGCCAATCCAGAGCTCAGGTGGTCCACACAACTGGGAACGTGGACATAGGGGAAATTTTCTGATGCTGTTTAAGGACCCACCTTAGATGCATACTCAATCCAACCCGTTCATCTGGTTCGACTGACAGGGATGAAAGAAGAATTCCAAAATAATGACTGATCTAAAACTTATGTGGGACACACTGCTTGATTTAAATATTTTAGGGGGGATTTTACATTTTTGCACTTAGTGTGTCCAAAGTATATCTTGTATCATAGATTTATAGTCTGTACGGTTATCATGAAGTTTTTCACCTGTTGGACGGATCGGATGTCCAAAAAATAACACGGTGGGCCCCACAAAGATTCGGTTGTTGTAGCCGGGGCTACAGCAAGTGTTGTACTTCCAGATGATTTCGGTCATGGAAAAGTCAAGCTTTAAGTACCAAGGATGTTCCCAAAAGAATAGGTTGATACTCTGGCAATGTTGGAAGATTCATGCGCATTCACTGGGACATTTTACTCCACGGCATAGAACAATCAGAATCCAAGCCGTCCAAATGGTGGACCCACGACTTGTAGTTGTACGTGACAAGAAACCATCCCGTATTACGTGGACGCGGACTGCCTGCAAAACCGTTTCGCAGGAACTTCCAGCGGCGGGAAGCTAGGTGGCGCCGGCCTTTATGTTTGCGAGAAATCCATCCGTCCATCCATTTTTCCAGATCATGTTAAGACGTGGGCCAAAAATTTGGAAGATCCAAAACTCAATTGGGCCTCACGACAGTAAAAAGTGGGTAGGAAAATGCTTACGGTTGAAATTTCCCTGGGTGCACCGTGATATTTATATGCCATCCATACCGTTCATAAGATTATTCCGACTATGATGAACTGAAAAAACAAAAAAAATATTAGACTGATACAAAACTCCCCACGAATGTTTCAACGGTGGAAGTTTAATCCTCACTCTTTCCTGTCGTGCAGCCCACTTGAGTTTTGGATTTTCCTATTTTTTTGATTCATGTTCTAAATTGATCTAGAAAACCGGATGGACGGGATGGATTTCTCACAAACATCACGGTGGCCCCACCTAGCTTCCCGTTGCAGGAAGTTTACGCGATAGGCTTTAGAAAGTAACCCACTATCACGTGCGAATGCGATGCCGCCGTGCCGGTTTTTTCTTCTCAACTCTTCTAATGGCCAAAGCGTGTTATTTGATACTCTGATAGAATATTATGGTTCATATGCATGTAATCGTAATTGCATACGAGGCATACATATAACTCAGGAATGGCGGTGCCCACTGCATTTAAATCGCAAACAGGGGAGACGGACTGGCTACTCCCCCTGACACCAGCCCCGTGGCTGGTGGGCGGTGGTCTGTGGGCCCACCATGATGTATTTGTTTCATCCATTCCGTTCATCCATTTTTACAGATCATTTTATGGATTAATAAAAAAAATGATGGGGATATAAATCTCAGGTGGACCACACCACAGGAAAACAATAATGATTGGATATCCACCATTAAAATCCTTCTACGGCCCACCACTGTACTGTTTATTTGACATCCAATCTTTTGATTAGGTCATAATGACCCAGATGAAGGGAAACGATAAACATCAGCTTGATCCAAAACTTTTATGGCCGCAAGACATTTTTAATAGTCAACATTCATTCAACACTATTTCGATATACCTCAATTTTCCGATATACCTTAATTTTTCTCTCATAACATAAAATAATCTATAAAAATAGATGAATAGCATGAATGAAACACATACATCATGGTGGGGCCCACATACATCATGGTGGGGCCCACATAACACCGACCACCAGCCCTTGGCCGGTGGCAGATGGAGTAGTCAATCTATTTCCCAACCAGGAGGGAGTGGATTGGCTATTGACAGTAGGGGTGTACATTGAGTCGAGCTGGCCTCAGCTTGACTCGACTCAAACACTGGCTGAACTCAGCTCAGCTCGGTCCTCGAGCCTGACTGGCTAGCTCGGCTCGTTTCGATCAACAGCTCGGGCCAACTCAGGCCGAGTTCAAGTCAAGATCGAGCCAAGTTCACCATTGAGGCATTTCTACAAACACCTGAACTACAACTTCAAAATGTCACTGTTTTACAAACAAAGGCAATGGTTTTACAGGAATAGACTTTCATTGATGGTTTCGGTAAGAACTTGAGCTACACTAAAGTATTCGATGTCAGCGACGACACTATCTACCTTATTATCTTCTCTAACTGGGTGATGTTCTTAAACGCCAACGAGCAGATAGCGTTGATAGACAGTTGTAATGGGGACCTTGGTGAGCTGGATGTGATGGAGGGTGAGAAAGTTGTAACACCCTGAAAATTGGGGGTCGTGCATACACTTGACTCCCAAGTTCCCGGGCATCACTTATAATCAATTTTATTGTTTTATGATTAATCAGGTTTAAATGCGCAGCATGGAATTATTTGAAACATGAATCACACTTCACAACTAGTCTACTGGAATGGAAATGACTAAATGTATACAAGTTCAAAAATACATCAACGGGTCGCACAAGGTGTCACCCAGCAAAAATATAAAAGAATGATCAGACTAAAGGAAAGTTGCGCTGAGTCCCCCACTCAGCGATTCCGAATAGACTACTAATATATGGCAAACCGCTCATCAGCTGGAAGTAGGACAACTCGTCCTCCTCGTCAATGCCAGCGCCACTCGGCTTCTCGAACTCATCGCTATCTGCAGCTACTGAAGAATCTAGTTAATGTTTTAAAACACTATCCCAGAGTGAGAGTGAGTGACTAACTTAGTGGGTGCTATTAGTCTTAAGTTGTAACAAACATCAATTATATTATGAATTTAATGAAAGACAAACATTCATAAACACCTAACTAATCTTGTTAATGCAAGTGCGTAATAAATTACATGATGCATGCCCTCACAACAACATTCCCCCGAGCGACTCCATCTAACGATCGTGTATAACCAACCACCCTCATTGCGACCTCAACTGCCGAGTCGCCAACCTAACTAGTGCGATGCGGTCATGATAGTGTTAGCCGGGTTTTTAATTTAGTCCATTTAAACAGTAGATTGGAGAAACTAGTACACCCCACGATATCAATGCCCTAAACTGGTTGCGAGGCCAAGGCCCCCCAACGTATGAAGCCAAGACCCCGCGATCCTTGATCCCGTCGAGTTCTCCATCCTCGACTTCAAGCACATGGGGAGTGCCGAGCAGAGGGATCGCTTGCGGTTACTACGGGGAGGCTTGTCACCCCAATATAGGCCGACAGCTTAGACATAGTCCCGGCTCTCAAGTTAGTGGATCGGTTTCAAATGGTTGTCAATGGGCTCAAATAGTTGAAGGGTGTTCCAGGTTCTATACAGGTGTGGGCAAACATGATTAACAAACACGGTTGATCAGTACGTAGATTAGACCTCACGAGTTCAGGCGAGTACGTGACAGACGATATTAGGTACAAACGACCCATGTAGTCCAACTACTGTAGCCCATAGGTACCCGCCCAAATCCACGGGTTTAACTTAAGGATAGTCCTACCAACGGGACTATCGTCTCTTTTTTCAAATTCCTAACCAACTCAAGGGTTTGATGGTATTCACTAACGCTTCAATAATCAGGGAGGATTTACTAACACAAGCGACATCATGCATTCACACTTCTAACACAATTTCAGATTTCTCTATAATCACAACTACTAACAATATTAAGAAATAAATGTGTATGTGTGTGGTGTGGGTTAAAGAGGAAGCCAAGCATTTCATATATCTCATAGTACAAAGAATACACAAGGGTTAGTGCATCAAACATGTTATGAGGAAACATCATACAAGAATCGAGTAAGGAATGCATAAGCAATCATCAAATTCATACCCAATCATGATAAGAAACATCAAACATTACATAATCATTCCTTATTGATTTGGGGATGATCTAAAGTATAATATCTCGTTTAGGTTTCTCTAGATTACCCAAATACATCACCCAACAAGCAAAATCATTATATTCATATTAAAATTGGTGATAGGCCACCTAAGAGCAATAGTCCGTACCTAAGAACTCGGTGTCGATCGGTCGGAATCCCTGAGGCAAATCATTTGCATGTTAGAATTCCATGCAAATCTCCTCTCAATACAAGGGGGTTTCAAGAGATGAGGGATTACCTATCCAATCGGTGGAGAGGGGTTTTTTCAGTCGTGGTGGAGGTTCTCCCTTGAAGAAGAGGTAGGGAGGTGCAAGATTGAACTCCCTTGGGCCCCACCTTGCCTACGGTCCACCTTCACTCTTTTCTTCCTCTCTTCCTTCTCCTTTTTCTCTCCTCTCTCCCTTGTTCCTTAGGGAAAATTCGTATGAGGGGAGGGGGTGCCCAAATAAGGCCTTTAAATAGTGCCAAGTTTGGTGTAAATGGCCCTAAGGGATGAGTTTTCACTATACTAGCCCTAGGGGGTGCTTTTCTACCATTTTAGGGTTACTACGGGACGCAGAAGTCGGCACCTACCGTTGAATAGTTGGCCCTAGCGATGATCCACCCATAGACACGAACGGCTTGTCATTTGGATGCGTCGATCGACGGGTAAGATCAGAATTCAGTTCAACGGTCACCGACTATCGATTAGGCTCGCGACCATAAGGATTTGTAAAGAACATTATTCTAAGTTGTTACTCCAAATTTGGTCGTGATCTAACGGTCCGAAAGCTACAACTTGGGAAAAGACCGAATGCAGATAAGTGACATAAGTTCTTGGTTAGTTTCAAGAATATTCGCACAACTCATATATCGACCCTGTAAGTTCAAATTGAGCGATCTGAGTCACGATCTCGAGTGGATGTCTCGCGATGGACGTCAAGCCCAGTAAGACATATTATTTTATAGTTTTGGAACTAGTGACCCACTAACAAGCGGTCTAGAGATTGTTCGAAAAATCGGAGTATTTTTTAAATGAATTTGGTAGTGAGATTTCTTGTAGGCAATGATTAGGTTTTGGATTAGCTATGTTCATGGTGTGGACTATTTATAACTAGTGAAAGTGGAGATTTGGTCATGATTACTTTAAACCGTCGGTTTTAAGCTAAAAGAGTAACGGGGGTGATTTGGTCTATTAGTTAAGATTCGGGTCTTATCTGACTCGGTTTCGGTTAGATCTTTAATTTAGTTATGATTGTCTTGATTAGTTAGCGATGAGTCGGTTAGATTTGGGCCCTATGTGAGTAAATCATGGGGTTAAACTTGATGTTCAAGTGATCGGGCGGATTCGTTGGCTTTCTACTGTTGATTAATCGGACTTGTGCGGTTCTTTACTGGTTCCACCCATGTATAAACTATCATTGAGTGCTAATGGTCAGTAAGTGATAATATAAGTTACTCATATAAAAAAAGTTCAAGGATTTTTGAAAATCCAAAACAGTGAAAATAATTCAGGACGTTATAACCTACTTAATCAGTGGAGAGGGGTTCTTCCGGTCGTGGTAGAGGTTCTTCCTTGAAGAAGAGGTAGGGAGGTGCAAGATTGAACTCCCTTGGGCCTCACCTTGCCTACGATCCACCTTCACTCTCACCTTCACTCTCTTCTTCCTCTCTTCCTTCTCCTTTTTCTCTCCTCTCTCCCTTTGTTCCCCAGGGCAAATTCGTATGGGGGGAGGGGGTGCCCAAATAAGGCTTTTATATAGTGTCGGGTTTGGTGTAAATGACCCTAAGGGATGAGTTTTCACTATACTAACCCTAGGGGGTGTTTTTCTACCATTTTGAAGTTATTATGGGGCGTAGGAGTCGACACCCACCTTTGGATAGTTGGTCCTAGCGATGATCCACCCATAGACACAAACGACCTGTCATTTGGATACGTCGATCGATGGGTAAGATAAGAATTTAGTTCAACGGTCACCGACTATCGATCAGGCCTGTGACCATATGGATTTGTATAGGACATTATTCTAGGTTGTTGCCCCAAATTTGGCCGTGATCTAACGGTTCGAAAGCCACAACTTAGACAAAGACCGAATGCAGATAAATAACTTAAGTTCTTGGTTAGTTTTAAGAATATTCGCACAACTCACGCATCAACCTTATAAGTCCAAGTTGAGCGATCCGAGTCACGATCTCGAGTGGATGTCTCGCGATGGACATTAAGCTTAGTAAGACGGACATTATTCTATAGTTTTGGAACTAGTGGCCTACTAACGAGCGATTTAGAACTTGTTCGAAAAATCGGGGCATTTCTGGAATGAATTTGGTAGTGAGATTTCTCGTGGGCAATGATTAGGTTTTAGATTAGCTATGTTCATATTGTGGACTATTTATAACTAGTGAAAGTGGAGATTTAATCATGATTACTCTAAATCGTCGATTTTAGGCTAAAAGAGTAAAGGGGTTGATTTGGTCTATTAGTTAAGATCTGGACCTTATCTGCTTCGGTTAGATCTTTAATTTAGTTATGATTGTCTTGATTAGTTAGCGATGAGTCAGTTAGATTTGGGCCCTATATGAGTAAATCATGGGGCTAAACTTGATGTTCAAGTGATCGGGCGGATTTGTTGGCTTCCTACTGTTGATTAATCGGACTTGTGCGGTTCTTTATTGGTTCCACTCATGTATAAACTATTATTGAGTGCTAATGGTCAGTAAGTGATAATATAAGTTATACATATAAAAAAATTCAAGGACTTTTGGAAATCCAAAACAGTGAAAAAAAATAAAAATTCAAGACGTTACAAAAGTGAAGATGTTGTGGACAAGGGCCCCGCAGAAAGATACTGACCAGTGTTCTTCGATTTTTGGTGAGGATTCTTACTTGGGTTCTCTAAATGGAGATAAGAAGATCAACAGTTTGGTAAGCTACATGTTGGCAAAGATTGCGGAGGAAGCAACTAATAGAGATGGAAGAGGATGGAGCAGCAGCAGTGGGTTGAGTATTAGTGGGGTTTATTCTTATGGTAGTAGTGCTGATGATTCTCCTCTTTTCAAGGATATAGAGAGGAATCTACGTTTCAATGTTATTGGAGTGAATGGTTATAAGTATATGGTCCAACATATATGGGACCTGCAGATCAGGAATTGTGCTATGAAACTCTTAGGTATTCAAAACCTATTTGAAACTAAAGCCCCCCACCTTGCTTACCACCAGCTAAACCTTCCTTGCCACCAACCACATTTTGTTGAGTCATTTTATCAAATAGTTGGTGAGCAACATCAATGGCAAAGTAACCGAGTCACCGAAGTGGTTCGATCCGAGTTCGATTCGAGCTGGATTTGATCTGAGTCGAGTCGAGTTGGGGCCCGCTCGAACTCGGCTCGAACTCATTTTCGAGCTCAAAAAATCAGCTCGACTCGGCTCGAACTCAGCTTCGAATTGAGTCGAAACGAGCTTTTTCAAGTCGAGTTGAGCGAGCTAACCGAGCTAGCTCAGTTCATGTACACCCCTAACTAATAGGTTGAGTAGCAAGACTGCTACTGAAGTGATGTCACCAAGTTCTGGCCCACCATGATGCATGTTTTGTATCTAGGTCGTCCATCCATATGGAGAGATCATTTTAGGGTAAGATTCAAAGAATGAGTCACATCCAAGGCTCAAGTGGACCCCACCACAGAAAATAGTGGGGAGAGTGACACCACCATTAAAAAAAGTTTTGCATCAAGCTAATATTTGTGTTTTCCTTTCGTTAATGTCTTTGTTAATTTTTGAATAGGTTATATTTCGAAAAACATCATGGTGGGCCTTAGGAAGGTTTCAATGGTGGCCGTCAATTTGCTGTTTTTTGTGGTGGGGTCCACTAAAGCTTTGGATCTGCCTCATTCTCTGGGTCATGCCTTAAAATAATATTTCCAAATGAATGATTGTTGTGGATACAACACATAGATTATGCTGGGGCTAACAGAACTTGGTAACGTCACTTCAGTATAAGTCTCGCTACTCCACCTATATCTAATCCGCGTCCTAAGCAGGAAGTCGTGTTGATTGAACGAGTTCGAACGACGATTAATTGGGAAGTGGATTGGCTGGTGTAACTCACACCAGCTATATAGCCGCTGTTTTAATGCCAGCAAGTTTTGTGGTTCTTATCACGAGGTATGTGTTATATCCAAACTGTTCATCCATTTGGCAAGCTCGTTTTAAGGCTTGAGACGAAAAATAAGAGATATCTAATTATCAAATGGACCACATTGCAAAAAGCAGTGGGGGGAGTTAACGTCTACCTGTGGAACCTTTTTTAGGGTCACAGAAGTTTTGGATCAATATGAAATTTATTTTTCTCCTTCATTTCGGTTTTTTTGACCCTATTAACAGATTGGATGGAAAATAAACATTATGGTGGGCCTACAAATTTTTTAATGGTAAAAATCATTACCTCCGCTGCTATTTATGGTGTGGTCCAGATGATCTTTGGATATGATTTTCTTTTTGGATAATGCTCTAAAATGATTTCTAAAAATAGATGAACGGTGTAGATATAATAAATACATAAATGTAGTGCCAAAAAACTTTGATCTCCTTTGAACCGTTCGTACAACTCGGAGCTCGAGGAGCGTCAGTGCTCGTCTTTGCACCTACAGCAGCTATATAGCTGGTGTGTGGTACACCAGCCAATCCGCTTCCGATTAACTGGCCGTTGTCATGTTCAGGAGGTCCACTCGTATTCAATCTAACTGGACATTAGATGTCAATCAATCGGTAAGTGAGAGTGCTAAATCGGTATACCTTTCGGTTAGTAAATTCATCTGCAATGTAGGTCAGTACACACACTCCATTTTAGCCACCCCCACTAGGGATCGATACCACTCAATCTGCCAGTTGAAACAAGTTAGTAAATTCATCTACAATGTTACGCAGGAATGACGTGATGAGGGTGATCAACTTCTTTCTCAAGGATAACTACTCCTAGACCACCCGGAATTCATGGAGCCTATCTAGACTCGGATAGAAATAAATTCTATAAAAATTATAATTTAATTAATTGATGAAATAAACGAAACTCCTAAAATTCACAACTTTGTAAATTTTCTATTTACAGTATCTTATGTGACTTAGCTAAGTTATTCTCCTAATTTTTCTAAACACTACAACTTTTAAAATCCACAAACTCCAAGGGTTATAATTTAACTAAACTTACTAAAATTAGTAAAAATGGAAAAAAAAAATGCAAATTCAGCATGGGCCGGTTGGTTGGCTAAAGTAGCTTGTCCTACCTAAAACCACAATCATATATGACACGTTGAGTAATTTATTCTGATTTGTGAGATATGCATGTTTTAAGGTTTTGACATTATTGATGACTTTTGCTCTCAATCAGTCTTCTCTAGTTCACCTTGGACCTAAAAGTGCTCATGACCTGCTCTACATCAAAATGGGCTCCAAAATTTTAATGGCTTAATCAAGTTGAACATATGCAATATGAACGAACATACGATTGGACGCTACCGAAGTATGGTAGCAGATTAGCTGTTACCTAGTTAACACCTTAGCATGTGTTACCCTAGCCGTGGCTCACCTTGATTGTATGTTATTATTATTATTATTATTTTTTATAAATTCATGCCGGCCATCTGTTTTTAAATCTCATTTTAAGACGAGATCCAAAAATTAATCAAATCCAATCTTACGTGGATTGCACCACTGGAAAAAGTGACTAATGGCGAATAAAAAAAATAAAATATTTGTGAGCCAAAAAGGTTTTGATCACGCTGATATTTCTATTTTCCTTTCATTTAAGACTTTTTGACATTATCAACAAGTTGAACTATACGATGGGCCCTTGGATTTTTTAATGATGAGGAACTCGAACACCATTGTTTCCTGAGGTATGGTCCACCTGAGATCTAGATCAGCTTAATTTTTGAGACCATTTTTTAAAATAAGCTGAAGAAACAGATGAATGGCGTGGATATACAACACATCATCAAGGTCTGCCCCAAGTAAGGGTAACAGCCACTAAGGTATCACCCTGGTCAAATCTAATCCGCGGGATTGCTTGTGGCACCGCCACGTGGAGATCCTTGTGCCACGACGTGGCCAAGCTCTGTGGGGCTCGTGATGTATGTGTTTTATCCGCGCCGTCCATCAATTTTTTCAGTTCACTTTAAGTACATGAGTCCAAAACTGATGAGATTCAAAACTTAAGTGGACCACACCACAGAAAACGGGGATACAACGCTCAACGCTGAAAACAGTTGAGCTCGGCACACACTCAGTTGAAAAACCTTAAAGGGGCTGGCCCATCTCTGGCCGCTTTCGTCCACACCAATCAAATCTCACCATGTCATTTTACAACTAAGGTCAGTGAAGAATTTCTCACCGCCCAATCTGTCTCTATATATATGGGTCATGCAGTTGTGATTTAATGTCAGATGGGGCCAAGCTTAAATCACCCCAATTGAGAGCCACCACTTACTTTTGTGACGAATAAATGAAATGGACCCAAGGCTTATAAGGCTTTCCAAACACTTTCTAATGAACTCCAAAGTTACCTGGGACGGTTGAAAAATGAGGATGTGGGCCACCCTCGGTTATTGCTGGCTCCGGGTGAAAAATAAAGATGTGGGCCACTCCCAGTTATTACTGGCTCTGGATATATATTAAAAATAAAAAATAAAGATGTTGACCACCCTCGGTTATTACTGCTTCAACACGTTTCGCAGGCTAGGAGTGAGTAAGAATTACTCACTCATTGCCTGGTTGCTCATACTGCCAAACTTATCAGTATCATTTTTCTTATTCTTAAAGCTGACTCATCTAAGGTGAGGCGTCTACACGTAAACAGATTGATTGAAAAATCTTAGCCACTGATTTGTATTTTTGTAAGCACTTCACTTAGGGATGGGGTCTAAACCAATGATTCAAACAAAAATCAATGATGTTCGAACTACTTTCAATTGACTTGTGATGATAAGAGGACCTAATAGACTCCTAGGCGGCCCACTCTTTGATTTTGATTTCCATATTTATTTGATTGTTTGGACTAAACAGCCCACTAAATCTAGATTTTCTTTGGTCAGATCTGTAGATTTTGAACTATGGCCGTATAATTAGAAGGGTGTTTACAGTTTAGTTTGAATTCTATATTGATTTAGACTTTAATTTATGCTTAATTTCTTAGAGAGATTTGTTTGATAAGCTTTCCAATGATACCAAGATCTCAGAATTTGAATTCATGCATGGTGAGTTGTTTGGTCCACAAGATGAGTGGTCCAAAGTTACAGCTGACTTTATTCTTTTACATAAATGCTATTCCAAACTTGAATTGATTAAATCCATTTTTGTGGACCCCATTACAGTGATTGAACTGTTTAGACACAATTTGTTGAAGAATTACAAAATTTCTATCTTTGATTGGGAAATATCCAAATTAACCTTCTTCTTCTTCTTCTTCTTCTTTTTTTTTCCTATAATGCTTGAAATTAAATAACAAAAAACAAAAATTAATTTTTTTCATAATTAATTTTACCTCCAAACTTGTGCAATTATAATCTATCATCTGGATGAGAAATAGGAATTTTCCATTAGATTATGTTCTTACCCTTTCTACTGCCCTTGGATTCTTTGAATTTACGGGTTCTCCATTTGGAAAATTTATAAATAAGTCCTTTACTAATTGAACTTCTGTGGCCGGCGCTTCTTTCTTTCATTCTTCCTTTTTCTATTCTTTTTTCGTAGGTAGGCTTTGTTATATAATAGGTGGTGCCTTTACTTTCCGTTGGGACCCACTCAAATACTTGTTAAAGCTATATTTTTAGCCACAAAGATGATGTGGTCCCACCTTTATAGAAATGAAGTGGAATGGTTAAAAGAACGTGCTTAATCAATTATATATATATATATATGGAAAAGGTACTATGCGCTCGGCCTCACGATAAGCTCTCGTGAGGTCCAGCTGTGTGGGCCCCACCGTGATGCGTGTCGACCATCAACACTGTGAATTTGATGGGTCCCCTCCAAATTATGGAATATCCCAAAAATCAGCCGTATACGGAACTCAGGTGGGCTATACCATCTAAAATCATGTGAAGACACTGTTAAAAAATATAAAAAGCACTTGGTGGGGCCGACTTGAGTTTTTAATGCTGCTGAAACTTAGTCTGAACCCTCAGCCAAGTGGGACACACATAATGGATGGGCTGGATTTGCAAACCATATCTCGGTGGGCCCAAAAAATGATTATGAATTTTTTAATGGTGCACGGCCCCTCCCCACTTCTGTATGTGGTGTGGCCAACACAAGTCACGGATTGACTTGATTTTTGAGACCTAGGCCCATGATGGAATGGTGCATTTGATTGATGGGGTAAATGTTTGAAATGCATCACGGTGGGGCCCACATAGCTCGACCTGATGAGACGAACTCGTGAGGTCGAGCGCATAGTACCTTTTCCCTATATATATATATATATATATATATATATATATATATATATATTACTTTTATAAACCGATCTCTTATTTTTAAACTTTTAATTAACGTGACGTTGGAGCTAAAGATTTATGTAGAGTCCTAGCTCTGCACAAAATAGAAACGAAAGACTAATGGCCACCATTCCTATTTTCTGGTTTTATGAGGTGAATTGAAGTGATTCTTGGCTCAGGGTATCTACATCTATATGCGGAATTGCAAACGACGGGGCTATGCATTGAAATATGGAGATTAAATGAGCTAGATAGTGTGCCTTGTTGAGGATTGATGTTGTAGTCTTATGCACCTTTCACCATTAGAGAAGCACGAGGATAGAAATAAGGCTTCTGTGGTATGTAGGATTGGAGATCCAACTTTGTTTATATTGAGTTTGAAACTCATCAATACTCTTCTTACTAATGCTCCACATGAATTTAGTAATCCCAATTCAATTCTAGCACTGTGTATCAAAGTTGCATCACCCCTTATATAATTTTAGATGTATCGTAACTGAGTGAGTTCACTATCCCATCACACTATCCAACTCTTAGGACAATCCAGATCATTGATCAATAAAGCTCACATTATAGAATTCTTAGGTGGAATGGATTGCATACCTATGTGCCATGGTGGCACATGATGGTTCATCCACGGTTGGGCCTGGCCGGGTGAGATCACTGCAGCTGTGGGCTCCACAGGTACAAACTGAAAAGCAAGTACTTTGAAGAATGTAAGGTGGTTTTATGTTTTTTAATTTTTTATTGTAAGGGATAACAGGGTCATGGACCCAAGGACATGCACGTTTTTTATTTCCGTTGGTAGTAGGGTCCATTTTCCAGTGATCCAGGCCGTTGATCTAACGAGACCAGCTGTATATGCATGAAGCACAGATAATTACCCCGAATAGAGAGACCCCGTGCGCCAATCTCGGCCTTTTTGGTCGAATATTGGGGTCCAGCAGAACAACGGTGAGGATCACGTAGATGGCCCTACTTGTAGTGTGATGTACGTATCATGACGCTAAGGGTGCCATAACTGCCATCTCTGTCTTTCCACCGTCAGAAATCAATGGCCGTGGATTCCTATTCCTAACTTTTTGTCTTTTTGCATATTTCTTCAAGGCTAAGCACGTCTGGCTTTCTGTCTCTATCCATTTGATGGAAAAGCAAGCCCATCTAACTGGACCATTATACATTCTCAGGCCCACCTCACACCTTCTCCAGACCCATTCCTGGCTGATGTGACCTGGGCTCTGAGCTACTTGGGGGCAGGAAGGCTGGACCGGTATTGAATTTTAGGCCCTGTAATGGGCCTGCGTCGGGCTGACCCTGGTCCCGTACGGTTAACCCACTCGCCAACTCCTCGGACCACCAACTTATTCGGTCCAGAGTCGAGTCGGGTCTGAATCGGCCTAGTTCACCTGAGTCAGGCATGACTCATGGTATTGACGCAGGGATGAACTTCCTGAAGGATAACTACTTCGAATCCACGGTGCTCTTATGATTCCTCACAAAGATTTCTCAAATTCACGAGGAAAGAAAACAAAAAAATAGAAATAAATTTTAATAAATTTGTAAATTGATTGATTAATGAATTAAATCAATTTACAACTCTTTAAATAAGGATACCAAGCAATGAGAGAAAAATCATAATCAAACTACAACTAAAACTCTTAGAATTCGCAACTTACTATCAATGGTAAACTTACTATTTATAGATGATGATGATGTCTACTAGTGTGCAGGGTTTTTGGTAAAAAATAGTGTCTTATTTGGCTTCACCAAGCTATTCTCCTAATTATTCTAATGGCTTATTACATTGCTCCGAATGCCCAACTGATGAGGAGTTATAATCAAACTAAAACTTACTATTGATATTAAAAATGGAATTAAAATGGGAAAACGACCGTCAATCTGGTGGTATTTCACAAATCTAGCTTGCATAACCCGGCATAGCGGGGGTGGGTGGCTAAAATATCTCTTTCTAATCCAAAATCATATATTTTACGTCTGATAACTCATTCCAGATTGCAAGATACGTCCGATTTAAGATCCGATGGTTTGGATCACTTATGTCATCGACCGAGCATTTTCTGATCCATCCAGGCCATGAAATTGTCCATGACCCACTCTACATCAGGTATCTAATCCGATCGGGTCATAAAGAGTATGAGTTGACTCGGACGAGTCTTGTGGCCAAGACCATACAAGGTCCATGACTTCCCTATACGCTTGAAAATGACTGAAAACGCTCCTCCACTTTTTTCCGAAAATGGTTGAAATGCCCTTCTCATGCATAATGACACGAGTGGCAAGTAATCATGGGCGGGTGTAACAATCACATGCACAGCCAAAAAGAAAAGAGAAAAAATAAAAATAAAAAAAATACTCTGATACTCTGGCTGTGTGTGATGGATGATACAAAAGCACTTAATAAATTACTTATAATTTGCTTACGTGGGGTACACTAAATTAAAAAATTAAACTGTGAAAATCATGGATCCCAGCTTAGATTACGTCATGAACAGACCATTATGCTTATTTGATTATCTAGCTACTCGATTGGTGGACGGTTAAAAATGAAAAAATCCAACGGTCCCGTTTCAACGAAGTAGTGTCCACAAATCAGAGGTTCGGATTAAAGGCCCATTTCGTTAGCAGAAGTCAGGCTGGGCCTTGTCCTGAGTCTTTACCTCAATTGTACACTTGTTTTGTATTTTACAGTTATGTGGACCGTCCATTTTTCAGCCCAACTATCATGAACGCACATCCCCAGAATCACTTCGATTGCTCGATCCTAACCATCCAATTGGAAGACTTCGACCTGTTGAACGTGAAATACTGTTCATTCTCCATATTTAACCATACATCAGTCCGACCATTAAAACTGTCCCACGGTAGCTACTTTTGGGCTAGCTGGGCCCACCAAATTAAAAAAAGGCCACGTGTAACCTAACGCCGAGTCGGTGAGTCGTGACCGTGTGGCCCACCTTGATGCACATGTTGTATATCCACTCCGTCCAGCCGTTTTGATAGCTCATTTTACTGCATGGTTCGAAAATGAAGCAGATCCAAATTTCAGGTGGACCCACCACAGGAAAAAGTGGTGATTGAATGCCTACCATTAAAAAAGTGTTGGATCAAGCTGATATTTGTGTTCTCCCTTCATCCAGGTATGTGTTACCTCATTAGCAGCTTGGATGGCACATAAGCATTACGGTGGGCCCTAAGATGTTTTGAATGGTGGGGAGTTCAATCAACACTGTTTACTTTGGTGTGGTCCACCTGAGATTTCATTTTACTTTAATTTTTGGTCTCGGACCCCTTAAAATGATCTAAAAAAACGGATGGACGGCGTGGATATATAACACATGCATCAAGGTGGGCCCCTCAGTCCCTGCCTCCCCCCAAGATCCATGTTTGGCCGGCCTCACCGAATCCACGTTCCACGTTCCCCTCTCCACATGCAGCCAGCTGATATAATATAATTCTTCTTTCTATCATAAATAGCTTGTGATTATTATAAACATTATGGAGAGGAATGATCAATGGTCTGAAAGGGTGGCTGGTGGGCCCCACATATTTAGAACATCCACATGCATGCTGATCGCTTTCCATACAACCCATCTCCAAAAACATAAAAAGAAAGAAAGAAACAACCTCCCAATCACGTCATCTTTGCCTTCAAAAATTGAGAAAAACTTAGATACTCCGGCGGACTGTGATATATGATACGCAGGCACTTAGAAATAGCGTACGCGACATGTAATTAAGTCAAATTAAACTGTACAAATTACGGTTCTCGGGTTAGATTTATCTGACCCGAAAAATTACAGCCTATTTGATTATCTTACTATTAGATTGGTGGACATTTATTGTACGGTTAAAATGAAAAAATCCAACGGTCTTATTTCAACAAACCAGTGTCCATGAATCAAAGGTTAGAATTTCTCAACCAAGCAGATCTTCGGATTGGAACTTTAATAAAAGTGGGTTACACAGTTTAGTCAGTTTAAATTGAGTTAATGTATGCCAAGTGTGCAAGTTCTCAGTGCCTGCGTATCAAGTATCACAGCTGCCAGAGTACAATATTATAATCCGGAAAACCAAATTACCTAACGCACCGGACCTTCTTTTACCTGTTCCATGCACCAAACGTAGAGAAATCAATTCCACACCCTCTCTTCCTTTCACACATCCCTTCTTCTTTGAATTTCACTCAAAATTCAGATCTAGATCAACGTAGAAGAAGATAAAAAGGCTGTCCCAAATCCTATCAAGGAGAGAGAATTCAGGTGCTGCTTTCGGCAAAATGTCACCGATGTGTCATCAGAGCCGTCGAAACATACTAGTGGTGGTCCTAGTTCTTGCAACGTTCACGATTCCGATCGGTTGCTCGCAATCGGAGAAGATCGATGAAGGAGCTGCTCCCGGCCCACCTGCGGTGGGGATCACGTGTACAATGTGTTCTTCTTGTAATAATCCATGTAACCAACGTCCGCCACCTCCACCACCGTTGCCGCCGCCGCCGCCGCCACCCCAGAACCCTGTGAGTCAGAACTGCCCTCCGCCTCCACCACCGCCGTTTTTTTACTATACGGGCACACACGGGGACTTGTATCCAGTCGACCCAGAACATTTTCCGTCGGGAACTCGCCGTAATTATGCGGCACGGCTGCCGTTTTTATTGGGGTGTGGCTTTTTGGGCTTATGGGCAGTTTGGTAATTGTATGGGCATCTTAAAACGAGTTAGTACCTTTAAATTTTCTTCTACTTTTATCAGAATTATGAATGAAAATAACAATCCATTTCTCTTCCTCTTTTGTTTTGATTTAAATAGAGTAAATATATTGTGTTTTGATTTATTTTTTTTTGGGACCTGTTTGGCTATAGATTGTATTTTGAAATGATCAAGACATGGTGTAATGCACTAGGTCTTCTCCACATGAATGGATGCTGTAGAGAAATTGGACAATTGCATTGATATTTTGTTCTTGAAGAAAATCAACATGCCTTTTTGGCAATGAAATATATAGGGTGAAACTCAGGCCGGTAGGGTTCGGTTAAGGGCCAACACAGGCCCAACCTAAGGGCCCGTTTGGATGCAAATCGCAAAAGGGGTCTCCCACAATTTTGTTCGATCTGTTCGTTGAATAATCGAGTGATCTTTTAACATTTATTTCTTCAAGTGGGGGATTAGATGATAATGTGCGAATGTACATCAAATGCACAAGCAAACTGGAGTTTGGCTTAAAACACTGTTTTAGAGTCGACCCCTCCTTTTTTAAGGTCAGTCCAAACAGGACCTATAGTCCGAACATGACCTAAGAGATATATATATATATATATATATATATATATATATATAAAAGAATTGGGACACTGTGCTTGTCACAGACATAAATTTTATGTTTAGTTGCATTGTGATTAGTTCACGTCATCTCCTTAACAGTGCTGCTGCATTGAATACATTTCATAATGACGTGGCCTAGTTACATTGTAACAAATAATTTTTTTTATTTATAGTAAGTAGAAGCTCTAGTCTCGTATATGATATATAGCAGCTAGGATTAAGTTGCCTAGGGCCTCAATCATATGACTTGGGTATGGGTCACGAATTTCTGGCCTAAGCTAAGGCTAACCTCAACGAAGACCCTTGTTTGACTTAGTCACCCGGACTTTGATGAGCCAAGAAGACAAATATAAGTTTGATCCAAAACTTTAAAACTTTTATAGCCCTCGAGAAGTTTTTAATGGTGGCCATTTAATGACTACTGTTTATTGTGGTGTGTGGTCCACTTGATATTTGGATCTACTTCAATTTTGGGCTTATCTATAAAATAAGCTGGAAAATTCGATAAATGGCGTGGATAAAATGCATACATCATGGTGGGCCCACAGAGCACCGTTCAGTAGTGACTGGCTACCGGCTAGTAGGCAATCAGTGGTCTATACACTGCCTCTACATTCCGTGCGGTGTTTTGATCATTGAAGAGATGGTCCACTTCCTGATTGTTGGACATCATGTGGGGCGGATCTTAGGGTGATATGTGCAGAAGTTTCCATGTAATACTTTACAGACCAGGAAAAATTCTTAATCTATTTATAATGTTTGGTGGTCCACAAACATCTGCTCTGGTTAAAGAGGTTTAAGATATTAATTAGAGGTTTGTTTGGTGAAACCGTTCGACTGCAACCCATTTTGATTGAGATCTATACTCCTTTGTTAGTTTTGCACCATTTAAAAAAGTGGTGGCAACTCTTCAAGCGTACAGATGGCACAGTTGGATGGCAATCCAGACCGTAAAATCACTGACCCATCTGTGGACGGATCGTATCCGCTTGCACGGAGAAGATGATATTAACCATCTGATTGTTCTTGAAATTTGGACAGCTTATTATTTTTGCTTTTAACCATCCATTTGATAACCAATTATTAGATGGTTAGGATTGCTTGTTCAATGTGATTTTAGATGTATGCTCAATCTACAATGTGACCGGCATGGATGGCTGGATGTCGGTGGCACATGTGAGGAGGATGAGTCACCAGTACCGTTCTTTAAATAGTGCAGAACTAACATAGGACTGTTTCGGTGCCCACTTGTGTGGCACACGTGGATGTGATCAAAACCGTCGATTTGATATTTCAGTAGCAAATGGGCCGTGGTCCAAAAATCACAATGGTATGCTGATTCCGGCCCTTTGATTTGTGGCATACAAAGAACACTAAAAGAAAGAAATCAGCAACGGCTTCCATTAAGTGAGAAATAGCCCATTTATTTGACGGTTAAGATAGTCTAATCAAGCAAAGTTTGGTTAGGGGCCAATCAACTGATGATCCAGCACGATGTTGATCATGATACATGTGTGACACGTGTGTTGTACAATACGGAGGCACTAAAATGCCGTGCATCGAGAGGCATCCCAATTTTATACATTTGACTGGACCGAAATTTCTACAAATCTACAAGATTGTGTAGCCTACAATGTTGCGTTAGTGTGAAATCCACTCCATCCATCAGGTGAGTCATCTCATGTTGGCCGAACATGCAAAAATAGATTGATCGAAAATCAAATGAGCCACACTAATGAAAATAATATAAAATCAAGCCTTAATACTATAAGCTCATGCGTCTGGCCCACAGGAGTTTTGTATCAGGCTGATTTTTATAATGGTGAGGCGCGGCTGATGAACAGGTGGGATGAAATACACACCATGCTAGGCCCCACGGAAAAAAAATATATGGTTGGGATCTCCTCCCCATTTGTCCCTGTGTTGTGGCCCACCTAAGTAGTTGATCAACCTGGGTTTTTCCCCCAGGACCTAATATCGAGGGGTATACCTGATGGGCGGAGTGGATGTCACGCTTACAGCACAGTGGCCCAACGGGGTTAGGGTGTATTCCCTACGGAGTGGATGGCACACGCAGGCACCGGGGTGCATTGACTGAGCTCCTGGGCCCACATATGGTTCGATCAGGTACGATCCTCTATTTTAGGCCGTGCTGCTATAGTTCGGCTAGATGCACAACTGACGTGGGCCACATCACAGGGAACCATGGGGAGGGGACACCCACCATCTAGGTTGTGCATGGGGCATACCATAATGTTATTGTTCCATCCAATCCGTTCATCGCGTTTTTCTCACTAGGATGAACGGTCACTACAAAAATAACCTGAAAACAAAGTCAGACGGGCCGCACTGCCTAATCTTAGAGGTTTTAGTAGTGAGTTTAAATTGATCTGAGTGGTGGGGCCCGCTTGAATTTTTTATATGGTACTGAAAATAAGAATTCTCACATGATGGATGGAGTAGATGGGACGTACCAGACACCGCGGCCCCCACAAAACTCGCGTGTTTCACCTGCCTACAACAGTTTGTGGTGCAGGATTTGTTTTTTTTTTTTTTTTCTCTTTTTCTTTTTCTTTTTCTTTTTTCGGGTCAATGGGCTTGTGATCAATGTCTTGGGCTATATATGGATGGGACCCATGTGGCTACATGATCTGAAGATCCACACCGTCCATCTGTTTGAACTCGGCCGCTTGTATAGTTGGGCGCCCAGTCCAAAAATCCCGGTTGACTGAGATGTCAAAATATTGATGCTAGGTTGGCATGTCATGTGCAAAGACAAAAGAATTATGTGCAATGTTGAAACATTCACGTTGCATGATCCGGTGCATGCATTACAATATTTTAAAAAAATGTGGGCAGTTAGCAACGGCCCCAAGGTTTTTAAATGACACGTGGGACTGTGAATGATTGATCTAGACCGTTCACTCATTGTGTACCAGCATTGGGACACTTAGTCCCATCCATTGATCTAAACTGTTCATTAGATCCAACACAGATTTCATTGACTAATATGAATAGATCACACTGATTTCACATATATTAACAATTTCATCAATGGCCTTACACATGGACAGTGAAGATCATTTACACAAAATAGGTCTAATAAACCATTTGATCTATTTCATTGTTAGGGATTATCTTAGATTACTTATGATTCTAGAGAATCATTTTTGTTACGCAATCGGAACCATTCCATCTATTGCTTGGAAAAAGGATGGCTAAAAAATAAGCCAAACTAAGGATGGATTAGATCATCCCTCTTAGTGTGAGTTTTTTGCTGGGTAGCCATGAAATACTTTCTAAACTTAATGTATAGTTTAAATCAATCAAGACTTTGCTGTTGTCTTGGATGCAGAATTCAGTCACGTGTAATATTTGCGGGTATGCTAGAACCAATTGTGTGGTTCAATTCCAATCGAACAAATTTGATCCCGAGTGCCAAGATAGGCATATACATCAGAATTGAAAATATATAACTGAGATTTGGGAAGACCGATCACATATTCAGCTACTCATAAGATGTTTAAAATGATCGGGCGATTATCAGTAGGTAGGGTTTGTCCTCCGAGAATGGGTTGCACATTGTCTTTCTTACGAAATGACTTTCAAATATAAAAATAAACAAAAAGAAAATACTTACAATTGACCGTAGAAATTAATTACAAATTTCATTTCTATTGGATTACTGCTACTCCTAATGTAAAATTATGCTACGAGTTACGTTAAGGAATGTAAAGGATTGATTATGATAAGGAACATAAAGGATAATTGAAAGATGGATTTTATTTGTTTAATTGAGTTGGTATAAGATTCTTTGCTTTCGTTGAAATCCTTTGCTATTTATAGATCTCCTTTTTAATAGCAATTGCTTCGGCATTACTCCAGCCTTCTAGACTCTTTTTAGACACATGTCCCAATAACCATCTCAACTCCGCTTTTCTCTCAATCACATCTTGTATTCAAGCTACGCTCTGTCTATTAATGACGTGTAACACTCTAAGTAGTGTCAACTTGATCATATGTCCTTTCCTTATTGAATGTTTCAGGAACAATAAAAAATAGGATACAACAAACTCCAAGTGAAAAAATGCAACTAGGAGCACCATCACTTACTAGAGGGTATGGTTTATATGATGCCCACAGGGAAAGGAAGGGAGAGATATTGGAGGAGAAGGGTGTCGCTAAATGTAGCGTACATGGAGAGAGAGAGAGAGAGAGAGAGAGATTTGTTAGGATGGTTTCAATGGTGAATGTCCTAATCTCACTATTATTATTATTATTATTATTATTATTATTATTATTATTATCATTATTATTATTTTGTTTAGACTACTCGCGACTTAGATATGCCTTTATTTCAAGCTCACGTCATAACCTGAGTTGCCACAACTAGTGGATGGAATGGATTTCAACGAGGAAAAATATGGGGTTACTTTCATGAAATGACGAAAATGACGCAAGTGCCCCTAGTTGAAGGGTCAAAAGCATAGGTTCTAAAATATCTCGATAACTAGCTGCCAGGATAAAAGTGTCCACCAACTAGTCATGTTATACATAATAGTTATGATTAGTGTAATCTTTCTATTCTTAGAGAGGAGAATCAATCTGATGTAAATCCCAAAGAATTGTAATAAAGAGAAAGAGAGAAGAACTTTGTTAGTAATAGTTTAGATTAAGAGTACATAGGCTAAATGAGAATAAGATCTTGGGGACTCACTCACCCAAGGGGTCGGGGAATCACTTACCCAACAAAGGATAACTTGGTGACTCACTCACTTAAAAGGTTGAGAATCACTCGCCCAATAATAGATAGCTTTGAGACTTTCTCACCCAAGGAGATGGGGAATCACTCACCCAACAGAGAAGAATCACTCCACTCATAAATACAAAGCTTATAAAAAATAAATCTAAAATACCCTCTTTTATGAAAGACTATTATATATATAAGATGAAATTTTGAGTATATATAGTACTTCTTAGTGTACCAAGGGCTGCATCACAATTTATCCACTTATTTATTATGATCAATTTACTTTCATTGTATACTAGTTGATTTTATTTCCTTATACTGTATTCCTCTATTTAAACATTATTTGGGATAAAGCAATATACATAAACTATTAGAAAATTCTCGAAATTCCCTCAGATTTACCTAGTTATTAACACATAGTGGAGATAGTGCGTATAGAGGACACCGGAGGATTTCTCCTTTTAATCTTTAACAAATTCTAAGTCCTATTAGGGATAATTGTAAATACCTATCCTGTGGTTTCTAACACCCACAAACACCTCTCATCTGGTTTGGATTATTACAAGTACTTTGTCCTTTCGTTTGAATATTTATTGCAAAATTTCCCACATGGTCTATTAACTCCTTTATCATTCAAAATTTGATCCCTATATGATATGTAATTAATTGTAGACGTGTGGACCTACCATAGTGTGTTTTCATTATCCAGTCCGTTCAAGCTGGTCAATCCACACTAAAATAGAAAACCCCAAAGATCAAGTTGATCCAACCATCGGTTATCCCACCACATAAATTTATTTGTTGTGGCACGCCAAATTATCAGATTAGCCTGATATTTTGGGTGTCTCATATTTATGGTAAAAGGACGTTGGTAGACGGGTTAGATATAAATAAGGGTAGCTCAATATGCAACCAAGATAAACTTGAGCTTATTTTATCATTTTATGCGGATTCATAGTCTTTAGCAAAGGAGAAGGGTATGAAGGAGTTTATAATTAACCATGTCTCGTACTCATTTTTTTAAGTGGCAACCAAACAAGGTTTAAAGAAGGCGAGGCATAGGAAGGGCCGCGTTGGCCGTTTTTCTTATATTTATTTATTTTATTTAAATGAGATGATGTTGTCAACTTAATTTCTTTAAGTTTAGGTCCACTAATATGAGAGGATAACCCCTCAATTGTACTTTTTCAATCAATCACAACCATAAATATAAGAAAAGGACCAGTACTGATCAACCACATACAATAAATTCTAACATGTCATGTGTATATGCCACGTCCAATCTATTTGAAAGGTTGGCCCACAATAATGATCACATAGTGCAAGAAATGACCTCAATCTATATATTCAAAGGTGGGCCACATGATATCAACAACTATAGACTGTGTTTTACATTTTGGCCCCACAATAATGATCAACAAATCCTCTCACGTGTAGCTTTCCACCGATACAATAAGGTCTAGTTAAACGATTGTCAGGACATTTTTGGGTTATTTCAAGCATGACAGAATAGCATACCGAAAGTCTAAAAATTATGAGGGCTTTTTTGGGAAGAGAACTTTGAGCGTCCAGCTGGGCTGGGGGACATGGACTGGTGATCGACATCACGTAGCTTGGTGTTGGAACATGGTGGGATTTATTTGGTTCCCAGATATGGGCCACACAAAGCATGAATGTAGATTGAGCAGTGGCTGTCCATCTATAACATGATGGTACGTATTTGATTGGACAGTAGACTCCTATCGGAGATAAACTAGTCCAGTACATACTAGACCATGCGACTTTAAAACATGCTCAGTGTAAACTTCATCTTTGAAAGCGGTCACTCATCCAGTCAAATCCTGTGGCATTAAGGGCAGAAAAAGCTCAGTCGAGGTGGGCGCAGTACCCATTCCATGTCGATTAAACATGTTTGAAAATTGTTTGATCAATCCTGCACTCATCACATGGTCTAATCAAATCCTTCCACTGAATTAGTGGTGTTGGGGTCACAATGCAATCCCAAATTGCTAGGTGACCTAATGTGTCAGAATTCGATTGGGACATGTGTTGTCAACTGAGATGGGAGCCCATGCTAAGCATATTACAAAGTTATTCATTGAGCATGTGCTCAACCGGGCCATCTCTCAAGGCAGTATGAGGCCGGCCCATTCAAATCCTGCCACGTTGGGTCACCAGGAAATCCTCTTCCCTAGCTGAGATTGTGGCACCATCCGTAGGCACGTAAGAAGTATACACATGGCATACACGTCTTTCATCCAAATTAATCAAACATTGGGGCCCACGGTAGATGGGTCATAGAAATTAGGAAGGTAATGATAAGGTTGGATGCCAATAAATAGGTAGTTAATATATAAAACAAGCAATGTCTAACTCAACAAATAAGAACCTTTGGAAAAACTATATCTCACCTCTTATCTCTGCCTTGCTAATACACAAGGAGAAACCCATGGTGAACACTCTCCCCTTGAAAACAATCCTCTTCCCTCTCTTGTCTCTACCTTATCGATCATCAAATATTAGTGAAAGATCGTATATGACCGTAAAATGATGATGATGCATGGAAGACCTATGTAATTCATCGATTTAAATGGACAATTGAATTTTATTGTGAACTATTTTTTAAAAACATTTATATATTATTATATTAATATTTTCGATAGGATTTAGTCAACCAAGTTGCCAAAATAAACTCTGTATGATCTCCAAAGTAAATAAATGTGCATTACGATCAGAGCATTAGAATTTGTGCAAGTGTAAATATGAAATGAAACATGCCTGATTGAGTGCAATCAAATCAATGATATAAAATATCCTGTTCGAGATTGGGATGGACCATGTTTGGTCCACTTGTGAATTTGATGCAAAGCATTCTCTAAAGAGGATTATAATCTTAAGAATCTTACACTAGATCTACTTAATTAGATAGTGTAAATTAAATTTTCTTTTTGTGATAAAGTGTAGTAATTTGATACAACTTAACTTAAGAGATCCTTGATTTAGCCTCTAATTAGAATTTTTGTATGATTGAAGTCTATAGATATAAGTGCAATGCTTTGATTTGAGACACTTTTACTTTTCCCCTCTATCTCTGAAAGAATCTCATCTCCTAAAAACCCTAACTCATCAAATCTAGATATACAATAATATGTATAGCTTTATCTTTCCTCGTCATTGAAAATTAACAACTGCAATGAACTTTTCTTCATTTCCATGCATGTTTCCATATAGTAAAGAAGATGATTATAGTTCTGCATGCATTGCATCCGAGGAACTTCCATACCTAAAAGTTTTAAAGTATTAATGTATTTCTTAGAATTTTCGCTTTATTTCCTTGGGCCAAGGAAAACTCTTTGAGGCTCCAAAGAGAAATGATCATTTCTCTAGTTTTTATAATTTATCTTAACTAGAAAATACAAGTTTAAAAGACCTTTTTCCCCCCTTGAAAAATGCCCTTCACCTAAAGCCCATGTGGTGGATCATTGCCCCCAACATAAACTATTCATCTAGAAGTCAATCTTACCCACTGGAGATCTCATGAATAGTTTTGATTCCTAATGATCCAGATGCTTTCCACATTTACCATATAATACAGGAGCTTCCAGATGAACGGTTTGGATCATCACGAGTTATGACAGAAAGGGCGGGCTTCTGTGTGCATACCGCATACTACTCTCCGCACAGATAGGATGGTCACTCAAGGCTTTTGAACGTCGCCATGATCTGATTGAGACGGAAATCCTCTGCAACGCCATTTTTTGCCACTTGTGAAACACTCAAGCCATTTGGGGTGAATATTTTATATATGTGAAATCCAATCCGTCCATCAGGTGTTATCATTGATGATAGAGCATGTAAAAAAACATAAGACATATCCATAGCTCAGGTGGCCCACACAAGACGGAACAATGAGGATGGGTTGTCAAACATTTGTATTTTTTTTTTGTGTGGCCACCATGGTGTGTATATTTCATCCAATCCGTTTATCAGACGTAAATCATGAAGATTAATGGAACATAATAAAATAAACCTTATCGAGAACTCAGTGGGCTTCAACGCTTGAATATAAAGATTTTAGGCGCATTTTCACATTGTTCCCAATGGTGTGACCTATATGAGTTCTTTTATCGGATACTTTTTTTGTATGTATGGTGAAGATAAGGGAAATCACCTAACGGACAGAGTGGATTTCACTTATACAATATGATCGGGAGTTTTACGCGGTTGGCAAAAAAGGCGTTGCAGGTGAAAAGGGTCAGCGTCCCTCTCTTCAAGAAACCACGTAAAGTCGTTTTTATAACTTCCATAAGGAATGCAATCGGTACTCTCCGATGCACTTTGAAAGTGTGCGCATCTCACACGTGGAAATGAGCCACACACGTGCAAGATCAGAGCCGCTCATCTGGTAATTTACATTGATTACATGCCTTGTTCAGAAATCAAGCCAATACATCGGTTAGTGTGCCATATTTATTATGGATATCTACGAGAAGTTTACCAATTGTCCTAATTATAAGTACACGTGTGGCCTACCTGATGTCGATCTGGTTTTGATACACGGCATCTACACTGTAGATTACGTGATGAGCGGCTCCAGTCTCGCACGTGTATTCCTTGAAAACCGGAACAGCTCATCACCGTTTTTGAAATGGCAGTGGTTCATCAACCAATCATGTCTGAAAATCCGGACCGTGCAATCTCTAACCATCCATTTTGTAGACGTCAAGTGGATGGTTAGGATCGTCCAACCAATGTAGTTTTTTCTCTCTGGCTCATTGACAATGGATCCCCCACTACTTGTACAGTCTTGATTGACGCCATGCATCCAGTGGATGAGTCACCACCATTAAAATTTTCTGTTGAACAATCACGTTAGTCTGGTCCATTGATGGATGAACAATCACTACCGTCCGATCTCAATCGGACAGCTTCCAAGTGCGAGAAACCAACCGACACTGAATTATGAGTGGGGCCCACCACATACTATAAAAGGAGATGGTCCCCACGCTAAAATACTAATTAGTTATTAAGACTAGCTATGGGCGCTTGCAATCCCGAGGGTGAGAGAGAGTATCCTCGAGCCTTGAGTTTGTACAAGTGGGGTCCACGGTTTAGTGATCTAACCGTACATTTCATGGGCCCCACATTGGATGGACCATAGTCCAAGTATTTTTTGGTTGGACGATCCTAACACCCAATCCAGTTTCTCTCGTCCGTTGAATGTCAACCTTTGATCTTTTCTTTGTAACAGAACTCTATTCAGAGGCTACTGACTGAACGTTCTGAATCCTCTATAAATTAAAATTTTCGGTCATGATAAGTACAAGGTGTGGCCCATCAGATTAATAATCTGGTCACTGGGCCCCACCAGTACAAACTCAAGGCAAAACGGCACTGCATATCCTCCATACATCCCCTATTATTTAAATCAACCTTCCCCAGTTCCCCTACGTCGAGCTTGCTTACGTTGACGAAACGCTGATTTTTTTAAAAAAAAGGGACAAACTTTGATACTCTGGCGGACATTGATGGATGATATGCACGAGCTGAGAAATTGTATACGTGGCATACAATAATAAAAGCTTAACCGTTAGAATATGTGTCCCAGTTTGAATGTATCATAACCCAAAAATTATAATTATTATGTTTCCATAAATATCTCTAATCCACATGCCAAAATAGGTTGGACCGTTAGATATTTTTTCATTTTTAGCCGTCCAATAAATGGCCACCAATCTGGTTTACAAATAATCAAATAATCAAAATTTTCGGTTCATCATACATCTAAACTAGACCAATCATTCGGACAGTTCAATTTAAATTACTTGTATATATACCAAATATGCAATTTCTAATAAGTAATTTCTGACCGCCTGCGTATCATCCATCACATTCCAGCGGAGTATCAGAGTTTTCTTTTTCAACGAACGTTACTTTCAAAATAATCAATACGTTTCAATTATTCCACATTAGTACGTTGTGCCACAAAACCTCCCTCAAGTCTCTACGGTGCCAATCTCTCTCTCTCTCTCTCTCTCTCTCTCTCTCTCTCTCTCTCTCGTTTCACATGATCATGGGCACAAAATCCAGGCCATTGATCACCATCCTCTTCCTGACAACACTCCTGAAATGTCTATCCATGGCAACGTCGCAAAGCTCCGATCCGTTCCTTAATGCATCGCCGCCTCCACCTGGGGAGTGTGAATATCCTTGCCTACCATCACCTGGATCGGTCTCAAATTTTCCACCGACGCCGCCTTCTGGGTCCGGCTCTTATAATCCGTACACTCCTGTAGGTTATTACACTCCACCTACTGGAATTTTTCCTTTTAGCCCTCCACCGCCTGGGTATTTTAATTACCTTGCACCCCCTCCACCAGATCCAATTTTACCTTATTTTCCATGGTACTACCGACATCCACCTCCGCTGCCGAAACCTTCTTCCGCAACCGTCGATCATGGTGGCCCAGCTGTGATATTGCACTTGATCTTGTTGGTTTTTCTTTTAGGTTAGTATTATTTTCGTGAGAAATGTTTAGGTGATATGTACGAGGAAAGGAGATCGAAGAAGTGAATCGCAGAACACGTGCCACGTCGCATATTTGTGCGTGATCCAGGCTGTTCATTGAGTGGGACACATGCGTTTGATTATAGGTTATTGCCCACTTTTTTTTTAAATTGTAGCCGTCCATTTTTCTGGGGCTAATGTGATGGTGGGCCCCACATAACTGAATGGTCTGGATCACATGCACATGTGCCGCAACAGCAGGTGTGCCATGAACCACTCCTTTTAACCTTTTCTCGTTTGAATAGCCTTAAAATCTCTCCTTTCTTTTATAAATTTTTTTTTTTTTTAATGTACGTTGTAGCTTAATGAATCATGAAATATTGTAGAAATTGAATATTTATTTTTTTATTTTCATGGAAAATTAGAAAGGTAGAAATATGTGGTAGAGGCATTTATCTACAGCAAACATGGTACAATGTAATGCATCAATCGAGGCTGTTCATCTAGTGGGCCCTATGATGGATGGCTTATGTTCCAAAAGTTACACCTATTAGATAATCCAATCCATCATGGATGGCTTTTTGTTTTCTACCGTTACTTTTAAGGGCAATGATCAGATGACTAGGATCATCCCATCTATGTGTACTTTGAAACTTCATTTAGTCTACAAAAGGAAGAATAAGATGGACGGTCACAAATGATAAGTTACCTTTTTAGTAGTGCCCTGGTGAGATGGCTTTACCATATTCGGGTTAGGCCAGCTCTACCATATCATTTGCATGGTGTGCGTTTCCTGACCATTGATTACATGGTGGCAACCCACCCATCATAACGCGGCATACATGTTCCACCATCCAGATAATCCCCAGGATGGGCCCATTGCCTCAAGAGCAAGATGATCTGACGATCCTAATTCATCTAAGTTGGCGGCCACATAATGGACGGTAAAAAAAAAATGGTTAAGATCACTCAATTGTTTCCATTTTTATTATTATTATTTTTTAAAATTTCCTCGAATAAAATGGGCCCTACTTTTTGATGGTTTAGATTGGACGGTATAAAATACTGAAGGGCATTTTCGTCATTTGGCACGGTGGGGTGGTTTGCTGTCTATTTCTTTTGGTATCGTTGCTGTCAGGTAGAAGGCAAGGAGGTGACGGGAAATCAATAGCTTGCCTTCAAATCAATAGGATATTATTTTATTTATTTTATTTTTTTAACACACGCACACACACCGCCACACGCTCACGCCGCAGTGGGATATCACCACCTATGAGTACTCAAATCAATAGGTTTTTAACACCACAAGTGCTGTATATACACCACATGCGACCTTGCAGCGTGTCCTTGACATCTAATCCGTTCATAAGATGAACCCCATCTTGCAGATGATCTTGCGCAAAAATGGGATGGGTTCACTCATCAGGTGGGACATCCATGTGAAAAACGATGGACGGTTAAGAACCTTTCCACAGTCCGTGTTCAACATAGACATTTGGACCATGTGATGGCTAGAAATCTTGATGATGGGGTTAGCCTGACTTTTAAGCTGGATGTTCAATCACGAGCCAGGTTGGAATGTGTGAGAGGTGTAAACGTGAGGGTGAGGAGGTAGGTGTTGAAACTGGCGTCTCCAATCACGTTGGAATACCAAATTTTCTTAAGGAGAAATTTACGACTGTGGACCCCACCTTTTATCCATTGGATATTCTTGAAACAATACAAACTTAGAATACGCAGTTGGACCTCCTCGTACGGACGACAAATTCCAGGACGAAAATACCCCTCCTTTTCACGGAAACGGATTGGGTACGCCTCTGCCACCCGCCCATGGCGGATAGTTAGTGGTATGCGGGCCTCACCATGATGTTTGCTTTTCATCCATGCCGTCCATATATTTTTTCAGATCATTTTATGATATGAGACCAAAAATGAGGTATATCCAAGTCTCAAGTGTACCACATTACAAGAAACAGTGTTGAATGAGCGTCAACCATTGGAAACTAAGGTGGAGCCCACTGTGATGCTTGTGAGAAATCCTCCCCATCTAAGTTCATTCATAGGGTCACAAAGACCTGAATGAAGAGGAAAAACAAATTTCAGAATGATCAAAAACTTTTGTAACCCCTGAAAGGGTTTCAATGGTAGACGTTCAATTCCCCACTGCCTTTTACAGTGTGGTCCACTTGATAGCTAGATCTATCTTATTTTTTGTCTCAAGCCTTAATATGAGCTCGCCAAATAGAAGAACGGTTTGGATATAACACAAACCTCATGATTGGACCCACACATGCAACACAGTAAATAAAATAAAAAAAAAAAAACCACATACAGCAAAGAAATGAATTAAAAGATATAAAATTATTTACTGGGAAAACTTTTTCTCCCTTACATTTTTCTCTAATACATAATTATATAAATATGTATATATAAGTATATAAAAATATTTTTTTATCTTTTAATTCATTTCTTTGTCCATGTATTCAACAAGCATATCTCCTAAATTAAAATGATTTGTTTTTTTTTTTTACACACGCACACACACCTCCACACACTCACACTAGTGGAATTTTACCACTTATGGATACTCAAACGCTTGACCGGGTATTGAAACTCCTAAGAGTCTACCACCCGAAGGAGAGTAAGGATCCAAACTAGAATGATATGCTTAACGTACTATATATGATTTTGGGGTAGGAGAAGTTAATTTAGTGGGGCAAGCAAAAAATTTAGCGGGGCAAACATGAAAATGAGAGGGCAAGCATGAAAATTAGCGGGGCAAACATGAAAATGAGAGGACCAAACATGAAAATGAGCGAGGCAAGCTTGAAAAAGAGCAGGGCAAATATGAAAAAGAGCGGGGTAAACTAGAAAATCAGCGGGGGAAACATGAAAAGTAGCGGGGTAAACTAGAAAAACAGCAGGGAAAACTAGAAAAACAGCGGGGCAAACTAAAATATGAGCGGGACAAACTAGAAAATCAGCGGGGGAAACATGAAATGCAGCGGGGCAAACTAGAAAATTAGCGGGGGAAACATGAAAAGCAGCGGGGCAAACTAGAAAATTAGCAGGGAAAACATGAAAAGCAGCAGGGCAAACTAGAAAATCAGCGGGGGAAACATGAAAAGCAGCGGGGCAAACTAGAAAAATTGCAGGGCAAACTAAAATATGAGCGGGGCAAACTAGAAAATCAGCTGGGGAAACATGAAACGCAGCGGGACAAACTGAAATATGAGCGGGGCAAACTAGAAAATCAGCGGAGGAAACATGAAAAGCAGCGGGGCAAATAGATTGAGTGTGGATTGTTTGTGTAGAACGTACACTAGTGACGTTGGGTCTCATTTGTCCACGTCATTTCTAAGGACTCAAGCTAACAAGATATGTCAGATTTCTCTCTCCCAAATAGATTACGTTCTATGCTACATGACTTTTTAAAGGGGTAGTCCTATATTTTAACTCGGTTTTTTAAAGAAAAAAAATGAAGTTCTTTATGATGAATAATCACGTATATAATTAATAAAATCATAGATACAAAAAATAAGTCCTATATTGAAATATAATAAACTAATATAATAATGAAAATATTAGCATGCATACACCCGACCAACCCAGTCAACCCGTCGAGCCCTCTTGTGTTGGGCTTGGGTTGAGAATTCCCAACCCAAGATTGGGTTGGGTTAGGTCGAGGTTTAGGTATAGGAACCTTGGGTTGGGTTAAGGTTAAGCACCAACCCGAACCAACCGGCCCGACTTTCAGCCCTAATTTCATGTTTGCCTTACTCAATTTCATGTTTTACTCGCTAAATTTCTAGTTTTCCCCACTCAATTTCATGTTTGCCTCACTTAATTTCATGTTTGCCTCGTTGAATTTCCAGTTTGACCGTGAGGTGATTGAAATTGACCACGAACTGAATGAAATGAATTTTTGACCATCGACCTGATGGAATCTTGGAAAATAACTAGGTTGGTTGGCTAAATTAGCTTCTCATACCCCAAAATTATATGTCGTACGTTGAGTAAATCATTCTAGTTTAGGAGATATGCTTGTTAAATAAATAGACAAAGAAATGAATTGAAAGATAGAAAAATATTTTTATATACTTATATATACATATTTACTTAATTATGTATTAGAGAAAAATGTAAGGGAGAAAAAGTTCATGTAAAGAAAATACCTCTTCTCTCTCTCTCTGTTGGCGTTTTCCAGGTATTTTCTTTACATGAGCTTTGATTTGTTTTCATTTTCTCTTGAAATTGAGGGATTTTTCTTCATTATCTTCGATTTTCGGCTGATGAAACCCTTTTCTCTCTCTCTCTCTCTCTCTCTCTGGGGTGAATTTTCTCTCATTTTCAAGTTTGCCCCGTTGATTTTCTAGTTTGCCCCGCTCATATTTCGGTTTGCCCCACTCATATTTCAGTTTGCCCCGCTCATTTTCTAGTTTGCCCCGCTCATTTTCATGCCTGCCTCGCTCATTTTCATAATTGCCCCGCTCATTTTTCATGCTTGCCCTGCTCATTTTTATGTTTCCCCCGCTGATTTTCTAGTTTGCCTCGCTCATTTTTATGTTTCCCCCGTACGGATGAAAAATTTCAGGACGAAAATACCCCTCCTTTTCACAGAAATAGATTCGCTACTCTGCCTGCCACCCGCCAATGGCGGATCTTCGGTGGTCTGTGGGCCCCACCATGATGTATGCTTTTCATCCATGTCTTCCATATATTTTTACGGATCATTTTATGGTATGAGACAAAAAATGAGTATATCCAAATCTTAGTGTACCACATTACTGGAAACAGTGTTGAATGAGCGTCAAACATTAGAAATCCTCCCCCGTCTAAGTTGGGGCCCACTGTGATGTTTGTGAGAAATCCTCCCCGTCTAAGTTCATTCATAGGGTCACAAAGACTTGGATGAAGAAGAAAAACAAATTTCATAATGATCTAAAACTTTTGTAACCCCTAAAAGGGTTTCAATGGTAAACATTCAATTCCCCACTGCCTTTTAGAGTGTGGTCCACTGGATAGTTAGATCTATCTTATTTTTCGTCTCAATCCTTAATATGAGCTCGCCAAATAGATGGACGGTTTGGATATAACACAGACCTCATGATGGGACCCATAAAAGCACAAAAAAAAAAACATATACGCAGCCATGACAGTGCCGCAGAAGTCTGGCAAATTTTATATTTTTTTTGGTGGAGAACTTTTTCTCCTTTACATTTTTCTCTAATACATAATTATGTAAATATGTATATATAAGTATATAAAAATATTTTTCTATCTTTTAATTCATTTCTTTATCTATGTATTTAACAAGCATATCTCCTAAATTAGAATGATTTTTTTTTTTTTTACACACGCACACACACCCCCACACACTCACACAAGTGAAATTTCACCACCTATGGATACTCAAACGCTTGACCGGGTGTTAAAACTCATAAGAGTCTACCACTCAAGCAAGAGTAAGGATCCCAACTAGAATGATTTACTTAGCGTACCACATATGATTTTGGGGGTAGGAGAAGCTAATTTAGCCAACCAACCTAGTTATTTTCCAAGATTTCCTCGGGTTGATGGTTGAAAATCTAGCGGGGCAAACTAGAAAAACAGAGGGGCAAATAAGAAAAATAGCAGGGCAAACTGAAATATGAATGAGGCAAAGTAGAAAAACAGCGGGGCAAAGTAAAATATGTGTGGGGCAAACAAGAAAAACAGCGGGGCAAACTGAAATATGAGTGGGACAAACTAAAAAAACAGCGGGGCAAACTAAAATAAGCCTACACTCATGCTCTATATAACCCACTATGCAGTATGTGTGAAACCACCTCCCTCTATCAGGTGAAAACACTTATTTTCACTATTAGCTATAGGGTCCCACTGACCATAATTCACTAGCTTCTTTTTCTTTTTCTTTTTTCGTTATAATTCCTATGGCATTTTGTGGGTCCCATTATAAGATATGTGTTATATCCAAACCGTCCATCGATTTGACAAGCTCGTATTAAGGCTTGAGACGAAAAATAAGACAGATCTAGCTATCACCTAGATCCATAGCTCAATTGGCAGACTGAGTGAAAATACCTCGTTTCAACACTTGAGGTCTTGGTATCGATCCTAAGAGCGGGGCAAGCATGAAAAAGAGCGGGGCAAACATAAAAATGAGCAAGGTAAGCATGAAATATGAGTGGGGCAAACTAGAAAAACAACGGAGCAAACTAAAGTATGAGCGGGGCAAACTAAAAAAACAGCGGGGCAAACTAGAAAAGCAGTGGGGGAAACATGAAAAATAGCGGGGCAAACTAGAAAAACAGCGGGGAAAACATGAAAAACAGCGGGGGAAACTAGAAAAACAGTGGGGAAAACATGAAAAACAGCTGGAAAAACATGAAAAACAGTGGGAGAAACATGAAAAACAACGGGAGAAACATGAAAAACAGCGGAGCTCATGTTTTCAACTCCTGGTAAAAACAAATCCAAGAAACTAGCACTATCAATAATAGTAGTCCAACTCTATCGTCTCTTTTCAAAATAATAACATCATTCTCAATAAATTCTTCTCCTAAAACCTAGGACCACAACTACCTACTTTATTGCTAATTAAATTCTCAAAAAATTAAATTCTAAGCCTTATTTTTATGACTTGCCTAAGGCCCCCAAAAATGTTGAGCTGCACTTGTTTAGACCTGCATCACTTTCGTGCTCATACTCTAAAATGAGCTGGTAAAATGGACAGCCACCTAGCATGGATAAAACACATCTATCATGATGGGCCCATAGAGTTTTTCATGTTTCCCCGCTGTTTTTCATGTTTCCCCTACTATTTTTCTAGTTTCCTCCGCTGTTTTTCATATTTTTCCCGTTGTTTTTCTTATTTTTCATGTTTTTCATATTTTTCCCACTGTTTTTCATGTTTCCCCCGCTGTATTTCTTGTTTTTCCCACTGTTTTTTATGTTTCCCCTGCTGTTTTTCTAATTTGGCCCGCTGTTTTTCATGTTTCCCCCACTGTTTTTTTTAGTTTGCCCTGCTGTTTTTCATGTTTGCCCCGCTGTTTTTCATGTTTCCCCCGCTACTTTTTTAGTTTACCCCACTATTTTTCTAGTTTGCCCCGCTCATACTTCAGTTTGCCTTGCTGTTTTTCTAGCTTGCCCCACTCATATTTCAGTTTGCCCCGCCATTTTTCTAGTTTGCTCCGCTGTTTTTCACAGAAATACCCCTCCTTTTCACAGAAACGGATTGGGTACTCCTCCTGCCACCCGCCAATGGCGGATCGTTGCTGGTCTGTGGGCCCCATCATGATGTATGATTTTCATCCATGCCGTCCATATATTTTTCCAAATCATTTTATGGTATGATACCAAAAATGAGGTATATCCAAATCTTAACTATACCACATTACAGGAAACAGTGTTGAATGAGCGTCAACCATTAGAAACTCAGGTGGGGCCAACTGTGCTATACAAACACTAACTCGATAAAACTTAAGTTGGGCTTGGGTTGAGGTCTCAGGTTATCCGACCTAACCTGAACTCGATCAATATATTAGTTACTTATAAATTATAATTGAGTGTGGATTGTTTGTGTAGAAGGTACACTAGTGATGTCGGGTCTCATTTGTCCACGTCATTTCCAAGGGATCACACCACAGGAAACAATGGGCATAATGATTTCCACCATTGAAACCATAATGGGCCTAATAGTGATGTTTGTTTGTTATCAAACCTATTCATAAGATCATACAGACATGGATTAATAGAAAAAACAATTATAAGCTTGATCCAAAACTTCTATAGCCCCTAAGAAATGATCAACAATAGAAGTTCAATTAAAAATTTTATTTCGTGTGGTCTATTTGAACATTGAACAAGTTTAGATTTATTGGCTTAAGCAATGAAAAAATCTGTTAAGTTCGCCCCGCTGATTGTCTAGTTTGCCCCATTGAATTTCATGCTTGCCCTACATAATTTCATGTTTGCCCCGCTGATTTCCTAGTTTGCCTCGCTGATTTTGTAATTTACCCCGCTGATTTTCTAGTTTGCCCCGCTGATTTTCTAGTTTGCTCTACTGATTTTCTAGTTCACCTTGCTGATTTCATAGTTTGCCCCGCTGATTTTCTAGTTTACCTCGCTGATTTCATAGTTTGCCTCGCTGATTTCATAGTTTGCCCCGCTGATTTTCTAGTTTGCCCCGCTGATTTTTTAGTTTACCCCGCTGATTTTCTAATTTGCCTCACTGATTTTTTAGTTTGCCCCGCTGATTTTATAGTTTCCTCCGCTCAATTTCATGTTTGCCCCTCTAAATTTCTAGTTTGCCCCCCTCAATTTCATGTACGACTGAAAGTTGGGCGGGTTCAACCCGACCGAACTGTGACCGACCCAACATTGGGTTAGGCTCGAGCAGGATATATCAGGTCCGATCTCAAGCTTGGGCTATACAAACACCAACCCGATAAAACTTAGGTTGGGTTTGGGTTGAGGTCTCAAGTTGCCTGACCCAACCTGAACCTAATCAATATATTAGTTACTTATAAATTATAATTGAGTGTGGATTGTATGAAGCTAATCAACTCTCAGGTTGCCTGAAAGTTGGGCGTTCAACCGGCGGTGGTGCCGCGGCCTTCTGTGATGATTTTCATGCTTGCCCCGCTGATTTGAATGATATGATCGTTGAAAAGATAATATGAATAGTACTCCGGGGTCTTCAATTTATTCAACTGTGACGCATGGTTTGGTGATTCAGTTGAAGCTACAACATATAATAAGTCTTATTTTGGGACACATACCTATCAATGCAATGTGCTTATTGGAATGAACTTTTCGAGCATGATCTAAAGCATTCCTTAGAAGATCCATAAAGTATTCTTTTAAGACACATCCATAGTTTAATATTAAAATTAAAGTCTTATTTGGGTACGTTTTCCTTGGCTGGTTGCTAAAAAAGGAAGACAACAGGCCATCTATACATCTTCGAAGATAAAGGATAGCACGCATTTAGCTGTCACGTGCAAAGACAACAGGCCATTTATACATCTATACATCTTTGAAAATAAACATGAAAATTAAAGACCCGCTAATTTTTCGGTTTCCCCCGCTGATTTTCTAGTTTGCCTCGCTCATTTATATGTTTCCCCCACTGATTTTTCAGATTCCCCCACTGATTTTCTAGTTTGCTCCGCTGATTTTCCTAGTTTATCCCGCTGATTTTCTAGTTTGCCCCGCTATTTTTCTAGTTTACCCCGCTCAATTTCATACTTGCCCCGTCCAACTTTCATTTTGCCCCGTTAAACACGGGCCGTAGAGCCGATCTGTGCAAACTGTACTTGGCGACTGTCTTTTCAGGCTATGCATCGCCTAGTGAAGGGCAAAAAAATCTAATTGAATGGGAGGTCATTGGGCTCACTGGGCTTGTGGTACATCACGGACGATAGATCCGGACCGCACCTGTAAATGAACGAATCGCATCAACCAGTGGGCACTTGTAAAGTGCAAATCACTATAGCCCTGAAATAAAATCTTGTGTTTTTTAAACAAATGGCCCTGCCAATTAGGACAGTGAACTGGGGCATTTCAGCCTTCAGATTTCACCTAAATTTACACTTTGAATATTGAAGATATGTCCTTGCAGCGGGGCAGTCAAATCTGACCCTTGATTGAGAAATGGTGACCGAAATTGGGTCCAACAAGGCCATTTGGATGAATTAGCGAAAGCCGAGGCCAACTGACCTAAAACCAGGGTATAAAACCCTTTAACCCCTCTCTCTTTCACTCACTCCTACAACAATTCCAGCAACATGGACGGAGTGTGTGTGGGTGTATTCGCCGAAGACCTTGGACCTACAGTAGTAGATGCGAAGTGTGGCAGATAAAAGGTAACAAATTCGAGCTCACTTCCAATTTTCGTAGTTATGGCCGCATGCATGTGTCCTGACACAACTAACACAAAGAGAACCGGAAGACAAACCGTTCAGGGAATTTCAGCACTAAAGTCTTAGGCTATGATTTATGCATGTGCCTCGCTAGAATCATAGGCTAAGAACTCCTTTGTTGTTCGCTAGAATCAACCAAGAGGTGAGATCCGAACCTTGACCCAAATCCTAGGTTAATTGGATTTTCTCTTTCCAACTATCCTTATAAACTTCTTGTGTTGGATAGGTTCTGACGACCCTTGAACCAAACCCTAGGTTGAAGCATTTAATCGGTTTTCTCTTTCCAAATATCCATAAAAATGTTATACATATGTTATATTTGAGGATTATATAAATATGCAAACCCACTGATGTGTATTGTGTTCGAAAAAATGCCTGTGTGGGCCTGATAATAACATTACTTGCTAAGTATGGTTGACAAAATGAGTTCAAACTTGGTTTTCCTAAGTGAGGTTGACAAAAAAGAAAAATGCCATCAGGATTATTGTGAAGAAAAAAAACTAAAAACACAACTATTGTAACCTGACCCGGTCGACCCCATCTGGCTGTAATGGCCATTGACCCGGTCGACCGGGTCTACCCGGTAGACCCCAACTCACTTTGTGACCTGACCCGGTCGACCCCATCTGGCTGTACTGGCCGTTGTGTAATGGGTGACCCAGTACCTATGGCTACGGATTCGCGGTACCTATGGCTACGGTTATAATCCGTAGCCATAGAGGCCGCTAAATCCGTAGCCATAGGCTGCCTTACTTAAAAATAAAACCAGCGAGTTGGGGTCGACCGGGTTGGGACCCGGTCGACCAGGTCAAAGCTTGGCCTATGGCTACGGATTATAACCGTAGCCATAACTGTAGTGCTATATACTTTTTTCTCTTTTTTATTTTTATTTATTTTTATTTTTATTTTTTACATGGAGAACATTTTCCCCCTTACATTTTTCTATAATACATAATTATATAAATATGTATATATAAGTATATAAAAATATTTTTCTATCTTTTAATTCATTTCTTTGTCTATTTATTTAACAAGCATATCTCCTAAATTAGAATGATTTACTTAACTTACCACATAAGATTTTGGGGGTAGGAGTAGCTAATTTAGCCAACCAACCTAGTTATTTTCCAAGATTCCATCGGGTCGATGGTCGAAAATCCATTTCATTTAGTTTGTGGTCAATTTCCCTTAGGCAATGTTTGGCCCTAGTGATATGGCAACCCCCAAATACGGGTTGATTCAAATTTAATTTTGACGGCTCAGTCAATATCTCAAACAATCATTACAGAATGGGAGATTTAGTCACAAATAGCTTGGAAGCCTGTATTGCAGCATTTAGGAAGTACCTCAGTGTCTCTATAATTGTGGTGGCAGAGGCCATGGGTCTTCTTATCTGTCAAAGACTGGTGATGAAATTGGAAATTCAGAACATTGAAATTGAAGAAGACTTTGGACCTTGTCAGGCTCTGTTTTAATGCAATCTCAAAAGGGGCTTTCGATGCCTAGCTGACATTTTGAGCCAAACCTCTTCTCGTGATGTGCATTTAGATGCACTTTTGCAAACCCCATTTTATCCTGCCACTTGTCGAAATTGACGCCAAAAAAAGCCCACTTGCCAAAAACCCATTGGCTTGCTTTTGCGAGAAAACCTCTTATGAAAGTTGCATCCAAACAGGCCTCAAGTTAAAACCTTCGTGGTTAAATACTCAGTTTTCATCACAGTGAATTCCCTGTTCGTTGAGAATTTCCTAATTAAATCTTCAATGTTTTCCTTATCTAGATGGTCATGATTTTCTACATTGTTGATTGATTCCAGATAGATTGAATGGTAGGGATATTCCAATTTTTGTCCTTTATAATGAGATCAGAAACAATCGTGGGATAACTTCTTAGTCTAATTGATAGATGAATATTTTCATCAATTTTTATTTGAACACGTATCTTGGTAATGCTCAATGTAGTTGCTTTATCAGTCTACATTACTCCATCAAGTTCCTTTCTGGTATTTAAAACCATTCTACCAGTTTAGCTTAACCCGAGACTCAATGAGGTGAGTCGACTCATACAGTATCTAGTGTTCTATCAAGTTTCTGAACACCGGCATGAAGATGAGCTAATATAGTTACATGTTGTGGAAGTATTCTAAGATGCCGGATGTTTCAAGATATGCCACGCAAGCTGTAAGAGGCCAACACTGAAGTCATGGATTCAATCCCGTCTTCTTTTGAGAAGGAGAAAAACCAAATCGGTGATTTTCATCGTGATGTTGGAAGGGAATTCATTTGATTCTGGATCAGGCTTGATTTTGTAGCTAGTAGTAGTTTGAAAGGAGAGCTTGTGCCCTCAGCTTGTTCCTCTCTCTCTCTCTCATGGCCACAACTTCACTAGGAATTGGTTTCTATCCAATCTTCTTTCCATCCGCCTTCATCAGGGATGGGTGTGTGTTTGAGATCAGTGTTTTCTATTAGGTAAGCCCCACCACATATGGTCTTGTGACCCAAAAATCAGGCCAGTATGATCCTCATGTAGGCTAGACATCTACTCGAAATGGACGATCCAGTGGTCCAAATTTGACATATGTGTGGTCCACCTGAGGACTGGTCTGGGCTGATCATTGGGCCATGAGATATGCATTGGGGCTTGTCTGATTAATGACGGTCTGGATTTCTTGCACGTGTTCCCCATTGTCACATTGCATGTGCTGAGTCTCAAGAAAGTAGTAACTCCAACCCGATGGAATCTTGGAAAATAACTAAGTTGGTTGGCTCATTTGTTTTTTTATATTTCAACCATCGCCCCACTTGTTTTTTTAGATTTGTCTCATTTTTTGTCTTATGTCATAATGAGAGTAGTCAATTCATTTTTTTAGATTTGTCTCATTTTTTGTCTTATATCATAACGGGGCAAACATGAAAATCAGCGGGGCAAACTTGAATATTGGGAACATGAACGAGGCAAACTAGAATATCAGGGGTTACTAGAAAATCAGGGCAAATTAGAATATCAACGGGGGATACTAGAAAATCAGGCGAGGCAAACTAGAAAATCGGGAGGGCAAGAAAATCAACGGGCAAACTAGAAAATCATGGGGGAAAATGAGTCGGGCAAACTAGAAAATCAGAGGGATAAACTAAAATATGAGTGGGGTAAAAAAAAATAGAAAGAAAAACTAGAAAATTAGCGGGGCAAACTAGAAAATCATCGGGGTAAACTAGAATATCAGCGGGGGATACTAGAAAATCAGTGGGGCAAACTACAAAATCAGCAGGGGAAACTGGAAAATCATCGGGGCAAACTAGAAAATCAGCGGGGCAAACTAGAAAATCAGCAAAGCAAACAGTGATTTTGATGGGGACATGTAACTAGGTATGAATTATATATATATCTAGAGAATGTCATTGAAAATTCTTAATATGTTATTTTCTTTCCAACTAAAGGGCCGCAATCATTGGCAGATGAGATGACGAACAGTGATTTTGATGGGGACATGTGCTGGGTGTCAAGAAATCGAGGGGTTCGTTTGTGAGATGGCTACCACTATACTCGGTTTGAATTGTAAAAGTATAAATATAAAACAGCGGGGCAAACTAGAAAATCAGCAGGCCAATCTTAAGCATTGAGTTCCATGTACATTAAATTTGATCGACGAGCATAGCGAGGCAAACGGAAAATATAGTGGAACAAAGTATAAAGTTCATTTCATCATCCATAAAAATTACAAAGTATGTTATACATCATAACTTACAATTCCGACGAATATGCAAACAATTTTCAAAGTATGTTATCCACCAAAATTACAAAGTATGTTATACATCAAACTAGAAAAACAGCGGGGCAAATTAGAGAAACAACGGGGTAAACTGAATTATGAGCAGGGCAAACTAGAAAAACAGCAGGGCAAACTGAAATATGAGCGGGGTTTGTTGGGAATGCTGTTGTAACAGCTTGTGCAAGTGCAAAGGTGGTGGATTTGAATAAGGAGTCTTTGGAATTTTGTGTTGAGAAGGTGAAAGAAGCAATAGAGATGGTGACAGATGAGTATGTGAAATCAGTAGTGGATTGGTTAGAGGTTTGTAGAGGGGTCCCTTCCATTTTAGATGAGAATTTTTATGTGTCAGCTTAGTGGAAGTTGCCCTTCCATGAGTTGGATTTTGGGTATGGGAGGCCCACCTATGGTGGCCCAGTTGTGAGTGGAATGGATGAGTTTGTGCTGTTGCTCTCTGATGATATTGGGGTGAGGAGAGGTAGAGGTGACAATGTATGAATGGCCTTATAACAAGAGAAGATAGAGAAATTTATGATGCATGTGTTCGAGATGTAGTCCTTTCCTTACATATTAGATGTTGGTATACACGTGAAATAGGTAGTGTCCTTATCATGTGTATGAGTTGTACTGTAGTGAAAAGAGTACAAACTATAGTGTTTGACTATCTACTTTGTTGGTGTCCTTGTATAATGGTTTGATTACAGTGGTCCACATCTTTGTACAGAATGCATAGTTTTTAATTTTCACAAGTGGGAGACATTTTTGGGTGATGCAGAACAATTCATTTGTCGGTTGACTTCCACTGAAGATGTATCAAGGCACAAAGCAACATATATTTACTATAAAAGAATAAAATTACAGGAGATAGAGATTACCCGATTCGAACAAGTCTTGAATCACCTAAGCTATAAGCTTGAAACCCTACGAACGAATTAGAAAGCTCTTGATACCCCATATTCTTGATTACACCCATATATATATATGCATGGCATCTAGGTGAATCACAATCGAAATAGGAAATAAATCCTGCATGATCGTTTGATGAAACATTCGATGACACTTCGATGGCATCGAACATCTTCGATGTTATCGAACTAACCAAAATGTTCTAGCGACTAAACATGTATTTTTCGAATTTTCTCGATGGGACTTTGATGTCATCGACGGTTCATCGATGGCATTGAACCTCTTTTAATAGCTTTGAGCAGGACACCAAAAGTGTCCAATAACAAATCGTGAGATTTTCGTATTTTAGTCAGTATTGCACTAAAAAAGAAGAGAAAATGGGCTTTATTGTTACACACTGTCAACATGACGATTCATATGTAGGTGTAGCAATTATATATGACACAGGCAAATAGCAAAATTGTGTTTGCAAAAATGACGATTCATATGCTTGACCCGCTCATTTTCATGCTTGACCCACTCATTTTCATGCTTGTCCTGCTGATTTTCATGTTTGCCCCGCTGATTTTCTAGTTTGCCCCACTCATATTTCAGTTTGCCCCGCTGATTTTCTAGTTTCCCCCGCTCATTTTCATGTTTCCCCCGCTGATTTTCTTATTTCCCCCGCTCATTTTCATTTTTCCCGACTAATTTTCTAGTTTGCCCTGCTCATATTTCAGTTTGCTCTGCTGTTTTTCTAGTTTGCCCTGCTCATACTTCAGTTTGCCCCACTGTTTTTCTGGTTTGTCCCGCTGTTTTTCTAGTTTGCCCCACTCATATTTCAGTTTGCCCCGCTCATTTTCATGCTTGCCCCGCTAATTTTCATGGGTGATTTCGTCATGTATAAACCACATAGTTTCCTTGTTTGGATGAAACTTTTGTTTTGGAGTTTTTGGGGTCTGAATCTTTCTTTCCGCTCCCAATTGAAATAGGGTTTGAGAACACAAAAAATGACGCGTTCACAGCTTTTACTCGTAATCTTCATATGGTTAACTCTACTTGATAATCTCATAATCACTTTCATGACAAACTACATAAATAATTGTGTTCTTTAATTTTCTTCATTGCTTTCACATTTTTAATTAACCGCATGATTGTGAGTTCATAATGGTTTCCTACCTATTCAAATAAACATTAAAATTAAAGCCAACAGTAAAACTTGGAGAGGAATGATATGATCGTTAACAAGATAATATGAATAGTACTCTCGGGTCTTGAGTTTATTCAACTGTGATGCATGGTTTGGTGATCCAGGCCAGTCATCTAATGGGTCGCACCATGAATTAAATTTTTCCCAAAATTTTCCCTGTAAATAAATCATTCTAGTTTAGGATTCTTACTCTTGCTCGGGTGGTAAACTCTTATGAGTTTCAACACCCGGTCAAGCATTCGAGTATCCATACGTGGTGAAATTCCACTAATGTGAGTGCATGGGGGTGTGTGTGCATCTGTAAAAAAAAAAAAAAGAAAAAAAAAACATTCTAGTTTAGGAAATATGCTTGTTAAATAAATAGACAAAGAAATGAATTAAAAGATAGAAAAATATTTTTATATACTTATATATACATATATACATAATTATGTATTAGAGAAAAATGTAAGGGAGAAAAAATTCTTCATGTAAAAAATAATAAATAAATAAATAAATAAGAGAAAAATGTGCATAGCATTACAGCTATGGCTACAGTTATAATCCGTAGCCATAGCCCAGCTTTGACCCGGTCGACCGGGTTGGGACCCGGTCGACCCCAACTCACTGGTTCCTTCTTTTTTTTTTCTTTCTTCCCTGCTTTAATCCTCATTGATTTTTGTGGGTCCCATTATAAGGTATGTGTTATATCCAAACCGTCCATCTATTTGGAGAACTGGTATTAATGCTTGCGATGAAAAATAAGACAAATCTAGCTATCAAGTGGACCACACTGTAAATGGCAGTGGGTAATTGAACGTCTACCATTGAAACCCATTTAGCGGTTACAGAAGTTTGGGATCATTATGAAATTTGTTTTTCTTCTTCATCTATGTCTTTGTGACCCTATGAATGAACTTAGACGGAGAGGATTTCTCACAAACATCACAGTGGGCCCCACCTGAGTTCCCATCGCCCAGACCGTCCGTCAGCGCTCGTCTCTGCACGCCAGCTAGAGGAAGGCAGGGGTATTTTCGTCCTCAAATTTGGTGGCCGTACGAGGAGGTCCAAGTGCGTATTCTAAGTTTGTATTGCTCGAATAAAACCGCTGGATAAAAGGTGGGGTCCACAGTCGTAAATTTCTCTTTCATAAGTCGACAGTCTGGTCCAATCAACCTATGGTACTCCGACAGTCTAGTTCAATCAACCGAGTATATCGGGGGTTGCGTGATCAATCTTAGTTTAATGGTACGTGCGGTTTTGCATAAACGTGCGATTTGTATCATATTTTGGGTGTAACACCGTATATCGAAGTGTAACACAAGATTAGGGAAGAAAGTGAGAGAACAGTGAGAGAAAAATCATTTTTAAGATTTGGAAGGGATGAAACTTAAATTTTCACTTATATCTAAGTTGATATATTTCTTATAATTTCATTTTTATAATAGGTTATTCATTAGTTTGTGTCACATTTTTTTTTTCCGCAAGGATTTTTACATGTAAAATTGTGTATTCTCTCTGTTGCTTTGTTGCTTTGTTTGCTTCAAGAAATTGAGTGATGGAAATTCATTGTACTAATATTATATGTTGATGACATGTTTATCGTCAACCATGACATATCTGAGACTAATTTATTGAAGATTCGATTATCAAGAACATTTGATATGAAAGATTTGAGGTTGCAAAGATGATTCTTAGTATTGATATTCACAAAGATATGGAAAGGAGCATGTTACACTTGTCTCAGCCAGAATACATTGAGAAGGTATTCATTACATTTAAGATGGACAAGGCTAAATTGGTTAAGCATACACATGCTCCTCACTTTCTGCTTTCTTTGAAACAATGCTTTATTATCGATGAAAAAAATCAGCTTATGTCTCATGTACCCTACTTAAGTATATTTTGTAGTTTAATGTATGTCATGGTTTGTACAAGATTTGAAATTTCACATGCAGTGGGTGTTACAAGAAGATACATGTCAAACCTTAACAACTAACACTAGGAGGCATTGAAATGGCTACTTCGATATCTATGAGATACTGCTGACTACGTCTTGACATTCAAAAAAAATCAGAAAACAAACTTGTAAGTTACGTGGATTTGGATTAAGCAAAAAACGTGGACAATAGAAGGCCGACTTTCGGTTCCTCGTTTATGATAGTGTTGGAGCGATCAGTTAGATGTCAAAGCATCAGTCTGTGGTTGATCTTTTCACAATTGAAACTAAATATATGGTACTGATGGAGGCATTCAAAAAAAGGTTTGGTTGAGAGGAATAATAAACGAGCTTAGGCTTCAATAAGAGGTCATGCCTATTAATTATGACAGTGAAGCGTAATCATTTTGAAAATAAATTTGATATATCATTCTCATATTAGGCATATTGATGCTCATCATCATTTTATCTAATAGGTGCTTGAGAAATGTGATGTTACTCTTTAGAAGATCCACACGAGCGTGAATCCGGCGAATATGCTTATAAAGGTAGTTCTTGTAGAGAAGTTTAGGTTTTATTCTACTTCTTTAGACTTAGCAAAGGTTTGATGAATACAATGTGTGCACGAGAAATGATGACGAAGAAGTTATGATGGAGATGATTAGAGATGATAATAGTAGCTTGAAGTAATGGAGTCGTAGTGGAGATTGTTCAAATTGGTATCTCCAATTTATGTTGGAATAGGTGATTTTGATCAATCAACTGTCTGATTCGATCGATCGATAATACCACGAATATATGAGTTTACTCGCTACACAGTTTTAGACAAGTTCTAGCGATTGAGATAATTCAAAATTTTAAATTAACTCGCTGGACACTTTTGACCATATTTAATTGATCGAACATTGGAGCTCTTCTTAATCGATGTCAATCGAGGGTTATTAGATTGATGTTAATCGATCGATGAAGACAAAGTATGCATGAGAAGTGATGACGATGAAGTTATCATGAAGACGATTAAAGATGATAATAGTAGCTTGAAGTAATAAGCATGAAGATTGAAGTCGTGGCGGAGATTGTTCAAATTGGTATCTCCAATCTATGCTGGAATAGGTGATTTCGATTAATCGACAATCTGATTCGATTGATTAATAATACCACGAATATATGAGTTTACTCACTGGACAGTTTTGGACAGCTTCGATTGATCAACCTTGGAAGTTCAAGCGACTGAGATAATTCAAAAAATTAAGTTAACTCTCTGAACTCTTTTGACCATGTTTGATTGATCAAACATGGGAGCTCTGCTCAATCAATGTCAATCGAGGGTTACTAGATCGATGTTAATCGATCAATGCTTAGATCAACGATGTGCACGATTTTTCGTAATTGCACGATTTGTTTCTTATTCTGGTGTAACCCTATATATAAGGGTGTAATACGAGATTAGGTAAGAACGTGAGGGAACAAGGAGCGTAAAATCATTTCTAGGGTTTGGAAGGGAGAAAACTTGAGTTTTCAAATATGTAAGTTGATCTATCTTCTGTACTTTCATTTTCATAGTGGATTACTCGTTGCTTTGTATTGTAGTTTTTTCCTACAAGAGTTTTTTCATGTAAAATCAAGTATTTTCCATGTTACTTCATTTACGTTTATATTTCATTTGTGTGATTCTACTCGGGGTTTGCTTCTGTAGATCTCAATAATAAGATCACAAATCTTGTTCTTCCCATATGTTTGTTACATAGAGGCCATCAATTTGGTGGGTCCCAATGCCTATCTTATATCCAGAAATGTGGTTGGTCTTGTCATAAGGTGGGGTTGCTGTTAAGATTCGTGGAGCCTTATCATCAGAGATGCATTATTCATTCAGCTAGCACATTCATGGGTTAAGTTTCACACTTAGCTCATTGAAGCCACAAGGGCAGCACCCCTTGCTTGGGATCTGAGAGTTACACCCCTATCTTGGAGGGCAAATTCATAATTTCACATAGAATTTTATATAATATATTCTAAAGTGAGAGAGAGAGCCATCATTATATTAAAATCTTTTATTTTTATTATTATTATTATTTTTGCCTTTGAGCATAGTATTGATGTAATATGTGGACATACTAAAAAAAAAAACCACATAAATCTTTTAATTGTGGTTTGATTTTTTGTTCTTCCTTTGATTAATATTGCTTGTGGGGTAGAATGTTGGTACATTCTCTGCCCATCTTTTTTGGGCGCATGTATCGAAGCTAATGTCCAAAAAATCCTAATTGTTAAGCCATAGGGCCCACCTAGGATCTCATGCATGTACTAGATTGGTTAGACTCCTATTTTTGTTCCACACCATTTTGAAGTGGCAGTAGCTTAGACCATCCAAATTGTGGATTCCCTTCTGGATGGAGCACATCTCTAATATCACACAAAGAATCCCGACCATTCATTTACTTGCTATCAAATGGATTAATGGAAAATTAAGATGGTCTCTTTCAGTGGACATGATCATCTTAATCAATAGGTAAACGGCTCATGATGATAAGTCCATGTAGTGAAGGTTTGGCTAGCGTAGTGTACAACCTATCCCACATGTTGCTGTGATACATGAATATTTCAATGGTTCACTCGTTAGAATAAAACAGTCGGCCTAAATTGGGGTCCCTTACTATGGCTTTAGTAGACAGAATAACTTTCAACCCTAAGGTCATAAGTTTGAGTGCCCATGTGCTTGAAAGCAATAGATGACTTAAATCAAACATTTCGGTTGTCTTAGTTCTACATGGATAGGTGGCCCACCCAATGAGTGTGATGGAAAGAAATTAGTCGCGGAGGCATTAAATAAGGAAAAAACAACCAGTTTTATTATAGCTTTTATTGGCAATCAGTTTCAACGGCTATTCATTTTATGTGTATAATATCTCACTAGAAACCTACCAACTGATTTACGCCCTGACATTATAACTAAGGTTCATTGATCTCCAAATGACTTAGTAAAATTTGTTAAATTTTATTACTTTTAGTAAATTTTGTTTTTATTATTTTTATGGTTTTAAGAGTCTAATTGTAGAATGAGATTCCTGTTTTGGCCAAATTACTGTTGCATATAAGTTTGGACGGGTTGAAATATATATTTATTATTTTTAGTAATTTTTATTATTTTAAGAAATTATCCTATTTCGAGTGACTTTGATTAATTAGGAGTCTATGGCCTCTTATGCTTGCATAGGCACAATACATTTGCTGTAAGTAGCATTTTTCATCAATATATTAATATCTCTCTCTATTTTAAGGATTTTCATCTTCTCGTGGACTCAAAGGCTATTCGAAGATTCATGGTGCTCTCTTATTTTTATTCATGCACATGATATGTTAACACGGCTCTTTCATTTCTAAACCGTGATTTTAGACCAGGGCATAAGTCCAACATTTTTTGAGCAGGGATGTAAACCCAAGTCGAAGCCATGGTTCTACAAGTAGGGGTAGCAACAGGTCAGGTCATTCCCAAGTCCAAGCCATGGTTCCGCAAGTAGGGGCAGTTCACGTGGGCCTGGATATCAACTGGCCCAATAGACTGCTGAGGTGGGTCAACGGATCAGACCATCCTAAATGTCTAGCAGGTTGGGCTCAAGCTAGAATAGCCTATTTAACCACAAATGGGTTGTGTTTCAGGTTGAATAAAAAAAACGAACCAGAACTAGCCCACCCAGGTCGTCGATGGGGTGAGTGACAAGACCCAACCCGGAACCCGCAATGAATATAGAGCTGAGCCATTTCAGGTCATCTAGGTCAAACCCAAGGGTTGCAAAAGGCCATGTGAGATGCTGCGCAATGAGCCCAACCTGGCGTTGGAATAGACTTGGACCTATTAGCTTAGCCCATTGGCCAAGCTTGGGCCGAGCTTCCGCGGCTTTAACAATTTTCATCCTAGGCTTGGACAAAAGTCATTTCAGCCAGGCCCAACTTGAATTCATACAGCAAACATGCATCTTAAACACAGACCGTTTATTTTGTTCCACTAGGTGTCTATTTGAATGAGGACGCGGATTTCCTGCGAAAGCCCTTCGCAGGAAGTTCCTGCGCTGGGAAATTAGGTGGAGCCCACTGTGATGTTTGTGAGAAATCCTATCCGTCCATCCGTTTTGTAAGTTCATTTTAGGACAAATTACCAAAAATGAACCGTATCCAAAGCTCAAGTGAGCCAAAAAAGTGATAATTAAATGTCCACAGTTGAAATATTTGTGGGGCCACATAAGTTTTGATTCATACTAATATTTTTGTTTTCAGTTCATCCCAAAAGGAATGACGTTATTAACGGTATGGATGGCATCTGAATATCACTGTTGAACCCAGGAAGGTTTCAATGGTAGGAATTTCCCTAACCACATTTTCCTTTAGTACGGATTATTCAAGCTTTGGATACGGTTCATTTTTTACAACATGTCCTAAAATGAACTTACAAAACCGATGGACGGATAGGATTTCTCACAGGGCCCCACCTATTTTCCCAGCGCAGGAACTTCCTGCGAAAGGCGTTTGCAGGAAATCCGCGTCCTTTGAATGAGCTTGAGTGGCCCACCAGATCAGCGGATCAATTGCAAGTTTTCAACTGAGAAATGGGGATTTTATCAATTTTCAGGCCTGGCCCAAACAAAACCAAATTTTGGGAGGCGGCGATGAGACTGCCATGCTGGGTGGGTCCATGATGGGTTTGGAACAGTATTGGGCCCTGAACTAGGTGCCAGGCCAGGGGACCATTCCGAGCCATGAGCTGGGTCAGGTGTTTGATTGGGTTTTATGGACTTTTGAAGTGGGTCAATTCCTTGGGCCGGACCCGACACATCACCAACGGACCTCTTAAGGGTCAGGCGATTATAGTGAACTGTTACATTGATTGGACAATCTTAACCGTGTCTACCATCAACCATTGAATTTGAGCAGGTGGGCATTTCATTTTCATCCATGGCCAGCTATTAGATGGTTAGGATCATCCATTCGGTGCAATCTGCATGTGCCATGCAGAAGACAGTGATCAGAGTCCATTGGCCTGATCGGGTTGTACGTCTGAGGATGGCCCTCAAACGTTGATTTTTTTTCTCAACCGTCCATTGTTATAGCGGATGACATTGATCGATTTTAAACCATTTATTTGTGGAGATCACCATACACAGCCTCCCTTACTCGGCCAAGCCTTAATTATCAGGCCCACTTACAAAATCCATGCTACACCATTGCCCATCAACGTATTCAAACGAGAACGGCTGTACACAATTCATGCATGCTACGCTTGAGTACACACGTCATGGTGGTCAGGAGATCCAGAACGTCCAATCAGTGGCCCACTTGTGGCTGCCGCGGTACAATGAACTGAACTGAGGTCGTCAATGGGATCTAGATCACCCACCGTCTTAAGTTGTACAACGGTAACTATCCAGAAGTTATATACATGTGGGACAGATCAAGGGACCCTATCAACCGTAGGGGCGGCTTCGGTGGAACCCTGACTGTGGGGCACACCGTAGTATGCGGCTTACATCCACGCCGTCCATCCATTTAGAAAACTCATTTTTAAGTCATGATCTCTAAAAGAAAGCAGATTCAAATCTCAGGTGCACCATGGTACATGAAAAAGTGGTAATTGATCATTTTAAAAACTTCTTGTGGGCCATAAAAGTTTTGGATCAAGCTGATATTTGTGTGGTCTCGTCATCCAGGTCTTTGTGACCTTATCAACAGGTTGGATGGCCAGAAAACATTCCGGAGGCAACCATGAAGTTTTTAATGGTGGGGATTCAATCACGACTGTTTCCTGTACTATCGTCCACCTGAGATTTGGATCTGCTTCATTTCCATGATCATACCCTAAAATGAGTTTTCAAAACGATAGGCGGCGTGGATGTAAGACACATACATCAAGGTGGACCCCACAGTCAAGATCCACCCTTCTTGAAGTCGCGCCCAGCAACCCTAATCCAAAATGACCTAAATACCCCTAAAAGAGAGATGCAAAATCCAAATTTCATATGTAATAAAGCGGCTGAAGAGGCCCTCTTTCAGATTTACATTTTCTGGTAACCGAAAAAAAAAAAAAAAAAGAAGAAGAAGAAAAGAAAAGTCAGTGCCTTATTGCTCAGAGGAATCATATAATCCCGGACCCGAGGACCTGCACGGTGTACTCAGGATCTCAGTTTAGCCTACTGGGGTCCACAGTTCAGTAATCCAGACCGTTGATCAGATACCACCCACGTTGGATGGACTACGGTAAGGATGACCTTATAAATGGACAGGATAACTTACCAACTTGAAAGGTTAAGATTGTTAGATGATCATGACCATGTGGCCCACTTAAATAAGGCCATGAACTGAAATCCCGAGTATGGAGTGCATATCCTCGGGTGGAGGGAGGACCATAGAGTTCCTCTGTTCTCTTTCATGGGCTGATATAAGACAAAAGCAGGAAAGGTAGATTCATGTATGGAGAAAAAGACCACACGACAAGGCCATCAAAAGAACAGCAGCTTCTGCTTCTTCTTCCCCTGCAAATTTCCTTTGTAAAAGGAATAAAACCTTCTCCTTCCTTTGCTTTTCTTTCATTCCCATATTCCCTCCTTCCCCAAGAAAATCCAATGCTCTTCTCCTTCTCTTCCTATACCTAATCCCACATGCATTGCACAGAGACTGCAAAAATCAAATACAATAAAATTAAAGAAAATTAAAATACATAACATATATCATCTATATATGATGTATGATGACATGTACTCCCCTTTTTTTTTATACGTGAATACAAATCTTGTAAGTGAGATATCACTGACCCATGTTAGCATTTTATGGATGGAATCAGTTGGTGGGTTGGATTATATATATATATATATATATATATATATAGGGTGTACATATCATTTCAGAATTATAAAACACTGAGAATAAATTAAAAGCACTGAACAGAAATAAATGCTAGAATCAAGCAAATGAGAATAAAAATGCAACTAAATATCAGATTCCAGTTTATATAGAAAATGATACAAAAAGTCAGTAACATTGGGAATGTTGGTCATGTGTCAGCAAGATCATTTATAAAAGAAATTAAATAAAATCAAAGAAATTTAATTAAAAAAGAAAAAAAATTTATAAAACAAGGCAAGAAGAAAATATAAATCCAAACCATCATCAAAATATCATATTAAATAAAAAATAAATCTATATCAATATATGTCTGTGTGTGTGTGTCCACATCTACATATATACATAGCCAGATTGGGAAACAATAACCACATCCCATTTTTTTAATTTAAAAAAATAATAATAAAAAAAATCAAAACCCAAGAATCTAATTCTAACCCTTGATCACAACCTCAGAAAATATAAATCTAAAAATACTTAAATGTCAAAATTTCCAGAAACAAAAGGCTGATATGGGTCACTGAAATCATCAAAACTACAATTTATAACAAGAACAAAAAACCCAAAAACATTAGAATGAAACAAGAACACAAGAACATGCATCCATGTACCTTTGGGCCAGCTGGGCCACTTCTCCATAAGGGGGTCTTGGATGTTCTGCAATCTGCACAGACCTTTGAGATGATTTGATTTTCATCAGAGAACCCCACATCAGATTTTCCTGTGGTGGGCCTCTTCTTCCTTGTCATGGCCACTTGATCATGTGTCTTGGCATGAACATTTCTGGAATTCTGTCCATCTAGGCCTAGAGTCAGGTGAGGATTGTCCTGGATGGGGTGGTGATCACGGTCATGGATGTGATGATGATTGTGGCCATGATGATGGTGGTAGTAATGATGGTGGAGATGATGAGCGGAATCCCAGTCCGGCGAGATGTTTTCTGCTGCAGAAAGCATGATTCCTTGATGGAGAGTTTTGAATGCAAAAAGAGAGAGAGAGAGACAGTAGGGTTTTGGGGGTTACTTGGGAAAAAGGATTGTATTTAGTAGTAGGGGTTTTATAGGCCTTTCCATGGTTTTCTTTGGTTGGCGAGTTATTTGATACTCCGGTAGCGTATGATGCTTGATAAGCAGGCACTAAGAAAAAATTGCAAGTGGTTTATAATAACCAAAATTAAACGTTCTAAAGTGTAGAAACCACTGTTTTTAATATGAATTATAAAAAGTAAGTTGTCTGAACAATCCTCACCTTTGATTAGTGGACACTTGTCTTTTGAAATAAGACTGTTGGATATATTTCAATTTAACCGTCTAATAAATATCCAACAATCTGTTATTTAGGTAATCAAATAAGACTAATTTTTAGTTTATGATTGCTGGTTTAGTTTGAATTATCCGTTTGCCACGTAATAGCTTGCTGCGTATTATCTGTCACACTCTGGCGGAGTATCGAAGTATTTTCTTCTTCTTTTTCTGTAATTGCTATGCAACTCACACGAGGCAATATTAAAGAAATCAACCAGCACGTAGGCCAAAGAAAAAACGTGTAAGGTATCCCTTCCGATCATTCGGTTGATCATACTATGAAATTTCCATCTAATCATTAAATGGGTGACACGAAGCATCATCAATGGCCTATATTCAACTTACAATTATGGATTATCCGATGATTGGATTATCCTATATTTTGTATACGTCATGCTAACATAGATTTCCAACTATTATATGGGTCAGATCTCTCATCCGTTTGCCAAGTTGTCACGTATATAGAGATTAAGTACTTCAATCTTCCTCGCGCGAATCTCATTTGGGCACGGACGCTAATTTAAGTAAACCTATAAATGACATGAAAACATACTCGGGTTCTGGTTTCTAGAAAGTAGGGTCCAAATTTCAGTAATCCAAACCATTGACTGTACGTGGTCCATCATGGATGGTCCACGAATAATTTTTCCTGGAATTTATGATCATATCTAATAAAAATACTCACACTTTTCAGTGGAATGAGAACTGTTGCTGAATTTCTCTTTCCACCTTGTTTAGGACAAAAATCGGAAGGTTGAGATTCTTCCATCCAGGCGATCTTCTGAGAATGATTCGAAACCGGTGGTCCTTAGTCGAGATCACTGACAGTGGACCCCACTTGTCTGAATTGTGAAGTCGAATATATTTTTCAATGCCTCGATGGAGGAGTCTGTAATTCATCTTTATTTAATGGCCAGTAGCAGGGCGGCACGGCGGCATGGCGATAATACATATCATCGGTTATTACTGAATAGCTGTTTAGCGTGTGCTTTTGTTACCGTTTATTGGATAGGTGAACTCATGTAGGTGATCCAGACCGTTCAAATAGTGTCCCAACGAGGTCAGCGTGAAAATCAGATCTATCACTACCTAGATTATTCCACCCTTTTACCGCTGTCCAAATTCAATGGATAATATCGGATGGATAAGATCTTTTGTTAGTGGTGAATTTCGGTTCGCTTCTCCTGTAGTGGCAGTTATCATTGGACGGCCTGGATTGACGCATGCGTCCCGCCATAGCAAATGCTTTTGGTGGGAAATTCACCTGAAAATACCGAGATAAATTCTCTGTATCGGAAAAAGTTTCGAGTCCGCACAATCTCGAACCCAGGACGTGTACGGTGTCCATAGGCCTTGATTATGGTAAAGTGGACCTACATCTTTATGATCTAGTCCGTTGATCCAGTGGGAATCAGCAGGTTTATCTGCTACCTGAAAAATACTATAGAATGGACGATCGAAAGTTGATCCATCAAATGTGGAACGCGGATTGCATGCTAACCCTGCCAGTACCAACTTCGCTACTGGTAGGTGCTCTGTGTTCCCCACCATCATCTATGTGTTTTATCCACACCGTCCATCCATTTTCCCAACTCATTCTACGGCATGATCCCTAAAAATGTGGCAGACCCAGATCTCAGGTGGTCTCCACCAGAAACAGTGGCGATTGAACGCCCACCTTAAAAATCCCATAGATTGGACGATGGAAAGTAGAGCAAACTAATGTGGATTTATTTTTTTTAATCGTCCATCTGCATTCCACCCATGAAATGTGAATTCCCCTGTCGATCGTAATCCCCATCAAACTAAGATCTCGACCCAACACATGGGGCCCACTAAATATACACAAATAATGAGTTTTGGAAGAAGTAAATAATAGCGTCTGCAGGAATATCGGTATCAAGATGGTCCACTTAGTACAAGGGGGGCCATGGAGCGTTGATACATACCGTTGACGTTATGGAACCCGCCGTTGGGAGGATCGGAGGAAACTCTTCGGGATTTTAAGATCCTAACCATGGAATTTGTGTCCTTTACCAGGCGCCGTTTCAGTAATTCTCTCTCAACCGTCTATTGATAAGACACTGAAATAAGGGTCAGAAACCTCTATTTTCGGAGATTGTTTTGGGATCCACCGTCAAATATATAATCCATTAGTTCGACGGTTTGGATCGTAAACAATGGCCCTACTTGTACGGACTGGTGCATCAGACTGCATTCACATTACGATGCATATGTACTTTTCCGTTGGGGTTCTGGATGCATGTCTCATTGCGACATCTGTGCAACTGGGGCGTGTAGTAAGATAATCTAAACTGTTGGTTTCATGGGTCCTACTGCGAGAGTGATGGTCTGAAAATCTCCCATGATGGAAATTTGATGTTAAGATAGAAACGTTACAATGGTCTAGATCAAGGAAAGATAATGGATGGCCTTGATTTTCCAACACTATAAAAAAAATAAAAATAAATAAATAAAAAATTCTAGATATCTTCCATACGTAAAGGTTCCATCGCATTTCAACAGTCTAGATCACATAATCATCCCCACATGTGCCAAATGGACGCATCAGAATACCAATTATCGTCCTCACGCATCTGGATCCTACAATCCCGGCAATATTTTGATTTCTTACGGTTTTTTTGACGCATTCCTATAAATTGAAAATATCGCGAGAATTTGTTGTAGCTGTGCGAATGAGCAGAGACAATACAGGAAGCTGAAAGGAGGCATTAAATGATGAGCCGTACATCCCCGAACGTGGCGAATAGTTTGCTTCCGAGAGTAACTATTTCTTCCTTTTCTTTACCATTTATAAAAGTAACGTACTCGCTCCAGTAGGTTTGCCCTTCAACCCCACCAGGTAATGATCCAGACCGTTCATAAGAAATATGTGCCAGAGTTGGGGTTGCCTGTGGCACGACGTGGTCCAAGCTTTTTGGAGCCCACCATGATGTATGTGTTTTATCCAGGCCGTCCATCCGTTTTTCTGGCTCATTTTCCGGTATGAATCTAAAAACGATGCAAATCCAAATCTCAAGTGAAACACATAAACGGAGAAACAGTGGGGATTGAACGACCACCGTTGAAAACATCCACCGTGATATTCTACTTACCATCCAACTTGTTCATAAAGTCACACGGACCTGGAAGAAAGTAAAACACAAATATAAGATTGATTCAAGAGTTCTGTGGCCCCCAGGTAGTTTTCAATGGTTGAGGTTCCTCCCCACTGCTTTCTACGGAATGATCCACTTGAGCTTTGCGACTGCAGTGTTTTTCGGTTCTAGTATTAAAATGAACTGGAAAACGGATAAACGGTGTGGATAATACATCACAGTGGGCCCCACAGAGCTTGGGCCACGTCGTGCCAGAGGTTTATACCCGTGGGGCGGTGGCGAGTGCCACAGGCAATCCGCGTCTTCCAGGGTGTGCGTGTGTTTGCAAGTTTTTTCGTGTAAACAATGACAAAAAGGAGGCATAGATGTACGTTAATCCCGTCTGTCCAAATTGTGGGTCCTTGTATGGAGTAAAAAGGTGCATAAGGTCAATAGATAGGACAATCCTAACCATCTGATTTTTCATGTTGAATGTTGAATTCGGACCCTTTGGGCATTTTCCTTCTGATGCCCATTTTAACGACCATGATTTGAACGGTTAGGATTGAATTAGCGTGGTTTCGGTTCGACTCCCCAATGAAGAGCTTGCACACTTCTTTGAAGGGTGGCATTAATCAGCGTGATGAATGGACAAGATCTTAAACACATATCCGAAGTTGGCATATGTTCTGCGAAGGGATCCGTCCATCTCACGCGAGTAACTGCCCATAGCATGCGTCGTGGAGGAGTGAGCAACCAGTGTTCAGCAGACGGGCCACCTGGAAAACCACACGCACTAAGTAGTCTGCTTCATGTCATCCATGTATGGATGCAAGTACCCCTTTCTCTAGCCCAGCAAATTGCGAATGATAGTCCGAGGGTATTTAAGTAATTTATAATGAATTACAATAAATCTAAAGCGGGGCCCACCAGGGTTGAAGAACCAAACCAATCATGGCTGTACGATGATAGACCGTCCTTATCAGACTCCGATTGCGTAGTGTCACCGGTACATCGTGCTACTGGAAATGCTCCGTGGGCTCGACCATGATGTATGTGTTTTATCCAAGCCCTCCATCTATTTTTTTCAGCTCATTTTAGGGCATGAACCCAAAAAAAGTTGTAGATCCAAATTTCAGGTGGACCACACCGCAAGAAACATTGCTAATTGAACGCCCACCATTAAAAAATTCCTAGGACTCATTGTAATGTTTATTTGCCATCTAACCTGTTGATTCCCGTTGATTAGATCACACGGACCTAGATATAGGGTTTTAAAAAATAAAAATAAAAACAAATATTTGATTCCCTTCTATGGACCCCGGGAAGTTTTCAACTATAGCCGTTGATCTCTACCTTTTTGTGGTGGTGTGGCCAACTCGAGCTTGGGATTTGAGCTTATATTTTGGATTCATACCTAAAATGAGTTGTAAAAGCGGATGGACGGTGTGGATAAAATACATACATCACTGTGGGCCTCACGATTGAAGTGGTATTGAAGTCACGACACAATTTAAGTACATAATCATTATATATCATCATTGTTACGGAAAATGGTCTTTCTGGTCTCATGCAGCTCCGTAATGACAGGATTTCAGTGCAGAAGTATAATGCATATATACTTGCATTCGTTGAAGCACACATGCATAGGTACATGTATACATTTATGCACACATTCATTCGTAATTCCATGGAACTTTTTGACTATTGATATGCATTTTCTACCTAATTATGGTGAACATTGACTTATGTGATTGTTAATTATGCGATTTCTGTGTGGGGTGTGTTTATGTACATGTATACTTGCACTCTCATCACTTATGCCTGTATATCCAATCATCCATTCATATATATTCATTGAATCTTAACTGTTTAACATGCACTAAACTCACTAGCTTTTCACTTGTCTATCCGTGTGCATGGTCATGGTATATTTCTCTAACCATCAATATAAACTTTTCATTCAATGAACCATCTGACAAATCCATATAATAATATATTTTTTTAAAAAAAAACCCACATTGTACTTATTTATTAGTGAAAGTGACTGTACGTTAACCTAGTTACGTGATTACACTCTTAAACATGTAATTATTGTTGCAAAAATATTAATTTTAATAGAAAATATTTTAATAATAAAATAATATATAAAATAAAAAGTTGTTTTGAAAAAACACTTTTCTGCGGGTTTTTTGGGAATAGTCCCACATGGAAAAGAGAAGAGAAAAACCTGTGGTTTATATGAAGGATGTGGAGTATTATAATATTTACCTACCTAGTCCGTGGACTATGGACCTTGCGTGTTCTGCGCGCGCGCTCGGGCTCGATCACGGGCTCGGTGCGAGGGCGTGGGCATGTGAGGCAGTGTGGCTGTGTGGCTGTAGAGGCGCTAGTGGCGCACTTTGCACGTCCGCATCGTGTTGCAGAGGGTCGGTCTTTCGCGAACCGGAGCGAGACGTGTGCAAGTCGCGGTGCGACTAAGTGGCTATAGCAGGTGGCTGGTTAGCAGAGAGACTAAAGGACTGGGAGAGAAATCTCTCAGTATAAATAGAGGGACTGAAAAGAGCTGTTGCAGCAGAAACTGTAACAGCTGAGCCATTAGTGTAGGGTCCAGCTGTAACTGCTGCATGGCTAGCCCAACAGCTAGAAAACGGCTAGCTGTTGTCTCACAACAGTCAGCTGTTGTCCAACAGTCAGAAAACGGCCATAAAACGGCTAGTTTTTCAACAGCCAGAAATGGCTTAATGGAATTTAAGTCTCTGGACCATAACCCCCTAGCCACCATAGCCTATAAAAGGAGGACCTGGATGGGTTTCCAAACCATCTCAACTCACTCCAGCAAACCCATACGAACTGAGACAGCCAGCCCCTCTCCACTCATATATTCTAGTGTTTCCAGCAACATAGCAAGGCTTAAAACCTTAGCTTGAAGAACAGACCAGCGGTGTGGTCTAGAACGGTTCAACTGAACCAGTAGCTGAAGATTTGAACTGACCTGTGCAGAAGTTTTTCTCTTCTTTTCTTCTTCTTTTGAGATTTTTTCCTTTATACTGTAATACTGCCAGAAAGTGTGTAATTGAGTTCCATTTGGTGGGCCTTCGTGTTTGCTAAACGCAGACCCACACCAGGCTCGTCGTATCCTAGAAGCTATTTGCCTGTAACCTACCAGCATACTCAATTCACTTGAGTAGGGGCAAATAACGCTTTAAGATTGTTAAAAATTATACAAATTAATGTATTTCTGTATAATATGTAAACCGAAAAGTACAAAATAATCAGAAATCAGGACAGCATTTCAGACGTGCTTCAGCCTGTCCTGATTTCTAATTATTTTGCACTTTTCGATTTCCACATTATACAGAAATACATTAATCTGTATAATTTCTAACAATTAATAATCTTAAAGCGTTATTTTACTAATGGAAGCCGATAGTGTTTCATTCATCAAGTTGATGAATCAAGACTTGATACGTCTTGATCAGTTCGATGGAACCAATTTTACAAGATGGCAAGACAAGCTGAAATTTCTCCTGACGGCGTTGAAAATCTATTACATATTAGATCTAAATTTGCAAGCACTACCTGAAGCATCTGATAATGACACACCTGAATAAGTAGTTGCCCGCACCAAAAGAGCCGAAGACGAACTCTTGTGTCGAGGACACATTCTGAACGCTCTCTCCGACTGCCTGTACGATTTGTACCAACAGACGTCATCAGCAAAGAAGATCTGAGCCGCTCTGGAATTCAAATACAAGGCTGAAGAAGAAGTTACCAACAAGTTTCTCATCGCCAGGTATTTTGACTTCAGCATGGTAGATAATAAATCGTTGCTGCCCCAAATCCAAGAATTGCAGTTAATAGTAAACAAAATCAAAGCGATAAAAATCGATCTTCCTGAATCATTCCAAGTCGGGGCTATAATCGCCAAATTGCCATCGATGTAGAAAGACTATAGAAAGAAGTTGCTGCATAAAATCGAGGACTACACACTTGAACAAATTCAGAAACACCTCAGGATTGAGGAAGAATCCCGTAACCGCGATAGAAAAAAATGATAACGGGAATACCTCGTCCAAGGTACATGCTGTAGAAAATACTAATAACAAACATCCCGAGAAGGACGATTCCCTGCAACCTAATAAAGGAAAATTCAAGAAGAACACCCAAAAGAAGAACGGAAAGTTCAAGGGCCCATACCATGTCTGTGGAAAAACTGGGCACTATGCTCGAGTATGCCACCATCGCAAATCTAAAAAAGAGGCAAATGCAATAGAAGAAGGTGATATCGTGGCTATGATCACTGAGGTGAATACCATCCAAGGCAAAGTTCCAGGTTGGTGGTATGATACTGCCACTACTGTACACGTGTGCTACGACAAATCAGCCTTCAAAACCTATGAGGAATTGACCGATGGTCAAGAAGTCCAAATGGGTAATGAAGTCCAATCGAAGGTTGTCAGCAAAGGAACTGTCGAACTGATATTCACCTCTGGAAAGAAAGTGATTCTAACTAATGTACTGCACGTCCCAGACATGAGGCGAAACTTAGTTTCTGGGGATCTTATGGGAAAACCAGGCATACGAGTAGTGTACGAGTCAGGTAAACTGATTGTCCAAAAATGAAAATTTTATCGGAAAGGGATGTGCTTGTAACGGAATGGTTAAGTTTTCTCTGAATGAAAGTAACACTTCTGCGTATATGGTTGAATCCGATGGACTGTGGCATGATAGACTAGCCCATATAGGATATAGTACCTTGAAGTTCATGACTAAGAATGGTTTAATTTCATACACATAATGAAACTGAAAAATGTAAAGTGTGCATAAGATCCAAGATGACAAAGAAACCTTTTCAAGTGTTGAAAGATTGTCTCAAGTATTGGATCTTGTGCACAGTGATATCTGTGAGTTAAACGGCATTCTTACTCGTGGAGGTAAACGGTACTTCATAACCTTTATAGATAATTGCTCTAGATATGTGTATGTGTACCTATTAAAAAGTAAAGATGAAGCATTAAACATGTTTAGAATATATAAAGTAGAAGTAGAGAATCAACTGAATAAGAAAATAAAAATTCTCCGTAGCGATAGAGGAGGAGAATACTTCTCCAATGAATTCGATAACTTCTATGAAGAACATGAACTGATACATCAATGTACAGTACCATACACACCTCAACAAAATGGTATAGCTAAAAGGAAGAATAGAACATTAGTAGAAATGGTCAACTCAATGCTGATAAGAGCAAAGTTACCACTAAGTCTATGGGGAGAGGCACTGCTTGCAGCATGCCATATAAATAACAGTATTCCATCTAAAAAATATAAAATATCTCCATATGAAACATGGACAGGTAGAAAACTTAATCTAGGATATCTAAAAGTGTGGGGGTGTCTTGCATATTGCAGAACCCCTAATCCAAAAAGAACTAAGTTAGGACCAAGAGCTATTAAGTGCGCCTTCGTAGGGTATGCACAAAATAGTAAAGCTTATAGACTTCTAGACATAGAGTCTAATATAATAATAGAATCAAGAGATGTTGAGTTCTTTGAGAACTCACTATCCTTGGAGTCAAAGGATAATGAAATCCAAACTCCTAATAGAGAACCAGATAGCACAGCTCCACAGATGGTGGAAGCTCCTATTGAGCCTCGTAGAAGTCAAAGGATAAGAATAGAGAAGAGTCTAAGAGATGACTATATAGACTCACAACGTGTCATTTTCCATCTTGTAGAAGGGGATAGAGAAAATATTATAAGAAAAATACCTATAGTAATGACTATAGAAGATGATCCTAAAACATATAAGGAGACCATATCCTCTAGAGACTCAGCTTTCTGGAAAGAAACTATAAAGATGAAATGGAATCTATATTATCAAATCAAACATGGGAACTAGTTAACTTACCTCCAGATTCTAGACCCATAGGTTGTAAGTGGGTATTTAGGAAGAAATATCACACTGATGGGACTATCCAAACCTTTAAAGCTCGACTAGTAGCTAGGGGTTTTAAACAAAAAGAAGGGATAGATTACTTTGACACATACTCTCCTGTAGCTAGGATAACATCCATTAGGATATTATTTGCGCTAGCTTCCATACATCATCTTTACATCCACCAAATGGATGTAAAGACTGCATTCCTGAATGGTGACCTCAACGAGGAAGTGTACATGGAATAACCTGAAGGATTCGTTCTACCAGAAAATGAAAACAAAGTATGTAGATTAGTCAAATCATTGTATGGATTAAAACAAGCACCAAAACAGTGGCATAAGAAGTTTGATTCTAAAATACTTTCTCATGGTTTCATGCATAATGTAGCTGACAAATGCATATATTCTAAAGTAGATGATAGTTTCATCGTTATTATTTGTATGTATGTTGATGACATATTAATAATAAGTAATAAAATGGAAGGTGTAACTGAAACAAAAAGATTTCTATCTTCCGTATTTAAAATAAAGGATCTTGGACAAGTTGATACCATTCTTGGTATCAAAGTTAAAAAACATTGTGGGGGTTATGCTTTGTGTCAATCTCATTATATTGAGATGATATTAAACAAGTTTAACCATCTAAATATAAAAGAAGTAAAGACCCCATTTGATCCAAGTATCAAGCTAAAAGAAAATACTGGAAGAATAGTTGCACAATTAGAATATGCGAGTGCTATAGGGAGTCTTATGTATGCTATGCAATGCACTAGACCTGATATCGCATATGCTATGAGTAAACTTAGTAGGTTTACTAGTAACCCCAGTACTGAATACTGGAATGCAATAAGTAGAGTCATTGGTTACTTAAAAGCAAACAAAGACTTAGGATTATTTTATTCAGAGTTTCCTACCATATTGGAAGGATATACCGATACGAGCTAGATATTGAGTGCAGGGGACAACAAGTCTACTACAGGGTGGATATTCACCCTATGATGTGCAGCTGTATCTTGGGGATCCAAGAAATAGACTTGCATAACGCATTCGACTATGGAGTCTGAATTTATAGCCCTGGCTGCAATAGGCAAAGAGGCTGAGTGGCTAAGGGATCTTCTATTAGAAATTTCTTTCTGTATAAAGCCTATATCGGCTGTGTCACTACATTGTGATAGTGAAGCCACGTTAGCTAGAGCCTATAGCGGCACTTATAATGGTAAGTCTAGACATATTACTCTTCAACATGATTATGTCAGACAATTGATTCAAGATGGAATCATTGCTATTTCTTATGTGAAATTAAGTAATAACCTGGCAGATCCTTTTACTAAACCTCTACCGAGAGAGGTAGTAAAGGCTACATCTAGAGGGATAGGGTTGAAACTCTTCAACCAAAGTTTCACAAGTGATGGTAACCCAACCTAAAGTCAGAAAATCTCTAATTTTGGTTTTAATGGGTAAGAACAAATCACTGATATGTGAAAAGTTTTTCAGCACTAAAATTATAAAACCTCATCCATAATAGATAAGTGCTGAGCGTTACGATAGAGAGTTGAGTCTTAGAACTCTTAATGAGATCCAGTCTATAAGGACAAGTATCTTATAGTAACGGAGACACTGGAAGGATTTCACCTATATGAACGTAGAGATGGTGCTGTCTCTCATGAGAGTTAGGAGTTTTTCTCTCGGGATCGTTCATGAATTAGGATAAGCACATGGCCATTAATTGTGCTGAGCAAGATTGTGAAAACTCTAACAAACACATAGCGAACATGTGTGTGGTATTTTCAATTCTGTTATCTAGGAATAACTGGTTTAAAGCTGCGGCTACCAGTCATTTCGACAGAGTTTTGAAATACTTACACTAAGGAAAGATTAAAATCGAAAGATATCCTTCTTTATGCATATAAGAAAATTATTTTGGCAGTATTGTTTAACCGAGAAAATATTTTTATAAAAATCAAGTGGGGGATTGTTGCAAAAATATTGATTTTAATAAAAAATATTTTAATAATAAAATAATATATAAAATAAAAAGTTGTTTTGAAAAAACTCTTTTCTGCGGGTTTTTTGGGAATAGTCCCACATGGAAAAGAGAAGAGAAAAACCTGTGGTTTATATGAAGGATGTGGAGTATTATAATATTTACCTATCTAGTCCGTGGATTATGGACCTTGCGCACTGGAACACCCGCGCGCGCGCTCGCGCTCGGGCTCAGGCTCAGGCACGGGCACGGGCACGGGTTCGGGCTCGGTCTCGGACTCGGACTCGGACTCGGTCTCGGTCTAGGTCTCGGTCTTGGTCACCGACACGGGCTTGGTGCGATAGCGTGGGCATATGAGGCAGTGTGGCTGTAGAGGCGCTAGTGGCGCACTTTGCACTTCGCACGTCCGCATCGTGTCGCAAAGGGTCGCTCCTTCGCGAACCGGAGCGAGACGTGTGCGAGTCGCGGTGCGACTAAGTGGCTATGGCAGGTGGCTGGTTAGCAGAGAGACTAAAGGACTGGGAGAGAAATCTCTCAGTATAAATAGAGGGACTGAAAAGAGCTGTTGCAGCAGAAACTGTAACAGCTGAGCCATTAGTGCAGGGTCCAGCTGTAATTGCTGCATGGCTAGCCCAACAGCTAGAAAATGGCTAGCTGTTGTCTCACAACAGTCAGCATGCAGCAGCTTAATGGTCCATGCACAACAGTCAGAAAACGGCCATAAAACGGCTAGTTTTTCAACAGCCAGAAATGACTTAATGGAATTTAAGTCTCTGGACCATAACCCCCTAGCCATCATAGCCTATAAAAGGAGGACCTGGATGGGTTTCCAAACCATCTCAACTCACTCCAGCAAACCCATACGAACTGAGACAGCCAGCCCCTCTCCACTCATATATTCTAGTGTTTCCAGCAACATAGCAAGGCTTAAAACCTTAGCTTGAAGAACAGACCAGCGGTGTGGTCTAGAACGGTTCAACTGAACCAGTAGCTGAAGATTTGAACTGACCTGTGCAGAAGTTTTTCTCTTCTTTTCTTCTTCTTTTGAGATTTTTTCCTTTATACTGTAATACTGCCAGAAAGTGTGTAATTGAGTTCCATTTGGTGGGCCTTCGTGTTTGCTGAACGCAGACCCACACCAGGCTCGTCGTATCCTAGAAGCTATTTGCCTGTAACCTACCAGCATACTCAATTCACTTGAGTAGGGGCAAACAACGCTTTAAGATTGTTAGAAATTATACAGATTAATGTATTTCTGCATAATGTGGAAATCGAAAAGTGCAAAATAATCAGAAATCAGGACAGCGTTTCAGACGTGCTTCAGCCTGTCCTGATTTCTGATTATTTTGCACTTTTCGGTTTCCACATTATACAGAAATACATTAATCTGTATAATTTCTAACAATTATCATAATCGTATTTCACCATCTAACCGTATAACCCACTTGTATCCTTCAATTGAGTCACCCAACTATTAAAGTAAACTGTCGATTTCATAGCTTATAAAATATAATCTAAATCCACTAGTTAGTATCCAAATGGAACCTCGTGCATGTCACGTGAGATCCGAAAAGAGAGAGCCATTGAAATTCTATTTTTGGTTCACCATCAAGGATCATAGGTCGATACTAGACTCATTATGTAGAACTTGTCAAGTAGTGGGTCATAGTCAAGTTCTATCCCAATCTAATGGTCCAATATTAAACATTGAAAGATGAAAATGAAGAAGGCATGAAGCCTGCCACCTTGTGCAGTAAATTGGTGTAAAAGTAATAATGGAAAATAATGAAATACTGGAGTATAGGTGAATGTTACTCATGCACCCATTTCATTCATATCTAGCCATCCATCATTCGATCCCATCAACTATCCTAATAATTCATCATCAAAGGCAATTCGACTTAATTTATTTCCCCAAATACCCTTCAATTTAATCCACTTATTCATCCGCCCATCTAAACTATTCATATGTCTCAATCATCTATCCAAATCAAGTCTTCATTCTAAACCATTATTTCACCTCATTCGTTCATGCATGCTTGTATGCATCACACCTTATATGAATGTGTTACACACATGTATACCAATTAACTAGTTAATCACCACACGAGTGCGTGTGTCCATGTATAGCATACACATTTGTGCACTTATCAAATTAAGAGAATGGATGTGGGAGTCCATATCCCTTATTTTCATCTCAAAAAGATTCTCTTATTATTTTCATTTTTTTATATAAAAAAATGAAGAAATAAACGGTCACCCTGCCCAATTTCTCCTAGCATGTGTCCCACTTAAGTTTTAAATCTTTCACATTTTCAGACTCACGCCCTTTCTTAATATGATAAATCAAGGGGACGGACTAGATATTTTTAAACAAACATCATAGTGGGCTGTTGATTTTAATTATTAAAAAATTAATAATAGATAATACATTCACAGTAAATATCATACGTTACATCATCATCTTATTATGGTGGGGCTTAAACCAACAATCTAGACCATCCATTAGACTGCTTCACCAAATCAACCACCCCTTATATATATAACATACTTATTTTTGGTCAACCCATTACTACCGAGACTCTCCTTCCATTATCTTTCTTCACATCTTCACAATAGTAATGGCAGAGTGAATACGACAACTTTTATAATAATAATAATAACATCCAGAAACTATCGGAGAAAACAAGAGAGAGAGAGTGATGGTGCTATGAGACTGTCGATTAGGCTGTTTTCATGATTGAATCCGAGTCAATTATAAATCAAGTTCAGATAAATCTAGTAAACCAGGTGTAACGCCCTAAAAATTGGGGGTCGTGCATATGCTCGGCTCCCAAGTTCTCGAGTATCACGTATAACAAATTTTACTAATTTACGTTTAATCAGGCTCAAAATGCGCAGCGTGAAATTCCTTGGAACATGAAGTACAATCACAACTAGTCTACTGAAATGAAAGAGGTCAACATATACAGGTGTAACAGCCCCAGTCCTTTAGTCAAACATGAACGCTTATTCATATAAACATGCTTCACAGGGGAAAATAGTGAATAGTTAGAGATAGGGAAAATAAATTTTCCTTGACCCATTTAAGGTAAAAGTATTGAATTTCGGGGACGAAATTCTCTTTAAGGGGGGTAAATTGTAACACCCCGTACTTTTCAGTACTTGGGTGTTACCAGGAAGACCAAATAATTCATTTAAATGGGATATAATTGTATGTATATATTATAATACAAAATAATTTTACAATTATTTGTAATAATATATATGTTACTTAAATCATTTGTAATAATATATATGTTACTTAAATTATTCAAATTAGGTATACTATTTATTTCACATTATTTAAACTATATATAAAATAAATTGTATGTCAACACATTGTCATAAAATTTACGTATATTGACTAATATTTACATTTTTAAATTTAAACTACGTATTATTGTATTATATCATATATATATATAATATACATCACTTAGAATAATTAATGTTTATATATATATATATGTAAAAGAAAAATACATACACACACACACACACATACATATATATGTACTTATAGGTAATTATAACAAAAATTAATTTTAATATACTATTCAAATAGTAAGATGTGATGGAGTCCTTAGACACACAAATGATCCCTTTGGGCATTTTGGGCCCCAACAGCAATCCATCCCATTCATTTGCCTTGACGGGTTAAATTAGGGCCCGGCCCAAAGAATGAGGCCGATCTAAGACTTAAGTGGGCCATACTAATAGAATTTAGGTCCTTTATTGTCGATTGCGTCAATCAGCGGTCGGATCAGTTCCATCTCAACCATCAACAGTCAAAACGCCCAAAGGGATCATTTATGTGTCTAAGGACTCCATTACATCTTACTATTTGAATAGTATATTAAATTTAATTTTTGTTATAATTACATATAAGTACATATATGTGTGTGTGTGCGTGTGTGTGTGTATGTATTTTTCTTTTACATATATATATATATAAACATTAATTATTCTAAGTGATGTATATTTTATATATATATATATATATATATGATATAATACAATGATACGTAGTTTAAATTTAAAAATGTAAATATTAGTCAACATACGTAAATTTTATGATAATGTGTTGACATACAATTTATTTTATATATAGTTTAAATAATGTGAAATAAATAATATACCTAATTTGAATAATTTAAGTAACATATATATTATTACAAATGATTTAAGTAACATATATATTATTATAAATAATTGTAAAATTATTTTGTATTATAATATATACGTACAATTATATCCCATTTAAAATGAATTATTTGGTCTTCCTGGTAACACCCGAGTACTGAAAAGTACGGGGTGTTACAACAGGTTCAAAAGAATATAAATGGGTCGCGCAAAGCGTTGCCCGACAGAATTACAAAAATATGTCCAAAAAAATGATAAGCTGAGTTCACCACTCAGCGATCCACAATAGGCTACTAATCTATGGCGAACCGCCCATCAGCTGGAAGTAGGACAGCTCGTCCTCCTCGTCAATGTCAGCACCGCTCGGCCCCTCGAACTCATTGTTACCTGCAGCTACTAAAGAGTCTGGTTGGTATTTTAAAACACCGTCCTAGAGTGAGAGTGAGTGATCAACTCAGTGGGTGCTATTAGTCTTAAGTTGTAACAAGCATCAGTTATAATATAAATTTAATGAAAAGTAATCATTTATAAACAACTAACTAATCTTATTAATGCATATGCATGATGGATGATATAATGCATGCCCTTACCACAACACTCCGTCGATCGACTCCATCTAACGATCGCGTATGACCAACACTCCCTCAGAGCGACCTCGACTGCTGAGTCACCACCCTAACTAGTGCGATGTAATGCGGTCGTGTTAGCCGAATTCTTAGTTAAGTCCGTTCATCCAGCAGGTTGGAGAATTTAATACACCGCATGTATCAATACCCTCAACTAGTTGCGATGCCAAGGCCCCTCAACGTGCGAGACCAGGGCAACACGATCCTTGATCCCGTCGGGTTCCCCATCCCCGACTTCAAGCACATGGGGAGTGCTAATGAAAGGGATGGCTCGCGGTCACTATGGGGAGGCGTGTCACTCTAGCGTAGGCCGACAGCTCAGACACAGTGTCTCATTCCACCATGCCCGGCTCACGAGGTGGTGGATCGGTTTCAATTTAGTTATCGATGGACTACAACGGTTATAGGGTGTGCCAGGTTTCATACAAGTATGAGCAAACAGGGTTAACAAACAAGGTTGGTCAGTCAATAGACTAGACCGCATGAGTTCAGGCAAGTACGTAGCGGAACGGCATCGGGCACGAGTGACCCATGTAGTCTAACTACTGTCGCCCTCACGCACTCGCCCAAATCCATGGGTTTAGCCTCAAGATGATCCTACCAACGGGGCTGGTGTCGCTCTTCTCGTATTCCTGACTAACCCAAGGGTTTAAGTGGTGATTCATAACATGTCAACTAACAGGGTTATCAACTAGCTTAACAATATCAAGTTTTCATGCATCTCAATCATTCGAATCAATTACTCCTAACAAGCAAGCTATCATTATCATGAAACAAAGTGCATGTGAGTTGTGTAGATTTGTGAGGAAGTTAAACATTTCCTTCATCTTAAGGAATCATATGCACAAGAGTAATGAATCATACATACTATGAAGCAACATCATATGGGAAAAATCAAACAAGGCATGAGCATGTAATCATCCATACACAAAATCATGTGAGAGGCAAGAACAATCATCATATGAGAACTAAACATACAATTTCATACAATTCCAACAAACATACAATTCCTAGGGTTTCTCTAGATTCTCCAAATACATCATCCAAGCAATCACAATCATTAGACTCGTACTATAATTGATGTTAAACCACCTAAGGATAATAGTCTGCACCTTCGGGTCGTTGAGGCCTTCGAAGACGACCTAAGAATGGAGTTTGGGGTCGAACGGACGGAATCCCTAAAGCAAACATTTGCATGTTAGAAATCCATGTCAATCCCTTCTCAACACAAGGAAAAAAGATGAGGAATCTTACCTAGACGATTAACGGAACGATTCTTGTGGTTGTGGTGTAGGGTTTTCCTTTGGAGAAGGGATAAGGAGTTACAAGATTGAGTTCCCTTGGGCCTACCTCGATCTATGGTCCATCCTTGCTCTCTTTCACTCTCTCTTTCTCTCCTTGCTCTCTCTTCTCTCTTTACTCTCTCCCTCTTTCTCTCTCTCTTATTTGAAGATGGAAAATCGTATGGGAAGAGGGGTGCCCCAAATGAGACCCTTTTATAATGCCAGATTTGGTGCCAATGGCCCCAAGTGTTAGGTTTTTATTATACTAACCATATGGAAGGGTTTTTCTAACCTTTACAGCTCACTATGGGATGTATAAGTCAATATACACCATATGATAGTTAGCCCTAATGATGATCTACGTATGGATATGATCGGCCCGCCATTTGGATGCGTCGATCGACAGATATGATGAGGTCTATTCAACGGTTGCCGATGGTCGATTGGGGCCGCGGCTATATGGATATGAGCAGAAAAATATCCTCACTCCACGTGTGAAGTTTGGTCGTAAACCGATGGTCCGAAATCCTCAACTTTGCATAAGAGTGGATGACCCAATTCACTTAAGTTCCACCTCCTTTCTTTGGGGTATTTGCACTTCTCATGTACTCATCCTTTGGCTCAAGTTGAGCGGTTCTGGAAAGTACCCAGGTCCAACTCCCGCAATGGACGTCAAGCCCAGCAAGACGGACATTATTATATAGTTTTGGAACTAGTGGCCCACCAACGAGCGGTCTAAAGCTTGTTCAGAGAATCGGGGCATTTTTGGAATGAATTTGGTAGTGAGATTTCTCGTGGGCAATGATTAGGTTTTGAATTATCTATGTTCATAATGTGACCTATTTATAACTAGTGAAAGTAAAGATTTGGTCATGATTACTCTAAACCGTCGGTTTTAGGCTAAAAGAGCAATGGGGTTGATTTGGTCTATTAGTTAAGATCCGGGCCTTATCTAACTCGGCTTCGGTTAGATCTTTAATTTAGTTATGCTTGTCTTGATTAGTTAGCGATGAGTTGGTTAGATTTGGGTCCTATGTGAGTACTAAATTATGGGGCTACACCTGATGTTCAAGCGATCAGGCGGATTCATTAGCTTCCTACGACTGATTAATCGGACTTGTGCGGTTCTTTACTGGTACTACCTCTGTATAAACTAATATTGAGTGTTAATGGTTATTAAGTGCTATTATAAGTTAATTAATAAAAAAATTCAAGGATTTTTGAAAATCTAAAACAATGAAAATCCAGAATGTTACACCGGGTGGGTGATCCAATCCCAGATGTGAACTTTTTAGATGCTTTTATATATATATATATAACACCCTGAAAATCGGGGGTCGTGCATACGCTCGACTCCGGAGTTCCCGGGATCACTTATAATCGATTTTCCTTAATATGCATTTAATTGGGTTTAAATGCGCAGCCTGGAGTTCTTGGAACATGAAGCACAAATGCACCTGTCGACTGAAATGAAAGAGAACTAACATATACATATATATACACACACATATACATGACCAAGAAAAAAATAATAAAGGGTCGCACATGGTGTCACCCAACAAAATCACAAAAGAATAAAATCTCCGGAGAGAATAGAGCTGAGCCCTCTGCGCAGCGATCCAACGTGCCATCTACAGGTCCGATGAGGGCCCGTTCATCAGCTGGAAGTAAGAGAACTCGTCCTCCTCCTCGAGGCTCGCATCACCGAGCTCCACCAAATCTGTACAACCTGCATCTATGAACGGGTCTGGTTGGTGTTTTAAAACACCGTCCCAGAGTGGGAGTGAGTGATCAACTCAGTGGGGGCTATTATTCTCAAGTTATCATATGCATCAATTTTAATATGGTCTTAATGAAAAGCAGCCAATTACATACATCTAAGTAATCTTATTAATGCGCATGTATGCAGCATGACATGATGCATGCCCTCACCACAACGCTCCCTCGTGCGACAACATCTAACGATCGCTAATGCCAACACTCCCTCTGTGTGACCTCGACTGCCGAGTCGCTACCCTAACTAGTGCGATGCGATGCGATCGTATTAGCCGAGTCATTAGTTAAGTCCATTCATCCAGCAGATTTGGGAATCTGATACACCCCACATATCATATGCCCTGAACTAGTTGCGAGGCCAAGGCCCCCCAATGCGTGAGGCCGAGACCCCGCGATCCTTGACCCCGTCGGGTTTCCCCCATCCCCGACTTCAAGCACATGGGGGTGCTGAATGTGGGGTCTCTCGCGGTCACTATGGGGAGGCGCGTCACCCCAGTGTAGGCCGACAGCTCGAACACAGTGTCCCATTCCACCATGCCCGGCTCACGAGGCTGTGGACCATTTTTCAGTGGGTTATTGATGGGCTACCACGGTTGTAGGGTGTCGCAGGTTCCATACAGATGTGAGCAAATAGGGTTAACAATCATGGTTGGTCAGACAGTAGGCTAGACCGCACGAGTCCAGGCGAGTACATGGCGGTACGACATCGGGTGCAAGCAACCCATGTAGTCCAACTACTGTCGCCCACACGCACTCGCCCAAATCCGCGGGTTTAGCCTCAAGGTGGTCCTACCAACGGAAACACCTTCGCTCTCTTCATGTTCCTGACCAACCCAAGGGTAGGAATAGTGACTCATAGCATGCCAACTACCAATGTAACATCAAACATATTCAACACCATGTTCTCATGTTGCTCAACATACAATTCAAATTCATCTAATAAGCAAGCTATCACGATTTATGAGTAAGAGTGCATGTATGTCGTGTGTGTTAGTGAGGAAGTTGCTCACTTCCCACAACTCATGAAAAAATAAATTTCACAGGAAATAATTAAGGCATGCATGCTATAGGGCATCATCATATGAGCAATCCAACAAGACATCAACAAGTAATCATCAAATTTGCACCAAGTCATGTAAGAAGCGAGAACAAACATCATGTGAGGAAATCAAATAAAACATACAATTCCACACCACTCTAATAAGCATAATTTCCTAGATTTTTCTCTATGTTCTCTAAATACATCAACCAAGCAATCAAAATCATTAATCTCATAATGAAATTGGTGCTAGACCACCTAGGAGTAATAGTCCGCACCTATGGATCATTGGAGGCTTGAAAAACGACCTAGGAATGAGGGCCTTTGGGGTCGGACGGCCGGAATCCCTATAGCAACCATTCGCATGTTAGAGTTTCAAGCAAATCCTTCCTCAACTCAAGGTTTTCAAGAAAAGGGAAGAGGGCTTTTACCTAGACGATCAACGGAGCAAATGTGTGGTTGTGGTGGAGAGTTCTTCCTTGAAGAAGAGGTAGGAAGGTGTAAGATTGAACTCCCTTGGGTCCCATCTTGCATACGGTCCACCTTCACTCTCACCTTTACTCTCTTCTTTCTCTCTTCCTTCTCATTTTTCTCTCCTCTCTCCCTTTGTTCCTTAGGGAAAATTCGTATGAGGAGAGGGGTGCCCCAAATGAGACCTTTATATAGTCCCAGATTTGATGACAATGGCCCCAAGTGTTGGGTTTTTACTATACTAGACCTATGAGAGGGTCTTTCTAGCCTCTAGGGCCCACTATGAGGTGTACAAGTCAATATACACCGTAGGATAGCTAGCCCTAATGATGATCTACGTATGGATATGATCGGCCCGCCATTTGGATGCGTCGATCGACAGATATGATAAGAAGTCTGTTCAACGGTCACCGATAGTCGATCAGGGCCGCGGCTATACGGATATGAGCAGGAAAATATCCTTACTCCATAGGTAAAGTTTGGTCGCAAACCGACGGTCCGAAATCCTCAACTTTGCATAAGAGTGGATGACTTAATTCACTTGAGTTCCAACTCATTTCTTTAAGGTATTTGCGCTTCTCATGCACTCATCCTTTAGCTCAAGTTGAGCGGTTCTGGACCGTACCCAGGTCCGATTCCCTCGATGGACGTCAAGCCCAATGAGACGGACATTATTCTATAGTTTTGGAACTAGTGGTCCACCAACGAGCGGTATAGAGCTTGTTTAGATAACCGGGGCAGTTCTGGTGGCCCTCTGACCATGAAACTTATAGGATAGGTACTCCATGGCCTGATGAAGGGCCATGCAAAATTTGGAGATGATCAGATATGGGGTTTGGTTGCACAGGTCTGATTTGCGATCAACGGTCACCGTGCCACGATCGGGTCTTAGTGTTTGTGGACGGGCGTAGAAAAATACATTAAACCCTCATCGTAAATTATGAAGAAATTCAACGGCTAAAATGTCTTACATTTCAATTTTATTTACATGTGTCAGATTCCAATTTTGGCATTGGTGGGGCGTATCTGGCAAGTGCCAGATTCCACTTCTAGGTGTCCACTGGGTCCGTGGTCCGCGATGGTCCCCAAGCCCAGTGATATCTATGCTCCCTTGAATTTTTATAATTTTCTGACCTTTCCGTGTCACAGTATAGCCCGCACGGGCGGTATATTATATATTTTAATATATGAGTTTATGAAGTAATGAATTTATCTAGATTAGTAAATTTGAATTAATTCCAAGATACTCTTAATTAATGATTATGTTAATTATTAAATTCAATCGTGTAATTGATCTGAATCATATATTAAAAAAAAACTGAAGTTAAAAGGTAATCCAAAATTTAAATTCCAATACTTATAATTAAAAAATAATAATTAAAATTCGAATATGTAAAAATAATAGTATCTAAAGTCCAAATTAATAACATGCTTTAACTTATTAAATTTAGATATAAAAACTAGATAAAATTATAAATTTAGAATATTTAATTTAAAATAATTAGATAAAAAACATTCATTTAATTTAAGATAGTTCAACTTAAATTATTAAATAATAATTTAATTACATCGCTAATTTTATGAATTTATGGAATCAGTGTAATATTTTTTTTTAGAAAGATTAAAATCTGAATTTTAATTCTAAAATTTTAAATAGTTAATTAATTTAAATATTAATTGAATTCAAGTTTAAGAAATTTTTCAAAATTTTGGAATTGAAACTAAATTCATTAGATTTCTATATTTTGAAATTTTAGTGATTAATATATATTTAAACATTACTAAATTAAAATTTTAATAAAGTATAATATTAGATTTTAAAATTAAAAATCTTCTCTTTATAGTTTAAAATTTTTATTTAAATTAAAATTTAAATAAATTTATCGATTAAATGTAAATATACATTCTCAATGAATTATCAAACAGGAATTAAAATTAGTTATAAAATAATCAAGTTATTTCAATATATATAATTAAATTAACTCAATATCAAAATTTCAAGACTTAATTCTAATTTTCAACAAATCAGGGGAACTTTGTCATAAATTTCTATACTGTTACGAAAACAGCCTGTACCTTAAGAAAATCCAAATTTACAATATGTTATAGTAAACGACTTAAATAAAATAAAAAAATTAAAAATAAATAAATTTCAGAGACTGAATTTTAACAGTATTGGATTTCTACAATTTTTGTATAGGACCTACATTATTGTAGGGAAATCTAATCTATTAAATCATTTTATAATTAATTTTAGATTCATTCATGACATACGTGTATATTTATTTATTAAGAAATTGTGGAAAAAGAAATGAAAAAGAAAACGGTATCAGCAAGTAGGGAAATCGTGTCCCTTGGGTGAAAAACCCTAATGTCAATAAGAAGGGCAATCGTATTCCTTAGGTGAAAGACCCTAAAGTCAGCAAGTAGAGCAATCGTGTCCCTTGAGTGAAAGACCCTAGAACCCGTTGGATCCTTCGGATTCTCATTTATATACGGTGTATGAGTACAATTGTGTGCACAGACATACGTTAGAAGTACAACTGGAGCAGTAGTTTGACTAACTAACGTATAAATGAGTCCCTCACCACGAGTTACTGGTGCGTGGGCGTTAATGCAGCGTATCCATCCACTTGGGTACGGTGTTGTAAGAGATGATGATTACTTGATTTCATTATTTATGGAATTTATGTAAAGTATGGTATTTACAGTAATCTCTATGATTATAACATTGCATACATGGTATTCTTAAGATTCATATTTGATTCGTGTTTTGATATGAACTTTAAGCAAAGTATTTTATTTTCTGTACATATGATTTAATTTTACAGATTTTAGATTTGGGTTGGATAATATCCCATGAGCTGTTATGCTCATACCTGAAATAACAGTGTTTCAGGGCTCAGAGTTTAATTAGGACAAAGCGGAGCAAAGATCTAGCAATCGGATTAGTTGTAATTACCTCTCTATTTGTATTTGGAAAAAAAAAAAAAAAATGTATAGCAGAAATTCAGAAGTGAATCTACACCGATAGTGTTATACATTGTATTGGATGAACGTTCGTGTATTGTAATGATTTTTTTTTTTATCAAATGCGGTTGTGAATGTTTAATATTAAATCATAACCTAGGATTTGGAGTCGGGTCTGGCCAACTCAAGTATCGAATTTCAGGGCGTGATAAGCTCGGTGAAGTCATAACAACATTGGCGTGGCCGATCCTGTAATAACTTACGAAAGTCGCTCTCCACTGAGTCAACTTCAAATATGAACCAATTCTGGGACTGAACGGAATAGATAAGGAATCAACATAAATTGTTTATTCCGACGATGTCAGCTCGAATTAGGTCTTCGGATGGTAGACTCTCAGGAGTTTCAACACCTGGTCAAGGGTTCGAGTACCCATAGGTGGTGAAATTCGACTAGCGTGAGTGTGTGGGGTCTGTGTGCGTGTGTATAAAAATAAAAATAAAAAGGTCCTCAGATGAAAGAACCATCAGGCTCAAATCCGATAAGCTCAGCTTATGACCTGGAATCATGTCCAGAAACAAACTCCATTAACACACGATAGGAATAACATCCGGTGCACAACCTTAGTGTAACCGCCAACGTCACCTCTCACGCACGTCTAGCTTAATGGCTAAGATTGTGCCGAGATCAATAGACTCCCACGTCCTATCCTTCACTATAAATACTGATTTATACCATTGAGACAAGTACACAAAATCTCTCACTTCAAACCCATCTACACAAGTTAGACCTAGATTCTGGACTTGACTTTGGCATCGGAGGGTACCTGCTTTAGCTAGGGTTTCTATTGTCATTCATCTATGCAGGTGCTTGAATCTATGAGCTCAGCACGGTTGAACCAAATTTTTGCATCAACAATCATTACAAGCTTTAATTGATCAGCAATGGACGATCAGAAAAAGAAGTCGAAGAATGGCTGGCAAAAATACAAGAGGACTCGATTGCGTGGCCAGTATGTTCCGACATTTGGAATTTCAGAGCATGGTCGATTTTCATTAGGAACAAGAAGATAAAATGGTTTACTCCATGTGGCAGCGTATCAAGTTTCATGCAGAGTATCAACTCCCTTTCATCCCATTATAAACGTCCACGGACAGTTTTCCAATGGTGGGCGTTCAATCACCACTGTTTTCTCGTGGTGTGGTCCACTTCAGATTTGGTTCTGTCTCAATTTTTAGGGCGTTCGATCACCGCTGTTTTCTTGTGGTGTGATTTAGTTGAGATTTGGATCTCTCTCATTTTTGGGTTCCTGACCTAAAACGATCCGAAAAATTAATGGACGGCTTAGATAAAACACATATATCATAGTAGGGCCAATAGATCACTCTCCAATGGCAAACTTCATTGGTCCTATATAAGAACCATTGCTCTTAACACTTCGTTCGAAGGCCACTGATTTGGATGCCCACCACACTCCATTCGCCCTTGATATTTGGTGCCCACCAGATCAACGGCTCTGAACATCATATGTGGTTGCCACGTGTAAAGCAAAGTAGTAGCTGCATGTTAACAAAACGGTGGTGATCCAACGAGGGGCCCCACCTGTGAGGGTGTGGAAATCGTGTGGAAGATCCGGATGGGTGACGCACGTGTCAGAGATGGAGGCCATTCATCAGATAAACGTACAATGTGGACATACCACTGACCAAAGATAGTGTTGCTCGGCTGATCGACCAGGTCTAACTTGTACACGCGTGGTTCTCTCGATGTGTACTGCCCTGATCTTGGTAGCATGGCAGCGCGCACTACCTGATGAATGGCTCAGATCTCTGACATCTGTGCTGTTCGCCCGGATCCTTGACTTGTATTCCTCTTTACGTGGGATGTGGATTGCGTCCTGCCCCGCTGGACGGAAATCCCAGGAAGGGGTTCTGTGGGACCCATCAAGATGTATGGGTTTTATCCACACCGTTCATCTATTTTTTCTTATTATTTTAATGTCGGATTCCAAAATTGAGGTAGGTCTATGGCTCAAGTGGACCACACCACAGGAAGCAGATGTGATGATCACAACCACCGTTGAAACCTTCCTAGAGCCCGCCGTGATGTTTATTTGCCATGAAACCTGTTCATAAGGTCACACAAACACACACAAACACGGATGAATTGAAAACACAAATGTCGGCTTTTTCTAAAACTTGTGGCCCCCATGAAGTTTTCAACGGTAAGCATTCCATCCCCACCCTGTGGTCCACTTGAGACTTAGATCTGTCTCTTTTTTGGGCTCATATCCTAAAATGATCTGGAAAAATGGATGAACGGCGTGGATAATATCCATACATCACGTGGGCCGCACAAAAACCTGCCTGGACAGATTCCGTCCAGGCGGAGCGTGACACGAGGGGCAAGGCTAACTCAATCGAGACCGTTCCTGGTGGTTAACTATCTTCGTAACGACGCGTCCCTGGGCCCAACCCAAAAGACTTTTCGGGGGAGCTATTTGATACTCTGCTGCTTACGACGCTTGATACACGTGCACTCAAAATTTGTACATGTATAACATCATAACTCAAACTTAAAAAGATTAGAATGTTGAAACTACCATAGATAAGTTACCAACCAAAAATCGCCTGACTTCAGATTGATGGAGACTTATTTCTTGAAATAAAACCATTAAACGTCTACCAATCGGATATTAACACAATCAAATAAGTTTAATTTTTGGTTCAAGATGTCTAAATTTCTACTCATAATGTGGACAGTATTATCTGATTTAGTTGTATTCCATGTCAGTAGTTCCTACGTAATTTCTAAGTGACTGAGTATCAACCTTCACATCCTACCGAGTATAAAAAATTGTCTTTGTTAAAAAGAGAGAGACGTTGGAAAGAGAAATGGTGGCCGTATTGAATGCAAAAGGCCGCTTCGTATACACCGAGACAAAAAAGCATGTATAGCATGCCAGACCGAAGCCTCCACCATTTAATGCTCCTGCATTCTCCAACTTTTTCTCTTTTTGGACACGTTTCCTGACCTCTTGGTCAATCGAGGTCTAGTGCACTCGTGCCACGTGGCACACTGATCAGATCCGAACCGTCTATTTGGTAGATTAACACACATGTTTGGACTATATGACCAGGGTGTTTGGATGACTCGGATTCGGTAGCGATCTCTCACTACCGAGCACGGTACTGGTCGGTGCTGGAAAAAGCCCTTTCGGCCCTCCATGATTTACTAGTTTTATCCACGCCGTCCATCCACTTTTACACATTATTTTATGGCATGAAATAAAAAATGAGACATCCAATTTTCAAGTGGACCACACCGTAGGAAACAGTGATTGAACGCTCACCGTTAAAAACTTCTTGGGACAACAAAAGTTTTCGATCAAGCTGATATTTGTGTTTTACCTCCCTGTTCCGTGTGACCTAATCGACAGCTGGTCTGGCAAATAAATATTACAGTGGTCCATCGAAACCTTTTAACAGCAATTGTTCGATCATCATCTTTTTTTTTCTGCGGTGTGGTGCAACCGAGATTTGGATTTACCTGATTTTGGGATGATGCCCCCAAAATGAGCTGTAAAAATGAATGGACGGCGTGGATAAGATAAATATATCATGGTGGGCCCACAGAACTTTTCCAGCACCGATCAGTACTGACCTCGGTACTGGAGGAATCACTACCGAAGCCGGTCCCTGTTTAGATGACCCTTATTAAACAATCAACGGACTATAACAAAAGATGGCTCCACTCTGATCAGCGTAGAATGTGCCACGTGTATGGTAATGAACTCGATGGGGGTGAAATGCCGTACTTTCCTTTTGCCTTTTTGTATTTTTAATAGAAATTACATAAATAAATATTTTCGGATATTCTGACTCTTTTTTGGCCTCGGTCTCTGTCTCTCTGCCGCAAATCTGCGACAGTAATCCGGAGAGCACGCTCTTGTAAAATGTATTAAAATAATATGTGTGCTGATATGGTACTGGTACTACAGCTACTTATGTTGGTACCGGGATTCGAGTGGGGCCTACAAGATGTGAGACTCAGATCCGATCCGTCCATCATCTTCTTTTCTTCGTTGTCACCATAAAAACAAAAATTTATGATAATCAAAAGCTTAAATGGGCCTCAATGCAGTGAAAAAAAAATGTAAAACAATTACTAAAACGAACGCGAGTTGCCCGTGTCCCCGCCTATACGTGGGGCCCGCGATGTTTGTGAAAATTTCAATCAGTGGATCCAAAATTCAAGTGGGCCACATAGAAATAGTGAGGATTGAACGCTTGCCATTGAAAAATTCGTGGGCCCACATAGAACATTTGGACAGCACATAAACATCACGGTGGACTCGGGGACAGTTTCAACTGCAGGCATTTTCGGTTTCATTTTTGGGCTGATGTCGTCATATTAGCTGGCCAAACGGATGGACGGGGTGAATTACCTCGGTTCGACTAAAGCCATGGTGGGCCACACACAGGAAATTCACGTGGCGTGACCTGCCTTGATATTGGTTTGGTCTGATTACTTTTGTTATATGCCTTGATATTGGTGGGATGCATCTGATGAGTAGGTTGGATGGAATATACACGGCATGATGGGCTTTAAAATCCGGCCGGATCTTTTTATTGGTTAGACGTCCCCCCAACTTACTTCCTATGGTGTGGCCCATCCAATATTCCGTTCAGATTTATTTTTTCCCTCATATAATAAGATTGAAGGGCCCATTCTATGGAGGGAAAGGATCTGAGGCACGCATCGTCTGGGCCCCACAACATCTGGGTACCACCACAAGTAGTGGTGGTACCGGTACCATATGAGCGCGCCACTTAAAATAATGAGTTTCTTTTTGTCTTGCATGGCTGATATTTGAAGCTCCATGACTCTGGTCGGACTCCTGTCGGCCATCGAACAACGAAATCATCCCTATCTTTTAAGGGTTGTGATTCACCTGTCAGAGGTCTTTGCCAACGGAATACGTATCAGAGATCTGAGCCCTTTTTTTTTTTTTTTTTACACACGCGCACACACCCCACACACTCATGGAATTTCACCACCTGAACATATGAAGGACATACTTTTGTGGGGGATATCCATCAGATCAAGATCCTACGGTGGTGGTTAAAGACTCAGCTCAGGTGTTGTTTTTTTTTATACAAGTGATTAGATGCTACTGGAGTACCATAGGCTTACCGTACCGTGCTCTTTTTTCCAGACATCTTGGCATGTGTGGAGGATATCTGAGCCGTGCAAGAGGTTGGCCTCAGCAGGGATATCATGATAAACTCAGACCGATTCAATCAAGATTGGCTACACTGTAGAAATCAATGGACGGCTACTGATGAATGGTTTGGATTTATATACAGACATTCCACGTGCACACCATGCCTGGCTGTGGATAAAAAACGGAAAAGCGGGTACTATGAGGACTTGGAAGCCTACCATGGCGCATCACTCGCATTCGATTGGGCCCAGCCACATGATGGATGCTAGCATCATCTAAACCGTTCATTTGGTGGGACCCACAATAGATTAGCATTAAGCCGAAAATTTCAGAAACCCCAAAAATCAACGGGAAAAACGCCCCAATTAGGATGACTATTGGCATCCTACAACTTGGTGGTCAGGATCGTTCCGGCAAATTGGCGCTGGTTCGTTAGATGAACGGTGGGAATTATTTTCGGAGACGTGGCAGTGTGATTAATCAATTGGGACCGTCCGCCTAGTGGGATCTGTCAAACGAATGATCTGTGGTCCGAAATCATAACTATTAAACAATCACATCCGTCACTGTCTCACTCTTCCCATTGGATCTCAACCGTTGACAAGTTTTTGTTGTCTACGGTCACTGTTGAAAGCCACTGATCAGATAGCTAGGGTCATCTGATCCATGTGGGGTTTGGACCATTAGCCATCTACAGTAGTGGCGACTACATGGAGGGTCCCCATTGGTACATCACCCTGCCACGTGTACCATGGAGAGATGACTCTGCAAGAGGTTGGTCCACTTGAGCGTGGACCCGCCTTTTCTTAGCCAGCTCATATATGTGGCTACCTGACATACCGTTCATGGGTTCTAAATTGGCACGTGTACCGCTGTAGAGTTGCGTGTGGAGCTGGCAATCCTCGTGTGAAACATTACACGTGGAAGCTGGAACAACGGTATCCAAATCGTATACAACGCTTGTTTGACGCAGGGTGTAAAACATCGATCCTGTGGGGCCTACCATGTTGAATATGTAAATCAATTCCGTCAATGAGGTGGGAAAAATTATTTTAACTGTATATAACAAATAACAGATTGATAAAATACTTGGATTAGACACAAAAACGGGAACAATCTAAAATTCCTCCGAAAACTTATAATTTCAATTGACGTGGCCCACCTGACTTTTGGATCAGGAAGAAATTTCTGTATTCACTACATCCGGTTGATTTTCATCTGATTAACAGGTTTGATGAAAGATACGAACTATGGTAGCCATATCCACAAACCGATGGTTGGCATCCCATACACATTGTTCTTTGGGGTGTGGCCCACCTAATTGGTGGATCTGAATGATTTATTTTTTACAGTACGTATAAACGAGCATAGAACCTTTTTTACAGAATGGATGTCACATATACAACATTATGGGCCCCACAATGATTGGGTGTTTGACGCGGTGCGTGAAGCAGGTGTTGTGGGGGAATCCGGTCCGGAAAATTGTAGTCCTGTTATGAAAAAAGCTGGTCCAAAATGTAAGGGTTTGTTTGGCGTTCTTGATTCAGAAAACATGGAGTGGTGGATTAAAGCTTGCACGGTCAGAGAAGGGGTGGCCCACCATGTTTCGTGACAGTGGTCGGTTGGATGGTACACGTGGAAATGACACACACTATTTTGTTATGCGCACGTTCCAGGGGTACTGTAAAACCATTGATACACTGGCTGTGTATGGTCATCCATAAACACGCACACCGCTTCTCTATACATCCAATGCACATCCCAAACCGTCCAAACCGTGGACCCCATATTAATGAAGGAAAGTACCAAAATCAGATTATTTGGAGGATCATATCGTCCAATTATTAGATATTCCGTTTGCTGATATTTTAAATCTTTGGCTACCAATCAGATAGTTGGAACCACCAGTCAGTGTATTTCCAGGATCTTGATCCTTTCACAATGGGGTCGACCATTTGGACGACTTCGATTAGGTTATGTATGATAGATCCACAAGATGAGTGTGCATGTGTATGGATCCGTTATAGTCCGCCAGTATATCGTATAACACATCTCACAGCAGGAGAAAGGATAAGAAGTGGGATTTGTTTTGGGAAAACAACCAGTGGGATTCGTTGGGGCTGTCTGTTTATTATTGTCTGTGGGTGCGTCCAAGACCTGAATACATCCTCGCCGTCGATTGTGTTTACAGAAAATTTGGCATGTATATAAGAAATCCGAGCCGTTGAAAAGTTATTCCCCGATTTGAAGATCATGGATATAAAAATAGGCCAATCCATTCATCTGGTGGGGCCCACATTAGAGAACAATGAACAGACAATCCCTGCAAGCTAAGGCTCATGTATATTTTAGCCAATATAAGCCTTTGGAATACCTGATTGATGGACCGGCTTGATTATTGAGACCTATAATCTTCAAGTTGGGGCCTGATTTTTTAGCGGTTTGGATGTCTTACAAATGCAACGGCTTGGATGTCTTACACCGTCTCCTGGGAAGTTCCTATGTGCTCAGAAGTTAAGTGAGGCCCATCGTGATATTTTTAAGAAATCTACTCTATCCATCTGTTTTGTCCCCTCATTTTAGGAAATGGGGCCAAAACTTAGGCCGATACAAAGCTCAATTGGGCCACATGAGAGGAAATGGTGAGGATTAAACAACCACCGACTGTCAATCAGCGTCCCTGCACCTTCTAGGCACTTGCCATTCAGACGTGGAAACCAGCCACGTATACAAGATCCAAAAGCCGCTCGCTAGTGGGGCTCCGGTCTGTGGATGACTCATCTAAAGAACAATGCTGATCTAATAATTCAGTGGGCCACCACACATAGACGCGTGCGACGCATAAAAGGAAGATTCACTTTGGGCCCTTCCTTTTGCATCACACTGGCATGAATTGCTTGGCGTTTCGCCCCTTAACAGGTGTATCCATAGCATCGTTAACGGTTGTATTATATAAATAACTGGACTTCCAATAAAATGTGGAATCCAGCTATTTTTATTAGGAATTAGTATTCCAACCAAAGGTTTTAAATCAATGTATCATTTACTACATCGCTTGCCACTAATAGTGTTATTTATTTATTTATTTTTAAATTCCAATTGATTTTATTGGCATGCACTCACTAATATTTTCAAGCTGTCAGTTTGAATGCACATAAAGTTATATATTATATATGTTATATTACATTAATGGTATGTTTAGTTTTTTAATTACAATAGTAATTGATTTAAAAATGGATGATGATTACTTACATCTATGATTATGTGTTGATATTACTTATGTTTGACTTGAAAAGATAATAATGACTCATTTATATTAAATTATATTAGAAATGAAAAAACTAAATAAATCTTTAAGGGCCCATTTGGATACCACCAAATGAGCTAATTTTTCTACTTATAGCAGTAAATAAGTAACTTATTTAAGATAATTTTAGTTTAAGGTTAATTATAAGTAACTTTTTTACTTAAAATTATTTAATCACTTCAACTTAATAATTAGAAACCAAGATAAGCTATATAAGGCATGAAAATAGATAGATTATGTAGAAATTGTATTTTCTGATTACAAGTTTTGTCTATCATACGTGGGAATCTTAAATAAGATAGGCTATAAATTCAAATTATTAAAAATTAGATTTAGTTATTAAGAGGAAAATGAGGAGGTTGATGTAAATCAAGTGACTGTCTTTTAATTTTGTAAATCTATTTATAACCCACTAAGTTCTTACCACAATGTGGAAACAAAGTCCAGGTGCCCTACTTATGGATGGCCTTGAACTCAAGGACCATAGCCACACACACCAGTCAGCAGACTTTAATCCAGAGTGTAGTAGGTAGGCTCAAACGGCGCAAGGTTGACCTGAAGAGCAATGGGAAGTGGATATTTGTTTGCAATAAATGCCTTTTGTTTAAAAATGTCATCTTTCCCTAAAGGGCAATACCCTTTCATCTCTTTGTTGCTGCTGGACTCGTTCCACACCGCTCATCTTCTATTCAGAGACATGCCGACGCGCAATTTCCTTCTTTTCTCGGCGACTGGTTCTACGCCTCACTCCCGATCGTATTGGCTCCTTTTTCCTACGGCCATTCTTAGTATTCGGATCCTAACCGTCCATACTTTGGTCAGACATCTGTTTTTGCACTGCTCCGTCTGCGACCAACCATCCTCGCCGATTGTTCTGTCATCAACACCACCGACGGTGTTCGACTCGGCTTCACCAGCCCGCTATTAGTAGAAACGCTTGGTTTTGGCATCACTGCTTGATCTTGGTCCCTGATCTTCTCCTTTGATCACCATCAGTCCTAGATACTCTCTACTTTGGTATCACTTTTAATTAAAATAAAAAAATTATACAAGGGCTGAGGTTCGAACCCTGAATTATTTTTTATTTTTATTTTTAAAAGGAAAAGCTGAGGTTTAAACCCTCACTCTCAAGTAATCATGCCATGCAACAAACTGGCCCACCATTGCATGTAACTTTTTCTGTGACCATTTAAATACTTATTGGGTTTTAAATGCCATTATTATCTTAAATATAACTTCCTAAATTTATTAAATATTGAGTTGAATCGGATAAAATATTAGTCTTCGAGTCTACCCGCCCCAGATGAACATCGAATGGAGTCAGGGTTTCGAGTTTTTAAACTATAGTTGTGATATATATATATATATGGTCTAAAATTTCAACATAACACTAATTGAGAACAATTTAAATGTAGATTCTTGTGTTAGTTTTCTGCCATTTAATAAATGGCCAACTTAAGCATTGCAAGGTTGTGTGGCAATCCAGGCCATTCAAATGACTGACTCGGGATCAGCCAGATCCTAATCCACTCAGACAAGTCGCACAAGACTCACGTCACTCATCCAAGTCTTTAAACCATGTAGTTGCTGCAATAGGGTTCGACCTGAGCAATGAATGGCCCATCGTTTAATTGGGCCTAAAATGAGGCCTGTTCATGGTCCATCAGAAGCCGGGCACTCAATACAGGCGAAATCCACCCACTTAAGTTATATGCCGACCCGTTCCCAGGCTTGGATCAGAGCTTAATAGAAAACTTGGCTGAAACCATCTTAGGGCCTGATGCAGGCCCAGGCCAACTAAGGGAGCTATATCACACGCCCAAGCCAACCGATATTGGGCCAAGGCCCAATACCAGATTTGCTGATATTTGCTATATATAGGTTTCACCCTCCAACCATGCCTTCCCATAAAACTAGGGCTTGGTGTGAACCATTTAGTCTCAAAAACTGCTACGGCTGCTAAATACACACATCATTTTTTACGTTTGGCTGCTACGCCAGTCCAGAGAATGAGATGAAACAAATGGCCCACCTTAACACCATCAAGTTTTGCTGCATCAATGGTAAGATATCTGGCTAAGTTTTAAGGGATGATATCCCAGAAGTAATGTCTACCATTAAATTGCTCACTGTTACATGATCAAATGACTGTAAAAGGTCCACTTAAAAAGAATTCAAGACAATGACAGGGGATTCCAAGCTTCCATCCTCCCCATCTTTCCCAACATTATTCCTACTTCCCACAGAGAATTACAAAAAATATATGTAATCGGTTTTCATGATGCAACATGCACTGCCAAACGGCCCATTTCCGAACCAACGTCCTTTGTCTTTCTGCTGACTCCTGCTCTTGTTGCCTTCATTCTCTCTCCTTTCCTCACCTTATTAGCGGCGTCTCCATACTGTCCTTGTATGCCACTGCTTGCCTTGCACTTCTCCCTCTCATTCTTTCCTACCTCGGTTTTCTTCCCAGCTTGGGAAACCCAACTCCGAGTCCCCATCTCATTGATATCATCCGATCCATCCATCGGGGTCTGACGGTTAACGTTGGCTTCTGATGCGCCATGACAGTTGGTAGCTTCCTGAGTTTGTGGCTGAGCAGTGTTAACAGAGTCAGAAGCAGAGTGGGGACCTTGTTGTTTCACATTCTTTGAAAATGGTTGGGAGTTGTCTGGCGCTGAAGCTGTGCTTCCTGGACTCATGGACTTACTACGGGATTTTGGAGATTTTGTATGAGCTATAACAGCCTGAAAATAAGATAATGGATGGTATTGGCCATTGGCACTAAATCATGTGATTGATGCATGTCTGTGAGGGGGCCAGTTAATCTTGCTCACAGGTGTGTGCCCATGTGTGGTTCGCATGCATGCACTCACCAACTATACATGTGGCATGCACAATGCAAGTAACTTAAATCGCGCATGTAACTCAATTAAACCGTCCAAATTGTTGGGTCCACCATGGATAGGTTGGATGATCCTAACCTCATATTATATACATATGTTTGTTAAATTTGGACCCTCGATTATTTTTTTAGCATCCACCAGATGTCCACTGATTAGCAAGTCAGGACACATTTCAATGCAATTTTTTTTAATCTATTAGTTAAAATAATTTTACAGATCTATGTCAGCAAAAATCTTGTCTAAAATCCACCTTGTCCTACTCCCCACTATAGTTGCATGAAGTGTGAAGCAAAGAGGCAACAGATTCAGTTGTGGGAGCAAGGAAGTGTTTGTTTCAAAATGTTTCGGGTATAAACAGGTGTGAAGCGCAATTTGAAGTGGGAGAGGCACCTGGTTAGAAGGATCGTGCAACTAAGCTCCCCACATTTGCATCCTTGTCTGACACAGTCAGACACGTGAAGTTACAAATGTGTGAAACATCCTTGCTTGACGCCCAAGCAGATTTCAGTGTATGAGTGCAGGAAATGTCAATTCTTAAAATGCCAGCAAGCAGGAGAGGCCATGAAGCATCTTTCACAAAATAAGTTGTCATCATCGTCATCTAAGCCTTATCCCAACTAACTGGGGTCAGCCAAAAATATCCTGTTGCGCTGTCAGGATTCATGATAAAAGTTGTGGCATGTAGGCATGCAGAACAGCCACTATATACATGGCATATATGTACCCCAATCCAGACCATTCAAGCCATTGTCCCCACTACATCTGAAATGAGAAATCGTCAACAGTCGAAATTCCACAAACAGCTTTACATTATTCCGAGAGGTTAGGATCATCCACCAATTTGGACAGCTTGGATTGAGGTATGTGTATGCCACGTGTGGACTGGCAGCGTCTGTACATATGGATGGTCACATGACGCCAGGTTATCAAATAACTCAACATTCTATGGTAAGGATCTTGACGCAGGGGAGGACGTGAGGTCGAGCACCGTCTTCCTCAAGAGGATAACTATTCCGAATCCACGGAACTTCTCTGGACTCCTCACAGAGACTTCTCGAATCCACGAGGAAAGAAAGCAGAAAATAGAAATAAATTCTAATAAATTTGAAATTGATTGATGAATAATTAAAATCGAGTTTACAACCCTTTAAATAAGGGTATCAAGCAATGGGAAAGAAATCATAATCAAACTACAACTCAAACTCCTAGAATCCGCGACTTACTATAAATAGTAAACTTACTATTTATAGACGGTCGTGATGTCTACTAGTGCGCAAGGTTTTCGGCCAAAAATAGTAAGTGTCCTATTTGGCTTCACCAAACCGTTCCCCTAATTATTCTAAGCTCTTTTCACGTTGGGCGCAACTCCTAAAGCCCAACGGATGAAGAGTTACAATCAAACTAAAACTTACTATTTATAGTAAAAACGAAATTAAAACAGGGAAACGACCGTCAATCAAGGGGTTTTTCGCAATTCCGGGCGGCGCAACCCGGCGTAGGGTTGGTTGGCTAAAGTAGCTCGTTCTACCCCAAAATCATATATTTTACGCGCTAACTCCTTCCGGATTGCGAGATACGCCCGATCTAAGGTCCGATGGTCGGGATCACTTCTGTCGTCCTTTTCTTTTCCATCTTGGCCATGAAACTGTCCGCGACCCGCTCTACATCAGTCCCCTCCACTTCAAAAGAACTCGTCCTCGAGTTCTCATCATGCGCTGGTTCATGATACTCGAACAAGTCCGCGACGTTAAAAGTCCGTGAGATCGCCATGTCATCTGGAAGATCAACAACATAAGCGTTGTCATTGATCTTTCGGATGATTGGTACCGGTCCAATCTTTTTATTCTTCAAATTGTTGTACGCAAATCGTTCTTTGCGCAGATGGACCATTACTTGGTCACCCACTTCGAACACTTTTTGTCGCCGATGTTTGTCGGCTTGCTCCTTGTATTTTTCGTTCGAGGCATGTAACTTGGTTTGTACTTCCGCATGAATGCCCATGATCTTGTCAGCCATATGTTCCGCTGCAATGCTCATGCCTGGGAGCTTGGGCAGAGGGACCAAGTCTAGTGTGTGGCGAGGGACTCGTCCATAAATAACTTGGAACGGGGATTTTCCTGTCGAGCGGTTCACCATGTTGTTGAATGCAAACTCCGCTTGAGACAAAGCCAAATCCCACTGCTTCGGTTTTTCTCCTGAAATACATCGAAGGAGGTTTCCCAACGTGCGATTCACAACCTCGGTTTGCCCATCAGTCTGTGGGTGGTAGACCTGAAGTCGTGTATCGAATCGAGTCCACAAAGTCCGCCAAAAGTGGCTTATGAACTTCGTGTCACGGTCAGAAGTAATAGTCTTAGGAACCCCATGTAGCCGCACAATTTCTCTGAAGAATAGATTCGCCACGTGTGTTGCATCGAGAGTCTTCTTGCATGGAATAAAGTGCGCCATCTTGGAGAAACGATCTACTACCACGAACACCGAATCCATGCCACGTTGTGTTCGTGGGAGACCAAGCACGAAGTCCATAGATAAATTCTCCCAAGGGCCGTCAGACACGGGTAACGGGGTTTAGAGGCCCGTATTATGATATTACCCCTTAGAGGTCTAACAAATATAACAACGTTGGACTGCCTTTCTCACATTACATACCAATTGCGGCCAGTAATACCGTTCTTCCACAAGAGCTCACACTGAGGCCACCTCCATGTAGCTCTTGGATTATCTGTTCCCTTAGCGAACTGTTTGGGATGCACAATCGATTTCCCTTGAAAAGGAACCCGTCTTGCATATGTAAGTCATCGGGGTGACCTTCTTGGCATCTAACCCATGCGTCCTTGAAGTCGTCGTCATCGGCATATATGTCTTTGAGGCGCTCGAACCCGACAACCTCATTGCTCATGGTGACTAACAAAGTTACGCGGCGACTCAGTGCATCAGCTACCTTGTTCTGTTGCCCTGACTTATGTTTTAGTACGAACGTGAATTCCTGCAAAAACGAGATCCACCTAGCATGCACACGGTTAATGTTAGCTTGACTATTAATGAATTTGAGAGCTTGATGGTCCGGGTAAAGTATGAATTCCCTTTGAATCAAATAATGTCGCGTGCTTGGACCACCGCGTATAACTCGATCTCATATGTAGACCACTTCTTACGTGCATCGCTAAGTTTCTCGCTGTAGAAGGCTACCGGCCTACCTTCTTGAGACAAAACTCCCCCAATTCCGACATATGAGGCATCACATTCGACTTCAAACAGTGTGTCGAAGTTAGTCTGCACTTGATTTCGGCAAAGCTCTGTCGGCTTCGTCAGTCCACACCCCTTCTTCATGCAATCTTTGATTGGTGACACAATGGTATGAAATTTTTCACGAACCGACGATAGAATGTCGCCAGTCCATGAAAACTTCGCACTTCGTGAATATTTGTAGGAACCGGCCATTCTCTGATTGCCTTCACCTTTTCCTCATCCACCCGAATGCCCGTGGATGTGACAACAAAACCCAGAAACAATAGGCTATCAGTCATGAAGCTGCACTTTTTTAAATTGAGATACAGTTTATTTTTAGTGAGCACTTGAAGGACCTTCTTGAGGTGTTCCATATGGGTGGTTTCGTCTTGACTGTATATCAAAATATCATCGAAGTAAACCACAACGAACCGCCCAATGAAAGGTTTCAGAACTTGGTTCATCAATCTCATAAATGTGCTAGGCGCATTCGAAAGCCCAAAGGGCATGACCATCCATTCGTATAATCCTTCCTTGGTTTTAAAGGCTGTTTTCCACTCATCACCCGACCGTATTCGAATCTGATGGTAGCCGCTCCTTGGCCTAACATGGGGTGATGCACCTAGTGGGCGAGGGAGATTTTACGGATATCGTCTAACCGTGGTATAGGAAACCTGTATTTTATGGTGATTTTGTTGATGGCTCGGCTGTCAACACACATGCGCCAACTCCCATCTTTCTTTGGAGTTAATAGAGCTGGTACAGCACATGGACTCATGCTCTCTCGAATAAGACCCTTACGGATCAACTCCTCTACTTGCCCCTGCAGAATCTCGCACTCATTCGGACTCATTCGATAATGGGGACGATTCGGTAAACTGGACCCAGGGACAAAGTCGATATGGTGTTGGATATCCCGCATGGGGGGTAACCCATCGGGAAGGTCATCGGGCCAGATTTCTTTGAATTCATGTAGCAGGGGCCTTAGTATTTCAGGGATGTTGGTAGGCTCGAGTTCTTCCCCTTTTACAATTAATGCATAAGTCTGTCCTGTTTCCTTTGATTCTTCCACGAAGTCCCGTATGGTTAAGAGAAAACGGCCCTCCACTTTAGAAGTTTCAGGTGGTCCCTCTGGATCCATAGGGGCCAATATGGTCTTTCGGCCGTCCTTGACGAAGATATATATATTATCTCGCCCTTTATGAGTGGCATCACGGTCAGATTGTCAGGGCTGACCGAGTAGTATGTGACATGCTTCCATGTCGACCACATCGCATACTACTTCATCCTTATAATGTTTGCCAATTGAAAAGGATATGGTGCACCGTTCAGTTACCTTTGTTTCGCTGACCTTCTTGATCCAACCGATTGTATATGGAGAGGGATGACGCTCCGTTTTCAATTGTAATTTTTCCACCATGACCTTGGAGACGATGTTCTCGCTACTCCCACTATCAATGATCACGTTGCAAACCTTTCGATTCACCGTACACCTAGTGCGGAAGATGTTATGCCGTTGTGGATGCACTTCTTTTCTTGGTGCATATAATAGTCGCCTCATGACCAGCGACTCGCCGTGATCTCCGAACCCAACTCGAATCATCCGCCTCGCCCCGGTGGTATGCTCTGTTTCTTCAATATCCGGATCTTCATAAGCGTTATCGACTACCATCATTGATGGCGAGGTTTGCCACTTTTCGCCGGGACAAGTATTTGATAGGTGGCCTGGTTGGCCACCGATAGCAATTATCGGGCCTTGGCCGAGCATAGGGGTTCGGAATTCTACTTGGAGCAGCAGTCGATACGCCCTTTGGGGTCTAGCTTGCCCACTTCCCGATCTCGGTTCTCAAACGTAGGAGGTTGAGTGCGTGCTCCTACGGCCTCCTTCCCCTTAGGCTGTGCAGTTCCCTGGGGCAGACCTGCCACAGGAATCCTTGCAGTAGGATCGGTCCGTGTGTTAGGACGTTCAAGGATCGCATCATTCATCGTCCAGACGGACTGCATCTTGACCCGATCCTGGATAGCCATACGCAATCCACCGTTGAATCGGGCGACTTGCGGCGATTCAGTCTCGACCTTATCTTACACACAAAGTAAAATTCTTCTGCGTATTCTCTCACCGACCGACTACCCGTCGACAATTTTGGTATTGTTGGAATAATACCGATCGTAATCGCTAGGAGGAATCGGGCATGTAGTAGCTTCATCCGTTGCCAGTGCGGATTGGTGCTTTCATCTGGTTGGAGTTGTTCCCACCAAGCCGAAGCTCCTCCTTTCAACTTGTAGGCCACAAGCTTGACCTTCTTTACTTCGGGGATGTCCATGTAGTCAAAAAATCGCTCAACTTCATAAAGCCAATCGAGGAAATCCTCAATGTGTAATTGGCCATTAAGCTAGGAATATCAACCCTCATCTTGAATTCTCGATCCGTCGATCTACTCGATCGCCGCCATGTCCGGGGTGTTGGAAGAGTATATCGTCGATTTCCTCCTCACCGGAGCCCCCTTCCTGGAATGACCCTTGGATGCACGGTCGGTACTGCGATCAGGGCGATTAATTTGGGGTGGATGATTGACACCAGAACACGGAGTTGCCTTAGGTTTTCGGCAAGAGATCCGCTATGCGGTCGATGGAAGCTCACCCTGCATGGCTTCCGATTCTCTCGCGCTACTCGAAAGCCGCCCGTTAAAGGTAAATTCCCCGGAGCACCGCCCATGGGATTGTTGCCGACCCGTTAAAAGCCATCAATCCGAGGAGAAACCTCGCTTTGATACCAAACTGACGCAGGGGAGGACGTGAGGTCGACCACCGTCTTCCTCAAGAGGATAACTATTCCAAATCCACAAAACTTCTCTGGACTCTTTACAGAGACTTCTCGAATCCACGAGGAAAGAAAGCAGAAAATAGAAATAAATTCTAATAAATTTGAAATTGATTGATAAATAATTAAAAACGAGTTCACAACCCTTTAAATAAGGGTATCAAGCAATGGGAAAGAAATCAGAATCAAACTACAACTCAAACTCCTAGAATCTGCGACTTACTATAAATAGTAAACTTACTATTTATAGACAGTCGTGATGTCTACTAGTGCGCAAAGTTTTCGGCCAAAAATAGTAAGTGTCCTATTTGGCTTCACCAAACCGTTCCCCTAATTATTCTAAGCTCTTTTCACGTTGGGCGCAACTCCTAAAGCCCAACGGATGAAGAGTTACAATCAAACTAAAACTTACTATTTATAGTAAAAACGAAATTAAAACAGGGAAACGACCGTCAATCAAGGGGTTTTTCGCAATTCCGGGCGGCGCAACCCGGCGTAGCTGGGTTGGTTGGCTAAAGTAGCTCGTTCTACCCCAAAATCATATATTTTACGTCAGCTAACTCCTTCCGGATTGCGAGATACGCCCGATCTAAGGTCCGATGGTCCGGATCACTTCTGTCGTCGACCGGGCCTTTTCTGATCCATCTTGGCCATGAAACTGTCCGCGACCCGCTCTACATCAGATCTCCATACACTATCATGAGCAAAGATGGTGCTCATCCCCCAACTTCTGCTTATAGAAACCCTATGAACTCTAAAATTATAACTATGAAATCCATACCTTTTTGCCATTAGAGCTTTGTGGTGCTGCTTCATGATAGAAAGAAGGCATGGGTGTTGCTTTGAAGTTAAGGCTTCTTCGAAACTGTTTCATCTTGGCTTCCATCTCTTCCTGCATGTACAATAACAATTAACCAATCAGGCACCATCCCAAAGGATGAAGAGCACAACCATGTATCAGGTCATAATGGTGAGGATCCGATTCCTAGATGGTCCAAGATAGCAGCAGATGTGGTAGATCATCACCATCGTCATCATAGCCTTGTCCCAGCTGGCCCCAGATATCAGTGGATATCATCCAGGACAGATACAGCTGATATCTTAGCCAGAATTTTCTTATTAGGAACTCAGATCTTGGAAAATTCGTCAGCCATTGTTACTGTTATTGACTGAAATTTCTGGAAGAAAAAGTTCCATTCACCACAACCTTGTCCTAGCTATTTATAATACTGTAATGGTATTTATGAAAATCTATCCAATTTACTATAAACCAATCGGGCACCATCCCACAAAATGATGGGCACAACCATGTGATTGGGTCATAACGGTAAGGATCCAATTCCAAGATGGTCCAAGATATCAGCAGATGTCGTAGATCATCACCATCGTCATCATAGCCTTGTTCCAGCTTGCCCAAGATATCAGTGGATATCATCCAGGGCACAGCCGATATCTCAGCCAGAAATTTCTCAGGAGTTGGGAACTCAGATCTTGGAAAACTCATCGGCCATTTTTATTGTTATTGACCGAAATTTCTGGAAGAAAAAGTTCCATTCACCGTAACCTCATCCAAGCTATTTATGATACTGTAATGTTATTACAAATCTATTCAATTTACTATAAAAAGTAATATACAAAAGGCCAAGTTTGGGTGCACAAAATACCATGGAATTTCATGATATTTTGCTTCAAACAATGATACAGATAATGTCCCTACAAACCTGTGTTCTTGCTTGGATCTGATTCATCTCAGCCTCCTTAGCATGCTGCTTTTCTTCCAACTTCAGGTAGAACTGAATAGGATGAATTGCAGAAACAATTGGGTAAGCCATTCTGGGTCTATCACATGAAGCAAATATCAAATGAAAAGAACAAGACAATTGCTTGCCTGTCTCCTCTTTTCTGCTCTTTCACTGCTTTTGAAATTGAAGATCACACCACTTGACTTTAAGTCTGACTTAGCCGAAGTTGTAATGTGCTTTGGCCTACATGAACAAGTCGTCAATAGAAGGTCAAAATGAAGAGATCAGAATGGAAATTTATCTGTAATTTAGCTTATAAAACCTGCTAGCAGATCGACGTCCTTCCAATTCAGCCTTTTCAGCTGCAGCTTGAGGGACCATACTGACTCTCTTCGCCTTTAGATCCTTGTCTCTGATAAAGATTCATTTGCACAGTGCAACGAGACAACCATTTCTAGTAAGTAACATAGAAACATATATACTTGACATTGCATGGCAGTTTGAACTCTGAAAAACAAAAGAAAAAAAAAAAAGAGAGAAAGAAGAAAAGCAGTACCTTTTATTTTCTTGATTCAATTTCGCCTTTGCATTTTCAGAATCCTGCATGGGAAATAGATCAATCACTACCTAGAGACAAAAGAAGAATGTTTAGAACATAAGTGACAAGGACACTCAGTTATAAATTTGGCAGGTCAGAAACTCAAGTCAGGCACACTTGTCAGATGTGTGACACAGCCTTCATTGTCGTCATCCTCATCTAAGCCTTATCCAGGCATGGCATGGGCATGTGTGGGTAGAGACAAGCAAAGTCATAAAATTAAATTTACATATCAAGATATTGGGTTTTTTTACAGTTACCATGTCTAAGTAATGTAGTTTGCAGCTTGGATTACAATAAATAATTTCAAAAAAAAAAAAAAAAGGTAATTCTTATCAGATAGTTCCAGATCGAGTGTTCTACCTCTGGTTTCACACTTTTCTGTAGAGTACATGAAGTGGGTGGAACCTTCAAAGGCAACCGCCTCTCTGTTTTAGTTCTCAACAGACTCTCTCTGTCCACCTTCCTTGGGGTTTTGCCGAAAGCCTTAATGGAAGAGAGAGAAGCTGTTTCATTTAAAATCTTCCTAGGAATCTGAGCACCAGGAACCTGAGTATGTGCTTTGGGTTTATTAGTTTTCTGTTCTATTGTCACCTTTACCTAGAAACAAAGATTTCAAGAAGCATAAGAATAAACTGAACATAAGCTCCACAGGCATAAAATCATATTCTGCAATTCAAAGCATGCATTCCCTTGTTCAGCTTCCTCAAAAGAAATGTTTGTGAAGAAAGAATTTAAAATGGAACTAATGATAAAAAGGTGAAAAAATTACATCCGTGCATGAGAGAAAATATCAGTAAGGGAAACAAAATAAGCTTAAAAGAGAACATTGGAAAGGGAATAAAGTTGAGCAATCTCACATTAAGAGGCAGTTTCTGTGGTTTTTTCGAACTAGGAGCTTTATCCATTTCAGTCGTAGAATTCTTCACTAACTGATCTGTCTTCTTAAGTAATCCATCTGCATTTTCAACTTGATTTGAAACACTATGTTCTATTTCTAACTTTGAATTGTCTACTTCATCTGTACGCTTCTGTTCTACCTCTGTTTTTGAAAATTCAGCTTCACTTTCAAGCTTCCATTCTGGTTCTATTTTTAAATCATTATTGAATAATAGTGAGGTACCACATCCGAATTGAGTTTTAAATATTTCACCAGGTTCTACCTCTTGAGTATCATCGTCCAGCACTGTATCGGCATTACTGATTTTGGGGCCCATCTGAAATTCATTAGGTGAAATGAGTTCTCCCTCTCTTTCACAATCCATGACCTCGCATTCATGTTCATCTGAGCCATCAGGTGTTTCATCATAGTGAGTATAATGGGTTTCTTCATTACCGTTATCCTCAAAATCTTCAACATAATTCATGTGTTCCAGGATGTCGTTTTCAGCAGTTTGGTATTCGGTGCCATCTCGGCACTGGGCGTAAAGGGTTGCTTCATTATCATTACCTTCAAAATCCTCCATATAATTAATGTCATCCAGGATATCATTTTCAGCACTTTGGCATCCCATCCCATTTTGGCACTCAGATGAAGCAGCTTGATGCAAAAGAGCCTTTCTCTTGAAATGAGCTTCAAAATAAGCTTTCTTCTCAATAACTGAACCTGGCCTTGAGTATTTCTTCACCTCCTCTAGATACCTGTTGTGAGAGAAGGATGATCTCCTTTCCCAAGATAAGGATTCTTCTTCAAACCTTCCAAATGATATGGAACCAGTGGGCAAGCAGTCCCCCTGCCAATGATCAATTACCAAATTATAAAGGAACGAGCAAGTGATCAAAGTGTCAAAAAGATGGGAATTAGCTAGGTTTCTCATAAAACAATTACTTGGCATGACTACTATCTGAAGTTGTTTTTGGAAAATCCCAGTGCTATTGAAGTATTTATGGAAGACTGAACTCATCAGTGTGTGTTGTGTCTGTCTTGTGTGTGTGAATTGGCATCTATTTGAAACGTGGGTGTGTGGATGGGAATGCAATTCTTGTGCATGTTTGTATGCGCCTGTATTTCTGTGGAAGTCAGGGATTTTCCATTTAACCGCCTGCCCTTTTAGATATGGACTGAAAACTGCCTACTTTTAAAGTATTTAAAAGTAAACCACCTACCTTTTGCAAATTTGGTGGTAAAAAAACGCTGCTTTGACTTTGACTGACAATGCATGACAGAAAAGCACTTTTAACGTGTGAAAAAGTCGGATTTGCCCCTCATGACCTCCTGTTTTCATAGTTATACTCCGTTTCAATGGTTGACGTGATGTTGGGTGTGCGGAAGTTTCAATGGGGCCCACCGTGATGTATGTGTTTGATCAATGCCGTCCATCCATTTTGCCAGCTCATTTTAGGCCAAGAGCCCAAAAAATGAAGCATAACCGAAGTGCAGGTGCACCACACCACAGGAAATGGTAGTGACTGAATGCCCATTGTTGAAACACTGAGCCGAAAAATCCCTGTTTTTTTTTTCCATAAAAATGGACTGCCTCAATTGGTTAGTGATAATCTGTGATTGATCCCTTGAATTGTATAATTCCTCTATCCTAGCACTAAAGAGCGTTTTGTTAGATCTATGGAGAGCATACCCTCCCCCCCAAAGAAAAAAGAATAAAAAATGCTCCTGTATTAATCACCCTCAGTGAGGAGTTTTGAACACGAGACCTCCCGCTCTAATATCAATTTGATGAAGGACAATTAACCACTTGCTCTAAAAGCTTGAACTGTTAAAGCATGGCGAATTAATCCCTTTATCTCATAGCCCAGGACCCACATCTCATAAGTTAGGACCTCGGTCGAATCCCCCTCGTGGGCCCCAAATCACATGAGTACCGCCTCACACGAGCCACCCACCTCACACGAGTGGTGCCCGCCTTACACAAGCCACCCGCCTCACACATGCCACCCACCCTAAGTGTGCCCCTGTATCCCACAGGCAACCCCACTCGAGCCCGGTGTGAAAATGCCCCTGCATTACTTTCTCATCAGGTCATGCATAAGTTAAGTTGAACACAACCATTCGTGAAATCGTCCACCATTCTCAAACAAGCATGGCCAAACCAATAGCTGGACTGATCTTGTTCCAGGTTGAAGCATGATTCTTGTGAGTCCCATTTACTGAATGGCCCAGATCTCCCACACGTGTGACAAGGCCACCTTCCCCACTCCAACCCCGACTTGTGAGAGTCGTGACACCTCCAACAGCGGGGTAGACTCCCATGTTAGTTTCCCACCATTCAAAGAATGGTGGTGACTCTTCAAGCCTACGCATGAAATAGTTTTACGGAATCTATACCATCCAAATAGCTGGAAAAAACTATGAAGGAGCGTAAAGGAAAAATTGACCATCTGATCTTTCCATTTAAATTTGGAAAACTCACTATTTCACTGATTGGATGGTTATGATCTCTTGTTCAGGGCATAATTTTATAAATATGACGCATAGAAAACAGGACCCACAATTTATATGGTCAGGATAGTTTTGTATACAGTGCTGAAGGTGAGGAAAATGAGTCACCACCATTTTCAAAATGGTCGTAAACAAACATGGGAACCTAGTGACTCCAGTGGCAGATCTGAAATAGTGGTAACAAATGACTAATGGGCATTTTTGGGTTTCTAAAAATATGGTTCCTCATACGTATAGCTAGACAACGGAAGACAATGGCATCGAGATGTATAACGGTGCAAGAAGTAGGTGGTTTACTTTAAATATTTTAAAAGTAGGTAGTTTCAGTCCTTATAGCTCAAAGGCCAGACCTGTCATGAATGGCACTGTTGAGATTTCCAACCCACACAGAAGATAAGAATGTTACATTCTCAGTAACAGACCAACAAAAGTCAAAAGGAGGAGGACTTCTCTATTAGAACTGGACTTCTCTAAAACAAACTCCATGAGAGACCACAATTTCATGGATACTAGAGGAAAAAAAGGTCTAGAAAACCCTCCCTAGAGACTAGTGAGAGAAGTATCCCATGCATGCATACCATACTGTGCCTCCAATTTCATTGTGAGAAGATCCATGTAACAAGAAGCCAGTAGGCCATGCACAAAGAGTTGTGCAATGAGGATTTTTATGGTCCATCGCCACAAACCAAGACAAATTTGTCAACCCTCACCACCATAAAGTGTGATAAGACAGTCAGATGGATCAAGCCCATCCAACCATCTAATGTTCCCTCCCTTCAATGGTCCACAGCACAAAAACCAGTCCAGTCAGATGACCCTAGCATCATCCAATCGGTGTCGATCAAACAGAGGTTAAGAAGCAAAAACAGTGAAGGTTCCCAATTCAACAGGGGAAAAAAAAAATCAGACAGTGAGAATCATCTGATCATTACAGGAGTCACACTGCGAGAAAATCCAATGCAAGGTCTACTGGATGAAGGGTCCCAGTTAACCAACAGTACCATATATATTGGTCCACTGCAACAGAATAGAAACAAGATCTCTTCCCTCCACTTCCACAATGATAAGAAAACAAATCCAACCAAGACAAACCCCAACTGGACAATTGAACTGGTTTGGATCAGAATACCCGCCACCAAAATGGTCACTGCTCAATTAAGCGGACTGTTTTCTTAAGCAAAACGCAACTATACCAGTCAAAGTTTGAATCCATGAATTCTACTAGAAAATCAGACACTATAACCATTCTGCTAACAGCAGATTACTAATTAATTCCTTCTATTTTCTAACTTTAAACCAAATTGATTTTGGGGCCTGACCAGGTCAGAGAGGATCTGATCACTTAGACCAGCAGTCGGGCCAAACCACCCAAGAAAACAAGTCGAGGATCAAAATAACAACACAAACACAACCAAATCCACATTGGATCATATCACACGTCCAAGCGCCAACATTTCAGCTTCTTCAACACTAACATTCATCGATACACTGCCAAACAGTATATACAAGGAAAAGCCGCATAGATCCTTAATTCAGATAAATCAACCACATTCTTTTATCATATAAACAAATAACAAATAAATAAATAAAAATGGAAGTTCTTGAACGAAAACCTGAAATCCTATCGGATCTTCGATTTCTCCTGCCATTTGACAATCCAAAGAAATCAAAACCACCTGCACACATGAAGATACACTAAATGGATTAAATCTTCTAGAAACTTCTACTAGATCGATGCGCAAAACTAATCACAGTTTAACATAAGTAATTAGCTTAATTAATTAATTACTCCAACAAAATCAGCTAAAAATACACACTACACATAATCATAAAATCTATGAAAAAACTTGAAAAATTAAAAATAAAAAAATTCAACTAAATCTCGAATCTTTGAGCATATATTCCTTTAAAAAATCAGAAAAATTCTAATTTTCGAAATTTCTCTAATTTGTAATAAGGAAAATGAGAATTTTATGCCATTTTTTGCTATCATTTTACATTAAAGCACCCAAAAAAAAAAAAAAAAAGGAAGGAAAATTTACCTTTCGATGCCCTCAATCGGTACGATTCGATCTTCGCTTGCAACAATCCCCAAAACCCGTCATTTTCGAAGAAAAAATGAAAAATACCTAAAATATCCTTGCAGAGTCCACCAAATCCGTCGATCGATAGCTCGTTCGAGAGAGCTCCGTTTGATCTCTACGAATCTGGGGACTTCGAGAGCTCCTAACCATCGAAAAAATCGAATCGGAAGGTTGGATATCGAAGCGTTTCGAGCAAAATGAAAACGGCGTTTTACTTCGGAGTTTTTTTTCCTTTTATGATGAGCTAATGAACAGATGCGTAAAAGTATCTTTTGCTATGTCTGCTGCTTTTTGTCTTATTCAGACAGGTTTAACGCCGTTATGGACTTGACGTCATTGCAGTTTAAGAACGTCAAGTTCTTTTTAGATCCGACGGTTAGGAGTAGCTTATCACCGGATAAGGGGATTTCACAGCCGTTGGTTTGTGATAAGTAATCAGGTTTTAGATGGATTTAACGGGTGATTCCAAGGAGAAAACGAACTGTGCATCCAATGGCTTGTTCACGCGTGCCAATTCGACACGTGTGTAACGGGTCACAGTTTTGCTTTTGGACATGGGAGTTATCTGATACTCTGGCTGAGAAGGATGCTTGATACGCAGGCACTCAGAAATTAAACGCGGCATGCATTGACTCAGACTGCACTGTCCCAATTGTAGAACACAATGTTGTTGAGTCACACTCCCAAAGTCAGATTATTTGAGTTATTATAAAATCTGATTCGTAGAAATTGTTCGTTGAAACGAGGACCGTTAAATATCCTTCATTTTTCAACCGTCCAAAAAATATACACCAATCAGATAATCAGGTTTCCAAATACGCGATGAACTAGAACCAATTTGGACGGACTGATTTCAAATAATTTTATTTACGTATACAGTTTCTAAGTGACTGTGTATCACCTGTCCTGCTCTGGCAGACTTTTAAAGTTTTCTTTTATGTTGACTTTGCCGTTGTACGTCAGCGAGAGATAGAGAGAGGGGTGAAGATCCGTAATTTAAAACGGGAAGCAAAGTGACGTACGTGAATGCACCGTATGAGCTGGCGAATAGGCTGTACTTGGAAATAAACCATCTTCACCGTCCGATTCGTGGGTTTCTCTCTGATCGGTGGCCGGAAAAATTGGACTGATTAGAAACGAGGTCATAGGTTCCTCTCGTGAAAAACCAATGTGGTGTGGGTGTGTCGGCGTGAAAAGTGTTAAAAAAACCTAGTTGGGTCCACCGCATTGTTTGTGATAAATCTACTCCATCCATCCAGGTTTTCAGGCCAGACATGAAATGAAAATAGGTGGATCCAAAACTCAAGGTAATACTCAAGATTTAAAAAAAAATGGGGAAAAAAATGACTACCATTGAAACCTTCCTAGTTCACCTTCGTATTGATACGTCATCCAAATAGTTTGTAAGGTTATTCTTGTATGAACTGAAAACACAAAATTTAATCTGATACATAACTTCAATAGCCGTATCAATGCTTCAATGGTGCAAGTTCAGTCACCATTTTTCCCCCCTATGTAGCCCACTTGAGTTTTGGATCGTTATTACTTTCAGTCTTGTATCTTAACATGAGTTTGAAAAATAAATGGATACCATGGATTTCTATCAAACATCACTCGACTTTGATTGAAGTTCGACCCAATTTAGCTCATTTTAATTTGCCTTGGTTTGGCTCATAAATTGTATGCACAAATTTCCTACAATGATCCACTTAAGCTTTGGTTATGATTTAAATTTGAAATCATGTCTTTAAATGGTAAGCAAAAATAGTACTAGACAATGGATATATATATATATGGGAAAAGGTACTATAGGCTCGCCCTCACAAGACCATCCCATGAGGTCAAGTTGTATGGGCCCCACTGTTATGCGTTTCGAACATCTACCCCATCAATCAGATGCACCATTCCATCGTGGGCCTAGGTCTCGAAAATCAAGTGAATCCGTGACTTGTGTGGGCCACACCACATACAGAAGTGGAGAGGGGCTGTGCACCATTAAAACATTCATAATCATTTTTTAGGCCCATCGAGATGTGGTTTGCAAATCTAGCCCATCCATTATGTGTGTCCCACTTGGATGAGGGTTCAGACCAAGTTTCAACAGCATTTAAAACTCAGGTGGGCCCCACCAATTGCTTTTATATATTTTTGGCATGTCTTCACATGATTTTAGATAGTATGACCCACCTGAGTTCCGTATACGGCTGATTTTTTGGATATCCTACAATTTAGAGGGGACCCATCAAATGCACAGTATTGATGGTCGACACGCATCACGGTAGGGCCCACACAACTCAACCTCACAAGAGCTTATCGTGAAGTCCAACGCATAGCACCTTTTCCACGTGTGTGTGTGTGTGTGTGTGTGTGTGTGTGTGTGTGTGTGTGTATATATATATATATATATATATATATATATATATATATATATATATATAGGAATGAGCTCAAAGCTCAGCTCATGTAAAGCTGGAATAGGAGTTTTACATGAACAAGCCAAATTAAACTTGGGTCAAACTCAATAGCTCATGTATGTCTCTCCGTGTAATTGAAATTAAACCGTCTAGGTATTGGGTTCGACTTTAGACAGTTTATAAAACAATAATTATATTAAAATGATGCCTTGATTGGGTTAGTTGATATCTAAACAGATGGCCAACTTATCAACCGTTTGAGTCCAACTTATATATTTTATATATAAATAAGAGGTTGCAATCATTTGTACGGTACTTTGTAGTTCTATTCCACGAAATGAACAGTTGAGTTTGAGTTAAATAGATGCCACGTATGCAAATGTAAGTGCCTGCGTATCATCCATCGTAACAGGCAGGAGTGTCTAATATCTCCGCTCAAGCAAATTGCAACTTGCCATTCAATTCGCTTTTTGCCGTGGAATCGGGATTTTGGCCCATCGGATTCTGTGGAATCAAGGTCGGTGGATCCGTGACTGTGAGGCCCACTTTGATATATGTATTTTATATCCACGCCGTCCATACATTTATCTGGCTCATTTTAGGGCACAAGTCCAAAATAAAGCAGATTCAAATCTAAAATGGGTAATCGCTGGCATGTACGGTTAACATCTGGCAGACTATCAAGCCAGGCATCTTTATATTGATAAAATGGGTAAAGCAAATGGTACGTGTATCATCAACCATGGTACGGTACGCTAATATCTCTGATAGCCATCACCCACTCCATAGCCGGACCCGATTGCGTCCACTCTATAGCTGGGATTCTGTAGGGCCCACTGTTATGTATGTGTTTTATCCATGCGGTCCATACATTTGATCATTTTAAGGCATTAGCCCAAAATTTAGGCAGATCCAAGACTCAAGTGGACCACACACCAGGAAACAGTGGGGATTGAATGCCTACCGTTGAAAACCTCTGGGGGCTACAAAAGTTTTGATCAAGCTTATATTTGTTTTTTCCCTTCATCCAGGTCTCCGTGACCTTATGAACAGGTTGGTTGGCAAAAATTCATTGCAGTGGGGCCTAGGAAAGTTTCAGCGGTGGTGTCATTATCATCACTGCTTCGTGTGGTGTGGCCCACTTGAGCCTTGGATCTGCCTCCTTTTTTGAGTTCATGCCTTAAAATGATCGGCTAAGATGGATGGACAGAGTGGATAATATATATACGTCACGGTGGGCCCCCACAGAGCCCCTGACAGGACCGAGTCCGTCCTGGCAGTGGTAGGAAGCAATCCGCGTCCTCTACAGCCGTGCATGTGGCCCACATATATGACATCCGGTCCATCCCTTGATGAGTGGATCGGCCTTATTTTTATAGGACCATCTGCACGGTAAGATCGGCCTGGTTTTTATTGGACCATCTGCACGGTAAGATCGGCCTGGTTTTTATTGGACCATCTGCACGGTAAGATCCATCCGATACACTGCTCAGATGTCTCATACACGTGCCGCATTTTTAGTTGTTGCATTCGGAGGAAATATATGATACAATCGTGACCAGTGGGACCCATGGATTTCTAATCCAGACAACTAGTTCGTTGGACCCGCAAATTAGATGGGTTTGTTCTATTTCTATTCTTAACCGTCTATCTGTACTCATCAAATCCAAAGGTTAGGATTTTACGATAGAGGAGATTAACAACGAATAGTCCATCCACGGTGGGACAGATCGGATCGTCGATCTGGATTACCGAACCACGGGTCCACTGGTCGACATAGAGTGACGTGGGCCACACTTACGATATAATTCCTCTTTTATTCTAACTTTTTATCCTCTAAAATTAGAAGAGGATACGGCCTAACCGGTAGTCTGGATGATCATGTGATCCTAGCCATCTGATCAATGCCCTACCACACGCCGGATCTACCTGCCGTACCGAATATATCAGGGGAGTGGATTAGGTGAGGCCCTTACGTGGGGCCCACCGTGATATATGCATTACATATCCACGCCGTTCATCCATTTTCCAGATAGTCCAAAAAACTAAGCAGATCCAAATCTCGGGAGAAAAGCAGTGATTGAACAGCCACCATTAAAAACCTCCTAAGGCCCACCATGATGTTTATTTTCTAACCAACCTATTGATAAGTTTATATAGATATGGATGAAAGGAAAACAATAAATATAAGCTGGATCCAAAACTTTTGTGGCCCGTAAGAAATTTTTAATGGTCATTCATCCCAATTTCCTACGGTGTGGTTCACTTGAGATTTGGATCTTCTTAATTTTTTGGTTTATTCCCATAGATGACCTGGAAAAACGGATGAACGGCGTGGATATATAATAAATACATCATGGTGGGCCCCACGGTCAGGACCGCACCCTGTTGGGTGAGGCCGGGGCAGATTGTGAAAGCCACGTGCATGCACTTCCTCATCATACACATGACGTACACGTGCCCAAATCCAAACCGCCCAAATAGTTGGACCCATCATAGATGGAGAATAGCCTGAAAAATAGTGTCTATTAGACAGTCCTTACCTCTGATTGATGGACATTTGTTCATTGAATTTAGACCGTTGATTATCTTCATGATGTTCCCGAGTTAGGATCATACCCTCTAATTTTTATTTTATTTTTTACACACGCACACACACCCCCACACACTCACACTGGTGGAATTTCACCACCTATGGGTACTCGAACCCTTGACCGGGAGTTGAAACTCCTGAGAGTCTACCACCCGAGCATGAGTAAGGACCCGATCATACCCTCTAATTGATTTGGATCCTGACCCATCTATGTGGGGCCTACAATTTAAAAGGTTAACGTATGATATTCACACACTTCCAAAATAATGATGTGATGAGACAGATAGTAGTTTAATACTCCAAGAAATGGACCACAACAGAGCCATGTGACCATTCCAAAAGACCATCTCCATCACATGCTCGCCATGCTCGAGTAATGTCTCAGCTCATCCTATCACATGTTCATGGGCCAGCCTATCATGATAGTTTTTGGCCATATTTCAAATTGCAGTATCTCATCCGTGTAAATGGAGCTTACCTGTACGGTAATCTCGACCGTTCAAATTGTGAGTCCCATTGTGCATATAGTATACGAACAAAATTAGACTGGTTTAACAATTTCAACACCCTGATTTACCTTATTCAATTTGAATTCCTAACCATTGCTTTTCAACTGTACAATTTATGGCCATCCATTTACTGCTAGGATCATTCAACCAGTGTAGTCTTTGGGGTATGATCATTCCACGATGGGCCATACAATTTGGATGGTCTGGATTGATGTTTATGCTCGACATGCGTAGTGGATTCGACACCATAACTTTAGAAGGTGTTGTTAGACTAGCACCTTATTCTTTTCTTATATTCATTCATGCCTTGTTATTTTCTTCTTCAATAATACAGAGAGAGCCAAGGACTTGTTTCTGATCAAGGAAATGAGTTTTGCCAAATCTTACTCGCGGCTGTGCTACTCGCGGCACACGTGCCATCGAAGAACACTTGTGCGTGATCCAAGCCACTCATTTGAAGGACCACTTCGGTGGTTAACACCATAAAAAAGGGGGGGCTGATCAGATAATCCTAACCTCTGAATTTGAGAGGAGAGGCAGTTAATCGTACTTCTTTTATTAAAACCAAGTAGTAATAGCTATCGGTACCGTCTACTTTCAGGATATCAGTATATCTGTTGTCGGGGTCTCCTGATAAAGGGCTCAGATCTAGCACATGCGCTACAAGCAAGATGAAGAGGAAGGGGGTGGGAGTAAGGATGGTAAATCCAGATGAGTTGGAACAAGAGGGCCCACCCATGTGGTCAGACAGAAATAGCCAAGATCTAGTCAACAACTCTCAATGTCTCCTTTCTAAGAAACCCATATGGAGAATGACTTCTCTCGTTCCTAGCCGTTGATGGGCCGTGAAATGAGAAGTGGTTGACAACTTGCCAGGTGTACAGTGTTTAAAGGTAGGGCCCACTCAGTTTTTCTTTTAATACCTTGCCCAGAGATTAGAGCATGAACATGCTCATCGTCGGATTCGGCCACGTCATCATGAGAATCGATACTGCATCGATCATGTGGCATTTTACGTGACTTACTATTTTAGCACATGTGAATGGCACGAGGGTCTTTATTCTTGCCCGGTGGTAGACTCACAAGAGTTACAACACCAAGGTCAAGGGTTCGTCGGTTCGAGTGAGACGGATTGTCTACTCCCCCTGACACCAGCCCCGTAGCTGATGCTCGGTGCTCTATGGGCGCCACCATGATGTATGTGTTTCATCCATTCCGTTCATCCATTTTTACAGATCATTTTAGGGCTTGATACAAAAAATGATAGGGATATAAATCTTAAGTGGACCACACCACACGAAAAAATAATGATTGGATATCCACCATTAAAATCCTCCTAAGGCCCACTGTACTGTTTATTTGACATCCAATCTGTTGATTAGGTCATAAAGACCCAGATGAGGGAAACAATAAATATCAGCTTGATCCATAACGTTTTTAGCGTGTTAAGGCTTGGTCTAATACCCCACTTGTATGGGCGATTAGTAGGTCACTACAACTCATACTTTTGGCTTATGCACAATCGGTCCAATCAAGAGCCCATTCATTATCATTTGAAAAGGTCCAAATGAGGCCCGGCACACATTATCATTTGAAAAGGCCCAAATGAGGCCCGGTATACATGCATCACATGGCACTGGCAATCACAAGAATTAGCCAATGAGGCCCAAGCATTGGCTCAAATCGAACTACCACTAATGGGCCCGCATGGGCTTTAAGGCTAACGAGCCTACCACCCTCAAGTTATTGTGAACACATCAACAGAGTCTACTGGTTGGCTCAGTGCTACTTACAACGTTGACCCAACGTAAAACTCAAGATAGGCGCAAATGTAGCCCATTTGAGCCCGGCTCTACAAGGATGTCGGCAAGTCCGGTTGGCGGCAAAAATAATAATAATAATAATAATACAAAACATAAGAATAGCTGGGTCCCTAAGGCTGGACAGGGAGGATTCATCGCGGTGGGGCCCCGTGGGCAGCCCACATCAAACACACCGGCGGAGTTCACAGATAGACGGCCTGTATATTAACATAATATCAGAATGGAGGCCGCACACACTCAGGGCGGGGTCCACCACCAGGTTGAGTGTCAAATAAATATAGCAATGGGCCCCAGAAGTTTTCAATAGTCGTCGGCACTGTTTCCTGTGGTAAGGTCCACATGAGTTTTTTTGTCCCACCTTGAGGTGGTCCACCTGATGGACGGTTATGATAAAATCCATACATTATGGTGGTCCCAGACGGGGCCCACCAGATGAACGGCGTAGGTTTAGAATATACATTACGGTGGGCCCCAGCTGCCGGGGGAACCACGCTGGCCAAGGCAGGCGTTTAATCCTCACTGTTGTGTGCGGTCCACCTGAGGTTTGGATCAGCCTAATCTTGGGGATCCACGCCTAAAATAAACTGTTATATAGGATGGACGGCTTGGATTTCCAGTACATCATCAAGGTAGGCTCCAGAAAGATTTCAGTGGCAAGCATTTAATCCCACTGTTCAGATAGTACGGCCCACCTGAACTCTGGATCGGCCTGATTTTTGGGACTTTGCAATAAAATGAACTGGCAGGATGGATGGACGGTGTGGATCTAACACATACAACATGGTGGGGCATGCACTGGGCCCCACCTCGTCCGTTTCCAAATGCACCAGGGACGCTGACAGCGGCAGCGTCTTCTGACGCTAATTTTTTCTTTTTAATTATTATAAGGAATTTTGACATGTGTGTGTGCGGGGGTTGAATACCCTAGTGGGGTCCATGACCTAGACGGTTCGGATAAAAACAGATGCACCACAGCGGCCAGTTAGGTCTGATCAAACTGATATTTGTAGTCTCTCCATCCAGGTCTTTGTGACCCCTAAGAACAGGTTAGATGGCTGATAAATATCATGGTGGTTCCCACACAAGCTTTGGGACAAGCTGATTTTTGTCTTCCCTTCAAGCTGATTTTTGTCTTCCCTTCAATCATATTTAAGGTATTTATTGAATGGGATGAATGGCATACAAACGTAACAGTGGGGTAGTGGGTCCCTCTATCATCATCATCATCATAATCATAATCATCTACCAAACTAAAGAAAACATACCAAAAGACAGAGTGAGGGGGGGTGCACTCACCACGGATTGGGCAAAAACTACAATTGACTGGTAGGGAATTTATTCAACAACACAGCCCACTAAAAGGTCGGTCTGGATTTACCAACCCTACAGAGCCTGGTTAGAGAGCTCCACAACAAATAAACCAGACAGACCTCTTTACCGCTACTCTATTCAATTTAAGCAAAAATAACTGATTCAAGAGGCCGTGGATAACCAACTCCCATCTCTCCCTTAAATATTTATTGTGCATGAAAAATCAAGTAATTTACAATATGCATATATAAGGCTAACATCACGTGTATGGAAGCCATATGTATATTATATATTATATATACCTCACATTATTGGCTCCAAGTTAATAGTTAAGAGACTGATTGGGATGGCCCATGACCCCATCTCAGTGCTGAAGGTGGGCCCCAAAAGGTTTGTTTTACTCTATGATGTGCAGCTGAGGTCCATAGTATGGCATATCCCAAGGATAGTTTCACAGCTGGTGGGATTATAGCTGTCACGCAGTACTGCAATCCAATGCTTTGATCGTTCCGCGGCGCCATGTGGCAGTGTCTGGATCGAATTTCAGCTCCCATGTCGGCCAGTAATGAAGATCTTGCTTCAATGTCATCACCCGCGGCTTCCCATTCAGATGGACCGTCCTTACACGAACGAATTCTCCATGTTCCAGCCCCTGTATTAAAAATAAATAAAAAGAAAAGAAAAAATCACAAACAAAGAAACCTCAATTACCAGAAGGGCAAGAACTAACAAAGTTGTATTATTGCGGTACCATATGTAGAAAAGAAACAGATGCATTTAGCAAACAAGTTGGGTGCTGATATCAGTTCCCTTTACCAACCAGGATAAAGATACTTGTATGCTGTTATTGTTTTCAGAGAAAAAGAAAAAGGAGTCCAGGCAACATACCTTGGTCACATCCACGAAAGTTTCTAGATCGGGTGTGAGTTTCCCATTAACTTCAACTATCCACTGGAGAGCATAGAGGCCGTACCTGTGTACCGGACTCCCGTGACACCATCTGTAAATAGAATAGAATAGAACACAGTCATCAAAAAAATTCCCATATGATTGACCACCCGACACTGAGGTGACCGCCCAAGCAAACGAGGGGAAAGACCCTTCATGCCAAGGCACACCACCATAATCTGCCCGATGCATGTTATTGGACTGACTGTCTAGTCCTTCCAAGTACAGGAATTTCAATATGACAGAGAGAGAGAAAAGAAAATACTAACCTTGCCACATATACACCATGCCCTTCTTCAGGAAGAAATCCGAGTGCACGGACTGCAGAGTGAGGATCTTGAACGATACACCCACACCAGTTCACCATCTGTGCTGTGCCATTGCCATCTCTGATATCAGTGCCCACAAGTAGTTCAATTTCCCGACCCTGTCAAACCATGCAGACAAACTCATGAAGACAAATTCCTTTGTTGGGGAGTGTTCAAATAGCCAAAAGCAGAACATTTATGTGTAACATAATGCTTCAGCACCCATAAGAAAAGAATCAATTCTCCCCTCACCTGCCTAAAAATAGTCATATGAAGCTTCCCTTCATCATCTTGAGATTTATCCAGCTCTTGGCAAGCATTTTCTATGTCACGGAAGCAAGTGATTGGCTCCTTCTTGATTGCAAGGAGCATGTCGCCCTGTTCTAATAAGTTATCAGCTTTTGACCCCGCCAAACAACCTTTCACGCGTAAGACTTGCCGTCTTACAGGATCTTTCTTGGCAAGAGCCTGCAAAATACTTTTCTTTTAATGAATGTGTTTTGTCACCACCGCTACAAAAGCAAAATCTCCCTAGAAAAGAAATGACAAAATATCCTCAAATTCCAAAATGACAGGTGGTGCTCCAGGCTGGCGAAATTAGGTGCGTTTCACAGTTACTTGCATCTTGCTATAGTTAAAACAACAATAACAACAATAAATGATGATGATGCCCTTCACTCCTTCACTTTTGACTGAGGGATTCCTGTAACTTTCCCATTTATATTTCAAGGTATCTACAAATATCCACCTGTGAAGAATGAAAACTGTCTAAAGCACCCTTATGTTATGGAACATGAAAATTTGAATGCAAACCATAGTAACATAAATAAACAAACTTCTAACGTCTAGGTTAAATGTAATGAAGCACCTTGCCAACCTTACCAGCCTTTCTCAGTACAAAACAAGATCCATAGTTTCATGGGCAAAAGCCAATCGAAGTTGTCAACATGGTCCTGTTCAACTGATGTGAAAATTTGAATGCAAACCATGGTGATAACATAAATAAACGAAGTTCTAATGTCTAGGTTAAATGGAATGAAGCACCTTGCCAACCTTACCAGCCTTTCTCAGTAGAAAACAAGATCCATTGTTTCAGGGGTAGGAAAAAGATCAAGGGCCATAAGATGTCAAGTAGAATGTTCCTTACAAAATTCAATCAATTCCAATATGTTTCATCCACTCATAAAGAAGGGATACTGAGAACTAACAATAGCTAAAACGATACCACAGACGTCAATGATGGGTGAACATGTAGAAAACTATAGAAAATTAAGTCAAGCCATTGTTAAAACATGTAGAAAACCCTCAAAGCCGAAGTGAAACAACACTGATAGGGGACACATACAAAAACAGAGAGCTTAGGCAAGCCACAGTGAACTAAGTTATAATCAAACTACAAGATCCTCAAAGTGTTGAAGAAAGAACTCATTTTCCAATATTCATGGTTTAAACTATAAAGCACATCCGTCAAAGTTAAAATAAAATAAAATAAAACAATCCTGAAGATGGTGTGCAATGACTTCACAACATATCATACTAAATGAACACCTATCATGTTCTCCATAATAATTAATATAGGTACATGAAGACTAAAACTGGAAAAAGAAATTATTCACATTTCATGCAAGAACAAAAAAAAATGCCAAGGAAAATTGTATTAGGAGTTAGAAAATACACCTGAACCCAATTGTCGCTCAATCCAAAACTCCTTGCCTTGGACAGCAAGGTCGGGTAAAGTTCAGCTTCTAAAATCCTTACAAGAGGCATTGGCCTTTTCATGCCATTAATGAGCAGGGGTGGTCCTTTGGCACCATGAATTATCTTGTCAAGGACTTGGCTGATTGCATAAATTGGTATACCTCTAACAAATTGATGATCTTCAGATGAATTACAACCATATTTCAGCTGCAAATGGGCACATTACCAATAAAGCACAACCCAAAAATATAGTGAATCAAGAGAAGCAATATGAAAAATACGGACCTTTTTTTTATTTTTTACTTTTTTGGATCGGTACTGAATACGAACCTGAGTGGAAAAACTGCCCCAAAGTGCCTGAACCCTTCCACGTTCATCAGTTAGCACACCAGAAAAGGTACTGCCAAAATCTTAAACACAACCAAAAAAATAATAACAATAATAATAACAAGAAAAAACAATTTGAATTTTCTATATGGAAAGTGCAGTACCAAATCAAGATACACTTGAAGCAAACCGAGAGATTTACCAGTATCAAGCTCAATGACTTCCATATTAGTTGCTCTGTAACGTGGACAGTCAGCCGAGCCAATATTCAAAGCTGCACAGGGATTTGTAACAGTGGACTTCCTTGACGTTGCCTGCAGACTTCTACTTAACCCCACAAGATAGACTGAATCACCTCGACGCAAAGCAGGCTCTGTCAAAAGGGGGGAAAAAAAAAAGGAAAGACAAGAAAAGAAAACCAGCAGAATAGTTATGAACAAAATTGGAGTTTCACAGCCATGCAAAATTACCATGATACTTGAACCTAAATATAATTTGAACATCTTAAAAGGGATATATCCCTGAATCCTGTAAGAGAGAGATTAGCAATCCCCACTGTCAATTCAAGTTGGAACTTGGGTTACATGGAACATATTGGCAGGTTCCACTTTACAAGGTTAATTCAGTCAGGGAATTGAACTTAGCATAATAACCAGAGCTCCCTGATTAGAGGTCTCTTCCTGCTTCTATTCATAGACCCTTTATTGTACATCAGGGAGTGGGCACCCTGATTAAGGGGTCTTTGGCTTGCTTTTGGCAACCGGTTGTATTTTTTCCCCTTGGGCTCTCTTAATAAAATTCCCCTCTTCAGAAGAAGAAGAAGAAGAAGAAAATAATCATCAGAACACTAGTTGGCAAATTTCCACTGTGGGGTTGAGCCAATAAATTTTAGCACAAACTTACTATTCTCTTGCTACTTGCATGTCAGACAGGCCAACACGCAATAGATATGCATAAAGATGATATCCATAGTACGTACAAGCATCAATCCAAGTAGCATCTATTCTTCAAAAATCTTTATCCATAGGGTAAGAAGAAAATGTCGGGAAATTTTGTGGAGCACAGGGGGAAACTTCCCCCCTTATCAATTAGAATATTAGGAAACTGCATTAAGAAATTGAAAGAGGTCCAATAAATTGACAATGTTTTCTGGAAAATCAATGATCAACTAATCAGCCTATGACTATGTGTGTGTGTGTTTTAAACAGCTACACTATGTAGCATGTAGCTTATGCTACATAGCATAGCTTAGCCTCAACGCTACGTAGCTCATGAAAATAGCTCAAGTCATTTGTAGCATACGCTACGTAAAAATTTGCATAGGATACACGCTACATAGACTACACCACACACAATGCAGCTCAAATAACAACTTATTTTTCACTACAACATTAAAATCAGTTAATGGTTTCAAAGATTTCTTATAATTTTCTATTTTCAATTTTTTTTTCAAAAAAAGTTAAATCTTTTCAATGCCTTTCGTGAAATAACATAGGTATATAGGTAACAGTGTTAAATCAGTTTCTTTGCTTTTTCTTTACCTTTATACTTAATCATCGCCTTTTCCTATTACGTTAAGTGGCACTACATATCATGAAACTTCGTTAAAATTCATTATTAATCAGTCTAATTTGGTACAGAATATCATGAAATTGGTGCAACCAAGCACAACCTTGATTAAAAATCTAATAGTAGCATGTAGCTTAAACCTCACGCTCTAGGGAGGTGAATGCTACGCTACACACTATTTTCTACTTAGAACACTGATATATACATATATATGGCATAGGTAGAGCAGTATCAGATTCTGGCATATAAGAATTCTGGCATAGGACATTTCACAGCTGTATGCTGATTCATATAAACATTGAGTTTGACAGACAAACTACTGATATATTATAGCAGCAATACATGCTATAAAGGGCACCCGCACTATATTAGAAATTGTTGAGAACATTTACTTATTTTTTATCAGCATTAGCTACAAATTGTTGAATATGGAAATGTACTGACCAGGAAGTAGTTCAGCTGCACGAACAACTGAGGCACCTGCTGTTCCCAGAGCAGAAGGATCGTAAGCAACGAGTGCATAGTTGTGAACAGGGTGAAGGAAAACTACCTGCGTTGTAAACATTAGTTAGTCACTTATGACCCATAATGTTAGCCTGGGACAATGAATGGCAAACATGTAATCAGATATTACCTCTCCTGGAATTTCTATGGGAAATGCAGCAAATGAGATCATCACGTCAGAGACAGATACGGCAACTGTGTTCTTGTCGACAGCAACCAATCCCATGCTTTCAGAATGATATATAATAACACCTGTTCCAAAGAAATGCTGCGAGTGGACACCATCAAGCATACATGATGGTGGCACATGAACCTGCAAGTGTCACCATAGTAAGTCAAAGCGCCTACTGCAAATGCAACACCAGTCAGCAATTGAACAAAATACGGAGCCCATACTCCTAGTGGTAAGTTACAACCTATCAGCATAGCAATCGACACTGGTGTATAACATACATGAAAGAACTTTATAAAAACTTCAGTGATCAACACGAAGTTCTTATCGCGGCCAATATTGTCCTAAAAAAAGCCTCCACTCTAGGTGGGGTCAAGGCAAAACAAGCCAAAGCACAAGAGAGGCGAGCCACCTTCTGAAGTTAAAACCCAAAAGAAGGAGCTAACTGTGTATCCGCCCTAAGATTTCCCAAACAAGTCCATCCTCTGCTGGCTCCATAAGGAACACTTCTTCTTCTTCTTTTTTCACACGCACACACACCCCACACACTCACGTCGTAGTGGGATTTCACCACCTATGGATACTCAAACCCTTGAACTAGTGTTGAAACTCTTGTAAGTCTACCACCAGGGCAAGAGTAAGGACCCAACTCCATAAGGAGCACGTGCAAAGCTTCTCCACTGGGATGACAACCGTTCCCTTCCTTATCTGTAAGATCGTTAAGATGCTTTCTGAAATGTAATATTCCATACCATGCTACCCCCTACTATCTCATAGCATTCTTTTACCAAGCACCTGTTAAAGAGCACCCTATAGAGGTTAGGGAATTTTCTTGCAAGAGTGTCCTCACCCACCCATTGTCTGCCCTAAATCTCATTCCCTCCCGAATGGTCATTCCTGTGTTCCTTTGAATGCCACAAATCTGCGAATATTCTTCCACACTTCCGAGCCAAATCTTCCTCTTACCCCTAGGTCCCAACCTCTGTTCTGTTCCCCTTATTTTCTAGTAATGATCACCCTCCATAAGGCTAAATGTCCACAACCACTTCCTTAGAAGACTCTTAAGTTAGGGGTGGCAATGGGCCAAGTTTGGACTGGGCCAGGCCAGGCCCGAACCCGGTATGGGCCTACAATAGCAGGCTGCAGGCCCAAGCCAGGCCCAAAAAACTCGATTGGGTCCTAGCCCGACCCAACCCAAAATTGATAAAATCCCTATTTACCACTTAAATTTTCCTAAGCTATCTGTTTATCAAGTGGGCCACAGATGCACAAAAAGTAAATAAATAAATAAACATTTTAGAGGAATGGAACCAACGGACTGCATTGAAGATAGATGGTTGCCTAAGGATTAGAATGGCATATTATATAGGATATAACACATGTATATATACCCTTAAAAAATACATGTATATAAAAAGCTGGGTTGGGCTAAACTGACTTGAGCTTGAGCCCTACCAGAAAATTGATCGGGCCATGCATGGTGGCCCAAGCCCACCCAAAGCTGGGTCGGGCAGGCTACCCAGCCCATTGCCACCCCTACTCAAAAGCTCTCCCCAATCCTCCCCAATCCAAGACTTCATGTTCTGCTTTTTAAATATTGTTCCATTTAATATTGTTAAACTTAAGAGAATAGATTTTAGAAGACATGGAGAGGAATAAAAGAGGAGAAGAGAATATTTTCTTCACAACCCTCCCTTCCAAAAGCTCTTATTTATAAACCACTTGTTACAAAATACAAGCTCAAACTAAAATAAAATCAAGTCTAAAATATATAGCATTACCTCCAAGTATATGGTGCACCACATGACAACTAAATATATGATGCATCAAGGCCAGTCAAAGACCCAGCCCATCCACGAGTCATGATCAAGGAGAATCTAGACCATCCAACAATCTACGTTAAAGATTTGAACAACTTTGAAGGTTTAGATTGATCTGATGGAAGACTAATGGTCCTAATATGTGCTACGAACAATTAATCATCCATTTAGTTGTTACAGTTTGGTTGAACAAGTTTTCTTTTGTTATTTTCATCACATATTTGGTGGGCCACTCTTCTGGTATCAAATGATGACTGGATATAAAATTAGTAACGTCCGAAAGATTATTAAGGTTGCTTTTAAATACACCCAAGATCTTACAATTCTGATACCGTTTGATTAAATTATGACCAATTTACATAAAGCCTATAGGGTTGACAGGATTCAAGGGAATTTTAGGGAAAAAAATTGTTAGAATTAAAAGTAATAGATGTTTAGGATAATAATAAGGTTCTCTTGCGTTAAGAAAGATTATACTGCATGTAAAGACTCTTTTCTAAGGTGTGATGATGGAATGAAAAAAGATATTTTTCTTGAGCTATAGCATATGATGCTTTCCCCTTGGCATGTTTTAGCCAATGTTCGTACTATCGATATCATTACACGTATCGCTGGTTGGGGATACGGAAACATGTAATGATATCACCAATAGTATTGCTGATACCTGGAAATGTATCTTGACTGAGGGAAACATTAGGTAAAAATGGGGAAATGGTGCAATTTCTCAATGATACTTCAGCAAATGCTAAAATACACATATTTGCATATTTAGGGATCAAATAATAGTAAGAAAAGCCTCTCAAATCCTCTTTTCCGCAAATCTACTGGCTTTCTCCTGACAGAGACATCCTCATTAACAGATGTGGCTACTTTACCTCCACCCAATTTGTTTGGGACATAACTTGCATCAGAAACCTTTATGAAGGTGAGGTGGAGGAATACATAGCGTTGCACGATTACATCTGCAATTATAAGATCATCTCCTCTCAGTCAGACAGTATCGCGTGGCTGCTTGAGAAGTCCGAGGCGTTCTCAATCAGATCCCTTTATGCCACTCTTTACTCTGCAGACAGGTCTCCCTGCGACGCGACCCCTTTTGTTTGGAAATATCATGATCCTCCTAAGTTCAGATGTTTCGGGTGGTTAGCGGCTCGGAATAGAATTCTAACTATTGATAATCTGGCCAAGAGAGGCATGCAGATCGTCAACATTTGCCTGTGTTGCATGTGTAAGGCGGAATCTGTGGACCACTTGCTAGTCCACTACTCCTTTATTTCTTCCATCTTCTCTCATTTCTGCGAGCTCTTCTCCCTCTCCTGGTGTGTTCCGGAGTCCGCCGTGAAGATGTTGATGGCGTGGAACGGGGTCAAGCTTGGAAAAAACAAATTGCAGCTCAGGCGTATGACCATTCTGGCAATTTGGTGGGCAGTTTGGAATGAAAGAAATGAAAAATGCTTTAATGGCAGATCGTCTACTGCTATAGCGGTGGGGGCTAGGGCTAAAAAGATGGTTTTAGAATGGGTTGTAAATGTTAAGGATTTGAATAGTGTGATTTTACTTTTCGAGGTTGTTAGGTGCTTCTGCTCCTTTTGTTTCTTTTGCTTTCTTGTTGTTTGTTTCCCCTCTTTAATAGATTTCAGTTTGTTGCTTCTATAAAAAAAATATAGTAAGAAAAGATGCATCATGCATACATAATAAGTCTCTTTAATGGGGGCCTAAAAGCATATCATTGACTCAGGAAAGCGTTGGGGAAACATGGGGAAAACGGTGGATCCATCCATCCATCCATTCATCCATGCACATACATAGAGACAAAAACACATGCATGATCCATCCATCCAACTATCCATGCATGCATGCACACACGCGCGCGCGCGCGATCCATCAATCCATCCATGCATGCATACATGCACATAAACACATGCACGCATACATCCATCCATCAAACCATCTATGCATCCATCCATCCATCAATGCATGCATATATATACATGCATACAGACATGCATTTCATCATACAGCCATGCACTCATTTAAAAAACTGAATTGGATTTTTTTTTTAATAAAAAGTTTTTGGCAATATCGATAATATCACCGATACATTGGCAAATAAGCAGCATTTGGAATTTATAAAGTCGAAGGGATCACAATACATTGGTGATACTTTGCGATAAATTGACAATATTTCACTGATACCTGAAATTTCTGATATTACCAGTGTTGTTAGGATCGCCGAGCTGGTGATACCAATGATATCATCAATATTATCAGTAATATTGCCGATACTCGAATCAATTGTTTTGCATATGGCAGAAGACGAGCATAGGTTTATTGTTTTTACTAGCATAGCGGCTGGTAGGTTATTAAATATTAATCCACAGTACTTATTTTGATCTTTTTGTTGCATCCATCGAGAAATTTAATGGTTTGATCTTCAAGTAAAAGGTATATATCCAAATTGATACTCTTATTTGATTTGGTTGTGTCATGATACCTTTCTTCCCTCCAATCTCTTTTGTTTTTTATTCCCCCCTCTTTTTTTACCTTTCTTACAGCCCTGTCATAAAGTTTTAAAGGGCTCTCTCTCACTAGCAAATATAATGGCCTCTCTAGATCACCAAAAGTTTTGCCGAATTGTAAAACAACCACCGAAAGTGTTGTCAAAATATCTTAACTATCTATTACTTCTAATGTTAACCCTTTTTTTCTTTTTTTCGAAAGGTAACACTACTAGGGTTTGAACCCCGGTTCACTCACACACACACACACACATTACAATGTCTCTACCAGCTCATCTAGTGTTAACAATTTTTTCACTAAAACAATAAAAATATCATTGAATCCTGTCACAACCCTATAGACTATGTAAATTAGTCATAAGTCACTCAAATGACATCAGCATTGCAAGATCTTAAGCTCGTTTAAAAGCTAACTCAATAGGCTTTCAAATAAGACCAATTTCATGCCATTCGGACATCGCTTGATACCCGAAAAGTGGCTCACCAAATACATGATGAAAATAATAAAAGAAAACTAGGTCAACCAAACTTAACTCTAACAACTAAATAGACCACTACTAATGTGGTCCATAGCACACATTAGGACCATTGATCTTCCATAAGATCAATCTAGACCCACCAAATGGTTCAATCTTCAATGTTGTTGGATTGTCTAGATCCTCCTACACAACCGTTAGATCGGCCAAATCTTTGACCAACCAACTTGATTGGATGCATCATATCATGGCTTTGAAATAGGACCAATTTCATGCCGTTCGGACATCGTTTGATACCCGAAAAGTGGCTCACCAAATACGTGATGAAAATAAATGTCATGGCATTTGTGCTTTTCTTCAAATCATAGCAACAAAATTAACAGAACAAAGAACACCGAATTACAAAAAATCCAAAGGGATGATAATCAGTGGCCCTCTTGTCACTCACTCTAAAAGTCCATTGGTACCTTGTTTCAACTACTCAAGACTAGGGAATAAGATATGAAATCACTATAAGATATTTGATTTTGTTAATACATAAGACAAGCCTCCGCAGCCCTGACTTATGAGACAAGGCCTGCTGGAATGCAATCCGACCATCTCCTTCAATCATAAGCTTTCCAGAAAACAAGGAAAAGATGGGCTGTCCTTCTCTAAGCATGAACAGATTAATAGCAATTGACCCACCCCAGTTACCCACATAGGTTGATTCCTCATATCCTGGTCAATCATGACCATGGTTGGGCCCACCTGGCCCCACAAATAATTTTGCATAGCAATAAGATACGAAGGACTCATACTGAATTATAGCTCTTCTAATATTAGTCCATATTTTCGATAGAGCTTTTGCTAAGACCATGCACGTAGAAGGCATACATTCTAAATGCCATTACACTGCGGCAGATAGGTGCAATATTCAAACCATCCATCAGGTGAGTCTGACCATAGATGTTCCGGCCCATAAATAAATAGGGTTCGCTCAGTAGGTGGGCCACAATGCTAGAAACTGGTGGACACATGGAAAACTCCAAGCAATTTTTTCTCCTCACATTTGATAACTGTGGACCATCTGCCTAGTGGACGGACCTGATACTTGGGCCAGAGATTTAGATATCAGTACCCTTCTAATGGAAGGATTGTATCTCCTACCCATGTGCCATGTTGTGGGCATATGTGCGGCGGGTACATCAGCTTCCTTGTACACACTTGTGGCCAAAGAAAATCTCATTTTAGATATATTATACTACTAACTCATACTACAATCTTGAGTGTAGCAAGGAGTTGTGGAGCCACAAACCCTTCTGTTTTGAATTTGCTTGGTTGGAAGACAGTATTTTGTTGCCAATATAAAGGATTGTAAACAGGTTCTCAGGTGGACAGGAGTCCTGCCCATAGATTGATTATTAAACTTAAGTTGCTCAAAGGCAAGATCAAAGATTGGGTTAAGGGTAAGAGGGACTCATCCGAATAAGAAAGAGTTAGGCTCCTTGATGCAATCCGCTTCCTTGATTGCAGAGAGGAGTCCCCCCTATCGGAAGACGAGTTAGTGGAGAGGTACGAGTTGGAGTTGGAAGTAGAGAAGCTCCTCCTCCAAGAAGACATCAAATGAAGGCACCTTGGCTAAAGGTAGGCGACAGAAACACTAACTATTTCCATGGCTGCACAAGTGCCAAAGGCAGAGCTAATAGAATTCACAGGCAGAGCTAATAGAATTCACAGCCCTCTGGTCAATTCCGAGCACACTAAATGAAAAGAAGCCATTTGTGATGCCATTGTTGACAATTACTCGTCATTGCTTTCTAAAGATTGGACTGTCTCCAGTTCAAGCAGATTGAAGATTCTAAAGGCATGGCTAGAAAGGGAGTTTGAAGAGGAGGTTTTTGAGGTGGTCAAGAATGTTGGTAGGGATAAAGCTCTAGGGCTAGATGGTTTCCAATGGCTTTCTTCCAGGTGTTTCGATAGGAGGTTAACAAGAGAAACCTTAGCTTTCTTCTCAGAATTCTTTGAGAGGATGTTTATTTATTTATTTTTATGATGACAGGGTGTCCCCACCCCTTTAAGGAGAGACTATTCCCTGCAGATGCATGCAATCACCTGTCAACCACGTGCATTGGGTAATCCACGGGGAGGGGACTCGAACTCATGTTTGTGGGGAGCAAACCCACGACCGAAGCCATTCACCCAAACTGTGACGGGTTTGAGAGAGGATGTTGTCGACACCCCATTTTAGCGTCCTACCGAGACAAAATGAATATTGCTTATAGAACTTTCTTTTTATTGTTCTTTCTGAGGGATAATCGATCGTGAATCATATGCCAATCTACCATTTAACAACAACCCCAAACTACTGGCTAAAGGCAAAGATGAGGATGATATCATACTACTAACAAGCATATGCTCATGCAATAATAGATTGTCAATGATGCCTAGTCACAGATACGGATATTAGAAGTAGCGAAACTCTACACAAATACAGTATGCAGATAAGAATATGGGTTCCATTCCCACCTGACACATTGAAAACACGAGCAGACTTTTAGGAACACAGAAATAACAAACTTAGTACAATAGATTATAGTGAAACAGTAACTTATTAGTGTCCATAAATTATTCAGTATTAGTATGGTACTTATTGTGTTGATACCAGAGAGTGCAGACAAGATATGTAAAAGTGGGCATCCTCATATATTATATTAATAATTCCCCTTCATATGCCAAAACAAATAATTAAGTAGAAGAAACGAGGAATCAAATTATAATAATCAACATGAGTGCCACTTCCATATGAATAAACATCAATCTGTACTCAACTGAAGCGTGCATGTGTTTCCTTCTTCCTTTTTCTAGGTGAGCTTGCGGTTTAGGAGATCAGAAGTCAATCATTTGAAACAGCACTGATAACAGTTAATTGTTGCTAGCAATGGCGAACCATCAGGGAAGTATTTCTTATTTAAACAAAGGAAAGACTGCATGTTGAAAATACCATGGTGAATTCTGAAGATACTGACGTTTCCTACCTCAAACATTACAAGTGTGGGCTCTATCACTTGTTCAGCCACTGAAGCATTCGCAGCTGTTGCCCCTCGATCATCTAGAATGTCAGTAGTATCCAAGGTTCTGGGATCCTCCATGGTTTCTTCTCTTTGGTCATGCATAATACCATCAGATATAACAATTCCTTCTGCCGTTGAATCCTCTTCCACTCTTCGTCTTTTAGTGTCAGTGTTAGATTCTTCCTGAGAGTGTGATTCCTCAGCAACATTTTCATCACTAGTCTGCATTCTAGTACAGCCATCCCTCCAATCTTTGTCCGCATGCTGATGTATGGATTCAACAAGACCAGCTTCAGTAATAGTTGATGCAGCTGTATGGCATGCTATGCTGTTGCCATCGCAATGGACACTTGAAGATAGTAGTGGCGACCCGGGGGGTATTGCGGGTCTTGAGGTCCATAAACCAGTACTGTCATCACGAGTGTATATCTGTGGAGGAGCATACCACTCATGGCGGTCAACTGTGACCAGTACAGACTGCAACAACAGTAGAAAAGTGTGATTGTAATAATCCCAACACTGTATCCTTGAATTTGACGTTAATATCAGAAGAAGAAGAAGAAGAAGAAGAAGAAAGAAGAAGAAGTGAAGAGCCATTGCTGATGAGATGGTGTACATTAGCATAAGATTACGGATATTAGTTAGAAGAACAAAATAAAGGAATGAAAAGCAGTGAAGAGCAATTGCTGATGAGATGGTATGCATTAGTAAAAGAATATGGAGATTATTAGTATAGACTAAGCTAAATAAATGAACACAAAATGAGTGCAAATGCAACAATACAGAATCAACATGCACCTTGCTTCGATGACGATCCGTGTAGCTTACATATTCCAGAGGCACACGAGCACCTCTAGACAACTTGCTAAGAACTGAAATTAGCTCGTCCAGGTGTGATATCCCTTCTCCTGCAAACTTCTTTATTATGGCATGGCGAGGAACACCTGCCCTAGAGAGCATATACCTGTATTTTGCCCACTATTCGATCAGTTTACAACTAATTGAAGTAGCATGAACTGTAAATGATAAAGGGTGAAATTTTCACCATGGCAAATCAACAATTCACTTGTCTTCCTAGTTACAACCCTGATATCAGGAAGCACTGACTATACGTATAAATACATCATAAAACTTGCACTTCTACACACACACACACACACACAAAAATAAATAAATAAATAAATTAAAATAAAAAACAATGCAAGAAACTTCAACAGACAAGTGTGCATCAGGGTAGATAAATATAGGGACAGGTGAAAAGGGAAAATCCAAATGACAATAATCAATTCAACTGAAATAAGAAAATACTTTTTGGTAGGTAAGAATACACTTACCCTGGCTCAGTGACATACACTTGACCACAGTTGAAACGGAAATTTCTAGCCTGCATGTTAAATAAAAAGCAAACAGCATTAGGTCGTTCACAGACAAGAGAATCCATAACCGCCACAATGCAATCTCAAATCCTGAAAAATCACAACTAAGAGATCACAAATACAGAAAAATCAAAACTAAGTGAATGACATTATATTAGATGGTAGATTGGATCACAATGAGTTCCAAGGCCCCCAGCACGACTATTTCACTATTTATCCAAATCATTATTTGAAAGAACACAGTTAAATCGGACAGTTTGTCTGCTCTCCTCTTTTAATTTTCCCTTGATCTCTGTACCTTGTGTGGGAAATAAAAAACTTTGAGCTACTAAGAAACCTAGTTTGAGCTTAACTAAAATGAAGTCTGGCTATTAAGGATGATGCAATGGGATTATAAGATTGAATTATACATTAATTTTGAACACAAAACCTGCCCACCTGTTGATAGGAAAGAGGGTGAATAACAGCACCACTGACTTCCAAGAAGTAATTAGGAGTTATGCAATGCAAATCCTGAACCTGAATCATTGCCGAAGAACATGTTATATTTACTAAAGTGATTGAGCATAAAGCAAGACCTTCGTTTCTCCAAAACGATTTAGACTGTTTACATAACCTCACTCTCCACAGAATTTAATCCAGAGATATATAAGGTAGAATGTGAGGAAATTCAACTTACCAACAATTTTACTGTCAAGGAAGTGCCACCCCTTTCAATCTCCAAATCAATCTTCTCGTCGACCCTATCATCAAGCAATGTTTCCAGTTTCAAAAACTGGGTAATGACCTGCACTAAAATGCCGATAATTCAAAATGAATGATTTTCTGGTTGCCAAGAGGGAGGACCTTGTTAAAAACCCTCAGGAGGAGTGACCTGCGATCAAGTGCCCCTCCTAAAGATGATGCACATGCGTGCGCATGTATTCTGGCATTAATCAGGCAACTACCAGATATAAGACTTGGAAACAACTAACCATGCAATGAGTAACAACAGAGGAAAATTTATCTTCAAAAATAATAATAATAAAAGCAGAAGAAGACGAATAAGATGGAAAATTCATAATTCCCTAGGGCATTGGTTGGTGCACATGCTAAAAACCTTGGTTTTTGACCCAATACCTAAGCTGTGCAAGTAGCAAATTAAAGCATTATAAAAATTTAATTGTAATGAAAATGGCTTCAGCAGGTTGGCAAGTAGCCTATGCACAATGTTGTCAAAATCAATATTGCATTGCAAATTGTAATAGGGGTCGAATCATATCGAATCATAGATCATAAGGTTTTTTTTTTTTTTTAATTCTTAAAAAATTAAAAAACTCTGAATAAAATATAAATAAATCAGAAAAAAAAAAAAAAACTAATCAATCATCCATTTCTAATCAATATGAACCACAAAAATATGTATCATGATATTATTAGTTGAGAATGCGTGTGCAGTATACATATCATGACAGTAAAGGATTATTCTCTCTTTTTTTTCTGTCTTTCAAGAAATTTATGTTAAAAACATACATGAGCCACTTCAATGATCTTGCTCTTTTGTACCTTTCTTGAGTGTAGAATCACATTGGACAAAGTGGCATTCAATTTGTGGCTGAATAAAGGAAATTCCCAAATCTCTTTTGATTTGGAGATTGAATTACTTGATTTCTTTGTTTTGGGTTTTTGAATAACAAATCTCCCTCCATCTCAAAAAGACAAAAAAATGAGGTTTTGTGTGTGTGTGTGTAGCCTATGCACAATGTTGTCAAAATCGGGAGATAATGAAGAAAAGAAATAAATGGATTTTTTTAAAGTAATTTCGGGAGCCATTTACTCAGTCCACAATTATTGTACAATTTGATACTGTTCGGTCAATTTGCAATTTGGGCTTGCATCGTACAATACAAATCAAATCATACAATATGAATTGCAAATCGTACACTTTTGACAACCTTGTCTATTTATTGATCAATTTGCAATTTGGGCTTGCATCGTACATGTATACAATACAAATCAAATCATACAATATGAATTGCAAATCGTACACTTTTGACAACCTTGTCTATTTATTGAATATCTGCAAGCTATTCAATGGAATGCAGACAATCTCTAAAAGCTAGACTTTCCTTTAGAGAGTTGATGTACCTAACCAAACTCGGCCCAACAAGTAAAAGTTTTAATCACCCCATCATGGAATGCCACTGCAAAATTTACTGCCCCATAACCATAGTACATGGCAGCATGGAAGTTCGTTACTAAAATTCAAATGCAACAAACTCTCATATGAAGTAGAGCTTACCTCCCCATTCACCCGAACTAGCACATCACCTGGCTCCAAATGTTTGTGTGCAGGGCCACCTGGCACCTGCAATAGGTAGATGATGCTGAGAAGCCCTCAACTAAAACTAACAAGATTATCCTATAGCAATTTGCAAATCATTCTAAAAGTGGACACTGAAAGAAAAAGGAAATAGCACTCACCACAGAATCAACAACAAGCATTCCAGTCTCGCCAATAGGAGATGCATGTCTCACCATCTAATTAATCCATCCATACAGCCACCAAGAAAGGAAATAAAATTACTCGAGCAGAAAATAAAAATAAAAATTGAAGAACGCCAACTATGAACATCAACATTGATATGAAAAATAAGCATTTTTGAAGGCATTAATAGAAAAGATACCTAAAAATAACAGACTTCAACTTGGGAACTGGTACCTGTTCTGTCTCACTCTGAAGTCCAAGCCGACGCGTCTCATCAAATCCTTTGTGAAGGAACGTCACCTATAACATGGTGTTGTAAGAGAATGGAAAAATATTAAATACCCATTACATCAGTAGAACTGAATATTAGAATTTTCAATTTTCAGACTGGACATGTCTTTTGCTTTGAATTGAGATGAAAACAGATCCTCATTACGCATTCTAGAGAGCCACAACCTTAAAAGAATATCCAGCTTTTGTATGTGGATATAGACAGGTATTTTAACCACACAGCTCAGTTTTCTATATTTATTCATCGGTGAAGAGACCCATCCAAAAAAGTCTGAGATTGCAAGCTCTTCTGGAGAATTATAAAAGAAAAGGGCTGCAAAATGAAGGTTTCCCAGAAGGTCACCCATCCTAGTATTGTTATTGCCCAAGAACACCTAACTGCAGTGTCCTGATGTGATCCAGTGCAGAACTGCCCAACCCAGAAATTTACAAGCGACATAATAGTTTTTTAAAAATAATAATAATAATTAAAACAAAGATTACTATTTCATTTCCTTAATCCACCCCTAGAAGTACATGCAGGTTAATCTACTGTATATATTGAAAAGAGTAAGGATAGATTTAGAAGTGTACCCTTCTGTTGGTATACGGGATGCAATCAAGTTTACCTGGATCACGAGCCACTTCGGTACATGGTATGAGAACGGTTACGCAGTAGGCTATTTCCTCCAATAGGTGGTATGTACGGATAGGATCATGTGGTTGCTCCCATACATTGAGTGTATGCAATATACTTTTATATAGGAATTCATATTGCAAATATATCAAATCATGAATGTTATTATTATAAACCCAGAATGCACATCATTATTCCATATGCATGCTACCAAATAGCATGACAACTTAGGGGTATAGAACCATAATTTTAGGTTGCTAATTAGCGATCTATATAGCAAGTGACCCATACTCTAGATTGCCCAATTCGGAATGGAAAATGTAGGGGGTATGGTGATTTAGGCACACTAAATGCAATTTACTCAAATTGTCAGAGCCTTTTGATCTCACTTGCAATTTAGAACAGACAAATGGGAAAACATGAATGGTGAATCCACCTAATGTCGCTCTTCCGAGCCATCCCAAGCACCTAGTGGATCAGTTCTGCCTGAAAAATGGAACCATTGTAGGTTTGTGGGTACTTCCAGATTTGCCCTCTAAAGTCACATTGAAAACTACAATTACTGGCTAGAAACAAATCAAACAAGCAGAACTGGTGCGCAATCATTTGTTCCAGAGCCCATGTAACAACTCATGGCATTTTCTTCCTAAACAAGAAACACAAATAAGATTTCTTGAATAAGCAATAGGTAGTCAAATCATCACCTTTGCTCATTCTGCAGAAAAATTGAGCAACCAACTCTTGTCGAAAGAGTAACTTAAATAGAAGTACTACTTGAAGATGCATTTTCATCATTATCACTAATATATGAGAATACGTTAAAGCTTCCCCTTGATACAGCATGTCTTGTGTGAAAATCTACAAAGGTCAGGGGATGTGAAGCCTGTGAGAATAAGAACCAACAAACCTGAAGCGTACCACGAGGAATAGTTACTGCCTCCCATTTACTTTCAAATGCATCACTGCCTTTCTGTAGAAACTTTAATGCTCTAACAACCTGCCAATGGCAAAATGCCATGCTTAGCATCTGGAACATACCAGTGACCATTGCCTGAATGTTGCTATAACATGATGCATCATATTTTTCTACGAAACAAATGCCATTTATCAAGTTGTTTCTGATATTTTCCAATCACTAGATCAAAATTCAGAGAAAAAGCACAGACCACATCTGATCCTAAAATCAGGAGAACGTTAACAGCAGTCTGACTAATAAAAACACCTACTCATTTCTAATTTTCGCTATACAATAGGACACTCTATACCATTGCCTAACTCAAATTAGAAAGTGGTTCCCCAAATAAGGTGAGTGTAAATACCATTATATGTGTAAACCTAGAATTCAATTGGGGGTGGCCAAAAGATGAGTTAAGACTTAAGACAGATTGTTGCATAAAAGATCAAGTGCCTTAACTTCATCATGAAAGCAAGCATGAGATATAGAGGAGTCGTATGAGAAAAAATAAATGATACAATACAAAACAAGTAAACAGAAGAATCTATGTGCCAGCTGGAAGACCGTACTAAACTTCGGTCACTTCACCTGCATTATACCAGTTGTGCAACCATTCCTATAGCCAAAAAAACAAGGATGGCTACCTCAACTATACTGGGATTACTTGTATTCAGCTCTAGGGGATATGCAGGTTTAATCCAAGTATTATTGTATTTTTTTGGTTCTTTACATTTTATAACATGATGTGGCATATTTAAGAGCACAGAACATGCAGTGCCGCCAAGGTATCTTCTCAAGGCCATAGTGATTAAGTGACAAGTGTTAAAGTTTGAAACCCTAGAAACGATTTTGTTTCTCTACAGGGAACCAACATTATAGACAATTGCAACTTATTCCAAGTTCCAACCCTACAACTGAAGACTTTTTTAACTATATTATCTACATCAGGTCCTTTTCCTTTTTCTGTTTTTTTCTTTTTTCCAAGTGAATGCATCAAATCTCAGCCGCTGCTCCCACTTCGAGTTCCTGCTACCACTTCCTACCTATTTATACTTGTTTCCATTTTGAAAGAGATGCTTCCCCGCTCCTACACCCAAATTTGTTGCCGCTTCGCTTCATTCTTCGTGGAACTATACATCAGATCCATGTAGGCCACTAGGATTTCAACTATAAACACCGGACAGCAGAAATGCCATGCTAACCATTCACTTATCTCAAGAACATTACAGAAAATGATATAACCAAGGGAGAAATTGAGGTTATCTCTGGATTGTGAATCTTCACACAGATCGGATGATAGCTGGACTATGAATCCTCAAATTGCAAGACGCTATCTGGATTATGAATCTTCACCACCCCCAAATAATAATAATAATAATAATAATGGATGTGAAGAAAAGGAGATCTGATTACACTGCCAAAAAGCTTTAGTAGGTTGTATTGTGGTGCGTTAGCACATTCAAATTCTAATTATTTAACCATAAGAGCATGGAAAAGTGTAATGAAGTTCAAGTATAAAAGAATATAAGAAGCATAAAGAAAAATTCAGAGTGCAGTAGAGTGAAAACTAACTCGCTCTAAAGGAAGGAAAAAGGCAGAAGCACTTGAAGATTTGCTCCCAGCATTCAAGGCAACAGCTCTTCCTTGCCAATCAATGACTGGGGAACCACTTGAGCCTCCCTTTGTCCCAGATGCAGCCTGGCAGAAGAAAGAAGTGGGAAAAAAAAAAAAGAAGGAAACAAAAACAAAGAATTTGGTATAAGCACCAATGATTTCATAACCATTCAAATGAACTATATATGGCAGTAATCTAGGAGTACAAAAAAAGGTGCAGGACAAACAGTTGACAGGAGTTCTCTTCTTTTATCACTTTGTGACATAACAATGGTCATACAAGGCAACAGTTGTGAAACTAGAATACTGAGCATCTATCTGCTGAATTCTTCCCTTTCATAATCTATTCTTCTCCGATGCACTATAAAGAAATGAAAATACTTGCTTTGTGATGCCAAAAATGAGCTTCAAACAGAGCAAGCAGAGGAATCATACATGCTAGCACTATTCTATTATAATAGCTTTTTTTATGGGCACTAATGTAGTAGTTGCAACAATATCCAAGCAAATCCGCCCAGCCCTCACTGAAAGGCAAAAGCAATGCCTACTCCATATAACACCCTTCTCAAGGAACCCCATATCAAAAACCCATAGCCATGAATATCTCATCTCCAGGTAACATAGCTTATACATGTATAACCAATCAGGATTCAAATAACTGAATGCTGCCCTATGTTAGATTATGGTTCTTGAGAATCATTCGTATCGAAGGTGTATAACCATTGATGTGCTCCAAAAAGTGGAATGAGGCATCATTTTGTGTTATCACTACAACAAGAACAAAAGGACCAGAACTAAAATCAAGATGCATAGACATAAGAAGTCAACAGAAAACATGAATTAAACCATCAAAAGCAGTAGCGACTATCAACTAGCAACTAACTAATGGAAGCATAAAAATGATAAGAGAGCACCTAACGGCAAACCTAATGCACAGGTATGACCAGCTGAAAGTAACATATGAAAACACCAAGTAACATTTGGAAGCATTCACATGCACATCAATTGGTCTAGAAAAATGACCGTGTTGCTATTGTAACCAAGATTAAATGGTTGACACAAGAGTAGCTTGATAAACAAAGTAGAAAAATATATCCAGTGAAGATTCAACAAGTAGCCCACTGATCAGGGGCTATTTATAGCATCTAATGATCAGGCTAAATACCTGCATGTAGAATGTATTGAAGTCATTATATCCATCCCTGCAGAAAAAATAGTTAGATGGTTAGCTTGAAAAATGAAAAAGTGATATAATATAATAGAGAAACCTGTCTCCCTTGGAAAAAAAAAAAGGGACAAACAAATAAGATGTGTTATATTTATAATTCTCGAAGTCCATATCTAGGAATAGTTTAGAAGACCTAGGATTCTAGGGATTGAAGAGACTAGTATCTCCAAGAATGCCACCACAGTAAATGTACAATAATCCCACTACAACATATTCAACAACAAAAATTTTTAAATTAATATAAAGAATCCTGAATGGCACAACTTATCCTTTAACATAGTCAACATGGTAATTCCAAACACGTGTTTTCTGTGTAAGAGGATGAAGAGTCCGTTAACCACCTCTTTGTCCTTTGGGGAAGTATTTCAATCTATTTGGAATTGCATGTCCCATAAATGATGGGAGAAGGTGCTGCTTGCATTGTTATGAGGAATTTGGAAAGGAAGGAATGCCCATATTTTTTAAGGTAGAGAGGCAAAGGCGGAGTCTATATCGACAATGATTCTTTTGATGTTGCCACGGCAAGTCTTAAAGCAGGTAGGTTTTGTGGTCCATTGCGGTAAGGGCTGCCCAAGTGCTTCTTTGCTGTTTGTCAGGTTTGCATTGCATTGCTTTTTTATTGTTCCTTTTGGGGGATGATAGCTCATCATCTCTCCTGGCTACAATTTTGTAAGATTTTTGGCATTTTTCTCTAATAAAATTTGGTTTCCACTTTCCATTGAGAAAAAACATAGTTAACATGAATGCAAAACAATTGCATAAACCATTTTAGCCACATCATTCAAAAAAAAAATAAAAATAAAAAGCCAGACACAAATATGGGTAAGCACCAGAAACGAATATGAGGTACGAGAACCAGCACTCCCTGCAATAGGTCTGTAATACAGGTCAAATATGGCAATATCCATACCCAGTCCACTTAGAAGTTGGATAATTGAGTAATTTTTTTAAACGGGTAAAAAGTCCCATATCTGCATCCAATCTTCTCAGGTTGTATACAAGTTATCAGATACATAGATATCCATTGCCAGCCCCTTATAAAAACTTTACGCTAGCATTGTATAATTCATTTTCTTTTCTTTTCTTTTTCTTTGGAAAGGTTGAGCATTGTATAATTCCTATGTCTCATTTACTTTGGTGGGACTTGGACCCTAACTGCCCATTTTGTGGCCACCAGTTGATGGTTAGAATCATCCTATCAGTGTGATGTAGTGGAAAATTTTAAGATAACTAGGTAGAATCACTCTACCAAATCCGATGACATTTCACCAACAGTTCTAATGGCATCTCACTGAGAGATTGACAACTCCCGCTGCACAAAAAGAAGATGAAACACTCCATTCTCTCTCTCTCTCTCTCTCTCTCTTCTTTTTCTTTTTTTAACATAAGGCCTTCAAGGTCTTCATACAAGCCAATTAAAGACATTACCAAGGTGTTCCCTAATGGTAACGGTGGCCATAACGGCCACCACCGTTACCTTTACGATACGGGGCATAACGGCTGTTATGGTCTCTCTTTTTTATTTTTTTTATTTATTGAAAAAAACTTGAAACACATGTATCTGCCCCGTAATGTTGATTAAAAAGTATGAAAAACCTGTATATGTCCCGTAATAGACCATTACAGGGCTATTAAGGCCTTTATAGGGGATGTAACGTGCCATTAACGGCAATTACGAGTCATTTTTTTTCCATAACGGCTGTTACGATTCCGTAACATGTAACGGTTGCCACCATTACCTTTACGTAACGGCCTTTACGTCCCCATAACGGCCTTTATGACACACCATGGACCTTACATATATCTAGACTTTACTATTGTTAGACTACCTATGATATAATAAAATCCGTACAACTATTTAAAAGATTCTACATCTAAGAGAGAAATAAGAAGAATCCAAACTATGAAATATCAAAAATATTTCGTTGTCCAAGTCACATGTGTGTTCCATCGACACCGTTCAATCGTATCAACAGACCATACAAACCAATAGGCTCATTGAATCAAGTCCATATAACAGCCAACCCTGAATCTGGTCTAAATTTGTGATCTAATCAATTTGAATTTTGAGCATTTGAAATGACCCGTATTAGTTGAATTATCCAGATCTTTAATCTGGACATTTGGATCAGTCCAATACATGATCGAGATCATTGGATGGGCTTGATCAGGGCGTGATATATGTTCTGATGGCTTGATCTTCGATTGAATAACTTGTGTGGCCTAGACATCTCGTTATTGCTTGTGTGAGGTCTTGGATGCATCAATTCTTCCCAGCTTTATATGTGCTATGGGCTTGATCCAGTACGTTTGCCACATAGGTTGTTCCCTCTGGAGGACTTAGAAGGTCATGATACACCATGTCCTACTGCACCCATTTTATACAAGTGCGACTGACCCATGGTATGATGATTTAGATTGTTGATATGATCAGCCTCATTGTAGATGTAGTATGGGCCAAAAACTTTCTAGGTTAGCTGATTATGTTCACTATTATTATTATTTTTAACTCAAAAATATTATTAGTTGGGTAAATTGCGAGATGCCCTTGGTAATCGCGTACACATATATTCAGATATGGTAATATCCATATCTGACCAGTTGAAAAGTTAGATGATCAGGTAATCGGGTAATTGAGTAAAACTTTTGAATTGGTGAAAAACTCCCATATCCAAATCCAATTTTCCAGGTTCAGATATGTCGGGTAATCGGGCATATGGGTATCCATTGCTAGCCCTACTTACAAACCCAAGACAATCACACGTCCACAAATTCATGAGACACAACATAAAGATTTTTTGACAGGTATCATAAAGATGCAAAAATATAGAGAGAATTTTTGTCAGTGCCCACTCTGTCAAATAAATACACCTGTCCTACTTTTGGTTTATTGGACACAGTGGGTGCAAATAATCGTTCCACAAATAGAAATACACTAAAGAGTTTCCCTACTGGTGGTGCCAAAGAGATGTAGTGTGAAGTGTTAATTTATTGTTCTTTAGGCATAAACCCAAGTGAAATTTGCAATAAGCAGAAAAGCACCGCATACTTCTTGTAATGAGGAGCATCTCTATCCAAGCGAGCTAGAGTGCCGGCCAAAATTGAGACCTGCGACAAATTCAAAATGACAGATCAGCTAAGAAGATCCATTTTCTACAATACAAGATACAGGTTTGAAGGAACCCTATCAAATGAAAAACTGTCTCTTGCTAAGTATAACAAGACAGAATCCAAGCAAATGCAGTATAAATACCTTCTCGCCACTGTCATTGCCAACCACCCGAATCTCCAGTCCAACACACGCAGCTTCAGGAGAGAGAGGGATCTCCTCGTAGCTTAGAAATTGTATTGCTCCAGGGTCATAACGAAAGAATCCAAAATCATGAACCTTTAAAGAAGTGAACTTACGTCAGTCACATGCGCTCTCGTAGAGCATGCAAACCATTGAATCAAATCAATAGAGATGAAAATTATGAAATTGTAGCGCTCCAATTGCACCTAGACTCCTTTCAAATTCAACTTGAAAGTAGAATAGTTGCAATTTTGAGCTTACTCCCTCAAAATAATAAAAGATAAAAGGTAACAACACTTTAGTAATTTCCCACTTAATTGAACTTTTTTCGCAATTAGATCAGATACTGCATCCAAACGCAGTCTAGATAATAGATATAAAAAATTATCTCACCGGATCCCTATATATCGGATGCACCGGAATTTCCTCACGGTTAACAAACATAGCTTCAGCAACCACAGGCCCTACAAACAGAAAGAAAGAGGAGCTAAAGATTGCATTTTTCCTCAATCGAAATACAAAAACAATACAAAGGCAAAGACTCCTACCGGGCTTGACGACATGGCGGTTCGTGAGTATGATCCCGCGGCGCTTGTCGACGACGAACCCAGTCGCGTAGCTGGCACCGGCTGCCTCCGTATCGAACGCACGGGCCGCTGTCGTCCGCAGCACAATCACGGCGGGAACCACCTTGTTCAGCGCCTTCCGCCAGTCCTCCGCTGTCGCAGCGTTCTCACGGAATGGTGGGTCGATCTCCATGCTCAGATCATCCTTCATGCACGATTCGAGGCCGGCAGCCGCCTCGGATCCCAACCGTTCCAAAGGATCTCCCATCCTTTATGGAAATTCCTCCGATGTCGCTGAAAGTAGGGTTTGGGTAAACGGATCTTTAGCGACAAAACGAGAGGATCGGATGGGATTAGAGGATCTTTGAAATTCCGGTGGCTGATTCTTACGTCCAACGGGAATCCGGCGAGTGAGAGATCGGACGTAGTACAGGGTTTGAGAGAGAGCTGGGGTTTTGATGATGAGAGAGAGTCATGCGTTTCAGACAGTCCTTATAAAACCGCTTTTTGCGCTGGGGGACTGTTTTGGCGTTGAATTACGGAAATGCCACTCCTTTTGCGAAATTATCAAACTACCTTTCATGGGATAATTGCATGAACGATCCGGGGCTTTTCACAGTAGATCTGACTCCAGGCATCAAGATGCACAAAGAAATTTAGAATTTTGTAATTTTCTCATCTGTTCAACTGCTTGTAATAGAGAATAAGCTATTTGTAAAATGAAATATCTATCTTTTAAAAAAAAAAAATTTGTCTTTTAGTCAAAATAACTTTTTATTACTTTAATAACCAAGATTAATTTACTAACATAACTTGACAATAAAAAGAAAATAATTATATTATAAAAAATCAACACTTTCAAATTAAAATTTTAAAAAAATTATTGACAATCTAGCAACTTTGGCCCTCATGACGAGTTCATGAAGTTAAAGTCTTCCTTAGTGCAGCGACTGAAGCATAAAAAAAAAGGGGGGAAAATCTTTGCTAGTTCAGTGACATGGGCATAAACAAAAAAGATTTACTCTACTCCTAAGTTAGGATTTTCAGTGTAACAATTTAAACGGGTTGGACTATACTAAGAGCTAAACTGATAATTAAACTAGGTAAATAGTGTTGCACTATAGAGTTATGTTATATTAAGTTAACGAGAATCTAAAGCTTTTCAATCTCGCTCTTATTTATAAAAACTTTAAGTGATAATTGGAAGGAGATGTTTGTTACAATTCCTCACGTTTGTTGATGTAGAGATAACTCCATAGATCAATAAATGATTGTAACTTATCATACAATGTCATGTGTATTAGTTGTTTATCATGAGTTAATCATTGGTTATGTGCATGTCCTAAGTCCATCACCCGACAAGAGTTCTTCTTGTAACACCATCCGTAGATTGCATTATCCATTTCTCTCGTATGTGTATTATGCACTGTAAAATTTAGCATTGTCATTACGTTGTCATATAACTCCTTGAGTGATTTTGACTACAAGGGTTTCTTTTGTGCGAGGGTATGACACATTGGTTGAATTTGTCATTGGGACCATATTCCAATCGGTATCCATTATTGGCCATAAGACCACTAACATAAGTGATCAACTATGTCACATGAGCAACGTATGTAACATGTGTCCCATGACAGTAGTCAATTAGACTTTCCCTTTTGAGCTACCAATAAACTTTTAGATTTTTATTAAATTCGATTGTTAGAGAAACCAAAAAAATATTTTGTTTCTCTTGTTAAGATATTGTGTCATGTGGCAACATTTGAATCACTAAATCAATTGCGATCAAATTAGGTGTTGATGCAGGGTAGGACGTGATGAGGTCGATCACTCCATTCATCAAGGAATAATTACTCTGGATCCACAAAGCTCTTTGGACTCCTCATGAAGATTCCTCGAATACATGAGGGATAAAAATAAATAAATTATAATAAAATCAAAATTAGATTGGTTGATGATGAAAAACTAATTTACAATCCTTTTAATAATGAGCCCAAACCTGAGAAGAAGTTTTAGACTCAAACTCAAACTCCAACTCCAACTCCTAAAAAACATGATCAATTATAAATAGTAAACTTACTATTTATAGGCCATCATGATTCCTATTAAGCTTTACCATTTCCAGCCAAAATTAGTAAGTGTCCAATTTGATTGAACCACGTTATTCTCCTAATTTTTCTAAGCCTTTTTTCATGTTGGACACAACTTCTACAACTTAGATGATCATAAGTTATGATCAAATTAAAACTTACTAGTTGTAGTAAAAACGAAATTAAACTGGACTTTTGACCATTGATGTGATGCGATCTCACAAATCCGGCATGGGCAACCCATTATGGTGGGGTTGGTTGGCTAAAGTAGCCTCTCTTACCCCAAAATCATATTTGATACGTTGAAAAACTCATTCCAGTCTACGAGATATGCCGGTTTTAAGGTTCTAACGGTCTTTATGACTTCCACCTTTGATCTAAGTCTTCTCTAGCCCATCTTCACCGTGAAAGTGTCCACAACCCGCTCTTCATTATGCGTAAAAACAGATCAAATTAGTTTTAGAACAGTGGATCATAGCGATGAATGAACCAGATTTAAAGACACATACCCAATGGACATATTCCTTGAGAAATAGACCAATATCCTTGGCATTCTTCATGTATCCACGGGTAAAAGAAAAATAGATAGTTAAAACAAAAGATGAATATTGATCTCATCCAATGAGTGGGCCAGATAGATTGTTGGGCAGGGACACGTTCATGTGGCCCTAATTGGATTTTGGATCTTGCAAACCTGTGAATGCAAGCAAGCAGGGCTGTAAATGTAAATGGGTTGGGTTGGGTTGGGTTGGGCCATGGAGAGGCATGTAGATGCACACCCCATGACCCAAAGATCAGGACCTAGTGCTGGCTAGGCCACTACATAAACATTCCGGTCTGTATGGCACAAGCCCATCTACCCGAGAGCTGATTAGGTGAGACCCTGGCCTCACCCACGATGGTGCGGCCCTTACCACAGGGTTTACCATAGGGCCCACCGTGATGAATGTATTATGTATCCATGTTGTCCATCTTTTTTTTCAGATCATTTTAGGGCATTATTTTAAAGATGAAGCAGATCCAATTACCAGCTGGACCATACCATAAGAAACAGTGGTGATAAACAGTCCTACCATTAAAAACTTTTAGGGTGTACATTAATGTTTACATAGTGTTTATTTACTATACAATCTGTCACATAAGCCTTAATGGAGGGAAAAAATAAATATCAGCTTGATTCAAGACTTTTGTGGCCCATTAATGATCAATCACCATTGTTTCTTATGGTATGGTCCACTTGATATTTGGATTGCTTCATTTTTGGAATAATACCCTAAAATGATATGGAAAAATGGATGGACAATGTGGATACATAATACATACATCAAGACGGGACCCAAAGTAAGGGCCACACCATCTTGGGTGAGGCCGGGGTTTCACCTAATATGCTCTCCATCTTACCTAATCTCTTGAGCCATCAGCGGTCCACATTTGTCATCCTGGCCCTAAAGTTTAGCCTGAGGGCCAAAGCTAACCCAGGCTTGAAATCTAAGCCAGGCCAGTCCAGCTGGGCTAGGCCCATGTAGTTATGAATGGTCTGGCTCATGCACTATGTTTCACACGTGTGAGATCCAGTTCATGTTGTATAAAAATGTGGGTCCAGTGCATCCATTTTGAGAGTCAGCCGTTGAGCTTCCTTGGCCGAAAGTGAGGCACTTTATTAAAAAAATGTGGGACTAACCTTTCTATTTGTCTCTTTTCCTTATAAAGCCGGCCCTGGAGCATTGGTGAGGAGACGTGGCGAGATATGATTGATGGACCTTTTGTGAGAGATGGGCCCAGCCTTTTTCTAAGGTATCTTGGCCGAATTCAGCCCATTTCTGACCGAATGGGCCCACCAATCGAACCTTGCTACGTCTCCTCACTTCTGTGGTGAATCCAGATGATTTTTTGTTGTCTAGAGGGGTATTTTGGGGAGCTGATCCACTGCCTGCGGGGCACGGCATCTCCATGCCTCATAATCATGTACAGGATACTGGCATGTGTTTATGATGATCCGAACCAGGCATCCTGGGGCCCCGCCATTGATTGGCTAACAGTTAAAAGTTTGTTTGACTATATTTCCCTAAGAATCTGATATGTAACCTTCTACGGACTGGAATGTTAGTAATGATTACTCTCCTCTTTTATTGTCCACTTGAATGATGTTTGTAATTTAGTCAATCTTCTATCTTTTCTGTCAAATGAACGGTTGAGATGGTTTGGATATTGCCCATTTATGCCGCATGTGCAGCAATAACATTGAAGTATGCTTGCTTCCGTTACTTACTCGATGATGCCGTCCAAAGCCAAGTAGAGCTGATTTTTGTAAGAAATCTACTCCGTTCATCTGTTTTGTCATGACATGTTAGTACATAAGCCTAAAAATAAAGAAAAATGCAACCACTGAAATCTTCTTGGGTCCACCCTAATGTTTACATACCATCCAAGCTAATTGGTAGAGTCATTACCACTTCAATGAACTGAAAACACAAAATTTTAATAATGGATGCTTCACATTAATGCATTCCATTCCCACTGTTTCTTATGGTGTGGCCCACTTGAGTCTTTGAACTGCCTCATTTTTGGGTTCATGTCCTGGCATGAGCTGGAAAAATGGATGGCCGTGGTGGATTTCACACAAACATTACGATGGCCCCACCTAGCTTCATCATAGAATCGATCCCTGCCTTCTTAAAAACTGAACGGTACACTCACAAGTTAAAAATGTAATGGCTTGATTCATGCCAGTAATCGGAATATTGCAAGGGAAATTATATAATGCCCCAACAAATTGCAGCAAAACGATTGGAACCGTTGATCTGGTAGGCTCTGCATGGATCGGCCATAGCCCAAATATTACTCCTGTAAGACATTCTAATAATCCCATCAAAGGACCAGCCAACATATCCATCTCTCAAAGGATGAGAATTTTCGTTCATCTAACTAGTGGCCCACTTCTCAGATAAGCCATTGCCAAAAGAATTATGTTGAATCAAGGGTAATAAATATTCAATCCATGATCTATATTTAGATGGTAAAAATGGACAAAAAAGATTGAAGGCTGGGATCACCTAAATCAATTCAAATTTCAGCATTGGCCCATTAAGCATGGGATCAATTCGTCTGACTTAATTGGCAAATATACTAATTTTCGATCCCTGCATCCTATACCATCGATTGCTTGCATTAATATGCCCTTTTCTAAATGTGAAAATTTAACCCAGACCATGATATGATCTAACATGGGTACAATGTACCTAATTCAGTGCCAACTTTTATATGGATGATCAAGTTTAAGTGTCCAATGTTGTTGATGTGTTAAATCTGTAAGTAGCAGGGTCTGTCGTATATGTTGATGCTATCGACGGATGCATGATGCCATTGAAAAAATCCATATTTTATCACCGTAACATTTTGGTGTTTTAATCAATACCATCGAAGGTATTCGATGCCATCGATAGATCGTCGATGCCAATGAAGTTCCATCGAAGGTGACATTGAACACGTGCGCACAATTGCGTAAGTGCGGGATTTATTCCCTATTCCGATTGTGATACGATGTTATGCTATATATAACGAGTGTAATCGGAATTCGAGTAGCAAGAGAGGTGTTTTAGATTTTCTTAATTCATTTCTAGGTTTTCTAAATTCGTTTCCAGGTTTTCAAGGGCATAACTTGGCTTATAAGGAAGATTTGAGGCTTGTTTAAATTGGTAATCTCTATCTCTTGTACTTTTCTACTTTCATAGTGTATTACTATTACGTTGTGTCGTGTTTTTTTCCCACAAGGATTTTTTCATATAAAACTCGGTCTGTTTGTGTTTGAACTTGTTTGTGCAATTAAAGTACTTTGCATGATTCATCTTTGTGTGCTTCCATAGTTTCCCCCAACATCCAACTTTAACATAAAGAAGATCATCATGTCTGTCTTGGGTTCTGCTTGAAATCTGCCCCTTAAAGCCATAGCTACTAAAAGCATGTTATACAAAGTTCAAGGCCCCCTCCTCTCTCTTCCTCGTTGTATAAGAAGGTTATTGCTAAGCTCACGTACATTCCTTATATCAAGCCTCATATACAGATTGTATCTTTCTTTGACCCAAGGTTATGAGTGTTTTACTATCTTTGGCCTAGGGTGTGAGCACTTTATTATCCCCGACTTGGAGTATGGATGTTTGATATATATATATATGTAATTTCTTTTTCTTTTTTTTTTTCTTGTGTTAAGATTTTGACTTTTTCATTCTTTGTAACTTTTAGGCTTTTGCCTAGAGGTGTACACGAACTGAGCTAGCTCGGTTAGCTTGCTCGACTCGACTCGAAAAGGCTCGATTCGACTCGGTTTGAAGTAGAGGTGGGCATCGAGTCGAGTCAGACCGGATTGGGTCCAACTCGACTCGGTCCGAAATTTTAAATGGCTGACCCGAATTCAATCCGATCCGGGACCGAGTCCGGGTCCTCTGACTCGATCCGATCCGTTGCATTGCTGGCTTGACCCGAACCGAGTCCAATCCAGTCAGGAAAACCGAGTCGAATCAGGTAAGGTATAGTTTGGATCAAATCTTATATCTTATTTTATTTTTGAAAATTTTAGAAAAATGATTTTCAAATTTAAAAAATGCATAGGGCCCACCATAACGTTTATTTTCCATCGAATCTATTAATAAGGTCACAACTACATGGATGAAGAGGAAAAACAAATTTCATATTGATCCGAAACTTCTGTGACCCCAAAAAGAGTTTCAATGGTAGACGTTCAACCCCACTGCTTTTTACAATGTGGTCCACGTGATCTTTAGATATGTCTTATTTTTTGGCTCAAGCCTTAAGACGAGCGCGCCAAATGGATGGACAGTTTGGACATACCTCGTGATGGGACCCATAGAACTTGCTATCTTCCACAGCTGGCATGTGCGTGGTACACCAAACACTTGCCAATCCACTTCCTGCATGTACGTGTTACACCTGCCAATCTGCTTCCTTTCTTCAAGGCAGTTTCTACAAAAGCTTTAGGTGGGAAGTTCCTGCGCAAGTATGCTATGTGGCCCAATTCAATGTATATGAGAAATCCATTTCGTCCATTTGTTTTGCGAATTCGTTCTAAGACATGTCACCAAAATCGAGATGGATATAAAACTCAACTAGGCCACACAAGAATAAATAGTGGGAATTCAGCTAGCACCGTTGAAGCATTTTTATGGCCATAAAAGTTTTGTATTAGGCTATCTTTCTAGTTTTTTCACTTCATCCCATTGGGAATGACCCTATAAGCGGATTGGATAGCAAATAAACATCAAGGTGGAGCCCAAGAAAGTTTCAACTGTAGGAATTTCTTTCCCCAACTTTCCCTCTCATGTGACCCACTTTACTTTTGTATCCTTCTCATTTTTGGTGGCACATCCTTAAATGAGCTCGCAAAACAGATGGACGGAATGAATTTCTCATATACATTGAAGTGGGCCCCATATAGCATTGTTGCGCGCGAACTTCATTGGAAAGGCTTTTGCACGGAATCCATGTACCGTCAGAGCAGCTCGGTGCTCTATGCACATTGAGCCGTGTATGTGGAGAGGACGAATCAGCTACTCCTTTGCCACCACCAATGGCCGGTGTCGGTGCTCTGTGGACCCACCATGATGTATTTATTTCATCCATGCCGTCCATCTATTTTTCTAGATCATTTTATGGTATTAAAACAAAAATGAGGTATATCCCAGTCTAAAGTGGACAACATCATAGGAAACAATGTTGAATGAATATTGTGATGATCGAATCGGATCGGATTCCGAATTGGATCGGTCCGAATTGGCCATTAATCCAAACTCGACTCGATGTACAATCGGATCTGAGTGAGCCTATTTAATCCGACCCGATCTTAGCCTTCGGTTTGGGTTGGATTCGTCAGATCGGGTCGAATTCTGCCTAGCTCTAGTTCGAAGTTGAGTTCAAGCCAAGTCGAGTTGATTTTTTGAGCTCGAAAATGAGTTCGAGCTGGCCCTAGCTCGACTCGACTCAGATCGAATCCAGCTCGACTCGGTACAGGTTATATAAACTTTTTAAAAACCCTAACCGAAGTTTACCCCATTCTCTCTCCGAACGAACCCACGCCCCTACCCTTACCCTTCTCAACCCACGCCTGACTGTGGACTGCCCGATCTCTCCTTCCCTCCCTCTTCCAGTCTTCGATCTCTCTCTCTCTCAACCTGTCAGCCACCTGCTGCACCGACACTGCTCACCCGAGCTCTCCGCCTCTTCCTGTCTCCCTCTCCCTCTCTCAACCTGCTGCACTGGCATCGCTCACCCAAGCTCTCCACCTCTCCCTCTCTCCCTCTCCCTCTCTCAGCCTGTCAGCCACCTGGGAGGCTGCGCTGCTCGCTCGAGGCCCCGGCCCTCGAGCTCTCCCTCTCCCTTCGAGGCTACGCCGCTTGCCCGAGGCCCCTGCTCAACTGTCTTGTGGCTCGAACTCGTCTCAAAAGCTCGAACTTGGCTTGAACTCGGCTCGAACTGTTCTGATTGTTGACGAAGCCGAGTCGAGTTGGAGATGCTGACTCGGTCACCGAGCCGAGTTCGAGCTGGGTGTGCCTGGTGACCGAGCCGAGTCGAGCTGAGGCCAGCTCGACTCAGTTCGACTCGATGTACACCCCTACTTTTGCCCTTAATTGTAGTTAAATGATTTTTTCTTTCCTTGTAAACCAAAAAAAGTTGAAAACTTTTATACGGTCCACGTTTGCTACTTATAAGACACTTCCACAAGAGGTTGGATCCAGCCAGTACCAAGATTTGTATGTTTTTTTTTTTTTTTTAACACACGCACCCCACACACACACCTATGCATGCTGTAGTGGGATTTCACCGCCTGTGGATTTTGAACCCAAGACCTCGTAGTGAAACTCCTCAGAGTCTACCACTGAGGCAAGGACTGGAACCAAGATTTATATGTTAAAAGTATGTTAAAGTGTAATTAATTTCATCAAATGCCTAGTTGGATTGAAGATTAGTATAATAACACAATGAAAGTATAATGATTATAAATTCTTTTACTATTCTTCTAAAGTAATATTCATTTGGCTGGGGAATTGATATATTTGGTTTATTGGTGATAAAATAATAATGACATTATTTTTTCATTATTTTAACCACAAATCATCAAATTTATATACTGATATTTCTGTTTAGATTTAAAGTTTTCACGATAGTATGATTGAAAAGTGTAATGAGTATAAATTCCTTTAATCATCTCTAAAAACATGGACATTTGACTAACGATTGCCACGTTTGTTTTTGCATTGGTTAAATCATAACAAGGAACTTTTCATATCATTACCGTAATAATTTCCAATCCAAACAAGCTATAAAGTGCATCCAATATGATGTAAAAGTGTGTTTAGGTTTGTCTACTTGGATGCACTTACACACTCAAATCCCACTCATACATGCTTTAGATGCACTTAAACATACTTAAACGCACAACACACACGTAAAAAGCTTTCGTATGTAGCAATACACGATGGACGGCTCCTACCCAATGGGCCTTTGTTGATTATAAGTGGTCCCACTTGGGCTCCTCGTAGCTTTAAAGGGATTTGGATTAGCTGTACACCACATTTCAAAATTTTAAATAATTTAATTTTAAAGAAGCAGCATTTACTGCCATCCGTGACAGTGCCTTTAACCCCATTAGCGCATGTAAAAGGCTAAAAGCTACATTGAAAAGGGTTGATTTATTCGGGAATATCCGGAACCATGCTTGGAAGCTCAAGCTTTTCCAAGGCGGGCCCATGAGCCTTTTTCAGCTCTTGTCAAATCTCCAGATGGGTCGGTTACAACCGATTCGTTTCCTGACCACTTTTGGTTGGACACGATGTATTCCGAATCAGGTGTTCTAGACCGTCGAAATCAATGGATGGTCCAGTTCAATATACATGTGTGGTCCACCTAATGAGCTGATTGTTCTTTTTTTTTTTTTTAAAAAAAAAAATCTTAATAGCATGGGCCCACATTTTCACATTTCAGATGTTCTAATGAAGTGATACATCAGCAGAAAATGAAAATGCTGTATGTTAAAGTTCAAATACTCAGACATGTTGCAAATGGGGAGGTTAGGTGGGTCCTATCATATATGGCCTTAGGTGGAAAATCAAACCAAACGTGTAAGTTTCTACTGTTGATTATCTTTCCATCCTGTCCATCCATTACAATGCCACCTTCCATACAAATAGGATCATCCGATTGATTTGATTCTCATCCGTTGGCTATTTATGTACAAGACCAACCATACGCACCATCTGCATTCTCCTCCCCCCATCTGACACGTGTTAGTTGCTTAGCCACCGACGTCTTTCCTTGTTGGCCACGTTAAAACCTCTCCTTTGGAACTTGTCAAGTGAAAATTGAAAAGCGATAAGAGCATCTTTTTAGCTTTTTCGATAGGAAGTGATTGATGCTCTGAAAGAGTACGACACTTAATACACATAAATTGTACATATGGCGTGCATTAACTAAAAAATAAACCACCTATATTGCAGAGACCACAGTCGCTAAATCGCATTCCCAAAATTAGATTGGTTGAACAATCCAAACCAGTGATTTGTGGACACTTTTTTGTTAAAATAGGGCCATTGGATTTTTTTTTTAATTAAAATTTTAATTTTAACTGTCCAATTAAAGCTCACCGTTCTGATGGTCATATAATAATGATAAGTATAACTTTTGGTTCATGATATATCTAAATTGGACCCATAATTTAGATAATTTAGTTGAAATTAGTTGCACACCATGTTTTCATTTCAAGGTAATATTTTAGTGCGTCAATGTCACATCACATTCGGCCAAAGTATCAATGTCTCTTTTTCAAAAGCATAGTCATGTAGTGCGAAAGGGGAGCCTTCCCTGGGATGTAAAAGGATAAAGCCCTTCGTTTTATGCATGGATGAATATACACACAACCCTACGTGGGCCCACCGGACCAAACAAAGATATCGTCGTGGAAAACCATCTCCACCATTCATTTCATCTAAAAAGGGTCGATGTTATAAAGAAACAAGGGTTGTATTAAAAAATTAAGAATTTTACCAAAAACCACCTACTTAATATAGAATTTATATTCTGTTACTTTTTTTTAAAAAGATTTTTTTAATCAATAAACTAGTCTCTTAATTTAAGTAATTATCATTAGAGTATTTTCTTTAAAACAAAGGGGTTAGCAGCTTCGGTAGGCCCCACTATAATGTTTATGTGATATCCACCTTGACAACCAAGCGTGTCACCTTGTATTAGGCCTAGGGCCCAAACAGCAACCCCATTGGTGATGTATGTGGATTTCAAGATTGAAAACAATGTACATGGCAATCCTCACCCTCTAAACTATTTCTCTTTATGTGGACTACCCGGATCACATGGATGAGTTTGATGTTTAGATCCCAAGTCTAAATTTTAGTGTGACATCTAATGGTTAGAGTGGATTTCATATAATTGTTTTGGTGGGCCCGGTGAAAATCAAGGGTGGACACCTCTTTTCAAATTATTTTCTTTGGTGTGGCCCACTTGAATCACAAGTCAACCTAACTTTTGTGCCCTTGGCCTAATGAGGGATTAAACATCTAATGGTCAAAGTGGATTTTACGTACACATCATGGTGGACCATTGAAAAAGTAAGGGTGGTATCTCTTTCACAATAGTTAAAAACAAAGATTTAATTTGGGGACACTCACCTTGGTTACAACATAATGTGTAGGTGAAATTCTCCTTTTTTTTTTTTTTTTTTTTTTTAAAAAATAAATTTTTTAAGCTTGTTAGTACACTCCACTGGCAGTTCACACTTCACTGTTAGCCACCCCTACTAGGGATCGATACCAGGACCTCGTTGTTGAAACGAGGTATCTTTCACTCAATCTACCATAGCAGCTATGGATCATGGTGTACGTGACATTCTAACCATTGGATGTGTAATCTCATGTTAGGCCCAAGGAAAACAAAATAAGTTAGCCTATGATTCAAGTGTACCATACCAAAGTAAATGGTTAGGAGAGAGACATCCACTCTTGATTTTACAAGACCCACCTCAATAATTATATGAAATCAACTACAATCATTAGATGCCACACCAAAATTTAAGGATGGAGCGTAAACATCAAACACATACATAATTTAAGAGGGCCATGTAAGGGGAAATTGTTTGGAGGCCGAGGGTTGTCCCATGCACTGTTTCTAATCATATAAACTATTTGAATCAGGGGTAAGGTTGATTTTTTGGCACAAGGGCTAATACGAGTGAACGACTTGATTGTCATGATGGATTTCACATCACGTTGAAGCCTGCCCAAGCCACCGACCCCTTTGCTTGCACAACCAACCAATTAAGTAATTTAACTACTCCCAAATTAATTGCTTTCATTAATAGGGTAGCTCAGTGAAAACCTTTCGAAAAAGGTATTGGAACGTAAATTTTATATTAAGCCTGTAAAAGGTATTGACAATTAATGCTACGTCAATGTATGGGTCTTGTCAAATCATGATAAGCCTATATCACAATTTTAGTAGCTTAGGCCCTTTTCCCATCCACTTCTTAACATAAGAATTTGAGAAGGAGAGTACAGGCATTCCCCCACCAAGACTGCGATTAGGCCTTAATCATGACAGGCCAACTTCTTTTCTTATGTAAAAGGGAAAAGGTAGTATCAGGTTGACCTCGCGGGAAGCATCCACTAGGTCGAGCTTTGTGGGCTCCACTGTTGTGTATATCTGTCATCCACACCGTGCATTTGGTGAGTCCCTTCTAAGTTATGGGATATCCTAGAAATCAGCCAAATGCAAAACTCATGTTAGCCACACCATTTAAAATCATTTGAAATCATGCTTAAAATATGTAAAAGCACTTTGTGGGTCCATCATGAGTTGGAATGGCTTGAATTGGTGCGGACCGTCATCCAAGTGGAAAAGACATAATGGATGGGCTGGATGTCCGAACCACATACGGCTGTACACGAACCGGGCTAGCCCCTTTAACTCACTTGACTCGGCCCAACTTGGAACTGAGTTCGGTCCGGGACGGACCATTTTCTTCAGCTCAAAATTGAGTTCGAGCCAAGTTTGAACAGGTCCCAGTTCGGCCCGACTCGGTCCGAAACCCGGCTCGACTTAGCCGTTTATATATATATATATATATATATATATATATATATATATTCCTAAATCCTTACCCTAACCATTTGAGACAGAGAAGTGAGAACGCCGCCCGACCCTAAACCCTAAAACTCTCTCTCTCTCTCTCTCTCTCTCTCTCTCTCTCTCTCTCTCTCTCGTCCCTCTTGTCTCTCTCCCTCAATCTCTCTCTCCCTCTCTCTCAATCTCTCTCTTGACTTTTGAGATAGTTCACCGCTCATCTTTGAAGTGACAGTGACTTATCCACCTCACAGGTATCATAGATTTACAGCAATCCAGGCCGTCCAAATCGTGGGTCCCCTTGTAGATGGAGCAGGTCCGAAACTGGCCCGAACTTGGCCCAAACTCGCCCGATTACTTACCGGGCCAAGTTTAGGCTGGACATGTTGGCCCTGTAACTGGGCCGGGCCGAGTTCGGGCTGGGTTTGACTGGTAATCGGGCCGGGCCGGGTTGAGCCTAGTTTGACTTGGTTTGGCCTGATGTACACCCCTAGAACCACATCTCAGTGGCCCCATAAACAACAAGGAATTCATTGTGGCCCCAATACATGTTTTAGGTGGGGCCCATGGAGCTCAACCTCATGGGAAGCTCGCATGACTATGTGTCCCAATGCAGTCATCTAACCCTATGGACGCACCTGGAGATGACTACAAGGCTTCAAGAGTCTGCTTTGTTGTTGGGAATTCATTACACAGTTTTATCTTTCCCAAGAATGTTATGATTGGCTTATTATTTGTTAGAGAATGATTAAATTTTTGTTTGGTTAATAAATTGAGTTTTCTATGAAAACTTGAGAAAAACTGAATAAACATTTATTTTAGTTCCATAGGTTTTCCATTCCAAAACTAAGGGCATGTGGGTGCACGCTCCAAAGGAGTGTTTGAGATGTAGATGCAATTGGAATGACTTTGCAAACCCTTGTTTCACCATCTACTTCGGCAAAATAAGAACTAAGATGTGGACACGGAGTCGAAGTAGAAAAAAAGTAGGGTTGAAACTCTAATTACAGGAACCCCTCTTCTACAAGAGCGTACAAACAGGCCAAAAGCAATGTTTAAATACAAGTAAAGAAGAGGTAAACCTAACAAGGGCCTGTTTGATTTTTTATCTCTTTTGTAAATAAGTGATAAATGGATTATTATTACTGTTCCAGCTTGTTTGAAAATTCAAGAGTATTTCTACCTTGAAAATCAGTCCAAAAGGTCACTTAAATTTAATGGCCCCATTGTGACATACGTGGCACATCCACGCCATCTATCCCTTTTATCGAAACATTTTAGGGCATGAGCTAAAAAATGAGGTAGATTGAAAGCTCAAGTACCAAAGGAAACTGTGGCCTTAAAATGTCCCCCGTTAAAAGTTATTCCCTCTATTAGGCTCAAATTGATGTTTATTTGTCATCTAACCTGCTCATAAGGTCACATAGATGAGTGAAAAATACAAATATCATGTTAATCTAAAACTTTTGGGGAGCCCAAAAAGTTTTTAACGATTCCCACTATTTCTTAGTGTAGTCCACCTAAGCTTTGGATCTACTTCATTTCTGAGCTTATGCCCTAAAATTAGCTGGCATAATAGATGGACGGTGTAGATAAGGCACATACATCGCAGTGGGCTCCACATTTATTTTGCACATATCCTCCATCTTAGTGTTAAAAAAGCAGGTGTCATAGTCAACATTGGGAATGATGTGCTAATTACCTAGTAAAGTAATTATTTCCTATTTAGACAGCTCCTAAATGTATAAGGTTTCCCAATTGATTTAACATTTTTGTTGTTTAAAAAATCATAAAAGGAGAATTGTCCAAATTAATCATTATACTTATTCATATTTAAGATTCTCTTGATATGAAATTAAGTCTATACTAAAAGGAGTATGAAATTGGGATTTCTACAAAAAAAATTATAAAAAAGTAAATATATTTCAAGAAAATCCTTTGACCTCCAATATTTACCAAAACATTTGTTTGAGTGGGCCATATGACAGGAAAAAAGCAAGAATGCATACACCATCATTGAAATCTTCCTACAATTTAGTTCATTCGGATGATCAACCTTTGGATAATTTAAATCATTTTATTGGTGTGATTTTAGTGATATAGCTGATAATTAAGTGGTTTTAGAGTATCATTAGCGTGCCACATATGATGGATATGTACGTAGTGACACTTTTGTTTACTCATGCGACTCTCCAAGGAGTTCAAAAAGGCATTTCCTCTCTCCCATAGGGGATTTCATTTGCAAGCTCATTTATTCTTGTTTCATTTCATTTTCATACATTTATTCCCATCCAAATACACTTGAGTATTTGATTTTTTAATTCCTTGGTAAATTACATCCGGTTGATAACCAAAGTAGTATTTCCACCTTCAAACTCGATCCATAAAAGACTGATTTAAATATATGGGGTCCACTATGATGTCGGTAACATATTCACATCATTCATTTGTTTTACTTAAAAAATTCAGGTCATGAGCCCAAAAATGAGGTAGACCCAAAGCTCAAGTGGCCCACACCATAGGAAATCATGGTCGTAGGAGTTCAACCCACTATTTTGTGTGGCGTGGTTCACTTGAGCTTTGGATCTATCTCAAATTTGGGTTCATGCCCCAAAATTAGAATGCGAAATGGATTGATGATGTGGATAAGCCACACATATTACAATGGGCTCCACATGAAATTCACACTCTCTATTTTAGTGTAAAAAAAGCAAGCGGTCAATGTAGACAAAAATGTAGAAATTACATCGGTAGCTAATTTTTTTTGGTACAATTGTTAAATTAAGGGAATTTTCTGATAAAAATCTCTGTACAATTTTCAATTATTATCCAAACATGTCCCTTAAATTAGAATCTATAAACCATGTTTCAATAGTGCTCTTAAAAATCCCATTGGATGATTATTATATATTCTTTTATTTTGCCTTTGATTCCATGTATCTAAACATGCTTCAAAATCATCGTTAAACAATTATTACAATTTTCTTTCTTTCTCCTTAAATTTCTTTTATCCTGGCTCGCTCTAAAAATTGAGGCAAACTTGTATGAAAAAACCGACCGAAAATACAGACCAAGCTTTCTTCTTCTTCTTTTTAAATCAAAGGATGTCAATAGGAGAAATTGAAAAACTAGCAACCAAACACCTCTAACGGTGTATTTGCACACGTGAAATCCAAGGAGGAAAAAAAAAAGGAAAATAAAGATGGTTTTCTATTGATTTAGTAGTTTAAAAAGTTTAGATAGCAAAGAAAATAAAATATTCGATGTAGCTGTTATTGTTCTTCTTTATAAGACTACAAGAAATCATGATATTTTCAATTGCCATCCAAACAAGAACACCAATGTCAGAGTCCAAGGTAAAATAGTACTTATGAAAATAATATTAATTTTTTTTTCCTTTCATTTTAATTTCCATTGCAATCCAAACATGCTCCATGTATTAAAATAAATTTTCTAGAACAGCAGATCATGGATATTTCTCTACCCGTCCACTCTCATAGAACAATTTTTGCAAATGTAGTAAAACTTTTTGAAGAAAAATAATAAAATGGAAGATCTATTTTTGAGTAAAAATCCTATGATGATATTTCAGGATTTCATGTCCAAACAAGGCCTAAATAATCAAATCAAATAAATAAATAATAAAAGTAAAACATCCTAGTATATACATTCTTTTGGCTCGTAAGCAGTACACAATTAAAGTGAAAAAGAAGAAATATGGGGAGAACCCTACTAGGGAATGTCCCTAGACATGCTCTTGAGGAAGGACGTGCTTTTCGTTATCTCCCGGAGTGGTTTGTCCGTGAACCTGATCAGATTGTAGGCAAAGGCTCCGGCAATGGTGCCGATAATCGGCCCAATGATGTAGACCCACAAGCCTTTGTAATTGTTCATGATGATCGCTGGCCCGATGCTCCGTGCTGGGTTCATCGACGCTCCGGAGACCGGCCTGCATGTTTACCATTTTGCAGAACGAATGTTATTAGTTAGTTTATCTTTGCAAACTGTCTAGAGAAAATGAAATCATGTGGGCCTAACCGATGCTAGCAATTGTTAGGCCACACTTGTGACGGTTGGATCCATGATTTGAAGCTTTGCTAGCTAAGTGTAATCATAATCTACAACACAATGTGTGGGGCCCACCTTGATGTTTGCATAACATCCAGTGTGTCCATCACGTAAGTGCCTGTGTCAGCAGACCTATAACCTTAATTGATCAAAGATCTTCCTGTACAGTTGCCAAAAGATAGATGCTGATACTGTTTCCAAATGAGAAAAAATTGCATTGAATCTTTCAATCTCAGCTATTGAACATCATATGGGCTATTACTATTTCGATCAAGCTGCCATGGTGAAATTGATAGACACGCTGCTCTTAGGAAGCAGTGCTAGAGCATCTCGGTTCGAGTCCGAGTGATAGCATCCTCTAAAAAGGAGGCATCAGATCCTATATTGAATTCAATTCGAAAACTTATGTGAGCCACATCAATGTAAAATCATGCTGAAAACTTCTAAAATCAAGTGGTGGGACCCACCTGAGCTTTAGAATGGCTTGATATTTAGAGGGTCTAGTCGTCATGGTGGGGTGCATCTTGTGAATGGATGGATGGAAAATACAAGATATGTTGGCCCCACACACAATCCAAAAGGTTTTATTTTTGGGAGCCAGGGAAAACATGAGAGAGAGCACGTGATGGACAAAGGATAGCATATGGTGCACACATCGTGGTGGGCCATACCCATGGCTTAGTAAGTCCAAAGCACTGTAGTAGATATGGGTCCTTGTTTGTTTAGATGGAAAAATGGAAGGGAGCATGCTCTCAGTGCAACCACTGTTCTACCAAAACTTGCATACTGTCCACGTTCAATGTACATGTGTATCCATCCCGGGGCTTGATTTTTTGGCCAAGTCATGTACATGGTGGGGCCCACTTCACGTGTAGCTTGGACCTCTCACACTATTTGTGATGTGAGCCTAAAATCTGAACGGTCCAGGTGATGTAGTGCCCCTGAGGTCCAACTTTGACCCTGATCCAAAACTCTAAACAGCCATAACAAAAAAAAGAGGCTAAAAAAGTTCTCATCGCGTGCTAAGTGAGCATATATATACACCCTGATCCAAAACTCTAGTGGGCCATAACAAAAGAAGAGGCTAAAAAAGTTCTCATCATGTGCTAAGTGAGTGCGCGCGCACACATATATATATTAGGAAAAGGTATTATGCGCTCGACCTCATGTGTTCGTTCGGTCGAGCTGTGTGGGCCCCACCGTGATGCGTTTCGAACATCTACCCCATCAGTCAGATGCACCATTCCATCGTGGACCTAGTTCTCAAAAATCAAGTTAATCCGTGACTTGTGTGGGCCACACCACATATAGAAGTGGGGAGGGGCCGTGCACCATTAAAACATTCATAATCATTTTTTGGGCCCACCGAGATGTGGTTTGCAAATCCAGCCCATCCATTATGTGTGTCCCACTTGGATGAGGGTTTAGACCAAGTTTCAGAAGCATTAAAAACTCAGGTGTGCTTTTATATGTTTTAATGGTGTCTTCACATGATTTTAGATGATATGGCCCACCTGAGTTCCTTATACGGCTGATTTTTGGGATATCCCATAATTTAGAGGAGAACCATCAAATGCACGGTGTTGATGGTCGACATGCATCACGGTGGGGCCCACACAGCTCGACCTCACCGGAGCTTATGGTGAGGTCGAGCGCATAGTACCTTTTCCCATATATATATATATATAAAAGCAAACGCACAAACACAAGCTAAGAATTACCCTGTGACGAAGACATTCAACGAAATCGTCGATCCCACGGCAAGGCCTGCCAGTTCTCCTATCTGCAGAAAAAAAAAGAAAAAGAAAAAAAAATATTAGTGAAATAATAACAGAGAAAATGAAATAAACTGCCTTATTTAAATATTGACTCGATTGCTAGCACAAATGAATGTGGCCCAACAATGTAGTGGTCACTAGCAAACAATTTGGTCCCAACGGGTTATACTTGGAAGTGTGGGTCCCACCACTATCTGATGACAACCGAGGTATGTGTGTACTATTGTTGTGTGGACCACATGCATGTGCTCTTACTCAAAACTCCTGTTAATTAAGATAAGAGAATTGTGACAGTGTAGGCACAGTTGCTGACCGCTCGATTATCCGTCGACACACCGGAAATGACAAACATCAATAGGAAGGAGATTATGATCTCAAGAACCAGGGATTGAGCGTTGGATCCCACCGGAACTGTTCCGAAGAAATGATCCGTCTTTGAGTCTAACGCCAAGCGCAACGTGCCACTTGCGAGTATCGAACCCAATAACTGAGCAACAATATAAATAGGCACCTGCACAAGTATCAGGACGTCAATGCCTAACATAAAAACTATATATATATATATATATATATATATATATATATATATAAAATTTTAAGAAATTCATAATCCTTTTTTAAAAAATTACTTCTGAAATATAGGGGCTTATGATCTAAATTTCCATGATAAGGCCCAGGTAGAGAATGTCACTAAGTATATCTAGGTTGGTTTTTATGCTTGCTCAAGGCCATAGGTTAGGCCCAATTAGTTGTTGGGCCTTTAAAGTCATGCTGAGGCCGAGTCCATGGGCAGTGAGCCTCAACATAGCTCGAAGAGGGCTGTATGGGCCCATTCTGGGCCGCCCGTGAGGCCCGTTTCACCCCTATCTGATGATGTCCATCAAACCATCTTGAAATGGCCAATGAGCTTGTTCGTATCTTTTATTCAAAGAAATGGCACAGTGGCCATTTGGGGCGGGACCCATCCGGTTTCATGTCAATATAGCAATGTGCTTCCCCAAACAAATAAATAAACGATCCACATTGAACTAAAAAAATGGTAAAGATTGGACGTGCGAGATCCACCACTTAAACTTGCCGACTAGGAGGACGCGCGAGATCCAAGCTGCTAATCAAGTTTATTATATATAATTAAAAAACAGATGAATCGTGGAAAGAAATGATAGATCGATGCACAAAAATTAATATGCTAAATAGAGAAATATAAATTAAATATTAGATAATGCGATCACAAATTCATAGAATAAATTGGAAGGAAAGCACTTGATCAAAAGTCTGAAAAAACACATAAATCATATCAACTGCAGTATATTTAGTGAAGGTGTGGATCCATGTCACTTTCCTGAAAACTATTTGACCCCGTTGGATGGTTTGGACGAACTATCCAAATTTCCTGCAATCAATGTTTTTGGGATACAACCACTTCTCGGTTTAGAGTGACTGACTCTATTAGTAGGTGTTTGATGCTCGGATTATCTATTTACGGATTATAGAAGATTGGAGTTTTCGATAAAAAAAACTTACTTTGAAAACTGATTGCAGTGCTTGCATTTTATAGGTTATCCGCATTACTATTATAGAAATTTTAAAAGGTGATGTGGAGGACACTTGGCACATAGGTGTCAGCTAACACGGACTTCCGTTGCACCAAGGATTCAGCTAAACGAATATCTCTAGAAGACTCGGTCAAATGAATATGTGGAAGACACGGTCAATAGTTACTGAAGATAGTTAAAGGTAAAAGAAAAAAATTAAAGGAAAAAGGATCATGTAGACAATCTCAAGGAGGTTCAAGACCTGGGATTGTCTACATGATCTATTTTTCCCTTTTCTTTTACCTTGAACCTATCTTTCACAGCTATTGACTGAGTTTTTCGCAGATATTCGTTTGACCGAGTCTTCTAGAGATATTCGTGTGGTTGAGTCCTGACACCTATGTGTCAAGTATCCGCCACATCACCTTTTGAAATTCCTATAAATAGTAATGTGGAAAACATAGAAAATACAAGCACCGCAGTCAATTTTCAAAGCAAGTTTTTCTTTTCTTGATCGAAAACTCTAATTTTCTATAATCCATAAAGAGATATTTCGAGCATCAACTACCTGGTAATTGAGTCGGTCACTCTAAATTGAGAAGTGATTGAATCCCAAAGACATTGGTTGCAAGAAATCTAGATCATTTGGCTAGACCAATCCAACGGGGTCGAATAGTCTTTAGGAAAGTGATATGGATCCGCGCCTCCACTAAGTATACTGGAGCTGATATGATTTAAGCGTTTTTTTAGACTTTCAATTCAGGTGTTTTCCTTCGAACTTATTCTATGAATTTCTGATCACATTATCTGGTATTTAATTCATATTCTCTATTTAGTATATTGATTTCTATGCATGGATCTATCAAGAAAAATAAAGTATAAAAACATTTTAAAATTCTTCAAATCTAAATTGGACAAGGTTGGTGGCTACATTTCTATTTATGTATGTTTGATACTTTCAAAAAGCCTTTTATTAAAATAACCAAATTGATGTAGAGCGGGTTGTGGACAGTTTCATGGCCAAGATGGATCAGAAAAGGCCCGGTCGACGACAGAAGTGATCCGGACCATCGGACCTTAGATCGGGCATATCTTGCAATCCGGGATGAGTTATCTGACGTAAAATATATGATTTTGGGGTAGAACGAGCTACTTTAGCCATCCAACCTAGTTACGCCGGGTTGCACAGCCCGGAATTGCGAAAAACCCCCTAATCGATGGTCGTTTTCCTGTTTTAATTTCGTTTTTACTATAAATAGTAAGTTTTAGTTTGCTTATAACTCTTCATCCATCGGGCTTTAGGAGTTGCGCCCAACGTGAAAAGAGCTTAGAATAATTATGAGAACGGTTTGGTGAAGCCAAATAGGACACTTACTATTTTTGGCCGAAAACCTTGCGCACTAGTAGACATCACGACCGTCTATAAATAGTAAGTTTACTATTTATAGTAAGTCACGGATTCTAGGAGTTTGAGTTGTAGTTTGATTCTAATTTCTTTCCCATTGCTTGGTACCCTTATTTAAAGGGTTGTGAACTCGTCTTTAATTATTCATCAATCAATTTTAAATTTATTAGAATTTATTTCTATTTTCTACTTTCTTTCCTCGTGGATTCAAGAAGTCTCTGTGAGGAGTCCAAAGAAGTTCCGTGGATTCGGAATAGTTATCCTCTTGAGGAAGAGGGTGCTCGACCTCACGTCCTCCCCTGCGTCACAAATTCATCTTATATGATAAAAAAAGAATATGTAACGCATGACATTCACACGTGTGTGTGTGTGTGTGTGTGTGTGATTCAAATCATATGTCAAACTTTAGACGGCTTGATTTACTAATTTTTGGACCGGACTTTTTTTCCTCAACTTTATGGGAGAATATATTATTAAAGCATATTTGCTACATTCGGAATTTGAATACAATAACTTCCACTTAAATACTACAAAAGTAAAAGATTCCACTGAGATACTACAAAATATAACAAAAGACAACAAAATACAGTAATTAATATGAATTCAATCACACATGCATCACATAGGATCCATCTTTATTTGTAGAAGATGGCTTATAATAGAAGAATATAACTGAAACGCTAGACATCAGCCGGACGGCCTAAATAAAAAACTAGTCAATGGCCTAGATTGAAGCAAAAAATGCAGCCAGTAAAAAGATATTAAGATCTTTTAATCATAATTATAAGTCGTGTAATGGCTGATCCAACATTGGTTTCATGGTCAGTTTAATTTCAGTTAATTGAATGCCGAATGGATAGTGCACAACCAGAGTATCAAATAACTCCCCCACATACACATTTACACGTGTCGTGGGTGTTATATGATCATGCATACGTACGTGAACAATAACTATTTTTTCGTAGCTTGGGGTGTTGGCCCTTTGTTTTTTCTTTTTCCTGCTAGGGTGTGGGATTTATCTCACTTTCTACATTTTTTCTGTTCTTTCTTTTATCGTAATGTCTAGGGCCTCATGTTCTCTTGAAATATCTAATCTATGCAAAAGGTGGGCCTCACCGTGTTGATTTCCTGGTACGAAAATCGAATTGGGTGCAATGTCATAACCTTGGACAGTTGATGGTATATGGTTCAGTACTACTGTATTTGTGTGGCCCACTTAATAAGTTGATCCAGCTGATTTCATAATAAGTGATCATGATGGTATGGCCCACTGTTTTCATAGACAATATGTTCTACACATCGATGCATTGAAAATTCACACGCAGCAGTTGGATGCCATTTCTTTAACTACTAATTACTTGATTTATGAGAATTTTTGGAATACCATAAAAGTTGAATTATTATTATTACATTTACCATCTCTGACTACACCCCATAACAGCATCAATAAAGGGTTAGGATGTATTTTTTGGTGAGTGGTCTAAACAGTTAATACGATGGGATATACCATGGATGGACCAGTTCAGATTGGAAGATCCGAGCTGTAGAAATATTCCACATTTGTTTTGTAAATATAAATATTGCTGTGTTTTTATAATAAAAATAAATACATTTTAAAAATAAAAATTTATTTTTATTAAATAAATAAATATATTGATTTTTAATTTTTTTATAAAAAATATGTATATCCAGTTGGTAATAGAAGAAGAATGACTATTCAAGTAGAACCTTGATCCCGATAAATCTGATTGTTTTACAAATATTTTCTTCTATCCTTCGCTGTATTGGAGGAAACATCATACAATAATAGATGGAACTCACCTGGCGATAAGGGAACCGTCTAAAAATGGCAAACGCGATCGTGACCGCTGGATTGAAATGCGCACCGGATATATGACCGACGGAGTAGATCATGACCATGACGATCAAACCCCACGTAATGCAGATCCCTGGAAATGTAACAGACCCATATATCTTATTCACAGCCACTGCTCCACATCCAGCAAACACCACAAAGAAAGTTCCCAAGATCTCTGCAAGCACCTATCGATCGAGAAATGGAAGAAATTACATTAGCCATACAAATGATCATGTCCTTGATAATGATGGCCCGCACAACAATCGGCCACATGGATGAATTTAGTCAGGAAAGATCAGATTACACACCTTCTGAGTTAAATTCACCATGTTGGCCGAACAAAAGTCGCTGTGATCTACATCAGACGTGCTCTTGGATAAGCCTTCATCCACCTTAGTGATGTCCTCTTCGATGTAATCAGTCGACATTGCTAGTGATGATCTTGATTAGATGGATGAGATTGACGAAATAATCAGATGGATCAAGTGGGTCAGATATATGGTCGTGATGTGGGTCAGATGGCTGGCCGGAATATGACCCAATTGCCTTCTCTGTTTTAATCTCTCTATTCTCTTGCTTTCTCGTTCTCCAGCGCGCGTGGTGTGATTTCGTGAGGTTTGTAGGCATTATTTATATAGGAGAGAAACTTGTATACTCTGGCAGAGTGTGTGATAGACGGATGATACGCAGGTGTTTCTAGAGTGCTTAGAAATTGAATACGTGGGTGGCATACATATATTTTATATTTAACTGTCTAAATTATGTATTTCAGTTTAGATGGATTTTTGAATAAAAAATAATCGTTATTTATCATCTTCTTCATCCGATTGCTGGACATTTATTGGACAGTCAAAAATGAAATATATGCAAGGGTCCATTTCCACAAACGGATCAACGATTATATTACTCGAACAACTTGATTTTAGTCATGTGATTTAGATATAGTGGGTTAAAAAATTTAGTCGGATTAATTTTAGATAATGTATTACACGTATACCATTTCCGACTGCATGTGTATCAAAAGCATCGACCGCTTCCAGAGTATCGAATAACTCGGTCGGTATGTGATGAGAAATGCTAAGAAGCCAGTCGCGCAAGGAGACGTTGAAGAGTTGGATTCGGGCATGCATGTGAAGGAGGTTCTACCGATCCGACCCTATCCAAACTTGCCCGTCCTTATAGTTAGTTTTGGTCCACTCATCAGGTGGGCCAGATATGTACGCTAAATAAGGCCGTTGGTGATTTTCTTTATAACTTTTCATTTTTCAGCGTCCTAAAATTCTTGATTGATTTTGGTTTGGTTTTTATGGTTCAGGGATTCTCAAAGCACCTAATGAATGGTACAGATCTCTCACATGTACGTTACATTAGCTGGTGTGACGCGATTAGCGTTTTCAATGTATCTTCGCGCAAATCAACCACATTTCTGACGCAGAATCTGAGACGTTTTAAGATGGAGGATCTGTTTGCTTTATCTACTTATCTGTCGTAAGAGGCTTAACTTAGCGGTAGTTCTTTAGTACTCCATCAGAGTATGACGCTTGATACTCGGGCATTTAGAACTTGTACACGTGTCATAGTTCAACTCAAGTTAAACCGACTACATTATGTAAATCATTGTACCAGAGTGATTATCTTAAAAAATATATATGTTGAACAATCCTAACCTCTGATTTGTAGACATTTGTTTCTTGAAATAAAGCCGTTGGATAGTTTTCATTTTCAATCGTCCAATAAATGTCCAACAATCTGAAGGTTTCCAAATAAAATAAGTACAAATATTGGTTCATTATACATCTGACTTGGGACCCATAACTTCAACTATTTATATAATGTGCAATTTCTAAGTGGCTGCGTATCATATGTCCTACTCTTTCAGAGTATCAAGAATTTTCACGCTAAGCTCAACAAACAAAGTCCCACTTTGAGAGGAAAGCTTTGAATAGGTAAGCTCATTACAGCTGTGAATGGGACGGGGTGATGTTCCCCATTTGGGGGGCATAGTTTGGTGATCTACCCCGTTAATCTGATGGGCACCACTGTAGATTGGTGATGCCATGTAAATCTCTTTGATCGAAAGATCCTAACCTTTCAATCAGTGACTTATCAATAGACGATTAAGGGAATGTTGGGAAACAATTCACAATCAAGGGAAAACATGACATAGTTTGAAGCGCTAGGATCTTCCGTATGTTAAATTGCCTTATTTCGCTCGTTTGGTTTTACTACCCCAATATGGACCGTCCATTTTCCAAACAACTAATCCGATGGTTATGTCATACAATCAAAGTGATATAAGGGAGATGAGAAATCAAACTGTGGGCCCACAAAAATGGATGGTCCACGTCATTACTTAGGCTTCTCTAGTATACTCGACATGGACAGCTCATTTCCCAACCCATTGATTCGGTGGTTATGCAAAATCGATCAAAGAGAATGAGCAATCACAGGTGGACCCATATGATGGACGGTCCACGATGATTCTTAGACCTCTCTAGTATACTTAAGAGGGACCTTCCATTTCACCAAACCACTAATCTAATAATTAAGGATCATCTGGTAAATTGTGTTGAAGGAGATGGGCAATAAAATGTGGGACCCACATGATGGAGAGTCCACAGTCTAGTATACTTAATGTGGGCAGTCACCTTACCAAAACCACCAATTGGATAGTTAGGATCATCTGATAACAGTGAGGTAACAAGGACATGGGTAATCGAAGTCCTCTTAATGGATGGTCAAATGGGCAATTAAAGGTGGGCTCCACATGATGAATTATCCACATCAATGCATAAACTTTTTTTTTTGGCCTCCAAATAATCAGATCTTTTAATTAGATGGCTTGGGGCATCCGATCAAAAGTGATTTGAGATAGCTGGGCCTTCAAGTGAGTTTTCACCATAATGTGTATTTGAACTCATGACCTAATATTGAAACTCTTATGAGTCTACCGGAGGCTTGCATAAAGACCCATGTGAAAGTAACTTACACTTATAAATTGAATCAAAATCAAAAGCATGGTTGTTAAATTGCTACATGGTAAACTGCTTACAAAGTCATATAATTTCTTTAGTAAGATACTTTACCATGTAAAGCATTTACATAGATAATATTGTGCAGACAAACAAACCCTATGTCAGAAAGGAGTGATTAAGAATTCTTTATTTTTCAAATGACCACTAGAGTTCGAGAGAAACAAGTTATTTTAAGAATGTTCAGACATGTATGTTATATATACATGTTAGTAAAAAAAAAGTACATGCCTAGTTTCATCACTGAGATCATGGGACCGAGTACCTATGTGGTGTGGGTGCCTGTGTAGAGTTGGGCATCAAGTCGAGTCGGACCGAGTTAGGGTTGACTCGACTCGATCCGGTTTTGAAAAAGGCTTGACCTGAACTCGATCCGACTCGATACCGAATCCAACATGCCTGACTCAATCCGAGTTCGGTCTGTCTTAAATTGATCTGGACCAAGTCCGATCCAGTCAGAAGAATTGAGTCGGGTCGAGTTGGCACTGAGTTAGATCGAGGGATGAGGGAGGGAGGGAGTGGAGAGGAGAGAGAGGAGGAGGAGGAGGGTGATGGTGGCGAGTGGTTGCCCGGCTTGGAAGAGGAGGAGGATGAGGGAGGGAGTGGAGAGGAGGAGGAGGTGGAGGAGGAGGAGGGTGGTGATGGTGGTGGGTTGCCGGCTTGGAAGAGGAGGAGGAGGAGGGAGGGAGAGAGAGAAAGTTTGGGATCGGGTCAGGGTAGGGTGTGGTGGGCAGGGTTAGAGAGTTGGGTCGAGTCCGGTTTCGGATCGAGTCGAGTCTAACCGGATTGATTTTCGTGTCGAGTTACTGCATAACTCAAACTTAACTCGGTTTGAGTTTGGATTGGGCGAAGCCTACCTAGTTTAGACCGACTCACCCATTCGGTTCGGGTCGAGTCGGATGAGTCAAATTAGCCGGATTGAGTTGTCTGGTGCCCACCTCTATATGTGTGTGAGTGTGCGTGGTGTGGGGGTGCATGTAAAAAAAGCCATCGGAAAATAATTTTTTTAAAGTTAATTATAAAAATAAACAACAAAAATATTATTAGGAAAACTCATTAAAATTTACATAATTAAATTCATTTGTTTTTATAATTAAATTATTTAATCAGACACCGAAATAGAAAATGGTAAAATTTCTTATTAGCATAGAAATTTATAACTAAATATTTAACATATTTTACTATCATATAGAAGGCATCTTTTTTAAAATTAAAATGCTACATAATATTAAAAAATAAAGGTTTAAAATATTCAATAATAAATAAATTACAAATATATTAAAGGTAGCAAGATTTTAAAAAATATTTAACATTTGAATAATTTTAAATTTTGCATATCTAAATAAACAAATATTGACATGGTTTTCAGATAAGGCTGCCAACGTGGGAACTCTCCCCTACCTTCTTTGCATTTTTCTTCATTCTTACCAAATTTACTTTCAATTTTCAACTTGAATAATGGATTCAATTGCTGCCTTGGCTAGACTTTTGCATGAGTTTTTTCACTTTTCCTTAAATGATGAAACACCATTCTCAAAAGAAAATGGTGATGACTCATGCTACTTATGTGGCACACGTACAACATAACTAGATCATCCAAAATTTGGGGTAGGTTATGGATGGATAATTAGCTATTAATATTTTTAAAATTCATAGGTAACACTCAAAAGAATCTAAATCAACCAATTGTGATAAAACACAACCTATTGGGCTCATGAATGTACTTTATGTAGCTTAGCCATTCACACTTCAACAATAATGTAAAGATTGCTTTCCTATATGGAGAATTGGAAGGGCAAATCTATATGAAGCAATCATAAGAGTTTGAAATACAGGGGTCAGAATAAAGTTTGTAGATTAAGGAGGTCGTTGTACGACATGATATAGTCGCCTAAGAGGTGGTATAAGAAATTTGATACTTTTATTATGAGTTTAGATTTACCAGAAGTGCATATGATTATTGTGTCTACTTTAAGGCACTAAATGATAGAGAATTCATTGTATCGGTATTATATGTTGATAACATGCTTATCATAAGACATAGCATGTCTGAGATCAATATATTGAAAATTTAGTTATTAAGGACATTTGAAATAAAAAACTCGGGGGATGCAAAAAGTATTCTTGGTATTGATATACACAGTGATAGAGAGGGGAGTATATTATAGTTATTTTAGGCAAAATACACTGAAAATGTGTTGGTGAAGTTTGGAATGGACAAGGCTAAATTGGTTAGTATACCTCATGCTGCTCACTTTTGACTTTCTTCATAGTAATGTTTCATTACAAATGAAGAAAAGCGGTTTATGTCTCGTGTATCATATTCGAGCGCAGTTGATAGTTTGATGTATGCTACTACGTTTTGACATGTGAGAAATCAGAGGAAAAACTTGTAGGCTATAGTAATTTGGATTACATAGGGAATGTCGACAATATAAGGTTGACTTTCGACTACTTGTTTATGCTAGCGGGTAGAGCGATCAGTTGGATATTAAAGCTTCAGTATATGGTTGCTCTTTCCACAATTGAAGCTGAGTATATGAAAATGATAGAAGCATTCAAGGAATGTGTTTGGTTAAGAGGAATGATGAACGAATTGAGTCTTCAGTAGGAGGCCGCGTCGATTAATTGTGACAGTGAAAGTGTGATCAATTTGGAAAAGACTTCTATATGTCATTATTATATTTAGCATATTGATGTTCATTATCATTTTATCTGACACGTGCTTGGAGGAAGACAATGTCACTTTTGAGAAGATCCATACAAGCGTGAATCTGACGGATATATATATATATATATATATATATATATATATATATGCTTACTAAGGTGGCTCCTGTAACACCCCACATTTTTAGTACACGGGTGTTACTGATAAACATTGTGTTACTAATAAACATTTCTAACATAATGATAAGCCTAGGTTCAAACTAAAAATTGAGACAAGGGATGGACCTACGTGCTGAAACTACCTATTAACACCTAGTACTCAACACCAGTCTCCTAGGAAGGCCAGAACTCCTTTTTGACCATTAATATTCAAACTTAGAAGAAATCCAACCCTCAGACTTCCCGGAAAACCTTGAATAATGCTCCAATCATAACATGGGGATCGTCCAAGCAGTGGATCGTCTTGATCAATGGTTCATTTGCCTCGAATGAGACCATCATGGATGATGATTGGTGTGAATCCCACCTCGACAGGGTCCACGTCAGCATGAATGTGCACCAAAAGCACGTGGACCCAATGTACACCAGCCGGCCAAGGCGGTCAAAACGTCGTTGACCTGACGGTTTGCGAAAGAAACTCGGGATTTCTCCCGCTGCAACGAGACGAACCGTGTGGTGTCCACTCGCATGAAACATGGCCCACCTCTAACCACCTTTCGCAAGATCTAGACCGTTCATCAGTCTTACACCATCCAAACGACCACAAACATGTCAGTCAATTGGGCCCATGCAGTCATGCTCATGCACGGGTAAGGGAAGACGGGAAACATCCACTTGGGACGAGTTGTGGCTCGTTTTGAGCCACCATTTGGATGATCTAAATCGTCCATTGGGTGAGGGAGCTCCGGACGACCAATTCCATGCCAGTCATTCGAATCCATGCACACGTGCATGCGTGTGAGTAACAGACGGTCCCGAATGCATGACTACACTCTTCAGAAAAGAGCCATTGTAAGGTCCTCCACGTCAGCGATCCGCGTCTTCGACCCTCTCTTAATCTCAGCCGCTCCTAAGACTAAAAATCTCAACTTTCTATCCATTTCCGGAAGTGGACAGGCAATGGTCTGTAGGAGCGAATGGCGTGGGAGACATTTCCTTCTTAGGAAATCCCAGCTGGCGTGATCCAAGTAGCTCTCTGGGCTCCGTGGATGGATCCTAGCCGTCCCATCTAGGGCTGCAACTGCTCCCTTGTCAGAAACTTCTCATCTCGCGAGAAATTCAGATAAGGCAGAAAATATCGCTAGGTGTGATCAAACGGCGATGGTGAGTGATAAAAATGGCCCCATTGTGATCAAGGGTCCCATCTGATCCGTTCAAACAGACCAGATCACGGAAATGTACCGTAGACAAAAATCCACCATTGCCAACCATATCATCCCCTCTGTCCAACCTAATGACCCACCCTCATGACATGGGCCCCACTGAAGATAAAAATTTACTTTTTCTTTGGGCCACAGCCAAAAACTTGTTCACTCCCCAAGTATAGGGTTGTGATGTAGTAATAAACTCGGTAAGGCGGAGGTCGAATCCACAGGGACTGATACCTACGTTATCTGAAACCAAGTAGAACTAGAACTAGACTAAGATGTGATCTAAACCAAATAGAAATTAAGGAATAATTGTGGAAGAATTATCTAAGACTTTAAGTAATTCAAAGGAAGGAAAACTAGGGATTCAGAGGATCCACTCGTAGAGATCAGGGAGATCTTTTTCCTGCATCAGGAATCGTGGAAATCAAACTGGACTTACTTGATCTGGTTTTCAAGAGATGAAAGGTGTATGAATTAGAATGGATTCCATCACCAAACCTTGCCCAGGAGACAAAGCTCACAACAGAATTAATCTAATTACCAATCAATCAACATGCCATGAAAGTTAGGCAGAGTACCGTCATCCGACCATGCCCATGAGACGATGGTGAACAATAGGGCTTCCTGACTTCATAAACATGAAAAGGAGAAAAGGAACATGCTCAAAGCTATCACAGACCCATTGTAATTTCAGTCACAATAGACCATTAAAAACTACAAACATTCCCTTAACAATTAAACCATAATCAAGTTCAATTCACGATTAAATAGTTAACCCAGCAATCAGAGTCTCCCATCTCACTACAAGCTTCACCTCTTAGCCCTAGCTAAGAGGTTTAGCCCGTCATGATGCGGGCTAAATTCTAATTAAAAGAAAAAGAAGAAGAAAAAGAAGAAGGAACAAAAAAACAAAGCAAGGAAATAAAGTAAAAGAAAAAAACTTCTCTCTCTTCTCCTTGTCTTCCCGTATCTCATCAAAGAACTCCTCCCATGCACAGCAGCAGCAGCAGCCCCGTTTTCTTCTCCCAAACGAAAACTCCTCAGCAGCACATTCAGCAGCCCCTACCGCAGACCGTCCTTCCTTTCTTCCCGTTTCTTTCCAACCAAAGACGAACTCTCCCCAAAAACTCCCTTGGTTCTCTCTCTTCTCTTTCTTTTATAAGCAGAGAAGATGGTGGGGAGGTCGGTTGCAGGGAACCGACCTTGCTTACGCTGAGAAAAATCGGAATTTCTTACGCACAGCAGCGTTTTCTGTCGCAGCAAAACCGCGAGACCGGTTTGTGTTTGGATGAGATGTGGACCAGCATGCGATCACGTCCGGGCATTCCGTCAACTTGGGAAGGGTCTAAATTTCCCTCCCAACAGTTTGGACGGTGTCGATCTTTCAACCAATCACCTCCAAGATCATTCAATGGGCCGTAAAAGCCGGGGCAGCGTCCGGAACTTGCGGACGCTGGCTTTGCGCTGTGCTGGACCTTGAGGGAGCCACTCTCGGTGATCTTCTAGTGAATCAGCGTCGATAATTAGATTCATAAGGTCTACTTAGGCCAATCTTTCAAATTCGAAGTGGATCCGAGCTTTAGGTAGACCACACCACTAATCAACGTAGCAGAAGCATCCAGTCTTTGCATTCTTAATCGTTTACATAGTTGCAAGGAATTGATCAGGCTTTGGTCGATTTCTAGGCCCACTCCTGATGGCCGATCCGGATTCTACCGTTGGTGTACGGTGGTGGCCCACAAAGGAAAACCGCAGGCTCTGTTTCGTAATAGAAACAGAACTTATGTTTTTGAAGATGAGACGTCAGGGAGAGTCTTGCCATGCAAGTTTAGTGCAAAAAGTATAGTACGTACACTGTATGATGATTATGAGAAATCCACACCATCCATCTTGTTCCCCATTTCATTTGAGCCGTGGGGCCCGAAGTTAAAGCGTATCTGGACAGCGGGTGGGCCCCAAATCAGGGTTTTATGGACTGATCTATTAGTTCTGCCACTTTCACGAGGATCCAATGGCTGAAATTTGACGTGTACGGTTAATTTATGGTCCCAATCCCATGTATGAAGTTTCGAGCCAATCGGATGGTGGGAGCGCTGTGATCTTGCATTCTGCTTAACTTTCAGGCCATTTGAGCTTCAGTTTCTCGATTTTCGCGGACTCCTGGTGTATAATTTCGTCGCTCTTGGTCTTCTAGAGTCCGTCCCATGCTTTAGTGTCATCAGATCGGTAAATCCATGCTTTTTAGTGTCCTTTCCCAGTCCAAGCTCATGAAGACGCCCTGCATCACAAATTCAATTAAATTAGGCTATTAAACGGTGTCATGCTTGTAAATCCATGCAATAAATGGGTCTGATATGCAATATTTGACCCTCAACACAACCCCCAACCAGCATTTTGCTAGTCCCGAGCAAAGTATGCGAAAAATAAGTTGATAATTACAGGAGAATTTCTATGAACTCGAGTGATTTTGGAAAACAATCTAGATATTCAGAATTCAACAATTCATGAATGTTGGGCCTTACTCTCTCCTAGACTCAAACACACGATAAACTTCATTCAAAGTATTAGTCCCTTAATTAGAAATAATCCTAAACATTGAGTTCCACAGATGTAAAGTGTAATCCCAACTTCCAACATTAATATTCAATTCTTTATTTCAGGATATCGTTGGTAATCAACAAGAGAATTTATAATAACCAAAGCTTGCCTCAAAGATCATCTTTTCATTCCTTCAGTTTTTTTTTTGTTTTTTTTTTTTTTTTTTTTTTTTTAACTGAAAACCAAGAAGGGGAATGAAGTCCACACTTATAGGGAGCAAACCTATAGTGAAGATTCTTTGCCTAACCTTTTTCAATGGTATCTCTTCCTTTTAATTGATCTTGACGGGCAATTGTTCAAGTTGGTTCCTTCTATGCTTACTGATCACTAAATTAACCCATCAGTTTCAAACTGAAATCTTAATGTGTAAGCGAGATGTGACATGTGAAATCATGACTCAATCAATGTTTACAACTTCTAATCATGGATTAATAATTAAACTTAACTGTGAAATCTAACGAGCAACTGAATCCAAGAGCAGTAAATCACCAACATTCCATATCCTGTAATTCTAAATCAAAGATGGTCGTCCAATCACTTTGAATTCACCAGAAAGTCCAAAAAAAATTTGATTATGTAACCTAATCTCCCACCCCCAACTTAAAAGCTACATTGTCCTCAATGTAAAGGATATGAGTATGAAATGCGCATAGGACAACAAAAGTAAAGAAAGAGTGAAGGGAAGATAGTACCTGGATGATGAATCGTGAGAGACTTTCCAAGAGATTGCAGCATGGAATCCGGTCAGCACGAGAGAGAAAGTGACACAGAACTAACAAAAATAAAATCCTACCTATACCACTTTCGCAGGTGCTCTCGATTGCATTTAGCGCATGCAACAAGCCTTTAAACCCCTAGGTTACCCCTAGTGGACGAGTTGTAGTCTCGTGAGGGTTTGCAGTAATGTTACCCACAAACATTGAACTAACTAATGATAAAAATGAAATGAAATGAAGAGCTGGGTTGCCTCCCAGGAGCGCTAAGTTTACGTCTTCAGCCAGACCAAAGCAACTATCATAATCCTATGAAAGCGATAAACCTACCTATACCTCCATCAGACTAGGAGATCAGTCCTGGTAAACAGGATCGGTCAGAGGCATGGACATGTCCTCTGAATCAAATTTCTCGACAAATGGCTTTAAACGATGTCCATTTACTTTAAACTCCTTGCCATTGTCGGGATCTCTTATCTCGACGGCCCCATGAGGATAAGCAGTAACAACAATGTAAGGGCCGGTCCAACGAGATCGAAGCTTACCCGGAAAGAGATGTAATCGAGAATTATACAAAAGGACTTTCTGGCCTGGCGTGAATGATTTTCGTAGAATATGTTGATCATGAAACGCCTTCATCCTGTCCTTGTAAATTCTCGAATTCTCGTATGCGTCGTTCCGGATTTCTTCAAGTTCATTTAGTTGAAGTTTGCGTAGCGAGCCAGCGTTGTCTAGATTGAAATTAAGATTTTTGATCGCCCAGTACGCTTTATGTTCCAGCTCCACAGGCAAGTGACAAGCTTTCCCATAGACAAGTCTAAAGGGAGACATTCCAATAGGAGTTTTAAAGGCAGTACGGTATGCCCATAAGGCATCGATCAATCGGATTGACCAATCCTTACGATCTGGGTTAACCGTTTTCTCCAAAATATGTTTGATCTCCCTATTGGAAATCTCAGCTTGTCCACTTGTCTGTGGATGGTATGGGGTGCTCACCTTATGAGAGATACCGTATTTCTTCATTAAGCTCTCGAATGGTCTATTACAAAAGTGTGAGCCCCATCACTAATGATGGCTCGAGGCGTTCGAATCGAGAAAGGATGTTCTCTTTTAGGAATTTAATGGCCGTGCGATGGTCATTCTTTCGACACGGAATCGCTTGACCCATTTAGTGACATAATCCACGGCGAGCAAAATATCAGATTTCCAAATGATTGGGAGAATGGTCCCATGAAATCGATGCCCCAAAATCAATGCCTTGATGATAAGAATGTGATTCAAAGGCATCATATTTCGACGGACAATGCTCCCAATTTACGACAACGCTCACAAGCTTTGCAAAACTCATGAGTATCCCTAAACATAGTGGGCTGATAAAAGCCACACTGCAGAATCTTGGCCGTGGTCTTTTTAGCGGAAAAGTGACCACCACGGGCCTCGAGTGACAGAAGGGGGTGGGTAATATTTCGTCGTACACATCTCCTTAGAATTTGGTCTGGGCAATATTTAAATAAATAAGGATCATCCCAGAAAAAGTTGCGCACCTCGGTGAAAAATTTCTTCTTATCTTGCGCGGTCCACTGTGTCGGTATAGCACCTGTAGCAAGATAATTAGCAATATCGGCGAACCAAGGTGAATGGGCGACTCTGAACAGTTGTTCATCAGGGAACATATCATTGATATGGGTCGCCTCAAGGGAATCAGAGGTATTAAGGCGAGAAAGGTGATCGGCCACTACGTTCTCTACTCCCTTTTTATCTTTAATTTTCAAATCAAATTCTTGGAGTAGAAGGATCCATCGTATCAAACGGGGCTTAGAATCATTCTTAGAAAGAAGATACTTAAGTGCCGCATGATCTGTGTAGATAATGATTTTGGATCCGATCAAGTAGGACCTAAATTTGTCCAAGGCGAACACTACAGCTAAGAGTTCCTTTTCCGTAGTCGAGTAGTTCACTTGGGCAGGATTTAGAGTCCTACTTACGTAGTGAATGACGTAGGGCTTCTTGTCTTTTCTCTGGCCTAGGACCGCCCCAAGAGCATAATCAGAAGCGTCGCACATAAGCTCAAAAGGAAGGCTCCAGTCGGGTGGCTGCATGATAGGTGCAGTGGTTAACGTGCCCTTAAGCTTGGTGAAAGCTTCCTGGCATTGCTCAGTCCACTCGTACGGAGCATCCTTTTGAAGAAGATTACATAAAGGACGAGAGAGAAGACTAAAGTCCTTTATGAATCTCCTGTAAAATCCTGCGTGTCCTAAGAAGGATCGCACGTCTCTGATGTTCTTGGGTGGAGGTAGGTTAGAGATAAGATCGATTTTTGCCTTATCTACCTCGATTCCTTTGGACGAGATGATATGCCCAAGGACAATTCCCTTCTGAACCATGAAATGACACTTCTCCCAATTAAGTACCAGGTTCTTTTCTTCACATCTTTTCAGCACACATTTAAGACTTTCCAAGCACTCGCTGAAAGATGGACCGTAAACAGAGAAATCATCCATGAAGACCTCTAGATATTGCCCCACCATGTCAGAAAAAATACTAAGCATACATCGCTGAAAAGTGGCAGGGGCATTACATAGTCCGAATGGCATCCTTCGATAGGCAAAGGTGCCGTAGGGACATGTAAATGTGGTCTTTTCCTGGTCTTCAGGGGCTATCTCTATCTGGTTGTAGCCCGAATACCCGTCAAGGAAACTGTAATAGGAATGACCAGCTAACCTTTCCAGGATCTGATCAATGAATGGTAAAGGGAAGTGGTCTTTCCTCGTGACGGTATTCAACTTCCTGTAGTCAATGCACATTCTCCAACCAGTAGTGACTCTAGTTGTACGAGTTCATTATTAGCATTGGCTACGATGGTGATTCCGGACTTCTTAGGAACCACTTGAGTTGGACTCACCCATTGACTATCAGATATAGGGTATATAATACCCACATCCAATAGTTTAAGAACTTCGGCCTTAACCACTTCCTTCATGTTTGGATTTAGTCTACGTTGTGGTTGCCGAGCGGTTTTTGCATTATCCTCAAGATATATGTGGTGAGTACAAATCGAGGGTCGATTCCTTTGAGGTCCGCTGTCGTCCATCCTAGGGCTCCTTTATGCTCAATGAGAGTAGATATAAGCATACTCTCCTGTTCTTTCTCCAGGTGGGCCGAGATCACCACCGGGTATGTCTCATCTTGACCCAAATATGCATATTTCAAATCGGGGGCAAAGGTTTTAGGTCAAGCTTCGGCGGCTTGAGGTTAGACGGTAGAGGCACTACATCAGTTTGTGGTAATTCTTCAAATTGTGGCCTCCATCGGTTAACTTCAAGTACCGGTGCAGTATCAAGCAAGGCGCACGTCTCCCTAATCATGTCATCATCAAAATCATGGGAGTGGGCCAGGCACGTCTCTAGATGGTCGGAGGATAAGGTCAGAGGTGTCGTATCTTCCACGAAAGAGTCAATCATGTTAATATCGTGGAAATCGTCATCATCCTCTGAATTGCTGCCGTTATTGAAAAAAATGTTTGACTCCAATATCAAATTTCCAAAAGACATGGTCATGATACCATTCCTGCAATTGATAATTGCGTTTGACGTGGCAAGGAATGGGCGACCAAGAATGACGGGAATCTGAGTGCTCATGTTATTGATGGGTTCAGTGTCCAGGATGATAAAATCTACAGGGTAGTAAAATCTATCAACTTGGACCAACACATCCTCAATTATCCCTCTTGGTACACGAACAGAGTGATCAGCAAGTTGTAGTGTGGTTAGGGTGGGTTTTAATTCACCCAAACCTAGCTGTTTGTATTCCGAGTAGGGAATCAAATTGACGCTCGCCTAAGTCACGAAGTGCGTGATCAATTCGATGGTTCCCGATTACACATGATATGGTTGGGCTACGGGATCCTTGAATTTCTGGCACGTCTTGCTTGAGGATGGCGCTCACTTTCTCCGTCGAAAATTTTCTTTTGAATAATTTTCCGTCGTTGGTCGTGCATAAGTCTTTTAGGAATTTGGCATATGAAGGTATCGTTTACGACATCAAGTAGAGGAATGTTGACTTTCACTGTTTCAATACCTCTAGGATATCCGAGAGTTAGAGAGAGGTTTTGGTGAAACCAACCGTTGAGGGAATGGAGCAACTGGTTCTTTAGAAGTTCCGGTTCTACTTTTTGTGGGACATCCTGGATCCATCATTGTTGTCCTCTTGGTTCTTGAGGCTTTTCGGGCCTAACCGGAAGAGTTTTATCAATGATCTTCCCACTCCTAAGAGTGGTGATGGATTTAGCATGCCCCATCTGATTTGAAGAGCTGGGATCATTATTCTCGTACTGCGGTTTAGGATTGGGGATAGGTTGTGCAGGAAGCATCCCCTTTTCTATAACCGTCATACGAGAATCTATCTTTTGCATAAAATCTGTAATTCCCCGCATTGCCTGAGCCAGCTCTTGTATGGGATTTTGAACCGGTTCCTCTTGAGGTTTCACTTGATTTGGATTTTGATTGAAGAAACCTGGAGGAGTAGCCGTTTGTCCATTCCTCCAACTAAAGTTTGGATGATTTTTCCAGCCAGGATTGTATGTGTTGGAGTTAGGTCCAGTAAAAGGTCTTTGATAGTTATTTACGGCATTGGCTTGTTCATTCAACACTCCTTGAAAGGCAGGTATTGTAGGACAGTTTTCAGTTGTGTGAATGTTGCAATCACAGATGCCGCAAACAATTTCATTGACCTTATCCTTCTTTCCTTCCATGGCCTCAACTTTCCTTATGAGCGTAGTCACTTTACACTTGAGATCATCCTCTTCTTTCAAGAGATATAATCCACCTTTCTCCTTTAATTGAGTCGGCCTAGACGTGGTGTTCGATTTTGGGTAACCAAGATTGTGTTTTTTCAGCCAAACTATCGAGGTAGTCCCGTACCTCGTCGATATCTTTATTAATGAACTCTCCATTACACATTGTCTCGACCATTTGGCGCATGGAAGATGTCAGTCCATCATAGAAAAAATTTGTAATGCGCCACGTTTCAAATCCGTGTTGTGGGCATGAACTGACCAAATCTTTGAACCTTTCCCAACATTGAAAGAATGTTTCATCTTCCTTTTGGGCAAAGTTCATGATCGCTTTTCTGAGGGTAATCGTTTTATGATGTGGGAAGAATTTTTTATGAATTCCCTCTGCATTCGTTCCATGTGCCAATGGATCTAGGGCGTAGTGAATGTAACCACGTCTTAGCTTTCTCTTTTAAGGAAAAAGGAAAGAGTTTCCTAATTGTATCCTCGGATACATTAGGAAAACATAATGTAGCTATTATCTCATCGAACTCTTTCAAATGTAAATATGGACTTTCGGATTCAAGTCCATGGAATTTGGGAAGGAGTTGGATAACTCCTGGCTTGATGTCCATTTGTCCTGTGAAAAATCATGCATGAGGGCATACTCACTCCCGCCGGTTGCAGAAAATCTCGTAAAGTACGAGGCGGGGGTGCCTGTTGCACCTCATTCTCATCTTGGGTATCCTCCACCCTGGGTGGGAGTAGAGGAGGTTGGTCTTCAGCCATAACTTCACTTAACTCAGGGGATTTCGAGTGGTGTCTAGTCCTGCGATGGATAGTCAACCCCTCAACCAATCCTCCTTCAGTCAAGAGACGTCGAGTGTCGTCACGGGCCCACTTGGGCATGAAAACACTCGCAGCCCTAAATTAAAAACTTAACCCTAAGAAAGGAAAAGAAAAGCTAGAAAGAAAAAGAGAGTTGGAAAGAAATTACCAAATTGAAGCCCCTAAGTTAAGGACCTGCAAAATAAAACAAAATAAGTTAGATTCTAAAAAGGAGAAAAACAATCCTTAAAAGAAAGATAGAAGTGAACTAGCTTCTAAAAGAAAGAATTCCTAAGAGAAGATGAAAATTTCTAAAATAAATTAGGAGAGTCCTAACTTAGAAAGTAAATTACTAAAGGAGAATTTAAAAAAATAGAAAGTAGGGAAGGAGTGTACCGAATTAGAGATTTCTATCTTAAAGGCCTATAAAATAAGAAGGTTAGTTTCTAAACAGATATTCTAAAAATAAATTAGGAAACAAAATTAGTTTCTAAAAGTGTTAGAATTAGAAAGTTACTAAAATAAAACAAAAATAGAAAGTTAATTTCTAAGAAGGGAAAGAAATAACCTAAATTCTAAAAATATGAAAAAGTAGAGAGATTAGGAAGGAATTACCAATTGAGAAACTTATGTCCAGATCCTATAAAATAGGAAACAAGTTAGTTTTGAACTAAAAATAGAAATAAATAAATAAATAAATAAAAACTAAGGTTAGTAAAATCCTAATCTTAAACTAATCCTAAAACCAATTAATTTCAGAAAATCGTATGGCGCCAAAAACTTGTTCACTCCCCAAGTATAGGGTTGTGATGTAGTAATAAACTCGGTAAGACCGAGGTCGAATCCACAGGGACTGATACCTGTACGTTATCTGAAACCAAGTAGAACTAGAACTAGACTAAGATGTGATCTAAACCAAATAGAAATTAAGGAATAATTGTGGAAGAATTATCTAAGACTTTAAGGAATTCAAAGGAAGGAAAACTAGGGATTCAGAGGATCCACTCGTAGAGATCAGGGAGATCTTTTGCCTGCATCAGGAATCATGGAAATTAAACTGAACTTACTTGATCTGGTTTTCAAGAGATGAAAGGTGTATGAATTAGAATGGATTCCATCACCTAACCTTGCCCAGGAGACAAAGCAAACAACAGAAATTAATCTAATTACCAATCAATCAACATGCCATGAAAGTTAGGCAGAGTACCGTCATCCGACCATGCCCATGAGACGATGGTGAACAATAGGGCTTCCTGACTTCATAAACATGAAAAGGAGAAAAGGAACATGCTCAAAGCTATCACAGACCCATTGTAATTTCAGTCACAATAGACCATTAAAAACTACAAACATTCCCTTAATAATTAAACCATAATCAAGTTCAATTCACGATTAAATAGTTAACCCAGCAATTAGAGTCTCCCATCTCACTACAAGCTTCACCTCTTAGCCCTAGCTAAGAGGTTTAGCCCGTCATGATGCGGGCTAAATTCTAATTAAAAGAAAAAGAAGAAGAAAAAGAAGAAGGAACAAAAAAACAAAGCAAGGAAATAAAGTAAAAGAAAAAAACTTCTCTCTCTTCTCCTTGTCTTCCCGTATCTCATCAAAGAACTCCTCCCATGCACAGCAGCAGCAGCAGCCCCGTTTTCTTCTCCCAAACGAAAACTCCTCAGCAGCACATTCAGCAGCCCCTACCGCAGACCGTCCTTCCTTTCTTCCCGTTTCTTTCCAACCAAAGACGAACTCTCCCCAAAAACTCCCTTGGTTCTCTCTCTTCTCTTTCTTTTATAAGCAGAGAAGATGGTGGGGAGGTCGGTTGCAGGGAACCGACCTTGCTTACGCTGAGAAAAATCGGAATTTCTTACGCACAGCAGCGTTTTCTGTCGCAGCAAAACCGCGAGACCGGTTTGTGTTTGGATGAGATGTGGACCAGCATGCGATCACGTCCGGGCATTCCGTCAACTTGGGAAGGGTCTAAATTTCCCTCCCAACAGTTTGGACGGTGTCGATCTTTCAACCAATCACCTCCAAGATCATTCAATGGGCCGTAAAAGCCGGGGCAGCGTCCGGAACTTGCGGACGCTGGCTTTGCGCACGGCAGCTGTGCTGGACCTTGAGGGAGCCACTCTCGGTGATCTTCCAGTGAATCAGCGTCGATAATTAGATTCATAAGGTCTACTTAGGCCAATCTTTCAAATTCGAAGTGGATCCGAGCTTTAGGTAGACCACACCACTAATCAACGTAGCAGAAGCATCCAGTCTTTGCATTCTTAATCGTTTACATAGTTGCAAGGAATTGATCAGGCTTTGGTCGATTTCTAGGCCCACTCCTGATGGTCGGTCCGGATTCTACCGTTGGTGTACGGTGGTGGCCCACAAAGGAAAACCGCAGGCTCTGTTTCGTAATAGAAACAGAACTTATGTTTTTGAAGATGAGACGTCAGGGAGAGTCTTGCCATGCAAGTTTAGTGCAAAAAGTGTAGTACGTACACTGTATGATGATTATGAGAAATCCACACCATCCATCTTGTTCCCCATTTCATTTGAGCCGTGGGGCCCGAAGTTAAAGCGTATCTGGACAGCGGGTGGGCCCCAAATCAGGGGTTTTATGGACTGATCTATTAGTTCTCCGCCACTTTCACGAGGATCCAATGGCTGAAATTTGGCGTGTACGGTTAATTTATGGTCCCAATCCCATGTATGAAGTTTGAGCCAATCGGATGGTGGGAGCGCTGTGATCTTGCATTCTGCTTAACTTTCAGGCCATTTGAGCTTCAGTTTCTCGATTTTCGCGGACTCCTGGTGTATAATTTCGTCGCTCTTAGTCTTCTAGAGTCCGTTCCCTGCTTTAGTGTCATCAGATCGGTAAATCCATGCTTTTTAGTGTCCTTTCCCAGTCCAAGCTCATGAAGACGCCCTGCATCACAAATTCAATTAAATTAGGCTATTAAACGGTGTCATGCTTGTAAATCCATGCAATAAATGGGTCTGATATGCAATATTTGGGCCACAGCAGCAGGAACCCATCCCCAATGATGGATGGATTCCATACATGCAAAAATTCGAGATAAACGTGTGCATCCGACCATTAAATCGTGACTGTTAAATGGGAAGTTCACACGTGCTTCACTCTATAAAAACCATAAAAACCGACCGTTGGCCTCGGGATTCGGACCACGAGCTCGCAGAGAGAGAGAGAGAGAGAGAGAGAGAGAGAGAGAGAGAGAGAGAGGAACCGAGTTTCTGAGTTGGGTATTGAACCAGGTGCCACAATGCACTGAGTCAAGCCGTTCGAGTCGGATCGAGTCGGGTCAGTGCAGCCCATAAATACCTTTTAGAAGGAGGGAAAAATCAGAGAGAGATAGAGGGATTATGATAGAAAAGAGAATCAGGAAGAAGGAAGGAAGGATAGGTGCGATCTTGGTGCCGCACTGAGTCGACCTGGCCTCTCGGACTAAGTCGAATAAGTGCAGACCAGAGGCATCTCTAAGTGTGCAAGGAGAAGTCAGGTAACGCCAAACACACCACCTCCATTGTCCATTTCATTTTTTCCAGTGACAATAGGGTCGTTTGGCTCTCTTAGTCAGTCTATGTAATGGTTAAGTCTTGGCCCGGAACCAAGACCGGGTGATGGCTGTGATATGGGCCAAGATAAGCTAGACCTAAGACAGACCTAGGTGGCAGCTAGAGCTGAGAACCCAGCTCGATTCAGTGTGAAACCGGACCTCCAACAATTGTTCTATACCAATCCAGACTTTCAGCAAAAACATATGGGCCGGCTAAACTCGACGAGCTGGGAGAGCACATCTGCATCAATGCAATGGTGGGTAGTATTGCCATTTTTTGATGAGCAGAAAAAGCCAGCTTGATCAAGCATTTCTAATTATTTTCTTTTGCTGAGTCCCAGCCACCAAACCAAGTCGTGTCCAAGCCTAGGAACATTCCCAAATATGGGATGAAAGTAGCCTTCAGTTGAGCCTTATGCTAGGTTGAAGCCAGCCTTGAAGTCTGGGCCGAAAATGGCTTCCAGGCAGACCGTGAGAATCAGACTGAGAACTTTCACATTTTGGGCCGTGTAGCTGGGGTTCAATCATCCCCCCAGCTGGTCCAAAAACAGCCACATTACGGGCCGTGGTGTGGGTCGGAAACAATAGCTGAGGGAGGTGCTGGGACCAATCAGTGTGCTGGGCTAAAACCAATCACGTTTTGGGTTGAAAACAACCTCAAAACTGGGTTGAGATCAGACCTAGTTCCAGCAAGAAAAGTGGATCGAGATCTGGTCGAGGATAGCCATGAGCGTGAGCTAAGATTCGGCCTGAATGAAGCTCAGGCCTAGAAGCACGTCGGGTTGTGGTATGGACTAAAGATTAGGCCTCCAACAATTGTGCTGAGCCAAGCCAGATTCCAGCCAAGTATATGGGCCGAACTCAGTGTCTACAGTGGGTTGATTAGAGCTGGATCTTAACTAGTGATTTGGGCTGAAAACTAGCCCAGAACTGAGCCAAAACCAGCCCAACTTGGGCCAGAATCAGCCACTTGATCTGGGCTGAAAATCGGCCCAGAAGTGGGCCAAAACATAGCAGGCCCGAGTTTAGGCAACCAGGTGGGCCAGACCATTGGCCCACCTCATCATACATTGAAGTGGGCCATGTTCCAGTGGGCCTTGCCATACATTGCAGTGGGCCACGTCCCAGTGGGCAGCACCGGGAATAAATCCCAGTGGGCCTCACCATACTTACATAGACCACACTATAGCAGCGAGAGGGTAGCCAAGCTAGGCCGAACAAGGCCCAGTCTAGCCCAAAATCTTTGAGCCATCCATGACCAGCTATAATGGGCTCCGATCGGCCCAGATTAGACTACAATTGGCAGCCAGATCGGGCCAAGGTAAGGCCCAGTTTAGGCCTTGATTGTTGGGCGAAGTCTGGCCCAAAGTTACATGTAGGAGGGCCCTTATCGACTTGCTCAATCGCTAACTTATTAATACAATTCTTGTCTTGGAAATAATTCTAGGAAATCCATTATAAGGCATTGGACCGATAGCTACAACAACTCAGGTGATTATTTTTCCCCTTGGGCTTACATCTCTAAGTTAGCCAAACATAGTATACATCAAATTACTATCGTTAGTTCAAGGTCCTAATAGTTGTTGAATTTTTTTTAAATTCTACTAATTGTCCTACTCCAATTCATGATTGATTCTGTAGACTTACATAATAATTAGTAAATCATGAGTGCCATTCATATGCAATGATCACTGACTTCCCATGCTTTGGTATTATATTGCTTGATAGATTGTACTTTAGTTTCATGATGATACATTGAAAATCCTATTACCATTATGAAATTCTATGCACTTCACATGTTAATAATTGATTGCGAGTCGCCTTAATATTCAAATCACAACATTACACGTGGAAAATTCCACTATTGCATGCCACACTTGGGATGTAGTTAGACAGATTGTGTGGAAGAAAAGGGCCCTTGACTTAGTGTCATTTTGATCAAATGGTTTTATTTAACATCCCAAGGTAGAAAACCTCATGAGTAGGGGATGATGGTCATGGGACACTATGCCCGGGCTGTCGGCCTACGTTGGGTGACGAGATCCCCGTAGTGACTATTGAGTTTCTTAAACTAGTTGGTTGTAATTGGAATAATAATTATCTGGCTAATTATGCATTCATAGCATATTGGCGATGACGAGTGACTAATTTTGGATGCCGTAGCACGTGCCCTATGTTTATTAGGGTATTGTTTCGCTGGCTTCCAGACCACCGACTATTGACCCTTGGTCAATATGCTGTACAAGTTATGCTACACTAGTGACCTAGTACGAGATATGTACGATGACTTGGCACCATGCTGTACGAGATATGCTACGCTGGTGACAGGTCTTATGCATGGGTGACGAGCCCAAGTCTGATTGGTTGAGCATCCCCAGGTCGATATGCATTTATTCATCCATGCATTTTAATAAGATCGCATCTTGTTTGTTTTGTATGTATCATTGCTTTTCTTTAAACTATGTTTGTTAAGGCGGTGGTGTATAATCTTAAGGGGAATTCACACTGAGCTGACCACTCATTTATCGAATATCAAACCGTACAGAGTATACAGGTATAAATGGAGAAGATGGCAGCACTAGCCCTAAAGACGCGATGGTGGAGCCCGAAGACGGATATTATGAAGATGAGCCGCAGCAAGAAGCGGCTAATTACTCTGGGCTTAACCAGTAGTAGTAACATTTCTTATGGTTGATTGATACATTGAAACTCTTAAAACTTTATAACTATGGTCCCTAGTTGAGTGGGCCAAATATTCGAATTTATATGATATTATCCATGCTTACTTATGCTATCGCACTCTGACTTGATATTCAGCTAATTCTGATTTATTAACCCTCGTGTTTCTGGAATGAGTCTCGTACTCGGGTTTTAGAAACTGAGGCGTTACATTTTTTATAGAGAAGTTCAAATTTTGTTCGATTTCTCTAGGTCTGACGAAAGTTTGATGAAGACAGAGTGTGCACGAAAATGGACGACAATGTGGTTACTATGATTGACATAATTAGAGATGGAGCTTGAAGCTATGGATCATGATGAATAAAGCTATGGTGGAGAATTTTGTTTGAATGTTTTCAATCTGTATAAAAGTAAATGGAGTTTGATCGATCAAACAGGCTACTCGATCAATCGAGTGACCTCGGATTAGATAGATTGGTCTTTTGACAGCTTTAGATAGGTTCAATCAATCGATCTTAGAGGTTCAAGCAATCGACATAATTTGAAAAATTCATGTTAACTTTATGAATGCTTTGAGCATGTTTGATTGATTGAACATGGGATCTCGATCGATCGATGCTTAATTAGATTAATGACGCGCACAATTTTGCGTAATTGTGTAATTTGTTTCCTATTCCGAGTGTAACATTATATATATGGGTATAATACGTGATTATGATAAGAGAACAAAGAGGGGTAAATCGATTCTAGGGTTTGGAAGGGAGAAAACAAGAGTCTTCTTATCTTTAAGTGATTAGATATCTTATACTTTCGTTTTCATAGTGGATCTGTTTGTCGTTTTATGTCGTGATTTTTTCTCATAAGAATTTCCCATGTAAAATCATGTGTCTCCATGCATGCTTTATTTGTGTTTGTTTCTCATTGTGTGATTTAAATTTTGAATTTACTTCTACATTTTCCTAGCAATATGATGGATCTGGATGGTCCTAATCAAGATTTTTAAAAAAGTTTACAATCGAATCTTCATCCAGGTGGCCCACTCCGTCAACTATCTTTTCACTCTCTTAGACCACGTCAATATCTAGTCCCATGCCTGCCTTCCCCATTCCTTGTCAAGATAATCATGATTGATTTGATCCCAAAATTCTTATCATATGGGGCCCGTCGTTATTATTCAAGATCCTTGGCAAGTTGGAAGTCCCAAGTGGATAAGTTCATGCTCACAATCACTGTCATGAATTAGGTTGTGGATTTCATGTCCAAGGAAGTAGAAAATGTATAATGGTCATCAATTTTGGGCGGCCTTTTATTCAACTGGGAGGTAGGTTTTCCCAGCTCCAAATCTATCATGAGCCCATTGTAAGAATCCATGATTATTTCTATCCCATAGTGAAGAGATTCGAAATGTTGGGCGAGTTTGGAAAATCCATGGTTTAGCCCATTTAATTCAACTTACTTGTATGCCAAGTAAACAATTTCTAAGTGCTTGATTATCGTCCATCACACTGTAGCAAAGTGTCAAAGCATGCCTAATTTTGAATAGGCCCACCTAATCATTTAAAAATTAAGGTGGCCTGTAACAACCCTAGGCCAGTTGCTAGAGCTATATAATATTCGTTGCTTTATTTTCTTGCCAACCCTTCATTTGCTAGACATTGATTGGATGGTTAGGATTAACCACTCAAACCAAAACTTTAAAGTAGCTGTAAATATGGGAACATTATATCTCAACGTAGGAACATGACCATTGAATATTAGAGCAAGAGCAAGATACTCAGCTTCAGCACTGGATCAGCTCATCAAACCAAAACTTAAAAAGAAAAGATGACGAAATGAATAACACGCTTTTATTATTATTCTTATTATTATATAATTTCTGAAAACACACGGAAGAAGAATAGATAATCATTCAATCAGACACGAGAAAAAACAGCAAAAGCAATGACGATTCAATCAGACATAAGAGAAAACAGCAAAACCAAGGGCAGTGAGGTGTGTGTGAGTGAACCATGGTTCAATCCTTTGTATTGCCTTCAAAAAAAGCTAGCTCTATCAATAGCAAGCTTGGCCATTAGATGGGGCCACAACGCCACCCTTCTTCATGGTTTCAAAACGAGGCTCTTTTTCGGCGAACTTGGTGCCCGAGTATATTTTCATGTAGTCTTCGAACCGGTAGTTCTGTGGGTACACCAGCTTCTCGGCCGGGCTGATCACTGCGTCGCTCGCTGGGTTGTAGAAAGAGGCGATGGACAGCCGTCCTCCCTCTTCCCTTGCAATCACACGGTGGGGAATGCTCTTAATCCTCCCATTGCTAATTACCTGTACAATGAATTTTCAAAAAATGCACATGATCAATCTTAATTATGAGACCATGATTAAAAGACAGCTATTCGGATCAACTCGTCTACCATGAGTCAAGTTGTGACTTGCACGATGGGGCTGAATTGGCCCAATTCACCGTATCGAACCCGATCGGGTTGTACTGAATCCGAGTCAGACTCATCCAAGTCTAAAAACCATATATGGGATCCACCACCTGGTAGGGCTGTTATCAATGGCTGCCCAGACCTGCCGGCAACTTATGAACCCAACTAGACTTAAATGAGTCTGGGTGTATTGTTCTGCCCTGTTGAGAAGTCAGGTTGGGTTCAGGTCCACCTCATGAGTAAACTCAGACTCGGTCGAGCATGCCACCCCTTGAAATGGGCTAGTCGTGACTCGAGACTGAACAAGTTGGTCTGAGTTACGAAGTTAAATAAAGCATGGTCCACCATTTTTTGACCCTGCTAAAATCAGTCTAGTCGGGTCCCACCATCACTCATGGCAGATCGTGTCTGGATTAAGTCAACTTAGTTTTAATAATAGTATTAAATATAATAGTCATTCTAGAAGTGATGGGTCCCACTCTTTTCTTGGTGGGCCAATTCAGGATTGGACCGTCTGATTAATTGGACAATGGCCCAAGAACACGGTCAGGACAAAGGTTCCATGGCTGATGTGCCATTCTCAGATAAGTATCCATGAAAATGTAGACACAAACCTCTAGTTGTTCGCCAGTGTTGACGAAGATGGAGTTGGGCAGTGGAGTGACATCGACCCACTCGCCGTCCTTCAAGAACTGAAGGCCGGGGATCCTGTCGTCTTGAAGGACCAAGATCAGACCGCCGGCGTCGCTGTGTGTCCGTAGACCTTTGATCAGATCGGCCTTTGGGCATGAAGGGTATTGGGCGAACTTGGTGCCCATGAATGGGCCATTAGCACCCGAAAAGGCCTTCTTTAAGTAGCCTTTCTCAAGTCCCAAGTTCTCCCCAACCAGATCCAACATCTTCTCAGTCAGCTTAATTGCTTCTGCTACATATTCTTCAACAGCCTCCCTGAAATTTAGAGAAATCAAGTCATTCTGAGAATGTTCAGATGTGCTTTACACACAGCTGGGGTCCACCTTCTAATGATCCAAACCGTTCGTATGGTGTGTGTCGTGGAATGGAGAGGACACAAAAAAATTTCCACTTTAAATAATCTTAAGCAACTGATTTGGCCCCGATCATATGTGGACAAATTGGTAGTTTGTTTTCCACAAGTCATTTTAAGCATCTCCAGCTGTGTTTTATACGTGTTTGTGGCCCACCTTATGATGATCCAAACCGTTCAGATGGTCCATGTGGTGGATTGGAGATAACCCAAATCCCCGTTTTCAAGTGGTGCTAACCATCTGATATCATCCATAAACCGTTCATATCGTCAATGTGGTGGATTCGAAACAAAACCCCCGAAACAACCCCAACACGGGCAGAAAAAGAAAAAAGAAAAAAGAAAAATCCATCATCAAACAATCCCGACCATCTGATTTAGTCCCGATCCCACGATTGGGTCCACCAGATCAACATCATCATAGGCGATGGAAAAACTTACTTGAGCTGGGCCGATAGATCCGGGGCGTCCGCGATGGTGGAAATCGGTAGGTTTTGGACAAAGAAGCAGGCCTCCCAATCAACGTCCGATACCTCCGATTCGGATTTGACCCCTTCCAATTTCTTCACCAACTCCGACTCCTGGAACTTCTTTTGTGCTAATGCAGCAAGGTGTGCGTTTGCCAGCTTCTTCACCTTATCCATTACTTCCAGGGGCATCCCATGGTTCACAATCTACACACAAACACACATGTAGAAATGATCAGATGGTGGTCATTACTAGTTGGGTGGACCCCATATCAAGATCATCTCATAGTCAAGCACTCGAAAATAGATATAGAAATCATCACACCCAGCAGTTATATGTGAATTCCTGCCCACATGTCATATACATAGCACATCTGATTAATTGAGAAATTGGGTGGTGATGGGAAGTTGTAAAGAGGCCCACTTCTGCTGATAAGTGGGCCATCAAACACACCACACGTGCGATATGTTTCAACGTACACATTCACGTGTGCTATCAGTGCCACATGTGTCAACGTTCACACACACACACACACACACATCGAAAAATCACTATTGGCAGAACCATTTGATGCCTGAGCAGGATGGAACGGTGATAAAAGGGGTACCACTCGAGAACGGTGGGACCCACTTCAACAAATTCAGATACACACATCATGGCTGTTTGATTGTGGGCATCTCACATCGGATATCTGCTCCGTCCAAACGTACCTGGAAAAAGCCCCAGTTCTCGAAGGCATCTCGCAAGAGAGCCATCGTTTCTTTCCTGTTCTCTCCATCCAGACCGCTCAGATCGATGACTGGCATTCCCATCGTTAGAGATTGTAGAGAAAAAAAGAGAGAAGGAAATGTATGTAAATGGTAGAGAAGAAAATGAAGAAGAAGCCCGAATTTAGAGTGAAGAGACAACGGCAATTGGCCCGGTTTATATAGGGTTTGCGTAGCTCAATGTAGCCACGCCAGTCTGCTTAAATCTCTTCCACCAAACACGTGTGGATTTGGAATGTGCGGTATCGTGTAAAAGTAAGACTGCGTGGTGTGACCCACGCCACCGACCATGATGGAATGTTGACGTGGACAAGTCGTGGACCCGCCATGATGTCTGTGTTATATTCACAACGCCTGTCCATTTTGCTAGCCAGATTATTTTAGGGCATGGCATGAACTTAAAAATGAGTTAGATCCAAAGCTCAAGTATACCATACCGCATAGAGTAGCAGGAATAATTCTTGGGGTTACAAGGAAAGCTGATATAAGTGTTTTCCCTATAAAGTTTTTAATTCGGTGGTATAGTTCATTTGGGCTTTTGATCTGCCTCATTTTAAAGCTTATGTTAAAAACTGATCACCTAAAATGATTGGACAGTGTGAATATAATATGTACATGGTAAGTCTAAAAAGATTTGCCACATCAATACACCATGAGAGTGGCACTCATGCAGAGTTGATTGGCTCGTGTACCACACACCACTGACCTGGCTGGTGTGAGTTCATGCCGTGCAAAGACAAGCACTGACTTTGCTCATGCTCCTAGTTGTACCAACAGTTCACAATGATGCATGTATTACATTATACTGTTCATCCAATTCGCAAGATCATTTTAAAGCACCAGCCCCAAAACGAGTCATATCTAAAGGTTAAGTAGACCACATCACAAATAGCAATGAGAACACCATTAAATATTTATAAGGTGACTATAATGTTTATTTTCTATTCAATTTGTTCATACGTTCACAAAGACATAAAGAAAGAAGAAGAAGAAAAAAAAAAAATCATATTGATCCAAAACTTCTATGACCTCAAAAGGGTTTCAAGTACAATCAGCTTCTAGAACACATCAGCTTTTGAAGGTCTGTTTGGGAGCTTCTAAATAGATGAAAATTGGAAACAAAATTGGAGGCAAAATAATTGAGAGTAAATGACTAATTCAATTATGTTTGAATGAGAGTAAATGAAATGCATTTGTAATTTAAATATTTAGTTTTAATGAGAGTGAATAAGGAAAATTAAAATGCATTGAAAATTTTCAATATATTCACAAAAATATATAATTTTCAAAATTAACTTTAATATTCTAAATTACTATACATATGTGATATTTAATAGAATAATTATAATAAGTTCAAAAATGAAGATATTTTCAACTCCAAGTGGGTCAAAAATATAAAATTTACAAACAAGCAATGACCAACCTTTAAATAGTTTGGATTATTTTTGAAGTGTGAATTTAGTGATGTAGTTAATAATTGAATTGTTTTGAAATATCATCAATGTGCTACATGTATGGTGGATATGTGCATAGCGGCACCTTTTTTCACCTGTGTGACTCTCTATGAAAACTCAAAAAAGTATTTCACCCAGTTTACTTATAAATTACTCACAATACTGCTCATTAACCTACATTTGCTTCCCTCCAGTGGCCCCAAATGGGCTTAGTATTGGGGTAGTTTGGTAATTTACTCTCTTGATACAACATCTCAACATTTGTAGGTAAAGGTGTATACGAATCGAGCTAGCTCAGTTAGCTCGCACGACTCGACTCAAAAAAACTCGATTCAACTTGGTTCGAAGCTAAGCTTGAGTCGAGTCGAGTCGAGTCGAGCTAATTTTTTGAGCTTGAAAATGAGTTCGAGCAGGCCATAGCTCAACTTGACTCGGATCAAATCCAGCTCGAATCGAACTTGGATTGAACCAGGTTGGTGACTTGGTTACTTTACCATTGATGTTGCTCACCAAGTGTTTGATAAAATGACTTAATGAAGTGTGGCTGGTGGCGAGAAAGGTATGTACATGAAACAAATATATATATATATATATATATATATAGTTTTATTTTTCTCAATTTTTATGTTGCTTAGAAGGTGTTTGCTAAAATACCTATAAAACCATTGCTTTTGTTTCACATACAAAGAGATTTTGAAGATGCAATCCAAGTGTCTGTGAAAATGCCTCAACGGCGAACTCAGCTCAATCTTGACTCAAACTCGGCCCGAGTTGACCCAAGTTGCTGACTCAACTGAGCCGAGCTGGCTAGTCAAGCTCCAGTACCGAGCCGAGCCAAGTTCAAGCTGAGGTCAGCCAGTTGCCGAGCGCCTCATCTCGACGCGGTTGGACTTGATATACACCCCTATTTGTCGGAGACATTGGCCCATTCATTTGAGGAAAACCTTCGAAGCGTTTCCCTTGTTTTCTTCTTCTTAGATGGATTCTTTCACGTTCGAAAGTATTCATGCCTACTGTGAAAAGACCTCAGAGTATTTACCATGTTGCAGACGTGTGTGACTATACTCCACACATGTGCCACCATAGCACATATGCGCAAGATCTATCCATCAATCTGGTCCGACCTTGTACATATTTTCCCAAAAAATAAAATTTGATCCAATCAGTATGTGGCTCCAATATTGGAAACAGGTGGATCTGATAGAAAACCACAGCTAAGTTTTTCAGAGCCGTGCATTTGTTTTGCAAGTTATGGTTAATCTGTTTGGCGGATCAATCTGTTGCTTGATCCACCGCATTAATATATTGGTATGGTTCGGATGGATGGACTGGATGCCAGACCTATCGTGCCATGCTGGCAGACGTGTGGTCTGTGCATGAGCTTTACTGTACACGCGCCTAGGCTTAGCAAAGCAGTATTTACTATTTTACTGTCTGACAGAACCTAATATGGTAGATCAGTCTTTTAACAGCCGATGTGGCAGGTGAAGTACCAGTCAAGACCGTTCATATAGTTTCAATTTCTATGGATGAAGATTATTTTGAAATATACAATAATCATTTATCTCATCCTTCTGATCAGTGGCCTTAAATTTCTACGGTAAAAAAATTAGTGACTTCAACATTCAGAGAGAGAAAATGGATTGGATTGTTTTCTAAGTGTGATTTCTGGAAATAAGGGCATACATGGCAGGCATCACTAAATGGACGGTACAGATTGATGCTTTCCCCTGCCATGTGTGTTGTGAAGAGGTTGAACTACCATATTCCAGTTCAACATGCTCACCTCACTTACCACTACTGGAAACGGATTGGCTACTCCCCCTGCCACCAGCCCCGGGGCTGATGGTCGGTGCTCTGTGGGCCCCGATATGATGAATGTCTTTCATCCATTCCGTTCATCCATTTTTTCAGATCATTTTATGGAATAATGCCAAAAATGAGTGGGATATAAAGCTCAGGTGGACCACACCATAAGAAAAAAAATAGTGATTGGATATCCACCATTAAAATCCTCCTAAGGCCCACTCTATTGTTTATTTGACATCTAATATATTTATTAGGTCATACAGACCCAGATGAAGGGAAAAAACAATGATCATCTTGATCCAAAACTTTTATGGATTCCAAAAAGTTTTTAATGGTCTACGTCCATTCAAAACTTTTTCCTGTAATGAGGTCGACTTGAGATTGATATATAGCTTATTTTTTAGTCTCATATCATAAAATAATCTAGAAAAATAGATGGACGGCATGGATGAAACCAATGCATCATGGTGGGGCCCACAGCGCACCGACCATCAGCTATTGGCTGGTGGCAGGGGGAGTAGCCAATCCGTTCCCATCCCTACTGGCTACTGCTTCTGTGAGATTAACTACACCCGAAACGGGGCATAGAAAATTTGATGGTCCGCGGGACCACTAGCTCTTGAACCTTTCAAACAACTCTCGTGATCCATGATCGCAGCCGTTCATCACGTAGACCCCACCATGGACAAACCAGATGAACATTAAAACTAACAATCAGAAACGGAGGGCGGCTGATCATGCTTTCCGGACGTCATTTTAAGTGGTTATGTGGACCACCAAATGGTCCTGTTCCTTTGTATCCTTGCCTTTGTGAAAGTAGAAAAGAAAGAGGCCTCCGAATTTGACAAACACTAGCCGGATACGGTGAAAATTCGGTACCCCATTGATGGCGGGCGGGGGCAATTTTGTCAATTTTCAAGTTCAGTGTTTTTGGACCGCCCGGGTCATTGTTGCCAGCTTGGACGGTCGTCCGGACTTACCGAGGTGGTGGTCCACCACGGACGTCAACGTGAAAAAGATTACAGAGAAAGTACAGCTCCCTTCACAGAAACTGACATGCACAACGGACCATCAGAACATGGCCAGTGGTCCACACGGAACTGTGATGCTTGTCATGTACCGGCCTACCAGTTTTGATTGTTGTCCACTTCTCAACATACAAAGGGAGCTTCTCTCTCTACGGAAATAACTACGAGACTACCATTGACTAGACTCGTTGTCTGGGAGCCATTTGATCATTTGATAGTCCGCCTGCGTTGAATGCTTGGACCCGGATTAGATACTGACAGGTTGAGTATCGAGACTCCCTACTGAAGTGACGTCATCAAGTTCTGTGGGACCCACCATGATGTATGTGTTGTATCCACACCGTCTATCCATTTGGAGAGATCATATTAGGGCATGAGAGAAAGAATGAGTCAGATCCAAAACTCGAACGGATCCCACCAAAGAAAACAGTGGAGAGAGTGACTCCTACCATTGAAACCTTCTTAAGGTCCACTATGATGTTTATCTGAGATCCAACGTGTTCATAAGTCAAGACAGACATGAAAGCAGGGAAAACACAAATTTCAGCTTGATCCAAAACTTCTGTGGCCCTTAAAAGTTTTTAATGGTGGGCGTCACTCTCTCCACTTTTTTCTGTTTTGGGGTCCACTCGAGCTTTGGATCTGAGTCATTCTTTGCCTCATACAGTAAATTGATATCTCCAAATGTATGGACGGTGTGGATACGACACATACATCATGGTGGGTCTCATATAACTTGGTGACGTTATTTCTGTAGCGAGTCCCGCTACTCAACCTGTCAGTAGCGAATCCGCGTCCTGAATGCTCGATCCACGTGCACTTAAAAATTGAACACGAGAAATATATTAACTAAAATAAAAACGACTAAATTGTGTAGTCAAATGTTCCACATCATGGTGGAGTAATACCAACCTCTGTTTCCTAAAAAAAATATTTGATGAAATATTATCATTGCCTTATTTTCATCTTAACCGTCCAATGAATGTCCACCATTCTGATAGTTAGATAATCAAATAAGTGCAATTTTTGGTTAGTTGGTGATGCATCCAAATTGGATATAATTTGGATGGTTTAATTACTACACGTATGCAATTCAGCCGTCTATTATTAGGCTAGAGAATAAAATATTAGAATTTTCTAATTGAGGAAAACTTTTGGGCATGATACATCAAGGTGGGGCATGACATACCAATGGTCCGGATCTTTGAACCATATGGGCCCCACTTATTCAATCCAATGTAAGCCATGCAAATTTGTAGTGCCACTATAATGTATTTATCATGTCCTTCGTCATCTTTGGTGTTAACATATTAAGAATATCTTTTTAAATGGCATGCAACTCTTTTAAACAAGAAGAGGTAGAGCTAGATGATTTCTTCAGGTGGAAGGGAAATAATAATTAAAAAACACTCCATTGGTTAGGAGTGAATTTGTACAAGCTAAAGATTTTAAAGAATAATAAAAGATTTATAGAGACATGAGTAGAGATAATATTAAAAAGGCTTAAGGATATCTATGAGTGACGAAATGATAAAGAAGGATTCATGCACTTGACTCTCGTTGGTGGGAGTCCATCTTAGATGATGATAATGTTAGGGTTATCATTTAATAGGTACCATGGAATCCTAGTACCTGATTTTAATAGTTAGAGGTCTCCGTTTGAAATTGGTAAGAAATTGGGCTGGGTTGGGTCCCACCCTTTAGACCCGGTCGAAAATCAGGTCTAGTATGGTCCTTCACTTTGGACCCAGTTAAAATTGGGTGGGTGCCACTTACGTTGATTTAGTTCTAATAGCACCATTATACATACTAATGGTCTAGATCATTGAAACATAAGCCTCACTTATTCAAATTGAAAACTTGAGATGTATGTGAATCCAATGTAAACCTGTCCAACAAAAATATTTGTGGTGCCACCATAATGTATTTGTCATGTCCAACGTCCATATTTGCTAGCGAGTTGGATGATTTGATCATTTGTAATGGAGATAAAAAACTGCGTCGATTAAGAGTGAATTTGAACAATGACAAGGTTCGAAATAACATGAATGGAGGTAGTAAAAAAGACTTGATGACCTAAAATTTAAATAAAGTTATAGGTCTTGATATAGGGATTCATTACTCAGACCCATGGGAACCTGATTTTAATTAATAGGTAGATGTCTCACCTTGAACTTGGTAAGAAATTGGGTCAAGCTGGGTCCCACCCTTTAGACCCAATTAAAAATAAGGTCTATCCGGAACTATTAATTCGGACCTAGTTAAAATTGGGTGGGTGCTGGTCAGGTTGATTTAGTTCTAATACAACTATTATATATTGGATATAAATGGATTATTCTAACAATAAAGTAGGGTTTTCAACCATAGGCATGTAATAGAGCCTGTTTACAAACTAGGCATTTGTCAAAGTGGCACATGTGTGTAATTTAATCCATTCATTAGATGAGCAAGCCATACACATGCTTTTATTTTTTTGAAACCTAATTCAGAACCTAGATCTAATGACCCGATGGGTAGGGCGACGTGTAGCTGAACCCAATTGAATCTAGGTCTAGATTTTCAGGAACCAGACTTGGACCCAGTTAGCCCAGAAAAGGTGCCATGGGACTCAACCTGAACCAAGCAATTGACCACCGTAGTGTTGGGACATGATCTGACGAAAGGACCAATCTCAAGTGGGCCACACCACATGAAAAAGTGGGATGGGGTTGTCTAACGTTGAAACCTCCTTGGGGTCCTCTGAATTTTTGGATCAAAACCAATATTTGGTTTTTTCTGTTCATCCTGGTGGGACTTAGATTCTAAACAAGTTGGATGGCATATAAAGGAAGATTTCAATGGTGGGTGTTCAATCCCCACTATTACCTGTGGTGTGGCCCACTTGAAACTTGGCTAAACCTCATTTTAAGGATCAAATCTTAACACGAGCTGCATTTCCTTTTTTCCTTTTTATCCCATTCAACGTTCAGGATTCAAAATAACATGCATTTAGACATTACAGGCAGAGCAGACAGTACTTCTGCCGTGCCCCACCATGGGCAGAAACATGGCCATGTCAGCACAAATCAGGACTCCATGAGTCACTGAGTCGGGTCGAAGACATGACTTGCAGCGGATGGGTTGACTAGGTGGTTAGAACTCATTTTTTAAGCTCTTACAAAAATTCCTTGCCCCACTCCCTTCAAACGCCCGTGAAGCTTTTTTCTAGAGACCTTATCTACCAGCGTGTAAAGGTTTTTGTTTTTGTTTTTCTGGGTTAGCTTGTTAGTACACACCCATGTCAGTACACACACTCCATGTTAGCCACCCCCGCTACGGATCGATTCCAAGACCTCAAGTGTTGAAACGAGGTATCTCCACTCAGTCTGCCAGTTGAGCTATGGATCTGGGTGTTAGCGTGTAAAGGTTACCAACATGGGTCTACCAACATGGGTGTAGAAGCTACCAACATGAGTACACCCAGATCCATAGCTCAAGTGGTAGACTGAATGAAAGATACCTCGTTTCAACACTGAGGTCTTGGCATCCATTCCCTAGTGGGGGTGGCTAACAGTGAAGTGTGAACTGGCAGTAGGTGTACTAACAAGCTAACAAAAAAGAAAAAAAAGAAAAAAAACTGCTACTAACATGAGTCGAACCTATTAATGTTATTCAACTGTTCCCATGTGGTCTACACTCACCCATCAAGTCCTATCAGAACCATGGGATGCCATATAAATTTTGAGTCTATACTCTCCCATGGAGTCCTACCATCAGTATAGGATGCCCCAAAAATTTAGGGTCCGCAATCACCCATGGAGTCCTACCCTAATTATGGGACCCCAAAAAATTGGGGTCCACACTTGCCCATCAAGTGATACCATAATTATGGGATGCCCTGAAAATATGGGGTCCACACTCATTGATCGAGTCCTACTATAATTATGGGATGCCTCGAATGCACCTCTACCAACTCGCCTCATGAGCCAAGATAAATAAGATGCACTTATCAAAGGTTGAGATGTACTTATCAAAGGTTGGGATCATTAAATGATCACTTTGAATTTTGGATAACGGCCTATCTAAATTAAGGTCCCAAGAGTTAAATGGTTTGATTGAGTTAATATATACCTTGTGTTCAATTTTAAGGTGCCTGATTATCAACCATCACCGTCAGTCAGGGTATCAAATAACAAATATTCAACAAAAAATTCTCCACAAACAACTTCATCTCTTTATTCTACCTCGCATATGCAATATATACTGATAATAATAATATAGCACCGTTGGTATACACCCATTGTTCACCAAGTGACCCAGTAAGGACCTCCATACTTGACTGTCCCCATGGATGTATCTTTTATCAATGGAAGTGGATCACTCTGTATCTTTTAACCATCCATTCGCAAGCCAAGATGGCTGGGACTCCATACATATATATATTGAGATATTTGAAGTCAGATTGTACACACAAGTTAGAAATAGGTATATGTGAATGAATCAGGTAAGACCTATCCTATCCTAGTACTATAGCTCTCTATAAGGGTAAGGTAAGAATGCCTACTTGAGTCCAAGAACATACCAAGCAGGCCAGCTTCCAGTAAGCTTTCCCTGTAGGCACATCCATATTGTGGTGCCCAGTAGATGAATATGGTTCAGATAGGGGAATGATTAGAAAGCAAAATCGTATTCTAGCTGCTCAGCCATCCGCATTGTATGTTAAATGAATAAAATGTGATTAGTGTTTTTAGACCGTTTGGGTCAATGTTGCCAGCTTGGACGTCGGTCGTTCGGAGTTTACGAGGTAGTGGCCCACCACAGATGTTTAACATAAAAAGACTGCATAGGTCGTACAAGATCCCTTAGACTGACATGCATAACAGACCATCAGAACATGGCTAATGGCCCACACTCAACCGGGGTGCTTGTCATTTAGCGGCCCACCAAGTTTGACCGTTGTCCCTATCTAACTACGAGACTTCCACGGACTAGACTCATTGTATGGGAGACACTGGATCATTTGATAGTCCGTTGCGTTGATGCTTGATACGTGGGGACTTAAAAATTGAACGCGAGAAAATGACTAGATTTTGTACTCACCGTTCCAAAATCATGCTTGAGTAATCACAACCTCTGTTTCGTGGACAATTGTTTGATGAAATAGGATCATTGGATAATTTTCATCTTGACTGTCCAATGAATGTCCACCATTCTGATAGTCAGATAATCAAATAAGTGGCGCAATTTTTCATTTTTAACTGTGTAATGAATGTTGACCATTCTGACGGTCGGATAATCAAATATGTACAATTTTTTGTTGGTTCATGATACATCCGAACTAGACATAATTTGGACGGTTTAATTACTAAAGCTATGCAATTGAGATGCCTATGACTAGGCTAGAAAACAAAATATTAGGTTTGTCTAGCTCATCGAGGAATATTTTGAACATGAGGTGAGGCGTGACATACGAATGGCCTAGATCATTGAACCATGGGCCCTACTTATTCAAGCTGAAAAGCTGAGATGGATGTGAATTCAATGTGAGTTGTGTAATAAAAAATATTTGTGGTGCCACCGCAATGTATTGTCAGATCCACTCGATCCATCTTTGTTGTAGCACATTAAGGATGTCTTTTAATGGATACCTACCCTTTTAACAAGAGAAAATAGAGTTCGATGATTTGGTCACCTGCAATAGAGATCAATAACCATGCCAGTTAAGAGTAAGTTTGTATAAGTTTAAAGCTTCAAAAGGACAACCAAAAGGTCCAAAAGGATGTGAGTAGAGATGGAAAAAAAGACTAATGATTCATGTTCTAATAGTAATCAGGACACTTGATAGATTGAAATAACAAAAAATGATTCATATGGCCGAGCTTAATAAGTTAGAATAAGGCTTAGATTGTGATGATGTTAGGAAGGTTTTTTAATGGGTACTCATATGTGTGGGTACCTGATTTTAATAGGTACAAGTCTCCCTTTGGACTTGGTAAGAAATTGGGTTGGGCTCGGTTATGTCCTTTAGAGTTGGTTAGAAGCCAGTAGTAATTGAATGCTTGACTCGACTCGGCTTGAAACTGCATTCGAGCCGAGTCGAGCTGATTTTGGGGAACTCGAGAAAATTCGAGCCGAGTCTGAGCTGGATCGAGCTCGACTCAACTCAACTTGGTCCACAACTCGAACCCAACTTGGATCGGCTTGAGTCGACTCGGATTGACCAAGTAATTAAATACCCGGTCGAACGCCCTATCTTTAGCCCTAATTCAAAAATTCAGAAATCTCTCTCTCTCTCTCTCTCTCTCTCTCTCTCTCTCTCTCTCATTTTCTCCTCTTTGTCTGAACCTTAAGTCCGGTTGGCCCTAACTCTCCTTCCCTAACCCATTTCTCTCTCCCTCTCTCAATTCGTCCAGAAGCACACCCCTGTCCCCACTCCTAGCCCACCACCCCTCTCGGCCATTCCCTTTGAGCCGAGCATTGAACCCTTGCTGCCTAATGCCCATTTTCCCTTCGTCCGAGTGTCAGTACACACACACACACACTCTCTCTCTCTCTCTCTCTCTCTCTCTCTCTCTCTCTCTCTCTGTATTTGGATGCTTGGCAGGCCACTATCCATGGCAACCCATTCAGTTTTAAATTTTAATTAATGCTAATAACACACACACACACACACACACACACACACACACTTCAAACTCGATTCAACAGATCAAACTTGAACTCGACTCGAAGGCACGAACTAAAACTTACCTCAAAAGCTTGAGTTCAAACTCAGCTCGAGCTAGCCCGAGCTGCTGACTAAACTGGGTTGAGTTGGACAATCAGGCTCAAGGACTGAGCCGAGCTGAGTTCGAGTTGGGGTTGGCTGTTGGCTGAGTTGAGTTGAGTTGAGCTGTGCCAACCTCAAATCAATTTGATTCGTGTACAACTTTACTGATTGGAAAGTAAAAGACTTACATAATCTTTCTTGTATACGTGGTCGAACGCTACGCATGACCATCACCTCTCCAAAAGTATAGAAGTAGCACACGAAGAATAGTTCAGGACTGCACGCCAATAAAATTACACACAACCTTTCAACTTTTTACTACTTATCTCTTTCGTCATCTATGAACAATTATTAGTTTCTTAGCTTAGTTTTCTCCACCCCCATTCATCACCATTTTGCAGCAACTTCAAAGCCATTAGTTTCTCAGGTTAGTTTCGTTACTGTCCAACGAATTGTAGTACGCCAATAAGTTAGTATAAATATCCACGACTTCATCGTTGGATCCCCAAATTATTGAGTTTTTACTAAGTATATCTTTGGTCACATCTTGTTGACCTTACACTACGATCGTCTCACAGTTGTCTACTATTTCTATAACCATCTCATGATTGTCTAGGTCTAGAGCACTGTCAAGACTACAACAGTTTTTGCTAGCACAAACTACTGTAGATAACCTCATCTACTTATTTTCTTTTATTTTTATTGATTGTATTGCATTAACACTTTGATTAATAAAATCGGTGATTAAGCTATTATTTTTAATTTATCTATCTTTTATTACTTTTATTGAGAAACACGATCTAAGCTATCACCATTGAAAGAAAAATTCTCATCCTTAAGGTAAAAATAACTCATTCTAAAAGACTAATCATTCCCTTTCAAGATCTCGTGTTCATTGATTCTATCAGTGACTGAATAGTTAGGCCAATCTTCAAAGATATCTAATCTTAATCCGGCTAATTCGGAACTTAGGGTCACAAGTGTTCAGTTTGATTTGAGTTGAACATGACTCTAGCACACTCAACACATAATTAAGTGAAAGTAGGGTTACATGGTTTGACAATGTACAACGAAGATTAAGAGCTACGTCGGTTGGAAGGAGTGAGTTTGTATAAGTTTAAAGCTTTAAAAAAGCAGTGAAAAATGTTCAAAAGAATGTGAGTATAGATAATGATTAAAAAGAAAAAAGAAAAAAAAGAAGACTTGATAATCCATAATTGAATTAAAGCTACGACACTTAATAGTGAAAGCACAGGAAAGGATTGATGTAGCCCAGCCCAATTAGTGGGAATAAGGATCAGATGATGATGATGATAGGTCTTTCAATAGGTACTTAGATGTGTGGGCACTCTGAAAATTAAGTACTGAATTTGAAACAATCTGTTTGTTAATGAATATATGAATTGTCTGAAATATGTTGATTTGACACATTTGCCTCTATCTCCAGTTTGAAAATATTTTACATTATAAAGAAATTATTTTTTATTAAATAAAAATAAAATTATTCTATTTAATTCAAATAAACTATAAAATACTTAATAAAAAAAATTAAAATATCATTATTCATGAATACAGATAAAAAATTAATGATTTGCATGTATAAGTGTGGCGGCAATTTCTTCTCGCATATTGGACATAATAGTTTGTTCAAAGTCTCCAAATACTCCTTGTATGAAGGTTTCAAAGGACATCAAAGTTACATGAGCCCTACAATAATGTATTTATTATATCCGCACCATTCATAAATTTTTCAAGATTATTTTAGAGCATTGTCAAAAAAATGAATCATATCCAAAACTCAAATGGACCACACCAAAAATAGTAGTGGGATAATGATTTTCACCGTTAAAAAATTCGCAGGGCCCACTATTACGTTTATTTCCATCTAATATATTCATAAGGTCAAAAATATCTGGATGAAGAGGAAAAACAAATTTCATATTGATCCGAAACTTCTATGACCCCAAAAGGGTTTCAACGGTACACGTTCAATCCCCTACTACTTTTTACAGTGTGGTCCAGTTTATCTTTATATTTGTCTATTTTTTAGCTCAAGTCTTACGACTAGCTCGCAAAATGGATGGACGGTTTAGATATAACAAATACATCATGATGGGACCCACAGAACTTGCTTAGGTCAATACACCAGCCAATCCGCTTCCCAATCCCGTCCGTGGCTCGGACCAGGATTCATCGCGGAAGGCATTCACATGAAGTTCCTGCGCCGGGAAACTAAGGTAAGACCTAACGTGATGTTTGTGAGAAATCCACTCCATTCATCCGTTTTGTGAGTTCATTTTAGGACATAAGGACAAAAATGAACCGTATCCGATACTCAGGTGGGACAAAAATGTGAGTATTGAACGTCAACAGTTGAAATATTTGTGTGGCCACAGAAGTTTTGAATCAGGATAATATTTTTGTTTTCATTTCATCGCAGTATGAATGATACTATAAACGGTATAGATGGCACATAAACATCAGTCTACCCGGGAACATTTCAACGGCAGGAATTTCCCTGTACACATTTTCCTTTATTGCGGCCCAGTTGAGTCTTGGATCTTTCTCAAATTTTCTCCTAAGTCCTAAAATGATCTCAAAAAACGGATGGATGGGGTGGATTTCTCACAAACATCACGGTAGGCCCCACCTAACTTTCTAGCGCTGGAACTTCCCGCGAAAGCCTTTGGCAGGAAATCCGCGCCTCCTTACTCGAGACGGATTGGTTACTCCCTGGGTGGTGCTCTGTTAGCCCCTCCACGATGTATGTCTTTCATCCATTCCATTCATCCATTTTTACAGATTATTCTAATGCTTCATCCTAAAAATTAGGGGATATAAATCTCAGGTGGACCACACCGTAGGAAAACAATAATGATTGGATATGCATCATTAAAATCCTCCTAAGGCCCACTGTACTGTTTATGTGACATTCAATCTTTTTATTAGGTCATACAGGCCCAGATGAAGGGAAAAAACAAAGATCAGCTTGATCCAAAACTTTTATAGCCCCCAAAAGGTTTTTAATGGTCGACACTCATTCAACACTTTTTCTGTAATGTGGCCCACTTGAGATTTTGATATATCTAATTTTTTGTCCCATACCATGAAATGATCTAAAAAAATAGATGGATGGCATGGATGAAACACATACATCATGGTAGGGCCCACAGAGCACCGACCATCAGCCACTGGCTGGTGGCAGTGGGAGTAGCCAGTCCGCTCCCGTAATGGACGAGGATTTCCGACGAAAGTCTTTGGCAGGAAGTTCCTGCGCTGGGAATGCATGGTGGGGGCCACCGTGATGTTTATGAGAAATCTAACCCGTTTATCCGTTTTTCTAGCTCATTTTAGTACATGTGACTAAAAATTAGGAGGATATAAGACTTAAGTGGGCCATACGAGATGAAATAGTGGGAAAGGAATGTCCACCGCTGAAACATTCCTAGGCTCCACCTTGATGTTTATATTCCATCCAAGCCGTTTATAAGGTCATTTTCACTGGGATGAAGTGAAAATATCAAAAATTAGACGGAGACAAAACCTTCGTGGCCATATAAATGTTTCAACGGTGGTCACTAAATCTCCACTGTTTCCTCTCATGTGGTCGATTCGAGTTCTGAATATACCTTATTTTTGGCTGCATATCCTAATATGATCTCTAAAATCGGATGGACGGTGTGGCTTTCTCAAAAACATCTCAATGGGCCCCATCCAGATTCCCTACGCAGGAGCTTCCTGCAAAGGATTTTGCACTAGTGTACTACCCCCGCCCGTCCTTGGCTCCGAACTTGAAGTTCTGTGGGTGGGTCTGTGATGTATATGTACATCTAAACCGTCAATCCCTTTTCTCAGATTATTTTAAGTAATCAAAATAAAAATGAGGCAGATCCAACGCTCAAGGGGACCGCACCAAATAATAATCTTGGTTGCATTAAAATGCACCAGTTGCATTAAATGCAAGAGTCATCTGTGATGTGGTCCATTTGATCGTTGGATTTGACTCATTTTTGTTTTGATGCTTTTAAATAATATGAGAAAAGGGATAGAGGGTTTGTATGTACAGATACATCACGGTGGGCCCGCCCACAGAACTGCCCGTTCGGAGCTAGGGATGGGCGGGGGTAGTACGCAATCTACGTCCAAACGGTTCAAAGAGATCAAAGTTACATGGGCCACTGTGATGTTTTTTTACCATCCAACCTCTTCATTAGGTCATGTAGACATGGATGAAGTGAAAACACAAATATTAGCTTTATCTGAAACTTCTCCAGCTCTCAAGAAGTTTTTAACAGTGGACATTCAATCCCCACCTTATGGTCCAATTAATCATTGGACTTGCTTCTTTTATTGGATCACACGTTAAATTATCTGAAAAAGTTGATGAACGATGTGGATCAAACACATAAATCATGGTGGGGCATAAAGAAGTTCCGCAGGTTAAAGGTTGATTTTGTATTGCGCAAACAATTAAAAAGAAAAACTTTCTATAATAACTTGAAAAGGGGTACTTTTGGAAGTAAAAAATTTTTGTTTAATGAAAAATCACGGAGCGCATTCCGCGTTAGCTTTAAAAAAGCAGTGAAAAATGTTCAAAAGAATGTGAGTATAGATAATGATTAAAAAGAAAAAAGAAAAAAAAGAAGACTTGATAATCCATAATTGAATTAAAGCTACGACACTTAATAGTGAAAGCACAGGAAAGGATTGATGTAGCCCAGCCCAATTAGTGGGAATAAGGATCAGATGATGATGATGTTAGGTCTTTCAATAGGTACTTAGATGTGTGGGCACCGGATTTTATTACCCACAGGTCTTCCTTTTTGGACTTGGTAAGAAATTGGGTCTGGTTTGGGCCCACCCTTTAGACCCGGTTAAAAATTAGGTCTAGTTTGGTCCATCAATTTGGACCCAGTTAAAATTGGAAGGGTGCGGGTCAGGCCGACTGTAGCACTATTATATATTAGATATAAATTGATTATTTCTAACAAAAATAAAAATAAAAAATCAGCCATATGCATATAATAGAGCTAGCAACCCATGATTCAACTATAGATAAAACTATATCCCAACACTGAGATCATGGGTTCAAGTGCCTGTGTGAGGTATGTGTTTGTGAGTGTGCATCTGTAAAAGAAAAAAAGAAAAGAAAAAAAAGAAAAGCATGTGTCAAAGTGGCGCACGCCTGTTTAATTTAATCCATCCATTAGGTGAGCCAAGCCGATCCACATAAATGATTTTAAAGGACCAGATGGGTAGCTGGCATGTAGCTGAACCTGATTGGATCGGTCAAGAATTAGAACTGGACCTAAAAGGACCCAGGCCGGTTAGCCCAGGTGAAGGTAGGACTAGATATGAACCTGACTTGAACCAACCAAATTGACCACCCTAATGTTAGGACATGATCCAACGAAAAGTCCAATCTCAAGTGGACCAAACCACAGGAAAAGTAGTATTGGGCCTAACGTTGAAACATCCTTCCGGTCCGATGAGTTTTTGGACCAGGGCCACTATTTGGTTTTTGTATTCATTCTGGTGCGACTCACCTTCTGAACGAGTTGGATGGCATAGAGACATCACGTACGGTGGCCCCAGTAAGATTTCAATGATGTGCGTTCCTTCCCCACCTGAGAATCGATTCGGCTTCAATTTAAGGATCAAATCCTATCATGAGCTGCATTTCTTTTCGCTTTTTATCCCATTCGACGTTAGGGATTCAAAATAATTACATGCATTTGGGTAACTTACCCTGATCGTGTGGGGCCCACCTTGATAAATGTGCTGTACATCTGAACCGTCCATCCAATTTTTCAACTCATTTTAGGACGTGATCCGAAAACTTAAGCAGATCCAAAATCTCCAATGGACCTTACCGTTGGAAATAATGGTGAATGACTGGAGAAAACTTTTTGAGAGCTACAAGAGTTTTGGATGAAGCTGATCTTTGTGTTTTCCCTCTATCTAGGTCTACTTTACTTTATCAACAGGTTGGATGGCAAATAAACATTAGCAGTGGGATAGGAAGTTTTTAATGGTCGACGTTCAATCAGCACTGTTGCCAGCGTAGTCCACCAGAGATTTGGATTTTCTTAATTTTTTGAGCCATGTCTTAGATTGGGCTGAAAAAACGGATGGACGGCGTGGATATACAGCACATTTTCAAGGTGGGCCCACGGTAAGGATAACACCTACTAAGGTGTTACCTCCCCATGGGCAGATACTTGGCTATGTCAGCACAAATCAAGACTCCCACACGTACACCATCCGTCATTGAGTTAGACCGGCTACACGACTTGGACTGGATGGGTTGAGTAGGTGATAAAAACTAATATTTTAATCCTTTATAAAAATTCCATGCCCTATTCCAATAAAACTCTCCGTGGAAAGAGCTTTTTCTACAACCCTTATCTACCAGCGTATAAAAGTCTATCAACATCCGTGTAGAAATTACTAACATGAGTTGAACTTATTCACTTACGTGCAAATATAATTCAACTATTTGTGTGGGGATACGCACTCACTCATATAGTCCGGTTATAATGATGGGATGCCCCAAAAATCAGATTTGATAGGTTCGTTATAAATTCAAATCGATCATAATTTAGATGGTTTAATTAATAAAGCTATGCAAATGAGATGCCTGTAACTAAACTAGAAAACAAAATATCAAGATTGTCTTATCGACGAAAATTTTGAAGGATGAGGCAGGGCATGACATGGTGATGGCCTAGTCATTAAACCATGGTCCCCACTTTGAAAATCTAAGATGGATGTGAATTTAAGGTAAGCCGTGAAACATGAATATTTGCTAGCTAGTACATTAAGGATGATTTCTAATGGGTACTTGACCCTTCTGGACAAGAGAAAATAGAGTTAGATGATTTAGTTGTTGGTGTTTTATTTATTTATTTTTAAATTATAAAAATAAAAAGTTTATTTTTAAAAAGTAAATATATTTAATATATGTATAGAGATTAAAAAAGTTAATTAGGTAAGTGATAAGAGGTGGAATTTTTATAATTTAAATGGTAGATTGAAAGATACTTCATTTCAACACTGAGGTCTTGGTATGATTCCCTAGGGGGGTGGCTAACAGTGAAGTGTGAACTGACAATGGGGTGGCATAATTTTTCCTATCATGCCTAACACCGGAGTGTTTGTTTCTGTTACCTTTGGTGTGACCCACTTAAGACTTGGCTCGGTCTCATTTTAAGGATCAAATCCTAACACGAACTGAGCTGTATTTCTGTTTTGACTTTTTATTCCATTCAACGTTCCGAATTCAAAATATCATGCATTTGGATATTATATGTAGAGCAGACAGTACAACTGGCGAGCCCCACCATGGGCAGATACATGGCCATGTCAGCACAAATCTGAACTCAATGGGTTACTGACACAACTTGGAATGGATGGGTTGATTAGGTGGTTAAAGCTGATATTTTAATCTCTCATGAAAATTAGCACGACTACCTCCAAACATCCGTAGAAGATTTTTCAAGAACCCTTATCTACCAGCGTGTAAAGGTGATCAACATGCGTGTGGAAGATACTAACATGAGTTGAGCTTATTCATGATGGGGTTTTTTCCCCATGCACGACCGGTCGTGATTCTTACACGACCGGTCAAGGGTTGGTGCACGACCAGTCATGGAGTCGAGTCCTGACTCGACTCAAAGTCCAGTGACTTTGGAATATTTTTCTCCGAGATGCTTGACTGGTCGAGGGTGGTATTCGACCGGTCGTGCTTAGGCAGATTCGTTCTGCGATTTTGCAGATTGCGGAAATGTGAGTCCTTTCGCAACTGGGATGCGGAAATGAGTATCATAAAACTATAAATAGGAGTTTCTAGGGTTTTTCTAGATATATGAAAAACACAAGAGGACTATCAAAGGTGTGAGAGAAAGAGAGAAAGAGAGAGAGGAAGCTGGTATAAGAGAGATTATGCTCGTGGAGGTTATCTACTGTGTAACTTATATCTTAGCACTTCTACGTCTTCGTAATTGGTGAGATCTCTCCATTTTTCTTTTTATTCTCTCATTGTTTATTCACTCCTGCGTGAGTGAAGACGGTTGTAATGTTCTATTTCATAGTGAATTGTTGATCGGGATGAGGTCTCATGGTTTTTACCTCTTTAAGGGTTTTCCATGTAAAAAATTCTTGTGTGGTGTGTGTGATTTATGCTTTGATTTATTTCATTGCTTTATTATCCATAATTCTAGTTTGTTTTGGGAAGCTAGATCCTAAGATTTTGTGCAAGGCCCCCAACAAAGTGGTATCAGATCGAGGTTCATTGAACGGGTAGGATCGGTTTTTTTTAAATTATGGAAGGTGGCTCATCAAGGAAGCCTTGCCTATCTTATTCTATCGATTCGTCTAATGAGCCTAAGATAGAACAAATGCTTATTTATTAGAGGTTACAATCATCAAATCAATCTGAATTTTGGATGATGGTTTATCTACAGTAGGTCCCAAGAGTTGGATGATTTGATTGAGTTAATGTATACCATGCGTTCAATCTTAGGGTGCCTGATTATCAACCATCACCCTCAGTCAGAGTATCAAAAAAAAAATATAAGGCTCATGGTTTGGCGATCCAGACCGTTGATCTGATGGCTCAATATGGAATGGGGCTGCCCCCAAAAGCTCCTACATTGGATACCTCATGACCTAGTACCATCAGTGATCATGAATAAACTGCAAGAGTAGGCATTGAGTGATAAAGAACCCAAAGCTTAGACCGCTAGGATCTTCCGATCTGGAGATTTCTGGGCGTCACACAAGAGTGGGCCAATAAGATATATGGTTTGAAACTCTGAACAACTGGTCCCACCTGAGCCATGGATGGCTGAGTCACCGGAGTCGAACCCAAACGAGTTGGGACAAGTTTGCCCAGTCAAAAAACCACACCTGAGCACACCCTGCCACTATCCCCTGTGATTAAGATTCCTAAGCCCCGTTTGGGTGCCACTTAAAAATTTGAGTTCTTCTCATTTTATTTTAACTGCAGTTTATATAAATTGATAGTTAGATTTTTAATTTCTACAAAAAAAAGAAAAAAAGAAAAAAGAAAAAAAAAGAAAACAGATCTTTAATGCATAATTCCCATTAAATAAAATGAGGTAAACTCTTTTTTAAGTGGTAACCAATATTTTTTTAAAGGATTTTTACTACAAAATTCTTGAGAAATATATATTTCACCAAATAATGCCTCCACAATTATAAATTACATGGAGGTTTTTTTGAGGGATGAAATTACAAAATTTCCCTCATTTACTTTTTTGTGTTTAGAAAATAGTGAAACTCAAGACTTGTAATGCCCATGTGGTATATGTATAACATTCAACTCATTAAATGTATGAACTACACCGTGGTGATAACATGAACAAAAAATCAAGTCAATCTAATTATTAGATGGGCTACACTTGAATTGGAATACTTTAAATAATGTAAATTATTTTTTCATGAATTGGCCCATCTTATGATTGGATCGTTATATTTTTAGTTAGCCTAATAATAATGTTGGTGTGCATTTGTTGGATGAGTTGAATGTGAGAAATGTACCACATGGGAGGCACTGTTTGGTAAAACCCAATTCCTTGAAGAATTTTCCTGTAAAAATTAAATGCTGGTTCAACCACCCATCAGCAGGCACGAAGAAAGGGCTGCACCATACAACCAGTGTAGGTGATCATCCTCAGTTTTTGAAACCCTGAAAAGGAAAATATAGCTCACCTTCTGTTCAGCATAACAACTGTACAGGTGAGGCTTCCAAGGACTCAACAGCGGACCCACAGTACTGGTTCAACAGCCGGCCCACGTTAAAAAAGAAAACTCAATCCACGTTCAAAAGCCGATATACCACTTGTACACATTGCCACCGTCCATCCGGCTTCCAATGCTGCCCATGTGCCACCATCTATTTTCAAGAGTTCACATGTGTCTCATCTGCCAATCTGGGTATATGGTTGGAAAATTTTCATTAGAGTTTTGTTTTTCCAAATGATAAATTGGATTTTACAGGACTATCTTGTTGAAAAAAACAAAAAATCAAAGAATTGAAAAAAAAATGTTTCCTTTCCTCACACTATCATGGAAATAACGTTTCTAAATAAAAAAATATTTCATATCCCATTCTTTCCACACATCCAAACAAGGTCTTGGAAATTCCAGCAATGCTGAGAATTATCCTTGAAATTCAACCATGCGGCTGCTGAAAAGGACATTCTCAAAGATCTGTTTGGCCAGCCGACCCCAGCTAGCCACATCCCTGAAATCCCAGCCCCATGTACGGGAATCCAACCAATCTATCTGGTGGGTGTCACTGTCAGTGGGCCCAGGCCTAGAGATTGCTAAGCTGGGATGATCCTAACCATCAGATTGGTCATACAAACATGGAGCAGTCAAATTCAAAAGGTTGGGTGCAATTTTCTGGTCATGCCTAATCCTCAGGTCTGGTGGCGGTAGAGGAACCAATTAGGCATGTCAAAACGTCTATGGTGAATTTCCAAACAGGAAAAAAAAATGCAAAGACTATATACCAAACATGCCAAACAACAGCAGAAAAAAATGCAAAGACTATGCCAAACATGCCAAACAAGGATCTGTATCCAATAGTATCTATGAAGAGGAATGCATGCTATTAGCAGCAACACATGGAGGTGTTTCAGGCATGCGCCGCACGTGCTAACATGGGGGGTCATTCATCAGCTGTCTCTCTCGGCGAAGGCGCCCTTGCCTAAAAGTCAGGTTGAGCCACTAATCAGTTCGGTGTGGTGTCCCTTTCCTAACCATCGATTCATATGTTCAATGAGTCCGAACCGACTCGACATGTGGGGCGATCAAGTTGGATGAATTTGAATGTTCAAAGCTGCAAATGGCATCCTAAGATCAGCTAGTTGGTACTATCTTTCTAACTAGGTGTCACTCCCGCTTCAAATCACATTACAAACTCGTATTCCTGCTCATGCTTCCTAGTATTTTTGACTTCTGCTTTGTTTCATGCCAGAAAACCTAATACCAATAACGGGAGATGCTTGATGTACAGCGGCGAGGACTATTGTTTAGGTGGGCCACTCATGTGGATGGACTAATATCCAAAAGACAAGGGATTGGATTGTCGTCCATTAAGTGGCCTGAAAGGGATGCTTAGCATTGCAACCCAACGCATTCTATTGACAGAACTCACAACTAGATAACTATGAATTGTCCAATCGCTGTGTTATTCCTTGTCTGGCCCATCAGATCTTTTCATTTCATTTTTTTTTTTTTTTTTCATTTTTTTTTCTTACAATTTCCTAACTGCACACGCCAGCCCTGTTGACATAATAACTGTCTTTCAGAAAGCTTGAATTTATAGTCGTTTTGAAGCTGAAAAATATATGCGCGCGCCAGCGCGCGATGGCTTTGAAGCCAGCATTATCTGAAAATTTAGGATTATTGAGACAGCTGGGACCATGGCCGCACCACATTCACCAAGTCACCATCATTTTGCAGGACGTGCCCACAATCATATAAATTGAAAAGAAAAAAACAAAACCTGACAATAGATACTCCCATTTAAACGATCATGCAGGATTGTCTCCACCCATCTCCACAACCATCAAACATCGGGATATGCAAGTTATGTAAGTGGGAAGTGACTTACAGGTGGTGTTTGGGGGAGAAAATCCAACCACCAAACTTCTTAGGGTTGGAGGTAAGAAGTCACATTCCTGTAAATAACTTATACACGAAAGTCACTTTCAGGTGAAAGCCACAGCTTAAAAACTTGGTCACAACTTTTACAGGCATCCAAACAAACCTCTAAAGATTCTCAATTCCCTAATGAAATCAACTATTTCAGTGTCTTTCAACACCTGAAAATGAAAACCCATTTCTTTTGCAAAGCAAAATCTGAATTCCTGCTAATCTTATTGCTGTATAACACAATTTCCTTGACCTACATGATCTCATTATCTATATCACAACAGTTACATTTATTGTACAGGCCATAACTAAACAAAAACAGAAAACATGTAAAAAAAGAAAGGGGACCCAAACACTGTAAATTTCAATAGTCACCAGTCACCTGGTACCAACATGGCCTGGACTGGCATTGCATCTTTCTCCTATCTTCTTATTCCTATGCTATCGAAAACCGCTCTCCCAAACACCTCATCAAAGAACACCCAAACCTGTGAACCAAACAATCATTTAGATGGAACTTCGGCTGGATGGTTTGCAAGTGGGAGCTCGGCTGGGGTGCACACCAATGCCCTCTGCTGCAGATGTCTCAAGCTCTGCTCCATGCTAACTTGCACCATCTCAGCCAGCATCTTCTTAGCCTTACCGCACCGGTCATCTCCATCAATCTGTGAGACGATGTTGCTGACAATGTTCTCTATGGTGTCGGCCTGAAGCTCGGACCTTGGGTAAGGAGAGTCTCTCAGAAGCTGCAAGAGCATCTTTGCTTTAGTTTGGGACTTGGGTGTGCCCTGAACAGTGAGCTCAAGAAGGCCAGGGATGGCCCCTTCTTTAAGAATTGCTTCCCTGAATCGACACCTATCACTCTCACACATTGTTAGAAGTGCGCCAACTGCATGTTCTCGACTTTGGAGTGACCCGTCCTCAAGCACTTCGACGATCGTGAGCACTCCCCCCTCCTCAGCCGTCAATGCATTCCTAGCCTCGTCGAAACCCAGCAAGGATTCTAGGAGGGCGCTACATTTTTCCGCTGTTTTGGAAGATTTCTTGCAACTCTTCAGTAAATTGATTAGAGGGGGGATGGCTTGGACTGACAGAATGATGTCGAGATTATCAGGGAGTGTGGAGAGATTGTAAAGAGCCATCAGGGCTTCAACCTTGGATTGCGGGGTTCCATCTCTGAGGATATTAACGAGGAGAGGAATTGCCCCAGAAGAGCTGATGGTTGGCTTGTTCATGGCAGAGGCAGAAAGAGTAAGTAGAGCAGCAGTTGCATATTCTCGAAGGTTTGAACTGGGCGACCTCAGAAAACCAATAAGAGGTTCAAGTGCTCCGGCATCCACAATCTTAACTTTGTTCCTATAAGAAGTAGAAGAGAAGAGATCATGCTGAAGCTCATGGAAACAGTCTTACACAAGGGCCAAAATACAAATAATTATCATATGAAAAGAAATCAGATGTAAAAGGATACAAACACGCCATGGATGACAAAAAATGCACGCTCATCATATGATACAAGCATGCATGGTCTAAACACATTGCTAGACCATTGTTCTAAAACCCACTGGATCGACTTGAAATCAGCTGAGTCAACATGAATCAGCAAGATTTGGAGCCGAGTCACCAGGAAGCTCGAATCTGAGAGTGACTTGGCAGGGGCACAGCAAGACTCTTCAAGTTGACTCATTAACTCGGTTGACTTGAGTCGACTTGCTCTGACTTGGGCTAAGTCACTTGCCTTATCAGACCTCTATTTAACAACCATAGTTTAAAAACTGGAATTCGACTCGACTTGCTATACAACCAGGTCGAGTAGACTTGATGGCTCAACAAGTCTTTATTTGACATGACTCAATATTTAATAAATTCAACAAGTGATACTGAAGATAACAACGGCATTTAAAATCCAGCAAGTAGTTAAAATGGCCAAAGGAAAGCAGCATGCAGTAGTATATCGATTGGGAACACACACACACACACACACACCCCCGCACGCACACACACACGCGCGCGCGCGCACACACACAGAGTCAAGTCTTCAAGTTGACATGACCTGAATGAACATCAAATCGAGTCAACACGAGAGTTTTTGGGTTTTTAAACTCTGTTTTAGATTCACACTACCAGGAAAACAGAGAATACGAAAATCCATGACCACAAGCCACAACGTAACCATATGATTCAGCAAATTTCTGACCCGGTCTTCATGAAAACTAAGCCTCAACATATATTGAACTATAGGTGAGAGCAGGGGCATTTCAGTGGCCAGATGGTGTCTGTTTGCTGCAGATGCAGTTCAACTCATCAGGTGTTTCATCCTTGTGCATATAGACTGGCATGCCTAATGAGCCTGCAAGATTTTTGGGCCAAGCCATCTAGATAGTGGGACCTGATGCAAAATTTGGATGTTCCATATGCATGCCAGGTGCATGGCAGCTCTTCGTGAATGAACTTAACACTAGCTTAAATTCTAATAATATTTTATACTTGGATACACCAACACACGTGGCATAGATAATTAACACAAGGACCAGTAAAAATGACACTGTGCTAAGGGCTGCATTATCTGATCACTTTACTAGTTCCCAACAGTCATAAAGCTTATATAGAAGAGTAATAAGCATCTACATGTCAAAAGACTTGAATAAAAAGTTGCATCACTTGAAGGAACTTTTCACACCAAACACATTTTTTTCCTTGAATCTCATTATTCAAGACTTTATCTGTGTTGTGAGAAGTAAAAGCATGTAAATGGAAGAGGAACAGAGAAGAGGAAGGAAATGCAGACAAATGGGAAAGGGAAATTCAGCCCATATCATAACAGAGGGATTATGACTCAAGAACCTGATTGCTGAAGCTGGAAAGATGGTGGAGAATTTCAGTATTTCACAATCTTCCAAAATCCCCTCCGATTATTGAGCTGAACCATTAACGGTTGGTCTATTCATGCCAGCAATCATTGAATTACAACGAAAACATTACCATCAATCCATCAGAGACATGAGGGAGGCGACAATGGATGTGAAAGAATAGAAGCATCGAAAATAATAGGCGAAGATAGAATCTTGGTTCTCTAAGTTCGCCTGCTTCTAACTTACCTATGGGTTGGGAACTAGATATACAAGTAAAATGGCCGGCCCAAATTTACATACGATCGTCAATCCAAAAATCTGATAGAGAAAAATCAAATGCCTTAATCATACAAAATAAAAAGACATCAACTGAAGCCGCAAGAGAACTGTTTTGAGCAGTCTTTACATGGAATTGGATGCCAATCTTCAGATACCATTCCCAATAGACATCTTTAATCATAAAACATAACATACAAGGAAATTAGAATAGAAAACTCCTCTTCAGTTATTGTAAGCTGGGCTAAAGGGAAAGTATCATTCCTTACTCTATATGTTTTTAATTTTCCAAGAGCATCAAAGCCAGGTAAACACTTCGTTTGCACTGGCTTCCAATGGTGTTAGTCCTGATTTTTCTTTCTTGGCCAGGTTGGGTGTGTCCTGCTCTGTTCTTTGTATTGAAAATTACATTCCCCTTTTTAAGTTTGATATATTATCATCATCTTCTTAATCGAAAGAAGAAGAAGAAGAAGAAGAAGAAGAAGAAAGGAAAAAGGCACACATACATCATTCCAAATCTGTCCACTTACCCATGGGTTGGGAACTAGAAATACAACTAAAATGGCCGGCCCAAATTTACATACGATGGTCAACCCAAAAATCTGATAGAGAAAAATCAAATGCCTTAATCAAACAAAATAAAAAGACATCAACTGAAGCCGCAAGAGAACTGTTTTGAGCAGTCTTTACATGGAATTGGATGCCAATCTTCAGATACCATTCCCAATAGACATCTTTAATCATAAAACATAACATACAAGGAAATTAGAGTAGAAAACTCCTCTTCAGTTATTGTAAGCTGGGCTAAAGGGAAAGTATCATTCCTTACTCTATATGTTTTTAATTTTCCAATAGCATCAAAGCCAGGTGAACACTTCTTTTGCAGTAGCTTCTAATGGTGTTAATCCTGATTTTTATTTCTTGGCCAAGTTGGGTGTGCCCTGCTCTGTTCTTTGTATTGAAAATTACATTCCCCTTTTTAAGTTTGATATATTATCATCATCATCTTAATCGAAAGCAGAAGAAGAAGAAGAAGAAAGGAAGAAGGCACACACACATCATTCCGAATCTGTCCACGACCTATTTATTCAATACAAAATTAGAACAATTTAAATAACCTCTTCATCTTTTGCTGATGCTTAGATATATAAAAGGTGACACAGAAGTTTCACAAATGGCTAGATTTCAACCCGTATGAATGCATATGCGGCCTTTGTGTCTAAGAGGGGTACAAAGACCTTCTCTAATAGGTAGGCATTAAAACTATATGCATCGGTATCTGTACTGCATACAAAAAGATACTTTGCCTAGTAGAATTGTCAAGAATCATGGAATCAAAGATTATACTATAATTTTTGCAGAAATATAGGTTCCTCCAATTGCCAATACGAGAAAAATGATTCATCATCTTCTTAGCCTTTCTCCCAGTAATTGGGGGTTGGCTTTTAACTGGTAGATTGGCAGAGTTCTACAAACAGTGGGATTGCTACACATCAACTGTCCTTTTTACACAACCTCTGGAACTGGCCATGGCAGAAGCATAGGAGAAACTGGTTAGTAGCCATCAATCTAATGGGGAGTGTGTCTACAAATGGTAGTGATCGATCCAAATTGTGGGCCCCACTATGGGTGCAACATTGTTAAGAACCTAACCAATACACCAAAAGCCCCAGGACTAATGGAATTCATCAAGCTACGCTCTCTAAACCATTGGGGATTGTAACATTCCAACATTATTTTTTTGTAAAGGGGGAGATTGAAGCCAAATAGCTATTAAACGATGAATTTAGTTTACTAGCCGGCGGCACTCACTGTGGCCTCTTTTCCAAGATGCCCTCTCCAGGGCAACATGGATGTACTCTGGTTATCCAGGTAGCCCTTTGCAATTGAAGACTGTACTCTGATTGTCCAGGTAGCCCTTTCCACACCATGGCAGCGTTCACTTTTATCCAGCTTACCCTTTCCATATGTCACTCCTTCCGTGACTCGAACATTGGACGTGGTGTTGGCTCTAATACCAATTGTTAAGAAACTAACCAATACACCAAAAAACCCAGAACTAATGGAACACGTCAAGCTAGGCTCTTTAAACTGTTGGGATTGTAACAAACATGGTCCAAAAACCACCCTTATCAAACAATCACATGCATCCAATTGCCTTTTGATTTAGACTGTAACTGTTTTTGTTTCAACCATCCATTCAATGGCTGCCAATTTGATTGGGGGATGATCCATCCGCAAATGGGGCCACCAATTGAATGGCCTGAATTGATGCCTGCATATGGATGACCGGCGGTTCAATTCATTCCAGTAAAAAAAATTTCACATATTTGGGGATATGATTGATCCACAACTGAGCCCACCACCACTTGAACGGTCTGAATTCACACCCACATGGATGACCGTCTGCCGCCATTCAATTCACTCCGCTAAAAATTTTCCACAATTAAATTAAACAAAAAGGGGAAAAAATCTCATCCCAATTTTCTCATAAAATCGAACAAAAATTTAAAAAGAAAGAAAGGAAGGAAAAAAAAAGGGGTGGGGGGGGTGCATTTCTGGTTTCGAACTACGAAAAACTACAATCTCTCAGAATTTCAAATATCCAACAACAGAACGAGAAGGAGAAAGAATCCTCACCGTTCGTCTTTGACGGCGAGATTGAGAAGCGCAAGAATTGCAGACTCCTTGCAATCGACGCTATCCGAAGCCAACATCGATACGAGCGGTCCGATGGCGTCGGAGAACTGGCGCCTGTGCTTCGAGGATGTCTTCGTGAGCCGTCGGATTTCCCTCGCGGCCTGGATCCTGGAGTCGGGGTCGTTGGATTGGATGAGCTGTACGGTCTGGTGGACGGTTCCCGGGATTCTGACGCTGTCGGTCGGATCTTCTCCTGAAATCTGAAGCTCCGATGAGGCCATGGATTCTCTCTCTTGCCGGAGAGAGAGAGAGAGAGAGAGAGAGAGAATTGGAGAGAAAAATCTAGTATGGGGGTTTTAAGCGGGGGAGATAACGCCGTCAAGAGTTTGCGGTGGGAAACGTGCGTGTGGCGTTAAAGCAACTGAGGGGGGCGCGTGGCTTTTCCAAAACGGCTTCTGTCGGGTAGTTTTGGTTCGGTAGATAGGTCTTTTACCAAATTGACCCTAGCGTTTTAACCAAATGACAGGAGAGTCCTGGATTGTGATGACTGGGCGCGGATTCTCTGGGTCCCTGGAACAAACGAGGTGGGATGATCACTGAATGTGGGGCCCTACGTTATTTATATGATTTACATCCATGCTGTCCATCAGTTTTTACAGATTATTTTAAGGTATGATTATAAAAATGAATAATATCTTAGATCTCAGGTGGACCACAACACATGAAACAGTAGTGATTTACCATTAAAAAATTATTGTGAGCCACGAAATTTCAGAATCAAGATGATATTTATGTTGTATCTTCATCTATGTATTTTTGACTTCATCAACAGGTTGGATGGTAAATAAAAGTTCCTGTAGCCCCCGAGATGATTTTAATGGTGGGTATTCAATCACCACTGTTTCAGAAGGGGTGATCCACCTAAGATTTGGATCTACTATATTTTTGGTATCAGTCACTAGAATGATCTGTAAAAATGTATGGACGGCGGGGATTTAAGGAAAATACATCTAGTTGGGCCCCACAGTCAGGGGATCAACCCTCCTGGGTGGATGTGGGGATCCACTAAAGCCACGCCCGTGAAGACTCCGTGGGCGGTGAATACCGCGTTAGAAATATGAAGGGTCGGTTTGGATGAACTGTCCAAATTGTAGCTATTAATTTAATAAAATAGGGAAAAAAAAAATCACATTGTGATATTTTGAGCATCGGTGGAGACGGTTTGGACTCCAAAATTGTAATTACACACGGCTTACAAATCGATAACAATATGCTAAAATAATAGTCCTTTCGACTGGGCTGTCCACATGGCTAAAAAGAAAAATACTTTGATTTTTAGTGTTTATTTTGTCTTTTGGAGGGCCCGCTGTTTTGTGTGAGACATTCACCTTGTCTATTAGGTGAACCCTTTGTTGTTAGGCCACAAGGCAAAATCTGACTGAATTTCAACTCGAGTAGGCAAACCACAAGGGATGATGGGGAAAGGACTTTGGAGGTTTGTGTGTGGGTCCCACCTGATTTTTTGATGAAGTTGGTTTTTGCTATGGACAGTAAAACTGATGATGTGGTTTACGTGAGTGCAATAGTGGATTTGAACACATATCACAGCCCCACGTTCTGGTTTTGTGCACACTGTGTAGGATAGAAGTGGGTATGGCTGTCAGCCTCTGTTCATTCCCCACACCTCATGGCTAATTTTAGCTTTTGGCCCATTTGGTAAAAGAGAATTTACGGACGAAGTGGGTTTTAGATAAATATCATGGTGGCTGCCTCGTATATAGATGTGTTGCACACAGGGCTGAGAGGGGATACGTGTCTCTGGTATAGGGCTATTCTTAAAATTGAATTTGGTCAGACTAGGTTGGGTTGGGTCAGGTCTTTCAGTCCTGTCTCAATGAAATTAAATGGCTCAGGTTGACTCGATCTTGAGTTTCATGCAAGAACTTGGATTGACCCAAATCAAACCATAATATAATGCTTTGGTGATCGGGTCCTTGCAATAATCTTTGGCCTGTTGAGCGAACAGCTCGGCCCGGACCTGAGATAGCCCTGATCATTACCACCCATAATCTAGCAGGAGCACTTCGGCATCTGAAGGCAGAATGAGTAATGTCGCTCGACAATAGTGACAGCTCACCACCATTTCTTTTGGTGGTGACCCATTAACCGTTCACATGCTAAACATGTATGGAAATTTAGACTGGTTCAAATCATGGGCTCCATTGTAGATGGAACATTGCCTAACAACACCGTAACCGAGTGGGACTTAAACGATGGATTGCGCTTGGCTCTCCATAGTCGACTTAGACTCAATCGATACCAGTTGATGTAGAGTCGGCTGTAGAGTACATTTGGATCAAAAGAAGCCTAAATGGAGGTGGAAGTAGTATTTCAAAATTAGGCCTAGTCCTATTAAGGGCATGATGTAACTACGCTTAAGATGCATCCATTTCAAAAAAATTCAGTCCAGATGGGGGAGAAAATCAGTTGTAACTTTTGACCTATGCATCGTCATGAAACACATAATCTATTGATCTTTATATAACATGCTTCCAGAGCCAACTAGGCACCGCTATGCCAATTGAATAATCCATTTTGCAAGAAAATGCAACTCTTGGATTCAACAATGCGATTTAAGAGAAAATTTACTAGTTTTAAAATATTTCATTTTCATTGTATCTTCTTATTATTGCAGTTTAAGGATTTTCACCTTTTTAAGAAATTTCCTACAATAATGTCGAGAATGCTTCGTTAAGTATTATTTGGTCTTTATATTTTTGGAAATTTAGGCTTTAGAAGAATTTTGCTAATACGGATAACTTCTAAATAAATTAGGGTTTTAATATTTCTTTATATATAAGTGATGTAATCGGGAAGTCTACGTATGAGTTAGGTAGATTTAACCCCAAGTTGAGTGAGTGCTAGCCTGACTTGAACCCCAACGGGTTGGGACGAGTCGCCTAGTAAAAATCCAGTCTTAACCATTGCATGCCTACAACAGTTCCCCCCTCAGTTCAAGAAGTGTGTGGTATTCCAAGGTGACAAGTTATATTCACGTAGGGATGGTTCATCAAATATGTAAATAAATAGTTAAGAAAAATATAGAAAATTTCCACATTCAACTCAAAAAATAAGATGAATAATGTTAGTAACAGTAATAAACCTATGTACCACACTATTAGATAATACTTGATTGTAATAAATCTATTGTTGATATTGACATGGAGATTGTCACTCTCCAAAATGGGCCTCGCTACATGTATCAAATGGAGCACTAATGCCTATCTAGATCGACTCCAAATTTCTAGCGCCTAAAAATATCCTTTGCTCTTACTTTGTAGAGGAGTTCTTAATAAAAGCATTTGTACCAAATAATGCATGCTGAGCGGCTTTCATTAATATATATATATGTGTGCGTGCGTGCGTGTGTGTGTGTGTGTGTGTGTGTGTGTTTGTGTATGTGTATGTGTCTGTGTGTGTTGAGATTATATTTCAAGTTGTGATTGTTCACAACCCCAAGTGCAGGGCTGCGATGTAGTAATAATCTCGGTGAGACCGAGGTAAATCCACAGGGACTGAACTTGTGTGTCTTCTGAAAGTAACTAGAAGTATAACTAGAAAAAGATGAAAACCTAAATTTAAAATATTTGAGAGAGTAATTGTGATTAAAGTAATTAAAACTAATGAAATTAAAGGTAGAAACTATGGTACCAAGGATTCACTTGTAGCATTTGGGAAGCTACCTTACATGATTCAAGGACATAACTGGAATCGGAGTCCTATCTTATCCAGTTGGTAAGAAAAGATTTGTAAGATCTCTAAACTTCTCATGGATCTAATCATCAATGGATGAGAGTGGTGAGGTTTTGGAAGTGGTTTTGTCACTTAACCATGTCCAGGAGACAAGGCAAATAACAACAATTTACCAAACCCACGACCAATTATAAGAGAATTGTGAAAATTAAAGAGAATTCCATCACCCCACCATGCTTATGGGACGATGGTGAACAATACGATTTCCTAATTTCATAATCTCAATTCAGGAAAAGAAGATATCTCAAGCTATCGCAGATCTATTATAATTTGAGTCACAACAAACCATTAAAAACTAAAAATATTCATTCATAATCAAACTAGAATCCAAGAGAGTTCAACAAAACATGAATCAAAACAAAGCAAATATCCCAATTACGCTACAAGCTTCACCTCTTAGCCCTAGCTAAGAGATTTAGCCAACCATGGACATAATTGAACTAAAGACTCTTAAACAACACAAAAAGATTAACTAAAGAGGAAGAAGAAGAACTCCCCGACGGCAGCTCTACCCTTTTGATCCACTCCTCAAACCTTAAAAGATGCCTAAGAGTGCCCTAGGGACCCCTATTTATAGTTTTAGGCCTTAGACTTTCGCACCGAGTGAAAATTTTTGAAAACCGTCTCAAATTTATGCAATTCGCGTAAAAATTGCATAACCCTCGACTGATCGAGCAAGACAGAAATTTAGTTGTTTTACTCACTAAAGTTTGAGTTGAGGCACCTCGACCGGTCGAACTTTGAAAGTGCTATATTGATAAACCCTAAGTATTGTCAAATTTTGATGTAACAAACCAATTCAAGTTTGTATCTTGATTTGTATCAAACTTGTGCATCTGTTCACATTGAATCTTCGACGTTCGTTCTGTTCGTATTGAATCTATCTTATCGATATCTACGACGAACTTACCGAGATCTTCAAACTGGAAGAAAGTGAAGACTTTTATATATTGAGTGAAGACAGTTTTCAAGAACATTACGGTTCAAGATCTGAAACTAGAAAGTCCAAGAACTCAAGACCTAGTTGAAGATTATGTTTGGTATGTTGAATTCAAGCTTTGAAGATCACAAGAATTAAAGCTACTGAAGTGATCGATAGATTAAGTGTTCATACGTTCTATCTCACAAGTAAGGTATGATTGACCTAAATTGACCTTAGATCATGATTAGATCTTTTCATACTTTCGGTCAATCATTTTGGTCAATTTATAAGTGTAAAATTTTGTTCTTTCGACTAGCCCTAGCACTGGCTCGACTAGTCCTAGTATTTCTTCGACCAGTCCAGGATTTGTTATGAATTTTTAAAAATTTTCTATTGGTCTACGACCAGTCTTGGAAACTGCTCGACCAGTCGTGTGAATAGTGCTCGATCAGTCGTGCAGTGCTCAACTCGTTTTTCAATGAGTAATTTGGACTCACACGACCAGTCATGTGGTGTCCACGACCAGTCGAGCAGACCACTCGACCGGTTGTGGGACTCATAAGGTTAGTCATGCGACTGTAAAATCTTATCGCGCCAGAATTTTTGAAAATCCGTTTGGATAAGGCCAGTCGTAGCTAACCAAAGGCCAGATGTGCGAACTGATTTTTCACATATAAATAATGCTCGAATTTCAGAGTTTTCTATTCAATTCTTATCATTCTTAAGCAATTACTCTGAGATTATTTTGAGTACATTCTAAGCTATTTTGTGCATATTTAAGATTTTTTATAGTAGCTCTTGTAATTTGATTTTGAATCTTTATTTCGTTCTTATATTGAAAATGGATATTTGATTTACCCTTTTTTAAGATCAAAATCAATACAAAGCCCTTGCTGATTTAATTAAAAATCATCTAGACTTAGAACCCTATACACTTGTGAGACTAAACGTTGAACATCTATGTCGTTATCAAGTTGGTTCTACCGGGTTGCTTCAGAATCTTCATACAGATAAGTATTTTGTTTTTTCTATAATTCAATTCCTTTTTGGTTTGTAAGATTGTTCCAGAAAATCTCTATTTTGGTTTTGTCTGAGGTGATCCAGAAAATCTCGGAGAGAGGGGTTTTTGAATTGTGTAAGCCCATCTAAAGACAATTGTGAAGGTTTTAGGTGAACCTTGAAAAATCTATTTTAATTAGTGAACGCTAATATCCCGAGGGAGTGGATATTAGGAGTGGAGTAGTTGTGTGGCTGTTGTTTAACGGTTGGTGTACACACAAGTGAACTACTATAATTCTCTGTGTTTGGTGGATGTGTGATTTATTTATTTATCTTTTATGGTTTAAGATTGTGGGATGTATTTGTGAATATGAATGTTGTAATCTTTAAATTTCAGCATTGTGTGGTCAATGTTGTAATGGATTAGTTTCTATTTCTTTCATATCCTCTTGAGTTTGAATTTTTGATACTCACCCACGTTCTAGTAAGGTTGTCCTGCCATAAGTCATTGGTTTTTGGTGTCAGGTTATCCTTAGAACCAAGTTTGTATCAACCTCTCAATACTTGATTTCTGAAGTTGTTATTTCCTTTTATTATTTGCGTTTCATTTGGCTATCTATTGTTTATATTCTGCTTATTAATTTTTTATTTGGCATAGTCTTATTCACCCTTCCCTATAGGACATATAGCTTGGCCTTTTCTAGCTTCAATTGGTCAAGCAGTGTCCAAGACTGGTCATGCGTAGCCTGGTTTTGTCGAGCAGAGTCCAGGACTGGTCATGCGTAGCCTGGTTTTGTCGAGCAGAGTCCAGGACTGGTCGAGAATTACACAATTTCATTTCAAAACTCCGATTTTCTTTATTCTTGACTTAGTTTTCTTGGATCTTTAGTATGTGCATTCTTCATTCTTGATTTCATCAGATCTAATCTTGGCTTTGGTGATTCTTGAGCGTTAAATCCATGCTTTTAACATCATTTTAAATCCAAGCTCTTAAATTCACCTTGCAACACAGACATGATTAAAATAAAATATTAAGCATTATCATGTTAATAAAATCAAGTAATAAATAAGGTATAATATGCAATATTTGACCCTCAATAGAGATTTAGCATATGCTTTTAATTAGATCCCTATAAAAAAAATTCTTTGATTAAAAAGGTAAAATTCAATCAAACATTATTGCGTAATACAAGGTAGCATTAGCCTTAATCTGTGATCGTTCATTTTTATAGTGGCAAGATCATTAATTAAGGTGAGGAGGAAGTTTGTAAATGCTTTAGTTAATGCAAGCTCTGAGTAGTCCAACAAATCAGTGGGTATAACGTGGTAGAGATATATAAGGCAAGATTAAGTCTTGTGGGCAATCACACGGCGACAAAACCCTCATTGTCAAGCACTTATGTTGTAGTGGGTTTGTGTTAGCATTGGGTATTTGACTAGCAAGAAGGCTGCAACATATAAGTTGTGCACTTGGTCCTTGGACGAGTTGAAGAAGAGCTCTGCACCTTGGCTAAGAAGTTGTAATAGGTTTGTAGTATAACACTTGATCCATGGAGTAAGCCACACAACATAAAAGATATTTAGGGAGCATGTGCAAAAGGCATGGAGGACAAGCCATTTTTTGTAAAATTTTCTTGATATTTAAGCTATCTCTGAATAAGATCGAAAAGCCATTGTAGCCACGATAGCATTGAAGTACGTGTCAAGCATACAATGAAGACAAGATCATGATCAAATAAATAAAACTGCTCTTTCATGCCAGCTGGTTATGTGCGATAGCACCATGTGGACAAACAACTATCCTCATATCTCTCCAAAAATATATATAAATATTAGAAGCAGATGTGAAGAAAGGATCCTCCTCTCAATCCAGAAAATAAAATAATCTAGTGCAACACTGTGTATCTTAGGTTAGATTATCCTCTACTCATTGGCAATGGACCCTTATCATAGGATAGTTCCAGTCTGTCCCTATACATACGCCGGACCAACTGATGTCAGTCACCTGTATGCATTTGCAACTCGATTGTCACATGTAAAGGGCACATAAGTATGGACGTGTGGATAAAACACATGCATCAATGTGGTGTCCACAAATATAGTGGATTTTGAAATCCACCATAAATTCCGTAGTATCTCTAGTTGGGATTGGATGATATGATACCTATATTAATCCAATTCTTCTTATTGTTTCTAAACACCAGGTGAATTTTACATGGGATCAAATGTAATTCCATACCACCTAATTCGACAATCCAATAGGCCTTTTACTTTGTTGGGGGATCACAGAAGCACATAGAGATGAATCTAAAGAAGTAATCCAATCGCACCAAGCAAGCACAAAAAGAACACATCGATTTAACGTGGAAAAATCATTTCGAGAAAAAACCAAGGCACAAAGCAATAGATGATCACTATGAAAAAATAGAAATTATAAGAGATAAGAGCTTACTCGATTCGAACAACCTTGAATCAAACCCTTGCTACACCCTTGAAACCTCTTGGATGAATTAGAAACCCTAATCATACCTCCCAATTTCATTTACACTCATATATATAACCTTGGGAAGAATTCCAAATGAAATTGGAAAAAAATTCTGCAAATCTGGTCGATTTGCGTAATTCTGCGCGAAACTGTTCAATGTCATGAATACTTTTCAATGTCATTAATACTTAACCTTCGATAACATCGAAACCACTTTGATAGCATTAAACTAATGCCAAAACAATCTAGAGACAACACATGAAATTTTGGATTTCTTCGATTGCATCGACCCAGCTTCGATGACATCAAACTTAGACTTTGATGTCATCGAACACTCCCCGATGTCATCGGAAATGACACCAATATATCCAGCAACTAATAAAGAAAATTCGGAGCGACTATTTGATGACATCGAACAACCCTCAATGGCATCGAATGGTCTATCGATGACATTGACGGACCCCATTTTTAGATAGATTTAAGACATCCAAAAACAACACGTTTTTTCGTAAATTATCAATTATTAAACAAGCCTTTAGCATCAGTTTTATTGTAGCAAGAGGCTGGATTGCAAATTCCAAAGAGATGAATTCCTTCTAATGGTATTTGTTTTGTTTTGTTTTGTTTTTTGTTTTTTTAATAGTACTTGTATAATAGAGTTAATATCAAACATTTTTCAACACCCAAACATAACATCTAGATTCTATAAAATTACAATTTCAAACTCAAAATGAAAAACAAAATCTCTTTCTTAAGGATTTTCTTTATGTAGATAAGGTAGCAATTTGGGTTCGGGGTGACCTGAATCTAATTGACCCAACCCAAGTTTGAGACAAGCCCGGTCGGGTTGAAAATCAATTATTTGGATATTCTGAAGACAAAGGACCAATGATTGGTGCTTTTATGCATCATTTACATCATTTTATTATGTACCATATAACAAATTAGTTCTCTCCAATTTTTACCTTTAAAGCAAGGTTTTTTTTCATAGGGAACATAATTTAAAGCTTGTGTTAGACCTTAGGCTGAAATATACTTTGTTTTCATATTAATGAAAGCCTCTCGATAAGCTTATTTAGGTGCATATCCTTGCAATGAACTTATAATCAAACTAATATCAAATCCTATTGATCATTATGCATTTTTGTTTAACATATAACTATAAGACTAACCATACTTTATAAGACAAAATGTTGGGTGGTTAAAGAACAACACGTTCCCAAGACGAGTGTGGTTAAAAGGAAGATGTTGAGATGGATGAGAGGCAAGACAAGGAAGAATAGAATTAGAGTAAATACATTTAAGGAAAATTAGAAGTAATTATAATAGGTAATAAGATGAGGGAAATTAGACTCAAATGGTTTAGTTACGTGCGGTAAGAGACAAAACTGTGCCAGTTAAGAGTGAGTTGGCAGAAGTTGAAAGCTTTGAAAGAGCATATATATGGCTCAAAAGGACATGGATAAAGCTAGTAACAAAAGGCTTCATGACCTATGGTCTAATTAAATGTTTGACACTTAATTGACTAAAATCGCAAAACAAAATTCATGTAGCCAACTCCAATTAAGTGAGAAAAGGCTTTGATGATGATGTTGATAAATTCTATGATAATTCATGCCCGGGCCAATTTACTCCAAGTCACTCCCTCTTTAACGCAATGCATGTCTTGTTTCATTTAATACAAGATAGAATATTTAAAGAGACATGAAACAAAAATCACTTTTGTTGTGAAGCCTATTATGGTGTCTTTGTAAAATCCACTTTGATGATTATTTTCATCAGCTCATAATAAGATGTACCAAAATGTCATGTCCATCCAAAACTCAAGTGCACCACATTGCATTAAAAAAAGAAAGGATAAATGTATTCTTGTTGAAACCTATTTAGTCCTACTAAAGTTTTAGACAATTCTTGAGTCCAGTATTTTCCTTTATGCTAGTAGACCAACAAATGGGATGAATCTAATATAGACATCACTGTTGATCCCATGAAGGATTGAACGTTGCGTATCTCTCCTCCCAATGTTCATGTGGTGTGGCCCGCTTGACTTTTGTATAGACTTATTTTTAAGCTTGCACTACAAAAACAAGGAGGAAAATTAGTGACAGATAAAGCGAATTTCACAAAAATATCATAGTAGGCCTTATGCTATAAATGCTTTCATTTCACATTAAATGCAGTAGAACATATATCTATCGGTACAAATTATTATAACATAGTCAACTAGCAAATTTAGGGCTTGTTAGGCCCGAATGCCATGGGATTAGGAGGGATGAGATGGATTTTAAGGTAATGATGGTACTGACAGTGGATTGGTTTAAGATCCAAGGGATTGTTATATCCCGGGACAAGTTCACTGGGTCTGCTTGGCACGCCTGGCATATCCTGAGATTTTACCTTTCAATCCATCCAACCAAGGGATGGGATCAATTTTAAGGTAATGATGGTTATGTCAGTGGATTGTTTTAAGATCCACGGGATTGCTTATTTCCCAGGACAAGTTAACCGTGTCTGTTTGGCTTGTCATGCATATCCCGGGATATCCCGATCCCATCCCTCCTAATACCGTGGGATCGGTCCGGGCAATCAGGCCCTTAGATTCAATCTCTTGGTTGGCCTAATGTTCGGGCCATTCCACCGTTTGGGCCATCAAATCAACGGGATGACTGGAACATGTATTTCACTTGTATGATGGACGTCCTGTTTTTCGGGCTGGTGGGGCTTGAGGGATCGTTTTCTCAATGTACAAGTGCACATTTAACCCAATTATTTCAATGATGGAGACATCGCGAGTACGCGTGGCTGCCTCTGGAGAGGTCCACCAAGGGTACTAAAGTCATTTTTCGAATGAAGATATGCTTCCGTAATTTCCACAGGATATCTTCGAAATTGGAGTGCCTCAGTGTGAAAAGCAAAGTTCCCCGCGGGCTCGCTTTGCCGTTAAGTAACAGCCGTTAAAAGCTTCCCCTATTAGAATATGTGTTTTGGGTCCTTTTACAGTTTTCCTTCACATGCAGGGAAAAGGTGTTACGTCTACTAACCGTTACCATCATCGTTGTGCTCGTAGAAGTGCCACGTGGCAGCTTCCGGGTGAGTTCGTGAACATATGGCCCACCCAAAATCGTATCATCACCGACACCATTTGTAAAATATAGCGGGCATTGGCTCGGCTCGGCTCGGCTCGGCTCTTAACAATTGTAACCATTGGTTTTGCAAGGCATGGGGATGGGGTTCTGATGCAGCGGCACAGGTGGGCTCCCTAAGTACACGTGGCATATACATCGCATCCAAACCGTCCAAATAGTGCGGCCCACTTTCGATGGATGACTACCCAACATTTGCAGTGATAGGTGGGCATATAATGGACTGTTAAAGCTAAAAGGTAATAAACAGTTGAAATTGGACAAACACGTGTCCATTAATCAGAGGTCAGGATCGTCCAGTCAATCTGATTTTTGAGAAGCGGTTTCAAATATTTGGGTGGCTCGGATCTCCTAACATGACACGTGTATGGTAGAGAAGCTAATGCGTATGTAGCTGCATTACACAACTGCAATCTATCGAAGACTATTGGGATTGTCAGGTTGAAGAGTGCTTTCAGATGTCCCATTTTCAAACACAATAAACAAAAGATAAATTTACACGTGCCAACACGGCAGAATATGCGCCGTCCATGAGGTGGTCCCGCAGGTTAAGGTTCCTTGTCAAAAAATCCAGACGGTCCATATGATGGGACAAACGGGCGGGGAAAAGGAGATGATTAGACTACATGAAAAAAAAAAAGCGGTGGTCATTCGACATGCATCTTTTACTTTCACACGTGTGCCTTTTTCTTTTAGCTTTTCAAACCGGAATAACTATTGACACTGGAAAGGGCATGATCAGGATGACCGTGCATCTCTACTGGAATATGGATCTAGACCGTCTAAATGGTAGGCTCCACCGTAGATAAGCAAGAGAGCAAAATTCACACCGAATAGTAGATCCCAACTGCTTGACGGCTAGAAATAAAAGGGGGGAATTCAATTCAATGGATAAAAGACAATGATCTTCTCCAGTGGGACCACATTGTGAATGGTTTCAGTCGGTGTATTCATGCCAAGCTCATCTAACGTGTGGCAAACGCATTAGAAACGTGCTGTAAGGAAGGAATTCAGTAGAGATGGGACACCTGAACCGTGGCTACTTGTTTTTTCTTTGGGGAACTGAACATGTACACGCAACCGCACCACAACTTGTGGTACCTTGCCATATTTCCTGTCAACATGGCATCTTTTTATGAAATCAGTACCAACAAAACGTTAGATCCAACCATTAATATTCACTGTAAAAAAAATAAGGCTAGACTTCTTAACAGGTGGGCCTGGATGTTGGTATCAATTGCGACCGACGGTCTGACTCAATAATACAGTTGTGAAGATCGTAGTAAGCGTATGAAACTGCTTATCGACAAGAGTAATATTCATAATGTGGCCTACTATTCCATTGGTACTGATATCCGCAAGAAATGGACGATGGAGGGGAACATGGTACAGAACCGAAGTTGTAGTACCGTTCCCTGCAGGTGATCAGTTTTCTTTGGAAACGGATTGGCTACTCCCCCTGCCACCACCCAATGTCCGTCGTCGGTGCTCTGTGGGACCCACCATGATGTATATGTTTCATCCATTCCGTCCATATATTTTTATAGATCATTTTATGCTATGGGACCAAAAAATATATACATCCCAATCTTAGGTCAACCACATTACAGGAAAAAGTGTTGAATAAACTTTGATCATTAAAAACTTTTATGGGGCCACATAAGTTTTGGATCAATGTGATCTTTGTTTTTTCCCTTCATCTGAGTCTTTATGACCTAATCAACATATTGGATGTCAAATAAACAGTACAGTATGCCTTAGGAGGATTTTAATGGTGGATATCCAATCACTATTGTTTTCCTGTGGTGTGGTCAACTTGAGATTTACATACCTCTAATTTTTGTAATAAATCCCTAAAAGGATCTGCAAAAATGGATGAACGGAATGGATGAAACACATAAATCATGGTGGGGCCCACAGAGCACGGAGTAGCCAATCCGTTTCCGTTTTCTTTTCTTCGTATGCTTTCATGGAAGTGGACGTGATTTCCAGAGTATCCTCGAACTTTTGAGTTGAGTAAGTGGAGCCCATCGTGGTTGATCGAGACCATTCATCTATTAAGCACTTTCTTAATCATGGCGAACATCCAAGGGAAACGGCAACGTTGATGTGGTGGGCCACCATCTGAATAGGTCATGTTCTTTCTTCTTTATCTTATTTCTATCCCCGTAGTGAATTTTTTTTGCTCTCTCTCTACTCCGAACTAACACTAGCACATTAGTTGAGAAAGATAGGAACCCAAGTCGTATGGTAGTGTTTGGAGTTTCTGGCATGAGTAGGGCTTCAATGCTAGGTTAGCGGGATTGGTGGTACCCGGAGTCCCACGTTCATCCATAATGAGATGTTGGATTTAAAGGGTTAATAACTACGACAGCCCCTCATTTATTTGCCAATTATACATGCATTCTCTCTGAGTTTTATGATTGCATAAACCTTTTTAGTATCTTCTATTAGTGGGCTTTGGAGGAACCCTATACCAAATGGCTAAATATACTTTTTTAGTACGTTCTGTTAGTGGCCTTGGAGAACCCAAACCAAATGGCAAAATATACCTTTTAAGTACCTTCTATTAGTGGGCATTAGATTTCTAGAGGAACCTATACCACATGGCCAAAATACCCTTCATGGGATACAAAGAATATAGTATGCGTTGATGTATGTGGCGCATATGCAACATGTCTAGTAGGGTTGCTCTACTATATAAAATATCTAGGTGCCCTGAAAAATTAAGTTGATCCAATTATCTAGGCCAAACATAGAAAACAATGCACAACCACCTCAAAAACCTCCAAATTCACTTGGTGATCTACCTGATGGGTTGGATAGGCCTTGGGTCCTTCTTTTTTATTTTTATTTTTATTTTTATTTTATTTTTATTTTATTTTTATGGTAGGTGGCCCAACTGGACAGGGGTAAAATGGTCATCTGCTAAAAAATGGTGGCCATAATAAACTGTTGTTTCTTGCCAAGGGAAATCTAAAATGAATCTTCAAAGAGAGTAAAAGGTAAAAGGTATCTATAATGGAAGTTTGCTAGAATACATCTCAAGGTATTGCTATAGAATGGGGCAGGAGTTTTAACTTTTGGATTTGAGGTCATCTATAAATGATCCAAAAACCATCTATAAAATGGGCTTCACCTTCACAGAAGACGGAAAAATTAATAATCAATGCTAATAAAACTAAAAAACCTTAGGGCCTATTTGATAATTAGGAAAAAAGGAATGGAAAGAATGAAACTTGTAATGATTAATATTTGTTAATTACTTCCATTGGTATTATTGAAAACTAGATTTCATTTCTAGGGGTGGGTTTGTTTCACAATAAGAGTACTCTAAATCATGAAACAAAGGTCAATTTGAATCTTATATTAGAGAATTACAATGGTTGCGCCAATGATTACTGCCTCAAATCCAGTCTTCTTTACAAATCAAATATGAGAAAAATGTCTTATCGGTAGAAAATGAGTAATTTGTTTTTTCACAATTATTAAAATAGACCCTTAGTTGGAATATTTTAAATCTCTAATAAATCAACTCTTTTCTTTTGCATATAAACAATCTCATTAATCTTCTAAAAATTAAATGGGTGTGAAAGATTTCAATCCCAGAGTTTTTTGAGGTATATATCCTATCCATGAGGTGGGGTCCATTATACAAATGTTTTGAGTCATTGGAAAGGACCCTATTCAGTGTTAAAGTTCCCATATATCCTATTTCAATACATAAGGATGTATTCTAGCAAACCAATCTAAAATAATGCAAAATAAAGGGAAGGTGTGGAAAATTGTTATATAAGATGCAATCAACCCTAAACCATATTATATATAATGAAAATAACTTTTGAATTTTAAACTCTGAAAATAGTTTTTTAGTAGAGAATTTTGATATAAAAAGAATAAAAAAAATATTTTAAATGAAGTTGGGAATATTTTGATAATTGAAAAATATCACTATCGTTTGACATACTATTTAAACTTTTGTCACTATAAAATTTAAAATTACTCAAAAATTTACTTATAAATGGTAACTAATTTTTCATGTGAGTGGTTTACTTTACTTTTTATTTTTACATGTAACTCACCTTGGAGACACTTTTAGAGAGCCTGCAATGAAGGTAGCCCTTATCATGATGGCCGTATAAAAATTCACTTTGTTAATTTATTGCACCTCCTGAATGCACGTCCACACTAAAATGAAGTAAATTTAAAAATTGATTGGGACCCATCTTAAAAAAGGTGGATTTGTGTTATCCGTCATTGAAAACATTGGAAACGGATTGGCTACTCCCCCTGACACCAGCCCGATGGCTGTTGGTCGGTGCTTTGTGGACCCCACCATGATGTATATGTTTCATCCATTCCCTTCATCCATTTTTAAAAATCATTTTATCTTTTGCCACCAAAATGAGAGGGATTCGAATCCCAGGTGGACCACACCACAGGAAAACAATAGTGATTGGATATCCACCATTAAAATCCTCTTAAGGCCCACTGTACTGTTTATTTGACATCCAATATGTTGATTAGGTCATAGGACCAGATAAAGGGAAAAAACAAATATCAACTTGATCCAAAACTTTTATCGTCCCCAAAAAGCTTTTAATGGTCTACGTTCATTCAACACTGTTTCCTGTAATGTGGTCCACTTGAGATTGGAATTTAACTCATTTTTTGTTATGTACAATAAAATGATCAATAAAAATTGATGGACGGCATGGATGAAACACATATATCATGGTGGAGCCCACAGAGCACCGACCACTAGCCATTGGCCGGTGGGGGAGTAGCCGATCTGTTTCTGAAAATGTTAGGGCCCATTTGGCCTGGCAGACTAAGAGGGATTAGGAGGGATGGGATGGTAAAATTTTGGGATCTGGCAAACGAGCCAAACAGACCCGATGAACTTGTCCCAAGATATACTGGGCATGCCAAACAGACTCCGTGAACTTGTCCCGAGATTCAGCATTCCATGGATCTTAAACCAATTCATTGACACCACTATCATTACCTTAAAAACCATCCCATCCCTCTCAATCCCATGTGATCCGTCCGGCCAAACAGGCCCTTACCCTTTTTTGGAGTTTAAATTACTCCCTCCCTCCACGTGCATCTTTCTCTCTAAGCCACACCGTCCACGTGCATTGCACATGCTATATTCTTAATAAAGGGAAAGGAGCCTTTCATATGCCATACTCCTGTTTTAAATGAAGGGACGGGTGGTATAACCGAGGAGTCATATGCAATCAACCCTGATATAAAAAGAACAGTGCATCCCTGACCGCAGGCAGTAACGTGAGGGGGTGAATAAAGGCTAATGTAGAAGAAGTAATTCAGGAAGATTAGATCCACTCCATCCATTAAGTGCATCCGCCTCAGTTACAAAATCAGACTGATTCAAAATTCAGTGGGCTGCACTGCAAAAACCAGTTGAAATGGAAAGTCCCACCATTAAAATAATCCAAGTTATTTGTGGGGTCCACTGTGATGCGTTTATTCCATCCAATCCACTCATCTGATGCAACACAACAGGATGAATGCATTACTAGAAAATCAGGGATTCTAACATTCAAGTAGGCCACAACATGTAAATTTAGAGTTTTTAAGAATAACGTTACACTGTTTCCTATGGTGTGGCCCACCTAAGCCTTGGATTGGAAAGATTTTAAGGATCCACAGTGAAAATATGGTGATGCATATGATGAACAGGTGAGTCAGATGTATATTCTGGCCCACGTGATTTTCTATTAGGTATACTCACACCCTCCATTTGATCACGCGTGGTCAGACCAAGCTTGCGTAGGCAAACGTCCGTCGGCAACCGTTATTTAACAAGCATTTTTCATTTAAAAATCCAGCTAGATTGCATGTCCCGTTATAACAGCCGTTAGAATGGTCGTTATGGCATTTTCTTTGGACCTTTAACTGGAGATATTCATAGATCGAGGATTGTACGGTCGTACCATCGTCTCAGAGGTTCTTTAGCTTTGGTGGGCACAGATCTGGTACGGTTGGCCTTGGGGCACGTGCATGTGGGCGATTTATGTCGAGAACGGATTGGCTACTCCACCTGCCACAGCCCGGTGTCTGTGGTCGGTGATCTGTGGGCCACAGCATGATGTATTTGTTTCATTCAATCCGTTCATCCATTTTTACGGATCATTTTAGGGCTTGATACTGAAAATGGTAGGGAAATAAATCTTAGGTGGACCACACCATTGGAAAACAATAGTGATTGGATATCCATTATTAAAATCCTCCTAAGGTCTAATGTACTATTTATTTGACATCCAAACTATTTATTTGACATCCAATCTGTTGATTAGGTTATACGGACCCAGATGAAGGGAAAAAACAAATATCAGCTTGATCCAAAACTTTTACGGCCCCCAAAAAGTTTTTAATGGTCGACATTCATTCAACACTTTTTCCTGTAATGTTCTCCACTTGAGATTTTTATATACCTAATTTTTGGTCTTATACTCTAAAATGATTTAGAAAAATAGATGGACGGCATGGATGAAATACAAACATCATTGTAGGGCCCATGGAGCACCGACCACCATCCATTAGCTGGCGGTCGGGGGAGTAGCCAATCCATTTACATTTATGTCGCCACCAGGAACATTAGGGGCCATGCATCATGTTTGTGAAATCCACATGCAACTCATAGTGGGGGTGGCCCACCAAGAGCAAGACGTTGGTGTCATGATTTGTGTCCCACCCAGATGGTCGCAAGTTCATGTGTTCACATGTCTAATTATTGGTGAAAGGACACCTACTATTTGGACCCTGCGTTTTAGTCGGATGTTTCCAATCAGCTGGTTGGACCCACCCAATCTTGGAGAATAATCACATGTTCGACACATGGTAATTACCTTATGTTTGAGCTATGAGGCCCACCCATGATCGGTAGGTGGAATCCAAACTATACATATGATGAGACTCCTCTTAATTAGGCACATACATTTGAAGAATGATTCCTGTCAAAAATTAGGCGGGACACACTGTTGGGTTTAACATTTAGAAAACTGTATAGATTATGTGAATAAACAAACGATTAATAATAAAAGGGAGATAATAATAATAATAATAATAATAATAATAATAATAATAATAATACTTATTGAAATTCTTTGTAGTGGAGCTTTGATTTGAAATCACTCAATTTGAAATTGAATTGGCCTTTGTTGAACCTGATCTCAAGTGACACAGGAGCCTTGTACAGTCAACCTCCATGATATAACAACTATGACCTGATATCAATGATTCATTCACCGTACACAGGCTCATATCAGGTGCAACCTTAAACAGGGGGTGTCAATGGGTTGGCTTGGACCAGAGTATGAGGCATGAGATCCAGGCTTTCAAGCTTGTTTATCAATGGGTTGGAGCTTAGACTAGGAGGATATTCAATGACCCGTCAACCTAGCCTGGCCGCTTAGGGTTTACATATGTCCTTCCAAGAGTGCAGATTAGGTGAGGCAGTTGTAATAACTTTGTGGGTGAGGCCCTGACCACAACCTCGATGTATGCCTTGTGTACTGACACCGTCCATCCATCGGCAAGTCATTTTAGGGCATGCTAAAAAAAAGAAAAAGAAGGTAAATTTGAATCCAAGGTGGATCACATCGTAGAAAAATATTAGTGTTTGAACAGGGCCTATTGTAATTTTTATTTTCCATCCAACTTGTTGATAAGGTCATACAAATCTAGATGAAGGGAAAACACAAATATCAATTTGTCACAACTTTTGTAATGACCCGAGGTTTTAGGTGCGTGTACACATGCAATCGAAAATGTACACATATATTAGTTTAAGCATACATGTGGAAATCCATCTCAAAATCCACATTTTACATGCGTGTTCACAAAATTGAGTGTGCATCACTATATATACATATTAGAGTCCTAATCATTTGATTAGTTCAATGGTATCTAATCATCCAACCGCTCATCACACTCGTATTTGTCAACCGGCTCACCTAATTACCAAAGAAAACTATTAAATTTAAAGCTCATAGGGTACACTTCAAATTCACTAGTTTAGTTTATATATAGGACTTTGTAGACATTGAAAATCGGCGCATATGCAAATTTGTATACTTTATGGTTTGGAAGGTGGGGATTAACAGGTTGATTTGTGGATGTTAGAGTCGCCACTAGTCAATTAATCTCAGAATCCTGCGGTTGGCTAGAACCCACGGAATACGTAAGATTAGAGAAATTCGAAGACTCTCCTACCTTAGATTGACTCCTGGTCTGCGATTTGGGATTCCGTGTAAGGGACCTCGATTACAAAGAAGGAAGGTATTAGGCACCCTCTCTGCCTGTACGAATGTACGGTCTCTACTTTGTGTGGTAAAACAATGTCAAGGGATGGATAATATGGTCGAGATAGGACTAGGCACACACATGGATTTCTGATACGGCAAGATTCGAGATTTTGGTAAGCCACAGAGCATATGTCTAACGACATGTCTAGAATGCGGATGTGATTATGCTTATGTAAAAAGGTAAAGAAGAGTAGACTAGATTACTAGGAATTTCTGATGTGACAGGATTCAGTATACAGCAAGTCACAGAGCATACGTTCACTAAAGATCTAGAGGAGCAGGGGGGTTAAGAAGGGAATAGATGTCATCATGAATGCTTGCATAAAGTAAAAGGATCTTTGGCTTAAACTTAGGTAGGCTAAACATGGGTTGCACCATGATCAATCCGGGCTAGACTTGGGATTGAGAATGTTAGGAGGAGGTTAAGAAATGGCTAGAAAAATCTGATCTTGGAGGCTTGGGAGATCTCCCTCACCCTCACTCCCTTCCTTTCTCTTCCTCTCCCTCTCACTTAAGCTTGGAAATGAGGAATGGTTGTTGTGAAAATGTGAAGATGATAGGGCTATTTATAGCATTCTCCAATGGTCTTATGGTAAATGTGGAGTTTAGGAGGGGCAAAGCTGATGTGGCAAGTTGTGAATGGTTGAGGGAAGAGAAACGCCACGTGGCGCATTCCCATTAGCTTTTGGGATTGGTAAAACAATAACTAAGGTTGGATAGGTTGGTAATTCCTAAAGAAAATTGACTTTCGGCCGCTGGGACAGCTATTCCCAGAAGATCACACGCGGGCCGCGAGCGGCGGCACTCCAAGTACCGCAAGCGGTAGTCAAACTACCGTCCGGTACGGGTTCGGGCCGGGCTTAGGCGTGTGGGTTTGTTTGGTGAACTGGTTCATCCGATAGTCCCCTTTTTAGACTTTTGGAGTTTAGATAGGTGGGTTTGGGCTCAGGTCAGGATTTAGGGTGTAGGTGGGGGTTGTATGTGGATTGAACAGTTTGGATTAGGGTTTAGGTTGCGGATTGGGGGTTTGAGGTTTGGGTCAATGTTTAGGGTGTAGATACGGTCATGGTTTTTGAACTGTCTTAGCCTCCTCAAGTTGTTAGCCTGGGTGAGGTGTTTACAGACTTACACACTTTGTTAAGGACCATGGGTAAGTGAGGGCTGTTAAAATACATCTTAGCCATCATTGAAGATCATGGGTCAATATTGAGCTCATTAAATAGAGTACGTCAAACTGAAGTAAGACATCAAGTTTCGCCCAAATTGAACTGTTCAAACTACGGCTATCAACGATCTAAATTTTGAGTATATAATAGGATATAAGGAACCCAAATTCTTTGGACACTCACTTGTCCGGTTAGTGACTTACTCATTTGCATTTTAAAAGAAAAGTTAAAATTTAAATATATAAAACACAATTCCTATTTAGTTGGAATTGTTGCCACATACGGTGTTTCAATATCTATATTATATGAACTCTTCCTTGCTTTTGAAATACGATTTTTGCGGTGGATCTAAACTACCCATCATCCAAATTAGTGATCTAAACTGTCCAATATGTGGACCCATTGATATGCTCAAAGACAATCTTCCAACACTAGCCATCCCAAAGTCCCAACCACACATTCAGCTAACCAAACTACATCATCTGTCCACTGTTTTCAAATTTTAACCATCTAAACTTCGATGGCCATCAATCTAAACTATTCATTAGTGAGGCCACCTGACTTACAGATCTTCCAACTGGGCCATCCAAATGTTTAAATGAACCATTCATTAGGAAGATCATAGGGTATATATCAAAACTATCGGTTAATTTTTACATAGGATGTCGATAGATGTTGTTTTAAGTTATAAATAGGCATAAGCCGTTAAACAGGCATCTTGGTCAGCCTTGAGAGATCAAGGCTCAAACTTGGTCTATTTATAAAGCACGCAAAATGGTGATCTTTGGTAAAGTTTTGCTCTAAATTGATGCTCTGAAAAGAAAATATTTAAGTTTGAAAATTTTTATTTGAAATATGAGATAAGACTTATCTGTTTCCATGAATAATACAGATATTAAATAAATAAATAAAAACTATAACATTTTAAGACGTTTAGAAACCCATGCTTCTTCAAGACTCCAGCAACAACACTTTGTTGCTATCATTCATCCAGTCCAATATCAATCCATCTGTCACCATCCGTCCACCATACGTGAAGCCAACACATGCATGATCTAGGTCATTCACCTGTTAGGCAAGAAGCGATCAACAATAGATATTTAATCTTCATGATTTCCTATCCTATCGTGCGGACCACCTAAGCAGTAAATCTTTCTCAATCTTGGATTTGTGTCCCAATGTGATCCGAAGAAATGAATGGTCAAGTGGGATTGTTGGTAAACATCTCAGTGGCACCCACATTAAATTAACAAAAGAAAAGACAAAAATTATAAAATAAAATAAAATCTCAAAGTCTAGTATCGACATGCCAAAACTGGAGAAGCTTTCCCTACTTATTTTCCTTTTTTTGCTCGGGATTGGTGTGGGAACCCATATCGTGTGAACCGTTAATCATGAGGGACTAACTTGTAGATCCAAGCCATTCATCAAATCAAGGCTTGAATGAAGTTTTTAACATTAGGTATTCCCTGCCTGAACTAGCATTATATGGCTCATCCGAAGCCTAGAAATTATCTCATTTTTTTTTTAGATTGTATTCATGTGTGACCTGGATAACTGATGAATGATGTGGATCCCTTACCAAACCCTTCTATAGACCCCATCTATCATCCTATATTTTCCCACTCCACAATTAGACATTTGAAACGAAGGAGATCTCTTTTTGTTATTAGTAACCATATTAAACGAACACACCCAGATTACGCTTGTGTCTATCAAGTCCTGCGAGAGTTTAAAGACTTTATAAAAGATCTTCCCCATCTAAAATGAGAGGATGCATAAAGTCATAAGCTTTAGAGAGAAAATATTGTGTATATCACTGAGTCAACCTAACCGAGTCGAGTTGTGATCTAAAGTGTCTAGAATCTAAACATGGATTTCTTCTATCATTAGTGTTTATGTGCAACAGTACAACAACTTGTATTAAGTTGCACCGATTTTCCTGAGATAGACTGGAGTGACTCAGTACACTCCCGTTGAAGTCATGGGTTGAGCCTTGTTGATGTTAAACATGTTCAAGGAGTCGGTTGATAGAGTTTGAGGCGAGTTGAATCAATGATGAAGTAATTTGAAGTGCAAATAATTCAGATATGATCTAGATGCAATAGCATTAAATAGGTGAGTGATCTCGATGTGATTCCCATCCATCAAGTTAAAATAGATGAATTGTTTGATATGTTGTATGCTCACACTAATAAAATTACCATGTACTCTTAATTGATTTAGATGAATGCATGATTTCTGTATTAATAATGATATGATTTGATTAATGTGTTAGACTATGTTGATTCAAATGTGATAATCGAAATAATCTATGCAATACATGATTTCTGATTACTTGATGCATCTATCAATTGCATATACAACACTTCCTGAATTTCTAGGTGACCTCCCTGGATGGTATCCTGGCCACTATATTAGTGGAAGCCTACTAAAGGAGTAGATGCAAGCCTTGCTCATGCTTACCAAATGGTAAAAGCCTGCTAAGGGGTAGATGCGGGTTGACGGGTTTCCAAATCAAGCAAGTGGACGGATTCCTACTTGATGCATTGCATTTGTATTTTTAAAAAAAATTATATTATGTATGATTATTGGTATTCTATTATAATTTAATGTAAAGAACTATGTCAGGAATTCTCACTAGGCCTGACAAGCTTACCTATTATTGATGTAAAACCGTATAGATGAGCGATGTTGTGGTTGAACTGGTGCACGATACACGCGAGATGCATCCGTTCCTATCAGAAGAGGAATGGGCCGCATTTGGACCATTTCTAATTATTTTATTAGAATTTTATATGTTAGGATAATCTGATTAGTTGTAAGATTTTAAGTATTTGATTGATTTTATTTAATTGAATTGTTCTAGGTCTGTAGTAAGTATTCATTGGTAAGCTGTATTGACTAATTAACAAATTTTTACTGATTGAATGTGTATAGATGTTGAGAATGGACAAATGTTGATGATTAAATCATTATGTGAATGATTGTGAATAGATCTAGTTGGAATCTAGAAATGAATATTAATTTTGCCTCTGAATAATTGTATAATGGAATGAAATTAGTACACTTTGTGTACTAGTTACGACTCGAAACTCATGTCTGAGGGTGCACACTTTGTATTCAAATTTCGGGGCGTGACAACTTTCGTGACCTGTAATAAGTTTTTAATGGTTAGAGTTTAATCCTTACTGTGTGGTCCACTAAAGATTTGAATCTGCTTTGTTTTTAGGGTCATGCCTTAAAATGGGCTGTTAAAAACAAGTGGACAACAGGGATATACAACACATACATTAAGGTTGGCCTCATGGTCAAGGCCTCACCCACAAAGCTATTAACTCGGCCTCAGCTAATCCGTGTTCCATTCCAGTCAGTTGGACTTCAAATTCATTAATTGATATTAATAAAGGAAAGGAGAGAATGGGTTACCTGCTTGGGTGGTCCCAACTATAGTGTTTATGTGAAATCTACCTCGACCACCTGGTATGTCACCTCATGTTAAGCCCAAAGATGAAAAATCAATGTCCATCTTGTGGACACTGGATCACGGGTATATAGCACTTGCGGGGGTCTTTGCAAGCTTTTTTGAGTATATTTGTGACTCAGGGTGTTGTGTGTTTGACTTAGAGTTGCTACTAGCCAATTACTAGGATTGATGTCAGGCACATTCTTGATATGAAGAAGAGTTTGATTTCTCTCGATGCACTCGAGGCTATAGGGTGTAAGTTCATTGGTCTTAATGGTGTCCTTAAAGTTTCAAAAGGGGCACTCGTGATTATAAGAGCTATGAGGAGAAAAAATGTTTATAGGTTGATTGGGTGCACTTCAATAGGTGGAGCAGTAGCGACTGTTGCGGATTCTATGTTTGCATGTATGTGACACGCTCGTCTGGGCCATATGAGCAAGCGGGGAATGAAGGTACTTTCTGATCGTTGTTTGATTCCAGCTTTTAAGAATTCTAATTTAGATATATGCGAGCATTGTATATATGGTAAATAATTTAGATTACCTTTTAAATCTGAAAAATATGTAAGGAAGTGCTTGATTATGTGCACTCTGACATATGGGGCCTATCGCCAGACGTTTCCGTTGGAGGGTTGTCATGGTTTGTTTCATTCATTGACGATTATTCCTAGAAAGTTTGGGTTTACTTCATGAAACATATATCCGAAGTTTTCACCGCATTTAAACAATAGAAAGTAATGGTAGAAAAACAGACAGATCGAAAAATAAAAGTTTTAAGGACTGACAATGGAAGAGAATTTACTTCTACCGAGTTTAATGGATATTGTAAAGACGAAAGGATCATTAGGCACAACACGATGTACCATACATCCGAACAAAACATGTGGCTGAACGGATGAATCAAACTCTCTTAGAGAGGGCCCAATGCATGTTAAGAAATGCTAGGTTGGGCAAGGACCTATGGACTGAGGCCGTTAACATGGCTTGCTATTTGGTGAACCGGTCCCCTTATATGGTAATTGATTGTAAGATCCTAGATGAAGTATGGAATGGTCAAAAGATAGACTGCTCAGATTTGCGTATATTTGGTTGTGAGATTTACTTTCATGTACCGTCAGTTGAGAAAGATAAGCTAGATTATAGAGCCAAAAAATAAATCTTTATTGGATATGGTGCTGGTGTGAAGGGTTACAGGTTATACGATAAGGCCACAGGCAAGGTCATTATTAGCTGTGAAATCAGATTTGATGAAAGCTCTCTATTTCACAAAATGATCAAGAGGAGCAAGAGGAACCAGAAAGGTTGATCGCAGATGTCTAGATTGATATAAATGATACTCAGGTAGAGATAGATGCGCAGATAGAGGTACATGAGCAGGTGAAGCAACCACCTGTAAAAATAAACCCACTGCGTGATCGTAGGTTACCGGTAAGATACATGGATGACTCTAATATCGCATATGCTATCGTAACAAATAAGGGAGATCCATCTACTATTCAGGAGGCTCTTGATGAGCCTGATGCAGAAAAGTTAAAGGCGATTATGGATGATGAGATGGACTCTTTTTATAAGAACCACATATGAGATTTAGTAGAGCTTTTAGTGGGATGAAAAACGATTAAATGAAAGTGATTATTCAAAAGGAAATAAGATAGATACAAAGTGAGGCTGACAGAGATGGATTATGCTCAATGAGAATGAATTGACTTTACAAAGATATTCACGCTGGATGTTAAGCAGGTATTTATAAGATTCGTGTTGGCACTGGTTGCCCAATATGATCTCGAGCTGAAACAGATAGATGTTAAGACTGCATTCCTGCACGAAAAATTAGAAGAACAGTTCTACATGAAGCAACCAGAGAGCTACGAAGTTAAATAGGAAGAGAACAAGGTTTGCAGGTTAATAATATTGTTGTACGGTATAAACAGTGGTATAAAAAATTAATTTTTTCATGTTGAATTAGAAATTTACCAGGAGTGAATACGATCACTGTGTCTATTACAAGACATTGAGTGATGACAAATTTATCATCCTAATATTGTATGTTGATGATACGTTCATCGCCAGTCATGATATGTCTGAAATCAACATACTGAAGACTCAGTTATCAGAGACATTTGAAATGAAAGATCTGTGGGCTATAAAGAAGGTTCTCGGGATTGATATGCACAAAGACAGGAAGAAGAGCAGGCTTTGGTTATATCAGGTAGAATACCTTAAGAAGGTGTTGATCCAGTATGAGATGGACAAGACGAAGCCTATCAGCGTTCCTCGTGCGACTCACTTCAAGCTTTCTTCGGAACATTGTCTTAAATCTAATGAGGAAAAATAAAATGTCTTGTGTGCTTTATTCGAATTTGGTTGACAGTTTAATATATTACATGGTTTGTATGAAATCGAATATTTTACAGATGGTTGGTGTTGTGAGAAGATACATGTCAAACCTGGGCAAGTAACATTGGAAAGCAGTGAAATGGCTACTTCGATACATTCGAGGTGGGCAAAGTTGGTAGGGTATATAGATTCAGACAACGCAAGCAGTGTGGATTCCAAAAAGTTAACTTTAGGTTACTCGTTTGTGCTAGCGAGTGAAACAATTAGTTGAATGTCGAAGTTTTAGTTCGTGGTGACTCTTTTAACGACTGAAGGAGAGATACGATAGTGACAGAAGCGTTTAAGGAAGGTATTTGGTTGAGAGGCATGATAAATCATTTGAGGCTTTAGCAGGAAGCCGTGCCGGTTAATTTTGACAGCGAAAGCGCTATCATTTTGGCTAAAAATTCTTTTTATTACTCACGTACTAAACACATTGATGTTCGTCACCACTTTATCCAACAGGTGCTTGAAAGAGGCGTGATTCTAGAGAAGATTCACACCAGCGTGAATTCGACGAACATGCTCATTAAGGTGGTTCATGCAAAAAAGTTCAAGTTCTGTGCGACTTCTCTGAGCTTGGCGATGGTATAAAAGAAAGATGGAGTGTGCACGAGAAGTGTTAATGGATTTATTATGTAAGGCAAAGACAAGAAAAGATGATAAGAAGCTACACATTTGATTATTAAAGATATGGTGGAGATTGTTGTATTTGATGTCTTAAATCGAGTAAATGTAGGGTATGTTGATGCTATCGACAACTTGTTTGATGTTACCTTTGATGGCATTGAACAATTCTCGATCTCATCGATATTTTCTGAATTTTCTTCAGTTGGTCGTTGGACTAACTAAGCACCTTTTCGATGCTATCGATGAGTGTTCGATGTCATCGAGAATTTCTGAAAAATCATCTTTTGTCTCTGAACAGTTGAGATGTTAGTTCGATGCCATTGAAGGATTAGTTTCGATGCCATCTATAAGTGTTTGATGTCATCGACAAATTCTGCATAGATTTTCTGTAGAGTTACGAATTTGCGGAATTTGTTTCCGATTTCATTTAAAATTCTTTCGAAGGCTATATGTATGAGTGTAAACAGAATTGTGATATATTTTAAGGATTTTTAAATTGTCATGGGGTTTCAAAGGGTGTAGCAAGGGTGAGATTCAAGGTTGTTTGAATCGGGCAAGCCCTTTCTCTTTGTAATTTCTGCTTTTATAGTGATCATCTGTCGTTTTGTGCCGTGGTTTTTTTTTCTTGGATGAGTTTTTACACATTAAAAATTGTTGTGTTCTCTGTGTTTGCTTCATGCTATTAGATTACTATCCTATATTCATCTCCGTGTACTTCCATGGTCTCCTAGCATTCATAAGGCTACATCGGATGAAAGGAAAACCCAAATATTAGCTTTGGTGGACCCTGAGAAGTTTCCAACCGTAGGTGTTCAATTTACACTGTTTCTTTCTTGTGGTGTAGTCCACTGTTCTTTGGATATGTTTCAATTTAGGGCTCGTGCCCTGAAATGATCCTGAAAAAATGGATGGACGGCGTGGATAAGATACATACATCTCCAGTGGGCCAACAGAGTTTACTCAGTACGCACGCACTCCCAACGGTCGGTGAGTGAAATTAGTGGAGGGTCGTGGTCAAAGCCCTGATGATGAGTATGCAGATGTGCCTTTTTCGTAGGTTTGATGGTTCAACGACTGCCACACGAAACCCATGACTTCAACGTGGCAGTCTTTGGACCGTAATTTTTAAGTATGAAAACATGGAAGCATTTGATTGGCTCTGATCACTCTGATATTTATCTCACGCTCTCACCGCTCTCACCTAACCTTTAAAAGAGAGATGATCAATACAGCGGCTGTACCATTAAGTTATGATACAGCCATTTTATTTCCACCAACATGTCACATATTTAGAATATCCGATCCGTACAAGAGGTGGGCCACACCATGATAATAAGCTGGTATGAAAGTTAGGCTATCCACTGATTGGTCTGGCCTGCTTTTAAGATCGTGTGATCATAATGATGTGGCCCAGATTTTGTACGGATAGGATATTCTACACGCGTGACAGATGTACCGTTACTTATGATACAGCCGTGCACCTAAGCATTTCTCAACCTCAAAACATGAGGATTCTGTGTACGATTTAATTATTATATTTAAATATCTGGAATTTGTTAGCCTAACGTCAGCTTACCCAAAGAAACTGAGAATGCTGATGGGAGGAGATTTATATAATAGGTGCACATGCGGGGCACATGAACTAGATCTAGGCTAGCCGTCAGGTGGGCCCATCTTGAAATGTCGCGTCAAAAGATCTGAACGGTCCGCTCACTAAGTGGGCCACTTGTTTGAGAAAATTGAGCGGTTAGAAGCAAATTGATCAAGGTTCTGTATTCAACACACGCGTGGCACAAGTACTAATTATTTTACCTGCTTGATTTTCGATACGCCAAGATCACGGTGGGTCCCACCAAAGGAATGGAATGATGTTTCACACGCTTGGCACATGTACGGTTCGGATCTAAGTTGGACACTTGTGCCAATCGCGCTGTCGTTTATCGAGAATTAATGATAAAAGGTCCATATCCTACGATGGCAAGTGGGGCCCATATGTCTATAATCCAAATCTGTAATGTTAGATGGACTATGCTAAAAATATCTCCTTGATAAGATTATCATTTTCTCTTCACTTTTTTAACCCTACAAATGGACGGTTAAGAAGAGAAACAGGACAATGGTTTATCAACCATCAAAATAAAGACCCAACGATTGCATACATGCCTTGCGTGCCCATCTCTGACGGGAGCGGATTAGGTGTTACCATTACTGTGGGGCCCACCTTGATGATTTTTCTTATATCCACGCCGCTCATCTGTTTTTCCAGCCCATATTAGAATATGGTCCCAAAAATTAATGAGATTCAAATCTCTGGTGGACGATACCACAGTAAACAGTGGTGATTGAATGCCGTAATGTTTATTTGCCATCCAATCCGTTGATCAGATCAAGAAGACCTAAATGGAGGGAAGGAAAATGCAAAGATTGGCTTGATCCAAAACTTTTGTGGCCCACAACTTTTAATGGTTCTCCACTGTTTCAAGCGATCAAGTCCACCTTAGATTTATATCTGCTTAATTTTTGGGTGTGGATATAAAGCATATTCATGAAGGTGGGCCCCACAAAGTAAGGATAATATCACCACTGGGCTCTCATCTCCGACGGCGGCACAGAGGTCCATCAAATCTGAACTTGGTCTTTCCTCAGGCTCACTGAATCCGGTTCCATTTCAGGGTTAGCATAAAAGAGGTATTGTAAAAGATTCTGGTTTGCATATAGTCAGTTAAGAACCGGATTCCATGAGGCTAAAGAAGCACATGAGTACACGAATGCCCTTACATGGTGAGATTTGATTGAACCACACGTGATTGTCAGAAATGAGCCCACATAGATTATGTTTGAAAGTGTTTTAGTTGATTACATAACCCCTAAACTAATCAAATCTTACCATTTCGGTATCTCACTAACTCATGTTTCTCCAACTATACCTACTCCGTTTCGACTGCAATTTTCTTTTCAAATCTACTGTGCATAAAGCGCATCCTAAGTTTAAAAAAATATTCTTTTGCGTGCAGGCAAAGCTCGGCCTGTCAACGGGCCAGCTTGGGTTTGTCCAAACCTAGCTAGAAAGTTAGACCCAAGCACGAGCTTCAAAAAGAAAAAGGCCTGGGCCTAGCCCATGATGATTATATATGGTTTGATCCCCTTTTTTGAACACACACCACATGGGTACTTAAACCCATGACCTCAGTGTTAAAACCCATTGAGCCATGAGTACGGACGATAGATGTCCTAGATGCACACGAAACCTAAATAGGCCCGGCATAGCCGGCAAATTCCAAGACATAACACAAGCTTAAATCGATTAATAAACTGGCTTAAATTTTAGACCCATGCCTGGCCCATGGTTGTAATATTTCAGTCCAAGCTTGGCCCTTTACAGCCCTAGATGACTGAACGGTCTGATCTGAAGCCCAGCCCATTTCTAGCCCGCTTTGGGCTGGACTTTGGCAGGGTTGTGTGCATGATTTTCTAACTAATATGGTTGATGGGTTTAGAAATACATGAAGGCCTGACTAGGAAGTCTGGCCCACCGGACTGATTCAGCGCTTTTGAAATTGGTAAGCGAATCTCTAACTGGGTTGGGCTTAGGCCAACGTATCTGGGCTGGGATATGTAAATCTCATTCCTGGCCCATTTACATCCTACTTATAGGGCTATTTTGCAAGCAAGAAATTGATATCTGCACACATCCCATTTGACAGAAGCACCTTTTTCTTTGTGTGTTCTTTTGAAGGTCCATCAGATCAACGGTCCAGAGTACCAAACCATGGCTACACCTATTCAGAATTTGAGCCTTTGGATCTAATAACTCCTCACACGTGGATAACGTCAACAACCTCTTGCTCCTTCTCTACCGTTGATCTGATGGACATACAATGCTTCTATCAACCTTGAACAAATGTCAGGGAAATGTTCACATACAATGCTTTCTTCATCCCATAGTGTCAGTTGTTTAGAACATCATGACCGTGCAAAAGGTGGGCCACATCACAAGGATCATTTGGATGTCATACATGTTCAATCAATGGCCATGGGCCCTCTTGATCCTGATCATTCATGGCGGAAACATATGTAGATAAGCCATATCTTTACATTCGATTTGTAAATTTTGTTTTCAACGGTTCAAGTCAAAGATTAAATTGGATTGGAATTTTCAATCCACAAGAGAAGCATTTCTCTTTAGTAACCCAATGCAGTTGGGGTAAGAAATTAAGAGAAAATTCCTATAGCTTGGAAGAGCATATTGCCAAAGTAATTCCAATATCACAATACGTATCTGCCTCTGTTGACATTGATTCAAGGTCCTGATCAAAGAAATTTTCGCTAGTATCAGAGCCATCAAATTAGCAAAATGAAGTCAAAGTTCTTGGATGGTCCATCCGTTGTTTCTCTACAGTAAGGCCCACATGGGATTGGATTGATCTGATTTTTGGTGCTGCCCCACCTGATGAACGGATCTACCTGCTGGATGGGTTGGATGACACACACCCAACATGTGGGCCCCACAACAGGTCGATGGTATGGTAATCACCTTCCACTCGGCGTAAAACACTTCTAATATTCCTTGGCACATATGGACTAAATAAAATACATGGAAAGAATTTCTATTTTCTACTCTTATCTTGTTACGACATGGGACTGACATGATCCCCTCATATAAGGATATGTACGGTGTCTCCATTTAGATCAACGACTCTGTACAACTGGGCTCATTTTTCTGTGATCCACACCGTAAATCCGATGAGGCCAACATAGATAGACGGTTAGCCCAAAAATCTCACAGATTGGAATAGCTGAGCCGTTCCAATCACTTTGACCTTTGTAGTTGAATGTGGGCAATCGTATTCCTTCCTGACCATTAGTTAAAAGCTCATGATTATCCGTATATGTACTCCCTGTGATGGGCCCCGTCATTTCAACCGTCTGGATTAGAAACATACACCCCATTAGTAGAGAATCATTTAGAGATGACACACTTAACTCACTCTTCCAAGGGATCACATCTCCAACGTTGATTAGAAAGATGTCTCCGAGTTTCTAGAAGGCCTTGTAATCTAATATTCTATATTTGCCTTCGTCAGCTTTTAGCTTTGCTTGTATTCCAATGCAGGAGGGGGACATTATTCAAAGCAGCGACTTTGAAAATAGCACCTTCCGAAATATTTTATGTCATTAATCAGATCCTCAATACACGACTCCTCCAAAGGCTACTGGGCCCCAACATGGAATCCGCTTCTCAAAGAAAAAGGTTAGTCTGTCATTCAGGTGGATGCACACGTGTAAACCGAGTCTGGATATTTGGTTAATTTATCTTAACCATCAGTTTATTTGTAGAGTGTCCCGCATGATTGGCGGAGCGATTTGATTATTGCGCCAGCTCATCTACATGTTGGGCCCCACCTATTGGACGACTTTGATCTTTCACACGTGTGGCAGGTGTGCATCCTTTAATGGGGCCTGGCCTATACACGGGGAAATCCTCGCACCATTTTTTAATTCCACGTTTTCAACGTGTCATGCCGAAGATGGAATAGTATGCGTTCCTGATTCTGTGCACATCCCTCGATGCACTCACTCGAGTGCAACTTGCCCTACACGTGGGATCCGGGAACAATGGTGTGAGATCGAGATGTTCATCAGGTGGGACCACCTGGTAGATAACATATCTGAAAAAGGGCATAGGCCATGTCATTGCAAATATGAACGGTTCAAATAAATTGGGCGTGTGCCCAAATGATATGTGGCTTATACGTAATGATAAGATTCACCCAGTTAAGATATGTTATCTAGTAAATGAAGGAAAATGAGAAATGAAATGAGATATATGAATTAAGAGTAAATGGTAAGTACAATTGTATTTGGACCTGAGTAAATGAAATGCATTTAAAATCTAAATATTATATTTGAATGAGATTAAATGTGCAAAATTAAAATGGGTGAGAATTGGATCTTTCCTGAGGATGTACATCGAGTTGGACCGAGTCGAGTTGGCCTCAACTTGACTCGGCTCGAACACTAGCTGACCTCAGCTCAAACTTGGCTCGGCTCAGCTCGGTCAGCAACTCGGGCCGAGTCCGAGCTAAGATCGAGCCGAGTTCACCGTTGAGGCATTTCCACAAACACCTGAACTGCAACTTCAAAAATTCAAAAACCCACCATTTTACAAACAGAGGCAATGGTTTTACAGGTGTTTTATCAAAAACCTTCTAAGTAACATAACCCCCACCCCCCCTTATTTAGCCAAGGATGGGCAGTTCTATGGGCAGGCCCACCATTATGTATCTATTTATCCATGCTGTCTATAACTTATCTCGAATCATTTTAAGGTATGTGCACAAAAATGAGGTAGATCTGACGCTCAAATAGACCACACCAAATAAAAGCTTGGGTTGCTCATCTTTGGTATAATCCACTTGAGCATTGCATTTGTCTCATTTTTATGCACATACCTTAAAATGATCTAAGAGAAGGGATGGACGGCATGGATAAACAGATACATCATGGCGGGCGCTCCCACATAACTACCCATTCAAGATTAGAGGTCGACATGAGTAGGAGGCATTCCTCGTCTAATTGAAATGCACTGTAAATTTTCAATATATTCACATGAATATAGGTTATATGCCAAAGTAGCTTTAAAATTTCTAAGTAGTATACCCATGTAATATTTAATAAAATAATTATAATAATCTCATTGAAATACTTACTTTAGTTTTTTAAAAAAATGAAAAATTAGAGCAATATTCCCAACCTCGCTTTGGGTGAGCCAACAAACATGAGGATCACAAACAAGTAACTTACCAATAATTTTTAATCATTCTAAAACAGCTAACCTTTAGATGGTTTAGATCATTTCATTAATGTGATTTTAGTGACGATAATTTAATTGTTTTAGAGTATCACCAATTATTTATTTGTACGACTGACATATGTAGCCGGCATCTTTGTTTACTCATGCAACTCTGGAAAGGAGGTTAAAAAGGTATTTCACTCAGCATTCACTTCCTATCATTAATATATTTCATTTTTATCCAAACTTTTCTCAAATGTTATTTATCTCACAAGCAGCTCAGATGTCACACGTGTTTTCCATTTGTGACTCTGACGCACTCTGCATTTTCGGTCAAGATCTTTTGCTCAAATACTTTGACCACTATATCACACGCGAGCTTGGTGCAATTTCGACCGCTTTGTTCGCTCAAAGGGATGACATAGTAAACAGAATCCAATCAGATTCCCTTTAGCGGAAAAAAAAAAATCAAATCAAAATTCTAATCATATGCTTGTGATTGAGGGGCCACTCATCTAACATCAGCTGATCTGGACCATTCGTTCATTTGTTTAATGAGAAATGCAGTGGACATGCCATAGCCAATCGCATTTAACCATCTGACTTTTTTAAAAAATAATAAAATAATAAAAAATTTCATACTCTGGAAAAGTTAGATAATAGTCAGACATATAGAAATTACTTAAAAATTGGATAGGTGGTATGCAAGTAATTCAAATTAAACCGTCCAAATTATGGCAATAATTATATTTCTTATTAACCAAATATTTTTGTAATTTGATTATCCGGATATGAGATTGAGGGACATGTATTGGATGTTTTAAAATGAAAAATATCAAAGGGTCTTCTTTTAACAAGTGTCCACGAATCACAGGTTAGGATTGTTCGACTAATATAATTTTTGAGTCTGTCTCACAATATAAGTAGATTTAATGAATATATGCCACATGTACAATTTCTTAGTGCTTATATATCAAGAGTCATACATAGCCGGCTATCAAATAACTTCTCAAATTTTGAATAAAAATAAGAAATGCAGTCATCGAGAAGGAAACATGTGGGTCAGGTTGTGGTCTTGTGAGTGGACCCATTTTAAGATTATCATGGAAGAGTGTCTAATAATATTGTTTTAAAATTCAACGAATAAACTAAATTAACCACTTTTGGACAAAAGTTTAGGGAATTTGATGTGACCAAATAAGATGGCCAGAAGAACTGTGCACCACATTTTGGTGTATCGACCATCTCTTTGGTCTAAGGTTGTAAATGGGCACGGCTCTGCTAGAGCTCCTCCAAGAACATATCCATTAAATTTATGTTTGAACCGGATATTTTGTTGGTGTGGCCCACCTACACGCCATGAAGTTTTTCTATTTTAAAAAACTTTGGCTTATGCTAAAAGAGGGACCTAGTCTTCATGGATTTGGAACCTAGCTAATACATAGAGAACTCTTCCATTTCCGGGCTAAAAAGACGTGGTGTCTTGTCCTTAGCAACACACATTAAAAGGGTCAGGATCCATGGCCGGTGACAGACAGACTCCTGTTTCAACAATGAGACCAGTGATCGAGTGCCCCGGTCGTGTGGGTGGGTGTGTGGGTATTATTTGAGCTTGTGTCCTGAAAAATCAATGTAAGCTCTAATTAATTAATTGTGTGCATATGATTAAGGCGGTCTTAGCTATATATCATTATGAGCATGAGTCATTGGTAGACATATTCTTAGTATATATTATTGCGTTCAATTTTTATTATGCACTAACTGAGAAGTCCTCTTATCGTCCTCGGAAACTTGAGATTGAACAAGACGATCATTAACCTAGGGGAGTCATGGTCCATGGATCTCAGTACCCTATAAGACCATGACTGTCATACGTAGCGTTGTTAACAGGGCGATCCTAGTATAGGTCTCAACCTAGAAACCGGCTTGATGTTGGTTTATGCCTTACCCTTATCCTACATAGGAGTGTGAGTGTGCCATGAACAAAAGATTAAAGTTCAGATATTTAGTCACTAATATTGGTGGATTGAGATCAAGTCAACGGTATAGAGGACGCCCATTAGCCGACTGTGATCATGAGATCATGACTTGATAATGTAAGAAAGATGATTAATCTTTAGACCTAAGGATGTATAACAGTTACGATTTTGATTGGTCAGCTTTGAGTCTTCCTACAAAGTCCATGTAGGGGCCAATAAACTTGATGTACCTGAGTACTTCCATTACCAACCATTGATTCTTGCACGGTCCAATAAGGATTCACTAGTTTACTTAGGAACATATTTATGACTTTGATTTAGATATATCAGGAACTCATCAAGTGATTTTTTTTACTGGGCCCATCACTCTGATTGTTTTAATTGGGTTTTCACAAGTTTTTAACTATTGAAGCTTTATTTTAACCATTAAAATTACTTTAATCGCACTTGACGATAACTTAATGCTCAAGATCTGACGGTCCACTTCTAACTGACATGGGATATGATTATTAGTGGATGGCCAGGGTAGTAGAGGGATTAGATCATGAGTATATGTAAAGATGAGGTGGATTGATGCACTTCCATCATCATATGTTACAAAGTTGTATGTAGGTTGGTGGAGTACCATATTGGTATTCTTCTGAAACCTCAGCTTCCTCCTTATTTGTTTGATCCGATCTTAGAAGAGTGGATATGAGAAACTCTAGAAATCTTTTCTCTTGAGTGTGTGAATCAGAGAAAAGAGAAAAAAATTTATAATAAAAAAAGAAGATGAGTTTTCCATCATTTTCTTCATCTTTATGTGGTCCATCATTGTGGATGGTTGTGGGATTCCTTGGCACCTAATAGAGGATATTCCTTAGCTTGTCTAGATCTCTTTGATACTGGAATAGATTAAGGAATGACCTCCTAATTTGGACAAGCATCATCGACATTGCATCAATACATATCATCAGATTCATATATGATCTAAATTTCTCACGTTAGTTATTCAATTCGAAAAATCGTATATGATCGTATTTAAGAGATCTTGAGATTAAGATTTCATTTTTGATTATGAAGAAAATCAAATTTCGCCAAACGGTTAGATGAAATCCCATTAGGCACGTGGGTTATTAAAAAAGTAAAACAACTTAAAAAGAGATACACCGAGAAGATGAGCGAAGAGAGCGATCTACACAAACGCAGGTTGGCTACTAACACTGCCAGTAGCCACTAGCTACTAGTCTCTACTATGTGGGCCCCATGATGATGTATGTGTTTCATTATGTTGTTCATCCATTTTTTCAGATCATTTTATAGCATGAGCCCAAAAATGTGGTAGATCCATATCTCAAGTAGACCACATCATAGGAAATTGTGTTGATTGAATGCCCACCATTAAAAAACTTATTGGGGACCACAAAAGTTTTGGATCTAGATGATATTTGTTTTTTCCATTCATGTCGGTCTTTATGACCTAATCAACTGGCTAAATGTCAAATAAACATTATAGTGGGCCTTATGAGGTTTCTAATGGTGGACATTCAATCACTACTGTTTTCTTGTGGTGTAGTCCACTTGAGATTTAGATCTACTTATTTTTTTTTAGATCAAGACAAAACGTTCTGGAAAAAAATGAATGGACGGTGTGAATAAAACATATACCTCATGGTGGGGCACACAGAGCACCAACCAGTACCTACCAGGCTACTAGCAATGTCAGTGGCCATTCCACGTCTGATCTACACCGTTGGAGAAGCAGACCAGAGAATGTGATCGTTTATCTTCTATTGGTATGGAATTCGACCATGTGGTACATGTGAGAGATTTACGGGCATGCTAGGACTGATTTTCGTTCCGACTTAAACTGAACACCACTGACCCTTACCATCAAGATAGAACGATGCTTGATCCAATGGTTTGGAAACCAACCATTTATTTAGCCAATTGTTGTTGCGCTAATTAGGTGATTTGTGGAGGTTAGGGCTCTTCATCCGATGAGTTCTTTTCTTCTTTTTCTTTTTTTTTTTCCTTGAAAACCAAGACTTTCTAATGTGCAACATTTGTATAGTCGAATAAAGATCGAAGACGAAAATGGAAAAATGCTACTTACAACTAAAACAGGATCACCGATTTGACTGAGAGCAACGAGATGCTCAATTGAGCAGCACACTAATGAGTAGGGAATGGGCAATGCCAAAGTTATAACCTACTCAAAATCAAAATAGGAAACAAATCCCGCCCTGTTTCTGAATGATTTAATACTTCAAAAACAACACTATCGACCTAACGTATGAGTATAGGTGGACGATTTTTAATACTACGGTCTTCTTTTAGATCTGGCATATAAGCATGGATGAAAGGGAATTGCAGCTATTGGCTATGACTAAGTCGGTCTGGCTTGAAGTAGGGGTGGACTGATATACTCCTAGAAGCTAAGGGCTCCATGACCGATGAGCGATGGAAATGATAAGTGTCTCGAAACATTGAATAAATAGGGTTGCGCTGGATTGATTGATAATTGATTTGTGTTAAAATTTGCAGTTTTTGAAAAAATATTTTAAATTTTCAAATTTTTGGGATTTTGCTGGCAAAACGATTTTCGAGAATTTCAAATAGGAAAAGTGTTGTGTGTGCTTTTTTCCCACATCGGAAATGATAGAAAGATTTTTGGAGTTTATATGTGGATGTGTGTGTAGTATTCTTACTTGGAGCTTTGGAGATTGAGATGCTCGGGTTACGTTAGGCACTGGAACACATGCATGCACGCATGCCCGCTCGGGTTTGGGCACGGGCGAGGGTGGGGGCGTGGGCAGTGTGGCTGTAGTGCTGCTAGTTGGAGCACTTTACACTTACGCATGTGCGTGAGAAGTGTGGCTGTAGTGGTGCTAGTTGGCGTACTTTACACATCGTGTCGCAGAGTGGTCACTCCCTTGCGACCTTACCCAAATCATCGCGAGACGGTGCGATAGCGGTGCGAGTGATCTAGTAGGAGCCTATATGCGATGGATCCGAATGAGCCAAGATTTTATAGGCGACTGAGAATGGTCGGATCTTTAATTCAAAATAGTCAACCATTTCTGAAAATGGCCACCTGCCTTGAAAGCCACAATAGTCCGAAAACGGATGGGCCATGATGATCCACCAGTTAGATCTTCTGATCCGATAACTAGAAACAACTGAAAGTAATGATCAATGGTCAGAAATGTTTTTCAAATGTTCTAAACCATTGATGGCCACGTACCAACGGTCCACTCCCTGGTGCCTATATAAATTGGACCATTCCGGTCCAAATTCATCATCTCAAACACCAACCTCAACCATTCCATCTGATTCTCCGGATAGCATTTCCTTCATAGAATACTGTTAAAATACATCTAATGTTTGATTCTGCCAGACAATATGTTGCATTGAATTGTTCATAAGTGGACTCATGGTGATTGTTGTATGCTGGATCCAAACTGGCTTGTCTTATCCTGGAAGTAATTCGCTTGTAACCCTATCAACAACTAATAAGGGGGCGAATCACGCTTTAAGGACAGCGTATAATTTTACGTGATTCAGCATAGTGAAATGAAACAATTGAAATTTATTTTATTTCACTTTTTATTTTCGATATATCCAACACAATTTTCTAACAATTAGTTATTAGGTTTTGGATTCATGTTGGAATCATTTGCTTCGAATTCTCATTTGTCATTTATAGCCATTGGAATGATGTCACGTGAGTAACCATTATCTACGTTGAGACGTCGCAAATTGCCATCTATAAAGTGGTGGCTACCTCCATTCAATTGTGCCTTGCATTTGTCGAATGCGTTCTCATTACGATAACAGACTCTCAAATGTGCCTTGATGCTTACGTAGTTCTACCGGTTACTCATCTTTATCCAGAGATCACTCAAACGTCACGACTTCTTGAAAATTTACTTATTAATGAGATATCTTTCGTATATTTAGTACACATCGTAAAATTATCGTGCTTATCATGTGGCTACTTGTATGCCTTTAATCTCGTACTAGCTACCAGATGTTGTCCAAACATCTTCAAGATAGAGTACTTCAAAGTTGAAACCATGCCCGAGGAACCCGCATGGCATGAAGTAAATGCTTAAACCCTAGCATCTTTTTTATTTTATTTATTATTATTTATTTTTTTGGCTGTCTGCCAATATCTGATTCTTAACTGGAGCTAGAACCATTGGTTGTATTGGGATTATGGATAACAATTTTTACCACGTCCAAGCCTGGCCCACCCTGATGCAGCGTTGAATAACTTGGCCTCAAGGTGTCTTATAAGGCTTATGTGCATTCCCAAATCACGCCCAGTTCACTGGCTCTTGGGCCTCAAGTTCATGCTCAGGTCCAACCCATGGGGGTTTTGCCTCAGCTTTATCCAGCCCACGCTACTATCTATGTGGTTCCAAATTTCTACGTTCCAATGGGTCCACTGTGATGCGTCTAACATCCATTTTGTGAATCATTTGCATTAGCTCATATCAGGACATGAGCCCAAAAGTTAGACTGATTGAATATTTAAGTGGGCCATACAAGGAAAAAATGGAAATGAGGATGTAACTTTCATTGGGCCGGCTGAGTTTTGTACAAGTATGAAATTTATTTTTTCCCCTTTGTCCTGGTTGGACTCACCTTATGAACGGTTTGGATAGCATACAAATATTATGGCAGGCCCAATAAAGGTGTCAATGGCTGGTGTCACCATGCCACTTTAACATATAGTGTGGCCCACTTGAGGTTTGGATCGGCCTGATTTTTTACCTCAAGTCCTAAAATGATCTGACGTAAATGATGGACCGAGGATGGCACAAACGTCATGGTGGGTGACAACAGATTTTTTTCGTTGCACGGGCTCCCTATGCCAACTATTGTTGGTAATTCGTGTTGCCTCTTGAGTGGGCCATCGCCCAATAGTAAAACCAATGCTTATTTTCTAAGACCCTTAATAGCTTATCTTTGCTGCGACGTTTGCTGACGTGTGCTTTTGATAGAGACATTAGAAAACCACACATGCAATTATCGGCGAGATTCATCAATTGGACGGTCTGGATTAATGGGTAGGTTCACCGGTTAGACAGTAATGATGGCATTACACCGTATATATTCCCAAGTATGCGCAGATGTGGACAAGAAATATATATCCACAAGTTCATGCATTGAATTCAAATCAAGTAGCATCTTTCTACTATGAATAATTTTAACTAGCAAGTGAATGATTTTGACCGCAACGTTGGCTACTTGAGGAAGACTGTGATCAACCTCACCACGTTCATCCTTACGTCAATTGGTACTAGAGCGATGACTCTCTTCAGGTCGATGGTAAATAACAAAGGTATGAACCAAAATTCTTTGGACAGTGATCCAATGATGAATTATCTTTCGGAAAGAATGGACGCTTTCCACTGGGAGAATCAGTTGACTATGCAAGGGCTGCATGCAACTCTCAACCGTCTTGCAGATGCGCTAATTCCGCCCCGAGCTATAGGAGATGTGTTCAACCGTCCATGGTTGCTGTACGACACAACTTCGATATCTGTAGAGCACTACAAGTGGTGAATCGTAACGCTACGTCAGCTGATGTGAGTTCTAGCGACAAAGACCTCGATGACGACTTTGCCCGATGATCAGTCCATGGAGGCAATCGTATAAATCATGTTAAAAGAGACTATTAAGGTAGGGCTGAACTTCCTAGTTTTAATGGATTATTATGTATAAAAGATTTCTTCGATTGGCTTGTCAAAGTAGAACAATATTTTGATTACATGAATATGCCAGAGCAAAAAAGGTGAAGTTGGTAGCCTTTAAATTAAAATCTAGTTCTTCTGCATGGTGGGAGCAATTACAACTCTCACGTGCCCGGAAAAACAAGGCGACCATCTCATCATGGCCACGGATAATACACCTTCTTTGATCACGGTTCGTCCCTAGTGATTACGAGCAAGTATTGTTCCAACAATGCCAAAATTATCGATAAGAGAATTGAACTGTCACAGATTACACTGAAGAATTCCAGTGGTTAGCAACACGGAATAACCTATCAAAAACTGAATCATGAGGAAGTCGTTATATATACCAAAGGTAGAAATAAACTTACAATGGTACAACATCTTTCGAACAATGTGTACTATAAAACAAAAAGTCTGTAATGTGATCATCGATGTCAGGAATAATGAAAATCTTGTGTCAAAAACAATGATAGAAAAACTACAACTGAAAACAGAAAGACATCATTCTCCATTAACGATCAAATGGATCAAGGATGTCAACAGAACAGAGGTAACCGAACGATATTGTATATCATTTTCCATTTGTAAATATTATAAGGATGAAGTAATGTGTGACGTAGTTGACATGGAAACTTGTCACATATTACTTGGTCAACCCTGATAAATATAATATTGATGCTACACATAAAGATCAAGATAACGTATTTATATTTATTAAATATGGTAAAATGATTACTTTCGCCCTTTTTGGGAAGGGAAAACCAACCTAAGACTTTTAAAGTGGAGAGACAGTCTCGCACAAATAAATATACTTTTGTTAAGCAATCTGAGGTATATATATATATATATATATTAGTTAAAAAGAAAAAATATATATAGTCTTTGAACATTCCAAGATATTTGAAACCAGTGTAGCAGGAGTTGAAGGTAATTATGCTCGATGAACTCCTTGATATATTACTTATCATATGAGATAAATAAAACCACATCAATTTTATTACATGGATAAGTCTGCTTAATTATCCACATTATCATAAAAAATGTGAGATCTTGAAGGCAGATACTACACTACAACAAAAACAACGCATTCAAATAAAACACATTAAAAGAATTTCTATTTTCTAGTCTATCTTGAAACGACATGGGAAATATTACATGATCCTCATATAAGGATATGTACGGTGTCTCCACTTAGACCAATATCTAGTTCCATTTTTCAGTGATCCACACTGCAAATCTGACAAGCCCAACATGGACACACCATTTGCCCAAAAATCTCGTAGATTGGAATAGCTGAGCGGTTCCAATCACCTTGAACTTTGTAGTTGAACTTGTGCAGTCGTATTCCTCCGTGACCATTGGTTAAAAAGTTACTATTATCCTTATATGTACTCCCCGTGATGGGCCCCTACATTTCAACCGACTGGATCACAAACATACGCCCCGTTAGTAGAGAATCATTTACAGAGGACACACTTCACGCCCTCTTCCAAGGGATCACATCTCCACCGTTGATGAGAGATGCCTCCGAGTTTTTAGAAGGCCTTGTAGTCTATTATTGTATCTCTGGCTTTCGTCAGCTTTTTACCTCTATTTCAATGCATGACTGGGACGTTATTCAAAGCAGCGACTTTGAAAATAGGAGCCTACTAAATAATACTCAGTACACGACACCTCCAAGGCGTCTAGTAGTTGGTGGTCCCCAACATGGAATCTGCTTCCCAAAGAATGAGGTCGGTCTGTTATTCAGGTGGGGCACACGTGTGTACTAAATGTGGAGATTTTACTAACTTATCTTAACTATCAGTTTATTTGTAGAGCGTCCCACTTGATGAGCGGAGCGATTTGACTATTGGGCCAGCTTATCTACATGTTGGGCCACACCTAATGAACGACTTCCATCTCTCACACGTGCACATCCTTTAATGGGGCCTGGCATATACATGGGAACTCCTCGTACCACTCTCTAATTCCACGTTTTCAACGTGTCATTCGGAATGGGAGCGGATTAGGTGAGACCCCTGATCCACCTAGGTGGGTGGGACCCCTGACTGCGTGCCTTAAATCCACACTGTCCAACCATTTTGAAATCTTATTATAGGGTACGATCTCAAAATTTAAGATGATTTAAACTTAGGTGGAACACACCACAGGAAACAATCGTGATTGAATCCTCACCATTGAAAGCTTCATGGATTCCACTGGAATTTTTATGTCATCCAACCTATGGATAAGGTCACAAACACCTAGACGAAGAGACAACATAAATATCTTCTTCATCCAAATCTTTTGTGGCCCACAAAAAAAAGTTTTTAATGGTCAATCACCACTGTTTCCTGTACAATGGTCCATCTAGGATTTGGAACTGCTTCATTTTTTAAATCATTCCCTAAAACTAGCTTTCAATACGGATGGACGGCGTGGATGTAGTTACAGACGTCACTGTGGCCCCACAGTCAAGGGTCCCACACACATCGGTGGATCCGAGGTCTCACCTAATCCGCTCCCGGAGTAGTATGCTATCCTGATTCTGCGCACGCCTCTCGATACACTGTCTTGAGTGAAACTTACCCCACACGTGGAAACCGGGAACAATTATGTGAGATACGAGCCGTTCATCAGGTGGCCCCCACTTGGTTAATAACATGTCTGAAAAGAAATTGGATTGCGTACTGAGTTACTCAGTACGCTCTTATCGTACTGAGTAAACTGTATGTGATCTATCCACACCGTCCATTCATTTTTCCATATAATTTAAGGGGTTGATCCAAAAATTGAATAATATCCAAAGATCAAGTGTACCATACCACAGGAAACAGTAAGGATAATGATATCCACCGTTGAAACCTTGTTAGGCCCAACAATGATGTCTATTGTCATCCAACCTGTTCATAAGATCGTACAGATATGGATGAAGGGGAAAAATAAATATAAACTTAGATCCAAAATTTCTGTGGCTCCCAAGAAACTTTCAACAGTAGACGTTCAATTCAACTGTTTCCTATGGTGTGGTCCATTTGAACATTGTATACGTTTCATTTTTTAAGTTGAGCCTTAAAATTATCTTTTACAATAGATGGACGGAGCAGATAAAATATATAAATCATGGTGGACCATACAGAGTTTACTCAGTACGCTAAGCGTAGTGAGTTAGTACGCAATCCACTTCCGTCTGAAAAAGTGGCATTGGACATGTCATTACAAATATGAACGATTCAGATAAATTGGACGAGTTTCCAAATTATACGTGGCTTACCTAATGATGAGATTTTGCTGATTTGCGATATGACACCTAAAGAGGGGGAGTTGCCTTATGAGCGGTTCAGATCTCATACGTGTTCTCCATTTGTCGCTCCTGCGCATTCTACATTTTGGGTCACCATCCTTCACTCAAATATTTTGACCGCTATATCACACGTGGGTTTGATGCTATTTGGCCGGCTTTGGTCGCTGCAGAGGGATTATGCAGGAGACAGCATCTAATCAGACGATCTTTGAAAATCGCATTTCTGCTGTCGACATGCCATAGCTTGAAAATCGCATTCAACTATCCAATTAAAAAACAAGAAAAGAAAAACTTGATACTCTGAAAAAAGTATGACAATACTCGGGCACTTAGAAATTCCTTAAAAATTGGATACGTGCCATGCGGGTAATTCAAATTAAACGTCTAAATTATGGGCAATAATTATATTTCTTATTTATCAAATACTATTGTAATTTGATTATCCGATTATCAGATTGGGAGATTGGATGGTTTAAAATGAAAAATATATATATCTAAGGGTCTTCTTTTAACAAGTCTCCAATTCATAGGTTAAGATATCAGATTTAATGGAGTTAATATAAGCCACGTATATACTATCTTAGTGCTAGTGTATCAAGAGTCATATGTAGCCAGAGCATCAAATAACTTTCCGAATTTTGAATTAACAAAAAAAAAAAAAAAAGTCGGGCATGGAGAAGAAACCGTGTGGGTCATGTTGTGGTCTTGCGGGTGGGCCCATTTTAAGATTCTCATGAAAGGGAGACTAATACAATCGTTTTAAAATTCATCAAATAAACTAAATTAGTCACTTTTGGATAAAAGCTGAGGGAATTTGATGTCACCAAATAAGATGGCCAGAAGAAATATACACCACATTTTGGTATAATATCAAACATCTATATGGTCAAACGTTGTAAATCAGCCGGCTGAGCTAAAGCTACTCCAAGATCAAGTCAAGGAATTAATGTTTGAACCAAAGAATGTGTTAAATCCAAAGCCTCAGTGGACCCCAGCACAGAAAACCGTGGGGACAGTGCCGCTTACCATTAAAAACTTTCAAAAGGCAACAAAAGTTTTAGACTAGTATTTGTATTTTCCCTTATTTTATGTTGTTTTTAACTTTTGAACAGGTTGAATTTCAAATCATCATTATGGTGGGCCTTAGGATAGCTTTAAAAGCTCGTATCATTCTCCTCATTGTTTTTATATGGTAGGGTCTACTGCAGATTTCTACCTGCCTCGTTCTTTGGCTCATGCCCTAAAATGATATTTAAAAATGGATGACAATACGAGCACAATACATACATCATGGTAGGCCCACGTAACTTGGTGACGTCAGTACAGTAGCCGACTGGCTACTCCACCTGTCAGTATCTATCCGCGTCCAACTTGGCGCACCTTCATTTAGCATTGAATAAGGAGTCTTGTGGGGCCTGATGGCATTGAATAACCTGGCCTCAAGGTGTCTTGTGGGGCCTATGTGATTGGATTGAAAACGCTAACCTCGAGGTGTCTTGTGGGGCCTATGTGGATTACAAAATCATACCCAGTTAACTAGTTCTCACTTCTCAGGCTTTAAGATCATGCACAGGCCAAACGTACGGGGATTTAGCCCCATGTTTATCCAGCCCACGTTCCTATCATCATATGTTTGTGGACGTGAATTTTCATAAGCTGAGAAAAAAAAAAACCATGCGAGCCTACCGTGATGGACGCGGATTGCTTACTGATAGGAGTTAGTAAGAGGTGGTTACTGACAATGCTTTACAAATCCCACAAAATATATATATGAGTTTTATCTAAGCCGTCCATCTATTTTTCTAGGTCATTATAGAGCATAAGTCCAAAAATGAGGGATATCCAAATCTCCAGTGGACCACACCATAAGAAAGCAGTGGAAATTGAATGCCTATCATTAAAAAAATAATAATTTAGGGCTCGCTGGAATAAACTGGACTAAGAGAAATACAAAAATCATATTAATTCAAAACTTTTGTGGCCCCTAAGAAAATTTTAATGGTGAGTGTTCAATCACCACTAGTCTTTCTTATCGTGTGCTTCATATGAGATTTAGATCTGCTTCATTTTTAGCCTCATAATATAAAATAGTCTGAAACATTTGATGGATGGCGTGGATAGGACACGCATCATGTTGTGGCCCACGGAGCACTGTAAGTAGCCACCTGGCGACTGACACTGTCAGTAGGCAATCTGCGTCCTACTGTGATGCGTGTAACATTTATTCCGTGAATCATTTGCGCCGGCTGCCAGGACGTGAGCCTAAAAAATTAAGACTGATTGAAAATTTAAGTGGGCCACCGGCACGAAAAAGTGAAAATGAGGATGAAACCTTTTTTAAGCTGGCTTGAGTTTTGGACTGATATAATTTATTTATCTTTTTTCCTTTGTCCTGGTTGGACTCACCTTATTAAAGGTTTGGATGGCAGACAAGCACTATAGTGTGCCAGCAAAGGTCTGTTACCGTCCCACTTGTTCATATAGTGTGGCCCACTTGAGTTCTAGGTAGAGCTGGGCATCGAGTCAAGTCAGACTGAGTTAGGGCTGATCCGATTCAATCCGATTTTGAAATATGCCTGACCTGTACTTGACCCAACTCGGTACAGAGTCCAGCATGCCTGACTTGATCCCATTCTGGTATATACTATACTGATCTAGACCGAGTCCAAACCGGCCAAAACTACTGAGCCGTGTCAAGTTGGCACCGAGTCAGAGAGAGAGAGAGAGAGAGAGAGAGAGAGATAGAGAGAGAGAATATATATATATATATACACACACACATTCGAATCCGAGTTGCGTCTAATGGATTGAGTTTCGGGTCACTCATTCGGTCTGAACGAGTCGAGTCCAAACGAGTTGGATGAATCAAATCGTCCCACGCCCAGCTCTAGTTCTGGATCAACCTGATTTGTAACCTCGAGTTCTAAAAATGATCCAGTGTAAATGATGGACCGAGTGGATGGCAATAACTTCACGCTGGATCAGCGCAGATCGTTATGGTCGCGCGGGCTCCCTACAGAGACTACTGTTGGAAATTCGTGTTGACTCTTAAGTGGGCCATGGCCCAGTAGTAAAACCAAATGATTAGTTTTCTAAGATCCTTATTAGCTTATCTTTGCTACAACTTTTGCTCAAGTGTGCTATTAATAGAGACATCCGACAACCACACATGCAAATCGGCAAGATCCATCAATTGGATGGTCTGGATTAATAGGTAGGTTCACCGGTTAGACAGCAATGATGGCATTACACCATATATACTCCCAAGTGTGCGTAGATGTGGACAGGAAATATATATCCACAAGTTCCTTGAATTCTAATCAAACAGCATCTTTGTACTAAGAATAATTTTAACTAGAAAGTGGATGAATTTGACCGCAACTTTGGCTGCTTAGAAATTCCGTAGAGTCATAATTTGAGACTTTCAGATGATAATTGCAACGTGGGACCCAAATGGACCTACTCCGGATTAACAAACACATTGGGCATGAGAATCCACGGTGGATTGGCGAAGGAACCAAAAGCAAACGTGATTGGATAATCGAAACACAGCCGTACAATTAAAGGCAATTAGAAAAAAGGGCATACTATTTTTTAAGAGTAGGGTGGTACATCGATCCAAGTCTAGTTGATGTGCACCAGGCTTATCTTAACTCATTAGTTGGTGCTCTCTTTCAGCTCGCTCTCAAACTTCACATTTAAGCTTGGTTTGTTTGACAAACCTTTCGACGACACGAGCTCAAGATGAGCTAGTGGATCGAGACAAGGCGACCTTGCTCCCAACCTAGACCCCTCACTTCTGGGACATGGCGCATGCACATCTTAACTCGTTAGATAGAAATACCTTTCTATTGAGAGTAAGAGAAAAGAGAGAGAGGGAGAGGAGAGTTTTTACTTTTAAAAATATCATATACATATTAATCGCGTCAAGTTCCACTCAGCTTAACCTTGGCTCATTTCAAAACAAGATAGGTGATATGAAGCTTGGCTTGCTTTGATTTATTGTTTAAGCCGAGTCAAACTAAGTTAGATCGAGCCAAGTCAAGCGATGATGGCACAAACGTCATGGCGAGTCACCACAGATCATTTTCGTTGCACGGGCTCCCCATACCAACTATTGTTTGGAAATTCGTGTTGCCTCTTAAGTGGGCCATGGCCCAATAGTAAAACCAAATGTTTAGTTTCTTAAGACCCCCTTCACCTTTTCTTTGCTGCGAGTTTAGCTGATAGTTTTAACCCATTCTAGCATACCGACATCTGACAACAACCCATGCAATTATCAGCAATATTCATCAATTGGACGGTCTGGATTAATAAGTAGGTTCACCAGTTAGACAGTAATGATGGCATTATAACGTATGCACGGATGTGGACAGGAAATATGATTTCGACAGGTTCATTGAATACTAATCAACAGCATCTGTCTACCAAGAACAATTTTGACTAGAAAGTGATTGATTTAGACCGCTACTTGGCTGCTTAGAAATTTCGTCAGCTCATAATTTGAGACTTTAAGATGATAATTGCCACGTGGGACCTAAATGGACCTGCCTGGGATCAACAAACACATTGGGCCCGAGAATCTACCATAAATTGTGAAAGGACCCAAAAGCAAACGTGATTGGATAATCTAATCACTGCCGTACATTAAAGACATGTAAAAATGTTCATAAGACTCGTAACCATTTTTCAGAACCGTATTAGATAGGTCGAGTGCAATCCACGGTGGAACCCTCCTGTCCTGCGGTCTGCTGCTAGAGCACTTGGGCCATATTCAAAGATACGGTCCGCTGCTATAGCACTAGGGCTATATTTAAAGATACCTCGTTTCAACGATGAGGTCTTGGCATCAATTCCCAAGTGAGGGTGGCTAATAGTGATGTGTGAACTAACATTGGGGGTGTACTAACAAGCTAACAAAATAATAATTAAAAAAAAAACAAAAAACGAAAAACTGCCACTTTGGTCACGCAAGATTCCATATCATATCTCCTGGCCCATGGCAAGCGGATTGGCTAATGGCGACGTGTGAAATTGGATTGAGATAAGTGCTGAGCTAAGTGCTGATCTAAGTGCTGATGTCATGAACGGGACTACTCAGCCGAACAACTTTCAAAATGGAACTCGTGTTTCTAATTACATATGGGGCAATCAAATACCGTCAGGTCAGGTCGCTAGGAGTATCTCTAGGTGACCGGATCACTGTAAGTAATGTAGAGCAGGCTATTATTGTATTCCTGGCGTGGCTGGACTAAAAAAAGCCGGAATATAAGTGGCCGTAGTTTATTGAATATTTTCCAATCTTACGTAAGGCATGATATAACTAAGTTTTAGGCACATCTGATTAGACGAAATTCATCTTGGATGTAGTGAAATTGTCGTTCGAAGTTCAAAGTGTGAACTATAATTTGATCATAACATTTTATACAATATCATTATAGGATGCATGTCCTATGTATTTGTATGTAGCAGGCCATCTAGGGTCAACTGACCTTTGTAGTGGGTCGCATTGGTAATTTCCATGACAAAAGGCTTTCTTTCGGTTCAAAATTACGATATTAAAATAACTTACTATTTTTAGTATTTTTTTTTTTTAAATTTTTACGTCTTCATTTATGAGTTAAGATAGACTTGTTTGACCCAAGCCATCGCTCGTTGTAGGCACCACATGACCACTTTGCACCCACACTTTTATCTTTCGTACAAAAAAATTGATTTAATCCTTGATATTTTGTTCCATCCTATGAAGTAGAGATCTTACTTATAGATGCAAATAAAGTGCTTGATACCTTCCTTCTTTGTAGTGTGATCTCTTACCTTTTTTTTTTTGGCAGATTAGGAGTTATTTTAAGATAAAGAATCCAACAATTCATCCTTCTAAAGTTTCTAAATAAGATAACCAACAGTGAAAATCTAATTAACCGGCTAGTGACTACTCCCCATCAAATTTACCATACTCCCCGGCTACAAACACTTCACAAAAAGTCCTTAAAAAAAACACCCATAAGTGTGATCCACACGCAATTTGACATCTACGCATAGGTATATTTATTTCCCTATTACACAACCAGGTGAAGGGACCATATAAATGCCACCTTGATCCAAAACTTTGAGGGCCCATATGGCCGGGTGGATTGGAAGGGATTGAATGGTATTAGGGTGGATGCCATGGATTTCAAGGTAATGATGGGGCTGTCAGTGGATTGTCTTAAGATCCATCGGATTTCTATATCAAGTCTGTTTGGCATGCCTGACCATTACTGGGATTAAACCTTCCCATCCCTTCGAATCCCTTGAACCAAACACGTCCCAGGCAAATTTAAACGGATTAGGATGGATTGGATGAGATTTAAAGGCAATGATGGTGTTGTCAGTGGATTGTCTTAAGATCCATGGGATTGCTATATCCCGAGATCAGATCACCCAGTTTGTTTGGCACACCCGGCCAATCCCAGGATTTAATTTCCAATCCCTTCCAATACCATCCAATCCCTTCCAATCTACCCGGCCAAACGGGCCCTTATATCCTTCGATGAGTTTTTAGTGGTCAATCACCACCATTTCCTTTGGTATGGTCTGCTTACGGTTTGGATCTATTTCATGTTTTTGGATCATGCCCTAATTAGCTGTCAAAATGGATGGACGACGTGGATGTAATATAAATACATTAGGGTGAGCCACCCTAAGGTTGCATACGGTTCGATTCGATCCAATTCGGTTTCGGGGTGAAACTGGAACCAAATCGTTGCTTACGGTCCTATGATTTTCGGAACCGAACCGTTAGCACCCTAGAACCAAACTAGAACCGAATCGTGAAAACCGGTTCGGTTCCATAGTTTCGGGCTTTTTATAATTCAGCCCAATTGCATGTTCTATTTTATAATTTAGCTCATGTTTATTCGCGTTGTGATCCATTTGATGAATGGTTTAGACATTGTATATGGTGTGAAAAAATATATTTATGAAAATAATCAAAAGGTGCATTGTAAACCATAAATCATAAGTCAAATATACAACTAAAATATATTGTAAATTCATGGTTCTAGGTTCGGTTCCACTGATCGGATCCATGGTTCGGATCACAGATCGGTTCAGTTCTGCATACCTCAAATCGGAACTGAACCGAACTAAACGATTCTTTAATTTTTGAAATCGGAACCGGAATCGATGCACTCTAGAACCGGACCAAATCAGACCATTTAATCAGTTCCAATCCGGTTCTACCATTCTACGGTTCTAACCGTTCGATGTGCACCCCAGAGCGGCACAGGAGGATCCACCAAAGCCACGCTCTTGTTACACGGGTTCCCAAGAAACTTGTGCCCTCATACCACGACGTGCAAAAGAAACTCTCCCCTGTCAAACAGGAAAAGCGTGCATAGCAGAGTTATTTGATACTCTGGCGGTATAGACGCTTGATACGGAGGCTGACGCAGGGGAGGACGTGAGGTCGAGCACCGTCTTCCTCAAGAGGATAACTATTCCGAATCCATGGAACTTCTCTGGACTTCTCACAGATACTTCTCGAATCTACGAGGAAAGAAAGCAGAAAATAGAAATAAATTCTAATAAATTCAAAATTGATTGATGAATGAATAAAAACGAGTTCACAACCCTTTAAATAAGGGTACCAAGCAATGGGAAAGAAATTAGAATCAAACTACAACTCAAACTCCTAGAATCCGCGACTTACTATAAATAGTAAACTTACTATTTATAGACGGTCGTGATGTCTACTAGTGCGCAAGGTTTTCGGCCAAAAATAGTAAGTGTCCTATTTAGCTTCACCAAACCGTTCTCCTAATTATTCTAAGCTCTTTTCATGTTGGGCGCAACTCCTAAAGCCCGACGGATGAAGAGTTATAATCAAACTAAAACTTACTATTTATAGTAAAAACGGAATTAAAACAGGGAAACGACCATCGATCAAGGGATTTTTCGCAATTCCGGGCTGCGCAACCCGGCGTAGTGGGGTTGGTTGGCTAAAGTAGCTCGTTCTACCCCAAAATCATATATTTTACGTCAGATAACTCATCCCGGATTGCAAGATACGTCCGATCTAAGGTCCGACGGTCCGGATCACTTCTGTCGTCGACCGGGCCTTTTCTGATCCATCTTGGCCATACAACTGTCCACGACCTGCTCTACATCAGAGGCACTTGGCAATAGTACAAGTGTCGCATATTAACTCAAATTAGACGTAGTGTCACATCCAAGAAATCAGATTTTTGTCAAGGATTAAAACCTCAGATTCGTAAATACTTGTTTGCTGAAGTAAGACCATTGGACACTTTCATTTCCAACCGTCCAAAAAATTCCCAAAAATCTGATGGTCAGATGATAAAAAAAGCGTAAAATTTTTAGTTAACGTTGCACCTAAGATGGTACCCAAAGTTTGGACGGTTTAATTTGATCTACTTATATGCAACGCAAGCAATTCATCGCATACATTTATTTCCTGGGTGTATAAGCTGACCAGTCAAACCGGCTTTGTTGACCTAGGTAGGGCCCGCAATCTGGAAACCGCTGTAAGGTTTCTACAGAGCAAGTCACTCTAATCCTCCCTTCCTTCAAAAGAACTGCCTCTCTCTCATCTCCTCAACCCACGGCTTTTGATTTCCAATACTTTTCGGTGTATACTCGGTCCATTTCTCCGTCTCCTCTTCGATTTTCGATCTCGATAAAAGATATGGAGATTCTCCCGTTTCAAATCTACGAGAGCCTGAAGAGATACTGGCGGAGGCGAAGATATCAACGGCTGAATGGAGCTGGGAAGCGGAACATGCGTGTCGTGAGGCTCGGAGGAAATACTCGCCGATCATGGAGAGTACGGACGATTCCTAAGCTGAGGCTGAAGATCCCATCGCCAATTAAGATCCTCTCTCGGATTCGGGATGCTTACATGGACGCGATGCTAGGGCTGGCGGGAAATGGTGTTGACGCCTTTGGCGGGAGGAGGGTCCCGAAGGCGCGGGTTCCTTCGGCCAAAGTTGGGGATTTTGAGAGCCGTTTGCTTTTCGAAATCTGCAAGTCGATTTCTGCTTCAAGGCAGTTAGCCGCCGTTTGATTGAAGATTTTTTATTTTTTTATTTTATTTTTTGAAAGGAAAAATGGGAATTGATATCTGCTCCTACTCGACTGATAGAAAGGCCCTATTTCTTCTTCTTGGTAATTATGAAAGTAGTACAGCTTTGTACTGTTGGATTACAATAAGAAGAAAGGGTGGCGGATCTGTCGGGATGGGTGTAAATGATCCCTTTTGAATTTTCTTTTATAATTATTATTATTGTGAATTGTGGCTTTTTGTGAGCATGGTAAGAACATGCAAGTTGATTGTGTTCATGTTCAAGATGTAAATGAATGCATCATATCTTTCAAGTCAATCATATGAATTTCTTTGGTTTGAAATGTATATTTTCCAATCCTTTTTCGGCAAGAAATCTCTGGCAAGACTAGCAACGGATGTGCCTGGGCTTGGTCTTTATTCAAAATATTGATTTTGTGTAGCTCACGCCTAGTCAATTTGTCAACCCTCCCGATTGTCAAGGGGTTGGGCTCAACCGCTCTGCCTGGCTAGAATATCTAAAGATAATTTCAAAGGCCACTTATCTAAGTAAAACTCTTTAATTAGTAGGTTGGAGAGAGGTCTCGATCCCATTTAAATTTCAATTAGTTTCTCTATCGTGTATACCCTTTCTTCGTGTATTTTTATGTAATCATCTCAATGTAAAGGAAGCAATATAGGCTTCTCTTTTCATGGTGGTGAGATTGGAGATTTTTCTTATATTCTCTTATATTTTTCATGGGGTCAGCATGAGTGACACCATCACTCCTTCCTCACCCAACTCGATTGGCTTCGCAGCCACCTTCACCGATCTCTCCTCTCTCCGCGACTTGACGGGACTCACACCCAATCTCTACTCCCACATCCAACACGACCGGAAAACCACCTGTCTTCTTCTCACTCTACCTGATTTGATTGGAAATCCCCGCTTTGAATGGATGATATGTCACCAACTCAGCCAACGTGAGGACAGTACTCTTTGTTGTAAATCACTCCTTGTCACCATTAATAGTGATTTCTTCCTCTGGCAGTGGTCAACCATCACTTTAGATTGGTTGGTCTCCTCGTTATGGGAAAGGAGGCTTTATTTTCGCCATCTCGAATGGGTATGGCACGGGCCCTAATTTATGAGCGGAAGCTAAAAGCTTTGGGTGAGGGGCTTGCCTTATGTGTGGCCCATAGCTTTCCCAGGATTGTCGTGGAGTGTGATTCAAACTCAGTTGTTGATATGTTCAATAACGTTAGCAATCCTCATTGAAGCATGTGGTACTGGATTGCCCATGTAGTCCTTGAGGAGAGGTGATCATATCATCATTTCTTACGTCCAAGAGAAGCCAACGGAGTGGCCGATGGCTTGGCTCTATTAGGACGTGTTACTCAACTGAGTAGGGAATTCGTTGCTATTTTTTTAAAAAAAATTTTTAGCTTGTTAGTATACTCACTGTCAGTTCACACTTCACTGTTAGCCACCCCTATGGGGAATTCGTTGCTTGGCCTAGCCTTCCACCCTATATCCAAGGAGCTCTTTTCCTACAACAGGTTAGTTTGGCCAACCTTTTCAAGAGGAACAAACTATAATTGTTTCGGGCCTATTTGTTTTCCTATTTACCACCCTAAATTGTGGTAAATAACTTATTCCCATTGTTTGGAAGATGGGAAATAGAGAGGGTAATTACGCATCAATTTTCGGAATTTACATTTTGAAAAAAGCAGGTGGAAATGAGTGAGTGAAATTTGTGGGTCTCAGCATGATGTATGTGATTGATCCACACCATCTATCTATTTTATCAGATCATTTTAAGGCTTGTACCAAAAAATTAGGTAAATTATAAGCTCAACTGGACCACACTGCATATCATTGACGTCCATTATTGAAATGTGAAGCCATCTGTGGGTTCCACACTGATGTGTATCTGTGATCCAACCTGACCATATGATCACATAGATACAAATGAAGAGAAAACACTAATATCAGCTTGATGCAAAACTTCTATGGCCCACAAGAAGTTTTTAATGGTGAGTGTAAAATCCCCTTGTTTCTTGTGTTGTGGTCCACTTGCACTTTGGATTTGCCTCGAAATGAGTTGTTAAAATGAATGGATGGCTTGGATCATACACATATATCCCCACAAAATTTTGAACTTTTTCCTTAGTATTAGTGTCAAGTCCAATCAAAGGTCACTGTGTGTATGGTCGGTAGCCATATATTTCACATGGAAAATAATGATTATTTATTTACTTCTATTTTCAATTATTAATAAGAAAACAAACACTCAGCATGTTGTTTAGAGATCATTGTGAATAATATTCATTTAAAAAGAGTATGTGTAGGATACTATGAGGTGCTTCGTTGTGTAGTGACCATCATGCAACCATTCTCAATATGCTTTCCATGGAAAATTTTGACCAAAGTAGGCTCGTGGTAATGCTAAACACTCCTAAAAATGAGTACTTAAAATAAATAAGTAAATAAATAAATAAATAAAAGCAATAGCTCCCTAATAACTCTTTCAATTTTTTTAGGATAAAATTGTTGAGCCCAACACGTGATGGCAGGAAGGATTCAAATGGGCTAAATAATGTGAGGCCCACTATGGTGTTTGTGAGAAATTCACATCGTTCACATGTTTTGCCAAATCATTTTATGATATGAGCCCAAAAATAAGGCAGATCCAAAGATTAAGTAGGCCACATAACAAAAGATCGGTGGAGATGCTCATGGTTGAAACATTTATGGGGCTACAGAAGCTTTAGATCAGGCTAATATTTTTATTCTTTAAGTTCATCCCCTTGGTAAGGATGTTATGAGCATTTGGGCCACTTAATGAATGGTTTGTATTGCATATAAACATCATAGTGGAGTATAGAAAAGTTTGAACAATAGCTAACTCATTTCCACTATTTCTAGTCATATGGCCCACTTGAGTTTCATATCTTTCTAATTTTTTGGATTGCTCACAATCCACGTCAACATGATGGGACATGATACTGATTCGGTAGGAGGACCCAACTAGAGATGAATGATCCAGTGGGGCCCACTATGATTATGTATTTTGTCCATGTCATCCATTTTGAAATATCATTTTAGGGTATGAACCAAAAAATGAGGCATATCAAAGGCTCAGTTGGATCATACTATATAAAACAATGAGATTGAATACCTACGATTGAAAACTTCTTAGTGGCCATATAATTTTTGGATGTAACTCATTTTTTGTCCCATGGCATTAAATTAAATTCTAAATTTAAGGGATGAAGTGGATTCAACACATATCCCACGGTGGGCCCCATAACTTTTAACACATGACAACCTTGACCCTTAACACATGATAACCATGATCGAAACCCTTAACACATGACAACCTCGACCCTTAACACATGACAACCATGATTCAGACTTTGACAACCTCGACCCTTAATATATGGCAACCATGATTTAGACCCTGACAACCTCGACCTTTAACACATGACAACTTCAGCCCAGACCCTTGATACATGACAACCTCAACTCTTAACACATGACAACCATTACCCAAACTATTAACACATAACAATCTCGACTCTTAAGAAATGATATATGTTCATTGTCTTCTAAGGCAATACATTATAAAATCCAAATTTAGTATCCTTCATTGTCTTCCATATGAAAAATACAACCATCTATCTCTACCTCAAATTCCTTCCAACAATTACTTCTTCCCACAACAGTAACCATGACCACCCCTTACTATCGACAATCACAAGTGACTTCTACTTACCAGTGCTTCCACCTCTGAGAAATGTGGTCGCCGGAGCAAAAACAACCCTTATTATTTAGGTTGTAAAAATTTTTGGTGGTATCCGTACGTTGGAGAAGTTGATGGCGGTGACTACACACTGCAAAATATATTTAGGGGGCATAAAAAGACACGCTTGAAAAGGAAGAAAAAGAGTCCGACGGAAATAACAAAGGAAGAAGAAAAATGTTTGTGCAGACACTAAGCTCAAACACAAAGATAATCTATCTCAAATTTCTTTTTAAACTCTAAAGAAAGCCATTTAGGACCATTTTTTTTAGAAGTTGATTTTTAAGGCATTCGGCATTATCATGAGCTACTTTGGTCAAAATCTCATTCTTATTAAGAAGTTTATTGGCATCAACAACCACATTTTTTTAACCCCTTGTTATTTTCTTCTATAGAAATTACACTAGGCTAAACAAGCTCGGAGGTTGCGTATCATCCATCACACGATGACAGATTATGAAAGTATTTCTTCCATGCGTTTATACCTTGGGTGTATATGATGGAAACGGATTGGCTACTCCCCTGCCACCAGCCCGGTAGCTGGAGGTCAGTGCTCTGTGGGCCCCACCATGATATGTGTGTTTCATCCATTCCGTTCATCCATTTGTACAAATCATTTTAGGGCTTGTTAACAAAAATGAGAGTGATATAAATCTCATGTGTACCACACCACAGGAAAACAATATTGATTGGACATCCACCGTTAAAATCCTCCTAAGGCCCACTGTACTGTTTATTTGATATCCAATCTGTCGATTAGGCCATACAAGCATTAAGGGAAAAAAACAAATATCAGCTTGATACAAAACTTTTATGCCCCCAAAAGGTTTTTAATGGTCAACGCTCATTCAACACTGTTTCCTATAATGTTGTCCACTTGAGATTTTGGGATATACCTCATCTCTAAAAATAGATGGACGGCATGGATGAAATACATACATCATGGTGGGGCCCACAGAGCACCGACCACCAGCCATTGGCCGGTGGCAGGGTAAGTAGCCAATCCGTTTCCGTATCTTTTGGCCAGTCAAACCGGAAGCAGATTTGCGTCCTGCACTGCCAGGACAATATCAGTCCAGACACGAGCTCTATGGAGCCCGCCATGATGTATGGGTTTTATCTACGCCGTTCATCCATTTTTGGAGATCGTTTCCGGGTATCATCCCAAAAAACGAGGCAGATATAAAGCTAAAGTGGACTACAAAGCGAGGATTGAATGCCCACCATTAAAAAAATCTTGGAGTCCACGGAAGTTTTTGATCAAGCTGAAATTTGTGCTTTCCCTTCATCCAGGTATAGGTGACCTTATGAACAGGTTGGATGGAAAATAAACATCACGGCAGGCCCTAGGAAAGTTTCAACGGTGGTCGTCATTATTACCGCTGCTTCCTGTAGTGTGGTCCACTTGAGCCTTGGCTCTGCCTTATTTTGGGATTCTTTCCTAAAAAGACATGAAAAAAATGGATGAACGGCGTGGATAAACACATACATCATGGTGGGCCCCCACGGAACCCCTGGCTGGACCGATTTCCATCTAGGCGGGGCAGGACGCAATCCGCTTCCAGGCAAACCGGCTTTGTTGACCCAGGTGGGGCCCGCAATCAGGAAACCGCTCCCGGGTTTCTACGGAGCAAGTCACTCTACTTATCCCCATCTTTAAAAGGGCGCCTCTCTCACTCTATACTCCACCCACAGCTTTTGATTTCCAAAACCTTTCGGTGTATAATCTCTCTCTCTCTCTCTCTCTCTCTCTCTCTCTCTCTCTCTCTCCCCTCTTCCATTTTCGATCTCGCGAAAAGAGATGGAGATTCTCCCGTTTCAAATCTACGAGAGCCTGAAGAGATACTGGCGGAGGCGAAGATATCAACGGCTGAATGGAGCCGGGAAGAGGAACGTGCGTGTCGTGAGGCTCGGAGGGAATAGTCGCCGATCATGGAGAGTACGGCCGATTCCTAAACTGAGGATGAAGATCCCGTCGCCAATTAAGATCCTTGCTCGGATCCGGGATGCGTACATGAACGCGATGCTGGGGGTGGCAGGAAATGGCGTGGACGCCTTTGGCGGGAGGAGGGTCCCGAAGGCGCGGGTCCCTTCGGCCAAAGCTGGGGATTTTGAGAGCCGTTTGCTTTTCGAAATCTGCAAGTCGATTGCTGCTTCAAGGCAGTTAGCCGCCGTTTGATGGAAGAATTTGAGTTGATATCCACTCTTACGCGACCGATAAAAAGGCCCTTTTTTCTACCTTTTGTAATAAAATAGTATAGCGTTGTACTGTTGAATTACCAAAAACAAGAAAGGAGGGCGCGCTATGTCGGAATGGGCGTAAATGATCCTTTTGAATTTTATTTTTTTTAATGGGTTTTCTTTTCTTTCTTACGGCTTTTTATGATAATTATTATTATTTGAATGGTTGCTTTGGAAAGGATGGTCTGAATATGTCAGTGGACCGTGTTCTGTTGAAGTTTGTAAATGGACGGATCACATCTTTTCAAGGCAATTGGATCAAGAAATCCCTACCAAGTCTAGCAACAGGCGAGCCAGGGTTTGGCTCAGGCCTGGATTTTCTACTGGTGGGTCTGGTCTATTCAAAATTTGATTTTGTGGGAAGTGGACTGGCTGGTGTACGCACACCATCCATCTCAGTGGTGTGTAATAGCGTCAGAAGACAAGCCCACCGGAAGCGGATTGGCTGGTGTACCTCCAGCCATATAGCTGCTGTATGGACGTAAGCAAGCTCTTTAGGTCTGATCATGAGGTATGTGTTATATCTAAACCGTCCATCTATTTGGTGAGCTCTTCTTAAGATTTTAGACGGAAAATAAGACAGATTTAACTATCAAGCGGACCACACTGCAAAAATCAGTGGAGGATTGAACGTCTACCATTGAAACCCTTTTTGGGGTCATAGAAATTTTGGATCAATATGAAATTTGTTTTTTTTCTTCATTCAGGTCTTTGTGACCTTATGAACAGATTAGATGTAAAATAAACATTATGGTGGGCCTTAAAAATTATTTAACGGTAAAAAATTATTATCTCCGCTGCTATTTATGGTGTGGTCTATATGATCTTTGGATATGATTCATTTTTTGGGTAATGCTCTAAAATGATATTTAAAAATAGATGAACGGTGTAGATATAATAAATACATCACTGTGTGGCCCATGTAATTTAATCTCTTTTGAACCGTTCCTTCAACTCGGAGCTCGGGGAGCGCTTGCTCGTCTTCGCACAACCGTACCTACAGCAGCAATATAGCTGGTGTGTAGTGCACCGGCCAATCGACGTACGTACAGAAGCAATATAGCTGGTGTGTGGTGCATCAGCCAATCCGCTTCCCTTTGAACCATTCCTACAACTCGGATAGCTCGAGGGAAAGCAGATAGCTGGTGTATTAACTGTATGTGTTACATTCAAACCATTCGTACATTTGGTGAGCTCGTCTTAAGGCTTGAGATGATGATTAAGATGGATGTAAGTATCAAGTGGATCACACTGCAAAAAACAGTAAAAGATTGGACACATGTTTTAGATCAATATGAAATTTGTTTTTCTTTTTAATTCAGGTCTTTGTGACCCTCTGAACAAATTGGATGTAAAATAAATGTTATGGTTGGCTTTAAAAATTATTTACAAGTGAAAATCATTATCTCCACTACTATTCATACAAGTCCGCAGACTCGGACTAAATGCCTCGGGCCACCAAAGGATGTGTCAAATCCGAGGAGTTATTCGCTAGACCGAGGCAAAGGTTGAGTCGGCCCCGACGGGTCGGTAGGGTCGTCAATGTCTCGGGCATGCTTCGGGCGGACCTCTTTATCGGATCGACCGTCACAAGATAAAGCCGCACTCCGGATGTCTTGGGATAAGATTCCCGATCCCGAAGCTCACGGGATCGGATGAAGGCATGAGACGGGCACGATCCTGTTTCCGTGATCCCAGGAGAAGATTCCGTGATCCCAGGAGAAGATCTCGCGCACAATACCAGGAAGAGAATCCTCGTACGATTAAATGCCCCAGCAGCTATAAAAGAAGGGGGGGCCCTCACCTTGAGAGGTACGAAAAACAAATTCCTCCAAAAGACTTTTCAATACTTTAAGACCCCGAGTCCAGGCCTGACTTTGGCATCGGAGGGTCCCCTGCGCTAGCCAGGGTCTCCTTTGTCCTTTTTCTGTGCAGGCATACAAGGATCCAGGAGGACGAACCAGATAATTGCATCAACAGTTTGGCGCCGTCTGTGGGAACGTGCAAAAAGCCATCCCGTACCTCTATATTGAGTCCAATGGTGATGACTAGAAGGACGGTCCCAGAAGAAGATTTGAATGAGAACGCGATTACAGGGCCACCCGGTCCAATCGCCGTTCCCCTACAACGCACCTAACAACCGCCGACGAGGGGCGACCGGAACAAGCAACAATCCGGGTCGCGACGATGGGCGGTTGGACAAGGAGGTTCAAGAAATCCGTCGATATGAATACGATGAAACAGATGCTGGAACGAATGTACAGCAGCAAATGCAACCACTCCCGCATCCTCAAGGGGAGACGGCGCACGTGCCGACGGCGGCGGTTGATCCTCAACCTTACGCGCCGGTCCTTCCGGCCGAGCCAACCCCAAGGCGGGTCAGAACCATCTCCAGCTAGCGTCACCATCCCTCCCCCCGACTGATCTTCGGCACGAAATAGAACGAAGAAGGCGCAATCGCCCTTCCATGGAAGGCACGGCAGAAAGCAGCGAACCTTGGAAAGCCGACATTCAAAATTTCAAAAAAGAAGTGCGGGAAGAGATGGCAAAAGAGATGGCAGACATAAAGCACGGCCGGAATGTATATTCAACCGGGTCCGAAGCGAAAGCGTCCCCCTTTGTGGACTCGGTAATGAAAGCCCGATTGCCCGAGAGGTTTCGATTACCTCAAATCACTCCTTTCACCGGCAAGACTGACCCGACCGAGCATATTGAGTGCTTCAGAACCTATATGGAACTCCATGATGCCTCGGATGCAGTAATGTGTCGGGCCTTTTCTCTTACATTGACTGATGTAGCTCGACTGTGGTTCAAACAGCTGAAGCCAAAATCCATCAGTTCATTCGTTGAGCTAAGCAACGCCTTCCTCACCAACTTCATCGGCGGAAAGAAAAAATTAAAGCCCCCTGCACATCTGAATAACCTAGTTAAGAAGCAGGGAGAGCTATTGAAAGATTACATCAAGCGTTTTAATTTCGAATCCCTTCAAGTTCGTAAACATTATGAAGAAACGGTACTCAATGCACTCATGCTAGGAGTTAGGGATTAGCCATTCCTGGCATCTCTAGACAAAACTCCGCCCGATACTCGGCAGAATTTATGTCACGGTCCGATAAATATGCCAACGCCGAGGAAGCGCGAATCTGCGTGAAACCAAAACCTCGGCCAAAGAGTCGGCCAAAAGGGAAGCGACCGGGGGAAGGAAACGCAAAGAGGATCAAGCACGTGACGAGCGAAGGTCAGAAAACGGCCGGATCGAAAATTTTCCACATATACTCCCTGAATAAGACTCGGGAAGAGGTACGATGGAAATAAAAACGAAGGTGTCCAGATGACCCGGTAAGCTCAGGAGTAATCCTAATCGGCGGGATAAGGATAAATCTGTCATTATCATCGCGATCACGGGCATAACACAAGTGATTGCCGTCACTTAAAAGAAGAGATCGAAAGACTCATAAAAGACGGCCGACTCAGAGAACATATGGTCAAAGCTGGGGCATCTGAGGCGCGCCCGACCGAGAGTCAGCCTATGGAAGAAATCCGGACGATTATCGGCGGTCCACAATGTGGGGGCGACTCAAACAACGCGCGAAGGAATCACGTACGAAAACTTATCAGCCTCAGTTCGAGCTCATGATTATAGATCGGCCATCAAAGGAGAAGAAAAGAGAAAGATATTGCATCTCGTTCACAGAAGAAGATGCCCGAGGCATCTATCACCCCCACGATGACGCATTGATTGTCACCCTGACTATCGCTAACCGAAAGGTGTTTCGTATACTAGTCGATACGGGGTCATCTGCAGACGTGTTATTTACCCAGGCGTTCGACAAAATGGGGATCGAACGATCCACACTGCGCCCAGTTCGGACCCCGTTGATCGGTTTTTCCGGAGGACAGGTACTGCCTGAAGGAACTGTCTCATTACCACTCACTGCTGGCAATGCTCCACATCAGACGACGATGATGATTGACTTCCTGGTCGTCGATCAACCCTCGGTATACAATGCGATACTCGGCCGACCTTCATTGAGTCTCCTCCAGGCAGTGGTATCCACATACCATCTTACAATGAAATTCCCGACCGAGTCAGGAGTCGGAATTGTTAAGGGAGACCAGCAAGACGCAAGGCGATGTTACATGATAGCTGTAAAAGGAGCCGCCGACAAGATTCCGACCAACATATTAACAATCGAATCGTTGGACCCTCGGGGCGAGAATTATGAACGAGGACAGCCGGTCGAAGATCTTGTCTCAATCGCCTTAGTCGAAACAGATGGATCCAAGACAGTGCGAATTGGCTCATCTCTGCAGTCCCCTTTGAGAGAAAAGCTGATCGCCTTGCTCCGAGAGTACGCCGACGTATTCGCTTGGAATCATGAAGATATGCAAGGGATCGACCCCTCCGTGGTGACTCACCGTCTTAACGTCGATCCGTCATATCGACCGATCCGACAGAAGCGACGACCTCTTGTCCCTGATCGTTACTGCATCATCGAGAAATAAGTCAACAAACTACTACAGGCTAATTTCATAGAAGAAATACACTATCCAGTGGGTCGCGAATGTCGTGCTTGTGAAGAAGTCCAACGGGAAATGGCGAGTCTGTATTGATTATACCGACTTGAATAAAGCCTGCCCCAAAGATAGCTTTCCGCTTCCGAGGATAGACCAGCTAGTAGATAGTACAGCCGGACATGAGCTCCTTAGCTTCATGGATGCTTATTCGGGATATAATCAAATTGTAATGCATCAAACAGATAAATCAAAAACTACCTTTGTCACCGACAAAGGCCTTTATTGTTACCGAGTGATGCCATTTGGTCTGAAGAATGCCGGTGCAACTTATCAAAGGTTAGTTAACAAAATTTTTGCTCGACTTATAGGCCGAACCATGGAGGTATACATCGACGACATGCTTGTCAAGAGCATACACGCGGCGGATCATGTGAATGATTTGGAAGAAATGTTTCTAATCCTACGGAAGTTCCGGATGAAGCTGAATCCAAGTAAATGTGCTTTTGGAGTAGGCTCCGGAAAATTCCTCGGTTTCTTAGTCAGTCAGCGAGGAATAGAGGCAAACCCTGAGAAGATAAAGGCTCTGATTGATATGGAATCCCCCAAAACCATTAAGGACGTCCAAAGATTGGCCGGACGAGTCGCAACACTCAATCGGTTCCAGAGCTACGGATAAATGTCTCCCTTTCTTCAATCAATTGAAAGGGAGACAAGCGATGGGTTGGACGGAAGAGTGTGAAGCAGCATTCCAGCAATTAAAATCATATCTCGGTTCTGCACCTCTCTTATCAAAACCCGAACCAGGGGAGTCGTTGCTCCTCTACCTAGCCGTGTCCGAGGCAGCTGTTAGCTCGGCTTTGATACGAGAATCTGAAGGAAAGCAGCTGCCGGTTTACTATGTCAGCAAAGCATTACTGCCGGCAGAAACAAGATACCCAAGCTTGGAGAAAGTTGCCTTGGCTTTAATAACTTCATCTCGGCGGCTTAGGCCGTATTTCCATGCCCACACCATCATTGTAATGACCGACCTTCCGCTTCGCCAGGTACTGCAGAAACTTCCTGCCGACTCACCAAATGGGCTATCGAGCTGAGTGAGTTTGATATTCAATACCGACCAAAGGCAGCAATCAAAGGGCAAGCCGTAGCTGATTTTATCGCCGAAGGAACACCTTCAACCGAACTCTCAGTGAACGATACGCCGAAGGTCGATGCAGTGCCCGCCTCGACCGCTTCCCCTTGCCCTATTCCATGGAATCCTGTATGTCGACGGTTCTTCCAACTCGAAGGCCGGTGGGGCTGGGGTTGTGCTGGAAACCCCCAACACCTATATACAGTATGCCTTACGAATTGGATTTCAAGCGTCGAACAATACTGGCGGAATATGAAGCGTTGCTACTCGGCCTCCGACTCGCCGCTAGCATGGAGTCACGCACCTAAGCGTTTTCAGCGACTCTCAGTTGGTTGTTAACCAAGTTACCGGTGTATACCAGACACGGAAAGACCGGCTAAGGGCTTACATGGAGAAAGCGAAAGAACTTATCAACAGATTTCAATTCTGTCGTGTAACTCGGATACCTCGTGCGGAAAACAGCAAAGCCGATTTGCTAGCAAAGCTCGCCTCGGCCGAAGAAGACGATATACCCAGGTCCGTCCCTGTCGAATACGTCGATAAACCAAGTATAGACGAGCCAATTAGCGAGGCCGTCAATACAATCGACTCGGAACCATCCTGGATTGATCCAATCCGCCAATTCCTTGACGAAGGAAAGTTGCCAGAAGATCGCACCGAGGCCCGACGAATTAGGATCCGAGCTTCCCGTTACACCATACTCAACGGGACCCTTTATAAGAAAGGATACTACGCCCCGTTGCTGCGGTGCCTCAAACCCAGCGAGGCAAACTATGTGTTACGGGAAATTCATGAAGGAATCTGCGGAAACCACTCTGGAGGGCGATCCCTCGCCTACAAGGTCTTACGACAGGGATACTACTGGCCCACTATCCAACATGACGCTCGTGAGCTCGTTCAAAAATGCGACAGATGCCAACGGTTTGCGGCAATTCCGAGGCAAGCACCCGAGGCACTGACGCCGATGACTGGTCCCTGGCCTTTCGCACAATGGGGCATCGACCTCATAGGACCGCTCCCTATGGGAAAAGGGCAGACCAAGTTTGCTGTGGTAGCAGTGGACTATTTTACGAAGTGGGCCGAGGCAGAACCATTAGCCAGAATAACCGAGCAGAAGATCACCGAGTTTGTATGGAAAAACATTATCTGCCGATTCGGAGTACCCCGTACCATTGTCACAGACAATGGAAGGCAATTTGATAATAGGAGCTTTCGTGAGATGTGCAAGAACCTCGGGATCAGGAATATTTATTCATCACCGCATCACCCTCAAACCAACGGACAAGTCGAGGCAGTTAACAAGATTATCAAGCAACATCTTCGGACCAAGCTTGGCCGGGCCAAAGGAGCATGGGCCGAAGAGCTCCCGAAAATTCTTTGGGCTTACCGAACTACAACACGAACGGCCACAGGAGAAACTCCGTTTTCACTCGCTTACGGCTCGGAAGCAGTCACTCCCGTCGAAATCGGATTACCTTCGGCTCGAATCACCTTATTCAATGCAGAAGAGAATGAAGAACTCCTTGCACTCGGACTCGACCTTCTGGACGAACAAAGGGAAAGGGCGAGGCTGCGCACGGAGGCTCGACAACGACAAGTGACTCGGTTCTACAATACCCGAGTTAAGATTAGAAGATTCCGAAGGGGAGATATGGTTCTTCGGAAAGTGTTTTCCAACACTAAGGAGTTTGGGTCGGGTACACTGGGACCCAATTGGGAAGGACCCTATATCGTCTCGGGCACCATTAGACCAGGAACATATCGGCTGGAAGACCTAAACGGACAGTCATTGCCTCATCCATGGAACGCTGAACACCTCAAGGTCTACTATCCTTAGCTTACTATTTGATGTTTAAAGACATGCTTTTTCATTCGTCCGAATACGTGTAAGTACAAAAGCAACCGAATACATCGGAGCAAAAAAATATTTACATATAAAAAAAAAAACCAAAGTCTTCAGCGGCGGCGTCCGGATTCTCGGACTCTGAGGCTGCCCCGCCTTCGATTTCTGAAAGGTCAAGGTCAGGAAAAGACTTCTTTATATCCTTGACGCATTCCAGATATCCGCTCTGGAACAGGCGATCCCTCTCGTCCTCAAACTCGGCCGACTCAAGGAATGCTTGGACGGCTTGGTCCCTAGCCGTCTCGGCCTCCCGAGTCTTCTCCTCGGCCTGTTGAATGCGCTCCGCCGCCTCAAGCTTAGCCCGAGCTAAGTCATCCGCGCACGAAGCATGGACTGCCAGAACTCGCTGATTCTCCTCTTCGGCTTTGGAGAGTCGAACCAGTGCCTGAGCGACCTCTGCCTTCGCTTCGTCCAGGGCCCTTCTGGAAGAAGCCGCCTCTGCCCTCGCGTCTTCGGCAGCTTTCCGAGCAAGGGACGCCTCGCCTGTCAGGACGCCGACCCGGATCTCGGCCTCAGACAGAAGAGCCTGCAGCCGATGAGTTGAGGATAGCTCCTTGCTGGCCTTGATTAAGCAAGGAGCGAGTTCAAAAAGCATCCGGGCAGCGTGGCTGACGGTCTGCGACGACGGGGCGTTGTAGAGTTTCACGAACTCTCTTTCACACCCATGGGCCAGGGCCCAAGGAACCATCCCCGACACCACTTGCTGCAGGATTGACGGCCCCTCCTGGTTCGTCTCTTCCCCTCGGGAGGACGCAGTCCTCGTCTCTTCCTCTCCCCTTGAGGTCGCGGCCCCGGTCTCTTCTTCCCGACTCGGCACCGTCGTCTCAACGCGCGCCGAGTCAGGTGCCGCCTGAGGATCCGAAGGCGCCTGAGGATCCGAAGCAGCAATCGCCGTCTCTTCCGCCCTTTCGTCCGGGTCGGGAATCACGACGACCGGAGGGGCAGAAGAGCTCGCTGGCTCTTTCTCCTTCCGCGGCACCCTCTGCCTCTTCGGTGGCCGAGGCTCTGAAAGAAGAACTGACCGCGGAGGGGCCTTCAACTTCGTGACTGGTCTAAGGGCAGGACGAGCTCCAGTCATCTCCGGTTCGGGGACAATCCTTAGGTTGGGACGAGCTTCGGGCAGATCTGCAAAAACAAAAAAAGGAGGGGGAGAGTAAGGCGAAGTAAGTCGGTGGAAATTTGGAAAATTCAGAAGATTCGTTCTTAATTACCTGTAACTTCCGAGTCCAGACCTGCAAGGTGAAGGCGCTCCGGCTGTAGAAGCACCTTCCAAGACCTGTCCCTCGGATCCAACGACTTCAACTCTTTGATCCGAGCCGAGCTTCGGCTTCTTCTTCGGAATATCTGTCAAACATAAGTTCGTCAGCTTCAGGGTATTATAAATAAAATAAAAATAATAATAAAAAAAAAACCCAAGTCACCTGCTCTTTGGAAAGTCCGAGGGACACGAGCCTCGTGGGACCCGGACTCATCCGTCTCCCAGCGACCACATGCCCAAAACCAACGCTCTCTCCAGTGTTTGTTGGAAGTGGGAGGGTCGGTTATCAGGGAACCGCCTCCGCCTCGCCAAGCAGCGAAGACGTAGAAGCCGGGGTAGTTCGGATTTACCCGCACCTGATACAGGTGGAGAAATTCGTCGACTGTAAGTGGTGGCTGTTCCATCTCAGCCCACAACACTGCACATCTGAGTAAGTTCCTCCACCCATTCGGGACTATCTGCCCGGGGCAATCCGTATGCGAGATAAAACTCCCCGGACGATGGTCTGAAGCGACGCAAGCCGCACTGCATCGATACTTGGTAAATTACGACTGCCCCAGCAGTGATCTGGCAGGTCATTCGGGCGAGGAAGATACGTGATGACCGACTCGGGATATGATACCCGACTCGACTTCTGTCCAAGTCCGCCTCAGTCCAGACTGAAGGAACCGGACCGCTTAAATCTTCCCCGATTCTTCCCCTTCGGACTCGGCTGCGCCGATTCATCGGCAGAAGCTGGGTCGGGGTTCCTCCGATTAAAATTTCATCTTCTTCCTCTTCATCTTCCTCCATGTCCCTTGGTAAGTTGGGCCTCCCCGGGCGGGTTAATAAGGATGACCCGCCACGGGAAGGAACGACGGAAGCAGGGCGCTCCGCCTGATCGTCGGTGACTCTCTCAGGCATACAAGCAGCGTTGGCATCCACTGCTATCTCCGTTAGTAAAGAGGGCGATTCCGCAACGTTCCAAAAACGTTGCGCTTCGCCTTCGTCTCCGGAAACTCCCACCTGGGGGCTTTGAGAACTCCTATCCGCCATTATTATTATGTAATAAAGAGGAAGGAGAAACTCACCGGAGAGAAAGGAACAGTGGCGGAAAGAAGTGCCGACGATAAAGAGAGAAGAAAGGAAGGAGATGAAAGGCTACGCAAATCCCAGAGAAAACGTAGAGCGAGAATGGCAAGAGCAGTAAAAGTTCGAAGTGCGGGACCCCTGACGTTTTATAAGGTCGCCCTACGGCGGAGACATTAATGGGGAAATGATTCGACGCCTGCATCGATTCCCCCACTCGACACGTGGAGCACGCCGACTAGCAACAATAATAGCTTTACTACGTGTCCAATCCTCATTGGCGGGACCTGCGATTTGATAGCTGACGGCGCATACGATGTCAGAAGCTGAACCGTCCCCATCAAAGGTCTCAATGAATGCGCTTAACGACTACTTCTCGTCTCGGACTAAGTTATGAACCGACTCAGCACTCGCTACTCCTCAGTGTCATATGAAAACACTCGGAGTAAGGGGGTTGTCTTGTTGGGGACAAAACATACAAGTCCGCAGACTCGGACTAAATGCCTCGGGCCACCAAAGGATGTGTCAAATCCGAGGAGTTATTCGCTAGACCGAGGCAAAGGTTGAGTCGGCCCCGACGGGTCGGTAGGGTCGTCAGTGTCTCGGGCATGCTTCGGGCGGACCTCTTTATCGGATCGACCGTCACAAGATAAAGCCGCACTCCGGATGTCTTGGGATAAGATTCCCGATCCCGAAGCTCACGGGATCGGATGAAGGCATGAGACGGGCACGATCCTGTTTCCGTGATCCCAGGAGAAGATTCCGTGATCCCAGGAGAAGATCTCGCGCACAATACCAGGAAGAGAATCCTCGTACGATTAAATGCCCCAGCAGCTATAAAAGAAGGGGGGGCCCTCACCTTGAGAGGTACGAAAAACAAATTCCTCCAAAAGACTTTTCAATACTTTAAGACCCCGAGTCCAGGCCTGACTTTGGCATCGGAGGGTCCCCTGCGCTAGCCAGGGTCTCCTTTGTGTTATGGTTGGCTTTAAAAATTATTTACAAGTGAAAATCATTATCTCCACTACTATTTGTGATGTAGTACAGATGATTTTGGATATAATTCTTTTTTTGAATAATCCTCTAAAACGATTTCTAAAAATGGATAAACAGTAGAGATATAATAAATACATTACTGTAGGGCCATGTAACTTTGATCTTGAGGAGCGTCAGTGCTCGTCGCATGACACACGTACACAGCAACTATATGGCTGGCGTGAGGTACACCAGCCTATCGGAAACGGATTGGCGAGTCCCCCTGCCACCGGCCCCTTGGCTGGTGGTCGGTGCTCTGCGGACCCACCATGATGTGTGTTTAATCCAAATCATTCATCCATTTTTAAAGATCATTGTAGGACTCGATCCCAAAGATGAGAAGGAGATAAATCTCAGGTGGATCACACCACAGGAAAACAATAGTGGTTGGATATCTACAATTAAAATCCTTCCAAGGCCCAATGTACTGTTTATTTGAAATCCAATCTGTTGATTAGGTCCTACAGGTCCAGATGAATGGAAAAAACAAAGATCAGATTGATCCAAAACTTTTATGGTTCCCAAAAGGTTTGTAATGGTCTACGCTCATTCAACACTGTTTTCTGTAATGTGTTTCACTTGAGATTTGGATATACCTCAATTTTTGTTTCATACCATAAAATGATCTGGAAAAATAGATGGACGGCATGGATGAAACACAGACATCATAATGGGCCCACAGAGCACCGACCACCACCATTGGCTGGTGGCAGGGGAGTAGCCAATCCGCTTTCAGCTCGAGGACCGTCGCAGCTATATAACTGCTGTGTCGTACATCAGCCAATCCGCTTCCGAGCCCACCAGTCCTCGGGCTCGGAATGTACAAACCGTAAATTAGATCAAGGTTACATGGGACTCGCAATGATGTACTTATTATATCCAAACCGCCCATCCACATGGCAAGATCATTTTCTAGCATGGACCCAAAAATGACACATATCCAAATCTTAAGTGGACCATACCACAAATAACAGTGAAGACAATGATTTCCATCATTATAATATTCATATGCCAATCATAATGTATATTTTCAATCCAATATGTTAGTAAAATCACAACAACCACATGAAAGAGAAAAACCAAATATCATATTAATCCAAAACTTCTATGAACCCAAGAAAGTTTCAATGGTACACGTTCAATCCCTCACAACTTTCTGCAGTGTGCCCCTTTGATGTATAGATTTGTCTTATTTTATGAGCTCAAGTTATCACACCAAATGAATGAATTGTTTGGATATAACACATGCATTTTGGTGGGGCTACATAAACTTTGTTGTCACGCCCCAAAATTCGAGTACAGAGTGTGCACCCTCAAACCCGAGTTTCGGCCCATAACACGTACACTGAATGTACTATTTTCATTCAATTATACAATTATTCATTTACCTACTAGCTCTACCATAGATTTACATTCTATTCATACTCAACAACATTTCAAAAATAAGAAACGATCATTTATTCCAATAATTAATCATAAACATAACTAAGAACCTTCTCAATTGGGATCTTATGAAATGAAGTAAACATATACGACAACTTGTAAGAATTAATTTACAATCTAAGAAAATTAAATATAATTAAAGTAAAAATATCATGACTAGTCTAAGGCTGCAACTTCTTCTTTTGTCAAGTAGCGTCACGTGTCCCTTAAGTCCTTTCTGGTTTGACCACATATTCCTATTTTTGAGCCACCAGCCCACCCTTATTCACATCTGTACGTTTTTTCCATCAATAAAAAATATAAGTTGGCCAGGCTTAGTGATATAACCCAGCATGGTTCATAATCATATCAATTAAAAGAATACAAAAATACATGTACAATGATATAAAATGGAGTATGAATGCATCAGATGGGGTGATCGTCCATCTACTTGGGTTGGAAGTCATCAACCCGCATCCACCCGTTGGGTAGGCTTCCACCTTTCGGTAGGCTTGGGTATAGCCCGCATCTGGTAACGCTCTACCAGGATCGACATTTCTTCTAGAGAGGGCCCCTAGGATCGACCATGCATTATGTAATGCAATGAATGAGGGATGATATATAAATGCATATTTTTCATACTTGGCATAGTTGTCTCGATTAAAATATTCACATATAAATTTATCATACAATTATCATATCAAAATATTCAAACCAGTACATCAATCAAACAATCACAATAATTTATTTTAATTTTAATGAATTATGAGACAAGTTGGGTTACTCACCTAAGTCTGGTAGTGTAAAATCCACAGGGTAATTATGTTGGTTTGAATTCAGAAATCCTATCAGTTATATCAACAACATTATTATTCATATGTTTTTATTACATGGTGCGGCCCACCTCTGATTAACATCCTAGGTGCCCAGATCCAAAATAATCAAATAATTAAAATTTCTATTCTATTTTTTTTCTTTTTTAATATTATAAAATTTAATGATAATTACTTGATCGGGGTGATCCATCGGATAGTCAGATCATTCAGATTCTTGAGGTATTATCATGTTTTGCCTCTACACATTAGATGAATGGTGTGGATCTAACCACACATACACCGATGGCCCATCTCGACCTTCTATGCCAAGTGATACCAACACTTGCGCAAAAATCTAAGATTCATTTATTAAACACTTTTAGATCTGACTAATGTGGCCTATCTGATTGTTAGATTGATCTAAAAATTATGGCCCTTGTATATTTTGGCCTTAAGAATCATATGATTCGTACAGATCTACCTTAACACAATCAGATTCCATCCATTTAATTTATTCCTAAAATATTACTAATTAGACCAAAATTATAAAAACATCACTTTATTAAAATTGACTCTACACACTTATACAATGATAGTGTGGATGATCCACGCCATCCATTGTATAGATCAAAAAGAAATTAACAACATAATAAAAAGTTAAAAAGATTTAACGATTAGAACTTATCCTGAATTTGAATTTTTTTATGATATTTAATAAAAAATTTATTATGACCACTTCAAGAATCAATCCCTAAACCTCTCTCTCAACTAAGAATTTCGCTACCACCTCAACTATTGACTTGTTTTTATTTTTTATTTAAAAATAAAATCTTTAAATATTTAATTTAGTTTTTTAATAATGTACCAAAATTTAGGGTTGTTAAATTGGTGACATCAATACACCACAGAACTTAGGTGGTGTGTAGTACACCAGCAGGGGATGGGCTCGGCAAAGTGCATTCTGCTATAATATCTACAAATAATTTATGGGTCACTTATCTAAAACTCGCATCATTATTCTTTGAAGTAGATTGAATCAACCAACTTAGTAATCGGTAGAATTTACCATGGACTTGGATGGGAGGAGGCGCGTTCACATGGCATAGTTTCATGGGCCCTACCATGATGTATGTGTTACATCGACACCATCCATCCACCTTGTGAGATCATTTTATGGAAATAGACAAAAAAGTATGCACCACATACAAAATGGAAATTGACCACATCACATAAAGCAGTTAATATTGAATGCTCCGTTGAAAACTTACTACAACCCACGGCAATGTTAGATGAAGCTGACATTTGAGGTGGATCCTTACTCTTGCTCCGGTGGTAAACTCTTCGGAAAACCAACACCAGGTCAAGGGTTCGAGTATCCATAGGTGGTGAAATCCCACCACGGCATAAGTGTGTGTGTGTGTGTCTATATATATATATATATATATATATATATATATATATATATATATATATATATATATATATATATATATATATATATATATATATATATATATATAAATGATTTGAGGTCCATGCTCTAAAATGATATTACAAAATGGATGGAAAGTGTTGATATAACACATTTAAGGAAAGTTATATATACATGTGTCTATGCATATGAAAAATATAGGGAGAATTGTATTAGTGTTACATACAGCTTTACTTCATACTATTGTGGTAGTGATAATCATTACCCATTTACATAATATTACATTATATTATTACAACAATTGTTAAAACCAACACTGCAAAATAAGAATTAATCATATGGTTAGAGTGAGATATCAATTCCTTTTGAGTCCATTTGGTTGTTATTTTTTTATAATTAATGTAAATATAGTGTAAATGAGTAATTATTATTCACACTCGTAATTTATTTCAGCTGCCTCCACTTGACCTTGACAGCTACACATGTTTAGTACCCTTTGATGCTAAAACCGAGGAAAGAAAACACCATATCACACAAATTTGTGCAACCTACTTTTATATGTCTTATCTATACTATCTATCCTTTTACCTACTCATTTTAGGGCGTGAGCCAGAAACGAGGTAAATCAAAAGCTCAAGTGGACCTTACCATAGGAAACAGGGAGAATTAAATGACTACTTTTGATAGCTTCTTAGAGACTATAAAAGTTTTGGATCAAGCTGATATTTGTGTTTTGACTTTCATCTATGTCTATGTGACCTTACAAACGGGTTGGGGGCCCATTTCAACTTTCAATGGTAGGGTCATTATCTCCACTATTTTCTATGTTGTTTTCCACTTGAGCTGTGTATCTGCCTCAATTTTTTGGCTAATGCTCTAAAATGAGCAGATAAATCGGATAGACAGTGTGGATCGGACACATACATGGAATGGTGGGCCCCATAGATTTTACAGGTGCAATCCCTGTCTAATTTTGATGTATTTATGTCACGGTTTTTGAGGAATAATTAATCTGCTATTTTCCTATGTTTCAAACATTATTAACAATTAATCATTACTAATTTACAATGTATATGCAATGTAAAAGGAAAAACGAACATCTTAAGGAGTGTTTGGATGGGTGGAGATAGTAGGCTACAATGTAGTAGAATGCTACCATCATTTCACCAAATTGATTTGATCCACACCTCCCCAATCTTCTCTATTGCTCGAATCAATCGCTAGTGTGATCTGATTGCAATGTTGTGATCAGCAGCACCACCGCTTGCCACCACTGCCACATGTAGTCCGGTATCGTCTATAACGCTAGCTGGTCTGACCAACCCTCACCGTTGATTCTGCTAGATCCTCTAGCCAAATGAATCAGCCAGCATGATGACAGTCCTACTCGAATTGGCTACAGTGATGATAGTCCTCCTCCCAAACGAATTAGCTAGTGGAGAACAGTTCCCCAGCCAAGCAACTCGGCCAACATGAGGACAGTCCTCTTTGTTGTTTCTCACTCCTTGTCACCACCAATTGTGATTTCTCCCTTAGATCAGATGGTTTCCTTCTTTAGCATCCCTATTGGCCACGCTTTAGTGCCTAATAACATGTTCAATTCATTCTCAGTGAAGTCATTTCCCCCTAACAATTTTTTCTTCTTTATTATTTATGGCGTAATCCGTGTCTTCAAGAAAAATGGTTTCTTCTCATTCTTCATCAATTCTTCTGCCTAACATCACTAACTCAGTGTCGGTGACGTTGGGCGACCACAATTAGCAATTGTAGCAAAGCTAATTCATTCCCCTTTTGTGGAAGAATAAATAAGTAGGGTATATGATGTCAATGGGAATCGTACATGTCCTGAATAGTTTGTTCGTGACGATAATGATATCTCCATCATTGATAATATGGCTTATGCCGACTGGATAATTAAGCGACATTATTTCATTTTTTGAGTTGGACAAGTGCAATGGTGACTATATAGGTTCTAGCTTGCGTCGGACTTTCCACTTCTCAGAAAATTTGGTTGCGTCTTGAATGTCTTTTTTTTTTCGGTCTTGAATGGCTTCATAGTATCCAATCATGGTCGCGCATCGTGCAACTTAAACACCGATTCCAAACTCTCAGAAAAGGCATCCTTTCAATTACAGAGTATTTGAATGAAATGAAAATGATGGAAGATGTCCTGGAACGGAATACCCTACTACTGCTTTCTCACTTATCGTGGTTCACCATGCTCTTCCACCAGATCTAAAGGATGTGGTGGGTCTCAAAATAGTTCTCATAGCAGTGAGAGTGGAGGTCTTGGTGGATATGATGATAGTATAACTTCCTCTAAAGATCTGTCAAATTTGAAATTAGGTCAATTAAGTTGCATTGGATTGTTTGCATCTTCTTGATTTATTTTATCAAGGTCAGCAACCTCCACGCAAACTCCAAGCTATAGCGAAATCTACATAAGGTAATATTATGGGAAATGATAATGTCAGAGTTGGCAATGGTAATGGGTTACTAATTTCTCATGTTCATCATACTTCTTTTCAGCACAGCCACTCAACCCTGTATATGAATAATATTTTACATGTTCTTGCCATGACTAAAAACTTGTTATCTTTGCATTGGTTTGCTAAAAATTACTACTGTCACTTCATTTTTATTGATTTAGATTTTTTTGTGAAGGACACCTAGGTGGGAAATATCCTCTTCTAAGGAGCAGTGGACTTTACCCTTTTCAGCTACATCCTCACTGCAAGAATAAATTGGTCTCTTAGTCATCTGCATTTTTCAGTGCTCATGCCTTCAGTCACATTTGGCAATACTGGGTTGGCCATCTAACTCATCAAGTTCTTCATCACCCTTCATCTGTAATTCCTAATCTTGGTTTTGTTAACTCTTTGTCCATTTTGTTTCTCTTGTCAAGTGTGTAAAAGTTCATGCTTACTATTTAAACCTTCCAATTCTATTTTTCACTATTCTGTAGAACTTGCGCACAAGGTTGTTTGGGGTCCATCATCTATTCTTTCAATTAGTGGTGAATGGTATTATTTTTATTGATTATTTCAGTAGATATTGTTGGTTTTTTTTTTTTCCATTACACTTCAATTTCATGTTTTGTATTTTTTTTTTTTTATCAATTTAAATCACTTGTTGAAGATATGATTGGTCGCAAGATTAAAAACCTTCAATCATATTGTCGTGAAGAATATAACAAGCTCTCACTTTACGAATTATCTCTTACTTCATAATATATCCCACCATCTCTCTTGCTTATTTACACTTGAACAAAATGGTCATGCTGAACGAAGGCATTAACCAGATCCTTTGCTTGTGGAAAACAGGAAAATCCTGTTTGTTGCAATTTGATTGGGCTACATCATCACACACTGCATTTAATGCAGCAGTGCTGACAGCATCATTACTGAAATGGAACAATCATGATGCAGGAAAACATGATTCTCCTGTTTTCCGCAAGCAGATGATCCGGATTCACTGTCGAGACAGCATTAGCTCTCCTGACTTATTCTCAGGTTCCTGACAAACATTGGGTCTCATGGTGGTCTTTCTCATTAATCAACTGCGTACGACAACTTTTGGTTGGAAATCACCATATGAGAAACTCTTTAATTAACAACCTGATTATACTATTTTGCACTATTTTAGAGGTACTAGTTATCCGTTTCTTCAACAAAATTCAGCAGGAAGCTATCTTTTCAGTTGACTAATGTGTGTTCATAGGATATAACTTAAATCATTAGGCTATAAATGCTTAGATTCCATCATAGATCGTGTATATCTGTCCTGACATATTGTGCTTGATGAGAATAGGTTCCTGTTTGCTGAAAAGGATAAATATCCCACCATTCCTGCCTCACAATATAGATCTTCCCTAGTTATCCTTGGTTAAGTACTCCAACCTATAAGATCCAAACTACCACTACTCTACCCATACTAAACATATTGTAGACAGTTGAGTCATCCCAGTTCAATATATCCACTTTCCAGATAGACCTATCTACAACAAATACCTCAATTAAGCCTCCACTCACACGTCCTCCTGTTGGCCCGTCCAACCCCTCTAAAATGTCTGAAAACATTACTACTTCCATTCCATGAAAGCAAGATCCAAGCCTGGCATTTTCAAACCTAAAGTGTTGGTAACCACAAAACACCCTCTACGACTAGCATTGATTTTCCTATTGATTCGGAAAGAACCCACCTGTTATACTCAGGCTGCCAAATTTCTTGAATGGAAAGAAGCCACGGCTTCGGAATTCAATGCATTATAAAAGAATGGAACGTGGTCTCTTGTTTCATCTAGCCAAATCAAAATGTTGTTGGGTGTCGTAGATTTATAAAGTAGGACAAAATGCAGACGGCTCTATTGAATTGTATAAAGCTAGTCTAGTTGCCAACGGCTATCATCAACAACCAGGCATCAACTATTCTGAAATGCTTGGTTATGTACCGCTATCACACAGCTTGTTCTCACTCTTATTGGCAATCATGGTTACTCTATTCGTTAGATGGATGTTCGAAATGCCTTTCTTCATAGTGTTCTCTCTGAAGAAGTTTATATGCATAAACCTCTCAACGTTTTGTTGACCCCTTGCATCCTTCTCATGTCTACAAATTACACAAGGCTATTTTATGGTTTTAAACAAGCTCTGTGTGCGTGGTTTTTATGTTTTATAAATTATCTCCAAGCCTTGGCTATGTGGGGTCCAAAGCTGATAACTCCATCCCTGTATGATGAGTAGATGACTATATTATTCTTTTTCTAATCTGTGGTAATGATATTATAATCACTAATAACAGTAAATCAACCTTTAATTGTCTAATTCGATATACGAATATGGAGGACTTGACCAATTCATTAGTCTGGATTGCAGCTTAAAAACTTTATCTGACTTTTATCTCATTATTGATCTTTTGCACAAGTCCAAGATGGAAGATATACTAACTGTTGAGCTTAATTGACAGTGGTTTCTGATGCCAAATTATCTAGTACAGATGGACATCCAATTGAAGATCCCAACACTATAGCAACATAGTGGATGCTGTAAATCAGTATTTGATGCTTATGTGACCAGATATCGCCTTCGTGATAAATCAAGTTTGTCCACACATGCTGTAATGAATCTTGTGCTACCTTAAGGGAACACTCACTCATTGCCTACTTTTATGGAAAGAATTTCCAACCCTCTTTGCCATTTCAGATTTAGATTAGGCAAGCCATCCAACTGACTGACAGCCACATGTGGATATGGAATATTTTTTGTTCAAACTTAATAACATGGAGTACCAAAAAGTATACTGTTGCTCACGCTAGCACTGATTCTGAATATCAATCTATAGCTCACACAAAAGCAAAGTATCATGGCTGTGATCACTTCTCAAGGACATTAGTGTTTTTCTTTGGTCATCTTATCTTTATACTATGACAATGTAAGTGTTATTTCCTTAGGATCCAATGCTGCATTTCATATTCGAACAAAACATGTTGAAATTGACTATCATATTGTACATGAGAAGGACGTCCATGAAAATCTTAACATCTAGTACATATCCTCACAAGAGCAGATATCTTTACAAAAGGTCTCATCTCTACTCAGTCGGATACTCTTAAGAACAAGCTTCACATCCAAGAAGTGCCGCTTCGCTTAAGGAGGCATATGTGAGGATGTTTATGCATAATTCCAAAGGTGACTTATCCTACTTAGTAAAATAAGTTGACAAATATGTTGACATCCACACCATTCATGACACTTGACTTTAAAATGCCACAACCCTAGTTATTAAAACTATATTTTAGACTCCATATTTTTAAAAACATATATAATTGATCAGATGTTAAAACTCCCGATATTTCAAAAGGTAAGTGAAAACACTCATTTTTTTCAATAAACTAGGATTAACACATTTTTAATAAAAATATTTTATTCAAAGAAAAAAACTGGGGACAATCTAAAAAATAGAGATTGGTGATTACCACTCATTGATAAAATTGAGTGGAAGTTGAAATTTTTTTATAGAGACAGGTATGAGGAATACTTGAAAGGGAAGGATTTTAGAGCGGCAAAGACCACTATTCCATTATCTATAAACATTATTGCTCATATATAAAGATTTTCCAATTATTTTAATTGGAGTATATAACATAACACACATATACACACATATTTAGTGGTTTTTCACTCTATTTTTAGTCCACATCATGTTAAACCCAAACTTTTCATTCACCGATTTTATTTTATTTTTTTTCATTTCCCTTTTTTAACCTTTTTTTTATGATTGATACCAAATTTAACACGAGCATTTCCAGTACTCTTTTTTTCCATTTTTTGTTTTGCTAAATATGCCCACAACAGCACTTAGAATACTTTCATTTGTGTTTTGTTACATTGTATAGCTTGTTTATGTCAAGCAACTCCAAGATATGGATTCGGTATTGACCCGGCGACTGGCTTAAGCAAGTTCTGTTCGTACTCTTGCATTAAAAAACCCACAATATAAAACTAGTTATTTCCATATAAAATCTGTATTTTATTTGCAATAAAAATTTCTAAGCGTTGAGGAGTTCAACTTGAATTTGTGTATAAATAAACATGACTCTCTAAGTTTACTGGGATTTTCAATTCTTAATGCTCATGCTACATGATCTAAAATGGTCTATTGTGTCTCCAAATCCTCCCTAATTAGGAGAATTTAAGAAACTTATATGGTAAATTTATAATAAAAGATCTCAATATAAAGCCTTTTGAAGCTCTCTTCTTGCCTGATATGTATAGGACAAGCGCGTGCGCGTGCACACACACGCAAAAAAGCTTAAATCTCACAAGTCAATATAAATCTCACTCCAATTACACCACAAATCTATGGGGAAAGATCTCAATATAAAAACTTTTTTCATGCTCTCTTCTTATCTAATTTGTTAGGGGATTACTGTTGTATTTGATGTTTTAAATCTAATCAGATTATACCCAGATTTTTTGTGCAACTGCGAAAGGACGGAATTTGTTTCCTATTTCGTTTATGATTATTTTCAATTTTGTTTAGAATTCTTCCTAAAACTATATATATGGGTGTAAACGGGATTATGAGGTATTCTTCTAAGGGTTTTTAAAGGGGTTTTAAGGTTAAGAAAGGGTGTATTAAGAGTGAGATTTGAGCTTATTCGAATTGGGTAATTTCTCTCTCTTTGTAATTTTTATTTTCATAGTGAAGATCTTTCGCTTTGTGCCGTGGTTTTTTTCTGCAAGTATTTTTCACGTTAAATCTGCGTATTCTCTTGTGTGTGCTTGGTGCCATTAGATTGTTATCCTGGATCTAGATTTGTATGATTCCCTAAAATCCTGACAATAACTACAAAGAGAGAGAGAGAGAGAGAGAACAAAATACATTAGTCTTTCTTACATTTTAAATTAGCCTAACGGAGCCGCATTGATTCGTCATGTCATCTATTTTCATCTCAGGATTTAAAATGATGAGCCCAAGCATTAAAAAAAGAAAAAGAAAAAGAAAAAAAAAAAAAAACTCTTGATGGTCCATGAAATCCATCAAGGAAGGCGCACATGGGATTTCTCTCCGACAGTACTTTAGGCTGTCACACCACAGCACAATCATAAATCATAGTAGAAAGATAAGATATTTACTCTTTGATTCTTTCAACACCACAGCGCAGTGTCATTGTTGTGGTTGCACCTACATTGGTAGCAATCAAAGGATGCATTGATGATGATTGACTCTTCTCTTGCCTTCCACTTCGGACCAAAGGACAAGGTCCACGGCTTAAACCAAGTACTCCTGTCTCTTCATTAGACTATAGCCCCATGGGGGTGGGAGGGTCTAACTTGTGCTAACTGATCCTTCCATGGGGCAAGCATGCATTAGATCTATCTCGTCCATCAGGTGCATCATCACATTTTTACCATGGATCTTAAACTTCAGTCAAATCCAATACATGGGTAGGTAATACCGTAGATAATGGTGTAAATTCATGCCTAAAACTTTAAATTCAAGTGCTGTGGCCCAAATGAATATTGGAATGTGTTGATTTTCTTGGAATTTATTCATCCTAGCGTGGCACATGAGGTGAGTGGATTCGATGGCATAGACACCTCATTATCGACGGCCACACAATTTGGACGTTTTTAATGGTGGGATTTCACGTCTCAACTGTTTTTATAGTATACCCCACCTGAGAGTTCAGTCTACCTGATTTTCGGATCCTGGTACAAACACAATGTGGCACATCTGATGAACGGGATGGATCTCATCGATGGGGAGTCATTCCATCCACGTCAGTCACCAACTCGGAATATTGTTGTGAACATGGGCTGCTACTTCACGAAGTATTTGAATAATTTGGTTACAACTATAAAGGAGACGGAGTCGCTTTCAGTCTTATACGATATACCATTCCAAATGTGTGATTCGCACATATTTCGGGCCCACCTATTAATGATGAAAGGGTTGAGATGTTGGGTACATGAGGTTGTTTGAGATGTTAGGTGAACGAGGGTCTTAGGTTGAAAGGGGGGCCATAGGAACTTCCTGTGGTCGGAAGCTTGTCGAGCCCACAGAGATGCCAGTGAGAATCTATTCCGTTCATGGGAACTCAATGCATCTTATCATTCCCTTCATCACTCAGTGTATCTTACGTTGCTCAATGGATTGTAATTCACTCTCATTTAAAGAGTTCCTAATCTTGGTAGCTATTTGGGGCCCACCGAAATGTCAGTGAGAGATCTATCACGTCCATCAATTTTTCCAGCTCATGTTAGCACACGACTTAAAAAATGAGGCAGATTCAAAACTCAAGTGGACAACACTGCACTAAACAGTTGGAATCTATAACTTTTGGTTCATGTCTTAACATGAGATGGAGAAACTGGTTTACAGGGTGGATTTCTCATGGACATCTCTGTGGGCCCCATACAGAAGACCGCAGGAACTTATTGTTGGTAAGGGCCACAGAGATGCCGTTTAGAAATCACTCCATTAATCAGTTTCTCAAGCTCGCAATAGGACAAGCGTCCAAAATCAGGAAGATCCAAAACTCAGGTGTACCTTGCCTACATGAAACAATGTGTATTGAACCCCACCATTGAAAACTTTGTGGGGGACAATAGAAGTTTTGGATCAAGATGATATTTGTTCTACAGTTTATCCCAATGGAAGTAACCTTATGAACGGTTTGGATGGCATATAAACAACAGGCTCAGCTCTAGGAAGGTTTCAATGGTGTATGTTTCTGTTCTCACTGTTGTGTGGACCACCTGAGTTTTGGGTCTGCCTGATTTTTGGATTCCTCTCCTATCATGACCTTAGGGAACTTATGGACGGAGTGGATTTCTCATGGGCATCTCTGTGGGCCCACATGGCACAGGCAATTCGGGTTCCTCTTTTAAGCTTTCTCACAGTTACCTAGCTAACCAAACTCTCCACATTCATCTCCATCGTTTAATAAATCTCTTTCTTCCCATCTCTACCTCTCAAAACTCTCCTCTCTTCCATTTATGAAATTAATGGTTTGAAAGAGATTGATAGAGTCGTGGTTATGAAATTAATGGTTTAAAAGAGATTCACCATGATTTTAAGTTTACGGTCCGTTGTAAAAATATTGATTAAAAATATTTTTTTATAAATAAAAATATATATATTTATGTGTTTTTTGAAAAAATAATTTGTGTTTTGACTTTATTAGGAATAGTCCCAATCGGAAAGGAGATAAGAAAAAATAGAGTTTATATGTGAGGTGTGGAATACCTTTATATTTATTTAGTTGATCTGTGGAGTATTGGAGCTTCGCACTGTAACACCCACACGTGTTTATGCGCTCGAGCATGGTGCGAGGGTGTGGGCATGTGAAGCAGTGTGGCTGTAAAGGCACTAGTGGTGCACTTTGCACTTCGCACAATGGATCGCTCTTTCGCGATCTTACTCGAGACGAGTGCAAGTCGCAGTGCGACAAAGAATGTGGGTTGGGTGGCTGGGATGAGAGCTAGTAGTCTGAATGAGACCTATGTGGCTTTTATAAAGTCTGTAAACTAATCGTTGGAGTAAGGTGTAATTCTTCATGCACCATAAATTCGGACCATGTAGAAACTGGTGCATGTGGCTAACCCAACAGCTATAAAACGGCTAGCCAGTTAATCTAAAAGGCTAACATGCATCGGCGATTATCCCACATGCACAATGGTCAGAAATTGCCAATAACAACTAGTTTCTTCGTAATAGCTAGAAAATGGTGTCATTGATTTATGGCCCTGGACCAAAATGGTCAATCACCCTAACCTATATAAACATTGTCTGGATGGTTCAACATATCATCACTAACACCTGAATGGCAACTCGAGCCCAACCCAAGTTTTATCAGGTTGGCATTTGTATGGCCCAAGCTCAAGACCAAACCCGATACATCCTGCCCAAGCCCAACCTAATGTCGGGTCGATTAGTTGAACCCGCCCAACTTTCAGCCCTAGGTAGTACCTAATCCTCCTGTACCTATTTATATCCCCCAAGTCCGGAAGCAGATTCGTTGGTAGACCACACACAAACAACTATATAGTTGGTGTATTGGCGTTAGCAAGTTCTATAGGTCCCATCACGAGGTATGTATTATATCTAAACTGTCCATTCATTTGGTGAGCCCGTGGTAAGGCTTGAGACAAAAAAGTAATACCGATCTACAGATAAAGTGGACCATATTGCAAAAAGTAGTGGGGGATTGAATGTCTATCAATGAAACCTTAATGGGACCACAGAAGATTTGGAACAATGTAAAATTTGTTTTTACTCATATATTTTTAACCTTACCAACATATTGGATGGAAAATAAACATTATATTAGGCCTAAGAATTTTTTAACGGTGAAAATATTATCTTGGTGCTAATTTTGGTGCTGTCCATGTGAGATTTGGATATGATTAATTTTTAAGCTAATGCTCTGGAATGATCCCTAAAAGTTGATGAATGGTGTGAATATAATAAATACAGCGTTACGTGGCTCATGTAACTTTACCTCATTAGAACCGTTCGTGCAACTCGGAGATCGAGGTGCGTCGGCGCTCGTCTTCGCACGACATGTATATACAGCCGCTAAATAGCTGATGTGTGGTACACCAGCCAATCCGCTTCCAGCCACATAGTTGGTTGAGTGCGATTATCATTAATCAATGAAAGACTCCGATGTGACAACCCCTTTCATTTTAGCCATCCACGTAACACAGGAAATTAATTGGTTTTACCTTTCGTTAGGGTAGGTATCCGTCCGTACTTTGAGATTGAACCCATCTCGGGAAGAAAGCCCATTGGTGTGAGGTACACCAGCCAATCCACTTCGGAAAAGCCACGGAGCTGGTGGTCGGTGCTCCATGGGGGCCCACAATGATGTATACGTTTCATTCATTTTTTAAATATCATTTTAAGTCTTTATGAAAAATGAGAGGGATATAAACCTTACGTAGACCACACCACAGGATAAAATTGGTGATCGAATATCCATCATTTAAATACTCCTGAGGCTCACCGTACTGTTCATTTGACATCCAATCTGTTGTTTAGGCCATAATGACCCAGATGGAGGGAAAAAACAAAGATCAACTTGATACAATACTTTTATGAGTCCCAAAAGTTTTCAATAGTCTAAGTTCATACAACACTGTTTCCTATAATGTGGTCCACTTGAGATTGAGATATACCTCATTTTTTGTGTATTACCATAAATTTTATGAATTTTATGATATAGAAAAAATAGGTGGACGGAATGGATGAAACAAATACATCATGATGGATCCCACAGAGCACCGACCACCAGCCATTAGCTGGTGGCGGGGAGTAGCCAATCCGTTTCCGCTCCGCTTCCCATCACGGTGGGCCCCACAGAGTTAGTGGGTACTTAATCACTTCACATACATCTCGGTGGGCCCCACAGAGTTAGTACGAAATCCACTTCCTCTCGTGAGAGGGAAAAAAACCCTGCTCTCCTTCAAAAACAGCGTCTCCATTCCGGCCCTCCTCACTACTTTTTCTGCTTTTTTGCTTTCCGCGTTCTTTCTCTTAGCAATCCCAGCCTCCGGTCAAACCCCTTCTTTCATCTAACGAAAAACCTTGACTGTTAGATCTCAAATGTCAGAACCTCACCTTCAAAAACCCCCCAATACAAAGAGAAAGCAGATGAAAAAGGAGAAAATGGAGATAGGAACGTACATACCTCTTACAGGCGAAGCAGATGCAGTAATAGAAGAAGATCGCTTCAATTTTGACAATTCTCGGTTGAAACAGCTGGGATACAAGCAAGAGCTCAGTCGCAGCCTCTCGTACGTGTATCCATCTCCCTCCTTTCATTTTTCCCTTTTAGATCTGGATTTGAGGAAATGGCACACGTGTGCCGCCCCAGACGACGAAAGTCCCTGGCTGAAACGTCTGACCAGTCCGGTCTACTCTTGTTAAGAAAGGGCTGTTCAACGGTCCACATTCAACCAAGGTATGGGCCTGAATATGGGTTAGCCCATTTATTTGACTGGCCTGAGACCAAAGCCCAATATGAGATGGGCCTAAAACCAGCCCATCTACGGACGCTTGAACAGACCCTTCCTTGTTGTAATCGTTGTGGGGTGAAGGGAGAAATTGGTAATTTTTCTTCAATGGATTGGCATTTTCAACTGAATAGGAGAGACTGTTGTGCAGGGCAATCTCGAACTTCGCTGTGACATTCTCAATTGTATCCGTTATCACTGGTCTCACTACTACTTTCAATACTGGCCTTACATTTGGTGGATCGGTGACGATGATCTACGGATGGCCCATTGCCGGTATCTTTACGCTGATCGTTGGTGTATCAATGGCTGAGATCTGCTCTTCTTATCCAACTTCTGGGGGTCTTTATTTCTGGAGTGCCAAGCTCTGTGGAAACGAGTGGGGCCCATTTGCTTCTTGGATGACTGGCTGGTAAGTTACTCCCTTGCCTCTTTGAAAGCATGATATGTGGCCAATGGTTGGAATGATGATATGTCGATCAGTGCTTTGGATTGTCCAATCAATGAGACTCTTGGGATGTAACCAATCTTAATGGGGCCCACGATTTTTGAATGGTTTGGATGGATTTATGTATATAGCATCTATAAGATGGCTGTTGTGCGTGCATACAGATTATCATACTCTACTAGAGAATCAATGTTACTGTACACTTGGCATATATTTACTACGATCCAAACCGTCAAATCATGGGCCCCACTGCTCTCAACATGGATCACGTTCTTAAGATCAGATTAAATTAACAATCCAGATCCCTTATAAATGGATATTATTTTGTTGAAATTGGACGGTAAATATTTCAGTGTCGTTTTAACCATTGTGATGTGATTCTTGTCAATGACCATCTACAGTGGACCCCACTGTTCGAATGAGACATGTATAATGGCAGTGTGCATGCCTATGGATGGTCATGATCTGCCGAGTATCAGAATTTTTCTGAGTATACTTGGTTTCCATGGTTCACGGATCTAAGCCGTTGATATTGATGGGTCTAATGTGGATGGTCTATGCACCGGTCCTCTAGATAAGAAAAATCCTACCCATCAAATATCTGGACACAGATCCAAACATATTGAAGGGATTCCGTTTGGGTGATCTTGGCGCGTAGACCATTCAAAACGGACCGGATCATATCAACGGTTTGGATCATCGAACCAAGTAGATCTTTTGTATAAGCTGAAAACCCCAGATAATCTTTTTTGTCTAGATAACGTTGTTGTTCAGTGGAGGCTATTGAGTTGAATATCATCTCCTTATTATTTTGATATCGGACTGTCGGATAGGAGGGGGCCACGTGGATTGTATATGGAGCCAAGATATTAAATAAAATAAAAACCCTGATTGGGCGATCAGAACCATAAAATTAAGGCCTCCAAAATGGACGGTAAGATTAATTGGATGGTTGTGAGTATCCCGACAGAGTGGTTTGGGGGCTATGCAAATCCCGATGGGCCCCTCCTATCCGTCTGTCATGATAGCAAGTGGGCTATGCAATTCCCGATGGAATCAATATTTCTCTTCGTTTTATGCTAATTTCCCTTTCATTAGTTTGCTTTGAAATATAGGTTTTTCAGATCTCTCTCCTCATGGTTTGGTGATCTTGACCGTTCACTTGATAGGCTTCACTTCATATGTGGACTGCCACAAAACTCTCACAGATCGGAAGTTCCTAGCCACCTAATCTTGGGCCTCTGTTCGAGACCGTTGCGATCTCTTTTTCGTATACTTCCGTTTATGGGCTCAGATGGAAGGGTTAGGATCTTCCAATCTGGGAGTGGATGATTTTGGAGCGTCTCACGTAGACGGGAGGGGTCCATCAGATCATGGTTTGCAGTTTGTATGGGTCCTACATGTGGTGATTGGCAAGTCAGTAAAACATTCACGACCCTAACAAGAGTACTGCTACTTGCAAACGACCCCATGCCAGCATGGGACGTGTGCGACATCCAGGCCTTTCATCAGGATGGCCCCACATATATGTGAAGAAAAGACAGATTAAAGGTTAGAGAATGGTCCATGTTGAACATGCACATGTGGCCAACCTAAAGTTTATGAAATAGGGCTGTCAATGACAGTGAGACGGAGCCCGGCCCATTTAAATTTCAGAACTCAAAGGACCTTGGAGCCTGAAACTCAGACACTGATTGGATACTCCCCCCGTCTGTAGCTAGAAACGGACAGGGTCTTTGAGGGGCCACCGTTATTTATGGGCTTTATCCACACCGTTCATCCATTTTTCCATATGATTTTGGACACAAGACCAAAAATGAGGCGATCAAAGGTTCAAAGGGACCACACCACAGGAAGCAACGGTGCTAATGACACCTACCATTGAAGCCTTCCTAGGGCCCACTGTGGTGGTTTTATTGCCATCCAACTTGTTCATAAGTTCACATAGACCTGGATGAAGGGAAAACACAAATATCAGCTTGATCCAAAACTTCAGTAGCTACCAAGAAGTTTTCAACGGTAGGTGTTTAATCCCCTAATGTGTGGTCCACTTGAGCATTTGATCTCCCTCATTTTGGGCCTTAGGCCATAAAATTATATGGAGAAATGTATTCACGGTGTGGATAAAACCCATACATCACGGTGGCCCCTCAAAGAACCTATCCGTTCCTATCCAGGGACCCTAGGGTAGTACCCAATCAGCGAACCTTAAACTCAGGCTCAAGCCCAGCCCATGGCAGATGTACATGGGATGGATTCGGGCTCTATCTGGGTCTCGAGTAGAACATGTAATTAAAATTAAGAACGGGCCTGGCCCATTTAATGGTTTCAACTCAGCCTAGCCCACGGACTTAAAAGAGAAGTCCAAGCCCCGGCCCATGTCATGCTTACACTGAGAACCCGACAGGCTGTTCCAGCCCATTGACAGCTCCATTATCGGCTGGCTTGATTTTGTGGGGCGCACCTGTTGAAAGGTGTCGATCGGGCACACGTTCGCGATGTTGGTTCTTGTGGGTCTGCACTTCTGACCATGTGGTTGTTTAATATTTTATTGATGTAGCGTGGACCATTGCTCCAATCGATGTTTTTGGGAGCCAGCCGCAATCAATTGACCTTGATTGATCAATCTCCTTGCAATTTTTATTTTATTTTTTTTAATTGACCGATTTACCTGATGGCACACATGATAAGCGGTCCTGATCACCACCATCTATACAGTGAGAAGGGTCCTGACAACACCTCTCATGCAGGAGATTTTTATAAAATAAAATGTAAATATTATTTGGGCAATCTAGCTGAAAATGAAATATAAATATTTATTATAAATTAATAAAATAATTTTAATTTTAATTTTAATTTTAATTTTATGTTAAGGAAAAGGACATATAGAATCTTTTGGCAATAAAATAATATTTGCAGTGATCAAGAATCAAAGCTGTGTTGTGCATTGAAAGCACAATAATTTTAATTATTTATTCAGAGAGTGCGGATCCGCTGTTTCCTGAAGTCAGGAACTCCCTGACTCCAGCGTTTTCACTGGTCCACGTCACCGTAAGTGCCACACCACCAGTTTTTTTAAATATATTAAAAAAGTACATTTAATAAGAAGAAGTATAACGGAGACGTTAAACGGAAGGGTTTGCGTGCTGAGTAACTGAGTATGGTAAGCGTACTGAGTAAAGTCTTTGGAGCTCAGCATCATTCGTGCATTGTATCAACTCCATCCATCTCTTTTATCATCTAATTTTAGAATTTTACAACAAAAATTAATCATATCCAAAGATCAAGTGGACCACACCACCTGAAATAGTGTGAATTGAATTCTACCGTTGAAAAGTTTTTGGGGGCTACAGAAGTTTTATATCCAGATGATATTTGCTTTTTCCATTCATCCATGTCTTTGTGATCTTATGAACAGTTTGGATGAAAAATAAACATCATTGAGGGCTTAGAAACATTTCAATGGTGAAAATCAATACTTCCACAGGTATGGTCTACTTGAGCTTTTGATATATTTCAGTTTTGGGGTCAACCCCTAAAATGATATGAAAAAATGGATGGACGGAGTGGATAAACCACATGAATTCACAATGGGCCCAATAGAGTTTACTCCGTACGATAAGACTCGGTACGCAATCCGATTTCACGAGTCGGGGACGTGGATTTCTGCCAAAGCCTTTTGCAGTAAGATCCTGCGCAAGGATTCCGGATGGGCCCACTGCAACATTTGTGATAAATCCAACCTATTCATCTATTTTTAGATATCATTTTAGGACATCATTCCAAAACTAAGGTGTATACAAAACTCAAATGGACCACATGAGAGGAAATAGTGGGGATTTAGTGTCCACCGTTGAAATATTTATATGGCCACAAAAGTTTTGCATTGGTCTAATATTTTGATGTTTTCACTTCATCCTAGTAAAAATGACCTTATAAATAGTTTGGATGGCATATAAACATCAAGACGCCTAGTTAGGTTTCAACAGTAGGAATTTCTTTCTCCATTGTTTCATCTTGTATGGCCCAGTTGAGTTTTTTATCATCCTAATTTTTCGTTACATGTCTTAAAATGAGCTCTAAAAATGGATGAATGGATTGGAATTCTTATAAACATCATGGTGGTCCCCACCATACATCATAGCGCTGGAACTTCATGCAAAAGGCTTTTCCCAGTAAATCTGCGTCCACGGTTTCCATTGGAAATGGATTGGCTACTCCCCTGCCACTCGGTGCTATGTGGGCCCACCATGATGTATGTGTTTCATCCATGCCGTCCATCTATTTTTTTAGATCATTTTATGGTCTGAGACCAAAAATGAGGTATAACCCAATCTCAAGTGGATCACATTACATGAAACAGTTTTGAATGAACGTCGACCATTAAAAACTTTTTGGGGGCCATAAAAGTTTTGGATCAAGCTGATCTTTGTTTTTCCCTTCATCTGGGTCTTTATGACCAAACCAACAGATTGGATGTCAAATAAACAGAACGGTGGGCCTTAGGAGGACTTTAATGATGGATATCCAATCACCATTGTTTTCCTATAGTGTGGTCCATATGAGATTTATATCCCTCTCATTTTTGGGATCAACCCCTAAAATTATATGTAAAAATAGATTAACGGAATGGATGAAACACATACATCATGGTGGGGCCCACAGAGCACCGACACCGCTTTCGTTTTCATTTGGGATTCAGCGCCACATTGAGTAGTAAGACTCGCAACTGAAGTAATGTCACCTATTTATGTGGGTCCCACTATGATGTATGTTTTGTATCCACACCGTCCATCCATTTGGAGAGATCATTTTAGGGCATGAGCCAAAGAATGAATTAGATCCAAAACTCGAGTGGACCCCACCACAGAAAACAATGGAGAGAGTCACGCCCACCATTTATTACGACTGAATCCAATCCAAACCTCGTCACCTTGTCTACTGAACCCTGTCACTTTGTATGTAACCCCGTCGCTTTGTCTACTAAACTCCATCACTTTGTACTGCAACCTTGTCACTTTGTCTAGTGAACCCCGTCACTTTGTACCGCAACCCCGTCACTTTGTCTACTGAACCCTAGCATTTTGTACTGCAACCTCGTCACTTTGTCTACTGTACCCCGTCACTTTGTACTACAACTCCATCACTTTGTCTAACAAACCCCGTCACTTCGTACTGCAACATCGTCACTTTGTCTAGTGAAACCCGTCACTTTGTATTGTAACTCCATCACTTTGTCTAGTGAACCCTGTCACTTTGTACTGCAACCTCATTACTTTGTCTACTGAACCTTGTCACTTTTTATTGCAACATCGTCACTTTGTATACTGTACCCGTCACTTTGTACTGTAACCCCGTCACTTTGTCTACTGTACCCTGTCACTTTGTACTGCAACCCCGTCACTTTGTACTGCAACCTCGTCACTTTGTCTAATGAACCCCGTCACTTTGTACTACAACCTCGTCATTTTGTCTAATGAACCCCGTCACTTTGTATTGCAACTCCGTCACTTTGTCTAGTGAACCCCATCACTTTGTACTGCAACCACGTCACTTTGTCTAGAGAACCCCATCACTTTGTACTGCAATCTCGTCACTTTGTCTACTGAACCCCGTCACTTTGTACTGCAACATCGTCATTTTGTCTATTGTACCCCGTCTCTTTGTGATGCAACCTCGTCATTTTGTCTGCTGTACCTCATCACTTTGTGCTACAATCTTGTCACTTTGTCTAGTGAACCCCGTCACTTTGTACTGCAACCTTATCACTTTGTCTTCCGAACCCATTACTTTGTACTGCAACCGCATCACTTTGTCTACTGTACCCCATCACTTTGTGCTACAACCCTGTCACTTTGTCTACTAAACTCCATCACTTTGTATTGTAACCCTGTCACTTTGTCTACTGTATCCCATCACTTTGTGTTGCAACCCTATCACTTTATCAAATGAACTTGTCACTTTGTCTATTGAAACTCCGTCATTTTATTTGACAAGCTGCTACTTTATCTAGTGAAATCCTCTCACTTTGCAAGTAGCATCGTCACTTTGTCTAGTGGAACCAAGTCACTTTATTCGAAAACTCGTCATTTTATCAAGCAAAACCCTATCAATTTGTCTGGCAACCCCATCACTTTATCTAGTAAAACATCGTCACTTTGTCTAATGGAATCCCGTTACTGTCTAATAATCACGTCACTTTGTCTAATAGAACCTTGTCACTTTGTCTAATACCTCTTTCACTTTATTTAGTGAAATCTCGTCACTTTGTCTAGCAACCTCGTCACTCTCTGTCTAGTAAAACTTCGTCACTTGATATAGTAGACATTTGTTACTTTGTCTTACTACATAGTCTCTTTGTCTAGTAAAACCCCATCACTTTGTCCAGTAACCCAATCACTTTGTCTAGTGAACCTCGTCACTTCGTCCAACAACCTCGTCACTTTGTCCAGCAACCTCACAACTTTGCCTAGTAAAACCCAATCACTTTGTCTTCCAGTCTCGTCACTTCATTTAGTGGAACCGGGTCACTTTGTCTGGCAACGTCCATCACTTTTTTCGATAATCTATAACTTTATCTAATGGAACCCTATTTTCTTTATCTCATTTAACCTTATTACTTTGTTTAATGGAATCATGTTGCTTTGTCGGGCAACCTCATCACTTTGTTTAATATAACTTTGTCACTTCGTCTAATAACCTCGTCACTTTGTCCAATGAACCCCGTCACTTTGTCTAACGACTCAAAAAAAATTATCGACAATGGATGGTCTATATTGTCGGTGGCCTCACATGATTTACGGCCCACGTTGAATTATCCGACTCGATTCAGTTTTGAAATAGGCCTGACCCGAACTCGACCTGACTCGATACGAAGTCCAACATGCCTAACCCGATCTAAGTCTGGGTCTGTCCTAAACTAATTCAGACTGAATCTGACCCAATCACAAGTACCGATTTAGGTCAAGTCTTAAAATAATATGAGAAAACGGATGAATGGAGTTGATATACAACGCATAGATCAAGGTAGGCCCATGGTGAGGATCCTACGGACATCATTCATCCTGGGTTGCAACTAATATTTCTTGCTAATCAAGCAGATTTTGTAAATATATTTTTTAGCTTATAAAATTGTTGTAAGATGATATGACCTAATTAAATTTTAGAAGAAAGAAATTAGAGGTGGATTAGCTACTGACACGTTGAGTAGCTAAACTCACTATTAAAGTGACACCACCAAGTTCTGTGGGGCCCACCATGATGTACGTGTTGTATCCACATTGTACATCCATTTGGAGAGATCATTTTAGGGCATGATCAAAAGAATGAGGTAGATCCAAAGTTGGAGTGAACCCCACCATAGAAAATAGTGAGGAGAGTGACGTCCACCGTTGAAGCCTTCCTAAGGTCCACCGTGATTTTTATTTGAGATATAACTTGTTCATAAGTTAACATAAATATTAAAGAAGCGGAAACACAAATATTAGCTTGATCTTAAACTTTTGTGGCCCTTAGAAGTTTTTAATGGTAAGCGTACTCTCTTCACTATTTTTTTTGTGGAGAGGTCCACTTGAGTTTTGGATTTGATTCATTCTTTGGCTCATGCCTTAAAATGATCTCTCCAAATGAATGGACAGTGTGGATACAAAGCATACATCATGGCAGGACCAACATAACTACGTGACATCATATTAGTAGCGAGTCTCGCTACTCAACCTGTCCACTGAATCCCTAAATGAAAACTTAAATAAAAAAATCAAAGTGGACCTTAAGTTAACATAGACATTGAAGAAGGGAAAACACAAATATCAACTTGATGGAAAACTTTTGTGACCCTTTGAAGTTTTTAATGGCGGGCATCACTCTCTCCACTGTTTCTGTGTTGGGGTCCACTCGAGTTTTGGATCCAATTCACTTTATGGCTCATGCCCTAAAATGATCTCTCCAAATGGATGGACGATGTGGATACAAAACATACATCATGGTGGGTCCCACATAACTAGGTGACAGCACTTTAGTAGCAGTCTCGCTACTTAACCCGTGCGTTGAATCCTCAAATAGAAGGTAGCTGATTGTGGGAACGGATTGGCTACTCCCCCTGCCACCGGCCCGGTGGCTGGTGGTCATCCATTTTTACATATAATTTTAGGGCTTTATCCAAAAAATTAGAGGTATATAAATCTCAGATGAACCACACCACAGGAAAACAATAGTGATTGGATATCCACCATTAAAATCCTCATAAGGCCCACTGTACTGTTTATTTGACATCCAATCTTTTGATTAGGTCATACAGGCCTAGATGAAAGGGAAAAACAAAGATCAGCTTGCTTGAAAACTTTTATGGCCCCAAAAAGGTTTTTAATGGTCAATGCTTATTCAACACCCTTTCCTATAATGTGGTCCACTTGAGATTGTGATATTCCTCATTCTTTTTCTCAGACCATAAAATGATCTGGAAAAATAGATGAACGACATGGATGAAACACATACATCATGTTGGGGCCCACAGAGCACCGACCACCAGCCATTGGCTGGTGGCAGGGGGAGTAGCCAATCCGTTTCCGTTGATTGTGTGGTGAGTAACTTACTATGTCAGGGTACTGAGTAAACTCCATGGAGTCTGCCATGATTTTATGTATTTTATCCGCTCCATCCATAAATTTTACCAGATAATTTTAGGGCTTGAGACTAAAAATAAAGCATATACAATGTTCAAGTGGACCACACCATAGGAAACAATTGAATTGAATGTTTACCATTAAAAATTTCTCAGGGCTACAAAATTTTTGGATCAAGCTTATATTTGTGTTTTCTCTTCATCCATGCCTTTATGATCTTATGAACTATTTGGATGACAAATAAACATCACTATGGGGCCTAGCAAGGTTTCAACAGTGGAAATCATTATCCCCACTGTTTACAACGGTATGATCCACTTGATATTTGGATATACTTTAATTTTGGGCTCAACCCCTTAAATTAGATGGAAAAACGTATGGATGGCTTTGATAGACAACATACATACAAGGTGGGCCCAACTACGGTGAGAGCAAGAGCTTGCCGTAATCGATATGCAATCCGATTCCCAAGCGAAACCATTTTAATATATTTAACGGCATTATACTTTTTTTGAAATATAAATTTTTTTAATATATTTAAAAAAATCTGATGACGTGGCACTTACAGTGACGTTGACCAATGAAAACGGTGGAATCAGGGAGTTCCTGACTCCAGGAAACAGAGGATCCGCACTCTTATTCAGATTGTCTATATTTTTAAATTGTATAATATTGAGTTGAGTTAAGATTCCTTCAAGTCTTCGAGTTGACTTTACCATGCTAGATTTACAGCCCGTTTGGATCTTAAGTTGCTTAACATAAATTACTTATGTCACAAGTAACTTATCTTAATTTATTCTACTTATTAAGAATTATCAGATAAATATGCTTTGTAAATAACATACTTATCATCTTCTTCTCTCTTTTGTCTCTCCTATACCTCTCTTCAGCAACTTATGAAAATTTAAAAAGCTAAAAAATTAACTGAAGTGATTAAATACTTTTAAGTAAAAAAGTAACTTATAACTAATCGTAAAGCAAACTTACTTATCTGAAATAAGTTAGTTGTCCATTGCTATAATTAGAAAAAGTAACTTATTTGATGGTATCCAAATGGGCCCGTAGTTGGGTCCTTACTCTTGCTCCGGTGGTAGACTCTCTGGAGTTTCAACACTTGGTCAAGGGTTCATGTACCCATAGGTGGTGAAATCCCACTACAGCGTGAGTGTGTGGGGTGTGTGTGCGTGTGTAAATAATAATCAATAATAAAATATATATATATAGGCCCTTAGTTGAGTATGAGTTTTTGGGTTTTTAATTATGATTGTGTAAGCCACTTATGATCTTGTTTTGCAGTTGCATTGCTTCTTGCCTTGTATGTACTTGTTTATCCTTGGGGCGCTAGAACCTATGGTTGATATTTGAATGGCCGCCGGTAGCCATAGGTCCACTAAATATTTCATAGAATTCCATGCAAAAATTTACACCAATACGGTCATCTAATCCATCCATGAGTCGGCCATCTTTTTTTTATGGCCATCCATTTTTTATCAATCCATGGATGATATGGCTAGCATTGCTTGTCTGCGAACAACATTTAGATTCGACCTAATTCGCTCGTCTAGTTTATCAGCTATAAAATCATAATGTTGGTATTTTTGTATTATTTTGATATTGAATCATCACCAAAATGTATTGATATTATGATTTTAATACAGTAATTATACATATTTTTTTTAAAATGCTATGATTTTAAATTCATTATCTTGTTAATACATTTGCATTTGAACATATGACACATTTCCCTTATATTATTAGAGAAATGGATGAACTACATGGACAATGATTTATGGGACCTAATTATTGGAACGATCCGGATCCTTCCCGTGATTGGATAATCCTGATCAATGGATTAGTATGTTCAAGTGTGCACGTGCAAATAGGCACACTAGCACATAGATAAAAAAGATGAGACAGGTGGTGGGACCCGCCAATGATATAATGAACCTTCACATATCTGACCATTGTTCCGCCCAATGATTTCTGCTAGTTGAGCATAAAATCTAGCTTAATCCATTTTGAATCTTCCAGATGAACCAGTTACATTGCGTACGAGCATCCTCTATTAATAATTTGAGGAGAGATTTAGGAAATTACTCGGTACAGTGGTGTGGCAGATAGAGCTGGGCATCGAGTCGAGTCGGACTGAGTTAGGGTTGACTTGACTTGATCCGGTTTTGAAATAGGCCTGACCCAAACTCGATTCGACACGATATCGAGTCTAGCAAGCCTGGCTCAATTCGAGTTCGTTCTAGCCTGGACTGATCCGGATCGAGTCCGATCCAGTCAAAAGTACCGAGTTGGGTCGAGTTGGCACCGAGTCGAATTGAGAGATGAGGGAGGGAGGGAGTGTGGAGGAGAGAGAGGAGGAAGAGGAGGAGGAGGAAGGTGATGGTGGTGGGTGGTTGTTAGGCTTGGAGGGAGGGAAGGAGAGGAGGAGGAGGAGGGTGATGGTGGAGGGTGGTTGCCGAGCTTGGAAGAGGAGGAGGATGATGGAGGGAGAGAAAGATGTTGGTATCGGGTTGGGGTGGGGTTAGAGAGTTAGGTCGAGTAGGGTTTCGGATCGAGTCGAGTCTAACCAGATTCAGTTTTGGGTCGATTTACTAGGTAACTCAAACTCGACTCGGTTTGAGTTCAGATACGGCGAAGCTTACTCGGTTCGGACTGACTCACCCATTCAATTCGGGTCGAGTTGGATCGAATCGAGTCGGATGAGTCGAGTTAACCAGATCAGGTCATCCCATGCCCACCTCTAGTGGCAGATGTATGTCTGACACCTAAGAACATGCGTTTGTTGAAAGATTAGGTTGTTCTTTGAATAATGAAGTATAGATAGTTGGTGGTTTGTTGGACCACTTATTTGTTTCTCTTATAAGTGCGGTGGACTGAACTTGATAATTGGACCACCTAAGTTTTATTTCCTCTCTATACTCCCATTTGCAATAGGATCTATAAATAAGAATTTAGGATTTTAGGAGGTGCACTCAGATTTGTGATCCTCTACCCTTATGAAGGAAGTCTGTCAATCCGTTTTTATTATGCACATAGGCATGATCTAATATCTCTACTATCAAAGGCATCCACTTATGAGCTAAATCACATGCTAATCATGAAATGAACCAATAGACTTGAGTCAACAAATCATCATCAAGTGCGATCAAAGTAGTTTTAAAGGTTAAAACCTTTGAAGTGATGGGCCAACAGAAAAATCACTTAATGGCTTCCTTAGAGGTGTACACAAATCGAGCTAGCTCGATTAGCTTGCTCGACTCGACTCGAAAAAGCCCGATTTGACTTGGTTGGAAACTGTGTTCGAGCCGAGTTGAGCTAATTTTTTTAACTCGAAAATGAGTTCGAGCTGAGTTCGAGTTGGCCCCAGCTCGACTCGACTCGGATCGAACCCATCTCAAATCAAACTCGGATCAAACCAGTTCGGTGAGTTAGTTACTTTGATATTGATGTTGCTCACCAAGCATTTGATGAAATGATTCAATGAAGTGTGGCCGATGGCAAGGAAGGTATGTATATGAAACAAATATCCTTTTTTTCTTAATTTTTATGTTGCTTAGAAGGTGTTTGATAAAATACTTGAAAAACTTTTACTATTGTTTTACATACAGTGGGTTTTTGAAGGTGCAGTCCAGGTGTTTGTGGAAATGCTGCATAGACGAACTCAGCTCGAACTTGGCTCAAACTAATCCGAGCTACTGACCGAACCAAGCCGAGTTCAAGCTAAGGCCAGCTCGACTTGATTCAACTCGATGAATACCCCTAGGCTTCCTTATCTAACCAGATCTAGTCATAAGTGAGTCTCATGATGAAATTAATAGATCTCTTATAGGCCCAACAAGTCTCATGGTGAAACTAGTAGATCTTTTAAACGCCCATGTGAGAATTAATAAACTATGAAGAGCATACTCAGCATCACACACTTTTAATAGCCTCTAAAAAATCCTTTAAAGTGAGCCAAAATCGTCCAATCAAGATCTAAGACTTTTACACGTCCTCAAGTCTAAGAATTGATTAATTGATGTTCACATTCAAGTCCCTGATCACATAATCATAATCCATACTAATGGACCCCTAGATTGTTGGCTTAAACTTCTATCCACTAATCCAAATGTTTAAGGGTCCACACTAGGATCTTATATCCACGACACGCTCAACCTCCATGCATAAGGTAATGACAAAAAGACACAACCAACTCTAAGTTTATCTCTGATGATGATGACCTTCTATTGTGACCCAAGTTATCACACGATAATCATACATCTTAAAGATTGGCATCCATAGATGTGTCCTAAGCATCTGTGACCATTGTTGTTCATTTTGGTACTAATATTAATGTAACATAATTCTCTCCGGTTCGTAACTACTATGTCCAATTTCAAGTTCCATAAGACCAAAGGATGTACCATGTACATCACATATGGCCTAATGAATATAAAATAAATGTAACACTACATGTGTCTTAGGTATGCAAAATATGTCCAACTATATAAATAATGTAACACTAAATGTGTTGAAAGTATGCAACAAATATTCAACTAAATAAAATAAATGTAAAACTAAATATGTCTAAGGTATGCAACACATATCCAACTACGACATATGATTATCAAGATTAAAAGCTAAGATTTGCCCAATAATATCCATATGGCCAGTGAATTAGGAGGTACATTAGTTTTCCAGGATACTAATTTCGACAGACGTTGTGGGGGCCATCATTGTGTGTGTGTGTTTTATCCATGATGTTCATTCATTTTTCGGCTCACTTTAGGGCATAAGCCCAAAATTAAAGCATATCCAAAGCTCAAGTAGACCACGCTGTAGAATAATGTTGGAGATAATGACGTTAACTATTAAAACCTTTTTAGGACCCATAATAATGTTTATTTGTCATCCAACTTATTCATAAGGTCACAGAGACCTACATGAAAGGAAAATACAAATATCGGCTTGATCCAAAACTTTTATGGTCCTGATAAGTTTTCAATGGTAGGTGTTCAATTCCAACTATTTCCTATGGTGTGGTACACTTGAGCTTTGGATATACTTCTATTTTAGACTCATGCCCTAAAATGAGCTGGAAAAATGGATGAACGGTGTGGATAAAACACATACATCACGATGGGTCCAACAAAGTCTTCACACCATGGTAAAGGGTGAAGAGTAATGAGTAGGGCTGAAAGTCGAGCAAGTTGGGTCAGTGATGTTGAGCGGGTCACGAACACTTTCATGTCCAAGATGGACCAGAGAAGAATGGATCAAAGATAGAAGTGATCAGGACCAACCGAACCCTAAAATAGGCATATCTCACAAACTAGAATGAGTTATTCGGTGCATCATATATGATTTTGGGGTAGGAGAAGCTACTTCAACCAACCAACCCTTGGATTGCCCACGCAAAATTTTGAGATTCCATCAAATCGACGGTCAAAAATCCTTTTAAATTTCATTTTTACTATTTATAGTAAGTTTTAATTTGATCATAACTCTTGATCCTTTGAGCTTTAGGAGTCGTGCCCAACATGAGAATGGCTTAGAAAAATTCGGAGAATAACATGGTTAGGCTAAATCGAACGCTTACTATTTTTGGCCGAAAACCATGAGATCTAATAGAAAACGAGACTGTCTATAAATAGTAAACTTACTATTTATAGTAAGTCACATTTTTAGGGAGTTTGAGTTGGAGTTTGATTCTGAAACTTCTTCCTAGGTTTAAGATTACTATTTACGAGGTTTTAATTTGATTTTTATTATGAATTAATCTATTTCCGAATTTATTAGAATTTATTTTAATTTTGTATTTCTCCTTGTGGATTCGATAAATCTTTGTGACGAGTCTAAAGAAGCTCCATGGATTCAAAGTAATTATCCCCCTGAGGAAGACAATGATCGGCCTCATCACGTCCATCCCTGCGTTAGTCAGGCTGGCGCTCAACCCTAGCCGAACCCAAAGTTCCTATACCTCAACTCTAACCCAACCCAACCCAACCCAACTTTGGGTTAGGAATTCTCAACCCAAGCCCAACCCAAGCAAGCTCAGTCGTATTGATCGGGTTGGTTGCGTGGATACATGCTAATATTTTCGTTATTACATTAGTTTATTATATTTTCAATACACATCTTATTTTTTGTACCTATGGTTTTATTAATTATATATAGTTATTTATTGTAATAACTTCATGTTTTCTAAACAAACAAGCTAAAATATAAGACAACTACTTTAAAAGTCATGTTGTGTAGCAAGAAAATCTAGTTGGAAGAGAAATTCATTGTATCTTGTTAGCTTGAGTCATCAGAAATAACGTGGACCAATGAAACCTGATGGTACTGAAATGTCACATGACTTCAACATAGACAATCTGCACTTAATTATTATTTATAAGTAACTTACATATAGATTAGGTTCGGGTTAGGTTGGGCAACCCAAGACCTCAATCTAAGCTTGACCTAAGTTTTATCGAGTTGGTGTTTCTATAGCCCAAGCCCAAAACCGAACTTGGTACATCTTGCCTAAGCCTAACCCAATGTCGAGTTGGTCTCGGATCAGTCGAGTTGAACCCACTAAACTTTCACCCCTAGTAGTGAGCACCTCATGACACCATCTACATCTGCCATACTAGAACCTGAACTAGATATTGCAAGGCATGGTGATCATTTGAAACTTGGTGGGCCCCTCTAGGCCACATGGTGCAATCCAAATGTCAGGACCTCAGCAAACGTCCGGCCACTCGGAGGTCCGGCGAGGGTAATACCCAATCTGCACCATGCCGTTTTGGGTGGATCCCTAACTGTGCGTCCACTGTGATGTATCTGCCTTACATCCATACGGTCCATGCATTTTGAAAGCTCATTTTAGAGCGTGGTCCAAAAAAGAAACAGATTCAAATCTTAGGTGGACCATACTATAGGAAACAATTGTGATTGAATCTCCACTATTAAAAACTTTGTGGGGGCCACTTGAATGTTTATTTTCCATCCAACCTGTTAATAAGGTCACAAAGACCTGTATGAAGAGACCACGCGAATATCTGCTTGACCCACAAGAAGGTTTTAATAGTCAATTACCACGGTTTCCTGTATTATGGCCTACTTGAGATTTGGATCTGCTTTATTTTTTGGGATAAGGGCCTAAAATAATTTTTTAAAACGTATGGAAGGTGTGGATATAAGTAGCATACATCAATGTGGGCCCCTCTGTCGGGGATCCACCGAAGCCACGCCCCAATGGAAGTGGATTGCGTACTGAGTAACTCAGTACGATAAGAGCGTACTGAGTAACTCAGTACGCAATCCAATTTCCGCCCCAATCCGCATCCGGGGCTCGGAATGGACCGAATGGTTGCCCATACCCGGTGTCTTCACAGGTTTGTTAGAAAACATCGCTAGGTATTAGTATGGCATACACCGCAGTTTAGATTTTACATCTTGGGTCAGTTTCCAATGATCAGAGCCGTTTATATGATGAATTCTTTTCTGATCGAACCAAAAATAAAAAGCCTCTCATTTTGAAAGGTTTCCACCTCTAATCATTTTACTCTTTTCCTTCTAACATAGATGATCATGTTAATATTTTAATAATCAATGGGATGAAATATTTCAATTTGAGTGTTTCTGAATATTGCCCATCAAGGATTAGGCCCATCGTATAAACGGTTTAAGGACTCAAATCCAACGGCTGAAGTCTCATCTTAGTGGAATACTTCGGGTTTTATCTCACCAAGCTTCTATTTTAATATTCACCTTCAAAGTTGCATTTATGGTACGGCCCATTTCTTTAGTCCTTCATCTTTTGGTCATGTGCCATTGATTCTGGCGAGGGGCCTATCATTTGCCTATGAATTAGGAAAATGCCTGGCAGTGAGATATTCTTGGACTCTGTTTAGAGCTGGGGCATCGAGTCTGAGTCCGCCCAAGCTAGGGCTGACCCAACTCGATCCGGTTTTTGAAAACTTGACCTGAGCTTGACCCAACTTGGCACCGAGTCTAGCATGCTTTTACTTGATCCAAGTTCGGGTCTAGCTTGGACTAATTCGGACCATATTTGACCCGGTTACAAGTATTGACTCGGGTCAAGTCGGCACCAGGTTGGGTCGGGTGCATTAGGTATTCACAAGCTGAAATCACAACTCAAAACCTAGGTGCACTTGCAAGATTTACGGCCTATCCATCAGTTACATGCCATCTCATATCTGAAATGTCAAATCTGAGTTTTTTTTTAATATATATACGAGTTGAGTTTTGGATCGAGCCAAGTTAATATTAAGTTGGATTTCAGGTCGAGTCAAATCGAGTTACTGGGTGACCTAAAATCGACGTAGTTTGAGTTCAGATTGGACGAAGTGTGCTTGATTTGGATCAACTCACCCACTCGGTTTGGATCGAGTCGAGTTTGAATGAGTCGGATGAGTCGAGCCTACCAAGTCGTCCTGTGCCCAACTCTAGCCATGTTGCTAGAAATTGTGTGGGCCCACAAAGATGTACGTGACAAATCCACTCGGTCCATCGGTTTTGTAAGACAACAATAAGATAGGAATATAAAAATAAGTCAGATCCAAATCTCAAGGCAATAAATAGTCTTTTGAAATAATTTAGTTTAACTATTGAGTAATATATCATTTTAGATGGACTATACCTTTGATTGCAAAAGGGTGCTATAATTATTGTTTCACAAAAAATCAATTAAATTTGTTGTTGTCGTATTCTAGCCAATAGATAAAGATCAGTGTAGAATTGCGCCCTCAAATGGATCTACAAAAGAGCAGAGATGGACAATTGAGGATTTGCCAGTGGCTAGCTGTGGACGCTTCTATGCCTAAGTCAGGCTTGTTGATAATGTCAAAGGTGTGGATTAGGGCTGAGATTTTCACTTTTTTTTTTCCTTTTGGTTTAGGGTAGTCATATATATAGGGTACGAGAGGCGGTTCTGAACTATTGTGTATCTATGCTAGAGAGTCCATGTTCTAAAGAAAAACTTACATCGAACATGTCTCCAAAGATGTCATCAAGCCTAATTTTCTGTCAAAGTGATCTTCAATCGATTTTAGGCCAGATCCTCCTCTTTCAGGTCCATAGCGAGGTCCCCTCCAGGTTTCTCGTACCGCCTCCTAGCAGTTGTCGACCTGGTCACTGGGGATGTTGGGAAGCTCGGGGCTTGAGCTCCTCCCCCATGGGTTCCTTACCAGTGTAATAGATATTCCTAGCGAGGTGAGTCATCTTCTACCGAGATTCGTCCTCTAACAGCTCAGCTCAGCAACTCATATCTGAAACAAAGGAACTACTCGTCCTGCGTTGATGGCCCTTCTATTTGGACATCGGTCACCCTAGCTTAGGATCTACCTCACTATTCCCATGTGAGGGACTAGTTTGCTTTTCCCCACGACAAAATTTGTTCTTAAAATTCTTAAGATTTTCCGCTTAAATCATGGGGTGGATTCCAAAGTGACATTTGTGGGTGTGGGATCAAGTAGGTTGAAAACCAGGTTTCATATCAAAACTAGGTTCTTATCTCAAAGGATCCCAATCTCAACATTGTGTCCTGATGGGCCCAAAAACTTTAGGGCAGCTGACTGGACTTCAATCCAAACTTCTACTGTCACTTTACCCCACCACAGCCAAAATAGCCACAGGGTGCAACTTGGGTGGGTTGGGTCAACCCAAGCCCCACCACACCTCAAGAAGATATGTTCTAACCCAAAACCTAACCTAAATTCCTCAGTACCAACCTAGCCTGAATTATTATTATTATTATTATTTGTTAGCTTGGTAGTACACCCACTGTCAGATCACACTTCACTGTTAGCCACCACCACTAGGGAATCGATGCCAAGACCTTAGTGTTGAAATGAGGTATCTTTCACTCAGTCTACCACATCAGATCACACTTCCCTGTCAGATCACACTTTCCTGTTAGCCACCCCCACCAGGGAATCGATGCCAAGACCTCAGTGTTGAAACAAGATATCTTTCACTCACTCTACCACTTGAGCTATGGATCTGGGTGTGTTAGATCACACTTCCCTGTTAGCCACCCCAATAGGGAATCGATGCCAAGACCTCAGTGTTGAAACCAGGTATCTTTCACTTGGTCTACCAACCCGGCCTGAATTTGCTCAATCAGAACTCAGCTCAAACTCAGCTCAATTTCAAATTAGTTGGGTTGGCCGTGTCTAGGTTGATCTGAACTGAACCCAGGTTGCAAGGGGAGCAGATTAGGTGAGTGGGACCCCTGACTATGGGGCTCACAGTGATGTACGTGCCTTAAATCCACACTGTCCAACCGTTCTGAAAGTTTATTTTAAGGCACGATCCAAAAAATGAAGCTGAAGTAGATCCAAATCTTATATGGACTATACCACATGAAACTGTAATGATTGAATCCCCACCATTAAAAACTCCATGGGATCACCAGAATGTTTATTTGCCATCCAACCTGCTGATATGGTCACGAATATCTGGATGAAGAGACCACACAAATATCAGCTTGATCCAAAACTTTTGTTGCCCACGATAAGTTTTTAATAGCCAATTACCACCGTTTCTTGTATTATGGTCCAGCTGAGATTTGGATCTGCATCATTTTTTTGAATCATGGCTTAAAATGAACTTTCATTACGGATGGACAGCGTTGTAGATGTAGTCACATACATTACAGTGGGCCCCACAGTCGAAGCTTAATTTAGAAAATAGACCATGATATCATATGGCGCCTTGGTGGCCCCAGCATACGAATCTCTCGTTAAAGATTCAGATTCCCACTGTCCATGTATAGGTAGGCAATAGATGGGAGCCAGCGCATCAGCTCTTCGTGGCCAAATTCCAAATTCATCGACTCTCCCAATAATGTGAACGCTCAACATTAAAAAATATCTTCCAAGAAAATCTCTCAGAAGTATTAAAGTCAGACGCCCAATATCAAGCTCATCTGAGGTTTGATAAACCCACACGCCTGTGGAGCACTGCCCATCCATGCGTAGCCATACATGTCGATGTGGCATATTTGCACCAGATCCGATCTTTCCATCAGGTGCGCCACACTGATTAAATCTCAGTGATCAAATTTCGGGCTATTTTAGTCAGGTGGACCGCTGTTTTATAAACGGACGGTTAAAAAAATTCCAAAGCCATCCACTTGTTTCTTATAGTATGGACTACCTGACAAGTAAAACAACCTGATCTTGAGGCCGAAATATATAAACAGAGTGGCCCACCTAATGAAAATCGCGGATGATTGTCTATAAATAGTAAGTTTACTATTTTTAGTAAGTCACGTTTTTAAGGAGTTTGAGTCTGAAACTTCTTTCTGGGTATGAGATTACTATTTAAAAGGTTATAATTTCATTTTTATCATGAATTAATTTATTTTTGAATTTATTAAAATTTATTCTTATTTTCTATTTCTCCTTGTGGATTCAAGGAATCCTTATGATGAGTACAAAGAAGCTCCATGAATTCGGTGTAATTATCCCCTTGAGGAAGATGGTGATCAACCTCATCACATTCATCCTTGCATCAGTCGGGTTGGTGCTCAACCCTGGCCTAACCCAACTTTGGATTAGGAATTCTCAACCCAAGCCCAACCCAAACAGGCTCAGTCGTATTGATTGGGTTGGTCAGGTGGATACATGCTAATATTTTCATTATTACATTAGTTTATTATATTTTCAATACGCATCTTTTTTTTGTACCTATAGTTTTATTAATTATATATGTTATTTATTATAATAAATTCACTTTTTTCTAAACAAACAAGTTAAAATATAAAACAACTACTCCTTTAAAAGTCATGTTGTGTAGTAAGAAAATCTACTTGGAAGAGAAATTTAGCACATCTTGTTAGCTTGACTCATCGGAAATAACATGGACTAATGAAACCCGACGGCATTGGAATTTTATGTGCCTTCAACATAGACAATCCACACTTAATTATAATTTATAAGTAACTTATATATCGATTGGGTTTGAGTTGGATTGGGCAACCCGAGACCTCAATTTAAGCTCAATCTAAGTTTTATCGAGTTAGTTTTTAAATAGCCTAAACCTGAGACCGAACTTGATACATCTTGCCCAAACAACCCAATGTCGAGTTGGTCACAGGTTAGTTGAGTTGAACCCACCCAACTTTCAGCCCTAGTAGTGAGCACCTCATGACACAATCCACACCTGGCATATTTTAGAACCTGAACTAGATATAGCAAGGCATGGTAGAAACAAGTTCGGTAATGCCTTGACGTGACAAAATTTGATTAGTCCAACCCACATGACAATAGTTATATACACTAACACAATCAACGAACTAGATTTGGTGAGGCTGAAAAACACTAAATTCAATGTGGTCTACTTTAACAAACCACTTTCTTGCCATTTTATTAGTGTGTGTGTGTTTATCATAAAAGTGTTGAGTGCATACTCGACTTAATGATCATTTGAAAGTTAGTGGGCCCCTCTAGGCCACATGGCACAGTCCATCTGCCCATTTCAGGACCTCACCAAATCCAGTTCCCTCAACCTAGCTACCTTCGTACGGAAGTCGATTTGGTGAGGCTTGAAAGACAATTACGTTGAGTGAGCCGATTTAATTGACCAAGTCTCAGTCAATAACTACTTTCAAACATGGCCATCTCTAACAGAGACGTGTCCAATCAAATCTTCACATTTTGGGTTTTAATGATAAGAGTCGATATCACGGCTTCTTCCTGGTGTGGTCCACTTGAGCTTGTATCTGCCTAATATTTTGGATTTGTGCCTAACATGGTAGACAATGTGGATAAAACCCCTACATAACTGTGGATCCACTGTGATGTATGTGCCTTACATCCATACGGTCCATCTATTTTGAAAGTTCATTTTAGAACACGGTTAAAAAAAAAAAAAAAATTCAAACCTTAGGTAGACCATACTATAGGAAACAATTGTGACTGAATCTCTACTATTAAAAACTTCGTGGGGGCCACCGGAATGTTTATTTTCCATCCAACATGTTTATAAGGTCACAAGGACCTGGATGAAGAGACTGCGTAAATATCTGCTTGATCCGAAACTTTTGTGACCCACGAGAAGTTTTTAATAGTCAATTACCACGGTTTCATGTATTATGGTCCCCATGATATTTCGATCTGCTTTATTTTTGGGATCATGAACTAAAATGAGTTTTAAAAACGTATGGACGGCGTGGATATAATTAAAATACATCAAAGTAGGCCCCATAGTCAGGGATCCCACTCACCTCGGTAGATCTGGGATCCACCGAACCCGTGACCCAATCCGCATCTTGGGCTTGGAATGGTTGCCCATACCCGGTGACTTTCACGGGTTTGTTAGAATACATCGCTAGGTATTAGTATAGCATACACCGGAGTTTAGATTTTAGATCTTGGGTCATTTTTCAATGATCAAAGCCGTTTATATGATGGTTCTTATCTGATAGAACCAAAAAAAAAAAAAAAAACCACTTATGTTGAAAAGTTTCCACCTTTAATCATTTTACTCTTTTCCTTCTAACACAGATGATCTTGTTAATATTTTAATAATCAATGGGTTAAAATATTTCAATTTGAGTGTTTCTGAATATTGCCCATCAAGGATTAGGCCCATCTTATAAACGGTTTACGGACTCTAATCCAACGGCTGAAGTCTCAACTTACTGGAATACTTCGGGTTTTATCTCACCAAACTTCTATTTTTATATTCGCCTTCAAAGTTGCATTTATTGTGCGGCCATCTCTTTATCCACTCATTTTTTTGTCATGGGGCGAGGGGCCTATCGTTTGCCTATGAATTAGGAAAATGCAAAATGCCTGACAGCTTCTTTGACTTTAGAGATGGGCATCTAGTCGAGTCGGACCAAGTTGCGGCTGATCGGACTCAGTCCCATTTTTGAAATAAACTGGACCTGAACTCAGACCCAACTCGGTACCGAGTCTAGCATGCTCGACTTGATCTGAGTCCTGGTCTAGCTTGGACCAATTCAGACCGTGTCCGACCTCGTACAAGTATTGGGTCGGTCGAGTCGGCACCGAGTTGGGTTAGGTGCAATGGGTATTCACATACTGAAATCACAACTCAAAACCTAAGTGCACTTATAAGAATTGCAATGTCTCCATCAATTACATGACAAAACAAAGTTTTTTTTTTTTTTTTTTTGTTAAATATGTATGAGTCAAGTTTTGAATTGAGTTGAGCCAATACAGAGTTGGATTTCGGGTCAGGTCAAGTTGAGTTATTGGGTGACTCAAACTTGACTCAATTTGAGTTCAGATTGGACAAAGGCTACTTGATTTGGATCGACTCACCCACTCGGTTCGGATCGATTCGAGTCCGAACGAGTCAGACGGATCGAGTTCTATCAACTTTTGATTGCAAAAGACTAGTACAATTATTGTTTCGCAAAAAATCAATCAATTTGTTATCATCGTATTTTGGCCAACAGATAAAGATCAGTATAGAATTACGCCCTTGAATGGATCTGCAAAAGAGAAGAGATGGACAACCGAGGGGTTGCCAATGGCTTGCTCCAGACCCTCCGATGCTTAAGTTAGATTTGTTGATGATGTCAAATGTGTGGATTAGGGCTTAGATTTTCACATGTTTTTTCCCTTTTAGTTTAGGGTAGTCATATATATAGGGTTCCGGGAGTCGGTTCCAAACCATCATGTATTAATGTACTACGTTGGAGAGTCTTTGTTCTGACAGAAAATTTATATCGAACATGTTTCCAAAGACGTCATCGAGCCTGCTTTCTGTCAGAGTGATCTTCGGTCGAGATCAGGCTGGATCCTCCTCTTTTGGGTTCGGAGCGAGGTGCCCTCCAAGTTTCTCATACTGCCTCTAGCGGTGGTTGCCCTAATCACTCAGGATGTTGGGGAGCTTGGGGCTTGAGCTCCTCCCCCATGGGTTCTTTACCGGTGTGGTAAACATTCCTAACGAGGTGAGTCCTCTTCTACCAAGATTCATCCTTTAACAGCTTAGCTCGACAGCTCATATTTGAAACAAAGGAACTACTTGTCCTGTGTCAGTGGCCCTTTTATTTAGACCTCGGTCACCCTAGCTCAAGGTCTACCTTGGCTCGGAAGTATATCACTTGTAATTAAGTTATCATTCTTTCCATGTGAGGGACCAATTTGCTTTTTCCCCAACCAAATTTGTTTTTGAAATTCCTTCAATTCCTCGCCTAAATTGTAGGGTGAATTCCAAACTGACGTTTGTGGGTGTGGGATCCAAGCAGGCTGAAAACCAAGTTTTAGATCGAAACTAGGGTTTTGTCTCAAAGGATCCCATTCTCAACATTGTGTCCTGATGGGCCCTAAGACTTTAGGGCAGCAGGCCGGACTTCAATCCAAACTTCTACCGTCACTTTACCCCACCACAGGACATATTAGCCACGGGGTGCAACTTGGGTGCGTTGGGTCAACCCAAGCCCGTCGATACCTCAGGAGGACATGTTCTAACCCAAACCTAACCTAAATTCTTAGGTGCCAACCGGGCCTGAATTTGTTCAGTCAGAACTCAGCTCAAACCCAACTTAATTTCAAGTCAGTTGTGCTTGTCGTGTCTAGGCTGATCTGAACCCAGGTTGCAAGGGGAGCAGATTGGGTGAGACCCCGCATCCACCGAGGTAGGTGGGACCCCTGATTATGAGGCTCACGGTGATGTAAGTGCCTTAAATCTACACTGTCCAACCGTTCTGAAAGTTTATTTTAAGGCATGATGCAAAAAATGAAGCTGAAGTACATCTAAATCTTATATGGACCATACCACATGAAACCGGAATGATTGAATCCCCACCATTAAAAACTCTATTGGGCCACCAGAATGTTTATTTGCCATCCAACCTGCTGATAAGGTCACGAATATCTGGATGAAGAGACCCCACAAATATCAGCTTGATCCAAAACTTTTGTGGCCTAAGAGAAGTTTTTAACGGCCAATTACCACTGTTTCTTGTATTATGGTCCACCTGAGATTTGGATCTGCTTCATTTTTTTGAATCATGGCTTAAAATGAACTTTCAATACGGATGGACAGTGTGGACGTAGTCAAATACATCACAGTGGGCCCCACAGTCGGGGTCACCTAATCCGCTGTCGGTTGAAACTTGCAAGCACATGCCAAGTTTCGAAGCTTAATTTAGAAAATAGATCATGATATCATATTCATATCGCGTCTTGGTGGGCCCCACCATTCGAAACTCTAGATAAAGATTCAGATTCCCACTGTCCATATATAAGTGGGCAATGGATGGGAGCCAGCCCATCAGTTCTTTGGAACCAAATTCCAAATTCCAATTCCAATTCCAAAATCAACGACTCTCCCGATAATGTGAACGCTCTAGTTCAAAAATATCTTCCAAGAAAATCTCTTTTTAGTATTAAAGTCAAGACGCCGAATATCAAGCTCAAAGGAGGTTTGATAAACTGCCCATCCACGCGTAGCCATATGTATCGATGTGGCATATTTGCACCAGATCCGATCTTTCCACCAGGTGGGCCACACTGATTAAATCTCATGGATCAAATTTCGGGCTATTTTAGTCAGGTGGACCGCTGTTTTATATACGGACGGTTAAAACAAATTTTCAAAGCCATCCACCTGTTTCTTATGGTATGGACTACCTGAGAAGTAAAACACCCTAATCTTGAGGCCGAAATATATAAATAGTGTGGCCTACCTAATGAAAATCTCGGATCTGTTAATCTCTGCCATTCAGCGCGTGTGTCCACGCGTGGATGGGCAGGCTTTAAGCAACTTGCCAGTGTTATGGGAAATTATCCACACCCCACGTTTTCAAGCACACGCCCCTTTTCACTCCTTTTGTTTTATCTGATGGTACAAAAAGGTATTTTTTATTACCAAATGGAAAAGGGTTTGCATCCATCGAAAAGCCAAAGTGTAAATGCTTGGTGACTAATCATGCACGGGTGCGGCCCTTACCGTTGGTTTACCGTGGAGACCACCTCGATGTATGTATTATGTATCCACTCTGTTCATCCGTTTTTTAAGATCATTTTAGTGAATTATTTCAAAAATTAAGTGGATCCAATTATCAGGTGGACCATACCATAAGAAACAGTGTTGATTGACCATTAATGGACTACGGAAGATTTGGATCAAGCTGATATTTGTTTTTTTACCTTCAACCATTCTTATGTAACCTTATCAACAGATTGGATGGTAAATAAACACTATGATAACAAAGGTGCGCCCTAAGAAGTTTTTCATGGTAGGAAGGTCAATCACCACTGTTTCTTATGGTATGGTCCACCTAATAGTTTGATCTAATTCATTTTTATCATAATGCCCTAAAATGATCTTTTAAAACCGATGTACAGTGTGGATACATAAAACATACACCAAGGTGGGCCCCATGGTAACCCCACGAGAAGGGTCGCACCGTCTTCGATGTGGCCACTATGGGTGTATATTGAGTTGAATCGAGTCGAGCTGGCCTCAGCTTGACTCAGCTCAGCTCGGTCCTCGAGCCTGATGGACCAACTTGGCTCGGTTCAGCCAGCAACTCGGGCTGATTCAAGCTGAGTTCACCATTAAGCATTTTCACAAACACGTAAATTGTACTTTCAAAATCTCTTTGTACCGGAGACAGCCGTGATGGTTTGACAAGTATTCTATAAAACGCCTTCTAAGCAATATAAAACCCAAGAAAAAAAAAAAGATATTAATTTCATATACACGCATTCCTTGCCACCAGCCACACTTTGTTGAATCATTTCAACAAAGTAACTGAGTCACTGAACTGGATTGATCCAAGTTCAATTCGAGTTGGGTTCAATCCCAATTGAGTTGAGCTAGGGCCCGCTCGAACTCATTTTCGAGTTCAAAAAATAAGCTCAAGTTGGCTTTGAATCGAGTTGAATTGAGCTTTTTCAAGTCGAGTCGAATCAAACTTTGATGAGTCAAATCGAGTCTAGAGAGCTAACCGAGTTAGCTCGGTTCGTCAACGCCTCTATTGGCCGCGCCCTCGTCATGTCCATGGATACTCTTTTCAAGGAAACCAGTAGGTCTGATAGTATACATCCCCATGCATTGTGATGGTATACATCCAGACTTTATCATTTGAATATTAGGTAATATTTAAATGATCCAAACTGTTTGTATGATGGGACACCTTTTATTGGGGATATAAATAAGTCAAGGACTTTAAATTTGAATATTTGAACACAATTATTTTTTTACTCTTTTCCTTTGAATATGAACGGTATCTATAACCATTAGAAAGTCAAAGGTTTGAATTTTAAATATGATTTTTTTTTTTTTTTTAGTGTCTATATACCATCCACTGGGTGGTTCATCAGATAAACGATTTGGATGAATGAGAAGGACCACTATCCAACGGTTATGATCCCGATGTAATACGTTGGGATGCGTACTCTAGCAAACCTCCACCTTCACTTCTCCGTAAACGAACGTGTAGAATTTCAACGGTCGGCTCTTTTAGCCACACCCCAACGAAGAAAACAACAAGAAGGACGACTAATTGCACATGCAGATGTCCCTCATGAAACCTGTGTCGGTATTTGTAGTGATCGCGACCGTTGATACGGTGGACCATTGTTTGAATATGCTATATCCTATAAATTGAATATCACTGTCTTCCGCAATCGAGGAATGCTTTGAATCTACAGAGCTCTCTTGAATCTACGAGAAAGATTTTTTTTTATCCACTGCAAGTAACAAAATAATTTCCAAGAAATTTATTGATTGAATAATTACTTTAAAAAAACTAGTTTAACATCTTTACATAATCTTTAAAAATCTTAAAATGCAATTAAAAGAATCGTGATCAAAATATGAAAGAAATTCTGAAGATCATGTAAATTTCCGTCGTCTGTCGACCTGTCATCGACCAATCAAGTTGATTGATTGAACAGACTCAAAATCATCCATATATAAAAATTGGAAATTCTGTGAATTTCGACCTATTGACCTAGTTTGTCTACCGGTTGAAACTTGCAGAAATTGTATAGCAACCAATTTGAATTTTCTGGCAAAATTTTGACTTATTTTTTAAAAAACACACGCACACACACCCCCACACACTCACGCTAGTGGAATTTCACCACCTATGGATACTCGAACCCTTGACCGCGTGTTGAAACTCCTGAGAGTCTACCACTCGAGCAAGAGAAAGGATCCAAAAAATTTCGACTTATCGGCTAGATCCATCGATCAGTCAAACTATGTTTAATTTCTTCAATTTCTTTTTAGGCTTCTTCCGGTATATATGTGTATTAAGAATATGCTTGATCATGTCCTAAATCAAACCCCTCCACTTGAAGTAAATAATTATCATTGAGTTTAGTTCACAATGCATATTCAACTTTTGCAAGTTTTTCAATAGACTTAGTTCACAACACGCATACTGGTCTGCTACGTTGAAAGTTCTTGAGATCTCCTACATCATTTAGAAGATTAAGAACAAAGGCGTTATCATTAATTTTCTTAAGAATCAGAACATAGCCTATTTTCTTATTTATCGACTTCTTATATGCCATAGTTGAAAATTTTTCCTCGCGCAAATGAACTAGCACATTATCATCCACTTGAAACACCATATGACACTAATATTTGTTAGCCTCTTCTTTATACTTGATGTTAGACTCATATACTAGCACATCACATGTACTCATGCTCTCCTTAACTTGATCTTTATATAATAGTTTCCTTGCTTGTACTTGTAAGATCTCGCTTTTTTTTTTAAAAAATAATGTATACAATTAGGCATACTTGCTCCTTGGACAAGATTAATGTGATTTTTTTATCTTGCATAGGAGGTAACTCTTTAAGAAGTTCATTGGGTACAATTGGCTTGAATTCTTGCAACATTTATTTTAAATTCTCTAGGAGGTTCACGATCTCCATATATTTGTTCTTGTCAACTAATGCATCTACATATTTTATCTCCTTAAATTGTTTGTGAAAATCTTATTCGATTATTAAAAACTATCTATTCACTTTAGAAGTCTTGGGTTAATTCTCCATTTCCATTGGGACCACACGTACGCCACTGATGAATTCAATAGCCCGTCATGACAAACAATGAGATTTCCCTACATAGACCCTCGCCAATTGGCTATATTCACATCTTGCCGACAAACAATAAGATTTCTCTACATAACCCATCACCAATCAATTATTCTGCCAACAATTTTGGTTTGTTAGAATAATACATTATCGCAATCACTAGGGATGAATTGTGCGTGTAATAACTGTTTCATCCGTGACCACATAAAGATTAGTGTTTCTATTTATCTCGTCCGCTCGAGTTAAAGTTGCTCTCACTAAGTTGAAACTTTGTCCTTCAACTTGTAAGTTATAAGTTTAACTTTCTCTTCAGGGATGCTTATTTAATTGAAGAAACGTCCAATCTCAAGCAACCAATCGAGAAAGTCTTCGATGTAGAGTTAGCCATTGAAGTTAGAAAGATTAACTTTCATCATTAACTCTCGATTTGTCCAATCTACCTGATCACCGCTTCGTCCAAGATATTGGAGGATCATGTCATCGATCTCATCATCGCTGGACCCCACCTCCTCAGGCATGATTCTGAGATTCATTGTCGGCATCACTCTACAATTAGCACGATTGCAAATTCTAATATCTATCAGAGGTAGATCATCACCATGAACACGAAGTTGCCCTAAAGCCTCCATCATGCAGTTGAGATCAACCTACAACCTTTGCATGACTTGTCGTTTCTTCTGTTGTGACGCCTCGAAAGCCACCGCTATTAAAAAATAATTCTATAGAGCAACGTCTATAGGATTGTTGTCCTACTCGTCGTAAAAACTACCAATCCGAGAAAAAACTTCTCTCCGGTATCAACTGATGCAAAGAAGCATGTGATGAGGTTGATCGTCGTATTCAACGATCGATAAACACCTTGATTCCACAAGGCCCTCTTGAATACAAAAGATAGATTTCTCAAATCTACAAGAAAAATAAACTTATTTCTAAGAATTTTATTAATTGAGTAATTACTCTAAAATATAAATTTAACATCCTTAAATAATCCTAAACAAATTTTAAAATATAATTAAAAGATTCCTAATCAAAATATGAAAGAAATTAAGAAGACCGTCAAATTTCTGCCATATGTTGATCTATTGCCCATTAGCCAAGTTGATTAGTCAAACGGGCTCAAAATCTACAGAGACTAAAACTAATAGTTATCTGAATCTCGACCCGTCGATCCGTTTGGTTGATCTGTCGAACAAGCTCTTGATACATCGACCTGTCAAATCTGGCAGAAATTGCCAAACAATCGTTCTAAAATTTTCAACGAAATTTTAACCTATCATGAATTTTGTCAATTTCTCTCCGGGCTTCCTCGAGCCGATGTGTTAGTAACGTGGATCATCCTACACCATGACAATCCTCTCCAATTATTCATCATGGGTTGTCTTGGTTGAATGTGAATACCGTTCATTTTGGATAGTAGTGACTGGACAGCTACTCCATCCAATTCTTTTTTTATTTTTTATTTGGGGGCGCAAGGAACATCCGAATGATGGCCCGCTATTTCAACAGTCATGATCACCATGCGTGTTTAGTAAGTACACCTTGAGGACAGAGCTGCATACTCCATCTCAATAATTATATATAAATACCGGGAGAAAGGGTGGAGAGGGAGGGAGTGAGAGATCTGCTCTGTTTGGACTTCAGAGAGAGAGAGAGAGAGAGAGAGAGAGAGCTGCCTTGTTTGGATCATGAGAATTGTCTGCTAACAAATACCAGGCATTTGCAGACCTCCTTTTGCAGAATTATAGCAAACCCAACTGAAAAAATTCTGGGTGTTGCTGAATAAGGCAAAAGGGTGCCCATTTCTAATAGAAAAAAGAGGAAAAAATCATTAAAAAATGGTTTGGGAGCGTAATATGGGGCCTACTTCCGCAGTTTCCATAGATGATGTTGCACAGGATTCAGGCCATGCACGCCTGCATGAGCTTGGTTACAAGCAGGAACTGAACCGGGATCTATCGTAACGATCTCAACTCTGTTTTTATTTTTTATTTTATTTTTGGATTTTTTTAATGAATTTTGGATTTTGGATTGGTTTTTGTCAGAATTTGGTTTATGGGTCATGTTTGGTATTTCAGGTTGCTATCGAATTTCGCCTTTTCCTTTTCGATCATATCTGTTCTGACCGGGATAACCACCCTTTACAACACTGGCCTGACGTTTGGTGGACCCGTCGCCACAACATATGGGTGGTTCATCGCCGGAGCCTTTACCATGATCGTGGGGCTGTCAATGGCTGAGATTTGCTCTTCTTACCCCACATCGGGCGGACTCTACTACTGGAGTGCCCGGCTCGCGGGGAAGGATTGGGCCCCCTTTGCCTCATGGTTGACAGGATGGTAATTGTTTTGATGTCTTCTGCTATCGTTTTTTGACGTCAAACTGCCAATTTGCTAATTGGGTTTTCACCTCTTTTCGGGTTTTTTCTCACCGTTTTGTTATTCATGTGCAAATAAATCGATATGTATAAATGTAAATTTTTAACTGAAATTTCTAGTAGTGAAATGGGAATTTTTTGCTGATGGAGATGCTTAAGCTCCATTGGTTAAGGTAGCTCCACACATAATAAGTTTGAAATGATTTAGATAATAGTGTGTTTCAATGCTTCGTTGACTGATTTTCAGTAAAATGGAGCTGAGGGACTTTTCATTCATATGGCGACCCAACGCCAGTTATAGATCAATGTGTTTTAGGCTGGAATCGAAATGATCTGAATTGCTGTTTGGGCCCACACATTATGAATGGAGTTAGGCTAGCCGAACTCATTTCATTTCCACTTCATCGAATTAAATTATTGCAATTCAAATCAATTGATCATCCAAACACTGTGTAAGCTAATGATACAACAAAAAACCTTATGTCTCATATGGCTATTCTATCACATCGGCCCTTCCACTTCACCAATAATCAAATGGCGTAATCACCACATTAGCCATGAGTTTGTTACATTGCTTGATCTCTTCCTTGTTAACATCAAGAATAAGATTGATTTATATGGCATCTTATTCATTATTTGGATTTGGTCGAGAGTTCGTTACATGATGTTGTTACGATCAATCTTTGCTCTGTTAGAAAACTCAAAAATCATATATGTTGGTACAAGTCTTATCCCGTTAACTTTCTTTTTCTTTGCTTTGTCAGAACAAAATAAGAGTAATTTGGGAATACATTGATTTGAGAACTCAGAGCATCTGAATGAAAGAAATCCATTACATGTATATTTATATCTTCGTGATACTGAATTTATGTTTTCTTTACCATTTGGGAGTATATTGAATAAAATGTGGAATATTAGGAAGATAAATCTTCATTTCTTTAGCAATGCAACAAGGTAATGGATTACCTTGAAAGTAATGCTGCTTAATTGTCGATCTGGTTAAGCTCGTTGCCATTTTTTACATTCTTCTCATTAGGAATTATGTTTGGAGAACATTATAACTTTTTATTACTGGCCTGATTTTATTGAAATATTTCATGTACTTGAATTTTTAATTCAAAGTTTTGTGGCTCTTTGGATGCACCCAAAACACTAACATGAGCTTTTACGCGTCTCGGCATTAAGATTTCAGGGGAAGTGGGGCCATTGGGTGTCCCTCACAATGCAGATGGCCAGATTTGCAAAATGCTCCTTCCTGAGAAATTTGCACAAAACGTAAATTGAATTATGACCACTAATATCCATCATCATTCTGTTCCCATTTTTGGGACAATTCGAACCAGCCCTTAAAATTGCTTCATTTTATATTTCTCATTTCTTGTATCTGCAGTCTATTTGGTCTTTCCTTGCTCGAATCATCTGATGCTCTTCAATTGAATTTCATGCAGGTTCAACATTGTTGGACAGGTACTTCTTGAAAATAATCTATTTTGAAGTACAAAATCTCCATTATATACTGGAGGCCAATTTTCCTTTTCAATTTCATCCAAGCCATTAAATAACTTTTATGTTTGCAGTGGGCCGTTACAACAAGTGTGGATTTTTCACTTGCGCAATTACTTCAAGTGATAATTCTGCTTAGCACAGGTGGCAACAATGGAGGTGGATATCAGGCTTCTAAATATGTAGTCATATGCTTTCATGGGGGAATTCTGCTTCTACATGCCCTTATAAATAGTCTTCCGATTACATGGTTGTCTTTTTTTGGACAGATTGCTGCTACATGGAATGTTATAGGTAAGAAACAGCGGCATTTCATGTAATGCTTGATCATAAGAAAAACCAAAATTTCTTTTTGTTGGACCCACCAACGGCACTAGTTGGGCTCATCTTTAGGCAATTAAAGCCATTTATCTTTTGGAACCTTAACAAGATGGGCTATGCCCCAATCTCTTCCTCATCAGGCAATATTATCCATCAAGAAATGAAAAAATTTAACTACTACCGATGGCGGTCAGAAGGTTAGGATCATCTGATGTGGTAGACTGAGGAAATGCTTGATCCAACATTGTTTGTTTTCTGAAGAGATTTCCAGTCCAGTCTCCAATATGTAATTCTAACTCATGTTACTCGAGGCAACCTGCCCTCAGAGCTCTAACCTTTTCGTGATATGCAGGCGTTTTTGTACTTATGATTGTCATACCGACAGTTGCTACTGAAAAGGCTAGCGCCGAGTTCGTTTTTACTCACTTCAACACTGATAATGGTGATGGGATTCGCAGCAAACCATATATCTTTTGCCTGGGGCTTCTAATGAGCCAGTATACACTTTCTGGATATGATGCATCTGCTCACATGGTAAGAGTCTTTTCATAACCATGGAAGATGAGAAGCTATAAACACTGTCAAACTACACTAAATAAACTACTTAAATACCCTTAAAGATTTGCTGGAGGATTGCTTTAGAAGATTTTCTTTAGATTACTTAAATGCCCTTAAGTAAGCCAATGAAAATTTATCTTTTAATGGTATTTATATCTTTCAACAGGAGGAGAAAAGCAAATTATGTAATTTTAAAAGAGAAGGAAAAATAAGAAGTAATCAGCATTATGGAGTAGGATTTTTTGAGAAAATTTCAATTAGCATATGACTTTTGCACTCTGCTGTTTCTGCTTATGCCAGAGTTTTGCTCAGCCCATATGCAGCTCTATGCATTGTTCTCTGTGTCAGGTGGGTGACACTCCAGCTATGCATCAGGTGGACCTTACCGTGTGGATGACCTAACCTGAATCCCAGACAGGACACACCTCATGCATGCAGCCCACCTGATGAGCCAAACATCCCGATTTTGTGGCCAAGTAATCTAATGGTGAGGCCCGCATGATGAGTTCAACGACCTGCTTTTGGGCCAGATCATTTATACAGCAGAACCACCTAGTAAACATCTGGGATGTCCCATACCTGTGCCATACATCCATTCGTAGAGCTTCATGTAAGGAGGTGCTTGTAGTTGCTTAGGGACCATTTGGACACACCCTTCAAAGGGGCATTTGAGGATTAGACCGCCTTTTGAGCCAAACCAGGGTTTTTTTTATGTGCATTTGGATGCACTTTGCAAACACCCATTCCACCATCCTGCTCAACAAAACAGGTGGTAAAAATCAGGGCGGAGACCTTCTCAAACCCCCTTTTCACAAGTGTGTCCAAACAGGCCCTTAGCAAAGCTCATTTATAGGCCATGCAGTTGATTGAGGCCTACCCAAACTGACATTTTTCATGTTTTTCCTTCATAAAGTTCTAACACCATGTTTTTTTTTTAATTTTAATAAACACATTTCTAGACTAGTAAAACCGAATTTGACAGTTTTTGTTTTCCTGTACTTTTGCTTTCAGACGGAGGAAACCAAGAATGCAGATGTAAACGGACCAAGAGGAATAATAAGCGCAATCGGAATATCTATCATCGTTGGGTGGGGATACCTACTCGGTATCACATTTGCAGTAACCAACATTCCGTATCTTTTGAACAAGGGCAACGACGCTGGTGGTTATGCAATTGCTGAGGTGTTTTACCAAGCCTTCAAGAGTAGATATGGCAGTGGAGTTGGTGGAATCGTTTGCTTGGGAGTGGTTGCCATTGCCATTTTCTTCTGTGGTATGAGTTCAGTGACAAGCAACTCTAGGTACCATTATCTGTACCCGTGTCTATCTTTCTGGTTGTTATTTACCAATCTGAACTTCTTTCATGCTTAGTTTTATAGAGGATCGTTTGATTGTTATCGCAATGAGGCTTTGAGTCGACACAAGTGCAGCCATGTTCTGGTGTTCCGGAATGTTGATATGATGGGCCATACCATAGGAAATGCTAACCGTTTAATAAAGGAAGAAATACAGCAATGCTGCAGAATAGATTCAACCATAAAAGGGCCAATGAATGAAAAACTAGGTTCTTCATATCCATTGCGGGGTTGATCAATCAATGGTCTCTCAATCCAGTCCCCACTTGTCATAACTCAAATTCTGAGGATACAGTGAATATACTTGGTTAAGAATTGTATAACTGTTTGTAAATTCTAAGGCTGCAGTTTGATGCACTTTTGAATTGCATTTCAGTAATTGTTACAATGGCGAGGAAACCCACGGCTTCAACAAAATTTCGAAGTTCAATTAAGTAGTGAATCAATATGCAGCCTAAATCTAAGGACATGTTTGGATGCCCAAGCAAATTGAATTGCGAACAGTCAGTTTAATAGGAAATGATAAGAACTAATGATGTTTCCTAGTATCCATAATGAGGAAGTGACCCTCAAACTGCGAATGAATTTATTTTAATTTCAGCTCGAAAGGCACATAATTTCAATTTGGATCCCAATGACCTGAAATCAAGGTTATTCTCTAACGCTGATGGTGGCCGTAACGGCAGCCATTACAGCCACTGTAACGGCTGTTACAGTCTCTTCTTTTTTTTTTCATTATTATTAAAACAAAATAAAATAAAATAAACCCAAAAACCTGTATCGGCCCCATAATGAACTGTTACATGGCCATTACAGTCTTTACAGGGGGCGTAATGGGCCGTTATGGGGTCTGTAACGACCTTTACAACCCCATAACGTGTAACACTTACCACCGTTATCTTTACATAATAGCCTTTATGGCCCGTAACGGCCATTATGGCACACCATGCCTGAAATATGAATTCTAAGGAAATTACGGTTTGATTACTTGCACTTGCACCTTATTAGACTAATAATTGAAATGTGTGACAGTGCATCCAAACACGCCCAAGTCCCTCATAAATACAGATTGCTTGTGATTCTTAATTTAGGAACAGGATGCAATTTCTATAGATCAGTTTTTCCTTCATGCCTAAGGTGTCTTCCTTTGATAACAGGATGGCATATGCATTTTCAAGGGATGGAGCGATGCCATTTTCATGGTTGTGGCATAAAGTGAACAAGCACGAGGTTCCCATATATGCAGTTTGGCTTTCTGCTGTAGTATCATTCTGCATGGCATTAACGGTATGCATTTTCTTCTCAAGTATCGAAACCATCAATCCGTTCAGGTCCAACCGTTCGAACCTGGGACTGTCTACTTAAATTACAATAATAAAGAATGACAAATGAACAAATTAGACATCCAAAATGCCTCCGTTGTCATGGCATTTTAGGTTTGATATTCATCAATGAAAATGTTTACTTTTAAAGAAGGGGCATTCTCTGGTGGCACCTGCACCACTGTAAGCTTACAGTGGTACTGGGCAGATGTGAGGTCCAATGATGCATTCATACAATCCAACCATCCATACGATACATTACCTCAGAAAACCTCTGGAACCCAAAAATCAGATGGGCCACAGCACAGGGAACATATTGAGGGGAAATGGCCACCCTTGATTAGGTGGGTCCGACAAAGTTACAAAGAGGGTTGAAGAAACTTGATTTTTCATAAACGTTCCTAAAATTTTCACCCATAACTCATTACCTATTGTGCACATGTACTTTTAATTGACAAAGCACCCATGTCAGTCACTTCTGGATTTGGGAACAAACACTTCTAGTGCAGTCCCGGATTCCGACACCTACCCGTATTCGTATAGCTTCGATATAACCTTCTATTCATACCAGTGGCCATGATGAATGCCCTTCATCATGAGCTCAGATTGAGAATTTGTACAATATGTCCAGGTTTAAAGTTTGTACAGTGGGGCCCAGTAATCCAAACAGTTCATATGATGGGCCTCTCTCTAATGGCCCTGCCACAAAATTGCCCCAGATTGGAAGATCCTCGCTATAGAAGATTTGGCCTTTATTCAGTTGATTGACTACTATTGCTGTTTTTTGTATGTTGACCATCCATTTGCTTTGGGCCATCTATTGAAGTGTTCAGTTTTTTTAAATATGAGATATTTTAGTCAATAAGCCACATAAAATGGGCCCATCATATCAATGGTTTGGGTCACCAAAGTACTGTTCTACTTAATACTATCTTGTTTTCTTTTTATAGACTCGCTGACTAACTGCGTCGTTCTTATTTCAGTCTCTCGGAAGCTTAGTGGCGTTCCAGGCAATGGTTTCAATTGCAACAATCGGGCTCTACATTGCATATGCGCTGCCCATCTTCTTTAGGGTGACACTGGCCCGCAAGCATTTCATTCCAGGCCCATTCAATCTGGGCCGCTATGGTGTCTTGGTCGGTTGGATCGCAGTCCTATGGGTGGTAACAATCACAGTTCTATTCTCTCTGCCCGTTGCATACCCGATCACTAAGGACACTCTCAACTACACTCCTGTCGCTGTCGGTGGCCTCCTCATCCTCACCGTTTCATCATGGATACTGAATGCCCGACACTGGTTCAAGGGTCCAATAACTAATATAGATGACTGATTGGAAATTTATGGTGATGGAAAATGTATTCTGCAATTATTCCCCACCCCCCCCCCAACAAATTGTTGAATGTGAAAAGAGAAATGTCAAATGGTTTATATTCTGCGTACATATGCAGGCCACCCCATGAGTGGACTAGCCTGACCTTTGCACTAGTGTTGTGTTCGAGGTGGACCCCACCTGATAACTTTCTCAGATCTTGCACACGTTGGCCCATTGTCTTCAAAAGGAACACACCAAACTACATGAGAAACTGAGAAGTGGAATCCGGTGCATTAGTGTTTAAGGGTGGCAATGGGTCCAGCCGGTGTGTGCCGGTTAACATCTAAGGCAGTTTTGGGCCCCAAGCTAAATAGCTGGTGTCGGAAAATTTGGCTCGTTTAAGCAAATGGGTTGGGTTCAGATTGAAATTTTGCTAACCCGACCAGCTCATATAGCTTATCAATGGGTTGCACCAGATGATCGTACCCTACTCGGCCCAAAACTACGTGATGAATACAAATGATGCATGTATGTTTACACAGGCAATGATCAGCGATGAGTAGGATGTGTGTCCTTATTACATTCTCAAACCAGAGTGTGTTGGGTCAGGTGGGGTTGAACCTGATTCAGTTACAATTAAATGGCTTGGGTCAGGTTGGGCTCAGGCATGAGGGATTTTAAATGGGTTGGGTCGTGCCATAGCTTAATGGGTTACAGGTTGGGTTCAGACCAGAATTGGTGTTTTGTAGACGGGTTGGGCTCAGGCTGACACTGACACAACGAAACCCGACACAATGCCAAAATTAAAGATCAACGGCTCACCGTGATGTAAGGGTTTTATCCGCACTGTTCATTCCTTTTGTCTGATTATTTTAAGGCATGATCCCAAAAATGAGGCAGGTCTATAGTTCCAGTGTAACACAAAAGGAAGCTGTGGCGATAATGTCATCCACCGTTGAAACACTTCTAGGGGCTACCGTGATGTTTTTATTACCATCCAACCGATCCGTATCCACATCTATGGAACGATAGGTGCCTTAATCAAATCCCACCACATCCCAACAACTTATCGGGTAGTTTCATCTCTGACACTGACACCAACACGTGGCCCAATCAAATCCCGCAACATCCGAACGCTACCCAAACTATAGGTGTCACCGTGACAATGGGCGGCATCAAATTGTTTATCTTTATTAGTGGAATGTGTCCCATCATATTAATTTTAGATGTGATGCTTCGTAGTCTCAATCTTAGATAATGCCGAAAGATATAAAGTATAGGTAGTGATTATAAAACAAGAAAAGTTGGGTAATATGTGTTATTTTTGTTGAATGATAAATATTATGCTGAATTTTTGTTATTGAAATGTTGTTGACAGTGTATCAATACATATTACGGGACTCAACACTTCAACCCTCCCTAGCAAACGCAGGTTAGAACTCGCACCGAAACATGCTCAAGGCTTATTTGGCCAGGTGGATTAGGTGGTATTAGATGAGATGGTATTTATAATCCTATGCAATATAACTGGTTGACATGTTTAAAATGGAGGATGAAATCATTTTGAGATTGGTGCCCAAAAACCGTGGTTATGGGTGGAATTTTGTCATCCCTAGTTGATTCTTCGAATCCTACCTCTACGAGTTGTAAGGGAAGGGGCCTCCACTCGTGGGTCCCAACTTGATGTGTATGTTTCATCTGAATTGTCCATCCAATTTCCCATTCAGTTTTATCCTTAAAATCCAAAAATGAAGTCTATCTTCATCTTAAGTGGGCCACAAAGATCGAAAAACTCCTACCTTACACTCACATGCATAGAATTTTATAATGGGTTTCTACTTATGGGACCCATAATGAGGTAACTGTTAAATCCACACCATCCACCTCTTTAATTAGGCTATTTTGACCAATGGAACCAAAAATCAAACTGATCCAACCATTAGTGGACCACACTATAGGTGACGGTGGGTTAGTAAGACCCACTCAGGAGGTGGGGTGGGGTGTTCCACTCATGACCCCACCATGATGTATATGATATATCTACACTATACACCACCGGTTTCTCTATATTATTTTAGGCCATGGGCCAAAAAATGAGGCAGATTCGAGTTTCAAGTGGCCACACAGAGGGAAATGAACTCCTACGGTTGAAACCTTTCAAGGCTCTCTATGGGGTCCCTGATCATCCAAACCAGTCAAAGTTAGGATCCATAAGATCCGCTCGAGCTAACTTACTTGGTGAACGAGTCGGATTGTCCAAATGGAGCCCACCTTGATGGTGACACAAAAAAATATATAAAATAATTTATACATTTGCAATCCCATAATTTCTCTTTCTCAAACCGGATTTGGCTCCAAACCCCCTTATAGAAGTTACTCCCATATCTTCCAAACATGCCATTTAAAAGCATGGGATACACCCAATCCAGAGATAATACCGTACACATGCATTTAATACTACTTTTTTAATTCCATCCAGCTTAATCCCACCTAAGGCACGTGGCCAAACGAGGCCCTTAGTAAGAGTGGACGGATGCATATTTGTTGCATGACTGACCATATGCTTTCATACCATGTCATCACTACTTTCTGTAAAAGCTGAAGCCGTCTTAAGGCCTATCAATGTATATAATTAAATGCAAAGGTCTATGAGCTTCATTTTTTGGATTCGTATTTTAAAATGATGTGTGAAAAGGGATCGACTGTGTGTGTGTGTGAAGAGTCGGACCTTGCAACGTTAGAACCGATTACTTCCTTTGGGATATAAGGATTCCATCATAAACTATAGGATCATCACTATAAAAAGGAGAGATTTTAAAATACATTAAAATTATGTATTCTAAATAGCTTAGAAGTAAATAATAATAATAATAATAATAATGGAGTAACATTTACAAAATCAAGTGTACGCTTGGCACCAAACGATACCCTAAAGATAAAATCATGCATCGCGCCAAACCGATAACATAAAACTCGAAAGCAGTCAAAATCCCCAAAATCAAAAAGGCAGAAAAAAGAAAATTAGCGATTCTGCGGGCATTCCATTGCAGGAATCCCAAGCGTCGATCTACAAATAGGACAAACCGGTTTCTTCGAAAGCCACGTGTCAGCACAGTGGACATGGAACGCATGATTACAGGCCGGAAGAACGCGTGCAACTTGCCCTCTCTCGATCTCGTCCAGGCACACTGCGCACTCCGTCCCTTCAACCACGCCTTCGCTCCTCGGCAGCTTCTGTAGATCCGACTCCGATAACCCCTTCGGATCTTTCTGCGGGTACCCAATTCCGCCTGTTCTCCTCAGGGAGCACCATAGCAATACCAGGTAGATGACAAAGATGGCGGCCATGCCGGCGCACGGTAGAACTATGAAGAAGAAGATGCGAAGAAACATTACTGGCGCTGATGCGTATTAGGCACCAAGCGTACAGTAGCGAATGTGGCGCTTTTTTAATCTTGAGGTGTCGATATTATACCGTGCTCGAGGAGATTATGGCGTATGATACAGTCGCGGATCCTTCTTTTGGGTATTTTCCTCAATCTGAGCCGTCCAAATTGTGGGGCCCAATATGAAAGAGACCAAACCCAATAGATAAAATGAAGAAACGATACCAATGCTAAAAACATTCAACGGTTCAGATTCAATATGATAATTTCTACAAGTAGAACGGCTTGCATGCTTCCGTGGAAGTAATTTTTGTATTGTTACCAACTTGTGCCGATGATCTGAACGGTTTGCATAGACTTATATGCATACTCATGATGTGACGTGTATGTTATACGATGCTCTAGCAAAACATGGGATAAATTTCCTTTTTAGGAAGAAGTTTTCAACCGTGCGCTCACTGTTTCCCGTGCCGTGATCTACATAAAGCGGTTTTTGCTAGCGACGCCGCCACCAGCCGTGGCTAGTGGTCGGTGCTATGTGGACCCCACTATGATGTATGTGTTTTATCAACGCCGTCCATCCATTTTGAAAGATAATTTTAGGGCTTATTCCAAAAAATGAGTTATATATAAATCTCCGGAGGACCACACCATGGGAAAACAGTAGCAGTTGAATGTCCACCGTTAAAAACCTCCTAGGTCCCACTGTAATGGTTATTTGACATCTAACCTGTTGATTAGTTCATACAGACTTGGATGAAGGGAAAAAATATATATCAGCTTGATCCAAAGCTTTTGTGGTCCCCAAGAAGTTTTTAATGGTAGGAGTTCAATCAACACTGTGCGGTCCACTTGAGACTTGGATCAACCTCATTTTTGGGCTCATAACATAAAATGATCCTGAAGATTGGATGGACGGCATGGATGAAACAAATACATCATGTCGGGGCCCACAAAGCACCGACCACTAGCCATTGGCTAGCGGCAGGGGAGTAGCCAATCCCTTTCCCTCAGTTTTGGGCTCGTGACGGATGGACTGTGTGGATAAAACATATGCATCACCGGGCGGGGGGGGGGGGGGTACAGAGTCGGGAAAGGCTAGATTTGTATGTGTCCATTAAGGCTAGTGGGGCGCATATGATGAATGGACTGAATGGAGTATACAAAATAGAGTAGGCAGCATACAAAGCCTGAAAATTTTTAATAGTGGGAATCCCCATCACAGCTGTTCCCTGTGCCTTGATCCACACGTGTTTTGGATGGAATTGATTTTTTGGATATTGAGTGAACATGAAGGGGCAAAAGTTATGGACGGAGTGGATGTGATCCTCACATCACGGTGGGTCCCACACACAGTATGCTTATTCCAAAACAAAAAAACGTTGCAACTGGCCTCCGCTTCGGAAGCGGAGTGCCTGTGGAACGGAAACGGATGGGCTACTCCCCTGCCGCCAGCCCGTGGCTGGTGGTCAGCGTTCTGTGGGCCCAACATGATGTATTTGTTTCATCCATTCCGTTAATCCATTTTTAAATATCATTTTAGCACTTTATTCCAAAAATATGAGGGATATAAATCTCAGTTGGATCACACCACAAGAAAACGATAGTGATTGGATATCCACCGTTTTAAATCCTCCTAAGTTCCATCCACCATTTAAATCCTCCTAAGGCCCCTGTACTGTTTATTTGACATCTAATCTGTTGATTAGGTAATGCAGACCCAAGATGAAGGGGAAAAACAAAGATCATCATGATCCAAAACTTTTATTGCCCCCAAAAAGTTTTTAATGGTCAACGTTCATTCAACACTGTTTCCTGTAATGTGGTCCACTTGAGATTGGGATATACATAATTGTTTTTGAAATATCATAAAATGATATATAAAAATAGATGGACAGCATGAATGAAACACATATATTATGATGGGGCCCACACAGCACCGACCTCCAGCCAGCCATTGGCTGGTGGCAGGGGGAGTAGCCAATCCTTTTCCCTGTCGAACCCGCCACGGGGATATCCCTGTGGCATGACGTGGCTCAAGCTGTGGACCTACCATGTTGCATGTGTTTTATCCCCGCCGTTCATCCGTTTTTTTAGGTTTATTTTATACATGAGCGCAAAAATGATGGAGATCTAAAGTTCAAGTGGACCACACAGGAAATTCCCTAAGAGTGATAAGCGACACCTTTTGAAGAGTTGGAGGTCAAAGACTATAGTGTGTGGTGGTTGATACTACCCGTTATGTTGTGGCAACTCAGCCATGGGCCATGACACACATGCGTGCCAATCTTGATCGTACACACAGTGGCCATCGTTGTGAATCAACCATAGCCGTAAAACTTGCATTCATCAAACTGTTAGAAATAAGATGATTAGCTGTCCAAGTTCAGATAGCTAAGATTGTTTGATCAGCCATCCACATATGGACCTATAAATTAGACGGTTCAGATTGGCATACACGTGTATGCCTCATATACGTTGGATGCCAGGCTTGTGCTGGGGCCGAGATCTGTCCAAGACAAGACTACAAAGTAAGACATACGCCTCAGCCGGCTTGGGTCATGATGGCCATGGGTGCAAGATCTGGGTTGTACCATGCATGATAATGACAAATAGCCTTGAAACTCCAAACACCCTGAGCTGAAACCACCGATCTCAGGCCTGCCCATGGCCTCCTACAGATAGCCTGAAACGGGTGCCATTAGTAAACAGGCTTAAATTTTAAGCTGCGGACCCTGTGTAATACTTTAATTGATAGGGAGTGGACCGCTGACACTTTAATTGGTAGCAAGGCCCTGTGTAATACTTCTATTAGGTGGATCCTCCATCGGACCCTATTTTATATTCATATGGGATTGTTTACCTTGTAGCCTAGTACTCCTCAGCCGCACAACAGAGTGATCCAGACCGTTCATCAACTAGACCTTTTTGTTGGGCCACGTGTAAAATATCTCACTGATTTAAGATAAACACTATCCATGCATAAGAGTTGAAATCCGGACCCTTTTTTTCAACTCACCTTATTATGGTTGACAAGGAACTCAGATAAGTTGAGAATCTGCAATCTGGTCCATCTATGAGACCTTATGGATGGATGGTCAAGATCATGACGTGGCAGGTGGGGATGTTGGATCAGGACTGCCTGTCTACGTTGGTCCTGCCCAAGGATGGCCTGTAAACGAATCTAGAATGAAATAAAAGTCAGTCGTAGACTAATATCAACCATAGTTAAAAACAGTCCATTTGATTATTCTATTTTCCATTAGGTACAACACTCATTGCATCTGATAACATGCAAATATCACACTAATCTGATCATCTTAACCATCTAATCAGTGGCCTCTAATATGGATGGTCAAGATCATTTATACAAAATTATGTGTAACCAACAATTCGATCCATCTATTTGATAGTTTCCATCATGTCTAAATAATCGCTATAAGTTATATTACTCCTAGTTGCATATAGTTACAGTGGAGCGCTTGAACTGTGCTAGACCGTTCATTAGGTCCAACGAACATTTTGTAGTTTACCATGCGAATCTGACAAATATCAACCGTTCAATGAATGGTCATTCATTTGGATGATCAAGACCATAATAGATTTCTTATGATTCTATAGAATCGCTTTTATTAGGCAATCATAGCCATCCCATCCATGGCCTGGAAAAAGGTCTGCTTATAGCTAATAAATTCAAATCAAGGAAGGATCGGATCATCCAATCAGTGCAGTTTTTGCATGGAAGCCTAAGTATGTCCTGGGCTCAATGGACAGTTCAGATCGATTGATTGGAGTGTCTAACTGAGCTTATGCAACTAGGAGCACTATAACTTATAATGTTATGAAAGTGTTCTATGATCTGATTAAAGCTACTCTTAAGTAGTAAGCATTCTCTTATAAGGCTACATAAAAACCAGACTGCAACAACATCCAAGCAATATAAAACAGTATCGAGTCTTCTTGCAAGATCAAATAACTTATTAAGAGATTGAGCTTGAGTGAACTCCTTCATAGCTTCCTCACAAATCCATCCTATTACAGCCATCCATCGGGCCCCATTTGGGATGTAGAACTTGCAACCATGGCGACATGCTTTTGGATGTCTATCGAATTCACTCGATCCGATTGCCGTCGTCCAACTGAAATGAGCTGATGTCAAAGTCGGGCTCCATGAGCTCGGCCACATCTTGTACCTGCATTCACCAAATTAATTAATCTATAGTGGAAATTTTTGACAATGTCGTAATTCATTTGTTAATTGATCATATAAAAACATATAAATATGCGTCTAATCTAACTGCATGAAGATGATTGGGTGGCTTAGTACATTTATAAATATGATACACCTAGAGGTTTTGCTAGGATACATTTGGTGGTATCCTATATTATCTTCCTATTAGCCCAACCTGAACAGTGGTTGGGTTGGGCATGAGTTGAAAATCCTCTAGCTGACCCTCTAGCTGACCTAGGTTGGGCTGATTTGGGTCCAGCCCTTGGGCAACCTCACCTATCTACAGCCCAACCTTATATGTAATATATATATATATTATGACTAATATTTATTGATCTCTAATTTGTGTTAGGCCCCTTACATTCTTAGCTCTTTGTTGAACATTTCTCACCAGTGTTTTAAATAGCGGTAGCGTAATGCGTAGTGCTTAGCCATCTATAGCATGTAGCGCTCACCCAAGGGTTAGGTTGGAAATTGGGCTAACTCTTCTAAAGGTTGCTTGGGTTGACCCTCAACTGAACCCAACACAAATCACCCAAGTTGAATCCCTAGTCCAATAGAAATGCATTAAGATGTATTCTAGAAGACATGCCTAAATATTTGTGCAAGCTTACATGAAAGAAAATTAGCAAACATACTCGAGCATAATCCAATTATAGCTGTGAATATGCATGGTTAGTACATTTAAATATATTCGTATGTACTGATTAAGATGTATGATGCAAGTAGCTGTTCGCTACTTTTTCCTCTGCAAAGCATTTTGTCGTTTCACTTCTTTAATGTAATAGGTAGCCTCTCTTACGAATCATTGTTTTTTATGAATAGCCCGCACCAAGGCATAGTATGAGAGAGAACCCATGTAACAAAGGCTTTATAAAGCCACATGAAGACATTGCCCAGCTCATGTTAATACATGAGCCCAATAACAAATTGATCTAAAACTCAAGTAGGCCACATTACCCCAAAATTTTCAGGAGCTTCAAATTAGATTTTTGAGAAATTGGAATTCCTGGACCATTCATCAGGTGGGACCGTACTGTTAAAGTGTAAGGCCAGTCCGCTCATCACGTGGGAGACGTGAGTTGATGGGTCACTTCTTGTTTTTAATTTATTTACTCAAGCATGATTAACCTGATGCTATCACTCCTTTTAGCCTGATAATATTCTTTTTTATTTTGATTATACAAACTGTATATAAGTATGATTTCCTAACCAAATGAATGGTGGACAAACAAGTGACTCTTAAAATGGGAAATGGGAAATATACATATTCAACAAACATATATATCCACAATTTATATATGATTTATGGTAAAATATTTACAATTTTTAATTGTATTAATTAATAAATTTAATTTAATTATACTTTAGCTTTTACAAGATTTCCCTATATAATTTTAATTTTTAATTTTAATTCCCTGTTACTATCTCTTAATCACTTTTATATTTGATTTTAGTGGTATTTTAGGATTTTAGTTGGAAAATGTCCACTACTATATATGACTGAAATATTGGAGAAAGCTTAAAAGTTAATATCTATTAATATTTACTTTTAGATGTTTATTTCAAAATCATATTTGTTGAACAATCCTAACCTTTGATTCATGGACGCTTGTCCATTCCAAAAGGATTGTTGGAGATATTCAATTTTAACCGTCAAATATATCTTCACTAATCAGATAATCAAGTGCCATTTTTTTTATTAAAATATATCTTTATTAATTTATTATATAAGATTAGAACTAGGTCTTGTCAAACTTCACCAAGTTAGGGAGGTATGTGGACTTCACCCGCCTTCGTGTGTTGATGTTCTCAGCCATTGGAGCGGTACATTCGAATGGCTAGATCATGGATAACCCATTGCCCATAAGCCAATTCGGAAAGTTCCACTACTGGGTGCCTACAACTTCCATTTATTGGATGGTCAGTATAAGCATTATAGTCTAAAATTGCATTGACCGTCCAATTGATGGATACTTTTTGCATGGGTGTAGACGTTCTAGTGTAGCTGGATTTTGGCCAATGACCAATCCAAGAGATGGACAGTCCTGTGGACGGACCAGATCAATGATCACATTCCCTGATGAGTGCTAGTAAAGGTGGGTGAACGCTAACATACTTCACCATCATGGTCTGACAAAAATCCAAAAGCATATAAACATGAATAAATTCACATGAGCATGCATGGGTTAGTTGGTACATTTTGGGACGTGTATAGTTTCATGGATTGCTATAGGACATCCACGTAAGCATGGTAATATGTATGCACGCATGCATTTGGACCGGTATGTGCATGCTGGCATGAGAGTTTAAAAACTTGTGAATACCTCTCCTTCTCTTGAAAATCTTTTAAAATAATGGGAGGAAATTTTTTCTATTTTGAGATAATTCCATTTATTTCATCCTCAAGAGGCAATGGACTGGGATCCTCTACAACACCTTGCGTGGGTAAAATCCAGTCCGCCCATCAGGTTTTATACTTGAGCCCTAGACAGTGGAGAAAATTTTCAGGCAGATGCACAACTAAGGTGGGCCACACTATGGAGAAAAATGGGGATTGGATGCCAACCGTAGGTTTTTGTGTGGAGCCACCATGGTGTGTATCATTCATCAAACTCGTTTATAAGGTATAAATCACTAGGAGGAAGTGAATGTACAAAAATCAACACCATCATAGGGGTTTTAGTAGCGATTTTACATTGTTCCCATTGGTGTATCGGCTGAAATTTTACATGAACAATTCAAATAAGACTTATCACCTGATGGACGGAGTGCATGTACATTCACAGTATGGTGGGCCCCACAGCCCTGGGGTGTTTTACGCACAGTGTAAAACAGATGTGGTAAAGGGATTTCGGACGAGAGATATGTGAGAAATGCAATGATGGGCTTTCAAAATGGACCCCCACAGCTCAAAAATCCGTCCGTCCGTCGGTCAGGCGGTGGGCCTCACCGCCTGTAGGCCACAGCCCAAAAATTAAGACCTTCTGGTCATTTGGTTTTGCCACACATGTAAGTAGAGATGGATAGTTAAAATCACTGACCAGTAGTCCACACTCATCCTTCATGTGTGACCCACCTAAAAATCAGACCACCTGCATTTCAACACCAAATGAGCAGTGGGGCCCACCAGTTGCAAGACCCAGATCACCCAGGCACTGGAAACATTGGCATGCGTGGGTGAGCACCCATATAAAAGTTATTAGTATTACTAAAAACCTCCATTAAATCACTGACCTGATGTTTGAAAACCAAATCTCCAAGATCACCTTCATCAAACTGAGGTATGAATGAGCTGTTGGCAAATGGTGAATTCTTCAAAACATCTGGTAACAGGCTATCACTCTCCGTTGGCTTCGTAAAACTCCCACTTGCAAAATCATTCTGTTGTTGGATCTGATCACTGAATCTTCTTGGCAACTGATTGGTGTTTGCAAACCTGCCGAGAGAGGCCACCCCTTGATTAGCATAACCCAAGTTTGATCCACTATTAATCTCATTAATCAGATTATTACTCCAATTGGTATTATTCGATGCTTCAGCGATTGGCCCAGCCTGAGTTAGCCCATATAGACCACCGGTGCTTGTAAGCCGAAGCCCGCTGTAATTACTGCCTGAATTAGAAGGTGGGGGTTGGCAGCGGGCGGCAAACGATCCTGAATTGCCGATACTCGAAAGGTGGCCTTGAATGCTCGGCATGCTGAAGTTATCGAGTGGACCATTGCTGAGGAGTCCTGACTGCGACTGTTGTGGCTGATGGACCATCTGCATTGTTTCACTGCTAAGAGGCAATGGGCCCACTCTCATCTGATGTGTGACCAGCCCACGTCCAATTGAGCTTCCATCGCACTGCTGCATGAGATGAGATTGTTTTGGATCTATACTACTACCACCAGGCAGCACTTGGTGGAAGTTCCCTTGGCCGTCAATCATCGGTGAGCCGTACCTTAATCTAGCCATGGTGGTGTTGTTGTTTTGTGCTTCTTGATTGATCAATTGCATCTGATCAATGGATGGAGTGGGAGCATTGGGATTTTGCATGCGTCCTGCCAGCAGTGGCGATAGTCCCATCAGGTTGCGATGATCTGAGAATTGGGGATGGCCCACCTGATCTTGGAAATCAAAAATCAATTGGGGATGAATGGATCCGATGTTCGGTTTTTGTGGCCCACCAGAGAAAGAGCTAGACAGGCTGGAGTGGGATCGCTTTGCATCATTCAGCCTTCGTAACAACAGACGGTATTTCTGCAATCAAACGTTTAAAACTGTCATGTAAATCGAAAAAATAAACTTTGTAACAAAGACAAGATAGAACTGTCTTGTAAATTGAAAAAATAAACTTAGGGCCCGTTTGGATACCAGCAAATAAGTTACTTTTTCTACTTATTACAGTAGATAAGTAACTTATTTCAGATAAGTAAGTTTGGTTTATGATTAGTTATAAGTAACTTTTTATTTAAAAGTACTTAATCAATACAGTTAATTTTTTTAAAGCTTTTCTACTAATTTTCATAAGTTGCTGAAGAGAGGCATAGGAGAGACAAATGAGAATAAGAATGCTATTTACAAAACATACTTATCTTCTCAATTAGTAGAAACTACGATAAGCTACGTGTGGCATATAACTTATTGTAAACAACTTTTGATCCAAACACCCCCTTAGTTACATAAGGTGCAAAAGATGAAATCACAATCACCTTCATTCGTATTCAAATTGAAGAACTAGGCTCCACATTATGCAGAATAACGAAGTTAGGGCCTGTTTGGAAATGTCAAAATTCATGGAAATTAAATTCCATTTTCATGAATATGATATTTTTGTTGTTTGTATTGTAAAAAGTACTCCAGGTCTCTGTTGCCTTATCAACAGGTTGGATGGCCCTGATGAACGTGGGCTTTAGGAAGTTTCCAACAGTGGTCTCAATATCCTCACTTTCATTCTTTCAATTGATTCACCCATTGCACGAGCCATGAAATGGTAGAAACTACAGATAGATATCATTCGAATGAACCAAAAATCAAGATAGTAACCCTTCTCTAAAATTCATGAAAATGAAGAAATTGCAAGCATTGAATTCAAACCTGTAGATGGCTAGCGACATTTTCTCTTGTTAGACCTGGAACATTCATGAGCTCCAGTATTTTCTTCGGGACTGCCTCTGAATCCAAATAATGGAAAATAATAGAGGGTATGTGAGAACACATGAAACACAACAGGAGCTTAATAACAAGGGAAATCACTGCAGCTATCGTACATGTGGAGCTTGTGTATAGTGATCACTACCATCGATTTGGTGGGCCATTGCATGATCATGGACCGTATCCAATTTATGGTCTGAGAATGGGATTGTTAACACAAATGGCAGATTCATCCATGTGGTATCCCGCCAGATCAATGGTCATGATCACCATGTAGATTTACAGCATGCTAGGTAGAGATAGGTCATGTATCTCACGGATAATAAAATCAATGATCAATTTCAAGAAGGGATCTTACTATCAAACCCCAATTGATCAACGGCCTCCAGGAACTTGGTGTGAAGTGTCAAATGCCAAACCACTCGTGGCTTCTTCTGGGAAGAAGAATCCTCATCATTATCTTCCTCATCACAATCATCATTATCCTCAAGATCTTCCTCCTTCTTCCTCTTAGGCTGCTTGTAATTTCCTTCATTTACTGAAGATGCGCATTCAACCTCCTCCTCTGATGCCTTCTCAGAATCTTCGACACTGCCCGCTTGCTCGGTTTCCTTCGATGCAGACCTCTTCTTCCGAATGACATGCTGCCAAATGTTCTTGAGCTCATTGAAGGATATGGGTTTCATAAGGTAGTAGCAAGCTCCATGTTCAAGCCCTCTTACCGCCACCTTCACCGCCGTGTCAGCCGACATCACTTCCATTACAAGATCCAAGTCAATCAATTGTTTTCAGAGAAGAAACCCAAAAAAATAATAATTAAATTAAATTAGAAAACACTCACTAATCACAGGCAGGTCTAGTTCCAAGCCAACAAGTTCAAGAAGCTTAAACCCGTCCATGTCAGGCATGTGAACATCTGTTAGAACAAGATCAAACCTGTCTTTCCTCTCTCGGAGCATGGACAAAGCAGTCTTTGCATGTTCACATGTTGTAACTGAAAGTAAACCAATCAGACAATCTTTTAGAAAGAAATGCCCATGAACAAGATGAAACCGTAAAACCACCATCAATAGTCATAAAAATCAACCACTGAAAGTGCCTAATAAGGCATCTAAAACAGCCCATTGTTTCTCATACTGCTTAAATTTCAAAGGATTTGAATGAGAAAACATGCATAAGATCCTTAGAAATCACGATTTAATCCAGTCTACAAAAAGATTTAATCTAATGAAAGATTTCCATCAACACGATTTTTCTTCAATTATCTCTCTTAATCTTCATAACATACATCAAATAGAGATTAGTACGCATCTAAATGAAAAGGCCCACATCTTAATATAAGATTAAAAAAATAAAACAGTACCCGTGAACAAAAACTCCCTAATAGTACCAACTGCAGCAAACACTTACAAAAAAAAAAAAAAAACTAATTTTAAAACCATCATGAAACAAAGAAATCAACTCAAAAAAAAGAAAAAAAAGAGAGAGAGAGAGAGAGAGAGATATCAGTAGGCTCATATCAGTCATATTCAAAATGTTCATACCAAAACTTCAAAACCTATTTAAATAAATATTTAAAAAAAAAAGAAAAAAAAAAAAGAAAAGAAAATACCCCAGTGCCCAAAAAAACCATACATTCATACATGCCTGCACTCACACATGCCTGCACACATATATACATATTCAATTGCAGGTATGCAAAAAATATAAATATAAATTAAAATATAAAAAATTTAAATTTAAATTTAAAAAACTAAAACATGAGTAGAGAAAGAAGAAAAGGCTATACATGCAAGTCCTCAGCATGGACGGTCCTCATACCAAACATGAAAATGTCCCACACCCACAGAGACAGAGAGAGAGAGAGATCTAAAACTGATACCTTGATATCTACACGAGACAAGCTTCTCTTTCACGACCCTCAGGCAAGTCGGATCATCATCGACGACTAGAACTCGGAGACCGTCTGGGAACATTCCGGAAGGCGGCGACTCGCCTTCCTTTAGTTCCCCTTCTTTCCCGCTCTCCATCTGCCAAAGAATCCAAGTGATTTTCAAGAAAGAAGGAGAAGAAATCTTTCACTGCAGAAGTAGTGAAGAAAAATAGGAATAGAAAGATTCCATGCATGCAATTTTCCTTTATAAAGCAAAGACATCTTTATTACATAAGGAAGCTTTTATAGAGGGAAAAAAAAAACAGAGCTTGTAAAAAGAGTATGTATAACAAACTTACTATACAACGTGGTGTCTGGGGCCCGTCTTGATGTAAGGCCCACATTCAATCCATCCATAAGGGGTAACCTTCTTATTTCACCCTGCATCCCAAAAATAAGGTCGATCAAAAACAGAGGTGGGTCTCACCATATGGAATGGTTGGGATGGGATGCCACCGTCCAAACCTTCCTGATCATGTGTGGGGCTCAACGTGTTTTGTATATTCCATCCAATCCATTCATAAGGTATGGCCCACAAGGATGAATTGGATATACTAAAATTCAGGCCATTCCAGTATTCAGGTTGGTACACGATGTAATTTTATAGGTTTTACATTGTGTGGCCGAATTAGGAGAATAGACTAGATTTTTGGGGTATGCATATTACAGGAGGGAGCTCACGTGATGGACGGATTGGATGTGATAGGAAGATCATGATGGCCCCACACACGGCGTTGTAGATAAAGTTGTTCTAGCGACGTTAGATAGGAAGTTGCCTCGGATATATAAGATATTGTTAGAAATATATGTGATTTTGTAAGGAATGGGTTGATCGTGTAATACAATTACGCCCTAACCTTTCGGTGCGTGTAATTAGGAGAGTAGAAAATTACCAAAACTAACCTCGTGTTTGTTGGAATGGCAGAAATATCATTTTCGGGAAGCTGTGCCCAAGGAGAGAGATTGAAGGGGTTATTAACTGCACACGTGCCAAAGTGGAGCACTTGTGCGGGATCTGGGCCTTTCATCAGGTGGGTCCATCGAATGCTAGCCTTGACCCAAAACTCAGGCCGTTTGTACTCATTAGTGGTGGCACGTGTATGAGAAAGCTGGAAGGTTAAATTGTCCGTATGTATTTAACTACACACGTGCGGCAAACTTGATGGGCAGACCCTTCTTGGGAGCGGATTTGGCCAGATCGGGGTAACACCGAGTTCGGTCTCACGTTGGCGTATTTCATGTACATCCACTCCATCCAGCTGCCAGCTTGTTTTATGGCATGAGCCCAGAAATGAAGCAGATCCAAATCTCAGATGGACCACACGACAGGAAATAGTGATGATTGATTATTAAAAACTTCTCTTGGGCCAAAAAAGTTTTGGATCAAGCTGATATTTGTTTTTCCCTTCATACAGGTCTATGTGACCCTATCAACAGGTTGGATGGCAAATAAACATCAAGGTGGGCCCTAGGAAGTTTTCAAAGGTGAGCTTTCAATCATCACTGTTCCCTGTGGTGTGGTCCACCTGAAATTTGGATCTGTTACGTTTTTTGGGATAACTGGCAAAACGGATGGAAACACATACATCAAGGCCTGGCTGAATCCGCTCCCACCATTCTTGGGGTTTGTCCTGGTGGCCTCTTCTAGACAGGTGACTAAGATACCCACACGTGTGCCTTGTTAGCATGTGTACCAAAAATGTCGCCACTTCCATCTCCCCTCAACGCAAGTAGCCTCTTTTTTTTTTTTTTTACTTGGCGAGTAGCCTCATGAGTTGAGTGGACCACATTGATATCTGTCTCTTTTTATGTACACGGACACATCTGATGAGTGGCTAAGATCCACAAACGTGTGCCTTGTTGGAGAGTTTTCAAAATATCAGGGATATTTGTTGGACTGTGCACAAGTGGGCCCATAGCTTTTAGTAACCTGATCATCTATCTAATGGGGCCCACAAATGATGGTATGCTCCGAAATCTCCTTCGTTCAATAATCCTAATCTTTTATTCGATTGTACATTTTATGGCAGGGCCCATCTGAGCAACTGTCTGGACCGTTGAACCATGGGATCCACTTTTACAAAATGAAAATCCAATGGTACTACACATCCTCCAGTATTATTGAATGATTTCTCCTAATTCTATAGCTTGAGTACATTTTTTAAGAGAAGGCTATTTAACCTGAGTTTTGATAAGCTCACACGTGTGTACAAGGCAGCTACACGCCACACATGTGCCAACGGGTCTGCCTTTTGGTGTGTGCATAAGCATTTAAATCTTTCTTCCCTTAAATTAAGGACGGCATTTAAGTAGTAGATTTGGCACGAGTTTTACACCATGGCTGTCCAACTGGCATCAACCTTTTCTCCATTAGTTGTCTATTTTCTCTTGTATAAGCAATGGTAAAATAATTTTTTAAAAAAATAAAGAAAATACAATAATAAAGACATTATGATCATGCCTTAAGAGTCAATTGAAATAGGGAAGGATGTCTTGTAAATAGTGACATTTTGGTCTCATTCTGGCTTAGAGGTAGACAACCTCTGTTTCAACTTTAAGATTATCGGACCGAGTTTTCATGTGGTGTGCATATGTGTAAAGAACTAAAATTAAAGTAGAAAATATTCATGACATTTCCAAATTTGATGTTAACCCAAGGCGTGTCTTTTACTTACCTATCATAACCATCCAATCAATACACTATAAAATGGAGAGTCGAAATTGCTCGAGAAGAGGCACAATCAATTATTTAGCCACAACATCAAGTCCATGCCATCAATGCCATGGAATTAACTCATGAGATCATGTGAGAACCCTTTCGGAACTCATCCCATATTGTTATGTTTGCATGACATATAATCGTCCATGATCAAACACATCACCTCATAAAATCCCTTAGACCTAAAGATCACCTCAATCCAAAAATCAAATAGGCCACAGCAAAGTGAGAGGGGACATCTACCTTTGATTATTACCGAGAAACACCTAAGTAGGAAAAAAAAAAAAAACATAATTTTTTGCTTGACCCTTCATCCAAGCTAGGCGAAGGGTTTCTATGACTTAGATTGTATATATTCATCACATGGGATGGATTCTTAAAGGGCTCTCATGGGTCTGCATTGGAACCTTTTCTTAGGAGAAAATTTCTCAAAATATACATATATAGAATTGTGCTAGGCCCACCCGTCGTGTGTGCAATGAAGCTCATTTTATGTGTCACAAATGAGCCAGTATAGCATGAAAGGTTCAAGATACAGGACGCGTCAAAATGACACCATTATAATGATGCCCCTAGAGCAAGAATCCCGTTGATCCACTAATCATGTGGGCCACTAAAAAACAAATATATAACTGTTAAAAGCTTGGCTGAAATTTTCTAACCTATCCACTCGTTTCCAATATTTTAGGGCCCACATGCTAAGTGAATATAACCCTAATTAGTTGGGTTCAGGCTGTAATGATGATGACAATAATGTGTGTGTTAAGCTAATTTATAATTGAATAGATTTAAATAAAAAAATTAAGGATACAATAAGAAATATATCATGCTAATGTGCTTCAAAGCAACGTTGACATTGATGTAGGGATTCATGTTTCTCAGTATAGGTTTCATGTTTCCGAATATTTCTCAGCCCCACCTACATTGGAGATCCAATTATCTAGATGGTCACAGGCTAACTTAACATTCGACACATTTGGAGCAGGCTCCATGGCTCAGTGGTAAACAAACTCTGTTTCAATATTGAAATTAAGAGAATAAGTGCTCATGTGATGTGGGTGTGTGCCTTAAAAGAAAAAGGATTTTTTTTTTAAAAAAAAAGGGAAAAAAAACTCGCTGACTCAAAACTATCCAATCTTTTCAAGGGCAGAGTAGATTTTTAAAAAAATAATAATAATAATAAATAATAAATAAAGGTTTATACTTGCATACTGCAAATTGCAAGTGATAAATGCACCTTATAAAGAAGCCTTATACCTTGAGATGCAATTAGTTTGTCAAACAATGCCTACCAAAGAGACACATTCCAGCACATGACAATTTCGACAACAGAGTTAGTAAGACACCCAAGCATTTGTTGTGAATTGATTATGTGTGTGGTCATAAAAGCTTAGGCCACCACTGTCCACTATCCATTCCTTTTCGGTAGAATGTGGGAGAGAGGGAATGATAAGTGGTTGTAAAAAGCTAGTCTCTTTGAGATAGAGCTTCCCTTAGTTGATGGCTTCAGCTAGACTAAATTACTTGAATTCATTTTATTTTGGCTTAAAACCCTTCCTGGTGTCCTTTAATAGTATATAGTTTTATTTTAGCACCTCGTTTATATATGCTAATAAATCTAGTGTGTTGGGGACTCGCAATGCACATGGAGAGAGGAAGTGAATTCCAATGTAAACCATAATCAGTACTCAATCAAGGGTTAACGTTCTACAACTAGGATTGTGAAACTCATACGTAAACAAGTTTATCAAATAAAAACCACAATATTGTAGATTTATTGCATACTTAAGCCGTGCATTTTAAATACGCACATACCAATGCTTAAAGATAATCAGTCATGAAGATAAACGGTCTTGATTGGCGACCCATATGTTTGATGACATGGATTGCTCTTGGCTCACCTTCTCCCCAAAACTTTATCAATGTGTGTGCAATGGATGGAAAGCCTCACACAATATTAAGCATGGTGAAGAGGGCCAAGGATGGTACTTATTTATAGCCCTTGGTTTCTTTCCTATCATAAAAGCAAGAATCATAAGGTAATTCATTTCCCTTTCTCAGCCATTAAAATTATGAAACCAATGGGAGCTAACTAATTTAAAGTCGATGTTTTGAGAAGAGAAGAAAAACCATGTATTGCATGTGGGCCAAACCGTTTGCAAAAGCAGTTAAAATAGGTATCTTTGGCAGAGATCTTTTCTTTAGAAGTTATCTAAATAGCTCAGACCCATTCCATGTCCTTTAATAATGCATAGTTTTAGCAATTTTAAAATTTAATTGTCATGCAGATCTTTACTAAGCAGTTTTCGTTTATCTATGGTAGCGAAAGTAAGAATGAAAGAAAATGACTATTATACTATTTAGGCAGTCAAAAATGAAATAAAAATATTAACTGGTGATCAGGACCTAATCACTAGATGAAGTCAACACAAGGCTCAATGGATTCACTATAAAAAAAAATTTAATAATAATAATAATAGGAGAATCCCTAGTGTCACCATCTATGGTGGGACCCACTACACCAACGAAGGGTTAGAATATTTTAATCGAGGGATTCTTTTTCAACAGCCTTCATTCATGGGGGGCCTGCAGTGCAAGATTTAGAAAATCATATTCTTTTTCTTCCATTTTACCTTCTTTTATCGTGGTCAGACTCTACGATAGCAAGGTAAACCAGAACCATGGAGCTCCATGGTGCAATTAAAGACCCTATGAGGCCCACCATAATGTATGTGTTTTGTCCATGCCATTTATTCGTTTTGCTTGCCTGTTTTAGAGTATGAGCTCAAAATTGAAGCATTTCTAAAACTCAAGTGGGCCACACCACAAGAAACCATAGAGAAAATGACATCAACAATTAAAACCTTCCTATGGGCCACAGTAATATTGATGGGATTGTAAGGGCTTGGATGAAAAGAAAAAATGCAAATACTAGCTTGATCTAAAACTTTTGTGGCCCTCGAAATTTTTTTGGTTGTAACCGTTCAATCTCCATTATTTCATGCGGTGTCATTTACTCGAGCTTTGGATATGCTTTCATTTTATATCACAAAATGAATGGACAATATGAATAAAACATATACATCACAGTGGGACGCACAAAGTCCTTACATTATGGAGTTGCATGCGTGGTGGTTCCGATTATCCTATTTCAACAAACACATGGTGACAAATCAGAGATTAAGATTGTTGGACCAATCTGATTTTGGGATTGACTTAGCAATGGGTCACACAATTTATTTAATTTAATTTGAGTTCATGTATGCCATGTGTACAATTTTTATCCCTAACATGGATAGTTTATGTCTCAAAAATCACTCTATCCCTAGCATGGATAGTTTGTCTCGAAAATAATATGTATCAAACAATTCTATTCTTATAATCTGCAGCCTTGATTGGAAACAAAAGCAATTAACGGTCAATTATAGACAAGCAATGGACAGGATCGTCTCATGGGTTTCATTTTTAAAATACAGCCATCTGTCCTGGTGACAGTATATATATATGTGTGTGTGTGTGTGTGGACCCAATTGATACATCACCTTGTCATGTGTCATGTGGAATGATGGTTCTACCAAATACTGCTTCCTCCGGCTCACTGTATCATCTCCTCACAACTGTTTTGTTCTGATTAGATCCCTAAGTGGGCCAACCTGAGTTACTGTGGGCCCGGGTCTTGAAGCAGACCTAGCGTATTAACAGCCGTTAGTCACCTATAAGGGCAATTCAGGTATTTGTCAATTTGTTTATGTTCTTATAAGTTAAACACAGTAAACTAAGGAAAGGTTGTTGTCTTCTTTTATAGTGACACCTTTTCTCTTCATTACTCAATTGCCCTTTTTAAACTTGTATTTCGGTTAAGCATTACTAATTACCATTAATATGTATATCTTAACCTTAATTACTTAATCAAGAACGATGATTTTGGATGGATTAGCCAAATCCGCCCAAATACCCAAATCTTAGGGCAAGCTCTTGCCATAATTCACCACCGTTTTAAGATGATGCTGGTTCAGCTATGATGGCATAGTTGTACGCAATCCAGACCGTCCAGAATGTAAACCCGATTGGGGATGGAGCCTAGCAAAAAACCACACCATCTGATCTTGCCTCTTGAGTTGAAAGCTTTTACTGCTTTGCTTTTAATAATCCATTTTATAGCCACCTATGTTAATGTATGGTTAGATTGCTTGATCGGTTTCACTTTTAAGATGTACTCTATCCATATTGTGTGGCCCACTATTTCAATGGTCTGGATAAGATTTACATGTATGGCAGATGTTAGTGGGATGCTTCACCACCATTTTGGAAATGGTAATGAACTAACACCGGAGTCTTGTCCCACGTCTTAATGTCATGGGCATGGATGATGAAGCCTATGACATGACATGCACCCATGTAATAAAGCAAACAACTAATCTACCCTTAAATGCTTGATTATCAAAGATTAGGAATGATCTAATCTTCATTAAAAAAATTTTAAAAAATAATAATAATTTCAAAAGAATATAGCCTCTAAATCATCACCATACACTTGGCATGCATGTAAATCAATCAAGACCGACCAAACCACACAGGCCCATTTATTTAATGGATTATAGACCAAAATCAGACTAATCAGACAATCTTGACTACATGTTTGGCAGTCTGAATTTGAACCACAGACCATTCCATTTACAACCGTCCATTTGATAGCCACCATCTAGACTGCTAGGATTTATTATCAGTATAAATCTCTGCCTCAGCTTCATACACAATAGGACCCACGACTTGGACGGTCAAGATCTCCATAGAAGCAAGGTTGATGGCTCACCTTAGCCCATTCAAAAATTTCATTTGACCTTCAAATTCTCTAAAAATAGGCGTAGAAAGGTGGCAAGAACAGGGATTCGTACTTATCGGCCGACTCACCAAAAATGAGTTGGTATGCCTAAAAAAGGACTGGTGGGAGCTTTAATTAATATCTTAACATACATGAAAGAGAACTTTTATACTCTGGCAGAGTGTGATGGATGATACACGGGCACTTAGAAATTGCACATGTAGCATACAAGTCAAATTAAGTTGTCCAAAGTATGGCCCCCTGTCCAGGTGTATCCCGACCCAAAAGTTACGCTTATTTCACCGTCTAACTGTCGGATTGGTGGACATTTATTGGACGGTTTAGAACCAAAATATCCAAGGGTCCTGTTTCAACAAACAAAGCAGACAACCAATCTCTTGGCGCCCTGCGCATCAAGCGTCATACCTTGTCTGAGTATCATCCACTCCCCCTATATAAAAGGGCCATTCATCAGGTAGGGTGCCGAAGCTGATTGCGTACTTAGTAAACTCTGTGGGGCTCATCTTGATTTATGTATTTTATCCTGTCCGTTTATCCATTTTACTTGATAATTTTAGTGTTTAAGACCAAAATGAAGTATATCCAAAGCTCAAGTGGAACACACCACACGAAACAGTGCGAATTGAATGTCTGCCGTTGTAAAATTCTTGGGGGCCACAGAAGTTTTGGATCAAGCTGATATCTCTATTTTCACTTCATCCATGTATGTGTGATCTTATTAACAGGTTGGATGGGAAATAAACATCATTGTAGGCCCTAAGAAGGTTTCAACTGTAGAAATCATTATTCTTTGTGTTTCCTGTAGTGTGGTCCACTTGAGCTATGGATATGCTTCAATTTTAGTCTCAACTCATAAAATAAGTTTAAAAAATGGATGGACGGCATGGATAAACAACATACATTCCCAATGGGCCTAACAGAGTTTAGTCAATACGATAAAAGCACATTGTATTCAGCAGGTAATCCGATTTCGTATGGCGGACTGTGAACGTGCTATGTAATAAATTAAATAATAATGATAATAATAATAATAAGATTTTTATTTTTTTCAAAAAAAACTTGATGGCCCACTCATCATGCTGGTCTAACTCAAGACTAGAATTAGAAGTTTACGGAGAGAATATATATATATATATATATATATATATATATATATATATATATATATATATATATATATGACGAACCGAATTCAATGTACGCATGGATAATTTGATTAATGTGCGACCCTAATTTTTGTTGCATGCTATTTATTGGGCACTACCTAATGAATGGCCCAGATCTGTTGCACGTGTGATGTCCCTTCGCCCCATCGTTCAATCACCACCCTCCTTAGAGTAAATTTCATGCTTTCCATATATGCCCCTGTCTTGACTGTGACATTGTACAGGGCCGTTTGCCGTGTCGCATACTACTGTCTGCCATCTGGACGGAGCACTCGTGAAGGTTATTTTGGGAAAGATGACATGCCGACATTAGCAAATCATAGTAAAGGATTGAAAGATGCAATGAATTGCATGAAGCAGCCAGCTTGGGATGCAGATTGCCTGTGGGCTGTCTCACCCGCCACAGTGACATGAGAGTGGATTTCGTGCGGCCCTTACTGTGGGCCCACTCTGTCCATAGGTTTTGAAAGATCATTTTAGGGCATGAGACAAAACATGAAGAAAGATCCACATCTCAGGTGGGCCATATTATAAGAAACGGTGTTGATTAAATATATGCACTTTTGATGCGTTCGTGTTTCGCGCTTGAAGTACAAGCGCTATAATTAGTATCCTCTGGAGCAATAAGAGTTCCCTGTTCAGTCTTCTACGTTCGTAACGGAAATAGATACCAACCGTCTATTATAGTGGCCCACCTTATGGATCGAGCATAAGGATAAGCCAAAATCTAACTGCTGATAAGGAGATCCCAACCGTTAAAACTATTGAATATCAAATTGATGTTATACAATTAATCCAATTAGACCTTCTTCATTTTTGAGCTCATGCCCTAAGGTGATACTTAAAAACAGATGGACTGCATGGATATAAAATAAATACATCAAGGTGGGTACCACGGTAAGGACTGCACCATCTTGGGTGATACTGGCACCTAATCCGCTCCCGTGGATAACCCTTTGTCACGACGTGTCCCAGGCTGTGTGTGGCCCACCGTCAATGGCAAATAAAACATCCTGGTGGACCCTACAAGGTTTTCAACGGTGGAATTTAATCCTTATTGATTTTTGGGGTGTAGTCCACTTGAGCTTTGGATCTGCATAAATTTAGGCTCGTGCCCTAAAATGAGCTGGAAAATAAATGGAGGAGTGAATAAAACAAATGCATCATGGTGGGCCCGGACAGAGCTTCGACCAGGTGGTGCCAGAGGGATATCCTTGTGTCACACGGCAGGCAATCCGGTTCCGCCAGCTTGTGTCCCTCGCGGTTAGTGGGGAGCGGGTTAGGTGCGGCCGCACCCAAGATGGCAGGCCTTTACTGTGGGGACCATCTTAATGTATGTATTCTATATCCATGTTATTCATCCGTTTTGTTAGATCATTTTAGGACATGAGCTTAGAAATGCAGCAGCTATAAGTCTCAGGTGGAGAATATTATAAGAAACAGTGTTCATAATTCCACACAATTAAAAACTTCTTAGGGCCTGATGTGATGATTCTGTAATGTTTATTTGCCATCCAACCTGTGGATAATGTCAAGTAAACATGGATGGAGGTAGAAAACTAATATCAGCTTTATCCAAAAAAACTGTGGCCCATAATCAGTTTTTAAGGGTCAATCACCACTATTTCCTATGGTATGGCCATGGCCGGCCTAAGATTTAGATTTGTTTCTTTTTTGGGGCTCATGCCCTTAAATGATTTGGAAAAAGGGATTGCCAACGTAGATTTAGAATACATACATCAAGGTGGCCCCATGGTAAGGGTAGCATTGTCATGGGTGAGGCCAGGCCGCACCTATAGCTGGGCATCGATTCGAGTTGAACCGAGTTAGGGCTGACCCGAGTTGATCTGGTTTTGAAATAGGATTGACCTAAACTCGACTCAACTCAACTTGGTACAAAGTCTAACATGCCTGAAGCAATTCAAATCCGGGTTTGCCCTATACTAATCCGGACCGAGTCCGACCTAGTAAAAAGTATCAAGTCAGTTCGAGTTGGCACCAATTCAGAGAGAGAGAGAGAGAGAGAGAGAGAGAGAGAGAGAGAGGGTGAGAGGGTGGTTGTCGACCTTGGAAGATGAGGAGGATGAGGGAAGAAGAGAGAGTTTGGGATCGGATCATGGTGGGGGTCGGGTATGGTGTATAGGGTTAGAGATACTTAAAAAATTATGGTTTGTTAAATTATACATATACCCAAATCCAAGTTGAGTAGGTTTCGAATCGAGTCGAGTCCAACTAGATCGAGTTTTGGGTCAAGTTGGGTTGAGTTACTGGGTAACTCGAACAAGACTCGGTTGAGTTCGGATTGGGCGAAGCTTACTTGGTTCGGACTGACTCACCCATTCGGTTAAGATCGAGTCGGGTCCAAACAAGTCGGATAAGTCAAGTTAAGCAAGTTGAGTCGTCTTGTGCCCAAATTTGGCTGTACCTAATCTACCGATACCAGGTAAGAAGATGCCGATCGGCGTTTATTAGAAGAAATACCGCGCGTTGCGGATTTCGAGAGAATCTCTACACAATTAGTCCCATCAATCATCATTAAATGCAACCTTATCTCAAGTACAACAACCCATACCTCTTTCTTCACAAAGTCAATTCTCTCTCTCTTCACCCATCCCTCCTTTACTCACTTTTCAAACAAACCCATGCCCCATTAATTACACCCATCACTCCATCACCTCATATCACTCCCATCCTCTCATTTTCTCTCTCATTTTCTCATATCTCTCCAAGCAACCCCAAGCCCCAAACGTCCAAGCCTCCTCTCCCTCTCAAGTGTGGTCCACCTTCCATCATCCATCTACACCCTCCCATCTCTCATCCCCACCATCAAGAGTCCATCATCCTCCATCAAAGTTGAAGCTGAGGGGCATTGGAGTCTAAGGGACCAAGAAGAAGGAAGATAAGGTGGGTGAATTGCCATTATTTTAAATTTTAGGGCCCACTTGTTGGTGGGACCCATTTGGATGTATGTGATGTATTCAAGAGGGCCCATAGTGGCGGGGTTCCTCTATCTCACCTTATATCTCTCTTTCTATCTCTCTCTCTCTCTTCCTTTGTGATGGTGTGGATCCCACCAATATGTGTTACATCTACCCGTCCATCTACATTAGACGGTGCGGCCCATCTTATTGTAGGTGATGATCCACACCATCCACCGTTTAGGTGGGTCAAATACTTTATATATGTAAATATATGTTATATTTTATATAATATATATAATATATATAATATAATATGTATTATATATATAATATAATATAATATATATATATATATATATATATATATATATATATATATATATATATATATATTATGTATAAGTATTGGTGGGCCACATCTACGTGGGACCCACCACATTAATGTATTCATGCATGCCGTCCAGCGTTCCTGGACGCTGGACGCTGGCGAGCGGTGAAGTGTAAACTGACGTGGGCTGTGCTAACGGGCTAGCCAAGAGGAGTGGTGGCCACTCATACAGGCCCCACCTTGATGTATGTATGTGATCCACACCGTCCAATCTATTCTCCAGTCTTCTTTAGGCGTTGAGCCAAAATTTTGAGGCGATCTGATCATCAGGTGGGCCATACCATCTAAAACCATGTGAAGACATGCCAGATCATAAAAAGGTACTCGGTGGGACTCACCTGAAGTTTGGATGCAGGTGAAACTGGTTCTGGACGGGTAGAACAGTGGGATACACATAATGGGCGGGCTGGATTGTGAATCACATCTCTGTGGGCCCCAAAACAAAAAAAAAATAATAATAAAAAAAAAATAAAAAATTTAAAGCAGCAGCGCTGCTGCTGCTGAGTGACGGGCGGACGGACGCTGGGGCCTCACGGCTCCAGCTGTGGGCCCCCACGGTGATGAATTTCGATCATCAACCCCGAGCATTTGGTGGGTCCCCACGGTTCATCCGTTCACGCCAAAAGTCAGCTGTATATGGAACTCCGGTGGGCCACATCATTTGAAATCATGTGAAGACATGTCTAAAACATATAAAAATCGTTGGTGGGGCCTACCTGAGTTTTAGATGTTGCCGAAACTTGGTCTGTACCGTCATTTATATGGGACCCACATAATGGGTGGGCTGGATTGTGAATCACATCTCGGTGGGCCCCAAAACAAAAAAAAAATATAATAATAAAATTTTTTTAAAAAAAAACAGCAGCGCTGCTGCTGCTGCAGCAACGAGGGGCGGTCGCTGGGGCCTCACGGCTCCAGCTGTGGGCCCCACGTGATGTGTTTCGGACATCAACACCGAGCATTTGATGGGTCCCCTTTGATTATGGTCTGTCCCTAAAAATCGACCGTATACTGATCTCAAGTGGGCCACACCATCCAAAAAAAATAAATAAATAAAAAATAAAAAAAAAAATCAGGTGAATATATGCCTAAAACATATAAAATTGTTGGTGGGGCCTACCTGAAATTTGGATACGACTAAAACTTGGTCCGTACCCTCTGCCAAGTGGGACACACATAATGAGTGGACTGGATTTGGGGACCACCTCCCAGTGGACCCCCTGTCCATGTGAATATAATAATAGTTATTATAATAATAAATATATATATATATATATATACATACATTTATAAACATGCATTACCGTGGGCTTCCCTGGCTGTGTACACAGCTCCCCAGTCCAGTGGGCCCTACCCCAGTACCATAAGACCCTTTGAACGGTTGGGTGACAAATAAATATTACAATGGGCCCTACCTTGGTCCACGTAATTTTATGAACAGTTGGGGTAGAAAATAAACATTGTGTTGGACCTTAGTTGGGTGGAAAAGAAACATTATGTTGGGTCTTAAGCTGGGTGGACAATGAGCATTTTGGTGGGCCCCACTTAGGTAAGTATTGTCAACCGCACTCTCTATTAGTGTGGGCTCCATCATAATGTATGTGTTTCATCCAACGGCCCAACTATTGCGGAGATAATTTAAGGCCCATTATGGAGGCCCATTTTCATGCATTAGTGGTCCTTGTTGAGGCCCACCTTGATTTGTATTAGGCCCACATTATGAGGCCCATTAAGGCCCACCTTGATATAGATATGGGGCTCATGTTATGTAGCCCATTTGATGTACTTGGGTCCTTGGGTCAGGGCCCAATTAGATGTATAAAAGGCCCATTACAATGTGTGATTTATGGAAGGCCATTCCTTGGGAGCAATGTTGGTTTGATGTCCACATTGAATCGATAATGTTGGTTAAATGTCCGCATTATAACTCTCCCTAAGGCCCACTGATAGGCCCATAATTATGGTAAGTAGGCCGTATAGGGTCATCTCCATTATACCTAGAGCTCATCTCTTTATACATGTTTAGTATAGATCCATGATTCATGATCATTCGCATCATATGTATGCCTGATGTGAGGATGACTGATCATAGCATACACCTTTGGATAGACTGTTTATGGGCTCCCTGATAGGCGGAGTTGCCTCATATAAGTGCATGGTATATACGGGGCTGTATGACTGATAGTGTGACTCATGCACTTGCATTTGTGTGATTGTAGTTACTATATGCCCTAGCGACATCAGGGCCATAGCCTCCACAGACACATCGTGGATGGCTGGGTTGGATACCGGAAAATGGTTGGTTCTAGCATACGGGCGCTATAGATGTCCTTGGGTGAAAGTCCCTAAACCCGATGGTACCAGAGGATGACTCCAACGTCGAGACCGAGTGGATATACGAGCGCACGAAGGCCGAATACCAGGAGGCCGTGTCTCCCACTGTGTCGTGGTCGGTTGGAAAGGAGTGTGGCCTTACTCGCCCGAGGGTAGGGGGCAATACTAGGCTGAGTTTGACCAGCTCGCGAATGGATCCGCTATCGACGTGCCGGATAGGTATTGGCAGACTATTGGTCGGGCGGATAGTGAGGTTTCTTACGCTCATTTGGACTGTGCGGCTAGGAGAGCGACAGTGCCATTTGGAGTGTATTGAACCCCGGTGATTATCCTGAATGAGAACTGTACTGATACATGTTGAGGATTGGCATGCTTGAGTTGCATTTCACATCGCATGGCCGTGTTTTTGGCCGATGGCATTCATATCTTGCACCGCATAGCCTTGGTACGGCTGATTGCATTCATGTGCTCATTACCATGTTTCCACATCACTCGACCTTGCATTTTGAGTACGTTTATATTGCGCCACACTTACACCACCCCTAAGCTTTCCATAAGCTTATGCACGATTGATGCGTGCGGTGACGCCAGGACGTAGTCGCGGCCATAGTCTCGCTGTAGTTGGAGTGCTGAGCTTCTGGAGTTTGCTTCTTTTGTTACATTGTATTTTCCCTTTTTGTCGCATTGTACTAAAAAGTTTTTGATCATAGTGGATTTTGTAGTGGTGTTCTTGTGCTTATTGATTGTGGGTTATGCTTTTGTTATGCTCATTATGAATCAGACTAATGATTTGAAACCCTCCTTGTAGTATCCCAGGATCGGAACCTGGTAAATGGGTGTCGGGATCCGAGAATGGGGTTCTACGGAGGCTGTCGGCGCCGGATTCGCTAGATCGAGTTTTGGGTCAAGTTGGGTTGAGTTACTGGGTAACTCGAACAAGACTCGGTTGAGTTCGGATTGGGCGAAGCTTACTTGGTTCGGACTGACTCACCCATTCGGTTAAGATCGAGTCGGGTCCAAACAAGTCGGATAAGTCAAGTTAAGCAAGTTGAGTCGTCTTGTGCCCAAATTTGGCTGTACCTAATCTACTCATCTATTTGATTCCCTGATAGTCGAACTAGGTTGATGCTTAATAAGCAAGCACTTAAAATTTGTACACGAGGAATATATTAACTTAAATTAAGGCTGACTACATTCTCTCATTGTTCCAAAATCACGGTTGAGCAATCCAAACCTCTATTTCTAACATTTTGGCCTACTTGAGAGTTGATGGGCCTCATTTTTTGGGTCCAGATCAATTGCAGGCTGCGTCCTACTCAACACATGGCTACCAAGTCCTGCACTGCACTCTGGCCCAGATTCCATGGTATAAAAATCATGCCAATCGATGATCTTAGGCTTTCTATCAATACCAAGAAAATGAAAAGCCAAGATTAATTGGAGAGAAAAAAAGTCCAAACATCATTTTAAAACATCTATAGACATAGTCACTTTGTATTTCTTATGATTTTATAGTAATGCATTAATTTGATAATTCTAATAATATAATTTATGGCTCATAAACAACTTATGGTTATACCAAATTGGCACAATTGGCTCGTATGAATAAATGGATGGTTGAGATTGACAATGGAACACCCCACGTGCCATTTAAAAGGTTTGGAAATGTTACTAGTAGAGTTGTACATGAGTCGAGTCAGCTTGATCAGATCACTCGACTCGACTCGGAAAAGCTCAACTCGCCTCAGCTTGAAATTGGATTCGGACTAAGTCGAGTTGGTTTTTGGAGCTCAAAAAAATTTCGAGCTGAATTCAAGCTTATTCGAGTTCGACTTGACTCAGATCAAACCTCCACTTGAATCGACTTGGTCGAATTAGCTCGGTGACTCGATTATTTTGATATTGATGCTGCTCGCCGAGCGTTTGATGAAATGACTCAACAAAGTATGACTGCCCTCATATCTTGATTTTTATGTTACTCATCAAGTGTTTGATGAAATACTTATAAAGAGTTGTTACTGTTTTGCATTTTGTGAAAAATTGAAGGTGTATTATACATGTTTGAGAAAATGTTGAATGTGCTCAACTCACCTCAGCTCGAATTGGTCCGAGCTGCTGGCCAAATCAAGCCGAGCTGGCCAGACGAACTCGAAGACCTAGCTGAGCTAAGTTTGAGCTGGGGTCAACTATTGGCTGACTTGAGCCGGGTTGTGCCAAGCTCGACTTGGTTCAACCCAGGTACAGCTCTAGTTACTAGCCAAGACGTTAGTAAAATCTATGTGTATTAATGTAGTAATTTCTGCTGTCCTGATGACCTACACGGACCTGGCTGAAATACAAGGCTCAAGGGCTGGTCCAGGGTTTTATTTAGGAGCCCATAAGCCTGGCCCGTTTAGGGTTTCAAGCAGCCCAGATCTATCGGAAAAGTGTCCAGCCTCGGGTTTGGGCTGGACTTTAGGGTAGGGCCATACATAGTTGTCACGAGGTGAGCTCGGCCCTGTTTGTTTTGGCCCATCACAGGCCTAGGCTAGGTTCATCCATAGGTTTTACTTTGTGGGCCAGGCTTGGCAGGCCTCAGCCAGGCCAAAACCGACCCGTTGACAGCCCTATCTGGAATCCGAGACCTCTGTGTTGAAAGGCACTGCCTTCCTGACTCGCTTTTTATTGAATGGGTCCGCACTGGTTTGTGCTTGAGATTGATTATTGTAAGTGGGTCAGGTTGGCCCACAGGGTAATGGGCCATGGATCGGCCGTAACAATTGGCCCGCCTAGGGTCGGATTGGGCTGATCCAGACCCGACCCACTACCACCCTACTTCTAACTATTCAACCTCTCCCTCTCCGCCTCTTTCTTGGACGGTCACTGTAAAAAGAAGTCTAATTCAGTGCTTAAAAAGCACCTGATCACCATCGTTTTCTATCGTTAGTTCTTCCATTATGTGGCCCATCAATCGGTGGACCGCCTGATGAGTGGATGGGCTGCTGTCAATGGGCTAGTTGTCATCGAGCTTTCGGCCTAGCCCAATTTGGCCAGATTAGGGCTGGTCCAAAACTCATTGGGCTAGATCACATGCATGGTGGGGCACTCCCAATGAACAGCCTGGATCTTGCATGGATGAAGTGAATGGGTTGTTTTGTTCATCATTGGGCCAGGACTACGTTTTACTTTGTGGGCCCAGTGATGGTTCAAGGCCCAGCCCATCAGCAACCCTCCCAATGTGATGATCAGCCCATCACGCTGATTAGATCCTCTGGGCCGAAAATCAGCCTGTTCTGCCTATTCCTGGGGTCAGACTTTCAACAAACAAATCAACGGCTGATATATTGACCAATAGTCACTACCGGTACTTTCATGGCTCGCGATGTGAGTAGGGGGTGGGATCCCTGTGGGACCCACCTTGGTGTATGTTCCTTACATCCACGCCGTCAAACTCATTTTAGGGTATGATCCCAAAACTGAAGCAGATCCAAATCTCCGATGGACCATACCGTAGGAAACAATGGTGATTGACCATTAAAAACCTTCTTGTCAGACACCAAAGTTTTGGGTCAAGCTGATATTTGTGTGGGCCGTTCAGCCAGGTCTTTGTGGCCTTATCAAAAGGTTGGATGGCAAATAAACATTTCGGTAGCCCCTTAGAAGTTTTTAATGGTGAGGATTCAATCACCACTGTTTCCTATTGTGTGGTCCTCCCAAGAATTTAATCTACTTTATTTTTTGAATAATACACTACAATGAGCTTTCAAAAAGGATGGATGGCGTGGATGTAAGCTAAATGCATCAATTTGGGCCCCACAGTCAGGTTCCCACCCACCTCGGTAGAACCGGGGATCCACCGAAGCCGCGCCCAGGTGAGTAGACCTGTCTGACATATGGTCCACGGATCCTGTAAAATCCGGCCCACTTTATGACGGGCACGGATCTCGAACATTGGAAGGAATGTCTGGTGGCAGGAACACTACCAATATCAGTCATGCAAGCGCACTTGCACCTGCAGGCATCCGCACGCAAGATACGCTAGATCTGGCCCACCACGCATGTGCCCTGGCCCAAAAGGGACCGCACGTGTACTTTGAATGGGAAGTCCAAAAATTTCCAACCCTACATTTTCTAATACACGTGTGATTACCTCATGCACTGAATCACCTGATTGGTCAAATTTTCATCGTGTGGCGCGTGCCTGCTGCGGCCCTACAGATGAACAGCCAGGATCTCGCACGAGATTGCCTGCGCAATAACCACAGGTCCACAGCTCAAATTGCATGTAATCAACGGCTAGATTGCCCAAACACATCCGCACCTCTCAACGCAGCCACACGTACTAACATAGAAGATGTGAGGACAATCAGATCCCCGAATCATGTGGGACATCTCCTGTAGATAGTTTGATTTTAAACTCAGCTACTACACTGTCATACCTAAAAATGGACGGTTTAGATTTCTGTTGGTAAGATTGTCGGCCCAGCTGAAATGATATAATCTAAATTTTTGGTTAGGAATAATCCGACTTAAGTCCGACATGATAAACGGAGCAGATCTTTTACGTACTTGTTATGTTGCCATGTGCAGCTGCGTGTAGAAGTGCTGATGGCGAAGCACGCAAGCGTACTGTAGCTAGTATCCATTCGATGCTAATATAGCATATAAATTAAATCCAAACCGTCAAAACTTACGGGACCCACTTGGATTGGTCATTAATTGAATATATGGTTTTTCAGACAATCTTTAACTCTGATTAAATGGACATTGTTTTGTTGAATATGGACCATTTTCTACTTGCTCTTTTACAGTTGATTAATATCCATAAATAGACCAGTTACAATCTTGCTTTCAGTGTATTTCTGACTTATAATTCATATACAGTGGACCCTTTAACTTTTCGGTGGCTTGGATTTGAGGTAAATGACATGTATACCTAGGGAAGTGCCATGTGGAACGCGAACTGTGTAGTGAGGCGCTCCCCACCGTTTACCATGGTACGAAGATTCTGTGAGGCCCGCCGTGGTGTATTTGTTTTATCCACGCCGTCCATCCGTTTTTAAACCTCGTTTGAGTACATTATATCAAAATTTAGGCATATCCAAAGTTCAAGTGGACCACACCACAGAAAACTGTGGGATAATGACATCCATCGTTGAAAGCCTTCCAGGGCCTACAGTGATGTTTATTTTGTTATCCAACCTGTTGATAAGGTCAAGCAGACCTGAATAAGGGAAAAGGAAAATATCAGCTTGATCTAAAACTGTGGCCCCCAAAATGTTTTCAACGGTAGGCATTCAATCTTGAGTTTTGGATATACTTCAATTTTGTTCTCGTGCCCGAAAATTAGCTGGAAACGGTTGAACGGTGTTGATAAAACGAATACATTATGGTGGGCCCCCCGGAGTCTTCGCACCACGGTAAAGGGTGGTGGCTGGTGAGCGCCTCACCACACAATCCGCGTCCGCTCATATGCGCGCGCGGATTAGGTGTTACCCTGGTAACAGGGGTAATATGTTAGTGGGTGTTACCCTTACCGTAGGGCCCACTTTGATAATATTTCGTATATCCACTCTGTTCATTTCTTTTTTACAGCCCATTTTATCATCTATACAAAAATTTATTTGTATATCCAAATCTCAGGTGGACCACACCACAAGAAACAGTGATTATTAACACTCACCGTTAAAAAATTCCCAATGCCCACTATAAGCAGATCCGTAATGTTTATTTTCCATTCAACCCGTTGATAAGGTCAAAAAAAATTGGATGAAGGTAAATACAAATATTATCTTGATCCAAAACCTTTTTGGCCTACAAAAGCCTTTTACTGGTCATTCACCACTTTTTCCAGTGATGTGGTCCACCATACATCTAGATATGCTTAATTTTTTAGACAAAATCCTTAAATGATCAGGAAAAAAACGGATGGACGGCGTGGATATGAAACAAATTCATCATGGTGGGCCCCACACGGTAAGGGTAACACCCACCAAACTGTTACCCTGGGGGTAGACCGCGCACACGTGTGGAGGTCTCGCAGTCCAGTTCTTCGAAGAAGCTCTCAAATTTCATGAACCGCCAAATATAAATCTCATTCTCATTCTCATTCTCCTTAAAAATTACACACACACACACACACACACACTCTCTCTCTCTCTCTCTCTCTCTCTCTTTCTCTCTCTGCAAACTCAAAATCTCAGTCTCAGTAGATGGTAAGAAATCCCTCTCTAGTTTCTACTCTATCTCTCTGAAGTTTCTAGGGTTTGAATTTTTGAATCTTTTTCGGTATTTGCAGGAGGAATCGACGGAAGAACTGGAACCGCTCTTCGATTACAGTCGCATTCAACCCATCGATTTCGTGTTCCTTGACGGTATTCCCCCTTTCCTATCACCATCGCTGTCATCACCATCATCATCTTGATTATCCTTGTTTTGCAGATGACTGTTCGGCTTCGCCTCCATTTTTCACAGCCAAACGGAAGAGGGCTTCAAATCCCTCGGTAAGTATTCGATCCAATCGTCTTTCGATTCAATGTTGTTTTTTTTCTTTTTTTTGGCATAGACTAGAATCGGCATTTTACCACAATTTGCTAATCTAGGAAATTAATCCACTGTACACATATAGAACACACATACACAAACCTGGACTGCAGAGATTGTAAACCTTGTTGTGGATGGCATGTAGCTCGAGAATCATACTAATTGGGTAATTGTAGCCGTCCGATTTTCACCTTGGGAGTTATTTGATACTCTGGCTGGGTATGGCGTTCGATATATAGGCAATCAGAAATTGTTCGCGTGGCATATATTTACTCAAGTTAAACTATGTCTATTGTGAAACCAATTGTTGTTTATTTGGAGTCCCCAAATCAGATGGGTTGAACAATCCCAACCTCTGATTCCTGTACACTTGAAATAGGATCATTGCATGATTTTCATTTTGAGCCATCCAATAGATGTCCACAAATGACAAATCCAATAGTCAAATAGCTAAATATTGGCAAATTTTTTGTTCATGTTACATCTAAAGCAGGACCCATAGTTTTTAGAGTTTATTTTGAATTACTTGAATGCAATGTATGCAATTTGATTTCCGAGTAACTTCTAAGTACATGTGTATAATCCACTGCACTCTGCCAGGGTGTCAAAGTTTTTCTCTCTTCCCACCATTGACTTTGGACTGTGACCATTTTCCTTTTAGCCATCCAATTGATGGCTACGAGTCTAGTCAGGATTGGCTGATGGGTATGACTTTACCGGCTATGCTCAATTCACATTGTAGCCCATGTTTTGGACAGTCCAGATTGGCATGCTTCATGTCATGATCATATAGCATGGCTGTATGAGTTGCCACTCTCTAGCAACGTGTGGCAAGTGTACATTTGAGTGGAGCTGTTTCATATGATATCATATTTTCTTCTTATTCCTCTTTTAACATGGACATATTGTTGGGATTATTAGGTGGAAGGTAAAGTGGAGAGCTGTGAAGTTGTGAATGTTGATGAAAGTGTGGAGGAAAAGGAAGAGGATTGGCTGCTGCCTCCACCCAAGAAACCGGTAGCTGCTGCAGCGGCACTCCAGGAGGATCCTACGATACAAGAGTTGAGGTATGAAAATGTACAATGTCTGGTAGAGCATATTGCTCAACCCAACAAACCGTATACATGGGGACCCACATTTTTTTTGGCAATCCTAATAAGTCATACGGTGAAGTACCAAAATTCTCCCCTATCGGATGCTCTTAATTGTCTGAAAAAATGGCCATTGGATGTGTTAGGGAATAGGATACATATATCTATCAGGATATGTATGCATACAATGCAACTACACATGCAGTTTGTACCCGGCACATGCTAGATATGGGTAATCAGATTTTATTTTTGTGTTATCTGGGTATATTCTTTGTTTTATCTATTAACACACACTCTGTCACTCTCTTTGTGTATATTTCGAGTTATTCTCAATAGAATACACAACAGGATTTCCACAATGTAGTCCCTAATTCATCATTGTATCAGAGCCCACCCTGACTATTGATCCAAGACTACCCCCATCAGCTATCTCCATTCCCATCTCTAGTGAGACCATTGACGGATTTTTTCCAACGATGTTGCTTGTTGGAGATAGATTTGCTCTGCTCTTTGATATATTAGAATTGGGACTTCTATACATAGTTCAAAAACTTGAAGACTCAAATTGACCAGATATCCAGCTGGGTCAGGCCAACAAAAAGACTCAAACAAGTCTTCACTTGATACTTTAATCAGTAAGCTTAGAGTGTGTAGGTTGTGCGTAAAATTTAATTACCATTGTCATCAACATCCAAGCCTTATCCCAATTAATTGGAGTTGGGTACATGAATCCTATTCCACCATTCCACTCTATCAAAGGTTGTAACTTCAATTAGACCATAGGTCATCAAGTCTTTTCTTATTACCTTCACCCACGTCCTTTTGGGCCTTCTCCTTGCTTTTTTAGAACCTTCAACTTGTACTAACTCATTCCCTGTAACTAGTGTAGTTCTGGTCTCTGGTGCTCATAGCCAATCCATCTAAGTCTACTTTCCCTCATCTTATTATCTATTGGTGCCACTCCTACATTCCCTTGATTAGATTCATTTTTTGGTTCTATCCCACCTCGCCTTGCCATTCATCCATCTCAACATCCTCATTTCAGCGCCACTCATGCTATGAACATGCTCTCTTAATTGCAAATATTTTGTCCTGTAAAGCATGGCTAATCTTACAACCATCCTTTTAAAATTCTCTTTCAGCTTGAGTGGTACACAATGTGAGCAAAAGTTAATATATTTGGAAATAGTTGTAGTATATAAAATGCCCATCTAAATACAAATGCACCAAATAGCTCACTGCTGGTGCATCTGCTCTTGAGGATGTTGCTTGATCGAGTTGGTATCTCCATCAGTTTTTATTTTGAGAGAGAGACAAAAAAAAAAGCAACTAACACTAATAACCGGGGAGTGACTTGCTCAGGCCACACCGAGTCGCATCGAGTCGATGGAGTTTTCAAGTCAACTCGATGAGTCTTGTCAAGTCCTGCCTGAGACAAGCTTGTCAGCGAGTTAACAAGGGACTTAGCTCAAAATCTCGTTGGGTCAAGTTGAGTAACTGAGTTTTCAAACTATGCTGTATACACCATCTCTTTGGTGAATCTGTTCCTTTTGTTAAAGATTGTCTTTTGAAGACCATACACCAATTCTCAGTCTTTCTTCTTCTTTCTCAAGCCCAATATCTTCTCTGCATGACTATTATCGGATCCAAACTCCTGATAGCCACATCGGATCTAGAACTGTCAGATCAGTGTTTCTAGCGACCTCTCACCAGAAACTGTATCTCGCTGGTCGCCATTGTCATTGTTAGTGTCGCTGAACTGTCGATCTGTTTCATCGGCCTGAAAGATCCAAAATCCAGATCCAATCAGATCTAGGGCCAGCTTTGCTGAACCCATTCATTGCTGGCCTAGAACACTTGATATATGCAGCCCCACCATCTTTCAACAGAGTTTCTTTTGCATCCATTTCTGGTATAACTATATATTTATACAGTACATACAAATGGACATGTATAGATGGGTAGACTCTTTGTACATATAGTTGTACATACTATAGATAGGTAGATAGTTAGATTCTTTGTTATATGTTAAAAGATACGCTTTCCCTGTATATATTTTAGGCATGGTGTGCCGTCAAGGCCGTTACGGGGCCATACAGGCCGTTACGTAAAGGTAACGGTGGCAACCTGATGCAGGACATGAAATTTAAATATGATGTGCGAGATTTTAGGCTTAAGATCACGTTAGTTCAGAACCAATTACACAAATTCCATATCCCACATGAAAGCCCAAACCATTCAATTAAGTGGAATCTATGCGGGTTCAGGCCTACACATGATAGGGTTGGATCAATAAAAATTATGAACCAAACGATACTCAAATATAAGAAATAATCATCCATACATGCATAGTAATCAGTCTCTAATCCAAGGGATTCAGAAATTCCAATTCGGGGAACCCTAGGGCAAGGAAAAGGGCATAAAATTGGAGATTTGAGTAATTTAGGGTTAGGTTTAGGGATTTTGGGTGAAAGCGGAGTGAAAGAGAGGAGAGAAACGAACCAGAAAAGTACTGCACGCGTGGACAGCAACAATGGCCCAGACGCACATGCGTGTGATCTCGGCCACACGTGTGTGGGGCCCACTATTCAGAAAAAGGCCACCTTGGCCCTGGTCGGCCAGGGATGGACTCCAAAACTCCCAAATCTCAGCTCGATTCGATGTACGGTTTGTGCGTGGTACTCTGCCGAAGTTTCAGCCATTCCGTAGGGCCAGATTCTGAAATTCTGATGTAGGGAGGAGAATTGCTGTAATAGATGATTGATTCGAAGTGTAGATGATGGGGTGAGATGAGAAGAAGGGATAATAGAAGATGGGTAGTAGAGATTGCGATGGATGGGGGCGAATCGGGATAGATGTGGCTTCGCACCACAGTAGTTAACCCTTCGATGAAAGGAGAGCTTCGCACCAATTGGACTTCACAACTCAGAGAGTAGGAAAACGCAGAATTTTTATTAATCTTCAATTAATCAAAAGAGGTACAAGGGGTGCCTATTTATAGGAAAACCCTATACCTCAAAACTCGCGCCATGTGCGTAACCGATTACTTGACGATGAAGTAAACTAAAATAAAAATCAAACAGAGAAATTTAAAGCGTTCATGATGTTCTAAATAATAACAATAAGCAAAACCTAAAATATGAAATCAATCTGACTAGTGGGCCATGATTATGAGATCTCATGATGGACTTTTCTTAACTATTGGGCCCAATCTTTTGAACCAAATTTCTTCTTCTAACTAGGAGGCCCTCCTTGGACGTCGTCATCGATTCAGATCGACAGTAGGGCCCTCTTTCTTCTAGCGTATATGCGTAGGGGGCGGCGTGCGTGCGAGTGTGCACGTGATGTCCCCATCAATTCTCTTCGGCTGCGAAGATTTTGTCACTGGCGAAATAAAACTCCTGAACCGCTCCAGGATGTCAGGATCTAGTCTCTGAAGATCCTCTTCAGTGAGCCACATGCTATCTGAAGCTGGGTATGACTTCCATTTAACCAGGTACTTCTGAAACCCGTCGTCCGACGTTGAAACTATCTGATGACCCAAGATATTCTCTATTTCCTCTCTAGGTGTGCGAAGGCTAGGTAGAGGCTGAGAAAAAAGGTTCGGAAGAGTATGTATGGGAGGTAAAGGCTGTGAATATGGGTCAGGAAGGGTAGGTATGGGAGGTAGAGGCTGAAAAAATGGGTCGAGACGGGTAGGTATGGGACGTAGAGGTTGGGAAAATAGGTCGAGATGGGTATGCATGGGAGGTAGAGGCTGAGAAAATGGGTCGAGACGGGTAGGTATGGGACGTAGAGGTTGGGAAGATGGGTCGGGAGGGGACCATAAATTAAGAAAAAAGTCTGGGTAATCGGGATGGTTAGGCGAAAGGCTGAACAATTCATCAATGACCTATTGAAATGCAACTAAATTCTCCACATTGAATGTGGAACTAATTCCCATAGAGGGTGGAAGATTTGCCACATACGCATTGAGACCGTTTTGTTTTATAATTTTGAAGGTTCCAGCGCTACTCGCGTGTAACTTACGAACAGTCCCCGGAGGATACCGCTCGGATCAGATACGGATCATCACGGAGTCCCTCACATTGAATTCCTTGAAACATTTATGTTGGTCTGTAGAAAATTTGTAACGTTCATTACTAGTAGTGATCTTTTGCTTGATTTCTTGATGTCATGAATGAATGCGATGCGTAAAAGACTCTGTAGGCTCTAACGGCCTATGGGACAGTAACATAGGGACAAGATCAATAGGTTTCTTAGGTTTATAACCAGTAACGACTTCATAAGGATTGAGACCTGTGGACCTATCGACATAACTATTAAATGCAAACTCGGCTGTAGTTATTATGGTGTTCCATGTTCTAGTGTGCTCTATATACCTCCTAGGGGGAGACTCATCTGGTAGATCATCAAGAAAGACATCGCGAAACTCATCCACTATCAGAATGGCCTCAGTGGGTAACTATACACTAGCTTCTGGTGCACTCTCTCTAGCCACAAGGCCGCACATGTTGTACTCCTCAAAATAGTGGTCTTGATGTCCCTCATGGGGTGGGCGCCCTGGTGCACGCCCATAACTGATTACTTGGCCAACTTTATTCATTGGTGTATCCTCTTGGCCACCTACCTGATATTGGCCATCTTCCCTAATGGTGGGGTTTGTCCTGAGAAAGGCTTCTATTTGGTCAAGGCGTTGATCTATGCTTTGTTCCAAGCGCTTACCCCAAGACTCGATCTGTTGGGACAGCTTGTTTAGTGACTCTAGCAGTTGTTTCATGTTTAGTGTAGGGTGCAAACCAAAATTCAGCAATATAGTTGTCAAAATATAAGATTATTTATTTATTTATTATTTTTTAAATTTAAGAAACAACCTAGTTTCTAAAAACGAAAAAGGAAAGTTTCTGAAAACAAATTAGGAAAGTTTCTAAGAAGAAGCAACCTAGTTTCTAAAAACGAAGAAGGAAAGATTCTAAAAAGCAACCTAGTTTCTAAAAAAAGAAAGTAAGCTAGTTTCTAAAAAAGGAAAAGGAAAGTGAACTACTTTCTAAAAAAGAAAAAGGAAAGGAAATTAGTTTCTAAAAACAGATTAAGAAAGTTTCTAAAAAAAGAAAAGGAAAGTTTCTAAACCTAGAAATAGAAAGCTAAGCTAATTTCTAAAATAATTCAAATAAGGGGATAACAAAAATTTCAGCAGCTTATGTCAGGGTTTATGGACCTCTAAACAACCATATATGATGAGAATTGATGCATAATGGACATAAACAACCAAACCCTAAATATGTAATGAATTCCCCTACAAGAATCCTAGGCTTTGATACCAAATTTGATGCAGGACATGAAATTCAAATATGATGTGTGAGATTTTAGGCTTGAGATCACGTTAGTTCAAAACCAATTACACAAATTCCATATCCCACATGAAAGCCCAAACCATTTAATTAAGGGGAATCTATGCGGGTCCAGGCCTACACATGATAGGGCTGGATCAATACAAATTATGAACCAAACTATACTCAAAGATAAGAAATAATCATCCACACATGCATAGTAATCAGTTTCTAATCCAAGGGATTCAGAAATTCCAATTCGGGGAACCTTAGGGCAAGAAAAAGGGCATGAAATTGGAGATTTGAGTAATTTAGGGTTAGGTTTAGAGATTTTGGGTGAAAGCGGAGTGAAGGAGAGGAGAGAAACGAATCAGAGAAGTACCGCACGCGTGGACAACAACAATGGCCCAAACGCACGTGCGTGTGATCCCAGCTACACGTGTGTGGGGCCCACTATTCAGAAAAAGGCCACCTTGGCCTTGGTCGGTCAGGGATGGACTCCAAAACCCCTAAATCTCAACTCGATCCGATGTATGGTTTATGCGTGGTGCTCTGCCAAAGTTTCAGCCCTTCTGTAGAGCCAGATTCTGAAATTTTGATGTGGGGAAGAGAATTGCTGCAATAGATGATTGATTCGAAGTGTAGATGATGGGGTGAGATGAGAAAAAGGGATAGTAGAAGATGGGTAGTAGAGATGGAGATGGATGGGGGCGAATCGAGATAGATGTGGCTTCGCACCACGGTAGTTAACCCTTCGATGAAGGGAGGGCTTTGCACCCAATTAGGCTTCACAACTCAGAGAGTAGGAAAACGCAGAATTTTTATTAATCTTCAATTAATCAAAAGAGGTACAAGGGGTGCCTATTTATAAGAAAACCCTATACCTCAAAACTCGCGCCATGTGCGTAACCTATTACTTGGCGATGAAGTAAACTAAAATAAAAACCAAACAGAGAAATCTAAAGCGTTCATGATGTTCTAAATAATAACAATAAGCAAAACCTAAAATATGAAATCAATCCGACTAATGGGCCACGATTATGAGATCTCATAATGGACTTTTATTAACTATCGGGCCCACTCTTTTGAACCAAACTTCGTCTTCTAACTAGAAGGTCCTCCCTGGATGTCGTCATCGATCCAGATCGACGGTGGGACCCTCTTTCTTCTGGCGTACATGCGTAAGGGGCGGCGTGCGTGCGAGTGTGCACGTGATGTCCCCATCACAACTGTTACATGTTACGGGGTCGTAACGGCCGTAACAACCGTTATGGAAAAACATGACCTGTAATTGTTGTTGACGGCCCGTTACGTCCCCTATAAAGACCATAATAGCCCCGTAATGATCTATTATGGGACAAACACATTTTTCATACTTTTTAATCAACACTACGGAGCAGATATAGGTTTTTCGGGGGTTTTTCAATTTATTTAGAGAGAGAGAGAGAGAGAGAGAGACCTTAACGGGTGTTACGGGGCCGTAATAGCCGTTATGCCCCGTATCGTAAAGGTAATGGTGGTGGCCGTTACAGCCACCGTTACCATTACGGAATACCTTGGTTTTAGGTTGTTCTCAAATCTCAATTGAATACACAACAATCTTTCCACAATGTAGCCCCTAATTTATCGAAATGTGCATCATGGAGTGTAACTATTAAGTTGCAATGATTATCAGAAAGCGGATGTGAGGGGGGTGGCCCATCCCATCATCTAGCCTATGAGATGAACGGTTCTCATAGGTGGGGCCCTCTTGTGAATTTTTTGGTCCAAAATATGCTGTTTTTTATTGAGTGTCAGTTCATATATTAATACCTAATATATATTGATAATTTGGTATGTACACATAATCTCATTGGTACACATACAACCACTTTCCATCTGGGAATTTAAGCAATACACTAAAATGGTATTGAGTTAACCAGTGGCTCTGTGCATGTACTTATCACATTAACAATCGGCGTGGCTAATGGAACAAAATCTGCCCCATCAAATGCACCTATTCATTTGATAATTGTCATGCAAATGGATGTTTGAAGCAAATTTCAAAAGGAGGTGTGAGGTGAGTCATTTAGACTTCTGAGCTTCGAGGAGATGCAAGCATCTTGAAAGCTGAAATGCCTTCCTAATTTCCTTTTTTCTTTAAAAATGTGAAAATAAGGAAACATAAACCATAAGAAAAAAAAAATTGTAAGAATCGTATAAGAAATTGTATTAACATACATAAAATATTTCATATAAATTATTTAATATTCATTATGTGTAAATTACTATTACATTCCAATGTTGAAATAATTGCAACGTAAATTTAGTAAAATTACATGACTAAAGCATGAATAACTAAAAGTTGTAGAAACGCTAAGCAACTAAACATTAAATGTTTATGAAAAGAAAATAAAAATCTAAGGGGTTCATCCTCCATTACATAGAAGAAAGAGGTAGGTGACAGTGGGAGAACTCTCTAATGTGGTTAAAGCACCTCTACAATTATTATTTTTATCACACTAAGCTACTAAGCAATAAATGTTTAAGAAAAGAAAATAAAAACCTAAGGGGCTCATTGCTCCATTATAGAGAAGAAAGAGGTAGAAGAAATTTTTCAAGGAACACTTACGGAAAATACAAACAAGATCTTGAATGGACTCAATTATTTTGAGTTAAGGTGGAACAATTTTGAGGTTAGCACAACTTTTCCTTTTCTAACCATGATTAGAGTTAGAGCTTCATAGCTGACTTTCCCAGGAGAGCATGCATCAACATCAGATTTCGATGTGATTATAGTAATTATGTTAGTATTGAAGTGGGTTTTGACTTCTACAAGTAACTTGTTTTGGTGGCTCTAAATCTTGGACATTTGATAAAAAAAAATTCTTTGGGTTATGATAAGGCAGGAGTTCCCATCATCTTTCCCATTTCTTCATTGCTTTGAGGTTGTGTATTTTGATTTTACATGTCCACTTTCTCGATGTAAGCCTTTACGTTAACGTTAGTGCCTTGTTGCTATCTTAGAGAGAGAGAGAGAGAGAGAGAGAGAGAGTCCTTTACATTAACGTTAGAGGCATCTCATTTTCATGGAGGGGCAAGATGTTGTACAAACACCATGGTGGGCCCCACACGCCAACTAGTTAGACATACAACTAGTTGCGAGTGAGCATTACTCATATATATGTATATATAGAGGAATGCTCACCTGCACACCAGTTCTCACGAGAACTCATGAGAACTTTTTCAGAACTCATCTCCCATGATATGAGTGTAAAATCTAAACTGTCCATATGATGCATCACCCCATGAAACCCCTAGGGCCTAACTTTCACCCTTGATTTGTCACTCTCTTTTGCCATGGCCCACCAAAGTTTTGGATCAGGGTGAAAGTTGGGCCCGAGGAGTTGCATGGGGTGCTGCATCATGTGGACGGTTCAGATTTTATGCTTATATCACAGGAGATGAGTTCTGAAAACGTTGACTGGGTTTTTTGGGTGAGCCCGTTTCCATGGTTGGTTCCAATCTAAACTGGTCTGATCATCTAGTCTCATTTGGACCTTAAAATGTTGCCACAATGGCCGTAGTTGTGAGATGTGGCTTGGTGAAAATATAATCATGTCGAGGAATATTCTCTTGAGGGGTGGTGCTGCGGTGCCTTTAGTCAATCACAAGACTGTGTGCTGGCCAACCTACTTGGTGCATATCCACTTTCACACAGGGTGGTTGGTTCATGTACCTTCCCAAACACACTCCATATACATTTCATCAATATCAAAAGATCATAACGTCACTACAGCGACGTTATTGACTGTTGCCATGTTTGCTGTTCAGTTCAAGTTTGGTTTGCAGTTCATAATTTGTGGGGTTCCTTGTGAATCCATTTTGTTGGGTTTGGTTTCCTAGAAGTTCAATCAATTCAAGGCTGGAAGTGGCCAGATAATTGATTAGGTTGATTCATTGAATACATTTATTTAGTTTGCACTGCCACGTTAGGTCATGTTGCCTGGTCTTTGTTGAATGCACTTCAAATTAACAGCCATTTTGGCCAATGTAAGGATTGGGAGCTCTGAAGTAGCAAGTGGATTTTGGTGAATTTGATGCTCACGATTTGGGGGAAATGGCAAAGAGAATTGCAAATCAATTTTACTCCGAGTTTAGAGCATGTGTCAGTATTGTAATCTAACAATTTGCAACACTGCTATTGACACCTTGAGGGACTTTTCCAGGCATGAGAATGATTAGCAATTGGTGTAGCCACCAACTTCCTTGGTGCAAACCAGTATTTTTAATCCTTATCGTATCTTTTCTGCAAAGTCGGCCATTAGATGATTTGAGATCTGTGGCTTGGATTTGTACGGAAGACTACTGTGAGATGAGCCAATCGAAGGCCATTTTGGTGGACTTCATGTCACCCCCCCTTTTGTGTTATGTATCCTCGGAGATTAGGAGATTGTTCATTCCTCGAACTCCCTTGCCTTTTAACTTAAAGGCAAAATAGATTAGGGGCTTTACACACCCTTTTTAGTTGTGTTATTCTGATGTTCCTGCTATTCTGAAGTCCTGATTGTTGGTGCTTATGAAATACTGATGTGCAGGTTAAAGAAGCAGGAATTGGCATTATTTGCTCAATCAGCTGAGGATGTCCTCCGAGCAGTGGAGGAGTCTGTCAAAAGAGAAATTAGTGGTTCAGGAAAGTCTGTTCCAGAACCTGAAGGAGACCAGCCATCAAAACCGAATGATAAAAGAGAAAAGATCGTCATTTCCATCCAGGACAAGGATGGACTTAAGCAGTTTCGCATGTTTATGGTATTACTTTTAATACAAAGCTTTGTATGTTTAGTTGCAGTCTTTCAATATGGTTCCAAAACTTTCACAATATTGTCAACACACACACACTACATATATTCTATGAGGTCGACCTCTTGGGAGCTTACCATGAAGTCGACCTCTGTGGGCCCTACCATGATGTGTGTTGGACATCCACCCCATCAATCAGATGCACCCTTCCATTGTGGGCCATGGGTGTAAAAATCAGGCCAATCCATTACTTGGGTGGGCCATGCCACAGACAGTAGTTGAGAGTAGATGCCCACCCATTGAAACTTTCTTGATTGTTTATAGGTCCCCATTGACATGTGGTTCAGACATCCATCCCATCCATTGTGCATGTCCCTCTTGGATGAGGGGTCACAGCAAATTTCAGGCCATTCCAAAACTAGGGTGTGGCCCACCTGAGTTCCGGATATGGCTGATTTTTGAGACATCCCATAACCTCACCAAATGCATAACGTGGATATATCCAACACATCATGGTGGGGCCCATAGAGCTCGAACAGTGTAACCATATTGCATAACAATCACTACCGTTGCTGTTACTCAAACAGCTGTTACAGTCGTAGTGTAACCATTTTTGAATACTAAAGGGTTTGGTTTTTTTTTTTTTTTTTGTTGTTGTGAAATACGACAAATCCTTTTGATTTACAGAGCTGAGAGTTATGGGATATGTGTCTGCTCATATACTTCCTTTTTACGAGTAGAAATGCATCTGTGATATTTTCTGTAATATGACATAACAGGAACTAGAACTTCATACCAATCCAAAAAACATACATCTTTATAACAGCATGCGATCCCTTCTTGTTTTGTAGGATGACAAGTTCGAGAGACTCTTCAAAATGTATGCCGAGAAAGTCAAGAGCAAAAAGGAAACCTTGGTGTTCTGTTTTGATGGAGATAAAGTTAGTTCTACTGCGACACCAAAGAGCCTAGGGTTAGAGAACGATGACATTATAGAAGTGCATTGTAAGCCTAACTGAACCAAGTAAGAACTGTGTGGCTTATCTCGCTAATCTCTTGTTGGCCCTTTTCTGTTACAATTTTGAGGGTATGCCATATGTAATATTGATTGTGTTATCCTTTTATGGCATTCATTTTCATGTGGGTCACGTTATGGCCTATTTTTGTTACTAGGGGAAGATATTTCTGTTACACTTATGGGTCCTTACTCCTGCTCCGGTGGTAGACTCTCAGGAGTTTCAACACCTGGTCAAGGGTTCGAGTACCCATAGGTGGTGAAATTCCACTAGTGTGAGTGTGTTGGGTGTGTGTGTGTGTGTGTGTGTGTGTGTATATATATAATAAAAAAAGAAAAAAAAGGAAGATATGGAAAAGTGGGTATTACTAGCAATTTCTGCTAAGGAATTCAAGGGTTGGTCCCAAATTGCCCAATGAATGGAAAGGACTAATAATGCACATGGAAAAATGTTCATGGATGTGATTAATGTCCATGAAGCTCAAGGACATTTAAAAAGAAAATTGGATCAAATGCACCTAGATGCATGTCCAATGCGCTAGTTCATTAAGTATGCTGTGATGTGGTCCATGTACGTGCAGGGCCATTGTAGGTCCAAAACTTTTGTGGCCTACAAAGGTTTTCATGGCCAATAATCACTGTTTCCTGTGATGTGGTCCACCTAAAACTTGTATCTGCTTCATTTTTGCGAAACATGCCCTAAAATAATCTAGAAAAACATATGGAAGGCGTGGATATACAATGCATACATTAAGGTTGAGCCTATGGTCAGTGTCCCACCCACATCACTAGCTCCGCGGTAGCAGCCTAGTCGCGGTCCCGGTTGTTGGGCTCCAAAGGAAAACATGAAGGGGCACATACTTCTAGGCCCCATCGAGTACGGGTAAGGTCCACCTTTTACGAATCCGGACTGTTCATTTGGTGTGGCTTACTGTAGCTGGAACTCACATCCATTGAGCTATCCCAGCCAGCTGATTGCTGTAATTTTCTCATGTCGTGTGGGCCATTGTCCTTTTTCCAGTCTTGCTCCATCCAATCAGTGGCCCATATATGGACGCCGAAAGAACTTGCTCAATGGTCTATGTTCAACAGAGAAATCAAACAGTTGGATCATACGATCAGTTTCTTTTGGAGCACGAAGAACTATACAGCCATCCTTCCACGGTACACCGTCCATCTAATGGGCCTTACCATGGATGAAAAAAAAAAAAACAAACCGTCAGTTAGTCACACCTATTAGATAATCCAATTCACCATTTCTTCTCAATTCCTCGCACTGAAGGTTTCACGGATAGCTATTTTTGTTTATCACCGTTGATTTGAAGGCCACTGATCATCTGATCTAAGCGCATTTTGAACACCCCTTTTCATCCATAAGCCAAAAATTGCAGTGATTGGACAACCACCAACCATCAAGTAGTTGTGAGTTTTGGTTGTCAAATCTCGAATGTGGACTGCTGCTCTAACCGTTTCTTTTGTGGGCCCCTTATCGGATGGTTGCTAGTAGCCCATCCACACTGCGAACCACCAAATCAACGTTCCCGATCCCCTTATCTTTGGATCTGATTGTCCTATATTTTCCCTGGCATTTGGATGTGGGCCATTTGACTATTGCCAATATCATCTTTGACCATCCATCAACATATACCTCATCAAGTTATTATTGCCCTTCAATAGGATTGATATATTAGCCACAGCATATCAAACCTGGAAACCACCAGATGAACGGTCCAAGTTGGTTGCTGTACCGTCCACGTGTCCAAAACATGGGAATTGCATACGTAATACAATGCATACTAGTGCACAATATTCTTCCGTCTTATGATCATGAAGAATCGCTATTGTTAGGCAACTATAACCATCCCATCCATGTATTGGAAAAGGATGGCTTAAAAAAGTAAGACCAGTTTATGTACGGACTGGACCATCCTATCAATGTGATTTTTGCATGACATCTCATAAAATAGGTGCCCCACTTAATGGACAGTTCAGATCGTTTGATTGGACTGTGCAAGTAACCCGATGCAACTAGCGGCTTTGTGCTGTGAGAGCGCTGGAGCATTTCTCTAATTTCTTCTAATCTATCTAAAAACTGAGAACATCAAAAGTTATGATGTTCCTTGCAGCATTGGGTCATCTGGACAGTTCAATCATCGATCTGAACCGTCCAGTAAGTCCAGAATGCATTCCATGCACGATAATGTGATAATCACGCTGATCAGATGACCTATTCCCATTTGGGCTTACTTTTTTTTATAGTTATCATTTTTCTAACCCATGTATGGGATGGTTAAGATTGCCTAACAAAAGTGATACTTTACAATAAAGCAATCCATGATGGGTCCAAACAAGTGCATGGATGAAATTGTCGATCGGTCCTATTTTGTGTAAACAATCCCAACCATCAATATCTCATGCTAGAAATTAGATGGTTAAGATTGTCAGAGCAGTGTGATGATTGTCACTAGTCATTAAAATGAAAATTGAACCAAATGAACCGTCTAGATCAATGGATTGTATTTTCTATGTATACTGATTCAAGTAGGAGCACTATAACTTATACTACTCTAGAGCACTGAAGCATTGCTCATAACCACTTGAATCTGATGTTAGGAGGCGGATTGCATATTCCTGTGCTCGGGACTGTGTGGGGCCCACAGGGATGTATGTGAAAAATCCAATCGGTCCATCTGTTTTGAAAGACCAAAAAAGGATAATTCTAAAAATCAAGCAGATCCTGAACTCAAGTGGGCCATACTACGCGAAAGAGTGGGGATTGAACTCCCGAGGGCGAGAGAAGTTTTGTATCAGGATGGTAGTTGTTTTGCCTACAGTTTATTCGAGTGTTAATAACCCTGCGAACAGTTTAGATGGAACACACATCATGGTCAGCTCCAGGAACGTTTCAACCGTGGACATTTCCGTTCCTACTCTTTCATTTGGGGTGGTCCACCTGAGCTTTTCATCTTTCTGATTTTTAGAATCCTGTCCTATTGTATTCTTTCAAAACAGATGGACGAAGTGGATTTGTCACAAACATCTCTAATGGGCCCCACACAGCCCCGTGAACAAGTATTTCAAGCAATCTGCTTTAACAAATAAAATAAAAAAGATGAAAAAGGGAAGTTTCATTTCAACATCTCCAAGAATGCTAAGTGCATGGGAAATAGATGTAAGTTATGGAGTTTGATACACCAAATGCATGGAATTGATGGGAGAGCAATAGAGTTAGTTATAGTTTTGATAAGGAAGCAACAAATACAACATGATAATATCACCATAACATGTCATAATCCATATATCATCTAATCATACCATGAGGAACCACCACCATCCATCCTTCCACGCAAAGCAAACATCATCATTACCCCTTTTCTCTAACTAACTTACATACATACATGCATGCATGCATTTATTTATAATACATACGGCTACGGACAGATGGCCCCTCGCATGGGGTTTGGCTCGTGACACCAATATCTGCCAGAAGCTGATGTCAAAGCTCTGTGGGCCCCACCTTGATGTATCTGTATTCATCCATTCCGTCCATACATTTTTCCATCTCATTTTAGTTTATGAGCCCAAAAACGAGGGACACAAAAAATCCTAAGTGGACCACACCACCTGAAACAGTGGGGATTGAACACTTACCGTTGGAAACTTCTTGGGGGACACATAAGTTTTGGATAAGATGATATTTATGTTTTTCATTCTTTCAGGTCTTTGTAGCATTATGAATAGTTTGGATGACAAATAAACATCACTGTCGGTCCTCGAGAGGTTTCTACGGTGGACGTCATTCTTCCCGCTGTTTCCTGTGGTGTGGTCCACTTGAGATTTGGATATTCCTCATTTTTGGGAAATTTTTCTAAAATAATCTGGAAAAGTGGATGGACGGCGTGGATAAAACACATAAATCATGGTAGGTTCACCAGCTTTGACATCAGCTAGGTCGCTAGTGTTGGGGTCACCAGCCAAACCGGGTCCTCTTAACGCTACCTTCTCAGTGGAGGCCAGCACAGAGCTTTAATAGGTTAAGCTTAAACCACAATGCAATGAAGTGGGTCCACTGTGATGCATCCATTATATCCAGTCCGTCCATTATCTTTCTTGTGTATTTCTAAAATATAAGTGGACCACACTGCGGTGGTGACATGGCACCATTAAAACACTCCAAATTGTGTATGGCGCTCACTGTTCCTTTTATATATTCGATCCTGTCCGTTAAGAGGATGTATCCCACTAGGATGAATGGATGCTTCAAAATCAGGCCATTCCAAAACTCAGGTGAGCCACAACACATGATTTTTCTGCTGTGGTCCAATTGTGTTTTAGATCGGTCTGATTCTTGGGCTCCAAGTGGGACACGAGGAGATTCACATAATGGACGGATTGGATGTCATGCAAACATCACGGTGGGCCTCACATATAGTGTTTAGGTTAAGCTTATCCTGTAAAGCTCATGCAGTGGATCCAGCGAGCTTTCAGTGTCCACCTAGTATGTCTCGATGGATGGGGCCTACAGGGATGCATGTTGGAATGATCTGAGCCATCCATCAGTAGGAATCATCATTGTTTGGCTGCTATTGATAATCGGATGGAAATGTGAATGGTAGTCTACAGAATTAAATGGGAAAATCAGATAAAAAATCAATCTGATATACGATCGTGATCGTCTGATTAATGATGGTACATGTACAGGCTGTTTGAGCAGAAGTAAACCGTTGATATCCAACTGGAAGGGTTCCTGGACTAAGTTGGCTAATCATGGCCCACCGATGATGGCGTTCACCTGATTGACGGTTTGGATCATCCCAAGGCGGGTCCGTGAGACCGTTTATTAATTTGTGGCCATGCTAAATTGATAATAGGAGAACATGAGTGCAGTGCACTTGCGCTCCACAAAATGACCACTTCGAATTTAGAACATGTACGATAGATCCCAGCCATTCTTTAGGCGGGACCCACCTTGGAGATATTCTGTCAAGAATCCAGTTGGACCTCTACTCTGATGGCCGCACACGTGTCCGAGCAATGGATGGATAGAAAGACAGAACAACATTCGACATTCAGCATACTTATGTGGCCCACTTGATGAGTGGACTGACCAGATTTAAGGACAAGTGAATCCAAAATGGGTCCACATGATGGTCAGCTTACATCTCTCACTCGTGCTCTAGAGTTGTACGTGCGGCTAATGAACTCGTGTAATCCCTTTGGCATTTCTCTTGCTATGGTTTGTGGCATGAGAAGCATAGCATGTGAGAAAAACTTTGATACTCTGGCAGCTCGTGACGGATAATACACAGGCACTTAGAAATTGCATACGTGGCAACAGTCAAATTAAACTGCAAAATTTTGGGTCCACTTTAGATGCATCATAATCCAAAAAATACGGTTAATGATTATCTAACTGTCCGATTGGTGGGTAATATTAGACGGTTAAAAATGAAAGTTATCCCATGGTCCATTTTCAACAAATGCCCATGAATCAGCGGTCAGGATTTTTCAACTAATCTGATACTGGGACTCTGACTTAGCGGGCGAGGATTAACGGGTTTAGTTTGAGTTAATGTATGCCACGTGAATATTTTATGAGTGCCTGCGTATCAAGAGTAACAAATAACAGTGTATTTGTAGTTATCCTGACAGTTCCCAGGATGGTTCATGATTTGTGGGGTCCACATCTCCACCGTTTAATCTCGTTGGTGTGCATCCAGTGATCATTTCGAAATCCTAATTTTAGAAAGTTCTTCTTGAGATGAGACGCACGCACGCTACACGTGCAGCGGAAAAACATTTGCCTTTTTTAATGACCAAAATACCCATGAGGAATACCAGAACGGAAGATGACAAGATGCCGCCAACTCGTAGAGGCGCTAGACTAGGGTTATAGTGCACCACCATTTTGGAAATAGTTGTGGCTCGTCCACGGTACATGTGGGATAAGCATTCGGTAATCCGAGCCATTCAAATTGCGGGAATTATTGGATGGTAAATATGGCAAGAATTTCACTGATGCATTGATCATAGCCATCCAGTTCATGGCTATCAAATGGATGGTTAAAAGTTAGTCCAAAACGTGTGATTTTAAGTCTATTTCTCGACCCCTGATTGGTCCGTATTTGAAACGGGTTGGATTGGATCCTATATGCTAGCCATGGGGCCTGTGGGTTTTGATCTAAGGGTCAGGATCTTCTGATATGGAAGATTTTCAAAGATAACCCATCCATACTAGGGTCCATCTGGTCAACGGTCTGGATCTCAAACCATTCACGTGCACTGAATGGTGTTATTTGAGAAACTGAATGATTTTTGAAGCGCAGGCCCTACCATGCCTCTTACTCGAAAGATGTAATACATAGTGGTGGGGCCACAGATGGGTGATCCAGACTGTTGGAATGGCCAAAGGTCTCCTGAACCATCAGATCGACCGCTGCATCACTCATTCCCACACGTACTATACTTAACAGAGCAAAATAGTATTGATCCTTCCCGATGAGCATTGTATTTTGGAATTGTGGCCCATCCATGATCAGGCCCACATATAAGCCATTCTAAGTAGACCCTATCCATGATCGGACAGACTACCTACAGTTAGTTGTAGGTTAAACAACGACCCATGGAGAAATTAAGAAATTATGAAAGCGAATCTTAAAAGGGCTGTAGCGTACAAACGGGTTGTAGGTGATCAGTACTCAAAATCAGGTGGATTGCCCTTAGGACTAATCACCTACAAGCGGTTGCACGCTACGGCACATTTTTTTAAAAGTATGAATCCGGTAATAGCATTTCTATTTTAAGCGTAGCTTGCAAATGGATGTGGGCTAACAGTGGCTTTTTAATGAAATTCAGTTCGTTCATCATGTAGGCCCCTCCTAATCTCCTTGGATCCCAAAACCGAGGTCTCTCCGGTACTCATGTGGGCCACATCATATAAAGACATCCAGACAACAAATTTCCCCTTTTCATAATGTAGAGCTTTGATCCGTGGATAGAAATTGCATTCTCTCTAAATATAATATGTAACATCTTCAGGACTTTCTCCTAATTTTACATTTATAAGTACGGATATGCTGACAGATTCAGATGGACGTGGGTCTGGTTGTCAGAAATTTAACCCGTCTTCCCTTCGTTGATTCTCTGTGAAACGGCAATCGAACCGCCCGTAACTGACACAATTGGCCCCCCTCCACTCGCCAGTGATGATCCATACCGTTCGTCTGGAAGATCCCAGGTAGGTTTGGGCCTGCAGCCATTAGCTTGTGCGGCCATCGTCATGTATATGTCATATCCACTCCGTTTATCCGTTTCACCAGCTCATTGTAATGCATAAGCCCAAACATGAGGCTGAAGGAATGCTTCAGGGGACCACACCACGGGAAACAGTGTGGACGAACACCCACCATTAAAAACTTCTTTGGGGCCACATGAGTTTTTGATCAAGCGTACGTGTTTGTGTGTATACATATATACACGTGTGCGCGCACACACATGAAACGGGTTAGATGCAAATAAACATCATGGCGGGCCCTAGGAATGTTTCAACCAGGGAAAGGAATCGATGCGTAGCTATAACACATCACGGTGGGCCGCGTACATCTTTGTGTTCCTGCAAATCCAAATTTCAACGGCCAGAGATCTCCCGTTAAAAACAACATTGCAAAATACCGTTTTCTAACCCATAAGCAAATACCATACCACGTGTACGGTGATCTGAACCAGACACCCCTTCGATCCACCGTTGATTTGGCTACTGACCAAAGATCTCTTTGATTGGACGATTATAATAATCCGATAGAAGATACTTTCCTACTGAACGGGTAGTCTGCAGATTTTGTGTTTTAGTGTTCATTTGTAAGGCTCCAATTAAGGGGCTCCGGTCATCCAAACATCGTGAATTTTGGATCATGGTCCAGTCACTACAGGAATTCCATATGTACAGTTTCGATCTTGTCCATCTAATCCACGTGCATGCAGAAATGGCATGGAGGGCCACGCATCGGCTCCCTTAACTCAGCTTCATATGGACACTGATGATAGATCTCAGGATAACAAGATTCCTGCTACGTGGGCCATTGAGGAAAGCTTTGATACTGTTGCAGGGAGTGACGGATGATACTCAGGCACTTAGAAATTACTTGAAAATTGCATATACGGCCTACAAAGTATTTCAATTTCGACTGTCCCAATTACGGGTCCCGGTTTAGATGTATCATTAACAAAAATTAGTGATTATTTGATTATCTAAATTGCAAATTGGTGTACATTTATTGGACGGCTAAAATGAAAAATAACCAGTGGTCTTCTTTCAACAAGCTAGTGTCCACGGATCTGAGGTTTACGATTGTATGATGAATACCAACAGTATACTCACGACAGCGTGCGTTGCCACGCACTGGCCACTTTATGAGATGGTATGATGATTTGAACCGTTCATTTCGTTAATTACTGTAATAAACACGATATTATATCATAACACGCTTCAGTGATGATCCTAACCATTGCATTTTATAGTTGAATTCCATCCATTGAAAACTTTCCTTTCCTTTCAGATCATACTTAAATAGTTATAAAATCATCTACAGATAACTGTTGCCCTTATAAGGTAGATTCCACAATATGGACAGTTCTGATCATTGGACCACTCAGCGTGTGGGCCTCATTGGGTGGGGACTCACACGCTAGTTATATCTCGCGACAGACCCAATAAACGAACTCGTCTGTTCGGACATGCGGCGCCAAGCTGAGCCATGGGTGACTAACAGTATAGTCCGTTAGGCCACGTAGGATGTCACCCGCCGTTAAGACCCTGCCTCTGTGCGGGCGCTCCATTCCGTTAGAATATTTAACGGTTTCAGATCCGGTCTCCTTCTAACCAGCATGCTTTCTCCTCCTATATAAGCCTCCTCGCTCTCCATTTTCTTGATTCTCCCTCTCTCTCTCTCTCTCTCTCTCTGAGAGAAGAAAGCCGATCGCCCTCTCTATTGGTAGTTTCTACCACGATTTCAGAGGTGATTTTAGCTGTTTTTTTCCAGACGATCGATTTCACATCCATTTCCTGCTTTTTTACTGGATGAGCTTTGTTAATCTCATCAGATCTTGTTTTTTATGCATTTCTTTGATGATTTAGTTGGATTAGCTTATTACATTCCTCAGATCCTATAGTTTTTGCACTGAATCTGTAAAAATCACTGAAAATGATCTTCATCTTGCTGATAAACAGCATTTTCTTAAAAAGTTTTCTTGTTCTGCACGAAAATCCACGACCATTTCTGTGATTTTCTCTCTTGATTTCAAGAAAATCTCCTGGAAATTTGCCCAAAATCGCATTTCCTTCGATTTTCTCTTCTGTTTCAAGAAAATCTGCAAGCGTTTAGCTTGGAAACGCATTTCGTTTGATTTCCTCTTTTGCTTTCAGCAACAAATGCAGAAGGAGATCGGTCCCGCCAATGGCGGCATCAGAGCTGCCATGTCGACTCCCAATTTCTCTCAGAATCAACGGCTCTCCGCATCTCCTCATAGAAACTCCGACGGTTGCGATCTCACCAGTATCTACTCCATCGTACCTCCTCCCAAAGACTCTGTTCCCAACTCGAGCTCCATTTCCATAAGCCCATCTTCATGCTCCTGCGATGAAGAGAACGCAAACGCGACGGAAAACCGCCTCTACCTAGCGACGCTCGCGTTACAATACCACGATTTATACGAAAAGTACGGTGCGTGTCTCTCTCGTCTGCACGAAACCACGCAAGAGGTGGAGGCGCTTCGTCAGGAGAACACGAGGCTTCGGATTGCGAACGGAGATCTAAGCAAGCGGCTGAGCCTCTTGACGGGAAAACCGAGCTCGCTGCCGAGTCGAGTCGGCTCGCCCGGCTTTCAGCCGCTATCAGTCGTGAATGATTTCCGGCGCCTTTGCGTGGGAGATGGTGGACGCAACGGCCGGGCTTCGAGCGAGGTCCCGGAAACGAGTCCGACGAGCGTGCTTGGTTACGGGGAGAATCGTTTCGAGAAGAAGAGCACGGAACGGGTTACACTGCCGAAGAGCATCTCGGTACGGTCGAGCGGATTTCTGAAGGTGAGTCCACCAAGTGGGAGTAACGCGAGTTCTAGTCGCGCCAACCGATTCCGCCCCACAAGTCCGCTAACTGTCGGATCGGTGAGTTCCGATTTCTTCATTTATAATTGCTTTTTATTTCTTTTTCTTTATTTTATTTTATTTTTTCTTTTTCCAGGCAGTCGTTTTTTAACGAAACCAGAAAATTTCTATTGCAAAATGACTGAAATGACCCTATCCTCCCGGGAAACTGGGTACAGCATTTTTCTGCTTTAATACGAGGCATTTTTCGTAGTTTTTACATTAAGTAGCTGTTTAAATCTCTATGCGTTGATTATTTTTGGCCTAAGGACGAAAATACCCTTTGAATTCAATGTCCTTAATCAATTACTTCGATAGGTTTAAGGATATTTTGGTCATTAACTGAGAATTTCCCGGGATTTTACTGAATTAAGTCCACCGGAGTTGATACAAACGTCTCGAGATTCGGCTTTTTATTTCCAAAAAGGCAATACTGTGAAAGGTATTTCTCACCTATGGCAATGTTGTCATTTACACTGATGTTGGGCTTACATGGTTTCAGAATGCAGCATTGTTGTGTTGGGAACGAAAATACCCTTCGAAGATAATGGCCTTCGTCAATTAGTTGAATACGGATCGTCTGTTTTCGTCAAGCAGCAAAATTGTGATTGTTGCAATCTAACTGGACCGTGTGATCGTGTACTTGCATGGTGATTGAGATTGGACCCATCACTATTCAGTAAACGAGGAAAAAAGCGGGAAAGTCGTGCCTTTGGCAAACAGAGGATCCGGAGGTTATTTTGGTCAAATAAATTTTCATTTTTCTGAACCGCCTTCGCGATTGGATTTTATATTCTAAAAAGCGACACTGTGAAAGGTATTTTCGGTGTGCTCTATCGCGAATATGTCATTGATGGACGTGGGACTCTGTCGTAGTCATTTCCCCTCCCACGAGAAATTACATGGTCTTGGCCCGAGGGCCCAGGAATCCATTTTGCTCTCGCGCATCGAGTTTGTACTTGGGAACTCAGGTTTTAGGAGTCCGGAGAGCCGATTTGGTGGGCCCCATACCGTTGGCAATATTTCTAATCTAAACAGTATGTACTGGCCACCGACTCAATGAGCATGGTCGGACTCATTGAACTCTTGATCTAGACCGCCGAACCATGGGCCCCACTAGTATTGACTGAAAGCTGCATGACCTTTTAACCGTGGATCGTATAATTCCTGTGGTCTCTTCCTCAAGAAATATACGGTCGTCGATTGAGATCTTGTTCGGCCAAAGAACATCAAAGGTGGTGGGATCTTCCTAGCGATCCAAATCGGTCATTGCTGCACGACATGGTCTATGGATTATGTATCCAAATGTCACCTATTTCTGATCCTAGCCGTCCAGATTGGCCCATCACGTGACTGGAAGTCGGGCCCCACCTGTTGGATACCTAGTACCACTGTCACTTGTAGTAAAATAACTGATTTCTATCTTCTTTTTTTAATAATGATGTATTTTACTCATTTTTTAATAACTGTAGCAACGCGTATACGTTCCTGGAGAGAAGAACGACGAGGCAGCGCTGGAGTTCGAGGTTTATAACCAAGGCATGTTCAAGACGGAGCTCTGCAACAAGTGGCAGGAGAGCGGGACGTGTCCGTACGGAGACCACTGCCAGTTCGCCCATGGCATCGGAGAGCTCCGACCGGTCATCCGCCATCCGCGCTACAAGACTGAGGTCTGCCGGATGGTCCTCGCTGGCGACACGTGCCCCTACGGCCACCGCTGCCACTTCCGCCATGCCCTCACGGAGCAGGAGAGGTTCGTGGGCCCCGCTTGAGCGCCATTTAAAAAAAAGAAAAAAGAAAAGTCAAATAAAAACTTCTTATGCAACGGCCGCAGGCTGACAGGGCGATGTGCACAGCGCAGAAAGAGAGAGGAAAATGATAAATGTTGGGTTGGTTGGGTAATTCCGATGTATATAATCTCACGTAACAATAATAAGGTAGGCCGTCGATGAGTGTTGGTGTGTCGTCGGGTAGACATTTCCTCTGTTGCTTTCTTTCGAAAAAAAACATTTTTAAAAATTTTACTTTTTTAATTTTTGTCTTTTTTAAACTGTGTTTAATCTGATTCTTGAGGTAGTTGCTGAGATGGCAGCCATGGCTGTTCTGCGTTGCTGCCTCTCTCTCTTACCCTCTCTCAGACGCTTGCAGTTTCTCATTGCATTGCTGCTGCTGCTGCTGCTGGGATATCCAAACAACACCAACAAACTCCTGTAATGATGATATTTGATACGGGCACAGTAAGTAATATTCGATTGGAGCTATCATATCGTAACTGATATTCTCCCTCTCTTGAATGCTTTTTCCTACGTGGATACTGCTACAGTAGCATCACATGTTTTCTTTCATGAATTGGTAGAGTCGTGTGTACCAAAAATTCATTACACCCTCCATTCAATGAATAATTAAAAAAGACCAAGTATTCTGATCGATGGATCATCTAATTCAGTGGTGAGTAGATGAATGGTTTTCGTGCAGCTTCTCCTGGCTATTAGTATGATGGGTCCAAAGGAGTTTGAGTAGGGTGGAATGTACTGAATAATCTTGAATCAGAGTCCCCTACTTGAAGGAAGATGGCTGGGGCTGGAACCTTTATTACTTTTTGTGCGTATTAAGCACTGCATCGATCTTTAAAAAGTAGCAAGTTGGTGGCATGTATTTTTCTCTCACAAGAAATTGCTGCATGTTGCAATTCCCATTGACACGCGTTGCAAATATGTAAGGCAGTTACAAAACCAAACGTATAGACGATAGCCCATTAATCAGATAATCCTAACCAACCAATATTAAATGAGCTTTTGACAAACTCTCTGTTAACCATTGATTTGCCTCCAGTTATTGGACGTCCACGGTTCCTCTTGTCTCTTATTTTGGATGTGGCACTGAAAATCAATGGTCATGATCCCCATGCATACGTACCACTTGTAAAGCTGAAATAGTTTTGATGTGCGCGCACTTCATTCCCGGAACTCCACGAATCAGGCATCATTGTGGTAAAACAATTTGGTCGGTTGTGATGATGGTCACGTGCGTTCGAATGCATTGTAATTACCATGCGTTTGAGTTTCGTGGGGTACGCCTGTGATGTGTACGTAGAATCCAAACGGTACATTGGGCGAGACTCATGGGCACTGAACGTCCGAAGAATCATCCTTACGGACCTTACCAAATACTCACGTGGGATCATACACCATTGAGAGCAATGTACCATAATATCTAACAGCCTATGTTTCGCTTGTGGCCCACCTAAATTTCGGAACCCACATCAATTGGGTTGAATGACATATGCACAGCAAGATGGACCCACAGTCCAGTCCATCCTAAAATTCCTATGGTAGGCGTTCCATCTCCAATGTCCCCTGTTGCTCCCTTTGGTGTGGCCCAACTAATTTAATGAACAGGCTGGTATTTGGAATCTAGGCCTACATTGGAGTCTTATATCGCGACTCGTTGGATGACACTCATGCATCATGGTGGGCCCCTACAGTGTCCGAACTACGGTATTTAGCATGTGTTAGAACGCATGTGATCATTCCCCGTAATGTATTTTCGGCAGAAGAAAGAGCCGGCAGTCCGCTGACCACTGAGGACTCTGTTTATTTCGGCCATGGCATCCCTACTAAACGGTACGTCTCCCAGGACTAAGGCAGGCTTCCAACTCCTACTCCTCTCTACAGGACTCGATTGCGCAGTGTCACACACAGCACGGACGTAGGTAGTGTGTGTTATTGGGAAAGCTCCGTGGGCCCCTTTATATATATATATATATATATATATATATATATATATATATATATATATATATATATATATGCCATCCATCTATTTTTCCAGCTCATTTTAGCTAATGAGCCCAAAAATGAGGCACCACACCAAAGGAAACCGTGGTTATTGAATGCCCACCGTTAAAATCTTTCTTGGCCCAACTGTAATTTTTATTTGCCTTGCACCCGGTTGATCAGGTCACATAAACACATATCACCTTGATTTAAAACGTTTGTAACCCTCAGAAGTTTTTAATGTTGAACATTCAATCGCGGCTGTTTCCTAGGTGTGGTCCGCTTGAGATTTGGATCTACCTCATTTTTTATCTTATGCGTAAAACGAGCTGCCAATATGGATGGACAGCGTGGATAAAATACGGCCCACAGAGCTTTTCCAGTAGCGCTTAATACCGAAGTGGGTGCCGCATGCTACATGGCCTGGCTTGAAATGTGGGTCACAAAACAAAAAAACCGTCGGATTCATGCCTTCAATCGCTAGGAGCCGCGCGAACTAATTACGTGGCAGACTGCAGACTACCAGATTGCCATGTATTTTATAGGATTAAGGGCCAAGGTTCCACGGTAGTACTGTCAATGGGCTGTCCATCGAGCTCTACTGCTCTCTGGCCTGGCCCGCTTCATGCTGGCCTTGGCCTGGAATATTAGGCCTATGGTCAGGCCCTGGGGCTAAAATATTACCCATTTATTAATCGGGCATGGGCTGGGCTTATGTTGTGCGGAGGTTGACATTTTGGTTTTGGAACTTTGCTACAGATCTACAAACTTTTATAAATGCCGTTCTACATAGGTCTATCAATGATCAAGCTGGCCTCCCGCTCTTAGCTCACCAAGGCTAGAGCTGTCCCGTTGGGCTCCTGCCTCAGCCTGCCATAAGCCGGCATTGCTTTTGACATTTACAAGCCCCGGAAAAGGCTTGATTTTGAGGCCCATAGGATCAATGGCCGGCCGGCCTCGACCTGAGCCACATTCTAATAGAGGCCTAGCACAATCCAACTGTAGGCTGGCTGCAATGGGCTTGGTTCGAGCCTATTGTACAAACCCGTGGGCAACCACCGGCCCTAAATTGAGGCCCAATAATTAAACGATGTGGGCTCTCAGACGCGGTGTTATACTCTTGTCAGCAATTTACTGTGCTTACATAACCATGGGGATAAGTGTAAATGGTCCAAACACCAGTTTTAATCTGTTTTAGATGGATGATAATTCATTGTGATGTCTACACCACGCAATCGGCATTCAAGGATGCGGCAGTGATCCGTCCAGGAGAGCGGCTTAGGTGAGACCCAGGCCCTGACCCCAGACGGTCTGGCCCTTACAGTGGGATTACCGTCCTACCTTGATGTATGTATTATATATCCACCTCATCCATCCGTTTTTCCAAATCATTTCAGTGCATTATTCCAAAAATGAAGCAGATTCAATTATTATGCGGACCATACCATTTGAAACAGTGGTGATTGACCATTAACAGGCCACAAAAGTTTTGGATCAAGCTGATATTTGGTTTTTTACCTTCATCCAGGCTTATGTGAGCATATCAACAGATTGGATGGTAAATAAATACTAAAAAACATTAATATACACCTTAAAAAGTTTTTAATGATAAGACGGTCAATTACCGTACGGTCCACCTGATAATTGGATCTGCTTTGAGGGTTTTTATAGATTGATGGGCAAGGCCCATAAGAGCTTACAGCATTGTTAAGTGCTGTCTCCACCTTAACAAGTTGGGCCCTTTTCTAGGCCCCAATTTATGGAAGCCCAAAAAGAATAGGTGCATGACCAGCTATGAAGCCCATGTATCTTCATAGAAACCAACCCAATTACACACATATCCATGAATATAAAATCAAATAGATATGATTTAAAGTTTGGTCACACACTACACAAAACTTTAGCTATTGGATTAGATATTTGGGCCCAAAATAAGTGGACACATAAAAAAGGCACAAATTTAGTCCACGTGGGTAACAATGGTGGGGGTTTGAATCTATTTCCTCTCTCCATGATTGATTCCATGGTCTGGCTCTGATACCAAATGTTAGAGTTTCATTTACATGGTTACATCATGCATCAACTATGAGGAAGAAGAGAGAGTTTACTGCCTTGACCATTACTGTTGGCGATTAGAGTTTCGCCGGAGAAGATAAACAGCCACCAAATCTTCCTTCTCTTCCTCTCTCATAATGATGGGAGATGAAGCTTAGCACATGTGAGAGAAGAGTCGAGGACCGAGCCTCCTTTAAAGCTTGCAGCAGTCAATAACACAGCATTGTTATTAGATATGCACGAGGCCGGGTCCTCTACAAGGACTTGTAGAATAAGCTTATTGTGTTAGTAAGTACGAGCATAGGTTGTGTTTATGGCATCCAACTTGTTTGTGAAGGCTGCCCTACCATGAAAGTGGGACAACTCAAAAACCATTTTGATCCAAACAATGTATAGGTGAAACTAAGCAAGGTATGTCTAGGCCCAGCCCATGGTCTAAGATCCAGCTAGCCTGGGCTAATGAATGAGGTTGCGGCCGGGACCACCACCGTACAATGACTCGACCTAGGCCTTGCCTACTTGTCAGGACTTTCAATACATGCGGGCTCAGCTCCAACCCAATTGTTCATTGGGCCCAAAACATATGCCTGAATGCTACCCTGGCCTAGAGGATGGGCCAACCCAGCCCATTTTCCATTCTAATGGTGAGGAATACTATTTCTAGACGAGCATTGAAGGTGCCAAACACAAGCACCGCTAAGGAACGTGGGTGAGATAGGGGTCAGTCATCAGCCGCTGCCCTTAGTCCTGGCACCAAGATAGGATTGGGACGCTGATCATGCGTTGAATGTGGAATCCTGTCAATCTTTTCCCAACCGTCCGCTTCTCTTACATGTGCGGCCCACTTGATGAGTGGAAATGTGCACATTTTGCGCCAACAGCATTCATTGTGCGGACCACATGATGTACAACCCAGATGTGTGTGCCATTTTCAGACTACCTTAGCCATCCAAAAAGCCAAAAAAATAGACACACAATAACGGGATTGCATGAGCCCTCAAAAATGAGGGCCCTAAAGATGCTTAGGAAAAGGACTCGGATGTACTAGTGACCCTTTTAGTACGGGCGTCCCTATAGCCCCACCTTGGTGTATATGTTTATCTATGTTATCCATCCGTTTTGCCAGCTCATTTTAAGACATGACCTCGAAAATGAAGCAGATTCAAATTTTAAGTGGACCACATGATGCAAGAAATAAATGGCCATTATTAAAAACTTGATGGGGCCACAAAAGCTTTCACTTAAATTCTTGTCCATAATTCAATTGAATCCTTGGAAGCTGAAGACCGAAGATATAAGAGGACATGAAACATTAACAAATGAAGAACAAGTAAATTATGAGGTGCCTTGGTAATCCTAACCTTATACATAAAACAACATAACCTCTAAATAATCTGTTCTTAAATGGGTAGACTCTTGCTTGATCATCATATAGTCTTATGAGCTCATTTGAAACATTAGAAATTGGCTACAAGAGGTTTAGAGTTGTTGTAAACCAAACAGCCCAAGATAGCAGACTTTTGATCAAAGCTTGATCGATCGACAGTCGAGCTTGGTTGATCGAGGATGGCCAAAACAACTCAGCAACATTTCTAGCCAAAATCAAATAAAGTTCTATTGATCGACACACTTATAAGCTTAACGCATTGAAATGTGGGAGATCCATAAAGTTGCAAAATGTATAGGCAACTGCCCATTACAAATGACCGATCTTACCGACAATCCTAGGAGATCATGAGCATCGAATACTACCTTTTCCAAATAAGTGTGATATCCTCTTAAGTTTGTAAAAAGCGCGGGGGCTATAACCACCGATAATCCAATCTCATAAACTCCTTTGATGCACAAATGTCGATCGCATTGTGAAAAAGGTTACAACTTGATGCCCCATGAAGCCACAAAATGTGGAGGGACAAATTACAATGTTTTCTCCAACCCTCGCAAGACGTCTAGGTTAATCTTTAACCAAACAAGCTTCTAAACAAACAATACTCTAGTTGGAGTAGACCAAACTACGATTATGTCTAACTCATGAGGTGGAGTGTCCACTCGCTTTAACATTCAGTTGCATGCAACTTCTGCTAAAAGATAGCATATGTAAACACTCAAATTGGATATCGTCAGCCAACCACTAGCTGACGGTCATCTGTCAACCTTTGCACTGACCAAATATTTTTGACAGATCCTACATGTCAGTTTTTTTGCCAAGTGTACACCGTCGGCCAATCGCTAGCCGACAGATTTCTCTTATAAATATGACCCACAACCTTTTATCCAAAGAAAGAAGAATACGTAGAGAGATAAAGAGAGGCAGGATCTAGGAGATTTTGTTGTCGTGGAAGAGTTGTTTAACCAGCCCTTGAAGTTAGCGTCATCCGCGACTGCTCTCTCAGTCAAAGTCAAAGGCAAAAAGATAATGAAATCAACGAGTAAGGTTATGATTTAAGACATTCAACCATCCATTTTAACTGAAAATTGTGTCTGATGTTTTTTTTTTAATTTTCCTCACATCTCAAATTAAGTCGCATTCTATTTGTACACATACCAGAACACCAACAATAAACACACTTTTTTTTTTTTTGCAGTATTCTCTCATAACTAACTGTTTTTTATTTTACTTGCCTACTTTGGGTCTTAAACCCCATGGGCTAAGGCTAATTTCTATTTATTTTCATGTTGCTTACTCGGGGTCTTAAACTTTGCGTTGTAAGATTAGGTGTCATTTTATTTTCTCTTTTGGCATGCCTGGAGTTTTAAACTTTGTGAAGCATAACTAGACTCAAAATTTCTCTAATTCTTTTCTAAAACCATATAGTCTTAAGAAGTAGAGACTGTGCATTTGAAGGGCAAAACAGAGTGCCTAACTCCTTTTTTCGTAACTGATGCCATTAGTCAAAATTCACGGAACATACCAGCTAAGTTAGTTACTTGAATTGGAAAATCTTGTGATTCTTTGACCTTTAAGCAATTTCATAATTTTTAACCTGTTATAAATTCCAACATTCTTTTCGCTAGTGGAGATTCTAAGATAAACACAATTTTACTTTTGGGTAGACCATGAATTTAAATCAAAACAAAACAGAGCTGACAAATAGAGAAAGCCAGGGAAAATAAGAGCTTCCTTCCGCCTGCGTAGTACATATGCCGCAGGGTATTCACATAATCATGCCCTAAAATGAGCTTTGAAAACGGTTGGACCATGTGGATTTAATGCACCTACATCACTGTGAGCCCAATAGTCAGGGGTCCCACCCACCTCTAGATCCAAGGTCTCATCTAACCTGCTCCCAAAATTAAAGGGAGAGGATTGAATACTGACAGCACCAGTAGCTACGTGGCTACTGCACTATGCTATGTGGGCCCACCATGATGTGTATGTTTTATCTATGCTGTCCATCCATTTTGGGTCATTACTGTAGGAAGTGAGCCAAAAAATGAGACAGACCCACTTCCTAGCTGGACGACACCACAAGTAAAAGAGGGGTGATTAAAAGCATATTATTAAAGACTTACTGGAGCCCACTGTAATGTTTAATGTTTTTATGCCATCCAACCTGTTGACTAGGTCAATAGACCAGGAGGAAGGGAAAACACACATATCATCTTCATCCAGAACCTTCGTGGCCCCGTGAAGCTTTTAAAGGTGGGCGTTCAATCACCACCATTCCCTGTGGTGTGGTCCACTTGAGAATTGAATCTACCTCATATTTGGTATCTTGTCTAAAATGATATGGAAAAATTTATGGACGGCGTGGATAAAACACTTGCATCATGGTGGGGCTCACAGAGCACTGTCTAATAGCCGGTCCCTTCCGGCAGTGTCATTATCCAATCCACCTCCAAATCAAAGCTATTGGCCGCTCGGATGGGCCACATGCTCGAATTTAGGCGTCATCTTACACTTTTCGGCTGTGGCCCACTTGAGTTTCACTTTCAAATAATGCACGGTTTCAATCCTCCACAAATAACAAGTATCTCAGACTTGGGAACGGATTGGCTACTCCCCCTGACACCAGCCATTGGCTGGTGGTCAGTGCTCTGTGGGCCCCACTATGATGTATGTGTATCATCCATGCCTTCCATATATTTTTATATATCATTTTATAATATAATAGAAAAAATGAAGTATATCTCAATCTCAAGGGGACCACATTACAGGAAACTGTGTTAAATGAATTTTGACCATTAAAAACGTTTTGGGGGCCATAAAAGTTTTGGATCAAGCTGATATTTATTTTTTCCCTTCATCTGGGTCTTTATGATTAAATCAACAGATTGGATGTCAAATAAACAGTACAGTGGGCCTTAGGAGGATTTTAATTGTGAATATCCATTCATTATTTTTGTCCTGTGGTGTGGCGCACCTAAGATTTATATCCCTATAATTTTTTGTATCAAGCCCTAAAATGATCGGTAAAAATGGATGAACGGAATGGATGAAACACGCACATCATGGTGGGCCCCACAGAGCACCGACCACCAGCCACGGGGCTGGTGTCGGAGGGAGTAGCCAATCCGTTCCCCTCAGACTTGTGGGGTCACATGGGTTTTGGTATCTTTTTTACTTATATGATACTCGGCTGTGCATGGCACTTGATACGCATGGACTCGGAATTATTCGCTAGATTTATATTAACTAAAAAAATCGAGTGGACCATGCACCGTACCGCCTCCATGGGAAAACCCAAGATCAGAGTGGTTGGACAATGCTATCATCTGATCCGTAAAAACTTGTTTGTGAAAATAAGACCGTTGGATTTTATAACCGTCCCACAAATGTCCCCACTACTCCTCGTGAGATAATCAAATAAGCTTAATTTCTGAATTATGATAAATCTACGTTAGATACAATAATTTGTTAGGTTTAATTGGACTACTCATATGACACATCTGCAATTTCTAAGTGCCTGTGTATGATCCATCATACTCCACCAGAGTATAATTATTTTCTTGTAACTGCAACTCAGGCTCTATAGCAGTTTTGAACAAAACAATGGGTGGGAAAAGCGGTTTTCAGGAAAAACATGTCATTCATGTTTGTATATAATAGAAATTGCGATTCAAAGAGAATATCTTGAAAATGGTGTTTGAGAGGGGAAATATCTTAGAAATGGCGTTAGAGAGAGAGAGAGCGAGAGAGAGAGGGGGGGGTGTTTATGGAAAGGGAGATGGAGCTTCTTGAAGTTACAGGAATGGGTACGTGAGGAAAATCATCTTTTATACAATGGATAAAAGGTGTGTTTTTTTTTTTTTCCTATGCCCCCCATTCCTATGATTTCCAGTGGTTCTTCCCTTTCCTTTTTGGCCCATTGCCGTGGTGCGGATTTCCAGGTGACTATTTTTTTTATAATTTTCCTGACAGGTTTTGCTAGTATACATCTTAACGTTTTGTAATATGATATGTCGAGACTTTACTCATTTGATTTGATTTTTATTTTTTTTTTCAGTGATCCAAGCCAGTTATGTGATAGGATTATCCGAACAACCTTTTAATAATATTTCATTGCTTGGCTAACATACAGGGTCGGTTAAAAATGAAAAATATCTCATGTCTTATTCAAAAAACGAGTGGACGGTTTGGATTGCCTTATAATCACATTGTATGGACGGTTGCAGTGCCTTTGATATTTTTGTAAGTTGGGTGAAATTAACATTGTGATTCTATTTCTGTTACTGGGCTGGGGCTCAGTTGCTTAAGCCCATGCCAGGTACCCGGGCCCCAAACTCAGCCCATGGTTGAAAACCCAATACAACGGAGAAGAATTTACGGGCCCACCTTGAAGAAAAGAGAACTTTAATTCTCTGTCAGAGCCTTATTGGTGATAGTCTGTCTCTTAGAAATTACACATGACATCATATATGTAATTTAAGTTGAATTGCTACAATTATAGATTTAGAAGATGTAGCATTTTAAAATAATGCTTGTTTGATTTACTGATTATCGGTTGCTGGGAATTTATTGGACAGCTAAAAATGGGAACTATCCAACGGTCAAATCTCGTGGAACAATTGTCCAGGAATCAAGTTAGAATGTTCAACCAATATGGGAATAATTTGGACGGTTAAAAATGTAATTGATCAAATGGTCCCATCTCATAGAACTGTCCACGAATCAGGCTACGAATGTTCAAGCAATCTGTGTTAATTATGCACCGTTCAACCGTGGCCCATGATAATAATACATGTCCTGGGCCAGGCCAGGGACCCACTTTTGTGCAATGGTTGGATTGTTCATTAGGCGTGTACCATATACATGAGAAAAATGCCATTGAAACCTCAGATGGGCTGGGCTGGGAGTGGGCAAAATCTTTGAAGCATGTGGCTATTCATGAGGCTTTTTTTCCCTTTTTTTTTTAAAAAAAAATAATAATTAAAAAATTTATTAAAACGCACACACCCATACAACACATGGGCACTGGAACCCGTGACCTTAGTGTTTAAAGGCTCACTAACTATCACTGAGCTAACAGTAGGGACCACACAATGGCCATTCAACATGCACACTAGCACTTGTACACCACATGGGCAATCGAACTCGTGACCAAACATACACTGTCTACCACTGAGCCAGTAGTAGGGACCACAGTGGCCATTTATCTGGCTCACACTACAAACATCCCAAAGAATGGTAGTGAATTAGGTGAGACCCTGAACTCACCCGCGAAGGTGTGGCCCTTATTGTGGGCCCACCTTCATGTATATATTCCGTATCCATGCCCTCTATCGGATTTTTTCATATCATTTTGGGCTATTATTATTAGTATTATTATTTTATTTTATTTTTAATTTTTTTTTTTTATTTTACACATGCACACACACACACCCCAACACTCACGCCGTAGTGGGCTCTCACCACCTATGGACACTCGGACCCTTGACCGGGTGTTGAAACTCCTGAGATTCTACCACGGGATCAAGAGTAAGGATCCTGGGCCATTAGTATTAGGTGGACTATTAGTCTATTTCCTTGAGAAATCTGAAAGCCCGGAAAGGAAGACCGAGAGTCTAGTCGTGATTGACCCTTAATGGGCCACAAATGGTTTGGAATAATCTGATATTTGTGTTTTTTTCCCCTTCATCCAGCCTATGTAACCTGTCCTTATCAACAAATTGGATGGCAAATAAACATGGTAGGGCGTTCAATCACCACTGTTTCCTATGGTATGGTCCACTTGATGACTGTATCTGCTTGATTTTTGGGATGGACAGCGTGGATACATAATGCCTAAATTAAGGTGGGCCCCAAGGTATGGGCCTCACCATCTTGGGTGAGGCCGGGGTCTCACCTAATCTGCTCCCCAAAAGAATGGGGAAGCTCTTGAACGCTGAAATTGGAATGTTGAAACATTTTCATGTTAATAGCCAATTTTCACACGTGTGATTGATCATTGGACCAACATTTTTTTTTTTTGGGCCAATAATATGTTGTAACGCAAACTACATGTGTGCTATTTGCTCGGATTGTTGGGTAGGGTTTTACTAGGATATGGCAGTTGATTTCCACCCCTGGCCCATGGTTTAGATTCATTTAAACCATTCATGTTCTCAACACCACGTCTTATAATTATGCTTCTTTGAATCCTGGTTTAAATGTGAGCCATTAAAGATTCATCTTCATGCACAATCATTTGTTCAACAATTGTTTCTTATCATGGCCTAGGTAGCATGTAATTATGAGCATAAACGGTTCATATCATTATTTAAAATGCAATGCGAGGGTGAAAGCCAACCACCATACTGTTATGAATGTGGGTGGGGCCATCTTCTCCTTCTAAAAACCCACGGATGGCAGGGTGTAAAGATAAAAAGGGCAGTGGGTAAATTTCGTGGAATGTCAGTAGTGGTTATGATCTTTTTGATAGAAAAGAGGGAATAGTGTGTATTTTTTGTTAGGGATTTCCTGGAATAAATCGTCGCATCTTCCTTTGATTCATTATGAGAGATATCCAATCAATCAGAATGGAAGTTAAAGAGGATTTGTCCTCGTTGTTTCCTTTATATGGAACCTATAAACAATGTTGAAAGAACCAGCCAATCAGAATGGAAGTTAAAGAGGGTCTTTATCCTCGTAGGTTCCTAAATACGGAACCTATAAACAATGTTGAAAGAACGATGCAAGGAAGGGCATCAAATTGGATGGTCTAAACTGATGCAAAGGATGGGCATCAAATTGGATGGTCAAAACTGAATCTAGTCACATGGGCAATCCAAATTCACAATAAATGCCCTCTCTACAGTGTTTCGGGAAAAGAGAGAGAATAGAAAAACCTTTTTTTTTTCAACTCGTGGGCCTACATTAGTTTATGTACCAAATCCAACATAATCAGAAGGGTCGCCGCATTATGATGTACGTCACAAGTGTCACCCACTAAAAAAGTGGGAAGCCCCTAAAAGAGCGGCTGATCTAAACTATCATGCAAGCTGCTATGTGAACTTTGGATGTTTTGGGCGGATGTGTTGTTTTTTATGGTGTGGCCCACCCAATGTTATATAGATCTCATTTTCAGGAAACCCATCATCATTTAAGGCCTTGATGTACCAGTTGCATGGCTTACATATAAGCACATGGACCCTATTAATGTTTGATTTGTGGTTTTTTGTCACGTGACAAGTGCGGGCGTGCCAGAATTGAATTTGCGACTCAATTTAAATTGAACAACCATGACACCAAGCATCGAGATAGGCAAATACGTACTATGTGATCAAGATCGAATCAGATTGGTCATCTATTCAACCACTCACTCAGTATGTAAAAAAGATCAGACAATATTTAAAGGGTAAGGTCAGTCCTCTGGGTTAAACATTTGCCTTTTGTACGAAAGGATAATTTAATACAAATAAAGAAAAAACAGAAAAGGAATCTTTACAGTCAATCATGAAGAGCAGCTATATAACGCCTTCCTGAATGGATAACTGAATCCAACGTATGAGTGTAAATTCAAATTACAGCTAAGATTATCAGCTACTTAATTAATACTACGGATTACGCTATGAAATGTAAACATTGACAAAAAAAAGTAGAGTGAGTACACTAAAGAATATAAATGACATGTAATTAAAAGATATATTAGCTTTGATTGGGTTGGTATGCGAAAAAATCTTTCTGCTGAATTCATTTACTATTCATAGCCACAATTCGACCATTTAGATGTTTCCCACGTTTTGACGGTTATTATAACCGTTTAACACGTCTTAACCCTCCTCATTTTTACTCTTGTCATCTATCATGTAACGGCTCCAGGTCTTCTTGCTGACTTGACCACATTCAACGCAGTTGCTTGGTTAGGCTCCTAGATGATTATCAGCCGCTTGATTGATCTTCTGAATGACTATCGACCGCTTCGTTTGTCATCTGGATGATTATCAGCTGCTTGGTTTGCCTTTTGAATGTATAGTACAACTGACCTCACAATGGTAGAATGACATTTACACGTAGTTGAATGGCTTCACCTCAATGTACTAATGTTTGTATAAGATTTGGCCTATCCTTAATATTAAGGGCTAAAGATTTGGCCTACCATTAATAAAGGGCTAAAGGTTTGGCCTACCATTAATAGGGCTAATATGGATGAATCAATCGTATCAATGAGTATGCCTAATCTATATACCCGCTGGTATTCATTTTAAATCCAACTACACAAAAATGAACAGAGTCATATTAATTTGGATTGTCCTAAAACTTAGAATTACACTGATTTTTAGAATAGGGTTTTACTAATTTCTCCATTTTTAAAGGGACATTAGAAACATGCCAAAGCTTCTAAATGCCACTTGAGATGCTCAATCATCAATCGGGATGATTCATTCAATAGTATTATTGGGAGCAAACTAGGGTGCAAGGTAATATTCACAACCCTTTCAATGAGGCCAATTTTTTACAATTATCCGTTGTTGATAGACCATATATCATATGGTGGTTAACATGGTTGAACCAAATTGACATTTTGGAATCATAAACAATACAAAGTAATATATATTAAATACATGTTTCAAGATGATGATATGACATATTTTATTTCTCCGCCCAATCTTGATTGTCCAATTTCCATGCTATTAATTAGATGTTTTACATCGTCTAATTGGTTATTTTTGTATAATGGTCTATTCCTAGTTGCATGAATGGATGATTGATGAAATCAATGACAGTCTCTGGTGAGTCATTTAAAAGCTTTGGGAGGTTCTTTTGAATTAATTGAAATTGATTGGAAATTGTAATTAGTTAATTGATGACTATATTAATGGGTGATGGAAATAAAAGAAACCAATGTAAAAGTTTGACAAATAAATGCCTATTAATCAAAGATTGTTAGGTGGAGGGACTTTTAAATATGCCTAACCTAAGTAAAGAGTTTTTAAATAAAACCACATCTATGTTCATAAGATCAATTTATTGGATCACTAAACCATGGGCCCGCATCTTGAATCACAAATGTACCAAAACAAACTTAATTTTGTTCTTCCTTAGTTACGTATTTGAATTGTTAGAAATTAAGGATGCATTTGGATGGGAGTAAATAGTGCATTTGGATGCAAGTATATGGAATCAGGAGTAAATGGGACTGATTTAAAAATTAGAGGAAAGGAAGAGATTTAGAAGTAAACAAGGTAAGATGCCTTTTTAGGCTCCCTCAGAGAATCATGAGTAATCAAAGTTATGGTTATGCATGTGTTCCTTGTGTACATGGCACAATGATGATACTCCCAAACAACCTAATTAATAGCTACATTACTAAACATCATGGTGTGGCCTACCTATGCCGCTAAACCCCACCAACCGTAGAATCATGAGTAATCAAAGTTATTGTCATGCATGTGTCCTTTGTATATATGGCACGATGATGGTACTCCCAAACAACCCAATCATTGGCTACATTTGCTAAACATCATGGTGTGGCCCACCTATGCTGCTAAACTCTACCAACTGGGGCGTGGTGTCTTGGTTTTTTGTTCGAAACTTCTCCAATGGTATGTGATAAAGCTGTTAGAGACGATTCCTCTCGAATCACAGCTTAAAGATGTGATTTTGAATCCTCAATTTTCAGCAATTCAAAATACATTTCAATCTAAATCCATGTCCTTGGTTTTGATGCTAAACCTAAAATGTAGATTTGTAGATTTTTGATACATTGAAATCCTTGGTGCCAAACGGGTTGTTGGAGAAGCATGAGAAGAAAAAGATTCGCCAATAGTAAATCCTCTCATTCAAGCTCCACGGGATTTTAGCATTTTCAATTCAATTAAAAGACTACATTTAACATAGTTGAACCATATCACCCCTATATAAATTTTAGACTGATCGTGACTTTATTAGGGTCCATCAGTATACCCAATCATGATATCTAACTCTTTGATTAATTAGGCTCACTTTATAGAACAATTATTGTAGTATATATTATAATAAGCTTATTATGATCATTTAGTCAAATATCACAAGTACACTAATTTACTACCTTATAGTTCCCCCATTTACTTGCATAAGCAAATGTGAAATGTATTCTATTTACATGCTCATAAATAGAGGTGTACACGAACTGATGTAGCTCGGTTAGCTCGCTTGACTCGACTCGAAAAAAGCTCGATTCGACTTGGTTCAAAGTTGAGTTCGAGCCAAGTCGAGCTGATTTTTTCGAGCTCGGAAATGAGTTCGAGCCGAGTTCGAGTTGGCCCCAGCTCGACTCAACTCGGATCGAACCCAGCTCAAATCGAACTTAGATCGAACTAGTTCGGTGACTCGGTTACTTTAATATTGATGTTGCTCACCAAATGTTTGATAAAATGACTCACAGAAGTGTGGCTGGTGATAAGGAAAGTATGTATATGAAACTAACACCATTTTTTTCCTTGATTTTTATGTTGCTTAGAAGGTGTTTGATAAAATACCTGTAAATCCATTGTTGCTGTCTCAAATACTGTCTGATTTTGAAGGTGCAGTCCAAGTATTTGTAAAAATGTTACAATTGTGAACTCGGCTTGATCTTTGCTCGAACTCGACTCAAACTGCTGACCGAACTGGATCAAGCTGGCTAGTCAGGCTCGATGACCAAGCCGAGTTTGAGCTGAGGTTAGCTAGTGGCCGAGCCAAGTCGAGCCTCGATTCAACTTGATGTACACCCCTACTCATAAATAACCTCTTACTCATGACTCCTAATATCCATTATCTAGTATCATCTAAACTATACCTTATGTATTTTATTATTACCCTGTGATACTCTATTCTTAGGTCCTGATCATTTACTTGCTACAGGCCAAAATATATATATATATATATATAATTTTTATTTATTGCAATGTGGTTAAAATGCGTCATCACATGCGTCAATCATTTACTTGCTACAAATAGAAAAAAGAAAATTTTTTTTTATTTATTGCAATGTGCTTAAGATGCGTCATCACATGCGTCAATCGTTTACTTGCTACAAATAGAAAAATAAATTATTTTTTATTTATTGCAATGTGCTTTAAGATGCGTCATCACATGCGTCATAGTGCTAATAGTGTAAATGATGACGTGGACTAATCAAAATCAGGAATCTTATCTATGTGGCAATGAGAGGATCCGGATTCTCCCTGCGGTTGGGTGACACTGACGTGTGTCATGGACTCCACTAAATCTAAGTAGCTTACATTATTACTAACTTGCTGGAAGGAATGCTTTAAAAGAGCAGTTGTCTAAATCATCGTACACGTGTCATTTACTTGGGCCTTATAATTCTTTTCAGGTGGCAGTCGATGGACCGTACCTAATTGATGTGTCATCCAACGGTGGGCTGCATGATGGGGCTTAGGTGCGGCCCTTACTTTGGGACCACATTAATGTATGTTTTCTCAGTCCACGCTGTCCATCTATTTTGTTAGATAATTTTGGATATGAACCCAAAAATGATCAGATTCAAACCTCAGGTGGACCATATTATAAGAAATTGCGGTGATTGAGTGCCCCGATATTTAAAACTTCCTAGGGCGGACCGTTATATTTATTTAACTTGCAACCTGCTGAAAAGGTCACACAAACCCTGATGAAGGGAGAAAACAAATATCATCTCGTTCCAAAACTTGTGACCCGCAGGAACTTTTTAATGATCAACCACCACTGTTTCCTATGGTATGGTTCACCTGAGATTTGGATATGCTTCTTTTTTTTTTTTTTTGGATAATACCTTAAAATGATCTAAAAAAATTGATGGACGGCGTAGATATAGAATACATAGATCAAGATGGGCTCCACCGTGAAGGCTGCACCGTCGAGGGTGTGTCCGGGGCCGGACCCAATCCGCTCCCGCATCCGAGATGCAGGACTGCACTCGTGAGTGGTCCAGTCCAGACGAGTTTTATTGCTTTATATTAATTGATGAAGTTTTGCCAGAAAACATACGTCCGGACCTTAGCCTTTGTATCTGGGTCATCTTAAAATGATCCGAACCGTTTATATGGTATTTCTCCTCTTTATTAGAGGATGGAAAACAAAAGAAAACAAACGCTTTTAATTTTATTGCTTTGATCATTTGCAAATTTTGCTCTTTTGTTTTGTATTTAAACTGTTAACATAGCCTCTACGATCTAAGACAAAAACATTCAATCTAAGATTTGTTTTCTCTTAAATCCTCAATTCAAGATGATTTGTATCACATAAACGGTTTGGATCACTAAAAATACCAAAAAATTCAGCGGATAGAGTCACGACGTATCTCATCAAAATACGTTAGGATGTATTTTAGCAAACCTCTTGTTTCTTCCTCTCTCTCTTTTTTTTCTAATGTAATTTTGCGACTTCGTTGTACGAATGTGTTGAACATGTCCGGTTCATCGAGCTTAAATACTTAGATTTACCATGATCGGAACGGTTCCTCTTCTCTATTTTGTGCTATTACAATAGTAATGAGAAAATTACACTGAATTGATGATTATAAACATCACTATATTTAGAAGAACTGCGAACATGTAAGAGAAGATTTCAACGATATACATTCAAATTTAGATATCGAAGTTATAAATTATCAATGAGGAATGAATCTAAGAACATAGATTATGTATAGAAGTAAAGAGAAGATGGACGGTTTATATCATCTGAAACCTCAACGACTGGGGTCAAATGGGGGCGACTCATACGGCCAATCTGTGCCGTCCAGAGGCTTGGGAAACCAGAGAGTGGTTTACGAAATCAAGGGGCGCAATCCGCCTTGTTTTGCAAAACCACCGTCTCCTTAGGGTTGTTGGTTGATACTCTGGCTGCATATGAATCTTGATAAGCATGCACTTAAAAATAGTACATGTAGAAAATTATAACTCTCATTAAACCGTCTAAACTGTGGAACCTTTAGTTACTAGTATACATTCCAAAAATCGAACTGGTTGAATATTCATAAACTCTGATTCGTGGCCACCCTTTTTCTTGAAATAAGACAGCCAGATATTTTCATTTCTAACCGTCTATTAAGTGGGACATCAACTAAGAATCTAAATTGGTGCATACGATTTGAACGGTTGGATTGGAACTATGATACGCCACGTGTACATTCTTTAAGTAATTTCCAAGTGCCAGTGTACAATCTAACATGTCTTGGTAAAGTATCATTTTTTTCACAAAACCTTATATTAATGCAGAAAGAGAAACAACGCACCTTCACCGAAAGGGGTAAGAGGTTGGAATTATATGATGGAAAATCGTTTTTGTGATTTTTCTATAGATAACATATTCTATTGATATCCAGGTTTTCTTTCCTTTCTGCATGGATGTGGGGGCCATATCCGTTTGAACGGCTCTTTCATGGAAAGAGAGATAGAGCTAATTGAAGTTATGAGAACGGGTACATGTGGAAAAATAATTTTTATTATTTTTTCATATTTCCTATGGTAACACCCATTCTAATAATTTCAAGACGTTCCTCCCTTTCCTTTTAGACCCTTGTTGGTGAGCGTGTGGTACTTGGAAGTTATGAGAATGGGTTTCTGTTATTTTTCCAATGTCACTCAAAGATCATTATGTTATTTTTCCTTTGACATCTACTTTTTCTTTTTTCTTTTTAATACGCAGGTTTCTCTGTTTCGTCTTTTTTTTCGTTTTTAGCTGAAGGTCTTTTTCTAGATGAATGTGGTCACAACTTGATGAACGGCTGACATGAAAATCGGGCTGGTATGTACGTTGAGTCACTTTGTGTCCTGATTTTCGTTATATGTTATATTCAAGGTGTGGTCTACCTTCTTCATTAGTTATAGTTTCTATACAATGAGGTTAATGTTGTATGTTGTGTTAGATTCTTTCTTGTCCGTTGATTTCATTATAATAGTGTGGCCCATCTTTTGAGCAAAGGGGCCTGCTTTTTTTTTTTTTAATCCCTAGTTTAATAGGTTTGGATGCAACATTGTTAGTTGCATGACCATGATTTTGGTGGGTATTGATTCATTGGTTATGGCCATGTTTTGCCTCCAAAGTGGACTATTGATGTATTTTGATTCTCAGCCGTCCATCTTTTAGACCATGTAGCCATGATAGCCATTGGTATGCGCAGTAGGACGTTTGTTCAACGATTCAGATTCTAATTTCGCAAGTCGATGGTTACTTTAAGCAGGAAATGGGAAAGCAGTCCATTGATGACAGGATCCATGAGATGGTCAGCTGTGCATGAATGCAATCCCTGACAAGATCATGAGATGGTCGGTTTTCCAAGTGCACTGAAAGCTATTACAAGTGCCAAGGATGTTGTGATAAATGCCGCTGAGCAGTTATTCAGGGCGTGTTTGGTCCTGGGGATTTTAATGGTATGGAATCCCATTGGATGGGATTAATACCATTATTGCATAATGATTGATTGCATGTCAGGAAATACCATGGCATTTGGGCCATCCAAAATTCTGGATACGTGAAAAACATTGGATGAAGCAAAATCCTGGAATTGTAATCATTCTCGTGTACACGTATATAGTTAGAATATAACTAGAATGTCATGTGTAAAAGGTGTACACGTATGGACGGCATGGATAAAACACACCCATTACTGTGTGGCCCACCTGTGTAGTGGATTTCAAAATTCATTTTCCATCCCTTCCTGTCATCTCCAAATGCCAGGTGGAATTGAACAGGCTCTGAAGCGACATTTGGCAGGATGAATTTGTGAATAATGATAGATAATAGCAAGAAGTGATTGTATTTAGTACAGTGCACAAAAGTGATAATTGGATTTTATCGATGCTTCCCTTATGGAGGGAGGTGCCATATAAAGTTTAAATATCAACCTGGCATGAACTTCAAGAAAGGATGTTTTGGTGTGAATTGGAATCCTTGGTAGTTTGTCATGTAAAGTGAAGACATGTGAATTTTTCCTCATATGGGATTGAGCTGATTTTTGAGACCTTTAATGGGCTGATGCATATGTTGGTTGAGAGGATAAAAGTACTTTTTGTTGGTTTGAGTGGATTTTATAGTGATGCAATTATTGGTTGAGAGGATAAAGTACCTCGTCTTTGAGTGGATTTTGTGGTGGAATTTATTTTGAAGTTAAATTTGGATAATTTTCATGCAGAAGTCGCTGACGTGAACCATATGGGCAGTTAAAAAGCTCATCATGTTAGAAAGATCTATGAGATTTTTTAGGTGACGAAGATATACAATAATTGTTAGAAGGATTATTTTGCAGCTTGGAATCGGTGGCAATTGTGAAGAGTAGTGTCTAATGATTCTTAAATTTTTGAAGACGATAATTTTCTTGTCTAATATCATTGAATTTATGCTATCAGGTGATGTTCAATGACTTAATTTTCTTGCCGAATGTCATTGAATTTATGCTGTCAAGTGATGCGAAATGATTTATTGAATCACATCATGTGTTATTTTGGAAGCTTTTAGTTTTATTGAATCACATCCGGTGTTATTTGGGAAGTTTTTAGTTTTGGAAGCTTTTAGTTTTATTGAATCACATCCGGTGTTATTCGGGAAGTTTTTAGTTTTATTGGATCACATCATGTATTATTTGGAAAGTTTTTAGTTGATCATGTGGTTCACGTCAGTGACTTCTGTATGAAAATTGTCTGAATTTTACTTCAAAATTTAAGTGCTTTACTTATAAAATGTGATACTAAATGCTTCAAATCAATCCACCCTTGGTTTATTCAGTCTTTGAACCGAAACAGATAAAAGAGCACATATACTATTGAATTTTTAAGGGCCCACCATGATGATTGATAGTTTCACTCATGATGATCGTATGAGATCTATACTCCAATTGATAAATCTCAAGCTGCTTTTGTGATTTAGGTGGGCACAGAGGTAAATAATTTGGAGAGTGAGTGTTGTCTTTGATATTTTTTTCTAATCCTGTGGTTCGTGTTGATTGCAAACTGGACTGATTTTCCGGCACAATGGTTAAAATGGGGCGGAATGGGGCTATGCGCATTGTGATCGAGGTGGATTTTACATAATATCATTGGCCAACTTGAGAAAATTTGTAGAATTAATCTTATGCATCTTTACAGAAGACATTTCACTCCAAGCCAAACACAATATTTTGATCCTGATGAGTTCCATCTACATTGTTTCAAATATGAGTGTGGATTCCAATTCACACAGATTTCCTGGTAATTGTGATTTGGATTTTAATTTATACCAAATACAAGTTGCCACAATTCACACAGATTTTCTGGCAGTTGGTATTTGCATTTCAATTTATACCAAATACAAGTTATCACAATTTACGCAGGATAATTGTGATTTGGATTTCAATTTAAACCAAATACAAGTTGCCAAACGGTCTTTAATACTTAGGTTTTGTATTGTGCTTGATCTAGGCACCCAAGATATCTTCTAAGGTGCCAATTCGTCCAAATCTCTATTTTTGGCCATTGGTTTTTAAAAATTCGGCCATTTTCTATTCCTGTTTTTTATGCTGATAAATAAATGTAGGCTTCACGATGATGAAAGGACAAACACTCGTGCAGATACGATTCTCTTTGCCTGCCTACATTGCCACGTGGCATTGGTATCTAATAAAATCGTGGGTGAAATGAGGTGGTTTTGTACTTACAGCCATCATATGGGCCGCACCGTGTGGAAGCTATTTCCAAAAGATAACCGTGATGATAGGATGTTGGGTGAACAAAATGAAGGGCTTAGATCTATTGGACCGTCCATGCTCGAGTGCTCTTCAATTATATTATGCAGAGATACATTCAAAGCCCAACAGAAGGATGGTGTCAGCATCTCATCATTGTTTTGATTAGTGGATTTATATGCGCCCATGAGCCAATTCGGACCCACACCACTCAGGAGAGGTGGCCCTGGCTCGGCACAGCTTGTGAACTTGTAGGCTTGATTCTTTGAAATCATTCCAATATAAGGTATAGCTAGATATAAAGATCGGTCAGCTTGGATATTGGGTGGGTCACAACAGATCAACCGTTTTGAATCCTCAAATGTGGCCCCCATTGGATCATGGGTATCAATGGACCATCAAAACCTGTAGGTCGGATTGAGCTTATGATGATGGTCCATTGAAAATAGGCCTGGGTTTGGTCCCATTGATGAATGGCCTGAACCACTTAGGCTACCTAATATATTGTAGATAGTGATGTGGACTATAGAATAGAATCCTCTCCTACAGATTGCTAACTCAGTAAGCTTCTATGGTAGTAAACTCTGTTGGGCCCACTGTGAACATATGTGGTTTATCAATGCTGTCCATCTGCTTTTACAGCTCATTGTAGGGGTTCAGCTCAAAATTGAAGTATATCCAGAGATCCAGTGGGGCACACCATAGGAAACAGTGGGAATAATGATTTGCACCGCTGAAACCTTCCTATGGCTACAGTGATTTTTGTTTATCATCCATCCTTTTCATAAAATCACACAGATGGAGGAACACCCCACTGAAAAATACTCGATGTAGATCAATCTACTCATCAGGTGGGCCGCAATATAGAAAAAAAGTGGATGACCGGTCCAAAAAAATGCATGCATCTGGTGAGTGGCTGGCTTAAGCCATTCGTCCCACTAGTCGTTTGTAAGACATCCTTGTATGAAAATAATAAATAAATGAATAAATAATATATAGCTGAAAATAGGAGTAGGTGGATTGCATGAATTCACGTGTTAAAGCCTCATCATGCTAAACTGAATTAGCGAATGTGGTCTTGCCACGTTGCAATAGTTTCAACCAAGTTTTCATGGGTTTTTATATTTACATTGTTTGAGAAATCCCTCAATCCATCCATTCCATGCTTTGGGACTGGTGCATGTGGGACCCGCATGAGTGATCCAAATCAGTCATGCAATGGATGGGAGGTATACTGTATAAGTTTGCATGTTAGATGAGATGCTAACTTTGTGATTTGTCCATCTGATGGATATTATCGTCTAATGGGGGAGATATTATGGAATGATCCATTAGATCAGTGGCTTAGATCACTGAAATGTGGGTCCCACCTGTACCATTAATCACTTAATTCCACCTATTCACCCACCACCAGGCCTGGCTAGAGAGAGAGAGCTAATGCTGAAAATATTACTAGTGTTGGGGCTGACCTGCTCGAAAAGTGATCAAATCCTTATTTTAGAGGGTGCATGTTTCTAATTGAAAAGGAATTATAGCCGTTGCACTTATGCTGCCATGGTTGAAAAGTTCTGGGTGTGGCTTGGAAGAACTCGTTCAGTCGTTTTGAGTCAGCAGGCTGAATTGGCTGAAGATAAGCTTTTGAATTTGTATTTTAATTTGGTTAATGAAATCCCTCTATGGATGTAATTAATTTACAATTGTAAATATAAATGATATTGTTTGCAACAAAATATCTTTTGCTGGTTGAGAGATTGTGATAACTGATAAGGGTATCATGGCCTTTCGGTTACCCGTTAGATGTTGGGTATCTCATTTAGCCGTTGGGTGTCAGGCATATTATATAAATTGAGGTTGCATGAGATATTAGATTGTATTCTACATAATTCATGCAAAGTGGCTTTTATTAACATCCGGAAGTAAGATTACATTTCTAAGTTGCTTGATTCAGAGAGTATTCGTTCTATTTTGTAATCCCCGCGCATGGAGCTGGTATGCTAGATGTTGTATGATGAATTGGAGTGGCACAATAGTGCTATTGTATGCTTGGCGGTTCGTTTTGGCTAAGTACAAAGACTCAGGTGTCTAAACATGCATATACACAACCTAGATCAATAGTGTAGAAAAATGAAAACTGTTATCCAATGCCAATCTTTAATTAGGAAGTCTTTCCTCAATCCATCGCAGATGAGAAGTGGAGAAAACTTCCCACAAACCCTTACAATAATGCTAAGGGCACACAATGAGAGTTGTCCACTAAGTGGACCCCACACGCGTGGACATATGGATAGAAGGAAAAGCGAGGAGAAGAATCTACTTCTCTCTCATCGGTAGTTTCTTTTCTTTGCTCTCTCTCTCTCTCTCTCTCTCTCTCTCTCTAAGGTGATAATGATGCCCAAGGAGGTAGGTGGCATGTTGAAAATTCATCTGAAGTCCGTGATCCTATCCATCCACGTATGTATATTGACTTAATCCTTCCACGTCTGTGATCCTATCTATTCACGTACCTGTATTGACTTAATCCTTCCACTCTCATGACCACCATACTTGGCCCAATGTCCCATGTAGGTCCAATGGATGGATCAATAGATCTTAGCCATTGGATGTCCACCAAAATTGATTTTTAAAATAAATCAACCATTAAAACTAAATTTCAACATATGAAAAATCTCAATTAATAATTAAAGATATTAAATGCATTAGCTATTATGAAAGGCTTGATGGACAGTCTAAACTATAAATAATTATAAAATTGTCCAAGTAAACAAGTGAATCACATGTGGAATTGTGTGAACTTAATTGAATTTTGATGCATGAACCTAACACCTCCCATATGTTGGCCACCAATATAACCTTGTAAAGTGAGCCAAAATACACATCACTAGAACCTTGAACTCTTCACATGCCTTCAAGTCTAAGGATTGGATTTGTCAACACTAATACATTCACAAGTCAATCTAGTTAAGACTGATCTAATCCACCAATGTATATTGCCAACAAGTCCGTTACCATTGGCCTATTCCAATGGCAAACGTATACTGATATGGGAAGCAGGGCAGCGACATATGGATTCATTGTCATGTTGGGGTTGTGCCCTGAAAAGCTGATGATATTAGACCTTAATTTATATGGCATGATGCATTTAATTATTCTTAATTATTTCTTATGGAACATGTTTGTATGGGTTTAAGAGGTATTACTTTTGATGCTCTTTGGCACTCGAGATTGGATACATTGGCTCAGTATATAAGGGGGAGTTGTGTTCCATGTATTTCATTACCTTGGCCATGACCATATAGGTTGTTGAGCACACTTGTGGCTTCATCGGATGATCATTTCATGTGAGGGGTTTGACTTGGTGTTAGGATAGATAGTTTTTGCCCATCAGGCCCAACTTGGTGTTGATTTGCCTTATTCACCATTTTACCCATCAGGCCTGTTCATCCGTTTTGCTATTTAATGTTAGGACATTTGCCAAGAAATGAGGTGATCCAAATTTCAAGTGGGCCACATGATAGGAATATGCCTTAGGCATTTCCTCCCCACCTTTTCTAGTTGTGTGGCCCATTTGGGTTTTGGATTTGTCGCATTTTGTCTCATGTCTTCGCATGAGCCGGAAAAAGGAAAGGTTGAAGTGGATTTCTCATAAACGTCATGGTAGGCCCCACCTAACCTTTGACCACAATAGCTTCCTATGGCCCCCCTGTCATAGTAAAGAGCTCCTAACATAGGGATGAACGTGATGAGGATAACTACTCCGAATCCATGGAGCTTCTCTGGACTCCTCACAGAGACTTCTCGAATCCACGAGGAAAGAAAGTAGAAAATAGAAATAAATTCTAATAAATTCGAAATTGATTAATTCATGCATAAAAACAAGTTCACATCCCTTTAAATAGGGGTATCAAGCAATGGGAAAGAAATCGGAATCAAACTACAATTACAACTCCTATAATTCGCGACTTACTATAAGTAGTAAACTTACTATTTATAGACGGTCGTGATGTCTACTAGTGCGCAAGGTTTTCAGCCAAAAATAGTAAGTGTCCTATTTGGCTTCACCAAACCGTTCTCCTAATTATTCTAAGCTCTTTTCACGTTGGGCGCAACTCCTAAAGCCCGACGGATGAAGAGTTATAATCAAACTAAAACTTACTATTTATAGTAAAAATGAAATTAAAATAGGGAAACGACCGTTGATCCAGGGGTTTTTCGCAATTCTAGGTTGCGTAACCCGGTGGAGTGGGGTTGGTTGGCTAAAGTAGCTCGTTCTACCTCCAAAATCATATATTTTACGTCAGGTAACTCATTCCGGATTGCGAAATACGCCTGATCTAAGGTCTGACCGTCCGGATCACTTCTGTCGTCGACCGGGCCTTTTCTGATCCATCTTAGCCATGAAACTGTCCGCGACCTGCTCTACATCAGTCCCCTCCACTTCAAAAGAACTCGTCCTCTAGTTCTCATCCTGCTCTAGTTCATGATACTCAGTCAGGTCCGCGACGTTGGAAGTTCGTGAGATCGCCATGTCATCTGGAAGATCAACAGCATAAGCGTTGTCATTGATCTTTCGAATAATTGGGACGGGTCCAATCTTCTTATTTTTTAACTTGTTGTACGTCCCGGTTGGAAATCTCTCTTTGCGTAGATGGACCATAACGCGATCGCACACCTCGAACACTTTTTTGTCACCGATGCTTGTCCGCTTGTTCTTTGTACTTCTCGTTCGAGGCATGTAGCTTGGTCTGCACTTTCACATGGATGCCTATGATCTTATCTGCTATATGTTCTGCTGCAATGCTCGTGCCTGGGTGCTTAGGCAGAGGGACCAAGTCAAGTGTGTGGCGAGGCACTCGTTCGTAGATAATCTGGAATGTTGATTTTCCTGTTAAGCGGTTCACCATGTTGTTGAATGCAAACTCTGCTTGAGATAAGGCCAAATCCTAATGCTTTGGTTTTTCTCCTGAAATACAGCGAAAGAGGTTTCCCAACGTGATTCACAACTTCGGTCTGCCCATCAGTCTGTGGGTGGTAACCACTACTGAATTAAAGTCGTGTATCGAATCGAGTCCACAAAGTTCGCCCAAAGTGGCTAATGAACTTCATATCACGATCAGAAGTAATGGTTTTAGAGACCCCGTGTATCCGTACGACCTCCCTAAAGAATAGATTCGCCACGTTTGTTGCATCGAGGGTTTTCTTGCATAGGATAAAGTGTGTCATCTTGGAGAAATAATCTACCACCACGAACACTAAATCCATACCGTGTTGTGTTCGTGGGAGACCAAGCAGGAAATTCATTAATAAATCCTCCCAATGACCATCAGGCACCGGTAACGGAGTGTATAAGCCTGTATTCTGATATTGCCCCTTAGAAGTTTGACAAATATGACAATGTTATACGGCTTTTCCCACATCACGCACTAATTGCGGCTAGTAATACCGCTCTTCCACAAGAGCTCACGTCTTGTCTCTCCAAAGGTGTCCATCGAGGCCACCTCCATATAGCTCCTCAATAATCTGCTCCCTCAGAGAATTTTGGGGATGCACAATCGATTCCCTTTGAAGAGAAAATTATCTTGTATATGAAGGTTACTGGGGTGACCTTCTTGGCACTTCATCCAAAAATTTTTGAAGTCCTCATCCTCGGCATACAGCTCCTTGAGACAGTCGAAGCCGACCACCTCGTTGCTCATCGTAACAAGTAGTGATGCACAATGGCTAAGTGCATCAGCCACCTTGTTCTGTTGTCCTGACTTGTGCTTCAGAACGAACGTGAATTCCTGTAAAAATGCAACCTATCTAGCATGCACACGATTCACGTTAGTCTGACTATTAATAAACTTTAATGCTTGATGGTCAGTGTACAGAACAAACTCTCTTTGAATCAGATAATGTCGCCAATGTCGCAGCGTTTGAACGCCTGCGTACAACTCAAGTTTATAAGACGACCACTTCTTTCGGGCTTCACTGAGCTTCTCATTGTAGAAGGCTACCGGCTTACCTTCCTATGATAACACTCCTCCAATTCCAACGTATGAAGCGTCACACTTAACCTCAAACAATTTGTCAAAATTAGGAAGTACTAAGACCGGTGTTGTAGACAAATAATGCTTGATCTTATGAAGCTCTTGTCAGCTTTATCGGTCCACTGGAACGGTCCTTTTTTCATGCAATTTGTTATAGGCGTGACTATGGTACTAAAATCTCGCACAAATTGATGATAGAAAGTCGTCAACCCGTGAAAACTTCTCACCTCATGAATGTTTGTCGGGATCGGTCATTCCTTAATAACTCGTACCTTTTCATCGTCCACACGAATGCCTGTAGACGTTACAACAAATCCTTGAAACAACAGGCTATCAGTTAAAAAACTGCACATTTTCAAGTTGAGGTACAACTTGTTAATTTGTAGGACTTATAGCACCTACCTGAGATGTTTCCTGTGCTCCGCCTCATCCTGACTATATATCAATATGTCATCAAAATATACTTCCACAAATCGGCTAGTGAACGATTTTAGAACTTGATTCATTAAACGCATAAAAGTACTTGGTGCATTCGATAGGCCGAAGGGCATGACTAGCCACTCATACAATCCTTCCTTGGTCTTGAATGTCGTTTTTCACTCATCACCAGGTTGGATACGAATCTGATGGTACCCGCTCCTTAGATTTAGTTTAGAGAACACCTTGGTCCCTTCTAGTATATCAAGCATGTCGTCCAACCGTGGTATTAGGAACCGATACTTGATGGTAATTTTGTTGATAATTCGGTTATCGACACACATGCGCTAGCTTCCATCTTTTTTTGGCGTTAATAATGCTGGTACGACACATGGGCTCATGCTTTCTTTCAAGAGACCCTTACGGATTAATTCCCACTTACCCCTGAAGTATCTTATACTCATTCAGACTCATCCGATAATGAGGGCGGTTGGGCAAGCTAGCCTCAGGGACGAGATCCATCTGGTAGATCCTCAATCCAGACTTCTTTGAATTCGTTTAGTAATAGTCTTAAACTTAGAGGGATGTTTGTGGGTTCCTCTTCCTCGCCCTTCACCACTATGGCGTATACCTCGCCGGTTTTCTTGGATTCCTCCATGAAATTTCGAATGGTTAAGAGGGAACTCCTCTCCACTTTAGAAGCCTTAGGGTGGTTCTCTGGTGTCATAGGGGTAAGGATTATTTTTCGACTATCCTTTACGAATATGTAAACATTATCTCGTCCCCAATGGGTCGCATCACGGTCCGACTGTTAGGGTTGACCGAGTAGCATATGACAAGCTTCCATGTCAACCACGTTATAAAGTATTTGATCCTTATAATTTTTGTCAATTGAAAATGATATAGTGCATTGTTTAGTTACCTTGATCTCATTCACCTTTTTTATTCAGCCAATTGAGTACGGGGAAGGATGCTTCGTCGTTAGTAGCTACAACTTGTCCACCATCATTCTTGAGATGATGTTCTCGCTACTACTACTGTCTATGATTACATCACAGACCTTTCCGTTGACAGTGCACCGAGTACGAAAAATATTGTGTCGCTGTGGATGTAATTGCTTTCGTGGGGCATACAGTAATCGCCTCACAACTAGAAATTTGCCACGATCTTCGCCCGTCACTTCATCGTCATCTGCTATTTCTTCAGTGGTTTGTTCATGTTTGTCAAAGCCATGGTCTTCTTCTGCGGCCTCATTTTCAGTGCCCCATTCGTTTATAGTCAAGTGTGCTGCGGGACGTTGAGGACAAGTGTTTGATAAGTGGCCTGGTTGGTCATAACGGTAACAATTGTTCAACCTTGGCCGAGCATAAGGATTTGGAATCCTACTCGGACCCGCTGTTGTAGGTGCTGCACGTTAAGGTCTTGAGGAGCCGCTCCCCATATCACGGTTTGCGATTGTAAGAGGTTGAGGACGTTCTCTTACTGGATCTTTTCCTCGTGCCAGCATTAAATCCTGCGTGGGACCTGTCATGGGGGGTCGAGTTGAAGGATATGGATGAGTAGGAGCTCTTACAAGTTGTGTTTCTGCCCTACCCGCCAATTGAACTGCTTCATCCATGGTCCTGACTGGGTACATCTGAACTCAGTCCTGAATTATCGGTCGCAATCTACCTATAAATCGTGCTACCTTCTTTGACTCAAATTCTGATAGATCGTTTCGTGTAGCTAATCGTTGAAATTCTTCAGTGTAATCTGTGACGGTTCGATTTTCTTATTGGCAATTTTGATATTGCTGGAATAATATCTGCTCATAATCACTGGGGAGAAACCGTGATCGAAGAAGACGTCTCATCCGTGGCCATGATGAGATGGGCGCCTTGTTCTGGCGGGCTCGTGAGAGTTATAATTGTTCTCACCATGTAGAAGCACCAGATTTTAATTTAAACGCTACCAATTTTACCATTTTATGATCTGGCACGTCCATATAATCAAAATATCTCTCTACTTTGGCTAGCCAATCGAGAAAATCTTTTATACGTAATAAATCGTTAAAACTAGGAAGTTCAGCCTTACCTCGATAGTCTCTTTCAGCACAATCTAGATGATCACCTCCATGGATTGGTCGTCGGTTAAAACCCTCATTAAGGTCCTCGTCGCTAGAACTTGAATAATTTGGTGTAGCCTTACAGTTTGCCACTGTCAGTGCTCTATGAAAATCGGGGCTGCGTCATACAACAACCATGGGTAGTGGAGCCACCATGGGTGGTGGAGCAACCAAAGGTGGTGGAACACCGCGTAGGGCTAGGGGTGGAAGTAGCGCATCCGCAAGACGGTCGAGAGTTGACTGCAGCCCTTGCATGGTCAACTGACTCTTCCAGTGGAAAGCTTCCATTCTTTCCGAAAGATAACGAATCTCTGGATCACCGTCCACAGGATTTTGATTCATACTGTAAGACCCGTATCCTAGCCTGTACTATTCCGTAGGCTTCCGCAGTCATCCCGGTCGAATTCCGGCGACCTGCGATCGGTTATCAGTGTTTGCGCGCGACCCTGAAATGTGTCATGTATGTCTGAGTCGGCTCGACCCGAGACTTATACCAGTGCGACTGCGCCGTCGCCGCGGTTCCGACGCCGCGTCTCGCTCACTGAGGCGATACCCATGCCAGGATATGTGGGCCTGCGTTCAGTTCGAGGAAAACGCCGCGCGTTGCAATCCCGAGAATCCATCACATCAATCCCATCAATCACATCAATCAAGTACACATCACTCCCATCACTCACACCTATCCCCAAGTACAACCACCCCCCTTAAAGTCAACTCTCTCCCTTACACAAGTACACCCCATCACCATCACTTCTCTCTCATCATCTCTCTCTCTCTCATTTTTCCAAGCATGGAATCGTCCATGGCATTCCATGGGAGAGAAACTAGTGTGGCCCCCTTCCTACCACCTAATCCAACCCTTGGATCATCATCTCAACCGTCGAAATTGTTCCCTTGGGGTTCTAGATTGCATAGGCGGAAGAAGGAATAGAAGATCAAAGGTGAGTGCTTCTTTCTCTTCCTCTCTCTCCCTCTGTCTATTGTTTTGTGTGATGATGTGGCCATGTGGCCCACTCGGACGGATCCCATCATGAAGCATGTATTCTATCCAAGCCATATGTAGGTGGGATCCACTTTATATATGTGTTGTATCCACAACATCCAGCCATTTGGTGGCCCCCATGTGGCACATTTGTAGGTGGGGTCCACCTTATATGTATGTGTTTCCCAAACCGTCCAGCGTCCAGGGACGCTGGACGTGGCTGAAGAGTGAAGTGTGAACCGAGGGTACCGTCCAACCAATGGAAATACAAAATAAATTTTCAATGTAAACTTTAGGGTGAGTTGCTCATGCAGGCCCCACCTTAAGGTAGGGCTTTGATCCACTCTGTCCATCATGTTTCCCACCTCATTTTAGGCGTTGAGCCGAAAAATGAGGCCAAACCGACTTACTGATGGGCCATACCATATCAAACAGTGTCTTTCACCGTTTAAATTCACTCAATTTTTCCTATACGCTTGAAGATGTCCAATATTGGACTTGATGGACTTGTCATGGGCCGTAGAAATTAATGGGCGGGGTGGATTCTTCCGATGTGGGTCCCATGTATGAAAAACCTCAGAAAAATGAGATTTTCAAAAAAAAAACAAACAATGGTACAGCGCCTGCTGTTGTGCAGCAGACGCTGCTGGCATCAGCGTGAAAACGGGCAGGGACCCATGGCTCCAGCCATGGGCCCCACCATGATGTATATTTGTCATCCAACCCGCTCATATGGTGGGCCACTTCCAACAGCGGGCCCCCTCTAAAAATCAGCCTCATCCAATGCTCAGGTGGCCCACGTCAGAAGAAACAGTGGGATTGAACGTATACTATTGAAACCCATTTTGGGTCCACAGATGTTTTGGAATCAATATCAAATTTGTTTTTACTCTTCATCAAGGTCTGTGGACCTTATCAATGGGTTGGATGGCGTATAGACGTTATAGTGGGCCCCATGTGGAACCCACCGGTGATGTATATGTTTGGCTTGCACTGTCTACACCTGGACGGTGGGACCACCCACGTCTGGGGCTGATGTGTGTGTGTGTGTGTGTGTGTATATATTATATTGTATATATTATAAATTTCATATATAGATTTTATATTACATTATATTATATGTACATGATTGTGGGCCTTCATGGGACCCACCATAATGCATGTGTTGCATCCAAGCTGTCCATCCATTTTGAAAGCTCATTTCATGGCGTGAGCTAAAGAATGAGTCAGATCCATAGCTCATGTGGACCCCGCCCTTGATGCATGTGTTGCATCCAAACCGTCCAACTATTTGGCAAGCTTGTCTTAACAGGCTTGAGACTAACAAAATAAGTCAGATCTAAAGTTTAAGTGGGCCCCACCATTCAAGGGAGTGGACAATGACGTCCACCGCAGAAAATTTCTAAGGGCCATGGGAGTTTCCTATTAAGCTGATATTTGTCCTACTTCATCTATCATTACGATAAATTATGAACATGTTGGATGGGAAACATATGTTATGGTGGACATTAGGAACTTAAATGGTGGAAATCATTACCACCACTTTTATTTGGGTGTGGCCCGTTTGATATACATGGGGCCCATTGGTGTGGCCCATTTGATGTACGTATGACCATGTGAGGGGGAGGCCATCTTGATGTGTTGTGGCCCGTCCAGTGGGGGCCCACCTTAATGTATAGGAGGCCCATGTTATGAGGCCCACTGTGATGTATTTTGTGGCCCATTTGTCGGGCCCACTTTGATGTATTTTGTGGCCCATTTGTCGGGCCCACTTTGATGTATTTTGTGGCCCAATTGTTGGGCCCACTTTGATGTATTTTGTGGCCCATTTGTCGGGCCCACTTTAATGTATTTTGTGGCCCAATTGTCGGGCCCACTGTGATGTATTTTGTGGCCTATTTGTCGGGCCCACTTTGATGTATTTTGTGGTCCATTCGAGGTGCACATCTTGATGCATGCAGTCCTTATTCACATCGTCCAGCAGCTACTGGACAGTGGGGCCCTCCCTATTATACGTTTATTATATGTGTTGTATAAGCATACCGTACATATGCAGTATGAGCCAGCACGATGTATTTATTTATCCACACCGCCCAATCTCTGGACGTGGGATGTGGAACCCGTGCAACATATATATTTTATTCCCTGCAGTCCATCTGTGTAAGGTCCACCTTGATGCATCCGTTGTACACATGGATCCCTCATGATATATATAAGTTTTTATATCCATACTATCCAACTATTTGGACGGGATGCACCAAGATGTATTTTTTATCCACGTCATCCAGGGTAGGCAGCCCATTATGATATATATCAGGGCCCATGGGTTGAGGCCCATTGAGATGTATTCAAGGCCCTTGGGTTAAGGCCCATCGAAATGTATTTAGAGCCCATGAGCAGAGCCCACCTCATATATTCCATCCTAACCGTCCATATCATAGAGGACTAGCTTCGATGTATGTTTTATCCACACCGTCTGTGGGACGAGTGACCCACTAGATGTATGCATGCTATATCCACACTAACCATCTAGTGGGGCCCATCTGCTACATGTACAGGGCCTACCTATTGTGCATTTGTGCGGCCATTTGATGCAACCCACTTGATGTGTACGAGGCCCATTAGTGCGGCCCATTGATGCAAGGCCTATTGAGACATGTATTGGGCCCATGACGCGTGACCCATTTGATGCGTATAAGACCCATGGGTAGGGCCCGCATGTTATGTATTTGAAGCCCATGAGCAGGGCCCACCTGAGGTTTATATATGGGCCTCATTAATATGGCCCACTTGTATTTGAGGCCCACGGGTTGCGGCCCATGGGTCGTGGCCCATTGTGATGTATACTCGGCCCATACGTTGTGGCCCATTGAGATGTGTTTCTGAAATGTTCCTGCTCATGTGATGAGGCCCATCGAGATGTATTTCTGGCTCATATGATGCGGCCCATAGCGATGTGCATTAGGCCCATGTGACGCGACCCACTTGATTTATGAGACCATTTTGTAAGGTCATGGGCCTATTATATATTTGGCCCTATGTGGGCCACTCGTTGGGAACAATATTGATTAGATGTCCACACTGTGGCCTTCCCTTAGGCCTTGATCGGCCGATTACCTAATACCGATCGAGGCTGATTACCGATTCTGATTTGTCTTGGCCAATTGCCTAATATCGATAGAGGCCGATTACCGATTTTTGATTGCCGAGGCCGATTGTCGAGACCTATAGATGTATATGTGATCCGTAGTTGAGGTCCATTGTGATGCATTTGAGGTTCAGGCGATGGAGTCCATTGTGTTGTATATGAGGCCCATGTGAGAGGCCTATCGTGATATGTATTAAGCTCTTGAGTAAGGCCCATGGTGTTCTATATTTGGACCTTGTGTGAGGTCATGGGTCCACTATATGTTAGGATCCATGAGGGTCATTCCTTGGGGGCAATGTTGGGTAAATGTCCACATTGTCGAGGTCGATTGTCGATGCCGGTTGTTGATACTGATTATGAGTATGTGACAGCATAGCATCATGATACATGCCCATACGCATCATCTGCATGTTTGTTATGAGATGTGGTTGATCATTGCATATGTCATTGAGCATGTTGTTATGAGACTCCCTAATAGGCGGAGGTTTTCTCACATGAGCACGCGGTGTGCGTAGGATTGATGCATGCCTGGATTGTATGACTCATGCATCTCGCATTATGATTACTATATGCCTTAGCGACATCAGGGTCGTAGCCTCCACAGGCATATCGTGGATGGCCAAATGGGACGCCGAAAATGTCTGGTTCTAGCATACGGGCGCCATAGATGTCCTTGGGTGAAAATTTCTAAACCTCCGTGGCCAGGAGACGCCCCAACGTCGAGACCGAGTGGATGCATGAGCGCCCGAGTGCCGAATACCAAGAGACCGCGTCTCCCACTGTGTCGTGGTCGGTTGGGAGGGGGTGTGGCCTTACCCGCCCGAGGGTAGGGGGCAATACTAGGCTGAGTTTGACCAGCTTGTAAATGGGTCCGCTATCGACGTGCCGGATAGGTATTGGCAGACTATTGGCCAGGCGGATAGTGAGGTTTCTTACGCTCACTTGGACTGTGCCGCTAGGAGAGCGACAGTACCATTTGGAGTGTACTAAACCCCGGTGATGATCTCAGAGATGAACTGTACTGATATGTGGATTTAGTGAGTAGGAGTTGCATACTCATTCATGCATTCATTCATTCACTATCCACTTGGGTTGGTGGTGCGCAACTATTTGTTACGTGTGCCTTCGCAATGGCTAGGATTTCGGTTGGGGCGCGCAACTAACCTGAGATCAGGAGTTTACCACATTGAGTCTGACTATCCAAATTTAGGTATGAGACTGGTTTGGATAGAAGTTCCTTGTGATGGAACCCATAGCTTGCGATACTACGTACTATCATCCCGACCTCACACTCCGGTATGGTCATTTCATTCACACCACATATGGCATTTTGGGTTACTGCATTTATATGGTATAGATATGGCTGACGTTATTCATGAACTCTTCAGGAATTGTATATTGCATCGCATTCTTGGCATCTGACATTTAACTTTTTATGACTCCTTATTTGCATAGCTATTCTATATTGCTTACTCTGTTGTCTCATGAGTTATGATCTCGTCAGTATTTCTGCTTACTTTGATAATTCATGATCTTGTCAATCTTTCTGCTTATTCTGGTAATGTACGATTTATGGATTACCACTATTTTCGGCATTGTATTGAATACTGGGCACTTACCTTGTGCACACACTTACACCACCCTCTAAGCTTTCTATAAGCTTATGCACGATAGATGCGTGCAGATGATGATAGGTTGCAGCAGCATTGAGCTTGGGCATACAGCGGACCTCTGGAGCTTCGATTTTTGATATATGTATCTTCCTTTCAGTATTGTACTCAACTGATTATATTAATGGATATGTGATGATGATGTTGCCTTTGTGATTTGGGTATGCTTGTGGTTATGCTTATTACGAGTTGAATGTACAAAAAAAAAACCCTCCTTGTAGCATCCCGGATCGGAATCTGGCGTATGGACGCTAGGAGTCGAGAATGGGGTACTGCAGAGGCTGTCAGCACCGGATTCGGTGATCGAAAATTTTGTGAGCTCAGTTTCCGAGTTTGCGGCGTGACACATACCTTCATTGTTTGCCATTGGCCCGAGGGGAATCCTCGCTCTGATACCAATTGACGCAGGAATGAACGTGATGAGGATAACTACTTCGAATCCACGGAGCTTCTTGGGACTCCTCATAGAGACTTCTCGAATCCACGAGGAAAGAAAGCAGAAAATAAAAATAATTTCTAATAAATTCGAAATTGATTATTTATACATAAAAACGAGTTCACATCCCTTTAATATAAGGGTACCAAGCAATGAGAAAGAAATCAGAATCAAACTACAACTACAACTCCTAGAATCCACGACTTACTATAAATAGTAAACTTACTATTTATAGACGGTCATGATGTCTATTAGTGCGCAAGATTTTCAGCCAAAAATAGTAAGTGTCCTATTTGGCTTCACCAAACCGTTCTCCTAATTATTCTAAGCTCTTTTCACATTGGGCGCAACTCTTAAAGCCCGACGGATGAAGAGTTATAATCAAACTAAAACTTACTCTATATAGTAAAAACGAAATTAAAACAGGGAAACGACCGTCGATTTAGGGGTTTTTTGCAATTCTGGGTTGCGCAACCCAGCATAGCTGGGTTGATTGGCTAAAGTAGTTCGTTTTACCCCAAAATCATATATTTTACATCAGGTAACTCATTTCGAATTGCGAGATACACCCGATCTAAGGTCTGATGGTTCGGATCACTTCTGTCGTCGACCAAGCCTTTTTTGATCCATCTTAGCCATGAAACTGTCTGCGACCCGCTCTACATCAGCTCCCCATGCTAAAACGTGGGATGAATTTTTTGGGGCTCACCATGATGTATGTGTTTTATCCATGCCATCTAGACCATTTTAAGGCATGAGCTTAAAATTGAAGCATATCCAAAGCATAATTGGACCACGCCACATGAAATAGTGGAGTTGAATGCTCACAGTTTTGAAAACTTCTTTGGGGTCCACAAAAAATTGAATTAACCTAATATTTGTGTTTTCCCTTCATTGAGTACATGTGACCTTAGGAAAAGATTGGATTACTGTGGGCCGTAAGAAGGTTTCAACTGTGAAAGTCATTGTCCCACTATTTTCTGTAGTATGGTTCACTCCAGCTTTAGATATGCTTAGTTAATAATAGGGATAAGTGCGAATAAAACACATATCGCACGGTAGGATGGAGCGGCGTGGATAAAACACGTATCCCACGGCTGGCTGCATGGAGAGTCCACACAATGCTACAGGAGCTGAGCTCCTCATTACACCATCGGCTTGCTTAAAGAGGACGCGGCGCGGCTTTGGTGGATCCACAAATCCACCAAGGTGGGTGGGATCCTAGATGGTGGGCCCCGCCTTAATGTATGTTCTTTATATCAACGTTGTCCGTCTGTTTTGAAAACTCACTTTAGAGCATGATCTCAAAAATGAAGTAGATCCAAATCTAGACTATAATACAGGAATCACCAATGATCAACCATTAAAAGCTTTCCGTGGGATACAAATACAGGAATCACCGATGATCAACCATTAAAAGCTTTCCGTGGGATACAAAAGTTTTGGATCAAGATGATATTTTTGTAGTCTCTTCGTCCAGGTCTCTGTGATCTTATCAACAAGTTGAATAGAAAATACACATTTTGGTAGCTACTATGAAGTTTCTAATTGTGCGAATTCAATCATGACCGTTTCCAAAGGTATGGTCCACCTAAGATTTTGATCTACTTCATTTTTGGGATCGTACCTTGAAATTATCTTTTAAAATGGATGGACGTATGGATGTAAGGAACAAGTGGGCCCTATAGGGGTCAAGGACCTTAGTGAATCCAGGGATCCACCCAAATTGTGTCCACTTAAAGAAGGGACGTGGATTTCCATTTATACGCGGTTAGAAATAGAGTTATACACAAGCCGAGTTTGCTTGGTCAACTCACTTGACATGGCTTGGAAAAGCTTGACTCTCCTTGGCTCAAAACTCGCTCCAGACCAAAGCAAGCTGGATTTAGGAGCAACAAAAAATTTTGAGTTGAGCTTGAGCTAAAATTTTGAGCTGAGTTTGAGCTCACTAAAGTTTGACTTGACTCAAACCCCAACTTGAGTTGACTGGGATCGAATTGGCTTGGGGACTCAATCATTTTAATCTTAATAATGGTAATTAAGTATTTAATGGAAAGCCTCCACGCTGTATTGTTTCCTTGACTGCCCTCATATAAGGGCATTTTCAAAATGGGTATTCAACAGAAGAATGAAGAAATAAATTTCACAAATTTTGTTTTAATTTATTTTTTTTGCATTATATGACTGCTCTCATATTTTTATTTTAATGTTGCTTGCCCATTGCTCTCATATTATTATTTTACTGCTTTGCATTCGCATCGGAAGTGTAGGAGAATAAAAATGTAATTTAAATATTTAAGAAAATGTTGTACAGGCTGTGAACTCGGCTCGTGCTCATCTGAGCCGCTGAATGAACCGAGAAAGGGCTGAGCCAACTCGAGTTTGAACTAGGGTTAGTTGCTGGCCAAGCCAAGCCGTCGGTTGTGTACAACTCTAGTTAGAAGGCTCCAGATCTATGTGAGCCATACCGGAGGAAAATGTGGGTAATGAACGAACACCATTGAAACAGAAACATTCATAAGGAGACATAAGTTCAGTATCACTCTATGTTTTTAGTATTTTCGGTTCATCTAAGTGGGAATGACTTTATGAATGGTTTGGATGGCAAATAAACATCAAAGTGGACCCTAGAAAGATTTCAACCGTAGTCATTCCTTTCCCTACCTTTTCCTCTTGTGTGGTCCACTTGAGTTTCAATCCACCTCATCTTCTGTCTTCTATTCTAGAATGAGATGACGAAACGGATGAACGGTATTGATCTATCCAAAACATCACGGTGGACACCACGTAGCTTCGCGCTAGAACTTCACGGAACAAGCTGTCGCAGGAAATCCAAAAGGGCATCCGCATCCTTATCTGAAACCCGTGACTTTCTCTACAGCTGTGATCGTCAAGGAAAGCGTGACAAAGACTATCGCAGCAGCTGATGCAATAACCAAATCCAAGCGCTACAAACATGTGAACATGGTGCATATGCCAGAGATCTAAACGATTGATAAACAGTGACCCAGTGAATACATCCTAGCCCTCAAATCAGTCATCAATCTCATCAATTACTGTAAAATCCATACATATGCCTGGCATCATTGGTTAGCTTTTCTTCCTAGCTCTTCACACAAGTGTGGCCCATCTGACGAGCGGGCTATGCTAGCTTTTGGGTCACGAAACAGTCACTGCATGGCTCACCTTCTGAACCTCATGGATCTCTCACATGTGTTCAATATCAGCACATGTGAAAAAGCATAACTGCAATTGGCATTTCTTCTCTTAAGGGATTATTATTTATAAGTGAAACGTCTGTCCGGCATTATGTAGCAAAACCATGGGCTTGAAAACCGGTTTTGAAAACCACTCTCCTTTCTGAGTGTATATAAGGAGTCGAGAAATGAGCAATAGCAATGGGTTGAAAGGAGGCGTGTAGAAAAGGGGTTAGAGTTTTCGGGAGTTATGGGAATGGGATGGTTGGAAAGAAGAGCTTATGGTTTTACCAGAGTAATAAAATTTCTTTCCAACTCCACCCATTCCAATGATTTCCGAATGCTATTCCCTTTCCTTGGTTTCTCTTCTCTATAATGGTAGAACGTTCATAATGATGTGGGCTGATGAGGCCCTTGCCGGTAAGATCTGGTTTTTATTTGGCGGGTCCTAATATATTTTTGCTAATTCTTTAAAGATCAAGGTAGTTTATGGTTTTGAATTTTAGTATTGAGAGCATGTTAGTCTAATTAAAAGAAAATGTGATATGGGCCATCTGGATAAGGATATACTTTAAGATTCTCTTTTGTTTTTGTGTAATTTTGGATGATAAGCCAAAAAAAGGAAAAACAAGAGTAGGTTTACCATTTTTTAAGAAAATTTCCATTACCTATTCATTCTAAAATTTTTCATCGGTTGAATCCTGGATAAATAAATATTTTTGATCACAGTATAGGTCCAGATCTAGGTTAAAACGATTTTCTAAACTTTATTAAGATTTTAAATGAAAAAGAAGATTTATAATTAGAAAAAAGAAATTAAAATTAGTTTTTTATTTTCTTAAAAAGACAGTTCTATATTAGCCAAATCAAAATCAGACCCCATCAGTAGTTATTGAATGTCCACCATTAAAAACATCACAGGGCCCACTGTAATGTTTATTTGACATCTAACCTGTATGGTTAGGTCATACAGACTTAGATGAAGGGGGGAAATATATATCAACTTGATCCAAAATTTGTGGCCCTCAAGAAGGTTTTTAATGGTGGGCGTTCAATCAACACTGTGCGGTCCACTTGAGATTTGGATCAAACTCATTTTTGGGCTCATACCATGAAATGATATGGAAGAATGGGTGTACGGTGTGAATGGAACACGTACATCATGGTTGGTCCTACAGAGCACCAACCACTAGCCATTGGTTAGTGGTACAGGGGGAGTAGCCAATCCCTTTCCAACCAGAGGCTCGGCCCATTGACAGGCCCACCTGTTGGAACCAATATAAGAGACGTCGATTTGTTTCTTTATCATGTATCGTATCAGGCCCATATGGATATGACACGAGTATGTTTGGGCCTATGGTTGATAATGGGCTGGGCTTGGGCCAAGCGAAATAAAAAAATTCAATAGGGCCAGGCCATTAGGTCTTGACCGAACAATTCAAAATCCAAGACGAAGCTAACCTCAAGCCCGGCCCATTGACAGCCTTACTAGAGTGGTAGGTTGACCATAGCTGGGCTTGTAGAAAACGACAATGATTTGTTGTTATTATTATTATTATTATTTTTACGGTAGATGAGCATGTGACCATCGAGCCTAAATGTTATGGCCCACTTGAGGAATGAAAGGGATTTTGCCACGTTGGCTTTGTGTTGGTGTATGGGATTTGGATGCAAGAAGCCATAACACGGGCTAAGACGTCTAATTTTGTTACAACCATTTAAAAAAAGAAAAAATAAATAAAATGGCAATCATCTACTCTTAAAACCTATACAGGAGAGGTTGTGATTAGCTGCTGTCCAAGTGCAATGAGCGTGTTTTGCTGGACGTTTTTCCCGCTATTTGGTTAGGTATGCGTAACATCCTAGCCGTGCAAATGGTTGGCCTCATCAGGACCCTACAGGGATCCAAGTGGGCCGCATCTATTAAATTAGTGATGGACAACGAACTATGAAATGTACCAGTTTGGCTTACCTGCTGCAGTAGTGTAAAGTTCATTTTGGAGGTTTGTGGCCGATGGTCCAAGAATGGAATCTCCGAAAAAAAAAAAAAAAAACCAAAGACGACTCAACCACCATGTGAATATTAGAGGGTTTTGCAGTTGGGGGGTAGGTGCCTGGGCCTTCACGATTCGGCCAACGTCCAACCCCAGGCCAGAGGAAAGGGCCATATCCGGAAAAAACCAACTCAGGCCCAGTCGATCCTAGTCTAGTAAAGAGGGGAATAGTCACATAATTTTTTAGCTGTAGGGCCTACCATGACGTGTGAATGTGATGCAGGAAAGAGCGTTGAGCAATAAGAGGAAGATCACCTTCTTTAAACAAAATTATAACTCCACGAGTAAAGGTAAATTCTTGAGTTTAAGAGACAAATAAAAAATAAAATTAAGGGATTTTATTGAATAAATTAATTAGGAAAACTACATATATAACATTGAATACACAAGGTATAAAAGATAAATTTAGCTATTTTGTTGGATAAATTAATTTAATTTAACTAAATAGCAAAAATCTCTAAAATAGAAATTCTAATTCAAATATAATATAAATTACTTGAATATTCTTGGCCTAATTACAAAACTTTTAAAAAAGTGAAAAAATTTTTAAACTATAAAATTAAGGAGATACTGTAAAAATAAAATTTCTAAAGAAGGTTTTTTTTTTGGCCCTTAAATTGTAGTGTTGAACATCAAGGACTAATTTTTTTTAGCGAAACATATACGTCCAACAAAGCTAGCTCATTGACCTCAATAGCTAGCTCAATGACCTCAATAGCTCATTGACCTCAAACAACTAATAGTTGCGTTCAAGAGACAATTAAAAATAAATAAAAATTAAGGAATTTTATTGAATAAATTAATTTGGAAAGCTCAACATCACTTGTATGAAAGACCTTGACTACACTAGCTAAATTCTTGACCCCATAAAAGAAAATTATAGGTATTTTATTGGATAAATTAAATTAAAATGCTTGATTATGTAATGTAATAGCAAAATATCTCTAAAATAGAAATTTTAATTCAAATATCATAGGAAATTACTTGAAAAATCTTAACCTAATTACAACTTTGAAAAAGACCATTTCAAAAAATGTAAAGTAAGGAGATGTAATAAAAATAAATTTGAAAAAAAAAAAAGATTTTCACCCCTAAAATTTTAGAGCATTGAACGGGAAGGACTCAAGACTCATTTTTTAGTGAAAAGGATGAATTCGTTTAACATAGCTGGTTAATTGACTTTAGAAGCATCGTTACATATGAAGACGGATAGATCATGTGTTTCGTGATGATTTATGGATTAAAAGGCTGATTAACAATCTACACTTTTAACGGAATGAATTTATTTGATCAGGGCGTAGTTACATCATGCCTTATGTAGGAATGGGTCTTAGATATTACAGACTGGAATGGGTCTTAGATATGTAGGAATGGGTCTTAGATATTACAGACTGGAATGGGTCTTAGATTTTACAGACTACTTTCGCTTCTATTTAAAACTTCTTTTGGCCTAATTGGTGCCAAAAATGACTTTGCAGCCCGCAATGTGTACAATGAGAGACATGGGGAAGGACACCCCCATATATAGAAACCCCTTGATGAAATATGTGTCTATCATCTAATGTTCATCCATGGGGTTAAGGAACACATCAAAATTCAAGTTATTATACAACTCAAGTGGGCCATACCATGTAAATTTATATGTTATAGGCATGATTGTGCATGAAAAATTTGGGAGAGATGGAAGTTAACATAGTCAGCTAACTTGATGTCCCAGGTGCTACAGATGAGATCCGAGTTCTAATAGTAATTTTGGGAAGATGAATGAAACTTGTTGATTGATTAATCAAATAAACGAGTTTACAACCCTTTAAATAGGGATACCTTGAAAAATTAAATTATGATAAATATACTTTTTATAGTAAATGTATTATTTGATTAACAACATTATTCTCTTAATTATTCTAAACACTTTTCACATTGGACATAACTCTTAAAGCCCAACGGATGAAGAGTTAAATAAAACAGGTTGACGATGAAGAGTTAAATAAAACAGGTTGACCTAATCGTATCTTGCAAATTCGGTGTAAATAACCTGACTATAACTTTAGTCCATTTCAATTTGCGAGATACGTGTATTTTAAGGTTTTGAGGGTTGGTTGACTAAAGTTAGTTAGTCCATTCCAATGATACGCATATTTTAAGGTTTTGAGGGTTGGTTGACTAAACTTAGTTAGTCCATTCCAATTTGCGAGATACGCATATTTTAAGGTTTTGACAGTCTTGATGACTTCCACCTATGATTAGGCTTTCTTTGGTCCATTTCGGACACGATAGTGTCCAAGACCCACTCTGGTCTACATCACAGGCACACCGTCCATGCTAATGAAAAACCACCATGTGCACTGTGTACCATGTGGGACCTACAGTAAATGTTATTTCATGCAGGAAAATTTAACCCTTTCACAGTTGATCACGTTGTACATGCGCACATGGTATATTTTCACTGGTTCTAGACACAATACACATACATTATTGGATATGCCCACATGGTATACTGTCACTGGCTCTGGACACAATCCACATACATTATGGGAAACGAGTCCTCATGGTGATTTTGATCGGTAATACATAACTGTCGTTAAGTGTTTACGAAACAGGGCCTAAGATAACTGATTTGTCTCATTTTAGTATTAAATTAGTGAACTAGCACCGTTGGATCCCTTGGCAAAGTAGTCATAGATTTTAATCCATTGCCTTGAATACGCGTTCATGTTTGTGGGATCTACCAAAATAAGAAGACAAAGCAAATGAGTCCCTACTCATTGGGCAATGTTAGACTGAGTTTCAACACTGAAATCATGGGTTCGAGTGGTGTGTAAAAATAATAAAAATAAAATATAAAAAAATTGCGTAACACACCTAAATTGGAACATATCCTATAAAAATGCCATTCCGGCCTATGTGGTTTGAGTACCCTAATGTTTTTTTTCTTTGTGCATGCGCGGCCCACTTGATAAGTAGATAGATTATAAAAATTTAAGGAGAAATTGGGATTTTAATAATTTTAGGGTATCGGGCCTCCAATGCTAGATCTAGGCAGGGCACGAGCTGGGCTTACGCCATGGGTCTTAACTGTCAGGTGGGCCTAGGCTTATCTTGGCCCGTCTCAAATATGGCCCATTGCTACCACTGATCAAGATGTTACTTAAACATGCTGTGGAATTGGGCCATTAACGAGTGTGTGAGTACAAACATCAGGCCCATCCAAAACTCATGCAGGCTCTACCACAAGAAACAATGGAGAGGGAGATGGAGTATCCCACCATTGAAACCTTCCTGTGCCTCATCATTACATTTATATGCCATCTAACAATTCCACCCGGACAAGGAAAAAAAAAAAAAACCAAAAATCAGCCAAAAGTTAAAACTTTGGTTTTCCTAGAAAGATTTCAATGGTAGACAACCCCACCTCACTTTTCCCACTATGGCCGAAAGAGCTAGCATTGCTTTTATCTTTCAAACAAAAAACGTCCTAACCTGAAATTCACAGACGAATATAGTGGGGCTATCTGCAACCGTTGTTGTAAAAAGCTCACGTACGTCCTTATTGGTATCCCTACGGCTGAGATAATATCTCAAAGAAATCTGTGAAAGGGTCTCATCTTTTGATGGGGAAAAGAAAGTACACTTTGTCAGTTCCGGGCAATGCATGCCTACGTTTCTTGTGGTCCTAACCAGACATGGTCCACATTAACCATCATGCTTTCGCAGTCTGATGGTCGACACGCATGAACTCTGTAATTGTACATGTGTCATGCATTTACCTCAATTTCAACTGTCCAAGTCGTGGTCCCCACTTTCGATGGGTCTTTATCTGAGATTTACACTGCAGTGATGTCAGTCTGTATATATTAAAAAAGTGTCCATTAATCAGACGGTAAGGATTGCTTGATCAATCTGATTTTGGGTTACACTCTTTTAAATGTCAGTCCTTCAGATTGGACGCTGAAATTGAAGCATATGTCTGCCATGTATTTAATTTTATCCAAGTTTTCAAAGCCTGGCGGGATACTGAACAAGAAATGCTGTTGGTTTAATTCAAAACGGCACAAGTACGTTCTAAGGGCTTGCATACACCCTAGTGGGATTTAACTTGTACAAAATCGTGTATTGAATTTCCATTCCATTATGTATCTTGAGCTAGTACATATGTGTTCAGTGATCCTATACCATGCCATGACTTACATAGATAATAGAGCGTGCAGGGTACCTGTATGCAATGCAATATGATGTAATGCAACATAATACCATATATTATAGTGCAGTGTAACAAAATAAGTCATAAATGCCATGCTATCAAGGTGTGTCCTATCAGTACAATTATCATTTGTGAACAATCAGGTCCAATATCCAAATACACCATGGTGTATGGTCTCGCATACCCGAGTTTAACAATAGGAGCCAAATCAACCATGACCCATAAGCTCACTACCCTCAACTCGAAGGTAGTGGATACTAGTGTAACCTTGACATTGCAAGCGGTCGAACCAAAACCCATTTCTGTAATCCTGACATGCCTGGTTGGTTAGACTCGATCTCATTTTGTAATCTTGTCATGCTAGTTAGGATGGTCAAACCCCTTCTCATCTGACAGTGAAAGGATTCAAATCAACCATAACTCATGAGTCCGTGTGTCATTAGTCAATTGAATCCTTGGAAGCTGAATACCGAAGGCACAAGTGGACATAAAGCATCAATTAACAAAGAGCAGGTAAATGAGATGCTTTGGTGACTATAACCCTTAGACCCAAAATAACCTTTAACCTTTAACCTATAGATGATTATGCCTTAATAGGTAAACCTTGTTTGATAATCACTCAACATTATGAGCTCAATTAGAACATACTTACATAGGCTATAGAGGTTTCGAGTTGCTAGAAATGTAATTGCCCAAACTAGCAAGCTCTTTTTTGTTGTTGATTGAAGGTTTGATCGATCGGTAGTCTTGGTCGATCGATCGATGGACATGGCTGATCGATCGATGGGAGCCGAAAATGTCTAGTAAGCATCTCTTTTTTTGGATTTTCTCGATCGTATCGACATATCCTCGATTGAATTGTTAATCGATTGGCAAATCCTAGTCGATTGATCGATGACATCCCAAATCGTCCAACAAGCTTTTGGAAAAATGCTAGAATATTATCAATCAATCGATCAATGGTAAAGTTTTCTGCCCATTTTTTGATCGTTGGAACTTGGTTGCTATATATAGGCCATTTGTTATTTAGGTTTCTTGATGAGTTTTTGGTGTAATAGAATCTTAGGTGAATTCCTACTAAAATCCTTTATCCTAAGCCTCTAAACTCATGAGATCTATGATGAAGACATCGTGTATACGCACGCCTGCACACCACCACCCCTACGCACATATGTACGCAGAAGGAGGACCCTACCATCCATCTGACTCGATGACGACGTCCAAGGAGGGCCTCCTACTTAGGAGACAAGTTTTGGTTTAGAAAAGTGGACCCGATAGTCAAGAAAAGCACATCATGGGATCTCATGATCGTGACCCACTCGTCGAATTGATTTCATATTTTAGGTTTTGTTTATTGCTATTATTTAGAACATTGTGAATGCTTTAGATTTCTCTGTTTGGTTTTTATTTTAGTTTACTTTATCGCCGAGTAATAGGTTGTGCACATGGTGCGAGTTTTGGAGTATAGGATTTTCCTTATAAATAGGCGCCCCTTATAGTTCTTTTGATTTATTGAAATTAATAAAAAAAATTTTGCTTTATTTTTTTGCTCTCTTCGTGAGTTGTGGAAGAATTAAAAGTGGGTGCGAAGCTCTCCCTTTTAGAATGGCTAATTACTATGGTGCGAAGCCACATTGACCCCGATTCACCCCCATCTTCCATCATCTTTTTTTTCATCTTCCCCCACCATCCTTAATTCGAATTCGTCCCTTTTGTTGCATCAGATTTTTTTTATTACAACAGATTTTCAGATTTCGGCCTGCAGGCGAGCTGAAACTTTGGCGGAGCACCACGCACAAACCGTACATCGGATTGAGCTGAGATTTGGAGGTTTTAGAGTCTATCCCTGGCCGACCAGGGCCTAGGTAGCTTTTTTTGAATAGTGGGCCCCACACATGTGCGACCAGGATCACATGCACCTCCGTCTGGGCCATTGTTGTTGTCCACACGTGGGATCATCTTTTAAATTAGGTTTTTATCCTCTTTTATCTTCTCATAGTCATTTTTCATGAATCCTAGCCCTAAATTACGTTTTTCCTAAGTTATTTACCAATTTTCTTACCCTAGGGTTCCCCGGATTGAAATTTCTGAATCTCTTGGATTAGAGATCGATTACTATGCATATGTGGATGATTATTTCTTATTTTTGAGTATCGTTTGGTTCATAATTTTTATTGATCTAGCCCTATCATGTGTAGGCCTGGACCCGCATAGATTTCCCTTAATTGAATATTTGGACTTTCATGTGGGATATGGAATTTGTGTAATTGTTTATGAACTAACGTGATCTTAAGCCTGAAATATCGCATATCCTATTTAGTTTTCATATCCTGCATCAATCTAAATTAATTTTTTTGTGATTTATCACTTGAATGAGCATTCCAAGCTTCTCTTAAAGATGAAATTGATCTCTACATTGTTCTATAAATTAGACCCAATCTTATAGGTATAATTCTTATTTAAACCCTCTAGATAACCCATTTAAGTAAATCCCCTAGGATTACAATATTTTCATAAGTTGTTAGAGATTTTACCATCCTCTTATCACCTTGATCACCTTAATGAAATATCGCATGCAAGGTGTTTGTTCGTGGAGCTGAACCATTGATACAAATGAACACGATAGCAAATTGATGAGTAGATTCAAGCACGGGAGAACTTTGAAGAAGTAATTCAAGCAAGACGCTACAATGAGGCTCAATTCGACAAATAAGTTGTCAAGTGTGTATTCATACACTCTTTCTTTATGTAGGATTGAGTGTTAGAGTTGTGTCTATACACTCTTTCTTGTGTAGGACGTAGACCCTTGTGTACGACGTATGCTCTTGTGTAGGGTCAAATTCACCGACACGGGTGTGGACCATGTACACCGGGTACAGGTACGTACGTGTTAGTATCCTTGGGAGCCTCTAATGGGAGTGAACGTAAGTCCTTAGATTATGACTGCTAGTGGGAGCCTCCGACGAGACTTGTCGAACTTACTAGTTAGTTTTCTAGACAAATGTATTGAATCAAATACTCAGCAGGAAGTTATGCCTGTGCATTGTGACAACGAGAGTATTATCAATTTGGCAAAGAACTCTGTATACCATTTCCATACTAAACATATTTATATTTGTTATCATTTTATCTGACATGTGCTTGAGGAAGACGATGTTACTCTTGAGAAGATCCACAGCAGCGTGAATTTGGCTGACATGCTTACAAAAGTTATTCCGGCAAAGAAGTTTAGATTTTTCTCAACTTCTTTGAACTTGGCAAATATTTGGTGAAGACGGAGTGTGCACAAGAAACGATGATGAAGTTATGATATAGATGATTAGAAATGGAGGAAACAGTTTGGAGTAGTGGAGGATGGAGATGAAGTCATGATAGAGATTGTTGAAATCGGGTGCTTTTAATCTATGTTAAACAAAATTTTTTGATAGGATTGACACCATGTTCAATTCAATAAAGAAATTTCTGATTTTCCCCAATTGCTCGCTAGATTGTTTTTGTCCTTTTCGATTTGATCAAAAGAGACTCTCGATTCGATCAAGGAAATCCAAAAATACTACTTCGTTATCGGGACGATTTTGGGCACTTTTAATTCAATCGAAAAGTGTGATCGATTCGATTGACAACCCTTGATTGGAGTCGATCCTATCAAAGGTTCTATCAACAGTTTGCATAACTTGTGCGTAAGTGTGTGGTTTTGTTTTTAATTCTACTTTTGGATTATATATGCAAGTGTAATACATGATTAGGGTAATATAAGATGATTAGAAACTCGTTCTAGAGAGAGCTAAGGTTTGGATGAAAGGGATATATATATATATATATATATATATATATATATATATATATATATATATATATATATATATATATATATATATATATATATATGGGCTTGCATGTAAGTTGATATCTCCTCTTATAATTTCGTTTTCATAATGGATTGTTTGCCGCTTTATGTCGTTGTTTTTTTCCATCAAAAGTTTTTCCACATAAATTACTATGTTTTATGTGCATGTTTAAATTTTTTATTTCTATGCTTGTTTGATTCACATTTAGGTCACGTTTAGGTAACGCTTCCATGCCCAACATATGGTGTCTTATTAATGTATACAGCTATCTTAATGTTGGCCCCACTGATTACTCATCCTTCTGATTTAAACCATCTAAATTCAATGTTAGGACTCAGGAACCATGCGGGACCGACTATAAGATTGAATGCAAATGCTATGATCTGAGGTGAGGTATCGGTTTTCAACCGAGCCGAAAAGTCCGCACTTTGATATGAAACGACGAAATCGTCTACAAATAGCCATGTTGAAAATACATCCAACTAGGCCTTAAAAGTGTTTGAAGTAGACATTATAATTAGCATAAAGTTGTTTTTGATTAACAAATAATAGGCTACAAATGGTTTAGCTGCCACTTTTTACTGCTCCAACCTACTTAGACGGTTTCTTGACAAATGATTTCAATCAAACCTTAGCGGAATGAGCTCCTTTTTGGTTCAAACCTATTTTGAATGCAAGCATCACTCGAGTAATGAAACACTCAGAACGCCAATCCACTTGTTCCAACCTTAATAGGAGCTCTCCCTTTGTTTTGTTTTGTTTTTTAATTTTAATTTTTTTTAAAGTCAAAGAGCCTCTTCTACATTCCTTAACTCATCCAACCACTGTCATATATACATGAATGTAAATCGGGACTATCTAAACCGTGTGGTCCTCAAATAAACGAATAAAATAAGAAGTGGTCAGACAGTGCAGATTGCCTCATGATATGCAAGTACGGAAGCGGATTGCCTGATGACCTGGTCAATCCCTGATCAAACTCTGTGGGTCCCAGCATGAGGTATGTGTTTCATCTACTCGGTTCATCCATTTGGTCAGATCATTTAAGAGCATGATGAAAAAAATATGAAGTAGATCCAAAGCTCAAGTGGGCCACACCACGGGAAACAGTGGGAAAATGATGTCCACTGTTGAAACCTTCCGAGGTGCTACCGTGATGTTTATTTTTCATCTAACCTCTTCAAAAGACTCGACAGACCTGGATGAAGGGAAAACGCAAATATCAGCTTCATTCAAAACTTCTGCGGCCCAGAAGAAGTTTTTAACGATGAGTGTTCAATCTCCACGTTTTCTTGTGGTGTGGTACATTTGAGCTTTGGTTTGTTTCGTTTTTTGGATATTGTCCTCAAATGAGCTGACCAAACGAATGGACAGCATGGATGAAACACATACACGTCATGGTGGGCACCACAGAGTTTGGTCACCAGGTAATCTGCTTCCGTCAAGTACGATACAGTGAGAATATTCTCTGATAAAAAGAGCGTCCTTTGACAGGCAGCAGCTATCATTACATCCACACCAATACAAGCACCTGATTTCTGATGATAAACCGCCATCCAAGGAATATTTATTAGGGTTTACTCGGTTGACATCTTAAAAATATAATTTCACTTCTTTTCTGTGAGTATTCAAAATAATCTTGAAAACCAACGATCCTCATGCAAATTCAAGATTGACTAAAATAATATGAACTCGTTATTAAGCTTATACCAAAAAACAAGCCGTTAGGATTTGTTTAGATGTCACCCATTTTCATTTCTTATTGAATTTGCAAGAGATTGTTACTTGTCAGTAGAATTGGGCATCCTGGACCCGATTCGGCGGATTCGACCCGATCCGACCCAATTCAAGCCAAACCGACGGTCTATATCGGGTAGGTTCGGATAGGATCAAGTAGATCTGACTATTAATCAGATCGGGTTTGGGTCAATGATAATTCGGACAGAACTGATCCGAAATCCGATCTGTTTGGATTCAATCCGATCAGATTCGGACCGAACTGACTGTATTAAATAGTCTATAATAAATGCTTTCTTACTTTGTGAGGAAGCCCAGCAGGGGCACATGCTCATCTTCTCCATCTCCCTAAAAATTATCTCCCATTCTGCAAGCTTCCCATTCTTGCAAAGGCCCGCAATCAAACAACTGTAGGTAACAACATCAGGCAAGATCCCACTCCTAACTAGAGCTGGGCATCTGGGACCCAATTTGAGCCGAACTGATGGTCTGGATCGGGCAGGTTCGGATAGGATCAGGCAGATCTGAAAATTAATCGGGTCGGGTTCGGGTCAATGATAATTCGGACCAGATCGATCCGAAATTCAATCTTTTTGGATCCGATTCAATTAGATTCGGACCGGACCGGCTATATTAAATAGTCTATAATAGATGCTTTCTTACTTTGTGAGGAAGCCTAGCAGGGCACACCCCCATCTTCTCCATCTCCCTAAAAATTATCTCCCCTTCAACAAGCTTCTTATTCTTGCAAAGGCCCGCAATCAAACAACTATAGGTAACAACATCAGGCAAGATCTGATGTAGAGCGGGTCGCAGACAATTACATGGCCAAGATGGATCAGAAAAGGCCCAGTCGACGACAGAAGTGATCCAGACCATCGAACCTTAAATCGGGCGTATCTTGCAATCCGGAATGAGTTATCTGACGTAAAATATATGATTTTGGGGTAGAACGAGCTACTGAAGCCAACCAACCCCGCTACGCCGGGTTGCGCAGCCCAGAATTGCGAAAAACCCCTGGATTGATGGTCGTTTCCCTGTTTTAATTTCGTTTTTACTATAAATAGTAAGTTTTAGTTTGATTATAACTCTTCATCCGTCGGGCTTTAAGAGTTGCGCCCAACGTGAAAAGAGCTTAGAATAATTAGGAGAACGGTTTGGTGAAGCCAAATAGGACACTTACTATTTTTGGCCGAAAACCTTGCGCACTAGTAGACATCACGACCGTCTATAAATAGTAAGTTTACTATTTATAGTAAGTCGCGGATTCTAAGAGTTTGAGTTGTAGTTTGCTTCTAATTTCTTTCCCATTGCTTGGTAGCCCTATTTAAAGGGTTGTGAACTCGTTTTTATTCATCAATTAATCAATTTCGAATTTATTAGAATTTATTTCTATTTTCTGCTTTCTTTCCTCGTGGATTCGAGAAGTCTCTGTGAGGAGTCCAGAGAAGCTCCGTGGATTCGGAGTAGTTATCCTCATCACGTTCATCCCTGCGTCAATTGGTATCAAAGCGAGGATTTCCCTTGGGCCGATGGCAAACAACGAAGGTATGAATCAAAATCCTGTGGACGGTGATCCAGGGATTCGTTATCTTTCGGAAAGAATGGAAGCTTTCCACCGGGAGAGTCAGTTGACCATGCAAGGGCTGCAGGCAACTCTCGACCGTCTTGCGGATGCGCTACTTCCGCCCCGAGCCCTAGGCGGTGCTCCACCACCCATGGTTGTTGTACGACACAACCCCGATTTTCGTAGAGCACTACCAGTGGCAAACCGTAGGGCTACACCAGATGATTCAAGTTCTAGCGACGAGGACCTTAATGAGGGTTTTGCTCGACGACCAATCCATGGAGGTGATCATCTAGATCGTGCTGAAAGAGACTATCGAGGTAAGGCTGAACTTCCTAGTTTTAACGGTTTATTACGTATAGAAGATTTTCTCGATTGGCTAGCCGAAGTAGAGAGATATTTTGATTACATGGACGTGCCAGATCATAAAAGGGTAAAATTGGTAGCATTTAAATTAAAATCCGGTGCTTCTGCATGGTGGGAACAATTACAACTCTCACGAGCCCGCCAGAACAAGGAGCCCATTTCATCATGGCCACGGACGAGACGTCTTCTTCGATCTCGATTTCTCCCCAGTGATTATGAGCAGATATTATTCCAAAGAATATCAAAATTACGCATAGGAAATCGAATCACACAGTTACACGAAGAATTTCAACGGTTGGCTACACGAAACGATCTGTCAGAATCGAGTCAGAGAAGGTGGCACGATTTATAGGTGGGTTGCGGCCGACAATTCAGGACCGAGTTCGGATGCATCCAGTCGGGACCGTGGATGAAGCGATTCAATTGGCAGGGGGCCGAAACACAACTTGCAAGAGCTCCTGCTCGTCCATATCCTTCAAATCGACCCCCCATGACGGGTCCCACGCAGGATCCAGTGCTGCCACGAGGAAAAGATCCAGTACCTCAACTTCCTACAACCGCAAACCGTGATACGGGGAGTGGCTCATCCAGACCTCAACGTGCAGCACCCACAACAGCAGGTCCGAGTAGGATTCCAAATCCTTATACTCGGCCAAGGTCAAACAATTGTTACCGCTGTGGCCAACCAGGCCACTTATCAAACACTTGTCCTCAACGTCCCGCAGCGCACTTGACTATAAACGAAGGGGGCACTGAAGATGAGGCCGCAGAAGAAGACCATCACTTTGATGAACATGAACAAACCACTGAAGAAATAGCAGGTGGCGATGAAGTGACGGGCGAGGATCGTGGCGAATTTCTAGTTGTGAGGCGATTACTGTATGCCCCACGAAAGGAATTATATCCACATCGACACACTATATTTCGTACTCGGTACACTGTTAATGGAAAGGTCTGTGATGTGATCATAGACGGTGGTAGTAGCGAAAATATCGTCTCGAGAGTAATGGTGGACAAGTTGCGCTACCAACGATGAAGCATCCTTCCCCATACTCTATTGGTGGATAAAAACGTGAATGAGACCAAGGTAACTGAACAATGCATTATCTCGTTTTCAATTGGTAAAAATTATAAGGATCAAATACTTTGTGACGTGGTCGATATGGAAGCTTGTCATATGTTACTCGGTCGACCCTGGCAGTCGGACCGTGATACGACTCATCGGGGACGAGATAATGTCTACGTATTCGTCAAGGATAGTCGAAAAATAATCCTTGCCCCTATGGCACCAGAGAACCACCCTGAAGCCTCTAAAGTGGAGGGGAGTTCCCTCTTGACCATTCGGGATTTCATGGAGGAATCCAAGGAAACTGGCGAGGTATACGCCGTAATAGTAAAGGGCGAGGAAGAGGAACCCTTAAACATCCCTCCAAGTTTAAGACTGTTGCTAAACGAATTCAAAGAAGTCTGGCCTGAGGATTTACCTGATGGATTGCCCCCCATGAGGGACATCCAACATCACATAGACCTCGTCCCTGGGGCTAGCCTGCCCAATCGCCCTCATTATCGGATGAGTCCGAAGGAGTGTGAGATACTTCAGGGGCAAGTGGAGGAATTGATCCGTAAGGGTCTCTTGAGAGAGAGCATGAGCCCATGTGCCGTACCAGCATTATTAACGCCAAAAAAGATGGAAGCTGGCGCATGTGTGTCGACAGCCGAGCAATCAACAAAATTACCATCAAATATCGGTTTCCAATACCACGGTTGGACGACATGCTCGATATGTTAGAAGGGGCCAAGGTGTTCTTTAAACTAGATCTAAGGAGCGGGTACCATCAGATTCGTATTCGACCCGGTGATGAGTGGAAAACGGCATTCAAGACCAAGGAAGGGTTGTATGAGTGGCTGGTCATGCCCTTCGGCCTATCGAACGCACCAAGTACTTTTATGCGTTTAATGAATCAAGTTCTAAAACCGTTCACTGGCCGATTTGTGGTAGTATATTTTGATGACATATTGATATATAGCCAGGATGAGGCGGAGCACAGGAAACATCTCAGGCAGGTGCTATAGGTCCTACAACTTAACAAGTTGTACCTCAACTTGAAGAAGTGTAGTTTTTTAACTGACAGCCTATTGTTTCTAGGATTTGTTGTAACGTCCACAGGCATTCGTGTGGACGATGAAAAGGTGCGAGCTATTAGGGAATGGCCGATCCCGACAAACATTCATGAGGTGAGGAGTTTTCACGGGTTGGCGACTTTCTATCGTCGATTTGTGCGAGATTTTAGCACCATAGTCGCGCCTATAACAAATTGCATGAAAAAAGGACCGTTCCAGTGGACCGATAAAGCTGATAAGAGCTTTCATGAGATCAAGCATCGTTTGTCTACAACACCGGTCTTGGTGCTTCCTAATTTTGACAAATTGTTTGAGGTTGAGTGTGACGCTTCATACGTCGGAATTGGAGGAGTATTATCACAGGAAGGCAGGCCAGTAGCCTTCTACAGCGAGAAGCTCAGCGAAGCCCGAAAGAAGTGGTCGACTTATGAGCTTGAGTTATACGCAGTTGTTCAGGCGCTGCGACATTGGCGGCATTATCTGATTCAAAGAGAGTTTGTTTTGTACACTGACCATCAAGCATTAAAGTTTATTAATAGTCAGACTAACGTGAATCGTGTGCATGCTAGATGGGTTGCGTTTTTACAGGAATTCACGTTCGTTCTGAAGCACAAGTCAGGGCAGCAGAACAAGGTGGCTGATGCACTTAGCCGTCGTGCATCACTACTAGTTACAATGAGCAACGAGGTAGTCGGCTTCGACTGTCTCAAGGAGTTGTATGCCGAGGATGAGGACTTCAAAGGTTCTTGGATGAAGTGTCAAGAAGGTCACCCCAGTGACCTTCATATACAGGACGATTTTCTCTTCAAAGGGAATCGATTGTGCATCCCCCAAAGTTCTCTGAGGGAGCAGATTATTCAGGAGCTGCATGGGGGTGGCCTTGGTGGACACGTGGGGCGAGACAAGACGCGAGCTCTTGTGGAAGAGCGGTATTACTGGCCGCAGTTAGTACGTGATGTGGGAAAAGCCGTACAACGTTGTCATGTTTGTCAGACCTCCAAGGGGCAATCTCAGAATATGGGCCTCTACACCCCGTTACCTGTGCCTAACGGTCCTTGGGAGGATTTATCAATGGACTTCGTGCTTGGTCTCCCACGAACACAACGCGGCATGGATTCGGTGTTCGTGGTGGTAGATCGTTTCTCAAAGATGGCGCACTTTATCCCATGCAAGAAGACGCTCGATGCAACACACGTGGTGAATTTATTTTTCAGGGAGGTCGTTCGGCTACACGGGGTCCCTAAGACCATTACTTCCGATCGTGACACGAAGTTCCTTAGCCACTTTTGGCGGACTTTATGGAATCGATTCGATACACGACTTCAATTCAGCAGTGCTTACCACCCACAGACTGATGGGCAGACCGAAGTTGCGAATCGCACGTTGGGAAACCTCCTTCGCTGTATTTCAGGAGAAAAACTGAAGCAGTGGGATTTGGCCTTGTCTCAAGCAGAGTTTGCATTCAACAACATGGTGAACCGTTCAACAGGGAGATCACCATTCCAGATTATATACGGACGAGTGCCTTGCCACACACTTGACTTGGTCCCTCTTCCCAAGCACCCAGGCACGAGCATTGCAGCAGAACATATGGCAGACAAGATCATGGACATCCATGCAGAAGTGCAGACCAAGCTACATGCCTCGAACGAGAAGTACAAGGAACAAGCGGACAAGCATCGGCGACAAAAAGTGTTCGAGGTGGGCGACCGCGTTATGGTCCATCTGCGCAAAGAGAGATTTCCGACCGGGACGTACAACAAGTTGAAAAATAAGAAGATTGGACCCGTCCCAATCATTCGAAAGATTAATGATAACGCTTATATTGTTGATCTTCCAGATGATATGGCAATCTCACAGACTTTCAATGTCGCGGACCTGACCGAGTATCATGAACCAGAGCATGACGAGAACTCGAGGACGGGTTCTTTTGAAGTGGAGGAGACTGATGTAGAGCGGGTCGCAGACAATTACATGGCCAAGATGGATCAGAAAAGGCCCGGTCGACGACAGAAGTGATCCAGACCATCGAACCTTAAATCGGGCGTATCTTGCAATCCGGAATGAGTTACCTGACGTAAAATATATGATTTTGGGGTAGAACGAGCTACTGAAGCCAACCAACCCCGCTACGCCGGGTTGCGCAGCCCGGAATTGCGAAAAACCCCTGGATTGATGGTCGTTTCCCTGTTTTAATTTCGTTTTTACTATAAATAGTAAGTTTTAGTTTGATTATAACTCTTCATCCGTCGGGCTTTAGGAGTTGCGCCCAACGTGAAAAGAGCTTAGAATAATTAGGAGAACGGTTTGGTGAAGCCAAATAGGACACTTACTATTTTTGGCCGAAAACCTTGCGCACTAGTAGACATCACGACCGTCTATAAATAGTAAGTTTACTATTTATAGTAAGTCGCGGATTCTAAGAGTTTGAGTTGTAGTTTGCTTCTAATTTCTTTCCCATTGCTTGGTAGCCCTATTTAAAGGGTTGTGAACTCGTTTTTATTCATCAATTAATCAATTTCGAATTTATTAGAATTTATTTCTATTTTCTGCTTTCTTTTCCTCGTGGATTCGAGAAGTCTCTGTGAGGAGTCCAGAGAAGCTCCGTGGATTCGGGGTAGTTATCCTCATCACGTTCATCCTTGCGTCAAGATCCCACTCCTAACCATCGTCCTAATCTTACAAAGCCCATTAATCAAACTATTGTAACTAACGATATCCGGCTGCACGCCCTCCATCCTCATCCTCTCTATCAACTTAACCATGGGTCCCACCATCCCAAATTCACAATACCCATCAATCAATGTATTGAATCCAACGACATCTACACCAATCCCCCCACTAACCAACATCTCCATCATCAATTCTACCTTTTCCAACAACCCTTTTTGGCAAAATCCATGAATCAGAGTATCAAAGCTAACTACATCGAACTGAACGCCCCTCTGACAAAAACCCAAATCTCGATTCAACATTCCCTTCATTGCAAAACCCCCAAATGATAGTGTTATAGTTGACCTTGTCAGTTTCGACCATTCTAAGCAATTCTAAGGCCATTTTCAAGCTACCCATTTTGCAGAAAGGATGAATTACGACATTGTGGGTGAAAATGTTTGGTTTTATGCTACAAGAACCGTGGCCAATCCAATCTGAACTGTGGCCAATCCGATTTGACTCAGTTTTCTTGACTGAGTTGGACTCGGATTGGGTTAGGGAATGCAAATTTCGGATCTATAGCAAAGAAGGAATAATATAGCAAGAAGAAAATATACACGAATTTACATGCTTCGGCCGCTAGTGTAGCGATCCTACATGCATGGGAGAAGAGGATGAGAGATATTCTTATTCATGGTGACAATGGAGATTACAATCACAATATATAATGACAATGGATATAGGATGCTAATAATGGAGCAACCTATTTTAGCAAAAATATAACTGTAGAGAATCAAATCCATCCATAAATAGAAAAAAATCTACCATAAATCTCTCTTCTCCACCAACACTCCCCCTCAAGTTGGTACGAAAATATCGATAGAGCCCAACCTGGACAATATCTCTTGAAACTTGGCAGCAGGTAGTCCCTTAGTGAAAATATTCGCTAACTGTTGGTTGCCACGAACAAAAAAAGATGAATAACATTGACTTGTACATTTTCTCGAACGAAGTGACAATTCATCTCAATATGTTTAGTCTGCTCGTGATAAACTGGATTTGAAGCAATGTGCATTGCAGCCTGATTGTCACAGAACATTTTTGTTGGTTGGGATGAACCAAAAATCAAATCCTGCAATAAGGCCTGGAGCCAAATAACTTCACTAGTGGTTGAAGCTATTGCTCGATATTCTGCTTCTGCACTTGATCGCGCAACAACATTCTGTTTCTTACTCTTCCATGTTAGCAGGTTACCTCCAACAAATGTACAATACTCTGTTGTAGATCTTCGATCAACTGGACACCCAGCTCAATTAGCATTAGTATAAGCAGTAATGGAACTGTGTCCATTTTTACGCATCCATATACCCCTTTCTGGAGAACCCTTCAAATACTGCAAAATTCTATTAATAGTGTTCATGTGATTAACTCTTGGTATATGCATAAATCTACTGACCAAATTAACTACATATGAGATATCTGGCCGAGTAATAGTTAAATAAATTAGTCTACCAACTAATCTTTGAAATTGACCAATATCAGAAAATAATTCACCATCATCACCAAGCTTACCACCACTGTCAGTAGGAGTGTCTGATGGTCTTACTCCCAATTTTTCAGTTTCTTGTAACAGGTCCAATACATATTTTCGTTGATTAAGAAATATGTCCTTTTTTGAGTAGGCAATTTCTAATTCAAGAAAATACTTTAAAACTCCCAAGTCTTTGATAGCAAATTGCTTGTGTAAGAGAGTCTTGAGCTTTGATATTTCATCTTGATTATCGCCTGTAATCACTATATCATCAACATACACCAGAACAATAATGGTACATAAAATACCCTTTTTAACAAATAGAGAAGGATCTGCAGCACTCCTTTGTAGGCCATTAATCATGAGAACAGAATTGAGCTTAGCATACCAAGCTCGTGGTGACTGTTTAAGGCCATATATAGCCTTTTTTAGTTTGCACACTAAACCAATTAAGTTTAGATTCTTGTGGATGACCAGGTGGTACATTCATATAAATTTCTTCTTCTATGTTACCATGTAGGAACACATTTTTTACATCCATTTGAAATAATTTCCAATCTTGATTAACTGCCAGGGATATAAGAACTTGAAATTTGTTCATCTTCACAGTGGATGCAAATGTCTCTTTATAATCTTCTCCATAAGTTTGAGTAAATACTTTAGCAACCAGTCTTGCCTTATGTCATTCCACGGTTCCATCGCTTTTATGTTTTATTTTATATATCCAACGACACCCAACTGTTTTCTTTCCTGGAGGCAATTTAACAATGTCCCATTTTTTATTCTCATCAAGTGCATTCAATTCTTCTTTCAAAGTATTTTCCCAAACTGGATTGGAATTAACTTCTCAAAAAGTCTTTGGTTCTTGATCACTAGATACTGCACTTAAGAAAGAAGAATGAGACTGAGTAACATTATCATATGTCAAATAAGCCTGTATAGGACAAGAGACAACATGGTAAGTAAAAAAATCTTTCATTCTTTCTGGAGGATGAATCTCTCTACTTGATCTTCGTTAAGTTGGAGGTGCTATTATTTGAGGTACTGTTGTTTCAACTATAGGAGTTGCTTTATTTTTTGGATGTATAGCTTGGGCAATGACATCATCAGTTACTGTTGGAAGCGCTACCAAATCATACAAGTACTCCCCCTGGGACCGATTCCTGTAATCACTTTGTGCTTGGAAATAAGATTCAGATTCAACAAAGCGTATATCACAAGAAATAAAAATCTTTGTAGATGCCAAGTCGTAACATATGTACCCTTTCTTTGTGGAAGAATACCCAAAAAATGCACACCGATTTGATCGAGCATCCAACTTATCACGATGGATAGCTTGTTGGTGCACATAACAGACACAACCAAATACCCGCAAATGAGATATGTCAGGCTTCCGATTCTTCAAGACTTCCAATGGTGACTGAAAATTGATTACTCGACTAGGAAGTCGATTAATCAAATATGTTGCAGTCAAAACTCCATGGGACCAATATCTTTTTGGAACATTCATTTGAAACATGAGAGCTCTTGCGGTCTCTAAAATGTGCCGGTTTTTTCTCTCTGCCACCCCATTTTGTTGTGGTGTTCCCACACAACTAGTTTGGTGAATAATACCTTGGCTGCGAATATATTTAGAGAAAGGTCCTTTGGTATATTCTGTACCATTATTAGACCTAAAAACCTTAACTTTGGCATTGAATTGAGTAATCACCATATTATGAAAATCTTTGAAAACAGATAACACCTCAGTTTTTTATTTTAGCAAGTATAACCATGTAGCACGAGATCGATCATTAATAAATAACACAAAATATTTATATCCATCATATGAATCAATTGGAGTAGGACCCCATAAATCAAAATGAATCAGTTTAAAAGACTCAACAGACGTAAACAAAGAGCTAACGAATGGTAAACAAGTTTGTTTAGAAAATTGACAGACATCACACACACTAGATTCAATCGAAATAGAAGGGAAAAGTCTCGCTAAGACATGATTGGAAGGATGTCCAAGTCTTTTATGTAAGATGTGACTTTCCACCAGGCCGTTGGTATAACATGCCTTATCAGTGAGATTTAGCAAGTATAATCCATGAGAATAAGTTCCTTCACCAATCATCTTCTTCGACACTCGATCCTGAAAGATGACAGAAGTAGGAGAGAAAATAGCATCACAGTTCAAAGAATTAGTAATTTTCCCAACAGAAAGGAGTTGTGTCATGCCCCGAACTCGGAAACCGGGCTCACAAAATTCCCGATCGCCGAATCCGGCACCGACAGCCTCCGTAGAACCCCATTCTCGGACCCCGACACCCATTCACCAGGTTCCGATCTTGGGAGACTACAAGGAGGGTTTCAAATCATCAGTCTGAATCATAATGAGCATTACAAAAGGCATAACCCACAAACAATAACCACAAGAACACCACCACAAAATCCACTATGATCAAAAACTTTTGAGTACAATGCGATAGAAAGGGAAAATACAATGTAACAAAAGAAACAAAACTCCAGAAGCTCAGCTGCACGCTCCAACTACAACGAGACTATGGCTGCGACTGCGTCCTGGCGTCACCTGCACGCATCAATCGTGCATAAGCTTATAGAAAGCTTAGAGGGTGGTGTGAGTATGTGCGCAATATAAGCGTGCTCAAAATGTAAGGTCAGAGTGATGCAGAATCATGGTAATGAGCACATGAATGCAATCAGCCGTACCAAGGCTAGGTGGTGCAAGATATGAATGCTATCGGCCATAACAGGGCTATGCGATGCGAGATGCAACTCAAGCATGCCAAACCTCATCATGGATCAGTACAGTTCTCATTCAGGATAATCACCGGGGTTCAATACACTCCAAATGGCACTGTCGCTCTCCTAGCCGCACAGTCCAAGTGAGCGTAAGAAACCTCACTATCCGCCTGACCAATAGTCTGCCAATACCTATCCGGCACGTCGATAGCGGACCCATTCGCGAGCTGGTCAAACTCAGCCTAGTATTGCCCCCTACCCTCGGGCGAGTAAGGCCACACTCCTTTCCAACCGACCACGACACAGTGGGAGACGCGGCCTCCTGGTATTCGGCCCTCGTGCGCTCGTATATCCACTCGGTCTCGACGTTGGAGTCATCCTCTGGTACCATCGGGTTTAGAAATTTTCACCCAGGGACATCTATGGTGCCCGTATGCTAGAATCAAATATTTTCGGTCTCCAATCCTGCCATCCACGATGTATCTGTGGAGGCTATGGCCCTGATGTCGCTAGGGCATATAGTAACTATAATCACACAAATGCAAGTGCATGAGTCACATTATCAGTCATGCAACAGTCCTGTATGTACCATGCACTTATATGGGGCAACTCCGCCTATCAGGGAGCCCATAAACAGTCTATCCAAAGGTATATGCTATGATCGGTCATTCCTCACATCAGGCATACATATGGTGCGAATGATCATGAATCATGCATCTATACTAAACATGTAATAAGAGATGGGTTCTAGGTATAATGGAGATGGGCCTAGACGGCCTACTTACCACAAGTTTGGGCCTATCAGTGGGCCTTAGGGAGAGCTATAATGCGGATATTTAACCAACATTATCAAGGTGGACGTCAAACCAGCATTGCTCCCAAGGCGTGGCCCGTTATAAGTGTCAATACATATGCTATGGTGGAGTCACACTATAAGGGACATTATGTTCATCCTATTGGGCCTTGACCCGTGGGCCTCCAGTACATCAAATGGGCCTCATAATACGAGCCTAGTACAAATCAAGGCGGGCCTCAACGAGGACCACTAATACATGAGGATGGGCCTCCATAATGGGCCTTAAATTATCTCCAAAACAGTTGAACAGTGGAATGAAACACATACATTATGATGGAGCCCACACTAATAGAGGGTGTGGTTTACAATACCTACATAAGTAGGGCCCACCAAAATGCTCATTTTCCACCCAGCCTAAGGCCCAATGTGATGTTTATTTTCCACCCAACTTAAGGCCCAACATAATGTTTATTTTCCACCCAACTGTTCATAAAGCTACCTGAACCAAGGTAGGGCCCACTGGAATGTTTATTTTCTACCCAACTTGGGCCCATTGTATTGTTTATCTGCCATCCAACTGTCCATGAGGTTGCTTGGGCCAGGTAAGGCCCACGGTAATATTTATTTTCTACCCACATTAATATATATTTGCCACGCATGTTTAAAGGGTCACATGTACCTGGGGTAGGGCCCACTGGACTGGAGCCCACTGAAATGTTTATTTCCAGCCAACCGGCCAGGCGGTCAGGGAGGGGCCCACCTTGATGTTTTTATTTTATTTTATTTTATTTATTTACGTATGTGTAAATATATATATATATATCACATGGACAGGGGGCCCACCGTGATGTGGTCCACAAATCCAGCCCGTTCATTATGTGTGCCCCACTTGGCTAAGGGTACAGACCAAGTTTCAACCGCATCCAAGTTTCAGGTAGGCCCCACCAAGTGTTTTTATATGCTTAGACATGTCTTTACATGATTTTAAATGGTATGGCCCACATGAGTTCCGTATAAGGCGGATTTTTGGGATGGACGGTTGGTCCATGGGGACCCATCAAATGCACGGTTTAGATGGTCGAACGGCATCAAGATGGGGCCCACAGCGGGGCCGAGACTGGCAGCCCGCCCGCTCGCTCGTCCGTCAGCGGCAGCGCAGCCGCAGGCGCTGCCTGCGTCTTCTGACGGCAACATTTTTCTTTTTTTTGAATAGCCGTTTTTCCGCAGTTTTTCCCAGGCGGGGCCCGCTTCAGAAAGATCCACACCAGCCATCAGTCCCTGTGGCTCGATACAAACCCATAGAGTCTAATATTGGGCTGTTTCAAATGTAACAGAGCATCAGGGAGTAGATCAAAGGTAGGAAACTTGTTTCCTATGGTATGGCCCGCTAAGGAAGGGGATCAACTTCATTTTTCGGCTCAACGCCTAAAATGAAATGAGGAACGACATGGACGGCTTGGATTTTGCATATACGTCAAGGTGGGGCCTGCATGAGTGGCCCACCACTCCCTCCTCTATGCTAGCTCGTTAGTACAGCCCATGCCAGCTTACACATCACTGTTTGCCAACGTCCAGCGTCCAGGGACGCTGGACGACATGCTTAAATACATAATATGGTGGGTCCCACGTAGATGTGGCCCACCAACATATATGCATAAAATATATATATAAATACATTGGGTCCATCCAAACAATGAATGGTGTGGATCATCACCTGCAATGGAGTGGGCCACTCCGTCTGATGTAGATGGACGGGGTAGATGTAGCACATATTGGTGGGATCCACACCATTACAAAGAAAGAGAGAAGGAGAGAGATAGAGGGAGATATACGGTGAAATAGAGGAACCCCGCCACTATGGGCCCTCTTGATTAAATCACATACATCCAAATGGGTCCCACCAACAAGTGGGCCCTAAAATTTAAAATAATGGCAAAACACCCACCTTATCTTCCTTTTCCTTGCTCCCTTGGACTCCTTAGCTCCTTACCTTCACTTTTAATGGAGGTTGATGAAAGATGAATGGTTGAGATTGGAGATGAGAGGGTGTAGATGGAAGATGGAAGGTGGACCACACTTGTGGTTTGGGAGAGAAGTGTTGGACGTGAGAGGCTTGGTTGCTTGGAGAGATTTTGAGAAAATGAGAGAGAAAATGAGAGGATGGGAGTGATATGAGGTGATGGAGTGATGGGTGTAATTAATGAAGCATGAGTTTGTTTGAAAAGTGGGTAAAAGAGGGATGGGTGAAGAGAGAGAGAGTTGACTTTGTGGAGAAAGAGGGATGGGTTGTTGTACTTGAGATAAGGTTGCATTTAATGGTTGATTGATGGGATTAATTGTAGAGATTCCCTCGAAATCCGCAACGCGCGGTGTTTCTTCGGAATAAACGCTGATCGGCATCTTTTTGCCTGGGTATCGGTTCGGTGCGCAAGTCACGGCGTTGGAACCGCGGCGACGACAAGGTCGCTATGATACAACTTTCGGATCAGGCCGACGTCGGTGCGCGGGACCTGGCTTAGGATCGTTCGCAAGCACCGAATACGGTGCGAAGGTTGCCGAAATTTGACCGGAAGGACCGCGGAAGCTAACGGAACAGTACGGATTAGGACACGGGTCTTACAAGTTGGACTAGAAAAGACGGAACAACAAGGGCATCAGAAGTGGGACTGTTTGAAAAGAATTTAATTTTTTCACTCCCTAATATAGGAACTGTAATCCCATTAGCAACGAAAACATCATTCTTATCAGACTTAGGAATAAAATCATGCACATATGAAGGACTATTGGCCATATGATCAGTGGCTCTAGAAATCAAAAATCCAAGAATTAATTTTGGAAGATGAAGTGAGGTAAGCTTGCCAATTACCTGAAGCATGAGTAGAGGCAGAATGACCTTGTTCAAAAGACATGGACTTACTGATTTGTTGAAGAAGATGACTTAACTGATTCATTGAGATCGATGTATCGGCTTTTGCAACATGATCCTTCTTATTCTTGTCAAGGTTCAATTTGAGGTGAGGATATAATTCTCAACATCGATCCTTGGTGTGCCCATTTTTACCACAATGATCACAATGGTAAGGCTTTTTTCTGTCCTTATTTTGATAAGTATTTTTTCCTTTTTCACTACCAGAAGGTTTTCTTCTATCTTCTTTCTCAGCCAAAAGAGCATTCGATTCAACATTCTCAGATGAAGATTTTTGGTCAGAATTCATAATCTTCTTCTGAGTTTCTTCACGTTGAATAATAGCACAAACATTAGAAAAAGAAGGAAGCGTAGCATCCATAAGAATATTACTCCTGATATTTTCATATTCAGGCTTTAGGCTATTGAGCAATGAGAAACTTTTATCTTCTTCATCTCTTTTCAGAAGATTTTTCATATCAGTAGTATGTGGGCGATACATGTTCAATTCATCCCACATCCTTTTTAGATTCCCAAGATGTTCGCTGAACATTTTTTGGCCTTATTGTGCTTTAGCAATCTCAAGTTTAAGTTCAAAAATGCGAGCGACATTATTTTGACTGCTATATAAATCTGCTATTGAATCCCACAACTCTTTTATAGATTCAGAGAAGGTAAAAATTCTAGCAATATGGGGTTCCATCGAATTAAGAATCCAAGATCTGACAAGTTGATCAGTGAAGATCCAATCTTCATATCCTGTATCAGTAGATGCAGGGCAAACTTTCGTTCCATTGATGAAACCCAACTTTTTCTTACCACCAAGAGATAAGGTTACAGCCCTTGACCAAGGTACATAGTAATACCATTCAAGACGACTGATGAAAGCTTCCAACTAGGATTTGCATCCGATTCACCCATTGATAAATGAGAAAGGATCAGAACAAAAAACAGAGAGATAAAGTATGCAAAATTCTGCAGAAAATGAAAAAAGGAGGCAGCACGTTTCCTTCTTTCTTAATGATGAATTAGATCACAACTGCACAAGATCTTCCACTCTGATACCATATAGCAAAGAAGAAATAATATAGCAAGAAGAAAATACACACGGATTTATGTGCTTCAGCCGCCAGTGTAGCGATCCTACGTGCATGGGAGAAGAGGATGGGAGATATTCTTATTCATGGTGACAATGGAGATTACAACCACTATATAATGACCATGGATATAGGATGCTAATAATGGAGCAACCTATTTTAGCAAAAATACAACTGCAGAGAATAAATTAATCCATAAATAGAAAAAAATCCACCATAAATCTCTCTTCTCCACCAATAGGATCGATCCAAGTCAAGTGACCTGGACATGGTCTTAGATTGAATTGAGTCCGGGTTAGGCCATTCCCATTTCGGATCGGATCGAGTTGGGCCCAATCCGATCTGACTCAGACCGATGCCCAGCTCTACTTGTCAGGAAAGCTGTTAATGTTGTTTTTTTTTTTTTTTTTAATTATTTTTATTTTTAATGACATTTGCAATATGGTAATTGACCGCCTCTCATATTCACATATTTGAAATCCAAACTGTTCACTAAACTCAGTATCAAGGAAAACCCGTTCTGATGAAATTTCAGGTCCATTGGACGTGGGTCCGAATTTTCATTGTGGGGCCTGACATTGTTGTAATAATAGCAAGTTAGCAACTTCTCAATGCTTGTCTTTTATCACGATATATCTTCTCCTACGGTTCCAAATGATAATTAATCTTGAATATAGGGTTCGTACGCCAGCTTCTACGTGGCGCCTGGTTTCCACTGTGCAATGGCACATGCCAGAGATCTGGGCCATTGATTAGTTAGAAGTGTCTGTCAGCATATCATGGAAGAAAAATAACGTGAGTCTACTAATCAGAAAGGTCAAATTTGCATTGAAAAAAAAACCATTAATTGGAGAGAGAGAACAAAAAAATAAAAAATCCGAGTTAAAATTCAACATGCACGGGTGCCTCGTTCCATAACACGTGGCCTATAATGTTGGGAAGAACGTAAATCACGCATATAGCCTCTAAGGTTGCACCATGTGCCCTGCTTGAGTTTTTGGTCTGACTTGATTTTGTGGTGCCGATTCTTCTTAGTAAGGCGGACATGATGAACGGGTTGGATGGAATATAGTGTTGGACCCCACATGTGGACCTATAGTTGGCATTGAATTGTTCTCGGTGATGTGGACCACATGATCTGTGTATCTGATGTAGAGCGGGTTGTAGGCACTTTCATGACAAAGACGGACCGAGAAGGGCTGATTGGAGGTGGAAATGAACCCAACTATCAGAACCTTAAATCAGTAGTATCTCACAAATTGGGATGAGTTTTTTGGCATATTATATATGATTTTGACGTAGGAGTTACTTAAGCCAATCAACCCACTAAGTTAGATTGCCCATGTTAGATTTGTGAGATTTCATTAGATCAACCATCTAAAGTCTCATTTAGTTTCATTTTTACTATAGATTGGCTATTTAAAGTCTCGTTTAATTAGTTTCATTTTTACTATAAGTTGTAAGTTTTAGTTCAATTATAACTTTTGATCTTTGAGTTGTAGAAGTCGTGCCAACATGAAAATGACTTAGAAAAGTTAGGAAAATAATATGACTGAGCTAAATTGGACACTTACTATTTTTTGTCCGAAACCACAAAATCCAGTAGGATTAGAGATAGTTTATAAATAATAGGTTTTAAGTCACATTTTTAGGGTGTTTGAGTTGGAGTCTAAATATAAAACTTCGTCTTAAGTTTAGGTTTGAGTTACTTAAATGAGTTGTAATTTTATTTATTTTTATCATCAATCTTAATTATTTTGACTTTATTATGAATTATTGTTGTGAAGCACTTTAATGAGTCCAGAGAACTCCGTTGATTCAAGAGTAATTACGCCCGTGATCGACCTAGCTCAGTGGAACCCACAGTGCTTGGTCGCTGTGCAGGATTCCCTTTCCATTTTCTATATTAACGTATGCAAGGTACCTGGCCTCAGCAAAAAGTCCACTGAGTCACGAGAGAACGTGATGATCTTGGTGCCCATGGGTCCATGAATCATACCATTGATTTGATGGGACAATGGATGGAGATTGTTCCAAACATCTCCCAACAATGTTCGTGGTATCCTTCGATCCAAAGGCTAGGATGTTTCAGCTGAGAGTTTTTCGTTGAATCCTTTGGTCCAACATGGGTTCCAATCACCAACCATGGGCCCCACAATGAAGAAATCCTGTGCCTTTACAAAAATTTCTAGTAATATTAATCCTAAGCATCTGATCGTGTACCATTGAAGGTCGACCACAAAAGAAAAAAGACAGTGACAGTGCAAATTCATTTGTAAAATTAAAGACCATCTGATGAACAGTCTCGTTCCACGTGTATGGCTTTGGATGAAGCTACAGGAGTTTTCTATGTGTCAGTTGTGGACAGTAAGTCAAGTCCTTATTTTACTATAGAGAAATAGGAAAAAGGAAAAGTAAGCCGGAAAGAAGGTTAGGTTAGTGAAAGTGAAACTCTTGCCTTTTATAAAGGAGGGGCTGGTCAACCCCCTTTGGTGGGAGATCTTGAAAGATGAAACCATGGGCCATGACCCACTTCAAAAAAAGCACCTTCCCATTTCAAACCCTTTTCCATATTGCAAGCTACAAAGACTTCCATGATACTATCATATGCTTTCCTGTTCCATTATTTTCGTAGCTTTGCACGTCAACCTTAACCTAAAACGACATCTGTGGGCCCACTGTGACTTGTGCATGACATCCAATCGGTCCATCATGTAGGCCTCCTCAGGTTATCTTTAGCAACAGAATTCGGGCTGCTATAGAGCTCAGGCGGTCGCACACCACGGGAAGAACTGTGATAGCGACGTGCATCATTAAAAACCTTCCATATTTTGTGTGGGATCCAACATGCCTTTCAGATGCCATCCACGGTATTCTAAAGGTGTGCCCCACCAGAATGAATGGACACCCAAAAATCATTTGGCACACACCATGTGATTAGAAGTTTTAAGCATGACTTTACATGGTGTGGCCCACCTGTTTTGGATCGGCCTGCTTGTTTTTGTTGCCAATGAGAACATGAGGGCAGCCACAGATGATGGATAGATTAGATGTCATTTGCAGCAAATGGTGGACCCCACTAACACTGTTTTTATAAATAGGTCCAATCAATCATTTGACCCATGTGTTTATTAGGGCACATCACTTAGTTCTAGATGATCACTTTTATTAGACAATCCTAACCATCCCATATCAATGGTTGTGAATACAGATGGATCAGATCATATATTCGGCGTGACTCTTGCATGCTAACCATTAAAGTATTCTGGACCTAATAGACAGTCTGGATCCCTCTGATTGGACTGTCCAACTGTCCTGATGTAACAAGAAGCGCATCAATTCTAATGTTTTACGATCTTAAGCTAAATCATTGGTTTTCAGAAAATTGTATTAATCTTACAGAAGTATATATATATTTTTGATAGAGGTGGGCCATCTTTAGGGACCGTCAGGATGAGAAGACTAACATATTTCATCAGCACGGTGAAGGTTAACAATTCCCTTTGATACCGTGGATGGATGCTAGGGATCGAGTTACTTGAAAAATACTTAAAACTTGCGTACGTGTCATACAAGTAATTCGAATTGAACGGTCTAATTTACATGTCCCATTTTAAATGTATCATGAACTACGTATCCTTTGAGAACTTGCATACGTATCATTTGATTATCTTATTAACAAATTGCTGGACATTTATTGGAGGGTTAAAAATGAAAAATATTCAACGGTCTTATTTCATCAAATAAGTGTATTTTGATAAGTGGTTGGGATTGCTCAACCAATGTGGTTTCCGTATGTGGGTTCCCAATTTCGTCAGGTTTAATGCGAATCAATGTTTGTCACGTGTACAATTTCAAGTGCATGCGTATCAAGGGTCATGCGCTGCCAGAGTATCAAATAACTCCCCTTCTTTAAACATGCATTCTAAGATTCAACGGCTGGATTAAGATGTAGTTGTGGCCATATGCAACACATCCTCTATACACGTTACAAACATGCAGGGAATCCAAACCTTTCTTCCAAATGTCCAAATGGACGGTCAGGAAGAAAGTGGTACACGGTCCAAAATTCATAGGGCGAGATCACATGGTAGAATCAACCAATCAGAGTGGCCCACGTTCTGAACACTCCAAATTGGTGTACACGTGTCAAATACGGTGCAATTCATGACAAAGGGAAGTAAGAGATTAGAAGAAAAACATAAAAATTAAGCACTAATCCTTCTTTAATCAAAGATTAAACATAGATACCAAACACATGACACGTGTAAGCGATGCATTCGCAGCAGTGTTACAAAAGACATCTCTTACCCTTACCGTTACCGGCCAGAACCGTGAATGCGTCTCTTACAACCCATGTTTACAACAGAATACCCAAACGTCAAAATAAAAAAAGCACAAGGACAAAAAAGTTCAACAAAAAAAAAAAAAACAAAGAGAAGAAAATAAAACGTTTCGTCTTCGAAACTAAAATCGGACCGTCTACCCTCGATTCCCCGCAATGCAATGTCGCTCTCCCAATTCTCTCCACAGAAAGAGAATGCAGGAGAGCGCAACTGCAGAGCTTTCTTTTTTCTTCTGCCCTCGAAGTTCACATATATTTACAAAACTGCCATCCTTCGGCGCCTTCCTTTGTATCCGCCTCCCGAGTCAACGAACTTTCGCCGGTAAACCATCGTGACCATCTTCGGAAAATCTGACGCGAGCTCTCTCTCTCTCTCTACTCTCTGTGGGAAGGGGGTAGGGCTCAAATGAGCCGGCGGGTGGGAGTGACTTCTGTTGGGAGAGGAGAGGGAACATGCATTGGAGTATTTAAAGGCGAGTTTTGCTGCTTTTTGGACTTTTGCGTATGGATTTTGTTTTTCAGGATTCTTGGTCCGCTCTTGTAAGGGCATGTTTGTGGGAAATGCAAATCCCACTCGCTCGTTTTTCAAGGCTCTTTGGAGTTTGAATATTCAGAATAAAATAAAAAGTTAGATACTCTGCCAGAGTCTAATGGTTGATGCGCAGGCATATAGATATTACATACTAGTTGCGTATGTAATATAAAATAAAATTTCCAAAGTATGGGTCCCAGTTTAGATTTATGATGAATAAAAAAATTATGCTTATTTGATTACCTAATCATCAGATTTGTAAAAGTATATTATTGGACGGTTGAGATTAATAATAGTCAATTGGTCCTTTCTTAACAAACAAGTATCCAGAAATCAGAGGCTACGATTGCTCGACTAATATGATCCTACGTCTATGATTTATTATATCTAATTTGAATTAGCATAGGGCACATGTACAATTTCTTGGCGCCTGTAGTCTGCTCGAGTATCGAGTACCCTCCTTTTCACGTGTGTGAGAAAAATAGCAGAAAGGTTCAAGCGCATCTTGTATGTATTTGTAGTTTAATGCAACGGGAGAATTTTGATACTCTGGGTGAGTGTAATGGATGATACGCAGGCACTAAGAAATTAGTTAGAAATTGTGTATGTGGCGATCATGTATTCCAAATTATAGATGCAATTTTGAGTTATTGTGGATAAAAAACTATATATGCTCATTTGATTATCTGACTATCTGATTGGTGGACATTTATTGGACGGTTAAAAATTAAAAGAAAAATCCAGTGGTCCTATTTTCATGAACCAAGTGCACGAATCAGAAGCTAGGATTGTTTAATCAATCTGATGCTGTGATTGTGATTTAGAGATAGTGGGTCCACAGTTTAGCTGATTTGACTTGAGTTAATCTGAGTCCACGTGTACGAGTTCTGAGTGCCTGCGTATCAAGCATCATAGGCAACCTGAGTATTTTATAAGTCCTCTTAATATAAACAGCCTCACCTGGCTTGGCTCGATACAAAAGTACGTGGGGTCTTTTTCTAACGTGCACCATGCTGGTGAACTATGTTGACATTCACCAGTTAATTATTCAACCATCCAGACCGTTCAAGATATAGTTCGCTCTCGTGATGGATGTTAATAAGCGTTGTAAACTTGTCGATTGATCAAACAGTTAGGATAATCAAACGATGTCCTTCCAGAGATATTCAGACCGTTGGATGGATTGTTGACCGAACTCTTGGATGGGCCACATTCCCAAAAATAACATTAATAACATCATCATCTAACCCTTACGATGATTTCATTATCCAAATTCACAAGAATTTTATTGTAGAACGTTAATCATCACCAAAAAGCAAGTGGGGTACCGAACTAGGGTGAATGTTAACATAGTTCACCAACATGGCGTATGTTAGATAACCTTGTGGGAAATAAGGCGGTGGATGTCATGTGGCTCCATTTGAAGAGATTTTAACACATAGCCCCCCCCTCTATCTCTCTCTCTCCTGTCTTATTATCAAAATTTTCTCTTTATTGTCTTATTATCAAAATTTTCTCTTTATTTTTATTTTCAGTATTCTCAGTTAACTCCTTTTATTTATTTATTTTATATAACTTTACATATCATCTGTGGTAATTAAAGTTCCACCGCCTGATCATGACAAAATAGTGATATAGCTGTTATGGTTGACTATTGACTGAAAAGATAAAAGATATTTTTACTCCCGTGCTTATATGAAGAGGAGAATGATGTTTTGCCCCCAGCACTGCCGTGTGAATAACGTTCGTGATTAGGTTTTGGTGCATGCATGAGCTAACATGCCATTGATCACGGCCTTGTGCCGCGCAAGGGAGCGGATTCAGTCAGGCCATGGTGCCACTGATGCTAGATGTTTGTCAGATATGGCCCACTAACTTTCAAAAAGTTGTTCAATTATATTTAACCAACCAATGAAATAATGCCACGTCAGAGCCTGATAAAATTCAGTGTTACCTTGACTTCACCACACACATGGTGGATGCATGATAAGAAATGAACAGCTCATAACATGGTTGCTGCCACTACCAAATGGTCCTTGACTGTTTATAAGTGCATAGATGGAACATGAATGTGAGATACTGATAAATCATATTGTGGGATCAAACATTGTCAAATAATGATATGGACTATCATATGATTGGAAGTCAATCCAAACCACTCATAACATGGCCCCACCACTATCAAATGGTCTAGACTGTCGTACTTGATCGAGTTGCTTGGATCTTGCAAACCTGGGCTACATATGGCCAGTTGATGAATGACTTAGATAGGGTAAAGGTGAAACATTCCACTTTAACTAGGGATTTGGAGAGATGGAGAAAGGATAAGGTAAAAGCGGGGTTAAAATGAAACATCATCTCAGGTGAAAAATGACATTAACAAATGACAGTTCGTTGAAACTAACCGTGAAAAGCACCGACGGAGTATTTCTCGACCAACGGTGGAAAGGGTAGGAGGTTAGGGAAGGATGTACTTGGAGTATTCATATAAATGAGACGGTGCTCCCGCAATCAGATTGCGTACTGTGTAACTAAGCACGCTTAGTATACTCATTAAACTCTGTGGGGCCCACCGTGATGTATGTGTCATCATATCCACGCCGGACATTTTTTCCAGATCATTTCAGGGCATGGTCCCAAAATTCAAGAATATCCAAAGCTCAACTGTACTAAAATACAGTAAACATTGTGAGCTGAACCTTTCAATGGTGGAAGTCATCATCCCTGCGGTGTGGTCCACTTACGCTCCTTTTATATTTCAATTTTGATCTCATCATCTAAAATGAGCTGAAACATTGGATGGACGGCGTGGATAAGTCACTTACATCTACGGTGTGCCCAACATTGTTTACTCACTTCGAGAAAAGGGTACCGAATTACTCATGAGTTAGTCAGTGCGCAATCCGCTGCATCCATATCCCAACTACTCAACCAGTAGCTGTGGACACCATAAGCACTCAATCGATGGACTTAAACGGATGGTTTAGATAAGCATACCTAACTTTATTCTATAGGATTGGTGATTATGGTCGTGATCAATTGCTGCGATCTTTGGCCTATGACATATCCAAGGTGGGGTCTCACTATTGGACGGTCTTGATGGATGTAACCGTGGCACCTTGAACGGTAGAGATGGGCCAGGTGGTGTCTTCTCATGCATTGGATAGGACCCGTGTCCTTGCTCTTTTTTTTTTTTTTTTTAACGCACGCACACACACCCCCACACACTCACGCCGGTGGTAGACTCTTAGGGTCTGTTTGGGCGGTGGGATTAGAAGGGATTAGGTGGGATGGGATTCATCTGGTCCTGTGCCAATTCCACTCCATATTTGGGAAGAATGGGAGAGCTTGGAATTACATTGAATGGAATTGCATTGGTCCCATGCCAATTTCACTCAATGTTTAGCAAGTTGTGTAGATCCCACCATGATGTGTGGGCTATATCCACACCGTCCACCCATTTATCGAGATTATTTTAAAGCATGGGCCAAAAAATCAAGTAAATCTAAAACTCAAGTGGACCCCACCATAGAAAGCAATAGGGATTGAATACTTACTGTTGAAAACTTCTTTAGGGCCACATAAGTTTTGGATCTACTTCATTTTTAGGCCCATGCAATAAAATGAGGTTACAAAACAAACGAATGGTTTAGATATAACACGTGTGTTATTCTTAGTAATTTCAAATGATGGTGGGTATATTCATTCAATATACTACCATATTATCAACAAAGCATGGCATTAATTTTATCCCATGGTATTCAAGGACAATCCCAACCATGGATAATAGTTATGTTTTTTGAATCCCATCCCATCGAATCCCTTCTAATCCCACCACCCAAACAAGCCCTTAGGGGCCGTTTGGCACCATGGATTGGAGGGGATTGGAGAGAATTAGAAGGGCTCTCAAACCCCAATGGTTGTTTGGCAGCATAAAGCAACTGGGGATTGCCAATCCAGGGGGTTTCGAATCCCCTATTTGAGGGGGTTTGTAATCCAAGGTGAGAGCTTGGATTACACCTAAAATCATTTGAATAGTTGCAGGTATAAATGTATGTCACTGTACACTATCATTCTACTGGGCACATGGCCCACTAACGATGATCAGCACTGTCCAAACATTGTTCATGTAGATCAGCACCGTCCAAATATTGTCCAGCACCGTCCAAACATTGTCCATATCAATCAACGATTAAATATCCCATGGTATTCAAGGACAATCCCAACCATGGATAATAGTTATGTTTTTTGAATCCCATCCCATCGAATCCCTTCTAATCCCACCACCCAAACAGACCCTTATTCTTACTGCTGCAGTAGACTCCCAGGAGTTTCAACACCTGGTTGAAGGTTCAAGTACCCATAAGTGGTGAAATTCCAGTACGTCGTTAGTGTGTTGTCGTGTGCGTGCGTGTGTTTGAAGGAAGGAAGGAAAAAAAAAAAAAAAAAAATAGAAAACAAAGGAAAAAGAAAAAAAAGAATAGTACCTTTTGTAATCTTATGAAAAGAATCACGCAAAGCTGTAGCCAACTTACGGATCCCTTGAACACGAAGACATGGCCGCCACCCTTTCACACCACGATTAGACATTGGCATGCGTAGGAATATGGTAACAGTTAGATCATAATCTAGTGTTTAACGATTTAGAGGGCCCACCACGTGCGTTCATACACCTCATGGGTGGTTTTTCTGACCGTTGGATCACACGCGGCATAGTGATGTACTGATCAGGCCCGTCAAGTCATAGATATTATACGATCAGATCCATCACTTCTTTTTCACTTTCCCGTAATTAGTGTTAGACCTTATTTTCAACAGTCATTTTGAAGTCCAACGATCAGATAGTTTGGATCATCCAATCTAAGCACGTTTTGAACCACTTACCATCCAGTACAGGTTTAACTAGATGGACGGTTCCAAAGATACGTTATCATGTCACGTGTAATGTACAGATATGAATGTATTATATTCCCGTACTCCTGCCTATACCGTATCATCTCCCAGTAGCCAGCATTAGGCGTTAGCAGTATAATCCTTTATTACGTCAGGATAACGCTTCAGTAACGTCAGATAGCAGCGTTCTGGCTACTCGAGAGAAGTAGCCATCAGAAATCTAATCTCAACAAAAGTGTGATGTCGTGTATGTGCGAAATCCGAGCCGTTCATCAAGCAGACCATATCTTTTAGGTCATCAGGTGTGACCTACCTTATGACTGGACGGGCAGGATTTCTGGGCCATGGCACTTGGTAAGGCCCGAGAGATGAACGGCCAGAATATCTACCACACTTTCGGCACGTGTGATAGATCTGTCAATGTAAAATAGCTACAAAATCCTCACATATATCCATACAAGAATGTCACGAAATGAAAGGTGGTGCGCATTTAACACCCCCGCATCCGCTATGATAAGCCATAAAATAATCAATCATTAGCCACTCAACGGCCCTTCTCAGGAGGGAGGCGGATGGCCTGCAGCGCCCTGCCGCATGACAGTACTGCAGCACTAAGTTCTGTGGGACCCATCTTGATGTATGTGATATATCCCTGCCGTCCATCCGTTTTAGCAGATAATTTTAAAACATGAGAAGTAAAACAATGCATAAAAATGTCAAGTGAACCACACCAAAGGAAAAAGTGGAGATTGAATACCCATCATTAAAACTTTTGTGAGGCCACAGACGTTTTAGATCAATCTGATATTTCTTTTTCCATTTCATCCAGGTCGAAGTGACCTTATGAACAGGTTGGATGGAAAATAAACATCCCGGTGAGCCCTAGGAAGGTTTCAACGGTTTCCGTCAACTATTTCTATTACTGTGGTCCTCTTGCGGATTGGATCTACCTCATTTTGGAACATATTCCCTAAACTAAGCTGAAGAAACGGATGGACGGCGTGGATATAATACATATATCATGGCGGGCTCCACAGAGCTTAGTGCTGTAGGGGCCCTTTCAGCCCCGCGGACGCAAACGAGCGCTACAATCAATCCGCGTCCCCTTCCCCATTCCCACACTCACGTCGATATCCGCCCTGTGCCACGTGTCAGGATCCTGTCTGCCCAGCCCCGACACGGTGCGGCGCGTGTGCCTCGAATGGTTCCCATGTGGCTCACGAGGCCCCCACCGAGGGCGCATTTTAGCGTTTCAGGCACTTTCCTAAAATCCTCCTTCCAACGGCTTCGAATGAGGCTGTCCACGTCACCGAACAGTTGCGTGTTGACGAACTAGTTGCTCGGCGGTGGCACGCCTGAGCATTGGATCCCGTTCCAGCAGCTTTTGGAAGTGGACTTTGGTCCGTCGAGCGTGGTTAGGAGACCATCTATACCCTCCTCTCTTTGTGAAAGTTGGACCGTGTACAGTGATCAGCACCGTTCACTAGTGGGATCTATCATGGATGGACCATGACGCAAAGATAACCATCTAATGTGTTTCTTGCACAAATGAATGGATGAACCTAGTTCATACAAGTGGGTCCACTGTAGAACAATCAAAACCGTTGATCTGAAAGTCCTTACGGTGCATAAACCATGCTCTGGATGTGTCACCATTGGGGTGTCTTGATATTTCAATCGTGATCCGAAAACGATGGTTAAGCAAACAGCAGTGCATTAGGTCATAGTTAGTGGTAATAAGGCCAAGGTTGGGCAGCTAGGATCTTCTAATCTAGATGATTCTGGTGGATCAATGGCTTGGATAATCGAAATATGAACCTCATTGGTACTTTGATGGAGAAGCATAGATGGGTTTTTGTACAGCGCGAAGGACAAACAACAATGTCCTCCTTTTTCCCTCGTCGATTTGTGGGCGACTGTGTTAGTGGGCTGGCTACCAACCACTTGGAAATGGAGAGACAGTGGGGCCCATCTGATTGCGAGGGTCTTTTCATATACACGCTTTTGGAGATTTGGGTATTGGGTGCTCTGGGATTCGAGTCATATCCACCGTAAAACGGGGGAAGGATGGGACCGTCAGCTTGAAATGATTGGATAATCTTAGCCCTAGATTGCGTGGCACGTAGACTTTGGTCGTGGGTCCCTGTCTTTAGTTTGGTGGTTTTTGTCCCCTTTGATGTCCTGGATTCTATTGAGGCATTATCACTTGTGTCATTGTACGATGCTATTTTGTTTCGGTCCGTACACATTGTCAACTTGTGATCAGGACCTTTCGTTTTGTGGTCCACATCTTGGGTCGTCTACGTTGGAAAATTAGCCACCTTGGCTAATTATAGCCGTTGGATCGAGACGCCTGGATCTTCTTTTCTAGAAGTGCGCTTGCACTAATCAGATGGCTAGGATCATCTGTTTAATGATACGTGGCATATAGGCACTAGGCCTACTTTGTCACTGTTGGGGAAAAAACATGAAGTCCGGATACTCGATTATGGAATGGACCAACTCTATTGGCATTCCCCGAGAGTCCGAGGCAACGTGTTGGATCGAGACGAGACAAAGCCTAAAAGAGAGACTTAGCTTGGATTTCTGGGAAACGAATCCCGACCGAGACCTTAAGAGTCAGGAGTCGTAGGTAAAGTAAGACACATAAAGTTGGCTCAGTTAACAAGGCAGCAACGTCTAGAAGGGTCAATTAAGGCCCGAACGCTAGAAGTTACCTGATCGATTATAAAACCGACCCATATTAGGCCGGTTATAGTGTCGGCTATCGGATTGAGAAAGTATTTCGGCCATAAGCCGGTCCCGCTCCATCCGACAGGAGGCAAAAAGTTTTATCCTTCTAGCCAGCCGAGACTCGTCTGTTACTTGAGTCGGTTAAGGCCGAGACGAGCGAAGAAGGAACGGTGTAAGCTTAAATACCGTTCCGAAAATCTTGTAAAAGGATTCCCGATCCCGAGGATCTCGGGATCGGGAAGCATCCGTAAGCAGATTACAATCAAATCAAATCTCCAAATATTGGGGAAAAAATTCCTGTATGGCGGGATCCTCCTTCTCCTATAAATGGGAAACACCCCAAGGGCGAAAGGTACGTAAAAACTCTCCCAGAACCCCTCAATACTATAAGACCTAGAATCCTAGCTTGACTTTAGCATCGGAGGGTCTCCTGCTCTAGCCAGGGTCTCCTTTGTCTTCTTCCTGTGCAGGTACTCGAAGGTCTAAGGAGGGTGGACCAGATTTTTGCATCAACAATTTGGCGCAGTCTGTGGGAAACGATACAAAAAGTCGTTCTCCAGGCTCTATTCAAGTGAGCGTTAATGGCGAGAACTAGAAAGACTGGTCTTAACGAACCAAATGAAGCCGATGACGTTGGACCATCAGGTCCGGACGGGGCCTAGGGAGCCCAGAACCAACCTGACGATCAACAAGGTTCCGCGGTTGGTCTACAACATCTGCTGCAACTAGGAATACCTAGGGGAATCGAGGAAATGGACAGTTGGATCGGGAGGTCCAGGAACTCAAAGCCGATATAAAAGTTATGAAACAAATGTTGGAGCAGATGCACCGTCAACAGACTTAGCAACTTCAACAAGAACAGACAATGGATGTTCCGCAACAAGTTGCCGACCTTTAGCCCACTGCCTCGCGATCGCTTGCACAGCCGAGTCAGCCCCATGGGCCGTCCGAGCCAGCGTCCGTTCATTCCGCGACTGCCTCCCACTGATCTCTAACACGAGATAGATCGGAGGAAGCGCGGCTGGCCTCCCGTTGAAGGTGTGGCAGAAAGCAACGAGCCTTGGAAAGCTGACCTTCAGGACTTAAAAAAAGAAGTGCTAGAAGAGATGACAAACATGAGGCATAGTCGGGATGCATATTTAACCAGGACTGAAACAAAGGCGTCCCCGTTCATTAGTGAAGTGATGCAAGCTCGGTTGCCGGAAAGGTTTCGTCTCCCGCAGATTACGCCTTTCACAGGCAAAATCGGCCCAACTGAACACATTGAATGCTTTCGAACGTACATGGAACTGACGCCTTAGATGCTGTGATGTGCCGGGCTTTCTCCCTCACCTTAGCCGACGTAGCCCGACTTTGGTTTAAGTAGCTGAAACCAAAGTCCGTCAGCACGTTCGTAGAACTTAGCGATGCCTTCCTCACCAATTTCATTGGTGGGAAGAAGAAGTTGAAGCCCCTTGCGCATCTGAACAACATAATTCAGAAGGAGGGAGAGCTACTGAAAGATTACATCAAACGTTTCAACTTTTAATCACTCCAAGTTTGGAAACATTCAGAGGAGATGACACTCAATTCCATCATGCGAGGCATTTGGGATAAGCTGTTTCTAGCATCCCTAGACAAGAATCCGCCTGAGACTTTGACTGAATTCATGACTCGATCAGATAAATATGCGGACGCTGAGGAAACACGGAACTTGTGTGAGGCCGCCCAGAACGCAAAAATCCCAACCAAAGAGTCAGCCAAAAAGGAAGTTGACTCGGCCGAAGGAAAGAAGCGTAAGAACGACCGAACACGCGATGAATACAAGTAGGGCAAGCAACCCGATCGAAGGTTTTCTACATACACCCCGCTTAATAAACCTCAAGAGCAGGTGCTGATGGAAATCAAGAGTGAAAGATTTGTCAGTTGACCGAATAAGCTTCGGAGTAATCCGAACCGGTGGAATAAGGATAAATACTGCCACTACCATCATGATCATTGCCATAGTACGAGTGATTACTATCACTTGAAGGAAGAGATCGAAAGGCTTATCCATGAAGGCCTGCTCAGAGAACACATTAAAAGAACCGGGACAGTGGAAGAACGCTCGAGGGATAACCGACCCACGGAGAAAATTCGGACTATTGTTGGTGGTCCTCATGGCTGAGGCGACTCAAATAATGCTTGATAAAATCACGTAAGGAGCATCAATCGACCCGAGTCCGAGATCCTGATCATAGCTCGGCCTTCTAAGGAAAAGAAGAGAGAAAAATATTGTGTCTTATTCACTGATGAAGATGCTCGAGGCATTCATCATCCTCATGACGATGCATTAGTTATCACTCTAACTATCGTAAACCGAAGGGTATTCCGCATACTCGTCTATATAAGATCATCTGCTAATGTGCTATTCACTCAGGCATTCGACAAAATAAGTGTTGAACGATCGACCTTACGACCAGTGCATACCCCATTGATCTGATTCTCGGGCGGACAGATACTCCCAGAAGGTATCATCTCGCTACCACTTACTGTTGGAAACCCCTCGCATCAAGCGACAGTAATGGTCGACTTTCTGATAGTCGACCAATCGTCCGTTTATAATACGATACTTGGCCGACCCTCTCTGAGTCTCCTCCAAGCCGTGGTAGCTACATACCACCTCTCTATGAAATTTCCGACTGAGTCGGGAGTGAGAGTCATTAAAGGAGATCAGCAAGACGCAAGATGCTACTACGTAACAGCCGTGAAAGTCCCGATCGAGGTATCAATGATCGAGTCACTGGATCCTCGAGTCGAAACTCACGAACGAGGGCAACCGGTGGAAGACCTTGTTTCAATACCTTTGGTCGAGACCGACACATCTAATTACAAATTGACTCGTCTCTGCGATCGCCACTGAAAAACAACCTGATAGCCCTGCTCCGACGATACGCCGATGTGTTTGCATGGAGTCATGAAGACATGCCGGGAATCGATCCATCAGTAATCACTCACTGACTCAACATCGATCCGACCTACCGGCCGATTTGACAGAAGCGAAGTCCGCTCGGCCCTGAAAGGTACGCTATCACTGAAGAAGAGGTCAGCAAGCTTCTCAAAGCTAAATTCATAAAAGAGATAAACTACCTAGAATAGGTAGCCAATGTCGTACTTGTGAAGAAAGCCAATGGGAAGTGACGTGTCTATATTGACTATACCGACCTAAATAAAGCCTACCCAAAGGATAGTTTTCCTCTTTCAAGGATTGATCAGTTGGTGGATAGCACTGCGGGGCACGAACTTCTTAGTTTTATGGATGCTTATTCAGGGTACAATTAAATTTAATACATCAGTCTGATAAATCTAAGACCACCTTTGTCATCGACAAAGGTCTTTATTGTTACCGAGTGATGCCGTTTGGTTTGAAAAATGCTGGAGCAACTTATCGAAGATTAGTGAACAAAATCTTTGCTCGGTTGATCGGCCGAACCATGGAAGTGTACATTGACGACATGCTCGTCAAAAGTGTACACGCGGCCGACCATATAGCCGACCTAGAAAAAATGTTCCTGATCTTACGCAAGTTCCAAATGAAGTTGAACATGAGCAAGTGTGCTTTTGGTGTGAGCTCTGGGAAGTTCCTCGGATTCCTAGTCAGCCAGCGAGGAATCGAGGCAAATTCAGAGAAAATTAAGGCATTACTTGATATAGAGTCTCCGAAAACTATAAAAGACGTACAAAAATTGACTGGACGAGTAGCGGCACTCAACCGTTTCTTCTCCCGAGCCACCAATAAATGTCTCCTGTTCTTCAAACAATTGAAGGGATGACAAATGGTGGATTGGACGGAATAGTATGAAGTAGCGTTCCAGCAATTAAAATCTTATCTCGGATCTCCGCCTCTCTTATCGAAACCTGAGCCAGGAGAAGTCCTGTTGTTGTATCTTGCGGTGTCCGAGGCAGCGGTCAGCTCGGCACTAATACGGGAGCACGAAGGAAAACAACTGCCGGTTTACTACGTCAGTAAAGCACTACTACTAGTAGAGACAAGATATCCACTTCTAGAAAAAGTGGCCTTGGTCCTAATAGTTTTCTCGCGGCGACTTCGGCCATACTTCCAAGCTCACACCATTGTCGTTATGACTGACCTCCCATCGCGTCAGATTCTACAGAAACCAGAAGCTTCAGGTCGACTTACGAAGTGGGCGATTGAACTCAGTAAATTCGATATTCAATTCAAGCTGAGAGTAGCAATCAAGGGGCAAGTCGTGGCCGACTTCATTGCTGAAGTGACACCACGAACAGATTCAATGACTTGGAATACTGAGCCTACTGAAGAATCGACGACTGCTTCTCCCGAGTACGCACCTGACCCAATCCCTTGGAAGCTGTATGTCGATGGCTCCTCCAACTCTAAGACAAGTGGGGCAGGAGTAGTGTTGGAAACACCCGATCAAATATACATGTAGTATGCCTTAAGACTTGGATTTTAAGTCTCGAATAATACAACAGAATATGAAGCGCTACTGCTCGGCCTCCGACTCAAGGCCAGTTTGGGCGTTACGCATCTCAATGTTTTCAGCGATTCACAATTGGTCGCCAATCAAGTCGCCGGTGTGTATCAAACACGTAAAGAGTAATTGAAAGCATACATAAAGAAAATCAAAGAGTTAATCGATGGATTCCAATAATGTATGGTTACTCGGATCCCTCGGACAGAAAACGCTAAAGCTGATCTATTAGCAAGACTTGCCTCAGCCGATGAGGACGACATACCTAGGTCCATTCCGATTGAGTACGTCGCCAAGCCGAGTATTGGTGAACCAGTTAGCTCGACCATGCATACAATTGATTCGGAACCCACTTGGCTCGACCCGATCATCCGATATCTCGACAATGGAGAGTTGCCCAAAGATTACGACGAGGCTCGACGATTAAAGATCCGAGCTTCTCGCTACACCATACTCAACAGGGTACTATACAAGAAAGGTTATTACGCTCCGTTGCTACGATGCCTAAATTCCAGTGAAGCCGACTACGTACTGCGGGAAATACATGAAGGAAGATGTGAAAATCATTCAGAATGATGATCACTCACGCATAAGGTTCTACGTCAGAGGTACTACTGGCTGACCATCCAGCACAACGCTCGTAAACTTATCCATAAATGCTAAAAATGCCAACGGTTTGCAGCCATTTCGAGGCAACCCCCGGAGGAGATGACTCCAATGACCGGTCTTTGGCCTTTCGTGCAGTGGGGAATTGATATTATCGGACCACTCCTCATGAGAAAAGGACAGACCAAGTTCACTATCGTAGTAGTGAACTACTTCACAAAGTGGGCTGAGGCTGAACCATTGGCAAAAATAACCGAGCAGAAGATTACATACTTCGTATGGAAGAACATTGTCTGCCGGTTCGGGATACCCCGGACCATTGTTACCGACAATGGGAAGCAGTTCGACAATAGGAGCTTTCGTGAGATGTGCGATAATCTCGGAATCAGAAATGTATACGCATCGCTCCATCATCCTCAGACAAACGGATAGGTTGAGGCGATCAATAAGATCATCAAATGACATCTCCGAACTAAGCTTGACTGAGCCAAATGAGCATGGGCCGAAGAACTCCCAAAGATACTGTGGGCATACCAAACCACGGTTCGAAGCGCCATAGGAGGAACTCCTTTCTCCCTCGCTTATGGCTCGGAAGTCGTTACCCCGGTCGAGATCGGGTTGCCCTCAGCCCGAATCAGTTTGTTTAATGAAGAGGATAATGAAAAACTCTTGGCCCTCGGACTTGACCTTGTGGGCGAGAAAGAGCTCGGTTACGAACTATGGTTCGGTAGCAACAAGTAGATCGGTTTTATAATGCCCGAGTCAAGATCAGGCGATTTCGAGTCGGGGACATGGTTCTCCGAAAAACGTTTCTCAACACCAAGGAAGTTGGTGTGGGTACACTGGGACCCAACTGGGAAGAACCTTATGTCGTCTCAAGCACCATCCGACCAGGAACATATCGATTGGAAGACTTAACCGGACAGTTGCTACCCCATCCGTGGAATTTCGAGCATCTAAAAGTTTACTATTCCTAGGTCAACCTAGCGAAACGTTCAAGGGGATTCAAAAATTGACAAGCATGTAAACTGAATCAAAATGAAAAAGAAAACCAAGTGTATTCGTTCATCAGAATATTTATTACATTGAGTTATATCATGCTTCAGCATTACATTGACAGAGTGAAAGGCTTAAAAACAAAAGGAAAGATTGGCCGTGACACGTAAGCATCTTCCTTGGTTGTGGATACTCTCGAACCTGCCCTGTAGCTCGGTCTGTCTGGAGAGCTGGTGTGAGTGTCAAAAATGAAGTTGATGATGGTACCAAAAGAAGTGGTTCAAACTCAGCTACCACTACTGGAAGCAACCTCAGGAGCTGCCTCGACCTCGACACCAGCCGCAACATCAGCAGATTCGATGGCCTCAGCCTTCGGTTCCTCGGAATCAGCAGCACCTTCCTCAAAGCCTCAGAGATTAAGGTCGGAAAAAGATTCCTACATCACATTGATACAAGCTACGTATTTGTTCTGAAACAAGCGATCCCTTTCTTCCTCAAACTCTTGGGATTCGAGAAAAGCCTGCACAACCCGATCCTTGGCCTCCTTAACCTCGTCGATGGCCTTCCGAATGGCTGCCTTAGCCTCACCCTTGGTCCGAGCCAACTTTTCCGCGCAAGAAGCATGAGCTTGACGGATTAGCCGACTCTCTTCTTGAGCCTGCATTAGTAGCGAAGCCACGCGAGCATACTTGGCTTTGGCATCAGCATTGGCCTTCCTAGCGAGTCCCAACTCGCCCGACAAAATTCCAGCCCGAGCTAAGGCAGCCTCGACTTTTGCTCTCACCTCAGCTACCTGCTTTTGAGCAGCAGTCAGATCCGAGCAGGCCTTAACCAAACAAGGGGCCAACTGCAAAAGAAAAACGTGAAGCTAGATTGAGTCACCAGTAGAAGAAATCACAAAAAAAGAGAGAGAAAAATGGCCGACGTTACCTTAAGAAGTATCTTCGCCACGTGACCAAGAGTTTGCAGCGAAGAAGCGTTGTAAAGACTAGTGAAGTCTCTCTCGCTCCCATGAGCGATAGCCCAAGGGATCATCCCCGATACGACTTGCTGGAAAGGCGAGGGCTCCTGTTGAGTCATCCTCCCTCCTGAAGTCTCCCCTCTTTACTCTTCTCTTAATTTCGAGACTCGCTCTGCAACAAGTCCCGACTCAGAAGCCACTTGAGACTCGGTAGGAGCCGCTCCTACCTCTTCCGCCCTCTCTTTGGGGTCAGAAAGCACGATGATGATCGAGATGATCGGAGTAGGGGTGACTGGGGCGGGTGACTCCTTAGCCTTCGGAACCGTCTTCGCCTTCTTTGAAGGCCGAGGCTCCGCTAGAAGCACCGACCTCGGAGGAGCCTTCACTTTTTACGCCGGTTTAAGAAAGGGCCGAGCTTCAGCCATCTTTGTATCAGATAAGTTAAAGAGTCAGGGAAAATCCAATAGAAACGCATCAGAATAAATAGAGGGTACCTGTCACGGCAGAGTCTAGGCCCGAGAGAAGAAGACGCTCTGGTTGAAGAAGAGCCTTCCAAGACCGATCCTCCGGACTTATCGCCCTCAGATCCTTAATCCGATCTAGAGCACCAGCTCCTAGCTTCAACCTTCTCTTGCGGATATCTGCAAAACGCGTTCAGTCAGACTCAAGAATGTCAAAACAAAAAAGATACGGAGAAAGGAAATGCCGAGTCACCTGCTTCAGAAAATGCCCGGGGAACACGAGACTCGAAGAGACCAGGCTCAGCAGTCTCCCAACGACCGCATGCCTAAAACCACCTCTATCTCCAGTGTTTGTTGGGGGTAGGAGGGTCGATTATCAAAGGACCGCCCTTGTTCCACCAAGTATATAAGAAGTACCAGCTGGGTTGTTGATGATTTGGCCGTACTTGGTACAGATAAAGGAACTTGTCCATAGTCAATGAGGGTTGCTCTGTCTCGGCCCACAACACTGAACATCTAAACAAGTTCCTCCACCCGTTCGGCACTATTTGCCCATGAGCGATTCAGAGTCGGGACAAAATCCCGAGCAACAGGTTGGAGGGGCAGACGTAAGCCACATTGCATTACGACTTGGAAAATTGTGACCATCCCAGTAGGAGGATGGTCAGGCAATTCACTTGGAAGGGGGAGACGAATAATAACTGAGTCGGGGGCATGATACCCGACTCGGATCCTTTCTAAATCCACTTCGGTTAAAACCGAAGGGATCGGACCCCTCTGATCATCTCCAACTTCTCCTCCCTCAGCAGCTTCTCCTTCTTCCTCTAACGACTCAACGACACTTGCTGACCTTCTAAGAGGAACCGATTCAGTGGTTTCTTCTAATTCCTCATCCTCTTCTTCCAAGTCATCCTCAGAAAAACGGGGGTTAGGTCTCCCAGGGGTAGTCACCAGAGACGCCCCTCCGCTGGAAGGACCTGCCGAAGCATGACGTTCCGTGGAAATTTCAGACGTTCTTTTAGAGAACCGGAAAGCTTCATTGACACTTATCGCCATCTCCGCCAACAATGAGGGCGATTCTGAGACATTCCAAAGATGTCCCGTTTCGTCCTCATCACCGGAAATCCCTTCACGGGAAATTAAAGAATGTGTTGCTATTAAAGAGTCGAAAAGGAAAGAGAAAAGAAAATTCACCGGAGAGGCGAAAAGCGCATAGTTAGGGAAGTAAAAAGGAGAAGGGCGAAAATAACGGAGGAAGTGGTGAAACGCGAAGACAGGCAGGAAGAAGAAGAAAGGAAGAAGAGAAAACGGAAAGGGAAAGCACGCACGAAAATGGAAAAAAATCCCGCTCTCCCCTTTTATATCCGAGTCACGTGGCAACGACATTTAAGGAGAAGTCGAATCGATGCCTGCTTCTACTCCCCCGCCCGACACGTGGCGCACGCCGACAGACGTAAGTAACGCCCTCGCCATGCGTTTGATGCCCATAAGCGGACGAAATGTTCTGAGTCTCTCCTTTAGGCTTTGTCTCGTATCGATCCAACACGTTCCCTCGGACTCTCGGGGAGTGCTAATAGAGTTGGTTCATTTCATAATCGGGTATCCGGACTTCATGTTTTTTCCTCAACAGTAAGCCCCCTACTCCTTGTGTTAGCTATGTCGACACTAAGGAGTAATGGATTTTTAAGTCGGTGTACCCTGAAGACCGAGGTTATGATGGGGCATTTAATGCTTCTTGTGTCGTTTTTAACTGGCGTTGGTTCGGTCCTCGAGGTCGCACGAGTTGGCTCAGTTAACGAGGCAACAACGTCTAGAAGGGTCGGTTAAGATTCGAACGCTAGAAGTCACTTGACCGATTATAAAACCGACCCATATTAGGCCGATTATAGTGTCGGCTATCGGATTGAGAAAGTATTTCGGCCATAAGTCGGTCCTGCTCCGTCCGACAGGAGGCAAAAAGCTTTATCCTTGCAGCCAGCTGAGACTCATCTGTTATTTGAGTCAGTTAAGGTCGAGCTGAGTGAGGAAGAATCAAATCTCCCGATCCAAAAATCTTGTGAAAGGATTCCCGATCCCGAGTATCTAGGGATCGGGAAGCATCCGTAAGCAGATTACAATCAAATCAAATCTCCTAATATTGGGGAAAGAATCCCTGTACAGCGAGATCCTCCTTCTCCTGTAAATGGGAGACACTCTAAGGGTGAAAGGTATGCAAAAACTCTCCCAGAATCTCTTAATAATATAAGACCCAGATTCCTAGCCTGACTTTAGCATCGGAGGGTCCCTTGCTCTAGCCAGGGTCTCCTTTGTCTTCTTCTTGTGTAGGTATTCGAAAGTCTAAGGAGGGTGGACCAGATTTTTGCACCAATAGTCACTGCCACGTGTCGTAGGACAATATCGTAGCATGTATAATGCATTAATGCTGGTGGGCCCAGCAGCATAAAATGGAACTCCATTCAGTTCGCCCAAGGGGAGTTATTTGATACTCTTGCATATAGTTATGGTTAATACGCAGGCACTCAGAGAACGTATACTGGGGATAAATTAACTCCAATCAGACTGACCAAATTATGGGCCCCATTGTAGATAGGTCATCACAGAAAAAGAAATAAGAAAAAAAAATCAGATTGGTTTTACATCTTTACCTCTCGTTCACGGATTCCGAGCACGTTATGTCTGTATGTACCGCTGGCCGTTTTTCATGTCAACCATCCAATCAATGTCAACCAATCGACTAATTTAGAATCATTTTTGGTTTTGGATGCATCTAGAGGGTGGCTCACTTTTTGGACGGCTTCATTTAAGATACTGGTATTCCAGGTACAAATTTTCACTAAGCAGTGTATCAACTACCATAAGCTGCCAGAGTACCATATTTTGTCTCGGACGCAGATTGCCTGTGCCCCCTATGGGAAGTTTCTTTAGTCGAAAGCTACGTGGGATCCACAAAGATGCCCTGTGACAAATCCACTCCGTCGATGAGATTTTCAAGACCACAAAAGAGCGGAAGTCTAAAATTCAGACATATTCAAAACTCATTGGGCCACACCACATGAAACAGAGGGGATTGAACATTAACCATTGGAAACTTTGTGGGGGCAATATAAGTTTTGTATCAGAATGATAGTTGTGCCTACAGTTTATCTTGAGTGGTAGTAAGTTAGTAACCCTATGAATAGTTTCAATAGCATATAAGTATCATGGTCGGCTTCAAGAAATTTTCAATAGTGGACATTTCCGTTCCTTCTGTTTCTTGTGGTGTGGCCCACATAAGCTTTGGGTCTGTTTGATTTTTAAATTCATGTCATATCGTGGTCTTGCAAAACTAATGGATGGAGTGGATTTGTCATGAACGCAGATTGCATCCTGCCCCTCCATCTTATAGGTCACGCCACTTCAACCCGATGTGAAAATGATCTGTATTAACTTGCTTGCTGTATTTTATTTTTTTTTACACGCACACGTACCCCCACACACTCACACTGTAGTGGAATTCCACCGCCACTTGCTTGTTGTGCGACTCTATTATATACCTTTCACTTTTAGGGCCTGTTTGGGCGGTGGGATTAGAAGGGATTAGGTGGGATGGGATTCATCTGGCCCTGTCCCAATTCCACTTCACGTTTGGGAAGAATTGAAAAAGCTTGGAATTACATTAAATGGAATTGCATTGGGTCCTGTCCCGATTTCACTCAATGTTAGCAAGTTATGCAGATCTCACCGTGATGTGTGGGTTATATCCACAGTACCGTCCACCCATTTATCGAGATTAGTTTAGAGCAGGGGCTAGAAAATCAGGTAAATCTAAAGCTCAAGTAAACCTTACCATAGAAAGCAACGGGGATTGAATACTTACTGTTGAAAACTTATTTGAGGCCACATAAGTTTTGAATCTACTTCATTTTTGGCCCATGCCATAAAATGAGGTTACAAAATAAATGAACGGTTTAGATATAACACGTGTGTTGTTCTCAATAATTTCAAATGATGGTAAGTATATCCATTCAATATACCACCGTATTACCAATAAAGCAGGGCATTAATCATATCCCATGGCAACAGGGGACATTTCTGATAATAATAATGTTTTTTGAATCCCATCCCGCCGAATCCCTTCTAATCCCACTGCCCAACCGGGCCCTTAATGTCAAATAAAAGTCACTGATAGAGAGAAAATCAAGTAAACGTAATTTGTTTTCTTGATGAACGTAAACTGAGATTGAAAATTTCAATGGTTTATTCTCAATTAATCATATGCCACGTATGCAACTTCTAAGCGCCTGCGTATCATCCAGGTACAACGGTATCTCAGAGGAGCCATGTTTTCTCGTTAGAGAATTTCCAAAGGCAGCATTACTCAAGTTGGATGAGCTTTGCTGATTCAACACGCACGTGGGAACCTTGCCAATCCACTTGCAGGTACACGTGTCAATACAGCACATATTCAAGGCCGGAGCATTTCAGCAGGTGGGCTACATTATTTAGATTATTTAAGGGCCGTTTGGCAACGTGGATTGGAGGGAATTTCAAGTCCCCTAGTTGTTTGGCAGTATAAAATAATCAGGGTTTTCAAACCCAATGGTTTTTAATCCCCTCCATGGGGTTTGTAATCCAGTGAGGGTTTAGATTATACCTGATATCATTTCAATAGTTGCAGGTCTAACATATGTGTCGTTATACACTACTATTTTATTGGGCACATGGCTCACTAACGATGATCAGCATCGTCCAAACATTATCCATGTAAATCAGCACCATCCAAACATTGTCCAGCACCGTCCAAACATTGTCCATGTAAATCAATGATTAAAAATCGTTGGTTAGTCACTCAGACATGATCTTGTGCTTGTGGCCCATTCGAGACTTGGAATTTTACCGTTTTCAAGCAAAGCATATATATCAGCGCGCTTATCATAACCATTGTGTTAAAAATTACATATTTCACTAATTAAAAATATTAAAGTTGACTTGTAATTAAATTCAAACACACATAAAATATACCATGAATAGGTACTTTTGGATTAAAGTTGATTCACACATGGCACACTTGGCATCCAGGGGGTTTCTAATCCCGAGGGTTCCAAATCCACGCTCCCAAACAGGCCCTTAGAACTCTAGTCGAAAAAATAAGTCATTTCACGCTTCAGGTGGGCCACATCACATCAAAATGGACACCTACAAAATGGATCTATCTGTTACTTTTATTTGTACATTGTGTCCCACATGACGACTGAAACGGTCTGTCCGCTGTTATTTCCGACCAGATGGAAAGCTCAGATCCCACACGTGTATTCCTCAATGGACGATCAGGGCTCCATGCGCGCGTGGAATTAACAAAACCTCAAAGTAGGATTAATATGGCCGGCAACGTGAACGAATGTCTGTCCACCGAGTAGCCATCAGAGGTGAGATGACTCCACTAATGCTAGGTGCGAGTCGACACGTCAACCTATCAATCAACATTGATTGGATGGTTTTTAAGTGGGGCCCACTCATGCTGTATTCGTTTTTCTTGGTGGACGCCAGGTCTTGACCCCGATCTCCCGAAATGTATGGAATCTTTATTTTCTTCAGTGATTTGACACCACTAAATTTCGGTGCTCAGTCAACTCTTGCAGCCGTTGGATCTCGGTTGGAAATTTGTTTAGTGTGGGCCCACAAATTGTATGGATTTTCAGGTGGTGGGGTCTACACCTTGGCCACCTCCAAATTCAAATTTTGAAGTCCCACAGAAATTCGGTGTGGTTGACTTGGAACATGGATCCTTCTTTTTTTAACCATTGGATCAGGTCCATCACGAGGAACCAAGACGTCTATATGATGGGGCTTACCGTGGGTGGGACACCCCAAAAGAATTCTTAGAAGGAGATTACATAAAAAAATATTTCAATCTAAGATTTTTATTCTTGAGATTTTTATTGCTAAATTAATCCTAATTTTGTATTTTACCAAATAAAGCCCTAAGAAATTCCCTGCCAGATGCTTTCCAAGGATGAAAGCACTAAATTTCTCTTATTTAGTTTTCTTCTTTAAAAGGCAGTGAAGTCTATACTTATGGGATGTGGTTTGGCTGGTGACCCATATAACGAAAATTGACACATGAGAATGAAGACTGAGATCCCACATCACACGGTGTTAATACTAGAGTGGGCAGAATCCGACCCGATTCGAACCAAACCGAAGGCCTAGATCAGTGCGGTCCGAGTAAGACCATTTGGATCCGATTACACATCGGATTGAGTTCAGATCGTGGTCGATTCGAACCGATCTGATCCAATTCGGTCGGGTACTATATAAGTAATACTTTTTATTTTCATTTTTTTACTACTCACCTCACTGGAACAAAACCCTAAATCCTCCATTCTCTTTCTTTACCCGAACTGCGCTGCACCCACCCATCTCTCCTTCTTTCTCTCCCCTCCCTCTTTCTCTCCTCCTTTCTCTCCTTCTTTCCCACCTCTCCTTCTTTCTCTCCTCCTTTCTTTCCCGATCTTGATTCAGCTCGACTGGATAGACTCAACTTGATCCGACTCGGTTCGGTTTCCCTGACCGAATCGGATTCGGTTCGGGTCAGGCCAACAAAGATTCGAATCGGATCAAGTCAACCCTGCTGGACTCGGTCGCGGATCGAATTGAGTTCAGGTCAGATTCTTGGAAAAATCGGTTAGAGTCGAATTGGACCCAATCCGGTCCGACTCGACTTGATGCCCATCTCTAGTTAATACTAAATCGGTCAAGTGCACTGTCTTTGACACTGACAATGCCCTATTTTTTGCTACTTGAGTGTGATGCGTTAGTTGCACAAACTCGAGTGTCGTTTAAGAAGGCCGCATGTGGGAAAAATCTCCCACATATATGCTCAGTCATATTAAAAATCATCTCATATATAAATAAATTAGAATAACATATTTCAAATCAACAAATATTAAAGAGAGAATATAATAAATAGAGCATAAAGGGTGTTTTGATCCGTCGACGAATGGCGAAAATTTATATATTTTTTTGAAATTATTTCCTTGTTTGATTAGAACTCTTTTGATTATGTTTTAGAGTTTTTTAAAGGTTATTTAAAGGTTGTTAAACTCATTTTTATCATTCATTCAATCTATCAAACTATCAATAAAATTACTATTTAAAAAAAAAAATCTCTTATGGATTCAAAAATTTTCTCTTGTAAATTCAAGAGTGTCTTATGAATTCAAGATGCCTTATCGATTGAGGAAACGGTGCTCTACGTCATCATATCCTCCCCTGTGTCAAGATTTGACTAACATCATATATCATAAATCACAAGTTATAGGATTTTGACAACACTAGCCGTACATATGTGTGCGTTGGTGTGGACCACCGTAACAAGAGATGACATTGACACCTCACATAAGACAGATATCCTTAGCCAAAAAGCCCAAATTATGGTTTGGTTTAGCATTCACTTAAGAAAAACTTGTCCATTTGAACAAGATTGGCTGAAAATTGAATATTATGTCGTCAATGGCCTCAGGAAGCTCGACTGCAGGTTACTAAGATAATGTTGTGCTGAAAAATAATAAAATAAAAATGTTATCTGCTCTCCCTATCCCTAATTGAAACCATATGCTGTTAAACACAAGTTTAGATTTTAGCACTGGCTTATTATAGGGTTTTGTTTTTGTATCCATGCATTGAATTTGTTCAGGTACAATGTACGTTACAATTCATAGACATGTATGTCCCCATGGTCCACTTTTTAATAAAAAGTTGTTGGAGAGGTGTCAATCAAAAGCAAAACAACAACATTCATGGACAACCTCACCTACGGGCCCAAACAAAATACAAGAACATCCATATCTCAGACTTTTGTCTTGGACATGGACACCCTTATGGTAAGTGAGTTGTCCCGGCATCCAAATGACCTCCAATCACATCTGAAATGGATTTTCAAGCTTTGATTAAGGTAAATTGATTAGTCCTAATGACGGTTGATGATTGCTTGAGTCACAAGCATGGTGGCAAAATAGCCTAACTTAGATCACTCTTGTACGTTGTCATCTTTTCTATCAAAATTCATCTGATTTTCAACAACCTTGTTGGAAAAGTCTATTGGATCCATCTGGCTTTAAAGATGATGCGATTTTGAGTAAAATGGTCTGAGCACCGTAATTTTGGCTATCGACCACAATGTAATCCTTTTAGAGAAATGTGGAAGTACTCCACCTGTAACTTAGTTACTTTTGCATAAAAGTGAAGTCATGCAAGCGCCACATAAAGAAAATGGCTTCACCTAATGCAAATTGCATGATCGCAAATCAATACTACTTGTAAATAAGTATGTATACATGACAAAACTGCGAACTATAAGCTTCTCATACAAAGCTTACTATGGGGCACACCACATTGTATAATATACATCTAATCCATCCATCATGTGGGCCTCCTCATGTTCTCGTTAGTGCCTAAAATTCAAGCTGATTCAAAATTTAGGTGGGCTACACCATGTCAAATAATCCATCCAAACTATGGACTTGAATGAGGAAAAGTTGTAGCCATTAGCAAAACTTGTAAAATGCACGTGGAATTGTAGGTAGGTAGGTAGAGATCTTGAAAATCTCTCAGATGAAAGTTTTTAGCGTGAGAAGATTACCAATGGGCATACAACGGGCCCATTGTACATTAAATCTATAAGAAGTTGATTCTCAATAACCATCTTTGACAAACATACATAAGATTAGAGTTCCTTTCGTTTCCTTCATAGTGACTCAATATCTAACGTGTGTCGCCAGGTACTGGAACCAATCGGGCCACATTCAACTCTAAAATCCACACGCACAGTTTCAAAGTGCATGCCATCAATCATCGTACACTGCTGGAGTATCAAATACCTCTTGCCTTTTGGTACATGGAATTGATTGCTATGTATTAAATACTCTTGTAAGGTGTGACACTTGATACAAACAGCCATTCACAAATATTAAATGTGCATGAATTAACTCAAGTTAAACAGACTAACTTGTGAAATTGTTACCAAGTTACATCTCCAAAATCAGATTATTAGAAGATTCCTGAAAGTGATTGAAACACTTGTAATTTGTGGAAATAGACCATTGTTTTTTTAAAAAATAATAAAAATAAATCATTTTTAACTATTAATAAGGGCCTGTTTGGATACCACCAAATAAGTTACTTTTTCTACTTACAGCAGTAGATAAGTAACTTATTTGGGACAAGTAAGTTTGGTTAATTTATGATCAATTATAAGCAATTTTTTTACTTAAAGATACTTAATCATTTCAGATTAATAAATAGAAACAAAGACAAGTGACTTGATGCATAAGTAGCTTATCTTAAGTTACTTACAATCCGGGCGTTTGGATCATAAGTTACTTTAGATAAGCTACTTGTTTCATAAGTAGCTTATCTTGGTTTCTACCAAACATACTTATCAACCAAAAAGTAGAAAATTAGGTTTTGGTTTCCAACATAATAAACAATTCTCCCTTAAGTCTGTTTAGCCCCCCTCACATCCGCCATCTATTATGTGAGGCCAACCTTTGATATGGACCATTCATCGTGTGGGCCCACCTTTAATGTGGGACGTCCATGATATAAGGTCCACCTTGGAAGTGGGCCATTCATTATGTAGGGCCCACCATTAGTGTTATTGTTCATTATGTGGGCCCCACCTCTAATGTGGCCCGCCCATCATGTAGGGCCCACCTTGGTATGAGCCACTTATAAGTAGGGCTGACCTTTGATGTGGACCGTCCATCATGTGGGGCCCACCTTGATGTGGATCATCCACCATGTGGGGCCCACCATTATTAATTGCCATCGTGTGGAGCTCACCTTTGATGTGGACTATCTATCATGTGGACCCCACCTTCAATGTCGGTTGCCCATGATGCAAGGCTCGCCTTGAATGTGGGTTATTCATCATTAGGGGTACCTTTGATATGGATCATCCATTATGTGGGGCCACCTCATCTTTAGACTAGATGATACTAACCATTTGAATATTTAAATAAATTAATTATGAAAAAAGAAAAGAAAAGAAAAGAAAAAAATGGTACCTATTTAATATATTAGACACGATCATTGACCTAGGACATGGGACCGCTTTGATGGTCCACCCCTCTCAAAAAATTATTTTTGATCAAAGAACCATAAACTTCCTATCAGTGACAAGAAAAATGAATGCCAGTCACATATGTCAATATGTCCTTACTTTTTTACTTCCGACGATCCCAGGAAAGCTGAGAAAATAGAAAGTGGAAAGAAAGAGAGAGAAAGACTGAATCAAATGCAATTATTTTTTTCTATAGAAAAATATGAAAAACTATTTCCTATAAGTTGTTTCACATAAATTTACAAATAGGCATAAGCGAATTGAATAAGACCAACAATTGGGTTTGGCTCACAGTCTTTCCACATTGGGTCGGGAATTGTTAACGTATAATTTATTTTATTTTAATGAAAACTGCAAAAGCTTATTTACAATAGTTACCATTTAATATCCCTACTAATCTAGTTTATTTACCTTGCAAACCGAGACTTTTACATTTTTATACAAAAATCTCTTTCTAATCTTTTAGTTATTTCTTTGGGTTTTGCCAAGTCCTCACTCACTTTTACATACAATCATTTGTGACTTATGTAGTGCATGTGGGGACATTTAATTGCTGCATCAAGTGGCACCCAAGGTACAATGTGGTGAATCACTAGGTAGGTGGACCTGGTTGATGTTTTGGTCATGTCATCAGCAAAATGCGACCTACTTTATATGTAGGCACGTTCACATGCGACTCTTCATTAATAAAATAAAACCCAAATGTGTGGGGGGTGGCTAGGTGGCCACAATTTTGGCTGGACTAAGCAGTGGATCAGGTCTCAATGCATGGCTCTGTGTTCATCGAAGATGTCAAGGGTTCGAGTGGCGCCCATGTAGTGTGGGTGTGTTAACAAAAAAAGGAATGGATCAAAGCTTCATGTCATATATGAACTGTGTGTTTAATTCAAAGAATGTTTTGGCATATGGTCATGAGCTAAAGCAGCGATTCACTGTCATCATCATCATCGTCATAATCTTTCTCCAGGCAGATTAGGATTGGATCTCAAATGCAAATATCAGCAGCGGCTCAAGAGTCTTTTCATAACAATATTAAGTAAATAAGGAATATGTTTCTTTTCAGATGAAAGACAACTTATTTTCTCTAATTGCAATAGATTTGGAGAAGCCAAGCCATTATTAGCTTTGCCTAAAAGAACATATTTTGAAAACATGAAAAAGTATATAAAGCAGTGTTACATACAAAGAATTGAAAATGTTGCACAATTAGCGATTATTAGTCCCACAACATCACTTATCCATGTGAGTATTTCAAAAAGTATTTAAAGTTCTCACATGACCAAGTAGTAAACATGAAATTTCCAAATTTTCGAATGCATTAGAAATTTCCTTCTCACAAAATGGATTGGACTCTCCCAGTCTTTTCCATCCACCCATTTTGCAATAATTTAAACATAACAAAGTAGAAAACATGGACTTCCCAAACAATTAATACATAAATGGATTGAACTTTGATGGATAGATAGAGAAAATCGACAATAATCAATCTATATTTGGACGTCTTAACAATGCTACGGAGAAAGATCTACGATAGGTTGTTGCTCTGGGAAAGCAAGTAAAGGCTTCGGTGGCATTTCAAGAAGCTCATTCTTACCTTCTAACATTTCCACAACTTTGTTAATTGAAGGGCGACTGTCTGGACTTGTTTGTATGCACCAAAGCCCAACTATTGCCATCTTCCTAGCGATATCCCCATCGGTCTTTGTCCCAATATTGCTAATTTCCATGTCCCCCTCTAGAGTGATTCGGTTGTAAACCCATGTCAGGAAGTGTGCCTGACTTGAATGTTCTACGCGTCGATTGAAATTCTTACTCCTTCCAGCGATTTCCAATAGCAACATTACGAAACTATAAACATTGGATTTGTATGAGATGCCTTCAAAATTCGTTGCAAATAGTTCTGGTGCCATGTATCCCGTGGTCCCTCCCGCACTAGTGGAGACAGTTCTGTGATCATTGGGGCACAGCTTTGCGAGTCCAAAATCAGAAATTTTAGGATTGAAGTTGCCATCTAGCAAGATATTGTGTGGTTTGATGTCGAACTGGAGTATTCGCATGTTGCATTCTCTGTGCAGGTATTCAATCCCATGGGCAATGCCTAGCACAATCTCATATAGTTTTTCCCAAGTAATCATTTGGCTCTTTCCATCATTCGAAAATATGTATTTTTCTAAAGGTCCATTGGGGATGAACTCAAACACGAGCATATCTCAACCCTTCAAAGCAAAAGCCAATAAATTGCACTACATTGAAATGATGAATTCTACCAATCGTGGTAACTTCATTGATGAATTCTTCAACATTACTCTTTGAATTATCCAACATCTTTATTGCAACAGGTTGCCCATCATGAAGTATACCTTTATAAACGGATCCAAAACCTCCTTGACCTAGTTTTTCCTTAAAATTATCAGTCATTCTCGCGATATCCGAATAGGAATACCTAGATGGACCCAGGGCCTCATGGTTGTGTTGTAACTTCTTTTTACCACTCATGCGTTTGTATCTCCGATAGATCACATAGATAATCACAACGAAGAGATGCAATACACCCAATAAAGCTCCCACATATAGAGTGGCTGTGGGATCTAATCTAGATGCGAAATAGGCCCACGGATCTGTCTGTGCATGGGACATGGCGATCAGGGGTTCAGATAGCTTACCTAGCTGAGACGCCGCCATGGAAGCCGGATAAGAATACCAGAATTCCTTTAGAGCTTAGGATCTTCCTTTCCTTCACACCCTTTCTGCAAATCAGTAGATGAGACTCGAATTTTTGCTGTGGTGTAGGATTGGGGACCCAGCTCTCTTTTATAGAGTCTGTGGAGAGAGAGTTTGAAACCCATCACAACTCTCTCTCCCATGCTCCACGTTGTAGCATCCTAGTTCAACTCAAACTGCTGTCTGCGTAAGATAGCTATAGCATTCCAGCCCTAGTACGCAGAGCTGCGCAGATAGACTGCGCAGCGCATCACCTGAAAGTGGGGCCCACTGGTCTACTCAATCATCCAGTCCAACTATATAACAATCCAGACCGTTGATCAGTGAGGCCCACTAAATAGAGTTCTTACATTCTCCCACTTGGGCTTCATTGAGCAACGTCAATGATAGTCATATATATAATAATTTTGTAAACAAGTTTTGATATTTTAAGAAAATATCTGAATGGTTAACCAATGAAAACAGTTGGACAATATGAGTAATGCTATTCAATCTGGTCCATCAAAACAGTCAGTATCGAAACGCGGTAGTCATCACAACATTTAACTTAGGCGAAGTGAGTCTAAGCGCGATCACAAATACTTTCAATCTTAACGACATAGATCACGAACTAGGAAATGTGGTATAAGGATTACACACTTTAGTGTGATAATATGTGCCTATCCTTAAGAGGTCCTGAAGCTTTTTCATGTCTCCAACGAGACACAACTGTAGTTCCACTTATTCAAAATTTGCGCATATATATAAATAAGCAGAAATAAATCTTTATATCAAAATCATCCAAACAAACTGTATAAAACGAGATTTCTAAGTGTCTGAGAAAATCAAAGTACGCTCAACTCCCACTAACTGAAAACATCTGTGGGATCAATGACTCCCATGGATGTTACATGCTCTTGAAATGGCGTGATAGGGAGCCCTTTAGTGAGCGGATCTGCAATCATCTGCTTAGTGCCGATGAATTCCATGGACACTTGATGATTCTGAACCCTTTCCTTTACAACAAGATACTTGATGTCGATATGCCTCGACCTTGACGAATGCTTGTTGTTACTAGAGAAGGAAATAGCAGCCGAATTATCGCAAAATATTCTCAACGGTTTCGGGATATGCTCCAGTACCCGCAAACCTGAGAAGAAACTCTGTAACCATAGTGCCTGATTAGATGCCTCATGGCAAGCAATAAATTCAGCTTCCATAGTGGATGAGGTTGTGGTAGATTGTTTCACGCTTTTCCACGACACTGCTCCTCCCACAATCATGAAGATGTATCCTGAAGTAGACTTCTTAGTATCGACGCAGCCTGCGAAGTCTGCATCTGAATATTCGATCAACTCCAACTGATCAGACCTTCTGTATGTGAGTCCGAAGTCTTTTGTTCTCTGAAGATACCGTAATACTTTCTTTGTAGCTTTCCAATGTTGCATTTCTGGATTAGATAGATATCTTCCCAGCATTCCAGTGACAAAGGCAATGTCCGGTCGCGTACAGACTTGAGCATACATGATGCTCCCTACTACTGATGCGTACGGAAATTTTTTCATTCGATTCTTTTCTAAATCATTCTTTGGACACTGAAATAAACCAAATTTATCGCCCTTCACAATGGGCGACTTTTCTGAAGCACAATTTTGCATGCCATACCTTTCGAGTACCCTAGCAATATAGGTCCTCTGTGACAAGCTGAGCAGTCCAAGTGTTCTGTCACGGCGAATCTCAATGCCAATGACATAAGAAGCTTCACCAAGGTCTTTCATTTCAAACTTTTGAGATAAAAATTTCTTGGTGTCGCTCAACATCCTGGTATCACTGCTAGCTAACAGAATGTCATCAACATACAAAATCATCATAACGAACTTACTCCCACTGGTTTTAATGTAGATGCATTCATCTGCAGTGTTTTCTACAAAGCCATATGAAGAAATTACTTCATGAAACTTAAGGTACCACTGCCGCGATGCCTGTTTCAACCCATAGATGGACTTCTTAAGTTTGCAAACCAAATGTTCTGCGCCAGTAGCTACAAAACCTTCGGGCTGCAACATGTACACATTCTCATTTAGATCCCCATTGAGAAATGCAGTCTTTACATCCATCTGATGTAACTCTAAATCCATATGAGCTACAAGAGCCATTATGATCCTGAATGAGTCTTTCTTTGAGACTGGTGAGAAAGTCTCCTTAAAGTCAATGCCCTCACGTTGGTTAAAACCCTTGGCAATAAGTCTGGCTTTATATCGTTCGACATTACCTTTGGAGTCCCGTTTGGTTTTAAATATCCATTTACAACCAATCGGCCTTATTCCAGTGGGTAACTCTACAAGATCCAATACTTTATTGTCCTGCATGGATTTCAACTCATCTTTCATGGCATTAAACCAACGAGAAGGATCAGCACTTTGTTTGACTTGTGTAAAGGATTCAGGATCCTTTTCCACCCCTATATCAAAGTCGTGTTCCTGTAAGTATACGATGTAATCGTCTCGATTTACAGGCCTTCTCTCTCTTTCAGATCTTCTTAATGGTTCAGCTTGTTGGGTCTGATCTTGATTTTCCTCATCAGTGGTTTGTAAATGAGGTTCTACGTGGTGCTCTACAGTGACTGCAGGATCGACTGCATTATTAATGTCCACGTGATCTGGATTGACTATGACAGGAGTCACAGTCCTTTGTTCCTCAAATACAAAATTTTTTATATTTGTGCTCCCACTGTTTTCAGTGTCCTCAATGAATCTGGCATTCCCAGTTTTAACAATCCTGATGGAGTGGGAAGGACAGTAGAATCGATAGCCTTTTGATCTTTCTGGGTATCCAATGAAGAAACAACTTATGGTTCTAGGATCAAGCTTCTTTTCATGCAGGTTATAAATTTTGGCCTCAGCAGAGCAACCCCAAACATGTAGATATCGGAGACTTGATTTTCTCCCATTCCACAACTCAAAAGGAGTTTTGCTTACTGCTTTGCTGGGAACCCTGTTTAATATATGAACTGCGGTTTTGATCGCATCACCCCACAGAGATTCTGGTAATGTTAAATTGCTGACCATACTTCGCACCATATCCATAAGGGTGCGATTACGTCTCTCAGCAACTCCATTCTGCTCTGGAGTACCAGGCATAGTGTACTAAGCAACAATGCCACAATCCTACGGGTATTTAGCGAATGGCCCTGGATTGCGTCCTGATTCGTCATATCTGCCATAGTATTCACCACCACGGTCAGATCTGACAACTTTAATTCTCTTATCGAGTTGATTTTCAACCTCGGCTTTATAGATTTTAAAAGCATCCAGGGCATCTGATTTCTCACTGATAAGGTATAGGTACCCAAAGCGAGAGTAGTCATCTATAAAGGTAATGAAATATTTGTGGCCACTCCATGAGGCTGTAGGGAATGGTTCACAGATATCTGTATGTATAACCTCTAATAGATCTACACTCCTGGTTGCACCTTTCTTTCTCGTTCTAGTCTGTTTGCCTTTTATGCAATCAATCCATACTTTATAATCAGAAAAGTCTAGAGAATGCAAAATTCCTTCTCACACAAGCCTGTCTAATCTCTCACAAGATATATGGCATAGCCGCCTGTACCACAACATGGAGGAATTCTCATAGTCTAGTCTTTTCTTAGATCCCACTACATTTCCATGCAAAGTATTAATATTATAGACGTGAGAGGCAATCAAGTCTAACTGGTATAAGTTGTTTACTAAAGAGCCGGTTCCAACTTTAATCGAATTAAAGTAAATACTAAAACTTTTATTTCCAAAGTGGAACGTATATCCCAACTTATCCAAACAGGAAATTGAAACTAAATTGCGCCTTATAGATGGCACACAGAATGTATTTACTAAATTCAAAAAATGACCAGTCTTCAACTTAAGCCTGTAGACTCCTATTGCCTCCACGTCAACTTTGACACCATTGCCTACGTATACTGAGCGCTCCGCATCAGTTGGTGGCCTGGCCTGTAGTAATTCCTGCATAGAAGTGCATATGTGAATAGTAGTTCCTGAATCTATCCACCAGGAATCCACTGACACATTGGTCAGATTAGATTCAAAACAGACAAGAACAGAATGATTACCTTTCTTTATGAGCCAATCCTTAAAACCTTCGCAGTCTTTCTTTAGATGACCCGTCTTTTTACAAAAGTAGCACGGCTTGCCTTTTACCCGTTTGCGTTTAGATCCATTTCCAGATTGATTCTCATGGTTTCCAGATGGAGGACCAGAGAATCCATTATTAGAGCCTTGTTTCCTCTTCTTTCTACCTTTATTCCCTTGCCCATGCCCTTGTCCTGACGTCACCATATTAACATTTTGAACCTTTATCATCTGTCTGATCTGTCTTCTTCTTGGACGCACTGAGTGATGAGTTCATCCAATGTCCACATGTCCTTCAGAGTGTTATAGTTTACCAGGAACGTGCCGAATTGGGGAGGTAGGTTGTTCATGATCAAATGAACCAGTTGATCATCAGTGAGTACAAGCCCTAGAGCACGGATCTTAGAAACAACTTCGATCTGCTCTACAATGTATTCACGGATGTTGTCTTTTCCATCATAGGACGAGTGAGTCAATTTATTTAGAAGAATGCTCACTTTAGATTTATCAGATTTCTTAAAATATTTTTCCATTTTAGTCAGGAAAACTTTAGCCTTATCTGTTTTAGGCATGACATCCTGCATCAATTTAGAAATTGAATACTTAATGACTTTCAGGCATGTATCATTTGATCTAAACCATGCAACCCATCTATTATATTCACTTGGTGGCATTATCGAGATGGCTTTGGCGGTTACGGTGTTATCAGGGCAAGATCTAATTGAAGACAGCCCAGTACAACTTCAATGGCGTTCTTCCATTGAGTATAATTAGACCCATTTAAGGCAGGGACTTGATGCGTATTAGTTGGAATTGAGACTGAAATATAAGAGATACACATATACTCACATTAATTCATTATTTCACAAAGCAATTTAGTGAATGTAAACAAATATCAGGCAAAGATAACTGATTCAGTTGCTAAGGGAGGCATCAACTGAATCATCCAGGGTGACGATGGGCCCAACCATCTCATCCTAGTGAGAATCTGTTACATTATCATCATTCCTCCTATGGGTGGTAACGACAACATGTTAGTAATCCTCCTAAATATGAAGCTAAGTGATGTCAGTGATGTAAATCTGAGACACTCAACACCTGTGGGTGAGATGAGTCTTTCAGCTTTACATTACCTACACCATTTACTCCACCCGTTCACTTGACTGCCATACGATAATCATCTATATTTTCGTTACCGTACGCATGAAAAATTGAATGCAACTGTATGCAACCCTCATTATCCCAATGTTATAAGTATGTACTTGTAAAGTTTTCATCAATTGAGGTCACTATGGTGGCTAACACAACCGAATCCAAATCTACAAATATAGACTTTAGGATTGCTATTATAATCCTGCCTCTCTATGGATTATTTCTTAATTAGTCCGATGCGGTCCATAAGTTAGTTGATACTGACCTTTTGGAATTCTTCAAAGTGAAATATATAAATAGGTTTCACACCTTATATTCCAACGGTCCATATCAATACTTAAAGATGGGTGATGGGCCAACTATAGGGCCGAATCAGGACTACCTATCGTCAGTTCACACTGAATGAGTAAAGCAAATCTAGTACATTACATTTACATGATAGATAGGAAACATTAACCTTTAAACAACTGGATGTGTGGATTCATTCATGGGTGTCTACAACATGGATGGATCAGCCCACATACTAAATATTTGTCAAATATAGGTTTATCAGCTACATTATCTATCTAGAGAATGTGTCATATTGATTGCTCATAGTGAATTGTTCACACTAGATGTTGGCTAACAAATGACCCAACCAGAATGGTCCAAAATTGGACTTTATCCAAAACAGTCATTCTATATGAATGAGACATTCCATGTAGAAAACGTTATATGTGGGTAATGAGCCGCTGCCCAGACACGGCCCATGATAGACTAAGGTACTAATCAAATGGGCCATATCTGCAATGGCCGTGTTGCAGCGTCAGGTCCATCAGATAAAACAGCGTGAGCCCACTCGCAGGTCCATATGGTGGACCCGAATGCATGTAATCGGGTCTGTTGGACCGATTATCTATAAGGTCGTCTACGACCGAACAGCATCAACGACCGATTGAGGGTATCATCTAGAGAAGAAAAAAAAAATTCCTCTTCCATCGTCCATGATGCCGATTCAAGAAAGATCAGGCCGTATTTTCGACCTGCTGAGAGCAGCTGCAAAAGGGAGAGGAAGATTTCTCCTTCTCCACAGATGGATTCGCTGCCAGTCGAACGCCCGGTCGCCTTCATCGACCACGATGACGATGACGATGATGCTTTCCCCTTGAAGGTGGGCTACATGCCCGACGGTAGTGCTGAAATCCATGACTGCCTCCATTGAAGACACAGGTGGGTATAAAATCCCCAATTTTGGGTTTTTCGGTTTCGAATTAGAATTCTGGAATCAGTAATCTGAAATCCCCAATTGCGGTATATGGGGATTTGAGAACGAAATCCCTAATTATATGAGTATTTGAGATTCGAAATCCTCAATACTGGATTTCTAAATTCAGGGATTCGAAAATCCCTAATATGCGATGACTGTATTTAGGGGTTTTAATGGAAAACCCTAATTGCAGAATTTGGATTTGGGGATTCGAATCTAAATCCCTAATAGAAACTGGATTTAGGGTTGTAGATCTGAAATCCCTAATCTAACTGATTTCTGATTTTAGGGATTCAAAAATCCCTAATTAAATTCTGGATCTGAGGATTCGAATTCGAAATCCCTAATATTTTATAATTTGGGAATTCAAATCTGAAAAACCCTAATTGAAAATCGAAATTTCAATTTGAAAAAACTGGTTTCAGGGTTTTCGAAATTCAAATCCCTAATTTGAACATTTCAGGATTCAGGGATTCGAAAATCCCTGATCACAACTGTTTCAGGAATTCATAAATTCCTGATGTGATCAGATGTGGCTGGATGTGATCATCTATGCCTATGCACAGATAGCTCTGATACCAACTGTGGGATCTAATCTAAATGCGGAATAGGCCCACGGATCTGTCTGTGCATGGGACATGGCGATCAGGGGTTCAGATAGCTTACCTAGCTGATACGCCGCCATGGAAGCCCGATAAGAACTCCAGAATACCAGAATTCCTTTAGAGCTTAGGATCTTCCTTTCCTTCACACCCTTTCTGCAAATCAGTAGATGAGACTCGAATTTTTACTGTGGTGTAGGATTGGGGACCCAGCTCTCTTTTATAGAGTCTGTGGAGAGAGAGTTTGAAACCCATCACAACTCTCTCTCCCATGCTCCACGTTGTAGCATCCTAGTTCAACTCAAACTGCTGTCTGCGTAAGACAGCTATAGCATTCCAGCCCTAGTACGCAGAGCTGCGCAGATAGCTGCGCAGCGCATCACCTGAAAGTGGGGCCCACTGGTTTACTCAATCATCCAGTCCAACTGTATAACAATCCAGACCGTTGATCAGTGAGGCCCACTAAATAGAGTTCTTACAGTGGCATCTACAAACATAAAAGGAGGAGTTTAATTTTAAGGTAGAAAGCACAAGAAACTCAACCCGTAGCTTTAAGATTCAACGAGTACAATTTGGTAAGAATATGTTACCTATGACTTTTATGGCCTCTTCCAAGGCAGACCCGTAACCTGTTGAAATAGCAAACATAAATGTCAAAGGCAGATTGAAAATGATTACTTAGGGTATATATGTCTTGATGCAGTTTAAATTACAACTACCAGTCTAATAAAGTAGAAGAAGAAAAATTGCATCTAGACATTGACCTAGATAGTGTAATTAAGTGCATATACATACTGTCTGGTTAGATGATCCTAACCTCTAATTAATAGGCATTTATTTGCTTTACTTCTGCAGTTGACTATATTTTCATTTTAAGGTTTTTACAAATTCACACATCAATTATAGAATATTTGCAAATACCCACATAAAACATATGACTGTTGTTGCAACTACCCACATTCCTTTAGTTTTTCATAACTTCCATTAGCAACCATTAGCTATTAGCTAGGCTCATGTTTCAGGCTTGGGTTTGACATGACATGCATGGCCCGATCAATTTTCTTATTTAGGCTTGGGCTCGAGTCATTTTAGCCTGACCTAATCTAACCCTCCCTGGCCTGACCTGTCTTCATATATACATCTTATATCCCAACATATATCATTCCCATCCTTGACAAGGTAATCCATCCATCATGAATGTCAACTAATAATTATTATTTTTTTCGTTTTAAGTGTTTTTTGTTTAATGCATGTGATGCTCATGATCAATGGATAGATCAGGAACTTGGTTGGGCTCTTTTGGGACTCAAGCTTGGACCTATATGCATGGAACGAGCTCGAACGTAGGTCCCTAAATGTCAAGCAAGGTTGGGTCTAGCACAAACCCTACCCATTGCCATCCCTAATGTATATTTAGGGCGGAGGGAGAAATGTGAATGCAATTAAAAGAAAAACTACTATTTGAATATTAAAAATAATCATTTTTTCGTTAAAATATTAGCCGGGAATAAAAGTTATTCACTTTTCATTGCTTAGCTAAACACAATTAAAAAAGAGAAAACTCAGTTATTGGTACATCCAAGAAGCCCTTAGGCCCGTTGGGCCATCTTAAATCTAGAAGTTAGAACTTCGAATCTAATTGGTAATTGGGTTGGGCTCGGTAAAGTTCTTCTCTATCATGAATGATTAGTGTCCTAAACTGGTGCTTGTAGACTTGTCATGAACGGCTAATGTCCTAAACGAATAACCCTAGTATCCTATTGACCCTGATGAGTTGGGTCAGCATCCCAAGCCTAACCCATTTACTAAATGGGCTAAGAAATCTAGCATAAGCCCTACCCTCAATCCACTATCCTGAGGTCTAGCCCAATCCATTTGAAATATGCTAAGCCCATGCCCAACCTGACAAATTTAAATTTTTTTGAGACTAAGCCGAGCCCAACCCGACCCAACCCATTTAATCGTAATTGGATTAAGCATGACCAACTCACCCATGTTTTAAAATGTTAGTGTTTTACTAATGAAGTGTTCGTGCATGTTCATCCATTAGCAATAAAATTTAAGAGGTCTATGGATCCAAGCTAAGTGAGAATATTTACTAATGAGTGTGTGGCGTCTACTGGACCTAAGAGAATACCATTCAACTATTTTATTTCATTTGCGTAAGCCTTATTTTTATTGAGTCCTTACAATCTCTAATAAAATTTGTGGAATCTAAAAATAGAATTCCTACCTATCTAAGATCTTTTTTAAAAAAAACTACCTAAATAAAAAAGCATTTTATTTAAGAAATCAGTTAAAAAGAAAGTGCTTAAATGAGAGAAATCTAAGATTATTTCGCCTAATATAAATATGCGAAAGAATGAGAAAATTCTTTAATATAGAAATTCGAAAGAAAAGAAAAGTAAAGATGTTTCTTAATGTAAAGATTTAAAAGAAAAGAAAAGTAGAATGGACTAAAAAGTATGATAATAGGACTTTTCTCATGCACACGTACGGAGGGTGCACATGTGAGATGTGGGGCATCAATCAAACCCATCTTGACTCAAAGAAAGAGAACTACGTACTCAAGCCTATCAAACCTTGAATCCTCTTTCACAAGAGTAGATTCTCCTTACATGCAAGTATTTGTGCGCACATGCTTGATTAACTAATTTCCATGTTAGTTTTCTTATTGTGCTGGCCTTGGCACGCATATAAATCAAAGTATAATAATGCACTAATTTAAAACACTAAGGAGTGAAGATTTATAAACCCTTTAAAATTCTTGTTCCTATCCGTTGTGGGAAGTTGATTGTGGTGTGCCGCACACCACCGACTTTGGTAGTGTGTTAACGTCATCAACTTCTGTGGGCCCACCATGATATATGTTATATCCACACCATCCATCCATTTTTTGAGAATGTTTTAGGGCATGAACAAAAAAATGAGGCAGATCTAAAGCTCAATTGGACCCCACCACAGAAAGCGCTGCCTACTACTGGAAACTTCTTAGGGGCCACAGAGGTTTTGGATAAAGCTAATATTTGTGATTTTACTTCATCCAAGTCCTTGTTAATGTATTAACAAGTTGGACAGCAATTAAACATCGTGGTGGGCCCAAGGAATGTTTCAATGGTGGGCATCATTGTCCCCACTGGTTTATATGGTGTGTTCAACTTGAGCTTTGGACCTGCTTCATTTTTTGGCTTATGCCCTAAGATGATCTCGCAAAATGGATGGACATATGGTGTGGATATAACACATACATCATGGTGGGGCTCATAGATGCGGGTCATGTCAACACCACCCAGTGCATGGTAATGATATCGCAAAATGAATGGACGGTGTGGATATAACACATACATCATGGTGGGACCCAAAGAAGCTGGTCAAGTTGACACACTACGAGGTGCGTGGTGTGTGGCACACCACACAATCTGCCTCCTCCTTAATCGAACCAAACTTTAAAACAAATGAAAATGCCACTTTTTCAAAACATTTTTTTCACTCTTCTATCCTTCTCAACGTACGAACAGCCACAACAGAGGGAAAAACGAAGAAGCAAAATCTCAATTAAAATCATTAAATTCACGCAGGCTGGCCTGCCTGAGTTGTAGGTCAGAGTCATTTGTACAGCCTCCCTACATCCCCGTGGACCCACATCTGATGAACGGTTTGGAAGGAATATACACTATGGTGGCCCCACGCACAAACCATGTGGCATCTCTCTATCACATCTCCATGTGGCACTGCCCAACTGCCATTTCTTTTTTCCCAGAGCGTAACATCGAGTGTCATCCGATGGGCAGCGTAGATGTCGAGCACACAACACGGTCGGCCGTACAAGGAGTGCAATTTGGTAATTTCTATTTTATTAGACTAAAATTGCATTTCAAATCAATAGTGCATCCAAACACGTCCTTGTCTTCCAAGAATGAGAACAATACCTGATATGGTTTCATCAGTTGCTAATTTCCTTGATTGGATTGGAGACACGATCAGAGTAAAGAAGAAGAGAGAAATGAGAGCCACGTAGACATTCTTTTGAGAGCCCTTCATCTTTTCCACACCTTTCAGAAACAAAAACGCGGATAGGAACGGATTAGGTTCGGCCCCGGACTCTTCCAAGAAGGTGCGCCCCTACTGGGAGGACCATCTTGATATATTCACTTTGTATCCACACCGTCCATCCATTTTTTTCAGATCATTTTATGGCATGTGCCTGAAAATTAAGTAAGATCAATATCTCAGGTGGACCTAGGAAACAACGGTGAATGGAACCCCTTACCATTAAAAAAATTCTTAAGGCCCACCATAATGTTTGGGTAATTTTTATTTGCCATCAACGTGGTGATAAGATCACATAAAACTGGATGAAGTGAAAAAAAAAAAAACAAATAACAGCTTAATCGAAACTTTTTTGGCTCATTAATGGTCGATCATCACTATTTCCAATGCTATGGTCCACCTGAAAATTGGATCTACTTCAGTTTTTGGTTCATGCACCAAAATGACCTGAAAAAATGGATGAACGGCATAGATATGAAACAAATACATAAAGGTGGGCCTCACCGTAAGGGCCGAACGGTCCATCCGCATCCAGTCCACTCCCGACATCGCAGATGCAATTCAGTCAACATCATTTAAGGACGCGGATTGCGTCCTACCCCCGCCCGGACAGTAATCCGTCCGGGTGGGGCTCTGTGGGGACCAACGTGATGTAAGTATTTTATCCACACCGTTCATCGCTTTTATCAGATTATTTTAAGGTATCATATAGAAAACGAAGCAGATTCATAGCTCCAGTGGACCACATCAAAGGAAGATGCAGTAACAATGACACCACCATTGAAACCTCTCTAAGGGTCACAATGATTTTTTTTTTTACCACCCAACCTATTAATAAGGTCATGCAGACTTGGATGAAGTAAAAACACAAATTTCAGCTTGATCTGACAGTTCTCCAGCTCCCAAGAAGTTTTTAATGGTGAACGTTCAATCCCCACTTTGTGGTCCAATTAAACCCTTAAACTAACTCAAATTTTGGCTTTTACCTTAAAATAATCATATAAAAATGATTAACTGTGTGGATAAAATACTTACATTACGGTGGGCCCCACAGGTGGGAGTAGGACGCAATCCGCGTCCAACATTTAAAGCATCCCTCACTAGCTGCCATGCCCCGTTGACTAACGAGTGCGACTTGGCTGCCACCCCGGAACAAGCCATGTCGGTGGGATCATGACCGTGCTGCCCTCGCCGTGGACCCACCTTGATGTATTTATTTGTATTTACATTGTCCATATATTTTTTCAGATCATTTTAAGGCATAAACCCAAAAATTAAGAAGATTTAAATCTCACGTGGACCATATTGTAGGAAACGGTGGTGATTGAAATCTCTACTACTAAAAAATTACTAGGGCCCACGGTAATATTTATTTTCCATCCAAGCTGTTGATAAGATCACATAAATCTTGATGAAGTGAAAAAACAAATATCAGCTTGATCCAAAACTTATGTGGCTCATTAATGGTCAATTACAACTGTTTTGTATGGTATGGTCCACCTGAAAATTGGATCTCATCATTTTTGGAAGAAACTGAAAAGATGAATGGACGGTGTGGATATAAAATACATACATCAAGTGGCCACCATGCTTGGGGCCACAGTGTCTTGGTTGAGGCCGGGGCCACACCAAATCCTCCCCCTGATGGATACATACGCACTGAGTAAAAGATAGGTGGTCCTCGAGAGCACGTGATACTTGATGGACGGTTGGAACGGGTCCATATGTGGGTCCCACATTGGCTTGATCTCCTTAGCTGATTTCCCTTCAACGTTGGGATCACTTGAATGGGTTTTGTGTATACCAGTATTGGGTGTGACTTGGGTGAGACCCTGGAAGCAGTAACCAGAGATGTGGGTGGGATTCTGATGTGTCACTATACCATTCGATCCAAGTCAGCACGCTACATTCATTGCACCCTAACGTCCATCAGCCAAGATCCGAGCGCATCTGGGTCTCACCCAAGTCCCACCAGTACGTGGCCTCTCTATTGTGGGGCCTACAACTTGAATGATTGCTATCATCAGGTAGTCTTTCAAGTGTACCCGTGACTTATTCTGGGAGGAATTGCATATTCAAGTCGGCCAACATCATTTAATAAGAAGCGGTTTGGCTGGTGACCCTAATCCCAGCCGACTCGCTGATATCGGAGCTCTATGGCCCCACCATAATTTATATGTTTTATCCACACCGTCCATCCATTTTTTCAGCTCGTAATAAGACATGACCCAAAAAAATGAATCAAATCCAAAGCTCAAGTGGCCCACACAAGAGGAATAAGTGAGAAGAATGATGCCCACCGTTGAAACCTTCCTAAGGCTCACATAGACATGGATGAAAGGAAAACACCAATACTAGTTTGATCTAAAACTTTTACTGCTCTTAATTAAGTTTTTAGCCTTGAGCGTTCAATCCCACTGTTCCCTGTAGCGTGGCCTATTTTAACTGCTTTAATCTGCCTCATTTATAGGCTCATGCTTGGAAAAATAGACAGACACCGTGGATAAAACTAATACATCGTGGTTGGGCCCACTGAGCTTTGCTAGCTAGCCAGCTGATGCTCGAGTCACAGGCAAATCGCCTCGGACGCAGATTGCGTCCTACCCTCGTCTCTAGCAACGAATAGGCAGTTCTCCAGGAGAGCCCACTGTGATGTATCTGTTTATCCATGCCGTCTATCCCTTCTCTTGGATCATTTAAAGCTATCTGCAAAAAAAATGAGGCAAATACAAAGCTCAAATGAACCACAACAAAGATTAATCTTGCATTTAATGTTTTGTGCTTTTAATACAGCCAAACTTATTATTTGGTGTGATCCACTTGAGCTTTGGATATCCCTCATTTTTTGTAAACATACCTTGAAATGATCTGAGAGAAGCATGGACGGCGTGGATAAACAGGTAAATCATGATGGGCCCGCCCACATAAATGCACATTCGTAGCTAGAGATGGGAGTGGGTAGGAAGAAACCCGCGTCCAATTTACGTCACATTTGATAAACATGCTTGACTATTTGACCTTCCCGAAGACTAACGCGCTTAGAAGTGGGCCCACCACGGCATTACCTTTAATAATTCGGATTGACAGGTTAAGTAGCGAGTCGGCTACTGAAGTGACGTCACCAAGTTCTGTGGGCCCCAGTATGATGTATGTGTTGTATCCGCACCGTACATACATTTTGAGATATTATTTTAGGGCATGAACCAAAGAAGGGGTCAGATAAAAAGATGTAGTGGACCACACCACAGAAAATAGTGGGGAGAGTGATTCCTACCGTTAAAACTATCCTAACGCCCATCATAATTTTTATTTGAAATCCAACCTGTTCAAAAGTTAAAAAAGACATGAAATAAGGTAAAACACAAATATCCGCTTGATCTAAAACTTCTGTGGCCTTTAGAAGTTTTTAATGGTGCGCGTCACTGTCTTTACTGTTTTCTGTGCTGAGGTCTACTGGAGCTTTGGATTTAACTCATTCTTTGGGTATTCCCCTAAAATGATCTCTACAAATGGATGGAAGGTGTGGATACAAAACATACATTATGGTGGGGCACACGGAACTTGGTGGCGTCACTTCAGTAGCGAGTCTCGCTACTCAACCTGTCAGTAGCTAATCCGCGCCCAAAGCTAGTGGTCAGGAGCGAGTCAGGACTGACTGTAAAGTGTGTGGTCAGCGATCGAGGACTGACTGTAAATCACGGTCGGCCCTCAGGAAGGTTTCAACCGTGCGGTCATCGCTACCACTGCTTCTTGTTGTGTGGTCCACTCGAGATCGGGTAAAAGGTGAAAACATAACAGATCTAAGTTTCAGATGGGTCGCGCGATCGAAAACAATGAAAAAAAGAAATACTTGCCGTTGAAACCACGTTAACGCCCACTTGGATGAACGGTTTAGATATTTTGCCTATGGTTTCGGGCTTCTCATTGCAAACCTCTTGCAATTTCAAGAAGAAGTCCAGATAAGGAGGTGACGTGAACCAGTTTGTTTGTTGATTTAATGAAACGGTACATGTATGTATAATTAGCAACGTGCATGTTAGTTTGTATTTCGCCTTGATCTTTATGTACATGCGCCAAATGTAGGTAAGGTTTGATGGATGGTCTGTTCAAAAAAGGCAAGTAGAAAATGACGATTTTAAGTCCCCGATGGGATGCACAGTTGAATGGACTCGATTTTCATTAACAATTTAGATCCACAGTTGAAGCAATCCGATGAACAGTCCAGATCGCTGGTTAAATCTTCGGGTTCTAATTGCATAGCTAAATATGTATATGGCATCATGCCATTTTCTATTGTCCCGATTTCTACCGGTCCTGAAGTCTGAATGGACTATCAAATTGGCGTGAAACTTCCACTTCCCATCATTTTAAACGCTTTATCAATAGATTGAGTTGGGTCTTTATCTGACCATGATGACCATGATGATCAAGATGTCATTTTTAATAGGCTCTCACACTTAGTAAACCAAAATAACATTTATATACATATGATAGGAAAGTTAGCTAGTAAATTTGGCACATACCATGTGATCACTACTAGAAAAATGGGCAAAAGCTACAAATTCAATATGTTGCCATATATCCATTGCTATAAATAAATCCGTAGCATAACTGTCGTCGTAGGTCCCAAGACATTGGTCTAAAACTAATAGGTGCCAAGCCTTTAGACTAAAATAGCTATGGATATAATCCGTAGCAAATATTTCTGTAGCCAAAAACACCTATAGCTACGGATATTATTGGTAGAAAGTAGTGTTGGATCCGTAGTAATATGCCGAATTTTATAACAGCTACGGTTGTAAGATTAACAGCTACAGTTAATATCCACAGCTATTGCCTACATTAAAAAAATTATAATCATTCATTCATTCATTCAATTACAATCATTCATTCAATAATGAATCAATTACAATCCTTCATTCAATTAAAAGAAAGTGAGCATAGAGAGTGTCTTGGTAACCAACACATTTTCATTTGCCTCCTGAAAAATCAAATCCTCAAATTCCACATGGTAGAGAGGGCTCAACACAAACCTATTTCAAAAGAATGACCAAAAGCAGATAATAGTTGCCCACATTAGAAAAGAACAATAGAAAATGCTTCCACCCTCATTCTTCATAAGGCCATGGGCTATAGTTGGGCGCTATTCCTTACTCTTCATCTTGCAGATCTCCGTGTTTTGCTGCTCAAGATAGCATGCAAAGTGAACATATGATGCTAAACTTAGGCTACTTTCATATGCAGCACTGATAATTATAGCCATCTTTTTATGCTGCTATGCCCATTTTGCAATCACTGCTGCATTTTCAAACCCCCCCAACACTTGGTTTAATAACTTGACATGACCATCATAGTAAAATCAGGTGATGTTCACAATACAATATATTGAAGTCATTAGTAACATTTTCTCAGTTATAACTTCATAAAGATTAGTTTTTACTTACAACAGCAACTATTCCTGGGTGTACAAATGCCACAAGCTTATTGATAGGATCTCCTTGAATATGGTCAATAGTTTCATCTAAGGCCACAAGTAAACCAGTTTCTTCACAGAACTTTATGATATCATCTTCAGAATGCACGGGTTCTTGAAAATTAGAAAGGTAACATATAAAGAAATTAGCAAACACAATCCCAAAGGTCAACTTTAAGAAGGCATCCATGAATCTTGCTAATATGATTTGGCAAATCCAACATATCAAATCCAATAGTTCCAACAGTGGGACATAATAAACATGGCATCTTGCAGTGCAATTGGACAGAGACTCATCTATGGTGAACTTGTGGAAACGTAGCATGTCCATCACGCTGACATGTGCAAGAGCACATGTAGCAGACAAGCTGCACCTTCAAAGAATGAACTTTAATAGGATTGAACTTCTTGTAGCAGACAAGATACATTGTTTACTAACCTAATTTACTTCACTCAAAATTTAAGCACCATACACAACATTTGGAACCAGGCTACAACATAATTATGAGTAAGAAATGGCATGCAATAAATCATGCTCATATGATTTTAACATAATCTAGAGAGAGAGAGAGAGAGAGAGAGAGAGAGAGAGAGAGAGAGAGAGAGTCCACATGAAAAAGAAAAAAAGAAAAAAGAGAGAGGACTTGTCGAGTACTCAAAACCACTTGATTGATTTTTCTAAGGATTTTAAAGAATAAAGTTTCACCTTTAAAAAAAAAATAAAAAATAAAGTTTTGCCTTTAACTACTCGTTCATATCATTGAGCACTGATATAAGATATCGTCAGAGTTTCACATTTCAAAAAAAAAAAACAAAGTTTTGCCTTTAGCTAGTCGTTCATATTATTGAGCACTGATATAAGGTTACGTTTCAAGTGCAACTCAGTCAAAGTTTTAGAGTAGGGTTTTTGTCCAATATCCGATACAGTTGGTTGAGTTTCAAGTCAGCTGACTAAATTTTTAAATTAGGGTTCCCACAATAATAAACATAACACTCAAATCCAGAATCCAGACTAAAATGTTATGATACTCTGTCAAAACTGTCCAGGGGATTCAAATTCTCTCATGGACCAAAGAGTTGATCTGGCTTTTTATCTCATCAGGTCAACTGTGGCTTATTCCATCTCTAGAAAAGGGGGGAGAGGATAACAAATAGAGAAATGAGGTTTTAGAGGCAAAAGGAAACATGCCTCCATCAGCTTGCCAAGATCAAATTTTAGGGCCTTGAGGATCTTAACTTTCCGAATGAAGACATTCTGCAGAGGATAGATGTTGGATGTTGCCTTCTCAATCTCCTTTCCAATTACCTCAGGGATGAACTTCTGCACTAACTCCTTGAGATCACAGGGTGTTGCCTGGTTAACCATGATTTTCCTTATTTTTCTGCGAATCTGACACCACCACCAACAGTATATTAATGCTACTTGTACAAGATTTGGACAAATACACATGTTTTGCAACAGTGATAATGCTATATAGTAAAAACATATCCAATACAAACAAAAGTTTGTTAGATCTTCACCTGTCTGATTTGGCTTGACTGGGCATAATAAGTTCGCTTAACCTGGTTAGGGCGCCTCTTGGTGAATCCAATGCAAAACATTCTCAGGATGTAGTTGTCTGTTGTCTTCACATCTACATGTGCCTCAATTAAGGTTTGCCACTTATGGACCAGCGATCTTAATTTGTCGGTTGTAAAATCCATTCCCTGAAAAATTCTAGTCGATTAGACTCTTCTTCTCTAAAGAGCATAACAAGTGAAGGTGGAAAGAACTTTTCCTACCCAAAAGTTTGTGAGGACATTCCTTCCTTGGATATCCTCTGCTTTAAGATGGATCTTCCTGTAAGACTGATCCTCATCAGCCTGAAGGTCTGCCAAGGAACACTCAAACACTCGGTGTTTGAGACCTTCAGAAGCAATCTGTCATGGGCAAGAAATAAATATGATTTAGAAGCCAGATTGCTATAGTTCAGATTCCAAACAATAAAAAAAAAAAAAAAAACCATGGATTCAAAATATGTTTGCGAGTGTTGCCCACTGCAGACAAGAATGCCCATTAAATGTAATCTATGAAAAACTAGAAACAATAGCCAGCAAGTTCAAACTAGAAAAAGCCTACCATGATAGTAACCGAGTTATCCTTCAGCTAATGACAACCACATTAGCTTTAGCTACCCAGATACAGATTATAGGCAGGTAGAAACCCAATTATCCTTCAACTAATGACAACCACATTAGCTTTAACTACAGGCATGGTGTGCCATAACAGCCTTTACATAATGGTAACAATGGCATCAGTTGCATTTTACTGGGTTGTAAGTTGCGAAGTAAAGTATAAGTGAAAACTACCAAGAATTTCATATGCCCAATCTCTCAATTTTTGAATGTTAAGCAAAGTGATTACAATTTAGTCATTTCCATTTTCTTACATTAGTGGTGAAACAGAGCAAGCAAGCTGTTGAAGTACCCATCTAGAATCAATAGCCCAACCTGTTCAAAATTCAAAAATTCAAAAAAAATAAAAAAATAAAAAAATCAATACCCATCTTTCCGAATCACCATTGCAGCATTCTCCACATCTGTCTACTGGTCATCGCAATATTTCCTAAATCAAAACCTGAAACAGATGTTTGCTAAGCCTGCACGTGTGTGGAGCTGTGCCCATCCACATGTAGCCACACATGCCAATATGGAAGATGTGTATGAGATCCCAGCTTTTCATAATTTCATTATATTAACTAGATTGATTGGATGTTCTTGTACAAAAATCAGGTAGTGTTGCTTCTCAGGTTGGGGACAAAAGACAAAAGAAATCTTCAGGCAACTTACTGCAAGGCCAATAGTCCCAAGCCCGAAAATAGCAACAATAAATCCTGGTTCTACCTTTGTTGTGTTCCAAACTGCTCCAAATCCGGAAAAAAAGTGGGCCCCACATGTACAGTTTATTAGGCCTAGCGAGTCGGATGTAACCAAATATGCATCAGAATGTTCCATTAATTCAAAACTAAGGATGAATTAAACATCTGTGAACACTTAATGAGTTGGAAAATCCATTCACAAGATGAGCAAGGAATGGAGTCTATAGTTTCAAGGAGATGTGAACGAGATGAAGGAAACAATGGCTGCATTAGAGCATGGGAGGGAAGAGGAAATCAACTATTGGGAACGAAAGAAAGATCAATTGTGGAAAAGGGAAATCCAAATTAATTTCCTTAATTCTGATGGGAGTAAGGGGTAAATAATTGAGTGTTGAAAGAATCTACAAGAGAACCATAAAAGGATATGGAACAAGTTCACACGATACAAAGCCCCCAAGGAAAAATGCTGCAATTTCCCACATCATCAGCCTCTCTCTCTTTTTTATGACAACAGGGTGTCCCTGCCCCTTTTGATGGCAAGACTACCCTGCAGATGCACGCAATCACCTGTAAACCATGTGCATCGGGTAAGAGCGTGGGAGGGGAATTGAAGCTACATCTATGGGGAGCACACCCACGACGCTAGCCATTCCCCCAAACCCACGTCAGGTATCATCAGCCTCTCTTACCACATAGGGAAACAAAATGTTTAGCCTAGAAACAGTTGTGCTGAACTTGGTCAACGGCAAAGGACAACTTTCAAGGCCCCAAATGCTAGGAATATGCCCAAGAGATGACCTTTTGGATCCCTTCCACAATCAAATCATTGAAGAAATTATTGAAAGATCAATGAGCCCTTGAAAAAAGAACTCAAGGTGAAAGCACCTTTAGGAGCAAATTTCCGCAACACAGCATCCCCTTCTTCTAGGAACAAACAACTCGTCCAAAAAGCACACAATGCCATTGAATCTTTTGCTTCTTCCTCCTCAAGGTTCCTTCCACATGTGATATTCCTTAGAAATTTATACATTGGAATACAAGTGAAGGGACCAACAATTGAAGGATGGCATGAAAGAGATGCAAGGAGCATGCATTCATACATAGGTATGTCAATAGACCAAGCTCGGACCTGATTACTGAAGGAGATGGAAAGGGTGTGTGTGTGTGTGATTCATACATATACATGAATGGTGTAATACATACATCACTCATTTCTATTATTATGGTGTGATTCAACAAGCCTAGGAATATCTAGACCAAATCCCAACCCATGACAAGCCGGTTGTTAGGTAGTTGTAATTAGATAGATGCAATGAGAAAATAATATTCGACAAAAAGTTACCATATTTAGTTCTGGTGCATGCTAGTGACCTTGGTAGATGCTGTGGGGATTGATCTGTATGTATGATAACAACATATGCTTGAATCTGAAATATGTAGCTTCAATCCTCCCACATGCAACATCCACCTTAAAGAAAGCGCATAACCGTTATGCATGAGCAATCAATATAGGACTGTACAAGTAAAACCATAAAACCAGAGATACCCATTGCACTATCAGGATCTCCTCCATAATTAACGATCTCATTCTAAAGCCCTTCTCCCTCCTCCTTTACCCGGGCTTGGGACTGGCAATGCAAGGAGTTGCATTAGTGGAATTAAAAAAGGGCTTAGGCTCCATTTGGTTTGAAAAAAAAATGTATTCATAAATACTAATGTGATGACCAAATGGAGCCTAAGACTATAAATAAGTTCAAATATAGAGCACAAAATTCATTCAATATTTAATTAAAAAAAATCAAATCAAATAACATCTAGTGTAACTAGAAAGAACATGTGTACTATAACTATGTTGAACTATAAAATGTCAAATTAGTTCAAAATTAAGAAACAAACAAGCTAAACATCATATAAAGTAACTAAAAAAAACATGCACACCACACATGTTCAATTATAGAGTACTAAATTTATTTAAATTATTGAATTTTCAAAGCCTCTTTCCCCCATTGCACAAATGATCCCGGACCGGCCTCTCCAAGTGTAGATGCGAACCCATCTTCTTTCCACAAAGGAGCGTAAGGTTGTATAACCTCAATCAGGACAACAACAAAAGCTCCATCCTCCAAAGGTTCGCAATGGACAGTTGCATTTGGATTAACTTCGTGTACTTGACCACGAGCAACTTCACCACGTTTTTCAAAACCAAGCAAGTCGCATCTCTTACCAATATATATAATATCCGGCTACATTTACACATAAAATGGCATTGGTATATATTGTTAGCGTTTATAATATAATTGTAAGCTCAATACAGTAAAAAATTTATACTTGCATACCGACGATGCCTAAGTAGATTTAGCGACTGCTGGTGATGAGAGATTTTGAGTATACTGTCCCTCTTTCTGCATATCCACCCAGATTTTCTTCATCTCAGATAACTCTTGAGTTATATCAACCAATGATTTCTTCATCTCAAATAACTCTTGAGTTAGGCTCTCTTTTTCTTTTGTCACATTCTCTACCTTTGAACGAGCATGATATTTACAGCAAGATCATCAGGATTAACAAGGACATATAAAAAAAATACAAAATCATAATCATAAAACGATCATATTCCTTGAAAAACCTTCAAAAGCTTAAATGATATCAATTACCAGATGAAACAATTCCTCAATCCATAAATGAGAGAACTGCAGAAGTGGAATAAATCAAAATAAATATACGCTTCACTCATTAGGAATTGCAAGTAGAATGCCATACCTTCCAAGAAACCCTTCAAATTCTCCAGAAAACTGAAATCTGTTCACAGCTCACAATAAAAACGCTCCAAAGCGAGGTATCCTAACATGAAATCCGAATAAACTAAAATTTAAAATTTAATGAAACACAAACGAAAAATTATTGAGATTTCTAAAGACTTACCTGAGAAAAAATCAACGAAATTGGATTATTTCTTCAGAAAATCTCTGGATTGGACTGTAGAGCAGCGTTGATTTCACGACACTGAGATTTCTCTGTTCTATATATTGATTTTCCAGGAAAAACGAGAACAATTACTTCAAAGCAAATCAAGAAACAAAAAATGAGCAAAATTCTATAACAAATTCAAACAAAAGGCAGGAAAACTAATCTGAAGCTTCGTATTCATGAAAATCTGAAATTACTTCAAACAAGTCATTGAAACCGCTCCTTTTCAAATCTGAACCTTTTTCTATGGAGAATCTCTCGATCTTAGGGCCAAAGAGCATGCATTTTCACATGGGAACATCTTGAAGTCTGTCTATACAGAGATCTTCTTCTCCTTCTCCTTCTTATTCTCCTTCTTATGGCGATACAATGTCAGACTGTGGGGCCCAGCAATGCGTGTCCCAGACAGTGGTGTTTGGATCCGGATTGAGGGTATACCGTGTTCACTCCCCAAGTATAAGGTTGTGATGTAGTAATAAACTCGGTAAGACCGAGGTCGAATCCCATGGGACTGATACTTGTCTATTACCTGAAACTAGGTAGAAATAGAACTAGCTTAAGATGAAATCTAAATCCAATATAAAGTGATGAATAATGGTGAGAGATTAATCTAAAACTTAAACAATTCAGGGAAGGAAAACTAGGGATTCAAAGGATCCACTTGTAGAGATCAGAGAGATCTTATAGCTGCATCAAACATTATGGAAATTAAGCTGAACTTGTTTGATCTAATTTTCACGAGATGAAAGGTATATGAATTAGAATGGATTCCATCACCAAACCATGCCCAGGAGACAAAGCAAACAACAGAATTACACTAATTACCAACCAATCAACAATGCATGAAGGTTAGGAAGGGTACCGTCATCTGACCATGCCCATGAGACAATGGCGAACAACAGGGCTTCCTGACGTCATAAACATCAAAAGGAGGAAGAAATACTCAAAGCCATCGCATATATATTATAATTTCAGTCACAACAAACTATAAAAAAAACTGAAAGTATTCCTTTTAATTGAAGTAAAATCAACATCAGTCAATCTAAACAAAAGGCATAAGCAAAGTCTCTCCCATCAGACTACAAGCTTCACCTCTTAGCCTTAGCTAAGAGGTTCAACCAGACATGGATGGCTAGATCTCTTAAAAAAAGAAAATAAAAAAATTAAAATAATAGGAAAAGAAAAACAAACTCTCTATCCCCTCTCGCTGCTTCAAGCTTCACGTCCCTGATTTCGATCCTCTCTTTTCTCTCTTCTTCTCCCCTCTTATAAGCAACCGAAGACAGTCAGATGGCGCTGGCTGGAGTCGGTGCGGAATGCGTGTCTTTATGCAGCAGGTGCGGAACTTGTTACGCATTCCTGATTTGGAATTTACGCTGACATGTATGGTGGGGCCATGCTTGGTGTAACTTAACAAAGCCAGTCCGTTCATTGGATTGTGCACGGAAAACCAGTTGGACCTGATCGATTTTGGATCTGATTCGTGGTGGTTTACGAATAATTTTAATTCACCGTTAGTCTTCTATTTGGATGATCAAGGATTGATCTTCTGTGGTTTCCTAAATGTGTTACCTAGGTTAGGAAGAGAGGGACCTTGGGCTCTTAATGGACGGTCCAGATCCGACCGATGGAGTACGGTGGCGGCCCACAAGATTCGCCCGTAAGCTCTGTTGCGAAACAGAGCCTGCGCGTTTTAGCGCTGTGATGGTCGGTGGACCCATGATTGATGTTAGTTAAAAAATCCACATCGATCATTGAACTCTACTCGAAAAACCAATTAGAAATAGCTAATTTTTTATTAGAATCGGTGTGACCCACGTCGTTTTTTATTCAGCCGTCCATTCTGCAATTGACGATTGGGAACATGCATACGCTTGCATGGTGGAAAAAGGAAACCTAGGCGTTGGTCTTGGTCGTCTCCTGAGACAATTTAACAGTTCAGATCATCAAACGGATGATGAGTGGGGCCCACAATGATCAACCGGCGAAACCATGCAAAGACGCTGTTGCGTCTTTGCTTTGTTTAGAAATAGTCGGTCAGCGCCCGCTAACCGACCTTTGGAAAACTGGTGCGCGGTCGGAGTGTATATGCTATGCACACACATCGCTTGTGTGGGTCCGAAGGTGATATATTTAAGAAATCTGCTCCGTTCAATTGTTTTATCACCCAATTAAAGCAGTTGAAACCGAATTTGGAGCATATCTTGATATCATACGGGCCCCAAATCGAGATTTTATGGGCTGATCTATCCGTTGAGCCACTTTCACAGGGATCTAATGGTTGAAATTCGACGTGTACAGTTAATTTATGGTCCTCAGGCGATGTATGAATTTTCGAGCTGAATGGATGGTGGCAACCCTGTGATCTTGCATTCTGGATGTCTTTCGGGCCACTTGAGCTTCAGCTTCTTGATTTTCTTGGATCCCTGGCGTGCAAATCTGTCGATCTTGGTCTCCTAGGGTCCGTCGCTTGCCTTGGTGACTTTAGAGCATTAAATTTATACTTTTAGTATCCCGATCCAGTCCCAGCTCGCAATTCCACCTTGCAACACAAACATGATTAAAATGAGCTATTAAACAGTACCATGTTCATAAATTCAGGCAATAACTGGGTCTAATATGCAATATTTGACCCTCAACACAACCCCCAACCAGCATTTTGCTAGTCCCGAGCAAAATATGCAAAAAGTAAGTTGAGAATTACAGAACAATTTCTATAAACTCGAGTGATTTTTGCAGAATAATCCAGATATGAGAATTCTCAGATTCATGAATGTTGGGTATTACTTTCTCCTAGACTCAGGCGCACGGTAAACTTCATAATCAAGTTCAAAGTATTATTCCATTAATTAGAAAAATTCTAATCATTGAGTTCCATGAGTGTATAATGTAATCTCCGCTTTATCGTTAAGGTTCACTTCTCTATTTCGTGATATCATTGGTAACTCATAAGAGAATTCATGTCCACCAAAACCTAAACCCAAAACCTGCCCCATAGATCAACCTACCAACTTCTGATTTTTTCATCGATGAGCAGGGGAATCGAATCTGCACCTATAGGGAGCAAACCCATGGTGAAGACTGTACACCCAACTTTTTCACATATCATCCATGGGGAATTAAATCTACACCTATAGGGAGCAAACCTATGGTATAGACCATTCGCCCAATCCTTTCAAGCTTAGTGATCACCAAGTTAATCCTTTAATATCGAACTGAACCCTTAATGTCCAAGCGAGATGTGTTTTGTGAAATTATGATTCAATCAATATTTAAAACCTCTAACCATGGATTAATAGTTCGAACTTAACTGTGAAATCTAACAAATAGCTGAATCCAAGAATCATAAATTTCCAGCATCACTTATCTTGTAATTCTAAATCTACGATGGCCGTCAAAATCACTTCAAATTCATAAGAAATTTCAGAAAAATTAAAAAAATTTCATAATTTTTGCTCAAGACCAAGAAAACACTGATTAGGAAACCTAATCTCCCACCCCCAACCTAAAATCTACATTGTCCTCAATGTAAAAGAAATAAACATGCAATGCACATGGGACAACAAAAATATAAGAGGAGTGATGGAAATATAGTACCTGGACGAAAGAATCAAGAGGCTTTCCAAAGATATCTACGTAAGAGCGGATCAGCACAAGAAAGAAACCAACAGAAGTAAAACAAAAATAAAATCCTACTTACACCACTTTCGCAGGTGCTCTCGATTGCATTTAGCGTATGCAACAAGCCTTTAAACCCCTAGGTTGCCCCCTAGTGGATGAGTTGTAGTCTCGTGAGGGTTTGCAGCAATGTTACCCATAAACATTGAACTAACTAACTAAGGAAATGAAACAGAATGAAAAGTTGGGTTAGCTCCCAGGAGCGCTAAGTTTACCGTTTATCCTAAAACAGCATAAAGGAAACTATCCTAGTCCTATGAAAACAGGAAACCTACTTATACCACCATAAGATTAGGAGATCAATCCTGGTAAACAGGATCAGTCAGAGGTATGGACATGTCCTCTGAATCAAATTTCTCGACAAATGGCTTTAAGTGATATCCATTTACTTTAAATTCCTTGCCATTGTCAGGATCTCTTATCTCGATGGCCCCATGAGAATATGTAGTAACCACAATGTAAGGGCCGGTCTAACGAGATCGAAGCTTACCTGAAAAGAGATGTAATCGAGAATTATACAAAAGGACTTTCTGACCAGGTGTGAATGATTTCCATAGAATACGTTGGTCATGAAACGCCTTCATTCTATCTTTGTAATTCTCGAGTTCTCGTATGCATCGTTCCGGATTTCTTCAAGTTCATTTAATTGAAGTTTACGTAGCGAGCCAGCGTTGTCCAGATTGAAATTCAGATTTTTGATCGCCCAGTACGCTTTATGTTCCAACTCCACAGGAAAGTGACAAGCTTTCCCATAGACAAGTCTAAAGGGAGACGTTCCAATAGGGGTTTTAAAAGCAGTACGGTATGCCCATAAGGCATCGGTCAATCGGATTGACTAATTCTTACGATCAGGGTCAACTGTTTTCTCTAGTATATGTTTGATCTCCCTATTGAAAATCTCAGCTTGTCCACTTGTCTGTGGATGGTATGGGGTGCTCACCTTATGAGAGATATCGTATTTCTTCATTAAGCTCTCGAATGATCTATTACAAAAGTGTGAGCCCCCAATTACTAATGATGGCTCGAGGCGTCTCGAACCACGAAAGGGTGTTCTCTTTTAGGAATTTAATGACCATGCGATGGTCATTATTTCGGCACGGAATTGCTTCGACCCATTTAGTGACATAATCTACGACGATCAAAATATACAAATTTTTAAATGATTGGGGGAATGGTCCCATGAAATCGATGCCCCAACAGTCAAATGCTTCTATGATAAGGATGAGATTCAAAGGCATCATATTTCGACGGGACAATGCTCCCAATTTTTGACAACGCTCACAAGCCTTGCAAAACTCATGAGTGTCCCTAAACATAGTGGGCCAGTAAAAGCCACACTGCAAAATCTTGGCCGTGGTCTTTTTAGCAGAAAAGTGACCACCACAGGCCTGTGAGTGACAAAAGGAGATGACACTCTGATGCTCAACGTCTGGCACACATCTCCTTATGATTTGGTCTGGGTAATATTTAAATAAATATGGATCGTCTCAGAAAAAGTTACGTACCTTGGTGAAAAATTTCTTCTTATCTTGCGCAGTCCACTGTGTTGGTATGGAACCTGTGGCAAGATAATTAGCAATATCAGTGAACCAAGGTGAATGAGAGACTCTGAACAGTTGTTTATCAGGGAACATGTCGTTGATATTGGTTGCCTCAGGGGAATCAGAGGTATTAAGGCGAGACAAATGATCGGCCACTACGTTCTCTACTCCCTTTTTATCTTTAATTTTCAAATCAAATTCTTGGAGTAGAAGGATCCATCTTATCAGGCGAGGCTTAGAATTATTCTTAGAAAGAAAATACTTGAGTGCCGCGTGATCTGTGTAGATAATAATCTTAGATCCGATCAAGTAGGACCTAAATTTGTCCAAGGCGAACACTACGACTAAGAGTTCCTTTTCCGTAGTCGAGTAGTTCACTTGGGCAGAATTTAAAGTTCTACTTGCGTAATGAATGACATAGGGCCTCTTATCTTTTCTCTGGCCTAGAACCGCCCCAAGAGCATAATTAGAAGCGTCGCATATAAGCTCAAAAGGAAGGCTCCAATTGGGTGGCTGTATGATGGGTGCAGTGGTTAACATGCCCTTAAGCTTGGTGAAAGCTTCCTGGCATTGCTCAGTCCACTCGTATGGTGCATCCTTTTGCAGAAGATTACATAAGGGACGAAAGAGGAGACTAAAGTCCTTTACGAATCGTCTGTAAAACCCTGCGTGTCCTAAAAAGGACCGCACGTCTCTAATGCTCTTGGGTGGAGGTAGGTTAGAGATAAGATCGATTTTTGCCTTATCCACCTCGATTCCTTTGGACGAGATAATATGTCCAAGGACAATTTCCTTATGAACCATGAAATAGTACTTCTCCCAATTAAGTACCAAGTTCTTTTCTTCACATCTTTTCAGCACACATTTAAGACTCTCTAAGCATTCGCTGAAAGATGAACCAAAAATAGAGAAATCATCCATGAAGATCTCTAGATATTTCCCCACCATGTCAGAAAAGATACTCATCATACATCGCTGAAAGGTGGCAGTGGCATTACATAATCCGAATGGCATCCTTTTGTAGGCAAAGGTGCCGTAGGGACATGTAAATGTGGTCTTTTCCTGGTCCTCAGGGGTGATTTCAATCTGATTGTAGCCCGAATACCCGTCAAGGAAACAGTAATAGGAATGACCAGCTAGCCTTTCCAAGATTTGATCAATGAAGGGCAAAGGAAAGTGGTCCTTCCTCGTGACGGTATTCAGCTTCCTATAGTCAATGCACATTCTTCAACCAGTAGTAACTCTAGTTGGCACGAGTTCATTATTGGCATTGGCTATGATGGTGATCCCGGACTTCTTAGGAACTACCTGAGTTGGACTCACCCATTGACTATCGGATATGGAATATATGATACCCACATCCAATAGTTTAAGAACCTCGACCTTAACCACTTCCCTTATGTTTGGATTTAGTCTACGTTGTGATTGCCGAGCGGTCTTAGCATTATCCTCAAGATAAATGCGGTGAGTACAAATCGAGGGGTCGATTCCCTTGAGGTCCGCTATCGTCTATCCAAGGGCTCCCTAATGCTCAATGAGAGTAGATATGAGCATACTCTCCTGTTCTTTCTCTAGGTGGGCAGAGATCACCACCGGGTATGTTTCATTTTGACCTAAATAGACATATTTCAAATCAGAGGGCAAAGGTTTTAGTTCAAGCTTCGGTGGCTTGAGGTTAGATGGTAGAGGCACTACATCAGTTTGGGGCAACTCTTCAAATTGTGGCCTCCACCGGTTAACTTCAAATACCGGTGCAGTATCAAGTAAGGCACACGTCTCCCTAATCATGTCATCATCAAAATCATTGGAGTGGGCCAGGCACGTCTCTAGAGGGTCAGAGGATAAGGTCAGAGGTGTCGAATCTTCCACTAAAGAGTCAATCATGTTAATGTCGTGGAAATCGTCATCATCCTCTAAGTTTCTGCCGTTATTGAAAAAGATGTTTAACTCCAATGTCATATTCCCAAAAGACATAGTCATGACACCATTCCTGCAATTGATAATTGCATTTGAAGTGGCAAGGAATGGGCGACCAAGAATAACGGGGATCTGAGTGCTCATGTTATTGATGGGTTCGGTGTCCAGGATGATAAAATCTACAGGGTAGTAAAATCTATCAACTTGGACCAACACATACTCAATTATCCCTCTGGGTACACGAACAGAGCGATCAGCAAGTTGTAGTGTGGTTAGGGTGGATTTTAATTCACCCAAACCTAACTGTTTGTATACCGAGGAGGGAATCAGATTGACGCTTGCTCCTAAGTCAAGAAGTGCGTGATCAATTCGATGGTCCCCGATTACACATGATATGGTTGGGCTATCAGGATTTTTGAATTTCTGTGGCACGTCTTACTTTAGGATGACACTCACTTTCTCAGTCAAAAAGATCTTCTTTTGAATACTCTGCCGTCGTTTGGTCGTGCATAAGTCTTTCAGGAATTTGGCATATGAAGGTATCTGTTTTACGACATCAAGCAAAGGAATGTTGACTTTCACTTGTTTCAACACCTCTAGGATATCCTGAGAGTTAGAGAGAGATTTTGGTGCGACCAACCGTTGGGGAAATGGAGCAACTAGCTTTTCTAGAAATTCCGGTTCTAATTTTTGTGGGGTCTCACTAGATCCATTATTGTTGTCCTCTTCTGATTTTTGAGACTTTTCGGGCCTAACCGGAAGGGTTTTATTGATGATCTTCCCACTCCTAAGAGTGGTGATGGATTTAGTGTGCCCCATTTGATTTGAAGAGCTGGGATCACTTATCTCGTAATGCGGTTTAGGATTGGGGAGCGGTTGTGCAGGAAGCATCCCCTTTTCTATAACCGTCATACGTGAATCCTTCTTTTGCATAAAGTCTCGCATTGCATGGGTCAGCTCTTGCATGAAATTTTGAACCGGTTCTTCTTAAGGTTTTCCCTGATTTGGATTTTGATTGAAGAAACTTTGAGGGGTAACAGTATGTCTATTTCTTCAACTAAAGTTTGGATGATTTTTCCAACCAGGATTATACGTATTAGAGATTGGTCCATTGAAAGGCCTTTGATAATTATTTACGGCATTGGATTGTTCATTCAACACTTCTTGAAAGGCGGGTATTGTAGGGCAATTTTCAGTTGTATGAATGTTGCAATCACAGATGTCGCAAATACTTTCATTAACCTTATCCTTCTTTCCTTCCATGGCCTCAATTTTCCTTATGAGCATAGTCACTTTACACTTCAGATTATCCTCTTCTTTCAAGAGATACAATCCACCTTTCTCCTTTAATTGAGTCGGCCTAGACGTGGTGTTCGACTTTGGGTAATAGTCCCATGATTGTGTTTTTTCAGCAAGACTATCGAGGTAATCCCATATCTTGTCAACATTTTTATTAATGAATTCTCCATTACACATTGTTTCGACCATTTGGCGCATGGAAGATGTCAGTCCATCGTAGAAAAAATTTGTAATGCGCCCGTTTCAAAGCCGTGTTGTGGGCATGAACTGACCAAATCCTTGAACCTTTCCCAACATTGGTAAAATATTTCATCCTCCTTTTAGGTGAAGTTCATGATTGCTTTTCTGAGGGTAATCGTTTTATGATATAAAAAAATTTTCTTTATAAATTCCTTTTGCATATCATTCCATGTGCCAATGGATCTAGGACGCAGTGAATGTAACCACGTCTTAGCCTTCTCTTTTAAGGAAAAAGGAAAGAGTCTCAGCCTGACTGTGTCCTCAGACACATTTTGAAAATATAAAGTGGCTCTGATCTCATCAAACTCTTTCAAATGTAGATATGGTTCTTCAGATTCAAGCCCATGGAACTTAGGAAGGAGTTGGATAACCCCTGGCTTGATGTCCATATGTCCTGTATTTTCAGGAAAGATCATGCATGAGGGCGTACTCACCCCCGCTGGTTGTAAATAATCTCGTAAAGTACGTGGCGGGGGTGCTTGATACACCTCATTCTCATCCTGAATGTCCTCCACCCTAGGTTGGGGTAGAAGAGGTTGGTTTTCAGCCATCACTTCAATTAACTCAGGGGATTTCGAGTGGTGTCTAGTCCTGCGATGGATAGTCAACCCCTCAACCAATCCTCCTTCAGTCAAGAGACGTCGAGTGTTGTCACGGGCCCACTTGGGCATGGAACACTCACAGCCTCAATCAAATTCGAAACCTAATCCTAAGAAAGGAAAAGAAAATCTAGAAAGAAAGAGAGAGTTGGAAAGAAGTTATCAAATTGAAAGCCCTAAGTAACAACACTTGCAAAAGAAAACAAAACAAGTTAGTTTCTAAAGAGAATGTCTAGAAAATCCTTAAAAAGGAAGATAGAAACAAACCAGTTTCTAAAAGAAGAAATTCCTAAAAGAAAGTGAAAATTTCTAAAATAAATTAGGAAAGTCCTAAACTAGAAAGTAAGTTACTAAAAGAGATCTGAAAAATTGAAAGTAGAGAAAGAACTTACCGAATTAGAAATTTCTACCTTAAAGGCCTACAAAATATGAAAGTTAGTTTCTAAAAATTCTATAAGTAAAAAATTAGGAAACACAATTTAGATTCTAAAAGAGTTAGAATTAGAAAATTACTAAAAAAAAAAAAATAGAAAGTTAATTTCTAAAAAGGGAAATAACTAAAAAAACAAAAGAGGAAAGTTTCTAAAAATAAACTATTTCCTACAAATAGGAAAATACTAGAATTAGAAAATTTCTAAAATTCAAACCCTAATTTTAAAAGTAGAAAAAGTAGAGAAATTAGGAAGGAATTACCAATTTAGAAACTTATGTCAGGATCCTACAAAACAGGGAAACAAGTTAGTTCTAGAAATCAAATAAAAATCTAAAACTAAAGTTAGTCAAATTCTAATCTTAAACTAATTCTAAACCCAATTAATTTCAGAGAATCGCAACCGTCAGTCCCGGGCAACGGCGCCAAAAACTTGTTCACTCCCCAAGTATAGTGTTGTGATGTAGTAATAAACTCGGTGAGACCGAGGTCGAATCCCAAGGGACTGATACCTGTACGTTATCTGAAACTAAGTACAACGAGAACTAGATTAAGATGAAGTCTAAATCGAATGATTTTTGAGGAATAATAGTGAAATACTAATATAAAACTTAAGGAATTCAGAGGAAGGAAACTAGGGATTCAGAGAATCCACTTGTAGAGATCAGGGAGATCTCATGCCTGCATCAAGAATCATGGAAATTAAACTGAACTTACTTGATCTAGTTTTCACGAGATGAAAGGTATATGAATTAGAATGGATTCCATTACCAAACCATGCCCAGGAGACAAAGCAAACAACAAAATTCAACTAATTACCAACCAATTAACAATGCATGAAGGTTAGGAATGGTACCGTCATTCGACCATGCCCATGAGACGATGGTGAACAACAGGGCTTCCTGACATCATAAACATCAAAAGGAGGAAGAAATACTCAAAGCCATCGCAGATCTATTGTAATTTCAGTCACAACAAACCATAAAAAAAACTGAAAGTATTCCTTTTAATTGAACTAAAATCAACATCAGTCAGTCTAAACAAAAGGCACAAGCAAAGTCTCTCCCATCAGACTACAAGCTTCACCTCTTAGCCCTAGCTAAGAGGTTCAGCCAGACATGGATGGCTAGATCTCTTAAAAAAAGAAAATAAACAAATTAAAATAATAGGAAAAGAAAAACAAACTCTCTATCCCCTCTCGCTGCTTCAAGCTTCACGTCCCTGATTTCGATCCTCTCTTTTCTCTCTTCTTCTCCCCTCTTATAAGCAACCGAAGACGGTCAAATGGCGCTGGTTGGAGTCGGTGCGGAATGCGTGTCTTTACACAGCAGGTGCGGAACTTGTTACGCATTCCTGATTTGGAATTTACGCTGACATGTATGGTGGGGCCATGCTTGGTGTAACTTAACAAATTCAGTCCGTTCATTGGATTGTGCACGGAAAACTAGCTGGACCTGATCGATTTTGGATCTGATTCGTGGTGGTTCACGAATAATCTTAATTCACCGTCAGTCTTCTATTTGGATGATCGAGGACTGATCTTCTGTGGTTTCCTAGATGTGTTACCTAGGTTAGGGAGAGAGGGACCTTGGGCTCTTAATGGACGGTCCAGATCCGACCGATGGAGTACGCTGGCGGCCCACAAGATTCGCCCGCAGGCTCTGTTGCGAAACAGAGCCTGCGCGTTTTAGCGCTGTGATGGTCGGTGGACCCACGATTGATGTCAGTTAAAAAATCCACACCGATCATTGAACTCTACTCGAAAAACCAATTGGAAATGGCTAGTTTTTTATTAGAATCGGTGTGGCCCACGTCATTTTCTATTCCACCGTTCATTATGCGATTGATGGTTGGGAACATGCATACTCTTGCATGGTGGAAAAAGGAAACCTAGGCGTTGGTCTTGGCCGTCTCCTGAGACAATTTAACGGTTCAGATCATCTAAACGGATGATGACTGGGGCCCACAATGATCAACAGGCGAAACCATACAAAGACGCTGTTGCGTCTTTGCTTTATTTAGAAATAGTCGGTCAGCGCCCGCTAACCGACCTTTGGAAAACTGGTGCGCGGCCGGAGTGTATATGTTATGCACACGCATCGCCTGTGTGAGTCCGAAGGTGATGTATTTAAGAAATCCGCTCCGTTCAATTGTTTTATCACCCAATTAAAGCAGTTAAAACCGAATTTGGAGCATATCTTGATATCATACGGGCCCCAAATCGAGATTTTATGGGCTGATCTGTCCGTTGAGCCACTTTCATAGGGATCTAATGGTTAAAATTCGACGTGTACGGTTAATTTATGGTCCTCAGGCGATGTATGAATTTTCGAGCTAAACGGATGGTGGGAACCCTATGATCTTGCATCTGGATGTCTTTCGGGCCACTTGAGCTTCAGCTTCTCAATTTTCTTGGATCCCTGGCATGTAAATCTGTCGATCTTGGTCTCCTGGGGTCCGTCGCTTGCCTTGGTGACTTCAGAGCATTAAATCCATGCTTTTAGTATCCCGATCCAGTCTCAGCTCGCAATTCCACCTTGGAACACAAACATGATTAAAATGAGCTATTAAACGGAACCATGTTCATAAATCCAGGCAATAACTGGGTCTGATATGCAATATTTGACCCTTAATAGGCTGAGCGCGTGAGGGAGAGTGGGGGATCGAGAGAGGGCGAGGGAGATGGAGAGGCTGAGTGCGAGAGAGAGATGGAGAGAGAGATTGAGAGATGGGTTTTGGGAGCTTTGCTGCACGCGGGAGAAAAAGGCGAACTGATTTTGGATCTGGGAGGGAGCGTTTAGTTTTAGGAGGGGCGTGTGACAGACGACCCATAAATCCTTTGAGTTTTAGGACCGTGGGGCCCACCGTGATGAATTTTATTTATCCAGTCCATCCATTAATTTTAAAATATTATTTTAAGTATTGATGCGAAAAATGAGTTAGATCAAAGCTGTAAGAAGACCACACAACATATTAACCATAGAAATTTAATTTTTATTATTTCTTATGGTGTGGTCCACTTAGACCCTTAATCTACATAATTTTTGGGCTCATCAATTGAAATTGTATATCAAAATTGATGGGCGGCTTAGATAAAAAAAAAATATATTCTAATGGGCCCCATGGAGCCCCTTAAGCATCATCAATATGTAATAAGGCTCTGGCGAAGATATAAGTTTTAGCTACGGATCAATTATATTTTAGCTACGGATTAAATCCGTAGTTTAATTAATACATATTTAATCCGTACCCAAAAACTTTCAAAGTCCACGCCCTTTGCTCGATTTTTTGGTAGTGGATCGAAATAATATGCTTTTTTTTTTTTTTTCCAATATTTAGATGACTCATTTGGCCAATAGGATAGATAGTCAAACGGTAGGCTAAAATTAAACTAATTAGATATTCATGTATTGGGTTATTGTTAGAGCTGGGCATCGAGTCGATTTGGATCAGATTAGGTCCAACTCAACTCGGTCCGAAATTTCCATGGCTTGACCCAAACTCGATCCGATCCGGGACCGAGTCTGGGTTGCCTGACTAAATCCGATCCGGTTAAGTGCTGGCTAATCCGATCCGAGTCAGATCGGGTTACGTACGGTTCGGATTGAGTCTTTTGTTTTAGTCAAAATTGAAGAAAACGTCCCATAGGACACGAATCTAAAGCATAAATCTAGGAATTGAAGCTTCTTAGCCCTTAATCTAGGGTTTTTGATAGCAGAAATCGTCGCATTTCTGCTCAAAATTCACGAAAGAACACATGCATTGTAGCGATTTGAACCAATAAAGATTGGAGAGATGATGAGATTTGAAGCGTTACTGTGAGATCCAAAGAGAGAACATGATAAATAGAGCATAAATGGTGTTTTGATCCATCGACGGGCGGCAGAAATTTGTGTATTTTTTCAAAATTGTTTTATTGTTTGATTAAGACTCTTTTGATTACGTTTTAGGATTTATTTAAGGATATTTAAAGGGTGTTAAACTCGTTTTTACCATTCATTCATTCAATCAATCTGTCAATAAATTTTTTTTAATTTTTTTTTTTATCTATCATGGATTCGAGCATTTTCTCTTGTAAGTTCAAGAGTACCTTGCAAATTCAAGGTGTTTATCAATTGAGGAATACGGAGCTCGACCTCATCATATCCTCCCCTGCATCAAAATCGACTAACATCTTATATCATAAATCACAAGTTCTAGGATTTTGACAACAATAGCCGTATATATTCGTGTGCATTGGTGTGGACCACCGTAACAAGAGATGACATTAACACCTCAAGTAAGACAGATATCCTTAGCCAAAAAGCCTAAATTGTAGTTTGGTTTAGCATTCACCTAAGAAAAACTTATCCATTTGAACAAGATTGGCTGAAAATTGAATATTATATCGTCAATGGCCTCAGGAAGCTCGACTGCAGGTTACTAAGATAATGTTGTCCTGAAAAATGATAAAATAAAAATGTTATCTGCTCTCCCTATCCCTAATTGAAACCATATGCTGTTAAACACAAGTTCAGATTTTAGCACTGGCATATTATAGGGTTTGGCTTTTGTATTCATGCATTGAATTTGTTCAGCTACAATGTACGTTACAATTCATAGACATGTATGTCCCCATGGTCCACTTTTTAATAAAAAGTTGTTGGAGAGGTGTCAATCAAAAGCAAAACAACAACATTCATGGACAACCTCACCTACGGGCCCAAACAAAATACAAGAACATCCATATCTCAGACTTTTGTCTTGGACATGGACACCCTTATGGTAAGTGAGTTGTCCCGGCATCCAAATGACCTCCAATCACATCTGAAATGGATTTTCAAGCTTTGATTAAGGTAAATTGATTAGTCCTAATGACGGTTGATGATTGCTTGAGTCACAAGCATGGTGGCAAAATAGCCTAACTTAGATCATTCTTGTACGTTGTCATCTTTTCTATCAAAATCCATCTGATTTTCAACACCCTTGTTGGAAAAGTCTATTGGATCCATCTGGCTTTAAAGATGATGTGATTTTGAGTAAAATGGTCTGGACACCGTAATATTTGGCTATCATGTGATCATTTTAGAAAAAGGTGGGGCACACCACCTGTAATTTTGTTGATTTGGTATAAAAATTGTACATGAATTCAGGCAAGCACCACAAAAAAATGACTTCACCTAATGCAAATTGCACAATCCCAATTCAATGCTACTTATAAATGAGTCTGGATCCATTACAAAACTGTGTACTACAAGCTTCTCATACAAAGCTTACTGTGGGGCACACCATGATGTATGATTTACATCTAATCCATCCATCACGTGGGCCTCCTCATGTTCTCCTTGGCACCTAAAATTCAAGCTGATCCAAAACTTAGGTGGGCTACACCATGTCAAATAATCCATCCAAACTGTGGACTTGAATGAGGAAAAGTTGTAGCCATTAGCAAAACTAGTAAAATGCATGTGGAATTGTAGGTAGGTAGGTAGAGATCTTGAAAATCGCTCAGATGAAAGTTTTTAGCGTGAGAAAATTACCAATGGGCATACTACAGCCCCATTTTACATTGAATCTATAAGAAGTTGATTCTCAATAACCATCTTTGGTAAACATACATAAGATTAGAATTCCTTTCGTTTCCTTCATAGTGACTTAAGATCTAACATGTGCCGCCAGCTGCTGGAACCGACATGCCGATTAATGTGGAATTTATGTTATATCAGCGGGTAAGAACAATGAATCAATGGGGCCACATTCAACTCTAAAATCCACATGCACAGTTCCAAAGTGCTTGCGATCAATCATCATACTCTGCTTGAGTATAAAATACCTCTGGCCTTTTGGCACATGGAATTGATTGCTAGGTATCAAATACTCTTGTAAGGTGTGACACTTGATACACAGCCATTCACACATATTAAATGTGCATGGATTAACTCAAGTTAAACAGACTAACTTGTGAAATTGTTACTAAGTTACATCTCCAAAATCAGATTATTAGAAGATTCCTAAAAGTGATAACATTCACGGACACTCGTAATTTGTGGAAATAGAGCATTGGATATTTTTCAATTTTGACTATTAATAAGGGCCTGTTTGGATACCACCAAATAAGTTACTTTTTTTTTTTATACTTACAGTAGATAAGTAACTTATTTGAGATATGTAAGTTTCATTTATGATCAATTATATGTAACTTTTTTACTTAAAAATTATTTAATCACTTTAGCTTAATACTAAGATAATTTACTTGAGGCATAAGTAGCTTATCTTAAGTAACTGACAAACCAAATGCCTCCAAAGGGAGCTTTTGGATCATAAGTTACTTTGGATAAACTACTTATTTCATAAGTAACTTATCATGGTTTCTACTTACTCACCTGATAAGTATGTTTCGTAACCAACATACTTATCAACCAAAATGTAGAAAGCATGCTTGGTTTCCAACATGATAAGCAATTCTCTTTCAAGTCTGTTTGGTCCCCCTCACATAAGCCATCTATCATGTGAGACCAACCTTTGTTGTGGATCATTCATAGTGTGGGCCCGACTTTGACGTGGGTTGTCCATCATACAGGGTCCACCTTGGAAGTGGGTCATTCCTCACTATGGCACGACCTTTAATGTACACCATTCATTATGTTGGGCCCACCTTTTAATGTTGGTAATCCATAAAGTGGGTCCCACCATCAATGTTATTGTCCATCATGTGGGGTCCACCTTTAATATCCGCTGCCCATCATGTGGACCCCACCTATGATATGGGTCGTCCATTGTGTAGGGCTCGCCTTGGATATGGGCCACTCATATTTAGGGTCGAACTTTGATGTGCAGCATCCATCATGTGACTCCTACGTTAATGTGGACCACCCATCATATGGGGCCCACCTTGATGTGGATCATCCATCATGTGGGCCCACCATTATTAATTACCCATCATGTGGAGTTTACGTTTGATGTGGACCATCCATCATGTGGGCCCCACTTTCAACATAGTTTGCCCGTCATGCAAGGCTCGCCTTGAATGTGGGTCATTTATCATTAGGGGACCTTTGATGTGGATAGTCCATGTGGGCTACCTCAATATGGGTCATCCAACATATGGGACCCACATTCAATGTCCATTGCCCATCATGTAGAGCCCACCTTTGATATGAACCGTCCGTCCATCATGTAGGCCCCGCCTTTAAAGCGGGTTGTCCATCATACCGACGTGCTTTGGATGTGGGCTTTCTATCATTATCGGCTGACCTTTGATGTGGACCATTCATATATGGGCCCACATTAATATGGGTTATCCATCATGTAGGCCCACCTTTTATCTGGACTGTCCACTGTGTGAGCCCCACCTTCAATGTGAAGAGTGCACCAGGTGAGGCCTTCTTTGATATGCACCGTGAGAGAGCCTCCGTTAACATGTACAGTGAGAGAGAAAAGTAGAAAAGTCACAAGTTAAAAAGCTAAAAAATTACTTATTAAGATAAATAGCTTTTGGCACCTAAGTTGCTTTTATGATGATCTTACCAAACTAACTTAAGCTAAAAAAGTAACTTAATTACTTAACATAAATTAAAAAGTAACTTATTTGGTAGTATCCAAATGGGCCCTAAATGTCCACTAATCTGATAATCAAATGAGCATAGTTTTTAATTCATGATACATCTAACCTTAGAACCATAATATGAATAGTTTAATTTGACTTACCTGTATACCATGTATGCAATTTCTAAGTGCCTACGTATCATCCGTCACACATAAGCAATGCTTATCATGAGATAAATGGTTAGGATTATCCCTGTCTGAAAGGGAAGGCTAAAGAAGCATAAGGAAAGCACTTGGTAACATTGGGCTGGACACCTGCCAGAGTTACTTTCAGTAATGTGGGAGAAACGACTTAACTTGCATGGAATCCAAGCCATCCAAGCATGTACACGACCCTTTGTTGGGCATTGTTCTTGAAATCAGGCTGCTTCAACACTCAAGTAGGCCACCCTTAAAAAATGTATACTTAAAACTTTTACTACACAACAAGTGAAAAGTACATTGAGGTTATTCTCATCTGTTCACAAAGGAGTCACAAAAATCTCTTTCTAATCTTTTAGTTATTTTTTGGGTTCTGCTAAATCCTCACTCACTTTTACATACAACCATTTGTAACTTAAGTAGTGCATGTGGCACCCAAGGTACAATGTGGTGAATCACTAGGTAAGTGGACCTGGCTGATGTTTTGGTCATGTCATTAGCAAAATGCGACCTACTTGATGTGAAGGCACGTTCACATGCTACCCTTCATTAATAAAATAAAACCCAAATGTGTGGGGCACGGCTAGCTAGCTAGGCAGCCACACCACATAATGAGCATGTGAAAATGTTGGTTGGACCAAGCAATGGATTGGCTCTCAGTAGTAGACGCATTGCGTTTATCGGTGAGGTAATGGGTTTGAATGCTCATGTGGTGTGCGTGTGTTAAAAAAATAAAAATAAAAACAATAGATCAAAGCTTCATCCCATATATGAACTGTGCTTGTTTAATTCAAAGAATGTTTTGCCATATGGTCATGAGCTAAAGCATTAATTCAATGTCATCATCATCGTCCTCATAATCTTTCTCCGGGCAAATTAGTATTGGATCTCAAATGCAAATATCAGTGGCTCAGAGTCTTTTCAGAACAATATTAAGTAAATAAGGAATATGTTTCTTTTCAGACGAAAGATAACTTATTTTCTCTAATTGTAATAGATTTGGAGAAGCCAAGCCATTATTAGCTTTGCCTAGAAGAATATATTTTGAAAACATGAAAAGTATATAACGCAGTGCTACATACATAGAATTGAAAATGTTGTGCAATTAGCAATTATTAGTCCCACAACATCACTTGTACTTATCCAAGTGAGTATTTCAAAAAGAATTTACCATGTTCTCACATGACCAATTAGTAAACATGAATTTTCCAAATTTTCAAATGCAATAGAAATTACCTTCTCACAACATGGATTGGATTCTCCCAATCTTTTCCATCCACCCATTTTGCAATAATTTAAACATAACAAAGTAGCAAACATGGACTTCCCAAACATTTAATACATAAATGGATTGAACTTTGATGGATAGATAGAGAAAATCGACAATAATCAATCTATATTTGGACGTCTTAATAATGCTACTTTCTCGGTAAGAGAAAGATCTTCGATAGGTTGTTGCTCTGGGAAATCAAGTAAAGGCCTCGGTGGCATTTCAAGAAGCTCATTCTTACCTTCTAACATTTCCACAACTTTGTTAATTGAAGGGCGACTGTCTGGATTTGTTTGTATGCACCAAAGCCCAACTATTGCCATCTTCCTAGCGATATCCCCATCGGTCCTAGTCCCATTGCTAATTTCCATGTCCCCCTCTTGAGCGATTCGGTCATAAACCCATGTCAGGAAGTGTACCTGACTTGAATGTTCTACGCGTCGGTTGAAATTCTTACTCCTTCCAGCAATTTCCAATAGCAACATTCCGAAACTATAAACGTTGGATTTGTATGAGATGCCTTCAAAATTCGTTGCAAATAGTTCTGGTGCCATGTATCCCGTTGTCCCTCCAGCACTAGTGGAGACAGCTCTGTGATCATTGGGGCACAGCTTTGCGAGTCCAAAATTGGAAATTTTAGGATTGAAGTTGCCATCTAGCAAGATATTGTTGGGTTTGATGTCGAACTGGAGTTTTCGCATGTTGCATTCTCTGTGCAGGTACTCAATCCCATGGGCAACGCCTAACACAATCTCATATAGTTTTTCCCAAGTAATCATTTGGCTCTTTCCATCATTTGAAAATACGTATTTTTCTAAAGGTCCATTGGGGATGAACTCATACACAAGAGCGTATCTCAACCCTTCAAAGCAAAACCCAATCAATTGCACTACATTGACATGATGAATTCTACCAATCGTAGTAACTTCATTGATGAATTCTTCAACATTACTCTTTGAATTATCCAACATCTTTATTGCAACAGGTTGCCCATCATGAAGTATACCTTTATAAACAGACCCAAAACCTCCTTGACCTAGTTTTTCCTTAAAATTATCAGTCATTCTCGCGATATCCGAATAGGAATACCTAGATGGACCCAGGGCTTCATGGTTGTGTTGTAAGTTCTTTTTACCATTCATGCGTCTATATCTCCGATAGATCACATAGATAATTACGACGACGAGATGCAATACACCCAATAAAGCTCTCACAAATAGAGTGGCAACTACAAACAGAAAAGAGGAGTTTAATTTTAAGGTAGAAAGCACAAGAAACTCAAACCCTAGCTTTAGGATTCAACGACTACAATTTGGAAAGAATATGTTACCTATGACTTTTATGACCTTTCGCACGACCAACCACGTTTCTGTTGAAATAGCAAACAAAAATGTCAAAGGTGGATTGAAAATGATTACTTAGGGTATATATGTTTTGATGCAAGTCAGCTAAAATTGCAACTACTAGTCTAATAAAGTAGGAAAAAAAATTGCATCTAAACATTGGCCTAGATATTGTGTAATTAGGTGCATATACATACCGTATGGTTAGATGATCCTAACCTCTAATTAATAGGGTTCAAATCCTTAATTACCTCAGTGGTAGAGAGGAGTTTCAACACGAGGTCTTGGGTTCGATACCCATAGGTAGTGAAATCCCACTACGGTGTGCATGGGTGTGTGTGTGTGTGTTGGGTGCATGTGTAATAAACAAAATTTTAACCTCTAATTAATAGGCTTTTTTTTTTTTTTTTGCTTTATTTCTGCAGTTGACTATATTTTCATTTTAAGGTTTTTACAAATTCACACATCAATTATAGAACATTTTCAAATACCCACATAAAAACATATGACTGTTATTGCAACTACCCACATTCCATTAGTTTTTCATAATTTCCATTAGTAACCATTAGCTATTAGCTAGGCTCATGTTTCAGGCTTGGGCTTGACATGACATGCATGGCCCAATCAATTTTCTTATTTAGGCTTGGGCTCAAGTCATTTTATCCTGACCTAATCTAACCCTCCCTGGCCTGACCTGTCTTCATATATACATCTTATATCCCTACATATAACATTCCCATACTTGACAAGGTAACCCATCCATCATGAATGTCAACTAATAAATTTTTTCTTTTTTTTTTTTTTTGCCTTTTAGCTTTATGCATGTGATGCTCATGATCAATGGATAGATTAGGAACTTCAGGTGAGAAATAGAGATTTCATCAATTTTCAGGCCAAGCTTGGTTGGGGTCTTTTGGGACTTGAGCTTGGACCTATGCATGGAAAGAGCTTGAACGTAGGTCCTTAGATGTCAAGCAAGGCTGGGTCTAGCACAAACGTAACCCATTGCCATCCCTAATGTATATTTAGGGGAGAGGTAGAGAGACGCGAATGCAGTTAAAAGAAAAACCACTAGTTAAATATTAAAAAATAATCTTTTTTTAAAACATTAAAGGGGACTAAAACTTATTCACTTTTCATTGCTTCGCCAAACACAATTAAAAAAGAGTTAATTCGGTTATTCTTTTAACTTTACCAGTTATTGGTGCATCCAAGTAGCTCTTAGGCCCATTGGGTCATCTCCGATCTAGAAGTTAGAAGTTCGGGTCTAGTTGGTAATTGGGTTGGGCTCAGGTAAAGTTCAGCTCTATCACGAACTATAACTGTCCTATATTGGTAATCGTAGCCTTGTCATGAACAGTTAATGTCCTAAACAAGTGACCCTGGTATCCTATCGACCTTGATGAGTCGGGTCAGGGTCCCAAGCCAAACCCATTTACTAAATGGGCTAAGAAATCTAGTCTAAACCCTACCCTCTATCCACTATCGAGAGGCCTAGCCCATTCCATTTGAAAAATGCTAAGCCCACGCCCAACCACACAAATTTATAGTTTATCGAGACCATGCCCAACCCAACCTAACCCGACCCGACCTGACCCAACCCATTTGATTGTAATTGGATCAAGCATGACCAACTCACCCATGTTTAAAAATGTTAATGTTTTACTAATGAAGTGTTCATGTTCATCCATTAACAATAAAATTTAAGAGGCCTATGGATCTAAGCTAAGTGAGAATATTTTCTAATGAGTGTGCGGCATGTACCGGACCTAAGAGAATACCATTCAACTATTTTATTCTATTGGCATAAGCTTTATTTATAATGAGTCCTTGGTAGTGTGTTAACATCACCAACTTCCAACTTTTGTGGGCTTCACCATGATGTGTGTTATATCCACACTATCCATCCATTCTGCAAGAACATTTTAGGGCGTGAGCTAAAAATAAAGTGCTTAAATAAGAAAAATCTAAGATTGTTTCGCCTAATATAAAGATACAGAAGAAAAAAAAAAATTCTTAATATAGAGATTTAAAAGAAAAGAAAAGTAAAGATATTTCTTCCTGTAAAGATTTAAAAGAAAAGGAAAGTAGGATGGGCTAAAAAAGTGTGATAAAAGGCCCTTTTCTCATGCAAATGTGTGGAGCGCGGACATGTGAGATGTGGGGCAATTGCATCAATCAAACCGATCTTGACTCAAAGAAAGAGAACCACTCAAGCCTATCAGGGCTTGAATCTCCTCGCACACAACACAGGTAGATTTTCCTTACGCACGAGTATTCGTGCGCCCACGCCTAATTAACTACTTTCCATGTTAGTTTTCTTTTTGGGCGGGCCTTGGGCACGCATTTAAACCAGAGTATAACAATGCACTAATATAAAACACTACATACTGGAAAGATTTATAAACCCTTTAAAATTCTTCTTCCTATTCATTATCGAAAGTAAATCGTCTGGTGGTGTGGTGGTGTGCTAGACTTTGGCGGTGTGTTAACATCACCAACTTCCAACTTTCGTGGGCTTCACCATGATATGTGTTATGTCCACACTATCCATCCATTCTGCAAGAACATTTTAGGGCATGAGCTAAAAATTGAGTTAGATCTAAACCTCAAGTGGACCCCAGCACAAAAAGCAGCGCCTACCACTGACAACTTCTTAGGGGCCACAGAAGTGTTGGATAAAGCTAATATTTGTGTTTTCCCTTCATCCAGGTTTGTGTTACCTTATTAATAGGTTGGACAACAATTAAACATCATGGTGGACCCAAAGAAGGTTTCAATGGTGGGTATCATTGTCGCAAGCTTGCCTTGATATTTATTGCACCTTTCGAGATTACCGAGTGCGTGGGCGCTGTGGCCTACAAGCTTACCTTACCTTCTGAGTTGTCCATGATTCATGATGTGTTCTATGTTTCTATATTACGGAAGTGTGGGTCGGACATCATACCTGTGATTGATTGACAACCCCTCGAGGTCTGTGAGGATCAAGGTGTCCTGTATCGGTATCGGTTGGCGTAACGGTGACCTCCAAAACCGATACGGATACGGGAGCGTAACGGTGATACGGGGGCGTAACGGCCCGTAACGGCGCAAAATTTTTTTTTTGCCAAAAAAATATGAAAAAATATGGATTAAATCCGGAATATTCTAAGCATTCCAAATATGCATTCATTTATAGATTGGAACATGTTTATGGTGGTGTAACGGTCCACTCTTTGGTGAGAAGTTGTATCGGACTGTCTGATGAATTTATGAACCGGATAACCTGAATTTGACTACAAAATTCATATATTTAATTTTCTAACTATCTACTATCAATGATAGATATATTAGAATGAATGTAATATGAAAATATCTTACATTTAAGTGTTTGCAATTATTTTTGAGGGCCAAAATTCATGCGTAAATAGAAAAAATATATATAAAAAAATATAAAATGGCACCCCAAATATGTAAAATGCACATTAACATGTTCTACTATGATTAACACATCATATGGCATCATTAAAACGGCAAAAGAATCATTAAGAAATGATTTTTCGAATTTTCAAAAAAAGGGCCGAAATAAATGCGTAAATAGAAAAAAATAAAAAATATATAAAATGGCACCCCAAATATGTAAAATGCACATTAACATGTTCTACTATGATTAACACATCATATGACATCATTAAAACAGCAAAAGAATCATTAAAAATGATTTTTTGAATTTTCAAAAAACGGGCTGAGTAAATAGAAAAAAAAAATATTAAATAAATATAAAATGGCACCCCAAATATGTAAAATGCACATTAACATGTTCTACTATGATTAACACATCATATGACATCATTAAAACAGCAAAAGAATCATTAAAAATGATTTTTCGAATTTTCAAAAAAAGGGCCAAAATAAATGCGTAAATAGAAAAAATATAAAAATATATAAAATGGCACCCCAAATCTGTAAAATGCATATTAACATATTCTACTATGATTAACACATTATATGGCATCATTAAAACAGCAAAAGAATCATTAAAAAATGATTTTTCGAATTTTCAAAAAAGGGCCAAAATAAATGCGTAAATAGAAAAAAATATAAAAAATATATAAAATGGCACCCCAAATCTGTAAAATGCACATTAACATGTTCTACTATGATTAACACATCATATGACGTCATTAAAACAGCAAAAGAATCATTAAAAAATGATTTTTCGAATTTTCAAAAAAAGGCCAAAATAAATGCGTAAATAGAAAAAAATATTAAAAAAATATAAAATGGCACCCCAAATCTGTAAAATGCACATTAACATGTTCTATTATGATTAACACATCAAATGGCATGATTAAAATAGCAAAACAACCATTAAAAATTGATATTTCGAATTTTAGAAATAGGGGCCAAAATTCATGCGTAAATAGAAAAAAATATTAAAAAATTATTAAATGGCACCCCAAATCTGTAAAATGTACATTAACATGTTCTACTATGATTAACACATCATATGACATGATTAAAACAGCAAAACATATTAAAAAAAGTATAAATACCTATTTTTGACGAATTTCTGAAAAATGGCCCACCGAGCTTTGATTCAAAAAAATCTGTAATATAATGTGTTTTTATCTCAAATACCTAACTAAGGTTGGTCGAAATTAGTAGTAGAAGGAGTGAAAAATAGTTTAGAAGCAAGAGGTTTCAAAAAACAGAAAAAATGAGCTAAAAATGAAAAAATAAAAGTTACCATTACGGGCCCGTATCGGTAGATACGGTACAAAATCGTATCGGCCGACACGCGAAACGGGTAACGTTCGCAGTTACCATTACGTATCGGCCGATACGCCCATATCGTAACGATATGCATAGACTGGTGTGGATATAACACATACATCATGGTGGGGCCCACATAAGTGGTCAAGTTGACACACCACGATGTGCGTGGTGTGTCACACACCACGCAATCTGCTTCCTTCTATGAATCTAATGTTGGAATATTTGGTTAAATTAAATAGACTATTAAAAATTGAGAACCAAAAAAGAAAATAAAATTTTGAGAAAGAAGAACTTATTGAATTGAGTCGAGGCGTGCCTGAGTCACTCGGCTTGAAATCAAATTTGCTCCCCTTGGACAGCGTCCAAAGTACACTCTCACAAATAAAGTCCCACGAGTACTCATACACACACACCCCCGTGAGTACACTCACACTGCACTCACACGCGCACCCATGCCCAACCCGTCCCGTCGCGCACACGGACTCGGACTCGGACTCGGACTCGGACTCGGCACAGCAAGGCTCGGCTCGGTGGATCTAGGCCATGAGTCGGGATCCTCTGTATTCAAGTCAAAAGAGAACTCCTGTTACCCTAATGGTTTGGCGTCGGAAGCTGTTTTTTATTATTTTTATTTTTTTAGTGAGTGATGACGTGGACCAATGAGAATTAGGGTATCAGGGATTCTCTGTTGACCTTATAAGAGAGGATCCGGACTCAACTTTAAAACAAATGAAAATGCCACTTTTTCAAAACATTTTTTTGCCTCTTCTATCCTTCTCAACGTACGAACCGCCGCAACAGAGGGAAAAAAGAAGTAAAATCTCAATTAAAATCATTAAATTCACGCAGGCTGCCCTGCCTGAGTTGTAGGTCAGACTCATTTGTACAGCCTGCTTAAATCCCAGCGGACCCACATCTGATGAACGGTTTGGAGGGAATATACACGATGGTGGCCCCACGCCCAAACCATGTGTTATCTCTCTATCACATCTCCATGTGGCACTGCCCAACTGCCATTTCTTTTTTCCCAGAGCCTAACATCGAGTATCATCCGATGGACAGAGTAGATGTCGAGCACCCAACACGGTCGGCCGTACAAGGAGTGCAATTTGGTAATTTCTATTTTATTAGACTAATAATTGCAATTCAAATCAATAGTGCATCCAAACATGTCCTTATATCAATCTTACAAGAAAGAGAACAATACCGTATACTTCTTCATCAGTTGCTAATTTCCTTGATTGGATTGGAGACACGAACAGAGCAAAGAAGAAGAGAGAAATGATAGCCACAGAGACCACCTTTGGAGAGCCCTTCATCTTTTCCACACCTTTCAGAAACAAAAACCCCAAAACTTCTCTTATTATCTCTGAATTCAAGACTGCATTATATTCTACTACATGTGATTTCGTGGATAGGAGCGGATTAGGTGCGACCTTGGACTCTTCCAAGAAGGTGCGCCCTTACTGTGAGGACCATCTTGATATATTCATTTTATATCCACACCGTCCATCCATTTTTTCAGATCATTTTACGGCATGTACCCAAAAATTAAGTAAGATCCATATCTCAGGTGGACCATACTATAGGAAACAACGGTGATTAAAACTCCTTACCATTAAAAAATTCTTAGGGCCGACCGTAATGTCTGTGTAATTTTTATTTTCCATCAACGTGCTGATAAGATCACATAAAACTGGATGAAGTGAAAAAGACAAATAACAGCTTAATCCAAACTTTTTTGACTCATTAATGGTCGATCATCACTATTTCTAATGCTATGTCCACCTGAAAATTGGATCTACTTCAGTTTTTGGCTCATATACCAAAATGATCTGAAAAAACGGATGAACGGCATAGATATGAAACAAATAAATAAAGGTGGACCCCACGGTAAGGGACGAACGGTCCATCCGCATCCAGTCCGCTCCACGAAATTGCAGATGCAATTCCGTCAACATCATTTAAAGCATCCTTCGCTGGCGCCTGCCATGCCGAAGACTAACGAGTGCGGCTTGGCTGCGAACCCGGAACCAGCAATATCGGTGGGATCCTGATCGTGCCACACTCGCTGTGGGACCCACCTTGATGTATTTATTCTATATTTACACCGTCCATACATTTTTTTCAGATTATTTTAAGGCATAAACCCAAAAATGAAGAAGATTTAAATCTCAGGTGGACCATACTATAGGAAATGGTGGTGATTGAAAGCTCCACTATTAAAAAATTATTAGGGCCCACCGTAATGTTTATTTTCCAAAGAACCTGTTGATAAGATCACATAAACCTTGATGAAGCAAAAAGACAAACAACTTGATCTAAAAGTTATGCGGCTCATTAATGGTCAATTACCACTGTTTCATATGGTATGGTCCACCTGAAAATTAGATCTTTTCATTTTTGGCCTAGTGGCCTAAAATAATCTGAAAAAATGAATGGCCGATGTGGATATAAAATACATACAACAAGTGGGCATCATGCTAAGGGCTGTATTGTTTTGGGTGAGGCCTGGGCCGCATCAAAAAGATAGGTGATCCTCGAGAGCACGTGATACATGATGGACGGGTGGAACGGGTCCATATTTGGGTCCCACATTGGCTTGGTCTCCTTAGCTGATTTCCCTACAACGTTGGGATCACTTGAATGGGTTTTGTGTAGAGCTGTGCATCAGTCCGGGTCGGATCGGATCGGGCCTAATTCGATCTGACCCGAAATTACAGTGGTTTAATTCGAACTCGATTCGATTTGGGACTGAGTCTGGATCGCCTGGTTCAAACTGATCCGATACATGGCTAGCCTGACTCGAACCGAGTCCGCCTCGGTCACCCTGCCCGAGTCGAATCGGGTTGGGTAAGATTCGGATCGTTTGAATTTAATCAAACTATTTCATGTGGTGTGGTCCACTTCAGCCTTCAATATACCACACTTTTTTGCTCAACGCCTAAAATGCTATATCAAAATGGATGAACGGCTTAGATAAAACATATACATTAAGGTGGGCCCCACATGTCTCTGAAAGAACTTATCCGTAATTTCACCGGAGGTATTATATTGTTGACGTGCACTGCACGAAAGTGCAGTGCCGTCCTTTTCACGCAAGTCTGGGACTTGCTTGTATTGACGTTAGCAAGTTCTAGGGGTGTAATCATGAGATATGTGTTATATCCAAACCGTTCATCCATTTGGTGACCTGGTCTTAAGGTTTGAGACGAAAATAAGATAGATCTAACTATCATGTGGACCACACGAATTGTTTAACGGTGAAAATCATTCTCTGTTGCTATTTGTGGTGTGGTCAAGATGATCTTTAGATCTTATTCATTTTTTGGATAATGCTCTATAATGATATCTAAAAATACATGAACGGTGTAGATATAATAAATACATCACTGTGGACCATGTAACTTTGATATCCTTTGAACCCTTCGTACAACTCGGAGCTCGAGGAGCATCAGTGCTCGGCTTCGCAAGACACGTACCTACGCAGCTGGCGTGGTTGTCAGACAGACATCATGGTGGGCGGGAAACAGATTGGCTACTCCCCTGACATGGTCGGTGCTATGTGAGCCCCACCATAACATGTGTTTCATCCATGCTGTCCATCTATTTTTAGAGATCATTTTACAACATGAATCCAAAATTTAGGTATAACCAAATCTCAATTTGATCACATTACAGGAAACAGTATTGAATGAGAGTCGACCATTAAAAACATTTAGAGGGCCATAAAAGTTTTGGATCAAGCTGATCTTTGTTTTATCTCTTCATTTGGGACTGTATGACCTAATCAACAGATTGGATGTCAAATAAACAGTATAGTAGGCCTTAGGAGGATTTTAATGGTGGATATCCAATCACTATTGTTATCCTGTGGTGTGGTCCACTTGAGATTTATAACCCTTTTTTTATGGAATAAAACTCTACAGTTATCTTTAAAAATGGATGAACAGAATGGATGAAACACATACATCATGTTGGGTCCCACAGATCACCGACCACGCTGTATCCATCCTGGTGGAGTTATTTAATACTCTGACTGTGTATGAAACTCAATACGCAGCTCCTTCAAATTGCACACATCAAAGGTATTAACTCAAATCAAACCGTCTAAGCTGTGAAACACCAGCAGTGATGGGAAGGGGAGGTTGGAGACTGGAGAGTGGAGAGGAAGAAGAAGAAGAAGATCGGGAAGGGGAGGCTCGTTCGTTCGTTAGGGTAAGAAAAGAGGGGAGGGGTGTAATTTAAACGAGTGAAAATAAAAGGTATAAAAGAATATTTATACTACCCGTTCCGGGTCAGGTCGGGTCAGTTCGGGTCGGATCCTTTCGGTTCGGGTATTCGGGTCGAATCGGTCTGGATCAACCTCTATCTGGATCCAACCCGAAAGACGATCGGATCTGGGTGGACAGACTCGATCAGGCTGATCTAAGCCGTCGGTTCTGTTCGGAACGGTACCGAGTCAGGTCAAATTGGGTCGGATCCACTGGATCGGGTCCAAAATGCCCACCTCTAGTTTTGTGTATACCAGTATGGGGCGTGACTTGGGTGAGACCCTGGAAGTAGTAACCAGCGATGTGGGTGGAATTCTGACATGTCACTATACTTCGTCCAGGTTAGCACGCTACATTCACTGCACCCTAACGTTCATCGGCCAAGATTGGAGCGCATCTGGGTCTCACCCAAGTCCCACCAGTATGTGGGCTCTTTATTGTGGGGCCAAAAACTAGAATGATTCCTACTATCAGGTAGTCTTTCACCATTTACTAATATACTCGTGACTCATTCTAGGAGGAATCGCATATTCAAGTAGGCCAACATCATTTTATAGGAAGCGGTTTGGCTGGTGACCCTAATCCCAGCCAGCTCGTTGATATCGAAGCTCCATGGCCCCACCATAATTTATGTATTTTATCCACACAGTCCATCCATTTTTTCAGCTCATAATAGGACATGAGCCAAAAAAAAATAAATGAGTCAAATCCAAATCTTAAGTGGCCCACACAAGAGGAATAAGTGAGGAGAATGATGCCCACCCTTGAAACCTTCCTAAGGCCCATAGTTAAGTTTATTTATCATCCAACTTGTTCACAAGGTTACATATACATGGATGGAAGGAAAACACTAATACCAGTTTGATCTAAAACTTTTACCGCTATTAATAAGTTTTTAGCTTCGAGTGTTCAATCCCACTGTTTCGTGTGGTGTGGTCTATTTTAATTTTGAATCTGCCTCATTTTTAGGCTTATGCTTGGAAAAATAGATACACAGTATGGATAAAACTAATACATCGTGGTTGGGCCCACTGAGCTCTGCTAGCTAGCTAGCTGATGCTCAAGTCACAAGCAAACCGCCTCGGACGCAGATTGTGTCCTACCCTCGTCTCTAGCCACCAATGGGCAGTTCTCTGGGAGGGCCCACTGTGATGTATTTGTTTATCCATGCCATCTATTCCTTCTCTCGGATCATTTAAAGCTATCAGCAAAAAATAATAATAATAATAAAATTAGGCAGATACAACGCTCAAGTGAACCACAACAAAGATTAATCTCGCATTTAATGTTTTGTGCATTTAATACAACCAAATTTATTATTTGGTGTGATCCACTTAAGCTTTAGATCTGCCTATTTTTTTGTAAACATACCTTGAAATGACAGAGAAGCATGGACGGCCTGGATAAACAGGTAAATCATGATGGGCCCGCCCACATAAATGCGCGTTCGTAGCTAGAGTCTGCGTCCCATTTACGTCACATTTTGACCTTCCCGAAGCCTAACGCGTATAGAAGTGGGCATCCAAATGACCTCCAATCACATCTGAAATGGATTTTTCAAGCTTTGATTAAGCTAAATTGATTAGTCCTAATGACAGTTGATGGTTGCTTTAGTCAGAAGCATGGTGTATGTTGTCATCTTTTCTATCAAAATCCATCGGATTTTTCAACACCCTTGTTGGAAAAGTCTATTGGATCCATTCGGCTTTAAAGATTATGTGATTTTGAGTAAGATGGTCTGGACACAGTAATTTTCGGCTATCAATTACAATCTAATCTTTTTAGAGAAATGTGGGAGTACACCATCTGTAACTTAGTTGATTTTGCATAAAAGTTGCACAAGAATTCACCCAAGCGCCATAGAAAGAAAATGGCTTCATCTACTGCAAATTGCATAATCGCAATTCAATACTACTTAGTAAAAGAGTATGTATACATTACAAAACAGTGAACTACAAGCTTCTCATACAAAGCTTACTAGGGGGCACACCACAATGTATAATGTACATCTAATCCATCCATCATGTGGGCCTCCTCATGTTCTCTTTAGCGCCCAAAATTCAACCTGATCCAAAACTTAGGTGGGCTACACCATGTCAAATAATCCATCCAAACTATGGACTTGAATGAGGAAAAGTTGTAGCCATTAGCAAAACTTGTAAAATGCACGTGGAATTGTAGGTGGGTAGAGATCTTGAAAATCACGCGGATGAAAGTTTTTAGCGTGAGAAAATTACCAGTGGGCATATATACTACGGGCCCATTGTACATTGAATCTATAAGAAGTTGATTCTCAATAACCATCTTTGGTAAACATACATAAGATTAGAATTCCTTTCGTTTCCTTCATGGTGACTCAAGATCTAAGGTGTGTTGCCGGCTACTGGAACCGACATGCCGATTAATGTGGAATTTATGCTATATCAGCGGGTAAGAACAATGAATCAATGGGGCCACATTCAACTCTAAAATCCACAGGCGCAGTTTCAAGGTGCATGCGATCAATCGTCGTACACTGCTTGAGTATCAAATATCTCTGGCTTTTTGGTACATGGAATTGATTGATAGGTATCAAATACTCTTGTAAGGTGTGACACTTGATACACAGCCGTTCACAAATATTAAATGTGCATGAATTAACTCAAGTTAAACAGACTAACTTGTGAAATGGTTACTAAGTTACATCTCCAAAATCAGATTATTAGAAGAATCCTAAAAGTGATTACATTCACGGACGCTTGTAATTTGTGGAAATAGAGCAATGGATATTTTTCAATTTTGACTATTAATAAGGGCCTGTTTGGATACCACCAAATAAGTTACTTTTTCTACTTACAGCGGTAGATAAGTAACTTATTTGAGATATGTAAGTTTCAGTTTTTTTTTAATTTTTTTTTGATATGTAAGTTTCATTTATGACCAATTATAAGTAACTTTTTTACTTAGAAATTACTTAATCAATTTAGCTTAATAAGTAGAAACTAAGATAAGTTACTTGAGGCATTAGTAACTTATCTTAAGTTTGGATCATAAGTTACTTTGGATAAAGTACTTATTTCATAAGTAACTTATCTTGGTTTCTACTTACTCATCTAATAAGTATGTTTTGTAACAAACATACTTATCAACCAAAATGTAGAAAAGCATGCTTGGTTTCCAACATGATAAGCAATTCTCTTTCAAGTCTGTTTGGTCCCCCTCACATAAGCCATCTATCATGTGGGGCCAACCTTTGTTGTGGATCATTCATAGTGTGGGCCCGACTTTGACGTGGGTTGTCCATCATACAGAGTCCACCTTGGAAGTGGGCCATTCATTACTATGGCACGACCTTTGATGTACACCATTCATTATGTTGGGCCCACCTTTTAATGTTGGTCATCCATCAAGTGGGTCCCACCATCAGTGTTATTGTCCATCATGTGGGGTCCACCTTTAATATCCGCTACCCATCATGTGGACCCCACCTATGATATGGGTTGTCCATTGTGTAGGGCTGGCCTTGGATATGGGCCACTCATATTTAGGGTCGAACTTTGATGTGGAGCATCCATCATGTGACGCCTATGGTAATGTGGACCATCCATCATATGGGGCCCACCTTGATGTGGATCATCCATCATGTGGGCCCACCATTATTAATTGCCCATCATGTGGAGCTTACCTTTGATGTGGACCATCCATCATGTGGGCCCCACTTTCAACGTAGTTTGCCCATCATGCATGGCTCGCCTTGAATGTGGGTCATTTATCATTAGGGGACCTTTGATGTGGATAGTCCATCATGTGAGCTACCTCAATATGGGTCATCCAACATATGGGACCCACATTCAATGTCCATTGCCCATCATGTAGAGCCCACCTTTGATATGAACCGTCCATCATGTAGGCCCCACCTTCGAAGTGGGTTGTCCATCATACCGACCCGATTTGGATGTGGGCTTTCTATCATTATCAGCTGACCTTTGATGTGGACTATTCATATATAGGCCCACATTAATATGGGGTTATCCATCATGTAGGCCCACCTTTTATCAGGACTGTCCACTGTGTGAGCCCCACCTTCAATGTGGAGAGTGCACCAGGTGAGGCCTTCTTTGATATGCACCGTGAGAGAGCCTCTTTTAACATATACAATGAGAGAGAAAAGTAGAAAAGTCACAAGTTAAAAAGCTAAAAAAATTACTTATTAAGATAAATAGCTTTTGGCACCTAAGTTGCTTTTATGATGATGTTACCAAATTAACATAAGCGAAAAAAGTAACTTAATTACTTAACATAAATTAAAAAGTAACTTATTTGGTGGTATCCAAATGGGCCCTAAATGTCCACTAATCCGATAATCAAATGAGCATAGTTTTTAATTCATGATACATCTAACCTTAGAACCATAATAATTTGACTCACCTGTATACCATGTATGCAATTTCTAAGTGCCTGCATATCATCCGTCACACATAAGCAATGCTTATCATGAGATAAATGGTTAGGATTATCCCTATCCGAAAGGGAAAGCTAAAGAAGCATAAGGAAAACACTTGGTAACATTGGGCTGGACACCTGCCAAAGTTAATTACTTTCAGTAACGTGGGAGAAACGACTTAACTTGCATGGAACCCATGCCATCCAAGCATGTACACCACCCTTTGTTGGGCCTTGATCTTGAAATCAGGCTGCTTCAACACTCAAGTAGGCCACCCTTTAAAAAATGTATACTTAAAACCTTTACTACACAACAAGTTAAAGTACATTGAGGTTATTCTCGTCTGTTTACAAAGGAGTCACAAAAATCTCTTTCTAATCTTTTAGTTATTTTTTGGGTTCTGCTAAATCCTCACTCACTTTTACATACAACCATTTGTAACTTAAGTAGTGCATGTGGCACCCAAGGTACAATGTGGTGAATCACTAGGTAAGTGGACCTGGCTGATGTTTTGGTCATGTCATTAGCAAAATGCAACCTACTTGATGTGTAGGCACATTCACGTGCTACCCTTCATTAATAAACTAAAACCCAAATGTGTGGGGCATGGCTAGCTAGCTAGGCGGCCACACCGCACAGTGAGCATGTGAAAATGTTGGTTGGACCAAGTAATGGATTGGGTCTCAATAGTTGACACATTGAGTTTATCGGACAGGTCATGGGTTCAGTGCCCATGTGGCATGCGTGTGTTATAAAAAACAATAGATCAAAGCTTCATCCCATATATGAACTGTGCTTGTTTAATTCAAAGAATGTTTTGCCATATGGTCATGAGCTAAAGCATCGATTCATTGTCATCATCGTCGTCGTCATATTCTTTCTCCAGACAAATTAGGATTGGATCTCAAATGCAAATATCAGCAGCTTAGAGTCTTTTCAGAACAATATTAAGTAAATAAGGAATATGTTTCTTTTCTTATGGGGACATCTCGCGCACACGCGCACGCACGCCGCCCCACCTACACATGTATGCACGGAGTAGGAGGGCTCCATCATCGATCTGGCTCGATGATGACGTCCAGAGAAGGCTTCCTAGCTAGAAGACGAAGTTTGATTCAAAAGAGTGGGCCCGATAGTAAAGAAAAGCCCATCATGAAATCTCATGATCGTGGCCCAATAGTCGGATTGATTTCATATTTTATGTTTTTCTTATTGTTATTATTTAGAACACCATGAACGCTTTGAATTTCTTTGCTTGGTTTTTATTTTAGTTTACTTCATTGCCAAGTAAGAGGTTGCGCACATGGGGCGAGTTTAAGGGTACATGATTTTTCCTATAAATAGGCATCCCTTGTAGTTCTTTTGATTCATTAAAGATTAATAAAAATTCTACGTTTTCCTACTCTTTGAGTTGTAAAAGCCTAATTGGGTGCGAAGCCCTCCCTTCATCGAAGGGTTAACTTCCGTGGTGCAAAGCCACATCTATCCCGATTTGCCCCCATCCATCGTCATCTCTACTACCCATCTTCTACCATCCCTTCTTCTCATCTCACTCCATCATCTACACTTCGAATCATTCATCTATTACAGCAATTCTCCTTCCCACAATAGAATTTCAGAATCTTACCCTACAGGAGAGCTGAAACTTCGGTGGAGCACCACGCACAAATCGTACATCAGATCGAGCTGAGATTTAAGGGTTTTGGAGTCCATCCCTTTCCGACCAGGGCCAATGTAGCCTTTTTCTGAATAGTGGGTCCCACACATGTGCGGTAGGGATCACATGCACATGAGTCTGGGCCATTGTTATTGTCCACGCGTGCAGTACTTCTCTAGTTCGTCTCTATCCTCTCTTTCACTCCGCTTTCACCCGAAATCCCTAAACCTAACCGTAAATTACTCAAATCTCCAATTTTATGCTCCTTTTCTTACCCAAGGGTTCTCCGAATTGAAATTTCTGAATCCCTTTGATTATAGACTGATTACTATGCATGTGTGGATGATTATTTCTTATCTTTGAGTATTGTTTGGTTCATGATTTTTATTGATCCAGTCCTATCATGTGAAGGCCTGGACCCACATAGATTCCTCTTAATTGAATATTTGGACTTTCATGTGGGATATGGAATTTGTGTAATTGTTTCTGAACTAACGTGATCTTAAGCCTGAAATCTCGCATATCATATTTAATTTTCATGTCCTGCATCAAATTTGGTATCAGAGCTTAAGGTTCTTATAGGGAAATACATCACATATTTAGGGTTTAGTTTGTTTAAGTCCATCATACATCCAATTCATCATATATAGCCGCTTAGGAGTCTGTATTTACTGATATTAGTTGCTGAAATTTCTGATTATCAGGAAGTTAACAATTCACATTGCTGTAACTTTCTGTTATTCCCTTATTTTGACAACTATATTGTTGAATATTAGTAACGGTGTGTAGTTTCCTTCATATAGTCTCATAGGTTCATTTAGATTCTTTTAGACACGTATAGTCGTCGTAGAAGGTCCTTAGGTTGAGCGAGTCAGTGTATGCCCACACGTACGGGTCGTGGCTTCAGTTTGCATCCTACACTAAACATGGAACAACTGCTAGAGTTATTAAATAAGCTGTCCCAGTAGATCGAGTCTTTGGATAAGTGCTTGGAAATTGACCAATACTTTGAACTGCTTGATGTGCGCATTACTCGACTAGCGACCATCGTCAGGGCAAACCCCACCATTGGGAAAGATGCCCAATCTTAGGCAGGTTGTCAAGAAGCTAGTTTAGAGTTACCCACTAAGGCCATTCCGGTAGAAGATGAATTTCGTGATGTCTTTCCTGATAATCTACCGGATAAGTCTTCCCCTAGGAGGAATATAGAGCACACCAGAACATGAGACACTGTAATATCTATAGCCGAGTTTGCGTTTAATAGTTCTGTCGATAGGTCCACAGGTCTCAGTCCTTATGAAGTCGTTACTGGTTATAAACTTGAAAAACCTATTGATCTTGTCCCTATGTCACCGTCTCATAGGCCGTCAGAGCCTGCAGAGCCTTTTGCGTATCACATTCATTCATGGCATCAAGAAATCAGGCAGAAGATCATGACTAGTAATGAACATTACTCACTTTCTGCAGACCAACATAAATGTTTCAAGGAATTCAATGTAAGAGACTGTGATGATTCGCATCAAGCCATGCTGGTACCCTCAGGGAGCCGTTCAAAAATTACACGTGTATAGGGCTGTACCCTTCAAAATTATAAAACAAAATGGTCTCAATGCATATGAGGTAGATCTTCCACCTTCTATGGGAATTAGTTTCACATTCAATGTGGAGGATCTAGTTACTTTTCTGATACTTTGTTCGACCCTTCACCTACCCGTCCTGATTCCCCAGATTTATCACTTGATCCATGACCCCCTCTCGACCCATTTTCCAAGCCTCTACGTCCTATACCTACCCGTCCCAACCCATTTTCCTAGCCTCTACCTCCCATACCTACTCATCCCTACCCATTTTTCCAGCCTCTACATCCCATATCTACCCGTTCCGACCCATTTTTCCAACCTCTACCTCTCATACCTACTCTTTCCGACCTTTCTTCCCAGCCTCTACCTCCCATACCTAACCTTCACACACCCAGAGAGTAAATATAAGATATCCTGGACTATCAGATAGTTTCAACATCGGACGACGGGTTTAATAAGTAGCTGGTTAAATGGAAGTCACGCCCAGCTTCAAACAACACATGACTCACTATGGAGGAGCTTCAGAAACTTGATCTTAACATCCTGGAGCGGTTCAGGAGTTTTATTTCGCCAGTGGCGAAATCTTCGCAGCCGATGAGAATTAATGGAGACATTTTGCCCACACGCGCACGCACGCCGCTCTACCTACGCACGTACGCACGGAGTAGGAGGGCCTCACCGTCGATCTGGCTCGATGACGTCTAGGAAGGACCTCCTATCTAGAAGACGAAGTTTTGTTCAAAAGAGTGGGCCCGATAGTCAAGAAAAGCCTATCATGGGATCTCATGATCGTGACCCACTAGTCGGATTGATTTCATATTTTAAGTTTTACTTATTGTTATTATTTAAAACATCATGAACACATTGGATTTCTTTGTCTGGTTTTTATTTTAATTTACTTCATAACCAAGTAAGAAGTTGCGCACATGACGCGAGTTTAGGGATATAGGATTTTCCCTATAAATAGGCACCCCTTGTAGTTCTTTTGATTCATTGAATATTAATAAAAATTCTACGTTTTCCTACTCTTTGAGTTGTGAAGCCTAATTGGGTGTGAAGCCCTCCCTTCATCGAAGGGTTAACTACCGTGGTGCAAGCCACATCTATCCGGATTCGCCCCCATCCATCGCCATCTTTACTACCCATCTTCTACCATCCCTTCTTCTCATCTCACCACATCATCTACACTTCAAATTATTCATCTATTCCAGCAAATAGCAAAATTTCAGAATCTAGCCATATAGAAATACCGAAACTTCGGCGGAGCACCACACATAAACCGTACATTGGATCTAGCTGAGATTTAAGGGTTTTGGAGTCCATCCCTGGCCGACCAGGGCCAAGGTGGCCTTTTTCTGAATAGTGGGTCCCACACGTGTGGCTGGGATCACACGTACGTGCGACTGGGCCATTGTTGTTGTCCACACATGCGGTACTTCTTTGGTTCGTCTCTCTTCTCTCTTTCACTTCACTTTCACCTAAAATCCCTAAACCTAATCGTAAATTACTCAAATCTCCAATTTCATACCCCTTTTCTTACCCTAGGGTTCCCCGATTTAGAATTTTTGTATCCATTGAATTATGGACTGATTATTATGCATGTGTGGATGATTATTTCTTATCTTTGAGTATCGTTTAGTTCATAATTTTTATTGATCCAGCCCTATCATGTGTAGGCCTGGATCCGCATAGATTCCCCTTAATTAAATGTTTGGACTTTCATGTGGGATATGGAATTTGTGTAATTATTTCTGAACTACCGTGATCTTAAGCCTGAAATCTCGCATATCATATTTAATTTTCATGTCCTGCATCATTTTCAGATGAAAGATAACTTATTTTCTCTAATTGCAATAGATTTGGAGAAGCCAAGCCATTATTAGCTTTGCCTTGAAGAATATATTTTGAAAACATGAAAAGTATATAAAGCAGTGCTACATACAGAGAACTAAAAATGTCGTGCAATCAGCGATTATTAGTCCCACAACATCACTTGGTACTTATCCAAGTGAGTATTTCAAAAAGAATTTACTAAGTTTTCACATGACCAATTAGTTTCAAAAAGAATTTACTAAGTTTTCACATGACCAATTAGTAAACATGAATTTTCCAAATTTTCAAATGCAATAGAAATTACCTTCTCACAACATGGATTGGACTCTCCCATCTTTTCCATCCACCCATTTTGCAATAATTTAAACATAACAAAGTAGCAAACATGGACTTCCCAAACATTTAATACATAAATGGATTGAACTTTGATGGATAGATAGAGAAAATCGACAATAATCAATCTATATTTGGACGTCTTAATAATGCTACGTTATCTTTCTCGGTAAGAGAAAGATCTTCGATATGTTGTTGCTCTGGGAAATCAAGTAAAGGCGTCGGTGGCATTTCAAGAAGCTCATTCTTACCTTCTAACATTTCCACGACTTTGTTAATTGAAGGGCGACTGTCTGGATTTGTTTGTATGCACCAAAGCCCGACTATTGCCATCTTCCTAGCGATATCCCCATCGGTCTTAGTCCCATTGCTAATTTCCATGTCCCCCTCTTGAGCGATTCGGTCATAAACCCATGTCAGGAAGTGTACCTGACTTGAATGTTCTACGCGGCGGTTGAAATTCTTACTTCTTCCAGCAATTTCCAATAGCAACATTCCGAAACCATAAACGTTGGATTTGTATGAGATGCCTTCAAAATTCGTTGCAAATAGTTCTGGTGCCATGTATCCCGTTGTCCCTCCCGCACTAGTGGAGACAGCTCTGTGATCATTGGGGCACAGCTTTGCAAGTCCAAAATCGGAAATTTTAGGATTGAAGTTGCCATCTAGCAAGATATTGTGTGGTTTGATGTCGAATTGGAGTATTCGCATGTTGCATTCTCTGTGCAGGTACTCAATCCCATGGGCAACGCCTAACACAATCTCATATAGTTTTTCCCAAGTAATCATTTGGTTCTTTCCATCATTCGAAAATATGTATTTTTCTAAAGGTCCATTGGGGATGAACTCATACACAAGAGCGTATCTTAACCCTTCAAAGCAAAAGCCAATCAATCGCACTACATTGACATGATGAATTCTACCAATCGTAGTAACTTCATTGATGAATTCTTCAACATTACTCTTTGAATTATCCAACATCTTTACTGCAACAGGTTGCCCATCATGAAGTATACCTTTATAAACGGACCCAAAACCTCCTTGACCTAGTTTTTCCTTAAAATTATCAGTCATTCTTGCGATATCCAAATAGGAATACCTAGATGGACCCAGGGTTTCATGGTTGTGTTGTAAGTTCTTTTTACCATTCATGCGTCTACATCTCCGATAGATCACATAGATAATCACGATGAAGAGATGCAATACACCCAATAAAGCTCTCACAAATAGAGTGGCTTCTACAAACAAAAAAAAGAGGAGTTTAATTTTAAGGTAGAATGCACAGGAAATTCAAACCCTACCTTTAAGATTCAACGAGTACAATTCGGTAAGAATATGTTACCTATGACGTTTATGGTCTCTTCCACGACATACCACTCATCTGTTGAAATAGCAAACATAAATGTCAAAGGTGGATTGAAAATGATTACTTAGGGTATACATGTTTTGATGCAAGTCAGCTAAAATTGCAACTACTAGTCTAATAAAGTAGGAAAAAAAAATTGCATCTAAACATTGGCCTAGATATTGTGTAATTAGGTGCATATACATACTGTCTGGTTAGATGATCCTAACCTCTAATTAATAGGGTTCGAGTCCTTACCTCAGTGGTAGACTCTGAGGAGTTTCAACACGAGGTCTTGGGTTCAACACCCATAAGTGGTGAAATCCCACTGCGGCGTGTGGGTTTGTGTGTCAGGTGTGTGTGTAAAAAAAAAACTCTAATCAATAGTTTTTTCTTCTTCTTCTTTTTTTTTTTTTTTGTTTTTTTTGCAGTTGACTATATTTCCATTTTAAGGTTTTTACAAATTCACACATCAATTATAGAATATTTGCAAATACCCACATAAAAACATATGACTGTTGCAACTACCCACATTCCATTAGTTTTTCATAACTTCCATTTGCAACCATTAGCTATTAGCTAGGCCCATCTTTCAGGCTTGGGCTTGACATGACATGCATGGCAAGATCAATTTTCTTATTTAGGCTTGGGCTCATGATGAGGACATCGTGCACACGCACGCCCGCACACCACCACCCCTACGCACGTACGTGCGCAGAAGGAGGACCCCACCATCGATCTGGCTCGATGACGACGTCCAGAGAGGGCCTCCTAGCTAGAGGTCAAGTTTTGGTTAAGAAAAAGTGGCCCGATAGTCAAGAAAAGCCCACCATGAGATCTCATGATCGTGGCCTACTCGTCGGATTGGTTTTATATTTTAGGTTTTGCTTATTGTTATTATTTAGAACATCGTGAACGCTTTAGATTTCCTTGTTTAGTTTACTTCATCGCCAAGTAATAGGTGTCTCCCATGGTGCGAGTTTTTGAGTATATGATTCTCCCTATAAATGGGCACCCCTTGTAGTTCTTTTGATTTATTGAAGTTAATAAAAAATTTCTGCTTTATTTTTCTACTCTCTTCGTGAGTTGTGGAAGAATTCAAAAGTGGGTGCGAAGCCCTCCCTTTTCAAAGGGCTAACTACCGTGGTGCGAAGCCACATCCACATCGATCCTAATTCACCCCCATCTTCCATAATCTTTTTTTCCATCTTCCCTCATCATCTGTACTTCAAATTTGTCATTTTGTTGCATCAGATTTCTTCATTACAACAGGTTTCCAAATTTGGCCGATTCGGCACACCCTGAGCACCACGCACAAACCGTACATCAGATCGAGCTGAGATTTGGGGGTTTTAGAGTCCATCCCTGGCCGACCAGGGCCAAGGTGATCTTTTTCTGAATAGTAGGCCCCACACACGTGCGGCCGGGATCACACGCACGTCCGTCCGGGCCATTGTTGTTGTCCACACGCGGGATTATCTTTTGGCTCAGGTTTTTATCCTCTCATAGCGGTTTTTCATGAATCCTAACCCTAGATTACATGATCCCTAATTGATTTGTCCCTTTTTATCACCTTAGGGTTCCTTGAATTAAAATTAGGGAATCCCTTGAATTAGAGACTGATTTTTATGCATCAGTAGTTGATTTTATTTCCTTTTGACATCGTTTGGTTTATAATTTTTATTGGTCCAGTCTTAGCCTGTGTCGGCTTGGACCCGCATAAATTCCCCTTTTAATTAAATGCTTGAATTTTCATGTGGAATGTGGATTTTGTGTGATTGTTTCTGAATTAATAGGATCTAAGCCTGAAATCTTGCATATCAATTTTCTTATTTAGGCTTGGGCTCAAGTCATTTTAACCTGACTTAATCTAACCCTCCCTGGCCTGACCTGTCTTCATATATGCATCTTATATCCCTACATATATCATTCCCATCCTTGACAAGGTAATCCATCCATCATGAATGTCAACTAATCAAAATTTTTTTTCCTTTTAAGTCTTTTTTATTTTATGCGTGTGATGCTCATGATCAATGGATAGATTAGGAACTTCAGGTGAGAAATAGAGATTTTATCAATTTTCAGGCCAAGCTTGGTGGGGTCTTTTGGGACTTGAGCTTCGACCTATACATGGAACGAGCTCGAATGTAGGTCCTTAAATGTCAAGCAAGGCTGGGTCTAGCGCAAACTTGACCCATTGTCATCCCTAATGTATATTTACGGGAGAGGGAGAGAGAAGCGAATGTGGTTAAAAGAAAAACCACTATTTAAATATTAAAAAATAATCTTTAAAAAAAAAAAAAAAAACATTAACGGGGAATAAAACTTATTCACTTTTCATTGCTTAGCCAAACACAATTAAAAAAGAGTTAATTCGGTTATTCTTTTAACTTCACCGGTTATTGGTGCATCCAAGTAGCCCTTAGGCCCATTGGGTCATCTCCGATCTAGAAGTTAGAAGTTCAGATCTAGTTGGTAATTGGGTTAGGCTCGGGTAAAGTTCAGCTCTATCATGAACTATTAGTGTCCTAAATTGGTAATCGTAGCCTTGTCATGAATAGCTAATGTCCTGAACAAGTGACCCTGGTATCCCATCAACCTTGATGAGTTGGGTCAGGGTCCCAAGCCTAACCCATTTACTAAATGGGCTAAGAAATCTAGCCTAAACCCTACCCTCTATCCACTATCCAGAGGCCTAGCCCAATACATTTGAAATATGCTAAGCCCACGCCCAACCACACAAATTTATAGTTTATCGAGACCAAGCCCAACCCAACCCGACCTGACCCAACCCATTTAATTGTAATTGGATCAAGCATGACCAACTCACCCATGTTTTAAAATGTTAATGTTTTACTAATGAAGTGTTCATGTTCATCCATTAACAATAAAATTTAAGAGGCCTATGGACCTAAGCTAAGTGAGAATATTTTCTAATGAGCGTGCGGCATGTACCAGACCTAAGAGAATACCATTCAAGTATTTTATTCTACTGGCGTAAGCTTTATTTATAATGAGTCCTTATAATCTGCCATAAAATTTATGGAATCTAAAAATAGAATTTCTACCTATCCAAGATCTTAAAAACAAAAAACTACCCAAATAAAAAAGCATTATATTTAAGAAATTAGTTAAAAATAAAGTGCTTAAATAAGAAAAATCTAAGATTGTTTCGCCTAATATAAAGATACAGAAGAAAAAGAAAATTTCTTAATATAGAGATTTAAAAGAAAAGAAAAGTAAAGATATTTCTTACTGTAAAGATTTAAAAGAAAAGGAAAGTAGGAAGGGCTAAAAAAGTGTGATAAAAGGCCCTTTTCTCATGCAAATGTGTGGAGCGCCGACATGTGAGATGTGGGGCAATTGCATCAATCAAACCCATCTTGACTCAAAGAAAGAGAACCACTCAAGCCTATCAGGGCTTGAATCTCCTCGCACACAACACAGGTAGATTTTCCTTACGCACGAGTATTCGTGCGCACGCGCCTAATTAACTACTTTCCATGTTAGTTTTCTTTTTGGGCGGGCCTTGGGCACGCATTTAAACCAGAGTATAACAATGCACTAATATAAAACACTACATACTGGAAAGATTTATAAACCCTTTAAAATTCTTCTTCCTATTCATTATCGAAAGTAAATCGTCTGGTGGTGTGGTGGTGTGCTAGACTTTGGTAGTGTGTTAACATCACCAACTTCCAACTTTTGTGGGCTTCACCATGATATGTGTTATATCCACACTATCCATCCATTCTGCAAGAACATTTTAGGGCATGAGCTAAAAATTGAGTTAGATCTAAACCTCAAGTGGACCCCACCACAAAAAGCAGCGCCTACCACTGACAACTTCTTAGGGGCCACAGAAGTGTTGGATAAAGCTAATATTTGTGTTTTCCCTTCATCCAGGTTTGTGTTACCTTATTAACAGGTTGGACAACAATTAAACATCATGGTGGAACCAAAGAAGGTTTCAATGGTGGGTATCATTGTCCCCACTGGTTTATGTAGTGTGGTTCACTTGAGCTTTAGACATACCTCATTTTTTTTTGGCTCATGCCTTAAAATGATCTAGCAATATGGATAGATGTACAGTGTGTGTATATAACACATACATCATGGTGGGGCTCCCAGAAGCTGGTCACATCAACACACCACCCGGTGCGTGGTAATGATATTGCAAAATGGATAAACAGTGTGGATATAACACATACATCATGGTGGGCACACATAAGCTGGTCAAGTTGACACACCACGATGTGCGTGATCTGCTTCCTCCCTTATGGAACTAAACTTTAAGACAAATGAAAATGTCACTTTTTCAAAACATTGACATTTTTTTCACTCTTCTATCCTCCTCAACGTACGAACAGCCTCAACAGGGGAAAAAAAAACGTAAAATCTCAATTAAAATCATTAAATTCACGCAGGCTGCCCTGCCTGAGTTGTAGGTCAGACTTGTTTGTACAGCCTCCCTACATCCCAGTGGGCCCACATCTGATGAACGGTTTGGAAGGAATATACACTATGGTGGCCCCACGCACAAACCATTTGGCATCTCTCAATCACTTCTCCATGTGGCAAATTGCGATTTTTCTCTCAGAGCCTAACATCGAGTATCATCCGATGGACAGAGTAGATGTCGAAAACACAACACGGTTGGCCGTACAAGGGGTGCAATTTGGTTATTTCTACTTTATTAGACTAATAATTGCAATTCAAATCAATAGTGCATCCAAACATGTCCTTATATCAATCTTCCAAGAAAGAGAACAATACCTGCTACGATTTCATCTCCATCAGTTGCTAATTTCCTTGATTGGATTGGAGACACGAACAGAGCAAAGAAGAAGAGAGAAATGATAGCCACAGAGACCTTCTTTGGAGAGCCCTTCATCTTTTCCACACCTTTCAGAAACAAAGACCCCAAAACTTATCTTATTATCTCTGAATTGAAGACGGTGCGACCTTGGACTCTTCCAAGATGGTGCGCCCTTACTGTGAGGACCATCTTGATGTATTCATTTTATATCCACACCGTTCATCCATTTTTTCGGATCATTTGATGGCATGTGCCCAAAAAATTAAGTAAGACCCATATCTCAGGTGGACCATACTATGGGAAACAACGGTGATTGAAACCCCTTCCCATTAAAAAATTCTTAGGGCCCACCGTAATGTTTCAGTAATTTTTATTTGCCATCAACGTGCTGATAAGATCACATCAAACTGGATGAAGTGAAAAAAGCAAATAACAGCTTAATCCAAGCTTTTTTGGCTCATTAATGGTCGATCGTCACTATTTCCAATGCTATGGTCCACCTGAAAATTAGATCTACTTCGGTTTTTGGTTCATACACAAAAATGACCTGAAAAAACGGATGAACGGCATAGATATGAAACAAATACATAAAGGTGGGCCCACGGTAAGGGCCGAACGGTCCATCCGCATCCAGTCCGCTCCCGAAATTGCAGACGCAATTCGTCAACATCATTTAAAGCATCCTTCCGTAGATGCCATGCCCGAAGACTAACGAATGCGACTTGGCTGCGACCCCGGAAGGGATCCTGACCGTGCGCCCTTGATTTGGGACCCACCTTGATGTATTTATTCTGTATTTATACCGTTCATACAATTTTTTTTAGATCATTTTAATGCATAAACCCAAAAATGAAGAAGATTTAAATATCAGGTGGACCATGCTATAGAAAATGGTGGTGAATGAAAACTTTACTATTAAAAAAATATTAGGGCCCACTATAATGTTTATTTTCCATTCAACCTGTTGATAAGATCACATAAACCTTGATGAAGTGGAAAAACAAATATCATCTTGATCCAAAACTTATGCAGCTCATGAATGGTCAATTACCACTTTTTCCTATGGTATGGTCCACCTGAAAATTACATATCTTCATTTTTGGCCTACTGGCCTAAAATAATCTGAAAAAAATGGATGGACCGTGTGGATATAGAATACATACATCAAGTGGGCACCATGCTAAGGGCCGCACTGTCTTGGGTGAGGCCGGGGCCGCCCAAATCCGCTCCTGGGATGGATACATGCGCACTGAGTAAAAGATAGGTAATCCTCGAGACCACGTGATACTTAATGGACGGTTGGAACGGGTCCATATGTGGGTCCCACATTGGCTTGATATCCTTGGCCGATTTCCCTTCTTCGTTGGGATCACTTGAAGGACGCGGGTTAACTACTGACAGGTTGAGTACCTACCAGGGAAAACAGTGAGAAGAGTGACGTGTACAGTTGAAATCCTCTTAAGGTCCACCGTAATGTTTATTTGAAATTCAACCTGTTTACGTGGTAACGAGAAATTTGCGACTGTACGACCCATTTATGGCCCATTTAGGAAACTACGCCCACCTCATTTTCCTTTGCGAGAATAAGCCCGAGCTGTACGGAAGGCTTGTCAAAGGTCGAAAATGCCCCAGCTTGTTCCTTCAAGCGGATACGTGGCGCTCGAAGACAAGCGCTAACACTCCTCGAAGTCCGAGTTGTACGAACGGTTCAAAAGATATCAGAGTTACATGGGCCCCACAGTGACGTATTTATTATATCCACAACGTTCATCCATAGTGCGAGATCATTTCGGAGCATTATATATATAAAAAAAAATCCTATCCAAAGATCAACTGGACCACACCACAAAGAGCAACGGGAAAATTGATTTTAACCGTTAAAAATTTTGTAGGGCCCACCATAACATTTATTTTCCATCCAATATATTTATAATGTCACAAAGACCTGGATGAAGAGGAAAAACAAATTTTGTAATGGTCCAAAACTTCTGGGACCCCTAAAAGGGTTTCAATGGTAGACGTTCAATCTTCCACTGCCTTTTACAGTGTGGTCCACTTGATAGCTAAATCTGTCTTATTTTTCTTCCCAAGCATTAGTACGAGTTCGCAAAATAGATGGACGGTTTGGATATAACACATACCTCATAAAAGGACCCACAAAGGCGGTGGGGATTACAACAGGGAAAAAAAAGAGCTGGTATCTTTGGCTACGGATTATAACCGTAGCGATAACCGCAGCCAATGCTTTTTCAATATGTCCTCTACTATACATCGAAAGTCTTTCGATATATACTTCGATATATCGAATGTCTTTCGATTAATCGGAAAAGGTCCAAAACTGTCCAGCAACTTTGCATAAAAAATCCTGCAATTTTCGATTAATCGAAGTGTATTCGATATGTATCGAAGATATAGCTACAGATTATAGCTGTAGCCATAACTGTAGTCCGTAAAAGTCTATGCAAATTTTTTTATTTTTTTATTTTTTATTTTTTAGTTTTTATTTTTTACATGGAGAACTTTATTCTACCTACAATTTTCTCTAATACATATTTATATAAATATGTATATATAAGCATATAAAAAAAAATTCTCTCTTTTTTTCATTATTTATTTCTCTATTCATTCAACAAGAATATCTTATGAACCAAAATTAGTTACTTGATGTACCCTATATGATTTTGGGGTAGGAGAAGATACTTTATCCAACTAACCTAGTTATTTTCTAAGATTCCATCAGTTCGATGGGTGAAAATCCATTTCATTCACTTTGCGGCCAATTTCAATCGGTTCGTGGTCATTTCCATGCATTTCACCGTCAATTCCCAACACTTCACGGACAATTCCATGCATTTTCACGGTCATCCCAAACTATTTCGTGTTGATTCACGTCATTTCGACGCATTTCGGTGATTCTTCTTCACTTCACGATCATTTGCATGCATTTCGCTCTTTTGCTTAAACCATGATCATTCTCATGCACTTCACGGTCATCCCAAAAATTCAGTGTTAATTCACGATCATTTCGAGGCATTTCCTGATCAATTCCCTTCACTTCACGCGCATTTCCATGACCGCTGATCATGAATTGATGCGATTTGAGCGCGAAATGCATGCAAATGACCGTGAAGTGAAGGGAATTGACCGCGAAATGCCTCGAAACAACCGTGAATCAACACGAAATTGTTTGGGACGACCGTGAAATGCATGAGAATGATCATGGTTTGAAGCGATTTGAGCGCGAAATGCATGCAAATGACCGTGAAGTGAAGGGAATTGACCGCGAAATGCCTCAAAATGACCGTGAATTAACACGGAATTGTTTGGGACGAACGTGAAATGCATGGGAATGATCATGGTTTGAAGTGATTTGACCGTAAAATGCATGCAAATGATCGTCAAGTGAAGGGAATTAACCGCGAAATGCCTCGAAACGACTGTGAATCAACACGGAATTGTTTGGGACGACCGTGAAGTGCATGGGAATGATCATGGTTTGAAGCGAATTGACCGCGAAATGCATGCAAATGACCGTGAAGTGAAGGGAATTGACCGCGAAATGCCTCGAAACGACCGTGAATCAACACGGAATTGTTTGGGATGACCGCGAAATGCATTGGAATGATCATGGTTTGAAGCGATTTGACCGCGAAATGCATGCAAATGACCGTGTAGTGAAGGGAATTGACCGCGAAATGCCTCGAAACGACCGTGAATCAACACGGAATTGTTTGGAATGACCGCGAAATGCATGGGAATGATCATGGTTTGAAGCAAATTGATGCAAATGCATGCAAATGACCGTGGAGTGAAAGGAATTGCCGAAATGCCTCGAAACGAGTGAATCAACACGGAATTGTTTAGAATAAGTGAAATGCATGGGAATGATCATGGTTTGAAGCGATTAGTGAAATGCATGTAAATGACCAGTGGAGTGAAGCGAATTGACCACGAAATGCCTCGAAATGACCGTGAATCAACACGGAATTGTTTGGGATACGCGAAATGCATGGGAATGATCATGGTTTGAAGCGATTTGGCGAAATGCATGCAAATGATCGTGAGTGAAGGGAATTGACCGTGAAATGCCTCAAACGACCGTGAATCAACACGGAATTGTTTGGGAGCAGTGAAGTGCATGGGAATGATCATGGTTTGAAGCGAATTGGCGAAATGCATGCAAATGGACCGTGAAGTGAAGGGAATTGACCGAAATGCACGGAATTGAAGTGAATCAACACGTAATTGTTTGGGATGACCGCGAAATGCATTGGAATGATAATGGTTTGAAGCGATTTGACCGCGAAATGCATGTAAATGACCGTGGAGTGAAGGGTATTGACCGCGAAATGCCTCGAAACGACCATGAATCAACACGAAATTGTTTGGAATGACCGCGAAATGCATGGGAATGATCATGGTTTGAAGCGAATTGAACGCGAAATGCATGTAAATGACCGTGAAGTGAAGGGAATTGACCGCGAAATGCCTCGAAACGACCATGAATCAACACGGAATTGTTTGGGACGACCGTGAAGTGCATGGGAATGATCATGGTTTGAAGCGAATTGATCGCGAAATGCATGCAACTGACCGTGGAGTGAAGCGAATTGACCGCGAAATGCCTCGAAACGACCATGAATCAACACGGAATTGTTTGGGACGACCGTGAAGTGCATGGGAATGATCATGGTTTGAAGCGAATTGATCGCGAAATGCATGCAAATGACCGTGGAGTGAAGGGAATTGACCGCGAAATGCCTCGAAACGACCGTGAATCAACACGGAATTGTTTGGGATGACCGCGAAATGCATGGGAATGATCATGGTTTGAAGCGATTTGACCGCGAAATGCATGCAAATGACCGTGGAGTGAAGGGAATTGACCGCGAAATGCCTCGAAACGACAGTGAATCAACACGGAATTGTTTGGGACGACCGTGAAGTGCATGGGAATGATCATGGTTTGAAGCGAATTGACCGCGAAATGCATGCAAATGACCGTGAAGTGAAGGGAATTGACCGCGAAATGCCTCAAAACGACCGTGAATCAACACGGAATTGTTTGGGATGACCGCGAAATGCATAGGAATGATCATGGTTTGAAGCGATTTGACCGCAAATGCATGCAAATGACCGTGGAGTGAAGGGAATTGACCGCGAAATGCCTCGAAACGACCGTGAATCAACACGGAATTGTTTGGAATGACCGCGAAATGCATGGGAATGATCATGGTTTGAAGCAAATTGACCGCGAAATGCATGCAAATGACCGTGGAGTGAAGGGAATTGACCGCGAAATGCCTCAAACGATGAATCAACAAATTGTTTGAATAACCGGAAATGCATGGGAATGATCATGGTTTGGATCTGACCGGGAAATGCATGTAAATGACCGTGGAGTGAAGCAAATTGACGCGAAATCTCAAATGACCGTGAATCAACACAATTGTTTGGGATGACCGCGAAATGCATGGGAATGATCATGGTTTGGCGATTTGACCGCGAAATGCATGCAAATGACGTGGGTGAAGGGAATTGACCGGAAATGCCTCGAACGACCGTGAATCAACACAATTGTTTGGGACGCCGGAAGTGCATGGGAATGATCATGGTTTGGGAATTGACCGCAAATGCATGCAAATGACCGTGAAGTGAAGGGAATTGACCGCAAATGCCTCAAACGACCGTGAATCAACACAATTGTTTGGGATGACCGCGAAATGCATAGGAATGATAATGGTTTGAAGCGATTTGACCACGAAATGCATGCAAATGACCGTGGAGTGAAGGGAATTGACCGCGAAATGCCTCAAAACACCGTGAATCAACACGGAATTGTTTGGGATGACCGGAAATGCATGGGAATGATCATGGTTTGAAGCGATTACGAAATGCATGCAAATGACCGTGAGTGAAGGGAATTGACGCGAAATGCCTCGAAATCGACCGTGAATCAACACGGAATTGTTTGGGAATGCGAAATGCATGGGAATGATCATGGTTTGAAGCGAATTGACCAGAAATTGAGAAATGGCCGTGGAGTGAAGGGAATTGGCCGTGAATCCGAAACGAGAGTGAATCAACACGGAATTGTTTGGAATAAGTGAAATGCATGGGAATGATCATGGTTTGAAGCGAATTGACGCGAAATGCATGTAAATGACCGTGAGTGAAGCGATTAGACCCCTCGAAATGACCTGAATCAACACGGAATTGTTTGGGATGACCGCGAAATGCATGGGAATGATCATGGTTTGAAGCGATTTGACCGCGAAATGCATGCAAATGACCGTGAAGTGAAGGGAATTGACCGCGAAATGCCTCGAAACGACCGTGAATCAACACGGAATTGTTTGGGACGACCGTGAAGTGCATGGGAATGATCATGGTTTGAAGCGAATTGACCGCGAAATGCATGCAAATGACCGTGAAGTGAAGGGAATTGACCGCGAAATGCCTCGAAACGACCGTGAATCAACACGGAATTGTTTGGGATGACCGCGAAATGCATAGGAATGATCATGGTTTGAAGCGATTTGACCACGAAATGCATGCAAATGACCGTGGAGTGAAGGGAATTGACCGCGAAATGCCTCAAAACGACCGTGAATCAACACGGAATTGTTTGGAATGACCGCGAAATGCATGGGAATGATCATGGTTTGAAGCGAATTGATCGCGAAATGCATGTAAATGACCGTGGAGTGAAGGGAATTGACCGCGAAATGCCTCGAAACGACCGTAAATCAACACGGAATTGTTTGGGAGAACCGGAAAGTGCATGGGAATTATCATGGTTTGAAGCGAATTGATCGCGAAATGCATGCAACTGACCGTGGAGTGAAGCGAATTGACCGCGAAATGCCTCGAAACGACCGTGAATCAACACGGAATTGTTTGGGACGACCGTGAAGTGCATGGGAATGATCATGGTTTGAAGCGAATTGATCACGAAATGCATGCAACTGACCGTGGAGTGAAGGGAATTGACCGCGAAATGCCTCAAAACGACCGTGAATCAACACGGAATTGTTTGGGATGACCGCGAAATGCATGGGAATGATCATGGTTTGAAGCGATTTGACAGCGAAATGCATGCAAATGACCGTGAAGTGAAGGGAATTGACCGAAATGCACGGAAACGACAGTGAATCAACACGGAATTGTTTGGGGACGACCGTGAAGTGCATGGGAATGATCATGGTTTGAAGCGAATTGACGCGAAATGCATGCAGAATGACCGTGAAGTGAAGGGAATTACCGCGAAATGCCTCAAAACGACGTGAATCAACACGGAATTGTTTGGGATGACCGAAATGCATAGGAATGATCATGGTTTGAAGCGATTTGCCGAAATGCATGCAAATGACCGTGGAGTGAAGGGAATTGACCGCGAAATGCCTCGAAATGACCGTGAATCAACACGGAATTGTTTGGAATGACCGCGAAATGCATGGGAATGATCATGGTTTGAAGCGAATTGACCGCGAAATGCATGTAAATGACCGTGGAGTGAAGGGAATTGACCGCGAAATGCCTCGAAACGACCGTGAATCAACACGGAATTGTTTGGAATGACCGTGAAATGCATGGGAATGATCATGGTTTGAAGCGAATTGACCGTGAAATGCATGTAACTGACCGTGGAGTGAAGGGAATTGACCGCGAAATGCCTCGAAATGACCGTGAATCAACACGGAATTGTTTGGGATGACCGCGAAATGCATGGGAATGATCATGGTTTGAAGCGATTTGACCGCGAAATGCATGCAAATGACCGTGGAGTGAAGGGAATTGATCGCGAAATGCCTCGAAACGACCGTGAATCAACACGGAATTGTTTGGGACGAGTGAAGTGCATGGGAATGATCATGGTTTGAAGCGAATTGGCGAAATGCATGCAAATGACCGTGAAGTGAAGGGAATTGACGCGAAATGCCTCAAACGACCGTGAATCAACACAATTGTTTGGGATGACGCGAAATGCATAGGAATGATCATGGTTTGAAGCGATTTGACCGCGAAATGCATGCAAATGGACCGTGGAGTGAAGGGAATTGCAGAAATGCCTCGAAATGCAGTGAATCAACACGGAATTGTTTGGAATGACCTGAAATGCATGGGAATGATTATGGTTTGAAGCGAATTGACCGAAAAATGCATAAATGACCGTGAGTGAAGCGAATTGACCGAAATGCCTCGAAACGAGTGAATCAACACGGAATTGTTTGGGACTAGTGAAGTGCATGGGAATGATCATGGTTTGAAGCGAATTGATCGCGAAATGTAAAATGATGGAGTGAAGGGAATTGGCGAAAGCCGAAAGGACCGTGAATCCACACGGAATTATTTGGGATGCATGAAATGCATGGGAATGATCATGGTTTGAAGCGATTTGTCGAAATGCATGCAAATGACCTAGTGAAGTGAAGGGTATTGCCACGAAATGCCTCAAAGCCGTGAAATCAACACGGAATTGTTTGGGATGGGGAAATGCATGGGAATGATCATGGTTTGAAGCGAATTGCTGAAATGCAATGACGATTGGAGTGAAGCGATGACGAAATGCCTCGAACGAGTGAATCAACACGGAATTGTTTGGGATGACAGGAAATGCATGGGAATGATCATGGTTTGAAGCGAATTGAGCACGAAATGCATGCAAACCGATGGAGTGAAGGGAATTGACGCGAAATGCCTCAACAGTGAATCAACACGAAATTGTTTGGAATGCACGAAATGCATGGGAATGATCATGGTTTGAAGCGATTGACACGAAATGCATGTAAATGACCTGGAGTGAACCGTGAAATGCGTCGAAATGCCGTGAATCAACACAATTGTTTGGAATGACCACGAAATGCATCGGAATGATCATGGTTTGAAGGAATTACCGCAAAATGCATGTAAATGGCTGTGAAGTGAAGGAATCGAAATGCCTCGAAACGGCAGTGAATCAACACGGAATTGTTTGGAATACGAAATGCATGGGAATGATCATGGTTTGAAGACAATTGACCATTAGCCTTTACATCATACAAAAGGGTTACATGTATGAAATGCCTCGAAACAAACGTGAATCAACACGAAATTGTTTGGGGTCCGTGAAGTGCATGCGAATGATCATGGTTTGAATCGGAAGTGAAAGGAATTGATCGCGAAATGCATTGAGACGATGAGTGAAGTGAATGTGCGTCAGAAATGCACTCGAAACGCAGTGAAATCGAATCAAATTGTTTGGAATGATCCGAAATGCATGGGAATGATCATGGTTTGAAGCGATTTGCCTGCATAAATGACAGTGAAGTGAAGGGTATTGAGCGTGAAATGCCTCGAAACGTCCGTGAATCAACAGAAATTGTTTGGGATGATACGAAATGCATGGGAATGATCATGGTTTGAAGCGATTTGACCGCAAAATGCAGGCAAATGACCGTGAAGTGTATGAAATTCAAAACGACCGTGAATCAACACGAAATTGTTTGGGATGACCGTGAAGTGCATGGGAATGATCATGGTTTGAAGCGATTTGAGCGCGAAATGCATGCAAATGACCATACAACTTAAGAGACTAGAAGAAGCACACTATGAACACAACTTGGAAAACATGGAGTGTGTACCGACATGGGTGTGTACTAACAAGCTAACCTAAAAAAGTAAAACAAAAAAAATATAAAAAAACACATTAGAAAAAAAATAAAAAAATTGCACTAGAAAAGCTGTTCGATGCTGGACATTTTTTGACAATTTTCGATATATCGAAATCTAGTCGATATATCGATACCTCGATATATCGACATCTACTCGATTATATCGATAATACAATTTAAAAAGTATTTTGTCGCTGGACTGTGTGACTATTTTCGATCAATCGAATAATAGTCGATATATCGGTCGGTTGTAAGGATGACTTACTAATATTATATCGACAAGATTTCGATCTAATCGACAACTTACTCTACCATTAATCGATTAGGTTTCGATTATATCGAAGAGTTTCAATATATCGTGTTCTATTCGATATATCGAAGTGTAATTTTTCCGTTTTTTTTCTAATGTGTTATTATTATTATTTTTATATATTTTTTCGCTTTTTTTTTTGAGGTTAGCTTGTTAGTACACACCCATGTCGGTACACACTCCATGTTTTTCAAGTTGTGTTCATAGTGTGCTTCTTCTAGTCTCTTAAGTTGCATGGTCATTTGCATGCATTTCATGCCAAATCGCTTCAAACCATGATCATTCTCATGCATTTCACTATCCCAAACAATTCCGTGTTGATTCACGTCGTTCGAGGCATTTCCGGTCAATACCCTTCACTTCACGTGCATTTTCATGCATTTCGCGGGCAATTCGCTTCAAACCATGATTATTCCCATGCATTTCGCGTCATCCCAAACAATTCCGTGTTGATTCACATTCCCATGCATTTCAGCGTCAATTCCCTTCACTTCACGGTCATTTGCATGCATTTCGCAATTCGCTTCAAACCATGATCATTCCCATGCACTTTCACGTCATCCCAAACAATTCCGTGTTGATTCACGCTCGTTTCGGTCAATTTCGGCAATTCCCTTCACTCCACATTTGCATGCATTTCGCGGTCAAATCGCTTCAAACCATGATCATTCCCATTCATTTCGCGGTCATTCCAAACAATTTTGTGTTGATTCACATTGCGTTTCGAGGCATTTCATCGCCATTCGCTTCACTCCACTGGCATTTACATGCATTTCGAAATTCACTTCAAACCATGATCATTCCCATGCATTTCGCATTCCCAAACAATTCCGTGTGATTCACGGTCGTTCATTTCACGGGCAATTCCCTTCACTCCACGGTCATTGCATGCATTTCGCAATTCGCTTCAAACCATGATCATTCCCATGCATTTCACTATCCCAAACAATTCCGTGTTGATTCACTGCCATTCATGATCAATACCCTTCACTTCACGGCCATTTCATTCATGGGCAATTCGCTTCAAACCATGATCATTCCCATGCATTTCTCGTCATCCTAAACAATTCCGTGTTGATTCACTCGTTTGAGGCATTTCATGGTCAATTCCTTACATTTTGGTCATTTGCATGCATTTCACATTCGCTTCAAACCATGATCATTCTCATGCACTTCGTCATCTAAACAATTCCGTGTTGATTCACTATCGTTTCGAGGCATTTCGCTCTCAATTCCTCACTCCAGCGGTCATTTGCATGCATTTCGCACAAATCGCTTCAAACCATGATCATTCCTATGCATTTCGCATCCCAAACAATTTCGTGTGGATTCAGTCGTTTCGAGGCATTTCGGGTCAATTCGCTTCACTCCACGGCCATTTACATGCATTTCGCGATCAATTCACTTCAAACCATGATCATTCCCATGCATTTTCGGTCATTCCAAACAATTCCGTGTTGATTCACTATCATTTCGAGGTTGCGGTCAATTTCCTTCACTCCATGGTCATTGCATGCATTTCGCGTCAATTCGCTTCAAACCATGATCATTCCCATGCATTCGTCATCCCAAACAATTTCGTGTTGATTCACAGTCATTTCGAGGCATTTCGCATCAATTCCCTTCACTTCACGGTCATTTGCATGCATTTCGCGTCAATTCGCTTCAAACCATGATCATTCCCATGCATTTCACGTCATCCCAAACAATTCCGTGTTGATTCACTGAGCGTTTCGAGGCATTTTCGCAATTCACTTCACTCACGTTCATTGCATTTCGCATCAATCGCTTCAAACCATGATCATTCCCATGCATTCGTTCTCCCAAACAATTCCGTGTTGATTCAGTGTCGTTTCGAGGCATTTCGCGGTCAATTCGCTTCACTCCATGGTCATTTACATGCATTTCGCGGTCAAATCGCTTCAAACCATGATCATTCCCATGCATTTCGCGGTCATCCCAAACAATTCCGTGTTGATTCACGGTCGTTTCGAGGCATTTCGCGGTCAATTCCCTTCACTCCAGGTCATTTGAATGCATTTCGTCAAATCGCTTCAAACCATGATCATTCCCATGCATTTCCGGTCATCCCAAACAATTCCGTGTTGGATTCACCGGTCGTTTGAGGCATTTCGCGCAATTCCTTCACTTCACTGGTCATTGCATGCATTTCGGATCGAAATCGCTTCAAACCATGATCATTCCCATGCATTTCACATCCCAAACAATTCGTGTTGATTCACGGTCGTTTGAGGCATTTAGGTCAATTCGCTTCACTTCACGGCATTTGCATGCATTTCGCGATCAATTCGCTTCAAACCATGATCATTCCCATGCATTTCACGTCTCCCAAACAATTCCGTGTTGATTCACGGCGTTTCGAGGCATTTCGCGTTAAATTCCCTTCATCACAGTCATTTGCATGCATTTTCGCCAAATCACTTCAAACCATCCTCTTTTGGCATGGGATGGGCCTTCCTAGCAGAGGGTAGTTTTAGTCATTGTCGATGTTATTCCTGTTGTTCCCTCTCTCTCTCTCTCTCTCTCTCTCTCTCTCTCTATCATTCCCAACATGCCCCTAGATGCCCTAGATTTTTTTAGTGGTTCCTTGGGACTGTTATGCCCTGTAATAGCAAGTATGAGAACTGATCTCCTATAAGCAATGGCACAGCTTGTGCTCTACCATATTTCCCCCTAACAAGTAATGGGATGATAGACCATAGAGAAGATAGAAGCTATTACATATAGTGGGATGACCGAATGGATGGGAAGATATATTGGGTTTGTTTTTCTGGGGATGACCTAAACATGATGACCCATTGCTTGAATGGCTTGGATTAATGGGCATGGACACTTATTGGATGGTAAAGATTATTCACACATTGAGATTTGGTAAAGCTTGCATGTAGGCAATGCCTATATTTGGAAATTGACCGCCAAGTGAATGAAATGGATTTTCGACCATCGACCTGATGGAATCTTAGAAAATAACTAGGTTAGTTGGCTAAAGTATCTTCTCCTACCCCAAAATCATATAGGGTACATCAAGTAACTAATTTTGGTTTATAAGATATTCTTGTTGAATGAATAGAGAAATAAATGAAAAAAAGAGAGAATTTTTTTTTTATATGCTTATATATACATATTTATATAAATATGTATTAGAGAAAATTGTAGGTAGAATAAAGTTCTCCATGTAAAAAATAAAAACTAAAAACTAAAAAATAAAAAAATAAAAAAATTTGCATAGACTTTTACGGACTACAGTTATGGCTACAGCTATAATCTGTAGCTATATCTTCGGTACATATCGAATACACTTCGATTAATCGAAAATTGCAGGATTTTTTATGCAAAGTTGCTGGATAGTTTTGGACCTTTTCCGATTAATCGAAACATTCGATATATTGAAGTATATATCGAAAGACCTTCGATGTATAGTAGGGGACATATTGAAAAAGCACTGACTGCAGTTATCGCTACGGTTATAATCCGTAGCCAAAGATACCAACTCTTTTTTTTTTTCCCTGTTGTAATCCCCATCGCCTTTGTGGGTCCTTTTATGAGGTATGTGTTATATCCAAACCGTCCATCTATTTTGCGAACTCATAGTAACGCTAGGGAAGAAAAATAAGATAGATTTAGCTATCAAGTGGACCACACTGTAGAAGGCAGTGGAAGATTGAACGTCTACCATTGAAACCCTTTTAGGGGCCCCAGAAGTTTTGGATCATTACAAAATTTGTTTTTCCTCTTCATCCATGTCTTCGTGACATTATGAATATATTGGATGGAAAATAAATATTATGGTGGGCCCTACAAAATTTTTAACGGTTAAAATCAATTTTCCCGTTGCTCTCTGTGGTGTGGTCCAGTTGATCTTTGGATAAGATTTTTTTTTTTTTATAATGCTCCGAAATGATCTTGAACTATGGATGAACGTTGTGGATATAATAAATACGTAACTGTGGGGCCCATGTAACTCTGATATCTTTTGAACCGTTCGTACAACTCGGAGTTCGAGGAGTGTCAGCGCTTGTCTTCGAGCGCCACATATCCGCTTGAAGGAACAAGCAGGGGTATTTTCGACCTTTGGCAAGCCTTCCGTACAGCTCGGGCGTATTCTCGCAAAGGAAAATGAGGTGGGCGTAGTTTCCTAAATGGGCCATAAATGGGTCGTACAATCGCAAATTTCTCATTCAGGCATCATGTGGACTTTCATACTTGCCGACGTATCCCGTTTAGTATAGTTTCCTAAATGGGCCATAAATGGGTCGTACAGTCGCAAATTTCTCATTCAGGCACCATGTGGACTCACTCGATTCTTTGGATGTTGCCCTAATATGATCTCTCTAAATGGATAAACGGTGTGGATACAAAACATACATCATAGTGGGGCCACAGAACTTAGTGACGTCACTTCAATAGCGAGTCTCGCTACCCAACCTCTCAGTAATTAATCCCCGTCCTCACTTGAATGGGTTTTGTGTATGCGAGTACGGGGCGTGACTTAGAGCCTGTTTGGGCGGTGGGATTAGAAGGGATTAGGTGGGATGGGATTAAGAAAAACATAATTATTACCCATGGCAGGGATTGTCCCCTATTGCCATGGGATAAGATTAATGCATGCTTTGTTGATACTATGGTGGTACATTGAGTGGATATACCCACCATCATTTAAAATTACTGAGAATAACATACATGTGTTATATCTAAACCGTTTATTTGGTTTGTAACCTCATTTTATGACATGGGCCTAAAAATGAGGTAGATCCAAAACTTATGTGGCCCCAAAGAAGTTTTCAACGGTAAGTATTCAATCCCCGTTGTTTTCTATGGTGGGGTCCACTTGAGCTTTAGATTTACCTGATTTCTTGGTCTATGCTCTAAAATAATCTCGATAAATGGGTGGATGGTGTGGATTAGCCCACACATCATGGTGGACCTACACAACTTACTAACATTGAGTGAAATTGGCACAGAAATTTAATGTAATTCCAAGCTTTTCCAATTCTTCCCAAACATGGAGCGGAATTGGCACGGAACCAGATGAATCCCATCTCACCTAATCCCATCTAATCCCACCGAACAGGCCCTGGAAGCAGTAACTAGCGATGTGGGTGGGACTCTGACGTGTCGCTGTACCGTTCGTCCAAGTCAGCATGCTACATTCATTGCACCCTAACGTCCATCAGCCAAGATTTCGGGGTCCGAGCGCATCTGCCCCCACCTAGCTGGTTCTGGGTCTCGCCGAAGTCCCGCTAGTATAGTATGTGGCCTATATCGTGGGGCCCCCAACTTGAAATGATCCCTATTGTATTATCAGATAGTCTTTCACAGGTAGTCTTTCACCATTTACTAATTTCGTCGTGACTCATTCCGAAAGGAATTGCATATTCAAGTCAGTCAACATCATTTAATAAGAAGCGGTTTGGCTGGTGACCTAATCCCGCCAGCTCGTTGATATCGAAGCTCCATGGCCCCTGTCATAATTCATGTAATTTATCCACACCGATCATCCATTTTTTTCAACTTATAATAAGACATGATTCAAATCCAAAGCTCAAGTGGCCCACACAAGAGAAATAAGTGAGGAGAATGATACCCACCGTTGAAACCTTCCAAAGGCCCATGATTATGTTTATTTATCATCCAAATTGTTCACAGGGCCACATAGACAAGGAGGGAAGGAAAGCACTAATATAAGTTTGATCTAAAACTTTTGCTGCTCTGAATAAGTTTTTAACCGTGAGTGTCCAATCCCCATTGTTTCTTATGGCGTGGTCTATTTTAGCTTTGAATCTGCCTCACTTTGAGGCTCCTGCTTGAGAAAATAGACAGTGGGGATAAAACTAATACATGAATGTTGAGCCCACGGAGCCTTAACACCAACTATCTAGCTGATGCTGAAGGCACGAGCCAAACGGCCTCGAACGTGGATTGTGTCCGAGTCCAGTCTCATGCCACGAACAGACAGTTCGCTGGGAGGGCCCATTGTGAAGTATCTGTTTATCCACACCGTCTATCCCTTCTCTCAGATCATTTAAAGTTAGCTGAAAACAAAAGGCGGCATATCCAGCACTCAAGTGAACCACACCAAGGATTAATCTCACATTTAATGCTTTGTGCATTTGATACAACCAAACTTATTATTTGGTGTGATCCACTTGAGCTTTGGATCTACCTTATTTTTTGTACACATACCTTGAAATGATCTGAGAGAAGGATGGACGGCCTGGATAAACAGATAAATCATGGTGGGCCCACCCAGATAAATGCGCGTTCGTGGCTAGAGATGGGAGGGGGTAGGAAGCAATCCGCGTCCCATTTACGTCACATTTGATAAACATGCTTGACTATTTGACCTTCCCGAAGACTAAAGCGCTTAGAAGTGGGCCCACCACGGCATCACCTTTAATAATTCCGAAAGCGAGTGGTCAGGAGCGAGTCAGGACTGTCTGTAAAGTGGGTCGTCAGCGATCGAGGACTGACTGTAAATCACGTGGGGTCATCGTTACCACTGCTTCTTGTTGTATGGTCCACTCGAGATCGGGTAAGAGGTGAAAACAAAACCGATCCGAGTTTCATATGGGTCGCACGATCGAAAACAGTGAAAGAAAAATACTTGCCGTTGAAACCTCATTGAGGCCCACTTGGATGAACGGTTTAGATCTGAGGCCTATGGTTTCGGGCTTCCGTTGAAAACCTCTTGCAATTTCAAGAAGTAGTCCAGATAATGAGGTGACGTGAAACCAGTTTGTTTATTGATTTAATGAAACGGTACATGTATGTATAATTAGCAAAGTGCATGTTAGTTTGTAATTCGCCTTGATCTTCATGGTACATGTGCCAAACGTAGGTACGGTTTGATGGATGGTCTGTTCTAAAAAGGCAAGTGGGAAAGGATGATTTTAAGTCCTCGATAGGATGCACAGTTGAATGGACTCGATTTTCACTAACAATTTAGATTCTTGCTGCCATTGTGTCTTGGGTCGATGAAGCAATCTGATGAACGGTCCAGATCACTCGTTAAATCAGTAGGTTCTAATAGAATAGCTAAATATGCATATGGCATCTTCCCTTTTTCTATTGTCCCTGTTTCTAGCGGTCTGAAGCGTGAATGGACTATCAAAAGCATGAAACTTCACTTCCCATCATTTTACACGCTTTATCAATAGATTAAGTTGAGTGTTGATCTGATCATGATGACCATGATGATCAAGATGTCATTTTTAATGCACTCTCACACGTCATAATCCAAAACAACATTTATATATACATGATAGAAAAGTTAGCTTATAAATTTGACATATAGCTTGTGATCTTCAAAATGATCTGTTTTTTATTTTTTATTTTTATTTTTTAATATTAATATTTGGATGACTCATTTGGCCAATATGATAGATAGTTAATCAATAGGCTAATATTAAACTAATTAAATAGTCATGTATTGGGTTATTGTACGGTCCATTTTGTAAATAGATATGTACAAAATGGGTTTCGAATGGAGTCTATGTTATGAAAGTACACCATTCAATTCAATGGACTTGTTCACGTATGTAAGTTACACAAACTATATATTCAATGGTAGGTTAAGCATATTTATAGATGACGAATAAGATTAAGGGATCAAAATTTTAATTTGATATATGAACGGGTGAATATGGAGATCTGGTGGTTAGTTTATCATGATTAGGTGGCCCAAATTCAAAGTAAACAGCTAGATACCTTTATATAGTAGTGAATGATTGATTGAATAGTTGATTTGATCAACTACTAAGCACTTTAGTATATATAAAGGTCTTGAGTTCACCATGATGTATAGCTGCATAGAAGTGTGTGTTTGTGAGTCCAAAGGTATGTATAAGTGTGTAAAAGTTTTAAGTATAGGCTATGTATGTTATCACACATGTATATACTAACTTAGCTTTTCACGATAATATTAGAGAACTTTCAATATTTAAATATTGAAAAGTTTGGAGTGTTACACCCATCATCAGGTAAACTTTGTTGGGGCTACAAAACTTTTTAATCATAGTGTTATTTGTTCCTATGACTTAAGTGATAATAATATTCCTATGAATGGTTTGGATGGCAAATAAAGAACATGGCCGGCTCCAAGAAGGTTTCAACTATGGACGTTTCTACTCTACCTATTTCAGTGGTATGGCTCACCAAATACAACTTGATCCAAAACTTTTGTGGCCCATTAATATCAATCATCACTATTTCCTTTGCTATAGTCCACCTAAAAATTGAATCTACTTCATTTTTTTGCTCATGGACTAAAATAACACTAAAATAACAAGGTAAAACATATGGATCACATGGATATAAAATACCTATGTCAATGTGGGCTTTACATTCAAGGCCTCACTATGTTAGTTGAGGTAGAGGCTGCACCTAATCCGCTCTCTCTTGCTAAAGAAAACCTTGTGGGTGGCACATCGGAGCTGTGCATTAGGTGAGACACGTTGTATGAGTGTCTTAGGGTGAAGACTAGGCCGGTCAACTAATCAGGTGGGCCAGTCATTTTTCCAATGGACTGTCTAAGATTGACTAGATTTGTTCAAGCCCAAATTTAGCATTGAGATATTACCCAACGGATGTGATTACAAGAAAAGGTCATCTACACTATTAGGGAACTCCTGATGCATGACTTGGATCTTCTCACACTGCCAGGTTGGCACGTTAAGTAGAATGAAGTGTGGACAGTGGAGAAGTGTGCCTTGGCTCTAGTTAAAATAGAGTAATGCTCAATATGTATGCAGACATAAATTGCACAGGTGGAAAATTTTACCCCAATTTAAACCTTTCAAATAACAAGTCACTCCTATTTAAATTGTTCAAATCACGAGTCTCATTGTAAATGAAGCACAACCAAACAATTACCCTAAACTTATTATTGATTTTTAGACATAAAATTGACGGTTGAAAAGGCAACTATCCAAATTTAGTAGACAATGGGCAGTGGTATGTCAACGCCGACTAGCTCGGGGGGCAACCTCTCATGTCTCCGGTACCACATCTCTTACGTTATATGTATCAGTTGTTAGGAAAAAAGAAAAAAAGAAAAAAGAGTTGCCTAGTGAATAATAAAATCGACTAGATGAATATTAAAATTGACGGGTGAATAATGCCTAATGAATAGTGACAACCAGTGAATAGTGGCAGATAAATAGTGCCAAGGTGAATAGTGGCCAATGAATAGCGGGTAAATAGTGTCGATCGATGAATAGTGCTAATAAATAGTATCAATTGGATGAAAAATGTTGTTGGCTGAATGAATGGTGAAATCGGCCGGTGAATAGTGAAGTCGACTGATGAATGGTATCAACTAGATGAATAGTGTCGTCGGCCAGATAAATAGTAAAATTGGCTAGTGAGTAGTGACTAATGAATAGTGTTGTGATTAGTAAAATGATTGTGAATGGTAAAAAGAAATAAGAAGAAAAAATGGGTCAAAACTATTTTTTATCGTCTCTTCATATTCTCTATGTGCATTTTCCATTCTCTTAATGCAAAGAGAAATGGGGGTGTTGTTCATATCCATTTTTGGTACACTTATGTGGGTTAATGAGATGTCGCAACGTGTTGGCACTTCGTGTTAATTAATAAGCAAAATCCTACTTACGCCCTCCATCATTATTTACACTCAATTCGGCGTGCCCGGATCAAACGATCTATAAGATGCCACGTAATATTCTTGTCATATGTGGTGTAAATGACTTAAAGAGGAAAAATAAGAGATGTGCATATGAGAAATAGAATATTAATTACTAGAGTTCTATAATAAACCACTCTATGCAAAAGTAAAAGTCTCATTAAAGAAAAAGTCACTCTCTCACCATTAAATGTCAGAATCACATCAAAGTATCTTTATTTAGCATTAAATATTAGAGCCTGTCCAAAAGTACTGTCTAAAGATACCAAAGCCAAGTGACGTAAGGACTCTAGCAACTTTCCAATGCGGGAGTCTAAAGACGTAAGGATTCCGGCTGATGCATGTGAGAGTCTCTCTTGTATACGTGGCCACATGTGATAGACTATACTTATGTGGGAGAATTAAGAAGAGTTACACAGCCGAGCATCCAAATCCTTCGCAATGCTGAAGACTATACAAGGACATCGCCTCTTAGAAGCCTATAAAAGCAATTATTGACAAAGAACTTCGAGCCTCAAACCGTTACAAACAAGCCTAGCTTTATTTATCATCTACCATGGATATTTATCTTTTTACCTGATTTTAATTTAACACAACCCCCATTGTTGCTCATAGCATGAGCCTTAGTTATTAGTCCTTAGTTTATCCCTCCACCCTTCATCCGCGGCATCCCGTTGGATCACAAGGAAGTTGTTCATTCTCAAATGGAAAATGATGTGGGGCTTTTTTGCTACGTGATAGGTGATTCCATTGTCCATCTCATCACGAAGTTTGGTCCACACCAAACAACAAATGGATAGTTGACTCACAATCGTATCGCCATGTGCTAGGTTCCTATCAAAATCATGAACATGCTGTCATCTCACTGGCGATCTCTCCACGGAGCTTGATTTTGACCGACCAACAAATAGATTGTTGAAAATCTGACTGCCATCGGTCATCTCACTATGAGGCCTGGTTTTTAATCGAGCGATGAATAGATGAACATCCATCACATCATGACCGTTCTGCAAAGAAGCTCAATCCCAATTCGGCGACAAGTGGATCATCATCTCTTAACCCAATCGTGAGTCCCACTAACTAAAATTCTCACCATTCATGGATCTCTTTCAATCCCGATTGGGCAACAAGTGGATCATCATCTCTTCGCATCATATTAACTGGCTCAAATCTTATCCAAAAACCAAAAGCAATAAATATAACATGAGAAATTATGGAGATTCTTACAAAGGAGTAATTTTATTTTCAACTCATACAAAGGTTTATCCATTCAAATAGTATAAAAGATCATAACCAAACATTTTCAAATGCAAATCTGTCTTAAGAGGCGTTTAGCAGGATGATCGGGCCACTGTCTTCGTTAGCCATGGATGGGGGGCCGGTTAAGGTTCCTCACTGGTGTTGGTGGTGGCCACTGCCCCCTCAGCAGTGATACTTGAGGGTGGTCCCTATCAGCACCTACAATCACTTTTAAAGAAGTAGCGAAAATTATATAATAGAAAAGTAGCCTCTGAAAGCTTCAAATCATAAAGAGTTATTTGATGATATGGCAAAGTACATCGCTTGATATGCAGGCTCTAAAAAATTGTAAATGTGTCATGCATTAAATAAAATTGAACCCATTAAATCATTGAAGCCATTGAGGCTTAGACACACCCCAAAAATTAGATTGGTTAAACAATCCTAACCTCTAATTTATGGACACTTGCTTGTTGAAATGTGACCATTGGATAATTTTTATTTTTTATTTTTAACCATGAAATCAATGTCGACGAATCCAACAGTCAGAAAATTAAATAAGCCTAATTTTTGGCGTATGGGTTAACTAAATCGGGACACGTGGACAATTTAATTTGAACATTTATGCCACGCATGCAATTTCTAAATAAATTTCTAAGTGCCTGCCCAGAGTATCGAAGATTTTCTCATTCTAAAATGTCCACGGAGTAAATGTCCACAAGTGTTGCAATTTGGTTATTTCTATTTTATCAGACAAATAATTGTAATTCAATTCAATAGTGCATTCATACACATCCTAGATCAACCACTAAGAAAGAAATTTATACCTGATTGGAGATCACCTGTTACTATTTTCCTTGATTGAATTGGAGATACGATCAAAGCAAAGAAGAAGAGAGAAAGGATGGCCACGTACGGAAACTTTCTTTGGAGAGCTCTTCTTCTTTTCCACACCTTTGAAAGAAAAAAGAGGAAAAAAAAAAAAAAAACCTCCAAGATTCTTATAACCTCGGAACTCAAAACTGCATTATAATATACAGCCCGAGCTCTTGTGGATGGGAGTGGATTAGGTACGGCAGGGGTCGTACCCAAGACGGTGTGGCATTTACAGCAGGGCCCAACTTTATTCATTTATTTTATATCCACGCCGTCCATCTAGTTTTTCATATTATTTTAGAGTAAAAACCAAAAAATGAAGTGATACAAATCTCAGATGTACCATACTATAGGAAACAGTGGTGAATGAAAGCCCTATAATTTAAAACTTATTAGAGCTCCACGTAATGTTTATTTTCCATCCAACCTGTTGATAAGGTCAAATAAACCTGGATGAAGTGAAAAATTAAAAATCAGCTTGATCCAAAACTTATGTGGCCAATTAATGGTCAATCACCACTGTTTCCTATGATATGGTCCACATGAAAATTAGACCCGCTTCTTTTTTAGGTTCATGCCTTAAAATGATCTATAAAAACAGATGAAAGGAGTGGATATAGAATACATACTCAAGGTGGGACTGCAATAAGGTGCCGCACCTCATCCGCCCCAAACTGCAGATGCAAGTCGGTCAACGTCATTTAAAGCACTTAGACGTGGACCATCGTCGAAAACGGGTGGTCATTTATACACAAAGTGGGCCAGTCTTATAAGGTAGAGCAACCGTACAATGGGAACCCTCCAATAAAAGGACTGGATGTTATATGCATGTGTCATGTTAGCACTCACATGTGGTTTGGATTCGCTACTCCCTCTGCCACCAGCCAATGGCTGATGGTCGATGCTCTGTGGGCCCCACCATGATGTATGTGTTTCATCCATGCTGTCCATATATTTTTATAGATCATTTTATTGTATAGGACCAAAATGAGTTATATTCCAGTCTCAAGTGGACCACATTACAGGAAAAAGTGTTGAATGAGCTTCAACCATTAAAAACTTTTTGAGGGCCATAAAAGTTTTGGATAAGCTTATCTTTGTTTTTTTCCCTTCATTTGGGTCTGTATGACCTAATCAACAGATTGGATGTCAAATAAACAGTACAGTGGTCCTTAGGAAGATTTTAATAGTGAATATCCAATCACTATTGTTTTCCTTTGGTGTGGTACACCTGAGATTTATATTCCTATCGTTTTTTGTATGAAATCTAAAATAATATATAAAAATGGATGAACGGCATGGATGAATCACATACATCATGGTGGGCCCACAGAGCACCGACCATCAGCCACGGGGCTGGTGGCAGAGGGAGTAACCAATCCGTTCCCCTCATGTGGTGTTATGCACGTGATCTGCCTCGTACGGCTGTGTAGACTTAGCAAAGCTCCTGTGAATCGTGCTATATTTTGCAAATGAGGAGCCATTTTTTTATGTTTTCGACCGATCGGGTTTCACTGGACGCGGATTAAGTTACAGCACTCTGAAGCTAGGTAGGGCCTACTATGGTGTTTGTTAGAAATCCACACCGTCTATCAGTTTTTCCAGGTCAATGTAAGACGTGGAATCAAAGAAATGCCTACTGTTGAAATCTTCCTGGGTCTGCCTTGATTTTTATATGCCATCCAAACAGTTCATAAGGTCATTCCGACTGGGATGAACAAACGCTTAGCTTGATACCAAATTTCCGTGGCCCTGTGAATGGTTCAATGGTAGTCGTTCAATCCCCACTGTTTCCTCTCGTGTGGCCCAATTGAGATTGGGATCCACTTCAATTTTGGTCCCATGTTCTAAAATGATCTGCAATAACGGATGGACAGGGTGGATTTCTCACAACCATCACGGTGGGCCCCACCTAGCTGCAATTCGCTTACGGCTTAAGCGTAGCGTAGCCGAACGTGTAAAAGCTAAGGTATAGAAGAGGCTCCCTCCGTACAAGTGACGTCTACCTCCAGCCCAGATCACCCAAACAGTGGGTGGGACCCGCTGTTGAGGGATTACAGCCCAAAAACACCATATGAATTCCTCACTGGTCAAATGGTGGACCAGCATCTCCTTGCTGTGGCCAGTAAGGCCACAATCAAGTGATATATAAATTCAATTCATCTCATCACTACGATAATCTCAGAGTAATTGAATTTTGTCACTAATTGAGATTTCTATACGATAGTGATATATAAATACAAATATAAAGCTTTACTAATTGAAAATTTTCTAAAATTGAGATGTGTGTGTGTAGGAATGATCACGTGTACACCTTCTTACATGAGCACCTTTGCACACGTGAAAATGGCCCATGTGATGTGTCACCCCTTGAAATCTCACGAGCTCGACTTTCAGCCCGATAAGAAACTCTGGTGGGACATGACAAGAGGAAACAGTTTCCTCTGTGGATTTGCATTTCTCTTTTCTTTGGCCCACTAGAGTTTTGGATTAGGCTAGAAATTGTACCCATAAATTTCAAGGGTTGTTGCATCATGTGGACCGTTTTGATTATGTGCCTAAGACATGTGTACAAAGGTGCTCACGTAAGAAGGTGCGCAAGTGACCATTCTTCTCTCTCTATCTTTATATATATGTGTGTGTGTGTGTGTGTGTGTGTGTGTGAAATGGTACTATATGGTGGAGCGTATGCAATATCACCGTGCAGTCGAGTCGTATTGATTGCAGATTCGTAAGGAGAAAAAGAAGCGGATTGCATGGTGTCCTTGTTGTGTGTTGACGTTATGAAGTTATGTGACGCCACAATGATGTATGTGTTATATCCAAACTATTCATTCATTTGAGTAGATCATTTTAGGGCATGAGTTCAAAAATGAGACAGATTCAATGTTCAAATGGATAGCACCAAAGAAAATAGCAGGGATTAATTGCTATCATTGTGTTCACTCTCCAAGTATAGGGTTGTGATGTAGTAATAATCTCGGTGAGACCGAGGTCGAATTCCAAGGGACTGATACCTGTACGTAATCTGAAACTCACTAGAACTAGAACTAGATTAAAATGAAATCTAAATCGAATGAATTTGAGGAAATAATGGTGAAATATTGATGTAAAACTTAAGAAATTTAGAGGTAGGAAACTAGGGATTCAGAGGATCCACTTGTAGAGATTAGAGAGATCTTATGCCTGTTTCAAGAACTCAACTGGACTTAGAGTCCATCTTCATCCAGTTGAGGGATGTAACTATGAAAATTAACTGAACTTCTTTTGATATAGTTTTCAAGAGATGAAAGGTATATGAATTAGAATGGATTCCATCACCAAACCATGCCCAGGAGACAAAGTAACAAACGGAATTAAACTAATTTAAGAACCAATCAATATGATATGAAGGTTAGGAAGGGTACTGTCATCCAACTATGCCCAGGAGACGATGGTGAACAATAGGGCTTCTTGACGTCATAAACATAAAAAGGAGAAAGAAATACTCAATGCCATCACAGATCTATTGTAATTTCAGTCACAACAGACCATTAAAGGCTAAAAACATTCCCTCAATAATCAAACTAAAATCAATTCAGTTCATAAATTAAAATTAAATTAAAAGCATAAAATAGAGTCTCCCATCTCACTACAAGCTTCAACTCGTAGCCCTAGCTAAGAGGTTTAGCCACTCATAGACATGATTAACTAAATCTCAAAAAGAAAAGGAAATAAACAAAAATAGGAAAGAAATACTCTTCTTCAACGGCCTCCACGCTGCTCGTCCAAAGCTTGGATCCCGACTCAATTGCTCTCCCTCTTTCTCTTACTTTTTATAGGTAATGAAGGCAGTAGCTGCGTGTAGATACTGCTGGGATCGGGGGAGAACCGACTTTACGCAACAGAGTCGTGCAAAGCGCCAGCGGAAGAAAAACGCAAATAGGTTCGCGTTTGGATAGACTTTTTGGCAAGAGGATCACCGAAAAGCATGCTCTGACTTCGTGGTTAGGGTCATGGCCACCCTATGAAGCTTGTGGATGGTCCGAATCGACCATCCGATCATCACCACAGTCGTGTAATAGCCCAGAAAATTCGGTCAATTTCCGGACGCGCGGACATGTGTAATTCTTCTTGCGCTGGCTGTTGGTGGGGCCCATATTCTATGACGTTTGAGAGATCTACGCCGTCCACCGGATTCATCTCGAAAAACTCATCAGGAATGGATGGTTCTTGACTGATTTCGGTGTGGTCCACGGAGTTCTTCTTGCACTGTTCGTCTTCCTTTTAGACGGTTAAAAATCGATCTTCATTTCTTCCTGTAATTTCATCATCTAGGCTTGGGTGATAAGGAGCGTGGGCTTCTGATGGACGGTCTAGATTAGACCGATGAAGCATGGTGGAGGCCCACAAGATTCATCCGCAGGCTCTGTTTGCGAAACAGAGCTGCGGATGTTTCTTGCTGTGACATTGGTGGGCCCAGGATCGGTGCTAGAAAGAAAATCTAGTCCGACCATTGTGTTCACCTTAAAAAATCGTTCGGGAATGGTGGTTTTGGAGTGAAATTGGTGTGGCTCACAAGATCTTCTTCTCCGTCGTCCATCCTGCGTTTAACGGCTGAGATTGCCTGAGTGCATGCATGGGACAATAAGGAGATCTTGGAGAGTCTTGGCCATATCCTGAGACAGGAGAACGGTTCGGATCATCGAACCAGATGATGAGTGGGCCCCGCTACTGAAAAACGGACGGACAGCGTCCATCCGCTGCTTCTGCGCAAGAAGAAGACTGGTCAGCTCGTCTTTAACCGGGCTGACCGTCCGGTGCACAGCCGGTAAGTGTGCACTGTGTACGCACACGTGCACATATAGGGCCCCTTATGAAGTTTTTCAGAAATCCAATCCATCCATTCATTTTGTTGCCCCATTTAAGGCGTTGAGTCCAAAATTAAAGTGTATCCAGAGATCAGGTGGGCCCCACTTGAGGATTTAAGGGGCTGATCTGCCCGTTGGGCCACTTCTATAGGGATCCGATGGCTCAAATTTGATGTGTACAGTTAATTTATGGTCCTTAGGCCATGTATGAAGTTTCGAGCCAAGCAGATGGTGGGAACCATGTGATCTTGCATTCTGGACCAATTTCGAGCCACTTGAGCTTCAGTTTCTCGATTTTCTCGGATCTCCGGCGTGTAAATTCTTCAAGCTTGGTCCTCTGGAGTCCGTCCCTTGCCTTTAGTGTCATCAGAGCGTTAAATCCATGCTTTAAGCTCCCTTTTCAGTCCATGCTCGTAAATACACTCTGCATCACAAACATGATTAAAGCGGGCCATTAAACGGTATCATGTTCATAAATCCAAGCAATAACTAGGGTCTAATATGCAATATTTGATCCTCAACACATTGAAAACTTCTCAGGCTCTCAAAATTTTTGGATCAAGCTGGTATTTGTTTTGCCCCTTCATCCCAGGCTGCGTGACCTCATGAAATGGTTGGATTGCACAAGAAAATAAAATAAAATCGAGTAGGCTCCCAAAAGGTTTTAACAGTGGGTGTCATCCTCATTGCTCTATGTGGTGTGGTCTACCTGAGCTTTGGATCTGACTAATTTTTAAGTCTATCATCTAAAATGATCTCACCAAATGGATGGACAATGTGGATATAGTACATACAGCAGGGTGTGGCCCATAGAACTTGCTAGCGTGAACATACGGCTGAAGTCGATGGTGCTGTGCACACCACACAATCAACTTCCAGGAAGAAGAAACAGAAGATGGGAGTGGATTCTATGGGTGTTACCCTTACCATGGGGTCCACCTTGATGAATTTTTGCATATCCATGCTGTCCGTCCATCTTTCAAGCCCATTTTATGATGTCATCCCAAAAATTAAGTAGATCCAAAACTTAGGTGGACCACAGATTATAAAAAAAAATGGTGACTAAACTCTTACCAGTAAAAACTTCTACGGCCCACTATAATGCTTATTTTTCATCCAACCTATTAATAAGGTCAAAAAGACCTAGATGGAGGGAAACGATGAGGATTGTACTTCCAGACCATCCAAATTGTGGGTCCCATTTTGGATTAATTATATGCTAAAATGATACTTATCAAGCATTTTTATCCATCCAATTAATGGACATTAAATAAACTAAGGGCAATCCACTACTATTCTCAAACAAAGAGATATGCTTACACGAAGAGATCCAGATACTAGGAGTGAGACATAGATTGGCTTGGATAGCCTACTTGTGGCCACCGTGATGTAAATCCATACCGTTCATCTAATTGCCAAGTTATGTTAAAACATTGCCTGAAAAATAAAGCGGTTACAAAACTCAAGTGGACCGCATGACAATAAACAGTGAACGTCCAACATTGAACATTCGTAGGGATACAGAAGTTTTGGATCAGGCTGATATTTCTGTGTTTCCAGTTCATCCCAATAGAAACGACCTTGTGAATAGAATGGATGGCATATAAGCATCACTGTCGACGCCTGGGAGGTTTCAACGGTAGACATTTCCCTATTATTGTGCACCCCACTTGAGTTTTGGATCTACTTCGTTTTGGGCACATGTCCTAGCGTGTTAACATAGTGGATTTCTCACATACATCATCCTCCGGCTAGAAGATTAGCCATGCATTATAGGAATGAGATGTTGTTCGGTCGGAACTCGGAAGCGGATTGCGTGGTGTGCCACACTCAGACTTGGCGGTGTGTTTATGTCACTAAGTTATGTAGGCCCAACATGATGTAAGTGTTGTATCCACACCATCCATCCATTTTTCAAGATCATTTTAGAGGATGATACAAAAATTCAGGCAGATCCAAAGCCCAAGTGAACCACAACATAGAAAACGTTGAGGATTTAACATGTTGAGGATTTAATGCCTACTATTGAGAACTTTTTAGGAGTATCAAAAGTTTTGGATCAACCTCATATTCATTTTTTTATCTTCATCTAGGTCTGTTTGACATTTTGAATAGGTTGGATGGAAAATAAACATCATGGTGCATCTTAAGAAGGTTTCAACGGTAGAAATCATTGTCCCTACTATTTTTTGTGGTATTGGTTCACCTAACCTTTGAATCTGCCTCATTTTTGGGCTCATGCCCTAAAATGATCTCTCCAAATGGATAGACAGTTTGGATATAACACATACATCATGGTGAGGCCACTTACCATGTTTACGTCAACACATCACTAAGGTTATGGGTGCACCATGCAATCTGCTTCTGCATCCATGGAAGTTGCAATAAGTAAAACATCAGCCGATTTTTCCATCTTTGCTTCCTTATTACTGGGAGTTATCTACACCATGAACTTTACAAACTCTTATTCAACGACTGGTGAGAAGACACGACTCGACCTCACGGTAACATTGCATATGCTCGACCGTATAATACCATTTCCCTATATATATATATGGCTTTAATTTATGGTATATCTCTCTCACTTCTCTTAGTCCAATCCTAGAACAAACTTTTTTCCCTCCTAAAAGCTCTAGTCCACCAAATTCACATATATTTTTTCCTACTAAAAACCCTAAATGATCATGCATACATTCAAAGTATTTTTGTTCTTGAAAAGTTAAACATTAACATATTTTTCATTGCTTTTGCTAAAAAAATTTGCCGTAGGTGCGCCACAAGGCAAACATCTTCTGGATAAGATATCACATTCGTATATAAGACATACACACAGAGATCTATATAAGGTGGGAATTCTAGTTAGGGGGATTCTTGCTGTGCTTCAGATCATATTAATTAGGCCAATTCATACCCAAAAAACCAAAAACAAATAGACCACATGAAATATTATCGGCATTCTTACTAAGAGGTAATTTTATTTTCCAACTACAATACAAAGGTCCATCCACTCAAATAGTAGAAAAGATCAAAACCACAAATATTCAATGACAAGTCTAGTTCAAAGGCGTCTAGCAGGTGGGCTGGAGCCCCGGTTTTCATTTGCCCGTGGCGCCGGTGGTGTGAACCCTGGCTCCCGATTAGTTACTGAACCTTGAGGGGGCTCCCCATCATCACCTACAATCACTCAAAGAAGCAAAGGACAGTATGTAATGGAAAAGTGAGCCTCCGAAAGCTTCAAACCATGCAATATTTGATGCTATGACAGAGTATGATGCTTGATACGCAGGCTCTCATGAATTGTTAACGTGTCATGCATTAAATCAAATCATGGAAGCCAGAGAAGTAAGCCACAGCCCAAAAATCAGATTGGTTGAAAAATCCTAACCTCTGATTAGTGGACACTTGTTTGTTGAAGTAAGATCATTGGATATTTTTCATTTTTAACTGTGAAATAAATGTGGACGGAATCCAATAGTTAGACAATCAAATAAGCGTAATTTTTTTTTTGCTTGTGAGCTGTCAAATTGAAGCATGATGATGGGCATTGAGTGCATAGTTCAAAGGTGGGCCTTCAGTAACACAGTGTTTTTCAGAATGACACACATCTACATTGTACCAATTAGGGTTGCAAACATGGACTGAAGACTCAGTGAGTTCGACTAACTATTTCAGTCCTGAGTTGAGTTGGGACTCAGCTGGGGTGACTCGTCCGCGTCAGGAATATTTTTAATGTTGGCTTTTGGTGCCAAACCAAATCCATTTCGAAAGCGTCCGTCGTCTACTCAAATGAGTCACATTCGACTCAAACCAGCTATCAGTCCATGGTTGTGCCACCGGCTTATTTGTCACGTTTGGATGCACAAGTAAATTAAATTGAGATCCTTTAGTTAATGAAATGTTAGTTTCTTAGTAGAGGTTTGCTAGAACACAACTTGCTGCAGTGACTACGGCCATTGGATCTGGGTCATGTTCCATGATCCAAACTATTGGATATGACATAGATATAGGTGGCTGCCTTCAAAATCTTCAACATGGGAAGAGACTAAAATTGCTATGTATGGCCCACGAAATAACAGTTACCCTTGCGAACAGTGAGGCCCATCATATCAACGGTTTCAACGACGGAGCACAACCATGGTCCACTGATTATAGTCTCGACGTAGCCTATAGCAATACATTGGGACCCTCGATTCGAATGCTAAGAAGGGTTCTAATCATCGTCCAAATCAATTTTATGGGCAACAAGATAAGTCACTAAACAGAAATGGAATGAATCAGGGCGAGCCATACAGGATTTTGTCTCCAAATGACGCTTCTTAACATCGACTGATACCAAAAAATCTAAATGAACAGAATTTTAACATTTTAGTAATTTTTTCAAAGAAATGAAAGTTACCCTTTATTTTAAAAGATGTTCAAAGCAATTTGTTATTTTCACTTCAAAATGAAACTTCTCAAAATGTTCATGATCTTGAAAATTAAACATAATTAAAAAGAAAAAAAGAGAGAGAGAGAAGATTGAATGTGTTGAATTTATGAGCCACTCACATGGCATATTTCTATCTAGCAATGCAATGATCAGTTTTGTAAGCATAGACAATACTACAAGGCCTACTGTGGATTGGGGTATGGATTTAAGATGGACCTAAATCCTATGCAACATCTCTTGTATACCGTATTTACAACACTTGAACGGTAGCCCACCTTGTTGTGTCGATCACATCAACACATCATCAGGCATGTTCGGCGGCTCAAAAAGCAAGCCCAACCTAAGCTGAGGTAGGCCACATGACATGTGTTATGGGGAAAATAGGCCAACTTATTATTGACAAGCCATGTTAATAGTTCAAACAAGCGACCAGTGTGATTCAGCAGCTAGACCTCCGTCACCTCAACCAAGTACGTAGAAAGGCCGAGCTCGACCTCTAAGCACAACGTCGAGGCATTTACTAAACTGCAATGTGAAGCCAACTAACTCACCTCAGGTCGGCGAAACCCATCCTCAGATGGACACAACACCTACTTCGGCTGTGCCCTAGCTCGAACTACTCCAGGATAGCTGAACTCACCTTCTGTGGGATCCAACCTGACCTTAATCAGGTCTGTCCGCATTCTCGACTGAAGATCACGGAAATCGATTTCTACACGAATCACCCCAAAATTCTAGCCAAGGATCTAGAAAGATCCGTTGCGCAAGGAGTCGGAATCCTACGATTATCAATTACTGTCAAATAGAGATATGTGCTCTCTACAACATCGCCTCTCCTCACCTATAAATAAGATACCTCTAATGGTGAAAGGTACGCACAATTTTTAACCCTAAACTCTCAACATTCAACTAAACCTAGATTCATTTCCTGATTTAGGCATCGGGGGGCCTCCTGCACGAGCCAGGGTCTTCCTTATCTATCCCAGCCAGGGTCTTCCTTATCTATCCCTTAAAGGTTTGCTGGCATAGGGAGAGCTAATTAGATTTCTGTATCAACAGCATGTAACAATGAAAAATTATACCTAAAACTAATAAATTCGCGCAAGTCAGCTGGCTTAGTTTTAGATCAGATTAATTTGTTCAGTGTCCTTACATCCTGGGGGAGCCACACCTGATAAATGGGTTGGATGGAATCTTTGCTATGTGGGTGCAATTTGGTTATTTGTATTTTATTAGATCAGTAATTGCAATTCAATTCAATAGTGCATCCAAACATACCCTAATTCAATCCTCTAAGAAAGAAAATAATACCTGATTTGAGATCAGCGGTTAGTATTTTCCTTGATTCGATTGGGAACACGATCAGAGCAAAGACGAAGAGAGAAAGGATGGCCACAAACACCTTTGGAGAGCCCTTCATGTCTTCCACACCTTTGGAAAAGCAAAAACTCCAAAAGCTCCTCGTAAAATTCACTGAAATTTCTCACAAAAACCAACACCCAAACAATGCGTTTTTAAGGAAGACACAAGCTGAATGCGTTCGGATTTTGGAAAGTTCTTTGACCGGGTAATCCAACGGTAGATATTGCTTGACATGTGGCACTTTTTGGTTGACAGAATGCAAACTGTATTATATGCTACAGCCTGTGATCTTCTGGATACATGCGCACTAGGTAAAAGATAGATGGTCCTCGAGAGCACATGACACTTGATGGACGGTTGGAACGGGTCCAGACGTGCGTCCCACATTGGATTGGTCACGTTGTTCGTTTTTCCTTCAACGGTTGTTGTCATTCGAATGGGTTTTGTGTATGCCTGTTTACGGCCTCTCTAATGTGGGCCCACCTCTCGAATGGTTCCGATTACCAGAAAGTCTTCATTATTTATTAATTGACAGTAAGGTAGGTTGGCGGGATCCGCACCGGTAGAAATTGCCGATGCAAGTCGGTCCACACACAGGACTGGATTTGGTAGTGGCCCTTAACTAGGGGTGCACATCGAACCGGTAGAATCATGAACTGGACCGGAACCAACCAAACCATATCCGGTTCTAGAGTAACCGGTTTCAGTTCCGGCTTCAAAAATCAAAGAACCGTTAATTTCGTTTTGATTCTCAGTTTGAGATATATAGAACTGAACCAAACCGTGAACCGGTCTATACCATTCACTTATTTACACAGACCCTACTACGGCCACCCCCAGTTCCCCTCCACACACTCTCTCTCTCTCTCTCTCTCTCTCTCCCAAAATCATGGAGCTGAACTGATTTTTACGGTCCAATTCCGGTTCGGTTCTAAGTTACTAACGGTCTGGTTCTAATTATCCTAGAACCATTAGTAACGGTTCGGTTCCGGTTTTACCACTGAACCGGACAGATTCGACCTATGTGCACCCCTACCCTTAAGTACAGTGGTTGTATGGGAAAAGCCCCATGGGCCACGTCATGATATTTGTGTTTTATCCAAGCTGTCCATTCATTTTTTGAGCTTATTTGAAGGCAATAGCCAAAAAAACGAGGTAAATCCAAGGCCCAAGTGGACCACACTATAGGAAAGTGTGGATTGAAAGCTTATAGTTGAAAATTTCTCCGGGGCCACATAAGTTTTGTATCAACCCGTTTTCCACTGAAACGCATCATCATCCTCATGACTTGCTGTGGCGTGGTCCAGTTGAGCTTTGAATCTGCCTCGTTTTTTAAATCATCCCCTAAAATGAGCCAGAAAATTGGATGGATGGAGCAGATAAAACTCATACATCATGGTGGGTCCACAGAGCTTTTCAAGTACCGACCTTAGGGGTCACTACGGAATCCGACTCCAGATCAATGGTTATTTTTCTCTAATAATCTGCTAGTTCCATGTAACAGTGGGATGACCTACTTTTTGGAGCAGCTCACGGTGACTCTCACCTGATGAGTGGCCCCGATCTCCCACACATGTTCTAGATTAACACGCGCGCTGCTAATTCCCCGCATTTCTCGTTCATCTACGGAAAATCCGTGTCAAACAAGGTCCGTGCAGGTGTGAAACCAAGAAAGATTTTGTCTCTTATTGAATGCGACCTTAAGAAAGAAAAACCTTAAAACTCTGGCAGAGTATGATGGATGATACTCATGCACTTAGAAATTGCACACGTGGCATATAATTTATCAAATTTAACCGTCCAAATTATGTTAACCGGTATCGATGTTGTATTAACCAAAATCATAATCTTATTTGGTTAACTAAATATCGGATTGATGGATGTTAACTGGACGGTTTATCCAACGGTCATATTTCCACAAACAAGTGTCCACGAATTAGAGTTTAAGATGATTTAACCAATCTGATCTTGGTATTAAGGATGCATAATCTAGTCGGTTTCATTTGAGTTAATATATACTACATGTACAATTTCTGAGAGCCTGCGTATCAAGTGTCATACACAACCTGAGTACAATATATCTCCTCAAACCAAAAATTAAAGGTGGTTTCCATCGAAGATTCATGCCGTGAATGACCAAACGCAGAAAATAAGTAATTCACGCGGGAAAAGGGATTGGAGAGGTGAATCGCGGTCGCATGCGCCAAACCTTGTGCGAGGTGGGACCCACCGTGAAGGCCACGCTGCTCAACTCTTCAGGTGGGCCATGCGCGCATGTTAAATATTGACCGTTCATGATTTTCGTTCTAATTAAGGGAGCGGATTAGTTGTTAACCGGGTAACACGTTAGTAGGAGTTTACCTGACCGTGGGGCCACCTTGAAGTGTGTTTTGTATATCCAGGCTGTCCATCAGTTTTTTCAGATCATTTTAGTGCATGTTATTAAAAAAGAAGCAGATCCAAATCTCAAGTGGACCACACAGCTGGTATTGAATGGTCACCATTAAAATCTTCTTGGAGGCCACAAAGGTTTTGGATCAAGTTGATATTTGTGTTTTCCCTTCATCCAGGTCTGTGTGACCTTATTAACAGGTTGGATGGCAAATAGACATTACGGTAGGCCCGGGGAAGTTTTTAATGGCGGCCGTTCAATGACCACTGTTTCGTGTGGTGCAGTCTACTTGAGATTTGAATCGGATTAATTTTTTCTGTCATGCCCTAAAATGATCTGGAAAAACTGATGGACGGCATGGATAGATAACACATACATCAAGATGGGCCCGAAGGTCAAGATATGTCCACTAAGATAACTGCCCATTTGCCTTCTACAGTTGTGGCCCACCCGGAAAGTAGGCCGGATTTATGTTTGCACGCCTGTTTATCAATCTCCTGCGGCAAATGCAATGAACCGGGCAGCTCTGCCAGCTCGAGTGAGTTGACTCGTCAGGGCCAGGACTTGGGCTCTAAACTTGGCCCAAGGGTCTGGCCCATGCATGAAATCTAGGCCCCTATCTGGGTCTGGGCCAACGGTGAATAGCCTGGCCCGGCCTGTTGGCACAGTCCAATTATTAAGTGGGCCACCATCATATGAGAAGAATGGACGGTTTAAAGACATTGTGAGAAGTTCCCTTCAATTAGCATATGTCGTTTAAAAGCACTCATGGGTTCCAGATCATGTTTCAATGATCAAAACCTTTTGCAAACAGCCTGGCCCATCCAACATGCGGCATGACACATATGAGATCTGAACCGTTTATTCGGAGGCCCAACTGTCGATTTCTCCGTACCACAAATCACGCTAGTTTGATTATTCTAGGCAAAGATTGGAGGACTTTAGGGGAACAGAAATGGACGGCTACTCGCATTCAATGGGGGAAAGCCCTCCAATCCGTGGCCGAGCACTAACCAACAGGAGTGGTGGTTATCAGGGCCCACCAGATGAATGGTCCGGATCTATTCGGCATGCACGGTTAATAGAGTACATTTGGCTAAATATCTTAGAATACAAGCGTGCAATTCCTGATTAAAACGACAGCTCCTGTGATTTCACCGTTGAAAATGTGAAATGACCACATGTTCCTACTTCAACTTCCAAGGCTCCTTGATTCTGTGTCCATCTTTTCTCCGTTTTCACACCCTTTTATACAGTGGGCCCCTGAAATTAATTGAAATGGTTATTGGTGGGCCGTCCATTTTACGTGAGCCCACTCTCAGATTTTAGTACTTCTCCTCCAGTGGGCCCCAAGCTACATCCTGATTGTTTGGTTGTACACTCCATCTGTATGATGATGCGAGGCTTGCTTCGCTCTTGGGTCGGATGTTAAGTTTTCTCACTGTGGGCCTCCAAAATAGGGCCCAAAAATGACTGGTTTGGATCGCATGGATGGCCTCATGTGCAGTGGTCCTATGAACTACTGGCCATCATCACGATGCGGAACGGCTCTTTCATGACCTAGTTTATCTCTATTGGACCGAAGAAGTACGGGCCTAGCTCAGCTCATGGGTCGGACCCTACCATTAATATTTGGGTGGGTTCCGGATTTCACCCCGGGCCCTATTCAAACCATCTAGGTTTGGGTAAGGTCTAGGTCAAGTCAAGACTAGGTGGTTTCAGACCATGAATTTACCACATTGATTTCGATTCCGCTAGACCATCGTTACAAATCTAGTTGGGGGAATTTCTGGCCCTGGAAATTTCTCCACAGATTTTCAAATGTTGATGCTTTGCTGGGGAAATTCTTGATACACACACACACACATATATATAGCCCCACCATGATGCATGTTGAACATCAACACCGTGTGTTTGATGGGTCCCCTTTAAATTATGGGATATCCCAAAAATCAGCCGTATAAGGAACTCAGGTAGGCCATACCATCTAAAATCATGTGAAGACATGCCTAAAACATATAAAAGCTTTTGGTGGGACCTATCTGAAATTTGGATGCATCTTAAACTTGGTCTAACCCCTCATCCAAGTGGGACACACATAATGGATGGGCTGGATTTGTGAACCACATCTTGGTGGGCCCAACAAATGATTATGAATGTTTTAATGGAAGGTAACCACTGTCAACTTCTGTTTTAAGCCCTAGGCCCACCATGGAATGGTGTATCTGACTGATGGGGTTGATGTTCGACACACATCACGGTGGGGCCCACACAGCTCAACCTCATGGGAAGTTCCAATGAGCTTGACGGCATAGAACCTTTTCCATATATATATATATATAAAAACTAAATTTAATTTTTAAAAGGAAATTGAAATTTTTATTAAAACACCTGCCTAAGCTACATATGTAAAGTCCACCCAGTCCATCGGGTTCTACCATCAAGACTTGGAGAAAAAATAATAAGATCCACAACTCAGGTGGGTCATACCCAAGGAACAATGGAGATTGGATCCCACCTGTAATTAGGTGAAACTCATCAGGATAAGGTGAAAATATAAAAACAAGCTCAATCCAAACGTGAGGCCTTTGTGAACTTGCACACTATAGGAGCAGTTTTACATTATTCCTGTTGGTGTGACCCATAAACGATGGTGGCTCTTAATAGACGGAATAGACGTATATATAAAAAGATGGTGACCCCACGCAGCTAGGGTGTGTTCACATGCACGTTTTAGACTTTTGCTTGCTATAAGTTAGAAATTCGCCCTCTTTTGATGCTAAACACTTTCACAAGAACTAGCTTAATAAGGTTGGAAAAAATGCTAAAAGAAACAAGACATTTCCTCCCTTTGGGTTGATGACAATGTACAAGTTAAATTAAAATATTGTAATTTTTTTAAAATATTCAATTGGTTTGATTTGTTGTGATGCACCTCACTTGAGATAGCCTAATTTTTAGTGCAAGAATATTTTAACAATATAGTTCACCTTATGGAAAGCTTAGATCTCACACACATTGTTATCTTGTGACACATGCGCCCATGTGTGAATGTGCACTAGGGACAATGGGGCCCACCATGATTTATATGTAAATCCACTATATCCATCGGGTGAGAACTAGCATTTGAACTGTGCGTGCGAAATAAAGTTGGGCACGGGATGACTCGACTCATCCAACTCATTCAGACCCAACTCGATCTAAACCGAATAGGTGAGTCGATCCGAAGTCAAACCGAGTCAAGTTTGGATCACCCAGTAACTCGACCCAACTCTACCGGAAATCCAACTTGATATTGACTCGACTCATATATATAGCCAAATGCTCAATTGCGCACCAGTTCACACAAAATTTATGCAAACTTTTTAAGAACTCATCATACATGATGTGAGTCCTAAATCTGAACGGTCCACGTGATGCCGCACCCCATGAAACCCCTAAGGCTCAACTTATACTTTGATCCAAAACTTGGTGGGCCATGGAAAAAGAAAACAGTTTCCTCCCTTGATTTGCATTTCTCTTTTCTCTAGCCCACCAGAGTTTTAGATCAAGGTGAAAATTGGTCCTACGAGGTTTCATGGGATGCCGTATCACATGGACCGTTCGGATTAGACACCCGTGACACGTGTAAAAAGGTCGGCATGTGCATAGGTGAGCATGCCTCTCTCTCTCTCTCTCTCTCTCTCTCTCTCTCTCTCTCTCTCTCTATATATATATATATATATATATATATATATATATATGGGAAAAGGTACTATGCGGTCGAGCTCATGAGAACTTCACATGAGGTCGAGCTGTGTGGGCCCCAACGTGATGCTTGTCGAACATCTACCCCATCGGTCGGATGCACCATTCCATGGTGGGCCTAGGTTTCAAAAATCAAGTCAATCCGTGACTTGTGTGGGCCACACCACATACAGAAGTTGAGAGGGGCTACCCTCCATTAAAAAATTCATAATCATTTGTTGGGCCCATCGAGATGTGGTTTGCAAATCCAGCCCATCCATTATGTGTGTCCCACTTGGATGAGGGTTAAGACCAAGTTTCAGACGCATCCAAATTTCAGGTGGGCCCCACCAAGTGCTTTTATATGCTTTAGGCATCTCTTCACATGCTTTTAGATGGTATGGCCCACCTGAGTTTCATATACGGTTGATTTTTGGGATATCCTATAATTTAAAGGGGACCCATCAAATGCACGGTGTTGATGGTCGACAGGCATCACGGTGGGGCCCACACAGCTCGACCTCATGGGAAGTTCTCATGAGCACGACCGCATAGGACCATTTCCATATATATATAATGTCGAATGCTCATCTGCGCACCAGTTCACACGGAACTCATGCAAACTGTTTTGAGAACTCATCATACATGATGTGACTCCAAAATCTAGACTGTCCATGTGAAGCAGCACCTCATGAAACCCTCCGGCCCCAGTTTTTACTTTGAAGCAAAACTTTGGTGGGCCGTGAAAATGAAAATATTTTCCTCTCTTCATTTGCATTTCTCTTTACTATGGCGCACCAAAATCTTAAATCAGGGTGAAAATTTGTCCCATGGGGTTTCATGGGTTTCCACATCACATGGACCGTTTGGATTAGATGCCCATGACACGCCTGAAAGGGTGCGCATGTGCGTTGGTGCGCAGGTGAGCATGACTCAATTCTAGTATGTGCTCGTAGCTAGGGGTGTACATCGAGTCGAACCGAGTCGAGCTGGCCTTAGCTCGATTCGGCTTGGCCACTAGCTGACCTCAGCTCGAACTTGCTCAGCTCAGTCCTTGAGCCTGACTGGCCAGCTCAGCTCGGTTCAATCAGCAGCTCGGGCTAGTTCAAGCCAAGTTCGTCATTGCAACATTTTTACAAACACCTGAATTACACCTTTAAAATCTCACTGTATTTGAGACAGTAGCAATGGATTTACAGGTATTTTATCAAACACCTTCTAAGCAACATAAAAATCAAGAAAAAAAGGGTGTTAGTTTCATATACATACCTTCCTTGCCACCAGCCACACTTCTTTGAGTCATTTCATCAAACACTTGGTGAGCAACATCAATATCAAAGTAACCGAGTCACTGAGCTCGGTTCGATCCAAGTTGAGTCGAGCTAGGGTCAGCTCGAACTCATTTTTGAGCACAAAAAATCAGCTCGGCTCGGCTCGAACTCTGCTTCGAACCAAGTTAAAGCGAGCTTTTTTGAGTTGAGTCGAGCGAGCTAACCGAGCTAGCTGGGTTTGTCTACACCTCTACTCCTAGCTTTTGAGTTATGATTTAAGCCTGACCTGATTTGGTGTCTACTTGACCTGACTCGGTACTTGTGACCGAGTCGGCATTGGACCAGGTTAGCCTGGACTCAGATCAGGTCAGGCATGCTAGACTCAGTACCGAGTCAAATCGAATTCAGATTGGTCTGGAGTCAGCCCTAACTCGATCTGACTCGACTCAATGCCTAACTCTTGTACAAAAGAAGAGGCCAATAAAGACTCTAATGGGCAAGGTTACCGAAGCAATGTCAAACTGCTCCTAAAACATTTCACGTCATCCTGGTGAATAACACTCTGTTCACGGGTCTGATGGAAGACATACATCACAGCGACCTCATACAAAACTATTGTTGGCATCCCATCCCCATTGCTCCTTGTGGTGTGCCCCACCTCAGATGTGGATCTTACTGATTATTTTTTTAAGGTCTTAGAACCAAGGATAGAACTTGATGAACGGAGTGGATTTGACATATACAACATGGTACGCCCTTCCAGAGTATCCGGTTGGGATACATGGAAATGGAAATACCCTCCGAGGGTAAATTTGTCATTAGCAATGAAAATTAACAACCACGATAATGAAAGTACACAAAGATACCCTTTAGCAGGAAGTTTTTTCAAGAGGCCCAGTGTTTTTTTTTTAATTAATATTTAAATAGTTTTTAGATAAAAGATTTTAAAATGAAATTATTTTGGTAAATTTCCCAATTAAATATATAAAGCAAATTCTAAGGGCCTCTTTGGGTGCCACTTGAAACTGAGTTCACCATGTTTGGTGAATATTATGTATTAGAAATCATAGTTTAAGGTCCGTTTGGTTGCACCAAATTTCTTGATATTTCAAGATTAATCAGTCTAATTTAGTGCAAAATGTCATAAAAATTTTATGATATTTGGTGCAACCAAACAGATCTTTACACAAATTATTGGCTATCAATTTTTAATCCCTACCCAAAAAAAAAAAGCCTCTAATGCATAATTACAAATAAACTAAAATGAGATGAACTCATTTTTAAGTGGCCCCTAAGCAGTACCCATTTGTGAACGGTTTGGATCATCTAACTGGTACAACTTTTTCACTGTTGTCCATCCATGTTGGGCCCCATTTGTGAACGATTTGGATCACTACACAAAGGCTTTATCTACAGCCCACCAATTGATTCAATAGAGTGGACCATCAAAGTGGGCCATGATTATCTTAGTTGGAAGTGACTATAATAGGTTACTTAATGAGTTAGGTCACACCGTGTCAGGTATGAGCGGGTTTGCTTGGAAATGGTTTGAGGAAGGTGAAGTGGGTTTGCTTGGAAATGGCAAGGAGAGTCAAGTGGATTTGCTTTCTTTCTTTTCCTCTTTATAAGAGTTTCTTGAGAAGTAGGGAATGTGTATCTACTCCCACTTGCATGATTTGTAAAGAGATGAAGCCCTTTCCCTTTTTCTATTTTCAATTGGCAGTTGTGTGGGTTATTTTAGCTTCAATCCTCTCCACAACATTGCTGGCCCGACCCATCAGTTATGACAGAATACCTGAAGGTATGTATCTCCCTCATCCATCCTTGTGATCGGGCCCATCCACATGATGTTGGCATGATCGAGGTTGTTGGTCAATCCGTATCCGTCATGTTAGGACCACACAGTCCAAAAGTCACTCCAATTGGATGATCCTAACCGTCCGATCCAAGAAACTTTTGGTCGTGAGGTTGGAAATAGTTGCAAATTCGACACGCGCGTTGGAGCCCTTCCTATCGTATTTAGCTATGGGCGCCAACATGGAACATGTACAGTTGATTAGGCTATTCATAATTTCACACCTCATGTGGACCCCAGTGTACAAAACAAATGGACGGATGCAAAGCTATTTCAACTACAATTTTACTCTGTAGATCGTTGAGGGTTGTGTCCGCATTGGTGAAACTTCGACCACAACTTCTATCATGGTGCTGGTGAAACTTCTACCACAACTTCTATCATGTGTCCTATGTCTTATTGTAGAGGGAATCCACCTCATGTTTTAGGGCTTATCGGGTTGGTGAAAGTAAAAAAGGTAACTACAAAAAAAAAACTGTTTTTATTTCCACCCTTTTCCTCAAAGGAGAACTTTTTTATTATTTTTTCTATGTTTTGAAAAATGTTGCTCCTAATTTTCAAACTTTTAAGAACAAAATTCATTTTTTCTTAAAAGACCATGGGGAATTATTCCTTTTCTATTTTGAATTTGTTAATCCAAATATCCAAACTTCTAAAAACAAAATTCACTTTAATTTTTTTAAACTATTTTTTAAAATGTTTTTTTTATTTTATTTTATGAATGCATGGTGTTGTTATTCATGGGTTTTATGACATTTTATTTCTTAATTTAATTTTTGATTCTATCAATCGAAAATGGCCATTGAGGCAGAAGATGCAAATGCTAGTTAGTTTATATTTGGAATGCATTGAAATTCAATATTTCAAGTTCTCAATTCTGTTTATCAGCTTGTAATTGAAATGCATTGGAATCCAAAATGAGAATGCAATGCAATTCTGTGATATATTTATAGGAATTTGACTTTGATTATTAGATTAACTTTAATATCCCTAATCAACCATAATTAGTGTACATGTGATGTTTGACAGAATGATTATAATAAGCTCATTAAATACATATACTTCGGCAAAAAAAATGTCAAACTTTCAAGCTTCAGGCAAGCCATAAACGTAACGATCACAAACAAGTGACTCACTAGCAGTTTTTTACTGTCAATTTACATTGCCAATGTTTGGATTATTTGGATCATTACATTGATGTGATTTTAGTGATGTAGCTGATAATTAAATCATTTTAGGATATTATCAATGCACCACCTGTACAATTTTTAGTCCTTACTCTTACCCTGGTTGTAGACTCACATGAGTTTCAACACAGGTCAAGGGTTCAAGTACCTAAAGGTGGTGAAATTCCACTATGATATGAGTGTGTGGGTGTGTTTGGGGTATTTGTGCATGCTTGTGTGAAAAAAAAAATGTGCCAACTATACAATGTATTCGTAATCTATCGATAGCTTTGTTACGCATGTGACACTCTTGCCTCTAAGAAAGAACCAAAATTCGTTTTACTAATTTATATTGGAATTATAGCAAAAGAGTGAGATTTCAATGTTGAGGACGTAATAAGTCCTAACATGATTTGTCAAGTGCGGAAACAACTTCAAATAGAATCAAACAATGTAATAGAGAATGAAAATTCAAGCAACCACAAAGAACACACAAATGAAAAAACCATAGCACCAAGTGACAAACAATTCACTATAATCAGAATGTTACAAAAGATGGAACAACTTATAGATTAAAAAATCATAGCTTTTTCCCTCTCAAAACCCTTGGCTCTCAAGCTCTCACGATTTCATTAACCATAATTATGCAATTAGCATGGTATTTATACACCCCATACACAATTAGAAACAAAACACAAACCGTTGATTGAATCGACTACAACCAACACACCATTAATCGAATCGACACCTCTATCGATCGAATCGACAATGCCCAACAGTCTCCATAGAGTAAACTTGAATTTCTAGAATTTTCTTAATAGAATTGACCAGGCTATCGATTGAATTGAAAATACTATTTTAGCAACAGATTGATGGCACTAAATCAACAATTTTTATCGTGGCTTCAATCTTTCATCTACACTATTCCAAGCTGATATCATCATTTCTATAAAAATTTCATAGTAGCACCATCATCGCCACTTTTTATGCACAATCCATCTTCATTACTTCTTCGTCAAGCCCAGATAAGTCGACCAAAACCTGAACTTTTCTAAAGGAACCAACTTCATAAGCATATCCGCTGGATTTTCACTGGTGTAAATCTACCTAAGAGTAATACCACATTCCTCTAGCATTTGCCAGATAAAATGATAACGAACATCAATGTGTTTAATCGTATAATGGTACACTGAGTTCTTTGCCAAATTGGTCGTGATTTTACTGTCACAATGCACAGGCATAACTTTCTGTTGAAGCCCCAAGTCCTTCATCATCCATTTTAACTAAACAACTTCCTTGAATGCTTACATCTCTACCATATATTCAGCTCGATTGTGAAAAAAGCAACTATAAACTGAAGTTTTGACATCCAAATGATCACCCCACCTGCTAACATAAACAGGTAATTGGAAATCGGCCTTCTATTGTCCACATTACTAGCACAATTTACTTCCACATACCCTACAAGTCTCTTCTCAGATTGTTCAAATGTCAAAACGTAGTCTGTCGTACCTTGTATGTAACGAAGTAACCATTTCACTATCTCTCAATGTTGCTTACGAGGATTTAATATGTATCTACTCACAACATATACTGCATGTGAAATATACGGTCTAACACAGATCATGACGTACATAAGACTGTCAACCATGCTCGAATAGGGTACACAAGACATACTATTTTTCTTCATCTAATATAGGACATTGTTTCAAAGAAAGCCGAAAGTAAGTAGCATAGGGTGTGCTAACCGGTTTAGCCTTTTTAAGATCAAACTTAACCAAAACCTTCTCAAGATACTCTTCCTCAGATAACCATAATCTACTCATTTCACTGTCTCTGTTTAAATCGATGCCAAGAATCCTTTTTACAGCCCCCAGATCTTTCATCCCAAATGTCCTAGTTTATTGAGCCTTTAATATGTTAATTTCAGATATGTTATGGCTAATGATAAGTATGTCATCAATATACAATACAAGAATAATGAATTCCCCATCACTTAGTGACATAAAATAGACACAATGATTGAACCCACTTCTAATAAATTGTTGGCTCAACATGAGATGATCAAACTTTTTATATTACTTAGGCGAGTGTTTCAGGTTGTACAACAGTCACTTTTACCTGTATAGGTTTTCACTTCGTTGTACTTTCATAACAGTGAATTCCCCTTTAGAAACTTTTAGAGCACCTTCTTAGCCGATGAATTTGCATATGAGTGTCTCAAGAGCTCATATAGATATCAAGTTCTTTAAATATGGAATGTACCTCACATCGATCAAAGTATGCTCCACTCTATACATTTTAATGCGAACTAAATCAAGTCTTATCGTCTTACAGACATGATCATTGCCCATAAAAACTAGGCCACCATCATACTCGGTGTATGTAGTGAATCAACTCCGATGAGGACACATTTAGTACGATGCCCCCGTATCTAGAATTCACTCATTATACAAGTGTTTGACCTTAGACATAGACAATACTTCATAACCACTCGTCCATTTATTAGATTTCATTGAATTGGCCTTTTTCAGTGAATCATTTGGTTTCTTATCCTTCTGGGTTTTTAGATTTGTATAGTTCTTCTTCATATGTAACATTTTGTAATAATTCCAACACTTTAACTTTCCTTTACCCTTTGACTTGGACCTTGATTGTGACATCCCCTTTCTTGATCAGACGATCTTCCCCTGGTAACTAGTGCACCTATAAAAATACATTCCCCACCATTATTCCTCATCAAGAGCTTTAACTGAAGGGATGAGGTAACGATATCAAAGTCCAAAGTATCCCTACCATAACACGTAGTATTTATTACATACTCGTAGGAGTCTGAAAAAAACGTCAACAAAATTAGGGCATTGTCTTCTTCTTCAATCTTCACCTCAAAATTTGGCAATTTATAAAGCAATTTGTCAAAGACGTTGATGTGCTCAGAGAGATCCGACCCTTCCTCCATCTTCATATTATAAAATTATCTCCTCAGAGAAAGCGATCGGAGAGCAATTTCACCATATAGATGCTCTCCATCTTCACCCACAATCTTACGATGATTATCTCATCAATGATATTATACATGACTTTATCAGCAAAGCACAATTGGATTGTATTAATCGCCTTCTGATCAAGTTCATCTAAATCCTATTCTTTCATCGATTTAGGATATTTCATTTTGCTTAGGAGTGTATGATGCAACCCTTGCTGAAAGGAGAGCTTTCATCTTTAACCTCCATAATTCAAAACTATTTTTACCCATGAACTTCTCTATCTTAAACATCACATTTGATCTCCTCGATATCATGTCTCAGATTTAATTTAAAATCCAACGTTCGCTCTAATACCACTTGTTGGGGACACAACAAGTCCTAACACAATCTATCGGGCACAGAAGCACTTAAAAAAAAAAATCAAATAATACAATAAAGAACGAAAATTTAAGCAACCACAAAGAAAACGCGAATTTTACATGAAAAAATCCTTACAAGAAAAAACCACGGCACCAAGCAACGAATAATCCACTATAATCGAAAAGTTACAAAAGATGAAACAACTTACAAATTTGAAAACCATAACTTTCTCCCTCTCAAAATCAATGGCTCTCAAGCTCTCACGATCTCATTAACTCTAATTGCATAATTAACACGGTATTTATATATTCCATATATAATTAGAAACAAAACCACATATTTATGCAGAAGTTATGCAAACTGTTGATTGGACTGTCGATCAAATCGATTGCAATCGACACAACATTGATCGAATTGACACATTTCTCGATTGAATCGGCAATTTCCAAAATTGTCCAAAGAGTAAACTAAATTTCTAGGATTTTCTCAGTCCAATCAACTAGGTTATTGATCGAATTAAAACTCTTGTTTCAGTAATAGATTGAAGGCATTCAATCAATAATCAAAACATACCAAAATTGTGTATTTTCATTACTTCCAAATCCACACTACTAAATGACTTTTAGATTCCGAATGTACTCAAATACACCAGGTCTAGTCTTACCAAAAGTCCTCAAGTATTATTATTAAGCAGATGAGAAAATTAGACCCTGTGCATGTTTTCTATATAAGCATGTGCATGCAATAAGATGGCACCTTAAAGAGACTTGACATGTACCTTTTCTTTCTCCTCTATGTTTTTCTCTTCTTCTTTTTTCTTTCAGGTACTAAAGTGCTTACCGCCCCAGGTAGACTTGGGATCAAAAGAAGCGTATATTGTGCTCCTCTTGCTCTAGTGATGAATAGCCATAGAAGCCCTTAGTTTTAAAACTCAGTGGATGGACTTGAAACTCAACTGAGTCAACTCTACTTGATGACTTCAATCCAAGTCTTTTGCAAACACACTCCCCAACATGATTCGGTCGGGTCTCAACAATACTAATTGAGTCAACTCAGACTCTCCCAATTAGACTGGTTTTGTTTTAAAGTTATAAAATGCTCTATGTAAGAATAAAGAGGAAACATGTTACTCACAATTAGATGGCCTTAATGCGACATTAACATGTACAGTTGCAGTTTTTCTTGGGTATTTTTATTACTTTACCCACAGATATAATCGAGTCGATCAAATACTTAGCTAAGTCTTCTAGTTGACCCAACTTGTTGGTGTTCTTTTTTTCAAATAATAAAAGTGAAAAAAAAGAAGAAAAAAAAAGATATAATATATATATATATATATATATATATATATTTATTTATTTATTTATTTATTTTGTGATTCGTGGTGTGTCTTGACTATGATTGTTGGTGACTCTTAATCAATGATAATGAATGATTATCTCTTCTCTCCACCATTTTCTTATTTTGGACCATTTTTTAAAAGCTGCCCATTGACAACCTTCATCCTAAATCCTATGTGGGGCATTTATCTACCTAAATCCAGACCACCCAACTAGGAAGACCTACCATAGATGAGTTTGGTGGCAATGAAGCCCGCCTAGCCTAGCCTGGTAGTACTTCATGTGTATTTATTAAAGCTGTTAATGGGCTGCGCTGATCCATCAGGCTTTCGGGCCAGGCTTATGCGAAAATCCTAGGCCTAAGGCTAGGCGCAGACCTAAAAATTTAAGCTCGGGCCAAGCTTAGGGTTTGTCCATGAGCCTGGCCTGACTAGTTTAATATTGTTTCAAGAGATTTTTGGTAAATATCATGCATGATCGAGCGCACCTGAGGAACAGTTCAAATCTTGCGTGAAAGAGAGTGGCTGGCGTGAGCTTGGGCCGGAATCGAGACCCGGCCATGCATAATTATCACGGTCAGACTCAAGCCTGTTTGGTTTGCCCCATAACAGGCCTAAGCCAGCCTCGGGCGTAGGCTTACTTTATGCAAGCCGGTCTCATATAAACCTTACCCTGGCCCAAACTTGCCCCATTGACAGCCCTAATATTTATTTGTTCTTTCCTACAAATATGCATTCCAAGAATCAGTTTCGCAAGACATGCATCTTATACATGTAGACCGTTAGTTTTTATTTTTCAATTTCAACTCAGATGTGGATGTGTAGCCCACCTAGTGAAAGGAGGATGATAAATATTCACTCTGTAACGAGAGGGCCCAGCCAAATTTTGTATGGGTCGAGCTTGGCCTGCTATTATAGACCCATGCTAGGCTCAGACCATGGGCCATATAGCCTATACAATGCCGTGTAGGTGGGCTTCTTCTTGGAAATTAAAGCCCATCATGGCTTTGGCTGGGCTAGGCTAAGTCTGGACGAAAACTAGGTGGGACCCATGATTTTGTTGTCCCGGCGGTGAATACTAATACTTATAATAGTGTAAAAAACACTCCTGATAATAACTGCCCAAACATCACCAAACTTCTTCACCATATAGGCCACTTTATTATTGGATGATCCTAACCATCCAATCAAGAAACTTTTACTCGTGGGGTTAGAATAGGTTGCAAGTTCGAAACATGTTGGAGGCCTACCCATCTCATTTAACCACGGGTATCAATACAGAACATGTACATTTGATTAGGTATTTCCATAATTTCACACCTCAAGTGGACCGCAGTTTACAAAACATTTTGACAAATACAAAGCTATTTCAACGGTCAATTTTACTTTGTAGATTGTTGAGGGTCGTGTTAGTTTGGCATAGCTTGTGTAAGGGCCATCTTGATGTATGGGTTTTATCCACACCGTCCATCCATTTTTCTTTATCATTTTAAGGAACAAGCCCAAAAATGAGCCAGATCCAATGTTCAAGTGGACCACATCACTGGAAGCAGTGGTGATAATGACATCCACCATTGAAACCTTTTTGGGGCCCACTGTAATGGTTAATTGCCATCCAACCGGTTCATCCAAAACTTTTTGTGGCCCCCAAAATGTTTTTAACGTTTTTTTTTTTTTTTGGGACTACTTGGATGGCATTGCCTTGGGATTTGTGTGTTTCTCTTGGATGGTCATTTTTGGGACGATCCATTATGGTTTTTGCCGGAATGCCCTGATGTTCTGTCTTACAGTGGAGTTTCTTTTTTCGGGATGGCCTCTCTCTCGCTGGACTGAGCCCTTAGAGGTTCTACGGTTTTTGATACATGGTCACTCCATCGTTGCCATAGTCCTTGCTGAGACTTTCAGCAGCTTGTTTGCCTATGCTACAGGCATTGTCTGAGACATAATGAATGGCCAGTAACAGCTTAAGATGGGCCCTTTTTGGGATTTCTACATTCATCTAGCTACACCCATACGTGGGTTCACTTTTATTTTTCTTTTTTATGATAATTAGACAGTAAGGATCCTAATCATATAAATGGGTTAACTTATAGCCACTAATTTTACAAATGGATAAGCACAAAGTGGGTTTTGGTATGGATCAGTCTAATGGTTCATCAAATGAATGGCTTAGATTGATGATTAGAGAAATATACCTACAATCATGTGAATGGAAGGACAAGTGGGCAGTCACATACCTTAATTATATAAATGGTGGATGATCAAGTGAGTTTAATGCATACTTAAAGGTTAGGATTGTGTGAACTATGAATAGGCACTGGATTTTGTATGATTTAATGGTAGGAGTGAACGTATTTATACATAAATTTATATACACGCAAAATCATATATTCATTAATTAATAAATTGATGGCTAATATTAAGTAGATCTACCACATATATCAATTATCACTATTTGCACAAATTTACAATGCATGTGTGTACAAATGTATGGATGCTTAGATTCATGCAAGTGCATGAATGCACCAAAAACTTTGGGTCATTACACCAAGCCACTTCTTCTCTAGCCTAACACCAATAGTCCAGCCCCCAGTCTAGCCCATTTAGCCCATTCAAACCATATGAACCCTCCAACCCGATTTACTCAATCTAAACCTTAGCTCGCATCCAAGCCAATGCAATCCGTTCAAAGTCATTATCCAACCCATACAACTCATTTCAACGGTTTAGATTTTACAAAGTAGGGTTAGAGTCAAGGTTAAAGATATATAACAATTTATTTATTTTTTTATACGAAGAGCATCGGGTCTCTTCTTCTCTCTCCCTCATCTTTATTTTGTTGGTAACCTAGTATAGTCTATTTACCTCTTTCTTCACTTCACTTATAATTCATCACAACACTTATTCTCTTTCCAACCCTCATCATTCTCTAGTCTATATTCAAGTGTATGCTTTGTGGCTTACCAGTTTAGCCGAATTCTATCATATCAGAAACTTGAACATGCTAGATTTTTTTTCTTTTCTTACCATCCTAAGTCAAACATTGCATAGGCACCACCCTTGCATTTACCACGCTAATCAATCCGAGTATATGAAAATACACATATATAGAAAGAATGGTAGGAAAATTGTATTACAAAGGAAATACATTAGGAATGTTTTGGCTAGGTTTGGTATAGAAAACTCTAAGTTAGTGGTTATTTCTCTTATTACTCATTTCAAGTTTTTGGCAGCTTAGTCGCTAAGTACATATAATAAGTAGGACTACCTATCATAGGCTTCCTATTTTAGTGTAGTTGGTAGTATAATATATGACATGACAAGCACACGGCCAAATATTTTATAAGCAGTTAGTGTAGTAAGCATATATATGCATGGCAAATTCAGAAACTACACACTGACATCCTATAAGATGGGTTCTACACTACTTAAAGAGTATTGAAGGTATCATGTTAGCATTTGACAGAAATAGTGATAAAATAAATTGCAATATCATTAAATATGTTGATGTTGATTTTACAAGTGATTTGAATTAAAAAAGGCCCACTACATGCTATGTGTTCACTCTTGTAGGTAGCTAGATTAGTTAGAAATCGATGTTACAATTAATGGTTGCTCCATTTACTATTGAGGTAGAGTATATAGTTGTTATAGAAGTTATGAAGGAAGCTTTATGATTAAAAAGCTTGGTTAGTGAACTTGATTTTGAACAAAAGAATATTTGTATCTATTGTGATTTGTTTACAAATGGCATGTCACAATCTAAATTTCCCAGTGAGAAGCCACCACTGTCAACACTCCTGTATGAACTACTAGAGAAAATCATACTCACACTAGAGAAGGGCCACAAGCATCAATGATCAGTGACATGTAGCCTTTCAAAAGCAAGCCTGTGATAGAAAGGCAAATATCATTCGAATAGCACATGACTGACACGCACAACGTGTGTAACTTTTATGCACTCTGGAAGTTTCAAAGACCTGCCGATGACGGATTCTTTGCAATCCAGTTCATATAGAATACAGTCGTCCCAAATTAGATAATCAATATTTATCTCGGAGGCGACAGGGATTAAGACCGATCAACAGAAAGCCTATCCAGGATTATAAACAAATTATACATAGTGGCATAATACAAGAATGATTCTAGATCTTGCAAGGATATGGCCAATGTGCAACTAAAGACTTATAAGGAAACTACATCAAGGCCACCGTCTCTCAAAGCCTATAAAAGCATCACTCAAAGAAGAGTTTCGCGCCCTCCCCATACATAATAAATCTTTCTATAACACAATATTGTTTATCTTTAGTTTGGTTTCTTAGCTTATATATTGCACTTCTATCCAATCATGCTGTAGCAAATTTGGAATCCTTAATTTAGTTTAAACCTACTACTATTCAACGCCATCATCATAGTACGTCCTAAGAGTTGGATAAATATCCATGACCACTGTCGTCGGATCGTGATCACCAAGTCCTTAGCAGATCACCAGTGACATTCTCCTAGCTGACTTCACACCGACCATCTCACGTTGTCTAGTATTTTTTTTCCAAGCCATTTCCCAGCACAAGCAATTGTAGGTATTTATTTTCTTCTCTACTTAGTTTATGTTCTTTTCCATTGATTGTATTATTTTTACATTCAAATCAATAAAATCGGTGATCAAATTTATTTTTAATCTTGCTCATTCATTATTAATTCACTGAGAAACCTCATACATTATTACCATTAAAAGAAAAGTCATTAGCTCAAGGTAAAAAAAAAATTTATTGTAAAGGACTAACTCTCCCCTTCTTAAATCACCAACAATTGATGCTGAATAGTCAAATCAACCCTCACAAGTCTAATCCTAATCCAGTTGGTTCGGCACCTAGAATTACAAGCATTCAATCGATTCAAGCATAACTCTGGCACACTCAATACTATTCTTAATCACATATATTTGATAGAATTATGATTGTTCGTAACACATGTGGCCACGCGTCTGAATTGAATAGCAATAAAATAATAAAAGTATTTTACATTTGGTTAAGAATCAATTCTATCATGCAACATCCAAACGCACATATATATAACATTATTATATTCAAAAGAACATCTCTTATAATGCAATGTTATTGAAGAAGATTCACATCAACAATAATACAAATCAAACAACGCTTGTTGTAAAAGAAAATTTTATTTGGTGCTAGACTTCTTTTAAATTTGACATATGCTGATGATTTGTGAAGGTTGGACAATTATCATTGGGAGCAATTAGAAAAATTAATCTTTTGAGTGAGAGAATACAGTAACCGTAAACATATACATGCGAATGCATTCCACATGCATGAGCTGTGAACCGAATCCAAATAGAAACGGCTTATCACTTCCCTCTCTTTATCCATACCAGACATTTAGAATGGGAGACCCCACCGACTTAGTACGGCGATTACCCACCCCCTCAACGCTAGGACATTTAAGCCAATGGATCGACCATTGAAGATGGTCGCATCCATGTAAACTTATGATCACTGCCCATTCATACCAAGGCCCACCTGATGGACGGCTACTACTTAAGTCATTTTTATTTATAAAAGGATTGTAGAAGGAGAGAGAAGGTCAAAAAGGACATTGGGGAGGAATGAACGGTGACTATTCCCTTGCCTGCAAAAGGAACATAAAGATGAATATAAATACAATAAACAATTGAAAAGGCAGTATAAAGATAGCCTTGGAAATGGACCCAAAGCAGGATAAGATATTCCATCATTTTCCATCCCCCCTACAAATTCCATGTCCATTTTTGGAAATAAACAACACAAAAGGCTACCGTCCAAAAATGGCATGGGCCATGTAGGGCCCACCGATCATTGCCGCTGAGCGCCTCACCGGCGCAATCTGGTCACGCCAGCTGTAACCAACTTTCCGCCGTTCAGAGCTAGGGGAGTGGATTAGGTGACCATTACCGTGTGGGGCCTACCTTGATGAATTTTTTGTATATCCACGCCGTCCACCCGTTTTCCCATATCATTTTACGACGGAATATTAAAAATTAAGAAGATAAAAACCTTAATTGAACCACACCAATGGAAAGAGTGGTGAATGCCTATTAAAAGCTTTTTGTGAGCCTAGAAACTTTTAGATCAAGGTGATTTTTCCATTTTCCTTTCATCCAGGTCTTTTTGACCTTATCAACGGGTTGGATGGAAAGGAAACATTACACTGAATATTACTTTAAGCCTTAGGAAGTTTTTAATGGTGGACATTCAGTCACTATTTTCCTTTGGTGTGGTCCATCGGTGATTTGTATCAAATTATCCTTTTCTGTAAAATGTCTTAAACTGAGCTGAAAAAATTGATGGACGGCGTAGATACACAAAACATCATTAAGGTGGGCCCACCGTATTGGTTACCCGGGTAACCCCTAATTCACTCCCCATAGGCCAGAGCAGGGAGCGGATCATGTTTGACCCGAGACTCACCCGAGACGGTGCGGCCCTTTCCTTGTGGCACACTTCGATATATGTACTCTTTATTGACGAAGTCAATCGATTTTTTTCATATCATTTTATAGCATTATCTGAAAAATGAAGGAGATCTAACCAGGTGGACCATATCATAGGAAACAGTGGTTAATGAGCGCTCTACATTCAAAACTTCTTGGATTGCACTGGAACATCACATAAGCCGGTATGTTGGAGAGAAAAAAAAAAAAAAAAAACAATAATCAGCTTGATCCAAAACTTTTATTATGCATTAATAGTCAATCACCACTATTTCCTATGATATGGTCCACCTAATAATTAAATCAGCTTCATTTTTAAAATAATACTTAGAAATGATCTGAAAAAAATGAATGGACAACGTAGATGCATAATACATACATTAAGTTGGGGGCCGCATCGTCTTGGGTGAGTGCGGTGTCCCACCCAGTCCGCTCCCTCGTATCCAACCCATCAGATCGGACGTGGATTGCCCTAACCCGACTCTATGGTCAAGTGGACCAGACCACAGGAAACAGGGGATGATGACACCACCGTTGAAACCTTTATACGCCCTACCATGATGTTTATTTGCCATCCAAGTTCATACAGACCAGGGAAAACACAAATATGCAAAACCTCTGTGGCCCACAGGAAGTTTCAACGGTAGGTGTTCAATCCCTACTGTTCCCTGTCGTGTGATCCACTTGAACTTTCGATCCACCTTATTTTTTGCGCCCATGCCATAAAATGTCTGGGACAACTGATGGACGGCGTGGATAAAACATATACATCACGGTGGTCCCCACACAGTCGGGTCGCGAGGGATATAGCCGATGACCGGGTCTACAGGCAGTCCGCGTCCGACCGGATCGAGGTCGAATAATTGTGACGGGTTGTAGTGGGCCCCACACGGGTTGAGATCGAGAAGGATCCACCGGGTATTGCCACATGGAGGCACGCGCACCGCCCGATTCTCGATATCTTTCCTTCGTCGGCGGCATCCATATCGTGTTCGTTTTACGTCAGTCGCGACAGAGACATACAAGCATTCGTCGCCCCACCTCACATGCAAATATAGTCGATCAGATGATCGGAACCCTCCATATTATGCATCCTATCTTGGCTCAGCTACCACATAATAAAACCACTGAAGGGGTTTATTTTAACCATTATTTCTGTGCAGTTGAAGGTAAACCATTACAAAATCATTTCAAGAGTTCATATTCAACTATAGACAAAGATGGTCATATTCATCAGTTAATAGTATTTTCCGGATGTAGACCGTCCACAGAGGGACAAGAACTAACGGTTCCGATCATCTGACCATCTCTTCATCAAAGCAGTCAGCCAAGTGGAACTCTTCTACTTCCGGGTTGATCATACAATGGCTACTCGCACGAGTGACATCAAGCTACCCTCTACACAAGCACAATATCCAATCCGTTCGTCAGCTAGATCCCAATGATTAAGTATAATGGACCAAAATAGAAGATTTCTCTCATGATCAAGTGGGCCAAATGAGTATAAATTCTTTTTTTTCCACTTCTGTATGGGTATTCCACGTCATGACTGTCATACGCGCCTGAATTTTGGATCCAGGACAAGAAATGCCGGGCCCGCCTGATGGACCGTACGGATCTCAACCAAATGTGGAAATCACACATATGAGGAGATGAACATTGGAAATCCGGATCTTGCGTGTAGCTGTTGCATTTTTTCTAAGGAGGGAATAGGAAGAAGTTGCTTTCGAGGGAGTCTGTTGGGAGAGAGAAGATAAGGAGTATGTGCTTAGGGATGCTCGAAATTCTATCTTTCTTTCTCCATGCTTCCTGGCAAGTTGCACGGATGCCCATGCACTCACGCAACCCCCTCACCACAAGACCGATTTATCGTTCCCCGAGAATTTGAACCCATTTTCTCATCTCCCAATAAATTGGACGGCCCACCAAATTGCAGCTTGCAACCCTTTCCAAGGGTGAATATTGTGCTGAAATTGGATTCGGATGAATCATATCACCTCTTCATCATTGGTGGGCCAATGATAACAAGTGGGCCGGGATTGATCCTTATCAAACATTGAAGAGTTTTATTTTCTCATGTGCTTGCTTTTGCCTGTAATGTGATTTCGATGGTGTGATAAAAATATTTAGGCCAACTGAAAATAAGTTTAATGAGATTTTTATTTACAAGAGTATGAAAGGTGAGGTCTAGAGCTGTACACGAGTCGAACCGAGTAGAGCTCGGCACAGCTTGGCTCGGTCATCGGGCTTGTTTGGCTAGTTCGTATAGGTTCGATCAATAGCTCAGGCAATTCAAACCGAATTCGAGTCTGTACAACATTTTCTCAAACACATAGCGTTAATCTTTAATTTTTCACAAAATGCAAAACAGTAACAACACTTTACATGTATTTTATCAAACACTCTATGAGCAACATAAAATTCAAGATACAAGGACAATCACACTTCATTGAGTCATTTTATCAAACACTTGCCGAGCAACATCAATATCAAAATAATCGAGTCACTGAGCCGATTTGATCCGAGTTGATTCAAGTTGAGGTTCAATTTGAGTCGAGTCTAGCTTGGGCAAGCTCAAAATTTTTTCTAGCTCCAAAAACTAACTTGACTCACTTCGAATCCATTTTCGAGTAGAGGCGAGTCGAGCTTTTTCGAGTCAACTCAAGTGAGCTAACCAAGCTAACTTGACTCGTGTACAGCTCTAGTGAGGTCAATGCCTATCCAAACTTGAATCTACGACTTTGATTGTACCGGCTAGAGTGGGGTACTTATTTTTCCATAGGTCTGATTTTTTCAAGGAAGGCATTTTCTTATGATAAGATGTCTTGAGAATGGTTTAGATTCCACAAACATTGAAACATTAGCATGTGCGTGGAAGGTGGTAAATCACTGGCTCTCCCAAATCTTTTTTTTCCCTTGGAAAAATAAGGCAAGGGCGGTTCTCATGAGCATCTATTCTAATGGCCCACCTATTTACCCAACTTGCTTACATTTTTTAGGGTAGGTCCTTTCTCATTGTGGCGTGTAACGTGAATGGTTTATATGTTGCCCAAGCGGCATGTGTTCGCCTGTGCGTAGAATGCGTTGCTCCCGAAAATTACTTGGTCAGAAAACAAAGGTAAGGTTTCTTCAATAGCTGCCGTTGCAACTTTTTTTTTTTACAAACACACCACCACACTCACGCCATGGTGAGATTTCCCCACCTATGGATACTCCAATCTCCAAAACCCAAATAATGAAATATAAAAACAAAAAAGATCCAATATATATATATATATATATATATATATATATATATATATATATATATATATATATATATATATATATATATATATATTACACACACATGCCATAGTGGGATTTCACCACCTCAGGGTTGTGATACAATGAGGACTCTTGCACAAACATCCAGAAAATTGGCACACCTCACAGATCCAAACTATTCACTTGGTAATACATATTTGAAAACTTCTATACACAAAAAACCAAGGTATTCTACTCATAAGGGTGTGTTCCGATAATAAATTATTTTAAATAAGTTACCAAGTAGCTTATCTTGGTTTCTACTTAAAACATGTTTGGTAAGTATGTTTTTTAAAACAGCCCGTCTAATTACGTTATTCAAACACCCAATCCACTAATGTCGTGATGGTGGAGCCCACCTTAATGTATATGTTATGTCTACTCTATCCATTGGTTTTTCTAACTCATTTTAGGGTGTTGGCCAGAAATGGGTCATATCCAAATCTCAGGTGGACCGCACCATAGGAAACTATGGTCATTGAATGACCAACATTAAAAAATTCTTAGGGCCCACCATAATGTTTATTTTTCATCCAACATGTTGATAAGGTTACATAGATCAAGATGAAGGGAAAACACAAATATCATCTTGATCCAAAACTTTTGTGGCCCCCAAGAAGTTTAGACATTTAATCATCATATTTCCTACAGTGTGGTTCACCTAAAATTTGAATATGCTTCATTTTGAGCTCATGCCTTACAATGAGCTTGCCAAACACAAATGGACAATAGGGATATATAACACATACATCAAAGTGGGTCCATCATCACTGCTTGATTGAACAAGTTGCTACCTGACTTGACTTGAAGTGGATTGCCGGTTGAAACCAACTCCACTTACCTACGGCCCACCGTGATGTTTCTCATAAATCCACCCTATCCATCCATTTTACCATATCATGTTAAAAGATGGGTCCAAAAACAAGGCAGATCTAAAGCTTAAGTAGGCCACATTGAAGGAAATAATGGAGATTGAATGACCACCATTGAAATCTTTTGAAAGTCCATTGTGATGATTATATTGTTGTCAGATGCCTTTAATCTAGCGCTGCTCGACCGGTAGAGAGTCTGGCTCGACCGGTCGAGTGAGCCGCTCAACCAGTCGAGCACTGCTCGACTCAAAGTCTAACGTGCTATTATTTTTGGTGTCTGGGCCGCTTGACTAGTCGAGGGGATGGCTCGACCGATCAAGAGGGTTCCTCGACCAGTCGAGGTTACGCAAATCCTATGTGAACTGCGTAAATTTGAGGCAGTTTCCGAACTTTTCCAAAGGAGGTGCATAAGTGGAGTTTCCTAAACTATAAATAGGGGTCCCTAGGACTATTCTAAACTATTATAAGGCTTCCTAAAGGTATTCTAAAGGATTCTAGGGTTATCAAAGGGTATAGCAAGGGTGAGATTCGAGATTGTTCGAATCGGGTAAGTCCTCTCTCTTTGTAATTTATGCTTTTATAGTGGGTTTCTGTTGCTTTGTACTGTAGTTTTTTCCGCAAGGGTTTTTCATGTTAAATCTTTGTATTCTCTTGTGTGTGCTTGGTGTCATTGGATTGCTATCCTAGATCTAGATCTGTGTGATTCCACAGCACAAATCCCCAACAAGTGGTATCAGAGCAATCGTTGGGGCACATATCTGAATATAAGATATTAGTAATAATGGCAAGTACTAGGTATGATATTGAGAAGTACTCATAGAAAAATAATTTTGAGTTATGGAAGATCAAGATGATCAGTTCCTTAACAAGCAAGGCGAAGATGGTGCTCTTGATGAGCGAAAGTCTACTATGACTGATGATGAATGGAATACTATTGATAAGAAGACTTTATTATCGATCCGTTTATGTCTCACGGATGAGGTTCTCTACAATGTCATGAGGGAGAAAACTGCGGCTAAGTTATGGGCGAAGTTAGAGGATGTCTATGTGAAAAAATCCTCTGAAAATCGCCTACACTTGAAGTGGAAGTGGTATAACTTCAAGATGGCAAAGGGTGAAGATCTGGAGGCTCACATCAGCAACTTTAATAAATTGATTTACAAATTACTGGATATGGAGGAAGTTGTGAAAGATGAAGAACAAGCATATATGTTGCTGAATTCTCTTCTGGCGTCATATGAGTCATTCAAAGATACTATGTGCAGCACAAATAAAACTCTTAATGTCGACACCGTTATCTTAGCCCTTCAAAGGAAGGCCATGAGAAAGCTTAACGTCAACATTGGTATATCTTCTGAGGCACTGATTACGAAGGATAGGAATTCTGAACAAGGTACAGGTTCTTCAGGTTCTAGATCCAAATCCAGGGGCAAGGGCAAAGGAAAGGTAAGTGCTAGAATTATGGGATGGAAGGACATGTGAAAAAGGATTATAAAAATTCTAAATCTAAGAGAGAAGATTCTAAGGCTTCGTACAGGGAGGCCAATGCTACCACGTCAGATGGATCGAGTGGATGTGATGGTAATGTTTTGTCTGTGTCTACAATCAGGCGGCCATACAATGATTGTAAGGACGAGAGGATGCTAGACACAGGAGCATCTTTTCACATGACTCCTCATCGTAGTTGGTTCACTAGTTATAGGGAGTGCGATGGTGGACAGGTACTTATGGGCAATGACATTGCCTGTAATATTGTGGTTGTTGGTTCGGTGCGCATCAGAATGTTTAATGGGGTGGAGCATACCTGGACTGATGTCAGGCACGTTCCTGATTTAGAATAGAATCTGATTTCTCTTGGTGTACTTGAAGCCAAATGATGTAAGTACACAGGTATTGATGGTACTCTTAAGGTATCTAAGGGGGCACGGGTAGTCATAAAAGCGCAACGACTCGATCATGTTTACAAGTTGATCAGGAGCACTTCAAAAAGTGGAGCTACAATGGTTGTAGCGGATTTCACTTTTACACGTGTGTGACATGCTGTGCATGGCCACATGAGTGGGCAGGGCAGGAAGGCTGAGACGCGCGGACAGAGATACAGAGCAGGTTGAGCAGCCACCTATGGGAAGAATCATACGGCATAATTGCAGGACATCGACGAGGTACATGGACGACTCCAAATGTCGTAGGGGATTCTTCTTCTATTCAGACGGCTCTAGGTGAGCCTGGTGCTGAGAAGTGGAAGGTGACTATAGGCGATGTGATAGACTTATTGTACCAAACTGACATATGGGAGCTGGTGGAGCTTCTAGTGGGCCGAAAAGCGGTTGGATGCAAGTGGATCTTCAGGAGGATATAGCATAGATATAAGGCGAGGTTGGTGGCGAAGGGTTATACTCAAAAAGAATGGATTAACTTTTTAGAGATATTTGCGCCGACAGTATAGCAGGTATTTATTAGATCCTTGATTGGCGTTGGTTGGCTAATGTGATCTTTAGCTGGAAGGATGGATGTGGAGTCTACACTTCTACAAGGAAAATTGGAAGAGCAAATCTATATGAAGCAACCAGAGCGGTTCGAAGTTAAAGGAGCTGAGAAAAGACTTTGCAGGAGGTCGTGGCACGACCTGTCGCTTAGGTAGTGGTTTGATTTCTTCATGGTGAGTCAGGAATTGATGACATGTAAATCGCCAAGTATGACATGTTTGAAATCAATGTATTAAAGACTCAGTTAAGTGGGACATTTAGTATGAAGGATCGGGGGCTGCAAAGATGGTTCTCGGCATTGAGTCTGGAAGAGAAGTAGGCTTTGGTTATCTCATGAAGAATACCTTGGGTAGGTATTGATCAAGGAGGTGATGGACCATGTAAAGCCGGAGAGCATTACCTACGCGTCTCTCCTCAAGTTTTCCTCAGGATATATTCCAAAATGGATGAGGAAAAGCAGGATATCTCATGAGCCTTATTCGAATGCGGTTGGCAGTGTATGCCATGGTCTGGATTAGACCGATTATTTCACAGGCTATCAGTGTTGTGAGTAAGTACCCCGGTAAACAATATTAGGTAGCGATGAGATGGTAAGAAGACTACGTCTTTCCTTTTGAGAAAACAAGATCAAAGGTGGTTGGGCACGTGGATTCAGATCCAGCAGGCATGTTCACCTAAGTCATTCCTGTAGAGAAGTTCAAGTTCTGTGCAACTTCTCTGGGCTTGGCGATATCTTAAAAGAAGGACAGAGTGTGCACAAAAAGTGTTAATTGAAGCTATGATATGATGCAGAGATAAGAGAAGATGGCAGCAAGATGCACAGTTGAAGATTGAAGGCATGGTGGAGATTTTTGTCAGATGCCTTTAATTTGGCGCTACTCGACCGGTCGAGAGTCTGGCTCAACCGGTCGAGTGAGTCGCTCGACTAGTCGTGCACTGCTCAACTCAAAGTCCAGCGTACTATTATTTTTTGTGTCCGAGCCACTCGACCAGTCGAGGGTATGGCTCGACCGGTCAAGGGGGTTCCTCGACCAGTCAAGGCCTCGGCTCGACCAGTCTAGGTTACCCAGATCTTGCGCGAAATGCGTAAATTTGAAGCGATTTCCAAACTTTTCCAAAGGAAGTGCATAAGTGGAGTTTCTTAAACTATAAATACGGGTCCATTGGGCTATTCTAAAGTATTATAAGGCTTCCTAAAGGTATTCTAAAGGGTTCTAAGGTTATCAAAGGGTGTAACAAGGGTAAGATTCGAGATTGTTCGAATCGGGTAAGTCCTCTCTCTTTGTAATTTTTGCTTTCATAGTGGATTTATATCGCTTTATGCCATGGTTTTTTCCCGTAAGGGTTTTCCATGTTAAATCTTTGTGTTCTCTTGTGTGTCCTTGGTGCCATTGGATTGCTATCCTAGATCTAGATCTGTGTGATTCCGTAGCACAAATTCTCAACATATATGACATCCAAACTGGTTATAATGTCATTCCCACCCTCATAAAATCATATGAAAAAATAGGTGAATAAGCGGATATTTAAAAATAAATAAATGTCATGAGTCTCATGACTATTTCAGCAGTAGAGATTCAATACCACCGATTCAAGTAGTGTGACACACTTGAGTATTGGATCTACCTCATATTTGGGCTAACAACCTAAAATGAGCAAGGAAAATGACAAATGGTGGATTTCTCAAAAACATAATGCTAGGACACTTCACTTTTTTGAGCTCATGCATTCTAAAGTGGGGTTTACTAGTATTTTTTCAAGCTATGTGACCCACTTGAGTTTTAGAACATCATTATATTTGGATACACCAATTAAAATGAGCGGAAAAAATTGATGGACGTAGTGGATTTCTAAGAAACATCATGGTGGGCCGTATGACAATGAGTGCAGTTTCAACAATGGATGTTCAATACCATTGTTACAAATTGACCCACTTGAGTGCTAGATATACCTCATATTTAGGCCCACCCTTTAAAATGATATGGATAAAATGATTGACAGGGTAGATTTCACGAAAACATCACGGGATGTATTTCCCAACATAGCACATCCATTTATCACGACCATGGCTCGCGGTGACCTAGTGTAAATTACTTTTCGTAAGTTGAAAAGTAAAATAATAATAAAATAAAGCTTATCAAAATAAGTTACTTTGTATTATAAGTTACTTATTTAAGTTTAATAGTTAAACTATCTTAAGGTTAAAAAAATAACTTATTAACTTAACATATATAAGTTAAGAAGTTAGTTATTGGGTGGTATCAAAACTAGCCCTAGGGATCCACACATGTATCTTGAATTCGGACCATGGGACTTTCTTTTATTTAGTGCACATTTTCTAATGCAATGGACTTTGCCAAATCAAAATTTTGGCCTAATGCATTTTCAAAATACCCTAGTTTATGAAAGCCTTGAATCTTTGACACATTGGATATCTGCCCAAAACTCTAGCACATGTTCCGGTCCGTCAGAGCCTATTTGTTTTACCCATTTTCCTACTAATGTAAAGTAATTATGTCTTCATTGTTGTTTTATCAATGTCAAATCAAACATAGAAATGGACTGTCGAATGCAAATGTATTAAGCAAACAAATAATTGTAATATTGTACACTTTTTCATGTAAAAGAATATTAAAAAAAAATTAAAAAATAAAAAATAAAACTCATTCAGACCGCAATATTAGTTTATTTTAATGATAATTTAATATTGAAGTAATATAAAATTGATATAATTATGATTTTATTGTAGATAATCAAACAATATAAAATTGTTATTATTGCAGTCAAATACAACTTTCGTTAGGAGATAGATACAATAATTCATAATCATTGTTCATTTCCCTCTAAAGAACAACCCTAATAATTTAAATAAATAAATATTTTAAAAAAAAAAAAAAACCACCAACATGGTTCATTTTGCACCAAATCATTTCTCATTTTCAGTCTCCATTGAAAGTTACACCACCAACCCCTCAAATGACTTCAATAAAACTTTTTTAATGTCGATATTTCTCACTGTCAATCTTGTCCAATCTCAATGTAATGTGATCATGCCACACAACCATGGTAAGCAAAGATGCTTCTTGTGGGAACCACGTCGAATGTACCACTCTCAATTGCCATCTATTCCAAAGCACGTCATGCATGCTAAGGATAATGTCGTAGCTATTCTTAGAAATGATAGATGATTCCAAGAAGGGGTGCGACTTAAAACTACTTGAGATGTGATCTGATATCAAAGACCAGGTCTACCTTTTCTGCATGTATGTCATCACAAATTTTCACACTCCCAGCTGGCCTTCCTCAGGTGGGCCATAGAAAAATCAGACAAATCCGTTCATTAGGTGTGCCACACCAATTTATGAGTCATACCATATTATGTCCATTGATTAGATGTTGTGTCCCAGTTGATGAGTTGCTCGGTTTGATTCATGAACTAGGGTGATCATATCTTGGTGTGGCCCATCTTTTTCACGGATAGGATGTCCTGTATATGTGACATGTCGGCAGGAAAGAAAGGCCTGTAAATATGAAAATGGCACGCAACCGATGGCTGCTTGACAAGTGTACGAAAGAAAAGGTTCTCCATTATTGCATGATTCATGACTAGACCCTAATGGAATTGTATTGCCCAATGGACGGTCGAATATTGACATTGATCTTTTAGCGGGGTGATGTTAATTTACGTCTTTCTTGATTCCTTTTCAAACACTAGATTTATATATTCAAGATATAGACCATTCAAGGGTGGAGCCCAAAAATCACATCTATCAGACGATTCGAGTCTACGTATCTAAGTTCGGATTACAAAAGTAGTTTATTGGTCAGTCCACACTCGCTGGGCATAAGTAAACTGCTCGGATGGTTAGGACGTCCATCTATGGTAACACTCAACAAATGAACGGTCACGATTTCTGTGAGTAGAGGATGCGATGCGTAGTAATGGAAAAACGTCTGCGTAACACTAACATCTGCCTAATACTGCATCCTTTATCAAGGGTGCAACTCAGGCAGTTCGATCGGGATGAGGTCAGTCTGAGCCCAACCCGACCTTAAGAGAATCCAACCTGGACCTGATCCTATTTCCAACCCCAAATACAAAAGAAAGTCCTCTATATTCTACCCAACCCTTCTCAAATACATGTGATTATCCCTAACTCGAATTCAAATCAGGTTGACAATTTCCAACCCATTCCCAACCTGTGGACCTTATTTATTTATTTAAATTAATAACACACACATTCACGCTGTAGTGGAACTCCACCACCTATGTGTACTCCCAACATGAGGACCTTGACAACCCAACTCAACCCATCCCGTTGGGTCAATTGGGTTCCAATCGACTGTATCCCTAAGTTGTAATCATATTTTGAACATGTTTGGATTCATGGAAAGGAAACAAATGGAAACATTATTTTTCATAAAATTAATTTTTCATTTTTAGTCAAGCCTTTCTTTAACCAATTGTTCGAAACATCTTTTCTCGCTTTTTATGTTTGTTATAAAATAAATAAAGTTATTTTCCTACTCCACCTCATCAAAAGATGTTTTCTCACTATGAAAGTTTAATAAGTTTCTCAACCGTTGAACTCAAATGTACCATTAACCACCTAATATGTGTCATATATGCCAACATATGTGGCATATGTGGCATGTTCATTGTCCGTCTATAAGCCTCCCACATGTGTCACATGTACTAATCTAGCACATACCAGTAACCATCTTAAAAGTTTTTCTCAAGAAATTTTTTTATTTTATTAAACAACAAATTTAAAAATAGACCTTAGGTTTCTAAAAGAAAAATCTTCTTATAAAGAAAGCCATATTTCCTTTTCCACAATTTTTTTTTAAATAAGGTTTCCTTTCCCATATCTTCCACTAATCGACAACCGCAGCAAAATATATCCCAAGAAACATTCAAATTTAAATGGAGGAGTATTTGATACTCTGGTGAAGCATGATACTTGATAAGCAAGCTCTTAGAAAATGTACACATGGCATAAACTAAATTGCGGAACCCATTATGGCTTCCAATGTATAATTTTTTTTTACAATCTGGCCTTTCATTTGTTTTTAAATCCGGCCTTTGATTGTGGACACTCGTTTGTTCCATTGGGTATTTTTCGTTTTTAACCATCAAATAATGTCTAATTGTCAGATATTCAGATAATCTTAATTTTTGGTTCATGATACATCTAAAGTGGAGACCAATAATTAAGACAGTTTAATTTGAATGATACATATGCAATTTCTTAGTAATTCATAAGTGCATGCGTATCATCCATCACACTCTCCAGAGTATCCAAGTTTTTATCTCGTTTAAACTATTAAATGATAGTTACACCCTATTTTGTTATTGACTGACCATTTAAATCAAAGAATTATCTTCATTTTCATACGTAAACGCAATGACTATACACGTGTCCACATGATTAACATACACGTGGTGCTTATATACCTCAATCCAAACTGTCTGGTTTCTGGGCCCATCATCGATTTGTCACACACTCTCTATAAATTACACTTAATATATGAACCTAACCGTTTGTTTGATAGCCATCAAATGCACGGTTAAAATGAAAATGAGCAAAAGGTAAAGTTCATTAGATAGCAGACATCAAAGCAGCAAATGGTTCAACCAATCCGATTCTGAGATGCCCCATATACAGAGGGGTCCCCCTTTTGGACGGTTAGGATTCAGTTAATGGTATATAATGTGCACGAGTGTACATCCTGATGTGCAACCACTCGATCTTCTTTTACAAAATAACGTGAAAAGGCCTGTATTTCTGGTATAAAAGTGTACCATTTCACTTCCAGAAACAGAAACTAGGTAAGCATATCAATCAGGAAAAAAACATTGATACTCTAGCGCAGTGTGACAGATGATACACACGCACTTTAAAATTACTTAGAAATTGCATACGTGGAATACAGCTAATTCAAATTTAAACTGTCCAAATTATGGGTCAAGGTTTAGACGTACCATGAACAAAAGCTTATAGCTTGTTTGATTATCTGCGTATCAGATTGCTGGATATTCATTGGATGGTTGAAATGAAAAATGTCCAGTGGTCCAATTTCAACAGACGAGTGAGCATGAATCAGTGGTTACGATTGTTCAATCAGTCTTGTTTTCAGAATGTTACTTACAAACAGTGGGTTCCACCATTTAGTTGTTTTAATTTGAGTTAATGTATGCCACATATACAAGTTCTTAGTACCTGTGCATCAAGTGCCGCAGGTTGCCAGAGCATCAAAAAACCCTCCATCCATCGATGTGGGTGTAGAAATCAATCCGGTGGATATATTGGGGCATCGGATTTCTCATGAGAAAACGCCTACATGTAGGAGGTACTCGTGTGAAACGGACGTGTGTGCCCGCCACAGCCTTCTATAAATATAGTGAAGGAGAGAGCTTGTTAAATCATCCACAGCTGATGTTTCCTCGTTTCTCTTCAGTTCCTATGGAGGAGTACTCCTCTTTCCCTGTGTGTGTGGGAGAGAGAGAGAGGGAGAGAGGGAGAGAGGGAGGAGGCATGGATGGTGTGATGCTGTTGACAGAAGATAGAGAGCACAGATGATGAAATGCAAATGGGCTACGCATCTCACTCCTTTGTGCTCTCTAGCCTTCTGTCATCACCTTCAGCCCCTTCTCAACCTACTATTTATCTATTGTTGTTGTTGTTGTTGTTTTGGACAACCTAACCCTAGTCGTTACTGTTTTTCTTCTTCTTGTTATTGTTTTTGCTGTCTACCTAACCCTGGTTGTTGTTGCTTGTTCTTCTTTTCATTACTGTTTTTGTGGAAAATCTAACCCTAATTACTATAATAGTGCTAATCCCGATATGCACCTAGCTATTTGGAAGCCAGTATCTCAGCCTTCCATCAGGTGTGCTGGCACAACAGACAGACCAATCTGTTCATCTTGTGGACCAAAAAAATGGACACTAGATCAAATTAGCCACTTTTTTTTGGTGGTAGGGCATCAAAATAGTTTGACCCACCAATTGGATGGCTCTGATGTTCCATATGTGTTACATTGGTGGAGGCATGTGTCGGGCCGGGTAGATCAAGGTTTGTGTAATTAGCAAACTTTATTTTACAATAACATGGATTGTTTCTGCGCGTATGGTGTGTTTGTTAATAAAAGTATTTTTATTTATTTATCTGCAGTTATGAGATAACTTGAACATTGGGACTAGTGATATGCTTGGTTCTCAAGCTAGGGTTTTTGATGTAACAAAACGCCTTAATACAGCAGTAGGAACACAAGAATTTTGTTATGACACACTCAAGGGGTTGAAATGATTTTTATCCACATGTTTAGAGCATGTTTGGTTGCTAGTTCTAATTATAGTTATTATTAATGGTGTATTAGAGACAATAGTTACTTCGGTTTTCTTTTATTTAATTTAGAAAGCATTTGTTAGTTGAGAATTTCAAGATTTCATGTTTAAGGAGTAATCTATGTGTGATCATGCATGTAGCCATAGGCGACAACCAAAATGTTTAAAATGGTGTTTTAATAATATCAATATTACAAAATGAATTTATTTTCTAAATTCAGTTTTAACCATTCTAATCTAAGCATATCCGAAGCAGAGAGGACTGGTGTTTCTCTTTAGGGGTCGTTTGGGAGCATGTAATCAGTGTGAATCAGTGCATTTGAAAGAGTATCCAATTCACATCAAATACCCCCAAAGGGGATGTTTTGAAATCACAATAAAACCATGTGAATTCATCTTGCAAAGATTTTGGTTACCACTCCACTAATGCATTCCAAATGCAGATTGTCAAACACATTCTAATGAAATTCTATTACATCCAATGGATTTTGATTACAGGCTACCGAACATGACCGGTGATACCAATTTACATAGATTCCTTAGTAAAATTGCCAATGAATATCAAATCCACACTCCCAATGACGCCTTAAGGCACCCAGAACCTGACTGCTAGTGGGGAGGATTAGAGTCTATAAAAAGGGATTAGCAAACCCAATACAAGACACAAGAGGGGGGGGAAAATTTTCCTAAAAAATCTTTAACATCTTGAAAAAGCTGACTCCACCAAAGCAATTCTCAAACTCGCAACACTCTTCCCTTATGATTTTGGGATGTTTAACACTCTAAATCTCTAAAAATTTCATATAGTTAGCTAAACTCGATCTAAAACCCATATTTAAAAAAAGCTACTATGGTTGGTTTAAATTGGAAAACTCCTAATATTTCTATTAGAAAGTCATTTGATTGAAAAAGTTCTTTTTAATCAGAGTTTTGGATCAGGCTAAAATTTATAAGGTTTTTATGGGATGATGCATATCATCTGTACCGTTCGACTTACGTACATTATTACTCATTCATATAGAGCTCAACATCCACAACAATCATTTTTAATTGTTCTTATGAATTTGAGGGGAAATTAAACTTGTGATCTTCACTGTCACTATATTCTTTTGATGATTTGAGTTTGGCTGAACTCTTATTATTGCTTGGCAGATTTATAATAAGTTGCCTATTTGACATCAACTCCTTTATTTGGGTTGGGCCGTCTAGTGCAGTACTAGGTTAAGTTGTAATAGATTTCTCGATGCCCTCTAATTTACACGTATCTGAATACTTCATCATCTACCCATTATTTGGGCTATACCCATATTTTTATTATACCATAAATACTGCTCAATGAATTTTATGTTTGGTCTACCAATGCTTGGATCGGGCTGATTTTTCCACAAGATGATCATCATGCTATGGCCCCGATGATGGAAGGTTTGGATTATGTACAACCTTAAGTGTACAAGACATTGAATGCTTTATAACTAATTTAGATAATATCAATGGCACTAGGCCCTCTGGAGGGTGTATTATAAGATTTTATCTGAACTTGTATGATAAGATACCTTATTGCAATTGCACTTACAAGGGTGGAATTAATGCAATTATATGATGTTTGGGGACATTCCAACTCAACTAGCTCCACAAATGGTGACATTGAAGCGCACTACTGATGCTCGGCCATAGGAGTGATTGCATGCCCTGATGAGTAGGCAGTGACAGTTGATGCTGCAAAACTTGAGCATGAGCTGTGGAGTATAGCCAGGAGTCATGAGCATTAATAAATATTCAGAAGATAACTTTGAAGGCCGAAGATACGGAAACTAAAGCTCATGTATAAAGGATTTAAGCTCTTGTTCTTAGTAAGTTGGTGAATGTGGTAAAAAGCATAGAGCCATCCATCAAAGCCAAGAAAGATTATTCAAAGAATAACATGATGGATACATAAAAATGAAAACTTGTTCTATTTAGATGATTTTTAGGCATAGTTATCCATGCATGATGGGACCTCGGATCAATAGGAAAAAGCAGTTATGGGCTCCATATGTGTTGATTAGATTTCAGGGAAATTTTCTACTGACAATCAAACTAGCTCTTGTATTTACTTTATTTTTTTTTATTTGTAAGTACCAAAATACGAGTAGTCATATATAAAGTTGATAAAAACATTTGTATCCACTTAAGAATGTTGTAGGGAATGGCTCACAAATGTCTATTAGTATCACCTCCAAGAATCTTGAACTCCTTGTTACACCTTTTTTTTCCGTTTTGGTGTGTTTACCTTTAAAACAAATATATATACAACCAGCCTATTCAATTTCAACTTTTACTGATAAATAAGAAAATGTACAACCATAAGATTACATTAATTATGATTATTGAAGGTCATTATAGCGATCCACAAATCTATTAGTTGTCTATATTGCAATTTGGGTGGATGCCACTTAGTTGCACGAAGAACGGTCAAAAATAAATGGGGCCGTCCTTACCGTGGACACTTAGCCAATCATGATGGGCCACCAACTAGCCACACCCTCAGTGAAACTAAAAATTTTATTCGGTTGCAAGTTTGTGTGTGGACTGGCATCTAACTTATTCATCAAGGTTGCCTACAATGAAAGTTGGACACTCTGAGAAAATGGGTGATCCAACCATCACATGTTACATATCATGGGATGTTTCGGGTCTTTACTCTTGGTCTGGTGGTAGACTCTCAGGAGTTCAACGCCTGCTCAAGGGTTCAAGTACCCATAGGTGGTGAAATTCCACTATGGCGTGAGTGTGTGGTGGTGTTGTGTAAGTGAGTATATAAAATAAATAAATAAATAAATAAAATTATGGGATGTTCCATATTATTATATTTATATATTTCCATTCAACCCTTGCCCATGATTATGGGATGTTCCAAAACTAGGCTTATATAATCTTTAAGTACATCATACCATAGAAAACAATTAACAGCCATCTAAAACATCCATATTCAAATGGTGACCGACTAGATGGTGGGATTTGTCTGATTTGGGGGCATTTGACTTCCATAGTAGGTGCCACCCTTCTAGACAGGTTGGATGCCACACACACCCCAATAGGCCCTACACGTAGAATAGTATAGGCTTTTCTACAAGTACCTGTACAGAGTAACCGTTTTATATATACGGCAATGAAATGACTGCTTTGGATTATCCCATTTTATTGTGCACGGATCTGGTTCATTCATCCAGTGTGTCCAGCCATACATCTTCTGACACATGGGACCTCACCTAATGAACGGAGTAGACAGGTTTTTTACCCACAGCCATACTGGACCGACAGGATGAAGCGTATATGTATTCCATCATCATCACAATCAGTGAAGTACAGAAACCATACTCGCCTTGATGTTTGGGTCAATTACGAAAGCTAGGTCATTCCATATATTATAAGAAGGCCTCCTAACATGCTTCCAAAAATTACTTGGAACAAAATGCCATTGTCCTTGTTTCAGTAGTTGTACAGTTTTTCAGGGAAGAGAAGTTACGTCGTATTTAATGCCAAGAAAGTGATGTGTATGGAACCCTTTTTTGCGTGTGGGCAAGGACCAAGCTCGTGGGGCACACATTGATGTATGTGTATAATCCATACCGCCCATCCTTTTTGCCGTGTCATTTTAGGGTTAAGGCCCAGATATTTGCCTGATCCATAGCTTGTGTAGGTCACATAATAGAAAATAATGGTGACAATGGAACCCACTGTTGAAACTTTTCAGGCTCACTATGATGTTTGTTAGAAGTGGACACTACCCAAGTCAGGACTTTTTTGGGCCCACGCGGAGCAGCCCGACAAGGTGGACAAAATGGATCACCCCATTTTGGGCCTTAAGCTATGATACCAATGGTTTGGTAGAAAAGGACGTGAACACGTTCAAAACCATTATCCATACAACATGACAACCACGACCCATATAACATAGCAACTACAACCTATGCAAACCACGACCCAAATGGGCCCACACTGATGTGTGTGTATAATTCATTCCACCCATCCTTTTTATCATGTCATTTTAAGGCTAGGGCCCAAATATCAGCCCAATCCAGTGCTTTTATAGCCCACAAAATAGAAAATAATTATGACTATTGAAAGTTTTCAGGCTCACTGGGATATTTGTTAGAAGTGGACATTACCCAAGTTAGGACTTTTTGGGCCCATGCCGAGCTGGCCGACAAGGTGGATGGATCGGATCACCCCATTGTGGGTCTTAAGTTATGGTACCAATGATTTGGTGGAAAAGGAATTGAACACGATGAAAACCACGATCCATACAATATGATAACCACGACCCATATAACATGGCAACTACGACCCATGCAAACCACAACCCAAATGGGCCGCAGTTGTATGGATCGTAGTTTTTATGTTATATGGGTCTCAGTTGTCCTGTTATATGGGTCTCAGTTGTATGGATCACAGTTATCTTGTTATATGGGTCGTAGTTATCTTGTTATATGGGTCACGGTCGCAGTTGTCCTATTATATGGGTCTTAGTTGTCCTGTTATATAGGTCTCAATTGTATGGATCGCAGTTGTCCTGTTATATAGGTCACAGTTATCCTGTTATATGGGTCGCGGTCGCAGTTGTCCTGTTATATGGGTCTTAGTTGTCCTGTTATATGGGTCTCAGTTGTATGGATCGCAGTTATCCTATTATATGGGTCGCAGTTATCCTATTATATGGGTTGCGGTTGTAGTTGTCCTGTTATATTGGTCTTAGTTGTCCTGTTATATGGGTCTCAGTTGTATGGATCGCAATTGTCCTCTTATATAGGTCGTACTTATCTTATTATATGGGTCACGATCACAGTCATCCTATTATTTGGGTCTTAGTTGTCCTGTTATATGGGTTTCAGTTGTATGAATCGCAGTTGTCTTGTTTTATGGGTCGCAGTTATCCTATTATATGGGTCGCAGTCGCAGTTGTCCTGTTATATGGGTCTTACTTGTCCTGTTATATGGGTCGTGGTTATTATGTTATATATGGCCCACAATGGGGTGATCTGATCCATCCACCTTGTTGGCCAGCTTGTCGTGGGCCCAAAAAGTCCTGACTTGGGCCCACATTGATGTTTGCTAGAAGTGGACAATGCCCAAGTCACCATTATTGATGTTTCAACAATCATCATTATTTTCAAAAAGTCCTAACTTAGGCCCACATCTGATTCATTGATGTTTCAACAGTCACCATTATTTTCTATTATGTGGGCCACACAAGCACTGGATCAAGCTGATATTTGGCCCCTGGCCCTAAAATGACATGACAAGAATAATGGGCGACATGGATTATACACATACATCAATGTGGGGCCAAGTTAGGACTTTTTGGGCCCACGGCAAGCTGGCCGACAAGGTGGATGGATCAGATCACCCCATTGTGGGTCATATATAACATGATAACCACGACCCACAACAACCGTGACCCATATAACAGGACAACTGCGACCCGAATAACAAGACAACTGTGACCCGAATAACAGGACAACTGCGACCGCGACCCATATAACAGAATAACTGCGACCCATGTAACAGGACAGCTGTGATCCATACAATTGAGACCCATATAACATGACAACTGTGACCCAAATAACAAGACAACTGCAACCGCAACCCATATAACCGGATAACTATGACCCATATAACAGGACAACTTTGATCCATACAACTAAGACCCATATAACAGGCTAACTAAGACCCATATAACAGGACAACTGCGACCGTGACCCATATAACAGAATAACTGCGACCCATATAACAGGAAAGTTGTGATCCATACAATTGAGACACATATAACAGGACAACTAAGACTCATATAACAGGACAATTGCGACTGCGACCCATATAATAGGATGACTGCAACCCATATAACAGGATAACTGCGATCCATACAACTGAGACCCATAAAACAGGACAACATGACCCATATAACAGGACAACTGCGACCACGACCCATATAACAGGATAACTGTGACCCATATAATAGGACAACTGCGACCCATATAACAGGACAACTGCGATCCATACAACCGAGACCCATATAACAGGACAACTAAGACCCATATAATAGGACAACTGCAACTGCGACCCATATAACAGGATAACTGTGACCCATATAATAGGACAACTACAATCCATACAACTAAGACCCATATAACAGGACAACTGCAACCGTGACCCATATAATAGGATAACTACGACCCATATAACAGGACAATTGCGATCCATACAACTGTGACCCATATAACAGGACAACTAAGACCCATATAACATGACAACTATGATCCATACAACTACAGCCCATTTGGGTCGTGGTTTGCATGGGTCGTAGTGGTCATGTAATTATATGGGTCATGGTTGTCATGTTGTATGGATCGTGTTTTTCAACGTGTTCAATTCCTTTTCTACCAAACCATTGGTACCATAGCTTAAGGACCACGATGGTGTGATCTGATCCATCCGCCTTCTCAGCCAGCTCGGCATGGCCCCAAAAAGTCCCAACTTGGGCAATGTCCACTTCTAACAAACATCATAGTGAGCCTATAAACTTTCAACGGTCACCATTATTTTCTATTTTGTGGACCATAAAAGCACTGGATCGGGATGATATTTGGGCCCTAACCCTAAAATGACACGATAAAAAGGATGGGCGGAATGGATTATACACATACATCAGTGTAGGGGGCCATTTGGGTCGTGGTTTGCATGGGTCGTAGTTGTTATGTTATATAGGTCGTGGCTGTCATGTTGTATGGATCATGGTTTTGAACATGTTCACATCCTTTTCTACCAAACCATTGGTACCATAGCTTAAAGCCCACAATGGGGTGATCCATTCCATCCACCTTATCGGCCTACTCCGCTTGGGCTCAAAAAAGTCCTAACTTGGGCAGTGTCTACTTCTAACAAACATCATAGTGAGCCTGAAAAGTTTCAATAGTGGGTTCTATTGTCCCCATTATTTTCTATTATGTGGCCCACACAAGCTCTGGATCAGGCTAATATCTAGGCCGGAGCCGTTAAAATGACATGGCAAAAAGGATGGGCGGCATGGATTATACACATACATCAATGTGGGCCCCACAAGCTTGGTCCTTGCCCACGCACAAAAAAAGGGTTCCATACACATCACTTTCTTGGCATTAAATACGACGTAACTTTTTCTTCTCTGGAAAACCGTACAACTACTGAAACAAGGACAAGGGCATTTTGGTCCAAGTAACTTTCGAAAGCATGTCAGAAGACCCTTCTTATAATATATGGAATGACTTAGCTTTCTAGGTAATTTGCCCAAACTTCGAGGCGAGTACGGTCAATCTACATCTAGTGTCCATTTACATGAACTTCGAGATGTCTACTCATTCCACAGGCGTGTAGATTCTATACACATCCAGGCACACTTGCAAATGTAATACGTGTAAGATCTTATCTTTATATAAAGTTTGAAATAATGATTGGATATTCTTAAGGTGTGGCACTGTCAAGTAAATTCACAGTTAGAATGATCTAGTCATTCATTTCTTTTGATATGCTGTAGGCCACCTGATGTGTGTAATGGCCTAATTTGTTACAAGAATTTCATAGTTTCTTTTTTAAAGGCACGAGAATCTCACTGATCATCTTGATAGAAATTCCATTAATAATTGTGAGAGATTCCATTAATCATCATGTACATCCGGACTCTAACCACTGCATCCCAATTCATCTTCGGCAGCAGCCCTTTTCCAGCCATCTTTGTTTTAACCTATATTACTTCAACATAGTTGGTGGCCCAGCACACTACATCCACATCTCTCAAGGGCATCATAAAACCCATCTCTGTCTTTCAGCCAAAACCCATCTGTAGAAACCCCAACAACAATAGTAGACACCATGATTTTCGTGCATCGATGTATGTAGAAACCCATCTGTAGACTGGCATTGATCAACAGCCCCAAAGTTGAAGATTTCTCCATTAATTTTATTTTAAAAAGCCAAAAAACCAAATTTTCAAATATGTTTTATATCCAAAAATCCCTAAACATTCCCACATGACTTAAGAATTTATGTCTTGGACCATATGTCGGAATGGGTCGGTTTTAATTTGGGACCTAACTTTCTAACTATCTAGTGCCCACCGAAAGGATTTAGTTGGGCCTAAACCTCTATCAGCCATCTTTAACACTTCTCAAAGGTGAAGTAACAAATTTTCGATCGTCGATGGTCAAGCCAACACGGAAGGAATGTTGCAATGGGTCTGAGTTGAATACATCGATCTTCTGCCTCGTTATGGTAAAAAATTCATTATATCATTTCCTAATCCTAGTGAAATTTAGTCTTCTGTTCTGTCATACTTGTCTATAGTTTTGTCATTCCGTGTTACCGATTATAATAAGTCCTAAAGGAAATAGTTTTAATGGACGTGCTGAGTTAACCTAATGTTCAATTCAATAGCATAATCAGTCATTTACATTTCTTAATGTAACCAGTAGCCTAATCCTAACTTAGGAATAGTGGTAATTCAATAGGCATAATCCTTAACTGTAATCCAATATCTACGCTCATACGTTGGACGATTTCCACTTTCAATATAAGTCGTTCTTCTGCGCTTGGGGTAGTTGGTATCGAGCCGCCCGAACCTAAATTTTTCATGTAGTCGAGCACTTCACACATGACAATACCAACCAAGGCGATCTTAGGGTAATCTCTAAATTCACGTTTGAAAGCACCATAAAATTTAGGGATTTGATCGAGTTTAGTTTCTTAGTTTCGAATTTCAAGACGGGCAAATTGAAGCATTTGGGCCTAACGTTCATTGTTCCTAATTTACTAAATTTCATACATTATTTGATACTCCTAAAATCAAGGAGATCCCCTACATGTTTAAACCTCTAATCTAAAACGTTGCATCCCTTAGTTATGGTGGTTTGTATAATCCCAATTCCCAAGGTTCTAGTTATTTCAATACTCTACTATGATACCATATTGTCACGCCCTGAAAATCATCACCCGATTACAGAGGCTCTGATCCCGAGTTCCCAAGGTTATTTTCGAAGGCAAGTAGAGGAGTTATGTTAGATTTATCTAGCCTGAACCTAAGCTTGTCATAAGCTTTAGATTCATCACAACATTACACACACCATTGCATTGTTTATACACAAGAACTAATCACTGACCCTCAAGAATAGCAAGATCTTGTGAAGTAGAGATTGTACGACGGTACGGGCATAGTGGATGCTTAACACCTTCCCTCTCTATAACCGCAGTCCCTTACCTTAAATCTTTTATCATAGACCAAATAATCATCTTAGGATCCTCTCTCTTAGCATTTCTATGGGGGGTAGCCGACCATAGAGAAGAAGTAACTAGCTAGTGGCAATTTTGATCAAACGTAATATTCTTTCAAACACAGCATTCACAAAGCCTTTGGAAAAGGCACCCATCGAAGCACGAGTCGATTCTGGCCTGAGATGTAGCGCCCATAGTATGGTATTGACTCTGAAAAAACTTTTGCATCAGTAGCCATAATGAAGACCGTCCGAACACTTATTGTGGTTATCGCTACTTTTAATTGGTCTATTCGACTGGTGAATGTAAATTAAGATGCATTTCTTCACAAGAATTTACAAGACTATGTACATTGCTCAACCCTTGAGTCCAACAAACTTAGAAAAAAAATTTATATCACCTTCAGAAAGAATTATATAGGCTAAAGTTATAAGCACCTCATGCATAGTCTCAATGATTTCACGAGGTTGTGCTTGGGGTTGGGATTAGATAGAGTGGTTACGATTCCTCATTATATTCATACGATCTGCAGCCCATGGCATTGTGATTTTACTCATGTATGTTGATTATTTACTCTTAATGGGCAATGACACTATTAGAATCACAAAGCTTTAGCCGATCCTTCGGTCATCCTTCCATATGAAGGATTTAGGTCAGCTTATATACTTTCTTAACTTAGAAGTTTCTTGTATAGATTGTGGTATACTTGTCAGCCAACAAAAATATACCAAGAATCTTATCAAATTGGAAAACCTTTCTGATCAAAGGACCATCGAGGAATCAAATGTTCAATATTGGTGATTTCTTAGAATAGCCTATACTTTTCATCACCTAGTTGGTACTCTTATTTATTTGACAATGGATGAACTTGACATCGCCTATGTTGTACATGTTGTTAATTAGTCAATTTGTGAACGAGTCTCATACCTTGCATATAGCAATTGTCTTGACAATTATCCCATCTGCAAGGCACTTCATCATAGCATTCATTGTTCTTTTCATCTATGTCTCTCCTTGACTTTTTTGCATATGCTAATGTCGATTGGACCGGATGTGCCCTCACCTGTCGATCCACTATAGAATATCATATGGTTCTTGACACTTCTATTATATCTTGAAAATATAAGAAACAACCAAATGTTTCTACGTCTAACATAGAAGCCAAGTATAGAGTCATGCCTTTCACCTGTAGTGAAATCATTTTTGGACACCATTTTAAGTAGATAAGACCAACGCTATCCGGATTTCATATAATCTTGTCTTTTACGAGATAACCAAACACATTTAGGTCATTTTCCATTTCATTCGTGAAAAGTTTTAATTCGAAATTATTTAATTCTCTTTAAAACATGGCATCATAATATCAAATTATCAATATTTTAACAAAGACTACGATGACGAGTGCAAAACATTCTATTTTAGTACATAAATTATTGTTGATCGATTACCCACATCAATCAAATTTTAAAAGGAGTGTGATAATTGTGATAGATATTTTGTTAAGTATATTGAGTATCTTATATATCCTGATTTATTTTTCTACCATATATTCTTTGATTTCTTTTCATGTATATTCATTAGATATGGATATATGAGCTTAGTTAGTGTAAAGCACTAGGGTAAAGCAATATATATGAAAGTTGAGAATTTTCCAAGGGAATCTTGTGTGATCAGTCGCATCGTGACCCATGCATGCATCCGCTCGTGGATGTATACGAATCACACAAGTGTGTGGAATTAGCAAACTTCTAACTTTCCGCATAGAATGTGCCAGTGTGTCACTTTTGTAGAGCATCTTAGCCGTGCAAAACGTCCATCATAGAGATAACCGTAGGGAAAATCAAGACGTCCATTTGCAAACAAGCTACCATTGAAAATCATTGGAAATCAAATACTCTGACTCAATACAAGAGGGTGGCCCATCCAATGAATGGATTTATCCAATTACCAACATGATCTTTACGGTGTGGCCCATCTTTTGGTCGGCTTGGATTTCCTAAAGATTAACACGTTAGGGTGAAAGAAAGCGTTCACATTGAACGTTGCATGTGACCACGTCTGTTCAAATTATAAGAAGTCAATCCACGCCCGGCATGGCGGCGCATGTTTATCTAGTTGTAGTGTCGACACAACATCGCTGTTGCATTGGACTCGTATACAACCTACCCTTTCTCTATAGGTGGCCGAGGGAAATGTAGATCTGAACCGTTCATCTACTGGGATAATATTCAGAATATCCAAACCACTCCTTGTAGTTGATTGGGTGATTTGTGATCTTGGGGCGTACCAGATGAGTGCTAAGGTCTTGTGGACCGTCTGGCATGCGCCCTATTTCAACTCGTGTGCAACAAGGTTGTTGGGCGGAAAATGGAAAGGTTGCTCGCGTGGCTAACTAGCTGCACTTCCAATGGTGTAAAGATGTCGTCATGTCGGTTTATACCTATCCTTTAGGATTGGATTAGTAGTCCATCGGACCACCTTGAAACTATAGTCCTTGGCTCAACAGAATATGTGGAGCCCAACACTTTGTGATATGAACCATTTATTTGGTGAATATCATCATTGGTAGGCCCATTGAGTAAAATCGTATAGATCGGACGGTCCTTCATCGGTTAAAACTTTAGCCTCTTTTATTTCCATCCATTCGTTTGCATCTTATGATGAACCCACCAGATCATTGGATCAGTGTCATTTTCAGAAATTATTCATCCATGATGGGGTTAATATGATAAATGGTTATGATCATGGGGAGGATGTCCCATGTACAATAATAGCCGCTGGATTACTGGTACACTAGCCATTGATCACTTTTTCCATTTCGTTAATTCATGTTAGTTTTGCACCATTTAAAAAAGAGAAAATTACCACTGTTAACGCTACCTTTTATCCAGCGTCTTTTATGAAGAGTCCAAAACTTATCTCGCCAACTTAGACCTTGTACGTACGGACGGCGCCTTTGAGGACAAAATACCCCCTGTCGGTACGTGCAATGCTAGGAAAAGCAGGGGTATTTTCGTCCTGAAATGCTCTGTCCGTACGTGCAAGGTCTAAGTTGGCAAGGTAAGTTTTGGACTCTTCATAAAAGACGCTGGATAAAAGGTAGCGTTCACAGTGGTAATTTTCTCGAAAAGAAAATGGCAAAGACTCCTCAAACCTCGACATAGTGTGCTTGTACGGCAATCCAGACCGTCCAAACCGCGGATCTAACTAATGAGGGAGGATAAGAGAAAAATTACACTGAGAAGATAATATCAACCGTCCGATTTTCCCCTTCGAATTTGGACCATTCGCTGTTTCACTTCTAACCATCCATTTTATAACCATTAATTCGTTTGTTGAGGACTGCTTGATCAGTGTATTTTAGAGACATGCTCCATTCAGAACAGCATCCACAATTTGAATGGTCCGAATTGTATATGAGGAGGATAAGTCAACACCATCTTCTAAACGATGCATGACTAACATAAAGTGCTGTACGTAGGACCCTCCTAGGTGTGCGTATGACATCCCACCTTGACCACCAGAATCTCCCATCGTGAAAGTTGGACGTTCCAGATATCATCGCCATCATTTTAGGAGTTAGGAGGTTTTTGGACGGTTGTCCTTTGTTTTATGCTGTGGGGCCTACCACATAAAAGCATCTAAACCCACCTTGATGATGGGAATCCCCAAAAATCAAACCTATGTAATCATTAGGGGCCACACCACGTAAAACCATCTAAAGCCATAAAAAAATCTTGGAATTGAGGTGGTGGCCCACATTAGTCAGATGAGCCTTTTTCTTGCGTCCAATTAACGGTCGGATGCCATCATAAAGGCCTCACTGGCCGACATGCAGGCCGGTTTATTCCCTTTCATTGCTTTTTTGACAGGAGTTCGTTTTTTCTCCGTTCGCGATGTAGAATCTAGCATGTGTCGCAGCCAAGTGGGCACATGTGCTGGGAGGTTCAGATGATTTGAACCGTCTATATTCTAATAAATACTATTACTGAGATATCTTTCTATAGTCAAGCTTTAATGATCTGGCCTTTGATTTTTAGAGTTGAACTCCAGCCAATGAAAATTTTCTTTTGGTTGTTCTAGATTCACCTAACCTAGATATAGGTGATGGTACCGATCATCTATTCAGTGCAATTTTCTTTTGGTGGCTCATTCAGCATAGATTCCGCAACATGGACGGTTCCGATCATTCGAACACTTAGCATGTGGGCCTCAGTGTGCAGCGGAGGCTTGATCTTAAACGAAGAGACACTGGAAAAAGAGGAGAATAACTGGAGTCTATGTGGTAGGGGCGCGGACTACGCGAATCTGGGGGTAACAGCTCAGTGGGTGAGTCCCTGACCGTGGGGCCCACTTGATACGTGTGTTGTATATCCAGGCCGTCCATCTGTTTTTCCATCTCATTTTAGGGCATGGTCCCAAAAATGAAGCAGATATAAATCTCAGTTGGATCACAGGAAAAAGTGGTCATTCAAATCCCACCATTAAAGACTTCCTAGCGTCCACAGTAATGTCTAAAACAAATATTAACTTGATCTAAAAAAAGTTTGGCCCACAAAAGGTTCTTAACGGTCAATCACCGTTGTTTTCTATGGTGTGATCCGAGTCAACTCGGACAAGGTCTGACTCGGTCGAGTTCAATACCACAAGATAGGGCTGAAAGTTGGGTGGGTTCAACCCAACCGACCCGTGATTGACCCAATATTGGGTTGGGTTGGGGCAGGATGTATTAGGTTGGGTCTCGAGCTTAGGCTATACAAACACCAATCCCATAAAATTTGGGTTGGGCTTGGGTTGAAGTCTTGGGTTGCCCAACCCAACTTAACCCGAACCTGAACCCGATCGATATATAAGTTAATTATAAATTATAATTGAGTGTGGATTGTCTATATTGAAGGCACAGGAAATTCCAGTGACGTCGGGTCTCATTAGTCCATGTCATTTCCGATGACTCAAGCTAGCAAGATATATCGGATTTCTCTCTCCCAAATAGATTGCATGCTATACAACACGACTTTTAAAAGAATAATTATTTTATATTTTAGCTTGTTTATTTAGAAAAAATGAAGCTCTTTATAATAAATAATTACATATATAATTAATAAAATCATAAGTACCAAAAATAAGATGTGTATCGAAATATAATAGACTAATGTAATAACAAAAATATTAGCATGTATCACCCGACTGAGCCCGCTTGGGTTGAGCTTGGGTTGAGAATTGCCAACTCGAGGTTGGGTTGGGTTGGGTTAAGGTTGAGGTATAGGAACCATGGGTTGAGCTAGGGTTGAGCACCAACCCGACCCAACCCGCCTAACTTTCAGCCCTACAACGAGACATCATCGATTTGGACGGGTCAGGATGATTCACACGACTCAGCAAACGCACAACGAGACTCAGGACCGGCCGCATCAGACCGAGTTCATTAATCCATGCTCCCAGGCTGGTGCATAGGCTTTATTTTTGGGCCTGTAAGCCGGGTTTGGGTTTGATTTTTGGGCCAAAAAGTCTAGTTTGTTGAGCTTGGGCTAAATATCCAAGCTCGGGCCATGGCTCTGAGTGACTCTGCCCGGCCTGTTGACTCTGCCCAAATGTTTTAGCCCCAAATATCCGGTGGAGGAGGGACCCGATTGGTACCTCCAGATCATCGAATATTATGAAGCCATGGTTCTACCATTCTTCCAGATCTACCTAACTCCCCAGAGGAACAGATTTTCGTGTGTGTGTGTGGGACCCACATATCATTGAAGTCACCTGAAGCACGCATTACCGTGGCACTTTCTCACAGGCCAATCAATGGGCCGGGTTTGCCCGTCAGGGCCCACCGGAAAAGGCTTGGACTGAACAACTTGTCCCGTGAGATAGGCCTATCCTAAAATTTAAGCCCACTTGTTAATCGGGTCTGGCCCGAACTTATCTAAAAACCCGTTAGCCCTACATGGCTCGGCTACTGTTTCAAGGGCGTCGTTGTCATATATCATAAATTGCAGGAATACTTAATGAACAGCCCGGATCTTCTAAAAAAGCGGCCCGTCAGGCATTGGCCAGACATGGCCTTGGGCCATCGATAATTATTATGAGCCAGGCTCGGAATGGCAGTTTTATGGGCTGGTCAGGACCATAAAATATGAGCCATGTTCATCATTAAGCCTGTAGTCTCGGTTCGGGTCAGATTCATGGGCCACGAAATGGCCCGAAATACTAGCTTCTTTTCAGACTGTGGGCCGGTGCTAGACCCAACCCCATCGTGGCCCATTGATAGCCGCACGTTTTAAACCGGCCAGTCTTAACCTACGAGTCTAAACATTCTACACTCTTCCATTCTAATCTTTTTAAGCATGAAATTAGCCAACATCCCAAACCCAACTCTTCCCTGGTTGCTGACATGTCCCACCACAAACATCCACCACCACCACCACGGCCGGGAGGCCCATTTGATCCCCCACCCCAACCAGGGCCACCGGGTACACTGCCGCCCTCAGGCCCATTTGATCCACCACCTCCACCAGGGCCACCCGGTCCATTTCCTCCGGGTCCAGGTCCATTCTCCTCTCCACCACCTCCACCAGGGCCACCCGGTCCATTTCCTCCGGGCCCAGGTCCCTTCTCCTCTCCACCACCTCCTCCAAGACCGCCGGGCCCACCGCCACACCTAGACCCATCTGATCCACCACTCCCACCAGGGCCAACCCATCCACGTCCTCCAGGCCCAGGTCTCTTCTCCACTCCACCACCTCCTCCAGTACCTCGGGACCCACCCCCAGGCCCATGTGATCCACAACCCCTACCAGGGCCAACCTGTCCACCTCCTCCTGGCCCGCGTCCCTTCTCCTCTCCACCACCTCCTCCAGGACCACCGCACCCACCACCACCACAACCAGGGCCAACCCATCCACCTCCTCCAGGACCACCGCAGCCGCCACCACCCCAACCAGGGCCAACCCATCCACCTCCTCCAGGACCACCGCAGCCACCACCACCCCAACCAGGGCCAACCCATCCACCTCCTCCAGGCCCCGTTCCTTTCTCTCCACCACCGCCCCCAGGCCCATTCGATCCACCAGAACCACCTGGTCCACCTCCTCCAGGCCCGGGTCCGTTCAACCATTGACCACCGTCTACTGGACTGCCAGGCTAGCTGCCACCCCCAGGCCCACTTAATCACCCAACCCGATCTGGTCCTCTAGGACCTCCAGGGCAGCCACTGCCCCTTGGACCATATGATCCACCACCATGACCAGGGCCACTGGGTTAAAAGGGTCCTCATCTGGGATCTCCCGGCCCACCTCCAAACCCAGTATTTGAACCCCATGAACCAGCCACCTGAAGCCGGCCTCACTCTTCTTCAGTTATTCAGGAATTACAAAATGGGGCACGTCAGTCTATATGGTCGCAGTTACATATTACACATTCTGTTTTTGTTGTTTACTTATGTACTGAGTTTCTGATACATAGTTCTATCAATTAAAGCTCTCTCTCTCTCTCTCTCTTTCTGTCTCTCAAATGATCGAAACCGTCTAATCAAAGTAATCGAATGGAAGATTCATAAGAGTTTAGCTCTGGTCCTCACTTTTACTCTAATCGAATTGCTGAGGACCATCTGATAGGTGCAATTCCTAGCCTATCACGTTAGCAAAATTGTGTGCTTATTAAATAAACGTTCTAAATCATCTTATTAACATTTCTGGATTACTAAACCATGGGTTCCACTTACCAGAATTACAAAGAGGCGGACCCGTACGTTATTATATAATCTGCTTAAGTCCCTTGATATACATTGATACCTAACCCACTAACACCTCAAACTTTTAGAGAAACTAGCCATTTGACATTGTATGAGAGCAGAAGGTCTTGTGTTTAAATCCTGCTCAGCAAATATGCTTAAAATCCTTTGATATCCCTCAAAATATATTGGGCTGAGCTCAGCCTAAAAATTCCACAGCATATACCCAAAATACCAATGGACTTGATTACCAAACCATGGTCCCTACGTCTTAGAACTGAAAATCAATGTGTACCGTGAAAAGGTGTGGCCCTAACATTAAATTACCTTTAGAGAAAGCAAGCCCTTGTAAAACAAGTATATTTCACAGATTCAACGCATGGGCCCACCAGGGCATGTGTGTGCCGACGGGGATTAGGTGGTGTTGCGTACACCCCATCTATCTATTTTGCTAGGTTTTAGGGCATGAACCCAAAAATGAAGTAGATCAAGCTCAAGTGGACCACACATGACACAACAGGAAACTGGGGGATGGTGACACCCACCTTTGAAACCTTCTTAGGGCTGATAACGTTTATTTGCCATCCAACCTGTTGGTAAGGACACACACCTGGATGGGAAAACACAAATATCAGCTTGATCCAAAAATTTTGTGGCTCTGAAGAAGTTTTTAATGGTGGCTATTCAATTTTTAATGGTGGTAGTTCAATCATCAGTCTCCTATGGTGTGGTCCACTTGAGCTTTGGATCTGCTACATTTTTCAGCTCATTCCCTAAAATAAGATAGAAAAACGGATGGACAAAACATGTACATCAAGGTAAGCTCATTCCCTAAAATAAGATAGAAAAACGGGTGGACAAAACATGTACATCAAGGTAGGACCCACAGCACCCAGCACATCACCATACGCAAAACCACCTCATCCACGTCGATGCGTATGCCATCCATCATGGCAAACAGGTTTTTCCCACCATGAAAGGTAGATACCCAGAAATCAGGACCATCCAGCCATGGCATGAGCTATACTTTGTGATTTGAAAGTTTTTAGGTGGTTGTCCATGGACCATTGGAACCAGTGGTCCATGAAAGTTAGAGTAATTTTGGATGGTTGTCCATGGACTACTGTACTGTGCATACCCAAAAACTAGGCCAAGTCACACCATAAAAATCATACACAACCCCTCAAAGACCTCCCATTCCCGTAGTGGTTAGATCATGGTAAAAATCAAGCCCCATCATACAAATGATTTTGATTAGATATAAAAATGTTTTTAAACTACACTCATTCGCTGAACGAGAATTACTCGTCAATGTCTATGAATTACCTATTCGTTTATATAAGAATAAAAAACTTCCTGAATCGATCCAGCCATACATCACTGGCCGTAGATCAGCCTAACCTGGACATTGGCCTCAATTTCAAGCCCGCATTACTACTTTCAGTGCTCTGAGAGCGCTTTTTTTTTCTTTTTTTTTTTTTAAATTTTATTACCTTTAGCCAAAGACCAGTCCACCCTCTATCACCGTCCGTCACCGTGAACGGCTTCCAAAGCAATAACAGTTAGCCACGTGGCAGGGGTTTCATGTGCATCATATCGTGCACCATCCAACATCCATGCCATGCATACATTCCAGAAAAGTACTACCTGACTGAAGGGAGGTAGTACATTTTTGGGAATGCAATAACACAATGAAAACGTTACCATAGCTGCAAGTCACATGATATTTGTTTTATCCAAGTACGGAAATCGTTGCCTGCATGTGAGTGCAAGTATACCAACGGCTTAGATTAACTGCCCACCGAGCCTTCTAGAGATATGTCGACGTTGTCCTTTCTTTTCGCATTCGCAATGCTACAAAACATCCCTTTCGCTTGTCCTAATGAAAGGACTATTTTCTGAGGGACGGAACCGTTTTAAACAACTTAATAAATGGTGGACACTCTTTAACCGTACACGTGGCATAGATGTACGGCGATTCCGGATTTCCATATCTCTGACAAAATTATATGGAGTACTTGAAAAACATTGAACCTAGAAGATAGCATTAACCATCTGATTCTTTTTCCCTTTGAATTTGGACCGCTTATTATTTTACTCTTAACCATTTATTTGATAGCTGTTATTGGATAATTAGGATGGCTTGATCAGTGTGATTTTAGACATATCTTCCATCCACATTGGGCCCACAATTTGGATGGCTGGGTTGTTGCACTTCAGTGCCATTTTCTAAAAGTTGTACACGTGGGGCTATGATTTGATAATCTTGACCGTAGGTCTGTCCACTCTAATCATGGCATATGTGCATTCGGATCTTGACCAAAGGCCGCCCACCATCATCATCACCCCTCCTAATGTAGATGTGCATTCAGATCTTGACCAAAGGGATCTTGACCACAGGCCGCCCACCATCATCATCACCCTCGTAATGCATGTGTACTCAGATCCTTACCAAAGGCCGCCCCCATCATCATCACCCTCCTCTCTCTCCTCTCCACTCCCCTCCCTTATTTCTCAAGGGGGAATCGGTGTCTACTTGAACCAACTCGGTCAAAACCGGATTTGAACTGGTTCAAGCATGCTGGACTCCATACTGAGCCAAGTCAAGTTCAGATCAAGCATATTTTAAAATCGAATCAAGTCGGTTCAGCCCTAATTTGGTTCGGCTCAACTTGATGTCCAAGTGTAAATACATGTATCAATGTGCACTATTATAAATGATACATAGACCACCAATCATATTAAGGCTTATTCAACATTAGCAAAAGTTTAATCCCATCCAACCTAAGTCAAACTCATTTAGGTTTTAATTAGACAGGTTATGTTATCATGAACTAATTATACTAATATTATTTGTCAAACAACTAAAATAAAGAAGGATTATCTACACATGCACATTCATCACCGGGTGCACATAACCCATGTGTGATACCTGAAAATGTATCATTTGCACATGTGGTACATGACGGATGCTTGAAGATAGATAATGGCACATGTGAGCGCTCTTAATAAGCACATGCATTCTTGCAACTTAGCACAAGTGACAAATTTGCATATGATGCGCGTAAAAAGTTGACACTGCGTATTTGTGGCAATTGAAGATAAACATTTTAAGTGTATCACGAAAATGGCCCATCATGTACCATTGATAGGTACAAGTTGTTCTCTATTTTTTATGGATAAAAAAGAGAAGAAGCCATTCACAATTAAAGAAAATTTGGACAACTTAACTATTTACTTAAATATTTTTCGTGAACACACTGTAGCTACTCGGGACATAAATTTTGTTGCATCCACTAAGCGTTTCACATGTGCTGCAATCTATTTTTATTCATTATTTCAAGACATGTTACAAACAAAATAGGTTACAAAATAGCTAGATAAGACGGCTAAATGCTTAGCAGTCACATTAGGAACACATGGGGTTTGGGCACATCGTGGGTGTGCGTCCAACTTATGCAAGATTCATATGGTTTGCGGTTGATTGTGTACATATGCAAGAAATAGTCTCACCTCAAAATGAGTCAGGACACCTTAAAATCATTTTTTTTTTAAAAATGTGTTTGATCATTTGACTATTGAATTTTTGGACATTAATTGGACTATTAAAATTGAAAATATACATGGCCTCCAACATAGGATTCTTCAGCAATTTTATTTTGGTCGGACTTGGGATTCTCAAGCCAGTTTTGATTTTACAACTATCATGACTTACCCACTGTGGGTTTTCCAATTTAGTTGAGTCAATTTATAACACATGTATAATCTATAAGTGCCTGCATATGAAGGGACATACACCACTCGAGTATCCACAAAATCCCCATTAGTAACTAATCAATACTCAGGTGATGAGCGGCACCATGCCTAACCAACCTTTTCCACCTTGCTGTGCTTGACCCGGGCCAGGCTCAGCCCTTGGGCCTTGTAGTGTCCGGGCTGGGTTAGGTCCAGGCTAAACCTGACCCAAGAGAAAAATAATAATAATAATAAAAAAATTACCATCCTTCTAACTATAAAATATACACAGTAAGAAAATATAATTACATTCGAAAGCCTCTCTCATTATTTCAGTAAATTACAACAAAAAAAAAAAATTACAAAAAGTAGAAAAGAACCCAAAAAAAGCCCTTCAAAAAACACCCAAAAGAGCTTAGTAGCATTACCAGCCCTCCAAAAACAGCTAAAAATCCAACATAGTCATTTCCATATATGAAAAAAATAAAAATAAAAATCCATCATTATCATGTCATGGTACCATCACATCATGACCATCAATGTGTCGGTGAGAACCACGTGACAAGCTCCTCCCCCACGCGCCTCTCCAACTCCACCAACCGCTCTTCCTTCACCAACGGCGCACGGCAGAGCGGGCAGCTCATGTTCCGGTGTTCCAGCCACCCATCTAAGCACTCCTTGTGGAACACGTGGCCGCAAACTAACCTGCGCACCTGGTCTCCGTCACTCAGCCCGTTCAGGCACACGATGCAATCCCTCTCCACGCCTGCTTCCCCCCTGAACGTGAACACCCGGTGCACGTTAAGCTGCTCCGCCAATAAGACCACGCTTGCTAATCCTGAGCCCACGGCGCCGAATAGACCCTCCGGCGCAAAACCAACTTCCCCACCGGCGACGCTGGACACGCCCATGAACTGGAGGAAACAAAAGAGCATGGAGCGGAGATAACATACGCCGTGTGCGACCAACGCCACTACGAGTAGAGGGATTGAGTCGGAAGATACGTTATTGAGATCGCTGGATAGACCCATTTTGGTAATTTTCTTAGATGGAAGATGAAAAAATCGGACGGTGCGGATTTTAAAGAGAGAAAGCGGACATCGGTTAGAGAGAGAGAGAGAGAGAGAGAGAGAGAGAGAGAAGGATTTCTAGGGTTTCCTTCTTTGAGAGGAGGTTGGAATCGGAAGTTGCGTGGGGAGAGAAAAAGGGGGTATTTGGAGGTGAGATTGGAGCGTGTGGGGCCCACTTTTTTGTGATTCCGAAACTGAATTTATTAGTTGGGTCTAACGTAAGCAGGGAATTGGTGGGGCCCACTTGTGAAATCTGCTCTTGGATGGATGCTTCGAGAGCGGCTCATCACATGGAGAGAGAGAGAGAGGGAGAGAGGGAGGAGGAGGAGGAATGTTTTTAGTGCACTCCCTCCACTCTACTCACACGTGGGACGACCAAAATGTGTGCCGAACGAGAGCCGCTTGTTGTAGTGGTCTCCATGTGGTGGCTGGTAGATGCCATGGAATCAGAAGGATATGATCCTCGACAAGTGACCACGAATTATATATACAGCAGTGGTCCACTTTCATGATCATGTCCGCTAAAACATTTAATCCTCGTTTCCACCTGTTAGGATGGCCCATCTTAACCTTTCATGTGATGGGGAATGCATGAATCCTGACCGGTCCATGTAGTAGCTGGTGTTTTGGATGACGTTACAGTTTCAAAACCAGTTGTGATCCTTGTCATCTGTCAATGGCCTTCAATCCGACGGCATACAGAAGGTGAATGGTTTACACTCAAACAACGAAAGTGACGAATAAATAAAGAAAGATTCATAGTACGTTTGTGATTTTGCCATGGATTCGGTAGTGACCCCCTCTAGTAACGACGTTGTTACTGGTCGGTTTTCCGTGGGCCCCACCATGTCGTATCTGTTTTATCCACGCCGTCCATCAGGATTTGATATAAAATGAAGCAGATGAAAATCTTAGGTATGCCACACCACAGGAAAACGGTGGTGATACACCCACCATTAAAAACATTCCTAAGACCCCCGGTAATGTTCATTTTCTATCTAACCTGTTGATTATACCACACAACGTGGATGAAGGGAAAACACGGCTATCAGCGCTTTATTCAAAACTTTTTGTGGCTACAAAAAAGCTTTTGGCGGTGAGCGATCATTTACCATTGTTTCCTGTAGTGTGGTCGTATAAAACGCGCATGCATCTTGGTGGGCACACATGTCACCGACCAATAGCGACGTCTGCACTGACATTATCAGTATGCAATCCGCGTCGTTTTCGATGAAAATATGCAGCAGTGACACGGCTATGCACCGTCCTCCTCAATGATAACTATTCTGAATTCACAGCTCAAAAAAACGATTCGAATCCAAAAAGAAAAAAAAATAAAAAAATTAGAAATTCATAATGAGTGAATTGATGTTTAAAATGTAGTTACAAACTTTTTAAATAGGAATAAGTTCTATAATTAAACTACAATTAAAATTCCTAAAAATCATGTTTTACTATAAATAGTAAACTTATTATTTGTAGACCGTCATGATTCTTACTAACATCATGGTTTTTGGCTAAAAACGTTGTCTTATTTGGCTCAACCACTCACTTTTTATGTTGGACGCAACCCTTAAACCACTGTTAATGATGAATTATAATCAAACTAACAATTACTCTAAATAGTAAAAATGAAAATTTGATCATTGATTCGATGGAATCTTATAGATTCAGTGTGTGTAACGAGGCATAGAGGGTTGGATGGTTAAAGTAGATTGTCTTACCCCGGTTTAAGGTTCCGATGGTCCAGATCACTTCCGCATCGCATGGGCCATTTCTGTTCCATCTTGGCCATGAAATTGTACATAGTAAACCGCTCTACATACATCAGATATGGCCCATGGTCCACAAATCTTAAAAAGTGAGCAACCTTGGCCACGTATTTTTTAAAAATTTCCCGTTCAATCCGGACCAAGGAATTCTTCCTTTTACGCTTTACAGGACATCAAAGCAGTTCCTTGTATACGTGTGCCACTTTCCCAAGTATGAGAAGTGATAAAAAAGAGGTAGTTTTCATTTGTCGCGACGGAGAATACACAGTGTATTGCCAGCCACTTGGGCCCACTTCCTTAGATAGTCTGGTGATTCGAACCGTCTCTATCATCCTTACTACCGACCACGCTGAATGAGAACAATTGATAATTTTGTTTTTATCGTTCTAAAATAATCTACAGAGGGCGACGGTCCCAATAATCCATTCAGTGTAATTTTCGTAAGATGGCTCGTATACAATAGATTTCGAAACGTGGACGGTCCCGATCATCGGACCACTCACTGAGCATGTGGGCTACAGTGGTCAGCGACAGACGCTGGATTATGAATCGCGACAGATGCAAAAGGAACTCGTAAGGAGCGCGTGCTCGTTTGAACGCATTGACAGTTTGTCAAATGCCAGGCACCACTTTAATAAAGGGACCTCGGAAGCAAGACACGTGTAACGTACTGACACGTGTTGCATCTTTTACACGATGGCAGCTCATGCACCATGCACTAGGCCGTATAGGACATTTGTGTACTGAAGTCAGACTAGACTCTCCAAATAGCGGGCCCCACCGTGCATGGAATTCAGTCCAACATTCACTACTCGAAAATCGCAATTGAGCGTTTTAATTTCAAAAGTTTTAGAGATATGCTCGTAAGGCCGGTGATTTGGACGGTGTGGATTGGCTTGCATGGGAAAACACACTCTAGTGACAGGTATTTGGAGGAACACGACCGACTCATGTTGGACACATGGACAGCAAGACATCCATCCATATAGTGGGCCTCAAATTGGATTGGATGTTTTTCCATTAATACGAGGGAACGAATAACGAAAACCGGAAAAGGACTTTTTTGGTCTATATCCAGTCAAGAGTGCTGAATTTTAGACCATGGGAACCAGGATGCAAATTGCCTCTGCCCGCTATATGGGGCCCACTATGACCTCCGTGAGAAATCCTCTCCGCCCATCAGTTTTGAAAGATCATTAAAGGCCAGGATTTAAAGAATGAGGTAGATCCAAAACTCAGCCGGACCAGACGATAGGAAACAGGAGCATAAAAACGATCACTGTTGAAACCTTTCCCGGGACATTATAATTAAAGCTTTACATGAGTTGATCCGAGTCAAGCTGAGCTTGGGACAGCTTGGCTGGGCCACTAGCTACCCAAGCTCAAACCTAGCTCGGCTCAGCTTACTCCTTGAGCTTGAGTGGCCAGCTTGACTTGATACGGTTAGCAGCTCAAGCTAATTCGCTCATTTAATTTCTCATGATACGTAAAATAGTAGTAATAGTTTATAGGTATTTCACCAAACACTCGGTAAGCGATATAAAAATTAAAATATAAGAATATTCATTTCATATCCATATCTTCTCTGCCATCACCCATACTTCGTTGTGTCGTTTCTTCAAATACTTGGTGAGCAACATGAATATCAAAATAATGTGCCACTAAATTGGTCCAATTCAAGTTGGGGTTTGATTCGAGTTGAGTTGAGCCCAGGCAAACTCAAATTCGACATCTCAAACTCAATTTCAAACCGATTCAAGTCCAATTCTTTCAAATTAAGTGGAGGGACCTAACCAAGTCATCTCGGCTCAGATACAACTCTAATTATAATGTTTATATGCCATCCAAAGTTCTTGAAGTTATTCTCACACAGATGAACTATAAACCAAGTAACATCTTGATGCAAAATTCTTGGGTCTCCATGAGGTCTCCATTGCTGGCCTTCAATCCCCCACAGTTTCAATGGAGTGTCCCACCTAAATTTTGAACCTGCCTCATTTATTAACCCTAATCAATTGTCAAGTTGCAAAAACCAATGGATGGAGTGGATTTCACATGGACACGGGGGTGGGTGCAACATAGCTTCTGCCTGGGAACTCCTTGATTGGTCAGTTGCATAGACATTTTGCGTCCATGGCCACCCATGGTGGGGTTTATAAAATAGATGGTATATAATGACCTCAATATTTGCTGGAACCGTCCATTTGGGAGCATTGCTGTGTTAAGTTACTAGAAACATCCGATGGTTTAACCATATGCTTTTTGGGCCATAGCTATCACATGTGGGGACCCCAAATTTTGTACATGCGCGACGTGTACCATTCCTGGGCCCACGCGCCAAACGGTCGTTGTCTCTTTGAATCTAACCATATGACATCCACATAAATTATTGTGATATGGGTCACATCGACCAAGATTATTGTAGTAATAATTTCAAGTTATACTTCTAAGTAATCACATCTTCCCATACGGACGAGCTGTGTTGGCCCACCGAAATGTTTCCCGGACATCCAGTCCGTCCATCTGATGAGAATCTCAATTAGGAATGTACTTAAAAATACGCTGAATCCATAACTCAGATGGGCCACACCATTTGGAACAACAGGGAGAAATGGGAGAGGGACGGCCTCCATAGAAACTTCCGGATTGTGTGTGGATCTCATGTGTATAGTCCATACCATCCAATCATCATAAGGGACCCACCAGGATAAAGAGACCATCCAAAAATTAGACTATTCCAATACTCAGGTAAGCTATATCACGGGATTTATAGATTTTTACACTGCTCTATTCGTTATTGTCCATCTGATTTCTGGATCCATGTGAAATTTGGGATGAGCGGTGATCAAAAAGCGGCAGAGATGATGCACGGTTTGGATTCATTCCTTGACATGGAAGCTCGATCGTATGTGAAGTAACATACGTCCGGACGTAAGTAATCCCTATTTAACGTGTGGTACGGACTCTCAAAATTATATCGAGATTATCAAGATAAATTTTAATTTATTGCCCATGATCGTCACTAAAGCACGTCTTAAAAAAAGACCATGCTAGGCTACTTGCGCGAGTATAATTGGATTATACTTGAGGGCACGTAACCGCGGAAACGGATTGCCTTGAGCAAGAAGTTCCTGTAGTGGGAAAGCTAGGTGGGGTCCACTGTGATAACTGTGATAAATCTACCCCGTACATCCATTTTGAAAAAAATCCTTTTAGGACATGAGACAAAAAAATGAGGTGGATCCAAAATTCAAGTGGGTCACACGAAAAGAAACAGTGGGGATTGAATGCCCACCGTTAAAAAAATCGTGGGCCGTTGATTTCGGTATCATCCTGATATTTTAATGTTTTCAGCTCATCCCAGTGGAAGTGACCTTATGAACGGTTTGGATGGCATGTAGACGTCAAGGTGAAACCCAAGAATGCTCCAACGGTATGCATTTCACCGCCATTCTTTTCCCGGGCGTGGCCCACTTTTAGATACACTTTATTTTTTGGCTCATATCTTAACATTATCTCGGAAAAAGATTTCTCACAAACATCACTACGGCGCAGGAAGTTCCTGCTCTGGGAACTTAGGTGGGATCCGAAGTGATGTTTTAGAGAAATCCACTCCATTGATCCGTTTTTTGATCTCATTTTAGGACATAAGGTAAAAAATGAACCGTATCCAATACTCAGGTGGGCCAAAAAAGTAAGTATTGAACGTCAACAGTTGAAATATTCGTGTGGCCACGGAAGCTTTGAATCCCGATAACATTTGTTTTTTCATTTCATCCCAATATGAATGACGTTATAAACGGCATAGATGGAATATAAACATCACTTTCAACTCCAGGAACGCTTCAACGGCAGGAATTTTCCTACACACATTTTCTTAGTGCGTCTCACTCGAGAGTTGGATCCTACTCAATTTTGGTCTCAAGTTCTAAAATGATCTCAAAAAACGGATGGACGGAGTGGATTTCTCACAAACATCACGGTAGGCCCCACCTAAGTTTCGAGTGCAGGATCTACCTGCGAAACTTTCGCAGGGAATCCGCGTCCCACGGTTCCACCTACCTTCCGACCGCAGAGACATCCTGCAGTTGGGAGTAGCAGGCAATCCGTTTCCATAACGGCATGGCGCAGGTGTACGAAATCCACTAATCTCATCCGTTGTGGCCCACCGTTCATGTATTAAAGGCAAAAGTTCAGGTTGACCGTCCATCCAACGTCCCACCCGTGTGCATAAACAAAGTCAATTTCATGCGGCCACCCGATGCCAAGACAATCCAATCTTTTATTCCAGGGTACAGACCCAGCGGCAACACCCAATGAACGGCTAGGATTTCTCACTACCCATGCTTAATTGGCATGTGTGGCCACAAATGCGATTCTACAATACTTGCGCGAATAGCCTTAGCAGATTGTTTTGTTTATTTTTTTTTTAACACACGCACACACACCCCACGCACTCAGCAATAGTACGGACCCCTTAGCAGATAGTTAACCATCACAAAAATGGGAGTGGATTAGGTGTTACTAGCGTGGGGCCCACCTTGATAATACGTTGTATATCTACGGCGTTCATCTGTTTTTCCATCCCGTTTTAGGTGTTGGTCCTAAAACTTGAGCAGATCCAAATCTCAAATAGACCACACCACAGGAAAGAGTGACGATTGAATGGCCACGATTAAAAACTTCCCAGGGCCGACCATAATAAGATCCGTAACGTTTATTTTCCATCCAATCTGTTGATAGGGTCAAACAGACCTGGATAAAAGGAAAATACAAAGAGAATCTTGATCCAAAACTTTTGTGGCCTATAAAAATATTTTAATGGTCATTCACCACTTTTTCCAGTGGTTTGGTCCACCAGAGTCATGTCTCTAATTTATTTTTGGTATAACTCCATATAATGAGATATAAAAACAGATGGGTGGCTTGGATATTCAAAATTTTCATTAAATCATCCCCCACACGGTAAGGGTAACACATAATCAGCTCCCCACAAAAATGTATTAGAAAGTGGAAACGCGTAAATGGTGGTGGGGGAACAAACGAAGGAGGTTAGCTTTACTACATCCCGATGTATTTATGTAAGATAAATTGTAACTTTAGTCTTTCAATCCAGAGCTATCTTTCAAAAATCATCTAAACCGTTTATACGATGGGACTTATCTCAAAAGGACTATATACGAAAAAATAAAACCCTCTTTCGAATGGAATCTTTAACACTTTGATCATTTTTATCAGTTTCCTTGAATATGGACGGTATCTTTAACATTTAAATAATCAAAGGCCTGAATTATTCAACCTCATAGTATTTTTAGGCTATCTTCCATCCACTATACACTCCATCATATGAACGGTTTGAGATATTAAAAAGAGCCTCGATCCTACGACTCAACTTCCGACGTATGGTATTATTATAATACTTCCAGATGTATTCTATCAAACCTCCAGACGGGGAAGATTTGCCGTGATCTTCGGGGCTTAAGAACCAGCTTTGTCTCCCTCTCGCTCTCTTGGACAGGAAGCTAACTGATAACGTACAACCGTCTGTACGATAACTTTTTCTCCAGCCTCATTTTTCATGTCAAAATTTTACTTAAATATAGAATCTGAACCACAAAAATAGTAGGTCTCATTATTAGAATCATCTACTATAAAATCTACTGATAATATATTCATGTGGACAAAACCTGTATATTGAGTCAGACTGTCGTTGCCTATTTATTCCAAATATATGATTTATATCACATTTTCCGTTACTAATTTTCAATAAATTTAATACTAAATAGTGATACCTAGTGTTTTAATGGTTCAGATCTTTTATTAAAATATTATGATTCAGAATAGCTGTGTCTAAACATGAAGTCAACATACATCTAGATGCATGGGATCAGTTCTCGCATAGAAAACAAGTAGATGCCTTTTAAGATTTCCATATCCACCGACCGCCATTTTAATTGCTTTCTCTACCCAACTTCTCCTGAGGAATTATCGGATCCACGGCTGGAGGACATGAATAGTATACATGAGTTTCAATTTTACACAGGTGGTTCCTGTTTCTCAATCATCTAAACCGTTGGTTCGTCGGGAAACATGATGTACGAATATAACCGAAAAATTTTATTCAAAAATGAATTATATCACTTAAAATCATTGCAATCAAATAGACAATCGATAATAGAAAGAGCCAATATTGGTGGCCAGAATATTCTAATCTCTGAAATTTCTGGGCAATGGTAGATCGATGGTGGGTCCCAACAGACCAATGTTCTCGATCACTGATCCGTGGCCCACTTGAATGAATTACCTACTTTTAGTGACTTGCATGCCAACTTGCTCCTCTCCCGGCCTTGGAAAATTCCACAACTGACATTTAATTTACTTAATAATACATCTATGTATGTGTGTGGTCCTGCGCCTGCCTGGACAGACTCGGTCCAGGCAGGGGCTCTGTGTGGACCAGCGTAATGTATTTGTTTAATCCATACCGTCCATCCGTTTTTAAAGGTTATTTTATTGTAAGAAAACCAAAAATGAGACAGATCCCTCAAATGGATCACACCCACAGGAAGCAGTGATGATAATGACGCCCACCGTTACGTTTATTTGCTATCCAAGCTGCTCATAAGGTAGACGTGGATGAAGGGAAATCACAAATATCAGCTTGATCAAAACTTATGAGGCTCCCGAGAAGTTTTTAATGGTGAACGTTCAATCCAAACTGCGTGGGCTACTTGAGCGTTGGATCTGCTCCTTTTTGGAATCACACCTTAAAATGATGTGGAAAAAGCGATGGACGGCGTGGATAGAGCACATACATCACGATCCGCATGGTTATGAGGGGTTTTGTTAGGTACATTGGCCAGTACCAGATTATGGCACGGGGGCCTGTTTCCACCGCATATTCTTTGATCGATCTGAACCGTTCATGTTCTCAATACCACCATATAGAAGCTATGAACTTATAATCATGCTTCATTATTGATGATCCTAATCTTTGAATTTTGGATTTGAATACGAACCATTAAATATTCATCTCGTACACAATCAACTCAAAAAATTATTCTTAAAATGGCCTGGTAGCATAAAACGCACAACATGAACGGTTCAGATCATCATTTGAAATGCAATCCGGCCGTGAAAACTAGCCACCGTACCATCTGTGGTATGGGACCACCGTACCTTTATAAGACCCTTATAATGCGGGTTAATAATTGTAACATCGATGGGTCTTCGTCATCTCGGGTGTCTTTTCGTTGGTGGGGCCCACCTTTTTCCTTTGATTGAACTTTAGGCCATATAAGGGCCATCAAAGACTCAGTGTGCGTTCGTTTCCATATTTTACAATGATGGTGACTCATCCGCCGTACACGTGGCACACATGTCTGTTATTATAGGTTACCCATCCAAACCGTGGGTCCCTCTGCGGTTACACATCCCTGAATGGTAAGTCCTAACTATCCTATCAAGTTGACGGCTAGAAACAAGATGTGCAGAATTCTAAATTCAACGGCCAACATCGGATGGCTAAGGTTGCCCGATTAGTACGGTTTTTTGCCTACACTCCATCCACAGCGAAGGCCGTGATTTGGGCGGTCTGTATTTCACATATATATGCCACGTGTACGGTGGATGATTGACCACCATTTTAGAAATGGGGAAAGACCCACATGGTAATCTGACGGTTATTTACATGTTTTTTTTTATCTTGATGTCGACATCAAACGGTCACCATAATCAAGGGCGGTTGTGTTAGTGGGCTACCTATCCTTTGAATGATGTTTACTACCATTTATTTGAAATTTTATATTCCTTATTTTATTTAAGGAGTAATGATATAATACTTGGCCCCCCCACATTGCACACTATACGCGGGTTTCGATTCTTACAAGTGGGCCCATGGATCGGTAATCGAGACCATCAGTTTATAGATCCCCACCTTGGATGGAGAGTACGCCAAAAATTCCCAAGATTGGATGATTCCAGTAACCAATATTAGGGACTTTCATCTTAACCGTTTATCTCTGTAGGAAACAAATCGAAGTGATAAGATTGGCCTGTCAAGGAGGATTTTTTAAGGTACATTCAATCCATGGTAGAACAGAACAGACTAACAGTATGGATTACCGAATTGTGAGACCCGCTCATCATAATCGAAAACTTGTGTGTACCGTCCAAAGATGGTGTGTGGGATTCTGCTCGTTGGGCGGTGATGTGTACGTGTGGACTGGTCTTGATAGTGAGAATAAAGCGATTTAAATGTATAATTATAAAATAACACATCCAATGTAGAATAACCCTACATCATATGATTATACTGGAATCTCTGTGTATCAGGTGGGACCCACCGTGCATGATACATGTGAGAAGCCCACTTGTGTGTACGGTACTGATCACTGTGTATCAGGTGGGACCCACCGTGCATGATACACGTGATAAGCCCGCATGTGTGTATGGTACTGATCTCTTTGTATCACGCAGGACCCACCGTGCATGATACGTGTGACAAGGCCACATGCGTGTATGGTACTGATCTCTGTGTAACAGGTGGGACCCACCGTGCATGATACATGTGACAAGCCGATATGTGTGTATGGTACTGATCTGGCAATGCCTGCATATCTAGTGGGACCCACATGAAGGAAAGCGACGAACGGTCTAAAACGTTTTGTCAAATTGAAATGTCATACACGCATGTGTAGTTGGCACATGTAACAGTTTGTAGGAGAAATGATCAGATACAGCGGTTGTATGTACAACCATTTTCCATCCAGCGTGTCACCTACGTGGATATCCCATCCGTACAGAAGATGATCCACACCGTTTGATCACCCAGGAGGAAAATCAAGTACATTCAACGATTAGCCGTCCATTGATATTGACGCAATGTCCGTGTGGATCAACCTGATTTTCATATAAGGTGATCATCATGTTGTGGCCCACCTTTTGTAGGGATAGGATATTCGGCATATGTGATACGTTGGCAGGAAAAAAATCGCTGCATATCTTTACATGATCGTGTAGGGCCCACTCTCCAACGTGCGTGCACGACTGACAGAATCTCAACATGTAATTAAAAATGGGATTTGGGAATCCCTGTCCGGCAACCACGGACAGTGGAAACTGGGGACGCGGATTGGGTAGCTCGGAACGGGGGAGGAGCTCGGAAGGGTCACCGTGATGTATCGGTTTTATCCACACCGTCCATCCATTTTCCCATATCATTTTAGATCTAAAATGAGGCAGATCCAAGGCTTAAGTAGACCACACCACAGGAAACAGCGATGGTAATGACACCCACCGTTGAAACCTTTCTGGGCCCATCGTGATAGTTAATAGACATCCAATCTGTTTATAAGGTCACATGGATCTGGATGAAGTGAAAACACAAATATCATCTTAGTCCAGAACTTCTGTGGGCCCCAAGAAAGTTTCAACGGTGAGTGTTTAATCTCCACTGTGGTCCACTTGAGGATTGGATCTGCCTCATTTTCGGTCTAAGAAACTGAAATGATATAGAAAAACTGGATGGACGGTGTGGATAAAATCCATACCCTGACTTGACAGTACGCACTGTGCACACCAAAGTCTGGTCTATGTTCCACAATTTATTGGCAAACGCTGATTCGGTGAGGCCATGGCGGTCGGGCCCACCTTGAACTATGTGATGTATACACCGTCCATCTCCTTTGCCAGATCATTTTAGGGCATGGGCCCAAAAATAAAGCCGACCCAAATCTCAAGTGAACATTATCACAGGAAACAGCGGTGAATGTCCACAGTTAAAAAACTCTTGTGGGCAACAAAAGTTTTGGATGAAGCTGATATTTGTATTTCCACTTCATCCGTACGTCTGTGTGACCTTATGAATAGGTTGAGTGACAAACAAATATTACAAATAATATTACGGGTCTTAAGAAGTTTTATTGTTGGGCGTTCAATCACCACTATTTCATGTGTAGTGGTCTACTTGAGCTTTGAATCTACTTCACTACTGGGCAGATGTCCTGGTAAAACCGGCAGACAAAGTCGATATACAACATGTACATATACATCAAGGTGAGCCTATGGTTGTGACCTTATCAAAGTTGTTGTTTCCTTGCCTTACTGAATCCACGATCGTTATTGATGCCATCATTGATGGTTCATCAGCAATTACCTTCGATCCCCGTTTTGCACCAACAGCCTCAGTGTCGTCAACGTTTTTTTCTTTTTTTTTAAAAAATTTTTAGGTTAGGTTGTTAGTAGTCCCCGCTGTCAGTTCACACTTCACTGTTAGCCACCCCCACTAGGGAATCGTTGCCAAGACCTCCATGTCGAAACTAGAAATCCTTCACTCAATCTACCACTTGATTTATGGATTAGGGTGTGTGTCATCAACTATAATAGGTCCATAGTCCAATCACTAGCCACATCTAAAAATCTTTTTTTTTCCCCTCTTCTTTTATTATTGTTTGTGAGTAGAGCCGTACACGAGCAGAGTAAGCTCGGTTACTCGCTCGACTCAACTCGACTCGGCTCGAAATGAGTTTGAGCCGAGTACGAGCTGATTTTTGGTACTCGAATTGATTTCGAGCAGAGTACAAACTGGGCAATACTCAACTCGATACGACTCGGTACTCGACTTGTACTCGACCAGGGGTATATATATACCCCAAAACAAAAATACCCTAACTCTCAATCGCTTTCGGCCTGCCCGTTCAAAAAAACCCTACGCCCCTCCCAGCGCCCGTTCAAAACCAAAAAACACATCCCTCCCATCAGCATCTAGCGAACCAGCGCTCTCACCCATGGCCTCTCTCTCTCTCTCTCTCTCTCTCTCTCTCTCTCTCTCTCTCTCTCCCTTGTCCAGTGCTAGTCCCTGCCACTCGTCACTCCCTTGTCCGGTTCTAGTCCCTGCCTTGCCCGGTGCCCCTGTCTAGTGCCGTAGCTCGTCCCTGTCGCTAGTGATTGATAAAGGATTACGATTACAAAGAAAGAAAGAGTTAGGCACTATCTCTGCACGTACGAACGTACAGTCTCTAGTTCACAAAATCTCACAGATTTTTTAGAACCAAGGTTAGTTTTTGCACACTAATGATGTAAAATGTGTATGATGTCATATTGAATGCAATACCTATGACAAGTTTTAACCTAGGCTGGATAAATCCACATTGACTATCCCACTTTCCAAAGTGAGAATCAAGCCGTCCAAGTTTTTAATAGGCAAGATCTAACTAACTCAGCAAGCTATAGAGCATATGTTTGAATTGTTCAGCTGATAAGTATTATCTATGCAATATATTTATATATGTAAAGATGTGTGTGTGATGCAACGTTGAATGCAACGCTTATGACAAGCTTCAATTTCAATGGGATAAATCCGCCTCGACTCTTCCACTTACCAAAGCATAAACTAATCAATCAAAGTTTCTAATGGATATAATCTAATTATATCGGTAAACTATAGAGCATGCGCTCATAATCAATTAGGTGCACAATGCTATATAATACAATGTTACAGTTTATATAAGCAAGGGGTGAGAAGGGAATAGATGTTGAACGATGCTTGTGTAAGATGGCCGAAGCTGATTGAAAGTTGGACAATAAGAGAGATGGTGGTGTCGCAAGGAATAGATCGAGTGGTTTGAATTAAGGCATTAGTTGCCCATGTGGCTAAGGTTTTGGGCTAGACCTGAGATGAACTCTCTCCTCTTGCTCTCTCCTCTTCTTGGTAGAGGGATGTAATGACTAAGGGTAAGGGGTTTTCTCCTTGAATGGAGAAGGCTTGGATTTTCTAAGATACTTAGGTTTATTGAAATGAGAAGGAAAAGAAGTTATTTATAGCTCCTGAGCTCAGTTTTCTGTTAATACTTGGCAAGTTTAAAGTTAGAAAAGTTTTGGGTGGCCTACATTTTAGATTGTCACATGTCAAGATTTCAAGGATTGGATTAGATAGCATGTGTCGTAAATTTAGCTAAGGGGAGGGATACCGAAGTCAATTCACATTGCTGCAAGTTTAGGTATTACAAAAGGAGAGAGTCCGCACATATTGCACCCCTGCCAAGATAGGGGAACTGTCACGTGGCTAGCAGCACCCTAGGTGCCACCGGAGTCATATGAAGTCCTGTTTTGGCAAGCGAGCTTTAATACACATGTGGAGGCTCTGCCTCTGTTGGTGTTGTATTGCTAGTTTTTTAGATTTTGACTAGACTTGGTGTATATGGGCTTGGATAAAGGTTGGTTTAGGGCTTGATTCCACTAGGTGAATTGAATGGGTAAGTCGTACTTATTGGGTGAGTTGACTTGATAGGTTGACTCGAAGCATTTAAGAAGCATTTAACCGGATTTTTAGGCTTTAGGATTTAGGGTTCTAAGGTTTAACTGCGTAAATTGTCCAGGCTGAGTTGATGAGTTCGGGTTAGAGTTTTAGATTGGGTTTGGTTTAGTTGAGTGTTTGGTAGAGTTGACGTGGCCCAACATAATCATCTTATCTACCTGGGATTAGGTGTCTGCTTGCCCACTTACGCCTGTAACTATTAATTCTTAAAATGATTTGGACCTATTAAGTTAAAAAAGAAAAAAAAAACAAAATCTTTTTTTTTGTTAGACAGGCACTATTATAGTCATCAGTACTTGCCACGATCTGAACCTACAGTTTAGATTTCAATCGATTCTAGGCCTTACAACTCAGATTTCACTCTATTCCAGGCCTGCATAGATAACAGGTACAGATCATTTTCAGGCTGAGTAGATGCACGACACAGAATGTCTAAATATACAGTTTGGATACTATAGACTGGAGGAAGAATAGCAAGCATGCGGAATGTCGATATAATCCTGCCTCTCAAAGTCACTTTCATTGAAAACATGCTTGTAGCTTTTTTCCAACAACGATAATCAATAGCAATATTCCATTTTCAATGACAACTTGACGTGGTCCAAACAGGCCTTTAGTTACTTGCCACAGAGTTTTTTTTTTTTTTTTTTAAATTACATTCATCAACTTGACATAACATGCTCCATTTCAATGGAAAATTTTAATAGACAGAGACGACTTAGCAATTTTATAACATTAAAGGTTCCTTTTTCCTTGCTTTCAAAGACTGCGGACCTAACCCATACAAGCTTCATAGACGAGAGTGCAGTAGACGTTTGTTTTCTTGATACATAGAAATGTTAATTGAAGTAGACTTTAGCATTCCTAAATGATCAGAACATGGCATACATCAAACTTCCCATTATTTAAAAAACTTAGTTAAGAAAGCTTTGAATCCAATGGGTTGTGCATCAAGATTTTAAAAATGATGTATTGGGGTAACATATCGTTTACCACCGTTGTCGACTCATATTACCATGTACCAGGCTCTTTTGGGCCAATACCGGCCCAATACATTGTCAAAATTGTAGCTGGTGATATGTACTGAGTTTGAACATACTTTAAACTTTGCTCTGGATATTTATTGGTATTTTTAAGTTTCCAGCGGTCAGATTCTAATTGGAATGCCCGGGTATAGACGGGGCTTCTTTTGTTTTTTTAAAGATTTTTTGGGCTGACTGAAAACTTTGATTTTGTTAGGCCCAGCCCATCTAACACCTTGGATCTCTACAAAAATGTGCACGCAATTAAGGTGTGTTTGGTTGCTGATTTTTATAATTTCTTAGATTAGTAATTCCTAAATTTCAAAAAAAAAAATTCCAAAAACAAAACAAAAGACAAATTGGATGACATGTAGGATCAATGGATCAATGAAACCCGGTCCTCAATCATACAAGAAGCAAGAGAAGAAATGAAAATTTTATTCAAATTCAATCAAAAGTCTATTGACAATTCTCAAAATGAAGTATTTATGCTGATTCCTGCAAGTATCCAAATGAACTCCTAACTAATCATGATTAGGCCTAACCAATCATATAAGTAGTAGTCCAATATTCCAACTAACATAACCACCTAAGTACCAACTAGGCAACTACCCACAAGAAAATATCCAAAATGCATTTAGAATTCCCCCCAAATTTTGAATTCAAACCCGATTGCCTTCCTCACAAGCCCAGACATGAGGGGCTAGCAATAAGCCAACCCTCCATATAGGTCACCCCATCTGCATTGCATCAGTTTTTACACTTTTTTCCAGGAATTCCATATCCCAGCTTTTCTTTAAAAATGCTTGCCCCATCTTTTCTTTAAATCCTCCGTAAATACACCGTAAATAGGTAATTATTACTCTTTCAGCTTGTTCAAAAACCGGTCTATATTGACTAAAATTTGTGGGGCCCACCATGATATATGTAGATCAAAACATTTTGGAACACGAGCCAAAAAATTATGCAGATTCAAAGCTCAAGTGGCTCACACCAGAGGAAACAGTGGCCATAAAACTTCCACCGTTGAAAGCTGTTTTCTTTACTGGGCCCACATTAATGTTTATTGGTCATCTAATGGATCATAAGGTCACACAGACATGGATAAGGGGAAAATGGGTAAGGGGAAAACACACATCAGGTTGATCCAAAACTTCTTGGGGCCCCAAAAAGTTCTTAACGATAGCCTTTCAATTCCCATTGTTTCCCATGGTGTGGCGCACTTGAACCTTGGATCTGCCTCATTTTTGGGTTCATGTCCTAAAATAAGATGGTATAACAGATGAAGGATGTGGATAAGCCACGTACATCATGGCAGGTCCCACATATATTCCGTACTTATCCTCCATTTTAGGGTTCAAAAAGTAGGTGTCAACCTCAGCCTTGGGAATGATATGGTAATTACCTAGGTAAGTAATTATTACCTATTTACAAAATATATACAAGGTATTTGAAAAATCAAACAGACTGAACTAAAATAGAAAATTTTGATTTCTTTTAAGAAATCCAGTTTAACGACCAAATAAAATTTATTCATTTCCCAAGAAATATAAAAACCAGTAATGAACACACCAACAACAAACCAGGACACGGAAAATATTTTAAACCAAAATAAAGGGACCTAAGCTAATTTGGATCTGCCTCATTTTTGGGTTCATGTCTTAAAATCAGATGGTATAACAGATGGAGGGTGTGGATAAGCCATGTACATCATGGCAGGTCCCACATTTATTCCGTACTTATCCTCCATTTTAGGGTTCAAAAAGTACGTGTCAACCTCAGCCTTAGGGATGATATGGTAATTACCTAGGTAAGTAATTATTACCTATTTACAAAATATATACAAGGTATTTGAAAAATCAAACAGACTGAACTAAAATAGAATTTTTTCGATTTCTTTTAAGAAATCTGGTGTAACGACCAAATAAAATTTACTCATTCCCCAAGAAATATAAAAACCAGTAATGAACACACCAACAACAAACCAGGACATGGAAAATATTTTAAACCAAAATAAAGGGCTCTTACCTAATTTGGAGGTGAACTGTTATTAGTGATTCATCAATCATTCACATGACATGGTTTCAAGGGAATCAAAGTAATTTTAACCATTCTTTAAACATCTGTTTTCCTTTTGTGAGTTCAAAATATTCGCCATTTTACTTCTAACCATCTATTTGACGGAGCGAACGATTAGAAAGTAATGATTCATGGCTGAGTGTGATTTTAAAGATGCAATCCACCCACTATATTTCTCAATTATTTAGAAGGTTTGAATCGACAGACGTAACGGTCTCAGGAAATTGCAATAATACAGGTATTAAATTAATGAATGATTTTTTAATTTAAAAAAATACAGGTATAAAATAATTTATTTTAATTGTTAAATAAATTTTGCTTTGAAATTGCAATTATTTCGTGAAAAATCGAAAACTGCCAAGATTTTGAAGATATCATTTATATTATGACAATACATTTTCATCAAAATTTCAAGAGCATATCACAATAACATCCCTGCCATATTTGTCAAAATCCCCTTCCCCCAAGTCTTGCAAGCAATCTCCCTTCCCTCCAAGTGCATTGTTAGTATAACAGTAGTCTGGGAATCTAGAAGAGAAAAGGGATACAAACAGAAACCGAATGAATCCGTCAAATCCACTGGAAATCCTATGTTGCAGCAGCATTTGAGGAGAGCACCAATCTCTAGCTACAAGGGAGGCCTGCAATTAGATGGATAAGAAGAGAAATACAGCAATAATCTCCATTCAACTGAAAAGATAAAAAAGCTAAAGATTGGATGGCTAGGATCTGTCAATCTAGTAGACTTCTGGGGTAAGATCCATTCAGCTTGGGCTGACAATCTGGATCGCGACTGCAGGACCAGCTTACACAAACTGACAATCTGAAGATGATATCCTGCATTTGTTCCTCATTTTACATGTCATTGACAGCTGATTCAAAGAAAAAATTGGCAATGGAGAAGACAAGTGATGGGATGCATCTGGTCGGATAGGCTGCCACCCACCAAAGTGGGCCTCACCTGTAATCCTTCATCTGGTCCAATTCCCCTCCACCAACCATAACTACCAAAGTAATTAGACAGGAACTTCGTAAAGGACCAAAGCCGATAAATCCCTCTACCCATGTCTTTGCATTCATCATCACGTCCTTTACATGCAAGAGTTCATCTATACATATAACAGAAAAAGAATGGTTACCCAATTAGTCATCGACTACCCACATAAATAGTTAAATACAACTTACCATTACAAACATCACATGTGGACATAAATGACTGCCAAGGGGTATTTTGGTCAGATTTTTTGGAGAGAAACACCATCTCCTCACCATCGGTCAGTAGATTGGACCGAGTTTGTGGGTGCCGCTCGAATTACCCAGAAAAAAAAAAAAAAGAAATTAGCACTAATTGCTGTATCTAAAGTTCAACAAATTTTCAGTACCAAAAAAGGCAGGACTTTAATCATTGAGGCTTCTTTTTTTTTTTTTTTTACAACAGTGGAAGAAGCATCATCAAATTGGCATTGGATATTTTGATGGATCCTGCTAATATTAGGCCGACTGCTAACTGCTAAATAATTAACATGCATATTGCTAACATCTTTTCGAACCCTAACCATTCTAGAGAGAGAGAGAGAGAGAGAGAGAGAGAGAGAGAGCGTGCATAAAACACAATTTCCTTCCATTTGATGTCTCTAGGTGAGGATGACACTGCTATTTTACAACCACCCAGCAGACGTTACAAAACAGCGATCAACATTAGATCATGGATTCTCCTTCCCTCCTAAGGATTTCCTGCCAAAGAACCAATGCACAGAAAACATCTGTTTTGTCAGCCACCCCCTTATACTTGAGGAATTACTTGACAATCTACCATTGTGTTGATCTGCACATGCACACAGCAATTGTATGTGGCAAACATGTACCTCAATGAAACCATCCAAATCATGGGCCTGGCCCACTGTAATAGGGGTCATAACCTAGAAAACGCTGGAAACATCCTGAACTGTCAACTGATGACCATCAAATTGATGGTTAAAATAAAATTTGTTTAAAAAATAGTCAACAAACAAATGACCATTAATCAAAGCTGCTAATCATCAATCTACATGATTTTGGCTCCATTCCCCATCTGCAGTTGGACCCACAATCTGGGTGGTTTCAATTGAGATGCATGAATGCTGACTGTACAGTGATAGTGTCCATGCATATGGACCATCATTCTCTGCTGGAATATCAGCAAAATCCTCTGTACCAGAAAATTTGAAATAATGGATTCTTTGAAATTGACTCTACCAGTTTGGTAGCAGCAACTGACTGGCGCTGCCGCTCTTTTTTCTCTCGCTGACACTCTCCGCACCAGCTAGAGAAATCCTTCTGATACTTCTTCAGCTCTCTAAAGACTGAACTGTAGAGATGAGTAGCAGTGGTATAATCATTAAAGGGGTTTTAGAGTCATTGAAATGAGGAAGGCCCTGCTCATCATAAAGCAGATAGTTTGCTAACACACAGGATTCCTACATGTGGATGATGGTTTGCTAATACACAGGATTCCTACACGCGGATCCATTTGTCATCGATCCAAACTGTTGATTTGATGGACCTCAGTCTGCATATGAGATTCCTAGGAAATTTGCCAGATTGGATGGCCCCAACCCTTCTATCGTTGGTGCCCAACAAATAGACAGTAAAGGCATGAAGTAAAGCAATGGTCCTCATTCAATGAAGAAAGCCAAATATTGAAGGGTTAGGCTCTTCAAATTCAGGATTTTCCCATGGCAACCTCCAGATATGGTCCAGCACTCTCATCAACCGTTGAGATCACCGAAAAGTGGCCCACAAGGAATCCTGTACTGATGTACACGCTGTATATTTGCTGATGAGCAGAACCCTAAATTTATCAATTAAAGTATTATAAGCAGGACCTCATTAATACTAAGCTGCGCCTAATGGAATTGAGATTGACACTACAATTAACTAAAAAGGCCAGATACAATGTGCCATATACCATGTAGTAAATGGTATGAACTTGAACGATTGGTGAATGTGTCAATGAGACCAATTTGGACTAAGCACCTCATGGATTCGCCAGTGGCCCAAATTTTCGACAAATGGCCATTTCTGACCATGTGGCATATGGAGTTTTTATTTTCTGGACCATTCTTCAAACTTATCCGATGTCCAAAAAGGCTAAGGGATCTGCTAGTTATGAACTTCCAATTGGCACCATTTTGGGCTATGGCGGACACAGGAAATGAATTCCCAAAGCATACCAATCAAGGGCTCATGAGGTCACTACCATGTACTAACTGGTATAGGATGAACATTGGGTCCTAAATCAATTCCGTTGATTTATTGCTGGAGAGATCACGGGCACTTCAAAGGATGATAGCTAACAAAAGAAGCACGGGAAGGACAAAGATACCTTCTGCACCATAGGAGCAAATTGATCCTATGCCCAGAGGTTGTTGCTTTAGCTCCATGCCGATGACGACCACGATGAAGCACAGCTTGTCCAGGTACGTGAGAATAATCTAGGATTTCCTATTGATGGAATCAGAAGCCCCCATAAGAAGAGTGATAAAGCTAGTTGAAAAAAGAAGAAAGAAAGAAGAGGCCAACCTACTGTCTAAGCAGTGTATCACTTGCAGAGCATGTTGGGTCCATCCTATTAGGCCTGTCAACAGGCAGGGCCTGGGATTGTTTTCACCTTCATGTTTAACTGGCTAGATAGGGCCTATCCAAATTTTTTGTTTTGTTTGAGCTGGGTCCGGCCCATTGACAAACCCACATGCCATGGCTCATCATCTTCCATTGTGGAGAACCATGAACATTGCAATTTCTCTATAGTTCTTTTACTTACCATTGTATTATTTTATACGAATTGTATGATGTCATCTTTTTATGGTATACTCATGTCCCCGGTTTGTAAAAGTGGGCCCATGGTTCAGCGATCTAGACCACTGATACAGTGAGCCCACCATGGATGGACCATGCACAAAAAATATGCCAGATAAGAAGATCGATCTTATCCAATCTTGGTCTTTTTCCTGTTGAATGTGGACTGATGCTGCATATTTTTCTCAATCATCCATTGGCAGTCCAGCTTCGAAGGGTTAGGCTTGTTTTTTATTGATAAGGGTTAGGTGTCCACAGAAGACTCCAAGACATGGTCTGTCCATGGTAGTGACCATTTACTTGACAGTCTGGGTCACCAATACACCTTCAGGCTGAGGGCCATATAATTTCCTCTTGTTTGAAGTCAAAAAAACTTAAAAGAGTTAAAAGTTTTTCAATAAGCACAAGTGATCAACACTATGATGTCACTAGTAGACAAGTATACATTTATAACAGCATTGTTAAGCACACAAGTTTTCCTTTTTTTTCTTTCTTTTTTTTCGAATGGTGTTAAGCAAACGCCTTTCCAGGATTATGCAAATAGAAGGAGAGGTACTCGATACTCTGGCAGTCTTCTGATTCATACACTTGCACTAATATATTGTACATGTAGCATACATATTACTCAATTTGAACTGTCCAAATCATGGAACCTACTCTAGAAAGGCCATAACCCCAAAATTTGGATTGCTCTTCCAATTGATGGGCATTTGTTTGTTAATTCAGACTGTAGATCATCTTTCATATTAACGATCTATTAGAAGCCCTAACAATCATCCAGCTAGGCTCATTTCAGTATAATTTTTGGTTTATGACACATTCCAAATGCAGCCAACAATTTAGAGAGTTCTATTTGAGTTACATATATGCCATTGTGTAATTCTGAGTACATGCATCTTAACCACCATGCTCTGCAACTTTGCATACTCAATGGAAACTTAAACAGAACACTATTTATGTTCAAATATTAATATACCTTAGAGATTAGCATACCTCAGGTTGAGTATGTGAATTCACATGTTTGTCGCATCGAATACCTCGAAAGAACAGCTCTCCACCAGAAAATTGCTTACCCAAGCATACATTCAAAGTAACTTCTGAATCGTCCACATGGAATCCTACAAATATAACACCATATAGATTATTAATAATAATAAGGTTACCATGTTCAAGGCTTCAAGCCGATATTGTGCAAGAAAATATATTAAAGGAATTGTTTTCTAGTGAAACAAGATGACAAAATTAAAAACAGCTAGGAAGAACAAAGAGCACATCAGAAATGACATTTCTTAAAATGAAAATAAAAATAAAAAATAAAGCAAAGCATAATTATTGGGTTAAAGTAAAGTGAACAAGTACTAATTGATGTACTCAGATCCTCAATCCTCTATGTCACTGTTTTCAGCATGGATATGGTATGGCTCTGTGTTGGATACACTCTGCCATACCCAAATATTTTCTATTAAAATAATTAAGATGTAGAAAAGAATTAAAAGAGTAAAACATTTGTTGTGAGCTATTTACTATTAAGACAGCCATGTCAACACACCTAACATGGAATCACAAGACTCACAACAGGTTTATGCAAAGATTTGAAGGCAATAAGTTCGGTCAACATTTAAGCAAGCTCGAGTAGCCAATCATCTTATTATATCATGCATGAAGTAATGAAGGGACAAGTGAAGAGATGCTGACAAGAGAGGCCATTGGAAGCAGAGCACTGAGAACCAGAAGCAAAGCTCTGACAATGGCGCTCGACAATCCAGAGGCGACTACAGTCGTGGAGTCTCAATTTCAGGAGGAAATCACTCAAAAGGAAAATCATCAAGAGCAATTTCGTGGGGAGCCAAACGGCAGTGAAGAACTCAGCCGCGAAGGAGGTCTCGGTTTCGATCCAGAGGCTGGACATGAAAAGGGGAGGTGAGGGAAACTATCTATATTGGCGCTGGTTCTAGTGCCAACACTGATTCCAGCAACAGCAGAAAATCTTGACAAGGGAACCCAGCGGGTTTTCAGGTCAGGGAAAGTTACATGGGAGGGGAAGCTAGAGGTAGGGGAGTTATGGGTGACAAAAATGGGGGGACTCTAGGAAAGGAGCCTGCTGTGTGGGTGAGGGAATCCAAACAGTGGGATATGGTGATTCAAATAAGGGGGAAGGGGTGAGGTAGATGATGCTCATGAAGGAGGCTGGGTTCAAGTCAACAATCATCAGAGAGGAGGGCACTCTGCCACCAAGGGTCCATTTCCAAAACTCCCTACACTCTTTGTGGAGGGTTTCCCCGAGGGATGGACGAAGACTAACTTCTGGCAGGTTTTCGGAAGGGTTGGGGAGGCGACTGAGGTAGTAACCCCGAATTTGAAGGGGATTGGAACTCCTAGAGGCTTCACCTTCATTCGATTCTTGAAGAAGGAGGAAGTCACGTTGGCGTGCACCGACAGAGGTTCAATGGGAAGATTTCCGTTCAAAGAGCTCAATACAAATCAGAAATGGCAAACCAAGGCATCACTAAGAAGGTGGAGAAGAAAAAGGCAAAGGTCTGAAGGTTCCGGCCGGCAAGCCCACAGAAGGTTGCTGCGGTGGTAACCTCCGACACTTCCTACAAGAGCACTATCATCAGAGCTGTTGTTGAGAAGCTTGAAGAGAATGGGGGGAAATCTACAGAGAGCCTAGTGCAACGAAATTTGGAGACTTCTTGGCTCTGGAAGGAACCTTCTGTCAAGGGTCATGTCAAGGGTCCTATGGTGAAGGTGCACCCCAAAGTCTTGGAAAACGCCCGGGAGAAGCTTCAACGAAGCTTGTTGGTGGAGGTTCGGGTCAGCACTCTAATCGATGTTGTTCATTCTTGACTTTTGGAAAGCGTGGAATCCAGGATAGCGATTTCATCCTCAGACCTCTATCGAAGATGGAGTTCTAGGTTTCATTCAACCCATAAGAGTTGGAAAGAGTTCTAATGGCAAGCATTATCTTCAACGATGGCCTAGTGTTGAAGCTTTGTCAGTGGAAGGATAGCCTGATATTCAGCTGGGAGAGAGCTTGGTTCCACGTGAACGGCCTTCCCTTGGAGCTCTAGTTTAGGGAGGCCTTGGTGTTGATAGACTCATGTATTGGAGTTCTTCTCACGATTTAGTGACAGAGGCTTACTCGGACGTGCAGGCAGCAAGGATCTTCATCAGATGGAAGAAGACGATGGTCCTTCCTGAAATGGTCAAAATCGAGGTGGGAGAGGACTCAGTGGTGGTGGGTATCTCTAGAGAGGATCTCCGTTGCGCTAAGCTAGTTCCAAAGCCACCCAAGGAGGAAGAGACTATCGATTACAAACCACCTCAAAGCTCTCCGGCAACAATGGCAGGTGAGGGGGCACACCTTCAATGATCCACTGAACCTCTGAAAGGCGAAAAGGACACGTGTCCATCGCAAGACACTCAAGGCATTGTAGTGGGGTCTCACTAGGCAACAAGTGGATGAGACACCAACGCCTTAGTTGTGATGGTAGAAGGTAATTATGACGTCTGCAATCTCGAAGAAGTGGTTCAGGAGGCATCTTTGACGGCTCGGATGCTGGGTGGAAGTTTGGTCAACAGGCTTGGAGCTGACGCAGAGGCTCGAATGACTGTAAGGGTGATCGGGAGACAGTTGATGGATCAAGAAGCAGCTTCAGACAAGACTCGAAGGTTCAGACAACGGTGGCTTCTCGTCACTCACCATGTGGAGCCTCGGGGATCAATCACGTCGATGTTACGAAAGACACATGTCACCCGGAGAATTCGACGTTGACGGTTGTCTATTCTGTTAACGATGACGTTAGCCAAGTACTCACTCGTGTGGACTACTCAAGAATTTTTGCATGTGCCTCCCCACCACTAACTCATTTGAACTTCCCTCTCTGGGATCTAGATGTAGGACCAATGCCTAAACTACCATGATATGTAATAGAAACCAAATAACAGATGTAATACGCAAATCAAGATCTAAACATGCCAACTAATTGCAAATTACAGAAAATTCAGCAGTCATAACTATGAGAAATAAGATATCACATGCCCACAACGATGATTTATAAGTATTAATCACTAGACCCATAGAAGTTGGAACTTCCATATAGCATAGGGATCGTCCACATGCAATATGAATTCAATTGAATCAATTAGGGTTTTAAAGTATAGGTCTATAGTTAGGGTTTGATATTTTTATTTTATTTTTTTAAAAAGGTTTAGGGTTTCTAGAAGAAGAAAACGAATTGAGGGTTTAGGGTTTAGAATGAGGGGATTAGGGATTGGAGATGGGAGATGTTGATGGGGAGAAGGGGGAGGTCCGTATGGGCCGTACGTCCGGTACGGACGGGTGGTCCGTACCCTAGGGTTGTTCGGGTTGGGTGGCTGGATGCTCAAGCATTTAGGGTTTGTGTGGAGATGGGAGAAGAAGAAAGGTTTTAAGAAGAAGTTGGTTTTCAAGAGTAATATTAGAGAAGACGAAATCAACAACTAGAACAAGAAATAAGAACAATGTCACCTTCGATTCACTCCAAAACATGGAAGGCTTCACACCTCCAATCCTCCATTCACAAGAGAGCTCGAAGAGAGTTTGTCTTTTCAAAGAGAAGTTGCAATGTTCATTAACCGTAAGGGGTTCACAAGCCCAATCTTATAAAGCAAAGAATAGTGTTTTTTTACAAAAGTACCCTTAATGAAAGAACTTATGCAAAAAGGCTCTTTCAAAGCTAAAAATGACCCTACCAAGCCCTTTCTTGGAAGAGAGAATAGGGAGGATTTGAAGTTGTATGCCCTCGTGACTACAAAGGATACCCCCCAAGTTGGTGTAGAGTTGCCTAGTAAGGTGATTTCAGTGATGTCTTTCCTAACGACTTCCCGGATGAACTTCCACCTATGAGGGACATCCAACATACCAATTGATCTTGTGCCCAAGTCAACTCTCCCAAACCTTCCTCATTACAAGAATGAAACCCACGGAGCATGCAGAACTCAAGAAGCAAGTTGATGAGCTTCTTAAGAAATGGTTCATTCAGGAGAGCATGAGTCCATGTGCCGTGCCCGCCCTTCTGACGCCCAAGAAGGATGGCACGTGGCGCATGCGTGTGGATGGCAAAGCCATCAACAATATTACATTTAAGTACCGGTTTCCTATACAGCGTCTTAACGATATGTTGGATATGATGGCCAATGCCACAATTTTCTCCAAAATAGATCTCAAGAGTGGGTATCACCTGATCCGTATTCGCCTAAGTGATGAATGGAAAACTGCCTTCAAGACGAAGGATAGCTGTACAAGTGGCTAGTCATGCATTTTGAACTGACCAGTGTCCCAAATACATTAATGTTGGTAATGACCTAGGTGTTGAGACTTTTCATGAGAAAGTTCCTAGTCGTGTACTTTGATGATATCCTTATTTATAGTATGACTAAAGAACAACACCTCCACCATCTATGGCAAGTGTGTGGGATCCTTAGAGCAAAGAAGTTGTATGTCAACCTCAAGAAGTATTCATTTTTGTTTGATAGTGTCATCTTCTTAGGTTTTATCGTGTCATCTGAGGGCATGTCTACGAATCCCGAGAAAGTCAAGGCCATAGTCAGTTGGCCTAAGCCGCGTAATATTCATGAGGTGCATGGCTTTCATGGCTTAGCCACCTTTTATAGGCAGTTCATTAGAGGGTTTAGTTCAATCATAGCTCCCATTACCAATTACATAAAAAACAGGAGTTCCAAAGGACTAAAGCAGCCTCTAGGGTGTTCAAGGAGATCAAAGTCAAGATGAGTGAAGCTCTTGCCATGCAACTTCAGATTTTTTTTCAAGGCTTTTAAGGTTGCTTGTGATGCGTCTAGCATAGGTATAGGTGGAGTGCTTAGTCAGGAAGGGTACCATGTCGCTTTCTTTAGCGAGAAGCTAAATGAAGCAAAACAAAAGTATTCTAGCTATGACAAGAAATTCTATGCAGTAGTGCAGTCTTTGCGTCATTGATTCGTTAAAAGTGTGGCCAAAGTTATTATGATTTGGTCGTTGGATGTGTGAATTCGACAACATGCGGTTTTAGTAAACAGGTCAGATCTTCCTCATCATAACTCGAATCAAAGCAAATTTATCCTTGTTGGTAATATCATTTGACCACATTTCCAATGAATCATAAATCACCTTAATCAAATATCACTTGGCCTGTTATCATCTGACTCGAAGTCTACTTTTTGTAACATCATGGCCACTTTAAGTACAAGAACGACCATACTAATCTCGATCTCGACATAACTCGAAAATTGATCTTTCACACCTTAACACTGTGTTATATGGGGGAGACCAAGTAGCAAGGAAAGTGGTCCTTGGATGGGAAGAGTTCATTTTTGTCCCTTTCTGCATATCAATTGTTACGTACAAAAAGTTTTCATAGTTCTGGAGTCCGGTTGATTTGGCTAGGATCAGATTGATCGGGTCCCTAATCTACCAATTTGGCCCATCAGTTGTTCCCAGGACATGCCAAAGATGCTCCCCATTTTACTCGTTTGGATCTTCAATGATTTTTAAGTCAATAAGAGACAGTTTTATCGAAGTCGAGCTGAAGATGGAAGAGTAGTTTATTCTCATTTTGAATGGGGTGTCTACAATCACTCATCTTCAAAATAATAATAATAATAATAAATAAATAAATAATAAAAATTCTCTACATCATCACTAAACAGAACTATCTAAGCAAACTAAACCAAATTGAAAGGGATGAAAACCAAAAGCATCGACAAGGTAAACAAACAAATCCGAATTTTGCACCCCCCATGAGACTTGAACACCACTCTTGTTTATAAATTGCAAACGGCACACTGTGGGTGGGCAACTTTGAAGAACGTTAAATTCTGAACAATTCAAGCAAAAAAAAAAAACAACAACAATCCACCCATCAGTCACAACCTGAGATTGGCTAACTAGCTGCTTCAACGGTATTTAACTTGCTTTGGCAGCATAAAAATGGCACATTCACAAGCAATTACACATTCGAAGCGGACAAAAGGTGCCCCTCAATAGGGCACAATTAAATTTGCCTAATGCTTTAGCTTGCAAGAATTAATTTGAACAATGAAGTTGAGGCATCATGCACACCAACAAAAGCATAGGTGGTAAAGATTGATAAAATAAAATTTAAAATTTTTATATAAAAAAAAATGACAGAAGCAAACATGGCAGAGAGAAGCTCAGAGAAGCACCTACCCAATTCAACATCCCTATCTCTTCCATATTCAACAACAAAACCATGATGGGAATCAAGTGATGATCCGCCAACTTCGGGAAAGAATACTGCATAGAAAAGGAAATTTCACAGCAGCAAATATACGAATTTTTGTAGTCATCACTGATTGGTTATTATATCTGATGCTAAATCTCCGAACTGTCATGCTTCAAGAAGAAATACATCACCTTTAGATATTGGGCATATGAATTCATCCATGAGCTTTTCAAGCATAGCTTCTAGGCCAAAATCATCAAGAACAGCACCATATTTGTTCATAGTGTTTGGTCGCATGATTCTGAATTTGGTTTCATGAACCCACTTTTCGAAATTCTCGACCTAGAAAAGCAAAAACTCAACTGATGTACAGGGCTCAAAATGACGGATAGAGAGTAAACTGCAGAGGAATTTTAATTCTAACATGTCAGATAGCCGACAGACTGATGAATGATACCTCAGACAGCAACAAGTCACAGAAACTTGGCTGAAGCATTGCAAATGCATACACGCCTGGAGAGGGTTCAGACATTATATTCCTGAAACTCTCCTCTGTATTGTCAGTGATTGCTTTAATAAATGATGGGACGAAGAAGCTTGCAGGGTGCATATTGTATAGTTCTTTATGTAGAGGCTGCAAGAACAATAAAAAGAATTGAACAGCACAGCAAGAAAAGAAAACAGGATTTAATACTCATTATTAAGTAACTGCAAAAGAGAAGGGTAACAGACTAGAGAACAGTTAACATTGTCAATCTATACCCACACCCCCACATAAAACATTGCAGTCCTGGAGAAGAAAACACTTGAATGTGGATAACCTACATAAAATGTCTGCACCAAGATGGACTCGAACACTCACAACAGGATGGAAGATGAAAAACAAAAGGAAACAAATGCCACAGCAATGAAAGCAAAAAAATCAAACAAATGTCAAACCAGACAAAAACAGAACAGCATTACTAATTTTTTCAGAAGATTACAAAAAAAGAGGTGACTTGCTCATTAAGCAGATCAATCCTTTTCACTTGCAACATCAAAGTAATAGATATTATGCCACTGATTAAACAACATAATCAAAAGTTCACTGGACATCAGAACAACAAACCTGATAGTTGGATATTATTTTCTGTCTGTATTCTCTATGCCTCTGAACCTGATTAATAAATAAATTTAAAAATTTAAAAATTAAAAAAAAAAAAAAAAAAAAAAAAAAAAAACAAGTAACACTGTCAAGAACTGTTTGTTGAGAAACTGTGTCATGTGGAAAAGAAAATACCACTAAAAATTCAATGCTACAAAACCAACATTGGAATCCAATTGAAGCATTTGAAAGATACACGTGATGAGTCATCACTTACAAGATATACACGAAGTCATGTGACGCATAAGGCTGCAGAATGTGTAAATGCAGTCCAAATATGAGCTTTATGATGCAAACAGGGAAGAAACAAGAGACTCCATGAAGAGCTAGTAGTTGGCATTGAGTCTCGCATCACATCACAGATACCAATACTTGGATAACATGATCCAATATGACAAGGTCAAAATATGAGTCGCACTGTGCATATCATCAAAATGGATGATGAATCACACTATACAACTAGGCCATGGCGGAATGAATCGTGGGGGGCTTGTCTAATTTACACCCGAGTCCCTACCTCTTTTCTGAAACAAGTCTCAAAAAATTGTATTCTCTAGGGTTCTAACTTAAATGAGTCAACCTGATGCAGCCCAAGAGTGGTGACCATCAAGATACCCAATCAATGCGTTGGGTCCACAAAACTGTCTAATCAGTAAGTGGGCCCCACATGATGGTCTGATTGATCTGTGGGTAGGCTGTCAACAGCTCAGGTACCCAATGGACCTAACCCAACTTTAACGGGTCCAGGTCCACACTTTTGGACCCTTCAAGAAATGGGGTCTGGTTTGGCTCTCACCTTGATGGACCCAGTTAAAATTTGGTCCAACCAGGTCCAGGTTTAAATCTGGTTGGTTCAGGTTAAGTCAGGTTCAGGTTGAATCGATCCAATTAATGTAATATTAATATTATGTTTAGTAAATATATATTTATTATTCTAACAAAGCAATGATGTTTCCTAAGCCACGTGCATGTATGAGAACCCATTTACACACCAATGCAAGTGTCAAAGTGGCAAATGCATGAGCAACATAATCCATCCATTGAGTGGGCCTGTTAATGTACTAAATTGACATGAAATCTAGATCCGAATATCTGATGGGTACCAGAACTGGTCCAGATCCAGGTCCAGGTTTTCAAGATTGAGAAGCAGACCCAACAAGACCAAACCTGGCTAGCACGGGTACTACTATAGGACCCAAACTGTTGACAGCTCTATCTGTGGGGCCATATGATCCTCCATGCTATTGGACTATATCATAGATTTTTAGTTGCTTTTGATAGGAAAACAAAAACAGATCATCTAGCAACAATCTAGAGGTACCCCTTATTTTCATCACCTAGGGGACGTTTGTTTGCACACTTAGCATATGCAAAACAGGTTTCCGCACGTTCATATGTGTCAATTTTTCCCATGCAAATGCTTCCTCATGTGCCATTTTGCATATGCATTTTCCCATTTTATTTTCAACCCACACGCCCCAACCCCCTTCCGAAAAAAAATAAGAGTGATTATTTTAGCATGCAAAATGAAGTCCTTTTTATTAACACCATGCACAATGACACCCCACTGATCGCACATAAGGCCCGCTTCAGCCCCAATGAAGAAATTCTCCGTGTGGATCGAAGATCAAGCTCTAGTGGACCTGCCACTGCTGGGGGCCAAGTTCACATGGTCTAACGAGAGGAGCAGCCCTTCATTAGCCCGTCTAGATAGATTCCTGGTCTCGGCAGATTGGGTCGATTCTTTCCCCTTAGTCTCCCAATCCATTCTCCCCAGACCCACTTCCAATCACCATCCTCTCATCTTTTCAGTGGACGAGGAGAATTGGGGTCCCAAACCCTTCAGGTTTGACATGGCGTGGCTGTTGATTGCAGGATTTAAAGAGCAAATACATCTTTGGTGGTCGAAGCTGAAAGTTACAGGGTATGCTGGTTTCGTCTTATGTCAGAAACTGAGACTTCTCAAACTCAAAATCAAGGACTAGATATCAGTAGCGCTCTATCAGAGGGACGAGGACACTAGGAGCATTCTTGCAGAAATTCAAGCCATTGATTCTGCTACTGAAGCAAATCAGTCAAACTCCGATCAAAGGTCAAAAAGATTCAAGCTCGCTCACACATACTCCCAAAGAATCCTCGAAAAAGAATTGTTTTGGAGGCAGAAATCAAGATGTAAATGGCTTAAAGAAGGGGACAAGAACACTTGATATTTCCACGCTATTGCTTCGGCCTGAGCAAGAACAAACAAAATATCCTCTCTCATTGTAGATGGGGTCCGCACGGAGGACAAACTGGAAATCGAGAAGGCTTCGGTCTTTTATTTTAGTAATCTCTATCGTAGTGAAAACTGGGTGAGGCCGAAACTTGATAATCTGTTGTTCAATCAAATCTTAGTTAAGGAGGCCTCTTCCCTCGAATCAGCATTCTTGATCGAGGAGGTCAGAGCAGCGCTTGCATCCCTGGAAGGAGACAAGGACCCTGGCCCTGATGGCTCCCCCATCAGTTTCTTCCACTCGTTCTAGGAGATCCTAAAGTGAGACATCATGGCTTTCCTCTCAGAATTTCACGCCAGAGGGCGCTTATCCAAAGATCTAGGGGCCTCTTTCATAGCTTTAATTCCAAAGCGAGCAGGAGCCGACTCAGTGACTGATTTCAGGCCCATCAGTCTTCTCGGCAGCCCTACAAGATCCTGGCAAAAGTTCTGGCCACACGTCGCAAAACAGTTATGGGTTCAATCATCTCCAACAATCAAAACGCCTTCATCCCGAGCAGACAAATCACCAACAACGCCCTCATTGCTCTCGAATGCCTTGATTCCTGTCACAAGGCTGGTACGAAGGGTCTTATTTGCAAGCTCGACATCGAAACAGCCTAAGATCATGTAGACTAGGGTTTCCTCTCTTACATGATGGGCCGGATGGATTTCGGGGATAAATGGATAGCTTGGATGAGTGAATGCGTTCGATCAACTATCTTTTCCATTCTTTTAAACGGTTCTCCCAAAGGTTTTTTCAGGGGATCAAGAGGCCTCCACCAGGGAGATCCTCTTTCCCCCTTTCTTTTTCTCATCGTTGGAGAGGCACTATCCAGAATGCTGCAAAAGGGTCAGGAAGAAAAGTTGTTTCAAGGCTTCAAAGTGAAAGGGATGGAATCCCCAATATCGAATATTCAGTTTGCCGACGACACGCTTATCTTTTGTCAAGTTGCGGAAGACCAAGTGGGCAATTTGAAAACCATCATCCGCTGCTTTGAAGCGGTATCGGGCCTCAAACAAAATCTTGCAAAGTCCAAGTTGTACGGAGTTAATCTTTCAGCTGAAGCAGTGCAACTCCTTGCAGATAACCTGGACTGCCCGACAGGTAATTTGCCAACTACTTTCGTGGGTCTCCCCCCCCCCCACCATCTGTGGGACTGTGTCATCAATAGATTCGACCTCTAGCTAGCTAGATGGAAAAGCTGTTATCTATCGCTTGGCGGTCGGCTTACGCTTATCAATTCAGCAATGTCAAACCTCCCCATTTACTTCATGTCTCTTTTTAAATGTCTGGCTGCCATTTTATCTGTCCTTGAAAAAATCAAAAGAGATTTTTTGTAGCATGGGAAAGAGGAGAGGAAGTTTCATCTCATTAATTGGAAGGAAGTGTGTAAACAACACCAGTTTGGGGGTGCAGGAATCAGAGACCTCCACATTATGAATAGAGCATTGCTTGGTAAATGGACGTGGAGACTGGGCTCAGACAGTGACAGTTTGTGGACAAGAATAGTCAAAAGTAAGTATGGTTCATCTACGGGTGGGTGGTGGGCAAACGATACTCCCAGAAAAATAATATCTGCGGTGTGGAAAGGCATCCTCGCCTCAAAGAAGCTGGTAGTGGAAGGGACAAGTATAGAAATCGGAAAAGGGAACAAAGCTCGCTTCTAGGAAGATAAATGGGCGGGAGACTCTCTCCTCAAGGAGGACTTCCCCAATCTTTATCGTCTAGCCCCAAATCAGTCTATCTTAGTGGCTGACTGTAACACTTCAGTGTGGGACGATTAGGTCTAGAATATTGTTTGCAGGAGAACTCTAAATGATTGGGAGGTGGAGGAGTTCACGTCCCTGCATCGTCAGCTATACAACTTTAAGCTAGATAAATCCCAGGACTCCTTAGTTTGGAGGAAAGACCAATCAGCCCCTTTTTCTGTCAAAGCTCTATATGAGTGCATCGCCAGCAACTCCTTCGTTTTGCCCCAAAATCCGCTTCAGAAAATGTGGAAAATCAAGGCTCCTCCAAAGATTTCAGCGTTTGGATGGTTGGTGGCTAAACAGAAAGTGCTGACTGTGGATAATTTGCGTAAAAGGGGAATGATTCTCCCTAACATTTGTCTCCGCTGCATGAACAAAGAAGAATTGGTGAATCATCTATTTTTACATTGTCCCTTCACTTCTCAAGTTTGACACGCAGTCCTTAGATCTTTCAACATATCCTGGTGTGGCCCTGTTTCAACGGGGGATTTTTTTCTTAGCGTGGCTTGGTCCTAATATTGGACCCCAAGCTAACAAAATCTAAAAGTTATGTCTCGTGGCGGTCTAGTGGTCGGTTTCGGAGGAAAGAAATGGAAGATGTTACAACAACACTTCTTATTCAGCGAACGTTGTTCTTCAGAGAGTTCAGCAGTACATAGCGGAATGGGCCCTGTATTTTCTTAATATCAAGGAATGTAATCTATTTGCTCTGAGAGGATCCCTTTCTCGCTAACTCAACGGGTTGATCCTCCCTTTTGTAATCCTTTTCTTTTTTAATATATATCTTTAGTTATCTCTATAAAATTAAAAAAAAAAATGACACCCCACTGATTGCATGGTTAGGATCATTAACAAGTGCGAGTTTTTAAGATGGATGGACAATCAAGGGTGGGACTTACATGATTGGTGGTCTAGATCAATGATAGGACCATTACTAGCATGATCAATATAATGGATTTAACCTTTCAAAAAAAATCAACATAGTGGATTTAATGGCAGTTTCAGAGTGTGACTCACCTAGGGACCGAAACCGGTATGGTTTGCCCCCACTCAATCTTACTCAATCTCGTAATGGTGTAGTGACACATTCTATTCCAAAACGAAACCCATACAATTCAGATAATATGGAGTCGTAATAAACAATTTCTCAAACCATGCTCAATATAGGCCATCCATTTCCACATGCATTGAATAGACAATTAGGATCATCCAACAGAGAAATTTTTTGAGAGGGATGTAAAACCAGGGTTCCACATAACGGAAGGTCTAGATCAATGATTAGACCATTTGTAGTATAATCAATATGGACCATCCATTTTCCTAGGCAATAAATGGATGGTCAGGATCATCCAACAAAAGTGATTAGTTGGTATGAATGGCCAATCAAGGGTGGAACTCACTTGATGGATTGTCTAGATCAATGACCAGATCAGTTGTAGTGTGATCAATATGGACCATCCATTTCCCCATGCAATAAATGGATGGATAAGAGCATCTAACAAAAGTGTTTTTTTGAGAAGGATGAGCAATCGAGGATGGGACCTGCACGATGTATGGTCTAGATCAACAATTGGACCATTAGTAGTATGTTTAATATGGACCATCCAAGTACACGGCCATTCAATGGATAGGTAAGATCAACCCTTGGAAGTGATTTTTTGAGAGGGATGGACCATCAAGGGTGGGGCCAACATGAGGGATGATCTAGATTAATTAATGTACCATTTGTAGTATGATCTATATGGACCTTTCACCTTTCATTTCCATAGATGTTGAGAGGAAATTTAGCATCATTAGACAAGTGATTTTTTAAAGGGATGAGAAACCAATGGTGGGACCCACAAGATGGATTGTCTAGATTAACGGCCAGACCATTTGAATAATGATCGATATGAATTGCTCAATCCTTAGCCATTGAATGCACTGTTAGGATCATTTGGCCAAAGTGATTTTTGAGAGAGATGGCAAATCAATAGTGGGACCAGCATTATGGATGGTCTACATCAATGTTCAGACGGTTGTAGCATGATCAATAAGGACCATCCATTTCCTTGGCCATTAAGTATCATCCAATAAATGTGAATTCTGAGAGGCATGGGCAATCAAGGGTGAGATGCACATGATGGACCCTTACAGTAAGCCCCATGTGTGTTGACAACTTGGTGTGTATGTTTGGGCCCATTTACATGTGGCTCACCCATAGTGGACCCGACGATATAACAATGTTGTCATGTCAAAAATTGAGCTGAAATAATTTTCACACTTGCGTATCGTAGAAGTAAAGAAACAGGGAAAATGGCTTCCATTTAAAAAATTAAAAATTAAAAAAAAAAAAATAGCAAACATGGTAAATAATTGTATTGTAAATACTTTTAGTCTATTACTATGCAAATGGATGCATAATGAAATACTTTCCAATGTAAAGCATTTGCATATGCAAATGTTGTGTGGACGAACATACCCTTAACTTACAGGCCACTTTTCGGGTACTTAACAATGTCCAAATGATACAAAATTTGTCCTGCTCCTATTGAGTTAGCTTTCAAACAAGCACATGGCCGCCTGATTCTAACAATGCATTAAGTTGGAACAGGATTTAAAGATATTTCAGTGATTACTAATATTTTCTTAAAATTATTGATTCGGAAATAGTGTCAAGAAATACTAGATGGTTGGGATTAGATTTTTATTTTATTATTTTATTTTATTTTATTTTGCTTGGGGAAAATATAATTGTGTCTTCCAATTATGATAAAATAAATAATAAAAAAAGTTACAATTAGATACAGATTAGGGGACTCTAACAATGTAAACACACATTTCAAGCCTACCTATGGCATGAGCTCGCTACAGCAAATGGGTGCATTCGCAAGTCATCCACCATACATTTGGCACGCCATACGCATGCATGTCAAACAAGAGCATCCAACTCACAGGCCTTGCCATGTATAGAGCATAGCCCAAAAATACACTAAAAAGTCTTAACCATTAGTCTGAATTCGACCAGGAGTTAATCAGATAGTTAGGATTGTCTGATCAGTTTGATTTTCAGGCTACACACCATGCATAATGGAGCCAACAACCACGAATGGAGTCAAACCAGATTAACAAGACCCAGGCTCCTTATTATGAACTCATGTCATAGTCTTGCCACAAACAAATTACCAGACCTCCCAACAAATGTCGATAATGCAAAATTGAGGCCTTCAAGCCCAGCTTTCTATCAAAAGAAGTACAATAACCACATTCAGTTTGCAAAAATCCAAAAATTGAAGGAATTTCCATCATTGGCAAAAACATGAATTGATGAAAATTTAATCAAAGAGACTATCCTCTGGTTCATTGTGCACCAGTGTTACTTATTCCCACTGTTACTCATTGGGCTCCTACAAAATTGGATATTTGAAAGATGGCTTGACAAACTACTGTTCATCAGGTAGGCGTCTGACGGATCTCACAAGGTGTTAAAAGATAACTGATTACATGATCTTAACTGTTCAATTGGTGAGCCACAAAGAGACTGTTGGAAACAGTATTGTCAAATGTCAACCTTAGATCTGCCATGCAGATGAGTAGGATCATCCAGTCAGTGAAAATTTTCAACAGGGTCTGTCCACCGTAAGACCCGCTGGTCATACTCTCCTCTTCACTGTGCCACTGCTGCTTATTGTGGGCTTCTACAAAATTGGACATGTAGAAGAGGGCTTCACAATCTGAATGTTCGTTAGGTAGGTCCGATATCGGATCCCCCGAAGGCATGAAAACCTCACTGATTGCATGATCCAATCTGTTCGATCGATGAACCACAAACAGACGGTAGGAAATAATACTGTCAACTTTGTGATCCACCAAGCAGATGGGTATGATCGTCCAGTCAGCCAAATTTTCTGATGAGTGGTGTGCCCACAGTGGGGCCCACCTAGTGAATGGTTCTGATCAAATTCACCAAAATCTCCCTACGAATCCCCACAATTCAAACACTGTCAACCCCAAATGCGCAGCCCAAACTCCCCCAAACCCCAAGGGCATTATCGTCATTTCAAATGAAATAAAATTGAGGCGAGTTCGACCAAAATTCACACAATTCGAACCTTAATTCAAGACCAGATACATCAAACCGCTTCAAAAAAAAAAAAAAAACAGTAACCAACAGAATTCCCAATCTTACCCTTGTCCGCTCCCCTTCCGGAAGATACCGTCCGAGAATCTCCCTCATGAACTGCAGCTTCACGTCCCGTGGGACCCCCAGCATACTGGGGGGCAGGTGCCGCTCCAGCGAGCTGAAGACTGATGGATCAAACTCCAATTGGAGGTCATCATAGCGCTCCGGCTTGTGATCGGTGTTCGGATTTAACCGTAGCCGTCGATCGGAGTAGGTGGACCGGATCGGAGCAGCAACGGAGCCATTGCCAGTGCCGTTGCCGGCCTGAGATTCCTCTCTTCGATCACCGGCGCCATCAAATGACATGCTTCGAGAGAGCAAGAGATAATGGAAAGAATGGCGGGATTTTCAGCGCATTTTGGGAAGAATTGGGGTTTTATAGAGAGAGGGATTGGGTGGGAATTAGGGCTCCTGAAGAGAGAGAGAGAGAGAGAGAGAGAGAGAGAGAGAGTGTGTGTGTGTGTGTGACGTGAAAATGCTTCCGTTGCCGTTAGGGTTTGGAGATGTAGAGCTTACGTGGATTATTATTTTTTTGGTTCGTTTGGGCGCGGCTTACAAATCACGACCATCTGTTGCTGGACTGGGCCCACATGTAGAGACGGTCCGATGATCGTAGCTGTCCATTTTCTGGGAAATGTATTGGAAGGGTATTATAATAAAAACAAGGTAAATGGTTGAATCTTAGTATTATATCCAGATGTAATTTTGGACCAACGAAGTGACGACTTTCAATGGAGTGGATTTCAACCAGAGAAATGAACGATTAGGATCATTTTTCAGAGTGGTTATTGTACACTTGTCCATCTAAAATTGGTCCCAGAGGATGGACGGTTCAGTTCATCGGGATATTTCTTCGTGTGGGGCTCAATTGTCTGATGCGTTATTTTGAAGCTGAATCTCGAAATTGGTGAAACGAATTCTAATCTCGTACTCCCGAACTAGTTTATCCGCAAAGCAAGGGATGGAGGGATTCCTCGGCCCTAAGCTCTGTGGAGCCCACCGAAGAGTGTGTGTTATATCTACTCCGTTCATTCGTTTCTATAGATCGTTTTACGACATATGCCACGCTGATATTTGCTATTTTTCCCTCAAATAAGTTTGGAGGCACCTTATGAACGGATTGGATGGCAAATAAATATCGCAGTGGGCCTTAGTAAGGGTTCAACGGTAGGTGTGGCAAAACGGATAAACGGCGTGATACAACACATAAATGACCCAAAGATGTCATTGCGCACCCTTGAACATGAAAGCGGCCTTGCGCCACATAGAAAACCCTTTGGCACAACGTGGCCCAAGCTTTGTGGGGCCCGCGTAATGTATTTGTTTTATTATGAAGCATGATCAAATTTTTATATAAAAGTTTTTAACACTAAGCATTAAATCCTTACTTTCTTTTTATAATATGGTTTACTTTAGCTTTAAGTTTATATTACTTTTTAGATAATATCTTTAAATTATTTTTAAAAGCCCATGAACAATTTGGAGAAAATACGTGCAATACAGTGGGCACCGCGGGCATATCTCATTCCCAGATCATGAGGAGGGCCTGCAAATGCCACGGTTTGAAAAGAAAACCATCCACAGGAGAAAGAAAGAAGGCAAAGGCTATATTAAAGAGGAGATTCCTATAGAGGTTTTTATGGTTCCATACTATTTATCACCTTGATCCATAGCTCAAGTGGTAAACTAAGCATGAGATACCTCATTTCAACACTGAGGTACAGGTGTCCATTGCATAGTGGGGGTGGCTAACAGTGAAGTGTGAACTTACCGTGAGTGTACTAACAAGCTAATCGAAGGAAAAAAAAAAAAAAAACTATTTATCATTTTAGTAAAATCTTCAAAGAAAGGACTAAAAATTATTAATGTATTTTTGTTATACCTTAATTTTGACCGTTATGAGAAAGGCAAGGGTGGCATTGAATGAAAAAAAGGAAGTCCATGAATAGATCTTAAAGAGTTACAGTGCTTTTTGTGAGGGTACAACTGGTAAAAGTCTAATTCTACACATCAGTGAATAATTGACAAAATATTATGTTCAATATGCAAAAAGCATTGTCGAGTTACTTAAGATATAGTAGGCGATTGAGGGCCGTCAAAATAAAAACTAAGCCAACAAAAGTACAGCAAGCAACCATAGTGTATTTGGAAGAGAAATAATTGCAAAAGAAAATTGTAACAAAAGAATAATATATAAAGATACTAAGAATAAACTATAACAAAAATATTTAAATAGCATAGGAATTCAATAAAGAAAATATCAACCCAATCAAACTAAATAAATTAATCAAATTTATCTTATTAATTTATTTTATCTCAAATTATTATATGAGTAGCAATAATTAAGTAGTGGTAATTGTTAGCAACAATATTTAGTCGTAATCCAAGTTTACACTCACATGCATTGTCCCTGTCAATCCTTAATAATAGATTGTGAGTCTTTTTTGTTCTTTTGTTTAATTTACACAAGCAGAAGAACTGCATCATTCAATTATGTTTATTATCAAATTTTTCAATTGGTTGAGTAGACGACCGATTTTCTTATAATTATCATATTTTATTTTATATATATATGGGTTTAGCTTGTTAGTACACACCCATATAAGTACACACACTCCATGTTATCCACCGCCGCTGGGTGATTATATTAAATGTATTTATTTATTTTGAAACTTAAGATAAAAGTTGATCAGTTTTGATGGAGCCGTTGCATGATCCGCACAATAGAAAACAAACTAAGCACCAACAATTTTATAATTCAACATGTCAGCCTGCATTGGATGATAGACGGTCAGCTTGATCTAACCTTTCATTTTTCTCACAGGGGCGTCTCTTACTTGACGAGTGGACGGATCTGATTTTTTGTGACTCATGTCCACTTTCGCCCCCACCAAATCGCGCGGATCATGGAGGTAGAATTGATACTTTGGCACGTGTGAGGCCAATCACCCGTTTAATTTCGCACGCGAATTGCCTTTGACACTGTAGCTGTACTGGAGAGAGTGGCCTTCCCGTTTACAGCATCTCCACCATACACGTGGCTCATTTAAATTAAAAAACGAACGGTTGATCTCATAGGCTGACTGCACCAAGGAGCTATTTCAGAAATTTCATCAGGATCAGACATGCATATCAGTCACACCAAGGCGAACAAATGGACGGTGAAGGAACAAAATTGGGGGTCCATACGCTTAGAATGTTAGAGATGAGGCCCATCGCTCAGATCATGTGGTCAGAACTTCTGGCTATTCAACTATCTCATACTGATAAGAGCCAGACGTATTAATGTATAAGGAAAATTTTATGGACGGTCAAGATCTGTCCCAGTCAATATAGAAACGAAAACTCAACCAGGGGGAGGGGATTAAGTGCGGGCCTTACCGTGGGGCCCACCTCGATGTACTTATTTTATATCCACTCGGTCTGTCTGTTTTACCCTATCATTTTAGAGCACGAGATAAAAAATGAAGAAGATTGGTGGTCCATGCTACAGTAAACAGCTGTGATTGAACTCCCTACCGTTAGAACCTACTTAGGGCCTACTATAATGTTTCTGTAATTTTTATTTGCCATCCAACCCTTTGATAAGGACACAAAACCTGGATGAAAGGAAAAAAATAAATATTTTCTTGATGCAAAGCTTTTGTAGCTTATTAATGGACAATCACCACTGTTTCCTTCAGTATGGACCACCTGAGAATTAAATCCGCTTCATCATTCATCTCATACTCTTAAATGACGAGGCAAAACGGATGGACGGTGTGGATGTAGAATACATACATCAAGGTGGGCCCTACGGTAATCCGCTCCCTCCTTTGTGGGTTGGATTCACGTGTCGCCCTGTTATTTGGACCAGGGGCCTCTCCACATGACATCCCACTAATTCAATGATTCTGATTGCATTAAAAAGCATACATTCAGCAGACCTTTGTCGTTTTGGGAACGTGTGAATCCATCTGAACCGATGCAACGCGTTGGTAACCGTTGCTTTTTCGAGGCACATCAAATTGCGCGGATTGCATGCTGACACGCGTAGCTATGGACGGTGCTCCGTGGGCCACAAAATGATGGGTGTGTTTCATACACGCTGTCATCGCATTTTGGATCATTATTGTAGGCCATGGTCCAAATCTCAGGTGGGCCACACCATAGGAAAATAATAGCGATTGAAGGCCTACCATTAAAAACTTTATACGACTAATTATAATATTTATTTGTCATCTAATCCATTAATTAAGTCATAAAAGCTTAAATGAAATGAAGCTAAAATAAAGGTAAAAAATTTAATAGCATGCTTTCAATCACCATCATTTCTTATGGATGACGAATAGGGTTGGTCATCGAGCCCAGTTGAGGTGGCTTGGCTTGCCCGTGCTCTCCTTGAGTTCAAGCTCGAGCTCGAGTTCGACATTGAGCTTGCCATTGGAGCTTGGCTTGTTCGCCAAGCCTTTCGAGTTGAGATCGAGGCAAGCTAGTAGATTGAGGTGAGCCCAGCTTACCTTTCCAACCTGACTCGACCTAGCACTTACCCCGCACCTAACTCAACCTGCACCCAACTCAATCCAATCACTCGACCAAATTGACCCAACAAGCCTGACCCAACCCCCAAATCAAATATTCAACTAATATATATATATATATATATATATATATAGAGAGAGAGAGAGAGAGAGAGAGAGAGAGAGAGAGAGAGAGAGAGAGAGAGCCATAGTGGGTACCTTGTTGTTGGTGCTAGAGAGACAAAAAGGAGTCTGGGCATGGCAAGTTAGGTAAGAAAGAGAAATGATAAGAAATAGTTGGACAAGTAAAGTAGGGTTTAAGTTTTAACTGTTAAATTTTTTTTTAATATAATATAATATATATTCGAGTCAAGCCGAGTCAAGTTACATTATGTTAGAACTTGGCTCGTTTTCAAAACAAGTTGGGTCATATGAAGCTTGGGTTGCCTCGAGTCGTCGTTTGAGTCAAGTCAAGTCGAGCTAGATCGGGTCAAGCCGAGCGAGCTTTTCAAGCTAGCTTGGCTTGTGTACAGCTATAACGCCCTGGAAATTGGGAGTCGTGCATGCGCTCGACTCCCAAGTTCTTGGGTATCACTTATATCCAATTTCACTGTTTTATGTTTAATCATGTTTAAATGCGCAGCATGTAATCACTTAAATCATGAATCACCATTTACAGCTAGTCTACTGGTATGGGAATGGCAAAAATATACAAGTTCAAAAAAAAAATATAATCATGGGTCGCACGAGGCGTTGCCCAACAAAATCACAAAAATATGTCCAAAAGAATGATGAGCTGGGTCCAACACCCAGCGATCCAAGATCCGTCTACTAGGCCGATGGAGAACCGCCCATCAGCTGGTAGTAGGACAGTTCGTCCTTCTCATCAAGACTCGCGCCGCCAGGCTCCTCATACTCTGTATCACCTGCAACTACGGGAGAGTCTGGTTGGTGTTTTAAAACACCGTCCCAAAGTGGGAGTGGGTGATCAACTCAGTGGGTACTATTAATCTTAAGTTACATCAGGCATCAATCATATTATGAATTTAATGAAAGGTAGACATTCATAACTCCTTAGCTAATCTTGTTAATGCATGTCCATGATAAATGATATGATGCATGACCTCGCCACAACACTCCCTCGATCGACTCCATCTAACGATCGCACATAACCAACACTCCCTCATTGCGACCTCAACTGCCAAGTCACCAAATCATATCTAATGTAATGCATGAATAATGTTAACCAAGTATTTAGTTAATTCCGTTCATCCAGCAGATTGGGGAATCTGATACACCACACGATATCAATGCCCTTAACTAGTTGCGAAGCCAAGGCCCCTCAATGCGCGAGGCCGAGACTCTGGGATCCTTGATTCGATCGAGTTCCCCATCCCCGATTTCAAGCACATGGGGAGTGCTGGGAAAGGGATCGCTCGCGGTCACTATGGGGAGGCTCGTCACCCTAGCGTAGGCCGACAGCTCGGACACAATATCTCATTCCACCATGCCTAGCTCTCGAGACAGTAGATCAGTTTCCAACAGTTATTAATGGGCTTCAGTGGGTGAAGGGTGTCCTAGGTTCCATTTAGGCGTGAGCAGAAATAGTTAACAAACATGGTTAGTCAGTAAGTAAACTAGACCACACGAGTTCAGGCGAGTACGTGACAAACGACATCGGGTACAAGCGACTTATGTAGTCTAACTACTATCGCCCATACGCACCCACCTAAATTCACGGGTTTAGCCTCAGGGTAGTCCTACCAACGGGACCACCGTCTCTCTCCTCAGATTCTTGACCAACCCAAGGGTTTTGATGGTAATTCTTAATACTTCAACAATCAGGGTTATCAACTAACATAAGCAATATCATGCATTCATATTTCCCAACATAAAATTCAGATTTTTCTACGACGCAAATGCTAACATTTTTGTGAAATAAATGTGCATATGTGATGTGGGTTAGTGAGAAAACCAAGCATTTCATATATTTCCTAATACCAAAAATATACATAAGGGTTAGTACATCAAACATGTTATGGGGAATCATCATACAAGAATTGAGCAAGGATTATACAAGCAATCATCAATTTCATACCCAAATCATGTTGAGAAACATCAAACATTCCATCATCATTCCATATTGATTTGGGAGAGGATTTAAAGTGTAATAGCTTGTCTAGGTTTTTCTAGATTTTTCAAATACATCACCCAACAAGCAAAATCATTATATTCATATTAAAATTAGTGTTAGGCCACTTAAGAACAATAGTCCGCACCTTGTGACGTTTCGCCCAACTCATGGCGCTCCTTGGGTTAGAAAATTGGGGAAAATGATTCTTATATCAATTTAGAAGCAATTAGGTAAGATTCATGCAATTTATTTAAAAAAAACCTAGGTTGAGGAATAGGTTTTGTTTTTTACCTTCCAACCACGAATGAGGCGGATTCGGCGGAGGGAAATAATCGACGCTAGGGCTTGATTGGAGTAGACCGATGAAGGGGAGCACTAAAGCCTCCCACACCTTACTCTCTCTTCTTCTCTTCCTCCTCCTCTCTTCCTCTTCCTCTTTTTCTCTCTTTCCTTTCTCTAGGGCAAAATCGTATGGGGAGAGGGGGTGCCCAAATGAGACCCTTTTATAATGCCAGATTTGGTGTAAATGGCCCCAAGAGCTAGGTTTTTACTATACTATACCTATGGGAGGGTCTTTCTAAGCTCTAGCGCCCACTATGGGGTGTACATATTGATATACACCGTAGGATAGTTAGCCTTAATGATGATCTACGTATGTATATGATCAGCCTGCCATTTGGATGCGCCAATCGATAGATATGATTAGAAGTCTTTTCAACAGTCACCGATAGTCGATCGGAGCCGCATCTATATGGATATGAGCAGGAAAATATTCTTACTCCACGGGTAACGTTTAGTCATAAACCGACGATCCGAAATCCTCAACTTTGCATAAGAGTGGACGACCCAATTCACTTAAGTTTTAGTTCATTCTTTTAGGGCATTTGCACTTCTCATGCACTTGTCCTTTAGCTCAAGTTGAGCAGTTCTTCTAGACAACACCCAGGTCCGACTTCCGCGATGAACGTCAAGCCCAGTAAGACGGATATTATTCTATAGTTTTGGAACTAGTGGCCTACTAACGAGCAGTCTAGAACTTGTTCAAAAAATCGAGACATTTATGAAATGAATCTAGTAGTGAGATTTCTCGTGGGCCATGATTAGGGTTTGGATTAATTATGTTCATAGTGTGGCCTATTTATAACTAGTTAAAGTGAAGATTTAGTCATGATTACTCTAAACCGTCGGTGTTAGGCTAAAAGAGTAATGGGGTTGATTTAGTCTATTATTTAAGATCCGGGCTTTATCCGACTCGGCCCCGGTTAGATCTTTAATTTAGTCATGATTGTTTTGATTAATTAGCGATGGGTCGGTTAGAATTGGGTCCTATGTAAGTAAATCATGGGGCCACATATGATGTTCAAGTGATTGGGCAGATTCGTTGGCTTCATACGGTTGATTAATCGGACTAGTGCAGTTCTTTACTGGTACCACCCCTGTATAAATTAGCATTGAGTGTCAATGGTCAGTAAGTGATAATATAAGTTAATTATAAAAAAAAAAATTAAAGATTTTTTGAAAATCCAAAATAGTGAAAATCCAGGATGTTACAACAGCCCTAATGAACAGAATGGATAAAATACATACATCTTAGTGGGGTTGACAAAGCACCGTTTAGTAATGAGTCACTATTAATGTTACTTGTATCTGGGAGAAATGTATTTGTTGTGAATTAGACAAAACATTACACACACACACACACACACACACACACACACACACACACACACTTTAAAATCATAGTAAAATTGTGTCATTTTGCACATGTTGTTGTCCCACTATGGTAGACTCAAATGAGGTTACAGGTTCAAACACCCCTTGTGTGCAAGAGTGTGTGGGGTGGGTGCGGATGAGTGTGTGGAGTGTGAGTTGGTGTAAATTAAAATAGATAAATAATTTTTATATATATAATATGACATACCATGTGGGGCAAATACGCAAGCCACAATCATTATTCTCTCTTCAAAAGCAAGGCTGCCAAACACAAACAAGTAATTTCAGTTACCAAATTGTCATGGATTTCCTTATAATTGACTATGCATATCAATACATGTGACTAAACTAATGGTAATATGAGAGCATTTTTTTTTAATGCACACACCCTCACACTCACCCACACCACAGTAGGTACTCAAACCCAAGACCTTTGTGTTGCAACTCATGTGAGTCTACCACTTAAGGGTGTCAATGGGCTGAGCTCCGGCCTAAAAATTTAGAATTTTGAATAGGGACATCTCAACGGCCTGGCCCGAATCAATTCAAAATCCAGGTCGAGACCTACGCCAGGCTGGCCCTTCGACAGTCTTGCTACCACTAGGGCTGAAAGTCGGGCGGGTTGGATCAGGTTGGTGCTTATTCTAGTCCAATCCAAGGTTCCTATAGTTCAACCCTAACCCTAACCCTAACCCAATCCAACCTCGGGTTAAGAATTCTCAACCCAAGCAAGCTCGGTCAAGTGAATACGTGCTAATATTTTTGTTATTACATTAGTCTATTATAATTTCAATGCACGTCTTATATTTTGTACTTATGGTTTTATAAATTAAATATGTATTTATTTATCATTTTAAAAAAAAAAAAAGCTAAAATATAGGACAACTACTCTTTTAAAAGTCATGTTGTGTTGCACGCAATCTATTCGGGAGAGAGAAATCCAGTGTATCTTGTTAACTTGAGTCATTGGAAATAGCGTGGACCAATGAAACCCGACGATGGCACTGGAATTTCATGTGCCTTCAACACAGCCGATCCGCACTCAATTATAATTTATAAGTAACTCATATATCAATCGGGTTCTGGTTGGGTCGGGAGGTTGGTGTTTGTATAGCCCAAGCCCAAAATCAAACCCAATAAATCATGCCCTAGCCCAACCCAATGTCAGGTGGGTCGGGTTGAACCTGCCGGACTTTCGGCCCTAACTACCACTAAGCCATGAGTAAGGACATGGGGTGATATGTAAGTACTTAGAACTACTTGAGAAATTGCTTACACAACATACAAATAATTCAGATTACATTATCCAAATATGTGTAAGATGAATCATGAACTAAAAGTAAGGTGACTATTGGATCGATGGACATTCATTGGACAGTTCAAACTGAAAACTATCCAATGGTCCTACTTCCATAGACAAGTGTCCGCAGATCAGAGGCAAGGAATGCTCAACCATTCTAGTTTTAGAATTGTGAGATAGCGACGATGGGTTCTGCAATTTAGTATGTTTTTAGGTTGAGTGAGTGTATGACAAGTTTACAAGTTCGGAGTGTGGGCATATGAAGCATCATAGATTGCCAGAGTATCAAATATCTCCCTAAATCTTAATGTGTCATAATCACCTTTCTAAGGTTAAGTTGTTCAAATTTAGCTCTTAAGGGTCTATTTGGGAGTGTGGATTTGAAACCCCCTAAATTTGGAAACCCCATAATTTGGAATCTTTCTATTGTGTTTGGTACCCTAGATTCATAATCCCCATCATCCAAGAGTAACTATGCATGGTAGACTTGCTAAGATTTGAATTTAATTGCTAAATCAACTTTAATATCTTTAATTAGGATACACATGTAATGTTTGACGCGATGGTTGTAATAAACTTGTTGAAATATATACTTTGCCCAAACATGATGAAATTCTAAATCTCGGATGGGCCACAAGCAAAGGATCACATCCGAGTGACTAACCAATGATTTTTAACCATTGATTTACATGGACAATGTGAACATTGCATGTTATCTTATTAAAGTAATTATAGTGATGCAGTTGATATTTTGATTGTTTTGAGATATAATTAGTGGACTATACGCCTAATAGATTAGTAGCCTAGTGTCACACATATTACACATGCAACTCTTGGAAGGATTTCATATGCAATTCAAGCTTACACCTTGGATTTCAAACTCCCTTTTTTAAGGGGTTTGAAATTTGAAAGTCTAATTATTTTATCGTGCCAAACATAACGGGGATTTGAAATCCCTCAAATTCCCTCAAATCCATGGTGCCAAACTAATAATTGCAATTTGTTCAATCAGGTGGTTAGGATCAGTTACATATCATTACTTTCATGGTATGACCCAACTAGAGTAGGGCTCACCAGATGAATTGTTCAGATCCCATGCATGTGATATGGAGACGCATTCCACAGTAAATTACCACCATGGTCCCCCACCATTCTAAACTGGTGGTGACTCATCCACGGTATACTAGTATCCGTGGCATACACTTAGATCAATCTGGGCTGTCCAAATTGCAGTATGTTGCGGATTGATCATATCTAAGAATCTTCCCAATCAGAATAATATGGTCAATGTCTGATTCGTCACTACCATTTTTACAGTGAAAAGCACCAAGTTAGAATGTGTTTGTGGATTCTTTTGTCTTGAAAATCATTTCCATGGTAGAAAAGGGTTTATATACGGTTAAGCCCAAATGTAGAGCGGATTTGGGGAGGCATTGATGTGGTAAGACTTGATTAGGGCCTGTTTAGGAGCGTGGATTAGGAACCCCTGGATTTGAAATCCTCTTGTTGTGTTTTGCACCCTAGGGTAGAGGGAGAATCAACTTTAACTCAAAAGTAGCTATTCTTAGTATATTTTCAATGGTTTGAATTTAATTACTAAATTAACTTTAATATCTCTAATTAGTAAACTTATGTAATTTTTGACACAATGGTTGTAATAAGCCCGCTGAAATATAATCTTTGCCAAAAAATGATGAAATTCCAAGTCTCGGATGGGCCACAAACACAAGATCACGTCCGAGTGACTAACCAGCGATTTTTAACCATTGATTTACATGGACAATGTTTGGACAGTGCTGATCATCGTATTAAAGTAATTATAGTGATGCAGTTGATAATCTAATTATTTTAGGATATCATTAGTGGGCCATGTGTCCAACAGATTAATAGTCTAGTGATACACATGTTACACATGCAACTATGGGAGTGGTTTTAGATGTGGACCTTGGATTTGAAAACTCGGATTGAGGGGATTTGAAACCCCATGTTACTTTATGGTGCCAAACAATGCGGGGATTTGAAATCACCTCAAATCCATGGTGTCAAATGACCCCTTAGGCTATATGATGCTGTCAGAAATGAAACTACACGGAAGCTTCCTTGAAAGTTGTTTGGTCTAATATGTATTTGATTGATATTACACGGTGCTAAACCAATCAAATCTCACCATGCCATGGCTTCATTGAATCCACTTTCTCAAATGTTCTATTATCCACCTTTGATCGCCTCACATGTGCCACATGCTAATATATTAAATGAGCCATTATCTATCTTGGATTATACCCCACATTTGCTATTATGCAACATGTGTCACCACCCATCTCTTGTGCATACATGTGTAAAGTATCTTACATACATTGATGCCACCATCCATCTTCTCTTGTGCTTACATGTGCAAAACATCCCATATGCACCAATGTACCACATGTGCCACCATCCATCTTCTCATGTGCCCCACATGTGTTAATGTATTACATGCATGTACTACCACCATCTACATTCCCTTACGTCCCGCATGTACAAAATACCTCACATAGGTCAATTAGTAACATGTGCCATCGTCCATATCCAATCGTTTCAAATATGCCATGTATATCGCTAGAGTCAATGTTCAAAAGTGTTGCCTTTTAGCTTCAGGTGCTCGCGTATCAAATGTGCTAATAAGGACATTGCACCACATGTGCCTTGCTTCAAGTACGTCACATCTATCATGTGCCACATATTCAACTATGTATCTTCAAGTATTCATATATGCTGCTAGCAGCCACCTAGAATTGTTTTTCCCAAAGCTATTTTTGTTTTTTCAAACAACAAATTTAAAAATAGATTCTAAATTTTTAGAAAAATATTATTAAAAATAAGTAACAAAACAATGAATCCTTTACCCTAATTTCTTGGAAAAAAGGTTTTGAAAGAAACACTATTTCTTTAGCCATGCTCTGGATGAATCCAAATAAGTCTTTGATTGAATTTTCCAAACTGATTTTAAAAAAAAAAAAAAAAAAATTTCACCATCCTTTTTAGGATTTTAAGAGTTCTAGAATAAGCAAAGGTAATTATTCGATACTATGGTGGAATACAATGCTTGATATGTTGGTACTAATGTTGCGGCAATACCATGGAGCCCACCTTGATGTATGTATTATATGTCACACTGTAGATCTGTTTTGAAAGATCATTTTAAGGCATGCATGATCTCCAAAATTAAGTAGATCCAAATCTCAAGTGCGCCATACTAAGAGAAACAGCAGTGGTTGAACCCTCCACTGTAAATTTTTATTTATTTTTTTTTTTTTTTAAATTACTTAGGGTCCACTGTAATGTTTATTTGCCATCCAACCAGTTGATTAGGTCACAGAAAACTAGATAAAGGGGAAAAAAAAAAACAAATATTAGTATGTTTTGTCCACAAGAAGCTTTTAGTGGTTAGTCACCATTGTTTCTTACCATATGGTCTACATAAGATTTGGTTCTGCTTCATTTTCAGGCTCATGCCTTAAATGGATCTAGAAAAAGGAATGGACAATGTGGATATTCGATACATACATCAAGGTGGGCCCTACTTTAAGGGCTGGACCATTTTGGGTGAGGCTGGGACGCGGATTGATGCAGCCGGCGCACCTAATCCGCTCCCCCAAAAGTCCCAAAATTAGATTGCATGAGCAAACCTAACCTCTGATTGGTGGACACTCATTTGTTGAAATTGGACCATTGGATATTTCAATTCTAACCATAAATAAATGTCCACCAATACAATAATCAGATAATGAAACAAGTGTAATAAATATAGCTCATGATAAAACTAAACTGGGACCCTTAATTGGGTTAGTTCAATTTGACCTGCATGCAACGCTATTTAACTCTTAATTTTAATTAATTTCTAAGTGCCTGTGTATCATTCCTCACACCCTATTAGAGTACTAAAGTTTTTCATATTATATAAGGTCCCATATCGGACGGTGAGAGCAAAACAAGGAAATAGCTTTCTGTACAAAAGGGAGGAACGAAGTTTGTGGGAACATACTTACCTGGGTGGGGCCCATCTGTGATCAGAAAGGTGGATGACCTAGGGCATCAGCTTCCATTGCACGTTTGGAGGTGGGCTGCCTTACTGTCTCCCCACGTGGGAGAGTGGACGTGGACGTGAAAGGGTATGCGCATGGGCCGAATTGTACGAATCTAATGATGCTTGCATGAGAGACAACATGAAGTGATCTGAGAATTGTACGAATCTAATGGTGCTTGCATGGGAGACAACATGAAGTGATCTGAACCATTCGTCAAAGTGGGGTGGGCTCACTGATAGTGTGATCCTGCCACGTCCAAGTGGGGTGGGCTCACTGATAGTGTGATCTTGCCATGTGCGAATTGTATGAAACTAATGATGCTTACATGAGAGACAACATGAAGTGCGGCCCCTCTTGATGTTTGCATGACATGCCCATAGATTTGGAACATGCTTATAGATTTGGGGCTTGGGTTATAAGATAAATGGATTAATTCATCATATGTTCATCATATGTTCTATTAGTTTGTACGAATCTAATGATGCTTGCATGAGAGACAACATGAAGTGTGGCCCATCTTGATGTTTGCATGACATGTCTATGGATTTGGGGCTTAGGTTATAAGATAAATGAATTAATTCATCATATGTTCTATTAGTTTGAGCTTTTAGATCAAGTGGTTATTCACCATGTTCTACTAGTTTGAGTTTTTAAAGTAAGTTGTTATTCACCATATTTTATTAGTTTGAGCTTTTAGAGCAAATGATTAATTATTCTGCATTAAATTTGTAACTTATTTTCATTTTGACTGGATTATTCAACCATCCCAATGTGGCACACCTTTCTGAATGAATTGGATGGCATATACAAAACTCGGTGGGACCAACATCGAATTTGGAAGGTTTTCAATGTTGGTCATCCCATCCCCACACATGGGAGTTTATATGATGAACGGAATGGATGTCATGAACACATCAAGGTAGCCCCCACACATAAAGAAAGATGAACACATCAAGGTAGTCCCCACACAAAAAGAATGATAGTATAAATGGAACAGATGTCATGCACACATCAAGGTAGTCCCCACACATAAAGAAAGATTGTATAAATGGGACGCAGCTTTGGTAAATCCCTACTCTGGAGCCCACCTTGATATATGTGTCTTATATCCACGGGCTTACCTTGTCTTATATTAGCCAATTTCCCCGGATCATTTTTGTGTAAGAGTCTCTCAACGCCGCCGGGGGTTGACTTTTGCTCCCAACACAGTGAGGAGAGGAAGGATGCTCCTTTTAGGATATGGTGCAATGTATTTATGACTTAAGTTGGCTATTTACTCATTTTTTAAAATGTGCAATTCATTAAAGGCTCGTCTGAAAGATGTGTCTAGAAATTTGAGTGGCCACTTATCCATCCAATCCATGGTAGGCTAAGGTCTATGAAATTGCCTCAAGGCAAGAAGAGCATGAAATCTCCTAATCTAAATGACTCCGATGATGGCCCTCAATTGCAATTCTCAGTAAAGGCGTCGGTGACAAAAGATGAAGGGGTTAAGTAACCTATCTGGTTGCACTGGGTGCCATCTTTATTTAAAGAAGTATACAACTTTCAAGTAAATTTAATTATACATCTAGTCATACTTCACAGTCTTTTTAGAAAACCGAGCGGCATGAAAGAGATGAAAGAGATGAAATCATGGCCTAGCTTCATAGAGTCCAGCAACTCTAGGTTGGCAAACATAGAAAATTAAATAGGACATAAAATAAAATATAAATAAGACTATAAAGGACGATATTAATATGTCCGGAATGTCTGAAATTAAATGTGTTTCAAGTTTAAGGCGAAGTTTTTAATGGCATGCATTCGACCACAATCATTCCCTATCGTGTGGTCTACTTGAGATTTGACCTGCCTCAATTTTAAGAGAATGCGCAAAAACAAGCTAGCAAAATGAATAGACGGCATGAATAAAATACATACATCTTAGTTGGGTTGTCAGAGCACCGTTTAGTAACCGTTTAGTAACGAGTTATTATTGGCAAATGTTACTTGTATTAGGGAGGAATGTATTTGTTGTGAATTAGATAAAACATGTAAAAATGTACTTTTTAAAATCATAGTAAAATTGTATCATTTTGCACTTGTTGTCGTCCCTTGATGGTGGACTCTCTAGAGTTTCAACACGTGATTGCGGGTTCAAGCACCCCTTGTGGTTCAAGAGTGTGTGGAGTAGGTGTGCATGAGTATGTGGAGTATGAGGTTAAGTGTAAAAAATAAATGTGTCATTCCATGTCAATGAATTTTAATTACGACAAATTCACAAGTCACAATCATCATTCTCTCTTCAAAATAGAGGCTACCAAACATAAATTGGTAATTTTGGTTACCAAATTGTCGTGGATTTTCATATAATTGCCTATGCATATCAAATACAAGTGACTAGACAAGAGTGTAACGGTGATATGCCGGTTTTTATTTTTAACGAACACACCCTCACACTCACACACACCACAGTAGGCACTCGAAGTCACGACCTTAGTGTTGAAACTTTTGTGAGTCTACCACATTAAGAGTGTTAGCGGGCTGGGCTCAGGCCTAAAATATCATAATTTTGAATTGGGTCAGCCCGACAGCTTAGCCCGAATCATTTCAAAATCTAGGGCAAGACCTACTCCAAGCCAGCTCACTGACATGCTTATTACCACTAAGTCATGAGTTAGGACCTGGTGTGATACGAAGGCACTTAGAACTACTTAAGAAATTGTTTACATGGCATACAAATAATTCAAATTAAATTGTCCAAATATGGGTAAGATGAATCATGAACCAAAAGTTATGATTATTACATTAGGTGACTATTGGATCGATGGACATTCATTAGATGGTTCAAACTGAAAAGTATCCAATGGTCCTACTTACAAAGACAAATGTCCGCAAATCAGAGGTAAGGAATGCTCAACCATTCTGATTTTAGGATTGTGAGCTAGTGACAATCGGTTATGTAATTTAGTCTATTTTAGGTTGAGTGGGTGTATGACAATTTTACAAGTTAGGACTGCGGCCATATGAAGCATTATAGATTGCCAAAGTATCAAATATCTCCCTAAATATATCTATAGGGGTTTGAATTTAATTACTAAATCAACTTTAATGACTCTAATTAGTGTATGTATCTAATGTTTGACACAATGGTTGTAAGAAGCCCATTGAAATATATACTTTGCCCAAAAATGATGAAATTCCAAGTCAGGTGGGCCACAAGTAAAGGATCACATCCAAATAACTAACCAACGATTTCCAACCGTTGATTTACATCGACAATGTTTGGACAATGTATATTATACTATGAAAGTAATTATAGTGATGCAGTTTTAGGACATCGCCAATGGTCCATGTACCCAATATATTAGTAGCCTAGTGACACACATGTTACACATGCAACTCTTTGAAGGATTTTAGATGTAATAACATCTTCCACCTTAGATTTCAAACCCCCTCTATGAGGGGATTTGAAATTCTTTGGATTTGAAACCCCATTTACTTTAGGGGGCGTTAATTTGGTACCATAGATTTAAGAGGATTTGAGAGGATTTTAAATCCCCTAGTTGTTTAGCACCATAAAATAAATGGGATTTTTAAATCCAGGGGGTTTCAACTACCCCATGAAAGCTTGGATTACATCCAAAATCTTTTCAAGAGTTGCATGTGTAACATGTGTGTCACTAGACTATTAACCTACTGGGCACATGACCCAATAATAATATCCCAAAACAATTAGATTATCAATTGCATAACTATAATTACTTTAATATGATGATCAATGTTGTCTAAACATTGTCCATGTAAATCAATGGTTAAAATTCATTGGTTAGTCACTCGAACATGTTCCTGTGCTTCTGGCCCATCCAAGACTTGAAATTTTATCATTTTCTGCAAAGGTATATATTTCAGCGGGCTTATTAGAACCATTGTATCAAACATAACATACTTTCACTAACTAGATGAGTTAAAGTTGATTTAATAATTAAATTCAAACCCCTTTAAATACACCATCTATAGCTACTTTTGGATTAAAGTTGATTCCGAATCCAGGGTGCTAAACACAATAGGAGGATTTCAAATCCAGGGGGCTCCAAATCCACGCCCCCAAACGGGCCCTTATGGTGCCAAACATATCAGGGAATTTTAAATCCCTTCAAATCCCCCTAAATCCATGGTGCCAAATGACCCCTAATGATTGTAGTTTGTTCAATCAAGTAGTTAGGATTACTTACACATTGCGACTTTCATGGTATGACCCATCTAGAGTAGGGCCCACCAGATGAATTGTTGAGATCCCATGCATGTGATACGGAGACGCATTCCACAATAAATTACCACCATGGTTCCCCACCATTTTTAAGTGGTGGTGACTCATCCACGGTGTATTGGTATCCGTGGCATACACTAAGATCAATCTGGACTGTCCGAATTGCAGGACATTGCAGATTGATCATATCTAAGAATCTTCCCAATCAGAACGATCAGACCCATCCAATTGGTGGCTATAGAATTGACGGCTGGAATAATATGGTCAATGGCTGAGTTGTTACTAAGATTTTTACAGCAAAAAGTACCAAGTTAGAATGTGTTTGTGGATTCTTTTGTCCTGAAAAGCATTTCCTCAGAAGAAAAGGGAAATATAAACGGTTAAGCCCAAATGTAGGTAATTTTAGTTAGGCCAGGTGTTGCTGTCAGAAATAGGACCATACAAAATCATGCTTGAAAGTGGTTTGGTCGAGTATGTATTTGATTGATATTACACAGGGCCTGGACCAATCAAATCTCACCATGCCAGGGCCTTACTTTCTCAAATGTTCCATTATCCACCTTTGATTGCCTCCCATGTGCCACATGCCAATGTATTAAAATAGCCATTGTCCATCTTTAGTTATACCCCACACATGCTGTTATACAACATGTGTCACCTCCCATCTCTTGTGCTTACATGTGTAAAGTATCGCACATATGTTGATGTGCCACATATGCCACCATCCATCTCTTGTGCTTACATGTGTAAAACATCTCACATGCGTTGATGTACCATATATGCCATCATCCATCTTCTCATGTTCCCCACGTGTTAATGTATTACATGCATGTACCGTCTATCTTCTCTTACGTTTCGTATGTACAAAACACCTCACATGGGTCTATTAGTCATATATGCCATTGTCCATATTCAATGGCTTCAAATATGCCATGTGTACCACTAAAGTCAATGTGCAAAAGTGCTAGCTTTTAAGTTCAAGTGCTCACATATCAAATGTGCTAATAAAAACATTGCATCACATGTGCCGCCATGCAATTTCAAGTACCTCACGTGCACCACGTGTGCTATACGATCTAGCTTCAAGCACTCACTGATGCATGAACATATGATGACATAACCCTAAATGCATGTGTAATCAGATTAAAAAATATTCAAATAAATACACCAATTAACTAACCATTTTCAATTAAAGGGATTAGATAAATCTTAACACAATGATGGGGTTATTCCGTCAAGATCATGCCCCTTAGTATAAGATCACGTAAACAGTAAAAATGAAGGACTAGGATATGAGGATATCTCAAATCTAGCATAAATCAGTTCACGGTTAAGTTTGGATCTGATTATACTGACTAATTATTCCTCTTTTTCGTTCAAACTAAAAAGAGGTTACTAGAGAGGAATGACGGGATTGAAGAACGAAAGATTCGATATGAAAAAAATATAAGTCCTTTTGTCGTAAAAAAAAAAGAAAGAAAAAAAGATGATTCTTACATTTTCTTACACGTCGAAGATCTAGAAAGAAGGAAACATGTAATCGACGTGAAATCCTCAACACTTAAGGGTCAATCCTGAAACCCTAATCTCTTAAATAAAGAGGAAGAAAAATAAGCAAATTTTTATTTATTCAATGATAATGAAAATAGAGTTTCTCACAACGTATATATAATGTATGGAAAAATTAAAAGTACACTAAAGCTCTTGAAAATAAGAAAAATAACAAAAAGACGAAAAATAAATAAAGTTGCAATAAAACTCCTGAAACAAGAAAAAGAACAAAAAAAAGTATAAAACTAAAACAGTCGTGTGGTAGGGTATGAAATCCGACCCATGAATCTATGATCAAGGTGAACACCCATGTGGTAGGATGTGACATCCGACCCATGAATTTATGCTTAGGGTTTGGTCATACCACTTCTGCACTTGTAGCGCGTCAGAAAGCGGGTCCGATGGACCCATCATCCATCTACATCAACTCATCCGCTCTGGTACTCTGTCGACAACGCTTTCTCCTCTGGTACACTCTAAAGGATGCACCATTGATGTCTGCATCACCCACATATCTTGTGTATGCCACATGTTCAATTATTTATCTTCAAGCATTCACATGTGCTAATCTGGCATATGCTAACAGCCGCTTAGAATTGTTTTTCCCAGGACCATCTTTGTTTTTTCAAACAACAAATTCAAAAATATATTCTAAATTTCTAGAAAAAAAAATATATTATTGAAAAATAAGTAACAAAACAACGATTCTTTTCCCCTAATTTCTTGGAAATAAGGTTCCAAAGAAATTGTTTCTTTAGCTATGCTTTCATGAATCCAATTCCAAATAAGCCCTTGAAAGATTTTTCCAAACTGAATTTTATTTTTTCTTTAAATTAACCATCCTTTTTAGGATTTTAAGAGATCCAGAACAAGCAAAGGTAATTATTTGATACTCTCGGTGGAATACAATGCTTGATATGTTAGTATTAATGGCGCGGCCCTTACCGTGCAGCCCACCTTGATGTATGTATTATATATCACATTGTATATCTGTTTTGAAAGATCATTTTAAGGCATGATCTCCAAAATTAAGCAGATCCAAATCTCAAGTGGGCCATACTATGAGAAATAGTGGTGGTTGAATCCTCCACCATAAAAAATTACCTAGGGCCTTTCATAATGTTAATTCGCCATTTACCATCCAACTTATTGATAAGGTCATAGAAAACTAAAAGAAACATAGAAAATAAAAACATATATCAGCTTGATCCAAAACTTTTATAGTTCACAAGAAGGTTTCAGTAGTCGATCATCACTGTTTCCTACTATATGGTCCACATGAGATTTGGATCTGCTTCATTTTTAAGCTCATGCCCTAAAAGAATATGAAAAAAGGAATGGACAGTGTAGATATACAATAAATACATCAAGGGGCCCCACTGTAATGGCTGCACCATCTTGGGTTACGCCGGCGCACCTAATCCACTCCCTTAACTCAAAGCCCCAAAATCAGATTGCATCAGCAAACCTAACCTCTGATTGGTGGACACTTGTTTGTTGAAATTGGACCGTTGGATATTTCAATTCTAACAGTAAATAAAAATCCATCAATCCAATAATCAGGTAATGAAACAGGTGTAATAAATAGCTCATGAAAAAACTAAACTGGGACCCATAATTGGGTTAGTTCAATTTGACCTGTATGCAACGTATTCAATTCTTATTTAATTTCTAAGTGCCTGTGTATCATTCCTCACACTCTCCCAGAGTATTAAAGTTTTTCATATTATAATAAAAGGTCCCATATCGGACGGTGAGAACAAAACAAGGGAATAGCTTTCTGTACAAAAGTGAGGAACGAAACTTGTTAAAGCATACTTACCTGGGCGGGGTCTATCTGTGATCAGGAAGGTGGATGGCCTAGGGCAGCTGCTTCCATTGCACGTTTGGAGGTAGGCTGCCTTACCGTCTCCCTAAGTGGGAGAGTGGACGTCAGAATTTGTGATAGAGAGGGTACGCGCATGCGCGGCCCTTACCATTGCTAATAAATCTAAGCGTTTTGTATTTACCCCTTACCATTACTAATAAATCTAAACCTTTTATATTGAAGATCTGAACCATTTGTTAAAGTGGCCCTCACTAATAGTGTCGTTCACTTGGGAAGAAGCTTTTAAGTGTAAGAATGTGTTTGAGGGTTTTAAGTGTCATTAAGCATTTGTGGTGGTGGGAGGATGCTACTTTTAGGATGGTGCAATGTATTTATGACTTGCCTATTTACTCATTTTCTTTATTGTGCAGTTCATGGAAGCAAGCTTGATCGAATCCAGTTGCCTTGAGGCAGGGAGAACATGAAATCTCCTTTATCTAAATGAGAGTCAGGTAGAACATGAAATCTCCTTATCTAAATGACTCTGATGATGGGCCTGTCAGTGACAGAAGATGAAGGGTTTACCTAATTCTCAGTGATAGAAGATGAAGGGGTTACCGCAATTCTTAGTAAAAGGGTCGGTGACGGAAGATGAAGGGGTTAGGTAACATCTTGCTCGCACTAGGTGCCATCTTTATTTTAGGAGGTATACAACTTTCAAGGAAATTTAATTATACAGTAACATTATACATTTAGTCATACCTCATGGTCTTTTAAGAAAACTTAGCAAGATGAAATAGAAGAAATCATGGCCTAGCTTTATGGAGTCAAGCAACTCTAGGTTGGCAAACATAATAAATAAAATAGGGCATAAAACAGAAAAACTAAGACTATGGAGGATGATAATAATATGTTTGGAATGTCTGAAATTAAATGTGTTTTGAGTTTGATTTAGACGTGAGGAAGAATGAAAATCGGAAGCTGTTTTTATTTAAAATGGATGGTCAGACGTCCATGATTTTGACTCTACTCCTGATTTGGCTAGCTTCTTCGGATGAGTTGATTTTTTAAGAGCTGGTGCTTTGAGGCAAGCAAGACATCGGCGTTGAATGGGCTTTCTCAAAAAAGGAGAACCCTATTTCTCCAGCTCACCCTCTCTTCCTCTCTTCCTCTGTAGATTATTGGAGTCGAATTTATAGAGTAACATTGTCAGCTTGTGGTGGGCCGACAGTGGACGCCTGTCATTTTTCGTCACTGCAAAGATTTGTAAGAGGGAATTTACATCTTGGGTTGGTGAAAAGAAAGCCAGGCTGTTATCAGTGTGGGATGGACCAACAATATGTTTTCCTTATTTCTTTCGCTCAAGCGGTGTTCCACAACATTCTTCTCCTCTCTTGGGTCCGTTTTCTGTCTAAATCCAAGTTTACAAGGTCTGCGAAAGATTGATCTACACTATGCATTGCCTTTAGGAGGGATCTAGGTTGTATTCTTTATTTTTCTGTCGGCTTCTAATACTTTTTGCGTAACTAGGTGCAGTTTTATCAAAGCAATGCATGGGTCTGAGTTCAAGTGGATGCGAATTGTTGGCTTCAATTCCACGTTCTAGGGTTGGTAATCTCCCAATTTGGTCCAATAACTGTACTCATGATGCACCAAAGGTTCTATCTCTTGGTCTTACTAGCATTCAGTGGTTGTTTACATCCCGTTTGGCACCTTGGATTTGGTGATAAAATGGTGAATTTCAAATCCAAATAGATGCTCTTTGCGTTTGGAAACTTGGATTTCGAGGTAATTGAAATAAGAGGTATTTATAATTTACCTTTTTGGTGTGTTTTGAAATCTCAACAAAATGTTAAGACTCCAGTGTAGTTTAAAGTAAATGCCTTTCTTGCTTCTTTTTTTTAAGGACAAAAGAGTCACACATGTAACAATTATGTATTTAGTCTAATAATCCATTATACATATGGCATGTTAATGATACTCTAAAATAATTTAATTATCAATTGCAACACTAAAATTACATTAATAGAATGATACGAGCCATCCAAACATTGGACATCTAAATGGACACCCAAAAATGTTGGTGAGTCACATGTTGTGATCATTGCATTTGTAGCTCACTCAAGGCTCAAAATTTCTTCTTTTTTGGCTAAAATATAATTTTAATGGGCTTGTTACAATCATTTTATCAAAGATGTGAAAGTTAATTTAGTTAATCTAAGTTTGGTGAATATACCGAAGAATTCCAATGCCCTCTAAATACAAGTTCTCAAATATAAGATTTGAATTTTAGTGCATTCCACTAAACACAGATGAGGATTCAGAATCACATTAATTCAAATGTAATTGTGATTTGGATTTTTAATGTATTTCAAATCTAAACTCTCGAACTAGCCCTTAGGGATGGAGGGACAGTTTTATCGAAGTACGGCCAACGGTTAAAGAGTAACATTTTGTGATTTAAGTGGGTGCCTAAAGAGTCCAAAAATACAGAACGTTCAAATCTTGGGTGGAAATGGATGGACTGCGGGGATATAATACGCATACATGACGGTGGCCCCACAGTCAAGGATCCACCCAAGCCAGGTTCGTATGAACGACAAGTGATCACTTACAGGCGACGAAATGACAACTTGTGTCACGTACCACTTGTGTAGGATGGAACTGTCTGCCCCAACTGATGAGCTGACCAACCTGATTTGTATGCATTTATGGGGCCCATGGTTCGACACTAGTAGCATGTTCAAGGGAAAGATGGTCCCACCATGATGTATGCCTTTTATCTACCCCAGGTCATTTTAGGGCATGAGTCCATAAATAAGGCAGATACACATCTTAGGTAAACAACACCGTAGGAAACAGTGGTCATTGGACGTTCACCATTAAAAACTTCTTGGCCATAGAAGTTTTGATAAAGATTATATTTGTAATTTTACTTTATCCAGGTCGGTGAGACCTAATCAACGGATTGGATCGCAAATAAACCGGCGTGGACTGGGTAATACCCTCACTAGGACTTAGCTGGAGAAGAAGGGTCCTGTCAGTGCCTCTGTCGGGCCACCATGATATGTGTTTTATATAAGCCGTCCGTCCATTTTGAAAGTTTATTTTAGGGCATGAGTCCAAAAAGGAAGCAGATTTAAGTCTTGAGTAGACCACACCACTGGAAGTAGTGTTGACAATGACCACCATCGATTATGTTTATTTGCCATCCAACTAGTTTATGGTGTCCTATAGACCTCCATGAAGGGAACATATAAATATATGGGCTTGATCCAAAACTTCCATGGCCCAAAAGGTTTTTAGCAGTAGGCATATTTCTGGTGGGAGCATTTGATCTACCCCAGCTCATCACCTGAAATGATTTGTCAGAATAAATAGACTGCATGGATAAAACACAGACATCATAGTGGGCCCCATGGAACTCAACTCTCAGTCTCTGGTCAGGTCCTGGTAGGGTACTAACCAATCCCCGCCCTAATAAACATTAGGGTACGCACTAGGAAGGTTTTAATGGTAGGTATTCAATCACCATTTTTCCTGTGGTGTACTCGACCCAAGATTTGGATCTGACTCATTTTTTGGCTGATGCACTAAAATGATCTGAAAAAGTAGATGGACAGCATGGATGAAACACATACATCATAGCGGGGCCAACAGAGCACCCAATTTGGGCAGCGCTGAGAGCTTGCACCAGCTATGGCTAGTGACCACCATTTTATAAATTGTGCAAAACTAACATTGTAGCAGGCCACACAGGATGATCACCAGTCATTACCATCAAGCTCGTCCATTTATTCGGTGGACCAACGTGGTCAAAATCGGAAGAAAACCAACCGAGTGATTGGCTAGACCATCCAAAAATGCCACCACAGAATACTAATCACCAAATATTCAGAAAAATCACGGGTGGGAATCTTCCCACATTTCAAGATGGATTTCTGAAATTTTCAAATTTTGAAATTGCTACACATACGCCCTATTTTCGTGCTAAGTCCCACCTGATGAACGGCTCACATGCTTTCATGGCCATAGCCCATCTTTATACTCAACATAACCGCAAAACACTTGCAATCCAATGGTCAGGATCATCTTTCCAGCCAAGCAATGATATAAAGATGAGTTATGGACCTATACTTCAAACATCCAATGATTCCAAACGAAATTGGGCCACACCATAGATGGCCAGTTGACCAAAATCCTCAGATATGAAGATCCTCCTAGCTGAATGCTGTTTGGCCTATTTTCTACACTGAATGTGAACCATTCCTGTACATGGGCCAGCTATTGAAGGAATAAGATTCCTCCAATTTTATAGGATTTTGTGCATGGGCCATCCCCTGTGGGGCCCACTTTGTACAAACTGAAAACCCAAAGTGCAACATCAAAAGGATTTACTGTATAGGAATACATACTCTTCACATATAAAGGATTTGCTGAACTTTCCAACAACAACGCAAAAAAAGAAGAAGAAGAAGAAGAAAAGAGAAACAAAATGGCTTTACACACTCTTCACTCACAGGAGCAAGCAGCCATGCCTCCTCTCTCCTATTTACAAACCACCCATCAGCTCCAATGTGCGATTTTGTGATCCTCGGGACGAGACGATATGCGCTGCATCCTCAACCCTTGAATTCATCCAACTGGTGCCTGCTGATTGGTGATCCATACTGTTCGATCTAATGGGCGATTGCATGGATGGTTGATTCCCCAGAATACAGAGAATTCATGTATTTCCTTCTTAACTATCATTCCATCTGGGAGAGGTTTCAGGAATAGCTTGGATCCAATACAAAGTTTTGTATGTGCAATGTGTCAAAGTGCATCTAAGCATGTTTAAGTGTGTCTCGGTGCAGTCTAAATGCGTCAATGTGCATTTCAATGTTTGTTAAGTTCATGCAGGTGCAGATTGTACCTGTTTAAAGCTTAGTATTGGATCTGGGCTCTTTCAGGAATCATCCATCCAGGTTGGACCCCACCGTATCAACAGTGTGAATCATCAAACCACAGGGCCCATTTGTGTAAACTCGCGGCTGGAGGATACTTTGCATATCAGCTCACGGTTCACTCGCCTCCCACCACACCATTGCTCACAGTAGCACCAACTTTAGCCACACCCTGCAACTCCATGGGTGAGCTTGTTATACTACCGACAGACCCGTGTGTTTGTGAACTCAGCTGCGGACTCCCTGGGCCCACCCAGCCACTACCCGCGTTCATCTGCTGCTGAGACCCTGCCCCAGAGCACAGTTGCTGCGGGCTCATTGGCACCTGTTGGCCCATTTGTTGTGAACTCGTATGAACCATCGGCGAACCCACCTGCTCAGGCAAGCCGCTCACTTGTGGGCTCATCGGTGAGCCTGTCTGCTGCAGCTCCTGCAATTGCTGCTGCTGATTGTTCATAAAAGGGTTCGTGGAAGGAAACTTTGGGAAGCCCATAGACACCATATCCCCATGTTGTGAGTGGGGCATCCCACCCCTGCCAAGCGTCTGATTCATCGACATAGACCCGCCATGCATTATCCCACTTCCAGCCATTCCGCCAACACCGTCAATCGAGTTTCGGATCAGCCCTCCACTCAGCATTCCCCTTCCCCGTGGCTGCTGCAACTGCATCTTTGCCAACGTCACAGCCTGAGCGTGGGATATCCCTCCAGCCCGGAGTTGCTGACTCAAGTTGCCAATACTGGAAACGCGGTTGAGATTACTAATCTGGCCCAGGTTGCTCAGGCCGGGGACATGTCCCCCCATGGACGCTGACATGGACCCGCCCAAACCACCCATGCCCACTACATTGCTCGTGGAGCCAAGGCCCACCATGTTCCCGAGCCCCTGAGAACTGCCCATGGATTGCATCATGCCCATGTTGCCTGCACCCACAGTGGGCCCGAGTCCTGCAACCATCATTTTCCTCTGCTGGTGAAGCTGCGACTGTCGTTGCTGCAACTGAAACTGCAGATGAGCCTGACTGCTAACCACTTGATTACCCATCTGGAGGTTTGTACTACTGCCCAACAAATTGTTCCCGACAAGCGGCAATGATCTCTGAATGTGAGGGTGCTGCTGCTTATGCATTGCAGCGAGTTGGACAGCGGAGTCCAGCTGTAGTGGTCTCGATAGATAGCTGGATGACATCTGTAAAGCATGGAGATTGTTGCGCGATAGCATGCGGACCCCAGCTACAATATTCTGCGGCGAGAATTGCTGTAGGCTCTGGGTTGAGATGCTGCTGCTCATGGGATTAACTGCATTCATGGACTGGCCTGAAATGGCTGTTGGGTAAGGTAGCTCAGGTGGCCTACCCCACGGTTCCCCGGGAAAGGCAGGTTGGTTACTGGATGCGCCATCATTGCAGGTTGAATAAGGTTGGACTTGATCATTGGTAAGTTGGTACCGGTTGCGCACCATCTATACATCGAGATTATTGCATGACAACACAGGAACGAAATTTCAATCTACTCTCTACAATCAGAAAACAATGTAGCAAACCTACCAGGGAAGCAAACTGAGCGGCGAGCAAGTCTGCATAATGCTGAAAACAAAATATATGCTGCATGAAAACATTGTCCAAGTAGAAGTGGAGATGAGCTCATTCCATGCGTGTCGATCCTAGCCAAGGATCCCCTCTACCCACACAGCCAGATTTTGCAAAGCTGGCACATGCATGGATGAACGGAACATCTGAGCCCTCTATACTGTGGGGCCCCACCATTGTGACAAATATCACAATAATTTCAAAATCTCTGCAGTTGTTAATATTTCGCTATTTTATCCCAAAATTATCATGTTTTAACTAATAAATATTTAAAAGTTCAAATAAACATTTACTTGTTATATGCATTTTATTTTAAAAATTATATATTACTTTCTAAAATAATATAAGTTCTTAAATATTTTTATTTACAGAGATTTTTCCAATAATATCTCAAGAAAAACATCAAAATCTGAAAAGCTCCTGAGAAATTGCTGACAACAAGATTTGTCAATGTGGACCCCACAATGTTGATGCTGTGGCCCAAAAAATATGATGGTCTGCTCGTCAGGTGGACCAGTTTATGAAACAAATGGTCACTGAGGACCACACATCCATAGCTGCCCATATGTTTTGATACTGTGCCCACCACCCGACAAGCGGACCGCCCAACTCTTGGGCCACAACATGTACATGGTGGGAACCACAGTCTGGATCCACATGCAATGAAGTACATAGATGGGGCTGGGAACTACACGCGTGGAATTAGCAAACCTCAGAGAAGTATTAGAAACTTGCTATGATTAACCGGAACTCACAGTGTTGGGCAGCTTTGGTAGGTCATACTGAGAAATTGCAAAAACATCACTCTCCTCTTCACCTTTATAAATAATCTGCGCTTCTACCAAGTGGTCTTTGGGGTGCTCTGACATTACTAGCTTGCACTGAGACTCACGAACAATGACAGACATACCATTTCCTGCGGTTTCAGAAGACATCAGCTAAAAAGGGTCACTTCAGCTGTGATCAGGCAATATGACTGTCCACAGAACTTACCTTGATAAGCACGTCGTGGGCGGATGAAACTCAGAACTCTGGTCTTGCAGGCATTGATGCTCCCTCCAATGAGTGACTTGGACATTGGCATTGTATTTATGGTGTCTCTGGATCCATCAGTGTCCTCAGACTGGGAGAGCTGGAAAGCAAGCAGCTGAGGGTCGTGCAAGAACGGCTTCCTTTCAGGAGACTCATTAACTTTGCAATCTTTGTAATTGAGGCGGTACCTGAAATGAAGTAACTTGCAATGTTGCAATTGAACTTCACAAGATGAGAAGCCATCTGATAGTGATATTTTGGCACTATGACATGCAAATGGTCACCATATGCATGGCATGCACGTAACTCGATCAAAATGATCCAAATGACAGACCACATTGAATATAGGACACAACCCCAGAATAAGATTAGATCAGATGATACTAACCCATGGTTATTGAACTTCTATTCTGTTGAATTGGACCATCAATTTCTTATTTTATATCATACAACAGTTGGGTAGAAGGTTGTACAGAAGCATTCCAGTGTTTTCAGTTTGTATAAGTGGCCCACATGGACCAGTTATCCAAACCCTTTATATGATGGGCCACCCGATGGATGGCCCATGCCCTAAAATTCTCTAGATTGAGAGATCTTAGCGGTACACTATTTGACCTTTTCTCTTGGTTGAATGCGACCCATTCTTGTGTTTTGGCATGGGCACAGTACAATACCTCTTAATTTTCACTGTCCATTTGATGCCCGCCAAGTGGAAAGTTAGGATCATCCAATCAGTTTGATTTTTGGATTACGACCTATCTATGGGTGGGCCCAGAATATTGATGGCTGTATGGTGGCTGTGAATGAGAATTAGGGCTGTCAAAGGGCCAGGCTTCGGGCCCACATTTTGAACGGTTCAGGCTGGGCCTATTCAAAATTTTGCATTTGCTAGGTCCAAGCCCAGCCCATTGACAACCCTAATGAGCTTCCTCCTTGCTAGATTGTAAAGATACAGTGGTTGAAAAACCTCACAACAATTTGAAACACACCTCTGTGTCAGCATTTCAATCTTGAAGAACCTGCTGAGAACTGGATCGCCCTTAGATCCAGAAGGAAGTGGTACGGATGAGGTCCCAACTGGAGGGCTGTTTGCATTGAACGGAGCATTAACATTACTCACGCTCACAGGAGATCCGACTCCACTCATACTCGGCGTTTTAGGGAGCGAGTTAGATTTCCTCTTCGTTGATAGTGAGGCCTGATTCTCCCGCAAAGAATCATTGTGGCCAGAGTTTACAGAAGCAGTTCCAAGGGCAGCGCCTGACACTGATGCTGCTTTCTCCTTGTGCGATCCAATAGCAGAAGCTGACTGGCTTGTGCTGTAGGGAGCTCCCAAAGAGAAGCTAGAAATTTTCCCCGATCTTGTAGGTGCTACCAGGGACTGGGTGGGCCCCACAGAAGACACCCAGGGACTCTGTGCCGATTTCCTTTTCTGAGAAGCATCGTCCCTTTTCATATCCTTCTCGACAGGCAGACCAGGATTGTACAATTGAATTGGGGGTGGGAACTGAGCTCGCACGAGCGGCGATTGACGCTGCAGATGATTAGATTGATCGCTTCTGATACCCATTGTCTGATGACCAGCTATATTCTCAACCTGTGGTTTTTCTAGCTTGGTGGTCTCGATCAGCTCATCTTTCACACAATATTGTGGGCCCCTTGGGTCTAAATAAGAGGGTGTCCCTGTGTCCAGCTTCAGATCCCCTTCTAGAACTGCCTGCTGGCTGTCATTCGTCAAAGCTTGGGGATGCTTCGGGCCCGCAAATCTTGCACGTTGGACTCTTCCAGCCTCCAGTCGGAGCGGTAACATGTTGTTCTTCCACTGGAGATCAGCTCCAATGGCACCTACTTGACCCCCATTGAGCTGCTGTTGAACCAAGTCGAGCTGCTCCTGTTTTGGTTTCTTGAACATTGTAGATTTGGGACTGAGCTGTGCTTCACATATGTCCCTCTTTCTGACGGAAGTACTGGGATTTCTCGGGTCACTATAGGAGTCAATAAGATCTTGTTCAGGAATCACCGGCGTTGCAGGAACCAATCTAGAGCAATTGACTGTCGATTGATAGTTTGGATCTGATGCCATTGGTGGGCCATGCCTTAAAACCTCTGGCCCAAATTTGTTCTGTTGTATGTTCGAGATATGCATGGCACATGATGGAACTGATCCATCAACCACAAGACGTGCATGGGATCTTGGATTCTTGATCACCCCAGTCCTTGAGATATTCTGTGTAGAGGATAGATTGATAGACATGAGGTTAGTTTCTGGTACATCACTCTGCTTTTTCTTATATCTCCATCCGCGGATTCCCAAATTGAGCTGCAACAGGAGCCAGAAATTAACAAAACAGAATGTCTTGCTGCCTGGAAAGATCTTTAGATTTTGATTTTCTAGCATTGCAAACACTTTTTGCAAGACTCTACTGCCTGATCCAGACTGTTCATCTAGCAAGTCCCACCATCTATGTGCCATGTGGCAAAAATCCAACTGATCGGAGATATTCACTGCTCATGCAAAGGACGATTAAAAGTACCAGTCCACATGGTTTCAAAGATCTTCATCATCCATGCAAAGGGTGCCTAGAAATACAAGTCCACATTTCAATGCCTTTCTATGGACGGTGAAGATCGCTGATCAATGGGATCTTTGCCAATTGGCCCATCCATGGTGGGATGGTTATGTGGTGAGGCGCAATGGTTGGTTGAGCAACATATGGCAAACAATGTTTACCAAATTTCCTGCATGAGAGAATCCATACCTTTTTTGAACCAGTAGTTCTACAAAGTCGGTCCAACAATGGGATTGGATCCAAACAAAGCTCTGGTTGCATGGCCTTGAGAATTCGGGATTCAACTTCCTGAAAACACAAATCGTCATAAGAAGAATGAGCGTTCATACTTGAGCTAAAGAGAAAAGAATCATACATTTTAGGCTTACCAGTTGAGCATACTGACCAATAGATCGCTGTAGGTCCATGAATCATCAGAGATTGATGACATATCCTTGACAACATTTTCTGTGCACATGCGCAGACGCACTTTCTGAACAATTGGAAATTTATTCCCAGAAGAAATGTCACTTCCTGATTTAGGCATGCAATTTCGGTAATCCCACACCTGCATAGAGAATTTACCATTCATTCAACTTGCATATGATACATAATGGTAGTAGTTGTTGTAAACACCACATACCTTCAGATGAATCAGTGAGAGAAATGCTATATAGGTACCTCTTGTGGAAGCTATTGAGGCTTGTGAGCCTTGTGGGACATGGATACTCACCAGTCTCCTTCATCTCTACCATACGTGTGGGCATGTATCTAGGGATGGCAGCTGGAACCATCTACTGAAGTAGAACGGGTTTCTTAATATGAGGACTGAACGCCCTCCACTGATGTGCACCCAAAGAGGACTGTTATATGTTAACGAGGGGCTGCTTGAGGTGCTAAAGGAAGGGTGGAATGAAAGGCTTGAAGGAGGCTGTTGGAGAGGGTAAAGGAAGCATGGAATGAAGGGGGTTAAAGAAGGGCTACTGGAGGTGGTAAGGGAATGATGGAATGAAGGGCTTAAAGGGGTGATAGGGGCAGGTTTTGGAGAAGGTTTTAGGGGTTGAAGGTTTGATTAGTAACTTATGAGAGGTAAAACTGAACAAGAAAACAATAAGTATAGAAGAAAGAAAGTAAGAAGAGTGGAGGATGTACCTTAAGAGTCTCGCAAAGATTTCCTAGAAGTCTCACCTAGAAAATTTTAATGGGGTCTCACAATTAACAAAAATATTCATTCAATCTCAATTTTGGAATAGTTTAAAATGCCATGGCCTTTCCCTTTTATAGACTCGATAGAAATTTCCTAAATTAAAGAAATCTAAAACAAACGCTTTAGTCCAAAAGAGGACTAATAAATGACAACAATTTCCTAAGAACATCTTTCTAGAACAGTACTTTCAAAAGAAGGACTCTTTGACTTTCTAGAGAACTCATAAATGAAAATTGCTTCCAATAAAGATATGACGTGCTGGTCTTGTGGGATTGTGGGGCCCAATCTATGGGTCTTTTGAACACCCATGGGCTTTCTTAGGCCTACAGCTGCAAACTTTGAGGCCCATGGGCCCGTCTTCATCAACTCCCCCCAGCTTGAGAAAACTCAGCTCCGACAAGTAAATAACCTAGTAATGCTCACATAGATCAAGATTAATTCGCTGAAAATCCTTTGCAGTGATCCACGTACAATCTGACTGTGGGTGATTCTTTCACTTAACTAAAAACTTTTAGCATCCATCACGGCTTGTGGAAACAATTTGATCATTAAGCACATTTTCAATTTCCTCTGTATTTCCTTTAGGTGTTGGGGTAAGGTGGACGACACATCCTTCAATCTCCTCGTGATGACCAAAATATGGTGTCAAGTCTTCAATGTTAAAGACAGGACTGAATCAAGCATCTAGTGGAAGCTCTAATAAATAAGCATTTTCTCCACGAGTCGCTTCAACATAAGCTAAGGTCCAACATCCTTTGTATGAACTGTGTGATAGGTGTTGCCTAGAAATCTCTTGGGTTGAAACAAGCCATCACCATATAACCCTTGTTGAATTGCGCAAAAGATTGATGAAGATCAACTTTATCTTTATAACTTTCAGTACTAATTGCAATCTTTTGGCAGACCTCGTCATGGATTTTTTAGTATGCTAAGAGAATGCTTCAGCATTTTCACTAGTGCAAGCAAATGTCGGTAAATAAATCAAATCAATATGCTACCTAGGATTAATACCATTAGCAATCTCAAAAGGTGATCATCCCGTCAATCGATTAACAGAGCTATTATAAGCATACTCTGCCTAAGAATAAGATCCCAAGTTGTAACTTTGTCTCCAACCAAGCATCATAACAAATTTCCCAGGCTTAGATTCACTACTTTTGCCTGACCATCCATCTAAGGATGATTTTGTACCCATTTTTGCCCACAAGGTTTTCTAGAAGTAATTTACAAACTTGGCATCCCAATTAGAAACAATAGTTTTTGGCACCCCATGTAATCGAAAAACATCCCAAAAGACTAATGTAGCTATATAAGAAGCATCTAAGGCCTTCTCACACGGGACAAAATGTTCCATCTTTAAGAATCAATCCACCACCACAAAAATAGAATAAAATCCTCCCTGGGTTTTTGGTAAGCCCAACAAGAAATTTATATATTTCAATATTATTGTAAAAATATTTATAATAATAATATTTTTTGAATTATTGTTATCTTTCAAGGAGAGGAAATAACTTAGAAAAACTAAATCTTTAGTCTCTATGAGACTAATAAATGACAACAACTTCCTAAGAAAATCTTTAATCCCAATGGGACAAATAAATGACAACAACTCCCCCCTTGTCATGGTAGCTCACTAGTTCAATGCTTCCAATTGCCATAATGGTCTGCCACCTCATCAAGGTATTGCCCTGAAGGTACGCCACCTTATCAAGGCATTCAAAAACAGTGACGATGGTTGTAAATTGTAATGGCTTGTCATTACCGTAACGATACGAACCCTAACGGCTGTTACAATGAATTAAATTAAAAAAAAAAAAAAAAAAACCTGCAATGGCCCCGTAACGGGCTGTTACAAGCCATTTTTTTTTTCTGTAACAACCATTATAGCCCTATAACGTGTAGCAGTACCCAGCGTTGCCATTACATAATGGTCATTACGTGATGGTTTTTTGGAAACCATGCACCTTATGGTATAGATGCTGGAGATGAGTGAGCCTCCCTTGCCAATGAAGCTCGTGAACCTTTCTATAACTGTAAAGTAAGAACATTGCAATAATATCACAAAGGATGTCTCTCCATCAAGCATATTGTAAGAATGATCTACCAAACCATATCATGCTAGAACCCAAGAACATTGGATGTGTATGCACTGAGTATTTTGCAAGAACAATAGCATTGCTGACAATTATCGATGTCACACACCAAGTGGTACCATCCTATAGAAGTACCATCGTTAAATAGAATAACTTGACAATCCATGTGGAACTCACCTCACACACGATAGTTCCATTGATGTACTTGCAAGGTATATCATCAAGAATGTCCCCAGGCAACCAGCCAGACTCGACTGCCTATAACCAAATAAAATGAACTTGCTTCAATTAATGTTACCAAATTATAGATGCGAGAAAAGGATGCCAGAATAATCAGTAAAATGGTTTTAAAAAATATGATGTTTGATAGTAGGTGTATAAAACATAAAGAGATATAAATGCAGTCAAGATTCAAGAGTGAAAAACAACAAAAAGTTATAACACTCGACTGAGAGAGTGAGAGACCATGTCAAGCCCTCATAAAAAGTAATGCTAGCTAGTGTTGTGGACCATATATGGAGTTGATTCTGGTTTTAGGATCATGCTAATATCTGCATATAAGGATATATGCATGCAATAATATGCTTTGTGAATGTGAATGCCTCCCTTAGTTTCATGCATGCACAGATGAACACGTGAAGTTGTAAGCAGATGGCCCAATACGTAATGTGTAGGTCCGATGGTTTAGAAATTAGCAAAACTGAGATGGGAGTATTTTTGAAGGATAAACCTGAAATGAAGTATTTTGCATGCAGTTTCAGTAGGAATAGTTATAGAGTCAAGGCCTTAGTTAAATTCAATGGCTAGGAGATTCCTTGAAGCCACCTGTTTCGGTACATTGGCTCCGTAATTCAAAGAGATGGAATTACCGATGGGGATTTTTCCAATAGGATTAGAGCTAGGTGGAGAAATGGGGATGTGCCACTGGAGTGTTGTGTGGCATGGCATCTCAATGAAACTTAAGCGGGAATTTATAAGACAACCATTTGACTGGTTATGCTATATGGGGCAGAGTGTCTGAAAATTAGGAGGCAACATCAGTCAAAAATGATGAGCTTCCAGAATGTATAGAATCAAGAATAAGACATCTGAAGCAGCCTAAAATGATGGAGAGCTGACTGAAATGGTTAAGCCATGTACTGCAAATGCCAGAGATGCCCCTAGTAAGACAGGAGCTTTGATTAAGGTTGAAGGGCTAAAGAGGATGACGGTGAGACCTTAACGGCCATGGCTCAAGGCGGCAAGAAGGGATATGAAGGTTTTTAATTTATTATAGGGTCTCAGAAAAGAATTACTGGTGAAACAAGCCAACCCCAGATAGCTAGGACAAGGATTTGACGGTGAATATATATCTCTCAAGCACTATAAATAAAGCAGTGATGTTGTGGAAGTCTGAATGGCATAAGGCTATGAAAAATGATAATGGTTAAGAGTACAAGCATCTTATAGAGTAAGCAATCAAGCAGAGGATTACTGAAAACTGTATGCACATTAAACAACATCTATGTAAATGCTATTGATAAAAGCTATTATTCAAAAATGTGAAACAGAAACACCAAAGAATCCAACAGCTGTGAAAATAAATATTAGAAAAAAGGTAGGAGGAACAAAAAGTCACATGAAGAACCAAAAGTATGCTGTATGCGTGAAGGCAAGAGTCGTACTCACAGAGAATAATGTCTCAGATGCCCTATCATAGGGATGCAACAGTTTTGGCACATCTTGAAGTAGAGGCAAAAGCATTCCCTACTTAAAATGCATATATAAGCCCATTAGCATCAAGTTCTCAATAATGTGATAAAAGAAGATCATGACCACAAGAATCCAAGTAGCAAATGATGGAACAGAAATTATTCAAGTCATCATGCCAACAAACCTCAGCAGGTTTTCCAATTGAAAATCCATTTGGGAAAAGATTCAAGGAAAAGGACACCTCATTCTCTGCCAGGAAAAAACAAAAGGAACTCTTAGAAGGAGGTATGCCGTAACAGCCGTTACAGGGCTATAAAGGCTGTTAGGTTAAGGAAACAATATCAATTGTTCCACGTTATGGGGTCGTAATGGTTGTAACAGCTGTTATTTTAAAAAAATGGTCAGTAAAGGTGGTGACAGCCCCCGCAACGGTCCGTTATAACCCCCGTAAAGGCCCCATTACGGTCCATGACAGGGCCAATATGGGTTTTTTTTTGGTGGGGGGGGGCGGCGGGAGTTCAATAGAGAGAGACTATAACAGCCGTTATGGGGGAACCGTAACAGCCTTTACATTCCATATCGTAAAGGTAACAGTGGCAGGCGTTACGGCCACCATTACTGTTATGGAATACCTTGAGGAGAATTCAAAATAATTCGTGTTCAATGTGTACATTATTCAAGATGTTAACATCACCTAGTGAAAGAAGATGCTTTCTGGAGTGAGCTGAGGGAACTGACACATCAGTAACATCATCAACTATCCCAACACAAGGTGCCTGCAGGAAAAGAAAAACATGTTTTTGGCATCAGTTTTGATTTTCAAAACAAAAGGAATAAGCATATGACATTACACGCCTGACAGGAATCATGTAAGAACACATTTTACCTTGACTTTAGTAGGATAATGGAGATTCCTCAAAAAGGAAAAAGCAAAACAAAGTGTTATATCTAAATCAAAGGTGGCACTCAACATGTGGAATAACACTCACTTATTTCTTTGACATGTGAAACTCATAGTAGAGATTGTTTAGCCATGCACTATAAAAATTTAAAACCAAAGACAGCCTAGCCAGAAGGGAAACTTTTAGTGGGATTGAAGGGCTTGAAAGGAGGCCAAAAGGACAACCTAAAAGGCCATGGATCAAAGTGAAATGAAGGGATACATACAAGGTTCTGAAAATTGGCTTCAAGGTGGTATCTGCCCAGCCCAAAACCAATACATTACGGACTGCATCCGACAAGAGTATCATTCTATTGACACTTTTTTTTTTTCACATTTTTTTTTTTTTTGAAAAGATATAGAAAATGGAAAAACTAGAAAAGAAACAAGCATGCATCATTTATGAGTGTTTTTTATATTATTCAACTGTGCATTGGGCCATTCTTTGGGTTTTTGACATTATTCAATCGTGCATTGGGCCATTCTTTGGTAAGAAGCTCAGAATGCAGGCTAACTACTGGAAAGTGAGTTTTTTTTTTTAGCCTTGGCCTGTAAATTTCATGCTGAAGCAAGAAATTATTTGCTTGCATGTCAGTTCTTACTGTTATGAGTTTTTGTTACATACTTTAAGGCCTCATTTAGTAGATGCCTAAAAATGAGTACATCTCATTTTAGTTAACAGTAATTTTGCATTAGAGGTCTTGATTTCTAATGCATGATGAGTTCATGTTAACAGTAATTATCTATTAGAGATCAAGATCGATAATACATAATTAGTGCCAATTAAAACGAGATGTAACTCAATTTTAGGCACCTGCCAAACAGGGCCTAAGTTCTTAACTGAACGTCACAGGAATGACCACAGATTATCCAGAAATAAAACACATGTACTTATAATCACGAATGCAATATAACGAACAACATACTATTTTAAGTGCATATAATATTTGCTGGTCTAACTGAAGTTACGGCCCTTGGTAAAGTGTATTGGCAGAAAAGGATTCATGTGGCAGACCCCAATTCGTTGGTATAAGGGTTAAATGATGATGATGGTAACATAATATTTGCTACTTTATTGTATAAAAAATGGCTGCTTTTCTATTTTACATGTGTAGGAGATTGTGTCGATGTTAGTGTTTTGTATTGAGAGCTCATGCGAGCATAGAGCATTATAATAATATATGATGTACTGTATAAGGTTTCTTTTTAAGTAAGAATTTAAGGGTAGAGACTAGAGAGATATTAAGCTCTCTACTCCCATTTCTTTACTTCTCGCTTTTTCTCTCTTTCTTCTTTCCTAGCTCGAATTCCATCGTGGTATCAGAGCTAGAGAAAGGATAGACCACAAGCTCCCTCTTTCCTTCCTGTTCGACAACAACTAGTTGATCTTAAATCCACCTCTTTAACTGGAACAATGAAGGAACAACCATGTATATCTAATAGACTACTACTGCTACTCATGCATTTCAGTCCCAACCATATTCACCCTCTTCATGGATCATTGACTTAGTTGCTACACATTGCATAATTGGTAAGAAGGAAATTTACATTTCATATTCCGCCAACTTCCAGTTGTATTTTTTTAAAAAAATTACTCAGAGATCATTTTCCAGCGCTAGTGGAAAAGGAGCCCATCAACCCTCTCAATCATAAGTGTTGCCATCTACTATTCATGTTCCTTCTTTTCCATCTAACTTGTTGAAAGTTTGACTCTCTTAAAAAATAAAAATAAAAATAAAAACAATTGAATTGCAATGCCACATTTTTTCCGTCTCATTGAGCTACTCGGGAAACATGAACAAAAAAGAGTATTAGTGGTGATCATGACGACGGGCCCCATATGTCCCTCATGAGGACCCCACATGGGGATAGCTGGAGTACTTGAAACTATTTGCTTGTGTTTATTTTCATTTAAGCCTTGCAATGACCAAGATACCCCTACTTAAAACAATATTAAAATAATCAACAAGGGAGCATATTGTGTGCTGCCCCCACCTGGACAAACACAGTACAGGCAAGGGCTCTGTGGGGCCCACCATGATGCATGGGTTTTATGATTTTATCCACACCGTCCATCCATTTTTCCATATCATTTTAGGGTATAAGCCAAAAAATGCAGCGGATCCAATGTTCAAGTGGACCACACCACAGGAAGCAACGGTGATAATGACACCCACCGTTGAAACCTTCTTAGCATGATGTTTATTTGCCATCCAACCTGCTCATGAGGTCACATAGACCTGGACGAAGCGAAAATACAAATATCAGCTTGATCAAAACTTCTGCAGCTGCCAATAAGTTTTTAATGGTGGGTATTCAATCCCCAATGCATGGTCCACTTGAGCTTTGGATCAGCCTCATTTTTGGGCTCATACCCTAAAATGATCTGGAAAAATGGATGGACGGCATGGATAGAACTCATACATCACGGTGGGCCCCACAGATCCCCACCTGGACGAGTCCGTCCAGGAGGGGCAAAACGCAATCCACTTCCAAGGAAATTAGTCTTTTAATTAGTATTGCTTTCTTTCTTTTGTTTGGCAATTACATAACGCAAATTAGCCGTGTAGTCGCATTGGACCATTTGATATAAAAACAGAGAGAGAGAGAGAGAGAGAGAGAGAGAGATTTCTTCTCTCTGTGAGAAAAAAAAAAAAAAACAATATTAATATTTAAAAAAAAAAACAAAAAACAATATTCATTTCCTTGCATTTGTTGCCAAGGCTTAAAATCGGTGTATCAGGAGCATGTCCTTCACCACCCATATGGCCCACCATTGCTCCTTATCACCCTTCATCAGCCTGTTTCGGGCCGATATGGGCCGACACAGCTGCATTTTTCATGGCTGGTATTGGGCGATACATTCCAGTTTCGGCCGATTTACGTATAAAACACTCGATACACCCCAAACCACCATAACATTGTGAATGGCATTTCTGTAAATAAGCTGATTCTTAAAACCATCCTTCCTGCATGTTTCGTTTCCAAACGAAAAACAAAATTAGAAAATAGAAATATTTAAAAAATACGAAATAATATTTGAAAATATTACTCAGATGACGAAAATACCCTTGCATTTCAAATGGAGAGAGAGAGATGAAAAGAAAGAAAAAACGAAAAAAAAAAATGGAAAAGCAAAACATATCTGAAAACATAACTCAGAAGACGAAAATAACCTTGAGAGAGAGAGAGAGAGAGAGAGAGAACCTGCGTCTGCTTGGGAGCGATCGACTCGGATATCGGCGATACCTCGTTGGGAAAGTCGGGAGGGAGAATATGGGAAGGCGGGGACAAGGACTTGGGGCGATATCTCGTACCAGTTTTTGAGACCTTGAAAGATACCCCCATCTCATTGCCTTTCCTGGCCCTTTTTCTTTTATTTTTTCTCTGTTCTGCTCCAAAGATACGAAAAAAAAAACAGATAATTAAAGTTAAAAAAAAGGAGAGAGACACAGAGAGAGAGATTTGAATGCTGGCACTGCGCCCTAGGTTTTAACCAACCCCGCGCAAAGGCGATGGTAAGATGTAATCCTGGTCGCACGTGACAAGCATGTGTCGCGCGTGCGATCAGGGAGGCTCGCTGCGCGCCTTGCCTGGCTCCTGTCAGGTGGCCCACAGTCTATCGGGGAAGCTTGTCAAACGGTCATACTGAACGTATGCATGTTGGGGGCTTTTTGTGCAGCCAAAAGATACGTGGGGCCCAACGCGACGTGCGTGTGATGTCGATTCAGTTGGAATATGAAGACAGGTACAAAAATCAAGTGGGCCACACCGTTGGGAAAAGTGGTAATTGGGATCAACCGTTGAGAACTTCTAGGCCCACTAAAAGCTTTAGATCATGCTGAAATTTGGTTTTTCACCTTACCTGATGGGACCCACCTTACTAAGGGTTTGGATGACATATAAACATCACGGTGGGCCCTAGAAGGCTTCAACGGTGGAGGCCCCGTTTCAGCTATTCTTGTGGTGAGGTCCACTTCAGTTTTGGATAAGCCTGATTTTTTGGGCTCGCCTATCATGTGATATGATATGTGCTGGCGCTGATAGCGATAGGAGGGAGTGTCGTGCAAATGTCAAGGTGGCCCCACAGAGATTTTTGCCGCACGTGCTACGGGAATTCGCTTCCTGGACCGATGCTTGGCCGCGGTCCAACACGTGCTAACGAGCTAGCACTACGCGGATTACGTGAGTGTAACGGGTGAGTCGCTGATCGTGGGGCCCACCTTGATATATGTTGTATATCCACGCCGTCCATCCGTTTTTCAAGATCATTTATTGCGTATTTACATGAATAAAACTGATTCAAATCTTAGGCGGACCACATCAATGGTCATTGTACACACACTTTTAGAAAGTTTCTACGGCCCACTCTAATGTTTATTTTATATCCAACCTGTTAATAAGGTTACACAGACATTGATGAAAGGCAAACACAGATATCAGCTCGATCCAAAACTTTTGTAGCCCACAAAATATTTTTAATGGTTATTGATCACTATTTGCTCTTGTTTGTTCCATCTAAACTTTTGATGTGCTTCATTTTCTATAAAATAGCCAAAAAATAGTTTGAAAAAACGGATGGACGGAGTGGATTTACACCACATACATCAATGTGGCCCCACGGTTACGGACTCATCTACTAAGCGGATATCCCGGACTCAATCCGCGCCCTGTACCCCTAATAATCACGTTGTCAGATCTAGTCGTCCTCGAGGAAAAAAACGATTGCGTGCGGCGGTGCATTTGAAATTTCAGACACCACCATTTCTTTTCCGCCAATTTTTAAATTCATAGAATATCTGATCCGTCTAAAAGTTGGGATCGGCCATCTTGATAAATATATATGAAAATAAGGTCGATCCACTCGTTGAGTAAGCCATATGGGTACGAGTCATTCATTTGTCTTTCCTTGATTTTGTGTCTTCTTGATAAGTGGACCGCCTCAATTCCATACCATATGATCAACATCATTTTACGATATACGTTTTACAAGGATCGGATATTGTAGATATGTAATAGAAATTGATGTTTAGATACAGATGCTGTATGTGATCATTTCTCGTCCCAAAGGCCCGTTTAAACCGTCGCATACACACAAACGCCCCACATGCGAAGCTTTCAGACACGTTTTCGTCGGTTCCCTTTCACTGCATGTCTAATTCTTCGTACACGTGGGAGGCGACTTTCCTGTTATCAGGACAACCCCAGCTTGGCACAGGCGGCCACAGGCCCACGTTTATGTGTTTTCCTTACATCCAAACCGTCCATCCGTTTTTAAATATTATTTTAAGGAATGATTCAAAAATTCAAGAAGATCGAAATTTTAGGCGGCCCACACCACTGGAAATAGTCTTGGTTGAATCCTCACCATTAAATTTTTCATGGGGTGACTGGAATGTTTATTTGCCATCCAAACTGTTGATAATGTCACAAAGACCTGATTGAGCAGGCCACACAAACATCATCTTGATCTGAAACTTTTGAGGTCCGCAATAAGTTTTAATGGTGAATTTCAACGGTTTCTTATACTATGGTCCACCTGAGATTTGGATCTGCTTCATTTTCGATTTCGATGTCCTGAAATGAGTTTTCAAAACGGATGAACGATTTGGACATAATGAACATGCATCAATGTGGGCCTCAGGTCAGGGATCCCGAAGCGGCGCCAGTCGCAGGCTGGGCTCTTTACCCATTGTAATCTGTGCGTTCATCCACACCGTCTATTTTGTCTTCCAGTATCACTATATAAAGTATGAACTTAAAAATGAGGCAGATGTAAAGGTTAAGTGGACCACATACTAAGGATCAAACACACCTGTTTGGTTCAATATAATTACATATGTTTTTACGTAACTTCCCTTGAATTAGCAGTAAATGCATGCTTCAAATCACACCGCATATGTTTGAAAGTGCGGGAGTTGCCCATATCAATTTTCATGATAATTCTAAGTCAAAACTCAGTGGGCTCCACTGATCTATATGTTATATACACGCCATTCCTTCTTTAATAAAGATCATTTTAAGTTATTGGCTCAAAAATGAAGTAGATTCAAAGTTAGAGTGGACCACACTATATAAAATGGTAGATATTGAACATTAACTATTTAAATGTTCTTCCTTTAATGCAGTTCACTTGAGCTTTGGATCTATCTCATTTTTGGAACATACCCTACACTGATCTGGTCAAATAAATGTACCGTATATAAAACATAAATATCATATGGGACCCACATACAGAATCCCTACTGTTAATGCAAATATCTGGTTGTCCCTCGGTATACCTTCGAGTACCTGCACAGGAATAAGACAAAGGAGACCCTGGCTAGAGCGGGGGACCCTCCGATGCCAAAGTCAGGCTAGGAATCCGGGTCTTATTGTATTGAAGGAGTTTGGAAGAGAGTTTTTTGCATACCTTTCATCATTGGAGTCTCTTCTATTTATAAGAGGAGGAGGATCCCACCGTACGGGGATTTTTTTCAGATCTTTTAGAGATTTGATTTAGGTAATATTTTATTTATGGCTACTCCCCGATCCCGAGATTTCCAGGATCGAGGATCCTTCTACAAAATTCTCGGGACGGTGTTTAAGATTACACCGTCTCTCCCTTACTTGACTCGGCCTCAATAGATCCGTAATCTCGACTGGCTCACATAGGAGATTCTTTGTCTACTATCGGACGAAACTGGGTCGGTTCAGGGCCGATGTTTTCCTTCTATCCGATAGCCAATGCTACAACCAACCATATATGAGTTGTTTTTATAGTCGGTCAGGCAGCTTTTTGATTTAGGACCTTTAATAGGTCTTTTTAGACGTTGTTGCCTCATTAACCAAGTCAGCTTGATGCGTCTTATACCTGCCTAAGACTCTCGACTCTCAACTTCGGTCGGAATTCATTTCCAACAAATCCGAACAAGTCTCTCATTTGGCTTTATCATGCTCGATCCAAACTATAGGCTCGGATCCTTCGGTCGGTTTTAGTAGAGTTGATCCATTCTATAACCGAGTCTCCGAATTTATCATATTTTTTCCCCAACACCTACCATCACAAATTCATATATACGATTAATGCTAAGAAAGTATAAAATGCACTATAATTCTCGTAAAATACATTCAACCAGATTGGTTAAAAAGTCATTGGGAGCTGCAAAAAAATTGTGCAAAGTTTATATTTGTGTTTCGGTTTCGTGTAAGCCTATGTGACCTTAGCATCAGATCGGATAGCAAATAATTTAGAAAGGTTTCAACCCTACATGGTTATTAATGCTGCTGCCTATGGAGTGGTTCACTTGAGATTAATCTTTCTCGCTTTTCATCTTATATTCAGAGAAATAGATGGATGGCCGGAGTAAACTCATACATCATGCTGGTCCTCTCATAGCCTCGGCTTGCTCTGAACTAGGGTCAGGTGGGGCAGTACGACCAGCCTGGGAGGGGATTAGGTGAGACTCCAACCACACCCAAGACAGTGCAGCCTAACTGTGGGGCCCATCTTATGTATCTATTTGGTATCTATGCCATCCATGCGTTTTTTCCAATCACTTCAAGACATGGTCTTAAAAACCAAGAATATGCAACTCTTGGTGGACCACGCTTTCAAGAAATAGTGGTGATTGAACGCCCTACTATTAAAAACTTCTCATGGTGCACCCCGTTGTCTCCATCTTGTTTTTTTGTCATCTAATATGTTGATGAGGTAACATAAGCGCATATGAAGGGAAAAAACCGAATATCAATTTAATCCAAAACTTTTGTATCCCATTAATAGTTAATTGCCATTGTTTCCCATGGTATGGTTCACTTAATAATTGGATTTGCTCCATTTTTTGGACAATGTCTGAAAATAGTTTTGAAAAATAGATAGATGACATGGATACATAATACATATATCCTTGTGGGGCCCATGGTAAGGGTCGCACTATCTTAGGTGAGCCTGAGTCTCACTCAATTCCTCCCGACTCCCTGTGAGCTAGACCACAACTAAAATCCCCACATGTAGGCAACCAGCGGTTCGGATTGAGGCAATTGAGTGACAGCTTTACGCTTGAGTGTCGGCTTTACTAAGTGCCGGTTTTTTGCACATAATTAGTGCTGCCAGCGCCGATTGCGATCCCTTTTCCATATTTCAGTGTTATTTCATGCGTTGGGTGAGCGCTCCATATCAGGCTCACTTGCTCTTATCTCTTTAGTAGGTTCACACGGGCTCCAACCAAGATTCAATTGGTCTTATCTCTTCCACGTTGCTTAGGTTATGCCAAGCCTAAGCTCACGTAATAAGTAAACACTTTCATCCCGGGCTTAGGGCAATTGAACTTAATCATCCAGCCTTATGTGTCCCTCTTCAAATTGCTATAAAAGGGGACCCCGCACTCATGATTAAAAAAGATAAGTCTGACGAGAGAGATCAGACAAAGAGAGAGCCCCCCAAAGGGATAAGACTCATGCATAGTATGAGAAACAGTGAGTTTAAGACAAAGAGAAGGACTCTGACTCTCTATTGTCTCGATCTCTTCCGTTCTTTCGATCTCTTATATTCTATTTCAACATCAAAGCCAACGTTGTATTTTCAACCTATCCCTTTTCAATATATATATTCTAACTCCATTGCTTTTAATACCCAAGGTAGTAGCATTTGCTCCGACATCATGTAAAGTATAGTCTAAGGTTCTTTATTTTGAGGATCTTATATATCAAAATATGTGACTTAAATGTGTAACCGAAAACTCTGTATTCATTTTCTTTTTTGTACTTATGTCGAAAACCCATTTTTTTATTGTTAACATTTCATTTTTTATTTATCTTTCATAGTTCATATATATAAAGCTTAGTATTTTATTGGAAGTTATTTGAATTCCCTTTAAAGGCGTACCACCTGGCAAAGTATGGACCATGTTTCACATGGGCAGCAAAAGGGTGCCTAACCTATTTCTTTTCCGTAATTAAGGCCCTTATCCATAATCAATGCCGTATATCAAATTAGGAGTCATTCAAGTTAGGAATTCTCTAATTTTTCCAATCTTAAGGCAATTCCACGGATTTTAGCCTACCATTGATTTTTTAAGCCTTTATTTTGGTTAGTGGTGACTCAAAAACAATGCTCAGTTGAGCTATTATATCCATCTTGTGAAAGGTAGTGGACAGCCCAAAACCATATCAAGTTTTTGCAAACCAAGTGCGGGCCCAACATCCAAATATACGGGCAAGTTGCATGAGGGGTTATGAACATTAGAATATATAATTATTATATTCTCTCCTTAAATCCCTCCGCGAGATTTGGGTATGGAGGTCTTAGCGATGGGTTCTACTATATTTGGAGTAACCTTGGATATGGGCCTTCATACGCTACTGTCCGTATCAACCAAGCACCTAAAATCATAACCTCTATTCTCAATCCCTCCACAAGCTTTAAGTATGGAGGTCTTAATTATGAGTTTAATTGGATTTAGATAGACTTCAGATTTGGTGATTAACAAGCTATCGCCCGTATCAATTGAGAATGCAATAGTCTAGGTTTATAAAAGGCATATACTTCCCAACTAGAAGGGCATTCGGATCCCATCACATTAGAAATGTGAGTAAATTATAGTTATATATCTCTCACTACACATACATAGCTAAATGCTCGGTCGTGCACTAGTTCGTATGTAACTCATGCGAACTTTTTGAGAACTCACCATACGTGATGTGAGTCCCCAATCTGAATGGTCCACATGATGCATCACCCTATAAAACCCTTGGAGCCCAACTTATACTTTGATCCAAAACTTGGTGGGCCATGGAAAAGGAAAACAGTTCCCTTCATTGATTTGCATCTCTCTCTGCAGTGGCCCACCTAAGTTTTAGATTAGGATAAAAATTGGTCCCTTAGAGTTTCATGGGATTCTGCATCACATTGATCGGATCGGATTAGACGCCCATGACATGCTTACAAAGGTGCATAGGTGAGCATGACCATATGCCCACATATATGTGTGTGTCCATCATCTGACTTATGCGGCCATTAGACGGTCTAATCCGGACGCTTAGTGGGCGGCATGGGAGGAAATTTTCCTAAACGTTCACAAAGTGGCGTCTCTACCAGAGACTAGCTCATAGCCAAACGCTGAACTTGAAACATTCAGTAGTACGTTGAAAATGGGATTCATTTGAACTTCCAATATTGTGCTGGTCTGCATCTATGAGCATCGGTTACATTATTGTCTTCCTCGTTTTATGAATGGAAGTGATTAGGTGAGATTCCATCCATCGAGGTGGGTGGTAGTGGGACCCTTGATTGTGGGGCTCATGGTGATGTGTGTACCTTAAATCCACACCGTCCAACCATTTTGAAAGCTCGTTTCCAGGCATGGTCCAAAAAATTAACTGACTCAAATTTTAGGTGGACTACACATGAAACAATTGTGATTAAATCCTCACCATTAAAAACTCAATAGATTCCACTAGAATGTTTATTTGCCATCCAACCCTTTGATAAGGTCACAAACACATGGATGAAGAGACCACACAAATATCATCTTGATCCAAAGCTTCCATGGCCCAAGAGAAAACTACACTGTTTCCTATATTATAGTTCATCTAGATTTGAAACTGCTTCGCTTTTTAGATGACGCCCTAAAGTGAGGTTTCAATACGGATGGACGGTGTAGATGTAGTCACATACATCACAGTGGCCCTACAATCAAGGGTCTAACCCACCTCAGTGGATCCAGGGTCTTACCTAAGCCGCTCCCCTTATGAGCAGGTTGGATTGCAAATAAATATCAAGGTGGGCCCTGAGAAGGTTTCAAAAGTAGCAACATCAGGACCGCTGGTTCCCATGGTGTGGTCGACTTAACCCTTGGATCCGCCTAATGTTGGGGCTCATAGCCTAAAATGTTATTTCAAGGGTGCTGGCATGAGCGGTTGTTGGAGTGGGATGATGCACGAGACCTGTCATTTCCCACGGTGGCGCTACAGAGCGTGACCCTCGGGCTTGGGACCTATCAATCATGTTTGGACAAGCGGGATTCATTGTCCGGTGATCCAGGCCGATCCAGATCGTTTATGTAATGGGGCTGGTGACTAATCGACCATGGCCCGAGAGGTTGGATGGCTAGGATCTTCAACCGTCCAGTTGATAACACCATTATATAAATGGCTAGGATTTCTTGGTCAGTGTGACTTTGGAGGAGCATTCCATTCACCATCAGCCCCACAAATCGCAGGACCCGAGTGCCTGATGTCAGGAGGATACGTGGAGCTCGTCCAGGTAAGGGTATATTCTTTACTCTGGCAGATCATGAGACTTGATACACAGGCAATCTAAAATTATACACGTTCAATAAATCAACTCAACCTAAACTGAGTAAATTCTGTAACACATTGTGTCAGTGCCAAAAGAGCAATCAATCATAATTAATAACCTCTGGGTTTGTAAACTTGTTTGTTGAATTAGGACCATTGGATATTTTTAATTTTAACCATCCAATAAATGCCCATCAATCCAATAATTAAACAATCAACTAAATGTAATTGGTTCATGATACATCTAAACCGGCACCCAATAATTGCGACAGTTTAATTTAAACCATTCAAAGGATGCAATTTCTAAGTGACTGCGTACCATCCATCACACTCTGCCAGAGTATCAAACTTTTTCTCTTCTTCAGCCTTCAGTTGCAGAACCGAATCACGCGCGCACTGCGCACCGATGCGCACAATAAAAACTCCCGACCTAGAAAGCCCTCTTCTCTCTCCTGCGCCCCTTCCTTCCCTCTATTTTTCTACTGGGATCGGACCTTCAGTTGAAAGGGCGCTCTGCAACGGACGGCAAAAGGTCAGGACTTCGCGCCTTCTTCTTCAGATCTCTCTCTCTCTCTCTCTCTCTCTCAGTAGCTCCTATCTGATAGAAATACCCATTCTTTCTACTCTTCGTCATGCATCTGTACAAAAACAAATGTGTAATAGGAAGAGCCATCTCTCCTTACTACTCGTGACAGAGTGATGTACCAATCGGGTCCGTCCATGTACTTGGCCCTGCAATGGATGGCATATACTTCAAGGGGAATGATCACAGACGTTCGAGCTGAGTGGGGCCCATGCATGATTTGTATGTGGAATCCAAACCGTTCATATGGTGGGCCTTTTTGTGTTCACCGTACATCTTGATAATCATCCTGATCCAGAAATCAGATGGGACACACTGGAGGGAACAGTGTATAATCACACTCAAAACGTAAATGTTCATGTGGTGTGGCCCACCTGATTTTTGTAATGGACCGAGTCTTTGTGTGCCCCTTCTTCCTGGTGGGACGCACCCGATGACTGGGTTGGATGACATATGAAACTCCACGTTCTGTGTGGAAGTTTCTATGGGGGTTGTCTCCCTTCCCAGTGTTTCACATTGCTCCCTTTGGTAATGGTTCACCTGATTTATGGATCATGGTGGGCCTGATGAAGCTCAAATCAATGGTAATTACCATATGCCCGAACATATATGGTGATTGCCATATGTTGGAGCATATGCGATCATTCCCACTGACAAACACACATCACCGTGGGCCGCACACAGCTCAAACATATGGTAATTACTATAGGTTTGGATATATCTGGTGATCGCAATACGCCCAGCTGTAATAATGATCTTGGTGAAACGGGATGGAGGCAGAATGAACCAATGAGAATGGTGCTGCAACTGATGAAAGAGAGCCACATCCACAGAAAACTGGCTGAGCAAGGGTGACAAATAGCGCCAAATATGGAGAAACTCCGGATCTTGCTTACGACATAATATTCACGATGAATCAAGTCTTCAAATCTTGCTGGAAATCCATCTCATGAGCAACCCCCATGGTAGAAAGCTCTGATTCCGTGTTTACACGCACTAGAACTTTTTGGAGAAAGGTCACATTTTTACTGGAAAGAGCCATATACAATAAAAGGAAAGGATGTATAGGGAAAAAATGCCCTCAGATACAAAGATATGGCAACTCTATCCTTAAGACTAATATATGTATACAATTTGTAAAAATTAGGAAAAGCTCAAATCTATTTACAGAATGGCGAGTTAATTTTCCTACTCATAGTCGACCGCAGGATCAATGTGTGATTAATGAATGCATACATGTATGAATCTTACCTATTTATATTTTCACATCTTACTGTATAATAATCAGCTCACATTCTTTAATTTTTATTTTGAATATTTTTAGTTTGTAGTTTTATGCAGCTGTTTATGTTTCAATTTATGCAGGAATTCCCTCGCAGAGTTTTCTCAATTAGGGAAAAACCATGTTGATATTTTGCCACAACCTTTAAAGGATCATAACACAAGCTTGACATCCCAGGTATGACGGGTAGCAATATCGATTCAAGCACAACAAACGAGGTTTTAAATGGTGGAGCCCATCTTAAGCGGGAAAATGATTTTGATGGTGATGATTTGGTTCCGAAGAAGTCTAGAATTAGTACCTTGAATGCTGAAAATGTGGAGAAGGTTGGGGAAAATCTTGACAACCATATACATGAAAGTACACCAATTTTGACCGAAACAAATTGTCAAAATGGAACCAATATTGAATTGGATGTTTCAAAGGACAACCAGATATGCGAGGATAGTATTTCGCTCGAAGATGAAATTTCCATCGAAGCAGATGCAGCAGAAGATAAGGGTTCCAGACACACCATGGAGGATGCATGGGTTGTTCTTCCGGATGCAAGCATGGAATTTCCTGGGAAATTGAGGTGTTCAACTCTTTCCTTGCCAAACAAACAAATCTTAAAGTCATATGATATATCTTTTTCTCATTAAGTTTGATATCACGTGGTGAGCAGTGTGTCCTTCTGGACTGCTTTATCTTCTCTGTTATTATGGGATAGAAGACTGGTAATTTTTGTCCTTTTCTTTTCATTTTTGATAATGAGAAGATTTATTTCAATGAGAGAAAGCACATTGAGGTAGGAGTGGAGAACAATTTGCATCAGTCTTTTTCTTCTTCTCAATTATGGTCCTTTTTGACCTTTAAGTAGCTTCTTCTTCTTCTTCTTCTTCTTTGCAATGGATGCACCAGAGGATGCCTAGTGGGCTGCCATTTCATCAAGAGCCGATGGTATTCTCCATCTTTCAACCGTTCTTCTAATGTTCTCTCCAATCTTAGTTCTAACTGCTTACAAGCACCTTAGATGATTTTCATAATTCCGAGCTCCCTAATAATTGAGTTCTTCAAGCAAATTTTCTTAAGAAGCTACATGCCAACAAGATGATTTGCTCCTGTTGATGTTTATGTTTGTATTTTGAGAAGGTTTTGCTTATCTTTCAAAAAAAAATTAAACATATAAAAGGTTTACTTGGGGACTTGGTGAAATGAGAATTCATTATATTGCAAATCATTTCACCTAGTCCATGGTTCTTATTAATCCTTTAGATTAACGGTGGATATGACTTTGGAACTGTGAATGAGATTTTGTATCCACAGTCCACTTGAGCCACATGTGAAAATGCCCCTGCATGAATTACCCCTGGTGAGGAGTCTCGAATACGAGACCTCTCATTCTGATACCACTTTGATGCTGGACAATTAACCACTTGCTCTAAAAGCTCAAACTGATAGAGCATAGCAAATCAATTCTTTTACTTCATAGCCCAGGCCCCACATCTCATGGGTTAGGGCCTCGACCGAACCCCCCTCGTGGGCCCCACTTCACATGGGTTTTGCTTCACACGAGCCACCCGCCTCACATGGGCCGCCCACCCCGAGTGTGCTCTTGCATCCCACAGACCACCCTACTTGAGCCCGGTGTGAAAATGTCCCTACATTACATTAATGCTGCAAAGAACACTGGATCAGTTGGGGTACAATAGAGTTGTAAGTCACTAGTTATTCTAGATGTGTGCTAAATCTAAAAGAAGAAAAAGCACAAGACACTTTGTATTCCTTGGAAGCATTTGCCCACATAACCATTCAATATTTCTTGACCCAAATGATGGAATACATTTTTAGATCATTGAAAATAAAAGAGAGATTCCAAGAGTGTATGTTGTTCGTATAATTAGAGCTAGGTGGATGAATTTGAGATGTGCCTTTGGAGTTCTATGTGATCACCACATACCAATCAAGTTGAAGAGGTATTTTGCTATGAACTAGCCATATTTTATGGTACATAATGTTGGGTAGTAAATGAACAACATGTTCATAGGATGACCATAGCTGAAATGAGGATGTTGAGATTGATGAATGGCAGGATGAGGAAGGGTAATTAAAAATGTATGCATTTGAGTTTACTTAGAAGTAGCACTGATAGGTAATAAGATGAGGGGAAATGTACATAAATGGTTTGGCCATGTGCAATGGAGACCAAGAACTGCACTGCTAGGAGGATTGAGTTGGTTCAACTTGAAGGTTCTTATGAAAAGGGCAAGGGAATGCCCAAAAAGATGTGGGTAGATGTAGTAAGAAAATACTAGATGACCTATGGTTTACATGAGGATATGATCCTTGATAAAGTGTAGTGGTGGAAAAAGATTCTTGTAGCCAACGCCAGTTATTTGGGACTTGGGATAAGGCAATGGCGATGATTCCAAGGAGGGGGCATTTTCCAAAAGCCCAAGCTATATGAATCGGCTTCCACAATTATGGGTCCTCTCCCTCACCATAAAGGTTTTCTTTTTGTAGTTCTTCCTGTTTTGTTTGCGGTTTTGTTTCTGTTTAATAAATTGCTTCACCTTTCTATATATATATATATATATATATATATATATATATATATATAAAGTCTCCATTAAGCAAAACAGCTCCTCCATTTCTTCCTTAGATCCCTCCTAGAAGCTGATGTCTAGACCACTTGATCCTCCAAAATAATGTAAGTTTGTAACACTGGGAACCCATAATTTCTTTCTCTTGCACTACCGGGTACGATTATGAGCAGACATGGCTGACAGGTCTATTATCACGTAGTACATCTTCCCATAACCTCATGCACGCACCATCCCCGATCTCGAAGATAGTTGCTTGTTTAAATTTCTCTTCAACCTTAAACACTAATTTTCATAATCCTGAACCCTTGTATTGGGAAGAAGCTTTAGTATACCAACCCCCTGCGGGGACCCCATACTAGCATGCAATTACTTGCTTTCGTTGTATTGTCCATGACATGTACGAGGCTTAGTATAATGTGCACTAATCACCCACAACACGCAATCATCGTTATTCATATTTAACAATGTCGTTGTATATCTTTCCCTTTTATGATGAAGTTCACTATTCATGCTCAATTTGTTTCATTTGATGCTTCCAACAGATGTGCACATTTTGCAATTTATGATGGGCATGGAGGTCGCTTGGCTGCTGACTATGCACGGAATCATTTACATGCAAATGTTCTCTCGGCAGGGTTACCACGTGAGTTGGTGTGTGTGCTTAGTCTAATTACTCTCATGTTTCTGCTAATGAGACATGGTTTTGGCAACAATGAGCTGGCTTTACTCTCATTTAGTAAAAGTACATCTTTGTATTGTGTAGTCCCAAGTTTTTGCAATCAATTATTGATTGGAGGAAATCATTTGTAGGCTAAAACTAGTAAGAATGTGAATATAGAACATTTGCTGGTGGTCTTCTCAGTCCAATTTGCGTGATTGGCATTCTATAAAGTTGTATGAGTTTGTTGCTATTCTTTGTAGAAACAAGATACAGTTCATGACAGCCAGTGCATTTAGAATTATCTCAAAGTTATTTAACAAAAAGAAAAAAAGAAAAGAAAAGAAAAAAGAAACGGGTCTTAAAGAAGTGCAGTAAATAGAAATGAGACTGCCTTTTCATTCCAAGATGAGAGGCCTTTTATTTTATTTTATTTTATGATTGACAGTTTTCGGAGGCAAGGAACTGCTGGTTGCTATCATTTCAGATCTTGTGACTATGATACTCCACTTTCTGAATAAATTGCTCTGGCCAGCACCTGTGCTAGACATACATGTTGGCAGACTTCGTTACAGCTAGTAGGAATAAAGCTCGCTTACCATTTGTTCTTGCATGTTTGCAGCCTTTATACACTATTTATGAGCTATTCCATTTCTTGTTATCTGTGTACACTTTAATATATCTTGTGCATGCATGAACTGAACTTTAGCTACACCGAAAAAAAGAAGCTATTGTTGTAATAATTATAATGCAGTTTTCCACATCATTCTATATTTCTATGTGCTCGTCAGCAGCTGGGTAAGATAGCACGAGAGTTTGGGTGGGAGCGTTCTGGAGAGCTTGCATAGTGCCATGTAGCATTTGATTTCAGGCTTTGTGGATAGTTTGAACCAGTGTTCGAAATATCGATACTATCGGCCGATATTATCGGTATCGGGGCCTAGCGAGACGAAACTCCTCCGATAACCCCCGGAAGATACCGAAAATCCAAAACTTCAGATATCGGCCGATATTATCATCGATATCGCACCTGGAAGAGCATCATTATCCGAAAAAAATGAAAAAAAAAAAAGAAAAGAAAAGAAAAAAGAAAAACTTTCAACGGTAGATTTCGGTACCTGTAAAGAAGATCGCCTGATCGGAAGCTGTGTTTGATGGGCCATTTGAATCGAAGCCTTTGATTTGGAGAGATTTGGCCGCGAAAGCCGCCGAAATCGTTGAAATAATCGGCATTTGGGAGAGATTTTAGGGTTCCGGTCTCTGCTTCGAAAAAAATGGGCCCCGAGCCCTTATGCAGAAGAAGTGGATGGGCTGGTGCATCGCACGTCACCAATGTGTTGATGTCACCAAGTTATGTGGGTCCCATCATGAGGTATATATTATATCCAAACCGTTCGTCCATTTGGCGAGCTCCTCGTAAGGCTTTATCCGAAAAATAAGACAGATCCAAAGATCAAGTGGACCACACTGGAAAAAAGTAGCGGGATATTGAACGTCCACCATTGAAACCCTTTTGGGGTCGTAAAAGTTTTGGATCGTATGATATTTGTTTTCCCTATTCATCAAGGTCTTTGTGACCTCATGAACAGATTGGATGGAAAACAAACGTTATGGTGGACCCTATGAATGTTATAACGGTGAGAATTATTGTCCTCACTGCTATTTGTGGTGTGGTCCAATTGAGGTTTGGATGTCACTCATTTTTGGATTCGTGATCTAAAATGATCTCTCCAAATGGATGAACGGTGTGGATATAATAAATACATTATTGGTGGGGCCATGTAACTCTGATCTCCTTTGAACTGTTTATACAACGTGTACTACGGAAGCGGATTGCGTACTAAGTAACTCAGTACCCCTAGCGTATTGAGTAAACTGTGTGGGGTCCACTATTATTATTTTATTTTATCCACTCCGCTAATCCATGTTAAAAGATAATTTTATGGCTTGATCCCAAAAAATGAAGCAAATTAAAATCTCAACTGGACCACACCATAGGAAACATTTTGATTGAACCTCTACCATTGAAAATTTTTTGGAGGCCAAAGAAGTTTTGGATCAAGCTGATGTTTGTTGTTTCTCTTCATCCATGTCTTTGTCATCTTATGAATAGGTTGGATGACAAATAAAAATTACTTTGGACCCTAGGAAGGTTTCAACGGTGGAAATCATTATTCCACACTGTTTCCTGTGTAATGGTCCACTTGAGCTTTGGATTTACTTCAATTTTGGTATAAACCCCTAAAATTAGCAGTAAAAGTGGATGGACGGTGTAGATAAACCACATACATTCACAGTGGGTCCAACTGAGTTTACTCAGTACGATAAAAGCGCAGAGTGACTCAGTACGCAATCTGATTTCGTGGACGTCTGGGCTTCGCATGAAGTTCATGCGCTGAAAACTTAGGTAGGGTCCACTGTGATGTTTGTGAGAAATCCACTATGTCCATCCGTTTTTTGAACACATTTTAAGACATAGGACCAAAAATGAGCGGATCCAAGACTCAAGTAGGCCGAAAACGTAAGGATTGAAGGTCCACAGTTGAAATATTCATGGGGCCACAGGTTTTGAATCAGTCTAATATTTGGGTATTCAATTCATCCCAGTAGTGATGACATAATGAACGGTATGGATGGAATGTAAACATCACTCTCGACCCAGGAAGGTTTCAACGGCAAGAATTTCCCTACCCACCTTTTTCTTTAGTGCGGCCCACTTGAGTCTTGGATCCTGCTCAATTTTTGCCTCAAGTCTTAAAATAATCTCACAAAACTGATGGATGGAGTAGATTTCTCACAAACATCACGGTGTGCCCCACTCCTGCGAAAGGATTTAGTAGGAAATTCGCGTCCCATCTTGGCACGACACATGCCCATACCTCGTATGGTACACTAGCCAATCCACACCCTCCATCCATTTTAATAAGTAATTTTAAGGCATGAGCCCAAAAAGGAGACAGATGAAAGATCAAGTGTACCATACTACAAGAAAATGTGGTGGCAATGATGTCCACCATTGAAGCTTTTTAGGGCCCACCGTAATGTTTATTTGCCATCCAATCTATCCATGAGGTTTGACAAACCTGGATGGGAAAACATAAATATTAGCTTTATGCAAAAGAAACTATAGGCCCAAAATAGTTCAATGGTAATCATTCAAGGAACACTATTTTTTGTGTTGTGGTCCACCTCAGATTTAGATCTGCCTTATTTTTCAGCCCATGCCCTAAAATGGCATGTTAAAATGAATTCCAATGGATGTTTGGATGTGACTCATTTTCATACATATCTTTCTACATTTATAAAAGGTATGCATCATATTTAAATATATTTACCTTAGTTTAATCAGATAACGCATAGCTTAGTACCTTATACAAAGGAAATTTATTATGTGCACTTCTTTTTTGATGTTTTATGATTTAAAAGTGTGCATTAAGGTCTTTTTAAATAATCCCCAAAGTTTCATAAAAAATTTCAACCATTTTGCTAATGTTTCCCCATGTTTCCCAAAAAGTGCGATAAACTATGCGATACAAACGATATATCCCGTGTGATAACCAATACGTATCTGTATCCCAGGGGTGCGATACATTGTGCGATACCGATATTTCGAACACTGGTTTGAACCAAACTCTCAACATTCTCACAGGTTGTTGACTGATTGGTTTAGAAAGTCAAGCTGATCTAGAAATACATCGCAGGAATTTTAGCTGTGGGAGATTCATGGTCAGGGATGACATACGTGGCATCTGAGAACAGCATGAAGCCATAACACTAACAGTAAAAAGGCTGGAGGAGAAGAATTACTGTTTATGAGGACTGGTGGGAGGAGAAGTGGTTAGGTGCACCTAAGATTGTTGCTCGGTGGTGGGCTACTCAATGGAACTACTAATGGCTTAAGATTGAAAAGGCTTGCTGGAACTCCTTGATTAGAAGATGGCTGACATGAAGAAAAGGGTTAAAAAAGAGCACCTGCTTTTAGTAAGACATGAAGCTATGTTGACCTTTGGGAAAAAAGTGCTAAGTCTAAAATAAGAGGGCTTTAAGTGTTATATGTCCATGCTAATATATTAATAAAGAAGAAAGAAAATATCAATTTTTATGTGTACGAGAATGATTAAACAATAAAGAACCTAAAATTTCCTTGAAGAGGAGATGACCACCAACACTGTAGACATGTGGTTAGATGGTCAGTAAGTCCAAGATTAAGAAGTTAGTGCCTCTGCCACACACACACACACACACACACACACCCCCACCCACCCACCCACGCACGCACGCACAATTTAAGGACCTTTCTTGTATAAAACAGTGTTGTGTTAAGCTAAAAAAGACCTGCGGAAACTTTTATGCTTGCTGACAACTTTCATTTTGTAATATTTTTTGTGGCTCTTCATTGCTTGTACTTTCCTCTTCATCAAAGTAGTTGTGCCTTTTTTTTTTTTCCTTCTCTAAGCTTGTTGAATCACTGGAATATTACAAAATAATGAGCTTGAGTAGGGATCTGATTTAAGTATGATATATTAATTTTCCTTGTTGTTTGTTTTTATGAAGATGAAGAAAATATTATTAGGCAGAGCGAAGAACAAAAACAAAAAAGAAAGAATCCTAACATTCACCTTTTAACCTGGCACCTCCTCACAACATTCTAAAATTTTCCTCATGTTTTCCACCATGTTCATTTGAGCATTGCAAAATAAGATGAAAATTTCCTCATGTTGTTAGGAATTTGAGATGTTAATTTTGTGAACCATTTTTTTTTTCTTTTCTTTTCTTTTGGAGAGGTGAGTCAGGTGACACATTTTATTGAAAAAGAAGGAAAGGGCAAAGATGAGAGATCAATGCCCCAAATTTACAAAAAGCTAGACCAAGAAGTTCGTCTTATAGCTTTTCTTATTAGGAGCTCAAGACAGAAAAGTCAGTACCACATGCAGCTTAAGTTGAATCTCATGATCCAAATTAAGGGTTCTAACTTCTAAGAAGGGTTCCTTGGTTTGTAACATTAGGTCACATGTTCTAGAGCGTCTTGTTATTTGCAACTTATTACCTTGCGCAATGTTTTCGGTAGCGCTCATAGCGCATGCAGGTAGTGTAGCTCCCTAGTAGCGTAAGCTATAGGGCATGTAGCATACTCTACAAGTAGTGTAGCATAGTGTGTAGTGCAGGAAGCATATGCTACCTGAAATCTCAATTTTCGAAGTGTTTTTTTCTATGTTAGTTCAACACCTATTTTAAAATGGTGGTGACTCATCCCCATCACACATGGCACTGCATCAGATCAATCCGGACCATCTAAATTGTTGTCCATATCGTGGATAGAGCACTTAGATCAATCTGGACTCTTGTCATGGTGACCAGAGTGGATCTTATTTTCGGAGGGCTTTTCCATGACCGTTCGCATTATACCTTGTCGAGTCCAACAGGTTTGCTTGCCTTTCAAAATGCACTATTCAGCATTTTATAGAACCTAATTGTTTCCCCTTTTTATTTCCTTAGTGGCTTAAGTTTCATTTAGAATATAAAGCATTGATCATTCCGGGTTTAGAATGAAAGCTAGTTCGAATGGTGAGATCCATTCAACCCTGTTGGTTTCAGACGCCAGAGTAGCATCCAAGCCTACTTCCAGTGGTTTAAGTATCTTCTCAGAGAGTGAAAATGATACTTGTCACACGCCTGGAGCTTCCATCGATTCATACCAAGAATAATTCTGACCAAGTTGGGGCATGTCGTACTGGTTTTGCTCCAAAACTAATCAAATCTGAAACCAATTTTTAAAACCGTGCTCTTTCCAGAATCACATTCTTTAACTAAACATGTTATTGTCACCTATTCATTTTGTTTTTTCCCCCCTAATCTTTTCTTCTTTTTCTGTTGAATGTGATTTTATTTCCTTTCAGCATCCAGCTTTATTGCCATGACATTCTGTTTGCCACATAAGAGCATTTGTACCTAACTACATTCTATTATTTAGTATATGCTCGGTGAGTTCTTGCTTAAGTGTTCTGTTTCATGACACACACAGATGGATGTCAAGGCTGCCAAGAAAGCAATTCTTGAAGGTATCTTATTAACCTTGGCCAATTTATCTATTATCTCTTGAGCATCTCTCTTGTAAAACATTAAACTTAATGGGAGGCTTAAAACAGTTCTGAGATGAGCATTAAAGATGAAATGCATGTTTGCTACTTTTTTGGATTGAATATTTGCAGAAATTATCCTTCAAAGAAAATGCGGATACTGGTTTACGAAGTTTTCTGATCATGCAGTTAAGAGAATTGTTGGATACAATGTATATCCTTTTGTAAGATGGATGTGAGTGTAATAAATCACAGGTAGGAAAATCTCCATGTGATAAATATTATTAGGAAAGGGCATTGAATTACATGCCAGCAAGTGGGATGGTTGCTCATCATTCAAGAAAGGATAAACTTAGTAAATTTGTGCTGCGAAACTTGTGCAATGGAAGAGAAGGTTGGGCAGTATGCCCATCTTGATTTTCGAACATGACCGGAAGTTGGTGCTAGCTTTATTTTTTGGATGTCTAGGGCACATCTATCTTTAGTTGCTGATTTTGTAATCTTAGAGAACCTTGTGCCCTTGGATAGATGACACAAATGCCTCGTTCTTTATAGCACCAAAAAATTCCACATTTCCTTGATACTATGCTAATACCTCCTTAAAAAGGAGGGCTGCTATGCGCCATGTTTTCTGCATATTTGACTGAGCCGAACAACATATGGTGACACCTATGTAAAATCCTATTCTCTTCGCCTTCTACATTCTTCCTATTTGCTGTCGAGGCTCAAAGCAACCAATTGGTGCTCAAAAGCATGCAGAAGTATTCAGAAAGCATGAAATGAATTATCATCAGTGACTAATTTGGTGATATCAATCTGAAGGTGTTGCCAGACAAAGCGTACATATATAGCACAAGTCAAAACTGGCCACCTGGAAGCTCAAAATAATGATAATAGTATATCTGTAATTCTATAAATTAAAGAGGCTGATCTTGTTATTAACAAATGGAGATGGAAATTGTGTAAGCCAATGCCATTTATAAGATGAAATGGTGAAGAAAGAAGCTGCTTGAGCCAAATAGATAAGAGACAACTACACGCCGTCATAAATTTCACGTCATACATATTTTTGTTGTTATAGGATTTGCAATCAATGGGAAGGTTATGGCCTGTTTGGAATAGGAAATAATAGTGTATTTACCAGAAAATCAGTAATTCTTACTTAATTACGGTGTTTATGCGAGCTGGCATAGTTATGAGAGAAACGAGCGGTCAAATTCCCCTCAGCCATTGTCAGATGAAATATACAAGTCTCGAGGTATTTGCACCAGGGAAACTCTGAAACAAAATTTTTCAACCATCGAGTGCTGCGACATCATCGGTAGTCCGCGGGAAGATCATATCCGGCTGTTGATCATGATTGGAGTTTTTTTTTTTCTTGATCACTGAATACCCTATCAGCCATTACCGTTTTCAACACAAACAGCTGAATGGTAAAGATCATATCCATTTCACCATTTGGATGGTGTACCCATTCACGGTAGTGTTTAAGTCAAAATCCCCTGACAACAGGGGACAAGTAAAATAAAATGTAATCATTGCAAATTTTCCATGTATTTCATGCACTTTTTACATTTCCAAACAGGCCCTTAGTGTACCATCCACTAAAAATGTGTACCATCAACAATATAAGAGGAAATGTGGTATTTTTCATGGAGAGAATCACATGAAGGCCTATAAGCTTTTCCTGTTGTTGGTTTGCTTGGATAGCATGATGATTGATATTTGTGATTACGAATTCAGCGAAAGAGGAAAGCCTTGCTCATATGCCTGTACATGCATAGTGTATGTTTACACCCGATGATATCTTTATGTCTTTTGCTTTTTTGTATGTTTGCTATCTAATTTAGGACAAGGAATTTTATCATTTCCAGTTCAAATAATTATAGAACATCACTATTTACTTTTCATCACTCAATGTTTATGCTTGATGCCTTAAATTTCAGGTTTTCGAAAAACTGATGAGTTGTTACTTCAAGAAAGTACTGCAGGTAGAGTCAATTTATTCATTGGATTTATTTTTGTATTTATTTACTTGGGCACAGCGATATTATCCGAGTTTGGCCTCTTTCTGAATTTCTGTGGCCACATCTAATTCATCAATTGTTGATTGGAAGAATGTTTTGAATGCAATATGATTGCATGCAAGCCAAACCAGCACATCTCATAGAAGAGTAAATGTGGAAGCAATGAGCAATGAAATGACCCAAGACAGTTACATGCTTTAGCCAATATTGGTGCATCCATGGTGTATAATCCCTGGTAGATAATCGACTATGTATGTTGACTCACTCGGGGCCACTTGTTTTGTGAACTCTATACCTACTAGTTACTAGAATTTAGAATGGACTGTGCCAGCTGGGCTATATATGTATATGGCAGCAGCACTGTTACAGTTACAGATGATGATGATGATGATGATATTTATGTATGTATATGGCTGCAGTGCTATTACAGTTATGAGTTATAAGCTAAATCTTGAAAGTTTAGGGTTGAATGGGTCCCAAATGATCCTCCGTACCCGATATTTATACATGTACTTGGTTAGCATATAATTATTGTAGCAATAAATTATTAGTGGAATAAGATTGGATATAACGTGACAACTACCATCATCGTGGTTTCAATTTTGATGTAATTGTTAATCGTTGATCTATGTAAAACCTTTCAGGGGGGTGGCAAGATGGTGCTACAGCTGTGTGTGTTTGGATTTTGGGGCAAACAGTAAGTTTGTTACAAATCTTATTTGTGTAAGAATTTTAATGGTAAGTGATCTAATACAACTTGTTGCTTTGTAGGTTTATGCAATGGGTTGCTTTGTACGTTGTGGGACAGTTCAATCATCAAAATGGACTTATTTTAGCCCACTCTTGGTAGGTGAAGGCAGAAGAATCACACTATTTGGATGATCCTAACAATACAATCAATAGCATTCAAAAAGGAATGGCCATCCTGGCATCAACTTGAAACATCTATTTGATGATGAGACCCACTGTGAATTACTAATGATTCTAAACACTTCTCAGATGCTGCTAACATTTGATTTTGATCTATGGCTTCTGAAATGGATGGTTATAAAAAAATGACCAACGCTCAATGGGTCAGGGTTATCCGATCGGTGTGTTTCTTGTAGTGGCCTGCCAATAATCGGCTGGAATGAACAGATGGCATCGATGATTGGACAGTCCCAGTGCTTCGTGTTGCATCATGAGCCCACGATACAATTAGCTGTATAAGATAATTTCCCATGGAATCCTTCATTTATTTTTAGCATGCATAAATTTGTTCGTCTTCTTTAAAAAATGAAAAATAATCAATAATTTGGATCTTGAAAGATCTTTATTTTTTACATGACGGATGCCATACCTTTTATCTAAGAAAATAAAAAAACAATGGAGGAGGTCTTGGATACAGCTAGTCGGATGATACTTCTACTGTTGAACGAGGGCCTAAGTGCCAATGTGGCATGTGCAACCTCCAACCTATCCAAAAGGTTGGCCCACCATGAGGAAACATCTGATGCAAAAATCAGACTGATCCACTCATCATGTGGGCACACCATAGAAAACAACGGACAACTGCCAATCGGGTCAAAAGTACATGTGCGGACCACCTGATGAGTGGATTGGCCTGATTTTTGCACTAGATGATGTTCATGGGGGGCCAACCTGTTGGACAGTTGGATGCCATACACATGTTAGGCAATTATGCACTAGTTGGACGAGAACACAATCATCCAACTGGTTGTGTTTGAGACCTTCTCAACAAAAATGTCATTCTTTTATTTTATGATAAATATTCAGAAACTTTTCTCTTGCAACCAGGCCAATCTTTCTCCTAAAATCCTAGGTTCAAATAATGTCAGAGTATCCTAGAGTCTTTGCAGCTGAGGTTCAGAGGCAGCCACTAGGCTTGTTGTACCTATACACTGACTTTTTCTCTATGCCAATGCTACCTCTGGTTTGTTGTGGATCCTCATATACACATGTTCAGATGTTTAATAGTCATCATCATCATGATAGACTTGTCTCAGCCATTTAGGATTGGCTTCATTATTCCTATTTGCCAATGTTTTATTTTATTTTATTTTTATGTTTTGCCAATGGTTTCTCGGCAAAAGTATGACAGCTGGCTCTTGCCCGATGTCAACCCTCCTCCACCCTTCTCTGGGATCTTTGGCTTTACAAATCTTGATAAACCTATACCTTTTATCTTTATTCTCTACAATTTATATACTTCTGTATTGGTTTTGCCATATTTGCAGTGAACTCTGATCTATTTACTTGTGTTTCTCTAATTTTATCTAGGTGTTAGTTGCTAATGTTGGAGATGCAAAAGCGGTATTGGCTAGATCATCCACTGTCAATGGAGATGGAACAAATTGCCAATTGAAGTCCATTGTCATTACAAGAGAGCACAAAGCTATCTATCCGCAAGAACGTGCTCGCATTCAGAAGGTAAAGACAATATTTTTTTTTAATCTTATTTGAAATATTTTGTTGGAGTTGTTGTATTCTACACAGATGTCCCTTGTGAAGTTTTTGTTACTACTGTGCCATTTTCTTTAACTACAGTAAGTTGTTTTTTTTTTTTTTTTTGGGGAAGCCTGTTACTTTTTCTTGGATGGCATTTTTTAGAGTGGGTTATGCTATTGCTTATTACAAGGCAATTATAGAGTACGACACCAGATCCTTTTGCCCAGGGAAACCATGTTAGAAATGACTCAAGTTGCACGAACCTTCTACACAGGTGCTGCTCCCACTTCTGGTCATGGTTCTTCAGTTTCGCACTCCCTTTCCCGCTTCTTTTTTGTAGTATTTTGAAATAGATTCTTCCTCATTCTCGCAGCCGAACACCCCTACACTTCCCCTCACACTTTGTACAACTACAATGTAGAGACATAATGTGTGTATTCGATAAATGTTAGACAGTTCATCTGTAGTCAAATATTTCATAGTAGAGTAATGCTATGGCTATTTGCTCAGGGCAATTTGCCCTATTAATGCAACATGTGTCCTGTGTATTTAACACGAGATGGAATCTTTAAATGGACACATGCAACAACAAGCACCTGTGGTGCGGGACCCACAATGATCATCATCATCATCATCAAAGCCTAATACCAACTAATTGGGGTTGGCTACATGAATCCTTTTCCGCCTTTCCACTCTATCAAGGGCTTTAGTTAGACCATAGGTGTTGGAATGTCATATTGTTCGGATTCATGTCGGAAGTTATGGCATAAGTTCGAAACCGGCTGCCAACCTGACGCAACCTTCCTCCTTTATCTGGGCTGGGGATCCACAATGAGAGCATAAAACTCCCACAAGCGTAATGTAATAGACTATTACATAGGTTTTTTACTATTAAGTGCCTACATGGTACTAATTTTGAGGGCCTATGAGAAGCTACAATGAGAAGAAGAAAAAAGGAAAAGAAAGATGGAAGAAAGAAACAATGAGAGAATGAGAGGAAAGAGGTACTGAGAACATGAGATGCTTAGGATGTATTGAAACCCTAGTCCTCTACTCTTATTTATAATAGTAAAAACATGAATGGATCCTATGGGCCTTAATACGTGGACTTGGACCTGATGGGCCTTATTCAACTATCAACCTTTCAACATTTACAATCAAGCGTTATCTAATAGTCTATTACATAAGTTGATTATAATCAATGAGTTGATTAGAAGGAACGAGTTGTGGGGTCCACTGTGATGTTTGCATGAAATCCACTCCATTCATCATTTTTGCCAACTTATGTTAGGACGTGAATCCAAAAATCATGCCTATCCAAAACTCAAGTGGGCCATATCATAGCGAAAAGCAAGGATAAGGATGCTCACCATTGAAATCTGCTTGGCCTGCAAAAGTTTTGGATCACTCTTGCATCTAGGGTTTTCCTTCATTTTGTTGGGAATAATCTTATGAATGGGTTGGATCCCATATGGGCGTTACTTTGGAACTCATGAAGTTTTCAATGGTGGCTTCTCCCACTATCCCTATGGTGGGGCCCACTTGTCATTTGGATAGGCTTGACTTTTGGGCTCACGTCACAAAATGAGCTGCTGAAAATGATTGGCGGGGTGGATTTCACCAAATATCATTGTGGGCCCCACATCGCTGGTGCTTTCTGTTGCACGTCCTTGGAAAGAATTCATCTTACATTAAATGCATGAAGACACGTATTGCATTAAGAGGGTGAATTGCTTGGCACAAATTACCTTGAGCAAATTGCTATAGCATTACTCTTCTTAGTAAATGAATATATGCATCACTCTGTCAGTCTAGCATGTTGTCAACACAGCTAGCAGAATACATAACCATATCCATGAAAAACTCCATGCAAGGCCACAAGTTCCCTACAATGGAATTGAGCTAGAGCATGGCCCGTGATGGCTTGGGCTTCCAAAGGCCAATGGGCTACCTAACCAATGACAACCATCACCGCCACTACCACCATGGCCATCATCATAGCCTTCTTCAAGTTATTTGGGGCTCACTTTACGAATCCTGTTTTATTTAAAATCCAAAACGGGAATTCTCATGTGTCGTTGACAAAATCTACCTGACATCAACCGTCCTCCTTTACTCAGGGCTGGGGACTGTTCGGTGGTGGTTACTAGGTAGAATTTGAACCTAAGTTTGGCTATCCTACAAAAATATTGGCCCTAACTAGAATTATGTTGTAGTTGCCTTTTGACAGTTGGCTAATATTCTACAGAAATCTTTTGATAGAACCTTCTGAAATATTATTTTGTTTAACTAGTGGCTTCTTGATTTTAGTTGTTTGTAGTATCTCTTGAATGACTCTTACTTTATTCTGAATGCTATTTCGTTCCTTGCATTTGCAGGCTGGTGGTTCTGTGGGCTCCAATGGACGATTGCAAGGACGCCTTGAGGTTTCTAGGGCCTTTGGTGATCGCCAATTTAAGAAGGTTTTAGCTACTGTTTTCTCTGGGATGATCACTTATATTTTATAGTTGTTTGCCCAATCTTCAGATGCATATTGCTAATATGCAGCAGTGTCGGTTGTTCCAATTTCTCTCAATTTGCTTAAGAGATGCACTCTTTTTTTTTGAAAGATCACTAAATTATATTAAAGAGAACAAAGAAACAAAAGGAGAAGAAGGGAAGCTGAGAAAGCAAGCCCATCTAAACTCCGAGAAACAAAAGATTACATTCCTTAACACTGTCTACACAAGTGGCCCATTCAATGATAGTGCATTTGGCCTTACTAGCTACACTCTCAGCTGAGTGCTCTCTGTCCTGAAAACATCTTTCGTTCCTTTCTTCCCAAACACACCACCAGATGGCAATAATGCCAAGAGTACATTCCTTAAGAGATGCACTCTTGGCATCTATAATAGTATAGCTTATCATGATATGTGAAGTTTCCCATCTTGAATTTGCCGGCATGTTGTTCCTCATCTCTCATCCCGCACTGTGGCTAGACTGTTGGCCTACTCATTGTTTTCTGAGTTTAGGGATTTGTATGTTTGTTATCTTGTTTTGAATTTTACTGGTTAAAGGGCCATCAATAAAATCAAGCAAAGTTTCTCCACGACCTGTTTGCACAAATACTTCACATTATTCATGCATGTGTCTGCCCTAATGGGATTCATGTAATGTGCTTTAGTGGTGGCAATGAGCCTGGGTCGGCCCTAGTGCCCTAGCCAGGCCTTGGTTACATTGCCCTGGCCCTGATTGGGCTGAAAAGGGCCTGGCCCTGGCCCTACCAGGCCAGCCCGGTAAGGAAAAGAGTTAAATGATCAGAGGCTTGAAATAGTTCAGTGTAAAGAATTTTTTTGGGGCATCCTCCATCCATGATGAGTCTGATCATAGAAATGGTTTAGATAATTGAAATATGGCCCCGGATCCAAGGAGTGTCTTTAAACTATAAATGTAAATTGAATGGGAGCATTTAAAAATAACTTTAAACCATCCTCTCTGTATGTATTACAGTAGTCCGCTTGATGATTGGACCAGGTCACTGGGCCGGGCCATTCATCATTGTAAACTGTCCACTCTTTGGGTATTACAGTAGTCCACTTGATGATTGGATCAGGTCATTGGGCCGTGCCATTCATCATTGGCCTGGGCCTGGAAACAAGGCCTACATTTAAAGCCTGGGCCTGGCTCTGGCCCTCAGGTCAAGTTTAGTTGCCATCCCTGGCCCAACAGAGCTGGGCCACCCAGCCCATTTCCACTCCTTTGGTTCCAAGTATGGACTATAACCACGTAATGAGTAACTGTTTTATTTATTTATTATTTTTTATAACTTGGTAACAATATGTGAATTTAATAGGCAAAATGTAAAATAATTAGGGTGCAATTTGGTGGTCAAAACTATTGATATGATAGCATTGCAGTTGCATTCAAACTCCAAAATGGACTTACAATTATGTCTTTTGCTACATATGATGGAAATGCATCCATGCAGGTGGGAGTTATTGCAACCCCAGATATTCATTCTTTTGATCTTACCGAAAGAGAGCAGTTCATCATTCTTGGTTGCGATGGCCTGTGGGGTGTACGTGCTGTTACCCATTTTCAGACATCTTCATCTACATCCTAGCCATTGAATCCTTGGTTTAAAATCTCAATGTTGTGGATAATTTCAGGTTTTTGGACCAAGTGATGCCATTGAATTTGTCGACAAGCAGTTGAAGGTAACCATCCCATACTCCATTGTCCTTTGAGTCGGAAGGTTGAGGGCTTGTTTGGGTGTGCACCAGATTAAGAATTGAATTGAATGCACTTTTCCCCATGCTTATTTTGTGGAGTGGAGCCATTTGTTCCTTGTGCGTAAATGCTCGTGTCTGCAAATGTGTCACACAATGAGAATGGGATGCTAATGGGTGGGGCCCGTTATCATCTCATTCTCATTCAGGGCCCTGGGTAGGAGGATGGATGCTATGGACTATATCCAAACTAGCCCACTATTCATGTATACTGAACGCTCATGTTCTCTACCATATTTCATCCCTACCTTTAATTCATGGACACTTAATTCTTATATTTGTGCCCGTTATCATATTGGCAGTCCATACATGCGCCACACGTGTATGAGATCTGGAATGTTCATTTGTCTGGCCTATCATGATTGGGTGATGGCCCAACAATCTGTTGTCAAGATATGTAGCTGCTGGTTGGTGGATTTTTGCCCCGTCGAATGTTGATCATTGGTTGGAAACTCTCTATCATTGGAAGTCTGCCCATCATTGAAAGTCTGCCCTTTGGATTTTTGGGGCATGCCCCATCTGCGGCAGGGACCATCAGATGAAATGGCTGGTGTTTATGGGTTGCATTTGCTGCAGATGCATTGCAGTACTCTTGAGTATTAGAGAGCATGTAAATTGTTTCATTAGGAACTGTAAAAAAGTGAATTGTCAATGCCTGATTCTTGCAGGATGGATCATCTGCTACTGCTGTGAGCCGACGTCTTGTAAGGGAAGCTGTTCGTGAGCGGCGCTGCAAGGATAACTGCACCGCCATAGTCATTGTTTTCAGGCGCACATGACTGGTGTATAGAAATGTGAATGCGATTTGCATGAGAACAGATGCAGAGGCTATATGTGGTGCACATGCTGACCTGGCATCCTCATATGGGATCCCAGCATTCATCAGGTGGGACCCTGCTGTGATAAATTCCATGGCAGAAAGATCAGATGCTTGCCCACTCAAGTGGGCCACACAATGAAAGAAATGGACTGTTAGAAAAAGATAATCAACAGTCTAGATTCCTACCTGATGTGTGGACCATTCTGACTTTTGGGCCAGGCATTTTCGTGTTGGCCCCTCGACTGAATTGCGTGGATCTTGCTTGCGCAAGAACCAGGTAGGCACGTGGGCTGCATTGCCTCGTCAATCAGTTCATATGCAAATTGCCTTAGCATTTCTCCACAGTTACATACACAATCAGCATCTTAACAAGATGACTTTGGCGCTTGTTATTTTTTGACTAGATAAGACTCTCGATTCATCACATGAACTGAAGATGCATTGGCGGAGCATTACAGATGGATGTGTGTGTGTTTTTGAAACGAGATTGTATTGATGTATGGATTTTCTGATATAAGCTGTTTTTTTTTCTTATAATTCTGTGTTTTTTGTTTGTTTTCGAAAGGTGAAATTTTATTGCTAAAAAAGAAAGGAAAACAGAAAAACAGAGAACAGAAAAAAACAAAATAACGAAAAAAAAAGCTAAAAGAAAATGAAAAATAGAGGAAACCTAACGTTGGATCCCTCAGTATTGGGTTCATGCATTAACATGATACGAGAGAAGGATGGACAGTGGATAAACAGATACATCATGGTGGGCCCCACATAGAAGTGGGGTAGACTCCCATGATTGTTCACCACCCTTTTGAAAATGGGTGTCTCATTTTTCAATAGGGCCGTAGATGCTGTGGGATACATTGTGGATGGACCATCTCTATAAGATCAAACTTATCAAGAGATCCTAACTATCCAGTTGATGGGTATAAAATGGATGGTTGAAAGTGAAGGGTGTGCTCCAGTGGCACCCGTAGCACCCTTAACTTATGGTGGACTGGTGGTACTTGGCAGATGTGGAAACTGGTGATGTCTTCATGGGATCCCACCTAGAGCTGTACGCGAGTCGAGTTAGCTTGGTCAGCTTGCTTAATCTGTCTCGCCCAATTTGGCTCACCTCGGCTCGAAATTGGATTCGGATTGAGTCAAGGAGGATTTTGGAGCTCAAAAAATTTCAAGCCAAGTTCGGGCTTTCCCGAGCTTGACTCAGATTGACCCTCAAATTGAATTAACTCGGATTGAAGTAGTTTGGTGACTCTGATATTGACATGCTCATCAAGTGTTTGATGAAATGACTCAACCAAGTTTTGGGTGTATATATTCTCCCCGGGATTGGCCGGTGGGGAGGAAGGAATGGATACAAAACAAATCACTACAAAAAACAAACTTTATATTATTAAACTAACCTCATATTTTGATTTTAACAGTGCATGCCAAGTGTTTGATGAAATACCTATTAATTGTTGTTACTGTGAGAAATTTAAGATGCATTCTGCGATGCACACTATGTACTTGAGAAAATGTTGCATAGGCTCCAACTCGAGCCACTGATTGAACCAAGCCAAGCTTGCCAGTTAGCTCGAGGACCAAGAACTCGTGTACAGCTCTAAATTCCCACCCTTCCATTTGATTTGTCCACCTGCTAAAGCCTCAGTTGCCCAAAAATCAACCCAATCCAAAACTCAAATGGGTCGCATGATAGGGAACATATTAAGAGGGAATGTCCACCGCTGATTAGTGTGGGGGCCATCATGCTGTGTATATCTAATCAAGACCGTTCAAGCCCTTCATCCAGTCCAGATGAAGGGTCAGGCTTATTTTCAGTAGGTTTAGCGAATCAGGCCGGCCCCTGTGAAATTCAAGGGTGCTCGTTCCCTCCCAACTCATTCACTTTGCTGAAGCCAACCATTGTTTTTTATGGGGCTGAGTTTTGGGAGCCTCAATATCTAATAGACGGGTTGGATAGTGTGAATATATCATGCGGGCCCACATTTGCCTGGTACCACCATAATAAAGGGTGATGGATGATGACTCGTTTCAGTCGGATGGGACTCTTCTAAGTCGACTCGGACTCGGTCCGGACTCCGAATCCAATCCAATCCTTTTTTCATGCGTGACTTGGCTGCTACCCTGAACGGCTATCTGGGTGAGACCCTGACGGTAGGGCCCACCTAGATATATGAATTGTATATCCACGCCGTCCATCTGTTTTTATTTTAAAACAAATTCACAAAAATGAAATAGATACAATTTCAGGTGGACCACACCACAGGAAACAGTGGTCATTGAACGACCACCATTAAAAACTTTCTGGCATCCATCGTAATGTTTATTGACCATCCAACCTGTTGATAAGGTCACAAAGACATGAATGAAAGGAAATAAAAAAACATCAGCTTGATCCAAAGCTTTTGTGGCCTATAAAAGGTTTTTAATGGTTAATAATGGTGTGGTCCACCTGAAGTTTTTATCTGCTTCAATTTTAGGATCAAGTTATAAAATAAGCTGTAAAAACAGATGAACGGCGTGGATATACAATTCATGCATTGATGTGGGCCCTACAATTAGGGTCTCTCACACATAGCTGGTTCCAGGGTTGGCAGCCAAGTCTCGCTCTTGATTCTTGAATATATACTGGATTAGGGCTAAAAGTCGGGCAGGTTGGTCCTCAACCTTAACCCAACCCAAGGTTCCTATACCTCAACCCTAACTCAATTCAACCCAATCTTGGGTTGGGAATTCTCAACCCAAGCCCAACCCAAGCAAGCTCGGTCGCGTTGATCGGGTTGGTCGGGTATATACATGCTAATATTTTCGTTATTATATTAGTTTATTATATTCCAATATAGGATAATTTTATTAATTATATATGTGATTATTCATTATAAAGAATTTCATTTTTTCCTTTAAAAAACAAGCTAAAATATAAGACGACGACTACTTTAAAAGTCATGTAGCATAGCATGAAGTCTATTTGAAAGAGAAATCTGACATATCTTGTTAGCTTGAGTTCTTGAAAATGATGTGGACAAATGAGACTCGACATCACTAGTGTGCTTTCGACACAAACGATCCACACTTAATTATAATTTGTAACTCATATATTGATTTGGTTCGGGTTGGGTCGGGCAACCCAAGACTTCAACCCGAGCCCAACCCAAGTTTTATCAGGTTGGTATTTGTATAGCCCAAGCTTAAGATCGGACCTGAAATATCCTGCCTGAGCCTAACTCAATGTCAGGTTGGTCATGGGTCGGTCGGGTTGAACCTGCCCAACTTTCAGCCCTATACTGGACCAGTCCTGACTCGACCGAGTCAGTGACTCGCCGAGTCCGGACTCAACTCAGGACCATACAAGGCGGTCCGATTCACTGACTCTTCAGTCCGTAGTAAAAACCATGCATGCCGACCCTAGAAACCGACACAAACCATATTTCCGACACGATACGAAAGCTTATATCATATCGAGCCATTCCGATGTTTCGACCATGGGAAGGAATATTCTATTTGTTTCCAAGTTGCATTTTGATAAGATCTTTGCCAAACGGTCTAGATTCCTTTGCTAGTTAAAATGGTGATGATTCATCATCCGTACACATGGCTTAGCTCTACAGCAACCCAGACCGTCCAAATCATTGATGAAACTGTGGATGGTGCATGACAATAAGAAAATAATAGTAACTATATGTTCTTTCCCTTTGAATTTGGCCCACTTGCTATTTTACTACAACCATCCGTCTGATTTCCATCAATTGGACGATTAGGATTTCATGATCAGTGTGATTTTAGAGATATATTCCATCCACGACATAAGCCACATTTTGAATGGTCTGGATCGATGTAAATCAGTAGCGCGTGCATAACCTCCATTTTAAAAATGGTGGTGAACTATCATGAGAGTATACTGCCGAGTAGGCTCGCTCAGAAAGGATCGTGTTCTGTCTTGATTCTGCCAGCCCAACTAGCATTTCCTGCCGTAGGCATGTTTTCCACTACCATACTATCGGCTACATGGGAGTAGATTAGGTGCGGCCCTTGCCATGGGGCCCACCTTGATGTATGTATTCTACATCTACACCGTCCATACGTTTTTTCATATCATTTTAGGACATGATTCTAAAAAACGAAGCAGATCCAAAACTTAGGTGGACCATAATATAAGAAACAGTGTTGACTGAACGCCCTACCATTAAAAACTTCCTACAGCCCATCATAATGTTTTGGTAACATTTATTTTCCATCCAACCTGTTTATAAGTTCACAAAAGCCTGGATGAAGGGAAGAAAACAAATATCAGATTGATTCAAATCTTTCGCGGCCCACAAGAGATTTTTAATGGTCATTCACCACTATTTCCTTGATGTGGTCCACCTGAGATTGCATCCGCTTCATTTTTGGACTCATGTACTAAAATGATCTCTGGAAACGGATGGACTGAGTGGATTTAGAATACATACATCAAGGTGGGCCCCACGGTAAGGGCCTCATCGTCTTGGGTGATGCTGGGGCCGCACTTAATCCACTCCCCCGGCTACATGGATTGCATATCGAGGAATGCTAATCCCACGTGCAAATCCCAAATGTGTAGAAGATCCGAGCCGCTCATCGGTTAGGTACCACAATGGATGTGATCTCTGGTCCAAAATTCGCATTGGTCCGGCTATCTGATATATGAATCTGGTGCAAGATATGGATATGAACAAATAGTGCATTCAAATCAACGGTTAGGATGATCCGACAGGGCTGATTTTCGGTTGAGTTCATATCCGCAGTGGGGCCCACGTGATTAGCAACTTGGATCTTATACACTGAATAGTTGGAGCGTTGGGATTCGCATGTACGACTTGAGATTGCTGTGGGCCCACATTTGTCTGATTAATGTGACATGCAAACCTATCAAGATGATCTCTTTCAGATCTTATGCAAGATTAGGATTTGTAGGTGTCTAGCTGGACAGATTTCCGACATGCCTTTGATCTTGATCTTGATATCACGATCAATGAAAATCGTTGATTTCTAGAATGATCTTCTTCTAGTTGGAAGTTCATGCGATCCACGGCAAAGATTTGTAGTTTAAGCTTAAGCTACAGCGCCATATGTGGGGCCCATATTGGTGTTTGTATAACATCCTGCCCGTCCATCTTGTGAGACGTCTCATATTCTCATTAGGTCCCAAAGCTCAGGTAGACCCAAGACTTAGGTTGGCCACACCATGTAAAGTCACGTATAAAACCTCTAGAATCATGTGGTTTGGCCCAACTTCGTTTTGGAATGGACGGATTTTCGGGTTGTCCATCAATGCATCTTCTGAATGCATTGGATACCATATACTAAATACGGTGGGACCTATACACTCCAGAAGGTGATATTGGTGGGCATGCCCCATCCCAACTGTTTCTTGTGTTATGGCCCGTGGCCCACTTGAGCACTGAATCAGCCTGATTTTAGGTCACCTAAAAGAAAATGAAGGGGCACACATGATATACGGACTAGATGTCATGAACACATCACGGTGGGACTCACAAATAGCATTGTAGGTTAAGCTTAACCTACAAAGCTTTTAGCAGAGAGAGAGAGTATTTAAATATTTTTTGTCATGTGGTAAAAATTAGCTATATGATCCTTGATACACTACGATTTGTCTAGTTTCATTGGTTCAGTGATCCAGACCATTGATCTGATTGATACCATATCCGATGGGCCATTGCCTAAAATCTCCTCAAAATCGAGGCAACCCTAAATCCATCGAAGGGCAGGATCTAAGTAGATGGTTAAGTAAAAGATTTTCAAACTTAATTGAAATGACGTCATAAATTGGATGGTCTTGATCTTCCAATCTCTGGGAAATTTTTAGGGCATGGTCCATCAATGCTTGATCAGGCTACATCATCTGTTTGGATGACCATGGGCCCCACTTATACAAACCAGAGAATAGTATGATACAAGGACCTAATTGGTCCATTTTTCAAGATACGTGGGCCCCACAATAGGGTGGGTAAGGAATATCATCCCAGGATAATCACCAATAGGGCATGTGCTCCTCCAATCATACTAGGGCATCTTCACTTTTAGCTAAACGGGAGTCATTTGATAGTCTGGCTGCATACGACGGGTGATACACAGGCGCTGAGAAATTGTAGACGTGGCACATATTGACTCAAATTAAACCGACTAAACTGTCAAACACACTGTCCCTAAGTAACAAGCCAAAAATCAGATTGGTTGAATAATCCTAACCTCTGATTAGTTGTCCCCTTGGTTGTCAAAATAAGACCCTTGGATATTTTTCATTTTTAACCGTCCGATAAATGATCACCAATCTGATAGTCAGATAATCAAATAAGGGCAATATGTGGTTAATGATTAATCTAAACATGCACTCCATAATTTATACAGTTTAATTTGAATTACTTGTATGCCACGTATGCAGTTTCTAAACGCCTGAGTATCATCCATCACACTCTGCCAGAGCATCAAAGTTTTCTCTTAAATGGGATGAAGCGTTGGACCTCTTCATCACCGCATTCACAATTCATGAAATTAAAATCATTTAGAGGGATTATGATATTGCCATAACATATATCCAGAGAGATGTTCACATTCAACCGGTTGGACATTACGTTTTAGTCCACCCCGTGTAAAACTTCTAGCATGTCATGTTTGTGTGAAATCTAACCGGTCCATTGGTTTGGCCCCACCATAAGGATGATTTGTGTAAAAATCACTCTCATCATATCATCAGGTGGGCCACACAATAGAAGATAATGTATAGCCATTGTTAAATAGAAAAATAGAAATTTGGGCCGTTTTCAAGTGGATGAGGCTGATTTTTACACAAGGTCATTCTCATGGTTGGGCCAACTTATTGGACGGTGGATGTCACACGCAGATGATTGGGTGGAAGTTATCCACTGTGTGGATGGTAATTTATAGTCCAACCGGTTGGACGTGAACATTTTCATATACACATGATAACGATTCTCTACATGTGCCCCATTTAGTTTTAAGGCCTTGTTTTGATATACTTAAGTGAAGTGGGCCCCACCGTATGGAAGGACCACATGCCATCTTTGATACCTTACCATCCTGTCCCCTAACCTTCCCTTCATTTTAGCATCTATTCAACAAGGACACTAATCTCAGTAGACAATTTGCTAATGCTGACAGTGACTCCTGACTTTTTAAATGACTGAAATACCCTTTAAAAATGGCATTTGGTGAATCCTAGGCCCTTGACGGCTCAAAAATCACCCAATCTTAAAATGAGATCAACACCGTCTATCAGGTGCTCTGCTTCAATTTCACCTCGGAGGCCAAAAATCAGGCCTACCCAAAACTGATATGGGCCACACCATAGGGAAGTGTAAAATCATTGCTAAAAAAACTCTAAATTCAGATGGTCTGATCCACCTGTGTAATTTTGGAGTTGCCTAATTTTCGGAGATCTCTTTATCCTAGTGGGGCATGTCATATGGATTGAACACATACACCATGGTGGGCCTGACATACAGTGTGGAAGGTTTTATTTGGTGGGCTTCCCATCCAACGTGTTCCACGTGGTGTGGCCCACCTGAGATGATTTTTGGGGTTAGTTCCAAACATGGTGGAACACATGATGGATGGTGTGGATCTCATTCACATAAAGTGGTACTCCTTCGTTTTTGACGTGGTGCAATTGGGACAGTGACGGTAGACAAAATGTCATGCAATGCCAATGTTACCATGCAACGAGAGAAGTAGTGAATAAAATTTCGGAATTGGAAAAATCCAGAAGACCATTTAGTGTTTAAATTTCAATGGGCATTTATGTCATTCACATACATTGGACCATTTAGCATTTTAAAATTAAGATAGAGAGGTGGGCCAGCAGAAAAGAAAATAAGAGAGAAGGTGTGGTGGGACCATGATCAATGATTGGGAAGGGGGGATGGCTTTTCTCTCACAATTGATTGTACGACCTGGCCAACATGCTCTAACTGAACCTTGTCTCCCACCCAAAATCCAATTCTATTGTCAACATGGAAATTAAATCACGGAAAGATCATAAGCCATGCAAAATAAAATAAAACACAGATATGATTTATACAATGAAGAAAGATCACATGCAACTAGTTGGATACATGGTCCATCCAATATTCAATATTGGCCGTCCGTTCAGTCCATTGAGGTCTTATACAAGACTGCGTGAGTTTCACACCAATTGGATGCTATTGCTATCTGATCAGGATCATGCAAAATCAATGGTCAAGATCATTTATAACAAAAATACCTCCAATCCTCGGTCTAAATGATCTATTTTCTGGGACCCACCTTGGATAGATTGTTGTTCCAAAGAATCATTTCCATCAGACAACGGTAACCAACCTAACCTATGAAATGGAAACCGAGCAGTCATAACAAAGAAGGCAAAAATTCTAGACTGTTACCATCACCAGGCTGATGTGAATTTAAAATTGTCTCATCTAAAAATTGTGTTGGTCTGATTCCATGCACGGTCTAGATAGATGATCAGACATCTCAACCGTCCAAACACAACTAGTTGCACCATAACTAGGATACAAGTAGTTGCACACTACCTTTTCTCATATATAATACAACATTTATTGGAATATTTTAATATAGTTATAATAAAAGTATACTTCTCAATGGACTTGCCACCCTCATGTATCAAATCATGCATGGTATAATATTCCACGTTCCAATCAATATAAGTGTACCATACACATTTTCATCCTTCACCAAAGGGCTCAAAGACCAAAAATCAAAAGATGGGGAGAACGTTAGCAGTGCCTGAGAAGATGAAGCTCTACCTTGCAATGCTTGCTCTCCAATGCTGCTATGCTGGGTTTCACATAGTTTCTAGGACTGCACTCAACATGGGTGTCAGTAAGGTGGTTTTCCCTGTCTATAGAAACATCGTTGCACTGCTTTTGTTGGGCCCTTTTGCTTATGTTTTGGAGAAGTAAGTAGCATCTGACCTCAATTGGAATTTGATGAGGTTTGATTTTTCTTTTCATTGATTTTTGTTAAATTGATTTGGGTTGATTTTGTAGGAAAGAGAGGCCACCTCTCAGTTCAGTTCTTCCGTCTTGCCTTATGTGGGTAAGTTCAAAGATTTTTATCGTGGATGGATTTTAATGTTTTAGAGGAATATATATATATATATATATATATATATATATTCTTCCTTTATTTAAGAAACTACGAAAGAAGGATATTAATTTAATTTTCCTAGCTTTACCTTTAAAAATGAATAAAATTATTTTCCAGAAAACCTGTTAAATGTAGATTTTCATGTAATGATCATGTTCTGAGAGACAGTGTGTTATTTGACCATTCACCTTTTAACATTTTCATAGAAATTTAATTAACTAAATAATGAAATTCGAATTGAATTATGCAATTCTCTATTCCTCGAGGATTTCATTTTCATGTTTGGAATCTTCCACTTGAAATGGAATGCTTACTTGGGAATCACTATTTTTGACAGATTGCACCATTTTCTATCTATTTTGGTACTACAACAATGGTGCAACCATGCATGCACTATTGGAGTACCAAAGTAGAAAGAAGAGGGTGTTTATATCAAGAAGGGTTGGTGTAGATATCAATTTCTTTATTTATGGGTCGCATTTCTTATGGTATTCTTATTTTGTTTCAGGATAACTGCTAATCAAGGATTCTATTTATTGGGTTTGTACTATGCATCTCCAACATTTGCATCTGCCATACAAAACTCAGTTCCTGCAATCACATTTGCTATGGCCGCTGCTCTAAGGTAATTGGAAGCTCTTCTTAGGAACCCATGTGGCACACATGCTAAAATGGCAAGCTAGGTGGGCCCAACGGCGAACCCGGCCCACTCAAAAAATGGATATATAAAACTTGACTCGTTGAGTCACTCAAAAACTCCGGCGGGTTAATTTCTCAAAAATCTCATACAAGTTTTTTTGGAGTTTTTTTAAAAAAATAATATTATTAAATATTTAAAAGTATAAGAAATATGTAAATAATGTCCACTTGTGCCAAGTTGAGTTTTGTCCATTCTTTTAAAGGTTTTGTCTGAGTTCTGCTTAGTTTTCTCGGGTTGAGTTAGGGTTTTCTCGAGTTTTGATTGAATTTGACTTTTCTCCCACCTTGGTGAAATGAGTTTTGATTGACTTTGACTTTGTTGACTTTTTCTCCCGCCTTGGTGAAATCTGATCAAGTTAATCAACTTAGGTGCATCGAGTTGAGTTTTTAATTAAACTATGTGATGCAGGGGAGGATGTGTTGAGGTCGATCACCGTCTTCCTTAATCAATAACTATATTAAATTCATAAGGCTCTCTTGAAACTATAAGAGAAAACCTCGAATCCATAGGAGAAATAAGAAAACTTTTAAGGAAATTGATTTATTAAATGAATTATTGAATAAAAATGAGTTTAACATACTTTAAATAACCATAAATAAGCCTTAAAACATAATTAAATAGTTCTAATTAAACTAGGAAACAAATTCATAAAATCGTGCAAATTTTCAGTGCCCGTCAACCGGTCGAAACAATAAAAAACTGTTCAGAAATTTAAACTAAAAATTCTGTGACTTTTGACACGTCGAACTGAATTTCAACCTATCAACAAGATTTGTCGACTTGTCGAAATGGACAGAAATCAACCAGCAAGCAATCTGAAATTTCTGGTAGAATTTTGACTTGCCGACAAGATTTGTTGACTAGTCGAAATAGATATAATCAGCCAACAAACAATTTGAATTTTTTGGCTGAATATTGACCTATTGACCAGATTAGTCAACCAGGCCAACAAACAATTTGAATTTTTTGGCTGAATATTGACCTATTGACCAGATTAGTCAACCAGTCGAACTATACTGAACGTGTTCGATTCTTCTTATCTTCTTTTCTTTAGTCCATCTGAGTCATGAACGAGTTTGCGATCCATTCCATGTCACAATGGTCCACTCTTAGATGGGTAAGATGTGTGCATTTATGACCCGCCTGATGAACTTGTAGAGGGGCATGTGCAATGAATGGCCTAGATCATGCACATGATCACCAATTTGCCACATGTGCAATGTGCATGGGCATGCAGTATTTCTATATATGTGGATTGTTCAAGGCTGACTCTCTCTCTCTCTCTCTCTCTCAGGCTCGAGCAAGTTAACATTACAAGGAGAGATGGGGTGGCCAAGGTGGTGGGGACCATAGCATGTGTAGGAGGTGCCACCATCATAACACTCTGCAAGGGCCCACCTCTTCTTCACCACTCATCACAACACCCATTAGGAAATGCTGTGGAAGGATCCATTTCTCTCTCTTCAATGAAAATTCAAAACTGGACACTGGGTTGCCTCTACTTTCTTGGGAATTGCTTTGCATGGTCTGGTTGGATAGTGTTACAGGTCATTCACTAACCCAAATCCTGTCTCTACTCATATCTACATACATATAATACATGCACGTAAGCACGAATATATGAGAAATGATCACATATTTTCCAGCGTATGTGTGGGGTCCACCATGATTTCTATGTAGGATCCAAGTGGGCCATGCACATCATGTTCACCATATATGAATCCAAAAAATCAGGCCAATCCAAAACTCGGGTGGGCCACACCACTGGGAACAATATACTCATGTTTGTATGGATGGTTATTTGTTATGAACAGTATGGGTCGATGGATTAGACTGCAAGTGTCCCAATGCAACTAGGACCACAATAATTTATTATTATTATTATTTTTTTTGTTAGCTTGTTAGTACACCCACTGTCAGTTCACACTTACTGTTAGCCACCCCCACTGGGGAATCGATACCATGACCTCGGTGTTGAAACGAGGTATCTTCCACTCAGTTTACCACTTGAGCTATCGATATACGGTGTACCAGTATAAATTAATTGCTCTGAGAGCACTGGAGTATTTCCTACATATATTATATGTATGTACATGGATAAAAATACATGTATGTATGTATACCTTAGAATGTATTCATGTATGTATGCATGGTTTCACAGGGTCCAGTGCTGAGGAAGTACCCAGCTCGGCTATCAGTCACTTCATTCACATGCTTCTTTGGATTAATCCAGTTCTTGGCAATAGCAGCATTTGTAGAACCAGACACTGAGCATTGGAAAATTCATTCAGGAGGGGAATTTCTGACCATTCTCTATGCTGTAATTATCCAAAAATCTCTGACCTCATTTTTAATTTTTTTTGGAGTAATCTGTTTGGATTAGACCATATCATGATATATTTGTATTGTGTTTTTTTTTGGGGTTGTTTATGTAGGGTCTTGTTGCATCTGGTATTTCATTTTCTCTTCAGATATGGTGCATTGACAGAGGTGGCCCTCTCTTTGTTGCTGTCTTCCAACCTGTACAGACAGTCCTTGTAGCCATCATGGCATCTCTAATCCTTGGCGATCAGTTATACTCAGGAGGGTATGTTTTTCTTGTAAAGAGCCGTTCATCATTTGGACCCCATTGTGTACATGAGTCTGGTTGGCCCACTTGGTGGGTTGCATGTGAATGTTGAATGTGGACCGTTGGTCTATTCATTTCAACTGTCCAGTTTTGATGTGCACGTGTGGCTTGTGTGATGAGCGGATTGATTTGATTTTTAAGGGCATGTTCAATGTGGGATCCATCTGAACGGCACAGATCTCACCCATGTACCATGCTTGTAATCTTAGTAGATCTTTTGTTTATAAATGCTATAGAATAGGTGCTAGACTCTTATATTAGTTTTGCACCATCTTCAAGTGATGGTGACTCATCCTCCTCAAATTAGCACTGATTTACAGCTATCCAGTCCCATCATAGGTGGAGTATATCTCTAAGAATCACGTATATCAAGCAATCCCAACCATCCAATAAATGGTTATCAAATGGATGGTTAAAAAGTAAATAGGGAGTGATCCAAACATTTGTGGGGGAAATCAGATGGTTAATACTATTTTTTATTATGCTACATCCACAGTCTGGACAGGATCTGGGCGGTCTGGATTGGACTAGGCATGTGCACGTTGGAAGAGTCACCACCATTTTTTAAATGGCGCAAAACTAACATAGTACTATGGCTCTTGATACAGAACAGAAATGAGGCCGGATCCACTGCAAAAGCTGTAGGTTAAGCTTACCTTACAAGGAAATTTGTGGGGCCCACCATGATATGTGCATGACATCCAATCCATCCATCATTTGTGACAGCTCATGCTTACCTTACTTTCAAAAGAATCAGGTTGATCCAAAACTCAGGTGGGCTACAACATGCATATAATCATCACTTAGGCACTTTTCAATGTAAAAACATACCTAAAACCTCTAAAATCACGCAGTGTGGCCTACCTGAGTTTGGAATGGCCTGATGTATGGGGGTGTTCATTCATCCCGGTGGAGCACATCTTCTGAATGGCTTGGATGGCGTATACAAAGCACGATGGGCCCCAAACCCAAACACAATCAGGAATATTTTTAATGGTTGGTTCCCCATCCCAAATGTTCCCTGAGGTGTGGTCCAAATGAGTTTTGGATTAATCTGATGTTTGGGCTCGAAGGAGAACATTAGGGGGTGCACATGATGGACGGATTGGATGTCATACATACATAAATGTGGGCCCCACACATTGCATTGTAGACGGTTAAACCTCAATGGAGATAGAATCAAAGTACTGTATTATTTGAAGGGTTTGAATATTTCTCCCTTTAATCATTTTGTGATTTTTTTCTCTTCTTGCAGGATTATTGGGGCAATTCTCATAATGGTGGGCCTTTATTCTGTGATCTGGGGAAAAACAAAAGAGAAGAAGGCCTCAAAACAAGATAAGAAGGGAGAGAGCTTGACAAAGCATCTCCTTGAAGAGAATTCACAGAAGGATAGAGCAGCTGTTGATGATCTTGCATGAGAGAGAGAGACCATTTCTAAAATGATTAAAATAGTACTAGATTTGGTTGCAAAATTCAGAAAAAAAAAAAAAAAAAAACACATTGAAAGATCTAAAAAGAAAGATATTTGTCTTGCTAATATGTATGAGATAATCTCAGCACTCCAACATGCATGGAAATAGTGTATTATGTCAGCCATGTAAAGATATGTCTATCTCAATGAAATGTAGATTTGAAGGCTTTAGTTCATGGTCGGAAGGTTCATATTTATTATGGTGGGTGGGGCCCACTTAACCTTTTTTCTTTTTTCAAAGTCAAGAAAGATGGGTCCCACAATCTATAATTCTATCTAACATTTTTATTGAATATTCAAGATTGCTTACAAGCACGGAGTCTATATTATAAATATTAGAGATGGACAACTAAGCCTTGTATGATTGGGTCCATGTTGCTTTTGTAATTAGAGCTAGACTTCCTATGTTAGTTTTGCATCATATAGAAAAATGGTGGTGATTCATTTTCCTTACATCTGGCGCTGATTTACAGCTGTCTAGACCATCCAATTTGTGGGTCCCGTGGTAAATGGAGCGTATATCTAAAATCAAACCAATCAAGAAATCCTAACCATTTGATTAATGGCTGTCAAATGGATGGTTAAAAGTAAAATAACGAGCGGGCCAATTTCAAAGGGAAAAATCAGATGGTTAATATTATCTTCTTAGTGCAATTCTTCGATTATGCTCCATCCATAGTTGGGTCAGCAGTATAGATGGTCTGGATTGCAGCATGACTATGCCATGTGTTCGTTTGAAGAGTCACCATATTTTAAATGGTGCATAAGTGGCATAGGAGTCTAGCCCTCGTGGTTAACCTTGGCAATAAGGTGAAGGACAAACGTATGGTGATATCATCACCATGTCTCGAGTTATGATGCCTCTTTTATACCAGTGCCATACATGCAAGTCAATCCAAACCGTCCAAATCACTGGGCTCATTGTGGATGGAGACAAACCAGAAAATCACACTTATCCAATGATTCTAACTAGCCAATTGTTGGATATCAAATGGAAGGTTAAAAGTACGGTTTGGTGACTCAAATTCACCGAGCAAAAAATAGTTTAGGTCGTCCATTTGCTCTGCATGCTCTTATCCATTCAAGGAGTTCGGTAGCTTGATTTTAGGGGCAGAAGATCTAAACAATGCGCCTAAAGGAGATGAAGATGAGCAATTCAAATTCAAGAGCACAAGTTTAAAGATCATTAAGAATCAAGTACTTCTATGGAAGAAGACCGTTGATCAAGTGTAACATAAAGTAAAGGATAAGAGGATTTTTGATCAATTGATCAGAGATTCCGATAAATCGAGTGGCCTTTCATTAGATTTGATCAGAAGTTAAGTGATTAAGAAAGTTAGAGAATTAAGAGAAAACTGTCTGAACTATTATTTACACTTTTGATCAATTGAAAGTGGAGTTTGATTGATGGAGAAAATAGAAGAAATTCAAAATTACTCGCTGGACAGTTTTGAGCATGCTTGATTCGAATTGGGCCTGTCCCGGGCTGATGGGGCCCACAGAGCACTGACCTGCAGCCACCGGGCTGGTGGCAGGGGGAGTAGCCAATCCGTTCCCCACGGTTTTGGGCCTGTCCCACTTCTGACTGGACACTTGCTGGAATTCTAGGACGTGGATTTTGTAGTCACCCATCAGTATCAAGCTCGATACCGATTGGTGCTGAAAAAGCTCCACCGGCCGATGATAATCTATATATTTTATTCGTGCTGTTCATCCATTTGTCCAGGTCATTTTAAATCATGAGTCAAAAACTAAGGTAGATTCAAATCTAGGTGGGAGCTATGAAAGTTTTGGATCTAAGCTGATATTCGTGTTTTCTCTTCACCCAATAAACATTACAGTGGACCCCGTGAAGTTTTTAATGGTGGGTGTTCAATCAACATTATTTTCGGTGGTGTGGTCCACCTGAGATTTGGCTGTGCCTCATTTTTAGCTCATGACCTAAAATGAGCTGGAAAAACAGAGTGATAGTGTGGATAAGACACATACATTATGGTAGGGCCTATAGAAGTTTTCAAGCACAGACCAATGCCTAGCTGGGAAACAGGGGTCACTGCCAAAGCCCATGCTAGAATTCTACACTCAAGCTGTGTTAACAATCCTAACTCATCTCCACCGCGGCTACCTCATCTCCCCCCGGAGATAGTTGCGGCGGAGAAAAGGTAGGATTTTTAAAGGGCTTGTCCGGGCTTAGTTTAAGCATGTTTATCAATTGGGCTGGGTTAGACCAACCTAGTTTAAGCATGTTTATTAATTAAGCTGGGCAAGGGCTTCATCTAAGGGCATGTCAGCCCGTTTTGGCCTGTCCATTTGGAGCTTCAAGGGCATTCTAGTCATTTACCATAAAAATTTGGGACACTTGTGAAGAACAGCCCAGATGTTACATGAAAGGGGGTGGCCGAGCTCGGGCACACGTTTGAGCGTGCATGATCTTCATTTGCCGGGCTTGGACCTGTTTGGTTTTACCCGTTGTTGGCTCAGGCTTAGAATTTAGTACGAGGGCTGGGGTTGGACAGACCTCATCCTGGCCCAGTGACGGCTCTGTACATAAGTTACACAAATGGGCTCATCCTAGCCACTTGATTAACTGTCCTCTTTAAGGGTATCAATCGGATGGATAGGATTGTCTGTAGTGATATTCAGACAGCTGCGCATCCTCTGCAGGATGTGTCAGATGGACGGTCAAGATCATCTGTCAAAGCAGCCACGTAAGCCCATCATGGTTGGCCATGCATACAACCATTGTATCCGAAGTGTATAAGACACCCTTATGAATGAAACCGGTACACACATGAGATCCCATGCTAATTTCAGATGATACTTTAAAATTTGTGATGGGGAATCATGCAATGTGGGGCCAGTTCTGTATGGACCATGACAAGCATAAGATTCATGAACTTGTCAATCTGCATCCTGCAAATAAACGGCTACGATAACATCTACGTGTAACGGAGTTTTGATTTCTCATAATCAGAGTGCATTGGAATCATGGAGTTTTAAGGCAACGTGCTTTGATGGTCCTTTTTACAGCTGAAGTTAAACATTGGATCACCTCATCTCTTCGTTATATGATGGCCCACTAAATGAAACGGTGTTAAATCACATTCGACCGAGAAAAGGTGGATGAGCGGTGGGGATTGCTATTCACCCGTGGTGGCGCCCATCATACCGATTGGTCTGGATCACTGAACCATGGCCCCACTCGCACAAAGGAAATGCATCACCATGGCAATGGATGGATTGGGCTTGAGCTAGCCTCTGACAGGGCCATGCCCAGCCCTGTACATAAATTACACAAATGGGACAATCCTAGCCACTTGATTAGCCTTCTTCAAAGCTACGAATGGGATGGATCAGATCATCTGTGGTGATACTCAGACAGTTGCGCATCGTCAGCATGATCCGTTAGATGGATTATCTGTATAATCTTTTCTAAGCAGCCACGTGAGCTGGACAAGCAACTAACAATTTCTGGCACATGTGCCAAGGTGGCACGCGTGTGCAACATCGAGTACATTTATCAGGCCACGTCCAGTACCACTCATCAGGTGGGCCAGGCGTGTACAACTGTTGTGTGTGGGACCCACATCCACTCCACTTGTAAGGTGAGCTGCTCCAAGTTCGAGTCCATCGCATCCCAAAAACCAGGCCGACCCAGAAACAGGTGGGTTACACCACATGGTACAGATGGGATGTGGCTCGCCATCCATTAGACTTTTCAGATTGTGTGTGGAGTCCACCGTATATATGCCATCCAATCCATTCATAAGGTGCATCCCACAAGGATGAATGGAGACCTTAAAAAATCAGTTAATTCCAAAACACAGGTGGGCCACGCCAGGTGATTTTAGAGGCACACGCATGATTTTACGTGGTACGGCCCACCCGAGTTTTGGATGGGTCTGATTTTCGGTGTCCGGGGAGAAAAAGAGGAGCGCACATGAAAGACGGATGTCATGCATGCATCGCGGTGGGCCTACAGGAATGTTTCAGACGAGACCGGATTAGGTGAGACCCCGGCTTTACACGAGACGTGCAGCCCTTACTTTGGGGTTAGCATGGGGCCCACCTTGATGTATGTATTATGTATCCACACCGTCAATCCGTTTTTAAAGATTATTTTAGGAAATTATTCCAAAATCTAAGAAGATCCAATCATCAGGTGGTTCATATCATAAGAAACAGTGGTGATTGACCATCCTACCATTAAAAACTTCTTAGGGCAGTTCATTAATGTTTCCTTAGTGTTTATTTTTCATCCAATCTGTTGGTAAGGTCACATAAGCCTGGATGAAGGGAAAAAATTCATCTTGATCCAAAACTTTTTTTTGGCCCATTAATGGTCAATTACCACTGTTTCTTATGTTATGGTTCACCTGATAATTGGATCTGTTTAATTTTAGGAATAATGTCCTAAAATGATCTGGAAAAATGGATGGACGGAGTGGATACTTAATACATACATCACGGTGGGCCCAACGGTAAGGGATGCACTGTCTTGGGTGAGGCCGGGGTCTCACTTAATCCGCTTTCGTTTCCGTTTCAGAGATACCGGCCACCAACTTGAAAACGCTTTTCCTAACCTAACCGCGCGTAGATTCCTCTCACCGACACGCAACCACACATGCCAACCTGGCGCGTGCGAGATCCAGCCCGTCAATCAGTTAGTTCCAGCCTATGTATGTACACAAGCAGTTTCAACAAAAAATGGCCCAAAATTCCCATAGCCTTATCATAGATTAAATAAGATTACATTGCCAGCGTAATAGATGGTTAGGATCTCACACACGTGTGCAAGTGTATAGGCTCACTGGACATGGTGGGCTGGAGCGTAAAAATAGAGCTCTGCAACCCTCAGTCCTCTTTTCTCAACATGGCTTCTTCTTCTTCTTCTTCTTCTTCTTCAAAAACACCGGCCCCTACCTTATCATGTCCTTGAGCCCTACCGTCCTTAAATACACCCTCTCTCCAAACCCTAGAAACCCTAGAAATTCTCTCTCATCCTCTCCCAAAACCGCCACCGCCATGAAGGATCTCCCGGCGCGCCACGGCTCTTACTGCGTCCCACAGCGCCGGCTCTCCTCCGTCGTCGTCGCGGCTTCCTCCGCCGCCGCCGTGCCTTCCACCGGTGGCGCCTCGCCGACCCGGTCTGTTGACTTCGACTGGCCTGATCAACGGGATGGCCCTGCGTCGGAGCCTCGGAATGATCCGTACCCTATGCTGTTGGATCAACAGAGCTTGCAGTATAGCCGATGGGGGTCTGATGGTTACTCGGACGACGATTCTGATCATGAAATGGAGCCTTCAATGAGCAAGGCAAGTTCTTGCATTTTTTTTAATCGTTTGGTGAATTTGAGTTTGTTTGGGTAATTGAGAAGTAGATTGGATGTAGGAATGTGGAAGAATTTGTGTATGTGTTTGATCTTTCTCGAATCATTGAGGCCCCCTTTTTTACTGAGAAATGGGAGGTAAGTGTAAAATTTTGTCATTTTTGCTTGATTGGGTGGAGTGGTAGGTAGGGTTTTTGTCAAGGGTCTTCGTAGGAGAAAGATGCAACTGGGGGAAATTCATAATTTTCGCCCAATTGAGTGGAGTCATAGGCTAGTTTCCGGACAGTGATTTTTTATTTTTTATTCCCTTTTAGCTGAAGGAAAACTGAAAATTTTATTAGAAGAGCTAAGAAAAAGGGATAAGGAAAGGATGATGAGGGATCATCCAGCTAATACAAGGAAGAGAATTCGCCTCAACTACCCTGAAAAGCCTCTAATGGTCAGCCTGGATATATATCAGTTCTGGCCTATTCTATGACCAGCTATTTAGCTTCACGGAACACTTGACTTGGGGTTGAAGCCTTGTCCTTGAAGGTACTGGAGTTGTGCTCTAGTGAAATCGACCATATGATGGATAAGAATTAGTCAACCCATCTACCTTTTTTACATTCCATTCCTACCAACAAACCACATGGAGATCGGGTCCCCAAACTGACGAGGCATGATCCAATGAACCTCCCACAGCAAGAAATTTCCCCACACTTTCTTGGAGAAGAGGCAATGTTATAAAAGATGGGCCATGTTTTCTTCATCTTGGAGACATAAGATACAACCGTTAGGGAGAATCATTTGCCCTTTCCTTAGATTATCCAATGTTAGGATCTTGTTTTTTCTGGTTTGGCATCCAAAAGCCACCACTTCGCTCGGTCTTGGAATTCTCCATATTTGGCGAATCGGCTCCTTTTCCTGCTGCAACAAGGGTTTTTGAGTAGAAGGCCCTTACTGTAAAAGCTCATTTACTTGATTTCCAAGCCTAACTATCCCCCTAGAAGGAAAAAAAATTCCCCGATAACGAAGTAACTCCATCATCCCAATGTATTCATTGATTTCCTCATCAAGAAGACCCCTCCTAAACTCAGGATTCCATACCGATTGCTCTCCCACCCTTGTGATGCATTGAGCGATAGAAACATCCCTCTAACTACCACTTTGTACAAATGAGGAAAAATTGCACTGAAAGATCTTTCACCACACCATTTGTCTTCCTGAAACCTACCGCGATATGCATCTCCAGTAGCAAAGAAAATCTCCTCTATGAAAGAATTTGTCACGTTTAAGGCATCCTTCCAAATTCCTAAAGCCCTGCATGAGGAAGAAGCTGTAAACTAGTGCCTGTTTTCCTCATCGTATTTGCATGAAAAAACCTTATCCATAAGCTATCCTTTTCCTCTCCAAACCTCCACAACCACTTGACAATAGGAGCTAGGTTGAAGAGATTTAGAGATCTGATTCCCAAACGCCCTTTCTCCTTTGGTTTGCATACCTTGATCCAGTTGACCAAATGAAACTTCTTCCCTTCTGCACCTCTTCAGAGGAATTCCTTTGAATTCTTTCTAGCCTCTCTACAACACTAGCAAGGTAGTGAAATAGTGACACAAAATATAGCTTCATGTTAGAAAGGGCTGCTTTGATCAGCACAATGCAGCCCCCAAAAGAACAATGCTTACTTCTCCAAGGACTGTGTCCCCCGATCACTTACACTGAACTCTTTCAAGGATTGTGTCCCATTTGCTTGTTTCCTGATGCATAAGGGAAGGTGAAGATAATATACAAAAGCTACCCTTTATGGCATCCAAGTAGCTATGCATAGTGATTTATCTTCTTTGCCTAATTGCACTTCCAAAAGTTCACTCCATAATAAATTTTTTGTTTTTCCTTGAAGGATAATGAACTTATTTTATTAAAAGGCTGCTCGACAACATACAAGACAGCAAAGAATACACTAAAACAGAAAAAATAGAAAAACATTAAATCCCCAATATAGAAGTAAGCACTGTGAATATGGACATTCTTTAGCCCCACTACCCACTCGATGGCATCCCTCTTAGATTTCCACGCTAAAGCACTGCACATTGCGCTCCCTCCACATATTCCACATAAGTGCAAGTATGATCAATCGCCAAAGGGCTAACCCCTCCGTAGAAAGCTGGACACCATGCCACATCCAGAACATTTGGACAACTGAAAGAGGCATCACCCAATCCACGTGAAGAGCTTTAGAAATGTGCCTACTTTCAGAACACAAAGGGACAATGAATGAACAAGTGATTAGTCGGTTCTGCTTCATTCATACAAAGAAGGCAAATATTGGGAAGGGTCATGACACTTTTCTGAAGGTTGTTGACAGTTAGGATGCGCTTCCTCCCTACCAACCAAATGAAGGAACGATAGAACCAAAAAGCATGAAAAACTTGCAACTTGAAGTATTCACCGAGTCACAAGTCTTCAAATAAAAAGACTTATCGAGAATTTGCCTAATGGGGAAGCAGACCAAACTAGGGAATCTTCTCGCGGCTTGAAGCACTCACCAAGTTGGAATCATTGCCCTTTTGGCCCGATATTGCTTCAATAAAATGAACAATTTTACGCCAATTGTCTACCTATTTCCCGTTTTCCCCATAGAAGAGAAGCATGTTGTAATTGAATAATTTGAAAATTTGCATTTTTTATCATAGAACCTTGGATGAGCTCGGACTCTCTAGCCTTTTCAAGTATCTTGTTAAGGTCTTCGCCCGCCATGATTAAAAAAAAGAAAAGAAAAGGAAAAAAGTGGATCCCGTTGCCATAGGCCTCAGGGATTCTTCAAAAAGCCTTTAGGAGAGCCATTGATAAGAACCGAGAAGTGCATCGATCCTATGCATTCTATCATCCATCTTTGCCATTTTGTGCCAAACCCTAACCTTCTCAACATGTAGAACAAATTCTCAATCCACATAATTGTAAGTGTTTTCCATAATTGTAGCCCTTCTTGGAAAATGGATTTGGAGATTTGGATCCGAGGTGGGAAGAATGTGGAGGGAGCTGGTTGCTAGCTAGTAAGTATGGCCTGTAGGAAGGGAAGTGGTTTGTGAAGAGATCCTCTCTTTATAGAGCTTTTAACATTTGGAAAGCGATTAGGGCAACAAATCATTTGGTTCGTAGGGGGCTTGCTTTTTCGCTTGGGGATGGGCATTGAATTCAGTTTTGGATGGACATTTGGTGTGTTGATAGTGCGCTTCAAGGTCTCTTCCCTAGAGTGGCCCGCCTCACACCCGATCGTTTTATCTTTTGTCGCGGGCTACTATTCTATTTGCAGTGGATTTGTGGTGTGGAATTGATGTAGGACAATTAACCACTTGCTCTAAAAGCTCGAATTGATAGAGCATGGTGAATTAATCCCTTTATCTCATAGCCTAAGCCCCACATCCCATGGGTTAGGATCTCGGCCGAACCTCCCTTATGGACTCCAAATCACATGAGTGCCGCCTCACACGGGCCGCCCACCCCGAGTGTGCCCCTGCATCCCACAGGCAACCCCACTCGAGCCCGGTGTGAAAATGCCCCTGCATTAATTACCCCGGGTGAGGAGTTTTAAACACGAGACCTCCTGCTTTGATACCAATTTGATGCAAGACAATTAACCACTTGCTCTAAAAGTTCGAACTGATAGAGCATGACGAATTAATCCCTTTATCTCATAGCCCAAGCCCCACGTCCCATGGGTTAGGACCTTAACCGAACCCCCCTCGTGGGCTCCAAATCACATGGGTACCGCCTCACACGAGTCACTCGCCTCACATGGGCCGCTCACCCTAAGTATGCTCCTGCATCCCACAGGCAACCCCACTCGATCCTTGTGTGAAAATGCCTTTGCATTAGGAATCCTCCTTGTCATAGGAATTTGGCGGATGACGAGATTAGTGAGTTTGCTATGTTGTTGGATTGTCTAAAGAGAATAATCCTTCATTTCTTGAAGGGGGCTCCATGATTTGGACGGGTCATCACTCGAGAAAGTTCTTTATTCTATTGCTCTTTAGGTTGATTAGTAGCTGGCCTCATATGATTGGCCCACTTCATCCTTTTCATCACCGGTTATATGGAATGCACATACCAAGTTCCTGCTAAACACCTTTTGCCTCTCTATAATCACATAAGAGGACACCACCACATTGTTGATGCCATGTACATCTTTAGTTCTTACCCTATGAGTTATACCTTCAGTCTTCTCATAAATTGGCCTTGAATCTTTGACAACCTTGGAGATACTCCTCAACAGCTTAGAGCAAACATATCCTTATACAAACAATTGGGAGAAATTTGGTTCAATGGATCAGGTCTAGCCCTTGGGATCTTTCCCCTACCCCTGTTGTTTTGGCTTTCTTCATACTCCTTATTAGGCATGATGGATGGTTTTCATTTTCTCTTTTCAATTAAAGAGTTTTTGTTGCTGATCAGAAGGAAAAAAAGAGAGGCATAATTGGATTTAGCATTTATGTGGAATTGGGGAACTAGGAACCTGCCCATAAATTTTAGGAAAGTGGGCATGGTGCTTTGGCTCCGAGACCTCCCATCTATGGGGTGCAGTCGTCTCTGCAAAATATGGTCTAGCCCCGATGGGCTGGTGGGCCAAGCAGTCTTCTCTGTATCGTTCCTCTGTTAGGTGGAAAGAGGTGGTTCGAATGGCCAGCTTGGTGTTCCAAGGTTTGGGATTTTCGGTAGGCATTGGAGAGAGAATTAGGTTTTGGGAGGACACCTGGTGTGGTGGCTCTTCCCTTAGATCCTCTTTTCCGTCCTTGCCGAATATTTGTTTTGTTAGGAACGTCTCTGTTGTCGACTGTTTCTCGGCTCTTGGCTCAGGAGGGTAGTGATTTCCTCTGTTTAGGAGGAACCTGCTGGGTTCTAAAATCGATGACTTTGCCTAACTCCTTTCTGTCTTGTGGATGCAGTCTGTAGATCATCTTTTCCTTCACTGTGCCTTCTCCTCATCGATTTGGGCTGGTCTTTTGGCTTAGGTGGAGGCTTCGTGGGTGGTTCTCTATTCCATCGAGGCCCATTTTCAGTCCTGGCATATCGGTGGTGGGGAAAAGCTTGGAAAGAAGAGATGGAGGCTCTCAATGTTAGCAGCCCTTTTGGCTATCTGGGGTGAAAGAAATAGTAGATGTTTCTATAATAAGAGTGGTTCCTCTGGTGGGGTCTTGGTTAATGTTTTTTGCTTACTCAAGGAATGGGTTCCTTGAGTTTCCGTTGGGGGGGGCTGGTTTGTGTTTGTTTTTTTTTTAAAAAGTTTGTCTTTTTTTTTTTTTAAAAAAAAAAAAATTTCTTTTTCTTCTATGTTTGTTTGTTCTTTTCGGCCTTGGCCTAATAAAATTCATCATCTTTCAAAAAAGAAAAAGAAAAACGAAATAATATTTTGTTCCTTGTCCAGCAGGCTGCAAATACCTCTGAAATATGACGATATATCTCTGAGGAAGAAAGATTTCCTACTTGGGATGCACATACCAAGCTCCTGCTAAACACCTCCTACCTCTCTATAATCACAGAAGAGGGGACCACCACACTGTTGATGCCATGTACAACTTTAGTTCTTACCCTATTAGTCGTACCTTCAGCCTTTTCAGAAATTGGGCCTTGAATGTTTGACAACCTTGGGGATACTCAGCAGTAGCTCAGAGCAAACACATCCTTATACAAACAATTGGGAGAAATTTGGTTCCTATGGATCAGGTCCAGTCCTTGGGATCTTTCCCCTACCCCTGTTGTTTTGGCTTTCTTCATACTCCTTATTAGGCATAATGGATGGTTTCTGTTTTCTCTTTTCAAATAAACAATTTTTGTTGCTGATTAGAAGGGGAAAAAGGCATAATCGGATTGGGCAACTATGTGGAATTGGCGAACTGAGAACCCATTGTTAAGAAAAACGTGACAGATTCATTGTTAAGGAACCACATAATTTTAAACATAACTAGAGAATTTGGAATCTTTAATGGAGTTTCATGTCTGGCAATGCCAACGATGTAAAGTTTGATGCTATTGAGAGAGTCCCAGCAGTGGAGCCAGTGCTCATCTTTAGTTGTTTGTGTTTTTCCCCCTAGCTAGACACTCGTGCTCTTGCTGTCTTTATTTGCTGGTTATTGCTTTTAATAAATATATCACTTGTTATGTTTACTAAAATGAGTCTGGTTTTGCACACTATTTCAATTATAGCCTTTTCAGGGTGCATCCACACTTGAGAACGTTGATGAGTGGAAGTGGAAGTTAAACGTGCTTATTCGCAAAAATGATGAGCAAGAGATAGTGTCAAGGGAGAGAAAAGATAGGCGTGATTTTGATAATCTCGCAGCATTGGCCACTAAAATGGGTTTGTATAGGTATATTTCATCTTTGATCTAGAGAGATTTGTCTTTTTCTTTCTGTTATCCGATTCTAGCATCCTGAAATCAGGTCAATGAAATTGGCAGTCATCACTATGGAAGGGTTGTTGTTATTAGTAAGGTCCCACTGCCAAACTACAGATCTGACCTGGATGAAAAGCGTCCTCAAAGAGAGGTATGTTCTTATAGCTTAGCAAATATCCCGTACTTTTGTTTGATAAAATCTTAGATAAACAGTGATATGTGCTGACGATTCCCTGCACCTTGAGTTTAAAGTATGCAACCCCTGTCTGTTTTTAGAAAGATGAAAACTCATTACCACTTTTAAAAAAATAAAAATAAAATTAATTACTGTAAATTGCCCTTCAAAAGTTGAGGACAAGGTCTTTTTCTCTTTTAGAACATGAAACTAGAATAGCATGTATTTCTCAAAAGGGGAGAGGTTTAGATTTCTTTACATGTGCACTCTTCTTAGTAAGGATTGAAGTTGATATTCTCAACCATTGATAGGTAAGCATCCCTGCCAGTTTGTACCGAAGAGTGGATGATTTACTTGAAGAACACCTTTCACGAAGGCCTCTTAATAGGGAAAGTCTTCCGGATGCCACCTTTTCAAGATCAAGCAGCAATGGCAGTATTGGTGCTGATGAAGGGCTCTTTGAGCCTCCTGAACCTTATAGTGTTGTCATGGAGAAACTTCAACGGCGAAAAAGTTTGCAGCTGCGCGATCAACAGATAGATTGGCAGGTTGGTTTTCACACAGACGGAGAGATCTTTTTACTGCTTATAGAAATATTTTAAAATTTTGGTCCATTCATTGATGAATAATGCTGATCATTAAAAAATGAACAATGTTAAAATAGAAATGACAAAACGTAGAAGCTAAAGTCAAGTTCATTTTCTCACAATGGATGCAATAAGCTTATATCAGCTTATAGAAAATGTTTCCTCTGGCCAAAGTGGTAGTTGCATTTGAAGAATTGTTAAGTTTAACAGTAAGTCATTTACCAGTTTACTTAAAATCACAATAGGGTGGAAGAATAGCCAAAACTAGCAGTAATTCGTTCATAATTTGAGACAAGTTGTTGCAAACTATCCTTGTCCCTTAATGAAAAATAGTTGTTTAGTTTAAGTTTCTCTTTTTAAAACTCTGAAATTAGATTGGACTTGTCCTTGTGATTGGTAGTGCAGCTACTCCACTTTGTGATAAAAAAATTGTTAGGATCAGATGTGTTTTGGGATGCCATTCCCTCTCTCATGCACATATTACCTTTGTTGGTTACCTTTCAAAAAATAAAGTAGTAATCAAAATAATAAAGAATATAATTGAGGTTTATGTTATCATACATTCATACTACCATTTACTAAATTAGGCACTCACTTTTTATTACTACTATTATTTTTATTTACACACACCCCACATGGGCACTCGAACCCAAGACTTCAGTGTTGAAATGCAGAGTTGTCTGCCACTGATCAATGGATCGAGACTTAGGCACTCACTTGTTGATGGATGCAGTCAATATTTCATTAGTTGTGTATGCATTTTATTTATGGTAATTTTACTGTGCGTAATAGGTTTCCTTTTATCTTCTTTTTATTTACATAAATGACTTTCTTATTTTATTGGATACCTTAAGATGGATATCTGCATATGTCGTGACAATTGCAATCTTCTATAGGAATCTCCGGAAGGACAAAAAATGCAAGAATTTCGCAGAAGTCTGCCTTCTTACAAAGAAAGGGGTGCACTATTAACAGCCATTTCACAAAATCAGGTTTGCCATGATCTCAATGGTTTTGTTGGTTTTGATTTCCTTGCTTCTTTAAAGCACACATAGTTCGTCTGATCAGGAATATGAAAACTGTGGCCCTTGTTTTAATTATCAAAAAGGAAGTGGCCCTTCTTTTACTGAAAATGCATCGATTATTCATATGTTTCTCGCTCTTCTTTTGGTTTTCGCTGGTCTCTTTGATTTGTACTCGCATCCCCATTACCAAAAAAGAAAACATAATTGTAGTTGCTTTTTTCAATCAAGGACATATGCTGTCCCTGACTGAGATTTTAGAACTGCACAGTGATGTATTCATCTTTACACTTTCTAAGTTGATTTTTTTGGTGATTCACCATGACTTCATTGTTTCTGTTAACATGGGTGGATGGCCGTTTGTGATGATTCCACAGGTTGTTGTCATCTCAGGTGAAACTGGTTGTGGTAAGACAACACAGATTCCTCAGTATATCTTAGAATCTGAAATAGAAGCCGTCCGTGGAGCAGTGTGTAGTATCATTTGTACTCAACCTAGGCGAATATCTGCTATGGCTGTCTCTGAAAGAGTTGCTGCTGAGAGAGGGGAGAAGTTGGGAGAATCTGTGAGTTTTCCCCTTTTCCTCCAAAGAATTCTAGTACACTCGTCTCAAACCATCACATTTGAAGGGTTATTAATTCATATTCTAAACAAATCGTTACAGCATATATCCTTCATTTCTCTCATTACGGTATTTTCTGGTTTTGCAGGTTGGTTATAAAGTTCGCCTCGAGGGTGTAAAAGGCAGGGATACTCGCCTTCTCTTTTGCACCACTGGTGTTTTGTTGAGGAGATTACTGGTTGATAGGAATCTGAAAGGTGTAACTCATGTTATTGTGGATGAAATCCACGAGCGTGGGATGAATGAAGGTAAGTCACTCTAAGTTGGTGAGCTCATTCAATTTTTATCATTGGGCATTTTAAACGTGAGAACTTGACAGGGAATTTTGCATGTGACCCCAGATTTCTTGCTTATCGTCCTAAAAGAACTCCTTCCTCGACGGCCCGAACTGAGGCTTGTTTTGATGAGTGCAACCCTCAATGCTGAGCTGTTCTCATCCTACTTTGGTGGAGCTCCAATGATACATATCCAAGTAGGTTTGAGATGTTAATGAGTGGTGCGATACACAAAACGACTAATCTCCTTTTTCAAGGCAGAATGCATATTTAGTTGGTAATCTGTGTAATAGTAGTTTCTATGCTCTTCATATTTTCACCTCTATTGTGTAGATTTTGCCACTTGTAATTTCCGAGCTATGTCAGTTGATTTCTTGTTCAAGGATTGTTCCGTTTTGTACTAACATACTGAATTTTGCTTGCAATGGACTAGTGTTAGTTGATCAGATCACAGTTTGTAAATCAGGTTGGTCACCCCGGGACTCGCCTGAGTCAGTCAGGCCAGGTCGTTTGCTGGGTGACTGGTTCAGGAAAGCCAGCCTCATCATATTTTCAGGAGGATATATATATATATATCAGTGTTTTAAATAGCGGTAGGGTGATGCGTAGCGCTCAGCCTTCTATAGCGTGTAGTATACGCTACACGATACTTCTATTTTTTAATTTAAAAATATGACAAATATAATAAATAATGAAAAAAAAGGAAAAAAAAATATAAAATGCCTAAAAGATGATTCATTTGATCAATTATAAGCATGTTCAAAAAAGTTTTGCTGGTTTTGATAGAATGAGCATTGTGAACTATCTGTTTCAAAAAGATAGTGGTCAGAATGAAACTGAAACCTTCTCCTCATCGCACCCCTCTATTATATTATGTAGGTCTAGACCACCGCTAGTCGGTTCGAGGTCACTTCTTCAGGTCTGCTAGTCCTATGGAACGATTGAAACGGGGTCTCCAACTCAAAGGTAGGAATACCTTGAAACTCCTTTATATTCATCAGTCGGTCAAAATGCTGCTGCTCACATCACGCTCGTTGTGTGAGACTTTTTTGTTTAGCCTCGAGATTGATCGAGTAAAGGCATGGGATTGATCGAGGAAAACCCCCGTGGTCACCGCTCTTCAAAGAGAGGACCCCGGTGAATCCGGCAAGATGGTAAACCCCAGACGACTAGGTATTCTCCTTAGCTGTAGGAATTGCGCTAGCCAATCATAGCCGTTTCGTACAAAAAGTCCGTGTGTGATCGGAATTTGTTCTAGGGTTCGACCTATCCCGATGTAAGCCCCGTAGTGCTGGAAGGAAGAGGAAGAGTCATTGTCACATAGGTAGGGATACTACTCAAAACATGTTTGAGTTGGATGACTCTCCCGGCAAATGAAAGCAACTTAGATTTCCAACCCGCTAGTCTTTTGTTGAAGGCTTCAATATATATATATATATATATATATATCTTCCAAATGAACAGGACCTGATGGATGTGGTGAATATATCAGTTAGTTTCCAGTATATCGGCATCCGAAATTTTCTTTGTTCAATTCTCCTGCTTCATTATTGTGTTAACTTTCCTCCCTGCATTTGCTGGACCCACTTGCCATCTATGCTTCATTGGATGGATTTGACTGTCAGTGCCATAGAGGCAACATCATCCGTGACTGAGCATGCAATCAATAGAGAAAAGGAACTTCGATGGAAGAGGTCTCTTGATGACATATATGTTACTTGGACACCCCTTTGACTGGATCTCAATTTCAGCCGGTGACTTGTTGATTGGCAAATTTGTTGATGGAACAAGGATGTTGTGTCCAATATATTTATGAATAATATGAGGAAGATGAATTTTCAATCAGATGTTCTAACCACGCAATAGTGGTAATATGATCAAAATTTTACCTTCTACATTTAACCTGGTATCCCAGATGGATAGGGTGCAAAGTATATCTGCTGGTGAGAAGCTGATTTGTATTTATGGACATTGATTCCCTATCATTATTTATTTATTTATTGAGAGAGACATTAGAGAAACATTGGCTGGAAAAAAATTCCTGGTTAAAAGAGCGTCACATCAAATACCTTTTGCTAGAACATCGCAATAGATTCTGCCTCTCTGCCTTAATGGGTAAAGAAATTACTAATCTAGAGGCCAGTATTTTGGTTGACTATGATAGTGAACTCCCCATGCTCAAGACAACCCATTCCTTTTCATTTGAAAGATAATGATGAGTTTATTTTCAAAAGAGAGGAGGAAAATAGGGCTATATGATGAGATATCATCTCCACAAAACATAAATAGATTACATACCAAGAAGAATTGGCTTCCACCACCAGCATCCCAGTGAAATTCTTAAGACAACCCCCAACGCTTCTCCAAGAGCTGAGCCCCAGTTTCTCTAGCCTCCCCAATGCTTCCTTGGCCTTGGTGAGCACATACGTGTGACTCCCTTTGATCTTCATAACCCCCACATATACATCATAAGAACCTGGGTTGGCAGTCCAAGACACATCAGAATTAAGCTTCCATATGCCTTTGGGCACTTAATCCATCTCATGACAATCTTCTCTCATCTCGGTTTGCTATCAATGATAACAGCACAGTTGTCAAGCATGCCTGGCACCATAACCCCTGAAATTCTTTTTTATTTTTTTATTTTTTATGAGCAACCATTAGCCCGTAGAAACATGCCATTAAAGATGCCTCCTTCCAAGTCTCCCAACAAAGGGAAAATTGTATTATACACCAAAAAAGAATTTTCTCTTCTAGCATTTATTTAGTGAGCATTTATCCACAGATATTTTCCTCCCGTGTATGAGCAATCCATCAAGAAAATTGGGAAATTTTGAGTATAGTTCCATTAGGTTTAACCACACACTCACCTTCCTTGAATCTTTTGCATGTTGCGTGGTACTCAGTGGAGTTCATGTAATCATAAGCATGATGACATAGGGATGCAATATTCAATTTTTGGTTTTCTGTTTCATTTTCAGGGTTTCACATATCCGGTTCAAACTCATTTTCTGGAGGATGTTCTGGAAATTACTGGCTATAGGTTGACTCCATACAATCAAACTGATGATTACGGGCAAGAAAAGTCCTGGAAAATGCAGAAACAAGCTCTCAGAAAGAGAAAGAGCCAAATTGCTTCTGTTGTTGAGGTATCCAGATTTTGTGGAGCCATGTCTTCCTTTTCCTTTTATGTCAATTCTTATTCAATTTCTTTCTGCTTTTATGTCTGAACAGGATGCACTGGAGGCTGCTGATTTGAAGGGGTATAAACAGAATACTCGGGAGTCTTTGTCCTGTTGGAATCCTGATTCCATTGGTTTTAACCTCATAGAAGATGTTTTGTGCCATATATGTAAACAAGAAAGACCTGGTGCTATTTTGGTATTTATGACTGGGTGGGATGACATAAGTGCTCTGAAGGATCAGCTCCAGGCCAATCCTCTTTTAGGAGATCCAAGAAAAGTCTTGTTGCTTGCATGTCATGGTTCTATGGCCAGCTCAGAGCAGGTAGCTTCAAAGTTTGGTCACTGATGGATTGCATTGCCCTCAAGACATGTATATTTGTGCGGGACATTTTAATGAAAAATAATAATTTTGCTCTTTTCTTTTATCCGTGTAATGTTTTAAGCACTGAATACTATTAATGCTAGTAATGTTGTCAATCGCATATGCCATCGTATGCGACTAGCATTTGCGTTCGCATATGTGATTGGATACTCACATATGTGATTGAAAAAATTGAAAAAAAATCTAAAAAATTAGGAAAAACTATGCCTACTTACTACAAGTGATTGGATTTGGCTCTTTAACCTATTTCATTGTAGTTTGAGTGTTTGACACTATTAGACCATCTATAAATTAAGTTATATATTTAATTATTTATATTATAGTTACATGAAATTTAACAAAAAATCGCATACTCGCATATGTGATTGATTACTTATTGCACAAAAGAGTATGCTATCACATACTATCTTGGATCACATATGCTATCACATACAAGGTATACAAAAACGGTTACATAATGGCCGTTACGTAATGGTAACAACCATAACCATTACGCGTTACGGGGCCAAAACGGTCATTACAGAAAAATGCCTGTAACAGCCCCTTTACAGTCCCGTGACGGTCCTTACCATGTTTTTTCAAAAAGATAAAAAATGCCGTAACAGCCGTTACAGCCACCGTTACTGTTATTGAACACCTTGATCGCATACTCTCCTGGATGGCATATGCAATCCTTCTGGAAGTTTTAAAAAAATGGCATATGTGATCGCACATGACAACAATGAACACTAGTAAATATGTCACATGCAATGCACATGGAGATGTGTTTGCAAGACGTTGGAGAAGTGGTTTTAAAAGGGAAGTTGTTTATAAGGAGTTGTTTGACACACTTGCAAAATGTGATGCTTGATACTTGGGCACTCTAATATTGTACACATGGCAAAAATTAACTCAATCAAACTGTCCAAGTCAAGGTATTCAATAACGGTAATGGTGGTCACCGCTGTATGTGCCATTATGTCCCTATAATGTTCTCTCTCTCTGTTTTTTTTTTTTTAAAAACACTTAAACTGTATCAGCCCTATAATGGGCCATTACGGGGCATTTTTTTTTTTCCAGAACGGGCGTTAAAGCCCCGTAACGCATAACGGTTCCCACTGTTACTGCCGTTACATAACTGTTTTTGAATAACTTGGTCCAAGTAGTCGGACCCACTTTTGATAGCTCATTATTCAAATTTCATATTGATTTAAATATCTTAACATTTGATTAATAATAATTTGTTTCTTGAATTTGACTATATTCATTTCGATCAGCCAGTAAATTACCACCAATCAGTCAGTTAAGAAAATTAAATCAGTGAATTTTCTGTTTAATAGCTGTAAAAATCAGGTCTCATGATTTGTATGGTTTAGTTTTAAGTTCATAGTATGCCATGTGTAGAATCTATTAGTGCCTGTTTACCAACTATCATACTCTTCCAAATTATCATAGTTTTTCTCCTTTGCAAAAGGAAAGGGAGCATCACTTGAGCAGCAAATGGCTTCACCAAATTATTAATGCCCTTTCCTTTGATCTAAAATCCTTCCCATGTCCTTTCATGCATAATTTTAGTAATTCAAAAAACTAATTTGAAGGAAAATCTTGCCCATTCATGGAAGAATAAGGGCGTGTTTGTTATCTACTTGTTCTTTTTATGGTACATGCATGCACATAATATATGCAATTCTATATCTATATGTATTCATAGTTATATCTATGCTATCTCATGAGTCCATATATTTGTTTGTTATCACGTATTTGGTATAGTTATTTGTGCCTTAGTATTCATGAATCATACCATAAGTCACGTCTCTGCTGACATTTCATGAGTTTCACCAAAGAGCTAATGTGTGTCATAACACTAAATAAGATGCTTTCAATATGTTGGAGTGGAATTGCAAATGTTTCAAAAATTGTAAACTGCCTCCTGAGAGGACCATCAAGAAAATCTCCTCATCAGAGAATGGGTATCCTGATCTTTGGGTTTCAGGTGGCTGCAGCCTTTGTTTTTTCTGTTCATTCTTTTTCTGTGCTGTGTTTCTGCCTTGCAGCTTGTTTATAAATAAATTATCATCCCCCCACCCCCCCCCCTCAAAAAATAAAAATAAATTGTGGAACAATTTGAACTGTTTGGGATTGCACTTGTATTTGCTAGGATATTCTGATCTGAGAGAATTATGGCATGGGTCCATCCATGGTGACATTCAACAGATGGACGTCTCAAATCTTGTACAAGTGCTCCATATTAGCATGTGTGCTATTTGTGGATGTGCAAGAATCCACATGCATGTGCTGCCAGCAAATCTCTTCATAGGAAACTCCAAAGTAGCACATTTGCTCTTTTTTGACTTCGTTTTCAGAAAACAGGATCCAGCCTATGGCTCAATGGTAGACTGTGTTTCAGCACTGAGGTCATGGGTTCAAGTGCCAATGTGTGTGTGTGTAAAAAAAAACACTTCGTTTTCAGGAAACTCCTATTCTTAAGTTGGAGTAAAGAAGCCAAAAAGTATCTGTTTCCAAGAAATTTGGGAAATTTGGAAACGTCATTCCCAGAAAATTGAAAAAACAATCAACTGAAATGAGGTTTCCGCAGAAATGCTGTCTCTCTCATTTTTATCTTAGCAAATCCAAACACACTTAACGTCGAAGTTACTATCATCTTTACATACTAATTTCATGTGTAGATCTTTACTCCTGCTTATTGCTAGAATTTCATTTTCATGTCCCTGATGCATGTTTATTTGGCTTGTGTGCAGAGGTTAATATTTGATAAGCCTGAAGATGGAGTGCGAAAGATAGTGCTTGCTACCAACATCGCTGAGACAAGTATTACTATTAATGATGTGGTTTTTGTCATTGATTGCGGAAAGGCAAAAGAGACATCATATGATGCATTAAACAATACCCCTTGTCTGCTTCCTTCATGGATCTCTAAGGCTTCTGCTCGACAAGTAAGATTCTGTTCAAGCACTCGTCCCTGACATATTTTACTTCTACATTTGATCTTTACTGTGATTTTGTAGTCAGCGACGTGTCAAGATACGGTTACTGAACCTGTTAACCTGTTTGCATCTCGATATTTCTTAGATGGGTAATGACATTAGTTTTTAGTTTGCTCACAGAATTTTATGAAAGACAGTAAACGGGGAAATTACATTACCCAACACAACAAACCAAAACGGGAGACACAAGCCAAAATTCAAAACTAATACAGAAGGAAAACCTCTCACCTTGCAAGATTAAACGAAATATCAGACATCAACAAACAGACATGGCCAGCTATTGAAAAAATGGGACAATGCCTTGTTTCACCGCTTCAAACAGTAGTTTTCTTAATTTGTCCTCATGCTTCAGGAGTTTGATCCACAGCATCAACTTGGATTGATAAATTGAACCTGCTATTCGTTTCTAATGCTATCAGAGCTCTATGGATTTGATGGTGTTTGCATAATTGGATTCTTTAGGAGTGAAGCCCTGTGCATTCTTCCTGTTTTTGGTAACCCAGACAGTCTAGGGCCTCAATGCTGCAAAGTATCTCTTCATCCAGTTGGGCTATGGGTCCAATCCTTCTGCCCCCTTCCAGTATCCTTGTGCTTTGAGCTGTCTTTTTCTTTAGCCATTATAAGCACCGATGCTTTATGCTACTGTTTTATTTGCAAAGTTGAAGTAGTGATTAAGGTAACAAAGTTATATACTCAGTTTTTTATCAAGTAAATTTCCACTAAAAGCGAAGATGAAAACATAAGAACATTGGGAATTAGTATTGACTATTGAGCTATGTATATTATTTCATGTTTGGTACTCCATCTGATCTAAAGTCTTGTTTGTGTGTTGTCTATGGATAGCCCACATATATGAGATACTAGTACTTGTTGAAGCCAGCCTTTCCATTCTTTTATTGGCTAACGGAATTTTATTCAAAGAAAAGAAATGGGTCCACAAGGAGGCCATCGGCCAAGGACAGAAAAACAACTAAAACCAGGGCAAATGCTTTCCCAAACAAAGGGGAAGTGATGCAAAACATTTAACCACTTGCTCTAAAAGCTCGCTCTGATAGAGCATGGCAAATTAATCCCTTTATCTCATGGCCCAGGCCCCAAATCCTTGGGTTAGGTCCTTGGCCAAACCCTCCTCGTGGGCCCCAAATCCATAGGTTCCACTCCCTCGCGAGCCCCAAATCCATGGGTTCCACGAGTCACCCATCCCGAGTGTGCCCCTGCATACCATAAGCCACCCCACTCAAGCCCGGTGTGAAAACGCCCCTGCATTAGGAAGGTCTTGATGTCTCTTGCTTCATGAATCATGAGAGAATCTTCTACCTCACTAGTCTATTTAAGTATATGCTTAGACAAGATATTTAGCAAGAACAGTGCCACTGATTACCCCAAAGATGTATGAAAAAGCCTGCAAGACTCAGACCCCTTGGATATAACATCGGAGTTCCTCCCTGTGAAGCTGTGTCCTTTGGCCTCCTCTATATTAGAATCCCCCCAACTGGCAGCACCTGAGATGACTTTGATAGAGTTACCATTTATTTTCTCAAAAACCCCCAGGTTCGAGTTTGCCCAAGGTTTCCGGCTAAGGGGCAATCGAAATTGAGCTTCCAACAACTGGCTGGAGGCAGCTTCGATTTTTGTCTCGTGGTTTAGTGTGTTTGCTATTCACAACAGCCCCCTAACACCTGTTGGAGCCAACCCTGCAACATTATACCTGTTCTAGTTGTCCATGCATACCAAAATCATTGCTCTTTATGTTTTTACTTCAATGCATTTTGCACCATAGGGATTTACTTGATCACGTTAAAGGCTTAAGAACTGATTTCAATGATGTGTATAAAGGACCTTTCATGAACTAGTCCTTAGAAATCTTTCATTTGGATTGTTTTTATCAGCTTCTTGTGGTCCTTTATGCAGAGACAAGGAAGAGCTGGCCGTGTTCGAGCTGGTGAATGTTACCGTCTCTATCCCAGATGTGTTTATGATGCATTCGCGGAATTCCAACTGCCAGAACTTTTAAGGACACCTTTACAATCACTTTGCCTGCAAATTAAGAGTCTACAGCTTGGAAGCATTTCTGAGTTCTTATCCAGGGCTTTGCAATCACCAGAACCATTATCAGTAGGGCTTGGTTGCAGTCTGCACATTTCTGATATTTGTGTAGTAGCAAACAACTCATGTGGCGCCAAGACTCTGCAAACTTATCGCTTTTATTTATTTTTTTTCATTTATTTTTATGTTTTATAGCTATTTTATTTTTCTTCATGGGCTACTATTCATATGATTTGTACTCATGCCTGATGTTATTGTTATTTATTGATATTTCTCTTGTAGGTTCAAAATGCTGTTGAGTATCTGAAAATAATTGGGGCTCTGGATGAGAAGGAAAATTTGACTGTGCTAGGTATAAGTTCTGATTTTCCCTGATAACCTAAAAGTTTGCTAGGCCCACATGTGTGGAGCCATTCGAATCCTCACAGCCACATTTTCCAATATGGCACCCTTGTGCTAGCTCCCAGCTTGCCATAAGATGGGCCCCACTGATTAGGTCTTCTGGCCTAAAACTCAGGCTGTTTCACTCAGGTGGGCCATGCTGTCAACACAAATGTGTTTGGCCAATGCATTTTTTATGCACTGGCTCACCTGAGCTGTGAAAGGGTGATTTTTGAGCTAGAAGATTTTATCACCATTTGACAGAAAGCTCGTGTCTCAGGCAAGTTTGCCAAATTGGGATGAACAGGGCTTCACATACTGCATTATTTAATGGTGCAAATACAAATGTTTTAGGGTACATTTGGGGTGTTCCCAGTTCCTTGGGGTGACAGCATGTACTAGCGATAAATCGTGGTTGAGATGAGAACAAAAACCTTCCCGTTCTCATCTCACCAGTTATTTAGAGCATAAAAAGCAGGTAACAGTTGCTTTCTTCCATCTTCCGTGCTTCTCCAAACACCATGCATATGAAGTGTGCTTCAGAAGCCCCACTTCTGTCATGGTTAAGCTGCACACCCAGATACTACTCAATAGTTGCAGTCCACGTGGAATGTATCTTATGTCAATCTTTACCTCATATCTTGCAATTTGTTTTTGTCAGGACGCCTCTTGTCAACACTTCCAGTGGAGCCCAAACTTGGAAAGATGCTCATATTAGGGGCTATATTCAATTGCCTTGATCCAGTATTAACTGTTGTTTCTGGTTTGAGTGTGAGAGATCCATTTTTAATGCCATTAGACAAGAAGGATGTAAGTTTTCTTACTGTAGGTGAATGATGTTCTCATGTTTAGTTTGTTCTAATTAGTTTTTGTTTTTTCCTTTTATGTTTTTAATTTATTTGGTAAATATTCTATTTTATTAGTATATGGTGCTTTGTGGTATATTGTTTTTCCCATTTGTTGCTACTCTCAGCTAGCTTATGAATAACATGTATAGCTTTGCTGATCTCTCACCCGCCTCCGTCTGACCCAGGTTTTGCCTTCTCCCTTGGGGATAAGCTGAACACCCTTGAATTGGTACCTCCAGTTCATCTTTTTGGAATTGGTCCTTTCCTGAAGGCAAAAACTTAGTTAACACACCAGAAATGAATTTAAATAAATTATCACTGCAAAACTTGCTCTAAAAGAAACTTCAAAGAGAAATCTTTTTTTTTTCCCTGGAAGGTAAACTCTAAAGAGAAATCTGATTATCAAATTCTGTTAATGAATGCTAGAATTTTCTATCTAGTAATAGTTATATCAGCCTGTAATCCTCTTTTTTTTTCCCCCTTGCACAGCTTGCAGAATCTGCAAAATCGCAGTTTTCCGCCCAAGACTATAGCGACCATCTTGCGCTGGTCCGAGCCTATGAGGGTTGGAAAGAAGCTGAAAGGGAGCAAAATGGATATGATTTCTGCTGGAAGAATTTCCTCTCCCTGCAAACATTGAAAGCTATGGATTCACTTCGGAAGCAATTCCTTACTCTGCTCGCGGACACTGGTCTGGTCGATGACTTCTCTGGCACACACAATATGTGGAGCCATGATGAACACTTAATCCGAGCAATCATATGTGCCGGTCTGTATCCTGGAATTTCATCAGTTGTGGTGAGTTCCTTTTCTTTTCCTTTCAATGCCTTCTGGGTGCACTAAAAGGCACAAAATCCTCATCCTATCAACTGCTTCTGGTTGAGTGGTTTAACAATGGGAGCTCCTCATTTTCTTGTTTAAATTTGGAATCAAGTGGTTTGATGCTGCTTAGGTCATTGTTCTTTTCCCTTGAACAATGTTGTTTTGGTGGTTAAAACATGTGTTTTCGTGACATGATAGATAAGACATGTTTTAGGTCATTTCTCTTTTTTCCTTGAATATTGTTGTTTTTGTGGTTAAAACACGATGTGTTTTAGTGACCTAATAGATGAGAGCTCATCGAAGAATTAAACAAAAAGTTTGCACTCCTATTATCAGAATGTTGATTGGCATGGAATCAGTTCTGGTTGAATAACCAGACATGGCAGGTCCAACCTATTTTTATGAGCTTTGCTAAGCACATGCATGCGCAATAAAGTTCATGTACAAGCCACACATGTGCCTGCATGGCGTGATAGCTTGTAGATACAATTTATCCGTTGGGACGCCACCACTATATTGATGCCCTAGCCCAAGATTCAGGTTGATCCACTGGTCAGGTGGGCCACAGTTTTCTGAACAAATGTATGGCTCTGAAAAACTTGGATGAAGTTTGCTTACCCATCCACCTGTTTTCCAGTATTGGAGCACACATGCTGAGGGGACCAGATGTTTTATGGGAAACATGTACAAGGTTGGACCAACCTGATGGATGGATTGGATCTCACACCTACACGCCATGCTAGCACATGTGTGGCGTGTACATGAGCTTTATTGCACACATGTGCGCTTAGCAAAGCTCCTATTTCTATAAAAGAAAATCTAATCTATTAAAATGGTTGACTGGCTGAAATCATGATTTATTCTCCACGGTATAATCAAGGTGTTTTAACACAGGCATCTGGGTGGATTGGACCAAGGCTGATCCCTACTGTATGATCACTTGGGATTAATGATCTCCTCCATACACATTCGGTTGTCAGGACCATTGACCTGGTTTGTGGTGGGCCATTATTTGGATTGGCTATACCCTGAATATTGCAGTTATGTGACAATGCTAACCATCTACTCACTGAGCCCTGCTGATTCGATGGGGAGTTGTGGACTCCAGCTAAGCCAATCATCCATTCAAGCATTATTCAGCAATCCACTTCCAAGACATTGGTCAGATGGCTATCATAATTGAATTGCCTTTTTCATTTTTCAGTTCTTCCTTGTGATGGATTGTTAAAAATCAACATCTCGACTGCTACAAATATGCATGACATGTTTGGTGGAGATGCTATGGCTTCTCGGTTCCTCCCAACTTTCATTACATAGTAGTGTCGTCGTGTAATAATTATGATTGGGTCCTTACTCTTACCCGGGTGGTAGACTCCCAGGAGTTTCAACACCGGGTCAAGGGTTCGAGTACCCACCAGTGGTGAAATCCCACAGCGTGCGTGTGTGGGGTGTGTGTGTGTGTGTGTGGGGTGTGTGTGTGCATGTGTAAAAAAATAAAAATAATTTTTTTTTAAAAAAAGTGTAATAATTATGATTCTAGTGCTACATAAGAAAAATTATGTTCTTATCAATGAAAATGGCCTGTTTTTTGGTGAACATTCTTCCTCGGGTGATTGCTCATGCTAGTGAGGTGTTTTGATTACCTTGATTCCTGCAAACATGATATAAAATTATCTGATCTTCGATGAGAATAATCTTAGCCATTATTTTACACAGAAAAAGGAGAAGCCAATATCATTAAAGACAATGGAGGATGGTCAGGTCATGCTTTGCTCTGTAAGTTTCTTTCGTTACTGTGGCCGGTGCATTCTTTTCTATGGCATTTATTGAAACATCTAAATCTGGTCTTTTGCCACTTGGTTTTTCTTCTCTTATTTCTCCTCTCTTTGATGGTTTTAGAACTCGGTCAACGCTCGAGAACAAAGAATTCCATATCCGTGGTTAGTTTTCAATGAGAAGGTGAAAGTGAATTCTGTGTTCCTTCGAGATTCAACAGGAGTATCTGATTCTGTACTACTACTATTTGGGGGAGGCATTTCGCGAGGGGCATTCGTAAGTTGCCTCAGATGGAAGAACACTTCCACTGCTGAAATAAGTCCCAGTATGTTTTATTTTTTGAGTCCTAATTATTGTGCTGGAATTTTACTTTTTTATTTTAATTACAGGATGGACATTTAAAAATGTTAGGGGGATATTTGGAGTTCTTTATGAGACCGGCTGTAGCTGACATGTATCTGAAACTGAAGAGAGAGCTTGAGGAAATAATACAAAACAAAGTAAGTGGAATTTTGCATAACAACCTGATACTAGGACCAATTGGATTATTGTGGGTTGATAAATGAGGAGCTGTATGGTCTTGATACACCGGACATGTATAGTGTCTTTACATTCAAGTGCGGCCCACAGTTCAGTGATTCAGACCATTGATCTGATACACCCTACTATGGATGGAGACCCCGATTGATCCCAATTGTACAGTCTGGGGATGCATTAGAATCCTATAGTTTCTCTTCAGAAAGAGGCTGATGGTTTATCTGATGAGCTGGTTAAAGAAGGGGCTGCTCGTTATGCTTTTTGCATGGTGCTTTCGTCTCCATGGCCTCAACGGATGCTTGTAATATTTAACATCTCTTTGCCGTTTCCAATAAAATTCAGTTACCAGTTGAAAAAAGATCCTCTCCAGAAACACTTCCGGCGGTTCTAATTTCTGCCTGGATCTGCTGACTTCCCAACTCGAACTCAAGTGCAGAGATCCATGTACTACACACCCATCTTATTGTAATAAATTTGTATGGATGTGTTGGTGGCTTGGGTTTCCTGAGATCGTTATCTGATTCTCTAGTCCATGGGAATCTCCATGTCCATGTCTAGTTACTGATCAATGTTTTTCTCTGACATGATTCTTTTTGGCAGCTTCTAAATCCCAAAATGGACATCCACGTCAACGAACAGCTCCTGTCTGCCATGCGTTTGCTTGTTTCAGAGGACCCATGTGATGGCAGGTTTGTCTTCGGGCGGCAAGTGCTAATAAACCGGCAGGTGCGGAGCCGCCCAGAACTAAACCGCCCGGAACTAGGCCAGCCAGAGCTAAGACCCATGAAACCATTTGTGAAGTTCTCGAAAAATGGTGATGGAAGTGGCGATGGTCCCGGGGGTGACAACTCCAAGAGCCAGTTGCAAACGCTGCTCACGAGAGCTGGGCATGAAACACCAAGGTACAACACGAAACAGCTTATGAACAACCAATTCCGGACAACGGTCGAGTTCAATGGGATGCAGTTCATTGGGCAACCATGCCACAACAAGAAGCTCGCTGAGAAGGATGCAGCATCTGCTGCACTGCAGTGGCTAACTGGTGGGACCACGCCACGTCATGAGGACATAGACAATATGTCTATGATGCTGAAGAAAAGCAAGAACAAACAGCACAGGAGGTTCTAAAAGCCCATATATATGTCGGTGCTCAACAGCAACAGGTGAATTTTAGGATCAAGCATTCTTTTGATGACCGGAAGAAGACTCCATGCAAAATTTGTGAAGTGGGTCTGATCTTTTTGAAGCTGATGTTAAAGCTTGCCCGACCATTTGCAGCGTCGGGAATCCAACTATCTCAATATACATCTTGTCTTCTTCCAGCCCACCATATTGGAGGGTAGATGCAGCATGCATTGCCAACTGAGACTGCAATTGGGCTCTGAAATTGGGAAATGAAAGATTGCATCCATTCTCAGTATACAAAAAGACTTGACTCGAATAGGCATGTGAGGAGACAAAGCATCACTTGTATATTACCATTGCTGTTAATAACATGATTGTAGGCAGGACTTGTACTTTAATTCAATGTGGTTAAATGAAATCATAGTCTAAATATAACCAGCCCTATTCTTCATTATAGATATTAAGGGCCAGTTCGGATGCATGGAATCCCTGGTTGAAAGAATTGAAATACACAATGATTATATTCTACTTTTCTACAGTATACAAAATCTACCAGATTCCTAGTTTTAGGGTTTCGGGTTGTTTCCTAAGTGGAATGAAGGTTTTAGTTGTTTTATAAGTGGAATTCCCATATCCTTTAGACAATAGTCACTACATTGTGCTAGAGATATGGAATAGTAAATAAAGCTAATGATTACTTTGTGGAATTTGTTATTTCTTTGCCATTCAAGTAGACGAGGAAATGTAATAATTGTGGAAACAATTTCTTTAACACAGGATTTTGTCTATCCAAACTAGCCCTAATGGTGCAATTAGTAGGATAATTGCAGTTGCAATTGTTTTTCTTGGGGGAAAGTACCCTGAGAATTCTGATTTTTGCAGAAAAATGACTTAAAAACTTATTTGAAGTCCCAACCAGTGCTCGACTGTGAAATGACCAAAATGCTCTTAACTAATTTTATTCTAAAGAGGGGGGCCGAGCATTGTGGGGCATAACTTGTGTCTGTGACATCCAACCCTTCCAACAGGTGCAACCATTACCATTAAAAAAAAAAAAAAAAACCGTTACCATTATGATTGTTTGATGAACCAAAATAGGCTGATCCAATAATCAGGTGGATCGCGTAAATTTGGAAGTTTTTGGGTGGTGTGGTCAGCCTGCTGATTGGATTGTCTTGATTTTGTGTTTGTTCTATTATCATGGTGGGGCGTAACTGTTGGAGGGGTTGGATATCATGCCCACACCACATGGACAAGATGCGTGACTCTAATTTTTTATGGCCCATCCGAGAGGTTGTATTTGGAATGTATTGGAATGCAAATCACAATTAGACAGGAATCAAGGTGATGCTTGGTTTGAATACACTGGAATCCAAAGCTTCTTTTGGAACCTGCTCTTGAGAAAAAGAAAGGATGAGGGCATCTTGGTCAATTCATCCTCTTCAGGGAGTTTTAATAATCTAAGAGTCTGTTTTGGCCCACAGGATTAGGTGGGATTAAGTGGGATAGTGTTAGTTGAAAGTAATTATTATGACCCTGATTGCTCAAGTGGTTGACTGAGTGAAAGATACCTCGTTTCAACAATGAGGTCTTGGTATCGATCCCTGGTGGGAGTGGCTAACAGCAAAGTGTCAACTGACAGTGGGGTGTACTAACAAGCTAACAAAAAAAAAAGAGTAATTATCATGGATAACAGGGTTGTGAATGCATGCTCGGCTGCGCACCAGTTTGCACCGAACTAGTGCGGTCCACATGATGCATGATGCAGCACCCCATGAAACCTCGGGGGCCCAACTTTCACTTTTACTTTGATCCAAAACCTTTGCCCACCAGAGTTTTATATCCGGGTGAAAATTGGTCCCTTGAGGTTTCATGGGATTCTGCATAACATGGACCGTTCGGATTAGACACCCATGACACTTGTGCAAAGGTGTATACGTGCGCAGGTGAGCATGCCTCATCCTATCCTGGATGAATGGAGGATACTGTGTTTGGAAACCCATATGGAGTGTTGGTGACAATGAAGATGCCATACGTGGATTTTCTACCATATGGCTCCACCAGAAGTTGGTGCATAGGGATGCTAGGTGGGGCCACCATGTTGTTTGTGAGAAATCCACTCCGTTCATTCATTTTGACAGCTCATTTTAGTATAAGAAACCAAAAATAAATTGGATAAGAAAGTCAAGTGGGCCACACGAGAGGTAAGAGTGGGGATTCAGTGACCACCGTTGAAACATTTGTATGGCTACAAAAGTTATGGATCAATGTGATATTTGTTTTCTTCCTTCATCCAAGTCTATGTGACCTCATGAACAGTTTGGATGACAAATAAACATCATGATGGGCTCTAGGAAGGTTTCAGCAGTGGGAATCATGTTCCCCACTGATTTTTATGGTGTGGTCCACTTGAGATTTGGATTTGTCTCAATTTTTGGCTCACGACCTAATGTGATCTCATTTTAAAATGGATGGATGCTGACCCCAATACACCGTCACACAATCCGCTCTGATGCTTGATACTTTCTCCGGCTCAAATCTATGGAGGAATTCCATCCTAAAGTCATAAATTACGTGGGATTGGGAGAATCCCCTCCATTTAAATTTTCATCAGGCGTAGTATCCAAAGCTTTTAACCAACTTCAACAAAGAAAGTTACCAAATAAGGGGTAGGTTTTGAAAAAGTGATTTTTGCATGTCAATCCCACCTAATTCTATCTAATCCCATGTGCCAAACGCCCCCCAAGGCCTTACTTGGTGAAGTGAGATGAAATTTGATGAAGTCAAATTTCAGATGGACGGTCAAGATAGCAAATGTATGGACCCATTGAACAGTAAATGCATATGGTTGTTAGCTTCATCTTCTTCTTTTTTCTATTGCTTTTCTTGTATATAAAATATCAAGAGTTAGTAGAATTGTCTAGAGATTCCTAGACAGTTTTATTTTACGATTTTACTATGTTTCATCTGATTTTCCAGCTTATTTTAGGCCCTATTCCCAAAACCGAAGCAGATGCAAATTTCATGTGAACTAACCACATAAACAGTAGTTATTGACCATTAAAAACCATGTGTGGGCCACAAGTTTTGGATCAGGCTGATTTATTTTTTTTTTCCTTTAATCCATATATTTTTGACCTTATCAACAGGTTGGATGGTCAATAAACATTACGGTAGACGCTAGGAAGTTTTTAACGGTGGGTATTCAATGACCACTGTTTCATATGGTGTGGTCCACCAGAAATTTTTATCTGCTTCAGTTTCGGAATCATGTCCTAAAATAAGCTGGAAAAACAGATGAACGGAGTGTATATACAATTCATACATCGGGGTGGGCCCTACTGTCTGGGTCTCACCCACATAGCTGGTTCGGCGCTCTTATTTTATTTGGACCTGTACAAGTCAGCTAACGTACACTCCACATAAGCTAGCAAGAGGCAGACAAGTGAAATTTTCAAGCCATCTATTAGGTGGGCCCATCAACCGTGTAAATGTTATAAAAATAAAGGTGGTTCATTCAGTGTGTGAGCCATGATATTAGAAATAAGAGGATTGGTTAGAAAACTTTCGCTAATTTTTTTCACAACCGTACATTTGTTCAACTGATTGTGGGCCACCTGAATGATAGATCGACCTGATTCTCCGCATAGGGAGTCTACTTAGTGGTACCCTACTGATGGATGGCTTGGATGTTGCACATGGGAGCATTAGCATGTGGGAGCGTGTGTATTTATTGTTGTACACACGTGTGGGTTTAACAAATGTTAGGCCATAAGTTCCATTTGGTAGGGTTAGAAATGCTTGTTAGAAGAACTCAAAGCTCATACATTGCACTAGCTGAGATAGATTACTAAGTGGTTTGTATCTCTTGTTAGTGATTCTCAGCACACATGTGGCATAGATGTGGTCCATTCATCAGGTAGTAACCACAATCAACATGCACGTAGACGTTGAATATTGGCCGTTGGTTTCTTTTCCAACGTTTCTTCCGAACGCATGTGTGCCACACCTGATGGTAGATGAGTCTGATGAATAGGCCATGGGATAATGGCATGCGGCTCAGACAAGTTTGGCCCACCTCATGAGTGGCTGAGATATCTCGTACGTGTAACATAGCCCCTTTATCCATCTTATGCCAGGCTCACTTCCTCAGTGTGGCAAAAGGGCTATCTGGGCCCAACCATCCTTTAGCCTTGGCTGATCGTTGGTGGACCTAACTTAGGATCGTTTGGGAGCACGTAATAGGTGTGAATGGTTGGAATTAATGCGTTAACGTCAAATACACTCTCCTCAATACTCTAATAACTAATAATTCACACCAATTCAATTCACATCAAATACAATAAAAATCCTTTTTTTTTTTTTATTATTATTTAAAATCATAATAAAACCATGTAATCTCATTTCACATGGATTCCTATGTAACAACTGTCTATTTTTCATTTTTTTTCTTTTTCTTTTTTTGTCAATGCATTTTAAATGGAAGCTGTCAAACACATTCACATGAATTTTTAATAAATTTTAATTTTAAAAATTAAATTATAATTATTAATTATATCAAAATATTGCGATGTATAAGTCCAGTTTTTGAATAGCAAAAAAAGAATGTGCATGATACAATGAGTTCTATCAATCTGGATCCTTGCTCTTGCTCGGGTGGTAGACTCTCAGGAGTTTCAACACCCGGTAAAGGGTTCGAGTATCCATGGGTGGTGAAATCCCACTATGGCGTGAGTGTGTGTTGGTGTGCATGCGTGTGTAAAAGTAATAAAATATATATATATCAATCTAATGGTCTTTGATGATCTTAGGTGGGCCCACCTCGGATCAATGTATGAATTCCCGCATTAATAAGCAGGAAGGATTAGTACTGGATTCCTAAGCACTTGATTAGTGGGCAACGTGTAGATTGTCTACAACAATTCTCTTTATCCGTCCATTCAATGGCCATCTATTGTATAGCAGAATCATCAGATCGGTTTGAGCTTACGGCTATCCCTATGAACAGTGGAGTGCATAATTTGGACAGTCTAGATTGATATGCATGCATGGGAAGATGTATACTGGTGGTACGCATGAGTATGGTACACAATGCTCTCCCCTAGCATTACTACATATTTCCTCCTTTGGCAAAATTCCTTGGGTATAAGCGTCCCGGACCTGGCTTTCTCCTCCCTTCGATTTTCCCAAACAAGGTTTACTTTCGGGTGAGATGTTACTCTCCTTGACCGAGGATATACACAGATACAACAGGGCTGAAGGCCCTTTTTGCTTGGACCACTTGATGGCGTGCAGTAACAAACCTCTAAAAAGTGATACATATCAACGCCAGAGAGATTGAACGGGCTTCTCTAAGTTCTAATATGACATAACACATGAATATGCATAAAGCCAAATCAAAGCCTCTTGCATCTAGAAAGGTACTATTCCATCGAGATATTGGTAGGTGGCCGTAGAAGTAAATTTTAAATTCAAATCAAACGTATGAAAGATAAACGCAATAAATTATGCACAGGAATACATGAATTATATGTGGAAAAACCTCGTGAGAATAAATTATAGTATAAACCAACAATAAAATTCATTATAATAAATGAATTACGAAAAGTATATCAACTTACAAATGCAAAACTCTTTAGAAAACGCTAGCCACCCTTCAAAATTTTTTTAGAAACATTAAAACTCGCTTAATCATACCATAATACCATATTACACCCATATTTATAGTGTTACACTTGGAAAGAGAAACAATTCGTGCAATTACGTAAAATTGTGCGCACTATTAATCTAAGCATCGAGCAATCGAGTAACCGTTGATCGATTGACAGCTACATATTTAATTACTCGAACAAGCATAAAAGGGTACAAGTTATCAAGTATTTTTCGAATTTCTTTGATCAATCCACCCGACCCTTCGATCAACCGATCATGTCCAAAATTGTCCAAAGACTAATTTGTATAATTCAAAGTTCACTCAATCAAACGATCAGCCTAGTCGATCACTCAAGACCCCTACTCCATGTAGGGATTGAAGACATCAAACAACAGATATAAGGACAAACCAATTACTCCCATCATTATACATTTATTGTTCATCCAACCAACACTACTGGTAGTCAAGTTCTATGCTTAGATCATTAGAAGTTGTAAAGGGGCAGCGCCCCAAATGACAATTTTCTAATTTCATACCATGTTTTATGTAATTTCTAATTCATTTGGAGTAACATATATTTTCTCATGAGAGAATGAAAGAGCCATTATTGTATTAAGAGCCACTTAAATTTTTTTTTGCCTTTGCACATAACATAAATCAGTAAATTCACGAACGTATCGAAAGAGAACCATATAAATCTTTATATTATGGTTTGCATCTTTTCTTTTTTTTGTTCTGCAATATTATTGTGTGGTCGAGAAGGGATCTCTTCTCTTAACATCTAATACTAGATATAAAACCAAATTCCAAACTAGCTCTAATACATAGACTCCATGTACATGCATGTTACGCATTTGTATTGTTTATGGACTTCAACGGTCTTATTTTCTTACAACATTAAACAATTTTTTTTTCTTAAATTGGACTTTTGAAAATTGTTATCAATGTTATTATCTTCAACCTTGTATGACTTTTAACTACTAGTAATCTCGAAAGCTTTTCCACCTCTTCATTTTTGGAGTAACAAAATAACTTTATTTGAATAATATCAATTAATACAACTATCATTAATGCAATCAAGATTAATGTGAGAACTATAGTCAATGACCTTGTCATTCATGTCAAACTCAAAGTTGTGCCAAAATTCAAACTTTAAATGCTTCATCTAAGGCCTTCGGCTTCAGATAATAATTATATCTTGATTCTATTCATTTAAAAAAAAATTAACATCCATTTATCAATGTTTACTTTCACATCTCCACTTACAGATTTAAATTTGGAAATCCTATTCCCCCATCCACAGTGATATTTTAATACATGGTGTTTTATTAATATAGTTACACAAAAGAAAACAATTTCTACCTTCCTCTATATTTATAAAGCTTTTCTAGTTGAGTATAATATATATATATATATATATATATATATTTCATTCTTCTCTTCATTCATGAAATTATATGTGATATACCATCGTTCATGCATTTCATTTTAACAAAATAGATCAATCAAAACACAGTAAATTAGATTTAAGTATTCTAACCCAATAAGGATCCTTGCTTTTGCTCGGGTGGTAGACTCTTGGAGTTCAACCACCCGTTCAACGGTTCGAGTATCCATAGGTGGTGAAAGCCCACCACGGCGTGAGTGTGTGGGGTTGTGCGTGCGTGTGTTAAATAAATAAATAAATAAATAAAAAACTACCACAGATGAAAGCATTTTTTTTATCTTCAAAATTTTCTTTGATTAACTCTTTCAACTCTTTAATATTTTCAATTTTCCCATCTTTGAGAATAAAATAAAGAACTTACCATTTTAGTATCCTAATGGCATTCTTTGAAAATTGTTTCATCCTTCCAAATGACACGCGAAGTATCACAAGATCTTTCACTTTCAAATTCATTTAGTTCATCACTTCTATCCTCAAAATCAATTTTGATAATTTTATCTTTGAAAAATTCATCCAATTCAAAATTGCGTACCTAATAGTTTGTGCATACTAATAAAATACTACTTTTTGAAAAAAAAAAAAAATCATTAAGGTTATTTCAAACTTGACATAAATGAAATAAATTATTTATTTTCAAACTTCTTCACGCAACGTCTTTTTCAAAATCACTTTAGGCTTGTTTGGTTTTTGGGAAATAACTAATTACTATTTACAGCGGTAATTTCTGCAGCATTATCAATGCGATGGGAAAGGGGCTGTTTGAATTTCTCTCTAAACCTAAGGGTAAAAACTGTGGGGCTACTGTGATGTATGTGACTTATCCACACCATTCATCCCTTCCACCAGCTCATTTTAGGGCATAAGCCACACAATGGTTGAACTTGGCTTGAACTCGAGCTTTAGTAAACAAGCTTGACTTGCCTTGAGTCGGACTTTCAAGCCGAGTCAATCCGAGCTAAGTCAAGTCAAGTCGAGCGAGCTTTTTGAGCTAACTTGACTCATGTCCAACCCTAATTATGAACAAGTTAGATGACAAATCAACATCGGCATGAGCCCAAAGAATAAAACAGATTTCGATAGTGGACATTACATAAACCACTGATTCCTATAGTGTGGTCCGCTTGAACTTTGGATTTGCTTAATTTTTGGGCTCATGACCTAAAATGCCAAGTAAAATGGATGGACGGCATGGATAAGTCACATACATTTTAAGTTCTCAATCTACCCATCTACAATTCAAAATACATGTAAATAGAATAACGAAAGCTCTGGTACCACTTGAAAGCTCTTTGAATGATGCTTAAACCAAAGCCCACTGGAGCTATTAACACTGAAAAGATTGAATGAACTTCATCAAGACTGTTGGACCTTTGGGGCCCACCCTGGATAGACAAGGCACCAGAACTAATCTCCATCAGTCAATCCTATCCTTTCAATTTGTGGCCTGAAAATAGACAGCTTGGATGAGAAATACAACAAAACAAAGAAGTTGCCATGGATAGGATCCTCCAATCTGGGAGGCCAATGTAGGATGGGCTATCAACGACGGGCCCCACTTGTATAAACCGAAAACCCGAGCATAGTGTCCACGTCCTCGACCGAGGATAGTATATTTCCTATTTTGTGTGTAGAGTGGTGGAGACGCAATAAGAGAAAGACAAATGGCCCACCACTTAGCTAACAAACGCATTTAAAAACACCACATTTTAATATCGTAAACAACCTAAGAATCTCTACTGTCCAGATGATGATTATATCCCAATTAAAATAGAGGAATGGTATGATACTCGACCCGAGGATATGAAGTATCCTCGGTTTTTTCTTTTTAACTTTGTACATGTGGAGCCCACTGTTCAGTATCCAAAACATTGATATGGTTTACTCCACCTTGGATGGCCCATCCACCAAAAATCTCCCGGATCAAAATTCGTAACCTTTAGATTGCTAAAGAGAAATATCCAATGGCTAAGATCTTCCAATCATAGACATTTTTAAAGGGTATGGTATGTAGTGTGCGACTAATCATATCAACGGCTTGGATCACTGATCCACGGCCCCACTTGTACAAACTGAACATCCGAGGTCGAGCTATTGGATAGTGCCTCTATTTTAGGTAGTGGCCATCCACCACAGGACAATCAGATCAACAGTCTCGATCAGCCAATACATGGACCCCACTTATAAAAATAAGGAGCTTAGGAAGATGCATATCCTCGGTCGAGGACCTGTATTATTCCCTAGTAAAATACTGTCTTCGTAAAACTACAAGATTGTTGAAAACAACAGATGTGGGTGTTTGTAACGTGTATTGTTGTGGAAGTCTGCATATTACCCACCAAATACAGCACCTCTTTGACAAATTGTCATATTCATATAAAATCTGAACCGTTCAAAAGATCTGAACAGTCATGAAGATCATCTAAAATGAAATTCAATTTGATTCACTAAAAACATGGGCCACCTCCTTATGTTGAATCAGATCTAATGGTTTTCCACTGAATTCGATGGTGTAGATTACATTGTCAGTGGATTGCCCCAATTTTTATCTCATGTAATCTTCAACATGAGACAGACCTTTTGAACGGCTCTGATTTATCGTACACGTGGCAGCAGTTAGAGTATTGTAAGCTTACTGTCATTCTGTCATGCTGGAAAGGAGAAGTGAGAGGCTGGTCAAAGAAAATTAATTTTAAAAAAACAAAGAGTCTTAACCCTGCGGGATGAAAAAAATCTGACAAGATCATGCATCCAACGAACGGCTAGCATTGTGTGTGTTAGAACGTCGAACTCGAACCCCACCAACTACCGTACCGACAATGGACAGATTTGGTAATCCGCAGGACTACCTAAAAGCATGGATCTGCACCGTCCACTTTGGCCACCCTCGGTAATTGTACTGTTTCACATAGTTGGTGAACCATGTATGGCCCATTGGGGAATTTGTTCTAAGGTAAATCTGAAGTGGGTCCACAGGATTAACGGCTCTGATCATTGAGGGTGGTTCCTCATGGCAAGCTTGGGGGTTGTTTGGATGTCTTTTTAAGTTTTATTAATTATTCAAAATATACAGGTAAGTAACTTACAGGTAGTGTTTGGACTTTGGACTACCCAACCATAAACAAGTTCCAGGTTGTCAGCCACTCGTAACTTTCGGTGCATTTGGAAAAGCGATTTCCCTTACGTTTACGGTGTGATCTGAACCGTTGAGCTTATGTAAAACGATTGATGGTTGCTCAGATTGTTAAAGAATGGCAGATCCAAAGTTTTTGATAAGAGGCCCACAGAAAACAGTTAAGGAACGGACCATATTCAAATAAACTTAGTTCAATGATCAAAGGGTTGAAATTCTCCAATTTGGGACATTGCTTGGTTTTCCTCCATCGACGGTGATGGCCATCATATGAACGGTTTGGATCATGGAAGCATTTCCCCACATGCCATAGCGATACCATATGCTGATGAGGAATCGGATTGGCTACTCCTCCTGACACCAGCTAATGGCTGATGGTCGGTGCTATGTGGGCCCCACCATGACGTGTGTGTTTCATCCATGCCATCTATCTATTTTTACAGATCATTTTACAGTGTGAATCCAAAAATGAGGTATATCCAGATCTCCAGTAGACCACATTACAGGAAAAAGTGTTGAATGAGGGTCAACCATTAAAAACATTTTGGGGGCCATAAAAGTATTGGATCAAGCTGATCTTTGTTTTTTCTCTTCATCTGTGACTGTATGACCTAATCAACAGATTGGATGTCAAATAAACAGTATGGTGGGCCTTAGGAGGATTTTAATGGTTGATATCCAATCACTACTGTTTTCATGTGGTGTGATCCACCTGAGATTTATATCCGTCTTATTTTTGGGATCAAATCATAAAATGATCTGTAAAAATGTATGAACGGAATGGATGAAACACATACTTCATGGTCTACAGAGCACCGACCACCAGCCAAGGAGCTGGTGTAGGGGGGAGTAGCCAATCCTGCTCCGCTGATGAGGAGGAGACTCTAATTGGTGCTCTGCGCGCCACTTTAATCATATGGTGCCTCGTACAGAAAGTCTTTCCTGTGTCACGGTATTCATGATCCAAGCCGTTCATTCTGTGGGATCCACTATGAATCAAGCCATGAAGAAAATTTCCGATGATCAGAGCTGCCCGTTTCAGTGTTTAAGATCATATTCTGCCACGTTTCCTAATTTGAGGCCAGTGCACCAGATGGTTAAAATGGTGTCTGGGCTTAGTTTAGATTTCTACTATCTTATCATCATCATCATTTATTTGCTAATTCCACACGCGTGTAGATCCGTACACATCCACAAGCAGTCACACGTGCAAATACGAAACGCGTACGAGAGAACTGAGCTTTTCATGAGACTAGAAATAATGCTTACATCTTCTGCCTAAAAGAATCAAACAATTTCACTCTTCAGGTGCGCCACAACGTACAGAGTAAATTAACTGTTAAACTTTTTTGTTTCGATACGCTGTGGCCCACTTTAGGTGTAAAATGTCCTGATTTTTATACCAGAAGATCTAAACAGTCTAGCCAACCTAATGGAAAGCTCAGATCTCACACACGTGCCTCATGAGGAAGTGCAGAAAACTTCATATTTAGAATATCATACAAAACTAACTTGGTGCACAACAAGGTAGGACCTACACTTGCCACAATCACAACCATTAATAATCATCATGGTCAAGCAATCATCAGAACCGTCTGATCACATATGTAGGACCCACATCCTGCATTTAACTTCCATGCAGGTGATTGTACCATACCACTTCTCCCCCCACCCAAATTCCACCACCCTCAAGTGAGTGGTTAGAAGATGATAGTCCTCACCCCAAAAAATGGGTGAAAAAGACTCGGTGTATGCGCGTGTATTATAAAAACACTGGTACGAATCTCTTCAGTGCATCGATTGTTTTCTAAAAAGAGGCCACAGCCGGCAGATACACCATCAAAAGTGTATATAAAACAAGGTGGTTGTGTCAACAGTCAACCATGATGTCCTTTTCATCCATTTCATTAGGCAGTACGTGGGAAGCATTAAAGGGATATATACCATAACTCCTAGTGTATATCCCCCATTGCATGCAGCTTGTTTGAAAGGTGTCCTTAATCCATGTAGAGAGGTTTTAATGCCTGGCTATTGCTTCTGGTCTTCTTCCTAATCTTTGTATCTTGAAAGAGAAGAATGGCCGTCCAATACGACGTACGGTTCATCAAGAGCTTTGGCCGCTACGATCAGACGAAGATTGGATATGGAGCGATCGTTGGGTGTTTGCTCATCTCCTTGAGTTTTCTCGCCGTGTTTAGGCCTTATTTGAGTCCTCGGCCGATTAGTAAGTCTCTTCTAATCATTTTTTTCTTTGGAAGGTGTAATGCATGTGTGCTTGTGGACACTGGGTGGAATCGTGGCCGTTAGATGGGTGTGGCCCATATCATTGGTTGCATGCCGCCAGTGAACCCAATGGCTTTCATGATTCATAAGTATTTTCTAATCATGTTTTCGCATGCTTAATTTTATTAGAATGTATAATGTGTCTGTGGGCATTGGGGCGGAACTGTTGCCGAATGATCATGGCCATTAGATTGCTATTGTAGAATCCATTAGGTGGGCCACACATGATCATTGGCTTAAATTTGACCGTTGGATTATTTAGATTGAGCAATTCAATGAGCCCTAGTTGTGATCATTGTAAATAAGTTTGGAATGGGACAATTGAATTGTCTGTGTTCCCTATACATTCAGTTATTTAAGCCGGATATAGAAACCTACGATAAGGAATGAAGGGCAAGAAAAGAACCTAATGTCATGTATGATTCATAAATCTCTTCTATTCATGTTTTCATTGCACTGTATAATGTGAAAGTGTGGGCTCAGAGGCAGAACTATAGCCTGATGATCCCGGCCATTGGATTAGTATTTATCTCATGATTGTTATGAATTGTGGCCCATATCATCGATCGCATGCAGCGGAATGAACCCAATGGCTCATATAGCTCGGCAGTGGACATGGTGCAGTTAGAAAATTGATTAAGCGTAATTGAAGTTTTACTGATCACCGTCGATTTTTCAGTGAATCTGCGGTTGTCGATGGGTGGGGACTTATCCATGTTGATGATTGAAAACAAAAGCGGCTCTCCCCAATTAGGTAAGGCATTTGAAATTTCGGATTGGAACAAGAATGCTAACAATATGAAACTTGCCGAGTTTACTCAGTTCCTGCCTCGTATTTGAGACCACTTGCTGAATTAAGAAGGATATTAACTGAAAAAACGTCAAACCAGGCGACTCACCTGAGTTGACTCACTGAGTTTGACAGGTCTAGCTTTTCTTTATAATCATGCATTGATAATGTCCTTTTTTCCCGTCCTTTGTGAAGCTGGATCGGCCGGAGCGATGCGTGAGAGCAAGCTGATATGCAACATTACCGACCCAAGATCAGATCTTTGTGAAATGGATGGAGAGATTAGGATTCGTGGCAATTCCTCTAACATCTTCATTGTTCCATCTCAAATTGGTATTTTGGCGGGAAACGAGTCTTGGAAGATCAAACCTTATGCTCGAAAGGGTGATGAAATTGCAATGCGGAATGTTCGGGAATTTTCGTTGAGATCGATGGTTGGCAATGAAGAGAGTCCCAATTGCACTCTAAATCATGGCATCCCCGCTGTTGTTTTCTCCATTGGAGGGTATACAGGCAATCTCTTCCATGATTTCACCGACGTGCTGGTCCCACTTTTCGTAACGTCCCACCAATTCCACGGCGAAGTACAATTCCTCGTAACTGATTCAAAATCTTGGTGGATCAAAAGATACAAACCCATACTAAAACAATTATCGAGATATGAGATCATCGACTTCGATAGGGACCGCACGATCCATTGCTTCGAACACACAATAGTGGGCCTCAGAAGTCACAAAGAGCTAAGCATCGATCCATCCCGATCGCCAAATGGGTATTCCATGTGCGATTTCCGCGGATTCCTACGGACCACATACTCATTAAAAAGAACAGATGCAATCAAGTTCGACCATCATCAAGAAAAGAAACCGCGCCTATTAATTATATCTCGCAAGCGATCCCGATCATTTACCAATGAACATGAAATAGTTGAAATGGCCCAAAGCTTGGGGTATGAAGTGGTGGCCACGGAGGCGAATCTGGGGATGAACATGTCCGAATTTGCGCAGGTTGTGAACTCATGCGACGTGATGATGGGCGTCCACGGGGCGGGCCTCACTAATCTTGTTTTCCTCCCAACTAATGCAGTGTTAATCCAAGTGGTTCCTTTGGGTGGATTGGAAGGGTTTGCAAGACTTGATTTTGGTGTACCAGCAATGGACATGAAGCTAAGGTACATGGAATATAAGATAGGAGAGGAGGAGAGTACACTGATAGAACAGTTCCCACGGGACCATGCAATATTCAGGGATCCCATGTCAGTAAAGAGGAAAGGGTGGCCAGCACTTAGGTCTGTGTACTTAGATAAGCAAAACGTGAAGCTTGATGTAGGTAGGTTTAAAAGCACTTTGTTAGAAGCTCTTAAGCTTCTCCATCGCTAGATTGATATCTCTTCTTCTTCTTTTTTTTCATTTATATATCAATTTTAAAATTGTTGTTCTTTTTGAGTGATGCCCGTGGTGCTGAATCTAAATATATGAAAATTCAACTCAAATTTGAAATGCAATTGAGGTGAGTTGACTAAAAGTTAGAGGTGAGCATTTCCAACATTGTTATCTTTCTAATATTATTTAATGAGAAATGCTCAAGTGGTATGATACATCTGTTTTTTTAGCTCATTTTAGGGCATGAGCCCAATAATGAATCAGATCCAAAATCTCCGGTGGACCACACCTTAGGAAACCGTTATTGAATGCCCACCATTATAAAAAATGTTCCTAAGGCCTGCCGTAATGTTTATTTGCCATCCAGCCTATTGCTAAGGTCACACGGACCTGGATGAAGGGAGATTTTTTTTAAAAAATAAAATAATAATAATTAAAAAAAAAAAAACATACAAACAAATATCAGCTTGATCCAAAACTTTGGTGGCCCACAAGAAGTTTTTAATGATCTACCACCATTGTCCTATGGAATGGTCCACCTGAAACTCGGATTTGTTTCTTTTATTTGCTCCGTTTTTGAGATTGTGCCCTAAAATGAGCTGCCAAAACAGATTAAAGTGATTATTTTAGAATCATAAGTAATACATGACAGGCCCTAAACAAAATAAATGGATGAAATTTGTTGATGATGGGATAAGTTCCCTGTTTAAAGTACTGTATTAAACAGCCGGTCACTCATGACAAGGGACATGGTTCACATAGATTTTATAGATAGCTAGGGATCTGAACTCAAGTTCAGCCGAGCTTGTACTTGTATCAGGTCCACAGAGGATACAACAACTCGGTGTATTTGGGGGAGCAAAATATGACTGGACTGGCAAGATAAGAAATCTCTACCGCCCACATACTGAAAAGAAATAGAATAGACCATCACTCTAATAGAAGTAGAATGATTTTTCAGCAGGCTTATATGATATAAAAAATATTACATATTATTTTGGTAGACTTATATAGCCTTTTTGGCACATATCCCAATGGATTGTTTGAGAGCATGTAGTTGATTTGCATTAGAAACCATGCAGAATGAAATTCATGTGAATTGATATCACATGGACTTTTTGTGTTTTCAAAACAACAGGCTTCTGGTTTGAATTCAATTCACAATAAATACACACTCCTATATATTATTAATTTACACCAATTACCACCAAATACATGCTTCCAAACAACTGCTATAGCATTCTCGCTAGAGACCATACTGAAAAGATGGATTACTTGTATAAAGTAATTAAAATTACAAAACTTTCATCAATTGAAGTTGAAGGGCCACACGCATAGTGGTGTACATCGAGTCGATCTGAGTTGAGCTGGCCTCAGCTCAACTCGGTTCGACCACTAGATGACCTCAACTTGAACTCGGCTCAGCTCGGTCGTTGAGCCTGACTGGTTAGCTCGGCTCAGTTCAGTCAGCAACTCAAGCCAATATGAGCCGAATTCAAGCCATAGCAGCATTTTCATAAACACCTGTACTGTACCTTCAAAATCTCACTGTATTTGAGACAGCACCAATGGTTTTATAGGTATTTTATCAAACACCTTCTAAGCAACATAAAACATTAAGAAAAAAGGGTGTTTGTTTCATATGCATACCTTCTTTGTCACCAGCGACACTTCTTTGAGTCATTTCATCAAACTCTTGGTGAGCAACATCATTATCAAAGTAACCTAGTCGCTGAACTGGTTCGATCGGAGTTTGATTTGAGTTGGGTTCAATCTGAGTCAAGTCGAGTTGGGGCCATCTTGAACCCGGCTTGAACTCATTTTTGAGCTCAAAAATTCAGCTCGACTCGGCTCAAAATCAACTTCGAGCCTCTTCGAGTCGAGTCAAGCAAGCTAACCAAGCTAGCTCGATTAGCGGACACCTCTACACACACATCCTATTTTCCAAAGGAGTAAAATTAGGCCAAACATTGCTCCCAATATGCATGGTAAAAATTAATAATTATAATTATAATTAATTATTTATTTATTTATTTTTATTGGTTAAAATTTAGTAAATCGCATACACCCACTAATTGATGGTTCAATCTAGACCCGTAAATTGATGTGCCACCTCGTGATGGGCCATTAGTCAGTCAGCGGCGAGTTTATAATCATGCTACCATTGATCCATACCTTTTTTGACGGTCTAAAAAAATATGGCCCACTGAATGGACGGCGTAGAAACCCAAAGAGTTCTAAAGAGATGCCATTTAATAAATGGCACCAGAAGTGCACCAAAAATATATACCATGTAACCACTTTATTTTGTGCCAAGATTGGTTGAATATATAAGAGACTATTGTTCTATAAAATATTGCAAGTTAGACGACCTACCATGCATGAATGTCAACGTGCCTCAAAGGTGGCAAACGGGTCCATGGAAATCATGTGGACTATTGGCCTCCAGGAGGATTTATAAGATCCCTTATTCCATACTCGGGTTTTAGTTTCTGACCATTGGGGCCCATGGCTAACTAATCCGGACCATTGGTCCGTTGCATGCCACCATGAAATAGACCATGACCAAAACCTTCCCTAATGTAAGATCCAATCCATCAATTTTTGTAGTTATCTTTTCAACCGTTTATTTATAGGCTACAGATCTGAATGTTAGGATTGTCCTATTTAGGAGATTTTGTGGTTATCGTCCATCCAAGATGAGGCCCAGAAGACATATGGTTTGGATTACTTAACCATGTGCCCCATTTTTCAAATCTGAGAATCCCAATGTACCGTGTAAAAGTCATTGGGTCGAGGAAACTACAAAACGTGTGGACCTCTAGATTCTCTCTGATTGGTGAGGTATTACATCCCTTTCATTCATGATAGAAGGGTTAGCTTGTCTCTTTCACCATGGAAATTATAAGTGGAGGGTGCCAACCTGCCGTGGTCCATGGCAACCGTTGGATTCGTGGTGAAAAGGGTTCGTGGAGATTCAATGGACGGTGCGGATCGTTCGATCGTGCGACCACATGGGGACCATGTATGGATGGGCACAGCAAAGTTCTGTGAGCCCTCCACGTTGTCTGAGGGGCATCTACTCCGTCCATCAGGTGCATCCTATATCCTAATTCATGAGGACAAACAACGGAGGAGATCCACTACTGAAGTGGGCCACACCAACGTGAACAATGGTTATGGGAAGCCAACTGCGTAAAACAGGTGTCGTAGACGATTCCGGTCCAGGGAGAGGTAGAGCATGCACGTATACCATTGGCCATTGGAGGCCACAGCACATACATGGTGGGACCCACAAGATGGACGGTCTCGATGTTGCATACACGTGCCAACTTGGTATACTTGGGAAGAATCAGTGTCGGTCATGGGGTGGTCCCCATGGTTCTTACTTCCTCAATTGATGAAAAGGGTTAGCTTGATGGTTATGATATTCAAAACATGGACATCTATGATGGACGGTCCCGATTGAATCATCACCCCACCCCTTCAACCGTCGCGGAATGGCTCCAGCAGATTCCGGTCCTCTCGGTTCTACCGGATCATCTATTCGATGTGCTGGGGGAATATGACCACTCGTACGCATTCACGCTGCCACTGTACACGTGGCGTACATATAGTTATGACAGCATCCAAATGCCCTAATCGTGGGACCCACAGTAGTGGATCATATCCTCAAAATCAGATTGATATGACACTCACAACATCCTATTAGGGGATGTTTGTTTGTTGAATATGGGCCGTTAAATACTGTCGGCCTTAACCGTCCGATTTCTGTCCATTAATCTAACGGTTATAATTGTCTTTAAGTTTAGTTTCTGGTCTGGAATGGGTCCCAGTATTTAAACCATTTGTAATGGGCCACATATATGCACGCTCTCTCTACCATTGAGCCATGGGTAGGAACCCAACTGCTACATGGGTAGGGGAGTTATTAACACCCTGATCCATATCTGAAGTGATAGATTGGGTGAAAGATACCTCGTTTCAACACTGAGGTCTCGGTATCGATCCCTAGTGGGGGTGGCTAACAGTGAAGTGTGAACTGCCAGTGGGTGTACTAACAAGCTAACAAAAAAAAAACGAAGTAGGGGAGTTATCAGGTACTCTGGCATCACATAATTTTCATTGTTAACCATCAAATAAATATCCGCCAATCCAATGATAGCTTTTGATTATCGATACATCTAGACTGGGACCCATAATTTGGACAGTTTGATTTAAATTACTTGTACATTACCCATGCAATTTCTAAAACCTGCGTATCATCCATCATACTCTTTCAGAGCATCAAACTTGCGTATCAAGCAAGGCCCAGGTCAATGTCGATCCGACCCCGTCCCTTGGAACGTTAATCGTCTGGGCCTGGATTTTAAGCTGATTGGGTTGGGCCTATGAGATTGGATTGTTCACAACTTTTGATTTTTATTAATTTGGGTGGGCCCAAAATACAGTACACTACATAAAATAAAATAAAAAGCCCACTTACGTCACTTTTTTGAATTAACATGTTTGGGTAAGTCTTATTTTCTCCGTCAAACTAACCAATCGTGCTGAACCCAACCAACCCCTTCATGCTGGCCCAATAGATCTTCCTGCCAGATCGATGGCTTGATGTATCATAGACGTTTAACAGGCAGATGGGCATGTAGGGCTCTCAAGGGCTGTACACTGGCCCAGCAAAATCAAAAGTTTGAGTAGTCTGACCCAGGTGGGCCTGACTCCACCAGTTAAAAATATAGGCCCAGACACGTATTGAGCTGCATGTTTCATGCAGTAGGGATACTGGGATTCTCATCCTTGGGTCCTAGTGTATTTATGTGGGGCCCACTGCTTGGTGATCAAGACCATCGGTATTGGGGAGAGCTTGCAAGCAGCCATGGCAGGTAGAGTCGCAATGGCCCGTGTTTGAGCTGCTCCAGGCCCATACTGACATGACGTATGATGTATGCCTAAGCTTGGACCAAAAAAAATTAGTATGGCCCAGTCCTGATACAGCCTGGCCCAAAAAAAAAAAAAAGGATCAAATCACTATTTCCAGGGAGTTTTATTAATACATTGACCATATAGAAAAGAGGTGTTATCAGATACATCGGGACTAATTGTAATACGATGTGTCAAGACTTTAGCCTTTGATAGTCTGGGCCATCTTCCAGTGATCAAAATCGTTGATAGAATTCTTACTTTGGACGGTGGAAATCAAACATCTAAAATCAAACAGTTCGGAACATTTCAAAAAAAAAAAGAAAAAAGAGTGAAGAAGGCCGAATCTAACAATAGAGTCTCATCTTATCCCAACACATAGGGATGAATTGGAGCAAGCAACTAGGATTTAGGTGACCCAATTGACCCAACCTGAAATGGGTTGGGTCAGGTTGGTACTATGACAGAAAGTAATTTTTTTTTTTAAAAATAATTTTAAAATTTACAATCTAAGAAATTTTGTTTAGACATTCTCAAGTTTTTAATAATCAAAATCAAGATATGTGTTGCCTAACTGGTGATTGTAGTGGCATACATGTAAAATACAATGTGTGATTCATGAAGCCAGGCTAGTTCTCTGGGCTGGCTAGGTTGGGCTAAAATTACTTAAGCCCATCTCGGCCTAAAAATCAATCGACCATACATGCTAGGCCCAATTTGTCCATGAACCAAGCTAATAAGTTTGGGCTTGGTCCAAGGTTGGGCAGTCCTCACCGACCCACCTACACAGCCCATTGCTAACCCTGGTAATAAGGTTCTTGATTCATCTATTGTGTTGTTGTATGAAATGGGGAAGTACTTTGACCGGATCTTTTGCATTTTTACAATTGAACACTGAGCATGGAGACTTAATTTTAGTTTTCCTATTCATTCTCTTTTCCAGGCCACCAATCAAGGGCATGGATCCCAATCAACAAGGTTGTGATGTCACCGTGGACTTTTTCCTACTCTTTTTTTTTTTTTTTGGCATGTTTTGTCAGGTGGCCTTATAAACACCCCTACCTTGAGCCTACGAGCTGATGAGGATGGACTCATCTAATCCAGTTAGCCCTATCAAACCTAGCCAACTCGCAGTGCTCACTTTAACCTTAAAAATCTAAACCCAGTCAACTCACTCAATCAAACCCAGTTGACTCGACTCAATGGACTCACCCAATCAAAACAAACCCTTATTAAGATAAACTCACAATGACTATGAGACTACACACCCTACATGTGGCGTCCCTGCCAATATGTGGCAAGTTACGCCTTGCTCTTCGCCCGCCACATGTGTCGCCCGCTACATGGCGGCTCTCCTACCTTGGTAGGAGAAGATGCAAAACATGTGGGGTTGTTTCGAACTGAGCTACAATCGTATGAAAGTACAAAATGACTATGTTGCCCCTCCTTTGGGATAAAATTTACCATCTTACCACTCCATCTAACTATTGCATTAAATCCTTTTTACCCTTAGCTTTCTCAAGAATTACCGAAATATCGGGCTAGGAGGCTATAAATGGACCCCTTCCCTTTCATTCCAAATCACTTACTAACCAACCAATCCATATCATTAATCCTTAGAAGTAGTCCCAAGTGATTCTCCATCCCTCTAAGAAGAAGATGGGGTAAAAGGAAATGAGTCTAACCTAAGTTAACCCAACCTAGCACATCCTCTAGCCACCCGAGCAATCCAAACCCAAATCCTAAGTTACTCAATTCGACCCTTCCAACCCAACATTCTCTCTGAGCATATCCCTTCGCTACCAACCTCACCTTATACCTATCATGTTTCTTCTTAAAGATCCACTTCCACGTAATCATTTTACGGCCAACGGGAAGCTTCGCTAGCTCCCATATCTCATTCTTGTATAAGGAGTCCATTTCATCGTCCATTGTTGTTTTCTACTTTTCGACATATGGCTCATTATGAGCCTCCCGAAGAGTAGACGAATCTCTCACATTTATAATGAGGGCAAATGCGATATTTGAATCATACATGTATCTCGTCGGTAATTTACAATCATGTAGCGAATTCCTTCTCACAGATGACTACTCTACCTGCTTTTGTACCTCTATCTGTGTACCTATATCTACATGTGTCTCATGTCTGTTTAACCAAACCTCTACAACTAACTTTTTCAGTTCTTTGTGCTCATCCTTACGGAGCAAAGATCTTTCATCAAATTTGACATCACGACTAATGATAATTTTTCATGTAACCCGATCATACAGCATATACCCTTTCACACCATCACCATAGTCGACAAAGATGTATTTCTTATCCTTTGGTCCAACTTGTCTCTCTCAACTGATGGTACATGAGAGCAAGCATCACAACTAAATACATGCAGTCCTAAGTAGTCTACGTGTTGATCACTCCACACTTCCTCTATAATTTTACATTCAATGGTCATAAAATGGGGCCAATTCACCACGTAACAAGCCGTGTTAACAGCCTCATTCCATAATTCCTTACTCAACCCAACATTATTGATCATGCATCGGGCTAACTCCAAGAGAGTTCGATTCATTCGCTCAATCACACTGTTCTGCTCTAGTGTGAGGCGCATTATGTTGTACCTCACGATCCATTTATCTTTATAATGCCTATTGAAATTTTCATAAATGAATTCCCCATCGTTTATCTATCATTAATATATTCACTTTTCATCATGTTTGTTTTTCCACCATCTCCTTCTACTGCTTGAAGTAAGTGAAAATATCAAATTTATTTTTCATAAAATAAACCAACACTTTTCTAAAATAGTCGTCAGTGAATGTGGCAAATCATGATGACCCTCCGCCAGAAACCATGGATAGCGGCTCCCATACATCAGAATGCACATAATAAAAAACACCCTTACATGTTTACCAAACTTGAAAGATAATATCAAATGTTTACTATATACAATGCTTGCATATATTAAAATCAATACTTTTAAATATTAGAATTAAACAATGGTAAGAAAGTATCTTCATACCTCGTTTACTCATATAGCCTAAACGTGCATGCCCCATACGTGCAGACATGAAATTTACTAGAGACGATGCGGCTCCACCTGATGAGGTGATCCTGATCAACCTGTAAAGATTTCTGTTATGTTATGCCTTCATGACTATGAGTACTCCATTTGAAACTTTAAGGATATGATCAAAATTAGTGAATCTACACCCGAGTGCCTTGAGTGCTCCCAAAGATATTAAGCTTTCCCCAAATTAAGAATGTGTCTCACTTCGGTCAAGATACGCTCAATGCCATCAAATATCTCGATGCACACCGATCCAACACCAACTACTTTACATTCATTATCATTGCCTATAAAGACTTGTCCGTCATCTCACTCACTGTAATTAGTGAACTAACTCCGATGAAGGGTCGTGTGGTACAAAGCCCTTGTATCCAAACTCCATTCTTCATCGAAGTATCCAGATTTCGATACGGTGAGCACGTCACTACCGTTCATCTCCTCGTTGGATTCTGCTGTGTTGGTCTCCACAAAAGAAATTTCTGAAATTTCTTTTCTTTCCTTGAGATTTGTGCAATTCTTCTTCATGTGCCCGGACATCCCACAATTCTAGTACGTCAACTTGCTTTTGCCCTTGTCCTTGGATTTGGACCTAAATCATGGAGATCTACGGTCCTGCTCAGAATTTCTCCCTCTCGTAACCAGTGCATCTATAAAGGCACCTATATCACCACTTTTTTCTCATCGCATTAGATCGAAGGGCTGAGATGATGATATCGATAATAGTGGTAGTTCTACTGGTGCACGACGAGTCATTGAACGACTCATACGAAACAGGGAGAGAATTCGATAAGATGCATGCATGATCCTCGTCTTTCATCATTTATTTCACATTCAGCAATTTATAAATTAACTTACTAAAGTTACTAATATGGGCATCAACATCAGCCCCATTTGCCATCTTTAGATTGAATAACGGATACTTCAAGTACAAACGATTCTCAAGAGATTTATTTGCATAGATATTATCTAACTTCGCTCATGTACTCACTGTAGTTTTCTATCTCATGATATTATTTAGGACCCCATTCGTTAAATACAATCTGATAGATGTTCTCGTTCATTATATGTTATAGATTTCGATTGCTTTTCAAGGAGAGCATCGTCCAATCCTTGCCAAATTAGGACACTGATCATCTTGACCTTCCATAGTTCATTTTTTTTTTCCAATATATTTTTCATTTCAAACTTTTGATTAGAAGCCATCGATACTATGCCCTCAGATTCAATCTGCTTCCCAATGTAAGCTATGGTACTACTTGTTGGGGAACCGCGTGAAAGCACACAAAGATGAATCAAGCAAAGTACTCCTATCGCACAACCAAGTTTAAAAACACATAAACCTAATTTTACATGAAAAAACCCTTGCAAGAAAAAAATCCTGACACAAAATGGCCGTAATGTACTATGAAAGCAGGAAATCATAAGAGATGGAAATTACGGATTCGAATAAGCCTTGAATCTCTCTCACAAGCCAAGTTATGCCCTTGAAACCCTAATGAACAAATTTAAAAAACCTATAACACCTCTCTTGCTACCCAAATCTCGATTACACTCGAGATATATAGTATAAAATCGTATCACAATCGGAATATGAAACAAATCTTGTACTTATGCAATTTTATGCATGCGCTTGATGACACATTCGATGGAATTTAAATGACATCGAGAAAGCACAAAAACATTCCAACAATAAAACATGAATTTTTTTAGATTTTTCTGATAACATAAACATCTACTCAATGTTACCGAGTAGTCTGTTGATATCATCAACAGACGCTGCCGTTTACAGATTTGAGACATCGACAACAAATGTCCCTCATACGCTATCATGCATCTCCAAGCATCCACATGCATCACATATGTACTATAAAATTTTAAGCATCACATGTGCTTTATTTTAAGGTGGAGTGTGCGGTGACTCACATGATAAATAATCATTTTTTATTTTAAGCCTGGCTGAATGACCCTATTCTTCCTATCAATGCCTAAAATTTTGACCTTTGATGTTGATCGTAACACTAAAATATTTCAGGCATTGACTGTCCATGTTGATCCTAATACTAAAATATTCCCACCATTGAGTTTGGACATCGGTCGTGTTTGTCGTCCCATGCCTAATCGTCCTTCCCTCTCAAAAAAACACCTGATCTTAGGAAAATAAATAGCCTATATTACTTAGGCTAGAAGTACTTGGATCATTGATATAAACATCCATCATGTCTTTCCCACTTGCGATTGCTAGATGATTTTAAAAAATATAAGCTGAGACAAGCGATAGCAGACTTCCATAGATAGCAAGTGAAGGAAATGGCCGGTATCAATGGTTTCACCATTAATTTAAAATTTTCATTGTGTGGGCTCACATGTTTAAATGTCCATCCGCCTCAAAAATCACTTTGGTCTGGTGATCGTAAGGAATTATTTAGAAAATCCTTAATAGACATTAGAGTGGAATCTTATCATCTTTGGGAATTAAAAGTGATTAATTTTTTGGATAATATTTGAGTTTTATGCACGCTAATTTCACAATTTCTGAGCGCATGAGTGTGAACCATCACACTCAGCCAGAGTATCAATACTGGGTCCACTTGCTGAACGGTTCAGATCACAGGTGGTGAATTCTGTGTTGCGGTGGTCCACTTCTCAAGCCATCGTTTTTCCTTGGCTCAAGCCACAACATAGCAACCAAATTGGAAGGTCTGAATTTAAAAGGTCAAAGACTCACCAGATAATTGGATGGTTAGGATTGCTCGACCAGCCCGAACTTCGTGACCGTCCATGTGGGGCCCACCAGCTAAAAATTTCAAGTAGTCCCGCGGACTACTTAAAAGTGGTAAATGTATTTATGCAGCGGGGAGGACCCGATACCCCTTTCTCTGAGGAATGAAGGCTGAGAAATTCCTGCATTTCTCCCAAATTCAGGTACCCTCTGTTTCTTTCCTTTTCACTATCTAAAAATTTCTGCAATAGATTCTGCTTTTCTTTTCAAACAAATCGTGTTTTAGAAGAGATGCAGGGTCTACTTCAACATAGTTTTTCTTTTTCTTTTTCTTTTTCTTTTTGCCTTTCTATTCTCTTTCTTGCTCTTTCTATTTTTTTTTTTTTTTTGGTAGATTAGAAAAGATGGGTTATCTGATTTAATCCTTTTTGGGTCCTTTTCATTGCTGAATTCCAATCAAAACCCATAAATTCTTTGCTGTATTTTTGTCGAGAGTTGAGACTTCATTTTATATTTTGGAAAATAAGTGGCTGTTTCTCAGCTTTCTAAACAAAAAGTGGTTGTTTCTCAGTTTTAATTTTGCTGATTTTGGTATTTAAAGGAAATTTATTTGGGTGTTTCTATTCTCGATCGAACGGTTATGAAGATAGATCTAATCGCCCACTTCGATCCAGTTTCGGGTTAGATGTATCTTTGATTTTTCTTGGTCTGTGAGAAAGTTTTAATTCGAGTGGTGGTTTAGACAATACCCATTTAATTCGAGAGATCATAAGTATTTGAGGAAATTACTTAGTTTAGACAATACCCTTTTGTTTGTGTTATTCAGAATTATTTATTTATTATTATTATTATTATTATTATTTTTTTTTTGAGAGATAACAGAGACTTTCATTAAAGCGAAAAGGAAACAGGGGAGGAACCAACCCGCTGAGGCAGTGAGTTAGTTAGCTCCATACAAAAGGAAATTACAATCTTTTAGAGGGATTACATTGGAGGCCCATTCAAAAATATAAAACTGAACCCTTTTCACAATGGAACCCAACCCTTTTGATTCTCCTCTAAAGCATCTCCCATTCCTCTCTTCCCACACCGCCCACCAAATTGCCGCAAGGGAGATTCTCCAAATTATAGTTTTTTTCTTTCCAAAAGAGACGCCATGTCAGGCTTTTAGCAATCGCCCCGTCAAATTTGGAAGAACCCAGGAGACATGAAACCAGGAGAAAATAGAAGACCAAATCTGAGCTACAAAAGGACAGTGGATAAACGGGTGATCGACTGATTCTGCATCCGCCATGCAACATAGGCAAATATTGGTAATAATCATACCTTTTTTCCTCAAGTTATCCACCATCAAAACTTTACTCTTGCCTACCAACCACACAAATATCGCAATTTTCAGGGGGAGCTTGTATTTCCACATTTTATCTGTCAGCACTTCTAAAACCTGTGGGAGCCTGGTGGTGAAGTTGTATAGGGATTTGACCGAGAAAGAGCCCGATTTATCTGGAATCCACACCAGCTTGTCCATGTCTGTCTGATTTGGTTTGCCAGAGCTAATGCACGAAAGGAGGGTCGCATACTCTTCGATCTCCCAATCTTGGAGATTTCTTCTTATGGGCGGGTTCCAAACAATATCATTTCCTTGAATATAATAGCTGTCAGCCACCGATATGGACCTGTTTGGGGCTAGGCAATAAATGTTAGCAAAAGCATGTTTGAGAGCTTGATCACCTATCCATATGTCTTCCAAAGCAGAATTTTGTCTCCTTTACCAATGGAGAACCGAATGTCTTTATGAATCTCCTCCTTCATGCCTAAGACATCTTTCCATAGGGTCGAAGCTCTATAAGTTGTGCTTTCTCTTGACCACCACCCACCTTTTGATTGACCATATTTACTCTTTATCAAACAATTCCAGAGAGTTCCTGATTCAGTACCAAGCCTCCAAATCCACTTGCCTAAAAGAGCCTGGTTCATGCTCCTGAGATCTCTAACACCTGCACCACCCTTATGAATATTCTGACATACCGTCTTCCAGTTCACCAAATGAAATTTCTTCCTATCTTCCTTGCCATGCCTAAGAAAGTCCCGTGTAAGTTTTTCAAGCTTGCCCAAGATCGCATTCGGGCATTTGAACAAAGACGTGAAGTATAAGGGCAGGTTTGAGAGGACCACTTTGATCGTGGTGAGGCGCCCCCCCATTGATAAATACTTGCATTTCCATCTAGCAAGAAAATGCTTAAATTTGTCAATGACTTTATCCCACAAAAACTTTGGAGGCTTTCCTAAACATAAAGGAAGGCCAACAAAGGTGGTTGGAAGAATTCCCATCGGGCAATCAAAGGGATCCGCAAAAAGAGAAGTCTCTGCTTCTTCCATATTTACACCGAACATCTTGGACTTGGAGAGATTAACTTTGAGACCTGACACCGCCTCGAAGCATCGAATGATCGTGCGCAAGTTACTGATTTTTTCCTGGTTGGCTTCGCAAAAGAGAAGTGTATCATCTGCAAATTGAATGTGAGAAATTGGAGTATCCATCCCTTTGATTAAGCACCCCCCCTATGATTCTTACTTCTTGGCCTCTTTTCAACATTCTGGAAAGGGCCTCCCCCACAATTAGGAAAAGGAAGGGAGATAGAGGATCCCCTTGGCATAGGCCCCTGAAGCTTCCAAAAAATCTTTTGGGGGAGCCATTGAGAATGATTGAGAACATGGCTGAGCTACATTCCTTAATCCAGTGTCGCCATTTAGCCCCAAAGCCCATCCTTTGAAGCATGTATTAAAGAGAGTCCCAATCGACGTGGTCATAGGCCTTTTCAAGATCTAACTTACATAACAGAGATTTGGAGCCCAATTTTTGAATGGAATGAAGGCATTTATTAGCTATCAACACACTATTGATTATCTGTCTTCCTGAAATAAATGCACTTTGATTGTTAGATATGATCTTGCCCACAACCTTTTTCAACCTTGACGCTAGAACTTTAGCCAGAATCCTGTACGGGCTACCTAGAAGGCTTATTGGCCTAAAGTCCTTCAGAGAAACAACACCCGGAATTTTTGGAATGAGGGCAATGAAGGAAGTTTCGAGTGCCTTGGAGAGCTGACCCCTTTCATAAAATTCTGAGCTGAAATCCATAACATCTCCTTGCACTGAATCCCAAAAGAACTGAAAAAATGCAACTGGGAACCCATCAGGACCAGGAGCTTTGTCTCCTTCCATGGCGTTCACTGCTTCGAGAACTTCCTCAGCAGAGAACTTGGCTTCCAAAGAGTGCGCTTCTTCTGTTGAGATTTGATCAAAGGGGATGAGATCAAGCTTAGGTCTGTGCCATCCTTCTTTGCAAAATAAGTTGCTGAAGTATCTAATAACCTCTTCAGATATGCGCTGTTGGTCCTCAGTTCGAGCACCATTGATCTGTAAACAACTAATCCTATTAACTCTTACACGCGCACTGGCCATGAAGTGTGTTCTTTTTATTTTTATTTTTATTTTTTATCCCCTTCTAAAATCCATCTATACCGTGATTTTTGCCTTCACGATATCTTGTCTTCGCTCACCCTCGATGAGTAATTGTGAATTAATTGAGCCCTTTTGTTCCATGATTCAGCAGTCATAGGAGCAGCTTTAGAAGTAGAATTGAACGCCTGCAATTCTGCTAGCATGGTTTCCGTTTCCCGGTCTCTAGCATGAAGATGAGTGGACTTCCACTCTTTAATCTTGTCTTTGAGGAGTTTTAACTTCTTGAAAATTCTGAAACCAGCAAAACCTTCAACTTCAAACCCTGCCCACCAACCTTTTATCAGTTGCTGAAACCCTTCAATCTTCAGCCAGGAGATCTCAAACATGAATGGTTTAGGACCCCGGTTTTCTTTTGACATGGAAAGTTTAATCGGCTAGTGATCGGATGTGGGTCTTGGAAGAGAAGATTGAGTAGTGTGAGGGAGGGCTTCGATCCATTCCGTTGAAACAAGGAATCTGTCCAATCTCGCAAGAATTGGGCTAGCTCTACCATTCGACTATGTAAATCTTGCTCCCAACAGAGGAAGGTCAATCAGCGCCTGAGCGTCTATCCATTGCGAAAAGGATCGCATACTCGCTTTCACCCTGCCCCCATTTGATTTCTCCTCCGAGTTACGAGTAATGTTGAAGTCTCTGCCTATGCACCACGACCCATTAAATTTCTGCCTTGCACCATTCAGCTCCTCCCAGAAAGCTTCCCTTCTATCTGCATGATTAGGGCCATACACATAAGTGATAAGGAAGCAGCGATTAGAGCTAACCTCTTTGAGAATAGCCGACATCGAAAATTCTCCTACCCAACTCTGATCCAGGGACCAGACTGCTGAGTTCCACGCCAATAGCACACCTCCCGCACTACGTTTAGCATTCAAAGCCTCCAAAGATCCATCTTTCACCTTCCACAGAGATCTGAGGAGATTATCGCTGAAGGACTGAACTTTGGTTTCCTGCAGACAAATAATGTCCGCTTTGCTTCTGGCACAAATGTCTTTAATCAGGCTTCTCTTCTGCTTGGATCCCACCCCTCTAATATTCCATGAAGAATAATCATTAGGAGACTGATCTACCCCTTCGGCCTCCTTTGGCCTTCCCCTTTTCGCTATCGATAATTGAATTTGGGCTGGATAAGAGACTGTGAAGTTCCCTATTATAGCTCGTCCTGGTGTGGAATTTTCTCGGAGATATTGACGTTGAAAGGGGCCAACCACGCGCCTCGATGCACTGGAATAAGGCTATGAAGTCTTTCGGGTTGTCTCCTAAGAAAGGCCGAACGACCTTCCAATGTCCAAGAGCATCCCTTATCCATCGTTTCTTCTGTACGCAATTGGCAAGTTGAGCTTTCTAATCTTCAGCTGCCAGCTTTGACCCCATATTAACTGTTACAGACCCCACCCGCATTTGTAGAGGCTCCGCTTCAAGGATTCCCTGAGACTTGTCTTCAAGGGTACCATTCCCAACATCCTCTTGAAATAGGGAGACAATGGCCTGATCTCGAGCCTCGTCCGAACAGTGAGAAGAAGGGAGAGAGCCAGCATATGAGGAGTCTCCCCATTCCGAAGAATGCGAAATATATTCCATGTTCGGTTCTATGAGATCCTCTCTCTCCGTAGGAACTTTCAAAGACGAAGAACGGTCCGATGAAGCCGACGTAGTTTCCTTGGGCATCAAAAGAAGTTCGGACAGAGGGTCTGCTCGTAAAGAAAAGCTGAGATTTAATGCCTTAGAAAGCGTTGAATACGAGCCATCCGAAAAGTTCTCAAGATAAGGTCCGAGACACGCCTTGTTAGCCCGACCCTGTCGCTGGTCGCCATCATTACACCCTAAGCTGTATCCGAGACTGAAGGAGTTAGTCCGAGCCTCTTGGGCATTGCCAGCGTAGCGTCCGAGGGAGCAATGTGTCTTGGAAGCAACATCGCGCCGGAGAAGGCTATGTGGCATCTCCCGATCATCGCCAACGTCTCTACTTGGGCTGCCACATGTAGCATCACGATCAAAGGAAGCGCAGCGTTCTCGAGGGCATTTACTCATCATCCTTTTCTGATACAAGGGCGGAGTACCAGCTTCGTCCACTGGACGCGTGTCAAGAAGTGACTGATCCTGATTCTGCTCCTCACTCTCGATCGTCGCCACGTGTCCGTGAGTGGGGCTACGATAACTACGCATGCGAGATGGAGAATTCGGTAGACTGGTGGAGTATAGGAGCGATACCTCTCGGTTGTAAGGTGGTCCTGTGGAATTCCGAGGATGTTTGCCTTCTTCCATAGCCTTCTGTTGCCGAGCTCCCGAACTAGATGAATTCTTCTCTCTGGAGCTCTAAAGGTCGCCTCATCTAGGGATGGGAACGTTTTTTTCCTCCGGTTGAATCAGAAGGATCAAATGCCTCTCCTCCACAGATATCTTGATGTATGGCGGTAGCGGCGTCCCTTTCTTTCTCCTAATCCGAGCTCTGATGACCCCCAGCTCTTCGCCTGAGTTTGTTTTGGGATCTATCTCGATGAGATCTCCCAAACGAGATAACAGGATGTGGAAGAAATCTTCATTCCACATTTCTAATTGGATCGACCAAATCAAAACCCAGATCTCTTCGTATCCGAAAGCCGAAAATTCCTCCCATCTCAGGATTTTTTAGACCGGGCCATCGGTGTGTAGCACCCCTATCATCATCAGGAAATCTGTGTTGAAATCGGGAGGCATCTTCATCCAGAGCTCGTTAAAACCAATTGGTCTAATGGAATAAGATTTCGCTGTCATCCCTCCGATGTCCTCTAACCACCAAGATATGGAAGCTCCCTCTTTGGTCATGATCACCAAAGAGGGAGACCAAAGAGGGAGCTTCCATATTGGAAATTTCGCTGTCATCTCTCCGATGTCTTCATCCAGGAGCAATCATTACTGAAGATATGGAAGCTCCCTCTTTGGTCATGACCACCACCGAATCTCGTAACTCCTTGGAGTTGTTGTAGGAGTCCTGGTTAATCTGGATTGATACATCATCCACCTGTATTGATTGCGCCTCTTTACTTCCTCTCTCCTTCGTTATACCATTTTCAACCTTGCGAGTAGCTGCCCTATCAGGATTAGATACCCCTAATGATCTGAGTAACACCTCTTTAAAGGAGGATGTTCCTGACTGATATTTCGATGAAGGGAAGCTCTGCGCAGCTTGAATCGGTTTCGATTTTGGATTTGAAGCACCGATATGTTTGCGTTTGAGTTCCGGGCCGAATCTCGCCCGCTGGACCAACACTTTTTGCCCCCTGAAGCTTTCGCCATGAAGGCTTTGAATTGCCTGAAATAACTCCTTTTCCGAGCTCATCCTAACCAACGCAAAACCCCGAATAGATCCCGTCTCCTTGTTTCTAGGTAACACTACATCCATCACTACTCCAAGACTCTGGAGAAGTTGATGGGTAGCCAGCCTCCAGGAAAACCTTTAACAAAGAGCGTCGGGTAGCTTGCCACATCTTTTCCCCTACTTGAATGAGAAACCCGCGTCTGCCTCACAGGAATCAACGTCCAATCTCCATTTTTCCTTATTATCGGAAAGCTTCCCCCGGGTCAGATCATCAGAGCAGATTTCTCCTGCTCTTCTCGCACCCCCAATTTCTTCGCCTGAATCTGTCATCTTCTCCGTCATTCGCGCTCCGTCTCCATCATCCGCGCTTCGTCTCTGTCTCCGTCATTCACTCTCCATCTCCATCAGAGCAGTTTTATTCAGAATTTTCCTTTTCATGTTGAAACTCGAAGATCAATTATTGGTTGGTGTATTCTGTCGGTTGATTCAATTGCAATTTCTTACCGTCCACAAGAACCGCATTTTGTTGTGTGAGTGAATTGAATTGCAGTCATCCATTTTGATTGGGAGGGAATGGGAACATCAATGATGTTTCTAGTATTCATATACCTATTCCGGACGGCCAATGTGAACTAAACAAGTTATGATTTGGTTATCTCCAATTTATGAATCTAATAATATCAATTCTATTCAGTCATGTGCCCAAACACGCCTTGTTCGAGTCGTGTTTATGTACGGAAGGACACAAGGTTACAGATCTGTTAGAGAAATTTAGTTTCTGTTTTTTCATGCTTTGATTAGAATGAGGGATATGTTTGAGATACGGCTCAGATGAATCTATCTTTTAACAAATTTTGCTATGATACTTGGATCCTTCAAAACAATGGAGTATCTTGGTTGGGCCCTGGGGTTAGGGTGAGCATAAGGCATCCTCCTTCACAAAGAATTGAAATCTATAACCACTGGGTTTTGAACACTAAACTTGTTGGTTACAACAAATTCAACTCATGATATTGTTCGATAAGTAGTTTAACATGATTATACTTATGAGTAGCAACCAACCTAGAACCTTACCTGGAGAATTTGGATATTGCAGATTTGCCGAGGCTGATCCTTGTTGTACTCAATACCGTATCTATACTTGGGAACAATGTTATCTAAAACACAAAACCCCCACGTTTTCCATTCTAGATTGATTGTTCCAGATTATGGGTCATTTGTGATCCACATCACTATGTTTAGTGACCCAAAATTATGGCTCTTTATTAATGCTACTGATTAAGTTACTACAAATTTATGTTTGCAATATAGAGATTTATACTATCTTTCAAATATATATATATATATATATATATATATATATATATATATATATATATATATATATATATATATACACTTTTTAATTTGTATTATAGAACTAAGCCTGCGTGGTTAACATTCATCATTTCATATATAAAACTATATTGGATACACAATGTATGTATTGGAGTGATACACATGATCCTACCCCCAACGTACCACATATTGGAGGAAGTAGTGTGCCGTGTACCCCTTCCTATACCACATACCAACGTGACACACAATCTAGGTAAACTTCCTTGGGAATATCCCCCCACAAAAATAAATAAATAAATAAATAATAATAATAATAATAATAATAATAATAATAATAATAATAATAAAATGAACCATTAGTTCACATTCTTCAAGCAAATATGGTTTATGATGGATGGTGGGATCATCCAACTAGTATGATTCATACCAGCCACCCGCCTCACACGGTCCCCAAATCACATGGGTTCCGCGGGCTGCCTACCCCGAGTGTGCCCCCGCATCTTAGAGGCCACCCCACTCGAGTCTGGTGTAAAAATGCCCCTGTATTAATCACCCTCGGTGAGGAGTCTTGAACACTAGACCTCCCGCTCTGATATCACTTTGATGCAGGACAACTAACCACTTGCTCTAAAAGCTCGAACTGATAAAGCATGGTGAATTAATCTCTTTATCTCATAGCCTAGGCCCCACATCCATGGGTTAGATTCTCGACCGAACCCCCCCTCTCGTGGGCCCCAAATCACATGGGTTTCGCGTCACACGAGCCACCGCATCACACGGGCCCCAAATCACTTGGGTTCTGCAGGCTGCCCACCTTGAGTGTACCCTCGCATCCCACAAGCCACCCCACTCAAGCTCAGTGTGAAAATGCTCCTGCATTACTCATCCTAAGAGTGGATGCTACACAAATATTCCGATGGGTCTCACAGAACTAATGAGATTTCTGGACTATAAATCTCTGTACGGAGGGGCCCACAACTTGGACAGCTTAATTTGATTTGCACATAAGCCACATCTGCAATTTGCTGCTTGTGAACCTCATGATGGTAGTCCAATGGCCACCCCCCTAGTAATTAAAAAAACAAAATTAAAAAAAAAAAAAAACATTGGTTTGACATTCTTCAAGCAAATACAGTTTATGATGGATGGCAAGATCGTCCAACTTGTACGATGCTTTGAGTGTGGGCCACCAATGGTGTGTCCTATTGGGTAAATACTTCTGATCATTGAGTACGAACCCCATTTACTTGGATGGGCCGAATCATTCCCAACTTCAGGTGATCTAGCCAACTACTAAATTTGTGGGGATTGAACACCACCATTAAAACCTTTTTGGGGCCTGCAAAAGTTTTGGATAAGGTATCTTCCCTTCATCCTAAGAGAATCACCTTATGAACGGGTTGGATGGCATATAAACATCATAGCAAGCCCCTAATAAAGCTTTGTACTTTATGTCTTTGTTTTCATGCCTGTGTGTAATCTTGCAGAAATTGGAGAAGCTAAGGAGAAATTTCTTATGGCACGGTAAGGAAGATAAAAAGAAGTTTCATCTCCTGAACTGGAAAGAGGTGTGTAAGCATATCCAAGATGGAGGGGCCGGAATAAAAGATCTTAAAACAATGAATAGGGCCCTCCTAGGAAAGTGGATTTGGAGGTTGGGATCTGAAGATGGTAATTTGTGGAACTCCCTAATAAAGCTTAAGTGTGGCTCTTCTAATGGGGGCTGGTGGACTAACCCTTCATCCTTGCACAGATCTTCAGCGGTGTGGAAAGGGATCTTATCTACTCAGGTGGAAGTCTCTAAACATCTCGGCTTCTCAATAGGGAGAGGAGATAGGATCAGTTTCTGGTGTGACTCTTGGGTAGGAGACGGAATGTTAAAAGAAAAGTTTCCACGCATCTTTCGCACGGCAACTAATCAGGAAACTTCAGTAGCAGCCAGTTATTCTCTAACTGGGGGAGTGGTAGTTTGGAATGTGAAGTGCAAAAGGACAACGAGGTTGAAGACTATGTGGCACTTTTAAATTGTATTCAAAATGTCAAGATAGATTAGGAAAATGAAGACAAGTTAGTTTGGATCAATCACAAATCAGAAAAGTTCTCTGTAAAATCGTTCTACAGGTGTATCGATAAAGGGGTGGATAACAAAGAAGAGACCTACACCAATAAGATGTGGAAGTACAAAGCTCCTCCAAAGATATAGGGTTTTCTTGGTTAGTGGGCAAGAATAGAGTCCTCACGATTGATAACTTGAGAAAAAGAGGGATGATCCTCCCTAACGTATGACTTTATTGTATGTCTAATGAGGAAACGGCGAATCACCTATTTATTCAGTGTTCCTTCATTAGTCACATCTGGAAAGATATCCTTTCTCGCTTTGAAATGAACTGGACAGCCCCTGTCTCGACTGGTACTTTTCTTAAGGCTTGGCATGACATTTCTTTTGACAAGAAGAAGTTCTCTTTGGAGAATGGCGATTCTCGCTGTCTGGTGGGCTGTTTGGGAGAAAAGAAATGACAGGTGTTTCAACGGGATATCCAAATCAGCTGATTTTGTCGCTTTCAGAGCTAGATTTCTAGTCGCTGAATGGGCTTTTAACGCAGAAAATTTAAAGGGCTATAATTTGCTGTTTTTAGGGTCTTAGTAGCCTGTGTAGCTCCCTTGGTGGTGCAGGCTTTCTTCTTTTGTTGTTCCCTTCCTTCTTTATTATAATATAATATGTGACTTTTCAAAAAAAAAAAAAAAAAACATCATGGTGAGCCCCAGGGAGGTTTCAATAGCTATGTTGCTTTTACGTTGGACTTGGGAGGAACATTGTTGCAATTTCCGGGTTACTTCCGCATCATGAAAATTTAGGAAAGTAAGCACAACTTGTGTGTGAAAGGCAACATTCAAAATTTTTCTTTCAACTCAGAGATCACCGAGAGGGGATTGGGAGAGACAATTTGGCTTGGCCAATTCGGTGTTTGTCTGAATGGACTGAATTCGTTGGATATCATTGAAAACATGAAATTCTAAGAAACCTGAAATCTAGGATTATTCTTTGGGAGCTTTATAAATAGCAATTTATTGAAAACTATCATGCATCGACATTTACATGCGAAGAAGAAGAAGAAGAGGAAGATAGTCAGAAGAATGCCGACGACGGAGATGGAGACGTCTAGTGACGTAGGGCCGGATAAGGAAGTATTGCAATCCTCATAGGCTCCGCCCCAGTACACGGAGGTAGCGGGTTCCACAGAGAGAGGAAATCGCGAAGAAGAAACGTCCAACCCCCTGGGGTCCTTAGTTGAAAGGGATAGCTCAACCCTATGGAGACAAGTATCCAGGAAACACAGAAATAGAAGACACACCCACCTACCTAGGTCTAACACTTCGAACCTCCCAACCCTATTCGTTAAAGGCTTCCCGGCAGGATGGTTGCCTATAAACTTTGCGCCAATCTTCGGGAGAGCAGGAGCGGTGATGGACATCATCCTCCCCAAAAACAGGGATGACGGATCTCTCAGAGGCTTTGCCCTAATCCGTATGAGCTTGGAGGAGGAACTGAGCAGGGCGGTGGAGATGCTCTATGGGGAAGGGTTCGGGGGGTAGAAACTCCTGGTCCAACGGGCCAGATTTGGCCCTGAGCTCAACAGAAGGAACAAAGATGGGAGGATTCTTAGTTCCAGGACAGAAAGGATCCCCCAGACCAAGAGCACAACTCACGTTCGCAGGGACAAACCCATCGCATCCTCCTCTGCCGGTGCATCTTTTAAGGAGGTCCTTCTCAATCCAAGAGACCCAAACTCCAGCTCGAAGCAGTAGGAAGGAATACCAGAAACAGAGAAGTTGCCCGAGAAGGGTGACAAAGCTGTTAGGGAATCAGACGCAAGAGAACCCTGGATATCCATCAATGAAGATAATCAGGCTACATACAGTAGCTATCTTAGAAGGTCGCTAATGGCGATAACAAAACCCGACGCTACCATAGAAGCAGTCAAGCAGTGGCTGGATGAAAGCTGTCGCTACCCGCCAGAACTAAACAACATCAAGCCCATTGGTTTCAACGAACTGTGGATCGATGTCCGCCCTAAAGTAAACCCGGACATGCTTATAGTGGCGGGAGCCATACACAAAAATGGCCCGGTTGCTAAGATGATGAAGTGGGACGAATTTTCATGCTTCGGGATGGAAGAGACCTGGGTATTGATCTGGTTTGTTCCCTTGGAGTTTTGGTACACTGACTTCTTCAACATGGCAGCCTCACGCCTTGGAACTTTGATCGAAATCGACATTAAAACGCTTAAAGGTGAAGAAATGGGGGTCATTAGGGCCAGAATCAGGAGGAAGAAGGGAGACCCTATTCCTTCTCATATTCAGGTCAGGGCAGCGGGCAGAGATTTCCTTCTACCAGTCCAAAGGGAAGATTCGTCGACTATACCTCGATGGGGTGAGATCTGGAGGTTCCGACAGCTTGTGCAGACAACTGTAGCTTTGGAGAAAAATCATCTCCCTGCCGGACCGGTGGATGGAGGAGTTCCCCCTCCAGTGCCTTGCGGAGCACCAAATGTTGCTGCTGGTGTAGTCCCTCTCGTGCCCCGCGGAGCACCTATCCCGGTCGCAGCTACCTGTCTCTAGTCGACTGGCCTGAGCAGAGTTTTCATCAAAAGGGGTAACCGGACCGGTGGATGGAGGAGTTCCCCCTCCAGTGCCTTGTGGAGCACCAAATGTTGCTGCTGGTGTAGTCCCTCTCGTGCCCCGCAGAGCACCTATCCCGGTTGCAGCTACCTGTCTCTAGTCGACTGGCCTGAGCAGAGTTTTCATCAAAAGGGGTATGGCGTGCGCCGCACGCCACCGCGAGACGGCAACCGAGGACACGTCTCGTTCTCTTTAAATCCGACGCCACGCGTTCGATGTTTGGGCCAGACGTGGACACTTTTTCTCCCACGCATCCGTCTCTTGGTGATGCGTGTCCTCTCTCTCGAAACGATGTCCCCTCGCGGGATGCGGCTAAGCACGACGCGTGCTCCTCGCATCAGAGAGTTGTCTCTGAGTGTGACGCGTGTTCCGATCATCTCCCCGACGCTACAAATGGCAGCCTGGGCCGGTTGTTCGATCTCGTTAGTGAGGTTAGAATCCGAACCTCAGCATCGGAAGCTTTCCCAAAGCAGAAGGCTCTTCTTTAGGACGATCCGACTTACCTAGTGCTAGCCCAACCTCCACGTGCCTGCGATTGTATGCAGCCAAGACCTCCCTCTCTTCCTAGCAACGGTCCAAGTGGTCCTACGGACTCGACCCACTTTCCTCCCTACCTCTTCTCTTCTCCAGGGGAACCTTCCACCCCTCGCAGTGAGGAAGCCCTCTCGGGCCTGGAAGCAGAGCTCATGCCTGGATGCTTAGATCAAGCGTCCCCATCTGCCGCACCCTCTCCTGTATCTACAGTTGCCCTCGACCTTTTTCCTGGGCAAGCACTGATTGAGATGTTTAGGGAAGACAGTGAAGACGTCGTTCTAGAGGCTGAACCTCTGCAAATCAGGGAAGACAGTAGCGTGGTGGAGAAACCCCCCGACATTCTACTCTTGAAGGGATCCGAGGAGGAGAGAACCAAACTGATCTATACCATTCAGAGAAAGAAATGGATAAGGGACGCGATGGGCCTCGTCGGACGTGTTATCGGAGTGTCATTTGGGGATCATCCGGAAGATTTCTTCTCCCTCTTCCACTGTATTGAGGAGCGTGGCCGGCCGCTCGATCTTAGCAGATCCCCGAGGAAAGCCCCAACTAGATCGCACAGTAACAGGGAGCTTCAAAGCCTGATTCTCAACCCTCCCATTCCCAATCATCCCAATGCTCCTTCTCAGGCAATCTCAGTTCGGGGCAGCTCGGTTCCCAAATGAAAATCCTATCGTGGAACATAAGAGGAGTGGGGTCCAGACGTAAACGAAGACTAATAAAGGACATCTGCAGTAGAAGCAAAGTAGATGTGATTTGCTTTCAAGAAACCAAAGTCCAGCGCTTCAGTGACAGATTGTTAGGATCTATTTGGAATCAATCCAAGGTGCAATGGGTTACCCGGGACACGGTTGGTTCCTCAAGTGGGATCATGGTGGCATAGAAGGCATCCTTCTGGAAGTTGATCGATAGCTGGAGCGGACCCTTCTCCCTATCGGATCCTAAAAGATAATTCTTCTGATTTTTCATGCCTAATCTCTTCTGTCTATGGCCCAAATCAGGAATCTCTAAGGGAGGCTTTCTGGGAGGAGTTGCATGCTGCCAGAGTGAAATTCAGAGGCCCTTGGTGCATCGGGGGCGTCTTCAACATAACCAGAAGGGTCGAAGAAAAATCAAGGGGTAGCAGAGTTTCGACGGGTATGCGCTGGTTCTCTCAATGGATTGAAGATGAAGCTCTAGTTGATCTCCCCTTGCTGGGTGCCAAATTCACCTGGACCGATAATAGAGCGAGCCCCACCCTAACCAGGATCGACCATTTCCTGGTTCCATTCGAGTGGCTGGAACATTTTCCCTAAGTCATGCAATTGGCTCCCCCTAGAACCGCGTCGGATCACACCCCAATTCTTCTGGTAGTTGATGATCGCAACTGGGGACCCAAGCCATTCAAATTTGAGATCGCCTAGCTGCAGCTAGATGGTTTTCGTTAGATGATACAAGACTGGTGGGAAGGATCCTCGAGTTCCGGTTACGCTGGATTTAAGTTAAGCAGCAAGCTGCATATGTTGAAATGCAAATTGAAGGATTGGAAGGAGGCTGAGGCGAGAAAAAGGGCAGCTAAGCATGCGGGTATCATCGCTGATTTGGAGAAGATTGACTAGGATGTTGAGGCTGGTCAAAATCCTCCCCAGTCCTTTCTAAGGAGGATTCAGTTGATCCAATCTCTCCCTGCTAGGCTAAAGGAGGAAGAAATTTCTTGGCGGCAGAAATCCAGATATAAGTGGATCCGTGAAGGTGGCAAAAACGCCAAGGTCTTTCATTGCATGGCTAGTGAAAGACATAGAGCGAATGCGGTAACCAGCCTAATGATAGAGGGCTCTCATATGGACGATAAGGATCGCATATCAGAAGAAGTCGTTCGGTTCTACAGGAATATCTTGAGGAAAGAAGGGTGGAACAGACCCAACCTCGACAATATTCATTTCGACAAAATTCCCGAAGAAGAAGTTGCATCTCCGGAAGCTCCATTCTTCATTATCCAGGTGAAGAAGGCTATTGACGATCTAGTAGGGGATAAGTCTCCAGGCCCTGATGGCTTCCCAATTAGGTTCTTTCAACGTTTCTGGGAGCTTATAAAAGGAGATGTAATGGACTTTTTCTTTGAGTTCTACTCGAGAGGCAGGCTGTCAAGAGGGATTGGGGCCTCTTTCATAGCCCTCATTCCCAAGTGTCAGGGCGCCAATGTGTTGACTGATTGCAGACCGATTAGTTTGATCGGGGGTCCATACAAGATTTTAGCTAAGGTTTTGGCTTCTTGTCTGGTCGGGGTCATTGGCTCTGTTATCTCTCATCATCAAAGCGCCTTCATTCTTGGCTGGCAGATCACCGATTGTGCCCTTATAGCCAATGAATGTCTGCACTCCAGATTCATATCCAAAAGCAAGGGCCTCATATGCAAGTTGGACATCCAGAAGGCGTACGACCATGTCGACTGGGATTTTCTCTCGTACATGCTACACAGGATGGGCTTCGGTGAGAGGTGGTGCAACTGGATCAAAGAATGTGTGGGTTCGGCAGTCTTCTCTGTCCTCGTCAACGGATCGCCTAAAGGGTTCTTCTCTAGCTCTAAGGGCCTTCGTCAAGGCGACCCGCTCTCCCCATTTCTGTTCCTGATAGTGGGCAAGGCCCTGTCCTGCATGCTTAGTAGGGGCCAAGAAGCTGGCATTATCAGAGGTTTCAAAGTGCAGGGGATGCCCACTTCAATATCTCACATATAGTTCGCCGATGACATTTTCCTCTTCAGCGATGCCGAGCAAGCTAAAGTTAGCAACTTACACACTATCATTCGCTGTTTTGAAGTTGTCTTGGGGCTGCGGGTAAACATGTCCAAGTCCACAATGATGGGGGTGAATATGGAGGAAGCAGAAGTTAAGAAGCACGTTGATTTCTTCTGCTGTGCGATCGACTCCCTCCCTACTTTCATGGGCCTCCCTTTGTGTGTCGGGAAGCTGCCAAAGAAATCTTGGGACAAGATCATCGACAGAGTCAGCTCCTTTCTAGCCAGCTGGAAGAGCAGGTACCTATCATTGGGGGGTTGGATAACCCTCATAAACTCAGCGCTATCAAACCTGCCGATTTACTATATGTCGTTGTTTAAGTGCCTGGTGTCGGTAGTGAATGCCCTGGATAAGCTAAGAAGAGATTTTCTCTAGCAAGGAAAGACTGAAAAGGAAAATTTTAATTTGGTCAATTGGAAGGTTGTATGCAGCCCGACACAAGATGGTTGGGCAGGTATCAAGGATCTAAAACTTATGAATCGGGCCCTTCTTGGTAAGTGGTTGTGGAGACTCGGGAATGAAGATGGTTCCTTATGGAACGACCTAATAAAGAGCAAATGCGGTAGGTCTGATGGGGGTTGGTGGACCAATAGCAGCCGAAATCACAAGATGTCGGCAATATGGAGGGACATCCTCCTAACCAAGTCAGAAGTCCTTAGTGGTATCTCGATGGTGACCGGAAACGGCTCCTGTATTCGATTTTGGCTGGATCCTTGGTTGGGGACTGATACGCTTGGCACAACCTTCCCAAATATATTTCGCATCGCCAAATTCCCTCTTAGCAAGGTCGCCGGTTGCATTTCTTCAGTTGGAGGATCTCTTGTTTGGAACATCAAATGTAGAAGGAACCTTCGGGATCGGGAAATCGACGAGCTTGCCACCCTCCTCAATTGCATTCACAGCCTAACGCCTAATTTGGAGTTGGAGGTGCCTGATAGTCTGTTTTGGCGTCCGGATAATCAAGGCAGGTTCTCCGTTAAATCCCTCTATGGGTTTCTGCTTGGAAAAAAACATCCCCTCTCGCTGGTCTGTTGCGTTATCATGGATGGAAATACCTTGTCCCTCCCAAAATTGCAGTTTTTGGCTGTCTGGTGGGTAAACAGAGGGTTCTCATTGTCGATCATCTGCGGAAGTGGGGTATGACAATTACCAATATTTGCGTCTGCTGCATGGCCGATGAAGAGACGGTGAATCATCTGTTTATTCACTGTCCTTTCACCTACAAGATCTGGTCAGTATTTCTCTTATGCTTCAACGTGCAATGTTGTTTTCCGGCGTCGACAAACAACTTCCTTACTTTCTAGCATGGGGTCAAATGTGGGAAACATCAGATCCCTTTATGGCGCATGGCCCTTCTTACGGTATGGTGGGCTGTCTGGGTCGAAAGGAACGATTGGTGCTTCAATGACAAAATTAACTCGGCGGAGTTCATTACTCTCAGGGCGATCAATTTTCTGGTCGAATGGGCCTCTTACTCGACTAAGACTTTAGATTGTAACTTTGATTTCCTAGCTGCTTAGCTGTTCTGCTGCTTAGCTGTTCTGCTATCTCAGCTGAGCTGCGTTGCCTTTGTTTTCTTGTGTTTTTTTTCTATTAGTAATATAATTATTTACGTTATCTCTCTCTCAAAAAAAAAAAAAAAAGGCAACAAAAAAAGCAGAAGAAGAAGAAGAAAGAACAATAGGGGTAAAGAGCCACAACTAAAGCTTCGATGATAAGGAATCATCTAATTAGGACAATGATGAGTCCAGTCCCCAATTTTCACAAAAAAGCCCCTATGCTAAATGCATAAAATATGTAAAGACCCGAGGCCTAATGGACAACCCACCTTTAGCCCTTAATTACATATCGTCGATAACTAATTTGAGAAACCTAGAGAGTTTTGTATCTTCTCTGAGTGTGATCCTCAAATATTTTCACATGAGTTTGCGCAGGGTTTGCACTCTGCATAGGACTTAAAGATTAGATCTTCAAGATAATTTGAGAACACTCTTAACACGAATTAGACTCCGATCATTCCATTTTCAGCATTTTTTATATCACTTGCTACTAAGAAAAGCTGCTTGTCTTTTATTAGCTTATGCTGTTTTGGGCCTCTTATCCTTCCCTTCTAACCAGAATTGCTCTTTATGTAGCACGTCTATTACACACACACATGCTTAGATAACATCTTGTTTGATATTTGAAAATTTTCAGAAGTTCTTGAGCTATGACTTTCTATGTAATTAATTAAAATTTTTTTTTTTGGAAATATTTTCTCTATAGATTTAACTCTATTTGTGAGAATTTGTAATTTTTTAATATACATTTGTTCACATTCATGGGTTTTCGGTTTACCCTATTTGATCATCTCAACTATGGTTAGGCGTTGAGCAAGTTGAATCTTGATGTTTCAGATCTGTCATTCCTTTTTTGACCTGAATGTTATTTATGGCTGTTCAGGCTTTGTCTGCATAGAGGGAGTTCATAGAGATTATACTAGAAGGGGCACCTCATGGGGAGAATCAAACCTCAAACGCTACTACTTCAAAGCAAGAAGAAGAAGGGCCCTACTCGTATCAGCATTACTACCATCATCATTTGCAACTTAGTTGTGGTCTTGGTTGTGTTTTCCCTAGTTGCTACGTACCGATATTGGTCTCCAAGGTTGGTGGATTTTTATTTGTTACCATAGTGTTAATCATGTCAATTAGGCTTCATTTGGATGTTCAATTGAATCCAGTATTCCGGTTGCAATAATAGAGTTTGATGAAAATATTAAATGACCAAGGCAGGGCTAGCTTTCTTTATTCATAATGAGTGCCATCCTCCAATTTGCAAATACTATCATTTCAACTCCAATGAATGGGCCTGCCATTGGGCCAGGCCCTGGACCTGAATGTTGAACTGGTCAGGCCGGGTCTTCAGGGAGGGTCTATTCAAAATTTTGATTTTTCAGGGCGCAGGCCTGGCCCATTGCCTGCCTTACTAATGAAACACACTGAATTGCAGTTAGATTTTTTTAGTCCGGATCCAAGACAGCTTTGTATGTGCGTCCAAGTGCATCAAACTGGTGCTTGAGTGCATCGAAGTGGCGCATCAAAAATTAGAAAAACAGAAGAAGCTGAGAAAGAAAAGAAAAGTGTGTCTAAGTGCATCAAATTGCATCTAAGCATATTGCACTTAGATGAACATAAGCACAATCACAAACTGATTTTAGAAACACTTAGACGCACTTAGATGCACTTTTTTTTACTATACCAAAAGGTTGTATTAGATTTGCCCTCTTATTTTATTTTATTTTCACTACGAGTTAAACTGTCACCATCCCACTTTAGTAGTTCTATAATTCATTGAGTAAACTAAAACCATGGATTAAAATATCGGTTTCAGCGTGCTCCTTGGTCCTTGGCGAGTGTGTTGTATCGTTGACACCAATCGTCTTGGTTGTGTCGACTGATTTGTCCGAGATTCAATTTGCATGATTCCAGTGCAATTGGCCAATACAGATGAGTCACAATGGGCATCTCGCTGATAAGGACGAGTCATATTGCTGGTACGGTATGTGGCCCTAAAGTGTCTCGTATAGGGCTGATACCTAGTCGAGTCAGTATTAGACTATTATTTTAAATCATGATTGGAAGTCAGGCTTATTAAGCATCCAAATGCATTGTAACTCTTGCATTCATATCTAATCAGTTTTAGCGGAATTAAAATTGTGCGTCAGTACCAAGAACTTCAGAGATCAAAATAATCTTTGTAAATTATTATTTTTTCTTTCTTTTTTAATTGAATCTTTATTGGATATTAGTTTATTCTGTTGGTTAGTGCTTTTTTTAATGTGTATCTACGATCATGGCCCACCTATTTGTAGGTCAACAAACCTAGCTGGTGATGCCTTACTCAAGTTTGAGGTACGTATAGTATGACATTGCCTTTTCTTCAACCTTCTTGGATACCATATTTTAGATATTTTTCAGCAGTATATATTGTCTATATTTTCACATGACTAGATTGATTGTGTAGCCTTCTTTTCATAGTTAAATGTATCTGTTAAATTTTTGCGTTGCTGATATCCTTTAGAGGCGTTGATAAGCTAGCAGTGTATAACAATCATTACTCATCACACAACCACAGTACATGTGGCATGCTTGCATCTCAACCGCCCAAATCGTTGCCCCTTACAGATGGGGCATGCCCTCGGAAGAAAGAATTGGATTAATTGTATGATACTTACCTCTGATTAGTGGGCATTTGCTCATTGAATTTGCAGTGGACATGGGATCGTCTCATTTGCTCATTGAATTTGCAGTGGACATGGGATCGTCTGCTTAGTGTGATTTTGGGCAATGATGACCCATCTGCAGTGGGCCCCCCATGATTTAGACAGTTTGGATTGAGGTACATGTATGCCATGTGTACAGTGAGCATACTTTTGCTAAGAGTATAAGTTGATATATATGTTTCCTTCGTATATTTTTTTCTTTTCAGAATCTTTTTCACTTCAACACATGCTTTTGATCATTTTCATTCTTTGCTCTGCTATAGGACATTGAAGTCTCTGGAGACATTAAGAAATTCGATGTTCCTAGTTATGCTGTAAGTTCCTTCCCATATTTGTGGGCACTGTTTTTTTTTTTTTTTTTAAAAAAAAAAAACTTTTTGGCCTAGTGATAAATATATCTTGTTAGAGATGGATGTGTAGGATATTGTCATTTGTTTGATTTGATTCATTTCTCCGTATAAATGACAATTGTTATTTGTTATTTGTTTACCAATACAATGGAATGTTATTGTTCAAGAAGCAAGATTTAATACATAATAGGGATCAATATTTTTTTTAAGCTGAGGTTTTCTAGAGAGACTTGTCCAAGGCTCTTTGGAGAGGGAGGCTCATTTGTCTCAAGCAACTTCACCATACACATGGCAGGCATACTCTTTTTTTTTTTTTGGGAACAAACAACTACAAATTTGTTCACCCAAAATAAGCACCAAGCAGAAATACAAAGCTGAAACAGGAAAACAACCAAACAAGACTAATAGAGAAAACCCAGACTTCCTGGTTAAATGAACTGTTTAACCATAGGAAGCCATGATGGCCTTTACCCCACGTTACTGAGCCATTCATTCCATGATCGAGATTCTGGCATGCAATCTGAACCATAGCCCAAATATCCTGTTGATTCGACAAATCCTAACCATACAATTGGTTCAATTTTTGCCTCATATTCCTGAACTCTCTTTACTGCTAATTTGCAGGCCACTAATGCAACTACTATACAATAATTTTTCTGTATTTTTTATGCAACCTTGTCAACTTCGCAGGCCTCTGTGGGCATTGGCTGTTCCTTTGTTTATAGATGCAATCTTTCTTATTAAGGGTCATTCTCATGGCACGTATTCTGTTGATTGCTTGTGTGGTACAAACCTAAATTGAGTTGTGGTGCAATTTGTGGTGCATTGATTCACCATTGCGACAAATTCTTCACACATTAGCAACCCAACCTCGAGAGGACCCGACCCAAATTCCAACACAAGGTGCCCAACCCGAACCGAACCTGAAGTCCTCTATACTAGACCCAACCTGTCCAGACCTGCCCAACTTGGCCCGAATACATAAGATTATTCCCAACCTGACCTAGTCCAACCTGAATTTGCTTAACCCAAACCCAACCTAATTCAAATTGGGTTGGTGATTTTCAACCCGAACCAAACCCAAGGACCTTGACAACCCGACCCAAACTCAGGTTGGGTTAGTCAGCTTCTGGTCAACTTAAACCCAAGCTGCGGCCCTATCGCAAAGTTCAGGAATTCTTGACCAGAAAATTTCCATGCAATTCAGAGCTTGCCAAACATGATGATAATAATCCTTGCCTGAGAAAATTTTAACAAGAGGCCTGGAGCAAGACTTGAGGCATGTTTGAAGTAAGGCAAATCGATGAAATGAATGAATCCAGACTGCAGACCTTGCACACTGAGGCCACTGATTGAAGACTTGATGCTTAATGAATAATGAACTAAACGAATTTTATCCACTGAAAATCTGCCAAACTACAAAATGCAAACTGGAGATGAACCAATCCTATTTGTGGCATTAATTTATGCATTTGTCTTTTTTTTTTTTTTTTTTCGTTTTTTATGGGGTGTGCTCCTGTAGTACTGGTACCACTGTAAGGTACAATAAGTCAGAATTATGGGGTGTGCTCCTGTAGTACTGGTACCACTGTAAGGTACAATAAGTCAGAATTATGGGGTGTGCTCCTGTAGTACTGGTACCACCGTAAGCTACAGTGACACTGGGCAGAAGTGGGTCCTACATGATGTATTCACGACATCCAACCTGTCCATCGGAGCTGTCACCGCTGGGTACCCCCGGGGCCCAAAAATCAGCCCACACGGAAACTCAAGTGGGCTGCAACACAGGGAACAAGTTGAGAGGGGATGTCCACCCTTGATTTGCATGGGGCAGTAATGGCCGTTATGGGGCGTAACGGCCATTACGGCTCCTGTGACGGTTGATTTGAGCCAAAAACTGGGGGGTCACCGTTTCGACCCCTGTATCGCATAATGGACTTGGCCGTTACTGTTACGTATTAGGTATTATGGTCGATATGTAACTGATTTGGTACACCTTGCATGTGGGCCACACCACAGGAAACAGTGGTGATTGAGCGCCCACCATTAAAAACTTCTTGGGGGTGACAAAAGTTTCGGATGAAGCTAATATTTGTGTTTTCCCTTCAACCAGGTATGTGTCACCTAATCAACAGGTTTGATGGCAAATAAACATTATAGTGGGCCTTAGGAAGTTTTTAATGGTAGGCATTGAGTCACCATTGTTTTCTTGTGGTGTGGTCCACTTGCAATTTGGATCTGCCTCATTTTAGGGTTCACCCTAAAATAATATGAAAAAATAGATGGACAGCATAGACAAAACAAATACATCATGGTGGGGCCCACAAAGCGCCGTCCAGTAGCCACCATGCTACTGGTAGCGTCAATAGTCAATCTGCATCCCATTTTTCGAGCATTCCTCGGGCTCGGGCCCTATATGAGGATTCCGGGCTGGACTATTTGGGCCCATCACAGACCTGGGTCGGATTTGGGCTTAGGCTAAATAATGTGGGCGGGGTGTGGACAGAGCTTGGCCCGGCCCATTTACACCCCTAACTGTAAGTTTATGGTGTTAGTGCCTAGTGGTAGCACTGGAGCACACCTCTCATATCATTTGGTTGGTAGGTCTTTAATGCTTCGTTGAAACAGATCATCATAATCCTCCCTTTGAAATGTTGAACTCTTAAAACCATTACTAATCCATTTGAATCAGGTGGAGAGTGGATATCTTGGGATGCTGATTCTCAATCTTTGTGAGATGAGATGTTAATACAAGTGATGAATGATGAAATTTTGCTTTGATATTATTCAGCTATCATCTACTTTTGTTTCTAAACTTTAAGTTCTTATACTGATAAAATTTTATTTTATTTTATTTTATTTTTAAATCGCAAACATTACATTGTGATTTTGCAGTTTATGAAATTAAATTTAGCAAGTGACACATGCTTTAAAAAAAAAAAAAAAAAATTTAAATTTTTTAATCTATGCTTATTTTCTTGGACATGCAAATGCTGGTTTCTGAGGGCATGATAAAATTGAAGGTTTCTTCATTTTTAGCTTATTTTGTTGGATGTTTTTCTGTTTATATATTTCATCTCTTTGCAGCTTTATCCTTGGTGTTTTTAACTTCTATGTCTTAATGTCATACTAGATTTTAAATACTGCCAAAGGCATGATAACTGTGGAACTTAATAAGGAAGCGTCTCCTGAGATTGTGGATAAATTCATTGACTTGTGGTGAGTATTTAACTTACGAATGCCACTTGATATTTGTAGCTTTCAATTCCCTCACATCCTTTTCTTAAAGTAGATTCCCCTTGTGCACATGGAAAAACTTATAATCATGGGATCTTTTTATTAGTTAAAACATATTGCCACTTGTCAAACTAGTCTTTTTGCATTGCTTACTATTCTCCGCATGTTTTGTTTCAGCAGGTCAGTCTGGCTTGTTGGGATTTTGTGCTTGGGCTTTCATTGGCCAGGCTTTGGGTAGGCTCGCGGCCTGGGCTAGGATCTGATTGTCAGTCCCAAAGAATAAACAGTTGGGGCTTGAGCAGACCATTTACTGTGACCAGCCCATTGACTTCTCTAGCTTTTGTGTCCTCAAAACAACTTTTTTTTTTTTTTTGGTAATTAGCTGAAAACAAGATTCTGTTGATCAAATAAGGCTACCAAAATGTTGTCAACCTCTTGTCTTTTTCCCTTCCGAAACGGCACAACAGTCTGAAACGGCACAACAGCACCTGATCAATTCTTTCTTCTTGTTCTTCTTCTTTTTTCTTTTTTTTTTTGCTGGTATGGGTACTGGAGTGTACTGGTCTCTATTCTAGCTTGTTTCTGTCCATGTTGGCCATGTCTTATCTGTTTTGGCTAGATTATTCTCACCAACCTTTTATTTTAACATTTTTTTTTTTCCAGATATTTTGTCAGGTACTTTTTAATGCCTCTCTTGGCATTTTAGTCATGAAATTCATCCACTCAAATGGGAGCATTAAAATATGCCAGAGCCCTCTCTTTAGGGAAATGGGTTGTCCTATTTTTTCTGTTTTTAATATATTTTTTAACCTGCGTTTTCTGAAACTGAATGTCGGTCCATAATGACCAAAAGAAAGAAAGAAAAGAAAATAGAAAATGCCCATATAAATGGAATGACAACTATGATTTGAACACATGATTTTGCCAGCATCCAAGTGTCCAAACTTTGTTGATGTCTTTCTTGGCTGTATGTGGTAGTGTGTTTGCCTATGTGCACCTGTGTGTTGTGTGTGCATGCATGCATGCGCGTCATGCATTCACACGCAGGTGTTCTGAATGTTGATTTATGTTGTGATCTATAATTGTGTTGCTAGGAAGATTTCTACTCTGTAATGAAACATTAAAGTAAGAAAAATCATAGAAATATTGAACTTACATCTCAACAGTTTTCTGTGTAAGTTTGAAATAGAAGTTTGTTGATCAACATGCATGTAGATCTCAGCCCCTCTACATATTGCCACTTATGTTGAACATCTGACTGTCGATCCTGGGGGCCTACCATGTAGATGCCCTGGCCGGTCCACTCATCAGGTGGACCAGTGTATGAAAAAAATATCCACAGCTATTAAAAGTTGTGGCCTGCCAGTGGAGTGTGTGCTGACAATGGGTGTGTACTAACAAGCTAACTGAAAAAAAGAAAGAAAAAAAGTTGGCCTGCCTGACGAGTTTACCAGCCTGGTTTTGGGCACAGGCATCAACAATATGGGGCCCACCTGATGAGAAAGCTCGAGTCCCACACATGCCGTATTGTACATGGTGGTGCGTAAAGGTGGTGGGATGGGTGCATAGCTACGTTCCTCCATGAATATACAATGAAAGTAAGGGTGACAATGGGGCCGGGCAGCCCACCCAACCTGGCTTTAGGCTGGCTTGGACCATTTAGCTTGGCCAGCTGGGCTTGGGCCTCACATGCATGGCCTGATCAAATTTTGGGTCGGGCTTGATCTCAAGTCATTTTAGCCTGACCCATCCCAACCCAACCCAACTTTATACATTTTGTTATATCCCTCATGTATGCCATTCCAAACCCCGGTTAGGCAATCCATACATCTTGAATGTTGACTGTTGGTTTCATTCTCTAAAATGTCTATTTCTTCGTGCATTTGTGGCCCACTTGATCGATGGATAGATTAGGAACATTCAAGTGGGTAATAGGGATTTTATCAATTTTCAGGCCGGGTCGGGTCGGGCCGGGCCTGTGCCCAACCCAAGGGTGCATGCAAATCAATCAGGGTGGGTGTAGATATCAATGCGGTTCCCTTTTCCTCTACATGGCTGTAATCTTCAATTTTCTTGAAGAACCCAACTGACAGCACACTGTTTTCGCAGTCAAAAGGGATACTTCAAGGGGATGCCATTTCATTTTGTGATAAAGAACTATGTAATTCAAGGAGGCGATCTTCATGGGCTTGGATCTGCAGAAGACTGGATATTGAAAGGAAAACCCCACAGTGAACTGGCGATAAGGTTGCTTGCTTGTCTTTTCATATTATTTTTTGATTTCCACGTTCACTTGTAGTACAGTCAAAACTACTATGAAAAGTGATCCACACAATACAAGTGGGAATGTGTTTGGTGATGGGGATGGTTGATCTGGTAGCTCTGGTGGGCCACCACGTGGATGTGACATCACATAAAAAAATATATATTCAGTGATTTGACAATCCCAAAAATATGATTTTTCTGAGATTTATTTGAATGCGGGGTTTTTTTTTTCCCATTGATGTTAACCTTATCAGACTTCTGCCATAATCAGATAGCCTTGATGAAATTTTGGGTTATTGTCCATCCAGATGATGGCACAAATGGAAATCAACATTCCTAACCACCATACACAAGCTCCACATTACAGTGGAGGTATTTTGGTGCTCATTTCATGGCACCTGTGCAATGCCAACAATTCTAAATGGTTGATATTTGGTTGTACTTGTTTGCTGATATCTTTACTCTTCTTTATTATATATCCAGCCCAAAACATGAGGCATTTATGCTTGGAACTTCAAAGGCTAGGGGGGATGGCAAAGCATTCGACATCTTCATTACAACTGCACCGATTCCAGATTTGAACGATAAGATTACTGTGTTTGGGCGGGTCATCAAGGGGGAGGATGTTGTTCAGGTAATAAGAAAATGGTGAATGCATGTGGTTTTTTTTTTTTTGCAAATAACTGCCTAAATAATTAGGATGTTTGCAAGTGCCTACATAAAAATAATACGTTTGCAAATAACCACATCATTAATTCATGGTTTTTGCAAATTCTCACTTTCCTTTAGTTTTTTCTAACGGATGTTAGCTTTTTGAGCATATTTTTTAAAAAAATGATGAAACTGCCCCTACCCTAAAACCTCTCTCTACAACTCAAAAAGCCGCCAGTTAAAATTATTCCGTGGTTTGTTCCGTACGGAGGAAAATTGAAGGAATTTTTTTCCCATGGGCAATTTTGCCATTTTCTAATTGTTGCTGATGGAAGTTACGAAGACTAACGGAATGTGGTTATTTGCAGTAATCGTGAATCAACAATGTGGTTATTCGCAAACCATGTGTGTTTTTGTGGGTATTTGCAAATATGTTATTATAGACGTGGGAATCTGCAAAAGCCCCAAATACATATTATTGTGTGCATTGGTGTGATGGGGCTTTCTCTATAGTGACCAATAAAAGGAGAAATGTTCTCTATAGTGACCAATAAAAGGAGAAATGATCGCATACAACCCACACATGCAAACTTCACATCCAGCCTCGTCACACGTGTCAACCTGTCATGTGTGTCAGACATCATGCAAGAGGTGGATCTCGCCATGAAGATCACCCGGATAAAAATCTGCTCAATCCCCTCATTTACAGGCCACCCTGCATGAAAATAATGGACAGCGAATCGTACCTATCAATAGTGATCAGTTGCTATTCACTGCCAACATGGTTTGAAAAAAAAGGCATGCAATACAAGTCGTTATTTTCTGAGTTGTATCGGTTTCGGTCCAAAATGAAACGAGTGACCTCATTGATGTGGGACTTGAGTCGGAAGAGTTGTACTGGTTTCAGTCCCCAGGTGAGTTGAACTCCATGGTCGCTACATAAATCCATGAATGCCATGGATGGGATGGCCTGATTTTTGCACCGGGTGTTCTTTGTGGTGGGAAGCACCTTTTGCATGGCTCTGATGTTTTTGGTTCACTCATGACATGTTGGCACTTATGACCGGGCTGTATGTGAAGTTCACATGCATGGATTGTATGTGATCATTTGCCTAATGAAAATGTAAAAATTAGAATAATTAGTCAAAATCATGAAAAAATAGGAAACCATTATTGGTAAAGTTTTTTTTTTTTTTCCCCCCCCACAAGAAACCCCCTTTTGTAACTTTGGACATGGCAAAACCTTTGATAATGATGGTGCATTTCAGAAAAAGATGATGACAACCACAATGATTTTCTACAAAAAGGAAACCGGTGCGACTGGAAACAGAGCTTTTGGTTGACTCAATTTGAAATCTGATCGAGTCTACTGGAGTTTCAATTTTCTCAAACCATGGTTTTTGCCGCCTTGAACCCATATTGCCTCCATTATTTTTCAGGAAATTGAAGAGGTTGATACCGATGAACACTACCGCCCAAAGTCCCCCATAGGAATCATCAGTGTCACCTTGAAGTGAGAGCTATGACTGCTCTTCGAATTTGTGTAAATCTTCCCTTGTTTGGATGATCCTGGGCCCATTCTAGAATACATGTAGCTGGAATTTTCCACTGAGCTTGCGATGCCTGCTTATGGTTTCCTGTGTGAGAGTTTAGAGTGGGATTCAACATAGAAGGATTTTGGAATGTGAGTAGATATGGATGTATTTTGATTTCACATGCATTTTTTCTAGGTAATGATAATCTCTGTATCTTTTTCCCCCCATTTTAATGGTGTGTACCTTTCTAATGGTTTTTGTACATTTTTGCAAGTGGTCATCATTGTTGTTGAGAAACCATCTTCCTTCCCATTCGTAATCATGCCACCAAACCCTACCGATTGATGGATCACTTTACATATGGGACATGGTTCCGGTCTGTCTGATCCATTGCAACAGTTACAGGTGATGGTCCATGAGAAATCCATTGGTGGATGGACATGATCACTTGTTCAGTATGGATTCTGTGATGTGGCCCATCGACTGGATGATGTTTTGTACACGACTGGCTGAGAGCAGATCAAACCCCAAATTGAAAATTTTGAGTTTGCCTTTATATGACGGTGACTGAGAATCGAATCTGCGATAAGTAGTGTTTGGCAAAAATCATTGGAATTCTGTGAATGCTAGATCAGGGTAGCAAGTTTTCATCATCAGAAGAATTTCAGGATTGTTGCATGTCGATTAGTTCTTGTTTGAGTATCATTTCTTGATTTTATTCATCAATTTGCGTGCAACAGATTATATCAATTCTTAAGGCATGTTTGGGTGCCACTCAAATGCATTTTTCCCCTTCTGATAAAGTGCCTGTTGGAAGTGTACACGAGGTTGCTGTCCACAAGGTAATCCAATGGCCTTAAAAGTGGGAGAGGCACTTTTGTTGTGATATAGACTTTGATAAACGGTTCAGATCTCACAAACGTGGCATGCATTCTAATGCATGAGAGGCAGTGAATCAACTTTTTAGTCCTGGCAGATGAAAATAAATGAGGATGTGTGATTATCTATGGTTTTCAGATTTTTTATCCAAACAAAGAAGAAGCTATAAAGTCTTAAATGACCAAAATTCAATGCGGTGTGTGTGTTGAATTCTAATCTGAACAGGTGGACTAAGATGAGGATTGGATGATGGCTCGAAAATCAGAATGGTCCACTCATCAGGGACCGCACTATAGAAAACAATGTAAGCCACCCAACACCCACTGAAATATGTGTGGTCCACCACTCACTCATTTGATAATTGGGTATTTTTGGGTGCACCTGATAGATGGGTTGGGTTCATATGCACACGGCATGGGCCTCACCATGCTTTGGTCATTTTCACTCTTCAAAAAGTCGAATTATAGGAGAGCAAATAATCCCGGCAGGATGACAGCTGCAGAATACGGCCGTTTGTCGGGTGGAGCCCACCAGCATCATGTGGTGGGGACAATAATCAAAGTCCACCAATCAGATGAGCAACATAGGTAGCTGAATCATTGTGCCAGCTGTCACACGTGGCAACACCTGATAAGTGAATTGGCCTGATTTTTCGGGGATAGGCATTTTCGTGGTGCTCACCCCATGAATGGCCCATAACTCGCACAACCTTGCCGTGTAGGCATATGCACCGTGAATCACTTCTCATCTTATTCTTGATGTCATTGGAGTGGATAACGTACTGAATAAACTCTGTGGGGCCCATCATGATGTATGTGTCTTATCCATACCGCCCATCTGTTTTTCCAGCTCATTTTAGGGCATGAATCCAAAATTGAAGCATATCTAAAGATCAAGTGGACCACACCACAGAAAACAGTGGGAATTGAATGTCTACTGTTGAAAACTTCTTGGGGGCCACAGAAGTTTTGTATCAAGCTGGTATTTGTATTTTCCCTTTATCCATGTCTATATGATCTTACGAACAGGTTGGATGACACGTAAACATCACGGTGCACTCTGGGAAGGTTTCAACGGTGGACATCATTATCCCCACTGGTTACTGTGGTGTGGTCCACTTGAAACTTTGTTATGCTCAATTTTCGGCTCACGCTCTAAAATGAGATGGTAAGACGGATGGACAGCTTGGATAAGACATACATCAAGGTGGGCCCCACAGTTGACTCACGACGCAATCCGCATAGCATGTCATTTTGGTGCATGAATATCACGTTCACGTGATGTTTTGGGGAAGCACCAATGAGAGGTTCTCATTTGCTGGCCTAATCTAAATCAATTTGAAAGTCCACTCCTCAAGTTGGTCAAATCATGCACGTCGAATATAGACAATAAGTCATTCTTTTCTTTTAGCCCGAAGGTTGTCTGCATGTAGAATATTCCTGGCCCATGAGTAGGACCTTTCCTAGTGTCCTCATCATCTTTCGCTTATTTGAAAGTATTTGTGCCAGAACAGCCAAGCTTTGAAGATTTCTAGTATGCATGAAGTGCTCGTATTCTATCAATATTGATCAAAACATGGTGATGTGCAATCCAACGATTGTCATTGCACAAGGCTTATAGAATCCTGATAAAGGTTAAATCTTCAGTGACATATTAAAGCAGTTCCAGCAGAAAAAATAAAAATAAAAAGAAAAAATAAAAGAAAGAAAGAGCTATTTACCCTCTTAGGCCGCATCTAAGGTCCATCCAGAAGTCTAAAAAGGATACGTAGGAGGTATTGTAATGAAGTGCACGTGAAGGAAGACAAAATAATTTAGTATTTTGAGCATTATTCCACCAAATCAAACCCTGTAACTTATAAGGAGTTTGGGCAAATGACTAGCGTTGTGGGTTTGCTCCCCGTAAACTTAAGAGTTTGATTCCCCTTTCCCGTATACATAGGGACTTGCCTTAAAATGGGGTGGGGACACCCGTCATCATAAACAATAAAAAATCAAACCCTATTAGCAAAGCTTATCGCGACGTAGGGTGTTGCTGGTGTCACATGATCCATTGCACACTCCCACAATAAGAACATAATTTTTGACAACAAGTAACTATAATCACCTTTTAAACTAAGCAACATACAAATGTGACTTTCATCCGTTTCAATGGTCTCATGGGATATATTACCGGTGAAAATGACACAGAGGACATCAACAATCTTTAAAAGCTATCATGCACATTGTAGACACTCCACCCAAAATAATACTAAACTACTCTTTTGACTTTGGTTGAGCTTCGATAAAATCATCACAATTCAATGACCCGATAAAATCATCACAATTCAATGACCATTCAAGTTGGCACGACTCTCGTCACTTTGCAGGAACAACCAATGAACCTGATTGGCAAATCTAGAACTTGACAAATCAAATCTTGGTCAATCATCCAAATGCTTTAAAAACCCTAATTAGCATCCTAAAATCATCTCTATTCGAACCGCAAAACATCACAAATCTAAATGGTTCGCATGTTAAAGGTTCCCAACACCTCTCAGATACAACTAATCAGCTAGATTGATAAAATAAAACTCCAGACTCGCGGCGAGCCGATGGCGGCATTATCATCCTTGCTTTCGTTTTTCGAGCCAATAGGTGTTAAAGAACTTATTTTAATAAAAAAAATGATGCATGTGGACTGTCGGTTTGCCACAAGCTGATGACCACCTTGCACCCTTTTTACCTACCAAAGATCTTGATCCCCTCTCCCAGACACTAAGTTCGCAAGAAAGGGACAATGTGTACTGTTGGCTCATGAGCTAACGGTCTCAATCTATAAAATTAGAATCGTGCTGCTATTCCAAGGACGGTAATGTTGTCAGATGTTTAAACCTTCAACATTCTGGGGCTGCTCAACCAGTCAAGTGAGCCGCTCGACTAGTCGAGGCCTGCTTGACTCAAAATCCAGCAGCCTATTTTTTTAGTGTCCAGGCTGCTCGACCAGTCGAGGGGATGACTTAACCGGTCGAACGGGTTGCTCAACCAGTCGAGGCCCTCCTTCGACTAGTCGATGTTACGTAGATCCTGCGCGGACTACATAAATTTGAGGCGGTTTCCAGACTTTTCCAAAGGAGGTGCGTAAGTGGAGTTTTCTAAACTATAAATAGGGGTCCCTAGGGCTATTCTAAGGTATTCTAAGGCTTCCTAAAGGTATTCTAAAGGGTTCTAGGGTTATCAAAGGGTGTAGAAAGGGTGATATTTGAGATTGTTCGAATCGGGTAAGTCCTCTCTCTTTGTAATTTATGCTTTCATAGTGGATTTCTGTCGCTTTGTGTCGTGGTTTTTTCTCGAAAGGGTTTTCCACGTTAAATCTTTGTGTTCTCTTGTGTGTGCTTAGTGCCATTGGATTGCTATCTTAGATTTAGATCTGTGTGATTCCGCAAACCAAATCCCAATAAGTGGTATCAGAGCAATCGTTAGGGCACAGATCCGAACCTACAGGACTAGTAATAGTGGGAAGTACTAGGTATGATATTAAGAAATACTCAGGGGAAAATAATTTTGAGTTATTGAAGATCAAGATGATCAGTTCCTTAACCAAGCAAGGCGATGATGATGCTCTTGAGGCAAGAAAGTCTAGTATGACTGATGATGAATGGAATACTACTCTTGATAACAAGGCCTTATCCTCAATCCGCTTATGTCTTACGGATGAGGTTCTCTATAATGTTTTGAGGGAGAAAACTATGGCTAGTTTATGGGCGAAGTTGGAGGATATCTATGCAAAAAAATCCTCAGAAAATCGCCTACACTTGAAGCGACAGTGGTATAACTTTAAAATGGCAGAGGGTGGAGATCTAGACGCCCACATCAGTAACTTTAATAAATTGATTTGCAAATTGCTAAATATGGAGGAGGTGATGAAAGATGAGGAACAAGCATGTATGTTACCGAATTCTCTTCTGACATTAAATAAGTCATTTAAAGACACAATGTGCTCAACAAATAAAACCCTTAGTGTCGACACCGTTATCTCAGCCCTTTAAGAAAAAGCCATGAGAAAGGTTAACGGTGACACAAAGACATCTTCTGTTGCACTAATTACGAGAGGAAAGAATTCTGAGTGAGATACAGGATCCTTAAGACCTAGATTCAAATCCAAGGGCAAGGGCAAAGGAAAACTAAAGTGCTGGAACTGTGGGATGTCTAGACACATGAAGAAGGATTGTACCAATCCTAAAGTGAAAAAAGAAAATTCAGCGGTTTCTTCCAAAGAGGCCAATGTGGTCACATCTGATGAAGAATTAAGTAGTGGTAATGTTCTATCTGTTTCCATGATTGGTCACTTACACGACAATCATAAAGACGAGTAGATACTTGAGAAAAGAACATCTTATTACATGACTTCTCATCGGAGTTGGTTCGCCAGTTATAAGGAATGCGATGGTGGACATGTTTTTATGAGCAATGATAATGCTTGTAATGTTGTGACTATTGGTACGGTGAGCATCAAGATGTTTGATGGGATGGAGCGTACCTTGACTAACATCAGGCATGTTCCTGATATGAAGAAAATTTTGATTTCTCTTGGTGCACTCGAGGTTATAAGGTGCAAGTTCACCGGTATTGATGGTGTCCTTAAAGTTTCAAAAGGGGTACTCATGGTTATGAGAGCGCAAAGGTATGGAAACCTTTACAGATTGATTGGACGCACTTTAGTAGGTGGAGCGACAACAGTTATTGTAGACTCCACGTCTCTACGAATGTGGCATGCTCGTCTAGGCCATATGAGCGAGCGGGGCATGAAGATACTTTCTGATCGATGTTTGATTCCAGCTTTTAAAAATTCTAATTTATATATATGCGAGCATTGTATATATGGTAAACAATCTATATTATCTTTTAAATCTGAAAAACATGTTTATAAGGGAGTGCTTGATTATGTGCACTCTGACGTATGGGGGCCATCACCAGAAGTTTCCATTGGGGGGTCGTCATGGTTTGTTTCATTCATTAACGACTACTCCAAGAAAGTTTGGGCTTACTTCATGAAATGTAAATACGAAGTATGCACCATATTCAAGCAATGGAAGACAATGATGGAAAAATAGTTAAAGTGAAAAATAAAGGTTTTAATAACTGACAATGGTGGATAATTTACTTCTACGGAGTTTAATGATTATTGTAAGGATAAAGGAATCATCAGACATAACACAGTGCGTCACACGCCCGAGCAAAACGGTGTGGCTGAGCGAATGAATCGAACTTTCCTGGAGAGGGCCAGATGAATGTTAAGTTATGCTGTATTGTGCAAGGACCTATGGACAGATGCCATTAACATGACTTGTTATTTGGTGAACCGATCTCCTTCAACGACAATTGAATGTAAAATTCCGGAGGAAGTATGGAGTGGTCAGAAAATCGACTACTCAGATCTACACATATTTGGTTGTGAGGCTTACTCTCAAGTACCATCAATTGAGAGAGATAAACTAGACCTTAAAGCCAAAAATTACATCTTTGTTGTCTATGACATTGGTGTGAAAGGTTACAGGTTATTCGACATGGTCACACGCAAGGTCATCACTAGCCGTGACGTCAGATTCGATAAAATCTCTCTATTTCGCAAGAATAATCAAGAGGAGTAAGAGGAACCAGAAAGGGTGATCGTAGACGTCCAGATTAACACAGATGATACTCAGGTAGAGACAGATGTGAAGACAGAGGTACATGATCAGGTGGAGCAGCCACACTTGAGAAGGAATCCACCGCGTGATCGCAGGTTACCGGCAAGATACATGGATGACTCTAATATTGTATATGCCCTCATTACAGATGAGAGGGACATGTCTACTATTCAGGAGGCTTTTGATGAGTCTGATGCAGAAAAGTGGAAGGCGGCTATGGACGATAGATGGACTCGTTACACAAAAATCACGCATGGGAACTGGTGGAGCTTCTTATAGGTAGAAAAACTTTCGGATGCAAGTGGTTATTTAAAAGGAAACATGATAGATACAAAGTTAGATTGGTAGCAAAAGGTTACGCTCAGAGAGAAGGAATCGACTTGACAGAGATATTTGCATCGGTGGTTAAGCAGGTGTCTATCAGATTCGTGTTGGCACTGGTTGCTCAATACGATCTCGAGCTGGAACAAATAGATGTCAAGACTGCATTCCTGCATGGGGAGTTGGAAGAATAGATCTACATGAAGCAACTAGAGGGCTACAAAGTTAAAGGGGCAAAGAAAAAAGTTTATAGGTTAATGAGGTCATTGTACGGCCTGAAATAGTCGCCTAGGGGATGGTATAAGAAATTTGATTCTTTCATGGTGAGTTAGAAATTTACTCAGAGTGAATACGATTACTGTGTTTATTATAAAACACTGAGTGATGGCAGATTCATCATCCTAGTACTGTATGTTCATGATATGTTGATCGCCTGTCATAATATGTCTGAAATCAACACACTGAAGAATCGGTTATCAGGGACATTCGAGATGAAAGATCTGGGGGCTGCAAAGAGGGTTCTCGGCATAGATATTCATAAAGACAGGAAGAGGAGCGGGTTTTGGTTATTACAGGCAGAATACTTTGAAAAAGTATTGATTAAGTATGGGATGGATCAGGCAAAGCCGGTGAGCGTTCCCCATGCAACTCACTTCAAGCTTTCCTCAGAACAATATCCTAAATTCAATGAGAAAAAGTAGGTTATGTCTCATGTGCCTTATTTGAATGCAATTGACAATTTAATGTATTTCATAGTTTGTACGAGACCAGATATTTCACAGGCAGTCGGTGTTGTGAGCAGATACATGTCAAACCCCGGCAAGCAACATTGGGAAGCGGTGAAATGACTACTTCGATACATTCGAGGTACGAAAGACTACGTCTTAACTTTTGTGAAGACAGGGACAAAGTTGGTAGGGTATGTGGATTCAAACTACGCAGACTGTGGATTCCAGAAAGTTTACCAGGTGGAGCAATCGGTTGAATGTCAAAGCTTTAGTCCGTGGTGGCTCTTTCCATGACCGAGACAAAATATATGGTAGTGACAGAAGTGTTTAAAGAAGGTGTCTGCCTCAAGGGCATGATAAATTAGTTGAGACTTCAGTAGGAGGCCATGTCGGTTAACTGTGATAGCGAGAGTGCTATCAATTTGATTAAAAATTCTATTTATCACTCACGTACTAAACACATTGATGTTCATTACTACTTTATCCGATAGGTGCTTGAGGAAGGAGGCGTAACATTGAAAAAGATTTACACCAGTATGAATCCTGCAGACTGCTCACCAAGGTCGTTCCTACAGAGAAGTTCAAGTTCTGTGCAACTTCTCTGGGCCTGGCGATGGCGTAAAAGAAGGATGGAGTGTACACGAGAAGCGTTGATTGAAGTTATGATGCGATGCAGAGATAAGAGAAGAGGTCAAGAAGCTACAAGATTGAAGATTGAAGACATGGTGGAGATTGTTGTCAGAAGTCTTAAATCTTCTGATTCTTTTTTCTCTTCACTGCGCTACTCGACCGGTCGAGCGGGCCGCTCGACTAGTCGAGGCCTATTTGACTCAAAGTCCAGCGACCTATGTTTTTTGGTGTTCGGGCTGCTCGACCAATCGAGGGGATGACTCGATCGATCGAGCGGGTTGCTTGACCAGTCGAGGCCCTCCTTCGACTAGTCAAGGTTATGCAGATCTTGCGTAGACTACGTAAATTTGAGGCGGTTTCAAGACTTTTCCAAAGGAGGTGCGTAAGTGGAGTTTCCTAAACTATAAATAGGGGTCCGTAGGACTATTCTAAGGTATTCTATGGCTTCTTAAAGGTATTCTAAAGAGTTCTAGGGTTATTAAAGGGTGTAGCAAGAGTGAGATTTGAGATTGTTCGAATTAGGTAAGTCATCTCTCTTTGTAATTTATGCTTTCATAATGGATTTCTGTCGCTTTGTGCCGTGGTTTTTTTTTTCAAAAGGGTTTTCCACGTTAAATCTTTATGTTCTCTTGTGTGTGCTTGGTGTCATTGGATTGCTATCCTAGATCTATATCTGTGTGATTCCGCAGACCAAATTCCAATAGGTAACACCAAGATAGAGAGAGATAGAGAGAGGCTGAGAGAGAGAGAGAGAGAGAGAGCTAAGTCATCCGAAGACTTCAAATATTTCCTGACTGAGGTTGAGGTCCTGCTTGATTAAGGAGACCAACTTCGGGGAAAAAACAGTCTACAAAAGAAGCTATTGAATTCAAAGAGTAGGGTTAGAATCGGGGATATCCAACCATCCATTTTACATAAAGGAGTATTGGATCTCCCATTTTCCTTCTCATATTTCAAATCAACTTGTATTCCAGTTCACACATCTTAAATACATAAAAAATACACACTCACTTTCTTTGATTTTTTCTTTAGCAACTCTCTCTTTTATCAATTTTCATTTTTTACTTTACTTTGCCTACCCGGGATCTTAAACCCTATGCAATGAGGCTAGGTGTTGTTTTTTTTTTTTCCCCTCTTTAATTTTTGCTGATTAGAGTCTCTAACTCTACGAAGCATGATTAAATGTACCGATGTTGAAATTCTTTTAAATCTCCATAAAAATCGTAAAATCTCATAAAGTAGAGACCACATCATGTGGGCGGAAAAGTATGCCTAAACCCTTTATTTTTCATAATTGAGGCCCTTACTCAGAATTTATGGTCGTAGAGTAACCGTAAGAGTCACTTAAGTTGAGGAATCTTACGATTTCTTGACCTTGAAGCGATTTTACATCTTTTAACTGGTTATAAATTCTAAAAGCTTCATTTAGCTAATAGCAACTCCAAATTAAATGTATTTTTACATCTGAGTTAACTCTACATTCAAATTAAACTAAAACTTGAGCAAAACGAAAAGCAAAAAAAGCAAAGGAAGTAAGGGCATCAACCGCGCTTGTGTGGGGACAGCATTCACACATAAAAAGCTGCCTCTCATTGCATCCGCATTATTGACATCATTGGCATCAGCATTTTGTGTAAGGTATACTTTTATTGCTGTCGGTGTTCTGAATGCTAGCCATATTAACAACATCACCAACTCAATGACGTAGAAATCCCTAAAGCTGCAACATTTCTTAGTATGAGCAATAATATTATTGATTTATCGCTACTCTGTATCGACTGCCAATATCATTAGGTGCTCGATTGTTTTATCCCCCATCCCATTCACATTTCAAGCATCCCTTCCCATTTATTATCCTTCGTCAACCATCCCTCACATCCATAAGCTTCTTTCATGCATTCTAAACCCCCTTACCCATCCACCCCACCCAAGGAAAGTGAGAATGAGGAAGAGAGCTTACCCTATATCCAACCCTAACACTAGCCTCTTGAGTCGACCCAAGTTCAATCCAAGTTACTTGATACGATCATTGTGACATTATCATTTACCCAACTGTTTTCCATCAAGTTTCATTTAGCCATAACATTTGGATAGCGTAACATTTATTTCATCATTCAACACACTTTGTATCAAATTGGCTCGAAAATATGCTCTAAGACTTGCTGATTTGATCAGATCCTGCCCAACAGAAAACCTACCAATTACTTCACCTTTTGTCATGAGCATTGCATATACTTTATTCCTTATCTATTTCATTTTTGATAACTAAATCCAACCCTTGAGAAAAGTAATATCCTGTGAAGTAGAGACCATATATTTGTGTGAGCATAATGGGTGCCTAACACATTACTTCTCTGTAACCACATGTCATTATTTAGAATCTCTTATCACAAAACCAAAGAGTTATTTTAGGGTAGAAAATGTTCGAATTTTCTATTCTAACGTTTTTATAGGGTCAAGCCAACTATAGAGGCAAAGAAATTGATTAGTGGTGATTCTAGTAAAACATAATCAATCACAACTCAAAGCCCTCAAAAGAGGCAACCCGTGGAAAAGTCGTCTCAAGTCAATTTTGGCCAAGGATCTCAGTGTCCACACTATCATAACTAAATTTAAATTTTTTTAAAACTCTTTGTATGGTTTTGTTAACATTCTCACTTTCATGGGAATGTTATAATACCCCCAAACCTTTTCAATAGCACACGGGGTGAGTCACCATAGATTTAAGCAATTCATTCATACAATTATGTCTAAGTTACAATCCAAGAATCATACCAATCAAATGATCTTAACCTTTGAATGAATGGGGCTAATTTATTATAGCAGTTCAATGTTTACAAGCAATAAATCACATTCTTAGAATCATCCAGTTAAAGTATTACCTTAGAATAATAAGAAATATAAAGTGAAATCTATCCCATAGATGTTTCAAGATGCTGATTAGTCTTATTTTGTTTTTTTCTAGTCAATTTTCATTATCCGTTTTTATGACATGGATTGAAAGTCTAAAATCACCAAATTTGCATGAATTTTAAACCTGCTTGGCTAGTTGTACGAATGAATGAATGGTTTGGATTGAGAAATGGTCGCCCTGTGTGACATTTAAAAAGCATCGTATAAAGGTGGGGATGTCATTAGAGGATGTCATTAGAAATACTAGTGTATATTATATAGTCAGTGTTGATGCAAAAATGTGGTTAGTCTTCCCTAGGCCTTCGTGTACCTGTACATAGTGTGGTTCACTCGAGCTTGTATCTGCCACATTTTCGAGATTATATCCTAAAATGATATGGAAAATTTTATGGATGGTTTGGATAAAACCCATACATCACAGTGGCCCCCTCAGAGCCCCTGCGTGTGCCGAAATCGGGACAGGTGGGGTTAGTACCCAATCCGCGTCCGTCCAGGGAATCGCCGTACACTTACTTCCACAAAAATCTCGACCCGCTATGTGCTAAAATGCACCGTATCTCCCTCACTGGTCACTAGTAATAACGTGCGCCACGAGCTTCCCTTCCCATATCTTCTAGTAAACAAAACTCTCCCAATCATCATCATCATCATCATCACGACCAAGATTCATCCAACGGAGGAGAGCAGAGATCTTGGGAGATGGCCGGAACATCAGCGGCTCTCGCGTCCCATCACCATCTGCAGCTCAACTGCTGCTGCTTTCGTCCTCTCCATTCCCAAAGCCGAATCCGGAACTCTCTAAATTTCGGTAACAGACCGGTTTTTCGGGTTTCGGAACTAGAGACGAAGACGAGGAGGAGGAAGAAGAAGAGTATCGTGTGCTTTGCAGCTGTCGAGGGTGAAAAAGAGCAGAATCAGCAGCAGCAGATTTTGGGCGCTGTTGCATCAGCTGTTGAAGAGAGGCCGCCTGGTTAGGGTTTCTGTCAAAATTCTACTTACCTTTTTTTTGGGATTTTTTGTTATTGATGTTTTTGGGTTATTCTGTGAAGTGGGTTTTGCTTGTTTAGGAGCTTTTGATACATAATTTTCTGTTTTGGAGATTTTGTTATTGGTTGCGTTGTTGTTTGATTGCTGTAGAACTCTATTCTTTTTGTTTTCAATGATTTCTTGCATTTGTTTATTCGTTTGTTTTGGATGATGATTCCATGGATTTTGTGATGCTTGAATGTAGAGAATTACCAATAAGAGACAAAATGATTGAGAGGAAGGTTGAGATTGTTTGATTGTGTGCAATGAAGGTTGGTGGTGTCTCTTATGTACGAATATTGATTATGGTTGAAGGCCAGAAAAGTGAATCGGAAAAAGCCCTGAAAGGACTAGAATTGAGGTGATGAGAAGGGATATGAAGGCCTTTTCATTTGATGTGGATAGAGAATTAGAATGATTGGTGAAGAAAAATTCTTAATGTTGACCCCAAATGGTTGGGACAACAATATGATGATGATGACACACATAGACACATGAGAAAGGGGTTGAAGTATCAACATGTGAGGGTTTTGTTGCATGGTGAGCAATGTAGAACATGACGAATGTGGATGCGCATGCGGTGTATCAAGATAAAAAGTGCCAAGGGATAGAGGTGATATTAGAAAAAGAGGATGTTGTTTTGTCCATTTCCTCTATTGCCATTTAGTATAGTTGTTTCCACCAAACTGGTCAAGGTGGGCAAGGTCTTGATTCATGATCGTCACTGATGGTTGCACAATTGCAATTTCTATATTAAAATTGTTGGAAAAGGGGATGGGAAATGGGAGAGAATTTAGGTCATATGGGCTTTAAGTCACATGAGAGTTGCTATCTTTAAGACAGTAATTGTACAATCTACCGTCTAGTCTGTTAATTGCAAATGGGTTGCAACAATTCTACCTGTAGGATAAATTAATGTCATAATGTTGCATAATAACTTCGGCCGAACACAGAAACATGTGTGTTAAAAATGAATGAATGGAAGTATGCAACATTGATGATTAATATTCTCACTTGAGAATGATACTCTAAAGTCCTCTTACGTGGGTATCTGAATGCTCTCTAGAATCTGTGTGAGTATGGAATGCTCTCTAGCCTCTCCAGAATGAATGCTGGAGAATTGAATTTAGAGTATGAGCGCTCTCTACATTTTTAAGTGAGAAAGTGCCCTTTTAATATTCCTTTACATCTCATTAATGCATCTTTTGGGCATGAGTGACACATCATTATACCTTCTTTTTTTTCCAAACTCCTTTTTTTTTTTTTTTTTGAGTGGTAACAAGAATTTTTATTAAAAGCCGCCATCTAAACAACTAGGCAACAAAAAGAATACACGACGCCCATTGCTAGGCCAAACAAGCAAAAAGGGGGGCAAATCTCGCCTCCGGAACATTACAAACCCAATCCCGAACTATCATGGATATTCTCCTAATCACAATGACCTTAGACTTGCGTCTATTGAGAAAGCAACAGTCATTCCTTTCGCCTCAAATGCCCCAAAGAATCAGAATTGACACTAAATGCCACAACACTTTGACATCTTTAGGAGGAGCCCCTCCATGCCAAGCCCAAATCAACCTTTCCATCGAAAGAGGCATGACCCAAGCCATACCAAAAATCTTTAGAAAGAAGTCCCATACCTTTCCATCAAAAGAGCAATGAACAAAGAGGTGATTGACAAATTCCGCATCTGCCATACACTTGATGCAAATAGAGACCGATTCATATAGCAAGGAATAAAAGGATTTCACCGAGAAGCGACCTGACTTGTGCACATGTCCCACTATGGAATCACTTTCCCCAGTGGACGGGGAAAAAAGCCGAAGGCTATGCAACAACTCCTCTTAACTCCCCAATTTCCTCATCCGAGAGATCCCTTCTACAAGGAGGAAGCCACACACCGGAAGAGCCGGAGGAAGAATAACACCTATCCACCGTGATATCCCTATCTATAGCTACATGGGCCACCCTTGAGAAAGTGGTGATAAGAGCATTTCCCCCACCAAATATCTTTCCAAAAGAGAATATGAGACCCATCTCCTAGAGCAAAAGAAACCTCCTAAAAAAAGGAGTTAGCAACGGATTCCACCGCTTTCCAAATCGAAGAAGTATGATAAATCGACGACCTCTTAATCTTCCATCCCCCTAAATCAGTGCCATATTTGCTTGCGATCAGCTCTCTCCATAACCTTCCTTCTTCTGTGGCAAACCACCATAGCCATTTCCCCAAAAAAGCCAAATTCATTAACTCCAAAGCCCTAATTCCCACTCTGCCATTGTTTACCGGCTTTCAGATGTCAAACCACTTGAGAAGATGAAACTTGTGCTTATTCTCAGCTCCCCTCCAAAGAAAATCCCTTCTTAATCTTTCTAGCTTTTCCAAAACCGACTTCAAACATTTGAAGAGAGACAAGAAATAAAGTGGCATGTTGGAGAAGGCTGTTTTAATGAGCGTGATCCGAGTATCCGACCTCCTAAGGACATATGCCAGTTCCTCCAACTTGACAACATTCTTTCAATTCTCTCCACTACCTTATCCCAAAGATGCTTTGGCGGTTTCCTAATGCACAAAGGAAGCCCCATATACTTGGGAGGGAACAATTCCACTTTGCAACCAAACACACGAGCCAAATCCCCCACCCCCTGATTACATAACCTGACATCGAGGATTTTGCTTTTTTCAAGGTTGATCTTCATGCTGGACACCAACTCAAAGCAAGAAATTATCTTATAAAGATTATTGACCTCTTCTTCCACCACATCGTAAAAAAGTAAAGTGCCGTCCACATATTGCAAATGGCCGATCTTCACTCTAGCTTGTTTGACTGCAAATCTAGATATTAGACCTAACTCCTCTCCTTTTATTAACATCTTGCTAAGAGCCTTGGCTACCATCACGAAAAGATAAGGAAAAAGGGGATCTCCTTGTCTCAAGCCCCTGGAAGATTTGAAGAATCCTTTAGGAGATCCATTAACCAAAACAGAGAAAGCCACTGAACCAGCGCACACTTGCATCCAACCCCTCCATTTCTGGCCACAACCAAATCTTTCCAACATGTAATTGAGAAAAGCCCAATCCACATGATCGTGGCCTTCTCCATATCCAACTTGCATACTATGCTTCCCTTGCCGCCTTTTTGTTTTGAGTTGATACACTCATGAGCAATGAGAGCACTATTGAGAATCCGTTTGCCTTGAACAAAAGCGCCTTGATTTTTGGAGATTATGCTTGAAAGGACACTTCAAAAACGTTGGGTAAGAGCTTTGGCCAGAAATTTCCCAACTTTTATGTTTAGTCATTTTGAATTTAAAATCATCTTTTTGTTGCTTTTCATTGCTTCTGTTTGAATTAGCATGCAAAATCTCATGAAATCCAATAAAAAAGTGTCACATGGCATTCAATTACTTTGTAGCCAAGTGTACTGCAACTTGCATCACATGGCATGCTATGGGTCATGTATAAGCGACGTGCGCATGTGATGTGTCAAGGTGAATGCCATTTGTGACATGCATGCAATCAATACAAGTGCCAAGTGGCTTAAGGCATGTGTAAAAAATGCATGCATGCACATGTGTCACCCATACAAGCGCCAAGTGGCTCATGGGCAAGTTGCAAAAAAAAAGAAAACGAAAAAGAAAAACATATATGGAGATTCCATTGTAGAATGTGATCCTAGTTTTATAAGAGTAGTTAGGCTTGTTAATCATTAAACCAACTTATTTGTGATAAAAACCACAAACTCAGATTCCATTGTAGAATGTGAGATTCCACTTCTTAAAAGCCCATGATACCACAACTCCTCAAAGAGTGAAAACCTATATGCTCATGGACTTGGATCCATCATCCTACTTGTAACATCTTCCACATGCTTTCAAAACAATTCTTCAGTACATGCTTAAAGATTACAAAGACTGCAAAGGAGCTTTGGGATGCGCTTGAAAAGAAGTATAAAATAGAAGATGAGGGCAAAAGAAAAGAAAAAAGCCTTGTGAGTATTTTGATTTGAAGACGACGGACGACAAAGCAATATTAGATTAGGTACATGAAATATAATGTAATGACTCCAGTTCTGATAGATAGTGATATGTGTTTGTACACATAAACAACCTTTATAAGAAAATCATGGATGCTTAGAATCACCACAAAGTATGTTGTCATTGTCCCTAATCCTATTTGAAGTACTAAATCTCAGGACGAGATTTTCTTTAAGGGGGGTAGATTGTAACACCCACTACTTTTCAGTAGTGCCGGGTGTTACCATGTAACTTAACATAGTATAGATACTGACCTAGCTTTTGTGAACGTTCACCCACATCTGTCCTAAGTCTAATAATGGTAAGTAATCTCCATCCATTGGTCAAACTATCCACCCATAACTCTTCAAGATGAATTATCAATCCATCAGATCCACTTTTCATCGGGTTTACATCAGTCTATCCTTTGAAAACACACATCAGATTATTTGGCTTCATATTCAACTCACATATCTCACTTAAACATTCTCAAAATCCCTAGGGTTATTGATAGCTAAATATAGGTCAATCCAACCGTTGGGTCATTTGAACGGTTAAGAAGTCGAGATTGGTAATTAGATGTTCATGTGTTGTGGGCCACCAAACTGTTAAAAAATATTTTAAGAATTAAGCACACAATTCATAGGTGTTAATCTACTACAAGAATAGCTCTGTTTAAAAGTAGATTCAACAATTTTAAAACTTTAAATAATAATAATAATAATAATAATAATAATAATGGTAATGATAATGACAATGAGATTGTAATAATGATAATTAATATAATGAACGCGTATTGAGTCATCTAAACCCAAATCCAACAGTTGATTCCTAGCTAAGTGGACCCTTGAACTTTTTAACCATTGATATGAAAATTGAGAACGATCTGACCGTCAGAACTTCGAGAATCGTCAAATGGTGCCATTTAGGCACATAAATCAAGCATTATGGTCCACCTAATCACCTGATTGACCCCACTATTCTTCTAGTACCCTAGCAGGACCCGACAAAACTGATAAATGGACTAGATCCCATTCATATACATCAAGGTGGGTCCCACTGTGTCTGCGTGTGTACATGGTGCACATGTGCATGCAGTGCACTAAAACTGTTAACACGGTCAAACCGTGTTGACCCGAGAATTTTTGAATTCTCTGCTTCAAATCCGGCGCGTCTATAACTTGAATGGGAAACTGCGGTTTGGGTTCGAGCGTGGCCCACTATCACGGCTATTGTGCCGATCCGAACCGTCCATCACGTTCACGACTCAAATATAACCAAAATCTCATGCGTCCCACATGTGGTGGACCGCGTGTATACATACACACACGGACGCAGGAAGAGCTGTGCGTGTGAATATCCTGAAAATGGAAGCCATTTTCTCTCGTTAGCTGGCATCGCACGTGCCTCCTCATCCTTAAATCCTACCCGCACACGTAAGTCAATCTTAGCCCTTCATTCACCCCGCACTCTAGGGCTCCCTTAACAACCAAAGATCCGCCGCAACTAAAAACTAAAGAACCCATGAGTTTTCGTGGCTGTTCATTTGCGTTTTGGGATAAAATCCACACCATCTATACGTATCAGATCAGCAGATCAACCGACCGTAGAGAATCTGCCATTGTCAAAGAGGTCATCTTCCCCGTTAACCATGGATACCCACCATCTTACAATGGATCCCATTTCACAATCAAGATCGTCCATTTGATGGGCCATCGTGTCAAAGGTCCAATCTTAACATTAGATCATGACCATGCGAGAGTTTAGTGGGGTTAGCGTTTAATGACAATGGAGGCATCGAGCTCACGTGCGGATTAGAGTCTGGGCTGTAACTAATCCGGAGATTAGTTACGGATTGTTCTAGAAATGAGGATTAAAGGAGCTATATAAGCTCTCTTTCGTTAGGTCATGGGCGTGTTAAAAAAAATCAGGAAAAATCATAGGGAGAGGGAGAGCGAGTGTTGTTGCCTCCTCGCCGTACCACAGCGAGTTGGGCTGGGTCCCAACTCGGTCCTTATCCTTCAAAAGAGAAGCAGAATGAAAAGGAAAGAAGAAAGAGAGAGAAAAAAGAAAGAGAAGAAAGAGAGAGAGGGCTCGTGCGCCATTCTCCATTGCCGCATCGAGTCAAGTAGGGGCGGGTTGAGTCGCTGCGGGTCAAGTTGCTATTGTGGGCGACTCGCTGTTGAGGCATTGCTCTAGCTGAGTTGACCCGTTGTGCTTTGGCATTGGTCGGGTTTGTCAGGCCGAATAAGGGAAGGAAGAATGAAGGAGAAGGAAATGGAGAGAGAATGGAAGTCGAGTCGGGTTGGGCTGATGCCGAGTCAGGCTGCCTCGACTCAGTTGAGTCACGGTCCGAGTTTGGGCCGAATCCGGGCCAAGTCTGGGCCGATCCCAGACTTGTTCAGGTTGAGAAAAGGGAGAGAAGAGAAGTAGAGAGGATGAGGGAAGAAGAAGAAAGAGAAGGAGGCGGTGGCTGTTTCAGTCCCACTGAGTTGACTCGGTTGGGTCCATCGGGTCCAACTTGAATCTGAGTCATTGTAGAGCAATTGTTGCTTATTGAGCGAGTGGTGATTGGGATGGCCCAATTACTGTTGCTTCCTGATCAACTTGGAAGAAAGGAAAGGAAGAAGTGGAAAAAGGAAGAGATGGAAAAGAAAGAAAAGATAGGGAGATTGGGGAGCCAAGTTAGTGGCTCGCCTGCAACTCAGCTAAGGCATGGTCTGTGCGGAATCAATACTCCACTTCAACTCATCAGGTAATCTTTTGCCCTGGCATGGATTTGATTAATCTTGAGATGTTTTAGATGGGAACTATGATCTAATACGTATAAATGACCCTGATCTAATACATATAGATGGTGTGGATTTTATCCCAAAACGCTGTGGGACCCACCATTTGGATGAACAACCACGAAAACTCGTGGGTTCTTTAGTTTTTAGTTGCGATGGCTCTTTAGTTGCCAAGGGAGCCCTAGAATGCGGGGTGAATGGAGGGCTAGGATTGACTTACGTGTGCGGGTAGGATTTAAGGATGAGGAGGCACGTGCGATGCCAACTAACGAGAGAAAACGACTTCTGTTTTCGGGATATTCGCACGCGTAGCTCTTCCTACGTTTGTGTTTGTGTGTATACACGCGGTCCACCATGGGTGGGACGCATGGGATTTTGGTTATATCTGAGTCGTGAACGTGATGAACGGTTCGGATCGGCACAATAGCCGTGATGGTGGGTCACGCTCGAACCCAAACGACAGTTTCCCATTCAAATTACAGACGTGCGGGATTTGAAGCAGATAATTCAGAAATTCTCCGGTCAACATGGTTTGACCGTGTTGACAGTTTCAGTGCGCTGCATGCGTATGTGCACCGTGTACACATGCAGACACAGTGGGACCCACCCTGATGTATATGAATGGGATCTAGTCCATTCATAAGTTTTGTCGGGTCTTGCTAGGGTACTAGAGGAAGAGTGGGGTCAATCAAGTGATTAGGTGGACCATAATACTTGATTTATGTGCCTAAATGACACCATTTAACGATTCTCGAAGTTCTGAGGGTCAGATCGTTCTCAATTTTCATATCAACGGTTAAAAAGTCCAAGGGTCCACTTAGTTAGGAATCAACTGTTGGATTTGGGTTTAGATGGTTCAATACGCGTTCATTATATTAATTATCATTATTACAATCTCATTATCATTAGTATTATTATTATTATTATTATTTAAAGTTTTAAAATTATTGAGTTTACTTTTAAACAGAGCTATTCTTGTATTAGATTAACACCTATGAGTTGTGTGCTTAATTCTTAAAGTATTTTAACTGTTTAGTGGCCCACAACACATGAACGTCTAATTACCAATCTCGACTTCTTAATCGTTTAAATGACCCAACAGTTGGATTGACTTGTATTTAGCTATCAATAATCCTAGGGATTTTAAGAATGTTTAAGTGAGATATGTGAGTTGAATATGAAGCCAAATAATCTGATGTGTGTTTTCAAAGGATAGACCGATGTAAACCCGATGAACAGTCGATCTGATGGATTGATAATTCATCTTGAAGAGTAATGGGTGGATGGCTTGACCAATGGATGGAGATTACTTACCATTATTAGACTTAGGACAGATGTGGGTGAATGTTCACAAAAGCTAGGTCAGTATTTATACTATGTTAGGTTACATGGTAACACCCGGCACTATTGAAAAGCACGGGGTGTTACATATAAATAGTTATACCTAACCTAATAGTTGAAGGGGCTAACATCGACAAATCTTTCCAAGTTGGTGCAATAATCATAAAATTGCCACCATCAAAGAAAGAGTATCGTAAAAAGCTAAAGCATAAGGAATATGAGATGGGTTTAGTGAAATTCAAAACCAACCTCCGTATTAAAAACTAATCTCACTTTAGAGATAGAAGGAGCAATTGGAGATGGTTTCAAAAGGCCACAATGTTTAATTGTGTCACAATAACCATAGTTGGCCTAGGGTGAGTTGACAACTTAAACTAAAGAATAAAATTAAGAAGGATGAGAAAAACAAGCCAAAGAAAGGAATATGCTTCTTTTGTGGGGTTCCTGGCCACTGTAAAAAGGAATGTCGCACTACAAGGAAAAAAGGGCACTGGTTAATATAGCCGAAGAGAAGTTCGTAGGTGTTGTTTCGGAGGTTCACATGGCGAAGAACAATAAGGGTGGATCAACAATGAGTAGAACTAAACACATTGCACATGATCAAAGCACATTCGCTAGATACAAAAATGGGGGGGAGTGGACATGAACTCTTTATGGTTAATTCATTCTCTGTTAAAGTTGAAGGAAATGGGACTGCGAGTCTCAAACTCACATCCAACAAATTCCTCACCCTAATGGATGTACTCCATGCCCTAACATTAAAAAAAAACTTACTTTCACCTGTAATAATCATCAAACGGGTCTTCAAGATCATCTTCAAATCTGACAAAGTTGTAATAACCAAAAAGGGGCATTCATAGGCATTTATAAGCCTATGATGGAATGTTCCAAATCTAAAATAACTTGTGAGCCTCTTCCTATGACAGGAAGGATGAGACTTTAGGACTAGTTTATAGTGATATATGCAAGTCGCATCGTTTCAAAAAAGGAAAGATATATGCAAGTTATACGGTATAATTGCTAGAGGGGATAAAAGCTATTTTGTTAGCTTTATATATGGTTATTCTAGATATACTTATGTATATCTACTAAGACATAAGGATGAAGCCTTAGAAAAGTTTAAATTCTATGATAAGAAAATAAAAATACGTAGGTCAGAGGAGGAGAATATCTGCCAAATGAATTTAGTAAATTTTGTGAGAACATAGGCATAATACATCAAACACCAATACCTATACTAAACAAAATGGTGTAGCTGAAAGGAATATTTGGGCCTTATTAACAACCGTTGATGCCATATTAATTAATTTGGATGGAAACAATTACATAGTGGGGCGAAGCCCTTATGATTGCATTTTTATATATTAAATAGAATACCTCATATAAAATCAGATAAATGTCCTTATGAATTATGGAGAAATAAGAAACCTAACATCAACTACTTTAAGGTATAGGGTTGTAGAGCCTATGTTAAGGTTCTTGGCCCTAGGATCCTGAAATAGAAAATACGTCCATAGAATATGTCTTTGTAGGATATGCCTTAAATGGTAAAGCCTATAGGTTCCTAGTCGTAGAAGAAAATTGTTGATAAAAACACCATTATAGAATTTAGGAATACAGACTTTTATGAGAATACCTTCTCTTTAAAACTTGTCGTAGCTTCGAGTTCTTCTTGAAGATCGACCTGACCATTCAAACTTTTGGTTTGTAGGAGGAACTAATGTATAACCTATAGAAGATTCTAAGGAGTGAAAGGAAAAGAAAAAAGGAAACTAACAACAACTTATATGTATCTCTACATAGTGGAAGGTATGAGAGAAGCCTTGGCCAATAAACTCATGTTAATAATGAATATAGAAGGTATCCTATTTCGTTTTAAGGAGCTATATCTTCAAGAGATGTTGCATTTTAGAAGGAAATTGCTAATAAGGAAGTGGATTTAATCTTCTAGCAACATGTAACTTACTTGATCTACTAATAGAATATAGACCAATTAATTGTAAATGGATATTTAAAAGGAAGCTAAAAGTATATGGGATGTTAGATACATTTAAGGTAAAATTCGTTCCTAAAGGGTCAATCAGAAAGAATGGATAGATTTCTTTGACACTTGTGCACTTGGGACTAGGATCTCTACTGTTAGAGTGTTAATAGCCTTAACATCCATTTATGATATAGAAGTGCCACCAAATGTATGTAAAAACTGCCTTTTTAAATAATAAAACTTAGATGAGGAAATTTACATGGAACAACCTAAGAGCTTTGTCTTATTAGGGTAAGAACAAAAAGTATTTAAACTCATTAAGTCATTTTATGGATTAAAACAAGCTCCTAAGGTATGACACGAAAAAGTCAATGATGTAATATATCTTATGTGTTTAAAGTTAATGAATCATATACATGCATCTATTATAAGTTCATAGGTAAAAAGGTGTAGTCATATGTCTGCTACAGACAATGTTTCCAGTATCTTGCGATATCACTGATATATCCCACGATATATCTGTTATCTCAGCTGGGCGATATGAAACCCATGTTTAATCTTCATTTTTCATGATATAGTGCAATATATCCCATGATATCACGATATGTCGCGGATATCACTATATATGTGATATATCCACTCCCCCTTTATAAATTCTTAATGTATATATCGATATCAAGGTATTCAAAATCGGTTACGTAACGGCTATTACTTAACGGTAACGGTCATAACCGTTACACGTTACGAGGTCGAAACGGCCGTTACAGCAAAATGGACCGTAATGGCCCCATAATGGTCCGTAACAGCCTCGTAACAGTTTTTTTCAAAAAATAAAAAATGGCCGTAATGGCCGATATGGGGGCTGTTACGGCCCGTATCATATCGGTAATGGTGGCGGCCGTTATGGCCATCGTTACCGTTTTGGAACACCTTCATCGATATCGAGTGTGATATCGAAATGGATAAAAGGAAACCGACGCTGTTTTGTTTGGAAAATCCTAAAAATTTCACGAAAACCAATTTGTTTTTGAAAAAAAACCTCCCAGCACATTCTAAGGTGATGTTGACTAGTCCAATCTAGTTTATTGGAAGACAATCTTTGAAATTTCTTTGAAATTGCGATCAGAAGCTTCTTGGGGCCATATTCTAAAAGGTGCATTTTTTTCTATTTTTTTTTGGATTTGTTTTCTTTTCTTTTGGGGGGTGTTTGGCGCATGGTATTGGGAAGGATTAGGTGGGATGGGATAAAAAAAAAACATAATTATTACATATGGCAGGGGTTGACCCCTGGTACCATGGGATAAGCTTAATTCCATGCTATGTTTGTAACACGGTGGTACATTGAATGGATATACTCACCATCGTTTGAAACTATTGAGAATAACACGTGTTATATCCAAACCGTTCATCTGTTTTGTAATCTCATTTTATGGCATGGGCCTAAAAATGAGGCATATCCAAAACTTGTGTGGCCTCAAATAAGTTTTCAATGGTAGGTATTCAATCCCTGCTGCTTTCTATGGTGGGGTCCACTTGAGCTTTAGATTCACCTGATTTTTTGGCCCATGCTCTAAAATGATCTCGAAAAATGGGTGGACGGTGTGGATATAGCCCATACATCATGGTGGGACCTACACAACTTGCTAACATTGAGTGGAATTGGCACGAGACCTAGTGCAATTCCATCTAATCTAATTCCAAGCTTTTCCATTCTTCCCAAACATGGAGTGGAATTGGCACGGGACCAAATGCAATTCCATCCCACCTAATCCCATCTAATACCATGCGCCAAACGCCCCCTTGGTTTTTATATGTTGTAAATAGTGTCAAATGGTAAGTAATCCATGATTCTTTATGTTTTGTATGAAAAATTATGGATTTGGAGCTTTGATTTCGAGATTTGGGGGAGATGGGCCTAGTTGTAGAAAATTGGGGAAATTTTGAAAATTCGATATTTTTTTTTTCCAAATTGGTTGCAATCTTAGTGACCCAAAACAAAATCAAACATGTATATAACCTGATCTATACATTCTTGCAATTTCAGAAAATATTAATTTTTTAATTAAATAATTATTAAAAAGTTAAAAAATAATTTTTTTTCTAAATCCACAAGTGTATTTCTAGTTTTCTACTCTCTATTTTTTTTTTTTTTTTTGAATGTAATGCTTGTGTTTCCATACATGTCTGCTTACATTTATAAATTTTATGAATTTACTTTAAATATAGTTGCATGAGTTCAGTTAGACAACGCATAGATTAAGACCCTATACATAGGAAACCTATTATATTATGTACACAGTTTTTTTTTTTTTTTTTTTTTTTTTTTTGTGATTTTTAAAAATTTGTAATTGTGTATTGGTGTCTTTTTTAACAACTCCTGAAGTTTCATCGAAAAATTCGACCAATTTCTCAATGTTTCCCCATGTTTCTCAACAACAGAGATAAATTACCCGATACAACTGATATATCCCGTGCGATAACCGATATGTATCCGTATCTCAAGGGTGCAATACATTATGCGATAACAATACGGAAAACATTGGCTACATACATAAATGTTATTAGAGAAGTTAAAAACATCATATCCTCAAACTTCTATATGAAAGACATTGATAACATAGTTGTAACCCTTGGAATTGAAAATTTCTATGAAATGAGGAATTTTAGGAGAGGTCTTAAAAAAAATTTAATCACTACAATGGTAAACCATTAACTTTATGTTATGATTCTAGTGTAAAACTAGGTAAGTATGAAGGTGCGCAAGCCAATTAGAGTATGCCATTGATATAGGGAGACTTATGTGTGCTATATTTTATACTTTACTAGATATGATAAATTCATCAAGTAGATTAAGTAGATACACTAGCAACCCTAGTCAAGACCACTGGAATGTTCTAGAGCCTTTAGGTATCTACAGAGGACTCTAGACTATTTTTAGCATTATGTGAGGGAATTTGTTGTATTGGAAGGATAGAGTATCCAAAAAGGATGCTATACTATTCTTTGCATTATGTGAGGGAATCTGTTGTATTGGAAAGATAAATTGTTGTAGGCTGGAATATAGAGGATGATGGATCCATGTCTATAAGTGATGGATTTTCACTCTTAGAGGTGTTGCACTATCATGGGCTTCTAAGAAGCGGAAATGCATCTTACATTCCACCATTAAGTCTAAGTTTATGGCTTTAACTAGAGTTGTACACGAGTCGAATCGAGTCGAACTTGCATAGCTCAGCTTGGCTCGGCCAGTAGCTAACCTCAGCTCGAACTCAGCTTGGCTCAGTCCTTGAGCCTGCCTGGCCAGCTTGGCTCGGTTCGGTCAGTAGCTCGGGCCAATTCGAGTCGAGTTCAAGCCTGTGCGACATTTTCTCAAACACAGAATGCAAAACAGTAATAACTCTTTACAGGTATTTCATCAAACACTCGGCGAGCAAAATCAAAATCAAGATATGAGCACGGTTTTATAATGTAAAGTTTTTTTTTTTTTTTTTTGTTGTGATTTGTTTTGTATCCATTCCCTCCTCGCCACTAATTGATCTCGCGGAGAATGTACGCACCCCGAAGCAACACTTCGTTGAGTCATTTCATCAAACACTCTACACGCAGCATCAATATCAAAATAACCAAGTCACCGAGCTGATTTGATCCGAGTCAATTCAAGTTGAGGTTTGATCTGAGTTGAGTTGAGCTCGGGCAAGCTCGAACTTGGCTCGAAATTTTTTTCGAGCTCCAAAAACCAGCTCGACTAGGTCCGAATCCAATTTCGAGCCGAGGCGAGTCAAGCTTTTCTGAGTCGAGTCGAGCGAGCTGACCGAGCTAACTTGACTCGTGTACAGCTCTAGCTTTAACGACATGCAGGAACAGAGCAAAATGGGTAATGGATCTTTTAATCGAAATTCCATTATGCGATCAACCTATGCATGCTACTCGCATTCATCGTGATAGTGAGGCAACACTATCAAGAGCATACAACAAAATATATGTAGGTAAATCCATGCATACAAGTATAAGAAATAGCCGTGCAAGATAGTTGCTTACCAACGGTGTAATAGTTTTGATTTATGTCAATGTTGCCAATCCTTTGACGAAAGACCTTGCAATGGATATGGTGTGGAAAACATCAAGAGGGATGCAGTTAAAGCCTATTGAAAAGATCACCCATGATAGGAAATGAACCTAAATTTGCATAGTCTTTGAATTTTAGGTTCAAGGTGGTAAAAACAAGTCATGTGCAGTGATTGTGAACATGCACATAGTACAAAGAGGAGAAATCTATGCTCTGAAATCCATCTTAAATGTAAGTAGTTCATGTGCCGAATCTTAATGAATTTTTTAAGGAAAAATAAGTGAGGAATTGAGAATAGCTTTATGAGAAGGCTTACCTATAGAAGTGTGGCAATGGGTTGGACTTTAACAAGGATTTTTCAAAACGAAATAATTTCCAAAATGTTATCTGATCTTTTATAAAAATAGTATGATTTTGATCATAAATGGGTTGGTTGGTTTAGTGGTTAACATGCTTGGTTTTCTCGCATAGAACTAGGGTTAGAAAATCTTGACAAATGCATCTTCTACACCTTGCTGTGGGCTACTTGACACTTATATGGATGGCACGTGTGTGCCATGTGGCATTCGTCTTGACACATGTACATCTCTTATGTGTGTCCTGTTTGGTGTGCCCATGTGGCGTTCACAATTGGTGCAAGTGGCAGCTACTACACTTAGCTACAAATGATTGAATGCCATGTGACACTAGGTGATTAGATGTTATAAGATTTTCATTTGAATTCAAATGAAAGCAACAGAAAAAAAAGAAGTAATTCTGAATTCAAATGAATAGACATAATGTTTAGTACAGAAGGTTTGATGTGTCACTTCATGTCCAAAAGGTGCCTTGATGAGGTGTAAAGGGATGTCTAAAAGGCACTTCCTCTCTTATAAATAGAGAGGAAATTTCTATTGTAAATTCATTTCTCCAGCCTTAATTCCGAAGACTCTAGAGAGCATTCATACAATCAAGTGAGGTTAATACTTTAGAGTGGCATGCTCAAGCAAGACTACCATGCATATGAGTTGCATGCTTTTATTCATTAAGATTTGGGCACACCTATTTCGACCTGTTAGGTTTTGTCTTTAATAATGGAGTTATTGTGCAGCATTGCAGCTTTAATTTATTCTGGAGACAATTGTTATGGCCCATTGGTAATCTACGGATTCGACTGTAGAGGGTGCAAGGTTATCTTGTGATTCAAAGCTTCGATATTCTAAATTTCCCATTTCCTATCCTCTTTTTTTAAAAAGGTGGAGGATTGAAGGGGTGAGGAAGTTTCTTAGAAAAAAAAGAAGGGGTGAAGAACTCAATGATCTAGATTAAATGAAAGTAATCACAAAGAATTGCACAATCAGAAGGGATTAGAGTACACCATTCTAGGGCAAAGGATGATTCCATGTGAGGATTCTAATTGTTTGAAAATTCCACTTTGTGGGTAGTACATATTAGTTGGGCTAGCATGCATGTAGGAGCATGAGTGTGTTGATGTGTAATCGGTGTTTGTAAACATGGGTTGGTGGACTCCTTTCTGTTTTGTGCAACCATCCACTTTAACATGTACTTGAACTGGCCCCCCATTTATGTGGGTGACTTGTGCTCGATGTTATTTCTGGGCAACTGCCTTGCCATGGCCCAACTTTGCTTGGTTGTCCTCTGGCAGCATGTATAATAGGTGGGTTGGTGTTAGTACTGGTTGGGAACATGTTGGCATTCACATTTTCTCAGTTTGAGTCTCTAACACTGCTAATTTTCAAGAGCCCCACTGTTTGGGATCATGTTGGCATGCAAATTGTGTCAATTTGAGTCTCTAACTTGGCTGATTTCCTAGAGCCCCACTGTTTATCATGCTGGCATGCAAATTGTGTCAATTTGAGTCTCTCACATGGCTGATTTTGAAGAGCCCCATGGTTTGGGACCATGTTGGTATGCCGCTTGTGTCAATTTGAGTCTGACATGGCTGATTTCCAAGAGCCCTGATTTCCAAGAGCCCCAGTAAAAGAGGAAGATTGATGTTCTGTGGGCAGCTGATCATAGAACTTTTGCCAATCCACCTTTTAAAAGCTGACCCCACTTGTTGGTATAAGGCTAAGATGACGATGAATAAATATTGATGTTGAGTTGAGATAGAAGCTTTAGATGGGTTTCTATTTGATGGCTGGAAGCTAAGGTAAGTGGAGGTAGGTTCTGACGGTGACACATCCCCAATTGAATGGTTAAATTCTTTCATCTCGGTGTTTGTGTGGCATGGTTTCTAGATAGAATGTAGATGGATAGAGAGACTAGATTGGCCTTTTAAAAAAAAAAACAAATTATTTTATTTTTTTTATTTTTTATTGTTGCTATGGGGGCAGTTTCCTTTTTGTGGTACCAATCATTTTGTCGACATGAATCTTAAGTTCTAGAAGGTCCTTACAGATGCCTATGAGAGTTTGGATTCACTGTCTTCTGCAATTATGGCATCGGATCTCCGGAATTTGGTCCTCTTTTGGTAGCAATAGGAAGCGATAGTCTTACTGTCCTTTGCTTTCTCATACATAGGATGTGGCTTGACATTCGTCCATTACGGGTTTTCATGAATGTGAAAGAGGTTCAAGAATCAATATTCCTTTTGTAATGGTTAAAAGAGAATCACTTATTTTATCTTTTTCATCCATAAGTTTGAGCAAGGTATTGCTTATGGCCACCGCCATTACCTTATGGCCACCACCATTACCTTTATGATATGGGCTAAACCTGTATCGGCCCCATAATGGACACTTATGGGGCCGTTACAGCCTTTACGGGGGGCATAATGGGCCGTTACGAGTCATTTTGCCCGTAATGTGTAATGGTTTCCACTTAATGGGTCGTTACGAGTCATTTTGCCCGTAACGTGTAATGCTGTATGTGATGATAGTATATCGATCTTAATTCTTCACTGTGTTAAAGGGTGCAAAGGGTGGATACCACATGCTACTAGATTGTTCCCAAATGGTCCAGACTGTTTTGGGCTCCGTGGTCTGGATGGTCCAGATTGCTGGGTGATCGGACTGTCAGTTTCTCAGATACAATTGAGAACCATTTTCAAGATTAGATGTTCTATTTCCAACAGAAAACCTCAGCTGGACCTGAGGACCTGGATGTTATTTTTGGAAAGATTTATAGCCATAGACAGCCAAGACAATCACGAGGTCTAGATCTCAAAAGAATACACATGTGAACAGCATCTAGCATCCTATATATATGGCAGCATTGATTTTGGGAAGTTCCTTCACAATTTGGAGGTGTTTTAATTCACTTCTTTTTCTTCATTCTTAATTCATCCGCAGAACTGTCCCTCAAACTTCCCCAAATTTAGCCCATTCTTAAGACCCAGATGTGTCCACTGTGTAACCACAGTTGTCCATGAAACCTACTCACAAACAGGTTCAAATCTGTCTAATGCCAGTCCATAAAATTTCCCTTTCAGTCTCTTGCGAGACCTATAACTTGTCCAAATCAGCGCACACAAACAGTCCCTAACCTTAGCCTCAAGCCTATTCCCAAACCAGTGTTGTGACTTTTAAGGCCATTGGTGTGATGCCATGGCAGTGGTAGAGCAATGCTACCCATCTATATCTTGATCTATATCTTGTTCACTAGTGTTTTTTTTTTTTTCCCTTCTTTAAATCAGATTCAGATGTAATTGAAGACATTCAAATTTAGGCTTGAAGTGGATTAAGGATAGGAACATTCCGGTGCATCAGGTATCCTGTGTACTCATTTTAAATGGAATGCCTACTTCTCTTCCTGCCTGGGCTGAACTTCCTATACTCTTCCTGGCAAAAAAAATAAATAAATAAATAAATCCTATATTTATGATATCCATAAGAATGAATCCTTCAGGTTTCTGAAATGATGTCAAGAGAATTACTTTGAATCAGACCATTCAATTTGTAGTTGTTCTGAAAATGTCGAGCCATTTCGATTTTTGAATTGTTGGTTGACACCGACAGAAGAAAATCTTTTGAAATGTTTTCAGTACTGGACCTTGGACATATAGCAGTTATGAACATAGTTCTAAAACTCGCTTACTCGACTTGAAACTGGGCAGAGTCAAATTTACTCGGCGAGATTTTGAGCTGTCTCTAGTAAACTTGATCACCAGCTTGACTTGGTCAAAACTTGACAACTCAGCTGACTCTGTACAGCTTGGTGTGATGCAAACTGAGTCAGTCACCCAGTCGCCAACCTTTTAGTTACAAAAGTAAAACGCAGCCCATGGGATTCAAACCCACAACACTGCTGTCGAAAGGGCAACCCTGTTACCAGCATTCCACAAGCTGAAGTTGTGCTTCTACTTTGATATTTTACATATTTAAATTCTCTAATGATTGTAAATATTTACTTCCACTTCTAGAATATTCTTCATTTGTATAATATACCAAGTTAATTTATGACCCATTTGAATCTTTGAGTCAACTTGACCGGCTGGACATTGAGTGGAGTTGAGTTTTTGGATTTTGGAACTATGTTTCTGAGCTTAATCTCTACTTGCCGCCTTCTCACATAACTGAATGCATAACTTATAAAGTTAACTTGACGAAGATTTCAACTTGTAGAGGGAGGGAGGAAGGGATATTTCATTTCCATGCTTCCCTACCTATGTTTTTAGGACCATACTGACTGCCAAAGAACTCGAGTTGATGTAGATTTCATTTCCGTAGTTCCTTACCTTCTGTTATTACGACCATACTGACTGCCAAAGAACTCGAGTTGATGAGATTTCATTTCCATAGTTCCTTACCTCTGTTATTATGACCTCACTGACTGCCAAAGAACTCCATACGTTTTTTTGTCAATACTATTAGGCACGGCAGATAACTCACAAGAAGGCGTTGCAGATAAGTTGCAAGAAGTGGCTTTGCAGAATGGTGAAGAACAGTTAGGAGAGAGTCCTGTCTATAATTTCCTTTATCCAAGTAAAGAACTTCTCCCGGACGATAAGGAGATGAGCATATTTGATCATTTAGAGGAGCTGCGCCAGAGATTATTCGTGTCAGTTTTGGCAGTGGGAGCAACCATGTTGGGCTGCTTTGCTTTTTCTAAAGAATTGGTTATTCTCCTCGAAGCTCCTGTTAGCTCACAGGGGGTTCGCTTTCTACAATTATCCCCTGGGGAGTTCTTCTTTACAACTTTGAAGGTAAAAATACTGGAATGCCTGTCTTGTATTTTTGTAGAAAATCTCTGTACCGCAACTACCTCATCGTACTTTATGGCTTCATATTATTCTCTTCATATGTACCATTGTTTTAAAAGCTAGATCAGATTGGCTAGTTCGAAATGGTTCAAGTGGAAGTGGGAGGTCCAGCAGTCTGATTGGCACTGTAAACTGTTTTACCATTTCTGGTTTGCTGACCCCCCAGCTTGCTAAACGTTTTTGGCGAGGGAGGAAGAGGCTGGGATTCAAATGAGAAACTTTGAAGCTTACATTGATGCAGGACAGCTGACCACTTGCTCTAAAAGCTTGAACTGATAGAGCGTGACAAATCTTTCCCTTTATCTTATAGCCTAGGCCCCACTTCCCATGGGTTAGGTAGTGGGCTGAATCCTCCTCGTGGGCCCCATAGCACATGGGTCTCACCTCACACGAGTCACCCGCCTCACACGGGCCGCCCACCCCTAGTGTGCCGTGCATCCCACAAGCCACCCCACTTGAACCTGGTGTGAAAATGCCCCTGCATTATACTTGCAACAGGAGGATTCTGAATCCTACTCTCGTGTGAAAGGTTGAGGCTGTTTATCATGTGGGGCCCTGCTCTGTATGTTCTATGTCCTGAAAACCAGTCCTTTCCAGTCATCAGGTGGATGACCCATGTGGAAAAAATATGGACCCTCCCCTGGGTTTCCAGGCCATGATACATACATAGCAGGGCCCAACTAATGAAAGGCACAGATCTCACGCACATATGCCACAAGGGTACATGTTAATTTAGGATGGTGATAGTTGGTTTTTTTTTTTTCTTCCTATTAGTAATAGTGGAAATGAAGCAGTTTCCTTATTTAAACATCCAGTCTCCGTACGTGTGGGAATGTGTTTTAAAGAGATTCTTTGAGTGACTATAGCAATGTTTTGCTGCGATGCAGGTATCTGGATACTGTGGGCTTCTTCTGGGGAGCCCAGTCATTCTTTACGAGATCATAGCCTTTGTTGTCCCTGGTCTAACAAGAGATGAAAGAAGGTTCCTAGGGCCAATCGTCTTGGGCTCTTCAGTGCTCTTTTATACTGGTATCTTCTTCTCGTATTCAGTTCTCACTCCGGCGGCCTTGAGTTTCTTTGTTAGCTATGCAGAAGGGGCTGTGGAATCGTTATGGTCAATTGATCAGTACTTTGAATTTGTACTTGTGCTAATGTTCAGCACTGGCTTGTCATTCCAGGTAATGATTATTCACATGGTATATGTCATCTGTTTTTTAGTTTTTTTTAATCATTCCATAATGATAGTGCTCTATGTCATTAGTGCCACTCAAAATTCCCAAAGTGAGGAACTATGGAACATGTTTCTGGCCTTTTCTCTTTAATACAATTGTTATCTTTCCAAAAAAAAAAAACTAACAATATTAAATCAGTTCCATTGCTATTTCATTATCTTTATACTCAATCATTGGCCTATTATTCTGATTATTTAATGAAATTTCATGATATTTGGTGCAACCAAGCGCACCCTTAATTAAAAAGCTAGAAGTATCATGTAGATTACACTACACACTACATAGCTTACGCCACATTTTTCAGAGGGGTGAATGCTATGCTACTTGCTATTCATTATTTAAAACATTAGATATGATAGGCCCATGTTGGAGAGGTGATGGGGATCCAACCTAAAAAGTAATCTAGCTCTATTCCATTCCAAGAATGTTATATGGGAAAAACCTTTTCATAAATTTCCATATTCAAATAGCTTGGAGAGATTGTATCTTCACTTTAGTCACCAGCAATGGGTCAAGCATGGCCTCTATTTCGATGATTGGATGGTCCTGCATCAATTGACTGTGAACCCAAAAATCTCCCCAACAAAGAAATCTTAAACCTTCAATTGGTGGCATGAAAATAGATGGTGAAGAAAAATGAGTGATAGTCCATGATGGGGAGAAGGCCAAAGATTGGAACCTTTTCATCATGGCACCTATGTTGATGAAAATGGATGCTCAGGATCTTCCAACTTAGGAGAGCTTTGGGGCGTAGTCCATCCACTGTGGGGTGCCATAAAGGCTTGTTTGGTGCATGGGCTTAGATGGGATTAGGTGGGATGGAATTGCATTTGGTCCCGTGCAAATTCCATCCGGCATTTGGGGAGTACGGGAAGGGTTGGGATTAGGTGGGATAGAATTGCATTTGGTCCCATGCGGGATTTCCGGTGGATTTTGAAATCCACTACACACATGGGCCCCACATTGATGCATGTGTTTTATCCATGCCGTCCATCCATATACACCCTTTACACTGTGACATTCTAGTTATATTCGTGTACATGTGACCAACATTCATTGTGAATTTGGTTCGTTGATTACAATTCCATGGTCCATCAAACCGGATTTTGCTTAATCCGGTGTTTTTCCCATAGCAAGAATTTTATCCCAACATGGGGATTGGATGGCCCAAATACCATAGTATTTCCAGACATGCAACCATTGTGCAATAATGGTGTTAATCCCATCTAATACAATTCCATACCATTTAATTCCACGGACCAAACGGGCCCTAAGATTGGTGGTCTGGAATCTGGATCACTGAAAAGTGGGCCCTTTTTGTAGTTACTCAGGGCCCCAGGATATGATAGATATCCTCAGCCGAGGATCACACAATTTTGCATCTCGGAATGAGATTGGAAAAAGAAAATGTTGATTATATTAAATCTCGTTAAATTGGTGAAATTGCTGTATCGGGCTTGTTACTTCCGTTTACTCGTGAGGGATTATCTTTATTCTTTGCAGGTTCCAGTCATACAACTTCTATTGGGACAAGTCGGTTTAGTGTCTGGAGACCAAATGCTGTCGATCTGGAGATATGTCGTGGTTGGTGCTGTCGTGGCAGCAGCGATCCTTACACCATCAACTGACCCTCTGACCCAGGTACTGTTGGCGGGGCCTCTGCTGGGTCTGTACTTAGGTGGGGCGTGGACGGTGAAGCTACTAGGCCGTTGAGCAATGCACAACATGCATGGTCGGATTTCATGGGCCAGTTATGTGGTTAATATCATGCATTTTTTTTGTATACCATGAATGTCCTTGACCAACCACATATTGCATGGTCTTTTTGCACAGCCTGTTACAAATACAATGATGATGTACCATATACACAAGAAAGAGCTGAGTCGAAGATTGTTATACTTTTTTTTTTTTCATCAAGAAAGAAGTAATCGCCCCTTAAATCTTATGTAAGAAATGTTATCCTTTTTGTACTGAATTCCACCCCCCTCTCTACTGCATTTGATTATCTTCCTGGGCATCGATTCATGCTGCTGATAAAAGAGAGTGAACATTTGGATTGGATATGATGATTATCATTGTTAATTCATGTAATGGTGTATCTCCAATTTGTAATAATTTGGTAATTATATGGATTAGCTAGGTGGTTTGGGCAGGTGAATCAGTTGCATTTTTTAGGTGAGGTCCAGGTGCTTGGAACAGGTGATTGGGTTGCCCTTTAAGGCAAGGAATGGAGCACCATGCTTTGAAGTATTGTCCAAAATCCTTTACATATTGCCCTATGTATCGGTATTCTCGTGAACGGTACAGCTGTATTGGCCCAATCTCAGTCCCAAACAGCTTGATGCATGGGTGATACAGGATGATACGGGGCCATATGGGCAGTAATGAACAATATGATACCCAATGCGTTTATATAAAACCTTGACTGGGGCATTGCGCTGCATTCAAGTGGGAGGTTTTGGAAAATATCTTTGTTATTTGATCGGATTCCTAAGATGGCTTGGAAGGAATGTATGGTAATTATCATAGGTTGGAGCTGTGTGGGGCCTACCTGTGGTATTTGGAATCCAAACTGGGAATCTGGTGCAATCCCAATAATCATCCCTTTACAAAAGTCAGGTGGGACATGCACCGGGAGCAATGTACAATCACGCTGAACGCATGTTTATTCACTTGTCGCCTACTGATTGTCGAAGACCTGTTTATTCACTTGTTGCTTGCCTAAGTTTTGTAATGGCTTTTTGGTCTGTCCCTTCATCCTGATCAGGGTTGGATGGCATATGCGTAACAGGTGGATTACACGTCTCATGGTGGATGTACCACGCCCAATCCCTGCTTTCTGTTTGGTGTGACCCACCTGAGCTATGGTCAAGCTGGATTTTGGGATCTAAGCCCAACATTAGGGGAGCACTCAGACATCACGGTGGACCTCACACAGCTGGAATACATATTCACGTAGGTGATCATTCGCCAAGATAATTTTAAACAGACTGAATACTTGGTGCCCTGTGATCTTTTGGTGGATCATGAAGGTTTATTGGTTTGTTTCAGGTCAGACCTGGAAGCTGACTCACCATTGTGTTCGGGATTTAAAATGCTGGAAAACAGAATTCCACCTGATGCAGTTTTCATTTCCTGCGCTGCCCCAAATTGCAAAAGGGATCTTTATACTGCAGGAACAGCTGAACGGGCTAGGGTTGGTAGAGCAACATGCCTATTCACATGATGTGTTTGGATGGGGGAGTTCACAAGACCTTATGAACCAACAGGGTTCTGCTATCCATTCTTGTGACAGTGTGAGAAACAGAACCTGGATTGGGTGGGCTTCCATTTTTTCATGTTTATCCATCCCAAATTGTAAGTGAGGTATATACAAGAAGGCCCCAAACATCTCTCACCTGTATCTTGGGTCTTGCATATCGTTTTGAGAGCTGGGCCTTTCACACAGTCAACCAACTTTCAGCTACATGCACACAAACAAAGTCCAAGGGAAGGGGGTTTGCATTCAGGAAATGTCTAGTTTGGTTGAAATGGACAATTCTAACTAGGTAGTATGGCACTCAAGATGCGGGTGGGGTGAGGGGCCATGGAGAGAGGGAGAGAGAAAAGGAGTGGTGGAGGCTACATGCAGGTGCATTCTATAAAGACAGGCTACCCATCCTCATTAGTTCCCTTGTTGTGGCCCACTGGAGTCCCCAATCACCTTAACTTTTTATTAAAATCCTGAAATCAGCCCACCCAACAGATGAATGGATTGAATGTTGCACGGCCATCAAGGTGGGTCCCACTGAGCCTTGTCATATAGTCCATGCTTCCTCGTACAGGCGACACAAAGAAGAGGAAGCAGGTGCAATCTATTCCATCCCTTGTATGGTAAAATTTCAACCATTCCCTGCCAAACTACATTTTTATGACAATTTACCCTCTTAATTAATGTTGTGAAGAGTAATTGCAAGAGCAAAAATGTCCAGAGCTATTGGCATTATGAAGTAATTCCTATATGCCTACAGCAAGGCTTTGAATTTCCAGCACCAGATCAGTATCCGAGCAACCCATTTCGGATTCAAGCTTCCTCAATGAAGTTTCCAAACCTTCACAAGCATGAAAGAAACCTTCCATCGAGCCTCCGATGATCTGAACCTCGGCCTGCAACCTGTTGACTCCACCATATATTTTCCCTGCAGCCGCTTTCATTGTCGAAACCTCTTGTGGTGGGTAAACACACACTCCAAGCTCATCAACTTGATCTCCAATCTCTCGGCAAATCTCCAACAATCTTTCCAAGGGCCCCACAGAATCAAAACTGTTGTTGGGGTGACTCGACTGCTTAACTAAACCTGTGAGAAAGCGGATAAGCTCCTTGATGGCTACAAGCGTGTCTGACACTACAGCAGCAACTGATTGAGCAATTGCCATCTCTTCGGGTGATAGGTCATTACCGAGGTCATCATCCTCGGTTGAACCATCATCATCGTTGGCATCATGGGGCCCAGGTGCCTCACTGGAAGCCTCATCAGGAGTACCGTTGGCAGGGTCAGAGGTAGATGAGGCCATGCCCGGTTTGAGTTCATTCATCTCTCTCAGGACATCCTTCACAGACACTGCAACCTGTGTTATTGCTCGTCCAATGGCTGTGTAGTTTGTGGTGGGGGTTTTCTTGAGGGCGGAACACGCCTCCCAGACAGAACCTGCTAGCTGTGGAATTGATAGCCTCCGATCTGCATCACAAGACTCTGTGTGGAACCCATAGAAAGGGAAAGAGTTAGATGGTTTCAAGGTAAGATATCGACTTGGGCCTAGTTGGCATCGCACCCGCATGAAGTTCCAGTTCACCTCTATATTGAAATTCAAAAACTAAATCATCTCAAAGTTCCACAGGCCAATGTGCTTGTGCAACATTTTCCATTGCTCATCTTCAAGTACCCCGCATGGGCCAATGTGCCACGCGTGCAACATTTGCCACCACTTGTCTTCAAGGACCTCGCATGTGCCAATGAGCCGTGTGCAACATTTGCCACTGCTCATCTTCAAGTAACCCATGTACCAATCTGCCACAGAGTATTTTAAATACAGTGTGTAGCCTAGCATTTCACCCCTCTGAAGCACGAGGCATAAGCTGTACTACTACTGAATTTTAAATTATAATAGGAAAAATAGGAAAATGAATAAATATAAAGATAAAAATATTAATGGAACTGATTTAATATCCACAGAACAGGATTCATGTAGCCAACCCCCAATAATAGGGATAAAGCTTAGATGATGATGATGTTATTTCACTAAAATCATTGAAAACGTTTGCAAATTTTTAGTGAAAATAACAAGATACAAAAAAGTGTTGAAAACATTAATTGATATTCATTTTTCAAATTTTTTTACTGTTTATTTTAAAAAGTGCCACAAGTGACAGTGTGCCTCATATGACAGTGTGACATGTGCCACAATCCATCTTCAAGAGCTCCATGTGCTGCCCTCCTTCTTCAAGTAATATTACCATGGAAATTTTCAACCCCCAATAATAAGGATAAAGCTTAGATGATGATGATGTTATTTCACTAAAATAATTGAAAACGTTTGCAAATTTGTAGTGAAAATAACGAGATACAAAAAAGTGTTGAAAACATTAATTGATTTTCATCTTTCAATTTTTTTACTGTTTATTGAAAAAAACCCACGTGCCACAAGTGACAATGTGCCTCATATGACAGTGTGACATGTGCCACAATCCATCTTCAAGAGCTCCATGTGCTGCCCTCCATCTTCAAGTAATATTTCCATGGAAATTTTCATTTTTCCAAGCAATAGATTTGAAAATGGAGAAAATCTCTTCAGGAAATTAATTACAGATCTGGGAGCCACCTTCTGTTAGAGGTATCACGAAGTGTCCGCATACCAGGGGTTCATCCCATGATGGGGTCCACAAAATCAACACCATAGGTTACCAAAAGGCAGAGCCCAATGTTGCCATTGTTGAGACGAACAAATTGGAAAAAAGAAGAAGTTAAATCTTGATCGGGCATCTTATACTTCTAGATAAATAAACATGACCTTAAAGAACCCTATCTTTATGTCAACGAACAGATTTGCATAAATACTGACGTATATGTATAATGCATGAAGCTATATGCAATGTTGAGAGAGCAAGCATACCTTTGGAGGAGACAGCCTCTTTGAACAACAAAAGGCTGCAATCGACAACTTGCTTCGCCGATGCTCGAATACTGGCACAAAGCGTGGGTCCTGCACCCACCATACTCCCATGGCAAAGCAAAATGAGCCCCTGAAGCAGGTTGAAGTATAATGTCATGTTCTCATCCAGCTCTCTTGCCTTTGGCGCTTCTCCACTCCAAAGCATTCCAGCTGCATCACCAAGAAAAAAGCCCAACAAACAACTTCAAACAACAACTCTATGAAATTGGAATTCCCCATTATCATGCAAGGTTGTTAATGACCTAATTAATCCTGTAGCAATACATATTAATGGATCAAAACATATACGAGTTCATAACATCAACCTGACACAATAATAATAATAATAATAATAAAGAAAGAAATGAGAGATTTCAGCAAGGCTATGTAAATTGAACATTCACACATTGCATTAGTACAAATATTTTAAATAATAATATATTATATTTAACTCTTTCTTGGTGGTTCGCTTGCCAATTTCTCCTCCATGATTCTACTTTTCTCCCTTCGGGGTGTGCATGTAATAGTTGGGCTAGGGATCAAAACTTTGTTGGATCCCATTGCACGTGAATGGTGTCAATGGAAGCATTTGCCACAGCCAGTGCCAAGAGCTGGAATAAAAGAAGCAGATCAATGCATGGTGGGTGGCCAATTGTAAGACCTTTTGCCAGTCTACCACTTAGAAGCTAACCCCATATTGCTGGGAGAAAGGCAATGATGATGCTGATATATCATATTGAGTAGTAGTATTTTGTAATTATTTATATATGAAAGAAGAAAAGACCTAAAAAATCAATTCTTTATACGTAAATCTATTCTTTCAAAACATACAAGAAGAAGAAAGAAACAACACCACCACCACCACCAACAACAACAACAATAACAAATAAAACAACAACAACAATAATTAACTAAAATCTTTTAAAGGGCATCTGGCATGCAGAAACAGACAGAAATCAGCATGGCTCAACTTTTTTCCTTAAAAAAAAAAGGGGCATGCCTTTGTTACAAAGCAGAGAGGTTACGATGCGCTTGCTTTCAGTTGGAACTTCTAGAAAATTGTGTGAAGCTTTTCACTACATGTTCAAGGTACATTTCAAGCACATTTCTAATGCATAATCAATTAATGTTCAAAACAACATCTATGATTTTACTCATGCTCATGCAATTCCCATCATATGGTTAGAAAGTTTTCAGCTTAAGAAATTCTGATTGCACCAAGTGACCAAAGAGACAAAAACAGTGTCTTGGTTTTATTTGGAATATTAGGGTGTTTACGTGAGTAGAACGACATGAGATATGGAAAATAAAGACAATCATAGAGAGCTGTTTCCGAGGTAGGTGGTAAATGAATTTATTTGCAATGGTGGCAGCAGCAACTGTTTATCCAAAGTGGAAAAACGGATGACCACACACTCATGAAAATCAAAAGACATTCTCCTTCGAACCATGGTTTTAAATATCCATCACAACATGGCCACATTGGCCATATCATATCCGTACTGACCCACCCTGATGTGCGCGTGTGTGTGGGTGGGGGATGGGGAATATGGAACCAATAAGGACCACTATGGGGCCATATCAGCCTGTATCATATAAGAAATTGGCATGGCCATACTGATGTTTAAAACCATGCTTCCAAAATACAGATCAATGACCTACTCTCTTCACAAAGAAATAGATCAATGACATGGCAGGGAATGATCTACCCCAATCCCATAGAAGCTAAATCAATCCAGTTTTGCGAACTCTTCCTACGGAGAAATCATAGTTTGAATGATAATTCTTTTGGAACATCTGAAAGTGGAATAATGCTTATATCAAGCAAAAAAAATTTCAAAAACAAGACAAAATCAAAGAGCTATTATGCAATATTCAGCCAGAACAACCACCATTTCATTCACGTCAGTGACTCAGCAATCCATACAGGAACACCCACCTTTCAGCTAGTCCAAACTGTTCATTTGGTGGACCCACCATAGACGGATGATGCACCAAAAATCACCTCCAGAAAACAGTCCCAGCCATTGGATCCATGGACTTCTTCCCATTACGTATAGGACCATGCAGTTATTCTCTTTTTATTTTTTAGAGAAACATTTTGATACTCTGCCAGTGTGATGGATGATACACAGGCACTTAGAAATTACTTACAAATTGCATATATCGAATTCAAGTAATTCAAATTAAATTGTAGAAATTATGGATCCTGGTTCAAATGTATCAGGAACCAAAAATAACACTTATTTGATTATCCAACTATAGGAGTGGCAGACATTTATAGGACATTAAAGATGATAAATATCCAACAGACATATTTCAATACAAAAGTGTTCACAAATCGAAGGTCAGGATTGCTCAACCAATTTTATTTTGAGATTGTGATGTGGCTGCATGTACAATTTAGTCAGTTTAACTTCAGAAAGTATGCCACATATACAATTCCCAAGCACCTGCACATCAAGCATCATACTCAGCAGAGTATCAAATAACTTCCCTATGTTTTTATCCATCCATTTTCAACCCAACAGCTGGATGACTAGGATAGTCCAGAAGATATGTATTTCACAGCATCGCCCATCAGTGTTGAAGCCCGCCAGATGAACAGTCCGGATTGCCAAACACTAGTTCAAGCTGAACATAGTGAATTCCCTCCTATAACCCAAATCATCAAAACATCCAAATCAACTCCATAGACCCCAAGAAACCCAAAATTCCCGTCACCAGATACAATTGTAGAGAAACTTCTCACAACCCAATTGCCCAAATCCCAATCACAGAATCCAAACCCAACGAAAATCCGCCGAACCCAAGAAACCAAAAGCACCCACCATCACATTCAATACAAATAATAAAGAAAATCCCATTAAAATTGAAAAAGAAAAAGAAGGAAAAAAAAAAGCCCAAACAGCTCACCTACGGTTGCTTGTTTTGATATTTCATCCCCCAATTTTGTCACTTGACTCCAATCGACTTTGTGAAGAGAAGAAACTGTGTTTTGATCCAACATCTATACAACAAAAGCAAAAACCATGAAAGAAAGCAAAGGCCCCCAAAAAAAAAACGAAAAAAAAAACTGATATTTACACCCTCACTTTCTGATAAACACGCCATTTGTTTTTTCAAACTTTGGCATTTGGGTGGTACGGAAAGTAGAGAATTTCAAGTACCTGAAAGGTTTCATGGATGATTTGGATGTGAGAATTCAGAGAATCAGTGGGTCTGTCTCTGCTGCCTTTTCGCATTTTCTCAGTCCTTCTGTCTCTCTGCTTCTACCCTTTGTCCGCTCGTTTTTGTGAGGTTCTTATCACGTGACTTATCACGTGACAACATGCATGGAGATCATCGAGTCTGTCGGGCAATGGATCGGGTCGACCCGCTGATCTACTGGCCCGCATACTTCTGAGGCGGGTTCAAGCAATGCGAATTGACAGCGATTCGGGCCCGGCCAGAGATGTGAACCGTTTAAGTAAATGGTTTGGGCTTGGGTTGAACCTTACCTAACGCAACCTGGTCCAAAGGACCCGACCTGGTAGGTGTTTTATCCACACCGTCCATCCATTTTAAGAGATCATTTTTGGGTATGAGCTTAAAAAGGAGGCTGATCTAAGACTGAAGTGGACCACACCATAAGAAGCAACGGTGACAATGATGCCTACCGTTAAAACCTTCGTAGGGCCCACCGTGATGTATATTTGCCATCCAACCTGTTCATAAGGTCACATGGACCTGGATGAAGGGAAAACATAAATGTTAGCTTGATCCAAAACTTCTGTGGCCCCGGGAGTTTTCAACGATAGGTGTTCCATCCCCACTTCTTTCTATGGTGTGGTCCACTTGAGTCTTCGATATGCGTTCATTTTCGGTCCATGTCCTAAAATTATCTATCAAAACCAACGGACAGCATGGATAAAACACATCATCACAGTGGCCCTGAAGAGTACTTGCCAGGACCGTCCAGCTAGGTCCTGGTGGAGGTAGTACCCAATCCACGTATGTGTTAACGAAGCTCATATAAAGGCTACACATGTGCCAACATGGTCCAATGGGTTTGAGATCTAATCAATCCATTCAAAAGAAACCACTATATTGATGCTCTAGTTCAAGAATCAAGTTGATCCCAGGTGGGCCACGTTTTCCAAATAAATGTATGGCTTTGAAAAACTTGGCTGAAGTTTCGTGACTCATTCACCGGTTTCCAATAGTTGGGGCTTGATACAGGTGGTGGATGACTTTATGGATAGGTAGGATAAAAAGAATTTGAGTTGGAAAGTTCAACTTAAGGTAAAAATGACCTAAATGGACACTATAACATGCGGTTTTAAGTGGAAACTTTCTGCTTTTAGTAAGTTTCGATTGTTGTCTAATGTCTTAAATATGTCTATAATTTGGTGTATTGAAAACATCAATAAACTACTTGATCTCATCGAGCAGTTGTCGATCTCATCAACAGCTCGCTTAATCTCCTCGAGAAAATCTCGATTTTTTACCTTTGCTCGTTGGACAAATTTTAGGTACAAATCAATATGATCGAAGGTGGTTTCGATCATATCGATGGGACATCGATGGCACTTGATATGATCGATGCTCCTATTGATCGACTTGCGTAGTGTTGCGGAATTGCGAGTTTTTATTACTTATGTCAGTTTTTAACATATTAAAGGGTTTGTAATTATGGATTAAGGAGAAAGAAATGTGCCTATGGCTTTCGAGGAGCAGATGGAGTTCAAAACTAGGATATTTGTAATATTCGAGGTATATTCTCGATCAGTAAGATCTTTCATCTTTTGTAATATTGATTTCATAGTGGACTCATTGTCGCCTTATGCCATGGTTTTTTTTCTATGAGGGTTTTTTTTTTTTTTTTTTTACATAAAATTTTGTGTTCCGTTATTGCTTGATTTGATTATAACTCGGGATTGTTTCTAGGTGTCCCCCGACTTCAATTACTTTTATTTTTAAGGTTTAAAGAATCTGATTAATCCTATGTGTTTGTTTTAGTCATCTAAGAGTTGTTTGTGACTATTAGTAGGATCAGTTGTCTTTTTATTGTTTTTAGTAATTTTTTTACTAATTTGAAAAAGTGTCATATTTCGAGTTAAATTAGGAATATAAACTTCTTTTTCTAATATAGACAAATCAAATATGTAATATTTAGCACTTCTTCCAATAATATCAAATTTCTCTCTCGTTTTAGATATTTTTCAATTCTCGTGGATTCAAAGGTCTTTAAGAAGAATATGGTGATTTCTCTTCTATCTAACACTATATTAAGGCTCATGTGTTGAGTGGATTAGATTTTATTTAGGAGAAACATACAAAAAGTTAAGACAAGTTGTGGATGGATTGGATCTCACACCTACGTGCCTTTATACTTGGAGAAGCTCAAGAATAAAAGTACTGACGTTATTTATTTATTTATGCACATACTTAGGGGGACCAGGTTGTGCATAGCTTTAGCATCATGGTCCATTCTTAAACCTAAGTTAGGTCATGGACGGTTGGGTTGGAGTAGTCTAGCCTTATGCATTTACAATTAAATGGGTTACGTCAGGTTCAATCACGCTTGATGAATTTGAAGCCAGTGTAGTTGGATTGGGTTGGGTTGGTTAGGCTTGATGAATTTAAGTGGGTCAGTTGGGTCAGAAGGAAATGAGTCATGGATCAGGTTTGAGAAAGAAATTTTGGCCCATTTAATAGATGGGTCAGTCTTGGGCTGACATCGACTCAGTCCAGACTCAGTCCAGACCTGACCCATTAGATGCCTGGTCTCAAGCCTAACTCATAGACGAATGAGTTTTGTACATTGAAGTACCGGATATTGCCACATTGTTCATGACCCATACCGAACACCCAACACGGACCACAAGTACGCCTAATGAGTGGGCCGCCATCGACCACTTGTCCCATTTGCAACCTCAGTTAAGGGTAGGACTGTCATGGACCTTGGTCCCACAGAGGCTGGTCTTGGGTTGCGTATCAGGTCTGTGGCATTAGGTTTGCAGGTTCCCATTTCAGAGCCCAAGAGGCAAATGGACTGGGCTTAGCAGTTCCAAGCAATCCAACCTCCGGCTCCTCTTCCCTTGAATGTGGACCATTGCTGCATTTTTCCCCAATAACCTTTCTGTAGCCCTCTAATCGTAGAGCATTGAGCAGATTGGGCACAATCCATGCGTCGAGAGGCCAATTAGATTAACGGTCTCGATCACTGAATCATGGACCCCACTTGGTGGACCATGATCCAAAAAACTGGACCATAATCCATCATATTTGTCTACTGCTGCAGATTTCAGATTACTGTAAGAATTTTGGGCAATGGGTCGTCAGGGATCACACTCAGTTTTAGATTTACCTGATGGATGGACAATATAACACATTGACGAATTTACATTCACGCATATCTAAGGCAAAAGTCCCATTTTACTCCCAACTATGTAGTAATAATAATCATTAGTCATTCACAACACATTACGGCTATAATAGCTAATCCAAACATGCCTTCAAGCTACGCATGTACTATAAGTGTCACTGTCCATCTTCAAGCATTGTAAATGTGCCACATTAGTCTCATTCTTTTAAAGATCTAGTTTCTCTTTAAGCAATGGTCAAAGAATTAGATTTTGGGTTTATTCTTGGGTTGGGAATAATCGTCCTATTAACGACTACCCAGATCTTACAGCAATAAGTATTGATATTGATATCTCAGTTGTGATCTCCTCATTTTAGGAGAATATTATGGGGTAGCAAGGTCGAAACTTGAAAGCCTAAATGATCTTTTGGCTAGATTACAAGGCATTTCGACCTCAGTTGATGAGGGCTATACGCCTGCGTGGAGACTATAAGCTTCGGGGACCTTTTTGGTGCGCTCCTATAATTTTCTCATTCAATGGACAGCCTTAGAAGACTATAGTCCTATAATTTTCTCGTTCAATCGACAGCCTTAGAAGATTATAGTCCCACAAATAAAGTTTTTTTTTCACAGGCATTCACACACCCACACATGTCAATGCACTCACACCACAATGGGTGCTTGAACCTATGACCTCATGTTGAAACTCTTGTGAGTCTACCACTCACACCACAATGGGTACTCGAACCCATGATCTCATGTTGAAACTCCTGTGAGTCTACCACTGAGCCAGAGGGTCACAGGCTCGAACAAGTGAAGCTTGGTTCTAGGAAGGTCCCCCTAAAATAATTGCATTCTCTTGGCTCATTGGTAGGGGTTGAGTCCTCACAGTCAGCAACTTGTGCAAGAGAGGCCTCATTCTTCTTAAAGCATGCTTTTTATATCTCCAAAGTGCCAAAACAATCGATCACTTGTTCTTGCATTGCCCCTTTTCAGCAAGTGTTTGGAGTGGCATCTCACTCTTGCTAATATTCAGTGGGTGATGCCTAGGTCGATCAATGTTCTCATCCATTCCCAGCACGCGCCTGATGGAGGAAGACTGGGAAGAAGAAATGTGGGCATTTCTTCTTAGCCACCCTTTGGGCTACCTGGGGAGAAAGAAACGGCGGACGCTTCCACAACAAAGGCATATCGGTGGTGGCCGGAGTCTTCAATAGGGTTTTTCTTCATTTTAGGTTATCTTTTTCTGGCGTCTTAGCCTCAACTTTGTAGTTGGTTGTGTTGTTGTATGCGTAATTTTGTTTCTTTTCACTAATTTTCTCCAGTGGTTCAGTTTTTCTGAATTCTATTAGGTTTTTTTTTTTTTTTTCCTTCCTCCTCTTGTTATTCTCTTTTCTTTGCCTATGGCTCAGTAAGCTGAGAACCCTTCAAATTCGCATTTGCCAAATAGTACATGCAATAAGTGTAGCATGTGCCAACATATATCATCAAACACCACGTAAGCCACGTGCTATCATAGATCTGTAAGCTGTCATCATGTGCAACATATGACACTTACCACACCTGCTAAAATTTCAATGTGTAAGTGTACCACATGTGATAGTCCTTACTTCAAGTGCTTTACAAACATCACGAGAACAATTAGACTAGGACAACATTTGTCAAACAAACAAGCTTGCTTAGATAGGCTGTGTAGGATTGAACTTTGTTGCTACCAAATGGCCCCATATTGCTCAAAGAGTTATAAAGAGGAAAATCTCATCAATGAATCTGTAAGTTTTAGAAGTCTATTGGTAAAAAATCTACCCAATACATCAAAATTTCCTTAAGAGGGTGTTTGATTTTTTGGGGCGTTTGCATCGTAAGTTACTTAAGATAGGCTACTTATACTTCAAGTAGCTTATCTTGGTTTCTACTTATTAAGCTGAAGTGATTAACTTTAAAAAAAAGTTACTTATAATTGATCTTAAACCAAACTTATCTCAATTAAGTTGCTTATGTATTGCTGTAAGTAGAAAAAGTAACTTATTCGGTGGTATCCAAACGGGCCCTTCATATCACATGCACATAGGCTTGCATTGTCATGAATACACGGCCACAGGGACGGATACACAACATCATTATATATTTCTGCATTGCCAACCCGCAAACTCAAAATTGGTGTCAAGATATTAGCTGAAACAAATAAGCTACTCCCATTACACCGAATTCCTTACGAAGATTCGGAGCCGAGAAAGCTCACTTTAGTATTCCATTGTCTATCTGCAATCTCTGCACAAATACTCGTGCCCTTGCCTTGTCCGCCTGCAATATCCAACGAAAAAATCAACATGCATACAAAGCAAAATCACCTAGTAAAATCATCAAGTTCAATTTACCATAGTTCAAAACTCGAAAGCTCAAAGGAACTCGAGGTCCAGCCAGGCTGGGTTGACTCGAAGACTCGATCGAGTCTTACTTGTCTCAACTGGATAATTGTTAATTAAATGAAGATGATAGTGATAATATTCAATGCTTCTAATCCTGATAAATAAAATAAAATAAGCCAAAATAAAACAATAGTTGTATATGTGTACTCAAACTGGTTAAAAAAGCCTTGGGTATCTGGAGGGGGTTTAGGGTTTTGACTCCCTCACCCTTTCACATCACATTTTTCATTTAAAAAATAAAAGACAAAAAAAAAACTTTTATCCACGTAAGTTGGTTTGAGTCATTACAAGTCATGTCAACTCAACAGAGTCTGCAAGTGGGGACTCGATGAGTTGCTCGAATTCTCACTGAGTCAAGTTGACTCAGTTGAGTTTCAATCGATTCGGCAAGTCTATGCATTTTAGTAATGAATTTTAAAGCAGGTTTTGATCTTGAATTCTATATAAGAGTCCGATTGTGATCCAGAGTCTTCGTTCTAGTCATCTAAGGGTTGTTTATGAGTTTTGGTAGGATTAGGCATCTTTTTACTATTTTTGGGAAAATATCCTATTTCAAATCAAATTAAGGTCTAGGGTTTATTTTGGTTATATAAGCACATCAAGTATGTTGTAATCAGCACTTTATTCAATAATATCTTTTATAATTCTGTTTTTAGATATTTCTCTCTCCTTGTAAATTCATGGCTATTTTTTAGATGAACAAGGTGATCTCTTCTCTTCATCCATGCACTTGTAACGTTAATCACCAAAAGTAGGCTCTGACCGAACAGTCGCACCAAACATAATACACCGTTTGGATAAGCCAAGCATTATTTAATTCATCCTTGTGTAACGATACGCAATTTGAGTAGTGTATGCTTGAACTGAAAACATGAGCTACAATGCATGAACACAAACCTGTTGTTGCCAATTTGTAAAGCCTGTAATGAAAGAGAGAAGCACCGACTGTACAGCTGATCCGCCCACTATCCCCATCCAAAGGCCCCTTCCTTTCAAATTAAAGAGAAAGCCCAAGATGCTAGCAACTGGAATTCCAACAAGATAGAATGCTCCGAGGTTTACGTAGGCACCTATATGCTGCCATCCGCACCCTCTAGCAACACCTGAAAAATGTAAAAGAGAACCGTCTGATGAGAAATAGTAACTAAGATGACAAAAACAAGGAAAGACACTAGGAAACATTGAGTTCCCTATAGCTTGTTTAGGCGAGTTTGGATGTTCAATTGAATTGAATCGCAATAATTTTCTTAAAAGAAGAGTAAACGATGTAAATGGAATTAGCCCAACTCATAAATAATGAGAGACTGGCTCCCAAATTGTAATTAATCTTGTTTCAGATCCAACTTGAAACGCGTGGTATTGCAATGGGGCGTGCTCCAGTGGTACCAGTACCAGCATAGCCTTACGGTGATACCAGCCAGATATGGGGACCACGTGTTACATTCACACCATCCAATCCATCAGATGCATCACCTCAAGAAACCCCCAAGGCCTAATACTCGGTTCATCAGATGCATCACCTCAAGAACCCCCCAAGGCCTAATACTCAGTACTGATCTAAAACTAAGTGGGCCACAGGAAAAGAAAAAAGCTGAGAGGAGCCACCCACCCTTGAATTTAACAAGTGCACACCCTAGCCCAATACTTTGATCAACCTTATAATGAATAATGAATTGTATTTCAGTTTGATTGAGCATCCAAACATGCCATTAGAGAAAGCAAATAGAAATGGATGGTGAGATGATAACCTGAGAGGACCCCTTGTAGGCTATCAGTGATGACCGACAGGCAGATCAGAGGCACCATTCTCCTAACATAATCTATGACTTCCTTCTCGTTGCTGTAAGCATAACCCAGAATGAAGCGGATGGAGAAAAGGGTTGTGCTGACTATCGCTGTCTCCAGGACTGCCACACACATCACAACACACACGGCTAAGCGGGCTGCCTCCGGTTTTCCAGCTCCTAATTCATTAGAAACTCGTGTGCTGTAAGACAACAAACAGATCCAAATTAACACACATGCAATACTTGCACAGTAAAAGACATACATTGATGCATGAAAGGCTCAGAATTAGAGCAAACCTGGCAGCAGCACCGAACCCGTATGGTATCGTGTAGAGCAATGAGATGGTGGTGAGGCTGTTCATGAAGAATGAAACAGATTAGACTAGACTATAAGGTCCTTTGATAACATTATCTGACTCAATCAAATTCCGCCCCATTATAATTTTCGATGGCTGATATTCTACAGGCGACCATCCAATACAGGTAAGTGAATCCACAATGTCCAAATCATAGTCCCATTGTGGGTGGAGAATACCCCACTCATCTGATCAGATGATCTCAACCATCTCATATATTTATTTTGAACTTGGACAAATGACCATTTTATGGCCACCAATTGGATGATTAGGATCATCAAATGAGTGTAATCTCAAGATAGGCCCATCGATAATGACGGCCATGGTTTGGATGGTCATCTCGACTGACATACATGTATGCCACAGACATAAGAAATGGCGGAAAATTGACACACTAGCTTATCATTTTTCTATTATTAAGTGCATGTTTGGTCACACCAAATTAGACTCGTTATTCATTAACCATGAAATTTCATGAATATGGAGCAACCAAATACGCTCAAATAAATAAATGAAATAAAATAAAAAATCCCAACTATTGAACATAGAAATGCAGCTATATCCATACCATATTGAAAGAACTGAAGTTTCTAGCTCTGGATTGGGTAGAAGCCCAGACAACAAGATAAGCAGTTCAAATGACCACCATTCAAGACTAAAATCATCGACAGAGAAAAACATCAATAAGAAGAGGCGAAAAACAAACAATGTTTCCAAATCACAAAAACCATAAAGGTAGAGGAAAGACGGACGAAATTACCATATCATCACTGCGGACGGAATCGCGAGTCGGAAGAACTCATCAAGCCCTCGAAACAATTCCTTCGAGAGTGGGGCGCGGGTCTTCTTACAAGACGGAGAGTACTTCACATACAATCCGAGGATGATCACATTCAACCAATACGATATACTGATCGCCAATGCAGCCCCGACACTTCCCAACCCAGATTTAAATACTAAGACCCAGGATAGAGGAATATGAAAACACAGAATTGCCAAAGTGGTTAGGAGCATTGGAAGAATCAAGCTCTGAGATTGAAGGAATCTTATTAGCGAATGAAGAACTGCGTAAGCGTATAGCGCGGGGATCATCCACATTGCATACTTCCCTGCTTCGTATGAGATTAGAGGATCTTGGCCAATGAAAATTAGGATCTTTCCCATGAAAACCCATAAGAGAGAGAGCGGTAGAGCGACCAAGAGGAGGGCGAATACAGCTCTTTGAGTGTGAATTCCAAGCTTTTGATATTGCTGGGCTCCGTACGCTTGCCCGCATAGAGTTTCCAATGCACTTGCCATTCCCATCTGCCGCAACGTACAAATTTCAATCAATCAGGCAGTGATCACAAAAGCATTTTATTTCGATGATCAAATATATTTTTTAGAACTTGTTTTCTGACCCTTCTTATGAATCCTGACAAAGGAATGGAGTTATAGGATTCTCGTGGCGGACCTCAATTAGTTAGGACAAAACTTAGATGATGACCATGATGATTATTTGTTTTCTAGGCCCATATGCACTATCTCCACATTAACTGTTACATGCGATATATGTGGGATATCTGAACCATGCATAAGGTGGGACTTTCCTCTGGTCTATCATCAGGTGAAACACCCTGATATGGAAAGAATGGAAATTTCAAGAAAATGTGTGCATGGTCCATGACTAATGTACAATGTGTCCCACCTAATGAACAGAGTGACATGGTTCTTGTGCATGTTCATCTTCATGGGCTGTGTATGGACAAGGGTGAAATTGCGTCGGTTGTCTAACACAACACCACTCTATGCGGAAGCTTATGGATGTTCGATTATGGCTAAGTCGGGGTGGGGTGGGGGCAATTAACACTTAGGCTTCCAAGCGAAGTGGGTCCAAGTACATAACCTACAATGATACAATTATATGAGCAACTAGTTTATGTGAGATAGATATATCAAGTGAGTGCAATTGAATTAAACACTAAGTATACAATCTATTCATGCATTCATATAGAACAATTCAACTCACAAGCATAAATAGAATATGCATAAATCACAATCGCAAACGCAAGGATATAAAATGGTTCAGCTAATTGCCTACTCCACTCTCGGCTGACGCACTCTCCTCGAGTGTACTAGATTTCACTATCGTGGAGGTTTCCAATAGGTTCACTTTTAACATTTACAATGGTTTTACAGGTTCGTCACAAACCTACACATACACACCTATGTCGGCGACGGTCTTATACAAAAACCTACACGTACTCACCCGTGTTGGTGGAACACGTTTGCACCCATGTTGGTGGCTCCCGCAGAGACTTAATTGGTTTTCTATCGGCTAACCAAGAACCACTACGGTCTTAATCCAAGAACTTACACATACTCCCGTCGGAAGCCCTCATGGAGACTAACACGTACGCACCCATGTCCGGTGGTGGTCCTACACAAGAACCTATGTATACTACCGTTGGAGACGGTCATACACAAGGATCTAACTGAGTTTGGATCTCAAACTCAATGGACTCTAAAACAACAACCTTGTTTGATTAAGCCATGTTAATGTGCCTTCTTAAGATGCATCATTTCTTCTTGAATATAGGTACCAGTGTAGCTGTATGGTTAACCAAGAAGTACTTTTGTTTCGTGAGTCGACTATTAGATTGATAAATAAATATTGGACAGTTAAAAATGAGAAATATCCAATGGTGTTATTTCAAAACACATTTGTCCATGAATCGGAGGTTAGGATTATTTAACCTATCCAATTCTTAGAACATAACTTAGCTACAGTGAATTACACAATTTGGTTGAATTTGAATCAATATTCTATCACATGTACCATTTTAAGTGTCTGTGTACCAGGCGTCATACGCAACTAGAGTATCAAATAACTCCTTGACTTTGTATTACTGGACTGCAAAAGACTAGAAATTTTTATTATTGGCATTGATAATGTTGTTGATGTCTTAAATATGTAAACAACAGGGTCTGTCGATGCCATTGAGCAGATGTCAATGCCATCGAGCATATATATGTTGATGCCATGGAAAAATTTGGAAAATCTATGTTTTGGGATTTTACTCGATGCCATCGGAAAAATCCGAAAAATCCATGTTTTGTTGTTGGAACATTTTGGGGTTTTGCTCGATGTCATCAAAGGTGTTCGATGCCATCGACAGATCATCGATGCCATCGAAGGCTCATCGAGAGCGCGCGCAGAATTGCATAAGTGCGGGATTTATTTCCTATTCCAATTGTGATACTATGTGATGCTATATATATCGGGTGTAATCGGGATTTGGGATGCAAGAGAGGTGTTCTAGGTTTTCTAAATTTGTTCTCAAGGGTTTCAAGGGTATAACTTAGACTTGTGGTGTAGATTCGAAGCTTGTTCGAATTGGTAATCTCTATCTCTTGTAATATCTGCTTTCATAGTGCATTATTGTCGCTTTGTGCTGTAGTTTTTTTTTTCCGAAAGAGTTTTCTCACAAAAAATTCGGATTGTTTGTGTTTGGACTTTGTTGTATGATTGGGAGTACTTTGCTTGATCTCTGTGTGCTTCTTCGTTTGCCCGTGAAAAACAACTCACCATTCATTCAAAAATAAATAAATTAGAGTAATGAAAGCTGCAAGCAATTCGCTCTCAATTGATGACATGTGTCCTGTCCACATTTAATTCTCATCAACCCAACGATTATTTTTATTACCTTTGTTGATGACAGACCACATTGAATTCCCATCGACCAAAGATTATTTTCACTTTTAGCCATCCAATAAATGGCCATCAATCTAGTGCTCGGATATTGAAATCAGAGTAATATTTGGTTGATGATAGATCTAAACTACTGCCCATAGTTATGGATGGGCTACTTTGAATAACTTGTATTGCGTTTGCGTGTATGCAATTTCCAAGTAATCTGCCTGCATATCATCGATCACACTATGCCAGAGTATTAGAATATTTGTCAGTGCAAAATTACCCACACATCTAACATGGTACTAATGCTGCACAAAGGGCATGCATGGGATGGATCTGAGCTGTTCGCCCTTGACATGTAGCTATATTGAATAGTCAAAGCGGTTTGTAATGGGAGCCGATTAGGTGCACCCTGGCCTCACCCAAGATAGTGAGGCCCTTACTGTGGGCCCACCTTGGTGCATGTATTCTACATCCCCACCATCCATCCGTTTCGCTAGGTCATTTGTGACTAAGTCGGGGCGCACTTGAAAATATGCGCCAGTTAAAAGCAATTAACACTTAGGCTTCCAAGCGAAGTGGGTCCAATTACATAACCTACAATAATACAATTATATGAGCAACTAGTTTATGTGAGATAGATATATCAAGTGTGTGCAATTGAATTAAACACTAAGTATACAATCTATTCATGCATTCATATATAACAATTTAACTTACAAGCATAAATAGAATATGCATAAATCACAATCGCAAACGCAAGGATATAAAATGGTTCGGCTAATTGTCTACTCCACTCCCGGCTGACGCACTCTCCTCAAGTGTACTGGATTTCACTGTCGTGGAGGTTTGCAATAGGTTCACTTTTAACATTTACAATGGTTTTACAGGTTCGCCGCAAACCTACACATATACACCTGTGTCGGCGACGGTCTTATACAAAAACCTACACGTACTCACCCGTGTTGGTGGAACATGTTTGCACCCATGTTGGTGGCTCCCACAGAAACTTAATTGGTTTTCTATCAGCTAACCAAGAACCACTACGGTCCTAATCCAAGAACTTACACATACTCCCATCGGAGGCTCCCATGGAGACTAACACGTACGCACCCATGTCCGATGGTAGTCTTACACAAGAACCTATGTATACTACTAGTGGAGACGGACCTACACAAGGATCTAAATGTGTTTGGATCTCAAACTCAATGGACTCTAAAACAACAACCTTGTTTGATTGAGCCATGTTAATGTGCCTTCTTAAGATGCGTCTTCTCTTCTTGAATATAGGTATCAGTTTAGCTGTATGGTTAACCAAGAAGTACTTTTGTTTAGTGAGTCAACTATTAGATTGATAAATAAATATTGGACAGTTAAAAATGAGAAATATTCAATGGTGTTATTTCAAAACACATTTGTCCATGAATCGGAGGTTAGGATTATTTAACCTATCCAATTCTTAGAACATAACTTAGCTACAGTGAATTACACAATTTGGTTGAATTTGAATCAATATTCTGTCACATGTACCATTTTAAGTGTCTGTGTACCAGGTGTCATACGCAATTAGAGTATCAAATAACTCCTTGACTTTGTATTATTGGACTGCAAAAGACTAGAAATTTTTATTATTGGCATTGATAATGTTGTTGATGTCTTAAATATGTAAACAACAGGGTTTGTCGCTGCCATTGACAGACCACTCAATGCCATCAAGCAGATGTCAATGCCATCGAGCATATATATGTTGATGCCATCGGAAAAATCTAGAAAATCTATGTTTTGGGATTTTACTCAATGCCATCGGAAAAATCCGAAAAATCCATGTTTTGTTGTTGGAACGTTTTGGGGTTTTGCTCAATGTCATCGAAGGTGTTCGATGCCATCGACAGATCATCAATGCCATCGAAGTCCCATCGAGAGCGTGCGCAGAATTGCATAAGTGCGGGATTTATTTCCTATTCCGATTGTCATACTATGTGATGTTATACATATCGGGTGTAATCGGGATTTGGGATGCAAGAGAGGTGTTCTAGGTTTTCTAAATTTGTTCTCAAGGGTTTCAAGGGTATAACTTAGGCTTGTGGTGTAGATTCGAAGCTTGTTCGAATTGGTAATCTCTATCTCTTGTAATATTTGCTTTCATAGTGCATTATTGTCGCTTTGTGCTGTGGTTTTTTTTTTTTCCGAAAGAGTTTTCCTACAAAAAATTCGGATTGTTTGTGTTTGGACTTGGTTGTAGATTGGTAGTACTTTGCTTGATCTATTTCTATGTGCTTCTTCGTTTGCCTGTGAAAAACAACTCACCATTTATTAAAAAATAAAAATAAAAATAGAGTAATGAAAGCTACAAGCAATTCGCTCTCTATTGATGATACGTGTCCTGTCTACATTTAATTCTCATCAACCCAACGATTATTTTTATTACCACTGTTGATGACAGACCACATTGAATTCCCATCGACCAAAGATTATTTTCATTTTTAGCCATCCAATAAATGGCCATCAATCTAGTGCTCGGATATTGAAATCAGAGTAATATTTGGCTGATGATAGATCTAAACTACTGCCCATAGTTTTGGATAGGCCACTTTGAATAACTTGTATTGCGTTTGCGTGTATGCAATTTCCAAGTAATCTGCTTGCATATCATCAATCACACATCTAACATGGTACTAATGCCGCACAAAGGGCATGCATGGGATGGATCTGAGTTGTTCGCCCTTAACATGTAGATGTAGCTATATTGAATAGTCAGAGCGTTTTGTAATGGGAGCCGATTACGTGCACCCTGGCCTCACCTAAGACAGTGAGGCCCTTACCGTGGCCCACCTTGGTGTATGTATTCTACATCCCTACCATCCATCCGTTTCGCTAGGTCATTTGTGATTGAGCCGAAAAATGACCAGATTCAAATCTCAGGTGGACCATACTATAGGAAATAGTGGTGATAGAATGCTCCACCATTAAAAAATTGCTAGGGCCAATCATAATGTTTATTTGCCATACAACCTGATGATAAGGTCATACAAACTTGGATGGAGGGAAAAGAAATCATCTTGATCTAAAAATTTTGTGCCCCACAAAAAGTTTTTAATGGTCATTCATCATTGTTTCCTATAGTATGGTCTACTTGAGATTTGGATCTACTTGCCCTAAAATGATCTGAAAAAACAAATGGACAGCGTGGATATGGAATATATACATCAAGGTGGGCCCCACGGTAATCTCCGCACCAATTCCGCTCCCATTTTGTGAATGGTGAACAATCCATGATAGGGTCCCCTAGATGGAAGGGTTCTCATGCACAAACACCTACAAACGCAAAGTGGGCTCCACCGTATTCCATCTACCCTTTCTCATAACCATCAATTTTTACCTCCTGGTGGAGCCCAACATGACAAATACACGGTGGGTCCCATCTCATGAATGCACTCGATGACGCATTTAGACCACTCACTATTTTGCTTTTTAACATCCATCTAAGCCCATTAATTGGACGGCCATAATTTCTAACTTTACATATTGTTCTCCTTCTACATGGGACCCACAATTTGGACAGTCTAGATCGCTGCACATCACTGCTGCGTGTGTGAGTAGCTGGTCTTAGATCGCTGCACACGTACTTCCAAAGGAAAAGGAATTACCGCGCGCGAATATCGCGGCGCGAATCGCGGTAGACTTTTCAAAACCCGTGGGATTATTTAATACTCTGGCAGTCTATGACGCCTGATACGCAGGCTCTCCGAAATTATAAATGTGGCATATATTAACTAAAATTAAACCGACTAAACAGTGGAAGCCGCTATCTTTTACTTACGGTGCAAAATCCAGACAGGTGGAATAATCCTAACCTCTGATTGGGGGACACTTGATTGTTGAAAGAAGACTATTGGATATCATACATGCTTAATCGTCTGAAACATGCCCACCAATCCGATGGTTCAATTTAAATTGCATATGTGCCACGTATGCAATTCTCAACTAATTCCTAAGTGGCAGCATATCATCAACCACGCACTGCCAGAGTATCAATTTTAACCATCTGCATTCGAAATTACAGAAATACCCTCGAGAAACGCTGCTAACGACTTTTTGACGGCCCATCCATCCGTCTTGGTCTTCCTAAAACGTATGTCTCACGTTTTTGATATGTGGTGGAAAACGGCTCCCTTCAATGTGGGCCCACAAGACCAACATCCCCCCTAGGCCCAAATGACAGAAGTGCGGTGGAGCGTGAAGGCGACTCGCGCGAGGAAATCTGTTCCCTTTACACGCGCCGACCAGCGTGGTTCCAGAACCGTCATCCATCCGATTTCGTCATTCAATGACTTGGCGAGAAAAGCTAAGATAGCCAGCGGATTGCGTGATGACCCTGCCACCACCGACCTCCGTGATGGCAGCACTCTGTGGGGCCACCGTGAGGTATGTGCTATATCCACACCATCCATCTGTTTTTACATATCATTTTAGGCCATGAACCAAAAATCGAAGCATATACAAATCTCAAACAGACCACACCAGAGGAAACAGTGGAGATTGAAGTCTACCGTTGAAAACTTCTTGGGGGCCACAAAAGTCTTGGATCAAGCTGATACTTGTTTTTTAACTTCATCCCGGTCTGAGTGACCTTATGAAGAGATTGGATGACAAAGAAACATTACTATGGGCCATAAGGAAGGTTTCAACGGTGGATGTCATTATATCCACCGTTTACTGCAGTGTGGTCCACTTATGCTTTGCATGTGCTATGACCTTGGGCTCCTTGGCTTAAAATCATCAAGAAAAAGGATGGACGGCGTGGATAAAACACATGGATCACAGTGGTCCCCACAGAGTCCTGCCATCACGGAGTTCGGTGGTGTGGGGGGGACGCGGATTGTGGGGCCCACCATGATGTAAGTGTTTTATCCATGCCGTTAATCGGTTTTCTCAGATCCTTTTAAGGTTTGTTACAAAAAATAATACAGGTCTAGGTCTTAAGTGGACCACAGTGGGGATTGAACGTACACCATTAAAAACTTGTTGGGAGCTGGAGAAGTTTCGGATCAAGCTGACATTCGTGTTTTCACTTCATCCATGTCTTCATGACCTTATTAATAGGTTGGATGGTTAAAAAAAAGAAAAATCATCACGGTGGCCCTTAGAAACGTTTCAACGGTGGGTATCATTATCACCGCAACTTCCTTTGATGTGGTCTACTGGAGCTCTATATCTGCTTCAGTTTTAATCTTATACCTTAAAATGATCTAAGAAAAGCGATTAACGGCGTGGATAAAACACTTACATCACGGTGGGCCCCACAGAGACCTGCCCGGACGGATTAGGGGTAGGACTCAATCCGCGTCCGGTGTGGGGTTAGCCACGTGTGAGGCATGCAGAAATTGAGAGAGGGGACATACCATGACGCTGAGACCGGTGACACTACAGAGTGAAGTAGCTATGGCAGCGCTGGAGAGAGAGAGCTCACCAAGGTGGCCCACCATCATCAAAGATATCACCGGCTGTAGATATTGGGAGAGAGAAACTGCAACCATGGGCCCAGCTAAGAGGCCCAGCTTCTTTACCTCCTCTATCACCACACCCCATCTTAAATCCCCACCCTCCCTTCTCTCTTCTCTCTCCTCTTTCCCCAACAGCCCTGCTTCCATCTCTCTCACTGAGATACGAGAGGAAAGTATTTCCATCGTATCATTTATAAGGATGGGTTATGGCACGTGCAACACACGTACGAGTAGAGAGAGAAACATATCGGTTCCAGACTTCCAGTTTAGGTACCGGTGTACCACAAAAGCAGAAATTGCACTCTTTTTATTTGATTTCCTACTTTCGTATTGGTGGACATTTATTGGACGGTTAAAAATAGAAAATAACCAGCTCTGCTTGAGTGAGTAGTTTTCTTTTAATCAGAGGTTTGGATTACTCGATCGATCTTATTCGTCGGTTTAATTTGAGTCAATGCATACCGTGTCTAGAATTCTTGAGTGCCTATGTATCAAGCATCAAACGCTGCCAGAGTATCAAAATCGTCTACAGTACAGCGGATTCCCTGCGAGAGCCTTTCGCAGTAAGTTCCTGCGCTGGGAAGCTAGCTGGGTCCATCGTGATGCTTTTGAAAAATCAGATCATTTTACATCATGAGACAAAAACTGAGGTGCATCCAAGGTGTATCTGGGTCCACCATGACTTCTATGACATACGAATGTTTGAACGGTAGTTGTTCAATCCCCACTGTTTCCTCTTGTGTGGCCCACTTCAGTTTTAGATCCACATCATTTTCTGTCTCATTCTCAAAAATGAACTGAGCTGAATAATGGATGGACGGTTTGGATTTCTCACAAACATCACCGAGGGCCCAGGCCTTTGCACGAAATCCGCGTCCAATGACATGCGAGGCCGCGGATTGAGAAGTTTGGGGCTTGACCGAGTACCGTGAGGCCACCTCGATGCATCTGTTGTACATCCTCGTTATCCATCCGTTTTTCATCTCATTTTAGGTGTGGTGGCATTCAATGATCACTATTTCTTGTAGTGTGGTCCACCTGAGATTTGTATCCGCTTCATTTTTGGACCCATGCCCGCGCAATGAGTTGGAAAAACAGATGGACGGCCTTGACATACAACACATACATTGAGGTGGGGCCCGTGGTCAGAACCTGACGGAACTCGGTCACGTCCCAACCTTACTGAATACACGCACAACATGCGATCCATGGTGGGCCCTTATTTTTGCATATACCTGACATGCACTCCGTCTATCAAGTGAGCCCATCGATGGTTGGCCTCGTAGAAACACTGGAAGCAATACAAACTTAACTTCCGAACTAAGACCTGACTTCCGAACTTAGACCTCCTTGTACGGACGACAAATTCCAGGACGAAAATACCCCTCCTTAGCAAGGAAACGGATTGGCTACTCCTCCTGCGACCCGCATATGGCGGATCGTCGGTGATCTGTTGGCCCCACGATGATGTATGCTTTTCATCCATGCTGTCCGTATATTTTTCGGAATCATTTTATGGTATGAGACCAAAAATGAGGTATATCCAAATCTCAAGTATACCACATTACAGGAAACAGTGTTGAATGAGCGTTAACCATTAGAAACTCAGGTAGAGCCCACTGTGATGTTTGTGAGAAATCTTCTCCGTCTAAGTTCATTCATGGGGTCACAAAGACCTGGATGAAGAGGAAAAATAAATTTCATAATGATCCAAAACTTCTGGAACCCCTAAAAGGATTTCAATGGTAGACGTTCAATTCCCCATTGCATTTTACAGTATGGTCCACTTGATAGTTAGATCTGTCTTATTTTTCGTCTCAAGCCTTAATATGAGCTCGCCAAATAGATGGATGGTTTGGATATAACACAGACCTCCTAATGGGACTCAAAAAAGTAACACAGTCAAAAATAAAAAATAAAACACACTCAATGTTCATGATTTTGGTGGGCCCCACATCCACCTGTGCATGTTTTTTTTTTTTTTTTTACATGGATAACTGTGTTCAACCTACATTTTTCTCTAATGCATATATATATATATCTATATATATATATATATATATATATATATATATATATATATATATATATATATATATATATATATATATATATAAGTATATAAAAATATTTTTCTATCTTTTAATTCATTTATTTGTCTATTTATTTAACAAGCATATCTCCTAAACTAGAATGATTTACTTAACGTACCACATATGATTTTGGGGTAGGAGAAGCTAGTTTAGCCAACTAACCTAGTTATTTTCAAGATTCCATCAAGTCGATGGTTGAAAATTCATTTCATTCACTGCGTGGTCAAACTAGAAATTGAGTGGGGCAAACTAAAAATTGAGCGGGACAAACCGAAAATTGAGTGAGGCAAACTAGAAATTGAGCGGGGCAAACAAGAGAATGAAATGGATTTTCGACTATCGACCCGCTAGAAATTGAACGAGACAAACTACAGATGAAGCAAGGGAAGTATGAAAATTGAGCGAGGCAAACTTGAAATTGAGCGGGGCAAACTTGAAATTGAGCTGGGCAAACTAAATATTGAGCGGGGCAAACATGAAATTGATTGAGGCAAACTAGAAAATCAGCGGGGCAAACATAAAATTGAGGGGGGGAAACTAGAAAAATGAGTGGGGCAAACTTGAAATTTAGCAGAGCAAACATAAAATTTAGCGAGGCAAACTTGAAATTTAGCGGGGCAAACTTAAATTTCAACAGGGCAAACATGAAATTGAGCGAGGCAAACTAGACAATCAATGGGGCAAACATGAAATTGAGCGGGGCAAACTTAAAATTCAGCGGGACAAACATGAAATTCAGCAGGGCAAATTTAACAGATAATTTCATTACTTGAGCTTAAAAATCTAAACGTATCCAATGTTCAAATGAATCACACCACATGAGTTAACGTGAGACCCACATAACTTTCAATAGTAAGGAGTTTCTACCCTAAGTCGTTGTGGGTAATCTACATTCCTTTGGATTATAGGGAATTCATATAACCCTAGGTTACAGGCAACTTGCATAACTTTTAGAGAATTTAGTTTGCATATGGCTCAATTGAGTTTCAAATCTCCCTATTTGAGTAACTTAGTTAGAGTCGAATAGTCCTACTAAGGGCTTTTATAAAGCTCACTATAATATGTGTGTTTTATTTAAGCGGGAGAAGCATGAAATTGAGCGGGGCAAACATGAATTTCAGCAGGGGAAACATGAAATTGAGTGGGAGAAACATGAAATTCAGCGGGGGAAACATGAAATTGAGTAGGGCAAACATGAATTTCAACAGGGCAAACGTGAAATTGAGTAGGGCAAAATAGAAAATCAGCGGAGTAAACATGAAATTGAGCGGGGCAAACTTAACAGATAATTTCATGATGGACAACACCACATAATAATTTAAACATATCCAATGTTCAAATGGACAACACCACATGATAATTTTGAATTGAACTTCTACTATTGATCATTTCTTAGGGGCCACAGAAGTTTTGGATCAAGCTTATAATTGTGTTTTCTATTAATCCATGTCTATATGATCTTATGAACATGTTTGATAACAAACTAACATCACTGTTATAGGATCCATTAAAATATCTAATAAAATCTCGATCGTTAATGAATTACCATATAATATATTGCATATTGAAGAATATCATGATTATCCGAAGTTAGAGAATGTTGGAATCATTGGCCATATATGACATGTTTTCATCTGGTAATGCAATGATTGGTTTAAATTAATCACATTGGGTATATATGGTTTTATAGGCATGAAGTACTATAGACGACTCAAGATAGAATTGTATTGAAGAATGACTTATCTCCTTGTATGTGAGAGATTAAGAAGACATAGGTAAGTAAAAGACTTCTACAATGGGTGAATTCTCTCCCATAGTCACTCTCCTATATAAAATGCATTCGGTCCCTAACACAAACCTTATGTTTGCCCTGCTCAATTTTTAGTTTGCTCCGCTCAATTTCATGTTTGCCCCGCTGAATTTGTAGTTTGCCCCGCTCAATTTCATGTTTGCGCTGCTTAATTTCATGTTTACCTCGTTGAAATTCATGTTTGCCTCGCTCAATTTCATGTTTGCCCCGCTCAATTTCTAGTTTACCCTGCTCAATTTCTAGTTTGCCCGGCTGAATTTCTAATTTGCCCCGTTCAATTTCATATTTACCCTGCTCAATATCATGTTTGCCCAGCTAAATTTCTAGTTTGCCCCACTCAATTTCATGTTTGCCCCGCTGAATTTCTAGTTTACCTCACTCAATTTAATGTTTGCCCCGCTAAATTTCATGTTTGCCCTGCTCAATTTCTAGTTGGCCCTGCTCAATTTCATGTTTGCTCCACTGAATTTCCAGTTTAATTGCGAAGTGATTGAAATTGACCACGAAGTGAATGAAATGGATTTTCAACCATCCACCTTATGGAATATTGGAAAATAACTAGGTTGGTTGGCTAAATTAGCTTCTCCTATCCCAAAATCATATGTGGTACGTTAAGTAAATCATTCTAGTTTAGGAGATATGCTTGTTAAATAAATAAACAAAGAAATGAATTAAAAGATAAAAAAATGTTTTTATATACTTATATATACATATTTATATAATTATGTATTAGAGAAAAATGTAAGGGGAAAAAAGTTCTCCTGGTAACAAAAAATAAAAATAAAAAAATTTGCCAGACTGCCGCGGTCTATGCTGCTTTTGTGGGTCCCATCATGAGGTCTGTGCTATATCCAAACCGTCCATCTATTTGGCGAGCTCATATTAAGGCTTGAGACGAAAAATAAGACAAATCTAACTATCAAGTGGACCATACTGGAAAATGCAGTGGGGAATTGACCGTCTACCACTGAAACCCTTTTAAGGGTTACAGAAGTTTTGGATCATTATGAAATTTGTTTTTCCTCTTCATCTGGGTCATTGACCCTATGAATGAACTTAAAGGGGGAGGATTTCTCACAAACATCACAGTGAGCCCTACCTGAGTTTCCATCGCAGGGCCGTCCGTCAGCGCTCGTCTCTGCACACCAGCCAGAGGAGGGCAGGGGTATTTTCATGCTCAAATTCAGTTTCAGTACGAGGACGAGGAGGTTTGTGTGCGTATGTTAAGTTTGTATTACTTCATAAAATCCACTGGATAAAAGGTGGGGTCCACAGTTGTAAATTTCTCTATGGTCGATAAAGCTAGGCAACGGTCCGGGTCGGACCGGATTTAGCCTAACCCGATCAGATCCGAAATTTTAACAGGTGGACCCGAAATCGATCCGATCCGAGACCGAGTCCAGGTCACTGGACTCGGACAGATCCGATACTTGATTTATTTGACCCGATCCGAGTCTGACTCGGTGAAGGAAATTGAGTCGGATCGGGTTGGACACTATTCGGATCATTTCATATGGTGTGGTCCACTTTAATCTTCAATGTATCATAATTTTTTGTTCAACGCCTAAATTGATATGTCAAAATGGATGAACGGCTTAGATAACATATATACATCAAGGTGGGCCCCACATGACTATAAAATTTTTTTATAAATGCATGCTGCATGTGTTGTCCCATCGGGCAGGCAGCCTCAACTCTCAAGGCTACTGACGTAACGTCACCAAGTTCTGTGGGCCCCACTATGCTGTATGTGTTACATCCACACCGTCGATCAATTTTGAGATATCATTTTAGGGCATGAGCCAAATAATGATGTAGATAAAAATCTGTAGTAGACCACATCACAGAAAAAAGTGGGGAGAATGATTTCCACCGTTGAAACTATTCTAAGGCCCACCGTAATGTTTATTTGAAATCCAACCTATTCAAAAGTTGAAAAATAAAGAAATAAGGGAAAACACAAATACCACGTTAATCTAAAACTTTTGTAGCCTTTAAAAGTTTTTAATGGTGGGCATCACTGTCCATAAAACTTTTTATATTGGGGTCCGCTGGAGCTTTGGATTTCATTCATTCTTTGGATATTGCCCTGAAATGATCTCTCCAAATGGATGGAAGGTTGGATACATAACATACATCATGGTGGGGCCCAAGTAACTTGGTTAAGCCACTTTAATACATACTCCCACAACCTACCGTATTAACTTGTAAAGCAAGTAAACAGCTGTTGCCCGCTGTTGACGTGCCGTGCAAGTAACCCATTCTCATATCTGAGTGAACTCTGCTGGGGCCCACCATGAATGCATGTGGTGTATTCATGCCGTCCATTTGTTTTCTCAGATTATTTTAGCTGTTGAATCCAAAATTGACGAATATTCAAAGCTCAAGTGGACCACACCATAAGAAAAAGTAAAAATATTATTTTTTACTCCGGATCTGGCCGGATCGGAACGGTCCGGATCTATTCGGATCGGGTTTTCGGATCGGAACGGTCCGGATTAACCACTATCCGATCTCGATCCGAAAACTACTCGGATCTAAATGATCTTACCCGATCCTACCCGATCCAGGCCGTCGGTTTTGTTCGGAACGGGTCGGATCGGGTCTGATCAGGTCGGATCCATCGGATCGGTTCAAAAATGCCCACCTCTAATAATGGTCGACGAAGTGGACATCTAGCAAGAAAAGAGTATTAAAAAATAGACCACAGAAAGCTCACGCACCTACCACGAAGTGGTGGGGGAACTAGTGGTCCGTGCTCTGTGGGCCCCACCATAATGTGTGTGCCGTCCATCCATTTTCCAAAATCATTTAACTTTATGACCCGAAAAATGAGTCACATCGAAATATCAGACGACCCAGGCCACAGGAAAACAGTAGTAATTGAACGCCCACCGTTAAAATCTTCTTAAGGCCTACTGTAGTGTTTATTTGCCATCCAACCTGTTGATTAGATAACACTCACGTGGATGAAGGGAAAACACAAACATAAGCCTGCTCCAAAACTTTTCTGGCCCCAAAGAAGTTTTTAATGGTGCATGCTCAATGACCTTTTTTACAATGGAGTGGTCTACCTTACATTTGGATCTGACTAATTTTTGGTTTCATGCTATAAAATGATCCGGAGAAATGGATGAACGGTGTGGATAAAACAAAGGCATCATGGTGAGGCCCACAGAGCAGCAACCAGCAGGCCCTAGATACTGGCAGCGTTAGTACGCAATCCCAGTCCTACCCACTCGTGCAAAATCAAGCCCTTCAACCGGACGTGGATAGCGGGGTGAACCTTAACCCCACGTGGTTAATTGGTGTAACGCTTTTGTGGGACCCACATGATGTGTGTTTTATCCAATCCGTCCATCCTTTTAGGGCACAATCCTGTAATTGAAGTATATCCAAAAGCTCAAGTGGCCCATACGAAAGGAAAAGGTGAGGATAATGACTTCCACCGTTGAAATATTCATCGGACACTGTTATTTGTCATCCAACCTGTTGATAAGGTCAAATTAGAGTGGATGAAGGGAAAACACAAATACCATCTTCATTAAAAACTTCTGTAGCCTGGAGAATTTTTAAACGGTAGATATTCAATCCCGAGAATCGATACCAAGACCTCAGCGTTGAAACGAGGAATCTTTCACGTATTTTCAGTATGTTTAAACTTTGAGCCCATCACCTAAAATGATCTGAAAAACTAGATGAACGGCGTGTATAGAACAGATACATCACAGTAGGCCCCGCTGAGTGTTCACACCTCACCAAGTGGCTGCGTAGCGTTGGGTTCACCACGCAATCCCACGCAATCCGCATCCTACCTCTCCCACCTCGAGCTACTAACGGACAAGAGCTCTGAGGGCCACCAAGATATTTGGGTTATATCCTCACCGTCCATACGTTTTTCCTCATCAGTTTGGGATGTGAGCCCAAAAATGAAGAAGATTCAAAGCCCAAGTATACCACACAGAAAGATTAAATTCCCATAGTTGAAAACTTCCGGAGAGCTCCAGAAGTTTTGGATCAAGCTGATATTTGTGTCTACCCTTCATCCAGGTCCATGTGACCTTATGAACAGGTTAGATATCATATATCTATCATGGTGGGCCCAGGGAAGTTTCAATAGTATGTGTCACTATCACTGCTGCTTCCACTGGTGTAGTCCACTTGAGCCTCGATCTGATGCCGAAAAGGACATAACCCATACATCATGAGTCCTCTTGAGCCTCGTATCTGATACCGAAAAATCGATAAACGGTGAGGATATAACCCATACATCATGGTGGTCCCCTAGAACTCCTACCCGTCTTGAGCTCAGGTGGGCCAGGTACGACGCTCACGGGATTTGAATCTTACTCTTTTTTGTCTCATGCCAGAAAATGAGCTGGCAAAATAGTTGGACGGAGGGGATAAAACAGATATATCATGGTGAGGCCCACCTAGCTTTGATATGTCGGGGTCACTAGCTAAACCGCGTCATGTTTGGCATTTAATATGAATAAGATCGCAACCGTGATCTTGCTTCTTTTTGGGAAAGAGGCAAATCTCAACCTAACGTCTCTCCCCAAAATGACAAATATATATATCTTTTTTCTTCTTCAACCCCACGCAATGTACTTTTTCTTTTTCTTCAATCCCATCCACTCCATGTCCTTTGAGAAGGCCTTGGGTCCAACCGGTTGGACCTCAAGTTATGGTCCACCAGTGGATAACTCACAACCTAGTAAATGAATGTGACATCTAACCTCACAATAAGTTGGTCCCAACTTGAGGATCACCGATCCCATCCACTAATCAGGTGGGCTATCTTATAGAAAACAATATTTAGCCATTGATAAATAGCGAAATTGGTGAATGTGGCTATTTTTTCACAAGGCAACCTCATGGTGAGGCCAACCTATTGAATAGTCAAACACCACATGCACATTAAAAGTTGGAAATTATCAATTGGGTGGATTGGGTGGACTGTAAATGGACTTAATTAACACCTTCTTTAATATAATATATCATTTTTATTTTTATTTTTATTTTTTACATTGGCCTCCTGATGGATTAGGTGTGGCCTTTACTCACCCATAATGGTGCGACCCTAACGGTGGGGCCCACCTTGATATATGTATTCTATACTCATTTCATCTGTTTTGGCAGGTCTTTTAAGACAAGCCCAAAATTAAGCATATCTAATTCTCTGGTGGACCATACAATACAAAAAAGTGGTGATTAAATGTCACACCATTAAAGACTTTGTGGGGTCTACTTTAATGTTTCTATAATGTTTATTTCTCATCCAACCTATTGTTAAGATCATAAAACCTGGATGAAGGGAGAAAACAAATATCAGCTTGACCCAAGACCTTCATGGCCCATGAGAAGTTTTTAATGATCAATCACCAATGTCTACGTGAGACTTTACTCTATTTCATTTTTGGGTGCATGCCCTGAAATAATTCGAAAAAATAGATGGACAACATTGATATAGAATATATACATCAAGGTGGGCCTTATAATAACGGCCGCACCTAATTCACCATTATAGATTTAAAATCATATATTACTCTCTAAACAAAATTTAAAATATTACTTTGACTTTTTGGCTTTTAAAAACGTTTTTAACATTTTTAATTACTAAATGCCCCTTCCCTTCCCCGCTAATAATTGGTAACATAATTCTTAGATCCTAATAAAAAGTAGAGGCTATGGTTGGGGTAGGGGCAAAGCTAGCTTAATCATACCGTAGTAAAGCTTGGGCAAAGTGACTATCAAAGCCTTTTTACTAGGAGCTAGGTGGGTCCCTCTATGATGTTTGTGAGAAATCCACCCCCTCTATCATTTTTTAAATCATCTCAATAATTTAGAGGAAGTGGGTTGTGAGTACTTATACTCCACAGTGACTTGCCATGGAGTCAAATATTCCTTGATAGAAGAAGGAGGTTTCAATTGACTCAGCGATTAGATCATTGGAGTTATCATGTCATTAGTCTAGGGTTTACCTTTTTAACTAATTATGACATGGGCATGAAAACAAGGAAGATTCAAAATTTAACTGGATTACACGATGGGAAAAAAATGGGTAGGAAAATACCTATGTTGAAACCTCCCTAAGGTCCACCGCAATGTTTATTTGTCATCAATATCATTCATAAAGTTCATTCCTACTTAGAATGGACTGAAAGCATAAAAAAAATTAGTTAGATTCAAAACTTTTGTCATCTCAAGAATGTTTCAAGAATGTTTCAACAGTGTATATCCAATCTTCATTGGCTCCTGTCATGCGGCTTAAATGAGTTTTGGATATGTCTCAGTTTTTTTCCTAACATGATTTAGCAAAAAGAATGGACAGAGTGGATTTAGCATCGTGGTGGGCCTACCTAGCTTGTCGTTGCGATAAGTTCCTATCAAAGCCTTACGCAAACAATCTGCATACTGTTTGTCTTACTATGGATAGAAAATGGTTTAATATATAAATGGATGATTCTCGTCATCCTGTAAGTAACATTAAAATTAATGGTATAAAAGGAAAAACGGTTACAATTAGAGCATTCTTGCAAGAAATAGATGATGCGTTTGAAATATTCAACAAATTCAGTTTTTAAAACATAAAAGCCATTCATGATATTGTTTATTGGATGGACAACCTTGATTGATTTATCGAGGATTGAGGTGTTTTTGATCGTACATCATGTGAGCCACCACGTGAACATTTTTTCTTTTTACACACGCACACACACACCCCTACACACCTAAGCTAGTGGAATTTCACCACCTATGGGTACTCGAACCCTTGATAGGGAGTTGAAACTCCTTAAGAGTCTACCACCCGAGCAGAGAGTAAGGCCTCCACCACGTGAACTTAGAGATTTAAACAGTGTCTACACATGCAACTTTCAAGTAATTTCTATGTGACAGTGTATCATCTACCCCACTCTGACAGAGTATCAATTTGACAGTCTGCATTCCAAATGACAGAAATAATCCCCTCTAGAAACGCTACTAACAACTGTTGCAATATCCTATCTGGGGATCGGGAGTGTTCTTCTGGTCTTCTGAATGACGCTTATACCGTGTTTCACACGGTTTTGTGGTGGAAAATGGCTCCATTCGATGTGGACTCATCAGATCAACTGTCCCTGCCGGGCCCCACGATGTTGAGAAAGTCGTAAACGACCTAACCTTTACTGATGAGATAGAAGAAAAGGCTCCTCACTTGGACCCAAATGACTGAAGTACCCAGGACCGGGCGCGGTAAGGCAGATTGCGTATTAAGTAGGCTACAGCAACGGAGTAAACTTTACGAGAGGCCCACCGTTAAATGTATGTGTCTTATCCAGGCCGTGCAATCATTTTAACAGTTCATTTTAGGGCATGAGCCCAAAATTGAAGAATATCCATGGCTCAAGTGGACCACACAACAGGAAACAGAGTGAATTCAATGCCTACGGTTGAAAACTTCCTGGGACCACATAAGTTTTGGTTCAAGCTGATATTTGTGTTTTCCCGTCATCCATGCCTATTTGACCTTATGAACAGGTTGGATGACAAATAAATATCAATGTGGGCCCTAGGAAGGTTTCAATGGTGGTGGACGTCGTTATCCCCAATGGGATGGTCCACTTGAGCTTTAGATATGCTTCAATTTTGAGATGGCACCATAATTGAGCTGGTAAAATGGATGGATGCTGTAGATAAGATAGGTACATCATGGTGGGCCTCACAGACTTTATTCACTGAACAATATGCTTCTGTGGATTGGATGGGGGGCCACCATGATGTATGGGTTTTATCCCACCGGTCATCCATTTTTCCATATCATTTTAAGGTATAAGTCCAGAAGTGAAGCAACACCAAGATTCAAATGGACCACACAACGGGGATTAAATACTTACAATTGACAACTTTTTAAGGGCACATTAAGCTAATATTTATGTTTTCCCATCATGGTATATATGACCTTATGAATAGGTTTGATGGCTATTAACCATCAAGATGTGCCCTAGAAAAGTTTCAACGGTAGCTGTCCCTGTCACCGCTACTTCCTATGGTGTGGTACACTTGTGTCTTGGACCTGTCTAATTTTAGAGTCAACCCTTAAAAAAAAAAAAGGAAAAATGGAAAAAGCTAGAGGTGGGCATTGAATTGAGTCAAACCGGATTGGGTCCAACTCGACTCAATCCGATTTTTCATGCATTTGACCCAAACTTGATCCGATCCGGGATCAAATCCAGTAGGGCTAACTCAATCCGATCTTAATCCTTGCTGGCTTGACCCAAACTGAGTCCAATTCGTTCTAGGAAACCAAATCGAGTTGAATCGAGTTGAGTCAGTCCAATCAATTTGGACAGGGCTAAATTAAGATATGGAGAGAAAGAAGGAGATGTGGGAAACCGAGAGAGAAATAAGGAGAGGAGGGAAATTGAGAGAGAAATAAGGACAGATGGGTGGGTGCGGTGCCTCCTTTGGGTAGAGAGAGAGGTTAGAGTTCGTTCGGTTCGGAACAGGTAAAGAGATGGGTAGTAAAAAATAAAAATATATATATAAAAACTTATATACAGGACTGGATCGAATCGGTCCGGATTGACCACGATCCGAACTTGATCTGATATACGATCGGATTTGAGTGGTGGTCCTACTTGATCTGCACCGATCCAGGCTTTTGGTTCGGTTCAGATCAGGTCGAATTCATTGGATCGAGTCGGATTCACCGGATCGAGTCGAATTCGGCCCAACTTTAAATAGAGCCTTAAAAGAATAGGGCAAAATGGATAGATGGTGGGGATAAAATCCATGCATCACGTTGGCACCTCAAGCGCTCATGTCATTGCTAGGCAGGGACTCGGACCAGTGTACCCAATCCACATACATCCCTAGGAAATTAGAAACTGCACCACGGTTCCCTTTTTCGCAAACCGTGGTCCATGAATAAGAGAATTGTAGTTCAGTTTTTACCTTTATTTGCTCTTTTTTTATATATATAATAAAAATGAGTGCAATTTTATCATTACGAATGATCATCTATTTGATTAAAAAGTACAAAATTGCACATGACAAAGGTCATATGTGACATAGATGTGTCACTTTTAATTTTTAATTTTATTTTTTAAGCTTGTCTTTTTATTTTTGAATAATTAAATAGGATGAAATTGATATATTTGAAGGCAAGTTGATACTTAGTAAGATGGATTGTTTTTATATTATCTGAACCATCCATCTGTGCAGTATGCGTGGGGCCAACCTGAGGAGTCGACCGGCCCAGGACATGATCCCTGAAGCCCACGTCCAAATGAATGACCACGAAATCCCACGCGTGTGATAGTTTAGCACGCGCGCCGCATACTAATAAGGACGTGGTGACCCTGCCACCGCCGATCTCTATGATGTCAGGACTCTTTGGGGGCCCATCGAGATATATGTGTTTTATCCACGCCGTCCATCTGTTTTGCCAGATCAGTTCATGACATGAGCTTAAAACTGAAGCATATCAAAAGCTCTAGTGGACCACACCAGGAAAGAGTGAGGATTGAACGTCTACCGTTGAAAACTTCTTTAAGGAGCTACAGAAGTTTAGGATCAAGCTTATATTTGTATTTTCACTTCATCCATGACTTTGTGACCTTATGAGCAGGTGAGATGACAAATGAATATCACTGTGGGCCCCACACGCATCCTCTCTAAGCATGCCACTTGGCAGTGACAGGTTCATTTGAAGGGAGCAGTTGGATCCCCACCGTGGAAGTGACCGTTAAGCAAGTGGGCCACCCAACTGCCCTGAATCAATCTAGACATGTAGACCCGCCTGATGAGAGGAGTGGTCCGGCCCGATTTTTGGGTACGACCACCTCCAGCGGCGGTTCCACCTCCTGCACGATTCAGCTGTCCCACACGCTTGTGGGTTTAGCCCGTGTGAGGCAAGCACAAATCTTCCATGAATGACACCCATGTGTGTGAGAGAGAGAGACACGTGTGACACAAGCAAAAATCTTCCATGAATAACACCATTTGTGTGTGTGTGTGTGTGTGTGTGAGAGAGAGAGAGAGAGAGAGAGAGAGAGAGACGCGTGTGAGGCAAGCACAAATCTTCCATGAATGACACCCATGTGTGTGAGAGAGAGAGCCACGTGTGAGACAAGCAAAAATCTTCCATGAATGACACCATTTGTGTATGTGAGAGAGAGAGACGCGTGTGAGGCAAGCACAAATCTTCCATGAACGACACCCATGTGTGTGTGAGTGTGTGTGTTAGAGAGAGAGAGAGAGGCACGTGTGAGACAATCAAAAATCCTCCATGAATGACACCATGTATGTGTGTGTGAGAGAGACGCGTGTGAGGCAAGCACAAATCTTCCATGAATGACACCAAATGCGAGAGATCTTCCATGAATGACACCAAATGAGAGAGAGAGAGAGAGAGAGAGAGAGAGAGAGAGAGAGAGAGAGAGAGAGAGAGAGAGAGAGAGAGAGAGCATACTATAAGACTGAAACCAGTGACACTACAGAGTGAAGTAGCAATGGCAGTGCTGGAGAGAGAGAGCGCACCAAGGTGGCCCACCATCATCAAAGATATCACCTGCTGTAGATATTGGGATACTGAAACTGTAACCATGGGCCCAGCTAACATCCCCAGCTTCTTCATCTCCTTCCTCACCACACTCCATGTTAAATCCCCACCCTCCCTCTTCTCTCCTCTCTCATCCTCTTTACACAACAGCCCTTCTTCCATCTCTCTCTCTCTCTCTCTCTCTCTCTCTCTCTCTCAGATATCACAAGTCTGGATGAAACAACCTACCGCTGCGACCCTCTTACATAATTATAGATGTGGGATATCTCACGTGCTAGTCTGGTGCGAGGAGAGAGATGTGGGTCCCAGTTTAGAGTTACCATAAATCAGAAATTGCTTTTATTTTATTTTATTATCTTGCCATCGGATTGGTGGACAATTATTGGACAGTTAAAAATAGAAAATAACCATCTCTACTTGAGTAAGTAGTTGTCTTGTAATCAATCTAAGGTTTGGATGGCTCTATCGATCTTATCTTTCAACTACGATTTTACCACAGTGGGATCCACAAATTAGTCGGTTTAAATTGAGTCAATATGTACCGTGTCTACAGTTCTTGAATGCCTGTGTATCAAGCAACACACGCTGCCAGAGTACCAAAATCGTCTATTGTACTTATCGTACGCATCACGTGATCCAAGGTAGGCCCACCATTTTGTGCATGTACCTAAAATCGGGAGCGGTTTAGGTGGGACCCGGATCCACCAAGGTGGGTGGGACCCGTTACTAAGGGGCCCATTGTAATATATATGACTACATCCAAGCCGTCCATCCGTATTGAAAGCTACTTTTATGTCATGATAATTGAAGCAGTTCCAAATCAAAGGCTTGGATTGCGATTTTACGACTGTTTCATGTGGTGTAGTACACCTAAGATTTGAGTCAGCTTCACTTTTTTGGGATTATGCCCTAAAATAAGATTTCAAAACGGTTGGACGGTGTGGATTTAAGGCACATACATCACTGTGAACCCCACAGTCAGGTGTCCCACCCACTTTGGTGGATCCGGGATCTCACCTAATCCGCCCTCCCTAACATCCACTCCGTCCATCAAGTGAACCCTTCGATGCTTAGCCTTGTTACAAAATATCTAAAAAATTGAAAACTCAGGTGGGCCACACAACAGTGAACGATCGGAATGAGACGACAACCATGGGATTGTGTGTGGACCAACAGTGATGTTTATATTCCATCTAACCTATTAATCAGGTTCAAACAAATCAGATTGATATAAGAACACAGATGGGCTGAGGCGCGTGAACTGAAATGTTCTTCACTTGACATCGTTCATCGTATCATGGCCCACCAAAGTTTTATATCAGTCTGACTTTTTGGATGTATGAATGAACGTAAGCGGCTGCATATGATGACTAAGTGGATGTCGAGCAAAAATAAAAAATAAAAAAAATGGTGGGCCACACAAAGCTCTTGAACAAAATCGGAATTTGTGGAGCCCACCATGATTTGTATGTTTTATCCACGCCGTCAATCCGTTTTTCCAGCCCATTTTAGGGCATGAGCCAAAAATTTAAGTATATACAAAGATCAATTGGATCACTCCACAGGAAACAGTGGGGAAAATGACTTCAACCGTTCAAATATTTCCTAGGGGCCACAATGATGTTTATTTGTCATCCAATCCGTTGGTAAGGTCACAAATTGCTGGATTAAGGAAAACACACACACACCAGCTTGATCAAAAACTTCTGTTACCCTGAGAAGTTTTCAACGGTTGGAATTCAATCCCCACGGTTTCCTTTGGTGTGGTCCATTCAGCTTTGGATATGCTTCAATTTATATCCAATCATCTAAAATAATCTAAAAACACTGATGGACAGAGTGGATGAAATAAATACATAATGGCGGGCCCCACATGATCCCTAGATGGTGTTGGTTTCACCACGCAATCCCGCGTCCCTCTTGTACTGGAAGCGGATTGCGTGACAAGGCAAGGTCTCTGTACACCGCACCGTGAAATACGGGTTTCATCCTTTATTTTCTTGAGTGGGGATCCTCCGTTTCCAGCGCACCCGCTCCCTGTGTCCTGTAATTTAATTGGTACACGTCATTTGTATTGATATCAGTACAACTCTTTCCTTAATAAAATAAAAAATAGTTGACAAAATACAGCTTGACTAGGAAGAAAGGTTACGTTTCCATGGACCCGTATTTCCTGCTAAAGACTTTCGGGGATGTTCCTGCATGGGAACCCAGGTGGGGCCCACTATAATATTTTTGAGAAATCTTTTAGGACATGATGTCAAAAATGAACCGTGTCCCAAGCTCAAGTGAGCCAAAAACATAATAATTGTACGTCCACAGTTGGAATATTCATGGGCCATAGAAGTTTTGAATCATTCTAATATTTGTGATTCCAGTTCATCCAAGTAGGAATGAAGTTATTAATGGCATGGATGGCATGTAAACATCACTTTTGACGGTGAGAATTTCCCTAACCACATTTTCCATTAGAACACCAACAATGATGTTTGTGTTATATTCACATTAATACATCCAATTTTAGAGATCATTTTAGGGTTTGGGCTAAAATATAAGTTGATCAAGAGCTCAAATAAATCACCCCACAGAAAGTAGTGCAGATTGATCGCTCCCCATTGACAACTTCTTGAGGACACAAAAGAATTTTATTAATCTAATATTTATATAGTCTCGTCATTTAGGTTTGTATGACATTAAAAACAATTGGAACGTCAAATAATCATCGTAGTAAGCCCAAAGAAGGTTTCAGCTGTGGACATTAATGTCTCCACTGCTTTCATTGTCACCATTTATGACAAATATTTTCACATCACCTCTGGTTATTTTATGTAATATTAAATGTAGTTGGTGATTATGTTGCCCGTTCACATTGCAAATGATAGTACATTACTGTTTGTGGTAAGCATAATATCGGGACTCAATAATATGACCTAGCTTAGGTGTAGCCCAGATCACATCGTATCGATACCCTAGTAGGGGTGGATAACAGTGAAGTGTGAACTGCTAGTGGATGTACTATAATCAGCTAACCACCGAAAATAATAATAATAATAAAGAAAAAAGGCTATACCATTCATCAGATTTTCTTAATCATTTTAGACAACAAGCTCAAAGAATGAAGCCATCCACATCTCTGGCAGATCACACCACAGCAAACACTGATGATTGACCATTAGAATTTACTGTGGACTACAGAAGTTTTGGATCAAGCTGATATTTGTTTTTTTTTTTTTTTTCCTTTCATCCGTGTTACCTTATCAACAGGTTAGATGGCAAATAAGCATTGTGGTGGGCCTTAGAAAGTTTTTAATGGTAAGCATTCAATCACTGCTATTTCTTATGATATGATCCACCGATATTTGGATCTGATTATTTTTTGTGCTCATGCCTAATAATGAGGTAGCAAAACGGATGGATCGGCATAGATATACAATATACATTTCATAGATCAATGTGGCCCCCACAGTTAAGGCAGCGTGTTGGGTGAGGCTGGGGCAGCTGCACCTAATCCACTCCTCCCGTTACGACCTATTACGTAAATTGTAAATCTGACATCCAACCCTTCCAAGGAAGCGGTTTGGCTATTGATGCTGAGGTGATCTTTGGTCCCCCGCCGTGATGTATGTGCTTTATCAATGCCTTTTATCCATTTGTCCATGTCATTTTAGGGCTTGATCCAAAAAAGATGAGGCAAATCTAAATCTCAGGTGGACCACACCATAGGAAAACATCATTAATTAAATGTCCATCATTTAAAACCCCATACGGCCCAGTGTAATGTTTGTTTAACATCCAACCTATCGATTAGGTCACACAGACCTGGATGAAGGAAAAAAACAAATATAACTTTAATCCAAAACTTTTGTGCCCCAAAAGGTTTTTAACGATGGGCATTCAATTAATACTATTTTCTATGATGTGGTCCACTTGAGATTTAAATCTACCTTATTATTTTGTTCATACCATAAAATAATCTAAATAATGAATGAATGGCGTGGATAAAACACATACATCATGGTGGAGCCTACGTAGCACACCGACCACCGCATCTCCTTCCAATAGGTTGGTCCCAACACGAGCACCTTTTGCAATGATCAACCCATCAACGTAAGGTGGGCCATCCGGTGGAAAACAATGTCCAACCATTGACAAATAGCAAAATACATGGATGTAGTTGATTCTTGTCTCATGTAGTTGATTCTTGCATGAGACAATCTCATGGTGTACCAACTTTTATATATATAGATTGAATGTCACTTGTACATGAAAAGCTATTTTAAGATACTTATTGGGTGGACCATAAATCAATTTGAGACTCTCTAATATAATATAGAGTTCGTTATTATTTTTTAATATTGGCCGCCTCATGTCATCTGGATTACCTACCTATAAATATAAAATTATATATAACTATTTAAATAAATTTGAAGATTGATTAACTTCCTAGCTTTTAAAAACATTGTTGACATTTTTAATTCCTAAATATTCCTCTCAATCTTTCTACAAAATCCATAAAATAATTCTTGGCCGTTAAAACAATGGGAGAGACTGGTCGGGATAAGGGTAGGGCCGGTTTAATTAAAATGTAATAGAGTTCTCTCTTCATATGACGCTTGGCATGGTGAAATATAAATTGGGGTAAGCGATCAAGTTTTCTTTACTATGGATAGAAAATGGTTCAATTATAGACAATTCATGTTATTCCTAAGCATAGTTAAAATTAATAGTAAATATGAAAATAGTTACCATTAGAGCAATTTTGGAAATAAATTATGGGTTTGAAATGTCCAATAGGTTTAGAAGTCATGATGGGAGTGGATTAGGTGAGGCCAGGGCTCACCCTAGATGGTGCCCTTAGGGTCCTTACTTGTTGAGAAGTGGAGCCACATCTGAGGCCGCGCATGACCGGTCGTGGAGCCCGCTCAACCAGTCGTGATCAGTCGTGGACTGGCACGACTCGAACTCCAGTGAGCATCAGTTTTTTGGGTCCAAGGTACTCAACCGGTCGTGGGCCATGCACGATCGGTCATGCAGTCTTCTCGACCGGTCGTGGTTACGCAGATTCGTTTCTGAATCTGATGCGAATCTGATGCGGACTGCGGATTTCTGTATCGCCTTTCGTAAGGGTGCAAAAGGGAAGTTTCCAAAACTATAAATTGGGGTCCCTAGGGCTATTCTAGGGTTAAGGTGAATATTGAAAAATATTTCTATGGTGTGGGTAAGGGATTTTCTATGTTCTTCCAAGGGAGAGGTTAGTATATTGCCTTGTAATCTTCGTTTGTCTTCATAGTGGAAGTTTGCATCCGTGGTTTTTTACCCTGGTTTGGAATTTTTTCACGTATATCTTATCTTATGGTTTGTTTGGATTGTTTTGATCTGTTTCTAGTTTATATTTCTTCTTGTTTATCATTTTTGGGTGAGGCCTGAGATTGAATCTAGGCTCACGCAACAACTGGTATCAGAGCTATTAGTTTAGTTCTATTGGGAGCGATGACAGAAGAAGGAAAAACTAGAATTGAAAAGTTTGATGGTTCAAACTTTGCTTTTTGGAAGATGCAGATGGATGATTATCTGTATCAGAAGGACCTCTATATTTCTCTAGGAGGAAAAGAAAAGAAACCAGAAAAGATGACAGATGATGAATGGTTTTTACTGGATAGGAAGGCTTTAGGAACGATTCGACTCTCTTTGTCTAAGAGCGTCGTCGTTTTCAACATATTTAAGGTGAAAACTACAAAAGAATTAATGGAAGCCCTAGCCACCATGTATGAAAAATCCTTTGTGTCCAACAAGGTTCATCTTATGAAACAGCTATTCAACATGAAGATGTTAGATGGTGGGAGCGTAGCTGAACATCTAAACGAGTTCAATATAGTCACGAGCCAGTTGGAATCTGTTGGCATTGTTTTTGAGGATGAGGTCAGGACGTTATTGATCTTATCCAATTTGCCAGACAGTTGGGATGGTTTGATGATTGCTGTAAGCAATTCTTCAGGGTCGACAAAGCTGAAATTTGATGATGTGGCCAGTTTAATTCTCAGCAAAAAATCTAGAAGAAAGGCATCAGGAGTTTCAAGGGATTCAGGAAATGCTCTAAACGTTGAAGGAAGAGAAATATCGCTAAATAAAGGAGGCAATAATCACGGGCGTTCTAAGTCGAGGAAGAAGTCCAAGTGACCGAAAGACAAAGACGGGTGTTGGCATTGCGGCAAGAAGGGGCATATGAAGCGTGATTGCAGGGCGCTCAAGAAACAAGAAGGAAGCTTTCAAGGCGGGAAAGATTTAATAAATCTATCTGAGGAGAGTGACACAGAGGCATTGATCTTGTCTCTTGATGCGAGGAATGAGTCTTGGGTTATAGACTCAGGTGCTTCGTTTCATGCCACTTCGTGTAAGGAAGTTCTGCGTAACTATATATCAGGTGACTTCGGGAGAGTCTACCTGTGTGATGATGAGCCTTGCAGTATTGTTGGAAAGGGAGACGTTCATATGAATCAGAAAGACGGAATATTAGACATGTACCGAGTTTGAGAAGGAATCTAATCTCAGTAGGGCAGTTGGCCGATACCGGTTATGTGACAACATTCACCAGTGATTCCTGGAAGATCATGAAAGGTACCTTGGTGATATCTTGAGGCAAAAAGAAAGGTACTTTGTACATGACTTTAGGATCGTATAATTCACTCGCAGTTGCATCAACTGGAGTGAATGGGCAGTTATGACATCAAAGGTTGTGACATATGAGTGAGAAAGGGATGAAAGTGCCATTGTTAAAAAGGAAGCTACCAGGGCTGAAGTCTATTGACTTGGAATTCTGCGAGGACTGTGTGTATGGTAAGTAAAAGATGGTAAGTTTCAAGAAGACGGGACGCGCTCCAAAGACGCATCTGTTGGAGCTTGTACACACTGATGTGTGGGGACCAGCACAGGTGTTATCTCTTGGTGGCTAACGTTATTTTGTTTCTTTTATTGATGATGCTAGTAGAATATTGTGGGTCTATTTCTTAAAGTATAAATCTGATGTATTTGATGTATTTAAGAAGAGGAAAGTTATGGTAGAAAACGAGACAGGTAAAATAGTAAAATGTCTCAGATTGATAATAGGGGAGAGTACTGTGATAAAAGGTTTGAGGAGTATTGTACGACAAATGGAATCAAACATCAGAAAATAATTTCAGGGACACCACAACAGAACGGTGTGGCTGAGCGCATTAACAGGACCATCCTTGAGCGTGCCAGGAGCATGAGGTTACATGTAGGGTTGTCTAAGATTTTTTGGGCAGATACTATGAATACCGCCGTATATCTCATTAATAGAAGTCCCTCAGAACTGTTCACACCCCAAGTGCAGGGTTGTGATGTAGTAATAAACTCGGTAAGACCAAGGTCGAATCCACAGGGACTGAAACCTGTACGTTATCTAAAACTAAGTATAACTAAAACTAGACTAAGATGTGATCTAAACCAAATAGAATTTAAGGAATAATTGTAGAATAATTATCTAAAACTTAAGGAATTTAGAGGAAGAAAACTAGGGATTCAGAGGATCCACTTATAGAGATCAGGGAGATCTTATGCCTGTTCTAAAAATCATGAAAATCAACTAGACTTCCTTTGATATAGTTTTCAAGAGATGAAAGGTATATGAATTAGAATGGATTCCATCACCAAACCATGTCCAGGAGGCAAAGTAAACAACAGAATTAAACTAATTACCAACCAACCAACAATGTATGAAGATCAGGAAGGGTACTGTCATCCTACCATGCCCATGGAACAATGATGAACAACAGGGCTTCCTGACTTCATAAACATAAAAAAGGGAAAGAAATACTCAAAGCCATTACAAACCCATTGTAATTTTAGTCACAACAGACCATTAAAGACTAAGAAAAATATTCCTTTAATAATCAACTAAATCAAATTCAGTTTATGAATTTTAAATTAAAGGCACAAAGTAGGATCTCCCATCTCGCTACAGGCTTCACCTCTTAGCCCTAGCTAAGAGGTTCAGCCCAACATGAATGGGCTGGATCCTTTAAAACAAAAACAAAACAAAAAGAAAAAGAAAAGAAAAGAAAAAAAAACTACTATCTTTCTCTCTCTCTCACGTTCCACGTTGAAGCTCCAAATCGAGATCCCCTTTCTCCCTCTTTCTTTTCTCTCTTATAGCATATACTGACCGTGGCTGGGTCGGTGGAGTGCTTAACAAGCAAGTCGGTTTCCAAAACCGACTCTTCTTCGCGGTTGAAGATGTTTTACGTAACCAAAGAAAACAACAAGTTTGCCGTTTTGATTGCTCATGCACCCATGATCCTCACCATGCGAAATATACTCCTCTTTGTTAAGTTATGGATGGCTGAGAATATGAACGGTTTAGATTTCCTCAACATTCAACCGTGATGGCCCACCTGGAGCGTCAGATCTGTACGCAAAACAGAGTTTGCGTAACCTCTGATTGAGCTGATGAATGGTGGGGTTCAGGATCATCGCCGAAAAGGAAATCCATTCCGATCATTGGATTCAGCTCGTGAAAAAAGTCGGAAATGGTGCGGTTCGTCTCGGATTTGGTGTGGTCCACCTAAAGTTGTGCTTCTACCATCCATCTTGCGCTTGAGTCTTCATGTACATACGGTGTTTACCTGGAGCAAAACTGCCACCTAGGTTTTGGCCAGTAGACCCGTGGAATTCCAATGGACGGTCCAGATCGGACCGTCGCATCATGATGGTGGCCCACAAAAACACGTCCGCAAGCTCTGTTTTGCGTTCGCAGGTGAGAGAAATCTTTTTTTAGAAGGGATCAATCAGCGTGCTGTTGACCGATTTCATGGGTTCGGTGCACATCACACTCCCATGTACTGTGTACACATGCAACCTAAGGTGGGGCCCATCATGATGTTCATGCAAAATCCGCTCCATCCATCCATTTTTCTATCTCATTTAAGGGGTTGAAACCAAAATTGAAGTATATCCAGATATCAGGTGGGCCCCAAATCGCTGTTCTATGGGCTGATCTAACTGTTGGGCCACTTTTATAGTGACCTGAGGGCTGAAATTTGATATGTACGGTTAATTTATGGCCCTCAAGCCATGCATGCAGTTTTGAGCCAATCAGATGGCGGGAACTATGTGATCTTGTATTCTTCACCAATTTTGAGCCTCTTTAATGTGAATGGCTTGATTTCCTCAGATCCCTGCCATGTAAATTCTTCAAGCTTGGTCCTCTGGAGTCCGTCCCTTGCCTTTAGTGTCATCAGAGCGTTAAATCCATGCTTTAAGCTCCCTTTTCAGTCCATGTTCGTAAATACACTCTGCATCACAAACATGATTAAAGCGGCCATTAAACGGTATCATGTTCGTAAATCCAAGCAATAACTGGGGTCTAATATGTAATATTTGACCCTCAACAAGAACCATTGGATGGTGAGCTACCAGAAGAAACGTGGACTGAGAAAGAAGTGAACCTTGCACATCTCAGAGTGTTCGGTTGCACTTCATATGTTCACATTGATGTAGAGCACAGAAACAAGCTGGATGCGAAATCCAGGAGGTGCACGTTTATAGGCTACGGGCAGCATGATTTTGGTTACAGGTTTTGGGATACAGAAAACAGAAAAATCATCAGAAGCAAGGACGTAATCTTCAATGAAAAAGTAATGTATAAAGACAGTGTGTAAGGAAATAAGGCCGAGGAAAAGGAATTCGTAGAGTTGGAAGAGTTACCAGACACGAGTGTTATAGCGCCACAAGATGATCATGCACCGGAGCACTATAAGGCAGAGCCGCATACACCGGGTATGAGGTCTACTTGGGAGAGGAGATCCACGGTCCAATACTCACCCTCCTTACATTATCTACTGACAGATAATGGTGAACCAGAGTGTTTTAAAGAGATATTACAGTCGGATCCACGGGTTAAGTGGGAGCAGACCATGAATGAGGAGATGTACTCTCTTGAGTCTAATCGTACATAGGAGCTAGTCACTCTACCCAAGGGTAAGAAAGCTCTTCATAACAAATGGATTTACAGACTGAAGGAGGAGCACGATGGTTCAAAACGGTATAAGGCCAGATTGGTTGTGAAAGGGTTTTAACAAAAGGTAGGTATCGATTTTACTGAAATATTTTCACCTGTATTGAAAATGTTTACGATTCGCATGGTCTTGAGTATAGTGGCTACAGAGGACTTATATCTAGAGCAGCTAGATGTTAAGACAGCCTTTCTTCATGGAGACCTTGAAGAAGAGATATAGATGCATCAGTTGACAGGATACGCGGTACCAAGAAAGGAGAACAAGGTGTACAGTGTAAGACCCGTATCCTAGTCCGTACTGTTCCGTCGACTCCCACGATCCTTCCCGACGAATTCCGGCAACCTGCGACTTATAATCAACGTTTACACGTGACCCTAAGTCGTATCCTATAGAATTGAGTCGGCTTAATCCGAGACTTGTAACATTGCGACCGCACCGTCGCCGCGGTTCCAACGCCGCGACTCACGCACCGATGCGATACCCTGGCCGGAAGATGTGGGCCAGCGTTTATTTTGAAGAAAACACCGCGCGTTGCAATCTCAAAAGAATCTCTACAACATGTCCCATCAATCAATCAATCAATCCATCACCTCATGTCAAGTACAAGAGCACCCATGCTTTCTTCTCCACAAGTTAAGCAACCACCAAAGTCAACCCATCACTCACCTCACATCCATCACTCCATCACCCATCACTCTCTCTCCTTACATCCTCTCTCTCTCTCTCTCTCTCTTTCTCTACACAATTTTCAAGCAACCAAAGAGAGAAAAAGGTAGACGTCCAAGCCATCCCAAGTGAGAAAAAAAAGTGATTTTGGTGGCCCACCTTCCCATCCCAAAGAACCTTCATCCTAGCCATCCATCTCTCATCACCCTCCATTAAGGTGGAGCACAAGGAGACCGGCTTTTCAACGGACCAAGAAGATCGAATGGTGGGTGCTTATTAGGCTAGGTTTTCATGTTTTGATGATGGACCAAGTGAGGCATACTGATTGATGGTATGGATCTCACTTGGGACCCTAGATGTGGCCGATGGCCCACCTTGATTTTTTTATCATTCCATGATGGGGCCATTCTCCATAGACCCCATCATGATGTTTACTTTCTAGCTTAAAAAGGGATCATCTAGACCTTACATCTTGGTAGAGAAGGGATCTCCACCATTAATCTTTGATTTGATGGGCCCACATGCAATGAGACCCACTTGATGTATAATTGGATGCTTGAAACGGAGGGCCCATAGTGCCGGGGTCCCTCCATCACGCGTGTCCCTCTATCTTTCTCTCTCTCTCCCTCTCTTTTTATTTATTTATGTTTTTGTGTGTGATGATGTGGCCGTGTGGCCCACCCGAATGGACCCCACCATGAAGCATGTATTTTAGCCAAGCCATTTGAAGGTAGGGCCTACTTCATATATGTGTTGTATCTACACCACCCATCATTTGGTGGCCCACGTGGGCAGCCCACTTGAAATGCACAACCGTCCAGCGTCTAGGGATGCTGGACGTTGAATGGAAAACACAAATATTAGGTTGGTTCAACAAGCCTTGAGGAGGGCCGCTTGTGTAGGCCCCACCTTGATGTATGATTCTAATCCACATCATCTATCCCGCTCCCCATTTCATTTTAGGCGTTGAGCCGAAAAATGAAGCCAATTTGATTTTCTGGCGGGCCATAGCGTTGAAATCAGTGGTCGTTACCGTTGACATCCACCTTGATTTTTTTTACCCGCCAAAACACATTGTATATTAGACTTGTTTGGTCCGTCTTGAGCCTTGGAATCTAACCGCTAGGTCGGATTCCATTGATGTGGGCCCCACTTGTGAAAAATCACAGGAAAATAATTTTTCAAGATATATATATATATAGGCAGCAGGCGCTGCTGACATGTAGTAGCGTCCTGCTGCACTGGGACGCTGGAGGCGGGACAAGGTCCCATGTGTGGGCCCCACCGTGATGTGTCTTGAACATCCACACCATGCACTTGATAGCCCCTTAGGGCAGTGGGCCCCCCTCCAAAATTTAGCCTTATATATGGCTCAGGTGGCCCACATCATAGGAAACAGTGAGATTGAACGGCTGTCATTGAAACCTTTTTGTGTGTCACAGAAGTCTTAGATTAATATGAAATTTGTTTTTTTCCTTTCATCCAGGTCAGCGTGACCTTATCAACAGGTTGGACGGCAAATAAGCATTATGGTGGGCCCCACGTGGGACCCACAATGATGTATGTGTTTTGCTCACACCGTCCACGACAACCCACCGTATGTGTTTTATCAATGCCGTCCAGGCACTTGCTGGACGGCCAATAGGCCCCACATTTGGTGTCTGTGTTACATCCACACCGTCAATTTAATTGGTGGGCCATGTTTGTGGGCCCCACCATGATGCATGTGTTGCATTCTAACCGTCCAACCATTTGGCAAGCTTGCCTGTAGACCCCACCATGATGCATGTGATGCATCCAAACCATCCAACCCCTTTGAAAGCTCATTTATGGCATGAGCTAAAGAATGAGCCAGATCCATAAGTTCAAGTGGACCCCACCATTTAAAATAGTGGGGATAGTTGATGTTTTATTTAAACCAACATGATTTAAATGATTTTTAAACTCGCAAGTATACGAATCAGATGCAGATGCGGTACGTATTACGAGATCGTTCCCACGAGGACTGGTCGTCACAATTCAAATCTATGATTCTCCTTAACTAATCCAACAAATAATGGATTGAATTACTAAGCACAATTTTATGAAAAACAATTAATTAAGAACAGGGAAGAAAATTCAATCAGAGAGAGAGCACTAGGACTTTCGAATCCACCCCTAATTATCCTAACCCTTGTTTTGTCTGTTGATTCACCTTGATCTAGATTGATACCACTTATACAGAGAAAGCACAATTTGTGTCCTTAATCGGGCATACAAACTGTCTAATTCCTTTAAGCAATGCCATGAATGACATATCCCATATCCTTGGTCGGGTACATGGAATGTACATTCATTAAAGCACCCTGTTTCTTCCTCTATAGGAAACTTGTTCTTGATCAGACACAAGCACCTATAATAAGCATCCAAACAACATCCATATATATACTTTAATCAAGTTCATAGATGGAGAAGTATAGAATTTAAACCCATAAAGCCCACTTAAAGAAAGAAACAAATTAATTGAAATTCAAAGTAAATCAACCAATACAAGAGCTAATCAAATTAGGGGCTTCATCTCAGCCCTAGCTGAGAGATTAGTGACCCATAAAATCCATAAAAAATATTAAATAAAATTCATAAAAGAAAAGACAAAACAAACAATATCTCTCACTCTTCTTTATTCTATTTCTTCTCTTTCTTCTCTCCATTGCTCCAGATCCTGGAATCCCCGTTCTCGAATGCCTTTCCCACGTCCAAAACTCCCCTTTTATACCTGCTGGATGGCGGTGGCAGAGTCGTAGAAGGACTCGGAGTACAAATTTTCACAACCGTGATCGGTGGGCCCCACAGAGGTATTTTCTGGAAAATTCACCCCGTCCATTGGATTCAGAACGAAATTTCAGTCAAGAATGGGTGGTTTTGAAGGTCCATTAGCGCGGCCCACAGAAGAAATCTCAAAAAAACTCAGTTTTGAACGTCCCGGGGCAGTCTACTTTTGGCCTCTGTACCGCACACGTGTGTACGCATGGGCGAGGAATATCAACATGGTTTTGAAGCTCTCGAAGCCCTCTACACGATGGACGGATCAGATCTTCCGGAAAGTTGACGAGTGGGGCCCACTAATTTTCGCAAAAACTGGCAGCGTTCGTGCGTTTCGCGGATGCCAAACCGACGCTGCGATGATGGTTGGGTCCATTATTGGACTTTTCATAGGAATCCACGCCGTCCATTGGTTTCAGCTCGAAAAATCAGTAGGAATTGACTGGTTTTGGGGTGGATTCGGTGCTGCCCACGTGGCTTTCTGTCTTGCCGTCCATCCTGCGTTTGTACGGTTAAAACCGATCTATGCTATCATTTGAAGTTTTCGCCACCTAGGCAATGCTAATGGCCGCCCCAGGAAGTGGATGGACGATTTGGATTGTCCATTTGGACACTAGGTGGGCCCGACAACCGACGACTGTGGGTCGGGTTCCGCGGACGCTGCAGCGGCGAGAGAGAGAGACGGGTCAGCGCTCTCGTTGACCGTCCCAGCGGTGCGGTGCGCAGCCGGTGCAAGTGTGCACATGCACACTCTGCATACACAGGGCCCACTGTAATGTTTTTGAGAAATTTGCACCGTCCATCCTTTTTCTCATATTATTTCCACCGTCAGGACCAAAATTGATGTATATCCAGATATCCAGCGGGCCCCACTTAATGAATTAAGGGGCTGATCTGGCCGTTAGACCACTTCCCGAGATCGTCAATGACTGAAATTTAATATGTACAGTTAATTTATGGTCCCTATCACGTGTATGAAATTTCGAGTTGATCGGATGGTGGGAAACATGTGATCTTGCATTCTGAACCCTTTTCAAGCCTCTTTATCGTGCTTTCCTCAGATCCCAGGCGTATAAAATCTTCACTATTGGTTTTCTGGAGTCCATCCCATGCTCTGGAGACTTTGGATCATAAAATCCATGCCTTTAACATCAATTTTCAATGCACACTCCTGATTTCATCCTGTAATAAAAACACGAGTAAAACACTCCATTAAGCCTCATCATGTACGTCAATTTAGGCAATTACTGGGGTCTGATATGCAATATTTGACCCTGATCACAACCCCCAACCAGCATTTTGCTAGTCCCGAGCAAAACATGCGAAAAATAATTTTAGAAATAAAAGACGATTCCTGTAAACTCAAGTGACTTGTGAACAGATAGCTGAGATGTGAAAATTCTAAGATTCATGAATGGTAAGTAGAATTTTCTCCTGAAATCAAGCTCACAGTAAACTTCATAATCAAGTTCAACATATTAATCCATTAATTAGAACATTCCTAAACATTGAGTTCCACAGGTGTATAGTATAATCTCAGCTTACAATCATTAAGAGTTCCAATGCTAAAATTGGTAATTAACAATAGAATTCCTGACAACCAACACTAGCATTGTAGCTTAACCTTTCAGCCTTCATATTTTTGATTTTCTTTATGAACAGTACGCCAAGGAAGGGAATCAAATCCTCATCTATAGGGAGCAAACCTATGGTGAAAACTCATCGCCATACTTTTCATTCATTTTTTTTTTATTTATATGTCAACTATGGAAAATCAAATCTACACCTATAGGGAGCAAACCTATGGTGAAGAGTTAGCCTTTTAATTCTTCTTTTTACCAAGTTAATCATTCAGTTATCGAACCAAAACCTAATGTGTAAGCGAGATGTGATATGTGAAATCATGGCTCAATCAATGTTTTACAACTTCTAATCATGGGTTAACAATTCAAAATTGACTGTGAAATCATGCAGATGGCCGAATCCAAGAGTCATAAGTTAACAACATCACAAATGTTATAATGTTAAAATCACACTATCCTTCAAAATCACTTTGAATTCAATAGAAATTTCAAAAAAAAATTTTAAAATTTCCACAAATTTTTGCTCAAGACCAAGAAAATACTGATTAGGTACCCTAATCGCCCACCCCCAACCTAAAATCTACATTGTCCTCAATGTAAAAGAAATAAACAAGCAATGCACATGGGACAACGAGAATAAAAGAGGAGTGATGAAAAGATAATACTTGGATGGAGAATCAAGAAGCTTTCTCAAAATTTGTGAAAAATTTCAACGTAAAAGCGAGTTAGCACAAGAGAGAAATCAACATAAGCAAAAATAACAAAAAGAAAAACAAAAGAAGATCCTACCTATACCACTTTCGCAGGTGCTCTCGATTGCATTTAGCGCATGCAACAAGCCTTTAAACCCCTAGGTTACCCCTAGTGGACGAGTTGTAGTCTCGTGAGGGTTTGCAGTAATGTTACCCACAAACATTGAAGTAACTAACTAAGAAAAATGAAAATGAATGAAATAAAAAAGCAATACAATAAAGTAAAAGGCTGGGTTGCCTCCCATGAGCGCTAAGTTTAACGTCTTCAGCCAGACAAGAACGGACAATGAATGAAATAATCTTTACAACCAGGGTCCGCCAAAGAAATTACCTCAACACTTTCATTAACCAATCCCAGACAAGTGATGTGAGTTCCCATGAACTGTGCTATCTGAAATAAGGCAACTGACACTGTCGTCAAATAATTTAAGGACTTCTGCTCGAACGACTTCTTCTATGTTAGGATCACGCTTCCTTTGCATGTTATGCGATATTACCACAGCATGATCCATCCATACAGTGGGACATACTCCCTGGATTTTTTCTATCTTCCGTTCAATTGCTGCCTTATATGCTCTAAGAACATTAAGCAGCCTGCTCGCCTTTGTCTTCTCAGAGTTACAAACTGTGCTGTCAGGAAGAGTCTCAGAGGGATGAAGAGGTTCCACTTTCGCTCTCCATTTTTCAGTCTCCAATATAAGAGTAGAGTCGAGCAATGCATTGACTTCATGGATGGGACTATCAATGTCAAAATCCATGCCCGATTGTGCTAAGCAGGTCTCCAGAGGATCTTCAAAAGATGTACGGAAGGAGTCCTGCACAAGGCTCTCGATCATGTCCACTTCAAATATGTCATCCAAATCTGAAGGTTGTTGTCCTTCATTAAAAACATTGAGTTTAATATTCATGTTACCAAAGGACAATTTCATAACTCCATTCCTGCAATTGATAATAGCATTAGATGTGGCCAAAAATGGACGACCCAAAATGACTGGGATCTGACTATGAAGATTCTGGACAGGCTGAGTATCTATAACTATGAAATCCACTGAAAAATAAAATTTATCAACCTGGATTAACACATCTTCAATAACACCCCGGGGCACCTTGACAGATCTATCAGCTAGTTGTAATGTTACCTTAGTCGGTTTCAACTCACCAAGTCCTAGCTGCTCATAAACCGAATATGGTAACAAATTGACACTCGCCCCTAAATCAAGTAATGCCTTCCCGATCTTATGATCTCCTATGCCGCAAGAAATGGTGGGAGCTCCTGGATCCCTAAATTTAGGAGGGGTGTTATGTTGAATCATGGAGCTGAGCTGCTCTGCAAGGAAGACTTTCTTATGAACATTCTGCTTACGCTTTTGAGTGCATAAATTTTTAAGAAACTTAGCGTAAGCAGGGACTTGCTTGATAGCGTCAAGCAACGGGATGTTGACTTGCACTTTTTGAAACACATCCAAGATTTCATCAAAGTTATTTCTTTTCTTTATTGGTGCCAGACGTTGAGGAAAGGGTGCTTTGGGCACATAAGGTGGCACGTTAGTGGCTCTTGGAGAGTCAGAGAGCTTTTGGACTTTGGATGCATTCGTATGACTCTCTGCTTCATCTTGATCTTCTGTTTTAGAATTTGAGTCATCCCCAGGCATCTCTATTCTGTTATCAATCTGCTTGCCTGACCTAAGGGTAGTGATCGATTTGGCCTGTTCATGATATTGCCCTTGGTTGGAATTAGAGCCAATCTCATACTGTCCCTTTGGATTAGCCTCAGGTTGGCTAGGGAACTTGCCCTTCTCTCTCTCACTCAATGAGGCAGCTAGTTGACCCATTTGTACTTCCAGCTTGGCAATGGATTGTGCATTTGCATGTAAGCTTTGCTGGTTGGCCAGTAAGGTTTGTTGGGTGTCTTTTTGGAATTGGAGAGAACTCTGCATGAAAAGATGGAGTGTATCCTCAAGAGATGGTTTCCTTGATTGTGTAGGCAGTTGTTGATATTGTGGAAACTGTTGAGGTTGTTGACTGCCAACTTGGAGGTGCGGTTGCATGGGAGGATTTCCAGATGATCCTCCTTGTTGTGGTCCTTTTGCCCAAGAGAAATTTGGATGTCTAGCCCACCCTGGGTTGTATGTGTTCGAGTAAGGATCATTCCCAGATTTTTGAAAAGTGTTCATAGCATGAACTTGTTCAGAGAGAAGTTCTGGGAATGCTGCACCAGATGGACAAGACTGCATAGGATGGGCAGGACTAGAACATGTGGCATATGCCTCGACTTGAGCTGTTTGTGGTGGTCCATTATTTAATACCAGAGCATCAACTTTCTTCGTCAGGTTATCAAGCTTGGCGCTCAGCTCTGGTATGACTCCTATCTCATATATACCACCTCTCTTTTGTGGTTGGGGACTTCTGTCACCTCTATTTGAATAATCCCATTGCTGGGAATTTTCGCACAAGGTTTCAAAGAAGTTCCACGCTTCGACATCACTTTTGGTCATGAATGACCCTCCACTGGTGGCATCAACCATGCGACGGTTCTGTGGTGTCAGACCATCATAGAAGTATTGAACTTGTTGCCACTTCTCAAAACCATGGTGAGGACATTTAAGAAGCAAGTCCTTCCATCTTTCCCAACATTCATGAAAGTGCTCACCCTCTTTTTGTGTGAAGTTAGTAATTTCTCTACGGAGGGCATTGGTTTTGTGAACGGGGAAGAACTTATTTAAGAACTTCTTAGACAGTTGGTCCCATGTAGTGATAGATCCAACTTCTAGAGAATTCAACCATGCTTTCGCCTTATCCTTCAAAGAAAAAGGAAACAGGCGTAGGCGGATCGAATCGTCTGAGAAGTTTTGGAACTTAAAGGTGGAGCAAATGTTTAAGAATTCTTTCACATGATGATATGGGTCCTCCTTGTCCAATCCATAAAAGGATGGCAACAATTGTATGACTCCAGGTTTAAGTTCAAAGTGTGCTGCCGTAGTGGTTGGCAACACTATGCATGAAGGCGCATTAAATTGGACAGGAGCTGAATAATCTTTGAGAGCTTTAACTTCAGTCTCATTCGCCATTTCAACAGGATTATTTCTCAATCTTTCACGAATTGTTCTTTCAATCTCAGGATCAAACGGTGCTAGTTCTATATTCAGAGACGTCCTAGCATAAACTATGTTATTGCAATGTAAGAAAGAAAACTAAACTAAGAAGCAACCTAAGAGAAATAAAACTAGACCTAGAAACTAAGAGATTCTAAAACAAGTTAAAACTATGTAAATAACAATGGGAAGAAAGAACCCGGAAAAGGAGATGATTGATGTATGAAGAATAGGGAGCTCCTCCTTTTGAAGACAATGTTATTTAGCAGCTTCCTTCCTCAATTCCTGTAAACAAAAAGAAAATAAAAATAAATTAAATTCCTAAAATAATGCTAGAAAAAAAATCCTAAGCAACGGTTAATTTCTAAAAAAGAAAGTTTGTAATTTTAGAAATAAAAAAAACTAAGTTAGTTTCTAAAAAGGGAAAAATTTCTAAAACTAGAAAATAGAAAGTTACTTGAAAGAAGAATCAGAATCTAGAATTAGAAAATAGGAAATTTCTAAAAATAAAATAAAATAGCCTAGAAATAGAAACTTCTAAAAAATAAAACCTTAATTCTAAAAATAGAAATTAGAAAGAAAAAAAAATAGAAAATTTGGAAAGAGATTACCAAATTAGTAGTGTATGTCAGGTCCCTACAAAACAGGAAATAGGTTAGTTTCTAAAAAAATTTAACCTAAAGGTAGTAAAAAACCTGAATTATGATAAGAGAGAATCTTAAATCCAATTGGACCGAAACAGTCCCCGGCAACGGCGCCAAAAACTTGATGTTTTCTTTAAACCAACACGATTTAAATGATTTTTAAACTCGCAAGTATACGAATCAGATGCAGATGCGGTACGTATTACGAGATCGTTCCCACGAGGACTGGTCGTCACAATTCAAATCTATGATTCTCCTTAACTAATCCAACAAATAATGGAATGAATTACTAAGCACAATTTTATGAAAAACAATTAATTATCCTAACCCTTGTTTTGTCTGTTGATTCACCTTGATCTAGATTGATACCACTTATACAGAGAAAGCACAATCTGTGTCCTTAATCGGGCATACAAACTGTCTAATTCCTTTAAGCAATGCCATGAATGACATATCCCATATCCTTGGTCGGGTACATGGAATGTACATTCATTAAAGCACCCTGTTTCTTCCTCTATAGGAAACTTGTTCTTGATCAGACACAAGCACCTATAATAAGCATCCAAACAACATCCATATATATACTTTAATCAAGTTCATAGATGGAGAAGTATAGAATTTAAACCTATAAAGCCCACTTAAAGAAAGAAACAAATTAATTGAAATTCAAAGTAAATCAACCAATACAAGAGCTAATCAAATTAGGGGCTTCATCTCAGCCCTAGCTGAGAGATTAGTGACCCATAAAATCCATAAAAAATATTAAATAAAATTCATAAAAGAAACGTCAAACCAAACAATCTCTCTCTCTCTTCTTTCTTCTCTTTCTTCTCTTTCTTCTCTCCCTTGCTCCAGATCTGGAATCCCCTGGTTCTGAATGCCTTTCCCACGTCCAAAACTCCCCTTTTATAGCTGTTGGATGGCTGGGGTCGGTGGCAGAGTCATAGAAGGACTCGGAGTATAAATTTTCGCAACCGTGATCGGTGGGCCCCACAGAGGTATTTTCTGGAAAATCCACCCCGTCCATTGGATTCAGAACGAAATTTCAGTCAAGAATGGGTGGTTTTGAAGGTCCATTAGCGCGGCCCACAGAAGAAATCTCAAAAAAACTCAGTTTTGAACGTCCCGGGGCAGTCTACTTTTGGCCTCTGTACCGCACACGTGTGTACGCATGGGCGAGGAATATCAACATGGTTTTGAAGCTCTCGAAGCCCTCTACACGATGGACGGATCAGATCTTCCGGAAAGTTGACGAGTGGGGCCCACTAATTTCCGCAAAAACTGGCAGCGTCCGTGCGTTTCGCGGATGCCAAACCGACGCTGCGATGATGGTTGGGTCCATTATTGGACTTTTCACAGGAATCCACGCCGTCCATTGGTTTCAGCTCGAAAAATCAGTAGGAATTGACTGGTTTTGGGGTGGATTCGGTACTGCCCACGTGGCTTTCTGTCTTGCCGTCCATCCTGCGTTTGTACGGTTAAAACCGATCTATGCTATCATTTGAAGTTTTCGCCACCTAGGCAATACTAATGGCCTCCCCAGGAAGTGGATGGACGGTTTGGATTGTCCATTTGGACACTAGGTGGGCCCCACAACCGACGACTGTGGGTCGGGTTCCCCGGACGCTGCAGCGGCGAGAGAGAGAGACGGGTCAGCGCTCTCGCTGACCATCCCAGCGGTGTGGTGCGCAGCCGGTGCAAGTGTGCACGATGCACACTCTGCATACACAGGGCCCACTGTAATGTTTTTGAGAAATCTGCACCGTCCATCCTTTTTCTCATATTATTTCCACCATCAGGACCAAAATTGATGTATATCCAGATATCCAGCGGGCCCCACTTAATGAATTAAGGGGCTGATCTGGCCGTTAGACCACTTCCCGAGATCGTCAATGGCTGAAATTTAATATGTACGGTTAATTTATGGTCCCTATCACGTGTATGAAATTTCGAGTTGATCGGATGGCGGGAAACATGTGATCTTGCATTCTGAACCCTTTTCAAGCCTCTTTATCGTGCTTTCCTCAGATCCCAGGCGTATAAAATCTTCACTATTGGTTTTCTGGAGTCCATCCCATGCTCTGGAGACTTTGGATCATAAAATCCATGCCTTTAACATCAATTTTCAATACACACTCCTGATTTCATCCTGTAATAAAAACACGAGTAAAACACTCCATTAAGCCTCATTATGTACGTCAATTTAGGCAATTACTGGGGTCTGATATGCAATATTTGACCCTGATCAATAGTGACATTCACTGTTTAAAACTTCCTAAGGGACATGGCAGTTCCGATCAAGATGATGTGTTGCCTTCACTTCATCTACCTCCATGTTAACTTATAAATAGGTTGGATCCCAAAAATACATAACAATGGGCCCCTGTAGGATTTTTAACGGTGGAAATCATTGTCACTACCATTATTTGGAATGCGGTCCAGTGGATCTTTTGATATGATTCATTTATACATAATATATCTGTTATATATACATCTTGATATGTTTATGGCCCATCTGTGAGGCCCACCTTGGTATATGTATGAGGCCCATTTTGGTTTATTTGTGGCCATCTACGGAGGCCCATCTTGTCATATTTATGGCCCGTTGTTGAGGCCCACCTGATGTGTATGAGGCCTACCTCGATGTGAATGTAAGGCCCATGTTATGAGGCCCATTGTGATGTATTAGGGCCCATGGGTTGAGGCCCATTGTGATGTATTTAGGGCCCATGGGTTGAGGCCCAATTGATGTATTGAAGGCCCATGGGTCGAGGCCCAAGAAATGTATATAAGTCCATTGCAATGTGTGATTCCACCATGGGTTATGCAATGACATTTATGGCGGGCCATGCCTTGAGAGCAATATTAGTTTGATGTCCACATTGTAAGAATAATGTTGGTTAAATGTCCGCATTATAACTCTCCCTAGGGCCCATTAATTGGCCCATACTTGTTGTGTGTAGGCCATCAAGGCCCATCTTCGTTGTGAGGATAGTTCATCACCATATGAAATGCTTAGTATAACTCCATGATTCATGCCCATACGCATCATATGTATGCTTGATATAAGGAATGTTTTATCATAGCATACGCCATTGGGCAGACTATTTACGGGACTCCTTATGAGACTGCCCACATTATCGCGCCGTATGCGCAGGATCACTGCATGACTGGATAGTGTGACTCATGCATCTTACGTATATGTGACTTGATCATTGTACGCCCTAGCGACATCAGGGACACACCGTGGATGGCCAGATGAGACACCGAAAATGCTTGGTTCTAGTATTGTGGGCACGTAGGATGTTCTTGGGTGAAAATCCCAGAACCTCCATAGTACCAGGAGATACTCCAACATCTAGACCGAGTGGAATATGAGCGCCGGTGCCTATACCATGAGGTCGTGTCTCCCATTGTGTCGTGGTTGGTTGGAAGAGGGTGTGGCCTTATCCGCCTGAGTGAGGGGGCTATAAGCTAGGCTAAGTATGATCAGCTCGTAAATGGGTCCACTATCGACGAGCCGGGTCCGATATTGACAGGCGAATAGTCAGGTCTCTTCCACTCAGTGGGCTGTGCAACTAGGGAGGAGGCTGTCTGAGTGGAGTGTAATAGACCCTGGTGATTTCTCCAGAGAGCAACCGCACTGATATGTGGACTTATTGAGCAGGAATTGCATATTCATTCATTCATTCACTATCTACTCAGGTTGGTGGTGCGTAACTATTTGTCACGTACACCTTCGCATGGCCAGGATTTCGGTTGGGCGCGCGACTAACCTGAGATCACCACATTGAGTCGGATTATCCAAATTTAGGTATGAGATTGGTTTGGATAGAAGTCCCCTGTGGTGGACCCCGTAGCCAGCGATACTACGTACTATCATCCCGACTTCACATTCCAGCATGGTCATTTCATTCGCACTACATATTACATTACATCTGCAGTACTTAACATTTTTGGTTACTATGTTTTTGCACTTAGATAGCCTAGATGAGGTTGATGGTATTTATGGCTCGTCAGGACTTGCATATTGCATTGCATCCTCAACATCTGTTATTGTCTTTTTATGTTTCACATTGCATGGCCTTGGTATGGCCGATAGTATTCATGCCTTGCATCACATAGCTTTGGTACAACTGATAGCATCATGGACTTACCACATATTTCCACATTACTCTGATATTGTATGATTCATGATCTTGTCAGTATTTCTGCTTATTCTGATGATGTATGATTTATAGGCTTTATGGTATACTTGGCACTTATCTTGTGCACACACTTTCACCACCCTCTAAGCTTTTGTAAGCTTATGCACGATAGATGCGTGCAGGTGGCGTTAGGTTGCAGCAACATTGAGCTTGGAATATGTAGCTGTCCTCTGGAGTTTTGATTTCGATATATGTATTTTCCGTTCAGCATTGTATTCAAATGATTATATTAGTAAATATGTGATGATGATGTTGTTTCGTGACTTGGTTATGCTTGTGGTTATGCTCCATTACAAAAAAAAATCATACTGAACATCCTCCTTGTAGGATCCTAGGATTGGAATCTGGCATATGTGTAAGACCCGTGTCCTAATCCTTACTGTTCCGTTGGCTTCCGCGGTCCTTTCGGTCAAATTTCGTCAACCTTCGTACCATATCGGGTGTTTGCACACGATCCTAGGCCAGGTTCCGCGCACCAATGATGGCTTGATCTGAAAGTTGTATCATAGCGACCGCTCCGTCGTTGCGGTTCCAACGCCGCGTCTTGTGCGTCAAACCGACGCTTAGATCATAAGTTGGGGACTATGCATTATAATGGCCGTGGACCGCGTATTGCGGGGCCCACCTATTCCATGTGGCACTAATCTCTAGGAAATTATGAGAACGATGACATCACCCTACCCTAGCTATAGCCACCCTACCCTAGCTATAGCCACCCTACCTACCCCTATCCTTTCTTACAAGCATTTAATGCTAGCCACCCTCTTTTACAAGTCATTATTACCTACCTAAGCTACTCTCCCTCTCTCTTATCTCTCCCTCTCTCCTTTATTTTTTTTTTCATTCCTTCATTTTTTTTTTCAAAGCAACAAACCCATACGTATGAGACCCTCTCCCATTTCTCCCAAGCTACTTGTGTGGCCCACCTTTCCTACCCCTTCATCTCTCATCTCAACCATCCATTTTTCATCTTCCTCCATCAAAGAGTAGCACAAGGAGCTAAGGAAGCCAAGGGAGCAAGAAGATCAAGTGGTGGGTGCCTTGATAGGGTAGATTTTCATATTTTTAAGATGGACCAAGTGAGGCCAACCGATCAATGGTTTGGATCTCACTTTGGACCCTAAGATGTGGCCGATGGCCCACTTGGATCATCATGATCATTCCATGATGGGGCCATTCTCCATGGACCCCATCATGATGTTTACTTTCTTGCATATTTAGGGTCATCTAGACCATCTAATTTAGTGGAGAAGGGATTTCCACCGTTGGATCTAACTTTAATGGGCCCACATGTAATGAGACCCACTTGATGTATGATTTAGTGCAAGGGAGGGCCCATAGTGCCGGGGCCCCTCCATCACGCGGATCTCACCCTCTATCTCTCTATCCCTCTCTCTTTTATTTTATTTTCTTTTATTTATTTATTTTTTTGTAATGATAATGAGTTTGTGTGGCCCACTTGAATGGACCCCACCATGAGGTAGGTATACTATCCAAACCATTTATAAGTGGGGCCCATCTTATATGTGTAGTACCTATGACTTGGTGGCCCACCTAAGCAGGGCCCACCTCCAACATTTGTGCCAAGTCCAGCGTCCAGGGACGCTGGACGTTTGCTGGAAAAGAAACACAAATGAGCTTTTTCCCAAGCTTGGAATGGTCCACTCATATGGGTCCCACTTTGATGTATATATTAAATCCATGCCGTCCATTCCTTTCCTAAGTTTGTTTTAGGCGTTGAGCCAAAAGATGTGATCAATCAGACCTTCGGACGGGCCATGCCATACCAAAAGGTGGTTTTCACCATTGAAACCTCCCCTGATGGGTTGTACACTGGAATATGTCCAATATTGGACTTGTTTTGCTCGTAGTGAGCCATAGAAGGACACTGGACGGTGTGGATTCACTGGATGTGGACCCCACCTGTAAAATCTGTGGATTTTCAAAAATCAAAAAATAAAATAAAATGAACACAGCAGCAGCAGCTGCTGTGTCAGAGCCGCAGCAGGCGCTGCCTGCGCTCACCGGGCGGGCGTACAGCCACCCACGGCTGCAGCCGTGGGCCCCACGTTGATGTTTATATGTCATCTAATCCGTTCATCAGGTGGCCCACTCTCTGAAGTGGGCCCATCTCAAAAATCAGCCTGCTCCAAGACTCAGGTGGCCCACATCGTGTGAAACAGTGGAATTGAACATTTACCTTTGAAACCCTTTTTGGGTCCACAGAAGTTTTGGATCAGGGTGAAAATTTTTGTCCCCCTTCATCTAAGTCTGCTTGACCTTACCAGTGGTTTGGATGGAATATAAACATTATGGTGGGCCCCACATAGAGTCCACAATGATGTATGTGTTTCACCGTCCCCTGGACAGTGGATGTGGAGCCCACTGAACGTGGAGCCCACTGTGTGGGTGGGTGCTCGTGTGCGTGTGTGTGGGTGCGTGTGTGTTGGTATGTATATATATATATATATAATATTATATTATATATAATGTTATATGTTATATGTATATATACAATATTATATTATATATAATATTATATGTTACATATATATATATATATATATGTATATATATTATATTATATATACAATTGATGGTGGGAGGCCCATTTCAATTACTTATGGCCCATGATTGAGGCCCACTTTGATGTATATGCAAGGCCCATGGGTCGAGGCCCATTTGATGTATTATGGGCCCATGGTTTAAGGCCCATTAAGACATATTGGGGCCTATGAGTTGAGGCCCATTTGATGTGCATTTGGGGCCCATTGGTGTGGCCCATTTGATACACATAAGGCCCATAAGATTAGGCCCATTTGATACATTCTAAAGCCCACAGTTTATAGTCCATTGCAATGCACATAAGGCCCATTGGTGCGGTCCAATGATGTGGCCCACTTGATGAATACAAGGCCCATATGATATGGCCCATTTGACGTATTTAAGGCCCAATGGGACGTGCCTAAGGTCCATTGCAATGTACGATCCCAACATGATTTATGTAATGATGTTTACGTCAGGGCTATGCCTTGGGAGCAATGGTGGTTTGACGTCCACATTGCAAGTATAGTGTGGTTAAATGTCCGCATTATGACATTCCCTAAGGCCCATTGTTAGGCTCGTGCGTGTTATGTGTAGGCCGTCTAGGCCCATCTTCATTATGAACATCATCCACCCCATATAACATATTTAATTCCATGATTCATGATCATATGCATCATACGTATGCTTGATATGAGAAATGATTGATCATAGCATATGCCTTCGGGCATATTGTTTAAGGGCTCCCGGATAGGGGTGATGCCCCACATGAGCGCACGATATGTGCAGGATTGCTGCATGACTGGATAGTGTGATTCATGCATTTTGCATTGTGTGACATGGTTACTATATGCCCTAGCGACATCAGGGTCGTAGCCTCCACATGCATATCATGGTTGACAGATTGGATACCGAAAATCTTGTTCTACATGGGGTGCGATAGATATCCCTGGGTGAAAGTCCCTAAACCCTTATGATACCAGGAGGTTGCTCCAACGTCTAGACCGAGTGGGTGCATGAGCGCTGGGTGCCGATTACCAGACGGTTGCGCTTTCCACTGTGTCGTGGTCCGTTGGAAGGGGGTGTGGCCTTACCCGCCCGAGGGTAGGGGGCAATGCTAGGCTGAGTCTGACCAGCTCGAGGAATGGGTCCGCTATTGACGAGCCGAGCCCGATATTGGCAGGCGGATAGTGAGGTCTTTTCCACTCACCTTATTGCGCGCGATGGGGCGGCAATCTGGCTTGGAGTGTACTAGACCCCGGTGATATTCCAGATTTGAGCCGTATTGACATGTGGACTTAGATGAGGATTTGTATGCTTGACTTGCATTTCGCCTTGCATGGCCTTGGTATGGCCGACATCATTCCTTGCACCGCATGGCCTGGGCACGGTTAATGGGATTCTTAGCATTCATCAGCATGTTCCACATTACTCTGATACTGCATAGCTACATTATCACCTTGAGCATACACTTTCACCACCTTCTAAGCTTTCTATAAGCTTATGCACGACCGTTGCGTGCAGGTGACGTTGGATCGCAGCAGCGCTGAGGCTTGGACGCGTGGCTGATCTTCTTTTGGAGTTTTGGTCTATCTTCATTGTATTTCCCTTATGCTCATTGTACTTGTAAAGTTTTTGATTATAGTGGAAATGTGATGGAGTTTTTGGTTGTTGTTTATGGGTTATGCCTTTGGCTATGCTTATTACGAATCAAACTGATGTACAAAATCCTCCTTGTGGCATCCCAGGATCGGAACCTGGCAAATGGGCGCTGGGAGCCGAGAATGGGGTTCTACGGAGGCTGTCGGCGCCAGATTCGGCGATCGGAAATTTTGTGAGCCCGGTTTCGGAGTTTGGGGCGTGACAATATGGGCGCTGGGAGCCGAGAATGGGGTACTACGGAGGCTGTCGGCATTGGATTCGGCGATCGAAAATTTTGTGAGCCCGTTTTTCGAGTTTGGGGCGTGACATGCAGACTACGAAGATTTTAGATGGCCTGAAGCAGGCCCTAAGGCAGTGGTACAAGAAGTTCGATAGTTTCATGTCGAGAAACGGTTTCAAGAGATGTCATACAGACCACTATTGTTACTTGAAGAAGTTTGATGATGTGTCTCTAAGTGATGATGTGCTTATGGTCGGTTCAAGCATGAAGGACATCTCAGATCTCAAAAGACAACTGTCTAGAGAATTTGCCATGAAGGATTTAGGAGCTGCAAAACAAATCCTAGGCATGAGGATAAAGCGTGACAGGAAAAATAAGAAATTAGTTCTGTCATAGGTAGAGTACATAGCCAAGGTACTTGATCGATTCAATATGGGAGGTGCTAAGTCGGTTAACACTCCATTAGCCAATCACTTCAAGCTATCTAAGGAGCAAGGAGCAAAGACACAGGAGGAATGAGACTATATGGCTAAAGTCTCATACGCGTCAGCTATTGGGAGTCTCATGTATGCTATGGTGAGCACGAGGCCAGACATTGCTCAAGCAGTGGGAGTTGTTAGCAGGTTCATAAACAACCCCGGGAAGGAACATTGGGAAGCTGTGAAGTGGATCCTTAGATACCTGGTAGGTACTAAGGATGTAGGGCTGTGCTATGGTGGATCGAAAATCAAGCTACAAGGCTACAATGATTCGGATTTGGTAGGAGACATCGACAACAGAAGAAGCACTATAGGTTATATCTTCACTCTGGGTAGTGCTGCAGTTAGTTGGGTCTCTCAGTTACAGAACATAGTATCTATCAGTACGACAGAAGCAGAATATGTTGCGGCTATAGAAGCATACAAGGAGATGGTATGGATGCAAGGTTTCATGGAAGAGTTAGGTAAAAAGGAAACAGATTGCAAGCTGTACAGTGACAATCAGAGTGCAATACACTTGGCTAAGAGTTCAGCCTTTCATTCAAGGACCAAGAATATTGCCATCAGATATCACTTCATACGTTCGTTACTGGAAGATGGATCGATTGCTCTGGAGAAGATTCATACAAGTGAGAATCCTGCAGACATGTTGACCAAGGCGGTCACACAAGACAAGCTGAAGCTTTGTTCAACTTTGATTGGTCTTCAGGCTTGAAGACGGGGAGGTGGTGCACTCCGGATGAAGAAGACAAAGGTTTATGGCGATGTGTCTCTAAGTGGGAGAGTGTTTAGAAGTGGAGTCACATCTGGGGCCGCGCACGATCGATCGTGATCCCTACTCGACCGGTCGTGGAGCCTGTTCGATCGGTCATGGACTGGCACCCCTCGAACTCCAGCGAGCATCAATTTTTTGGGTCCTAGGTGCTCGACCGGTCGTGGGGTCCACTCGACCGGTTGTGTAGTCTACTCGACCGATCGTAGTTACGCAGATTCATTTCCGAATCTGATGCGGACTGCAGATTTCTGTGTCGCCTTTCGCAAGGGTGCGAAAGGGAAGTTGCCAAAACTATAAATTGGGGTCCCTAGGGCTATTCTAGGGTTAAGGTGAATATTGAAAAATATTTCTAAGGTGTGGGCAAGAAATTTTATATGTTCTTCCAAGGGAGAGGTTAGTAACCTTGTAATCTTCGTTTGTCTTCATAGTGGAAGTTTGCATCCGTGGTTTTTTTACCCTAGTTTGGAGTTTTTCTACGTATATCTTGTCTTGTGGTTTGTTTGGATTGCTTTGATCTGTTTTTAGTTTATATTTCTTCTTGTTTATCGTTTATGGGTGAGGCCTGAGATTGGATCTAGGCTCATTGCGTTGTTGACGTGCTGCGCAACATTACTCACATGGCTTTAAGTGGTAGACTTATGAGAGTTTTAACACTGAGGTCATGGGTTCAAGTACCAGATGTGGTGTGTGTATAGGTGTGAGGGTGTGTGCATTAAAAGAAAGGTGGTGTGCCCTTATTGTGGGCCCCACCTTGATTTATTTATTGTATATTCAAGCGGTCCATCTATTTTGCTAGATCATTTAAGGCATGAGCCTAAAAATAAAGTGGATCCAAATCTCAAGTGGACCATCCTATAAGAAACAGTGGTGGTTGAATGTTCCACCATTAAAAACTACATACGACACATTGTAATGTTTATTTCTCATTTGTTGATAAGGTCACACAAACCTAGATGAAGGGAGAAAACAAATATCAACTTAATCCAAAACTTTTGTCGCCCATAAAAAAAGGTTTTAATGGTCAATCACTGCTGATGGATGGCGTGGATATACAATAAATATATCAAGGTGGGCCCCATGGTAAGGGCTACACCATATTGGGTGAGGCCAGGGCCACACCTAATCCCCTTCCCATCCATGACAATGCCCATTGGATGGACAACCTCGATTGATACATTGAGGTGTACTTGTATGGCATTCAACTTGCCAAGTCTTCCATAACATGAAAATTGGACACCCTAAGCTGATCCTACCATCATGTGAGCCACCACATGAACTTGGAGGTTTAATAGTTGCCAAGACTCCAAGTGAGCGACACTAAAGGAAACAATAGAGATTGAATGCTTACCACTACAACCTTATGGGGGCCCATAAAAGTTTTTGATCAGGCTAATATTAACATTTTCCATTCATCCCAATGGGAATTACCTTATGAATGGGCTGGATGGCATATAAACATTATGGTGAGCCCTAACATTAAAGTTGGGTACTCCAAGTTGACCCTACCATCACGTGGGCAACCGCGTGAATTTAGAGACTTGAATAATTGCCAAACTCAAATCAGCTATGTTAAAGGAAATTGTGAGGATTAAAAGCCTCTACTAAAACCTTATTGTGGCTACAAAAGTTTTATATTAGGCTAATATTTGTGTTTTCCATTCATATGATAGGAATCACTTGATAGACGGGTTGGATGGCATATAAACATCACACTAGACATTGTGATTAGCCATCAGGGAGCTTTGGAAGCTAATATGCCTCATGTCCACGAAGCTCGATAGAAAGAGAGTTCCCAAAATTTGGTAACCTAAAAATACATGCAACTTCATTGTGTATGGTTGCATTATATCATTTCAAATTGCATTTGGACATATAGTTAGCCACATGGATAAATCCTTACCTTCTAGTGCTTTAGGGGCCACTGCACAAAAACTTTATCAAATCTCATTCTCTATTTGTAATTTTGTATGTTCGCTATATTAATCCATTGTGATGTAGTATCGGTAAAGGGTAACTCAATGTGATGTAGTACGAGTGATAGATAACTTAATGGATGGCTAGAATTGAAGGAAATTGAGTTTATAAGAGCTCAAACCAGAGTAAAAAGGCCTAGACGTGCATTACAGCTTTGGATGACAATAACTCCATGATTGTTTATCCATTTTGTGTATGTACTATTATATTAGAAATCTATGGACAAGCTCTACACCTTTGCTGAATATGTCTTTGCCAATAAATAAAGATTGGCTTCCAAATGGCTTAATAAAGTTCAATCATTCTAGAGGTTAAATTAGGACTTGTTAAAATTTACTATTTTGAGTAAGTTATTTTTTTTATTTTTTTTTTATTTTTTAATAAATATATATATTTTAAGAATCCGATTCTAATTCATCGTCTTTTTCGGCTATATAAAGGTTGTTTACCAGTTTTAGTAGCATTAGACATCTTTTTTGCCATTTTTAATAATTTTTATTATTTTGAAAAGTTGTCGTATTTCAAGTCAAACTAAGAATTTGGGAATCCTCTTATTTATGTACACACATTAAAAACACTGTTATCAACCTTTCATTCAAAAATATTAATTTTCTTACTTATTTTAAAGATTTTCCATCTTTAAGGATTCAAGAGCTATTGTGAGAAGAAGATAGTGATTTCTTCCTTTCCATCCACACACTAACTACATTATAATTGAGGGCAAGGATTGCATAAATTTAAGCGGAAGGGACTCCAATGGGTAAAAAATTTATAAATGCCTATTATGGCTTTTAATAGCTATAACTTTGTGACTGGTTAATCATTTTCTATATATAATATATCATGGAAAAGTTTTTCGTGACCTCTATACTTTATGGCTTCTACATGTTTATGGACAATTCAATTATTTTAAGTGTGAAATTAGGATTTGAAGTTAAAATTTACTATTTAGCAAGTTTCAATTTTTTAAAAAATGTTTGGAGAGCTCAATATAAAGTTTCTATTTTAGTCATCTAAGGATTGTTTATGAGTTTTGATAAGATTAAATATTTTTTACTATATATATTTTTTAAAATTTTTATAATTTTGAAAAATAATCATATTTGGAATCAAATTAGGAATTTAGGCTTCTTTGGCTTATATAAACAAACCAAATGTGTTGTAATCAACACTTTTCGTCAATAATAATAAAAAAAAAAAATTTATTTCTTATTTTCAGAAATTACTTCCCTTTTAGATTTAAGGGTTATTTTAAAAAAGAAAGGGTGATGTCTTCCCTCTTATTTATGTACCCACTTTGTGACATGCTTAATATCTTTTAACGGATATGATTCTTTCATAATCATAAGCGATCCAAAGTAGGCTAGCTCATCGAAAAGATTTATTAAGTTAATGGTTTAACCTATTTTTACCATAATTCTAGCACTCAACCACTCGAATGAATTAAGACACTAATCATGGCTCAGTAATAGCCACATGCAATATTTCAATGCTGAAGTCATACGTTCAAATACTCATGTGGTGTGTGTGGGTGTAATAAAAAAAAAAAAAAAACTTGGGTCCGGTCTTCCTCAATGAGTCGAGGTGACTTCCAATCATGCCAAGTGGTGGATGGACAAGGTAATCCAAACCATTGATCTATTGATTTGTATGGTGGATGGAGCAGCCCCCCACCCTGCCAAAAAATAAAAATAAATAAAAAATAAAAAATAAAAAAATCCCCAAATGAGGTGATGTATGTATAACAATTTTTAATGATAAACATTAAAATAAAGTACGCTGAACTGTGATCCAGTGCCCATCTGTGAGTATGTTGGGTTGTGGCAAAAAATAAAAATAAAAAAATAAAAAATAAATAAAATAATAGGAAAGGTTCCCAATATCTATGAGGTTTTTGTCTGTCTGGGATGGCAGTGACTGGAATCTTTCTTGCCATTGATAACGCCATGTTTGTCCTTTTCATAATAACTTGTCAAGGTAGGCGAGGGTGTGTGTGTGTGTATATATATATATATATATATATATATATATATATATATATATATACACACACACCTCAGTGTTGAAATCGAGGCATCTACCACTTGGGCTATGGATCAGAGTGTCTTTTTGTAAGCTTTTATTGAGCGTGTTGCATTAGTAAATCCACCTTGAATAAGTGTGTGGGAATGTCACGCGTGTAACACACAGAAGCGTCTAAAATCCAGGCCCACTGTGAATATCACTTGGGGTAAAAAAAATCCTGATCCAGTGATGGACGGATGAACACAGTCGGCCAACCTGACGAGTGGATCAGCTTGATTTTCTGTGCAGATGACCTTCATGGTGGGGTCCACATTCTGGAAGAGTCAGATTCTGTGCCAAGGTAGATTCTCATCACTTTCTATCCATTGAGGTGTATGTGAACACCATCCAATTAATAGTAGGAATTTGAATTAGCTGGAGAGAGCCGCCGGTTGACCGAAGCGGATTGCCTGCCGCAACCGGCACAGGGACATCCCAGTGGCACGGCGTGGTCCAAGCTATATGGGGCCCACCGTGATGTATGTATTTTATCTACTCAGTTCATCCGTCTTAATATCTTATTTTAGGGCATGAGACAAGAAATGATAAAGATCCAAAACTCAAGTGGAACACACGGCAGAAAAGAGAGGGACTTAATGCCTACCGTTGAAAACTTCTCGTGGGCCACAGAAGTTTTTAATCAATACTATTTTTTTTTTTTTCCTTTCATCCATGTCTGTGCCACATTATGAACAGGTTTGATGGAAATTAAAACATCAAGGTGGGCCCTAGCAAGTTTTCAACGGTGGGCATTCAATCCCCACTGTTTTCTATGGTGTGGTCCACTTGATCTTTTTATCTGATTCAATTTTTTCATCACCTACTAAAATGATCTGGAAAAATCGATGGACGGCGTGGATAAAACAAATACATCATGGTAGGCCCCATAGAGCTTGGTCCACTTCCTGCCAGAGGGATATCCCTGTGACGTGTGTTGCAGGCAATCTACATCCTTTTTTATTTCTCATTTTCATTTCAGTGGACCAGGAGTGAAGTCACGTAACTTATCGTACAACTCATATGCAAGAGATCTGCGCCAGTCATCCACTTGTGCCCATCAGAGATGGACGGTTCAGAAGAAAGAAAAATTAAGAAAAAGCAAAAAGAAATGGAATGAAAAATGGGTGCCTCTTGAGATTTTGGCTAGTGATCTGGACCGTTCCTCTAGCTCGACCAGCCATAGACTAGACAAAAGTCTCACCAACTGAACAATCCAACCGTCCAATAAACGACTTGCCATCAATTGTAAAAGAATATATCAAACAACGGTCCACATTCACCAAGTAAGTATTCACATAATCAACTTACTAGGATTGTCCAATTAGATTTCCTTTTGGCCCACCTCTAATCTGCAGTGAAACAGATCTGACGGGCACAAATCCACCCACTCCTATTTTCTTTTACAGTAAAAAATCCTCTTATAAAATTGGAGGGTTCCAAATAGGTCAGAGTCAAAAATAGGCCCAGTCTAAGTAGTCCTGATTATGCTGCGGTTGTCCACACCAATTTAATACTTGAGCCAGAATTTTAAAACCAAACGTATTAAAATTAAGGCCGACCCTTAAAATATAAGCCGACCGGCTTATATATTTAATGGGTCTACCTTGTCCCATTGCTTTAGTATTGCCCAGTTGATCTCAGGTAAGAGTTTTAATATTCCACTTGTCCTCGGTAGCGCCAATCCTATTTTTAGACTTTCATATAATTTCATTAAATAATTTTATTTTATTTTTTATTTATTTATTTTTTCTGGTGTGGCTTGGTTCCAGGTGTGTGGTCCATTATAAAATGGTTTAAATCAATGCAGATTGTCTTACCCTTATTAGGTCTTTGTGGGGCTCATTCAAAACTATGTTGGGCATGGAAAACAAAAACAATTTCATCCGTTGATTCGTTTCTATTTTTGTTATGGCCAACTAGAGTTTTGAATTAGGCTGATGTAAGCAGGTTTTAAGGAGTGATGTGTCATATGGACCATTTAGATTTCGTGTCAATGATGTGTGTTGCGCACCTAAGGAGGTATACAAAGTGAGTAAGATTCCTAATATATGTATTTTATCCACGATGGCTGTCCATTTTAATCGAACATTTTTAAGTTCGAGATCAAAAAGAAGCATATACGACTCAAGAAAGCCACACCACATGTATCAGAGGTGATAATGAGATCTAAAAGAGGCCACACCACATGTCTCAAAGGTGGTGATAATGAGATCAAAAAGAGGCATATATTGCCCGAGTATTCAACTTTTCTATTATTGGCTATTGACATCACGGCAATGCAAGTCTGCAATAATGTAAAAAAGACAGAAGGGTAGATTTGCAATTTTATTTCAAAAGGTTCTAGAAAGCAACCGTTCGATGCCTTGAAATAGACAGTAAAGGCCGACCGCTTTTTCTGCTCTGGACAGCTCCAAATTGGCTTTTTCTTTTTGACGGTGCACATTGAAAATGAACTGTGTCCATTTCAGATAACATTGCACGTGCGGAATCTCAACCATTGACTTTAACTAAAATTAGGTAAATGAAGAAGAAGAAGAAAAAACAAAACTATTTTGATGAGCCCACACCTGTGCAATGGATATCATGTACATGCCACCACACGTGCCACCATGGCAGACACGTGCAATATGTTTGCTTGCTTGGAGATGTTAGCACTTAGCAACAAAAAGTCAGATTTGTTTGCTTATCAGGTGTGCCGTGATGTTAGATACATGTGGACAGGTTAGAAAACTTCAGTTGAGTTTCTTCAGCAGTAGATTTGTTTAGTAAATTGTGATGTATCAGATTAGTAAATCGATCTGATTCTTAGGCCAGGGAAACTACATGATGGGATCCCCCTGATGGATGGTTCGGATCTAATATTTTTGTGCCATGATGGCACATATGTGGCATGTACATACGATTCATTGTAAACACGTGTGGCCGTAGCAAGCATAGTCACGCTAAAAGCCATTATTGAATTAGAAAAGAGATTCCAAACAGGTCCTACTCCGTCATTGTCATTCTAAAAAGATCCACTGCATAGTGCAGGGATAAAAATATGAGGTGGACCGTACTAGAAGAAACAGTGGTGATTGAATGTACCACCATTAAAAACTTCCTAGGGTATACTGTAATGTTTCCCTAATGTTTAATTTACATCCAACCTGTTGATGAGGTTTAAAAGAATATCTGGATTAAGGAGAAGATATATCAGGTTGATCCAAAACTTATGTGGCCCACAAATTTTTTTTTAATTGGTTAATCACCACTGTCCACTTGACATTTGGATCTACTTGATTTGTGGATTCATGCCCTGAACAGATCTTTGAAAACGGATGGACGGAGTAGATATACATTACATACATCAAGGTGGGCCCCATGGTAAGGGCCACACCGTTTGGGTCAGGCCAGGGACCTAATCCGCTGCCCAAAAACCGACAGAACCGGTCCGATGGCATCTGTTCTAGGAACATGAGTAGACTCGCATGTTAGTTTAGCAACATTTCTGAAATGGTGGTTACTCATCATCCTCACATGTGGTGATCATATAAAAATATCCAGACCATCCCAACAGTGGGTCCAACTCTGGATGAAACGTGTCTTGAGATTCATCTTCATAAAGCAATCCTAATTATTCAATTAATGGCTATTGTTGGGTGAAAAAATAGTCAAGTTTGACAGGTCAATTTATAGAATGAACCAACTCTACTAAACAACACGGGCCCTTTTTAGCATCCTAGCCTTGAGGGGTGTGTTACACCCCGAAATTTGAGTACCCGAATAAGGTCTTCGGGACCCAAATCTCAAGGTGTGAGTTATAATATAATGACATTAATTACAATTCAGTTGATTTAATTAAATTCAATTAACACTCAACATCAACTAAAAGAAAATACAACTGAAATATTTATTTAATTAAACCTTTTTCATAGTTTTCCCTTTCTACATCGAAAATTGAACATAAACTAAACTTAAATAACAAAATGATTTGAATTAAAACTAAACCTAATTAAAAATAATAATAAAAAAAGAAGAAGCTAATAGTAGAGGCCCGCATGCTCGTAGTATTCCAGCTTTGCACCTGTGCATTTGTTTTAGTAGGATGAGCAAAACAGCCCAGTAAGGTCATTTCTTACCCAAAATTTAACATGTTCAAATAATATCAATTTTATAAAAATAAAGCAATAAAAAACAGATGATGAAATTTAACAACAGAATTGTGAAAATGCAATGCATGTGATATTTTCATAAATACTCATAATATTTATATTATTTCTTACAACACCGTACCCAAGCGGATGGTCACGTTGCATTAACGCCCACGCACTGGTACCTCATGGTGAGAGACCCATTTATACGTTAGTTGGTCAGACTACTGCTCCAGTTGTACTCCTGACGTATGTCCACGCACACAATTGTACTCATACGCTGTACACAAATGAGACTCTAAAGGATCCAGTGGGTTCTAGGGTCTCTCACCCAAGGGACACGATTGCCCTACTTACTGACTTTAGGGTCTCTCACCCAAGGAACACGATTGCCCTACTTGCTAATTTAGAGTTTTTCACCCAAGGGACACGATGGTCCTACTTGCTTACGTTACATCTAATATAGTAAAATTTAATGTTCAATGAATGGTAGACATACATGTAAGATTAATAATTATTTCACAACAAAATATCAATAATATAATTTTAATTAATAATTCTAGATTTAAATTTTTGTTGAAACTTTAATAATGTAATTAAGTTATTATTTGATAATTTAAAATTTATTATTATTATTATTATTATTCTTATCTAACTATTTATATTTAAATTCAGAATTTTATTATTATTTATTTTTATATCTAAATTGAATTAGGTTAAGGAAGATATTAATTTAGACTTTGGATATTATTATTATTATATAAATTATTTGTTACAATATTATGTCAGTATGATTAACCTTGTTTTATAATTGACTATCTAAATTAATAAATTTACTTTTTTTTGATACATTTAATATAATTATTATATTACTTTTATGTTAAATTGTTAATATCATCATTTATATAATTTTTATTTTTTATTTTTTATTACAACTTTTATATATTATTAAATAAAACTTTTCTATTTTGTTACTTATAGCATAATCATATAAATACTATTAAATACTTATGTATTAATTATGTAATATAATATTATCTTACACATGTTTACTTTAATTATGTTATATATTTTATCAATATTTTTTTTATAACCTACAATTATATTGTATTACTACTATATTATTATGAGACATAATATTTATATTTTACTATACCTTAATGATCTTATAAACTTTTTTAATTTTATTTTATTTTATTATATATCATATTAATACTGATTATATATTGTAATTATATAATTTATAATTTGTTATTATTATTATTATACATTTTTATTTTATTTTCATAATCATATTTGCTTATATATACTTATCAATCTTACATCACTTATGTTCATAATTCTGCATAATGAATCATCAATACTTTAAATAATTAATTATATATTCTGTTGGTACTGTAAAATATTGTAAGATATTATAATTTATTTGAGATTTAGTTTAATAAATTTTTAATAAAAATTTAAGAATTAATAAAATAATTTTAAATAAACTATTTATTTTATTTTGTAAATTTATTTTATTTCATTATTAAATATTTAAAAAAAGAGTAAAATAAAAATTCTTAAATGAGTAGATTCCCTACATAAAAAAAATATATTCAACTGACAATAATATTTCTACGAAAATTTGGATTAAATAAACATAATAATAACTGAAAATGGTAAATTTCAGATTAAGATCACCTACCTTAAAGTCTGACGATCCGGTCCCGCTTTAATCTCTCTCTCTTGATTTACAGCGCTCTCTCTCTCTCTCTCTCTCTCTCTCTCTCTCTCTCTCTCCCACTCTATTTTTTTTTTTTTTTTTTTTTATGATTGATTCCTTCGATTCTTTCTCTCTCTTTTTTTTTTTTTTAAATAGATGCGTAATGGAATGGAGGAGTGGGAATTATGGAACGGTTTCATTTAGTGGGAGGTTCGGCGGCCATTACCGTACAAAATGGAAGGAAAATGGAGAAAGTGGTTTAGTCATGTGGAAGATATAACTTTCATTTTTTATTTTATTTTTATTTTTTAAGATATAGTGGGTCCCACTAACAATAATTTAAATCTACTCCGTCCATCATCTCGGCTTGGCCAAGAGAATATATAAGGCAAAAAATGAGGCTGATCTGAAACTCAGGTGGGCCACATGCAAACGGACGGTGAGGTTAGTTCCTACAAAAAAATGGGTTGTTACAGGTGTCTATGTCCAAAAACAAGCCGACCCTCAGAGGTATTGTACAACTGTAAGGACACTCAAAGAGGAGACAATCGTAAGTCTACTCAAATGGCCAATTGCCAGGCTAATTCATAGCTCGGTCATAGTTCGGCCATAACTTGACTATAGATCGGCTGTACACCGATTGGAGCTCGACCAAAGCTCGATCATAGCTTGACCAAAGCTCAGCTATAGGTCGAGATACCCTTCGAGAGAAGGAAAATGCTTATTCCATGGAAAAGGTCGGTAAACGACCAATCCTTTAGATTAACAGTCCGAAGATCTCTCTAACGACCGGAAAATCTCTCCCAAAATCTTTGGAAGATTAGATCGAATCCCCGAGAACTTCGGGATCTGATATCGATACTGAATGGATTCCTAAATAGGTTTTGTCTCCAGCGAAGACTACGTCTTCCCTCTCCTATAAATGGAAGTATCCCCAACCAAAGTAAGGTACGCGCATTTATATTCTAACATTCGACTAATGACTCTTTTCCAAGAGAGATCATACCCTACTAAAGACTCAAAGTCCTGACTTAAGCATTGGAGGGTCCCCTGTACAAACCAGGGTCTCCTTTATCTTTCGTTCTTTTCTGTGCAGGTTTGAACGAGTTAGCCAGGGAGGATCTGCTAGAAAACTACATCAACAACTATCAAATGGATGGTTAAGAGTAAAAAGAGTGAATGGTCAAATTTTAAAGGGAAATCTGATGATTGATTCTAAACTCTCATTGTAACATCTGTGATGCCTCATCCAAAGCTAGTTAAGAGATTTGGACAATCTAAATTACCGTACAACCATGTCATGTTCACACCTCTATATTGAAGAGTCACCACCATTTTTCATGCAAAACATATATTTTCCTCTTTCACCACCAACCATGGGTCGGTCCATGGGTCCACTGGCTTGACCCGCCTTTGTTGTGGGTTCGGGCCAACCCAAATTCATAACGAGCTTGGTTCAGGCTAGAAATGTGACCCATTTAAGTAAACGGATGGGTTAATTGAAAGTTACTTGACCTGGATCGCCCTTGTCCGCCCCACATTGATTATCAATGAATTAGGACTACTTAATGAGTCATCAAAGGGTTAGGGTTCAGTCAGAAGGTAAGGGGTCATGGGTCAGGTTTGAGCTAACACCGACCTGGCCGAACCCGACCCAATTATCACCCCTAATCAATAGGTTTGAGACCCTTTAGATATTGGGATTAGGGTTGTACATTGAGTTGAACCGAGTTGAGCTGGCCTCAGCTCGACTCGGCTCGGCCACTAGCTGACCTCAGCTTGAACTCGACTCAGCTCAGCTCGGTCCTCGAGCCTGACTATGCAACATTTTCACAAACACTCAAACTGCACCTTTAAAATCTCACTGTATTTAAGACAGCAGCAATGGTTTTACAGGTATTTTATCAAACACCTTCTAAGCAACATAAAAATCAAGAAAAAAAAAGGGTATTGGTTTCATATACATATCTTCCTTGCCACCAGCCACACTTCGTTGGGTCATTTCATCAAACACTTGGTGAGCAACATTTATATCAAAGGGAGGAAGACCGGAAGAGGGGAGCTTGAACTCGGGTTAGGGTTTAGGGGCGCCGGGTAAGGGAAAGAGGTTAGGGTTCATGCGACCGTGCGGATAAGGAAAAATGAGTAAAGGTAAAAGGTGTAGGATTTTTTTTATTTTTATTTTTTTTCTTTGAAGGGTATATACCCTTGCACCGAGTCAAGCTGAGTTCGAGTTGGATTTAATCCGAGTCGAGTCGAGCTGGGGCAAGCTCGAACTATGTTCGAACTCGTTTTCGAGCTCCAAAAATCAGCTCGACTTGGTTCAAACTCAGCTTCAAACTGAGTTGAGCGGAGCTTTTTCGAGTCGAGTCGAGTTGAGTGAGCCAACCGAGCTAGCTCGTTCGTGTACACCTCTGATTGGGATTTTAACAGGAATTGGGTCCTATCCAGATAGACACAACTACTCCCGAATCTGACCCATTTACATCCTACGCTAAATCATGATCAAACGGTGTTATTGAGTGGAAGGTGCTAACCGTCCAATCTTGTATTCTTTGTAGACAATTCCTGTACTTTTAATCCTAACCGTCTATTTTTTGACGATATTAGAAGGGTTGGGATCTTCCAATCTTGGTGGGTCTCATAAGATGGACATTCCTTAATCTGGGCCTCATTAATTTATATAAGGAATTTTTAACGGTGGTGTGGTCCACTGAGATTTGGATCAACTTAATTTTGGGTATGACATCCTAAAATGGGCTCAAAAATGGATGAACAGCGTGGATATATAGCACATGATTAGGTGGGCCCCACGGTAAGGGTAACACCAAATCCGCTCTGGTTATTGCTCGGTGTGTATGTTTGATAGGTTGCACGTCATGGACAAGATTTAGATAGTGGTTGGTACTTTTGTGGGCCCCACAATGATGTATATGTTTCATCCACGCCGTCTATCCATTTTTCCCAATCATTTTATTGTATGAGTCCAAAATTGGGGTAGATTCAAATCTCAAGTGTACTACATCACAGGAAACATTGTTGATTGAATGCCCACCGTTAAAAACTTCTTAGGGCCATACAAGTTTTAGATCAAGCTTTATCTAAGTCCGTATGACCTTGTGAATAGGTTAGATGTCAAATAAACAGTACATCAGACCGTACGATTTTTTAAATGGTGATCATTCAATTACTACTGTTTTCCTGTGGTGTGGTCCACCTGAGATTTGGATCTGCCTCATTTCTAGAATAAAGCCTTAATATGATATGAAAAAAAAACACGGCGTGGATCAAACACATACATTATGCTGAGCCCACGGAGCACCGACCACTAGCCAAAACTTGTCCAGACGTCATACACTTGGTGGGCCCAAAATTTTCTGATGAGGGTACTTTAGTAATTTCATTTCTCGGCAATCACCGTTCAGGTAGAGGAATCCCCGGGATTTACAAGGAATTTTACGCGAAAAACCCTTTTTTAAGTAACCACCCAACACGTCTCTTAAAAAGGGCAGTAATTTGCTACTCTGGCAGCTGGCAGGGTCTGATGCTTCATACACAGGTAATTTTTTATTTTTTTAATTTTTTTTTGGTTAGCTTGTTAGTAGGGAAACGAATTAGCTACTCCCCTGTCACCAGCCAATGGCTGGTGGTAGGTGCTCCATGGGCCCCATTATAATGTATGTGTTTCATTCACGCCGTCTTCTAAATCATTTTATTGCATGAGAATGAAAATGAGATATGTCCTAATCTCAAGTTGACCACATTACAAGAAACAGTGTTGAATAAATTTTGACCATTAAAATCTTTTTACGGGTAAAAAAGTTTTGCATCAAGCTGATCTTTGTTTTTTTCCCTTGGTCAACGTAACAGGAACGGAGTGGCTACTCCGGCTGCCACCATCTCAGGCCAATGGTTGGTGCTTTGTGAGCCCCACCATGATGTATGTACTTCATCCATTCCGTTCATTCATTTTTGTAGATTATTCTAGTTCTAGTACCAAAAATGAGAATAATATAAATCTCAGGTGGACCACACCATACGAAAACAATAGTGATTGAATATTCACTATTAAAATCCTTCTAAGGCCCACTGTACTGTTTATTTGACATCGAATAGATTGATTAAGTCATACAGACCAAGATGAAAGCTTGATCCAAAACTTTTATGCCCCCAAAAAGTTTTTAATGGTCAAAATTCATTCAATACTGTTTCCTGTAATGTGGTCCACTTGAGATTGGTATATACCTTATTTTTTCTCTCATGCAATAAAATAATCTAAAAAAATAGATGGACGGCATGGATGAAACACATACATCATGGTGAGGCCCACAGAGCATCGACCACCGGCCATCGGCTGGTGGCAGGGGGAGTAGCCAATCCGTTTCCCGCTGCCCTGCTCATGGGCAACTAGACTAGTATTTTGGACTTCCGCATTGATTAGGGAACATTTGATATTCTGAGGTAGTATGGAGCTTGATACTCACGCACTGAGAAATCGTACACGTGGCACACGAGTAATTCAAACGAACTGGCCAAGCTATGGTCGTAGTTTAGATCCATCACAGGCCAAAGATCGAACTTATTTGGAAAATATAAAAATCGGGTTGGTGGACATTTACTGGACGGTTGAAATTAAAAATATCCAACGGTCCAGTTTCAGCAAACGAGTATGGACGGATAAGAGAATGGCTTCGTCCAGCTGGGGTTGTGACCGGCTTCCACAACTTAGGCCATTTCGCATTAGTTAAACGTATGAACGGCTCCAAAATTTGTTAAAGTGTCCGTACACCCTCATCCACAGAGTGATAGATACCTCGTTTCGACGCGGAGGTCTTGGTATCGCTCGCTAGTGGGGGTGGATGACAGTGACGTGTCAACTGACAGTGCGGTGTACCCAATCCGTTCCCTCTAGTTGCCTATGAGCAGGACAGCGAACTTCACGAGAATCTTATTCGGTGCACTGTGGGGTATGAATATCTATAAGCATGCACATAACCTCTGTGAAATAGAATTGAAATAACTCAATCCAAACCGTTAAAATGATGGGTCCAATCGTAGATGGGTAATATCATAAAAACTAAAATGATCTGATAATTTTATTATTTGGATTGGTAGCCACCAAATAGGGGACTAAAATGACAAATAGTCAATACCCCAAATTCAACAGCATTGGTGACTAACCAGAGGTTAGAATCATTCAATCGATTGATCTTTTTGGGAAACGTGAGAATCGGTGATACAGATATGCCACGTGTATGGTTGCTGTATGCAGGGCGGGCGGGTTTCTAGAAAAAGGATGCGGATTTGCTTTCCCACGAAGTTCACGCCTAGGTGGGGCCCACCGTGATATTTTTATGAATTTCACCGTCCATCCTTCTTTTTAGGACATGAGATGAAAGATAAAGGTGGATCCAGAACAAAAGGAGGCCCTATGAGATTTAAAACTGAGGAAAGAAATATCCACCGTTGAAACCTTCCTGGCTGCTCTGATGTTTATACGTCAACCAAACTGTTTATAAGCTCATTCCCACTGGGATGAACTGAAAACACAAAAGCATTGCTTGGTACAAAGCTTTTGTAGCCATGTAAATGTTTCAACGGTGGTCTTTTAATCTCCACTGTTTCTTCTAGTGTGGCCCACTTGAGTTTTGGATCCCCTTGATTTTTGGTTCTGTATTCTAAAATATGCTTGCAAAACAAGTGAACGATGTGGATTTCTCACAAACATCACGGTGGGGTCCATCTTTCCCAGCACAGGAACTTCCTGCCAAAGGCAAATCCGTGTCCCTAATCGTCCATCCAAACCATCCATCCCACGGTGGAGATTAAAATATCCCAAAAATGGCATTTTGGGTGGTTAGATAATTTGATGATTTGACCCAAACGTTCAGACAATTAGCTAATGGGCCACACATCTGATCAATATGATCATCATGTACATTTATCTTGGGTGGCCATAACGAGCAATTATCTCCCACCATTCAATAAAAGTGGAATGGAATTTTAAAACACTTTTTAAATTGGAGTTTGAAAATTTACAATTTTGAAAAGCTTGTTAAAGATCATGTCCACACATTCCCTCTTTTTAAAGTACAATAAGATTACTTTGTCCCAAAGCTTTATCTCAATGTCTGGTGGAGCTAGATTTGGATTTTATAATCCCCAAGAGACCCAGATTAAAAACATCTTTGAAGCTTTGACTCCTATGTTGGAATAATATAAAGAATATAGCGAGTTGAGAAGAAAGAAGCTTAAATTCAATTAATCTCAATTGTTAATTAGGTAAAAAATGCCATGTAGTCGAGATCTAGATCATTGAAATTATTCAAATAATGATTTTTTTCACCATTAATTTCATCCTCTACTTAGATATGATTTCATAGTTCAGTGGTAGACAACTTATGTTTCAACATTAAGATCAAGGGATCAAGAGCCTATGCAATGTCGATGGGTGTAAGAAAAAAAAATCATCATTTAGTTCAATGGTGTAAAATGCACCCTTTAATCTATACAGTTTTTTTTATTTTTTTTTTGCATCAAGTCAATATTGTATGATTTATATTATTTAAAAAACCCTATAATGCCTTACAGGTAAAATGATTAAGACACTATGAAAGGTCCTTATCATCAGTTAGTGGCATTTTTACCTGCCAACACCTTTTGATAGAGACTCCATTTTTGGGTCATGATGCTAAAATGGTATAAACGACAAATCTTACTCTATAATATTTTAGTACCTACAAGTAATAAAAATAAAGTTGTTTCTATATGGATTTAGGGGATAAATGTGTTGGGTCAGGTATTGCTATGGGGCATTTTGGCAAATCTATTTAATAATTTAGATTTTAGACCTAGACCAAATCCAATAGTATAGTAGGTTAGTTTAGATGGGGTCAAAGTAGAAGTTGGTTAGGTTCGAGATGGTTAGACCAAAATAATCTAGACTTAAGACTCTTTGACAAGTCTAAGTAAAATGGGGTTTAGTTTTCAATTCCCTATTTAATGTAGGCTGTTAGAATTTATTTAATTATCTTAATTACTTAAATTTTAGTAGTTTTCAAGGGCCATTTCTAGATTGTTTATGGGTTAGGTTTAGTTGTACACAGTCCAGATGCGATCGGTTAAAAAGATGGGTTTGGTGGTTAGGCTGAGTTAAACTTAGGAGGTCTTGGACTCTACCATTTGATAATCACCATGGTGTCTTTTTAGCCAAAACCTGGCCCATGCAATGGGTCCAATTTTCAATCATCTGGGCTAAGTTCATTTAATCTTTTAATCGGTCCACATTTTAGCCTCATAGTCTAAATAATGGCTCCATTTTCTGAAATATAAAAGTGAATAGATTTTAAAAAAAATACAACCATCTCCAAGAATATCCCTATGAAAATTTAGAATGGGACTTGGGCCGGTCGACCAGGCTACAAACGACTAGGATGAGTTAACCTAGTAACCCTAATTTCAAACTAATCTTTATTTTAAAAAAAAAAGAAAAAGAAAAGAAAAAAAAAACAGCTAAAGGCATGTGATATTTTCTTAAAAATTGAAAATGTACGTGTGATGGGCGCAAGATGACTGCTGATCGAGATGCAGTTGAAAAATTACAAGGCCCCGATGCATCCAAATGCAAAAGTTAAGCCCAATGCTGGTTAGCTTCGGGGCAGTGTCATTTCATGAATAGTAATTATCGGTTACATTCAAGCATGTCCCACCTATTTTTTGGCCTAAGATGGACCAATAAGCCTAAAAATTAGACCCAAGCCCCATAGGCCACTCAGACCCATGATAGCCTTGCTCAAGCATGTCCTAATACACATAAATAATTAGTAAAATAATAATCATTGGTCTCCTAACCTTGTAGATGTCACATGGTTTAAAATAGTAGTAGTGATTGAACAATCTTAGTCATCCAATCATCCTAAAAATCGTGATTTAAAAAAGAATAATAAAAAAAAAAAACTGTGTTTCGTAAAATATATTTCTTTGAACTTGTCCCAGATTTGGGCGAATGGCTAGTATTATGGGTTTGCTCCTTTTAGACGCGAGTTCGATATCCCTTCCTATACTCTACTTTGGGACCTATCGGAATGGTTAGAAAACTTCACCCAAGTTTTCCAGAGCCATAGGTTTGTTCCTCTAACTGTCACCCACTCGTCGAGTTGATCAACCTAATTCTTGACTAGGGCATCAATAGAGTGGTACAATTGTGATGGATGGATTTGATTTCGGACCTATCATGTCATGCTGGCACAAGTGTGGTGTGTACATGAGCTTTACTGCACACGAGCACATGATTAGCAAAGCTCTAAATTATCTATGCATTTTGCAAGTTAAGAGCTTTGTATTAGATCTGGCCTCGTGTATATACATTTGTGGCCCACTTGATGAGTGGCCCGGATTATGATAATGTGTAATTTGTGGTCATTAGATCAATGGTGTTGAGCTCTCAAGATCAAATAGTGAGATCATTAAATCTTAATCATTGGATCTCGGGGAACATATGAGACTGGATTGAAATTTTCAAATGGAAGGTCAGGATACTAGTGGGGAGTTCGAACACTTGCTGGAGAATTCGGCTGGCTCGAATTATTTTCTGCCATGCGATGTGTCTGCCCAGTCCGACCTGCTTCTGAAGCTGGTTTGGGCCTAGCTAAATGCGCATTGGGTTGGGTTCATGTTGGACGCTACCCAACTCAACCCATGGCCCATTATCTTGTCAATGGGCTGGGCCAGATGACCTGACCCAAAACCCAAAATAAATTGATAGAGGATAGGTACAGATAGAGCTGTACACAAACTAAGTTAGCTCGGTTAACTTGCTTGACTCAACTTGGAAAAGCTCGATTGGACTCGGCTCGAAATTGGGTTTAAGCTGAGTCGAGCTATTTTTTTAGCTCGAAATTTTTTTGAGCCGAGTCTGAGCTGGACCGAGCTCGAATAAGTTCGAATTGATTCGACTCGGATAGGTTCATTTAATATAAATATTTTATAAATATTTAAATAAATTATATATATTATATTTTATATATATCTTAAAAATCCTAAAATCTAAACTCGAAATCAGCTTTTTGGCTCGAACTCAAACTCTACTCCAAAGATTGAGTTCAAGCTCAGCTCGAGGTGGCCCGAGCTGTTGACCAAGCCAAGCCAGGCTGACCAATCAGGCTCGAGGACCAAGCCAAGCTGAGCTTGGCCAAGTTCGAATCCATTCAATTCGTGTACAGCTCTAGGCACAGATACATCCACATATATACATATATTTTGTTGTAGACAGATGTCTTAAATCTGTTTATTCGTTGTTTGATGACATTGAGCAGGCTTCGATGTCATCAAAGCTAGATCAATGACATTGAAGCCAGTCGATGCCAACGAGTTATTTTCGGATTTTCACTTTTAGTCACTGGATATATTTTGTCATTCTTCGATGACATCAAAGGTTACTCGATGTCATCGAAGGTTTTATGCAGATATTTTGCGGAAACACCATATTTGCTTCCTATTTCGTTTTGGTTTCTTTCTAAACCTATATAAAAGCATGTATACGGGACTGAGAGGTATTCAAAGGTATCCTAAGACTTCTTAAAGGGTTCTAGGGTTTCTAAAAGGGGGTTTCAGGCTTTCAAGGCGTGAGACAGGTGAGGTCACTTTGTGCCACGGTTTTTTCCTGCAAGAGTTTTCCACGTTAAATCTCTTTGTTCTTCTTTGATTTGTTTGGTGCTTTTGGATTGCTATCCTAGATCCATCCATGTGTGATTCCGCAACACAAATCCCAACATATTTATATGAATTAACTAATTGGGATGGGTCAAGTCAAGTTAGAGCATGGGTCGGCTTGGGTCGGGGTTGGGCCGATGAATTTTAAGTGGGTCAGGTCAGGCCATAGGGCAATGGGTCGCCCGTCGGGTTTGGGCCAAAATTCTTGTCCTAAGCTCAACTGACCCCAACCCATTGCGACCCCCACTATCCATAACCATTTGAAGAGGAGCTATCAACGTGGCCAGCAATGCTTTGGATCCTGGCCATCCAAATAACGGACCCAACGGTGGGAGAGTAAAATATCCCCAAAAAATTGCATTTTGAGTGGTTAGAAATTAGAATCTATACTTCGACGATTTGACCCGAGGGTATAGAAAATACCAAGTAGCTAATGGGCCACGCATCTGATCAATATGATCATCATGTACATTTATCTTGAGTGGCCATCATGAGCAATTATCTCCCACCATTCAATAAAGGTGCACTATAATCTTAGCATGCATTTTAAATTGGAGTTTGAAAATTCACAATTTTGAAATGCTTGTTAAAGATCATTTCCATCTTATGTTGCGGGCTTTAAATGCAGTAACATGTGCAAAAATACCTGATTTTTAGCTCTCTTTATTTCTTCTCATATACACTTATGTGTCGACGTCTTTGCTGTACTTTACTAGTAAGATTATTAGTTACAAAGGTGTATTGCAACATGGTTACTGCTGTTGGAATAAGATGTGTAGGAAATACAGAAAAAATTAAAATAAAATTAATTATTTTGTTATTCGATCTAGGTTGAATCATGTAAAATATACGCTGTGCTTAAAGCGTGATTTGCCCCCTTATCAATTGTTAATGGATTACAGGTGAATTTCTTTCAGGATAAGACAAGCATGTTTAGATCTTGTGTTCAACAATCATGAAGGTTCCACTTGGAACAATTCAATGCAGCAGATCTTCTGGCAAAATCAAACAGTGGATGTGTTGTATTCCAAAATGGATGAGGAGAGATGTGTGTGAGATGATTGGATTTGGACTGGAATGGTTTAGTTTATATAGGCTCCAGGGAGTGGACCATTGCTAGGTGGCCATCAATAGTTCAGAAAGTTTGAAAAACGTTTCTGAATGTTGATCATTAATTTGAGAAGTTTCTTGTCGTCGGATCAAAAGATCTGACCGTTGGATCATCATGGCCCGTTCGTTTTCAAACCGTTGTGGCTTTCAAGCCGTTTTGTATTAATAATTCGACCATTTTCAGTTGCCCTATAAAGCCCTGGCTCATTTCAGACCCATCACACCATTTCACGACGGTTCGCAAGGGATACACATGTGTGAAATGTAAAGTGTACCAACTAGCGCTACTATAGCCACATTGCCTACGCCCTCGCTCGAGCATTCTAGTGCAACGCACTAAAACACGCGACGTCTCAATCTCCAAAGCTCCAAAGCTCTAAGTAAGAATACCACACACACATCCACATATAAACTACGATTTTCCTCTTTTCATTTCCGATGTGGGAAAAAAGCATACACCACACTTTGCAATTTGAAATTTCTAAAAGCATTTCGGTGGCAAAATGAAAATCTCGAAATATTTCAAATATTTGATTTTTACAAAAAACCACAAATTTCAACAACTGCCACTAGCACACATTGCATGACACGGTCTATGCCACAGGGTCCAAAATATTACAACACGTGAAAAAATACATAGTTTTCAACTCTTATTATTTTTTTCTTTTTTCAATGATGAACTTGCATGCTGACATCTTCATCGTACTCTTGAACCTTTGAATTGTTCTTTGATGATGTGAAAGATTGATCTAGAGAAGATTTTTGTGCCTACGTTTTATCTTAGTGTTTGGTGGAGGTTTGATTAGATTTGGATTTTGTAATCCCTATTGAATTAATAGATTGCACATTGCCATTTTTTTATGCAACACTTGAATATGAAAACTTCAAGGAGACTTCGATTAAAATATCTTCGTAGATTTGTTTCCTTTCTTGGAATAATATAAGGTATTATAGCAAGTTGAGAAGAGAGAAGATTAAATAATCGATATCTAAATTGTTGAAATTATTCAAGAAATGATTTTTTTAAACATTAAGTATCATCATCTAGTTGGGTCCGATTCCATAGCTCAGTGGTAGACTGCTTCTGTTTCAACATTGAGAACAAGGGATCAAGTGCCCATGTGATGTAGGTGGGCATGTGTGTAAAAAAAAAAAGTTTCATCGTCTAGTACAATGGTATAAAATGCACCCTCTGATCTATACAATTTTTATTTTTTATTTTTTATTTTAAAAAAATTGAATGCATGAAGCCAATATCGTATCGATTTATATTATTTAAAAACCCTATAATGACTTACAAGTAAAATGATTAAGATACTATGACAGGTCCTGATCATTAGGTAGTGACATTTTTACCTGCCAGCGCCTTTTGATAGAGAGACTCCATTTTTTGGGTCATGGTGCTAAAATGATACAAACCATAAAGCTTACTCTATAATATTTTAGTACCTGCAAGGAATAAAAATAGGGTTTTTTTCCATGCGGATTTAGGGGGTAAATGGGTTGGGTCGGGTAATGTTGAGGGGTATTTTGGCAGATCTATTTAATAATTTAGATTTCAGACCTAGACCTAATCCAATAGTATATTAATTTAGTTTAGATGGGGTCAAAGTAGAAGTTGGTTAGGTTCAAGATGGTTAGACCAAAACCTTCTAGACTTAAAGACTCTTTGTCAAGTCTAAGTAAATTCGGGTTTAATTTTCAATTCCCTATTTAATGTAGGTTGTTAGACTTTATTTAATTATCTTACTTACATTAATTCTAGCAGTTTTACGTGGTCCAGATCGGTCCAGATTTGATCGGTTTAAAAGATGGGTCTGGTGGTAGGGCTGAGTTAGACTCGGGAGGTATTAGACTCTACCATTTGATAATCACAATGGTGTTTTTGAGCCAAAACCTAACCAATTGGGTCCAATTTTCGATCATCTGGCCAAATTAATTTACCTGTCGCCTGCATTTTGTGAAATATAAAAGATAGAATAGATAAAAAAGAAAAAAGAAAAAGAAAAAAAATACAACCATCTCCAAACCTATTCCTGTGAAAATTTAGAACCGGACTTGGGCCAGTCGACGAAGTTACCAACGACTAAGATGAGTTAATCTAATGACCCAAATTTCATACTAATCTTTATTAAAAAGAAAAGAAAAGCTAAAGCCTCATGATATTTACTTAAAAATTAAAAATATGGGTGTGATGGGCACAAGATGCATCGATACTTGAAAATTTACAAAGCCTCGATGCATCCAAATACAAAGAGTCCCATCCAAGAAGCAGCTCTAATGGCATCACTTAAATAAATCAGCCTGGCTGATGGTGCGAGTGTCCAACCATCTCACACATAGAGTAAAATTTATTTTTTGGAAAAGCAAGTGAGGAATACTCTCTTATTATTTATCTATGAACATAAAACTAAATTTAAGCATTGACTAGGACTGCAGGCCTGAAAATTGAGCCCAAGTCCCGACCATGGCAAATGTAAGCATGCTAAGAATCAAGGTGGTGCTAGTCCTTGGATAGAAAATTTCGGATACATTCAAGCACGGCCCACCCATTTTTTTTAGCCCAAGATGGGCCAATAGGCCTAAAAATTAGACCCAAGCGCTGCAGACGGACCAGACCCATGACAGCCCTGCTCAAACATGTCCTAATACAGATGAATAATTCATCTCGTGACTCAGTAGATGTCGAATGGCCTAAAATAGTAGCATCGATTGAATAATCTTAGCCATTTGATCCTTGTAAAATCATAAAATTTTAAAGGTATTTTGCAAAACATATTTATTTGAAGCCTCCTAATTAGAGTTGGGCATTGAGTCGAGTTGGATTGAGTTAGGGATGACCCCACTCGACCCAGTTTTAAAATAGACATGACCTGAACTTAACCTGACTCGGTACCGAGTCCAGCACGCTTGACCTAATCTGAACCAAGTCCGACCCGATCACAAGCACTGGGTCGAGTCAAGTTAGCACGTAGTTGGGTCGGGTGCGACGGGTATCCGAGGGCTAAAATCAAAGCTCAAAACATAGGTGCACTTGCTGGAATTTATGCCTCTCCATTAACTACACGACATCTCAGATCTGAGACATCAAATCTGGAAGTCGGGTTTCGGATCGAGTCGAGTCAGTACCGAGTTAGATTTTAGGTAAAGTTGCATCTCATCATAGAGCCTTTTGATGTGGAATATGGGTTGCGGGCTCGTTCATGGCTAAGATAGACCAAAGAAAAGAAACCAACAAGGATTGAACACACTCAACATAGTTTGATCGGTCGATAGGTCGAAATTCCGCCTGAAATTTCAGATTACTTGTTGGCTGATTTCTGCAGTTTAGGCAGGTTGATAAATCGTGTTGAAAGGTTGAAATCCAGTTTGACAAGTCGACAGGTTGAAAATCACATAATTTTCAGTTTAAATCTCTAGACACTTTGTCACGCCCCAAACCTGGAAATCAGATTCACAGGAATCTCGATCGCCAAATCCGGTGCCGACAGCCTCCGTAATACCCCATTCTCGGCTCCTGACGTCCAAACGCCAGATTTCGATCCTGGAATCCTACTAGGAGGATTTTTTTTTTTTTGATGAACATTTAACTCGTAATAAGCATAACCACGAGATTACCCAATTCACAAACGCAACATCATCATCACATATCCACTAATATAATCATTGAGTACAATGCTAAAAGGAAATACATAAATCGAAAATCAAGCTCCAGAAGATCACTGCACGCTCCAAGCTCAACACTGCTGCAACCTAATATCACTTGCACGCATCTATCGTGCATAAGCTTATAGAAAGCTTAGAGGGTGGTGTAAGTGTGTGCACAAGGTAAGGGTCAAGTATGCAATACAATGCTATAAATCATACAATGGAATAAATGGAAATACTGACAAGATACAATATCAGAGTAAGCAGAATTATACTGGTAAGTCCGTAAGTTATATAATATAAGAGTAAGTGGAATATAGATCAGCTATACAAAGGAGTCGTCAAAGAGAGCCAAAAATCATATACTGAGGGTACAATGCAATATGTAAATCCTGTTAAGTCCGTCTAGGCCATATAAGTGCAGAAACATAGTAATCCAAAATGCTAGGTACTGTGGATGCAATGTAATATGCAGTGCGAATGAAATGACCATGCTGGAGTGTGAAGTCAGGATGATAGTACGTAGTATCGCAGACTACGGAGTCCACCACAAGGGACTTCAATCCAAACCAGTCCCATACCTAAATTTGGATAGTCAGACTCAATGTAGTAAACTCCTGATCTCAGGTTAGTCGTGCGCCCAACCGAAATCCTGGTCATGCGAAGGTACACGTAACAAATAGTTACGCACCACCAACCCGAGTGGATAGTGAATGAATGAATATACAATTCCTACTCAATAAGTCCACATATCAGTACGGTTTCTCTCTGAGAAATCACCGGGGTCTATTACACTCTAAACCAGATTGCCGCCCCATCGCGCACAACAAGGTGAGTGGAAGAGACATCACTATCCGCCTGCCGATATCGGGCCCAGCTCGTCGATAGCGGACCCATTCCTCAAGCTGGTCAGACTCAGCTTAGCATTGCCCCCTCCTCTCGGGCAGGTAAGGCCGCACCCCCTTCCAACCGACCACGACACAGTGGGAGACGCGGCCTATGGTATACGGCCCTCATGCGCTCATGCATCCACTCGGTCTAGACGTTGGAGCAACCTCTGGAACCAAGAGGGTTTAGGGACTTTCACCCAGGGATATCTATAGCACCCCATGTAGAACAGATTTCCGATATCCCATCTGGCCATCCACAAAATACCTGTGGAGGCTATAGCCCTGATGTCGCTAGGGCATATGGTGATCATGTCACACAAATGCGAGATGCATGAGTCACACAGTCCAATCATGCATCAACCCTGCACATGTCGTGCTCTCATATGGGGCAACTCCGCCTATCAAGAAGCCCCATGAACAACCTACCTATAGCATATGCAATGGTCAATCACATCTCATAACAAACATGCAGATGATGCGTATGGGCATGTATCATGATGCTATGCTGTCATATACTCATAATCGGTATCAAGAACCAGCATCGACAATCGATCTCGACAATGTGGACATTTAACCAGCATTACCCTCAAGGAATGACTCACATAAAGCCTAATATATAGCAGACTCATAGCCTCACACAAGGATCTAATATATAACACCATGGGCCTTACTCAAGGGCCACATATACACAACAGGTGGGCCCTACTCATGGGCTTCAAATACATGAAATGTGAGCCCTACACATGGGTCACGAATACATCAAATGCGTCATACATCATGGGCCTAATACATATCACAATGGCCTTGCCCATAGGCCACGAATACACCACAATGGGCCTTGCCCATAGGCCATGAATACATCACAGTAGGCCTTGACTACGGTTCGCATATACATCATATAGGTCTCGACAATCGGAATTGACACTCGGAATCGGCCTCAACAATCGGAGTCGGCCTATACAATCGACCTTGACAATCGAAATCGGCTTCAATACTCGACCTCGACAATAGGGATCGATCGATAATCAAAATCGGTAAATCAGTCACGATAATCAGCCTCGATCGCTAGTCAGAATCGGTAAATCAGTCACGACAATTGGATCGATCGATAATCAAAATCGGCGAATCGGTCACGACAATCGAGATCGATCGATAATCAGAATCGATAAATTGGTCACGACAATCGGATCGGTCGATAATCAAAATCGGTAAATCGGTCACGATAATCAGCCTCGATCGCTAATTAAAATCGGCAAATCGGTCATGACAATCGAGATCGATCGATAATCAAAATCGGTAAATCGGTCACGATAATCAGGATCGATCGATAATCAGAGTCGGCAAATCAGTCACGACAATCGGATCGATCGATAATCAGAATCGGTAAATCGGTTACGACAATCGGATCAATCGATAATCAAAATCGGTAAATCGGTCACGATAATCAGGATCGATCGATAATCAGAGTCGGCAAATTAGTCATGACAATCGGATCGATTGATAATCAGAATCGGTAAATCGGTCACGACAATTAGATCGATCGATAATCAAAATCGGTAAATCGGTCACGATAATCAGCCTCGATCGCTAATCAAAATCGGCAAATCGGTCACGACAATCGAGATTGATCGATAATCAGAGTCGGCAAATCAGTCACAACAATCGGATCGATCAATAATCAAAATCGGTAAATCGGTCACGATAATCGGATCGATCGATAATCAAAATCGGTAAATCGGTCACGATAATCAGGATCGATCGATAATCAGAGTCGGCAAATCAGTCACGACAATCGGATCGATCGATAATCAGAATCGACAAATCGATCATGACAATCGAGATCGATCGATAATCAAAATCGGTAAATCGGTCACGACAATCGGATCGATCGATAATCAAAATCGGTAAATCGATCACGATAATCAGCCTTGATCGCAAGGCGGGGTCCATATGTGGACGACCGATGATAGACCAAGCAATATGAATGGGGCCCATTTGTTTGGGTTAACCCACTGGAGAATGATGAAGATGGGCCTTATCAAGCCTAAGGAAAAGTCACAATGTAGAATCTAACCATCACTACTTAACAATGTTGACATTTAACCATCATTACTCCCCAGGAATGGCCCACATAAAGCCAAATATATAGTGGGCCCATGGCTTCACACAAAGGCCGAATATACATCGTAAAGGGCCATAATACATTGCATGGGCCTTACCACCTGGCCATAAATACACCATAATGGGCTACGACTCGTGAAACTCAATATGTAGCAATGGGTTGCACAATGGGCCTCACACACATCAAGTGGGTTACATCAATGGGCCGCATTAATGGGCCTCACACACATCAAGTGGGTTACATAATGGGCCGCATTAATGGGCCTCACATACATCAAGTCGGGTCCACCGATATGTATTTTTGAGATCCGACCTATTCACAAGTTAATATAGAGATAAATGAAATGAAAACCAAATATCAGCTTGAGTAGAAACTACTGTGGCTCCTAAGAAGTTGAACGGTAGATGTCACTGTCCCCATTATTGCAAATGGTGGGGTCCACTTGAGCTCGAGATCTGACTCATTCTTTCTCTCGAGCCATGAAATGATCTCTCAAATGGTTGAACGGTATGGATACAACACATGCATCGTAGTGGGTCCCATAGATGGATGGCATGGATGAAACAGGTGGGACCCATAGAACTTGGTGACATCTTTCCAACATAGTAGCCACGCTGTTGGGGCCTACCGTCCGGATGATGGACGGTGAGATATAACGCATGCATCATGGTGGGGCCCACACGCATGGCCCACCATTTAAATGGGCAGACGGTCTGGATCACGTCCGTGGTCAGACAATCAACTCTAGGGCTGGTGCAGGTACCTCCAGCCCATCCATTTCCAATCAAGGTGGTCCCACGTGGGTGGGCCACCATCAAATAACTTATATAATATATTATATTATATAAATATTATTATAACATATACACACACTATCAAATGGATGGCTGGACAAAAAAACACATCCATCACGGTGGCTTTACAAGCACCGTTCAAATGGACTGTGTGTAAAATACATGCATTTAGGTGTCCCACATAGGTTGCTGATGTAAGTCAGAGGTGGACCCACCAGGTATATGTGATATATACATATCATATATTATATAAAATATTATATTATTTATTTATTGGACCCAAGCCTGCTGGCCACCGTCCAGATGGACGGTCTGGGTGCAAAACAAATGCATCATGGCCCACCGTCCTCCAGATGTACGATGTGGACCAAACATAGACATCACGTGTGGCCATACACGGAAGGTCTGGATGCACACGTCCAAGGTGTGGGGCCCACGTCCAGATGGACGGTATATACATCAAAGTGGACCCAGGCAAGCCAGCACAGATGAAACACTTGCATCGTGGCAGGGTAGCGCCACTGCACCGTCCAAATACTCCAGCACTGTCCAAATCATCTGGACGGTCTGGACGGGACAAATGCAACACGGTGGATTCCCACCAAATCGATGACGGTGTGGGTATACATACATACAACAGTGGGTCCATGTGGGGCCCACCGTAACGTTTATCTGCCATCCCGACCGTTGATAAGGTCGCACAGATCCAGACAAAGAGCGAAAACAAATTTTATCATGATCCAAAACTTCTGGGCCCTAAAAGGTTTCAAAGGTAGACATTCAATCTCTGCCATTGTTGGAGTGGACCAACTGAGTGCTGAGACTGGCTAGTTTTTTTGGAGATGGCCCATTAATAAAGGGGACCCATCAAATACACAGTGTTGATGTTCAACACGCATCAAGGCGGGGCCTGTAGTGGGGCCCATGTCCCAGCGTCCAACCAAGCCGCAGACGGTGCTTGCTGGCAGCGTCCTCTTCTTGACGCAGACAGCACAGCGTCTGCTGTTTTTTTTTTTTTTTAAATACTTTTAAAAAAGTTTTTCTGCAGTTTTTCACATGTGGGGCCCACGTTAGAAAAATCTACCCCATCCACTGGCTTCCATGGTTCAAGCCAAGCCAAGCAAGTCCAATATTTGGCATATTTCAGTGTGTAGAAAGGTCAGAGTGCATTTTAACGGTGAAAACCACTGTTTTCTATGCTATGGCCCGCCAGAAAACTCAGATCAGCTTCATTTTTTGAAGCAACGAATAAAATGAGCTGAGGAATGGAATGGACGGTGTGGATTAAACTTATACATCGAGGTGGGGCCTTCTTGAGCATCCCACCCTAAAGCTTGGAATCAAACTGGTATTTTTGTCAGTTCACACTTCACAGTGTAGCAACGTCCAGCGTCCCTGGACGCCGGACGGTTTGCACACACACAATTTCAAGGTGGGCCTTGGTTAGGTGGGCCACCAAATGCACGATGTGGTGTGGATAAGACATACATCAAGGTGGGGTCCATTTGGGCGGCCACACAGCCACACCACCACATAAAATGATAGAGAGAGAGAGAGGGAAAGAAGCACCCACCTCGAGATCTCTCCTTCCTTCTACCGCCAATGCTTGATAGAGTCCCAAATGGACAATTTCAATGGTTGAGATGGGCTTAGGATGGTGGGACTGGGTGGTAGAAAGGTGGGCCACACTACTTTCTCCCATGGAAGCCATGGACGTGAGTTGCTCCCATGGAGCTTGGGAGAAAATGAGAGTGAGAGAGATGATGGGAGAGAATGATGGTGGAGTGACATGAGAGGTAAGGTGTTTGTTGACTTTTTGAGGTTGCTTTTGTACTTAGGCATGGGGAGAGTAATGGGTTGAGTGATGGGTATACTTTTGACAAGTGATGTGACTGATGTGATGGATTTGATAGATTCTCTTGGAATTACAACGTGCGGTATTTTTCTCGAACTGAACGCAGGCTCACATCTTCTTGCCTGGGTATCGCCTCAGCGCGCGAGACGTAGCGTCGGAACCGCGGTGACGGCGCGGTCGCACGGGTACAAGTCTCGGGTCAAGCCGACTCTGAATAATGGGATATGACTCAGGATTGCGCACAAACCCCCATAACAAAAATGCGGGTCGCCGAAATTCGACCGGGAGGACCGCGAAAGCCTACAGAATGGTACGGGTTAGGATACGGGCCTTACACACTTTTTGGTTATTTCGACCTATCGACTGGACCGGTCGATAACAGGTCGACAGACGCAGAAAATTTGCATGATTTTTTAAACTTATTTCCTATTTTGATTAGAACTCTTTGATTATATTTTTAGAGTTTGTTTAGGGTTCTTTAAAGGGGTTAAACTCATTTTTTTATGGGAATCATTCATTCAATAAATCAATTCCTTAGAAAATTTCTTATTTTTCTCGTGGATTAAAGAGAGCCTTGTGAATTTAAGGTAATTACCGATCAAGGAACACATCAATTGACCTTATCACATCCTTCCCTACGTTACCTTTGTTGTTCTTAAAAAAAAGTTTAAGACCTGCTTGTCCATATTACAGTTGTGAACATTGGAATCACACCCACAAGGCCATGTTTAGGTGTTGACTCTAGAATAAGAAATGTTAAATTTGGAGTTGCCACTTAACTCATATTTCACAATCAACTAGACCTTGTAGAATCCTTAAAAATCAAAGGATCCAAAGATTCCTTGCTTTATAATGACTCCTGGTATCTAACCTAAGATTCTGAGTAAGGGACCTTGATGACAAAGAATGAAGGTGTTAGACACCTTTTTCACCTGCACGTGAGTATAGTTTCTACTTCATGGGATTAAATATAGTTTTGGGGATTGGGTAACTTTATCATTGAGAAGATTAACTGATGGCTATGTATCCAAAAAGAGATGGAAATTGGTTTTAATCTAATAGCCAGATACGGACAAGTTATCTGCGACTACTAGAGTTTAACTTAAATGGATGTGAGGGATCATCAAGGAGATCCATCAGTATTCTGTGTTCCTAAGATTCTTTTTTTTTTTTTTTTTTAAAAGAAAAAAAAGAAGAGGAAATTTGGATCCATCTTCTAACTTGTCAGCCACAAGCTTGCACCTTTTAACTGTGGGTGTCTTAGGATAGTGAGCTAGGGATTTTCAAGGTGATCTGCCAATGCCTGTTTATCTAAGAGAAGTGGAAAGAAGAACAAAAATGGTCTAGTCAATTTGAGTTTTTGGTGCGGCGGAATCCAGGAAACTACCAATTATCAGAGGATGTGCTCGAACATACCAAAGAAGCAAAGGGTTGGAAGGGATGCAATGATGCAATAACAAGATGTGGAATGATGAGTGCTGGCTAATTTACAGCTTGATTTATTCAACATGAGGGCTATGAGGGAACTGCTTGAGTGTAGGTAGATGGACGAGTTGTCGTAATTGAGGAGAGGGACAGTTGGTCAGATCTAATATGGATCATACATGGATGATAGTTGGAGTCGCAGTTCTCCTAGGTTCCCTCATCTGGATCCCTAGAAAGAGGATCAAGTTAGCCCTTGCGTGAAAGGCAGAAAGTTTAAGGGTATTTAGAAGTAGTGTGGATGACATTTTGATTATTTAGGTATAGCTTATGGGGGTAAAAGCCAACATTGAAAGCTCTAATTGGCTGATAGATGAGAGTGCCACATGGCACTCTTCCATTAGCCAATACATGTTGTATGGATGGTAGAAAGAGAGTGGACCAAGGCATTTTCAGAATTCCAAAAATCTGGTGCAGCCAACGAGGTGATGGTAGATTTCTCTCTCCTCCAGCATGGCCCACCTCGATTTCTAAAATGAAAAACGTGACGAGTGACACTGTGTGCCACCCACCCCATTTCTGCTCCCAAATTGCTATGAGAGATCCGGTGGACTTTGGGCATCTCTTGGGCTTCTGGTTTTTGAGTTAGACCAAGTCCAGCTAGGTCTCGGCTTGGACTTAGGCCTAAATTTAGGGCTAATTTAGGGCTTGCATGTAATCCGGATTAGGCTGGCATTTAGCCCAAATTTGGCTTGCATTTGTCTTAGTTTTTCGGCTTGACTTTGGCTTCGACTTTGGCTAGGCTTGGATTTCTGGCAAGGTATTAAACTAAATTAGGGTTTGGCTATGTTTCAAGGGTTCGATTATGTATGAGGAGGCTGGATGGGATTCAGGTTTGGAGATGTGGGGAACGGAGCTGTCGTTTATGTATCAAGCATTGAATTAGCCAAGCTATTCATCCTAGTTGGGGTGTCTACAATAGTATACGCTCGATTATTCTCTTAAGCTATGCATGTCCCCCCAAATGTTATTGTCCATCTACAAGCGCTACAAATGTGCCACATCATCAATCTTTGAGTTCTTTCATATGTTGCATTTGCCACATGCCAAACAGTACATGTATACAATGCATGCGCTTTGCGTGCTACCATATACTGTCAAGTAGAATGGGTGCCCTAAGCTACCACTACCAGAAAACTCGGAAAAAAGCTACGAATCAAATTCGTAGCTAAAGTAATATGGCTACGGTTAGAGTCCGCAGTACGACCGTGCTATGGTGCCGTAATCATAGTCTTAAAGATATGGCTAAGGATTTACTCCGTAGCATTGAAATAATAGGTATGGATTAAATCCGTAGCAATGCATTCCGTAATTCTAAAGCATATACAGCTACGAATTATATTTGTAGTCAAAAGTAGAGTGAGAACCATAGCAATAGGCTGAAATGAGGGACAACTACGGTTTCTAGATAAGGGGCTACGGTTAATAGCCGTAGCTACTACCTTTTTTAAAATTTAATAAAATATAATAATGGCATCTCTTACCATTGTAGTACATGCCCTAATAGATCAACCCATATAAGCTAATATAAATAAATACTTCATAGTTAAATCATTCGTTCAATCAAATACAGTCATTCATTTTAATCTATTCACAAAAGTACAATGCCAACATAATAGTTATATGTCTATTTAAAGCTCTCATCGACAGCAAGATCCAATGCCTTCTTGCAGCCAAATAGCTTCTCAAGAATCGCAAGCAAGAACTCCATGAATGTGTTTCTACTGGTTATCAATTTGTCATCAACTAACACCCTATTCTCAGCTTCGCTTTGATCCGAAAGCTTACTGCACATGGCTGAAAATCAATTTCATCATACAAACATGTAGTCATATGAAAAACCTATGCCCCGAAACTGAAGAACTAAATTATAGAGAAAGATGATGACGGGATGACATAAAAAAGAAAGACAATACTTGGGAGCATACACTGATCTTCTCATTTTTGAACAAGCAAAATCTGCAATAACCAAAGACAAAATAAACATTCAGCTATTCAAAATACCAACTAATATAGGTATAACAATACCAACTAAATTTGCAAAAACAGAATAGATTAACCATTTCAGCTAAACTCAGCCAATGAGTTAGGTAGAGTCATTCACATGGTCAAGGTGTCCATTAGTAAAAGTTAGGGCGCTTCAAAACTCCCACCTCTAGTGAGGAGAGTAATGCCTTCAACTAGGACACTATACATGTTACCCCAAACATTTTCTAATTATCTAACTTAAATATTAAATCATGAAGTCAGGCTGAGCTTACTGGCTTTTGAATTATGCTTGACAATGATGTAATTCCAATTCCAACCCCAACCCCTAATATTAATACTGAAGAAGGTATAACCCCAATTTGATCATTTTTAGTTCAGACATTAATCACAATTCAATCAAATCAACAGAGAAACAAACCCTAATATTTAATGAATTTCAGTTAATTTTCTCCTTTCCTGTTCTCGTATTTAACAAATTCGGGTTTATTTTTTGTCCTTCTAATGGTAGGAAAAGAACATAAAGAAAGAATTATATATGGTTGTAGAATAGAAAATCACTAGAAAGATGAAAGGAAAAAAAATCACAATTGTCACATCACATTCCACATTGGACTTTCTGGATAGCGAATGTTTACGTTCTCATATGTTTGACATGTTTGGGTTTTTCTTCTTTTCATGGGCAAAATAATGGAATTACACATCAATAAGGACATGTACAATAGACAATCATTGGAAAGATGAAAGAAGAAGATCCAAAATCTCACCTTGCATGCCATGATGGTAGTCGATCCTCATGTCGTCTTGCAGCGCTTCCTCCAATGACAAGGAACCATTGTTGAACTCATCTACTCCTGCAGCCATATAAACGAACACAAATACTTCTCTGTGTAAGCAATCTACAATTATTTGTGCAGTGTCAATAATGAGATAGTGGCCTGTTACAAAATGAGAAAGCAAAAATGCATTCTAGGTAGTACTAGTCCATTGTTACAAAAGAAAATAAAAAATAAAAAATACATACTCATAAAAATAAATTTGTGGTAAGGGTGGCCAACAGGCTTGGTACAAGTGCTGCCGATACCCACCAATGGGAACTGTACCCATACCATCATAGGCCTTGAATGGGGATGGGCACTCTTGCCTGTTTAAGGTATGTCGGGCACCTATTAAGGTATCAAATACCGATTCATTATTTAAAGTTCTAAAATAAATCACACAAATCCAGAAGATAAAACTAATGACATAAAAGGAGTTCAAAAAGAATAATTTGAAAATCAAAGGACCTTCGCAAGGAGACATGCATAGTGTGACAAGATGAGTCACCATAATTTTCAAATTGTTGGTGAATTATAGTACAAGATAGATTTGCAAATCAGAGGACCTTCGTGAGTTTCATTTGGACGTGTATGATCTATTCAATCAATCTCAACAAGGCATCATCTAGCTTACTCTTCATCTGTTGAGTAGATCGGAAATCTGCAGACACTAACTGCACCCAAACAACAAATGAAAATGAATTTAAAGATAAATAAATAAATAAAAACTAAGAGCTTGGCAACAAAAAGTCCAAACTACCAAACAGCCACGACTATTCCACCATTTAGCTAAAACACAAAGGGAACTCTGTTCATGACGGGTACTAACAAGTAGATGGATCAAATTGTTGATTTGATCGATTTTTGTGTAAAAGATCATGATTGTTCCTATTAAAGGTCAATAAACAAGAATATTAAAGACAATGGGCGACATCTTGATGTTAAAGGCAATGGGCCATCACAAGGAAAACATCTCCACAACATAAATCCAACTTAGGCATGTGCAACCATGCTGACTAAGAAAGAAAAATAGATTATCAATAGAAGAAACATGCTCTTGTTCTGGCATCACATTGAACTTATTTGATTTATATATTGAGGTGCACAGGATGCCACCAACTTTAAGGCCATTTAAGTAAAGATCATTTGGCCACTTTATTCTAACATCAAGTGTGGCAAACCCTGAAATTAGACCATTTCTGCAAGCTAAAGTAAATACTAACTTTAAAATATAGAACATGAGATTCAAAATTTAAAACTAAATCAAATAAACTAGTGCATCAGCCGGCACATAAAAACAAAAAGCAACATTTCTATTAGTTAATGGATCAGATTTTGATCATAGATTACACAACAATGATGCCTCAAAATCATTATTAACTTTTCAAGGTTTTTCCTGCAACAGCTATACCAACATTTTCAAGATTTCAACTTCCATAAAACCATCATGCATATAAATAAATAAATAAAAGAAAACTATAGAAGTTGCATTTTGTACCCGACTATTAGTCAATGAAAAGAATCTACAACGAAAAAAGGTTCGAGTCTTGAATGCTAAGCTTCAGTAATATTTAGCATTTAAAATATAATAATTTAAGGAGGTAGACTAACACACGACTAGTTAGAAAATAATTTACCATCCACCCAGAGCATAAATTCCAAAGTGTCAAGTGTGTACCACTCGTCCAAAAGGTTTGGCCCCCACCATGAAGAATGCTCAACATAAAAATCAGGCTCATCCACTCATCATGTGGCCTACACCAAATAAAACAATTGGCAGATAACTGCCAATTTGATAATCCTAACAAGATTCATGTGTTGAAGTTTTGCAATCACCAAAACCTCATTTTTGAATTCTACATTCCCTTGCCCAAAATTCTTGGAAAGCCTTTTCCCTACTATTTCCTAACCATTCATCAGCTTACCTTGAAAGTAACCATCGAGCAAATTTGGGTTTTAATTACAATCAAGAAGCACATAAATCCATCCATTCTTAAAATGATCATGTAATAGCAAATTTGGCAGTGAAAGTGGCAAAAAATAAATAAATAAATAAATTTTTAAAAAATGTAGTTCAAAATGTTTGCTAGTGTACAAAAAAAATCTAGTATCATAGAAGGGCAATGTGTACAAAATCAGACTAAAAAACAAGTATCATGTTGAAGTTTGAAATTGACCTTTGCTCACCAGATGTTTGATCAACTTTGTTAGAAGCTTCTGACATTTCGGACAATAAACAAACCATACTTTAATGGTTTTGTTGGCCATGTTTCTTAAAACACACTCCAAGTATGAAGCTCCTCCGGAGTGAAGTCATCCTAGTGCATTTAAAAATGGGGGCAGAATTATCAGTTTTGTAATCCAAACCCAATGCCATAAAGTTCTTATGGAGCCTTACATTTTCATCAAAATAAGACCAAGTTAATAAAACAAAAAGGAGAAACTAGAACGAAATCGGAGCTTCTTAAAGGGTTTCATCTTAAGAAATTTGAAACAGGCCTATTATGAAAAGAGAGATTACATTTCTCCATTTCAAATGGATGGAATTCCTCAAAGGCCCATTTACGAAAAGAATAGTTATCTATGGATGTTACCGTATTTTCTTGGCATAGTTTTTGCAAGTTCCTTGTTTTGTTGTTGTAAGGAATATATATTCTCCTTTGAGCCCTGACAATAACAACACAAGCCCCATGAAAATTCTAGAAAGAAAATAGAAATCAAAGAAATAATGCTCATAATAGAGCTCCAAACTTTTCACCTGCATCTGTCAATGCATATATAGGATAAAGGTCTACAACCTGATTGCTATCAACACTACTAGGCATCTAGGTGGCATTATTTTTCTACAAAAAAGGAAATCAATGAAAAACATGCATACCCAAGAGCATGGCGTCCACCATTAAAAACAGTATGAGAAAGTAGACCCATTAGCTTGATTTTTCTCTCAACCAGGAAAAACTGGCATATACATAAGAGGATAAAGCCAGACAATAAAAAATACCAATTTAAAATGCTACTAGCAAAGCAAAATGTAAAATGTACCAATCACTTTCATAGAGAATGACAGCATCTGCAGTGGCAAGGTTGATATCCAGAGCCTACGAATCAGCCTGATCCAAATCTTAAATGGGCCGCAAGACAGTGCATTGAGATGAACGTCCACTGTTGATTAGGTGGGGGGACCCACTGTGTTGTTTATATAAAACACCACCAAACTCATGAAATTCAAAGTGTTGAAGATTCAAGTATAATTTTGCATGTTTAGTTATGCAAAGTAGCTTGAACCATTCACTTTGCTGTGATGGTTTTAACAACTTTCATCATTATGAAGTTTTTAATTTGAAGTTTTCAGATTTTGAAATGATTGAATCACACTCTAGGTGATCAAATTCCTCTCAGGAATTTCATCAAACACCCCACGTTCATACTCAATCTCTTCAGATTTCGCATAGAAATTCAACAGCCTGGTCTGCACGAATGGGCTTGAGTCGAGCCTGTTGAGGAAAACATGCGAATGGATTTGCAGGCCTTCTTCGAGTTTTTTGAAGACCCATGTTATTTGCCTGATCTAGTTTCTAGTAAAAAAAAGGGAGAAGCCTAAATACTCCATAGAAACCACCACTCCGTAGAACCCCATTCTCGGCTCCCAGCACCCATTCGCCAGGTTCCGATCCTGGGATGCTACGAGGAGGATTTTCTATATCAGTTTGATTCGTAATAAACATAACCAAAGGCATAACCCACAAACAACAACCAAAAACTCCATCACATTTCCACTATGATCAAAAAACTTTACAAGTACAATGAGCATAAAGGGAAATACAATGATGATGAACAAAACTTTAAAATAATCTGCCATGTGCTCAAGCCTCAGCGCTGCTACGATCCAACGTCACCTGCACGCAACGGTCGTGCATAAGCTTATAGAAAACTTAGAGGGTGGTGAAAGTGTGTGCTCAAGGTGGTAATGCAGTTATGCAGTATCAGAGTAATGCGGAACATGTTGATGAAAGCCAAGAATGCCATTAGCCGTACCAAGGCCATGTGGTGCAAAGCATGAATGATGTTGGCCATACCAAGACCATGTAATGCGAAATGCAACTCAAGCATACAAATCCTCATCTAAGTCCACATATCAATACAGCTCAAATCTGAAATATCATCGGGGTCTAATACACTCCAAGCCAGATTGCTGCCCCATCGCGTGCAATAAGGTGAGTGAAAAAGACCTCACTATCCGCCTGCCAATATCAGGCTCGGTTCGTCAATATCGGACCTATTCCTCGAGCTGGTCAGACTCAGCCTAGCTTTGCTCCCTCCTCTCGGGCGGGTAAGGCCGCACCCCCTTCCAACTGACCATGACACAATGAAAAGTGCAACCGTTTGGTAATCGACACTAAGCGCTCATGCACCCACTCGGTCTAGACGTTGGAGCAATCTCTTGGTATCATAAGGGTTTAGGGACTTTCACCCAGGGATATCTATAGCACCCCATGTAGAACAAGATTTTCGGTATCCAATCTTACCAACCACGATACGCCTGTGGAGGCTACGACCTTGATGTAAGTAGGGCGTACGGTAACCATGTCACACAATGCGAATGCATGAATCACACTATCCAGTCATGTAGCAATCCTGCGCGTATCGTGTGCTCATGTAGGGCAACACCGCCTATCTGGGAGCCCCTAAACAATCTGCTCGAAGGCATATGCTATGACCAGTCACTTCTCATATCAAGCATACATATGATGCGTATGATCATGAATCATGGAACTATACTTATCATGTTATGAAGTAATGCATTATCCTTACAACGCAGATGGCCTAGATGGCCTACACACAACGAGTACAGGCCTATCAATGGGCCCTAGGGAGAGTCGTAATGTGGACATTTAACCAACATTATACTTGCAATGTGGACGTCAAACCAACATTGCTCCCAAGGCACGACTGTCATAAACATCATTACATAAACCATGTTGGGATCACACATTGCAATGGACCTTAGGTACATCCCATTGGGCCTTAAATATATTAATGGGCCAAATCACATGGGCCTTATATTCATCAAGTGGGCCATATCAATGGGCAGCACCAATGGGCCTTATGTACATTGCAATGGGCCATAACCCGTGGGCCTTAAAATGCATCAAAATGGGCCTCGTAACATGAGCCTTATATATCAAAGTGGGCCTCAACCACAGGCCACAAATACATCGAATGGGCCTCATAACATGGGCCTTACATCCACATCAAAGTGGGCCCCAATGGACTGCCACAGATAAATTAAGATGGGCCTCATCCACATACCAAGGTGGGGTCCACTTGAGCTATGGATCTGGCTCACTCTTTAGCTCATGCCATAAAATAAGTTTTTAAAAATGGATGGACAGATTGTATGTAGCACCTGCCTCATGGTGGGGGTCCACATGAAGGCCAACCATCAAATATTATATATAAATATATATTATAATATATAATCTATAATATATATATATACACACACACACACACACACACACATACATATGCACACCCACTGTCCCACACGTGGGGGATGGGTCCCACCGTCCAGTGTCACCGTGGGCTCCACCGTCCGCTGGACGGTGTGAATAAAATGGATACATCCTAGGTAGGTTCTACCGTCCACAGCCGTGGACGGTGTGGCAACACATACAACAATGGTGGGTTCCACGTGTGTGGCCCACCATAATGTTTTCCCGCCATCCAACCTGTTGACAAGGTCACACGGACCTGAGTGAAAGGAAAAACACAAATTTCATCTCGATCCAAAACTTCTGTGGCCCACAAAATGGTTTCAATGGTAGAAATTCAATATCACTGTTTCCTGCAGTGTGGACCACCTGAGCTATGGATGGAGCTGAAATTTGGAGGGGGCCCACTGTTGGGAGTGGCCCACCTCGTGAACATGTTGGATGACAAATAAACATCAAGGTGGGGCCCACGGCTAGAGCCGTGGGTTGCTGTCCGCCCGCTCGCCGGTTCGCTGGTGAGCAGGAAGCGCCTGCTGCCTTCTGACAGCAGCAGCGCAGCTGCTGCATCTCTTCTTCCTTTTTTTTTAAATTTTTCCGCGGTATTTCACGTGTGGGGCCCGCATTAGGTGAATCCACCCCGTCCAATGGCCTCCCATGGCTCAAGACAAGCAAAATAAGCCCAATATTGAGCATATTTCGGTGTATAGAAATATGGAGGGTGTTTCAATGATAAATACATTATTTACTATGCTATGGCTTGCTTGAAAGTCAGATTGGTCCCATTTTTCATTTCAACGTCTAAAATAATCTGGAGAATGGAATGGGCGACTTGGATTAGAACTATTCATCAAGGTGGGGCCTGAACAAGTGGTCCACCTAAAAAGCTTGTGAATCAAGCTAATATTTTTATTTCCCTTACACGTCCAGCGTCCCTGGACGCTGGACAGTGTGGCATAGCACGTCCTTTAAGGTGGGCCCTGTTCAGGTGGGCTACCAAATGATGGATGGTGTGGTCACAACATATATGTAAAGTGGGCCTCACCTACAAATGGCTTGGATCAAATACATGCTTCATGGTGGGGTCCATTCAAGTGGGCCACACAACCATATCATGATCTCATAAAAGAAAATGAAATAGAGGGGGAGAGAGAGGGATAGAGAGTGGGACACGAGTGATGGAGGGACCCCAGCACTATGAGCCCTCCCTTCAATGATCTACAACATAAATCAAGTGGGTCCCATTTCATGTGGGCCCATTAAATCGAAATCCAACGGTGGAGATCCCTTCTCCACTAAAATAGACAGTCTAAATGACTCTAAGTATGCATGGAAAATAAACATCATGATGGGGTCCATGGAGAATGGCCCCATCATGGAATGATCATGATGATCCAAGTGGGTCATTGGCCACATCTTAGGGTCCAAAGTGAGATCCAAACCATTGATCGGTTGGCCTCACTTGGCCTATCATAAACACATAAAAATCTAGCCTATGACACACCCACCGTTCGATCTTCTTGCTCCCTTGGCTTCCTTAGCTCCTTAGCTTCGATTCCAACGGAGGAGATGAGGTTTGGATGGTTGAGATGGGAGATGAAAGGGTAGGAAAGTGGGCCACACTTGTTGCTTGGAAGAGTTGGAGAGGCTTGGGACGTGTGGATTTTCTCTTGCTTGGGAGAGTGGTTTGAGAATGAATGAGAGAAAGAGTTGTAAAGGGAGAAAGAGAGTGATAGGTGATGGAGTGATGGATGTGGTGAGTGATGGGTGTAAGAGCCCTTTTTTGACTTTTGAGGTAAATGTTGTAAGAAAAGTATGGCTTGTGTAAGAAACTTTTGACTTTTGTGGTTGTTTGGGAATAGGTAAAAGGTGATGTGTACTTGATATGTACTTGACCCTTGATGGGATTGATTGATAGATTGAGGTGACATGTTGTAGAGATTCTCTCAGATTTTGTAACGCGCGGTGTTTTCCTCGCACCGAACGCTGGCTCACATCTCTTGACCAGGGTATCGCCTCGGCGCAAGAGTCGAGGCGACGGCGCGGTCGCTAACATACACATCTTGGGTTGAGTCGACTCGGGTTAACGGCATGTGAATCAGGGTCGAACGTAAATACCGGTTAAGGGTCGAAGGTTGCCGAAATTCGACCGGGAAGACCGCGAAAGTCTACGGAACGGTACGGTCTAGGATACGGGGCTTACACCTGATCTAGTTTCTTAGTAAAAAAAGGGAGAAGACTAAATACTCCATAGAAACCACCACTAGAAATGTGAAATATCCATAGAAACCTCCTCTAAAAGTAGAAAATGTGAAACTTAAGCAAAAAAAATATAAACAACACACCCAAATCTACTGATTTGAAAATAACCTCCAATAAATAGCATCAGAACTTCCAAGCAAGAAGCAAAATCATCAGAAAATAAACAAAACTCATGTTAGATTTCCCAAAACAGAATGAAATCCTCTCCTCAAATCATCACAAACAGAGATTGAAGAAATTAGGGCCGAAAAAGATAAAATAACAAAAGAGAGTGAAAATTACTTTTTGAGTTCTGCTACACACACACACACACACACACACACACACACACACAGAGAGAGAGAGAGAGAGAGAGAGAGAGATGCTTCACTTCTCAGTGCAGACGCCGCACCAGATCCAGCATTTGAGAGGAAAATGGATGGACGATGGCAGCCATAAAACCAAACAAAAGGGATGATAGAGAAACTTTCGAGCCAGGGAATAGGGTTTTTTCCCAAGGAGTGGAGGGAAATGAATCGTTTCATGAGAGAGGGAAAAGAAAAAGGCAACGCGGTTTCTGCATTTTTACCTGCTATGGTCTTACTACGGTTTTAGACCGTAGCTAAAAGCCCTCTGAACCGTAGCTATTGCACTATCCTTCGTAGCCCCTCCACGTACGCACGTTTGATGGGTTTTGGACGGACCGTCTTGTCAAGGGCTTTATGGGGTCCATCATGATGCATTTGATATATCCACTCTGTCCATTAATTTTGTAATTTTTTTTGTATGGAATGATTCCAAAACTAGGCAAATCGAAGGTCCAATTGAACCACACCATCAATCAATGGTATGTATTAATCTCCACTATTTCCTGCCGTGTGGTCCACTTGAGCATTCGATCTACTTCCTTTTTTGGGCTCTTGCCCTAACATTTTCTTTTAAAACGGATAGACATATTAGATGGAGTACACACATTTTAATGGGCCTCATAGAGTCTCTTATGGGCTATCCCAGGTTGTATGAATGTGTGGAGGGATTAGCTTTTAGCTATGGTTTGGGTATTTTTAGCTATGGTTTTAAGCCGTAGTAATTTAGCCACGGTCTATATGCGTAGGGAAAAACCATAATCCATAGCCTTTGATCATTTTTTGGTAGTGTACCATATATCTTTAAGCCCTTAGCATATGCAACATATGACACTTACCACGCTTGCTAAGTTTTCAATGTGCAAATGCACCATGTGCGAGTGCTTTACAAACATCGCGAGAACAATTAGACCAAGACAACATTTGTCAAACAAACAAGATTGCCTGAACAAGTTGTCTAGGATTACACTTTTGCTGCTACGAAGCCATACCGATATTGCTTAAAGAGTTTAAAGAGTGGAAAATATCATCGATGAATCTATTAGTTTTAGAAGTCTAATTAAAAGGGTAAAAAAATCTGCCAAATACATCAAAATTTCCTTAATATCACATGCGCATCGATTTGCATCATCACGAATACACACGGGCACATGCACCGACACACAAAACCTCATTATATATTTCCACATTGCCTACCCACAAACTCAAATTTGAGGTAAACATATAAATTAAAACAAATAAGCTAATCCCATTACATAAGATTTAGAGCCAAGAAAGGCTGCATCGAATTCCTTAAAAAGATTCATAGCCGAGAAAGCTTACTTTCGTAATCCATCGTCTATCAACAAACTCTTTGCAAACACTCGCGCCCTCGTCTTGTCTGCCTACAATATCCAACAACAAAATCAACACGTCCGCAAAGGAAAATCACTCAGTATGACTCAAATATGATTGTCGCATTAAGTTCAGTTTACCATAGTTGGGTTGACTTGAAGACGTTAATTACTAAATTAAGATGATAGTAATAATATTCAATGTTCTTAATCCTGATAAATAGAATAAAATAAGCCAAAATAGAACAATAGTTGTATATGTACTCAAAACTGGTTAAAGCCTTTGGGATTGATTCCCTCACCCTTTCACTTTACATTTTTCATTAAAAAAAGAAAGAAAGAAAGAAAGAAAAGAAATGTTTTACCCGCGTAAATCAGTTCGAGTCATTATGAGTCATGTCAACTTGACGGAGTTCACAAGTTGACTCAATGAGTCTTCTACAAAACTCAGACCCTCGACCAAGTCTGCCAGTGGAATCGACGAGTTCCTTGAATTCTCACCGAGTCAAGTTGACTCAGTCGAGTTTCAAGTCAATTCAGCAAGTTTACAACTATGCATTTAAGTAATTAATTTTAAAGCGGGTTTTGATCTTGTATTTTATATGAAGAGTGCGATTGTGGTCCAGAGTCTTCATTCTAGTCATCGAGTTTTAGCAAGGTTTAGGCGTCTTTTTACTATTTTAATTAGTAATTTTTACTATTTTGGAAAAATATCCTATTTCGAGTCAAATTAAGGTCTAGGGTTTATTTTGCTTATTTAAGCACATCAAATATGTTGTAATCAACACTTCCTTCAATAATATCAATTATTATTTATGTTTTTAGGGTCATTTGGATGCTTGTAAATGGTTTTTGTGTTGAATGATTTATAGGTGTAAATCATTTATAGACTATCTTGTTTGGTTGTAAGCTGTAAATGATTGTCTATGTTGGAATAACCTGTAAATTGTTCAAGTTCTGTAAATGAAGAGCTCATCTTTGAAAATATAGCTATTAGGTTGGAAATGAAAAGCCTAAAAATGAAATCATAGCTCTTTTCTGAGAAATCAAATGAGGTTGAAAGCTGTAAATGAATTACAAGCATTTATCATCATCCAAACATAAGACTCTAAACATTTACTTGTAAATCATTTACAGTTAGCCCCGTTTATAGGCGTCTAAATGACCTCTCCTCATGGATTCAAAGACTATTTTTGAGACGAAGATGGTGATCTCCTCTTTATCCACACATCCGCTACGTTAATCACTAAAAGTGCCAAACAGAATACACTGTTTGGATAAACCAAGCATCATTTAATTCCCCCTTGTGTAACAATATGCAATCTGAGTAGTGTATGCTTGAACTGAAAACATGGGCTACAATGCATGAACTAGGGCTGTACATGTCCCAAGCTAGCTTGAAAAGCTCGCTCAGCTTGGATCGATCCAACTCGACTTGACTCGACTTGAACGATAACTCAAGGCGAGCCAAGCTTTATATGACCTAGCTCGTTTTGAAAACAAGCCAAGTTCAAACATAGGGAAGTTTGACTCGACTCGACTTGACTCGAATATATATATATAATTTAAAAATTTTAAAAATTAAAACATAAATCCTACCTTTCCTGTCCTTCCCTCTCTTACCCTTTCCCTTCCTTACCTTACTCGTCGCACTCGAGCTCCTCTCTCTCTCTCTCTCACTACGAGGTGGGCCAATCATCAAGCCTAGCAAAGATCCAAGCCATCCATCCCTTCATCTAAGGTGGGTTATACTCTCTCTCTCTCTCTCTCTCTCTCTCTCTCTCTCTCTCTCTCTCTCTCTCTCTCAGCACCACCATCAAAGTACCCTCTATGGCTCTATCTAATATTATATATTTGTGTATATTATTAATTAAATATTTGATTTGGGAGTTGGGTTAGTTGGGTCGGGTTGCTGGGTTGAGTCAGGTGCAGGTTGGGGTTTGGGTCAGGTTGGGAGCAAGCTCGCCTCGACTCGATCCACTAGCTCGCCTCGAGCTCGACTCGAAAGTTTTGGCAAACAAGCCAAGCTTGAATAGTAAGTTCGAGCTCAAACTCAAGAAGAGCATGGACAAGCCAAGCCAAGCTTGGCTCACCTCGACTCGACTCGGCTTGATGTACAACCCTAGCATGAACACAAACCTGTTGTTGCCAATTTGTAAAGCCTGTAATGAGAGAGAGAAGCACCGACTGTAAAGCCGATCCGCTCACTATCCCAATCCATAGGCCCCATCCTTTCAAATGCAAGACAAAACCCAAGATGCTAGCAACTGGAATTCCAACAAGATAGAATGCTCCAAGGTTTACATAGGCACCTAGATGCTGCCATCCACACCCTCGAGCAACACCTGAAAAATGTAAAAGAGAACTGTTTGACGAGTAACAAACAAAAGGAAAGACACTAGGAAACATTGAGTTCCCTATAGCTTGTTTAGGCATGTTTGGATATTCAATTGAATTGAATTGCAATAATTTTCTTGAAACAAGAGTAAAAAATATGAATGGTGTTAGCTCAACTCCATACATAATGAGAGACTGGCTCCCAAATTGCAACTTTTGTTTCAAATCCAACTTGAAACACACGGTATTGCAATGGGATGCACTCCAGTGGTACCAGTGCCACCATAGCCTTAGGGTGGTACTGGCTAAATGTGGGGCCCGCGTGTTGTATTCACACCATCCAATCCATCAAGATGCATCACCTCAAGAAACCCCAAAGGCCCAATAATCGTTCCGATCTAAAATTAAGTGGGCCGCATGAAAAGAAACAAGCTGAGAGGAGACGCCCATGCTTGAATTTAACAAGTGCACACCCGAGCCCAATACCTTGATCACTACCTTATAATGAATAATGAATTGCATTTCAGTTTGATTGAGCATCCAAACATGCCATTCGAGAAGGCAAACAGAAATGGATGGTGAGATGATCACCTGAGAGGACCCCTTGTAGGCTATCTGTGATGACTGACAGGCAAATCAAAGGCACCATTCTCCTAACATAATCTATGACTTCCTTCTCGTTGCTGAAAGCATAACCAAGAACGTAGCGGATACAGAAAAGGGCCGTGGCCACAATTGCAGTCGCCACGACTGCCACACACATCACAACACACACAGCTAAGCGGGCCGCCTGTGGTTTTCCAGCTCCTAATTCATTCGAAACTCGAGTGCTGTAAGACAACCAACAGTTCCTTATTAACACACATGAAATGCTTGTGCACTTAAAGATGTACATTGATGCATGAATGGCTCAGGATTGGAGCAAACCTGGCAGCAGCACCGAGCCCATACGGAATCGTGTAGAGCAACGAGATGGTGGTGAGGCTGTTCATGAAGATTGAAAGAAATTAGACTATAGGGTCCTTTGATAACATTATCTGCCTCAATCAAATTCCACCCTCCTATAATTTTCAATGGCTGATATTCTACGGGCGACCATCCAATACAGGTAAGAATCCACAATGTCTAAATCATAGTCCAATTGCAGGTGGATAGTAACCCCAAACTCATCTAATCATATTATCTCAACCATCTGATATATTTATTTTGAACTTGAACAAATGACCATTTTATGATCACCAAGTAGGTGGTTAGGATCATCAGATGAGTGTAATCTCAAGATAGGCCCCATCGATAATGACACCCATGGTTTGGATGGTCATCTCGACTGACATACATGTATTATTAAGGGCGTGTTTGGTTGCACCAAATTAGATTTGTTAATGTGAAATTTCAAGAATATGGAGCAACCAAACAAACCAAAAAAAAAACAAAAAAAAAAAATCCCAACTATTAAACATAGAAGTGCAGCCATATCCATACCATATTGAAAGAGCTGAAGTTTCTAGCTTTGGATTGGGTAGAAGCCCAGACAACAAGATAAGCAGTTCAAATGACCACCACTCAAGACTACAATCATCAACAGAGAAAAACATCCATTAGAAGAGGCGAAAAATAAACAAATGTTTCCAAATCATAAAAACCATGAAGGTAGTGGAAAGACAAATGAATTACCATATCATCAATGCAGATGGAATTGCGACCCGGAAGAACTCATCAAGGCCTCGAAACACTTCTTTCGAGAGTGGGGCGCGGGTCTTTTCACAAGATGGAGAGTACTTCACGTACAATCCAAGGATGACCACATTCAACCAATACGATATACTGATGGCCAATGCGGCCCCGACATTTCCCAACCCGATATTATATACCAAGACAGGAATATGAAAACATAGAGTTGCCAAAGAGGTTAGGAGCATTGGAAGAATCAAGCTCTGAGATTGAAAGAATATTATTAGCGCTTGAAGAACTGCGTAAGCGAATAGTGCGGGGATCATCCACATTACATACTTCCCTGCTTCGAATGAGATTAGAAGATCTTGGCCAATGAAAATTAGGATCTTTCCCATGAAAGCCCATAAAAGAGAGAGCGGTAGAGCGACCAAAAGCAGGGCAAGTACAGCCCTTTGAGTGTGAATTCCAAGCTTTTGATATTGCTGGGCTCCGTAAGCTTGCCCGCACAGAGTTTCCAATGCACTTGCCATTCCCATCTGTCACAATGTACAAATTTCAATCAATCAGGCAATGATTAAAAAAAAAAGCATTTTATTTCGACGATCGTATATATTTATTAGGACTTGTTTTCTGATACATCTCATGAATCCCGACAATCTAATATTTCAAGATGATAGTGAAATGGTGGAAAAGGATTCTTGTACCTGACCTCAATTAGTTAGGACAAGACTAAGATGATGATGACGATGGTTATTTGTTTTTTAGGTCCATATGCACCGTCCACAAAAACCGTTACACGCAGCATAGGTGGGACATCTGAGCCATGCATAAGATGGGACTTTCCCGTGGTCCATTATTGTTGTAATAGATGTCTTAAATCAAGTTTGTTACTGGGTCAGTCGATGCCATTGACAGTCTGTTCGATGTCACCTTTGATGGCATCGAACAGTTCTCGATCCCATCGATGTCTTTTGAATTTTCTTTAGTTGATTGCTGGACTAACTAAGTATTCTTTGGATGCTATTGATGAGTGTTCGATGCCATCAAGAATTTTAAAAAAATCATGTTTTGTCATTGGACAGTTAAGGTGTCAGTTCGATGCCATCGACAGGGCTTTGATGCCATCGATAGACATTCGATGGCATTGACAAATTCTGCGTAGATTTTTCGCAAAACTGTGAAATTGCAGGATTTGTTTCCAATTTCGTTTAGGATTCTTTCCAAGGCTATATATATATATATATATATATATATATATATATATATATATATATATATATCTATATATATATATATATATATAAAGTGTAAACGGAATTGAGAGTAATTCCAAGGGTTTTAAAATAGTTCTAGGGTTTCAAAGGGGTGGAGCAAAGGTGAGATTCGAGGTTGTTCGAATTGGGTAAGCCTTCTCTCTTTGTAATTTCTGCTTTCATAGTGAATTTCTGTCGCTTTGTGTCGTAGTTTTTTCCCGAAAGGTTTTCCACGTTAAATCGTGGTGTTTTTCTTTCTTTTGCTTGGTGCTTTTGGATTGCTATCGTAGATTCATTTCTGTGTGACTCCACTATTGTCCCGACAATTATCAAGTGAACCACCTTGATATAGAACGAAGCAAACTTTCAAGAAAACATGCCGACAGTCTATAACTAATGTATATTTGCAGCCCACCTAATGAACAAAGTGTCTTGTTTCTTGTGCATGTTCATCTTCATGGGGTGTGTCTAGACAAGGGGGCATGTGGGGCTATCAAACCTCTTACTAAGAAGAGAAAGAATAGTTGTTAAGAGAGCTGGATAGATTCAAATGAGGAGCGGACAAAGTAAAGGCATTGTAAGGAAGAATTTGAAGATATTTCAAATCTACATTTTTAGTTAAAGCTGGGCATCAAGTCAAGTCAAACTAAGTAAGGGCTTGCTTGACTCGATTCGGTTTTGAAATAGGCCTGACCCAAACTAGATCCGACTCAATACCGAGTCCAAAATGCCTGGCTCGATTCGAGTTCGGTTTGGCCTGGACTAATCTGAACCGAGTCCGATCCGGTCAGAAGTACTGAGTCGGGTTGAGTTGGCACCGAGTTGGATTGAGAGATGAGGGAGGGAGAGCCCGCGAGAGTGGAGAAGAAAGAGAGAGGTGGAGGAGGAGGAGGGTGATGGTGGTGGGTGGTTGCCGGGCTTGGAAGATGAGGAGGATGAGGGAGAGAGAGAGAGATTTTGGGATCAGGTCGGGGTAGGGTGAGACGGGTAGGGTTAGAAAGCTGGGTTTTGGATCGAGTTAGGTCTAACCGAATCGAGTTTCAGGTCGATTTACTATGTAACTCGAACTCGACTCGGTTTGAGTTCGGATTTGGTGAAGCCTACTCTGTTCGCACCCACTCACCCATTCGGTTCTGGTCGAGTCGGATCTGAACAAGTTAGACGAGATGAGTTAGCCTGACCAAGTCGTCCCGTGCCCACCTCTATTTTTAGTCCATCAATCATTGAAGGCGACTCCGATAATGGTTTAATATGCAGTCATTGAAAATCTTCATACATGTAGCAAGGGGCTGAGTGAATCCATGCCGCACATATCTAGAAGGCCCCACCATGAAAGGCTCGTGGCCCCATATTTCAAAAACCACACCAATTGGACATTTCCCGCCATTCAGTGAGTGGCCTTCAAACCAGTACTGAATAATGAAGATGGCTAAGATTGTCCAATTGGCCCGTATTTTGAGGCCACCACACGAATGGTCCCGATTCTATCTCGTGCCACGTGTACGACGGAGGAGGTATCACCATTAAATATCTGTTACTTATCAAAAAGGGGAAAAGAAGAATATTAAAAGAGCTAAATGCATCATATAAGTAGGGTGTGATTTGGAAGAAAATTGGTCATATAAGAATTACAGGATCTTGAGCTTCACAATGTCTCAGGCTCCCAGATCCAAACATGTGGGGCCCACTGTTTGGTAATCCAGACCATTGATCTGATAGGGACAACCATAGATGGGTTTACTCCAAAAGCATCCAGATTCATAGAATTTAAAGACTTCTTGAAAAGACTGCCATTTTCCAAGTTTTCTCAAAAGGATAAACACTATGGAATAAAATTTCTCATTTGTGTGACTATAAGAAAAGGCCGCCTTATCAATGTGCCTAACCAGTGCAAACTCTCTGTGCATTATTAGGGTGAGAATTTATGTGGGCCCAAGTTATCAACATATGATTGCAATGGACAAATATATCCAAGAGGTCCTTTGTAGAGTACATATTTCTTTAATATCGCCTAGTCGATTATCACAACCACTTAGAGCTTATTTGGATTACCAATCATCATGGTAATGTTAAAAAAAAAAAGTATCATCATTGCAATTTTACAGAGCCAAATTAAACATGAGAATCGTCGGTCAAAGATAGATGTTTTTAGAAGATCAGTAAAGGAATTTGTAATCATCACACTTTTTTATAGCATTATTGTGAAAACTTGAATCCGAATAGAGACATCAGTGCATGGATGTGATGATTTGATATAAAGTGATGGGAAAATGTCATCACTATCATTTTACCGTCAATAAATCAAACACAAGAATTGGACTATCAAATGTAGATGTTATTAGGAGACGAGTAAAGAAATTTATAACCATTGCACTTTTCCTTTACATTAACATGGTAATTGGTAATCCAAACAGGCCAGGGATGGTAAGAAACATTCTTACTCCTACCATCCATTTTGAAGTCCCATAAAAATCATAGTTGACTTTGGGTCATCTACGTCTATCCAATAGTCAAAATTGAGGCCGGAGCTTAACCCATGTTGTAATCAATTTCATGTCCAAACCCACCCATTGAAGTCATAAATGTTAGGATCTATGGAGCCTAATCACTAGAGATGTAGGGTCATCTACGCCTATCCAAAAGTCAAAAGTCAACTTAAAGCTCAACCCATTTAGTAATCATAAATATTAGGATCCGTTTAGCCTGGTCATCAGAGATGTACTATCATTCAGCCAGCAATTTCATAATTTCATATGGAGTTTGACGTAAATCACGTTTTAATTGCTTTCCGCTCGTTAACAACACCCTCTTTTGCTTTTATCTTCTTTGCTTGCTCTTGGTGATGTGTTCTCCTTTGTTCTTAGACTCCTTTTTCATCTTTTTTTTTTTTTATACCCTTTCTGATCTACAGGGTACCCCAAAAAAGACGCATGCAGTGGATGTGGGAAGGAAGGGCAACCATTTAGAATGCAAGGCTTGTGTGGAAGCGAGCAGGCAAGAATGAAGGCCGCGACTAGGAAGTAACCCCCACAAACTAAAGCGGCGAAGAACAAATAGAATTTGCTACAAAAGCCAACTAACAGGGGTATTCCAATGTATGAGAACATAGTAATGGAGAAGGTAATAGCCAAAAAGAGGTATTATTCAGGTAATATTTCCAAAGGAGTTGCAAATGGATCCGTTAGTTTACCAATCATTGCCTCACCTTGCACCTTTTTTTTTTCTTTTTTTCTTTTTGTAACATTCTGAAATTTTATGGCCACAGTTTGTACTCATACCCGACAAAAATGGGTGTTATTAATTGAATGAATTGGATGCTTTAAAAATCACACCTTTTTTTTTCTTCATTTGGATCACATCCAAATACATTCATGAAGGTAACATTCACAAAAATAAAATCGACTGTATTGATTATTTCATCAGAGTAAAAGAATTCAGTAAATAATCAAATGCCTCTCAATATGAGCATATTACATTATCGAGTTCGGAAATTTTCAACTTTTTGTTCTGTTGGTGGTTGTTGCAAATAATTTTCTATTTCGCATAGAAATTATTCAAGTTTCAGTCTAAGTGGAGCCCATCATGACAATTTTTTATGCAATCCAATCCGTTCATCAGCGTTGCAGGGTCATGTTCTGTTATGGGCTCGAATATGAAGCAAATCTGAGCCTTATATAAGCTTATCTTGAAAAATTCTTCAAGCGAGTGCCCAAATGGATATAATCTTAATTATCGATCTACGCTTAATGATCAGGGCTAAATTTTGGAAAAAACGTGTGATCAGGATAGAAAAATGGTTGGATAAAATTTGGTGGTTGATCGATGGTGGAAAAGGCCTAGATCTGAAATATCTTCTTTTGCGTCAAAAGGAAGGAATCAACTTTAGCGTTCAACGGCGTAGAATCATAGATCGGGGTATAAATTTTGTATGATATCGTAGTCATGTAATGCCAATGTGTGATCCAATTTTGAGTTGCGATAGACGACAGGAAGTGACTAGATCTAAAGATTTAGGTTTATACAGAGTTGATAAGCTCTAAAAGTTTAACTTGGCTTAACAAGGTGAAGTCTTCATATTTCACACTTGGCCCGTATGATGGCCAATCCAAGTCGTTCATATGAACGAAAAGATCTTACTACGACTACCCACGAGGTTTCTTTACTCGATGGACACCAAAATCAACGGTTACGAGCTGATTTATAAATTAGGCTACTTTTACAATTATCTAAGGGCTGAAATTTGACGTGTATAGTTAATTTATGATAGATAGGCACGATATAAAATTTTATTGAAACGGATCATGAGAACCATATGATTTGGAATTCAAGGATATAGGTTAATAATATTTTCGTAATTATTGTTGATCTAAGAGTTTTGTAAAATCTAATGGTTTTACATAGTTATAGGTACATTTCTAAGAAATTATTTCAAAAGGACTTATATCTAAATCATTATGAATAAAGAGTTATTCACAAAATAAATTAGGGAATATACATATATCAAACCACACAATGGATGATCAGATGACATGTTTAAAATAGAAAAACTTGATGGTTAGTAATCTAGTCATATATATAGATGGGTATATAGTTAATTTTGTAAACAGATGATCGCAAATGGGTTTACTTGGACATATGATGATTTTGTCTTAAAATCAACGATCGAATAACTTGATCTATGGATGAGGATCATTCTCAACGGTTAAATGTATGTTGGAGAATAGATGTAAGGTTAGGATAGCTAGATTGGTATCGTACAGATGTACATGTTAAGTTAAATTTCATGGTAACACTGGAAAACTTTCAATACTCAAGTATTGAAAAGTTTAGGGTGTTACACTTTTCCTCACCCCATGATCCCTTTCCCATGTCGTGAAAGTGCAGCAGTGCTCCTTTATTCTTGTACCTTAAAGGCTTTTTCCAATATCTCGGATGTTTATTCCTTAGATACCATCATTGCTTCTTCTCCGGGACAAGAAGTTCACGACTTGTGGGCCTTCTACCTCCACACAGCGTTACTCGGTCAGGCTTTCGCCCATGGTGAAAAATTCCCCACTACTGCCTCCCGTAGGAGTCTGGGCCCTAGTTTATGTTTTAGGTAATATATATTTTTCCATGGAGAGAGCCTTCATTGTTCATTTTTTACCTTTAAGTATAGTGAATCGGTGTGAATCCATAAACGTATCAAAAGAGAACCATGTAAATCTCTGTGTTATGGTTTGCATTTTTTCTTTTTCCTTTTTCTTTTGATCGATATTCTGGTGTGTTGTCGAGAAGGGATCTCTTCTCCCAAGAACTGGTATTATAGCTCTTAGTTTCAAGTGGAAGCAATGTTGGAAGAAGGAAAAGTGAGGATTGAAAAGTTCAATGGCTCGAACTTCTACTTCTGAAAGATGTAGATAGAGGATCTGTTGGGGATTTGGCCTACGGAATCATACAGATCTAGATTTAGGATAGCAATTCAATGGCACCAAGCACATACAAGAGAACACAATGTTTTTAACGTGGAAAACCCATGCGGGAAAAAACTACAGCACAAAGCGACAGAAATCCACTATGAAATAGAAATTACAAGAGAAATGACTTACCCGATTCGAACAACCTCGAATCTCACCCTTGCTACACCCTTTGATAACCCTAGAACCCTTTAGAAAGCTTTTGAATTATTTAGAATAGCCATAGGGACTCTTATTTATAGTTTTAGGAAACTCCCTTCCGCATCCTTGTTACGAAAGGACTCAAATTTGCAATCCGCACAAAATCGCGGAACGAATCTGCATAACCATGATTGGTCGAGCGGATTGCACGACCGGTCGAGCACCACCCACAACCGGTCGAGCATGGCCTACGACCGGTCGAGCACCTCTGACCACAAAAATTGATGCTCGCTGGATTTTGAGTCGAGCGGGCTACGACTAGTCGAGCCGCTCTCACGACCGGTCGAACCTGACCCACGACTAGTCGTGCATGTTTAGATTTAAGACATATCACAACAATCTCCACCATGTCTTCAATCTTGAACCGTGTAGCTTCTTGACCTCTTCTCTTATTTCTGTATCACATCATAGCTTCTTGTGCACACTCCATTTTTCTTTTACGTCATTGCCAAGCCCAGAGAAGTTACACAGACCTTGAACTTCCCTGTAGGAACGATCTAGGTGAGCATGTCTGCCGGATCAAAATTCACAAGCTCAACCACTTTTGCTCCTGTCTTCTCAAAAAAAAAAGGAAAGACGTAGTCTTCTTACCATCTCGTCGCTACCCAATATTGCTTGCCGGAGTACTTGCTCACAATACTGGTAGCTTGTGAAATAACCGGTCTAATCCAGATCATGGCATACACCGCCAACCGCATTCGAATAAGGCTCATGAGATATCCTGCTTTTCCTCATCTATTTTGGGACATGTCCTCAAGAAAACTTGAGGAGAGACATGTAGGGAACACTCTTTCGCTTTACCTGGCCCATCACATCCTTGATCAATACCTACACACAAGGTATTCCTCTTATTATTACCAAAGCCTACTCCTCCTTCAGTCTCAATGCCAAGAACCATCTTCGTAGCCCCCCGATCCTTCATCTATGAAGGAATCAAACCACTACCTAGGCGACAGGTTGAACCATGACCTCCTGCAAAGTCTCTTCTCAGCCCCTTTAACTTCGAACCGCTCTGGTTGCTTCATGTAGATCTGCTCTTCCCTTTCCCTTGCAGAAGTACAGACTCTACATCCATCTTTTCAGCTCAAGATCACATTGGCCAACTAGCGCCAATCACGGATCTAATAGATACCTGTTATACCGTCGGTGCAAATATCTCTGAGAAGTCGATCCCTTCTATCTGAGCATAACCCTTCGCTACCAACCTCACCCTGTATCTATGTTGTATCCTCCTGAAGATCCACCTGCATCCAACCGCTTTCCGGCCCACTGGAAGCTCCACCCGCTCTCATATATCGGTCTGGTACAACGAATCCATCACATTGCCCATAGCCACCTTTCACTTCTCAGCACCAGGCTTACCTACAGCCATCTGAATAGAAGATGAATCCCTCTGTGATATTGGAGTCGTCCATGTACCTCGCCGATATCCTGCGATCATGCCGTGTGATTCTTCTCACATGTGACTACTCCACCTGCTCTGTATCCCTGTCCGCATGTCTCAGCCTTCCTGCCCTGCTCGCTCATGTGTCCATGCCCAACATGCCACACACGTGCAGAGGTGGAATTCACTACATCCATTACAGCTTCACCTTTTGAAGTGCTCCCGATCAACCTGTACATATTACTGAGTCATTGCGCTTTCATGATTACCCGTGCCCCCTTAAATACTTTAAGAGCACCATCAATACCTGTGTACTTGCATCCTTTTACATTAAGCACACCAAGAGAAATCAGATTCTACTTCAAATTAGGAACGTGCCTCACATCTATCAAGGTACGCTTCACCCCATCAAACATCCTGATGCGCATCGAACTAATAGCCACAACATTACAGACAATGTCATTGCCCATAAATACCTGTCCACCATTGCACTCCCTGTAGCTGGTGAACCAACTTCGATGAGGAGTCGTGTGAAAAGATGTCCCTGTGTCTAGCATCTACTCGTCCTTACGATCATCATATGGCCGTCTAAGCGAAGACACAGATAAAATATTACCATCACATCCATCTGACGTGGCAGTGTTGGCCTCCCTACATGAAGCCTCAGAATCTTCCCTCTTCAATTTAGGACTTTCACAATCCTTCTTCATATGTCCTTCCTTCTCACAGTTCCAACACTTTACTTTTCCTTTGCCCTTGCCCTTGGATTTGGATTTAGAACCTGAAGAACCTGTACCTTGTTCAAAATTTCTACCCACTGTAAATAGTACATCAGAAGATGTCCTCATGTCGTTGTTTAACTGTCTCATAGCCTTCCCTTGAAGGGCTGAGATAACGATGTCGATACTCAGGATTTTATTCATGTTGCACATAGTGTCCTTGAATGACTCATATGACGCCGGAAGATAATTCAGCAACATACATGCTTGTTCTTCATCTTTCATTACTTCCTCCATATCCAGCAATTTGTAAACTAATTTATTAAAGTTGCTGATTGTGAGCCTCCAGATCTCCACCCTCTGCTATCTTGAAGTTATACTACTGCTGCTTCAAGTGCAGGTGATTTTCAGAGGATTTTTTCGCATAGACATCCTCTAACTTCACCCATAACTTAGCCGCAATTTTCTCCCTCATGACGTTATAGAGAACATCATCCGTGAGACATAAACGGATTGATGATAAAGCCTTCTTATCAAGTGCATTCTACTCATCATCAGTCATAGTAGACTTCCACTCCTCAAGAGTACCATCTTCGCCTTGCTTGATTAAGGAACTTATCATCTTGATTTTCCATAACTCAAAATTATTTTTCCCTGAGTACTTCTCAATCTCATACCTAGTGCTCGACATTATTACTAATTCCTCATATTTAAATCTGTGCCCCAACGATAGCTCTGATACCACTTGTTGGAGATTTGACCTGCTCACATAGATCTAGATCTAGGATAGCAATTCAATGGCACCAAGCACATACAAGAGAACACAATGTTTTTAACATGGAAAACCATTGCAGGAAAAAACCACGGCACAAAGCGACAAAAATCCACCATGAAATAGAAATTACAAGAGAAAGGACTTACCCGATTCGAACAACCTCGAATCTCACCTTTGCTACACCCCTTGATAACCCTAGAACCCTTTAGAAAGCTTTTGAATTATTTAGAATAGCCCTAGGGACCCTTATTTATAGTTTTAGGAAACTCCCTTCCGCATCCTTGTTGCGAAAGGACTCAAATTTGCAATCCGCACAAAATCGCGGAACGAATCTGCGTAACCACGACTGGTTGAGCGGACTGCACGATCGGTCGAGCGCCACCCACAACCGGTCGAGCATGGCCCACGACTGGTCGAGCACTTCGGACCCCAAAAATTGATGCTCGTTGGATTTTGAGTCGAGCGGGCTACGACTAGTCGAGCCGCTCCCACGACCGGTCGAACCTGACCCACGACCGGTCGTGCATGTTGAGATTTAAGACATATCACAACAGGATCACCTCTATGAGAAAGATATCTATCTTCATCTTGGAGGAAAATCGAAGAAACCAGAAAAATGTTCGATAGCGACTGGGAGAAGCTCGACAGAAAGGCTCTGGGGATGATTCAACTTTCTTTGGCAAAACTTATTGCATTTAATATCACGAAAGGGACGACCATAGAAGATTTGATGACAGCCTTACTAAGGATGTACAAAAAACTATCTGCTTCCAATAAAGTTCATCTAATGAAGCGGTTGTTCAATATGGAAATGTCTGATGGCTGAAACATGGTTGAGCATCTCAACAAATACAACACAGTCACAAGCCGGTTGAAGTCCATAGGCCTCAATTTTTATGAAGAAATTAGAGCTCTTTTAATCTTATCAAGGTTACTAGAAAGCTGGGCAGTTTGGTGGTAGCCTTGAACAATTCTACTGGATCAACGAAGTTGAAGTATTATGATGTTGTAGGCCTTATTCTAAGTAAGGAATCTCGGAGGAAAGCCTCAAAATCATCAAGTGAAACATCAAAGAATGCTCTAAATGCTAAAGAAAGGAGAAGAAAACCAAATAGAGAAAACAAAAATCATGACTGATCAAGATCAAGGAAGAACAGATCATCCAAGTTATCACTTTAATTGTGCACAAATGTCTTCACTCTACATATAGAGCGCAACACAAAGGGATAGTCTGCAAGCTGAATCTAGAGAAACATTATGACCATGTCAATTGGAAATTTCTTGACTACTTATTGGGTCGGATGAGGGTGTGCACAAAGATGGAGGAAATGGATAGGTGAATGCATAGGCTTGATGCATATCTTAGTATTTCTTAACGGCTCTCCAAATGAATTTTTTTAAAATGCTACAGACCTTCAGCAAGGTGATCCATTATCTCTATTCCTCTTTATTATAGTCTTTGAGGCCTTTTCAAGGATGTTTTGCAAAAGCCAGGAAGAATATCTCACAAGCAACTTTAAGATTGAAGGAATGCCAAGCCCAATATCTTATCTCCAATTTGTGGATGATATCCTTCTTTTACCTGACGTGGATCCATTCAAGATAAAGCTTTGAATACAATAATATGTTGCTATAAGGAAATCCCGAGTCTAAAGGTTGACATAGCCAAAATCAAAATGTTTGGAGTATGCATGGGAGAATATGAAGTCAATGTTGGTTAATTTGTTTGGATGTGCGATGGGCTCCTTGCTGACTTCTTTTGTGGGTCTACCTTTATGCATTGGTAAACCACCTAAACATCTCTAAGATAAAGTGCCACGGTGGTTTGAAAAAGATGCTAGTTAAATGGAACTCTCAATATATTTCCTATGGTGGACGCACTACTCTCATTAAAGTGACCCTCTCAAATCTTCCCCTTATACTTTATCGCTCTTCAGATGCCATTGGGCCTACTTTGATGCGTGTATTGTATATCCATGTCATCCATTCGTTTCTACAGATCATTGTATGACATGAGACCATAAATAAAGTTGATTCAAATCCAAGGTGGACCACACTACATGAAGCAGTGGTGATTAACCATTAAAAACTTTTTGTGGGCCACAAAAGTTTTGGAACAGGATGAAATACTTTTCTTCCTTTATCTAGTTATGTGTGACCTTATCACCAAATTGGACAGCAAATAAACATTACAGTGGCCCGTAGGAAGTTTTCAATGGTGGGTGTTCAATCACCACTGTTTCATGTAGTTTGGTCCACCTGAAATTTGTATGTGCCTCATTTTTTGGGCTCCTGCACTAAAAAATGAGCTAGGAAAATGGATGGACAGCATGGATATAGTACACATAGTTCGACTATCAGTATCGTTACAAGTTTCGCTGGCCAGGGATACGGAAACAATATCGATATCGCCGATAATACCACTGATAACCGAAAATGTAGGGAAACATAGAAAAAACAGTGAAATTTTCAGCGAAACTTCAGGAGATGTTAAAATGTACATATTTACATATTTAGAAATTAAAAAAAATTTATAAAAAGAATGCATATATAACAAGTTTTCATTTAATGGGGCCTTAAAAGCATGTGTTATTGGAAGAAATCAATTTAACCATCCCATTTGGCCTATTTATCCATCCAACTTTCCATCCAAACATCCATTAATATTGTAAAATATCAATAACACATGATATTTCATTAAGAAATCTCAACAATTAGAAAGCAAACAAAAGATTGTGGTTTCAATATTGTGCATGTTGGGATATCAATAATATCGAGACATTATTAATATTATCAATGAGAAATTGAACACTACATACAACCATGTACCCATGAAAAAAGATATGAAATAAATTTTTTTCTAATAAACAAACTTTTGATGATATCAACACATTGGCGATGTTATTGAAATATTGTCAATACACTTTGATACAAGCATTACCTAGAATTTACATAGCCAAAAATATTGGTGATATTAATGCATTGGCAATACAAGCAACACTTAAAATTTACATAGTTGAAAATATTGGCGATTATGTTAGTGATATTAATATATTAGTGATACTTAGTGATACATTGTTAATACCTAGAATTTCTGATACTACCAGCGTTATAGGTATCGCTACCAGTGTTATCGTATCACTAAGCTGGAAATAAGGATAATATTGAAAATATTTCGTTAATATCAAAGATAATTTGAACATTGAGTACACATACATCAAAGTGGGCCCCACGGTTGGGGCAGCAGCTAATCCGCTCATCTCTAAACTTTATAGATAAATACTTTGATACTACCCGGTAATGCGATGGATATTGATACGTAGGAAGTAAGACATTACTGAAGATTTTCGTAGGTTGAATTCAAGTAATTCAAATTAAACCATCCGAAATATCCGCGATTGTAGACTTTTCACAATCTAAACCAGAGGAATTATTTAATACTATGGCTGTCCATGACCCCTGATACGCAGGCTGCCAAATATTATAAACGTAGCATTCATTAATTAATTAAACCGACTAAACTGTGGAAGATACTGTCTTTTACTTACGGTGCCAAATCCAGACAAGTGGAATAATCCTAACCACTGATTGGGTGACACGTGTTTGTTGAAGTAAGACCGTTGGATATTGTACATGTTTAACCGTCTAATAAATTTCCACCAATCCGGTGGTCAGACAAACAAATACGACCAACTTTTGGTTCATGGCACGTGTAGACTGGGACCTATAATTTGGACAGTTTAATTCACAATAAATGCGTGCTACGTGTGCAATTTCTAAGTAATTCCTAAGTGGCAGCGTATCATCTACCACTCTGCCAGAGAATCAATTTGGACCGTCTGCATTCCAAATGACGACTGTTTCAGCAGCGCATCGGCCAGTAGGGCGGTATACGAATCGAGTTAGCTCGCTCGCTCGACTGGACTAGAAAAAGCTCGATTCAACTCGGTTCGAAACTGAGTTCCAACCGAGTTGACATGATTTTTCGAGCTTGATTTCTCGCAAGAGCTCGACTCAACCCAGATCAAACCCAATTCGAATCGAACTCGAATCAAACCAGTTTGGTGACCCGGTTTCTTTGATATTGATGTTGCTCACCGAGTGTTTGATGAAATGACTCAATGAAGTGTGTCGGATGGCAAAGAAGGTGTGTACTTGAAACAAATGCCTTTTTTCTCTTGATTTTTATGTTGCTTAGAAGGTGTTTGATGAAATACTTGAAAAACCACTACTGTTGTTTTATATACAGTGAGATTTTAAAGATGTAATTCATGTGTTTATAAAATTGCTGCACAGGCGAACTCAACTCGATTTTAACTTGAACTTGGCTTGAACTAGTCTGATCTACTGATCGAACCGAGCTGAGCCGAGTTGGCTAGTCAGGCTTGAGGACCGAGCCAAGCCAACTCAACTCGGTTCGACTTGTTTACACCTCCCGTCTGTGGGGACATGATTTGTCTAGTGACCCTGACACCATACAGCTAGCTGGTGTCAAAGTTCTGTGGCTCCATCATGATATATATATATATATATATATATATATATGGGAAAAGGTACTATGCACTCGACCTCACTAGTCCGTCCCATGAAGTCGAGCTGTGTGGGCCCCACCGTGATGCATTTCGAACATCTACCCCATCAGTCAGATGCACCATTCCATCATGGGCCTAGGTCTCAAAAATCAAGTCAATTCGTGACTTGTGTGGGCCACACCACATACAGAAGTGGGGAGGGGCCGTGCACCATTAAAACATTCATAATCATTTTTTGGGCCCATTGAGATGTGGTTTGCAAATCCAGCCCATCCATTATGTGTGTCCCACTTGGATGAGGGTTCAGACCAAGTTTCAGCAGCATTCAAAACTTAGGTGGGCCCCACCAAGTGCTTTTATATGTTTTAATGGTGTCTTCACATGATTTTAGATGGTATGACCCACCTGAGTTCCGTATACGGCTGATTTTTGGGATATCCCATAATTTAGAGGGGACCCATCAAATGGACGGTGTTGATGGTCGACATGCATCACGGTGGGGCCCACACAGCTCCACCTCACGAGAGCTTATCAAGATGAGACAATAATTACACCTTTTATATATATATATATATATATATATATATATATATATATATATATATATATATGGAAAAGGTACTATGCGCTCGGCCTCACTAGTCCGTCCCATGAGGTCGAGTTGTGTGGGGCCCACCGTGATGCGTTTTGAACATCTACCCCATCAATTAGATGCACCATTCCATCATGGGCGTAGGTCTCAAAAATCAAGTCAATTCGTGACTTGTGTGGGTCACACCACATACAGAAGTGGGGAGGGGCCGTGCACCATTAAAACATTCATAATCATTTTTTGGGCCCACCGAGATGTGGTTTGCAAATCCAGCCCATCCATTATGTGTGTCCCACTTGGATGAGGGTTCAGACCAAGTTTCAACAGCATTCAAAACTCAGGTGAGCCCCACCAAGTGCTTTTATATGTTTTAACGGTGTCTTCACATGATTTAAAATGGTATGGCCCACCTAAGTTTCGTATACGGCTGATTTTTGGGATATCCCATAATTTAGAGGGGAGCCATCAAATACACGCTGTTGATGGTCGACACGCATCATGGTGGGGCCTACACAGCTCGACCTCATGGGAGCTTATAGGGAGGTGGAGCGCATAGTACCTTTTTCCATATATATATATATATATATATATATATATATATATATATATATATATATATATATATATATATATATATATATTCATTTTAGGACATGAGCCTAAAAATGAGGCAGATCCAACTCTCAAGTGGACCACACCATCGGAAAAAGAAGTGATTGGACACTTACCGTTGAAATCATTCCGGGGGCTTCCTACGGATTTGGCCGCAAGAAGTTTTCGACGGTTAGCATTCTTAGCGTACGAAGGATAGCCCACTCTTCGCGTGGCCCACAAGCGCCGGCTGTATGTAGACCTCTAATCGAGCTTTTTTTTTTTTTCCTTCCCCATAATCCTCTTATCCCGTAAGCGTGGGGCCCACCTGAGGAGTGCACCGGCCTAACTTCGCAGCCATTACATGTTCACCGATGCCCACATCCACTGAATGACCTACAAATCTCACACGCGTGATAGTTTGGCACGCTTGCCGCATGAGAATAAGGACCCGCATTGTGTGGTAACCCTGCCACTGCCGACCTCCGTGGTGGCAGGACTCAAATGGGGCCCACTATGATATATGTGTTTCATCCATTCCGTCCATCCGTTTTTCCACCTCAATTCAGGCCATGATATTAAAATTGAAGCATATTCAAAGCTCAAGTGCACCACACAAGGAAAGAGTGGAGATTGAAAGCCTACCGTTGAAAACTTCTTAGGGGCCACAGAGTTTGGGATCAAGCCGATATTTGCGTTTTCCCATCATCCATGTCTGTGTGACCTTACGAACAGGTTAGATGACAAATACACATCACTGTGTACCCTAAGAAGGTTTCAACGGTGGATGTCATTATCCCCACTGTTTCCTGTGATGTGGTCCACTTGATCTCTGGATAAGCTTCTATTTTTGGCTCATACACTAAAATGATCTTGTAAAACGGATGTACAGTGACGATAAAAACACCTGCACGACCATGGGCCCCACAGAGTCCTACCACCACGGAGGTCGGTGTAGCAGAGTCACGATGCACGTATCCTCTCCATGCGTGCCACTTGGCCAGTTCCAGGTTCATCTGAAGTGTGCAGGTGGACCCCCCACCGTGGAAGTCACCATTAAGCAAAATCAGCTGGTCCACCCATCAGGTGGACCACCCAACTGTCCTCAATCAATCTAGACATGTGGACCCACCTGATGAGTGGTCTAGCCCCATTTTGGGTACGACCACCTCCAGTGGCGGTTCCACCTCCTACACGATTCAGATGTCCCACACGCTTGCGGGATTAGCCACGTGTGAGGCAAGCACAAATCTTCCATAGATTATACTCATTTGACAGAGAGAGAGAAATGACATACCATGACGCTGAAACCAATGACACTAGAGAGTGAAGTAGCTATGGCAGCGCTGGAGAGAGCAAGCTCACCAAAGTGGCCCACCATCATCAAAGAGATCTCCTGCTGTAGATTTTGGAACACTAAAACTACAATCATGGGCCCAGCTAAAAGGCCCTGCTTTTTCACCTCCTCCATCACCACACCCCATCTTAAATCCCCACCGTCCCTTCTCTCTCCTCTCTCCTCTCTGCACAACAGCCCTTCTTCCATCTCTTTCTGAGACATGATAGGAAAGGCTTATACAACTCAGCGTTATGACCGTCTTACCTAATTTATAGGGGTGGGATATGGCACGTGCATGGCATGGGAAGCGGATTACGTACTGAGTAAATCAGCATCCTACAGCGTACTGAGTAAACTATGTGGAGCCCACTGTCATTTATGTGTCTTATCCACGCGTCCATCCGTTTTAGGATATTATTTTAGAATATATTTCCAAAATATAAGCATATCAAAATCTTGAGTGGACCACAGCATGGGAAACAGTGTGAATTGAACGCTTACAGTTGAAATCTTCTTGGGGGCCACAGTAAGGGTAACACCCCCTTAAGGTATTATCCGAGTAACAGCTAATCCGTTCGCCCCAAAAAAAAATAATAATAATAAAAATAAAATAAAAATAAAAATAAAAATAAATCAGAAAACGAGAGTTAGGTAATGGGCCACGCATGTGAGTGGTATGATCATCTTTTACATTTATCTTGGGCATGCATTTGAAATTGGAGTTTGAAAATGCACAAGTGCATGTTTTTGCATTCCGTGGTGGGGGGAGAAATTTGGGACTGTGGACCCCACCTTTTATCCAGCTGTTTTTATGAAACAACACAAACTTAGTTTGGAAGCTTAGACCTGCTCGTACGGACAACGAATTTGAGGATGAAAATACCCCTCCTTTCATGGAAACGGATTAGGTACTCCCACCAGCTAACGGTGGATGGTAGGTAGTCTGTGGACCCCACCATGAAGTATGCTTTTCATCCATGCCGTCCATATATTTTTCCACATCATTTTATGATATGAGACGAAAAATGAGGTATATCCAAATCTCAAGTGTACCACATTACAGGAAACAGTGTTGAATGAGCGTCAACCATTAAAAACCTTTAGGGGGCCCACTGTGATGTTTGTGAGAAATCCTCCCCATCTAAGTTCATTCATATGGTCACAAGGACCTGGATGAAGAGGAAAAACAAATTTCATAATGATCCAAAACTTCTTTAACCCCTAAAAGGGTTTCAATAGTAAAAGTTCAATTCCCCATTGCCTTTTATAGTGTGGTCCACTTGATAGTTAGATCTATCTTATTTTTTGTCTCAAGCCTTAATATGAGCTCACCAAATAGATGGACGGTTTGGATATAACACAGACCTCATGATGGGACCCACAAAAGCAACACAACAAAAAAATAATAATAATAAAACATGCTATAGTTATGGCTACGGTTATAATCCGTAGCTATAGTGAATCGAAAATTGCAAAGTTTTTAAGCAAACTCGCTGGACAATTCTGGACTTTTTCGATAACATTGAAAGACCTTCGATATATCGAAGCTACGATTATAATCTGTAGTTATAGGGTCCCACTGACCCTAACTCACTGGCTTCTTCTTCTTTTTTCATTGTAATCCCCACGGCATTTTGTGGGTCCCATTGTAAGGTATGTGTTATATCCACACCGTCCATTTATTTGATGAGCTCGTATTAAGGCTTGAGACGAAAAATAAGACAGATCTAGCTATCAAGTGGACCACACTGTAAAAGGCAGTGGAGGATTGAACATCTACTATTGAAACCCTTTTTGGGGTCATATAAGTTTTGGATCATTATGTAATTTGTTTTTCCTCTTCATCCAGGTCTTTGTGACCTTATAAATAGATTGGATGGAAAATATATGTTATGGTGGGCTCTACAAAATTTTTAACGGTGAAAATCAATTTTCCGGCTGCTCTTTGTGGTGTAGTCCAGTTGATCTTTGGATATGATTCTTTTTTATATATATAAAATGCTCCCAAATGATCTCGAAATATGGATGAACGTTGTGGATATAATAAAAACATAATTGTGAGGCCATGTAACTTTGATCTCTTATGAGCAGGGCGAACATGAAATTGAGTAGGGCAAACTAGAAATTCAGCGGGGTAAACATGAAATTGAGCGAGGGAAACTGAAAATTGAGCGGGACAAACATGAAATTGAGCGGGGTAAACTAAAAATTCAGCGGGGCAAACATGAAATTGAGCGGGGTCAACAAGAAATTGAACGGGGCAAACATGAAATTGAGCGGGGCCAACGAGAAATTGAGCGGAGCAAACATGAAATTGAGTGGGGCAAACTAGAAATTCAGCGGGGCAAACATGAAATTGAGTCGGGCAAATTAGAAATTCAGCGGGGCAAATTGAAAACTTAGCGGGGCAAACATGTACATTAAACAAATACCTTTTTTCTCTCTTCTTTTTTTTTTCTTTTTTTTTTTAGTTTTTATGTTACTTAGAAGGTGTTTGATAAACACCTTTAAAACCATTGTCTTTGTTTGTAAAACAATGGGTTTTTTAAGTTGTAGTTCGGGTGTTTGTAAAAATGCCTCATGGTAAGGGCTGCATCACTCTGGGTGAGCCTAGGGTGCATCTAATATACTCTTGAAAATTGGGTAGCTTTTCACTTATAGGACAAGACGTAGCAAATCGTTTGCATTCTCTCTGCTTGTGCAATCGTTTGCATTCGGCGGGGTAAACTGCCATTATTAGCAAGGAATGGATGTTTAATTGACCTATAAGTGAGGGAATAGAAACTTTACAAACATCATTTTCCGATAGTCAATGGAAGAACCAATTTTATAAATTAAACATCTCTCTTACATTGAAAAGTTATCAGATGTGAGACAAACAAATTGTTTCCTTTTATTAGTATTCAAATTGAAGGGAAAAAGTGAAATAGCATGAAGTTATAAGAAATTAAAGCAATAATAAAGAAATCTGAATTAACAAAGAGGAGAGGGAGACCCTCAGGGCCATCTATATAAGGTCTTGACCTCGGCACAGGTTGTCGCAGCCACTTCCGGCTCCGCAGCTTGGGCCTGGATCTACTTCATTTTTTGAAACATGCCTTAAAATGAGCCATTAATTTCATTTTAGTAGGGCAAACATGAGCCATCAATTTAAAGCATGCCCCGCTCAATTTCATGTTTGCCCCACTCAATTTCTAGTTTGCCCCGCTCAATTTTCAGTTTGCCTCGCTCAATTTCTAGTTTGCCCCGCTTAATATTCAGTTTGCCCCACTCAATTTCTAATTTGCCCCGCTCAATTTTCAGTTTGCCCCGCTCAATTTCTAGTTTGCCCCGCTCAATTTCATATTTGCCCCGCTCAATTTCTAGTTTACCCCGCTCAATTTCTAATTTGCCCTGCTCAATTTTCATGTTTACCCCGCTCAAAGGAGATCAAAGATCAACTGGACTACACCACAAAGAGCAATGGGAAAATTGATTTTCACCGTTAAAAATTTTGTAGGGCCCACCATAACATATATTTTCCATCCAATCTATTCATAAGGTCACAAAGACCTGGATGAAGAGGAAAAACAAATTTCATAATGATCCAAAACTTATATGACCCCTAAAAGGGTTTCAATAGTAGACGTTCAATCCTCCACTGCCTTTTACAGTGTGGTCCACTTGATAGCTAGATCTATCTTATTTTTCGTTTCAACCCTTAATACGAGCTCATCAAATGATGGACGGTTTGGATATAACACATACCTCAGAATGGGACCCACAAAATGCCATGGGGATTACAACGAAAAAAAAAGAAGAAGAAGCCAGTGAGTTAGGGTCAGTGGGACCCTATAGCTACGGATTATAACCGTAGCCATAACCGTAGCTTCGATATATCAAAGGTCTTTCGATATTATCAAAAAAGTCTAGAACTGTCCAACAAGTTTGCCTAAAAAATCCTGCAATTTTTGAAACACTATAGCTACGAATTATAACCGTAGTCATAATCGTAGCCAGACTGCGCGGGTAGAAGTGCCGCGACAGTATGTGGTTTTTTTTTTTTTTTTTTTTGCTGTGTTGCTTTTGTGGGTCCCATCATGAGGTTTGTGTTATATCCAAACTGTCCATCTATTTGACGAGCTCATATTAAGACTTAAGACAAAAAATAAGATAGATCTAACTATCAAGTGGACCACACTGTAAAAGGCAATGGAGAATTGAACGTCTACCATTGAAACCCTTTTTGGGGTTACAAAAGTTTTGGATCACTATGAAATTTGTTTTTCCTCTTCATCCAGGTCTCTGTGACCCTATGAATGAACTTAGACAGGAAGAATTTCTTACAAACATCACAGTGGGCCCCCTAAAGGTTTCTAATGGTTAACGCTCATTCAACACTGTTTCGTGTAATGTGGTACACTTGAGATTTGGATATACCTCATTTTTCGTCTTATATCATAAAATAATGTGGAAAAATATGTGGACGGCATGGATGAAAAACATACATCATAGTGAAGCCTACAGACCACCGACCATCCGCCATTGGCAGGTGGCAGGGGAGTACCCAATCCGTTTCCGTGAAAGGATGGGTATTTTTGTCCTGGCGGGGGAGTACCCAATCCGTTTCCGTGAAAGGAGGGGTATTTTTGTCCTGGCGGGGGAGTACCCAATCCGTTCCGTGAAAGGAGGGGCATCTTTGTCCTCAAATTCGCTGACCGTGCGAGCAGGTCTAAGATCCAAACTAAGTTTGTATTGTTTCATAAAAACAGCTGGATAAAAGGTGGGTCCACAGTCCCAAATTTCTGTAGTAGGGGTGGCTAACAGTGAAGTGTGAACTGACTGTGGGTGTACTAACAAGCGAACAAAAAAAAAAGACAAAAAAGAAAGTGCACGTTTTGCATGGCACGCCGTGTTGCAGTCCCTATTTGCATGGAATGCCGTGTTGCAGTCTCTAAGCTGTGGTAACACGTGAAAAGAATGACTGCGGATCATCTTATCCGGACGCGGATTTCCTGCGAAAGCCTTTCGCAGGAAGTTCTTGCGCAAGAATGCTGTGTGGGGCCCACCATCATGTTTTTAAGAAATGTACTCCGTTCATCCGTTTGGTGAGCTCATTTTAGGAAAATCGACCAAAAACGAAGTGGATCCAAAACTAAAGTGGGCCACACGAGAGGGAAAATTGGGGAAAGAAATACCTACCGTTGAAACCTTCCTGGGCTCCACCTTGATGTTTATATGGCATCCAAACCGTTTATAAGGTTATTAACACAAGGATGAAGTGAAAATACAAAAAATTTAGCCTCAAACAAAGCTTTTATGATCATAAGAACGTTTCAACGGTTCTAACTGAATCCCTACTGTTTCCTCTCGTGTGGCCCACTTGAGTCTTGGATCCACCTCGTTTTTAGTAGCTTGTCCTAAAATTATCTTGCAAAACGGATGAACGGAGTATATTTCCCAAAAACAATGGTGGTGGCCCCACCCAGTATCCTTGCGCAGGAACTTCCTGTGAAAGGCTTTCGCAGGAAATCCGCGTCCATCTTATTCCAGCGCACAGCAACTTCCCTTGAATTTAATTGGTACACGTAGTTTATACTGACGTCAGTATAAAATCTTAATGAAATAAAGAACTATTTACAAAATATTGCCTGATTAACTCAGAAGATAACGGCCAAGCATCTTATCCTAAGGACACGTCGTAGCCACGACCCAGGATCCATTTATGTTTTTAGACACTGGGCCTACTTCGCGCACCTTATTCAAGGACCTGTCTTAGCTATGATCAGGATCCAGTGATGTCACGGGACCTTGACAGTGGCACACCTCAATGTATGTGTTGTATGTCTTTGTCGGACACGGATTAGCTACTGGCGGGTAGAGCAGGGAGCCTGGTTACTGAAGTGCCGTCATCAAGTTCTGTGGGGCCCACCATGATGTATTTGTTGTATCCACACTGTTCATCCATTTGGAAATATCATTTTAGGGTGTTAGGTAGAGAATAATTCAGATCCAAAGCTTGAGTGGACCCATCACAAAAAACAGTGAGATTGAACACCATCTATTAAAAACTTTTAGGGGCTTGTAAACACCCAACCCATGCTAGCAACTTGATAAGACAAGGATGACTTTTAGGAACATAACCAAAAACTACAACTATTCCTCATGCCCTAACCTAACCTGTACAATCACATTACCATAAACCCTAACTCGAGCCATTATCCGAACCAAAGCCTATACGAAAATCATCGATCCATTTCTCAAAAAACATTCCCAGTCATTTTTATCCAAACATCTAAAAACAAGTTTCGGACCGACTTGAGGTCCTGAAATAAGCCCACCAGCCAAACCCCAAGGAAAACCATGTCCGAGCAATAGTCTAACTATATTGTTGGCGGTAATCGGATTACCACCCCCTATCCGACAGGTGTCTCCTCTGAGCACACGGCTGTCTCCCCTCCTAAAGTCACTCTGACGGATCATCTATGCATAAAAAAAGGAGATTCAACACAATAATCTGAAGGCATAATTGATTGGGAAGACATCCCGATGCCTCGATGTCACCGACAGAAATCTTGATCTTCCACACCTTATACCCTTAGAAGAACCTTCTATGGGACTAAGGTTTTCTCACTTATGTTGGTGAGGGGACCAAGACATCTATTTATAGAAAAGAGGGTTAAAAGCTTACCCATCATACTTCTCCCCTTTAGGGTCTCCACGCCATAGGTTTTCATATCTGGCTTAATAACCGTGTATAGGAACCACGGTTCAAGCGTCCCGCCCCAAATCTATTTATAATAATCACAACTATAGTGGACTCACTGAATCGCTCAATCTGAATAATCCAACGGTCAGATCTTAACCGATGATCATGTGTGGCCCACCTGATAGGAGTCTTACATACAATAGATAATAATAATAATAATAATAATAATAGAAGTATACAACCATCTCTAATACCATCCCTATGAAAGTTTAGATCTGGACTTATACTTGTTATTAAAGGCGTTTGCATATACATGCAATGAGGCTCATGTACACGCCACACATGTGCCGGAATGGTACATGGTGGGAGATCTAATCCATCTATTGGGTTGGCCTAGCCTTGTACATCTTTTTCCAAAAAATATGTCCATTTAGAGCCGTGGATTTGTTGGGCTAACTGTCATCCACCCATCTAACAAGTGGATCAACTTGATTCTTGGAGTAGGGCATCAATGTAGCGGCACTATAAGAAAATAGGCCTTTAGCCACAATATTTTAGCCTCAGTTGAAAAAATGGAAACTAAATGTGTTTTTTAGCCTCAGTTGCTAAGGAACTGAAGCTAAAAGTTCATTTTTCGCCTCAGTTGCTAAGGAACCGAGGCCAAAAGTCTACTTTTTAGCCTTATTTGTATAGGAACCGAGGCCAAAAGTCTACTTTTTTGCCTCAATTGTATAGGAATCGAGGCCAAAAGTCTACTTTTTAGCCCCAGTTGCATAGGAACTAAGATTAAAAGTCTACTTTTTTGCCTCGATTGTATAGGAACTGAGGCCAAAAGTCTACTTTTTAGCCCCAGCTGCATAGGAACCGAGGCCAAAAGTCTACTTTTTAGCCTCCGCTGCATAGGAACTGAGGCCAAAAGTCAACTTTTTACTCTCAGTTGCATAGGAACTGAGGCCAAAAATCTCAATTTTTGATTTGTGAGGTTTTTATATTTTCTTTGAGTTGGAAATAATCAGATCATATCTTCTTCTTCTTTTTTGAATTAGAATGGCTTTAATGTGATTTGCTGGTATTTATAAGAAAGGTAATTTGTTGAATTCTGCCCTGCCTATTGTGTTTCTGTATGAATATTTCAGTTTTTTGTAGTTTTTGGTTTTCATTTGATTTAGCAAAATTATTTTAACATGGAAAGTTGCTCAATTCTTTCTAACCATCAACATGGCCTACCTAATGATCAGATTGGGCTGATTTTCAGGCCATGACAAGAAAACAGGTGGCAGCATGTGCTGAATGACATAGATCTCATATACATGCAACATTTGCACATCTGGGGTGAGTAAGATTCACATGGCCATCACATTTCTCTCATGTAAATAGGATCGCACACTCTTAGTCAATGTAAAACACCATTCATTTTAAGAAGAAAAAAGAACTGACAATAACAATAGGAAAACAACAATTAGTAACAAGCATTTTTTACCTGATCTCCTCCCAAGCTAACCTCCCTCAAGTGGTGAGGGGCCAACTCTTCCTTGACAGAGTGGGATTAGGGGCGGTCAGAAGGAGATTCAGGAGGTAGTCTCTTGCCATACGCTAGACTCCTCCTTCGATTTTTGTAGGGGGAGTTCGAAGTTTAGATGTCTTGTTGGTAGAGCTGTATATCCTCTATTTTGTTTTAAATGATCAAATCAAAGTTTTACCAAAAAAAAAAAAAATGGATTCCTGAGGAAAAAAAAAGAAAGTAACAAGCGTTTTTAGCACATAGCATCATAACCAAATTCATTGACTCCTTCAGTCCTTTGGTGTATTTTTCTTCCTTTTTGTCCTTTTAGGCAAGATTGGGACTCATCTCAGCATTACTTTCTCCTTGGTTTTAACACTAAATGCTCAAGCTACGGTAATTCATTGCAGTAATGAGGTTTGGTTTATAGTTTGCCTATTTTTGTAGTCAGAAATGGCTACAGTCCGCATTGACAACAGCTGAAAATAGGGTCTGCATAAAGCTTACTATGCATAATTTTGAAGGTGGTGTCATGCCTTCTTGTTGGGGGCCTTGCACAAAACCTTAGGATCTAGCCTCCCAAAACAAATCAGAATTATGGGATAATAAAGCAATGAAATATAAATCAAAGCACAAACCCCACCACACAAGAGATTTTTACATGGAAAACCCTCAGGACCTCATCCAGATCAACAATCTACTATGAAGTAGAACATTACAACCTTCTTCACTCATGCAAGAGTGGATAAATAATATGAGAATAAAAGAAAAACAGAGAGATCTCACCGATCACGAGGACGTAGAAGCGCTGAGATGTTGATTACATAGTAGATCACTTCCACGAGCATAACCTCCCTTCTACAAGCTTCCTCTCTCTCTCTCTCTCTCTCTCTCTCTCTCTCACACACACACACACACACACACACCACACCTTTGATAGCCATAAACCCTTTAGCAAATCCTTACAAAGCTTTAGGAAACCCTCTTGCATTACCTAGAAAAGCCCTAGGCACCCCTATTTATAGTTTAGGAAACTTCCTTCCGCACCCTGTCACGAAAGGTCTCAGATTTTCGCAGTCCGCACAAGATCCGGACTCAAATCTGCATAAGCTTGACTGGTCGAGCGGCCCACTCGATTGGTCGAGTACCTTGCAGAAAAAACATTGGATGGTAGCTGGACTTTGAGTCGAGCCCCACTCGACTGGTCGAGCGCCACCCACGACCGATCGAGTAAACCACTTGACCGGTCGAGCAGCACGGTGAATTACTCCGAATTTACAATCCGCTGCTCCATCTCCTCTGAACTGAGGAGAAAAATCTCATCAAATCTCCCCCTCTCCGACTCAGGAGGAATTCATCTTTTTTAAGCCAACCCGACTTCTACAAACCTCAAACTTACCCTTAAGCAAAGCCTTGGTCATCATGTCTGACCCATTATCGTTCGTGTGGACCTTCTTAAGTTGTAACACATTCTGTTCCAAAGTATTCTTGATCCAGTGATACCGAATCTCTATATGCTTCGATTTGGAGTGCTGACTTGGATTTTTGCTTAAGTGTATAGAACTTTGACTATCGCAATAAACCACGTGCTGCTCCTACTTTAGGCTAAGTTCCTGTGGGAACCTCTTCATCCAAAGCATCTCTTTACATGCCTCTGTGACTGTAATGTACTCAGCCTTTGTTGTCGACAATGTTACGACCTTCTGTAACTTACTCTGCCAAGAAACTGCTCCGTCAAGAAACTATTCCCCCTGCAAACATGAACATGAACCCCAATGTAGACTTCCTGGAGTCTATGTCACCTGCCATATCTGCATTTATGTAGCCCTCTAACACAGTTTTTTCGTCACCATAGCATAGACTCAACCTGGATGAGCCTCTTACATACTGCAGTATCTATTTCACCGCTGCCCAATGCTCTTTACCAGAATTGGTAAGATACCAGCTAACAATACCAACCGCATATGCTATGTCTGGGCGCGTACACACTATAACATACATCAAACTTCCTATAGCTGACGCGTAGGGTATCTTCTTCATTTCTTTCACCTCTGCCTTCATCTTGAGACACTACCCGTCACTCAATCTGAAGTGACCATCCAGTGGAGCACTGACCGGCTTTGCTGCTTTCATATTGAACTGCTTTAGGACTTTCTCAATATATCGATCTTGTGACAACCAAAGCTTCCTGCTGGTTCTGTCACGGGTTACCTCAATTCTTAGGATCTGCTTAGCTGGGCCCAAGTCTTTCATTGCAAACGACTTGCCCAACTCTTATTTCATCATGTTGATCTTCTTGATGTCTTTTCCCATGATGAGCATGTCATCAACGTATAACAGCAGAACTAAGAAATCACCATTTGAGAACTTATGCATGAACACACAGTGGTCCGATTCCATTCTGTCATACCTATGCTTCAACATAAACGAGTCGAACTTCTTGTACCATTGTCGTGGAGCTTGTTTCAGCCCATACAAGCTCTTTCTCAGCCTACACACCATATGCTCCTTGCCCTTGACTTCGAACCCATCTGATTGGTGCATGTAGATCTCTTCTTCCAAGTCACTATGAAGGAAGGAAGTTTTAACATCTAACTGCTTTATCTCCAGATCCATGCTAGCTGTCATCTAAGCAACACCTGTATAAATGTCATTTTCATCACTGGTGAGAATATCTCCTCGAAATCTATACCTTTCCTCTGACCGAACCCTTTCACCACAAGTCTGGCCTTGAACCTCATCTGTGAATTCTTCTACTCAACCTTCTTTCTGAACACCCACTTGTTGCTCAAAACTTTCTTACCTTTAGGCAATTTCACCATATCATAGGTGTGGTTCTTATGCAAGGATTCTATCTCCTCTTGTATAGCTTTCAACCACTCCCCCTTATGCACGTCGGTTAGGGCCTCAGAATAATCTTCTGTCTCTTCCCCATCAATCAGCATAATGTACTCATACGGCGAGTACCTCTTGAACGGCTGTCTATCCCTAGATGACTTCCTCACTTGTAGCTCATTAGGTGGATCAAGTGGGGGCTGCTGCCCTGGTCCATCTTCTGAAGGAACTCCTTCGTCCTCTGCACCTTGTTGTACTCCCCCGTCATCAAGCACCATGGGAGGAATAATCGGATCCATGTCCTCTAGCTCACCTGAACTAGGCTAGTTCTTCTGTGGCTTACCAATGTCTTATATACACTGATCTTCAAAGAAAACCACATCTCTGCTCCTGACGAGTTTCTTCTCGGTCGGATCCCACAATTTGTAACCAAACTTTTCGTCATCGTACCCCTAAGAATACAAACTGTCTGATCTTCATATTGAGCTTGGACCTCTCGTCCTTTGGTACGTGAACGGATGCCCTACATCCAAACACCCTGAGATGACTGTACGATGGATCCTGTCCAGTCCACACCTTCTCAGGTACTTCTCCATTCAACGGGGCTGATGGAGACCTGTTTATCATATACACTTCTGTGTGCATTGCTTCTCCCCAGAATGTCTTGGGCAATTTCGCATGGGATAACATGTATCTGATTCTCTTAACAATGGTGCTATTATGCTGGGGGGTCTTGGGAACAGTCTGTTCATGCCATATACCCAGAGAGTTACAATACTCGTGGAAGTTACCGATGTATTCACCACCATTGTCAGTGCAGATGCACTTCAATGATTTACCTGTCTTTCTCTCTCGACCATAGGATGAAATAATTTAAACACACTATAGACCTCGTCCTTAGATTTCAAGCATAAACCCAAACCCTCCTTGATGCATCATCTATAAAAGTAACAAAATACAATGCCCCACCTAAGGTTTTTGTCCTCATAGGACTATAAACATCAGAATAAACCAAATCTAATGCATGCACTTTATTAACATGAGAAGCAGATTTAATGAATGAAACTCTATGTTGTTTCCCTGATAAACAATCAATATATGTTTTGAGAGGTATACCTATCACATCTGGAAGGAGTCACTTCCTCGCTAGTAGCTGAAGTCATTTTTCACTCATGTGGCCTAGACGTTTGTGCCACATGTCAATAGCTAAATCTTTCACTGCGTTCAACCCACCCTTCCACACACTGACACTTGTCTTGTAAAGGGTGCAACACTTCTTTCCTCTAGCTACGATCAATGAACCCTTAATGAGCTTCCAGCACTCACCAACAAACTGGCTTTCATAACCATCATCATCCAACCTTCCTGTCGACATCAAATTGAGGCGAAGGTCTGGGATATACCTCACATCCTTGAGAACCAATGTGCAGCCCACATCGATCTTTACACAAATATCACCGACCCCTACGATCTTCGATACGCCAGAATTTCTCATCTTCATGGTCCCATAGTCACCTGACTTGTAGCTTGCGAAGAAGTCCCTACGTGGAGTCCCATGAAAAGAGGCTCCCGAGTCTATCACCCAGTCAGTGTCTTGACTCGTAGCCGTGAGACAAACATCATGATCTGCTGAAAGAATAATTAAAACGTCGTCATCTGAAGCGACCGCAGTGGAATCTGATTCATCTTCCTTCTCCTTTTCTTTTCCTTTCTTGTCGTTCTTATTCTTACGACATTCATGCTTATAGTGGTCATTTTTGCCACAATTCTAGCATTCAACATCCTTCCTGGTACTCGACTTGCCTCTTGATTTATCTCGGGCCTTCCTGCCCTTCCTGTTCTTTCCTCTCCCCCGTTCATGTGTCATAAGGGCCTCTTGCTGAGTAGACCCCTGAGACTTCTTCCTCGTCTCCTCATTGAAGAGATAGCTAGTTACCTGTTCCATGGATACCTTTCCGTTTGGCACGAAATTACTTAAAGACACCACCAATGTCTCCCAACTGTCAGGTAATGAACTAAGAAATAGCAAAGCCTACAATTCATCATCCAGGACCATCTTCATAGTAGAGAGCTGGTTCACTATATTGCTGACCTCATTCATGTGCTCGGCTACAGAACCACCATCTTTAAACTTGAGATTCACGAGTCGTCGTATCAAGAAAATCTTATTGTTAACTGTCTTCCTCTCATACAACCCTTTCAATTTCAGTCATAGGCTAACGGTTGAGGTATCCATAGACACATGGTGGAACACAGAATCATCCAACCATTGTCTAATAAACTTCACCGCCTTTCGGCCTAACTTCTTCCAATCATCATCAGACATATCCTTGGATTTTGCTGATTTGCCTAAAATTAGATAATACAAGTCCTTGTAATAAAGCAAATCCTCCATCTTAGCCTTCCATATGGTCCAGTTAGAACCATTGAGGCTAATCATACTTGATGAGCCACCTTCCATAATTTAAAAAATCGATCTCACTCCGTTCAATGAACTTAGCTCTGATACCACTTTGTTGGGGGCCTTGCACAAAACCTTAAGATCTAGCCTTTTAAAACAAACCAGAATTATGGGATAATAAAGTAATTAAATAAATCAAAGCACAAACCACACCATACAAGAGATTTTTACGTGGAAAACCCTCAAAGAGGTAAAAACCACGGAATCTCATCCAGATCAACAATCCACTATGAAGTAAAATGTTACAACATTCTTCACTAACGTGAGAGTAGATAAACAATAAATGAATAAAAGAAAAATAGAGAGATCTCACCGATCACAAGGACGTAGAAGTGTTGAGATGTTGATTGCACAGTAGATCACCTCCACGAGCATAACCTCCCTTCTACAAGCTTCCTCTCTCTCTCTCTCTCTCTCTCTCTCTCTCTCTCACACACACACACACACACACCTTTAATAGCCCTAAACCCTTTAGAAAACCCTTACAAAGCTTTAGGAAACCCTCTTGCATTACCTAGAAAAGCCCTAGGCATCCCTATTTATAATTTAAGAAACTCCCTTCCGCACCCTGTCGTGAAAGGCCTCAGATTTCTGCAGTCCGTACAAGATCTGGACTCGAATTTGCGTAAGCTCGACTGGTCGAGCTGAGTCCTTGACCGGTTGAGTGGTCCACTCGACCGGTCGAGCACCTCCTATCACGCCCCAAACTCGAAAACCGAGCTCACAAAATTTTCGATCGCCGAATCCGGCACCGACAACCTCCGTAGAACCCCATTCTCGGCTCCCGGCACCCATTTACCAGGTTCCGATCCTGGGATACTACAAGGAAGATTTATAATCATCAGTTTGATTCATAATAAGCATAACCAAAAGCATAACCCACGAACAATAACCACAAGAACACCATCACAAAAATCCACTATGATCAAAAACTTTTGAGTACAAAGCATCTGAAGGGAATACAAGATAATGCAAAAGATAGAAACTTCAAAGCTCATCTGCACGCTCCTGCTACTACTATGCTATGACTGCATCCTGGCGTCACCTGCACGCATCAATCATGCGTAAGCTTATAGAAAGCTTAGAGGGTAGTGTAAGTATGTGCGCAATATAAGCGTGCTCAGAATGCAAGGTCAGAGTAATGCGGAATAATGGTGACGAGTACATGAATGCAATCAGCCGTACCAAGGCTATGCGGTGCAAGATATGAATGCTATCGGCCATAACATGGCCATGCGATGCGAGATGCAACTCAAGCATGCCAATCCTCATTATATATCAGTACAGTTTTCATTCTGGATAATCACCGGGGTTCAATACACTCCAAATGGCACTGTCGCTCTCCTAGCCGCACAGTCCAAGTGAGCGTAAGAAACCTCACTATCCGCCTGACCAATAGTCTGTCCATACCTATTCGGCACGTCGATAGCAGACCCATTCGCGAGCTGGTCAAACTCAGCCTAGTGTTGCCCCTTACCCTCTGGCGAGTAAGGCCACACCCCTTTCCAACCGACCACGACACAGTGGGAGACGCGGCCATCCTGGTATTCGGCTCTCGTGCGCTCGTATATCCACTCGGTCTCGACATTGGAGTCATCCTCTGGTACCATCGGGTTTAGAGATTTTCACCCAGGGACATCTATGGCGCCCGTATGCTAGAACCAAATATTTTCGGTATCCAATCCTGCCATCCACGATGTGTCTGTGGAGGCTATGACCCTCATGTCACTAGGACATATAATGAGCACAATCACACAAATGCAAGTGCATGAATCATACCATCAGTCATGCAACAATCCTGCGCATACCGCGCGCTCATGTAAGACAACTTCGCCTATCAGGGAGTCCATAAACTATCTACCCGAAGGCATGTGCAATGATCAGTCAATCCTCTCATCAGGCATACATATGATGCGTATGATCATGAATCATGAATCTATACTAAGCATGTTATGTGGTGGTGAGTTCTGATCAAAACGAAAATGGGCCTAGAAGGCTTACACATTACAGGTATGGGCCTATTAATGGGCCCTAGGGAGAGAGAGACAATGGGGACATTTAACCAACATCATCCTTACAATGTGGACATCAAACCATCATTGCTCCCAAGGTATAGCCCACTATAAATGCAACACATATACCATGGTAGAATCACACTACAATGGGCCTTATATACGTCCTATTGGGCCTTGACCCATGGGCCTCCAATACATCAGATGGGCCTCATATATGGGTCTCGTACATATATATATCAAGGTGAGCCTCAACGACGGGCCACAAATGCATCAAGATGGGCCTCGTCACATGGGCCTTACATACTTCACAATGGACCCCATAATATTGGCCTTATACAGATCAAGGTGGGCCTCAACAAGGACCACCAATACATCCAGGTGGGCCACAACAACGGGCCTTAAATTATCTCTAAAATGGTTGGACAGTTGGATGAAACACATGCATCATGATGGAGCCCACACTAATGGAGGGTGTGGATTACAATACATACATAATTGGGTCCCATGTGGGGCCTATCATAATGTTTATTTCCCATCCAACCCATTGATAAGGTCACTCAGACTTGGGGCCCACAGTAATGTTTATTTTCCAACCAACCGTTCATAAGGTCACGTGGGTCAGGGTAAGGCCCACTGTAATATTTATTTATCATCCAATCTATTCATAAGGTCACGTGGACCACAAGAGGGTAAGGCCCACAGTGATGTTTGTTTGTCATCCAAGCTGTTCACGGGTCACGTGAGCCATGGGCCCACGGTAATGTTTATTGCCGTCCAATCTATTCATGAGGTCACGTGGACTAGGGCCCACTGTAATGTGATTCACAAATCCAACCCACTCATTATCTGTGTCCCACTTGGCTGAGAGTTCAGGTCAAGTTTCAGCCGCATCCAAATTTCAGGTAAGCCCCACCAAGTAATTTTTTTTATATTTAGGCATGTCCTCACATGATTTTAGATGGTATGGCCCACCTGCGTTCCATATACGGCTGATTTTTGGGTGGGCCGTAGCCAGGAGGATGGCCCACAAAACGCACGGTGTTGATGTTTGAAACGCATCACGTGGGGCCCACAGCTGGAGCCGTGAGGCCCGGCCGGTCCGTCCGTCGTCGGGCGCAGGCAGTGCCTGCGGCGCTCTAACAGCAGCAGCAGCGCTGCTGCATGCTGGTTCTCTTTTTTTTTTTAAATCGGTAGTTTTTCAGAGGTATGGCCCACATCTGAAAAATCCAATCCGTCCATTGGATTCTACGGCCTCTGATCGGCTAAATGAGACCAATATGTAATATGTTCTCGGCGAATAGAAGATTCAAAGTGTTTTTTTAACGGTATTACCGCTGTTTCTTATGGTATGGCCCGCCCAAGAATCGGATTGGTCCCAAAATTTGGCTCAACGCCTAAAATGATCTGAGGAGAAGGATGAACGGCTTGGATTGTGTATATACATCAAGGTGGGGCCTTCATGAATGGCCAGCCCTAAAAGTAACTTTTCCCTTTTTCTTTTGTTAGTACACACCCGCGTCACTATACACACTCCACGTTGGCTACCCCTGCCTCACGTCCAGCGTTCAAAGACGCTGGACGGCTGAGATAAACACAACGTCATGGTGGGTCCCACATGTACGTGGCCCACCGGTTTGGACCATTTGATATTTATGTTTTCCCCTCCATCCGGGCCCGCTAATGGGCTGGATGGGGTAGATCCAACACACCCGTTAAGTGGGTCCCACATGAAGATGAATGGCATGGATAAAATTTAAACTTCATGGTGGGACACACACAACAGATGGGCCACACACCAATTCATCATCACTATTTTACAAAGAAAGAGAGAGAGAGAAGATACGGTGAGATAGAGAGGAGGGACCCCGCCACTATGGGCCTTCCATTGATACAACACATATATCAAGTGGGTCCCACAACAAGTGGCCCTAAATTTTAAAATTAACTGTGGATCACCCACCTCTAGGCCTCCTCCTTGCTCCCTTAGCCTTCTATGCTCTTTGTCTTTACTTTTAATGGTGGTTGATGGAATTTTGAAGGTGTGGATGAGGGATGAGAGGGTGGGCCACACTTGGCTTTGGGAAGAGAGAGAGAGGCTTGGATGTTTTGGGGTTCTTAGTTACTTGGAGAGATTTTTGAGAAATGAGGGAGAGAGAGAAGTGATGGGATAATAAGGATGAGTGATGTAAGGAAGGGTATGGGTTGGGTTGAAAATTTTGTAAAAGATGTATGGTTGTTTGTTGAAATTTGGAAAAAGAGGAATGGTGAGGTGGAGAGAGAGTGAACTTTTGAAAAAAGTAGGGATGAGTTGTTGTACTTGAGGTATGGTTGTACTTGACATTGATTGATTGATTGATTGATGGGACATATCGTAAAAATTCCCTCAATATTTACAACGCGCAGTGTTTCTTTAGAATGAACGTAGACCCACATCTCCTGGCCTGGGTATTGGTTCGGTGCGCAAGTCACGGCATTAGAACCGCGGCGACGGCGCGGTCGGTTCGAACCGACTTCAGTATGCGGGACCTGGTTTAGGATCGCGCGCAATCGTCGGATACGGTGCGAAGGTTGCCGAAATTTGACCGGAAGGACCGCGGAAGCTAACGGAATGGTACGGACTAGGACATGAGTCTTACACCTCCCTCGACTGATCGAGCACCTCGGAGAAAAAACATTGGATGGTTGCTGGACTTTGATTTGAGTTCCACTCGACCGGTCGAGCGCCACCCACGACCGGTCGAGTAGACCACTCGACTGGTCGAGCAGCATGGTGAATTACTCTGAATTTACAACCCGCTGCTCCATCTCTCCTCTGAACTGAGGAAAACCCCATCATTTCTGACAAATGGAAGTTGTGATGGGAGGCCTGTAGTCTTGGGTTGGACCTTCTTGTAAATAGAATCTTGGTTATTCATGAAAATGATTTTTGAGAATTTTTTTTTCTTTTTCGTAATTTTTCCAGTGAATTGCATTGAAGATCTAAGAATGGAAGTTCCTAGAGGATTCATCTCTTATCTATGGAATTTGCTGGCATTTATGCCTTTTTTGTACTTCTACTAATTCTTGAAATTGTCAAAGGTATTTGTCTCGATCTTTCAATTTTCTTTCTTTGTTTTGTTTTTTGGAATTCTTATCTATGGTCCACAACCCACAAGTCAGTCTGATCACAAGGTCCTTATAGATTAATTGGACAAGGCCAAAGATGGGTAGTTTTCTTTTCTTTCAAATCAAGTGGCTTGGACTGTCCAACCTGTTTGATCCTTGGGATGTGGCCCATATTTCCATCTTTCCTTGATAATGCGATACAAGTCAACAAGTTCTTTTGTATTTGTAGATTTTAAGGAATTATTTGATCAAATAATTCTTTTTTGCAGTAATTGTTATTGCTATTATTCGAATTTGTTTTGCTTATAAGTTACTTCTGTTCATAGTTTTTAGAGTTTTTTTTTTTGGTCTAAAGGTGTGATTCTTATCAATAAAGGCAACAAGTTCGAGGGAGTTTCTCTGTTTTGCTTCAAATCTGAGACACGATAGTAACAAAAGCTGCCATTCAACTTGATACTGCATCCAAACGGACACTTGAGAGTATGTTGTTCGCTAGCAACTCATTTATTATTGTTTTGTTTATTGCATTAATGCTTAGTTAGATTTTATTTGTCATAGGATTATATGTTGATGTATACATAATGATTTATAGGTAAATCCAAATGTATGGTCTATTTGTCAACGGCAGTAATTATGGGAACATGAAGAGGTTTATACGGGATCGAGTGAGTAGTAGTCAGTAAGTATGCAGCTTTCTCGGTGGTCCTTGTTTTTTGATCCTTTGTTGGCCTCTTGGGCCTGGTCGTCCATTTCAACAATAGGCACAGGCCCTTACCATGGGGCCCACCTTGATGTATATATTCCTCTGTTTTTCCACATCATATTAGGGCATTATCCCAAATTGAAGCAGATCCAATTATCAGGTGGACCATACCATAGAAAACAGTGGAGATTGACCACAAACAGGCCACAGTTTTGGATCAAGCTGATATTTATTTTGGCCCTTCATCCAGGTTTATGTGACCTTATCAACAGTGGTGATTGAATATCCTACCATTAAAAACTTATTAGGGCACACCTTAATGTTTCCATAGAAGTTTTTAATGGTAGGATGTTCAATCACCACTGTTTTCTATGCTATGGTCCACCTGATAATTGGATCAGCTTCATTTTTGGGGTAATGCCTTAAATGATCTGGAAAAGATGGATGGACAATGTAGATACAGAATTCATACATCAAGGTGGGCCCCCATGGTAAGGACCACGCACCGTCTTGCGTGAGGCCAGGTCTCGCATAATCTACTCCCGCCTTTTGATGAATAAACGGTTAGGAAAGATCATCTTTGCAACAACTGCAACTGCTGAGATTTGAAAATCCCATGGTATTGTCCACAAACAATATAATTGTATATTGCGAGATATTTTTTTCATGATATTAGCAAAAATTTTATCTAAATGTTGAATAACTCATTACATACATATAATATGAAAATTATTAACCTCTGAAAGACATAGGTCTAAAATGCAGATCAAGGAAGCTCAAGGACCATCAGACCATCATGGCAGAAGGGCTTCTTCTTGAATCTCCTACTCAAGGGAGATTCCAGTACCAATCGCGACCAGCTTATCTAAGGGCCATGACAATGCCACCAGAACGGCCCAAGATCACAGCCACAGACCAAACTCTACGTTCTGCTTCCTTTCAATCTCAGCAGCACAATCGATTAAGTGGCCATGTCCATCCAAAGGTCCCTGACTACGATGATTTGGTGGCCAAATTTACAGCTCTCAAGAAGGTGCACTTGCAAACTTCCATCCTGCAAGTTGGCAATGCTTGAAGAGGAAACAAAGAACTTATTGCAACGGCCATATTTTGTAAAATGTGATCCGTTGTCCCTTTTGCTTCTTGTGAGCGCCTACACACTGCCTTGCTTTCCTATTCCTTGTCATCATTTCATGAAGCTGGTTTCTTCCTACATATACATCTCTGATCACTCTGCTTGTGTAAAATGTTGTCATAAATAGAATACCTAAGAGAGTAGTTCTTAGGGTGCGGGACGCACCTTAAATTGCAATTCAGATGCAGTTTAGCTAAATAACATTTCGCCTGCATGTTGTTTGGATGCAATTCAGATGCAGTTTAGCTGGTTTCAACCTCAGGTTTGGATAACTGAGGGAAAACTAAGGCTAAAGGCTTTAGCCTCTGTTTTTAACCTTTCTATCCACAGTTTTGAACCGAGGCTAAAGCCCCCTTTTCTTGTACTGCGGGATAATTCTTACAGATGAATTTGATATCTATGATGGTATGCTGGCACATGTGTAGGGTGTATACAAGCTTTATACCAGTCGTGTGTGCGGTAGACATGTATACGGTTTGCAAAGCTCTCTCTCTATATGGAAATGGAGATTGAGATAGAGAGAGAGCTGTATGTGTGTTTGTCTACACATATTGGGAAAAGGCACTATGAGGTCGACCTCATGGGAAGCTTCCCATGAGGTTGAGCTCTGTGGGCCCCATCATGTTGTGTGACAGACATCTATCCCATCAATATGATGCACAGGCCAATACATGACTTAGGTGGGACACACCATAGAGAAGAGTTGAGAGCAGATGCCCTCTCATTGAAACCTTACTGATTGTTTATAGGGCCAGTGAGATGTGGTTTAGACATTCTGTTCATTCATTATGTGTGTTCTACTGATGAGGGGTCGCACCAAATTTCTGGGCATTTAAAAACTTAGGTGGGCCCCACCAAGTGCTTTTAGATGTTTTAGTCATGATTTCAAATGGTGTGGCCCACCTGAGTTCTGGATATGGTTGATTTTTTGCACATCCCGTAACTTAGAGGGGACTTACCAAATGAATGGCATGACTAGCATGACTGTCCATCACACGTCATGGTGGAGCCCACAGAGATTGACCTCATGGGAAGTTCCCATGAGTTCGACCTCGTAGTATCATTTCACACGCATATATTTGTGGGCCACTTGATGAGTGGCCCAGGTTATCAAAATCAAGATAGTGAGATCATTTAATCTTGATCATTGGATCTCCAGGAACATATGAGACTGGATTAAAATTTTCAAATTTTGCAATTGGGCTGGGCTAGGCACACCTTTAGCTCAATATCCCATTCTTATACCCATGTGTAGTCATTCACCGTCTTCCTCAAGGATAACTACTCCGGATCCATGGGGCTTCTCTGGACTCCTCAAAGAGACTTCTCGAATTCACGAGGAAAAAGCAAGGAAAATAGAAAATAAATTATATAAAATTTGTAATTTGATTGATTGAAAAAAAAATGAATTTACAACCCTTTAAATAGTGTTACCAAACCTTGGAAGATGTTTCTATATCATACTCCAACTCAAACTCCCTAAAATTCGTAACTTACTAAATAATAAATTTACTATTTATAGTAAGGGTCCTATGTGTCTTAACTACGTTATTCTGCTAATTTTTCTAAGCACTTTTCATGTTGGACAAAACTCCTAAAACCCAATGAATGAAGAGTTATAATTAAACTAAAACTTACTAAAAATAGTGAAAAGGGAAATAAATATGGAACAAATTCGGCGTGGGCAACCTGGCTACTAGGTTGGTTGGCTAAAGTAGCTCGTCCTACCCCAAAATCATATATGGTACGTCAAGTAACTCATTCTGGTTTGCGAGATATGTCTATTTTAAGGTTCTGACGGTCTTAATGACTTTTGCTCCTATCGGGGCCTTCTCTGGTCCATCATGGACTTGAAATTGTCCGCGACCTGCTCCACGTCAGTCCCCTCCACTTCAAAAGAAATCGTCCTCGAGTTCTCGTGCAGCTTCGGTTCTTGATATTCGATTTGGTTTGCTGTAACGATATCCGGATCAAAAGATATGGTCAATTTACGGTTTACATTCTTTTTAATCCAACTATGCTAGGAATGTATCAATGCCACGTCATACATTAGACCCCTCCACTTAGAAAAAACTCATTCTCAAGTTACTCAAGGGACTTGGTTTATGATTCTGACATAACTTCTAATGCCAATGTTTATTAGCCATTTTCTATACTTGGCATTAAGCTCTTTAGCTGACACAATACATGTACTTATGCTTTGCTTTACTTTACTAGTATTGATCAGTTCCTTCACTTCTACCTTCAAGACCTCACATTCTTTCCGATAATGTGGGCAATTAGGCAGACTTGCCTCTGAGACAAGATCAATTTGGTTTTGTATATCTCATATGAGAGGCAATTTATTAAGCACAGTCGCTTTGAACTCCTGCAACACTGATTTCAAATCCCTTAGGATGTTTACAGGCTTTATATATTCTTTCTTTTCAACTAATGCATATATATCTCTTATTTCCTAAGATTGTTTAACAAAAGCATGTCCAGTTATGAAAGATTGTTCCTCCACTTTAAAAGTCTTGGGTTGGTTCTCCCTTCCCATAAGGGCGAGGACAATCTTTTTACTATCTTTAATAAATATAAATGTGTTATCCCGATCTTTATGTGTATCATCAATATTATTTTGTCAGGGTTGACTAAGTAATATGTGACAAGTTTCCATGTCGACCACGTCACACATTACCTCATCCTTATAATATTTACTAATAGAAAATGATATACAACATTGTTCGGTTACCTATGTTTTGTTGACCTCCTTGATCCAACCAATCGTGTACGGAGATAGGTGCCTTTCTGTTTTCAGATGTAGCTTTTGCACCATTATTTTCGACATGAAATTCTCGTCGCTCTTAACATTGATGATCACATTGTAGACTTTTTGGTATGGAATACACATTGTTCGAAAAAAGTTTGTGTCGTTTTAAATTTATTTCTACCTTTGGCACGTACAATGGCTTCCTCATGTTCACAGTGATGGCCTATAATTCACCATTATCGATGGGTACTTTGCAAAAATCGAGGTTATTTCATACAGCGACCACTGAAAGTTGAGCGCCTCCTTGGGCTCAAGGCAGAATTAGTGCATCCGCAATACGGTCGATGGTTGCATGCAGCCCTTACATAGTCAACTGAATCTCCCAATGGAAAGCTTCCATTCTTTCCGAAAGATAACGAATCCCTAGTTCATCGTCCATAGGATTTTAGTCCATACCTTCATTGTTTGACATCAGTCCGAGGGAAGTCCTTGCTTTGATACCAATTGATATAGGGATGAAGGTGATGAGGTCGATCACCGTCTTCCTCAAGGATAACTACTCCGAATCCACGGAGCTTCTCTAGACTCCTCACAGAAACTTCTCGAATCCATGAGGGAAAAGCAAAAAAAATAGAAAATAAATTCTATAAAATTCGTAATTTGATTGATTGATAATAAAAACGAATTTGTGACCCTTTATATAGTGATACCAAACTTTGGAAGAAGTTTCAGCATCATACTCCAACTCAAACTCCTTAAAATTCGTAACTTACTAAATAGTAAATTTACTATTTATAGTAATGGTCCTATGTGTCTTAACCACGTTATTCTTCTAATTTTTCTAAGCACTTTTTCATGTTAGAGACAACTCCTAAAGCCTAATGGATGAAGAGTTACAATCGAATTAAAACTTACTAAAAATAGTAAAAACGAAAATAAACATGGAATTCAACCATCAATTTGATGGAATCTCGCAAATTCTGCGTGGCCGGCATAGCCGGGTTGATTGGCTAAAGTATCTCGTCCTACCCCAAAATCATATATGGTATGCCAAGTAACTAATTTCGGTTTGCGAGATATGCCTGTTTTAAGGTTCTGATAGTCTTGATGACTTTTACCTCCTATCGGGCCTTCTCTGGTCCATCTTGGACATGAAATTGTTCGTGACCCACTCTACATCATGTAGTCATGCTAGGTCAGGTCATGTTGGTCAAGCCCAACCCAAATAGACCTCATCGGGTCTAGTTGGGCTTGATGAATTTTAAGTTGGTCAGGTTCATCAAACCCAATCCAGTTAGAATTAACTGGGTTGGGTCTGATTGGGCTTGAGCGTTATGAATTTTAAGTGGGTCAGGTCAGTTGAGTCCGACCCAATTAGAATTAAATGGGTTAGTCAGGTTAGGTCGAGCTTGGGCTTGATAACTTTTAAGTGGGTCAGGCTTGTCAAGCCCGATTCAGTTAGAATTAAATGGGTTAGATCTGATTGGGCTTGAGCTTGTTGAATTTTAAGTGGATCAAGTTGGTTAAGTTCGGCCCAATTAGAATTAAATGGGTTGGTCAAGTAAGGTCAAGCTTGGGCTTGATGAATTTTAAGTGGGTCAAGTTCGTCGAGCCCGATCCAATTAGAATTAAATGGGCCGAGTTCGATTGGGCTTGAACTAGTTATATTTTAAGTAGATCAGGTCGGTTGAGTCCAACCCAATCAAAATTAAATGGGTTGGTCAGGTCGGGTTGAGCTTAGGCTTGATGAATTCTAAGTGGGTCAGGTTCGTCGAGCCTGATCCAATTAGAATTAAATGGGTTGGGTCTGATTGAGCTTGAACTTGTTGAATTTGAATGGATCAGGTCAGTTGTGTCTAGCCCAATTAAAGTTAAATGGGTCGAGCTTGGGCTTTACGACTTTTAAGTGAGTCAAGTTCGTCAAGCCCGAACCAATTAGAATTAAATCGGTTGGGTTCGATTGGGTTTGAACTTGTTGAATTTTAAGTGGATCAGGTCGGTTGAGTCCAACCTAATTAGAATTAAATGGGCTGGTCAGGTCAGGTCGAGCTTGGGTTTGATGAATTTTGAGTGGGTCAGGTTCGTCGAGCCCGATCCAATTAGAATTAAATGGGATGGGTCTGATTGAGCTTAAACTTGTTGAATTTTAAGTGGATCAGGTCGGTTGAGTCCGGCCCAATTAGAATTAAATATGGGCTAGTCAGGTTGGGTCAAGCTTGGGCTTGATGAATTTTAAGTGGGTCAGCTTCGCCAAGCCCAGTCCAATTAGAATTAAATGGGCTGAGTCCAATTTGGCTTGAACTTGTTAAATTTTAAGTGGATCAGGTCGGTTGAGTCCAACCTAATTAGATTTAAATGGGTTGGTCAAGTCGGGTCGAGCTTGGGCTTGATGAATTTTAAGTGGGTTAGGTTTGTCGAGCCCGATCCAATTAGAATTAAACAGGTTGGGTCCAATTGGGCTTGAACTTGTTGAATTTTAAGTGGATCAGGTCAGTTGAATCCAGCCCTATTAGAATTAAATGGGTTGGTTAGGTCGGGTCGAGCTTGGGCTTGATGAATTTTAAGTGGGTGAGGTTTGTCAAACCGATCCAATTAGAATTAAATGGGATTGGACCGATTGGGGTTAAACTTGTTGAATTTTAAGTGGATTGGGTCGGTTGAGTCCAGCCCGATTAGAATTAAATAGGTTGGTCAGGTTGGGTCAAGCCTAAGCTTGATGAATTTTAAGTGGGTCAGGTTTGTCGAACCAATCCAATTAGAATATAATGGATTGGGTCCAATTGAGCTTGAACTTGTTGAATTTTAAGTGGATTAAAATGGGTTGGTCATGTCAGGTTGAGCGTGGGCTTTATGACTTTTAAGTGTGTCGGGTTCGTCAAGCCCGATGCAATTAGAATTAAATGTGTTCGGTTCGATTGGGCTTGAACTTATTGAATTTTTAGCGGATCAGGTCGGTTGAGTCCGACCCAATTAGAATTAAATGGCTTAGTCAGGTTGGGTCAAGGTTGGGCTTGATGAATTTTAAGTGGGTCAAGTTCATCGAGCTCGATCCAATTAGAATTAAATGGGATTGGTCCAGTTGTGCTTGAACTTGTTGGATTTTAAGTGCATCAGCTTGTTGAGTCCGGCCAAATTAGAATTAAATGGGTTGGTTAGGTCGGGTCGAGCTTGGGCATGATGGATTTTAAGTGGGTCAGGTTCCTCAAGCCCGATCCAAATAGAATTAAATGAGCTGATTCCGATTTGGCTTGAACTTGTTAAATTTTAAGTGGATAAGGTCGGTCGAGTTTGACCTAATTAGAATTAAATGGGTTTGTCAGGTTGGGTCAAACTTGGGCTTGATGAATTTTAAGTGGGTCAGGTTTGTCGAGCCCGATCTAATTAGAATTAAATGGGCTAGGTCTGATTGGGCTTGAACTTGTTGAATTTTAAGTGGATCAAGTCGGTTGAGTCCGGCCCAATTAAAGTTAAATAGGTTAGTCGGGTCAGGTAGACGTTATGCTTGATAAATTTAAGTGGGTCAGGTTTGTCAAACCAATACAATTAGAATTAAATGGACTGGGTCCAATTTTTGTTGAATTTTAAGTGGATTAGGTCGGTTGAGTCCGACCCAATTAAAATTAAATGGGTTGGTCAGGTTGGGTAGCTTGCGCTTAATGAATTTAAGTGCGTTAGGTTCCTCGAGCACAACCGAATTAGAATTAAATGGGTGGGTCCGATTAGGCTTGAGCTTGTTGAATTTTAAGTAAATCAGGTCGGTTGAGTCCGACCCAATTAGAAAAAACGGGTTGGTCAGGTCGGGTTGAGATTGGACTTGATGAATTTTAAGTGGGTCAGATTGGACCATAGGGTAACGGGTCGCCGGTCGGGTGGGGCCGAAATTCTTGTCCCACGCTCAACTGACCCGGATCCGACCCAAACCCAATCCATTGCCACTCCTATACCAGGCCTTTCCAGACGCAATGCCACTATCCATTGCCATTTGAAGAGGAGTTTTGACGTGGACCGATGGATCAAAAATTCACGTTAGTGGCACAATAACTGACACGTGGACAAAAATGCAGTGGATCCTGGCTGTACATCTAGTGGGTCATCCCCATAGATAGCTGAAGCCTGAAGATCAAAACGAAAGGACTATCCCGTCCAATCCAGAGTGGTTTCCAAATGGACGGTTGATTTAAATTACACACATGCGGTTTACCTGATTGGTGATATTTCTTTTTAATGTCTGAGACCTTCTCCCAGTTTGCCCTCGGCCCTACCCGATGGATGGTTCGGATCTCTCGTACGTTTAACTTTTTGCAGCGCGTGTGCTTGATATCCCCTGTCAATCTCACACCAGCGAGAACGCCGGGCTTCAAACAACCCGAGGATATATGCTCGGTAGTCGGGTTTTCAGTTTTTACAGCTTGGGTGCATGGTTCAACCATCCAGACCATTGATCTACTGGATCCCACGGTGAATAGACGTTGTCCCAAATCTCCTTGATAAGATAATACCAGGCCTCAATCCATGGCTTGCAAATAGACTGTAGGAAGAGAAATACATTGAGGGTCCACATTCAACAGAAGAAGATGTCACAAAGATAAGATTAAATCTGGGAGATTTTTTGGACAAGATCAATCCACAGTGCTTTTATTCAGATCAATGGTCTAGATTACTCAATGGTGGGCCCACTTGTATAAACTAAAAACCGCAGTATACCATGTTGGCATTCAATCAAATTTTCTGCATTATCTAACGACTAGTACAACCAACCCTATTGCAGGCTTACCATACAACTAGCTGCGTTGGATGTGTGAGATAGTCCAATCATCGATCTGAACCGTCCATTCATTCCAACTGACTCTTGGCCCTTGGCAAACGAAGATGCAAGAATCGTACCAGTCTGATAATCGTAACCGTAGATACATATCAGGTGAAAATGGACAATCAAATCAAGCATAGAAATAGGTCCAATCAAAAATCCAAAACATATTCACAGTGGACCCCACATTAGATTCCATATGGTTATGCAGTAACACTTTGATCTGATGATGCTGACCATCTGATCCGTGCTCGTAAAACAGACGGTTATAACAGAAACAACCAACACTCAATAGGTCAGGATCTTGCAATCAGTGTGATTTTATTAATATGGCCTGCTAATATTGTCTTCAGAAGAATGGACGGTTCAGATGAATTATTAAACTATCCTACTTTACCAATGCAACTAAGCTGTACGGTTAGCCTACAATACAACGAGTTGTATAAGATCTTCCCATATCTCAACTTATAGCAGCTTGTTTCAACGACCTTCCAATAATGGAAGGAGAAGAAAGAAGCCCATCTCTCCAATCTCCTCTAATTCCAACATCTGATGAGATATTTGAATCCAACGGTAGAGAAAGCTTAGAAAAAGATGGCGGTAAAAAAGAGATATTTGAAGAGATAACAAGACAGCTATGGTTAGCTGGCCCACTTGTAGCAGTTAGCCTTTTGCAGTATTGTTTGCAAGTGATCTCAGTCATGATGGTGGGCCATCTTGGAGAATTGGCCCTCTCTAGTGCTTCCTTAGCTACTTCCTTTGCAACTGTCACTGGTTTCAGCTTGTTGGTATGTTAGTTATTCTTCTTATATACATGGCTGACACATTAATTTTTATTTGATTTTTGAATATGTGGCGAGCGCATATGAGATCCGAACCGATCATCAGGTAGAATCTACCTTAGATGGGCCAAACATCAAAAATCATTTTGACCCCACAATCCTAGCCATTGGATTAGAGGACGTGTGATAATTGATGTTATAAAAGGATTCAATCTGGCTTCGTTCGAGTCGACTCGAATCAATTTGCCTGAGTCGACTCGACTTGACTAGATTTTGGTAGTTTTCATGGTGTTAAATATCAATGCATGGGCTACTTTCTTTTTGGCAGTAGAAGTACTGTGGTAGGCTAATGTTTCACAATTGTGTGATTTTGGGGTAATGGCCCACCCAATGTAGGGCCTACCTGATGATCTGTATGGAACTCCTACACATCTGCCACGTGTGCACAACTAGATTTGCTAAATAAGTCAACAGACAACAAGTAAACGATGTTTTGGTGGCCTCAACTGTAATGGTTATGGTATTTCCTATTAGAGTGCAAGTTGCAACCACTAAAGGCACGTTTGGATACACTATTGAATTGGATTGGATTTACTGCCCTAATGAAGTTTGTGATTTCATTTGCATTGTGCTCCAAATTGTGATTATGTTACTTGTTGCATTCGAAAGAAATGTAAATGTAACTTGAGTGCTAGTTCTGATTACAAAAACCAGAAAAGATCATTGTGTTGAATGCTCGCAACTCAATCCATTTGTGCATCCAAACACGGCCTGAGAGTGTTCCCAAAATGAGTCATCCATCCATCTAGTTAATTGCTTTCATTTGTGTAAGTTTGCTATTGTTTTCTCAATCAATATCTATCACTGCATAAACAAATGCCAATCTTCATCTGATCATATTTGGAGTGTTTGGCGCAATTCAAATTCATTCGATACCAAAATGAGCAATTCAATTCTATTGATATTATCATTTCAAGCTCTTAAGCTTAAACCCGCAAAAATTCTAAGCCTTTTTCGAATTTCTGCTAACTAGTTGGGAATGGGAAGTGCATTGGATACCTTATGTGGGCAGGCCTACGGGGCCCAACAGTATCATATGCTCGGTATACATATGCAGAGAGCAATGTTTGTTCTCCTACTCACAAGTGTCCCGCTCGCTTTCATCTGGGCCTACTCAGGCCGCATTCTCATGGCATTTGGACAAGACCCACAAATTTCAATGGAAGCTGAACTATACGCCCGTTGGATGATCCCAAGCCTCTTTGGCTATGGCCCACTTCAATGCCTAGTAAAATTCCTACAGACCCAAAACATTGTCTTTCCTATGATGGTCAGCTCGGGACTTACGGCGCTGGCCCACATCCTTGTGTGTTGGATTCTGGTGTTCAAATCTGGCCTAGGCAGCAAAGGCGCAGCATTGGCGAATTGCATCTCGTATTGGATCAATGCATTGCTGTTGGTGGTTTATGTGAAGTTCTCTCCTACTTGCAAGAAGACATGGACTGGTTTATCGATGGAGGCATTTCATGGCGTCCTTGATTTCTTACGACTCGGCATTCCTTCAGCTGCGATGCTCTGGTAAGGCTTGCATTTGCTTGTTTTAAGTAATTTCCCTATAGAAAATGTGGATCCTGTTTCATGACTAGAAAGGTTTTCCCTGCTTCTGAAATCCATTTAATGATTCTAATGAAATTGACTTCTCATTCTAGGAAGTTGGTTTGCCTCATAATCGTGTTATATTCACGTGTTATATAGATTATAAATGGAAAATCATCGAAAGGCATGTGCCTATGGTGATGAATTGATGTACATGAATCTTAATGCCACCCAATCAAGATATGGCGATGATGGAAAGTGGGCACTGATAAGATTCATCAATGGTGGAATTTCTGTCATCCACAAAGGTTGACATTTTAAAGGCTTGTGGCCAAATTGGAAGGGGTTTCTTAAACTATATAAATCCAAGTTGGGTTTCATTATGAATGGAGAAGCCTATCGTGCGTCACTGATACCAGTGAAAAATCAAAAGATCAGGACTATCGAGTGTTGCCCAGATGAAGAGGAGAATGTCATGAGATGATGATTGCAATGCAAGAGTGCTCTTCCTGACCATAAGTTGGATTTTGTTGTGTTTTCTCTTGCACACTTGCAATAGTGTTAGTACACTTTTATAAACTTCGATCCTCAAATATAATGGTTGGATCATGAACTCTCCTAAGGTGAAACGAGCCTCTCATTTGGGAAATGTTAATATTCTTAATCTCAAATTGTAATGGTTCAAAAAAATGGATTTGAAACATAAATCATGTTAATAATAATTAATACAAAATTAAACTAATTAGAGGCATGATTAACAAGCCGATGTGGGTATTAGCTAGGCTCTCCACCACAAACGGCTAGGATCAAGAGAGCCTCCTGGCCACTGATCCGAGATGGATACAATTCAATCGAATTGAAGTTGTTAGTCTAATAAAGTGGGAATAACCAAAATAATCATTTTTTCCTTGGTATTCATATTGAGGAGTTTGGTTAATTACTATTGTGACTCAAAAGAATTTGAGGGCTATTTCCTCATTGTGAATGGTAGGAACCATCATTGTTCATAATTCAAGTCACTTTTGCATCCAAACATAGCCAAAATCATAACATCTTTCAAACTCTCTGAGTGGCAAGATCTTTTGTAATTTCTTTGAATGGTATGATTCTGTAAGACACAACATTGTTTGATGGTTTGATTGATGCAGCTTGGAATATTGGTCATTTGAGATGGTTGTTCTTCTCTCTGGTCTTCTTCCTAATCCAAAGCTAGAAATGTCGGTGCTATCGATCAGGTGACTCCAAGCTTTTCAGTACCTTAGGAAATTTCTTGTACTCCCTTGATTTGTTTTGAGTACTATATATATTACAGAGGAAAGTACACAGTGCCCAGTTGAGGACTATACACATGGGATCCACATTTCGGTGATCATCTCCAACATTTGGATGATCCTTACCATTTGATTTGGCCCTTGTTAAATGTGGACGATTGGGAGTAATCAGCCATTTCATCAGATGGTTAGGGTCATCTGAAAGAAGGTAGATGTTAAGGTTTGCCCATCCACGATTGGGGCCTGCATACCAACAGCTTAGGTTATCCAACCTGGGACCATTTCTCTAGACATACGACACCTCCATCTTACACATTTTCTTCAAGTTTCAAATTACCATGCTTCAATTTCAAATTTTCATTCACCTATGAAATTACCCTGCCTTCTATTTTATTTTATTTTATTTTTTGTGATTTTAGTATTCAATCCATCGATAACAATCGTATATTTCCACAGCATTAACACAATGTGGGTGGTGTACATGATCCCCTTTGGTCTGAGTGGCTCTATAAGGTCAGTCGAGCTCAGTTCAATCACTATTCCATCATGATCTGCATTGTTTAGATCTTGTAACATGTCATTTAGATCTTCACATGTAATTTTAGTTTTCCTTTTTGCAGTACAAGAGTTTCAAATGAATTGGGTGCTGGACATCCACAGGCAGCACGGTTAGCCGTATGCGTCGCATCTATAATAACCATTACAGAAGGTGTGATAGTGGGCTTAATCACCATTTTGGTACGAGACGTTTGGGGCTACTTATATAGCAATGAAGAAGAAGTGGTGAAATATGTGGCCAGGATGATGCCAATGCTCGCAATCTCTAATTTCATGGATGGAGTCCAATGTGTTCTTTCAGGTCTTAGTTACTCTCTCGATCGGTACAATAAACATTAAGTGCATGTTTGGATGCCACCCATTTTTATCTCTCATCAACTCTGCAGGCTGTTGTTCCATTTGCCCCAATTTTATCACCTGCACGTGTGAATATGTTCCCCATACTGACAAGCAAACCGTCCACCAGACCCGCCATCACAAGAAAGGCTTCGATTGAAATTTCAGGGCCGTTGATAGCCTGAGTGGGCCACAATCTTAATTTCAATAATAATTGTAGTTACACTTCTGAGGGAGAAAAAATGCATTGAAAGTGTTTATGAGGGGAAGCAAACACACCTTACCATATTTAAAACAAATGGTTTCTTATTTCATTACAAGGTTACTCAAACTAGACCTTTCACAGACTAAGGGCTTGTTTGGAAGGCTGCCGAAGTCATGGCTGGTTTCATCAAAACCAGACTGCCTTGCGTTTGGTGGTGTAGAGGTTTAGCGGGTGTGTGGATAAAATGAAGATCTCTGTCATCTCCTAGCTGATAATCCTTGACTCTACAAGAAAGAACATCTCTAAAACAAGAAATAAAATTGATATTATTGAATGTAAAGGTGAATGATTTTCTTACAAGGTATCTGATGGCCTTATGTAAGCAAAAGAGGCCTTAAGACTCCTAATTGGACTCAAACTAGGAACCTCTCCTAAAATAGTAAAAATTACTGAAATTGTAAAAATACTCCTAATCCTACCTTAAATCATAACTAACTCTCAATGAATATATATATATATATATATATATATCTATATATATATATATATATATATATATATATATATATATATATATATATATATATATATATATATATATATATATATATATAAGACTTTGGACCACAACCGGACTGTTAAAACCCTAAAAATAGCAAAAATGGAACTTAGTAAAAATAGTAAGTTTGACTTAAAACCCAAAATCGACCCCTAAAATTATTGAATTTTGCAAAGTTGTTTGAGGCCAATGAACTTTGGGTGATTGGCCAGGAGATAGAGGTCATTGATAGCTTTCTAACGACATATTATATGTGCTAAATGGATAACCAGTCGCAAGGTTTTGGCCGTCTAAAGCTGTAGTGCATGTTCAGGCCTGATTTCTTTCGATCCTGACCATCCATAAATTTGTCTGCCACCTGTTTTAAATCATACTGGATTCCATTTATCCTCTTCCTCCACTTCAAAGTGAAAGTGGGAACAATTTTAATCCCACTTATGATTTGGGTGGAGCAAAATTCCTGGAACTTCCAAACAGGCCAGTAAAGTTTGCAAATTAGTCATCTACTGTATTTTCTATCTTTGCAAACAGTTTTCATTTTTTTCTAATTCGCTTCGAATCACTTGCATTTTGATCTTTTCCAAAGTTACCCAATTCAAAATATTCATGGATAGTAATAATCTGTGGGTGGATTTGAATCTCAGGTGCTGGTAGAGGATGTGGCTGGCAGAAGAAGTTTGCCTTTGTCAACCTTGGAGCTTACTATGGTGTGGGAATTCCTTGTGCTGTTCTCTTTGCCTTTGTCTTCCATGTTGGAGGAATGGTGAGTTTTCAACCTTCTTTCACTTATGTTCTCGTACTACATTATTGATGTGAGAAACGATGCTTAAACCGGATCTTACGGTCGTCAATACTGCTATAAACAGGGGCTTTGGATGGGAATCATATGTGGGCTTTTTGTACTAGTGCTGTTGCTTCTAACCATAACTCTATCCACTGATTGGAACCAGCAAGTAAGTCATTTCCATGAAGGGAAAAAAAAAAAAAAGGATTATCTTTGTACTAGTTTTTTTTTGTTAATGCATTTCCGCTTCCACGCATGCACACGAAAAATGAGCCATTCTTGGTAATTATAGAGAGATTATAATTACCCCACCCCGAGTGTGGTCGGTGAAGAGTCTCGGCCCCACATCCCATGGGTTAGGTCCTTGGCCAAACCCCCCTCGTGGGCCCCACATCACATGGGTACTGCCTCACATGAGCCACTCACCTCACATAGGTGGGGCCCGCCTCCCCTAGTGTGCCCCTGCATCCCACAGGCAACCCCACTCGAGCCCAATGTGAAAATGCCCCTGCATTAGAATGCCAACACAAACACCAAAACGAGCAAGTCGGCCATATGGATCCAAACACCTATGTTATCACGCCGTTGTTCTTCCACAAGTAGCTAGCACTCCTTTTCAAAGTTTTAAAATTCAGTGACTCAACTCGAAACTCAGCCGAGTCAACCTGAAACTCACTAATGAGCATGACTCAGTTTCGACTTGGCATGACATATTGAGTCAGCTCAATGACTCAAAGTGAGTCACTCTCTTGAGCAAGTTTTTTCATAGAAAAGAAAGAAGGGGATTTTATAGTTCTAAAATTCAGTAACTCAACTCAAAACCCGGCCAAGTCAACTCAATTTTCGGGTTGAGTCATCCTGAAACTGCTTGTGAACATGACTCGGCTTCGACTCAGCATGTCTCATCGAGTCAGCTCAGGACTCATTTGACTTGACTCAACGCAACACGACATGAAATGAGGATTTTGCAACTAAGACTTCTTGCAGAGCGTGCAAGATCTCTAACCAACAAGCCAGGCACCAAATCCTTACATATTTTTCCATTACTAGTATATTTTTTCTATATATCATTATTTAAAATATTTATAAATAATATTAATTTAATTATTAAATATCAAGTCAAGTCAAGAAAAGACTCATCCGAGTCTTCGAGTCAACCCGACCTGGCTAGAAAACTAGTCTAATAGAATTTTCAAGGTCTTAAACTATATTTCATTTTAGATTGGCTCTTTGCTCCAAATGAAGTAATGGCTCTGAGTAGATTTTTTGAATTTTTTGTTGAATCATGGTTGATAAATCAAGAACATTCCAAGTTCAGTTCCAAGTTGAAAAAAGAAAATTTTAAGACCAGTTGAAATCACAATCCTGGGTCAAGGAAAATATTCTCACCTTGGTTGGTAGAAGTGACTCGGGTTGTTTGGATGCACTATTGAATTGAATTGCAATAATTGGTTCAGTGGAGAGGAAAACCACATTGTAATTACCCTCCCTAGTAATCATAATGAGCAAGTAACCCTAAAATGAAAAGCAATTACATTCCTATCAAGTCCAACTCGAGAGCAACACCATTGCGATTCATAGTCGAATCTCTCAATACAAATGCCAAGGTAACTGCATTATGGCCATTTTATTTCAATAGCGTATCCAAACGTACCCTAGTCTTTTTCACTAATCGGGAGTACTTTAAATGTTTGATAATGACAGAGTGTTTAATGATGTATATCACTTTCATCGGAGCATCCTAACCATCTGATTAATTTTTAGGAAAATGGCCACTTCATATTGTTTGTAGGAAGTGGGTCTAATCATCAATCTGGAACATCCATCAGGTGGACCCCACATTTGAATGCATGTTCTCCTCAAGAATCTCGTTGATCTGCATTAAAACAAAATTGAAACTACTTACAAGTAACCAAACATGAATGTGGCAAAATTTTTGTGAAATGTGAACATTTTCTATACTAACAGCATAATTTCATGATACTTGGTGCAACCAAATGAGGTCATAATCTTTGTGGAGTTGCAATGTGCATTGCTAACGCCGTGCGTCTTCCTTCTCTCTTTTTCAGGCAATGAAGGCTAGAGATAGAGTCGACAGCTCTAACATCCCCATTCAAATGGCATCATGAAATGTAGCATGTTCTAATACGAACTTCTATGACAAATCGGAGCCTAATCATGAAGAGTAAATCACTATATTTAGTAAATCTCAAACTGTAATTTGAAAGTATATATGCTTAAGTGAAATACAACACACGGCACATAATGCTACAAGAAAAATCATATATGATCCAGTAGGACTCTATACCTTGTACCATGAAAATTTTATGTGCAGGGCCAAATGATCCATCTACAGGGCTGTCAATGGGTTGGTCATATAGTACTTGTGCCTGAGAAAACTGGGTTTGGGTCTTGCTGGGTCCAGGTCTAGTTCTTGAAGAGACCCAGATCCAATCAGGTTTGGAGCCGTCAAGTACCTATTGGGTCTTTAGATCTAGGTTTTGAGTTGGGTTTGGGACAAATAAGAGCATTTGCATGGTTCAGCCCACGACGAGCACCTCAGCAGTTCTAGCTAATAATTTTCATTTGCCAATTAAGTAGTTATAACCAATTATCTTATTTGCTTTGGTGTGCTTGTTGGAAGTGAAGTCCTTAGAGCTTGTTTGGAACGTGGAATTAGGTGGTATGGAATTGCATTTGGTCCAATGTAAATTTCATCCGAGATTTTAAAAAGATGGAAAGTATTGGATTAATCCGAGTATTATATCATCCAGTCCCAACAGGAAATATGGCGGAATTTTCAGTGGATTTCAAAATACACCATATCTATGTACCCCACATTGATGCATGTTTTTTGTCCACGCCATCCATCCATATGTGGCCTTTGAAAGTGAAAACCGAGTTACATATGCATACAGGTGATGACCAACATCAATTGTGAAATATGATCTGTTGATTACAATTCCATGGTCCGCCAGAAGCAGGTTTCCCTAAGAGCCTATGTGGTTTAAGGTAAATGGTGATGGATTTTGCCATCTGTTTGGAAGAGAGGGAATTCCATCTCGTAAAGAATGTAACTTTCAACCTCTATGCAAAGCAAAGCTCTTATGCCCCCTCCATAATGTATGTGCTATATCCAATGCCATTCATTCCTGTTTTTCAAATCATTTCATAGCATAAGCACAAAAATGAGGCAGATCTAGAGATCAAGTAGACTAGATCACAAAAAACAGTGCTTTCAACAATGGAGTTCATTATTCCCATTGTAGGCCACTTGAGCTTTGAATTTGCCTTGTTTTTGAGCTCATGTCACATAGCACTGTGCGGTCGCACACAATCTAAGAATCTCAATGAGATGCCATACTTGCCTAAAATATACCCTGTAAATAATTATTATTTATGTACTATTGACTCCAATAATTACAATCAACCAAACAAGCCATTAATATGATGTTTTTTTTCCAAATGAAGAATTTCATCCCAAACATGGGATTGGATAATAAAAATACCATGGTATTTTCAGACATATATTCATTACATAATAATAATGTTAATTCCACTTAATGCAATTCAATAACATTTAATGCCTTGAGGATGCAAATTGTGTGAGACGATCAGATGTATCGAGATCAAGGCTTGACTTGAATAGTCAATATCTCAAGACAGATTTGCTCCCATTTTTCTGGTAGTTCCAGTCTTCAGGATAAAATGAACTCTCAATCTGAATTTCAACACGAAATTTTGTACATTTAAGTGTTGAACAGATCTCTATATTTGATACCGATATGCCTTTAAAACGTTCAGAACAAACTTAGCAAGAGTCAGATTGAGAGTACTTACACAGAAGATGATATAATCTTAAGAATTAAGAGTATTAACTTCTAAATTATAGTATTCAGGATTTATATCAATTGAAGGGTCATGGATTTCTTCATGAAGAGATACTAATGTGCTTCTTCAAGAAATTCATACTCATTCACAACAAATAATTGTCTTTCATGAAAAAATATGACTCTTTGTCCTATGGCAGTTATTTCTGTACCCATTTATAAAGAAAAAGTTATCCAACAATAAAAATTGTAGCCACATGATCTAATCAACTTAACTGTTGCCACATAAGCGACACGTGAAATAGGTGCCACATATACAACCATGTCACAATCATTCTCAATCAACACTAAGGTTAAAATACTTTAGACAGTTCAATTCAAGTTGCATCATGGCTCAAAATGATTTGAATCAGTGCCAAAAAGAGTAAGGCTATTTTGATTCCATATGACGATGTGCACATGCAAAGTGCTAAGCGCGCTTAATAAAGCGACCAAGCAGCCCACACCGAGCAAGCGCACACCGTCCTTGAGAAGATTTGAACCTTAGTTGCAGAAGCGAAAACCATTTTCTTACCATTTAATTGCACACTCTATTTATGCAAAGTTTTAATTATTAATATATTTATTTACTTATTAAAATAAACTTTTATTTTTGAAATTTATTTTTTATTTTAAAAAATACAATAGATTGTTTCCTAGCCCTACCCTTCTTTAGCCGGGGATAGGCATATCTATGTGGGGACCTTGGGATCCACCATGATGTATCTGCTTATCCATTCCCTGTATTCCTTTTCTCAAGTCATTTTAAGGTATAAGTCCAAAAATGAATCAGATTGCTCAAGTGGACCATGTGATAAATGACTCATTTAATGTTGCATAAAATGACTTGCATTTAATACTTTGTACATTTAATGCAACTCAAGCTTATTGTTTGTTATTTTCTACTTGTGCGTTGGATCTATCTCATTTTTATGGTCGTGCCTTAAAGTGATATGAGAAAAAAAATGATGGCGTAGATAAACAGATACATCACGGTGGGCCTCACATAGATCTGTTCGTTCCTTATTTGATTTTCTAACTATAGTGGTAATTTAATATAAATACGTGTAAATAAATAATTATAACTAACTTCACCTGTTTGAAATTTGCTAGAAATTACATCTCGAAACCCATCCAAGAAAACCATGTTATTATTGATTTAAATTTGTGGGCCCCATTGTAATGTATGTGACTTATCCACACCATCCAACTTTTTTAACAGCACATTTTAAGGTGAAAGTCCAAAAATGAGGCAAATTCCAAGGTCAAGTGGCCCACACCTTAAGAAACAGTGATTGTAAAGACATCAACCGTTCAAAGCTATTCTGTCCCTAGGGCCCACATTGATGTTTATTTGTCATCCAACCTGTTCTTAAGATCACATAGCGATGGATAAAGGAAAATAAAAATATCAGGTTGATCCAAAGCTTCTAGGGTCCTCAAAAAGCTTTCAATGGTAGGAGCTCAATTCCCATTGTTTCCTGTTGGTGTAGTCCACTTGAGCTTTAGATCTTCCTCTTTTTTCGGCTCATGCCCTAAAATGAGCTGGCTAAAGAGATGAACGGTGTGGATAAGACAGGTATATTATGGTGGACCCCACAAATGTAACGGTTTTCTCCTTAGGTGACGTGAGAGTGGTATAAATGAAGGCAGTTGTCAGTACCATGAAATTCGAAGATAAATAATTATTACCTACTTTAAATTATCATTGCAGTGAGAAAATCAAACAACTCTCTGTCTTTTACCTTGATTTAGAGGCTCGAAGTCGAATTGCTTTTTCGTTTCTGTAATTGATGTTCGCTAGTGTGTAGTTGAGTGTCCTCATATGGGAAGTGAATTCGCTGGTGTACCACACACCAACTATATAGCTAGTGTAGGTACGTGTCGTGCGAAGACGAGCGCTGATGCTCCTCGAGCTCCCAGTTGTATGAACAGATCAAAGTTTCATGGCTCCACAATGATGAATTTATCATATCCACATCGTTCATCTATTTTTCGAGATCATTTTAGAGCATTATTCAAAAAATGAATCGTATCCAAAGATCAACCGGACCACATCACAAATAGCCGCAGAGATAATGATTTGCACTGTTAAAAAAATTCCAGGCCCTCCATAATGTTTATTTTCCATCCAATCTGTTTGTAAGGTCATAAAGACCTTGATAAAAAGGAAAAATAAATTCCATATTAATCCAAAACTTTTGTGACCCCAAAATGGTTTCAATGGTAGACGTTCAATCCCCCACTTCTTTTTGCAGTGTGATCCATTTGATCTCTAGATATATCTTATTTTTCATCTCAAGCCTTATTACGAGCTCTAAAAAAAGATAAATAATTATTACCTACTGTTTAGAGGCTCGAAGTCCAATTGCAGTCATACACCAGATGTATAGCTGTGCGTAGTACACCAGCCAATCCGCTTCCCCTCATATGTCTTCACTTTATTGGACAGTTAAATTGAAATGGCACAACAATTGTACTATCCAAAGCCTGAGCAAGTTTGGCATGTTCCCAACTTTTAGATAGGTTTAAATGAATCATATCTAAAGTTCTAGTGTACGACGCTACAAATAGCAACAATGATTCTCACCAGTAAAACATTCATAGGGTCCACCGTTACATCTATTTTCCATCCAATCAATTCACTGGGTCACAACAACCTGGATGAAAAGTATAATCAAATATTATATTCACCCAAAACTTCTGTAAGCCCCAAAATGGGTTTCAATGATAGCGGGTTCAATCTCCCACAGCTTTTTCAATGTGGTCCACTTGATCTTTGGTACAGTCTTATTTTTAGGTTCAAGCCTTAAGACTAGTTAGCCAAACGGAATAAATGTAAATTTTTTGGATCCTTAGAGTGGTAGACTCTCATGAGTTTCAACCCCTGAGTATCATAGGTGGTGAAATTCCACTAGTGTGAGTGTATGGGGGTGTGTGTGTCGCTTGTTTTTTTTTTAAAAAAAATAAAATTTAAAGCTAGCCAAATGGATAGATGGTTTGGATATATTGCATACATCATGATGGGACCCACAGTTCTTGGTGACCTCGACGCACCAACCACACTTGTCTGCTTCTGTGTGAGGCTATACATTTTTTGTTATTTGTAAAGATATCTAAAACTCAAGTAAACTATCACCTAAGGAACAATGAGGTAGAATGCCTACCACATTAGGCAATAGAAATTTTGGATCATGCTAATATTTGAGTTTTTCCATCTCCCATATAAAAATCAATGTGCTAATTGGTATAGGTGTGAATTGCCTGTCCTTGCGCACTGAAAGTTCCTATGGTTTGAAGCCATGTGGGGCCATAAAGATCCCTGTGAGAAAGTCACTCTGCCCATCTGCGTCTCAAGTTCATAATAGAATATGAGTCTAAAAATCAAACAAATTCAGAACTCAAGTGGCCCATGTTATAGGAAACGGCAGGATTTGGACGCCCACAATTTAAAATTTTGTGTGTGCAAACACACTCTTATAAATAGTCTGAATGGCAAACAAACATCATACTCAGCTCCAGAAAGATTTCAACGGGGGATGTCATTTCCCCCACTGTTTTCTTTAGTGAGGTCCACTTAAGCTGTGAATATGCTTCAATGTTTGTTCCTGGATTTTAGCTGGAAAAATAGATAGCTAGGTATGGATAAAACATATACATCATGGTGGCCCCACAAAGTCTTGACACCGTGGTGAAGGTGGTGAGCTACGGTGTGGATAAAACACATACATCATGGTGGCGCCACGGAGTCTTCACAACATGGTAAAGGTGATAAGCGCGGAAACGGATTGGCTACTCCCCTGCCACCAGCCAATGGCTGGTGGTCAGTGCAATGTGGCTCCGCCATAATGTATGTGTTTCAGCCATGTCATTCATCTATTTCTTCAGATCATTATAAGGTATGAGATCAAAAATTAGGTATATCCCAATTTCAAGTGGACCACGATTATAGGAAATAGTGTTAAATGAACATCAACCATTAAAAACTTTTTGGAGTCCATAAAAGTTTTGGATCAAGCTAATCTTTGTGGCGTCCATGTCGGATTTTTTGCAGGACCGAGCGTTTTAAACTTCGTGGTGGGGGTGTCATGAGCTAATTAATCTAGGATTAGCCCATTTGACTATACCGGACAGGCCATGGCAAGACCAAGTGCGGGCCGCTAAGCCGAGTGACCATTTACACTGAGCTACAGTCCGTCCGGGCTGTACCGCGACGCCGGAAGGTCAGAAAAATCTAAAAATTTAGGGGATCATAGGGCTCACAGGGCTTGTGGACCATCGCGGACCGCGGGCCCAGCAGGCACTCAGAAGTGGGATCTGGCACTGACTTAATGCACCTCAACCATGCCAGGACCAAAATCTGGCGATTGTAAATGGAACCAAGATTCTAGGTTATCCGACCGTTGGATCTTTTCCATATTTACCGTGGAGGCCTAATGGATTTTCCTACACCTGTCCACCAACTCTAGGACCCGATTGTGGGCCGGTCACTGTCGATCACAAATCGGACCCGTGCGATCAAACCCCTGGTCCGATCGTCCCCAAATTTTGCGTGGCCCTTCATCGGGCCATGAAGCACCCATCCTAGAAATTTCATAGCCTGAGGACTACCAGAATTACTCAAATCACTAGAATGGATCCCACAGGGCCGTTTAAAGATCAAAACCTTTGACTCAAACCCCACTTTCGTCTACCCGTTTACTCCCAAATTTTACACGAGCCCTAATCAGGCCATAAGGCACCTACCCACCGAATTTGGTGGCCAAAGGAGCATTAGGACCATGCCAACCCCGAAAATGTCCCTTAGTAGGCTAATTTGGGAATTTAAGGGAACTTAAGGCCAAAAGGCCCAAGTCTAGGGAATAAACCCTATCCCTCATAACTCTCTCTCCCATTTGTTACAACTACCAAGAGAGAAAGAGAGTAAAGGAGAATAAAGAGGAGAAATAGAGAAGGGAGAGATCCAAGGTGGACCCTAGATCAAGGTGGGGCTCCAAGTGAGTAAACCCCTCCAACTCCTTGCCTCTCTTACAAGGAGAAACTCTTCTCCTTGGCTTCTACAACCGTCCGTGGGTCGCCTAGGTGAGGTTTTCACCCATCTTTCTTGAAATTCGTGTAGTAATGTGGATTTGGGTTGGAATTCTAACATACAATAACTTGGTTTAGGGATTCCGACCGATCGCCCCGAAAACCCTCTTTCTTAGGGCGTTTTCCAGAATCTCCATCGAGCCATAGGTGCGGACTATTACTCCTAGGTAGCTTAGCACCAATTTCAATATGAGTTTAATGATTATGATTGTTTGGTTGATGCATTTAGAGGGTATAGAGAAAACCTAGGAATTTATGCCTATTTTAATGGTATGAAATTGTATGTTTTATATGATTTTCCTCACATGACTTGTTGAATCTTGATTATCGCTTGTTGGATGATTTGTGGATTGCTCACATGATGTGCCTTATCAATTCCCATGTTGATGTTTCTATGAAATGTAGGAAGTGAGCAACTTCCTCACCAACACCCACAACACTTGCATTATTGCTAATGAATTGTGAGAACTTGCTTATTTGATGAGTATGATTTATATGATTGAGGTATGAGAACATGACGATCTTGCCTGTCGATACCCCTGTCCGTTGATATGTTGTGGTCCACCATTCAAACCTTGCGGTTGGCCAAGGAAACGAGGAAAACTAAGGCGGTCTCGTTGCTAGGATCGCCTTGAGGCTAAACCCACGGATTTGGACAAGTGTGTGTGGGCGACTGTAGTTAGACTACGTGGGTTGCTTGTACCCGATGTCGTTCTGCCATGCGCTCGCCTAGACTCGTGCGGTCTAGCCTACTGTCTGGCCAACCACGATTGTTAACCCTGTTTGCTCACACTTGTATGAAAACTGGGACACCCTACAACCATTGCAGCCCAACAACAACCCACTTGAAATCTGTCCACAGCCTCGTGAGCCGGGCATGGTGGAATGGGACACTGTGTCTGAGCTGTCGGCCTATGCTGGGGTACCGCGCCTCCCCGTAGTGACCGCGAGCGATCCCTTTCTCTTGGCACTCCTCATGTGCTTGAAGTAGGGGATGAGGAACCCGACGGGATCACGGACCGCGGGGCCTCGACCTCGGGCATTGGGGGGTCTTGGCCTCGCACCCAGATTAGGGCATTAATAGATGGGGTGTACCAGATTCCCCAATCTGCTAGATGAATGAACCTAACTAATAACTTGGCTAACACGACCGCATCGCATCGCATTAGTTAGGTTGGCGACTCGGCCGAGGTCGCACCGAGGGAGTGTCGGCATTGGCGATCATTAGATGGCGTCGCACGAGGAGTGTTGTGGCGAGGGCATCCATCATAACAACCTGCATGCATACGCAATAACAAGACTAGACAGATGCTTATGATTGATTGTTTTTCATTAAATCCCTATTGCAATTGATGCTTGTTACAACTTATGGCTAATAGCACCCACTGAGTTGATCACTCACTCCCACTCTGGGACGGTGTTTTAAAACACCAACCACACCCGTTCATAGATGCAGGTGATACAGATTATATGGAACCTGGTGATGCGAGCCTGGACGAGGAGTTGGAGCTGTCGTACTTTCAGCTGATGGAGGGATCGCCGCCTGCTTGAGGAGCGGTATTGGATGGCTGGGTTATGGGCTCAGCCCCATTCTTTTGGATATCATATTCTTTTGTTATTTTGGTTGGGCAATGCCATGCGCGACCCATGTATATTTTTGGACTTGTATATGTATATGTGAGACCTCTTCACTTCAGCAGACTTGTGTGTTCATGTTTCATGTTCAGGGAACTTCAGGCTATGCAACTTAAACAGATTAATCGCACATTAATGAATGTCTGTTAATAGTGACTCTCGGGAACTCGGGAGTCGGACGGATGCGCGACCCCCGATTTCCAGGGTGTTACACAAGGTGTCATATGGCGTATAAACATTCGGGTGGGTATCATCTGGGTCTTTATGACCTAATGAACAGATTGGATGTCAAATTAACAGTACAGTGGGCATTAGGAGGATTTTAATGGTGGATATCCAATCATTATTGTTTTCCTATTTTGTGGTCCACCTGAGATTTATATCCCTCTAATTTTTCCTATCAAGCAATAAAATGAACTGTAACAATTGATGAAAGGAATGGATGACATGGTGGGGCTCACAGAGCACTGACCATTAGCCACTGGGCTGGTGGCTAGGGTAGTAGCCAATCCGTTTCGGTGAGCGCCTCACTATACAATCTACGTCCTTTTTTAAAAATCCAAACAATCCATCAGATTCTATCCTCGTTTACGGGATTTGAGGCCAAAAATCAGCATGATCCGGGCCACATCGCAGGGAGATGGGATACCAACCATAGGTTTGTTTGTGGGGTCACCATGGTGTGTATCTTTGATCAGACCCATCAATCGGGTCTAATCACCGTGACAAACTGAAATTAAAAAAATCAGCCTGATCCAAATATTATACACGCCACACTCGTGTGAAATTAGGCAGTGTTACATTCTTCACTTTTTTAGCCCACAGGAGTTGTTTCACTATTATCATTTGTACGTACAGTTTAAATAATGTTTCTCATCTGATGGACGGATTGGATTTACGTACAAGAATATGTTGGGCCCCACAGAGCTGCGTGCTCTACGCTGCTGCGTAAAACAGGTGTTGTAAACCATTCCGGTCCCGTACACCCATAATGATAACACAAGAAGAACGAAGGAAAATTCAATGACTAAATGCCAAATAGTTGGTGGGAGCATGCGGGGCATCCGGTCAGATACTATACGTGGCAGCTCGTTATCCGGCATTGCTACACGTCCATATCTTCTCAGTCTTTGTCATGCCAGCCTCATGGAAGTAATTCAATCTGGACCGACCATTTTGGCCCCAAGTGGGATAGCGTACAATTTAAGATGATCTAACCGCTAGATTGGTGCTATAAAATCGACAGACGAAATAGAAGTTAGTAGGTGGTCTACATCCAACGAATAATTCCCAATGTTAGGGAATTAATAAAATAAAATCCATCTGGTTTACGATACCATCTACGTTAGGGAAAAAATATGGACGGTTTGGATTTATCCAATTGTATGCCACGTGTACCATATTTGTGCATGGGTATGGAGACTCATGCTCTTCAAGAGTATCAATGTTTTCCTTATTCAATTACGTCAAATGAACGGCAAAAGTCCGCCCGCCGCTCTGCGTTGTGGCCTAAATCAATGTCTATGAGAATAGTTTGCTTCTGTCGCGACATATGATCGAGCATGTTTTTCCACCCAGTGGGCCACATGGTGAGATTTTAAGATGATTTGGACCGTCTATTTTATATTTAATAAAGTAATTGAGCTATCTTTTAGTAATCATACGTCATCGATGATTCTATCCTTTGATCTCGATAGATGAAATGGAGCCATTAATATTTTTCTTTTCATTATTATATTATTATAGTGATGAAAAATATAATACGTATATATTAAGTTAACTTCAGTATCTCATATAGAATACTCCACAAAATGGACGGTTGTGATCATCAGAACAGTCAGCATGTGCCCAACTGCTAGGCAAAATAGACTAGAATCTGCGTCGCGACGGAAACAAAACGAACTCTAATGTATTACGTCTTTGGAAAAAAATGCCCCCAAGACCAGCGAAACTTCCAAAATAAGCTGACGTTCTTCTGGATCTTTCTGGCACTTCGGTTTCAGGATCGATTCTGGTGGTTCGCGGAGTGCTGAAATGAAATTGTAGTCCGCCAGCACTGTAGATCTGTACTTGGCCCATTTTAAGAGGGGGCCCTCTTTTTAAAATTAATCCTAACCATTGGAAAATGGACTTGAGTGTAAACTCTAACGGATGGCCAGGATCCTTTGTACCAACCCATATTTACAACATGGCCTACTTAGGACAAGACCATCTGTCAATGGTTCTGATCACCTTGACAAATGGCCCACTCGGTGGGCTGAGAATTCAATTTAGTATTGGTCCTCTTTAGGATTAACAAAAGATAAGCATGCGAGATCTCTCACCCGTTTGATACAATTCCGTTTTTCTGGCCCATTTAACTATCTTATCATGATCCGGACCGTTCATCTAGTATTAACTACTGTGACCTATGTCGTCTGGAAAAATTACCACTAATTAGATATTCTCATCTTCCACTCAACGGTTTTCAGAAAGTGGACAGATGTTTCTAACCATTCTTTGTATGAAGTGGGAATAATCTGATCAGTGAGATTTTTCCACGTGGCATATCCAAGGTGAGATCAGCAACATGAGTGGACCAGATCACCATTTGGCAAAGCACAGGGTGCAAGCAGTGCTACCAAACCTTTGGTACTGGTACTTCTTTGCACATATATAACCAATCCTATCCACACGCAGCGATCGAACATCCAAGCCGTTCATACGCGTATCATCCATGGCCGAAATATCAACTCGACCATGTATACATCTGAGCCACAGTTTTGAGAAACAAATGGACGGCTTAAAAGTTGGCCGAGTTTGACCAATGGAAAGTTCCGCACACGTGCCAAATTGGCATGTGTGGAAGCATGAAAAAGGATTGGGTTTATACAAGCACGTGGCTAATACAGTCTGCCTGCCCCCACACGTACCCCTTTACACACGCGGGTACACGTGTCATCCTGGCCAGTGTCTAGGACATCTGATCCAATGGGAAGCGGATTGGCTGATATACCACACACCAGCTATATGGCTGGTGTATTGACGTCAACAAGTTCTGTGGGTCCCATCATGAGGTATGTGTTATATCCAAACCGTCCATCCATTTGGCGGGCTCGTCATAAGGCTTGAGACGAAAATTAAGACAGATCTAACAATGAACTGGACCACACTACAAAAGGCAGTGGGGGATTGAATGTCTACCATTGAAACCCTTTTGGGGGTTACAGAAGTTTTGGATCAATATGAAAGTTTTTTTTCCCTCTTCATCTAGGTCTTTGTGACCTTATGAACAAATTGGATGGAAAATAAATGTTACAGTGAGCCCTACGAATTTTTTAACGGTGTAAATCATTATCCCCATGGCTATTTCTGGTGTGGTCCATTTGATCTTTGGATATGATTTAATTTTTTGAATAATTTTCTAAAATGATCTCGAAAAATGGATAAACGATGTGGCACATGTAACTTTGATCTCCTTTAACTGTTCGTACAACTTGGAGCCTGAGAAGCGTCAGCGCTCATCTTCGCACGACTAGGGGCAGCTTAACATTTTTGGGGGTCTTGGGCAAGTCATAAAAATGAAGCTTTTTGATTTAAAATTTTTAAAATAAAAATTAATAAATTCAAAATTAAACTATAAATTTACTTTTTATCATTTTAAATGCAAAATTACTAATTAAATTTTTGTATTCAAGTTTACCCAATAAATCAATTTCGGTAAATAAAATCGCTAAACTGTTTAATCTATCTTGAGACATAGTTATTCGTAAATAATTTTTTATAATCTTTAGTTTTGAAAAACTTCTTTCTGCAAATGCAACTGTAACAGGTATGGTAAGCAGTATTATATATACAATAAAACAATTTGAAAAACAATCTAGTTCTTTTATTAGATTAAGTATTTCAATTGAAGTATTAATTTTTATTTTTGCAACTTCTTTTAAAACTTTTAATTTCGAAAATAAATCCTAACCATTAGAAAATTGAAGTTAGAATTTAATTTAGAAAAATAACGTTAGAATTTAATTTTTTGAGAACTTAATTAGCAATAAAGTTAGTAGCAGTAGTCCTAGGTTTTAGGAGAAGAATTTATTGGGAATGATGCTATTATTTTGAAAAGAGATGATAGAGTTAGACTGTTATTATTGATAGTGTTAGTTTTTATGATTTGTTTTTATTTTCAATTTCAAATTTGTAAACTATTTTTTAGACGTTCCTATTTTGTAGGTTTTTCAATAAGTTTAATTTTAAAAAATTTAAGTTTTTTTTTCCTTCTTAATTTTAATTTTTTTTGTAATATAAGACTTTCGTAATTAAGAAATTTTAATTTTGCTATAATATAGAGCCTTCATAATTAGGGGCCCTTAGGCGTTTGCCTCACCTGCCAACTCCTTTAAGCCACCCCGTCACAACACGTACCTACACCATCTATATTGCCGGTGTGTGGTACACTAGCCAATCCGCTTCCATTTTACAAGGGGCGCAGTTTCACTGTATCCACCGGAGTGTATGGATTACTCCAGGCCCATTTTGATATAATTTCCTTGCATCCACACCGTCTGTCCTTTTTTAAAATATCATTATAGAATATGATTAAAAAAAAGTGAAGTAGATTTGAATCTTAGGTGGACCATGCAATAGGAAATAATGGTGATTAAATACCCACCATTAAAAATTTCTTGGGGCTCATTAGAATGTTTATTTGCCATTCAACCTGCCGATTTATGTCAAAAAGACCTGGATAAAGGAAAAGATGAAATATCAGCCTGATTCAAAACTTTCGTGGCCTATGAAAAGTTTTATAATAGTTAATTTATGCTATTTTCTTTGATGTGCTCCACCTGAAATATGGATTTACTTCGATTTTTTGTAATGTCTTGAAAATCAGCTGTCAAAATGGACAGCAGTATAGATGTAAGAAAAATTTATTACAGTGGTCCCTACAGTCAGGAATATATCTCCCGCGAATATATCACAGTGGTCCGTGCGGTCAGGAGGTCGAATCTTAAAAAAGTTTAAATGGCTGACGTCATCATTCAAATGTGTTTGGACCGCACGGGCTCTGTGGGGCCCACCGTGATGTAATTGTTTTATCCACGCCATTTATAGATTTACCGTATCATTTTAAGGTATGATCCTAAATCTGTAGCGGGTCCATAGCTCCAGTGGACCACACCAAAGGAAGCAGCCATGATAATGACACACACAGTTGAAACCTTTCTAATGTCCACCTTGATGTTTTTTAACCATCCAAGCCTATTCATAAGGCATGTAGACGTGGATGAAGTGAAAACACAAATATCAGCTTTGATCCAAAACTTCTCTAGCTCCTAAGAATTTTTGAACGGAGTACATACAATCCCCACTTTTTGGTCCACTTAATCTCGGGCCTGCCTCATTTTATATCATTCCTGATATGAGAAAAGTGATGAATGGCATGGATAAAACCCTTATATAGCTTCACAGAGCCCTTTCCGGACGGATACAGTAATATGCTAAGAAAAATGATGAACGGCGTGGATAGAATACTTATATAGCTCCACGGAGCCCTGCCCGAACGGATTCCGTAGGACGACATCTGCGTCCAGTTTTGGGTCGTGTGGTTAACCGGACACAACACAGGAGGAGTCCCTGACAAATCCACTCTGCTCCTCTGTTTTGAAAGAGCAGAGTGGAAAGGACGGGAATTTAAAATTCAGATTGACCCAAAACTCATGTGGGCCATGTCATACCAAACAGTGGTGATTGAACTCCTGGGGTGATAGAAGTTCTGTACCAGGATGATATTTCTTCCTACTGTTTATCTTAATGGTGATAAAACTATTAACAATTTGGATGGCATATAAACACCATAGTCAGTTCCTAAAAGGTTTCAACTGTGGACGTGTTGGTGTGGCCCAATTGAGTTTTGAATCTTCCTGAATTTTAGAATCTTGTACTATTGTGACCTTTCAAAATAGAGGGACGGAGTGGATTTGTCACGGACACCTCTTTGGGGCCCACACAGCTCAAAGTAAAGGTGTACATGAGTTGATTCGAGTCGAGTTTGGCACAATTCGACTCGGCTTGGCCACTAGCTGACCCCAGCACGAATTTGGCTTGGCTCGGTGCTCAAGCCTAACTGGCCAGCTCAACTTGGTTCGGTCAGCAGCTCTGGCCAATTCGAGCCGAGTTCACCTATACAACATTTTCACAAACACATAGACTGCACCTTTAAATTCTCACCGTATGTAAAACAGCAGCAACGATTTTACAGGTATTTCATCAAACACCTTATAGGTAAAATCAAAATCAAGAAAAAAGGATATTTGTTTCATATACATACCTTCCTTGCCACCAACCGACACTCCTTTGAGTCATTTCATCAAACACTTGGTGAGCAACATCAATATCAAAGTAACCAAGTCACCAAACTGATTCGATCCGAGTTCGATTCAAGTTGGGTTTGATCCGAGTCGAGTCAAGCTCGGGCAAGCTCGAACTCGGTTTGAAATTTTTTTCAAACTTAAAAAATTAACTCGAGTCTAATCAAGCTTTTTCGAGTTGAGTTGAGCGAGCTAACCAAGCTAACTCGGTTCATGTACAACCCTAGCTCCGAGTATATCCTTGTGCCCAAGTCACATGTAATCCATTTCTGTTTTGGTTTTGGGCTCATGCCCTAAAATATGGACAATATGAATAGGGGTGTACATCGAGTCGAACCCAGTCAAGCTGGCCTCAGCTCGACTCTGCTCGGCCACTGACTGACCTTAGCTCGAACTCGGCTCGGCTCGATCCTCGAGCCTGACTGGCCAGCTCAGCTCGGTTTGGTCAGCAACTCAGGCTGAGTTCGAGCCGAGTTTGCCATTGAGGCATTTCCACAAACACCTGAATTGCAACTTCAAAATTCCATTGTTTTACAAACAAGGGCAATGGTTTTACAAGTATTTTATCAAACACCTTTTAAGCAACATCAAACCAAGAAAAACAAAGAGGAAAAAGAGTATTTGTTTCATGTACAAACCTTCCTTGCCATCAGCCACCATTGGTTGAGTCATTTTGTCAAACAGTTGGTGAGCGACATCAATGGCAAAGTAACCGAGTCACCGAACTGGTTCTATTCGAAGTAGATTCGAGCTGGATTTGAACCGAGTCGAGTTGAGCTAGGCCTGCTTGAACTCGGCTCGAACTCATTTTCAAGCTCAAAAAATCAGCTTGACTCAGTTCGAACTCAGCTTCGAACCGAGTCGAATCAAGCTTTTTCGAGTCGAGTCAAGCGAGCTAACTAAGCTAGCTCGGTTCATGTACACCCCTAAATATGAATAGTGATACATATAACACCGTGGCCCCCAAGGAATTTACCTACCATGTTATATCATGGTGAGCTCCTCACTACACAATCTGCCCCTGAAAATGGTCCTACCATGCTTCCTGGCCAATGATAGTCGTGGGTGGTTGTCTAGGTCACCAACGCAACTTGCATACTCATGCTGCTATTAGCTAGTAAATAGTGCATTTTGGGCCCCACAATGATGTATGTGTTTTATCTACACTGTCCATTTTTTTTCCAACTCATTTTAGGGCATGGAACCCATAAATGAAGTAGATCCAAATCTCAAGTAAACCACACCACAAGAAAATGTGGTGATAGAACACCCACCATTAAAAACTTATCCAGGTCACAAAAGTTTTGTATCAAGCTGGTGTTTGTGTTTTCCATTCATTCAAGCTTGTGTTACCTAATCAATAGGTTGGAAATAAACCTTATGGTGTATCTAGGAAGTTTTTAATAGTGGCTGTTCAATAACCACTATTTTCCTATGGTGTGGCCCACTTGAGATTCGGATCTATCTTAAATTTTAGCCCATGTCCTAAAATAATGAGCCAAAATGAGTGGACGATGTGGATAAAACACACATCTTGGTGAGGCTCACCAAGCATTTCCACCCGCCAAAGGGGTGGTGGACGGGTCACACGCCCATCCAATGATGGGAGTTAGGCAAGGGCAAGTGATGATCTAACATTGCAAGATTTGATTATTACAGCTTCTTATGAGGTGGTGGAGCCAACCACTCTCAAACATGCTTTACCATGTCTATATCTGATAACAACATATGGGCCAGTCAAATCTTGCCACATTAGTGAAGCCCAAACATTAGGAAGGTTTCAAAAGTTGACGCCATTATTCCCACTATTTTTATGGTGTGGTCTACTTGAGCTTTGTATATACTTTGATTTTGGATCTATACCCTAAAATGAGCCGGAAAAGCACATGAACATTGTGGATAATGACACATGTGTCAACGTAGCCTCGGTGATTTTGCTCACCATACTACAGCGTGGTGAATTCCTCACTTCACAATCAGTGCCCCACCTCCCTCCCCACACCTCCATCCCCACGAATGAGAGTTAGGCAATGGCAAGCGAGGATCTAACATTGCAAGATTTGATTGATACAACCTCTTATGAGGTGGCAGAGCCAACCACTTTCAAACATGCTTTACCATATCTATATCTGATAACAGCATATGGGCCAATCAAATCTTACTACATTGATGAAGCCCAAACATTAGGAAGGTTTCAAAAGTTCACGTCATTATTCCCACTATTTTTATGTTGTGGTCTACTTGAGCTTTGGATGTACTTCAATTTTGTACCTATACCTTAAAATAAGCCGGAAAAACACATGAACAACATGGATAATGATGCATGCGTCAAGGTAGCCTTGATGAGTTTACCCACCATACTATAGCATGGTGAATCCCTCACTTCACAATCAACATCCCCCCTCCCTCCCCCACCCCCAGGAATGTGAGTTAGGCAAGTGCAAGTGAGAATCTAACATTGCAAGATTTGATTGATACAACCTCATAAGTTAGGCAAGTGCAAGTGAGAATCTAACATTGCAAGATTTGATTGATACAACCTTTTATGAGGTGGCAGAGCCAACCACTCTTAAACATGCTTTACCATGTCTATATCTGATAGCAACATATGGGCCAATCAAATCTTGCCACATTGGTGAAGCCCAAACATTACGAAGGTTTCAAAAGTTGGCGTCATTATTCCCACTATTTTTATGGTGTGGTCTACTTGAGCTTTGGATATACTTCAATTTTCAACTAATACTTAATATAAGTTGGAAAAACACATGAACCGTGTGGATAATGACACACCCATCAAAGTAGCCTCGATAAGTTTACTCACTGTACTCACTTCCATCCACGATTCCTCGCCATTGATAATCACTTGCAGTTGGGATATCTTTGTCTGCATATAAAACGCGGGAGTGGATTAGGTGATGCCCTGGTCACACCCAGACATTGCAGCCCTTATCGTAGGGCCCACCTTAATCCATATATTTTATATCTAGCCTGTACATATGTTTTTTCGTATCATTTTAAGGTGTGAGCTAAAAAAACGAAGAACATCCAAATCTAAGGTGGACCTTACCATAGGAAACAGTGTGATTAAACGCACTGCCATTAAAAACTTTCTAGAGCCCAAATTAATATTTCAGTTATGTTTATTTTTAATCCAACCTGTTGATAATGTAATTAATATTTCAGTAATGTTTATTTTTAATCCAACCAATTGATAATGTCACACAAACCTTGATAAAGGGAAAAAAAAAAAAAAAAAAAACTAATATTAACTTGCTTCAAAACTTTTGTGGCATATTAATGGTCAATCACCGCCGGTTTTTCATGATATGGTCCACATAAGAATTGAATCTGTTTTATTTTTCCTCAAAGGATATGGACAAACGAACAGACAACGTGGATATATCCATGCCGTTCATTTGTTGTGTTGATGTATGTCTTTTATATCCATGCCGTTCATTTGTTGCGTTGATGTATGTCTTTTATATCCATGCCGTTCATTTGTTGTGTTGATGTATGTCTTTTATATCCATGCCGTTCATTTGTTTTTGCAGCTGATTTCAGCTCAAGAGGACCACACACCATAGGAACAGTGGGTAATTGAACGCCCACCGTTAAGAACATTTTGGAACTACAAAAGTTTATTTGCTTTTGTCCTTCCTCGGTCTTTGTGACCTTATCAAAAGTTTGGATGGAAAATGAACATTAAGGTGGGCCTTAGGAAGGTTTCAACGGTGGGTGTCATTATCTCCACTGTTTCCTGTGGTGTGGTCCACTGGAGCATTGGATCTTTTTCATTTTTGGATTCAAACTCTAGAATGAGCTGATAAAACGGATGGACGGCGTGGATATATAATAAATACATAAGGTGACCCCACAACGCCCGACACATAATCACAACACCACCTAATCCGCGTCTAAAGCCGGTAATAATGCGGCACGGCATCAATGTGTACTGAATCTTCCCTGAGGTATTATACAATGTTCTAGTGGAGAAAATGCACATTACAATTCAGGTTCAAGTTTCTACAAGAAGGCTCCTTTATTCATTGATCACAACCGTTGATATCATGGGCCCCACTTCAGATTATCCATCTATAAAAAGTTCCACATGTAAATCTGCTGAACCTTTCAGTAGGTGACTAACATTCTAACAAAGAACTAGTTAGACTTAAAGTACAGCAACGGTTCCCATTCAATAAAAATGCAAAATATTCTACGGCTAGGATTTCTTGACTGAGATATTTTTGGAACATGGACCGTCTTTGCTAAGTCCCAAAATTTCAACATTTTGGATCAATCAACCATGGCCCCCATTTGTACGTCCTACTTTACAATATCTACATAGCCGGATTGTGTATTAAGTAAACTCTGTAGGGCCCACCATGATGTATGTGTCATATCCACTCCGTCCATCCATTTTACCCGTTCATTTTGGAGCATAAATCCAAAGTTGAAGCATATACAAAGCTCAATTGGACCCACCACAGTAAACAGTGGGAATTGAAATCCTACCGTTGAAAAGTTATCTGGGACACAGAAGTTATGTATCAAGCTGATATATTTGTGTTTTACTTTCATCCATATCAGTGTTACCTTATGAAATGACAAATAAAAATCCATGTGGGCCCTGGAAGTTTTCAACGGTGGATGTAATTATCTCCGTTGGTTCCTGTGGTGTGGTCCACTTGAGCTTTGGATATACTTCAACATTGAGCTCATGCCATGGTAAAACGCATGGATAGAGTGGATAAGATACATACATCACGGTGGGTCCCACAGAGTTTACTCAGTATGATTACAGGATATTGAGTTACTCAGTGCGCAATCCGCGCCCTTAGGCCCACCTTACATAAGGACAAAAGCTTTGACACTCTGGCAGAACATGACTTATGATACGCTGGTCCTGGAGAAGATAAATACATCACAGTGGGCCCCACAGTTTACTCAGTACATAATCCGCGTCCTTAGGCCCGAGCTTTGCATATAAGGACAAAAGATTTGATACTCTGGCAGAGCTTGATTTATAATACGCAGGCACTCTGAAATTTCTTGAAATTGCACATAAGTGGAATATAAGAATATTTAAATTATAGTTTTAAGCCAAGCAAAATTTAAGCTTATTGGATTATCTGGCGATCGGTTTATTGGACATTTATTGGACGGTTGAAAATGCAAAAAAATAAAAAATAAAAAAATAAAAAAATCCGTTGGTTCTATTTCAACCACGTTTCCTCGAATCAAAGGTCAGGGTTTCTCAACCAATCTAATTTTGGGACTGATTTAGACAGTGGCTGGCACAATTTAATTGGTTTAGTATCTATTTATGTTGCGCCACGTATACAACTCTAAGTGCTTGTGTATCGAGCGTCTTACACTGCCAGAGTATCAATAACTCGCCTTTTGCACGACCACATGTTCATATATTGTCTGGAGCTCTATCATTATTTCTCCTTCCACTGCCTTGTCGAAGAAGAAAGAGAGAGAAAAACAAGAGAAATGAAAGGAGATGAAAGAAACCCATCTCTCCAATCTCCTCTAATTTCAATCTATGATAAGAGGTTGGAATCCAACGATGGAGAAAGCTTAGGAAAATTGGGTAGGAAAAGAGAGATAGTTGAAGAGCTAAAGAAGCAGTTATGGTTAGCTTGTCCACTTGTAGCAGTCAATCTCTTGCAGATGTGTTTGCAATTGATCTCTGTAATGTTGGTGGGCCACCTTGGGGAGCTTGCTCTCTCTGGTGCTTCCATGGCTACTTCATTTGCTGGGGTGACTGGTTTCAGCTTCATGGTATGTTGGCTGCTGACAAACATCTATACATGCATGTATGCATGAATTACATGGTATTTACACGTAAGTAGACGTACCATGTCTATGTTTACATTTCATTTCCTTCATGGTTTTTTTTTTCTTCTCTCCTTTATATGTGTGGGCAGAAACAAACATATAAGATTTGAGGAGGTTTGGTTGAATACATCCATTATCCATACATATTAAAATGGGAGTGGATTCAGTGTTACCCGGGTAACACCTTAGTGAGTGTTACTCTTACCGTATACGGCCCACCTTGATGAAGCTTTTGTATATCGATGCCGTCCATCTATTTTATCAGATCGTTTTAGGATGTTATTCCAAAAATTAAACAGATCCAAATCTTAAGTGGACCACACCATTGGAAACAGTGGTGAATGACCATTGAAAGCTTTTTGTGGGCCAAAAAAGTTTTGGATCAAGCTTATTTATATATTTTCCTTCCTCCAGGTCTGGTTGACCTCATTAACGGGTTGGATGGAAAAGAAATATTACGGTGGGCATTACTATGGGCCCTAGAAGTTTTTAATGGCGGGCTTTCAATCACCATTTTTTCCTGTAGTATGGTCTACCTGAGATTTGGATATGCTTAATTTTTGGTACCATATCATAAAATTAGCTGAAAAAAATGGATGGATGGCATGAATATACAAAAAATCATTAAGGTGGGGCCCATGGCAAGGGTTACACCTAATCTGCGCCTTATTGATTTTTTTTTAAATTTTTTAAACACTCACACACATCCTACACACTCAATTGTAGTGGTATTTCAACACCCGGGCAAGAGTAAGGACCCGTCCTATTGAAATAAAATACTTAGGGATTTTAGGGTTTGAATTGGGTCGTCTTCCAATGATCCAAACTATATAAACAATGTTTCTAACTGTTAATATACGAAATATGGGCCATATAGCTGTACGGGCGACATCCACACATCCCTAGACGGGCTGTACAGCTGTACAACCCACATTTCGTATATTAACACTCACCGTTTATGGTGGATAGACAACAAATAGAATTTCTCAAATTATACTATTTCAACCTTTGAAATTTGGATATTTTGCTTTAAAGTGGATTGTCGCTATGACTTGTGTATAATCAAAGGGTTAAAATAGTCAATCTGAGAGATTTTTGGGGCATTCTTCATACAAAGGAAGCCCTGTCACACAAAAATGGTTAGGGTCATGGAAAAGAACCCAATTCCAATGGTTAAAGTCGCGGCATATAATATAGCAATGTGTCAGGATGTTTTTGAGCAAACATCTTTGAGAAATGCTTTTGATACTTTGACATGATCAAAATATTAGATTCTTATTGGGCAGTCACAAATAAAAAATATCCAATGCTCTAATTTCAATATTTAAAAATAAAAAAGTGTTCATGAATCAGAGGCTAGGATGGTTCAAACAACCTGATTTTTATTTCTTTGACTTAACAACAGTGGTTTATACAATCTGGTTGGTTTAATTTGGGTTTATATACACAACATGTACCATTCTAAGTGCAGCTAGAGTATTAAATAACTCCTAAAGATTTTTGAGAACTGCCCATCTAACAAAAGAGAGAAGAAGATAGAAGAAGAAGAAAGAGAAAAATCCATGTTAGTAGCTTTTCTTGAGGCTAATTATATAGTAGAGCTGGTTCTACTCGGTACCTGTGGCAGGTTCACATATGAATGAGCACTGTCTATCAAGTGGGCATGGATGGAAAATGGTTCAAAATCCACATCGCTTGATGACTCCAGTGATCCAATCAGTGCACTCTTCAAACCAACTGCCATCGTGCAGCGGCATAGTAACCCAAACGATCACTCTCAATTGTGTTATGTGGTGAAAATTGATTGTTGAATAATTTCTCGATGACAACGTATATAACAGAATAATGGACATTATGCACGGAAGCGGTTTTCATAACCATAACATCCTTAACATTGATTTTGGTAAAAAGGAAAAACAGCCATTATTTCCCATGGGCCAGACATTTTCCATTTTCCAACCACAATGCAAGTTGGCTATTACAGTGTCATAACACCATTTTTCAAACCTTGCAAGTGGTCCATATTGGACTGGAAAAAAAAAAAAAAAAAAAGCCTAAAGCTTGGTTGTGTGGATCTTCCAATCTAGGAGATTTCTGGGGGCATGGTCCATCCATTCTGGAATGCAACAGACCAATGGTCTGAATTACTGAACCATCCGGAAACCGAGAGTTTTTATTAAGCAAACGCCTCGAGCCAAGGATTGGACCATTCTTCCATTAGTAATCTCGATTGAATATAGTGTAACTCATGCTGAGTAAGACACTTGAATGAAAGATGTCATTATATTTTACATTTGGGTTTATTGCTTTTTATTGGGTTTTTAGATATTTACTCATCGATATCTTGGAAAGGCTGGCCAGTTTGAATTATTGTTTTGTTGGGTTTCTTGAGGTGTTCTCTTGCTGATAAAGAAATTATTGAGTTATGGTGATGTTCTTGTATTTGAATCCTCTTTGAAATTTCAGAGCTCTTTAAGCTGACTCTATTCAATTTTCATTTTTCCCAAAAAAAAAAGTTCAGTTTTTAATGGATACCTGAATCAAAATCTTGTATTCTCTATCCTCTTCTTTCTTCAAAAATTTCAGATTCTTCATAGGAACTTTTTGCTGAGGAAGAATTTATTGGAAAAGATATGGTAACCTACAACAGAAGATATTACAATATACAACATCGTTAGTATTTGCTATTCATCTCCATAAACTATATTTTCACATCATTAGTGCATCCAAACATAGCACTACTGTTGTATTTCACCCAAAGCATTTAATCTTTTAAAAGAGGATTTACTGATGAACTACAAGAAAGTGAAAATGAGAGAATATGGCTAATTGGAGCCAGCAAAGAAACACCATCACTAAGCAAATCAATAGCAGAATAGTCCCCGTTACGCACCATATAGAAGGAATCCCGAAAGGTGAGCTTACAAAACATTTCACTAGAACTGTGCTAGCTTTCACTGCAATTAACCAAATCAGCTTTATCCAATGGCCCATTTCCTTACACTGAGGGAACTGCCTCAATGACAACTATCTCTGCTAACAAAGCTAATGCGAAAGAATTGCATCCCATGTTTTGTAGATTCTACTACTGCTATTGTTACAACTGAGGTTAGCAACATAGTTCGGTAACCTGTACCCATTGGTCAATGTGGAAGGACCCACTGAAATTGCTGACAAGGATTCATCTTACTACCATCAGTGTTAGTCTGCACAGGCCCATTCAGAGGAGAAAATCAACTATGAAGCAGCCAATTGTATGGTAGAACACAGGACACATCTTCTATGAGTTTGAGCACTAACAAGAAAGCGAAGTTCCCATTGCACCGTCCCACACCCTCTTTCATCCCCAATTTCCAAATGATCAAGAAAAACTTGAGAATCTGGCCCACTCATTCCTTTTGGGTAGCCTACATATCAAGAATCAGAGAACAGAATCAATACATGCTTTATATTAACAAAGATCTGGGGCACTCAGATTACAGTTACTAGGTGTGCATGATACTACATCTTGAATAAAACTGGTATTAGTATGTGAAAACATCAGAGGAACGGCAGGGCCGATGTGGGACTAAGCCCAATATACAATAAGATAAAGGCACGAGATGACGTATGAACATAACAAGCTAACGAAAATAACGTAAAGACATGAGGCAACATATAAACATAACAACCTAACAAAAAATCATGGAGTTTGCATTCTTGACACTCACACCTTCCATAACCACAAATTTTTGGTCCTGAAAAGGCCTATTTACATTTTTCAGCCATTCCACTTTTGGCTCCATTAAACTTCATTCGATTTCTTTGAAGATGAAATATTTAAATGCTAGATGACCATTGAAATACCCTAGCTCTTTTTAATTCTCTCCTAATATTCAGTTTTTGAGGATTCTATATTTATCAAGATCCAGAATCCATAAACACCTATGAAATCATTAATCTATTCTGCTTTTTTGTTTCGCTAGATGGGAATGTCAAGTGCCTTGGATACGTTGTGTGGCCAGGCTTATGGAGCGAAACAATATCATATGCTTGGTATACATATGCAAAGGGCTATGTTTGTCCTTCTACTTGTATGCATCCCCCTTGCTTTCATCTGGGTTAACACAGGTCCAATTCTCTTGGCCGTTGGACAAAATCGAGAGATATCAATGGTAGCCGGAGAATATGCCCGTTGGATGACACCGTGCATTTTTGCTTACGGCCTCCTTCAGTGCTACATCAAATTCCTACAAACCCAGAACATTGTCTTTCCCATGATGATAACCACTGCAATTACTGCCTTATTCCATCTCTGTGTGTGTTGGATTCTGGTGTTCAAATCTGGCCTTGGTAGCAAAGGTGCTGCCTTGGCAAATTCCATCTCTTATTGGATCAATGTGATTCTGTTGGCTCTTTATGTTAAGTACTCTCCTGCCTGCAAGAAGACGTGGACTGGTTTATCAAAGGAGGCCTTGCATGATATCCTCAACTTTATAAGACTTGCTATTCCTTCAGCAATTATGGTTTGGTAAGTTACACTTCTCCTAAATAATTGTTATTGAAATATAACGTTTGGTGTTTCGCTTTCCTACAGCCTATCTTAAGAAAGCATAACACTTACAATATCTCTTGTTGAGAAGCCTATTCGTATTTCATTATTAACCTATTCGTATCTGTGAAATACTCCAATTTTGGAATGGAATGGATGGTTATGGGTGGTGTGGATTTTGGGAACTGCATTATGTAGGATCTCATAACTCGGCCATTCTACTCCAAACTGATTACCAGAGAATAACAAAGATTATTTGGGTTGGGAACGGGAGAGCCAAAATACCGCATGTTGTAATTCCGAAAATCAATGCTGCCACAAACACAAAGCAGAACTCATAACCACCCCTTCACTCGAAGTTTCCATTCCACTTGTGACCTGATTCTGGGTTAACATTCAAAAGAACCCTTAATAATTTATCATTCGGAATTGAGACAGCTTGGAATTCTGGTCATTTGAGATGTTGGTTCTCATGTCTGGTCTTCTTCCTAATCCAAAGCTAGAAACATCAGTGCTATCTATCAGGTACGGATTATTTCCATCTCTGCACTTTCCTTAGAATTTGTACAAGCCCCAAACTCTTTTTAAAATTAAAAGAAAAGCTAACTGCAAGCTACAAGAATCTAATGATAACAACAACACAGAGAATTTAAATCAAGCAGCAATACCATATGATGGTATTCAACAACTATCAAGTCTACTAGGCATATTTTCTACATGGTTTTGATATCTGGAAAGCCATTACTAATGATTGGCTCTCATCCATTCCACAGCCTTAACACATGTTCAATGCTCTTTATGATCCCATTTGGCCTTAGTGGTGCAGTCAGGTCAGTCGAGTTCGATGTAATGATCCTTTCCAGTGTTTTTTCTCTAGATTTTATTGTATTTTATATTGTCATGTTTCCCTTCTCAGCACAAGAGTGTCTAATGAATTGGGCGCTGGGCATCCGCAAGCTGCACGCTTAGCAGTAATTGTTGTGGTGGTCATGGCTGTTACCGTGGGTGTGGTAGTAGGATTAATCATGATTTTGGTGCGTGGCATTTGGGGCTACGCATATAGCAATGAACAAGAAGTCGTGAAGTACATGGCAATCATGATGCCCGTGCTTGCAACCTCTAACTTCTTGGATGGAATGCAGTCCGTGCTTTCCGGTATGAACTTCTTCTCAACCAGCTATTATCAACCTGCAGCGTCTGACCATTCGTACCCATTCATGCTGACACTGTATACATAGGACACATATAACACAATCCAAACCATTCAAATCATTCACAAGACTGTATATGGGTCATGTCTCCAAAATGGCAATCAAAACCTTCTATTAATGGATCTTTGTTTGTTGAAATTAAGTTCACCATCCAGTTTTTTGGGCACCAATTAGACAGTTAAATGATTCTTTATAGTGACCCATCCACAGTAGGTCCACTGTTTGAACAGTTTGGATTGGGATATATTTGTGAATTTTGTTTCAGCAGTAAGAAATTGGTATCTATTTGTCAAATTAGCTTTGAATTACATTCTCCATCTTATAGCATAAGCTCTTCCTAGCTTTGAATCAAGTTGAACTGAATCACGGATCAATAACATACAATTTGCCAAAATTAAAAATTTAGGTGCTTGTCGAGGATGTGGATGGCAGAAGCTTGGTGCTTTTGTTAATCTAGGTGCTTATTACATTGTGGGAATCCCTTCTGCTATTCTCTTGGCCTTCATCTTACATGTTGGAGGAAAGGTTGGTTGGTCATGTTCTTGATTTGTATTGTTGGTGAGAGATTGTGTTTATCCTTAATGCTCAAAATGTTCCAAGCAGGGTCTTTGGATGGGGATTGTATGCGGGCTTTTTGTACAAGTGTTGTCGCTTGGAACCATAACTCTCTGCACTAATTGGGAGAAAGAGGTAAGCAACTTCCTTTCTACTTGAGCTGGACAGCTTCAAATTAGTTTGTTTTTGAGGATATGATACGAGTACATGATTCTGGATTAGTCTTCATAAATTAGGGTGAGTTTGGAAGTTGCCATACTTGCATTGAGAAGAATGGTTATTGTCCTCAATTAATCTATTTGCCACATTGAGCTCTTGGGCTGGTTTGATGAACTTTCTCCATTCTGGTCAATGTGGTATGGTGTTTCAACACTTCCCAAACAAATTCCAGTAGCTATTAAAGATCAGCCCCATTCCAAAAGCTAACTAAAAGAATATAAGCTTAGCTACAGAATGTTGTGGTAGACTGGTGAAGGAATCAGATACATGGGTGTCAAGGACCCTGATGTAGGACGCATGATCTAGGCTAGATATGATGTTAGGAAATTATAGACGGATTGAAGAGCAATTCAAAGTATAAGATATACTAACCTCCCACAAATGTAAGAAATCAAATAAACAACAAAAATCATATTTCAATCTAAATCAGAATCTCACAATAAACTAAATCATATAAAACATGAAATTTCAAAGGATCAATGGAAGGCAATATTTTGGCAATAAACAATCTCACAAATTTCCCTATGATTTTGGCCAGCGGGATCTGACTGCCAATCTACACATGCACTAATGCAGGATTAGGGCCAACCCTTAGATGCGCCATGCTTTGAAATTACCATCATCATTATCTAAGCCTTTTTCCCAACTGGTTGGGGTCAGCATGTCATGAAATTACCCAGGCCCTAAAATTAAGCATGTCCATTCATCATGTGGGCCATCCTTCAAATAAAAAATCATCACACAGGCCTTAATTTAAGAGAAATCTGAGTTCCCAACAGGCGCAGTTAACTACAGTAGCACATGTGGGGCAAAAGTGAAGGGAGAAAATGGTTTTGGGTGTCACCAAAGTAGGCCCTAATGTTCTCAGACCTTAAATCAGGCATTTCTTTTTAGCTCAAATACAGAACTCAACTTTTCATGGTAGAAGTTCATTTCAATTTGCATTTAGTATTCCTACAGTGTTAAAGCTGCTTCAAGAACTAAAGCTTTTCAAGCTTGACCAAATAAAGAAATACTAGTCTTTTCCCATTTCACTATTAGCACTTAGTCTGCTATCTGTTTTCCATCAAGAAGTACATGGAGTATCTCACAACTTAGCAAAAAAAAAAACCAAAGATGTTTTAGGTTGGTTGACTCATTGAGTTCTCATTGAAATAGGATCTATAGAATGTCGGCATTCGCTGGAACTCTACCTTTCTGATTAGAAATGAGCCCTTCACCTTTCCTTCACTTTCAAGCCTCCTTGCATTGAGGCGTTCTTTCTACCATCAGCTTATGCTTACTTATCTACTAGTACTTTTTGACTTGTGAAAAATGGAAATAGAAAATATGTCATTTAATACTAACTATTCATTTCAATTCAACTTCTTCCTAGTGTACATGCAATTTTTCATAACTTAAACACCGTTTCTTCTCTTTTCAGGCAAGTAAAGCTAAGGATAGAGTTCTGAATTCAAGCCTCCCAGTGGATATGGCATCTTAAAACTGACCTCTTATCATCTTTCCAGTAAACATTCTTCACAGAAATCAAGGGAAAGCCAGTTATAGTTGGATCATTGTATCTTGTAAGAGAAATCTTTGATCATGTGGCACTGTAATGCATCGGACACATGCATAGAGATACAACACATGGCATATACATACCCAACCTTAAATATCAAATCATTAACCCAAATACAAATGGATCATCATCATTGGAGCCTTGTCAGGTCATTCCAAGTCGGCTTTGCAAACCTCATTTCACCAACCATACCCTATTTTTGGTGATTGAAGAAGACTTGAAATAGACCTGGCTAGAGATGGATTGCAGCCCAAAACTAATATCCATTAATAGAGTTCAAGGGATACAGTAATACATCTAAGAAATTATTCCATCTGATGTATTCCTTCCTTGATCTAGGAATGGAGGCCCGAACTAAATGTCTTGTCCAAGCCAATGAACTTACTCCACAGAGTACTGACGGATGATGATTGAGACGAGATTGACAAATGATTATTGAGATGAGATTCGGCATTTTTGAACCATTAAAGGTTCTAAAGTCCCAGTAAGCAACAACAATACATGTACAAGGTTTGATAAGCCCACATGTGATGCAGGGAGGGATGTGATGAGGTCGATCACTGTCTTCCCCAGGAGATATCTACTCTGAATCCATGGAGTTCTCTGGACTCACAAAGCTTCCTCGAATCCACGAGGGATAAAAGTAGAAATAATTTCTAATAAATTCGAAATAAATTGATTGATGATAAAAATGAAATTACAATCTTTTAAATAATGGGCTCTGACATAGGACGAAGTTTTAGACTCAAATACCCTAAAAACGTGACTTACTATAAATAATAAACTCACTATAAACGACATCCATTCTTACTAGACTTCATGGTTTTGGGCCAAAAATAGTAAGTGTCAAATTTGGCTCAACCACGTTATTCTTCTAATTTTTCTAAGCCCTTTCATGTTGGGCATGACTTCCACAACTCAAAAGGATCAAAAGTTATCCTTGAACTAAAACTTACTATTTATAGTAAAAATGAAAATAAATTGTACTTCCAACCGTTGATTTCATGGAATCTTACAAATCCAGCATGGGAAACCCAGCATAGTGGGGTTTGTTGGCTAAAGTAGCTTCTCCCATTCCAAAACCATATATGATATGTCGAAAAACTCATTCCAGTTTGCAAGATATGACTGCTTTAAGGTTCTGATGGTCCGAATCATTTTTGCCTCCGATCAGGCCTTCTCTGGTCCATCTTTGTCATGTAAGTGTCTGTGGCCTGCTCTACATCAACATGGATGCAGAGCCTGCCCATCTACACCATCTACACACTAGTGTACACGCCAATGTGACAACACTCACGAAGTCCGAGCTCTCCTCCAGGTGGGCCACACTGATTAGATTTCCTGGCTCGAATATCAGACCATTTCACTACTCAGCTGGGCTGCAATGTACAAAACCAACAGACAACTAAAACATTTTTTTTCTCGTCATCCTTTGGTTTCGTGCATTTTGGGCCACACCAGAAGATCTATGCAATGTGGCCCACCTGATGGAAAGCTTGGATCTTGTCATATTGGCAAGTCATATTTTCATCAGGTGGGACCCATCATGAACATGCCCAGTCCAAAATCAGGAAGGTCCACAAATCAGTTAGTGTTATATCATATATGTGTATGATAAAAATAAATAGAAGAGAACATTCATGGCCCACTTGATGACTGTCCAGCTTGATTTTTACCTACTGGATATTCATGGCAGGTCCCACTAATCAGAGAGATGAAGTGTATATGTGAGATCCAATCTGGGCATGTTCATGGCAGGTCCCACCAATTGAAATTTACCAAAATCCTGAACATCTGTAATCAGAGCCGCTCACAAGTGGTACCATGCCAACCTACCCAAGCTGGCCACCACTCATCAGGTGGTTTGGTTTTACCAAGTCTTAATCGAGTGTTGCTGACTTGGCATGGAGTGAGGTTCAGAAAAACCAAACAAAAACTGTTAGGCTGTGAGGCTATGATTGGTCTAGCACAGCAAAAGACTGCAACCGGCTATTGAGTAGTGGGTTTTGATCAAACCCAGCCATTGGGTGGCGCGTTTGATCAAAATCAACTAAGTGGTGGCCCTTTTAAAAAAAAAAATTTAATAATAATAAAAACCGGTCTCCCAGTAGCCATGAAATCAAAACCAGCTACTTAATGGTAGGTATAGGTGGGCATCGAGTTGAGTTGGACCGGATTGGGTCCAATTCGACTCGATCCGATTTTTCAAGAACCTGACCCGAACTCGATCCGATTTAGGACCAAGTCTAGCAGGGCTGACTTGATCCGATCTGAATCCTTGCTGGCCTGACCCGAACTGAGTCCGACTCGATCTGGGGAACCGAGTCCGACATGGTCTGGGAAAGGAGGAGAGAGAGGGAGAGAGAAGAGGAGACAAAGAAGGAGATGTGGGAAACCGAGAGAGAAAGAAGGAGAGAAGGAAGGAGAGTAGGGAAATCGGGAGAGAAAGAGGAAGAGAAAGGAGGAGAGATGGGTGGGTGCGGTGCCACCTTCGGATAGAGAAAGAGGAGTTAGGGTTTGTTTGGATTTCAAATCGGATTAGTCCGAATTGACCACGATCCGAACTCGATACGATGTACGATCGGATCTGAGTGGTCCTACTCGATCCGCACCAATCCAAGCCTTCGGTTCGATTCAGATTGGGTCGGATCCACCAGATCGGGTCGAATTCACCGGATCAGGTCAGATTCTGCTCAGCTCTAATTGTAGGTTTTGAGCAGTCTAACATGTGTGGCCTAATTTGGCTCCACAGTTGTCCGTCTGGTGTATTTATAGTCATGTAAACAATCTCATCAGGGTCTATGTGAAGTCAATAGTCAAATTTTAGCCATTATCTGATAGTGGGGCGTCTACATATCCCAAAGAGAAATTTACCATTGTAGACACTACCTTTTATGAATCATCCGAAACTTAACTTACCAACTTAGACCTTGCACATACGGACAACAATTTTGAAGATGAAAATACCCCTCCTTTTCACTGACAGTGCTTTCACTCCCTTTCCTCACTCCATTTCCACTAAGAAAGAGATAAAAAACCCTTTTCTCCGGCACGAAAATCCCTCCATTGGATCGCGCCATCCTCTCCATACATCAACATTTTCTCATCTCCTGAAAATGGCCGGTCCACTGAAGAAAGCACGCACGACAGGTATATTTTAATATATTGCCTGTTGGATGAAGCTTGCATCTGCGTTGTTGGTTCATCTATGTATAAATTATCCGATGAACATGATGGATTACAAATAAAATATCATTATGAAGCGTAGCAAGCTTTCTACGGTTGAATCATTGTTTCCTTTCGTATGATCCGCCTGATATTTGGATATGCTACGATATTGGGCTCAAACCCTTAATATAGATGGAAAAATGGATGAATGTCGTGGATAATCCACATACATTCAAGGTGGGCCCAAATCAGTTAACTTAGTACGCTCTTATCGTGCTGATCAAACTAATTTCAAATTTCAAGAGTTCTTGGTCTATTTGACCTACTTCTCGACAATATGCTCGAGTTGTCGCCGACATTTCCGGTTCATGATTGGTTGAATTCCCTGAGTAATTCACGAATTTGACAGACAAATGATAAAGATATGACTGGGAACATCCACACATTCATGTGATGTTACGGAAAATCTATGAACCACCTTGTCATTTTCAATAATTGCTTGGTTAACTTCACCGAAGTACTCATTGAATTTCATGTGAAGCTCGTTCAATTATATGTTAGGCTAGTTCAATTTCATTTCAAGTTCAGTGAAATTCATGGTACCCCCAATGAATTTCATGTTAGCATCGCTGAATTTCAAGTTAGCGTCGCTGAATTTCATGTTTGCGCTGCTCAATTTCTAGGTTACGAAGCACAAATTTTAGTTTTCCTCGCTTAATGTTAAGTTTGCCCCGCTCAATTTCCATTTTGCCCCGTTCAATTTCTAGGTTTCCCCGCTGAATTTCCAATTTGCCCTGTTCAAATTCTAGGCTACCTTGCTCAATTTCAAGTTTGCCCTGTTGAATTTTCAGTTTCTCCCGCTGAATTTTCAGTTTCTCCTGTTGAATTTCCAGTTTGCCTTGCTCAATTTCCAGTTTGCCTCACTCAATTTCAAGTTTGCCCCGCTGAATTTTCAGTTTGCCCCGCTCAATTTCAAGTTTGGCCTGCTCAATTTCCAGTTTGCCCCGCTCAATTTTAAGTTTGCCCTGCTCAATTTCTAGGTTGCCCCACTCAATTTATAGGTCGCCTCACTCATTTTCTAGTTTTCCTCGCTCATTTTGATAGTTTACCTCGCTCATTGATATTCAAAATAAACGTCTCCATCCCACATTATCTTCCACTTAATTCCAGGTGTTCTTTTTCCAAATCTCTCTAACTCTAAGTCTGCTATGGCGCCGTTAGGCAATAGAATTCGGAACTTGAACACTTCCTCTCCCACTCATCCAAGGATTCTACTTTACCTCACTCTATTTTCAGTTTCCCCTGCTGAATTTCATGTTTGCCCCGCTCGAATTTCAGTTTTCCCTGCTGAATTTCATGTTTGTCCCGCTGAATTTCAAGTTTGCCCCACTCAATTTCTAGTTCACCCCGCTCAATTTCAAGTTTGTGTAGGACCATCCATCTATATGATCTTACAATAATTGTAGAAGAATAAAGGACTAGACCTAATAAATGGTCGGGATACATGATGTGGATATCAACAAATAAAAATACAACTATGTGCACGAAAGGATTCCAAACACATCTATGTGCATGAATATAAATACAACTAGGTGCAATCTTATGAAGGACACAAACCTGACCTTACTAACTTAGACTTTGCACATATGGTCAGAGCAGTTAAGGATGAAAATACCCCTACTCTTCACTGCGGTTGCTTTCACTGCCTTTAACGAAAAATCCACGCACTCCATTTTCAAATTAAAATACTTGCCTTTCACTCCCTTGCAACGAAAAACCCACGTACGCACGTATTTCTTCTCATTTTCCTTACTGGAATCTCCATTTATCATCTACATATTATCATTCTACATTTGTCATTTTCCATCTTGGCTAGGGTTACGTGAAATCCTACAAACTAGTTGCATCTGCAATCCTTGAAAAGGTTAAAAATATTCCCTCACTCCAAAAACACCTTTTTTCAACTTGCATTTGACCAGTAATATGGTAGTCGGATGTATATATCTTCAAAAAAACGCTAACCTCGTATAATTAAATTGCATACGAAGTTCGGTCAATTCCACGTTAGGATCGATGAATTTCATGGGGGAGTTATTTGATGTTAGCTAAGGTCAATTTATTACAAGTTGATGTGCATGTGTTAGGCTTAGTCAATTTCATGTGTTAGGCTTAGTTAATTTTATGCGTTGATTGGTCAAATTCATGTGAAACTTGCTCAATTCCATGTTAGGGCTCACTCGATTTCATGCTAGGCACGCTCAATTTCATTTTTACCCTACTCAATTTCATGCTAAGATTGCTCAATTTAATGTTTGCACAGCTTAATTTCATGGCAGGTAAGGTCAATTTAATGTTTGCCTCGACAAATTTCATGCAAGGCTCACTCAATTTAATGTTTGCCCAGCTCAATATCATGTTATGCTCGGTCGATTTAATGTTTGCCCATCTTATTATCATGCTATGCTCGCTCGATTTAATATTTGCCCATCTCAATATCATGTTATGCTCGGTCGATTTAATGTTTGCCCATCTCAATATCATGCTATGCTCGCTCGATTTAATGTTTGCCCAACTCAATACCATGATATGCTCACTTGATTTAATGTTATCCCATCTCATTTTGTGCTATGCACGCTCGATTTTTAGTTTGCATCGCTTAATTTCATGTTTGCCTCACTCAATTTCATGTATGCCTTATTCAATTTCCTATTTGCTTACATAGCTGAATTTATAGTTTGCCCGCTCAATTTTCAGTTTGCCCTGTTCAATTTCTAGCTTGCCCCGATCAATTTCTAGTTTGCCCCGCTAATTTTTCGGTTTACCCCACTGAATTTTCTAGTTTGCCCCGCTCAATTTCTAGTTTGCCCTGCTGAATTTTTAGTTTGCCCCACTCAATTTTCTAGTTTGCTCCGCTCAATTTCTAATTTGTTTCGCTAAATTTTTAGTTTGCCCCACTCAATTTTTTAGTTTGCTTCGCTCAATTTCTAGTTTGTCCCGCTCAATTTTCAGTTTGCCCCACTTAATTTTTTAGTTTGGCCTGCTCAATTTCTAGTTAGCCCCCGCTCAATTTTCAGTTTGTCCTACTCAATTTTCTATTTTGCCCCGCTCAATTTCTAGTTTGCTTTGCTGAATTTTCAGTTTGCCCCGTTGAATTTCTAGTTTGCCCCGCTCAATTTCTAGTTTACCCCGCTCAATTTCTAGTTTGCACACTGAATTTTCAGTTTGCCCCACTTAATTTTCTAGTTTGCCTCGCTCAATTTTCATGCTTTCATCGCTTAGTTTCTAGTTTGCCCAGCTAAATTTTCATACTTCCCTTGATCAATTTCTACTTTGCGTTGCTCAAGTTTCATGCTTACCTCGCTTAATGTTATGATAGATAGCATTGCTGAATTTAACGAGCACCACATGAAATCATTCGTATCTTTGAAGGCCTAATCCGTATAAGCGCTGGTTGTTTATTTGAAATTTTAACGCGTAGCTTACTCTTTATTTCCTTATGTTCTGTATCATCCTCATCTATAATAGAAAGTGAGTTCTCGGTCCTTCATTATTTAATCGAGTTTTGTCTTATGGCAAGCTGTTGAGGGTCAAATATTGCATATTAGACCCCAGTTATTGCTTAGATTTACGAACATGATACGGTTAATGGCCCGCTTTAATCATATTTGTGATGCAGAGTGTAGTTACGAGCATGGACTGAAAAGGAAGCTTAAAGCATGGATTTAACGCTCTGATGACACTAAAGGCAAGAGACGGACTCCAGGGGACCAAGATCGACGGAATTACATGCCAGGGATCCGCGAAAATCGAGAAACTGAAGCTCAAGCGGCCTGAAAGTCAGCCAGAATGCAAGATCTCAGGGTTCCCACCATTCATTCAGCTCAAAACTTCATACATGGCCAAGGGCCCACAAATTAACCGTACATGTCGAATTTCAACCCTTAGATCCCTCTGAAAGTGGCCCTATGGACAGATCAGCCCACAATACATTGATCTGGGGCCCACCTGATATTTGGATATGCGTCAATTTTCGTCTCAACCACTAAAATTAAATGGAGAATTGAATGGATGGTGTAGATGGCGCAAAGAACATCCCAGAAGACCGCACTTAATATGGAGGGCGTATATCACACGGCACAGCCGATGTGCACCGAATTAGGTCAGAGCGGTCAAAGACCGTCGACCGAGCATTCCCTCTCAACGTCAAATCCCCTCCTGCGAAAGAAGAATAAGGACATGCGATTTTTCTTTGTGGGCCACCATCGTAATTCTACGGTCCAATCCGGACCGTCCATTGGACTCCCACAGGTACACTAATCAAGGCCTAGGTAGAAAAATTCCAAGAAACAAATAGGATCGGATTTCATCCGTTCAAACGCAAGATAGACGGCAGTGAGAGAGATATTCCGTACCACTACAGATCCGATCCAAAACCATCCATATACGACCAGTTTTTCTAGGTGAGCTCAGTGGACGGAGTGGATTTCTTGTCCAACTTCAATCATGGACCCCACCAATCAATCAGCACAGGCAGACACTACGCAAACTCGATTTTGCATACAGAACTGACGCTCCAGGTGGGCCATCAAGACTGACTGTCGAGGAAATCCAAACCATTCAACTTCTCGGCAATTCAAAACCTACCAAATAGGAGTAGACGTCGCACGTTAAGGATCATGGTTGCATGTGCAAACAAAACTGAAAAATTGTTGTTTTTCTCGGCTGCATAAAACGTCTCCAACTGCGAAACAGAGTCGGTTTTGTAAAACCGACTTGCTTGCTGCGCAAACAGCCCAGCCGACCTACATCGGGTTATAAAAGGAGAGAGAGAGGTATGGAGAGGGTATTGCAGGACGTGAGGAAGCAAAGGCAGAGTGAGAAAGAGCGTGGAGCAGTGCATCTTCACAGAGTCTTTTTCCTTTCTTAAATTGTTTTTTTTTTAAATCTTCCTTAAGGAGATCTTTAGTTCAATCATGGTTGTGATTGGCTAAACCTCTTAGCTAGGGCTAAGAGGTGAAGCTTGTAGCGTGATGGGAGAATTTATGCGTGTGCCTTTTATTTAGATTGAATGGACTTTGATTTAATTTTATTATGGGAATATTTTTAGTTTTTAATGGTCTGTTGTGACTGAAATTACAATGAGTCTGCGATGGCTTTGAGTATTTCTTTTTCCTTATTTTGATTATGACGTCAGGAAGCCCTATTGTTCGCCATCGTCCCCTGGGCATGGTTGGATGTCGGTACCCTTTCTAACCTTCATAGCATGTTGATTGGTTGGTAATTAGTTTAATTCTGTTGTTTGCTTTGTCTCTTGGACATGGTTTGGTGATGGAATCCATTCTAATTCATATACCTTTTATCTCTTTAAAATTATATCAGAGGAAGTTCAGTTTAATTTTCATGATTTTTGAAGCAGGCATAAGATCTCCCTGATCCCTACAAGTGGATCCTCTAAATCCCTAGTTTCTTATCTCTAATTTTTCTTAAATTTTACATAATTATTTCACAATTATTCTCTAAATTTCATTCGATTTAGATTTCATCTTAGGCTAATTCTATTTCTACCTAGTTTCAGGTAACGTAAAAGTATCAGTCCCTTGGGATTCAACCTCGGTCTCACCGAGTTTATTACTACATCACAACCCTATACTTGGGGAGTGAACACAAGCTTCCATTGTTTAACGATTCATTGATAATATATCATTGTACTGGTTTTTAGATAATGGTGCATTACTCATTACTCATACTGCTCTTCATTCTACACGGCGCAAAATTACCTAACCACATATAGCCAATTGGTGTACTCAGTACGTGACAAGAGCGAATGAAAAATTTCAGCGGACTTTAAGGAGTATTGTGTGCAGATTAAACCCCAAAGATAGAGGAGGTCATCTGGAAGACCAAAAAAGCTTAGAATTCTCTCGCGTGGAGAGGAACAGAAAATAGTAAAGTGCGGGCGATGTAAACAGACAGGGCATAATCGTCGGAAGTGTAAGTTCCCTATACCCGATGAATAATACACTTTGTAATTTATAGAGTGTTTTGTATGATACATGCTTTGTAATTAATTTTGGTGGATGATGAAATCAACTTTCTGAATTACAATATACATAGTGTTATTTCAATTTGCTCCGCTCAAATTTCAGTTTGCCCCGCTCAATTTTCAGTTTGCCCCGCTCAATTTCTAACTTGCCCCGCCGAATTTGTAGTTTGTCCCACTCAATTTTCAGTTTGCCCCGCTCAATTTCTAGTTTGCCCTGCTCAATTTCTAGTTTATTCCGCTCAATTTTCAGACTGCCCCACTGAATTTCTAGTTTGCTCCGCTAAAGTATAAGATGTTTTAAGCTTTGTTTTTCTTTAATGAGGTTATTGACTCGGTTTCCTATACATGAACATGTACCATAGTAGTTGGGACGAAAGATTAAAGCAAATGTCATGTATGTAAATTCCTAACGAAACAGCTAGTAACATGTTAGTTATATAAGAATATTATCTCGTGCTTGTTGCTTAAATGTATAGCAAGCCTGGTTTCTAAAATACAAAATTCAAAACAGTTAGAAACGAATAAAGTGTAGGGTGTTAACTTCCTATTGCCAACACATATGTATATTCAGACATATACATAATCATCTGATACTTAGACAAAAGCAGTTGTCACGTATGTAAAGTCTTAACGAAACAGCTAGCAACATGTTAGTTATATAAGTATACTTTCTCGTGCTTGTTGCTTAAACTGTAGGGTGCTAACTTGCTATTACCAACTAGTGTAGGGTGCTTAAACTGTGGGGTGCAACTAATGCACTCATATTTTATTATACAAGAATGTACAGGTTCTGTATAGTGCAAACTATGCTAAGTAAAGAAACTTGCCTCGTTGAAATGCAAATTTGCTTCCTTAAATTGGATATTTGCCTCAATCAATTTCATGTTTGCCTCGCTCAATTTTAGTTGAGGTTTTTTCCATTTTATCTGAAGCTCGCTCAAATTTATCAAGTGCTTGATTGTTTAGTTTATGTGTTTATGTCTTATTTCATCTAAATTTCGTATTTGCCTCACTTAATTTCATGTTTGCCTAGCTCATTTTCATGTTTGCCCCGCTAAACTTCAAGTTTAGCCCGCTAAATTTCACGTTTGCACTACTAAATTTCATGTTTGCCCCGCCAAAATTCAAGTTTGCCCCAATGAATTTTAAGTTTACCCCGCTCAATTTCATGTTTGCCGCGCTCAATTTCATGTTTGCCTCGCTTAATTTGTAGTTTGTTTCGCTCAATTCTTAGGTTACCTCGCTGAATTCCTAGGTTGCCTCATTGAATTTCTAGGTTGCCTCGCTGAATTTGTAGTTTGTCTCGCTTAATTCCTAGGTTGCCTCGCTTAATTCCTAGGTTCCCTCGCTAAAATTCTAGATTGTCTCACTCAATTTGTAGTTTGATCGCTCAATTCTTAGGTTGTCTCGCTCAATTTGTAGTTTGTCTCGCTGAATTTTTATGTTGCCTCGCTCAATACCTAGGTTGCCTTGCTGAATTTCTAGGTTCCCTCGCTAAATTTCTAGGTTGTCTTGCTTAATTCCTAGGTTACCTCGCTCAATTCCTAGTTTGCCTCGCTGAATTTCTACATTGCCTCACTCAATTTGTAATTTGCCTCGTTCAATTCAAGGTTCCCTTGCCCAAATCCTAGGTTCCCTCGCTTAATTTTTACATTGTCTCACTTAAGTCCTAGGTTGCCTCACTCAATTCCAAAAGGCATTCCAAAGTTAAAGTAATAATCACTATTCACTAAGACAGGTTTTTATCATATAGCCAAATCTTTCTGACAGCACAATTGAGTTTGCAGAAAAAAGAATTCAGAATATTGGCAAGACAACCATACATTCTTATTTTGAAGCTAATCCAAATGGTAACACATCAGGCATTTTCTCAAATACAAGAGGTTCTCACGAGTTGAATTCTTTTATATGTAAAATCAGGCAATAAAAGCCATCTTCAAATGAAAGTTAGTGCCTTAATATCTTGTGAGCCATGAAAATGAAGATTATTCGACTGTTCTGTAAAGCCAACAACACTATCTCATCTTAAATAATTGTATTTTTTATTTTATTTATTATTATCTTTACCTTCTTTCCATTAGGCCATGTTTGGAAACCATGAATTCAGTGCCAAAAAGCAAAAAAAAAAAAAAAAAAGATTTCATTTGATGTGACTATTTCTTTTGATTGGATAGCAAAAAAAATGTTGGACGGTACCTATGGCTATGGTTATAATCCATAACCATAGGGGGGCCGCCAAATTGGCATGGCACTGCCAGACAAGCTAGCAAGTGGCAGGGGGGCCAATAGTTTGGCGAGTCCACCCTAATTGAGGTTTATTTTCAGGGGGAGGTTGGCAGACTGGCTTATGGTGTGTATAGCTACAGTTATAATCCGTAGCTATAAGCCTCCTTTAAAGAATAAAAATATATATATATATATTTTTTTTTATTTTTTTATTTTTTCGTCCTATACTTGTAAAGTCTAAGTTGGTAAGGTAAAGTTTGTATCCTTCATAAAAACAGCTGGATAAAAGGTATCGTCTACAGCGTAAATTTCTCTATCCTAAATATTAAAGTAGAAAAAATAAAAAATAAAAAAAAATCTCAAGTAAACCACAACAAGCGAACAAAATGATCATTGAACATCTGCTGTTAAAAATTTCAAGGTCCATCGTAAAGTTTATTTTCCATCCAACCAGTTGACAAAGTCAGGCAAACCTGGATGAGGGAAAAACACAAATATCAGTTTGATCCAAAACTTTCGTGGCCCACAGGAAGTTTTTTATTGTCAATGACCATTATTTCTTGTGGTGTGGTCCACTTGAGATCTGGATCTAATTCATTTTTGAGATCATGGAGTCGGGAAAACTGATGGACGGAATGCATATGTAACACTTGCGTAAAGGTGGGCCCCAAAAGCATTAAATCCCATTTCTTTCTTTGGTGCAGTTAACTTGAGATCTGCCTCATTTCTGGTTCACACCTTAAAATTGTCTCGTCAAGTGGATGGACGGTGTGGATATAAAACATGCATCATGGTGGGGCCTACAAAACTTGGTGACGTCGACACACAACGCAATCCTCTTCCAAACAGCGCACTTACTGTGGGCCACACGTGATGAATGCACGGATTTTCTCTTATTAAAGTATTCCCGTCGGTGTGGTGCTGGCTCTTTCTTGATCATTCAAAAGACGCCCAAACGATGGACTGAATTGCCTACAGCACACTGTTTTTTTCAGAGCATAAAACACTCATTCTATGTGGGCTCCACCATGCAGTATATATACAATCCACTCCGTCCGTCAGATGAGAAGAAATATTTTCGTCGCATATAAATAATATAAAGAGTATTAAAGACATATAAACGCCACACCAATTGGAACAATATAAAATTGCTACCACAACCAATAAGTTCACAAGGTGTGGCCCTCCTGAGATTTTAATCGATCTCATATTTCACATGTTCCCTTATTACTGGTGAATACACCTGATTAACGGGTTTGATGAAATATATACACCATCACCTATGGTTAGCATCCCATCTCCATTGTTCCATATGGTATGACTCATCTTAACCGTGGATCTCTCTGATTTTTTCCATGGCCGCATAATCTAGAGGATAGAGCCTGATGGACGGAATGGATTTTTAAAATATACAATATGGTGGGCGCCACGGGCCTGGGTTTTCACGCGGGTATTGCAGAGGCTTCCGGACCAAATGACTGATGGCGTCCGTTATATATATATAGCGAGAGGGAGAGACAGAGTGAGTCATGCTCCCCTGCGCACCTACGCATGTGCGCACCTTTGCACATGTGTCATGGGTGTCTAATCTGAATGGTCCATGTGATGCGGAATCTCATGAAACCCCCGATGACAAATTTTCACTCTGATCTAAGATTCTCGTGGGCCATAGCAAAGAGAAATACAAATCAAGGGAGGAAATTGTTTTCATTTTTCATGGCCCATCAAAGTTTTAGATCAAAGTAAAAATTGGCCTCCACAGGTTTCACGAGGTGCTGCTTCACATGAACGGTTCAGATTTTGGATCCACATCACGTATGATGGGTTCTCAAAAAAGTTCGTACGTTATACGTACGAACTGATATATGCGCTCGACCTCAAGAGTCCGTCACATGAGGTCGAGCTGTGTGGGCCCCACCGTGATGCATTTTGAACATCTACCCCATCATTCAGATGCACCATTCCATCGTAGGCCTAGGTCTCAAAAATCAAGTCAATTCATGACTTGTGTGGGACACACCACATACAGAAGTGGGGAGAGGCCATGCACCATTAAAACATTCATAATCAGTTTTTTGGACCCACCGACATGTGGTTTGCAAATCTAACCCATCCATTATGTGTGTCCCACTTGTATGAGGGTTTAGACCAAGTTTCAGCAGCATTCAAAACTCAAGTGGGCCCCACCAAGTGCTTTTATATGTTTTTGGCATGTCTTCACATGATTTTAGATGGTATGGCCCACCTGAGTTTTGTATACGGATGATTTTTGGGATATCCTATAATTTAGAGGGGACCCATCAAATGCACGATGTTGATGGTCAACACGCATTACGATGAGGCCCACACAGCTCAACCTCATGGGAGCTCGTCATGAGGTTGAGCCGCATAGTACCTTTTCCATATATATATATATATACATGAAAAAAGTTCTAGAAACTTCCCATGAAATTGAGTTGTGTGGGCCCATCATAAAGAATGTTGAACATCAATAATGTGCATTTGATGGGTCTTCTTTAAATTATGGGATATCCCAAAAGCAACCGTATACAGAACTCAGGTGGGCCATACCATCTAAAATCATGTGAAGACATACCTAAAACATACAAAAGCATTTGGTGGGGTTCACATGAAATTTTGATGTACATGAAACATGGTCTAACTCATTATCCAAGTGAGATACACATAGTAGATGGGCTGAATTTGTGAATCACATCTCAGTTGTCCTAACAAATGATTATGAATTTTTTAATGGAGGATAACCGTCTCAACTTTTGCATGTGGTGTAGCCTACAAAATCATAGATTGACTTACTTTTTAAGCCCTAGCCCACCATGGAATGTTACATCTTACTGATGGGGTAGATGTTCGACACGCACCACGGTGGGCCCACGCAGTTTCACCTCACGGGAAGTTCCCATGAGCTCGAGTAGCATTTACAGTGGTAATTTTCTCGCGTGTGTGTATATATACACACATAGAGAGAGAGAGAGAGGAAATACACTATACCCTGCGAGAATATGGCATAAAACAGGTATTTGTAACTTGGAATTCCTTCACCTAAATCCGAACCGTCCAAGGCATGGGACCCACCATGCGTGAAAATATTAAAAAACATACGTTGCTATGAAGGTACTCGCCATCTGAAATGAGCACATTGACTGTTTAAATCCTTTACCATTCGTTTATTTAGAATACGATTTTTTATATCCACAAGATGTAGGAATTAGCACCATTTAAAGAAAAGATCAGTATTTTAACGGAGTAGATGGAGGTAAATATGTTCCATACGTACAGTTATACTACACGTGTACAATACGTAACATGGTCCGGCATAGTAGGATAGGAGTCGCCTTATTTCTTGCAAGTCTGTTACGCAGGAGTACATTTATAAACAGATCTCCCTCTTCCACTTCCCTCTTCCGCAAGCCATTCCGCAAAAGAGAGTGAGAGAGAGAGAGAGAGAGAGAGAGAGAGAGAGAGATTTTTCCTTTTCCACAAGCGATTCCGCAAACGCGAGAGAGAGAAAGAAAGATAAAGTAGGCATTTGTCTTCCTTTCCCTTCTTCTGCAAGCGAAGAGAGGGAGAGAGAGAGAGAGAGAGAGAGAGATTTTTCCTTTTCCACAAGCGATTCCGCAAACGCGAGAGAGAGAAAGAAAGATAAAGTAGGTATTCGTCTTCCTTTCCCTTCTTCTGCAAGCGAAGAGAGAGAGAGAAAGAGAGAGAGAGAGAGAGAGAGAGAGAGAGAGATGGTGCTATGGGAGATAACGTTGGGAACTGCATACTTCTTGGGATTGAAACGAACATACAGGTTGGCTCTCAAACTCCAACGACGCCTCGTCGGCCCTAATCACCCCAAGATCCGTCTCTTCCTTCACAGGTCTCTCTCTCTCTCTCTCAATCTTATACTGCTTCTTTCGATCTTAATATCTTTGAAGGTTTGAGATGTGAACTTTTTTTTAAAAAGTTTCATAAGATGTTCTTTATGATTCTTCGACACCGTAAATAGGAATATTATAAATCTAATTTAATTTCTTCGTCTTTACAAAAGAAAAATAATAAATAATAAATAATAATCAAAGGAAAGGAATGATGAGCGAATGACCGGAATTGAGCCCACGCATGGTGGATTCACAATACGCTGCCTTGATCCATTGGCTACATCCACCCCTCCCTTCTATATACAGGATTCAATTTCCACCATTCAGATGAGAACATTTTTTTTTAAAGTTTCATAATCATAAGACGTTCTTTATTTATTCATAGCAAGAAAGGTGAAAAGGGTAAGAGAGATTATTATAGATATAGGAATCTTTTTGCATTTGTAAATAAATCCAATCACAGAAGCCAGCTCTTGAATTTCGAATGAAACATGTATTCCTATTAAGAAATCGTGTATGGTGTTGTCTTCAATCCCAGGAAATGCAATGGAATTGGCTATCCTCTGGAAGAGGGATTGGCGAGGTGAATTATGGGCATACATGTTTGAGATCAGAATCAGGCATTGGTTGGCCTGACCATGAACATGACCCAAGTTGTAAACTTATACAAGGGAAATATACTGTTGGAATATCATGTTTGGGTTACTTTCTTTTTCTTTTTCTTTTTTGCTTTTTTTTTTTTTTTTGATGACGACAGGGTGTCCTTTCTCCCTTTTGAGGCGAGACTATTCCCTGCGGATGCATGCAATCACCCACCAACCATGTGCGTCGGGTAATCCATGATGGGTTGTTTCATGTTTGGGTTACTCTTTGATCCCAAGAAATGGGGATTCGCAGGAGGAGAGATTGCAGAGGTGAATCACTCTCTCTCTCTCTCTCTCTCTCTCTCTGAAAGAAAAAAAAAAAAAAAAAAGAGGTGAGTCATAAGCATACTTGTCAGATCTGGACCGGTATATTTCTGGGGCTGGCTGTGAACATGACCTGATCCATAAACTTACTCGAGGGAAGTAGAAAGTTAGAAAGAAAAAACAGTAGGGCCTATATCTGGGTACCTTCCCGATCAGTGGACCAACCTGTATTTTGGGACAGGGCGTGTTCACATTGAGCCTATATTGATGTACCATCCAGATGAGTGGGCTAGTCTTATTTTGCGGTGAGGCTGGGTGTGCTCACATTGAGCCCCACCTGGCGTATGACCGAGAACTTTCACATGTTTTCCATGTTAGCATGCGAGCCACAATTCACATTGGGTTTTGATGCTTTGGGTCTTTGGAAAGTGTTGCGGATTATCCATTTTTCAAGCCTCAGACCACTGTATCTGAGGTGCAAATTGGGCTTCGAGAATGTCCACTGGTCCAAATGGCCAAAAGATCTGCTCAATTTGGGGATCCTGATCCTGCCGGCCTGGATTCTGACCTTCCTCACTTGAAATAAGATCTTATATATTTAATGAATATGAGATTATATAAAAACAGCTTGGCTATGAATTAGAAGAACTAGCTATCATTTTTAATTCCCACCAAAAATTTCAATTATATATACAAATTTGAGAATGCAAGAATTCCCATTGTTTCTATCCCCATATGCACCATTCAAATTTAAGAGTTTAAAATGCAAGGGATTAAAATTCAAAAAGTGAAATATCATCAACATTTTTAAAACTACTATCACTATCAGAACTAAAGGCAATGATAAAGAAAACCCACTGAAGGAAATTTTAGACCATCCTTCTGGAATTTTGAGTGTGTTCTCTCCACGTTTGTTTTGATGGTAGTACAAGCGTATACCTTGGTGCCAACTTGGGTGCTTGTTCTTATTACTTGATGTGATAGAGCCCAATGTGCTATTGTGTGCATTGTGCTCTGTGACTGTGATATGTCTGATAAGTACCCTCCATGACCCTCTTTTGCCTCCTTACCTTTTGGGGTATGTGTGTTTAATGGGGCCAGTGGTTACCACTGGTGTGGCTTTGTTGCGTCACTAGGTTCCGTCAATTTGAGCTTCTACCATGGCTAGTTCCGTAGCTAGGATAAAAGAGAGTTTGATGTCCGGTGGGCAGTTGATCATAAAACCTTTTCCAACATCATTTAAAAGCCAATCCCAAAATACTGGGAGAAAGGCTAAGAGGATGTGATGATGTTTGGAAAGCTACAGCCCATGTAAGCAGGAAAAAAATCATTATGGGAGTCCTCTTTGTCAGCCTATCATTATACTTTCAGTAGATAGATTTGGGATATTGACCTTCTCCTGATGGAACTGGTGTCATCATCAACCTGCTATGTCATGACATAAATGCGTAGTTGCTATGTGGATATTTTTTGCCATTATTGACTAATTTGTCTAATTTGTATCCTACTTGAAATCTGCCAATACATGTTTATTTATCTGCTTCGATGGGAGAAGATAAAAGGCCTTTCTTGAATTTTCAGAACCATCTCCAAACCAAGAACATTGTACCTGCTTTTAGAAGAGGTGATACTGGGGTTTTCTATGATGTCATTGTACCTTTGTCATTTTAAAATTTGAAGCACAAGACAGGGTTATGCAACAAACTGGAAAACCTAATCTGAAGCATATCAATTCTTCATTTAGCATCCTATGTTCATCTAGACCCATTCTTCTCTCTATTGGATGGGGCCATTATCACTAACCTTTTTAAAGACATGAGTACCCAAAGTATATCTTTTTTATTAGAGATTGAATGGAGCATCAAAAGAAAAAATAGGTATCTGTGGAAGTAAGATGAAACTTCCAAGGAAGTGAAGCAAATGAAAGCACACCAGCCAATGCTCTTCAAGTATCCCTCTTTCCCTTCCATTGCTTGACTTAACTTGCTGTTACCACTATAGACGTTACCTTGTGAGAATCAACAAATTGAACCTCCTTAAAAGGTCTGGAAAAACAACAAGTGTGGAAATGTGCGAAACAAAGGGCTAGGACATGGAATGCCGAGCCCCAACTAACAGCATTGGCCTATTATAACCCTCTATAGCCAGGGAATGCACCTCTGAATCTTAAACTTCAGATCTCCTTTATAACATGCCTAATTCGAGACATGCCTAACCACCGTAACAGAGTTCTTAACAACCAAGGTGACAAGGGGTCCCAAAGGGAGTCCTTAGCACGAAACAGCCCGATAGAGGGTGATGCAACTTTGTGTCATTGGTTACCGATACAGTACACTGCAACTCATCTGCAAACCTTCATCTCAACTTTTGGTTCCTTAAGCTGGGGTAGAAAGTAGTTTTTGAGAGAGGAAAACAACACTGCAGAGACTTAGGAAAGAAAAGGGAATCAGAGATTCTTTGGGTATTCTCTTACAGAACTTTTCATCTTCTTGCATATGGCCTTGAAGGTTGCGATACTGTGGTAGTTTCCGTCTGGGGAATCTTTTTCATTTAGCGTCCATTCGGTTTTGCAACTCATTGATTGTAAACAACCTATGTAGTAGACTATTAGATAGCACTTGATTGTAATCAAGCTATGTAATAGTTTATTACATTGTGCCTGTGGAAGTTTTGTGCTCTCATTGCCAGTCCCCCAGCCTGGATAAAGGAGGGTTGCATTAGGTTGGCAGCCGGCGTTAAACTTACACCGTAAATGCCAACATGAATCCGAACAATATGACAAGAATGGTGAAAAAGGATTCTACTCCAATTAGTTGGGATAAAGCTTACATGATGATGATGTCCATTTGGTTTTTTAACTTATCTTAGATGCTCATCTACTATCCGGAGTTCCCAAAATAATTCTTGAGATGCTTACCAAACCTGACACATTGCACTAGGCTGCACTATTTGAAACCAAAAACCTCCACAATTTCACCCGACAGGTGCCAGCTTTTGAAGATGCCAATGATGGAAGGAAAAATTGACATATGAAGTGATCAATGTGTTAACATTGGAGCTACACTTAAATTCACCAATGGATCAATCGATAGATCCATTAATAGTGGCAGTCACATTGATTGACATGCAAGTACTCTTTTCCATTTCTTTGTGATTTGGTGTCGAGGTCTTATTGACTCGATAACCAGGTTGCACCAGGTAAATAGAACACTAATTCAGTATGGTTGTTGTAGCTTTTATACCCATTGCCCCCTTTTCAGGTTTGTTTATTTGCATACTGGCTTCTGGTTATGTTTTCCTTACAGTAACATATTCCCTACAACTAACATTGGTGCTGATCTGTTGTTTGCAGGCGGACCCATGCTGTTTTCGATATGGCACTCAAGGTTCACCAGAACATACAGCAAAGAGACATCGAGGTTGGTAGGAATCTTGGAAACTGGATTCTTCGGTGGCTCGACCGAATGAAACCATCTGCTCATATTCGGGGCGATCCTCCAGGAAAGCCACAGCCACCGAACAGCAGCACAGCCAGGCATACAGTAAACCCAGGCCAACAACCTCTGGGGACCCAAAGGCCCAACAATGGCAAAATCCCTGACCGGGAATCTGATAGGCAGTTCTTCTCCTCGTCAATGAATGTCCGTCCAATAAATTTTCCTACCTTGGCCATGATGTTGAGGCCCACGAAGGCGGCCGGCATGAATGGCCAATACATGAATGTGTATTCTGCATCCGTCATGCCCAAGCCGTGCTATAGAAGAGACGGATTTGAAGGTGTCTTCCGGAAGGACATAATGCAGTGGATGCTGCAAAATAACTGATGGCCAAACTTAATTCCTTGGCAGTTTCTCCCCTTCTCTTCTTAGTGTAAATATTTTAAGGCCTTTGTTTTTTTCCAAGCCATGAAATAGACTGGTGATGCTGGTTAAAATGTGAGATTTTGTAATACAATGGTTGAAGAGTTGACGGGAATTAGTGAAATTTATATGTTTTGTGGGCAAATTGAGTTTTTGTTGGTGCAATTACAGGATCTGCTACCAAAGATTTGAGCAGTGTATGCGGATTTCCAATTCTGACAAGTGGAGCTAATGGTTGAATACCTGACGATCATGTCAAATTGATTGGTGACCGAGGAATAGACAGCAATTATCAACATTCTACTTGAACCCAGGATTGGTGGTTAGGGTCTTCCAATGTTAGATATTTCGGGTCATTGAAAGGATTCCAACCAAGGTTTTAAATTGGTGTAGGTGGGTATTCTATGGTGCTGTGTATTGTTCACCACAGACGGCGCCATATTGCGCTGTATTGCACCTGGGGATGTACATCGAGTTGAACTGAGTCGAGCTGGCCTCAGTTTGACTTGGCTTGGCCACTAGCTGACCCCAGCTCAAACTTGGCTTGGCTTGGTCTTCAAGCCTGACTGGACAGCTCAGTTCAGTTCGGTCAGCAGTTCGGGCCAATTCGAGCCGAGTTCACATGTGCAGCATTTTCACAAACACATGGACTGCAGCTTCAAAATCTCATTGTTTTACATAAGGCAGCAATTGTTTTACAGGTATTTTATCAAACACCTTCTAAGCAACATAAAAATCAAGAAAAAAAAAAAGTATTTGTTTCGTATACACACCTTCCTTGCCACCAGCCACACTTCGTTGAGTCATTTCATCAAAACACTTGGTGAGCAACATCAATATCAAAGTAACCAAGTCACCAAACTGGTTCGATCCGAGTTCAATTCGAGTTGGGTTCGATCCGAGTTAGAGTCGAGCTGGGGTCAGCTCGAACTCATTTTCGAGCTCAAAAAATCAGCTCGGGTTGACTCGAACTCGGCTTCAAACTGAGTCGAATCGAGCTTTTTCGAGTCAAGTTGAGCGAGCTAACCGGGCTAGCTCGGTTCGTGTACACCCCTAATTGCACCTCTATTAGGCTGTTTTGGCCAATACAGAGGCGTTACGGCCATATTGCTCATGGGCGATACTGGTATGCATCGGCCTGAGATGATACTTTAAACCTTGATTCCAAACCAGAGGCTACGGTTTGATGTATCTTATTGCAAAACCATTGGAATGTATTGCAGTGAACCTCATGCATGCAACATGTCAGGGTGTGTTGTAGGAAGCCTCTATCAGAGACAGGATATGGTAGAATCCATAGATCTTGAAGAACCAAATATGTTAGAGCCATCTCTCCACAGGCGTCAATGCAGGATGATGTATCCATCAGGTTTATGAGGACTGATGACTTCCTTTTTAAAAAGTACAACCCATGAAACAACACTTTCCAATACTTTTTTCTATAGTTTATCCAACTGCATATTTGACTGTTTTAACTGTTTTGATTTTTCACCCTTATTTTAATGTGCATGGCTCCTTCAGATAGGATTGTCTAATAGGTGTTTTTCTTAGGCAACATAAGCCATTGATGCATATGGATGGACCCAATTTGCATAACCATTTGTTGTCTTTATTTGTGTGAGTTCTTGCTAGGATGTGAGTCCAAAACTTAGTAAGATTCAAAATTCAAGCGGGCCACATCACGGTTAGGCAAGCTGGTCAGGCTGGGGCTCGGGCTCGGGCTCAAGTCATTTTAGTCTGACCCTACCTAATCCACCTCAAGGTGGACCACACTTTTTATATACATGTGTCATCTTATAAATATGTCATTCTAATCCTTATACAACTTTTTATCTTGAACGCTGACCGGTGGTTTATTTTTCGTTTTCATGCATAGCTCACTTGATAAATGAATGAATGATGAAAATTTTCAAGGATAAAATAGGAATTGTATCAATTTTTGGGTCGAGTTGGACTTGGGGCAACAAAAAATCTTTTGTAGCCCATGTAGGTTTGGGTTTGGGCCTTGGGTTTTAAGTGATGGGTCAGGCCAGTACCATTGCAATCCTAACCGCAGGAAACGTGGGGATGAGAAGTCGGGGACGCTGTGCATTGAATCCTACTGGGCCCACATTGATGTTTAATATACCATCCAACTTATTTGAAAGATTAATCCCACTAGGATTATTGGATAATCAAATATTAGCCAGATCCAAAACTTTGGTTGGCCGAAGAAAGTATCAAAGGTGGCCGTACCATCTCCACTGTTTCATGTGGTGTGGCTTATTTGAAGAGTTTTGGATCCGCCTGATTTTTGGGATTGCATCTTACCATGATCTGGCCGAACTCATGAACGGAGTGGATGCCACACAAGCATTACAGTGGACCCTACAGAGCTTTTGTTTGATGTGCAGTGGGGAATATTGGGACAGTTAGGGAGTAATTGGATACTTGGCAGAGCATGATGGTTAGTTAACTCAAGATGGTTAATCTGTTGAAGATAGAGCAGTCTCAAAAATCATATTGGTGGAAGAATTATAACCTCTGATTTGTGGACAAACGTTGGTTGAAATAAGAACTTTGGATATTTTTTTATTTTTATGTCCACCAATTGAATCTGAATTCTTTGTTTGTCAAAACAGAAAATTTATGTTTGTTGCAATATAATTGGATCACATCTTTGTACATTGCAATTAATGCACAAGTGCTGACAAAGTCAGTGATAGCGATAAAGTGGACTAATCACAAATCACATTGCAGGAAAACAAGAATTTCCTTAATTGTGACAAGCAGAGGATTTAGATTCCCACCAATTTCATAGTTAGTCAAATGTGCCTAAATTTTAGTTTGTGCATATAAAAAAATGCGACCCATAATTCAAACACCTTAATTTGACTTCCTCAAATGCCACATGTGCAATATCAAAGTAATTTATAAGTGCATGTGTATCAACCATCAAACTTTAGCAGAGTATCAAAGTTTTTCTCCCACTGTACATAAATTACCATAGAAATTCATGTTAATTAAACAATCTTTAACCTTTTGATTATGTGGAAACGTGTTTGTTAAAGTAGATTGCTTTCATTTTCAACCATCTGGTGATGTCCGCCAATCCAATACTCTAACAAACAAATATCTGTAAGTTTGTTTCATGATACATCTAAATAGTGACCCATAATTTGGACGGTTTAAATCGACTTACCATATACATCACTTATTTAATTTCTAAATATCTAAGTTCATGTGGATCACTTATTCAATTTCTAATTATCTACAAATGTAATGTAAATGGGTTATTAGTAGTTTTACTATCATTTGCCTTTTAAAAAAAATTATTGCCTAAAAAATTATGATAATTTTAATTTAATTTCATATATTTGCATATGCACACAAATGTGAAGCCCACCATGATATTCATGCCATCCATCCCATTTCACAAGCCCATTTTAAGACATGCCTCAAAAGATGAGGCAAATCTATAACTCAAATGAACCGCAACACATGAAATAGCGGTTATAATGGACCTCAGCCGTTGAACATTAATGCCTTCTTAGAGCCTACACTAATGTTTATTTATCATCTGACCTGCTCATAAGATTATACAAACATTGATAAACAGTAAACAAAAGCATCATATTGATCCAAAATTCTTGTGGCCCATAAGCAATTATTAACTATAAGAGTTCAAATACCCACTTTTTAGTCTACTATGGTTTACTCGAGCTTTAGATGTGCCTCATTTTTAAGCTCATTATCTAAAATTAGCTTATAGAATTGATGCACAGCATGGATATGATCCATGCATCGTGGTAGGCCACACAATTTTTGTGTCCAAAACGTTTAACTAGCAGAGTAAATAATAATGAATATTTACAATGTATTTACATTATAAAATAAAAATCAAATAGGCCTAAATATTTAAGTTCCTGCTGTTATATCGTTTTTAAGTGTTTCTCTTTCGAAAAATGGTAGTATGGGTTTAATTCCGTTATGATTTTAATTAAAATAGTTAAAATTTCAGTCCAAGATACAAGTAGGTTGAAAATGTGATGTGAAAAGTTGGAGAGTAATATAGGTTTAGCTAAAACAATAGAGTGAGAAGAACGACCATCCGTTTTTTCAGCCACTGATGAATGGGAGTGGATTAGGTGTTATCCTCACTGTGGGGCCCACCTTGATGATGTGTTGTATATCCATACCGTCCATCCATTTTTTTCAGCCCATTTTAGATCATGATGTCAAAAATTAAGCAGATCCAAATCTCAGTTGGAGCACATCACAAGAAACATTGGGGATTGAACGCCCACCATTAAAAACTTTCTAGGGCCGACCGTAATGTTTATTTGCCATACAACCTGTTGATAAGGTCAATCAGACCTGGATGAAGGGAAAATACAAGGTTCAGATTGATCCAAAACTTTTGTGGCCCACAAAATGTTTTTAATGGTCATTCACCACTGTTTCCTGTGGTGTGGTCCACCTGAGATTTTGATCTGCTTAATTTTTGGGAGGAAGTCCTTAAAATGATCTGAAAAACAGATGGACGGCATGGATATACAACATATTTATCAAGATGGGTCCCACACAGTTATGATAACACCCACTAGGTGTTATCCTCACCGTGGGGCCCACCTTGATGACTTGTTGTATATCCACGCCGACCATCCGTTTTTCAGCCCATTTTAGGACATTATACGAAAAATTAATTGAATCAAAATTTCTAGTGGACCACACCACAGTAAACAGTAAGTGGATGTTTAAACTTAGACCCCCTCACATACAGGTGGGAACCACGGGGCTTTTCAAGCAGCGAATTCGGTACTGAACTTGTCACTACCGAACCCGAGTCCCTATTCGGTTTCAGAGAAATTTACGACTGTGGACCCCACCTTTTATCCAGTGGTTTGTATGAAGCAATACAAACTTAACATACGCACTTAGACCTCCTCATACGGACACCAAATTTGAGGATGAAAATACCCCTGCCTTCCTCTGGCCGGCGTGCAGAGACGGGCACTGACGGAAGGTCCTGCGATGGGAACTCAGATGGGGCCTACTGTGATGTTCCTTCACTGCGTACAAAGACCCGGATGAAGAGGAGAAACAAATTTCATAATGATCCAAAACTTCCGTAAGCCCTAAAAAGGTTTCAATGGTAGACGTTTAATTCCCCACTGCCTTCTATAGTTCGGTCCACTTGATAGTTAGATCTATCTTATTTTTTGTCTCAAGTCTTAATATGAGCTCGACAAATAGATGAACGGTGTGGATATAATAAAGACCTCATGATAGGGCCCACAAAAGCAATACAGAAAAAAAAAACACATACTGTGGTGGCACATTTTTTTTTTTTAGGGAGAACTTTTTCCTCTTTACTTTTTTCTCTAATACATAATTATGTAAATATGTATAAGTATATAAAAATATTTTTCTATCTTTTAATTCATTTCTTTGCCTATTTATTTAACAAGCATATCTCCTAAACTAAAATGATTTACTTAACGTACCACATATGATTTAGGGGTAGGAGAAGCTAATTTAGCCAACCAACCTAGTTATTTTCCAAGATTCCATCGGGTTGATGGTCGAAAATTCATTTCATTCACTTCGCGGTCAATTTCAATTAGTTCGCGGTCAAAATGGAAATTGTGCGGGGCAAACTAGAAATTGCGCGGGATAAACCGAAGATTGAGCGAGGCAAACTAGAAATTGAGCGGGCAAACTAGAAATTGAGCAAGGCAAACTGAAAATTAAGCAGGGCAAATCGGAAATAGGGTCATAGGGTCTGCATATACTTGGTTGGCAGGAAAGAATTGGGGCCCTAAATTTTATTTTTATTTTTGAAAAATTGAAGTTTGGTGATGCTAGTCAAATAAAAAGATTGTTTCATTCAGTTGGCAAGTTTTGCACCAATTGAGTATTTAATCAATCTATAAAACTACTCTTCACAACAAAAAAGAAGAAAAAAAAATCAAAGACGAGAACAAGGAAGTTTTGGCTGTGTATCTTGGTGAGAAAAAAATATTAACGATGAAAATAGATAATAGAGTTTAGGAAAAGATTTGGGAAAGAGCTGAGTCATATCTTATCCAAGCTAAAGTATAGTTTGTTAGGCTGCTTTCAGTCAATTTTCTTTGCTCTGTACCAAGCAAAGGGGCAAGCTAGAAAATGATTAATTGTTGATTATATGGTTGAAATGGTTATTTTAGAGTTGAAGATAGTTACTTCTCCTATGTCATCTATCACTCACAACTGCAACTGCAGCTATGGCATCATTTCGAGATTTACTTAAGTTAAAATCAAACAAATGTTAGGTCTAGGAAGGGTAGATAAAAAGTAGGATTAATCCAAGGTAGAAGGACCCAATCAGTTGCATCTTAAATTCCAAACATGAAATTCAGCGTGACAAACATGAAATTGAGCGAGGCAAACTGAAAATTCAACGGGGCAAACATAAAATTAAGCAAAGCAAACTTGAATTTCAGCGGGACAAACATAAAATTCAGTGGGGCAAACATAAAGTTGAGTGGGGTAAACACGAAATTGAACGGGGCAAGCTTGAATTTCAGCGGGGCAAACTAGAAATTGAGCAGGGCAAACATGAAATTAAGAAAAAAAAAAAGTACTTGTTTCGTATACACACCTTCCTTGCCACCAGCCACACTTCGTTGAGTCATTTCATCAAACACTTGGTGAGCAACATCAATATCAAAGTAACCAAGTCACCAAACTGGTTCGATCCGAGTTCAATTCGAGTTGGGTTCGATCCGAGTTAGAGTCGAGCTGGGGTCTCAGCTCGAACTCATTTTCGAGCTCAAAAAATAAGCTCGGGTTGACTCGAACTCGGCTTCAAACTGAATCGAATCGAACTTTTTCGAGTCGAGTTGAGCTAGCTCGGTTCGTGTACACCCCTAATTGCACCTCTATTAGGCTGTTTTGGCCAATACAGAGGCGTTACGGCCATATTGCTCATGGGCGATACTGGTATGCATCGGTCCGAGATGATACTTTAAACCTTGATTCCAAACCAGAGGCTACGGTTTGATGTATCTTATTGCAAAACCATTGGAATGTATTGCAGTAAACCTCATGCATTGCAACATGTCAGGGTGTGTTGTAGGAAGCCTCTATCAGAGACAGGATATGGTAGAATCCATAGATCTTGAAGAACCAAATATGTTAGAGCCATCTCTCCACAGGCTTCAATGCAGGATGATGTATCCATCAGGTTTATGAGGACTGATGACTTCCTTTTTAAAAAGTACAACCCATGAAACAACACTTTCCAATACTTTTTTCTATAGTTTATCCAACCGCATATTTGACTGTTTTAACTGTTTTGATTTTTCACCCTTATTTTAATGTGCATGGATCCTTCAGATAGGATTGTCTAATAGGTGTTTTTCTTAGGCGACATAAGCCGTTGATGCATATGGATGGACCCAATTTGCATAACCATTTGATGTCTTTATTTGTGTGAGTTCTTGCTAGGATGTGAGTCCAAAACTTAGTAAGATTCAAAATTCAAGCGGGCCACATCACGGTTAGGCAAGCTGGTCAGGCTGGGGCTCGGGCTCAGGCTCAAGTCATTTTAGTCTGACCCTACCTAATCCACCTCAAGGTGGACCACACTTTTTATATACATGTGTCATCTTATAAATATGTCATTCTAATCCTTATACAACTTTTTATCTTGAATGCTGACCGGTGGTTTATTTTTCGTTTTCATGCATAGCTCACTTGATAAATGAATGAATAATGAAAAATTTCAAGGATAAAATAGGAATTGTATCAATTTTTGGGTCGAGTTGGACTTGGGGCAACAAAAAATCTTTTGTAGCCCATGTAGGTTTGGGTTTGGGCCTTGGGTTTTAAGTGATGGGTCAGGCCAGTACCATTGCAATCCTAACCGCAGGAAACGTGGGGATGAGAAGTCGGGGACGCTGTGCATTGAATCCTACTGGGCCCACATTGATGTTTAATATACCATCCAACTTATTTGAAAGATTAATCCCACTAGGATTATTGGATAATCAAATATTAGCCAGATCCAAAACTTTGGTTGGCCGAAGAAAGTATCAAAGGTGGGCGTACCATCTCCACTGTTTCATGTGGTGTGGCTTATTTGAAGAGTTTTGGATCCGCCTGATTTTTGGGATTGCGTCTTATCATGATCTGGCCGAACTCATGAACGGAGTGGATGCCACACAAGCATTACAGTGGACCCTACAGAGCTTTTGTTTGATGTGCAGTGGGGAATATTGGGACGGAGTAATTGGATACTTGGCAGAGCATGATGGTTAGTTAACTCAAGATGGTTAATCTGTTGAAGATAGAGCAGTCTCAAAAATCATATTGGTGGAAGAATTATAACCTCTGATTTGTGGACAAACGTTGGTTGAAATAAGACCTTTGGATATTTTTTATTTTAATGTCCACCAATTGAATCTGAATTCTTTGTTTGTCAAAACAGAAAATTTATGTTTGTTGCAATATAAGTGGATCACATTTTCGTACATTGCAATTAATGCATAAGTGCTGACAAAGTCAGTGATAGCGATAAAGTGGACTAATCACAAATCACAGTGCAGGAAAACAAGAATTTTTTTATTTATGACAAGCAGAGGATTTAGACTCCCACCAATTTCATAGTTAGTCAAATGTGCCTAAATTTTAGTTCGTGCATATAAAAAAATGCGACCCATAATTCAAACACCTTAATTTGACTTCCTCAAATGCCACTTGTGCAATATCAAAGTAATTTATAAGTGCATGTGTATCAACCATCAAACTTTAGCAGAGTATCAAAGTTTTTCTCCCACTGTACATAAATTACCATAGAAATTCATGTTAATTAAACAATCTTTAACCTTTTGATTCTGTGGAAACGTGTTTTTTAAAGTAGATTGCTTTCATTTTCAACCATCTGGTGATGTCCGCCAATCCAATACTCTAACAAACAATTATCTGTAAGTTTGTTTCATGATACATCTAAATAGTGACCCATAATTTGGACGGTTTAAATCGACTTACCATATACATCACTTATTTAATTTCTAAATATCTAAGTTCATGTGGATCACTTATTCAATTTCTAATTATCTATAAATGTAATGTAAACGGGTTATTAGTAGTTTTACTAGCATTTGCATTTTTAAAAAAATTATTGCCTAAAAAATTATGATAATTTTAATTTAATTTCATATATTTGTATATGCACACAAATGTGAAGCCCACCGTGACATTCATGCCATCCATCCCATTTCACAAGCCATTTTAAGACATGCGCCAAAAAATGAGGCAAATCTATAACTCAAATGAACCACAACACTTGAAATAGCAGTTATAATGGACCTCAACCATTGAAAGTTAATGCCTTCTTAGAGCCCACACTAATGTTTATTTATCATCTGACCTGCTCATAAGACTATACAAACATTGATAAACAGTGAACAAAAACATCAACTTGATCCATGATTCTTGTGGCTCATGAGCAATTATTAACTATGAGAGTTCAAATACCCACTTTTTAGTTTACCATGGTTTACTTAAGCTTTAAATCTGCCTTATTTTTAAGCTCATGATCTAAAATGAGCTAACAGAATCATGAGCTAACATAACGGATGCACAGCATGGATATAATCCGTACATCATGGTGGGGCCACACAATTTTTGCATCCAAAATTTAAGGCCAAGACTTTTAACTAGCATTTTAAATAATAATAATTATTTACAATGTATTTACATTTTAAAATAAAAATCAAATAGGCCTAAATATTTAAGTTCCTGCTGTTGGATCATTTTTAAGCGTTTCTCTTTCGAAAAATGATAGTATGGAATTAATTCCGTTATGATTTTAATACAAACAGTTAAAATTTCAGTCCAAGATACAAGTATGTTAAATGTGTGAAGTGAAAAGTTGGAGAGTAACATAGGTTTAGCTAAAACAATGGAGTGAGAAGAACGACCATCCGTTTTAGCTAAAACAGTGCAATAGACAATGGACCAATCAAGTGGACACGTGGACTAGATTATGTGAAATAATGCCTACCCACTGATGAATGGGAGGGGATTAGGTGTTACCCTCACTATGGGGCCCACCTTGATGACGTGTTGTATATCCGTACCGTCCATCCATTTTTTTCAGCCCATTTTAGATCGTGATGTCAAAAATTAAGCAGATACAAATCTCAGTTGGAGCACATCACAAGAAACATTGGAGATTAAATGCCTACCATTAAAAACTTTCTAGGGCCGACCGTAATGTTTATTTTCCATACAACCTATTGATAAAGTCAATCAGACATGGATGAATGGAAAATACTGATCCAAAACTTTTGTGGCCCACAAAAAGTTTTTAATGGTCATTCACCACTGTTTCTTGTGGTGTGGTCCCACTGAGATTTTGATCTGCTTAATTTTTGGGATGAAGTCCTTGACATGATCTGTAAAAACGGATGGACGGCATGGATATTCAACATATTCATCAAGGTGAGTCCCACACAATCAAGATAATACCCACTAAGGTTTTCCCCGGATAACACCTCAGTGGGTGTTAACCTCACCATGGGGCCCACCTTGATGACGTGTTGTACATCCACGCCGACCATCCGTTTTTTCAGCCCATTTTAAGACACGACCCCAAAAAGTAATTAGATCAAAATCTCACGTGGAACACACCACAGGAAACAGTAAGTGGATGTTTGAACTTAGACCCTCTCACATACATGTGGGGACCACAAGCTTTTCCAGCAGCGAATTCGGTCCCCGACTGGTCACTGCCCAACCTGAGTCCCTATTTGATAGGGCTGTTCACGAGTTGAGCTAGCTCGAATAACTTGCTCGACTCGACTCGAGTCAGCTTGGATTGACTCGGCTTGAATGACCGACTCGGGCTGAGTCAAACTAATTTTTTGTAACTCGAGTTGAGTCCAAGCCGAGTTCGACCACGAGGCATTTTAACTCAACTCGACTCGACTCGACTCGAAGCTTGAACTCGAGCTCGATTAATAAGTATATTAATTTATTATTATTATTTTATATATATATATATATATATATATAAAACTTTTATTATTTTTTTATAAAAAAAATATAAACAAACACAAATCGACCCCACCCAACTCCAGCTCGTTTTCCCTTTATTCTCTTTCTCTACCCGCCACACGCCCGCACGACTCCCGACCAGCAATCCACCGGACCACCACGACCACCAGTCTTTTCGAGTAAGAAGACCAGCACACTGCCCACTCCATTGGACCACCACTACCCAATCTCGCTGAGCGAAGAAGACCGCACGGCCGCCCAATTCTAACTCTGTTAGCACTTAGCACCCATTTTTTTATCCATTAATATTCCATTTGACTATTGATAAAGAAAGCTCGGTGGGAAGTCATCTCTGCTAAGTTTAGGGGTATTTTGGAAAAACTCAACTTGCTGAGACCTTTCCACGCGTGAGAGAGACAGTGCAATTGCAATGTGTTTGAGCCATATCTGAAATTAAGATTTGAAAACCCAGCTTGCTGAAAACCCATCAGTTGGTTGTGGTTCATGAGGATCAAACGAGTCAACAACACCTGTTCTTCGGGCCCACCGATTGTATATTTCGGTTTGTCCTTCTTGAAAGAATTGGTAAAAAAATATTTACATATGAAAAAGCTCAAGCTCGACTCGAGATAAACTCGACTCAACTTGAATCACTACGAACTCGACTCAACAGCTTTGACAAATAAACTAAGTTTTAATGTTGAGCTGGAGGTTGAACTCGAGCTCGAACTCGCGTAAGCATAGGCTCAACTCGGTTCCATGCCCACCTCTAGTATTCGGTTTATTTGAGTTAACATACACCACAGTGTACCATTTCTAAGTTCCCGTGCATAGGAAGCGGATTGGCTAGTGTACCTCACACAAGCTATACAGCAGGAGTATTAACGGCAGCAAGTTCTGTGGGTTTGATAATGAGGTATGTGTTATATCCAAATCGTACATCCATTTGCCAAGCTCATTTTAAGTCCTGAGATGAAACATAATATAGATATAACTATTAAGTCGACCACGTTACAAAAAGTAGCAGGGCATTGAATGTCTACCATTGAAGCCCTTTTTGGGTCACAAAAGTTTTGGATAAATATGAAATTTGTTTTTACTCTTCATTCTGGGCTCTGTGATCTTATAAACAGATTGGATGGAAAATAGACGTTACGGTGGGCCCTGCGAATTGTTTAACGGTGAAAATTATTATCTCTGCTGCTATTTGTGGTGTGGTCCAGATGATCTTTGGATGTGATTCTTTTTTGAATAACACTCTAAAATGATCTCTAAAAATAGATGAACGGTGTAGATATAATAAATACATCAGTGTAGGGCCCATGTAACTTTGATCTCCTTTGAACCGTTCGTACAACTCGGAGCTCGATGAACGTCAGCACTCGTCTTCGCACGACACGTACCTACAGCAGCTATATAGCTGGTGTGTGGTACACCAGCCGCTTCCCTGTGTATCAAGCGCACACACAGATGGAGCATGAAATAGCAGTCAAAAACAAAGAAAAATACAGAATTTCCACGAGGGCGGGAAGAGGCTCGCCTGCCGGAGGAGCTTGCCGAGAAGTCAGGGCCGGAGATGCCAGTCGGAAAACAGAGAGAGAGAGAGAGAGGCTTTCTGTGTTTTTTGTTCTGCGACAAAAGGGGTTCTTGGGCAGATTTGGGTGAGAGGCCTTTTTGTGTTTTGTGGTGTTCTTGAAGAAAAGGAGTCTTTGGGCAGATTTGGGTGAGAGGCCTTTTTGTGTTTCGTGGTATTCTTGAAGAAAGGGAGTCTTTGGGCAGAGTTAGGTGAGAGGCCTTTTTGTGTTTTGTGGTGTTTCATGAAGAAAGGGAGTCTTTGGGCAGACTTGGGTTTGTGAGCTGTCTTTCTTTTTCTTCTCTGTGGAGATTTTGGATTTCTAGAGTGGGTTTTTAGTTGTGCTTCTCAGCCCTGCTTTTGACTTTTTGGGCTATTAACGGCCACCCTTTGTGACCCGATTTTTTAAAAAACGGATCCAGTTCAAGTGTATGGAGGAGATTCAAGATTGGGAAAGTTCTGATGATAGCACGGCGGCTGATCTGGACCTCAATTTACAAGACTGGAATGATGAGGAACACCATCTTTACAAGTCTGGCTCCATCCCCAAATTGCAATTTAGGTAGATTCTAATAAAAGATTATTGCAATTTAGTCTGCTTTGATTAGGAATGTGGCTTTTTTTTATATTCTATTAATTTTATAAATTTAAACTTATTATTTTTATTTTTTGTTAGAAAGGATGTATCAAAGGGTCGCTGGGATGAGAAGATGGGACTGGCCGAGGTTGTAGAAAAGAAGGGAGGAATGTGGACTACTACTGGAATTGTTCGAAGAGGCAAGCTCTATTGCTCGATTGAGGAGATTGCGTAGGTGACTGTGTTGTTGTCTTTGGGAAACTTTTTTTGGGCTCGTTTGGATGCCTATAAGTTTTTAAATTGTAGTTGACTTCCACTTGAAATTGACTTTCAGGTGTAAGTTACTTACATGTTGCCTGTTTGGAAGTGATTTACAGGTTGTAGCTTACCTGCAAGTGAAATCATGCTTATTCTTCATGTTTTCGGATGCAATTTTTTTTTACTGGTTGTAGCTCACAGGTGAAATTTCACACCCAAACACTACCTGTGAGTGAGTTACGGGTAAGTCACTTACAACTAATGCAACTTGCAGGGTACTGCTTGTAATTATTGCATGATTCAGGGCCAGTTGTTTTGTATCTGCTAGTTAGTCTGCTGTTTCGATGTGCTTCAGTAAGAGGAAATAACCCAATTGCTTTTGTTTCTTGTGAGTGTTGGTATTGAGTTTCCGGGCTCCAATTTGCAATTATATTACATTGGTGTTAATCATGAAAGGATTGTGAATGCATATTTGACAGATACTTACTCTTTGTGAATAGTGGGAAATATCATCGTGCTTGGGTTGCTTCCTCTGTATTGAAACTGAATTCTCATAATTCAAATCAGTTCTGCAGCTAAACACAGCCTTATGGCAGTTTGGAAGTAGTATGTAAAAGCCATGTTTTTGGAGGAAAAGCCTTGAGGCCAACCCCACATGGGAAAGTGTGGCATTTTGAAAGAAATGGAATGTGGAAACCGCAGTAGGTGGTTTTGTTGTTTTCTTGCATTTCCCACCAAAGTCGATATTCCACTTGTTTCATCCAGGAAATGACTGAGCAAGCTACTGTTTTTCGAAGAAATCAAGTTCACCCAACCACGTTTCTCAGGACACCCTAACACAGATTTATTTAGCTGTTGAGTTTTAGATTTGTTAGTATTTTTCAATATTATGAGTAAATATTGTTGCTTGATAGCCTTCTTTTGTTAAATGATTGCTTGAATCTTTCTTAATGGGTAAATAGCATTTGTTGTTCATGCAAATGTAAGTTTGTCGCTTGAAAGCTTTTATTAAAACCCCAAAGGGAAAAAATAAAAAGATGAGATGTTCATATGAGTTCTTTCCTTTTCCTTTAACAATAGGAGCTTTTCTCCCTCTAATCTAGAAACCATGCATAATCCTCAAGTACAAGAACCTCAAAGGGATGGTCGGATCTCTCATGAAAGTTTTTCTCCACGTAACACATTTACAGTGGGATCTTATAAATGAACAATTTGGATAATCATGCATTTTTATCATTCTAATGTGGACTAAAATTGACATGATGAACGTCTGGTTGTTACACCAACAAATACTCTAGGATATATTAGAACTCTGTCGATAACAATGTCATTGAGAACAAACTGCACCGCTCAAAAAAAAATAAAAAATCCAACCCGTAATTTCAGTTTGTTTCTTTTGCAATCGATGAATTTTTCCCATACACAAAAAGTATCCATGTTTTGAAACAGATGCCTGCCATGTTAATCCTCATTTCTACTTTAACCCATCGAACTTTCCTAATATGAACTCCTTATGGATCTAAAAACAAGACTAGCATTTGTGTGAGCAACAAATGCTAGTTATCCATTAAGAAAGATTTCATTTGACAAGAAAACTATCAAGCAATAATATCTACTCATAATATCAAAGGCAACCTAAATTGTAATATTCTTTTAGTAGAATCTACCTAAATTGCAATTTGGTGATGGAACCAGACTTATAGGGATTGTGTTTGTCGTCATTCTAGTCTTGTAAATTGATGTTCAGGTCAGTTGTAGCGCGATCATTGGAACAAGTCCAATCTTGAATCTCCTCCATACACACCAATTAACTAAGAGGTGGTCTCAAGTCCATCCTTATCATGAGGACCACCTTGTGAGACAAAAAACTATATCTCATGGTGAGACCAACCCATTGGAAGGGTTGGATGCCACATGCACTTAATAGGTTGGTTGTTATCCACTGATTGGATGTACTTTGTGGTCCAACTGGTTGGACTTGAGACCTACTCATTAACTAATGTTAGTTACTTTTTTATTTTCTTTTAATCAAGTATTGATTGTGAAAATTGGGTCTAGACCAGTTTAAGAACATCGGGTCGGGTGGCCATTAATAGCCCGAAAAGCCAAAAGCAGGGCCGAGAACTACAACAAAAAAACACACTGTAGGAACCCAAAATCTCCACATAGAAGAAAGAAAAATAAAAAAATCAAAACAGCTCACAAACCCAATCAAATCCCCTTTTTAACAGAACACCACAAAACCAAAAAAAAAGAAAAAAAGAAAAAGAAAAGGGCCTCTCATTCAAATTTATCCCAAAACCTATTTTCTTGCGGAACACCACAAAACACAAAAAGACCTGAAATTGCAGTTCAAGCTGAGAGGAACCAATAAATACTAAGTCTTCCAGTACTTTTATATGAGGGCATAGCCCTCAAATTGCAGTTATGTTTTTTCAAGTCCGATATTAGAGTGTAGCCTTTGATATGAATGCTAACTAAATTTTAATTTGGATTAATAATTATAGTTCAATTCAATATGTGTATCCAAACGCACCCCTGGAATTTAGTGTAGATTCTGGTTGGTTTTTCTTTTTATCAGATCCCCAATCACGTCTTTTCATTCCTGTACGTATGGTTTCAGGTTTTTAGCTGAAAGAGGTGCATTGCTTCTCCTGGATGACAATGACATGACCATCGCCTTAAAAGACATATACACGAAGGTTGCAGATGGGAAGCATGGATGTTGCTGGGAGTCTTTTGAGGCGTACAGACACTTGAAATTGCTAGGCTACATTGTGGGTCGCCATGATATTCCATGGACTCTGAAGGGTGACAGGAGCCATTGCAATACTAGTTCTCCTCAGGGCACATTAGAAAATAATGGTGAATCAGAAAGTGGGGCAGAAGAGAATATTTCCATCATCTGGCAGCTCAAAAACATGCATATCAATACAATGAAGCTAGATTTTGATGTGTACTTGCCTAATAGCAAGTTTAGAAAATCTTCTCCAGGGAATCCCAGTTTCATCCTTTGTCTACTTAGGTAATCCATGGCTATGTGAATTTCTGTATTGCATGAAATAGTAATATTTCTTCCTTTGAAAAAATTGTAACATTCCTTGGTCATTAGGGCCTATTTGGATAACCACCACTTTCAGTGGAAGGCAGATGCATTCTGCCTGAATGTCGAGGATGATAAGATCATGTCCGGGATTCAGGGCGGAAGCATCATCCCTTTTAGGCACCTATTCGGAAAAAAATAGTTTGGTAGTTGGGCCCCAAGTATCAGGCCTGTTGGAAAATCCAAAATGTGAAAATAGATAACCACATTTCAATGGAATCCTCATAAAATGGAAAATTGCGGAAGCGGAATCCAATAATGATTCTCATGTTAGTGATAAGTATTGATTTCCATGAAAATGTTAAAAGGTTAACAGTCAAACAATGAGACTTTTCTTGTGGAAATTTACATTTAACATTGTTTTCTTGAAATGGGTTTACTTGTTTTTATTTATTTATTTATTTAAAGCAAAAGGTAGGAAATGAAATGGTCCCCCTCCTTTTTGGTTTCATAAATTGACGAAACCATCTCATCAGGAGATTCGTATTCATTTCCACAGTTTTCCACTTAAACAAACAGTTTTATTAGAAATGGGTGGGAAACCTATTCATAGGCCTGCTGCAAAAAGTTGTTTTTCATGTTGGGTTACCTCAGCTTTTGTTTGACTTGTAAATTGCAGGGGCAACCCACCATCGGAAGCAGAACTAGTGGACATTGAGAAAGACTGCAAGGGCATTTCCCTGAAGTTCTGCCACGTAGAGCATGGGCGGGTCAATTTCTTTTCCTTTGATCGAACAGAGCTTCCAGTGTTACCATGATGATTTGTTTGAGTACATTAGATTTTCAGTAGATAGCGACAATGACAAACACACACTGCTTTGTGAAGGGCAACTATTGGGCGTGTGAAGAAGCCTATTCTCAGACCCATGTGCCAATATGCACATAGGATGGCACATAGATCGGCCCCGTAGGATTAGCAAAAATAGTATTATAACATCAGCTCTGTTTTGAGTTTGAGAGATGATAAACTATCTGATATTTGGGGTGTGTTTGGATTCAGTATACAACTGTTTTGGATTATATCAAATGGCTGCTGTTTTGGCTTCTAAACTGAATTTTCACAATTCAATCCACTTGTACATCCAAACGCAGCCTGAATGCCACATTAAGGCTATTATATTACCTTTTGTTTTGTTTTGTTTTGTTTTTGTTTTTTTATTTTTGAAATTACAGTAGCAGATAGTTCTTTCTCCCCATTATCAAGATCCATTCATAATCATGTTTAATCGGAGTCTCCATTTTACTCTTGGTTCATCGCTGTTGTTAACACATTGGAACCGCATGAAACCATCTGCTTATATTGGTGGTGATCATCCTGGAAAGCCACAGTAACTGAGCAGCTGCACAGCCAGGCATGCAGTAAACCCAAGCCAAACAACCTGTAGGGATCCAAAGGCCTGACAACGGCAAAATCACCCACTGGAAATCTGATAGGCGGTTCTCCTCGTCGATGAATGTACGTCTGAAAACTTTTCCTACTTGGACCATGATGTTGAGGCCCACGAAGGGTCCAGCATGAATGGACAATACATGTGTTCTGCATCAGTCATGCTCAAGCCGTGCTATAGAAGAGAAGGGTTTGAAGGCATCTTCTGGAGGGACATAATCCAGTGGCAGCTGCAAAAATGATTGATGGCCAACTTGATTTCTTGGTAGCATCTCCTCTTACTCTCTCCTCTACCGTAAATATTTCAGGCCTTTTCTTTCCAAACCATGTTGAAAATGGGGGATTTTGTAATACAATGTTGAAAACTCAACAGGAATTGGCGAAATTTATATGTTTTGTGGGTAAATTGAGTTTTTGTTGGATGAATTACAGGATGATTTAAGCAGTGTATGAAGGTTTCCAATTCTGACAAGTGGGGCTAATGGCTGGATACTCTAGTTTTCTGGGGTATTGTGCCTCCAAAATATCAATTTGGATGATCATGTCAATTTGATATGGCCAAGGAATAGACAGAGCAATTATCAGCATCCAACTGAATCCAGGATTGGTGGTAGGATCTTCCAATTTGAGATTTTTTTAGAAACAGTCTCTACTACAAAGCCATGAATCTTAATTTTCTGAACTGGAAACCAGCATATACTGCTCAAAGCCTCAGCCATCCAAATGTATAACGAGCTGCATGCTCATTTATTGCATTAGACTTTAGCCTTTCTATCTGGTCTAATGATTCAAACCATTTATATCATGTGCCTCACCTCTGGTGGTGGATGTTCAAAGAAGCAAATACTCTTAGGTTGGATTATTTCAACCCTTTGATCATTTGACTCTTTTCCTTTGAATATGGATGGTCTCCATGAACTTTCAATAATCAGAGGTTTGAGATGCTATAATCTTAGTTTTTTTTTTCCTCATCATGTAAACACTTTTGGGTCATTGAAAAGGATTCCAACCAAGGTTTTAAATTGGTGTAGCAGGTATTATATGGTGGTGAATTTTGTTCACCACAGATATGGCCCCATATTGCAGTGTATTGCACTTGTATTAGGCTGTTTGGGCCGATACAGGCAATACAGCCATATTGCTTTCGGGCAATGCTGGTATGTATCAGTTTCGGACAATACTTTAAATCTTGATTCCAATCCACAGGCTATGGCCCGATATGTCTTATTGCAAAAAAAAATGGAATGCATTGCAGCAAATCTCATGTATTGCAACATGTCGGGGTGTATTGTAGCAAGCCTCGATCAGGGACGGTTGGTATGGTAGATCTTCATTGAGTCTGAAGAACCAGAATATGTTAGACCCATCTCTCCAAGGGTTAATTGTATTGGTTTTAAAGGACATGGATGATTCTTAAACATAAACCATTGGTGCATATGGACGGACCCAATTTGCCAATGGCCCTGCCACTTGTACTTGAAGGAGATATCTCTACATATTCAGTTTTTCCTGGTTCCACTTGGTCCCTTGGTTGGGCAAGAGGTCCACACCACAGGTAGGCAATGGACTAGGTGGCTCACCCAACCCAGCTTTGAACTGTGCTTGGATCTAGTAGGTTGGCCTGTGGTCAGGTTAGAGCCTGACATTGATGGAATTATCAGTTTTTGGGTTGGGCTTGGGCTCAAGTCATTTTAGTCAGACATGACCTGAGCAAATTGGATTTGTGCTCAAGTCATTTTAGCCTGACCCAACCCGGCCTAACCGGATTCTTAATATAAGAGTTATATTGTACAAGTTTATTATTCTAATCCTTAAAACAACCTTCTATCTTGAATGTGGACCATTTATTTCATTCCTTTAAAATGTTTTTTTTATACATGGTCCACTTAAACAGATAAATTGGGAAAATTCAGGGGGAAAATAGGAATCTTATGAAATATCGAGTTGGGTCGGGATGCATTGAGTCAGGCCCAGGACCAACAACAATTTTCCGTATAGGTTTGGGACTGATATGCTAGACCCATGCTAGGCTTGGGCTTAGTTTAGTTGTCAGACAAGTCCAGGCCCATTTCCACCCCTAACCATAGGAAGCTGAGGATGGGGAGTTGGGGACACCATGCATTGAAACCATCCTGGGGCTCACATTGATGTTTATATGACATCCAATCTATTCAAAAGATAGGTGCCTCCATGAATAAGGGATATCTCGAATATTAGACTGATCCAAAACTTCGGTTGGCCCAAGAAAATTTTGAAAGTGGGCAATCCATCTCCACTGTTTCATATAGGTGTGTGTGTGTGTGTGCGTGTGTGTGTGTGTGTGTGTAAATTTTAATTAAAAAAAATGCAGAAGAAGCTAGAAAGAGGTATTGTAGTTACTCATCATTAGACCTCAGCAATGCAAATATCGACTGTGGTAAACTTCATATTCAGCTACCTTACAGTACAGCACATTCGAAGAAAATTTACAAGACAGCACAAAAAAAAAAAGCTTTCATTAGAACAAGAGAAAAAAAGTTCACTAGCATGCAACATACCTTAAATTCATCATAGTGAAGATCGACCAAGTTCACATCCTCAGGAGGAATTTTTCTTGAGATTGCAGCAAACAACATGGGGGAAGGCATCCAATGTGATTTAGGAATCTTGGGTGCTCTTGAACCAAAACCACCATCTTTTTCTTGAGATTTCTTAACAGAAACCAAAAATTGATGAAAGGAATGGAAGATGAATTGAAAAATGAGAAGCATAATTTGTTAAAAGGAAAAGATGTGGTATGGAATGAGGACACAAATTGCAGCTCATTAATCCAAGATGGCCCCAAGATATGCGGCGCATCTGCACAGGAATGGGTTCATCCGTAAGCATAACCATGCTTCTCCATCTTCTTCTTCTTCTTTTTTTTGAAATGTATGTGCCTACATCAATTATTTCTACAAGTTCTTCAGTTACTAAGTTGGGATGAATGTACTGCCAAATCATCACTGATAAGGGTTAGCAAGTGTACTTTATATGCTAGGTCCTTGGGGCCGATAGAAAATGAAGGACCCATCAAGTGGGCTAGATTTTACTGCTGTATCTACCCCAAATTCAAAAGTAAGATTCATCTAATTCTTAATTTAACTATGATTTATCAGGAGCACATCATGTCTAGGTTGGGCATCTGACACACCCCATCATGCCTTAAAATTAAGGCTACAAAATCTAACTATAGTGATGGGATGCATGATTTTCATTGATTGGCCTGACCAATTTTATCCAGAAAAACCCCAATAATTGAATTTCCATTCACAAAATTGAAGGCTGACTACATCACATCAACAACTAAGTAATAAACAAAAAACTCCTCAAAGCTAGATTCTCATGGGTTATGCTCCTCGGTAATCTAAATAGAGAAGTTAACAATATGTATAGCCAGTGTCAAATCACATAGGATGAGTTCTCAAAAAAGTTCCCACAAGTTCCGTGTGAACTGGAGCGCAGCTGAGCATTCGGATATATATATATATATATAGGAATATGGAGTATTCACCTTTGGTGCTTGGAGGCACCCTGAAACTCACAATATATTCCAGATAGATGTGTGTATTCATCTTAATTTTCCATACCATGTAATGCTTTGGGTTTTGAAGATCATCTAGACTGCTATCAAGGTTTTCGCTGCTGGGCTGAAACTGTTCAGATCCAGGATGAACAAGTAACACACTCCCCATTATAACATGACACAAAACCATGTGTTGTATACCATTTTCATCAGCATTAGAATACCTGGCGCTGTAAAAAATAGAAAAAAGTGAAATGGCCTAGCACATTATCCACAAGAACAAACCAAAAATATGACAAGAGTACACAAGAAATTATCATAATAACAGTTCTCTGCTGAATTTTGAACTCTGAAAAGAGTGCATACCTGAGATGGGAGCAGTTTGCAGGGGTAAGATAAATGCCAGTGCCATAGGCGTGATCGAATTTTTAATGCAGCCATTGAAGGAATAGAAATACAAGAAGATAATGGAAGATGAAGAGAGAAATGGCAAGATTTCACTTTGGTGGATGGGTACAAGTTTCCCTCCAGCCTCACTCACTAGACAACAGCCCACTCAAGTATAAAAGTAAAATGCCCAAAAGTCTCTTACTTTCTCTACAACCCCTCTTTTGTAGAGACCTAACTAAAGCAATATGAAATTACTTAGTACCCGTACTCTCTTTTTTAACACACACTCACCCAGCACCCACACCATATGGGCACTTGATCCCATGTTCTCAGTGTTGAAACAAAGCCTGTCTACCACCGAGCCATGGAGCTAGACCCAACAAAACTATAAAAAAGCAAGATACAAGAAAAACAAAATAAAATAAAACTAACCCAAAAGAAAAGAGATCATGGATCCATCTGCATCAATTTTGGCTTTACATTTTTTCCCAATCCCATTAAGCATGATCCCTGTTATAGCTTCTTCGAAGCACCAAGGCAAGCGTAGCGAACATTTGCATTTCCACGGAAACTTTTGGTGATCTGAACCTGCTTCTGAAAAATCTACAAGCTAGTGTGCCCTGAATTGGTCAGTGAAGCATGCTAAATTCCAATGATGCTGTCCGCTTCAATGCATTGGCTTAAACCTACAAGGAACATGTTCTTCACAGCATCAATCTCTTCCACTACAAACCAGTCTGGCTAAGCTCCCATGAATATATCCAAAGCCTGGGTTTTGTGAAGCAGGAAATGTAAATGGTTCATTTTCTCTAATGACTTGGTTCTGCATTGGTTTATCACTAGTGGTGCAACCCTGTTCCAGCTCATAACAGTTGCTAGAGGGTTTTGGTTTTTCTTCTATTTTAAGCCACTTAACATGAGGAACATCACATTCCTCTGACTTTGAACTATCAGCAGCACTTATTGCAATCTCAAGCTGCACCTTGATTTCATGTCCCCTTTTTGGTTCTGTACGAGGTTTTTCCTTTCCATGAGAACCATGGTAGCCATGCGACCCATCAATATGAAAGAAGCAGGCATTATATTCATCAAGCCAAGCTATAGGCAGTCGCAAAGCCATTTCAAAATCAATCTGAACAATGTGTAAGAAATCAAAAAATGAGAGATGGCCCTGAAATGCCAGTTCAGTGATCGCCTTCTTTGTCCTAAAATATTCCCTCGGCAAAGCAACGACTTCCTCTGGAAAATCATTCCATTCATCATTGTGATAGATAAGTAAATGCTGAGGCAACCACTCTTTATAAAATTCAAATAGTTCTTAAGCACAGATTTCCTGAAACAGCACCTGCAGTTGTTTTTACAGCCACCAGATCTCACTTTCTTGTAATGCCTCTCCCATGGCTAGTCCAAGGTAGTCCTCAGCAATAACGACTTCTGACCAGCACGAGTGAGATACGCTGCATTGTGCTGCTCGCTTTCTCTTCAGATCAATCAGAACTCCTCTTCCACTATCCAACACCTTTGTGCTCTTCACTTCCATTTTTAACTAAAGAATCAATCCCTATCTGAATACTAGTCCTTATGCACAGATGTGACTCAAAAAAGTCTAACTATTCGCATTAATATACAATCCACCTTAGGGTAATTTTCCAGAAAAACCATTGGGAGGAAGACAGCATGCAAGGTGACCCTGAAAACTAGTAGGCAATATAAAATCTTATATATGAAATTCTTTGCATTGAATACCTTAAATAAATGTAATACAGGCTGAATCTGGTTCATCATGCTTAAAGTCCATTTCATGACCAAGCTATGCTGTGGTCCACATCGCATGGACAGATGATCCAGGCCATCATCCATTAGGTGGGGCACATAGTATACGAAAATATCCAGGCCCCTGTAATCCATGAGAGAGCCCTACATCCATTACATGGAATTGATACTTGGCTACCTTTCTATAAACGGCTGATGTGGAACTAAGCCCACTATGCAATAACATAAAGGCACGAGACGACATATGAACGCCAAACTGAAAATCATGGAGTTTGCATTCTTGACACTCTCACCTTCCATAACCACAATTTTGGTCTCACAAAGACCTATTTACATATTTCAGTCACTCCATTTTTGGTGGCCAGGCCATGGAGTGAAACAATATCATATGCTTGATATACATGTGCAAGGGCTTCTACTCTTATGCATCCCCCTTGCTTTCATCTGAGCTAAGACAGGTCAAATTCTCATGGCTGTTGGACAAGATAGAGAGATATCGATAGCAGCCGGAGAATATGCCCATTGGATGATACCGTGCATTGTTTGCCTATGGCTTCCTTCAGTGCTCAGATTCCTACAAACCCAGAACATTGTCTTTCCCATGATGATAAGCACTGCAATTAGTGCCCTATTCCACCTTTGTGTGTGTTGGATTCAGGTGTTCAAATCTGGGCTTGGTAGCAAAGGTGCTGCCTTGGCAAATTCCATCTCTTATTGGATCAATGTGTTGCTGTTGGCTCTTTATGTTAATTACTCTCCTGCCTGCAAGAAGACTTGGACTGGTTTATCAAAGGAGGCCTTACATGATATCCTCAACTTTATAAGACTTGGTATTCCTTCAGCAATTATGGTTTGGTAAGTAACAATTCTCCTAAGTACTTGTTATTGAAATATAACGATTGGTGTTTCGCTTTCCTACAGCCTATCTTAAGAAAGCATAACACTTACAATATCTCTTGTTGAGAAGCCTATTCGTATTTCATTATTAACCTATTAGTATCTGGTAAATACTCCAAATCTGGACTGGAATGGATGGTGTGGATTTTGGGAAGATGATGAATGCATTGAAAGCCAAAACAGAAACAGCATACAAGCCACAACAGAAGGTGACCCTATCGTCACTCAGCACTGACCAAAGCTACAAGGAGAACTAAAAACAAAACAAGCCTACTGAACCCAGGCCATCCCAAAGAGACGGCAGAAAAACACCAAACACCCAAAAACAATGCCAACCACTGCAAGCTCTTATTGCTAACCAGAACCTACAAAAACCATTGTGAAAGGTTTTCGAGTCCAGCAGGAAACAGCAATGCATGTACAAGGTTTGATAAGCCCATATGGGTGTAAAGTGCTGCCCATCTACAGCATCCACACGCTCATGCACATACCAATATGAACACACTCAAGAGATCTGAGCTTTCCATCAGGTTCGCCGCACTGATTAGATTTCCTGGCTCAAACATCGGACCATTTAACTACTCAGCTGGGCTGCAATGTATAAAACAAACGGACGGCTAAGACAATTGTTTCTACTTTCTAGACATCTTTTATTTTGTGCACCATGGGCCACACTAGAAGATCTATGCAATGTGGCCCACCTGATGGAAAGAGGATCTTGTAATGTCTACCATATTGACATGTGCTTGCGTGCAGATTGGTATGTGCCTGGGTTAGTGAAACCCCAATCAGGTAAAGAACCAAATGGCATAATTCACTCACTGGTATTAATTTTAGGACATTGGAGTGTGAAGTGCACAACCATGACTGAAATCCTCTCTCTAACACTCCGGTGTTCATTAACGTTCCACTTCAATGTGACACGCAACATCAATGTGCTGGATGATAGGATGTTCACATGATCATGTTCAGAGTCTCGCAGAATGTTTCCCTAGAAAGCACGCATGTGTGCATGTGAGCTTCACATTTAACAGGGTGCACACATACTAGCATGTTACATGTACTATACGTCCAAGTTGTGCAAAAGGTGGGCTCCACCAAGAAGATAGACTGGTGTGAGAATAGGCCGGTTGACTCATTCAAAGGCCCACCCTGACATGTGTGCCTGCCTGAGCTTCATGCAGGTGATATGGCAGGTTGGGTCCATGTTTCGCACGGTCCAAATCATAGTTTAAAACCCTGAAAATTTAACTCAACTCAATGTTCACCCGGGTTGGGTTGACTTGAAGATTCATCCCAACCCAACTTGAAGACTCAATAAATATAAATTAAAACTTCTAGGAGCAGCAAAGTTGTGTCATACCTTCATGGCTGGGATTGTCTGCCAGTCAAGACTCGTGAGGAGGTCGTGGGTTTGATTCCCCCTCCAATCTGTTTAGATCTTATTTATGAAAAACAGTCTTCACACAGCGACTGATTCGGCCCAAGTCACCGTGAGAGTTATAGACTTGATGAATCCTTCCAGGTCAGGGCCAAACTACTACCAGAAATGAGCTTCCTAAAGACTTGGCTCAAAATCTCATCAAGTCGAATCAACTTGGCTGAGTTTGAGTTGAGTCAGCAAGTTTTAAAACTATGGTTTAAATATCATATGCACATGACATGATGGCACATATGCTCCCATTGCTTGTGAAGGTCACATGCAGTGCAGTGTAATTGAACAATCTCTGCAATCTCTCCAACAGGGTGGCAACAAGTTACTACAACAATGACAGTTATTCCACATTGTTGCAACAAATGCTCTTTCTACAAGCATGGGGTTACCAAACTCACCTTCTTCTGGAAGTAGGTTTGGGCATTCAAATAGAGTGGAGTTGGCGACAATTAAGACTGCAGTGGAAACTAGCTATTTAGGTGGGTGGCCATCTCATGGTTGAGGGGGATTCTTCCTACGCCACTGCTTGGGATGCTGGGATAATTCCTCCCCAGAACTTGGTCTTCATCTTAGATGATATAGAGACATGATCTTGCTATATGGTCATTAAATTAAAATGTGTCCCTAGAGAAGCAAATCACTTGCAAGGGAAGGGTTCCTTAGGTCATGTCTCTTTACAGGGGACTCTTAACCATTGCCTTGGATTTGTATAGCTTTCTTTTCACTTCACAATAACGAAAGGAAAGAAAGCAGATGTTCTTTCTTCAGGACTTTAGGGCCTGTTTGCAGCTATCATTCAAAACAGACAGATCCAAACCCAATCAAACCATGAAACTAGACCTTTCTCAGCTGCTCTCTTCCTATACTCCCAAGTTACCAACCTTTGACCTTTCTCTCCAAGTCCAGCCACAATCATGGATTATTCCTTCTTCTCTTTTGAGGTCCAAACCCAACCGAACCCCCGAACTTTAAGATCTTGCTCTCTTCTGGATATACCCCAACTTTTTTTTTTCTTTAATCTTTCCTAATTTCCTCATTATCTTCTTTAAAGAAACAAGAGTTCCTCATTCAAGGATTTTTTTTTCCATTTTTGTAGTCATTGACTCGGCTGTCAATCGACTCACTAATTTGAGTGAGTAGGTTGACTTCAACTCACAAATTCAAGGACCACTATGCAACACCTTGTAACGTGAGTTTACATTTTCATAAAGGAGTGTTTTAACCTAACCTCCCTGTAAAACCTCAAAACTCTCTCTTAAAAATTAAATTAATAACTGACTTCTTGCAAAAAGAAAAAGAAAAACATTCACCTCCCTAAGCTTCATTAAACACGGTATTCCCATTTTATCCTGAGGATACAAACCCATGCAGTGCTAGAGACATGTACAAGATAAGGGATATTCATCAGGTGGGGGCCACCATCAACTTGCCCAGTCCAAAATCAGGTGGGTTATGTGTATGACAAAAATAGATAGAAGAGAAATACCAATGGCGTATTACATTCATGGCCCACTGGATGACTGTCCAGCTTGAATTTTGGCTCCGGCATGTTCATGGCAGGTCCCACTAACTGATACACTTGGAGAGATGAGTATGTGTAAGATCTAAGCCAGGCATGTTCATGGCAAGTCCCCACCAATTGAAATATACCAACATACTGAACTCGAGTAATCAGACATTCAGCAAGTGTACCCATGCAAATGTGCCTTGCAAAAATCAAGCTGGCCCACTCATCAGGTGAGTCACGCCTCCATTGAATATAGACTGCTGGTCTTTTGACTCCAATCACCATTTTTCTCCTACACATGTAATCCATTTGATGAGAGCACCTGACTGATTTCAGTCCATGGCATGTCATGGGTAGGCCCACCTCATGAATCTCTCAGATCTTACGTGTATGATTGGTCTGTGTGATGTACATTGTTTGGCATTTCAGGCCATCTTCAAGTGCCAAAAACAAGCATCACACATGTTGGAACCAGTATGTTCACTGAATGGTCCCCTTAGTGCACTCTCTGTCCTAAAAATCAGCATGGCCCACTCGCCAGGTGGGGAACACATGTAAATTGAGTATATACCACTGTTTATCATTTTTGAATCATACATTTCTATCTATGAGTCTGTCCACCTATATATATGAATGAGACAAATTTTCAAACTGTCTACTTCGATATATATGTATGGCCCACCCTATGAACAGCCTGACCCACTCGCCTTAGTGCACTCTCTGTCCTAAAAATCAGCATGGCCCACTCGCCAGGTGGGGAACACATGTAAATTAAGTATATACCCCTGTTTATCATTTTTGAATCATACATTTCTATCTATGAGTCTGTCCACCTATATATATGAATGAGACAAATTTTCAAACTGTCTACTTCGATATATGTGTATGGCCCACCCTATGAACAGCCTGGACCTGCGGGGACTTGCACATGTGTGCCATGCAAGCATATATGGGGGGTGTTTATGTTTTGCACCCAAAAATGAGCATAGGCAAATTAAAATCTCAATAAGAATGCTAAGCATTTAACGAGGCAAAGGCAGGTGCAGGCAATTAATTATTGTTTTAATTTTAGTTTTAAGAGAGACTGATGGAGTTTCAAGGTTTTAAAATATGCTTATTGTAAAGGACCCCTTTTGCAAATTATTCATTGTTGTTTTACATGTTTTTGCTTCCACATTAAATATTAGAGACTGAGTTCCCTCAGTGAACTTCCCTATTGTTCGCCAAGTTTGATGTGTGGAGCCCATGGTTAGCTTATCCAACCCATTGATCTGACCCCATCATGATTCATGATGGACCATGCCTTATTTCCCCCAAATTGGAAGATCTAGCCATTGAATCTTTGGTCTTTCCTCTATTGAATGTGGCTGGTTGGTGCATTTCTTCTTAACCATCTATTTGCATTTCAACAATGGAAATGTTAAAGTAGACCAATTACAGAGATCTTTTGGGCATGGTTCATCCATGATGGGGGGGGGGCATGGATAAACCAACCATGGTACTCACATTTACAAACTCCATGCACAATAGGGAAGTTACCTGTCCATAGCAAACAGGGAACTTGGCTTCAATCTTAAATTTCAGTTTTTTTTTTTTCATGAACAAGTCTTATGGTAGGTAAATAGTTCTCCAGCAGATGACTTTTTCATGAAAGAACCAAGTGACTCTTTCGGGCATCCGAATTGATGGAAGAAGACAGGTCCAAAATCAGATTCAAAAAAGAGAACAAGACTCCAGATCTTTGATACCAGCTGCATCCAAAATGCATTTCCAATAACCACATCACAAAGATCATATAAATATATGGAGCATGGCATCTGATATTCCAAAATTCTAACTTCATTGACTTTGACATGATAATGATATAAATACAACGTGTCACTCTCAGCGTTTAAGGACTTATTCAAACAACATAACAATCTCCTGATATGGACCAGTATATTAACAGCTATTGCATGCTAGCATCAAACCGTTTGGGAGTTATTGAAGTATGTCACAAAACCCATCAGACTCATCATGCGTGAAGCTCAATCCTAAAGAGGCACTGAGATACCTCAGTTCTTGTGCTGCATTCTGCCGCTTTCAGCACCAGCATAAGGATCGATGGTAACATTTATAACTGCAGGTTTCCGTGCAGAAAATGATTCAGTGAGAGCGGACTTGAGCTCTTGTGGTGTCCCAACAAGATAACCTTTTCCTCCAAAAGCTTCCATTAAGGTATGATAAGCTGCACCTGGGACAAAAGAAGTTGGTGCAGGGTCTTCTTTGTAAGGCCCTGTAATTTCTTCAGGGTTCCTCCGGTCACCACCATATACACCACCATTGTTAAAGACAATCACAACCACTGCTAACTGGTATCTCACCAAAGTCTGCAGAAGTTCAGAAAAGCAAATATGTTTACGATCTTCCACTTGAGCAATTGACAAGCATAATAAAGCAAAGAAATTGCAACGAAATAGTCTCCCTCCCACTCGCCACCAAATGAATACATGGCGCCCATATAATGATTAGAACTGGTGATCCGATGGATCCAAATATGGATGGCCGAAGAAGTTCCAACTTATTGCACCATCCTAAAAGTCTGATGAAATAACTTTTCCCTGTTGAATGTGAACATTGACCTTCGTTTTATATAGCCTCCAGTTTGCAGGCCACAGATCAGACAATTTGAACATCTAGAGCACAATCCATACATTTGGGGAGAAGATCGGGGATCCAGACTGTTGAGCTAATGCAACCCAATGTGGATGGAGGATGGCTCATAAGTCTAATAGGTTGGAAGATCCTAATCCTCCAATCCTTGGCATATTTACATTAAATGCGGACCAAAGAGTGGACCCCACGTCACTGAATTGTATATATGACTTCATGGACATGAGGAGAAAAGACTGCATACATTGTGCACACATCACCTATTGGAATGGCCAAAGACCAATGTCCAATTCTTGCCCATCTTCAGCCAGTTAGGAATCTGTGTGCACTGTAGAGATAGTCGTGTACAGATTTGAATAACCAACTAGCAAATCTTATGTAATATCATACGATATATACTTAGCTATACTATATTATTTGATATAGCTAAGTATATATCATACAATATTATTACAATATTTGCCAGTCAGTTATCTACATCTGTACATGACTAACTCTGGATGCACTCATGAAAAGAATGAGTGTTTCAATGTCTATCCATCCTTGTTTAGTATGGATGAATGCATGTGTGTATTGATGGATGTACAAGTGATCCAACCTCGACTTCTATGGCGCTGAACGTGAATCCAGAATCCCCTTCAACAGCAACCACGAGCCGATCAGGCGATGCCACTGCAGCAGCAATGCAGTAACCCAGACCAACCCCCATTGTTCCCCAAGTCCCTGCATCCAACCGCGTCCTCGGCTCAGTCTGAACCAGCACACCCCGCCCCACATCCATCGTATTGGCACCCTCCGAAACCAAAATAGGTGCCGGGCTCCCCTCTGCAAGAATCGCATCCCTTATAATCCTCATCGGCGTAAAGAAATTAAATGGCACTACATCCTTCGCCAGCTGAATTTCCATCTTCCCAACATTATCTTTCGCCTTCTTCGAAATTGCCTCAACCCACTGATGTGATTTTCCGAAACAGAAAGGATTGTCCTTAATCTCCTCATTCATCAAACCCAAAATCCTCTTCGCATCCCCAACCAAACCCAGATGCGGTTTCCGAAGCTCAATCTCTTCCTTTGAGATGTCAACCAGTATAAATTTCACATCTTTCGACCATTTCGGTGGCTCTCCAAAATGCAGCAGCCAGTTTAACCGGGCCCCAACAACAAGAGCAACATCACAGCGGCCAATTGCGAGTGACCGCGCAGCTGTTGCTGCAAGCTCATGCGTGTCAGACACCAAGCCTTTTCCCATCGGTGTCGGCAGGAACGGAATCCCCGTCTTTTCTATCAACTTCTTAAGCTCATTTTCAGCTCGTGAAAAAGCAGCCCCCTTTCCAAATACAATCAATGGCCGTTCCGCGTGTCTGAGCAAATCAACTGCTTTCCCAATTTCTACTGGTTCTGAGGTTTCTGGTCCCACACTTTCAGATGACGCAGCAGCAGCCAAGATTTTAGCAGCTTCGGATTCAGTAACCGTCTGGTGGAGAACATCCGTTGGAAGATCGAGATAACACCCGCCAGGGCGCCCCGACACAGCGCAACGAACCACTTCGAATACAAGATGGGGTATTTCCGTAATATCCTTCGCTTTCACAGACAGTTTCGAAAAGGGTTTTACCGCCCCAATCTGATCAAGCTCCTGGAAGTCGCCCTTCCCAAAGTCCTTCTGATCACACGAGCCGGAGATCATAACCATCGGCCAGGCGTTGGCCGCAGCATTGGAGAGGCCAGCGAGGCCGTGAACGCATCCGGGCCCAGAGACAGTGAGGAGAATGCCCGGGCGGCCGGTGAGGTAGCCGTAGGCAGATGCGGCATAGCCAGCAGACTGCTCGTTGTGGAAGGCGAGGAAGCGGATGCCGAGGGCGACGGAGCGTGTGGCAAGGGATGTGACAGGGATGCCGACAACACCGAACATGCGATCGATGCCGGCGAGGGCAAGGGAACGGGCAACGAGGACGTTGCCATCGATTGGAGCTTCTGAGGATTGGGAGCAATTGGATGGTGGGGCTAGGGTTTGGGAATTGGAGTCTGCCATCAGAGAGATGGAATTTGCAGAGGATGATGAGAAATGAGATTCGGGAAGAAATGGTGGAGAGGAATTTATAGCGTTCGGGTTACGGAAATACCCTTCGTTTTGGACAAAGGGAAGGCGTACCTGGGTCTGGGTGCAACTCGGGCGGGTTGGATCGGGTTGACCCCAACCCGACTTCTACAGTACCCAACCCGCAACCCGACCCGACACAAGTTCCATCCCACTCCACCCGACTACACCCAAACACGTTTGATTATTTCCAACCCGAACTAACCATCCATCAGGTTCTATCTTCATTTCTAGGGAAACGGATTAGCTATTCCCCCCTGCCACCAGCCCGGTGGCTCGTGGTCGGTGCTCTGTGAGCCCCACCATGATGTATGTGTTTCATCCATTCCGTTCATCCAATTTTACAGATTATTTTAATGTTTCATCTCAAAAAGGAGAGGTATATAAATCTCAAGTGGACCACACCACATAAAAACAATGGTGATTGGATATCCACCATTAAAATCCTCCTAAGGCCCACTGTACTATTTATTTGACATCCAATCTGTTGATTACGTCATACAGACGCACATGAAGGGAAAAAAAACAAAGATCGGCTTGATCGAAAACTTTTATAGCCCCCAAAAAGTTTTTAATGGTCAGCGTTCATTCAACACTGTTTCCTGTAATGTGGTCCAGTTGAGATTTGGATATACCTGATTTTTGTTTTCATACCATAAAATGATCTATAAAAACATGTAAACGGAATGGATGAAACAAATACATCATGATGAGGTCCACGGAGCACTGAACATCAGCCATTGGCCGATGGCGGGGAGAGTAGCCAATCCGTTCCCCATTTATAGGCAATGAGATAAAAAAACCTTAGGTGGGCCACGCCTCAGGAATGATGGGATAGGATGCCAGCCATAAGTTCGCATGTGAACTTATCATTTCTATCTACGGTTTGCACGTAGGTTCTCGTTTCTATGGGAACGCAGATTGCATCCTACACGAGATCTAAGGGGCCGCTGGGATGAATAGGTTTTATCCACACCGTCCATCCATTTTTCCATAACATTGTAAGATATAGACTCAAAACTGAGACAGATCCAAGACACAACTGAACCACAAAATGAGGATTAAACTCTTACCGTTGAAAATTTCCTATGCCCCCACAAAAGTTCTTAAGCCAGCTGATATTTGTTGTTTCCTTCCATCAAGGTCCATGTGACTTCATAATTAGCTTGGATGACAAATAAACAGTACATTAGGTTTAAGAGTTTTAACGTCCATCATCATTATCACCCTTTTTCTTATGGTGTAGTCCACATGATCTTTGGATTTGTCTTTGTTTTAAATAGTGCGGATAAAACCCATACATAAGGGTGGCCACTGAAAGCCCTTGCTTGTCCCTTTTGTTGACTGAGTGATTTACGTATATGAAATGGTGGGTCCCAAAGAGTTTAGGTCAAGCCCTTAACCTCATCCGCTACGTTAGAGCCATTAAGGTTTGATTTGGCCAGTGTTATTTAACTTCAAGTGTATGATAAATTCACACCCAGATCCATAGCTCAACTGACAGCCTGAGTGGAGTTACCTCGTTTCAACACTTGAGGTCCTGGTATCGATCCCTAGCAGTATATGATCAATTCAACCAATTACTTTGAAACATACTTTACCCATCCATGTACTACCGTCACAGCATCACATCCCGCGGCCACCGCATTGCGTTTTGCTTGGACGGTTTTGTGTAGATTGCAGCGCGCACGAGGGGTATCTGGGAGACATACGAGGATTTTTCCTTATACATGGCATGTTCCTTAAATCCAAACCGTTCAGATTGTGGAGCCCACTGTAGGTTGGTCACTTACTAAATTTAAGATATCTTCTCGTTGAATATGGAATACTTGCTACTTCCATTTTTACAGTAGATAAATGTCTATATATATCCCTGTTTTTATTTTTTTTAATTTATATTTCAATTTCTTCTTTTTTTAAATCCATATGTGCACTTTTATTTTTTTTGAATCCATCTTGGTTGGTTTGACCATTGAAAGGATGACATATATACATTTCTTAATTCCCCATTTCTCTATTCACATGTGGCTGCTAAAAATTGCCATTGGCATTCCTCATAAGTAGTAAGGGCTCTATGGGCCCACCTTGATGTATATATTTTATATACTTGGTCTGACCAAGTCATGAGTACACCTCATCATAGAAATCAGCGGGGACGAAATGGCTACGGATGAAGACCTTGAAAGCTTGGATAAATTGATTTTTATATTTTTCCTTTTATTTAAGTTTGTCTTACTTTATGAAAAGGTGGATGGCAAATAAACGGCATGGTGGGCTCTAAAATGTTTTAATGGTGAGAATCATTGTCATTACTGTTTTCAATGATATGTTCACTCGATACTCTATTTGAATTTTCTTTTTCTTATTTTTAGTTCATGCCTTAAGATAACATGTTAAAATGATGTTAAAAGAATGGACTGTACAAAAAGCTCCTGCTAAGACTATCCCTCTCTGGTTAGGTCCCGGTGGAGTAGTACGCAAGTGCACAAGCAAGGTAAGCCCAACCTGATAACGGCTATGATATGGCACGTGGAAGGGAGGAAGTCATACTCTCGCGAGTAGACGTCGCATTTCAATCGCTTGTTTGGTAAATAGAAACCCGACTCAGGAAAGGGCGTATCTGGCGCACTGCTCGCCTTCTGCTTTTGTGGCGACGGCTGTCAGAAGAAAATACCAAATCGGCCACGCTGTGTTTGTAGGGGGAGATATGTCGGGCATTCGCGCGAGGATAGATCAAACTGCCAGCGTGGCAGCGATGCTGGAGATCGGGGCCACTCATTATGTGAATCGAACGTCTCATCTTCAAAAATCAAGCTTGTCGGCTCGATAGCATTACCAGACGTGTAAATTGAATATAGGCTGTTGGTCAGCATTTTCTCCAGCTTTTCGGACACGTATGGCCCACCTGATGAGTGGGCCTGCTCAGTTTATGGGCTGCAATTGACCTCATCTCATCGGACCCGGATCTGGTGGTGTGGCCCAAACCACCCCAGCAGCGGTGTGGTTTGGGAGCTGTAGGGCCCACCAGGATGTTTGTGTTTTATATCCATGCGGCCCATCCGTTTTGCGAGTTCATTTTAGGACATGAAGCGGATCCGAAGCTCAAATGGAGCACAGCACATGAAACAGTGGTGATTGAACGCCCGCCATTAAAGATTTGAGGCCACTAAAGTTTTAGATCAAGCTGATATTTGTGTTTTCCCTTCATCCAGGTCTCTGTGACCTGATCAACAGATTGGATGACAAATAAATATTACGTTGGGCCCTAGAAAGGTTTCAACGGTAGGTGTCATTATCCCCACTGTTTTCTGTGGTGTGGTCCACTTAAACTAGGATCTGCTTCATTTTTGCTCCACATCTTAAAATGAGCTAACAAAACGGATGGACGGTATGAATATAAAACACATACAGTATGATGGGCCCCACATGATGCGCATGTGAGACATTAGATCGAAGCCATCAGTTGCGTCGCAATGGAAACCGGAAGCATCAGAAAAATCGGGCAGTTAAGAAACGAACCACGACTACGTCCCACACGCTTGCGTGCCACTTGGGTCAGCGATGAAATATTCATGGTGGGGCCCACCTGATTTGTGACCCTGATATCCCCAATGTAGGCCACTTCGGCATGTGTAGCGTGAACTACCTCTTCAATCCTCTCCATGCTGATGGCCTTAACGTGTCCTGAAAACGTTTTAATAAACTTTGATACTCTTGGCAGTAAAATAAAAAAATACTGAGATCTGAACTTAGAAAGCAACGGTGTGTAAAGCTTAGATATCTACTTCTTTAAGAATAACAGGAAATATGTACAAGGTGGACAACATCTTAACTAGAGTTGGGCAAAATTGATCCGATCCGGTTGATCCGACCCTATCAGACTCAATCGTAACCGAACCGACGGCCTGGATCGGTGAGGATCGGGTTAGTCATTTCAGATCCGAATGGTTTTCAGATCTGGCTCGGATCGTCGTCAATCCGGACAAATCCGATCAGAAACCCGATCCGAATGGACCCGATCCGATCAGATTCGACCCGATCCGGAGCCTGGCAAGGATTTTAATAGAGGATATCCAATCATTATTATTTTCCTATGGTGTGGTCCACCTGAGATTTTTACCCTCTAATATTTTTTATCAAACCTTAAAATGATCCGTAAAAATGGATGAACGGCATCGATGAAAGACATATATCATGGTGGGGCTCACATATCACGAACACAGCGAGTAGCCCATTCATTTCCGTCAGCACCACTAACATTATTTGAAGGCACAGATGACGTATTCAGTATGCTTTTATGTCATTGAGTAAACTCAGTGGGGCCTACCATGAATGTGTGTGGGTTATCCACGTTGTACATCCGTTTTTCTAGCTAATTTTAGTAGTTGAGCCGAAAATTGAAGAATGGACAAAGTTCAAGTGGACCACACCACAGGAAACAATGGGAATAATGACTTCCACCGTTGAAACCTTGGTAGGCCCCACGGTAATGTTTATTTGTCATCCAACCTGTTCATAAGATCACAAAGGCATGGATGAAAGGATAACACGAATAAAAGATTGACCCAAAACTACTGTGGCCCCTAAGAAATTTTCAACGGTATAATTTCAATTCACACTGTTTCTAGTGGTGTGGCCCACTTGACATTTAGATATATTTTGTTTTTGGTCTAGGGTACTCAAATTTTCTTTTAAAATGGATGGACGGAGTGGATAAAATAATTAAATCATGGTGGACCCCACAGAGGCTGGCGTGCTGAGTTACTTGGTAAGCAGTCTGCGGCCAGACTCCCAGTACAAGCACTAGCCACCAGCTGTGCCGTAGGCTGTAGCCTAGGCCAGCTGGCTGTGGCGTGCGAAGACGAACAGACGCTCCTCGAGCTCCGAGTTGTACGAACGGTTCAAAGGAGATCAAGTTATATGGGCCCACAGTGATGTATTTATTACATCTACACCGTTCATATATTTTTAGAGATCATGTATTAGCATTATTCAAAAAATAAATAATATCCAAAGATCATCTGGACCACACCACAAATAGCAGCAAAGAATGATTTTCACTGTTAAATCATTCGTGTGGTCCACTTGATATTTAGATCTGCCTTATTTTTCGTCTCAGGCCTTAAGACAAGCTTGCCAAATGGATGAACGGTTTGGATATAACACCTACCCCATCATCAGATGTACAAACCTCATTAACGTGAATACACAATTCACCCGGTCGAATTCACCAGGGCGTGCTTACGTGAAAAGCAAGCAAACAGTTTAACTTTAAAAGTTAAATAAAACCCTATGCACGGAGATTAGAAGTTCTTACAGAGCCATGTGGGGCCCACCTTGATGTATATATTTCATCTAAGCCGTTTATCGATTTTGAAGTATTATTTTAGTCATTGAGCACAAAAATGAGATATATTAAAGGTTAACTTAGACCACATTATATGAAATAATTTGATTTAATTTATACTATTCGAATCGTACCTAATCCGATCCGGCTCGGTTTTCCAGACCGAGGCGGACTCGGTTCGAGTAAAGTCAACCAGGCATCGGGTCTGTCCGAATCAGGTGACCCAAATCCGGTCTTGGATCGGGTCGAGTTCGGATCTGACCATTGAAAATTCGGATCTGATCGGATTATGCCTAATCTGATCCGATCAGGACCGATGCCCAGCTCTAATCTTAACAGAAGTTTCAAGATCTACCTAACTCTATTTATTTAGCGGGTAAAGTGGTATAAAAAATTGTAATACTTGTCTATACTCTACTTATATTCTAACAAATAGCTGTAAGAAATGTTTGATTTTTCAAATCCTTGGTAATGATGTGAATGGTTTGTTATTACGTCCATTTAAAAAGAGATGGAATTCTTACATTTATAAAGAGATGGAATTCTTAACATCGAAAAGGAAAATAGTCTCATTAAAATAGCATTCCCACAATGACGTATGTGCCTCATCCTCATTGTCCATCCGTTTTAGTAGAACATTTTAGGGCATGAGCCCAAAAATGAATTAGATCCAAAGCTTAGGTGGACCACAAAATAAGAAACAATGGTCTCTATGTAACATTCACTGTTGAAAGATATTTCTTTTTTTTTGCCCACATTAATGTTTATTTGTCATTTAACTCACATAGATAAAGGGAAAATACAAATATCAGATCGATCTAAAACTTTTGCAGCTCTAAAAAGTTTAAAAAGTTTTCGAGGTAGACATTCAATTATGATCGTTTCCTATAGTGTGGTCCATTTGAGTTTTGGAACTTTCTCATTTTTTTGACGTGACCTAAAATGAGTGGGGGAAGAGATGAATGACATGAATAAGTCTAGGGTTGTACACGAACCGGGCTATTCTGATTAACTCGCTCGACTCGGCCCGACCCGGAACTGAGTTCGGGTTGGGATGGGCCATTTTCTTCGGCCTGAAACTGAGTTCAGGCCGAGTTCGGATAAGTTCCAGTTCGACCCGACTCGGCGTGTGTGTGTGTGTGTGTGTGTGTGTGTGTGTGTGTGTGTATCCTAAATTCTTACCTAGTTACCCTAACCATTTACAGCAATCCAGGCCGTCCAAATCGTGGGTCTCTTTGTAGATGGAGCAAAGTCCTAAAAATCTATGACAAAAGCCCTTCCCAAAAATCAAGGTTGTTCAATTTACCTGCTAAAGCCCTTCCCATGAAGTAGATGGAGCAGAGTCAAAAAATCAAGGCCGTCCAAATCGTGGGTCTGAAACTGGCCCGAACTTGCCCGATTGCTGACTGGGGCGGGTTCGGGCTGGACAAGTTGGCCCGGTGACCGGGCTGGGCCGGGTTTGGGCTGGTTTGGCTGGTGACCGGGCCGGGCCGAGTTGAGCCCAGTTCGACTCGGTTCGGGCCGATGTACACCCCTAAATAAGTCACATACATCACAATGGGCTTCATAGTTTTTACTCTCATGCTTGGATACCTATAATTTCAAATCACAACCATCACCATCGCATCAAGAAAGAACACGAATTACCGATGAAAATAATAATTTCTTAATTACACTCATTTAGAGGGAAATTTGAAAAACTAAATAGACCCATGGATTATTTGTAGACACCCCACCTTAGGCTGATAAATTGATTAAGTTTGAAATGATGGATAGAAAATCAAACCCCAATCCTAAACCCTAGCCCTATAAGCATGAACCGTAAGAACTCCAATCTTAAACCTTAAACTCAGCCATTTAACCCAGTCAACTAAATTAGCGTAACCTTGAACCTTATGAACCTAAAACCCTAGAACATTGAGTCAAGTCACCTAATCAACTCGCTCAGTCAACATACTAACCCTACAACCCAGTCAACTAACCTAATTAAGCCTAAAACCAAGCTTAAAAGAAAGCTCAATTAGAGAAAAATGAAAAACCTAAAAGCAAATATCTTCAAAGCAGAGCCTCCACGAGCTTAGAGGATACTGTCTACCAAAGCAAGGAGTCCAAGTGGGGACCGACGGCAGCCAAGTTGCCACCAGTCATGTGGCACTCCTCTTTGGGGTAGCATCTCTCAAGCATGTAGAATTCTCTTTTTTCAAATCTTAAGCATGCGGTTGAGTGTATTTACTCTGATGCCCATTTCTTTACCTAAAATTATCATTTTACCACATCATTCAACTCATGAGATGATGTCATATGGCAATATCAAATCATATCCCTTCAACCACTTTTTGCCCTTATGATTAGCAGGAATTATAAGAAATCTAGGTTTGATGCTATAAATAGCCCCCTCTCCTCATTTCAAGCACTCACCCACCTCCATCAAAGACATATAGAAGAGATTTCTTAGCCTTAGCCATTTATTCGTTCTTCTACCAAGGAGAGTGAGAGTGAGAGAGAGCTCAACCTTAGTCCAACCTAGCCTAGCCAGAGTTCAAGCCTCCTAAGCCACCTAAGTTCAAATTTGAGCCACCCAATCTATCCTTGTGACACTACTGTTCATACAATCATTTAAGTTTCAATCAATTTCATCAAACCCGAGCATTAAAATTGTGCGACATTCATTCCATTCTCAACCCCCTTACTCACTATAGACATCAGCACCATAGTGCATTTCATCGTTTTCTCGCATCTAACTAACAAGTGTATGCTTTGAGGCTTGCCGATATAATCGGATCATGCCCACCAGAAACCTTAGTCGGTTAGCCGTCGTTTTGATAGCTACATCGCATTCCATCATTTTCTTGTATATAATTGACGAGCGTATGCTCTGTGTCTTACCAATATAATCAGAGCAGATCCACCAGAAACCTTAACTGGTTGGTCGTCGTTTTATCATAAGCATCAACACATCATTAAGCATCCACATGCATACGTATTTTACACCCTGCACTTGATTGTTACGAACATATGCTCTATGGCTTGCTAATATAGTCGGATCCTACCCATCAAAAATTCAAATCGGTCAATCATCACTATCATTGCATCGCATTACATTTTTTGCATACAAGAACTAGTCCCATTCCTCATAAATTAGTTCGATCTTGTGAAGTATCGTACATTCGTACGGGCAAAGTAGGTGCCTAACACCTTCCTTCTCTGTAACTGCGGTCCCTTACTCAGAATCTCTAAAACGTAAATTCATGAGTCATCTTAGGGTTAAGGATTTGTGGGTCTTCGATCTTAAGCGTTTCTACGAGTCTAACCGAGTGTAGAATCGTAATAATTGGTTAATGGTGACTCTATTAAAATATAATACCCTTTTACCCCCAAACGAAAGCCCTCAAGCAAAGTAACCAGTGAAAAAGTGAGAGTCGATCTCCCGTCCCCTCGTGAAATATACCCTCCAACGTCTACAAAATGGCGACTCTGTTGGGGAGAAATTAGTCATACTAGTCGCGACCCGACTTGAAAAACAAGATCTTACGGACTATTGAGGAATATCAAGTTCTCGCATATCTGCATTTGCATCTGCATCTGCATCAACATTCATACTAAAATCAACAACAAAATGTGCATCCACGAGTCAGGCGTCCTCGAAAAAATCTCCCTTATTGCAGTATAATTTGCAGCAGATCTCATGCAGCAATGGATCACCATGAGGAAGATGTTCAACCCTTCCACGCTCTCGATCTCGCAAAAGCCCAGCCTGTACAACCACAGCAGGCAGAAGCCACATCAATGACTTGCATCCAGGAAGTGGCACAAGGCATGAAAGCAATGCAAGACATGCTCTGGCAATTCATGCAAGCACAAGTTGTTGTAGCCAACAACGAAGTTGGTCCAGTTCAACAACAACAACAATCAGCTCACAAGCTCTTTCCAACCTCCGGTTCAAATTAAGCATAGCTACCGAACTCTGTATAGGACCACACTAGCCAGCGCAACCCTCGACCATGGGGCACTTTCTTCGGTACCCTCCCACAGCTGGGAGTCAATCTCAAAACAATCCCACAACTAGAATTTCTAATCAATTTCAAACTAATCCTGCAAACAGAATCCCCAGTCAATTTCAAGAAAGCTTCGCATCCGAGGCTTCCAGTTAATTTCCAGCATAATTTCAAGTCGATCCTGCAAATAGAGTCTCAAGTCAATTTCCAGCACAATTTCAAACTGATCCTACAAATAGGGTCTCCAATCAATTTCAGTACAGCCTCACAGTTGAGGCCTCCAATCAATTTTCAATTCTGTTTCAAACCGATCCTACAAACAGGGTCTCCAGTCAATTTTCAGCACATCCTACAGCAAAGATTTCAAGTGAATTTCAAGCAGTAGCTTTCCCGACTAGAAGCCCTGGAGCAACACTGGCGAGTGCCCACAATGGGGCCAGTGTCAAGCCTATTTCAACTAGCAGAACGTGAAGAATACCCAACAAGGGGATCACTTCTTATCATCTCAGCCTCCCCCAACCAGGATTGCTTTTCAAATTCAATTTCCCGCACACAGGAACACGATTAGATTTCAACAAGCTCCCCCATCACGGGAGCTATAGGATCAAAAAAATCGATCACTATACTGAAGAAGTGAAACATGCCTTGTCCTGAGAGATGTCGGTCCCTCAAACGAGCTGCACAGAAATAAAGGAGTTGCGAGAGCAGCTCCAAACCATGCAAAATTAGCTTCAGAGACAGTAAGGGATCGATCTCTCCTTAACAAAGCTTAGGGAGTTGTGTCCCTTCCTAGATGCGTAGGTACCTCAGAACTTCAAGGTACCCAAATTCAAATGATACGATGACAACGAATGTTTTACGATACATCTCAAGGCATTCTATGGAGAACTGAATGCAGTGGCAGGAAATGAATGAGCGCTCATCCTTATATTTTAAAAATCTCTGAAGGGTAATGCTTTGTATTGGAACACTTCCTTGGATTGACACCAAATCAAAACCTGGGAACAGATCTCAGAGGCATTTGTCAACAGATTTTCTTATAACCTCAACACGGCTCCTAGAAGAGAAGACTTGGCAGCCTTGAGACAAAAGGGTAACGAAACGTTATCAGCATATGTAGGGCAATGGCAAGCGATGGCCGCCAGAATGTGCACCCCAATCGATGAAGAGGAGAAAATCTCCATGGTCGTCCATTCAAAAAATTCGAGCATTTCTTGATATCTGATCTCACATCCCTTTGTAAACTTCGCTCAACTCATTCGTACTAGAGAGCAAGTGAAAGCAAGAATACGCATAAGAACAATCTCATTGTGGCCTCTTTAGGCCGCTCCAGTCAAACGGAACAAGGTCAAGAGAAGACCCATAGGAAACGGCAACGAAAACGACAACAGTGCTACCCATTGCTTCACAGAAGCCAACAACATCATTGTCATAACTTAAGGCAACCAACATGCGCCTCAGCAAGGGCGCTAGCAGTACCATCCTCAACATCAACAATAGAGATATCAACTACCACCCCCGTTACGGGAAAATCCACAACCTTCATGATAGTAATAGCAACAGGATCAGTAGCAACTCAGGGGAAATGTCCAGTACCCCCCATCAAAATAAGTAAGTGAATAGGGAGTTCAAGAGATTCACTCCACCCACACAAACATACGGCCAAATCATGACAATATTGGTGCAAAAACAACTCCTTACTCCCCTACAGCCCAGACCATTGCCAAATCAACTGCCAATGAACTACAACGAGAACGAGTACTGCGAGTTCCACTAGGGTCGAGGTCACTCGACAGAGAGATGCTTCTCCCTGAGGCATGCAATCTAAGATCTCATCAACAATCGAAAGATCTCCGTTTCAACCCCTATGACTGCTCCAGCGGCTCCCACAGACATCCTCCAGAATCCTCTGGCATAACATCTATTAAACCCTACCTCATCACGAGGTCCAGCTATCAATGTCCTCAAAAAGGAAAACATAATCATTTCTTTACTCCTCTGCGATTTATCCGTGTTATATCAGGAGACTGCTCAAATACGCCACTAGTCTTGCAAGGGGCACCCCAGACCCCACTCACAACAGCTGAGCGAATAATCCTTCAAGGAAGAAATACTCCATATAAACCATGTGAATCAGTGGTATCGAGAGGTGCACCCTCCAACTTCGAGCCAGTCATCCTGCAAGGGGCACCCCCAAGTTGCGAGCCGGTAGTATTGGAAGGGGCACCTCAGCATATGAGCCAGTCATCTTACAAGGAGTGGTAAGAATAATCACTGACAGGCCACTAAGGGAACCTTTCCGCATGCCGCATCAACAAGCACATGACAGGAAGAACCACCTTCATTTTAACACATGACAGGAGGACCCCCTGTTAAGCATCAGCGACACTCGAGGAAAATGAACCTCCATGCTACAAGGCGGTTCATTGGCACTATCTGGAGTGCGACAAAGTAAAGAACCTGAACCTTAATGGACGCGATAACAACCAAGGTGCTCCATCAATGCCAGGACAAGAAACACATGATGCAGCAGTGCAGCTCAAGACAATCTTAGCACAAATATCTAACATGCTTATGAAGGTGGTTCCCACAGAGAAGTTCAAGTTATGTGCAACTTATCTGGGCTTGACAAATGTATAAATGGAAGACGGAATGTGTATGAGAAGTGATGATGGAGCTATTATGTAAGGCAAAATTAGAGATGAGGAAAATGAGTTATGATGAATGAAGATTAAAGACATGGTGAGATTGTTGTTGACATCTCAAATCTGTCAGTAACAGGGGTCTGTCGATGCCATCGGCAGACCACTCAATGCCATCAATTAGAGGTCGATGTCATCGATAGATGCTCGATTCCATTGAGAAAATCCCAAAAATCCCATGTTAGTTGTTGGAATATTTTAGTGTTGCTACTCGATGTCATCGAAGTAAGTTCGATGATATTGAGGCTCATCGATGACATCGAAGGTCACATCGAAGATGTGAGCATTAAAGTGCCGAATTTGTTTCCTATTCCGGCTGTGATAGTATATATATCGGGTGTAATCAGGATTAGGGTAATAGAGAAGGCTTTCTAATTCATTCCTAAGAGTTTCAAAGGCATAATTATGGCTTGTGAAGTGAATTCGAGGCTTGTTCAAATCGGTAACGCTCTATCTCTTGTAATTTTTGCTTTCATAGTGCATTGCTCATTATTTTGTGCCATGGTTTTTTCCCGCAAGGGTTTTTCCATATAAACTTTAGATTATTCTTGTTTGCACTTGGTTATGTGATTGCGAGTACTTTGCCTGATTCATCTATGGGTGTTTTCGCAGTTCCCCACCAACATGAACCTACCCTCCATGAACCACTCTAAAATAACCTAATTTGGCTCAAAGAATAACAAATATTAATTGTTGACGAGATAGTAAAACTTCATCCAAAACATATAGTTAATTTTTTATATTAATACCAATGGTTAATATCATTACCTAATGCATGGGTTATAGCCTAGAGATTTGGACATAATCAAGGCTTTGATAAATATTTATAATAGCCATGATATACAATTGCACTGATGATAGGCATGCACCAGGGATGTGAGTGCTAATACAACATCTATCATGAGAGAGAATCACATTTATTCTAATTACATTTGATATATACATATACCACTGATGGAGTTTTCCTCCTCAATTCAGAGAAGAGGTAGTGCAGATCGAATGCCTCAAATCTTGGCATTACCGCGCTACTTGACTGGTCGAGGCTTGCTCGATTCAAAGTCCAGCAAGCTCTATTTTTTGATCTCGACCAGTCGAGGATCGGCTTGACCAGTCGAAGACCTAGCTCGACTAGTCGATGGTTACGCAGATTCTGCGCGGATTTTATTCGGACTACGTAAATTTGAGGCGGTTTCGCAAAGGTGCGAAACGAGAGTTTCATAAACTATAAATAGGGGTCTATAGGGCTATTCTAGGGCATGCTAAGGAGTTTTCACGACCAAGGTGAGAGAGAAAAAGAGAAAAGAGAAAGAGGAAGCTTGTGGAAGGGAAGATTCTTCTCGTAAAGGTGATCTACTGTGCAGTTGACGTCTCAGCACTTCTATGTCCTCGTGATCAGTGAGATCTCTCCGTTTTTCATTATTCTCTTATTGTTCATCAACTCTTGCGTGAGTGAAGAAGGTTTGATTTAAGCGGTGCGTACCTGTGATCGGTTGTAACGTTTCACTTTGTAGTGAATTGTTACTCTGGACTAGGTCCCGTGGTTTTTACCTTTTCGAAGGTTTTCCACGTAAAATCTCTTGTGTTGTATGGTTTGTGTTTTAATTTATTTCATTGCTTTATTATATCCCATAATTCTAGTGTTTGGGAAGCGAGATCCTAAGGTGTTTTGTGCAACACTTCCAACAACCACAACCTTATGTATGATCTGCAATACATTTGTTTGGACTGTCTTATCCTCTCTTGTGCATTGCACCACATGCCTCTATATGTAACTAGGGCACCTTTGACGTTTGTGATATCTTAAGACACCACTCAAATCACATTTATGAGGTTAACCATGACAATACTGTAAGGACTACATATACAAACATCATTATATGCATAATATGGGGTTGACCTATTAAAAACTCATGATCAGGCCTCCCCTTGATTCATATGAATCAGTGGATGTGTTCTACACATCACCATTAGGCAAAACATCAAGTTTTAGCTTAAATTAATCCCAGAGGATTGAGATTCATTTAAAATAGATTTTTTAGTTTAGATTAAATCCGGGACATATCTGATCATCACACACCAGATCCATATTACCCAAATGGTTGATAATGTGGAACAAAGCTTTGATGTCAAATTTGAGGTCAAATGGACCTAAATCGAGCAAGACCCAGCACGACCAAGCTCAAGGCATCTTCACCGCCCAAATCGTCCAATGTCGATGGAAAACAATTAATTTAGTGTGTGTCCCATGCAGTTTCCACCACTAGATCATCCCACTGAGTCATGTGGTGCAACTAAGCCTGTGACCGCATGATTAAAGGAAAATCTAACTAGCTGATGGTCATAATCGTGTTGGCATGCTCATTGAGATGAGGGCTCTACGCAATAACATGGGCTAATTAAACATATGATGCCATCACCGATAATACGTCAGTGAGCCCCATACATCCCACATGTGTAGACATTCAATCAAGTGGGTTGCATAAAGTGGTCCCGGCACACATGAACATTTGAACACATATGAATAACCATAATCGAATGTGACACTAGGGTAAGACTTTTTTATAATATCAAATTGTTTTTTTTTTTTTCAAAATCTTAAATTTTCCAATGTGAAAACATTTACACACATTTAATTAAGAGCACGTTTCAATTTCAATTGGTCATGCCAAAAGTTACATTCCACCGATTAGAGGATTTCCAACTCACCAAGGGCATGAAAAATCTAACCCATCTAAGTATCTCAGTCCCACCATGAGGATCACCTCGCACAAAAATCAACCATATCTACTCATCGGGTGGGCTAAATTTGTATTTTGCTATTGATCAAAGCCTAAACATAGTTTTTTTTTTCCGCATGGTCTACTTAATGAACAAAAAAGGCTAATATATACCTGCATAAGGTGATTCTCATGGTAGGGTCAAGCTATTTGATGGGTTAAATTTCCCATACACTTAATCAGTTTGAAGTTGACTACTGGGTGGACCATTACTTGTGGCCCAACTGGTTAGACTTGAAACTTTTTCTTTAATTAATTGGTTTTTAAAAAAAAAATAAATAGAAATTAAGAAATTAAAATAAAGAAAAAAGGAGAGAGAAAGAAGTTAATAATGAAAAGGAGAGTGGGAGAAGAGATGTCTTTTTCATTAGAACTTTGAATTTTTTTTAATGGTGTCCAAGATGTTTTTTCAATGACTTGAGATGGTGTATCTAATATCCTCAATTTTTATAATAACTTCGGATACTAGTAGCATTCTAAGAAGCTAAACAAATTAGGATTTATAATATTAAATAACAAATTATTTCGAACTTACAACTCAAGAACCACTAAAATCCAGTCACTTCTATTAGACTGAAAAATATAAAATTTTAAAATAATATTAAACTAAGACGTTAGCATCATCAATTTACACCATTCATTATATAAATAATAATTAATTAAATTTAATAGATTATAATTGATTAGATCAACCCATATTTAAAGAGTGTCCTCAAACGATAATACGTCCTAAAACAATAATACCTCCCATTTCGATAGTTGTCATCCTCGCACTGAGTACCATGACTCCATTAGCCAACTCAAAAGATGAGTGAGCATACAATAACGCTTAAAAATAAATATAGATTATGGTACAGCTATATGGCCATTCATCTTCAAGCACCCCACACCTAACATGTGTGCTAATGTGGCACGCACGTAACATGCAACACCTTCCATCATACACCCTAAATGTGCATGCCATGTGGACCAATCTCTCATATGGGCAACATGGGTCATTTTCTTCTAGCACTCGAACCGATGTGGCAAATGAGCTAGGGCTACAGCTCGCTCGGATGGATTAGGTGCACCATAATTTCTAGTTTGCACTGATCACACGTGGCAACAAAGCCTAAGTATGCAAGATCTGAGCCGTCCATCACATGATCACCAGCAGATGCCTTGTCTCTAATAGCAAGTGGATCTGATTGTCAGCTGCGCCACACAAGCACGAGTGCACACGCATGTGGTCCAACTGATGTTCAGATTGGCCTATGTTTTACACAAAGCATCTAGTTAGTGGGAATAACATAATGAGCGGCTCCAGTTGCTAACGCGTGCGTTAGTGCGGACAACATTCTTAGTACCTACTTTTCCTTTCCTGGTCAGACGCGACTGACCGCGTAATCTATGCAGGTCCAAGAATGTTTAGTGCATTCACCTGGTTCCTTATACTTACCCGGTGGTAGACTCTCAGGAGCTTCAACACCTGGTTGAGGGTTCGAGTACCCATAGGTGGTGAAATTCCACTACGGCGAGAGTGTGTGTGCGTATGTAAAAAAAAAGAAAGTGCATTCACCTTGCACGTGTATTTTAGGCACACGTGTGTAAAAATCGGAGCCTTTCGGTAGACGGTCCTCACATGGTAGACGCTATATCATGAACATCAGGTCAATATGATTTTCGGGTAGGCCACAAGTATAAGAGAAACACAAAGACCGTCATATTCTAGGGACCCACATGGCTCTCTCTATCATCTTATCCGTGTGATTCTCGAGACATGTGCATGTACGATTACTAGGGCGTGTCAAAGTTTGCTAAACTTAAGAATATTAACTAAGTTGGTCGGTACTCTTGCATAGAGACAAGATTGAAACCAAAATCCTTTTGACCACCAATTTGTTGATTTAATACTTGTCGTCTTTCAATATTTTGATCAAGAGAATAGGTTAGCCCTCACAAATAAGTTTCGTTAAGGATTTTATATTTCACTAGTGCTTTAACGTGATATTCTTCAATCACAATAGAAGATTTACACGGAACAATATAAAAAACTAGCATAAACATAATTAATCTTTATTAATGCATTGACCATGTTACAACTGTCGTGCTTTATGATTTAATTGAAGTAAGAAATGAGATAAATACTTGATGTACTTATTGAGACAAACAATTGAGGCATATGGTCAGTAGGATATAATCAAGATATAAATAACTCAATTAGAACTCAGATGAGCATAGGAATGATATAAGAACTTAAGATTGTAGATATTTAATTTACTCCTAAGATAAATGTATTGTACGAGGAGCTAGGGGTGTACATCGAGTTGAACCGAGTCGAGCTAGCCTCAACTTGACTCGAATTAGCCACTAGCTGACCTCAACTCGAATTCGGCTCGGCTCGATCTTCGAGCCTGACTAGCCAGCTCAGCTTAGCTTAGTCAGCAGCTCAGGCGAGTTCGAGCCAAGATCAAGCTGAGTTCACCTATGCAGCATTTTCACTAACACCTGGACTGCACCTTCAAAATCTCACGGTATTTAAGATAGTAGCAATGGTTTTACAGGTATGTTATCAAACACATTATAAGCAACATAAAAATCAAGAAAAAAATAGGTATTGGTTTCATATACATACCTTCCTTGCCACCAACCACACTTTGTTGGGTCATTTCATCAAACACTTGGTGAGCAACATCAATATCAAAGTAACCGAGTCACCGAAGTGGTTCTATCCGAGTTCAATTTGAGCTGGGTTAGATCCGAGTTGAGTCAAGTTGGGGCCAAATCAAACTCAACTCGAACTCATTTTCGAGCTTAAAAAATTAGCTCGACTCGGCTTGAACTCAGCTTTGAATCGAGTCGAATCGAGCTTTTTCGAGTCGAGTCGAGCGAGTTAACCGAGTTAGCTCGGTTCGTGTACACCTCTACCAGGAGTCATTGCACTATAATGAACTAGGCTAGGAAGTGTAAGATAAACATCAATATAAAGTAGACATGATATATATGTTTGACATGGGCCATCAAGCTCTTCTTAGGGTGCTCCTCTTATAGCTTTCTCGAGGCAATAAAAGTCCATCGCCGAGCTTTTGTATCCTTCATGTGGACTTCCAAGATACGTAATCTCTTCCTTAACAAAATGAGACTCACCTTGGAAAGAAATGACTCCAAATTCACCGACTTCTCGGATCTTCTTTTCATACTTGATCCTTTGAGGTGACTTTCATGCCCCACTCAAGATCTAGCCTGGGACCACCAAAGTTCACTTGATGAAGACAACCAGACAAAGGTCCAAGGACCTCAATGGCTAATCTTTATTGAACATGGCCAACCAACGTCTCTTGATGAGCTACCTTGTCAACTTGCAAGTATTGGATGGTCCAAATCAAACCACCTCCTTCATTTTATTACCTAGAATGGTGATAGCTTGGAGTGTTGGAGGGATTCAACCTCCATACTGATCTATCATTTGGACAAACCATATTTCTCATTCTCTTTATTCTGATGATCGTGTGAAACAGGACATAACATAGGTTTAATGATTCCCCTACAATTTGGGCCCTAGCGTTGCGTCCAGTTTAGCTTGGGCATCCATTCGCTCCCTTAGTCTTTGGAATCCTTTTGGGTCATTGCTTGTTTTTCGAACGTCTTGGAAAAATTTCTCATTTTAGAAGGATTGTAAGAGACAACCCTGTGGATGAGATCATATCTAGTTGTATAATATGATATACTTACTCGATGGGTCTTTTATAGCCATGCCAAGCATATTTATCATTTAATGGGCATGCTAATTGTGATCACATGACAAGTGATGGTTCGTTCCCTTAAAGAGCCTAATAAGGGCATGTATCGTCACAATAATGATAGAATGGTGGGCCCATAAATATTGTTTATACCATAAGTGGACTGAACACCAACTTAGTAAGGGCGTGTTTGGATTCACGTTTTGGTTGTATTGTATTGTATCCGGTACTGTTCACGTATACGTTGGGTGATATTCAGAATACATCCAATGGAGACATGCCACTAACCAATGTTTGGATAGGACTTATTACTCTAGCATGTATACAATTTCATATCCGATCAATGTTTGGAAACGATCGGATAAGGATCACACGATGTATATACGTGCGTGTAGTGGGGCTCACTCACTGTTCCATTGAATGATCTAAGCCATTCATTCACTTCGGAGGGTGGGCATTATCCTTGCCTAGGTGTCCTTTTGTTTCTATGCAAACTATTGCAAAATTTCAACCGTTAAATATGAAATGGACGCGGAGTAAACACCCTCATGTGCCACACTGATTTCACTCCAAAAGCACTCTCTTCCGGATGGTTTTTCGCCTAAATCCATTGGACGGAGTGGATTTTCCAAGAAGCTTCAAGAAGTGGGCAACCAAACTTCACTGAGTCGACGTCCGTCGACTCTGTTACGAAATAGAGGTTCCATCTTTTCGTTGTGGGCCACCACCATGCAGTGAAAGGTGGATCTGAACCGTTCAACAGGTAGAGGGAGAAAAACCCATCAAAAACATGTTGACCTTTCATGGCCATGTACTTCCTCATGATCGCTACAATGATCAAAAGAAAACCATTCGGCTGTTGTTTCAGCTTGAATGTCTCAGTGGGTCATATTATCGGATGATCAAAGCTCACCATTCATGGTTTAAACCTCGAGAGGAAGATGATGGACGGTGTAGATTTGTCAAAAGACAGAGATACTGGGCATTACCAGCAACACAGTGAAAGAAGAAAATGCTTTCTTCCTGTTTACGTCTGACTGAACATCCGACCGGTTGCGCGGTACAATCCCATCGATGATGCAAAGTGGTTCTCGGGCGTATTCACGCGCGTTGAATGTGTCGCCCGCCGTTAGTTTCCAAACGAGGGACATGTCCCATCAACCCTACTAATATAATACTATACACTCAAAACCGTGAATCCAAACACGCCCTAAGTGTAGCACACTGAGTAAACTTTTACCGGACCTGTGAGACCCACTGTGATGTTTGCGTCTCATCTACTATTGTCCATATGTTTTACCAACTTATTTTAGGGCATGAGCCTAAGCAACAAGTATATTTAAATCTCAAGTGGTACACACTATAAGAAATACTGTGCATTAAAAACTTATCTTTAAAAACTTACAGGGGGCTAAAGAAGTTTTAGGTTAAGCTGATAATTGTGTTTTCATTTTATCCATGTCTGCCTGGTGACAAATAAACATCATTGTGTACTCTGAGAAGGTTTCAACCGTGGACTCACTTCCCCTGTTTTCTGTGATGTCGTTTACCTGAGCGTTGGATATACTTCAATTTTGGGCTCGTGCCCAAAAATGAGCTGGTAAAGCAGATGGACGGTGTAGATGATGACAAATATGTCACAGCGGCCCCACGGAGTTTCCTCATAATTACCGAGTGCACAGTCCGTTTACACCGCATTGACGTGAAAACGTTTGCAATTGGTCATTTTTCTTTATTTTTAACTATTTTAACCGTTCATTAAATATATATTAACAGGATATTTTTGGCATCATTTCATCTTAATTATTTGTTTTTGATCCATCTAAAGCTTTTTCCTACTATTTGGACGGCTTTAATTCGAGTCAAAATACGACACATACGCAGTTTCTGGCGCCTGCGTATTAACTGTCACACTCTGCCAGAGTATCAAAATATTTCTCCTCCTGATATGTACACTACACGAGGCAACATAAAAAGAACAGTTGTCCGCCCTCTCGCTCTCTCCCCCTTCTCTACCCGCCGTCGATCCTAAACAGCGAAAGAGAATGATAAAGAGGCGTTTCTTCAAGCAAGATCTTGCGGATAGAAATGACGCATCTGACTCTTCTTCTTCTGATTCTGACTCAGATTCTGTAGAAGCAGAAGAAGAAGCAGAAGAAGAAGCAATAACTGAAACAAAAGAAGAAGCAGAAAAGTCCAAATCACCATCTTCCGGTTTGATTTTTCCCACCTGGGTTCTTTTACATTCTATGTATTTATGGATATTCTGAAATGGGTTTTGGAGATTTTCACATTTACAGTGTTCGTTCGTGTGTTGGGTTTGGCTAGTTTTATCTGTTTTTCCTCAACAGTTTTTTGGGTATATCTGATGTTGGATTCCGATATTCCAGTGATTCTTCCATGGTTTTAATGTTTATGCATGGTGGGATTTGGCGCTTTTGATTTCATTCTGGAATGATATGCGGAAATTAGATTGGTGCGGTTCTGCTATTCGCGAGTAATGGGTTTTCGCTGTTGTATTGGTTTCTCTGTTTAGTGGGGCTAATCTGCATTTGGTTCCGGGGATTTGAGGCGTTTTTCGTGTTTTCGATCTTCGTATGGGAGGATTTTCCTTCATTCTGAAATGGGTTGGGGAGATCTTTTCTGATATTTGTGAGTATTGGATTTTTATTGGTTGTATTGATTTCCCTGTCTTTTATCCTCTGGATTGTGCTTTATACTGATTTTCAGATTCAAGGGATTTCACATGGTCTCAAGTTCCATGTTTGTTTTAGATTTTATACGCAAATTGTCTAGATTTCATGTGCGTGAGGGCCTAATTGGATGCCTATAAGTTCTTAAAGTTGTAAGTGACTTACAGGTGAAAGTCAATTACAGGTTATTCTGATTTGGTAAGTCACTTATATGTAAGTTGGTTTTTGTGTTTGGGTAACATGTAAGTTAGTTACAAGTAAGAAGCTGTATATTCACACCAAGCTGATCTTGGAGTAGGGAATTGTTCCAAAATGTTATAATCACATAAGACATGTTGACACCAAATATGCCATTTTGCTAAGCCTAATTGGATGAATATTTAAGTCAATTTTAGGTTAAATCAATCATCAAGTGTGTCATAAAAATGGGCCCACGGATTCAAAATACCCACGATGCAGAAATCCTAGTAATGCTAAGATGTGCCAAAACAAAAACTTACTAGTCAACAGCTTGATACAACTCATTTGCAACTCACAAGAAGAGGAGAGGCATTGTACAATATGCTGGATTACATAATCAGATCCCTAGATGTGCCAAATTTCAGTAAGCTAAGCCGTTCTGATTGAGACAAGATAAATTGCTTCAGGAACAAAAGTTTTCATGGGGACACAAGCAGTCCAGTCAATTGGTCCAGATGTTTCCATGAAGTTTAGCCCACAAATAACGAACTGCCAAGCAAAATTCACAAAATCACATTGGTCAAATTATTGAAACCCTCCAGTCAATAGCCAAAAAAATTGAAAAAAAGAAGAAGAAGAAGAAGAAGAAAGGACAATAAAGATTGTTTATGGAAATAATAGGTCCAATCAAGAATTTGAAACACCCATTTGGAGGGACTATAGTTGATTGCTTATGGTTGTAAACGACCCCTTTGATTGTATGCTCCTAAACATCTCATCCATGGATTGGAAAACCAATGGCTACAAGAAAGAAGGCCAAGTTCCAGATCCACGCTGTCCATCAGTTCTGCCAGCTCATTTTAGGGCTTGGGCCAAAACATGAAGTAGATCTAAATCTCAAGTGGGCTACACCACAGGAAACAATGGTGTGATTGAATGCCCACCAATAAAACTTCTTGTGCGCCACAAAAGTTTTGGATCAAGCTGATATTTGTGTTTTCCCTTCATCTAGGTATGTGTGACCTTATCAACAAGTTGGATGGAAAATAAACATTTTGGTGGGTCTTAGGAAGTTTTTAATGCTAGACATTCAATCACCACTGTTTCTTGTTGTGTATTTGACTTGAGATTTGGATTTGCTTCATGTTTGGGCCCAAGCCCTAAAATGAGCTAGCAAAACTGATCGATGGCGTGGATATACCAAAAAATACATTAAGGTGGACCCCCACTATCATGGCCTCACTGAATCGGGTTGATTCAAATAAAAGGGAAAAAAGCTCATAACCCCTAACTGCAAAGTGGGAGAGAGGGGCACACAACGACCCTAATTGTAGAGAGGGAGAGAGAGACGCGCAACAATCATAATTGTAGAGAGAGAGAGAGAGAGAGAGAGAGAGAGAGCTTCTTCAGTGGTCGGAGCTTTGTTGTAATGGTCCTAATGGAGGTGTGTGAGCTTCTTCAATGGTCGGAGCTTTGCTGTAATGGTGGTGTGTTTCCCTCCTTTTCCCCTTTTTTTCAAAAATCAAACTGTTGGTCGGTAAGTCACTTACATGGAAATGACTTCTCACCCCTAGCCTCTAGAAGTTTCCTAGCAATTTTGCCTGTAAGTGACGTACAGGTGAATTTCCTCCCCCCTAAGACCACTTGGAAGTGACTTACCCTACTAACCCAACTTTCAGGCATCTAAACAAGCCCTAAATCTCACATTTGGTAGTTTATAGATTTTCTTATTCAAATAAGTATTTGAATGTGTTGGTTTTGATCATTGTTGATTCCTTTTTTACATCTTAATGATCTATGAAGTTTTTGCTTCGTCTTTTGAATGTGTTGGTTTTGATCAACGTTGTTTCTTTTCTTTTCTTTTCTTTTTTTTTTTTTTTCTTTTTTTACATCTTAATGATCTATGAAGTTTTCACTTCTTATTACGGTTTATATTGTAGGTTCAGGATATGAAAGTGAGGATAGTTCTGGGAATGAGGTTGATTGTGACTCTTCAGGTGTGGTTTGATTGAATTATAATGTTTCTGAATTTGAGATGCTTAGAGTGTGTTTTGGATGCATCATTGAGTTGCATTGAAATGACTGGTCTAGTGATTTGGAAACAACCAAATTGTAATTTCCTTGCCATTCACATCAACAATCTGGACTCCAAATTGCTATTATGTTACTTCCAAGCTGTAATTGAAAGGAATGTGAGGACAATTTGATGGCTACTTCCTCATTATTTTGACATCATTAATTTTTGTCATTTGCTTGCAATTTAATTATGTTCTGCATCAAAGTGCAGCTTTGGAGTTCTTTCTCTTTGATCTCTCTGAGGCATTCTATCTTTAATTTTTGAGAGGATGATTTTATTAGAAAAGCCAAAGACAAAAACAACATACAAGCCTTTAACAGAAGATGACCCGATTGTCCCCCAACAACTGCCAAAGCAAACAAAAATATATGAAATGTACCACCAAGCCCCTAGCCTGCCCAAAAAGATCTCCCACCCAAATCTCTCAAACAGAGTATTCTCTCACCCATTTCAAAGCCGATTGAGAGAGATCCCTTTAAATTCAAGAGGAAGAATGGCCCATTCAAAAACTAAAGAGGCTACTGACCACTTAAGAGCATCAATAGAGATCAATTCAAGATTTGGATGCAGTTGGGTTCAGGCCCAGGTCCTATGTGTGAGGCCCTGGACCTATGTCCAATTGGCTTCAGGTACCCATTGGGTCTCTCATCTTGGCTTTTGGTCAGTTTGATTGCCAAAATTATTAGTCGGTACACTAATATGCATAATATTAGTATTACAAGTAACCAAATACCTGACCTGACCTGATTTGTAACTGGGTCAGTTTTGGATCCCAACCCAGCCTTTTTAAAAGGGGTCCACAAATTGAAAATGTACCTGTTAAAATGGGGCAGGTACTCTGGATACCTGTGGATCTGGGCACTGGTGGATAGCCTTATGGGCTAGGCATGCTTTGGTTTCATGTCCAGATTTTGAACAGTTTGTGCTGTCCCGTCCTTATTCAAAATTTTGATTTTGCTTAGCCTGGGCCCAGGCTATGGAAGCCCCACTAAAAGCAAGACATTCTTCTTTCTGCATTTGGATAACATGCATAACAACCCTTTTTACTCAATTGGCTAACATAAATCATGCACATCAAGGATATTTCATAATGTTTTATTGTTTTTTATCAACTATCTTGATTCTTGAGCTATGTTCAGTTCTTATTGATGAGGATGAAGAGAGTATTGGGAACAGCACGCGACAAGGTCTTGAAGACGGTTTGGTAACTGGTAATGTCAAAACAGCGGAGGAGACACCTAATAACCCCACCAAAGCATCGAATTCAAAAGATAACACTCAAATTGATTTGGATGATTGTGTCTTGAAATGCAAGTCCGTCTTCAAGTGCAGGCTCTGCCCAAGGATCGTGTGTTTGTCCGAGGATACTTTAAAGGCTCACCTTAACTCAAAGGTAAGCAATGAGCATCTCCCAAGAGTAAAATAAATGTCTGTTATTAGCTCATACATTTCCCATGGAAAGGTGGCATTATGTTTACATTGAAGGAATCAGAAAATCACATACATAGCCCTGGAGAATTCCTAACCAGAAATAAGGGTCTGCGCCAGTTGGATTAGGCATGATTATGTGGCACAGTTAATTCAATGGTGGTAGATTATATAATTATTATCATACATTCTTGGGATGCTTTAGTGAGAAATTCATCATCGGAGCCTGTCCCAGATATTTAGGGTCCAGTTTTGTGATTGTTTTAGTGAGAAGTTATATTTGCTAATCGCATGGGCCTGTATAGCCCAGTGCCTCTACAGGCTACTGCAGGGGTCAAGAACATCCAAGCCGTCCATCAGGTGGGCTGCATCGACTTATCAGGTGGGATGCAGGCCCACAGTGTTCAAAACAAATGGATGGATAGAACTAGTTTTTTAAGCTGTCCGTCTTTTCCATCTATTGTGGCCTACCTAATGAACAGACCAGCCTGTTTTTTGGGCCAGGGCATGTAGAAAGTGGGGCCCAAATAGCGGACGACAGGAATCTTGCATGTGTGATGGGAGGGGCAAAGCCAGCATGTGGGATTAGGACTTCTGTTGTTGCTATTCACCATTAGTTTCTTTTGAGATGTGCAAAATCATGCATTGTCATGTCTAGTTTCTCCCCGTGTGCATGCTACATGGGTGCTGTATGGGTGTGGAAGATTTTGACGGCTGTTGCTTTAGAATTTTCAACTCTGAGAAGTACAAAATCAGTTGAAGCCCTGTCTCATTTGTTTCGATGCAGACGCAATTTGAAAACTTGTTTTTTCACAGACAAATACATTAAAATTTACTGAATTCATGTATATTCCACTTCTATATTTTGCTTGCCCAGTCAGATCAGATGTTTGGATGCCATAACAGCTTTCTTTTGCCACAGAGACACGCTCGTTCCAAGAAATTGCTGAGCGAAGGGAGGCTAAAGCTTATGCTCAATAGTGATGGTGAAATCGAGGAAGATCAAGAAACCCATGCGGAGAGGCATGCTCGAATCATAGCTCTTGCGCAGGTTGTTACAACTCAAATGCAGTTCAGTGATTCTTGTTCTGCCAAAAATTTAGGAGGTTATGTTACCCCATGTGTGTGTAGACAGCAACCCATCTACATCCACCAAGTCATCAAAGCCATCCATCAGTGTGTCTTGCTGTGTAGACGTCCTTGCTAAAAAATCAGGCTGTCCGTAATCAGGCGGGGTACAGTTTATGAGACAAATGGAGAGCACAAATGACCTCAGCCAAGATTTTTTAGGCTATCCATTTGCTTTTAACATTCTGGCCCACCTGATCAGTGGACCGCCCTAATTTTTGGGCAAAGGGCATATGTGCAGTCGGACCTACCTGATAGTTTGTGCATCTCTCACCCAAATGCCAGTGGCACATTGGGTGGTGTGGCGCATGTGGGGGTTTAGCAGACCTTATTAAAGGTTTCTTGTGTGTGCGCATATGTAATGGGTTCAGTGTGGCTAACTTATCTCAGGATTCAGCTAATTCAAAGAAGAGAAATAGAGGGCGGCAGCGGCAGAAGCTAAGGTTATCGAAGAAGGTAACATAATATCATATTTCAATAGTTTCTTGTGCCTTTAAAGCCTGTTTGGGTGTTCTTGTCATGGTGTGCTGTAGAGGCCGTTACGAAAAGGTAATAGTGGCCACTGTTACACGTTACGAGTTCATAAAGGCTGTAACGGCCATTACAGAAAAAATGACCTGTAAAGGCTGTTACAGCCCCCATTATGGCCCGTTATGGCCTCCGTAAAGGCCGTAACGGCCCGATAACGGTTCATTACGGGGCCGATATAGGTTTTTCGGTTTTTTTTTTTTCCAAAAAAAAAAAAAAGAGACTATAACAGCCGTTACACCCCATATCGTAAAGGTAATGGTGGAACGGCCACCGTTACTCTTATGGAATGCCTTGGTTCTTGCTCTCCTTCAGATGGCATGCACTTCCCCCAAAATAACATTGGTTTCCTTTCTGCTCCTACTTGAAAGGAAACCAACATGGAAGTGGAACAGAAAAGGTGGGAAAATGAAAAACTTCTTAATTCGGTTTATCATTTTTCCACCCTCCAAACACCAAGTGGACCAGTTCCGCTCAAATCACAGAACCAATCTTAATTTGGTAGTACTCCCAAATGAGCCCTCGATATATGAAAGAAGTTGATGCCTCATTGAGATGCTTTGTCTATGTGATTGCAGAAGCTGCGAGATGGTTCGCAGGGGGGAGACGTCAAGCAATCAACTAAGACCCCAACAAAGAAAAGGCGTAAGGTTGAAGATTGAGGATGTGGCGGCTGCATCATGTGCAAAATGGTTGCCTGAAACAGGTTGTCAGCACTCTGCAATTTGGCATGAGGTTTTAATTATTTGGTGTGAAACAGGCAAAGATTGATCAGAGAGAGTAGTTTTTGGCAAGTGTTGTAGTTTTTGCTCTCTCTTTCTCATATAATCATTGTCATCATCTCACCTACCCTTATTTCAACTAATTGGGGTTTGGCTACATGAATCCTTTTTCAAGGGCCATAACTGAAATGCCGTAAAATAAATTTGGAATGTCATTTTATCCCGATTCATGATAGAAGTTATGGCAAAAGTTTGACATTGGCTGCAAAGTTGATTCAACCCACCTTTATCTGGGCTTGGGACCGGCAATGAGAACACAACTCTCATTGGTGCTATGCAATAGACTATGACAAATACAAAGGTTGATTACAATTCAGAACTATCTAATAGTCTATTACATAGGTTGATTACATTCAGTCTCTCTCTCTCTCTCCCTCGTAGTCATATCAATTAACTTATTCTTGCAAAAATGAATAATATAAGGTGGACGGATTGGTAAGGGGAAAATTCAACAACTCCCTTGAGAAATAAAAAAAAAAAAATTTTAAAAAAAGAAGAAAAGAAGACCCAATGTATCAGTAGAGCCCTCTTCTTGTACAGTCCTTCACACTTCTGATGGATAAAGTTTGACAATCTAGCCCCTTTTCTTTGTTCTTTCGGATGGTTGAAGTCACATAAGATATTGGTATTACAAGCATTTGATGTAATACATTTTGGTGCTGGTTCTGATAGGTTTTGTGATTATATATAACTCAAAAAATTGAATTAAAAATAATAATAATAATAAAAATAAATTTTAAAAAAATCAGGGTGCTTTTGTTGTCTTCTTGACTTAAATAAGATGTGAAAATCTTTTTTTAAAACTCACACACACCTTCCCACATGGGCACTCAAACCAAGGACTTAAAAGGTGTTGAAATGTAGCACCTTTACCATTGAATCATGGATTGAGACCTATCAAATTAATTGTTTTTCCTATATGTATGTCAAATGCTTGTATCAGAACAACTATGTTATGCCACTGAAACCACTGCAAATGACAAAGGGTGAGATTGTCAAAATTTATCCCATGGAAGCATGGGAGGCGACGGGCTTTTACTGATACCTTGAATCACCCAGGGGGTTTTCTCAAAATTTAATTGGTTTTTAATGATTCTTGAAACCATCCCTAGAAAAAATAACAAAGGGAGAAAGAATAGAAATTTTGATCTCACTGAGTAGGATTTTTCCACATTATGGCATAGGGTAGCATTTCCATAGAATGTTTTTGCTGTTGGACAACCTTCTGAGTCTGACCATCCCAGGATCAGATTTTCAATGGCCCACTCACAACTCGTTCCTTCCAAATAAGTCAATGAAAGAAAGGAGAGGGGCCTACTCACTATAAGCAACAGGATCAAAAGCCCAATCCAAAACTTACATGAGCCAAAGCAGTGGGAACATATTGAGAGGGAACGCCCACCATGGATTATTGTGGGGGGTCATTATGTTGTGTATATATAATCACAGCCGTTTAGTTCCTTTCCAGTCCAGAAGGGTCAGTCCAAAACTCAGGCTGCTCATGTGGGCCCCTTTGCAATTTAAGGGTGGCTGTTTCCTACCAGTTCGTTCGTTGCTTTGCTGTAGCTCAGCTTAATTCTGAATCTGACCGAGCTTTTGGGCCCTAAAGGTTTTCTGAGGTGACGCATCTGATAGACGGGTAGGATCTTGTGTATGCATCACACTGGAGTCTGCCCCCAAAAATAATACCACAACTCCCTCTTCACCTGGCAATGCAGGAATAGACTATCAAAGAAGGGTTTTTTTAGCAAAAGAAACGAGTATTTATGTAATGATCCACACTGTTGATATGATGGGCCACATTGAATGATGGATCACCAAAACAATCTTCATTATTTGAAGACCCTATGGAAGGCCCACAGCCTAACGTTTGTAGGGGATGACAGTTCACACTCAAAAGGGAAAGAATTAAATTATCAAAAGGTTGAAATATTCTAATCTTAAATGTATGCCCAAGCCAAGATGAGGCACATCATGTGAACGGTTTGGATCATTGAAACATAATCTCATATTCAACTACTAGTCCTTTTTTCTTAATTGCTTCTCTTTCCCTTTCTCCCTCTTGTGATCTACTACTTCTCTACATGTGCATTGCACATGACATGGCACTAGTGTATTTTAGGCAGGCATGGGAAGTTAAGATTTTTTTTGCCACAAAAAACAATAAAAATAAAAATCATATTATAAAGATTTTTAGTGACAATTGAGGAACACGACAACTTACAAATAATGATAATAATAATAACAAAGGCTTTGCTAAGTGCACACACGTGTGCTATGCTCGTGTACACACTACACGTGCTAGCATGGCACATAGGTGCGAGATCCTCCATCCATCAAGTTTTGTCCAATATAAATCTGGTCCCCTCAGCTTGTGGGTCCTAATTTTGGAAACAAATGAATGGGTTATTAAATTTCAGTTCAGCCAAGTTTTTCGGATATGTATATATGTTTTACAAAATGTGGCCCCATCTGACCAGTCAATCAACTTGATTTGTAGGCTAAAATATCAATTTAGTGGTTCCTTTCTGATGGATGGATTAGATGTTGGAACTATTTATGCCATTTTAGCATGTGTGGCACGTACATGAGCTTTGAAATCACTTCAATACAAGATTAATTGAGTAGCACAACTTGGCTGATCTTGTAAAAGTCAGCTATTCTTGTATGAAGCAATCCAGCTACATGGAGGTTCTTCTTTCTTTTTTCAAGTGACTCCAACTCACCAATCTTTCCCAACAGAAAACATTTCATCAAAGTCATTTATCTTTCCCAGAGTACTGATTTTACCTATGCTGAGTGATAAATAGTGACTTGCCCTTTAGTGAATCACATAGATCGCAAGTGATTCAAGGGGCTGAGTCACCCTTCGATTGAGCAGGTCGGATCCACGCCCATGACAGCGACACCCTCTGTCATACCTGTGCCATTAAGATTGTTGAGATGGTTTTTATGGGTTGTTTGGATGCTGGAACTTTTATTAGTTGTAAAGGGTTTATAGGTAACTCACTTCCACTTACAGTTATTAGTGTTTGGATGGAAAATTTCACCTGTGAGTGAATTACAAGCTGTAAGTTACAGCTTTTCACCCCACCTGTAAACACTTTAAGTAGCTATTTTTGTGCTTGGCAGCACCAGATTTGGAGCTAAATGAAAACGGAGGCATTTCAAATACACCTTTTTGGTGTGTTTTGAAATCTCAGCAAAATGTTGGGATTTCAGTGTAATTCAAATGAAATGCCTTTTTTAGCTCATTTTTAAAGGCGAGAAAGTCACACATGTAATGCAAGGGTTGCTAGGCTATTGATCTACTCTACACATGGCAAACTGATGATACCCCAAGATAATCCAATTATCGGTTGTAACACTAAAATCACATCAATAAAATGATTCAAACCATCCCAATGTTGGACATCTAAATGGATAGAGTTAGAAAACGTCAATGAGTCTCTTGTTGGTAATCCTTATATTTGTGGCCCACACAAGGCTTGGAATTTCCTCATAGCCAAAATATATATTTCAACGGGCTTATCACCATCATTCTATCAAATATCACACACACACACATGAAAGCTGATTTAGTTAATCAAATCTAAGTTCTATGAATATATTGAAGAATTCTAATGCATTCCAAATACAACCTCCCAAACGAAATATTTGGATTCTAGTCCATTTCAACCAAACACAATTGAGGATTCAGAATCACCTTGATTCCAATGTATTTGTGATTTGGATTCAAATGCATTCCAAATCCAAGCTCCTAAACTAGCCATTATTAGATGTAAGTTACATCCCATCTAAGGTAACTTGTTTACAACTTCAAAAAGTTACAGATGTCCAAACGGCCCTTAAGCACTGTCATGAGACACTAAATCAATGAAGAGAACAACCACCAACCTGACCATACATTGCAGCCGAGTCAAGTTTGAAGACATGGGCTTCTTTGCTATAATGCCAATGCTGTCTGATTTACAATACACATTGATGAAATAGGTTTACTTGGTGACTGTCATCCTTTGAATAATAAGTCTATTAACAAAACAGAAATTATATGATTATATACACCAGAAAACATATGTACTAATCAAATTGAAAGATGGACCAGAACTATGTGACACGGCGACACCGGCACCAGAAGGCAGTGCCCCCACCTCTACCTTGGGCAACTGCTATTTCTTCGTCCACGTAAAACCAGATGAAGAACGGATCTTTCGTGGTTGGTTCCCTCTCCTCTCCTTTCCCCAGGTTGATTTTCAAGGGCCCGAATGGACCAATCTTTATCCGGACACACTCGAAGATGAAAGCCAAGATCCTGTTCTTCCATGAAAGCCTGCCTTCAAAGGTTAGGCATCCGATTGGCCCCAGATATAACCCGTTCTCAATTCTCTTTGCCTGATCATCAAAGTCCAAAATCATTAGTATTCAAAGTACACCACAGAACAAATCGCATGACCATTCCCGAAAAAATGAAAAAACTTGGAAACTTCATTTTCAAACTCACTAATCAAGCAATGTACAGAAGAATCACTTGTACTGAGTTCACATTGCATGTTCTATGGAAAAAAAATGGTTATGACTGTGGGGCACCACCACCTGAGACTAACCCAACATGGACCATATCGACCATTGGGTGGTGGTTCCCACGCGAGCACTGCAATGAAATTTTGGTGATCATAACTCCCTTACAAAAAACAGATTCACATTGCATTTTGTTAGTCCAGATTCTGAACTAGAGTAAAAAAAAAAAAAAAAAAAACTCAAAAATGTGAGTTTTATCCCAAAATTCAGATTGCTGCATAGTGAATCTTAAGTTTCTCAGTGATGATCAATGGCAGCAGAGTGATCCAGCCCCTAGATCCAATAGCCCCAACTCAATTCCAAACACATGACTCAGCACGTTGTTCCAAACTTCTAAACCTCCCCAGCTTGCTCATTTGTGGAGCTGATGCATCTCCATTTGGAGAACCTTCAATGAGTAAAACCAGGGGTTGATGATCCCCACCAGATGAATGGATGAGATCTTAAATATGTTCGGTAAAGAAACCTAAAATGTGGATGTGGATGTGGAACGTGGAATCAGGAAATGGAAAACCATGGATCCTGGTATTCCTTCCGTTATTTGTTTTGGATTCCAGTTTTGCAGTGGATTCTATGTAGGCTCACTTGGGATGGTGATTTCTGTCTCTTCTCTAACTTGAAAGTTCTTTTAACAGCTTTGTTGTGTGAAATGGAAGTCCTCAGTTTTTGAGGAATGCAGGGAAATTAAAATCAGTTTCCAAGGCTATCTTTTTCCCTCAAACAGATCAAAATTGGGTTTGCAAGGCTTTTTTACCCCTAATGAGGGGAGAGAATGAGGAACTGTTGCCGCTAAAGGTGGCTAAGAAAGAGAGAGAGAGAGTCCTGGCCTTTCTCTGCTTATGGGCTCTCAATCATATGGCTTTTAGAGGGCTTTCAGTGACAGACCTGCCCAGCAAAGGAGTCTGGTTTCCAACTTTCCCTTGGGGCCCGTTTGGACACACCCTCTAAAAGGTCGTTTGAGGCCTAAATGTTGTTTTGTTCCAAATGGCATTTGATGTTGTTTGTTTGGATGCACTTTGCAAACCCCAATCTCATCTCGCACTAAATAAAATAGGTGCTAAAACATGAAAAAACCCAATCCAATTGGATTCCCAACAAACCACTCGATATGCATGTATAATGAAAAACAGATCATGGGTTTTTATAACATTGCAATGAACATCTTATAGTAGAAACTATAACATTTTTCTTTCTACCTTAGGAAGAAATTTCTTAAGAAGAGGAAAAAACAGTATTGTGATCCACACAAACAGTTGAATTGAATCAAGCTCCAAACGTGGATATTTAGCATAAATCAATGAAATGGCATGAAATAAAATTCAATCAGTGTTTTCTTCAGACACTAAAGAAGATTTAACTGCACGAAGGCAAAGATTGCTTACAGTAGCATCGAATCGCTGAACAGCAGTGACTGGGAAATAGCTACCGCCCTCCAGACGACCCTGAAAAAAATAACATTAAATGAAATTAGCTCGATACAGACGATGATCAGAGTCTATTATTTTACCTTAGCAGTGAAAATAAGCATCCATGTCCTCCCAGGAGATTCTGTTCCGCCAAGAGTATCGAGAAATGCTGAAGGATCAATTTTTGCCTTCTTGATCACAGCAAGTGCGGAGAGAACCTCCGCCGCTGGGACCCGTCTTGTCTTTGCAGCGTTCTTGAGCACTTCTACGCTCTCCTCGACTCCCTGAAGAGCCAGAAAGCAACCCAAATCACCAAGCATTTCAGAAGATTTAACTATTAAAAAAAAAAAAACTTGTATTTAGAAGAAATTGAGTAGAAGAAGACCAAAAACCCATATACATATTTTTCTAAACTTTCAAAGGAAGTTCCTTTTTTTATATATATAAATTAAAGACCTGGTTTCAAGGAGAACAAAAAAACCTTGTATTTTCAATAGATGGAAAAGAAGAAAAAATCCCAAATTTCCAAGAAAATGGATTAAAAAAAAAAAAAAACAAAACCCAATATTTTCAAGAGATTGACAAAGAACGAGCAAAAAACGCCTAAATTTTCAAGGAATTTGTAAGAAGAACAAAACCCAATATTCTCAATATTTCCAAGGCATGGAAAAGAAAGATAGAAAAAACCCAACATCTCCAAGAATTTGAGAAGAAATAAAATCCCGAATTTCCAAGGAACTGAAAGGAAGAACAAAATCCAATTTTTTTCAATAATTCCAAAGAACATATAATATATAAGAAAGAAAAAGGCCCAATATTTTCAAGAATTTGAGGAGAGAAAAAAAAAGTCTCCAAGGAATTGATAAGAAGAACAAAACCCAACATTTTCAATATTTCCCAAATAAGGTATTAAAAAAATATTTTTAAAAAAAACAGTATTTTCAAGTAAGAATTAAAAAAATCCAAATTTCCAATCAATGGATAAGAAGAACAAAACCCAATAATTTAATATTCCAAAGAATGGATAAGAAGAACAAAAAACAAAAATAATAATGATAATGATAATAATAATAATCCAAGAAAAGACTAGAACAGAACCCAAAATTTCAAGAAAGAAAGAAAGGACTGGAATTTGTTAATTTCTTTTTGACTGACAATGTCTTCTTCTTCTTGGAGAAGAAGAGGGGAGGTTCCATCAAACTGGCTTCTTTCAATGGCATTGAGATGTGTGGTTGAATGATGGCTTCTGGTATTGAGGAGAGAGTGGTATGTGATTTTAGGAAATGGGTGGTTTTGGAGAGGGAATGAGTAGCTTTTGGCAAGAAAGATGGAAGAAGGAGATGGTTTTGTAGAGAAGGAATAGAAGATTGCTGTGGTTGCTATGGATGGTGATGATGATGCCATATTTCAGTTGGGTTAGTTATTTTCATGCATGGAAAGTGGGGATGATATTATCTAGTGATAGGGGATGGTGTGGTTCTTGCTTTACATAAAAGCTAGTGTGGTCTAGCCTCTTAGGGACGCCTGCTGTAGTACACGTGGCATGGCCTCAAATCAGAGCCGAGCAGATAGTGGGACTCCTTGTAGATTGATCCAAGAGAAATAATTAGATACTCCGGCAGAGTGTGATAGATGATACGCAGGCACTTAGAAATTACTTACAAATTCCACAACATAAAAATTAGTCTAACTAAACCTTCAAAATTACGTTAACTAGTGTTGATTTATCATGGACAAAAAATGAAGATTTTTTTTTTAAAAATCATCTTAGTATCGGATTGTTGGAAATTTATTGGATGGTTAAAATTGAAAAATATCCAACGGTCCTATTTCCACAAGCAAGTGTCCACAAATCAGTGGTTAGGATTATTCAACCAATCAAATCTTGGGTTTTTGACTTCACAACAGTGAGATGCACAATCTAATTGGTTTTATTCTGAGTTAGCTTATCCTCAGGTGTATAATTTTATAAATGCCTGTGTATCAAGCCTCATATGTGGCTAGAGTATTATATAACTCTTCTTACTAAGCACCCAATATTGCACCGAAGGGAATGACCATTAGAAATGACTAAGAAACAAATGTCTGTTATCTAAAGTTCAGGATTTTCAGTTGGATTTGATTTTTGGACCGTTAAATTTTTATTTTATCTTTTTCATTTTCTAACCATCCATCATATGTCAACCAATGGGTCAGTTGAGTCCTGCTTTCAGTTGAATTTCGGTTTATAATCCATATACAATGGTCCCAATCTCAGGGAGTTTCGGACTTGAGGTGGATGGCACGTGTGCATTTGGGGACTAGTTGTAAAATACCCAGCTCCTATCATTCCTCTCTCTACCGTGCAACAAGCAATCGATGGATTTTTATTTATTCTTTTGGGTGAGAGGATTGAGAGGCTGAGGTTTGAACATCACACTCTTTCTTTTCTTTCTTATCCTTTTTCCATCGGTGACATAGGATCCAGCATGTGTCAACCAAGCACTGGGGCCCACACATTCTGAGATAGCTAGATGATTTGAACAGCCCATGTTCTCGTTTACTAAAGGAAATTTTACAAAAAACTACCTTTGATTTTTTATAGTTGAATGGGAGCCATTAAATATTTTAAATGTTCTCATTCACTGATCAAAGGTTTGTGTCCCTGAGTGAGCCACCAAGTTGCTGACCCTTTATACCGGATGGGCCTGGGCCTGCATGTAATAAGAGCCAACGGTTCAGTTATGAAGTTGAATTTGAACCAGATTACCAAAGGCTCGATCAAAACCCAAAGCCAGGCTCATATATGATTTTAATGAGAAAGATTGAGCCTGAAGCTGAAGACCATCACTGAAAGAGCCAGGACCGGGTTTGATTAGTGCCCATGAAATGAAATCAGGCCATGCAGGATGGCATGGAGCATAAGCACTATTATCAGACCTCACAGGCCCTTGTATTCGATGTAGCGCAGTTCTCAAAATCGGATTTTCCTCCTTTTAATTTTTATATTTTGGTATCCTTGAAGGAATCACCTCAAAGGGATCGTAAGGAACTTATGCAAGATGGCACAAGAAAGATCAGGTCATTTCCCTGGAGGGAATGTCTCTACCAGCTCGGTTAGTCGGAGACCAAAACCACATTATTCACTAAACCGGAAGAGAGGTTTGCTAGAGTACATCCAGACCTATTGCAATAAGATAATCTAGCAGCTGGATTTAGGATTTTCGCAATGACCCAAAAGCGTTTGTGATAGGGCTCCCCTCAGAGAACTCTTGGATTAAATCTTTCAACCCTTCGATTATACATAGGCTATGGTGATCATCGTCCATTTTCAAAGCAAAAGATCCAAATTATTGTAAGGGTTGAAATAATCCAATTGAGAGCTTTTGTTTGTAGTCCATCTGCCGTAGAAAGTGAGAAACTTCATATGAATGGTTTGGATCATTGGATGATAACCTAGATTTAAAGGTTAAGGTCCCAACGTATCTTACTGCAAAATTTTGGGATGTATTCTAGCAAACTTCACTAGAAGATGCCATCTACAAGTTTGCCAAAACAGACCAACCACATTTCTGTATTTCCCATTTTTTGGGTGGTCTTATACCAGTACAGAGCATTATCTATACATGCGTGCCTTGAAAATGGCATAAGCTCAAGGACTGCAATTTACATTCGAGTAAGAAAGCAAAATGGGGCCCACAGAGTTCAATAAGCTGTACATACAAAAAACTGGGCCTTAAGTGTCAAAAGATTCTACTACACCCGGCACCGTCCATGTATCCGATGGAACAAAAATCAATCATCAACGCTCACTTCCATCTTTCGTGTCTGAGACTGAAACATATCAGCTATATCTGCTGCTGTGCTACAGTCCTCTGGCTTTCTATCCGAGACAGATCGGATGAATCTTGGGAATCTGATTGAGATTCCTCGAGAAGGGTGAACTAAGCCGATCGCAGCCTGATGAACAGGCGAGATTGTGAAGTCTGCAAAATAAGATTACAAGGTTTAACAACAGAGAGAATCGGCATTTCAGAAAACTGCATTCAAATGCCATGAATAGGAAAGCTTGAGAGGTCTCTGCACATACCTGCACCTCTTATTTCCCAAACAAGTTCTGGAGAAAACCATAGATCCGGAACTTCTGCCGTCTGATAATAAGGAGGTTTTTTGGACAAGATCTTTTCACCAGAAAAGAACTCTTTCATCTGCAATTTGATCAAGCAGGCACCCCTTTACCAATAGCAGTAACTTCTAACCCAAAGGCAAACGATCTGATAGTTTCAGAGCAGGAGCAATAACTTCTAACCCCTTTACCATTGGCATTTTTGTTCTGCACATCATTACATAAACCTTCTAGTGATCCACATTGATCATCTGGTGGGCCCAACCCAAGACGGCCAATTGACCACATATGTCTTCATGCAGTATCACAGTGAACTGATTGGTCTTTTTTCCCCATTGCTCAAGGATCACTGACTACATTTTCTTTTAATCATCCATCTGGAAGTCATGGGATGGAAGGTCTTATATTACAGCAGTTTTTTTCCCTTCATTTCTTTCCTTCCAATTGATTGTGTCCACCAAACGAGCCATCTAGATCACTAAAAAGGTGACACTGTCCTGCACACAATGCTGGCCCAAACTAGAACGGTGCTAGTACAGACCGAGCGTTCTATCCTCACCAGAGAGCTTGCTATTGCCAGGCCTAAAAGGTTGCATTGTAATGTTGCAATCATTGTTGAGTATCCCTGATATTATCAGTGTTGCTAGCTCGGTGATACTGATAACACCGATAGTATCAAAAATTCCAGGCATCGGCAATATATCGCTAAGTATCACCAATGTATTGATTTCACCAACGTATCACCAATGTTTTCAAATATGTGAATTACAGATTTCACTTGTATCGGCATTGTATCAGCAATATCTTGATAAAATCATCACTATAAACATATCGATATCACCAAAAAAATAGTTTATTAAAAAAATAATTTCAAATTTTTTTATGGGTGCATGGTTGTACGATGAAATTTTTGTTTATGTGTGTGTGTATGTGTGCATGCATGGATTGATGGATGGATGTAGGTATGTATATGTATGCATGGGTGGATGGATGGTTGGATGGTCAGATGTTTGGTTGGATGGATGGTTGGATGGTTGATTGGATGGATGGATGGATGCATGGATGTATATGTGAGTGTGTGCATGCATGCATGCATCAATGGATGGAATGATGGATCATGCATGTGTGTATATATGTATGTGTTATTGCATGTATGTATGTATGCATTGATGGTTGGATGGATGGATCATGCATGTGTGCTTGTATGTATGAATGTGCATGCATGGATGGATGTATGAATGGATGGATCCACAATGTCCCCATGTTTCCCCAAGGTTTCCCTGAGTCAACGTTTCATGCTTTTTTGGCCCCATTAAAGGGAAACTTATTATGTATGCGCCTTTTTTGCAATTATTTGATTCCTAAATATATAAATATGTATTTTACCATCTCTTGAAGTTTCATTGAGAAATTCTACCATTTTCTTCATATTTTCCCAATGTTTCCCTCAGTCATACAATTCCAGGTATCAACGATAATATCGGTTATCTTTCAAAAAAAAAAAGAAGTGATAATATCGGTGGATATCGATACATGCTTCTGTATCCCCATCTAGTGACAGATGTAACGATACCAATACTACAAACATTGGTTGGAATCAAACATATTTGTAGTTATGAAAAGATATGTGAGAGAGGAGAGGAAAGAGAGCTGAGAGAAAAAGAATGGGAGAAAAAAAAAAAAAAAGTTAGGGCTGGACATCCCCACCTCCCTTTTGCTTTTACTCACTTTTAAGCTAAAACCCAAAAAACAAAAAAAAACAAAAACAAAAAACAAAAAAAACAAAAAAAAACAAAAAACAAAAAAAAAAAACAAAAACAAAATGCCCCCCACTTGTTACAAATTGCTCCATGCACCCTAGGACTTAAAATGATAAATAAGGGGTCATAATGCTAGAGAAAAGTGATAAGATGGACTGTACAAGTGTACAGTCCAGATTAAACATCCAGGTGGGTTGTATGACTATACAGCCCACACATTCATAACTTCAACAATATCCAACGCATACACAGTCTCTCGGCTGTACAATAAACACATTGGTTGCCATATTCGAATGGCATCTCCTGGATTTTGGATCTTCGTTATTTTCTTTTCTTTTTTTAATTGGGGCAACAAGAATTTTATTAAAGAGGCACCGAGATGGTTGTTCTGGTTGTAATCTTTTATTTGCTTCATTGATTTTTAAGAAGAGCAATGTTACATATACACATGCATGAGTTATTTACACAAAAACAAGCATCTATATCCCTGTAACTAGGACGTGGACATCTGTCGATGTCGGGCATGAAGACAAGGTCTTCCGATGTGCCTAGAAATTTAATTCTACTCATAAATGTCAGCACAGGTAAATGTATCTATGCATCCATAAATACATTAGCACTTCTTGTTAATCTAGATTGAAGAGCAATTGACAAAACAAATATTCAATTGTCACACTTGATAAGATCTGGGCCATTCATCAAGTTAAGCCTACCTTGCATAATCCCTGGACAATTAGGCTTATCCACTCATTTTTTGGTCCTTGAGTGTGCATTGAATAGAGACACTGGTACAAATGTTTCCTTACCGTCGATATCTCTCACACACATGTGAGCCAACTTGCCTGTTTTTCGTAATATATGTTCATGATGAGCCCTACCAAATTGATGTCCTAAACTTCCTTATCATTTGAATGGGAAATACGGGATATCAAAAGTTTAACTACCAGATGAACATGCCCAACCTATTCTCGTTGTACATGCTTCACACGAGGCTTTATGCTACTGACAGTATATAAATACTGCTAAAATGGACCTACACGAGCATCTGACAAAAATGCTGCAATGGCAATTTTTTAGATGGAGCAAGAGCTGCTTGGCTGGTCCATTTCAGCAATATGATGCCATGCCCATATCTTGGTAACACAGTACTCATGACCTGCCTGCACTTAATGATAATTACCTCTACATAGAAAGAATCTGAAAATCCAGACATGACACGGCACACGCTCTGAAATTCTTCCGTATCAGGGTTGAAGCATGCCATAAGGAAAGGGCTGTACCTGAAACATAATGAGGATTCTGACAAAGTCAGACCATCAAAGTTCCCTCTCACAGTAAAGGTGTAGAGGAAGCCGCAAAATGAGGAAATATAATGGTTGGTTGAGAAATTTGCCCGGCCCAATAAACTGTGTTGGGAGTCTTGGAACCACCTTTGCTCGTTCAAAAGACACATATGGTGGCCCCTTCCATGGATGCGAGACATCCCCACAATCGCCCTCATTAGATTATCCTAACCATCTAATTGTGCCCAAATTTAACCTGGACTGTTGGTTATCATTGTCCATTTTCAAGATACCAATCAGATGGCTAGGATCAGCTGATAGAAGAGATTGGTCCAGCATGGCCCATCGCATGATGAGGCTCACTAGATGAATAGTTTATGTCACCCAAAGGCATGCTCTGCCTGTCACATTGCTGGGTTGAGCAAAAGATAGAAGTTTCTTCCAATCAAACGTCATATAATAACTCAAAAGTGAAATGGTTCTCAGATCCATACCACCCTGCCTTTCTCCCATTTCCATGCCAAGCACCAATAGGGACTAAATCAAGAGTGTCATTTGAACCATCCAAATAATCCCGTTTCACCTAAATGGGAAATCTTGTATCAGAATTTAAGAGATTACCATTGCAAATAACACCATTATTTGGTTTATAAAGATTCTTGGATCTGGTATCAAACTAAAATACCTTTAACCATGTTTCAGTGCGCTTTGATGCAGTGTATCCAGCATCAACATCTAGAGATTTTACCATGATTCCTTCACATGATGAATTAAATGCATCTTCAAGAAATGAGTTCATCTTAGTCAATGTGCCTTGATCATTCAAACGTGATTCATCAGCTTCCACCTACAAAATCAAAAAAATAAGAAAGAAAGAAAAAAAAGATGATACAAACAAATGAAGGTTAATTAGGGATCCTTACTCTTGCTCGGGTGGTAGACTCTCAGGAGTTTCAACACCCGGTCAAGGGTTCGAGTCTCCATAGGTGGTGAAATTCCACTAGTGTGAGTGTGTGGGGTGTGTGTGCATGTGTTTAAAAAAAAAAAACTTACAGTTATTTCCTTCGCAAATTCAAAATAACCCAACTTTTCCTCATAGAATAAGTCCTTCAAATCTGACAAATTTTGAAAGCAAGGATCACTTTTAAGAATTATAACAGATGATGATTGTTGATGGTAAACGGAATTCTTTTCAATGAAAATGGCAAAGCATAAGTACAGCAGGTGAGAAAGGAAAAACATACATCTTCGCCTTTGACGTAGGGAAAAAGCCAATAGCCTGTAAACAAGAGAATTCACTTTAGATCATCTAAATATCAAAGTCTCTTTTCTCTGATATCGTAAGAAATGATCAGTTCTATTTTTGTTATATATATATATATATAGAGAGAGAGAGAGAGAGAGAGAGAGAGAGAGAGAGAGCCCATTTAATGTTTGTGGGAAGAACCTACAAACTGGTGAACAGAAGCATCTCTTGCAATGTTTCAGAAACTGGACCAGACCGAAGGACCAAGTTGGATAGGAACAGGATGCAAAATAAGACCGGTTCGCTTGAGCCCCAGAACAACTAATGGTCGGCCATTTCTTTTAAAAAATAATTATACAATAAAACTCGAACATGTGATCTCCCTTAAAATGCCAAAGGAATTACCCACTATGCAAGAGGCGTTTTGGATGTTCAACTCATTCAATTTTATTTTATTTTTCTTATTGCACTTTTAGTAGATGTCCCAGGTTGAAACAATTCGACCAGGTCAGACTCTGCTGGTTGGACCAAACTGCCAACGAAAACTATTTGATATCTGGTCTGATTTTTAAAACATTATCTCTAGATAGCAATTTTTGGTTTCTCATAGAAGCAATTTTTGGTTTCTAAAATCTTCCAAAGAAAAATAGTTTAAACAAAATATTATAAGCCATCAGAATCCTAGAAAGTAATCAAGCATAGTTACGGTGATTACTGCTCTCCATTGGCAAACATGATATCAAAGATGAAGACGCAAATGTCAACCTGCATGATGAAGGAACAAGTTACGAAATTAAGCTTGAGAATATAAACAACTTGAGCAGTACAACAAATTTGAACGAGTATCAAAAATTGGAATTTAAACTGCACCTTTATGCTATCCATTGTAATCAAGGAATCTTTACTCCCTCTCTCGCGTGAGGATAGTTGTTGGAAGGCCATCAGCTTGCTTCCATTCTTTCTATCCACTGCAACTACCTAGTGACCAAAAAAAATGATGAATTATTTATCACTACAATTTACTCCAATGCATACTCTATATAAACTCCAATGCATTAATTTCAAATCGAATGACTCCAAATAGAACTAAAGAGCACATCCAGGTAAAATAATGTGTTACCTCTGCATCCAGTATGAAAGTCATCGCAGCAGGCTTACATGATTCCTTAACTATATTCACCAAATCTGGAAATCTAGATGTTGTTTCTTCACCATTTCGTGAAAAGACTTGCACAGACCCATCCATTAATTTGTGAATCTGAGCTCGTTGGCCATCATACCTGCAGTAAGGATAAAAGAAAATCAATCTGGCGGTTTATGCTTTGAAAAAAGATGGAACCAAATCAAAATATGTAGAGAGGAGTTCATAGTTTTGTTTTTTTTTGAAAGGTGGAGCTCGTAGATTGTTAAAAGAACTATCCAATCAAAAAACAAGAGAAAAAATTGTCTTTCCAAAAAACACTAAATAAATAATCAAATGATAAGAGCAAAATATCAGAACTAGCCAAAACCTTCTCATGTATTTTCTAAAATTTACAAATTTAATCAGGTCATGGCTTCTGTTTGTGAGCTCCTAAGTCAACCGACTGTCATGTTAAAATGTATGGCTGCATTCCTTCCATTTGCGCCAGTTGCAGATGCATAGGACTGACAGGCTAAATCTCCATTAGCACTCAAAATTTTGAGCTCATAGACTAGTGACAAAACCAGTAGATTGGGATACAAGTGCACAATAGTGGTTCATAGTCCATAGACTTGGTACAGGAGACTCTTATCCATAGATTGAGTCCATAGATCTAATCTCAATATAGAGGACTCGTATGCACGATTAACTAATTGTATGTTTGACATGTAGCCAAACCCAGATAGTTGGGACCATTCTGCCCAGATCATTCTTATGGGCCACCACATAAAAATCAAAGCGGTCAAATAGGATTGCAAGAATGAATGCAAGAAATAACCCACTTCCAAATCTATATCCAATAATTCGACATCCTCAATTACAGGTTCATCTCATCATCATCTTAGCATTTCTCCAAGCAATTTGGGGTTCGCTTTTAAATGGCAGATCGGCAAAAAAGTTTCATGATCAACAGGAAACTGCGGAGTTGTGTTCCAAAGTAGATAAAGCCAGAGAAGAATTATTTGAATCGATCCATAACAAGAAATGGATCAGAGACGCGGTTGGCCATGTCGGTAGATCCCTTGGTCTATTGTTTGGAGATAGAGATGAAGATTATATTACGCTGTTCCAATATATTGAAAGTAGAGGAAGACCCCTCCCTACCCCCAAAACTCCAACCAAGCAACTATCCAGATCCATCAGCAACAGAGAACTCCAAAGTCTGCAATCGAGTCCAGGACTCATAGCAGCCTCCAGTGCAAGACAAGGTCGCAAGGGGAACAAGGGAAGCTCTGTACCCCAATGAGAATCCTTTCCTGGAACGTGTGGGAGGTGGGTTCGAAGTAGAAAAGGTGCTTGATCAAGAAATCTATTGGGAGGAAAGATCCGGACGTCATATGTATTCAGGAAACTAAAGTTCCCTCATTCAAAAATAGGCTATTGGCCACGTTATGGGAAGCCAAGGATGCTGAGCGGGTAACGTTAGATGCATCCGGCTCTTCGGGTGGCATTCTAATTGCCTGGAAATCATCTAAATGGGAAATTCAGGCGTCGTTCATCGGGATCTTTTCGACTTCAATTATTCTCCAAGATAAGTCTTCTAATTTCCGTTGCCTCATATTGTCAGTTTATGGTCCTAATGAGGACTCTATCAGACCAGATTTTTGGGATGAATTGTCTGCCATTAGACAATCATTTACCGGTCCTTGCTATTTTGTAGGTGATTTTAATGTGGTCTGATTTGCTACGGAGCATTCTCATCGTAGAAGAATCTCAACAGCCATGGAAGCTTTCTCTGACTGGATTCAAAATCAAGAGTTAGTCGACCTCCCTCTGTCTGGAGTTACGTATACCTGGTCGAATGGGCATAGGGATCAAATCCAATCGAGATTGGACAGATTCCTCCTTTCTACGAACTGGCTGGAGGCATTCCCAACCTCGTCTCAACTGGCCCTTTCCAGGACTACGACGGACCACTGCCCGATCCTGTTATCAACGAAAGAAGATAACTGGGGACCAAAACCATTCCGATTTAATTGGTCGTGGCTCAAGATCGATGGCCTTCATCAGAAAATCGTGGAATGGTGGTCCAGTTTTCAAGTTGATGGCTTTGCTAGTCATAGGCTTCTCTGTAAGCTCAGACTCAAGGAGAGGCTTAAGGAATGGAAAGAGGGGAGCTTCGAAAGCGTCATGCTGACACTGAAGCATTATTCTCAGAGCTCCAACGCCTCGACGATGAAACTGAAGGTGGAACCATATCTATTGAAGGCTGACCAGGCGTATTCAAATTATTCGATCCATATCTGCCAGAGCATTGGAGGATGAAATCTCATGGAAACTGAAATCTAGGGCTAGATGGATATCTGAAGGAGACAGGAACACCTGATACTTCCATTACATAGCAAACATGCATGCTCGAGCCAAAGCAATCCTCAGTATCAATGTCGATGGTGTTCAGATAGATGACAAACAGGAAATAGCAGAGCACGCTGTTCGTCATTTCCAATCTCTTTTATCTTCTGAAGATAGGATCAGGCCCAGCCTAGATGGCATCTCTTTCAATTCCTTGGAAGAAGCAGAGTCGTGTCTTCTGGAGGCCCGGTTTTCTGAAGAAGAGGCTAAAGAGGCATTGGCCTCATTGGGGAGTGACAAATCCCCTGGTCCGGATGGTTTCCCCATGGTGTTTTTTCAAACTTTTTGGGAGAATATCCATCAAGATATCATGGATTTTCTACATGAATTCCATCCCAGGGACAGATTATCTAAAGGCCTTGGTGCATCTTTTATTGCCCTTATTCCAAAGGTAGCTGGTGCGAGCTCCTTCGCTGAATTCCAGCCTATCATCCTGATTGGGGGCCCGTACAAAATCTTGGCTAAAATTCTGGCAAATAGATTATCAAAAGTAATGGGAAAGTTAATATCCAACTACCAGAACGCATTCATCAGGGGCAGGCAAATTGTGGACGGTGCGTTGATCGCTAACGACTGCCTCCACACATGTCACAAAGATAGAGTGAAGAGTATTTTCTGTGAATTAGATATTGACAAAGCTTATGACCATGTCGAGTGGAGATTTCTGTAATACATGATGGGCCGCATGGGCTTTGGAGTGAAGTGGAGGAACTGGATCAATGAGTATGTAGGATCGGCACACTTTTCCATCTTACTCAACGGGAGCCCTAAAGGTTTTTTCAAAAGTTCCAGAGGCATTCGGCAGGGTGATCCTTTGTCTCCTCTTCTCTTTCTTCCGATTGGCGAGGCCCTATCTCAAATGCTGCTCCATGGTCAGGATACGGTAGAGCTGGGCATCGGTCCGGATTGGATCAGATTAGGTATAACCCGATCTGATCCGAAATCTCTATCGCATGATCCGAACTCGGACCGATCCGGGACCAAGTCCGAGTCACCTAACTCGGACCGATCCGATACATGGTTGGCCTGACCCGAACCGAGTCCGGCTCGGTTAGGGAAACTGAGTCGGATCGGATTTGATACAATTCGGATCATTTAAATTTAATTCAACTATTTCATGTGGTGTGGTCCACTTCAGCCTTTAATATACCACATTTTTTGGCTCAACGCCTAAAATGATAAGTCAAAATAGATGAACGGCTTAGATAAAACATATACAGCAAGGTGGGCCCCACAAAACTTTGAAAAAATTATATTAGTGTTTTCCCATATGTATTACCATGTTTACGTGTACTGCACGCAAGTGCAGTGCCATACTTTTCACGTCATTCGTCACTGGCTGTACAGAAGCACGTCACTTGCTGATGATGGGGTATGTGTTATATCCAAACCGTCCATCCATTTGGCGAGCTCAGCTTAAGGCTTGAGACAAAAAATAAGATAGATCTAACTATCGTGGGGACCACACAAATTGTTTAACGATGAAAATCATTCTCTGCTACTATTTGTGGTGTGGTCCAGATGATCTTTGGATATTATTTATTTTTTGAATAATGCTCTACAATGATATCTAAAAATATATGAACAGTGTAGATATAAATTATAATAAATACATCAAGGTGGGCCATGCAACTTTGATATCCTTTGAACCGTTTGTACAACTCGGAGCTCGAGGAGCGTCAATGCTCGTCTTCTCACGACACGTGCCTATATATAGCTGGAGACGAGACGGGAGTGAATGTTAGATATACATCATGTGGGCGTACGGAGAGGGGAACGGACTGGCTACTCTCCCTAACATAGTCGGTGCTGGGTGGGCCCCACCATGATGTATGTGTTTCATCCATGCCGTCCATATATTTTTACAGATCACTTTACGATATGAGTTTTAAAATGAGGTATATCCAATTCTCAAGTGGACCACATTACAGGAAACAGTGTTGAATGAGAGTCGACCATTAAAAACATGTTGAGGGCCATAAAAGTTTTGGATCAAGGTGATCTTTGTTTTTTCTCTTCATCTGGGACTGTATGACCTAATCAACGGATTGGATGTCAAATAAACAGTATAGTAGGCCTTAGGAGGATTTGAATGGTGGATATCCAACCGCTATTGTTTTCATGTGGTGTGGTCCACCTGAGATCTATATTCCTCTCATTTTTGGTACCAAGCCATAACTTGAACTTTAAAAATGAATGAACGGAATGAACGAAACACATACATCCGGATTGGGTCGGATCGGATCGAATCGAATCGGATTCCGGGTCGGATCGATCCGGGTAGGCATGGATCCGAATTCGACCCAAAGAGATTTCGGATCTAGCCTAACCAACCCGATTTGCATCGATCCAGGCCGTCGGATCGGATCGGAACGGGTCGGATCCACCGGATCAGGTCAGGATTGCCCAGCTCTAGGCTACGGGGATCCTCAAAGGGATTACAATGCCAGGAGTGCCTACGCCTATCTCCCGCATTCGTTTTGCTAATGATACTCTCATCCTCTCGGAAGCGGATCCGGTGCTTATTGACAACTTACGTATGACTCTTCGCTACTTCGAGGCTGTTTCGGGTCTGAGAGTAAATTTGGCCAAGTCAAAAATCTTCGAGGTTAACCTCTCGAAATCTGAACTCGCCTCCTTCGCCGATTCTATTGGATGTCCGGCTGTTATTTTCCCCTCCACATTTGTGGGTCTTCCCCTATCCATTGGCCCTCCTCCAAAATCAATGTGGGATAAGATCGTGATTAAATTTCAGAAATACTTAGCCAGATGGAAGTGTCGATATCTATTGATGGGAGGTCGGCTGACCCTTATCAAATCAGCCCTCTCAAATCTCCCTGTCTACTTCATGTCGTTATTCTGATGCCCTTCGTCGGTTCTGCACAAAGTCGATAAGCTTCGCCGAGACTTCCTTTGGTGCGGAAAAGATAATCAGAAGAAACTGCATCTTCTGGACTGGCAACAAGTTTACAAACACTTTCAGGAAGGGGGCGCTAGCATCAGAAATTTGAAAGGAATGAACTAGGCTCTCTTGGGCAAGTGGACGTGGAGGCTGGGCAATGAAGGAAGTTCATTATGGGCATCCATCGTTAAAGGCAAGTACAACAGCTCTCCTGGTGGTTGGTGGACCAAGGACTCCTCCATATATAGAGCCTCTTACATCTAGAAAGGGAACTTGCGATCCAAGAAGGCGGTGACGGACAACATCAGCTTCAACCTTGGTAATGGAGCAGCTATCAGATTTTGGGATGATCGGTGGGTGGGTGAAGAGCCTCTTAAAATCAGATTTCCCCATATCTACCGCCTTGCCCCTGATAAGCACATCTTTGTCGCTAGCTGCTACGTTGGGACAGCCTCTAACATCATTTGGGAAGTTAAACGTATCAGAAATCTACATAACTAGGAGGTCGTACGTGGATCTTCTTGAGTGCATTTCTATGATGGTGCCTGACCTCTCTACGTCTGACAGTTTGGTCTGGAATAAAGACAAATCCAACGTTTTCTCGGTCAAGTCTTTATATTCCCTCCTTACCCCTACCTCCACTCCATCAAGCCCGGCCCTTCCTTTTATTTGGAAATGCCCAGCCCCTCCCAAATACATTTGTTTTGCCTGGCTGGTCGGCAAAAACTGGATCCTAACGGTTGATAATCTAAGAAAGAGAGGAATGCAGCTTGTTAATATATGTCTCTGCTGCATGCGGAATGAAGAATCGGTGGTTCATTTACTGCTTCATTCCTCGTTTATATCTCATATTTGGTCAGAATTTTTCAAGAGATTCAATATCAATGGGTGTATTCCGAAATCCACCCCTCTCATGATGGCGTCTTGGCATGGCTTTAAGCCGGGGAAAGTTAAATCTCGGCTATGGAGAATGGCAATCCTCGCCATTTGGTGGTCTGTTTGGGAGGAAAGAAATGATAGATGCTTTAATGATAATCAGTCTACGGTTCAAGTAGTTTGGACTAGGGCAAAAAAAATGATTGCAGAATGGGTGGTTTACATCAATGGGAGTAAGGATTGTGATCTGTTGTTTCTAGGTTTTTAGTTTTTCTTTTTTCTGCTATCTCAGAAGATCTTTCCTTTGTATTTCTGCTTCTTTTTAATATAATATCGTTATCTTTGAAAAAAAAAAGTTTCATGATCAAACTATCCTCCAATTGTGAACCATCCTCTTTCACAAGCCTCTCGGAACTGGATGGGAGAGGTTTAAGTTAGCACATCTAACATGCCAACACGGTCCCACTTGGTACAGACCTTTCCAAAGGGCTAGCAAGCAAAGCAGAGTCATGGAGGGGCAGTTGCCAAGCAAACTGCTGAGGAGGAAGCACCCATACACATGAGAGGTCACGCTCAAGTAGTTACTGGCTCAAAATAGCAAGGAACCCTCCAACGGATGATTACCAAGTAGGCAAGTACCAACAAGAATGACATAACAATAGATTCAGACGCCATGCTACATCTTAGCACAACTATCGCACAGATGCTCTCTCCTCTAATTACTTATATGTTTAAACTTAGTGGGAGGCCCCACCTGGACTCCCTCACAATGCGAGCACAGTAAGACGGGTAAGTTGGGTATCATAGCCCCATTTGCAAAGTGGCAGACAACATCTGGTTTCGTTAAGATAGTTACTTCTTGACCACCTATCATCGTGTCACCACCTTGCCGGGAGCATACTTTAGCCAACCACATATGTAACGCTCAAGCAGACAATCTCCACTTCTATTTAGAGGCTCATCTATTATAAGAAAAGAGTGCTTCTAAACATATGGAACATGCAGCAGCTGAAAAGGGGCAATCTCAACTAGAAAAGTAGAACTCACTTATATTCACATGTAAAAGCTCTACCTTGGAACAGCTTCAAAACTTGATTTATTCCATTTGTAATTCTGTCACCATGAAGACAACATATTACAGGGGCAAAGCATAACATCATTATATAGCATCAAGATGCATTAAGTGCCAAAATGTACATAGGGGCACATGTAGTGCTTGCCTGGCAAGCATGGGTCTAATAGGTATGCCTGGCATCATTGACAAAGTTGTTGGAGAAAACTCAATGCCTTTGCTCAAGAGAGAAGGAACAACCAGATCCTGTTTACATAAAATCCAGGACATGCATGCACAGCATAAGAAATATGGCATAAATGCTAGTAGAGTGCATACAACATAGCAAAAGTAAATGATTTTTGGATGATCTCAACAAATCGCCAAATGGTAACAAGTAACAACAAATTGCAATTCCAAGGACGGTAGAAGATTAAAATTTGTTGTTTGAAGTGTTGTTGTTGTAACAAGTTGCAATTCCAAGGGTAAAAGATTAAAATTCGTTGTTTGAGGTGTTGCTGTACTTAACCGATTCTGTGAGGATGTTACTTACAAGTCACAAGACATTCTATAGTTAAAAAGGTATCTTCTGAAACTCAAATCATATTAATATATTTTGTTCCTCAGCTTAGTAAAAACTTTCTCCATTCTAATGGATTTTCTAGTTTTTCTACAGCTATTTTCTTATGAGTGTTGGCTCTCTTATAAAGAAGGGTATGGAGTAACTGCATTTTTTTATTAATGCTCAACATAATTAGTTTCCCTCTTATGTTTTACATGAAACCCTGGCAGTAAGAGATTTCTATTGCATATGAAAAATATCGAGATGCATAATTTGCACAAAATAATAAAACCCAATCCTTTGTGTACAAATTAGACAAGGAACACAAATTTCAATTGGAGTAAACAAGAAAAGTTGGAGATAATAAATATGAGCTTGGAGATAATAAATATGAGCTCGCAACTGCCATATTATTGTTAGATTCTTTCTTCGAAGAATAAGAAAAAGTATAGAAATTTTACCAAATTGGGAAGTATATTGTAGGCCTCAACAACTGCTCCGCAAATGCCCTGGCAAGTAACATAAAAGAGTTGGTCAGGAACAAGACCTGCTTGAAAAGTGAAAACAATCATTTCAAGTTCGATAAGCCACTTCTGTTATTAATATTACAAAAGGCATATCAAGATTTTTTCATAAAATATATGAAAGCATTGCACATTCAGATTATTAGAAATTGTGTGTGTGGGTGGGTGCGGAAGCCAAAAAGTCAGTTCATTGCATGGAAATTAAGAAAAAGAATAACTTTAAAAAACACTATGGAGCACTTCATGAGCTAATCAGTCAGCACAATACCAGCAGCCTGCACAATGTGCAATACTTTAATTTATGAAGCCACACAGAATTAAACCTGAAGCTGCATTTTTAGGTCTTCGGGCGTTCCCTTGCAGAGCAAATGAGGAGATGAGTTCAATACCACGGCCTGGGCCAATGCTGGTAGAATTGTTCTCATCATGGCCCCGATGCGCAAATTACGAACCTAGACATCAGATGGAATTTCAGGAGAAAGTAACTGATAACAAAATCTAATAATAACAATAATAACATATGAACTGAAGAAATAAAATAAGTAGTCTTGTATTTGTGGCTCATGACGTTCCCAGAAATATCATTGAGCAGATCAATATTATGCATCTAGGATAACAGAAAGAAGCGAGAGAGAGAGAGAGAGAGAGAGAGAGAGAGAGAGAGAGAGAGAGAAAGAACCATTACCACTGTTAGAGTCAATCAAACAATCCAAATGACTTTTGTTGACTAAACATTAAATAGCATTCTATAGGAAGACTTTGTCAAATCACCACTTGATCTAAAAGCTCAAGCTGTTAGAGGATGATGAACTCTGCACGGGAACATACCAGGCAAGGGTGGAGGGACACACAACTCACACCATAAATGGCCCCCCGTGGGAGAATATATTCCGGTGACATATTTGCTACTTCTGGGATTTGAACACTTGACCTTCCGCTCTAATACCATGTCAAATCACCACTTGATCTAAAAGCTTAAGCTGTTAGAGGATGGTGTATCGATGTATAGTGAGGGACTTTAACACTCTAACAGATTTCACATCAGCACTGCAACAAATCCCTGAGGCGATCTAAGATTCAACAAATGTAGGAAGGCATGGAAACATCAGAGGCAATGTATACTACCAGATCCGAAATTTTAACAGGAACTAGCAGCGGAAATAGAAACAGAAAGACAATATATTTGTGTATATATATATCAATATTGAGAGACCTTATTAAAGGATAAGGATAGGTAAAAAGAATTACGAATCAAACCAAGCAACAACAATTCATCATCATCATCTAAGCCTTATGCTGACTAATTGGGGTCGGCAAACCAAACAATAACAATCGCACAATGGAAATTGATTCTGACTAACAAAAATGGCCCATTAACACCGTCCTTTGTTAGATAATTATCTTCAAGAAGTGCTTCCTCACGTGATGAAAAGATAATTCCATTGACTGAATAAACAAGCAGCTTCCTCATTTGCATTCACTAATCTCCAATGAAACTTGTCTCCACTACCAACGCCCCAAAGCATCTAATAATATTGACTGAATCACCACTCAGGGACCAGCAATAGTGGGTCTACAAAGGAAGAGCAATATAGTTTCATACACTGAAGAAGAGCTTGAACTCCTGGCTCATATGAGTCCATCACACATGCAGGACCAAGATAACTTCATCACAGCCATTAGTCCCTAGCAATAGCCCCAATTCCATCAAGCATTGGATTCCCCATATAACTACCATTAAAAAATAATAATAATAATAATAAGCTTAATTTAGCCCGAAGATGAGGGTTTCCACTTGTCCACCACTTTAAGCTCACAACAGCAACTCCACATCACCTCCCTCTGACACAAAATCATGACCACTATGCTCCTTTCTCCCTCACACAAGATACATGACTTTTCACTTTTCTCTTTTGATCCTTCCAACAAAGTTGCCCTACTGTAAAAAAAAATAATAATAATAATAATAATAATAATAATAATAATAATAATAATAATCTTCTATTTCCTTCTTCCATAAAGACCAAATAAGAATGACCAAACCTACCTGCCCGGGGTTTGGGCGAATGGCTAGCGTTGTGGGTTTACTCCCCACAGACACGAGTTCGATTCCCCTTCCCGTGCTTTACCTGATGCACACGGTTTGCGGGTGATTGCGTGCATCTACAGGGATTAGTCTTGCCTTAAAAGGGGGTAGGGACACCCTGTTGTCATTAATTTTATTTTTTTTATTTTTTTTAAGGAATGACCAAACCTAAGTTCCAAAGGATACATCTACTTGGGGGTTTGTGATGGGGACATCAGAGGACCTACTCGAGTGTACCATATACGGAGACGACCACCCACATCAGCGCAACTTTCTTTGTGGATGGGAGACGAGTTCCAGATGGGGCCCACCAGGCTATCTTGAAGACCCCACATGGATTGGACGTGCATCAGGAAGACCCCACCTTGGGACGATGCATATGGGCTGTTTAGGATATCATTTTGGTCATGGGATTTCTATTTCATGTCGATCCGACCATTGGATCTTGTCGATCACGCCATCGGGCCACCAGATCTTTTAGATCAAGGCCCCTTGGACTCTGATCTTGCTTTCTTTATGTTATTTGTTATTTTTAGGTGTAACTTGATGGTTGACATTGATAACATATGTTTTAGTTTTCTTATTTTGAATGATGGGTCATTTTACTTAAGTAGCATAGTTGTAATTATGCTGGATTTTAATTCCGAATTTTTAATTATAAAAGCACGGGGTGGGTGGAGTTCCAACCCTAGTGGAGATTTAAGAAGAAAAAAAAGAAGAGAGAAGCTCTCTTGTATGAAAGAATTTTCCTTATTATTTTCTAGGGTTTTTTTTTAATTTTTTTTTTTTTTAAAAAAAAACAACTTCCCTTCCAATTGAATCGTAGAAGGGTACAAACTTGTATGGTGGTAGATTCCCCAAGGTATTCTTCTTCTTACATCATTCCTCTCTTTTCTTCAAAAGGTATTCTTCTTCTTCTCTTGTCTTCCTCTTTTCCTTCCCATTACAACCTTCCAAACCCTGGATCTTCAATTTCTTATTTTCCCCAATTTAAAAACCCTAATTTCAAAATCCTCAATTCTCATTAACCCTAGCTTTCCTAATTTCATATTTTCCCCTTTCCTAACCCTAATCATAAAACCTACAAATCTATCCATTGAGCGTAGAACGTGCTTATGCTAAATTGGAAGTTCTATTCTTCCATCGGTCCTAGTTTTAATTGATTTATGTGATTTCTTAGCATGCGGGCATGTGATTTAGGTTAAATAAGATTTTATTTCTTATTTTTTACTCTTAATTAATTGGTAAGTTAACATCTTTTGTTAATTGAATTACTTTATGGACTCTTTCATAATCTCCACATTGCATGCTAGCATTAAATCATATGTCCTGCATCAGTTTGAATCTTCCACCGCACCTTCATGAGAAGACGTTGTTGATAATAGAAGCCCATTGAGTGTTAACGGGCTCATTTGTAAATGAGGGTGTCATTTGATTGGGCATCAAACGCAGCCAGCGTTGATTCTGCCAAAACTGGTTTGCCTGTTTGCTTCATGCTCGTCCATGTATCAAGTGAAATATCAATTTCAATAGGTAAAACCAGAACAAAAGCAACAGTCCATCTTCATGAATTTCTGCATGTGGAAAACCATCATGGCAATTGACAAGCATAGCTGAGGATTTGAAAATCTCTCGATGTGTACACTGATTGATAAAATGATATTATCATGATATTTTCAATTTCTCGGCAGTTTTTAACTTTTCTCGACTTTATCGGGAAGTGATAACCATTTAATGCAAAAATCATTTAGAAGTTAAAATGTTTCATTTTATACCATCTATTTAAAATTTTAAATTAATATAAGTCCACAACTGGTTATTGTGAGGCCAATAATGGTGATCTTCATGTCCAGGCATATTGTGATACGCAGTGGGACAAGTCTTCGGATGATAGGAGGTCCATAATTGGTTATTGCACATTGATGGGAGGCAATCTTGTCTCTAAGATAACAAGAAGCAGTACGCCATCGCTCGCTTGCCTATGAAAGCTGAATATTGTTCCATGGCTCATGTTGCATGTGAAACTACTTGTAGGGGTGCAACTCGGGCAGCTTGGATCGGATTAATGCTCAACCTGAGCCCAACAGACCTCAAGAGTACCCAACCCACAACCTGACCTGACCCAAATTACAAGTCGAGGTGCCTCACACGAACCCAAACCCAAATTCCTCTATACTTAACCCTAAACTGAACCAACCCGACCCAACCCCAAATACATATGATTATTCCCAACCCGACCTGACTTGATCCAAATTTGCTCAACCCGGACCCAACCCAATTTCAAGTCGGGTAGGATTTTTTCAACCCTAACCTGACCCCAACAACCAAACAACCTTACCCAAACCCAAGTTGCAGCACTAGTTGTTTGGCTTTAGTCTCCACTCTTCTTCAATACATGGGCATAGAGATCTCCAGTCTTGTTCTATTACATTATAACAATCAGACCACCATTCATATTGTGTTCAATTCGATCTTTCATGAGAGGAAGAAACATATTGAAGTTGATTGTCACTTTGTGCATGAGAAGATGTTGTCTGGATTGCTTTGTATTCCATATGTTCAGTCTAGTGATCAGCTAGCAGTTATTCTTACTAAAATGAGAACAAAGCCTTGAGTGATTTATAGGGCTTGCATATTTCCCTCGGTTCCTCATATAAGCCTCCAACAGTGATAGGGGATTTTCCGATTGTTATTAGGTCATAGGTCAAATTATGAACTTAATTTATTCTTCTTGTTGTTTTTGTTGCATCTTTTACGTGTACAATGCTAAGTTATATATTCCTTGTCCAAGAAATCTCCAGTACTCGTTGATGAAAAAGTTAAGGCTATTGGCTTCCTCTCCTCATGAATTTGTGCTTGTGACAAGGGTTAAGATGTCAGTGATGCCCTATTTCACAATTCCTGAGAAAAGAATTGTTCAAGGTTTGAAATATATGATTCATATTCTTATTAGGAAATAATTCACAAGACAACTATGAAATGAAGATATGGTGCTTCATCTTCCTTTTTTTCTTTTCATGAGAAAGAAACAAAAATCTAAAATAAGGAATGAATCCCTGATACAAAGTGTAGAGCTGCTCATGCCTTCCTCAGCCAACACATCGGCAAATCAGCAATATACTACTTAGCTGTCTACAACATGGGTAAACGAAAAGTAGCCTGGAGGCTATCTGCCATATCTCACTACGACTAAACAGAAAATACAGCTCCCATGGTTCAGGGTTAGACACCTCGTACTATCCCTTGTCATCTCTTCGCAACCATATGATGCCTGAAGGCCCCAGGTTGCCTAAGGAAGGCCACCAAATTTTGCTTGGGATGGGGCCTCGCCTTTCAAAGGACCTCCCACTCATTGCATAGTGATAGATACCAGTCCCTAAGCACACCTGAAGCAGAGTTGCAATGGAACAAGAGAGAGATGAGGGTCCCATTTAATGATCCTTCATCTATTTTTACTCACTGGAGTATGATTACAGTACCGTGCTATTGTTATGTGCAATCAAAATTTACAAATTCAGCATGTTTCAAATGGTACTAAAGAAGGAATTTCTGCCTCTTCTATTTTTTATGGTGCTATTTTTTAACCGTCTTTTAAACCTTGAAAGACTCAGCATATTCGTAGCCCTGAGACCTCTGGCAAATCAGTCCGCCTGTACACTGCCGCCAGTAGCAAGTTTCTTCCTTTTCTTTTTTTCCTTTTTTTAATAGTTATGCCAAGTTGACTCACTGATTTTAACATTGTTCCATGGTGTAGAGAGTAAGAACAAGCTGGTTACTTGAATGTTTGCAAGGATCCTTATACAAGTAAGCCAATATAAACAATCACTAGAAATCAAATAAAATGAGTTCAGGAGTAACTCACCAATGTTCGAACAAGGAACTTCATCTCCCTCTCTCTACAAGAACGCATGAGATTTACAACGAGGTTCTTCTTACGAACAGTACTTCCACTGCCTGCTTCAGTACTGATGAATTCCGAGATAAATACACAGGTGTTAATGAATTAACTGGCATAAACTAAGCCTGACCAGTTAATAACACTATTAACAAAAACATGTTCCAAAATAAAGTAGGTTATAACACAAAAAATAATATCTAGAAAGGATGAAGAATTAATTAATAAGTTAAGAAAATACTCAAGCAATAATTCAAAAAGTGGTTCATGTAGTGGGGGATGGGGTGGGGGTCAGATTTTGGAAGGATATCTGGCTTGGTGAGCAAGCCTTGCAAAACATTTTCCCAAATCTTGCCCTCGCGGCTTTGGATCCAGATATTTCTGTCAGCCGTTGCTTCTCGCTCATGGGTAGCAATGGGGTTTGGAATCTGTAATGCAGAAAAGCCCTCCGAGAGGTAGAGCTTCAAGAGTTTTTGGCACTCCTTATCCTGTTGGAAGGGGTCTCAGTTTCAGATGGGGTTGATTCAGTGCACTGGATTAGTAATAAGTCCGGGATATTTTCAGTGAGATCTTTCCACTCTTCCCTCGTTACTACTGGCCAAAGCGGAGTGGTAACTAAGGCACACACTTTCCACCTTCGGTCCTATGGCGCTCCATCTAAAGTGGTGGCTTTTGCTTGAATGGTGGGGTGGAATAAGGTGCTTACTATTGACAACCTTCTTAAGAGGGCCCACTTCCTTACCAATGCGTGCCCTCTTTGCCTGAAGGATGAGGAGTCGGTTCCACATTTGTTCATGCATTGCAGTTTTTCCAAGGAGGTGTGCTCTTTCATCTTTTAGTTCTTTGGCATCACTTGGGTTCTTCCAGATCGCATCAACGATTTTTTCTGGCACTGGCAGAGGAGGGGTATAGGTGGGGAAGCTTCTAAGGAGTGAAGATTATTCTTATTAGCAGGGTTGTGGGCCATCTAGAAGAAAAGAAACAGAAGGTGCTTTACAGACATTATGGGCAATCCAGTGGGGTTATGTTGTTATGCTCGTTCTCTTGTACTTGCATGGAGGGCGTGTATTACTTAGTGTGTAATGTGTGTGTGTGTGTGTGTGTGTTTTTTTTCTTTTTTTCTTTTCTTTTTTTTTTTTTTGGGGGGTTGCAATAAAAAGGAGATGCAATGATGAAAAAAGACATCCGGTAGACTGACTGGCTGAGAGAGAGATCTGATGGCTGGGAAGATACAGGGGTACTATTTTCCTCTCTCTATTCCCCACTCTGAGTGATGGTATGGTCAAATGATTCAGTGACAAAAAGAAAACAGATCATAATGGTTGTGACTTGTGACTAGAGGGAAAAGGTGTTGACTGGGATAGATAAGGAGCAATAAGACAGTGATATGGAATTAGAAACTTTTAGAACTAATAGGGATCTGGAAGGATTGACACTGGTGGAAGCCTAGAGGCAACTTTTGGTGAAATTGATACCAGCAAGTTGCGGCTGTAAATGGAACTGATAGTAACCTAACAAGAAATTATGCAAAAAACACATTTCCTCCGGAGAATGGGTACGGAACTGATGGTAGAATGTTACGCACTCACATTGAATGGAATTGCAAAGACTAGGAAGTGAACACATGATGAGGTGAGGCATACTTGAATTGAAAAAGGCAGCTAGAGAATGGATGAGAATGAATCAATATTGACGATTACATTGCTGCCCCTGGTTGCCATCGTTAAAAGATAGTTAACTGATCTTTGTTGCAAAAGACACTACCTCATTCACATGAATCATTGAATATCATTGATCTCTTGTTTATGTCATGGATTATAGATACCAGAGGTAATGGCACTTCTAAAGTTACCCTTCAACAGGAAAACTATTCTATAGAAAAACTACAGACATTTCTGCGATGACATGCTGTTTCCATGTGTCTGATTTGAGGTCGTGACTTTGATTCAAGTTGATCCCTATGATTCAATCATCAAGTCATAGTTTTTAGTTATATTTAGAAGAAGAACTAGAAGAAGAAGAAGAAGAAGAAGAGAGAGAGAAGTTTTAGGAGTATCTAGAGGGAAAAGCCAATCATATAAGGAAACTTGGTAGTGGAATGACAATGTACAAAAAGCTATTAACGAGAAGTGTTCATGTTTCAAAGCCTAGCAAGGGGCTAGAAACCATGAAAATCTTGAACAACATAGAGCTGTCAAAAAGATTGCCAAGAAAGCAACGAGGCTATACTTAAGGCTTATGATGATCTTTACAAATAAATTAGAAACAAGAGAATGTGAGAAAGATGTCTTCAAACTTGCAAAAATAAGAGAGGAGAAAAGTAGGGACCCGAAACATGTGAGATGCATTAAAAGGGATGATCAGAGTGTATTAGTCAAAAGGTGAAGAAGTTATTTTCATAACTTGTTAATGACAATCACTTTAAGAACATAGGGATGTAATGAACCATAAACTTGAATGACGCAAGAGTCCATAGATTCTTTCATAGGATTAGGATATTTGAAGTGAAAGAAGCTTCGAGAAGATGAAAATAAGAAACGCCCTTGGACCAGATGGTATACTAACAGATATTTCAAAGTGTATAGGAGATATTGGGATATTTTGGTTGATTAAGTTGTTCAACTAGATCTCTAAATTGAAAAAAAAAAAAAAACCAAAAAAAAAAAGTTGCTCAACAAGATTATAAGATCGAAGAAAATGCTAGATGAATGGAGGAAAAGTGCAATGGTACTTATTTATAAGAAAAACCTGCACTAATCATCGTGGGATTAAACTAATGAGCCATATTATAAAACTTTGGGAAAAAGTGGTTGAGAAAAGACTTAAGGGGTTGTTTGATAAAACTTATTTTTAGTACTTATCACTGAATTTTGATATTTTCAGTAATTTATACGATTCAGATTGTTTATCAAATCACAATTATTAAGTGCTTAAATTAATTTTCACAGAAAATATGGGTCATTTTTTCAGCTCCCCTCCTTTCACTCAACGTTGAAGGCTGAATGCTGAAAGCAATGGTGCATTAAAAAAATCACTTTTGACTAAAATATCCCTAAAATTATTTCAGAATTACAATTCAGCACTTAACTTAATTTTCATAGCTTATTTTTCGGTTTATCAAACGACACCTAAGGCATAAGACAAATGTATCAGAAAATCAGTTTACTTTCATGGCAGGGAGGTCTACAACTAAAGCTATCTTTCTACTTGGACAATTAATGGAGAAACAGAGGGAGAGGAAGGATCCCGACTTCTTCTTCTTTTTTAATACTTAGAGAAAGCTTATAATAGGGTCCTTAGAGAATTAATCTAGTGGGCGTTGGGAAAGGAGTTTCAAGAGGATACATTGACTTGATTAAGGATATGTATGAAGGAGCACTAACAAATGTGAGGCCCACTAGTAGAGGGACCAATGAGTTCCCAATTACATAGGCTTGCACTAGGGGTTGGCATTGAGCTTGTACCTTTTCACATTGGTTATGGATGGGGTGACAAGGCATTTGTAGGAAGAGATGCCATGGTCTATGTTGCTTGTAGATGACAGTTTTGATTGACAAGATGAGGAAGGTGTAAACGCAAAGATAGATTTATGGAGGGTTGCTTTAGAATCTTAAAGAATTTAAAATTAGTCACACACTAAAACAGAGTGTATAGAGAGCAATTTTAGTAACAATAAGAGTGGGAACGAGGAATTAGTTAAGATTGTTGACCAAAATGTTACCCAAAATGACCCCTTGGATATCTTGGATCGATAATTCATGAGAGTGGAGTGGAGATATTGAGAAGGGCATTGCCCACAGAATTCAAGCAGGGTGGAAGAAATGGAAATATGCCTCGGGAGTTTTATGTGATCACATGTACCATTCAAACTGATGGGAAATATTATAGGATAGCTATAAGACCAGCCATGCTTTATGGGACAGAATGTTGGGCAATTAAGGAACAACATGTTTACAGGATGAGCATAGCTGAAATGAGGATATTGAGATGGATAAGTGGCAAGACAAGGATAGAATTAGACATGAATGCATATGAGGGAACATAGGAGTAGCACCAATAGGTAATAAGATGATGGAAAGTAGACTTGGATTGCTCATGTGCAATAGAGACTAAGAACTGTGTCGGTTTGAAAGAGTGAGTTGGTAGAAGCTGAAGGCTCTAAAAGGGCAAGGGGAAGGCCCAAAAGGACATGAGTGGAGGCGGTAAGAAAGACCTGATGACCTATAGTCTAACTCAGGCTATGGCCCTTGAAAGAGTAGAATGATGGAAAAGGATTAATGTAGCTGACCCCAATTAGTTGGGTTGGTATAAGGCTCACATGATGATGATTTAAAAAAGAAAAGGAAAAGAAAGAATGAAAGAAAGAAAGAAAGAAAAGAAAAGAAAATGGCAATTCATCTAATTGAAGGCAAAAGAAAATATGAGCAAAGGGAAGGGAGAGGAAACATGAATAGATGGAAATTTGTGGAACTCTCATTTTCCCTTTTCCAACTAAAAACCTTCTTCGACTGTTACAAATGTAGATGAATATAGAAAAGAATGTACATTCTGCTTCAGAATTTGACCAGATCTGATCGGATATGAATTTTATGTTCAATTGGTTATGCCATAATTTTGTTCTGATTAAAGAAATACTATCACAGCTTTTGGGAGGCAAATATTTGTTGACTCAAACATCAATGACATAAGTGTTATTTTGGTGATGAATTATGATAAAGATGCAGAAGAGATCATTGAGGTTTTCCTAGCTGAATGTTCTTGGCTAGCATGTCTCCTTTTACCTGGCAAAATAAAATGATAATCCCAAAGCCATGAATGTTTTGAGAGAATGTGAGAAGACCCATAGGCTTTCTGTATTTTTTTTTTCTTTTTTCCCATCTCACTGTTTTCTTGGTTGAGGAAATATAAGAAGTCATGAGGCAGGCAAGTTATCACATTGGCTCAGTGAGTCGGACATGTGACTCATCTAAGTCATCCTGATTTTTCAGATCCTTGAAGTTCTTTTCTAACTTCAGACCCGACAAGCTGAGTTTTAAATTTGGTCCATTTTCTAGACAAGTGTTAGCTGAAGATGACTTGCTGGTCCGTGCAAAAGCGTGGAACAATAATGAATGTCAAAATTGTCATACAATTGTCTTTTTTATAAAAATGGACCAACATAATCAGAAACGGTAAAGGAATAGCATATAGTGCATGCACCAATACAGATAAAATACTCTTAACCTCCTTTTGATTGTTTGTTTCCAGTCTCAAATAATACCCAAACAAATAAACTACTCAAACCAAGAAACTTCTCCCATGATATTGTTTGTTACTGTTCTCTCCCAATTTTGATGGTAGTGTCCTCATAGAATAACAATTATTAAACAAACAAAAAATTATTGTGCATTAACACCCAGAAACAGAGGTATAAGCCTAATTCACCATTTCAAGTGGACACCTGGAAAGAAGCAAATTATAAATAGTGGAATTTCTCATGTTACCAAAGATTAAAAAACAGGTTACATTCAATATACCAACACAGCATCAGACTGCAGGGTTTAGTGCTGGAAATTGAATTGAAATTAGAATAATTTAATACCTTATCTTTCGAAGCACAGCAAATACTTCTCGGATAGAAAGTGGGTGAGGGGGAGCAAGTAATGATTGTGTCTGCCGGCATAGTTGTGCAACATCACCTTTAAAGATCACAGACCATCAGTAAGTTATTCAAGAGAATGTAGACAAGAAAAAGAAATAGATTTTGCAGAGAACTATTCATCTCTACCCAGATCACCCAAGTTATTGTACATGTCTCTTATTTTGGACCTGTTTGTTCCACATGCCTCTTCGAGTGCAGCTGAGACCAGGCTTCCACCAATGTTCAGTTCCTGGAATTGTGATTACATATTACAACGTGGTTTAACACCATTCCGAAAAATACAGAAGAAGAATAAGTGGTGGCTGTGGTCTAACTACAAGTCTGCCAGATAAAAGTTACATAAAACAGAAAAAGAACTCCCCAAAGAAAAGGAAAAAACAAAAGAAAGAAACAGACTTGGTAACAAACAGCCTCGACTACATTTTAACAGCTCGTGATAAATATGAAGAAATAAATAAACAAAGCTCAAACTGGAGAAAACTTTGAATTCCTTAATTGTCAAAAAGTTAAGTAGCATGTTATGAAAGAACAATCACACTGATTTTATTGAACTGAAGATATATAAAGAAGGCAATTATGTTAATCAATTAAAAACTAGTATAGGGACAGGATTCAGATGGCTTGAAGACCAATTTTGAGAATAATACACATGACACCACGGGTCAAGTTAAATATGAATATAAATAATAACAATAACAACAACAACAATAATAAAGTCCATTGCAACCTTTGACCATTGAGATCCTTCAAAAAAAAAACTTTGCGCATTGAGTGAACACTAGTCACTTGCACTGATAAGATTATAGTCCTAATTTCTGTACTTATGAATACTGCAACAAAACTTTACTTCTCGAAAATTTAAATTAAAAAAAAAAAGATGCAACAAAATTATCTTGGAGCATCGCATTGCTTTCTTTCTTGCTAAGAGAATGTTTTGACCTAGAGCAGCAACATAACAGTTCAAGTAATAGTAGATCTCTTGCCTTGTTCATAACATACATTTTAGTTCCAGACTCAACAAGCAATTGGTATTCTTCAATCAGCAGCCTCATAGGTATAACTCTGCTCCATAATAGACGGCAGCTAAGAAACTCATCGATTCAAAACCACTCTTACTTTAAATGTGAGGCTCCTGTTACAGGGATTTCTTATGCTGAATAGGCATCTGAAATGGGAATGGCAAGGCTATGCCGCCTTAATAACATGAACTGTAATTCGGTAAGGCAGGAAAAGGTAACTATTCGCATTCATTATTATTCTTGGTGCTGACTCAAAGTTCCCAGAAATCTTAGAGGGGGGAGACACATGATAAGTTAAATTGATTTCTGGCTAAATGAGAATTCAATACAGGTGGATTATAATCAAAATGCAAGGCTCCAGCTCTCCAGGTTACCTTTGCTCATTGACTTAATTTAAGATTGATTGTTGATATTTTGCAAATAGTACTAGATGATATGAATTGTAATTTGCTAGGTTTTGAAGGATTGCTAGGATTACATTTTAACATGTATAGTTCTTGATTGTGATTATCATTTTTTTTTAAAAAAAAATCTTGGTTCTGAATCTTCTTCTGATCATTCATGTGGATTTGGAATTCCAGAAACTTGTGATGGTGAAAATCACTGGTCAAATGACAATTCAGACAAGAAAAATAAAAATTTGGAAGGTCAATTCAGTCAAGAATAATTAACAATAAAAACAAAAGACAACAGCAATCTGAAAATACCGCAGATGCAAGGGAATAAATGCAGAAATCCAGTTGAAAAAGTAGGCAGGGGAGCATAAAGTTGTACACTATTTTTTTTTTTAGAGATAACTGCAATTTATTGAAAAAAGGAAGAGCAAACAAAAGGAAAAAAGAAAAAACAACGAAGGAGCGAACTGCTGAGATAGCAGAGAGCTCCTGGGCACCGAGAAACGACAGATCGACCCTCTTTAAAACCTTTACATTCACAGGCCATTCGATCACCAACTTTTTAGCCTTTTTAGCCTTTGGCCTTTGACCCTACTGCCCTAATAAAGTTGTACATTATTAACTGAAAAAACAATGTAATGTATAAAAAAACTCGCTAATTCCCATTTCAATTTGGAAAATTTTATTTAATTTCCACACAGTCATCTTGGTACAAAAAAAGAAAAAAAGAAAAAAAAAACTCATACAAGCTCCTAAAACGAAGCTCTTAATAGCATGTGCACAAGAACTCTGGTGTTGTCAGAGAATAATTCACATGGAATACAAAACAAAGAAAATAATTGACATGGAATACAAAAGAAGGAAGAAAACAAAACATTGTTGTCAAATGATAGTATACATGTTAGGATGGATGTAAATGAACCATGTTTTCATGGTCAGCAGCAATTTTATTTGTGCACAGATACACGGCAGGTAGCACATCTTCAGGCGACAAGGCAAGCAAGCTGTGTTATGAGGCAATGCAGCAAACACGTTTCCTTAAAATACATCAATAATATTACATTGGACTCCCTTGAAAACGAAAAGATTGACTTCCATATCAACAAATAAGACAAATAGGTCAAAAATAACAAAGCAACCCATCAGGACAAACCTTCTGAACATGTTGCACAGCATACCAGTGGCTTTTATCTTGCCTCTTTCTCCCCCCACCAAATCAAATGTCCGAGCAAGATGTAAATAGGGAGCAGGCTGTCCAGCCCTCCAGCATGCTGCAAATGCATCACACTATCATGCAAGGTTTGTAACAGGAAGTCCTAACCTGTGGAGTATAATAAATCATGCAATAACAGACAACACTCTCAACTAACTGCTAATCCAGTGAGAGCACCAACCATTCTCAACAGGACAATACTTTTCAAGTGGTAGTGATACAAAAGTTGCATTCATATCCCGTGATGAAAGGCCCTGTGCAAATACATTAGGCACATTTGCTGTTTCCTCAGGGCGATTGCTTTCATTCCCAGCAATATCGCATTGTGTTTGAACTGATGTGCTGCAGAGCTTTGAACTCCCCTCTTCGTTGTCAGATACACCAACACGATTACTGTAATGAATGTCCAGTGCCAGATTAACATCTCCTTTTGCCTTCTCCAATATAGAAGCTGCATCATCTCTCAATATATTGCCATTTATTATCTGAAGAAACTGATCCAACTCTTTGTATGATCCCAAAGCATCACTCAATGGCAAGTCTAAGCTATTGGGACATTGCTTGGCCGCGGCACTAGAAAGCCCATCAACCTGAGAAGTATCAGGTACAAGTTTACCAAAAAACCTTGTTATGGTAGATTGTTTGCATCCACTAGATTCTGAAGTTGAACTTGATCTTGCTTTCTTCCTTGGTTTATGTTCAGTGCTCATACCCTTTTTTCTCAGAGAAACAGTGCTTTTTATAGAGCGAGTTGTGTTAGGTGACTTGTTATTTTGATTTGTGGTAATTTTTTCGTTAGGGGTGCCATTGATGGATTTTATTTCAGGAAGGGAAGAGGAATCTTTGCACAGGCTTTTTTGACAGCTGGTGACAGACATAGTATTGGCAATTGCTTGCTCATGTAATTCTGTTTCATGTTCATAAAAGTCAGAAACTGCTTCAACAATGTCTCCATGAGATCCAGTTAGCAGATCTAACATTTGCTCCCGGGTGACCCATTTTGGCAAACAATCTTGAAGCTCTTCTAACAATCCTATATATTTCTCATTCAGTGCAATTGAATCCTCCAAACCATTGACATTTTCCATATCTGTTGAAGGTGTGTTATCCTCGTTCTCCATATCAACTCCCCTGTTCGAATCAACGATGCCAACATCCACTTCCTTGTCATCAGTCTCCAGTAACTTCCGATGAAAGCCCATCAAGAATTCATGTTTATTGGCCATCTCATCAACCAGACCCACAAAATGCTTCTGCATTGAAGCAGCATGCTTGCTATCAAGCTTCTCAACATCCAAACCCACAGTAGGAATGACCCGCTTCGGCTTCAAGAACCTCACATAATCTCTCAACTCATCATAGCTTGAATGTTCACTATACGGAATGAGATGAATCTCACATGAATCCTTCGCCCTCACTGCAAACCCGTCTTTCTTGGCTCCATACATCCACCCTGTGGGAACAAATCCCACAGCCTTTGAGTATCCTCTCTCAACCATAATCTCCTTCATTTTCACGAAATTGGGTCGAAAGTAAGGCCATGTCTCGCCCAACAGATTCCAACCAATCACATGAACATCACTGCCTGAAGCATCCTCCGTAAAAAACCCACAATCTGCAAACCCCAAAACACGTAAAACCTCCATTTTCCTACCATCTACGTGCAATAAACAATCACACCGACGCGAGATTTCAAGCAAAATTCTCTCTTTCCCAACAACATATGTTGAGACAAGAAACAAGATAGAATTGCCCAGCCCCTTATTTTCAGTTCTAATTCTTTCTATCGTTTTTGCCACGTATTCAATCGATTCATCTTGCAATGGAAAAACCCATTTCGGATGACAATATGTCGTGTCTAGGAAAACCGCATCTGCGCCCACAAAACCCTTGAGAGCCGAGTCAGCTCTCATTGAGTTACAGAAACGGAAGTCACCGGTATGAACATACCTCTCACCCTGAACCTTGAACAAGAATTGAACAGCGCCTGGGCAGTGATTAGCATCAATGAGAGTGACATCACAGCCGTCTATCTTGACACTTTCGTTGAGAGTCAGTGAGACAACAAAGAGAGGAGTAACTTTGAGGATTTCAACGAGGAGGCGGGCCGTGGTATCGGAGCAAAAAATCATGCCTTTCGACCAGGCGGGGCCGAGTCCCGCATAGTGATCAGCATGGAAGTGGGAGAGGAAATAGGAGACGGAGAAATCCCCGGATGATTTGAAGCCGTCAATCACGAATCGAGTTTTGGGGACGATTTTTGATTGGGGGAAGTTGGGAGGGATTGGAGGGAGAGGAGATTCGACAGAGAGGAGATTGAAGGAGGTAGGAGGGGTAGTTTGGGAAGAGAGAGCGGAAAAGGATTTGTAAGAGGAGATGAAGAGGGTGGATGAATCTAGGATTAGGGTTTTGGTGGGGAAAAGAGGAGACATGGGATTGGGGTTTTAGGGTTAGGGTTTGATTTTTTCCGCAATGACAAAAATGGAGATTTGAAAGGAAAGGGATGACAGTGAGAGATGGCGCGAAATGTTGGTTTGGTTGGGTAAAACGGGGAACGGGAAGTGGAAGTGGACTCGCGGGAGTGAGCTTGCACGTGCGGCCATATCGCGCACCCCTTGGCTGTGTGCGGCGTTCATCCGTGCGGGATAATAGCAGTTAACGGTTGGATTAGGAAGTCCCATGCTGGTCTGCCCCAATGGAGAGTTACACGTGTGTGCTGATGTGGACTGGTGATTATATTAACGGACGCAGGTACTACCCCCACCAGGACCTGGCTAGAGACAGACGGTCCTGATAGTGGCTCTGTGGGGCCACAGTGATTGTGTTTGACCACTGCGGTCCATCCATTTTCAAATATCATTTTAGGGGATGAGTCCAAAAAGGAAGCAGATCAATGGCTTAAAGTGGACCACACCATAGGAAGTGGACTTGAATCTGAACCCATTAGATGGGTCCTAAATAATAGGTGTGGACCCTCTAAAATTGGGTTGGGTCCATCAAAATCCTCCTAGGACCAAATAACACTATATATCATCTATCTACTATACGCCTTTGGATTCCTTCTTAGGTTCCCGCTGTGGGACCTTCAGCACGGTTTTTCATAAAACCACTCTTCTTTTTAAGAGAGTGGATTAGGAGAGAACCCGGCCTCACCCACGGGGTTATTGTGGGGCCCACCCTCATGTATGTATTATGATGTATACATGTTGTCCATGTATTTTTCTAAATTATTTTAGAGAATTATTGGATAAATGAAATAGATTCAATTATCAGGTGGACTGTACCATGGAAAACAAACAGTGTTCGAGTAGCCATTAATGGACCACAAAAGTTTTTGATCAAGCTAATGTTGTTTTTTTTTCCCCTTCATCAAGCCTTATGTGACTTTATTATCAAATTGGATGGTAAATAAACACTACTAAAACATTAAGGTGTGCCCTGAGAAGTTTTTAATGGTAGGATAGTCAATCACCACTGTTTCTTATGGTATGGTCCACCTGATAATTGCATCTGCTTCATTTTTTAGATAATGCCCTAGTAATATGGAAAAATGAATGGACAACATAAATACATAATACATACATTAAGGTGGGCTCCACGGTAGCCCCACGGCAAGGTCTCACCTAAGCCACTCTCTATTTTTTAGGGGAGCCCATTGGGTGAGACCCCATCCACCAAGGTGGGTGGGACACTTCACCGTAGGGCCCATTGTGATACATGTGATTACATCCACACCGTCCATCCATATTGAGAGCTCATTTTGGGGTATGATCAAAAAATGAAGCAAATCCAAATATCAAGTGACCTATAATATAGGAAACAATGGTAATTGACCATTAAAAACTTTTCATGGGTCACAAAAGTTTTGGATCAAACTGTTATTTGCGTGGTCTCTTGATTCAGATTTTGTAACCCTATTAACAGGTTGGATGGCAAATAAACATCCCAATGGCCCTATTAAGTTTATAATGGTGAGGATTCAATCACTATTGTTTCCCTTCGGTATGTTCCACATAAGATTGGGATGTGCTTCATCTTTTTTAAGATTATCCCCTAAAATGATCTTTTAAAACAGTTGGATGGTGTGGATTCAAGGCACGTACATCACTGTGAACCTTATAGTTTGGGGCCCCACCCACCCGAGTGGATTCAGGGTCTCACCTAATCTGCTCCCATTTTTTAGTATCTAAAATGGCTGAGGGGAGGTTAAGGCATAGGGCTACAACTTGAGTTTGGGTCAACCCTAACATAATTGACCAGCATGGTAAGGCTGTCAAAGTCCTTGGGCTAGGCTTGGATTGAAAATTGCATCCAGTTGAGCAAATTTAGGTCCAGTAAAAACAAAGGAATTTGGGTTAGTCACTTTGAGTTGGATTTTAGGTTGTACTTGTGAGTGGATTCCTCTGAAGGGTCAGTCAAGCTTGGATTGATTTTCAACACAATCCAACCCACCTAAGTTGCACCCCTATTGCCCGCCCAAATGGGCTAAAGTGACCTGATCTGGAGCCCAAACGTGAGAACAAATCAACTCAATGTTAGAAAAAAAATCTAAATTATAATTTAGATACTAAAAATAAGATTAGAAAATTAATTCAATCAGGCTGAAGCAGATATTAGATAGATTTTCCTTAAAGCTTGATTTGCCCCATCTCCTCTCACGATAGAGATTGTCGATAGATTACTGACAAATTGCTTATACAATACTACAAGCATTATGATGGTCCTGCGTGCAACAACAACTAGGGGACCACCGTGAGAACTCAGCTAATGCAATCAGTCTTGGGCAGACTCAGTGAGTTATAGGAATTAGACACTCAGTGATTTCTATAACTCATTTTGCTACTAACTTATCAAGAGAGAAGAGAGAGCTTATATTTTTGCAGAGAGTAATTGGTTTGCTGATTTTCAGATGCTCTGTACCTAGAGAGATCCTGTTTATGTGGATGGGGCAAGTGGATCATTGTATTTGAGGCCATCAATGGTTATAACGATACGAGAAATGTTTTTGACCATTGGCTCATTAATCCAGACGTTTCATGATGTTGGATCAATGATTTGTCCATTTATATCTGCTGGATCATTCATCTGACCATTTGGATTGCTAAATGGCTAGCTGTTTTTTTTTACTGTTGACATTAACTAGCAGCATTGTGTAGCCATTCTCTGCAATGGATAGATATGACTGTTTAATGTAAACTCTATAAGTTAATCTTCTTGCACTTAGCACATCTCGCACCGTATCACGACAGTTCGCATAAGGTCACGAGGGAATAACCACTTGAAGCTTCTCTTTTCACACTTAGCACCTCTCGCACTATCTCGCGACAGTTCACAAGGGAGCGATCACTTGTGACACGATACATGTAACACCCTAACCGCTCCGATAAGATATTGTCCACTTTGGCTGGCACAATGTCCACTTCACGGCTTTGTTCTCGCAGGTGGAAGTAGTTAGCGAACCACGAGCAAAATGTGTCTTACCATTAAGGTCAAAGCCCCACATATAGACCAAGATCTTAGGCTCTCCCTTTCTGATGTGGGACTGGACACCCACCTCCTTGACAGCTGGCTCGTCACAAGAATTTTTATCACTGGTGGAACTTTTAGTGAAGAGTTTCAACCACATTCCTCTAGATGTTGTCCTTATTACATCTATCATTAGATATTTAGTGAAAGGATTGGTCAAGTTTTTACTTTTCAAATATGAGATCGCAATGATTCCATTTTGAATTTACCGCCTTTACACAATCATATCTCAAACTTATATGTTTTGACTTTCCATCGTATTTGTTGTCATGGGCTGTCACACCCCAAAATTCGGTATCTAAGTTAGCTATGCCCGAATTGGAATTAACAACATGGTATATTAAATCATATTTAATTACATTTCACACAATTTCTCATTAATTTCCATATAAATTAAAGTCAAGCTAATGGGGAAGATAACTAAAGTCAATCATTAATAAAATGTTCACAAATTTATCATCAAATATCATCAATCATCTCTATTACATTGAAATTCAATTCAAACTAATTCAATTAACAAATACATTGAAATTCAACTAGTTCTCAAATAAACAAAAAGAAAACCTTCAATCTTGGTCAACCGACTCTTCATACTCATACATTGCAAAGCATTCTAAGATGGTGTGGGCGCGACAGCTCATAAGGTCACATCGTTCCTAAATTAAAAATGTTACATCTATACCAAGCACAAGTTTAGTACAACGAAAGGAGTTCATTATAACCAATAACTTACTGAATCGCATAAATATGTAATTAAAATCCAACAATCTCAAATAATTTGAAATATGAAGTGAACATTCGTAATCTCATGGGAGTATTTCCAGATAGAGCACTTATGATTAGGGGTGTACATGAACCGAGCTAGCTTGGTTTGCTCACTGGACTCGACTCGAAAAAGCTCGATTCAACTCGGTTCAAAGCTGAGTTCGAGCTGATTTTTTGAGCTCGAAAATGAGTTCAAGTAGGCCCCCGCTCGACTTGACTCGGATCGAATCCAGCTCGAATCCAACTCAAATTGAACTTGGATTGAACTAGTTCGGTGACTCGGTTACTTTGCCATTGATGTTGCTCACTAGCTATTTGATAAAATGATTAAACGAAATGTGGCTGGTGGCAAGGAAGGTTTGGTTGGTGGCAAGGAAGGTATGTACACGAAATAAATACATTTTTTCTCTTTGTTTTTATTTATTTATTTATTTTTATAAATGTTATTTAGAAGGCGTTTGAGAAAATGCCTGTAAAACTTATTTGTAAAACAGTGAGATTTTGAAGTTGCAGTTAAGGTGTCTGTGGAAATGCCTCAATGGCAAACTTGGCTTGATCTTGGCTCGAACTCGGCCTGAGCTGGCCTGAGCTACTGGCCGAACCAAGCCAAGCTGGCCAGTTAGGCTCGAGGACCAAGCCGAGTTCAAGCTAAGGTCAGCCACTATTCGAGCCGATTCGAGTTGAGGCCAACTCGACTCGGTTTGACTCAATGTACATCCCCACCTATGATAATCTTTTAAGGTGTAGCCCAAGGCAGAGCACTCGTGATAATTCTTTAAGGATTCACCCATGGCAGAGTACCTAAATAATCTTTTAAGGATTCACCTAGATCATAGCACCCGATGCAAATCTTTTAGGGATTCGCCTAGGGCAGAGCATCGAATGTTGATCCTTTATAGATTTACCCAGGACAAAGCACCAAATGCTAATATTTTAGGGATTCACCCAGTGCAGAACAACCCAATGCTAGTCAATTTAGGATTTACCCAGGACAAAGCACTAAATGCTAATAATTTTGTGTTTGAGACCGTAAATTTCGTACATGTTTAATTCATGCTTATGTATTTGATTAGTTAAATTATTTGAATACTTGAATTAAAATATATGCTAAGGCACTTAACTTGTAAATTGCACACAAACACACTATCAATTATATACTAGTTGCTTCATTGGCATATATATTGTAGTTTATGTGATTGGACTCACTTTGGCTTACAAATCATATTATTAATTGCCTTAGTTTAAATCGAAATATTAGTTTAAGTAAGTGATTATTGTTTAATTTGTGAAGTTTTTAAGTGGTCCTATTCACCCCCCTCTAGGACATGGACATTATTTCCTTAGCTCCATCAATCCTTTGCATGCATAGCTTGCGGGCCCCACTGCCCGTAATTTCACTTTCCAGAGGCAACCATAAGTTTCGTGGTTCTTTCGCCGACAACCTTTGATTGACCTTCATTCCCCATTTGGACCTCTTGACCATTGGTCATGTCTTCATAGATCCTAAATACATATTTGTCATAGCATACATGGGCTATGGTAGTTGTATCGTACCACTAACCAGAAACTTTCTCCTGAACTATGTTCACTTTAGTGATCATTTGCGTTATGTCGTCTTCTACTGCACTAGTCTCTTTCTTAGGCCTCTTGCATTACCTACTGACTCGACTATCGAGTGAAATGCCCGATTTTGCCACATACATAGCAATGACCATTGGATTTGTTGTTCTTTTACTTTTGAGACTTTTTGAATTTCTCATTTTCTTTATTGAGTTTCAGGGATTCATTCGTCTTATGATTATAATTATGGGATAACCTTTTTATTGTATTCATCATGGATGGGGACATACCATTCGCATCATCTTTCTTGTCTCGGTTGCGAGATTATACCTTAATACAAATATGCTTTTGAATGTTCCAAGGTGAATTCTTCATATTTGTGCAGTAGTTTTTTCATGTAATCTTTTCAATTTGGATTTAATGCAGCTATTATACATCAACCCAGAAAGATTCAGACGGGCCAATTTTTAAGATATTTATCTTATTTGCGATCGGTTGCAATTATTGGACTTATGCCATAAGTGGCTTACTGTCTACCATTGTGAAATCGAAGTGCCTGACAATTTGAAATTTCAGTGTTCCCTCTTCTTCAGCCTTGTACTTAAATTCTACTTCGTTCTAGATTTCCTTGGCTGAAGATGTTTTTGTATACATGTCATAGATGCATTTGGACAGGGTGTTAGGATGTGGCCGTGATACAACAACTCGTCTTCTTTTTGCTTGGTTCTAACAATGATTTGTATTACAGTATTGATGTCAATTGTTTCTGAAAGTACCAGTGGCATGTATGTGTTCAAGATGTAGAATATCTTAAAGGTAGTGAGAATGAATTTCAACTCGTCCTGCCACATGGTGAAGTTCGTGCCATCAAACCGGTCAAGCCGTGTTAGGTCCTGGTTCATCAATCTGATTGATGTAATGGGTTCAGGATGTAGAATATCTTAAGGGTAGTGAGAATGAATTTCAACTCGTCTTGCCATATGGTGAAGTTCGTGCCATCGAACCGGTCAAACTGTATTAGGTCTTGGTTCATCAATCTGATTGATGTAACAAATTCAGTATCCATGTTCCAAATTATGCTTAAGATTGTTGGAAAATATTTGAACTGATAATTCGAATATCGAAAATAAAATCAGAAAAGCAATTCAACTGAGCTAAAGCACATATTAGATATGCAATCTTCAAAGTGTGATTTACCACCTCTCCTCTTAGATTAGAGATTACTAATAGGTTTTTGACAAATTGCTTTCAGGATATGACAAGTCTTCTATTGGTCTTGCATGCAACAATCACAAAGGGACTATTGTAGGAACTGGGCTAACATAGTTAGTCTTTGGTAGACTCGACGAATCATAGGACTAAGAAACTTAGTAAGTTATAGAACTTAATTTGTTGTTAACTTAGTTCTCCCCCAACGGTGTTTCGGGAGCGTTTGGGATCTGTCTAGAAAATGCCATCTGGTAGGGTAGTCAACATGATTCTATCCTAAATAGCGGGCAGAAAAGTATGTTCAGGCTTGAAGTTTTGCTGTCTGTATTTGGATAGTGATGCATTTGTTGTCCAAAATGTGAGGCTGTCTGAACACACTTTTAGGATTTCAATTTTGAGTTTGATGTTGGCCAAGATCTATGCCTTTTGAGTTGTTACTAGAAAGTACAAAATGGTTTCATGGGTTTCTTAGTTTTTGAAACTGTTGATCTGTAGTTTTTTATTTGATTTTCTTTGTTGATATGTGTGGATGTGGTTATTTTAATTTTTAAGTTTATGACTTCCTGGCTGTTTATGTGATGTTTGTGTTGTATGTGCTTCATCTGTTCTTGGGATATCAATGATGAATTTTATTTTCCTTTTCTTGTTTATGTTTGATTGTTGTTTAGGTGCCTGTGGGTAGGGCTACTCTCGACCGCATCATGAATGTCATTGGGGAGCCAATCGATGAGAGGGGTGAAATAAGTAAGATTTTTGTAACCTTGCTGAGTTTCATTTATTAATTGGAAAAGGCTATTTTATTTATTGTAATTTTGCTTCATGAACACCATGTTTTATATTGTTGATATATTGAATGCTTGTTATTTATTTCTTAAAATTGCACGTATTGAAGAGTTCCAAGTAGTTGACTCCCTTTTTTGCATGTTTCACAAGCATGGCATTCGGTGTTGTTGGATCTTAGTGCCTATTTTAATGACTTTGAATCTGACTTTGTAACTACCCAGGTCGTGGATATGCTTGCACCTTACCAGATAGGTGGAAAGATTGGGTTGTTTGGTGGTGCTGGTGTTGGGAAGACTGTGCTTATCATGGAACTGATTAACAATGTTGCCAAAGCTCATGGTGGGTCACGGAGTAATGGGGAAGCCCATTTTGAACGCATGTTTGATTTCTCTATTGCTTACTTTTTATTATTATTAATTTCATCGCATCAGGTGGTTTCTCTGTCTTTGCTGGTGTTAGTGAACGTACCCGTGAGGGTAATGATCTATACAGGGAAATGATTGAGAGTGGTGTTATTAAGCTCGGAGAGAAACAGGTCTGTAGCATTACATCTTATTCGTGATTTGTTATGATTGGCACATCCATTCGGTATTTGTTATTCTCATAGGTTATGCATTCATTCTCTTCATCTTTGTTTCATATACTGCAGAGCGAAAGCAAGTGTGCTCTTGTGTATGGGCAAATGAATGAGCCCCCTAGTGCTCGTGCTCGTGTTAGGCTGACCGGGCTGACTGTAGCTGAGCACTTCCGAGATGCTAAAGGGCAGGACGTGCTTCTCTTCATCGACAACATTTCCGTTTCACCCAAGTAAGTTGCCTTATTTATGAATTTATTGAAGATCTGGTCATCCTTCTGCATGGTATTATCATAATGAGAATTTTCTTTTTCAGGCAAACTCTGAAGTGTCTGCTTTGCTGGGTCGTATCCCATCTACTGTCGGTTACCAACCAACATTGGCTACTGATCTTGGAGGCCTGCAAGAGCGTATTATCACAACAAAGAAAGGTTCCATCACCTCTGTCCAAGATATTTATGTGCCCGCTGATGACTTGACAGATCCAGCTCCTGCAACTACCTTTGCTCATCTTGACGCCATGACTGTGTTGTCACGACAGGTTTGTTTATTTCTCTACTGATCCTAAGCTGCTGCTTCACAGAAGGATTTCTTCTATGTTTGGCCCCTCATATTTTATGGCTGTCTTCTAACTGACCCAAATAGCTGGGACAAGGCTATGATGACACTGATGGTCGTTTTCTACTTGTGCCCAGATCTCAGAGCTTGGTATCTATCCTGCTGTCGATCCTCTTGATTCAACATCTCGTATGCTTTCCCCCCATATTTTAGGACAAGAGCACTACAATACTGCTCGTGGTGTCCAAAAGGTTCTCTAGAACTACAAGAATCTTTAGGATATTATTGCAATTTTAGGAATGGATGAGCTCAGTGAAGATGATAAGTTGACTGTGGCTAGTGCCCGTAAAATTCAAAGGTTCCTGAGTCAGCCATTCCATGTTGCTGAAGTGTTCACAGGTGCTCCTGGAAAATATGTTGAATTGACGGAATCCGTAGCCAGCTTCTAGGTAAGGAAAAAAGAAATTCTGCCTCATTGAATGGGCATTTATTTTCAAGTTTTCTTTTTCTGTCTAGAATATGAATATTAAGAAATTTGGACCAATGGAAGATTGGCAGATAACATTAGCGTATCGTTATCCTTCTCTGTTGTCTACATTTAATGTATATATTGTTCTAAAATGTTACTTGTAGAAGCATTGTAATTTCATTGTATGTGCATTATAGAGGTATACAATTATCCATAAGACAAAAGGAAGAAAAAAGAAGAGTATAAAGTTCTGATGAGGCTCTTTTCAATAGCAATGAAAAGAACATCACTGCTAATTTTTGTGATGATGGGTCACACTAGCAATATTGCAAATGTTGAAGTAGCTCCAAGTCGGGTCCATACTCCATCATCACCACGACTAGTCATATCCATGGAACATTTTTCTCTCAAAGTTCAGAGTTACTTGGCGAGGATTTCTTGCTAAAAGTGATGTCTTAATTGCCTTTGAAGATTTGTAGCTGGCAAGCTAAGTGACCGTTGAACACAATGTATGTCCCGCCTGCATTGCTGATGGTGGCAACAATACCTTTTTATGTTTAGTGGCACTTAGATTTTAGCCAAACCTGATTTTGGCTACAATTATTTAGTTCTATGACCGCACCATCCACAATAGGGCCTGCAGATGAATGGACTGAATGTACGGATATTAGAGTGCTTGATGACTACCTTAAAGTATATGAGCTTTAATGTTAAGCTTCAGTGACACTTTTGCTGTAGCAATTGCTTTTTGACCACACCTGATGGTAGCTAGTGTAGGCCTGACAGATAATGAGCTTATATATTGGCACTTTGTGTTGGATGCTTTGCATTCCCAATTTATTAATAAATTATCAGTTAGTGTGTTGGCCACAGACAAGTACTTGCCTTTCACAGACTTGTGTTGAATCTAATTTTTTTCCTGATCAAATTGTTTCATATACCTCTTGCAGATTCTATTAATTTAACACTTGGCTCTTCGCTTCTTATCATGTCTTTTAATGCACATGGTTTTGTCATGGTTGACAGGGTGTTGGATGGGAAATTTGATGATCTTCCTGAACAGTCTACATGGTGGGAGGAATTGAGGAGGTCATCGCCAAGGCTAAAAAGATTGCCAAGGAGTCTACGACCTAATGGGCTGGTTTTCCTGTTTTAATGAATAATTTGATTGATACAGTCAATGCCTGTATCCAAATTTGAATTTTTGAGGTCACTACTATTTAGCTTTCCATTTTCATTTTGACAGGATTGTGTTAGTTTCAGGAAAAGAGTGATGGCTGGCCCTCAGGGGCGCCTCTTTTTTATCCGAATAAAAAAGAAGCGGACATGTTCATAAGTACTTATGTTGGATCATTGAACCCCTTACATCTGCGTTGGCTTCTGGTGCCTTTTTTGTTTTGTACCAGTCCGTTGGATGTTTAATGGTGTAATTGTTTTTTTTAAGCATAACTAATTTCTGTTGACAATTTAGACAATGCAGAGAAAGGGCTGGGGCTGGGCCACCCGGTGACATCTATTGCAGGTGAACGGCCCAGCTAGTCAGTCATGTTACTATCAACTTCCCTTTTCGATATGCTGAAACCTTCTGTGAAATTTGTTATTACGTTGTAAGTTTGGCAGGGAGGTTTGCATCTTTCTCAAAGTTGTGATCCATCTCGTCATGTAATGCCCCATCTCAGGATGGTCTATGATCCTCAAGATCTATTGTGTTGAAATTTGATAGATTCCGACCGTTGTTTCTAGCGAATCCTTACCTTGTGAGGGTATTGAAACTCTGATAACTTGGCCAAGTGGTTCATCGAGGTTGGACCTTACCTTTCGGATGAGAGAGGCCTGGTTCACCACATGTTGTGGAAGGAAAAGTGATTTTCTTATCTTGATTAGCAGTTGGGTGATGGTGATAGCTTGGTTGAACCAGATGGTCCAATCCGTATCTGATGCCTGGCATTTGTTTTGACCGTTGTGTAACAGCAAACGCTGTCATGAAGCAGCCAAGCGATAAAAATGTGTGAAGTCCAGATGTAAACATGCCATGGTGTTTTCTTTTCAAAAAGTGCACCGGATGAAACTATTGTATTGTAATGCTGTTACACACTTAGCCAACTAGATCATTCTATCTTATAGGCTATGTTTATCTTTTCAACCTTTGGTTTCTCCCACCATTGCACCGTGGAATCCAATGCGGGTAGGCTATGCTTTAAAACTTGCATTGATTGGATATTCACAATTTTCTGTTTCCGTGGTGTCAATTAGGTGAGTTATTATCATATATTTGATTATTGGGGGTATGCTTGGGCCCTTTTTATGGTAGGGTGCATGGGAGATCAGATTACCTCGTTAACAAGGCACGTGATGGGTCTTTCGAGGAGAGCTTTAAACTGAATCCATGCGTGCACCTGCACCTGAAGTCCATCTAGCGGATGGGCCCGGAAGTTTAGCTAAAATCCCCTACCGTTAAGGGGGCGGTTCAAAACAAAAGAGAAGGAAAGCAACGATCTCCCCCTAAATTAGCAATCCGAACTATTAGAAAATGACGTATGCGTCCGGTGGAGCTTGTACGGTTATCTACTTGAAAGAATTGCAGTAGCAGAGAACAAAAAGGAAAGAATGGAAAAATATTCCAAAGGTTACCTGTCGCATCTAATCTAAACAGGAATGCACTCTACAGGGGTGGCACTGGCACTGGCACTGGCACTGGGCCGAAATGTCACGTGCAGACTTCCCCCTAGTGTCGGGGCTTGGGGTCCAAAACATCCCCAGAGGTGGGGCCTGGATCAACTATAAATCACCCAACTTACCAATCCAATCATTAAATGGGGCCACATATGCATAAAAAGAATGGATGATTTAAAAACACTTTGGGTGGCTCCTATTTAATTAGTTAGAAAGCACGGTTAGATTTACAGCAATGTTCCCATGCTTGCTTAAAATCATTTTATACAGTGCGACTCTGCATGGAAGGGATACTTTTTTTTACCCCAAGATTGGCCCATTTCAAACCTTTGGTCACATTACTACTTAACCAATAGGGCCAGCCCTTGCCTTGGCCGAGGCCGGGCTAGATCAACCACGATCGTAGCCAAGTTCATTTCGACTCCTGTCAGTTCCCTGGAGCAATTCAGTTGTTACGACTAATGGGGCTACATTGATGTACACGACGTATATCCACGCCGTCCATCAGTTTTTCTAGCTAATTTTAAAGGTATGGTCCGAAAAACGTAGCAGATTCAAATCTCAATTGGACCCCACCACATGAAACATTGGTGATTGAATTCCCATGATTAAAATCTTCCTAGTTCCCACCATAATGTTTTGATAAGGTCACACAGATCTGGAAGAAGGGAAAACACACACACCAGCTTGATCTAAAACTTTTGTGGTCCCAAAAAGTTTTTAATGGTGGGCATTCAAATCCCTACTGTGTGGTCCATTTGAGATTTGGATCTGCTTCATTTTAGGAAAGATACGCTCAAATGAGCTGGAAAAACTGATGGACGGCGTGGATATATAACACATTCATCAAGGTGGTCCCCACGGTCAGGGCAACACTATCTAACTAACGTGTTACCCTGGTCACACCTAATCCACTCCCTCCAAATTTCAGCTACCCCAATGTTAGCGCGACGACGACGACGGAGTCACTCACCACTCCCTAACTCCATTACTCAAAAGGAATGGCTCTCACACTCTCACCGCCTCACCTCTCGCTCTCCCCTCTCCAACTCCATGCCTCCTCCATGTCTATCCTGCGCCACCTTAACCTGCGCACCCGCCGAACCTTCTCCTCAATCTCCGCCGCTGTCCGCCAAGACACCGCTGTCTGGACCCAAGCCCCTCTCACCCTCATCTCCCCTGCCGCCGAGTCTCTCTTCCACGTCAGCATCGACGTCTCGGATTCTCCCGATCTCGCTGCATCCCACTCGCGGCCCGGGCAGTACCTGCAGCTCCGCGTCCCTGATGCTGCCAAGCCTGCCTTCCTCGCCATCGCCTCCCCGCCTTCTCTCGCTGCTTCGAAAGGCGAGTTCGAGTTCCTGGTGAAGACCGTCGCGGGTTCCACTGCCGAGCTTCTGTGCGGTCTCCAGAAAGGAGATGTGGTCGAATTGAGTCCGGTGATGGGGAAGGGATTCGACGTCGATGCGATATCACAGCCGGAGTTGTTCCAGACAGTGCTGATCTTCGCGACTGGGTCCGGAATCAGGTATGTCAGATTGAAAACCAATCTGGGTTTTGTTTGTGGAAAATTTCAAATGTACCTCTGTATTTGTTGTGTAATTACACTGATATGCCTACTTCTCTTCCAATTAAAGATACACACCAATTTTTTCGAGATAATTACTTTTCTGTACATTGATAAATCAAGCAAACATTCTATTGAAGTCGAAAATTTGTTCATATTTTACTTTTAATTACTCTCCCCTTAACGTTGCGGGTTGAATGTCGACCATTGATTTGTTCTCTTTGACAATCTTGGTGATCTTAAAGGTTTGAAAATATTCCATTCCAGGGAGTATCGTGCAAGGCTGACCTTAGTGGGACTGGTAATGTTGGTGGTTCTGATCACTGGGCCATGAGCTCACTTGTACTAACTGACAACCCAAATGGTGATATACGTACTCTTTGTCCAAGCGTTATATAATGCAATACAATATAGGACACAAGATTCGGACCAATTATTTTCTACAGGGCCATTGAACACAAATCAAACTAGTCCTGATCGGGTGTATCTAAACACATGGAACAGATGAATGGGAATGAAACCCTCATCATTTTATCTCCAATAGTGAATGTGCCATGGTTTAAAAATCAGTGTCTGGACAGTTCTAACCCTTTCATTGGTGGTGTACAAATGAACACTAAAAGATGGAAATCAGAAACTGCTCCCATTAAGCAAGGAAATGTCAAGTTATTAAATGGTCAAGATAATCCAATCATAGGAAAATTTAGATAGGGGCCAATTAAGGGCTGAGCCTACAGGACGCTTGGTTCAGATCATCATACACATGTTCCACATGTGTGTTACACAATCTAGAGGCATGAAAATGTTATGCCTTCGGATGCAGGTTGTCCGCTAGTAATCTGCTCGCAGTTGATGGTGGCATTGATCACCAGTGGATTGTGGGCTGTTTCTTATTTAATTCTGTTTGCGGTCCATTTGAAGGTCACTAGTTGGATGGTCATGATGATGCAAAAGGTGTAACTTTTGGTCCTTGACCTAACCATGGTGGACCCCCTGAAATCAATTGTCCTGCTCTTGTACTGGATGGCACATGTTCTGACGATAACATGGCATAATTGAGCAATACCAAGGAGTCTTTCTAGGGTGCATGCATCTGTATGTGTGGCTACACATGGAGATGGCATTTGAACCATGAGTCAGGTGATTCACACTATGTAGATGGCCCGGCTCAAATAAGATCAATCCACACGTTTGGATAGCTGAAAGCGTTTACTGAATGTGGATCAGTGGCAAATTTTTTAAAACAATCCATTTTAGTATTAGCCCACATAATGAGTAATGAGGTAACTGACCAGGTTTTTGTGCCAGATCACCTATACAGTGGGGATAACCTGATGTTGTCCTGCAAAGATGAAAGATCAGCACATGTGGTCATGTGGCCAGACACAAGACATCTGATCTGTACAATGCATGTGTAAATTTGGACTTTGGGCAGCCATCCATTTCTCTCAATACATGTGTGGTCCATCTGATAGCCAAAGTGGCCTAATTTTTGGGCCATGGTACTGTCACAGAAGGCTGGCTAAATGAAGAGCTTGCACGCACTTGCCGCTACAACACATTTCTAGAGAATTAGATCCAACATCTCAGTAGCCATCTTCAGCCCTACCCACAACACCGGGGTGTTGAAAAAGGGTATTTTAGTCAGAAAATAAAATATTTGCTTGACTAACTATCTTGGAAAAAATGGTGTATGAATTTAGTAAATAGCACAGTGTCTGATGCAATGAGCAGGCATTCAATACCCTCTTCAGTCATTCTTGAATGGTTAATTCAGTAGCTGACATAACTATCTTCACCTTAGAATTTTGAGAGTATGTAATCACACGCCTCATTGGAATCTTCATTGCAGAGTTCCAAGGATCCATATTAAAGTCGATCTATAAACTGTTGCTGAAGTCTCTCTCCCTTACCAATTTGTTCTTCCTGAGCAATATGTATCCGCATATGGCGTGAAAACGGGCACTGTATTATGAAGGGTTCTGTTTTTCCACCTTTTTCCACCTTTTTCCACATCAAATTTCAAGTTGAATAAGAATTGGAAAGTCCTGCTGTTATATCCTATTTAGCATTTGGATGGAGCTCTTATCTCATCAGTCCACCACTAAAAGAGGCAAGATCCAGAGTTCTAGACTGTCTTGTCAACATTTCCAAACACCATTACATAAACTTCATCTGGATCAGCCAGAGTACATGATGATTCTAATGAGGCATAAGTAAAAGCTCCTCTGGAGGTTTCCTGCTTATTTACTGCAGTAATGTCATTTCCTGGGTTCTCTCATGGGTTCTCAACCATGGAGGTACATTCATTTTCCATGTGATTCATGACATACAAACATATCCTCCAGACTAAAGCTGCTTTTTTGCGAAGTTCATGAAGAGGATAACATGGTAGCTGATACTTTAGAGAAGAGAGGGTCTGTTGAGAAGTGTGGTTTGTATTGGGGAATCTTTTCCTTGATGTATCCTTCTCATCTTCACATCATTCTCATCATCATAGAGTTGTCCTAACTTTTAGGTGTTGGGGTTCTGATTTCTTGCCAAAATTTAAATGATAGCTGCTTACCCTACATCAACCCTCCTCTATCCAAGCTGGGACTAGATGACGCATTGCTACCTGGTAGAGTTATTCATAAAAGATTTCACCATTCATAAAAGTAAAGGGGCTCATATTTATTTCTTATCCAGCGGGCTTATAGTGTTTGAATAGATAAGTGGGCATGTCTCCAACCTTTTCATTTTGTAACATGTTAGAATCCGACACATGGAATGTAACTGTTCTGTTTCATCCTTTCATGATCTGGTTTTTATTTTTATTTCTTGTTGGCAGTCCAATCCGGTCCCTCATCGAGACAGGTTTCAATGCTGATAAGAGATCAGATGTACGGCTTTATTACGGGGCTAGAAACCTTCAGAGAATGGCCTATCAGGTTCGGAAGACAGAATTCAACATATTATAAATTTATTCCTCAAATATTTACAGATTTCTGCAAGCCATGAAAAACTATATATATATATATATATATATATATATGTTTATTTATTTATAGGTCTAAAATAGGTTCTTGCACTTTTCTCTGACAATAGGATAGGTTCAAGGATTGGGAATCTTCTGGTGTTCGAATCGTACCCGTATTATCACAACCGGATGATAGATGGAAAGGAGAAAGTGGCTATGTACAGGTAGTATTTTTAATCTTTTAATTTATTAATTGATATCAACATTTGGGCTCTACTTATAAGAAGCAAATCATAATTTCTACATCATGCTAATTATCTTTGAGTAAATATCTGCAGGTTGCTTTTGCTAGAGCCAAACAAATATCCAACCCTTTGTCCACTGGTGCAGTTCTTTGTGGGCACAAACAAATGACTGAGGTTTGTCTCCTTTTTGAATTAAAATGCTTCTGTTAGTAATTCGGGTTAGAGCTTGCCTTAGCTGTTGCAGTACTTGTTGGATATGTCTTTTGGTTTGAGGTGTTCACCAACAGGGTTGTTTGTTAGTAGTTTTAAAAGTTAAGTGACCTACCAAGGTCCATGGTTTGTTATGGTTTAGGAAGAGAAGTCTTGCGAACTTCTTTGTGTAGCTTGGTTGAGATGGATTCAATTTGTTGTTATGGATAATTACTGCAGGAGCTCAATTGCTACCTTCACCTATAGCTAACTCATTTTAAACTTTCTCACCATGGAGTTGCTGTGTACTTGTTTTAAGAAATTGAAAGATCAATTTGATAATTTACATACCTGTTGCAGTGGCATGTTCTTTTTTCTCTAGGGAAGCATGCCGTCAATGTGTTTGAGTACTTGAGCTTTGGTATAGTTGCCTATGTATTCTCATTCCAGGGGTGCTCAAATTTGGGCTGGCTATACTTTCTGCTAGATGGCATCATGAGATACACTATATGGTTGTGTTAGTGGAAGGTTCCATTAACAGCTAGTGGCTGGCGAAAAACTCCAAGGCCCTGTTTAGGGTCATGGAATGAGACTATGGATTTGATAAATCCATGAACTTGTCAAATTCATAGATTTGCATTGAGTTTGGAATTGGCAAATCCCAAAATCCACTGTTTGGAAATCAAGCAATAAATCCTTGTATTTGAGAGCATTTATTGCAATGGAATAACTTTTATTTCTTTTAAGCAAGTCTCCCATTTTGTGGATTTCCAAAGTCTTTAGTATGTTGGGGGATTTGGATTTGCCCCAAATCCATGGATTTATGTGGGTGTGGTTTTGGAAATCCACGAATTGACAAATCCTCATCAAAACACCAATAGAGGAGATTTGAAATCCATCAATTTTACAAATCCCCACCTCAAATCCCTCACTTAAATTGTTGTTTGTGTTTGGGATTTGCCATATCCGTGGATTTTCGATATTCACACCTCCATAAATCCGTGGATTTGAAGCAAGTCCGAATACCCAAAAATACTAAGGGCCTTTTTGGAAAGTGGGATTAGGTGGGATGGAATTGCATTTGGTCCCATGCAAATTCCATCCAGTGTTTGGAAACGACAGGAAGGATGGGATTAATTGAGGTATCATTTCATCCAGTCCCAATAGTAGATACTGCGGGATTTCTGGTGGATTTCGAAATCCACTACATATATGGGCCCCATGTTGATGCATGTGTTTTATCCACGCCATCCATCCATATGCGTCATTCCCATGTGACATTTGAGTTGCATATGCATACTGGTGACCGGCATCAGTTGTGAAATCTGGTCCATTGATTACAATTCCATGGTCCACCAAATGTAGGTTTCACTTTGTACGGTGTTTTTTGCAAATGAAGAATTTGATCCCAAATGGGGAATTGGACGGTCAAAATACCATGGTATTTCCAGACATGCAATCATTGTGCAATAATGGTGTTAATTCCATCTAATGCAATTCCATACCTATACCATTTAATCCCGCATTCATATGCAATCCCCATAATGAAAATTGGATGCCCACAAACTTGTGTCAATCCAACCATCAAGTGGCCACCATGTGAATTTCAAGGTTTTTGGGTGGTTGTCCAGTCTTTTCTATCATGTGGCCCACATGATGATTAGATCAACATGATTTTTGGGTCATCCTAGTTTCATGATGGGCCAACCCTGTTGGATGAATTGGATGTCATACATACACCATGATGAGCCCCACGTGCATCTAGTTGCACTGTTTTTCATCTACAACTCACATATGAGACCTTCCCTTTATGGTATTTCCTTGCAACAAATTGCCTGCCATTGCATTAAATGCTCCCCAAATCCATGAATTTGTAGTTTGGTTCCCAAACAGTGGACTTCAGACCATGCCAAATCCAAATCCAATGCAAATCCATGCATTTGACAAGTTTATGGCTTTGCCAAAGTCAAGTTCTCGTTTACTGATCCCAAACAGCATCCAAGTGAGTCCTTTAATATCTTAGAGATGAGACTTTGGTAGAAAATTTATTGGAAAGTCTGGGTAATTTTAATCACAAGTGCTGTGTGAACAGCGTTTGTAGACATGAAAATTGCTCACCCTAACCATCCCAAAAATGACACCTGATCCTGATCCTTAATCTTGCATCGATATGCATAGCTTCTGAGCCAATGATCTAGTGCCTCATGAGGTGCACCACATGCATCACCAACCGGAAATATACCTCCGCTACCTGCATGTGATTACCCAATGCTTGAGAGGGAGGGGATAATGAACTTCTAATCTTGATAAATATAAACTGTTCCCCGAGGAAAATGACTGCTGCCGATCGCTTATCTCATATATTCAGCTAATTCTATAAAGTGACATGAACACCATTTTTTTCGCAGTATGAATTGAGTGTTAAGTGCCGATATATTCTTGCCAAATTTTGATGGGGTGCTACTAGGTTTAACTATTTGCTTGTTATTTTGTATTTTCTTACTTTATTAGCTTCATTGCTTCACTGGTTGGAGTCTGGAGTTCCTTTATGTGCTATGTCACTTTTGGCTACATTGGCATATAGTCCCAGAACATTTCCTTTTATTCCCTAATTTAACTAGTTTTTGCCAGCAAAGGGGAAACATAAAACACTTTGGTTCAACCTATGAGTTGTGATGGAGAGTGAAGACAAATTGGACTTAAATAATCAATGCACAATCTGGAAAATGATAGCGTATCCAATAATGTGTGTAAAACCCTTCTCACAGCCAATAATCCCGCGTGTTTTTCAATTTGTTCTTTTTATTTTTGGAATCTAACTGTGCCGGCGGGAGTTTTGCCCTCTCATTGCCGATCAGAAGTCTTGCTAAAGGAGGAGGGTTGCGTCAGGTTGGCAGCCGACATCTTCTGCCACTATTATCATAATTCCTGACAGCAGAACAGGATTTGTGTAGCCAACTCCAATTAGTTGGGTAAGGCTTAGATGATGATGATCTTTGGTTCTTTATAAAATCTCTGATAACTAAATTATATTTTAGTTCTTGCATGTGATGGCTTTTCTAAATTTTAGTAGCATGGTTTTGTTGGTCAATTAGGTGCGAATTATTACTTTTGCTGACTAAGGCACTAAAAGAACTTTTACTACTTGCCTCTTAGAGCTGCTGGTGTGAATGAAAAGGACTGAAATAAATTTCAACTGCTTTTAGTACTTGACACATCGGAAAATTTAGTGCTACCTTCTTCCTATGATTTTGGGAATCCAAATTTTGAGAATTCATGTTGGTAATATCTGCACTTTGGCAGGACGTTATATCTGTTCTCACCACAGATGGAGTCTCAAGAGACAAGATATTGATGAACTTCTAATTATGACTGGTATGCATGCAGTCTTATGTGTTGTGTAGCATTCTCAACAAACAATTGGAATCTAATTCCTTCATTTTCTTGTGTGGAAGATAAAGCATTTCTGATTTTGATAAATGCCACCTACCTTGGGATCATTGTTCGGAAAAGAATAAGAAATAAAAAGGATCCTTCATTTTGGGGCTCTTTATGAATACATTCTGTGCATGCATGTCTACAAATCAGTTACACCCTGATCCATAGCTCAAGTGGTAGACTGAGTGAAAGATACCTCGTTTCAACACTGAGGTCTTGGTATCGATCCCTAGTGGGGGTGGCTAACAGTGAAGTGTGAACTGACAGTGGGGTGTACTAACAAGCTAACAAAAAAAAAAAGGTCTACAAATCAGTTGGGGAGGAGGTTCTTTCGTGATTAGGGTTTTTTTTTTTTTTTTTTTTTTTTTTATGATTCCAAGCAAATTATGGGAATGAAGAACCACCCCGTGATTTGTAAACCAACCCTCAGATTCTTCAATGGAAATGCAGAGACTTCCTCAACTAATTATGTACTCTTCATTTGCATCTCCGATACTCCATGAATATTGCAACACTTCCATTGCTTAAGATTTCTCAACTTCAGGTGTCAGGCCTGAGTATTGGTGGATACTATGAATGAATGTGGTTGGCTGGTTGCTTGTTTGAAAGTTATAATTGGTTCTTAAATTTTGCTACTTCCATTAATATTTGAAGTCTTATTTATTGCATTAGATGTCCTTTCTACTCGGCATGGAGTGGTCATAATTTTTTTTTGATTAACCAGAGTGATCGTGGTTTAAAATATTGTTGGATATATGTAAATAAGGGCATTTGGAACTGCGAGTGAGATGCAAGAAGTAAAAGTCAAGGAAGATAACTACCTCCAATAATAATCCAACTCTACTATAAAAGTAGCCATGATGCAAATTGGCTTCAAGCCTAGTCAAATAAAGGATGAGCCCTTTGGATATTGGTACTGTAAAAGTTAATGGAGTTCAATTGAGGATGAAAAGAGTAGGACATAAAATGTTATGTAAAATGCTATGTAATAACATAACAAAACCAGATTATGCTAATATGCATAAAGCTCTCTTAGTTCTAACTCGGATTGACTCCTCCCATTTCTTGTCTTCTTGGTTAACTCTCACAACTATTCTTCATCTTCTTACATCTATTTACCCAAAGTTTTTGAGGATTAACAAATTGAGTCATAGCATCAGTGTTCACCAAATTGGTCCACATCATTGGTTTCGTTCATTGTGACTTTTAGACATGGCAGTATAGCGAACATTTTCCTTGTAGTCGAGAATGGCACGTGGTGGGAAATCAAATGACATGGATGAAAACTGCTGGAACACCTGAGTTACTACTGAACTGTCACTCTAAAAAGTGAATTACACAGCTTTTGTGCTAAGATGGTATGGACGAATATTATTTTATTGTGCCTGAGAGGTCTTTGGAAAGCTCTTGAGCGCCTTGTATGAGTGAAAACATGAATCACCCTAGGAAAATGGAGGTCAATAATTCCTGTCAGTATTGTTTCTTTTGGAAGACAGATCAACATACAAATGGTGTTAAGCTTTAAAAAAACACATAAATGGTGTTATTTTGATGAGCTTTTTCTAGATGACAGATGGAAGGAGGTGATGGGTTAGATGGTAAATCAACATGTATTCTTCCCCTTTTGATCTTCACAAGTTAATTCAATTATCGTAGCATTTTCTTTTCAAAGAAAGATTGGCGGTTGAAGGCTACCATAGTAAATGAAGGATATGCCTCACTGGTTGCACATTGATGTTCTAAATCAGTGTCCAAAAGCTGCTCCGATCAATTGTTGATTAACTGAAGCAACTTGGTTTTGGCCTAACCAAGCCTAGTAAAATCTGATCTGATTTGGGCCCGTAAATTCGTTTGACTTAGGTAGGTCAATCGTGACTTAAAGGCAGTTGACTTGACTTGGGTGCATTCCATTCTGAGTCCAGGTATTTAAACATTGACATGGCATTTGTGCTATAGCTGTATGAAGAGTGACACAAAAGTGGCAATGGATTTGGGTGCGAGAGCGGGGAAGCATCAGTTTCAGAATGTTGGCAAGTATCAGCAAGTTGGAAGTGGGAGCTGGAATTGGAAGTATGATTGAAAGTGGGAGTGGCACCCAGTTAGAAGGATCATGCAACTAAGTCCTTGTGGCCTGATTCTGTGGGGAAGTTGTTGTCTGATTGGCATGGTTTCAAGCTTGGAAATTCCATTTCTATAATCTGGCGCATGGCTATCCTTGCCATATGGTGGGCTGTCTGGGAGGAAAGGAATGAAAGGTGTTTCAATGATTGATCATCTTCAGCTAGGATCGTGCCAAAAAATGGGTGATCGAATGGGCAATCAATGTTAAAGCTTTAAAAGGGTTTGACCTGTCGGTTTTGGGTGTTTAGGCGCTCGCTGCTCCCTCAGCAGCCTGTTTCCTTTTTCTCTCTTTCTTTTCTCCTGTTTTCTTTCTTTTCTTTTTAATATATCTGCAGTTACTTATTAAAAAAAAAAGTCCTTGTGGCCTGAGAGGTTATTAGATCACATTTGATTCGTCGTGTTTGTTGAGATTTGCTCTATTGGTTCTTGTCTGTGTTGTGCATAGGTTATTTTGCCTGTCACATTAAATAGCTTTTGTATTGCTAATGTCAATGTGAGATTAATGTTGATGTTCTTACAAGAATCATGACATTATGTCAGGGTATCAACTATCATGTGTGTGTAAAGGTTGATTTTCTATTACATAATAGGGCTGCAAATTGGGTTTGGGTGACCAAACCCAAGTCTAGATTGGGTTGTTAGGGTCCTCAGGTGGGGTTAGGGTTGGAAAACTTCGACCTGAATTGAAATTTGGTGGGGTTCGGGTTGAGTTGTTTGTTGGATATGGGTCTCTGGGGCCCGCTCGTGAGCAATCACTAGTGGGTGGGTCCCACGGCTAGAACTCAGAAGATTCTTGGCCGAATATCCATTTTCTAACCCTCTTCTTTGGAGCATCAAATTCAAACAAGAAGAGGATTGAGATAAGGGAGAGAGATTAGTTGTGATAGGGATAAGCCCTATCGCATCCAAACTGCTCCCATATCCTCTCCATCCCTCCCTCCCGTTATAAAAGGGAGGCATTGCCTCGGTATATGTATCCCTGTATAAGAGAATCCCAGATAGAATTTTAAGAAGAATAATGAGTCCAACCATTGTCCATTAGGTTGCTTCTAGATGGTTTGAACTGTTGATCGTGTCTTAGGACTATCTTGACTGTAAAATCAGAGAGGTGAGTAGATTCTTTTCAATCTTGTAGTAGTTAGGCAGACCACTGGGCATGAGCTGTCCATCTTCGACTTTGCGAAGGCCCCAAAGATCGTGTAGATACTGTTAGATGTTGCGGGCTCACCCATCATATGTGAGGATATGAGATGAGTCATGACTCATGTTTGATGAGTTATGTATTGTAGTCCCAACATATGCCTGGTATAGTCTATTTCACGATGTGGATTGTAGCCATTTGTGTGGACTTGTTACCTACAAAATGCTTTGATTTGATTTAATCATTGCATTGTGCAAGTAGCCAGTCCTGTAGGTGACTTTGTGTCCTTAGCTATCCTCTTGTATATATGAGGATGGGATTGAGTATTGCTATTTTAGTGTGCAATGATGAAGGTCCCAAGATTGGTCGGATTTCGTTACGCTAGGAAAGTGGCTTGATCAATTTTGAATTACAGATTTGTTTGGAGAAGATCCTGTGACAACTACACAAAGTTTCTAGAATTATTAATATGAACTTGAAGACATTTGTGCGTAGTATCGAACGCCCCTCCCCCCCCCAAACAACAATTTTCAACTCCCTAAAGCCTCTCGCTCTCACTCATGATGATACTCCCAATCTCTCTCAACTCTCTTAACTCTCTCATCACTCCAATACTCTCATATTCTCATTCTCTCTTAACTCTCTTGCTCTCGTACCCTCTCTCATCATTCTAATACTCTTATATTCTTTCTTAAGCGTAAACTCTCTTACTCTCTCTCTTACTACACCAATGCTGTAATCTTTCACACAATTTTGAGTATATGCAATTAACGCATTCATTTGATAGGTATTTGATTTGATAGGTTTTCCAATTATTGATACATTGGAAAATACAAAAAAAATTCAATAGATGCATTCAGAACTCTGAAATACTTATATAGCGAAGTCATCAATCTTGGCACCAATTAGATTCCCCAATGTAAAAGTATTTATCAACTTGCAACACAACACAGGTGACAAGTTATTAAAGATAATCCACTTGTATTCTTTACCACCATCAAACTTAAAATATGATTTGCTTTTGGAATTTGAGTATTATCACATCCTTATATTTCTATGGCAAGCTAAGCCGAAAGTTTGTGGAATGAGGTTCTCCTCCCGTTCTACCCAACAGATGGTCTTTCTTGATTACTAACACACTTCAATGGACATCTTGTTGATATTTATGCATGCTGGTCACTATGGTCGGCATGTTGTGTCTGCTGAATTGCCTAAGCACAATTGAGAGTAGGGGTTGAGAAATTCATGATCAGCCTGTTACTAATATACATCCTTGCTATTGGAGCCACAAGAGAGTATGAGCAGCTTAAGAATTCAACCCACTACTTTGTAATAGCAGAATGATGTTAGCAACTTAGCATTGATTTTTGGGCCTTTTGGATCACCACCCGCATTATTGCTTGATTGGATAAAACCACAACTTTATTTTAGCTTTGACCACTCACATTTTAAAGGTGTTTTAGAGGACCCATAGTGTATCAAAAATACCTAATGTGAAGAAAATTAAAAAACAGCCACATCCATCATTTAAAATGATGAAAATGGCTTGTAAAAGTTAAAATTGATGAACTTATCATGCTTTTGAGAACTACACTCACAGGCTATGCCATTCCAATTTTTACAAGGGCATTTTTCTCATTACATAGAGTCATGAGTGACTCGACAATAACAGTTTTTTTTTTTTTTTTTAATTATTTTATTATTTTTTAATTTAATTTCATTTAATTTTTTTAAATGAACGTGGACCCCTCAAAAGCACCCTTGAAGTGTAGGTGGCTATATGTATATTCAAAATAAAGTGATGTTGATGCTGCTAGTAGCCAGTTGTTACTAGTCAGTGTTGTGGGCCCCACCATGATGTGTGTTTCATCCATGCTGTCCATCCATTTTCCAAATCATTTTATGGCATGAGCCCAAAAATGAAGTGGATCCAAATCTCAAGCGGACCACATCACAAGAAACAATGTTGATTGAACACCCACCATTAAAAACTTATTGGGGGCCACAAAAGTTTTGGATCAAGTTGATATTTGTTTTTCTTCCCTTCATCCGGGTCTGTACTATGACCTAATCAACAGGTTGGATGTCAAATAAACATTACATTGGGCCCTAGGAGGTTTTTAATGGTGGACATTCAATCACTACTATTTTCCTGTGGTGTGGTCCACATGAGATTTAGATCTGCCTCATTTTTTGGATCAAGCCCTAAAATGATCTGGAAAAATGGATGGACGGCGTGGATAAAATGCATACATCATGGTGGGTCCCACAGAGCACTGACCACTAGCCACTTGGCTACTGGCAGCATCACTAGCCAAACCGCATCCATAATATGGGCGGTCTTATCCCTAGGAGACTGTTCCTAGCCATGTATTAGGCCATCAATTGAAATATTCTATGTATTTTCTCATTCAGTGAACAACTTTTTTGGTGCGTGGTATATCCAAAGTGGGTTCCATCATACTGTTGGTCTGGATTAGCAAACCATGGACTTGTGTAATAAAAATACAGATCAGTCTTTAGAAATTGTCATTGGGCACCGTATAAAAATGTTCTCACACAGGAAGAGAACACATCCTTAAGCCCAGTTTTGAAGACACCTAAAAATGAATTCATCTTTGTTTAGTTAACAACAATTATGTGTTAGAGATGTTTAGTTAACAACAATTATGTATTAGAGATCTTGATCTCTAATACACTAATGAGTTCAAGAATTACTTATTAGAGGTCAAGATCTCTAATACACAATTAATTCCTGTTAATGTAATTGAGACAAATCATTTTTAGGCGTATACCAAGCAGGGCCTTACTGTTGAAAAATGAGATACTTCAAGATTAAAAAAGTTATTTTACTTGTATTTCTTGCATACACATTTTGACAGTGGCATATCTTTCTTGCATACTTTGAAAATGAGAATAATTCTTTGACTGTAATCCAACTCATGTAATAGACTATTAGATAGCACTTGATTGTAATCAACCTATGTAAGAGTCCATTACATTGCGCATGTGGGAGTTTTGTGCTCTCATTGCTGGTCCCCAACTTTGATAGAGGAGGGTTGCATCAGGTTAGCAGCTGGCCTCAAACTTATGCCATAACTTTCATCATGGATCTGAACAATATGACCTTGAAAAGGAGAATGATCACGCAGAGTGCACTACATGGTAATTATTATGGTCTTGAGTTGTCATGGAGCACCTCGAGTGTGTGGATGACATCTAGCAAATGATCCCAACCATGATGACCGGATGACCTAAAAATTAGACTGATCTAACATCAGGTGGGCCACAATATACAAAACAATGAAAAATGATAGGCGAGTTGGATGGCATACACACCACAACAGGCGTTGCATTTATCTTGGAGTCTTCTTGATGGTTGTACATTATTCTCTTATGGTGTGCCCCACCCGATACTTGGATTGACTGAGTTTTGGGCCATACCCACTTGATGATTGTATCGACTTGTTGGCATGCACATGCAAAATGGGCCACAATAACTCAACTTTCTAACTATTATCATGGAGTGAAACTATATGCAATTATTTTATATTAAAAACAAGTATAATTTATAATATAGAGATGAGTTCATTTGTGATGATCCTCATTGCCAAGTAGGTCTAACTACATTTCATGTGCTACAATGAAAAACAGATGAAATCCATAGCTCAACTAGCAGACTGAGTGGAGATACCTCGTTTCAACTTGGTATCGATTCCTAGCGGGGGTGGCTAACATGGAGTGTGTGTACTGACATGGGTGTGTACTAACAAGCTAACCCAAAAAGAAGAAGAAGAAGAAGAAGAAGAAGAAGAAGAAGATGAAATCCATACGTAAGATATCTTTCAATTTCACACACCAGATATCATTATACACAGTCAATGCATGATGATTAACAAATAAATGTATTATACCTATCCTTAAATAAATGTTAGTAAACATTTTTAGATTGTTGATGACAAATAGTATGCATTCGATAGACATAAATAGAGATTTTTTTCTTCATTTGCTTTGATTAGGGGATCAATGAGTCAGGTATGGGTGAGGTTAAGGTTAACCTAAAGCTAACATGTTTACTAAACATGCCAAGACTTTTAACCCGAACCCGATTGATAACCCATTGCCTTTTGGCCTGATCCCACCCACTTAAAAATTCATCAAACCAACCCATTTAATTGTAAATGGGTCGAGCTTGACCAACCCTGCTTGACCTGGCAGGACCGCACTTGTTTTAAGAATGGTATATGGGGCTAAGGGTATGCCGGCACAATCCAATTAGTAAACACATACCAAGTTAACTCCATCATGTGAATGTATCTACCTATTGCCATTTGTCTATTAATTTGTTTTGAATTTTCGGTTGGGATGCATTGGTTCATTTGGCCCATTGATAAGCTATATGTTGGTTTGTCAGCGGGTCAGTTAAGGGGTACCCATACCGGCTAGTTCCTGCTGTGGTTCGGTCCCACAATGTCTAAATGCCAAACTTGACATTCCGTACCTGGGAACTAGTAAGGATAGAGTACTGTTAATAGATTTGTGTTGGGTTTGTTTCAAGTTTGGGCGTGGGTACAAGTTAGGTTGATCCAACGATCATGTGGGCCACTGCTTGAATTTAGAGGTTTTTGGGTGGTTGTCAATTGTTTTCTATGCTGTGGCTTGCCTAATGATTGTATAGGGCTGATTTTTGGAGTATTACATCGTCATGGTGGGGCTCAATGCTCAGTTAAATGGAGTATACATAACATAGTGGGCTCCGGTGAAATGGGTGAATAGGTAAGATAGATAACAACTGAATATCATGTGAATAACTTTTATGCCAAAACGAATAAATTTGCTAACTTTACATGTAGAGGGCCCAATGAGTTACAAAGATATTGGATATATCTAACGAAGTTGGAATAAGGTTACTCACAACAAGACTTATATAAGAATCAATTGTAAAATAAGGTTATCAATATAGGACTTATACAGCAATGTGCCTCCTAATTATTAGTATAACCTACTAATCTGGTAGAACCTGCCTCGACACGACTGGGCCTGATCCGTTTAGTGGTATTTGAGTACCCAACACGTATCAGCATCCAACCTAACCTGATTTTCAAATGGTTTTGATTTACTAGAATCGGCTCAACCTGATTTATATAATCGGACATAAAAGAATACAATTAAACCTGTTCTTTCATAATTCGGGTATACCAGATACTGCCAGTTTGGGTAACAACTAATAAACCTAGTTATATGGATGGGTTTCGGTCAGGTAGGTTACATGTGAGCTTTATCTGCTTATTTTAGTAGCCATCTAATACATTTTCCATTTTGCTCGAGCCCAACATGCCTTGGAAATCAATCACATAAGTTGATGCTGAATCTATTGCGGCCCAGATTTGATATTTTGGTTTACTCCAATATCTTAATACTTCTCTATTTTTAAATTTTAAATTCATTTATATATAAATGAAAAATCATATATTAGAAAGTGGTGAAAATATAGTGTAATATCCTGCCACAAGAGCATGTTCGACAAATTAAAAAATCTGTCATGAAATACGTATGCTATTAAATGCGAGACCAACTGTCAATAAAATTGTCATGAAATCATTTTCTATTGAGCCTCAAAATGAAAGGAGAATCTCACAAGTACTGGAGTGGACAATCTCTACTCACCTAAATTAACAGTGTTTCTCATGATACTGGACTATTTTTTGCTTTTAGACTCTATTTGGATGACCAAACTTTATTGCAAAAGTGTAGTCTCACTCGGTCAGGATGGTAATATTATCGTCCAACAAGTGCCTCATTATCAAGATTTCACCTGTATGACATTGAACAGGTTGGCTCACCTTGAGGAATAAATGATGCAAAAATCAGTCAGATCCACTAATCAGCTGGTTTGAACATGTACTCCAACCGGATTGATGGTTATCCAACGTTTTATGTGGTCGGGACCACAAGATGAGTTAGATGTGTTATTCATAGTGGGGCTAACCTGTCGGGTGTGTGGGATGTTATACACATGCTGAATGTGAGAGTTAGGAGCTTGTGGGATGATAAAATCATCAAGTATTGGCCATTCCACGCACACCATTTAGAAGTAAATTAGCATTTGTAGCATTTCTATTAATATACATGCACCATTTAACACTCTAGACATTGAGATTTGAGGTTTGCTAGCCATGCATTTGTACTCTCTTGCACAAAAATCAGGTAAGGTCTAGTCATGCCAGGCGGGATGCCCCTATGTGGACATCAAAAGAATGGGTGGTCTTAAATAACTGCCAATTATTCCCATTCAAAGTTGATCTGGGTCCCTCATAAGTGAACCCGCGGCTTCCATACTATAACAGATAGTGAACAGAACCATACGAGTGTCTATATCCAAATCTAATGTATCTCTATGAACTCAGTCGATTAAAGCCTTAATATAAGGCTATCGGGTCAGGGACTTGCTCATCGCGGTGGGTTGGGCTATCTGGTGTCTCTAAGAACTTTTTGATTAAAGCCCAATTCCATGCCATTGGGTTGAAACTTGCTGATCTTGGTGAATTGGGCCTGATCCAGTGGAATGGATTTCCTTGTTTTCAATCTTTCAATTGCATGATACTTGGAATGCATGGTTTCTTCTCAAGGTTTTGGTTCCTCTATGAAACTAGCTATGTGCCAACATGTCTAGCAGGGTCACCCAACCATGAAAGTGAGCACCCCAAAAAATCAGGCTTGTTTTGACGCAGGGAGGGACATGATGAGGTCGATCTTACTCGGAGGATATCTACTTCGAATCCATAGAGCTCTCTGGACCCTTCACAGAGCTTCCTCGAATCCATGAGGGATAAAAGTAGAAATAATTTCTAATAATTTTAAAATAAATTGATTGATTATAAAAAATGAAATTACAATCCTTTAAATAATGAGCTCTAACCTAGGAAGGAGTTTTAGACTCAAACTCCAACTCAAACACCCTAAAAATGTGATTTATTATAAATATTAAACTAGTAATGGATAAACACCTAAAACATGATGATTCTATAGGCATATATTTTGGAAGTAAATCTAAAACAGTCGTAGAGTATGCTCCCTCAATTTAGAAACACATTCGGAAGATCACCTTTCTTTGCGCTATGAATTTTCTTTTTAACTTTTGCTCTTGCCCTTTTTCCCTAAAAAATAGGGAGCGGATTAGGTTCGGCCCTTACCATGAGGCCCACCTTGATGTATCTATTCTATATTCATGCTGTCCATCCATTTTGTCAGATCATTTTAGGGCATGAGCCAAAAAATGACGAATATCCAAACTTCAGGTTGACCATACTATATGAAACAGTGGTGATTGACCATTAACGGGGCATAAAAGTTTTTGATCAAGCTAATATTTGTTTTTTCCTTTCATCCAGGTTTTTGTAACCTTATCAACATGTTGGATGGAAAATAAACATTATGGAAACATTAGGTGGGCCCTTTTTTGGCTCATGCCCTAAAATGATATGGCAAAACAGATGGAGTCATGGAGATATAGAATACATACATCAAGGTGGGCCCCATGGTAAGGGCTATAGTCTTGGGTGAGGCGGGGCCGCACCTAATTCGAATCCACACACAAATTTGTTAAATCAAGGAAATGTGATTTTCCACTTGCACAGAAATTGCAATTGGAAAAAGCATGCAGTCCAAAAGAACACTTGGATGGAGCCCATCAACTATAATTTCAGTAAATGGTACCAACAAGTCCCTATTTGAAACATCTCAGAGACCCATTCTACATATATCAAAGCCAATTAGCCCATGGGGAGAGGAAAATAGGACCTGACTAGTGCATTTCTAGAATAAAGGAAAAAAAATAAAAGGGTGGGGTGCAAATAGGTTGAGTTGGGTCAGGGGAAGTTTCAGGTGCAACCCATTTTACAATCGGGTCAAAACGTTGGCCTTATCGATAGTGGATTTGTTAGGTTTTGTCCAATTGAATAAAAAAATAAAAAATAAATCCAAATAAGAGCGCTTTTTTAAAGAGTAATTGATGTCATTTTTAAAGATTACAACAACTCCATTATAATAGCGATCTAGACTGTTGTATCAGTGGATCTCATCATAGATTGGCCATGACCCCTATGGCAAAAGAATGGATGGCTACAATCTTCATGTTTTAAGACATTTGTGCAATCCATTGTGTTGGACATTGGATGTGAATCATCTATCATTTGGAGCCCGCCTTTGAATGGATCGTCCATCATGTGAGCCAAACCTTTAAAGTGGGCTGTCCATCATGCAAGGATCATCTTGGATGTGGACCATTCATCATTAGGGGTTGACCTTTGACGTGGATCGTCCATTATTTGGGGCCACTTTAATGTAGGTCATCCATCGTGTGGGGCCCACCATCAACCTTTATGTGGGGCCCTCAATGTCCACTACCCATCACATGGAATCCACTTGATTTCCACCATCCATTGTGTGGGAACAATGTGGATCATCCATCATGTTGGGCCATTGTGGATATGGGCCATCCATCATGCGAGACCTTGGATGTGGACCGTCCATTAGGTGAGGCCCACTTGATGTGGATTGTCCATCATGAGGGGCCACACTTTGATGTTGGCCATCCATCATGTGAGGTCCACTTTGTCCATTATGTGAGCCCCACCTTCAATATGAATCATTCATCCCTTTGATGTCCGCTGTCCATCACGTGGGCCCACCTTTGATGTCCATCATCCATCATGTGGGTCTTACCTTGGATGTGGACTGTTGATCAAGTGGGCCCCACTTAACGTGGATGGTCCATCATGCTGGGGCTGCACTTTGATGTGGGCCATCGATCTCATGGGCCCCCCTTGATGTGGACCATTCATCATGTGGGGGGCACCTTGAATATGGGTTGTTCATCATGTGGGCCCACCTTTGATGTCCACCATCCATCATATGGGCCCCACCTTTGCTATGAAATGTCCCTTGTGTGGGACCCACTTGATGTAGATAGTCAATCATCATGCGGGGCCACATTTTGACACGGGCCATCCATCATTTGGGACCCACCTTTGATGTTCACCATCCATCATGTGGGTCCTACCCTTGCTATGGATTGTCCATCATGTGGGACCCAACCTTCAATATGGATCATTCATCATGCAGGCCCACCTTTGATGTCAACCTTCCATCATGTGGTCCCACCTTCAATGTCCACCATCCATCGTGTGGGTCCCACCTTTGATGTGAACTATCCATTGGGTGAGGGGCCCACTTAATGTGGATTGTCCTTCATGTGGGGCCCACCTTGATGTGGAACATTCATCATGTAGAGCCCTACCTTTAATATGGGTTGTTCATCATATGGGCCCTCCTTAGAGAGATTGTAAAGAGGAGGGCAAGATGTGAATTACTAAAACAGTTTAAGGACAAGTCAAAAAAGTAGTAAAAATTGTCTATTGCTCATGCCAAATAAGCTCTTAAAGAAAAAGAGTCACTTATTTTTTAATATCTTTTTTGCTAGTTTCTAAAAAAATAAATGAGAAAATTGGAGCTTTATCAAACAGTATTTTCAAAATAAGAGCTTATTTTTTTAAGAATAAGCAAATAAGCTCTTGTTACTGGAAATGCTAAACAGCCCCTTAAAACAAGGTCTAGGTCAGGTCAGGATGTTAACCTTGATAAGTTCTAGACCTAATTGATCTAGTAACTTGGGTCAAACTTTCGACCCATACTGGCTCAATGGGTTGAATCTTTAGATCTCAATCACACTTATTGCAGGTGGGGTCCAATGACCTGATCGGTCATCTTCACCCATTTCCACTTTTAAAAGTGACTGCAAGGTTTCAATGATGTCATCAAACCAGTTGCCTCTTGTGAGATATAGAAACCTAATCATGTAGCACTTGCGCTCCACACACCACACCCACTGGCAATAGTTTTCAGCAGGCTGCTGTTGAAATAAAATGGTCCAGATAGCCGTTACAAACTAGGCAAATCAATGGGGAAGACTAACACCAAGACCGCCGGAATCACGCACATACATACACATTTGAGGTTAACTTGAGCCCGCATGCAGCTCCACAGAAACCGACCTGGCATGTGTGGATCGCTTGGGCCTTGGAACCACAGCCTGCTGCATAGCAAGAGTCAGTGCCAAATCTCCTTCTTGGCAATTTCATAACCCAAGATTTTTCTTAAGATTTCCAGCTTTTGACATTTTACCCCACAATGATTTTGCAAAAGTCTTGCTGAAATTAAATAAAATATTGAAAAAAATTTACTCTAAATTACCCAAAAAAATAAAATAAAATTTGAATATAAAGTATATACTAAATTATTTTTACTTCTAAATAAATTTTCCAATAAAATTGCACAAAATTAACTGCCTAGATTTTGAAACTCTCCCAACATTATTGTGATAAGCAGTAATATTGTGAGATTTTCAAAACCTCAGCAATATCTGTCACAATGGGTAGACTTTGTAATGAAGCTCAAAATAAAGAATCACAGCATTAACATAGGACAAACAAGAAAGACGCAAGCATTTCCACATTTGAAAGCTAAAAACATGTTTATCAACCCAACGGATAATGATCCATGTCAGTGAAGTCTTCAAAGGTCCCAGCATTTGCATGATTTGAGCATTCAAACCCGAAAAGAAAATATGGCATCCATTTGAGCTCTCCCCCATAAAGAAGAGTTCCAAAATCACAGTTCATGAAGTGGTCATGTTTTCCATACTTTCTTCCACCAAGAAAAGATTCCAAAAACAGAGTGAAAAAGAAGAGGAAACCACATACACAACTTCTATGATTGTATGGATCACTCCACTGATTTAACTGTCATAGCCACCATCAATATCTGCTGCACTCCGTTTCTTGCTGTCCTGCTCTGAGGGGTTCCCATTTAATTCCTCTGGGTGCTGGTTGTGGTGGCGATCATTTGCATGGTGCTGATGGTGTCGATGGTGGTGTCCATGCCGATGATGACACCTCTTATGCTTTCTTGGTTTGCTTGAGTCCTCATGGTTGTCGTCTGATGACTTACCTAGGGACCTGCTCCTCTGCTTATGCCTGTGATCCTCAGAATCTGATGATGTGAAGTCTTCCGCGCTTGATCTGTGGTGGTGATGGTGGTGGTGGTGGTGGTGATGATGTTTGTGGTGCTTCATGTGATTTTTCCTTGGGATTTCACCATCTTCATCGCTTGAGGACTCCAATGAGCTAGAATCTGTTCTCGATGAATGGCGGCGTCTTTGTCTCCGCCTGTGGCTGCGCTTCTTCCTCCGGTGATCTTCCTCCGACCCACTTCCATATTCATCACCGCTGCTATCACCACTTGAGCTGGAGCCCCATTTCTTCGATTTCCACCTAGATTTTCTCCTTTCACTGTCATCAGAGTTGTCGGAGGGGGCATGCTTCCTGTGTCTCTTGTGGGTCCTTTTTGTCGCCTTTCTCCTCTCATCACTGCTGTCACTATCACTATCAGATTCTGATGTGGACTTCTTCTTTTGCTTTGCAGCTCTAAGCCTTCTCTCTTTAGCTTCAGCATCAGCTTTTGCCTTGGCAGCAGCTTCAAGTTTCTGTTCCCATTTCAGGGGGGCCTCTTTCTTCTCAAGAGCTCTCTTCTTCTTCTCCTCGACCAACTGCATGAACTTCTTGCTATCCATTCGGTGATAAAAACCAACTTAATACCTGCTTTTGGGTAAGATGATGCCAGGAAGTGCATCTCACAGAAGAGAAGAAACAATGTTAGCTCTTCTATCATCAATTTCCCTCCCTGCCATAGTAACAAAAAAGACATACATGCAAGATACACGATGCAACTTTTCACACATTTCTACGCCTTTCGAAAATTTGTTCCACTTTTGCCCATGAAAATATTTGATACTTTTCAAGGGCAAAGTGCTTTTGAAATGGGTGGTAGGAAGCTAGCCTACAAGCAGTTGTAGGTGATGATAAGTTCTCTTCGTCAGCACATTCACCATTTGCATATCGTGTTTCCCTAAGTGGTTACAGGACATTAAGCATCCAAACAAGTCCTATTTGTGGCAACAATGTGGATTCAAATATGAATGGAGCCTTCAATAAGGAATACTGCAAATCTATTGGGTTGACAAAGTGTTCAATTACTTCAACTTATTGGGCCTCCCATAAAGGCTGAGAGACTGAGTGAATATGGATGAAAACTCAGTAATAAAGTCATCCACATTTCATTTTTATGCCTGGAACATGGTTATCTACCATTCCTTAGTTGGATAGATCTCAAAGGAGCATTAGTTTATTTAACCTGTCACAATTTATGATTATCCATGGGATTATAGTCAACATCAATGCAATTGAGAAGAAGTGGCAAGGTAATTACATATGCTTCCCCCCTCAGAACATGGTCAAAAGAAACGAGCAAGAGCCATATCAAAACTAACTACATTAACAGTGAAAGTCACCATGGTTCTGGGTTATCAGATGATGGCCACAAAATAGCATTCTATCTCCTTCCACAATGATCGGAGCAGCAAAATCTACTTTGAAGATTCTTAACCCTTCTCTTATCACTCGGATTTGAACTTCCCATGGATACCACGCCTGAAAAGATCAATTTTGATCTCATCATGATAATTTCTAGCTACTTCCCAACCCCAAACTTGCCCATGTTAGCCATGAAACTAACATCAAATTAATTTTCTGGCATCTGGTGGAGACTTTATCCACTTTAAACTTGGCTTTTAACTTCTTCCTTTGGAATTTGGCTAATCATAGAGTTAAAGAGTCTATGACACTTAGGGTGGAGATTGATTCACCTAAATTGGTTGATGCATCTTAGGGTAGAGAATAGATTGATGCATGCTTTCCTCAATTGGTGGGCTTTGCCTCACATTCCAAGAGATGAAGTAGATCCTCCTCTCCTAATATGTGGGTTGGACTCAAAAGTGTCACTTGAAACATGCAAGGGTATGTGTGTTTTAATTTGAACCTATAAACTTCTCCTAGAAAATTTTTAACCCTTGAAAGCAGCCAGCTACGCCTCATTGCTCTCAAAGAGTCATAGATCCAAGACCCAAGGATCACCACTCGTGAAAAGAATAATACCTATGAATCCAGTAAAAGAATTTCTTTATGTTTTAAACTTTCACAGTACAAAAAAGAACAATTTCTTTTACAGTTACATCATGCTAAAACCTCAATTAAGTACATGCCATGTACTTTGCAATCATAAACTATTTGATAGCAGTTTCCATCTTCAATGACATGTTTCCTTCCAACCTTTCGAAAAAAAAAAAGAGGACATGTTTCCTTCCAATTTTTCATTTACAGAACATGCTAGAAAGGAATGCGAGGCAAACAAGTTCCTAGTACCCTATCATTGATGATTAGGAGATTGATTCTGCTTTCTTACCTTATGCAAAAGTTTGAAATATGTGAACCGGACCCGCCTTAAAGCCCAAAGAGAAATCTCTCCTTTCTTCCCAATTCAAATCTGGTAAGTCATGCCAATAAAGAATACAAGAAAAGAAGATTAGGTAAAATGCATAATAGTAGATAGCATCATGAAGAGAGTACAAACTAAGAACATAGCTCAACAACAACCGAAACATAAAACACAATTGGTAGACCCTTGAGTATGGACACAACAGAGTAGGAAAATGTGCACTGTAAACCCTACAAACCAAAATGGATGATCAAAAGAATAGACTGAATAAAATAAATGCTCGCATTACTGAGGGATGACAGTCTTAGAAAAGTTAATCGATGCTACGAGTGTAGAAACCTACAATTTCTTTTGAAAGGTAATGAAATATTATTAGAAAAAAGCCAAAAGGAACCAACCATAAACAACAACCACACCCTATTTGAAAAAGGGGAGATAAGAAGCCCACTCTAGCATGTCAGACTTAGCCCGCCAAAAGACCCCTGTGGCTTAGCCGCCTTGATCCCAAAAGCACTGGTTGTTCCTTTACCCCTAGATAGCCCATGACCGACCAGTCAACAAAGACAACCTACATAAAACCTTGCCACTTTTCCCAACACCTCTGTCATGCCGGGCTAAGAATAAAGCCTCAATGGTTCCTAGCAGCACCCATGATGTATTAAAAAGGCCAAAAAACTCTCCCACAACGAGTAGGCAAATGGGCAGTGGATGAACAAGTGGTTTACCAACTCCACGCTGCGCAAGCACATGGAGCACATGCTATGAATGATCCTCAACTTTTCTGAAGAATATCAATAAGGAGAACACTGTTCCAACCAACTAGCCATGCAAAGGCCACGACCTTAGGAGGAGCATCACAGTGCCACATGGAGGCTTTCAGGCTTGAGAGTGCACTTGACAAATAGAGAGCTTCCCATAGAAGAACCTGACCGAAGAAGTCTTTGGTAACGAAGATATCTATATCATCGACATAGATAGGAGCACTGCTGCCTCTTGTGAAAAGGAAGCGGATTGTGTACTGAGTAACTCAGTACAATTAGCGTACTGAGTAAACTTTGTGAGGTTCATCATGATTTATGTATTTTATCCACTCGGTTCATCCATTTTATGGGATAATTTTAGAATTCTAGATCAAAAATGAAGTATATCCAACGCTCAAATGGGCCACACCACAGGAAACAATGTGAATTGAAGATCTATCGTTGAAAAATTCTTGAGGCCACAGAAGTTTTGGATCAAGCTTATTTTTATGTTTTCCCTTCATCCATGTCTGTAAGATTGTTTGAACAGTTTGGATGACAAATAAACATCACCGTGGGGCCTAACAAGGTTTCAACGGTGGAAATCATTATTCCCACTGTTTCCTGTAGTATGATATGCTTGATCTTTGGATATTCTTCAATTTTGGGCTCAACGCCTTAAATTATATGGAAAAACGGATGGACGGCGTGGATAGACTACATACATTCACGGTGGGGCCAACTGAGTTTACTCAGTACGATAAGAGCGTACTGAGCAATCCGATTTCTTGTGAAAAACTCTCCAAACCATTTTTTTGTTTGATTCTTCTCTAATCTAAACACATTGTGGGTGGATTTTGGTCCATCCTTTGCAATCTTTTGGGAGTAAGAGAGATTTCAAATCGGAATCAAGGTTTTTGCAGATTTGGGGTCGGTTTTCATTCAGTGAGTGATTTTGCATTTTTATCCATTTTTTTTTTTTTGTTTAAATCATACAAAATCAGTGCCAAAAGGTTAGAAATTCCTGATTCTCCATGTTTTGCATGGAAAATCAAGGATTTCAACCTTCAATTTCGAGATTTGAAGGTAGGTGGTTTGATTTGAGGAAAAATTTGAAAATTTCCCAATTTCTCCCAAATTGGTTGCAATCATACACTCAAAAGACAAAATCTAACATGAATTAGGCTCAATCTACTGATTCATGATTTTTTGGAAAAAAAAATTTTAATTAAATTTTTTTTTTGAAATTCCGTTTCTAGTGGCAGTCAATTGAGTCCAATTTCACAGTATGTAGGAATGTTTAATGAAATCATCATTACATACACACTAATTTCAAAATTTAAGGGTAAGTGGTCCAATTTGGGGGAAATTGGAAAAATTAAAAAATTCCCTAATTTCTCCCAAATTGGTTGCAATCTTACACTCCAAACACGAAATCAAACATGTATAAGGCTTGATTTACTGATTCATGCATTTTTTATTTTTCGAAAAAAATAATTTTTTAATATAAAAAGAAAAAAATATTAAAAATATTTTGGCCGAAATTTCTACTTTCTTCTTTTGCTTTTGATTATTTTGGTTGTGTTTCCATAAATGTCTTTTTACATTTATAAATGTTATGAATTCACTTTGACTATAGTAACGTCAGTTCAGTCAGACAACGCATAGCTTAGGACCCTATACAAAGTAAACCTATTATGTGCACTTCATTTTTGTGATGTTATGATTTAAAAGTGTGTATTAATGATTTTATATATATATATATAAACAATCCTTGAAGTTTTATTGAAAAATTCAACCAATTTCCCAATGTTCCTCAAAAAGTGAGATATATTACCCGATACAAGTGTTTCCTCGGGACATATGGGACCATTACAAGTGTTTCCCAAGGGTGTGATATGTAACGCGATATTGATACTGTAAACACTACCATTGACAAAAGGGAGATAGTGAAAACATATGAGAAGATATCAAAGTTGAAATGAGTTTACACTTTAAAGTACAAGTTTAAAAATAACGATATACAAGGGGTGATTTCAAGCCCCAAAGCCAAGTCAAAGAAACGCCAATCTAAATCTCCACCATATATAACAAGAGTAGCCAGGGGCAAAATTTTGTACCCACTTACTCCTCTTAGTTGCTAAAAGGATATGGGAAAGGCTTTAAACAAAAGTAGATGGCATTTAAGTAAAGTTAACTAGATGAAGCCTGTCTGGTAACCAAAGGTATCAGTTAAAGAGACTTCTCCACAAAGAGTTTGTTTTGCCTGTGTCACAACTCAGGCATGTGTTGCACCCATTGGGGTCCATATGATGACATGTTCTAATGGTTGGAACCATTCGTGCTTTGGATGCTAGTCTATAGGCGTCCATTCAAGGTGTACCAACGAAGAAAGCGCCAACCACAAGTGCCGTCCTTGTGGATAGGAGAATATTGAGGAGCTGAAGACCTTTCACATGTGATTGGACATATAGAAGACCCCACTTAGGGAAGACACATGTGAAGGAAGATTGGAGAAAGAGGACCGAGCGCCCAAACTTTCCCGTACTTATGTTATTTGCACGTTTTTGACTTAGTTAGCGGTCTTTTAGTAATCTTATATCTTTATTTGCTTATCCTAGGGGTATTTTAGTAATTTTATGTCTTTATGTGCTTATTTAAGTGGGGTAAAGCCCTAAACACGAATTTCAACTATTGATGAATGAAAAGCAAACCCGTTGGTTGCCTCCTTCCTCTCTTCTCTCTAATGGTGCTTCTTGATCTTCTTCTTCTAATTTCTTCTTGTGCCCCTCCAACTTCCTCAAGGTAATAACTTTCTTTCTTCTATTTTTTTGTTTTGGCTAATTCCTCTTCGATCAAAATCTTGAGAACCGATCTAAACCCTAAATCCCCAAATTCTCAAATCCCTAATCCGAGAAACTTCTTGGTTCTTCGGACTAGTGATCTTCATTGATCGATTGGGTGTGACCATGCAAGATCGGGAGGTCTCATCCTGACGGATCCAACCTAAGTAGTAATTGAATTCCATACTCCATGGTTGTAGTGATGGCCCGCTCCATTGCATGTTTCCTTTATGATTTTCTCGGTTATGATGATTATTGTTAGAATTTTAGATCATTTATTCCTTTTATTTCCATATGATGACATGTTCTAATGGTTGGAACCATTCGTGCTTTGGATGCTAGTCTATAGGCGTCCATGGGGAAAAAATTACATTGAATGGATGATTCTGCCATCAATTTGTCAATCGATGCAAGATCATTTTCAAAAGTTGAAATTCAATTCCAAGAGTCATAGGTCTAAATCATTATTGAAGCATTATTTTTGAAGTGCTCGTTATAGTATCAGCATGTGAAGTCCAGTCAGGCGACACATTTCGTGATCCCAAGTACCGACAAATGTAAAACAAACTCACAAGTGACTCTCCACTCCTCTCTCCCACATCTTGCAAACAACTTCCTCTTGGTCTCGCTCCACGTGCACTGTATGCAAGGTTTTGAATGTCAGTTACGTTATGGCTGTACCAGCCTGTTATGTGACTGTATCACTCACCCTCGTTACATGATACAGGGGTGAACCGAGGTACCTTAGAAAAAGCCTGTAACAGCCCTGTATTGGCCGATACAGGGCTGTGAGCCTGTAACATTTTAAGGTCCGTAAGCCTGTAATGGTCACGTATGTCCTGAGGAAACACTTGTAGTGGAAATAACAAACCACCTTTGCCTTTTGGAGGAAAGAATTTATAGGGAGAAAACCACTGCCTGTCCTTCTGCCAATCACAGGAATGATGCAACTTATAACCTTTATGAGTTTGGATGCTAGGAATCATAAAAGGGTCCCAGGAATGACTTTTCTGGAAAAATCTCTGTAAAAAGATTCTCCTTGCCTTGTTTTGGTGATAGGAAAGAGAATCAATGGGGTCGATATTGTGTTTGACTTGAGGAAATAGAATTGATGGTTGAAACCTTCAAGTTGAAAAAAAAAAAAAAACCAGAAGCCATCAGTAAGTTTAAGGCTTCACTTAAACGAGCAAGACACCTAAAAAAAAAAAACATTTTATAGCCAAATTTGCATTGAAGGGAAAGCCTCTTAGTAATTTACAACTTCCATCGAAACTGTTTACCCAAACACAAAAGTCACTTTTTGGTGTAAGTTGTTTACAACTTAAAAGTTATAGGCATCCAAACGACCCCTATGTTTCACAATTGTCCATTGATTAGTCTCAATGTTAACAATTTATTCACTTGTGCACCCAAACATGGCCTAAACATGAGCTTCTCCCATAAAATCCATAAAAAGTACGAGTTCAAGTCCTAAAAACCCTAAGGGCCTGTTTGGATGCCTGTAAGTTGGGTTAGTGGCCAGTGACTTCCAGGGAAGTCACTTGCAGGAGGTGTTTGGGGGATGAAATTCACCTGTAAGTCATGACCTGTAAGTCACTTATAGGCAAAACTGCCAAGAAACTTCCAGGGCTTGGGGGTGAGAAGTCACTTCCTTGTAAGTGACTTACAGGCCAACGGTCTAATTTTTTAAGGGGGGGGGACACACCTCCATTACAACAAGCTTCGGCCATTGAAGTTCCAGTAAGCTCTCTCTCTCTCTCTCTCTCTCTCTCTCTCTCATATTAGGGCCACCGTGTGCCCTCTCTCTTACCCTCTCTCCCTCTCTGCAGTTAGGGTTACAAGTCATTCAGTGATGTAGTGATAGTGGGGCCCACCTTAATGTATTTTTGGTATATCCATCTATTTTGCCAGCTCATTTTAGGGCATGGGTCCAAACACGAAGCAAATCCAAATCTCAAGTGGGCCACACCACAAAAATGGTGATTGAACATCGATCATTAAAAACTTCCTAGAGCCCACCATAATGTTTATTTTCCATCCAACTTGTTGATAAGGTCACACATACCTGGACAAAGGGTAAACACGAATATCAGCTTGATCCAAAAATTTTGTAGCCCACATGAAGTTTTATTGGTGGCCATTCAATCACTGCTATTTTCTGCGGTGTGGCCCACCTAAGATTTGGATTTGCTTCATTTTTTGGCCCAAGCCCTAAAATAAGCTGGCAAAACTGATGGACGGCGTGGATTTGGAACTTGGCCTTCTTTCTTGTAGCCATTGGTTTTCCAATCTATGGATGATATGCTTAGGAGCATATCATCAAAGGGATTGTTTACAACCATAAGCAATCAACTATGGTTCCTCCAAATGGATGTTTGGAATTCTTGATTAGACCTATTATTTCCATAAACAATCTTTACCATCCATTTTCTGCCAATTTTTTGGCTATTGACTGGATGGGTACAATCATTTGACCAGTGCGATTTTTTCTAGGTGGTTCATTAATTGTGGGCTGAACTTGATTGAAAGGTTCAAATCAAATGATTAAATTTTCCATGTGTCCCTATGCAACCTTTTGTTCTTGAAGCAATTGATCTTGTCTCATTTTACATGCCTTTTACATAGCCCCATCTAAGTGGGCCCCACCAGGTCAATAGTCTAGATCAGGGAGCCATGAATTCTGGTAGTAGCATCTGCCCATGTAATCTAGCACTATTGTACAATGTTTCTCCTCTTTTGAATCCGTGGGCCCATTTTTATGACCCATTTGATGATTGGTTTAGCCTAATAATTGGTTTAAATATTCATCTAGACGGGCTTAACAAAATAACATATTTGGTGCCAAGATTTCTTATGTGATTATAACATTTTGGAACGATTTCCTACTCCAAGCTTTGCTTAGTGTGAATATACAACTTTTTACCTGCAACTAACTTACGGGTTACCCAAACACAAAAACCAACTTACTTGTAGGTGACTTACAACTTACATCCAAATAGGATAACCTGTAAGTGACTTTCACCTGTAACTTACCTGTAAGTCACAACTTAAAGAATTTACGCATCCAAACTGGCCCTAGAACAAAATCTCAAACGCAAAAAGAAAGCCCAAACACAATATTCTGCCATTAAAGAAGTCCCAATACTACAATCTCAATCAAGGCAATCTCAACCCTTGAAAGCCCTAGATCAAATAAACAGTAAAAAAGAATCAAAGAGAAGGAATCCTATCTCTTACCACTTAAAAAACCCTAATCTCGAGATTTCACCATAAAAAAGACTTATAACTCACGGAATCGATACATAAAAGGAAATCTCAAGCCCTAAAAACCTTGAGAAAAAATCTAGAACATAGAAATCTTAGCTTCAAGAGATAGAAGCAGGGCATGATCTGGCAACAAAGAGTCCATGATTTATGAAAAACCCATGCACTGGTACAGTTTTAACGCCATAAAACCCTAGATCGCAAAAAAAGAAAAAAGAAAAAAAGGAATAAAAGAAGATCTTACAGTGATTCGCAGCCGAAGATGCCAGAAAAAAAGTCCTAAATGCAAGATTTCTAAGAAAGACATACGAAGGGAGAGAGAAAGACAGGGAATTTGATTTCGTCGAACCCTGAGAGTTACAGAAACCCTAGAAAATGAAAGGGAGAAGGAGAGAAGGAAAATACCTGCGCGAGAGAGAGGGCCAGAAAGACAGATCCGCTCAACACGCTTTATTGCGTTTCTCCTCATGCTTAAATATGGCTGAAATGGGCCGGGCTGGACATGGGCCGAGTAGGCCATCGGATACTTATGAGCCCGCCCCATGAAAACATGGAGGCCCAGAAAAGTGTCGAATACCGGCCCGACCCAGTTCATCGGCCAACGCCCAACGCAACAGTAGCAGCACAAACGTCACTTTGAGACAAGCATACGACTATTGGCATGATCAACGAGGTAGCAGCCCTTTGCGCTGCCGCCGTCCTAACTCGAGGTAAGGCAACAGAGTAGGCAGTCCGCCGCTCGGAGCAACGGAAGGAAGAGATGGGGCTGGAGCCCGGCCAATGGCATCATCCGCATCTGAAAGCACGCACGGGTGCTGCGAGCCAGGGTTTAGGGTTTAGGTTTCTCTACCGAGGATAAAGGTATCATTTAAACCATTCGATACGTAGGGTTGCCAGTTGGGCAGGTTGGGTCGGCTCAAGGGTCAACCCGAGCCCAACTCCAACCTCAAGCGGACCCAACCTGCAACCTTACCTGACCCAAATTCCAATCACCGGTGACTGACCAAACCCAACCTGAATTCCTTTGTGCACAACCTTAAGCCGACCCGACCTGACCCACGACCTAACTCAGCCTGAATTTGCTCAACTCGAATCCAACCCTATGGTGTGAGTGTGTGGGGGTGTGTGTGCGTGTGTTAAAAAAAATTAAAAAAATCCAACCCTATTTCAAATTAGGTTAGACTTTTCCCACCCTAAGCTGATCAGATGACCCTAGCAACCCTACCGAACTCGTGCAGATTGACGCAAACCAAGTTGCAGCTTATTAATACATATCGCTATCTTCTACGAGGAAAATGACTATATCAATCCCAAAATGGCTAGATGCAAGGCAGGTCCGTATTAGTGGTGAATGATACGATACCTGGTGCACCGATTTTAAACCTTCATCAGGACTCAAAGATCATGCCCAAACCCAGCCCAAGCGTGGTGGGTCTTTATGCAAGACAAAATGTAGCCTGGAATAAGTTAGTTACCGGACCTCAAAGGTCACACCAACTAGCTACGCTTCTGGCTGCAAAGTGGGCTAGATGAAAGTTAAGCGGGAGGGTAGCCCAACGTCTTCCTTTTGTTGAAGCTAAAGGTTTATTACGTGGGCTTGATGATTTTTGAGGTCCAATAAGCAATTCACCAGGCCTTGTTTGAATCATTTGTTAGCATTGGCGTGCTTCCCACACGAAAAAAAGGACGGCCAAGGGTTGCTGAATGGGGAGCGTACTAGGTGTGGCCCTGGCCTCACCCAAACACGTTGATGCCTTGATCATGGAGCCCGCTGTGATGTATGTATTGTGTATTCATGCTGTTCGTGTTGGGGGACCGCGAAAGTACATAGAGCTGAAATTAAGAGAGTAATCCAATTGCACTAAGCAAACACATAGATAACACAGTAATTTAACGTGGAAAAACTCTTTTGGGAAAAAAATTATGGCACAAAGCGACAGATGATCACTATGAAAGTAGAAATTATAAAGAGAGAGATTATCTGATTCGAACAACCTCGAATCTCACCCTTACTATACCATTTGAAACCCTTGGACGAATTAGAAACCTTATAAATACCTCTCAATCTTGTTTACACCCATATTTATAAGCTATAGAAGAATCCCACACAAAATTAGAAATAAATCCAGCAAAATCACAACTCTGCGAAAATTTGCGTGGATACTGTCGATGGCATTGAACGGTCTTCGATGTCATCGAAACTAATCCTTCGATGGCATTGAAGCCATATCGATGACATCAAAATAACACCTCAATTGTCCAGAGACAAAACATGATTTTTAAAAAATTCTCGATTGCATCGAGTCATGTTCAATAGCATCGAAAGAATGCCTCTGTAGGGACCACCTTGATGAGTATATCCGCCGAATTTACGCAGGCGTGAATTTTCTCTAGAGTTACGCCTCATTCCTCAAGCACCTGTTAGATAAAATTGTGACGAACATCAATGTGTTTAGTATGTGAATGATAAATAGAGCTTTTAACCAAATTAATAGTGTTCTCACTGTCATAATTAACTATAATGCTTTTTGTCACTTTGTGTCATATTTTTTTCCCGTAAGAGTTTTTTCACGTTAACTTCGAAGTGTTTGCGTTGTGCTTGCTTGGTGTGATTTGATTATTTCAGTTGATTCATCTATGTGTGCTTCCACTGTCCCCCAACATGCTGGTCTCACAGCTTTAATGGGGTGTTTTATGTTTGCAACCAGACCTAAAGGATTTAAGCTTGTGGGAACTTCGGTGGATTTGTTGAATATAATCTTTGTTGTATTAAAGAAAAAAGAAATTTGTTAAGTGTTGCAAGGAAATATGGGGCATGTTATCAGGAAAGATGGGCTACTTGATAAGTCATCATACAACTAGTTTTAAGTGATCCATTATCATAGTAACAATATATTAGAACACAACAGAAATATTCAAACCAAATAACTAGTACAGCTAATTATTTAACTAGGACTGGCTGCTTCTCACTCACTGGGAGAAGTCTCTCCATTATACAGGCCCTTAAAACACGGTACTATCACAGTAGCATGTGCCGTTTAAGAGAAGGATCAAACCCTAAGACACCTTATTAAAATTCCCAAGAATACTTCTTGAGAAGATAAGCTAAGCTTTAGATATATAGCTAACGACACCGTTCATTTGCAATAGATAAAATGCAAGCATCATGCAATTTGAGGATCTGCTTTCCGCTTGAGAATGACGAATAAGGATGGCAACAGGACATTTGCATTCTTAAACAAGTGGGAATTCTCCATGATCTTTTTCTCGCCTCTTTGGTAAACCTCATCAACAACTTCGTGGCCAAAATGCTTTCTGACCATGTCTTCTGTCGCTGCCCTTCCGTGCATTGCCAACATCTTCGGGTCTATAGCCACGTCGCTACTGCGGTCAGAATCATCTCGTACAAGTTCTAATTTCTCAATGCTGAAATATCCATTGCTTTCAACCAGCTTTTGATACTCTTTGGCAGTAGGGGTAAATATTGGTAAGTTGAAGGAGTCTACTTTGGCTTCCTCAATTGTACCCTACAAAATAAAACAAAAATCCATGTTTTAATACCCATAGATGACCTTAACCTATTTTTAATAATAATAATAATAATATCAACAACGGTAATAACATATCCGATCACCTTAGCTGCCATATCCATGAGCACAGATCCTAACACACCACCGATCACACCAATGGGAGATTTAGCTTCAGCAACTTTATCATCCCTGCCAAGAATTATAAGACCCATTATCCCTCCACTCACCATCTCTTGTGCTCTCGCGCTGAGGAAGGCCTCGACATCCCTTCCAAAATGCCTTGAAAAAGCCTCAAAAACCTCCCTAGGCCCTCCCAAACAAATAACCCGTCCCTTATTCCATGCCGGAGAATTTCTATCTAGCACCTCTTTTGGCACCTTAGAGAGCCAATGAAGTGCATAAGAAGAGTAGGCAAAATGCAGAGAGGCCTTGGGAAACAGTCTGCCATAGAATGACCCAGGAACGCCTGTGGCGAAGTATGGCCTATTTGGAGGGAGGGATGCAAAGAGGGTGTTGAAATCGTTGGATGAGTGATCGCTAAAGAACACTTGAAATTCAGGCATACAAGAACTAAGGCCTAACGATGCACATTTGTGCTCTAGAGCTTTTACAATCGTTTGCACCGCTAAGAAAGTGTTGGGTCCAACAGAACAGCCTAAGTCTGTTATGTTAAATGTCCCAACTGAAGGGAACGTATCAATTTCAAGCTTTTCAGCTACAGCTTCTTCTATCATCGTCTTCACTAGATTCGCCCCGTCTCTCTGCATCAAATGAAAAACAAGTCAACCAACACTCAGTACCATTATCATCTATGTTTTTACCTGAACATTGAGAATTGTCCATCTTTCGGTTGCTATTATAAATGGTTCTTTATCTCAAAACAACACTAAATATGTGGACCTGACTTTTGATTTTACTTAAAGTCGAATACAAGCTATTGAGAATTTTCTTGTCAATGGTCAACACTCAGCTGCACATAGTACTAGAGCTGGGCATAGAGTTGAGTCCGACCGAGTTATGGCCGACACTACTTGATCCGGTTTTGAAATAGACCTGACCTGAACTCGACCCGACTTGGTACTGAGTTCAGCATGCTTGACCCGATCTGAGTCGGAGTCTGACCTGGACCAATCCAGACCGAGTTCGACCGCTCACAAGTACTAAGTTGGGTTGGGTGCTACGGGTATCCATGGGCTGAAATCACAACTCAAAACCTAAGTGCGCTTACCAAAATTGCAGCCTTTCCATCAGCTACATGGCATGTCAGATCTGGAATATCTTAGTGTGTGTGCATATGTCATGGCATCTCAGATCGGAACGTCATATCTTTGTGTGTGTGTGTGTGCATGTGTGTGTATATAATCTGGTAACATATGGTCTTAGCAAAGATAAGAATAAAATTAGCGACCTGAAGCAAGGAATTATTAGCATAGCTGTTTGTGCCATGACCGCCAGTCATGGACACGGCCTCGAATTGTTGCTGCATAGCTTTCTCGTCCCTTTGATTTTGTGCAGAAAACTTTCTGACGTGGAAGCAATATGTGCAGATGTACTCTATATATAACGAAGGAATGGATGGTTCGGTCCACTAAAATTAAATGCGATACAGGTTCTAACAGTGAGGAGGCTCTCATGATACACGGAGTGCCATGTTCCAACGATATATAGGTAATGTTGCACGTATTACCTGCTGGCATTAATGAGATTTTTAGCTACTGACTTGACACAGTTCAACTGATGATGTGGATGCTTAATATATAGGAAACGTTTTTATTTTCTTTCCTCTCGTGCATGATGCTCTCTTTATGGGGAGTGTTGTCTATATAATGCAAATGCATGTATGGTGGATATTTGTTTTGATGAATGCAAGAAGCCTTTCATAAAAAAAAGGTAAAGGTGTGAAAAGTGTTTTCCACATGAACCCATCCTAATTTGAGCAGTGGTTGTAGTTATTTTATGTGGGGTACAATGTTCAGTGATCCAAATCATAGATGCTATGAGTTGCACTGTAAATGCCTCATGGCCAAAGCTCTTTTATATAAAAAATCTTAAACCTTATAATAGGAAATCAATAAAGAAATGGCTAATAATGAAAATACAGATACAATTCCCATCCAACTAGTAATAACTAAGGGACTGTTTGGCATCTCTACTAATAAGAGTTTATTAGTTTATTCTAAAAGAGTAGGCTCTGATATTAAAAATATACTGCTTGATAAGGTTCTAAGTTTATCACTTAATTTTTTAGAAACCAGTAAAAAAGCTCTTTAAAAATAAGTGATAAAGAGGTTACCTGTTTTTTAAGAGCTTATTAGCTTAAGTGAACATTTTTGGTTTATTTTTAAACAAGTTTGTCCTTAAAGTTTTTAAGTGATTCCATATTGCATGCCCTCTTCTCTGCTTTTTACAATCTTTCTAAGATGGGCCCACATGATGATTGATCGATATTGTAGGTGGGCCCCCACATGATGAATGGTCCACATTAAGGCACCTAAATACGGCACGGTGACATCAAATGTGGCCCCCACATGATAGATGACCCATATCAAAATATGACCCAACATGATGGACAATCCACATCAGGTGGGCCCCACCTGATGGACCATCCACATCAAAGGTGAGACCCACATGATGGATGGTGGACATTGAAGGTGGGAACACATGATGGAAGGTTTACATCAAAGGTGGGCCCACATGACGAACGATCCATATTGAAGGTTGGGCCCCACATGATGGACAATCCACATCAAAGGTGGGCCCCACATGATGGATGGGGGACATCAAAGGTGGGTCCCACATGATGGATGGCCCACATCAAAATGTGGAGTATCCATATTAAGTGGGCCCCACATAATGGACAATCCATAGCAAAGTGGGACCCATATGATGGATGGTGGACATCAAATGTGGGATCCCATGATGAACAACCCATATTGAAGGTGGGGACCCACATGATGAATGACCCACATTAATTAAGGTGGGCCCACATAATGTACGGTTCACATCAAAGGTGGGTCCCACATGATGGATGACCTACATCAAAGTGTGGCCTAACATGATGGACCATCCACATCAAGTGGGTGGGCCCACATGATGAACGAACCATATTAAAAGTGGGGCCCTACATAATGAATGGTCTACATCAAGGTGGGCCCACATAAGGGACGGAGTGGGACTCTCATGATGGATGGCCCACATCAAAGTGTGACCCCTAATGATGGACAAGCCACATCAAGTGGGCCCCACCTAATGGACAGTCCACATCTAAGGTCTTACATGATAGAGACGACACATATCCAATGTGGCCGAACATGATGGATGATCCTCATAGAAGGTGCACCCCACATGATGGATGGTGGACATCAAAAGTGGGCCTCACATGATGGCATGCCACTTCGAAGGTGGGGCCCACATAATGCACTCATCAAATGTGGACTCCACATGATGGGTAGTGGAAATTAAGGGATCCCACATAAAGGAGCATTGTTGGTGGGCCCCACATAATGGGCAGTCCATGTCAAAGGTCAGCCCCTAATGATGAATTGTGCACATCCAACACAGGTCTCCCATTATGGATGGCCCACTTTGAAGGTTTTGCTCACATGATGGACGGTCCACATAAAAGGGGGCTCCGTATCATGGACAATCGACATCCAATGTTCAACATAATAGATGGCCCAAATGTTTTAAAATATAAAGATTGTAGCTATCTATTCTTTTGCCATTTGAGACACAGTCGATCCACCAAAACAAGTTTATATTGCTATTATAATAGAGTGGTTGTAATTTTTAAAATTGAGACATCAAATGCCTTAAGAAAAGTTCTTACTTGAACGTTTTACTAAACATGCTTATTTTAAATAAGATTTATTTTTACTTTTAAAAAAGTGATTTGACTAAATGAGTTTATTTAAAACAAGAGCTGAAACAAAAAGAGCTTGTTAGAACAATTCTTATTTGAAAGCTCTTGTTGGATTAAAGTAGATATGTCAAACGAGCCCTAAATTAATGTTTTATAGTTTGGATGTTCCAATCTCTAAGATATTCAAGGAATGGGCCGTCAGGGGTGATCTCATCACATTAACATTTTAGATCATTAAACCATGGTTTCTACTAATTAACACAAACTGAAAGCTTGAAAGCAATATACCATCTTTTTACCCTGCCATTTACATGGGGTTGGGAATTTTCACGTTTTTGCTTAATAAGATTTGGCAAGCATCCACATTTAAAAGATTGAAACACCATGCCATCTTTTTGCCCAGCCATGACATAGGTGGGTTAGTTGGTTTTTGCTTGAAATGATTTGTCAATTGTCCACATTCATTGTAACATTCTATTTAGGACTCGAGATCTATACTCTCATGCTTAGTGTGATGGTCCATACTCATTTACTTAGAAACTGTCCACATGGCACATATTTACCTCCAATCAAATATCCATATATTGTGGGTCCATAATAAATAATAAATAGACGAGAGATGAGGAAAGATTTTCTATATATGCATGGATGATTTCTCTTGAAAAGATTTTCCAACCACCCCCTTATAATGTACATCTTTAGCCTTAAAAAAAAAGTATGACCTTGACAAATGGACAGTTGGAAAAGGATTTCAGGGCACATCGCCTTAACCTGTAAAGGTGCTGATTTTTACATAATGAATTAATGAATTAATTATTTTTTAAAATCATTTTTCCTTGAAATGATTTTTTCTTTTTTTTCTTTTTTCCTTGAAATGATTTGACAACCTTCCACCTTCAATGGACACATGTGGCATGGACAACTCGAAAAGATAGGAGAAAAAGGATTTAGGCCAGATACATGAAGTGACCATAAATGGATAGCTTGAAGTTCCCACACGTGGAACTTCTGTGGGATTAACTGCATCGCATGTAGTGCCAAAGGCACCCATATCTGCCATGGTGGCCAATGTGCAGTTTGGATTAAGTTGTCGGCAGGCACGTGTAATGACAATGGTTGAATGGACCAATGACCATGCCAAATGCATGACTTAAGTACGCACAATAATTAATTAACACTCAAAGAAATTGGTGCACCTGTATTTTCCACCATTCAACCCATCACCAGGTGGGCTACATCTTTTCACTAAATACACCTAAATATTTATGCAAAAACATAATAATAATTTCTAGCATGTGCTTGTAAAAGAGTAAAATAAGTGAGTAATTTCACATTAATTTTCGAGATTGCATGCAGTGAAATCGCATGTTTGAGTAGTGAGTAAAATCATTAGGGCCCACCGTACGTGTCTTATCCATGTGGTCTATCTATTTTACCAGCTTATTTTATTGTATGAACCAAAAAATGAGGCAGATTCTAAGCTTATGGTGGACCATGACATAGGAAACAATGGTCCTAATGATGTCTATTGTTGACTGATGAAACTTTCCTAAGGCCCACAATGATATTTAATTGTGTCCAACCTGCTCGATGAAATTTTCCTAAGGCTCACAATGATGTTTACTTACCATCCAACTTGCTTATAAGGTCTCATAAGGTGTGCTGACATGGATAAAGGTAAATCAAAAATATTAGCTTGATCCAAAACTTCTGTGACCCCCAAGAACTTAATTTTCAACATTAGGGTTTCGGTTCTCACTGTTTCCTGTGGTGTGGTCTGCATGAGCTTTAGTTCCGCCTTATTTTTGGGCTTTATGCCCAAAATGAGCTAGTGGAATGGATGGACGGTGTGGATAAGACGCACATATCATGGTGGGCCCTACAAATTTTGGGCACTACATAGTACCTCGCCTTTTCTCTCCTCGGTTTTTTAGTCCGAATACATTCAAACAGGCTAGCTGTCAATGTGTACATAGGAGTGGTTGCCAAAAGTACACTGGTAAGAAATCATTATTTATTTACAACGAATTACTATGGTAATTAAAAAAATCAAATAGACCCTAAGTAGCGGCCCCATTGAGCCTAGTTAGGGTTGGGCCAAGGTTAGCTTTGGCCCAACCCAAGAGCCCTATGCCTTAGCCTTCAACCCTAATGGGCTAAAGAGCTCGGCCAAAGCACTCGCCCAGCCCTATTCTTAACAAGCTATAGAGGCTCTAGCCTAAGCGAGCTCCCTTAGGGCAATGTAGGGCTAGGGTCGAGCTGAATCAGAGTCAATCCTATAAGTTAAACTAGAAATTAAAAGGTAATGTGGATGCCACTTAATCCAAATGAAATTAGGTGCACGAAAAGGTTCCTATTGACCTTTTATTTTTCTTCTCTTTGTATCCAAAGGTAAAAGCATATCACCTGTAATTTTGTCTCAAGAAAGAGACTTCTACACGTAATGGAGGGCAGCCCATTCATGCATAGTTTTAGTCATTTGAAAAAATTAATTGCGTGAGATATTTTGCCACTACTTGCTTGCATTATATAGATGCTAATCTTAATGATGAAGACATTTTTTTTTTCTCTTGTATATGGTTATGTTTGTTCATTTCTCTTAAATGCTGAAACATCAAAAAAACTTTGGGAAAGAACGTCTTTACTCTATTTGGAAGATGACTGCAGGTTTTAAAAGTATTTTCCATGTGCATCGTACCATTTTCTTACCTTGCCATGGGCACAGGTGTGTTGGTTCGTTTCTGCTGGAAAGGATTTGTCAATTGTCAACATTGAGTGCGATGTTCTCTTATAGTACGTAAGTGAGATAAGTTGTCTCTCATGCTGCTAGTGTGAGGGTCCATATTCATGCACTTAGATCTGTCTACATGATATGTATCTACCTGGGCCCATAATAGATGGGTCAGAGATGAAAAAGGGACCTTAATTTATAATTAAAAAAACTATTCAACTCAAAATAATAAAATTCAGAAGTCACCATCTATATTTTTTTTTCTAACTTTATTTTACCACTTTTATCAATTTTCACTTATACGCGTTACCTATTTTTTGCTAATGGTGAAACTAGTTATTATCAGTTGCAACCGTCCAATTTCTCTGGACGACGTCTAGCCCAACTTAATGATGCATGGACAAGAAACAGGATACAAAGGATCATACCATTCGGGAGAGTGGGCAACCTTATTAAAGGTTTAGATATATTGAAAGTGGCTTCTCATATTATTTTTAATTCTTCATCCTACCTATAATAATAAGAATCATCAGATGGTCAGATTTCAGCAAATAAATGTCATTGAATCAAAGGCTAGGATTGGATAAAGGGAATTAAGGGAAGAATGCTGTGAGATCTAACAACATCCTTTGTCGAATCAGTGGGGCTTCAGGCAGTGGACATTCATGGGATAACGGTTAGGATGAGAAACATTCAGATTGTGAAGTGGCTTTGGCCATGTAAAGGTTTGGTCAAGTTGAATGTTGGCGGCTCATCCAGGGTAATATGGGAGAAGGAGGTGAGGATCATTTCATCACAACTATAATGTTGCAGAGGCAAAGGTAGTGCTGAATGGCATTCAACTCTGCATCTTAGGATCCGAAATTTGATTATAGAGTCAGATTAAAAGTAGTAATAGATGCCTTACCAAAATGCATGCCTTCTACCATTCCATGAAGCATTTGGTACAAAATTAAAGAAATAAAGAAAGAACTATATGGGAACTCTTACAAAATCACTCACACCTATAGAGAAAATAATGCATGCAGGGAAGGGAATGAGGAGGAAGATTAATCTCCAAGGTTATCTTAAGTAGGCAGAACCTGAATCCACAAAATAAAAAAGAAAATTCAAAATTTTATTATTCAATACTCCTCGAACTTTCTGATTATATCACTTAGAAAAAAAGAAGAAACAAAACTCTAATTAGGAGTCTTAGTTTGACTAAAATAGAATTTATCCAAAATAATGAATTTTAATAAAGATAAAAAGTCCTAAATTAATCATGCCGAATGATTCCTAGTATGATTACAAAGAATTTCTAAAAGACTAGCATGTACTAAAACTCGAAAGTGAAGGAGATATGCCAAAATTAAAAATTACTAAAAATAGTAAGTTGGCTCGTTACAAATAAGATTGATAGGCCTACATCCCGTAACAATACCTGGATTAAAAGTTATGTCCAATTTATGGTTCACACTTTGAACATCAATTTCTTGCTATCTAGAATGAATTTCTTTGAACTGGATGCGCCTGATGCACAGTTACATCATGCCCTATGTAGGTCTAGGCCCAAATTTGATGGACTACATTTGCTTTCATTTGGGCTTTTTTCGATCCAGTTTTGTCAAGAATATTTGTATAGCCTGCTTTACATTTGCTTTTGTAGCATTTTGTATTTCTTTGATCCACACACACACACACACATATATAAAATAGGCGGACATTTGTTTTTTTTTTCCTTGGTTGATTTAACCTGCCTGAACAGATGTATAAAGTTTTACTTAAACCTAATAAAATTACTGGTGGTGTGCTTCCACCTTTTGAAAAGATGCTAGGATTGTTCCGTTAGCTAGATATTCGAACTGTGACTTAGTGACGGTGGGTTCCACCAGTTGATCGGTTTATCTTGAGTTAGAGACAGTGGTTTCCATAAAATCTGAGTGCCTGTGGATCAAGTGTCTTACACCGGAGCTATGATGGACCAAAATGTAACACTTGTGCACCGTCCTTGACACTATGTACCTACGTGGGTTACTTTCTCCAACGTGGGAAGACTTGACGTGCATGAAATCCGATTGTACATTTGTAGGTATAATTCCTTTGTGTTTTCATGTATGATAAAAAAAAATTAGATTGATTCAACACTCAAGTGGGTCACCCAAAATAATTATACCTAAGACCTCTAAATTCATGTGGCATGTCCCATCTATTATATATATTTTTTTCTTTCAGGAAACAGATTTTTCATTCCACGTGTAAAGCTTTACAAAGACCTCCAAATTCATGTAGCATGTCCCAATAATTTTTTTTTTTAAGAAAATGATTTTTCATTTCCGAAGAGATTTCTAAACAGGCTAAATTCAGATTCATGTAGCATGTGCCAATAATTTTTTTTTTTTAAGAAAATGATTTTTCATTTCCGAAGAGATTTCTAAACAGGCTAAATTCAGATTCATGTAGCATGTCCCAATAATTTTTTTTTTTAAGAAAATGATTTTTCATTTCCGAAGAGATTTCTAAACAGGCTAAATTCAGGTAGGCCCACCGACAAAAAAGGTATAGGCTTGCCTTTCCTGTAATCAAAGCAAACAAACTAGCCTTTCCTCAAGCTACACAACCCCACTTTATCCACGAAGAAGAGCCCCCGAATGATGGGGGGAGCTCTCCCGATGATTGGAACTGCCGATGAACCTTATCGTCACTCCCCCATCAAGCTAGACCATCCACTATGGAGTTAGCCTCCCAAGGATTGTGGGAGATGCGAACCTCCATTCTACGCAAGAGATACTCGATCCACATAGACCATGAACAAGGAGATTGCTTAGAGAGGACTCTCACCATCGACTTAAGAGTCACTCGCCACCTTCACTTTGGTGAAGCCGAATCCCGCACACATAGAGAGACACTATCAAGGACCCCCCCGGATCTCTGCCTAGTCGAAGCCGTACCTTGAGGAGAAAGCAAATAGAAATTCACCCGAGCCACAAAGGGCTTGAATTACCTATTGCCGATCCATTTACGTTTATCTTAACCTGGCTATGCTATGGTCTAGTGCACTTGACCACGTGAACTTTCCTCGTATTGGACGCTGGCCCTTCAATCCCAAAGCTCTAAGTGCTTCTGACTTGGACAACTACACTCCCTTGGGAAGACGTAGGAGAGGACTGATTAGGCTGATCCAGCGGTGGACCCTAGAGATCACCCTGGAGTCACAGATCATGGATCGTTCAAAGCGGGCGTCGGTCCTAGGCTCCTAGCCATCCAGAGTTCCCAAAAATGAAGGTGGGGATGATCCCCCTTAAGAGGAGCAAACGGTTAGCAGTTGTAGCTGCTGCCCACCATCTGGTTGCCCTACTGACCGCCAAGGTGGAAATAGATTTGTGGATATTAAAGAGCAACCCAAAACTTCCTCATACCTTCATTGCTGTGTCTCCCCAGGAGAATAAGTGGTCAAACGTCTCAATATGGGACGTTTGATCTGAAGCGATGCAGACCCCTGTCTTGGATTTTAGCGTCCACCGGGATTGCCCTGTGGATGACCTTCCAAGTTAGGAGCGAAAGCTTTGGCGGGAGATTTGCGTGCCACACCCAAAGCGACAAGGCTTTCTTCTCGCTAGAAGTTTTTATGGTTTGACAAGCCAACCTGATGTCGAATTCACCTGAAGCAGAGCCTGTCCAGATACATTTGTTCTCCATGCTAGAGGTACAAATCCCCTCATCTAATATGTGATCGAGGACCACTTGAGGGAGGGGATGTTGCACGACATCTTGCAAACGCAAGCCATTAGGCCCAATTAACTCTTGAACTATTGCTGATTGGAACTTAGTGTTCTTATAGGCGTCATGCTCATCGTGTTCGTGTTTTAAAAAATATTATCTTCTTAGAGCATATTTCGTTTCATGCTCCACTCTCACTTGCTCCAAGTAATACTTCTCCTAGTTCTACATGCTTCTCTTAGTTTCCAGATATACCCGATGCTTCACCTGTGATTCTAGCTCCTTTGCAGGTTTCTTCACAACAAGAGAGAATTATTCCCCTCTCCTCATCCCCCTCCTGTTACTCAATATGTATCCGATCTTTCTATTCCCGATGTATGTCGTTCTACTAGTCCATCGCATCCTCTAGACAGACAAAATCTATTTTATATTTTCGGGTCTCGAGTCCATTTTAATTTGTTCCTACATCATATTATTAGGCATATGCATACCAATGTTGGTAGGATGTAATAACAAACGAGTTACATATATTTGAAAGAGTTTGATGAGATCATAGCCACTTTATATTTTCAAAATGTGTCTGAGGACATAGTCAGGCTGAAACTCTTTCCTTTTTCCTTGAAGGAGAAGGCTAAGACGTGGTTACATTCACTGCGTCTTAGATCCATTGGCACATGGAATGATATGCAGAGGGAATTTATAAAGAAATTTTTTCCACATCATAAAACGATTACCTTTAGAAAAGCAATCATGAACTTTACCCAAAAGGAGGATGAAACATTTTACCAATGTTGGGAAAGGTTCAAGGATTTGATCAGTTCATGCCCACAACACGGCTTTAAAACGTAGCGCATTACAAATTTTTTCTATGATGGACTGACATCTTCCATGCGCCAAATGGTCGAGACAATGTGTAATGGAGAATTCATTAATAAAAATGTCGACGAGGTATGTGATTACCTCGATAGTCTTGCTGAAAAAACACAATCATGGGACTATTACCTAAAATCGAACACCACGTCTAGGCCGACTTAATCTAAGGAGAAAGGTGGATTGTATCTCTTGAAAGAAGAGGATGATCTCAAGTATAAAGTGACTACACTTATAAGGAAATTTGAGGCCATGGAAGGAAAGAAGGATAAGGTTAATGAAAGTGTTTGCGGCATCTGTGATTGCAACATTCATACAATTGAAAATTGTCCTACAATACCCGCCTTTCGAGAAGTGTTGAATGAACAATCCAATGCCGTAAATACTTATCAAAGTCTTTTCAATGGACCAACCTCTAATACGTACAATTCTGGTTGAAAAAGTCATCTAAACTTTAGTTGGAGAAATGGACAAACTGCTACCCCTCAAAGTTTCTTCAATCAAAATCCAAATCAGGGGAAACCTCAAGAAGAACCGGTTCAAAATTTCATGCAAGAGCTGACTCAGGCAATGCAAGATTTTATGCAAAAGATGGATTCACATATGACGGTTATAAAAAAGGGGATGCTTCCTGCACAACCGCTCCCCAATCCTAAACTGCAATATGAGATAAGTAATCTCAGCTCTTCAAATCAAATGGAGCATGCTAAATCTATCACCACTCTTAGGAGTGGGAAGATCATTGCTAAAACCCTTCCGGTTAGGTCCGAAAAGCCTCAAGAACCAGAAGAGGACAACAATGATGAATCTAGTGAGGCCCCATAAAAATTAGAACCGGAACTTCTAGAAAAGTCAGTTGCTCCATTTCTCCAACGGTTGGTCGCACCAAAACCTCTCTCTAACTATCAGGATATCCTAAAGGTGTTGAAACAAGTGAAAGTCAACATTCCTCTACTTGATGTCGTAAAACAAATACTTTCATATGCCAAATTCCTAAAAGACTTATGCACGACCAAACGACGACAGAATATTCAAAAGAAGATCTTCTTGACCAAGAAAGTGAGTGCCATCCTAAAGCAAGACGTGCCACAGAAATTCAAAGATTCCGGTAGCCCAACCATATCGTGTGTAATCAGGGACCATCGAATTGATCACGCACTTCTTGACTTAGGAGCGAGCGTCAATCTGATTCCCTACTCGGTATACAGACAGTTAGGTTTGGAGGAATTAAAACCCACCATAACCACACTATAACTTACCGATCGCTTTGTTCGTGTACCAAGAGAAATAATTGAGGATGTGTTGGTCCAAGTTGATAGATTTTACTACCCTATAGATTTTATCATCCTGGACACCGAACCCATCAATAACATGAACACTCAGATTCCTGTCATTCTTGGTCACCCATTCCTTGCCACTTCAAACGCAATTATCAATTGCAGGAATGGTGTCATGACTATGTCTTTTGGGAATATGACATTGGAGTCAAACATCTTTTTCAATAACGGCAGGAACTTAGAGGATGATGACGATTTCCATGATATTAACATGATTGACTCTTTAGTGGAAGATACGACACCTCTGACCTTATCCTCTGACCCTCTAGAGACGTGCCTGGCCCACTCCCATGATTTTGATGATGACATGATTAGGGAGACATGTGTCTTGCTTGATACTGCACCGGTGCTTGAAGTTAACCGGTGGAGGCCACAATTTGAAGAGTTGCCCCAAACTGATGTAGTACCTCTACGTCTAACCTCAAGCCACCGAAGCTTGACCTAAAATCTTTGCCCTCTGATTTAAAATATGTCTATTTAGGTCAAGATAAGACATAGCCGGTGGTGATCTCTGCCCACCTGGAGAAACAACAGGAGAGTATGCTCATATCTACTCTTATTGAGCATAAGGGAGCCCTTGGATGGACGATAACAGACCTCAAGGGAATCGACCCCTCGATTTGTACTCACCGCATATATCTTGAGGATAATGCGAAGATCGCTCGGCAATCACAACGTAAATTAAATCCAAACATAAGGGAAGTGGTTAAGGTCGAGGTTCTTAAACTATTGGATGTGGGTATCATATACCCCATATCCAATAGTCAATGGGTGAGTCCAACTCAGGTAGTTCCTAAGAAGTCCGGGATCACCATCGTAGCCAATGCCAATAATGAACTCGTGCCAACTAGAGTCACTACTGGTTGGAGAATGTATATTGACTACAGGAAGCTGAATACCGTCACGAGGAAGGACCACTTTCCTTTGCTCTTCATTGATCAAATCTTGGAAAGGTTAGATGGTCATTCCTATTACTGTTTCTTTGACGGGTATTCAGGCTACAATCAGATTGAAATCGCCCCTGAGGATCAGGAAAAGACCACATTTACATGTCTCTACGGCACCTTCACCTACAGAAGGATGCCATTCGGATTATGTAATGCCCCTGCCACCTTTCAACGATGTATGATGAGTATCTTTTCTGACATGGTGGGAAAATATCTAGAGGTCTTCATGGATGATTTCTCTGTTTTTGGTTCATCTTTCAGCAAGTGTTTAGAAAGTCTTAAATGCGTGCTGAAAATATGTGAAGAGAAGAACTTGGTACTTAATTGGGAGAAGTGCCATTTCATGGTTCATAAGGGAATTGTCCTTGGACATATTATCTCGTCCAAATGAATCGAGGTGGATAAGGCAAAAATTGATCTTATCTCTAACCTACCTCCACCCAAGAACATACGGGACGTGCAATCCTTCTTAGGACACGCTGGGTTTTACAGAAGATTCATAAAGGACTTTAGTCTCATCTCTCGTCCTTTATGTAATCTACTTCAAAAGGATGCACCATACGAGTGGACTGAGCCATGTCAGGAAGCTTTCACTAAGCTTAAGGGCATGTTAACTAGTGCACCCATCATACAACCACCCGACTGGAGCCTTCCTTTCGAGCTTATGTGCGACGCTTTTGATTATGCTCTTGGAGCGGTTCTAGGTCAGAGAAAAAATAAGAGGCCTTACATCATTCATTATGTAAGTAAGACTCTAAATCCTGCCCAAGTGAATTACTCGACTACGGAAAATGAACTCTTAGCTGTAGTGTTTGCCTTGGACAAATTTAGGTCTTACCTGATCGGATCCAAGATCATTATCTACACAGATCATGCGGCACTCAAGTATCTTCTTTCTAAGAATGATTTTAAGCCCCGCCTGATAAGATGGATCCTTCTACTCAAAGAATTTGATTTGGAAATTAAAGATAAAAAGGGAGTAGAGAACGTAGTGGCTGATCACCTTTCTCGCCTTAATACCTTTGATTCCCTTGAGGCGACCCATATCAATGATATGTTCCTTGATGAACAACTGTTCAGAGTCTCCCATTCACCTTGGTTCGCTGATATTGCTAATTATCTTACCACAGGTTCCATACCGACACATTGGACTGCGCAAGATAAGAAGAAATTCTTTACCAAGGTACGCAACTTTTTCTGGGACGATCCATATTTATTTAAATATTACCCAGACCAAATCTTAAGGAGATGTGTGCCAGACGTTGAGCATCAGAGTGTCATCTCTTTTTGTCATTCACAGGCCTGTAGTGGTCACTTTTCTGCCAAAAAGACCACAACCAAGATTTTGCAGTGTGACTTTTACTGGCCCACTATGTTCAGGGATACTCATGAGTTTTGCAAAGCTTGTAAGTATTGTCAGAAATTGGGAGCGTTGTCCCGTCGAAATATGATGCTCTTGAATCCCATTCTTATCATCGAGGCATTTGATTGCTGGGGCATTGATTTCATGGGACCATTCCCCCAATCTTTTGGAAATTTATATATTTTGCTCGCTGTAGACTATGTCACTAAATGGGTTGAAGCGATTCCGTGTCGGAATAATGACCATCGCACGGTCATTAAATTCCTAAAAGAGAACATCCTTTCCCGATTCGGAACGCCTCGAGCTATCATTAGTGATGGGGGCTCACACTTTTTTAATAAACCATTCGAAAGCTTAATGAAGAAATACGGTATCTCTCATAAGGTGAGCACCCCATATCACCCACAGACAAGTTGACAAGTTGAGATTTTTAATAAGGAGATTAAACACATTTTGGAGAAAACGGTTAACCTTGACCGTAAGGATTGGTCAATCCGATTGACCGATGCCTTATGGCTTACCGTACTGTATTTAAAACCCCTACTGGAATGTCTCCCTTTAGACTTGTTTATGGGAAGGCCTGCCACTTACCTGTGGAGTTGGAACATAAAGCCTACTGGGCGATCAAAAAATTGAATTTCAATCTTGACAACGCTGGCTCGCTACGCAAACTTCAGTTGAATGAACTCGAAGAAATCCGGAACGACGCATACGAGAACTCGAGAATTTACAAGGACAAGATGAAGGCGTTTCATGACCAACATATTCTACGAAAATCATTCACGCCTGGTCAGAAAGTCCTTTTGTATAATTCTTGATTACATCTCTTTCCAGGTAAGCTTCGATCTCGTTGGACTGACCCTTACATTGTGGTCACTGCATATCCTCATGGGGCCGTTGAGATAAGAGATTCTGACAATAGCAAGGAATTTAAAGTAAATGGACATCGCTTAAAGCCATTTGTCGAGAAATTTGATTCAGAGGACATGTCCATACCTCTGACCGATCCTGTTTATCAGGATTGATCTCCTAGTCTGATAGAGGTATAGGTAGGTTTCCTATTTTCATAGGACTAGGGTAGTTTGCTTTATGCTGTTCTAGGTTAATTTGCTTTCTATATTGTTTAGGATAGTTTTCTTTTGTTGGTTTCTCTCTTGTGCTGACTTGCTTTCATGCTGAGATCCTTGTGTAAAAACTTCTTAAATCCCTCGTTCAGGTACAATCTTCCCATCACTTCTCATTTACTTTCATTGTCTCATGTACATTGCTAGCATATCTTTTACATTGAGGACAATGTAGATTTTAGGTTGGGGGTAAGAGATTAGGTTTCCTAATCAGTATTTTCTTGGTCTTGAGCAAAAATTGTGAAAATTTTTTAAAATTTTTCTGAAATTTCTTGTGAATTTGAAGTGATTTTGACAGCCATCTAGGGCACTTAGAATTTCAAGATACGTGATGTTGGTAATTTCTTACTCTTAGATTCAGTATCTGTTAGATTTCACAGTTAAGTTTGAATTGTTAATCTAGAATTAGAAGTTTTAAATATTGATTGAGTCATGATTTCACAAAACACATCTCGCTTGCACATTAAAGGTTCAGTTCGATATTAAAGGATTAACTTGGTGATCACTAAGCTTGAAAGGAACCAACCTGAGAAATTGAAAGGATTGAGTGAATGGTCTACGCCATAGGTTTGCTCCCTATAGGTATAGATTTAATTCCCCATGAATGATATGTGAAAAAAGTTGGGTGTACAGTCTTCACCATAGGTGCCCCCTATAGGTGAGGATTTGATTCCCCTTCTTGGCATTACTTTTAATAGAAAAATCAAAAGCTAAAAAAAAATAAAAAATAAAAATGAAAAGATGATCTGTGAGGCAAGTTTTGGTTATCATGAATTATCTTGTTGGTTACCAATGATATCCTGAAATAAAGAAGTGAATTTTAAGGATGATAAGCCGAGATTGCACTATACACCCATGGAACTCAATGTTTAGAATTTTTCTAATTACAATTGTTAATACTTTGATCTTAATTATGAAGTTTATCATGCGCCTGAGTCCAGGAGGAAGTAATACCCAACATTTATGAATCTTAGAATTCTCGCATCTGGATTATTTTGCGAAATTCGCTCGAGTTTATACAAATTGTCATCTAAATCTCAATTTATTTTTTGCATACTTTGCTTGGGACTAGCAAAATACTGGTTGGGGGTTGTGTTGAGGGTCAAATATTACATATCAGACCCCAGTTATTGCCTGTATTTATGAACATAATACTGTTTAATGGTCTGTTTTAATCGTGTTTATGTTGCAAGGTGGATTTATAAGCATGGACTGAAAATAGGATGTTAAAAGCATGGATTTAACGCCCATGAGTCACCAAGGCAAGGGACGGACCCCAGGGGACCAAGATCGACAAATTTACACGTCAGAGACCTGAGAAAATCGAGAAACTGAAGCTCTAGTGGCCTGAAATTGATACAGAATACAAGATCACAGGGTTCTCACCATTCGTTCAGCTCGAAACTTCATATATGGTCTAAAGACCTTAAATAAGCCGTACACGTCAAATTTCAGTAGTTGGATACCAGTGAAAGTGGTCCAACGGTTAGATCAGCCCATGAATTACTGATCTGAGGCCCGCCTGATATTCAGATATGCTTCAAACTCGGGCTTTATCCACTAGATGATATGAGAAAAGACATGGACGGAACGGATTTCTCACGACCATCATGATGGTGGCCCATGAGCATCGCGTGTATAGAGAGTGTATGTGCACTCAACGTGCACCGGATGGAGAAACCCGGTCAAAGTCGGTATTGACCAACTCCTTACGTAAAACGACAATTGCCGTTACAGCGGAGTTTTGCACCATTCGTCGGTTGATGTTGTGGGCCCCGCCCATTGTCCATATGGATAATCCAAACCATTCATCAGATTCGTAAAGTTCTGCTCACCAAGTCATAGGTGACGATTTTTGAGGAAACAAGGAGGATGAGATCGCAGTCATCCAAAAGGAAGACGGACGGTGGAATGAAATCATCCATGGGCTACCAAGAAGCTGATCTAAAATAGGTCATGTCTGACCGATTTTTCGAGAGGAAGCTAATGAACAGACTAGATTTCCTCATCGACGTTGATCATGGGCCCCTCCAATCAAACAGCCATACGCAGTAATGTGCGAAGGCTCTGTTCTGCACATGACCGAGAAAACTGGGTATCTCGGCATGATCAACGATCAAATCTGCAACTAGGAAGCTGATCTGGACCGTTCAGATGGCAGCAACGCAGATCACGACCCTTCGTATGAAGATAGAATGGACGTTGACGGTATCTTCCTTGAAAAAATGGATCAAATGCAAGGAGTTGTGCGTTTCTCCTCTACGCAGAACAGAGGTAGTTTCTAAAAAAGAAAAAAGAAAAAAATACGTCTCCAGCCAGCTGTCTACGGACTGCTCCTTGTGCGTATGCACCATCCGACTGACCTTCCATCTATTTTAAAGGGAAGAAAGAAAAGAAAAAAAGGGAATCCAATCTCAGTTTGGGCTTGGACGAATGCAAGGGAAAGAGAGAGAGAAGATAGAGAGTAGTTGCTGTTTTTGTGTTCTTTTGTTTTTGGAGAGTTTCAGCTGCATTATGTCAGGCTAAACCTCTTAGCTAGGGCTAAGAGGTGAAGCTTGTGGTATGATAGGAACGATTCTATGGTTTTGATTCATGGTATGGCTTTGATTCATGTTAGACTAAGTTGATGTTGATTTAGTTTGATTAATAGGAATGCTTCTAGTTTTTAATGGATTGTTGTGACTGAAATTACAATAGATCTGCAATAGCTTTAAGCATGTTCTTGGCATTATAGGGTTTATGAATTTGGGAACCCTGTTGTTCACCATCGTCTCCCGGGCATGGTTGGATGACGGAACTCTTCCTGCCATTCATACATCACTCAGATTGGCTGTGAATTGATTTAATTCTGTTGTTTGCTTTGTCTCATGGGCATGGTTTTGTGATGGAATCCATTCTAATTTACACCCGTTTGATCTCTTGAAAACTAGATTAAGTAAAGTTAAGAATTGATTTTCAGGTAATATCTTCCAACTGGATGAAGATGGGACTCAAGGTCCAATTGAGTTCATGAATCGACCGTAGATCTCCCTGATCTCTACAAGTGGATCCTCTGAATCCCTAGTTTCTTACCTCTGAATTCTTTAAGTTTTAAGATTAATATTTCACCACTATTCCCTCAAATTCATTCGATTTAGATTTCATCTTGGTCTACTTCTAGTTCTATTTAGTTTTAGATTACGTATAGGTTTCAATCCCTTGGGATTCGACCTCGGTCTCACCGAGTTTATTACTACATCACAACCCTATACTTGGGGAGTGAATACTCTAAAATAATCTCAAAAAATGGATGGATGGTGTGGATATAGCCCACACATCATGGTGGAACCTATACAACTTGCTAACATTGAGTGAAATTAGCACGGGACCCAATGCAATTTCAATAAATTCTAATTCCAAGCTTTTCCATTTTTCCCAAACATGGAGCGGAATTGGCACACGACCAGATGAATCCCATCCCACCTAATCCCTTCTAATCCCACTGCCCAAACACGCCCTTAGAATAATTAGGAGAATAACTTGGTGAAGCTAAATATGACACTTACTATTTTTGGCCGAAAACTTTGCGCACTAGTAGACATCATAGTCATCTATAAATGGTAAGTTTACTATTTATAGTAAGTTGCAAATTCTAGGAGTTTTAGTTGTAGTTTGCTTCTGATTTCTCTCTCATTGCTTGGTATTCCTATTTAAAATGTTGTGAACTCGTTTATTTCATTCATCTATTAAATTACAAATTTATTAGAATTTATTTCTATCCTTCTTGCTTTCTTTCCTCGTGGATTCGAGAAATCTCTCTAAGAAGTCTAGATAAGCTCCATGGATTCGGAGTAGTTACCCTTGTGAAAGACGGTCATCAACCTCATCATGTTCATCTCTGTGTCAACATTCCAGATCGACCTTTTCTATTATAATAAAAATAGACCTTTACTTCTTAGCCGTCCACCATATGGTTAGGATCATTTGATCAAAGTGAACTCTAAAGAGAGATAGGCAATCAAAGGCGGGGTGCCCCTGACCGGTGGTCCATATCAATAATTGGATCATCTCTACTAATATTAATATGCACCATTCATTTTCATAGCCATTGGTGGTTGGATCATTGGGTCAAATAATTTTCATATTTTTTTGAAATAAGGCCATTGGATATTTTTCCATTTTAACTGTCCAATGCATGTACAATACTTATATAGTTAGATGACCAAATAATATTAATATTTGGTTTACGATACTTCTAAACTAGTGAAACTTATATTTTTAATTACTGACATGCGAAGTTTTCAATTTCTCAGTAATTCTGAACTGCCTGCGTGCATCCATTATCAAAGTATTTCTTTTAATATATTATGATCTTCTGAATATTTTAATAATCTAGAAGATACAGATTCCAAATGAACTTGTAATCTTTATATTAAGGGTCGAATTTTAGGATTCAACCCGTCGGCGGCCCACACTGGATTTTGATCACAACCCTGCATTTATGAACTTTTCGCCTGGAATGTACATTGAATCAATCCCAACTGCCCTTAGTTGAAATAACTAAATAAATTCTAAACAATGCTCTATAAATTTTCTTAATTAACATTTTCAAGACCAAAGTTATCATTGTTTGAGTCAGACCTTCAACATAGTTTTAAGTCCGCCATTAGACAATATTGCAACATGTTCCTTGAAAAAGTATTGGGTCCGTATCGGGTCCTTATCACTTTTTATGGGAGTTATTAAACGGTCTACCTCAACACATGTGGCTCACATTTAGAGGATATGCACCGTTCATTTCGTGCACCCCACCATGGAATCACACTTCTTGGTTGATTCAAGCCTATGATTGGAGGACGTTAATATGACATGGATGGTTAGAAATATCACAACCAACATTTAAAATTAAGTGGACAAGTATCTTCCAATAGATGGCTAGGATCATCTGGGCAATTTTATTCCCGGAGCATCACCTATCACCACAGACGGGTCCAATAGATGAACTGTCCAGATCTTATGGAGTTACGCCACGTGTACAGATAAATACTTCCAATGAGTACAACTCAGACATAAGACTCAGAACTGTATAATTTCTTATTATCACTTGAAACTATCTTGGGTGCTGGTTATCTTCTGTCATCAGCGTCTGCATCTACATCTATTTTATTGAATTTAAAAAATAAAGGGAATTCTTTCATTGCCACTTAAAAATGACGTCTATCTGTATTATTCAATCCTATGTATTAGAGGGAAAATGATATGATGAGTCAGGTGAACTAGAATATGGAAAGCCACCAATTACAGTATGCTATATAATATTAAAAGTCTTTTTTTTTAACGCGTGGTGTGCACTGACCTGGGTGGTGTGTTGACATGGGCAAAATTTTGTCAACCCCATCATGATGTATATGCTAGATCCACACCGTCTGTCCATTTTGTGAGATCATGTTAAGAGATGAACCAGAAACTGAGGCAGATCTAAACCTGAGGTGTTCTATAACACAAAGCAAAGGGGAACAATGAGGCCAACCGTTGAAAGTTTCCAAGGGCTCAGCATCATGTTTATTAGCCCACAAGAAGTTTTCAATGATAGGCGTTGAATTCCTACTTTCTGCGGTGATTCGCTTGAGGATTGGATCTACCTCACTTTTGGGGTCATGCCTTAAAATGATCTCACATAATGGATAGATGGTGTGGATATAACACATTCATCATGATGGGTCCAACAGAACTTTGCCACCTGATCCACGTCGAACGGGTTACCCATTAAAATAAATAAATAAATAAATAAAATTGACTTTTCCTTCGACTTGCCATGCAGCTTCTGATTCGTGGGTTACCCAGTACCTCACAATATGGGTTGGTATGACTTTTTGTTTTAAAAATCAATATTTTGGTAGAGATGAAAGATATATAAAACCAACAATTTACTTAAATTATGGTATGTTATATAATTAAGATTAAATAAAATGAGGTGAACTTATTTTAAACGGCAACCAAACAGCCCCAAGGTGATGCGTAGCCTTAGATCACCCCATGACAATGGATCCTATGATGGCATTCATCTTTGATTAGATTCTTCACATTAGCTTATTGATTTCTTGGTAATCTTTCAATTATAGTTTTTAAATCGTGATTGATTCTGTCATTGAATGACGTTTGTCCATGTGATTTCATTCGATTTTGGTTCCATACGTCCCCCACATCAACTGATCGCATACAGACTCGGATTCGGTAGTGACCACGTCCCTTACCCAGCTCCGTACTCGTCAGTGTGGAAAAAGCTCCGTGGCCCGGCCCATCATGATGTATGTATTTTTATGCGTGCTTTCATCACGAATAGCACTGTATGTTTTTAATCCAGTCTGTTCATCATTTTTTTTTTAAATTTTTTTTTTAAAGATACTTTTAGAGCATGGGCCTAAAAATGAGAAAGATCCAAATCTTAAGTGGACCACACTATAAGAAACAATGGTTATTGAACGCCCACAATTAAAAATTCTAGACAGCCACAAAACTTTCGGATCAAAGCTGATATTTGTGTTTTCCCTTCATCTAGGTGTGTGTGACCTAATCAATAAGTTGAATGGCAAATAAACATTAAAGTGGGCACTAGGATGTTATTAATGGTGGGCAATCAATCACCACTGTTTCCCGTGGTGTGGTTCACCTGAGATTTGGTTCAGCCTCGTTTATGTGATTATGCCATGAAATCAGATGTTAAAGTGGATGGATGGCGTGGATGAAACACATACATTATGGTCGGGTCCACACAGCTTTTCCAGCACCGACCAACATCGAGCTGGGTAATGGAAGGATCACCACCGAAGTCAAGTCCACATACAGGCAACGTACCATACCATCCGGCTGGAGCAAAAATAAGGTTGATCAACTCATCATGCGGTCCTGAACACGGAAATCAATGGAACAAAAAAAACAAAAAAAACAAAAAAACAAACAAACAAACAGACTGAGGATTGGATTACAGGCATAGAGAGGGAGGGACGTACATGAAAAACTATAAGGTGACTAACTACGATAACTAATGCATCCTTTGAAACCTTAAACCACTCCGTATAAATAGATGTTATCATAAAAAGGGGAGGCACTAGTGGTGCAATAGTGGGTATTTCTCCCTTTTAGGATAAAATCTATTTATAAGAAGTGTCTAAAGTTTTAAGGGATACATTACTTATGGTACTTTGCCATCCTATAGTTTTCTATGTACCTCACATCTATAAAATCCGTCAAACCTTACTTATCCATGCATGCATATATAATCCAATCCAAGAGAGAGAAGAAACGAGGTTTGATTTCAGCCTCCAACAGATCCCGGTCGGCCCCTTCTCAATGAGGGACCAACGGAACAAGGGCAGTGGAGATCGTATCGCAAAATCTCAAGAATGCATTATCCTAATGGAATAGACCGGGGTAGACCTGAATTTCGAGAGAAAGAACACCAAACCATAGTTTCTGAAGGGCAGAGAATGTTGTCAAAAAACTGACCATTGCCACCAAGGCAAACTAGAGGAGAAATAGAAAAGATAAGAGACCTAGACACAGGAAACCTGGAGGGTCTCAGGAAAATGGTGAGAATATTGCCTACACAGAGGGAAAGTCAGTCAGATCTGAGGACTTCGGATAATAGACTTTTCATGGGAAACGTCCCATTCGACTGCTTAGTGCAGGATGTGAAAGAAATATTCAGAAAATATGGAAAAGTGGTTGACATCTTCATCCCCACCATCCCAGAGATGATCAGGCCAAGGGGTTACGGCTTTGTCTGATTCTTATGAAGGGATGATGAAAGCACGGTGAAATGAGTGCTCGACAGAAAGTGTATAGATAGGAGAATCATAGAAGTGAAGGAAGCTAAGCCGAGGCCAAGCACTTAGCAAAGACAAAGGGATAAGGGTAAGGAACCGAAAAAAAAAAATCTCATTCGCAAACCAATGTCTCCTATGCTCCCAACCAAAAGCCATTTATGCTCAGATGTTGAGGAGCTTCGTTCCCTCTTTAACGCACAACTCCTTTGCTTAAGAATCATTCTCGACAACAGTCGATGAAGCTGCCGTCAAAAAAAAAAAAAAGCCCTGAAAATAGCGTTAGTGGGTTATGCACGTAGCAACTAAACATCCATTATTCAACTGATTCAAGCCATGACAGAATCGAGATTCGTAGTGTCTGCAGTGGATAGAGCGAGGCTGTCGACTGACCATTTTCTATTAGTCTTCAAATCCATATGGGAGCTTCTTGATTTTTTTGCAGCTCAAACCATCCAAAGAGAAATGAGTTTGAAAAAAGTAGAAGCATGGCAACAGAGCACTGTTTTGGGATATGAAGGAAGCTGGATCAAACCGTACAACATCCCAACACATGTTGGTTGGAATCGACGATTACCAAGCTAGGACAACATTTTAGAAGAGTTGTGGAAATTGATTCAATTTCAAGATATGGGATATTCCAGGTCTTCGAACAAACCCCAAATGTAAGGCCGCGATGTGGTAATGACTTGGTAAAATCAAGGTCGTACCCACATGAACTTATGATTGTGTGATTTATATAATACTTTAGAATTAGAAATAAAACTAAAATTACTTCTAAAATCTGATTAAAGAGTATGATGAAACGATTTAATAGAAATTAAGTACTATAGTGTCAAGGATCCACTTATAACCATCCTTAATGTTTAATTCATTTGATTCAACCAGATAACTCAACTGGAATTGAAGTCTTATCCTACTAGCTAGATAATAAGGTGGTTAAATCATCATTCATATATTAAAATAGATTTGAACTTCAATTTAATTAGTTCCTACATAAAGAATCAAAGTATTGATTGCAGGGAATTCAAAGCATTTACCATGCCCTTATTCTAAGATAGATCAATGGATTTTACAGATTAATCCCTTTTAAATTAAGTAAACAACTACTCTTAGTTTTCCTAAGTATGTAATGTGCCCAGAGTTGACAATGGATCAAAGTAAAATAAAAATATATAAACTAATTACTTGAATCAAAATAAAATTTAGCATTAAGAATAACTACAAGCTTCACCTCTTAGCTCTAGCTAAGAGATTAGTCAATTAAAGATATGATTCAACTAAAACTCGAAAGGAAAAAAAAAAAAAAAAACTGAAGAAAAACCAAAGGATTTGAGAAGAATAAGGACTCCTTAGAAACTCCACAACTCCTTAATTTATCTCTTATATCTTAATTCATTTATAGGAAAGTTAGAAGGATTCATTTTAATAGGAAAAATTTACACTGACTTAAATCAACTTCAGATTTAGACACTTTTGTTACGCATTGGTTTCACTGAATGTACATTTCAGTCACACTGAATATTACTTTAGTTGCACTGAATTAATCTCTCAATTGCAGGAAACTTTCTTCAATATTCATCTAATGTTTCTGTCTCCTGTAGGTTGCACTAAACCTTCCTTTGGTAGTACTGAACATGGATTCGATCACACCGAAGTATTGAGCCGAATTATCTTTGAAAATTATAATTTCTTGCTGGACTATTATGTGCACATTCGGTCAGACCGAACTAACCGTAGGTGAGACCGAAATCTCCACCTCACATTACCAATTCCTGCCCGGTTCATAGTTAAGTTGCCTCAAAGCATTTTGGAGAGTTCTTCTCTCCTTTTATACAACATACTTCTATTAATTTTGCTATCTTAATAGATCAAATCATCTATCATAGTATTTTTTACCCGAAAGGTGTGTAAAAGTCCACGGTAAGTGCAAGTAAGTTTTTCCTTGATGTTATCAAGGATGTGCATGATTCTCTAAGGGGAAGCTGACTTTAGGTGAATTCGGACTATTTTTAAACTAGATTAAATGATTATATTTTACAAACACAAGAAATCGCAATGCTTTAGGCTGTCCAAAATAACCTAAGTTTCTACTACCGTATGACCATATAATGTTGATGATATGTAATTTATGCATTCATTGTGCATTACTGTTGCTTTGTGCCATGGTTTTTTTTCTCAAAATGATTTTTTCACGTTAAATTCGGAGTCTTTGTGATTGTGCTTGATTTTTGCTATTGGATTACTCGGTTTGATTCATCTCTATGTGCTTCCACGGTCCCTCAATATAATCTTTGTTAATCTTTTGTTTATTTTGTACATGTGTAGCCCATCGAACAATCATATTAACCTAGATTTTAAGAGTTGGCATTGTCTTTACTTGGATTATATGTGTTAAGCCAACAATTAATGGTGATTTAGAACAATTTTTTTTAAAAGAAAAATTCTATCTTATAATTGTTTTGATTTGGAAGAATCTATTTTCTACTAGTCCCTCCTCAGGTCTTTCCAGATATGATTGTCTATAAAGACGTGAAGGTATTGGTTGTGAATTTTGTTAACATAACCTTATCAATTTTGCCTTAAGCTGTGACAACCAAGGCATGTTTGGATATAATGTCGTTTGTCACGACAGGAAGGTACCCGCAATTGTCATTTTGCCAACTTTTAGAGAAATAAGATTTATTACCTAGAACATTTTGGGGTTTGAAACTGGAGATTGCGAGTGTGATTTAAAATACTGCGAAATCTAGGTTTAGAATCAAAGTGAGAATTTCATCCCTAATTCTTGGTTTTGTCGGCACCTTCAAGTAAGTTGAAAAGCCCTTAGTTGATTTAAGTTTTATGTGAACTTGATTGTCACTGAATATATAATTCGGGTGATACCCAGTCTAACCCTTGAGTCCTGACCAGTTTTCAAAATATTGGTTTAAATATATGCCGCCTCATTAACATTAGTGTTTGGGGCCACATCCAAACACTACACCTTTTTTTATTTTCTTTCTTTCTCTTATTTATTTTTTTATTTTTTATAACTTTTATGGAGTATTGGTGCCCATGTCCCACTGGAAGTAACCCTCAATACAAGGCAATGTTTTGAGGGAGGGGCTTTATAGTGGGATGCGGACTTCTTACAATATAGAGGCCGGGCAACAAAAAGCTTTATAAGACAATAATGATCTGCGACACATCTATTCCATTCATCACTAGTGTTATCTCAAATAAAATCAAGCTAATTCAAAATTCAAGATGGTTATACCACATGGATAGTAGGGATGAAAATGACTACTACTGAAATCTTCATGGGGCCACTAAAATTTTTATATGACATCTAATCCATTGAAAAAGTGAGTTCCACTAAACTAAAGGGAAAAACCAAATATCTGCATGGTCCAAATTTTTAGTAGGCTCTAAATAAGTTTTTAAGTAGGGTGTATCGTCATCACTTCTTGTAGCGTTTAATTTGGGCTTATGTGATAAACGATCTAGTACAAATGATTGACTGAGTAGATGAAACACATGCACGTTACTAAGAACCTCATAAAGTTTTTTTTTCTTGATGCAAACACTACTATGAAATTTGCCCATCATTATTAGAAATAGAAGAAAAAGAAGAAAACAAAGAAGAACATTACTAGTAAAATAGGTTTTTTTTTTTTTATTTACATATCTCACATAAAAGTCAACTTCGTAAATCTCTATTAAGAGAGAGAGAGAGAGTTTTTATGTATACATTAACTTAAAAAACATGTTTACAACATATTTCGATCTTTCAACACGTGCTGACGATTTCATACATAGATTTTTTTTTTTATGTATTTCAAAATTTGAAAGTGAACTTTTAAGCTAAGAATTTTTACTTAGAATAGATTGTAGGAGTATAAAATATGTTTTAAAAAATGATGTGAAAAATCTCGCAAGCAAAATTTTTTTCGCAAGATGGCAAGGTATTTTATTAGGTTTTTTCTTTACTTCAAAATTAAATTTATTAAATGAGAATCTAACAGTTTACCCGATTTCCTTTCCAAAGAATTTATACAAGACAAATATATCTAAAAAGTTAAAACCTACAAACAAAGATGATTATGAATTACCCAAAACCCCTCCCCATAGAGAATTTATACAATGCAAGTATAATTAATATATACTATTTTATAATATATTTATATAAAATAAATATATAATATATATAAATAATATATATCACACAATATATTTATAATATATTTATTATAATCTCACATTATATCTATTTGTTTTAACATAGATAATCTATTCAGAATATTGTTAAGGTTTAATTTATTTATAAATATAAATAAATATCATTACAATTATATTAATATATTAATAGATATATAATATATTATTATATTATATTTATTAATTATTATAAATATATTTTATAATTAGTATTATATATTTATAATAAAAATATCCTTATATTATATATATAGAATATTGTTAAGGTTTATATTTATTTATAAATATTAATAAATATTATATATAATTATATATTATATATTATTATATTTTAATATAATATAAAATATACTATACTTAATTAACCATATATCCAGTTATATAGTGCAACGAATCCACAGTTATTTTAAATGAATATATATCCATTTATATTATATTTATTGTCATATAAATTTTTAATATAATTTATATTGTAATGTTATCACATCTAATATATTTAATATATTTATAGATATTAAATGTATATTATATATAATAATATACCTATTATATGTCTATATTAGAAAAACTTAATATATGTAAATGATATATTTTAATTATAACATAATTAATATATATTTATTAAATATATCAAATCGATATATTTAAGTATATAAAAGACTAAATATAAAGATATTTTTATGGTATCATAATATTAATATCATTGTGAAATTGGCTATCAAAATATCATCACTTAAAATAATATTCTTCACTATTAATAAGATATAATATTAAATATACCCTTATAACAGGATTAAGGGTATATTTAACAATATATCCTTTACAACACACATGATATCCAAACTCGGACAATCATTGGATATCATTCTTTATAATATTATTTAAAGGGATATATTAAAAATATAATGATTATTTAATAACGTCCTTAAATCAAAATATTCTTAAACATACATAATCTTTTAGGTATATTCAGAACATCTACATGCGTATATACAAATGAGATGATAGCGATGACCCATGTTTAAGAGTCATGTTATATCTATTTGTTTTAACATACATAATATATCCTTATTATAATTCTACAATCACTTCTTGAGAGGTTCATATATTATGATTTATAGAATGTATTTTAGTATCTATCATAATAATAAATATGGATCATTCAGAATTATACTCATTCATAGTTTTTCACCTATTAAGAATTTTAAATACATATAAGAATCACATTTTAAAATATTAACGGTGGACGTTCAATGATCATTGTTTCCTATGGTATGGTCTACCTGAGATTTGTATCTTCTATATTTTTCGACTCATGCCCTAAAATAAGTTGGCAAAATAAATGAACGGAGTATACACACAACGCATACATTTAAGTAGACCCACATTTAGCATACCACCGACATCACTGGATCTGAGATCGAAGCTAAGTCGCATCCCCTAAATAGGTCAGAGTTTACCATTCGAGAGTGCATGAATCACGCTATGCCAGACAATGATATGATTGATCGAATCAAAAGCCGATTCCAATCTCCCCTCTCTATGTGCAACATCCACTTGTCGTTATTGCATGAGAAATTATCTGATACTCTGTCACTATACGTTACTTGATATACAAGCAGATAAAAATACTAACACATGTGACATATATTAATACAAATAAAACTGACTGAATTGTGTAACCCACTAGTTTTAACTTACAGTTTAAAAATTAGATTGGTTGAACAATTCTAACCGTTGATTCATGTACACTCGTTTATTTTAAATAAGACACGTTGAGTATTTTTCATTTTTCACCCTCCAAGATAAAATAATAATATTTTATTCATATTAAATTTAAATGGTTAACATTAATTTGAAAATTTTATTTTAAATTACATGTGTTCCATATACTTAATTTATCAATAATTTTTAACTGCATATGTATCATTCATTACATTCTACTAGAGTACCAAGTATTTCGCTTATTATATATATAAATGTAAAAATCCTCTTCTGCATGCATTGTAATTTAAGTAAGAAGAACCCAACATAAGAAAAATGTCAAATCTTCATTTGAAACTATTCTTCGTTCTCGTTCTTGTCCTCACCTTATCTCAATCCCCTACCACAAACGCTACAGGTACAGAGCTGATTCAGAATACTTGCAAAAAGACCACCTACAACAAGCTATGCGTGAGGTATCTTGAAACCAATAAAGAAAGCTACAATGCAGATGTCGCCGGCCTCGCAAGGATCATTTTGGAGAAAGCGCTCTCGACCGCCAAAAACCTATGGTCACAGACATCCGATATGTTGAAGAAAACGACAAATGAATATAAGTTAAAGAGTGTATGCTTCAACACATGCCACGAACAGTATGGGGATACAGTAGATAAGATCATGGTAGCAATACAAGCAGTTGAAGCCCATGATTACAATCTTGCCAAGTTATATGCAGGATACGGATCAAATGCTGCGAAGATTTGCCAAGAAGAATTCGAAAAAATTAATCAGAAATCGCCTTTATTCAAGAGGAATAAAAATCTGATACGGCTTTCTACTATCGCTGTAGAACTTGTCTCTCTTCTTTAGATTGTGTTTCATGATTAATGAGTTTGGTTTTGTTTATGATTTCAAATATTTCAAGAAAATTGATATAATTAAGCATATATAACTTCTTCTTTTCTTTTTCTTTTTTTGTTATTAATGTTGTTGTTGTTACTATTGTTCTTATTTGTTATACAATAAAAATAAATTTACAAAAAATATTATATTAAATTATAATATTTGCATTATATAATTAATATTATTCCTATTGATATAAATATTTTTATATATCAATAACATATATATATTATAAAATATATTATACTATATAATATAATAATATATTAAATTTATATTACATATTTATTAATATAATTATAATAATATTTATTTATATTTATAAATAAATATAAACCTTAACAATATTCTGAATAGATTATGTATGTTAAAACAAATAAATACTTTCTCAAAAACATTGTATTTAGTATATATTTTAAAATATAATACCATGCATTTAATATATATTATGTGAGAAAGTATTTATTTGTTTCAACATACAAAATCTATCCAAAATATTTAATATATAATATATTATAAATATTATATAGTGCTATATATATAATATAATATATTATAATTATATAAATATATTATATTAATTTATATATATATATATATATATATATATATATATATTATAATATCTCTCATCCCTTATTTGTAATATATTATATATAAAAAACATATTATTTATAATTTAATATATATATTTAAAATAATTTATAATATATTTCTATTAAATTATAATATAAATATTATCAGTTATTTATGATATAATATATTTTATAATATTATAATAAAGAATTATTTACCACATAAGTGTCACCTATCTTCTAAAAAATCTGATCCATACAAAAGGTGGGCATCATCACGAAGATCACATGTGAGAAAACCAAACAGATATATTTATTAAGTTGGCTACACTGTTGAAACTGTATACCAATGAAATTAATGGGGACAAAACTCATATGTAATGCTTACCTAATAAGTAGATTGTTCCAATTTTTATTTCATATGATCTTCAACGGTATAACCTAAGTTTTTACAGCTCAAATTTTCCGCTAACTAGACTCACTAGCGAAAGATAAAAACGTCGTATGTTAAAATTAACATGCAAGGTCACATGTGAACATTTATAGAGGTTAGTTGTGTATTCGCTCACGTTATCATGAGCAGGTGCCTTTGCGAGACACATCCTAATAGTAAAATATTTTGTGAGATCTGGACCATTGATTATATAGGAAATAAAATTTATAATGTATTATAAGAAAGATTTCTATGCTGATTCTTTGGATATAAACGTCCACAATTTTTTAACGGTCCATTCTCTTCATACAATTATAGCTTCCTAATGAGTAGAATAATCTAACTTTTTTTTGGGCCAGGGAATACTCATCCTTCTTCTTACTCAATTAGAGTACTAGATATTTCACACCTACAACATGTTAGCGCATGTGCCGCGAATCCCGCATCCATCTCATGTTATCTGAGTATATACGTAGGCAACTTGCGCGACCGAGATAGAAGAGATTCGTACGAGTACGACACACAAACGCAAGATCTAGGCCCTATAGACGGAGAAATAAATGGCTATATGGGGCACATGCCAAGTGGACAGTGAGAGAAAAGATCAACAGTTTATATTCAAATTATACATATTGAACACCTGAGTGATCACTGTCATGCCCCAAACTCGGAAACCGGGCTCACAAAATTTCCGATCGCCGAATCCGGCGCCGACAGCCTCCGTAGAACCCCATTCTTGGCTCCCAGCGCCCATTCGCCAGGTTCCGATCCTGGGATGCTACAAGGAGGATTTTTAACATCAGTTTGATTCGTAATCAGCATAACCAAGGGCATAACCCACAAACAACAACCAAAAACTCCATCACATTTCCACTATAATAAAAAACTTTACAAGTACAATGAGCATAAGAAAAATACAATGAAGATGAACAAAACTCCAAAAATGATCTGCCACGCGCCTAAGCCTCAGCGCTGCTGCGATCCAACGTCACCTACACGCAACAGTTGTGCATAAGCTTATAGAAAGCTTAGAGGGTGGTGAAAGTATATGCTCAAGGTGGTAATACAACTATACAGTATCAGAGTAATGCGGAACAACCTGATGAATGTCAAGAATACCATAGCCGTACCAAGGCCATGCGGTACAAAGAATGATGTCGGCCATACCAAGGCCATGCAATGCGAAATGCAACTCAAGCACACAAATCCTCATCTAAATCCACATATCGATATAACTCAAAATCTGGAATATCACTGAGGTCTAGTACACTCCAAGCCAGATTGCCGCCCCATCGCACGCAATAAGGTGAGTGAAAAAGACCTCACTATCCGCCTGCCAATATCGGGCTTGGCTCGTCAATAGCGGACCCATTCCTCGAGCTGGTCAGACTCAGCCTAGCATTGCCCCCTACTCTCGGGCGGGTAAGGCCGTACCCCCTTCCAACCGACCACGACACAGTGGAAAGCGCAACCATCTGGTAATCGGCACTCAGCGCTCATGCACCCACTCGGTCTAGACGTTGGAGCAACCTCCTGGTACCATAAGGGTTTAGGAACTTTCACCTAGGGATATCTATCGCACCCTATGTAGAACAGTATTTCCGGTATCCAATCCTGCCAACCACGATACGTCTGTGGAGGCTATGGCCCTGATGTCGCTAGGGCGTACAGTAACCATATCACACAATGCGAATGCATGAATCACACTATTCAGTCATGCAGTAATCCTGCGCGTATCGTGCGCTCATGTAGGGCAACACCCCCTGTACGGGAGCCCCTAAACAATCTGCCCGAAGGCATATGCGATGATCAGTCATTTCTCATATCAAGCATACGTATGATGCATATGGTCATGAATCATGGAACTAAACATGCTATATAGGATAAATGATAATTATAACAAAGATGGGCCTAGACGGCCTACACATTAAACGTACGAGCCTAACAATGGGCCTTAGGGAAAGTCATAATGCGGACATTTAACCACATTATATTTGCAATGTGGACGTCAAACCACCATTGCTCCCAAGGCATAGCCCGACGTAAACATCATTACATAACCCATGTTGGGATCACACATTGCAATGGACCTTAGGTACATCCCATTGGGCCGTAAATACATCAAATGGGCCAAATCACATGGGCCTTATATTCATTAAGTGGGCCACATCAATGGGCCGCACCAATGGGCCTTATGCACATCGCAATGGGCTATAACCCATGGGCCTTAGAATGCATCAAATGGGCCTAATCTTATGGGTCGTATGTGTATCAAATGGGCCTCGCCAATTAGGCCCCATATGTACATCAAATGGGCCTAAACTCATAGGCCCCAAAACATTTTTAATGGGTCATAACCCATGGGCCCCTAATACATCTATGGGCCTCGACCCATGGGCCTTACATCTATATCCAGGTGGGCCTCAATCACAGGCCCCAGGCCACAAGCAAACTGAGGTGGGCCTCCCACCAATATTATATTAAATATGATATAATATATAATATATATATATATACATAATACATATGATATTATATATGATATAATATTATATATATATATATATAAATATACACACGCGCACACACACGCACGCACCCACCCACACACGCACGCACACACATCCCAGTGGGCTCCACCGTCCGGCTGGACGGTGGCTTTAAAACACACACACACCACTGTGGGCTCCATGTGGGGCCCACCATAATGTTTAGATGTCATCCAACCCGCTGATAAGGTCACATGGGCCCAGTTGAAGGGTGAAAACAAATCTCACCCTGATCCAAAACTTCTGTGGACCCCAAAAGGATTTCAAAGGTAGAAGTCTAATCCCACTGTTTCCTACGGTGTGGGCCACCTGAGTCTTGGATCAAGCTGATTTTTGGGGTGGGCCCACGTCAGGTAGTGGCCCACCCTATGAACGGTTTAGATAGCATATAAACATCAAGGTGGGGCCCACAGCTTCAGCCGTGGGTGGCTGCTGTGTTATCTCTTTTTTTTTTTAATTTTTTTAGAAAATCCATGGATTTTACATGTGGGGTCCATATTCAGTGAATCCACTCCGTCCAGTAGCCCTCTATGGCTCAAGACAAGCAAACCAAGCCCAATATTGGGCATATTTCAACGTATAAAAGGTTTAGGGAAGGTTTTAATGGTGCAAACCACCATTTGCTACGGTATGGCCCACCAGGACCTCGAGTTGGCACCATATCTTGGTTCAACGCCTGAAATGAGGTCAAGAAAGGAATGGACGGCGTGGATTGAATACATGCATCAAGATGGAGCCTACACAAGTGGACCACCTCATTGGCTTGAAACCAAGCTAATTTTTTTGCATTTTTCCCAAAAACGTCCAGCGTCCCTGGATGCTGGACCCTTGTAAATACATTAGAGGTGGGCCCTGCTTAGGTGGGCCACCTCATTGAGGATGGTGTGGATACTAAGCACAAAGTGGGCCCCACTTGTAGATGGCTTGAGTAGGATGTATGCTTCAGGGTGGGATCCATCCAAGTGGGCCATACAAGCATGATATAATCACACATAAAAAAAATGAAATAGAGAGAGAGAGATAGAGAGAGATAGAGTGGGACCCGCGTGATGGAGGGACCCCGGCACTATGGGCCCTCCCTTGCACTAAATCATACATCAAGTGGGTCCCATTACATGTGGATCCATGAAATCGAAATCCAACGGTGGAGATCCCTTCTCCACTAAAATAGACGATCTAGATGACCCTAAGCATGCAAGGAAATAAACATCATGATGGGGTCCATGGAGAATGGCCCCATCATGGAATGATCATGATGATCCAAGTGGGCCATCAGCCACATCTTAGGGTCCAAAGTGAGATCCAAACCATTGATCGGTTGGTCTCACTTGGCCCATCATAAAAATATCAAAATCTACCCTATCAAAACACCCACCACTTGATCCTCTTGCTCCCTTGGCTTCCTTAGCTCCTTGTGCTTCTCTTTGATGGAGGAAGATGAGAAATGGATGGTTGAGATGAGAGATCTAAGGATGGAAAGGTAGGACACACATGAGCATTTTTCTCACCATGGGAGGGCTTGGAGAAGTTCATACGTATGGTGCTCTCTTGCTTGGATTGGATTTGAAAAAATGAATAAGAGAGAGAATTGTAAAGGGAGAGAGAGAGGGAGTGATGGGTGATGGAGTGATGGATGGGAGAGAGAGGGATGGGTGTGTAAGAGGCTTTTTGACTTTTTTGGCAAAAGGTGTAAGAGAGGTATGGGTTTGTGTAAGAACTTTTTGACTTTGGGGGTTGCTTGGGAAAGGGTGAAAGTTGATGTGTACTTGACATGATGGGATTGATTGATGTGACACCTTGTAGAGATTCCCTGGAAATTCGCACGTGCGGCGTTTCCTCGCACCGAACGCTGGCCCACATCTCCCAACCAGAGCATCGCATTAGCGCGCGAGTCGCGGCATCGGAACCGCGGCGACGACGCGGTCGCTAGGGTACAAGCCCTGGGTTGAGTCGACTCGGGTTGACGTCACGAGAATCCAGGTCACGCGCAAATACCGATTAAGGGTCGAAGGTTGCCGGAATTCGACCGGGAAGACCGCGGAAGCCTATGGAACGGTACGGTCTAAGATACGGGGCTTACAATCACAACCGTTGATTGGATGGAGACCTACTCTGATAGACCATGGTGTAAGAATCCAAGAATCCCAACATTGTGGAATCCTTTAAACCCCACCATAGCATGTAACGGATACTTAAATTTGATGTGGTAGACAGTTGAGCTAGATTCCACGGAAAGCAAGGATCATCTAGTAGGTGGGGCATTTTTTTAAAATCTTTTTTCAAACACTCAATTTCCACACACATGTACAAGTTCTATTTGTCACATTTGTTGGCCTATCTTAGATGGGGCCTACCAAAAAAGTATATTGGGCAATAATCCTAGCCATTCATTGAACGATTTTTGAGAATATGAATCGAGCCCAACCAACAATGAACAATCATTTGTCGTAAGTGAAATCAGCAGCTATGATCACTTGATCAATGCATCTTTCAAATGTTGAACATCCATAGTTGAGCCCACCAGATGAACAGTTCAGGTTTGCTTGTGTGGTGCGGGTAAGGAAATGAGTGTTTGTTGTATGCTGGCTTAGACCAAGATGCATTTGGTGGACGCAGATTGCATCATGTCTTTGTGAGGACGACTCATGGATGAAGATTGACAGGTGCGTTGTTGATGTAGAGCGGGTCGCAGACAATTTCATGGCCAAGATGGATTGGAAGGCCCGGTCGGTGATAGAAGTGATCCGGACCATCGAACCTTAGATTGGGCGTATCTCACAATCCGGAATGAGTTATCGGGCATAAAATATATGATTTTGGGGTAGAATGAGCTACTTTAGCCACCCAACCCTGCTATGCTGGGTTGCGCAAGCCGGATTTGTGAAATACCCCCAGATCGATAGGTGTTTTCCTATTTTAATTCTGTTTTTACTATAAATAGTAAGTTTTAGTTTGAATATAACTCTTCATCCGTTGGGCTTTAGGAGTTACGACCAACGTGAAAAAAACTTAGAATAATTAGGAAAATATCTTGGCGAAGCCAAATAGGACACTTACTATTTTTGGCTAAAAACCATGCGCACTAGTAGACATCACAACCATCTATAAATAGTAAGTCGTGAATTCTAGGAGTTTTAGTTATAGTTTGCTTCTGATTTCTCTCCCATTGCTTGGTATCCCTATTTAAAGGGTTGTGACTCGTTTATTTCATTCATTAATCAATTTCAAATTTTATAGAATTTATTTTCTATTTTGCTTGGTTTCTTTCTCTTGGATTTGAGAAGCCTCTGTGAGGAGTCCAGAGAAATTTCATGGATTCAAAATAGTTATTCTCTTGAAGAAGATGGTGCTCGACCTCATCATGTTCATCCATACGTTAATTGGTATCAGAGCAAGGATTCCTCTAGGGCCGATGGCAAACAACGAAGACATGAGCCAAAGTCCTGTGGATAGTGATTCAGAGATTCATTAACTTGTGGGAAGAATGGAAACTTTCCACTGGGAGAGTTAGTTGACCATGCAAGGGTTGCAGGCAACCCTCGACCATCTTGCGGATACGCTACTTCCGCCCCGAGCCCTAGGCGATGCTCCACTGCCTATGGTTGCTTCACCACCCATGGTTACTGTACGATACAACCCTGATTTCCGTAGAGCACTACCAGTGACAAACCGTAGGGTTACACCAGATGATTCAAGTTCTAGCGACGAGAACCTTAATGAAGGCTTTGCCCGATGACTAATCCATGGAGGCAATTATCTAGATCGTGCTGAAAAAGACTATTGATGTAAGGATGAACTTCCTAGTTTTAATGGTTTATTACGCATATAAGATTTTCTTGATTAACTAGCCAAAGTAAAAAGATATTTTGATTACATAGATGTGCCAAATCATAAAAAGGTAAAATTAGTAGCGCTTAAACTAAAATCTAGTGCTTCTACATGGTGGGAGCAATTGCAACTCTCACGAGCCCGCTAAAACAAGGCGCTCATCTCATCATCGCCACGGATGAGATGTCTTCTTTGATCACGATTTCTCCCCAGTGATTATGAGCAAATATTATTCCAGCAATACCAGAATTTTTGATAAGAAAATCAAACTGTCATAGATTACACTGAAGAATTCTAGCGGTTGGCAACACGAAACGATCTGTCAGAATCTGAGTCACAAAATGTGGCACGATTTATAGAAGGGTTACGATCGACAATTCAGGATCGAGTTCAGATGCAACCAATTAGGACTGTAGATGAAGCGGTTCAGTTGGCAGGTAGGAAAAAAATACAGCTTGCAAGAGTCTTGAATCGGTCTTATCCTTCAACCTGACCCCCATAACGGGTCCTACGTAGGATTCAGTACTAGCACGAGAAAAATAACTAGTAGGAGAACATCCTCAACCTCCCACAACCGCAAACTATGGTACAGGAAGTGGCTCATCTAGGCTTCAACGTGTAGCACCCACAACAGTGGGCTCGAGTAGGATTCCAAATCCTTACGTTTGGTCAAGGTCGAACAATTGTTACCGTTGTGGTCAACCGGGCCACTTATCAAACACCTGTCCTCAACGTCCCTTAGCACACTTGGCTATAAATAAGGGCACTGAAGGTAAGGCAGTATAAGAAAACTCTAGCTTTAATGAACATGAACAAGCTACTGAGGAAATAACAGATAGCGATGAATTGACGGGCGAGGATCATGACGAATCTCTAGTTGTGAGGCGATTACTATATACCCTAGAATTACATCCATAGTGACACAATATATTCTGTACGTGGTGCACTGTCAATGAAAAGGTTTGTGATGTGATCATAGACAGTAGCAGTGGCGAGAACATCATTTCGAGAGTGATGGTAGACAAGTTGCAACACCAACGACAAAACATCTTTCCCCGTACTCAATTGACTAGATAAAAAAGGTAAACGAGACCAAGGTAATTGAACAATGTACTATCTCATTTTCAATTCGTAAAAATTATAAGGATCAAATACTTTAGGACATGGTCGACATGGAAGCATGTCATATGTTACTCGATCGACCCTTGCAGTCAGACCATGATGTGACCCATCAAGGACGAGACAATGTCTACATATTCGTCAAGCATAGTTGAAAAAAAATCCTTGCCCCTATAACACTAGAGAACCATACTGAAGCCTCTAAAGTGGAGGGGAGTTCCTTCTTGACCATTCGAAATTTCATGGGGGAATCTAAGAAAATCTGCGAGATATACGACGTAATGGTGAAGGGCAAAGAATCGAAACCCTCAAACATTCCTCCAAGTTTAAGACTATTGCTAAACGAATTCAGAGAAGTTTGACCTGAAGATTTACCTGATGGATTGCCCCCTATGAGGGACATTCAACATCACATGACCCCGTCCTTGGGGCTAGCCTACCCAACCACCCTCATTATCGGATGAGTTTGAAGGAGTGTGAGATACTTCAAGGGCAAGTAGAGGAATTGATCAGTAAGAGTCTCTTGAGAGAAAGAATAAAAGCCCATGTGCCGTACCAGCATTATTAACGTTAAAAAAAGAAAGGAGCTAGCGCATGTATGTTGATAGCCAGGTAATCAACAAAATTACCATCAAATATCAGTTCCCAATACCGTGGTTGAACGACATGCTCGATATGCTAGAAGGGGCCAAGGTGTTGTCTAAACTAGACCTGAGGAGCTGGTACTATTAGATTCGTATCCAACCCGGTGATGAATAGAAAATGGTATTTAAGACCAAGGAATGGTTGTATGAGTGGCTGGTCATGCCCTTCGATATATTAAACGCACTATGTACTTTTATGCGTTTGATGAATCAAGTTCTAAAATCGTTCACTGGCCGATTTGTGGTAGTATATTTTGATGACATACTGGTATGTAGGCAGGATGAGATGGAGCACAGGAAACATCTCAAGCAGGTGTTGCAGGTCATACAAATTAACAAGTTGTATATCAACTTGAAGAAATGTAGCTTTTTAACGGACAACCTGTTGTTTCTAAGATTTGTTGTAACGTCCACGGGCATCCATGTGGACGATGAAAATGTATGAGCCATTAGAGAATGGCCAATCCCAACAAACATTTATGAGATGAAGAGTTTTCATGGATTGACGACCTTCTATTGTCGATTTGTATGAAATTTTATTACAATAGTCAAGCCTATTATAGATTGCATGAAAAAAGGACAGTTTCAGTGGACCGATGAAGCTGAAAAGAGCTTTCATGAGATCAAGCATCGTTTGTCCACAATACCAGTCTTGGTGCTTCCTAATTTCGATAAGTTGTTTGAGGTTGAGTGTGACGCTTCATATGTCGAAATCGGAGGAGTATTATCATAGAAAGGCAGGCCGATAGCCTTCTACAACGAGAAGCTAAGTAAAGCCCAAAAGAAGTAGTCGATGTATGAGCTTAAGTTGTACGCAGTTGTTCAGGTGCTGTAACATTGGTAGCATTATCTGATTTAAAGAGAATTTATTATGTACATTGACCATCAAACATTAAAGTTTATTAATAATAGTCAAACTAACGTGAATTGTGTGCATGCTAGATGGGTTGCATTTTTATAGGAATTTATGTTCATTTTGAAGAACAAGTCAGGGTAGCAAAACAAGATGGCTAATACACGTAGCCGTCATGCATCACTACTTGTTACGATGAACAATGAGGTGGTTGGTTTTGACTGTCTTAAGGATCGAGCTGTATGCTGAGGATGAGGACTTCAAAGATTCTTTGATGAAGTGCCAAGAAGGTCACCCCAATGTCCTTCATATACATGATGATTTCCTCTTTAAATGAGTCAATTATGCATCCCCCAAAGTTCTCTGAGAGACGAGATTATTCAGTAGCTACATGGAGGTGGACTCGGCGGACACCTTGGGAGAGACAAGATGCGAGCTCTTGTGGAAGAGTGGTATTACTGGCCGCAAGTGGTACATGATGTGGGAAAAGCCTTATAACATTTTCATGTTTGTCAGACCTCCAAGGGACAATATTAGAATACGGGCCTCTACACTCCATTACCTGTGCTTGACGGTCCTTGGGAAGATTTATCTATAAACTTCGTGCTTGGTCTCCCGCGAACACAACGCGGCATGAATTCGGTGTTCGTGGTGGTAGATTGTTTCTCCGAAATGACATACTTTATCCCATGTAAAAAGACCCTCGCTGCAACACACGTGGTGAATTTATTCTTCAGGGAGGTCATACGGCTACACGAGGTCCCCAAGACCATTATTTCTGATCGTGACACAAAGTTCATTAGTCACTTTTAGCAGACTTTGTGGACTCGATTCGATATACGACTTCAATTCAACAGCGCCTACCACCCACAGACTGATGGGCAGACCGAAGTTGTGAATCGCACGTTAGGAAACCTCTTTCGCTATATTTCAGGAGAAAAATTAAAGCAATGGAATTTGACATTGTCTCAAGTAGAGTTTGCATTCAACAACATGGTGAACCGCTCAACAGGAAAATCACCATTCCAGATTATCTACGGACGAGTGTCTCGCCATACACTTGACTTGGTCCCTCTACCCAAGCTTCCAGGCATGAGCATTACAGCAGAACATATGGCAGACAGGATCATGGGCATCCATGCGTAGACCAAGCTACATGCCTCGAATGAGAAGTATAAGGAACAAGCGGATAAGCATCAGCGACAAAAAGTATTTAAGGTGGGTGATCGCATTATGGTCCATCTGCGTAACAAGAGATTTCTGACCGGGACGTACAACAAGTTGAAGAATAAGAAGATTGGACCCGTACCAATCATCCGAAAAATCAATGACAATGCTTATATTATTGATCTTCCAAATGACATAGCGATCTCACGGACTTTCAACGTCACGGACCTGACCGAGTATCATGAACCAGAGCAGGACGAGAGCTCGAGGACAGCTTCTTTTGAACTAGAGGGTATTGATGTAGAGCAAGTCGCGAACAGTTTCATGGCCAAGATGGATCAGAAAAGGCCCGGTCGACGACAGAAGCGATGCAGACCGTCGGACCTTAGATTGGGCGTATCCACAATACGGAATGAATTATCAGGCATAAAATATATGATTTTGGGGTAAAACGAGCTACTTTAGCCACCCAAGCACACAACGCCGGGTTACGCAAGCCGGATTTGCAAAATACCCCCGGATCGATGGTCGTTTCCCTATTTTAATTTCATTTTTACTATAAATAGTAAGTTTTAGTTTGATTATAACTCTTCATCCATCGGGCTTTAGGACTTGCGCCCAACGTGAAAAGAGCTTAGAATAATTTGTTGAACAGTTTGGCGAAGCCAAATAGGACACTTACTATTTTTGGCTGAAAACCTTATGCACTAGTAGACATCATAACCGTCTATAAATAGTAAGTTTACTATTTATAGTAAGTTGCGAATTCTAGGAGTTTTAGTTGTAGTTTGCTTCTGATTTGTCTCTCATTGCTTGGTATCCATATTTAAAGGGTTGTGAACTCATTTATTTCATTCATTAATCAATTTTGAATTTTATACAATTTATTTTCTATTTTGTTTGCTTTCTTTCTCGTTGATTCGAGAAACCTCTGTGAGGAGTCCAGAGAAATTCTGTGGATTTGGAATAATTATCCTCTTGAGGAAGATGGTGCTCGACCTCATCACGTTCATCCCTGCATCAGTTGTTGACGTGAGCAAAGTTATATAGTCATACCATATCATGAAGTATGTGTTGTTAACGTGAGCAAAGTTCATCCATTTTACAAGATCATTTTAGGGTATGAGCTCAAAAATAAGTATAAGTAGATTCAAAGCTCAAATAAATCATACTAAGAAAACACTTGAACGTTTAAAGCATATTTGATTTTCCAAAGCAATGGTAAATGCATTGCAAATATGTAATAATTACTTCCCAGGGTAATTACCTAATCGTTCCGAGGGTTGACAAGCAATGGTTGAAATTGAGCCATGAATTCAGCAATTAAATTCAATCTGAACTTTTTATTGACCTAATTCTCAATGGAGGAGAATTATGATGATTGGAAAGGATTCCATCTTGCCCAGGAGACGATGGTGAACAACAGGATTTACCGATCTCACAATCTCAAAAAAGGAAAAAAAATATCCAAAGTTATCACAGCATTTATTGTAATTTGAGTCACAATAAATCATATAAAACTAAAAATACTCCTTTAGTTTCAAACTAGAAATCAATGAGGTTTAACAAGAATAAGAATCAAAGCAAAAAAAAAATCATCCCAACACGCTACAAGCTTCACCTCTTAGCCCTAGCTAAGAGGTTTAGCCAACCATAGATATGATTGGATCTAAAACCCTAAAAGAAAGCATTAAAAATAGAAAAGGAAATAAGAAAAACTCTTCGGAGACTACTCTACCCTTTGGCTTTGCTCTTTATAACATAATTCATCTCTAAAAGTCCTTGGAAAACCCATATTTATAGCCTTGTCCGTCTAATTTCAAAGAACCGCCTCAAATTTACGCACTCCGCGTAACTCGGCGTAACGCCTTCGATCTCATCGAACGTAACTTGAATCTGGAAGTCGCGCCTTTTTGCACTGTATAATGTTTTTCACTCTGCGTAACTCTTCATGTTATCGAACATACCTTCGATGTCATCGAACTGCCTTTGATGTCATCGAAGGGTGTTCGAGTAATCAAAAATGTGTCCAGAGTGTTCCAACAAGTTGCTCCAGAAATCTCCAAAAATCACGATGTTATCGAACTGTTTTCGATGTCATCGAGCAGGTCTTCGAGTAATCAAATAGGGCTTTGATGTCATTGAAAACTGTATTCAATTTGTTCAGCAACCAACTTGATTTTTATGTATTTTTTCGATGTCATCGAACACTGGCTTCGATGTCATCGAACAGTGGTTGATGACATAGACAGTATAAATTTCTACATTTTGCACTTTCAACTTCCTTCCTTCTTCACTTGGTTTCCTTGGATATTAGGGTCTTAAAATCTTCAATCTTAATCTCCTAAGATTCATCCATTGCCTTGGTGATTCTTGAGCATCAAATCCATGCTTTTAACATTCTTTTCAATCTAAACTCTCAAATTCACCTCGCAATGCAAACATGTATAAAATATACCAATTAAGCATTATCATATTCATAAAATGGAAGAGTATAGTTTAGACTCATGAGTAGTTGGAGCAATCACAGTTTTTTAGACTCTTAAGTAGTTGAAGTTGAGGGTCTTATACAAATGGTCTCTGTAACTCTCAGGAATTCACTGAACCACTGCAGCCGAGGAGTTCACAAACCGTGATCCATTAGAGGGGCCCAGTGAAGCTACTGGGGTAGTGAACTCGGTGGGTTTTACGAGCAAGTTTCGCTGCAGTAACTCTCTAGAGTTCACGGGGCGCACAAGGCTACCTGTTTAGATACCAAATCAAAGGTCGTTAATCCATCGATGTGGGGGTGGCTTATATAGAGGTCGACCCTTCCTCATAAGTTTCTATTAAAATCAAGCCAAGAAACTGGGGGGTCTTACGCATGATTGGCCTATCTATGTACAAGCCAAAGAACGCACGTTGTGGCTCACTTTTTCTTCGCTTGCAAGGTCTGACACATTCATGAGAGGGCATTTTCTCTCACCTTCCCTCATGGCGCTGTCAGAAGCTAAACTGATGGCATTGGTCTCACGAGTGGTTGGCCTCATGGGCACTCTTCGTTGACTGCATGGGTCTAAGCATGTAATTGCCTTTACAAGCTTTTTAGGGCCATTGGCTTTTTATTAATGCTCATATAATGTTTGACAAGATTTTTTTTAACACACGCACACACAACCTACACACTCATGCCTTAGTGCGATTTCACCACCTATGGATACTTGAACCCTTGACCGGGTGTTGAAACTCCTAAGAGTCTACCACCGGAGTAGGAGTAAGGATCTTATAATGTTTGACAAGTTGCGATATGATAGGTCTCATGCGTGGTTGGCCTTTGTGGGCGCTCTCTGCTGCCATAAATGATATATCACTATCGCTGATAATGCAAGGCATATGTATAGTTGGCCTCATGGGTGCTCTCCGCTGCCGTAAATGATGAATGATAGCATTTGTGTCAAGCCCCAAATTCAGAATTGGGCTCACAAAATTTTCGATCGCCGAATCCGACGCTGACAGCCTCCGTAGTATCCCATTCTCGGCTCCCGACACCCATATGTCAGATTCCGATCCTGGGGTCCTACAAGGATGATTTTCAGTGTGAATTTTTTTTGAACGATTAATCTGTTTAGGCAGTTACACATTTTGTACATGGCATCAACGCATATCGAAGAGACAAACCCGTTTGATATAACACACATAATAGGGTGCACCAGCTTAAGAGTAATGAAGGAAACAATAACAACTCCAACAACTCTTGCATGCATCCTGAAAAAGTGTTAGTCATCTATATGAGCAAACCACAGCTCATGAGTCTACTGCGTGCCGAGAGTAAAACACGGCTTATCAGGGCACTCCCGTAAAGACATCCAAAATAACCATAGGCATATTATCAACGGAGCATATTATCATATATGAACAGGTTGTCAATTAAGTATGTCATATAACTACACAGGTTATTATGAACATGACATTAATAATAGGCATGTCACTCAACAAGCAACCATGAATCAATAAAATAGCTAATCATTATGAATAAGATAATCAAATTCCATTTTCTACTATATGGCATACGATGAAAAGGCAATACAAGAGTGGGCATGTGAAATTATAATAAGTCAAATGTCATATGCTGAGGGTGCAATGCAATATGTAATTCTTGACGAGTCCACGAATATCATCAGCCTTATTCAAGTCATGTAATGCAGAAACATAATAACCTAAATGTCATATACCGAGGGTGTAATGTAACATGCAATGCAAGGGAATGACGAAGCCGGAGTGTGTAGTCGGGATGATAGTACGTGGTATCGCAAGCTGGGGGTTCATCACAAGGGACTTCTATCCAAACCAGTCTCATACCTAAATTTGGATAACCAAACTCAATGTAGTAAACTCCTGATCTTAAGTTGGTCGCGCACCCCAACCGAAATCATGGCCAATGTGAAGGAACGTATAATGATTTAGTTGCATGCCACCAGCTCGAGTGGATAGTGAATGAATGAATGAATCAATCAAATGTTGAACATGCAACTCCCACTTAGTAAGTCTACATATCAGTACAACTCATCTCTGGGATCATCACCGGGGTCTAGTACAATGCTGTCAGCCATACTAAGGCTATACAGTGCAAGGCTTACGTGGCTAGTGTCATATGCAAGATGCAATCACAACTCATGCCAGTCCTCATCTGAATCCTCATATCAGTATAGTTCCAGTCTGGACAATCACCGGGGTCTAATACATTATACATTGCATTGCCGCCCTACACTGGACGCACAACCGTGTACGCGGAAGAGACCTCACTATCCGTTTGGCTAATAGTCAACCAATATCTATCTAGCACGTCAATAACAGACTCATTTACGAGCTGGTCATACTCAGCCTAGTAATCGCCCCCTACCCTCGGCCTGGTAAGGCCACACCCCCTTCCAACAGACCACGACACAAATGGAAGACGCGACCTTCTAGTATTCGGCCCTCTTGCGCTCATGCATTCATTCAGTCTAGGCATTGGAGCATCTTTCAATACCGTATTATTTAAGAACTTTTACCCAGGGACATCCTTCGCGCCCCATGTAAAAAGAAAATTTTTGGTGTCCAATCCTGCCATCCACGATATGCCTGTGGAGGTTATGGCCCTGATATCGCTAGGGCGTACAGCAATCACAACACACAATACAAGATGCATGAGTCACACAATCCAGTCATGCATCAATCCGGTGCATACAATGCGCTCATGCAGGACAACTTCGCCTATCAGGGAGTCGCATAAATAACCTACCCAATGGCATATGCAATGGTCAATCACATCTCATAACAAATATGTAGATGATGCATATGGGCATGTATCATGATGTTATTTTATCACATACTCATAATTGGTATCAATAACCGGCCTATATACAAAGCGGGGTCCATATATGGACAGCCGATCTAAACCATAATATAAAGATCAGCCATCGACTGTGGATATACCAAAATCGACAACACGGATCCCTCCATTTACGGCGATGATGAACTCTCCTCAAATCAAGGTTGGGCTTAGGTGGCCTACCTATAATCCTAAGGATCTGGAAAGGGTTCCTTCTCCATACTATTATATAGCCCACTAGATGCCCTAGGGGACCCAAATAAGTCCTAAATGGACTCCAAGATAAAAAGAAAATAGTCCTATAAGGAACCAATGAGGGCTCAACATCTTGGGTTATCCCAATACGAATAGATGGGTCATGCACATATCAATGGGGCCCAATGATTAGAGTCAACCCACTTAGAGAAGAATGAGAATGGGCTTAACAAAGGCCTAAGGAAAGGTCACAATATGGACATTTAACCATCATTGCCCATCAATGTGGACATTTAACCAACATTGCTCCCAAGGAGTGGGCCCCATAGAGCCTAACATATAGTGGGGCTCATGGCCTCACACCAGGGCCTCATACACAACATAATGGGCCTCACACAACGGCCTAATGAAACAACCCATAACCCTCAAATGGCTGGGAATAAAATGGACTTCTCTCATGTTATGCCATACATCATTATGACCTCACCACATGGGCCTCTCATATACCACAGTGGGCCTGATCATATGAGCCTCTCAAACATTACAATGGGCCGCACATATGGGCCACACAAACATCATATTGAGCCGCACATATAGGCCACACAAACATCATATTGAGCCGCACATATAGGCCACACAAACATCATATTGGGCCTCACCATGTGGGCCACACAAATATCATATATTTATCATCATCCATACATCAAGCAAAATATAGTTATCTTGTCCACAATATCATCACAACAATCAATACGTGCATTATTATCACTTGGATATTAAGCATGGTGGTCAATTAGCACGTTTTGTCATCATGCATATAAATATATAATATCATTTCATTACCATGAGGATCATTTTCACTTCACGATTAACATAAGAAATGTCATAAGTAACACAAATAATTACTCGTCCATCATCAATACATATGCCATAATTCACCATCCATTAAATCATATCTATCATTTCAACCAACAACTCATAATCATCATTATCACATTACCTTACATGCATTATCATCTCACCCATCACTAGGTGCCCCCTACCTAATGTGACTCCCATATTGGACTTGAACTACATGCAAGGCATGGGGTCGTATAGGTCAAGTGTGAGTCCCACTTGGTGAATCAATAAGCCAACCCAAGGGCATAAATGTCCAACTACAACGCTTTCAATGGTGTGGATCTAATTCCATATCTAAGTGGGTGCCACACATTCCACCAACTAGAAATAATGCACAATCTCAAACATAAAGGATAACATGATAACATCTTTTATATCATATATCATATTGGGCCCACTAGCCACTTACACAACAAATCAAGAAAAAACCCAATAATATCTGAGAGTTATTTTTTTTTCAGAGTTTAGATGCTACATAAAATGCTTTGGGAAGGTGGTGGACCATACTAACATGGCCCTACATAAATTTTACATCAAACAGATTTTTGCACAAATGTTGGTTTCTGGACATCTTCAATTCAGACTTATGATCATGTGGGACCCACATATAGGGAAAGGAAGGGTCCATCTGGTAGCTCTATGTATGGGCTCTAAGAGGTATAAGGCGGGCCTCATTGGTTGGGTCTATACAATTTACGATGCTGGCCCAAACATAGGTACTTGGAGAAATTGTCCAGGAAATATAGTACAGAATTAGTTCTGGCCCAATTTTGAGTATGTCCCATGATCATAAGGGGCCACCTTTCAGTGTGCCGTCTGGCGCCTTTGGTGGTATTATATATGTACTTTAAAAGTATAAGCTGAGACCAACTGGTTACGTACACATAATATTTGGTATAAGGCCAAACATAGGTACTTTAATTTTCTGCACATAATTTTCTGCACAACCATGCCTGGCCACATTTTGGGATCCATGCCCCGATCATGTGTGGTCTGATTTAGCCCAAGTAAAATATTATTTATCTATTCATTGGTATAGGTTAAAGGCTCCAAGTAGTGTCCTACTCATATCTCCAGCATGTGGTCCACTACAAAGGCCCAAAGTTGGTACAAAACACAAATAAGCACACAATTTTCAGCAATGGGGTCTTTCACAACTTATGGCTCAATTTTCAAACACTCAAGGATCATTCCTAACAAAAAGATGGGACATCCCATCTCACTTATATAAGTACTAAACATCCCCGAAAGTGGGACCCTTAACTATAGAGTATGGGGCCCACTACAAGGTGTTAAAGAGGCTTACATGCAATACAATTAGGTACTTAGAAAAGTTTAGCAAACAGAAAATGCAAAGGAAATAAAATAGATTAAATGGCAAGTGGGGCCCACATGCTAGCAAAGTATAGATAAGGACACATAACAATGTACATGGGTTTCTAGATTGGATGAACTAATAAAATGTATAAATCACAAGTGATCCTACACCCCAGTAGTTCAATAAGAGAATGAATGTTATGTATAACATATATCCAACATACACATCAAGTAACACATGAAATGTATTGATCAAATGTCTATAATCAGATTCTCTGTTGGAAAATCCAAGCCAATGAATGGTTTGGGAATACATCATTCTGGCCGTAAATAGGTTTCTAACCATACAGAGCCTTGGATCCATCTGGACCATACAAAACAAATTTAAAGTTTATCCATATGGAAGTATCTATCGGTCCAGAATTTTTTAAATTTTATCATGAAAGAATCTGACCATAGGGACCATACATATGATTTTTTATATCTTAAGTAAGTTAAGAACAAATATCAAATACATCTGACCGTTGAAATCACGGATATGGCCCACACAAGAATAGTCATAACAAGCTCCTAAATACATATTCTGTATAATGCCAAGATCTCAGCCGTCCGAACTCTGATTGAGGCTTATTATGTACCGTTGAAAAACTAGTTCGATTTTCTACGAATCCAATAGAACATATATTTTTAATACATTCAATAAAGGAATTAAAAATGGGTCTTTTTTTAGCAAATCGGAATCCTGTATGTGCTACTGGACAGCAACCAAGTAAACTTGATGCTACGGATAATTGGACCGTTGGATGGATACAAAATTTTGCCCAGAGTTAAATAATATTGTGGTTTATAATACTCAAAAGTTTCAACTCCGATCTTATCAAGATTATTTTTTATGATTTTTAGAACTTGCTGTCTAGAAACAAAAACAGGATTACATGGGAATGGTGTGGACATGATGTTCATCATAGTAGACCATACTGACATGGGCCACCTTGCTGACCACCATAGCCATAAATACATGCACACAAGAACTCCACACCAGTGAGGCCCACACATATCAAGAAAATAAAAAGGAGGAAGAAAGAGGAGGATGAGGAGGATAGGAGGAGGGGTGTAGACTCACCTCAATGGATGGATGGATGGTTGGATGATGATGTAAGGTCCACTCCCTGTAGGATTGATGGTGGGCCACACTTTGGTCCCACTCTCTCTCACTCTCTCTTGAAATCTCATAATTTTTCTAAGTATAGAAAAAGAATAAGTGCAAGAGAGCTCCTACTCTTATATAGGGAATTGAGGATTGAGGTGGCAAGATGATGTGGCAAGTTTATGGGATCTTATTGGTGCTAAAAGTAAGGTGGAAGGTGGTGTATGGCATGAGTAGTGGATAGATGAGGTGGATGGTGCTAAGAATGCATCGGCCAAGGTGGAAGAAATCTAGATATGCATTGGCTAATGGATGGATAAGGGTTATGGGTTGTAGGTGATGCATGGTGGATGATGAAGTGGAGTATTGCAATTGGTTGTTTAAAGTGATGTGGCACAAATTAAGATATGCATTGGATGCATGTATAGGATGAGGTGGACATGAGCCATGATTAGTTTCTGAGGCGTGAGAAGATAGTTAATGATGGATTTGGAGAGAGAATCTAATTTTGCCTTATACTGCTTGTCTCATATGTGTTATCTCATATTTTTTGTCGTGTAGCAATTGTCCTATTGTGTGGTAATTTTCATGTTCTAAAAGTGGGCTTTAGGCCCACATGGGCCTAATTCCAATGGGTCTAACATGATAAAGGTTGCTTGTGTTACTGGATCCATAATTTGGGCTGTACATTTGATGGGTCGTATCTTAACTGAGTGTCGGATTGACACACAATTTTCACCATTGCAACCGCAACAACGACGCGGTCCACATGATAAAGGCCTCAAGATCATCCAAAACAAATCACCTGGGTGAGTTTTCTAGGTGCATTAGGGAGCAGTGTGTGTCTATCAACGGTGCGAGTTGGGACACAGGTGCATAAGCGGCGTTACAAAATACCAGGATCCCACAATTTGTAATTAAAGCAATGTATCAACTTGACAATAATATCAATTTGGCGATGATTGACGATAATAAATTGTTGATTCAGGAAGGCTTTCCTTCAAAGAATGGTAGTATGCTTGAGAATTTATCTTTTCATTCATATATGGAGAAGAATTACATGGCTGACTTGCCGCCTGTTAAGGCTTTATCATCATTCTATATGTCTTGCCCCCTTATGATTAGAATAGATTTTTCTGATAATCTTTGCAATCAAAACCTTATTAATCTTCAAGGATGATATTTTTTAATAAAGTGAGCATTGAAAGGTATTCCAATACCTTATCCATTCTGATCTATAACTCGATAAATCACATTCGAGTATATTTCAGTTATTACATATGATCCGTCCTATAAATTTATATGGTCATAGCGGATACTTGTCATATAATTATATTTAGGATAAGAAAATCGGAAAAATAATCTAGAAATCGAAGCAGTCAGCTATTCATCTATTGAGGTTCAAATTTAAATTTGAATAAGCAATGGTCGAATTGTTTTAACCCTTCATTTCTTTTGCACAAGTTGGGCCACATGAATAACTGAAGAGGCCGATTTTGGATCCATACAATCTTCATGGCGTGGGTTACATGATGAAAGGCTTAGATCTCACACATTGCCGTCATTTTCAACACGTGTGAGTGACACACCCAGATCCATAGCTCAACTGGCAGACTGAGTGGAGATACCTCGTTTCAACACTTGAGGTCTTGGTATCGATCCCTAGTGGGGGTGGCTAACATGGAGTGTGTGTGCTGTTGTATTTTGTTTTAAAATAAATATTAAAATTTTGGTTTTCAAATTTTTGGTTTCTCTCCACATTTAAAAAGTTATAGTGCTTTTGAGTTATGGGTTTTGTCTCACATCGGATTTGACAAAGAAAACTATCTTGTATATAAGATAGTCTTTTTGCCTTGGGCTTAAGCCACATTCAAGGGGCATGTGAATTTGGTCCTGTGGGGGGGCTATGCCAATAGCTCTAATATATATCATTGACCACACACGTGCACGCGCGCTGAGCCGAGCCGTATTATGCTGAGCCAGGACAGGCTAGGCATGGGCGCAGGTGCGGGTGTGGTGTGAGTATGAGTGTACTCGCGTGGGTGTGTGTGTGTGTGTATGGGTACTCGTGGGACTTTATTTGCTAAAGTATATTCGCACTTGCACCTTTTCGTTTTAAACCAGAGAGATAACCACTTTGGAGTCTATATAAAGACTACCGATTCCAGTTTCAAAAATATGAAAATATTATCTCTCTTATAAAACTCTCTCTGATACGGTTTTAAGAATTTTACTAAGTTCATCGCTGAATCAACTCAACACTTTCGGGTTAAACTGCAAGTGGTTTAAGCCCGTGTACAATGAGTGCACTGCTAGGACCGGGTCATAGTCATTGTATCCTAGAGGTTGATTGCTCTGAAAACCTGTTGCACTTGGGCGCTGTCCAAGGGGAGCAAATTCGATTTTAAGTCAAGTAACTCAGTCACGCCTCGACTCAATTCAATAAGTGCTCTTTTTCAAAAATTTTATTTTCTTTTTGGTTCTCGAGTACTAACAAGCTAACCCAAAAAAAAAAAAAAAAAACACGTGTGAGTGACGAATATCGGAAATGTGCACTCGCGCGAATGCAGTACCAGGTACTTGTCAGCACACAGGAAGGAGGAATTATCTGCCCGCACGAGCCCAGGATGCTTTCTGCATAGTATACCCGGGTTTTCAAACTTGATATGTGGGTCCATATTTCGCTAATCCAGACCATTGGTGTGTGGCATCCCACCATGGATGGACCATTCACCAAATATTCAAATTGGAAGATCCGATGCAGCATTCTTCAGACCTTTCTCATCCGAACATTGCTCTGCTTCTCTTCTTAACCATCTATTTGTAAGCCACCGCTCGAAAACCAACGGTTCTTCCATGGAGCGGCCATGATACATCAGAGTAGGAGGCAACAGGCCAACGGTTTAGGTCACCGCTACGTGGGCCCCACTTGCAAAAAATTAAAAAACCCACGTACATAATGGGAGCCTCGGGATGCGAAAAATGTTCGGGAAGAATGATCACGTACATTAGGATGTATGGTACTACCATACGTTTGATCTTTGACGAGAACACGTGGTGTTTGAGTACCATCCAATCCGTCCATTAAGTGAGTCCCCACATTTTAGTACTGAATATTAAAATCCGTCCTGATTCATAGCTCATGTGGACCACTCCAAAGGGAACAATGGAAGACATTGAGAGGGAGACGCGCACCATGGAAACTTCCAGATGGAATGTTGTGCCCACCTTGATGTGTCTATGCCATCCAACCCAGTAATCAGGTGTGCCCCACCTGGATGAAAGGGCGCCCCAAGACCGGCCATTCCAAAAATATGAAAAAATATGAATGTTGTCAGATAAGTCCCAGGTGGGCCACACATGGGTTGTTTGGTGTGTTGGTTGATTATGGTCATCGAAACTCATGCACACAGACAAGGTAAACTTGGCAAACGTATAAATCAATCCAAACCGTTGGAATTGTGGATGACCACTTTTCTTCCCTTTATATGAACATCATAGCTTTTAATTTTTTTTCGACAGAAAAGAACGTTTGAAATGGAAGAAAATTAACGTTCCAACTTAGAGCAACAAGTATACACTAATTGGATTTCATAATCTAATTGATCTGATTTTGGGATGTGGCCCATCTGCGACTTGGATGGTTTGGATTGAAATAGAAGCGCGTCAATGCATGGGATGGATGGATGGATGGTGTTACCCTGCCATAGCCAGGGAGCACCACCTCCTCTAGTGGCATATGTATACAGCTTACGCTTGCTAAAGTGGGACATGCTTGCTAGATCTAGACCGTTCATCAAGTGAGACCCACCGAGTAAATTATCTGACCCAAAACTCAAGCTGGTCAGTTCAGCAGGTAGGCCGCAGGAATGCATTTAACGATCAGTACATCTTGACCGTCTTTTTCTACATACACCTTCTAAAATGATAGACGGTCCAAATCTCATGCATGTGGTGCGAGTTAAAGAATTACCTGGCGACGAGCTGATTGGTCCACGTAAGCAAGCAACCCGAGTGGGCCAGCGAGGTTGCACTGGGTCTGGGGTACTCTTTTATTTATTTATTTATTATTTTTATCAACTTTCGTAGTGGGGCCCTTTTACTAATTTAGTAAGGGATTGGCAGAGCAGCACACGGCTGCACGTGAGCAGTATCTGCAAGTCGGACAGGATTGCAGTCCTATCCACAGCGGACGGCCAGATCTGGACACGGATTCGGCGGATGGGGAAGCCACTGATGTTGGTGTATCCGTGACTGTGGGCCTGACTGAGATGTATTTGGTTTATATCCACACCGTCCATCCGTTTTACCCGCTCATTTTACGGCATGAGCCCAGAAATGAAGCAGATCCAAACCATAGGTGGACCAAACCACTGGAAGAAGTGGTGATTGAACTTCTACCATTAAAATTTCGTCAGGGCCACAAAATTTTTGGATCAAGATGATATTTTTGCTTTCCTTTCACCCGGATTTGTGACCTTATCAGGTTGGATGAAAAATAAACATTAAGGTGGGTCCTGGGAAGCTTTTAACGGTGGGCATTCAATCACCACTGTTTCCTGTGGTGTGTTCCACCTAAGATTTGGATATGCTTCATTTTTGGGCTTACGCCTAAAATGAACTGGAAAAACAGATGCACGGCGTGGATGTAAAACAAATACATCACGCTGGGTCTCACATTCATAAATCCACCGACCTGAGTGGTTTTCTAGGTCCACCGTCCACTGTTGAATACTAGCCCCGATCCATCGAAGTCGACCTTGATCGTGGGGCCTCCTTATGTATGTGTTGTATATACATGCTGTCCATCTATTTTACCAGCTTATTTTAAAAGACGGTCCCAAAAATAAAATTGATATAAATCTCAAGTGTACCACACATTGGGGATTGAATGCTCACCGCCGAAAGCTGTTTGTGTTTTTCCTTCGCCTAGGTCCGTGTCCTCAATCCAACCTAACCTGCTTTCTTAATGAGTCCAAGAAATGGGACAGTGGACCCAGCTTAAACGGTTTAGATCCATAGGATATGGCGATTAAAGTGTTTGCACTTCAAATTTGCATTCAAATCCTATGGCGCAAATGTACTCAGTTATCGCCTCACCCCCTTTTGCTACTCTTGAACACCTTCATAGGAAGAGGATAAAGGAGACCATGGCTAATGCAGAGGACCCTCCAATGCCAAAGTCAGGCCTAGAATCTGTGTCTAATTTTATAAAGGGTTTAGGGGTGAGAATGTGTGCATACCTTTCACTTTCAAGCATCTCTTATTTATAGAAGAGATATTATCTCATTGTTTCGGGATCCTTCCTTGATATGTAGGAGATTCATCGTTATCCAGATCTCCTAGATCTTCTGGATTGGACGTTATCTTCCGGAGATCTAGGAAGAAATATCTTCAAAATTTAGCCAAGCCAATATGTGGTGAGTATTGGCATTGCTCAGTTCGACAGATCCAGATTCACTTCCCCTGATCATCGACTGATTCTGAAGAGCTTGTGCTGACCAATTTATGCGATGGCCACATTATGGTCGACTGATGGTGCCCAACCTTTAATCAGCTATCGGATGAAGTACAATCGTCTCGTAATTGACCTATCGCTGGCTGATGGCTGACTTATAGCCGACCTAGATACTAGGTCGGACTCGGGTCGAGCCAAGGTACGATCGGTCTGTATCCGACCTATAACCGACTTATGGATTAAGTTGGTATTATCCAGCCTCTGTGGGGTCTTTTGGCTATCTTTAAAGGTGCATTGGCCTCCTTAGAGGTTTTGCCTTTTGGCTCTCTAGACATGTGGGCCTCAGTTAGACTCGGTGCCTAAGGGATCCGGGACATGTCAGTGGAATTGGTCCATTCCATAAGCTGATTAATCGACTTGTCGGATTTTTCCCCCAACAGGCCTTATTGCGGATTGGGTTTTGAGGGTTGGTTAGGTTGTTATATTAATGGGGTTCAAGCTCACAAGTAATCTCTTTTGGTTCAATGTAAGTGCACTGTTGATATCTACACATAGAGCTGGGCATCGGTCCGGATCAGATCGGATTGAGTCCAACTTGATCCGATACGAAATCTCAGAGGCCTAATCCGAACTCGATCCGATCCGAAACCAAGTCTGGGTCACCTGACTCGGACCGATTCGATGTATGGTTGGCCTGACCCGAACCGAGTCCGACTCGGTTAGGGAAATCGAGTCGGATCGGGTTGGGTATAATTCGGATCGTATGAATTTAATCAAACTGTTTCATATGGTGTGGTCCACTTTAGCCTTCAATATATTGCCTTTTTGTGCTCAAGGCCTAAAATAATATGTCAAAATGGATGAACGGTTTAGATAAAACATATGCATCAAGGTGGGCCCCATATGGCTCTGAATGAACTGTCAGTCTAACCGTATCCTATGTGAACTGAAAGTGCAGTGTTACGTGCTTTTCACGCAATTGCACATATTAACGTTAGTAAGTTCTGTGGGTCTGATCATGGGGTATGTGTTATATCCAAACCGTCCATCCATTTGGCGAGCTCGTCTTAAGGCTTGAGATGAAAAATAAGACAAATCTAACTATCAAGTGGACCACACAAATTATTTAACGATGAAAATCATTCTCTGTTGCTATTTGTGGTGTGGTCCAGATGATCTTTGGATATTATTCATTTTTTGGATAATGCTCTATAATGACCTCTAAAAATATATGAACGGTGTAGATATAATAAAAACATCACTGTGGGGCCCATATAACTTTGATCTCATTTGAGTCGTTCGTACAAATCGGAGCTCGAGGCGCATACGCGCTAGTCTTCGTAGGACATGTATCACAACAGGTTGTTCACCTGTTCTGTTCATACAACTCGGAGCTCGAGGCGCGTACGCGCGTAGGACACAAATCTACACCATCTGTCACAGTTTCGTGGGCCCCACCATTATGTATGTACTGTATCCACACCATTCATCCATGTGGAGAGATCATTTTACGGCAATACCCAAAGAATGAGTTAAATCCAAAGCTCCAGTAGACCCCAGCATAAAAAACAGTGGGGAAGTGACGCCCACCATTAGAAACTTAGCTCATGCCCTAAAATGATATCTCCCTCCTTCTTTGGCTCATGCCCTACAATGATATCTCAAAATGGATGGACGGTGTGGATGCAACACATACATTATAGTGGGGCCCACAGAACTTGGTGACGTCACTTCATACTCATACTCAACATGACAGTATCTAATCCGCGTTGCGTGAGATACAAGAAATCAATAGCTTGGCATGGTGAATGCATGTGGGCCCATTGTGAATGCATGTGGTTGATCCACACCATCTATTCGTTTTTCCATATGATTTTAGGGGTTGAACCTAAAATTTATGCTTATCCAAAGCTTAAGTGGACTATACCATCGGAAAAAGAAGTATTGATTTCCACCATTTAAAATTTTATGCATATCCAAAACTTCATACTACATAGCCATCTAAAACTTCATACTACATAACCGGATTAGATCGGATCTGATCGAATCGGACCCAATCAGATCGGATCAGTCCAGATTGGTATTGGTCCAAACTCGATTCGAAAAGTTTTCGGATCTGGGTTGCCCTATTCGAAACACACTGATCCAAGCCATCGGATCGGTTCAGATTGGGTCGGATCAGGTCAAGATTATCCAATTCTATTTACACACCCAAAATATTCTTTAGATGTAATCACTCATATTTCTAGAGGTCTCTTCATTTACCAAGTTATGTCAAATACAAGTAATGGCCTAACAGACACCCATATCCATATCTCAAGTGGTAGACTGAGTGAAAGATACCTCGTTTCAACGCTGAGGTCTTAGTACCGATTCCCTGGAGGGGTGGCTAAAGTGTAAACTGACCGTGGGTGTACTAACAAGCTAACAAGAAAAAAAAAAAAAAAGTAATGGCCTAAGGGCCCTTACCCATTTCTGAAAATGATGAAATACGCCTAAGAAGTTGCCATATCCGTGCATATATTGATAGAAGAACAGGCCAAATCACTGCACACCATCTTAGATCGGTCCATATTGTCATTCACCTACTCTTAAACGGTCTAGATTGCTGTCCACCATCTTCGTATGGTCCAGATCGTTAGATAGTTGTCCACGTATTTTTGAACAATTCTAATAAATATCCATCTAACCACCTAATGTTGACCACACGATCACTATCTATCATCTCGGAAAATGTTCATATTGTTGTCCATGTACTTCTGAACGGTTTTGGATTGCTATCCACGGGTAAAGATCCATTAGAGCATTTTCTTAATTTTTTAAAAATGACTAATGTCAATCACTTAGATTTGACAAAATAATAATAATAATAATAATAACAATAATAATAAATACAAAAGGTCTCCTTAAAATGTGGACGGTTACATCTGAAGAAAAGCTCATGGATGATTTTGTCTAATTATATCCATGAAGAAGGTATCCTTTCACGAAAATCCCTCAAAAGGAAGCAGGAGGTTTGCTATAAGAGTAAAACTTTGGTACTCTTGTACAGCGTGATGGATGATACACAGGCACTTAAAAAATACTTAAAATTTCACACGTGGAATATAAATAATGAAAATTAAATTGTCCAAAAATGGTCCCAGTTTAGATGTATCGTGAACTAAAAATTATGCTTATCTGATTTTCTGTCCATTCGATTCGTAGACATTGATTGGACGGTTAAAATAGAACATCCAATGTTTACGAAATCAGAGGTTAAGATGGTTCGACAGATCTGATTTTGGGACTGTTTTATCCATTGGAAGAAGCCCAATATTTTATTTAGCCCCTTTAATAAAATTTCGTTTATGACTCCCGTGCAATTTTTTAGTGCCTGCGTATGAAGTGTTATTTACAGCCAGAGTATCAAATAACTCTACGGAAAATTTTCATGTGGGAACTGCGCCGTTGGCTTTGGCGTCGTATTGTAACGATCCAAACCACTGATGTGAAGGTCAATGTTCAAAGTAAAAGATTTAAACCGTCAGATGCTTGAAATATTCCCAATATAGAAATCCAATAAAGTGTATTACTTTTAGGACGCGGATTAGGCGGTGTTGCCAACACCACCCCCATTGGTGGTGTGGTACTGTGTTGGGCACTGTGGGGCCTACTGTGATGTATGTATTCTATATCCAGGCCGTCCATCCGTCTTTATATCTCATTTTAGGGCATAATCCAAAAATAGAAGCAGATCCAAAGCTTAAGTGGACCACACCACAGGAAACAGTGGATACATGGCACCCACCGTTGAAACCTTCCTAGGGCCCACCGTAATCTTTATTTTCCATCCAACCTGTTGATAAGGTCACACAGTCCTTGGTGAAGGGAAAACACAAATATCAGCTTAATCCAAAACTTTTGTGACCCCAAGAAGTTTTTAATGGTGGGAATTCAATCACCACTTTTTCTTGTAGTGTGGTTTACTTGAGATTAAGATCTAAATAATTTTTTAATTTAATTCCATAAAATAATATGAAAAAACTGATGGACGGCGTGGATATAAAATACATACATCAATATGGGCCCCACAGCGCCCAACACATCACAACAGCACTTGTGGGGGTGGTGATCCGCGTCCGTTATTTTAGAGCTGAAAGTAGGGTGAAAAAATGGGTGCATTCAGCCATGAAAGTGGGTATAGATGGTGGGGTCCACCCTACAGATTATGCAACAAACATTGGAATCCTATAAAAGATGGGCCCCAAAAGCTTCTACCTTTTTCAAATAAAGGTATCCGCGCGACTGCACTTTGCTCGTGACATCCGTTTCATTTTGTCTCTCTCTCTCAAAGGAAAACGAATTGCATGTGCTCGAGTGTACTCTCAAAGTGCTCTCACCTCACACATGAGAACTAGGCACATATGTGCGAGATCAGAGCCACTCGTCAAGCGATCCACATAACTTAGATGCTTTATTTTAAAAACCAGGCCGATTTGATGATAGGCTGGGCCAGACCTGTACATAAAAATTCTGAATGGTTGGTTAGATGTGCGCCCCACCTGATGATCATTTTTACCTGATTTTGGATGGATGGGATCTAATCCACAAGAATCTGGTCTGATCTTGCGGAAGAATTACTCAATTTTCATGTGTGAGGCAAGTGCACTGAGCTGAGTGCGAGTAGCATTTCTTCTCTCATCACCTTAAAAGCCCACACCCTCTCCTTCAGCCCATCAAACAAAGCCCATCCATGGAGAAGACCTTACTCTTCTCTCTCTTTCTCTGGATCTTGGTTGCATCTGGATCGTCGATCGATGTCCCGGCGATCTTCATATTCGGAGATTCGATCTTCGACGCTGGGAATAACCATTTCAATAAAAACTGCACCATCCAGGCAGATTTTCCACCGTACGGTCAAAGCTTCTTCCGTCACCCAACGGGACGGTTCACGAATGGGAGAACGGTCGCTGATTTCGTCTGTGAGTCGTAGATTTCTCCAACCCCATGTCGATCCGACGATCATGAAGGATACATTGTTTGGCCAATCCATGCTGATGAAATGACTGCTTGGGCAGGCGATCTGAACTGTTCATCTGATGGGCCAGAACTAGATGGAAAATGTACAAGTATTAGTGTTGCAATTGGGCTATTTAACATTAATTGGCCCAGTTCCTCAGCTCATGGGCACGGGTGTACAGGAACCAAGCTAGCTTGGTCAACTCGCTCGACTTGGCTCGAAAAAAGCTCGATTCGGCTCGGTTCGAAACTGAGTTCGATCCGAGTCGAGCTGGTTTTTAGAGTTCAAAACGAGCTGAGTTTGAGCTAGGCAAAGCTCAACTCGACCCAGTTCGATATATAGCTCGAACTCGGCTCAACTTGGTCAGGCAATATAAAAATAAAAACAAAAACCTAAATCTCTACTTTACCCTTTTTCTTTTGTTTAAAAATAACCCCGCTCGCCCGACCAGCGACCCTACAGCCTCTCTTTCTGCTCGTCGTGCTCGACCAGCGATCTTAGGGCCTAGCCTCTCTCTCTCTCTCTCTCTCTCTCTCTCTCTCTCTCTCTCTCTACTCGAGCTCAAGCTCGGCTCGAACTGGTCCGATCTGTTGACCAAGCCTAGTCGAGCTGGACATGGTGGCTCAGTCACCGAGCCAAGCCGAACACGAGCTGGGTGTGTCTGCTGACTGAGCCGAGCCGAACACGAGCTAGGTGTGTCTGTTGACCGAGCCGAGTCGAGCTGATTGAGGCCAGCTCAACTCAGTTCGACCCAATGTACACCCCTACTCATGGGTCAGGCTGGGTCCATCGAGCCCAGCCCAGCCCAACCTAATGGAACCCTGATCACATCAATTATACATCCCTAGCCATCCTATTTATGACCCTCAGGTAATTGAAAAAAGAAAAAAGTCCCCACCCATGTTAGTTGGAAAAATTGGATGGTTAGGATTGTTGGATCGGCTAAGATCGTCCCATGAGTATAGATGAACTCTTTGGAGTTTTTATTAACCGTACATGTAGGACACTTGGCAATGGGCCCTCAAGCACAACGAGGAAAAAATCTTTTTTAAAAAAAATAAATTATTTAAGTACACTTACATTTGTTTCTTATTGTATATGTTGATGATATTGTTATGGATGAAATGAATGCAGGCGAGATGATAGGCATCGATCTGCAAAAGCCATACTTGGAAGCGGAGATGCAAGTAAGGAACAGGAGCCGTAAGGATTATCCGGCGAACGGGATGAATTTCGCGAGTGCTGGGAGTGGTGTTATGAAGGAAACGAACGCAGATTCGGTAAGCAAAACAATGCCCGTTTTGATGGCGTAAGTAAGCAACATATGCAAATCCTACGGTTGAAGATAGATATTTTTTGAGCCATTTGCACTAATGTTATGATAACATGGACCATCTTTCTCTCACTAGATGTTACCTTCTTGCATGTGCATTTTATAGCTTGGTCTCACACACATGTGCCAATATCGAACATGTGTATAGGATTTGAGCTTTCCATCTAGTTGGAAATTAGAATGATCTTCTGCCTTCAAAAATCCCACCGTTTCATTCCTGAGGTGGCCACAAGTAGGAAGTAAACAGAGTTTAAACAACATTTTAATTTTTGGCCGTCCATTTGATTTGAATTTGTGGCCCACCTGTGTAATGGGCTGATATTTAAGCTAGCAGAGTAGCCCACCTGATGGAAAGCTCATATCTTCATGTGTTCCATATTGGCACATGTGCCTGCGTGTGAATGGCATGAGATCTCACACGCCTGTGAAATTAGAAAAGCTCTACCTATGGTTTTAGGACTGTAATGAGTCTGATGCGACTCATCCGAGTCAACTCAGACTCGGTCAAATCCAACCTGATACAGTGACCCGACTCATGCCTGACTCAGGCAAGTCTTGCCGATTCAGCACTGAATCGATGAGTCATGACTCAATTTAGGCCAAACGAGTCAGGTTGAGTGGTCGGGTCTTTAAACCATTTTGATAATTCCTCATTTTTGGAGGACTTATCTTGTAAACTATAATAGAAAAAATGGCAAAGGTAACTTCTCATATGCGGGCTGGAATCTTGGGCTTCTGACCCAGCCCACCACCAATGGGCTTGTGATGAATAAAAGGCCCACTGGTCCACGTTCTCTGTGTTCTTCTTTGGTGGGCCAACCTTTTGAATGTCTTGGATGTCATACATTGGTGATAGTCTGGAAATAATGTGTTAGTTGGAACATAATTTAGTGGTCCAACTAGCTGCATGTGAACCTCCTCATGTATGAGTGTTTGTGTTGCAGCATTTTGATCTCTTTGAGTCTTTTACAGGGTGTGACCCCCATCCAGACCCAGCTACAACAGTTTGAAGCCCTAGTGAATCAGAACAAGATCGACAAGAAGATCATCGAACGGTCCTTCTTCTTTTTCGAGTCTGGGTCCAACGACATCTTCCAGTATTTCATCCCCTTCTACACCCCGAAACTCGATGCAGATGCCTTCGTCAGCACTATGATCACAGAAGTCGAGCACATGATCCGGTGCATCTACGAACTCGGCGCACGTCGCATTGCTGTGTTTGGATTAGGCCCAGTTGGCTGTGTACCCGCACGGACGCTCTTGGGGGCTCCAATGGACGTGTGTCATGAGGCAATGAACCAAATGGTGATGAAATTCAACTTGGGCTTAGAAAGCCTGATTAAGGATGTGCCCACAAAGCTCCCAGGGGCTGTCGGTGTTTATGGAGCCACGTTCGACATCATCCAACGGTTCCGTGCTTCTCCTAAGGATTATGGTAATACTGTCATTAATTAAGGCTAAACCCAAATATGGCGAGGTACGCAACCCGGCTGGGCCGCCATGCATAACATTTGTGGGCTGATATTTGGATGGTGGCCCAGAGCTGTCCAATTGCAATTAGGCTGGAAGGGGCTAGCTGGACCTGTATATGTCTGGCAAACTACCCGGGCGATGAGCCCGGTGAGGCCCAACTTGGGTAAGCATGGACCCATGTTTCAGGGATCAATCACCCAGTTCACCTATGGACCTTTGGAGTGGGCTAGCCCCACAGTCTTAATTAATACCTATTTGCCTTCATGTTATATTTAGAATTACTCTTTTGACACGACAAACATGGGGCCCATGGTTTAGGGATCAAGGATTCTGACTTGGTGGGGTCCTCAACCTTGCATAGGGCCAAAGATCCAAGGGTTAGGATTTCCAAACTAGGAGATCTTTGGTACACTCATCAGCAGCGTAACCCTGAAATCGACGATCTGGGGCCGTCGCAAATGGGCCCCACATACGTTACCATTAACACTAACTATATACAATCTACAGGCTTCTCTAATACAACTAATGCCTGCTGTGGTGAGGGCACTCTGGGTGGTATGGTACAATGTGGGACTGGAGAATACAAAGTGTGCGGGAATCCCAACGAATTCCTGTTTTGGGATTATTTCCATCCAACGGAGCACGCTTACAAGCTCATCACAAAGGCTTTCTGGGGTGGCAAGCAGCAGCGGATCAGGCCCCTTAATCTCAGGACTCTTGCGAACATCACTGTCTGAAAATCCTTCATCCAACGGTTACAAAAGCACCTCATGCAACTGCTGCAATGAAGAAATGTAGCATCTTTTTGTTGTTTGATTCTTCTTTTCACAAACATTGATAGAAATAATATTAATATTAATATAATACTCAGATTATTTATGGGAATGCTTGTGTGTGTTGCAGTCAAGAATTAATGACTTGTCCGAGTCAGATGCGACTCATCTGAGTCAAGTCGGATTAGAGAATGGCCCAACATTGATGGGTCTTGATAGATCAACGGCTTAGGTTGCTTCAAAGGTGTCCTGCCAGTAACAGTACTATTACTGAGTGAAACAAAACCGCAATCTCTCTGGATGGATCATTTCCATCTTTTACTCTAATTCCCTCTTTGGCACGTGAGTGAGCATGAAGAGATAATGAGAAAGAACACCGTCTTCCTTAACTGCTTCAAATCTTGAATTTACAAAGTAGTTTTTTGAATCCAAAAAAAAAAAAAAACTTAAATAATTTTATTGAATATGTTTAATGTACATCAACTCTCAATTACATTACTAATAAAGAAAAATAAAACCGAAATTCGTAATTACCAAAAATAACAAAAGCCAATCCTAATAAAAATGATCCAAAATAGTAAAACTCATCTAAAACCCTAATTGGTCAAAAAAAGAAAATCTAAATAAAATTTATTTGAGGGGTTCTAACATGATTACAAGTAATTTCTTAAAAATATTGAAATCTAAATCTCTAAAAAAAAATAAAAAAATAAAAATCATTTTTGAACTGAAAGGATATGTTTTCTCATGACACGATAGAGGCCATCTACTTTGTGGGTCAATTGACCCCAGAAGGGCCATTATGATAAACATTGATAGGTCGTGCGTACAGTAACAATACATGGATCAAAAGTTATGGCCGATTTATGATTCACACTTCAAATAGCGATTTCTTCCTATTTGGTTTGAATTTTTTTTCAAACGTGACACACCAAAGCCAGTAAGGTCATGTCACGTAGGATCGGGCTCAAATTTGATGGATTACTCCCACTTCCGTTTGACCTTCTTTTAGTTCAACCATGCTAAAAATGTATATGTGCTCAGGTCCTGCATCAATGACGCAGAGGGTCATAGTGGAGGGTCCTATGCATGGTTTTAAGATGAGAAAGGTTGAGTCGCGTACTCGTCTGAGTCTATGCGGACATGGTGGAACCGATGCAGTTCATCACCACTGACTCAACTGAGTTGGGCTGGTTCACCTAACGCAGGCAAGTTGCGAGTCAAAGTACTAGACGAGTCAATCTGAGTCGCTGAGTCGTTTAGCCATGCTCACATTTGCGCATGATTTGAGCCATCCATCAGGCCAAATGGAAGATTCCATACATCACGAATGCAAGAACTTGACTAGGTTGTCTAAACCAATCTATTCCTTTCACGGATTGGGGACCATCTGATGAGTGGATCTACACATAGGGCCCACTGCATTGTGTGTATGTGATCTAATTGCAGGACCCCTTTCCACTTAACGTTTACCATGAACGGTGTTCAGTCACTTGGATCCATCCGTTCATGTAATGTGTCTATCAATACAAGTGGATTTTATATTGAGGAATTTCAAACGGTCGTTATAAACAAGCGAACCTCCCTTGAGCAAACCGTCACTTTTCCCTCAAAAAATGTCTTATACTCCGTCCTTCACTCCTCCCTCCTAAAACCCAAAACAAATTTTAAAAAATTAATCATAATCCTAAATTTTCAGAAATCAAAATCTTCGCAATTCATTGCAGAAATCCAACACCATCAAAAGGTATATCATTCTTTCATCTTTCCACATTTCTCAAACATATAAATTTCAAAGCAAGAGAGTCTTTTGGGTTGCAATGATCAACACTGTTCATATACAAGTACCCACCATATAGTCCTTACATGGGAAAAATCTCACCGGTGAAGTTCATGGCCATCCTTAGGAAGATGTGTTAGAAACCGCTTCTCTGGGCAGTTGTTTCCAGCTTTCTATGGACGGCTATATGTCGGCCATTAACGGCAGAACCTTGTAGATGAATGGTCTTGACATTAAGGTGGACATATAAGCAAATCGGTTTAAATAGATGTCTGATAAATGGTTTGGTCACGACTAGGTCGTGACTCTGTGGACTCTGCTTGCTTGGATGCAAGCTATCAACATGGGGCATTGCCTGACAAATCAGATTGATGGGGCGTAGAATCCAAAATCAGATTGATCAGATTATCCTAATCTGTGGTTGATGGATATTCATTTGTTGAATTTGGACCTTAACAATTTTTATTTTTTATTTTTGCTTCAGCAGTCCATAGGATATCCACCAATCAAGCAGGTAGATCCGTACATTTTGTGAGATTTTTTTTTTGGTTTATAGCCCATCTGTAGTGTGGCCCATGGCTTCAAAGGTCTAATTTGAGGTGCATGATGTGCATGCATATGGATCATCATCTTCTGTGATTGGTTTTTCCCATCTTTGTAGAGGTTTCTGAAAGAGAGTAACATTTTGGTTATCTTTTTTCTTTTTTCCTTTTTCTTTTTTTAATTCATGTATTTCATTATTCATATTTCAACTCATGTGTCCATGTTGGTGCACGTGCGTGTGCACGTTTGCATGCACCAATTCACTACAGGTGGGCCCCATGGTATGGCTATCAAGACCATTGATCTCTTGGAGACACTAGACGATCCTACATATCCAGTTCTGGCCATTTTTCTGAACCATTGTCGTGCTTTTTTCTCTTAGACATTTGTTTCTAGGCTACTGATTTAAGGATCATGAACTCTCTTTTTTTTCACAGACACCGCACATGGACACTTGAACCCATGATCTTAATTTTGAAACGCAATGCATTTACCATTGAACATTAATATAGGTGATTTTTGAGAAATCTCTAACTCATAATTTGACCCCTCTCATCAATGGTATGGACCACTGATGCATGGGCCCTATCTGCACGAACTGGGGGATCATGACACTATCCCATGTTCTGATTCAACGGGTCAAATATATGAAGACTCGGCCAAGTCTTCGAGTCAACCCAACTCAGCTGTACGTTTACTCACCGAGTAGCTCATCCAGGAATAGGCCTGACCATTTATGCATCTTTACCCAAGAATCACGGCCGTCTAGTCATTTGGGGTGGCCATACATGTACTGAAAATTGGATGGTTAAAGACAACTCACCAACATTACAATTCGACACACGAGTGTGGACCGAACGATGATTGGACAAGTTCAAATAGACTTGCATGGTCTATATATTGAATCCTGATGTTTCCATTTTCCAGGTTGATTGAAGCATAGAATGCTTGAATGCTTAGCAATGGATCAGGAGTCATCAGACGATTTCGACATGCAGTTGATTGGAAGCTTTCTCAGCTGTGCTTCAAGGGGTGATAAGGTGGGCCTCAATCAGATGTTGAGAGAAGGGACCTCTCCAGATGTACAAGACTACGATAAGAGGACAGCCTTGCATCTTGCTGCTAGTGAGGGCCATGCTTCTATTGTGGAGCTACTGATACTATACAAAGCCAGTGTCAATCTCGAAGACCGTTGGCAGCGGACTGTAAGTATTTACACTACTGAATTTAGCATTTCTGCAATAAGTGGATTGAAGTTTTTTATTTTGTTAGAAACTGATAGCGTGTTTGGATCGACAGTTGAATTGAATTGCAATAACTCAATTAAGTATAATGTTACCGAAACAGAGGTGGGGCCATTTTAATTTTCGATAAAGACCAACCACTGATTGCAATTCCATGCCTGCCAAGTCGGACTTGGAATGACCGAGATCGCCAATCTGAGGGCTGCCAGTTTCGTCATTTGATTGAATTGCGGTTGTGTTAATTTGAGCATCCAAACAATGCCCAATTGAATGATGTTTCAAGATCCAATAAGCATCAGAGTGCACATGAAAGAACAATGATGTGCTGTTGGAGGCACAGGGCTGATCTGCAGGCTTCTCCAGCTTGTAACTACTAGAAGTGGGCCGCACGAATAAGAAAGTAACTGGATTGAGCCCTTCCAATTAATAGAAAATGATCTGTTTATAGAAATTCCTCTTTGAAGTGGAACACATTATCAAATCTATTAGCATCTTGGCCTCAAATTCCTAATATGTACCTTAATTTGAATTTACCAAATGCTGGTGATGCACAAGAGTGTAGTCTTGTACATTCACCTGTTATCTACATTTTATTTTTATTTTATTTTTTTTAAAAAAAGGAAAAACAAAAATGAAAAAGATGAAATGTGGCCCACCGATCACGATGTGGTGTATATGAAAAATTGATGCATTTGTTCCTTGAAAGTGGAGTATGGAATCATATATGAAAAATTGATGCATTTGTTCCTTGAAAGTGGAGTATGGAATCACCGATATCGGTTATAAATTTTGAATAATTTTATTCATGAGGAATTGTAGGTTCCTGTGTCAGCAAATGTACATGTGGGCGCATAGTGTGGTGATCCCAACTGTTGATCTGGCGGGCCCCACTGGATGGTGGATAGCCCCATAGCACTTCAAAACCAGTGGCATACATTAAGAAAAGATACAGCAAAAGTATAAATTCAAACAAGAAAGGGAGAAAGATTGACAGGTTAGAATCTTCCTAGCTGGGAAATTTGCAGTTTACTGGGACAAGGTGGGACCCATCAAATCAACAGTCTGGAAAAGTGAACGACAGGCTCCATATGTACAGAACGGAATCCTTGTTTTAATTTTCTCAGACTATTCCTAAAAGCTTTCTTGTGATGCCTTGTGTTCTTTGATTTGCCTGCACAACACTGTTAGTCTTGAAGTAGAACTTGAAGTGTGTGTTTGGATGTGATATAAAATTGAATTGTGATTATTATTCACATAAAGTGAAAGCAACCATGGTTTTCATATTGAGGATCAAGACTCCAAACTGCAATTTTTATTTTTATTTTAAATTTCAATTTGGACTTAAAAGAGCGTAACTGCAATTTGAGGGCTACTTCCGCATAAAAGATACTATCAATCCACTTTTAGTGTAAATTTTCATCAAATTTCATGAAATTTGGCGCTGCCAAATACACCCTAAATCTAATATTCATAAAGCAATTCACTTGTGCATTGGACTGTTGGAAATATGAAGCCTGCATGTTTTGAATGGAGTAACAACTGCTCTGACATTGGACTGTTGGAAATATGAAGCCTTTGACAGATGCTAGACTCTACGGACATAGAGATATCTGCAGGATACTCGAAGTAAATGGTGCCAAGGATTCTATCACCGATCATTCTCTGTTAATTGAATTTTATTTCTATATCCATTCCAAGTAGTCCTCTTCTTTTTTGCTTGAATGTTCCATTTTTCATGTCTGATACTTTTGTATGCATGTGGCACATTGTATCACAGACTAGTCTGATTGTTGGTCCAAGGAAATGATACAGAGGAAGCCTCCCCATGAATGTGTTGGATCTTGCGTACATATGCAACGTTTTCATGTGTCAGAGGCAAGTACAAACATGCAAATTTGATTTGTCCAATCAGGCCTGTAGAGGATTTCATGGGCACATGCTAACAATGCACATGTATGCTAGATCCAGTTATTAGTCTTCCATCCTGTAATGTGGCCACTCAAAATTCCAATCACCACCCAACTATCATTTTTCAACCCTGATCCACAGCTCAAGTGGTAGACTGAGTGAAAGATACCTCGTTTCAACACTGAGGTCTTGATATCGATTCCCTAGTGGGGGTGGCTAACAGTGAAGTGTGAACTGACAGTGGGTGTACTAACAAGCTAACAAAAAAAAAAAAAAAACTATCGTTTTTCAGTTCTTTGGCTAAACGAATGAAATGAATAGAAATAATCTGCACAATTCAAGATTTTCTGCTGAAATCATTTACTTTTTTAAACCCTATGTGCAGACTTTTGCACATGAACAGGGCTTGAATGAAGTGAATATTGATCTTTCTGAGTTGAATTTAGAGCATTCATCTCCAATTGACCAGGTATCAAAGTAGGAACTTCTTATTGTTTCTCTTTAAGGTGTGTTTGCATGCAGTATTGAATTGATTTGCAATAATAGATCTAGCCAAACAGTAATGGGGATTTTGTAATTTCCTCTTGATTTGCAGGGTTTCTATGGGGAATCTGAGAAGGTCAAATGGCGTGGAACATGGGTCATTAAGACAATAATCCAACCAAAAATATCCAAACCTGAAATGTACATTGACTATATTTTACTCTTATTCTTTTGTCTTTTATTATGGTTAGGACTTTTTAGAGAATGGTGGAAATCTTGATGGTTTCTGTTTTAAACAGGAGACTGTCTGCAAAGGAATTGTCTCTTCTAAGGGAACTTCGCCACCCGAATATCGTGCAGTTTCTTGGTGCAATTGTGCATGGGGAAGAGATGATCTTGATCACAGAGTTCTTGTCGGGTGTATGTTTCTGATACTTAATAGTTATTAATGGACCATCCTTCCCTTTTACATTCCCTTTGAAGTTTTTAAGTTACTGAGATATCTAGGAAGCTAACCCATTTTGTAGGACCCACCTAATCTTCAAATGGAGCTATTTTTCATTGTATTGGAAAGGAAGTGCTCTTTTTCATCCACACAAGTATTGTTTCTACTAAGAGCATAAATCCCAAAAAATTGCAAATTATTTTTCTACATCCGGAGCCGAATGCAGCCTTAAGTTATACTCTTATGCAGACAGAAAAATATAGATATTCAAAGCTATGATCAGTTCTTCTCTTATCTGGTGTCATGCATCAAAATTTGGAATCATGTCATTGGTGTTCCATGATCTGGATAAGGTGGATCCCTCAGTAGAAGGGCCATTGTCCTCAAATTGCACAAATTGGATCATCCTACCCATCTGATTGTTGGTACTTGCCACATTCAATGTTGACCACTGCCAATATGTTTTTCCAAGGTCCAGTTCCAGATGCTGATCTGACAGTTAATATCATCCGATCAGTGATATTTTGTTACAGCAGCCCATTCAGAGTGGAACCCACCTGATGAATCCATAGTTTGTTGAAGATAACTATGTTTAAGACATAAATTGCGGATTATTTGTCTTGAGATACCAATAAGAAATTTACATGAAAGCCTATCAAAATCCAAAATAAATAAGGTTGCGTTTGGTTGCAACAAATATCGTGAATTTCATGACCAATCAGTCTAATTTGGTGCAAAATGATTTCATATTGTTTCATAAAATTTGAGATAACCAGACACGCACAATATAAAAATTCTTTTCATTATACTTACTATATATAGTTATCTTGATCATTTTTTGCTGATTTGGATTGTGGATTTGCTATTATAGGGGAATCTATGTAATATTTTGAGAAAAAGAGTTCGCTTCGACGTACCCACATCGGTGCGCTATGCTTTGGATATTGCCCGGTACAGCACTTCCTTCAGCATATATACATTTCTTCAGAGAATTGATGTTTTATCCCTAGATGCAAAGCCCCTTTGTCTAGTTCTTAGTACTGTAGTAAATAAAATAAATTATTTAAGGGTACGTTTGGTTGCACCAAATATCATGAAATTTCATTACTAATCAGTCTAATTTGGTGCAACCAAACACTAGTGTATAGAAGAGAGTATCCTTCATATCTCTGTACAATTTATTTTCATCAGAAGAGATCATACGGTTTCTGTTTCCGATAGTGGTTCTTGTCCTTTCGATCATCAGCAAGGGTTTTTCTAGTCCCACCTGCACCTTTACATGCAATACACATGCGAACCTGGCTAGTGTATAGGACATATGACCAATTCGCTGGATGCTCACCACCATGAAGATGACCATATGCAAGGATCAGGCTCATACCCACATCAGGCTGGCCACATATGTGCGTTGAATGTGATTATTGGCAAGTTCTTTTAAACCATCATTCATTTTGCATGTGGTTGGCCAGTACAATGAGTGGTTGTCTCATGCACTAGCCAGGTTGGCAGGAGTGAAGAGTGCATAGAAAGGATGGCTATCTATCAAACATCTGAATAATACATATGATGCAATGGTTTTCTTTTACAGGGGAATGAATTACCTTCACCAGCACAAGCCTAACGCTATCGTCCATAATAATTTATGTACCAGGTGAGTACTATATCACTAGGTTATGCAGTCTTCAATATATGTGCATTGCAGTATATTTGAGTGTCTCTCTCTCTCTCTCTCTCTCTCTCTCTCTCTCTCTCTCTCTCTCTCTCTCTCTCTCTCTATATATATATATATATATATATATATATATATATATATATGTTGTTGTCTTAAATCAGTATTACATTTGATGTGTTTGGTAATTATTCATAATAGAATACAAATACATCGTCTTTCATTTGAAAATCATTCCCCGTCAGACTTTTTTTAGCAGTTTAATGAGTTGTAAATCCCTTGTTACGTCAGCATTTTTTTTGTAGTATTTCTTTATATTGCAAAGAAAGCGAAAGCTTTTCGGTTACTTGTTATGGTAGCAGATCTCATTTGTATTTCAGCCTTTTCCCTTTGATTTTAGTTTTAGGTTGCATTTGGATGCACTATTGAATTGAATTGCAATAATTAAGGGCATGTTTGGGTGCTACTTAAAAATGAGTTTATGTCATTTTAAGTAACATCAATTGCGTATTAGAGATCATAGTTTATGTACATTGTTGGTTATAATTTTAATCCCTATCAAAAAAAATCTATCTCTAACGCATAATCACAATTTAACAAAACGAGATGAAATCATTTTTGAAGTGGTACCCAAACAGGCCGTAAAGAAATGACCAAATTTTAGTTTACCACAATAAGGAAATAGCAATTGAATTCCAGTTATATCGCTTTCAAGTGCAAGTTGAAAGAAAAATAATTGCTTACACCTCATGGAACAAATTATTGCAATTTGATTTATTTGCGCATCCAAACGCGATCTTAGCTATAAACCTTCCAGTGTACTGAGGTGTATGTATGATAGAGGACTAAAATGTCGTGATAAAGAGATGATTTCTCTGTGGTTGTTTGGGTGGGAAAATGATTGTCAAATGATTGATACATTTATGCATATTAAGAATTAGAGGTTTGCTAAGCCCACACGTGTGCAAAGCCCTTCCCATCTACATTCAATCACACATGCCAATATGCACATATGTCTGAGATCCGAGCTTTCCATCAGTAGGCCACGGCATCCAAAACAAACATGCAGCTAAAACAATGTACTAGCCATCCATTTGTTTTGTGCAATGTAGCACACATGAAGAGTGAAATGGCCTAGTTTTCATGCCAGAAGACCTAAGCAGTGTGGCCCACCTGATGGAAAGCTTGGATCTCAAGCATACACCCAATATTTGAAATTTGTTTTATGGTGTTGAGAAAATTTCCAAAACTCACAATTTTAGTCAAGTAGATTTCTTTATGTCAATCATGGAGGTTTTGTAAGAATAGCATTTCAAATTGGATGTAAGCTTTCTTTCAATACAGAGAGGTTCTATGCTCAATGGTTGGATTGTGGTAGAGTTACAAGGCTGGAAACACGGAATTCTTACATTGATTGAAATGAAAATTTCTAGTCTGACAGATTGATTTTTTTTTTTTCAAGTAAAGAGATTTTTGGAATTATCTGATGATTTCTTGCATCTGTAAACAGAACTGTTGCATATCGCATTATGCAAGATTCATACATGTGGGACCATATATCGGTGATCCAAACCATTGATCTGAGATGCAGAAATATCCAAGATCGGAATATTATAACCCTTCAATATTTCCCCTTTTCACTGAATGACTATCCATTTGTAGGCAACCACATAGAAGGGCTAAGATCTTCTGATCTGGACTAATACCAAAATCAGATATCCAATTCATGGATGTTTTCCATTTTTAACTAAGTCTCCTTTGTTCTTTGGAGTGTAGGAACTTGCTGCAAGATGAAGGGGGGCACTTGAAGATTGGTGAATATTGGGTTCAAATGCTTTACGAACAGATAGACCCTTTTCATGAAAACTGTATGTCATCATATTGAAATTGTAAATTTGCTTGCATTTTTTTTTTTCCAATATTGGGTGTTGATGCATTAGGAACCAAGTGGTATCTCCAGACACATCCATTCTCTACAATTAGGACCCAAATTCATGATCCAGACTGTTGATCTGATGGACTGTACTGTGGATGTGGGACAACCTAGAAATCTTCCAGATTGGAAGCTCCCAGCCATCCAAATCTCACAAAATTTTGATATTTCTTTCTTAAAAATTTATTTTAGGCCACCTATCAAAGGGTTAGGATCTTCCACTTTGGCAGAATTTTAGGGCACCCCTCATCCATGTGAAGCCCATAGATCGAAGGTTTTGGATCACCAAACTAGACCCCACCAATACAGAATGTGCTTATCATTGTAAAAGACAGACTATCAAGGAGATTTTTTATTATTTTATTTTTTTCGGTAAACTAAGGAAAAATGTTTTCATCGGGTTTCGCAATGCTTCCGCTTGTATTTTTTTTTCTGTTTTTCTAGTGGTTTATAAGATATGTGTAGCCCGTTTCTTTTTGTGGTGCCCACCCGAATGAATGTACATTAATTTTCCACATCAACAAAGTTACAAGTGGTGTGCTTCCACCTTTATATATATAACAAGGAGAAATGTTTTTTAGTTGAACAAGTTGTTCAGTTTGGTTAGGGAGAGAGAAATTCTTGATTGAGTAGCGGATCACACTTAATACAGTAAATTTCCCCACTCAAATCTAACCAAGTTTGCAACAGGTTTCCATAAGTCTGCCACTAGAATAAGGCCCATCGAAATTGTCGTCATATAGGAGTCTGCAACACCCAAGAACAACCCCGGCAGCTTTGTAAGAGCAATATTAGATTATCTCAAAATATAGTTGATTTTGATTGAAACCCAAGAGGAAATTAGCATAAAACAGATGTTTTAGAGAGCGGAGTGGTTAGTTGCCCTTGCCTATCTGCAAGGGCACAACAGCATCTTTTAATTCAAACTAACGGGCATTTTGATCATTTTGAGATCTAAGAGGTCAACAAAAAAAGTCCTTGAAAGGATGCATACATGCAAAGTGCAAAGTGCACCTAAAGTGCCTTTACGACCATGCCTTTGCCCTCGAACATCTATGCAGGTGAATAAAAGGCTAGGGCAGAAGACTTTTATAAAGCTATAAAAATTCCAATGTTTACCCTACATCGGACTAAAGATTAAAAAGGAAAAGTGTCCATTTTTTTTCCATTTACGATGAAATTGCGCGGAAGAAATATCAATTGAGCAGAAAAATTTATAAAAATGTCATTGGACCTAAGTTTCATAAAAGGCTCTAACCTATAAATCTCGTGTTTAACAGGTCAGAGAAATGATAACTCAGGCTCCATTTGCAATTCTCCATGCCAGAAGAAGAAAGATATCGAAGCATTTGCCAGTATATTCTACGAGGTAAAGTTGCCACTCGCCACGAATATTTATAAAAATTCGCGGTCTGAATTTCTTTTTGAAGTTCCACATTTCATCTTCTACTTATCAAGGTAGATTTGGTCATCCATGCATGCATTAATCTCTTATCATGGTGCATTCATTTCTTTTGGGGACCTTCTTTATATAATACGTCTATTTTTGAAGAAATGGTGACTGCTCGATGGCCATTCATGTGGCATGCATGTACATCAATCCAGACCATCCAAATTGTGGGTCTTTGTGGCTGGTACATAACCCAGAAATTGCACTGACAGACGGTCCTAAGGGGGCGTTTGGATTGTAAGTTACTTAAGATAAGTTACTTATTCCACAAGTAGCTTATCTTAGTTTCTACTTGTTAAGAAGATAAGTATGTTTGGCAAACAACATACTTATCATCTTCTCCTCTATTTCGTCTCTCCTGATGCCGCTCTTCAGCAACTTAAGAAAAGTAGAAAAGCTAGAAAATTTAACTGAAGTGATTAAGTACTTTTAAGTAAAAAAGTTACTTCTAACTATTCATAGACCAAAGTTACTTATGTCACTTGTCTACTGCTGTTAGTAGAAAAAGTAAATTATTTGGTGGTATCCAAACGGGCCCTAAATGTCCAACTGGTCTCCATCAAATGGACAGCTAAAAAATACATTTACCTGAGTATTCCAAGTTCATCTTGAAATTTATACAAATAAAAATAAAATAAAATAAAATAAATAATAATAATAGATGGTTGAGATCATCTGATCAGCTTGACTGTTTTGGGTATGCCCCAAGCTTGACAATCTGACAGAGGTGGGGGCCAATTTCGAAACTAGCACATGTAGTGTTAAGAATCATGGTTTAGTACAGTAGGTAATACAGTAATTAGAGGTTTTCTAATCCCACATCAGTTTAGCCCACGTCCTGTAAACATCAAAACCGTCCCTAGGTGGGACCCACCATGCAGATGACCAGCCCTTAAGTCAGGCCAGTCCACTCATCAACCAGGTCACAGCTGAGGGCTAGGGTCCCTACACAGCATGCCCAAATGATGAGAGGACTAGCCTGATTTTTGGAGCTAGGGTATCCACCCAGCATGGCCCACCTGATGGATGGGCTATATTTGTGAGAGGAATATCAACCTTTAGTAACTACACAAGGAGCATATTGAACTAGTGCAATCCATAATACAATCTTTCAGATGGGGTTATCATGCACATTCATGATCAGGACCTCATCAGCTACAACCAGCTGCAGGCTAAACATAAATGATCCGTTTTTACAGGCATTTTTCACTTGAAATCATCGCATGGAAACAAAAATTTAGAATGCATGAAAAAATGTTTTGTACCATTTAAGTATAAAAAGATTACGTTGGGATTTTTAATGATAGATAAGTCATTTACTTTCTATAACATAGTTTTAAAACTTGGTGACTTGACTCAAAACTCTACTGAGTCGATTGGACTTGACAAGATTCAGAGCTGAGCCAGTAGGAAACTGCCCATGAGGGTGACTTGGTCCCAAATCAACCAAACTCATCACGTTGGCTCACTGGCCCAGTTGACTTCTGGCGACTCCTTCAAGTCATGGTTTTATGACTCAGATGAGTCTGATCAACTAGGGCTGAAAGTCGGGCAGATTCAACACCACTGACCTGTGATCGACCCGACATTGGGTTGGGCTCGGGCAGGATGTATCTGGTTCGGTCTCAGGCTTGGGCTAGACGAACACCAACCCAATAAAACTTGGGTCGGGCTCGGGTTGAGGTCTTGGGTTGCCCAACCCAACCTGAACCCGATCGATATGTAAGTTACTTGTAAATTATAATTGAGTGCAGATCGTCTGTGTTGAAGGCACATGAAATTCCAGTGCCGTCGGGTCTCATTAGCCCACGTCATTTCCAATTACTCAAGCTAACAAGATGCACCGGACTTCTCTCCTAGATTGATTGCGTGCTACACAACATGACTTTTAAAGGAGTAGTTGTCCTATATTTTAGCTTATTTGTTTAGGAAAAATGAAGTTCTTTATGATAAATAACTACATATATATAATTAATAAAATCCTAGGTACAAAAAATACGATGCGTATTGAAATATAATAGATTAATGTAATAACGAAAATGTTAGTATGTATCTACTCGACCAACCGGACCGAGCCCGGGTTAACCTGAAGTTGGGTTGGGATTGGGGCTGAGGTATAGGAACCTTGGGTTGGGCTAGGGTTGAGCACCAACCCAACCCAACCCATCCCGCCCGACTTTCAGCCCTAGATGCCACTAGTCCAAGTCGACTCAAACTCAGTCTGACCTGATCCGGTTCAATACTACGAGTCACCCCTGACTTGCACGAGTCGGGCCAACACAGCTCCCATTTGGAGGAGTCCCAACTCAAGAACAAATGAGTCAATCCTAGTCAACCCAGCCCAACCGGACATCGAGTCGACTCAGGCTTTTGGGTTTTTGAAGTATGATGTACTGATAAGATCTTGGGAAATTTTGTACAGATGCTGGAAGGACGGGCCTTGTTTTCTAACCCAAATTCTAATAGAGCACATCCAACATTGAATGATACTGTGCCCAAGTTCAAGCTAAGCCGATGCACGGACAGGATTCAAGAGTAAGGAAGCTTAACTTGTTCACTCATTACTCGGCATTTTCACTCTCGTCGCACAAGATCCAAACCATCCATCAGGTAGGTCCCACTTTCTAGATGAGCTGGTCCACAAATAAGGCTGGCCCACTAATCATGAAGGCTACGGTTTACAAGACAACGGAGGACCGAAACAAGTGTAGGTTAAGCTTAATTTACAATGCGATGTGTGAGACCCTCCATGATGAGTACATGAAATCCATCCGTCCATCATGTGATGACCCTAGTTCTATCCTTGGCATCCAAAAATCAGAGGGATCCAACGCTTCGGTGGGCCACACCATGTAAAATCATGCAAACATTATATAAAATCACGTAGTATGGTCCACCTGGGATGGCATGATTTTTGGGTTGTCCATTCATCATGGCGGGACTCATCTTCTGGATGAATTGGATGTCATATAAAAAAACATAGTGGGCTCCACACACAATCTGAAGGCTTTTAATGGGGGGTATGTTTGGCCCGCCTACTTTCTAGATCGGTTTGAATTTTGGGTACCAAGAAGCAAATGAAGGGATAAAAATTATGGACGGATTAGATGTCACGTACGCATCAGGATGGCCGTAAAATTTCGCATCCTAAGTTAAGCTTAACCTGCAATGCTTTGTAGTGGATCTGGCCTCCTGCAACACCAGGCCGACCCTGATGATTTCAGACCACGTGATGGACGGCTTGGATCTTACACACGTGCAACGGTTGCAATTTCGTGGCACGTGGATGCACTTCCTTATACGCACGGCAGTCCATTAGTTTGATACCATTGAACATCATTCAAATTCGATGGCTGCCCATCAGATCAACGGTCTCGATTACCAGATAGGGGGCCCACTTATCAGGACAACCCAGGCAGAGTTCGACTCGGTTGAGACTGGTGCGGATCGGTGTCTCGACTAGTAATCCCAGGCAGAGTTCGACTCGGTTGAGTTGAGGCTAATCGTCCGGCCGAGAAATTAATACAAAGGAAAAGAAAGGAAAGTTTACAAGAAACTACTTCATTAATATGGAATTTTCTGATAGCTTTTCCTAAAAGGTTATCAAAAAGCTACCTAATTTCATTACCTTCGGCTACATTTCTTTAATTGGGCCTCACTATCACTGTATGTATGTTCCAATCATGTAGTTCACTTACAAATGGAGCTGATTTTTGAGCCATTGAAATAACATGTGGTTGGATGGATTCCACATAACATCACAGTGGGGCCCACCTGAGCCACTGATCACTTGCTCGAACGGACGGTGTGACCGAAGTTGGTGGAATGAGAGGTATATTGATTAATAAGATAACTTTTTTAAGAATCTCTTTGAAAAGGAACTGGAATGTAAATTCCTTATTAATGAGGTAGTTCTTTATAAAATTCCCAAAATATAACTGGTACACGCAAGTAGCAAGCTGCCCTTGGGTTTTTCGTTCTGGCAAGTGAGACCCATAGTTGGGCAATCCAGACCGTTGATATGTTAGGATCGAAATAAATGGACCACTGTCCAAATAATTTCCAGATTGGTGAACAATAGATACCTAGATTGTTAAGAACAACAGTGCACATTCAACCCAAATAATGTAGGCTGCTTAAGCTGGAAATTTTTTGAGGCATGCTCCATCCAAGATGAGAATAAAAAATGGACGGTCTGGATTATCAAACGATGGGATCTATTTGCCAGACTTGGAAATAGGGGACAACCCGGCCGAGTCACCCCAACTCGTCCGGTGCGACTAGACTGGAGTCCGGGTGACTCGGTCCGAGTCACCGAGTCTGAAAACCATGCTTGATGCATCACGCCTCCACACTTCCACCATAGATCAAGACCCTCAATTCTCAATCTCCATCAGCTGGGGTCCACATATTGATTTGTGTAGTCTAATTTCATACGCAAATGTGCAGCTTGATACGGGATTGTCTGACATCAGATCATAGTAGACGGCTCACATTCACTGCCGTTATAACGATTCTAGAAGAAGAATCCATGTGGTTGTCCAAACCTAGATGTCCCGTCTGCTGAAATCCGATGAACGGTTTGGATCTCACACACGTGTGACAATTCGCAGATGGGTTGGTGTGTAGATGGGCTCTCTTACATGCGTGCGTGGGCTTAGCAAAGCTACGTTAAGATTACAATATTTTATGACATGCACTTTCATACTATCTTGTAACTGATTTGAATTAACTTGGATTCTTGGTAAACAAGCCATATCATGGTTTCATGTCAATGGCACACGTGCCGAAGTGGTACACACGTGTGGGACTGGGGCCATTCAACAGGTGGGCCCCACAATTGAATTTAAGTAGTCCTACACTCTCATCAGGTAGTACTGTTGTACAGGAAAATGGATAATCAGAAAAATTGATGATGAATGGTGTTTACAATGTACACGTGTGGGCCACATGATGAATGACTGTCCTGGATTCTGGGTCAGAACGTGCTCATGGTGGGACCCACATGATGAGTGGCCCTGATCACGCATGCACGCGCGAGAAAGAAATTGCCATGCTGACCCTTGAAGCTCCTCAGCATGGAGTGTTTACGATAGTGCGTGGAAAACTTTTATACTCTGGTGAGTATGATGGTTCATATGCGTGCAATCAAATATTATAGGCGTGGCATGTAAGTTACTAGAGTTGAACCATCCAATCGTGGGCCCCACTTTAGATGGGTCGAACTAACAAATACACCAAATCGATATCAAGGATATTTAAATGAAGTCTGATTTCAATTTTAAAAAATGTCTGTTAATCAGAGGTTGGGATTCTCTGGTCAATCGGATTTTCGGGTTATGGCCTATCTGGACTGGTTCCATAGTTTTGGACGGTTTGATTTGAGTTACACATATTTCACATGTACAATTTCGGAATACATGCGTATGAACCAACACTCTCTCACATAGTACCAAATAAGGACTCGGATTCGGCGCTGACCCTTCCATTTCCGTCCCAATGTGATGTATGTATTTTATCCACGCCGTCCATCCATTTTTTCAGCTCATTTTAGGCATGATCCCAAAAACGATGCAGATCCAAATCTCAGGTGGACCACACCATAGGAAACAGTGGTGTTTGAAAGCCCCTGGGGCCCGCTGTAATATTTATTAGCCATCCAACCTGTTGATTACGTCACATAGACCTGGATGAAGGTAAAACACAAATATCAGCTTGAAACAAAAACTTTTGTGGCCCCAAGAATTTTTAATGGTGGCCGTTCAATCACTACTTTTTCTTGTGGTGTGGTCCGTATGAGATTTGGATCTATCTCATTTTTTATCTCATAATCTGAAATAATCTGGAAAAATGGATGGACGGCGTGGATAAAGCACACACATCACGGTGCGGCCCACAGAGCTTTTTCAGCAGGGAGGGGGCACTGGACAGTTCACTACCGACTCCGTTCTCCAACCGTCAAACTCGGATTTGGTAGTGACCCTCCGATACGGACGGTGCCGGGGAAAAGCTCTGTGGCCCCACCATGATGTATGTGTTTTATCCACCCTGAATCCGTGAGGGATGACTACCGAATCCAAGTCCCTAAAAACCGTTGAGGAGCTTCTATATGATGAGATCTGGTTTGGTGGGCCCACCAAATTAGTTAGTCTTCGCCGAGTTGGGACCCATGCCAATGCCATTATTTTAGTGATTGAAGTATATGGAATGGGGCCAATCTGAACCCTACAAGCTGTACGCACATATAGGTGATCTGGACCGTTCAATCAGTCACCTATTGATAAGTCTAAAACAATAGACCCGCAATGACCCATGTCGAAAAAGATGTCACTTAAACGGTGGGGACCATGAGATGAATGGTCACGATCAGCCTCACATTAACCAAGTGTAGGATACAGAAGAAGCCCCTGTAGAATTCTGTAGTGTTAGGTACATGACAATGCCATGCTACCGAGAAACAGCTATTTTCAGCGATGAAAGAGGGACCTGAGTTTCCAGCCGCACGTTTCATGGAGTTCCTGCAACACGAAGCTCTGTGGAGTCCAAATCCATGTCTGTGAAAAATCTACTCCGTCCATCCGTCTTGAAAGATCATGTTAGCATAAGAATTAAAAAAATGAAGCAGATCCAAGACCCAAGTGGGCCACGTCACAGGAAACAGTGAAGATGGAAACGCCTACCGCTGAAATCTTCCCATGGCTCACCTGATGTTTATCTGCCATCCAACCCGTTCATACGGTGTTTCCTTACAAGATGAAGCGAAAAACAACTATCACCCTGATCCAAAACTTTTGTGGGTCCCAAATAAAGTTTCAATGGTGAGAGATCAGTCCCCACTCTTTCTTCTGGTGTGGCCCATTTGAGTCTTAAATCTGCCTCATTTTTTGTCTCCCATGTTAACATAATCTGATGAAACTGATGGACGGAGTGGATTTGATATGGACATCAAGGTGGGCCTCACAGAGCTTCGCAATGCAGGAAATAGGTGTGGCAGGAAACTCACTCTAGCGATGCGAAAGTGGGCCTCACTTTCTATTTCCGAATCTTTATTAAAAACACATCTGTTGTTTGGTGACCCACCTAAATGAATAATTTCGTGGGGAAATTCCCGCTTCCATGTCTTATTATTTGTCTGTCCTTGTCTGGTGTAATCTCCACTCCATCCCCAACCCATGTGCTGTCCCTCAATAAACTAACTCGAGGTTTTGCAGTGGACCAGCTTTATCAAGAAATGATATTTGTCGCCAAATTTATGACACGTGGCAGGTGAGGCAGTGGATCTAGACCGTCTATCAACCATGCAGGCTTTGTATATGGACAACCCTAACTGAAAATCACATTGAATGGATCATCCTAACCGAACGTACAGTGGGCTTGAAATGGATGGTAGAACTAAAAATGGTTCGTGATTCATGATTCAAAATTTTTGGACATACAATGGTAGGATAAACTAGATGAACGGTCCGGATGAACTTCTACACATGGAATGTGTTAGGCATTGAGCGATGAATATTCTTCCTGGTCCAGCGCGATGGGCAGAATCCGCCTCGTAAATTAATTCACCGGAAAAACGACCTCCCGCCAAATCTCTCTCTCTCTCTCTCTCTCTCTCTCTCTCTCTCTCTCTCTCTCTCTAACAACCATTGATCATCATGCATAAATTCATAGGGACTCATCTCAACCTCAGCTGACTAATGTTTCATCACCCATCAAATGCTACTACACATGCATTCCTAGTCTCTCTCTCTCTCTCTCTCTCTCTCTCTCTCTCTCTCTCTCTCTCTCATGGGCAATGCAACTTCATGTGCCCCACTTGCATCCACCGGCCCAGTGAAGGTTCTGACCCTTGATGGCACACTTGAGGAATACATAAGGCCAATCAACGCAGGTGATCTCATGCTAGATAACCCCAGGCAATTCGTCTGTGATTCGATCGATCTCAAGGTGGGCCACCTAGTCCCAGGTCTCACCGCCGACGAGGAGCTCGAGCCACGTCAGCTCTACTTCTTACTTCCCATCCACATGCTCTACTCAGTGCTCACACATGAGGAGATGTTTTCACTCACTCACAAGGCTTCCAAAGCATTGAAACAAAGCCGATCAAAGAACATTGGTAGAATCTTTCCTGTTCTTGGTGATTTTTGCATCTTCAATTCCCAAATCAAACCGTTGAAAGGGTCCGCCAGAGAGCCGAACACCATCCTAAGGGTCTCGAGACAAGGATCATGGCGGCCCGCTTTGGATACAATCATCGAGAGCCCGAGCACATTGCGATGAGGAAGTGTAGGGTAGAGATGAATCTTTATTCTTTCTAGAGGATTAATTTGAAGTGTAATTTTTTATCAAGATCTCTGGTTGTGATTATTCAGTCATGAGAATTGTCAAACAGTGGCCCATCAATGTGGGGTCCACCTCTTTCTTTCCATCCATGAAAATGGTGTTAGTATTAGCAGCACATATAAGTTGGCATTGTATTTTGATATAAACATTATTGTATCATGGCCCATCAGAACTGTTGTAGGGAGCCCGTGCAACAAAATAGCTGTGGGGCCCACAGTGATGTCGGGCCCACTATAAGTTTGTGGCCCTTGGAAGGTTTCAATGGTGGTTGTCCCAGCCCCACGTATTCCCTGTGGTATGACCCACTTCAGTTTTTGATCGGCCTGATTTTGGCTTACATCTTAGCATGAGCTGGCGCAATCAATAGGCGGAGTGAATGTCACATGCATCACTGTGGGCCCCACATATCTTTTTGTTGCCTGGGCTCGCTTTAGACGTTTCCATCCATGGAGAATGTGGCAAGAACTGGACTGCGAGCACCGAGCTGAGCCCCAATCTTGATTAGGCCCAAGTCGGAGCAGTTCAAAACCGGGCTTGGGCTCTGCCTGGCCCACCTGTGGTGGACCCAAACAGCTTGCACGGTACACTGAACTTTAAAATCCAACAAACGGGTCACATTGTTTGGTGATCTAGACCGTTGGTCTGTTGCCTCCAATCGTGGATGGACCATGCCCAAAACTGTACTTAATAGAACGACTGTAACTTACCCATCCTTGGCTTACAAATAGACGGCTACCAAGAGATCTTTTTTTCCGTACTCAACTGAAAAAGGTCCCAATATTGATGGCTAGGATCTTCCAATCTGGATAAAATTTGGTATAGGATCTAGGAATGGATGGGACTCTCCCATTGTAAATATTGTGGCACATAATCATACACTTACCTTTAAATGAACGGAGAGAAGAGTCGAATGACACACGGCCTTAATTCATATGGCATGTGATCCACGAAGCATACCTAGTATGTTTATAAAAAACCTATTTAGGCAAGGATCTTATCACTGATCCGTACATGCTCGGTAAGGTCATGCATGTGTCACAATCATTTTAAAATTGGAAATCTTTTAAGAGACGTTCGAAACTCTCACAGCAATTATGAATATTTCAAATATCTGAATATCAGACTAATATCTAAGCAAATCCAAACCAATGGATTGAGACCCAATCAGGAATTATTAGGATTGGTTCCACCTGTCCCATGAATATTTAAGGTCATGATAGGGTGGAAATGGCTATGATCGAGGTATGATTAGATATAACAGATCCTTGAAAATGATTTTTGATCTATGAAAATCATTGTAGCCATGCTAACAAGAGATCTGAAATCTGAAAATGATTTCAGATCTATAGAAATCTCTTGTGGAAAGAGCATGTTAAAAGACGTGGCTATGAAGGATTCTAGAGTCCATGACCAATAAGGAAACCCATTAAGGGTTTTGCCACCTCTAGAATTTATAAATTTAGAAAGTGACGAAGAGCCCAGGCTCATGCTAAAACAATCTATCTACATAATCTTTATCTTCACCTTTTCTTTCATGGAAATAGCATGTTAAAAGTCATGGCTATAGAGGATCCTAGATCAATAAAGAAACACAATAAGAATTTTGGAGCCTCCAGAAGCTATAAAGGTATAAGGTGATGAAGAGCCCAGGCCCATGCCGAAACAATCTACCTACATGATATTTATCTTCACATTTTCTTTTATCCTAGCATAACTTAGCCTAGTCTTAAGTTAGATCACTATTATCCAGGTCTACAACTATAGTACCATAAGATTACAATATATGTCTGTGACCTTCCATTATCGAATTTCAATCAATTGAGTTCTTACTTAAAAGATCAAACACTCCGTTCATATGAATGAGTTGGGTATTTATCTTTCATTTTATTTTATTCTCTAGTTTATTTGACACTCTATTAATTTAATGGGCATTATTCACAAATCAATAAAATCCACATTGTCGTAGCCTCTTTCTATTTTATTTGTCCATCTTTATTCTTTTGATAAATATATTAGCTATAATTACTGATGAGAGAATGAGTCTTTAAGACACAAAGCAAAAATAATTCATCATGAAAGACTAACTTCTATCCTTCTATAATTTACCTTAACGTTGTTATAATTGGTGGCTGATGAAGATAGTTGGATCTTATAATCTAATCTTAATCGGTCCATTTCAACACGGGCAGCAATGTTCAATCAAATATTGAGACGTCACGATTCCGATGTGTCATTACTTCCTAATTACACACATAAATCGAATAAAAGCCATTGTCCACATGAGTGATCTTATATTTAATATATATTAGTCGATTACCTAACATTTTTATATAGGATTTTCGTCTGTTAAAAAAAGAAAAAAAAATCTAAACAAGGCGATACAGAAAAGAAAAGGAGTTTCTCAAGAAAACCTCTTTCCGTTGTTTGTAATGGCCCACATCTGAAAAAGGCGGAAATCACATTTCCCCAAAGGAATTTTGAAGTTGTCCATTTATTTTCCAAAACACACTCCTCGGAAACGGCATTTGCTTTCCATTTTATATAGTCGAACAAAGGTTTAATAAGCACATATATACAGAAGAAGAAATGCTTGTATTATAGTAAATTAATGCTTGTACTAATATATTTTAGTAAAATATAAAATACTAACATATAATAAATTAAATTATACCATGTTAGTATGTTAGTAGAAATTGACATTGATACGGTGCCCATTGCTATTATTGACTATCTTTTGTCTAAAAGCTTCAGAATTTAGAGCTTAATATTAGCTAATTCTATTATAGATTTTATTTTGTTTTCTATTTAAGCATTTTTATTAATTTTATTAAGTATTTTAACTTATTTTTTAAAATTTTAATTAAATATTATTAGATATTCAATTACCCAACTTATTTAGATAATATTCATACCCCAATTGAACTTGTATCTAACTTCTTTGGACAACTATCAAGAGATTCAAGAGCGTCTGATTTGATTAGTATCATCAATCCACAGTGGGTCCTACTATTTGGTCGGTTCTAACCTGAGGTACACGCCACGTGTATGGTGGAGAGGCTCTCCCAGTCGGTGGGCCGTGCTCCAAAAACCCAATCAATAAAAGGCGAACAAGATATCATGATCAGCTGAAGATGATCAAGACCGTTGGTCTTGTGGACTTTCCATGGATAGGCCATGGTCCGAAAACCTGCTGGCAAGAAGATCCCTATGTCTAATCCATGGCCTCCAAAGGCATGGTCATACCATATGCATTCAAACACGCAACGATTGGATGGCAACGATTACCTAATCAGTGTGAATTTTGTACCGTGGAATGATTCATTTCTTGGAGGCTGAGATTGTCTAATCATTGTGAATCTTGCACCGTGGACCGTCCACAACAAAAACAAAAAAATATATATATATACTGTCCAGATCATCAACCATTCGACCATGTGGACCCCATCCAAAGATAGACCTCAAGATTACAAAAAAGGTCACCATGTTCTAAACTAATCTACCCTCTACCTTATAAAAACGCCCAAATATATATATATATATATATATATATATATATATATATATATATATATATATATATATATATATATATATATATAAACATTTGCTTAGTCTTAGCACACAAAAATAATACATAAAACAGCTGTTTAAATCTTCTATACTTCATCTTGTGCCCCTTCCATGCGCGCCCAGATTATGTCCATCGTCGGATCAGATCCGTGCACGACCTTGATCCCCATGATCAGATGATCATGATCGACGGGCAAGATCTTTGAGGAGTTTTCAGGAGAGATGCAAGACATGAAACTCCCCATCACCTCACAAATCCACTTACATGCTTTTTGGGTTCTTGGATTTATAGATAAAGATAGTGATAGAGAGAGAGCCAAAAAAATCAGTTAGAGGGTGGGCCATGTGCATGCCCAAACGCATGGCGTTGGTTAGGAACGTAGATTTGGATTGAGAAAGAAAGATATGGAATCAATGGCTTCTATTGCAAGTGATTGAGTTTGTTGAATTTTGATTTGTTGCAAGTTGCTTAAACTTTTAGTAACGTTTGGATTTCCCGTCTGTCTCGAGCTTTACAGGTCACCTAATAAACACGCCGTCATATATGAGAGTGGGGGACACAGCTGCAATATCCAAGCCGTCCATCAGAACGGGTAGCATGATGTAGATTTCCTTGCCAAAAAAAATAACGGTCCACTAGTTAGGTGGGCCACAACAGACCTACGGTTGTGAAAAAAAAATGGCTGAAAATTTCCTAACCGGTACACTTATTTCTTATATGATGGCATGCCTACTGGGTGACCACTTTATCTTTTTGACAGTTGCATTTACATGGTGACACCCACATGATGATGGATGGCTTGGATATCAACACGATTTGCAAGCAGGGGTTGCAAGAATTCCCTGACAAGAGCCAATGGAGAAAGGGAGTGGATTGGGTGCGGCACTACTGTAGGGCCCACCTTGATGTATGTATTCCATATCCATACCGTTCATCCATTTTATCGGATCATTTTAGTGCATGAGCTCATATTCGCAGATCCAAATCTCAGGTGGACCATACTATGAAGTAGATCCAAATCTCAGGTGGAATATAGGAAACAGTGGTGAATGAACGCCCTATATATCCATCATTGGTGGGGCCCACCTGAGTTTCATATACAGCATTTGATGGATGCCTTTTAGGTTATGGGATATGTCAAAAATCAGCTGTATACGCAAACTCAGGTGGGCCATACCATCTAAAACCATGTGAAGATATGCCTAAAACATATAAAAGTACTTGGTTGGCCCACATGAGGTTTGGATGTGGTCAAAACTTTGTCTGGTCCCTCATCCAAGTGGGACACACACAATGAATGGTCTGGATTTGTGAACCACATCTCATTGGACCAAATAAATTATTATGAATGTTTTAATAGGAGGGTAATCCCTTTCAACTGATGTATGTAGTGTGGCCCACCCAAGTCATGGATTGACTTGATTTTTAAGCTCGTGGCCAACTATGGAATGGTGCATCTTACTGATGGGGTAGATGTTCAACACACATCACGGTGGCACCCAATGAACCTAACCCGATTTTAACTGTCTGGGTCCAATTTTTTTGACCACTAATAAATCAGGTTCGGTACATGACTCATCTTTTGTACCCAATTGAAATCAGTTGTAGCTAGGTCCTTTTGGTCCCCATCAACTTGTAACCCGTTAAAATAAAGTGGGGTTGGTTCAAGTCAGGTCCACTTAATTTTAATAGTTTAACTTATTTATCTTTTTTAATTCTTGTATCTTGATCATTCAATTCCTTCATTAGCTGTGGTCACCAACCTAGGGTCATTTCATGCTGCCTCTAGCTCTAGGTCTGGTTTATCAACTTTTAGCCATTATAGGTCCTTTAAACATGATTTAAATTAAATTAATAATTAAACTTAAGGTTAATTGTTAAAAACTCATGATTAAGCAATAAAAAATTAGAAAAGTATTAGCCAGCTTTTAAAACACTTGATAGGCGTTTGGATAGTAAGTTACTTAAGTTATGCTTTAAATCGCTTATCTTGATTTCTACTTATTAAATGAAAGTAATTAAGTAACTTTCAATAATAATAATAATAACTCCTTATAATGTTTAAAAACATACAGGCACCCCAATCCTAGGCTAATAAGTTAATTGAGATTGAACTTAGCTTGAACCCTAATCTAAACTTCAATCAAAATCCTAAATCCTAATCCAAACCTTAAACCCAAGTTCAAATCATAATCTAAGCCAAGACCTTATAAACTTCAATCCCAAAAGCCAACCCTAGACCTAGTCAACCTAGTCAAACACACCTAACGGAAACCCAAACCTAAAACCAACTGCCTCAGCCTACACAGTTAACTCACCTTGTCAAACTAGGCATAAGATCCACTTTAGTCCAAGCCAATTTCAAAGCTCAATGGAAATAAAGAGTGTGACAACAAAGTAGCCACGTTTGGCCAAAGCTCTCCACGTGTGGGATAGCTCACCTACCAAAAGTGGAGGGTCAGCTCCATAAAAACAACCCCCATGGCGCTGCTCACCAAGTGGCTCAGTCCATACATTGGCCAGCTACTCATCCGTGTGCCAAAATTACATTATATTTACATGCCATCAAATCTAACATATGAAAATCTCAAATCTCGGTCTTACAAACCCTTTCTAATCTTAAACTTGGTAGAAATTGAAGGAAAACCAAGCTGAGGGGTTATAAATACCCCCCTCACTTCACATTTCAAATCATCTTCTCTCATTTTCAAAGCATCCACCATCCCTTAAGCCTTAGCCTAGCCACTCCATCCCTCCACTAAGGAGATGAAAGAGTTATAGAAAAGAGTCCAACTCAGGTCCAATTTAGCCTAGCCTAATCTAAAGCCACCTGAGCCATCTAGATCCACTCGATCCAATTCCTACATCACTAACATTCATCTAGCCATTTATTTTCAATCCACTTCATATAAAACTTAGCATTAGCACTGTACAATATTCATTCTCTTCTCAACCCCCTTGGTCATCAAGCCTATCATTTCTTCATAACATTGCATCTTGTACCGGATCAATATAAACGTATGCTTTGTGGCTTGCCAATTTAGTCGAATCCTGCCCATCAGAAATTTGTACTGATTGGTCATTTGCTTTGGCAAGTGGAGGATTTTGGTTGGATTTCTCTAACCTAGACCTAAACCTGTCATAAGCTTTGCACTCAACACCACATCCCACACACATTTGTGTCATTCATGCATGAAAATTGATCCTTAACCCTCAAGAATATTAAATCTTTTGAAGTTGAGACTGTACGAAAGTATGGCCAAAGTAGGTGCCTAACAACTTTCCTCTCTATAACTGTGGTCCTTTACCTTAAATCTCTGACCATATACCATAAAATCATCTTAGGATTGAGAATCCATGAATCCTCTCCTAACATTTCTATAGGGTATAGCCGACTGTAGAGACGAACAACTGGCCAATGGTGACTCTGGCCAAACATAATACTCTTTCAATCGCAACACGAAGCCCTTCTGAAAAAAAATAAAAATAAAAAGAACCTGTGGAAGTATGAGTTGATTCTACCACCCCGATATCTTCTGTCCACAAAGCCGAACTTATCTCAAATAAGTTATCTATCTATTGCTATAAGTAGAAAAAGTAACTTATTTGGTGGTATTCAAATGGACCTTTGATGGTTGGTCCTATGGATGTTAGGTCCCGAACGAAATCGGCTCGCGGCTTCCATAGTTTGTCTCTTTCGAGGGCTTTTACGTTTGTATGTTTGAAGGGAGTTTGATGTATGATTGGAGTTACCACTAGCTAGTTACTTCGATCTTACAATCAGCTAGACCTTGAAAAACACTTAGGAGGGAGAATCTAAAGATTTCCAACCCCAAGATGACTCATTGATTTGCGGCCGAAGATTTGAGATAAGGAACCACAGTTAAAGAGAGGGAATGTGTTAAGCACCTTTTTTGCCCATACAAATTAATGTACGGTATCTACTTCACAAAATCTGACTAACTTATGAGGGTTGGGATTAGCTCTTGCATACTAATAAAGCAATAGTGTGTATATAATATTATATTGAATATAATGCCATGGACCAATCAATCCAAGTTTCTAATATGCAGAATTTAACTATGTGGACAAACCACATAGCATACGTTTGAACTATCCAAATACCAAGTGTTATGTATGTGATGCGATATATATGAAATTGTGACGTGGAATAATCATATATAAAAAGTTAACCAACTCAACCAGTGAACGATCATATATAATTTTCAAACCCACTCAAATAAATCTCTGTGTCATTGAAAATGACTCATATCTACCAGCTACTGTCACAATGTATTTTATTATATTAGGTTAGCATGTGTATTCAAGCAAACCTCAGTTGACTATCCCTAAACACCATATTCTATGAATGGCAAAGATCTTTTGCTTGAAAAGATATGAATAAATTGATACTTGGATCCAGTAATCAAAAGAATTTGACTCGGTGAGGTTGATTTGATGACTCTAAGACTTGGTTCGGCTGATTTGGTAAATAAATCAAAGGGTGGTGATTCAACGTGGGCCCCTCATGTGAGACACAGATGGCACACGTGTCAGAGATCCAAGCCATTCATAAGGTGGTACATACACTTTGAGCATGGTATGGACCGACAATAATATCGGTCCACTGATCAGGTAGATCAAACTTGTATGAGAAAAATGGGTGGTTAGGAAAAAGGATTAACAGTCAGACTACATACGTGGCTCACTTGACGGAGCATACCATCTGATTTTTGGTACACGGCATGTTTAAAGTGTGAGCTACCTAATGAATGGACTGGATCTTTCATACATGTGCCATCCACCCAGATTTTTTATGAGCGTTCCATCTCCTCACATGAGGGGACCCTCATTGAATCACAGCCCTAAACAAACTAATATAAAAATAATAATAATAATAATAATAATAATAATAATAATAAAATGTGATTACTGATTAGATTAGTATTGGAGTAATTTTTGGCTATGGCCCATCTTAGGTGGGGCCTAACACGCTACGACGATCTGAACCTACGATCAACTGCAACGATCTGAACCCTAGATATGTGATGAGCATTACGGGCTGGGCTGGATTTACTTCCCTTTTGAGGCTTGATTGGACATAGATACAGCAAAAGGGTCGCCGCAAATCCCTTCTTTCCCGCTCAACAATAACGTGTACTGCCAAAAAAGTGAGTGGGCTTTTTAATGCCCATTTCGGTAAGTGGGGACTGTGGAGCCTACGGTGATGTATTTATCTTATATCCACGCTGTCCATCCATTTCTCCATCTAATTTTAGGTCATGAACTCAAAAATGTAGCAGATCTAGATCTCAGGTGGACCACACCACATGAAACAATGTGAATAGAGTGGAATGTTTATTTGCCATCTAACCTGTTGATAAGGTTAGAAAAACCTGGATGAAAGGGACCACACAAATATCAGCTTAATCCAAAAATTCTGTGGACCACGATTTAATGGCCAATTACCGGTGTTTCCTATGAGATATAAAAACAGACGGGCAGTGTGCGTGCAAGGCACATACATCACGGTGGGTACCTCCGAAGCCGCGTGCCTAACCAGACTGAGGTTTGCGGAAGTGCATGCAAATGGAAAGTAGATCCTTGTGACCCCCTGACCGGAAGCGGATTGCGTACTGAGTAAACCCTGTGGGGCCTACTGTCATTCGTGCATTTCATCCGTTCCGTCCATCCATTTTACCAGATAATTTTAGGACTTCAGTCCAAAAATGAAGGATATCAAAAACTCAAGCTGAACACACCACATGAAACAGTGTGAATTGAACATCTACCGTTGAAAAGTTCTTGGGGGCTACAAAAGTTTTAGATCAAACTTATATTTGTTTTTTCCCTTCATCCATGTCTGTATGATCTTATAAACTGGTTGGATGACAAATAAACACCACTGTGGGCCTTAGGAATGTTTCAATAGTGGAAATCAATACTTCCACTGTTTCCTGTGGTATGGTCCACTTGAGCTTTTGATATATTTAAATTTTGATCTCAACCCCTAAAATGATTTGGAAAAACGGATGGACGGCCTTAGGAAGTGCATGCAAATGGAAGTTAGGTGGGCCGGCTGTGATGTTTGTGTGAAATCCACTCTGCGCATCCGTTTTACCTTGAAATTGAGACAAATTCAAACTCAAGCGTGTTATATCTGTATTGCGAAATCGACCGATCATATATGCATTAATAATGAAGATTCAATATTTTAATATTAAAGTGTATATGATTGGGGAGACGTTCACGATTCCTCAATGTAACTCACAGGAATCCTGATCTTCCGTATTTCACATCTTTATAATAATCTATTAATGGGACTAGGGTTTTATCTCTTGTGTTAGTGAGATTAGAACTGACTAAATAACTCAATCTAAATAATCAAACAATCAGATTTAAACTGATGATCATATATACCCCACCTGATGGAGTCTTACAAAGTGGACCACACAATAGAAAACAGTGGGGTATTATGAGGATGCGTGGGCCCCACCTAACTTTAAACGCAAAAACCTTAGCAAGCAATCCACGTCCATCCAAACACGCAAGGCGAGATGAATTCTAAGCAGCATTTAGCCGTCAAAACACCCTTTTGAGGATGCGCCCAGACTGGCCCTTAGAATATTAACTACAGGGAGTTTGACACGTCCAAGACTATATAGACCTCCAATGCATCCCAATTTATTGCAATACAGTCCATCGGGACTATAGCCTTTGAATCTTAGATCATCTTCCAATGATCCAAACCGTTCATATGACAAGTCCCACCTTGTATGGTAGGAATGCAACAAATAAAATCTCTTGGACAAACCTTTGATAATTTAGATCTTTCGCTTTGAACGTGAACGGTCACAGAGAAAAATCCAATTTCAGAGGTTTTTTGGGGCATAAGCCGTAGCAACCACAACTGATATTGTCTCAACGTATTTTCTTCTAGATTGTTGGGATGTATTCAAGCAAACCTATGTTGACTAACCATAAATACCATATTAATAGCATGACAAGGATGTTTTCCAGACTTGGGTGCGTTAAACAAAAGAAATTGACTCCGTGACTCTGAGACTTGGTTCGGTTGATTTGGTGAATAGAAGAAATTAAGAGTGGCAGTTCAACGAGGATCCCTCATGTGAGACTCGGTGAGGTTGACTCGGTGACATTGAGACTTGGTTCAGTTGATCTGGTAAATGGAAGGAAGAGTGCTGATTCACCGATCGAGGGCCCCTCGTGTGAGACTACGCAGCAGTGTTGGATGGCACACGTGTCAAAGATTCATGCCATTCATCGAGTGGAGCATGGTATGGGCCAAAAATAATGTTCGTGTCCATTGATCAAGTAGATCAAACTTGTACAAGAAATATGGATAGGTAGGATAAAGGATTTGTTGGCGATCCAGCCTTGCGGAAGTACTTTAATCCGGATTGAAACAAATAAGATGAAATAAAATTTTAAAGTAACCACATATATACATGGAACATATGATTTCTACGTAGAAAATTTTTGCGATTAAAATTCATGGCACAAAGCGATAGTCAATCTACCATTAAGAGAAAAGTATCTGAATGGAGAGAATTCTACGAAATGACACTTACTTGTTAAATTGAGCTCATTTGATGTGTTTTACTTGAGTTGATTCTTTAGCTCCTCAATTACTCCCCCAAACGTTGATACCGATGATTAACATTGTTTCAACTCTTACAATTATTTGCGTTATATATTAGGTGTCAATGATGTAACCAAGGCAAGGGAGGTTGAGAGAATCTCATATAACTCATGGAAATGTTGTAATCTTTAGGGATTCACCTATAAAGATCTTTTAGAGAATTTAGAAAGAAATTTAACTACAAGCATAATGTCTAATCTCTAGAATTGTGAGAATTCATTCACATATTCAAATAAGAGCATAGAATGCTCATCAGAGTGAATGATCATAAGAAAATTAGCATAAAACTTTTATAATGGAGATCTATGATGTGTGGGTATATATGAGTGACAAAACACATGGCCTTTATTTACATAAAAAACTCCTGAAAATGCCCAAGGTCCGAATACCCTATATAAATGAACAAAGTTCCAATGATTAAAGAAAATTGGTAGAAAACGACTAGTTCGAACGATTGAACTCCCATATAATGGGATCGAAGAATGGTTTGATGGCATCGAAGAAATTCCAAAAAATAGGTAATTTGTTATTAACATTTTTTGGCACACTCGATCGATCAAGACTAATCGAGGATCGCTCAATGTGATTGAACAACATATGAAAATTATTGTTTTTGATATATAATTTCATAGCAGCTTTACACATCTTCTAGTCTTTTCTACCATATCTCAATTAAGTTTCTAATCTTGGTGGATGATGATCAAAGTATACCTGTTAAGGTTAGGATCATTTGAAGGTTATGTAATTGTTTTTTTTTTTTTATGTCAAAGTTAGAGTCACCAAGATGCTTCATTTACCTATTTTGTGCTCCTTAATGCTTCACTCTTCTTGTGTCTTTGGTCTTTAACTTTTAAGAATTCTACCGACTACACATGATACATAATTACTCACATGATTGACAAATAAAGTGCACGTATCAATGCACTGACACTATCGACCCATTGTGCATAATCTTCTTCAAGCTAACATAAATACCAACTTCATACTATGGGTAAAAATGGGCCAGATTTTCAATGGTGATAAGTAATCAAAAGAGACATGGGGCCATGTTTGGCATTATATTCTATTGAGGCCCAAGTGTTCCAGGGAAAATCAAGTCCAATAACTAAATAGGCTAGGCCTTGACTGAATTTCAAGCCAGAAAAAAATGTTGCTTGGGCTAAATGCTTTTACAGTACTGGTAGGGCCCAATATGGTTAAGCAATCCAAATCACTGTGATGGCCACCGCTACTGATGGACCATGCACGAAAATTCTCCCAAACGAAAAACTCCTAGGTGGCATTGGCATGGCAAATAGACATTTAAGAAAGGAAATAACCAACAACCGTTGACTTGGACTATAAGCTGCGGTCCACCTGGTGAATAACTTCCAACCTTTGACGTGTGTGTAACATCCAACGTGCCCAAGAGGTTGGCCTTATCAAGAGAATTCATATCCACTCATCTAGTGAGAAATTATTTTCTATGATGTGGCCGTCTGTGATGAGTAGATAGGGATGATTTTTATATAAGGTGATCCTGGACCTTGCCTATTGAAAGGGTTGGATCTTGGATGTCTCATCACTTAATAGCTTGGAAGTTATCCTTTGGGTGGACCGTACCTTGTTGTCCAATCCGTGGACTTAAGATCTTCTCCAAATGAAAAAATATCAAATTTTATAGCTACCATCTTCCAGTCTTGGACATTTTATGTGTACAGACCATTCAGGATGAAGCCCATTATATCAATGGTTTGGATTATCAAACAGTGGTCCCACGAGTAAAAACAGAAAACCCAACTGTGGTACCACAACTAGTACTGGTAGATAACATATTTTCAGTCCAAATGCCACTTATTTGTGAGATTATCATGAAAAGAGTAGGACCCACCATAAAGATCACCTGTTACAAAAATCAGACCGGTCCATTCATCAGGTAGGCCCCACCGTTGGAATCAATGGAACCCATGGTCTGACTCAACATACTAATGCAGCCAACCTTGTGAGACCTACTGATTGAATTTAGGTATGTCTACAAAAAAGAGGGCTATTCATCTCCCCACATTCCAAAATTAAACATAGCCATTGAATATGTGGGTCATACTGTGGATGGTCAATTTGTCTAAAATCAGAGCAATCAAGCAAATCCAAACATACAATTGATGGTTGTGGAATGGGTGGTTAGAAATAAAATAGTGAGGACAGGTGGTAAATGTCCTCTTCTCGAGTGCATTTCGGGCTGTCCTCCATGGCTCCATCCAAACGATCACCACTGTACCCAGACTCGGATTTGGAAGTAACCCCTTCGGCATCGAGCTCAGTACCGGTCAGTACTGTAAAATAAGGCAGATCCAAAGTTCAAGTGGATCACATGGATAGTGATGAGCACAATTGAAAACTTCCTAGGACCTACTGCCATGTTTATTTGCCATCTAACCTGTCCATAAAGTCACTTAAATCTGGATGAAGGGAAAACATAAAAATCAGATGAACCAAAACTTCCGTAGACCACAAGAAGTCTTCAATAGTAGCCATTCAATCCTCAATGTTTCCTGTGGTGTGTTCCACTTGAGCTTTGAATCTGCCTAATTTTTTGGATGATACTTAAGATGATCTGACAAAATGGATGGACGGCGTGGATAAAATAAATACATCGTGGTGGGGCCCACATAGCTTCGAACAGTGTACCGAGGGTCAATACGGAATCCGAGTCCACTGTACGTCACTTGTGAGTGGACCCCACCATAAAGAAAGACATCAAGACCGCCCACACTCCCGCTTTCCCACGCTTAAAAGTTCTCAATTGCCCCATTTGTGAGTGGAACTCGAGCTACTCGACTCGTATTTTTCATACCATCCCATCGCAGGCTCATGATCAGACGGCTAGAATTGTTCGACCAAAGTGGCTTGGAGCACTAGCAGTCAAGATGGGCCCAAGATAGACCGTCCAAATCCACGAGGCGTACAGGTATTTTCTTTTAAAATGGAGGTGTCTCTCACCACATGTGTATCACGTGTCAACGACTAGTCAAGATAATGTTCTAAAATCGTGGAGGTTACTCTTCAATCGTTTGTATATTTTGCAACGTGGAGTGCGGGACCCACTGCCACGTGTAAATCCGTCCATTATGTGAGTCCTCTCATACTCTTGTTGGAGCAATAGAATCAGACTCATCAAAAACTCATGTGGGCCACACCATTGAAAATCATTCCCAAAGAGCCTATACAAAAACACCTGGTGTGACCCACCTGAGTGCTTTCATGGCTTGTAAATTGGTTTTTAATTCAAAATGGTGGGTCTCATCATCTGAATGGATTGGATGGAATGTAAAAAACACAGTCGGTCCCAGACACAATCTGAAAGGTTGCAATGGTAGGTGTTCGCATCAAAACCGTTGCTGTTGTGTGTCCCACACGTGTCTTAGATCAGACTTTTTCTGCGAACCACTATTTAATTGAAGGGATGCGCCTTATGGATGAATCAGATGCTGTCCCTACATCAAGGTGGGCCCCTCGCACCACGTTGCATGCAAGCCTCAACGTCGCAGCTCGCAGGGAACCCGCCTCAAACTGCATACTATGGAGATGATACGGAAGAACAGGATGAGCCGTGATACAATGAATCATCTGTCCAGACACGTGGCAGGGTGATGTATCCATCGGGTCCAACCATCTACTGGCAGAAGAATGTGGATGGCCAACATTTTAAAAATAAAACAGTCAAACAATCCTATCCATTACTTTTTGTACAGTTTATCATACTTCACATTTGACCGCTCCCTGTTTTTATGATCCACCGTCAATTTTATGGCCACAGATCAGATGGATAGAATTTTCTAGTAGAGTGATTTTTAAGACATAAATCACCCGTTATAGGGGTCTAGACATGGACGGACCTGATTTTCGCATTACCCTGCCACATGTCCTGTAGATGGATGGATCTACCATATACGGTTCTCTCCTAATACACCGTATAATATCGGATGTAATTGAATTGCGTGGAAAGTTCAAAAGAGAGGCATCCGCACTCATCATCGTCATGTGAAGGAGTGCACTTGAAAGGTAACAGAAAGAAGGAAGAAATCTCCCCGGCTTTAAAGATTTTATTCATTTTGGTTCTCGTGTTCCCAGCCAGTCTGAAATGGTGGTGACCCATCCACCGTACACGTGGCATACAAATATGGCAATCCGGACCGACCATTTCACTAGTCCCGTTATAGATGTAGCAAAGACAAAAAATCGCATCGATCATGAATGATCTAAACCGTATCATCTCAGCTATTGGATTTGGTCCAGCTGACTGTTTTATTTCTAATCGTCCATTTCATTACCTCCAAGTGGATGGTTTGGATAGCCCATGTGTTGCAGTCAATGCTCCAGCCACCGTGGGCCCACGATTTCGACAATCCAAATCAATGTACATATATGGCACGTGTACACTAGTTGTAGGAAGAATGTGCAACAACTGAGTTCTTTGGGCCCACCAGGACGTGTTTGTAACATCCACTCCATCCATCAACTCTGGTATTTCATGCTATGACTTGAACGTAGAAATCAAGCGGATGCAAAATTCAGATAGGCCACGCCACAAGGACAGTCGGATGGGAACTCTATCATATACACCTTTCTAGGGCCAATGCATTGTTTATATGCCATCCAACCCATTCATCAGGTGAGTCTCTCCAGGATTAAGATAAATTATAAATATCAGCCTCGTTCAAATTTTAGGGGGGCCACACCGTGTGAATTTAGAGCTTTGAGGGGTCTAATTTTAAATTGTTCTTGTAGTGGGGCCCGCATGAGTTTTACGTACTGCTGATCTTTGTAGAGCGAACATGAGGTGGCAAACTGATAGGAGTGGATGCCACACAAGCGTCACCGTGGGCCCCACAAGCTCGAGTGTTGACCATGCTCCCCACGAGTACCATTTCCGGTCGTGTATGAGGGATGTGGATTGCCCACTAAAGCTGCCAGAAGTATGTATTCTCTGGGGCCCACTCTGATTTATGTATTTTATCTACTCCGTCCATTCATTTTCCAGCTAATTTTATTGCATAAGCCCAAAAATAAATTATATCGAGATCTCAGGTAGACCACACCATAGGAAAGAGTGGTGATTGGGTGGCCACCGTTAAAAACTTCATGGGGACACGAAAGTTTGGGATCGTGATATATTTGCGTTTTCCCTTCATCCAGGTACACGTGATCTAATCAACAGTTTGGATGTAAAATAAACATTACAATGGCCCTAAGGAAGTTCTTAATGGTGGGCGTTCAATCACCACTGTTTTCGTGTGGTGTGATCCATCTTAGATTTCAATATGCTGTCTTTTTGGGATTCTACCCTAAAATGATTTTTTTTTAATGGATGGACGGCGTGGATAAAACACATACAATATTGGTGGGGCCCACAATGCACCGACCAGTAGCCACCTCGCTACTGGTAGCGTCAGCAGCCAATCCGCGTCCATGGATGAGTCGCCACCGTTTAAAAGATGGCAGTAAACTATCACTGTTGACTTCTCTCTTCTTTCTTTTTTTTCGTCAATTTGGAAAAAAAAAAGAAGAAGAGGTAAATTCCAAATAAACGTCCGTGCAACCACATAAGAACGAAAAGCGTGCTGAGCTGCCACTCCCTACTCCACGCGTTTACAGGCTTGCGATTGTGAACTTCGTCCTACTCCATTCTTAAAGGACACGCTCGAGTGGCACAGGTAGATATGGAGCCTACATGATGTATGAAGGAAATCCAACCCGTCCACCAGATGAATAACCTCGTATTACTATTACATGCCAAAAACAATCCTCATCCAACCCTCAGGTGGCCACCACAGAGGGAACAATGTGGGAGAGGACATCTACCCTTTATTTAAACAGAGAACCACCTGAATTTCAAAATCCTGATTTATCCCTGAATCTCGTAATCTAGACCAGATTAAGGATCTTAATGGCCTGGATTTTATATACGCAACATGGTGGTCGCTCTACAAAAATCAAGGGTGGATGTTCCCTCCACCGTGCCGCCCAACTAATCTACTTATAAGAATGATTTTATGGCCCCTGATGATTGCATGCGCTGACTCATATGATGGACGGGTTGGATTTCATTCACGCATCACGTGGGACCCACGACTTTCCTGCACCACCATAGCTTACGGTGGTACGGTACCATTCGACCACTTCCCTTAAAAATTCTGGTGACTCAGCCTCCGGACATGTGGTACACGTGTACACTATCCAAACGCACGTTACGGAAGAACATAGATCGAAGATCAAGCTGTTTGAGTAATCTTAACCATCCGATTAGTGGCTATCAAACGAACGGTGATAAGTGGAATAGTGCCCTGTCCAAATTCAGTTGGCGAAATTAGATGATAACTGTCATATGGTTAGATTGTCACAGATGTGATGGTGGGCCCCACTTGGTGTGAAGTTCAGCTGCCGGCCAGATAGGCAAAACCCAGCTGGGTGTGGACGCGTAGAACAGGGGGGCATACGTCTCCTTCCGAGAACATGAAGAGCATTTAAGGAAGCGGAGCGGATTAGGTGCGGCCCCGGCCTTACTCAACATGGTGCAGCTCTGATCGTGGGGCCCATAAATATGTATTTATTGTATATCCAAACCGTCCGTTATTTTTTATATCCAATTTCATATTGTGAGACCAAATTTTATGGAGATTCATTTCCTAGGTGTACCATTACATGGTCAATATTGGTGATTGAAAAACTTGTGTGACATATAAGTTTTGGATCAATCTTATGTTTATTTTTACCTTAATTAAGATATCTGTGACATTATCAACAGTTTGGATGGAAAATAAAAATTATATAAACATTAAGGTGGGGCCCAGAAAGTTTTTAATAGTGGGGAATTCAGTCACTGCTGTTTCTTATAGTATGGTCCACCGGAGATCTGTATATATTTCATTTTTGACATCGTCACATAAAATGACTTGGAAAAAGGGATGGACGGAGTGGATATAGAATACACAAATAAATATGGGCCCCACGGTTAGGGCCGCACTGTGTTGGGTTAGGCCGGGGCTGCACCTAATCCTCTCCTGAAAGGAAGAAAGCCACCATCCTCACAAGAGAAAAGAAGATTGAGGGTGGGCCCCACACGCAATAGCAGTAAAACATGTGTGATACCTACGAAAAGGCAAAGGAGGCTCGTCTCGTCGGCCCTCAGACGCGGATTCGACTACAATGTCAAAGCCAAGCACACAACTGGCCCACGAATCTTCGCTGAACAAATGCGACTTTCTCCCCTCCTTTATAAAATCCTCTCTTTCCCTTTTCTCTTTCCTAAGCCAACGAAAAACCCCATCACACAATCTCTCTCTCTCTCTACACCTACCAAATCCCCTCAAAACCATCTTCTTCTTCTACTAATTCATCTCTCTCTCTCTCTCTCTACACCTATCAAGTTCCCTCAAAACCATCTTCTTCTTCTACTAATTCATCTCTCTCTCTCTCTCTCTCTCTCTCTCTCTCTCTCTCTCTCTCTCTACACCTACCAAATTCCCTCAAAACCATCTTCTTCTTCTTCCAATTCATCTCTCTCTCACTCTCTCATGGGAAACTACATCTCTTGCACCCTCTCCCCTATCTCTACCAAGAACTCCAAAGGCCTGAAAGTAATACTCCCAAGCAGCGAAATCCGGCAATTTGATCAGCCCACCAACGCCGCCGAGCTCATGCTAGAGACCCCAAACCACTTCCTGGTCAACTCGGAGTCGCTGCACATCGGACGGAGGTTCTCAGCCCTTGCCGCCGACGAGGACCTGGAGATGGGCCACGTCTACATCATGTTCCCCATGCGAAGGGTCAATTCTGTAATTACACCTTCCGACATGACCGGGTTGTTTATGGCGGCTAATTCGGCCATGAGGCGGTCCTCTGGATGGAAGGCTAGGATCTTGCCCGACTCAAGTGGGTCCCCACAAACCTCGAATGTTGAGACCCAGAAAAATTGGGTGGAAAATCAAGGGCCAAGATTAAATTTGGAGGAGATTGAGGATAATAGTATTGTTGAATTTAAGGCAAGGTTGAGCATGTGTAGATCAAAGAGGCCTACGTTAGAGACCATAACTGAAGAAACCGTTATCAGTTCTAGATGACCAACGGTAAACCTTTTTTTTTTTTTTTAACTCTCTTTTTTCATGTGTATTGTATTTGTGGTGAAAGAGAAAAGAAAAGAAAAGAAAAAAATCAAATCAAATCAAATACCATTGTCGTTCTTAAGAAAAGACAATTAATTAGAAATATATTTGTATTTTTATCTTTTAATTTGTGATTGTCTTTATATATTACGAGCACCATGATGTAGTACGGATTCTTCGTGTGGGCCACCTCTGATCAACCAATAGAGTCGGATTGGATTAATATTGGATAATCATACCTTTGCAATTCAGGGCATGCACAATGGATGGTAAGAGAAAGAATTCGTTTTGCAGGCTCTTCTTTGAATGGTTGTGATCACTCAATCAAGTGATATTGGGGCCATGTGTTGATGGATGTCTTAAATCTATAAATCAACAGGTTTGTCGATGACAGCTCGATGCCATCAAAAAAATCCAAAAATCTCACGATTTGTTGTTGGACACTATTGGTGTCATGCTCGATGTCATCGAAATGGGTTTGATGTCATCGATGAGCTGTCGATGACATCGAAGTGCCATCGGAAAAATTTTAGAAAATACATGTTTAGTCGTTGGAATGTTTTTGTGTTTAGTTTGATGCCATCAACAATATATTGATACCATTGAAGTCTCATCGAAGGTGCCATCAAACGATCGCACAGAAGTAAGTTACGTAGAATTGCATAAGTGCAGGATTGTTTCGTATTTTAATTATGATTCACCTATAGGTTATATATATGGGTGTAATCGAGAATAGGGGATATTAAGAGCTTTCTAAATCGTTCATGGGGTTCCAGGGGAGTAGCTTGGGTGATTCGAGGCTTGTTCCAATTAGATAATCTCTATCTCTTGTAATTTTTTGCTTTCATAGTGTGCATTTGTTGCCTTGTATCGTGATTTTTTCTTGTAAGAATTTTTTCGTCTTAAATTTAGAGTGTTTGTGATTGGCCTTGATTGTGGGATTGGAATACTTTGCTAAATTTATCTTTGTGTGCTTCTGCGGTCACCCAACACCATGTTCGATCCATGGTGGAGTTGTTCTAGTAATGGGTCGCTAGTATCATAGTCCAACCACTTAAGCCCACTTATAAGTAAGTTTGTATTCTTCGTAGAGCTGGGCAAAAGAGACTCGATTCGGTGGATCCGACCCGATCAGACCCGTTCCGACCCGATTAGAACCGAACCGACGGCCTGGATCGGTGTTGATCGGGTAGATCCATTCAGATCCGAAATCTTTCGGGTCGACTTCGGATAGCCGCTGATCCGACCCGACCCGACCCGAAAACTCGATCCGAATGGATCCGATCAGATCCAAACCTATCCGATCCGGAGTAACTCTTATTGATACTTCTACTTTTCCTTATGATATAGTCCGCTTGAGCTTTGAATATGCATCAATTTTGGGTTCAACGACTAAAATAATTTTCAAAAACAAATGGACGGCGTGGATAAACCACATGCATTGAAGGTGGGCCCCAACAATACTTACTGTGTACAATAAGAAAGTCTTCGTTGGTGTACCGCACACAGCTATGTACAGCTAGCTATAGGCACGTGTCGTACCAAGATGAGTGGTTGGAAAGTGAAAACGAATTCGCTACTCCCCTGCCACCAGCTAATGGCTGGCAGTCGATGCTCTGTGGGCCCCACTATGATGTATTTGTTTTATCAATGCCGTTCAATTATATTTTTAGATACTTATATGGTGTTACACAAAAAATGACGTATATCCCAATCTCAAGTGGACCACATCATAAGAAACAGTGTTGAATATACGTCAACCATTAAAAAAATTTTGGGGCCCATAAAAGTATTGGATCAAGCTGATCTTTGGTTTTTCCCTTCATCTGGGTCTTTATGACCTAATCAACAGATTGGATGTCAAATAAACAGTACAGTGGGCCTTAGTATGATTTAAATGATGGATATCCAATCACTATTGTTTCCCTGTGGTGTGGTACACCTAAGATTTATCTCCCTATGATAATTTAGTTAAAGCACTAAAATCATCTTTAAAAAAGGATGAACGAAAGGGATGAGATACATACATCATGATGGGCCCCACAGATCACCGACCACTGGCCACGGTGCCGGTGTCAGGGGGAGTAGCCAATCCGTCCTGTCTTCAGCGCGCTGGCGCTCCTCGAGCTGCGAGTTGTACGAATGGTTCAAAGGTGATCAAAGTTATATGGCCCTACAGTGATGTATTTATTATATCTACACCGTTGATACATATTTAGAGATCATTTTAGAGCATTATCCAAAAAAATGGATCATATCCAAAGATCATCTGGACCAGACCACAAATAGCAACAGATAATGATTTTCAGTGTGGTCCCACTACCTTTTCCAGTGTGGTCCACTTGATAGTCGGATCTATCTTATTTTTTGTCTCAAGCCTTAACACTAGCTCGCCAAATGGATGGACGGTTTGGATATAACACATATTCCATGATCAGACCTACATAACTAAAGATATCTTTTCATAGGCAACAAGTTGCCGTAGCTGTCGTGCAAAGCACGTTTGCCACTGCAGAGCCTCGTGCTCTGAGACGTACAAACAGCTCAATCGGTATCAATCTCATATGGGCCCCACAATGATGTATTTATTATATCCATACCGTTTATTCATTTTGCATGATCATTTTAAATCATTTGAAAAAAAATATATATATAAAACTAAAATGACCACACCGAAAATAGTAATGGGATAATGATTTTCACCGTTTTTAACCATTTGAATCGCACCCAACCCGATTGATTGCTTGCCTCCAAGTGCAGAGGTTCATAAGTAATATCCTGTGAATACATGGTCGATCCCACAGGGAGATGAATTGCGAGAAGGGAAAAAATCAAATGCAAAACAAACTAACTGATGATTTGATTTTTGGATTTTTGAATGGATGTAATTCAATTGAATAAAAAACACCCAAGCTTCAAAGTTCCACACATAAGTTAATGTTCTAAAATCATGATGACTTGGATGACACAACTAGGATCTGAGCACTATGGTCAGCCTAATCGGAAAATAAAACACTTTAAATATTTTAATAAATGATATAAAAGATTAGAAAATAATGAATTTGCACCATTGACATATATTCTCAAGCGCCAGTGATTTTAAGTATTCAATATCTATATGAATATAACAGGTTGAGAACATCTCATATCTAGGAAATCTGATTAATTTAGGGTAAGCCTATCCATCAATGTGGATCTCATATGATGGAAACATATGGATCTTACAAAAGGATAAAAAACATGCATACACCATTCTTCTCATCATTAAAACAATTAATCATCATAACTTAAAGAAATATTAAACCCATGTGCTTCCCTTCTAGCTTGGGCTAGAGGGAACTTAGAAAAACATAATTAAATTACAGAAATAAAAAGCAACAAGAAAGGAAGATAGAAAGAATCTAAAATAAAAAAAACAACTTATAAAGCTTTAATAAAACTAAAAACTCTTAAAAAATTCTAAATATTGCTCTTGAATGCTTCTAATAATGTTTTAGGAGGCCCTATTTATAAGTAGGGAACTCCAATTTTCGTACAAAGTTGAAAACCCTAGAAAACGCCTCAAATATACGTATTTTCCCAAAATAGACTTCTCGCTGCATAGTTCGTTTAAAATAGACTTCCTGCTGCACAGTTTTTCAAAATAAACTTCACAGCTTCAAAATACACTTTTTTAGGACGATTTCAGGATTCTTCACTTCAAATCTTCGATTCTCTTCATTCCTCGCTTGGTTTTCTTGGATCTTTGGCATGTGAATTCTTCAATCTTGATCTCCTAAGATCCATCCCTTGCCTTGGTGAATTTGAGCATCAAATTCTTACTTTTTAACACATTTTTCAATCCAACACATACATGAGTAAAATAGAATATTAAGATGATTTATGTTCATAAAACCAAGATATAAATGAGAAAAATTATGCAATATTTAAGTCTCAACACCGATCCGACTCGGTTTCTCTGAACAAGTCGAACGAGCTTCGAGTCAGACCAACCGTGTGTCGGGTCGGAGATTTCGGACAGGATCGGGTTGACCCTAATCCGATCCGACTCGGTCCGATGCCCACCTCTAATTCTTCGTAGATGAGTTTGTCATAGGATCACTTCTATGTACTATTGAATTTGTTCGATGAAAAAGGAAAAGAAATCAGATCCTCTGCTTACCACAAATAAGAAAAACTTGTTTGTTGCAATGTAATTGGGTCACATTATCACTTATTACATTTAATGCAGTAGTCAATGATAATATGGACCAATCACATTATAAGAAAACAGAAAAAACCTATTTATAGCAAGCAGAGTATTTGGATTCAAAAAGAAATTTGAATGTGCTCCTTAAGTTTAAAAATCCCAATGTAGCTAATGGTAGATGGCAAAGACAGAGAAAAAAAATAATTTGAAACCATACATGAATCCCTCCAATTTTGGAACTTTGAATTGCATGTTGATCTCGATGAGTTTCTTCTACATGCAGGAATCCCCATGCACCTTAAAAATGGGATTTTTTTTTTCGTGGCTCAAGACAGTGTCCTGCAAATCCACCAAGTTTGCACCATGTGCACAAGGGTGCATGTAGAGCTAGCTGAGATCTAGTTGATCACGCACATGTAATCATACTACTAGCAATTCAAAATTCCTTATGCTTTAGGGTTTGTTTGGATAGCAAATTACAACTATAATGAATTGTAAAAGTGTAATGATTATCGATTAAAACATCTGTCCCCTAAATAACAAGCAATTTGATCGAAAATTCTCGTGTTCGGAAGGAATGGCATGGTGAAAATATAATAATGATACTTTTATTATTTTATTGTGATATCAAATCAATGGAAAAAATACATTTATTCTTATGTTTGGATAGAAAATTGCTTCAATGTGTAAATTTATAATGAATGCAAATTTCTTTACCCATTTTCTATTACATCTGCATTTGATCATTAAATTTAGTGTCAAATTAAATACAATAAAATTATACTCATCACACTTTTACATTATAATATTACCATTATCTAAACAGGTCCTTAGCGTTACAATACTAGTGCAAGGTTCTAGTTTAACATCTTGAATCCATCTAGGGATTTCGGCATATGGGCTGGTTTCTTAACATTTGGCATCAAAGCCGCCATTACAAGGTGAGACATTCTGTCTAGAGAACTAGAGAGTGTAGTTGTCATAATAGAAGAGGACAAAATTGTTAGATTTAGGGATAATACGGTGGAAAATTAAATTGTGTTTATTTTGATTAAGAAGAGTTTAATATGCATATAAGAGAGGTTTAACAAATAAGTTAATCTAATCTACACAATTACATCTTTATCCTTTAAATGGGAGAGAGTGCTGCCATAGAGGGGGTTGCAACTCCTACTTTTATAGGACAATGGAGCTATGAAATATAGTTGAGCATCCTTCTTGAAAATCAATCAAGTTGGTATCGTCAACGAAAGCTTTGGGAGAGATTCTTTGGGATGCCTCCCCTATTTGTTGTGATCCATTTTGGAGGAGGCTTGAACCATGTTCATTGGAGCACTTTCTGGGATTTTTGGGAAGCCCATAAAATTTTAAATTATAACATTTTTATACTTGAAAAGTTTTAATTTATTCTATTTGGTTTTCGGCCATAAATTATTATAAGTGGCTGTGAGCGGGGGAGAAAGAGAGAGAGAGAGAGAGATTATTTACCATATATTTTCTCAAATAATTAAATAAAAAATTTATTAAGCCTATAATAAAATTACTTGTGATATGAAATACAATAAAATGTAAAGATTATAAAAGCACTCAAAATTTATGAAGTGTATGTAATTATAAACATCAGAACTATTCCTGTAATGTCTTTATCTATAAATTTTTTATAATTAAAAAATATGTTATAAGATTTTTACATTTGATAAAAGTAAAACTTAGGCACATTTAATTTAGAGATAATAATGATTTACAATATAGATTTTTCCTATTAAAATCATTCATCCTTGTATGAGGTTGTTTTGAGCTGACACAGTTGTATCATACATGGACAATAACAATACATATGTAGTGATACCTATCTACAACGGTTGGTGCCTCAAACATTGGGAATGGTAAAGCCATCCATGCAGCGTTCATGTGGCTAGGTGGATGGATACATCAGTGCAATGGTCCCAACCATGGGTGGCTGGTTTTCAAAAATTACATTTATAGAACAATCACATATGTAGCTTCCATTAAAAAATCCCAACTTAATTGCTACCGAATCGGATAGGAGTGGGTAGTCAATCATCCTTATGTGTATATTAAATTAGCGTCTGCAGGGGACATAACTAGATGGACCGTATTTTAGTTCGACTGGCTCAACCCTATCATATCCCTGGCCAGAGCGTCGTATACTTCATTAAATGATCCAGACTGTTGATACTATGGTCCATATATAATGGATGGGAAGGCCCCATAAAATATCACAAAAGGGACGGTCATAACCACTCTATCATCACCTGCCAGCCAATGGTCAATAAAATCTACAGCAATGATCCAAGCGAAGCAATGGTTGGATTGTTGAAGCTAGCAATGGTTGGATGCACGGTCTGGATGACCCAACGATGGGCCTCACTTGTAAGAATCCAGTATCCAAGGAATCACTGATGGGCCGTGGATCCCTATGGGGCTCACCATGATGTATGTGTTATGTGTCTTACATCCATGCAGTCCATCACACCACAGGAAACAGTAGTGATTGAATGCCCATCATTAAAAACTTCCCAGGGCTACAGGATTATTTATTTTCCATCGAACCTGTTGATAAGATTTTTTTTAAAAAAGGCAAGGATGAAAAGACCATACAAATATCAGCTTATCCAAAACTTTCGTGGCCAACCAAATATTTTTAATGGTCAATCACCACTGTTTCCTATGGTGTGGTTCACCTGAGATTTAGATCTGCTATATTTTCAAGATCATTTCCTAAAATGACATGAATAAACGGATGGACTGCGTGGATGTGAGACACATGATTCACATGGGCTCCACAGTCACATGGGCTCCACAGTCCGGAATCTACCAATGGATCAGGTGGCTAAGTTGATGTATTGTGCAGCATGGGGCCAACGTGTTGTATATGTTTTATATCTACTTTGGCCCTCAGTTATGAAATAGTTTTGAAAATCAACTCGACCACACCATGGGAAACAATGGTGATCAAACGCCACCATTAAAATATATTTTTCGGGGGCCACAAAAGTCTTGTGAGAGGCTGTTACGGGTAATTGTGTATACAAGCTGGCCAGCTCGGTTAACTCGCTCGACTCGACTCGAAAAAGCTTGATTCGACTCGGTTCGAAGTTGAGTTGGAGCTGAGTCGAGCTGATTTTTTGAGCTCGAAAATGAGTTCGAGTAGGCCCCAGCTCGACTCGACTTGGATTGAATCCAACTCGAATCCAGCTCGAATCGAACTCGGATTGAACCAGTTTAGTGACTCGGTTACTTTGCCATTGATGTTGCTCACCAACTGTTTGATAAAATGACTCAACGAAATGTGGTTGACGGCAAGGAAGGTTTAGTTGGTGGCAAGCAAGGTATGTACATTAAACAAATACCTTTTTTTTCTCTCTCTCTTTTTTTTTAAAAATTTTTTGGTTTTTATATTACTTAGAAGGTGTTTGATAAAACACCTGTAAAATCATGCCTCTGTTTGTAAAACAATGGGTTTTTGAAGTTGTAATTCAGGTGTTTGTGGAAATGCCTCAATGGCGAATACGACCCGAGCTAGCCCGAGTTGCTGACTGAATCGAGCCGAGCTGGCCAGTCAAGCTTGAGGATTGAGCCAAGCCGAGTTCAAGCTGAGGTCAACCAGTAGCCAATTCGAGCTGAGGCCAACCCAACTCAGTTCAACTCAATGTACACCCCTAGTCAAGTGTATTTTTCCTTCTACAAGACTGAATTAACAGGTTGGATGGCAAACTAAATATTACAATGGGCCCTAGAAAGGTTTCAACCGTGGGCATCATTATCCCGAAAAGCGAACTGACTGGTGTACGTCATACGTGCCGTGTGAAGACGAGCATCGACGCTCGTCAAGCTCCGAGTTGCACGAACGTTTCAAAGGAGATCAAAGTTACATGGCCCCAAAGTGATGTATTTATTATATCTACACCGTTCATCTATTCTCAGAGATCATTTTAGAGCATTATCCAAAAAATGAATCATATCCAAAGATCATCTGACCACACCACAAATAGCAGCGGAGATAATGATTTTCACCATTAAACAATTCATAGGCCCCACCATAATATTTATTTTCCATCCGATCTGTTTGTAAGGTCACAAAGACCCGAATGAAGAGGAAAAACAAATTTCATATTGATCCAAAACCTCTGTGACCCCAAAAAGGGTTTCAATGGTAGACAATCAATCCTCACTTCTTTTTGTAGTGTGGTCCACTTGATAGCTAGATCTATCTTATTTTTCGTCTAAGGCCTTAATACGAGCTCACCAAACGGATGGATGGTTCGGATATAACACATACATCATGATAAGACCCACAGAACTTGCTGACGTCCACACCGCAGCTATATAGCTGGTGTGAGGTACACGAGCCAATCCGCTTCCCATTATCCCACTGTTTCCTGTGTAGGGTGCACTTGACTTTCAGATCTGATTCGTTCTTGGGTTTATACCCCAAAATGAGCTGAAAATACAGTCGGATGGTGTGATATAAAACAAATGCATCCCCCAGCGACCTGCTGGGACCGAGTCTGCCAAGCAGGGGCTTTGTGGGCCCACCGTGATGTATGTATTTTATCCACGTAGTTCATTCATTGTTCGTATTATTTTAAGATATGAGCCCAAAATTAAAGCAGATCGAAGGCTCAAGTGGGCCACACGCTCTTTATGGATCGATGTTTGGCAGTTTGCACTGTTGCACTGGGCCATGATCAGAAAATGAATCCTAACAGCCGAGCCTGACCGTCCATTGGTGGTACTCAAAATGGACGGTTCACATTCAACAGGCAAAACCGCTAGTCCCTCAACTTCTGTTACAGTTCATGGCCCACACATGGGAGTGTCCATCGGACGGATGATAATTATCAATTTTTGTAGCATGGGCCCTCCCAGCGACACATAGTCGATCTGTATGTGTCGCGACGCATGAAACGGAACTATTTTCAGCTCTCTCTCTCTCTCTCCTCTCTCCCTTAGGGTTTCGTGCTCCCGACCTTCTCCCTCCGATCTCCATGGCCGGAATACGATGGCCGCCGGAAGACTCCGATCTCCTCCCGCCCCGGCCTCCAACTACGGCCGACCTGATCTCCGACGACGACCGCTCCGTCGCCGCCGACTCATGGTCAATAAAGAGCGACTACGGCAGCACGCTGGACGATGATCAGCGCCACGTGGACGCCTCAGATGCGCTCTCCATAGGCACCTTCCGTGCCGCTTCCGACTACAGGTACATCGACGATCGCTTCTGGAAGTGTATCAGATTCCGTTCTTTCAATTGCTTGTTTGGGATTTTTTTGGCTGGGAAAGGATGAAATTGGAAATCTTTTTGCATCTGATGCTGCCTTTTGATTGTTTGGAGACTTCGGCTTTGGTGAGAAAGGAAGAAACAATTACAATGTTGTAGAATGATTTGGATGATAACAAACAATACAGCTGGATGGAAGATTGTGATTTGCAATTGGAGCGGAGGATTGAGGGCGCGTTTAGGTTTCCGTCCAAAATGGGAATTTGGGATGATCGATAACTTCTCTTTATTAGCATTTGAAAAAAATGCCTTTTTTATTTATAAATTACTGAGATTTTATAAGGAAAGAGGAAGCAAAAAACAAAAGCTAGCTATCCATTTAAGGTAATGGATAGAAATTTCCAATTACAAGAAAAGCTCTAGAAACACCATTTCTAGCAAAAGAGTGTCATCGGATTGGATGCTACTATCAGCTACAACAAAAGCATTCTGCCCAGCCAATCACATTATATTCGAATTTGAAACTGAAAAGGCACACTTCCCCTTCCAATCACCACTGGGACTGCTTCTTGCAGTCTCTACTATGCATGTCTTGACAACTAGTCCCGGTTGGATCAGATGCACTCATCCGGACTCTGTTGAGGTTGATCCTTTTCGGCACCATGAGTCAGAACTGAACGTGGTGACTCAGCCGAGTTGACTCGATTCGGGGTGAAAATGAGTCAGTTGGATGTGAAAATGAGTCAGTTGGAGTCGTTGAGGCTTAAACCCTTGCTAGCAGGGACGCATTTGGATGCTCAAAACAATCCAATTAATTAGAATGAAAATGACCAAGATAGGCTAACCCACTCTTTAATACCGACTAACCCCTAAATTGTAATTAGGGACTGTTCATCTTGCAATTCAAAAAAAGAAAAGAAAAACAGAATCGTAATTAGGATGTTTAGTGGTTATTAAGTTATTGTAGTTGTAGTGAAGGGCTTTTGGAAATATAGAATGAAGAAAATAGAGGAGAGTGAAAAATATGAGTTATACACTTATACTACACCCCTTTCAAGTGCCCTATTAATATAATAATAATAATAAATGAAGAGGAAATTAGAATAAAGGGTTTGAAAATAAATGACCAAAATACCCTTATTAACTCCTAATACGCCCCCTCAAGCTGGAGCATAAAAGTTGATCATGCGCAAGTTGGAAAGTATACAGTTAAATCACACTTCACCAACTAGCTAATCTTTAGACTTCATCTATGGAAAGTTAATAATAATATTTGCTTCAACCTTTTCTCATACAAAATGACAATCAACTTCGATATGCCTCATTCGCTCTATAAAATCTGGTTTCTTTAATATTAGCTAGATTGATATGGCCATATCGGATCCATATCGATGTGAGTTGAATAAATCAATACTTAAGTTTGTATCTGTAACTTTGTTTGCACCATTGAATTGAATTACAATTACGAGTTCCCTGGAGTAAAACGACCAGATTGCAACTGCCCTGGTGTTCATATTGAAGAGCTAGTCTCCCAATTGCAAATATGTTACATAAGTTGGCACAAAAGGAATGTAATTGCAATTTGAGGATTATTTCCCCGCCATGAATAATATTATGTTGTTTGCGATTTGGTCATTCCCTCACAATTGAACTAGTTATTACAATGCAATTGAATACTGCCCCAAACGCAGCCTGAGTGTCATTATATATTGAACCTTCTTATTGATGGATGACCTTGAATTTTCATTTTTTTTTGATACTCGTTTGAAACTGATTTCATGGAAACAGTTCTGACAAGGATGAGCCAGATGCTGAAATGGAAGCATCAGTGTTGGGTTTACAAAGCTATTGGGATACCACATATGCAGGTGAACTGGCGAATTTCCATGAGCATGGCCACACTGGTGAAGTTTGGTAAATACTGCTCATAACCACCATGGAAAAATGTCGACTGAGATTGATTCTTTTTATTTTGTGTGTGTATGTTTGTTTTTATTCCTCTTATGGGCTACATATGATGATGTAAATATTCATGTCTTCATCTGTATGCATCTTTCAATACTATTGTACTGTGTATTTTGACTTGATGGGATTTCTACTCCCAGTTTCTTTTAGAGACCTCAACATGACAACATGATAAAAGAAAAAGGCATGCGCTGGTCAAGCATTGTTGATTCCTAATTATATGTCTGAAAAGTTGCCTGGTCATTTTCTTACAACTTTCTTAGCAACATCCTCTCGTCTACCTCCCCATATATTATTACTTCCATTGTCTCTTTGCCAAACGCATCAGTCTTGGTATTAAACATGTTTGCTCAGTGGAGTCACACAAAAGAAATGATAGGATTTTGCAAAATCTAGACTTCTCTAATCCCCTAGTGGTTAGTTCCCCTTCTTCTTCTTTTTTTTCTTTTTTTTTTTTTTCCTTGTAAAGTGTTATTTCCTGTTAGTTCATTAAGAAAATTATAAAACATCTTTTTAGTGAAATTGTTATTTCTCTAAAAAGGAAAAAAGAAAAAGAAGAATACACAACAAATGCATGTATAATATCGTTAAAAAAAAAAAAAAAAAAAACAAGAAAAAAAAAACTTTGAAAGGACAACTAACATGAGAAAACTTTGCTCTTTGCTCTTTGCTCTTTGCTCAAAGATCTATAGTAACAAAAAGTTTAATGTGGAGACAGTTATTGGTGCGGGTATGTGTTATGTGACTGATTTGCAAGGCTCTAAGGGGTTTTGATGCAACCAGATGGTTACACGTGCTGTTTGATCAAAGATCAAGCCATTAGATTGGACGTTAGGCCCATGTCAGGCCCATCGAATGGTCCTGATCAAAGATCTATCCGATTCGCACATCAATATCACTGACCTGGAGTTGCCTTCCAAATTATAGATCTGGAACTCATCAATGGGCCCCTATGGTCTTATCTGGTGATCTGGATCAGATCTATGGATGGATGAGATGTCTAGACCCATTTCAATGGTCCGTTTGGGTTTTGTTGTTCCACCTGTCCAATTGGATGGTCCTGATTAGTCCAGTCGTGGAGAATCACGTGCGTATCTTATCTATTGGTTATTGAATAAATGCCTTTGATGTTTTTTTTTTTTATAGTTTTTTTTTAATTTTTTTTTTTAAATTTATAAAACTAAATAATGGAATTAACCAAAACACACTTAATGGGCATGTTTGGATAGATATATTGCATTGTAATGAACCGTATAAGCACAATGTTTAGAAATTACAAAACCTCTCTTGGTCAATAGGTAATTAGACCAAGAATTATATGTTTAGATTGGCATGGTAAAAGTGTAATGATGATACTTTTACATTACTGAGATGTTAGACCAACTAGAAAAATACACCGATTCCTATGTTTAGAAAGGATACTACTGCAATGTATTGTAAATTTGTAATGATTGCAAATTCTTTTACCCGTCTCCTATTATATTTGCATTTAACCAACGAAGTACGTGCCGAATTATGTGTTTAAACAAACATTGGAAAATCATAATGATGGTGCTTTTACGTTACAATACTCTTAAATTCCGTTATCCAAACAGGTAAGCAAATTAGAATTTCCCTCCAGTATTAGGGTATTCTCTTGTTCGTCAAAATATAAATACCATCATGCTTGTAAACAACTTTTAGTCTATTCTTGAATATAGAATCAAGTGTGGAAATTTTCCTTTGGTTTCATTCGGTAGAGGAGAGAAGGATGCTTGATCCATGATCCCTAGTTTTATGGCTAGTGGACTATTGGGATTCATCCCACAGTCATTATTTCCTTTTCTTTTCTCTACCGTGATTGTTCTTCAGTATTTCCTGCATTCTGATCTACAAGAAATCACTGCCCAAACTGGCCCGATGCACACTTGCTGCATCAATTTTCAACCATGGTTTCTTAGTCTTTATTAAAGGAAAAACACATTTACTATTTCTGCATGTATTGAGTCCAAAAACGTTGAGCACTGTATTTGGCCTATCTGGCAATTTGATTGGTCTATCCTGAGAAAGACCCAACTTTGTGAAAATGGCCCTAAAAGGTGCCAAAAAATTGCGAAGGACAAGATTTGGCACTTTGCCTTTCATAGCTGGCTATAGAAAGGGCATAGCTCTAAGCAATATTATAGTTAAAATTTTTATTTTATTTTTATTTTTTGTTCTAATGGAAACAAATTTTTATTAGAAGAAAAAAGGATGACGAAGGCATTATTAGAAACAAAGTGGAGGGAAACCCCTAGAACCCCTCACAAGAAACCCTTACAATACCCATAACCAAAAGATGCTTTATCCAATCCCATTACAGATTTTTGAGCTTTGGAGAAAACAACATCTTATTGACTGTATTTATCCTGGAAGGAGCCATTGTTTCACTCCTACAACTCCAACCAAAGAACTGCAAGCAAAGATAGGTGCCACACAATTAGACAGCTTGGCGCCTCTCCTGCATTATAAGTTTATAACAAGCCTCAAGGAGCTCCCCTTTCGATTGCAGCATCACCCACGAAACTTTGAAATAAGACCAAAATTCTACCATACTCTTTACATGAAGGAACAATGGATAAACATGTGATTTATCGATTCTGCCTCTCCTTGAAGCAAAGAATGCAAACATTTATGACAGCCATTCTCCTTTTCCAGAGATTATCAATCATAACAATCATGTTCTTGCCCACTAACCATACAAAAGCCAAGACCCGAGGACCTATAAACGACCAAATGTAGTGGATGGGAACCAAATTGCCCGGATTATAAATCCCCACCATTGCCAAGTACAAGGACTTCACTGAGAATCTGCTCTAGGTATTGGCTTTCCACACCTAGTCATCACGAAAAAAAGGTCCCCCACGATTGTTGCAACAAAGATAGAATGCTAGCCAATTCTTCAATCTCATCACCTAACAAATTTCTATGATAAAACGAGGACCAAGATAGAATGCTAGCCAATTCTTCAATCTCATCACCTGACAAATTTCTATGATAAAACGAGGACCAAGATAGAATGCTAGCGAATTCTTCAATCTCATCACCTGAAAATTTTCTATGATAAAATGAGGACCAAGATAGAATGCTAGCCAATTCTTCAATCTCATGACCTTCCAAATTTCTATGATAAAACCCAACAGGCATTACCCGATGCACGTGGTTGCGGGTGATTACGTGCATCCACAGGGAATAGTCTCGCTTAAAAAAGGGGGCGTGGACACCCCGACATCATAAAAAAATCTATGATAAACCGAGGACCAAACCACATTCCCTCCCTCATAAGAAGCCACCTGTGAGATGCAACAAACTTCCATTGTCGAGAGCCTGAATAGCCTGGGGAAACTTCTCATGGAGGATTTGCCCCTAGAACATATATTCAATCAAAACCGAACTTGGAACAAGTATTCAATAACAATAGCGATGGCTGTTACGATATGGGTTGTAACAATTGTTACAGCCCTGTAACGGTCGATTTTTTAAAGAAAAAAAAAGTATCCATCCGTCATGGGCCCTTTTTTTCCTCATTCAAATGGGTTGTTATGGTCCCATATCACCTGATGGGCACCACCATTACCGTCACACAATGGCTGTTACAGTTGTAACATAACTGTTTTTTAATACCTTGTCCTAGAGCCCTCCCAGGTCGAAGGAGATTTCCCTCTTAAATGAGGATGCATTTTTTAGAAAGATAACGCAATTTATTAAACAGCGAAAGCAAACTACAAAGAGAAAAGGAAACAAAGCCGAGCCGTTGAGGTTAAGGTATTCTGTATCCGTTACGATACAACCATAAAGGCCAATACGTATAGGAAACGGCCGTGCCTGTTACGTGATACAAGGGATGAAACGAAGGAGTTAATTTATTGGGTATCGGCCATTATGGGGGCTATAACAGCTGTTACAGGGCATAATGCCCTTACCATTCTAACAGTAAAAAAAAGGCCACTTTTTTTTAAAAAAAAATTTAAATCCATTTATCTCTTCTTTTTTCTAGTTTTCTCATTCCAAAAACTTTCCATAAATTATTCTATAACACATTTCAACCAATCTTACTATAGTTTTTAGGATTAAAACCGTAGATTAAGGTGATTTGGGCAAATAGTAGCTTTGAGGGCCATTTTTTCTTAATCCAAAAAAGTTTTATTTATGCCTCTTTTGCCGATTTCTAGTTCTAATTCTTGATTGTGATGTGTAAATATTAGAGACACATAACCATGTTCATAAATTCACCATACAACCAAATACAACACTCTTACCAAAGAGTGGACCGTTACGCTACTATAAACATGTTCAAAACAAAAAATGAATACATATTTGGAACATTTACATTATTCTGGATTTCCTAAATATTTTTTCTGAAATTTCCAAGCAAAAAAAAAAAATAATAAAAATCAACAGTTATGAGGGTCGTGACGGTCGTTGTGGCCCTGTATCGGTCATTACGGCCAATACCCATATTGGTAACGGTGGTCACCGTTACGACGACCATTACCGATACAAAATACCTTGGTTAAGATAGCTACCCAGCTACATTCCTAGAAAAAGCACATTACACCCCTTAAGCATATCAATGGTGGAAGCCCACTTTGTGACTAGAAGCCTCGCCCTTTGAGATGCAAACTCCACCGATTTACTCTCGTTGTGAAAGCATCTTCCATTTATCTCTTCTCATACAGACCACCAAACAGCAAGTAGGGCCATTCTCCATAGCTATGTCCTTTGTTTTCCCAAATTAACTCCATGCCAAGCTTTTAAGAGGTCTCTTGCTGATGAAGGAAAGGACCACAAGACTTTGAACTGGGAGAAGATGTCTACCCAGATTTGATTAATGAAGGTCTAGTGAACAAATAAGTGATCCACTAATTCCTCGCTTCCCATACAACAGGCAAATATTCAGGATAACCATTGCCCTCTTTCGCAAATTATCTACTGTCAGAACCTTTTTTTTTTCCCTACTAACCAACCAAAAGCTGCGATCTTGGGGGGACATGATAATGCCAGACCTGATCTGTTAGCACCTCTTCGCCATTAATGATGTCTTTGTTGAGAATATCATAGAAGGATCGCACCGAGAAAGCACTAGTTATGTCAAACCTAGTCTATCCAAGGAAGAATGGTCCGGACGACAGAGATGAATGCAATTAATAAGGGCCACGAACTCCTTAGACTTTGCCCAATCTCCTAGCTTCCCTTTCAACAATTGGAGCTTAGGCATTAGCTTGTGAACTGCCCAACCTTCTACTTTTGAATCCAGCCCACTATTCCTTCACTTGCAAAATAAAGTTGCCATCCTCCAACCATGCCAATTCAGATCTAAAGGGTTTCAGACCCCAAGAATCCTCACTAGACTAAGAGAATTGGATTACGATCTGATACCGCCCACACAGAGCCCTTTGGACAATTCCTGGAATGCACACTCTTCCCAGTCAGCTGAAACTAAGAATCAATTTAGTCTAGAATCGCTGGAACTTCTTGGGGATTTAGATCACGTAAACTTGCATCCAATGAGAGGTAAGTCAATGAGCTGATTATCTAACCAATAAAAACCCATAGTGAGAAATCACATATACTTCGGGTTTTAAAGTTGCCTGCAGGACGTCATAGCAAATCCCAACTATTTCTGATATCCGTTAAGTCCTCCCACACGAACTGTCTTCTTCTAGGATCATTTGGATTGAAGGGGGGGAGGGAAGGCACCGAATTCTTTCTTGATCCCACATCGCCCACACCATTTATGAAGTCGCCAATTCTAACTATGAATCTCATAACTCTATTGAAGTGAAGAGCCAATCCATGGGAGGGAGGGAGGGAGGGAGGGCTCTGGATTCTTTCTTGGTCCCACTTCATCCACACCACTTATCAAGCCCCCAATTATAACTACAAATCTCATAACTCTATCGAAGTGATGAGCCAATCCATCAAACTTATCAGGTCTGTTGATCTTTCCTCAAAAGGAACACAACTACATGTCCATTTATCAAGCCACCAGTTCCAACCACATATCTCACACTCTATTGAAGGAAAGAACCGATCCATCAAAATATCTGACCTCTTGATCTTTCCTCAAAGACCATATCCACATGTTCAAGTTTCTTCTGTCCCCCCTACATTTCCTGTGCTGTGAAAAAAATCAAAACATCTTTTAACACAATTTAACAAAAGCAAGGTAACTGAATTAACTCATGTTGTGCAGACCCCTAAAGTAGAATAACTTGATGCAACCTGCTAATTGCCTTTACTTGCACTTTCTTCAATGGCAGCACACGTTGCTTACAGGGGACACCCTAGCATGAAGTTGAAATGTCAGTTTGATGCATCAGGTTGGCAGCTGAGCATCAAACTTGACTTGCACTTTCTTATGATGCTTAACTGACTTGGTGCTTGTTTTGATTGATGAACTGAGCAACTAATTTAAGCAGTATTAGCCAGACCATTCTTTAGTTTATTTGTTTACCTCTGATAGTTAAAGTAGCAAGTTTTTTTGTTTTTTTTTTTTTGAATAATAACATGGTATGGTATAACTCAATCCTTATTTTTGTCCATTATTCATGATATTAATTTCTAAACTTCGTTCATGTTACTTAGGTTTGGGAATGATGTCATGGAGGTTGTTGCAAGCTGGACTAAAAACTTGTGTGTCGACATTTCTCAAGGCCGTACACAGAACTTGGCTAATGATGAGAGTTCGAGTTCCGAGTCTGGTGAAGGGGTCAACAAATACTTGTCCAACTGGAGCGTGCTTGACATCGGAACAGGGAACGGTCTGCTTCTGCAAGAACTCGTAAAGCAAGGGTACTGGTTGGAACTCCATAGATCGTCTATATTTTCTAAGGCATTACAAAGCTACGATTTTTTATTTATTTAAAATGTTTGCCATGGCATATGAAAAGGAATAACCAAATGAAAAGAAAAATAAAATCAAAGGGTGGTATCAAGTTCAACATTCATGCAGTGTCCATGATGTTTTGTTGAGAAAATAATAACTGACCACCAGTTGATCTGGCACTGACCCAGTCCATTTTTGTGGCTGGTTTCAGTCCAGTTTTTAAAACATTGATGTCATCTTAGCTATCCAAATTTTTGCACTATCGTTTTTCGATACATATTGAAATGGATACCCATGTCCAATGAGTTGGCGACATGGGGAATAGTCTAAAATGTTTGTGTTACCATGATGCTTCCTGACCATCCATCACCATCAGGTGTGCCCCATATAGCTACATAATCTGGCCGATCAAAGATCAGGCAATAAAATCGTGCATCAGACACATATAAGGCTGATCAAATGGTCCTGTTCAAAATTTGGATAGATCCGACCTTTGAGATAAATATCTGGTTCATTTAACCATCCATATTGCTGATCGAGACTACTTCAGTTGAGGTATTTGGTAACAGTAATGGTTTGCGTAACAGCCAACTGTGTGATTGTTACGATAAAAGCTATAACAGCCAATACGGCCCTTGTAACAGCCATGACAGCCATGTAACAGTAAAAAATTTATTGTGAAGGAAAAAATATAAAAAAAGATATTGGAAATGTTCAGAATAATGTGAGGATCCAAAATATGTATTCCTTTCTGGTTTTGAACATGTATTTAAAGGTGTAACAGGCCATTCCTTGCTAAGAATGTTGTCTCGGGCTGCCTGATCCTGTTAACCTGAGACTGGCTCTAAAACAGTAAAACTCCCATATTTAAGCTTCTAAATATATAATTTCAATATGTTACAAAGATTATAAGTCTACCTGTAATTAATGATGAGTTGATAACACAATTATAGGTCTGTTATGTGAGCACTATTTAGGTTCCAAACACAAGTCACACATAATTTAGTGGATCGGTGCTTGTTACATTTAAGTAAAACAAAAAGATGGGAAAATGAAGGGGAAAAATGATAGTTTAGCCCTTCTATTTCCCAATACGGTCCACTCCACTTCCGTTCATCAAGTCCCATTCAATTTTGTGTTTTGATCCTCAAAATAATCCTACATCTAATTTAAACTTGTTTTTAAGCTTCTTTCATGTTTGACATGATTAAAGAAGTGGAAAAAGAGAGAAATTGAAAATAAAAAATTTCAAAATAGGCCCTTTCATGTTCATATCAGTCTGTAACAGTGTATCCGCCCCTTAACGGTGCCAATATGGACCTATACGGCCTTTTTTTTTTTCACCCTCATATTGCGTAATGGGAGTGACCTTTTCCTTAGTGGCCTTTATGGCTATAACATAACTGTTTTTTAACAACATGGCTTCAAATTTCCAAATTGGTCAGGTTGAGAATTTGGACCACATCAAGGGCTAACGACTCAATTTAGTGGTCTGTTTTTGTTTTCATGGTCTACCGATCCAATTGCTCAAGTATCCAGAATGGACCCTCTTTGCTTGTGAGGCTGGATGTAAAACAACAGTTACTTGTGATATTCTAGTTATTTCGAGAATTTTTATTTTAAGATTTAGGATCTTCTGTGACAGTTGTCATTTCCATTTTTGGATTTGAAATTTATTAGTCAATCTTGAGGATATGATTTAGATCTAAAACTAGTAAAATCTAGATTTGAAAGTTCTCTTGGGATCTTTCTTCATTTTTATTTAGGCATGTACAAAGACCTCTGAGGTCATATGTATGAGATGGAGTTGATGAATATAGATTTGGAATAAAAGTGAGCGCTTCTCTTGATCTTTCTCTTCCTCTCATGCATATTACATCATATTATGTCTAGCGCATACACCATTTAATAAATTATGTGTTTCTGTAATCACAAATGCCGTATAGTGTGATATCCACAAAGTAGTAAATTAACCTCACGAATATGTCTGATCTGTAGTTTCGTTGTATCTTTTCTTTAGTTTGCCATAATGATATTCTTGATACCATTGGTTTGAGATGGCCAGGATTTTGTTGTAAGCTTTCTAGCCATTTGCCCTTTTTTTTTTTAAAAAAAAATGTTAATAGTTGGGTTACCTACTTACCTTTCAAGAAGAAGAAGAAGATATTCTCAAACTTTATGCAGTAAAGCACTGTTATCAATAAAAACAAAAATATGAGAAAAGCCTTTGTTTTGGAAGAACATACTGCCCATTGTGATACCCAGTCCAACGACAAAATTCCTCCTTTTGGACCAGCCATGATTATAAATTTTCACCTTTGTCCAAATAATCACATAATGAGTTCATAATTGGACAGGTAATGAAGTTACGGGCAAGCACCCAAACAAAAATGCATTGACAGACCATTAGGGACAACGAAGTTATACAATTTTTTGTCCATGGCCTATAGTATCCTATCAAGTGGTCCAGGTCATTAATGTGCCAATTGCTAAAGTGTCAGGCGTAGCCAGAAGTAAATGATTTATCAAGTGAAGGATATTCCAATTGGTCCAGTTTTTGGAATATGATCGATACAAGAGGTGCCTGATAAGATGGTTCAGATCGATGGGTATGATCACCAATGGTGTTGTATTGATGTTGTGTTAAAGCTAAACCTGTTAACCTGCATTGTTTACTTCAAGAAAACCCTGAAACATACATGTTTCATGTTAAGGGTGTGTTTGGTTGGAGCAAATATCATGATTAAACAGGCTAATCTAGTGCAAAATATTATGAAATATCATGATATTTGGTGCCATCAGACAAACCCTAAACTAAAAAAAGGATAGCAGAATGAAAAACATTTTAATGACTCCAAAAATTCTAAATGTCTAATGGGCTAACAATATCTGCTTATATCAGTATTGCATGCATGTCTCAAGAAAAGAACAGAAAATAACACGAAGAGAGGCCATGCCTCATAACTCAGGCATTCTCCAAATTGCGTGATGAGGTTTTGACTTGTTGAAAAGGTTGTGGATTAATGCATGATGATGATAGTCCCCCCTTCTAACAATGCAAATCCCACTTTCCCTGTCTTGAATTGACAAAAAACAGTAGAAGAATTTTCAAAAGAAATTGGAACTGTTGTGCAATTCTTGCATTTATATATCTGGATCCTGGTGATATTTGCAATTTTGGACTTTGACATGCTTTTTTAGTTCTTGGTTATTTCAGCCAAACCCAAGTTGTGTGGGTGTTCCAACACTGACCAGGTCTGACCAACTTGATTGCTTGAAAACATGAGTTGACTTGGTCCAGTTCTATCATTGTCTCATATGCTTCCAATGAGATTCTAAGCCTACAGCTCACATGATGACTGGTAAATGCCAAGTGCGAAAATGTTATGCTAAATGAAAGGTCTAAAATGTTTATGCGATTGACCTCAAATCATTGGAGATGATTTGAAAAGAAACTCAGTTGTGGTTCTCACATGCATGTTTAAATTAATCTCTTGTTTTGGCTACTAGGAATTTTCTCTTCTTCTTTTTGTCCCGAAGCAACACTTCCTGGATTTCAATACTTTATTTTTCCCTGCCCCACTTTTTTTTTTACATTTACAACTCTTCTAAAACTATCATAATGAGTAGACTTCTGGTGATTTATTTCATTCAGGTTCTCGGATTTGACTGGAACTGATTACAGTGAAGCAGCAATTGATCTTGCACGGAACCTTGCCGCTCGTGATGGATTCACCAGTATCAACTTTTTGGTATGTCTTCAAAAAATTCCGATTATGTTGCTGAAGCTGTCATCCTTTTAGATTTTGTGCTGTTTTACACACCTCTTCATTGTTCGAATATATTATAATTCTTGTGCATGAAATAATCTCCATTCTTAATGAAATTGAAGAGATTTCTGGCATATGCTGAGTATGTTATTGACCAATCCAGTGGCACAGAGGAGTGTCTAACCAGCGATTTCATGAAGCCCAATTCACCAGCAAAGTATTCTGCACTATATTGTTGTTATTTATATGTAATCCAGAATAGAAATTAATAAATCTAAAATCTAATCTTTATATTGTAGGAAAAAAGTCACAAGAATAAAGACAGCTAATAAACCTCAAAGTAAGTATTGGTGAGCAAAAAGGCAATGGACTGCCACATGTTTGTAGTGATAACTTTGGGAGAAATCGATGCTCATTTAAAAACTCACTGATTGTCTTGGAATTCTTCTGAGTTGACTCCATTCCAGCTTTGGACTACAGAGTGCAAAATCTAATTAAAAAAATCAGTCAAAAGGTGGACAAATGATTCATCTGCCTTTCATTTAATAGAGCAGTGAGTTTCTCAATGAGGCGGAAGTGGATAGATGGATTCCTGCGTTGCATCTACTAGCTCATTTCTTCCTTTGCTCCAAGGAATTAGTCCATACATGCAGTATCAATCATGTAGTTGTAGCCGCTGAAATAACATCATTCATGAGGGCCCTTCTATGTGTAGAATCCTACTTTTCCATGTGGCACATGTTGGCTCTAGGCTGTCATCACGTTTGCTCCCATGGTGCATGTGCCATGGCTTGAAAATCAGGTTGGCAATCATTCTGTAGGTGAAATATGCATGTCAAAAATGGACCATTGGAGAGTTCTTTCAATGGTCCATTATTTTGATTCTCACATAAGAGTGCCTCCTTACATACCATGCACGTGTCAAAGTGGCACATGTGCAATCTAACCCATCCATAGGGTGTGCTCAACCATGTAAATGATCTTATTTGTCCCAAACCACAACTTGAAACCTAGATCCAGAGACCTAATGAGTACCCGACGGTTACCCAAATCTGGTCAAATCACGGTCTGGGTTTTCGAGAATGAGATCCACACGCAAAATGCACCCGACCTGGCAAGACCGGAACCTGGTTAAGCCGGGCACAGGTACAATTGGACCCGACCTGTTGACAACCCTAAAAATGGGTCCCCGATTTAGATTGCCTGGAATTGTTGCTCGTGACCCACACAAAATTTAGTACATGCTATTTTTTTATTTTTTATTCCCTTCAGCATTGCCAAGGGTTCCACTAGTTTCTGTTGCCTGAAACTCCAACCATCTTTTAACTGGTGTGATGTATGGGATGTAATATGTTTTCCACAGGATTGCACTCTTGATTGGTAACAGATTCAGCTTTAATTAATTACTGTTATTTCGTTTGGGGTTCCATCATTTGGGTTTTGTATATGTATATTACTGGCTATTTTCTCTGAACATTCAGTTGTATCTGCTCCTATTGAAATCAATGGTTTTAGTTGATGATTCAATCAGACTTAGTGCTGTCCTTTACGCAATACATTTGTTCTAGGTCGATGATGTCCTTGAGACGAAGTTGGAGAAACAATTCCGACTCGTTATGGATAAGGGGACCTTGGATGCAATTGGACTGCACCCTGATGGCCCTATCAAAAGGTAACGGCTCTCTACATCTTTGTTCTCTGTCGAGCTCAACTGTCTTCATTTTTCTCATGTAATCTTTAATCACGGTATCCCTGAGGCCCACACTAATGGGATGATATTGGCTTCGGGTTTTTGTGCTGTTCGGAACCCCCTGACAAATTTATTATTAACCATCCATTTGATAGCCTCAAAGATGATAAGGATTGTTCAGTCGGTTTGTTTTTTTCAAGCTCCTTCCCATCTATAATGTGGCCCATGACTTGGACAGCCTGGATTGCCATATGCATCTACCACTTGTCCGGTTGTTTGATCACCCGTGCATGTGAAAATCGTGATGAGCTATTGTCAATCTCACTGTTCAACTGTATATTCACAACAATTAACCACTGCCACTATTCTGTCCGGAATACTAACAGGCAAGTAAACAAAAGGCCAAGGACCAGTACCCATTTCCTGTGCAGATGGTTCGCTATGGGCAATGGTACATCCAGAGTGAACTTTCGCTGTGGGTTTTCACACTGGAGTTTTCCATAAATAAATTATGTAAGCATGCTTAGAAACTAAATCTCATTATCCAATTTTTCCTGAGCATCAACAATGCGCGTTGCTTTAAACAATTGAAAAGACTTGCTTTTTACACGCACTCACACCACAGTGGTTTTTCACCACAATGGGTACTCGAAGCCATGAGTGTTGAAACTCGTGTGAGTCTACCACCGAGGATGAGTAAGGACCCAACGATTGAAAAGACTTGATCCTATGGTTCAAAGGCTTTCTTAGACACAGTGAAGAGATTTTGTCAGCTCCTGATGCACTGGAATGCAAGCAGTGTCCTAGTTAATGGGATTTGTTTGGGTAGGGCCCATAGTTTGGCAATCTTCACCATTTGATCACCTAAGCCCTGGAAGATCCTTGATCCTGACCTTTTGATGAGTCAGCTGCAAACAGTTAAAAGCAACGAAAACACGTCAGTAGTTCACAGAAAAAGGCCAAATGATGGACGGCTAGGTTCTTCTGGTCGGAAGATCTTTGGGGCAATCTCCAATCCACTTGGGAGGCCTTTTGGATCAGTGGTCTGGTTCACAAAACCATTGGCCCCAGTCATGTGGAACAGCTGCTACATGCTTGTACTCTACACTGTGTTCTTCATTGTTTTTGGTGACTGTTATTTACAGGATCATGTATTGGGAGTCGCTTTCAAAGTTGATTGCTCCTGGTGGAATTCTGGTTAGCTCCTTGATCTTCTTTCATCAAAGCTAAAATAACATCAGCTGGATTAGGAAATGACTGGGTCTTCTGTGTGTTTGCAAGCTGACCGTCTATCTTGGGTGCTGGTTGTGCAGGTGATCACATCGTGCAACAGCACGAAAGATGAACTGGTCCATGAGGTGGACAGTTTTAACCAAAGGTGTGTTGGACTGCCGGATTCAGAGCCACCCAAGGAAGAAGAAGATTGCAGAGAGACTCCTCCGTTCCGGTACCTCAACCATGTCCAGACGTACCCCACATTTATGTTCGGTGGGGTGGAAGGTTCCCGTGTTGCGACTGTTGCATTCCAAAGGACCTGAAGGGATGGGTTTCGGTAGTGACATCTCTCCAGCAATGTTTGTGGAATTTTGGTGTGGGCCATGATGTATGAGCACATTTGTATTTCAGATCTATGCTTCTTGTTTGCATGTGGGAGCAAAGGATTAGCATAAGGCCGTTCATCAGGTGGACCCTGTCATGAATATGCCGTTGTTAGAGAGTCAGGCTGGTCTAGCCATTAGATGGACCATACTTGTACGCCCAAATTGGACCCTCTCTCAATTGTCCATTTTTATTTTTATTTTTCTTTTAAATATGTAGCCAAAATTCATGACTGCACAGGTCTGGCTTTCATGCCAAAGGCCCATTCATGGTGTGACCCACCTGATGAATGGTCTAAGACTCCCTTCTTCAATTCCATAAATGGATATTTGCTCTAGCGCAGAGCCTCTCTGCTATGTATTGTTCTCCTTTCAGAAACTCCATAATACTGAAGGGATGTTGTTTGATACTCTGGCAGTGTTGTGATTGATACACAGGCGCCGAGGATTTGTAAACATGGCACAGCTCGAAATAAATTTCCAAGTAGTGGAATCTACTGTAGATAGGTCATCGGCCAAAATCAGATTGGTTTAACAATCTTAACCTCTCATTCGTAACTTGTTCACTGAATCTCAACCGTTGGTCATTCCTCATCACGACCATTCAATTAGAGGTGGGCACGGGACGACCTGATCCGGCTAACTCCACTGGTCTGACTCAGTCCGATCCGACTTGACCCAAACCGAATGGGTGAGTCGGTCCGAACCGAGTAAGCTTTGCCCAATCTGAACTCAAACCAAGTTGAGTTACCCAGTAACTCGATCCAACTCGACCCGAAACTCGATCCGGTTAGACTTGATCCGAAACCCGACTCAACCTGACTCTCTAACCCTACCCCGACCCGATCCCAACCTCTCTCTCTCCCTCTCTCATCCTCCTCCTCTTCCAAGCCCGACAACCACCCACCAGCATCACCCACCTCCTCCTCTCCCTCCCTCCTTCATCCTCCTCTTCCTCTTTCAAATCCGGCAACCACCTCCTCCTCTTCCTCTTCCAAGCCCGGTAACCACCCACCACCATCGCCCTCCTCCTCCTCTCTCCTCTCTCCTCTCCACTCCCTCCCTCCCTCATCTCTCAATCCAACTCGGTGCCAACTCGACCCAACTCGATTCTTCTAACTGGATCAGACTCGGTCCGGATCAATCCAGGCCAGACCGAACTCGATCGAGTCGGGCATGCTAGACTTGGTATTGAGTCGGATCGAGTTCGGGTCAAGCCTATTTCAAAACCGAATCAAGTCGAGTCAATCCTAACTCGGTCCTACTCGGCTCGATGCCTAGCTCCACATTCAATAAGTAGGCATGTGGATTTTAAGTTACTTTACATAAGCTATTTATACCTAAAGTAGCTTTATCTTGGTTTCTATTCCTCAACAAATTAATATGTTTGATAAAAAAACATATTTATCAGTCAAAAAGTAGAAATGTATGTTTGGTTTCTAAGACAATTACTTATCTTTCAAGTTTATTCTTACACCCTTAATATCCAGCGTACAACACATGGGCCCAACTTTTGACTTGGACGGTTCATTATGTCGGGCCACCTTTGCCCTTTCTTCAATGTGAATCATTCATCGTGTAGGGCCTACTTTCAATATGGACCATCCATCTCACAAGGCTCACCTTTGATTTGGGTATTCATCATTCAGGGCCCACCTTGTATGTGGGGCCACTGTCGTGGGGACTTATCTTTAACATAGGCCAATCATCGTAGGCTAACTATCATACAGGCTTAACTTTGAAGTGGGCCATCCATCAAGAGGGGGCCCATCTTGGATGTGAGTCATTCGTCACTAGGGGCAGACCTTTGATGCAAATTGTTCCCGTGTGGGGTCAACCTTGATATGGGTCATCTATCATGTGGGGTCCACCAACAATGTTATTGTCCATCGTGTGGAGTGCACCTTTAATATCCATCGGCCATCATGCGGAGCTTGCTTTTGATGTGGATTTTCCATCAGTAGAGCCCACCTTGGATGTGGGTCATTCATCATTGACACCTTTGATGTGGACTAGCCATTATGTGGGGCCTACCTTGGATGTTGGCTATCCATCTTGTGAGGCCCACAATCAAAATAAATTTTCTATCATATGGGGCCCACCTTCAATGTCCATCACCCATAATGCGAAGCCCACCTTTGATGTGGACCATCCATTGTGTGGGCCCCACCTTCAATGTGGGTAGAGCTGTACACAAGTCAAGTTAGCTCGATTAGCTCACTCAACTTGACTCGGAAAAGCTCAACTCGCCTGGGCTTGAAATTGGATTCAGATTGAGTTGAGATGGTTTTTTGAGCTCAAAAAAATAAAAATAAAAATAAAATAAAATAAAATCGAAGCCAATTTCGAGCTTGCCCAAGCTCGACTCAACTCGGATCGAACCTCAACCTGAATATACTCGAATCGAATCAGCTCAGTGACTCTATTATTTTGATATTGATGCTGCTTGCCAAGTGTTTGATGAAATGACCCAATGAAGTGTTGTTTTGAGTGCATACATTCTCCACGGGAATGGTTGGTGGCGAGGAAGGAATGGATATAAAACAAATCACTATATAAAATAAAAACTATATATTATAAAACTATCGTCATATCTTGATTTTGATGTTACCGGCCTAGTGTTTGATGAAATACATGTAAATTTTTTATCTTGTTTTGCATTATGTGAAAATTTGAAGATGCACTCTATGCTTTAGAAAATGTCGCATTAGCTTGAACTTAGCTCGAAATGGCCCAAGTTGCTGGCCAAACCAAGCCGAGCTAGCTAGTCAAGATTGAGGACTGAGTCAAGCTGGGGTTGGCTATTGGCTGAGCCGAGTCAAGCTATGCCTAGGTAGACTCAATTCAACTCGTGTACAACTCTAAATGTAGCTCATCCATCATTAGGGCCCACCTTGGATATGGTCATTCATAATTAAGGGCCGATAGCCATTATATGGGGCCCACCTTCAATGTCATTGTCCATCATACGAGGCCACTTTCAATATCAACAACCCCTCACGTGGAGCCTACCTTTGTTATTGGACTATCCATAGAGTCCCCACCTAAAGTATAAGTCATCTATCATTGGGCCTGCCTTGGATGTGGGTCATTCATCATTAGGAGCCTACCTTTCTGTTAACTATTCTATTGTTGGCTTACCTTGATGTTGGTTATCGATAATGTGGGGCCACCTTTGATGTAGACCACCCATCATGTAAGGCCTCCTTTAATGTGGACCATCGTTAGGAGGAAAGTAAAAAAGTCAAAAGTTCAACAGAAAAAAAGTAAAGAGCCATCGTTAAGAGGAAAGTAGAGAAGTCAAAAAGTTCAACAGAAAAAAAGTAAAATCTTTCCCAGCAACTTTCATCACTTTAATTATTTTTACGGCAGTGCTTATCAAATTAAGTTAAAAACAGTAGCTTATTCAGTGACGTAACTTTTAAAAAAAGTTACTTATTTGGATGATTGATGTAAATTAATTATCTGCCACGTGTACACTTTTTTTCTTTTTTCTTTTTTCTTTTCAAAATTAGACAAAAAGACAAACAGTTGCACATGCAAATGCGCCTACAGCTCTCGTAAGCGAAGCCCGTCCTATGCCCGACCGTTTCAATGCAGACGTTTCAATACCAGCGGGACCCACAGTGGTCCCAGGATGACCAAAATCGTCTACAACACAAACCTATTTGGGCCCCACCAGGTTGTGTATGTGAAATCTACTCCATCCATCAGCTTATAACTCTTATAATCACTGCTCTTAAAAAAAAAAAAGAACTCTAATGGGCCACACCAATTGAAATAATGTAAAATTGCACCTTTCTTTAAGGGTGTGCAGGGCCATCCGGTACTGCAACGAAAGTGCGACGGGCAAAGTCTCCAAAAAGCTATTGTGGTGGGCCCTCTCCCACAAGAAATTAGATTAGTATCATGTGACCACATGGGCCACGTATCTGATATTATAGTGATGGGAATCAGGTTGATTTTTGTATCTTCCTTTCATTCTGATGAGTCACACCTGACCTCATGAACGGGTCTGATGAAAGATAAGAGACCATGCATTGCTGGCCCTACACACAAACCTGTAGTTGGCGTCACATACCCATTTTTCCTTTTGTGATGTGGCCCACCTGAGTTGTGTAATTGGCTGATTTTGGTGGGCCACATGGTGTGAGCACATGGGTGTTTTTTATAAGGTAGTTTGGAGTGTCCCTTCATCCTGTCTGGCCCACCTGATGAACGCATGTTGGATGGCCCCTTCCCATTTCTCCCAGTAATGTGGGCCACCTGAGCTGTAAATTTTGCTGAATTTTGGCTCCACAGCCTAAGATCAACGGGCACACCTGATGAACGGATTGGATGTCATCCCGTTGGGCCAACAGAGCTGGGGAATGTGGATAAGTACACCGGGTCCCACCCACCTGCGGTGACAATATGTCTGGTGGAATAGCGGGTCAGCTGGCCCGAGCAGCTTTTGAGGCAGTTTCGGGCCCAGCTACATGGGTAGTGGGATGGGCTCAGGCTAATAAATTTGGCCTATTTAAGTAATCGGGCCCGTCCACGAAATCCGAAACCAAAAATAGAAGATAAATATATATATAGCGAGCCACTCTTGAAAAAGTACATGGCCCCAATCGTTCAAGACAGAGATTATACGGTTCGGGTCCCATGGATATTGAGTCGGGCCTGCCTCAAGACATATCCATAAGCCCTGCCTGATGAGGAGAGGGTCTCATGTCCAACTCATTGGACCACAAGTTATGGTCCACCCAGTAAATAACTTTCAATGTATCATGTGAATTCAAAATCTAACCCGTCCAATACGTTGTCCCCATCATCAGGATCACCATCTGCAAGATTCAGACATCCACATATTGACTGTATCACAATTGTATCGTATTATTATCAATGGCTGGAAATGTTTTCTTTAGTGTGGCGTACCTGATGGGTAGATGGTGCTGATTTTTAAATAAGTAGATCCTAGTGATGAGACCAACCTATTGGAAGGGTTGGATGTTTCACGTACACCATAGATTTCAAGTTATCCATTGGGTGGACCTTATAACTTGTGGCCTAACTAGTTCTGACATGAGATACGCATGGCTCGGTGTTATGCTATAATGCTAGCCTTTTCCGAGTTTAGGGTATAATTGTCTCGAGCTCCTTATCTTCATGGTCCTATGCCTATTATGTAAACATTCCTCGTAAGATAAATACTTATTTACTACTTATTTATTAAGTTAGGTCCTCAGACATCATAGCTCCAGCCTCATCCCTTCGTTAGGAGAGTTGCATATCTTACTCCCGAGGGTAGTAGACTCTCGGGAGTTTTAACTCTCGGCCAAGGGTTCGAGAACCCATAGGTGGTAAAATTCTACTAGCGTGAGTGTATGGGGGTGTGTGTGCATGTAGAAAAATAATAATAATATAGCCCGAGGGCCCATCTCTTCATTAGTAGAGTTGCTTATCTTGCTCTTGAGGGTTGTGCTGAAATAACTAAGAGACAAAAGCCTACCATGAAGCTTTAATAATTCAACTTCATGGCACTCGTGGTCAGCTGTTCCTTCCGTATGGTATTAGACCATTTCAATTTTGCCGGCAACACATGTATTATAAAAAAAAACTGGTTAAATCGTTGAGCCCACCATCACTAAGTAATTTTTCTAAAATCAGATTAGTTGAGCAATCCTAATCTCTGATTGGTGGAGACTTGTTTGTTGAAATAGGAGAATTGGATATATTTCCATTTTAAACCGTTCAATAAATGTCCACTAATCCATTGGCCAGATAATCAAATAAAAATTAATTTTTTATTCAAGATACATCTTAAGTGGACCCATAATTTACACAGTTTAATTTGAATTACTTGTATGCCAAGGAAGCAATTTCTAAGTGTCTGTGTATCATCCGTCTCGTTCTACCAGCGTATCAAAGCCTTGCCTAAGTGGCTAGCTACGACCTGTTCCGCACGTGCCAACTTTTTGCCTATGTGGGAAATCTGCGCCATGCAAAAGGCTGGTCTGGCATTAATATCTGCTGCCAGCCAGCCACAGAAAATTGAGGTGGGCTACAAATGTACGTTGAGCGAGACAGTCAGCAGGTCTGGCTTACACCGTCCGTTGTTTCTGTAGTGGAATGGGCATCCCAGACTGGTTTCTTCCAGGGCCATATTCACGTGGGGCCCATGTTTAGACGTGGCAGGTAGATACGCAAGATGGCTTGTTTCTTAATGTATGGGAAATCCACATACCATCAGAATCAATTGATGGACGATGGTTAGGCTAGGAGTTTAGGTGTGTCCCACTTAATTAGTGGATTAGCCTGATATCTTAGAAAGGTGATCTTCATGGTGGGGCCCATCTTTTACATGGCTAGGATTTCGTATAAAATGGACACTTTGGAGGAAAGTTGGTGCTATATCATGATAAGTTAGCATGCAGCTGGATGTAGGTGCTCTTAAAGAAACATCATTTCCTTCAAAGCTATAGCTATATTTGGCTTATGTTAGGGATACCACATCGAACACAAAATTTTAGAGGAAACCGTTAGATGGTGGTGGACCACCCTTTTACAAGCCCCATATGGTATGTTACATCATCTATTTTGGAGAAGAGAAAGATTACAAACCCATGGTTTCTATTCTATTTTGGATAATGGGATGCATCCTCGAGGACGTACGTTATATGGAGGTGCAGGGATCATGACAATACAAATGTGGGCTCAATAGGATGGTGAACAGTGCAAAAATCACTTCAATGGAATGATCCTAACCATCCAAATTTCCCATTTAGTTTCAACTGATGACCTTTCTTCCATTCAACCATTTGATAACTCCTGATCCGACAGATAGGATCATCCAACATGTGATCTCTGTACTATGACTATAGACAGACTGATTTAGACGGTCTGGATTGTTGTAAATCTAAGGAAAATGTCCAGTACAAATATGCATGGTATAATCCATCATACTCTTCCGTGGTATTATATAATTTCAACCCAAACCATGAAGCCAACCTTGCTTGATAATCTTGAAGAAAAAATTAGCACTAGAGACGCTTACCTTTTAAGGGATCTTTTTTCTTTTTTTTTTAAACAGCCGCAGACTTTGATTACCAAATTAGCACTAGAGACGCTTACCTTTTAAGGGTTCGTTTTTTTTTTTTTTTAAACAGCCGCAGACTTTGATTACCAAAGTAGGGTATGGAAAGAAGTATTTCAATGAAAATACCCCTTGTTTTAAGGCATAAGCAGGGAAAAAGGTTAGGGTATTTTCGTCCGAAATAGTTTTTTTCTTACATATGAAGTCTAGTTTGGTACGATAGGTTTTGGGGCGGCCGAAAAGGCAAGGTGGGTCAAAGGTTGTGTCTATAGTAAAAAAATTACCCCACCTTTTGATACTCCGGCGGAGTATGGAACTTGATGCATAGGCACTCAAAATTTGTACAGGTGGTGCATGATAAAAGAAGATCATGGTTGAGATGCATCTAAACTGGGACCCATAATTGGACAGATTAATTTGAATTATTTGAATTCCACACATGCAATTTTTAAGAAATTTCAAAGAGACTGAGTATCATCCATCACCCTATTACAGTGTACCGAAGTTCCTCTCACCTTGATTCTACACTTCTAAAAACAAGGCCCACTTTACAAAACCAATCAAATGTGTCCCCACATATGATGACCGTCCAAAAGTCGGTATTTTAGCTTCTCCCATATAACGTCAATACAAGTGAAAGAACTAAATAATACCCTAATCTATTATACAATGATAACAAATTCCTAATCAATGGCTGAGATGAAGTAGAAGAGAAACAAGATAAAGAAAAAAAGTACCACTTAGAAAAGTAAACCCAAGTGTACCAACTACTGTTCTTGCAATATTTAAAGACTCATACACATTGGCATCTCTCTTAAGCTTATAATCATATCCAGATTGATAATTCCACCCTTCACTACCTTTACAGTATCTTTGCAACCTTTCATGCATCTTCACTTGTTCTATCCTCTCTTTCAGAGTATTTATGTTGGCATCCACAATATTTGCTGAGTTCCCTGTAAAAATCATCCAATATAGATTAAAATATGAGTGAAAATAATCATGCATGCTCCTATCTTTCTAGAAAATGTTGATATTTGGTTTAGTGATCCAAAACATTGATATTGTGGGTCATATATACCATGGATGACTAGAAATGTGTAAGATAATAAAATTATAAATCCTTAGAAATTCTCTAGTTTTTACAAAAAATAAAAAATAAAAATGTTTGGTTTCACACTTCATGGTGGAAAAATTAAAAAAAAAAAAGATGGTGTGAAAAAATAAAAAAAGAACGACAATTCACATTCAACTTTAAAAAGGCCAAATGTTCTATCGCTATGATCTTCAAAAGTGGAATATTTTTGTGCACAGCCCACCCACAACAACTAATATCAGATCATTGAATCATGGCTCCACTTTGGCATGCTACAAACTCATCCAACTAAAAAAAGGCTAATTAATGTTCTATAACTATGATCTTCAAAAGTGGATTATTTTTGTGCATGGCCCACCCACACCATCGAACATCTAGATCATTGAATCATGGCCCCACTTGTACATACCACAAACTCATTCAACTAAAACAAGGATAAATGTTTTTTAGCTATGATATTCAAAAGTGAGTTATTTTTGTGTATGGCCCACCCACACCAACATACATCAGGTCATTGAATCATGCTCCCACTTGTGCATACTACAAACTCATTCAACTAAAAAAAGGTTAAATATTCTATAGCTAAGATTTCCAAAAGTGGGTTATTTTTCTTCATGGCCTACCTACACCAACAAACATCATATCAGTGAATCATGGCTCCACTTGTGCATACTACAAACTCATTCAACTAAAAAAAGGCTAAATGTTCTATGGCTATGATTTTCAGAAGTGGGTTATTTTGCTGCATGGCCAACCCATACCAACTAACATCATATCGTTGAATCATGGCCCCACTTGTGCATACCACAAACTTATTCAACTAAAAAAAAGCTAAGTGTTCTATAGCTATGATCTTCAAAGGTAGGTTATTTTTGTGCATGGCCCACCCACACCAACGAACATCAAATCATTGAATCATGGCCCTACTTGAGCATACCACAAACTCATGATTAAACTAAAAAAAGGCTAAATGTTCTATAGCTAAGATCTTCCAAAGTGGGCCATTTTTGTGCATGGGCCACCCACACCAACGACATCATCGTTGAATCATAACCCCACTTGTACATACTACAAATTCTCATACCGAACAAGACGTAATTCCTCTCTCTCACTCTCTAAAATTACCTTGATCTCCATAGCTTTGAGCTCTAACTTTCAGGGATTTGCGAGACTTGAGCGTAGGACGTGGCCTTATCAGGCCATTGAAGGACGGCAGAGAAGTAGCCATGATGTTGCAGATGTTTCTCTCCACCTTTCCACGTATATATAGAGACACAGTTCAATAAACTAATATTATCCTTACTCGTTTTGAGCCGTCAACTTGCTATGCGGGTTTACAATATAAAATATAGTCTACATGAATTATTCGTGTACCAAATCCATGGAATTCAAACATGAAACGCTGTAATTTTGTCTTTTCAAGGTGAGCCATGCTATTTTCTAGATTGGCGTTATGTGATCCTCGACCACAGACTTCCACAGTATACTTGGGCTTTCAGTTCTGGCTGCGGGGTACATGTTTCTGTATACGGTCTGGATGAACCATCGACGAAAAGTTTCCCAGATCAAAATGACTGTAGCCATTCATCTTGGGATTTTTTTTTTTCGTCAGATCAGTTTGGATAGTTGCTGTATTTGTTTTTCTGACCGTCCGTTTGTAGGCCATTGATCAGACGGTTAGGACCGTCCCATCAAGTAGATTCTCGGGCATGGTCCATCCATGGTGAAACGAAACAATCACTGGTCTGGATTACTTAAAAATGGACCACAACTCTCAGAATTAAAACGTCAAGTATATTGTGCAGAGGATCGGGTCCGGGTCCTTCGATTTGTTACTAGAGAGTCCGCGCTTGGAATTTTTGTGCTTGAAAACACCTTCGGGCTTGTTTGGGCAGTGGGATTAAAAGGGATTAGGTGGGATGGAATTGCATACGGTATTTTACCAATTCCACTCCATGTTTGGAAGAATGGGAAAGCTTAGAATTAGATTAGATGGATTCGCATTAGGTCCCATGCTAATTTCACTCAATGTTTGCAAGTTGTGTAGGTCCCACCATGATGTCTGGGCTATATCCACACCGTCCACCCATTTTTTGAGATTATTTTAGAGTATGGGCCAAAAAATCAGTTAAATCTAAAGCTCAAGTGGACCCCACCATTAAAAGCAATGGGGATTGAATACTTACCGTTGAAAACTTCTTTGGGGCCATATAAGTTTTGGATCTACCGCATTTTTAGGTCCATGCTATAAAATGAGGTTATAAAACAAATGAACAGTTTAAATATAACACATGTGTGTTATTCTTAGTAATTTTAAATGATGGTGGGTATTTCCATTCAATGTACCCCCGTATTACCAACAAAGCATAGAATTAATCTTATCCCAAGGCTGTTCACGAGTCAAGCTAGCTCGAAAAGCTCGCTCGACTTGGCTCGAGTCAGCTCAGATTAACTCGGCTTGAATGGCCGATTCAAGCCGAGCCTAGCTAATTATTTGAAGCTTGATCTGAGTTCAAGCCAAGTTCGACTAGGGGGCATTTCAACTCGACTCGACTTGAGCTCGAGCTCGACTCGGCTTGATTAATAAATATTATATATATATATATATATATTATTAATATAAGTTTTAAGTTTAAACTTAAAAATAAAAATAAAAAATAAACCCTAGAGTCTTTACCTGACCGCACGCACCCCATTCCCTTTCCTTTTCGTCTCTTTCTCTGCCCACTGCTAGCCGCACGCCCGTCCCAACCACCACCAATTTTCATTTTAGCTCCACAATAGTATGATTTCAATCTATTGAGATCTACTTCTTAGGCGAGAAACCTAAGAAATTTGATATGGGTTTTTCTCAAATTTGTTAGAGCTTTAAGGAAATCCAATGATTTAATTAGCTAAAGCTCTTTACTTAGATTTCTGATCTGTATTCTGCTCTGTTTCTTTTTTAGGACTTGGATTTTTGCTGGTGAAAGAAGATTAAGAATAGATCGATTCTTACAAGTTTCCTCATCCGATTCAAAACTTTGTTTAGTTTTTTATCGGGTTTTGCTTTGATTCTCTTAAAATTTTTGAATTTTTCATCAATGGAGGAGGATCAAGAACAGAATTCATTACTCTCTCACCCAACAAGCTCGAGCTCGACTCGAGGTAAACTCGACTCGACTTGAACCACGAGCTCGACTCGAACTCAACTCGACAGCTTTGGCAAACAAGCCAAACTTCAATGTTGAGCTCGAGGCTAAGCTCGAACTCGAGTACATCATGGACAAGCCAAGCCAAGCTTGGCCCACCTCGACTCGACTCGGCTCGATGCCCACCTCTACCCACGCCTACTAAATGAGCGGGTCCGGAGTCTTGGATCGGGTCTCGGAAGAAAATTGCAAAACATGGGTCCGTCCTAACTCGGGTCTGAGACCGAGTTTTGTGAGGTCATCACCCAAACCCCACTGGCCAATCTGGGCCGTTGGTAGACTAATCTATAGCTGCAAATCAGACCGAGCAGACAATCCAAGTTATGTCACTCTTCCCTGTCAAAATTTGACCTTTAACCATTCTCTTTGACCATCAATCTGAAGGCTACTGTTCAGATGGCTAGGATCAACCGGTCAGTAAGTTTTCTGACCAGTAAGCATCAATGGACAGTGTCTAGACGGCTCAGATCCGCTGATCACCGTGAAAATGTCAGGTAAGGAGTAACTAGTGGCAGTAAATTCCAGAATTTCGCAATCTATCAACTGGGCCACAAAGATCAGTGCAAGGCCGACTGCAGGAGGTGGGGCCCACCATGGATAAGCCATGGATGGTCTTTGTACACTGTATAAATTATTTAAAATGTTTATTGACTCCAGAAGTGTTCGTTTCTTCCGAATATTTTTAATATGCCGGCTATTCGGTTGATAGATAAATATTAAGGACTTTTGGGTAATAAAGTTAAAAGCAGGGGCTTTCTTGAACTTTTCCTTGCGTTTTTCAGAGAAAAAACATTAATGGTTGGGCAGAGTAGGGCCATAAAAATACATGCGCATTTATATTGTCCACGTGGAATAAATTTACATCAATCCAATCCGTCCAAATCATGGTTAATGCTAAATTTTATAAATATATATAAAATATTGGGCAATATTATCCTCTAATTATCAGGATTTATCTATTGCATTTTAGACCGTCAGAATTCTTTTACTTGGATTCTCAACTAGTTAAAACCATACTTTCATTTTAGTTTTTTCTTTTCATGAACAGAATATGATGGGCCCATAGTTTGGACGATTTGGATTGAGATACATAGTTCCACATGGATAGTATCTGAATTCAGGCACACAAAATTTCATACGCCACCAGCATATCATCTAACTATTGTTTGGTGAAGAATCTATCTATGGGCTTGAGACAAAAAGGTCTTCCAGACAAGGGAGACGTATTTAATGGGAAATTTAAATAAAGATGGAGATAAAAACAAATTTAAAAAAATTAAAAAATAAAATAAAATTACAACTATGTTAGTTTAGCACCATTTGTCTGTACTCCTCACATGTGGCACTGATGTAAAATATCCAAGCCACCCAAATTGCGGGTCCCATTGTAGATGGTCCACACCTATAAATTCATACTGATCAAGCAATCCTAAGCATCCAATTAATATCTACCAAATTAACGCTTAAAAAAAGTTCGACCATTCTGGATTTGAAGCAAAATATCATATGGCCAATATGATCTCATTGCAAATTCACCGTTATGCCACATCCACAGTTGGGCCAGCAATTTGGACGGTCTGGATTGCCGTAAAATTATGCCACATGTGCGGTTCAAGAGTCACCACCATATTTTAAACGGTGCAGAACCAACATAGGGATTTACCCCAAATAAAACAAGTGGGTGGTGAACAGCGTAGAGGAGGTGGTGTAGCATTACGTACGTGTTTGAAAGGGTCTTGAGTTTATATAAAGCTAAAGAAATAAGAGTGTTTTGGACACTTTCAGAAGAGACATAACCTTTGAAAAATCATACATGAATGAAATTTACAATATCTAGATTTGATCATGTGGAAGTAATCTTTTATTATAAAACAGCTAGTAATTTCCATAGCCAACTGGAGAAGCGTTGAAATCCATAATGTAGATAAAAAGAGACGTGGCAATTGCAACATGTGTATCGTATATAAGAGATTGATTGTGTACCTTCATTTACATTCACTATCATTAAGTTTTTTATTTCTTCAATGATTATTTTTTGTGACTTGCTTTTTATTCTTGAATTTTCATGCATAAGGTAACAGCTGAATAAATGTGAATTGCGAAATATAATTCATTTATCTATAACTTAATTTTAAAAGATATTATTTAAACTTAAGTACCTAAATCTTCTTTGTAATATATATTTCTTATTTTCTTTTATTTATTTATTTATTTTTCTCAGAGTGTAGGCCAGGGGACGGGCTACTTCCAAGAGCATGATGGACCGACATATTTAGGTTTTTAAAGGAAGGGAAAGGGTTCTATACAGTCGAGCTCATGGGAACTTCCCATGAGCTCGAGCTGTGTGGGCCCCACCATGATGTATTTCGAAAATCTACCCCATCAGTCAGATGTACCATTCCATATTGGGTCTAGGGCTTAAAAATCAAGTCAATCCGTGGCTTTGTGGGCCACACTACATACAAAAGTTGAAAGGAGTTAACCTCCATTAAAACATTCATAATCATTTTTTGGGCCCACCGAGATGTGGTTCACAAATCCATACCATCCATTATGTGTGTCCCACTTGGCTGAGGGGTAAGACCAAGTTTCAGACGCATCCAAATTTCAGGTGGGCTCCGCAAAGTGCTTTTATATGTTTTAGGCATGTCTTCACATGATTTTAGATGGTATGTACCACCTGAGTTCCGTATACGGTTGATTATTGGGATCCCATAATTTAAAGGGGACCCATCAAATGCACGGTGTTGATGTTCAACATACATCATGGTGGGGCCCACACACCTCGACCTCATGGGGAGTTCGCATGAGCTCCACCGTATGGAACCTTTTCCCTTAAAGGAAATCTAGTTATATATCGTACGTGCATGGTGAGGCAAAATTAATGAACGGCATAGATCGCGAGCTGGACTATATCGCTTGACCATGTATAATTATTGTGGGCCATATCAAGCTTGCTGATCATGGGCTCAGGCCAAACTCAGACCTAGGTTTTATTTTGTAGAACAAGATCCTGCATCTGAAGACTTTCAGATAGAATGTGCAGTCCACCATGTTGCGAATATGTCATCCAACCCAGTTATCAGTGTGACCCAAGAGCGTGAAGGGACACAAACTCTGGCAATTCTAAGACTTAGGTGGGCCATAAGTCAAATATATAGGTTTAGTGTGTGACCCAAGATCATTTTTAGGATGTTCGATGAACATGAGAAGACACACAAGATGTATGGCTTGGATTACACATACATATATAGGTTTGGTGTGTCCCACCTGAGGATCATTCCCCTCTTTTCCCATTCTTTGTCAACCTGTTTTCAAACTGATGCACCTTTTCTCATTTTCAAATCCAAGCATTACAACAACCTTCCACATTTCAAATTCACCGTTATCCTCCATCCACAGTTAGGCCACCAATTTGGACGGTCTAGATTGCCATAAAATTATGCCACATGTGCAGTTCAAGAGTCACCACCATATTTAAATGGTGCAGAACTAACATAGGGATTTAGCCCAAATTAAATAAGTGGTTGGTGAACAACGTAGAAGAGATGTGGTGTAGCATTAATTACATGTCTGACAGGGTCAAATAAGAGCCCTTGGGACTTGCATTTTTGGAAGAATCATGACCCTTGAATAATCACACATGAATGAAATTTTACCAGATCTGGGTTTGACCGTGTGGAATTAATCTTTTAATTTCCATAGCCGACAGCAGAAGCGTACAAATCCTAAATCTAGATAAATGGTGACAGGCAATTGCCACACATGTAGTGTATTTAAGACATTAAACATTATTTATATTCATTATTATTAAAATATTAACTGTAACGCTTTGGAATTATTCATGTATTAGTCAACAGCTGAATAAATGTGACTTTAAAAATATAATTGTGGATAAACGGATTATATCGCTGGGAAAATATTCAAGATTTTATTTGGAAATATTTCAGGTGCAACCTACTGTGGATGGACTGTGTACCTAAATCTTCGTGGAATAGGAAATCCTGTCTATTGATACAGAAATCTGGCTCACCTCACCAAACTCCAAGCGCTTGTGCCGAGCCTAGTATATCTGCATAGGAGAAGGGCAAAGGAGACCTTCACTAGGTCTAAATAGTGTAGATGGGTTTCAGGTGAGAGATGTTGTGTACCTATCCCATTTGATGAGGTCCTTATTTATACTGTTTGATATAACGTGGGAGTATGCTAATCTCGGCACGATATCAGCCATTAGGTGAGAATTGCGCATGCGGTGAGGTAATCAGTTATCCCATGATCGTGGCGAAATAGTTAATAATATCATGCATTACTGGAGTGAGCTCGGCACAGCCGGTCGACTGAAGATGAGCCGAGCATTGCTTTCTTGAACCAAGCCCAGGCTATGCCAAGTCAGCTGAGGGCAGCCTAGGCTAGAGTCATCAGAGCATGATCATTACTCGAGGACAGTTTGGACTGATCCATCCGAGCCCATATTATTCTATTTCATGGCTCGGACCTATCTTGTTCATTGGTTCCTTTTGATGAAGTATCTCCAGAATGATCGCTCGTTTGGCTGAGCCAACCTTGAAGGTAGTTTGGTCGAGCCATTCATAATCATAACTAGGCCGAGCTAACCTTAAAAGTGGTCCGATCATATTTTCCCATAACACTATCCATCAATATTAGGCTATTTGCTATTGAGTTTATATAGACAGTGGTCTGGACCAGGGCCTAAAAATTAGTCCTATTTACTAATCAGGCGTGGTGAGGTGGCTACAACCCTCCACAATGGTATGGCCCAATATGGTTAGTCATCAGCCCAATCACTCATCAGGTGGACGGCGCTCATATGAGAAAAAAGGATGATTAGAAAGAAGTCAACAGTGGTCTATTCTAAAAAAAAAGAAAAAAAAAGAAGCATGCATATCCCCCACCGGATGAGCTGACCAGCTTGAAATTTTGGTATTGAGGCCCACCTAGTCTATGATTGGATGTCATGTGATTTCACCGGCACCCTGGTTCATCCCTTCATTCTATGATTGGATGTCATGTGATTTCACCGGCACCCTGGTTCATCTCTTCATTAGTCCAATTCGGGTGTCATTCAAAATGAGTAAATCTCATTTTAGTTAATCATAACTATGTATTTCAAGTTTGGGAGCCCCTAAATGCTCCTCTTTCCAATCTCCCTTTATATTTCATGTTTCACTTTCAATGCTGACGGTCTTAGAAAAGGATAAATAGATTAAGGAACTTTCTTTGTAAGGGGACTCCTCTGGAAAATTGCATCCATTGAGTTGGAAGAAGTTTACAAGCTCATATCAAAAGGGAACGCCGGCATCACGAAGCCTGAGGATGTTAAGTGGGCTTTGCTGGGTAAATGGGTTTCGAGTTTTAGGAGGGAGAAAGACCGGGCATCTTTGGAAGTCCATTGTGATTGGAAAATATGGTTCCTCCTAGATGGGATGGTGGATAAAGGCATCATCTTTGTATCGTGCTTCCTTTATTTGGAAACTTGTAACAAAGATAGTTGTGGGGACACTAACCTTAGGTTTACCTCTCCTAGGCTTGTCACAATTGCTTTGTGGAGTTTGGGTCCTCCATGCCGTAAAAATTTCTTGGATAAGGAGAGAGTTGAACTTGTAGGCTTTTTTTCCTTGGCTGCATGGGATTCAACCTAACCCAGCTGAGAAGGATTCTTTGGTGTGGAGATTGGATAAATCCAGCCTTATCAACCTAATCCAGCTGAGAAGGATTCTTTGGTGTGGAAATAGGAGAAATCCAGCCTTCTCACGGTGATTTCTTTCTTCTCTTTGCTATCGGACTCTATTGTGCAGGGCAGACAAGAACATACTGGGCAAGGGTGAAGGGACACTCACAACATAAATGGCCCCTGAGAGAGACTATATTAGGGAGACATATTTGCTGCTCCAATAATTCAAATACAAAACCTTTCATGCTAAAACCATGTCAAACACCCACTTGATCTAGAAGCTCAAACCATTAGATAATGGTGTATCAATATGCCTACAAAGGGACTTTAACAACTGTGATTTGGCAAGGGATGTTTGGACAAGCATCTTGAGTCAGTTTTGAGTTCAATGGGTGATAACATTCTCCTTGGATATTCTTTTACAAGTCTGACACTCAGCAGGACCGGACAAGATATCCTCTTATCGATGGAAGGTTGTCCTCAGCCATCTAGATTCTCTAGCTTTAAAAGAATGATCGTTGTTTCAAGATTTCGATAAATTCCAAGCAATGAGTGATTAATAGGGTCAATATATATTTGTCCAAGGGAGTGGGTTCCTTAAGACTGGTTGCCTTGTAAATTAGGTTTTTTTTTTTTTGGCCTCTATAAAATCAAAATCATTCTATGTGTGTATTAGAAATTTAGAAAAATCATAACGGTTAAAATCAAGATTATTTTTTTAATCCTTACCAAAGAGAAATACAAAGCTCTAATACATAATTACCATTAACTGAAATGAGATGACCTCATTTTTTTTTAAGTAGCCAAAATCTACTCCATTAAATGCAATTTGATCATTGGCATTGTGTTTATAATTCCATGATTCGAATCATGACCATAGAAACTTCCAGATTGAATGTGCAGTCCACAATGATGGGCATATGTCATCCAACCCAGTTATAAGTGTGCCCCAATAGTATGAAGGGACACAAAGAAACTCAAGCAATTTCAAGACTTAGGTGGGCCATAGGTCTTGGGGGTGATTTTGTTTGGTGTGTCCCACCTGAGGATCATTCTTAGGATGTCCAGTGAACACAATAAGACACCAGATGCATGGTTTGGATTCCACAAACACATCACGGGCGGGCTCCATATAACTATTTGAATGTATGATCATTCCCCTCTTACCATTCCTTGTCAACCTGGTTTCAGACTGATGCACCCTTCCTCACAAACGCCCAAAAAAACACAAAACCCAAAAAAAAAAAAAAAAAATTTGCAAATATTCAAAGAGAAACAATATGATCTCTCTCTCTCTCTCTCTCTCTCTCTCTCTCTCTCTCTCTCGGGTTAGCTTGTTAGTACACCCACTGTCAGGTCACAGTTCACTGTTAGCCACCCCCACTAGGGAATCGATACCAAGACCTCAATGTTGAAACGAGGTATCTTTCACTCAGTCTACCACTTGAGCTATCGATCAGGGTGTAAAAAATATAATCTCACTTCCTATGAGTGGGGCCCCCATGCAACCAAACTCCCACAACCCGGGCCATCAGACCAATGGTCCAGATGACTGAAGCTAGGCCCCACTCGTACAAGGCTGAGGCCCAACAGATACCATCCATATCCTCAGAAGGAGGACCATATAATTCCTCAATTTTCAAATCCAAATATTACAACCACCTTCCACAGAATGAGAGGAAGCAATCTAGATCATTGGTTTGTTGCCCACCACTGTGGATTGTTGAATTATTTATTTTCCTGACCTTCTATTGTATACTACAAACGGAAGGATGAGGATTGCCCTATCCAAGAAATTGTTGAGGCATAAACCTTTCATGATCGCATGCAATAGACTAATGGTCTGGCCCACCAGACCACAGGCCCCACTTGTCAGAACTGAAAGCCAGAGTATAAAATGTGCAAAACATTCACAGAGAAACAAAAGAAAGCAGCCATCAAATGCACGTCCATGTATAGAAATGGCTCAAGAAAGTGAAAAGTCACAGGTTTTCCCAAGGCTACAACAATGTACAAGGACAGGTGATTTCCATGAATTGGCCCACAACAGAGAAAAGCAGAAATCGCATTCCATGTTGGAAAAAAAAAATTTAGGAGAAAAAAACCTGGCCCACTGGCAATCCGAGCAGCACAAGTTCTCAGCCACAGGAAAAACTGCAGCGATTCCCTCTGATAGCGAACACGAACTGTACTTACTCATGGAAAAAAACACTCCTTCACCTTTGGATATCAGAACAGTTGTCGACATTGTAGAAATGAAATGAATGGCTTTTGCCCGGATTTACTGACTGGGATTGGGGTGAGTTGCATCATCGAGAGAAGCGTCGCCTGTTTCTGTGGAAGGAAGAACGAATTATGACTTCTTCTTTTTTTTATCTCAACAACAAGAAAAGGGACAAATTTTTAAACATGACACATACCTTCACGTTCTGTGGGAGATTCATGAGCACTTTTCTGACTCAAAGGGGATTCACCAAGAGGCTGACTTGGTGGTGAGGGCTAAAACAGGAGACCAACAAAATAGCTGAAATGTTTTAGCTAAAATACGATGGATGCATGTGTTTCCATGTACAAATATCAATGTCTTAGAACAGAACAGTTTTCTAAAGGGGCTGACATGGCAATGATAAATGAATTTCAAGTAATTGAGAGAATGCATGTTATTAATATAAAATGAGCTGTTGTAAATGGGGGAAAAGTGAAATTTTTTAAGGAAAAAAAAAAAAAAAACAACAACAACAACGGAAGCAGCAAAAGCCCAGCACTGATACCTGCAATTTTGGTGGAAGCAAGTCAATTAATCCTGCTCCTCCTACCTGTTGAGAGATCGAAAGCATTAGATAGAGATACTCGCTATGAACTCAATACAAACTCTTGAATGAATTAATCTTACTCAGAAAACTAGGTGCAATGTTAATTAATACCTTATCCTTTTCCCAATCAGCAGAGTCAAAGTAACTGCGTATCTTGGTCTGAAAATAAAAGTAGAAATCCACAACTGATGAGCATATAAATGTAGTCAGCATCACTGACTCCAATCTACACGCAAGAGAAAGGATAGTTACTCTGATTGGCGGGAACTTGAATTGAAGTCCTCCAAACCTCTGTTTCAGCCCTTCCTCCTATAGAATACAAGATTGCAGATACCAGCAGTTGTTAATATACTGGAAGGAATTTCATAAGCTATATGTGTAAACTATCTCATGCAAAGAAAATGTAGAGAACCCAAAAAGGAGAAGAAACTACCTTCCCTGAGGATGTGGAGATGATACCTTTCCCTTTTCTGTCCTCAGGTTTGGGGTCATCGGAGGTGCGTCCACTGTCCGGTTCTTTGCAAACATTCTCTGCATGATCTTTCTTTTCATCGCCATTACCATTCTTGCCAGACATCCTGTTTAGACTCCTTGAAAATGTATATCAGCTAGACTGGCACGAGTGCTCGTTTCCATACAGGTCGCAATTGAAGTATTCCATTACACAAAAATTAGCAAATATAGTAGTTCAAATAGGACATTGAGGTACAAAAATGTAGATAATAACTAGCAAATGAAGAGTAATGCCGAGTTTTCCCATCATCTCCAAATCAGTGTGATTCTAGTTCAAGGGCATCCTGTTAAAACTAACTGGTTTCATTTTCCACATTTGAATCTACAGTCTATTTTACATCGGAAAACAATGAACATTTCCGGCCATTCAAAACCTTAGAAAGTGGATCCTTTTCTCAGAAGTATCTTTTAGTAATGTTTTCAGATCCGTAATTTCCATTCATTCGTCTAACAATAAATGAAATAAATGCAATAATAAAAAATAAAAGACAAAAATCTCAAACACCGACTATTTCGTTAGTGGAGTGACAAAACTATTGCAAGTATATGTCTGTAAGATATATAATATTTGATATCCAGTAGGTAAAAGACCTGCTATTGAACATTGTGAAGATCAAGATAGAGTTTCCATGACCAATCTTTCAAGAAAAGTTGAATAATCAAATCGCAAAATCAGATCATAGATGACAAGGCACTATTCTTTTTCTTTTTTACAATCAGGGATGATAGCTAGTCCTAATTTGTGACCGTTCTTCATCCAACAAACAGAAAGGAGCAATGAACAGTCTGGATATGATATCTTGTGGGCAAAAGACTATTGCAATTGAGACAGGCATGGCATAGAGCTGTTGTCAAACTCAAAACAGAGTTTATATGACCAATGTTTCGAAAAAAATTTAATAGTCAGATCGTAAATCATAAGAAACTATCGGTGTTTGACAATCAGGGATGATGACTAGTCCTGAATTGTGACCTTTGCTCATCCAATAAAGATTAAGGAATGATGAACGGTCTGGATTCACTGACCATTCATCATCTTGCTGGATCACATTCTTTAGTACAATTCTCTTCTAATAGATGTCTCTGCCTCTGTGATGAACTCATCTTGGTTCCCCAAGATTCACCATCGTACATGTGGCTGCAGCACAGTCAATGAATCCAATATAGGTGAGTTCACACATTTATCAATCTCTTTATCCAAACCATCCACCAGATGGGGTTGAATTTCCCTCAGTAGAAAAATCACATCGTTAGAGCAATCCTATCCTACCCATCTGCAGCCTTTAAATGAATGGTACGCAATCAAAAACAAAAATCCCATTAACGAGATTGGCTAGGATCGTCGAATTGGTGTGGTTTTCAAGAAATGGGTTATCCATGGTACCAGATGGACCGCCAAGATTTCATGACCGCTCATCAACATCCCCAACAGGGAGACAGGACAAACCAAGAAAGGTTCATTTTCTTTCCTGAAGAAGAATTCAAGTCGAAACATGGATTATTTTCTTCAAACAATATCTCAATCTCCATAGAGTAATGATCACAAAAAGCTCAAAGCATGCTAACCAAGTACTCCATGCAAAAGGTGGGCCCCACCAAGAAAGATCACCTGGAGCATTGCTCAAGCTAGTCCACTCGGCAGGCGGGCCACAGATGCATCCGACCACCCGATAAGTGGACCAGCCAAATTCTCGCGCCAGGCGATCTTGATGGTGGGGCCCACATCTTGCACAGTTCAGATATCCTGAAATGGCGATACAGTGGGCTGGCATGGTGTGATCACTACTCATCTACACACTCCCAATAACAGAAAAAGAAGAAATGAAATGAATGCAAATCCATGCATTTCAATTAAAGCATATTCAATTCAAGAAAAACCCAAATCATGAAATGAGATAGAAAATCAAAATCACCAGAGAAAAGAAGAACTGGAATAGATTACAGAATCACAGGGAATTATAATCGCAAATTGTGATGAAAGAACGAGAGACGATCTGAAATCCAGTTGAAAAAGCTTACGGACAAAGATCTTGAGAGAGAGAGAGAGAGAGAGAGATCTTTCACCTTGCTGATTTCGCCAAGAAATCTCGCCGCTTCTTGAGAGAGAGAGAGAGAGAGTGAGAGTGAGAGAGATGGAAATGACTTCCTCGTGCGAATAAGGTCCTTTTATATGAGGAGACATGATGAGGAGATAACAGAAAGCCAGTTAGTGGACACGTGTCGAGATGCCATAGATGCGGGACCGATCAGGTGGAGCCCACATTCCACCTGACTAACTAACAATCGGAAACGGATTCCAATAGCTTGCATTCCAGATGCGCGTGTGGACCACCTCGGATGCGCGTGTGGACCACCTCATGATTTTGGGAAGGAGTTATATGATACTCGGGCTGCGTAAGACGCTTGATGCGCAGGCACTTGGAACTTATACACATGGCATACATTAATTCAAGTTAAACCGACTAAATTGTGGAACCTACTGTTGTTAAGTCACGATCAAAAAATCAGGCTAGTTTAATAGTTTTGACCTTTGATTCACGTATACTTGTTTGTTCAAATAGGACCATTGGATTTTTTCACTTTTTACCGTCCAATAAATATCCACCAATCCGATGGTCAGATAATCAGATGAGTGTAAATTTTTGTTATTGGTACACTTTAATTGGGAGGACATAATTTGGACGGTTTAATTACTTAATTGTATCTCATTTATGCAATTTAAAGTAATCTCTGAGTGCCTGCTTATCATCCATCTCACTCTGCCAGAGTATCGAAGTATCTCTCTTTTGGCGGGTCATTTGAAAAGTTGGCCGCGCGGCACGCGCCTCCTGTTTGGCTCGAGTCTCGGAAGGATCGTATGATAAGTGGCTCGTGTCCCTGCACAGTACACACGGTTTTACATTCTGACAAGTGGGGCCCACGATTCGGTAATCCAGACCGTTGGTCTATTGATTACCCGACATGGATAAAGCATCTCCCAGAGAACTCCCTAATTGGAAGATCCCTGCAACCATCATCAGGACCTTTTTTTCAGGTGAATATTGACCATCATCGTTACCATCCATCAACAGGCCAGGGTCACCCAACATGGGATGCAACAGAGCAATGGTCTCATTCTCGAATCATTGATCCCACGCGTCAGAATCGGGACCCATGTGCACGTGTAAGAATTCGAGCCATGTATTATATAATTCCTCCGTATCTCATACACGCGTGCCACTTTTGTCACGTGTCCTCGTGAGTATGGAATTTGCGTTGAAGAAGCAGCTTCCTCACACGTGCCAAGTTGGCGGGCGTGTGCAGGATCATATCACTCTTGTACGGACGCCGATTGCGTGCTGAGAAAACTCCGTGGGGCTGAATGTATCTGATGAACAGGTTCGATGACAAATAAACAACGAGAAAATGACCACTGTAGACAAAACCTTTTACCCAGCGGTTTTTTTAAAGGAATACAAACTTAAGTTACGAGAAATTTACGACTGTAGACCCCACCTTTTATCCAGCGGTTTTTTGGAAGCAATACAAACTTAGAATACGCAGTTGGACCTCCTCGTACGGAGTCAGAATTTCAGGACGAAAATACCCCTCCTCCTGAAGGAAACGGATTCGGTACTCCCCCTACCACCAGCTAATGGCGGACGGTCGGCGTACTGTGAGCCCCACCATGATGTATGCTTTTCATCCATGCCGTCCATACATTTTTCCACATCATTTTATGGTATGAGACCAAAAAAGAGGTACATCCAATCTCAAGTGTACCACGTTACAGGAAACAGTGTTGAATGAGCGTCAACCACTAGAAACCATTAGAGGGCCATAAAAATTTAGGATGAACTTGATTTTTGTTGTTTCCCATCATCTATGCCTGTATGAACTAATCAACAGATTAGATGTCAATTAAACAGTTCATTGGGCCTTAGAAGAAATTTAATTGTCAATATCCAATCAATATTATCTTCTTGTTGTGTGGTCCACCTGAGATTTATATCCCTCTCATTTTTTGGACGAAGGATTAAAATGAACTGAAAAAATGGATGAACGGAATGGATGAAACACATACATCATGGTGGGGCTCACAGACCACCGACCACAGCCATTGGGTGGTGGCAGGGTGAGTAGCCAATCCATTTCCTTTCCTTTAAACCCCTGTTGCTTTCACTCCCTTCTCAAAATAACAGTCTTTCACTCTTTTTCAACGATAAACCGACGCACGGAGGTTATTCTTCTCATTTTCCTCGTCGAATCTTAGTGAATCATGTAGATATCATCATTCTACATTTGCCATTTTCTTTCTTGGCTGGGGTTACGTGAAATCTCATGAAGTGGCTGCATTTGCAATCCTTGAGAATGTTGAAAATATTCCCTCACTCCAAAGCACCTCTCTTCAACCTACATTTGACCTGTACTACGGTAGTCGGTGGTACAAATATTTTTAAAAAATGCTCGGCTCGTACAATTGCATTGCATGCGAAGTTCGGTCAATTCCATGTATTAGGCTTACTCAATTTCATGTGTTAGGCTTAGTTAATTTTATGTGTTGATCGGTCCAATCCATGTGGAACTCGCTCAATTCCATTTGAAGCTCACTCAATTTCATGTTAGAGCTCACTTGATCTCATGCTATGCTCGCTGAATTTCATGTTTACCCTGCTCAATTTCATGCTAGCATCGCTCAATTTAATGTTAGCCCAACTTAATTTCATGGTAGGTAAGATAAGGTCAATTTAATGTTTGCTTCGATAAATTTCATGCCAGGATCAGTCAATTTAATGTTTGCCCAGCTTAATTTCATGCCTAGATAAGATAAGTTCAATTTAATGTTTGCCTCGATAAATTTCATGCTAGTATTGCTCAATTTAATATTTGCCCAGCTCAATTTCATGATAGATAAGGTCAATTTAATGTTTGCCTCGATAAATTTCATGCTAGGATTGCTCAATTTAATGTTTGCCTAGCTCAATATCATATTATGCTCGCTCGATTTAATTTTTGCCCCGCTCAATATCATGCTATGCCAGCTTGATTTAATGTTTGCCTCACTGAATATGATGTTATGCTCGCTCGATTCAATCTTTGCCCCATGAATATCATACTATGCTCACTCGATTTAATGTTTGCCCAGCTCAATATCATGCTATGCTCGCTCGAAATATCATTTGCCTAGCTCAATATCATGCGACGCTCGCTCGATTTAATGTTTGCTTGCATAGCTGAATTTATAGTTTGTCCCGCTCAATTTTCTGTTTGCCCTGATCAATATCTAGTTTGCCCGGCTGATTTTTTGGATTTTCCTGTTGAATTTTGTAGTTTGCCCCCCTCCATTTCTAGTTTGTCCCGCTCAATTTTCATGTTTGCTCTACTCAATTTTAGTTTGCCCCGCTGATTTTCTAGTTTACCTTGCTGAGTTTCATGTTGGCCCCGCTCAATTCTATGTTTCCCCAGCTCAATTTCTAGTTTGCCCCGCTCATATTTCCAATGTATGAGCTTTGGTTGTTTATTTGATGCTAGCTCAATGAATTTATTGATGTACTTATTTGATGCTAGCTACGGTCAATTTAATGCAAGTTGATGCGCATGTGTTAGACTTAATCAAATTTATGCGTTAGGCTTATTGAATTTGATGCGTTGATGGGGATTACATACACTCGATTTAATGTTTGCTTGCATAGCTTAATTAATAGTTTGCCCCACATAATTCTATGCTATGCTCGTTGAATTCCATTTCGCTCAATTTCATGTTTGCCCTGTTGAATCTCATGCTTACCCCCCCCCCCCCCCCCGCTGAATTTCATATTTGCCCTGCTCAATTTGTACGTTGTCTTGCTCATTTTTCCAGTTTGCCCCGCTCAATGTCATGTTAGATTGCCTTACTCAATTTAATAAAATACGATACGAAATCATTCGTAGAAGGCCTAATCCATATAAGCTCTGGTTGTTTACATGAAAATTTAACGCGTTGCTTATTCTTTATTTCCTTAAGCTTTGTATCATTCTCATCTATAAGGGAAAGCGAGTTTTCGGTCTTTTATTATTTTATTGAGTTTTGTCTTATGGGAAGCTTCCGTTGTTTAACGATTTATTGATAATTTGTCATTGTATTGAATTTTGCAGATAATGGCTACGAGAATCATCTGTTACTATGGCGGGGAGTTAGAATGTGAAAACAAGCAATGGACGTACACGAGTGGAAGTACGAAAACTATTTCGCTAGATGTTGATACTACGTACGAGGAACTTCTATCTAGAATGTACAGGATTATTAAGAGAACACCAACAGATTGTGATATTCAGATGAAAGTTTTGTATCCCTGCTCCAATAAATCAATCCCTCCAACCGTACTTGAGGACGACGATGATGTTAAAGTGTTCCTGGCAACACAGTTGGAGCATTCGAAAAAGTTCATCCCTTTAGTCATCGAGACAATCGAACACATTAATATGACATCACACGTTCACAGTGTGGCAGAAGAGCATGGTGTGGAATTTGAATATAAGCCAAATCCATTACAAGTAGTAGGAACAAATGATCAACTGTCCGAGCCGCCCCAAACATCAAAATTTGTAAGTACCCAAGTCTGCGGTGCATGTGACCTTGACCTCATTTGTGATTACATGGCACCGCCTCTAGCAACAACAGCAGATCTGCCGTCATCATCCACAGCTCGAAGATACATCAGTCCTGAAAGCAACATCCCACATCTAAACCTTCCCGAAACAACAAACTTCAACACCCGTCAAGTTCCTGTGTCGTTTGATGATGCTGCATTCACTAATGCAGCAATGCTGGAATATACGGATTCGTTGAGTGAATCGATCGAGATAGCCGTTGGGCAAACATTTAAGGACAAGAGTCGGTGTCAGCATGTTTTGAGCCAATTTGCCCTTCAAAATAAATTTCAGTACAGGGTACTGTACTCAAATTCTAGGAGATTTACGGTTGTATGCTTCGAAGAAAGATGCGAATGGAGGGTTCATGCATCACGCGTGGGTGATTCAGGAATTTTCAAGATACGGACTTATACGCCAAATCACACGTGTGGCATGTCATGGATGAGGAGTGATCACCGGCAAGCAAGCAGTAAGTTAGCATGTGATTTGGTTGTTAGCCGCATAGAGCAACGCCTAGGGTTGAGGCCACGTGATATTATCTTCGCCATGCAAGAGAAGTATAATATTGTTATCAGTTATAGGAAGGCATGGGCAGCCAAGGAGCTTGCAATCAATCAGGTGATGGGGTCTTATGAAGACTCCTACAATCAACTCCCCTTGTATTTACATGAATTGAGGATGGTTAACCCAGGGACAGTGACTGCCCTACATGTTAACAAAGAGACTTTCGGGTTCGAAAGATGTTTTGTTGCGCTCGGACAATGCGTTAGAAGTTTTTAGAAATCATTACGGAGGGTATTAGCCATTGACGGGACACACTTAAAGGAAAAATACAAGGGTATTTTATTCATCGCCACGGCCTTAGATGGGGACAATCATATATTTTCAATTGCGTTTGACATTGGGGAATCGGAGAACGGTAGCAGTTGGAATTGGTTCCTTACTTACCTTGGCGATGCAATAGGGTCTCCGGAGGATCTTGTGATTATATCCGATAGACATAAAGGTTTACTGAAAGAGGTACCCAATGTCTTCCCACGTGCAATTCATGGCTACTGCGCATATCATATCTACAGAAACTTGGTGGACACCTTTAAAGACAAGTCATTGGAGATGTACTACTTGCGGGCAGTGAAGACATGTAGGGTGGCTGAATTCGAAAAATTAATGCATGATATCGAAATGGCCAACCCCGCAGTACATGCATGGCTGACAGAAATCGGATACGAGAGATGGGCATCTTCACACTTTCCAGGAAAAAGATTCAACTTGGTTACTACAAACATTTCCGAGTGTGTCAATGCCCTCTTCAAAGAAGCACGCGAATACCCCGTTACGAAATTGATAGAAGGGGTTAGATTGAAGATACAGGAACTGTTTTATAAGAGAAGAGAATCTGCGGCATCGTTTATAGGGCCATTGACACCATGGGCGGAGCAGCAGTTAAAGGATCTTGTGCAGAAAGCGCGAGATGTTCGCTGTCATCCTATTTCTCGAGACGAGTATTATGTTGTGGGAGATTATAATGATACAGTCAATCTCAGTAAGTTTTCGTGTATATGTCGCGAGTTTAGCGTGAAGGGGTATCCCTGTATGCATGTCTTGTCAGCATGTATAAACTACAATCTCCCTCATTACTCATATTATTCCCCATTTTACACGGTGTAAAATTACAAAGCCACGTATAGCTAATCGGTGTACCCAGTACGTGACAAAAGTGAGTGGGAAGAAATTTCGGTGGGCTTCAAGGAGTATTGTGCGCAAATTAAACCCCCAGGACAAAGGAGGTCAGCTGGCAGACCCAAAAAGCTTAGAATTCTATCGCGTGGAGAAGAATCGAAAACAACAAAGTGTGGGCGATGCAAACAAACTGGGCATAATCGCTGGAGGTGCAAGTTTCCCATATTTGAAAAATAGCATACTTTGTAAATTCTTTAGTGTTTTGATGTATAGCATACTTTGTAAACTTGGTGGATGATGAATGAACTTTCTACTTTGTCCCACTGTATTTTCAATTTGTCCCGCTAAGCTCGTCGAAAAGGAAAATGCACATGAATAGTATATGCAAGGCAATTGCCAAGATACTAGAATGAGCAAAACTAAAAACTGATGGCTGATAGACAAGAACTTCACAGGCATAGAAGGGAAACCCCTTGGCCCGCTCATTTTCATGAGAAATTCACTGAATTCCTAGTTTGCCCCCCTCAATTTCATGTTTCCCCCACTGCGTTTCTATTTTGGCCCGCTCAAGTTTAAATGGCTACAAAGCAGGGCTGGACCACAGTTCCAAAGCACGATCGGAGGTGAAAGTGGCACCGGGAATAGAAGGATTATGCAACTAAGGATTGGAGCACATGCAAATAGTCACACCAATGAGGTGAATTACATCCACCTGAGATCTGCTACAGAATTTGGACTGCAAACCAGCCTCTAGTGGCCACCAACTAGATGGTTAAGATAATCCAATGAGGAGTGACTTTTGATTCTCCATCCAAAATGGGCCACATGACTGCATATGCCTAAATTGACTTAAATTACATGCACGGTGGATGAGTTGCAAACATTTAATAGATGATGGGAGAACACACGTGAGTCCTTGGAAATGACGTGGACAAATGAGACCCGACATCATTAGTGTACCTTCTACATAAACAATCCACACTCAATTATAATTTATAAGTAACTAATATAACAATCGGGTTTGTGTTAGGTCGAGCAACCTGGGACCTCAACCTAAGCCCAGCCTAAGTTTTCTCGGGTTGGTGTTTGTATAGCCCAACCCGAAAATCACCTGGACAAACTAGGAGATCGGCGGTGCAAACATGAAATTCAGCGGGGCAAACTTAACAGATAATTTTATGGCTTAAGCCGATAAATCTAAACGTATCCAATGTTCAAATGGACCACACTCATTTTCATGTTTGCCTCGCTCTTTTTCATGCTTGCCCCGCTCTTTTTCATGTTTGCACCACTTATTTTAATGCCTACCCCACTCATTTTCATGTCTGCCCCGTTCATTTTCATATTTGCCCCGCTTTTTTTCATGTTTGCCCCCCTCTTTTTCATGCTTGCCCCGCTCTTTTTCATATTTGCCCCGTACTTTTTCATGCTTGCCCCGCTCATAATTGATTGTCCCATTGTTCTTCTAGTTTGTCCCGCTCATACTTAAGTTTGCCCCACTATTTTTCTAGTTTGCCCGCTCATACTTAAGTTTGCCCCACTTTTTTTCCTAATTTGCCCCGCTCATAATTCGGTTGGCCCATTGTTTTTCTAGTTTGGCCCGCTCATATTTCGATTTGCCCCACTGTTTTTAAGTTTGCCTCGCTCATAATTCAGGTTGCCCCGCTGTTTTTAAAGTTTGCCCCGCTCAGCTTTCAGTTTGCCCCGCTGCGGGTTAAGGTTGCATCGCTCATATAGCAGGTTTCCCCACTGTTGTATCAGTTTGCCTCGCTCATATGACAATATGTCCATTGCTTTTCTAATTTCCCCGCTCATATTTCAGTTTGCCCCCCTCGGGTGGTAGACTCTTAGGAGTTTCAACACCCAGTCAAGCGTTCGAGTATCCATAGGTGATGAAATTCCACTAGTGTGAGTGTGTGGGGGTATATGTTCATGTTTCCCCCACTAAATTTCATGTTTCCCCCGATCAAATTTCTAATTTGCCCCACTCAATGTTTTCTCAAAGTGATCGTTTTATATATATCGCAATAGAGAATTCCATCGTTTATAGTTGAAAAGAGGAGTCAAAAGAGATATTATGGGGTGAATTCCATCGTATATATATCACTGATCAAAAGTGTCCATGTGGGGTGAAGATATTATCACGTGCACTCCACAGATTCCATGAAACATGCATCAAAGCAGCATTCCTCTTCTGCTTATAGTAAGGAGAAGATGATTTCCTAGTAAATAAGGAAACAAAGGAGAAATTTACGACTGTGGACCCCACCTTTTATCCAGCGATTTTTTTGAAGCAATACAAACTTAGAATACGCAGTTGGACCTCCTCGTACGGAGTCAGAATTTCAGGACGAAAATACCCCTCCTCCTGACGGAAACGGCTCTTCCTCTCCATTTCCTCTCTTTGCTTTTCCTCTCCCTTTCTGCTGCCACTTTCCCTGCCGTTGCTGTCACCCCCATTTCCCCACTGCATTTCCCGTAGAAAGACCCAAAAAAACACCCTTTTTGTCGGCCCCTTATCAGCATTTCATCTTTTCTTCTTGAAATGGTGGGTCCAGCGAAGAAAATGGATAAGACAGTATATATATATATATATATATATATATATATATATATATATATATATATATATATATATATATATATATATATATATATATATATTATTATTATTACAAGCCCATGTTCTATAACTTTTGATGATCCTAAAATTGTTGACACTCACGCTGGTGGAATTTAACCACTTATGGCACTCGAACTCCTGACCGGGAGTTGAAACTACTGAGAGGTTACCACCCAAGCAAGAGTAAGGACCCCACCTTTTATATGGAAACGGATTGGCTACTCCCCCTGCCACCAGCCAATGGCTGGTGGTCGGTGCTCTGTGGGCCCCATAATAATGTATGTTTTTCATCCATTCCGTCCATCTATTTTTCTAGATCAATTTATAGTAATAAACAAAAAATGAGATATATATCAGTCTCAAGGGGACCACATTACAGGAAACAATGTTAAATGAACTTCGACCATTAAAAACTTTCTGGGGCCATAACAGTATTGGATCAAGTTGACCTTTGTTTTTTTCCCTTCATCTGGATATTTATGACCTAATCAACATATTGGATGTCAAACAAACAGTACAGTGGGCCTTAGGAGGACTTAAATGATGGATTTCTAATCACTATTGTTTTCTTGTGGTGTGGTCCACCTGAGATTTATATCCCTCTCATTTTTGGGATTAAAACCTAAAATGATATTTAAAAATGGATGAACGGAATGGATGAAATACATACATCATGGTGGGGCCCATAGAGCACCGACCACCAGCTCCGGGGCTGGTGTCAGGGGGAGTAGCCAATCCGTTTCCCTTTTATATTTTAAACTCAGTTGGGCCCACATTGAATTTACTATTCATGCTATCCATCCGTTAACGGAAAATTTTAAGGGGTTGAGCCCCATATTGAAGCAGATCAAAAGATCAAATGCATCATACCACGGGAAACAGTGAGCATAATGATTTCCACCGCCGAAACCATAGTCGGCCCAACAGTGGTGTTTGTTTGTTATCAAACCTATTCATAAGATCATACATATATGGATTAATAGAAAACACAATTATAAGCTTGATCCAAAACTTCTGTGGCCCCTAAGAAACGATCACCATTAGAAGTTCAATTCAAAATTTCATGTGGTGTGGTCAATTTCAACATTCCATTTCAACATTGGATATGTTTAAAATTTTCAGCTCCAGCCACGAAATTATTTGTTAAGTTTGCCCCACTGATTTTCATGTTTGCCCCGTTGATTTTCAAAAATCTCCCGCTGATTTTTCTGTTTGCCCCGCTGATTTTCTAGTTTGCCCCGCTAATTTTTCAATTTGCCCTGCTGATCTTCTAGTTTGCCCCGCTGATCTTCTAGTTTGCCCCGCTGATCTTCTAGTTTGCCCCGCTGATCTTCTAGTTTGCCCCGCTGATCTTCTAGTCTCCCCCGCTGATCTTCTAGTTTGCCCCGTTCAATTTCATGTTTGTCCCACTGAATGTCTAGGTGTCCTCCCTCAATGTCTAGGTTCCCTTCCACATATGGGGCTTTGGTGTATACATATTGCGATGAAAACGGATGGACATTTCTTAGGTTCCCTTCCAAATATGTATACACCATTTTCATGGCTCTTGTGCTCACGTCCAAAGAATGGATAGATCTTTTTCTTTCGTCTTCTTTCCTTTATAGTAGCGTGAAGCGGTGGAATGCTGTCGGTTTGGAGAACCGACTAAGTTGGAGTCGAACATGGAGTGCGTAAACTCTTTACGCAACAACAGCAGACGTTCCTTGCGTAGCGACAAGTTTTTGAGAAAAAATAGAAATCTGACGCAAGATCCACTCCGTTCAGACTTCTTGAGCTTGTTCGGCCCCACCTTGGGATGATTTTTGACAGTCCAGATGGGTGAACAGATGAAATATGGTGGGCCACAACGTTCCAGGATGTCCAGTTCTTCCGGGCTCCGAAACGGAGGTGTGCCTCTTGCGCTGGCTACTGGTGGGGCCATGATCAACATTGGTTGGGAAATCCATCGCTGGCTACTGGTGGTTCCCTCAATGTCCATCCGTTTTCATCGCAATGTGTATACACCAAAGCCCCATATGTGGAAGGGAACCTAGACATTGAGGGAGGACACCTAGACATTCAGTGGGACAAACATGAAATTGAACGGGGCAAACTAGAAGATCAGCGGGGGAGAGTAGAAGATCAGCGGGGCAAACTAGAAGATCAGCGAGGGAAACTAGAAGATCAGCGGGGGAGACTAGAAGATCAGCGGGGCAAACTAGAAGATCAGCGGGGCAAACTAGAAGATCAGCAGGGCAAATTGAAAAATTAGTGGGGCAAACTAGAAAATCAGGGGGGCAAAGAGAAAAATCAGCAGGAGATTTTTAAAAATCAACGGGGCAAACATGAAAATCAGTGCTTAACAAATAATTTCGTGGATGGAGCTGAAAATTTTAAACATATCCAATGTTAAAATGGAATATTGAAATTGACCACACCACATGAAATTTTGAATTGAACTTCTAATGGTGATCGTTTCTTAGGGGCCACAGAAGTTTTGGATCAAGCTTATAATTGTGTTTTCTATTAATCCATATATGTATGATCTTATGAATAGGTTTGATAACAAACAAACATCACTGTTGGGCCGACTATGGTTTCGGCGGTGGAAATCATTATGCCCACTGTTCCCGTGGTATGATGCATTTGATCTTTTGATCTACTTCAATATGGGGCTCAACCCCTTAAAATTTTCCGTTAACGGATGGATAGCATGAATAGTAAATTCAATGTGGGCCCAACTGAGTTTAAAATATAAAAGGGAAACGGATTGGCTCCCCCGCCACCAGCACGGCTGGTGGTCAGTGCTCTATGGGCCCCACCATGATGTATGTATTTCATCCATTCCGTTCATCCATTTTTAAATATCATTTTAGGTTTTAATCCCAAAAATGAGAGGGATATAAATCTCAGGTGGACCACACCACAAGAAAACAATAGTGATTGGAAATCCATCATTTAAGTCCTCCTAAGGCCCACTGTACTGTTTGTTTGACATCCAATATGTTGATTATGTCATAAATATCCAGATGAAGGGAAAAAAAACAAAGATCAACTTGATCCAATACTTTTATGGCCCCAAAAAGTTTTTAATGGTCGAAGTTCATTTAACATTGTTTCCTGTAATGTGGTCCCCTTGAGACTGATATATATCTCATTTTTTGTTTATTACTATAAATTGATCTAGAAAAATAGATGGACGGAATGGATGAAAAACATACATTATTATGGGGCCCACAGAGCACCGACCACCAGCCGAGTAGCCAATCCGTTTCCATATAAAAGGTGGGGTCCTTACTCTTGCTTGGGTGGTAACCTCTCAGTAGTTTCAACTCCCGGTCAGGAGTTCGAGTGCCATAGGTGGTGAAATTCCACCAGCGTGAGTGTGCGCGGTGTGTGTGCAGCGTGAGTGTGTGCGGTGTGTGTCTGTCCGTGTGTAATAATAATAAAATAATATATATATACCTGTCTTGTGTGCTTTCTTCGCTGGACCCACCATTTCAAGAAGAAAAGATGAAATGCTGGGCCGACAAAAAGGGTGTTTTTTTGGGTCTTTCTACGGAAAATGCAGTGGGGAAATGGGGGTGACAGCAACGGCAGGGAAAGTGGCAGCAGAAAGGGAGAGGAAAAGCAAAGAGAGGAAATGGAGAGGAAGAGCCGTTTCCGTCAGGAGGAGGGGTATTTTCGTCCTGAAATTCTGACTCCGTACGAGGAGGTCCAACTGCGTATTCTAAGTTTGTATTGCTTCAAAAAACCGCTGGATAAAAGGTGGGGTCCACAGTCGTAAATTTCTCTTAAGTTACCAACTTAGACTAGCACGTACGGACAGCGACGTTGAGGACGAAACTACCCCTCCTTTCACGGAAACGGATTGGGTACTCCCCCTGCTACGAGCCAATGGCGGGTGGTCTGTGGTCTGTGGGCCCCACCATGATGTATACTATTCATCCATGCCGTCCATATATTTTTCTATATCATTTTATGGTTTGCGACCAAAAATTAGGTATATCCAAATCTCAGTTGTACCACGTTACAGGAAACAGTGTTGAATGAGCGTCGACCGTTAAAAACTTTTTGAGGGCCCACTGTGATGTTTGTGAGAAATCCTCCCCGTCTAAGTTCATTCGTAGGGACACAAAGACCTGGATGAAGAAGAAAAACAAATTTCATAATGATCCAAAACTTCTATAACCCCTAAAATGGTTTCAATGGTAGACGTTCAATTCCCCATTGCCTTTTAGAGTGTGGTCTACTTGATAGTTATATCTATCTTATTTTTCGTCTCAAGCCTGAATATGAGCTCGCCAAATAGATGGACAGTTTGGATATAACACAGACCTTATGATGGGACCCACAAAAGCCGGTGGGATTACAACAGCAAAAAAAAAAAAAACAAAAAAACAAAAAAAAAAATTAAAAAAACCGGGAAGTTATTGCTACGGTTTTCTATTGCTACAGTTTTCTATAGCTACGGCTTATAACCGTAGCCATAGCTATAGCTCGATGATCAATCGCACCTCCCGTGATTCCACCGCAAGTCGCTGCCCCGATCGGCGATCAATCGCAAATCCCACGATTCCACCCCCGATCTTTGGCTACGGATTACAACTGTAGCTATAACTGTATCTGTATGCATTTTTTTTTTTTTTTTTTACATAGAGAATTTTATTCTACCTACATTTTTCTCTAACACATTTATATAAATATGTATATATAAGCATATATAAAAAATTATCTCTTTTTTTCATTTATTTCTTTATTCATATAATAAGAATATCTTCTAAACCAAAATTAGTTACTTGACGTACCATATATGATTTTAGGGCTAAAAGTTGGGCGGGCTCAACCCAACCAACTTGTGACCGACCCGACATTGGGTTGGGCTTAGGCAGGGTGTATCAAGTTTGGTCTTGGGGTTGGGCCATACAAACACCAATCTGATAAAACTTGGGTTGGGCTCGGGTTGAGGTCTCAGGTTGCCTGACCCAACATGAACCCGATTAATATACAAGTTCCTTATAAATTAATTATAATTGAGTGTAGATCATTTGTGTTGAAGGCAAAAGAAATTCCAATGCCTCCCCTCAAGCTAACAAGATATGCCGAATTTCCCTCTCCCAAATAAATTGCTTGATACAAAATACGACTTGTAATGGAGTAGTTGTCCTATACTTTAGTTTGTTTGTTTTAAAAAAATGCATGGAAATGATCGTGAAGTGAAGGGAATTGACCGTGAAATGAAATGGAATCTTCGGAATTGAACGTGAAATGCATAGAAATGACCGTGAAGTGAAGGGAATTGACCGTGAAATGTATGAAAATGACCGTAAATCAACACAAAATCGCCGGGATTAACCGTGAAGTGGAGCGAATTGACTGTGAAATGCTTTTATTGGTCCACATCATTTTCGATGACTCATCTCACATGTAGACTCCTACATGTCAATATCACATCTGGGGACAATATATACATTGACTTCCCATTCCAGAGTGAAATGAGAAACAGAATCACCGAGATTAATCGTGAAATGCATAGAAATGACTTTGAAAATCTTTGAACTGGGGGTTATTTTAAAAATCCAAACATGATGGGACCTTGAAAATCTTGAAATTTTAGATAAGAAACAAAAAATTAGAACATGACGGGACTCACGACAAGAACACATCATTATGGGCTATTGTGGTAAGCTCATAATGAGCGGGCCAAACTAAAAATTGAGCGGGCCAAACTGAAAATTGAGCGAGACAAACTGGAAATTGAGTGGGCCAAGCTGGAAATTGAGCGGGACAAACTAAAAATTGAGCGGGCCAAATTGGAAATTGAGTGGGCAAACATGGAAATGAGCGGGACAAACTAGAATTTCAGTAGGCCAAATTGAAAATTGAGTGGAACAAACTGAAAATTGAGAGGGCTAAACTGAAAATTGAGCGAGCAAACATGAAAATGAGCGGGACAAACTAGAGTTTCAGTGGGCCAACTTGGAAATTGAGCAGAACAAACTGGAAAATGGAGAGGGCCATACTGAAAATTGAGTGGGCAAACATGGAAATGAGCGGGACAAACTAGAATTTCAGGGGGCTAAATTGGAAATTGAGCGGGACAAATTAGAAATTGAACAAGCCAAACTAGAAATTGAGCGGGACAAACTGGAAATTGAGCGGGCAAACATGGAAATGAGCGGGACAAACTAGAATTTCAGCGGGCCAAATTGGAAATTGAGTGGAACAAACTGGAAATTGGATAGGGCCAAACTGAAAATTGAGCGGGCAAACATGGAAATGAGTGGGACAAACTAGAATTTCAGCGGGCCAATTGGAAATTGAGTTAGACAAACTGAAAATTGAGCGGGCCAAACTGAAAATTGAGCAGGCCAAACTAGAAATTAAGCGGGATAAACTGGAAATTGAGCAGGCCAAACTGAAAATTGAGCAGGCAAACATAGAAATGAGCGGGACAAACTGGAAATTGAGCAGGCCAAACTGGAAATTGAGCTAGCCAAACTGGAAATTGAGCGGACAAACATGGAAATGAGCGGGACAAACTAGAATTTCAGCGGGCCAAATTGGAAATTGAGGGGAACAAACTGAAAATTAGAGAGGGCCAAACTGAAAATTGAGCGGGCAAATATGGAAATGAGCGGGACAAACTAGAATTCCAACAGGCCAAATTGAAAATTGAGCAGAACAAACTGGAAAATGGAGAGGGCCAAACTAAAAATTGAGTGGGCAAACGTGGAAATAAGCGGGACAAACTAGAATTTCAGTGGGCCAAATTGAAAATTGAGCGAGATAAATTAGAAATTGAACGAGCCAAACTAGAAATTGAGCGGGACAAACTGGAAATTGAGCAAGCCAAATTGAAAATTGAGTGGGATAAACTGGAAATTGAGTGGGCAAAACTGAAAATTGAGCGGGCAAACATGGAAATGAGCGGGACGAACTAGAAATTGAGCGGGCCAAAATGAAAATTAAGCGGGACAAGCTAGAAATTGAGTGGGCCGAATTGGAAATTGAGCAGGCCATACTAGAAATTGAGCGGGATAAACTGGAAATTGAGCGGACCTCGCTCAATTCTTCAGTTCCCTCGCTCAACTCCCAAGTTCCCTCGCTAAATTTCTAGGTTCCCTCGCTGAATTCCTAGGTTTCCTCGCTCATTTTCTAGGTTCCCTCATTCAATTCCTCGGTTCCCTTGCTCAATTTATAGGTTGCCTCGCTCAATTACTACGTTCCCTCGCTCTATTCTGAGGTTTCCTCACTGAATTTTTAGGTTTCTCTCGCTGAATTTTTAAGCATGATAATTTGAGATATAAATGGCCTGTACAGCAGCTACTTTCTTTGGTAGAAACTGCACCTATATAAGAAAAAAGAAAAGCGTAACAAAAAAAGGATGAATCGGTGGATATGGGAAGCATACTAGAACAATCACATTACTGCACTTCCTATTACTCATTGACTACAACTCAGCAGTGTAACCTAGTTGCTGTTAGTACTTCACTGGTTTCAAATGGCTGATTTGAATTTAGAAGTATACCCAGGGCAATTTGACAATGAGCAAGTTGCAACTTCCACAGTCACAACACAGCAGGAATTCTAGTCAACCTAAAAATTGAGCGAGGCAACGTAGAAATCTTAACCATCCAAATAATGGTTATTAAGTTGATGCTCGAAAATAGTAAGTGGTCAAAATTCTAAAGGAAAAAAATCAAATGTCTAATATCTTATTCTCAGTGCAATTTCACTGTTATGCTACATCGAGGGTCAGCCATTTGGACGGTCTGGATTGTAGTGCAACCACCATCTTCTAATTTGCATATCCAAACGCGGTATTTCGTGATAATTGTAAACACCTCCCTCTCAATTTTATAACAATTGTAAATACATCCCTTATATAATTTGGATTGTTGCCAGCACCTCAACTTATAACAGTAATAAGAATTTTTACGGAATGACAAAAATACCCTCACATGTGAGTTGTTCGTTTATTTGGGGCCCACCCTTACGTATAATAGCATCTAACCTGTCCATTAGGGTCCACCATAAAGACCAGATGCCCAAAAATCTGGCTAATCTAATTATCACGGTGAACCACTCAAAACCTGTAAAGTCATATGGTGGGCCACACCTGATTTTGGGCATATTTCATTTTCACGGTGGAATTACTACTCTGAACAGTTTGGATGGTACGTACGCACTATGGTAGGCCCACACATCTACAACTAGTTGCATCTGAGAAAGTGGTAACGATGTTTACAGGTAGCCATCGGCCCCACAGCCTGAGATGGTCCAACGACTAGGATCCAAAAACCACCCTTCAGATATAATCCCAACGATTGATTTTTGGAGAAGAATGTGAGCCATTGAAAAATTGCTTTCCAATGTTCTAATTCTATAGTGATGTATAAAACAAAATACAACTGTTAAATGATAATATTCCCTCTAAATGCCCTAAATTAGCATAGACACGATATTTCATCATTCACGTGTGGCCCACCGTGTTCTGCATGTGCCATCCAATCCATGCACTACCAAAGGCTCCAACATGATGATGGGATGCCCAAAAATTACGCTGAAAAAATCAGCCAGATCATTCACTTAGGTGGTCCACAGCACAGGGAACAATGAGAATGGGATCCAACTATTGCTTTGGTCCACGTCATGGTTGGATTGGCCTGATTTTTTGGGCGTCCCACCCTTCATGAACAGTTTCCAATTTGTCCCGCTCAATTTTCAGTTTGTCCCACTCAATTTCCAATTTGCAAAGCCCAATTTCTAGTTTGTCCCGCTCAATTTCCAGTTCATGTCCCCCTCAATTTCTACTTTCCGAAATTCCTCCATTCTAGAAATTCTCCGGATGCAAATAACTGAAAAATCATGAAAACATGTCATTTGACATAAATCACTATGCATGCTTCAAAAAATCAGTACAATGCAAGGCTTGTGGATGAGATTAAAGGGCAGAAAATGTACTTTTGTGAGATTTGCTAGTCCCTGTAGGAAAAACAGTTGCTTATAGTTTTTCTCTGAGTTATTGAATGAATTATTGTAATAAGATTAGTAGTGAAGTTAAAGTCTTATTTAGGTACGTTTTCATGCATTTCTCGGTCATTTCCCTTCCCTTCGTGGTCAATCATGGCGATTCCATGCATTTCTAGTGACCTTACAAACCAAAAATGACCCATATAGGGTTAGTATGGGAGTATAAGTGCCCATTTATATCAAAATTGGAGTTATATATAACCCCATTTTCTCACACCTCTCTACCTTACATGAATTTTCTATGTTTTCTTAGGGCATTTGAAAAGGAAAAATAAGGAGAAGAGAAGAGGAAGCTCGAAGAAGTGGGATCCAACCAAGGAACATTGATCTCCTTTTCCCTGGAAAGACTTCGTGCCGCGACTAGGACCACAAACAGGTGAGATCCGACCCTCGACCCAAAAACCTAGACTATTGAAACCCTTTTTTTCACAATTGCTAATAGAATACGTCTATTGTAGAGATCCTTACGCCCTGCGTTGAACTCCTACTTCGAAATCGTCGACAAGTTTGAACCCTATTTTACCATTTTATCGGCCCCGGAGGGCCCAGATAATGATCACGGGTTGCGATCTATGCTTAAGAACTTGTTGTGCTGTTTATTTGAAATGATTTGCAAATGCTATGTTTTATGAAATGCATTGTAGTCCATGTGTTCGATGAAATGCCTGATTCATTCTTGCTCATTTCAGCTCATTTCTGCTCACTAATGCCTACAGTACCTATTTCCCATGCTATGTGTTCACTCAATCATTTATGCAATCCAAGTTGCTCAATCTAGAAGCTGGTATTTGGAATTGCAAAACTATTGTCATAGTGTACTTGAAAATAAATTTGCAGATATTTGTTCCTCCTAGTTATTTTATTCCACTCTATAAACCACACTGCCTCTTCCAGTGGTTCTGGGTCCCTACTCATGGTTTAATGGTAGACTCACAGGAGTTTCAACACTAAGGTCATGGGTTCGAGTACCCATTGTGGTGTAGGAGATTGCACCAATCAAAGGATGTCTGGTCGACAGTGATGAGGAGGAGGTGACCAAGCAAGAACTCGGTATTTTCGCCTAACAACCAAATGGTAATTTTCTCAGTCTGCTTTTGGATACCCGTGTGACTTGAATTGCAAATGCTCTGTCTAAATCATGAGGAAATGGAAAAAGTTAGTAATGTTTGCTAGTATTAATGAGAAAGTAGTCTGTTGGCAATTCAGTTATATGCCTTTCAAAATTCAGTTATTTACATTTCATATGTTGCTTGCTGAAATTATATCATCTTTACTGAAATCTCCCAGCCTGGAAGATCCTAGCCTTTTTTTGCTGTCGTAGCCTAAAAATATCTTTGGAGGCTTCCTATCTCTTCATGGCACCCAACAATGGAATAATGACATTAAGTAAACATGGCAATTAGAAAATACTGGTTTGATGAGAGTAATTCAGCCTCTAGACAAATTGAATGTTTTTTTTAAAAGACAAATTCATTACCAAAATATTCCTAGATCTTTATTTTTATTGAACGATCGCTGCCCCTTTCTTGATGTATTTTGATTATTGTGAATAAACGTGCCATTAAATGAAGGGGAAGTTTTTCCAAAGAATTGGACTGAAGTTGGTGGTGAGATCTTGTTAATTTGTATTATCATTATGTAGGGAGAAGTTTGCTTCAGTGCCTAATGGTTCAGTGGTGGCGGCTTTGCTGTGGCTGCAAGTGCCGGTGGTGGAGCTGCTGAGGCCAAGAAAGAAGAGAAAGTGGAGGAGATGGAGAGATGCTCCATTGCTTTCAGAGTAATGTAAGTTATAGTGCACGTAGTTGCTTTGGGATACCTAGTCCAATCCATTGATGTAGACTGTTCATCTTTAACCCCTACATATGATTCCAACAGATCACTCTTATTAGGCATTCATGACCATGCCATCCATCTTTAACAAATGCTAACTAAAGATTCCACTTTTGACCCCTGGGACAGTTTCTCCTTTTGTACGTAATATATTGATTTCTCTGTTTCTCCTGTGATTATGTGAATAGAGCTATTGTTACCAAATGGAAAGAGTGTTGTGGCTCTATGGTAAAGTATTATCTCTACTCCATGAAACTAGAAAGTAGCTGGCTGATCTGCTTTGCAACTTAAGAAAATGGTAAGATGCTCTTTAGCTTTTGCTGGTTAGTGATGATTTATTCGTTTCAAACAAGCAAATTAATGCATACCTCCTACTGTTGTAAATTTCCACAGGTCAAAGAGCTTTAGAAGGCAACAAGAACCATACAAACCCTCTATTCTGAGGCCAAGGTTAGCTCTGTCAATCAAATCTTGCTCCCTTGATTAAAATTTATGGAAAATGAGCGGGCCAAACTGGAAATTAAGCGGGCCAAACTGAAAATTGAATGGGATAAACTGGAAATTGAGCGGGATAAACTGGAAATTGAGTGGGCAAACATAAAAATGAGCGGCACAAACTAAAATTTCAATAAACCAAACTGGAAATTGAGCGGGCAAATATGGAAATGAGCGGGACAAATTAAAAATTGAGCGGGACAAACTGAAAATTGAGCGGGCTAAACTGAAAATTGAGCGAGACAAACTAGAAATTGAGCTAGCCAAACTGAAAATTGAGCGGGACAAACTAGAAAATGAGCGTGCCAAACTGGAAAATGAACGTGCCAAATGGGAAATTGAGCGGGACAAACTGAAAATTGAGCGGGCAAACATGGAAATGAGTGGGAGAAACTAGAATTTCTGCGAGCCAAACTGGAAATTGAGTTGGCAAACATGGAAATGAGCCGAACAAACTAAAAATTGAGCTGGACAAACTGGAAATTGAGCGGGCCAAACTGAAAATTGAGCGGGACAAACTGGAAAATGCCACCTCCAGAGCCATGAATAGACTTGAACAAGGAGAGAAGGGCTAGCTTTGCCAACTTCAACTGCTCTTGGGAGTAGTTAATAAACTCTAAAAGATTGAAAATCCATTGTCCTTACACAAATGTGCAAGTCCTGAAACATGACAAATATCAAACTGGTCATAGCATTTTTTTTAGGTACGTTAGAATGGTGCTTTCACATAATGAATACCCTGGGAAATAAGCCACTTTCAAAATACCCACTAATATAGCTTCTCCAATTTTACCAATTATAAATGGTAAGTCTTTAGAATTTTAAGAAACAAAACTATGTGAGATTACTTCAGGATCATTTGAATTGGGGGCATCTAGATGCATTGGATATTTCAATTACCAAGCATTGCAATGCCTGGATGGTGTAACTACTGGCAATTGAACATAAAACAATGAAAAGCTGAAAAGCTGCGAACATAACAAAAAACAATGACTCTTCAATATAAACACATAAAACTTGTAATAGAAGACATAGAACATTGTGGGGATGTTCTATGCACAATGAAGCCAAAATGTGAACTATTTAGACCACCTAAGGTGGATCCCACGTTTATAGGGCCAGGGTATATCCAAGATTCTTCATCAGTTATAGGGGATGCGCCTAATATAAGTTTCCAACAACCCAGGGTATATCTACCAGATTACTCAATTTTTATGAAAATATTCATAAAGCGAACATCCTATCTTATCCTCTTGGGGCTGCATGCCTCCAGAATGCCAAAAATATCTCCTGATTGCTAAGAAACCAGTTCTGAATGGTCTCTCAGTTTGGTGCTAGATGTCTTGGAGGGACCAAACATCCAATCTTTTCTGATTCAAATCCTTTCAGATGGAAAATCAGAATAATATTAGGATACTCCATTATGAACCAACCCTATTGGTTCATCGATAAATCCGTGATCACTTCTTTGTTAATTTTGTAGTAAATTGGTTGTAGCATCACCCGTGGAGGATTATTTTATATACATTGACAATCTCTCATGTTCTAATAAGACTCCTCAGCTCATTTGCCAGTGTTGTTTCCGACATTTTCTTAGGATTATACATCATATGTTGTAGGAAGAATTTCAATCCTTCTATGAATAAATTCCATCCTTGTTGGGAGTATTTGAAATTTTATTAGGGTGAGAAGTTGGGGTTCTCCATCTTCGAATTAGTTGTGTGAATAATAGTATAATACCTTGTTTGCTTTTAGTGCTCGTATGTAACGGTTATGGGTTATCTACAAATGTGATGTGAAGAGTTGATCCAAATTACTTGTCTTCCTTTTTTAGCAACCAGCCAAGGAAAATGTACCTAAATAAGACTTTAATTTCACTACTAAACTATGGAATTGTCCCAAAAGAATATTTTATGGATCTTCTGAGGAATGCTTTGAAAGATGCTCAATTTTCAGTTTGTCCCGCTTAATTTTTCAATTTTCAGTTTGACCCGCTCAATTTCTAGTTTGTCCCGCTCAATTTCCAATTTAGCCCGCTCAATTTTCAGTTAGGCCCGCTCAATTTCCAGTTTGGCCCGCTCAAATTCTAGTTAGACCCGCTCAATTTTCAGTTTGGCCCGCTCAATTTCCAGTTTGGCCCACTGAAATTCTAGTTTGGCCCACTCAATTTTCAGTTTGGCCTGCTCAATTTTCAGTTTGTCTCGCTCATTTTCCAGTTTGGCCCGCTCAATTTCTACTTTCTGAAATTCCTCCATGCTACAAGTTCTCCAGATGCAAATAACTGAAAAATCATGAAAACATGTCCCTCATAATGTTGTTCTGTTTTCTCTGCCGCCCCACCCAACACTTACACGCCTGCCATAGAAGCCCTGCCAACCGTGAATTTGGGAGTGCACTCAAGAACACCCAAAATAACCTTTTGATTCTGTGTATGGTATATACGATGATCAATGTTCAATATTTTGATTGTGTTGCGGTTTTTTAGGTCGTATTGTTCGAAGGTTGGATGCTTGGTTTCAAACCTCTACCAAATGAAGTCATCAAAGCAGTTGACCCATAGGTTAGCCCTTGAAAAAGGGATCCAGCGCTCACATCTGTTTAATATTGCATGTGCTGGTCCATGAATACTTTCGTGTTGTGCTGGTCCATGAATACTAAAATGAAGAAAAGAAAGGCTGTAAAATAGTGGAAATGTACTACACCAACTGAAAGAACTCATCCTGAAGAGGTGGTTTGATTTTGTTCTCTGATAATCCAAGCAAGACTAAGAATGGTTATAATTTTTACTACTGATTAGTTTTTGGTTTTTGTAGTTATTAAAAGACTAGAAATTTGTAGTTTTCTCAGTCTTCCATCAGACTCTTCTTAGAAATTTGTAAAAAGTTAGCTTTTATGATAAATACTAGCAATTAATGCTATTTAGAAGATTATTTCCATGCATTTCACGGTCATTTCCCTTCACTTCACGGTCATTTTCATGTATTTCACAGTCAATCCCGGCAATTCCATTTCATTTCACGGTCATTTCCATGCATTTCACGGTCGTTTCCCTTCATTTCACGATCATTTCCATACATTTCATGGTCATTTCCATGCATTTTATGGTCATTTCCCTTCATTTTACGGTTATTTCCCTTCATTTTACGGTCATTTCCATGCATTTCCTAGCAATTCCTAAGTCCTCAACCCAAGCCCAACCCAAGTTTTATTGAGTTGTTGTTTGTATGGCCCAACCCCAAGACCAAACCCGATACATCCTGACCAAGCCCAACCCAATGTCGGGTTGGTCACAGGTTGGTCGGGTTGAGCCCGCCCAATTTCAGCCCTAAAATTATATATGGTACGTCAAGTAATTAATTTTGGTTTAGAAAATATTCTTGTTATATGAATAAAGAAAGAAATGAAAAAAAGAGAAATTTTTTTATATGCTTATATTTACATATTTATATAAATATGTGTTAGAAAAAAATGTAGGTAGAATAAAATTCTCCACGTAAAAAATAAAAAAAATAAAAAAAAATAAAAAAGAAAAAAGAAAGTGCATAGGGATACGGTTATAGCTACGGTTATAATCCGTAGCCATAGATCGGGGGGGGGGGGGGCGGGGGCGGGGGCGGTGGGGGGTCTGCACGTTCTAGTCTAAGTTGGTAAGTTAAGTTTGTATTCCTTCATAAAAGCCACTGGGTAAAAGGTTTTGTCTACAGTAGTCATTTGCTCAATAAACAACACTGTGGACCCAGGAAGGTTTCAACGGTGGAAATCATTATCCCCACTGTTTCCTACAGTGTGGTCCACTTAACTTTGGATGTACTTCAATTTTTGTCCCATACTGTAAAATGAGCTGGTAAAACCGATGAACGGCGTAGATAAGGCACATAAACCGTAGTGGCCCCACAAAGTTTACTCAGTAGGCCTAAGTTACAATGGGCCACGGTGTCCAAAAGATCAGACCAATCCAGACCAATCCATCCATCAGGTCGAGCACACATGTATTAGAAAAGAAATGGACGGATGGAAGAAAAGCTATCAACAGTGGCAAAAGACGGGCCCACTAGATGTCAGGGCTTGAGGGGGGTCCACCTTAGTTTTGATGTGAAATTCCTTGTCCATTAGGTGTAGGGGTGTACACGAGTTGATTCGAGTCGAACTGGGCTCAACTTGTCCTGGCCCGGTCACCAGCCACACCCAGCCCAAACCTGGCCCGACCCAGTCAGCAATCGGGCGAATTCGGGCTACTTTCGAACCTTACAGCAAGTTCATGGGAAGAGCTTTGGTAGGTAATCCGTGTCCCATTACAAGTCCCTCGAGTATTCCTTTTTGTATTTGGATAAGTCTATGCCGTTCAAGTTATACATCTGTGAGGTGGATGAATCACTGTCACTTCAAACATGGGCAGTGAACTATCCCAGAAGGGTAAATGTAAGACTCGTATCCTAACTTATACTGTTCTGTAGGCTTCCGCAGTCCTCCTGGTCGAATTTCGGCGACCTACGACACATAGACAACAGTTGCGCGTGATCCTGAGTCGTGTCCCGTATATCAGAGTCGGCTCGACTTGAGACTTGTATCATTGCGACCGCACCGTCGCCGCGGTTCCAACGACGTGTCTTGCACACCGATGCGATACCCTGGTCGGAAGATGTGAGCCGGCATTTATTTCAAAGAAAATACTGCATGTTACAATCTCAAGAGAAATGTCCCATCACTCAAATCAATCAATTAAGTACCATATCACATCATGTCAAGTACCAACACCCATCCCTCTCTTACCTAAAGTCAACTCTCCCTTACAACCAAGTACACATCCATCACCCATCACCCATCACACCCCATTCCCCTCTCTCTTTACATCACCTCTCTCTTCTCATTTTCTCTCTCATTCTCCCAAGCAACTCCAACGTCCATGGCTTCCATGAGAGAACTAGGTGTGGCCCACTCCCTACCACCCAATCCCACCCTCCAAAATTGATCCCAACCGTTGAAATTGTACTTTTGGAGCTCTAACATGTATTGGCGGAAGAAGGAAAGGGAGATCAAAGGTAGGTGTTCAAAGCATTTGATCTTAGTTTTTTATGTAAGGCCTACTTGTGGTGGGACCTGTTTTGATGTATGTGTTATAGATCCTAGAGGGACCCATAGTGGCGGGGTCCCTCATCACACCTCTCTCTCTCTCTCTCTCTCTCTCTCTCTCTCTCTCTCTCTCCCTCTCCCCTTTTGTGACCCACCTTGATGTTAATCCATGCCGTCCACCTTTGTGGGACCCGCTAGATGTATGCTTCAGATCCACACTATCTAGATTCCCGGATGGTAGGTTAATCATGAAGTGTGCTTTATATCCTAACCATCTATCCATTTTTGCCAGATTCTTGGGTCCACCTTGATGATGGTGATCCAGACCCACCTGCCTCAGGACGTCCAGCAGCAGTTACTGCTGGACCGTGTGAAGTGGAAAAAAAAATAAATATCAGCTTGATACAAGCTGCACGGTGGAGCCCACTTTTTTTTATGTGTTGTAAACTACACCGATCCATCCATTGCTGGACAGTGGGACCCAGGTGCATGTGTAGGGTCTCCACCGTCCAGACGTGGCATGTGGGACCCACCTGATGAATGTATTTCATATCCACGTCGTCCGTCCATCAAGGACGTCCAGAGTCTGGACGACTTACAAAAGTAAAAGAGGAATATAATACAATAATATATTTATATATTATATACATATATCATGAGTGGTGGGACCCACCTATTGAGATGGTAGTTTGGCTGGAGTGCCTTGCACCAGCTGCACATCTGCTGTGTTGAAACAGCAAGGTCTGGGTCTCACTTGCTATCCACGCCGTCCATCGGATGGACGGTGGGACCCCACCTCAATGCATATGTTACATTTACACCGTCCAGACATCTGGACGGTGGAAATCTACCATGATGCATGTGTTTTATCAAAGCCATCCATCCCTTTTTATTTATTATTATTTTTTTGAAGGGCCTGCAGCAAGTAGTTGCATCTGCTGCTTTGATACAGCAAGCCTTGTGGGCCCCATCACAAGGTATGGGTTTTATCTGCACCGTCCACCCATTCTCTGCTGTTGTGAGGACCACCGTGATGTATGGTTTTATCCACACTGTCCCTGGTTGGGACGGTGGATCCTCACCACGAGGTATGTGTATTATTCATGTCGTCCATCTGTTTAAGAAGGTGGACCCACCCCACACGTGTGACACGTGTGGCAGGTGGGACCCACCTTAATTTATGTAATTCACATTCACACCGTCCCTGGTGAAAGACGTGGATGCCCACCATGATGTATTGTTCTCCACACTGTCCAATCCCCTGGACGGTGTGACCCGCCTGATAGAATATATATTATATAATATATTAATATATATTATAGTGGGCCCTCGTGGGACCCACATGCGTGAGAGGAGATTGGATGGTGTATCTCACATCCGCTCAATGGCTGGTGTGATTGACATCAGTTGGTTATGTGGGTCTGATCTAGGGAATGTGATATCTAGATCGTCCACCTGTTGTGTGGGCCAACCATGATGTAAGTGTTTTATCTGCACCGTCTATGCAGTGGATCCCACCTTGATTGTATTTATTTTATATCCACCATCCATCACAGCAGATGGACGCACCCTGATTGTACGAGGTCTACCTTGATGAATGTGTTGTATTCACACCGTCTGTCCATTTTGATGGATGTATGGCCCACCTTGATGCATCCATTTTAGCCACGATGTCCATTTGATGGCTAGCCCATAGTCATTGTTGTTATGCAGACGTCAGTAAGTTCCGAGGGCTACCATGATGTATTTGTTTCATGGCCCATTAGTAGGGCCCATTAACACAGCCCACTTGATGTGCATGAGGCCCATGTGTAGGGCCCACCTATTGTGTATTTGAAGCCCATGGGTTGTGGCCCAATGTGATGTATTCGAGGCCCATTATGATGTATATTGAAATCCATGGGTCGTAGCCCATTATGATGTATTTGAGGACCATGGGTCGTGGCCCATGGTAATGTATTTTAGGCCCGTGAATTCAGCCATCATGATGTGTATTTGGCCCTTGAGTGAGGCCCATCGTGATGTACATTAGACCATTGTGTGAGGCCATGGGCCCACTATATGTTTGGCTCTACACGGGCCACTCTTTGGGAGCAATATTGGTTAAATGTCCACATTGATGGGTAATGATAGTTGAATGTCCACTTTGTGACCTTCCATTAGGCCTTGTTAGGCCCATTCTTACCGATTCCGATTGCCGATTTGTCGATTTCGATATCGGGGTTGAAGCCGATTCCAATTGTCGCTTACCGATTTCGATTAATGGGGTTGAGGCCGTTTCTGATTGTCGTGACCGATTTTACCGATTCTGATTATTGATTGATCCGATTGTCGTGACCGATTTATCGATTCTGATTGTCGATTGATTCCGATTATCATGACCGATTATCGATTCTGATTGACATAACCGATTTGCCAATTCTGATTATCGATTGATTCCTATTATCGTGACCGATTTTACCGATTCTGATTATTGACTGATCCGATTATCGTGACCGATTTACCGATTCTGATTATCAACCGATCCGATTGTCGTGACTGATTTGTCAATTCTGATTATCGATTGATTCCTATTATCGTGACCGATTGCCAATTCCGATTGACGTGACCGATTTACTGATTTTGATTATCGATTGATTCCGATTATCATGACCGATTACCGATTCTGATTGACATAACCGATTTATCGATTCTGATTATCGATTGATTCCTATTATCGTGACCGATTTTACCGATTCTGATTATTGACTGATCCGATTGTCGTGACCGATTTACCGATTCTGATTATCAACCGATCCGATTGTCGTGACCGATTTACCGATTCTGATTATCGATTGATTCCTATTATCTTGACCGATTGCCGATTCTGATTGACGTGACCGATTTGTCGATTCTGATTATCGATTGATTCCGATTATCATGACCGATTGCTGATTCTAACTTACATAACCGATTTACCGATTCTGATTATCGATTGATTCCTATTATCGTGACCGATTTGCCGATTCTGATTATCGATTGATTCCTATTATCGTGACCGATTGCCGATTCCGATTGACGTGACCGATTTGCCGATTCTGATTATCGATTGATTCCGATTGTCATGACCGATTGCCGATTCTGATTGACATAACCGATTTGCCGATTCTGATTATCGATCGATTCCGATTGTCGTGACCGATTGCCGATTCTGATTGACGTAACTAATTTGTCAATTCTGATTATCGACAGATTCCGATTTGTCGAGGCTGAGTATCGAGGCCGATTGTATAGGCCGATTCCGATTGTCAAGGCTGAGTATTGAGGCCGATTTTATAGGCCGATTTCGATTGTCGAGATCGAGTGTCGAGGTCGATTTCGAGTGTCGATTCCGATTGTTAAGGCCAATTTTGTTTGTCAAGGCCGATCGTCGAGGCTTATGTGATGAGGCCCATTGTGATGCATTTGAGGGTCAGGCGATGGAGCCCATTGTGATGTATGTTAGGCCCATGTGAAAGGCCAATTGTGATGTGTATTAAGCTCTTGAGTGAGGCCCATGGCGTTGTATATCAGGCCCTTTGTGAGGCATGGGTCCACTATATGTGAGGCTCTATGTGGGTCATTCCTTAGGGGTAATGTTGGTTAAATGTCCACATTGTCAAGGCCGATTGTCGATATCGATTGTCGGTGTCAGTTATTGATACCGATTATGAGTATGTAACAGCATAGCATCACGATACATGCCCATACGCATCATCTGCATGTTTGTTATGAGATGTGGTTGACCATTGTGTATGACATTAGGCATGTTGTTATGAGACTTCCCGATAAGTGGAGATTGTCTCACATGAGTACACGGTATGTGCAGGATTGATGCATGACTGGATTGTATGACTCATGCATCTTGCATTGTGTTGTGATTACTGTACGCCCTATCGACATCAGGGTCGTAGCCTCCACTGGTATTTCGTGGATAACCAGATGGGACATCGGAAATCTGTTCTACATGGGGTGTTATAGATATCCCTGGATGAAAGTCCCTAAACCCTCTTGATTCCAGAGGTTGCTCCAACGTCTAAACCGAGTGGATGCATGAGCGTATGAGGGCCGTATACCGTTAGGCCGCGTCTCCCACTGTGTCGTGGTCGGTTGGAAGGGAGTGCGGCCTTACCTGCCCGAGAGGAGGGGGCAATGTTAGGCTGAGTCTGAGCAGCTCAAGGAATGGGCCCGCTATCGACGAGCTGGGCCCGATATTGGCAGGCGGATAGTGAGGTCTCTTCCACTCACCTTATTGCGCGCGATGGGGCGATAATCTGGTTTGGAGTGTAATAGACCCCGGTGATTTCCCAGAGAGTAACCATACTGATTGTGGACTTATTGAGTAAGAGTTGCATATTCATACATTCATTTCATTCACTATCCACTCGGGCTGGTGGTGCGCAACTAATTGTTGTATACCTTCTCATGGCTAGGATTTCGGTTGGGCGCGCGACTAACCTGAGATCAGGAGTCTACTACATTGAGTCTGGCTATCCAAATTTAGGTATGAGACTGGTTTGGATAGAAGTCCTTTGTGATGGACCCCGTAGCCTACACTACTACGTACTATCATCCTGACTTCACACTCTAGCTTGGTCATTTCATTCGCATCGCATTGCATCTTCAGCACATAGCATTTGGTTTACTGTATTTCTATATTGCATAACATAATTAAGGTTAACGATATTCGTGGACTCGATATTTGATATTTGGCTTACTATGTCTCCCCATTGCATAGCTAATCTATATTGCTTTTTCAGTATATGATATTGGATTATTATATTCTTGCATCGCATAGCCTGGATAAGGCTGATGGTATTTATGATCTTATTAGCATGTTTTTGCATTACTCTGATATTGTATGATTTATTAACATGCCCGTATTATTGATAACATTTATAGACTTGTCAGTATTTTCGCTTACTCTGATTACTCTGATATTGAATACTTGACACTTACCTTGTGGACACACTTACACCACCCTCTAAGCTTTCTATAAGCTTATGCACGATAGATGCGTGCAGGTGATGTTAGGTGGCAGCAGTGTCGAGCTTGGAGCATGCAGCGGTCTCCTGGAGCCCGATTTTTTATTTATGCATTTCCCTTTCAGTATTGTACTTAAGGATTATATTAGTAGATATGTGATGATGATGTTGCCTTTGTGAATTGGGTAATCTTGTGGTTTTGCTTATTACGAGTTAAATGTCCAAAAATAAATCCTTCTTGTAGGATTCGAGAATCGGAATCTGGCGTATGGACGCTAGGAGTTGAGAATGGGGTATTACGGAGGCTGTCGGCACCGGATTCGGTGATCGGGATTCCTGTGAATCCGATTTCCAGATTTGGAGCGTGACAGTAAAGGGGAAAGGGAAGGATAGGGTTTTGAATACACACACACACACACACCACTTAACCGAGTCGGGCCGAGTCGGACTAGGTCGAGTTGGGTTTCGGGCCGAATTGGGACCTATTTGAACTCGGCCCGAACTCAGTTTCGGGCTAAAGAAAATGGCCCGTCCCGACTCGAACTCAGTTTCGGGTCCGGCCGAGTCGAGCTTTTTCAGGCCGAGTCGAACGAGTTAACCGGGCTAGCCCGGTTCGTGTACAGCCCTAATTATGTGTGTAACACCTTATTATGCCTATCTTTGAAAAAAAATAGCTCCATCCGTAATTTAAGTGGGTCAGACGACTGAAAAAAGTATGGAGAATAATATTCACCCTATGAATTGTTGTCCTTGGTGTGGCCCACTTAAATTAAGTATATAAGATAATGTTCACCCTAGGAATTGCTTCCCTTGGTGTGGCCTACTTGAATTAGGATGAGCTTGAATTTTGTACCATATGCATTAGTCTAACATCTAATGGTTAGAGTGGATTGTATATGATCATCAAGGTGGTCCTAGTAAGTATCAAGGACGGATGTGTATCCAGAAACAATCAATTTCGTTTGGTGTGGCCCATAAGAATCACATGTTAATTTGATTTCTTTCATTCTTGGCCTAAAGTGAGATTAAACATATTATGGTCAAAGTAAATCTCATACACACATTAGAGTGGGCCTACAAAAAACCAAAGGTTTGCATTGCTATCATTTTTTATTTTTTTTCTTTGTTGAAATGGTTTAGAGGGGTGAAGGTGGCCTGCCTTTTTTTTTCCCATCTTAGATATTGGGCTTGGGGAGACCTTGTACAAAATTCCAAGTCAGGTTTGAACTGGACTATTTTGGCCTGTGACAGGTCTAGGCTGGGTTTGGGCTTGTAATGAAAAATGCAGGCCGGGCTCGGACAGAGCTGGCCGACTCTAACCTGGCCATTGACGCCCCTATCCTTAGGGCATGCAGGGATATTGCATTACTACATGAAATGATGGTTTACACACAATTGTTAATTTGAATGGGCATTTGGATTCCTTTCAGTCTCCAGGCTTATCAAATGAAAATGCTGCTTCTCCAGCTTCCCAATGAAGTCGGCATAATCTTGTAGAGAACGGTGGTATGAACAAAGGTTTGGCTTGGTGGTTCAGCACCCTGTATCACTGCATACACCCTCTTTACTTAGAAGAATCATCCATCTCTAAAATTTTCAAAACGTTACCTGCAAAACCCATTTTTGGCCCATCTCTGTATTTGGAGCAGGCTATAAGAGCCGTTAGTTCATGTCTCTGTATTTGTTCTATAACACTAGATTTGAAAATCTAAGTTTTGGATCATGAGAAATGTTTTTGAGATGAACATATGCGTGTTGAAGCTCGTATGGTTGCACTAGCTGAATGTGCTTTTGAACTTGCCCATGAAAATTTAAGATGGAGGAGCACTGAAAGCAACACAACCAATCTCTGTGTTTATGGAACAAATCCAAATACTAGATCAGACTGTCAAACAATCATTTAATCTAAAAGCTTAAGCTGTCAGAATGTGGTGTATCAATGTATATCAAGGGACTGTATTACTTCAATACCCCTCCGCATGTGCAGGGTGAGAACTCCACACGGGAACATACTGACAAGGGTGGAGGGACACTCATACCATAAATAAGCTGGGCTTGATTTCCCAGTCCTTGGGCCAGACCTGATTTTCCTGACCACCCCCCCCCCCCCCGGAGTAATATATTAGCGAGGCATATTTGTTGCTCTTGAGACTCAAACATCTAGCCCATTGAGTTAACTCACCCCTCATTACAAATAATGACACCTACCATTGAAATCTTATTAGGGCCCACCACAATGATCATTTGCTATCCATCATACTCATTTAGTCACATAAACCTAGATGAAGGGAAAAACACAAATATCAACTTGATCAAAACTTTTGTGACCCTCAAGAAGTTTAAGCGTATATAAAACACATACATCATGGTGGGGCTTATAGGGCTTTTCTAGCACGATCACGGGTAGGTATTAGAGGGGTCACTAACCAATCTGTGTTTCATGTTGGATCAATTTTCTACTTGGACCAGCCTCGTGCACCCTGACTAGCTTAAGTATAATATAACACTATATATAATATAACACTTTATATATTTAAAAAAATCTATGGAAAGAAAGCTTTATAAATACCTCTACAGGTCTTTTGCAAGTGACAAAGTTCTAAAATATTAAAAGATTGTAATTTTCTTTTTTTTTGGTAGGATTCCGTAAACAAGATAAGTCTCAAAGTATAAGATTCCTTCAATCTTCAATTGAGTAATATTGATGTGTCAAGAGCTAACTTGATTAGGAGTAAGCTAAGAAGATGTCGGAAGCACATAGAGAGGAATCAAGCAAAATATTTCAATCACACAATCAAGCACAATTGTAAAGATTCTGAATTTAATATGGAAAAACTCTTACGAGAAAAAATCACGGCACAAAGCGACAAATATAACTATCAAAGCAGAAATTACGAGAGATAGAGAGAATACTCGGTTCGAACAAGTCTTGAATCTCTCCTTATAAGCCCTTGAAAATCATAGGAATGAATTAGAAAGCTCTGATATACCCCATAATCCGGATTACACCCATATATATAGTCTCTAGGTGAATCACAATCGAAATAGAAAATAAATCTCGCACTTACGCAATTCGATGTATTTTTTGTGCGATCGTTCGATGAGACATTCGATAGGACTTTGATGACATCAAAATAAATACCAAAATTCTAATAACTACACATGAATTTTATGAATTTTATCGATGGCATCGAACAACATTCGATAGCATCAAAAAGGACACCTAAAGTCTCTAGCAACCAACTTGATAAATTTTGAATTTTGCTGATGGCATCGAACTGTCATTGACAGATATATTGATTTATAGATTTAAGACATCAATCAACAACTACAGACTCATTCAATCTCCAATTGAGTGATATTGATGTTGAGAGTTAACTTGATTAGGAGCAGCAAGCCAACACAGCCACAATGATGGTCTCAAATAACTTTAGGTGCATCCCTGACGCCATTGCTCCTACTAGCACCATCAAAGCCCAATTTTAGAGCTGGTGCTTTCAACTTGATGTAAATGACAAATTGTTGTGCCTGCATGGAAAAAAAAAAAAATCCGATCTAGTCATATGTGGATAGAAATGGTTGTAATATTCCACCACATCCCAAAATATAGAATTTACAATTGAGCTCGAAGGTGATTTTTCCTACCTTCATTGGGACTTGATTTTTCCTGTCTTTACGGTGATAATATATTATGAATATTTCACTTAATTTTCTGATTTGATATCATGTTAAATAACTAGTTTCTTTAAAAGCTCAAGCTATTAAAGAATGATTTATCAATGTATATCAAAAGACTAACAAATCCAACCACATAAGTTGCATGCTTTATTTTGAGTTCATGATATTCTAGTCGCACAACTTCTTGGTACCAAAGTATCAATTATCTCACTCTGTGGTAGTATTAAAGTTTCTTTAGTTTTAAAAAGCAAGAGAGCTTGATGACCAATGTAGATGGTTTGGATTGCATCCAGCAAGTAGATCTCACTCCCTAAATGATCTAACTAATATAAGCAGGTTTATTTATAATATGGTAGACCATGGTTTATAAATCAAATTAATTGTTGCTAAAAATGTGTCCCTCTCATGTGTGGAGTTAGGGCTGGCCTGAGTTGTGGGCTTCAACTTCAACTTCAGGCCCGCTTCTCAATCGGGCCGGATTTGGACCACATACAACAGCCCACAAATCCAGCTTGAATTTAGCCAGTCAAGCCACCCAACAATGCAAGCAAGGCTTGGAAAAAGCTTGCTTGACTTTGGCATATCAGATTATTCATTGCAGGTTATCAAGGATAAGAATCGCGTCAGCATGTTTGCCAGCTTGTTGAATTCATTTTATTCCTAACCATCCATATTATACTAACTAATTGGACCGTCACGACAATTCAATTATCGCCTTTTTTTAGGCCATGTCCCATTCACAATGGTAAACGTGCTATGTGGGCCCCACCATGATGTATATGTTTCATCCATTCCGTTCATCCATTTTTACATATTATTTTATTATTTGATGCCGAAAATGAGAGGGATATAAATCTCAGGTGGACCACACCACAGGAAAACAATAGTGATTGGAGATCCACCATTAAAATCCTCCTAAGGCCCACTGTACTGTTTATTTGACATCCAATCTGTTGATTAGGTCATAAAGATCCACATGAAGGGGAAAAAAAATAAAAAACAAAGATCAGCTTGATCTAAAACTCTTATGATCCCCATAAAGTTTTTAATGGTCCACGTTCATTCAACACTGGTTCCGGTAATGTGATCCCCTTTAAATTGGGATATAACTCGTTTTTTGTCTAATACCATAAAATGATCTAGAAAACTAGATGGACGGCATGGATGAAACATATACATCACGATGGGGCCCACAGAGCACGGAGCACCAGCCATTGGCTGGCGGCAGGGGAGTAGCCAATCCATTTCCTTCTTGAATATCTCGCATCTACCCGAGATGGCTAGACCACATCTGGAAAATATGACATCTGTAAGGAGGACAGTTCCTCCACGAGTCCTTGTAGAAATGAGTTTCCTGCGAGTTGTTGAGCTGCGTGTAAAAATTGTTCTTCTTCTTATTCATATGCTTACCCGTTGATAGCCCAGTGCCTATACGGGACCCACCATGCTTTGTTCTTTTTGTGCCATCCAAGCCATGCAATAAACGGCCCCTACAACAATGATAGAGTGATCCAAAATTCAAATCTACCCAATCATTATTTGGGACACACCCTAAAAAAAAGGGAAAACCACCCAATAACTTCCAAATTCATGTGTGGCCCACGAATGGTTTGATCAGTCTAATTTGCGTGTAATCTTACTTTCTTGATCGGAAAGCCCTTCTTACTGATTGGATTCCGTGCAGACAGATGAAATTGGGCCCCACCAGCAACTGTTGTAGAATAAGCTTATTCTACCGCCTTCATCAGGAATTTGTTTTCCAAGGAAAACTCAAAACCGCCTTTTCCCGGATTGGTTTTCGTAGAATCCAAACAGTATTTCCTGGAAAATTCGGAAAACTTCGTTCCGCTTAGGACACGTGGCTTTCTTGCATCCTCTGGGCTCTGAGGCGGTGTCTGATTTTACTCGCCAAAATCAAATTACGAAAATATTCCCACTCTCTAGTATATTCACAGAAAGCTTCTCGTGTATTTTGGACGCTCCGGCGGGCTGATCTTGACCGTACGTTTGTCAATTTATAGGTAATCCGAATCGTCCAAACACTGTGAGCCCACGATATTTTTATATAATTCGGAATATGTAGAATTTAAACTATCTTGGAAGTTAGATCAGTGTGATGTAGAATGCGCAACAGTTGCATTTATCAGACGGTCGTGGATCATCCGATCAATGGAGACTTTTGGGTCACATACCATCCATGCTGGCCACAGATGATGGCATGCATTATATTGTTGTGCGGAACCTACACGTGCCACTACATAGCTACGTGTGTATTGACACCTATGGTGGAATCACAGCCGTCTATAAGGCGGGCTTTGCTGTGGGTATAACGCGTCCTGAATGAGGCTCATCAGCTTAGGAGGTGAACCACACGCTTACATCGAAGGTAGACACGCGTCGCCCATCGGATGACTCTGCCAATTTTGGAAAGATCATCGGTGGGGCTGACCTGATAGGATGTACGAAGGAAGCGGTTTGCCTGCGACAGGACGTGACCCCAATCTGTGGGCCCCACAGTGATCTCTTTGTTTATTCCACGCCGTTCATCCGTTTTTCCAGCGCATTTGAGGACATGAGACAAAAAAATGATGCAGATCCAAACCTCAAGTGGACCACACCACAGAGAAAAGTGAGGATTGAACGCCCACCGTTGAAAACTTTTACCGTGATGTTTTATTTTCCATCCAACCTGTCCATAAGGTCACACAGACATGGATGAAGGGAAAACAAAGATAAACGCTTCCTCCAAAACTTTGGTGGCCCAGAGAATTTTTAAACGGTGGGCGTTCAATCCAAGCTATTTTCTGTGGTGTGGTCCACCTGAGCTTTATATCTGGTCTTGTGCCTTAAAATGAGCATTCAAAACGGATTGACGGCGTGGATATAACACACGCATAATGGTGGGCGCCACATAGCTTGGGCCACGTCGTGCCACAGGCAATCTGCGTCCGTGTAAAGGGTAGAGCTGCATGTGCTGAACCAAACGACACGTGTGAAAGACGTACGTCAGAGTCCTGCGAAAGCCATCCAAATAACGTGGCATAGAAGTAACGTATTAAGAATCCAGAATTTTGCTTGTTTAATTATCTGACGTGGATAATTCGTTGGACCTTAGAAAATAAATTAGTGAAAATATCCAATAATCCTATCTTAACAAACTAGTGTCCAAAAAAGCATTCGGTGATCGTATTTCAATAACTGTCCAAGATACACATGGGGAATTATACTCTGGTAGAGCTCTGTGCTTGATACACTGGCACTTGAAAATTAGACACGTGACATGTATTAACTCAAATCAAACATTCTAAATCATGGTTATCTCAAATGAAATTAGTTAAGAAATGCTAACATGTGTATCTTGGACACTTTTTTTGTTAAAATAGGACCATTGGATGCTTGCTAGGACACTTGTTTATTAAAATTGGACCACCCGATATTTTCACTAATTCATTTTCTAAGGTCCAAAAAAATTATCCACGTCAGGTAATTAAACAAGCAAAATTCTTGATTCCTAATCCATCACTTCTATGCCACGTCATTTGGATAGCTTCATTTGAACTAACTGTATGCTAATGATGTAATTTTAAAATATTTTTTAAGTGTGTTGTACCATCTATCACATTCGCCAGGTTGTCAAACTATTATTTTTATTTTTCCAAAGTCCATGTATTTTCGAGAACGTTCGGTTAGAAAACGTCACCTTGCAAATATACTCGGCGTGAGGGATGACATGATACACATCCCGAGGCTTTGCACAGCGTCCAATCGCTTTCAATTCTCAATCTCTATTAAAGTGGGCCAGGTTGCCCATAAGTCACTTGTATTCTGTATAGGACCGTAGATGGATCGTGACAATCAAGATGCGGATTGCATGCTACTTCCGACCACATGAAGTACTTAGGTGGGCCATTATGGTGAGAAATTTGCTGTCCGTCTGTTCTGCCCGCTCATGTTAGGACACTAAAGCTCCAAACAAGCTGGTCCTCTTAGTGGCCACCATAATGTATATGTTTATTCATACCATCTATCAATTTTTTTCATATCACTTTTAATTATAAGATAAAATATAAAATAAATCTAATCTCAAGTGGAGCACACCATGGAAAATAATGGTGAAAATTGTTGATGCACGAATCTAGATCGCCTTTTTCCGACCTCCGAGCACTTGTACAAGAAGAAGACAAATGAAACCCTAGTAAGAACAGAGGACCCTTCGATGCTCAAGTCAAGTTAGAAATCTAAGTTTGGTCGTGATAAAGGGCTCAGGGTGTGAGATTCTGTATACTTATTTATATAGGTGGGTCACTTATTTATAGTGTTCACAGGGCAGGATGACCCGTAATCTTAGGCACAATCTCAGTCGTTAGGTGATATATGTGAGTGGTGAATGTCGATAGCTACCCTGAAATCATGCAGTGGACGGTTACACGCAAGTGGTACGGATTAGCCGTTATTTTTTGAATCGTGCATTACTGAGAAAGATTGTTTGCTTAGCTGAGAAAATAGGTCAAGATAGTTCTAGATGGGACGTCACAAGTTGAGGTGGTATGGGTCCCTATTCGACTAACAGAAGATAATATGAGCTGAGCTCTGTCAGTCTTGAAGATGATCCGGGTTGAGCTAATCCTAGCCGAGCTATCTCTCCCGAATTGTGAGAGGGCTCAAGAGTCCTGCTATAGTCATTTGAGTTGCTGGTTTTGTGGACTGAGAGTTAGACCGACCTCCTTATTGATGGAGACCTAAATAAGTACACTTGTCGGCCTGAGTTAACCTCAAAAGTAGTTGAACCATATTTTCCCATAATAATAATGGCATCCGCCATTGAAATCTTGTCAGGCTCATCATGATGATCATTTGCTACCCAACTTATCTGTAAGGTCACACATACCTAGATAAAGGGAAAACACAAATTAATATCAACTTGATCTAAAACTTCCATGAGCCTTGCAAAGTTTTCAATCGTAGCCATTTAATACTCACTAAATGGTTCACTGCAACATTAGATGCACTTATTTTTGGGCTTATAGCCCAAAAAGATATAAAAAATAGGTGAACAATGTGGATAAACCTATGTTAGGGTGGGTCCCTTCCACTTCTGGGTTCCAGCGTTGGACAGGCCGGGCAGTACCAAATCCACATCCAGGTTCAAAACTCAAGTGGGCTACATTATAAAAAGTGAATGGCATTTTTCTCTTCATTTTTTCTAGTTTGTGTAAGCTTTGGATCCGTTTCATTTTTTTCTCATGTTTTAAAATTATTTTTTTTTAAAATGGATGTGCCCAGTGGATTTCTGACAAACCTTACTTAGGACCCCACCTAGCTACCAGCTACAATAGGGACCGGATGATCAGGACCTGTCAATTTGTGGGCTTCAAATACGTACGCCAATTTCCTATAATAGGCACCCTGTGCCACATGATAAAAGGAAGCATGCATTTTTCTTCCCATTTTTTCTGGTTTGTGTGGCCCATGTGAGCTTTGGATCTACCTCATTTGACTCATGGTTTAACATTTTTTGGGAAAACAGATGAGCCAGGCGAATTTCTCACAAACACTACTGTAGACCCCACCTAGCTACCAACTGCAATAGCGACTGGATAATCAGGACCTTTCAATACGTGGGCTTCAAATACGTACACCAATTTCCTATCATAGGTACCCTGTGCATTAAAAAAAAAAAAAAAAAAACCCTTCATGGGTCCCACAGACACCCGCTCCATCCATCATCGGATCCAAGGCTCAATCAGATCATACCGTCTACTATTGAAATATTTTCTTGTGACTCACCTTATCAACGGGTTGGATGGGAAATAAACATCAAGGTGAACCCTAGGAGTGGACGTTCCTATCTTCACCATCTCTGTGATGTGGCCCATTTAAGCATACGATGGGTCCAAAATTTTCGGCTGACATCTTATCATAACAGTTTCAGATGATAGACGGAGCAGATGGGATACAATTACAAACCTCATGGTAGGTCCCACTGAACTTTTGTTGCAAGGCCTCCGAAATTTGCATCCCACTGGGAGATAAATATAGCAACGGTCTTTGTTCAACTGAAAAGTATCAAAAACATGCGGCTAGGATATTCCAGTCTAGTCTTTTTATTTTTTTTCGGCTGAGCTAATGGGGGACGCAACAAAATAATGTTTATGGTGGGGCCCACCTATTGAAAACCCACGTATGGTGGAAGTGGCCGTGCATCGGGTGCACCTAAAGGACCGACCCAGTGGAAGGAAACTTATTTTTTAATTGTAGAATAAAAAAAAAAAACTCAAAAATAGGGTGTCAACGGGCCCGGATATTGAACTGTTTCGGGCCGGGCCTTCGGGCTGTCACTATTAAATTTGATTTTTAGGACCGAGCCTGGCCCATCGACACCCCTACCTAAAAAAGGATGATTTTCGCTGGCCCCACGTGCACTGTACACATGGTCCATGCCCCCAACTCAGATAATAAGATCTTAGCCACAAAAATTAAGACTTTCTTTTTTTAAACTTGAATCTGGACGGTTGTTGTATTTTACTTCTAATTTCCAAGTTAGCCCTTTCTTCATACTCACTCGACGCATGGCCCAACAGATCTGTGGCTTGGATCACGGAAACATGGCTTCCACCTATCGAATTGAATAGAATGTTCTTGAGGATTTTATCTTCATCTACTAAGGTTTCAATTTGTAGGAGTGGGGCCCATTTCCTACTGTGGATCGACCGTTTGGGCCCATCATTTCAACGGTGTGGATCATCGACCATGTGCCCCACTTGCAGGGACTGAAAACCCGATGATATTGGCCATGTCCTCGTGAAGATTTAGGATTCTCTAATTCGTCCCGTAGCGCGGAGAACTCGAGTACGGTGCGACTACGTGGCGCCTGAGATTACCAGCATCTTTTGCGGTCTGATAATCGGAACCGTTCATTCTAGTGCCATTTGACATGGCCTGATCCACTGGCGAGCTTTGTAGGTTAATCTTAATCTACACGCTACGTGTGGGGCCGACTGTCATATTCTCATGACATCCACTCTGTCTATCATCTGCACCCCCTAATATTCTTCTTGCCCTCTAAAAATCAGGCCGATCCAGAACTCATGTGGGCCACGCCATGTAAAATCATATCTTCTGATGTGGTTTGGCCGAATTGAATCTGGGAATTGCCAATTGTATTGTGGGTTCTATCATCTGGTGGGTATATCTTCCAATGGATTGGGTGGAATATAAGAACATGGTGGGCTCCACCAGTATTTCAATCCCAACTGTTTCCCATGGTCTGGCCCACCTGAGTTTTGGATTGGCGTGATTTAACGGTGCAGAGATAAGATGCTACGTACAAATCCAGGCTGCCGCACACATGACGTTGTAGGTTAAACCTGACCTAACATGGTGGTTCCGGCCTCATAAAGCGTAACCTGTGATCTTCGTAGTTGTCAGCCATTGAAAATATATTTTTAAACCGTCCACCTTCAGCTAAAATAAGAATAATTTGAGAAAAAAATTTATTTTCACAGTTGTTTCAGGAAACGATATGAATGATGGACGGTTCTGATCATTGAATCATCTTCATATGTGGGCCAAACAAAGCGATACATCCTTGTTGGTGATCTCATCGCGACGTATGGGCAAAACGAACCAAACTCGTCGGTAGATTTTTTTGTAATTTCCAACCTGGTGAAAAATAATACGATTCGCGCGAGTAAATGGAGGATACGATTCGTAGTTTGTATGCTAAAATATAAGATATTCGATAGATCTGAACCGTGTATGTGAATATCAACTTAAGAATTCCTTTTTACATAAATTATATTTGTTTTATGGATCAAATAGGACAAATACTAATGTTAAATATAGGCCGTTGGTTCTTCTTGCTTACCGATATTTGAAGCAGTGGAGTTTATGGAATAGTAAATTTTCACATTGCCTCGCTTAATTACTGATACAGGATTACTATATATATGGGTCACGTTGGCACACGAGTCGCGATTCATCTCATCAATATCTACTCGCGTGAATTGCCTTCCAGTATTCCACGTGTACCATCGGTTTTAATTGCAATTTCTGGAAAAGAGAAGGGCATTAATATATCCAAAAGTGCCCTAGCTCTTCCAGGTCTCTCTTTCCTTCTGCTGTTAGCTGCCTTATATAAACCAATCTTCTGCCTCTTTCTCTTGCACCAAGCAAAGGAGAGGCTAGGGTTTGTCGGCCATCGCATCAAGGTAAGGATCTCTTCCCTTCTCGTCTTCTCCTATCTTTGTTTTAAATCGGTTTCTCCGTTTCTCAGCTAAGAATCGATCGATTCTCTTACCTTTCTCGTATGGTTCTTTGATCTGATCTTCGCCTTTCATCGATCGACTTCTATATTAGGGTTTCGATCGCGTTTCTTCTTTCTTTGGGGTTTCGGGACAGATCGGAGATGTGCTTGATAGAATCTTCATCTTTTCAGGGTTTTGATTGGATTTTAATAGATCCGCTGTTGTATTTGTTGGTAAAGATTTCGATTTGCTAGGGTTGTGTTTTTTGCCATTGAATCTGTCTCCTTGTAGTAGATCTAGATCTGGTTTTTTTTTTTTTTTTTTAAAATAGTCTGGTTGATGTCACGTCTGTTTGATGATTTTTCTTATACACACACACACGCGCACACACACACACACACTGCTGGTGGATTGTTTGCTTATGATCTGTTTGATCTTAGGTTATACTTGTTTATTTTTTTTTATAAAGATTGATTAATTTCGATTCTCAAGTGAAAGCTAAAGATGATTATCTGAGTGATATTTTCCAAAAAAAAAGGTTGATTATTTGAGTACAATCCTAATAAAATCGTGTGGATGCTGGTCAACCAGAACTGGCAACCTAATCTTTCCGATTCTCTGAAAAAATCGGAAAGTCTTAGACCCTGTTTGGCAGACGCCTAAATTGAGTTAATCTCATTTTAGTTGTCAGTGGTTATGTATTCGAGATCAACATCACCAATACATAATTACTACTTAAATAAGAGAGATTGTTTTCAGGTGTCTACCAAGCAGGGCCTTAAGGAACATATCAAACTGGAGGCCCATGCCATCACCTGATCAACTACAACTCTCAATGTCAACTTCATATCATGCAATCAACTTGGTGTGGAGGATTCGATGTTGCTCATGTGTGCAAAAATTGCACGTGTTATCCATAATTGCTAGAGAAATGAATGGCCCATATTGATCACACTTCTGATGATTGGTCTAGACTGTCCATCATCTAGTTCCCACTCTTGATTGCACATCCAATAAAAAATTCTATTGGAGAATCCTCACCGACCATTCAATGATTAGTGAAATTAACAGCCATATTTATCACACTATAAATGATCATTGATCTAAACCATCCGTGATATGGTCCCACCCTTCATTGCCAATAACTACAAAAAAATCATGTTTTTTCAGATGGTCTTGGCTGGACATATAATGGTTATGGATATGTCACTGGATGATTCTAACAGAATCCATTCAATGCCTAAGCAAATCGATGGTCTATGTTGACAATACTAAAATTGGTCCAATCATTTAGACCAACCAACGTTTGGGCCCCACTCTTGTTTGCTGACCCTTGTAAAAATTCACTTGGTTGAGCGATCCCAACTGTCAAATCAATGACAATAGAAATTCACTGCCCATATTGATCATGTTACAAATATTCCAATCGTTGATCTTATGACATCACATTGGTCCCACCCTTAATGTCCTCCCTTAGATGATCCTAATCTTTGAATGAATGCTTAGGAAAATTGATGGGTCATATTGTTCATGCCACAAATGGTCGTGTCATTGATCTATGACATCCATCATATGTAATGTGTTCCACTCTTGATTGCCCAACTTCTTGAAAGATCGCTTTGGTTGGAATGATCATAACCTCCAATCACTGCCTAGGAAAATAAATGGCCCATATTCATTCTATTAAAAATGGGCTGATATCATTTGCCTCCCACCCCTGATTGGTTGAATGATCATAATCTTCCAACCAATGCCTACAAAAGTTGACAGTCCATATTTACCATGCTACAAATAGTCTGATCATTGATCTGACATCGATGATGTGGCTCTTATCCTTGATAGCCCATCCCTTTCAAAAACCACTTCGGTCGGATGATCCTAACTTACAATCAATAACTAAAAAATTGACTTTCCATCATATGCAACTCACTTTTGTTTGCCCATTCCCCTCAAAACATCACTTGGATTACTTATCCTAGCATTCCAATTATATTATGAGCAAAAATCGGAGTGAAAAGTAACACCTGTTGGAACCTGCAGTGCATGCTAAACTGATTTTGTCCTGGATCGAACCTTTCAATCCAGACTATCCACGTAATCCTCTGCTACTGTGCTACATCTGAGTACTTTAGGTTGCAATTGCTAAGCTTGGTTAAATGCCTGAATGATTCCATGGGTACTGGCTATTGATATGATATCTTGTATTTTTGTTTTTGTTTTTATTATAATTTATTTCCTTTTAACACTGATAATAATAATAATAGTAACAACAACAACAACCCAAATCTTCATACCTCTACTGATTCTGTTTGTTAAACAGGAATTTGGCAGGTCTATCTTGCAACTCTGCTAATAGCCAAAGTGGAGGGTGTCATGCTTGAAGCTTCTTTTATGTCTGAACGGGCTTCTTGTTATTTGGGATCAATCGGGTTACTTGGAGAGTACTGTCCAACTTCGAGAAAAAAGTATAGGCCCTCTTCAGAAAGAGCAGTTGGCTGCAAGCATCTTGGGCTGTTTCGTGGTTCCAAATATCTTAGTGGTTTCAGTTGGATGCAACATTTTCCAATTACAAGGGACCAGTCTACCTTCCAAGAGGGAATACCCTTGTTCAACAACAACACTGCTACCTCCTTATCTTTATCCATCTATTGCAGCCACATTTGATATTCCCTTCTTATTTTTTTTTTAGCATTTTGTAGCAAAAGTAATCAAAAGTAAACATGGCTCTGCAGAACATAGGCGCTGCAAACAGCGATGATGCCTTTTACAGATATAAGATGCCCAAGATGATAACCAAAATTGAAGGCCGTGGTAATGGCATCAAGACCAACATTGTTAACATGGTAGATATTGCAAAGGCATTGGCAAGGCCTGCCTCCTACACCACGAAATACTTTGGATGTGAGCTGGGAGCACAGTCCAAATTCGATGAGAAGAATGGTGTTTCTCTTGTCAATGGGGCCCATGACACTGCCAAGCTGGCCGGGCTTCTTGAGAACTTCATCAAGAAATACGTCCAGTGCTATGGGTGTGGCAACCCTGAGACGGAGATCATCATCACAAAGACGCAGATGATCAACCTGAAATGCGCAGCCTGCGGTTTTGTGTCAGACGTTGATATGAGGGACAAGCTCACCACCTTCATTATCAAGAATCCGCCTGAGCAGAAGGGGTCCAAGGATAAGAAGGCTATGAGAAAGGCTGAGAAGGAGCGGTTAAAGGAAGGGGAAGTTGCCGACGAGGAACAGAAGAAGCTGAAGAAAGAGGTGAAGAAGAAGGGTTCCTCTGTCTCCTCCAAGGAAGCTGCTCCCAAGGTTGGTGCAGTGAAGAAGAAGGCTAGTGGGAAGGCTAGTGGGTCTGATGAGGATCGCTCATCACCTGCTGCCAGCCAGGCTGACGAGAATGAAGCACCTGATGAAGACGATGATGTCCAGTGGCAGACTGACACCTCACTGGAGGCAGCCCGCCAGCGCATCCAAGAGCAGCTGAGTGCCGCGACAGTCGAGATGGTCATGCTATCCACCAAAGAGCCGGATGAGGAGAAGAAGCCCAAGCAGGTGAAGAAAGCAGGGGTCAAGAATGGAGGAACCACTGAACCTGAAGAGAAGGCGGAACTCTCAGGTGGTGATATCAGATCCCAAACCCTAATCAAAGAGATCAAAGGCAACCTCCGAAAGGGGTCCACTCCAAGCCAGCTGCAATCCTTCCTTAGGTCTCTTGATGGGACCCCGCAGGAGGTCATGAGTGCCATTTTTGAGGTCCTCTTTGAGGGTGTCGGGAAAGGGTTTGCGAAGGAGGTGGCCAAGAAGAAGAAGTACATTGTTGCTGCCATGGAGGATGATGGATCACAGATTCTCCTGCTTCGGGCCATAGAGGCCTTCTGTGGGAAGGCGGCTAGCACAGATGCGTTGAAGGAGGTGGCTCTGGTTCTGAAGGCGCTCTATGATGCAGATATGGTGGAGGAAGAGTATATCATGCAGTGGTACAAGGAAGGACTGGTGGGAGAGAGCAAGAAGGCACAGATATGGAAGAACCTGAAGCCCTTCATAGAATGGCTGCAGAGTGCTGAATCCGAGACGGAAGATGAGTGATATATGATAATGGGTGAATGTTCTCTGCGCTGTTATTCTCTGAATAGTTTGTGGTGAAGATTGGCCTGGCAGGTATGGGTAGCGTGATATAAGAGACGTTTATAGACCATATGAATAATGCTATTGGTCTCTTCTGCTTATTTGCTCAAGTATCTTCAAACTCAAGTTTATGTTTGTCTCTCTTTTTCTCTGTCTGTCTGTCTCTGTGCTTGTGAGTGATTATAGTAAATGTGTGGTCAGAGTTGATATCTTTTGCATATGTCAGTTCACTTTTATTAGCATTGAAGTTAAATGTTTGTTACTTTGGTGTGCAAATTTCTTTTTTGATTTTCTCAGTAGAAATTAGTAGATTGTTTTGATCCACAATGGTTTCTGCTCACTGAAAATGGACAATACCCCATCATCAACTGTTAGAACGTCAACTCCCATCAGCGGTTAGAATCTAAATCTATTTTTAGGTCTCTCTCTCTCATATTCTCTCTCACACAAGACGTCCGTCCCATGCCTATTAACTATAGGGCCTTTTTGGACTCATGAAAAGCATGTCAAGGAAGGTGTTTTTCCATGGAAACTTTATTTCCTTTCCTTTCCATTTCATGAATCCAAGTAGGCCCAATAATCACTAATTGGTTGGTGTCAAGGACTGACTGGTTGGGTGCCCATGACCACTACCTACCTAACACAGCACGTGGCACTGTCTCTTAATGCTTCAATGAGGCCAGGAAAGCCAGTCCTTTATGCTTTAGTTTTACACCATTCCTTCATCATGGGCGAATGAGTAATTTTTTCCTGACATTATTTAAACGGTCAGGAATATCTGATGACTTCCAAGTTTTGGTTTGGGAATCATTTGTGTCCCCCATTTATCAACTGTTTGAATTATTAAAGTGGGAGGGAGGACAAATTTCATCCTCCCATCCCTCTCATTTGCCTTCTGTTATGGTAACAGTGAAAGTAGGGGCCTGGTCAGAGGTATATAGGCCCCACTCCAGTAGGTTAGGGGATTCAACGTGAGTGGAGGGTGAAGGTTCTCCCAACCCATGTTACTGAATGTACAAATTTGGGTACACCTGCAATAAACTAAAACACAGAGATGCTATAATTATGGTGCTCCTAGTTGCCTTGGGACACTTTGTCCACTTGGCCCAATCCGCTGATCTAGACTGCTCATTAGCTATTAAGCCTATTATACATTTCATGTGCTGCCACGCACACCAATCTGAAAAATAATTGACCATTTGATTAATGGCCTTTGAAATGGACGATCAAGATAATCTATAAAATAAATGGATCCATTCAACAATTTGAACAGATGCTAAATAATTGACTTTTGTTAGGCTATGGTAAACATCTCATCCATGGGTTGGAAAGATGATGCCTCTAGTAAAGGCCCGCCCAACTCATGATTGATGAGTGCAATTTTTTCATGGTAGCTCATGAAATGTGTTCTAGGCTTAATGGATAGTTCAGATCAACTGATAAGAGATAGTATGCGCATTGGATTGGACAATTTTGATCATTGAACCATGGGTCCCACTTATTCTTATGCATCACTATTCTATGAACCATAGCCTCCTACATTTTCCATTTTATTCATCTCAGCATTGTTGTAAAAATCAAACCGTTGTTCAGACCATTTATATTTCAGGTCCAAGCACTGGTCCCCAATGGGTTAGGACCACACAAAAGGAAACATTGACTCTTGGACAGGGCATCCACATGGTAACCCTTTGATGGATGGATTGGATTTGATTGAATTTTGCACATGTGCCAGGCTTGCACATGTGCAAGATCATTTATGTAATTTCGTGGGATGCTCTGATTCCCTTTACAGTGAGTTAAAAACCTATGTATGATAGACAAACGGTAACAAATCGCATGTGAAATATCATGAACTTAAAGTTGGTTGATTGACAGCTATCTAATTGACTGTCAAAACAAACATAAAGTCGAGGGTCCAAATACAAGAGAAACGCCTAAATGAATTTGAATTTTGGATGGTAACCTATCGAAAGTGTGTTTGACAACTTGGACTGATACATTGAGTTGGTGCATGCCATATGTACAATTTCGGAGCGCCTCAACCTTTTAAAACCAGCTCTTCACCCAGGTCTTGCAAACCACCTCGTCTCTCCATATAAAACGTGACATATCTACTGGCATCCAATGGGCTAATCATATTTTTATTGTAACTATCTAAAAAAATATAAAAATATCATGTACCTCATTGGTTCTCTGTGCCATATGTGCAACATCCGGAAATTCGAGACAACAAATGCATCTATTTCGGACAAAAAGACTCTTATAAAACCTGTCCAAACACTTTCCTATTCATGGCAACACAACCTTATCCAAACTCATGTTGGACTCTTGGCTTTTTGAATCACATGGTCGGTGACATTGGTTAATTGGATAAAACACTGCTATTTTGAATTTTAACTAAATCTATAACCACTGACATTTTCATGAGGGAACGACATTCCATTAGAAAACCTCCACCAGGCGTCCAGTCCATTACCAAATGAAGAAAATGACACTGAAATTCAACAATGACAAACTTATAATGCTTTTGAGAACCACCTCCACATGAAAAAGTCCCATCTTTTTAAAATTTTGCCAGAATGTTTTTGTCATTTTAGAAGAGGAATTAGATGACAATTAAAATGTGGGTGGAGCCTAATCATTAGAGGTGGTGCTGCCCTCAATCCATAAGACAATTTTTTAATTTCACATGGAGTTTTTATATAAGCCCTATATATATATATATAGGAAAAGGTACTATGCGCTCGACCTCACGATAAGCTCCTGTGAGGTCGAGCTGTGTGGGCCCTACAGTGATACGTGTTGACCATCAACATCGTGCATTTGATGGGTCCCCTTTAAATTATGGGATATCCCAAAAATCAGCCGTATACGGAACTCAGGTGGGCCATACCATCTCAAATCATGTGAAGACACCGTTAAAACATATAAAAGCACTCGGTGGGGCCCACTTGAAATTTGCATGCGTCTGAAACTTGGTCTGAACCCTCATCCAAGTGGGACACACATAATGGATGGGCTGGATTTGCAAACCACATCTTGGTGGGCCCAAAAAATGATTATGAATGTTTTAATGGTGCACGGCCCCTCTCCACTTCTGTATGTGGTGTGGCCCACACAAGTCACAGATTGACTTGATTTTTGAGACCTATGCCCACGATGGAATGGTGCATCTGACTAATGGGGTAGATGTTTGAAATGCATCACGGTGGGGCCCACACAACTCGACCTCATGGGACGGACTGGTGAGGTCGAGCGCATAGTACCTTTTCCCTATATATATATATATATATATATATATATATATATATAGCCGTCATTGTATTGAGAGCTACTACTTTTTTTTTTAAAAAAATAATAATAATATTATTATTATTATAATATAATGCATTTGAGCATAGTGAATTGGTGTGAATCCGTAGACGTACCTAGTGGGATCCATGTAAATATCTGTGTTGAGCTTTGCGTCTTTTTCTACCTTCTTTTAATTTCAATATTGGTCAATATTGGTGTGTGGTCGAGAAGAGATCTTTCTCCCAACAATGACCCATTCATTGATTCTTGAAAGTCCGTACAAAATCACATAATCTTTGTGTAGGAGAATACCCACTGTATTTGAAAACGTATTATACACAATTCATGAATCTGACTGTCTAGCTGAATCATGTACAACATAATAACCACCCATCAAGGGCCCTTCGCTGTATATGATGGCGCCTTGAATTCAAATGATGCCTTGGGAGTCCTATTCAATTCAATCCATCCAACTTCTGTTAGTTGGGATATAGGATAATGGCCTGGATGGAACTTCTCACCTCTGCCCAGGTGGGCGGGTGGCGGGTCACACAGTTGTGGTTTGTGTTTCTTAATAGCAGGAGCTGCTTAATGCACGTGTATGAGATGTGGCTGAGGCTGTAGCTGCCGTTGTGGCCGTCCATTTTCTTCAGCTGTGGTGAGGGAAGATTCATCGGATTCCTAATGTACAACAACAAAACAGTGAATTTTGGAGCATGAAGTGTTACATCTGCTGAGGAAGCTGTGCCTCTTGCCTCATCCAAGTTCTAAGCTGTTCATCAGTGGGCCGCACTTGTGTTATGTGCTGCAGCATGATCATCAGATGGTTCACATGTGTAGCCATTGTTGAGTTTCTAAGACCATCATTTTCTTTTTCATATATAACGTGGCCCACCTGATGACAGGCCTGACCTGAATTTTTGGTTCATGGGTAATTTGCTGGGGCCCACCTGGTGAACAGCCTAGATCCTGCTTGTAGGTTTGGAAAAGGAGAGCTACCTGTTGCTGGCGCCTGCGATGAATTGCAGTCAGTGCTCTTGTCATTATATAAAGTGGAACAAGAATTCCAACGGTCCTCAACAACAGCAGCTGTTTGTCAGAGAAAAAATGGATCAAAACATTATAATACAAGGATGAATGCATTTCCATCAGGTGGGTCCCATCACTAACGTGCTCTGGCCCAAAAATCAGGCCACTCAGCTCATCAGGTGGGCCACACATGCGAGTGAAATGTGGATTGTAGCTTAAACATGCAGACCCAAATGCTGAGAAGAGAATCCTATTTCTAGGCAAGGGCCCATTGATGGCAGGGCCCTCATTCATGATTCCACACATGTGCCACATCAGTTTTCTCAAGGAATGATTTCTTCAGATAAAATTGCAATCAATCATAATCAAAAAAGAAATGATGTTTCTTAGATCCTTACAATGAATATGGTGAATGAATACTCTTTGGCTCCGCTGACCGTGATTGGAAGCACGTGTCGTAGGACCAAAAGAATCAAGAACTGCATTAACAAGTAATCAGAAAACAGAAAAGGAAAGGAAAACCACATAGCCCAAAGAATCAATATCAACAAGCTTAAATGCTCCATTTCGTCGATACACAAGCTCAAAACAAGAACTTACAATCACAGCAACAGAACGGCAGCAGATCATACTTCTTGCAGTCTGAGATGAATACTCATCGTAATTGGCATCCATGAAATCACGGTCTGTCGCAACCACTGCTATAAACTGAGGATTGTGAAGGTCTCTTCGGGAAATCTCCCAGTTTCTCCTGACAAACACCATAAGAACAATTTTAGAATCTTTCCCAGAAAATGAAATATCTCTATGGGCTTCGTTTGGATAGCAGATCACTGAAAATCAGGACAAACCCATCTTCTCGAATTTGCTGGATTTCCTCACAAAAATCAAAAGCTGATATTACCATGCGGGGCCCCCACCAAAACAGTGGTTTCACTGAAGTCTCCATTTTCAGTTATCTGCTGTTCAAACAAAAGCCTGGGTAGTTGCTTATTGTGGCATAGAAGAGAAAATAGGCCAGAAGAAAAAGCTTTGAAAGGTACCTGAAATTCAAAGGAATACTCCCATATTGAAATAATCGAGGCGGTGCAGTATAACCTGGCTTGAATTGCTGTAACAGGATTCAAATCCTATAAATACAATTGCAAACAGACCAATGTAGTAACATTTAACAAGGAAAACCACGGTTTTAAAAACTCAGCATCGAGTCGAATTTAGATTTTTTCAAATCTTAGAAAATATCAGTGCCAGATTGTAGATACTAAAATATATAACTGACAAGATAAGATAGAACAGATAAGGGCTGCATTTGGATGCACCACTGAATTGAATTGCAATGACTAGTAAAGGGTAAATGACCAAATGTGGTTACATTAGCATTTGAAATGAGTAACTAGCCCTCAAAATCACAGCTACATTCCTTTCAATTCCAACTTGAAAGTGACATAAGCTCGATTTGGAGTCTATCCCTTAAATATGTAATTACAGTTTGGCCATTTTCAGCTAATCAAACTCGTTATTGGAATTTGATTCAATGATGTATTTAAATGCAGTTTTGAAGTGTATTTGAAATCTGAATCACCTGGTGGCATATCTCACACATGGTATCGCCCTTCTCATTACACCACCGCTGCACACATTTTCGGTGGGCATACTGCAATAAAAGAAGTATATGAGGCTATAGAAAGTAAAAATTCTCACCCAAAGTATAGAAACATGGTAACTTATCCATTTTATAAAGAGGAGGAAAATGAGAGAAATTAATGGTAGTTTCTAGTTTTCATATAAGAAGGAAGTAGCCATTGATTTGCAGTTGGGTTTCTTCAAGTCCAACTTGAAAGTAACATGATTGCAATTCCGAGCAAAGTGCTAGATAATGAAATTACAGCTGGGCTGTTCCACTTCATTAGACTATGAATTGTAATTCAATTCGATACTGCACCCAAACACACCCTTAGCTAATATCACCAGGCAATAAAAGATAAACAAAAAGAAAAATGACATACAAACAAGCCCAGCAAATGAGAACCACGTAAACTAGTTATGAATGTAGAATGTAGAAAAAACATGTGAAGATGGTTACTGTTTGATAATAACTGAACTCGATATGGAAACCGAGAGAAAGGAGATAACAAGGAAACCATGCAAATTAAACATATTAAGACAACGCAGATGTTCATGTAATGAAGTTACAAAGATATGCCACTCATCCATTTTCAACATCTCAGTCTCTATGTTACTTTGGCATGTGTATGGGTGCAGTTGCTGGACTTGCTTGATCCTCAAATCTTTCAGTTCATGGTCCTGTGTATTTGATATTTTAAAATTTTAAATTTTTTACTAAGAAAATACTATAAACGTGTTGCATTAAATTTTAAACATGTTTACATGATTTTTGGAAGTATAATTTTTATTACTTTTAAATATAAAATGTTAAGATAAAACTGAGGCAAATCTAATACAGATCCCATATCCATAGTCCACACCCAATTCGCGTCACATCCAACAATGCTAGCTACGACGATATGAAGGATCATGGTCTCAAAGGGTATCCCCAGATCGGAAAAGAGTGGCATATGATTTTCTTAGCAGGAGATTTAGGGGCAAAAGGAAGCAAAAATAAATGATGGTTCTTCTAAGAATCCTGCATATTTATTATGTGAATCCAATGGATGCGTCTCCTACATTGAAGTGTCCATTTAACATTCGACATGCAAAACATGATGAACCGATTACTGTTGAACTTAATGCAGACTTTCCCATGAGAGGAAATTTGATAACTATATACAAAACCCACAATTCACATCATGCATTGCCTGTCCAAAGTATCCAAAATAGGAAAAACATGAAATTCAAATTGACCTTCTGAAAATTTTTCATGCACGAGGGAATCAACATAGACAGGAAGGAATTGGGGCTCATATCACGCTATATGTTTTCGAATACAGAGCAAACATAGAAAATCTCATCAGATGCATGACGGAATTTGTAACACACCTTAGAAGCATGTACTGTAAGCATTTCTCAAAGAAATTCTCATATTCATAAAAAAAAAAAAAAAAAAAAAAAAGGCCATATGAGAAGCCATATGAGAAGATTAAAATGTTGGGGTTGGATGCTTTGGTATATCTTGTTTCGCTATATTCTATAATTATATATTAGAAGGGAACCCAAATAGCTTGGACGAGCTACCATGAGAATGAATCCTTCTTCGAATCCTCCGCAAAACAGGATCCGTAAGGCTGACACAAATGACTGAACAGGGCTGTGATGATGATAAAGGGAAACTAAAGAAAAGGCCATATTCGTTCTAGTAGCATTTGTAGATCCTACTCAATGTATCTACTTACCAAGATTCCAATTTAATCCATGCATGAAAGCCACACACTCGTTTTCCAATTATAAACTAAAGCAAAACGAAAGTTAAAACTCAAATAAAATCACGCAATCTTGTAGCCCAACAATTTCGATTACATTCCTTTTTACAAAATCCAAACTCATGAGAACCTGTTTGGCCCCTAAAATAATAGAAATCCAGCAAGTGATTCTCAAATGGTGTTCTTGGATTCTCATTCATTTCTAGAACTCTTTGTATTTGTAGCTTTCTTTTAATTATTACACTTTATTGGCTTATCCATCTTAGTGAACTGAATTCCAGCAACCAACATATAAACTGTACATTTCTAATTCGAGAAAAAACATCGACCCAGAAAAAAAAAGAAAAAAAAAAAAAAGAGAACAAAATACAACCTTGTAAAAGTGTGTTTGGCATCACTCAAACCAAATGCTAAAACAAAAAACAAAAACCATTCGAATCAGCCAAGAACAGACTCACCTTCAAGCTGCCACAGCAAGAACAAGGTGTCTCCATGTTGGAATCATCATCCTCGTCTTGGCAAATTCGACACTCCGCCAATTTCTGCGGTGAAGACCCGTTGCCAAAATGCTGCTTTGGTGAAGAAAATTCGGCCTTGGCTTCAACTACCAAGGCTGAAGTTTGCCCGATTTGAGACTGATTTCTGCTCTCAATTGCAGCATCTATTGTAGATTCAGTGATCAACCGGTCCACCAACAACACGAAATGATCACCCATCCTCAAATAAATGCAACAAACGGATTTGAAGAACAAATCAACACCCAGCAACCTGTTTCCAAATCTTCTCTTCACTACAAGTCTTGAAAATCAAAACCTGACATTTGAAAGAGGCCCAAGTTTTCGATTTAGATATCTAAAACAAAATTAATGAGAATGTAAACACCCCATTAAAGAAGCAAAAGAGTCAACTTTAGCTTTATTAATTAAGATCCATGATCCAGTGTGGAATCTTTGTACCTAATTATCATGTGAATTTATACGCCGAGCCCATGTGGGCCCCACCTATTATTAACAAATACTATTGGGTAAGAGGAATCCGCCGTAGATTGCACATGCCCAAAATAAACAGGATTATACAATTAAAGATACAATCAAGTCCATGCAGATTAGACAGTAGGAGTAAAAAATGGTAAGTGATCATCAGATATTGGGCCCCTCCTATCCAATGGTCCGGTGTAATCATAGGTGGGCCCACTTCGGCCACACACATAAATTCATGACATAACAAGGTACAAACTCTATTAGCTGAATTTAAAACACAACTATTACAAAAAAACAGAAAGAAAGAAAGAAAAAAAAAAAAAAAAAGAAACAAGGAAGAAATAATCCCCCAAAAAAGGAAGTAATGAAAACTCCAGGAAAGGAGCTACCTTTAACAGCAAAAAGAAGAGCCTTTACCAACAAAAAGAAGAGATGGAATAGCATCAGAAATGAAAGAACCCAACAACCAACCATCTAAATGGCGGGAAGAAGAAGAAGAAGAAGGAGAGAGAGAGAGAGAGAGAGAGAGAGAGAGAGAGAGAGAGAGAAGCAAGAGAGAAGAAATACCGAAAGGAAGAAATAAAAGGAGAATCCAAGGATGGAAATTACTTATCCAATCAACACCAGAGTTCCAATTGCATCTAAAATCAAAACCCCAACCATCAAATATATATATATATATATATATATATATATAAAAGACAGGTGGCACTTCTGCATTTCAAAGCAGCAGTGAGAAATAGAAATAATAATAATAATAATAATAAATAATAAATAAAAACAAGAACAAGAACATAAAATTACCCAAAGAAAAGGGAATGATAAGAAGCCGATAAAGGATGAACCTTATCCAATAAAAAAGAATCAACCAAAGTTCAAAAGAAAGGGGAAGCAGTGAAAGAAGAACATCCAGATTCTGAAAGCCTACAAGTTCAAAGAAAGTATCTATCCTTATAAATTAAAAACCAGTGTACAAAACTTCATAAAAAAAGAGAGAAGAAAATGACCGTAACCCAATAAAGGAGGCAATCAAAACAGAAGAATATAAAAAAGAGGAAAGAGAAAGACCCAGTTTATGAAAACATAACAAATCAAAGGAAGAAAATACCATTATCAACAAAAAATCAGATACAGAACTGAAGAAAAACCCAAACATGTGAGAAAATGACAGAAAACATACCCACCCATAAAACAAAAAATCCTGCAATCAAAACAGAGGAAAAATAAAAAAAGAAAATACCCATATTAATAAAAGCAGAAATTCCCAACAAAAATCGAGTGTTTTTTTTTAAAAAGAGGCATCTGTGCCCATAAAAAATGAAAACAGTAGAAAAGGAAGATGAATATACCCATTTTAAAGAAAGGAGCTTCCTTTATTCATCAATAAAAAAGGAGAAGAAAATGACAAAAAACCCAAGAAAGGATGCATCTCTACCAATCCAAAACAAAACCCAGCAATTAAAACAAAGAGAGAAAAAAAAAAACAGGGTAGAAAAAAAAATACTCAGAAAGAAAAAAGCAAGTGAAAGGTGATACCTTTATCTATCTAATGTATTCAGTAAACAAAATCCAACAAGAGAATATAACAAAAACACATCAGAGAGAGAGAGAGAGAGAGAGAGAGAGAGAGAGAGAGAGAGAGAGACTTACAAGGAGAGGATGGGATTTCTTGAAGGTAGGAAAGGAGGATTTCTTTAAAATCTCTGTTTTTGAATGGAAGCAAGAGATGGGGTGTCGAGGAGGAGAATCGTCACTGGCGTTCTGGCGTTCAAATGCAATGACACAAGCAATAAGCGTATACACAGAATTCTCGTATATATACTCTCTCTCTAATCAGCGAACGATGAGGAGGAGAAAGATTGGTGAGAAACCCACGCGCGTCAAGGCCCTCCCCATCTACACGCAACCAAACGTGCCGACATAGGACATGTGTGAGAGATCGGAGCTTTCTGTCGAGTCGAAAAAAATATTTATATCTTTTAACATAAAAAATTTAAGTCTTTTCAATTCCTCAGGTGGGCCAAAATTTAAAAAGAAAATGGATGGTCAGTACAGATTTTTTAGCCGTTCATTTATTTTTCATATTTCTGTCGAATTGATGGGTTAAACAGATTATATTTTTCTAAAAGGAATCTAATAAATGTTTCCCACATGATGGAAGGATCGGATCTTTCACGTGTTATGTTTTGGCAAGTACGATTTGCACGCGTGTGGGATTAGAGAACCACGAGAGAGAGTAGGGGAGTGGATGATGCAACGCTAAACCACGTTCGCCACGATCCTTTTTACTGCACCGGTTTTACCGTTAATAGTCATAATAATCGCGAGAAATTCAATTTATCGGTCTTCTGGGGAGAATTTGAACTGGCGTAGCTTAAAAAGAACTGCGCTAGCATATCTTGTGTAGGTTACTTTCGCTAATCCAGAGCCATTTGTTTTAATTTTTTTATAAAATCCAAACCGTCCATCTGGTAAGATAACTCATTTTCACTATGGAATCCACAAATCATGATGATCCAATAATCTGGCAGTTCACGCTATAGGAATAATTTGGGATGGGACTTTCACCATTAATTTTTAAGGGCCCACCGTTGTGTATATTACCATCTAATCCATTCATTTAATTTTAATCTTTAGTGTTAAATAATTACCCAAAAAATGACAATATCCCAAAACTAAGGCGGGCCATAACAAATGAATTTAGAGATTTTAGGTATAATTTTATTTGGTGGACCACCTCAGTGTTAAATCTGCCTCTTTTATTTTATTTTATTTTATTTTTATTTATAGCATCGTGGCCAAAACAAAGGGTAGTGTATCTGATGGACGGATTGGATTTTATGCACGTCAAGTCATGTCTCCCACGTTCGAGGAAGTAACCCCGTGGGATCCTTGCTCTTGCTCGGGTAGTAGACCCTCGGGAGTTTCAACACCCGGTTAAGGGTTCGAGTATCCATGGGTTGAGTTTCAACACCCGGTCAAGGTTTCGAGTATCCACATCGGCGTGAGTGTGTGGGGGGTGTGTAAAAGTTTTGATATTTTTTTTTTTTTAAAAAAAGAAAAAAGGTAACCCTATGTAGGTACCAACGCGAGGCTCGCGAGCTTTGCTTGGAGTTGGTGCTCCCGCATCTCTTCTGTGCATATGGTGATCATATAGGGTGATCTTGACCGTTGATATTTTGTAACACCAATGGAAATGATACTACTAAGAAATTGTGGTGATCGGAGAATCTTATAAGTGTAAATTTTATCCATTTAGTTTAGACGGCTATGATCTGATTTCTACTTTGCTACCTTATTAATGTGCGGCAAGTCAAGGAGCTATATATTATTCAATTCTATTGTCATCAGGACCGTAGATACGGTGGGTCGCCATGTTATGATGATTGGGCAATCAATGTTGTCATACGGAGTTTGCCCCCAATGATCCATAGCTCAGGTGGTAGTCGGAGTGTAGATAACCTAGTTTCAAATGGCTAGACCATATGATGGCCCACCATATGTTGTGTGAAAAAGCTTTGATTAAAAAAGATTTTAATAATAATAATAATAATAATAATAATAATAATAATAAAAGTTTTGCATGAAAACCTGCAATTTTGGCTTTTTGATAATAGTCCAGTATCCAAAAGTAGAACAACGAAGAAACAGCATTTATCCGTGAGGCGTGGAGTACCTTATTTGCTTAGTTGAGTCACTGTATACATGCTACTAGCATACTTTGCACTTACAATGGGAAATATAGGTGGCTAGTATGAACAAATGATCTAAATGACACCAGTATGCTTTTCTAAAGGCTACAAACTAGCCGTTGGAGTGAGGTGGAACTCTTCATGCAATGTTGTATGGCCATATAGTGGTTATAAAACAGCTAGTTAGTAAGTGTAACAATTCAAAAATTTAAGTGTGAGTTTACTTATATATAAAGATGTATGATTACACTTGTTCAACTCTACACTTGTAAATTCATTAATATTTATGTGGTTTAACCTGAATCTAACCATAGGGAGCATTTTTCAACGGTTGATTAATAGGACAAACCCCTGAATACCTTAAAGTTCTCACCCGTTCATTAAGTCGACCGTTAAATCAATTATTTATCACTAAATGAGGATATCTAACCGACCACTTTGAATTTGGTGCACTTGATCAAAATAAAATAACTACTAGATCTTCATATCTACTCGTACACACATCAAATTAATATTCTGATTCATTCATCTTATTTGTCAATTATAAATATGCTTAATTTACCGTCAAAATCATAATCTACACATTTTACACCTGTGAACCTAACAGCTTAAATCTAACATTATACATTTCTAACATAGATCGCATCCAAAAACTATTTTATACGTATCTATTTATAAAAATGACCGTACAATAACCTATAAATATGATTAACATTTTAATCATATACTTATTTAAAATTTAGACCATCAATTGATCATCCATCACAGTCCGATTTGCCAACTGGGTCATCTAAATGTCTAAATAAACCATTCATTAAGGAGATCATAGCGTATACATCAAAACTATCAATTAATTTTTACATAGGATGTCGTTAAACACTGTTTTGAGTTTCAAATAGGCCTGAGCCATTAAATAGACATTTCGGTCATCCTTAAGAGATTAGATTCCAAATTTAGTCTGTTTAGATCACACAAAATAAAAGATTATACTAAAATTTCACCTTATTTGGACGGTACAATTAAAAGATATGTAAGACCAAAGTTTTATGTGAAAAATGAGGATGTGAGAGGGTCATTCTCTCATGGCTCTTCAATTACAGGGAGACTGAGTTGTTTTTTGAAAAAATTGGAAACCACCCTCTACGTGCATCCACACCATATGGTATGTGGCCTATTTAAAATTCAAATGTATCTTATATTCGGGCCAATGGCCCAATATAATATAACAAAATTGATGAATGGAGTGGATTTTAGTCTATATCGTTGTAGGTCTCACATCTAAAAATAAAATAAAATATAAAGGAAGATAAAAATTCGGTTTTTGTATAATAATGGAGAAAAAAGGGGGAGAACATTAATAGTAGGAAATGACTTCACTGTTTCATACACACATGTCACCTAATGTTTCCATCCTTCACAAGTGTGCACACACATGTGTAAAGTATGATGATAAAAATAAAATATAAATAAATATAAAAATAAAAAAGGGAATAATAATAATAGTAAGAAGAGAAGTTTCAATGATAGTTCTTCTTGCTCACGGTTTATAATCAAGTGGGCCACTCGAGTACTAGTTGTACTGCATTTTTGAACCCATATATTAACATGACAAGGCAAAAAAATGGGTGGAGTGGATTTCTCATAACATGTTAAGGAATGTCATCAATTGAAAGACATATGTATGCATGAAAGAATTCTTTTGAAACAATTCTCTAAAATTTAGTTTTATCTAGCACAAACAAAGTTTGAAATGGAAACTACATATTTTCCCTCCCTATTCAAGATAGATTCTCCTTTATCTTTGAGAGATACTCCTGTTATTTAATCTGAGTCATTCATTAGTTAATTATAATTGTCTATTTGGTTAAACTCATCCATCAAATCTCAACCGTCCATATGAAATGTTCTCTATCATCTCTGGACCCTAATTAAATCAAATTACTTCCTTAGGCAATCTTTACGTATGTTTTCTAATTGGTGGGTTGTTACGAGCGAGAACTTGGAATCGTACTTGAAAGAGTTGAATCCTAACTACTCGATATTATCAAATCCATGCCATATCTTTGGTTGTTAATGAAACTTCCAGAATTGGATCCGAAGCTTTATAAAAATCCACAATTTTTCAAAATGCTTCTTAGCAGAAAGACAAGAGAGAAATGAGGAAACCTTAAGTCGCCTTTGATACAGGTTAGTGATGGATATTTTAATTTTATTTTTTCATAATTTAGAATTATTCTTTGAGATCTATACAATGAACGAGTTTGATTGACCACATGTTTATCGCATCCGCCTATTGATACATAATGATAAAAATAGTAAATCTTAGGCGAAATCTCTTGCTATAGAGATTGGTGTGGGATTGCCTAGTTAATTAGATTATATCCATATTGACCATATGATTTTTAAGGTTAAGATATATCAAGGCCTTAAATTTTAAAGTGATCAGACCATTGGATGGGCAACATCGATATAAATAAATGATAAACAATAAATCATACGTTTTATTTATTATGTGTAATCGTAAGATTAAAGAAAATTCTTATTTATGTAATTTTTGGAAGTTCTAATTCAATTCAAACCGTTGGTTGGCGGAATCATCTCCACTACATCAAGGTAAGTGATCTCGTTGTGTTTCTCATCCATCAAGTTAAAATAGATGAATTGTTTGATGTGTTGTATTATTATCTTTATTTAATTGCCATGATACTCTTAGTTGATCTAAAAGACTGTGTGATTTCTATATTAATAATGATATGATTTGATTAATGTGTTAAACTATGTTGATTCAAATGTGATAAATAGTATATGTAATACGTGATTCATGATTACTTGGTGTATCTATCAATTGCATGCACAACACGTGCTGGATTTTTGGGGGACCTCTCTAGATGGTATATCCTGGTAGAATCGTTACTAGAAGCCCACTATACTAGTGGAAGCCTACTTAAGGAGTAGATGCGGGCCTTGCTTATGCCTACCAGATAGTAAAAGTCTACCAAGGGGTATATGCGGGTTGACTGGTTTCCAACTCAAGCAAGTGGACGAATTCCTACTTGATGCATTGATGCATTATATTTACATTTTTATCAAATTTATATTGTGTATGATTATTGACATTCTATTATAATTTGATGTAAAGAATCATGTCGGAAATTCTCACTAAGCCTGCCCAGCTTATCCTTTTTATTGATGGAAAAACCGTACAGATGTGAATGAGGGTGAGCCGGTGGCTCAAGAACAAGAATACGTGGTTGAGCTGGAAAAGACTTAAGGGACACATGACTTTACTTAATAGAGGAAGAAGTTGCTGCCTTAGACTAATCATGATATTTTTACTTTAATTATATTTGATTTTCTTAAATTATAAATTAATTCTTTCAAGTTATTAGACATGTTTATTTCGTTTCATAAGATCCCAAATGAAAGAGTCCTTAGTTATGTTTATGATTGATTACTGGAATAAATAATCATTTCTTATTTTTGAGATATTGTTGAATATGAATGGAATGTAAATCTACGATAAAGCTAGTAGGTAGATGAATAATTGTATAATTGAATGAAATTAGTACACCTAGTGTACATGTCATGGGCTAAAACTCAGATATGAGGGTGCACACTTTGTACTCGAATTTCGGGGCATGACAGTAAGTCTTAATGTCCAACATGCAACAACAATAATCTCACGTATGCACAATGGTCAGAAACTGACAATAATAGCTAGTTTTTCACCAATAGCTAAATAATGGTCATATTGAGTTATGACCCTGGATTAAAACGGTCGGTCACTCTAACCTATATAAACAGTGCCTAAATGGTTCAACAAACCATCACCAACACTCAAACCATTCTCACTTGTAACCCAATTAGAAGAGCAATTGTGTACTCTAATAAGTTAGCAAGGTTCGTACGAACCTTAGCCAGAAGACTTCAAGAAACAAACTAACGTAGTGGTCTAAAATTTTCTAATCTACTTTTTAAATTCAAAATTTACTTTGATTTATCTACCAGAAAAATAGTGTATACAATGTTTCATTTGTGGTTCTTCGTATCAGAAGAATGCAAGAGGACACTCTAAGCTCGCTGTATCTTTATAAACAGTTTGCCTGTAATCTATCAACCCTCTTAATCATTTTGAGAACGGGTGAATATTGTTGTAAAGATAATATAATCTCACTTTATTCAACACACACACACACACACACATTATTTTCAGCTTCTTTAATTATTTTTTATTTATAGAAATTGTAAAATCTATAATTTACGACATGGTGTTACTGAGGTCAAGAAAGGTAGATACCTTCCCCGTAGGATGCCAGAGATTGGCAGCCTCCACTGATAGAGCATCTCTAGCAAATCTTCACTTTTATCGTGCATAATCGTCCATTGGTGGAGGTGGTGTTCCCACCTGAAGAAAGTTATTCGGTCCCTAATATGGGATCCATCTAGACCGTTCATACAGCGTGACTCACCATAGATGGGCTATCATTCGAATTCCTCATCAACCGTTACAGGATTGTAAGAATTGCAACCGTACGTTGATTGTAACCGTTCAACCAGTTAATCTTTTTGCCTATTAAATGTGGACCATTATCCATCCTTTCCCATTTGTGATACTTTACAAGAATCCGGACCATCCATTTGGCAAGAAGAAAATACACGATAAGCAATCCTATCCATTCAAATCATTAAACCGTTGCCCATTATCTATCCATTCCCCCAATTTTCGTTTTCTACCCTCCATTTGAAGGCTACGAATTGAATGGCCAGGATCATCGGATCACTGTGACTCACCCATTGTTCGGTAAATCTGATGGACGGTCTAGATCCTTGTACATATGATCACTAGTACATGAGGGTGGATGATATAGATAAGACGGCAATCTGCACGCAAATGAGAAGACACGTCATCCGAAAATAATTAAAAACGTTTATGTTATTTAACACACGATCTTAAGATAGGGAGCTCATCAACTACAACCGACCGCATGCTAGCTTAGAGAAAAATCATCCATGCAAAACGTGTGCCTCATTCTAAAAATGAGGCTGATCCACTTGTTTGGATGGCCACACATGTTATCTGAGTTAGGCCAACCGCCATCCTTTGATTTCAAAGATGTGGCGATCCTGATAGACCTTTTTTCTTTTTTTATAGTGAAAATCGATCTTGAAGATTTGGTCCACATTTTAAATGGCTCGGATTTCCTTAAAAAATAGTTTGTTGGCAGGAAAATGGGATTGTATACTAAGTTAGCATACAGCGGCTGTAGATGATGAGTGCTCCCTAAAGTGACGCAACTTTCCACGATAAATTCAAAAGGGTTAGTTTATTCCTGATTATCGCGATATGCTTGCATATAGTTCTAAATCAAAATAGCGAGACAAACTCGTGACGCCTACCTTTGGAGTAAAAACTTGGATACTCTGACAAAGCTTGATAGATGATACACAGGCACTTAGACGATCCACATAGGAAAAAAGGATATTTCAAATTAGACTGTCCAAACTATGCGATCTACGTTAATTATTATTAGCCAAAAATTTAGATAATTTAATTACTTTACTATTGGATTGGTGGACATTTATTGGACAGTTAAAAATGAAAAAAAATCCAAGGCTTGTGTTTCAGCCAATATATGTCGACGAATCATAGATTGGGATTCTTCATCCAATCTAATTTTCTGATAGTGGCTTAGCGACATTGGGTTCCACAATTTAGCCTGCTGAATTTTGTTGAATGTGTGCCACGTGTGTAAAATCTGAGTGCCTGCGTATTAAGTGTCATATGCTGCCAGAGTATGAAGTAACTCCTCTTACCCCGGTAGCTTGTAGTAGGGTTGCGGCGAAGCGGCTTGGGTGCCACGTCGGCCTGACGGGCTAAGTCCTGAGCTGGGCTGCTTTGTAGCATCTCATCCACCGTACACATGGCATGTTTTCATACTAATCATGACCTTCCAAAATGACTGGCCTGCTGTGGACGGATCATAGTCCGAAATTCATACTCATTGAGCAATCTTAACCGTTTGATTTTCTCATCGAATTTGTATCCGGTGCATGACTGGCACAAAAGAAAAAATGTACACTGATCAAATGGTCAGATCAAAATTTGGGTTTGGTGTCAAGCAAAGGAAGCCCACTGATTGGACGGCCTGGATTGATTGGTGTGTTGTCTTTTCTAGGATGGTGACCCGTAGATTAGGATCTTCCATCTTGTGATTGTTTTTTAGCATCATAAATTTATGGTAGGAACCAACAGTTGAACGGTTTCGATCGCCTAGACACGGCCCCACCTGCACGAACCGGTATGTCAGGCAACTATTCCAATTGATTAAGTTAAAAAAATAATCGGTTAACCATTTTTAAAAGCGATGTTAGGTAATCAATAAAAAGTGGATTTTTTTCCTAGCTAGTTAATATTTTAACCATAAAAGCATAAAAAAAATATTTTTTTTAATCCCCGCGCGTTCTTATCCAATTGGGACGTGTCGACACGTGTGACAAATGATGCAATTTCGATTAAACATATGTGGGTATATAAGTGTTGGGTATGCTACAGTCGGATTTTACTTGAATCGAGCTGAACACCTTATAACCCCATGCATTGAGATAGACTGGTTAAGATTAAATTTGTGAAAATAGGCCGTTTATCCAACAACCAATTGGCAAGATAGTCAAATAATTATTAATGAATGGATTTGGATTAATTCTTTTTTACTTTGAAAATAATGTCTTTTCTTACAACGGTTATAGGTTGGTCACGTTCTCCAACAAAACCAATAAATATAAGAAAATTAAAATTAATATTTAATACTAATTTTAATATTCTATATATAAATGTAGTACAATTTTCATATAAAGAAAAGTAAGTAGAAGAGATTGTTGACGAAGGTCTAAACCGAAGAAATGGTTATGGTCTTGACGGTCCCAAACTTACATCTCTCACTCCCCTTTATATACACAAGTAGGGGTGGCTATGGTTAGGTTCGGGTTAAAATCATCTTGGCTTGGTGTTATGCTTAAACTTTGCTCAAGCCCAGCATGGATCTAGCACAATGAGCTTAAGCCTAAGCCCAAAAATACTAGTTGGACCTAGATTCTATTGAAGTTATGCTCTAAAAATCAATGTGAATCTTGTTCATTGATGGGATGGATAGTGTCTAACGATGTGATGATCTTGACCGTACATTATGATGACCACGGATCGTAAACAGACATGTGATTATACCATAGTTAATGTGTAGAAAAATCTTAAAAGTATATAAACATGGGTTAAAAGAGGGGTAATCATCTGGTCATCTTTAGGAATTTGAGAATGTGCACAATGGTTACTAACCAAGGGACTAAGGGAGAGTTGTAGGCTATAAATCTTAGTACCCTATTAAACCATGATCACCTAGTATGTTATAGGATGAAACTTATGACTATTACTTCGTATATGATTATCTTATGTGAGAGGACTGAAAATAAATTAGGATGATAAGTCTCTATAGTTGGGTATGATAACCAGTGCGTGTGCCCTAGTCCCTAACTTATATAGGAGTGTGGGTATGACATGGATATAAGTTCCTTGATTGAGCTAGTTGGGTACTTATATTTGTGGATCAAGGTTAAGTCTCTAGACTGAAAGACCTATCATGCCTGGATTATGAGAGACTAGAGGATGTACTTACCTTTGGCTAATCCCTAAACTTAAGGATATCTAGGAAATCAAAGTCTTGATTAATGCGGTTTGACTTACTTTATGAGGTCATTAAGTAGATAACAAAAGTGGGTGTGGTTGGGCACATCTATTAAGATATGTTGATGTGCACATAGGCTAACAAGGAATGCATATTTCTATGAATTCACTTATAACTTAGACCAGACATTCATCACTAAAAAAAAGTTTTAAATTTTTTTTATAATGTTTTAAATTATTAAATTTTTATTTAAAGCGATGATCTGATCTAGTGAGGTCTGCCACTTGATTTGCACAGATATTGGGATGATGATGGATGACTATAATAATAATAGAGGGATTAATTAGATAATTTTGTATACATGAGATAAGGTAGAATAACACACTTCCAATATATGAGGGCATATGAAATATTGTAGGGTAATAGAGTACTGTAATAGGTAGCTTTCTTAAACCCTTACCTTTTCCTATATATAGATCATATCGCAGGAGAGGAACCCAAAACAGAAAAAAAGAGCCTTCTGTATTGGTCTATACAATAAAAGAAAAATACTTAAAATGAATAAAATTAATAGTCAACTTTCAATGTGTATTGGTTGCCTATTTGAAGATCAAACATTTGTAGATAAAAGATGTGCATATGGTAAGGTTGGATTGGGCTTAGCTAGGTTGGTTTAAAATGATTGGAGCTCAAGCTAGGCTAAAAAAATAACTGGGGTTATGCATGTGAGGCGCAATCCTGACACATGGGCCAAGTTAATAGTTCTAAACCTAGTTCAAAGCAGACTCGAGCTCGTACATTCCCACCCTTACCTGCAACCTCTTGCGAGAAATATGTAACTGATCAAGATTAAACAATCCAAATGGTGGGCTCCACTTTAAATGGATCATAAACCAAACATACAAGAAGTGCATAACTCAAATTAAACCATTCAAATAGTGGGCCCCACTTTAGATTAGTGGATGCCTATTGGACAGTGACACTACTTTGCATATTAAATTTAAATTTCTCAATAGCACATTACTTTTTAGAGTAGAGCTAAGTTGTTCCATATCAATTTATGTAATTGTTTAAAAAAAAAATTGTCAAAAACCATGACAAAAAATCTTATTGTATCCAAACAACCCTTATGGTTTATGAGGAGTTTTATTTGATGCTCCGGCTATGTATGACACTTGATATGCAAGCACTTCAAAATGCTATGCCAAGCATAACTCAAATTAGGCCAGCTAAATTGTGGACCCCACTGAAGCCAAGTTACAGTTCACATTACTAACCTCTGATTTGTTGACACTTGTTTGTTGAAATAATACCTCTGGATATTTTTCATTTTTAACCGTCCAATAGATGTATAAACATAATAGTTAGATCAAATATGCATTGTTTTTGGTTCAAGAAACATCTAAACTGGTACTGATAATTTGAACGCATGCAATTTCTAAGTAATTTATAATTGCCTGCGTATCATCCACCACACTCCAAAAGAGATCAAAGTTTCATGGGCCCCATAGTTATGTATTTATTATATCCACAACGTTCATCCATATTTCCAGATCATTTCAAAGCATTATATATATATATATATCCAAAGATCAACTGGACCACACCACAAGTAGCAACAGGAAAATTGATTTTTATCGTTAGAAATTTTGTAGGGCCCATTATAACATTTATTTTCCATCCAATCTATTCATAAGGTCACAAAGACCTGAATGAAGAGGAAAAACAAATTTCATATTGATCCAAAACTTCTGTGACCCCTAAAAGGGTTTCAATGGTAGACGTTCAATCTCCCATTGCCTTTTACAGTGTGGTCTACTTGATAGTTAGATTATCTTATTTTTCGTCTCAAGCTTAATTTGAGCTTGCCAAATAGATGGACAGTTTGGATATAACACATACCTCATGATGGGACCCACAAAAGTAGTGGGAATTGAACTAGCAAAAAGAATTTTTTATTTTTTTTTAAAACAGTGCATGGGCTACTGCGTTTTTTTTTTTTTTAATATACCAATGAAGACTTTTTTCTTCCTACATTTTTCTCTAATATATATTTATGTAAATATGTATATATAAGCATATTAAAATATTTTTATCTCTTTTTATTCATTTCTTTCTTTATTTATTTAACAAGCATATCTCCAAAACCAGAATGAGTTAACGTACCATATATGATATTGCGGTAGGAAAAGCTACTTTAGCCAACCAACCTAGTTATTTTCCAAGATTCCATCAGGTTGATGGTTGAAAATCCATTTCGTTCACTTCGCGGTCAATTTCATTCACTTCGCGGTCAATTTTATTCACATTACGGTCAATTTCATTCACTTCGCAGTGAATTTCATTAACTTCGCGGTCAATTTCATTCACTTCGTGGTCAATTTTAATTAATTTGTAGTGAATTTCATTCACTTCGCGGTCAATTTTATTCACTTCACGGTCAATTTCAATCAGTTTGTGGTGAATTTCATTAACTTTGCGGTCAATTTCATTCACTTCGCGGTCAATTTCATTCACTTCGCGTCAATTTCACCTACTTTATGGTTAATTTCGTTCACTTCGTGGTGAATTCCGTTCACTTCGCAATCAATTTCATTCACTTCGCGGTGTATTTCACTCGATTCGCAGTGACAAGGGGAGCAAAGAGTGGATAAGGAAAGGCCATTAGGCGAATCGACTTAGCTGCTAGTAAGCTTCTCAAGGAAGCGAACAACTGCGTGAACATTGACAAGCTAATCTTCGGAAGCATGCCTGGGGTTGAAATTGGCTATGAGTTCCGCTATAGGGTGGTGCTTTCCATCATTGGCCTTCATCGAACTTATCAGGGTGGGATAGATTATACAAAGGTAAGAGGAAGGATTCCGGCTACGAAATATCAACATTCCTCCTAGTTAATCATGTAACTCATTAAGGTCTATCAACATTCCTATGAAGTGACTGAAATTCACCATGAAGTGAGTGAACTTCATCGCAAAGTAAATGAAATTCACTGTGAAGTGAATGAAATTCTAGGTGGACCACACCACATGAAACAATGATCAATAGCCATTAAAAACTTTTTACGGGCCACAAAAGTTTTGGGTTAAGCTGATAGTTGTGCTTTGCCTTCATCCATGTCTGTGTGACCCTATCAACATGTTGGATGGCTAATAAACTTCGCGGTTAATTCTATTCACTTCGTGGTGAATTTTCTTCACTTTGTGGTCAATTTCATTCACTTCGCGGTGAATTTTATTTACTTCATAGTAAATTTTCTTCACTTTGTAGTCAATTTCATTCACTTAGCGGTCAATTTTCTTCACTTCGTAGTGAATTTTCTTTACTTCGCGGCCAATTCCATTCACTTCGCTGTGAATTTTCTTCACTTCGCGGTCAATTTTAATGGCTACGGTTATAATTTGTAGCCATAAGGAATCCGGCTTTCAAAAATAACATTTCTGATAAAACCGGGGCATTTTAGTCCTGTAAATGTGCATCCATACAAAAGGGGAGTATTCTTGAAAGGTACGAATGAGAGGACTTAGTAAGGTCCGTGGCTCATAAGTGAGTCCTACAATAGTAAAAAGCTCTATCTCAATTTATAGACAAGCTACAACCGAGAGAGATCTTGTACACTGGGAAGCACCAAATTTCTGTCCTACCACTTTCTATATTATGCACGTGGCACATGTAGATGATGATCCCAACCGTTCATTCACCATAAGGCTCAATAAAAGGACTAGAAGACCAAAATCACAAGGATCAATCCTAACCATAAAAAACTGTCATACAAAATCATTGGCCTGATTTTTATACACCATTGTTAAATGATTTAGGCTGTCCAATCACTGAGAATTTAGTCATTGACCCCATTGATGGATGCTCCTAACAGATGGACGGCTATGATAGTCGTAACCATATGCCGCACCTATAGAAAGTGCATGAGAAGAAAAAAAAAATGTGGTCCAGCTAGGTGGGTCAAAATTTCTTGCCCATCCACATTTTAATAGTATTTGCTGAAGGAGGCCAAAAAAAAAAAAAAAAAGAGGAAAAAGGAAAAAAGAAAAAAGATAGAGACTTGAATCTCATTAAATAAAACATGGTTTGGTTTGGTTGGCATCCTTCTCTACTAATATATAAGAAATAGTAGTTTGGATTAATGAATTAGACATGCTCTTAGCAGCTCCATATTAGGTTGAAAGTAGATGATTTATTAATTTTCAAGTATCATATGTCAATTTGGAATTGATCCAAATTTCTATTAGAGGGCTTATTACTTCATTAATCATATTGAATTTAGGTAAAGGATCACATGCGTTGGATCGCATGGTAATTACCATATGTTTGAACTGTGTAGGCCCATTCATGATGTGTATCTGTAGTCTAAAACATACAGCTGTTGGGCCTCTTTATGTTCACCGTACATTTGAATTATTGACCTGATTATTGGGTTCGATGGAATACAAACAACATAGTGGACTGCACATTTCATTTGGATGTTTTTTGCACACCCGATATGTGTTAATAAAAGCATATAAATGCATTAAACATCCAATGTATGCCATTAGAGGTGTACACGAACCAAGCAAGCTCGTTAAGCTTGCTCGACTTGACTCGACTCGAAAAATCTCAATTCGACTTGGTTTGAAGCTGAGTTCAAACCGAGTCGAGCTGATTTTTTGAGCTCGAAAATGAGTTCGAGCCCAGTTCGAGCTGGCCCCCAGCTCGACTCAACTCGGATCGAACCAGCTCAGTGACTCGGTTAATTTGATATTGATGTTGCTCACCAAGTGTTTGATGAAATGACTCAAAGAAGTGTGGCCGGTGACTAGGAAGGTATGTATATGAAACCAACACTCTTTTTTTTTTTCTTCTTGATTTTTATGTTGCTTAGAAGGTGTCTGATAAAATATCTGTAAAACCATTGTTGTTGTTTCAAATACAATAAGATTTTGAAGGTGCAGTCCGGGTGTTTGTGAAAATGCTACAATGGCAAACTGAACTTATTCTTGGCTCAAACTGGCTCAAGCTGCTGACCGAACCGAGCCGAGCTAGAAAATCAAGCTCGAGGGCCGAGCCGAGCCGAGTTCGAGCTGATGTCAGCAAGTGGCCAAGCCGAGTCGAGTTGAGGCCAACTCGACTTGGTTCGACTCCATGTACACCCCTATACGCCATGCAGGCTTATAAGGTGACGTCCAAAACCTTTTTATTTTATTTCTTAACCTCTTGTTTGGCTGAAAACTAAATCTACGGTTATAATTCCACGGATTAACATTCTCCACATAAAGAACTGATAGATGCATGAGGCAAATTACACATATGCCCGGACATGCATGCAAGAACTAATACAATTTTTTATTTTTTTCTGAAAATCTAGTTAAGAGAGCTGATTAGGCAGAACGACATGACTGGGAGTAGTAAGAACAGACATGGTGACATGTGGTTCAAGTGATGGCATGATCCTTGATGGAGTGGAATGGTCTAACAGGATTTGTGCAGCTGATCCCCAATGGTTAAGATAAGTCCTAAATGAAAATGGTTTTTATTGACGATGGATGAGACCTGTCATGGGAGAAATCTTTATATTTTGAATTGTGAAGGTCTGCCAGCCAAACAGGTCCTAAAATGCATAAAAGGTGTACCAAAGGCATTTCAAAAACATACCAAGAACTTACAGTGTATGAAAAACGCTACCGAAAACCATTTTCATGTAATTTGTGGGTCCCAACGCCAATCTCCCCGAACGGAAGCGGATTAGGTGAGGTAGGGGTAACAACTTAAGTGGGTGAGGCCCTAAACCTGGGGGCACTTCAATTTATGTGTGGTGTATCCATGCATATCATCCATTTTGCCAGCTCATTTTAAGGCATGGTCTAAAAAATGAGGCAATCCAAATCTCACGTTAACCACACCACTTTGTTCACTCATTTTAGGACATGATTCAAAAAACAAAAAAAAAAAAAAACAGAGTAGATCCAAATCTCAGGTGAACAACACCGTGGAAACATTGGTGATTGAATGCCCACCATTAAAAACTTCCTGGGACCTACTAAAATGTTCATTCACCATCTAACCTGTTGATAAGGTCACCGGACTTGGATGAAGGGAAAACACAAATAACAGCTTGATCCAAAATTTTTGTGGCTCTCCAGCAATTTTTAATGGTGGGAATTCAATCCACACTATGTCGTCTGCCTGAGATTTCGATCTGCCTCATTTTTGGGGCCATTCCCTTAAATGAGCTAACAAAATAGAGAGACCGTACGGATATACAACACATACATTGACGTGGTACCCACAGTTAGAGACTCACCCCACCCTGTGCAAATTATTGGTAACGTAGTTTAACAAACGTTAGAATCATATATATATATATATATATATATTCAAGAAAGAAAGGGATAAATAAAATAAGAAAATAGCACGTCAATATTTAATATATTCCATATGAGAAGTTCTCTTGTCCAAGTTGTTAGACCGTTAATTTATTGTTCAACAATCCGATGAGTTCCAACCTCTCATATTTGTGTAACATCTAACCCGTCCAAAAAGGACACCACCATCAGGATCACCTCGTTAAAAAATCAACCCAACCTACTAATCAGGTGGCCACATTTGTATTCTTTGATTATATCAACGTCTATCAATTACTTTAATAGTGTGGCCCACCTGATGAGTGAACTGGGCTGCTTTTTGTGCTACCTGATCTTCATTGTGTGACCAACCAATTGCACGAGTTGGATGTGGTATGCACATGCAAGGTTGAAAATTATATGTTAATTGAAGGGTGAAGATGAGATTTGTGGTTTGACTGTTATCAGCAGATTCACTGGAGGTGTTTGGAATTGAATCTCCTTCTCGTGGCTAAGAGAGGTATGGTTGAACCACCTAACCCTCATGTGTGGACCCAAGCTTGGAAATTGTGTAGGCGAACGGATCATCTACCTAGTTGACTTTGTAGATTAATATTAGGACGCGAGGCAGATCCTCTGCAAAGCTTTGAAGAATTGCTCAACTTAGAAAATGATGTGTTGGGCCCACAATGATGTTTCATAACATCCTATCCGTCCGTCATGTGCTCTCCCAAGTGTTTTCCTTGGCTAATCAGGGCTATATATCCATGTGGGCGAAACCAAGGGAACAGTTGAGATAGTTTAGTAAAAGTTTTAGGATTGTTTGTGGGGCCTGCTTTGTTTTTATATACCATCCAATCCATTTAGAAGATGTGATCAACCAGGATAAATGGACATGATAGAAATCAGGCAATTTTATTACTTGGGGTGGCCCAAAAAACGTGAACTTAAAGATTTCAGGCAAATTTTACATGGTGTGGGTGGCCCACCTAAGTTATGATTTACCTGATTTTTGGTACAGAAAGAGGGACGCTGATTTCGTGGGAAAGCCTTTCGCAGCAAGATCCTGCTCTAGGAATTTATGTGGGGCCCACAGTAATGTTTATGAGAAATTCACCCTGTCCATCTGTTTTGAGAGCTTAACATGCCACAAAAACTGAGATTGATCCAAGACCCAAGTGGGTCATAGGAGGGCGATCGTTGAATTATTTACATGGCCATGGAGGTTTTTATTTTTATTTTTATTTTTATCAGGCTAAGATATATATTTTTTCAATTCATCCCAGTGGGAATGACCTTACAAACGGTTTGGATGGCATATAAACATCAAGGTGGATCCCTGGAAAGTTTCAATGGTAGGTATTTCTTTTCCCAGTTTTCCCTCTGATGTGGCTTACTTGGATTTGGATTCATCTTATTTTTGGTGACAAACCCTAAAATGAGCTCGCAAAACAGATGGACGGAGCGGATTTCTGATAAACATCACAGTGTGCCCCACCTATATTCCTAGTGCAGGAACTTCTTGCACAAGCTTTTAGCAGGAAATCCGCGTCTTCTAGAGATCATTCGGAGGTAGATGGTTTTGCCCACATGAATTATGATTAACCTGATTTTAGGTACAGAAAGAGAACGTTAAGAGGCGGATGGTATGGCCCACCTGAGTTACGATTTACCTGATTTTTGGCATAGAAACTGAAAAATCATGGTGGACCTCACGCCTCACTTTGCAGGTTGAGCTCATCCTACAAAGCTTTTCAGTGGATCGATCGACCTCGGTCCCACTTCTCAAATTTCAAACCCTCCATCCTGCAAGTAGCATAATTGAGCATAATTCCAAGCCGTCCAAATTGTGGGGTCTATTGTAGACGGAGCATATCCCATAAATCATTTGATTTAGAGATCTTAGCCATCCAGTTGGTCAGCTCTCCTGGGGGCATGGTCGGACTTGGACTACCTAGTGCAGCACATGGCACTGCCTTTTGGTGAGTGAAAAGCTATGTGAGACCCACCATGATGCATGCGTTTTATCCATGCCATTCATTCATTTTTTTTGGAAATTTTTAGGACATGATCCTCAAAATGAGGCAGATTTAAATCTCAGATGGACCGCGCCACAGGAAATAGTGATGATTGAACACTCACAATATTTTTAATTTTTTTTATAATGTTTTTTTTTTTTTTTGAATTAGCTGGTTAGTACACCCCACTGTCAGTTCACGTATCACTATTAGCTACCCTCACCAGAGAATCGACGCCAAGGCCTCGATGCTTCTTGGAGGCTATAAAAGTTTTGGCTCAAAACGAAATCTTTATTTTGCCTTCACCAGGTCTGTCTGACCAAATCAACAGGTTTGATGGTGGTTAACCATTACATTGGGCCTTGGAAGTTTTTAATGGTGGACGTTCAATGACCCTTGTTTCCTATGGTGTGGTCCACTTGAGATTTTATCTACCTCATTTTCTGGTTCATACCAAAAATAAGATGGAAAAATAGATGAATCGGTGTGGATAAAACAGATACATCTTAGTAAGGCCCATAGAGCTTTGTCAGCAACACACAGTACTTACTAGGTGGGACGCAATTTGCGTCCTACCCCTGCCCGGACGGTAATCCGTCCGGGCGGGGCTCTGTATTACCGTCCGGGCAGGGCTCTGTGGGGCCCACTGTGATGTAAGTGTTTTATCCACGCCGTTCAACACTTTTTTCAGATAATTTTAATATGAGAACAAAAAAATGAGGCAGGTCCAAAGCTTAAGTGGACCACAAAGTGGGGATTGAACATCTACCATTAAAAACTTCTTGGGAGCTTAAGAAGTTTCGGATCAAGCTGATATTTGTGTTTTCACTTCATCCACGTCTACATGACCTTATGAATAGGTTTTATGGTAAAAAAACATCACGTTGGCCCTTAGAAAGGTTTCAACAGTGGGTGTCATTATCAGTGCACGTTCCTTTGGTGTGGTCTGCTTAAGCCCTGGACTTGCCTCATTTTTTGGTTCACATATTAAAATTATCTGAAAAAATCATCAATCAACGTGGATAAAACACTTAAATCACAGTGGGCCCACAGAGCCCTGCCCGGGGGTAGGACGCAATCCGCGTCCTTACCGGGTGCTATGTGCTACCCCACGCCGCAAGTCTCCTTCCTGTGCTGCCAAGATTTAAATTTATCTCTTTTTTTGCCACCATGCCCTTTTATGATTCGGCAAAATAGAAAGACCGCATATATACAACACATGCATCAAAGCGGGCCCCATGGTCAGTGCTTCGCCATCTAGGAAGAGAATTGTGTACTGAGTTACTCAGTACATTTAATGTAACTGGGAAAACTTTGTGGGGCCCACCATGGATGTATGTGTCTTATCTACACCATACATTCATCCATTTTTTTACTGATCATTTTAGGGCATGATTCCAAAATTGAATCATATCCAGAGCTCAATTTGACCACACCAAATGAAATAGCTAGAGGAAATAATTTTATGACCCACAATGATGTTCATTTGTCATCAAATCGGTTCATAAGGTAACATACATTGATGGGAAAAAACACAAATATCAGTCTCACCCAAATATGAAGTTTTCAATGATAAACATTCAAATCACACTCATTTTTGTGGTGTGGTCCACTTGAGCTTTGGATATATTTTAATTTTTTAATAATATTGCACTAAAATGAATTGGGAAAATGGATCCACTACTTGGATATATAAAAGACATAAATCATGGTGGGCCACGGAGTTTACTAGGTACACTTAAGCCTTGTGAGTTACTCAGTCGGCAATCCGCTTCCCAACCACTCTGCTGTTATCCCTGCCTTACGTAACCCGCCCTCTTTTCTAGGATTGTCTTGTGGTACTATTTATGCACGTGCATGGGTGGGACGTCATTACTGACGCTATTACCATTTTCCGAATATTAAAAAGAGAATTCCTGTTAAGAGATTACCATATGCATGCATTTGCTTGATGATGCACTAACGTATGTACACGTCATCGTGGGTCCCATCTACCGTACGTCTATGTGCAACTTTGGACACGTGTAAAAAATATGAGTGGAAATTATTTGTGGTTGGGAGACGATTAGGTGCGGCCCGGCTCAACCCAAGATGGTGTGGCCCTTACTATGGGGTCCACTCGAGCTAATCTTTAAGGTCTGTTTGGATGTCAAGTCACTGGAGAAGTGGGTTTGGCTAAATACGTGTTTTACTGGGCAAGATGGCTATTTATATTTAACTGTTTGGATGCACATTACCTAATAATAAACTTTTAAAGTGGAGAAGATCATTGACTATTTTTACCTAGCACTGTTCGGATGCACTTTCAAAAGGGATTTTTGATGACTAATCGCTTTTTTATGTATAATTTAGTTTAAATTACATGTTCTTAAGTTTAAATGCATTGTCGGTTTAATTTAAATTACATGTTCTTAGGTTTCTCTTCTCTATCACTTTTCTCTCATTCCCTTTGGAAACTCTCTCCCTTCTTTCCTCTCTCCACGTGCATCACACATGCAATACTCTCGGTTTTTGTAATCTTCTCGTTTTCCCTCCTTTTCTCTCTCCACATGACATTCACTCTATAAGTCTATTACACTAGATCATCTTAAGATATAAACCTTAAAAAGATAAAATTTTAAAGCTCAAGTGAGCCATAAAATTGAAAAAAAAAATAGAATGGCCCGTTTACCGTTGAACCCTTCTATCTCTCTCTCCACACACACACACCCTTGGATGTAGCCCATGGGTTTTTGTTCTCTCTCCCTTTCTCTCCTTTCCTCTCTCCACGTGCATCACACATGCTATACCCCTGGTATTTGTAATCTCTAATTTAAACAAAGATGTACAAATGGTTGGGGTGCAACTTGGGTTGGGTTCAACCTAGACCGCAATTAGCCAACCCAGGCTTTTGGCTAGGTCTGGTAGCTTCTAGCTAGAAATCCTCAATATGGGTGTACATCGAGTCGAGCTGGCCTTAGCTCGACTCGGCTCGGCCACTAGCTAACCTCAGCTCAAACTTGGCTCGGCTCAGTCCTCGAGCCTGACTGGCCAGCTCGGCTCGGCTCGGTTCGGTCAGCAGCTTGGGCTAGTTCGAGTCGAGTTCGCCATTGCAGCATTGGTTTCATATACATAACTTCCTTGCCACCAGTCACACTTGTTTGAGTAATTTCATCAAACACTTGGTGAGCAACATCAATATCAAAGTAACCGAGTCACCAAACCGGTTCATTCCGAGTTTGATCCGAGTCGAGTCGAGCTGGGGCCAGCTCGAACTTATTTTCGAGATAAAAAAATCAGCTCGACTGAGCTTAAACTCAGCTTCGAACCGAGTTGAATCAAGCTTTTTCGAGTCAAGTCAAGCGAGCTAACCGATCTAGCTTGGTTCATGTACACCTCTAATCCTCAACTTGACCTTAGGTGTCGGGCTTGAGTTGAACCTTTGGGTAACCAACTCTACCCAAAGGCAACAATATATGCAATGGATCACATCTCATTATAATAGTTCCTTCTTATCCTAAAAAACGTCCGAAAAACCTGCTACGGAACTACCAAGCAGGGCCAAAAATACAATAAGTAGATACTTCAGATCAAGTGTTATCATATGACAAAAAAATCAGGTTCAATTGGTACACGCAAGAAATAGGCTGATTCAACAAATTTTTTTGTTCAATTTATCGTGGAGTAAAATTCTCAGTAGTATGAGTTAAGGGAATGGCTCCCTGGCCTCTATCTGACTAGACTAAAACCAACCAAACTAAAGTTCAATTAGGTTTCATTAATACCTTAGGTTAAGTTTTCCCTTGAGTTGACTCCACCTAAGGTCAGATAGTCCCATTCTGCCCAAGTTGCACTCTGATGACTGAAGCAGCCTGCATTAGGAGATTGTAGAGTGCACTAATCATCCATACCAATTTCCCGATCGTTATGATTTCTTTGTTTGAAAAACTAAAAGAATGAAAATTAGATTTCCTTTTCTTATCCAAAAGGCAAAAACCATTTCCTAAAAATACTTATTAACTGTGGACTTCTGATGTTAGGGTCATCTTACTGCCTTTTTTTTTGGTTAGCTTATTAGTATACCACGCTGTCAGTTGATACTTCACTGTTAGCCACCCCTACTAGGGATTGATATCAAAACCTCAGTGTTGAAACAAGGTATCTTTCACTCAGTCTACCGCTTGAGTTATGGATCAGGGTGTAAGGTCATCTTACTGTCTAACATTTACCTTTTAACATTTTCATAAAAAACAACAATTAGACTTTGAATAGCCCAATTTTTAATTGACCCTAAAAATTTAAGCTCGGGACAAACACAACCAGTAATTGGGTCTTTCGAATCAGGTCTAAGCCAGCCCGGCTGAATCATGAACATGCATTTTCTTCGGCTGGGATTAGACTTACAGGTTTTAATGGTCTCTCACCTCATCCTTTTATTTCACACCAACATCCATTTACGGACATAGACAGCTCCATCAGATGGTGCCTACCAGTCTATGGAGTTATCTGATTGAGTGGGCCTTCATTTTCTTAGCTTAAAAGGCATCTAATAAAGGAGTAACTCATTTCTTGTCACATAAACCACTTCTTTGAATCAATCTCCCTTACACTCATTAAGAGATCTCTCATGAATCAAATACTATCTTTGCTATAATTGCACGTCTTCAATTATATAATGCAACTTCCAACCATTGCAATCCATAGAAAGCATTCCTATCATCTTTCCTTATCAACCTTATGTTAGTTCGAGTAATCCAAAGGGGATTCGGGTAGCACTTGCTAACGTAGGTTATGTGTTTGAGATCGAGATCATTGATCAGGTGGGTCAGACCTGATCATGACCTGGCCCAAAATTAGGTTGGTCTGCTGGTCGGGTGGGCCACACCTGAACGTTGAGTATTGATTGTTGGCTTTTTAATTTTAACGGCTATTTTTACTCGTCTGCCTAATAAGTTGACAGTCCTGATTCTGGGCCAGGGAAGCTTATGGTGTTCCATTTTAATGAATCGTGTGCACTGAATCACCTTTTGATCTGTCTTCGTGCGAATCGCCGTTTCTCCATTCAGTTATTGCTTTGAAAATGCTCACGTGAAGATACGTGATCGGGTTTTCAAAATTCTATTGCAGTGCTTGATGACGTGGCAGTGGTGGCGGGACCCGCGATACTCTACGGAGCTGGGTAACTCGCGCTGGATACCTACTGAGGTTACTTTCACAAACCTAGAGACACGTGGGTTGAACTTTCATGATATCCAGTCGGTCCATCAGGTATAGTGCCTCATTTTAACCATTGAATATAAAAATCAAGGTCATCCAATATTTAGGTAGTTCACACCACCGGAAAAGTTTGGTATTGAACGCTGACCATTAGTTTTGTGGACGACCGACCGTGGTGTTTATACGCCATCTAATTCATTCATCTAATGTTCCTTTTCAGGATGAAATAACTACCCTAAAATTGAGGTATTCAAAAATTTAGGTGGGCCATACGACGTGAATTCAGTGTCTTTAGTTATAAGTTCTTTGGAGTGGGCCACCTGAGTGTTGAATCATCCTGAATTTTTGAATCAAGGCACAAAAATGGGTGCTGTACGTGATGGACGGGTGGATTTCATATACTTCAATTTATTTCTCCCAAGTTAGTGAAAGCAACGTGGGAAGCGCGTGCAACACCCGAGGTCTGTGGGGGCCGACTGTAATGTTTGTGTGGCATCCACTCCATCCATCACTTGAGCACCTCATATTCACCGCATATAAATAATCAGCTCGATTCAAAACTCAAGCAGGACACACCACAGTAACAATGTAAAATCATGAATGAATCCTCTAAATCCGTGTGGTGTGGCCCACCTGTGCTTTTTGATCGTGCTGATTTTTATGATTCCTTGACATCCTGGTGGGGCTCACCTGATGAACGGGATGGATCGCATATAAACAAGAAGATGGGTTCCAGGAAGGTTTATCTGGTGGCAATCCCCATCCCCACTGTTCCTCTGGTGTGACCCACCTAGTATTTGAATCAACCTGATTATTGTTCTCAGGTCCTAACATGAAGTGCCTCAACCAATGGACGGAGTGGATTTAACAAACATCATGCTGGCCCAGAGCTGGGGTGGTGCGTTCTATTCCGACAGCAGCTGTGGTCGAGTATTCCGGTTCTTGGTGGCCTGGCATGTACGTGGTGGAGCATGCAAACGTGGCCATGTTGGACGACGATGATAATGACCACGGAAGTCTTCACAGCCACATGATTATGGCCAATCCAAGCAGCACAGCACGTGGCGTAGCCTGAGCTACAAAATCATCGAGTCGACATGGATGATGATACCATGAGGTATCGTCATGACACGTCATCGTGACTCTTTAGTAATTCGTTATAGCTTGTAAGCAAGTGGCCCCTGAGTCGACCAAATCAATGGTTGAGATCTTCCATCATGGAAGTGCGTGTGGAGGCGAATTTCCTACGACAGGTACTGTGAGGGACTGGTTGATTGCGTTGGCCGGATTTGATTGGGCCGTGTCCATGTGATATATTTAGGATATATTAGGATAAGTGTGCCACGTGGCTAATCAAATTCATTTTTAATAGCCGGTCGTCCATCACGCAGTTTGAATCCGCCGCCTGGGTCGGAGGATTTGCGACTGTCGGGCCCACCGTAATGTATGTGTTTATTATATCCATGCCATTTATATGTTTTTCAGTTCATTTTAGGACATGAGTTCAAAACTGAAGTATATTTAATTCTTAAGTTGGCTACATCACAGGAAACAGTGATGATTGAACACCCACAGTTAAAAACTTCTTAGGTCACGAAAGATTTGGATCAAGCTGATATTTGTGTTTTCCCTTTGTTGAGATCTGTGTGACCTTACCAACAGGTTGGATAGCAAATCACCTGAGGAAAATTTTAATAGTGTGTATTCAATCAACACTGTTTTCTATGATGTGGTCGGTCATAGATTTGGATCTGCTTCATTTTTGGTCTAATAGCCTATAATGAGCTAGAAAGATGGATGGACCGTGTGGATATAAAAAACAGGCGTCATGTTAGGCCTCGCAATCACAGATCTCCTGAGCAACAAAAAGCTCTGTGGGGCCCACCTTGATGTATAAGTGATATCCAGTCCGTCCATAATTTAAGCCAACTCATGTTAAGGTAATGAGCGAAAAAATAAGGCCGACCCAAAAGTCGAGTGGGTCATTCCACATGTAAAGCTTGAGATCGGACGCATACCATTACAACTTTCTTGGGGCCCACTAAAGTTTTTGATCGGATTAATATTTGTTATTTCCCTTCAACTTAGTGGGACCCATCTTATGAAGCGTTTGACAAACGGTTCACATGTATATCACGGTGGACCCGAGTAAGGATTCAATGGTGGCTTCCCTATCCCCACTGTCCTCAAAGGTGTGGCCCCCTTGGGTTTTGGATTGGACTGATTTTTTTTCCTCACTTCCTAACATGAGCGTGTGGAAATGATGAACAGAGTAGATGTCACACACACACACATCACGGTGGGCCACGTAGAGCTCTTTACCTACAACAGTGGTGGTAGGAAATTTGCGTCCGTGATGTATAATGCATCGTGAACCGTCAGTTTTGGTATTCTGGCGGACTTTCAAAATTACTAGCATCATAGTGATCCGATTGTATACAGTCGGGTCCAGATGTGTCGATCGGGTCTGTAATTTCATTTCTAGTGGGCCACAGTGTATATGGCAGGGGGAATGGTGTTTTTAGACGTCCATCTAGTGGGCCAGAGTGTGGATGGCTCAAAGATTAAAAGCCACACCGATCAGACAATGCGAGCCTTCTGAGCAATGGCCTTTAAATGGACCGGAATAAACAGATGGTTAACACAATATTTCTCTCAGGGAAGTGGAGAAAATGATGGCCACAACGTTCTGATTGGTGAGGTTTCTGAAATGTGGACCATCCACCATAGCACCTATTTGATGGATGGTTCTGATCCATTGTGGCCCCCGCCACTTGTACAGTTGAAATAAAAGAGGATGGGAGGTCCACTACAAGCTATTGTACTGAATTATTTCCTATCTTTCCATTAAGGCTACCAACGGCCGAGATCATTCCGAAACTAGCCCATTTAAATTCGCGGCCTGAAAGCTGGGCCCACCCTGGTCGGGGCCTGGAAGTAAAGACCAAAACCGCACAATGGTAGATGAAAACCGGCTTAGATTAAGGATAGGAGACGGCCCGACCCATCAACAACCCTAACTTCAACCCATTGAAAGACTTGGGCTTTGAATGGCAGGTCTCACTCCCAAGGCCAATCCAAGTAATAAATGGGCCGATAAATCCAACTAAACCATAGCCGGGTGCATTATTATTTGGCCCGCCGATCCACTTAAAATTCATCAAGCCCAAGCCCAACCAAACCTGAGCTGACCCATTTAATTTTAAATAGGTTGGGCTAAGTCTCACCAATACCGTCCACCCAATGCAACCATACATACATACAAACACACATGCATATATACTAAGCGCATGTGGAGAGAGAAAGAAAAAGCCAGAAAGGAAAATAGAATATGAGAAGAAATGTAAGCCAAATCCTCAAGAATCATTTGAATGTGATACATATGAGAAGAAATATGAGAACTCTCATTTGTAGGGATGAATTCTTGTTCCTTTTTTTATTGTGGAAACTTGGAAGTTTCCTCTTTCTCCACCTCTTATTGAAGAAGAATCAATGTATTTTTACTCTATTTCATAGGAGTATGGTACTCTTCGAGACTATAAATGAACTTTTATTTGACCGAACACATCACAGCATGCAACAGTCAACCGAAACATACCTAGGTTAAACCAAGAAAAAAAAAAAAGTTGCATTAGATTAAAAGCTCTTGAACAACAAAGTCCGCATTCAATGCCGACTCCCTAAATGGATGGCGAGGATCATCCAAATTTGAATCTACAATGGCCCTAGACACCGGCTAGTAGGGGAATCTAGCCCACACATGAGTTTTGAGGCCCTCTAACTAATTTATATGGGCCTAGGCTTTTGATATGAGTAGACGCCCGACATCTAATTTACCTAGGCCCAAACTATTGTGTGCAGGCCCAACATCTAGAAGTGCGCCCATGGTTCATTGAAACATTGATCCGAGGGCTCAGAGTAGATGGCCATGCACCACAAAGACCCAACTTGAAAGATCGTAAATAAAGAAGATTTTTCTGTTTGTTACTGGCAGACTACGAACCAAAGTGTACTTCTTTCTTAAGAGAATGTTTTAAAATAAAAGGGCAAGAAAAATGAGCCACACACCTCAGGATAGAAATCATGTACTAAGGATGACACGTGGCAACAATGGCCCATTTTAACGTTTGTGATTTTACGGTACTCCACAAAATCATCCATGTAGCGATCTTGGAGGCTATGATCACCAAAAATCTCCTTCATTGACCTTGCATTGCTTCTGAATTTTTCACCCTCGTCATCCACCATCACCAATCTCAGTATCTTGGCGACCGCATCTCTATCGAAAGATCCGTCCCGTTCATTCCTCAACACCTCTGCCCCTCTCTCTCTCCAAAAACACGCGCATTCAGCCCTTGATCACCCATCACAGGAAAGACGATGAGCGGCTTCCCAAATGCAAGACCCTCATTAACCGAACCCCATCCCCCATGTGTCAAAAAGCCCCCAACAGACGAGTGTGCCAAGATCATAAGCTTTGAGACCCAACCCTTGTGGACCACACCATAGTCCTTGGTTCGATCCTCAAATCCTTCCGGCAACAAATTAAACAGGCTCATCAGCTGTACACCTAAGTGCCCAAACAAAAGGCAATTTAGATATCTCCAAACCATATGCTAATTCATGCCATTGTTCTTTACTTAATCTCACTTCACTCCCAAAAGCAATGTAGACCGTCAATCCATACGCTTGTTTGTCTAGCCACTTTTTTATTACATGCTCTTCAACATCAGTACTGATTTCTGCAGGCACCAATAGAGGCATGGTGCCCATTGCAAGAACTGGCTTTTGGTAAAGCTCTCCAAGGAGATTTAACCAATCTGCCTCGAATTCCTTACAACTCCTAACTGAAAACATATCACAACCTTCGACCGTCAACCCTATCCGGTTCGTATCTGACACTGAAATAAGCACATGGTATCCCAAACTTAGTGGCCACCGGTGGAAGCCAGTGATGGCAAAAGTCATGAATAATCCAATCTGGGACGATGTCTTCCACAAGGGCTGACATGGGCTGTTCTAACCCGTCCATTGCCTTCTTCAAGTACTGGATCTTCTCTGGCGGGATGTCCATCGTCGCCTCGGCATTCTCTGGCAAGCCGACGCGGGGCAATGTAAGTTTTACTAGATTGATGTTGGAGGATAAGTTGTGAGAGAATTTCGGTAGTCTTTCTATGTTTCTTGGGGTGGAAACAAAGGTCACATGGTGTCCACGTTTGGCTAAGTACTTGGACACTTCAACGAATGGAATTATGTGACCAAACGCTAGCCATGGGAATACAAGAACGTGGGTTTTATCTCCCTTCATGTTTGGAAATGAAATCCACAAGAAAGATGTACCTGTTTTTGGCTAATGGGAGCACGTTATTATATAGTGGCATATGAACAATGTGTATCTTAACACCACGCAGTTCCGTGGTGAACTCGACACCACAGAAAACAGTGGGGGATAATCATAGGCTCTTCATTGGGATTCCTCGGATTCTAAAGGAAATTTTGATAAATAAATTCTAATAAAATAAAAAAATAAATTGATTAATGATAAAATTGAATTTAAAATTCTTTCAATAGTGATATTAAACCTAAGAAAAAAGTTTCAAAATCAAACTCTAACTCAAATTCCTTAAAAATGTTACTTACTATAAATAATAAACTTACTATTTATATTTAATCATGATTTCTACTCGAATTTATGATTTTTGGCCAAAAATAATAAGGGTCCAATTTGGCCTAACCATGTTATTATCCTAATTTTTCTAAGTCCTTTTCATGTTGGGCATAACTTCTAAAGCTGACAGGATCAAGAGTTATGATTGAACTAAAACTCATTGTAAATAGTAAAAACAAAATTAAAATAGCCTTATGAAGATCGATCTAATGGAATCTTCCAAAATTATATATGTTGTATGTATGTCGGGTAATTCATTTTGACTTACGAGATACGTCTGCTTTAAAATTCTAATGGTCCTGACTACTTGCAACTCCGATCCAGCTTTCTCTAGTCCCTCTTGGCCTTTCAATTGTTAGACGTTTTCAAAAGCTACAATGGAATGTGAATTGCATGTGCCTGTATTAGAAGTTTCTGTGGTAAGAAGCTACGTGGAGCACGTAGAGATGTCGATGACAAATCCACTCTGTCCATCCGTTCCTTAAGATCACAATCGAGACACCGGTCCAAAAAATCAAACAGATTCCAGTTATAAGCGTTCGCCTATTTTTGTCCTATCGTGATCTTGAGAAACCGATGGACAGGATAGGTTTGTCACGTGCATCTCAGTGATTTCACCCGTACCTTCCACCACGCGGGAACTACCAGGGCCTAGGGTATCCCTTTTGGAAACGGATTGGCTATTCTCCCTGCCACCAGCCAATGGCTGGTGGTCGGTGCTCTGTGGGGCCACCATGATGTATGTCTTTCATCCATGCCGTCCATCTATTTTTACAGTTGTTTTTTGGTATGAAATAAAAAAATGATGTATATCCCAATCTTAAATGGACCACATTACAGGAAACAGTATTGAATGAGCATCGACTATTAAAAACTTTTTAGGGGCCATAAAAGTTTTGGATTAAGCTGATCTTTGTTTTTTCCCTTCATCTGGGCCTGTATGACCTAATCAATAGATTGGATGTCAAATAAACAATACAGTGGGCCTTAGGAGGATTTTAATGGTGGATATCTAATAACTATTGTTTTCCTGTGGTGTGGTCCACCTGAGATTTATATCCCTCTCATTTCTGGGATCAAGCCCTAAAATAATATTTTAAAATGGATGAAACACATACATCATGGTGGGGCCCACAGAGCACTGACCATCAGCCACCGGGATGGTAGCAGGGGGAGTAGCCAATCCGTTTCCGTCCCTTTCAACCTGTTTTATCCACGGCATTTATGAAACGGGATGCTAATTGTACAGTGAGCCTGACACCACGTATGTCTTTGATGGGATTAGATCCACGTGATGCTGCCTGCCACCACGTATGTCCGTGGTGGGATTTGATCCACGTTATGCTGTTAGGGAGATATTGCTGGCTGGAATGGGATATCTTTGCCGGAAGCGGATTGCGTGATATACGGACGCGGATTGCGTCCTACCCCCGCCCGGGTAAGGCTCTGTGGGGCCCACCGTGATGTAAGTTGGCAGGTCCAGGGATTAAGGGGACCACAAGGTGGGCTGACTCGACTCAATCCGGTTTTGAAATAGGCCTGACCCGAACTCGATCCGACTCGATACCGAGTCCAGCATGCCTGACTCGATCCGAGTTCGGTTTGGCTTGGATTGATCCGGACTGAGTCTGATCCGATCACAAGTACCGAGTCGGGTCAAGTTAGCATCGAGTTGGATTGAGAGATGAGGAAAGGAGGGAGTGGAGGGAGAGAGGAGGAGGAGGGTGATGGTGGTGGGTGGTTGTCGGGCTTGGAAGAGAGAGAGGAGGAAGTGGAGAGGAGAGAGGGGAGGAGGGTGATGGTGGTGGGTGGTTGCTAGGCTTGGAAGAGGAAGAGGAGGATGAGGGAGGGAGTGGAGAGGAAGAGGAGGGTAATGGTGGTAGGTGGTAGCCGTGCTTGGAAGAGGAGGAGGATGAGGGAGGGAGATAGAGAGGTTTAGATCGGGTTGGGATAGGGTTAGAGAGTCAGATCAAGTCGGATTTTGGATCGAGTCGAGTCTAACCGGATCGAGTTTTGGGTCGAGCTAGGTCGAGTTACTGGGTAACTTGAACTAGACTAGATTTGAGTTCGGATTGGGCGAAGCTTACTCGGTTCGGATTGACTAGCCCATTCGATTCGGGTCGAGTCGGATGAGTCGAGTTAGCCGAATCAGGTCGTCCCGTGCCCACCTCTATGTACAAAGGGTTGGAAGTATATCAACGTTACATGTGCCCACAACGATGTATTTATCGTATTTATTCCGTTCATCTATTTGGCGAAATCATTTTAGATCTTACTCTTAAAATCGAGTAATTTCCAAGTTAAAATGGGCCACACCGCAAATAGTAGTGGGACAATGATTCTCACCGTCAAAACATTTGTAGAGCCCACCAATAGCTTATTTTCCATCCAATCTATTTATAAGGTTACACAGACTTGGATTAAGGAAAAAAACAAATATCATATTGATCCGAAATTTCTATGATCCCAAAAGGGTTTCAATGATAGACATTCAATCCCCCACTACTTTTTACAATGTTGTCCACTTGATTTTTGGATCTGTTTTATTTTCAGCTCAAGCTTTAGGATGAACTCACTAAGTGGATGGACAATTTGGATATAACTTATATTTCATGATAGGACCCACAAAACTTGGTGAAGTCAATACACCAACCACATCTGTGGTGTGGGACACCAGCCAACCCGCTTTATATTAAAGCAGGTTGGCTAGTGTACCACACACCACTCAGCTGGGTTATATGTAGATCTCACCAAGTTATGTGGGTACCATCATGAGATATGTGTTATATCCTAACAGGCCATCCATTTTGCAACCTTGTTGTAAGGCTTGAGAGCAAAAATGAAACATATCTAAAATTTACGGCCTTGTTGTAAGTCATGAGACCAATAATAATAGATCCAAATATCAAGTGGATCACCCTGTAAAAAGCAATGGGAGATTGAATGTCTATCATTGAAACCCTTTGAGGGGTTACAGAAGTTTTGGATTAATCTGATATTTGTTCTCTCTCTTTATTCAAGCCTATGTGACATTGAAAATAAACGTTATGGTCGGAGCCTGCTAATCTTTTAATGGTGAGAATCATTGTCCCACTGCTATTTGTGCTATGGTCCATTTGAGCTATGGATATGACTCATTTTTGGGATCAAGATAAAAAATGATCTCACCAAATGGATAAACGGTGTGAATATAATAAATACATCATTGTAAGGCCCATGTAACTTTGATCTCCTTTGAACCATTTGTATAACTGCAACCACAAGGAGCGTCAGCGCTTGTCTTCGCATGACACGTGCCCACACTAGCTAGGTTAGTGGTGTGGTACACCAGCCAATCCACTTCCCTTGGTGTGTTGAGGTCACCAGTGGGCTCCACCATAATGACACTTCTACACATTTTGCCATACTTGTACCACACTACATAAAGCAGCGGTTACAATGATACTCACCATTAATACCTCCATAAGGCCCACCGTTACATTTCTTTACCATCCAACTTTACGAAGACTTCGATGAAGGGAAAATACAAATATCAACTTAATCCAAAACTTCTATAACCTTTATAAGTTTTTAATGGGAAAATACAAATGTTAGTTTGATCCAAGACTTCTATAACCTTTACAAGTTTCAATGGGGAAATACAAATATCGGCTTAATCTAAAACTTATTTTTTATTTATAAATAAAATCTTTAAATATTTAATTTTTTTTTTTTTATAATGTAGCAAAATTTAGGGTTGTTACAGAAAACATCAACACACCACGCCATGCTTTCCGCTTCCATTTTTTTTATCGCCTGGGGGCGTAAAGTACTGTCTTATCCGTGCCATCCATTCATTTTTTTAAAGATCATTTTAAGGCAGGAGCCCAAACTTGAAGCATATCCAAAGCTTGAAATATACCATAAGGAAGCGGTGGAAATAATGATGTCCACCATTGATACTTTCTTAGAACCTACTGTGACTTTTATTTGTCATCCAACTTGTTTATGAGATCACATACACATGAAGAAAAAACACAAATATCAGCTTGATCCAAAACTTCTGTGGCCATTGGAAAGTTTTCAACGATGGTCATTCAATTCACACTGTTTCATGTGATATGGTCCACCTGAGCTTTGGATATGCTTCTATTTTGGGCTTATACCCTAAAATTATTTGATAAAATGGATGGCCAGCATGGATAAAAGACATAAATCATAATTTGCGTGTAAGTGTGTGTGCAATATATGTGCTAAGATATATATATATATATATATATATATATATATATATATATATATATATATATATCACACACACACATTGATATGCCATCTTTCAACTACTCAAGCTTTTAGAGCTAGTGGTTGTTTGACACGGTACCAGAGCTACAATCAGATTGAGGGATTAGATAACCATGAAACATTCGCTCATGTAAAAAAGATTGTCACTGTTCATTGTCTCTTAGCTGTGGCAGGTTTTCGTCAATGGCCCATCCATTAATTAGATGTTCACAATGCGTTTCTCCATGGAGATCTATACGAAGATGTATACTTGACCATTCCTCTCGGCTTTTCTAGACAGGGGGAGCACTGTGTTGGTCACCTAAACAAGTCTTTCTATGGCATCAAACAAGCCTTAAGAAATTGGTTCGACAAATTCTCATTTGCACTAAGAGAAGTTAGATATCACCAATTGTTGGTGGATTATTCTCTCTTCACTCACTTCACTAGCGCAATATTCATTGTGGTTCTTGTCTATGTTGATGATATCATTTTAACAGGGAACAATCTCTCTGTCATTATTGTCTTGAAAATTTTTCTTTATATCACGGACCTTAGCCTCATAAAATATTTTCTAGTCATTGAAGTAGTCCATTGTCTTGAATTTTCTTAAGTCGATGCAACTATGCTCTTGACATTTTCAAAGACAGCAGACATCTTGGTGCCAAACCTGTGATTTTTCCTATGGAACAAAATTTGCATTTGATAGATGTCTATGAGAAACTTTTAGAAGGCCCTATTGTTTATTGATGGCACGTTGGGCGTCTGATATATTTAAATATCACCAAACTCAACATAGTTTATTTGGTTCACATTCTCAGCTAGTTCATGCACCGGGCTCATCAACCTTATTATGATGCTGTTATTTCGAGTATTGCGCTACCTTAAGTCCTCTCCCGATAAGAATGTCCTTCTCTGTTCTACAAGTTCTCTTCAGCTCTTAGCATACTCTGACTCTAATTGGGCTAATTGCCCTAGAACACGACAATTCGCTATGGACTATTTTACTATTCTTAGACATGGTCCTTTATCATGGAAAACCAAAAAACAAACTATTGTTTTCCAATTGTCTGCTAAGGCTGAATACTGCGCCATGTCCAATGCCACTTGTGAACTTGTTTGGCTCAAAGTTTTTCTTTGTGATTTAGGAGTGTTACGTGGACGGTTCACACTGCTAGCCCAATCCCATAGTGATGTATTAACCATGCTAGTTTAAGGACAATTTCTTACTTCGTTACAACCTAGACCCCTACTAAATCCTCTGCTGCCAAACTCTAATGAAAATAACTGTATTCCATCAATCCAGTGGTGTGTGTGTGTGTGTGTGTATATATATATATATATATATGCTAAGCTTTGAAGCATGCGGTCCAAAACTTCATTGATTAAAAGAAAATTTCAATTGTGATGCCGGCACTGCTGCGAACAGCATCCTCATAAATCCCTTGCCATATATAGGGAGAACATGCTCCCTATCCAGTCAAGTCTATTTTATGCATCCTCATCATGCATGGTCCAATCAACCTCTGGTCTTCCAAAATGAAACCTTGATATAAGGGCTCACCGTCGATGGCCCATGTGCCCAAAAAAAAAAAAAAAAAACCAAATTAGAAGATCCTACATATAGAAGATTTTACTACTTATTTGGCTTAGTAGGAACCAAAGTGCAATTCTTTCTTAGCCGTCTATTAGTGGGCCACCTTTTCAAGGGCAGAAGAGGAAAAAATAAGAAGGCAAGAAAAATGGGCCATATAATTACATAAGATAAAAATCATGTACTAGAGTTATAAAGTCCAAAATACATTAAACACTAAAAATAAAATAAAATAAAATAAAAACATTCATGAGCAGTTCTAATCTCTTATATATTAAACATACATTAATCTAACACCGTCCGATCCATGATCTGAGTGGCAAGCAATCTTCCTTATTACAGATATGAACCTAACAGCGTCCGATCCATGATATGCTACCTCACATCACATTACTAGGAGTCACTCAATTGGGACATAAGAGGATGATTTGTGACAGGATTTGAAACCAGTGATGGGCTACTCTCAATGACCCTTGGTACCAATGGCCCACTTTGACGTTTGTGATCTTTAAGGTACCCCACAAAATCATCCATGTAGTGATCTTGGAGGGTATGGTCACCAAAAATCTCCTTCATTGCCATCGCATTGCCTCTGAATTTTTCACCCTCAACATCCACCATCACCAACCTCATTATCTTTGCGACCGCATCTCTATCGAACGATCCGTCCCATTCATTCCTCGGCACCTCCGCCCCAATCTCCCTCTCTCCGACCACGCGGGCATTCAGCCCTTGATCGACCATCACAGGAAAGACGATCAACGGCTTCCCGAACGCAAGGCCTTCATTAACTGACCCCCATCCCCCATGTGTCAAGAACCCCCCAACTGATGAGTGCGCCAAGATCGTAAGTTGTGGGACCCAACCTTTGTGGACCACACCACGATCCTTGGTTCGCTCCTCGAACCCCTCGGGCAACAATTCAGGCTCATCAGCTGCACACCTAAGTGCCCAAACAAAAGGCAATTGAGATATCTCCAAACCAAGGGCTAATTCATGCCATTGTTCTTTACTTAATCTCACTTCACTCCCGAAAGCGATATAGACCGTCGATCCATTCGCTTGTTTGTCTAACCACATTTTTACTACATGTTCTTCAACATCAGTACTGATTTCTGGCACCAATGGAGGCATGGTGCCCATTGCAATAACTGGCTTTTGGTAAAGCTCCCCAAGGAGACTTAACCAATCTGCCTCAAACTCATTGCAACTCCTAAGTGAAAACATATCACACCGTTGGACTGTTAACCCGATCCGGTTCGGATCCGACAAGCCCGTAACATTGGGTTGGCCAGCATAAGAGAGCATCACAGCCTCATGGTGGCGATAGACCACTTCAGTAGGGAATGGGACCCACGGTCGCGGCGACGTTAGTTGATCTGGGACCGTCCACGCATCTTTGGCCAACAATGCCGATGGTGGCCCACCCATAATAACATGTGAAGTGGCACTGAAGACACTGAAGTAGGCACATGGTATACCAAACTTAGAGGCCACCACTGGAATCCAGTGATGGCAAAAGTCATGAATAATCCAATCTGGGACAATGTCTTCCACAAGGACAGACATGGGCTGTTCTAGGCCGTCCATTGCCTTCTTCAGGTACTGGATCTTCTCCGGCGGGATGTCCATCGTTGCCTCGGCATTCTCCGGCAAGCCGTCGACGTGAGGCAATGTGAGTTTCACTAGATTGATGTTAGGGGCCAAGTCATGAGGGAATTTTGGTAGTCTTTCTATGTTTCTTGGGGTGGAAACGAAGGTCACATGGTGTCCACGTTTGGCTAAGTGCTTGGACAATTCAACGAATGGAATCATATGACCAAACGCTAGCCATGGGAATACAAGAACGTGGATTTTGCCTACTTCCATGTTTTGGAATATGGAATCTACAAGAAAGAAAAGGCGGTGGTTTTGGGATGTTGCGACCTGTTATTATATAGTGGCATACGACCAACGTGTATCCCGTTGGGTGTAAAACACAGACCAGATCCTGTTGAGAAGGAATCCAGTCCAACCGGTTGGACTGTAATTAGCGGTCCACTAGCTCATAACATCCAATCTATCATGTGAGAGTGTCATCAAATCTTTCTAATAGGATTTTCCTAACGTGAGGATAACCTTTCCGAAAACTCACCCTATCCACTTAATAAGTGGGATACACTGTAGTAAACAATTTCTATCCGTTGATAAATAAAAAATACAAGTGTGATCTAATTGATCAGTGAATGAAATTGATTTTTGTAATTGAAAATATTAATGATACAGGGAACCAATTGGACGAGTTGGATCTCTCAGAAACACGATATATCGGAAGTTTTTAAGTGGGTAGACCGTAAATTCACGTCCAATTGGTTGGACTTTTAGACTTCCCATCATTACTGGGGGGCGGATGAGGGAAACGGATTGGCTACTCCCCCGACACCAGCCAATGGTTGGTGGTCGGTGCTCTGTGGGGCCCACCATGATCTATGTGTTTCATCCATGCCGTCCATCTATTTTTACAGATCATTTTAAGATATGAGACCAACAATGAGATATATCTCAATCTAAATTAAACCACAGTACAGGAAACAGTGTTTAATGAGCGTCAACAATTAAAAACATGTTGGGGGCCATACAAGTTTTGGATCAAGCTGATTTTTGTTTTTTTCCTTCATCTGGTCCTGTATGACCTAATCAACAGATTGGATGTCAAATAAACAATACAGTGGGCCTTAGAAGGATATTAATGGTGGATATCCAATCATTATTGTTTTCATTTGGTGTGGTCCACCTGAGGTTTGTATATCTCTCATTTTTTGGTTCAAGCCCTAAAATGATCTTTAAAAATGGATGAACAGAATGGATGAAACACATACATCATTTTGGGGCCCACAAAGCACCGACCACCAGCTCCGGGGCTGGTGTCAGGGGGAGTAGCCAATCCGTTTCCGCGGATGAGGTGTTACCCTTACCGTGTGGGGCCACCTTTATTATTATTATTATTTTATATATCTTGCTATCCATCCGTTTTCCAGCTCATTTAAGTACGTGATCCTAAAATTTAAGCAGATTTACAGTGGTGAATGACTATTAAAAACTTTTTATGGGACTACATTTTTATTTTACCTTCATCGAGGTCTGTTTGACATTATCAACGGTTTGGACGGCAAATAAACATTACAGTAGGGACTAGGAAGTTTTTAAGGGTGGCATTCAATCACCACTGTTTCCTCTTGTATGGTCCACCTGAGATCTAGATCTTCTAAATTTTGGAACCACATTCTAAAATGGGCTGTAAAAATGGATGGACGGCGTGGATATATGAAAGGTCATCACGGTGGGCCCCACGGTAAGGGTAACTCCGGCTAACACCTAATCCGCTCTCTTTTCTTAGGGTCAATCACTCGTAGGTTAGTTTTGTGCCATCTTAAAAATGATGGTGACTCATCTTAGTAACATGTAGCACTGATTTGAAGCTATCCAGACCACCCAAATTGTGGGCCGTGTTTTGGATGGAAGACATGATTAAAACCATACTGATCAAATAATCTTAACCATCAAAGTCATGTCAACCAAATGGATGGTTAAAATTAAAAAGCGGATAGTCCAAATTTGAAGGTAAAAACCTAATCATTAATATTGACCTTTTGGTGAAATTTTCAGTTGTCCTACATTCATGGTAGATCGGGGAAGCCAACGGTCTGGATTTCTGCACAGCTATGCCATGTTAGGGTTCGAAGAGTCACCACCATTTCTGAAATGGAGCAAAACTAACTTAGCAGTTTGCGCATTATTTTATACATTAAAGTCAATTCATTGGCCTCCGTTGTTTTTAATATTTATCTTTTGTGTGGCCCACCTAGTAAATAGATAGGCATGATCTTTTGGACGTGGATTCCAGGACTCTGTGGGGCCCACCATGAGCACAGCACCGTACAAAAACGCAGCAATCGGATGATCCTAAACATCCGTCAATCACTCTGTCTTCCATCAACGGTCTAGTTTACATCCGATCATCCACTGGATGATTTGGATCATCCCATCACCACCGTTTTTTGAAAGCAACATACTAACAGTTTCCTGCCAAAGGGAGGGTCCAGATTGATAATTTGAGTTGTAAACGTGTCTAAATACACTTAGCCCACTAAAAATAATACTTTTACAAGTGCCATTCTTTTCACGTGCCCTAGGATGCCTTGAGCATGTCTTGGGTGACCACCACCAATTTAATAAAATCAAAATAGAGAAAAACTTTGATACTCTGGCAGAGCGTGGTTGATAATACGCAAGCACTAGAAATTTGTGTACTTGGCATAAGGAAATTTTTTTTTTTAATGCTTGATGTTCTTTTTCTTTCCAGTTTGATGAGAAGATGTCCAAAAGAGGGTTTGCACAATTAGAGAGGAAGATGGAAAGGAGAAACCAAGTTCCTATACTTTAATGTTTAGAAGTAGATGAGGAGTAAGCTCTAAAAAAAAGTGATATAGGACGTAATATATGCATATTCTCTGCCTGGCTGGACCAAAAGAAGCCCAAAAGAAAGTGGCAATCGTTCATCAAATTCGAGCCTAGTCGTGCAGAGGGCATGATGTAACAAGGTTAGTCCGAAGAAATTCATTTTAAATAAGGAGAAACTGTTGTTTGAACTGTGAATAGTAAATTGGCCAAACATTTGATCCGAGTATTGTTACAGGACGCATGACCTACAGATCTTTATGTGGCGGGCCATTAGAGATCAATCGACACGCATTGTGGATTGCGTCCATCCATTTCACAAGAAAATACATGTTTTCGATTCAAAATTATAATTTTCAGAAGAAACAATTGTTTTTTAGCATTTTGATTTTTGTCTATTTTCTTATTTTTAAAGTTTTAGATTTCTGTCTTTTTTAGAGATTAATTATAATCATGCTGGGAATCCACTAATAAGGTTAATTTAGGACTTTTTATTTTTTGGCAAAACTTACTATTTTGGGTAAGTTCTACTCTACTTAAATTAGAACTTTTATTAGGGTTAGAATTTTAATATTTTGGATAATTTCGAATTGGGATATTATTTTTTTTTTGTTAGTAGTGTAATTGAGAAATCATATACATTATATATTATTCAATACAATTTTAAATTTCTCTTATTTTCTTGTGGATTCAAGGCTTTTAATGTAACGTCCTAAATTTTTACTATTTAGATTTTAAAAATTCTTGATTTCTTTTAACTATAATTAGCTTATGTTGTCACTTACTGACCATTAACACTCGATATTATCCTATACACGGGTGTTATTTGTAAAAGACTACACAATTCTAGTTAATTAACAACAGGAAGATAGAATTGTTCGACTAATCTGATTTTGGACTTGTGTAGGCTCCACGATTAGTTCACTTTAATTTGGATTAATTTATACCACGTGTACAATTTCTGAGCGCCTGCGTATGAAGTGTCTACAGGTTATAAAATTGGCTCATTCCCTACCGGGGACGGATTAGGTGTTACTCGGGTAGCACCACAGCGGGTGTTTCTCTGACCGTGGGCCTACCTTGATGTATTTTTAGTATATCCACACCGTCTATCTGTTTTTTCAGATCAATTTTTGGTATTTACACAAAATAAAAGTAGATAAAAATCTCAAGTGGACCATACCAAAGGAAACAGTGGTCATTTAACGCACACCGTTAAAAACTTCCTAAGGGTCACAGTAATTTTAATTTACCATCGAACTTGTTGATAAGGTTGCACATACTAGATGAAAGGAAAACAAAATTATTACCTTGATTAAAAACTGTTGTGGCCCACAAGAAGTTTTAATAGTCAGTTACCACTGTTTCCTATGGTTTGGTCTACTTGAGAATTAGATATACTTCATTTTTTGAACCATGCACTAAAATGATCTGGAAAAACTAATGTATGGCGTGGATATATAAAAAAAACATGAAGGTGGGACCCACGTTCAAGGAAACACTCACTTCGGTGTTACCCAGGTAACACCTGATCCTCTCCCTCCCCACGGATTCCATGCGGCCATCTACCAATGACTATGTTTGGCTCAAGTGCCTGAATTTGAACCCTGGGATTTTATGATCACCGCAATTTATGGGTGTCTATTTGTGGGGCCCACTGATGGACAGTTGTGTTAGTGGGACCGCCTGGTGTGAACACAGAAATGTGTTCCTAACATATATATATATATATATATATATATATATATATATATATATATATATATATATATATATATATATGTATTATAGAATCCGGATCATCTAATTGCCAGAAGCAGAAAATTCTTGTTTGCTGCAATTTCACTGGACCCCATAATCACACAGCATTTAATGTGGAAGCGGATTGCGTAGGGACGGTTAGCGTACTGAGTAAACTCCGTGAGGTGCATCATGATTTATGTATCTTATCCGCTCCATCCATCCATTTTATTATATAATTTTAGGGATTGAGTTCAAAATTGAGATATATTTAATGTTCAAATGGACCACACCACAGGAAACAGTTGAATTGAACGTCTATAGTTAAAAAATTCTTGGGGTCCACAAAAGTTTTGGATGAAGCTTATATTTGTGTTTTCCATTCATCTATGTTTGCATGATCTTACGGACAGGTTGGATGATAAATAAACATCGGTATAGGGCTTAGAAAGATTTCACCGATGGAAATCATTATCCCCACTTTATCCAATGGTATGATCCACTTAATCTTTGAATATGCTTCAATTTTAGGCTCAACCCCTTAAATTAGATAGAAAAACGGATGGACGGATGGATCACATACATTCAAAGTAGGCTCAACCCCTTAAATTAGATAGAAAAACGGATGGACGGATGGATCACATACATTCAAAGTAGGCCCAACTAAGTTTAATCATAAGAGCGTAGCGAGTAACTCAGCAGGCAATCCGATTTGATTTAACGTGAGACAATGTCAGTGATGATGTGGATCAATCACGGTACAGAAAAGTAGAATTTTCCTGCTTGTGGCAAGAAAACGATCCAGATTCTTTTCATGGATGTGACCTTTTGGGCCTGGCCTTGGGCTTGACTTGTATGGCCCATCAAATTTGGGCTGTGCTTGGGCTCAAGTTATTTGATCCTTACTTAGGCCCGTCCGGGCCCAACTTGATATGTACATGTCTTGGATCCTACAAACATTCCATTCTGATCCTTGATTAGGCTACTCATTGTGTAGATATATAATCATGATCAATGGCTTGGATTTTATCAGAGAATTTATGGTTCTCCGTGACTTTGAGATAATGCCTGATGGTTCAAGGAAATGGTTTTATGATGTGGGCCATGATTGGGGGTTTTGATCAGATTGTTAGAAGATGATTTTAGGTGGGGCCCTACGTGGATTTGTGTGGGCCCGTTTTTCTTGATTTGTTGTGGAGTCCACAAAGCGGCTTGTTGGATTATGTTTTTATGTTATAATTTGGTATGAAATTACCAAAATGCCTCTTCAGTTGTTTGAACTAGATTTCACCATTTCTGTTCAAAATTAGAAAGATGAGATGTTTTAATTGAACTCAAACACTGTTTTTATTGCATCCCAATGATTTTAGTGTAAAACCACCCGTTCAACTTATAATATTTGAATTTTTAAGGGAAATATTTTCCTAACGGATTTTTCCTCAATTTTTTATTCAATTATCATCTTATTCTTTATTTCAATGATCTTGATTAAGCTAGGTATTTTCCCATATACCCTTTTTAAATCTCAAGAGATTCTCTCAAATTACATACATGTCATTCATTACCTTTATAAATACCCTTGCCTTGCAATGATTTTTTTTTTTTTTTTTAATGCCTGATGTTTTTTCTCTTTCCAGTTTTATGAGAAGATGTCCGAAAGAGGGTTTGCACAATTAGAGAGGAAGATGGAAAGCAGAAGCCAAGTTCCTAAAGTTTCATGTTTAGAAGTAGATGAGGAGTAAGCTCTAAAAAAGAGTGATGTGGGATGTAGTATATGTATATTCTTTGTTTGGCTGGACCAAAAGAAGCCTAAAAGAAAGTGGTAGTAGTTCATCAAATTTGAGCCCAGTCGTGCAGAGGGCATGATGTAACAAGGTTAGCCCAAAGAAATTCATTTTAAATAAGGAAAAATTGTAGTTTGAACTGTGAATAATAAATTGGCCGAACGTTTGATCCGAGTATTGTTACAGGACGCATGACCTATCGATATTTATGTGGCGGGCCATCAGAGATCAACCGACACACATTGTGGATTGCGTCCATCCATTTCACAAGAAAATACATGTTTTCAATTCAAAATTACAATTTTCAGAAGAAACAATTGGTTTTTAGCATTTTTTATTTTTGTCTATTTTCTTATTTTTTAAGTTTTAGATTTCTGTCTTTTTTAGAGATTAATTATAATCATGCTGGGAATCCACTAATAAGGTTAATTTAGGACTTTCTATTTTTTGGCAAAACTTACTATTTCGGGTAAGTTCTACTCTACTTGAATTAGGAATTCTATTAGGGTTAGAATTTTAGTATTTTGGATAATTTCGAATTAGGATTTTATTTTTCTTTATTAGTAGTGTAATTGAGAAATCATATACATTATACATTTTTCAATACAATTTTGAATTTCTCTTATTTTCTTGTGGATTCAAGGCTTTTAATGTAACGTCCTAAATTTTTACTATTTAGATTTTAAAAATTCTTGATTTTTTTATTATAATTACCTTATGTTGTCATTTATTAACCATTAACACTCGATATTAGCCTATAGGCGGGTGTTACTTGTAAAAGACCACACAATTCCAGTTAATTAACCACAGGAAGCTAACGAATCCGACCAATTGCTTGAACATCGAGTCTAGTCTCATGATTTATCATCTGAGGCTCACATCTAGCCGACATATTACTAATTAATCAAAACAACCACAGCTAAATAAAGACCTACCAAAACCCGAGACAACTAGGGTCCGGATCTTAATTGACAAACCAAACTCACCTAGTTACTCATTTAGCCTAAGAACCAATGGTTTAGGGTTATCAGTATCGAATTGTCATTTCTGCTAATTTTAAATAGGCCACAGTAAGAACTTAGCTAATCTAAATCTAATTCATTGTGTGTAATAAATCTCGATATTCGATTCATTTCAGAAATACCACGATTTTTCGAACAAACTCTAAACCGCTCATTAGTGAACCACTAAACTCGATACTATATAAAGACATTTATCTTATCGGACTTGACGTTCATCGGTAACCATCGAACTGACTTTTAATCATACACGTAGATCGACACATCCAAATAGCGGGCTGATTGTTTCTATATGTAAATCATCACTATGGTCAACTATCCAACAACATATATATTGACCCGTACGCTCTATAGTGGACCTTAAATGTTAAAAACAACATCTCATTGGGTTATAATAATTACCTAGGCTTTATGATCATTTGCATCACATCTGGCACTACAAATACCTTACTATTTCACACCCCCTCTCCCCATATGATTTTTCCTAAGAAAATGAAGAAGAGAAGAAGAGAGAAATGGTGGCCCCGGTGCTGGATCATCATCGTCCAATCCCCGTGCTTATTGGATCTTGTAAGATTTTACCTCTACACTCATTTTCACGTCTTCCTCGATTGAAATCCAATGATTTCGTGTTAGATGTTTCATCCTTTGCTAGGTAAGAGGTTCCTTAATTGTCTTTCTATCTCTTTCTTTCGGTTCCTTCATTTTGAGCCATCAGAATTAGAAACCCCTTTCATTTCTGTCATTTCTCACAAACCCTATGTGTTAGAGATTTGGATCTCAATTATTGATTGGGGTGGTCCATGCTCTTTTGAGAGCCATAATCGAGCTCGGCTCTGTTAGGGTTTTGGGTGTGCATCAATTCTGAGCCCCGATTCATCGAACTAAGTTGATAGATTGTTCCAATCAAGTTAGTGAAGCCATAATCCGTTATTTAACGTTTAATTAAGATTAAATCTCCTTCATTAATAATAGTCTTATGCTTTAATTTAGATATAGAGTATTTTGCCCATATTTCCAATGTTAGGATCGTGCCTAAGTCAAGGATTTCAATTTTAATATTAAGATCTACCATTAAGCTTCTACCTTACATTTTAAAATAATTAAATATGTTTGTTTACTATTACTTGATAACATGCTCGATGAAGTGGATGAATGACAAAAAACTCTTAATATTAGAACTATTCGATGTCGAATGCTATGAAATGTTAATATGATTGAATTGTGTTAATGTAAATTAAATTGCACTGAATTGTACATGTGTTCAATTAGTATACCATGGTATGGTATCGAATTTTCTTGTGATCATGTTTATGTAATGGATAAATTCGAATTATTTTTTATACATAGAGCTTTGTAAATTATTTAAATATGTGGATAGCCCACTTTAGGGAGGTTATATTAGACTTTTACGGCTGATCGAAGTTGAACACGGACGATTGACAGTAGTTGGAACTGCACGGGATGCTCTGAACCCAACGCTGGTTTGTTTGGGGTCTTCTGTAGTCAATCGCATCAGTCTAATGCAGGGTCGATCATCTTATGCTTGATGATTGTATAACATTCCGATAGAATCTGGGATACCATAATTACCATTGATTAAGTATACTCATAACCGTTAGTATGTTATGATCTCAAAGACTCATAAGCTGAGCATAGTTGTATGGGACGCCATGTTCGAGCTGTTGGGCTATACTGGAGTGACAAGTTATTTTCTCTATATTGATTTAGTTTTGAATGACAAGCTCGCACCTCTGAATTGATTGTTTATACTTGGTGTGGTCACAACCCGTACCGTGTTAATGCCTTAATTTGAATCAAGGGACATTGTCGAGGAGTCGCCACGTGCCGCAATGAGTCACGTAATCTAGATAATGACTCATAATATAACGGTGGTATCCTAGTTTCGCCAACCTGTTATATAAATTGAGACTAATAATCACTTGGCTAATCATGCATATCCTATGATAAGTTGCAATTTTGCGTTAATGTTGGTTGTAAGAAAGTGTTAACATTTGCGAAATAGGCATTGAAGTCGCTTGTGAGCGAGTGTTGGATTGTATGAAGTTGCATCATTTCATCATAGCATTAATATACTTACTAACTAAATTAGAAAATTATTTGTTTATTACGCCATCATTACTTGCGTTTGATTATATTAATAAAATCTGTAACTTAGTATCTGTACGTTAAAGGTAACATACTTAAGTGTATTACATGTATGAATATGTATTTATTGTGAACATATTATTTATTAAAATATCCCAAATAACAATATTGAGGATATTTCTTCACTATGTTAGCATTTAACGCTTCTTATTTGACATATCCAGATAACTTAAGAATATGATCAATCGATGGTGCGTTCGGGGCCACCCAATAGATCTTTAACTTTTTCTTGCTTGGTAGTTATTCTTCTATTCTTATTATAATTATTTTGATTCGGATAATTCTCATATGGGTAGTCACCAATTTTGAAATTGTAACTTTTGGGTGTTAGTCCTATATTTCTGGATTTTGCTATCTCTATGTCATTTTGGTTTAGCTTAGTTGAAATGCGTTGATTCGATTATTTATGTATGAAATGAATATGAATCTAAATGATGACACATGTGTATTTTATTAAGTTAACACTCAGAAACTTGAGATCGGAGTCTATGTACTCGGGTGTCGATTTTTTGGGCGTTACATTTACCACTTGAGGAAGATAGTGATCTTCTTCTTCATTTTTTCATGCTCTTCCCCGCGTCAGTTAGTATCAGAGCGAGGCTATTCCTCCGTTCGTTGGCATATAACAATGGTATAGGCACCAATTCCATGTACAGTACTCTAGAGAACAATCCTACTACAACAAAGACATTTAGAGCTTTCTGGTGGAGCTATACAAGGACTGACGGCTGTAATTGACTATTTGACGAAAGCATTAGAACAAACCTGAAATTGCGTGGATTGTCTACCACGACACGCGAAAGCTTAACAAAGCTTAGAATTACGAATAAGTCTTAGAGGAGTGAATATGATCACTTAAAAATTATATATCAATTAAAAGTAATTAATACTTAGGCTTTCATGCCAAGTGGGTCTAGCTGTATAAACTACAAGATATGCAATGTTATAAGCAAATAGTTTATATGGTGAGATGTGAAAATATCAATTATACGTACTCTAACTTTAAGTGCCTAATATACAATATATTTCATGCGTTCATATACTCAAATAATTCACGAGCATAAATAGAGTTGCAACCAAATAAACAATTGCAAACACAATGATATATAGCGGTTTGGCTACTTGCTTACTTCACTCTGGGCGAATACACTCTCCTCAAGTGTGTCGGATTTCACTATCTCAAAGGTTTTCAATAGGTTCGTGACGCCCTAAACTCAGTGAATGGGCACACATAATTTACCAAAATAAGCTGGTAAAATAGATGGATGGTGTGGATAATGCAAGGAAAGATGTGATGAGGAAGATCACCGTCTACTTCAAGCGTTAAAAACCTTAAATCCACAAAGTTATTCTAGAATCCACGAAAAAAAATAGGAAATTCAAAATTTTATTAATCAATAATGTTCAAACTTTCGATTACATCACTTTTAAAGAAAAGCAAAGCCATAAATAAGAGTCCTAATTTGACTAAACTAAAATTTACCCGAAATGATAAATTTTACTAAAAATAGAAAGTCTTAATTTAATCATGCCGAATGATTCCTGGCATGTTTAGAAATAAATCCTAAGAAGAATGCATATACTAAAACTCTACGACGAATGAGATACATCCAAACTAAAACTTACCGTTTTTAGTATTTATTTTTTTTTCCTAAAACTGTGAATTTGAATTGGAAGGAAGTGTTTTCTCACGAAACAGAGTGAGATCACCCACTTTTGTATGTTAATTGACCTTGAATGGCCTATTACAGTAAAAAACCATAAGTCATGCATTCCGGAACAATACCTTAATCAAAACATATGGCCCATTTATTGTTTGCATTTCAAATGGTCATTTTTGCCTATCCGGAAGGAATTTCTTCAATCCAGATGCAGATATGGCCCAGTTACACCATGCCCTATGTAAAATTGGGCCTAGATATGACTGCTTCCATTTGGGCTTCTTTCAGTTCCTATTGTGCCAACAATAGGTTTATGACCCACTTTACAACAATGGCTGAGACAATACATCATGGTGGGACCTACAAATTTTACTAACGCAAGCCTAATCGATACAATTTCGATTCGCAAGGCATGATTACCCCTTATTTTTCCTCTCTTCCAAATGATTATGAGAAGTCATCGTTGTTGATTCACCATTATTTATCATGAAAATTGAAAAAATAAACAAGTTTTAAAAGTATTGTAGCGGTATGAGGGTGTAATGAGAGTGAGTGGAGAAGTTATCCTCTCACAAGTAATAATTCACTGTTAGTCAATCAAACAACCATTGATGCAATGGTGGTTTTAAATACTCCATTCGTATCTTCTGGCCTTGTTACATTCTCTGGTAAATGTCAACATCCTCTTCTTAAAAGGATAATATGTTATATCTAATTATGAGGGCTCTCATAGTGTTATCAGGAGCAAGAAATGATTTAAAACTCAAGATTCCTATTATCATCCCAAGGTCGAGATCCTTATGACTAAAAAAAGTTAGGATTTTAAAGTAATGCCGATACCTTTTCCCATCAATTCTCCAAGTTTTTTATCGAACTGTAAGTTTATTCATGCAAGTTCTCTGGCATATAATACTCGTGAGTTATCACAAATGTGTTGAAGTTGAGAACATGCACCCAAGTGGTAAGTGTTACACATAAAGGATTGAAGTCCTATTAAGGTTTTTGTGCCTAGTCTTTTGTTGTGGAAGAAACCAGGGAAAATATATGATATCACATTATAGTTAAAAGAAATCTCTACACAAAACTCCATTTTAAATATGTCTAAGGATCTTTAGGAAGTCTTTACTAAGGTTTTGAATGTGTCTCATGTACCCAACGAAGTAACACCCTCGATGATTACATGCATGATTGAGCAGTTGCTACTATCCCGTGACATTGTTTGTAAGACCCATATCCTAGTTCGTACCGTTCCGTAGACTCCCATGATCCTTCGCGTCGAATTTCGGCAACCTGCTACCGATAATCGATGTTTGCACATGACCCTAAGTTATATCCTATAGAATTGAGTCGGTTTAATCCGAGACTTATACCATTGCGACCACACCGTCGCCGTAGTTCCGGTGCCGCGTCTTGTGCACCAATCTGATACCCTGACAAGGAGGTGTGGGTCGGCGTTTATTTTAAAAAAAACGCCGCGCGTTTGCAATCCCAAGAAAATCTCTACAATATGTCAAATCAATCCCATCAATCACCTCATGTCAAGTACAATAGCACCCATGCTTTCTTTCTCCACAAGTTAAGCAACCACCAATGTCAATCAATCCATCACCTCACCCATCACTCACATCCATCACCCATCTCCCATCACTTCTCTCCTTACATCCTCTCTCTCTCTCTCTCTTTCTCTACACAATTTCCAAGCAACCAAAGAGAGAAAAAAAGTGGATGTCCAAGCCATCCCAAGTGAAAAAAAAAAAGTGATTTTACTGGCCCACCTTTCCATCCCAAAAATCTATCAAAGTGAAGTACAAGGAGATCGGCTTTCCAACGGACCAAGAAGATCGATGGTGGGTGCTTCTATAGGCTAGATCTTTCATGTTCTTATGATGGGCCAAGTGAGGCCTACCGATCAATGGTATGGATCTCACTTTAGACCCTAGGTGTGGCCGATGGCCCACCTTAATGCTCATGATTATTCCATGATGGGGCCATTCTCCATGGACCCCATCATGATATTTATTTTCCTTGCATGAAAAGAGGTCATCTAGACCATCCATTTTGGGTGGAGAAGAGATCTTCACCATTGATCCTTGATTTGGTAGGCCCACATGTATTGGGACCCACTTGATGTATGATTGATTTCAAGGGAGGGCCCATAGTGACGGGGTCCCTCCATCACACGCGTCCCACTCTCTCTCTCTCTCTCTCTCTCTCTCTCTCTCTCTCTCTCTTTCATTTATTAATTATTATTTTTAATTTTATGTGTGATGGGGTGGCTGTGTGGTCCACCCAGATGGACCCCACCATGAAGCATGTGTTTTAGCCACGCCATCTAGTAAGTGGGGCCCGCCTTAAAATGTGTTTATGCATACCGTCCAGCGTCCAAGGACGCTGGACGTGGCTGGACAAAAAGTGTGCGCTATCGGTGGGGTGTATTACAGCAGCAGAAAAATAAAAATATAAGCTTACTTCAAAGCATTGAGGTGGCCACTCATGCAAGCCCCACCTTGATGTATGTATTCAATCCACCCTGTCCATTCTATTTGCCAACTCATTTTAGGTGTTGAGCCGAAAAATGAAACTGATCCAACTTTCTGGTGGGCCACACCTTTAAAAATAGTGATTTTCACCATCGAAACTCACCTTAATCTTTCTACATGCTGAAAAATACTCAATATTGGGCTTGATGGATAGATTATGGACTGTAGAATCCATTGGCTGGGGTGGATTCACTTGAATTGGACCCCACATATGAAAAACCCCTGAAAAACAGTTTTTTCAAAAAAAAATATAAGTAACAACGAGGCGCAGACAGCGCCAGTGCTGGCGGGCGGGCGGGCGGACGACAGGGACCCACGGTCCCAGCCGTGGGCCCCACCATGATTTTTTTTATACCCACTCCGTCCATTCTGTAGGCCCCTTAGGGCTGTGGGCCATCCCCAAAAATCAACCCTATCTAATGCTTAAGTGGCCCACATCATAAGAAACAGTGGGGTTGAACTGTCTGCCATTGAAACCCATTTTTGGGTCCACAGAAGTTTTGGATTAAGATAAAATTTGTTTTCCTATTTAGTCAGGGTCCGTGTGACCTTATTAACGGGATGGATTGCATATAAACATTACGGTGGGCCCCACGTGGGACCCACTTACAAGTGGATTGGCTGACGCGCACACACAACAGCGTAACAGCTGCTGTGTTAACATCCCCTGGCCTCCCAAGCCATGTGGGCCCCATGCACAAGGTATGTGCTATATCTATGCCATCCATCCTGATGGGACCCACCATGATGCATATGTTGCATCCAAACCGTCTATCCATTTTAAAAGATCATTTTATGGCATGAGTTAAGAATGAGGCAGATCTAAGTTCAAGTGGACCCCACTATTTAAGGTAGTGGAAAATGAAGTCCACTGTTCAAAATTTCTAAGGGCCACAGGAGTTTCCTATTAAGCTGATAGTTGTTTCCACTTTATCTATCACTATGTTAATGTATGAACAGGTGGGATGGGAAACATATGTTATGGTGGGCCTTAAGAATTTTAATGGTGGAAATCATTATCACCACTTATATTTAGTGTGGCCCATTTGATATACATGGGGCCCAATTGGTGTGGTCCATTTGAGATACATAAGGCCCATGTGATTAGGCCCATTTTGATGTATTCTAGCTAAGGCCTATGCGTTATGGCCCATTGTAAAGTACATAGGCCCGTTAGTGAGGCCCATTAATGCAGCTCATTTGATATATGTAAGGCCCATGTTACAAGGCCCATTGTGATGTATTCAAAGGCCAATGGGATATGGCCCATTACAATGTACATAAGGCCCATTGATGCGGCCCACTCGATTTATATAAGGCCCATATAAGGCGGCCCATTTGATGTATCTAAGGCTTACGGGTCAAAGCCGAATGAGACGTATATAGGTCCATTATAATGTGTGATTCCTCATGGTTTATGTAATAGTATTTGTGGCAGGCCATGCCTTGGGAGCAATGTTGGTTTGACGTCCATATTGTAAGAATAATGTTGGTTAAATGTCCGCATTATAACTCTTTTAGGGCCCATTGGTAGGCCCATACTTGTTGATGGTTCACCACTTTGTAACATGCTTAGTATAGCTCCATGATTCATGCACATACGCATCATATGTATGCTTGATATGAAGAATGTTTGATCATAGCATAAGCCGTTGGGCTGAGTCATTTATGGGACTCCTTATGAGACGAGTGCCTCCACATGAGTGCGTGGTACGCGCAGGATTGCTGCATGATTTGACGATGTGACTCATGCATTCCGCATATGTGTGACTTGATCACTGCACGCTCTAGTGACATCAGGGTCGTGGCCTCCACAGGCACATTGTGGATGGTCGCATCGGATACCAAAAATATTAGTTTTAGCATTGTGGGCACTTAGGATGTCCTTGGGTGAAAATTTCAAAACCTTTTTGTACCAAGAGATGCTCAAACGTCTAGACCGAGTGGATGCACGAGCGTCCGAGTACCGAACACCAGTAGGCCGCGTCTCCCACTGTGTTGTGGTCGGTTGGAAGGGGGTGTGACCGTATCTGTCCGAGTGAGGGGGTTATAAGCTAGGCTAAGTTTAACCAGCTAGCAAATGAGTCCGCTATCGACGAGCCGGGTAGGTATTGGCAGACTACTGGTCAAGCGGATAGTGTGGTCTCTTCCACTTGCTTGACTATGCAACTAGGGAGGAGGCAGTCAGTGTGAGGTGTATTAGACCTTGGTGATATCTAGAGAGGAACTGTACTGATATGTGTACTTAATGAGGACTGGCATGCTTGCTTTGTATCTCGCATATGACATTTGGCTACATAGGTCTCGCATTGCATGGCCTTGGTATGGCCGATAGCATTCATGCCTTACATCATATAGCTTTGGTACAACTGATAGCATTCATGGACTTACCGCATATTTCCGCATTACTCTAATATTGTACACTTAGCACTTGCCCTGCACACACACTTACACCACCCTCTAAGCTTTTATAAACTTAGGCACGACCGTTACGTGCAGATATCGTTGGACAGCAGCAGCGTTGAGGCAGGAGCGTGCATCTGATCATTTTGGAGCTTTTTGATCACCTTGTATTTCCCTTCCCGCTTTGTACTTAAAGTTTTTGATATGGTGGATATATGGTGATGTTGTTTTGTGACTTGGTTATGCTTATGGTTATGCTCCATTATATAAAAAAATCATACCGAAAATCCTCCTTGTAGGATTCCAGTATCGAAATCTGGCATGTGAGTGTCGGGATCCGAGAATGGAGCACTACGGAGGCTGTCGGCGCAGGATTTGGCGATCGAAAATTTTATGAGCCCATTTTTCGAGTTTGGGGCGTGACATTATTTTTTCTGATCCTAAGTTATTTAAAGAGGGTAAGGACCATTTCAAGTCTTTAAATGTGTTTATATGCCATGGGTAGAGCTGGGCATCAGACCGAGTCGAATCGGATTGGGTCCAACTCGATTCGGTCCGAAATCTACATGGGTTGACCCGAACTCGATCCAATCGGGGATCAATTCCGGGACATCTGACTCAAACCTATCCGATGCACGGTATAGCCTGACCCGAACTGAGTCCAACTCGGTCAGAGAAACCGAGTCGGATCGAGTTGGGTAGGGTTCGAATCGAGTTAGTTCTGTAGGTCAAATTATGAGGTATGTGTTATATCCAAACCACCCATCCATTTGGGGAGCTCGTCTTAAGGCTTGAGCTGAAAAATCAGACAGATCTAAAGATCAGTTGAACCACACTGCAAAAAATAGTTGGGGATTTAACGTTTACCATTAAAACCTTTTTTGAGATCACATAAGTTTCGGAACAATGTGAAATTTGTTTTTCCTATTCACCCATGTATTTTTAGCCTTATTAACAGATTAGATGGAAAATAAACGTTATGGTGGGGCCCCTGTAACTTTGATCTCATTTGAGTCGTTCGTACAACTCGGAGCTCGAGGCGTATCGGGGCTTGTCTTTGCACGACACCTATTTACACCAGCTATATCGCTGGCGTGTCTCATAAGAAATCGGGTTAATTGCCACCTGCCTTTCTACCAAGAGGTCCTTTGGGCCATCCATCTCATTTCTCCGAATATAACTCTACCCCAACTCCAAAATCCTACACGTGCCCACCTATACACAAAGGCTTGAATACATTGTTGAGATCTAAGCTGTGAAAAGATGGGGCCCACTTTGAAGATTACCTGTGTCCGTAATCGTTGTCATCTAGTTACTAAGGGACTACATATGCACATTGGATATGGAGATAGCGCAGCCTTTAGCCGTTCATTTCTTACAAACACGTGTGGCCAATCATATAAGTGACCAACATCATTTCTTAGTGGAGCTTATCTACACAATGGGCCTATACATTGCACGGCTTGGATAATCCCCATCCTCACAAGAAAGTACGAACGGGTATGAAGGCACGCTTGTGCGCTTCGGAAACACAGTAACGTGATGCAAACGCAACCCCACCAAGTAGTGATCACATGCATATTGCATGTGAACGTGCACATACAGCCCCATCTTTTCCTGTAGGATGTGTGTTATTTTTAGAAAATCTGATCCGTTGTAAAGATGAGCCACACCTTGATGATCATCTAACAGAAAAATCAGGCCTACAAAACGTTAAGATAGGGCACACCTAGACCCAAAACATCAGCCGCCCATTGGCCATGACACCATAAGCCACCCGAATCAGAAGATCAGTCGAATTTCAACCCCCTGATGATCTCCATGGACCCACTTTTACGGCTAGATGGTTTACAAAAAATCAGACATCGGCAGAAAAGAAGTGACTGCATGTGAAAGTTTACGGACGATGCAGATGTCAAGAGTTTCTAGTCCTAGCCTCGTTTGAGTTGCCGTAGTATGGCCTGAACAGTGTGTTACTCAGTACGCTCTTATCATACTAAGTAAAATAAAAAATATTTAAAAATATATATACTTAATAATAGATCCGGATCGGATCGGTCCGGATTGACTACGATCCGAACTTGATCCGATGAATGATCGGATCTGACTGGCCCTACTCAAACCGCACTAATCCAGGCCTTCAGTTCGGTTCAGATCAGGTCGGATCCAACAGATCGGGTTAGAAATGCCCAGCTCTAGCCATGGAAAGTACTGAACTCATAAGGTTGTCATTGACAATGTCATTAAAAAAAAATTTTAAGAGAAAATAATAATTGAAATGTGATATATATATATATATATATTGTTCGGGGACCGTGGAAGCACACAAATATAAATCAAGTGGAGTAATCCAATCACACCAAGCAAGCACAACGCAAACATAGCGGATTTAACATGAAAAAACCCTTGCAGGAAAAAACCATGACGCAAAGTGACAGTAAGCACTATGAAAGCAGAAAATTACAAGAGACGGAGAGAATACACGATTCGAACAAGCCTCGCATCTCCTTTGTAAGCTCTTGAAACCTTATGAATGAATTAAAAAGCCTTAGATATCTTCAAATCCCGATTACACCCAAATATACAGCCTTTGGAAGAATCTCAATTAGATTTGGAAACAAATCTCACAAATTCGCAACTCTGTGAAAATCTGCACAAAACCGTTTGACGACATCGAACACACTTCGATGACATCAAAACTTAACCTTCAATGACATTGAAGCCACTTTAATAGCATCAAACTAATACAAAAACGTTCCAACGACCAAATTTGAAAATTGAATTTTCTCGATTGCATCGTACCATCGTCGATGGCATCGAATTTGATCTTGGATGTCACCGAACCCTCTTTGAAGTTATCAAAAACATACGCAATATGTCCAGCAACCAACTGATGAAAATCCAAAGAATCTTGATGGCATCGAAGCTTGATCGATGACATCGACAAACTGTTAAATTACAAATTTAAAACTATCAAAACACACACACACACACACATATATATATATATATATATATATATATATATATATATATATATATATATATATATATATCATTTAGTATAGTTATGAATTTATATAGCAGGAATGACCTTAAAAAATTACAATAAAATCAAATATATCTTAAAATAATTGCAACCTCATCAAATTTTGACTAGAATAAAAATAAAAATGAATATATTAAAATCATATCCTTTCTAATACAATGGATCCGCCCTAAAAAGATCTGAAAAAATTTATGGATGTAGTGGATATACAACAAATGCATCAAGGTGGCCCCCACGGTCAGGGACTTAACCCACCATGCTTCTACCCCCGACCCACCTAATCCGCTCACGTTGTGAACGTGTAGAGGCCTTCATGGGTTCGTCCAAGCATGCGTGAGGGATTAAAAGAATATCAGTTACGAGGAGCTTTCAAGTCCCCACAAGTCACTTCCACCTCCATGAACCAAATCGGCTTAATTCCACTCACCAACCTATCTTCTTCACACTTAATTAAAAGCCACATGTCACTTCCATCTCCATGGACCAAAAAGTTACGTCCATTGAATAGCATACCGCCAATATGTCATATGTACACGACATCCCAGCCGCCGAGAAGGTGGGCCAGCCTCTAAGATTATTTAACCGGAAGAAATCAGGCCGATCCATTAATCCATCGAGACACACTTCATATCAACATTAGACGGCCAAGAGATGATGGATCAACTTTATTTTTTGTACACAGTGATCTTCAAGGTGGTGCTGATCTTTTAACGGCTTAGATGTCGTGTACGCCTGAAATGTATCTTTCTCGTGGACCGGAGTAACCTACAATACCTTAGTGCCGTAGCACGAAAAACACCAAGCTCTTTGAGGCCAACCATGTTACATATATGATATCCACTCCGTCCATCAGGTTCTAACCCTTGTTTTAACCGTATAAAAAATCATCCTGATAAAAAATATTAGATGGGCCACATCAACGGGAACAATGTAGAATTGCCCCTAAAACCTCTGTCCGTGCATTGTGGCCCACCTGGTTTTTAGATTAATGATATTTATATCTTACCTCATCTTGATGATTCATACCTGATGAACAGTTTAGATGAAAGACACAAACCATGGTGGCCCCACACAAACATATGATGGGGTCCCATCTCCAGAGTTCCTTGTGGTGGGGCTCACCTGAGTTGTGTATGTGGCTGATTTTAGCCGCAAATCCTAGCATAAGAGGTGTGCACCTGATGTACGGACTGGATTCCACATGCACAACATGCTGGGCCCAAAAAGCTTCGGTGTTTAACCAGATGCTTACAAGAGATGTTGGATATCATAGGAATCATGTCCCTTTCCGGTCCATTGACATGGATGGGAGCAGTTCTCACATACTCCAATTTCTCGTATACCTGGCATACATATCTGAATCCGAACCGTCCAGTACGTGGCTTTGTCCAAAGGGAGTTATTTTATATACTCCCGGAATGTGACGCTTCATAAGCATGTACTAAGAAATTGTACACGTGGCATATATTAAATCCAATTAAAATAACCATACTGTGGGACCGGGGTCGTTAATGCACTGTCCCAAATTGTTTAAACAATCCTAGCCTATGATTTTGGACGCTTTTTCATGGAAACATGGCCAATAGATACTTTGCATTTTCAATTGTCCAATAAATGTCTATCAATCCAACAACCAGATAATCAAATAAGCTTAATCCTCTGTTTATAGTACATCCGAACTTGGGGCCAATGCTTTGGACGGTTTAGCTTGAAATACTTACATTCCATGTATGGAATTGACCTATTGTTGGCCAAGTAATTTTATATATTTAGGCATGTCTTCACATAGTTTTAGATGATATGGCCCACCTAAGTTCTAGGTAGGACTGATTTTTGGAATATTCCATAACTTAAATAAAACCTATCAAATGCACAGTGTATATGTTTGACACACATCACCTCGACCTTATGAGAAGTTCTCACGGGATCCCCTACGCCTACTCCACATATGGAGGGACAAGAGAGGTATTATATGGCTCTAAGTTATAGTCCACCTCATATAGGTGGTCCAACTGATTCCATGATCAATAATATTATCAACATGAGTCACATGGCAAAAATGTTAGAGCCCACATACCTCAACCTCATGAGAAGTTCCTTACACACCTCGATTTCAACAGAAGTTTTGCCCTCACACACAAATATAGAAAGGCACACACAGAGATATTATATGGCTTTAAGTTATAGTCCACCTTGTGCGGGTGGGCCCATTGGTTACATTAACAATAATATCATCAACATTAGTTAACATGGCAAAAATAATAATAAATAAATAAATAAAGATAAGCCTCCAAATGAAAAAGAAATGTCTGTGACAAATTAACTCCTTACATCGGTTTTAAAAGGCTACAATTGGACTGAAATATAAAAACCAAGCGGATCCAAAACTCAGCTAATGCCAAACCACACAAAACAGTCACGATGGAACGTACGGGTTTACAGAAGTTTTGCTCTGGGTGATATTTGTTTCTAAAGTTTATCTGAATGATAACAACCATATGAACGGTTTGGATGGCATATAGATATCATGGTCAGCTCCAGGAAGGTTTCGATTATGGAAATTTTGGTTCCCGCGGTTTCGTGTGGTATGGCCCACCTGAGTTTTAGATCCTCCTGATTTTTAGTCTCTAATACTAATGTGGTCTTTTAAAACAGATGGATGGAGTGGATTTGTCACTGACATCTCTGTGAGCCCCACACAAGGCGACAGGCATTCCGCTCCCGAAAAAGAGACGGACGGTGTTGTGGCCCACTAAAAGAGTGCTTGCGATGGGGAGCGAATTAGGTGAGACCCCGACCTCACCCAAGGCGATGCCCTGGCAAGAGCCAAATTGTATGTGATCGACGACTCAGGGCGTCTCTGACTGTGGACCCAAGTTGATATATGTGTCTTACATCCATGCTGTCGATCTTTTTCGCAGCTCATTTTAGGGTAGGAAAATAAAAATGAAGCAGATCGAAATCTCAGATGGACCACACCACATGAAACAGTGGTGGGTGATCATTAAAAACTTCTTGTGAGCCACAAAAATTTTGGATCAATTTGATATTTGCGCGGTCCTTCGTCCATATCTTTTTTTAATCTTATCAACGGGTTGGATGGCAAAAAAACAAAACTCTCCGGTTCATCCCAAGACGCTGTTAGTGTTGGGTATTCAATCATCACTGTTTCCGGTGGCCTGGTCCACCTAAAAAAAAAAATCCGGGGATATGCCGGGCCTGCCAAACAAACCCAGTGAGCTTGTCCCGCGGTATAAGCAATCCAAGGATCTTAAATCCATCCCATCCTTCCTAGTCCCATGCGATTCGCGCGGCCAAATAGGGGGAACGGATTGGCTACTCCCCCGGACACCAGCCCCGTGGCTGGTGGTGGGTGATCTGTGGGCCCCACCATGACGTATGTATTTCATCCATTCTGTTCATTCATATTTAAAGATGATTTTAGGGTTTCATCCAAAAAATAAGGAGATACAAATCTCAGGTGGACCACACCACAGGAAAACAATAGTGATTGGATATCCATCATTTAAATCCTACTATGGACCAATATACTGTTTATTTGACATCCAATCTGTTGATTAGGTCAGAAAGACCCAGATGAAGGGAAAAAACAAAGATCAGCTTGATCCAATACTTTATGGGCCTAAAAAGTTTTTAATGGTCTACGTTCATTCAACACCGTTTCCTATAATGTGGTCTACTCGAGATTCAGATATACTCATTTTTTGTGTAATGCAATAAAATTATCTAGAAAAATAGATGGACGGCATCGATGAAACACGTACATCATGGTGAGGCCCACAGAGCACCGACCATCAGCCATTGGCTGGTGGCAGGGGGAGTAGCCAATCCGTTTCCCCAAACAGGCTCTAAGATGAGCTGTCAAAACGAATGAGCGGCTGGATGTCTGGTGCATACGTGACGGGTGGGGCTCACAGGGATCCACGGAAGCCGTGCCGGACGCGAGTTTCCTACGACACGTGTTACTCGTACACAGTGCAAAAAAACAGTGTGGGGCCCACCATGATGTCCATGCCTTCCGGGGTCCACCGTGATGTGTATACACCATCAAACCCGTTTTTCCCAGGACGAAGGGAAAGCACAAATATCAGTATATCACCCATGATCCAAAACTTCTGTTGGCTTCCAGAAGGTTCCAACGGTGACCCTCCAAATCCCAGTGTCTAGCATGGTGTGGCCCAATTGAGTTCTGAATCTAGCTGGTTTTTCTGTCCACGTCCTAATCTGAGCTGACACAACGGATGGAAGGAGTGGATTTCAGAGAGACATCATGGTGGACCCCACAGCTTTACGATGCAGGAAAATTCGCGATGGACAATTGAGGACTGCGGACTATCAGTTTGGGTGGTCCGACCGACCACCTAGAAAGGACGATGTGGACGAGGAATGACCAAGACTCAAGAGCGATGGATTAGACCCGGTTTCAGATCCGTAAAACGGGTGACATACTACTGTACAAGATCTCGATCTAGATTTGGATGGTATATGACGTCAGCAAGTTCTGCTGTACCACATTGGCAGGTGCATTGAAAGTTCTGTGGGGCCATCATGAGTTAGGTGCTATATCCAAGCCGTCCATACATTTTTAGAGATCGTCTTACAGCTTGAGACGAAAAATAAGACAGATCTAACAATCAACTGGACCACACTGCAAAAAGCAGTGGAGGATTGAACTTCTACAATTGAAACCCATTTGAGGGTCACAGAAGTTTTAGATCAATATGAAATTTATTTTTCCTCTTCATCCAGGTGTTTGTGACATTATGAACAGATTGGACGGAAAATAAACGTTATGGAGGGCCTTACGAATTTTTTAACGGTGAAAATCATTATCCGCTGCTATTTTTGGTGTGGTCCAGCTGATCTTTGGATATGATTCATATTTTTGGTATGATGCTCTAAAATGATCTCGAAAAATGGATGAACGGTGTGGATATAATAAATACATCATCGTGGGGCCATGTAACTTTGATCTCCTTTGAACCGTTCGTACAACTCGGAGCTCGAGGAGCGTCAGTGCTCGTCTTCGCACGACACGTACCTACACCAGGTGTGGACGCGGTTTGCGTACCACCCTCGCCCGTCCGTAGCTCCGAACGGGCAGTTCTGTGGGCAGGCCCACCGTGATGTATCTGTACATCCAAACCGTCTATCCCTTTTCTCAGATTATCTTAACATATAAACACAAAAATGAGCAGATCCAACGATCGAATGGACCACACCAAAGATGACTCTTGCATTTAATGCAACTGACATTTAATGCTTTGTGCATTTTAATGCAACCAAGCTTATTATTTGTTGTGGTCCACTTAGCGTTGGATATGCCGTATTTTTGTGCTCATGACTTAAAATAATCTGAGAAAAAGGATTGACGGTTTGGATGTACAGATGCATAACGGTGGGCCTGCCCGTTTGGAGCTAGGGACGGGCGGGCGTAGTACGCAATCCGCGTCGACCAGGTATATAACTGGTGTGTGGTACACCAGCCAATCCGCTTCCCTAGATATGGGCGTAGATCACTCAACGCGCACTATAAACCTAGTGGCCACTTGCGAGGGTACTTACGATACAACTCTCCTCACACGTGCCAAATGAAGAAATTGATCATGGCCTCAGCTCAAGTAGATCACCTTGGTCCTTACATGGCCACACAATCTATACAGTGGAAAGGACGACACGTGTTTAAAAAATACGTTCTCCCCCTCATCGAGACAATATACCCATATATGATTTTTCTTCCTAATTTTTTATTCACAAAACATAAATATTTAGGCCCACCAGATGAATGGATCAGATCATACACTCTCTAACGAATTAGCATGTACTTGGAGACGTGTAAAGAATCTTACACGCGCGAGTAGGATGCTTAAGATCCCGTGAATGGGTTACCGTACGCAGTCTTGTGTTGTCAAATCAACTCTGATATTTTTTCAAAAAGTATAAAGAAATAATAACGTCTCTTTTCTCCACTAAAAATCAAATCCCACCGTTTATTCGCGTTCATGTGCAAGTTTCTCGCTGAGATAGAAACGTGTTACGTAGCGCGCAGAACACCCAAGATCTTTCCATAAAATCATATGTATATATGAAATCCATTCCGTCCATCAGGTGAGAAAGATTTTTTCAACCGTACGTACAAAAATATCAGCCCATAAAGTCTCACATAGGGCATATAAATGAGAATAATGTAAAATTGCTCCTAAGACGTCTATATTCATGTGATGTTATTAGTCAAACCTTATGGTCCGGTTTTACGAAGGATACACACCATGGCGTGCCCACGCTCAAACGCATGGTTGACATCCATCCTAACGTTTCCCTGTGGTGTGACCCAAATGAGTTTTGGGTCTCTCTGATTTTTTTCTACGGAGCATAGAATGGAGGATAGAACATAATGGACGGATTGGATTTTATTCATATAATCTGGTGGACCCAATAGAGTTGAGTGTTTTACGCGCCGCGTAAAAACAGGCGTTCTAGTCTTCTAGACAAGTCGGGTCCCTCTCCATCCTCGTCACGTGTTCCTTTTCTCGGGAAGTGAACTCGCTCGAGTACATCTCGGTGAGCTCGCCAAGTACATGAACTCGAGGCAAATGTGTGAAAGATCTTAGCCGCTCGCCTGGCAGTTCTCATCTCTTGACCGTTCATATCGTTGCACAAGTATGGCCTACTTAATGAAAGTATTTGCTACTTTATAACACGCGTGGCATTGTATATATATATGATCTTTATTTAACGGTCCCGATCTCATCCATATTCGTCTCTTCTCCACTCGTGTAAGGCGAGTATACTTGCATTATGTAATTTCGATTTGCAGTCATACCGCTTCTCTTCTCTACTTCTCGGCTTTTCTCGTCAACTTACCATCTCGACGGAACTAACACGCTCTTGGGAGATTTGAAAGTCAAACGTTTAACGAGCGAAAATAAGAAAAGATTAAATGAAGCTAATATTACTATATTAGTTAATTTCTTCTTTTTTTAGTTGGTTGGGCCGTCGCTGATTACGCCGGGAAAACAGGTGACCGTTGTGTAGTGGTGGCTCTTTGCCGTTGCTGCGGCGGCAGCCAAAAAAGGGAGGAAGAAGAAAAGGGATGATAAAGAAGGGGGGAAAGAAAGAGGGGGAGAAGGCAGGACAGTGTTTTATAAATGTTAATGCCATTATAAACCATAAGAAATTTAAAATTATACTGTTAAAATTATGACATTTATTTCTTTGAAGGGTTGTTTGGATGCCCTAAAGTTTTAAGTTATAAATACTTTTATTTTCAAAAGAACTTCATGTGTAAACTGTTTTACATGGTTATCTATTTACCTGTATGTAGATTATGTATTTGGCTGGGAACGCCGCCCGCAGGCTCGACCCCATCCCAACACAGTCCATTACAAGGAGAGAAAGAAGAGACTCATGCGAGGGGAGAGTGAGGAGACTACTCTTTAGTTTAATGCGTGCTATATATGATTGGTTTGGTCTTACCTCATTTCCTTAGTTGTGCATTTCCTTTCTAAGATAGCATAAATGGTTAGTTCGAATATTTGGAGTCGTCGCGCGCCTATCAGACTTGTTTATGTCCACGTCTTTGGACTTACCTTGGGGTTTGGAGATTGTAGGATCCCTTGAACAGAAAAACTACTCACGGGATTGGCTTATTAGTGTAGAGGTCTGGGTAAGGATCTCGGTTAACGAAAAGAATGAGTTAGTTAGGAACCCCCTTCTGCTCACGTTTTGTGTTGTCTCTACCTTAAGAGGTACGCAACTTTCAAAGAAATTTTTAGTTTCAATAATATTAAACATCTATCCATGCTTCACATTATCATACAAAAGAGCCATGCAAGCAAAAATTAAATAGTTTCTAACATTTCTTTGTGAAATTAAGTGATCCCGCGCAAGCGAGTAGAATAGGTAGATAGATTAATGAAATAAAGGTAGCTAAGATGCAAAGAATAATAGATAATGTGCCGGAACATGTGGAATACGTTGTGTTTTAAGCTTAATTGAGATGTGAGAAAGCACGAAAGAGATCACACACACTTTCTTGTTAAAATGGATGATCGAAAGTCCTTAATTCAGACCTTACTCTTGAATTGATTGATCTAACAAGTTGACTTTCTACGACTAACCATCAACGTGTTGAGCAAAATCTAGGCAAGGATGTAACGGCTTTTGGAATCTCCTCGATGGCAGAAAATCTCCTTTATAGACTCGGTTTTTCCTATCCTTGGTTCCTAAGAATTTTTCACTACTCATGAACTCAGTGCTAGAGGTCAAATTTATAAAACCAAGTTATCGGCTCCTAGTGAGCCGACGGTGGACACTTATCAAAATTTGGTCATGCAAGATCTGGGAAAAAAAAAAAATGGAGTGTGATCTGTGGTTGAGGGAGAGTATGCCATGTGACCGTTGGCTCATAATGGGCCGACAACATGTTGTTCTTTGCTTTGGTTCTAGCGGCAGCATTTTTCCATTTTTCCTTGGCTTTTCCATGGTTGTTTTTGAGCTACTGGGTCATAGATTCAGTGATACGAACCGTTTACCATTTTTTTGAAATAGGGTTGTGCCCGAATGTTTTCTTTCTACCTGACTTTCAAAGTTCTCTTCGGCGGATAAGTATAGTTTTATACAATGAATTTTGGCGAGTGTTGATCAATGGCTCTAATTGAGGAATGGGGAGTTAGAAATCTCTAGGTTAAGTTTGGTAATTTAGTTAAGAACGACTCCGTGATTCTACCTCTAAATACAACTAGGTGTTTGACAACAATTAGGCATTCTGAGTACAATTTTATCACGGTATACCTTCAAGAGTCTTGTGATTTAGGTGGGCTATCTACATTGGCTAACTTGTTAAGTGTATACAATATGTGAACTATTCACATATTAAAGCTTGATGCAATAAATCCCATTAAAATCGGTAAATCACATAAAAATGATCTAATCTTTTTTAAGTCAAGCATCAAAGCATGCATGTGTTAGAAGGATTGGATGTCTTCCACCCATTATAGTGAGCTCTATATGCAATCTGAAAGTTTTTAATAGTACACGTCACATATTTCTCTCTTGTGTTGTCCATTTTGCAATCAACCAAATTGATTTTTTATGCTATAGGGGAGCATCAAGGGAAGCACTTGATGGATAAAATTGGATGTATTGTACACATGATGGTGGGGCCCACACATCATGAGTGTCTATCAACCATTATATTCTATTATGTATAAGGATCCTTTTAGTTGTAAAGAGTTTACTTATAATTTTGTCATGTTTCAGATTACAACCAAAAGTTATAAAGCCTTTTACACTATAAAGTCTTTCCAGGCAAATGCAGTATCCAAATAGCCACTGCAATCTAATTACCTATAATTTCTTTACAACTTAAGGATTTTACAAGTACAAACAGTCCTAAGAGTAATATGAATATATAGAACATGAGAGATCTGTTAGAGATATGTACAAATCTAAACATATAAACACTCTAGCAAAAAATAAAATATCCTAATTTAGTAATATATTCTAATACATTTTTTTATTAAAGTGTTTACTTGGTAATACCTATATGAATTTTTAACAAATGCTTTTCCTTTTTTATGCATTCATGTTATTCCCAATAAAATAAACAAGTTACAGTATCAGAAATGTGACTATAAAAGAGGGTTCAATAGTTGAAATTGAATGAACATTTGTGGCTTAATTGATGAGCTTAATGCCCTGCTTGGTAATGCCCATCACCTTATGGATGATTGGAATTTTTTATAACTGTATTGTCTGCTTAAATGTTTAATACATGCTGAGCACCTCACATCAGGGGCACTCGATGAATCAAAGTTTTATAAAAAATTATGTTTCATGTTTCTATGTTAGAATAATTGTTTCAATTGGTCTAGTGTTATGCAAATCCATAAATAAGCAGGCATGTTAAGATGTGTTTGGATTGCAAATTACTACCATATTGTAATGTAAATATATAATGATTACATTTTACAACGGATGTCCCTTGAATTTGAAGCAAAAGAACCACCGATTACACTTGTTTGGATAATAGTAGAAATAACAATATAATGTGGTGACGGCTAGATATAGGCAATTAGTTACCATTGAGATAGTTTAAAGAGTTGTTGCAAGTTAGAATATAGAGATAGTTACAACAACAGCAACAATAATAATAATAAGACAACAATTAAAGAGTTGTTGCAAGTTTGTGAAAGATGAGCTGGATTTTGTGGGTAGTTTAAGAGCTTAAGAGACATAATAATGCCTTTAGTTAGCCGCTGATGCACTGCTAGTATTCATCCCCTTACTACAGCCTTTGGAGACCATTAAGGATAGAATAATTCCTCATTATATTACTTTCAATTCAATATTTTATAGTAGACAAAGCATATTGAAATCTATTGCATTTCTTCATAACAAATATTTGCAAGTAAAATTATTTTTTTTCTCTTCTTACCATAGAACATTAATTTCAAATATTTTTAATAAGATATATGATCAAATCTAACATGAGTCTCTGATTGATCAACTGATTGTAATTATTCAACTTCAGCATATAAGAGCACCGAGATAAAGATAGTGGGATTCAAATGTGCCAGTAGTTTGTTGGAAATATCATGTATATGTAATGTATAAGTATAATACATTCTCTTATACATGTAGTAGGGGATGGTGAAAATGTAAGAAGATATGCATCGAGAATTCTCGTTCTTTCGACAAATTAATAGGTAATTAGAATCTTATAGTTAGAGAGATATTTAACAAACTTAATCTTACAATATTTAACTAAAATATAGTATCTCTCGCTAGTAAATCGAATGTGTTTCCTATAAAGCCCACATGTTGAAGGATCTGTTAATCGAATCGTCCATTTGTGAAATATATTTATGCAATTCAATCAAATACGGGGCCACATATGTTAACGAGGGCCTGTATTTAATTAACGTATGTGATTAGGTTAGTGGAAACGTGCTAGTGTCATAGTCGACTTAAATTTGATTGAACGATGGTGCCTCCCGCATTGAGATAGACTGATTAAGATCGAATTCAGGGGATTAGCCACCCTGTTAACCACCAACAGTTACAATGATCAAGCGATTTGTAGAATGGTAGGGGTTAGTCATTTTGAATGGATCCTTTTTGTCTTGCGTTTAAGGACTTTTCTTTCACCAGTGATGGTAGGATTTGTATTTCTCAATAGAACAAATATGAACCAACGATTTAAATCTAAAGGCTAAGAGATGTTAATTTTATTGATATGTATTTGAAAACTCAATATAATCGGTAAATAAATAAAATAAGTAAAGAAATAAATAAAAGATAAATACATGCGATTGCCTGTGTGGAGAAACAAGCGAGACGAACTGGTCAACAAAATGCAACTAAGGTTTGATTTTTTTAAGTAAGGACTCTCGATTGATCAAGGATCTAACGATGATCGGTCATGGATATTTATACTGCTTTTATGCGTACTACAGCGATGACGCTAGACAGTGTAATCTAAGCTAACCTAAACCTCGGACGTTCTACAACGTGACTAGACAAAAGTATATGAACTAAAAAATAAGATAAAAGTAGTGTTGCAATGTGTAGATTGATTGTGTTTGGCATGGGCCTGTAGCTCTTTGTTGATTGTTGCTTTTATAGTTTTAGAAGGGGGGAGTAAAACTCTTACTAGGTTTCCTTTCTTGTCCAAGATCCTTGGCAGTCATAATGCTTAATTGTTTTCTTATCATCCTAGCCTGGCTAAAAATATCTTAAGAGATAGGAAGTCATTTTCAGATCTCCTATTAGCATGGCTGTGGAGATCCATCGATCTTAAAAAACTAGTTTTACTGGACCCAGATTGGTTACTGATCCATTAATTCTCATCCGCTCTAATAATGATTCATGATCTCAAACCTGTGTAGTTACCATAAGAGCACTGATTCTCTTTGAGAAGATCTCTCATTTTGGAAGGACCCTGAAAGACAGCCTTGCCAAGCATATTTAGATTTGTGATAAGATTCCTGTCTCGGCAGGTGTTTTATAGCTTGACAAGCATGCTGCCTCAGTTACACATGTCACACGTATTATGGTTACGTGTCATTCATCGTGACGTATTATCCGCAGGCATGCATACGACTCTATTTTATTCTGCTTGTGCCAGGTGGCGTACCACCGATTGAGGTGGGGTAAAAGACATCGTTGGTACGCAAGTAGGATTTTGTCCATCATTAAGTGCATAGTGTCGACATGTGGTGACATCTAATTGGTCAAGTGCATACACCAAAAAAAGTGTAAACAACTACTCATGAGTTATAGTGCAACCATTGAGCTTCACAAATGATATCAGATTTTGATTTTCGCAATTAAATATGAGCCATTGAAAATGGTCCTTTCAATGGTGTATATTCATTTACACGGTGATTATTAGAAACAACTGTTCACCCTGAGTTTCAAGTTGTGTCCCATACATAGCAGCACTCGTACAACACGGACAATTTTCATTATCAAAATATCTCACTCATGTTAAACAATACACAAGGTGTAATTTTACTCGAATCAAACCATCTACGTGGTGGGATTCTCTGCGGATGAATGGAATTTCTTTGTTGCACTTAGGTAGTTAATTTTTTCTTTTCTTTTAATTGGCGATGGGATGAGCATCGAATTGCTTGTTCGACATCACTCTAGGGTAAATTTTAATATTTGACCCCCTTAAAGTATGGTCCAAAATTTTAATGGTTTAGTTTGATGTACATGTACTCCACACATACAACTCCTAAGTGAATTCGTATCAACCACCACACTCTACAAGTGTATTAAAGTTTTCGTGTTATATAATGTCGAACCCTAAAGAGATGGCGACATAGAGGGATCGGGTTGTCAATGGGCTAGGCTGACTCATTGAACTCTCGGGCTTGATCTGCTCCAAGCTTGACTTGGGTTGGTATATGTGGCTCAACGGTTGAGCCCGGGCCTAAAAGTAAGCCCATTTGTTAATCGGGTTAGGCTTGGATTGTGCATAAAGGCTTGCCAGCTTGGCCTGAATTTAACTTAGCTCGGCTTGTTTACGGTAGGCATATTCAAAAGTTTCACTTGTTTTTTAATGTATTTTTTAACATATTTAATGACTAATCTGGATTAGATTTTTCATTAATAAAATTAATATTCTCCTTAATAATTAGATGGCTATTAATAATAATTAACATTCTCGTAAATTAGACAATCTATTAATAATTCTCCTAAATTAGATAACTTATTAATAAAAATTACTAGCCATTAGTATTTTTTTGGATAACACTTCAATTCCAAACCTGGTAAACAAGTTCGAACCTAGGCTATATTAACTTATAAATGCGGCTCGAGCTTGTCCATTTTCACCCATCACAGACCTGCCCGGGCTTAGGCTCAAGCCCCAGGCCGGGCTTAGGTTCAAGTCCTACTATTTGGGCTGAGTTTGTATCGATCTTAGGTCCAAGCCCAGCATGTTGAGAGGCCCATGGAGAAGTCATGTTATGCTCCACATGAGTATTTTCATCATTTCCACGAGTATTTCATTTGCATTAGTGCGTCAACATTCACCTACCCAAACCATTGGGTTGATGGGGGCACCTTGAATGGAATAGTGCCTGAAAATTCACTTGGATTGCTCCATTTTTCATCTTCTGTTGTGAACCGGTAAAGAGAAGGAAGACCTAAATAGTATGAATGAGTCTCATAAGATGGACGATCTGGACCACTAAATCAATGAAACCACTGGTACAAACAAAAAAGAACAGAACTTTGATACTCCATAGTGTGACAGATGATACACAGCCACTTAGAAATTCCACACGTGTCAAATAAGTAACACAAATTAAACCGTCCAAATTACGAATCCCAGAGATGTATCATGAAAGAAGAAGTGTGGTTATTTGGTTACCCTACTATCAGATCGGGGTACATTTTTGGACGGTCAAAAATGAGGTTAGGATTATGCAACCAATCTGATTTGGCTATGAGAATTAGAGAGAGAGAGAGAGAGAGAGAGAGAGAGAGAGAGAATTCTACAATTTAGCAAGTTTACATTGAGTTAATGTAGGCCATGTGTACAAATTTTAAGTGCCTGCGTATCAAGCGTCATAGCAGACAGAGTAGCAAATAACTCCCCCAATAAGAGCTAGATGCATTGTACATGATGGTGTATCACAGCTTCCCAATTAGAACTAGATGCATTGTAATTTATCACGTATCATCTCGCGAGATCTCATCTGATGAGAGGAACGGACTGTGTAATGTGATAAGGGTCCAAGGAATCTTACAAGACCCGACACATTTCATTCGTTATATAGAGGTACAGGATATATAAATCGTACTCACTCGTGCTCCACATGTGATAAAATCTCACACGTACTTAATATCCTAACCATTCATCAGTCTATCTTGATAATAGTAGTGATAAAAATTTAAAGCTCAGTTAGTAACATTTCTAACTCAAATATAAATATAATTCATTCTAACAGTCCATTCTACATCTGCATTTAGATGGGTCCCACTTAAATGAGAGAATCACTCGATTTTTATATTTTCAGACCGTAGAGGACTGATCAACGGATCAGATCTCTTTATTGTTATATTCTTCTACCGTACAAGGAGAAGATTACCGAAAATATTGTACTCGCTCGAGTTTAAGAGAGATGTACCAAACGTGCTGTCGACGCTCCATTGATCTTTCAGACTGAATTCCTTATTATATGAGTTCTTCACAATTTACAAATGGTAGTCACTTAGGCTCTTCGTACTGGCAGCGATACAATCTATCCAGACCATCCAAACTGTGGGTCTTATCGTGGATATAGTATATATATGAAATAATACTGATCAAACAAATCCTAACCACACAATCAATGGTTATCAAATTTCTGGTCAAAGCCATAACATTGCGTGGTCCAAATTAGTAAGTGAAAAACAGATCGCTAATATTATATTTTGAGTATACTTTCTCGATTATTCTGTAGAGATCACGGACTTGGACGGTCTGGATTTCCGTTTTGAAGATTTAACACCAATTTTTAAACGGTACGAAACTAAGCTAATAGGAAAATCTTTCTAAACTCGCAATTCTAAATGACAATTTTACCCTCCATTCTCTTATTAAATATGATCCACAAAACCCGATCTATGATAGGTTTTTGGAGTTTGAAGAGTTATGTGGTTTGAAGAGTTTCTTTAGTTGCGGGTTTGGTTTTTTTTTTTTCCTTGTGGTTTGAAGGGTTTTAGCTGGTTTTAGGGTTTTGGGTTTTGTTGGGTGAATTGGTTTTAGGGTTTTGGGTGTTGTTGGGTGAATTGGTTTTAGGGTTTTGGATGTTGTTGGGTGAAGTGGTTTTAGGGTTTTTACGGTTTTAGTTACTAGTTTGGTTTCCAGTGGGATTGGGTTTTGGGATGGTTTTAGGATGTGGTAAGTGGTATTAGGGTTACATGAGTGGTTTTCCTACGTGGGTGTTGTATTTTTGGGTGATATTAGGGTTTTGTGGTAGAGCTCCTCTAAAGTCCAAAAGAGGGTATCAATGGATGGATTGAGCTGCTGGGCCATGGATTCCACTTCCCTATTGCAAGTTTGGTTGTATTGAGATAGGGTTGTGGTTTGCATGATTCAGGAGCTTTTAGTCATTCTTTTGGGATCTTTGTTTGGATTGAAGGGAGCTCTACATCACTATCTCTTCTTGCACTGTTTTTCTATAATTTCTTCCATCTGTTTGGATTTTTTTTTTTTGTCTTCTATTTTTCGATTTACTTTTAATGGAGAAATTGGTCAGTATTGGTTTTTCTTTATATGTATTTTTATTTGGTTTTCTGTTTTTTTCCTTTTCTTTCTTTTTAGTGTTTCAACCATGCGTCTTGTGCAACTAAGGCACATGTTTCAGTGATCTAAATCGCTAGGCCCCACTTTGGATGACCCTTGTACAACACATCACAGATTGGGACGATCTTAACCATCACGCGGTACCAACAGATCGTTGGATACGGCTCCTTCAAAGATTAGTTGTATGATGGATGGTTGGGATCCTCCAATGTGGTCGGTTTCTTTTACAGAAGGTTATCCAGGGTGAGATGCATTATATGAACGGTTTGGATCATGGATGATGATTTCCGTTTTTAGCTAGAATGCAAAGGTGCTGTACAAACTTCCCTACTCATCAATGTATCATTTGATACTTTGCAAATGTATCATATTCTTTTCTCTTTCTTTTTTCCTTTTTTGTTAATTTCTGAAGCAAAATTCATTTTTAGTAAAGTTTTGTAATTTTTAAGAAATAAAATACCAAACTCCATCTTGAACCGTTCGTTGTATTTTTTATTTTTTTTCTAATTTATTTTTTGTTGTGTTGCAGAGCGCAGATTGTTGGACCGACATGCATACATCTGTATCGGGATATGGTAAAAATGCTTAGATATGTAGTATTAGATTGTACTGTTTGTATGAGTATGTTTCGGATGCAAATACATATCGTCTGTATCAATATTGTATTGTGATAAATCCAGATGAGATTACGTTTCGAAATAAAGGATTTTGGACCGTCCACTAGGTCCTAACTTGCATTTCATAGTTATACCATCAAATAAACTCACCAATAGACCATTCTAACCATCTGATCAACAGTTTAATAGATGGAGGGTCAGGATCATTTGCTTGAAAATAGGTACTGTCAACCATTTGATACGTTTTACTTTTTGGGTAGTATTCATTCGAAACATCCCATCAGTGGCCTGAAAAACGTGGGGAGTAACTTTCATGATATCGAAGCCGTTCATCCATCAGGTCTGCGTTCACACCTGAACCGTCAGAAATCATGATGATCAAAACATGTAGGCCACACCAGAACGGTTTTTTATGCAATGCCGTTAGTTTTGCGTAGGCCCCACGTGGTTGTTTTTATTTCATCCCATCCATTTATCTAGCTCCTCTCATGAGGAGGAAAAGCATACCCGAAAAATAATTACTAGGCCATAACACGTGAATTCAGATGTTTTAGGTACGATTCTTTATGAGGTGGCCACCTGATCGTTGGTCAGTTTGATTTGAACCTGATGGACGGTTGTAAAGCTACAGGCACGCTCCCATGCAAAGTCTGCAAGGGTTTTTAGTAAGGAAAGGCCTCTGGTGCTTTTCCAAGTCTATCCTAACCATCCCATCCATAGGTGTAAGCAAAGTTCATGTTACAGATTGATCTGATCATGCAGATCCGCTGATAACATAATTATAGCCATGAAATTATTAGGACCAATTGGACGGTCCGGATTGACTGATGGGGTCTAAGTTACCCTCTTGATCATACAGTTACGGTCCATGGTTCACTAATCTAACCGTTAGTACTGATGGGTCCCATTGTGGGTGGATCATGCACCCAAAAAAAAAAAAATCAATGTGAAAAATATAAATATCTTTTTTATTGGTGGCCGGCATAGATATTGGTAGCAGCAATTCATCAATGGTGGAGAATCTTTGCTTTCAAGTGGGACACTGTCTTACTTGTTATTGGATGTGAATTTGGCCCGTTTTAAAAATAATTCCTGTTTTCCCATATTATCAGACATCGGAATTCGGGACATAGGAATTCGTGTTCTTATTGGTGACCTATCCAACGGTTAGGTAGGTAGGACTCCGTGGGTCTTTCCTTTTTAAAAACGCATAGGCCTGTGTAGGAACGTGCTACGTGTTGTCATTTCAAAATAACTTTGAGCGGGGATACGGTGGTCAGATTGTGCGGGAATCCTCATCCTCTCCCTTGTCACAAAAAGATTTTTCCCACTCGTTTGTTTTCTTATTTTATCCAAGCCATCACTGGTGGTGAGCTGGTGATGATGCGATTCAATCACACTGCAACAAATAAGTTTTCCTGCTCGGAATATGAATTCGGTGAATGATGATGATTAGGTCGGAGTGGGTTTCAAGATCCCGTGGATGGTTGGGACACATAAGGTATGAGTTGTTAAGACCCTCCTTAAAATCAGTGCGGGGCAAGGGTTCCGTGAAGCTAGTGGTCGATGCTACGTGGACCTTGCCATGATGTGCATGCCGTTCATTCATTTTGAAATATAATTTTAGAGCTTGATCTAGAAAATGAGGTAGATATAAATCTTAAGTGGACCACACTATGGGAAAATGGTAATGATTGAATTACACCATTAAAAACCTCCTAGGGTCAACTGTGCAGTCCGCTTGAGATATGGATCAAACTCATTTTTGAGCTCATACCATTAAATGACATGGAAGAATGGGTGAACAGCATGGATGAAACACATACATCATGGTGGGGCCCAAGAGCACCAACTTATAGTGGCAAGATGAGCAGCTAATCTATTTCCAAACATGAAGTGGGATGGCCATCCAAGCGATTGGATTAGACACGACAATTCCTTGACATAGTGCAATCATCACATTTTGATAATTCCATCCCACTTAAATCCATCTAATCCCATGCCCGTGACACCCCCTAGCCTGTTTGGCTGGACGGATCCCATGGGATTAGGAGGGTTGGGATGGATTTTAAGGTAATGATGGTGGTGTCAATGGATTGGTTTAAGATCGATGGGATTGCTATATCCCGAGATAAGTTCATGGAGTCTGTTTGGCACACTCGGCATATCTCGAGATTTTACCTTCCAATTCCTTCCAATCTATCCAACCAAACACACCACACAGTTGAACGGGACTAGGAGGGATGGGATGGATTTTAAGGTAATGATGGTGATGTCGGTGGATTGGTTTAAGAACCATGGGTTTGCCGTATCTCGGGACAAGCTCATCGGGTCTAGTTGGCTTGTTTGGCATATCTCAGGATTTTACCATCCCATCCCCCCTAATCCCTCTTAATCCGCCCAGCCAAACAGGCTAAGAGAGCGTTTGGGATTAGGAGAGATAGAATTGCACTTGTTCATGTACAATTCCTTCCATCATTTGGGGCATGTTTGATTTTTTAGGGAGCGTTTGGCGCATGGTATTAGATGAGGTTTAGGTAGGGTTTGGCGCATGGTATTAGATGAGATTTAGGTGGGATGGAATTGCATTTGGTCTGGTGCCAATGCCACTCGATGTTTAGGAAGAATGGAAAAGCTTGGAATTAGATTAGATGGAATTGCATTGGGTCTTGTGCCAATTTCACTCAATGTTAGCAAGTTGTGTAGGTTCCATCATGATGTGTGGGCTATATCTACACCCTCCACCCATTTTTTTAGATCATGGGTCAAAAAAATCAAGTAGATCTAAAGCTCAAGTAGACCCCACCATAGAATACCTACCGTTTTCTTTGGGGCCACATAAGTTTTGGATCTTTGCCTCATTTTTAGGCCCATGCCATAAAATAAGGTTACAAAATAGATGAACGGTTTGAATATAACACGTGTTATTCTCAATCGGTTTCAAATGATGGTGGGTATATCCATTCAATGTACCATGTGGTATTACAAACATAATATGGAATTAAAATTATCCCATGGTAATAGGGACAATCCTCCCCATATGTAATAATTACGGTAGTAAGAAGGATTAGGTAGGATGTGACTAAAAAAATATAATTATTACATATGGCAAAGATTGTCCCCTGTTACCATAGGATAAGCTTAATTCCATGATATGTTTGTAATACGGTGGTACATTGAATGGATATACCCACCATCATTTGAAATTATTGAGAATAACAAATGTGTTATATCCAAACCATTTATATGTTTTGTAACCTCATTTTATGGCATGGACCTAAAAATGAGGTAGATCCAAAACTTATGTGGCTCCAGAGAAGTTTTCAATGGTAGGTATTCAATCCTCGCTGCTTTCTATGGTGGGGCCCACTTGAGATTTAGATTACCTGATTTTTTTGCCTATGCTCTAAAATGATCTCGAAAAATGGGTGGACGATGTGGATAAGCCCACACATTATGGCAGGACCTACACAACTTGCTAACATTTAGTGGAATTAGCATGTGACCTAATTCCATCTAATCTAATTCCAAGATTTTCCAGTCTTTCCAAACATCGAGTGGAATTGGCATAGACCAAATGCAATTTCATCCCACTTACTCTCATCTAATACCATGAGCCAAACTCTCCCCACCTCCGGAGTAAAGGTAAATACATTGGAAATGGGCAATAATTATTTCCCTTGGTAATTAGGGCACCGTTCCGTGCAATTGATTTGACCCTTAACTTTTTCTAAGGCTAAAATGGAGGATGTTACCAAATATATGTGGGGCTCACTGTGATGTATGTGGATTATTCAAACCGTCCATCCATCATGCCAATTGAATTTAGGGCATGAGCTAAAAAATGAGGTGGATTCAATGTTTAAGTGGACTATACCACAGTAAAAATGTAATAGAACACTCACAGTTAAAAACTTCTTAGGGCCATTGTTTACTTTGGTGTGGGCCACTTGAATGTTAGATTTGCCTCATTTTTCGGTTCATGCCTCAAAATGTTCCGGTGAAATGGATGGACAACACGGATATGTCACATACATGACGGTGGGGCCCACAAATTTATTGCAATTATTTTGGACCATTTTTTGAAGCAAAAATACCCTCGTATTTTCAAACAGGTAAAATTGTAAAAATTGGCTATTTACAGGGTATTTACACTGAATTTGGAAAATCCTAAATCTGGTTCATGCCACAATTTGGTTGGGATTAGGCGGGATGTAAATTGGTTCATGCCAGAATTTGAATTTTCATGCCGGATTTATGTGGATTTTGAAATTTACTACACATGTGGGCCCTACATTCATGCGTCCATCCATATACATGGTTATATATGTGTACAAGTGAATGACATTCGTTTTAAATTTTGTATACATGTGCACAAGTGAGCAAATTTGGTATACATGTGTACAAGTGAATGACATTCAAAAGTACAAGCGACATTCATTTTGAGAATTTGGTCTGCTGATTACAATTCCACGGTCTACCCAAACATGCAATTTTGCTTAATCTAGTATTTTACCCAAGCATAAATACTATCCTAAATATTTGATTGGTTGGATACAGTGCCATGGTATTTCGGACATGCAATCAATATGTAATGATTGTGCAATAATAATGTTAATCACATTTAATACAATTCAATATCATTCAATTCCACCTGCCAAACAGGTCCTAAATGACGACTGCCACTTAGAAGTCCCGGTGGGCCACCTAAAATTTGGATCAAGTTGATATTTGTTTTTTTTTTTTTTTCCTTTTCTATTTGGTAAGTCTATACAACTTTTAGAACATGTTGAATGACAACTAAACATTACATTACTATTGCCTTAGGAAGGTTTCAATGGAAAATGGATAATATATGAAGGGGTTAAAAATTGATACATTCACGGAAGCGGATTAGCTAGTGTACCACACACCAGCTATTGATGTCAGCAAGTTCTGTGGGTCCCATTACGAGGTATGGGATTGTATCAAAACCATCTATACATTTGGGGAGCTTGTTGTAAGGCTTGAACCAAAAAATAAGACAAATCTAAAAATCAAGTGGACCACAATGAAAAAAGTAGTGGGAGATTGAACATCTACCATTGAAAACTTTTTGGGGGTGCATGGAAGTTTTGGATGAATAAATACATTCTGTGACTCCAAAAAAAAGTTTAAATGGTAGACATTCAATCCCCCGCTACTTTTTTGGAGTGTGGTCCATTTGATGGTTAGATCTATCGTATTTCTTGTCTCAAGCCTTAAGACCAGCTTGTCAAATAGACAATTTGAATTTAACACATTCCCCACGGTGAGACCTGCAAAATTTGTTGATGCCAATACAGCTTGCTAGTGTGAGGTACACCAGCCCATCCGCTCCGTGTACCACACTAGCTATATAGCTGCTGCAGGTCCTACATGTCGTGAGAGGATGAGCATTGATGCTCCTAGGGCTCCAAGTTGTATGAACCGTTCAAAGGAGATCAAAGTTGGCCCCACAGTGATGTATTTATTATATCAATGCTGTTCATCTATTTTCAGAGATAATTTTAAAGGATTATTCAAATATCATCTAGACCACACCACCAATAGCCACGGAGATAATGATTTTAACTGTTAAACAATTCGTAAGGTCCACCATAACATTTATTTTCCATCCAATTTCTTTGTTAGGTCATAAAGACCTGTATGTATGAAGAACGAAATAAAAATAAAAATCATATTGATGCAAAACTTTTGTGACCTCAAAAAAGTTTAAATGGTAGATGTTCAATCCCCCGCTGCTTTTTCCAATGTAGTCCACTTAATAGTTCAATATGCCTTATTTTTCACCTCAAACCTTAAGTTGAGATCGCCAATTGAATGGACAGTTTAGATATAACATATACCATATGATGTGTGGTACACTAGCTAATCCGCTTCCTCCTGCATGGTCCAAGATTGTCCTTAGCTTAGGACAGGCAGGTTGAGTACCCAAACCGCGTCCAGTCGTGACAGTGGAGTTATTTGATACTCTATTGTGACGCTCCATACTCGCATTTCAAAAAGATACACGTGGCATAAATTGAATTAAATTAAATTCATTAAATTACGCATCCACTCTCGCCAATTATCCACCGGCAGTGATAACAATCTTCACCAACGGATTTGATCAACTACAGTCGGTGCCAGTGATGTCAACTTCCAATGCCTACAGAAGCACCCCAATTGCATCAAAGATGCTCAACTTGTTCCACTTCTTTTACCATGATGGGTACTCGGGCTCATGGACCTCTTGTTGAAAATGAGTGTGCACCAAGGCATGAGTAAGAAGAATAAAGGATATTAGGAAGACGGAAGCACATAAATGAATTAAGCAAAGTATATTCTTAAACAAACCCAATCACAAATATTCCAATTTTAACATGAAAAAATCTTTTCGAATAAAATAACAACAAATATCATTATGAAATTAAAATTTACAAGAGATAGAGAATATATTTAACTTCGAACAAGTCTTGAATATTCTCTTACAAAGCCTTGAATATCGCGTGCATGAATTAAAAAACTCTAAGATACATCATAATCACAAATACACCCATATATATATATATATATATATATATATATATATATATATATATATATATATATATATATATATAAAAGCTTTTGGAAACAAATCCACATATATACAAATCTACATAACTTTGTGCAATGATGGGACTTCGATGGTATCAAACAACTTTTGATGTTATCGAACTAAACACCACAACATTTCAACGATAAATTATAGACTTTTTGAATTTTCTGGTGGGCAAAGAGATGCAAATCAAGGGAAGAAATTGTTTTCATTTTTCATGGCCTACTAAAGTTTTGGTTCAAAGTAAAAATTGGTACTTGAGGGTTTCATGAGGTTTTGCTTCACGTAGACTGTTCAGATTTTCGAGACTCATCACGTATGATGAGTTTTCAAAAAAGTTCGTAGGACTTTCATGCGTTTGTTGGTTGGATGTTCAGATTTTCACAGCATTTGACTATGAATGACAATTTTACATCATTTTTGCTACCCACTCTCTCAGTCTGTTGTTGCCCCTTTCTATGACTGTCAATTTTACATCATTTTTGCTACCCCTCTCCCTATTTATTGATCCCACTTTCTTATGCTTCTTTCATTTAAAAGGTAATTAAAGTGTAGAAGAAATAGATGTAAAAACAAAAAAGATAAAACTACGGGGGAGAGAGAGAGAGAGAGAGAGAGAGAGAGAGAGAGAGAGTTAGGAGAAAGCTTGCTCATTGTTATTATTTTAATCCCTATGTATACACATATATAAAAGATTACACATGAAAGGGCTATCACCCAAAGATAGAAACAATGGCTGTATTGATTGGAGAATCCTTGATTGTAGTATTGAAGATACACTTTAATACTCCCCCTCAAGCCGGCTGGAAGATATCAAGCATACCGAGCTTGGATAGTGCAAACTGAAACTGAATGGTGCCAACTGCTTTGGTGAGAATATCCGCATGTTGTTCAGTCGTAGGAACAAACACCATACAATTCTTCCTAGAAAGAAGCTTTTCACAAATAAAATGACGATCAACTTCAATATGTTTTGTGCGATCATGGTGTACTGGATTATGAGCAATGTTAATCACCGTTTTATTATCACAGTACAGAGTTGTTAGAGTTGGAACATCAACTCCTAATTCCTGCAACAATTTCTGTAGCCAGATCATCTCGTAAACACCATGTGCCATGGCACGGAACTCGGCCTCAGCACTAGAGCGAGCAACCACACTTTGCTTTCTGCTTCTCTAAGAAATAAGATTACCACCCAACATAGTGCAATATCTTGATGTAGAACGTCTATCGGTAACTGATCCGGCCCAGTCAGCATTTGTCCAACATTCAATTCGATTGTGACCATGTTTACAAAAGATTAGACCCTTTTCAAGACAACCCTTCAAATATCGAAGAATACGAAAGGCCGCTTCAAGATGAATTGAGCGATGAGCATGCAAAAAACGGCTGACAACTCCTACAACATGAGTAATATCAGGTCTAGTAAGGGAGAGATAAATTAGTTTCCCAACTAGACGCTGATACTGTGAAACATCTACAGGGGGCTCTCCTTCCACATCACCAAACTTATGGTTTTGCTCAATAGGTGTATCAGCTTGATGACATTCCAATTTGCCACACTCTTATAAATGATCCAAGACATATTTACGTTGCGAGATAAAAATACCTGACTTTGATCTTGCAACTTCAATGCCAAGAAAATACTTCAGAGAGCCAAGGTCCTTAATCTCGAAGCGATGTCGAAGATGAGACTTTAACTCCTGAATGACAATTGGATCATTTCCGGTGATAACTATATCATTGACATAGACAATAAGAGCAGTAAAACTATCACCAATGCGTCTAATAAAAAGAGTATAATCTGTCGCACTTTGTCGATATCCAAAACTAATAACCACCCCACTGAATCGGTCAAACCAAGCCCGAGGAGATTGGCGAAGTCCATATAGGGATTTCTTTAAGAAACAGACTTGCCCTTTATGGCCAGGAAACGAGATACCAGGTGGAGTCAAATATACCTCTTCTTGAAGAACCCCGTGAAGGAATGCATTTTTAACATCCAATTGATGAAGTTCTCAATCACTATTTGCAGCCAAGGACAATAAGACACGAATGGAATTCATCTTTGCAACAGGAGCAAAGGTCTCATAATAATCAATCTCATAGGTTTGTGCGTACCCCTTTGCAACCAGCCGTGCTTTGTACCGATCCATGGTACCATCTGAATTATGCTTTATTGTAAACACCCAACGGCCTTCTTCCCTCTGGGTAATGACACGAGTTCTCAAGTATCATTGTGAGTCAAAGCTCTCATTTCTTCCTCCATTGCAGCTTTCCACTTAGGATCAAACATTGTTTCACGAACAATAGAGAGAATCGTGACAGAAGAGACAGAAGCTAAGAACGCACGATAAGATGGTGACATGGCATGATATGTGACATAATCAGATAAAGAATATTTAGTAGAAATTTGTCTTTTACCCTTTCGTAAAGCAATGAGAATCTCAAGGTCTGAAGCAAGAGGAGGAACATCAGAAAATTCTACCTCACCAGGTGGGAAGATACAGGATAAACGTTGCAGTGTTGTGAAGCAAGACTTCCTTCCAAAAACTGCAAGTCCTTATGTGGTCCTGCATGTACAACTGAGTCATCAGTAGCATGTTCATGATGTATAACCGACATAGATGACATGGAAGACTTTGGAGAGGATACAGGCGGATCTGAGATGACAACATGAAGAGGGACCTATGATGGTTAGACACCACAGTCACGACAAGTGGCAAACCACTTCCCCTACAAAGAAACTGGACCTGAATAGTAGGACTAATTTTCAAAAAAGGAAACATCTTGGGAAACAAACCTTTGTCGACTGGGTGGATGATAGCATTTGTATCCTTTTTGTGTGTTAGAGTAACCCAAAAATATACTTTTTAGAGATTTTGGGTCAAGTTTGGAACATTCCTGACCCAATCTTGCACAAAACAAACACAACCAAAAATCTTGGGTGAAAGAATAAATTCTGTGTCACGATGACGAAGAACAGAATAAGGAGTTTAAAAATTCAACACACTAGAAGGTGTGCGGTTAATAATGTAACAAGCTGTCAAGACAGCCTTAGACCAAAAAAATTTGAAAACGTTCATCGCAATGGAGATAGAACGAGCCAAATTAAGGATATGCCTATTCTTCCGTTCTGAACGACCATTTTGTTGTGGATTTCTAACATAAGATGTTTGATGCTCAATACCATGATCTTCACATAACTTTTGGATTCCAGAATTCGCATATTTAGTTCCATTATCAAAACGAAACACACGAATCTTTGTATCAAATTGAATCTGAACCATGGTAATAAATTTTTTAAAGATGTAACAAACTTCATCTTTACGTTTCATAAGAAAAAGTTAGGTACAACGATTGAAATCATCAATAAATAACACAAAGTATCTAAAACCCAAAAGAGATGGTACAAGAGCGGGTCCCCAAACATTAGAATGAACAAGTGAAAAATGAGAACTACTAACTTTATTAGAACTTTATTGGACAATTGACAAATTTCACACTGAAAGTCAGAAACTGATTGACCAGAAAATAAAGCTGGAAGCAAATGTTTCATAAATGAAAAGGAAATCTGACCTAACCAGTTATACCATAACATAATTTGATGTTTATTTGTTACTACGAGCTGACTTTGCAATGTACATGATTGAAGCACAGTTGGAGTTTGCGAATCATCGAGGATGTACAAACCATTAGCTTCACGTCCACTGCCAATCGTTTTCTTCATTACCAGATCCTGAAAAAGACAATAAGATGAAAAAAATGTAACACTACAATTTAACGACCGTGTAATGCTACTAATAGATAAAAGATTGGTATTGAGTTGAGGAACATGCAACACATCAGAGAGTGGTAGAGAGGGGTAACATTTATGAGTCCTTTCCTTGCAACAGAAAAAAGAGATCCATCCGCTAACTAAACTTTATCTCTACTGAAACAAAGAGAATATGCACGGAAAAGAGAAGGCATACCGCTCATATTATCAGATGCTCCTGAATCGATGATCCAGGATGGGGAAGGAATAATGGAGACAGTGTTAGCTAAAGCAAATGTACCTGACTGTGCAAAAGTGGAGGTAGCTGTCTTTTTGTCAAACTGTGCCATTAGGACCTGAAATCGATCCAATTCTTCTTGAGATATAGTAACACGATCAGATGGTGCAGCAGGAGGGGCATGATTCTGAACTGGAATCTCAGCAGTAGAGGCAGTCTGAGCGAATGGTGAGGATGCACTCTGATTCACCTGTGGCAAGGTAGACCCTTTCTGTGGAAACGACCCTTTCTATGGAAACCCATTAAGAAAATAGTAGAACTGTTTGGTATGTCCATATTTCTTGCAATGGTTACAAAAACGCTGGGAGTTCTTCTGATTCTTGCATGGGCGAGAAGGAAACACAGGTGGCGATGATACTATAGGTGTCACCAATGCTCTCCAACCCTGTTTGTTTACAGCCATTGCCACTTTATCTCTATGCTGGATCATTTCTTGGCCCATAGAGTAACGCCTATTTTTTTTGGAATAAATATAAGCATACCCATCTCCTAAAAGTGAAAAATCATCATTTCTGCTCAAAATCTGCACATGAGCAGTCTCATATTCCGGGTTCAGACCTGAAAGGAACTGATATACGCGCTTCTCTTTAATAAACTTTGAAAAAATCTCTCCATCTGTGGGGTTTTTCCAATCGAAGGTTTGATATTGATCAAGTTCTTTCCATCTTTGTTGAAGAGTATTATAATACTCTGATAGGGTCTTCTCCCCCTGCTTGAGTTGGGAGGTCTCCACATCCAACTGATAGATGTGGGAAGCATTCTTCTTCTGAGAATATGTCCGTTGCATAAGATCTCAGATCTGTTTTGCAGTCTGCAGAAACATATATATATTCCCAATCTCTAGCTTCATAGAATGAAGTAACCAGGACATAACAATTGAATTCTCTGATTCCCATCGTTCAACGATTGCCAAGTCTGATGTATCTGGTGCCTTAACTGCCCCTGTAATATATACTATCTTCCCACGTTCAGGAATATAGAGCTTCGCAAATCTTGCCCATGTCAAGTAATTGGTTCCATCGAATTTGACGGTGGTAATATGGAGAGTCGGACTCTCTTTCTCAATTACGAGGGGCTGCGTAAAAGATAGAGGTGCAACAACAATTTTTTCAACGGACGATCCGGCGTCTTCCATTGAAAAAAAAATCACCAAAAACAAACAAACAACAATTAGATCTTGGCACCGAAGAAATATATATATATATATATATATATATTTCAAATCATATCACCAGGCGTTGATTCAATCCAAATTATCAACCCTGAGAAAGAAAAAAAAAATACTAACCTTGCTTTGATACCAAGATAAAACTAAGGAAGAGAGAGAGAGAGAGAGAGAGAGAGAGAGAGAGAGAGAGAGAGAGCTTGTTGATTGTTATTATTTTAATCCCTATGTATACACGTATATAAAAGATTACATATGAAATGGCTATCACCCAAAGATAGAAACAAGGGCTGTATTGATTGGAGAATCCTTGATCGTAGTCCTTGATTGTAGTTGAGAGAGTTAGACCTTGATTGGAGAATCCTTGATTGTAATATTGAAGATACACTTTAACAAAAAAACAACTTCTACAGTGAATGAGATTAAGAAAACAATATCTTGTAAGCCGCTGAAAATGCCTTTTTTTTTTTCTCTATTGTGAAGAAAATTAGCAAATCAATGAAAGTCAGGAATATTAACAAAATTGAAAGTTTAATTGATCACCAAAACAAAAGTGCAGTAATTAAAATACTGTGTTGCCTCTCGGTTTACCATTCGTGTCACGTGTAAAGTGTGCAGGCAATCAAAGGTGAATGTACCTTTTAGTCATTGTTCTGATGGTCAAGATCATTCGGTGAATGTGAATTTTAGAGGCATAGGCAATCAAAGGTGGGCCTCAATGTACCTTATATACCAGAAACCCTTTTAAGCTATAAATAATTTGGGGTTCATCCAATTTTTAAGCCTTTACCATGATAATGAATATGGACCATCTATTTTTTAAGCAAGTTATTGGTGGTTGGTATCATCTTGTCAATTAATTTTTTAAAAAATGGAGAATTAAAGGTGGGATTTCAATGATTGAAAATTATCTGACCTTGTGTAGTTAATAAGAGCCATCCATTTCCCTAGCCATTTGTTCAACGTTATGATCAATACGATTCTTAACATGGATGGGAAATCAAAGGTGGGCCGAATTGATGGGTAGTTTAGATCATAGTTTAAAAACTCGGAAACCCAGCTCAACTTGATATCCAGTTGGGTCGGGTTGACTCAGAAGAATTGAATTCGACTAACTGAATATTTAATAAATAAAATAGTGGATTTTGCTAAGGTACCCTCCTTCACGCTCACGTTAGCAATGTCCCAAAACCTTTTGAGTGACATATGGGACCTCAAATTGTCAATCTGAACCTCTCATTCTTTCAAATAACTATAGACAATCCACGGTGCAAAAATTACGCCGATCGGATGCTTACATGGAAAATGGACGGTTAAGATTGAGCTAATAAACGAAATTGACCCAATCATCATCTTCAACCATCCATCCCATAGATCCCTCTTTGTATTGCTTATGATTCCAAAGTTTCGCTTTGGTTTGGTGATTATGACCATGTTATCTATCACTCAAAAAATGAACGGTTGTAACAAATTGGGAATGCAAGTCAGGAGCAAAAGCGTTTTTGGGTTGCTGGTAGCTGAGATGAATGCAGTCATGAGTGAGTTGACTAGTGACTCGGCCGAGTTCCGAGTCAGAGGCAAGGAGTTTTAGAACTATGGTTTAGATCACTTATGGTAACCTTCTATCATATTCAATATTCAATATGGACCATCTTTTTTCCTAAGCAATTTGAATGGTTAGGATCATCCAATCAAAGTGATTTTATGAGAGATGGGCAATCAAAGTTGTGCTCTGTATGGAGTGATGGCCTTTTTTAGTATAATCAATAATCAATATAGGCCGTTTTAGGCTTTTAGCCATTGATTGGATGGTTAGGTCATCCAGTCAAAGCGATTTTATAGAGTGAAGGGCAATTAGGGTGGGCACTATGATATATGGCTCAAATTATTAATATGATCTTTCACAATATAATTGTGGACCGTTGGGAGCAAAGAACCAAAAATGGTCAAGAAAATCTATTCAAAGATAGGTATAATCTATTTTTTTGGTAGTTTAATTATATAGATCATCATTTCCATTTTCTTATCCATAATTCAAGGGTAAGTTGGGATGGATGAAGACGCTATTGCTTGTAATGGGCCTTGTGGACCCACAGGAAATGCTGGACCTCGCTCTGGGAAGTGTGGGTTTAGCTATCGATCATGAGACTCTAAATCCTTAATTTGAGATCTAAATGCTAGTCTCCAACAAAAAGAATAAAACTAATGTAAAGATAGGTATAATCAATGGCTCCATATATATATTTGTTAGCCAAATTGTATATCATTGACCAAATCTTATTGGTGGGTTTTATGAGTGATTTCTTTTTGTTAGTGTTTATTTTTAATTTGATTATGTTAGATTTACTAGCTTAAATGATGTTATGCTATATGATAGTGAAATTTCAATCAAAGGTATCGGCAGCCCCAAGAATCCATTCAGAATCAATAAAGTCATGAGTGGCTAAAAAAAGAATGAGCTTAGCTAGCTACAACAAAGATGCATCTGTCACGTATTTCATTCATGTGGTAAAGCTAGTTAATCACCGTAGCTGCCTCATGATTGAAATCGGATCTAGGAAGTTGGGTCTTAACCAAAGCATTAGGTAAGTTCGGCCGATGCACTGTGACTTTACATAAAAACTCTATGGTAAAAAATATTTGAGTGGAGCAATGACTATGCTTAGTTAGATTAATTTTTGTTACATTATTCACGTTCGTTTGGAAAATAAGATGACTATTATAAACACGTGACAGCTCAAGAGAAATTCCCATACATGTAATAAGAGTAGAACATGTGTAACCAATGGCCAACTCCTGACAAATGACTAGCATATATAGCATTGTCTAATAAGCCACAATTATCTTTGGGCCTAGACAGTTATCTCTACATCAGCAGACATGAAAAGTAGTCATGAAGATTTCTCTCTATGCAACTGTCCCAAATTTTTATAAATTAGAGGAATATTGAAGAACTCTAAGCTATCGCTAACCCAACACATATCAAATCAAATATAGAACACAATGTTGCTTACTTTTTATCTTATCTTAGCGTAACTCATCTTAAACTACGATAACATATTTATGTTGCTCGTTGGACTGGCTTTAGCATAAAAGTAATATAATCACATTCATTTATGTTGATACATTGAGCCGACTTAAATTAGTAGTATAATTCCCTTCCATCTATACCGGGTATTACATTATAAGGAAGAACATTTTCTTTTCTGCTTAGTTTAATTTCCCTTGTCTCAACTCAAGTTGATAGATCAAGAGAGACTTAAGCCTCACCATCTACGTTAGACATGTTAGATTGCTAAGGAATATTATTGTAAATTTTTATTTTTATTTCAATTTAACATAATTGAGTTCCTTCTACTCTCACATTGCACAAATTAAGCTATTATCTGCTATCACAATGAGAAAAAAAATCATTTTGGCTAAAAGGGTTTTTTTTTTAAAAAATAATCATTAAAATGATTAACCATTACCTTCGCAATCGCTTGGTTTCATTAAAGGGTGATTGAATAGACGGTGGAATTGCCTCAATTTCGGTCATAAATGACAGCTCATAGTTTCTTTGACACTTGCAGTCATAGGCATTTGGTTCGGATCCAATTTCAGCCAAACAATTAGCCTAGATGTTAGTCAAGATGTTGGGTTGTGACATAAAATTGGATCCTATCAATCAATCGAAGAACAAGTTTACCATAGAGTCAAGCTGTTGTAGGATCATGTATATACTATCCAACCATGAACGTGTGGATACCAAAGATCGTGGAGAAGCGATTGAAGGGCGATTTAGCTACAAATTGCTAGCAGGAAATCTATCATCAAAATAATAGGTATTCTCTAGTTATATCTTCACGTTGTTTTTGTGTTTTGAATCCTGTCATGGTTATCACTTTTATAGAGATTGAGACAATTTCTATTTTAAAAATTTTCATCACTATTGGAGAAACTGCTGAGAGATTCGCACCGTTTCTATTTTGAATATTTTCTTCCCCATCAGCAAAACTGTTAAGAAAGAGAAGTTTTCATCCGTTACTGCTAGAGATTAAAGTGTTTCAACCGTCTCAGGAGAGAGAAAGAGAGTCGTTACAGAAGAAAACCATCAATGGCCATACATTCCAACAGATACAATATCAAGCAAACCATTAATGGCCATACATTCCAACAAATACAATTTCAAGCATGTATGAAAAATAAAAATGAAAAGACAATTCAATCTCTGTGAAGGATGGAAAAGTTAGATGTCACTAGTATGATTTGAGAACATGGGCAATCTAAGTTATTTTACATTTCTTCCATGGCTCGAATTAGATTGGATTGGCCTAATTTGTTAGCATGATAGCTCAATTGTCCATTCCATGTGATTATTCCCATCTTGATGTAAATAATAAAAGCGATTTCAATGTATATATTTTCCTTTTTTACAACTCTGGTTATGTTGGCTGTGAAGTATTTCATTTTATATATTGATTCTTTTCCTTTCCTAATACACGGTTATAGTTGGATTGCCTCAAAAAATGTTTGGATGTAGGGCTGTCAAGGGATACCCAAACCTATGGGTACCCACTGGACCCGACCCAATTTGAACAGTCTGTCTTCAAGTTTGGGACCCGTCAAGTAATTGGGTCAGATTTAGGTCTGGACTTTTGTGTTGGAGGCCTTGCACAAAACCTTAGGATCTAGGCCTCTCAAATCAAACCAGAATTATGAGATAATAAAGCAATGAAATAAATCAAAACATAAACCCTATCACACAAGAGATTTTTACGTGGAAAATCCTCAAATAGGTAAAAACCACAGGACCTCGTCCAAATCAACAATTCACTATGAAGTAGAATGCTACAACCTTCTTCACTCACGTAGGAGTGAATAAATAATAAGAGAATAAAAGAAAAATGAAAAGATCTCACCAATCATGAGGACATAGAAGCGCTGAGATGTTGATTGCACAGTAGATCACCTCCATGAGCATAATTTTCCTTCTACAAGCTTCCTCTCTCTCTTTATCTCTCTCTCTCTCTCTCACACCTTTGATAGCCCTAAACCCTTTAGTAAACCCTTGCAAAGCTTTAGGAAACCCTCTTGCATTCCCTAGAAAAGCCCTAGGCACCTCTATTTATAGTTTAGGCAACTCCCTTTCGCATCCCTTGCGAAAGAGCCTCAAAATTCGACAATCTGCATAAAATTGTGGAACGAATCTGCGTAATCTTGACTGGTAGAGATGAGTCCTCGATCAGTAGAGCGGCCCACTCGACCGGTCGAGCACGTCCCTCGACTAGTCGAGCACCTCGGAGAAAAATCATCAGATGGTCACTGGACTTTAAATCGAGCCCCACTCGACCGGTTGAGCGTCACCCACGACTGGTCGAGTAGCGTGGTGAAATACTCTGAATTTTCAACCCGCTGCACTGTCTCTCCCCTGAATTGAGGAGGAAAACCCCATCAAATCACTCCATTTCCAACTCAGGAGGAATTTACCTTCTTTAAGCCAGCCTGGCTTTTACAAACCTCAAACTTGCCCTTGAGCAAAGCCTTGGTCATCATGTCTAATCCATTATCGTCCATGTGGACCTTCTCAAGCTGTAACACCTTCTATTCCAAAGTATCCCTGATCCAGTGATACTGAATCTTTATGTGCTTCGACTTGGAGTGCTGACTTGGATTCTTGCTCAAGTGTATAGCACTTTGATTATCGCAATAGACCACGTGTTACTCCTGCTTCATGCTAAGTTCCTGTAAGAACCTCTTCATCCAAAGCATCTCTTTACATGCTTCTGTAACTGTAATGTACTCAACCTCTGTCGTCTACAACGCTACGACATTCTTTAACTTGCTCTGCCAAGAAACCACTTCCCCTACAAACGTGAACATGAACCCTGATGTAGACTTCCTAGAGTCTATGTCGCCTGCCATATTTGCATCTATGTAACCTTCTAACACAAATTTTTCGTCACCATAGCATAGGCTCAACCTGTATGAGCCTCTTAGATATTAACATGAGAAGCATATTTAACAAATAAAACTCTATGTTATTTCCCTGATAAACAATCATTATAAGTTTTGAAAGGTATACCTATCACGTTTAAAAAGAGCCGCTTCTTTACTAGTACTTGAAGCCCTTTTTCACTCATGTGGCCTACACGCCTGTGCTGCATGTCAATAGCTGAATCTTTTGCTGCGTTCAACCCACCCTTGCACACATTGACACTTACCTTGTAAAGGGTGCAATACTTCTTTCGTCTGGTTGCGATCAACGAACCCTTGATGAGCTTCCAGCGCCCACCAGCAAACCGGCTTTCATAGTCATCATCATCCAACCTTCCCGTCAACGTCAAGTTGAGGCAAAGGTCTGGAATGTGCCTCACATTCCTGAGAAGCAATGTGCAGCCCACATCAGTCTTTACATAAATATCATCGACCCATACTATCTTCGATACGCCAGAATTTCTCATCTTCACAGTCCCATAGTCACCTGACTTGTAGCTTGTGAAGAAGTCCCTGCGTGGAGTCGCATGAAATGAGGCTCCCGAGTCTATCACCCAGTCGGTGTCCTGGCTCGTAGCCATGAGACATATATCATGATTTGCTGAAAAAATAACTACAACATCGCCATCTGAAGCAACCGCAGTGGAATCTAATTAATCTTCCTTCTCCTTTCCTTTTCCTTTCTTATCGTTCTTATTCTTACGACATTCATGCTTATAGTTGCCCTTCTTACCACAATTCCAGCATTCAACATCTTTCCTGTTACTCGACTTACCTCTTGATTTATCTCGGGTCTTCTTGCCTTTTCTGTTCTTTCTTCTCCCCCCTTCTTGTGTCACAAGGGCCTCTTGCTGCGTAGACCCCTGAGACTTCTTCCTTGTTTCCTCATTGAAGAGAGAGCTAGTTAACTGTTTCCTGGATACCTTTCTGTCTAGCGCGGAGTTACTTAGAGACACCACTAATGTCTCCCAACTATTAGGCAATGAGTTAAGCAATAACAAATCTTGTAATTCATCATCCAGGACTATCTTCATAGCGGAGAGTTGGTTCAATATATTGTTGACCTCATTCATGTGCTCGGTCACAGAACCACTATCTTTGAACTTGAGATTCACAAGTCGCCTTCTCAGAAAAATCTTATTACCGGCTGTCTTCCTCTCATATAGCCCTTGTAATTTCAGTCATAAGCTGGTGGCTGAGGTCTCCGTAGACATATGGTGGAATGCAGAATCATCTAGCCATTGTCTAATAAACCCCATCGCCTTCCGGTCCAATTTCTTCCAGTCATCATTTGTCATATCCATTGACTTTGCTGATATGCCTTGAATTGAAGAATACAAGTCCTCCATCTTAGCCTTCCATATGATCCAGCTAGAACCATTGAGACTAATCATCCTTGATGAGCCACCTTCCATAATTCAAAACCGATCCCACTCCGTTCAATGAACTTAGCTTTGATACCACTTTGTTGGGGGCCTTGCACAAAACCTTAGGATCTAGCTTCCCAAATCAAACCAGAATTATGGGATAATAAAGCAATGAAATAAATCAAAGCATAAACCACACTATACAAGAGATTTTTACGTGAAAAACCCTCAAATAGGTAAAAACCACGGGACCTCGTCCAAATCAACAATCCACAATGAAGTTGAACGCTACAACCTTCTTCACTCACGCAGTAGTGGATAAACAATAAGAAAATAAAAGAAAAACGGAGAGATTTCACCGATCACGAGGACATAGAAGCGCTGAGATATTGATTGCATAGTAGATCACCTCCACGAGCATAATCTCTCTTCTACAAGCTTCCTCTTTCTCTCTCTTACACCTTTGATAGCGCTAAACCCTTTAACAAACCCTTGCAAAGCTTTAAGAAACCCTCTTGTGTTCCCTAGAAAAGCTCTAGGCACCACTATTTATAGTTTAGGCAACTCCCTTTCGCACCCCTTGTGAAAGGGCGTCAAAATTCCGCAATCCGCACAAAATCGCGGAACGAATCTGCGTAACCTCGACTGGTCGAGACGAGTCCTCAACCGGTCGAGCGACTCACTCGACCGGTCGAGCACCCCGGAAAAAAATCATCAGATGGTTGCTGGACTTTGAGTCGAGCCTCACTCGACCGGTCGAGTAGCGCGGTAAAATACTCCGAATTTTCAACCCACTACACTATTTCTCTCCTAAACTGAGGAGGAAAACCCCATCATTTTGAGACCAGGTTAAATTTGGGTCTAGTCAAGTTCGAGTGGATACCTAACAGGCACCCATATCCTATTGAATCCGGGTCGTGGTGTTCAAGAACAAGACCCGGACTTGACAAGAACCGAACCCGGTTAGCCTGTGTAGGTATCCCATAGGACCCGATCCAATTGGTGGCCATGTTTTCTTATGTTTATATAGAAATACATCCCATCAATTGGTGGCAGAAAATCTTTCTCAGTCTGAGAGATGAGATTGGTCTCATGACACGTAGGACTGATTTTTCAGAACATAGCCTCACTTAAAGGAACTAAAAATCTTCAATTTTAATATAGTTCCAAAAATCAGCAGGGTTCAACGGTAACATTCTCATCTTCACTTTTTCCTGTATTGTGGCCCACTTGAATCTTGGATTGGCCTTATTGTTGGGTTCACATACTAGTATAATCTCTGACACAGATGATGAACGGAGTAGATGTCATATAAACATCGTGATGGCCCCACAACGGGCTCTCTCCAACATCTGCGTAGGAAGTTGGCGCACTGACCGACTGCTGCTCGTGGCAAGGCATTTATACGCATCGACGTTGTCTACCGTACACGTGGCGCATCTGTTTGATCATGGCACGTCTATAATAATCCCAACTCCATCTTGCAGAGTGACCATTGATTGATGGCTGATAGAAAGCTAGCTGAACGTTCTCACTAAATCGTAGCCATTGCTAGTTTTATCCACGTGAATTTGGATGCCCCGCATTGAAGGGATAGGATTATTTGTGTGATTATCATAAGCGTCTTTCCCAGTCAATGCATTATCCCGGAAAGGGGCGCGGATTGCCTACTCGTTGGTGCTCTGTGGGGGCCACCATGATTTATGTGTTATATCCACACTGTCCATTCATTTTCCAGATCATTTTAGGCCATGAGCCAAAAAATGAGGCAGATCCAAATCTCAGGTGGACCACACCACACGAAAATAGTGGTGATTAAATGCCGACCATTAAAAACTTCCTAGAACCCACTGTAATGTTTATTTGCCATCCAACCCGTTGATAGGCCACAGAGGTCTGGATGAAGGGAAAATACAAATATAAGCTTGATTCAAAGCTTTTTATGGTCCCCAAGAAGTTTTTAATGGTGGGCGTTCAATCACCACTGCTTCCTGTGGTGTGGTCCATGCGATTTGTATCTGTCTCATTTTTGGGCTCATGCCATAAATGATCTAGAAAAAATGGATAGACGGTGTGGATAAAACACATACAGCATAGTGGGGTCCACAGAGCACCGTCCAGAAGCAACTCTCACTACTGGGCTACTGGCAGCGTCAGTTATTTTAATCGTGGAAAGCAATGAAATTCAAGACATTTGTCTCTTACCGTTTATTTTCTAGTCATTGTTCGGATGGCTACGATCATCCTATGAACGTTACTTTTCGAGAGACAGGCAATCAAAGGTGCAGACCACATGATGTGCATTCTAGATCAGTCAGTTATTAGCCATAATTAATATGGATCGTCCATCTTTATTGCCATTGATTAGACGGTCAGCATCTTCTCATCAAAGCAATCGCCGAAAGGGATGAACAATTAAAGGTGGCAACGCAATCCATTGAGAGGGATGGGCAATCAGAGGTGGGGCCAGATGAATTTGAGTCCTTTCTACCACAATCAATATGGACCATCAACTTTCCTAGGAATTCAAAGTCATTTTTGAGAGGGATGGGCAATCAAATGTGGGCTCCACATGGTGGAATGATTGGACCTTTTAAGCATAATCAATATCCACCGTCTAAGTCGTCATTAAATTGAAGGGCCTTAAATGATGGATGGTCTGGATTATTGGGTATATATCCAATATAGATCTCCCATTTTCATAACCATTGACTGCAGGTCATCAGATGTAGGGGCCCAACGATGCCTGATCCAGATCACTAGTATAACCTTTTCTATTATTACCAATCCAAACGATCATTTTATCAAAATTTACTATTATTCCCTCAGAGTGATTTTTGGATTGGCAATCAAAGGCAGGCCTCATATTACGAACGGTCCACATCAATAGCTGGACTTTGTCGAGTATGACCAATAAAGGACCATCTATTCTCTTAGCAATTAATCAGAGGTTTAGGACCACCGGATCAAAGTGATTTTGAGGGGATGAGCAATCAAAGGTGGGACACATTATGATGGTTGGTCCACATTAATGATGGAACCTTTTCCAAAATGATCAATCGTGACCACCCATTTTTTTAGGCCTATGACAGACTGCTTAGAGTCGTCCAATCAATGTGATTGTTGAGTGTCATGAGCAAGTAAAGGTGGAGGTCACCCTTAGACGGGTTGAGTTGAGTGTGTTAGATACTAGAGACTGGGACCCAATAGTCAGGAACGCCTGCTTTGCCCAGTGTGTGGAACGCTCAAGCTCCATGGGGTCCACCATGTTGCATATGTAAAATCTACTCCGTTCATCAGGTGTGGAAAGAATATGATAGATTGGTTTTGAGATATACAAAATGGTTGGCCCCAAAGATTAGAGTATGCCACGTACATGCGAGAAAACATCAAGAAAAAACATCAAGAAAAAGGTGTAGGTTACACTCAAAGATAAAGAAAAAAAAAAAGAAGAACGCAAGTTACATCTAGTGAGAAAAGGAGTGCAAGTTATCTACGATGATGGGGCAACGTGCCACCCGTAGATGATAAAAATAGATAAAATAAAGTAGATAGTATGGTAAGTCACTACTAGGATGTTACAGGCTTGCCTGTTTGGATACAACGAATCCAACTGAAAAACATGAAGAAACAAAAGGAAAAACAATTACCACCTAATACTAACTTCAATGGACACTACAAAAATGGATTCTATATTTAGAGGTTTAGTTTCCAGTGGAATCTTCTAATTCATTAGAGGACAATCACCTAATTTCTTGTGCTAGAGTATCCTAACAATGAATAAATATAATGATTATTTTACAAAATCCAAATTTATCAAAACAACCCAATTATCTTTTCAGTGAAAAACAATTTCCATTTTGGCATGGATTCTATCCAGACAAACCCCAATTTCAATGGTTACTTCTATACTTGAGTGGAAGGAGTTATCATAGATGAAATGAAGGAATCAGAAACTTTGGGAATCATTACCCTTGATATAGTAAAAGATGGTGGTGGTGCATCCTGTTCATGAAATGAATAAAGTGATACATATACATGGTAGCTGGAAAAGCCAATACTAGTAAAGATAGAGGTGGTTAATGGTTTTCTCTTGGGTTTGAATGCACCATCAAATTGAGTTGCAATTGTTAATCTATGGAGTGGAAAGGTGGTGTTCATAGGATTGAGATACACACTTTCCACAGAGCACCGGTTTGGAAAACAAATGCTCGGTAGCATGCCCTTTCTGGAGCAGGGTACCATGCGACATGAGTTCCCAAACATAGATGCAGGTCCATACTGTCGGGGTTTAATGCTATTCAGCAATGACTTCGAGATCCAAGACATTCCATGTCTAGCGGGGAGCTTAGAGATCCAAGGTACATAATTGGGAGTTCATTCAAACTTTTTTTTTTCCTTTTAAACTTCACTCACAACAAGTATTTTTCAATTCACATCTATAGATTGTGTCGTAATAGGTTCAAAAGTAGATCTACTAATCAATTTAGCCAATGTGATCAGCTTCGATGATGCAAGACAATTAACAACTTGCTCCAAAAGTTTGAACTGTTAGAGTATGGCGAATTAATCTCTTTATCTCATAGCCCAGGCTCCACATCTCATGGGTTAGAACCTCGTCCGAACCCCCCTCATGGGCGCCAAATCACATGGGCCACCCACCCTGAGTGTGTCCCCGCATCTCAAGAGCTACCCCACTCGAGCCTGGTGTGAAATGCCCCTGCATTAATCACCCCTAGTGAGGAGTCTCGAACACGAGACTTCCTCCGTAGGCCCCTAATCACATGGGTCACCCACCCCGAGTGTGTCCCCGCATCCCACAGGCTACCACCCCACTCGAGCCTGGTGTGAAATGCCCCTGCATTATTCGACAATGTGAACCACGGTATATACAACCGGACTAGGTGATCAGCCATCTCATCCTTTACAATTGTACTGCAATTTCTAATATGGGCATTCAAATTAATAGGCTTACACATTTAAATGTGGTGCAAAGCTAGTAAACAGTGATGGATACCGAAAGCTGGTGAAACACAACACCTATTTCTTGGGTACTGAACCCATACACTAGTATTTAAAGACACTCAATCCAATGATAATCAACAACATTGGACATCATAAGCCTAATAATACATTTGCAACATGCTAAGTAATCCACTTATGGTTACTACATACTAGGGCTGAGGTAAACAACTTAAAAATTTTAATGCCCAGTCTCACACTTGTGGTATTTTCTGTTGATGGTGAATCAAAATTTCATGAGACTTGCATTTGACAGCATGCACTTCTTATGAGAACTTTATTAGTTGGTTTAACATGATATTGTGACCGTAATGTGTAATATAATTTCTCCACTTCCTAAGCACTCATTCAATATAATGAATTTACAAAGTAAATCTGAAGGATGATTAAGATATTGGAGAAAATCGAAAATTATTGGAGGAAATCAAAAATTAAAGCATGCCAAGAAAGAAAAATGATTAATAAAAACACATCTTGTTTTGCAACGTATGTTTACGTACTGTGTTTCAAAAATTTGAGTCGCCTATTAGCTGAGCTGCAACATGTTTGATTTTATTTTTATGTAATAAAAAATAATTAGATGTAAATGTCAGAAATGTGATGTAAACCATGTCTCCTCTCAAGTAAGAAAATTCGAGTCTAGCATCTTTAGACCACTTGACCTCCTCTTGAAGTTTGTTAACCTAAAAGTTGGATTTATTAAATTACTTCACAATATTTAAAGTTAATATAAATCTAAAAAAGAAAATTTTTGGTTAAGTCAATTTACGTCTTTAATTTCTTCCCATAAAAGACATCTTTCACTTTAAACATCTTACTGAGAAAATCAATTTAATATATTGCTTACACTTCAAAGCATTATGCAATTTTATTTATTTATTTATTTATTTACAAAGATATATTACATCTTAATACTACATGATCAAATGTAGTGGTCTTATTGTATGATCATAAATAGTGTACTTGTGTAAAACGAGTGGCCCTGTTTTGCGATCAGATCAAGTGATGGTCCTGTTTTGTTTTCTTTCTACTTTTCTGTTTGTTCAAAGGCAGCTAACGAAAATGTTTTATCACTTAACCATGATCCCATCGACCAGCACATCTGGATGCTCTTTTGTGTTCAGATCTACCACAGTCTTGTAACGTCTCCCCGTTGAGATGCTAGTAATGTTGAATGTTTACATATTTTCATTCTTCGATATGATATTGTGCGTGGAATCCATACTATGTAAATAATACATAATTTTCTATTAAGAAATGCTCCAATACTCTGAGAATGCAGTGGGATACTTAGCACAATCCACTGATATGGACTGGTCAATAGGTCCAACACACATTTAATGGGCTACCATGCCAATATCACTACCGTGACAAATACGAACCATTTGATCAATGGCCTTTAATATGGATGGTAAAAAATCATTTAAATAAAAATAGGTTCAATCAGCGATTTGATCCATCTACTTGTTAGGGCTAGGGGTGGCAATGGCCATGCTGCCCAGCCAGGCCCTAGCAGCTCAACTCTATAGGGCCAAGGCTTGGGCTTGAAATCTAGGCTACGTGTTTGGGCTGGGCCAGGAGACAACCAATGATGAATGACCCCTGGTCTAATCATCAAGTGGATCACTGCTATATAAAAAATGGACAATTTCAAGACACTTGTGAATGGTCCCATTCAATGAACATGTGTAGTTTAAATGCAATTGCAGATTCGGGGTCATTTTTCTATGATCAAACCATTTATATGGTAGGATTCATCACAAGCACAGTCCGTCCCTAGCCTGGCCCATTGCCACCCTTAGTAATGGTCAATCATGGATTGCTTATGATTCTAAAGAATTACTTTTTAATGCAATCATAACCAACGCATCCATGGCTTGGAAAAAGGATGGCTATAGAAAATAAGGCTTAATCAAGGATGGGTTGGATCACCAAATCAGTGCAAGTATTGCTTGGGTAAATCATGAAATGAGTTCTATACTAAATGGACAGTTCAGATTTATTGATTGGACTGTCCCAGTGAACTGATGTGGAAAATACATGCCCTAACCCAAAATCTACCCACTTAGTGAATCACACTTGTTGTGGAATATAAACAACTAGCCGTCTTTTCCCTAACCGTCCATTTCTCTCAAACACATCTCACCATCTGATGAGTGGACTCGCCTAATTTTCAGCTAGAGAATGTTTATCATGGCTCCCGTAAGTGGCCCGTATATCACATGTGCCACAAATTGCCTCTTCAATCTCAAGAAAATTGTTCTAGGTTGAAGCTTATCTCCCTATTTTGGATCTTCAACTTTCTATTTTCATGACCCAGACATGAAATTCTACATTGCAATCAAATACCATGCATATTTGCATGAAATAATCTTTTTCACCCATTTGCACAATAGATTTTTTTTTTCCCTTTCTTTTTCCGGGCTTTCAAGGCATGTTAGCATAGAGAAGAGTGTAGAATAGTTCAACTTCCGGTAAGCTTCTAATAATCTGAATATACCTGTTTTGGTTTGGTTCCTCAAGTAGTTGTGGACCCAACCGTGCGACATGTGGTAAGAGCTTTGCCAATGGAACCCCCAACACAGGATTGCCTTCTACATGTGTCCCGACCTCCTCCATTAATCCAGCCAACACCTTTTGCAACGATGTCTCAGCCATGTTTCTAAAATCATCACTGCAATAGAAGTACTTCAGCATTTAGGAAAGCAAATATGTCGGCAGAGCACTGGAAATGAAGATGATTGGTTTAGCACAAGAATCCCATTTACTTATTATAATAAAGATTGGCTGAATATACTCAAGCTTCTCTTCCTGACACGTATGTTAGAGATGCAAAAAGGCAGAACTATAACTGTCACAAATAAAATATCATAAGAGTGGATCCAGTGTTGTTAATATTATTCAAGTTTGCTACCAAGAATTGAATGCACAAGTACATGTCCAAGATCTAAATCTTTCTCTTAGGCCCTATTGCGTATGGGCCCTAGCCCAAAAATAAGATCAGTCAAGTGACACTAGATGGCTCTTACAGGGGATCACAAATGGGTAGCTCAGAGCTTTCCACCCAACGGTTGAAGTCCAATGGAAAAAGCCACTAATTGATGGCTAGGATCATCGGGCTGATAAGCTTTTGCTGTGGAAGTGCCATATTAGATTTAAGAACGGAATGCATTGCATGAGTGACTACATGTGCAATAGATTCAAGTTCTCGGCCAAGAATTTAAGAATATATTGGTAAGTTCTTGGAAATCAGGATTAGCTCCAGCTTTTGCATTGTCTACTTGGAGCAGCCTAGGAAATTGGGAATGCATTAGATTGGCTCCTGTTTTCCGTCCTTCAGCACTTCAAATAGCAAGTGTGATATTCTGTGTTGTTATTATCTCATTTGCAATTTGTTTAGAGGCCCATCTCATACATTGAAAACCAGGAACCTTCTAAAAGAGAGGCCCTTGGATTGATTGAGAGGAAAGAGAAGAGCAAAAGAGATTTAATGTTAGAATAAGCCATTTTTAGACATAGTAAAAAGGAATTGCTTGATGTTTAGTGTTAGACTAAACCATTTTTTGATATTCATAGTGACAAGAAATTTCTTGAGCAGAACTACGGTCCAGATATTGAGATTTCACAAAAGATGGAAAAAGGAAAACTTTTCTAGCTATAATATTCCAAAAGCAAGCAATAAATTAGTGTTCACCCAAAAAACATCAATTAGGGCCTATCTAATAACAATGAAAACTTTGGAAAAGAAATCGTTCCATGGATATCTACTTTTCGCTGTCTGAGAAAAAAAGGTAGGTACAGAAATCAATTTCCACATCCAAGGTTTTACTAAAAAAGAGCGAAAACCATTTTCTTTGAAAATTTTGTAAGATATAGATTTCCAAGGTTATGAGCAAGCGAAACAACTCTCATCAATTGATTGTTGACCTTTTTCCATGGAAAACTGCATTCGAAACCAAACAGCGGAATTACTGTTGGATTCCGCAGTTTTCCATTTCCCAAGGATTCCTAAGGGTTTGCCATGTCTCAAATGTTTTGGATTCTATCCAAACAGGCCCAGTTCCACAATTTTTCTTTTCTAAAATTAAAAAAATAGGATATCCTTGTTCAAATGGGGACTCATAAGAAAGAGATATATCTGCAAGAAGTATCTTTGCATCTTGTTTTCTTATCAAGATTTCTCTCAATAATTTCACAAAGAAGAAGAAGAAGAAGAAGAAGAGTTCAACTTGACAAGATATATCACAAGCTAAACTCTGATGTTTAGTTTCCAGGGAAAAAAGAAAGAACGATCTTCCTACCTTGATACAACAATACGTGTCTCAGCCATGAGTTGATCGAGTTTGCTGATGTCCGCGAGCAGTGCAGAACCATCGAAATCATTGGAGGATGTGGTCACCAGCTGTTTGTATACAATAGCATTTTCAGGTATCAAGTGGCTCACCCAGTGATGTCGACCGCCCATGCTCATGAATGACTCCAGTATTTGTATGATGGTTTCATGTAATTGGGCTGTGTTGAATGGATCCCTAAGCTGTTTACTGCACATGAAGGTCATTGCAATACATCATAACAGATTTACCCTAGCATAGACAGACACAGAATAACCATTTCTGTAAATTCTGGAAAACCAATAGAGACAGAATAACCATTTCTGTAAACTCTGGAAAACCAATAGACACGTTAAGTCCGAGATGCAGACATGAGGCGTCCTACCACAGAAGTATCATCCAATGCTCAGCTTAAATTACCAGCACGTTTACTTAGCCAAAGCATTCTGCCCAGGTAGAGCCTAATTTCAGAGGTCCAGATTGTTCATCCAGTGGGCCCTACCATTTATGGGCGATGGACCAAAGATCTTCTCCATTAATCACGGGATCATTGCGTATAGGCCGTTGGCTATATTCCTTTCTAACCACCCATTTGAAGGCCAATTAACATATTTCTAGGATTTTCCAATAGGGGAACTTTGAGCAGCATCTTCCATAAGTGGTGTGGATCACCTAATGGACAGTCCAATTTACTGAAAGTTGGGCCCTAATTACAGATGTCTTGCCCAAATGAAAACACTGGTAATTCGGTCAGAGTGTTATACATTTTATTTTATTTTTAGTAGGTAGTTGGGCTCGAGCCTGAGACCTCAATGCTGAAGTGAAGGCTGCCAACCATTGAGCCAGGGGCCACCACAAAATATGAGAAAAGCAACAACCCAACAAGGAAATTTTGAAACAGTCACTCATTTTCATTTATATGAGGGAGTTTATAATTCAGAAGTTTGAAGAAATCAGAGAAGAGTAGAACGTTGGCTGCATGCACAAGCTTTCTACTTACTCCTTGAGAACTTCTGTAGCTGCTTTTTGCATGTTGGGAATCAATGAGCTCATTCCATAATTGGAAAAGTAATCAGCAGTTGCCAGAAACTCTTGCTGGCCACGCTTGTCGAATGGACCAGCTTCGTCCTGCACAAGTCAGGAGATGAGCATCTTTTGTGACGTGAAACAACAGAAGCGCCAGAGTAAAAGATGTCACGTAACAAAATTATCCGAGGAAAAAAGGCTGGAGAGTTTCTAATAGTGTAATGATAAAGGATTCTTTAGCCCGTAGAAATTCAGATGAGAGAAACGCAAAGGTTACTTGCAAGAGTAGGATGACTCTTAGTTGCACATAGCATGAGTGGAAACAGGAGCAAATTCAAGACCTGGAGTGAGATGGATCCATTTCAAGATACTAGAAACTGTAAAAGCCTATAAAGTAGAGCAAGTCCCGAGCGAGAGTTAAAAGCAGGAGGGCACCTTAGTTGAAACTTCCTGCAATTAAGCTCACGTACTTTCCTCACATGTTCCGCATTTGGCATATTCATCAGGTAGCCATAGCCCAGTAGGTAGGTTCAGCCATCAGGTGGATCACAAATGTATAAGAAAATGGACAGTTAAGAAAATGACCAATGTTCCCCATTCGATGGACATGTGGCCCACCTACTAGAGCAGCCCAATATTCAGTCGAGGGCAGGGTGAGGCTCACCTGATGAACATTCCAGATATCAAACACACATGTCAGAGATCAGGACTTCAAATCCTACTCTCCCAAGTGGCCTTGGTAGGTTCTTCAAATCTACGAAAGCAACTAACATAATAACCATCGATTTCAAAACTTCCAAGTTCCAACCGAACGTTGTAAATAATCTAAGAATTTTTGAATGTGGATCCAAAGAAAAATAAATAACCGTAAAGGCTGTAAAGGTAACAGTGGCAACTGTTACATGTTATGATTCGTAAAGGCTGTAATGGTTGTTATGGAAAAATGACCTGTAAAGACCATTACAGCCCCCGTTACGCCCCCCGTAAAGACCGTAACAACCCCAGTACGGTCCATGATGGGGCCGATACAGGTTTTTCGGGTTTTTATTTTTCAAAAAAAAATAAAAAACAGAGAGAGAGAGAGAGAGAGAGAGAGAGAGAGAGAGAGAGAGAGAGAGAGAGTAACGGCAATTATAGCCCGTATCGTAAAGGTAGCAGTGGTGGCTGTCACCGCCACCATTACCATCACGGAATACCTTGGGCACGAAAGTACATACAATGTGGAGTTTATGTCGTAGTATAAGCCTTGAAACATTGGTTTATTACCTTATTCATTAGGAGTTTGTGTTGTATTCTGATCACAAGGCATTACATTATTTGAATTTCCAAAAGAAATTAGGCCAAAGGCACACTTAGCATAATGCTTATATTCAAGAGTTCATATTCAACCTGAAGCATCAGATTGGGATAAAAAATAAGATAGCAGATGTCCTTAGTCGGAAATCACATCTATCATCAAGCACGTCAGCTAGGCAAAAGTAGCAAGCAGAATACTGATCTTTATACTCCGCTTCCTGTGCCAGATGCTTTATGAGAAGACATCAACATGGAATTTGTCCTGGGATTACCTAAGACTCAACGTGGCTATGACTCTATTCACGTTGTGGTCAACAGGTTTTCTAAGATGCCCATTTCATCCCTTGTAAGAAGCAATCGAATGCTCTACACATTGTCAATGTTTTCGTTAAAGAGTTGGTTCATTTGCATGGTGCTCCCAAGACAATTATGTCTAATCATGAAGTTTAAGAGCTACTTTTGACGAACTTTGTGGTCTACAATGAGAACAAATGGATATGCTCAGGTCATCAACCGCAGTATTAGGAATTTGCTTCAATATTTTGTTTGTCACATTAGCTCATGGGACATTGTGTTATCACAAGCTGAGTTTGCCTATACTCATACTATGAAACGAACTACTGGGCTCTTCTTTCAAAATTGCGATTAGTATGCGACCTCGATAACCTATTGACTTAGTCCCACTTCCTATTGCAATTTGATTGAGCCAGGACGTTGAAGCTTTTGCACAGTATATTAAAGAAATAAATGAGGAAGTTGAATGGAAGATCACCCTTAATACTTATCAGCTAAAAGAACTCCGGGCTGAGTTGAAATACTGCATACTCATGTGTGCCTATTGAAAATTAGTGCATACTCATATGTGTGCCCATTGAGAGGTTAGTCAGCAAACCTCACCAGTACTTGAGAGGTTCCCAAACTCCGGGCTGTATCGATGTAGAGATGTCTCCCTAAGATGTTGACCTGGACTCTTATGTATAAGCTAAGCACCGTCATTGCCCACAATGACAATGCTGTCCTCGTGAAACCTGGTAAGCTAAAATCCAATGAGAAGCAGCTCAAAAAAGAGCAATAAATCTACCTTTCCCAAAAGGAAAAGAAAAGAAAAGGCAATAGATCTTGCACAGTGACTGAAAGCTGGAAATGTCTTGCTGAATGTAATCAGTTAGTAGCATGATTTTGAAATCTCGAAAGTGTTACATGATGTAATGCTATAATGGGATGTATAGACATGCACACATGCATGCACAAGCAACAGCTAGTTTAAGGCTCCATTTGCTAGCTTCATGGATAATTTCATGATGCCCCAGAGCGTGCATGCACAGACACACAAAGACCAAACTGTGCAAAGATCAGCCACATCTGGTCATCAAGTAGACCACACTTGTATTTCATTATTTACCAATGGCTAGACAATGTTTTAAATGATGTGACGCACTTGACGAGTAGATGGGACTGAATTTTGCGTGAGGTGATCCTAGTGGTGAGACTGGGGCCCACATATTGGAAACAGGGTATTCAAAAATGGTTACATAATGGGCCTTTTTTTTGGGGGGGGGGGGGAAGGATTGGCTCGTAAGCCATTACAGGGCCGATACAATTTTAAAAATGAAAAAATGGCCATGCACCCATATTGTAACAGTAATTACAGTGACTGTTACGGCCACCATTACTGTTATTGAATACCTTGAATGGAAGGGTTGGATGTTGCACGCACATGACAGACTGGAAGTTATTTGCTGGATGGACCATAAATTATGGTCCAATATGCACGTATGCATACATATGCGTGCATGTATTCATGCCATGCATGCATGCATGAATGTATAGTATAATGGAATGCTATCGTCCCCACCTTCATGGGGACAATACCACATTAGTAGCATCCCCAAAGCTTTGGATTACACACGGGGCACCCAATCATCAATCCAACCTGTCCATTTGTTACAATACCACTATAGTAGGCCATGATATAGAAAACACGCTGAGCAGATAACTCTAGCCCTTTGAATAGTTGGTCATTACTCAAGTCCACATTACACTTGAGTATGGAAACTTCAAAACTGAGGTCATTGTTGAAATTGAAATGATAAGTATAGAACCCACAAAATCTAAACTCACAAATACTTCGAAGAAGATAAAACCATAGCATACTTAGAATTTTCAGTCTTTCCCACAGCTCAAGCTTCTCCTTAGGTGTGAGAGTGTTGGGCTGACCCTTCCCTTGCATCAATCTCTCTGTTAAATGCGAAAGATCCAACTCTTCGGATATCCGGAACCGCAAATATTGCATTGCATAAGGCAGTGTTGTCGAATCCGATATTCTTTGAATGTTGTCAAAATGGGTTTGTAATCTATCAAACCAAGAGACCATTGGCAAGAAAATGATTAACATATAGGAACCCTATGATGTATGCTTGAAGTGTGCTCCCCAAAATACACATGATGACGTGACAAGCATGTCTTGCGATCAATACCGTTCATTTGGTGAGGCAACATGTTGGGTGGGCCATAGTTCCAAAAACTGCAGAAATTGGACATACGTGACCGACTAGCCAATCTGACTTGTATACCCACCAAACCATTGATCACTTTTAGCTCAACTGAGAGTTAAACACCCATCCTCAGGTTGCCAATCGGATGGCCACCATAGCCTGACTATCTTGATTTTCTGGCTACGGCCCATCCATATGATGATGCACCAAACCAACACTGTCAATCACCATCCCAAGTGCCACGTGTACAGTGGAGATGTCGGGTGGCACACTTCACAAAACTAAATGAACTGAATGCATCATAGTAGTATTACTGAAAAATGGAATTTCAGCAGGATATATAATATTTTGATCTTAACTGGGCCTTAATGAGCTCATCGATTTCATGATGGCTGTCGATTTGAGTCTCCAAATCAGAAATCCTCTGCGTATGAGCAGCATAAATCCTATACAAAAAATACCCACTTCCCAAAACTCCCGCAGCAACAAAAGCCTTCCTTCTATGCCTACTCCAAAAATCCCTATTTAAAAAAAAAATCAAATATCCAAATTTTAAAAAATAAAATAAAATAAAATAAATGGAAAAATACCAAACTGACCTTAAAGAGAGCATCTTCGAATGTCAGGAAAGCCAGGAAATCATTGCTAGAACTTCATTTCCTGAAAACCCATTTGGATTTTGAACAGCATAGATGGAAAGGAAGGAGACTGAAGCGTTTCTATTGAAGAGAGACTCTCGCGTTTGTTATGGGCAAAAGATGAAGAAGAAAGAAGAGCTGATTTGAGAGAGTGCACTGAGAAGCTGTCTCAGTTTTTAGGCCATCTAACCGGCAGAGGAATGATTCATGAGGAAGAGAAATTATAGGGTCCAGATTCATTGATTGGAGTGGGGCCCATTGTTAGGTGATCAGAACCATCAACCTCGTATGCCCAATGGTGGGTGGACCTATCATATATTCTATCTTATAACACTATCTGGCTAATGTTCTGGGAAGCGGATTGGGTGGTGACCCCAGCACCACCGATATCCCTGGTGACCGGACTGTGGGTCCCACCTTGATGAATGTGTTTTATCCACGCCGTCCATATATTTTTCCAGTTCATTCTAGTGCATGCGCCCAAAATCGAAGCATATCCAAAGCTCAAGTGGACCACACCACAGGAAACAGTGAGTATAATGACGTCCACCGTTAAAACCTTCCAAAGGGCCCACCATGATGTTTCTTCGCCGTCCAACCTGTTGATAAGGTGACACCGGCCTGGATGAAGGGAAAATATAAATACCAGCTGGGTGCATTGGTAATGTTTCACATGCGACAGAGTGGCATGCCAGGCCCGGTCAGGCCGATCTGATCATCAGGTGGGCCATATGCGTATATTGAATGTGGGTCGTTGGTCGGTGTTCCTTTCCATTTCTTCTCTTGATGTGCGCTGCGATCAGATCAGTCAGATCGTTCAGGGAAGGCATCCACATGATGGGCCATCTGATCAGTGGCTAGGATCATACGCAAATGTGCCCTGCGTGTATTTTGCTTTCCTCCGTGGGATACAGATGTAGAGGAGAACAACCATGGTAAGCATAGGATCAGGACGGTTGATGTAGAGCGGGTCACGGACAGTTTCATGGCCAAAATGGATAAGAAAAGGCCCGGTCGACGACAGAAGTGATCTGGACCATCGGACCTTAGATCGGGCATATCTTGCAATCTGGGATGAGTTATCTGACGTAAAATATATGATTTTGGGGTAGAACGAGCTACTTTAGCCAACCAACCCTGCTACGCGGGGTTGCGCAGCCCAGAATTGCGAAAAACCTCTTAATCGATGGTCGTTTCCCTGTTTTAATTTCGTTTTTACTATAAATAGTAAGTTTTAGTTTGATTATAACTCTTCATCCGTTGGGCTTTAGGAGTTGCGCCCAACGTGAAAAGAGCTTAGAATAATTAGGAGAACGATTTGATGAAGCCAAATAGGACACTTACTATTTTTGGCCGAAAACCTTGCGCACTAGTAGACATCACGACCGTCTATAAATAGTAAGTTTACTATTTATATTAAGTCGCGGATTCTAGGAGTTTGAGTTGTAGTTTGATTCTAATTTCTTTCCCATTGCTTGGTACCCTTATTTAAAGGGTTGTGAACTCATTTTTAAGCATTCATCAATCAATTTCGAATTTATTAGAATTTATTTTTATTTTCTGCTTTCTTTTCTCGTGGATTCGAGAAGTCTCTGTGAGGAGTCCAGAGAAGTTCCGTGGATTCGGAATAGTTATCCTCTTGAGGAAGACGGTGCTCAACCTCACGTCCTCCCCTGCGTCCACTTGCTAGGTGGGCTACACATGCATCAGAAAAATTAGGCCGTTGGGCAAAAATAAGATGTTGGAACAGGTAATAGAGTTGGTGTATTATATTGAGGATACCTATCCCAAGATGTAATTAAGGGTGCGTTTGCATAGAAGAAATATATATATATATATATATATATATATATATGTGTGTGTGTGTGTGTGTGTGTGTGTGTGTGTGTGTGTGCGCGTGTGCGTGCGTGGGGGGGGGGCGGCGGGTGGGAGGAAGGTACTATGCGCTCGACCTCACGATAAGTTACCATGAGGTCGAGCTATGTGGGCCCCACCGTGATGCGTGTCGACCATCAACACCATGCATTTGATGGGTCCCCTCTAAATTATTGGATTTTCCAAAAATCAGCCGTATACAGAACTCAGGTGAGCCATACCATCTAAAATCATGTGAAGAAACCGTTAAAACATATAGCCTTATAATTATCCTAGCAATTAAAAGGCTTACAAAGAATGTTCATGGGCTGTAGTTATATTTGATGTGGACTGTTGAAACCTTCTTTCAGTCAAATGTGAAAGTTATCCGACTCATTTATAAAATCATATGGATTTAAATGAGGAGAAGACATAAATTTCAGCTTGATTCAAATTCTCCATGCCTATAAAAGTTTTAAATGGTGAGTATTTAATCCCTATCGTTTCCAAGGTTGTGGTCCATTTATGAGTTGAATATATCTCATTTTTTTTCCAGTGCTATAGCTTTAAAAGCCAAAATGAATAAATGATGTTGATAGAACACGAAACTCACCATTTAGAACTTTTGTGGAACTAAGGAGGGTTTGAATCAAGCTGAAATTTGTGTTTTCCTTTCATCCAGATATTTGCAACCTTATGAACATGCCAGGTAGCTCTAACAATAAACTCAATAGAGGCTTCAACGGTTTACATCAAACATAACTGTAGGGCCCATGGATATCCTCCATGTGCAACCACCAGGGACATTTTTGTCAAAAAATAAACATTTGTACAGGCAACATAGGCTAATAATTAAAATAAATCTAACTATTATTAAGGTAAAAATCCCTTATAAAAATGGAAGAGAGAAAAACATAACATAAGAAAGAGATAAATTGACATAAAAGCTAAGGAAAGCAAACCCTTTATACCTATTTATTTTGCTAAGAAGAAATCTTAAGAGGTACTTTCCATTTGCGTTTGCACCTATTTGGATTGTAACATCATAAAAGTAAACTTTTTTCCTCTTCATTTCCCTTATATATATATATATATATATATATATATATATATATATATATATATATATATATATATATATATATATATATATATATATATATATATATAATGTACTTTCTTAAATATTACACTATTTTCCTCTTCATTCTATCCAAACAAAAAGTATTTGGGCAAGAAGATTTCTAAACATGGATATGGAAAATCCAATCCACCTATCAACATGGAAAGACAGTAGATATACTCGCTAGCTCGAAAAATAGGTGTTCACGAGTCGAGCTAGCTCGAAAAACTCGCTCGACTCGGCTTGAGTCAGCTCGGATTGACTTGGCTTAAATGGCCGATTCAAGCCGAGCCAAGCTAATTATTTAAAACTCAAGTTGAGTTTAAGCCAAGTTCGACCAGGGGACATTTCAACTCGACTCGACTCGAAACTTGAACTTGAGCTCGACTCAGCTCAATTAATAAATATATTAAATATTATATATATTATATATTATATATAATATATATATTATATTAATATAAGTTTCAAGTTTTTTTTTTTTTTTAAAAAAAAAAACAAACAAACCCTAAAGTCTCTACCCAACCGCACACACTCTTTTCCTTTCTTCTCTTTCTCTACCCACTACTAGCCGCATGCCTGCCCGGATAGCCACCACCAGTTTTCATTTCAGCTCCACAATAGTATAATTTCAATCTCTTGAGATCTACTTCTTGGGAGGGAAACCCAAGAAATCCGAGATGGGTTCTTCTCAGATATGTTAGAGCTTCAAGGAAATCCAATGATCTGATTGGTTAGAGTTCTTCACTTGGGTTTCTGATCTGTGTTTTGTTTTGTTTCTTTTCTAGTACTTGAATTTTTGCTGGTGGAAGAAGATCAAGAACAAATAGGTTCTTAGAGGTTCTCTCATCTGATTCGAAGCTTCGTTTGGTTTTTTTATCGGGTTTTGCTTTAATTCTCTTAAGATTTTTGAATTTTTCATCAATGAAGGAGAATCAAGAATAGAATCCATTATTCTCTCACCCAACAAGCTCGAACTCGATTACTCGACTCGACTCGAACCACTAGCTCTACTCGAACTCGACTCGACAACTTTGGGAAACAAGCCAAGCTTTAATGTTGAGCTCGAGGCCAAGCTCGAACTCGAGTACATCATGGACAAGCCGAGCCGAGCTTGGCCCACCTTGACTCGGCTCGATGCCCACCTCTATTGAAAGGTCAGTAATCACATTATTTATTTTTCAAGTTGATTTAATCCAATCCACCTATCAACATGGAAAGACAGTAGATATATTGAAAGGTCAGTAATTACATTATTATTTTTTTCAGGTTGATTTTCATAAAAATGCTTTCAAGTCAATGGTCGACATCAGGAAGTGTCTCATGTTATCATGAAATCCATAGATTAACTTTAAGAAGAGATATCAATTCACTATCTTTCAAGATAAAGCATAATCATGATAATCCACTTCCACAGCTATTTCTTATATTACAAAGAAAAAACACTATATTTTTTAAAATGAAATCAGTATCCACATTCCCAGATCAATGAAATCATAGCCGTTTGTGACCTCAAAACCTCTTACCCCTGAAGAGTGTGACCTACGAGGGTGCATGGCTGCTCCCAACCATATCAATGAAATGGCGGCCTTTGCCATCAGTTGTGAAAATCGAACGGTTACGTTCATGTGTGCCTTCACCTTGCCGCATCATTTCTATTTTAAGTTCTCAATGCTTCTCTTTTCGCCATAGGAAGTGGGTAGGCCATGAACAGCCAAGATACCATACAACCAGTTCAGCCATGTAGGAATGCTCACCTGTGCACTTTCTTACATGAGCACCAGTGTGCACCTTTGCACACGTTATGGGCACAGAATCTGAACGGTCCACGTGATGTGGCACCCTTTGAAACCGCACAAGCCTGACTTTTAGCCTGATCCAAAACTCTAATGGGCCATAGCAAAGAGATGCAAATCAAAGGAGAAAACTATTTCCTTTTGTCACGGCCCACTAGAGTTTTGTATTTGGGCTGAAAGCTGGGCTTGCGGGGTTTCAAAGGGTGCGCGTCACGTGGACCATTCAGATTTTGTGCCCATGACATATGCGCAAAGGTGCGCACGGGTACTCAGGTAAGAAGGTGAGGAGGTAAGCATTCCCTCTCTATATATACAGAGGAAATAGAGAGGGGAATGCTCACCTGCGCACCTTCTTACGTGAGCACCCGTGCACATCTTTGCACACTAGAGTTTTGGATCAAAATGAAAATGCACAAGCAATCATATAAATATGTAGGTTAACATTATCCTTTGCCTCTCTTACATTCTTCCTCATCAAGTATTCCGAATATAAATTGATCCATGGCTACTAAATCTTCCACCATTTTCTCAATTGTATCAATGATGGCAACCATCAATTTTTCTTTATATATATATAGAGTCATGCTCCCCTGCGCACCTACGCACGTGCGCACCTTTGCACACGTGCCATGGGTGTCTAATCTGAACGGTCCATGTGATGCGGAATCCCATAAAACCCCATGTAACAAATTTTCATCTCGATCTAATATTCTGGTGGGCCATAGAAAAGAGAAATGCAAATCAAGGGAGGAAACTGTTTTCATTCTTCATGGCCCATCAAAGTTTTAGATCAAAGTAAAACTTGAGCCCGTGGGGTTTTAGGAGGTGCTGCTTCACATGAACGGTTCAGATTTTGGATCCACATCACTTATGATGGGTTCTCAAAAAAGTTCGTACGTAGTACGTAAGAACTGGTTCGCAGGTGAGCGTTTCCGTGTGTGTGTGTGTGTGTGTGTGTGTGTGTATAATGCTTTAAAAAATGTGTTTAATTCAATTTTCCCCAAAAGCAAACTTGTTATCCAATCTTATGGGAAAAAAAATGAAAAAACAAAAGCAGTTTTAAATGTGTTTTTATAATAAGTTTAAAACGGAGTATTTGCTAACAAGGATTCAGCCTACGTTGGAAAGACAAAGATGTGGACCACATGAAGTTGATAATCTACATGGACAGGACATGCAGTGTGGGGAACATGTCAATGGTTTTGATTATTGAACCACAGGCTCAACTTGCACAGTCACACCCTGATCCATAGCTCAAAGTGGTAGACTGAGTGAAAGATACCTCGTTTCAACACCGAGGTCTTGGTATCAATCCCTAATGGGGGTGGCTAACAGTGACGTGTGAACTGACAGTGGGGTTTACTAACAAGCTAACAGAAAAATAGATAAATTAATTAATTAAATTAATTTTTTTTTAAAAAATTGCGCAGTCTAAAAATGCAAACATGTCGTGGCCCAGAGCATCCCATAACATGTGCAAGTGGGGCCCATGGTTCGGATATACAAACTGTTGGCATGGAGGACTACTTTGGATGGCTGATGCACCAAAAATCTCCTAAATCAAAGAATACAAACTCTTGACTGGGCAGAAAAATGAATAGACTGCTAAAAGATAATACAGCAACCGTTCACTTTCAACCACAAACACATGTAGCCCACCTGATTAATGGACCTGCCCAAAAGCTCAGCCTAGATCTCACATCTGCACCATGTTTGGGGCGAGCACCCCTTTGCCGAGTCCAAAGGAGCAAGCCTCCTGTTGAACACATGGACAGCTGGTATCATCCATCTGATGCAAATGAGTTGCATGTGAATTGCGTGTGGTGATTCTGCAAACAACATTCTCACTTACATTTTGAATCATTTCTTTCATCCACACAGGGTTTTTTTTTTTTTTTCATTGCTATTGCTTATCTATTTCCAATGCAGCTGCTTACAGTATATATGCCCACCCCGTTCTGTCATGGCAAGAGAAATTCACTCTATAATCTGGTTTAGATGGCCTTCAATCCGCATCACCAAGTCCATCACTACCATCACCCCTCTTAGATATAGGTGCAAAATGGGAGCTTGATTTCTTTGTTTGTGCAGCGATTTCAGCATTCTTTCGCAGAACAGCACCAGGTGATGGGTATGGCCGCTGCTGAAAGAGAGGGCCCTGAAATGCAGAATGGCGGAAACATTAGTTATAGCCTGCCCGCCCTATATCTTATAATGGCTGTTCAAGACCTCTGTTTGATTTATGCAAGAAATATAAAGAAAATGCAATAAAATTAATATATTTAGTATTATGCAGTTATTGGCCTGAAGCTATGCAGTGTACGGGAGACTTGAGTAAGTACGAGTAGGGGCAATGGTTCAGTGATCCAGACCACTGGATTGACAAACCCCTCCTGCATGGATCTTGCCGCAAATAGATGGTAAAGGATTTAAAAAGAAAAAAGAAAAAAGAAAGAAAAAAAGAAAAAGAAAAAGAAGAAGCAATGGCCACTTTCTAAGGGAAAAGGGCCAAGGGTGAGATGGATCGGATCTTCTAATCTGGGAGACTTTTGGCCATCCAATGGCGGGGTCCATCAAATCAATGGTCTGGCTCAGCAAATCATGGGCCCAGTTGTACGTATTCAAGGCATAAAAAATAAAGCAATGTGGTGTTGTACGTATTCAAGGCATAAGAAATAAAGCAATGGACCACATTCTTTGGAATACAGCAAGGATAGGATGGTTACAATCTTCTAATCCGGGAGACTTTTGGCACATGGTCTGTCCAACGACGTGTCCATCAAATCAATGGTCTAGCTCAGTGAATCATGGGCCCACTTTTCCACATTCACTGGAAAAGGGCCAAGGATAGGATGGTAAGATCTTCTAATCCAGGATAGTTTTTGGCACACAGACCATCCAACAATGGGATCATCAAAACAATGGTCTGGCTCCACAAATCATGGGCCCATTTGTACATATTCAAGGCATGAGGACATTATATGTCCATGGGCCACTGATCGTACAACTTCGTCCCATGCAAATATCATTCAATTCCTCACGCAGAGCTGAATTACTTGGATGTCCAGAGTACTGCACATCAAGCTCAAGGGGAACACACATGGTGGTGATGATGGAGATGATGTGTGGATGGCTATGAGCTTCTTTCGTGAATATTCTGCTCCATTGCCAGTCTTTGACGTTAGTTACATCCCATCTCATGTTCTCAAAAGATGGCGATGTGCCTACCCATGTTAAATATTGGACTAGTCATTGAATATTGAGGGAGGATGGTTCGAGAGCCATGCATGACATTTGTGGGGATATGTAGATAAGCCATCATGACCAACTCCAGTCGGACGCCACATGCCAGCCAGTCCCAAGAAACGGGCAAAGCAGGCCTGATGTCGGGTGGGTAGCCGGTCTAACCTTTTACATGCAATCATGAGACTTCTTGTTTCAATTTTTTGGCAAAATAAGATCAGTAAATTTGAATATGCCAACCCCGAATAGCTGAGAGAAACCATCATCATAATCTTGTCCCAGCTATTTGGGGATGATATATAGATAAATAGTATTGATATATATATATTTTAAAGGTATGGATATATCACTAATTCCTAAATTATAAGAATACGTACAGTGGCCGTGGTATCTACTGCCCGTGGCTGCACTCCTTTAAGGCCAACCACCCTGCAAAATCAACGGCATGGTTGAGATAATAAATTTTGACATTCTTCTTTTGGTAGGTTAGTTGATATTGAACCCGAGATCTCAATGTTGAGACAAGCCCACTAACCATTGAGCTATGGCATCAAACCCAAATATAAATGCCAAATTCACAGATGTGCGAAAAGCCAAAAACTCAAAATTTTAAGACTCAATTCAACTTGATTAGACCTCATCAAGAATTAGGAAAAAAAATCAGTTTGGTCATGACTCCGCCAAAATTTGTTGAAGACTTGACTGACTCAGACACTTGACACAACTCGGAAAACTCAATAAAACACAACTTGACTCGCCAAGACGACAATATTATTTTAAAGAGAATTGCTCCAGCTCTCAGAGCACTATAAGTTATAGTACTCCTAATTGCATTAGTTCACTTGGACAGTTCAATCAATTGATCTGAATGGTCCATTAAATCCAGAATACAATTCTTAGGCTACTATACAAAAATCATACTGATCGAATGATTCCATCCATCTTTGATTTTGTCTTATTTTCTACAGTCATCTGCATTCGAAGCCATGGATGTGATGGTTACAATTGCCTAACAAAAGTGATTCTTTAGAATCATAAATAATCCATGATGGGCACCAACGAATAGATGGATCAACTTGTTGATTGGACCCTTTTTGTGCAAGTGATCTCAACCATTCACATTAAATACCATTGATCAAATGGTTCACATTTGTCAGATTGGTGTGTGATGTTTTGTATGGTAGCCCATGAAATGTGCATTGAAACTAATGAACAATCTGGATCAATACCCCATGACAGTTATTTGGTGCCAACAGTGATTTGAGCTCCATGCGGATGCTTATCTGGCACTGACTTTGAATTAAGAAACTTACAAAAGAAATGGTTGAAATTCAAAAGAAATGAAAAGGCATGAAACTAAGATAAGAAAAAGTAGGGTTGGCAATGGGCATAATCAATATTTTGAATAGGCTCAGCATGTAGATCCAGCCCTACTAGTTCAAAATCCGGGCCTGAACAAACCCCAGGCCAGCTCACTGCTAGGCCTATAAAATGTCTTGAGATAACCCAAAAACATATTCTGGAATAGCATTCTCATGAGTATTGAGATCTCTGAGAGTAGCATTCTCATTCACATGAGATGTCTGAGATCTTTGAGCAAGCATTCACATGAGAGGATTTGAGATATCAGAGAGTAGCATTCTCTGGGACAGTAGGAAATCACTTTCAATGCTTTTGCATCATTTTGCTTCATCTCTTTCTCAGCTCCTGTTTGGTGGCCACTTGAAAATGAGTGCATCTCATTTTAGTTAACCATAATTATGTGTTAAGATTGTACTTTGAATAAATGGTTGGTTATAAGGTTTTAATCCCAACTTTAAAAAATGATCTCTAATATGTAAATACAGATAACTAAAATAGGATGAACTCATTTCTAAGTGGCAACCAAACAGCCCTTGTGTTCCAGTTGCATTAAACGGTAAAGTTGATGCACAAGAGTCTTAGCTTTGTTGAATCGTGGAGCAGAATTGCCTAAATCCATCCATAATATACAGATAAAAGTGTAGATAGGGGGCAATTATCACCTTAAAGAAAGTGATAATTTCATGACTCAAGGAAGGAGGATTTATTCCTAATTGTTGTCCATTTCCCAACATTCCATCTTAGTTTTCCCGACAAATCAAGATTTAAATAAATAAATAAATAAAACCCTCGACCGAGCTACTTGACTCAACAGGTGTGTAGAGTCAAGTTTTACAGTTTTAAAACTGCGGCATGAAAATCAGTTACAAAAAGCACTCTCTCAAGGAGATTGTCCTAATTCAGAGCTTGGCTAAGCGCACACGCATGCAATGAAGCTCTGCACACCACACATATGCCTGCATGGCACATGGGTGCAAGATTCAATCCATTCATGTTGGAAATCTGGTCCACTCAGCATGGGAACCCAAATATTGGAAACAGATCGATGGGTTAGAATACTTCGGCCAAGTTTTCCAGAGCCGTACATTTGTTTTGCAAACTTAGGCCCACCTAACCAGTGGATCAATCAAATTCTTGGGCTAGGGCATTAATACAGTGGTTTGGTTCTAAAAGATGGATTGGATCTTGGATCTCCCATGCCATGATGGCACAGGTTTGCTGTGTACCTAAGCTTTATTGCACACCCACATGGGCTTTGCAAGGATCCATAATTCAACAAAAAAATTATAAAATGGAACGAAATATATGAAAATTTTCCAACATATAAAAATGATCCTTAGGTTCTTAGTTTGTACATGAGGGGCTCATGAAGTCATGGCTACGTCATCTAGATTGTTGATATGGTGGGCTACCACTCTCAATGGACCATGCCCCAAAAACCTCCTAGATTACAATCCTGGCCGTGCAATCTTTTGACTTCTTTTCAGATGAATGGGGGGGACTGTTACTGTAAGCAACCATTTGATGCCACCAACAGAAGGGATAGGACAGTGCCACATAGGAAATGTCGGGCCATGACCCACCTACTGTGGGGTCCATCGGATCAATAAGCTAGATGAACAAGCCACATGTGCTGCCTATACAAACAAAGGACCCCAAGTGTACTACAGATATCCTCAAGGCCAAGGATCGTATAAATGTTCCCCAAGTGTATGACCAACTTTGGACAAAATCTCTATATAAATAATTTTAAATTACTTATTAACTTATAATAAATAATTTTAAATATTTTATTTTCTGTGATATTTTCTCGATAACATCCCAAAAAAAACATCAAAAACTGAAAATTCTCCCAATAAATTTCCTGGCCGAGAAATTATCAAGAACGAGATCTGTCATGGTGCTTGTAAGTCCAATATGAGAGCATCTCTACTCACTGCCCAGCCAAAATTCTGCAATGTGATCTGGAAACCGTGTACGATACAAAGACGTCCATGGCAGCTTGAGTAGGGAAGTGAGTGCAGGTGTAAGAGCATGCAAGCTTGAATAGAATATTTATAACATACCATCCACCACGTGGAGCATCTGAATATGAGCTTGGATCCATAGGATCCAACTCTTCATCCTCACTGTAAGTACGTTTCTTGTGGTCCTTTCTGTTGCCTTTTCCAACTGGGGGTTTTGAACTTGACCTGGAAAAGAAAAGATCAATCAGCACTCAGCAGAGCAAATTTAGATTATATGTGCCTCAAAAAATGCCCATACCACACATGTCATGGGCAAGAGACCCACAAGGATGACATGAGAGCTCTCATCCATCAGGCCCCATGATGGAAGGACCATAGACTAAAATCATGCTGGCAGGATAATCCAACCTTTTGCTCAAAGGGGTTCTGAGGGAAAAATTGCCAGCTAAAAGAAAGTTGACCGGTCATCCAAAATCAGTGGACAAGTCCGCCAAGCACTTAGGATCATCCAACATTGTCTTTTTTTAAAAGATATGCCCATCCATGTTGGAGCCTGCCGAATGAGTAGCTTGGACTCCAAACATGAGTGTCACATGTCCCACAGAGTGCGCATGATTTTTCTGATCATAGCATTCCTTAAGTTTAAATAAGTTGTTGGCTTCAAGCCTTCAACTACTATCTGTGAGTGCCTTTCTGCAGCAGTAAATCTCCAGTTTTTGGTGCAGCAAGAAATATGTTTTCTCAGAGACTTGCTGCATGGTCCATTATTGCTCGTCAAAGTATGTACGATAAAAAAGTAAGCATTATTGCGATCAAAGTATGTACGATGAAAAGGTAAAGATACCGATGCTTGGCCGCTGTTTTGCTTGAAACCTCCTTAGAGCCTGCAGCATTGCCTGTTTGCTGCTGATAATTTAAATTGGGAATTGAATATTGCTGATAAGGAAGCTTGAGAACCCTGCATTTAGGAGACCTTAGAGGCACTGAAATCATAGCATTCTAAGAAAAAATATCAACTAGAATGCAGCTCTGGTAAAACAGAATAACATTTCCACAATGGTATGAAAAGAATCATTACATAGGCAGCATAAGCGAAGCAGGAGAATACAAGAATAACAAAAGAGCCACCTAGAAGTGGATGTGAATTTATGAAAGTGGGAGGCTAACTTGGCTAACAGAAATATGTGACCGAGCTATGCCAGTTCCTATCCGTCGAGGTTGTCCTCTACTATTGATGAGATTCAAGAGTTAGCTTCAAGGCAAAACATTTCATTTGCTTATCTGCAATGTAATAAAGGTTACCTAGAGCAGGGGAGAAAAAGGTTAAAGCTGCTTTTTTACCCCAGATAGGTTGGGGATTCCTTGCATGAGATTAATATGATGTTTAAGTTGGTTTTGGACTTGAGGGGCAGGATGATCTTTTCCTTTGTTTGCATGTAATTATCTTCTTCTGTGAATGAGAAAAAATAAAAGAAATATGTTTGCACGACCCAAAAAATTGTTATACTCCTACTAATATTATCATAGTATCATCATCATCTCGGCCTTATCCTAATTAATTGGGGGCAGCACTTATCTATTGAAGTATAAATTTTTATATTCTAAATATAGATGTGAATCACAACTTACTCAACAACTAACCCCATGAATTGGATAGTGGCATCCAGATTGGAAAAATAGGAAGTTTGGCAATCCATGCAACATTGACTGGATGATAGTATTGCACAAGTTCAACAATCTTAAGTCAATATCAAGTCTCCTCTTATTGAGCGGGGTTTGTGTAGGCTTCTAGGAAGATAGGTGGGGCTCAGACACCGTGACGAAATCATCTTTTAATCTGTTTGCCATCAGTTGCCTCCCAATTCCAAAGAAGTAGGGAGCAGGTCATATGGACCCCCTCCTTTAGGAGAAGCCTTCAAGATGATGATAATTGCCTTGTTATTAGGCCTGCTCCGGCAGCTTGAAGAAGTTTTCTTGCCAAGTAGAGGGGAGGATCGTGTCATCTGGGATCTAGAACATGATGGGAATTTTTCTGTCTGCTCCCTATCGGCAAAGCTACAGTTGGAGCATGTTGGTTCATGTGCATGGGCTTCATCGGCCTGGTCAGGGGGTACGTCTTTGAAGTGAAGGCATTCTCATGGCTGGATAGTCTAGACAAAGTGCTCACAATCAATCACTTGCAAAGGAGATGAGTGATGTTGCCAAATAGATGCTCCCTTTGCTGCTCAGCTGAGGAGACTGTGCCCTACCTAAGCATCCTTTTTTTTTCGAGCTCAGGCTGTACATCTTGCTTCTTTTCTTCTTTTCTTTTTTCTTTTTTTACCTTCTTTAATACAATCTTTCTATTCATAAAAAGTCTCCTTTTTGCTATTGGATTTTCCTCTCTATTAAGTTCATTTGGGAGTTTATGACAACGTTAAAGCCAAAAATAGAGTGAGGAACTTGATAAAAAGTTTGCCTGAGACTTCCACCAGTGACTTGAAGAATTGGTTGTGGTGATGTAGCATCTGTATGCCAAGCAGCATCCACTCCGACACTGGCACCACAGCAGACCACCATTTATCAGTTTCACTTCTGTTTGATAAATTTGTTAATGGGCACAAGTGAAGGGATTATGATCCAAACATGATTTGGAATGGCCAATTAGAATATTCTACTATGACCATTCTCTCATTTTGACTTTCGAGTGAAAAACACAAATAAATGGGACTCATCACTAAGTGGCTTCACTATGAAATTTATTTTGCTTCGATCAAAAGAAATTCTTGAACGAGGTATTCAACTGTAGGGATGAAGTGAAAAAGAAATCTTTATGGGTTCTACCTCCTATTTTTTATGAAGAGAATGAATCTTTTTATCGGAAAAGAAAAAAAAGAAAAAGAAAAAGAAAAGAAAAGAAAAAGGGAGGGGGGGTTGCTCCAGATCTCCTGCAGTAATGATTAGGAAGCATTTCAAAATTAGTTACAACTTACAACCACATGAGGTTCTTGGACAAGTTTGTAAAGTTCCTTCGTACCCTAGACTGCTGCAAGCTCAATAACTTGGAGAGAGAGATATTCAAGACCAGAGGGGACAATTATTTGAAGTCTTATTGTATGTACCCGAGCAAGAAACTATGCATTCTTGGCTTCCTATGATGATGATCGCATGCCTCTTCAAAAAGATACCAAAGCAATCCAGCATGTTTACAAGCCAAGAGATGTGAATCAGTAACTAGTAGAAGCTTCGAGGAATCAAAATTCATATGAAATGAGGAAGTAGACACATTTAATAACACAGGAAAAAAAAATAAAATCTCTTGTAACTAAAGATTGATGTTGGTGTCAAATCACTGCATTTAGAAGCTCCAGTTTAAACATCTTAAATGAGATTTCAATCAACTCGAAAGAATATGCACTTGAGGTGCAATAAAAAGGAATACCATCCACAGTCTGATTTAAAACAATTGCTACATGATATAAGTCATTGATAGCTTATGTAGCTTATATTTGTTCGCTTCAAAATATATTTATATAGCTTATATTTGTAATGGAATGGTGACTTCTCTAATAATGCGAAGAGAACCAAATGGAAAGCATTGGATGTGATCTGCTCTAGATATACCTCGTGCAATGATTGCAATAGCCCCATGCCTGGACAAGGTCCTTCCCCCATCCACCACATCCCATGCATTTCTTCATTACGGATAATTGACAGTTTCCCTTTCCAGCAGTCTCCTCTCCGGAAGTTATACTTTCAACATGTTGTTCTGAGGCTGCCTGCTCCAACAAATGTGGACGCTCCCATTGTGATGCTTGTGTCTTTGTATTGTAGTAATACTTTTGACCTTTTGGAAAGGAAACAATATTAGCAATGTACTAGAAGAATGTTTTATAAAAATAAATAAATAAATAAATAAAAACCAGAAGGCATCCCAAAACGGCTACGTAAGGGCCATTACATAATGGTAACAGCGGCAACCATTATGCGTTACGGGGTCTTAATGGCCGTTACCGAAAATTGACCCATAGTGGTCCCATAATAGGCCAAAATAGGTTAAAGAAAAAAAGAAGCAAAAAAAAAAAAAAAAAGTTGTAATGGCCATTATGGCCCGTATCGTAACGGTAAAGGCGGAGGCCATTATGGCCACCGATACTGTTATGGAGTACCTTGAATAGAAGAGCTTTTCTAAGCCTACACACTTATTTAAGGCAACCCATCTACATGTCATGCATGTAGATGTCTTTTCCCAGAACAGGCGACCCACTCATCAGGTAGGCCACAATGTTTGAAACAAATGAAGGGCTTCAAAACTTGCCCAAGTTTTCTTTGGCCACCCATTTGTTCATACAATGTGGCCAACTTGATGGGTTGACCAGCCTCTGGGATAAGGCACTTACGAGGTAGGAACCACCTGGCGGACGGCTTAGATCTTACACATGTTTTTCCAGGTTGGCACACGTGGTAGCATGCTAGTACCCATTATGCACTCAACTCTCTTCTTTGGTTATTTCCCATAATGTACACTTGGCAAGAGGAGTGGATGGCAAACAGACAAATAGTGAAGATTTCTCAGGTGGCAGTACAAGCTTCCTCCATGAGATTCATACACAAAATGAATGATGCTTCTAGGAATAACATGAAAAGATCATGTCAAGAATTTATCCAGATGAAGCTCATTCACTTAGGTTGAGAAAATGCCAGACAAATCAGCAATAAACCCAACGACATTTTTTTCTTTTTCTTTTTTGAAAATTAACAATTTTATTATCAAAGAAAAGCAAAAACAAGATGATCACAAGGCAAACCAAGAAAAAGACAAAAGAGGGCACTCAGCAAAAGCGTTTATATTTGACTGATCAACAATGACTATATGATGTTAAAATCAATTACAGGAGCCGATTGCTATCACTGCTGGACTTCATTCTTGAACTTTATAAAACCTAGTGGACATTCATTATCAATGAAGACAATATTTAAGGAATTTGGGTAGCTGACTTGACGGAAAGATTGATTTCATTATTTACATGGAAATATAATCTTTTTTAAAGGCAGAAGAATGTAATGAACCTCAAATTGACAAGGATGAGAAATCTGATCTATTTACTCATCAAGTGAATGCTCTCACGGAGATGGACATAACATCCCTCAGAGAATGCTGGTCTTGTATTGCTTCTCAATGGAGATGCATTGCAATCCTTATTTATGTCTTTTGTTCATATCATTAACCTTTTGGAAAGGAAAGAAATCAATGGATCCCAGAACTTACCAGTTGAATCGTCCAATGCCTCTTCCCAATCTTGCAGCAGGGGTGGCAGAGAGGGAGGTTGTTGTGGACTACTAACACTCTCGGCAGGTCTCTCCCATTGGCTTTTCCCAGTATTTTCATTGTAAAAATATATAGAACCACTTGCAGGGTCTTTTGCCTCAACCTACACGAGAAAAAATAATAGCTGACATAAGTCAGTATTTCAGGAAAGTTACGAACTTAGGGCTTACATAAGTCATATCAAGTGCATTAGAAACATTTCATTCACTTCTATTCATAATTCTCAATAACATTTTCTCTTTTAGATGTTTTTTTAACTTATGGATTCAAGGACTTTATCTTAGAGGAAGATGGTAATCTTCTCCTCACCCTTTCCACCATGAACCCGTTATGTTAATCATAGACAATCATATTCTAGATAACAAATAGTAGCGTGTGAAAATCGGAAAAGAAGAAGAAGATAACTGTTCAAAACTTTAGCCACTTGGAATGAAGGGAACTAAATCCAATTGCAAGAGAAAACATAGAGAAGTGGACCTCATCGAGAAACCATAATTCGTAAACTTCTTTACCTTTACCAAAAACACGAAACCAAACAAAAAACAATGGGCATTTCCCTGGTAAGAATCAGCCAACATCAGCATTTTTCCATGTGAATTGAGTAGTCAAGCTAAACTGGAAAAGGCTTCACTTGACATATTCATATATTTTTTTTTTTTTTTTGAAAGTAACAATTTTCTTATCAAAGAAAAGTGAAAACAAAACAACTACAAGGCAAGCCGAGAAACATACAAAATAAGACACTCGGCAAGAACCTTTATATTTGAGGCCCACCAATTACATCCGATTTTGCACTTCTAAAGGGCTCAACCTCAGAGGCCAACTCACTATGATTACAAAAGCACCGATTATTCCTTTTTTTCCCATAAGGCCCATATACCTGCCAACATGGATAACCTCCATATCATCCCTCCCTTTTTTCCCTACTCCACCCCTGTACCAAGCCATGAAGAAGCCCTCAATAGACTCCGGCATCACTCATGACACTTTGAAAATTGCAAAGAATCTCTCCCACATTTCTCTAGCGAAGGAACATTCGATAAAGAGATGATCAACTGACTCTGCATTCTTCATGCACATCACACAAAGATTTAGGATTACCAACTTTCTCTTCTGGAAATTGTCAACTGTGAGCACCTTATTCCTTCCCACCAACCATGCAAGAGCTGCTACCTTCAAAGGCACATCATATTGCCAAATGAAGACATTGTGACCAATGAGCCCTCCAAGAGAGCAACTAAGGATCAACCAATATAGAGATCTAACAACAACCAGACTTCTCTTTATTCCACACCATCGTATCCATGTCTCCCAAAGAAGGACAAATACTGTGAAGCTGCTCCAAAAGCCAAATGATATCGTCAATTTCCCCTTCAAAAAAATTCCTCCAACATGGCGGCGACCACACCAGCCTGCTACCAGAAATAGAAAAAGCACTGAGTGATGGGAATATTTGCTTCCACGGTAAACCTTGCTATTCTCGAAAATGTTCTTGAAACACCTTCTTGCCAGTCTAGACATCTTTCCAAAAGTAAATCTTCTTTCCATCACCTAAAGAGAACCATATCTCCTCCTTAAACTTGGTCCCCATCCTAACTACTGCCTTCCACAATGCTGAGGCCCCATATAACAACAAATCTTTAGTGTCTCAATGCCATATTTCCTTGCTATCACTTCTCTCCATAAGTGATCTTGTTTCGTAGATGCCAACTGAACCAAACCTCATGAGACTCAATTAATCACCTTTTTCCTTCTTCTTCTTCTTCTTCTTTTTGGGTGGGTAAGCTGGATTGAACCCAATACTCAAGGTTGCACCAAAGCATGTTCTCTGTTGAGCTATGGACTCAACCAATAGTCACAGTTCCAGTCCCTATAAGTAACTCCAGAACCAGGCCAAACGGCTGCTAACTTAAGAGGACAGAACCATCAAGTTGGCCCCACCATATGCCCAAATGTACAAAGATAAAAACACCAGTTGAGGAGACAGATAGTAAAGAAAATAAAATAAAATTAATTAATTAAAAAGGCTGAATTTGGGTACTGATGCAAGATTGCTTTAATCAATCTCCACACCCCACCCACATGCATCCGCACACACAAACACACAAAGGGGACAACAGAAGAGAAAGGAAAAGAAATCGACTGAAATAGAAAATTCTACTGACCCAACCAGCGGGCAACTTTAAGACTCCTGCAGTGTGAGTAGATTGCATCTCCAACTTCTGAAATGCAGGGAACCAGGGAATTATCAATAAAACATATAAGCAGGACATCATAATAAGAAAAGGACAAACATAAAATTACAAATTAGGAAATCAAAGATAAACTTGCATTCTCATCTGTTGCAGGACGGCCATTTGTCACATTATCTTTAAGAATACCCCTTGCTTTCAGCTTCTGCTTCAGGTACTCAGGCAACTCTTTTCGCATTGATTCTGACCCCTTGTTTACTTCGGAGTTCTTGGGGCCTGTTTCATGATTTTCATCTCCAGTTTTCCCTGGAGCATAACAAATAAATATAGCTATTATGCTTTGGAAAGCATTTGGGCGCATTTGGTTGCACCAAATATCATGAGATTTCATGATTGATTAGTCTAATTTGATGCAAATTTTCACAATATTTCATGAAATTTAGTGCAACCAAACACACCCTTCAGTCAGGTAGTAGTGTAGAGGTCATCGGTCTTACTTGATGCAACCATGGAGGGCCTTGAGGCACCATAATAAGCACCTCCACCAGGTACACCATACCCATTGCCAATTTCAATGTTGCCTAAGATGAGAGAAAAGTGTTAACATAAACCAATGCATACTTTCCTAGAGAAGTACAACAAGTCAATCTACCTAGCATGGAAATGGAAATAGATGTACCCATATCGAAAAAAGGAACTCCAAAATACTCAAAGAGCAGACACTAATATATGCCAAAAAGCAACCTTTATCGGGATGACTAGACTTCCCGCGTTTGGAGGCCATTTCCGCACGATGGTCCGTCGTCATCTTAAGTAAAACCTCCTAAAATAAAGGTAGCATATAGCACAAATTCAGTTAATAAAGTTTGAAAAGCTAGACAGTGATGAGGATTGCATCTGCGTGGAAGATGATATTCTTGGAAACAAGAGAAAATGAAGGGGCTGAAAGGAAATGTGCAGGTATCCCCACCTTCAAAGCATTGGGATCATGACGTCCAGAGAGAATGTCTTTATCATCCTCTGCAGGTTCACTTGCGCCTCTTGTTTGCCTAAGGTTACAAATGTCAATTGTAAAATGAATATCCATTTTCTAAAAAACATAACTGAAATGGACTGGAAAATAAGTGAGGCTGACCTTTGATTTTGTATGATTTGTTGCGTGGCAATTTCCTGGTTATAAAAAAACTTCAGCAAGAACCACAAAAGAAATGAAAGCATGCCAAACAAGAATTACCAAAAGATGAAAAAGAAAAAAGAAAGATACTTGTTCACGCAATATAGCATCTTGAGTAGCAGTTTCGATATCATCAGCATCTTCTCTAGGGAACTTTGTCTGACTGGCAATGTCTGCAGTGATGGCTTCTTTATGCGGATATTGGAGAAGGTCACGTTCCCCTGAGACCGACGGCAAAGAATGTTCAGATTTGCTGTGAACATTCCCATCAACAACGCATTCTGAAGTCAGCTTCTGTTCGTCAGCTGCTTGTTGCATTTTCTGCTTCTTGTTTTGCTGACCAATTCCATCACCCAATTCAGATTGTGTCCTGGATTGCTGGTCCACGAGATTTGTGCCGTATTGGGTGGATCTTCCTGACCCATTCTGTCCTGTGTGTTGTTCTTGCTCATTCGCATCTCCCACCTTATCCCGTGTATCCGAACCCCTGGATTCATTTAACTGATGCAAGTTTTGATGATTGAGAGTTGATACAGGGAAATGGGGAGCAGCTCTACCATGAAGATTTTCTTGGGAAAACTGAAAACCATTTCTGTCAACATGAGGGTGCATAGTACCATGAACAGCGCCGTAAGAAGATACCGAACTCGGTGCTTGTGTGATATATGGATAGGCTGACATGCTGGGCTGAGGAAAGACAATGGGTTGGGAGTTACTAGGCCTTTGTTCATGTGTCTGAGGCATGCATGGTGCAGGTGCTCTTCCTGGAGCAAATTGAAATTGTGTTGGTGAATGAAAATGCGGGTAGAAGTTTTGAGTAGGAGGAGGAAAGGTTGCATTGGATGGGTGAATGGAAAACGGAATGTTTCCAGAAGAGTGCGGAGGTCTACTAATGTTTTCGGAAGGCTGGGGAGTATATGAGTTGGGAGAAACGTATGGAGCCGAATTTGAAGCAATGTTTGGCATCATCATGACACCTGGAGGGGATGGCTGTTCACGGAAGTTCTCCATTGAGAGGTCTAAGTGTACAAAACAGAACTACCTTTGCTTTAATCACACATGTGATTTAAGGTGATGATCTTGAGAAAGGGGATGATCTTGAGAAAGGTGAAGCAAGCTTGATAGGAACCTAAGAAACCACGAAAATGAAAATCCTCATGTAAATATGGAATAAATCTGCACAAACCAAATGCTAAAGATCAATTTCACAACATGATGACCTTGCATCCTCAAGAAATTCAACTATTTGAGAATCTTGCATAAAACCAGTCAGCTCAAGTCAGCTGAAACTCGAGATGAGCATGGTAAGTTCAGTTCAAATCTTCCAACAAACTTCATCTAGCCAAGCATGAGATAACTTAGTCCAAGTTCAATGTAAATCAAGGTTCAAAAAATCATTTGAAAGTAATGTATTGCCATATGAATTTAGAATGTTACACTCCCGATGTGATACGATGAATTCCGGGATTATCAGCTTCAGTACAATGATGGCTTGTATTAAAATTATATGGAGAGGAATTTATACCATGGCATTGTATAGGAATGCATTGACAAACACTTCTAATGTTTGATTCAAGGGGTAAGGTCCTGTTGAGTTCTAACCCTGACAATTCCCGATCGTTAATATATAGAGTCCAATCGGCATATCTTGAGTTGGTACAAAAATGGGATCTTCAATAGTTGGAGACAAGATTCATATGAGAAAGCATATGCAAGCATGATGTAGGACAATTAATCACTTGCTCTAAAAGCTCGAACTGTTAGAGTATGGCGAATTAATCTCTTTATCTCATAGCCCAGGCCCCACATCTCATGGGTTAGGACCTCGGCCGAACCCCCTTCGTGGGCCCCAAATCACATGGGCCGCCCACCTCGAGTGTGTCCCCACATCCCACGAGCTACCCCACTCGAGCCCGGTGTGAAATGCACATTAATCACCCCTAGTAAGGAGTCTCGAACACGAGACCTCTCCCGTGAGCCCCAAATTGCATGGGTCACTCACCTCGAGTGTGCCCCTGCATCCAACAGGCGACCCCACTCGAGCCCAATGTGAAAATGCCCCTGCATTAATCACCCCCGGTGAGGAGTCTCGAACACGAGACCTCCCGCTCTGATACCAATTTTATGTAGGACAATTAACCACTTGCTCTAAAAGCTCGAACTGTTAGAGTATGGCGAATTAATCTCTTTATCTCATATCCCAGGCCCCACATCTTATGGGTTAAGACCTCAGCCGAACCCCCTTCGTGGGCCCCAAATCACATGGGCCGCCCACCCCGAGTGTGTCCCCGCATCCCACGAGCTACCCCACTCGAGCCCGGTGTGCAATGCACATTAATCACCCCTAGTAAGGAGTCTCGAACACGAGACCTCCCCCGTGGACCCCAAATCGCATGGGTCACCCACCTCGAGTGTGCCCCTGCATCCAACAGGCGACCCCACTCAAGCCCAGTGTGAAAATGCCCCTGCATTAATCACCCCCGGTGAGGAGTCTCGAACACGAGACCTCCCGCTCTGATACCAATTTGATGTAGGACAATTAACTACTTGCTTTAGAAGCTCGAACTGTTAGAGTATGGCGAATTAATCCCTTTATCTCATAGCCCAGGCCCCACATCTCATGGGTTAGGACCTCGGCCGAACCCCCTTCGTGGGCCCCAAATCACATGGGCCGCCCACCCCGAGTGTGTCCCCGCATCCCACGAGCTACCCCACTCGAGCCCGGTGTGAAATGCACATTAATCACCCCTGGTAAGGAGTCTCGAACACGAGACCTCCCCCGTGGGCCCCAAATCGCATGGGTCACCCACCTCGAGTGTGCCCCTGCATCCAACAGGCGACCCCACTCGAGCCCAGTGTGAAAATGCCCCTGCATTAAAGCAAGCCTACTTGAGGTTCCAAAATAAAGGTATTTTAATAGTCATTTGATCCCCGACAAAGTCTACATTTAATCCCTTGTGCCAGTCCATCATTATGGATTGGATTAGTCTTTCTAATAGCAGTCCTTAATTCTCTAATCTCTTAAACCTATTCCGTACTTCCCAGACAAAAAACTGAACCCCTCCCTGTCTTTTTTCCCTTTTTCATTTTTCATTTTTGGGACTCATCTTGAATTTTAATGTGTCTAAGAACCCAAATTCCTTCCAGGGAGGGGGTTCAAAAGTTGCTTTTTGAATGATCCCTCCCTCACCCCAGAAATAAAAGGGCTGATCTTGTAGTTCTTAGTATGTGAAGATGCATTGTTAAGTGCTTCATTTTCCGCCCAAACCTAAACTAATGCTCAAGAGATAGTTGTCCATGCACTGATAAATAAAGTGGTTTCCATCATTTCTATGGTTATTCTTGAACAAAGAGACCCCCTTTATGCTAAAGTCCCTTCCCTTTATTTTTCTTGTCTGTTGTAATCCTTTATAGTTTAGTTCGGATTATGGTTGTCCTATCAGCCAAATCCTTCATTTTTTCCTGTCAAGTGAATTGTTCAATCCACAAATCTAATTTGAACGATGATACAATGTGATATATGTTAGTTTTTTGAACCTTAAACTAAAGCCTATGCACGAGTGTTAGGAAAGCTATTGATGCAATGGCGTAATATGATCAATCATACATGTGAGCATTGCATCCTAAAAGGAACTTAGATGTACTTCAATTCAAACTATCCAAACCAGGCGCCTCACAGTAGATGAGGACACAAGATCACATTGATTAGACAATCCTAGACTCTGATAACTAGACATTGTTCGTTAAATTTGGATCTTTTCCTGCTTCAAAACCATCCATTTGATGGTCACAAATTGGACAATTAGGATCATCTTTGAGTGCTACCTTTGGGTTATTTTTCATCTTTTGTGGGGCCCACCATATGAACCTTTTTTTCTTTTTGAGGTACATATATGTCACACATGCTGTAGTGGTCCGTATGTGTATGGATGGTAACTATCAATGCTTTTCTCCAACTGTTGAGTTGTTAACACCACCTTGGTGACAGACTGAGTCGGTAATATGCTCCTGACCCGGCCGAGTCCCCACCGAGTCCATCTTAACTCGGCAATCTTAATGAAATTGCGAAATTATCAAAAGAGGCCAGACTCCTATGTTAGTATTGCACCATTTAGATAGTCACAGCGACTGTTAAAAAGTAAAAGTGGCGTGGTCATCCGGCAATCAGGGCCGTCCAATTCGCTGGCCCAACTTCGGATGGAGCATAACCAAAAAATTGCGATGGAGAAGATAGTATTTTACTTTCAACCATCCATTTGAAAGAAATTAGTTGGATGGTTAGGATTGCTTGATTAGTGAGGTTTTACAGATATACTCCATCCACAATGATGGACCCACAATTTGAACGGTCTGGATGGCTGTATATCAATGCAAACTATGAGGACGATAAGCACCACCATTTTTAAATAGTGCAAAACCAAGATAGGAGTCTACCACTAAAAATAATAATAATAGAAGAAAGTAAATGATTTTGGAAGATTTTGAAATAGGATGAATGAGAATGAATCAACCGACCTGATTTCATCATGGAGTACGGATTGAGGTAACCGGATATGAGATGGAGATTTTGAGGAAATCGAAGGGTAGTTTTAGAGGCGGGAGATATTACAGCTTCTCGGATAGAAAGCTGCAGCGTCGCTCTTCTCCCCGCCCCGGGAGGAAATCTGAGAAAATGAAAAACTTGTGTGCCTTGAAATGACTTTAATGCCCCTCTGTTCTGCCCGGAACTACGGGCGTACCCCTTGCGTGGATTTTGTGCAGCGCATGCCGCTTCTTATAGTGTGGTGATTTATCCAGTGAAGTGGCGCGTACATGTTAGTCAATTCAGACCGTCCATTCTTGGTCCACGGCTGTGGATGGATGATATCCTGGCAATCGTGCATATTGGATGATTCTCGCTATATAATTGATGGCCATATAATGGACGGTGGAAAAGAAAATGGTCAGAGTCCTACATAATCAGTGTGAGTTTGGAGAGAGCGGATTAGGTGTGACCCGAGTAACATGCTAGTGGATGTTGCCCGTGACCGTGGGGCCCACCTTGATGTATGTGTATGTGTTTTATATCCACGCCGTCCATCAATTTTTCCAGCGCAGTTTTGGGCATGATCATAGAAATGAACTAGAGCCGAATCTCAAAGTGGACTACACGTCACATGGTAGGTTGACAGTAAGCCTTGTAACTGAGGGTCATCTAGTATAGGGGATTGTTAGTGCATGGGATTTGTTACACCTACTATCTTCTACTACAGGGGATGTTTTATTTTCGGGTGTTAGTGTGCAGGTGCTAGATAGACACGTACAGTATGACCAAGGTACGATGAGATTTGGATGCTTATTCAACCACTTACTTAATGTATAAATATAATATGGCGATATGCAAAATGAATAGTTTATCATGTGATGATGAGTCACACCTCTAACTTATATACAAACTAACTTTTCATTACAAATAAATGAAAATAATGAATGATTTCTTATAATCATTTGAAAGTAATAACTCCAAAACACATTAAGGAGTGGAGAACTAAATCTGGCTTACAAGCATAGACTCAAAATAGGGCTAAGGTTATATTAGGTACTTGATCAACATTATGAATTACGCTATGAAATGTAAATAGCAAATTAAAATAATTGATTATACTAAGAAATATAATTTGCTTGGCAATAAATAAAAGATTACACTATGAATGTAAAATTTAAAAAATTGATAACTGAAAGTTATAATTGAAGGATAGTGATTAGTTTGATTTGTTTGGCATGAAATGCCATTTTCCTGTGCATTTCTCTTACATCTGTAGCTCCGTCATGGCTATTCAAATTCTTAAGACATTCTAATGGTTGATAAAATTGTTGGTAATGCATAACTTTTTAGAGACTTTCTTATCACCTGTTTTGTAACTGTTCCTTTGCGAGCGACCATCTCCAATATCACTTGATGCATTCTAATTGTATTATCAAAAAATTATCTCCATATAGCCTTGCATATCTTTAAAAACACTATATGAAGCCACAAGATCATCACAAGTAAATAAATAACTTGCTTTAATTAGTTCTCATGAGAAATGATGGCCATAGGGATAAACATTCATTTGTGCAATTGCAGTCCACCCAATCAATAAATAAGATGAAACAAATATGAAATATTCATATTTTAAAAATAGAAATTGAAGCGAGCTGGGCATGGAGATAAGGTCTTGAACTATTTAGGCTAGGGTTGGGCCAGGCCTAGCCTGGCCAGCCCAAACCTGGCCCCCTACAACCCTAAAGCTCCATCCACTATGTTACCACAATTTGATGGTGTGGATAGCCATACATAAACACTCCCGTTTCGCAAAGAGAAAATCCAAGATACTCTGGCAGAGTGTGATGGATGATACGCACGCACTTAAAAATTACATCAAATTTGCAAGAAGCAGCATACAGTCAATATAAATCAAACCGTCCAAAATATGTGAACCTGATTAGATGTGCAATAACCCAATATCCACACCTAATTATCTGACTATCAGATTAATATTAGTGGTCCAACCAAACTGAATTCTGGACTGTAACTTAGCAACAGAGGGTTCTACAATTTACTTAGTTTAATTTAATTTTAACATCTTGTATCATTTATTGTAGCCTGCGTATCAAGCGTCACATGCAGCCAGAGAATCAAATTCAAATAACTTCCCCTTCCTTGAATGGTGTAAAACAAATGAGCAAAGAAACGGTTTGGATGGTGACCCCAGCACCACCCATCAAGGTGGTGTTGGATATTGTAGGGCCCACCGTGATGTGTGTGTTTTATCCACACCGTTCAACTGTTTTTCCAGCTCATTTTAGAGCATTAGAAAAAAAAAAAGAAAAAAAAAAAAGAGGAGATTAAAACCTCAAGTGAAGCACTAAAGGAAACAGTGGTGATTGAACGTCTACCATTAAAAACTTTCCGAGGGTTACAAAAGCTTTGGATGAAGCTGGTATTCGTGTTTTCCATTCATCCAATTATTTTAGACCCTATCAACAGTTTGGATGATAAATAAACATTATGGTGGGCCTTAGGAAGGTTCAAAGGTGGGTATCATCATCCCTACCGTTTCCTTTTGTGTGGTTCACTTGAGCTTTGGATCTTCTTAATTTTTGGGATCATGCCCAAAAATAAAATTAAAAAATAGATGGACGGAGTGGATATAAAAAAATATTATGGTGGGCCACACACCACCGAACATCACCTAGCTAGAGGGAGCTGGGGTTACCACCCAATCTGCTTCCACGTGGGAGGGTACCTGCCTTCGATAACACCCTGGTTCACAATAGCAAAACGCAGCTTGCAAAGTCTAAAGTACGCTCCATGGGTCCAGCGAATAACATGCGCCCCATTCTTCCCTTCGCGTTTCACCCTCATCAAAATCCGCCATCAACCGAAACAAAACTTCTCAAATCCAGGGAAAACAAAAAAAAGGAGCATGGAAATCAGTACACCGTTAACCACCATATCTCCAAGACATTCCTTCTCTCATGGCCTCTTCCCACCCTCCAATCTCAACCCAATCCCTCCTCCTAACACTCTCAATAGAAGAAAACCAATCGCCCTCAAATCCGTCCAAAATTACAGAAAAACCCTCTCCTCTGATTGGGCCCTCACCACCTCTTCTTCTGGCCCTTGGATGCCTAGGTTGGATGAGCTTGACACTACCAACATGCTCCTCAGGCAGAGGATCGTCTTCCTGGGTTCTCAGGTTTTGGGTCTTTTTTACTATTTTACCCCTTCTCATATTTTTAAATTGAGGTGTTCTTTTTTGATAGATTGGCCCTCTTTCCGTAGTTTTTGGTAATTCAGTAGGACAACTTTGTACTGCTATGTGACAAGAAGTAGACAATAATGGGTTATCTGTTAAAATCATGGGTGCAGGTATCATTTACATTTTCTTCTCATGTGGGTTTTTGTTATGCCAGATGTTTTCTGCCAGTTGTTTTTTTAGTATAATGCCAATTTCATGTTTTTCAAGTTCAGAGATGTAAGATGGCAATTGGGTTTCTTATGTTGGATTTTGTTTTATTTTTTTTTATAAATATTTAGGCTTTATCAGCTTAAGTTGTGTTTGGTTGCACCAAATTTCATGAAATATCATTAAATTTACACCAGATGAGACTGATTAATCATGAAGTTCCATGCTATTTGCTGCAACCAAATACACCCTTAGGGCCTGTTTGGATGCCTATAAGTTCTTTAAGGGCCTGTTTGGATGCCTGTAAGTTCTTTTAAGTTGTAAGTGACTTACCTGTAAGTGACTTACAGGTGAAAGTTACTTACAAGTAACCTGTTTGGATGTAAGTTGTAAGTCACTTACAGGTAAGTTACTTTTTTTGTTTGGATAACCTGTAAGTTACTTACAGGTAGAAAGCTGTATATTCACATCGAGCATGGCTTAGATTGGGGAATCGTTCTAAAATGTTATAATCATATAAAAAAAACATGGGATCAAATATGTTATTTTGTTAAGCCCATCAAGATGAATATTTGAGAAAATTATTAAGCTAAACCAATCATCAAGTGGGCTATAAAAGTGGGCCCACGAATTCAAAAAATCTATAATATGGAGTAATAACTCAATTTAAGCATTGAGAATAAACTTAAAAACATTAATAGAAAATCTAATAATTAAATTACTTGCATTCCAACTGTGCAATCTGATGTAATTTCCAAGGGCCAGCGCATCATCAATCCCACTCTATCATCAAAGTTTTTCTCATTCTCTAATGAGGAGTTTGATGCTCAGGATCTAAGAGATTCACCAACACTGACGTAGATCGTTAAATTACTTGCATTCTAACTATGCAATCTAAGAGATTCACCAACACTGCGAGTACACCACAGGATCACCAACCACAGGCCACAGTGAGACCATCCAGATAAACGATCTACAGGATCACCAACCACAGGCCACAGTGAGACCATCCAGATAAACGATCTACAGGATCACCAACCACAGGCCACAGTCCCTGACGGTTTATCCAATCCGTCCATCTCTTTCTTCGTCTAAAATTAAGTATTAAAATGGATGGACAGTGTGGATCAAATACATATATCATGGTGGATCCCACAGATTTTACGGATTACTCAGCACGCGATCCCTTCCGTTTTCAAAGGAGAAAAAAAAGGGTAGATGAAACCCTACCGTTTTAGGAGGAGAAGAGACGGAAGGCAGTAACTGCAGCGAGAGATTGCAGAGACGGAAAGAGATTTGGTGGGTTGGTGCGTTTCTCCCTCTTCCCCTCTTTTTAAAAATCTGACCGTTGAGCCTGTAAGTGACTTACATGGAAGTGACTTCCCACCCTCATCCCCCTGCAGTTTTTTGGTAGATTTTCCTGTAAGTGACTTACAGGTTGAAAGTTACTTACAGGTGATTTTTCTCCCCCAAACACCACCTGTAAGTGACTTCCCTATAAGTAACTTCCCACTTACCCAACTTACAGGCATCCAAACAGGCCCTAAGTTGTAAGTGACTTACAGGTAAGTGAGTCACTTACAGGTAATCCTGTTTGGATGTAGGTTGTAAGTCACTCACAGGTAAGTTGGTTTTTGTGTTTGGGTAACCTGTAAGTTACTTACAGGTAAGAAGCTTTATATTCAAATCGAACCAAGTTTAGCATAGGGAATCATTCCAATATGTTATGATTACATTAAAAAAAACTTGGCACCAAATATACAATTTTGTTAGGCCATCTAGATAAATATTTAAGCCAATTATTAAGCTAAAAAAATCATAAGTTAGCCATAAAAGTGGGCCCACTGATTCAAAATACTTATAATATAGAGCAATAACTTAATATAAAAATTGGTAGGAAACTATGGGAAAATTTTAATTGGGCTTATTAAGAAATCTTTTTGTTGTAGCTAGATGATTGGGTTCTTTGCCGGATTTACAACAAGAAGAATGACTATAAGAAAATAGTGCAACATACTAAAGAAACATCCAACAAAGAGACTAAGGATTCTTTCGAGACCATTGAAGACATTAGATCAGCCAGAACTCCAGAAGCAGATGTTGATACCAACTCATTTATAGAGTTGGATCTTATATGATTCAAATTGTTGGAAGCAACTCGACTTTCTCACCCAATGCCAATCTTGAAAGCCTTAATAGAGCCTGATCATTGTATGACTTCTGGGACCACACACAAGATGGTTTAATAAAATAAAATGGTCCATTTTAATGGGCAATAGCTAAATAATAAAAATTAAAAATATAAGAGCAATGGTCCACCATGATGGACTGGACCATGGGACCCGCCTTGATGTATGTTTCAACAATTTATTATGAGGCATGGCCCGAAAAAAAATAAAAATAAAAATAAAAAATCCAAATCTTAGATGAGCCACACCTCAAGAAACAACGGTAATTGAATGCCCACCAATAGAATTTCTTGTGGGCCGCAAAGGAGTTGGATCAAGCTTCTATTTATGTTTTCCCTTATCTACGTATGTGTAGCTTGTAACCCTAGCAATTGTAGAGAGAGAGAGAGAGAGAGAGAGAGAGAGAGAGAGAGAGAGAAGCTGATTGCAGGTAGGCTGTTGGTGCATTTCTCCCCCTTTCCCTCTTTTCAAAAATGCTAACGTTGGGCCTGTAAGTCACTTACAGGGAAGTGAAGCACCCTTTTTGCACTCGAGGAAAATGAGGACAACATTACAGCGATTATGATTATTACTCAAGGATAGCTTATTCTTGCTCAAAGGGTCAGATAGACTGTACTTGCTAAAAGTCTATGCAGGAACATAATGTTCTGTGAAGAGGCATCATGTGTGAAAAATGTGTTGCATGTGCAACCATCTATGTTTAAGCACCCACATGTGCCATTATCAATATTCAAGCGCTTTACATATGCCAAATGTGCCAATTGGTGTACACATGCACCATAATATTATGTGTGTTTCCAACCATCTTAATCTCCCCACATGTTCCACCACTACATGTCCCAAGTGCTCAACAAGCAGGCACATCTCAGGTAGTCCTGCATTGCATGACCGGTGTAACATGTGCAGTGCATGACCTTGCTTGCACTGAGACAGCCCCTTAAAGATTGAATTTTTATTTGGCTTTTCTTTTTCCATTTTTTTGCTGTTGTTTTTTTACTTATAAATGTAAAATTGAGGTTTTTATATATATATATATATATATATATATATATATATATATATATATATATATATATATATATATATATATACACTACTGATGTTTTCCGCGCTAACTTGAGCTGCCACATGTGCAAAGTGTGTACACAACCAACACTCATTGGTGGAGATGTTCATTGATTCAGATGGTTCATTTAATTTGTTGGAATGACTGCCCACTGCTTACACCACTAACCATAAACCAAATTGATCAGATGGTTCGAAGGGTGTGGAAAGCTGCATAATTTGCACCCATTAATTGGGTGTTCAATATGAAATTTGCAAGAATTTTCCATAATTTTCTTTTTTTCCTTTTTAAGAATTTGAATATTGAGCATTCAAGATTGTCAGTTGACTTGGGTTTTTTTTAATTGATGAGTAGGTGGATACCATGACCGCAGATCTGATTATCAGCCAGCTCTTATTTCTGGATGCTGAAGACCAGAAGAAAGAGATCAAATTGTTTATAAATTCTCCGGGTGGCTCCGTAACTGCCGGTGCGCACTTAAATTCACTCAATGGAATTGATTTTCATTTTGGGTGTTCTGTTAAGGTTTCTGTTTTTTGGGTTCATGGTCAGTAGAATGTTGTCAGTTGACTCAATTCAGTTACTTTTGTCTCTATACATGTTTAAATCAGCTTTATCTTGACAATGAAAATTTGGCATTTTTCTTGATATGGGGAATCTGATTGTTTAATTTAAACAAAGCATTTTGCGATGGTCCCTATGAATGCTCACACTGTGATTTCTGCTCGCTGCCTTGAAACTGCATGCTCTAGACATTGAATATTCGCAAATATCCTTTTGTGGGTAGCACACGATAGTTTTGCTAAGGTGCAGTGTGGGGTGTGACTGTGTTAGCATGCGAGTGATATTGTCACTTGGCAATCATGTATCAGTGGGTTCCCCTGCTATTCTGTGCAGCCAACTACTAGAGGATGGCTCTTCGTAGATGACGGTGCTTTGTGCTTAGTGGATTGCTTGGCAACTGCCCCACCAAGACCCTACTCTGCCTGCTCGCTATTTAGGATATGCATGTAATTTTGTTGTGGGTAGTACTGGGTAGGCATTGTGGGCGTGTGAGTGGTGTCGATGTGAGCCTTTGCCATGCTGGTTCCTAGAGGCTGGGTTAAAGAGGAAGGTTGATGGATAACCTGGATTTATGGGAGAAAGGCTAAGATTAGGATTGTGAGCAAGGGGAATGCATGGTACATAGCTTTCACTGGGAAAGTGTGACCACCATTCCCCTGACCTGCTATTTCTTCTTGTTTCCTCGAATAGAAGAAATTAGCTCACTTCCCATTCTGGTTGTTTAGACAGAAAAACCATATCTAGCACAGACCGAGCTTGTAGTATTTCCTGGTAGCGTGCCTGTTGGAACACTATTCACTGTGAATATTGGGCAGAACGCCCATTGTACTTCATTTCCGAGCGTCGCACGTTAGTCTTAGAGTTTGTCCTTCTGGGTGAATACAAGCTGTAGCCAATATTACCTAGATTGTGGGTCATTTTGTTACGTGGTATGCTACGTCCTCCAATACGTGGAATGCTAGTAGGATAACATCCTTCACTCCAATTCATAGATCGTGTATGGAATATAGTTTTACATATGAACTCATATTGCAATTTATATATGAAATGGTGAATGCTATTATTACCTACCCTACATACTTAGCATTATATTATTACTAAACAACTAAATTATAAATATCTCCGTTGTCAATATAAATTTGCACTAGCTTAATCAATAGTAAGAATAGAGTTGTGATTTTGGTCACTAAAAATAGCAATCTAGATCACTAATGATCCATAATCCAGATCGCTCGATCCAGAATGGAACATGTGGGGACAATTTGTTTTAGGTAACATTGGCTGCAGCACTAACCAGAAAATTGTATCAGTTTGCATCAAGACGATGCACTTCTTTGCTATTACATCATGCCCATGAACTGGTGAATATAAAATAAAAGGAAAAAGGGAAAAAGAAGAAGATATGTTGGTGATGAATTATGGAATTGGCATTGCACTATTTGATTTGAAGGACGTGAAGCTGGGGATCAAACCTGTCACCTCATGGTTATAACACAGTGCACCATCCATTTGAGCTACAGGCTCAACGTCATGGTTTAGTCAGCTTGCAATTATCATAAACTTGAATTTGGAGAGTTTGTTTTCCCTGTTGTTTTTGTTTGGAACTCAAATTTTCTAAAATACACCATTGTCCTTGTTGAAACAGATACTAGGATGAAAAAGCCACAGACAGGGCTTATCCCAACCTGTGGAAGCAAGCTGACTTTTGTAATTGATCTTTTCCCCTGTTTTCTGTTCTGATGAATCACCTCATCCAAGGATATGCATAGCATGCTCGGGCTTTCAGTTGCACAATCAGGGTCCATGGTCTGTGATCCAGATTGTTGATGTCGTGAGACCCACTATGGATTGACTACTACTCGAAAACTCCTAGACGGGAAAGATCATGGCAAATAATCTTGGGAACTTTTTTAGTTGAATGTGGATGGTCACTTTGTTTCTACTCTTAACCATCTATTTGCATCCACAAAAGTGAAAGGGGAGGATTGCCCTCTTGATGAGATTTTGGGGCATGATCCATCCATGGTGGGACCAGTGGACCGATCATCCAGTTTACTAAACAATGGGCTTCACTAGCACAAAATGAAAACCCAAGGATACTGTGATATCCTTACTACAACTAGCATATAATTTCCCATTTGTACTTGTAAAGCAACACTCTCATTATTTGTTGGTGTCATGGTTACTACCATACTGTAATGTTGCCAAAATGGTTATCGTATCATAAATCGTAATTAGGGTGGAATTGCATCAAATCACAATTCATATTTAAAACCTAAGATTTTTGTGATTTTCTTTAAAATTGGGGAAAAAAAAACTGAGAAAATATAAATAAATCAGAAAATAAAACTCATCAATCATCCATTTTCCATCGATACACACCAAGGAATACCACTATATCATGATAGTGTTCAAGGATTCTCGTCTTTACTTTATTTTTTGTTGTTCAAGAAATTTACCTTAAAAAACATGCAAGAATCCTTTGATAATTTAAAAAACATGCAAGCTGAGACACACTTATAGATTGAATCAGACCATCGGGGGGACTAACTAAATCCGTCCATTTTTTTTAGTACATGGTGGCCTGCCTTGCGAGTGGACAAGCTTGATTTTGTGCACCTGGTGATCGTAATGATGGGGCCCACTGTATTCCCGTGTCAGTTCACCTACACACATAATGTGTTTGTGCATGTGCTTTGGGCAGAAGTTAACCATCCACCAGGGTGTATTTGATTTTCATAATTGTTGCACTCTATGACAGACTTGTTTTTTTATCGTGACGGTGTGACCCTCATATTACTTACTACCTTTTGCAGGAATGGGAATATATGATGCTATGAAGTTATGCAAGGCAGATGTGTCTACAGTTTGCTTGGGTCTTGCGGCATCTATGGGCGCATTTCTGCTTGCTTCTGGAACAAAGGGAAAGAGATTTTGCATGCCAAATGCCAGAGTAATGATCCATCAACCGCTGGGAACTGCTGGAGGGAAAGTGAGTACTACTTCATTATTTTGTAGCTCATAGGCATTTATTTTAAGATGCTGGCATTTTATTTCAGATAGGAAGTTTTCTTTCCCCAGGTGCTTTACTCTCCTTTTACATTTATAATGAGGATTGTTGGATCCTGATGCATCATTTCATGAATAGTTCCTGTTCTCCCCCTTCCAAATGAGTGGGTCCATGGTTTGAATATCATGACCATTTGTCTGATGGGCCCCACAGTGGATGGGGGTATCTTGAATATCTTCCAAATTGGAACTATCCAAGTCATCCTATCGGTGGCCTTTCTTCTGTACTGTGTATATTTTCTGCTTAACAATCCACTTGTAGGTGACTGATCCATGGGTCAGTATGTTCCAATCTGTGAGATTTTGTATGCATCTCCATCCATGTTGTGACCCCTCATATCAACACTCTGGATCAACTAACAATAGGCCAACTAGATGGAATGGCATGCCCAGAAACTATCCACACACTCAGTTAAACCACAGGTCAGTCTTTTCTTACCACCTCCACCAATGTCTTTTCGGGCCTTCCCCTTTCCCTTTTAGAGCCTTCAACTTGAACCAACTCACTTCATCTAACTGGTGTAATTCTTGATCTTTGTTGCCAAACCATCTTACGACCTATTGGCATTACTCCCAAGTTACCTTGAATGCATTCATTTCTAATTATATCATTCCTCGTCTTGCCACTCATCCTTCTCAGCATCCTCATTTCAGCTACACTCGTCCTATGAATGTGTTGTTCCTGAACTTCCCAACATTCTGTCCCATAAAGTGTGGCAGGTCTTATATCTATCCTATAAAATTTCTCCTTCAGTTTGATTGGTTTGAGGCAATCACAGAAACTCCAGACGAACATCTCCACTTCATCACCCAGATCTAATTCTATGGGCAACATCCTTCTCAATCTCTCCACTCTCATGAATTATTGACCCAAGATATAAAAAATGGTCAATTTTGGGTACTTTGTCAGCAATCTTAACTAATTCAAAAAAGATTTCAAAAAAATTAAATTTAATTTCTAGTTTCTACTTGTTGTTATTAAAATTGCATTCCATTTACTTTGTTCTAGTCTGACTATTTTAAAAACCTTTAGATTCTAAAACATCCTGCCATAATTCTAGCTTTGTGTGTTTACTCCCTGCCCCGTCTCACCAATCAAAACTGTCATCTGCAAACAGCAGACACACATGCATTCGCACTCAAGCATGCACAAATACTTTAAAAATATGACTTCTCTTCGCAAAGCTTCCAGCCCTTCTTCAAATCTCCGCCACCATTTTCCTAGTAATGCCCAAATAGGCTTATCTTGCCCATAATCCTATCCTAAATCACCTTCCGCTTTTGGCCTTTGCACAATAGCCCACCTGATAAGATGAAACTTATGCCCCTCTCCTCTCTCCCACAAAAGTCTCTCCGAATCTTCTCAATCTTCCTTACCACAGCTGTTGCCATCTTAAACAAGGAGAGGAAATACACCAGAAAATTAGGGCTTGTTTGGCAGCAGCGATTTGGAGTGATTTGTGGGGATTTCATTTTGCTTTTGTGGTTGTTTGGTAGCAAGAATTTTGAGGGATCCAAATCTTAGAGGAATCAATATACCTCAAAAGAACTTTTTTGCATTACCACCTCAAATTTGATTCACAAAATCCACTGGACACAGGATTTACAATCCATGCTGCCAAACGAGCCCTAGAGAAAACAGACTTGATGAGAGATCCTTCCACCCCCAAGGATAGTTAAGAATTTTTCCACCTTGCCAATCCTTTATCTATCCTCTCAATGATCATGTTCCAAAAAGAGATCATACTTGCATAACCCCCGATACAGAGACCGAGATATTTCATTGGAAGACTTGAGCTCTTGCATCACAAAAGCTCGGCAAAGGAATCAATCACCTCCCAGTTCATGGCTGCGCCTGCTCCATGCTCTTCCTTAACTTAACCTGAAGACCCAAAACTGCTTCAAAGCATCAAAGGACTCTTTCGATACCCCGTAACTTATTCGCAGATGCCTCACCTAAAATAAGCATGTCATCTGCAAACTGAAGGTGGGGTATGATCACCTCTAGTCTTCTGATTCTTGAGTCTCTAACAATATGCAAGGAGGAATCCTTAATTATCAACATACTTGGAGTCTCAGCCACAATGGTAAAGAGGAAGGAAGAATGAGGGTCAACTTGCCGGAGCCCTGTAGAACTAGTGAAAAAGCATGAAGGAGAGCCATTAACCGGAATGGAGAATGATGTTGTGCTAATGCACTCCCCTATCTGACTCATCCATTTCCTCCCAAAGCACATCCTATCAAGAGAGTAAAGCAGAAAGTTCCAATTAACATGATCTAGGCCTTTTCCTTATCTAGTATGCAGACTGTCCCGGGATCACTCACCATTGATTGCAGAATTCATAGCCTCATTAGCCACCAAAATACCATCTAAGTTTTCCTCTTTTGACAAAAGTTCCTTGAAATAGAGAAATAACCATGCTAAGGACCTCCTTAATTTCACTGCTAGGGTTTTCACTTAGATGACTATCATGAAACAGAAGATATTCCATTTGATGATGTCCCAACTATCTTGGAGGAAAGTAATTGAGAACTCATTTGGACCTAGTTCTTTATCTCCATACATCTCCTAAACGATCTTGCCGATCTCCTCTTCATCAGACTCTCTCTCTGACCACGCTGCTCGCCTGATATATCTTCTTGGATATGTGATATAATCTTGAATTGGGAAGGAAAGGCCTTTGTCGTACTCTAAATTTTCATCACTTTTCTGGTTGTTCATCCCTTTTAAGGGATTGGTTGCTTCAAGGTCTTAGTATTGTGGTAGGTCATTCATGCACAGCCCTCGAAAATTTTACTCATGGTTCTATCTGAATGCAGGCAACAGAAATGGGCTTACAGATCAGAGAAATGGCATACCACAAGGTTAAGATGAACAAAATATTCTCAAGAATTACAGGGAAGCCTGAGAAGCAGGTGGGCATGCACATCTCAAGCCTATCATGATCATGGCATTCTTTTACATTTTGATGTTACTGTCTGTATCTTGTTTTCATTTTTGCCTTTATTTTCGTGATTGTAGATCGAAGAGGACACTGATCGTGACTATTTCATGAACCCCTGGGAGGCGAAGGAATATGGTCTGGTAGATGCAATCATCGATGATGGGAAACCGGGTCTGGTTGCCCCAATTGCAGAATCAACACCTCCGCCAAAAACTCGTGTGTGGGATTTGTGGAAAGTCGAAGGGAGCCGGAAAGGTAAGAAGAATTTGCCATCAGAGCAGAAGATTTCGCGGAATGGCTTTGGAGGAAGCCAAGAAGGCGATGGGGAGAAAGGATCAGAACAAGAAAAGGAAGCGGCCACGCCAGTGTGAGGTGCGTAATTGGGCCATGCTCCTCCATCTTGTATCACTATGATCAGAAGAATCTGCAAAGCTGCAGAGGTTTCAGAGGTTGGGAGTGTTTGGATTTGGCCATCTACGAAAGGGTAAAAGTCGCTAATGAGTGACGGACGGGAGAAAGATCCTTGTCTATAACAATGGCTGAAATTCCGGTACAAACTTATACAAGGATCACTGTCTGATCTTAGTGTCCAAAAATACATTTCAAAAGAATTTTAAGCTATGAAGCTTGATATGTCCACATATGCATTATGATAATGTCATGCCATTGCATCCTCATGTCTCATAAGACCTCAAATTCTGCATTTTCTCAATCAACAGCACCGGCAGCCAGGTTGCGGAAATGTAAGATATATTATTGGGTTTCAGTGCATCAGGACATGGATTTGTTCATTTCGGATAAGTGGGGCCCATTGCTGAATATCCAGACCGTTGATCTAACTGTCTGCAGAGTGGATGGGGTTTTCCTTTTTAGTTGGAAGACCTAAAGTCATTCAGCAGTGGCATACACAGACTAAAGAAAGTACAGCAACAGTCTGGAAAGAAGGCTGAAGATTGGATTATTAGGATCCTCCAATCTGGATTGTCTGGTTAATCATTCACTTTGGGGACCGCCAGATCAATGGTTTGTGGATCACCAAAAATGGAGGACACTTACACTTGAGTGGAATGGAGAAAGCCTGTCATACCAGCTCTGAATGGCGAGTCAGCTCAATGCAGCAAAGAGCTGAATTATCCATAATGGCCATTTCAGCAAATGGCTGTTCCACTCAATGCAAAGGAAGCAACTTCCACATGTAGGCTTAAAGAGTGATTTTGAGTAGCAATTTTATTCCCAAATCAACGTCGCGTGTGTCGGTTATCTATGCCATTCATCAGGCGTGCCCCACCATTTTTTGACACAAAATAGGCCCATCCGGTCATCAGGTGAACCACGAACATATACAATGAAATGGACGTCTAAAAGGGACAGGCCAAGATTCCATATCCATTCCTTAATTGATGCCTATGCCACTTGATGAGTGGAGAACATATGCAGTGCCATAGCCATGCCTTCCAAAATAGTTAGCCTTTTGCATTGAGATTCTCTCCACTCTCTATTTTCACTACAAAATGGATGATTTGGGTAGCCAACTGGAGGTGAAAACTGGAACTGGATTGGGTAGGATGCTAGTTTTCTGCCTTTCTCCTCCTTGAATCAGTAGCAGTTGTGTCAGATCGACATTGGTTGCCTTGCTGCCTTGAGAGGCCGTTTGGATTGGTAGAAATGAATTTAAAAGAAAAAAAAAACTGAGGAAGTGAAATCTATTTCCTCATGGAGGATTGAGGAAATCAATTTCCTATATTTTGTTAGATTTCATCTATAAAGGGCTAGTTCCTTTTCCACTCTTAGACCTATATATCCTTTTCTACTCTTACACCTAAAAAACCAAAGATCTCAAATGTAACATTTTTTCCTTTCCTCATCTACTTTGTGGTTACCACCAATCTTTGGAGAGATTCAAACGAGGGCAACTGCCAGCCAGCCCTAGCAGTACTAAATGCTCTACAATGCAAGGTCTCGAAAATGACCATTCATGAATACTGCATTCCTCAACATATGATTAATATGATCAAAATGCCATACATGCAACCATAATTTTCATACTCACTGCTAACGAATTTTGGAGTAGATAAATGTCATACAAGATAGTGCCTTTAGATGATTTCAAACATGAACTTCAGATTAAAAAGAGCTGCCAACAGACTCTATAGAAAATTCAGTTTCACTGCTACTGGTGCATTCATGAGATGAGACGGGCTTCAAAATCTCAGTTCTCTTTCCATAATATTAGAGTTCAAACGAAAGTACATTTGCAAAGGTATGAGAGGCTACACTTCCATCATTCCATTCTGCTCAATTCCTCCCTCATCGATTACAAAAGATAGAAACAAACATACAACTGCAAAGCCATTAGCCAAAATCACCATCAACCCATCTGTTGTTTGCATTTGTCACCCATCGAATGGCATTTCCCTCAACCTATCTAGCTTCTCAGCAAAAACTCACTGCACTTGCATGATTCCGTTCTGCTCAATTCCTCCATCGTCGATCTAAAAAACAGAAACCAACATACCACCACAAGCCATTGGCCGTGATCCATCACCCCATCGATATCTGCATTTCATTCATTCATCCAATGGCGTTTTCCTCAATCTATCCAGCTTCTCACCAAAGCTCACTGCCAAATCTTTCTTCCCCCCATCAAGAAGAACTTCTTTCAAATTCCCATACAGCTGGCCCGGCGGCCTAATACCCATATCCAGCATCTCCTGAAAGTACTTGCACGCCTCATCTAACCTATTCTCATCACACAAACCGTTAATCAGAGCCGAAAACATATGCATGCAAGGAATCACTCCCTTACCATTCATTTGCTTCCACACCCTCAGAGCCATGTCTACCCGCGCTTCGACACAAAACATGCTTATCATCATTGTATACGTATTCAAATCAGGCTCGCAAATGATCTCATTGCCCATCTTCTGAAAAAGCGAATATGCCTCGTTTCTTCTCTGTGCCTTTATCAGGTGATGGATGATGATGTCGTAGGTCCGCGAATTCGGACCGACCCCACATCTCTTCATCTCATCCACTACTCTATAAGCATCATCAAACTGCATTGCCCAACAGTAAGACCCGACAACCGCATTGTAAGTGGGTATCTCCGGTGCAAATCCGCTGGATTTAGACAACTCAAAAAACTTCAATGCCTCATTTAATCTCTTGTCGGAACCTAACCCATTGATCAGAGTACAGTATATATGTGGGGTCGGTGTACGATTCTTCGATACCATCTCATTGAAAATCTCCACTGCTTCATCATATCGCCGGGCCTTACAGTAAGCATTAATAAGAATCCCGAATGTCACAGCATCAGCTTCGAACCCTTCATCCCTCATTTCCTGATAAACCTCCTTCAGCCTCAGCAAATTCCGATCGTGTCCCCACCCTTCCAAGAGAATCGTATACGTCTTGAGATCCGGCAAAAACCTTCCCTTTTTCATACTGTCAAAAATCTCTTGAGCTCTCTTGACATGTTTGGACTTGCTAATCGTATCTATCAACCGATTAAAATCTGATAACTCTGGTTTCAGTCCGTACTTCTCCATCTGTTCAAAAGCTTCAATCCCTTCCTTGATCTTCCGGGCCCGCGCATACCTCCTAGTAATTAACCCAAATGTCTCTCTTGTCAGCAAACCTTTCACTTTCATAGCATCGACCAAATTCCATATCAATCTGAACTGTTTGATCTTGCCCAGAGCTTCAATCAGAGCATGAAAGCTTTCAGTAGAATGCTTGAATCCTTCTTGCTTCTCGGCCCACCGGAAGAAAGAAAGGGCAAGAACTCCGGCATTGCTGAGCTTCTTGAGGACTTCCTCGACAAGTTCCGGCGAGACCCGAATGCCCAAACTGTCGAGAGAATATTCGATATTGGAATTAGCCCTGTTCAAGAGCGTTTGGCATATCTTTTCTGCATCTTCTGATATTTTCTGACAATTGTGGATTGGGTTCTCATCTGTGGTTTCAATGCAAATATGGGTTCTACGGGAACTATGGATCGAGCTGCAAAAACCCAATCTGAATCCGATAAGAAGAGATGGGTCCCGGCGATGACGGACCTGTTTGGCAATAAAGATTGGCTTTTGACCGGCCTTTTCGGGGCATGATTGGGTTTTTTCTAATTGATGGAAAGAGCTGGAAAAACCCAATTCAAAGCTTGGAATGAGAGATTGAAAGGGGGTGAACTTGGGGGTGACTTTCATGGGTTTCTCGATGGAAATCTTAGCTTTTTCGACTGTTTTCAGCAGTCGACTGAGAGATTGGAAAAAACCCATTTCGAATCTAGCAAGATTGGATTGGAATATGTTGGGAAAAGGGATTGATTTTCATGATTCTTCTGGATTTCTAGAGGGTGGAGAAAAGAGGGGTAAAATCGTAAAAAGAAAACATATATTTTGTGCCAGATGGATAGGATTGTCCTACCAACCTATGTATGAGAAAGGAAGTGCGAGCAATCTGAACGTGAATATTGACCAAAATGCCCTTACCGTACACTTTGAAGATGTTGTTGCTCAGAGGGCCGCCATTGCCATGCCTACACAAAGAGGCAGTTTTTTTCTTTTCCTCTTTGATGAATTATAGGGTCCTAGGGTAACACCCACTCCGTGTGGGGCCCACCTTGATGAATATCTTATATATCCACTCCGTCCATCCGTTTTTCCAGTTCATTTTAGAACGTTTTCCAGAAAATTAAGCAGATTCAAAAATCAAGTGGACCACATCACTGGAAATAGTAATGAATGACCATTAAAAACTTTTTGTGAGCTACAAAAGTTTTGGATCAAGATTATCCTTATATTTTACCTTCATCTAGGTCTTTTTGACCTTATTAACATGTAGGATGGTAAGTAAAAATTACAGTGGACCTATAATTATTTTAATGGTGGGCGTTCAATCACCACTGTTTACTGTGGTGTGGTCCGCCTGAGATTTGGATCCGCTTAAATTTTTGAATAACGCTCTAAAATAGGCTGGAAAAATGGATGGGCGGCGTGGATATACAAAAAGTCATCAACGTGGGGCCCACGGGAGGGTGAAAGCCACTAAGGTGTTACCCGGCTAACACCCAATCCGCTTTCCCTGAATCTGATGCGCCAAAGGAGCACAGTCCATTGCTGGGATCCAGACGGTTCATCTGATGGAATGACGGAGATGCGCCCGAAGTTTGGAAGGTCAATCTGTTTGGATCAGATCAAATGAAGGGTTAGGATGTTAGAAATTTTCTGGATCAGATCAACGGTTTGGATCACCAAATCATGTGGCTACTTGTGTTGAATGGGCGGGTGAGGACCCTACAGTTGCTGCTAAGAATATATGGAGCTTTGCACGCGAAAGGGATGCGGACTGCGTAGTGACCCCAACACCACGTAGCTCCATGGTGTCAGGACTCTGTGGGGCCCGCCGTTATGTATGAATTTTAATCATCCGTTTTTCCAGCTCATTTCAGGGTATGAGCCCAAAATTCAAGCATATTAAAAGCTCAAGTGGACCACACCATAGGAAACAGTGGGGATTGAATGCTCACCGTTGAAAACTTCTTTAAGGCCACCGAAGATTCGAGGTAAATGAAATCCATTTGGCAACATAAGTGCGTGATTAGCTTGTACTTGTAACCACACCAGTGGAAAGGGAAGCGGCTTAGGTGTTACACTTAACGTGGGCCCACATTGATGAAGTGTTGTATGTCCACGCCGTCCATTCGTTTTTCCAGCCCATTTTAGAATGTGGTTCCAAAACTTAATAAGCTCCAAATCTCAGGTGGACCACACCACAGGAAACAGTGATGTTTGAGTGCCTCACCATTAAAAATTCCAAATATAGTCAGCTGTTTGGCGCCAGTATTTGGAGGTAATCGGAATCGAAGTTACTTGAAATCTAAGTTTTTGTTCAGATTTGAGTGAATAGGGAGCAAAACACCTTTTTACTCCCTCTCTAAATGTAGTAAAGTTGCAGGTGTGAAGTACACTGCCACCTTGATGATACCCCGAAACAATCTAATAAACTAAGGCACCATTAAAATCACGTCAATAGAATGATCTAAGTGGGCCAAACGATTGGCCATCTAAATGGATGGTTAAAAATGTTAGTGAGTGGCTCATATGTGATCATTACATTCGTGGCCCACCCAATGCTCGAATTTTCTTAAATTTGGCCAAAGTATATATTTTAATGGAATTGTTGCAATCATTCTATCAAATATATATATAATTAAGTTAATCAAAAATTTAAAACCTATGAATATACTAAAGAATTCCAGTATATTTCAAATACAAGTTCCCAAACCTATAAGAGAATTGGATTTCTAATGCATTCCAGTTACAGGTTGCCAAATGAGGATTTGAAATCACTCCAATTCCACTGTATTAGAGTGGTGAAATAAAATGTATTCAAAACACAAGCTTCCAAATTGCACTAGGAAGATTATATTTTCCATCCGATTTTTAGCTTCCAACATTCACTATTTTGCTTCTTCCCTCCGGACATTCACTATTTTGCTTCTAACCATCCATTCGAGAGACATTGTTACGATTGCTTGATCAGTGTCATTTTAGAGAATGGGGTCCACGATTCACAGTTCCCATGCAGCAATATATCAAACCCGAATTGTCCACGACACCTGTTTTAGCAAACCTGCTCATTAAGTATGAATCACAAAGATGGAAAGAAGGGAATACATATAAAAATGAGCTTGACACAAAACTCAGGCAAGCCACACTATGTGAAGGCAATTTGCAGGGGAGCCTATCAACGTTGCCACCTCCACGTGCCAAAGATCCACCACATACGAACCTGAAAATTGCCTGTCTTTCTAAGCCATCAACCCATCCCATGTATTTTAAATATCTGTCAACTTCCATTCCACTTGGATAATGAACAATTTTTTAAGAGTTTTGCATTCAACCCTTGGTCTAGCAACTTGCCAACCATGGTGGGACCCAAATAACTGTCGCCCTGGACCACTTACAAGGTGGGACCCACTTATGAACACATCCTACATGCAAAAAGCACATGTGAATCTTGCAAACCTCAAATTACTAGACTTAAGACTTGATATTTAACAATTAAATACTGGTTGGACCACCAGCTACGGTCCGCTCAGAGTTAACTTCAACCTAGTGGATGTGGCTGATTTTAGCACAAGGTGATCCTCATGGTGGGCCCAACCTAATGGATGGTATGGATGTGGCATGCCCATGAAAGGTTTTAAGTTATCCACCAAGCAGACTTTTTAACTTGTAGTCAAACCAGTTGGAATTGAGACCTCATCAAGAAATTAAGGGGTTTAGGTTAACAATAAGGCATTTATACTTTAAAAACAGGTATTGAAAATAACAGCTTGTGGTGCCTGTGTTTTTTCGTGAGGTCATCCGTTTGAGTCAAAGGCGTGTTCCACTTCGAATTTTTATAATAAAAAGGCAACCATTCATTCCTCACCATACACTTTGAATTTTCCTGAGTCTTAAGTCAAGTCTTTCTCAGTGATTCAGCTTGACGGAGTCCAAGTCCGAGTCCGAGTCTAAGTCCAAGTCCAAGTCTCTCATCAGCTAGTTGTTAGTGACTCAGCTCGATGTGCAAGTTGTTAGTGACTCACCTCGAAATCTCATCAACCCGAGTATCGAGTCGAATCATACCAGTATTAGAACAATGGCTGTGCTACCCATTGCGCAAGCAACTCCCCATGAACAGGCCAGCCAAGTCCATTCATCAGGTGGGCCCCAAATACAGTAGAAGTGGAACAAGAAAAGATTGCCCCACACTTGAAGTACCCGCCCCCAAACCTGACAAACCTGCCACCCTATTCCCAAGCTGGGGTACAAACAGTAGCGCCCACTTGATGAATGGCCACGATCTCGCCCATGTGCAAGGTGACTACGGCTGTTTTTCAGGGCCACCTGCACTTCTCTTTGCAAAATCGACACCCTTGATTTAGTATCCATCAACAAGATATGCCTCTCAAAGAGAATATGAGCTTCTTCTTTTCTTTTTTTTCTTTCTTTTCTTTTTTTCTTTCCATCTTTTCCCTTTATTGGTTTTCAAAGACTGTTAGTGGCCCTTGGAGATTCTCACGTTCTCACTGCATATATAAACAACATTGGGAATTCAAGCCACAAAAACCAGCCTCAAAATCTCAAAGAATTTCACTCATTTTCCCCATAACTCCTACCCCTCATTACACCCAATACAGCATAACCCAAAACAGAGCAAAAAGAAAAAAAAAAAAAAAGAAGCAATTTCAAAAAGAAAATGAGGTTACAGACTGAAGAATATACCTCTGTCATCGATGATCATGATCATCTATCTCAGTCAGTACTACATCTTGTGTCCAGACTCTTCATCTCGCATACACTATTTGCACGAGCTCGAACTCGAATTCCATTCTTCAATAAGTCCAGCCATCACATTCCCAAGCTTCTGTGCCTGTGGGCCGGGATTCATGAGGTTGACATCGCTCCATAGAGAGCACGGATCCATCCACCGGTTCCTCCGGCCCGAGCACCAAGCCCCTGGGACGGGCCTGTTGGGCCCACGCCTGAGGATTTTCTCGTCAACCTGGTCCAGCACTGGGTCATCTTTATGGAACTGCCTCGCGAAGGCTGCCCCGCTCCGGGCCATGTTGTCGTAATCGGTTAAGTTGAGGAAGTGGGGTTCCATCCCCGGCGGATTGTCCCACACAATGTATCTTAGATCACCATTTACGGTCGTGTTCTGGAACTCTGGAGCATTGCAGATGACGGAGTGGAAATAGCCTTCTTCAGATAGCAATACATTGGTGAAGTACATGAGGAGTGTCCGAGGCAGGTTATCCCAACCCAAGACGCAGAATTCCATGAAAGGTCGGCTAAGAATAACCCATGGCGAACCTGTTCAAGAGAAAAGGAGAAGATTATCACAACAAATGATAGGAGGAAGAAAAAGAGAAGTAAACAGGAGTCATGTTGCATAGCTCATGTATTGAAATATGCTAGAGCCATTCGGCCATTTTATGTGCTACACACATGCTGAATGTGGACCATTGGTAAATCCTTTTATTGTCCGTTTCTTTTGTACATGTGTGACCCACCTGATGAGCCAATCTGCCTCCTTTTTAGGCCAGAGCATCTAGGAAGCTCTCCCCACATGACTGGTGTATGGGATCCACCACATGGGTGCAACATTGACATGTGTGAACCATAAGCGCACTGTCTTGAGCATTCAATTTCCATGTTGGAAGCATTTGAAATGGAAGCCGAGGGTGAAGAAATTGAAATAGGAGAAATTGGAAACAATGATGGGGAGATTGCCTGTGAAAAATCTGAAAGCTTCAGGGGTTGGCCGCTTTTCCGTGCCATGAAAGATTTTGGTTCTCCTTGCCAAGTAAAGACCCGGGTCCACTACAACTGGCTGGACACGCTGGAACCTGCAAGAATACAATAAAAAATCCCAACATGGTTTGAACTGGGTTTTGGATTTATCTACAAGCATAAAATCATCAATGTGAACATTTTGCTTACTCTTTCCATCCAAGATCACTGGTGTGCTCAATGAAGTTGAGGTGCCTCGGCACAGAGGAGAAGACATGGAACAAATCTGAAATAGGAACCAACAAAAGAGTAGCTGAATGATTTTCTTTTTCCTCGGCAGTTTGTAAGTCTACTTCTATCTGGTAAAGAGAGGCAAATAATGGGCAGGACGAGAATGAAGACAGGTCAAATGAGGAATGATCACATGCACCCTGATCGACGGTAAGTCAACCATCCATCGCAGTACACATGCAAACATGTCATGCGCATGACATTCGCGCCGTGCAAAAGGTTTTGCCCCACTGTGACAAAGATCACCATATGCAAGGATAAGATTGGTCCACTCATCAGGTTCGCCACACGTGTACAGAGTGGTCCACCTGATGAGTCTGATGACACTGATTTTGCTAGAGGTGATCTTTGTGGATGGAAAACATGGCTGGAATACCATATGCACATGACGCATTTACAAATCACAATGGCAACTGAAAGCAATAAATGGGTATTGCAACCAAGAGCAACCTCTAAACAAGGTTTCATTTTCACTTGCAAGTTAGAACCCCGCCATGCAACTCTTAACTGAAAGCGATCTGCTTTTCATGGGACACGAAAATTTCACACACATCAGAGGAACACATGACAACAGCATACAAAATGGATGTTCTGAATCAAAGAAGGTCAGTCGATTCAATTGAGTCCTCTTTGGATAACATGTCTCCAAGGAAACTTTGATTGGATCATCATAACCATCCCATCTTTGGCTTGGCAAACTGATGGTTATAAAAAGAAAGGCCAAGATTTTGAAGGTTAGCATCCTCTGATCACCATGTTTTTTTCATGATGGCCAATGAATGGTGGGGTGAACTCAATGGACAGTCCAGATCAATGATTAGACTGCCCATGCATCATGCAAACTCAATGTATGGTCCGGATCAATGATTAGACTGTCCCTGCAGCATGTGGTCCCCAAGTGCGCCAATAGCATCATGGCACGCCAGGACCATATGAGATTTTCCCTGGTAAAAATACTGAAATAATAAACATACAGTAGCATTCCTACACCATGAGATCTGGGGTTTAGCAAATCCCGCACCTAGATCTGTCTACCAAATTAACATTTCTCAACCATGGCTGCCTTTGGGTGCATTTGAAAATTGGGACAATGAGTAGTTCAGTCATCAGTGCAGTGGAAATGATCAAATTGCCTTCAATTTCCTTCACAGTCCAACATGCGTGAAAAATAACTGTAATCTAGAGCCTAGTTCCTTGATATAAATACTAAGACAATTGTAATTACATTGTTTCCTCTACATAACTAATTATTGCAAATATAATTCAATAGTGCAAGCAAACATATCCTAACTGTAGTCTCTTTCGGAGGGGAATTTCTATACGAAATTGGCACCGTTCATCAATAAATATTCTGTATCTGACACATCATATGGTCTGGGATGGCCATAACAACACCAAACCAAATGGTAATAACAAGACCTAGAGTGGCCTGTATGTATTAACAAGGCTGATGTAGATTGTACAATGGAGTGAGCAAGAATGCCAATGTAATAGTCCAATGTCAGAGAAGATTGAGGGGAATCGAAAGAAATCTCTAATATGGGGGGCAGGGGAACATATTGAATATCAAGCATTTGGAGAAGCAAAGAACCTCATCCATTCTTCTGAAGAGAGAATTAGTATTGCCCAAAGTAAATAAAATTTAAATGACATACATGCCTGATGGGATTCACAAAACAAATCACCACCACCATCATTGTCAATCTTTTCCAGCTTTTTGGGTTGGCATATCAAGAAACAAATCAAAAGACTATGTGGGTCAGTTACATCCTTGAGAAATGAAATGGGATGAGTAGCATCTGTAAGCATCAGTGACAGTATCTCCTACGAGAAACTCATCCAAAATACATAATACTCCAACTAGTATTTCCGCAAATTGCTGGTACTCAGTGAAAATATGTTACATGACTGTGCCACACAGGTCCAACAATATACTCTCTTCCACCCTAAATTTCCATTTTCCGATAAAAAGAACTTCAGTTTACTAAACATCACTACCACTAACGTCTCACATCAACTAATAGCTGCACGAAGCGGGAAGCAAAGTGGCAACAAATTCCTGTGCGGAAGCAGGGAAGTGTTTCTTTCAAACTGTAAACAAGTATATATAAGTTGGAAGGAGAAGCTAGAGTCTAGAGTGGGGAATCAAAGTGGGCACAACACCTAGTTGGAAGCATCCTGCAACTAAGCATCAACTTCTAGACCAATGGTCATTATATTGGTATCAGTTGATTCAAAGAACTCTGTCCACTATTTGATAGTTTATTGGAAGAATGGAAATGTTGCAAACTAAGTATAGCAAGGTATTAAAGATTTTCCCAGAACTAAACTTAGCATAACACAATTAGTTAATCATAACCTAGGTACATTCAAGAATATTATAAAAAGTTCGGACATCACTGAACAAGAGAAGACCCATGTAGTGTCGCAATGAGCTCTCAAATTTTAGGATAAGATCCATCTTTCATTAACATGCTCCATTCTGCTTGGGATTGAGCCTCATGCCCAACGGTTGTGATGTGAAGTCCCACCATCAAGAGCACCAGTTTGTATATCAAATAAGCAAAAGCATAGCAACAAATATGACTTGGTTTTCTCACCAAGATCTTTATTCATCAATGATAACTGAAGAAAGGCGTAGATAGGGGTATTTTTCAGCAGTGACATTTCGCAAACTATACCTCACACTAATATCAGTAAAAGAACCTCCGAGAAGCCATTCTGCATTATAATCTTTTCTAAAAATATTTTCTTCTAATTCAACAAAACGAGATATTAACACCTAAAAGGATCAATCCCCCCGTTATGATGCATTACTGCCACAAAGAAACCTTGAAAGTAGAATAACCTTGTTTAATTACAACAAGAACTTAGCACCCCGAGCGCGTGCGCGCACACACACACACACACACATATATATATATATTCAATCAATAATAATAATAAAACTCGATCCAATAAACTGGGGTTAAAAGTGACCCAATTCTCCTAAGATCAGAATATCAGATAGCATCTAATATGAAACTCAAGAGTTTACAGAATCCATCTTTTGGGAGTATTGAACCCCCCATTATTATGGGTCACTACCCCAAAGAAACCTTCAAGATAGGAAAAAACTGTTTAATTATAGTGAGAACTTTGCATTCTGAAAAGTAAAGTCCAATTCTCCTAAGATCAGATAACTTCCAATGCATCAAAAGCTTGGTATTTGAATCAAAATCCTAGGAGAAGCAGGACTCATTCTCCAAAAAATATATAATCAAAAACTTTGATCCAATAAAACTAGGGTTAAAAATGAGTTAGGTAGAATACTATTAGCCCTTTCATTTCCCATACCATTATAGGGTAGTTAGCAGAAAGGAGGCAAGAGTAAAGGAGTACTAAATGATTTTGGAGGCCCTCCCTCCCTCTTTCTCTGTATTTTTTTAGGTATTGACAAATAAAGGGAGACTCCCCTTGAGGGCTCATGTGTGAGAAATCAATTAGAGTAGCAGCTTTTGTTGGACCACCACTGCAACTGATAAATCCTAACCCTCAATCATCTCCAACATTGCCTATTCAACATGTGTCTCATGTGCAAAACCTCAGAAAGAAATGGTGAATCGTCTCTTTGATAATTATAGCATTCATTGCCAGGGAAGTATGGCCTACTTTCTTTAGGCCTTTTGGGATGCAAGGTACAATGGTCTAGCCATTCAAAGGGATGGAGGCCCTTTCAAAGGGAAAGTTAGCATCTTGAGGAAGATTATTCGTGGTTTCATTTTGTGGGGTGTATGCAAAGGAACAGGTGCATTTTTTATGGTTTGACTTCTTTGGTGCAAGAGGTTTTTCACATGGAAGGATCTCTTTGACATTGGGCACTTGCTTGAAAAGAGTTTAAAGGAACTTCTGCACCAGAGATATTTTTCGCCAGGGAATTGCCTCTTGTGGACTAATTATCAAAGCTAACACATGGAAATCTCGTTGGGCTGCTGCTCCTATGGGAATTTGGGAATTGAAGTTTGATGGTACAGCCAACACAGACGAGTGCAAACTGGTGTTAGTGGTGTTCTTTGGGACAAAGAAGGGAATATTTAATTTCCTTTTTCTGGTGTTGCTTCATAATCAGTCATTTAGAGATAAGTTGTAACTCTACAAGAAAGGCCTTTTCATGAATACTAGTGCTGGTTCCCTAATTGTCAAGTTTGTCTATCCGGATATGCATGTGTCCAAAAAGTGTTCTGATCCTTGGCGCTTAAGAGTTTTTATTTTTCTTTTCTTTTCTTTTCTTTTTTGTGAGGTTTGGAGCTTTACTCGTTGGGTTAAATAGCTTGTTTTACTTGATATTACGTCTTAGCCCACTCTTCGGCTCAAAAGGGGGTAAGGCGTCCTATGACTTCCATTCTTTGTAAAGACTCAATCCCTTTTACTGCAAGCTCTAAATTCTCTTTGAAAAGAAGCAAACATTAATAATGGGAAAAAGAAAAAAGAAAAAAGAAAAAAAGATGAGAGGGATCTAATTATCAAAATCGAATTTCTTAAATGAAGCAAGAACATGGCATTCCTGACCAAAATTTAAGATAAAAATTACTAATAATAATAATAATACTAGTCTCAAAATCATATTTCTCTCTGTGAATTACTCTTAGGAGTTTCAACTCCCGGTCAAGGGTTCGAGTACCCATAGGTGGTGAAATTCCACTAGTGTGAGTGTGTGGGGTGTGTGCGTGTGTAAAAAAAAAAAAAAAAAACTTCTTGCAAATTTGAAACAAAATTGAAGCAAAGAAATTTCCTACACAATGATCCAACAATTCAAATTGCAAAAAATAAATAAATAAAAGACTGAATTTCCTGAAATCAGATAGCCTCGAATAAATCAGGAACTTAACATTCAAAACCAAAACTGAAGAAAGAGACGGGTTCTTCTAAAGTCACAGGAGGGAAAAAAGAAAGATAGAAACATTTTATCAAGAATAAAAGAAGTTGGCATGCCAAAGCAAAATTGATGAAAGAAAAGAAAATCCATTCACCTAATTTTTAATTTTTTTAAAAAGGAATAAGAAAACAAATTCTCCTACAATCAGATACTATCCAACAAATCAAGAACTTGGATTTCGGAATCAAAATCCATAATCTGAATGTCTGAAAAAAGATATTATCAAATAAATCAATGATTCTGGCATTCCAAGTCAAATTCAAAGAATTTAAAAAAGAAGAAGAAAAAAAAACGACCCAAATCAACTAAAACCACATTTTATCCAATAAATCAATAGTTTTGCATTCCAAATAAAATTCCAGACAATATAGAAAAATCAAAATCTCTTAAAATCAGACATTATCCAGTAAATCAAAATCATGGTGCTCCAAAAAATCCAGACAGTAAAGAAAGACCCAATTCCCTTTAAATCAGACATTATCAAATAAATACAAAACTTGGCATCCCAAATCAAAATCGAAAGAATAAAAGAGAAGGAAAAAAGAAAAGATTGATTCTCTTAAATCTGATTTCTTCCCCTGAATCAACAACTAGATAAGATATTCCAGATCAAGAATCTGAAACAAACTAAAACCGAAACTTTCCAGTAAATCAAGCACTCGGATATTTCAAATCAAATTCCAAACAACAAAATTAGACCCAATTTGCATAAAATCATAAAATTATATACTTTCATTCCAAATCAAGAACCAAAAAGATAATAGAGAGAGAAACTAAGATTGCATACCGTCCTGCGTGACCAGAGGATAATCTGTGGCGCTCAGAGTGATGAACCAATCCCACTCACCATCCAGCTTCAGCAGCACCGCGGCAGCATGGAGGGCGGCGGCGAGCTGCGATGACCCCATGTACGTCATCGCATCCGGCTTCCCGACCACATCAACATTCCCGAAAGCGCGCACAGCTGGGATCCCCGCCACAGCGGCTGCCAGCTGAGTCCGCTCCTTATCGGAGGCCTCGGTCCCGAGGTGGAGGAGGTACCGATTCCGAGGGTGGTAGACGGCGAGCAGGAGCCGGAGGATGCGGTTCCCATGCCCGCGGCTTCCAGCAATGTAGTAGGCAAAGGCAGGCAGGGAATTGGGCCCGCGATGGACCACCGAAGCAAACGGCTTGCGCGAGGAGAAGGCCGAGGAGGCGGAGAAGCCGGAGATGGCGGAGAGGAGGAGGAAGAGGGAGAGGAAGGCCGAGGAGAGGAGGAGGAAGAGCCATTTCTTCTCAGCTGCTGCCATGGGAGGTGGAGCTGTGACTGGTGCAGGAGCATGGAATTACAGTAGGGAGCAGGAGCACGGAATTGAGGTGGGTGGAGATTCCATCATCTGTTTGAGCTTTTTACTTCTACTGTGTTTCATGGGATTAGGGTTAGGGTTTGAATGTGTATGATGTATGATGTATGGATGTATAATGGATGGTGTGGATGTAGTTGGAATGAAGATGGTACAGATTTGTACTAGGAATTTCAAAGGGAGGGGGTCGAGATTTGCAGGGATCTTGGATTTTGATGACGTGTCAGGACGTGGTGCTTTTTGGGATTTTGGGATTTTTGGAGAAGGAGAGAAGATCAGCTGAAGCAGATCGGTGGGGAATTAATGGAGCGGTTTCTTTTCTCTCTCCTCTTTCCCTTTTTTTTTCTCGCTCTGAGGTTTGCTCGAATACATCCTCACGTACCGAAATAAGACACATTGAGACTCGGATTTAAGATTTCTAAGTGATCCACACCGTTTATTTGATAGGGTCGCATATGGATAGGGATATAATGAAAATAAATCTCTGATTAAATAACATAAACTTTGATTATATTTGTTTATATTGACCGTTCATATTTAAAGAAAAGTACCAAATTATTTAAAGGTTGAAATAATACCCTTTTCTTTGATGAATTCCATATATAAAAATGGAGACTCGTCATATCGACGATTTGGATCATTTGAAGACTGATCCAGATTCAAAGGAAAAAGTCTCGATGTACTGTATTACAGTACGTCGGAATACATTCGAGCAACCTCATTCGCTCTTACGAGACGATGCCTCACGGATGTTTTGCAATCGGACAGGTGTTTTCTACTCGCGCGTCTGCAGGCAGGCAGACATGCGGTCATGGTACACGTGTAAATAATCCAAGCTGCTAACAGGTGGGGCACCTTTTTATTTTATGTTAGAGGAAATTTATGGAAGTTCCCTGATCGTCTCGGCCGTTTTTTGGTAAGATGGTCTAGAACTGATGAATAGGTTGCAGCCATGATGATGGATGGCGTATTGAGTTATAAACAGGACAAGTGCAGGTGGGGAACGGATTGGATTTTGTATATAAATGTTGAGTTAGCAACTGTCCACTCATGTGGGTATCAGGGCTGAAAGTTGGGTGGGCCCAACCTGGCTGCCTCGTGAATGACCTGGCATTAGGTTGGGTTCAAGCAGGATATATTAGCCGTTATTGAGCTTGTACTGTACAAACACTAACTCAGTAAAGCTTAGGTTAAGTCAAGTTGAGATCTTGGGTTCTTAGACCCGTTCTTAGACCCAATTAAATCTGATTAATATATAAGTTAATAATAAATTATAATTACACATAAATCCTTTGTATCGAAGGCATAAAAATTTTCAATGTTGTTGAGTCTCATTGGTCCGCATCATTTTTAATGTCTTAACCTAACAGGATATGCCGAATTTTTCTCTCCCAAATAAATTACGTACTATATAGCATGACTTTTAAAGAAAGAGTTGTCATACAATTTAATTTGTTTGTTTAGGAAAAAGAAAAAAAGAAATTCTTTATTATAATTAACTGCACGTATAATTAATAAAAATATAGATTAAGAAAAAGACATGTATTGAAATAAAATAGATTAATGTAATAATGAAAATATTATCATATCTGGCCAATCAACCTAATCAACCCGTTCGAGCCCACTTGAGTTGGGCTTGGGTGGAGAATTCCCAACCCAAGGATGAGTTCGGTTGGGATTGAGACAAAGGAACCTTGGATTGGGATAGGATTGAGCACGGACCCCACCCGACCCGACCCGACCGACATTTAGCCCTAATGGGCATGCGTGTAGGATTAGAATATCATTCCTAATTCCACTTTCTTTTTCTTCTTTAGGATCGGGCGCCAGGTGGCACTTCGCAGATCTAGAGTGCAAATCTGAAAACGATGGCCGTTGATGGTCCCCAGTCAGAAAGTACACCAGTCAGATAGTAACTTATATGGGCGGTTTAGATCCATTTGTGGGCCACTTTTCTATTTTGTGTTGGGGCATCTACAGTTAGCAGCCGTTGTTTTTATATATTAGGGGACTGCTTTGATACTCTGGTTCCGTTGTCGCTTGATACGCAGGCACTCACAAATTGTACACGTGTCGGACAATTTTTTTGTTGGGTCAAGTGGCATAAGTTAACTCAACGTAAGCCGTCTAAGATGCGGATTCCACTCAATACGTCAGATTGCGCAACGCAAACTATCCTAACCGCTGATTCGTGGACACTTGCTTGTTGAGATGATGTCGCATTAGATACTTTCTATTTTAACCGTTCAATAAATTCCTCCAATCTGGTGGCTACATAACCGAATAACCCTAAGTTTTGGTTATCTATGCATCTAAAGTGGGCCGGATAATTTGAACAGTTTAATTTGGATTTCCCTATGCCATGTATGCAGTTTCTACGTCCATGCGCATCATCCATCATTCGCTGTCAGAGTATCGAAGTTTTTCTCCGTTAATACCATGGATTCAGGCAAAACGGACCGGTCAGTCCGATTTTCGTGAACCGTCGAACCTTTTGGGAGTTCGATGTGCGTCTAAAACCATTTAGTGTATGGCTTTATCTAACTCTCTGAACCGTGTAACTAACACCATTTACCTTTGGCCACCTCATCGAGGGACCAATGGTTAAGAATCCCACTGATTGTGGGTGATTCTAACCGTTTGATCTACGCATTTTATTCTGGATCATTGATCTAAACATTTTCTGGCCATCTAAAAATGAGTGATGGATCTGACATTTATATCGTAGCCCTTTTTGGAATATGGCTCATCCAAGAATTGGCCCACTAATTGGATGGCCCAAATTCATTACCAAGGTGGATCAACCCAGGTTTGTAACATTGATGCCATTTTCTAAATGGTATGGGACGCACATCGAATCCCTTTTCATGTTGAAATTCCGGATTATACATTCCCTTACGGCTCTCTTAATTATCACACGTGGGAGAATACATGTGTAAACTTGTTATGCATGTGATTAACATACACGTGTCACTACGCTGGACCACAGTAAAAAAAAACTGATGGACTAGATCAGATATTCCGAAGAATCCGAACTGTCCGATTAGTGAAACTGTAGAAAACGTAGGTGTGAATACCGGGCGCTGTTTGGTGGATCCCGGGATCCACACCGAGGTAGGTGGATCCCTAAATGTGGGGCCCAATGTAATATATATTCCTTCCATCGACACCGTCCATCCATTTTGATATCACATTTTAGACCTTCACCCCAAAAATGAAGTCGATCCAAAACTTAGGTAAACCATGGGATAGAAAACAATTGCGATTGAATCCTACCATTAAAAACAACATGGGGCCATCGGAATGTTTATTTTCAATCCAACCTGTTGATAAGGTCAAAAATACCTGAATTAAAATAACACATAAATATCATCTTGATATAAAACTTTTTGGCCCACGAGAAGTTTTTAATGGTTGATTACCACTATTTACTGTATTATGGTCCACCTGAGATTTGGATCTGCTTCATTTTTGGTATCACTATCTAAAATGAGTTTATAAGACGGATTGACGGCGTGGATATGAGGAAATACGTCAGTGTGGGCCCCACAGTCAGGGATCTCACCCATCTAGGTGGATCCGCGGATCCACTGAAGCCGCGCCCGCGAATGCCATAATCTATCAGTAGAAACGGTTAGGCCCGTACAGATTGAGCCATGGATGAGATGATTTGCAGCCAAGGTGGCAGTACGACTCGTACGTGAGAAATCCGATCCATTTGTTAAGTGGACCTCATCCAGATATATACTATTCCAAAAAAATTAGAACTGTCCAATCATCAGGCTGGTCAAACTTGTACAATGAGTATACAAAGTCAGTATTTTCTCATTCACGTGTGACCCACATGACAAATGAAATGGATTATTTATGACAGAGCATGTTCACGAAAGGCAGCACCTGATGAATGGTCCAGATCTCAGACTCGTATCCTTCCTGGCACGTGTGGCACGAATCATCTGTTCAATTTATCCTTGCGCGAATCGCCTTATCCTTTGTCGTCCAACATCCACCGTCCGTGGCCTGCAGTGTTGTCTTTTCCCGTTTCCTTGTAATGTCATAGTGTAAATGTGGCCCATTTGTGATTGGTGGTTGAGATTGAATTGTTGGTTGGTCCTATCTCATTCAAGATTTCATTTTACGTTTCTTATTTCAAAGGGAGTCGGAAAGCTTTTGATTCGATGCCGATTTCTGGCCGTCGATTCCTCTTTAATAATGTCGTAGTTTAAATCTTGACTAAAAATCTTCCGGCCAACTAACATGGACGGTAGAGAGACGTGGACACGCTAGCCATGACGACGCTGGCGGTTGATAGAGTAGAAACGGGAGTACCGGAATATTGTAGAGAAGTCTCTCCAGAGCACAAGTGTCAGGCTGATGAATCAATCGGAACCGTCAATCTAGTGAGACCTACAATATACGGCCTTTGTTTAAAAAATTCAAACATATCAGACAATCTTGTTCATTGCTTATCTTTACTATCTATCGCTGAATGGACCTCTTACAGTATCATTGAAGATCACCGACGGATGAATACTTTGTAACATTTAGTGAAACTAGATAGACGGTCCCGATTGATAGGCCGCCCTGCAGCGTGTGCTTAAGAGAGATGGCGCTACCATATTACTAATCTCCCGGATCTACTGTACCATCTTCCAGACGACGTGAAACTCGTGACGGCGTTTAACTTTGGGAACGACGAGAGCACGAGCGGCTCAACGATCACACGCTCTAACATTGCACATGTGCGAGATATCAGCCGTCCCTAGATTGGATCCCACCTTATATGTACCTTGGCCTCAAATTCAGGCCCGTACACGCATCTGATGGGTTAAACATGTACGAAGGAAGTGGACGGTTAAGAGAAATTGACCAATGGTCCACATTCACCACACGTGTTTACCTCGTTTGATTAACAGACCAGCTAGATTTTTTATCCATCAAATATCAATATCGGGGATCAACTGATGAACGACTTGGATTGATCACACTTGTCTGATTTTAACACGTAAGTATGGTAAGTACCCCAGCAAGGTACTCGCTGATGCATTTTCATTTTTAAGTAAAATAAGAATGCAAGTATCCCACGGCTTCTTGCTAGATGCTCTTGCTACACAAGATTCCACAAGAGATGTAATGGCCGGTGGAAATGACGCGAACCGATCAGGAAGAACCGCAGCCATAGAATTAGGTCCTTGGGGAAAATAGGATGACCGTTCATTGTTTTGTCATATTTGATTTAACTTTTTATGTAGATTTAGAAGGGGAAGTAAAACGTTTTAAAAACTTAGAAGATTACACGATCCTGAGACCTCCCTTCGAGACATTATAAGTTTTTAAAAAAAGTGAAAAGAAGAATTTAATAATTAAGGGCTAAGATTTATCTGATCAAAATATTATAGATGAATAGTTAAATTTATCATTATCAATCTTCTAACATAGAAAGTCTCTCCATTTGTCTCATATGGAGAGACTCTTTTAATAAATCATAAAGAGATGCACACGATCACATACCTAAGAGGGGATGGATAATCTCTCTTTCTTCTTCTCTCTATTCTCTCTCTAGCAGGTCACAGACGTGGAAGGGATGTATGAGATTTTCTTGATGTATAAAGTTTTGTTTACACTCTTGTAGGTAGAACCTCTTACTCTAAAATATGACTTATAAGGAATAGTTTAACATTTTAGTGACACAACAGTTATGATGCTTTTTCATCCTGCAATCTGTCATATACTCTATTACATTGTAAATCTATAATCCTACCATGTTCTTATTATGAACTCCATGGAACATGGGCCCACTACTTTTCTCATTTCTTTTTCTATCCCTCCCATAATTGTAGGTAGGATACACTACACCAAAATTGTCTATCTGGTACGGTAGGGAGTTTGGTTCGGAAACGACTCTAAGCCGTTCCTGATTTGAAACGGTAATGAACCGTACTCAACTAGTTGTTGTTATTTGTTGTTGTTTCCATTGTTTTGTAGGTGTGTTTTGATTGAGTATTTGATGTTCTTATTTATCATTATTATGCTTTATTGTTTTATTTTGAAATGGATGGACAGAATGGATTCTATTAGTAACCTCTGAGTAGACCCCAAATGGCTTGAGAGCCACATTACTGTCAATTACCATAGACTACCGAATGTTAGTGATATATATCAACTTATATATGTTATGTTTAATTGAAATTGTCACTATTTGAATAAAGCTTAAAATTTATAGTCAACTAAAAATCGTGAAATTACTTTTTAAAGCTTGGAACCACAACATTCTCAACCTGAGTGATTCCTATGATTAATTTGCAGCAGTGGATTTAAATAAGGTATCCAATGACAGAAAACGAAAGGGTTAAACTAGAGCTGTATGCGAGCAGAGTTAGCTTGGCAACTTGCTTGACTCGGCTCGAAAAAGCTCGACTCGACTTGAATCAAAACTCTATTCGAACCGAGTTAAGCCTTTTTTTAGGAGATCAGAATATTTCGAGTTGAGTTGTCACACTCCGGGTTTTCAGGGGCTGTGTAAGAACTCGGCTCCCGAATTCCTAGGTGCCACGAGTGCTCTAATGGGCTTCAGATTTTAATTACATTTGGATGATTTCATAAACAATGAAGAGTTTAATAAGGCATAAAGCATAAGTTATAAAGCAGTATCAAGTATCACTAAATATAAAAATATCTAAACCACAAATCCAAAATCATCTAAATAGGGAACTAGTCCTACCTATATATGACTCAAAGTAACTAAAGCCCTGGCCCATACCCTGCGATAGCCCGAACTTAGATTAGAAGGATTCACCAAAAGAGTGGAAGTGGGGAAGCTCCTCTTCCTCATCCATGCTCACCTCGCTTAGCTCTTCGAGCTCCCCTTCACTTGCATCTAATGACGTGTCTAGTTGATGTTTTAAAACAACGTCCTAGAGTGGGAGTGAGTAGCTAACTCAGTGGGTGTCATTAGCCGTAAGTTACATCAAATAAGAATTCCGTGATAAATTTAATGAAAAGCATAAATTCATAAATCACTGACTAGTTTTTGTTAATGCATATGCATGAGTTATGTATGATGCATAACCTCACCCACAACACTCCCTCGAGCGACTTCGTTTCACGATCGCGCATGACCAACACTCTCTCATTGCTACTTCAACTGCCGAGTCGTTTAATCCTAACTAATGCGATACGTGAATAATGTATTAGCCGAGTTTTTAGTTAATTCCGTTCATCTACCAGGTTAGGGAAACTGGTACACCCCGACGATATCAATGCCATCATCCATTTGCGAGGCCAGGACCCCTCAACAAGCGAGGCCAAGACCCCGCGATCATTGATCCCATCGGGAGTCCCCACCCCTGATTGCAAGCATGTGGGGAGTGCTAGGAAGCAGGATAGCTCACGGTCACTACGGGGAGGCTCGTCACCCCAATGTAGGCCGATAGCTCGGACATAGTGTCCCATTCCACCATGCCCGGCTCACAAAACTGTGGATCAGTTTTTAGTTGTTGTCACTGGGCGTCAGTGGGCAAGAGTTGTTCCAGGTTCTAAACAGGCGTGAACAAACATGGTTAACAAACATGGTTGGTCAGTCGGTGGACTAGATCACCCAAGTTCAGGCGAGCATGCAACGCACGACAACGAGTGCAAGCAACCCATGTAGTCCTGCTATCGTTACCCGTTCGCGTCCGCCCAAATCAGTCGGACTAGTCATAAGACGGCCCAATCAACTGGTCCACCTTTACAATTCGTAGATTCCTGACCAACCCAGAGAGGAGATATATTCAATAACAATTCTAAACAAATAATATTCATACTCAAGAACAGATGGAAACAAACATGTGATTAGTCAAAATATAAAATTTAGGATAAAAATAATGCAAACTACTCCTAGCAGTGGAAAAATAGTTGTGTGTGCATGCGGTGTCGGATTTGCCGGAGGGACAAGGAATTTGCAAGTCAAACATACTGCAGGGGAAAACAAACATACATGCAATAAGGGAGGATGCAGAAAATTAGATGCACAAACAACATACAGTCAAATTTTCAGGTCTAAACAAGTTGGAGACAAATCGAACATCAAATTTCAGCACATGCATGTTACGTAGACTTATCAGACAGGATTCTAATAAGATTTTCCTCTAAGTTATACATGCATGCACAAGAATCTAATATCCATAATCATTAAATCTATCCTGAAACTGGTACTTGGCCACCTAAGGATAATGATCCGCACCTTTGCAATGATTTGTCCGACTCAAAGCGCTCCTAGGATTAGGGTTATAGAGAAAATCCATCAAAGCCTAAATAATCACATAAACCATTGTAAATACTAGAAAATCTAACCCAAAAGACTATATTAGAAAGTAGATTATATTTCTTACCTCCAATCGTCATCGAGAGAACTCTATAAATGATATGAGAGTGGCAATGTGGCTATAGAGAGGGATGACAGAGTAAATGTGCACAAACCCTCACTCTCCCAAGCTTCCTCTCTCTCTCTCTCTCTCTCTCTCTCTCTTTCTCCTCTTTCTCTTCTCCCCCACCTAAGCTAGGGTATGAAATTCGTATGGGAGAAAGGAGTGCCCAAATGAGGCCCTTATATAGTGCCAGATTTGGTGTAAATGGTCCCAAGGGCTGAGTTTTTACTATACTAGCCCTATGGGAGGATTTTTCTAACCTTTAGGACCCACTATGGGATGTATATATCGATATACACCGTATGATAGTTAGCCCTAATGACGATCTACGTATGGATATGATCGGCCCGCCATTTGGATGTGCTAATCGACGGGTATGATCAGAAGTCTGTTCAACGGTCACTAATAGTTGATCGGGGCCGTGGCTATACGGATATATGTGGAGAAATATCCTTATTTTATATGTGAAGTTTGGTCGTAAACCGACAGTCCGAAATTCTCAACTTTGTATAAAAGTGGACGACTTAATTCACTTAAGTTTTAGCCTCTTCCTTTAGGGTATTTGTACTTCTCATGCACTCGTCCCCCGACTCAAGTTAAGCAGTTCTAGATACTACCCAGGTTCGACTCCCATGATGGACGTCGAGCCCTATAAGACGGACACTATTCTATAGTTTTGGAACTAGTGGCCCACTAACGAGTGGATTAAAGCTTGTTTGGATAATCAAGGCATTTCTAGAATGAATTAGGTAGCAAAATTTCTTGCGCGTGATGATTAGAGTTTGAATTAACTATGTTCATATTGTGGTTTATTCGTAATTAGTGGAAATGACGATTCAGTCTTAATAACCCTAAATCGTCGGTTTTTAGGCTAAAGGAGTAACTGCATTGATTTGATTTGTTAATTAAGATTTGACCCCCACTTGTCTCGGCTTTAGATGGATCTTTAATTTAGTTACGATTGTCTTAATTAATCAGCGATGGGTCGGTTGGATTTGGGCCTTATGTGAACAAATCGTGGAGCTAAACTTGATGTTCAAGTGATCGGTTAGGTTCATTGGTTTTATACGGTTGATCAATCTTATTTGTACGGTTCTTTATTGGTACCAGCCGCGTATAAGCTCACCTCGAACGTCAATGGTCCGTAAGTGATGACGTGGCTGATTATTTAAAAAAAAAATTTTAAGTATTTTTGGTCAACCCAAAATAGTGAAATTTTAAGGTGTTACATGAGTCCGAGCTGGACTTAGCTCGACTCGGCTCGATTTAGTATTGAGCTCGACTCGGCTTGATTCGGCTCGGACTCGACTCGGATCGAGTTTTAAGTGAATATATAAGGGTTTTTTTTTTTAAAAAAAAAACCCTCATTCGCTCGACCCTGTTCACCCAACCCACCAACCCTAACCCATTTCTCCCTTCCTTTCGCCCAAATTGCCCGACCCTAACCCATTTATCACCCCCTTTCACCCAAATCGGCCATCCGTTCGCCTAATACACTCGCTATTCTCCATTGCTCGACGACATTTCTTCTTCCAGTGTCTGTACGGACGATCTCCTCTTCCAAAGTGAATCCTCTCCTCCACTCTCTCCAATTTTTCTTGCGAGTAGCGTCCGTCAGAGTAGTGGAACACATCCGAAAACTCAGCTTGGACTGGACCAAGTTGAGCACGAGCTGTTGTTCCAAGCTCGAAAGCCGAACTGAGCTGAGCATGAGCTGAGACTCGAGCTGTCCGAGTCGAGCACGAGCTGGGCAAAGCTCGGCTCGGCTCGACTCGTATACATCTCTAGGTTAAACATAAATTTTTATTCAATCGATGTGCGATTTTTTACTTTACAAGATTTCAAAGTTTTTGAGAAATTTGATAAAACATTAGTGCTACTAAATTAGGCCGTACTTTGCAAAGCCCATAAGGATTAGGGCGAATAAATAAGAAGAAATGAACTTAACGTTGATTCACATAACCAACGGACCAAGGTAGGCAAATAAAGTTAAAAAAATCAACACTACTTCACAAAGTTGAGGACTTTGGGTAGATAAATAAAGTTTTTTTAAAAAAAAAAAACACATTGCTTTGCTTTATAGAGTTGAAGACTCTAATCAGGCAAATAAAGTAAAAAGAACATAAACATTGCAAAATAAAATAAAAGGAAGCCAATGAGTATTATTGATATGTATAGAATGTGTGGAGCATAATGCAATTTAAATTGATATGTAAGAGGGAAAAAAGGAAACCAAGTACCATCTTTTACAAATGGATAGTTGGATACCCCTGATTTTACCTATACCGTTGTATTTAATGACTTCTTTAATAGGCTATCTTTTCCCTATTCATCTCCCTTAGATTAGGTAGCATGTCAACATTGTTAGGAATTTTCACGGTACCGTGAAACCTCGTGTAGCCCCTGCACACACTCACCTTTGCTTCTGGACTCACATCTTCCAAATTCTCTAGACCATCTATAAAGGTTCTCTGTTGAGCCATTTTTACGGACTGCTAGGCTAGCCCTTGCATGGCTAGTGGTCGGGTTAGCCATACTTGCTTTTAACCTCGTGATCTTATTAGATGGGCCTGTTTGGCTAGGCAGACTGGATGGGATTAGATTGTATTGGAAGGGATTGGAAGGGCTCTGGATTGGAGCAATCCCATGGGATTGCCAGCAATCCACTGACATCGCCATCATTACCTTGAAATCCACCCAATCCCTCCCCTAATCCCATCTATTTTGCCTGGGACATGTTTGGGTGAATGGATTGGCCAGGCAGGCCAAACATACTCAGTGGTAGATTCCTGGGATATAACAATCCCATGGGATTACCAGCAATCTACTGACGCAGCCATTATTACCTGCCATCCACCCTAATACAATCTAATCCCATGGGATGGGGCCGTCTAAACACGCCCAAGTGATAAGAGTCCAAATCCTAAAAACATCTTTTTGGACTATTGGTCTTTACATGAGAGGTGGTCGTTTTTTTTCTTTTCTATGCATCCCTTGTTATATACAAGGGAGTATTTGGACTTCCAGTAAGCTCAGATGTTTAGCTAAGATCTAACTCGTTGGATCTGGGCTTTGTCAAATCGGGTTCATTAATTGTTTTTGGGAAGCGTCGGGAACCCCTTTTATTCAATCTTCTTCTTTTTTTCTTTTTTTCTTTTTTCTTTTTTCTTTTTTTATAAATGTTTACTGGATTGACAAGAAGTGGTTTTATCTAAGCGATGTATGATTAGGGTTTTCAAAGAGACTAGAAGATCGATTGTTAATTGATTAGTCAGGTTCCAGATCTACCAATTCAGTCCGTCAATTACTTTTGAGAGGCATCAGATTCTTACTATTAGATTCATTTAGATTTTCAATCATTTATAGGTCAACCACAGACAATTTTATCGAAATAACGTGTATTGAAGCCTTTTTTTTTTTCCAAAAAATAAAAAACGTTCTTTCCTATGAAGACATGGTGTCGGCTACTTTTTCTTTTTTTCTTTTGTTCATTTTCTCTACTGGAGTTCTTAGAGTTGATTTAAGAGCGTGAACGAATCACCTCCTACCCGTCTGGTACGATTCAACTATCATCAGTCCGAGTGACGGTCTGATTTTTGGGCCATGTCCCCACTTGCGTCGTGGAGGCGCACTTGACAAGTTGTCCACAATCTCTAGAACTTTCAAGACCTCTATCATGCGTGCCCGTGGGATTTCACATGTAAAAGGATGTAGAAATAGCATTCTTCTCCCAAAGCATGTACAAGATATGCATGCAATCACAGCCCTCCACACTTGGTAATCGCTTTAAGGAAATGTGGACCGTCCATGTTGCAGATGTCAACAAGGATTGGGAAAAAAAAAAACCAATATGGAAATAATCCAAAAATCATAGCCTCCTGATCTATGGCACTAAAATGGATGGTTAAGAACCAAAATGGACAATATCTGATCAAACGATAGAGGGTCCAGATGCATCAATTTTTCAATGTGGTCGATCTATGGTGGGACTCACTTGACGAATGGCTTTAAATTCACTTACATTTGGGTGCATGCACAGTGCCACAAACGTCCTCGCCGGAGGGAGGGAGAGCGGTCGCAATTACTCAATAATTCAAGGGAGTTATTTGATACTCTGGCAGAGTACGACGCTTGATATGCAGGCACTCAGAATCATACACGCCTCATACTTTAACTACACTAAACCGACTATATTGTGGAACCCACTTCTACTAATTCACATTCCCAAAATCAGATTCGTTGAATAATCAAAGTCTCTGATTCATGGACACTTGCTTGTTGCAATAGGACCGTTGGATATCTTTTTGTTTGAAACTGTTAAAAAATGTTCACCAATCTAATGCTCTGATGATCAAGTAAGCGTAGCTGTTGATACATGATACATCTGAAGTGGGCCCCATAGTTTAAGCAGTTTCATTCGACTTAACTGCGTGCCACGTACACATTTTTCTAAGTCATTTTCAAATACCTGTGGATCAACCATCAGGCTTTTGAAAGCGTGCCAGAGATTTTCTCATCATTCAACGAGCTACATGCATTGGTAAAATAATCATAGGTAGGCCTAATACCAGCCCAGGGTAGGTAAATAGCCATTTTCAAATATGGATTCACGTGACACGTGTCACACGTTTGGTAAGGGACCGAGGATGTATTTTCATTCTTCAAATTGTAGACATCGAGAATTCGTAGTTCCTGCATGGTGGGCAACACACCACCCACCTCGGTGTTGTGTTGAGTTCACCAAGTTCTGTGGGCCCAGTATGATGTATGTGTTATATCCACACCATCCATCTATTTTTAGAAATCATTTTCGAACATGGGCCCAAAAATGAAGTAGATTCAAAGCTCAAGTGGACCACACCACAGACAGCGGTGAGGACAATGATAACATCGTTCAAACCTTCCCAGGTCCCACAATGATGTTCGTTTGTCATCCAACCTGCTCATAAGGTCACTCAGACCTGGATGAAGGGAAAACACAAATATCAACTTAATTCAAACTTTTATAGCCCCAAGAAGCTTTCAATGATAGGCATTCAATCTCCGCTGCTCTCTGCTCTCTGTGATGGACTGATGGGTGAACTTGAGCTTTGTATCTTTATTTTTAGGATCATGCATTTAAATGATCTCCCAAAATAGATGGACGGTGTGGATATAATACATACATTATGGTGGGCCCAAAGAACTTGGTGACGACAACACACACACAAGACGTGAGGCCTTTACCATGGGTTTACGGCCCACCTTCTTCTTATGGTGCACGTTAATACTTACCTAATGTTTACTTACCATTCAATCTGTTAAATTGACCTGTATAAAATTTTCCTTTAAAAGTGATGAAGTTGAGAATTTTTGGGGCTACGTGATATGTATATAACATGCAATCTATCCCACATATACACCCCAGCATAGTGATCACTCCGACAAATAATATAATCGATAGAATTATCAGATGAGCAACACGTGAACTTTGATTTTTTGGCAGCGATAGAATTTAGGTGTTTGATCGGTTGGATGTCATACACATCCAATATGGGCCCCACAATTCTAGACTTTATCACTTTTAAGGAAAAACCAACGAGTAAATTTTAAAAATTCATACCTCAGAAGGCACGCCACCATGAAAAACTAATCATATCTAAGAATTTTTTTTCCATAATATCCTTCATCATGTCCCATCATGTAAATGACTTAGATTATTGTGTTGGGTGTATAAAATCCACCTTGTCCATTAGGTGTGGACCTCAATATTAAGCATGGGAGCAAAAATTAGCTTCATCCATCACTTAAATGGGCCATATCATAGTTAATAAATAGAAAATAATAGGACGGGAAGAGTGCAGATTGGGTATTACTCCCATAGTTAATAAATAGAAAATAATAGGATGGGAACAGTGCAGATTGGGTATTACTCCTGCTAGGACCTAGCTAGAGAGGAAAGGTTCTGTCAGGGGATGTATGGGGCCACCATCATGTACATGTTTTATTCGTACCATCTATCCATTTTTACGTATCATTTTAAGGCATGAGCTAAAAAAGGATGCAAATTGAAGCGTGGGGATTTAATTCCTATCAGTGAACGCTTCCTAATGCCTATTATAATGGTTATTTGCCATCCAACTTATTTACAATGTTACATCAACTGTACGCAAAAAACATAAATATCAGCTTGATTTGAAACTTCTATAATCTTAAGAAGTTTCCACCGGTAAGTTTTCAATCCCTACTGCCTCATATGGTGTGGTCCATTGAACTTTGATCTGTCTCCTTCTTGGCTCATATCCTAGAATGATCTTAAAATGGACTGACGACATGGACAAACCATATACATCATGATAGGGCCGACAAAACCTGTGATAAGACCGTCCATCTCTAAGAGGCACTGGTGGGGGTAGTATTCAATCCAATGGCAACAGACATCATGTAAACCTTCCAAATGCTGGGTCAGACACCATGTCGGTTTAGAGATATTAGGTCTGATTTTACAACATTCCTCGGTGTGGCCCACCTAAGTTTTGCATCAAGCTTATTGGAGGCATGATGAAAATGATAAGGTACCTGATGGACGGATGAAAATAACAGAGTGAGCCCCACAAAGCTCGGGGTGTTATGACTGCTTATGACGTTGCACCTTTTGAGTGCAGATGTGTTACAAAACACAGTCGAAAACATCGCTTGAGCCTAGGGGTGTACAAGAACTGTGTTAGCTCGTTTAGCTCGCTTGACTTGACTCGAAAAAGCAGTCAACTCGGTTCGAGGTTGAGTTCTAGCTGAGTCCAAATAATTTTTTGAGCTCGAAAAAAATTTCAAACTGAGTTCGAGCTTGCCCGAGCTCGACTCGACTCGGATCGAACCCCAACTCGAATCAAACTTGGATCGAACTAGTTCGATGACTCGGTTACTCTAATACTGATATTGCTTACTAAGTGTTTGATGAAATGACTCAACGAAGTGTCGGTTAGCGGCAAGGAAGGTATGTATATGAAACAAATGCCATTTTTCCTTGATTTTGACCTTGCCTATAAGGTGTTTGATGAATTACATGTGAACAGCTACTGTTGTTTTACATACAGTGAGAGATTGAAAGTACGCTGCATGTGTTTATGAAAATGCTGCAGAGACTCAATTTTGGCTCGAACTCGGCTCGAACTGACTCAAGCTGCTGACTGAATTGAGCCGGGCTGGACAATTAGGCTCGAGTACCAAGCCGAGCTGAGTTTGACATGGGGCTAGCTAGTGGTGGAGCCAAGTCGAGCTGAGGCCAGCTCGACTCCGTTTGACTCGGTGTACGCCCCTACTTGAGCCTACCAAGCACGGCTCAAATGTTCAGAGAGTTTGATATCTATCTGATGTCTATAATTTTAAATGATTGTTGTTCTTGTTTTGTAGGCCTTGCCATGGATCCATGTATTTTATATCCATGTCATTTGTTTGTTTTGTCATATCATTTCTGAGCATGAGCCCCAAAACAAAGCTGATCCAAATCTCTTCTGGACCATACCTTAAGAAACAATAGTGATTTATCTTTAAACCATTATTGTGGGCTACAAAAGTTTTGGATCTAGATGATATTTGTTTTTCCCTTAATCGTGGTTTATGTGACCTTATCAACAAGTCGGATGGAAAATAGACATTACTAGTATGGAAAATAGACATTAGTGGATAATATGGAGCGTTCAACTGCCATTGTTTTTTTTATAATATGGTCTATCTTAGATTTGGATCAGCTTCATTTTTGGGGTCATGTCCTAAAATTATCTTGAAAAATGGATGGACATAGTGGATATATAATAGATGCATCAAGTGGGCCCCACAATAAGGGCTATACCATCTTGGGTGAGGCCAGGGCCACATCATCTTCGGTGAGGTAGGGCCACACCTAATCCGCTCCATGGCATGACTTGGTGGCAAGGGGAGGTGATTCAGTGCGGCCCACTGTCTCACCAAAGACGATGCAGCCCTTGCAGTGGGCCTATATTAATGTATGTATACTACCTCCATGCCGTCCATCCATTTTTCCATATATATACTACATCCACATTGTCCATCCATTTTGCCTGATCATATTAGGGCATGATCCCAAAATGGAGCAGATGCAAAACTCAGGTGGACCATAACATAGGAATCAATGGTGATTGAATGCCCTACCATTAAAAACTTTACAGGGCCCACCGTTGATAAGGACACAAAAACCTGGACAAAGGGAAAAAAACAAATATCAACTTGATCAAAAACTTTAGTAGCCTGTTAATGGACAATCACCACTGTTTCTTATGGTATAGTCCTCTTAACAACTTGGATCTACTTTATTTTTGGGTCATGCCCTAAAATAATCTGAAAAAACAGATGGCATAGATAGACAACAAATACATAAAAAAGGGTGCCACATGAGTAAGGTAACAACCTCTAAGTTGTTACCAGGATAACAGCCAATCTGCTCCCTAATGTTTGAGTCCATATAACCATATACATTTTGTATACTTTTCATCCATATAACCTCATACATTTTGTATACTTTTCATTAGTTTTCATTTACTAATAAATACTTCTGGCAGGTCAGTTTATTGGTATATGGAAATGAAATCATTTCAACATGCTCACGGAGATGTATCTCTTGGGGGATGAAAAATAAAAACAGTAACGGATTCCAATATATTCAATCCGGACGGTTGGACTTGTAATATCTTATGAACCCATTTTATTATGGACGCGGATTTCCTGCAAAAGCCTTTCGTGGGAAGTTCCTGCATGCTGGGTGGGGTCCACTGCACTGTATGTGATAAATCCATTCCGTCCATCCTTTTTGAGAGATCAAATTAGGAAGCGAAACAGAAAATTAGGTGTATACTACACTCAAGTGGCCACACGAGAGAAAAGAGTGGGAATTCAGTAAGAACCGTTGAAGCATTCTTATGACCATAAAAGTTTTGTAACAGGCTAGATTTTTAGTGTTTTCACTTCATTCCATCAGGAATGACCTTATAAACGGTTTGGATAACATATAAACATCAAGGTGAAGCCTAGGTAGGTTTCAATGGTAGGAATTTCTTTCCCCAAATTTCCCACTCGTGTGACCCACTTGAGTTTTTCATCCATCTCATTTTCGATATTACGTCTAAATTAATCTCTCAAAACGGATGGACGGAATGGATTTATCACATACATTACGGTGGACCCCAACCAGCATCCATGCGCAGGAACTTCCTGCAAAAGGCTTTAGCAGGAAATCCGCGTCCTTTTATTACAGGCATTTGACAAATATTACCTCAAAGATAGTGACAGGGGAACATCCGATCATGTCTATTATTAAATTTTTTATTTTTTCCCTCCAAATTAAAGATTCTTGATTCTATGTGGGAGTGAACTGGATCCACGCATTATTAAGAAAGGCCATGTAATCCACAAAATAATCATACTTGGATAGTCAAAATCAATACATATAAGGAAAGGAACAACCGACAATGAGACTAAAAATGGTCTTATTGTCTATTTATACGCCTTCGTATTTAAATCGTTTTAATCGGATTAATATAAAATGCTGGGCCATGTGCTATTCACAACTAGGTCGGAAGGCCCGCTTGGCCTGGCGATATAAATTAGCATGAGAATGAAGAATGCCAACTTGGAAGATCAGGGCTCTGGACAAGAAAGTTGGCAAAACTCATCCAATAGACGGTTTAGATTGTCCAAGGAATGATTTTGAGATTATGGGCCAAGGTAGGGCCCTCTAGATGTGATGGATGATAAGAAGGCACTTAGAAATTACTAAATATTTCAAATTAAACCGTTTGAATAATTGGTTCCAACTAAGATGTACCGTTAACTGAAATTTTAGATTATTTGGGATGTGGATTCCATGGTGACTCTGCCACCACCGTTGTGTGTGGTGATCCAACTTGGTGGGATTTGATTGGCCATGTGTGCCAGTGTGAGATGGTGTTAGGTGGAGTACTTGCATGAACAACTTTCAAACATGCATTGTGTAGTGAGGTACGTTGTTCAATCAAATCCTGATATATTGTGGTTGGGATGGCAAGGGCCCTAACCATAAGGGCTCACCTCAATGCATGCATTGTATTTGCATACCGTACATCTGTCTTATTTTAGGCCATAGTCTTAAAATGATGCATGTACAAATTCTAGGCCGGCCACAACATATGAAAATGTGGTTATGACCATTAAAAACATTTTGTGGGCTCGAAAGTTTTGGATCAAGTTGATATTTATTTATTTTTTATTTCATCTAGGTTTGTATGACCTTATCAACAGGTTGGATGGTCAATAAACATTACGGTGGACTCTATAAAGTTTTTAATGGTGGGAGTTCAATGACCATTGTTTCCTGTTATGTGGCCAAAATTTTTTATCTTCCCCATTTCTGATCATATCCTAAAATAATCTAGAAAAACATATGGATGGTTTAGATATACAACGAATACATCAAGGTTGGCCCTACGGTCAGGGTCTCACCCACATGCTAGTTCTAGGGTTGTAGCCCAGTAACACTCAGGGTCCTCATGCAATCACAATTAGAGTTGTACACGAGTCGAGCTTGGCACAGCTCAACTCGGCTTGACCAGTAGCTAATCCCAGTTCGAACTCGGCTTGGCTCGGTCCTTGAGCTTGACTGGCCAGCTCGGCTCGGTTCGGTAAGCAGCTCGAGCCGGTTCAAGATGAGTTCGAACTGGTGCGACATTTTCTCAAACATATAGAGTGCATTTTCAATTTTCACATAATGCAAAATAATAATAGCAATTTAAAGGTATTTCATCAAACACGCAATGAATGACATCAAAATCAAGATATGGGGGTGGTTTTATAATGTAAATTTTTTATTTTTTGTAGTGATTTGATTCGTATCCATTCCTTTCTCGCCACCAACCGGTCGCATAGAGAACGTATGCAACTGAAACAACACTTCATTGAGTCATTTTATCAAACACTTGGTGAGCAACGTCAATAGCAAAATAATCGGGTCACCAAGCTGATTTGATCTGAGTTGATTCAAGTTGAGCTTCAATCCGAGTTGAGTCGAGCTCGGGCAAGCTCTCGGCTCGAAATTTTTTCGAGCTCCAAAAACCAGCTCAACACGGTTCGAATCCAATTTTGAGCCGATGTGAGTCTAGCTTTTCCGAGTCGAGTCAAGCAAGCTGACCTAGCAAACTCAACTTGTGTACAGATCTAGATTGGCAACCATGGATTGATGGATATTGGCTGGACAGTTAAAACTATCCAAGGAACTTGTTCAACAAACACTGCAAACACCAGTTTAGGCAGGGCGCAAGACACTCAAGCTCTGTGGACCCTGCATCTCAGCTACGGCACATCTACTCCGTCCATTACGTGCCCTCCTCCATGGTAGGCCCCGAGTACAAAAATCAGATAGATAGACAACTTAAGTGGACCACACCAACGGCAACAATGGGGATGGGGTGCCCACGCTTGTAGAGGGGCTTCATGGTGTGAATTTTTCATCAAAGTCGTCCATCATGTATGGCTCATAAGAATGAAGGGAAAATAAAAGCCTGATCCAAAACCCAGATGGACCATAGCACGTGAACTTGCAGGTTCAATGCACAATTTTACATATTTCCATTGGTGTGGCCCATATAAGTTTTTGTCCGGCCGATTTTTTTATGCACTGCGAATAAGGGTTCTCGGCTGATGGGTGGAGTGGGTTTCACATATACCATATGGTAGGCCCCACAGCTTGCGTGTTTTGCACGCTGTTGTAGACTATTCCCGTCCACAAATGAGTGTGGATGAATCAAAGCTAACGATTATTAATTTGCTTAATGTGATTTTGGGATGGCAACTGAGCGAGTGGATTTTGGTACTGCCCCTCCCATCCCTAGCCATTAACGTAAAGAAGCTCTGAGGGGCCATCTTAATGTATGAGTTTTATCCACACCGTTCATCTATTTTTCCATATCATTTTACGGTACAAGACCAAAAATGAGGCAGTTCCAAGGCTCAAGTGGAAAGGTTTCAAAGGTGGGTGTCATCATCAGTGATGCCTCTATAATGGCGGTCCACTTCAGTCCTGTATCTGCCTTACTTTTAGGGTTGTATCCTGAAATGATAGGGAATGATAAAACCCACACATAAGGGGCTTTGGATATGGTACTGATCCCTTAAGTACCAGCTTGGTATTGGTTGGCACCAAAAAAGATACGAGAGTCCCACCATGATACGTGTGTTTTATTCACGTCATTTGTTCATATTGATGGGGTTTTCCTCCTCAGTTTAGAGGAGAGGTAGTGCATCCGGTTGTAAAATGAATGTCTTTCACCGCACTGCTCGACCGGTCGAGTGGGCTGCTCGACCGATCGAAGGGAGCTGCTCGACTCAAAGTCTAGCAAGCTTTATTTTTAGCCTCGACCAATCGAGGGTCCGCTCGACCAGTCGAGGACCTGGCTCGACTAGTCGAGGGTTACATAGATTCTGCGCGGATCTTGTGCGGACTGCGTAAATTTGAGGCAGTTTCGCAGATGTGCGGAAAGGGAGTTGCCTACACTACTAATAGGGGTTCCTAGGGCTATTCTAGGGTATGTTAAGGCTTTCTATTTCACGTCCAAGGTGAGAGAGAGAGAAAAGAGAGAGAGGAAGCTTGTGGAAGGGAGGATTCTTCTTATAGAGGTGATGTACTGCGCAGTCGACATTTCGACACTTCTACGTCCTCATGATCGGTGAGATCTCTCAGTTTTCATTATTCTCTTATTGTTCATCCATTCTTGCGTGTGTGAAGAAGGTTTGATCCAAGCGGTGTGTGCTTGTGATCGGTTGTAATATTTTACTTCATAGTGAATTGTTGCTTTGGACTAGGTCTCGTGGTTTTTTACCTCTTCGAGGGTTTTTCATGTAAAATCTCTTGTGTCGTGTGGTTTGTGCTTTGATTAATTTCATTGCTTTATTATATCCCATAATTTTAGTGTTTTTGGAAGGCGAGATCCTAAGGTTTTTGTGCAACGCTCCCAATAAAGTGTTATCAAAGCGTTCAGGTTGGTTGAACGAAGTGGGATTAGTTCTAAATTATGGAAGGTGGTGGCTCGTCAAAGATGATCAGTCTCAATGGTTCTAACTGGACCATATGGAAGGGTGAGATGGAGGACTTGCTTTATTGTAAGGACTTGTATGCTACAATTCTAGGCATATCAGTAAAGTCAAAGGACATGTCAGATGATGATTAGAAGAAGTTGAACCGGAAGGCGGTGGGGTTTATCAAACAATGGCTGGATGATTCCGTATTCTAGCATGTGTTTACGGAGACCTTAGCCTCTAGCCTATGGCTGAAATTGTAAGGGTTGTATGAAAGGAAGACAACCACCAATAAGATTTTTCTGATAAGACGACTTGTGAATCTCAAGTTCATATATGGTGGTTCTATGACTGAACACATGAATGAGGTCAGCAACATATTGAACCAACTCTCTACTATAAAGATGGTCCTATACGATGAACTACAGGCTTTACTATTACTTAGCTCATTGCCTAACAGTTGGGAGACATTGGTGGTGTCTCTAAGTAACTCCACACTAAACAGAAAGGTGTCCATGAAACAGGTAACTAGTTGTCTCTTTAATAAGGAGACAAGGAGGAAGTCTCAGGGGTTTGCTTAAAAAGAGGTCTTTGTGACATAAGCTCGAGGGAGAGGAAAGAACAGAAAGGGTGGGAAGGCCCGAGATAAATCAAGAGGCAAGTGGAGTACCAAGAAGGATGTTGAACGCTGAAATTGTGGTAAGAATGACCACTATAAGTATGAATGTTATAAGAAGAAGAATGACAAGAAAGGAAAAGGAAAGGAGAATGAAGATGAATCAGACTCCATTGCAGTCGCTTCAGATGGCGACATTGTAGTTATTCTTTTAACATATCATGATGTTTGTCTCATGGCTACGAGTCAGGACACCGACTGGGTGATAGACTCGGGAGCCTCATTTCATGTGACTCCATGCAGGGATTTCTTCACAAGCTACAAGTCATGTGACTTTGGGACCGTGAAAATGGAAAATTCTAGCGTATCGAAGATCGTAAGAGTCGGTGATATTTGTGTGAAGACCGATGTGGGCTGCACATTGGTTCTCAGAGATGTGAGGCACCATTGTAGAGAGAATCAGATGTATGTTATCCCATGCAAAGTTGCCCAAGACGTTCTGGGGAGAAGCAATGCACACGATAATGTATTTGATAAACAGGTTTCCATCAGCCTCGTTAAATCGAGAAGTACCTAAGAAGGTGTGGACTGTACAAGATCCATCGTACAATCATCTTAGAGTGTTTGAATACAGGGCATCCGTTCACGTACCAAAGGACGAGAGGTCCAAGCTCGATATGAAGATCAGATAATGTGTGTTCTTGGGATATGGTGATGAAAAGGTCGGCTACAGATTGTGAGATCTGACCGATAAGAAGCTCGTTAGGAGCAGAGATGTGGTTTTCTTTGAAGATCAATGTATAGAAGACATTTGTAAGCCAGAGAAGACCCAACCTAGTTCAGGTGAGTTAGAGGACGTAGATCTAGTTATTCCTCTTATGGTGCCTGATGACGGGGGAGTACAACACGGTATAGAGGACGAGGGAGTTCTTATAGAAGATGGACCGGGGGAGCAGTCCCCACTTGATCCACCTGTTGAGCCATAGGTGAGGAGGTCATCTAGGGACAGACATTAGTCCAATAAGTACTCGCCACATGAGTATATTATGCTCACTGATGGGGGAGAGCCAGAAGATTATTCTAAAGCCCTAATCGACAAGCATAAGGGGGAGTGGTTGAAAGCTATGCAAGAGGAGATAGAATTCTTGCATAAGAACCACACATATGATATGGTGAAATTGCCTAAGGGCAAGAAAGCTCTGAGCAACAAGTGGGTGTTTAGAAAGAAAATTAAAAAGAAGAATTCACAAACGAGGTTCAAGGCCAGACTTGTGGTGAAAGGGTTTGGTCAGAGGAAATGTAAAAACTTCGAGAAGATATTCTCACCAGTGATGAAGATGATATCCATACAGATGTTGCTTGGGTTGGTGGCTAGCATGGATCTAGAGATAGAGTAGTTAAATGTTAAAACTACATTTCTCAATGGTGACTTGGAAGAAGAGATTTACATGCACCAACCAGAAGAGTTCGAAGTCAATGGCAAAGAGCATATGATGTGTAGGCTAAGGAGAGCTTGTATGGGCTGAAACAAGCTCCCGGTAATGATATAAGAAGTTCGACTCATTCATGTTAAAACATGGATATGACAGAACAGAGTCGGACCACTGTATGTTTATATGCAAGTTCTCAGATGATGATTTCTTAGTTCTGCTGTTATACGTTAATGACATGCTCATCATAGGTAAAGATATCAAGAAGATTGACAGGCTAAAACAGGAGTTCGACAAGTCGTTTACAATGAAAGACTTGGTCTCGGCTAAACAGATCCTAAGAATGGAGATAACCTGTGATAGAAGCAGCAGAAAGCTTTAGTTGTCACAAGAGCGATATATTGAGAAAGTCTTAGAACGGTTTAATATAAATGCAGCGAAGCCAGTCAGTACTCCACTGAATGGTCACTTCAAAATGATTGATAAGTAGTGTCCAAAGACGAAGGCAGAGGTGGATGAGATGAGGAAGATACCCTACGCGTCAGCGGTAGGAAGTTTAACGTAGGTTATGATGTGTATATGCTCAGACATAGCATATGCGGTTAGTGTTGTCAGTAGGCATCTTGTCAATCCTGGTAAAGAACATTGGGCAGCGGTGAAGCAGATACTGCGGTATCTAAGAGGCTCATCCGAGTTGAGCCTATGTTATGGTGACGGAAAACCTGTGTTAGAAGGTTACACAAATGCAGATATGACAAGTGACATAGAGTCCAGGAACTCTACATAGGGGTTCATGTCGACGACAGATGCCGAGTACATTGTGGTCAGAGAGGCATGTAAAGAGATGCTTTGGATGAAGAAGTTCCTACAAGAACTTAACCTGAAGCAGGAGCAACACGTGGTCTATTGCGATAATAAAAGTGCTATACACTTGAGCTGATTTTTTGAGCTCGAAAATGAGTTCAAGCCAAGTTCGAGCTGGCCCCAGCTCCACTCAACTCGAATAGAACCCAGCTCGAATCGAACTCGTATTAAACCAGTTCGGTGACTTAGTAATAATGATATTGATGTTGCTCACCAAGTGTTTGATGAAATGACCCAACGAAGTGTGGCTGGTGGCAAGGAAGGTATGTATATGAAACCAATACCCCTTTTTTCTTGACTTTTATGTTGTTTAGAAAGTGTTTGATAAAATACTTATAAAATCATTGCTGATGTCTTAAATACAATGAAATTTTGAAGGCGTAGTTCAGGTGTTTGTGAAAATGCCGCACAGGCGAACTCGGCTCGATCTTGGCTCAAACTTGGCTTGAACTGGCCTGAGCTGCTGACCGAACTGAGCCGAGCTGGCCAACAGGCTCGAGGACCAAGCCAAGTTGAGTTCGAGCTGAGGTCAGCTAGTGGCCTAGCCGAGTCGAGCTGAGGCTAGCTCGACTTAGTTTGACTCAATGTACACCCCTAAAGACCACAATAGGACAGGATTATAAAAAAAAATCAGGCAGATCCAAAACTCTTAGGGCTACACGACACAAAACAGTGGAGATTGAATGCTCACCATTGAAAAATGTGGGGCCACAAAAATTTTGTATCACGATGATATTTGTGCCTACGGCTGAGTGGTAATAACCCATGAACAGTTTGGATGGCATATAAACATCATGGCCCGGCTTCGGGAAGATTTCAACTATGTATGTTTCCATTCCCATTGTTTCTTTTGGTGTGGCCCACACGAATATTGGATCTGCCTAATTTTTAGAAACCTATCCCATTGTGGACCTATCTAGACACGGACGGTCATGTCTAGAGCTATGTGGGCCCACTATGATTTATATGTTTTATCCACACCGTCCATCTATTTTGACATATCATTTTAGGGCCATAAGGCAAAAATGAAGCAGATTGAAGGCTCAAGCGGACCACACCAAATAAAGTAGTGACGATTTAAAGCCTATGGTTGAAAACTTCTTGACAGCTTAGAAGTTTCAGATCAAGCTGATGTTTATGTTTTACCTTCATATAGGTCTATGTGAGGTCATGAACAGGTTGGATGGCAAATAAACATCACCGTTGGCATTAGAATGTTTTCAACTGAAAGAGTTCAATCCCCACTGTTTCACGTGGTGTGGTCCACTTGACCCTTTGATCTACATCTTTTTTCATCTCATGCCCTAAAATGAACTTTCAAAATAGATGGACGGCGTGGATAAACCATATAGATTAGCGGCCTCCCAATGTTGTACCCAATTCGAGCCTAATTTTGTAGTATATAAAATAATTTGAAGTTCTCTCTCCATGCGGACCATAACGTGTCCGAATTGACTCGGTACGGTTCATGAGTCACCCTCGACTCAACTCAGTACCAACTGAGTCAGTACAAGTGTTCTCTCTCTCCATCGAACCATACCGAGTCAGAGTTGACTCGGATGAGTCACATCAGTTGACACGTCCACGTCTTAAAAGCAGGAGCGAATCTGGTGTTACCCTTACCGTGTGGGGCCCACCTTGATAAATGTGTTGTGTATCCATGCTGCCCATCCATTTTTATGGCTCAGTTTAGGATGTTTCCCAAAAAATTAAGCAGATCCAAACAGTGGACCACACCACTAGAAAAAGTGGTGGATCCTGTTAAAAACTTTTTGCAGGCCACCAAAGTTTTGGATCAAGCTAATCTTTGTATTGTCCGTTCATCCAGGTCTAACTAACCTTATCAATGGATTGGATGGAAAATAAACATTGAGGATCTGCTCACAGTGGCCCTGGGAAGTTTTTAATGGTATGCATTCAATCACCACCGTTTCCTGTAGTGTGATCCATCTAAAATTTGAATCTGCTTAATTTTTGGGACCACCCCCTAAAATGAGTTGGAAAAACAGATGGACGGCGTGGATATACAACACATCATCAAGCTGGGCCCCAAGGTAACACCTAAGAAGGCTTTGGACACCTTCAAATTTCAGCTAGAATGCCCGTCAATACCCACCTGAAACCGAATTGAAAATCCATCTTACATCTATCCTCCCAAACCCAGTTGGAAATACCCAACAGAAACTTGATTTGAAAATCCATCTTACATCTATCATCCCAAACTTCATTAAAAACCAATCCAAACAATCTAACTAAATCAGATTTTCAACATAATAATTCACAGTTCCATCCCAAAACAATGAGTTTGTATTCTTCATGTGTATTAGACAAACGATGTTGATTTACAACTCCTTCCGTCCCCTAAGAATAACAAAGGAAGAAAAATCATAACAAACACGAGTTGTACAGACATTTATATACGAAAATCAAACACGGGTTTTAATCCCACCTATCATCAGTTCATTGCAGTGTTGTGAATTCTTGCATGGAGTTGGAAGAGTAGAGGATGTCAAATGGCCTCTTGTCGATGCTGCCTTTAGTACCGTAATCTGGCCTTCCTTGATAAGCACGTCGTCTTCCAGAGCTTCCATCTTCTTCTTCATTGAGTTCACTTCGTAGTTCAGCAGCATGTTATTCTCACGGTGCTGCTTCACTTCCTCCCACATCAAATCTCTCTCCTCTGTCACTTTCAACAGTATCCCCTTCTTGATCATCAGCTCCTTCACACAGTTGTAAATATTGGTTTGGAGTTTTTTTTTTTTTTTTCCCAGCATCTGTTCATTAATTAATTTCATCCGACGCTTAACAATGCAGGAGATGATAGATGAAAAATCCTAATGGCCATAACTATTTAAATTTTTTTTAAGGAAGATAATGTATCAGGTCCATATCAACCTGTTATGACCATTACAGGTCATCATGGGCCTTCTTTTTTTCTTTTTCTTTTTTTTTTTTTTCCAGAATAGGTGTTACAGCTAGGGGTGTACATCGAGCCGAACCGAGTCGAACTGGGCTCAACCCGGCCCGGCCTGCTCACCAGCCAAAGCAGCCCGAACTTGGCCCGGCCCGAACCCGGCCCGGTCAGCAATCGGGCGAGTTCGGGCCAGTTTCGAACCCACGATTTGGACAGCCTTGATTTTTTAACTCTACTCCATATACTCCATGGGAAGAGCTTAGGCAGGTAACTTAAATGACCTTGATTTTTGGGAAGGGTTTTTGTCATAAATTTTTAGGAATTTGCTCCATCTACAAAGGGACCCACGATTTGGATGGTCTGGATTGCTGTAAATGGTTAGGGTAACTGGGTAAGAATTTAGATATATATATATATATAGGCCGAGTCGGGCCGGGTCGGGCCAGGCCGAGTTGGGTTTCGGGCTGAGTCGAGCCGAACTGGAACCTATCCGAACTTGGCCCGAACTCAGTTTCGGGCCGAAGAAAATGGCCCGTCCCGACCCGAACTCAGTTCCGAGTTGGACCGAGTCGAGCGAGCTAATCGGGCTAGCCCGGTTTGTGTACAGCCCTAGTTACAGCCTCATACCGCATAACAAATCACATCGCTATTGTAACCTTTTTTTTTTTACACTATCCTTGGAAAGGTCACGCCAATACACCTCCCGACTCGAGAATGAACTATGTGTTGTATATCGAAACCGTCCACTAGTATTTCAAGCTCATTCTAGGGCATGGTCCTTAAAATGAAGCAGATCAAAATATCAAATGGGCTACTGAGTAGGGATTGAATACTCAGCATTGAAAACTTCTTGTGGGCCAAAAAATACTCGGATCAAGCTGATATTTGTTTTTCCCTTCATCTATATGTGTGTCCTTATCAAAAGGTTCGATGGAAAAGAAACAATAGGGTGAGTATTAAGGTGGGCCCTAGGAAGTTTTTAATGGTTAGAGTTTAATCACCCTTGTTTCATGTGGTGTTGTTCACATGAAATTTGTTTTCGCTTCATTTTTTTTTTTTAATCTCATGCCCTATTTGGCAGGAAGTTTGTTGAGTCAAAAGTTATGTAGGACTCACATAGATTTCCATGATAAATCCACTCCATCCATAAGTTTTGCAAGGTAATGATAGGATAGGATTATAAAAAATCAGCAGATCCAAGACTCCTGTAGGCCACACGACACCAAACAACAGGGATTGAATGCTTGCCATTGGAAACTTTGTGGGGGCCATAGAAATTTTGTATCATAGTGATATTTGTTGTGCCTTACCTGAGTGGTAATAGTATGGATTGCATATAAGCATCATGGTCGAGCTCCAAGAAGATTTCAACGGTGTATGTTTCCATTCCCGCTGTTTCCTTTGGTGTGGCCCGCAGGAGTATTGGATCTGCCTGATTTTTAGAACCGTATCCCATTGTGGTCTTGAAAAACCGATGGATTGAGTGGATTTGTCACAAAATCACTTTGCGCACCGACAATCCGCTTAGAGATGGAAGAGAAGAGGTTTAGTAGAGTACAATATTGGGAAGTACTTCAAGATAATACATCTCGAAGTATTGAAATATGATAAATGGGACTATCACAGTTCAATGAATGAGAACCATAAATGGTACTGGATGCAAATTGGGCCTGGATCTACTTCATTTCAAGGTGATTTAAAAATCAGTAAGGGATAATAGTCAAATGACTCCGTTACTTAACTCTAAGTCAAATGACTCATTGTGTCAAGGATGAAGGGGGATTTGGTGGTGTCGAACTGGATCATTTGCACCGAATGCTACTTAAACGAGTCTTAAATCCATGATTAGGGGTGCTGAAAATCAGACTTCAGCCCATTATGGGGTAAGCTAAGCTCAAAACCAACCTATTCTTACTCCCATTTGGTTTGATTGTCTTTTTTTCTTTTTTTGGAAATGTAAAAATAGATTTCAATAAAAAAGGCATTGAGGTAGCACCAAGAACAAAAACAACAAAGAAATCAAGCAAAGATAAAAATGGAAATTGCATCTTTTCCACCCATTTCTTACTTCCCCGCTCATTCTACAATAGTATCCCAAACATGACATACAACCCAATCAACACTATGGTGATCATTGAAAAAAGGTGCCGACATAGGTCAAGAACATAAGCTCATACTTGGCTTGTGGAAGGATAATGGATAAGAAGATGGTTAACCGAACTAAGCATTGGAATGACTATAGAGTGCTTTTGGAAATTTTCGATCATCAGAATTCTGTTTTTACTCATAGGAGAGGCCCCGTAGTGCCACATGTGAGTCAATCATATATTCTCCCCACCCTTCTAAAGCATGACATAGAAGGATCCAATTGAAGAGCAACCCGACTTGTCTCTAGTCCAAATCAACGCATTCACCAATCTACAACCTACAAGCATGAAACCACTCTAAGAGAGTGGTGTACTCGTCCACCTCATCGTCCCTATTGAAGTGCCAACAAGGCGGAGTCCACACTGCTGACTCACCACATGTCTCATAAAATTTGTCGTTCATAATGCTACAGTCTAGGCCAAACTAGTATTGGTCAAGAAAAAAATATTAAGAGGCAAGTCACCCCTCCATGCATCTTCCCCATTACCCAACCAAAAGGCTACTCCATCCTTGAACTCAGCTCTCATGCTATAAATGAGATTTCTCAAAAGTAGTTCTAAAAGTAGTGAACCTGTTTTTATCTTCTCTATATAAAAAAAATAGTATTGTAAAGTTAAGAACAATACTAAAGGCTGCCTTTGGTCACCAATATTTGATTGAATTGCAGTATTGAGTTCAATAGATAGGAAATGGCCAAATTTCTAATTACCTTAGCATATAAGTAGCTCTCAAATTATGATTATATTCCTTTCATGTTCAATAGAGCCAGGCATCCCAAACTGTGAAAACCATAAATGGTACTGGATACAGCTTGGGCCTGAAGCTAGGGCTGAAAGTCGGGCAGGTTGGGTCAAGTTGGTCCTCAACCTTAACCCAATCCAACCTAACCTAAGGTTGGGAATTTTCAACCCAATCGTGCTCGGTCGGGTTGGCCAGCTTGATACATGCTAAAATATAAGATAACTACTCCTTTAAAAGTCATATTATGTAGAATGCAATCTATTTGGGAGAGAGAAATTTGGCATATCTTGTTAGCTTAAGTCATCGCAAATGACATGGACCAATGAAATCCAATGGCACTGGAATTTTTTGTGCCTTCAACATAGGCGATCTGCACTCAATTATAATTTATAAGTAACCTCTATATCGATTGGGTTTGGTTTGGGTTGGGTTGGGCAACCCGAGACCTCAACCCTTCCCTGATCCAAGTTTTATCAGGTTGGTGTTTGTATAACCTAAGCCTGAGAACAAATCTGATACATCTTACCTGAGCCCAACCCAATGTTGGGTCGGTTGGGTTAAACCCACCTGACTTTCAGCCCAACTTGGAGCTATTTCATTTCAGCTTAAAAATAAGTAGGGGATAATGGTTAAATGACTCAATGACTTAGTTTTAGACTTGATCAACTATGAGTCAAATGACTCTTAAGGATGAAGGTGGATTGGTTGTGTTGAACTGGATCATTCGCACTGAATGCTACTTGGACCAATCTCAAATCCATAGTTAGGGGTGCTGAAAATCAAGCTTGAGCCCATTTAAGTGGGGTAGGCTACGCTCAAAACCAAATAGCTAGCTATGCCCATTGCTGGGTCTATGGTGGATCCATATCTTGAGCCCATCAAAATGGACCGTTATAGAGAAATCAAAGGTGTATAAACTCTCAAAGTAAGGATGGACTGAGTCACATTAGCTAATGTAAATATTAGATAAATCAGAGATGTAGAAACGCCCACATACCAAAAGCAAAAAAACCAAATATCTATACTAATTATGAAAATGATAAATGTGCATAAGTATTTCAATAACGAATACTATTAGAAACCATCTAAAGAACTAACTTCTAATCATCTCATAAGAAAATCTAATTAACTCCTAATCCAATTGCGCCCTATATTCTTTTCTTTTTGGTGATACACTAATATAATGTACACCAAAAATAGTATATATATTAAAAAAATGGGTGCATGCATAAAAAGAGAAAGGGCGCAATAGTGGAGCCTATGCTTAGTTCTTATTATTCTTGTCAAGGAGCTGCTGGAACCAATGCGCTGACATCTTTGGAATTCGCTTCAAGTTGTCGTTATAGTCGATGTAGTGTAGTCCAAATCTCGACGTAAAGCCAGATTTCCACTCAAAGTTATCAACCATTGACCATGCAAAGTAGCCAATTACGTTCGCTCCATCGTTCATTGCCTTCTTCATATTGAGCATGTAATCTCTATAGTAACTGACTCGAGTCCAGTCGTGCACACTATCCGAACGTGTAAGGTTGGCGGCATCATCCATTCCTGGCAAATCATTAAAAAACATTAGGTGCATGTATAAAAGCTAGTTACCAAGTCCAAGTGCGGCTCCATTTTATTACAATAATAAATATTATATAGTGTCGGAGAGTTGAACTTTGTGAGTTAACTTGACCATTCTAGTTTTTAAAAGATGGTGTAAATCTTACCATTTTCAGATACTATCACGATTGGGTTGTTGTATGTTTCCTTCACATAGGTGAGAGCATTGTACATACCCCAAGGAACAATGTAGAGCCAGTTTGAGTGTGCCTGCATTAGTTCATTCTTCCATCAATGCAACTCTAACAACTTCAAAATTTATAATAAAATTCAGTATGATCTTATTATTTATTTTATAATATGTTGTGTCGGATAATGAAATTTTTTTCCATCTAGGTGGATTGGTTCTCTCATGATTAAAAATCATAAATTAAAATAAAATCACAACCATGAATTAAAAGTTAATAATTAAATTAAAATAATAATAATAAAGTGGCTATGAATTTAGAAAGAATGTCTTACTCTCGGTCCAATCGGCACACCATTACGATCAACTACCATTCAAAACAAAAAATTTATTAGACAAGTCACTACATATATAACTTAAGTCCAAAGAAAATTGAAGTTGATGAAAAAGAGCGTTACATGCAAATCCGCAATTCCAATCTCCAACATAATCAGTATGGGCCGGTTTCACATGGGGATCATACATATAATTTGAGGTATACTGGTTAATGCCAACATAATCGATGGATCCTTTCACCTTCTTCACCTGACTACTTGTGAATTTTGGAAGCCTCTCCTTTACGATGTGGCGCATGTTATCCGGATATCTACCATAGACTATAGGATGCAAAAACCTGTGAATTTACATCAATGGCCCACAAAGAACTATCATAATAAGGAACTCGTTAAAAAGGGAATAGACTTCTTTTTTCTTCTTCTTTTTCCAAAAAACATTGTTAAATTAGTAAAGAAGGATTAACTAGGTGAATCCCAACCCTTGTATCAGTGGCCTATAAAAAAGAAGTCCAACAAAATGGCTAGGTGATCGACAATTCTTCATAACCATCAATCTTGGGCCCATCTGATCGGCAGTTTGATCATGGCTATCCATGTTGAGACCTATTAAATTACTAGTGGGTCCCACTAGATTTTTAGACTAGGAAAATAGTACTTACCAACCAAGGTGGAAATCTCTTGCCCTTTGGGCTGCTGCAACATCATCAGTGCTATTAGTTAAAGGCTCATACCAAACAAAATCTAACAAAATTCCAATCTTTCCATTCTGGCATTCCTGAAATATCAACGCCATAAAAACAAAACAATCAACCAATTATAAAAAAGCGGTAGGAAATAGTAAACATCCCATAAATTCAGGCCATTCATTAGGCAGTGTACATTAATGTAGACTTGCCAACATTTTTTTATTTCTTTCATTGCTTTTGTCACCTGATTTTTAGCAAAGCACATCTGAAGAGAGAGACCCACCTGATGACAGGAATATATGATGATAAGCTATACATTTAACATTTACCTGATACTTGTGACGATATCGTTGCACAGCAGCTGCATGAGCAAGAATCAAATTATGGGCTACAATGTATGGCTCTGTCGCTGAGTTTCCAGATGTGCAATTTCCGAAGGGCGCCGAACACCGCCCGGGGGCAAAGGTCCCATCATCATAGCCCAGGCTTGCGACAACACGTGGCTCATTGAACGTAAACCAGTTCTTCACTCGATCACCGAACATCTTGAAGCATAAATCTGCGTAATCTGCAAAATCTTTACTGGTACACCACACAAACTATGATCAATTCACTTGTTTTATAGACCCCATCATAGAATACACATGCCAAAATCATATGATCTTTTTAAAAGTCACTAACTAGTCCTTCACTAGACATAATTTATCTAGAAACTTGGCGGACTGAACTCAACTAACAAGATTTTGAAATTTTGGTGTTGAGTTAACCGAAAGATTTAGGGTTTGGACTACAATTTTGGGCATGCCTCCCATTTAACATTGTATGGTTTACATTGGTGATCAATATGTTTCTTTTGAGCCATAGAAAATCTCCATAAAGCATTATATATTTTTCCCTCTATTAACATGCGCATTAGATTGTAAGGATTAGAAACTTACACAACTTGTCTATTGAGCCAGCCTTTGTATTTCTCCTCAAGGGCCTGAGGGAGATCATAATGGTAGAGATTTGCATAAGGAGTAATGCCTGCATTATCATCATTTTAAAATAAAACTGTGTCACTAACATACACATGTCATTAAAATGCATATATATTGGCCCCATGTTTTTGGGGTCTGTAAAAGATTAATGGGCCCCACCAATTATTTAAGGTAGTGGTGTGTATCAAGTTCCATCAAGTGGCACAATTAGCTAGTTGTGAATAATTTAAAAATATAGTGAGATGGAGAGATAAAAGTACCTTTCTCAATCATATAATCGATCAGCTTGTTATAATAAGCAACCCCTTGCTCATTCACATTACCCGTGCCCTCTGTATATCATAAACAATCCCTACTATGAGAGATACATATAGTTGTGTGTATGTAATATGTATGTGAGTAGGAGCATCCATCTATATTTATATAAAGAGAGAGAGATTTTCTATATTTAAGAACCTGGGAAAATCCTTGACCAAGAAATGGAGAACCTATACGCATCCATGTTCATATCTACCATCAAATCAATATCTTCCTGCAACATGTATGAAACACTTATCAAAATACATCGTTGGCTACATAAACAATCTTGTTGTATTGAAAATTCATCTACAAATATATATGAGACACACAACAAACAAGCACGTCCAATTTGATGTAGACATATGCATACATCATTGGCAACATAAACAATCTTGTCCGTTTAGTACCTTATAGCGATGGTACTCATCAACAGAAACATCTGCGTTTGCACCATTTGCAACAACTCCTGTCCAATTAGAAAATTTAAAATTTAACAATGAAAAAAAAAGGAAAAAGAAAAAAATAAAAGGATTGAAATTGAACATCTATAAATCTAACTCATATAATATATCGATCTTTAATCGGATGGTCGCCGGCCACCTTTAAGTATTTATTGTATTCAAACCATCCATCAGTTTTTCTAGCTCATTTTAGCTAACAGCCAAGGATTGAATTCCAATTATTAAAATGAGTGGTAAAAAACCAATGGACAGAGTGGATATGCAACACATACATCAAGGTGGGACCCCGAATCTAAATCCCAACCCGAATCTACATTCCCATTCAAAATGCAGTTTTCAAATTTTAAATTATTCCAATACATTGGGCTCATAGGAGTGATCCATAGAATACAAGAATCCAACCAAATCAGGATATGTATTCTACCAGAGAAAAACCTTTGATACTCTTGTGGAGTGTGATGGATAATACAAACCTTTGATACTCTTGTGGCGTGTGATGGATGATACATGAATCACTTAGATATTGCATACATGAGATACATATTATTGAATATTTAATGTTAGATGTGTCCTGGATCAAAATTTACAGTTATTTGATTATTTAAAGATCAAATTGATGAATATTTTTAGAATGATTAAGATTGAAAATATTCAAATGCCTAATTTCAACAAATAAGTGTCCACGAATTAAAGGATATGATTGTTCAAACAATGCAATTTTGGTACTATGACTTGTATGGTGATTTGCACAACTTGATGGCATATCAAGTGTTTCACTCAGCCAATACATCACATGACTTCTCAATACATACTAGTATAAACATTGATCGTGAGAGGGTGATAATCGGAATCGCTAGACACATATGAAAGGATGAACACCTTTTGAAACTTGGTGGGCCCCTCTCTGACATGTCCGATGGGCCAATGAAATGTCACCATCTTACAGTCACTAATACCACTTCTATATCACCATGCTCGGGCACATTGATTGTACGATACAAGCTTTCAGTTCACCCAAGTGGGGCCCACTATTCATTGATCAATGGGTTAATTAAAATTTGGATCCATCCAATGGACAAATATATAATACCCAACCACACTTACAAACAAATAACATCCATCAACTTGGTAAATAAAATAAACTATCAAAAAATCATATATGCATGTAAAACATCAAAACAATAAAAATAACGCTGGCTTAGATTGTGTTTGGTTGCACTTACTGTTACAAAATATGATAATATCATGAAATTTCATAATACATGTAAAAAAGAATCAATCAGAACAAGATAAAGAAGATCCAAAAACAAAGATTAATCAAATTACCTGGGTAACGAACAAGCACGTCCCAAATGCTCGGCCCACGGCCATACTCAGGACCAGCCGCTCCTTCGACCTGGTATGCCGATGTTGCTGTGCCAAACACGAACCCCGGTGGAAAGCTCTCTCTTGTGAGCCCTCCAGTGTCATAAAGGTCGCCATACACACGACATTGGACAGACTGGATGGAAAAGATGAGAAAAATAGAAATATAGCTAATAATAACCTTCATATTTCACTCTCTTGAGCAAAACCCCTGAGTGTTCTCTTTTTGTTTTAGATCTGTATTTATAGACAGATAAATCCATCTGTAGAGATAAAATCCAATCCAACACCCATTCAGCTTACTTGAATTTTAAAATTCCTTATATTTCTCCGAGGTTGGCTATGGATCAACCTTTGTAAAGAAGTTCCTGTTCTCATAAACTAAGTGGGGCCCACCGTGAAGTTTGTATGTAATCTACACCGTCTATCCTTTTTTTTCAGCTTAAGTTAGGTCATGATGCAAAAAATTGGATATATCAAAAACTCAAGTGAGCCAAACTACAGGAAAAAATGAGTAGAGAAATGACTAGCGTTGAACTTCCCTAGGGTTTACCATGATGTTTATATGCCATCCATACTGTTCCTAAGATCCTAAGGGGATAAACTGAAAACATAAAAATATCAGTCTGATAAAAAAAAATCTTATTGCCCCACGAATATTTCAATGGTTGACATTCAATAATCATTGTTTCCTGTCATGTGGCCCACTTGAGTTTTTGATATGCTTCATTTTTGTGCTCATGGCTTAGAATGATCAGAAAAAACGTATGGATGGGATGGATTTATTATAAACGTTACAGTGCGCCCCACCTAGCTTACAAGCACAGGACCATCTCCCCAAGGCCAATGGCAGGCAAATGGCGTCCAATTTTTGAGGACACGGATCGCCTACCGTAGAGGCATAGGACTCGGAGAGGAGATGAGGCACGGGTAACGGCTTAGTTGGTGAGTCCCTTAGTGTGGGGGCCACCCTGATTTATGTGTTGTATATCCAAGCCGTCCATAATTTTAGGGCATGGTCATTAAAATGAAGGAGATCAAAATATCAAACGGGCTACTGAGTCGGGAATATTGAATTCCCAGCGTTGAAAACTTCTCGTGGGCCAAAAAATATTTAGATCAAGCTGATATTTTGATTTCCCATCATCCAGATTTGTGTGTACTTATCAAAGGTTGGATGAAAAATAAATACTACGGTGAGTATTAGAGTGGGCCCTGTGAAGATTTTAATGGTTAGATTTTAATCACCATTATTTCATAAGGTGTGGATCACATGGAATTTGTTTCTGCATCATTTTTGAGCTCATGCCCTATGATGAGCTGGAAAAACGGGTGGACGGCGTGCACAGCAACACAATCAGAAAGTGGGCCCCACAATCACAAAGTGTTGGGTAAGTCATCCTCTCCCGATTGCACAGGAAGTTCGTGGAGACAGAAACTGTATGGGGTGACGGATATTTCCATGATAAATCCACTCCGTCCATCAGTTTTACAAGAGCACAGTAGGACAGGATTATAAAAAATCAGGCAGATCCAAAACTCATGGGGGGCTACACGACACAAAACAGCAGGGATTGAATGCTCACCATTGAAAACTGTGTGGCCACAGAAATTTTGTATCACGATGATATTTGTGCCAACGGTTTATCTGAGTGGTAATAACCCATGAACATGAACGGTTTGGATAGCATATAAACATCATGGCCCGGCTTAGGAAGATTTCAACTGTGTATGTTTCCATTCCCACTGTTTCTTTTGGTGTGGCCCGCAGGAGTACTGTATCTGCCTGATTTTTATAACCCTGTCCCATTGTGGACCTATCTAGACATGGACGGTCATGTCTGCAGCTTTGTGGGCTCACTGTGATTTATATGTTTTATCCACACCAATTAAAAGTTTCGGATCAAGCTGATGTTTATGTTTTACCTTCATACAGGTCTATGTGAGGTTATGAACAGGTTGGATGGCAAATAAACATCATGGTTGTCCTTAAAATGTTTTCAACGGTAAGAGTTTAATCCCCACTATCTCACATGGTGTGGTCCACTTGACCCTTCGATCTGCGTCTTTTTTTGTCTCATGCCCTAAAATGAATTTTCAAAATAGATGGATGGCGTGGATAAACCATATAGATTAGCAGGCCTCCCAAAGTTGTACCCAATCCGAGCCCAATTTTGTGGTATACAAAATAATATGAAGTACTCTCTCCATCCGGACCATAACGTGTCCGAGTTGCTCGGTACGGCTCATGAGTCACCTCCAACTTGACTCAGTACCAACTGAGTCAGTAAAGTGTTCTCTCTCTCCGTCCTATCATACCGAGTCAGAGTTGACTCATACGAGTCACATCAGTTGGCATGTCAAATCTGGTGGTACCGTTACCGTGTGGGGCCCACCTTGATAAATGTTTTGTGTATCCACGTCGCACATCCATTTTTACGACTTCACTTCATCTCAGTCAAAAAGACCTTATAACAGTTTGTATGGAATTTAAATATCAAGGTGGAGTGTAGGAATGTTTCAACGTTGGGCATTTTGAGTATTGAACATGGACTAAAATTGACCTTATAAACATTTATTTTAGAACATGGGATTAAAACTGAGGTGGATCCAATAATCAAGTGGGACCAAAACATAAGGATTGAACATCCAGATTTGAAATATTCCTGGGCCAACATAAGGAATTTATCTATTTTTTATTTTTATTTTTTTATGAATGATGATATTTTATTCGTTTTTTAAGGAATAATGATATTTTAATTTTCTCTAAGTACTTCAGTTTATTTGAATTAAATAGAATAATTTTATTCTCATTTAATAAAAAATAAATTCTTTATAATGTAAAACATTTCCAAATAGGAGATAGGGGCAAATGCATCAAATTAATGTATTTCAGGCATTTCAGATGTTTCTTAACAAACAGGTTATTTCAAATTTAGTACCTAATTTTCAGACTTCATCCATAATTACCAAACAAGTTTTTTGACTTTAGCTTTCAAATTCAGCTTTTAGATTTCAGGTTCAGGCTTCAGATTTCAGATTCAGCCTTTAGAGTTCAGATTTAACAAACGAGGCCTTAGTTTAGGACGTTTCCCAAAAAATTAAGTAAATCCAAAGACCTAGTGGACCACACCACTAGAAATAGTGGTGAATGACCTCTAAAAACTTTTTGCAGGCCACAAAAGTTTTGGATCAAGCTGATCTTTGTATCGTCTGTTCATCCAGGTCTGATTAACCTTATCAACGGATTGGATGGAAAATAAACATTGAGGATATGCTTACAGTGGCCCTGGGAAGTTTTTAATGGTATGCATTCAATCACCACTGTTTCCTGTAGTGTGATCCATCTAAAATTTGAATCTACTTAATTTTTGGGACCACCCCCTAAAATGAGTTGGAAAAACAGATGGACAGCGTGGATATACAACACATCATCAAGGTGGGCCCTAAGGTAACACCTTATAAGGCTTTGGACACCTTCAAATTTCAGCTAGAATGGCAGTCTACCCAACTGAAACCTGAATTGAAAATCCATCTTACATCTATCCTTCCAAACCCAGTTGGCAATACCCAACAGAAACCTGATTTGAAAATCCATCTTACATCTATGATCCCAAACTTCATTAAAAATCAATCGAAGCAATCTAACTAAATCAGATTTTCAATACAATAATTCACAGTTCCATCCCAAAACAATGAGTTTGTATTCTTCATGTGTATTAGACAAACTATGTTGATTTACAACTCCTTCCGTCCCCTAAGAATAACAAAGGAAGAAAAATCATAACAAACACGAGTTGTATGGACATATATATATATATATATATATATACGAAAATCAAACACGGGTTTTAATCCCACCTATCATCATTTCATTGCAGTGTTGTGAGTTCTTGCATGGACTTGGAAGAGTAGAGGATGTCCAACGGCCTCTTGTTGATGTTGTCTTTCAGTATTGTAATCTGGCCTTCCTTGATAAGCACGTCGTCTTCACGAGCTTCCATCTTCTTCTTCATTGAGTTCACTTCGTAGTTCAGCAGCATGTTCTCATGGTGCTGCTTCACTTCCTCCCACATCAAATCTCTCTCCTCTGTCACTTTCGACAGTATCCCCTTCGTGATCGTCAGCTCCTTCATACACTCCTGTAAATCACTTTGGAGTTGGTTGATATTCTCTTCCTTCCTCAACATCTGTTCATTAATAAATTTCATCCGACAGTTAATTAACAATGCAGGAGATGGTAGATGAAAAACCCTAACCATGGTTTTAAGACTTGTCTGAGTCATTTGTGACTCCGATGAGTCGACCTAGATTCGGCACTACCCAATCTGATCCAATATCGCGGGTCACCACCAACCCCAACTTGCTAGCAAGCAATTCAATAACAGCAATAGTGGCAGTTAGGATATGGGTATGCGTCATAATGGCCATAACAATTTTTAAAAAAAATAAAATTAGGAAGATAATGTATCAGGTCCATATCGGCCTGTTATGACTGTTACAGGTCCATCATGGGCCCTTCTTTTTTTTTTTTTCAGAATAGGCGTTACAGCCTCGTACTGCATAACAAATCACATCGCTATTGTTACCTTCTTTTTTTTACACAATCCTTGGAAAGGTCACACCAATACACCTCCCGACTCGAGAATGAACAAGTTCATCCAAATTTGTGAGCCTAAAAACCATGATCCTAACTAAACCAACCCGATACCCAGCAATTCCATCCAGTCGCTTGTAGTGTGTCCTGTTCGATCGATCCTGTGCGATACCAGGGGTGGGTTTATACCGGGGGTGGGTTTGCTTTGGTTTTATATCTTGTTGCACCCGAACCTGTGAAGAGCCTCAGTCCCTAGACTCCCTAGGGCTTGCAAGGGTTTAGCTCGGAATCTTCGGATGAAGAACCAGCAGCATATGGTTCTAAAACTCAGAGCCCGACTCAACACTTAGCATGATTTCGAACCCAACTCAATGACTAACTCTCTCACGAGAGTAACTCAATAAGATTCATCAAGCCAGCTCAATCACTTAGTCAACTCGATGAGATTCATGGTGGCTCAAGCCGAATCACTCGCTTGGTTGCCAAGAAAGCAAAGGTTGTGAACCAGTGCACCAGTCCCAAGTAATTTTATTTAATTATCATATACTAACTAAATCCAAATAAAGATTCGATCGATTCTCCAGGTCAACCCAAGCCAGCTGGGCGAGTTAGGTCGAACTAACTAACAGCCACATGATAAAACACTCACCTGCAGTTCAAGATCCTTCAACTTGTGGGTCAGAGAGAGTTGCATCTTGTGCTCACTGGATTTCGCATCTTAGGATGTCGTTCCCCCTTACTCCTGTTGCCAACTCAGCTTGCAATTGCTCGAGTTCCTGCTCTTTGCAAGACATCTTTTCTCATAGTACTTTTATTACTAGGATTTTAGCCTTGAGCTCATGCTCCACATTTCCCTGGAAAAACAGGACAGAAACATAAGCAACCATTGATGGGGTGGACCAGAACATGATCAGTGACTTTGGATAATAAGCTCAATGATTAAGGGATATATAGATACTGAGAAGGTCCTTGGGTCCAAACAGGGAATAATTTCCAACCTTTCATGTGCGTTTGACATTTAATCACGGGGATCACCTTGTGCAAAAATCAGCCACATCCGCTCATTAAGCAACACTTGTATTTTTTTTGTATTTATCAATGGCTAGATATCGTTTTCTATGGTGGCCCACCAGATGAGTAGATGGGGCTGATTTTGCACTTGGTAATTCTCATTTGGGGGCCAACATATTGAGAGGGGTTTGAATGCTGCCAGCACTTAAATAGGTGTGAAGTTATCGAATTGGGTAGACCATTACTTATGGTCCAACCAGTTGGGCTTGAGACGTTCTCATTCATAGATAATCATCTCATGAGGTGTATATAAAATGCCGAGGAGATCTTTTCTAAGAAATGGATCACGATTGCTTGTTCGGCTCGAAGCAACTACAATGACAATTTTGTAAGCCAGAAGTGGAAAAAGGGATGGAAAAGTGTTTAGTTTGTCAAAAACTCAAAAGCATGAACAGATTAATATTAGATGCTCAATGTTCACAAAGTTGAATATTAGATGCCCAATGCTCAAAAAGTCAAACCCCCCTTCCCTTTTGAATGATTTTTGGAAGAATCCAAATTACCAAAGTGAACATATATCAGTATCACTGGATCAGGAATACTTTGGAACAGAAGGTGTTAAAACTAGAGAAGGTCCATACGAACGATAATGGGTCAGACATGATGACTGAAGCATTACTCAAGGGTAAGTTTGAGGTTTGTAGAAACCTGACTGGCTTGAAGAGGGCAAATTCCTCCTGAGTCAGAAAGGGGGAGATTTGATGGGATTTTCCCCCTTAGAGGAGAGGTGGTGCATCCAGTCGTAAAACGGATGTCTTTCATTACTCAACCGGTCGAAGGGAGCTGCTTGACCGGTCGAAGCTTGCTCAAATCAAAGTTCAGCAAGCTCTATTTTTTTGCCTCGACCAGTTGAAGGCCTAGCTTGATCAGTTGAGGGTCTATTCGACCAGTCGAGGACCTAGCTCGACTAGTCGAGGGTTACGCATATTCTGTGGGGATCTTGTGTGGACTACATAAATTTGAGGTGGTTTCACAGAGGTGCGGAAAGGAAATTGCCTAAACTATGAATAGGGGTCTGTAACACCCTGAAAATTCGAGGGTCGTGCATATACTCGACTCCCGAGTTCTCGAGTGTCACTTATCATAAATTTTATAGTTTTATGATTGATCAAGCTTAATTGCGCAACTTGGAATTACTTGGATCATGAAACACAACCACAACTAGTCTACTGGAATGAAAAAGATATATATATATATATATATATATATATATATGTATGTATGAACAGGTCCAAAAGAATACAGATTGGTCGCCCAAGGCGTTGCCCAACAAAAATCACAAAAAATATCATGTCCAAAAGAATAGGACCGAGTTTGCTGCTCAGCAATCCAACGTCCCGCCTACTGATACGATGAGGTCCCGCTTATCAGCTGGAAGTAGGAGAACTCGTCCTCCTCCCCGAGGCTCTCGCTGTCAGGCTCCTTATACTCGGCATCACCTGCATTTATGAACGAGTTTGGTTGGTGTTTTAAAACACTGTCCTAAAGTGAGAGTGAGTGATTAACTCAGTGGGTGCTATTAGTCTTAAGTTATAACAAGCATCAGTTATAATAAGAATTTAATAAAAAATAGTCAATCATAAATACCTAAATAATCTTGTTAATGCGTATGCATGACGGATGATATGATGCATGCCCTCACCATGACTCTCCCTCAGTGACTCCATCTAATGATCACGTATGACCAACACTCCCTCAGAGCGACCTCGACTGCCGAGTCGCCACCCTAGCTAATGCGATGTAATACGATAGTGTTAGCCGAGTTCTTAGTTAAGTCCTTTTATCCAGCAGATTGGGGAGTCTGATACATCCCATGTATCAAATGCCCTGAACGAGTTGCGAGGCCAAGACCTCCCAACGTGTGAAGCCAAGACCCCGCGATCTTTAATCCCGTTGGGTTCCCCGTCCTTGACTTCAAGCACACGGGGAGTGCTGAAAGAAAGGGATCACTCGTGATCACTATGGGGAGGCGCGTCACCCCAGCGTAGGCTGACAGCTCGGACACAGTGTCCTATTCCACCATACCCAGCTCACGAGACTGTCGATCAATATTCCATCCGGTATTGATGGGCTACAAGGGTAGTAGGGTGTTTTAGATTTCATATATAAGTGAGCAAACATGGTTAACAAATAGGGTTAGACAGTAAATAGGCTAAACTGCATGAGTCAGACGAGCATGAGACGAACGACATCAAGTACAAGGGACCTATGTAGTCGAACTACTGTCGCCCGTACACACCCGCCTAAACCCACAGGTTTAGCCCTAACATGGTCCTACCGATGGGACTACCGCATCTTCTCATGTTCTTGACTAACCCAAGGGTCCAATGTTAATTCATAGCATACCAACCATCAAAATTACCAACTAGCATAGTAGTATCATGTTTATATACATCACATCATACGGTTCAATTATTCCTAACAAGCATGCTACACAACATGAACAAGGTGGATGTGAGTGGTGTGGATTAGGAAGGAAGTTAAGAACTTCCTACACCTCAAGGAATCAAACACACAAGAGTAATAAAGCATACACCACATGAAGCAACACATATGAGAAGACATCATACGAACATGAGTGTGTAATAATCCATATACTAAATCATGTGAGAGGCAAAATCGATATCAAAGAGAACTAAACATGTCATTCCATACAATCCCAACAATATACCATTCTTAGGTTCCTCTAGGTTCTTTTATACAACATCCCAAGCAAGCAAAATCATTAAACTCCTACTATAATTGGTGCTAGGCCACCTAAGGATAATAGTCCACACATTCGGGTCGTTGGAGACTTAAAAATATACCTAAGAATGAGGGCTTTGGGGTCGATCGGCCGGAATCCCTAAAATAAGCTCTTGCATGTGAGAAATTCATGCCATTCCCTTCTCAACACATGGGTTTTAAGAAAAGGGGGATGAGGGATTTACCTAGACGTTCAACGGACGAATGGGCGGTCGTGGTGGTGGGTTTCTTCTTGGAGAAAGAGGTAGGGAGTTGAATGGGTTGATTTGCTTGGGTCCCACCTCGATCTAAGGTTCACCTATCTCTCCTTCACACTCTCTTTCTTCTCTCTTTACTCTCTTGCTCTCCCTTCTCTCTCTTTGGTGGGTGAAGTAAAGGATGGAGTTATGAGAAAGCTAGGGCTTTATTTCCTAGAGTTGGACCCTTTGGCCTTAAGTTTCCTCAAATGCCTACAATGGCCCTCTAGGACCCCGTATTGGCTTTGGGGCGGCCCTAATACCCCTTTGGCCACCAAATTTGGTGTGTGGGTGCCTTATGGCCCAATGAGGGGCCATATAAAATTTGGAAACAAACAGATGAACGGTTATGGGGTTTGAGTAAACGATTTTGATTTTTAAATAGCCTTATAGGGTCCATTCCGGTGATTGAAGCAGTCCTGGTAGCCCCCTGTCCATGAAACTTATAGGATAAGTGGTTCATGGCCCGATAAAGGGCCATGCAAAATTTGGGAACGATCGGATATGGGGTTTGGTCATACGGGTCTGATTTGCAATCAACGGCTACCATGCTACGATCGGGTCCCAGATTTTGTGGACGGGCGTAGGACAATACATTAGACCTTCACTGAAAATTTAGAAGAGATCCGACAGCTGAAATGCATAGAATTTTGATTTCATTTACAAGTGCCAGATTCTAATCTTGGCATTGGTGGGGTGCATTGGGCAAGTGCCAGATTCTGATCTTAGCATTGGTGGGGTGCATTGGGAAAGTGTCAGATTTCAATTCTGGGTGTCCACTGGGTCCGTGGTTTGTGATGGTCTAAAAATCCAGTGAGGTCTATGCTTCCCTAAATTTTTATAATTTTCTAGCCTTCCCGCGTTGCGGTATAGCACGTACGGGTTGTTGCTGAGTGCAAACGGTCATTTGGCTTGACGGCCCACACTTGGTCCTGTCATAATCCGCCTGGTCTATTCAATTGGGCTAATCTTGGATTAATTTATTCGTGATACCTCACTACGAGTGGCTTAAATGAACGGTCCTGTGGCAAATCCTACGTGGACGCCCTAGGACACTTTTCTGGTTGGACAGGACGTTACAGGGTCTCTAGGGCTATTGTAGGGTATGTTAAGGCTTTTTATTTCACGTCCATGGTGAGAGAGAGAAAAAAAGAGGAAGAGAGAGAAAAAGAGAGAGAGAGAGAGGAAGCTTGTGGAAGGGAGGATTCTGCTCGTAGAGGTGATGTACTTCGCAGTCGACATCTCAGTGCTTCTACGTCCTTGTGATCGGTGAGATCTCTTAGTTTTCATTATTCTTTTATTATTCATCCACTCCTGCGTGTGTGAAGAAGGTTTGATCCAAGCGGTGTGTGCTTGTGATTGGTTGTAACATTCTACTTCATAGTGAATTGTTGCTCTGAACTAGGTCCAGTAGTTTTTTACCTTTTCAAGGGTTTTCCACGTAAAATCTCTTGTGTTGTGTGGTTTATGCTTTGATTTTTTTTCATTGCTTTATTATATCTCATAATTCTAGTGTTTTTGGGAGGCAAGATCCTAAGGTTTTTGTGCAACGCTCCCAACACATATGCTTATATTGTGGGTGTTTATTTTAAAGTTTGAGCTAAAAACCGTGAGATAGATTTAAAGCTCTAAGTGTAACACATGAAAAATTGGCATCCAAGTATGGAGATTCTGATATCGAGTTTTAAGGTATTAACCTAACAAAAAAATACACGTGGGGAGTTTTCATGTGTTGCACAATCCTGTTAATGTTCATCCATGATTAATAATCAGAGTAATTTTAGATTAGCGACATTAAAACTCAAGTAGAGATTACAAATATCAGAAATATAGGGCTAACAGTTAAATGTATAATTTCAATAGTGGCAATCGACCAAAATGGAGATTCAATAAGCTACAATGAACATATAACAAAATCAGCATACAGAGCATACCTAGCCGGAGACTAACAATACATGCACAAAATTGAAATAAATATAAGGTTTTCTAATTTCTTCACGGTGAAAGTGCAAGCCGGTGCAAGCCTACCTGCTGGAGATCTTAATACCACCTGCATCAATAACATTACCTGGTTGATGTTTTAAAATATTGTCCCAAGTTAAAGTTAGTAACTAACTCAATGGTTCAATTAGTTCTAAGTTATATATGTTATCAATTCAATCAGTGCAGGTAATGATAAACAATAAATCAAGTACTTCCTAAATACTCTTGTTAAATGCATGAATGTGATTATGAAACGATGCATGCGCCTTACAATTCAGTACTCTCTCGCAAGCGACCTCAACGCCTATTTTGTAAATGCCAACACTCCCTCATCACGCGACTTCAATGTCAAATCGCAACATCTTATTCTAGTGAAATGTGATTGATGTATATGATTAGTCGATTGATTATTAATTCTATATCATACAGTAGATTGACCAAGATAGGATACGGACATAATATCACAAGTCTTTATCTGGATCGCGTGACTAGTTATGGTAAGTGGCGGCTCATCACTAGTGTTCTTTGATCCAAATTTAGGTATCACCCGTTATATCTAATAAATTAATAATTCCAAAGGTATGTCATGATACCCAAGGGTGTGAGGATGAACTCAGGATGGGTCGTCACCTAAACACCGAGTATGATCACTCAGTTCAAAAGTATAAATTTGTCACATAAAAATTGAATCAACATAAAGGAAATGACTCGTCACTCAATTTCATTCACACCCGAGTCATTCAAATGGTACTCTGGCATAAAACCATCAACCAGGTATTTGATGGTGGGCATTTAAATAATAATCTTTCACATCCTTTAGTGCTCACTGGTCACTGCGAGGTGGCTTGTCACCCCATCATAGGCCGACGGCTTAAACATGGTGTCCTATACTACTATATCTCACTCATAAGTCTTTGTGGGATTGTAACACACTAACGGTTATAAATGGACTTATCCATGGGAACGGGTATTCTATATTTAATTTGGTCATGTCATACATGGTAAACATACATGATTAGTCAACCATTAGATTAATTTAAATGACCTAGGAAAACCCTGATGCAACTGACATTGGGTGTAAGCATCCCGTGTAATACAGCTACTGTTGGTTGTCCATGTTCAATCTAGATCGATCGAACAAACCTATAGTAACTGACCTAATTCGAGCTACTACTTGGTTCGAATGATTTATCGACTAGCCCAACATCGTAAGCAATTTTAAACATCACTGAGGACTAACAACTCATTAGGCAATCATAACGATATTTTATATGAAGCATAAATTTAACAACACAATCATTTAAGCATTTTATCAAACGTGTGGACATTAATAACATAATACTATCACTTGGGTGTTTTATCGAATATGTGAGCATTAATAATACAACGCAATCACTTAAGCATTTCATCAAACATGTGAGTATCAATAAATAAGTAATAATACATGTTGCAATCAAAATCAAAATATGGACATATTAGCATACACCAAGCTATCTTTAATAACAAATCATTAACTGAGATCTTCAAGGGTTGATAAATGGCAACTTATGAATAATTGTTCGCACCTTAGAGGGTTTCACACGGCCTAATCGCGCTTAGGGTTAGGGCTTTTAGGGAAAATCACTAATTCATATACAAATACCAATAACTATGTGAGATTCATGCAATTCATCCTGAAAAAAAAAAAAAAAAAAAAAAAAACCTAGATTGGAAAGTATGGTTTGTTTCTTACCTCACAATCGCGAGTGGGGTGGATTCGGCGGAGAAAAACAATTGAGACTTGGGTTTTGATTTGAGAAAATTGATGAAAGAAATAACCAAAACTTCTCCACTCCTACTCTCACTCTTCTTCTCTTCGTTCTCTCTCTTTCTCTCTTTCTCTCCATTGGCAAAAGCAAATTCGTATGGGGAAAGGGTGTGTGAAATAAAATGGGGTTTATAGTGCCAGAATATGCACAAATAGCTTCAATGGCCACTTATTCATTATACTAACCCTAGGGAAGGTTGTTCCCAACCAATGGGACCCAACATGAGGTGTACAAGTCAATTTAAGCCAGGGGATTAGTGTCCTACTAGGCGATCTATGTTTAGACACAATCATTTGATGATCGAACGTGCCGATCAATTGAGAATGCCTTAACTCAAATCGATGGTCACCGAGAGTCGATCGGGTCTATAACTATATCGATATGAGCAATGTATTAATTTTAATCAGTTCCCTAATTTTGGTCATTATCTAACGGTCCGAAAGCCACAACTTTGACAAAAATCAGATGTAGACAATTAACTTAAGTTTTTAATTAATTTCAAAAATATTCACACATTTTATGCATTAGCCTTGCAAGTCCAAGTTAAGCAATTCGAAAAAGGGATTTTAACTCGCCGTCCCGCGATGGACGTTAAACCCGCTAAGACGAACGCCTTTCTATAGCCTGGGGTTTAGTGGCCTACTAACGAGCGGTATATAGCTAGTTTAGTTAATTAGAGCATTTCTAAAATGAACTAGGCGGCATAATTTCATGTGCACGACAATTAAAATTTGGATTAACTAAGTTCATAGTGCGGCCTATTTTTAATTAGCAAAAACAATAATTCAGTTCTAATCATACTAATTAGGAACCCTGTTTCAATTATATTAGAAACTACCCGAAATAGTAAAATATACTAAATATATATATAAAAAATCTTTTTTAATTATATAAAATGATTTCTAGTATAATTATAAGCAATTCATAAGATGATACTGAAAACAAAAACTATAAGATGAAAAAAATATATGCGATCCATCGACATCATGGAGTTGTAGAAATTTTCAGTTTCAATAAGTTTATTTCTAATAATGTTTTTGATACTTTTAGTTTATATATATATATATATATATATATATATATATATATATATATATATATATATAGGGAAAAGGTACTATGCGCTCGACCTCACGATAAGCTCCCGTGAGGTCGAGCTGCATGGGCCCCACCTTGATGCATGTCGACCATCAACATCGTGCATTTGATGGGTCCCCTCTAAATTATAGGATATCCTAAAAATCAGCCGTATACGGAACTCAGGTGGGCCATACCATCTAAAATCATGTGAAGCACCGTTAAAACATATAAAAGCACTTGGTGAGGCCCACCTGAGTTTTGAATGTTGTTAAAACTTGGTCTGAACCCTCATCCAAGTGGGACACACATAATGGATGGGCTGGATTTGCAAACCACATCTCAGTGGACCCAAAAAATGATTATGAATGTTTTAATGGTGCACGGCTCCTCATCACTTCTGTATGTGGTGTGGCCTACACAAGTCACAGATTGACTTGATTTTTGAGACCTAGGCCCACAATGGAATGGTGCATCTGACTGGTGGGGTAGATGTTCGAAACGCATCACGGTGGGGCCTACACAGCTCGACCTCATGGGACAGACTCGTGAGGTCGAGCGCATGGTACCTTTTCCCATATATATATATATATATATATATATAATATGATAGTTTATCATTAACTCTATTTTATCTTTATCAAATTTTATTTCATTTCGAATTGTAGAAAATTCTAAAAATTCTAAAAGCGCTAGTTGTCAGAAACCAACAAATTTCAGTACAGTTTCCAAAACGTTTTAAAATTAACATATTTTGAGTTTTTTATATTTTTTTCTTTATTTTATATAAAACTAGATTCATTAAATTTTAATTTAACTTTTGAATCACCTCAACTGAATTTGTAAAACAAAATATATGAGTTTTAAAAATCAGTGCACTGAAACTATCAATTGTTGAACATTGCTACAATGCTGAAAAATGTGATTGCCGTAGCACCGCTGCCTATTATTCAATTTTGGCGGTGCCACCTCCAGGAACTATTCTAAAACCTATATTTTTTGTGATAGCACCTTTGGGTCGGTTCATGCTCTATAAAATTTGAACTTTCACTCTTTTGAGTGATTTTGGTGGACCTCACATCACTTATTTTAGTCCGAAACACGGGCAAATGCATGAACAGACATGCACTCAAATTGATAAATCAAAGGCAACGCTCAAAGATATCCAACTCTAAGTTGGTAAAAATCCAAGACGTTACAATGTAACACACCATGGGAAGTAGTGGGTATAGTGATGACTATAAATGAATTCTTTATACGGCCTATTGTCATGTTTGTTTGCCATCTCACCTGTTCGTAAAGTAACCTAACCTTTATTGAAGAGAAAACATAAAAAATCAGCCGGATTCAAAACTTTTGTAGCCTATAAGAAGTTTTCAGCTATAATCATTCATCCCCGTCTCTTGATGTGTGGTTCACTTTAGATATCTATTTGCCTCATTTTATATATGATGCCCTGAAATGAGCGGGAAAATACAGATGGACGACAAGGGTGGGGCTCACAACCTAGACCAGAAGCGTGCTCGGCACTAGAGAGAGAATCCGAGTCCACTAGCTAGGGATAGGTGGGAGCCGATTAAGTGACACCCCGGCCTCATCCAAGACCGTATGGCCCTGCAGTGGGCCTACCTTAATTTGTTTATTATGTCTCTATCATGTCCATCTGTTTTTCTAGATCATTTCAGGGAATGATTCCTGAAAAATGAAGAAGATCCTATTATCAGGTGGACCATACTCTACTAAACAATGGTGATTGAACATCCTACCATTAAAATTTTCTTAAGGTGATCTTTATGTTTATGTATTGTTTATTGGCCATCAATTCTGTTGATAAGGTCACATAAGCCTTGATGGAGGGAAAAAACAAGATCCAAAACTTTGGTGGCCCATTAATGGTCAATAAACACTATTTCCTATGGTATGGTCGACCTACTAATTGGATTTGCTTCATTTTTTGGATAATACCTTAAAATGATAAGGAAAAACGAATGAACAGGGTGAATACATAATAAACACATCAAGGTGGGTCCCAAGGTAAGGGCCGCACCATCGTGGGTGATGGTAGGTATTCAATCACACTCTGTACTGTGGGATGGTCCACCTAATTTGAATCTGCTTCATTTCTTTAATCACTCCATAAAATGAGCTTTCAAAACAGATGGACGGATTAGATGTAAAAACAGATGGACGGATTAGATGTAAGGAAAATAAATCAAGGTGGACCCCAGAGTCAGTGATCCAACCACGTCGCTGGATTCGGTGATCCACCGAAGCCGTGCCCTACGCATCAAAGCGTCATTCGCTGGAATAACTCCCCTCAAAGAAGCTGGGAAAGAACCGAACCCCAAGCTTCCTTTTCTTTCCTCCTCCCTGCCATCACCGTCCCTTTCTCTTCGATCGTACGGAGGAGCGTCAGTCATGGCTTCCAAAGACAAGAAGCCAGCGAATAGCCGTACGGGTGGCATCCGCACCCTATCTGATCTCAACCGTCCATCTCCTGGCCATGACTCTGACAGCGACGACTCCGACGGCCCCCAGGAGTACTACACCGGGGGTGAGAAAAGGTATAAACCCTAATTCCTTTTTCTATTTCTTGAATTTCAAGAAAAAAGAAGAAGAAGAAGAGAATTACTCCGATTTTGATCATTTCTCTCCGAATCTTGTCACCGATGGGTGTCGATCATTTTTTATTTCGAATCATGAGTAGGTGACGATCAACACCAGAATTCAGTGTCTATTTATCGGACTTTCGATCAAAATTTAGGTTAGAATTTGATCTGATGGATTCTAACCCTAAAGAGTCTCCTTATGATCGTAGTGTGTTGTGGATGATCTGCCATTAGTTTGTTTATCGAGAGTTCCCATGTGGCGCCTTTTCAGTTCTGATCGGGCCCACGAGGGAAATAATGGCTTGATCCTCTTTTTCAGAGGAGAGAAGCAATGGCTGCTTTGTCTCTCTCACCGGCACGGCATTTGGCATGAGATCTCATCAGGTGGGTTAAAAAGGACTATTGGAAAAGAAAAGGCGACTAAGTGTCCACATTTTATTTAAATGTGACCTTCGTGATGACTGAATTGGCCTGATTCTTAGGTGATGCAAACCCCGAAAGGGGAAGCAAATAGATCAAAGAAAAGAAGAAAGAGATTGTGGGAAAGGACCCAACAGTCCTCTAGCTGAATGCTAGACAACGCGAATGCAAGATTGTGAGCAAGCTCAATAGTCCTTTAGTCTTAACTAGAGATCACTTCCCCCCTTCAACAACTACTGTAGAAAAATACAAGAATTATTCAAAGAAAATATCAATCAACTTATCTTATTCCATAGGCCTGAGCCTTATTTATAATCAATCCTTACAATTTGCAATAAAAACTATGAAATCTAAAAATATAAATTTTAGTTAGCAAAGATCTGAAAAATAGAAAACTACATAAATAAGAGACCATATAAATAAGAAAGTAATTAAATAAAAAGAATTTAAGATTACTGTTTGCCTAATGTAAAGATATCAAAGGAAATTACCTAATATAGAGATTTTGAAGAAATGAAAAATAAAGATATTTCCTAATGTAGAGATTTGCTTAAAAATGGAAAGCGGGCCCTTTCTTGTGCACGCATGAAGAGCTTGCACTTGTAGGATGTGGGGCGATTGCATCAATGGGGCACGGTACATACAGGGTGGGACCCACCTGATGAGTGGCTGGACTGCACATATGTGTGGTATTGACACACATGATGAGGGTTCAGAGTCCTATTCCAATGAACTTATGCCCCAGTAACACCATTAAGATCAGTGGAGGTCTTGCAACTCACAATTGCCATCAAAATATGGATTTATCCATCACGGTGCGACCTGTCTGGTGTGCACTCAGTGCCAAGTCAGTGATGTTGCCTTGAACACATGATTGAGGGTGTTAATGGATGTGGAGATGCCGCCCATATCTCCACCGCATCTGTTAACACAGGGGAACACTACTCAGAGACCTCCAAAGTGCCTCCGCTTTCTCTTATTCATGATAGAGAAAGATCACCCCATCGATCCTCTGTGTCATATTCCTTTCCAGCATTCAAAAATATTGAGAAGAAAAGGACCCGTCACTACCACAGTTGCCAACTTCAGGGTATGATTCTGAACTCTTAATTTCAGCATCCAATTCATGGAGTTCAATTCAATGTTAGCTTGTTTGAATTGATATGCCATGCTTGCGGACTCGATTGGGTCACATTTGTCGATCTAATTCACCTAGTTTACAATGATGATTTAAATCTTGCCATATCTTACCTGTTCAAGTATCTTCAACCCAAGCTTTGATCCTTATTCTTTATTCAGGAGAATCAGGACATATCAGCTCTGATCAACTGACAAATTTCTGTGGATGTAAGGATCGAAAGGTCTGATCCAACAAGCAAACTTTGGTCATTTTGAGGGTAGGAAATTTGTGAATTCAATTTGCTCCATTTGCAGCAAATGGCAAGTTGATTTCTGTTGAGTCAGTTGGAATCAAGTTGATTCACTTGGTTTGGAGCATGTATTGTGATTCACAGGAAGTTTTGCCAAGCAATTATGACAATTCCTGCTTTTGATATGATTAGTAAAAAAAGGTTTCCTAAAGCCTGCCCAAGTAGCTAGGATAAGTCTATGATAATGATGATTCATTGAATTTGGTAACTATGATCGCTACCATCTTGTCTTCCCTTTCTGCTTAGTGTTAGCATGTTGTGTGCAGTGTTTTCAGTAGCATATGCTACGTAGTGTAACGTAGTTAAAACGCTTGTATTTCTGTGGTAGCATATGCTACAGGCCTAGTAGCGTAGTGTGTAGCCTGGTAGCGTACACTACCTAAAAACCCATTTTATGCTTAAGTTTTAAAATTTTTATGCTGTAGATAATTTGTAAATGGTGGGGACTCATCTCCATCACACGTGGTATTACATTAGGTCAATCTGGACCATCCAAATTGTGATCCCTATCATGGATAGATGATATATCATATCTCCATTATTACACCCATCGGACAATCCTAACCATCTGATTTTGGGCAGGAAATTGTACAGCTGGAGAGTTTTTATGGGTTTTAAATGTTATCGGACTCGCAACATATAAACCCCTTATAAAAAATTTCAGCATTTGATTCTCTCAATCCACTCATCCATTTTAGGAAATATTTTAGGGTTTTGATCAACCAGATCAAAGTTTCCTACAGTTAGAATTTCACAGCCATTGGACCCCGAACAATGGAGAAACCAGAATTCCCCCATTTCATGTCCACGCGGCTATGGGCCTTTAGATTTGCGATTTCTGCTTGATTTGGAAGAGAATAAATGTACTTTTACAACTATTAACCTCAATTAGTTATATTTATTTTAGTTTTATTGATAAAATGATTGGTCTAGGTTATATTTTGTCATTTATTTTTATCTTTTTAGGTTGCCATTTTGACTTTTTTCTTTCCATTTTTCCCTCCTTGGTTGTTGTTTTTCCTTTTTCTTTTTACCCTCTTGGGATGCCAGTTTTGTAGAATAAGCTTGTTTGACAAACATTTGTTGTGTACAACCACTATTTTAGTCTTTTGGATGGAAATGGCCCACCTGTAGACCTATTTTGCATGGAAATGGCCCCACTATAGATCTGTTTTGCATGGAAAATTGGAAATGGCTCAGCTGCTTTAGTGCAACGACTGTTTTAGGACCGAGATCTTGTTACGTTCTGTGTTCATTGCCTACCTATTTACACGTTTATTCTATTTTTCTACTATTTTAATTTTTTTTAAGGACCGAGATCTTGTTACTACAAGCTATAGAGGGCCGAACGCTACACGCTATTTAAAACATTGGTCGTCTGTGTGTTTCCTTTTTTCATCAGTGACACGTTTTAATGTGTTTATAAAACTCTATAGAGCCCACCATGGTTTATGTACGAAAACAACACTCCATTCATCATTTGCTCCATCTCATGTTACGATGTGAGCCAAAATATCATGCCAATCCAAAACTCAATTAAATCACACCATAAGAAACTGTAGGAATGGAGATTGGAGATGCCCTCCATTGAAACCTTCCTAGTGTCAACAGTGATGTTTGTATGCCATTAAACATGTTCATAAGGTGATTCGCACTAGGATGAAGGTAAAAACCAAATATCAGCCTGATCCAAAACTTCGGTGGGCCCCAAGAAGTTTTCATTAGTATATGTAATGCGGGGGCATTTTCAAATCGGGCTCAAGTGGGGTGGCCTGTGAGATGCAGAGGCACACTCGGGGTGGGTGGCCCGCATAACCCATGGATTTGGGGCCCACGAGGGGGTGGAACCCGTGGATTTAAGGCCCGTGTGAGGCGGAGCCCATGGATTTGGGGCCCACTAGGGGGTGGAACCCATGGATTTACGGCCCACGAGGAGGGTTTGGCCGAGAACCTAACCCATGAATTTGGGGTCTGGGCTAGAGATAAAGGGATTAATTTGTCATGCTCTATTGGTTCGAGCTTTTAGAGCAAGTGGCTAATTGTCCTGCATCAAATTGGTATTAGAGCGGGAAGTCTCCTGTTCGAGACTCCTCACCGGGGGTGATTAATGCGAGGGCATTCACACCGGTCTCAAGTGGGGTGGCCTGTGGGATGCAGGGGCACACTCGGAGTAGGTGGCCTGCATAACCCATGGATTTGGGGCACGTGTGAGGCGGGTGACTCGTGTGAGGCAGAGCTCATGGATTTGGAGCCCACGAGGAGGGTTCGGCCGAGAACCTAACCCATGGATTTGGGGTCTAGGCTATGAGATAAAGGGATTAATTTGCCATGCTCTATCAGTTCGAGCTTTTGGAGCAAGTGACTAATTGTCCTGCATCAAATTGGTATCAGAGCGGGAGATCTCATGTTTGAGTCTCCTCACCAGAGGTGATTAATGCAGGGGCATTTTCACACCGGGCTCAAGTGGGCTGGCCTGTGTGATGCGAGGGCACACTCGGGGTGGGTGGCCCGCATAACCCATGGATTTGGGGCCCGTGTGAGGCGGAGCCCATGGATTTAGGGTCTGGGCTATAGGATAAATGGATTAATTTGCCATGCTCTATCAATTCGAGCTTTTAGAGCAAGTGGTTAATTGTCCTACATCAATATGTCCCCATCCCCACCCCCACCCCCACTCCCACTCCCACTTTTACCTGTGGTGTGGCACACTTGAGATTCATATTGTCATGATTTTGGTCTCATGTGCTAACATGAGCTAGCACAAATGATGGACAAAGTGGATGTCACGTGCACATCAAGGTGGCGGCCCCCACAGAGCTTTTCGTTGCATCAGCTCCCTAAAACAACTCTGCAGGAAATTAGCATCCATACAAATTGCCCTGGTTTAAAATTCATATACTTCTAGAATATGCCGAAGAAAAAATGTGAGCCAATCAATAAAAAAAATGCTGGTTAGGTCATATGCTTGGAATTATGTAGCATGCACGGTCCTTTCGCAGGTATTTTTCTAATTTTTTGGGTGATAATCTATTGAAGTGTGGAAAGAAGGGGTGTCATATGCTCCAACAGGGATGATGCCCTTTACTTCTTTAGAGAGAGATTTTGCAGTGAAAACTTCTCAAAGGTCATCATTTCAAATGGCCTTATCTGAAACTTCCGTAATGGGCAAAAATGTGTTCGGCGGCTTACTTTGATGAGCCAAGAAGTCATCAACAGCAGGAAGCGAAAGGCCATCCCCATGCTTACAGGCCCAATTTGGATGACCACGGCAGCCCCAATGGAATCAGCTTAAGACGTAGGAATCTATCCCAGTACTGTCTGCTCTCTCTCTCTCTCTCTCTCTCTCTCTCTCTCTCTCTCAAATGCTTGATGCAGTATCTGATGATGATGTATGATGTCTAAATATTCTAGATGCAGTGTCTTATTACATGTCTTTTGTTGTTGTTGCCACTAACTAGGCTACAGATGATGCAATCCATGCTACTATTCTACAGTAGTTCACCCGTCTATAAAATACGTACTTTCAGAAATGGTGATCTGTGCATGTCTACGCCTAAGACTGTTGCTTGATGTTAGGATGGAGTGCTAAAACTTCATTATGTATGGCTAGGATTTTATAGTAGACATCATGGTGCTCTCTTGCGTAAGACTGTTGCTTGATATTAGGATGGAGTGCGCATTGACGGAAGTGGTTTTCTTGTTATTCTTCATTCATTTTTCTTGGACATTCTGTTAAGCTTTCTCTTTGCATGAGCTCTTGCAGAAATCATTGGTTACATGAGTTTGCTAAGGCTACACATACCCATGCACATCACATGTGCTGACATGACACTACTTGGGGGACAACCAAATTATGCATCAGGTGGACCTAACATGTAGATTTCCTGGCCCGACATCCAGACGGTTCTCATCAAGGGGTCCAAAAATGTACATTGCAGGTGGACTGTCAGCAGTTTCCAAAAATCATCCACTGTTTCCACATGTTTGGCCTTCCTGATGAGTGGACCAGCCTGATTTTTTGGCTAGGTCTTCAACATGTGTGCTTGCCTGAAGCACATTTTAGATATTGTACATGTCAGGTTGGCCATGTAATCATATAGAGGTGTGTGTGAGAAGTGCATCTGGGTGTAAACTCTTGATTGTATGTGTTTAATTGTTGGCAAACGACCCTCTCCTTTTTCAGTGGAATGCTTGTCCAAGATCCCTCCAAGGGTAACCAGGATGTGGATGCAATATTCGATCAAGCTAGGCAGTTGGGAGCCTCAGAAGGACCTCTCGATCATCTCCGTCCATCTTCAAGCTCGAGAAGTTTTACTGGTACTGGGAGACTACTCTCAGGGGAAACTGTACCATCTTCTCCTCAGCAGCCTGAGGCTGTCATGCACAATATCATTTTTTGGCGCAATGGGTTCACTGTGAATGATGGTCCATTGAGGAGGTTGGATGATCCCGAGAATGCATCCTTCTTGGAGGTACTATCTAATTAGAGCTTGTGCTGGTGCTGGATGATATTTTTCTGATCATCGTGCTTCTCATTCATTTATGCAATAAAATCTGCTATGAAATATGTGATCAATGACCTGAGGATGTGTATAATGTTCAGATTTCTCGAATCTATATTGAGGGGGTCCAAACCATTGATCTTATGGTTCCACTGGATTGACAATACCCCAAATTGCTTCCAAACCAATCGCCTATGAGGTCTTCCCTCTTACAAATATTTTGGCCCACTGCCTAAGAAATGATTCTATCCTTGGCCCTAAGGAAAACTGTCTCACAAGATTTAAGCAATTAACGAAAGTGCGTCTATTTTGTTCTTTCCACGGCTGCTGCATAATTCTATGATGTATGTATCAAATTCTATGATTCAGTCTTATAGGAAAAGATTCGTGACCTAGCTTATAATCCCCTTCAGCGAAAGTCGCCGCATCAACTCACATCTAAGGATGAGTCAGGTCTCTGTCGTAGCCATTGTTAGAAACCTCTGAATTAGATGTAGCTCCCAAAGGTGTTGGATGTATTGTTATCTCATGGGTTTTAATGATATTTCACACATTTATCTAATATGACTGTCAAAAGAACATCCTCACATCGGCTCAAATCTAAAGGATAGGTCAGGGATCTGTCGTAGCCATTTTGAGAAACCTCTGAATTAGATATTGCTCCCAGATGTGTTGGATGTATTGTTGTCTCATGGGTTTTAATGATTTTTAATTTGTTAGAGAATAATGAGAAATTTACTGGAACGCCACAGCAAAAGCTGCAGTGGAGAGAAAAAGACTGCCTGAAAACAGACAAAAAAGCAACTACACCCCAAACATGCTGTTCATGCCACCATTAGCCAGAGCCTTTAATCAGGGTTTTATCCAATTGATGGTTGTCAAAAGAACGTCCTGAATTATGGTAGACCAAAATACACATTCTCAGTTTTACTCAAACAACTGGTGAATTGTTTTATTGCAGGACCAAAACGTTCTTCGAGGAGGAATTGTAGGATACTTGACCTGAGGCTTTGCACAGTATGTGGATTTTCAGATCAGATAAGTTGGGTCCATGGTTCAGAAATCTAGACTGCTGTTTGGTCGTCATCAGTTTGAATGGACTATCCTGCAAAATCATCCTTGATATGACAATTCTAAAGCTTTGGTTTGTAGCCTACAAATGGATGGTTACGAAGAAAAGTACAGTGACAGTCCACATTCAACCGGAAAAAAAAAAAAAAAATTTTAAAAATAATAAAAAGAAGAAGAAGAAGAAAAAAGAGGGTGAAATAGTGGCAGCTAGGATCTTCCAGCCCGTGAGAGCTTTGGCACGTGGCTCAGCCAAGCTGGTATGCAACAGGTCAGTGGTCTAGATTACTGAACAATGAGCTCCACTTGTCAGAGCTGAAAACCCGAGTAAACTATGCAGAGTGTTGGGTTGAAGATCCTATATACTTCTTTTTGAGACCATTTGGAATACTCCCAATTTAATGAATTGACTGAGATATTGGAGTCACATGACCAATTCTTTGCTCACACCAGCTCTGGTCTGGGTGCAGTTTTTCTACTTCCTATCAGATTTGAACATATGATTAATACTCTCTAAGCAGTGACTGAACGTTATCAAAATATTAATGAATATTGTGGATGGGCATGCACATTATCAGTCTGCTCATCACTTAATTCTGCATGAGGAACTATAGGATGCTGATGCATCAGGATGTGATGTGAATGTTCTAAGATGGCCAGTGCATACTAGTGGCGCCCATGGTTCAGTGATCCAAGCCATTGATCAATTGGGCCCGACTATGGCTGGTGGATGCCCCAAACATCCTTCCAGATTGGACAACCTTTACCATCTATTCCATTGTTTTCGCATCCTCTCTGGAACCTTGCCATATTCTTTTACCTGTCCTTTGGTTGGCTGGCGGTCGAAGGGTTGAATCTTCCGATCTGGGAGATTCCTGTGGCATCTCCATACATGTTGGAGCCAAATCTGATCAACATTTGTCTTGACGAACCCTGGCCCCACTTGTACACGTTATTGCATCAAGATACCACGTATGCTTTGGTGCATCAGGATTCTACAGTTCCTCCTTTCTACACCTAGATTTAGTATCTGCTCCAAGACAGACCTCTGTGATGCATGATCTTGTTGGGTAGAATATTCTAGTAATTATGATGATCTCCCATCATTCAAAATGTTCATTACATATGTTACCGAATGCTTTTCATCATTCAGAGCATCAAGAAGTCTGAGTGTCCAAAAGAGCTCGAGCCAGCTGATAGGAGGACAGCGGTCCACGTTAATCTTATAAGGAGGGACGAAAACTGCCCGGTGTGTCTTTGTTTCACACCTCTACTCGTTTGTGCTCTTCACCCAATATCCCACCCGTCGTCCTTCTCTGAGATCTCCTCCGGTTTTTTGTTTTGCAGGAACCAGAGAGTCGCCATGTTCCATTTCAAGGTGTGGGAAGAACTTTAGGTAGTGGGTCTACCACTGCTCCGATGGTCCCCGAGCCAACTGTTGCTACTACCGCCACCGGTCGTGTGTCGATCCCATTTGTAGATCGTTCACTGCCATCAACCTCGATCCAGCTGAGGTTGGGGGACGGCACACGTATGGTTGCACATTTCAACTACCACCATACGGTAGGTGACATCCGTGCATATATTGATGCATCAAGGCCTGGCGGGTCAAGAACATATCAGCTACAGACTGTTGGGTTCCCACCTAAGCAACTTACTGACATCACCCAGACAATAGAGCAAGCAGGCCTCGCAAATTCAGTTGTAATCCAGAAACTCTAGCAAACATCTTTGAAAAGGGTAAGGTCATCTCCTTCAAAACTCAGTTGCTTTCATAGAATGAAAACGATCTAGAACATGGCGAATGATGGTATGTGGAATTCTTACAAATCTTGTATACTTTTTTTCCCCTTCGAAGCCACAGACATTACATCTTCAGATTTTCCAAGAAATGTTTTTGTCATTTTATTTTCAACCCTTCTTCTGTGATGAATTGTTGTTGGAACTGTACATTGTTGCCGAGGGAATTGCAGGGTCCTGTGATGAACAGTTTGTTTAAGGAATCCTGTACATGCGGGTCTGTGATCCAAACCATTGATCTGATGGGGCTTGAGTGGATGGGGAAATCTTGCAGATTTGAAGATCCAAGCCTTCAATATGGTCATCTACAACTTGACAGGAGGGAGAAAAAAGTACTACTGCTGCTTTCGTTGAACAGGCAAAGTGCCAAATGTCTAAAGAATATACAGGTCTGGGAGATATTTGAGTAATCCCCAACCCATGTGGAGTCCTTTCGATCAGTGGTTTGGATCACTGAAACATTGGCCTAACTTGTGGAATAGTGCGGAATTTGGGACTTGCACAAAATAAAAACTTTCCAATCTTTTGCTTGGGAGTTAGGATGGAGCCCCAAGATCACTGGTGAGGGAATACAATATAGTACTTTATTGATGTTTGATCAGGGATCGGCTATAGCCAAAAATTGCTCCAGTTGGGTGGTACCCACCATCTTGTCGCTGGCTTCTGGATGGATGGGTGCGATCTTATTAACCATTTTAGATGGATGGCTAACCATTTTAGATGAATGGCTTCCAAGATTGGCTGGAGTGGATTTTGGCTGTCACGGATCCGTGATGGATTGCTCTGTTCCCATTTGAATTCGAGTGACGGATACAGCTGTAGTCGACTAATTGGGTCCCCTGCAGCCTCTTCTTCTTTTATACCCCTCTTATATTCAGATATTTTACTGTGATTACTACGCATGGACGTTTGAGGACATGCGAAGTGGGCTACAATGGCCGGTTTAGATGGCATACAGAGATTAGGGCCATTGGTTCATTGAACCTACCCATGTGTATGGGTAGAGCTGGACAGAAACCGTCCTGATCCTAAATGAACCGAAGGCCTGGATTAGTGCAATTCGAGTCGGATCAATTAACCTGATCCGAAATGAACCGAGGGCCTGAATTAGTGCGGTTCAAGTAATATTAATTAGATCTGATCATACATTAGATCGAGTTCGGATTGTGGTCAATCCAGACCGATCCAATCCAAATGAATCCAATCCGCCCCTATATGCACAATGTTCATTCAACATTGTTTCTTGTAATGTTGTCCCCTTGAGATTGGGATATATCTCATTTTTTGTTTAATACCGTAAAATGATCTAGAAAAATAGATGGACGGCATGGATGAAATAAATACATCATGATGGGTTCCACAGAGCACCGACCACCAGGGGAGTATCCAATCTGTCCTCTCACCTCAGCTCGTGGCTCGATGTGCATCGAGCACCTAGCTATGCCAGACTGCCATGGCATCGTGTTACGTGAAGGAAAAGGTTCTGTGCGTTGAGCTAGTGGGAACTTCCCACCAGTTCGAGCTGTGGGCCCCACCGTGGTGCGTGTCTAACATTGAAACCGTGTATTTGATGGGTCCCTTTAGATTATGGGATATCCCAAAAATCAGCCGTATATGGAACTCAGGTGGGCCATACCATCTAAAACCATGTGAAGACATTCCTATAACATATAAAAGCGTTTGGTGGGGCCATCTAAAAATTGGATGCATCTGTAACTTGGTATGACCCCTCATCCAAGTGGGACACACATCATGGATGGACTGGATTTGTGAACCACACCTCGGTGGGCCCAAAAATGATTACGAATGTTTTAATGGGAGGGTAACCCCTAACCCTATCTACTTTTGTATGTGAAGCCCACTGGCAGTGACGTCGGCAAGTTCTGTGGGTCCTATCATGAAGTATGTGTTATATCCGAACCGTCCATCCATTTGGCGAGCTCGTCTTAAGGCTTTAGCCGAAAAATAAGACAAATCTAAAGATCAAGTGGACCACACTGTAAAAATAATAATAATAATAATAATAATAGAAGACTCGATCGAAACTGTACCCAACCCGATCCGAATCGGTTTTCAGTTTTCTTAACTGAGGCGGACTCTGTTCAGGTCAGGCCAGCAGTGCAACGGATCGGATCGAATCAGTTTTCTTAACCGAGGCGAACTCTCTTCAGGTCAGGCCCTAGCAGTGCAACGGATCGGATCAAGTCAGAGGACCCGGACCTGGACTCGGTCCCGGATCAGATCGAGTTCGAGTCATTGTATTGAAAGTTTCAGACCGAGTCAGTCTGACTCGACTCGATGCCCACCTCCATGTGTGGGCCACGACCCAAAAGCAACGTAATCCCTCCATGAAAGAAAGGGATGGGTAGATTGGTTTGTTGGGCTATATAGCCAGGAAGCAATGCGAACTACAACAGCTAGTCAATCAGTGACCTGCAGAACGGATGGTTAAATCTTAAATGAACCAGAGGCCACATTGAAAAGGAATGGATGGTCAGGATTGTCAGCCCACACCACCACCATTCACATTTGCTGCATTTGAGACAGAGACAGCACTTACAGCTGGACCCAAAACATCCCAAAAAACAGTTTGGGCCGACAAGGAAGAACTATTGCAAATGAAATTACTGAAATATAAGTTCTTTAACGGGGAAGCTCGTGACTGAAAACAAATTACTTAACAGGGAGGTAGGTAGTGATGGTTACACAGAAAATGTACACGTGGCATTCAAAATTAAACCTTCGCATCAATGGGCCCAACTTTGGATGGTTCATAAACCAACAATGATGCTGAACCAATGTGCTAACTTTGGCAGAAATATGTTAAGGATGCGATTGTATGAACCATAACTGGCGGTGAAAACAGACCGTGTCACCTAAAAAAACCAGTCCGTTACGAGGACTGTGTCTTGCATTAAAAAATAAAATAAAGCAACTCAAAACACTCAAACCACTAGGCTGACAAAGCAGATTAGCTGTAGATGATTCCTCTGCATTTTACTTGTTTTAAACGGCAGATTTCCAGGCCAAAACGGGTTGCTGACCAGACCTAACCGGTTGGACCAAACAACCCACACACGAGAGAGAGAGAGAGAGAGAGAGCGAGAGAGAGAGACCTTGGCCTAGTGTAGGTCTTAGAACGTTGGTACATGCCCATAAATCTCCTACAGAGAATTTCACATAACAACAAACATGCAATGAACCAACAATGGTGGGAGCCGTCCTACATTTGCCTTGTTCTCAAAATGTTACTCTCACTGAGATAAAATTTACCAAAATAACCCCACGCCGCATTCACTTGTGGGACTGGTTTGTTTCCTGCAGCCACCTGAGGAATCATTTATGAGGCAAAAATGCCATTTGGCCTAGTAACTGTCAATTTTTGCCAAATTTGAATTATTCCCTCTCGTAAGGTTAATACTGGCATTTAGGCAAAAGACGGGGCCATTTTTATTTACCCTTCAATATCTCAAATATCCACGTCACCACCTGAGCTGACAGAGTCATTGTCACTGGCTTCGCTGTCACTACTGTCACTACTGCTGCTTGAACTCCCGCTGCCACTCCCACTGCTCCCGCTTGAACTGGAAGTCTGCCCATCCCTTCCCTCCGCATTCACCTGGGCTCGCAGGGCTTCTGCGGCATTTAGGCCCTTGTCCGCCTCATCATCACTGACATCCACATCGGCAATCTCATCATCCATGTCATTCAGATTTGGTATGTTGATATCAAATCCAGTGTTTGCTTCCTGCACAGCAGTACTGGTTTTGTCAGGGGTTCCTCCATCTTCATCATCGACTATTTCTAGGTTTTCCTCCAGTTCATAATTCTTCTGATCCGGAGATATAGGTGCTGGATTTGGTGGAACCGATAGATAATCAGTGCTCCTGGTAGTAGGTTTTGGACCTGCGAAAATAAACCAGAAGCTGAATGGAATGAAATGGACTGACAAATAAAGAATCACACTCTGAAAACATATGGATAACTGCAAACAAATATGCAGCACGTGTGCAGACATCTGGTCCATGCACCAGGTGGCCCTAGTGTGCAGATGGCCTGGCCTACAGATCAGGCCAGTCAACGAATTAGAACCCCATGCACAAATACAGGGGACCGTTTACAAAGATTCCCAGCAGCCCACATTCAACAGTGACATGTGACCCGCTTGACCTGCCTCTTATGTTTGGGCCAATCCACACTGTGGCCCACCTGATGCACGGATAGAATTTTCCATGCACATGGGAAATGGTCCTTGTGGGCATAACGAAACTCAAATTGTCAAGGTTCACCTGTGCATCTACAAGTTCCTCATGGCCAACATACATAGTGTGAAGGTCTTTCGGAAATGCATTGCAAAGATTCAGCTTATATAGCTTCCCTAGTCCAAATTGAACTGTGTATAAGACAAACATTGATAGGATGGTGTGAAATGTGCATGGCACTCGTACTTGGTGAGTGTTTTAAGTGGCAGACATAGGTCATTGGAAGAACACACTGTTTGAAGCGTCCGAATGTCATAAACAAACTTCTTTTTCATTTCCAACAAGACATTTGCACAAGAGAGAAAGGGGTCGTTTGGCAGCCTGGAATTTGGGAATTGCTCGATTTCAGGAACCGAATTCTCTATATATTAGATTCTGCCCATTATGTTTGTGATGGCTGGGCTGGAATTGGTAACTCTGGGAGTTGCAAAGCACTCTCTGCCTAAGAATTCAAAAATGGGCATGTTGCCGGAGCTGAATTCCAACTGGAATTCCATTCTCAGACGTTTAAGTCCCCCAAATACAGGAATTAGCCAAAGAATTGGATTCCAAAATGCAAAGGAAGCCTCTCTGAGTGTCTAAAGGGAATATTGGAATTGGTTGAGAAGGGAGAGAACCTCTCTCAATCCACATCACTTTCTAAATTCTTGTATCTATCACATCAACTGGGGGGGTGTATGTGTGTGTGTAAAAATAAAATAAAATAAAAAAATAAAAATTGCTCCCCCTGATCTTTTTATAGTTATTTTGGGGTGAGGCTATTCTTGTTGTGGATTCTATTTCACTGCCCTTTTTCAGTTTTCACTCTAAATGAGTTCTTTTCATCTCATATTCAAGCAGAAGTTGTAAACATAAAGCAGAAAAAAAAGGTGAGTTTTTCGTTTTTCAAGTCACCACTTTCCTGCTACAACTGGTCTACAAGTGATGTAATTTATTGCCATTAATCCACAAGATATTCCAATAAAGAAGCAGGAGTTCTATGAAATCATTGAAATGTCACCTGAAAATGTCAAGTTAGCATAGCAACACCAGCATTAAATGGACAAGGAAGAACAATTAATTAAGAAAATTGAGATCAGCAAAGGAACCTTTTGATATGTGTATTTTATTATGCAATGATGGTAGGTTACTAGTATACATGCAAGACATGAATCCAGTCCTAACTAAATCACTTTGTTTCTCTAACATGTAATTTCTATCGGATTTATAGCAAGAACATGCTACAAAGCGATCACCTGTAGGCAGCTTCAGCAACTAACCTCCAAAGCTCTTCAAGCTTCCTGTGGTTGTTGATCATCGTAACGAAACATCGATGCAATAATCTATTATAAAAAATTTCCTATCATTATTAATCATTGTGATGAAACATTGATGCAAGGATCTGTTATATAAAATTCACTGGCAATGAAGTCATCCCATTATGGCTGCAACTAGTGAAATGTTTCAAGTCCCATCATGCGTCAATGCAAGAGAGGATAGAAGGTTGCAAAACTTGTGAGGATGAAATTGCAGCACTTTTATGAGTTTTTCTAGGTAGTCTACAGCCACTTTGTGGGGATCATACCAAAATCATTGAATAATTTCCTAACTAGTTATATACATAGGAAAGGAGTAAAAGAGATCAGGACCAACACCCTAATGCAATAAATAGAAACATAGAAACCAAAGACCATGGTGCCTTGTTCAAAATATCTCAATCAATTTGTCCTAGTTGTACATTACCGGTTTTACAAGGGCATTTTAGTCATAGCAAATTCTATTGTTGGCTTCATTTAATCATGTCAAATTCTTTTTATAAGTCATTTGCATTATATTTTCTTGACAGCTTAAGTAAATAAAGAAAAAAAGAAGTCATTCATCTTCCTCAACTCTCTTTTTCAGACTAAAACCAAGCAGAAGCTGGTAAATTGACAGTTTGCATATGAAAAGAAAACACTATGCCACACAGTATCTCAAACAATCATCGATCGACAATTGTTTACGAACCAGATTCATGGATTCCAAAAGCAAACAAAAATTCGGCATTGGTCCAAACTTACAGGCACTGAATGCACCATTGGTTTATTCAACGGCTGTGATTTTGCCACCTTTCCAAGTGGAGGTGAACGAGACTCAACTGTTGGCCCAACTGAAGTGGCGGCAGCTGCAACTGCTGCAGAGGCAGACTCACCGGGCAGCCGAACATGCCTCAACCGCTTCATGGCCCGATGCAACCGCTCCAACCGGAAGGTCTCACCATCGAAGAACAAGACCCCATCATTGTCCTTGTAGTCTTCGGTGCTACCTTCAAAGGTAACTTTAGGTTTTCCAGGTTGATTATTGGGGAATTCTACTGTAACCCTATTTTCCTTGTTCTTGTGAAGAGAACCAGCTTGGTTCTTATCGATTGATGCCGGTTTAAATTCATCTACAAGTTGATAAAATAGAATAAAATAAAGTGAGATTATAATAACAACATGCTGACGTAAATTTCTAAAAATAGAATGTAACAAACATGAAGAGGAATTATCATGATGAGCAGTATAGCAAAGTTGAGAAAAACATAAGGGCGTGGTTGGATACGTGGATTCCGTTTGGATTCTTTGGATAACTTAAAGATAACCAGTGATCATTTCCACAGCCAATGTAGAAAAAAGGATTCCAATAATGAGGTGCCTGCTTGGATGGCAAGTGAAATCCTCAAATTCATTAGACAATTGTCATCCTGTTTCTTGTGCTAGAAAATTCTAACCCTGGATAGGAGTAATGATTATTGTGTGGAATCCAGGCATCCAAATAGCCCAACTGTCTTGTTAATGAAAAATAATTTCCATTTTCACATGGATTCAATTCCATGCATCCAAACATCCTAAGAGGAGTGTTTTGATACTTTGGCAGCCAGCAGGTATGACGCTTGATACACATGCACCTAAAAATCACACACATGGTCTACATAAAATCATCATCATCATCTAAGCCTTATCCAACTACTTGGGATCGGGTACACCAATCATGTTTTGCTATGAGGATTCATGACAGCAGTTGTGGCAGAGCCGCAGAAGTTCAATACCGGCTGCCAACCCAATGCTGCCCTTGTAAGAAGAGAAAAAAAATAATGGAACAAAGTACAAAGAATCTTCTATATACAAAATCAAGATATATAAAACTATTACAAATCACGCCTACAAATTACACTTATAACACACACCTACAAGACCTACAACTATAGCACCGACAATTACAAGTCAATTTCATCACACTAGCACTTCACATAGACTACTCACATTGTCTTATACTTTCACTTGCCTTTCACATGCACCCACTCCCATTTATAGCTTCCTTATGATATGTCTGTTAAAACCATGAGGTGATAAAAACTCCATATTGACTAATCTATGCAATAAGCAAAGTCGGTGAAAAATAAATGGTATGAAGTTATCATACGTGATTACACTCTTATCATGGTATTTACCAAAGTTGGTTATTTAAAGTCGGTATTGTCTTTACTATACTCTCCCTCAACATTGTTTTTTTTTTTTTTTTGAATCTCTTAATCATGCCAATTGCTTCTTGATTTTTGTGAAAGTTATGGAGTTGAGTCCTTTCATAAATATATCAGCAACTTGGTCTTTTGTTCTAATCAATGATAGTGTTATAACTTATATCTTCTTGTAAAACATTTTCTCGAACGTAGTGATAATGTATTTCAACATGTTTGGACCTTGCATGGAAGACATGATTCTCGGCTAATTTGATAGCCGATAAGTCATCAAAATAAAGTGACACTGGTTTCTCCACTGGCTGATGTGGGTCCTCCAGCAAGAGTGTCAACCAGGTGATTTCTTAAGCAACCATTGTTGCAGATCTATACTCTGCATCAATGATTGATACTGAAATTGTTGATTGTCTCTTACAAGAAATTGTTGCCAAGCCAAGGCTAAAGAAATATCCGGTAGTGGATCAGCGAGTAGTGAGATCTCCAACAAAGTCAACATCACAATATCCAGTTAGCTCACACTTGCCCTCTTTGTATAAAAGGCCGTAGTGACTAGTGAGCAATGCCTTTGGTGTCCTTCGAACAACCTCCAAATGAAGTTTTCTTGGTTCTCGAATGAATAGGCTAACTACTCCAAATGCATATGAAATGTCGGGTCAGGTTAGTGTTTAAGTAGATCAAGCTCCCGACAAGCTATCTATACATTGTTGAATCCTTGAGAGTGTCTCCTTCATCCGCGCTTAGTCTCAAGTTTGTCTCCATTGATGTTGATATTGGCTTGCAGTTGGCCATAACAAACTTTTGAAGGTCTCTTGTATATTTTTGTGAAAACAAGAAAACACTTTCCTTGACTGGATGGATTTCGAGTCCTAGAAAATGTCGGAGTTCCCCGAGCTCCTTTATTTGAAATCACACTAATTGGTTTTCTTTTACTTAGATGATTTCGTCGGAATCATCCCCAATGATGACTAGATCATCAACGTAGATGAGAATGATGGATAACTTGCCATTTCTAGCTTTTATAAATAAGCTAAAGTCTGCAAGTGAAACTGAATATCTATTCGAGCAAGAATTTAACGCTCTTGCTATACCATGCTCTTGGTGATTGCTTCAGTTCGTAGAGGGCCTTTCGTATTTTTCAAATGTAATCTGGTTTGATTTGGCTACTCCATCTAGATATCCCAATTAACCTCTCCATGAAGAAAGGCATTCTTCACATCCATTCTATAGCCTCCATGACTCGCTTGCAGCCAAGGCTAACAACACATGTATTGTCATTATTTTTGCTACAGGATTGAAGGTTTCGTCATAATTGATCATCTACTATTGTGAGAATTCTCTGACAACCAGTCTGGCTTTGTACATTTCGATTGATCCATTAACATGAGTCATCAGTTTATACACCCATTTACATGAAATGGGTTTTACTCATGTTGGCTTGGGAACTAAATTCTATGTCTGATTTGTTATTAATGTTGACATCTCTTCATCTATAACTTTCTGCCGCTATTTGCTTTGTCGTGCTTCTTCATATGATGTTAGTATTGTAAAGACAATACTGACTTTGAATGTTGATAAATAAAAAAAATAAAAAAGTCAATGTTGAGTGGGAGTATTGTAAAGACAAAATCGATTTTAGGTAACCGACTTTGCCAAATATCATGGTAAGAGTGTTAACCATATGGGATAACTTCATAACATTCCTTTTTCACTGACTTTGCTTATGGCACGGATTAGTGAACATGGAGTTTTTGTCTCCCAATAGTTTTAATCAACATAGCATGAGGAAGCTATGAATAGATGTTGGTGCATGTGAAAGAACAAGTGAAGTGTGAAAGAAGTGTGGGACGATGTGAGTAGTTTATGTGAAGTGGTAGTGTGATGAAGTATTCTTGTAATTGTAGGTGCTATAGTTGTGAGTTTTGTAGGTGCTATAATTGTAAGTCTTGTAGGTGTGAATTTGTAAGTTGTCAGTGCAATCTGTAGTTGTGATTTGCAGAGTTACAAGTCTTGTGTATTTTATTTGATATACATAGAGTCTTGTACTTTGTTCTCTTTCTCTTCTTACAACCCTCCTCTATCCAACCTTTGGAATGGTAATGCGAGCGCAATGTCAAAGTCCGGAAAATCAGATTGGTTGAACAATCCAAAGCTCTGATTGGTGGACGCTTGTTTCTTGAATCAGCACCATTGGATATTTTCCTTTTTAACCATCCAATAAATATCCACCAAAATGATAATTAATAACCGAATAGTCGTAATTTTTGGTTCATGATACATCTAAACTGGTGCCCATAATCTGGACAGTTTAATTTAAATTACTTCTCCACCAATAAAGGAACACATGAATGAGATCTAGGCTTTCCATGAGATGAGCATGTTATTTAGTCATCTGGCCCAAAAATCAAGCCAGGTAACCCTTCAAGTTGTTAAGAGTGTACAAAACAAATGAAGCCCCTCTTAGGATTGAATTGGCCCGACTTTTGGGGCAGATAATCAGCACAGTGTGGACCAAGTCATAGAAAGTTCAATCATGCACACAGGTGCTATATTGGCACATGTGCTGGTGTATAGATGAGCAGGGCCACTACAAACTCATGTGAGCATAGCTAACCTCATAACTTGAAACCCTAGAAAGACAGAACATTTGGATTTGAATTTGCTTTGCCTCTATCATGACTCAGGATCCAACATGCGCCACCAACCACTTGGGCCCCATATGCTGAGATAGTGCAATGATTTGAACTGTCCATATCGTGCTTCGGTGATGATCCTAACCTTTGATTTTTGTAGTTGAATACGAGCCATTGAAATTTGTCTTTTCATTGCTCTAAATTCATTTACAGATAGTGATGGTCACACAATAATCCTTTCGGCGGTAAGTTCCTTAGGTTGGCATGACGGTTCCAATCATCAGACCACTCAGCATATGGGCCCCAGTGGGTGACGACAGATGCTGGATTCTGTGTTGCTACAGAAGGAAAACGAACTCAAATTCAAGAATCACAACACAAACCCTAGAACATGATTAAGAATTCAAATTCAAACCCTAGAAAGACGTAGCATTAATCGATGCCAGTTCTAAGCCACCAAAGAGAATGGAAAATTGGGGAAATTCAAGAGATGCGATTTGAAACCCTAAAGCATGATCAAGAACTGAAATTCAGGAAGAAAAAGAAAAAAGAATTTGAAATTTAAAAACCCTAGAAAAGAGATTGAGAAGAGACTTACATCTGAGAGTGAAGAATTTCGAAGAGGGAAGATGGTTTTGGGAATTGAAGGAGGAACCTAGGGTTAGGTTATACCATCTCTCCGCCTCAGGAGCTGCGCTGTCAGGCTCTCTGTTGCTGTTGTTATTCGCCATGAGAGAGAGAGAGAGAGAGGCTTTCCTTGAGAAATCATAGCTTCCTGAGGCGCCACTCCATGGATGGTGGACCCATTTTTCAGATGTTCTCGAATCTGGTCCGTTGCTTTTGCGGGCCCTTTTTGGATTGGAGATATGCTCCGAAAAGCTTCCCACGTTTGACGGGGAAAGGGTTCGGAATTTCTAGGACACCTGATGATGGGAAGCGCGGGCAACATCCCAGCTCCGTGGGGCCCACCGTGATTGTAAGTCTGACATCCACTCCGTCCATCACAAGTGGAGAGATGTCTTTTCAACGATCTGGATCAACTTAACTCCACTTGTACTGCGGGGTCCACTGGATGAACGATCTGTTCCACGGCTTCATGTACCAACTACCGGTTGGCAGTTTCTGCAAGTGGGGCATTTTCCTAACGATCCAAACCGTTGATACAAATGGTGCCACCTTGGATGGCCCAAAACACTCAATAGATCCCAAGAAATGAAAATTTGGCTTTCTTTCAATTGGTTGAATACGAAGCGTTGCTATATTTTCTTTCGCAACCATCTATCATTTCCTCGCCAACTCTACCATCTTTCCCGCCAAAATACCAGTTGTGTAGCAGTGTAGGTGATCAGCACCACAAAAAGGGTAAGCCCGCCCACGAAGATCATTCTTCCCACCGTTAAGATCATCGTTCTTGAAAACCAGGATGATCCGTTAAACTGGCCCCATCAATGATTTCAATGGTATGGCCCATCTGATGAGAGGACAGGTCTGGTTTTTGTCGTAGATGATATTTGTGGTGGAGCCTACGGTTTTCATCGTGCTGATGTCCTGCACAAGTGACACGTTGGCAGGAAAGAAGGTACAGCACGACAACTTGTGGTACCCTACCCTCTTTCCCACTCCCCAGCCATTTGCGTAGAGCCACTATCGCCTGACTCAGGAGATCGGATTAGGTGCCGCCCTGACCGTAGGGCCCACCTTGATGTATGTATTGTAAATCCACACCGTCCATCCATTTTCCCAGCTCATTTTAGGATATGAATCCAAAATTGAAGTAGCTCCAACTCTCTGGAGCACACCATAGAAAGCAGCGATGATTGAACACCCACCGTTGAAAACTTCCTTAGTGTTTTTATTGGTCAGGTGGGATTGAACGCCCACCATCCAAATCTCAGGTGGGCCCACTATAATGCTTATTTTCCATCCAAAATTTTGATAAACATAACACCAACCTGGATGAAGGAAAAAACAAAACAAAAATACAAATATCCACATGAGAATTGGATCTGCTTCATATGAATATACAATACATATATCAAGGTGGGCCTCACAGTCAGGGCCGCACCTAATCAGATCCCTTGACTCAGACAAATGACCAGCTATACTGACCCGTTTTCAAGTCCGATGCAACTTATCCGAGTCAACTTGGTACTGAGTCACCCCTCAATTGGTGAGTCAGACGACTTGGTGAGTTTCGACCTGTACTCGGGACCAAACAAGTCAGTCCAAGTGGCCTAGTCTTTAACCATGGGCAACACATTGGAAACAAACAGTAGACTTGTCTGGACCAACATGCAGTCGTGGCCCACCTACCAATCAGCCTGATTTTCAAAAGGTGAATTGTCTGGACCAACATGCACTCGTGGCCCACCTACCAATCAGCCTGATTTTCAAAAGGTGACCTTCCATGGTTTTTCTCCTATTTCATGGAGACACCGTTGTCCTACACACAAATCATGTTTGTCGGAAAGATGACATGGCAGACAACCGTCAATGCGTTTTACCTATGTTGTGATTGGCAATTACCATTGCGGATGACAAATCCCATCCCACAGGCAGTGATAGTTCACCATCAGACCTGTTTGGCCTCGGTGCCATCACGAGTGCGCTGGGGGTGCAATAACTGCATTTTGAAAACGATACTAACACGATTCTTGGAGTTGAATGTGAGCATTGCCCTATGAAGTAACATCCATAACATGGATGGTTCCAAAAAATCAGACCACATCAGCACGTGGGCTCCCAAAAGGCAACAGATGAGAAAGAGACTCATGCCGAATAACCTGAAAATGCAATATGTGATCAGGAATATAAGCTGGCATGGAGTTTGGATGCAATTTAGGCAAAGAAATACAAAAGATCCGCTGCTAATAAAAGCTTTAGAAAGATGAGGGATGTCCCAGCAAAAAGCATCACTAAAATTCTCAAATGAAATCAAACAAAAACAGAGGCCTGCCTCAAAGCCCACAGTCGGCACTAATGAACAGATCTGATAAAAATCCTGCATGATCATCCTTAAATCATCAACCTACAAATAGAAATTGGCGTCATTGCCCCACCAAAGGCTTTCTAATAACGGCCGATTCCCCAAACTCGGATAGAACCATCCGTGTAGCCAGTGAAGAGGGTGCTTCCATCCGAGCTCCAGCTCAAGCTTGTGCAGTACAACGTCTGCGTTATTAAAAATAAAAATAAAAATACATATACATCAACCAAGCTTTTTCTCATCCAACAAACACATGTAATTGGGTTATAGTAGAAAAAGACATGGAAATTAAACATATACAGCCAAGCCCTGCTACATATTTGGTATTAATTCCTAATTGGGGTGTGTACTAACATGCTTAAAAAAAAAAAAAACAAGATGAAGAAGAAGCAGCCCTGCTACATACAACGCAGGGAGTTGAATATCTCAACCAAAGTTGGGAATGAGAGAATTAGATCACTGCTTTCATATGTTTCTGCCTACTGTGGGCAGGTTGGATAAAGAGAATCCAAATGCTGAAATGGAAAACCCTCGTGAATCCTTGGGAAATGGACAACTGTGGAATCCAACAGTAATTCCATTATTTCGGTTGGACTTGTTTTCCATGAAAATGTTAAAAGGTTTATTGTCACAGCAAGAGCTGTCACTCATACTGTGATAATGGACATTTAACATTTTCTGAAGTGATTGATATCCACATTTTTTTCCTCAAATGAGGGGGAAAGTAGATTACCATGGAAACCAATTTCTTTTACATGGGTTCTGCCTTCCCAAGTGGCTGCTTAACATATATGGATTGTCAGTTCTTGCAAGATGAGACTAATCTGTCACCCATCTACTTCAGTTGTAGAGAGCAACCTAACTCTCAAAGGGGTCGTGTAAAGGACGACAGGTTTTTCAATATAAAAGCAGCCATATCCTAAATGAAGCTCCTGTACCATGCACTTCCCTAACAGAATCATCTCCTTGAAGCTCACACCTCGAAGGAAATACCCACCAACCCAAGGAATTTTATTAATCAGAAACACGAAAAAATTATAACCATCCATTAAGACAATGGATACACAATACCAACAAACTAACAAAAGCCAAGAAGCTCCTTCGTTAGCTAAAACATCTGCTAAGCAGCCTCCAAAAACCTGTCCAAGGATGACAAAGGCAATGCTTTGGGGCCTGTTTGGTAACAATAAAAAATGTGTTTGGATAGGCTGCTTTGGAAACCTCTGTTCCAGGACAAGCATCTCTGGACACATCTGTTTTGGACAGGCTATTCAGCTGTCTCGATTGCTGTTAGTTAAACACCATGTCATTGGGATGGATGGACAAGCAAATGCGACGCTTGTGCACATGAGCATGTTTGGCTGTGTAGATTATAGTGGCACATGTGGGGCACTTGAAAAAGTATGGTGGCACTGAGGTGAACATACACAGGGCACATTAGCACATGTAGGTGCTGTAAAGGTTGAATGCAACACAAGTGGTGAACTTGAAGATGGACAGTCGTACATGTGGCACATGCATACAATAACAGAGTGGTCTTGTGCCTACCACAATCAGAAGAAGATGTGAAAACACCTTTTTACAAAAGAAACTATCATCCTCACAGTCAAAAGTGAAGACATCCATGTGGTTGTCTTTCTTAAAATCCAACTATCCTTGGTGTGGACAAGCAAAGGATAGAGGCTCAACAGTCACATATCCTTGACTACCATGTCTAACATGCCACTCAGCTAGTTACCAAACATGACCTCAATCTCATCTACAATGACATCATGATTCTAAGGAATAACATCTTCCCGAAATCTGCAATTAGATTCCTCCAGTCTCCTCCCACCACACTAAGTTCCATGACAGAGTTACAATTGGGAGTTAGGCCAGTCCTAATAACCTCCAGATCAAAATTAGTTACAGTCATCTTTGATGATTATATTAGAGGATATAAGCTTTTATTTTGCACTGGATTGTTTTCAGACCACCTTTTTTTCTCTTTATAAAATTTCTTATTGCCAATAATAATAATAATAATAACTTATAAGCTTGATGACACCTTTGCAGACTCTCGCTAGAGCTGCCAACAGGTTGAGTAATCATCATCATCATCTAACCCTTATCTCAACTAATTGGGTCCTGTTCCGCCGCTCCACTCTATCAAGTGCCATAACATCAGTTAGACCATAGGTAATCAAGTCTTTCCTCACTACCTCCACCCATGTCCGTTTGGGTCTTCCCTTTGTCCTTTCAGAGCCTTCAACTTGCACCAACTCACTCCTAACTGGCACAGTTCTTGGTCTTTGTCACACATGACCAAACCACCTAATGTCTACTTCAAGTACCTTCACTCATCTTTTCACTTATTGGTGGTATTCCTAACTTCCCTCACATGCATTCATTTCTAATTCTATCCTTCCTCATCTTGCAACTCATCCATCTCAACATCCACATTTAAACTACACTCGTCCTATAAACATGGATGTTTTATAGCTATCCTATAAAATTTCCCTTCAGTTTGATTGGTACCCAACAATCACATAACAGTCCAAAGGCACATATATCCATTTCTTCCACCCAGCTTCAATTCTATGGGCAACATCCTTCTAAGTCACTCCTCTCATGAATTATCGTCAATCTAAACTAATTCTTGATCAGCAATCTTAATTAATTCCTCATTTCCACTCCTATTGTTACTAAAATTGTACTCCATATACTCTGTTTTAGTTAGACCATTTTAAATTGTTTAGATTCTAAAGAACCCCTCCATACATCTAGCTTTGTGTTTATGCCCTCCCTCATCTTTGCCAATCAAAACCATGTCAGCTGCAAACAACATACACCATAGAATATGTTCTTGCAAATCCCATGTTAACTCATCCATAACCAATGCAAAACAGTATAGGCTCAATGCCAACTCCTGCCTCCTGGTGCAAGCCTATAGTTATTGAGAACTCACTTATCTCTCCACTAGTGGTCCCCACATACATAATCGCTCCCTTATACACATCCTTAGTCATGTCATGTATCCTCTTGAAGCTCCTTTCTTTTCCAACACCCACTAGATTGGCTCTCTAGGGGCCCTATCCTATGCTTCTTTTTTTTTTAATTCAATGAAGACCATGTAGAAATCCTTCCTCCTCTCCTTATATTTCTCCATTAATTGATAGTGCCAATAGGTAAAGTATTCTCTTGAAGCTCCTTTCTTTTCCGACACCCACTAGATTGGCTCTCTAGGGGCCCTAACCTATGCTTTTTTTAATTCAATGAAGACCATGTAGAGATTCTTCCTCTTCTCCCTATATTTCTCCATCCATTGATAGTGCCAAATAGGTAACGTATTCTGGAACATGACTGGGCCTTGGGATCCTATGTTATATGTTCAAATGGGCTCAAGGCCCTACTATGAATGGTTAGTTCAAATCATTGAATGGATCCCACAATGAACAGATAATCCAAATCGTTGGCCCAAACTACGGGCAATGACGAAGAAGAAAAATATCTACTGGCTGGGTCCCACTACGATGGACACAGAAAAATCATTAAATGGACCCTATGCAATCCAGACCATTAGAACGGTCTGACATAGTAGGCCCAAACCCGGCCTGATTACTAAACAAGTCCAGAAAATGCACCCAGATCCGTTAAATCAGGTGGGGCAGCTCATACACCTACAGATCGGAGTATCTATTGACAGTCCTTTTCCTCACCGAGTGTTGATAAGGTATTTGAAGGTCTTCAAGTTTGATAGGAAAGTTCTTCAAGTTCAATTTGTAAAGGTTCGTTGATGATCTTCAATTACTTGCGGGAGAATTGTTCATAAGTTCTCTAAGAGTCTCCAAGTACCTTTTTTTTTCATAATGAGAGGCTTCATGTAAATGAGATGTTCTGTAATGGTAACGGTGGCTGTAATAGCCACCACCGTTACCTTTACGACACAGGTCGTAACGGCTGTTACAGCCCCCGTAACGGCCGTTACGGTCTCTTTTTTAATTGAAAAAAAAAAATCCTAAAAAATTTGTATTTGCCCCATAATGTTGATTAACAGGTATGGAAAACCTGTACCTGCCCCATAACAGACAATTATGAGGTTGTTATGGCCTTTATAGGGGATGTAAAGTGCCGTTAATGGCAATTACAAGTCATTTTTTTCCATACCAGCTGTTACGGCCATTACGACCCCATAACGTGTAACGGTTGCCACCGTTACCTTTACATAACGGCCTTTATGGCCTCGTAACAGCCTTTACGGCACACCATGTGTAAATCCTATTATGCAAGTGGTTGTGGAACCCTTGGCACTTTCCTCAAATGAAGGTTACAATCCTCCCATGCATGCCTACATGCAACCAGGATATCTAAGCCATGTATCAAGTGTGACTCACAGGGTATAAGATCTTGCGAAAAGTTCAAGGTCGGTAAACTATTAGGTAGGCCAAGGAGTTATTTGGTAAAAAAAATAAAAACATGCTAGTTCTTATAGTGTCCACTATTTTCTGTGAGGGATTTTACGAAAAAGAACCTCTGTATTATTTTAATTTGAGAAACATCCTCTAGTGTTGTAATTTATGAAAATGGTGCTCTTAGTTTCGGATGGGAGGGAAAATTCTGGATGTTGAAGCATGAAGTAGATGCTGTATAGGGGTCAATCTGCTAGACTGATTAGTGGCTTCAGGGTGGAAAACGCCGACTTCCAGATCTCTCTCATCTTCAGTTTGCCAACGACATGATCCTCTTTTGTGATGTAGGTATAGTGCAAGTGGACATATTGAGGAAAATTTTGAGGTGCTTTGAATTGGTGTCCAAATTAAAGGTTAACATTCTCAAGAGTGAATTATTGGGCATTCGTGCTTCTAAAGATTAGGGAGAGAGGTTGGTAGAGGTTTTCGAGTGTCGAGTACGGCTTCTTCCATCATCATATCTTGGGCTCCCTTTATGCATCGTCAAGCCTACAAAACACTTGTGGGCAAGGTAATTGAAAGGGTAAAAAAGAAATTTTCTAGGTGGAAGAGTCACCACCTCTCTTTAGGGGTAGGATTCGTTGATTAAAGCAACCATGTCGAAAATGCCGTTCTATTTTGTCTCTATTCAAGTGTCCGTCGTTTTTTGTTGGATAGGTTGGAGAGGTTCTGGTGAGATTTCCTATGGCAAGGAGCTGAGTTGAAGTAGAAATTTCATCTGTTAAGATGGGAAGTGTGCAAACCAGTTCAAGAATGGTGAGTAGGAATTAGAAATTTGGAGCAAATGAAACTTAGGTTGTTAGGAAAATGTCTTTGGAGGTTCGTGAAAAAAGATGAGGGGCTTTAGAAGAGGTGATTAGTAGCAAATATGGTGTCCAAGAAGGAAGTTAGTGGATGAAGGATTCGTCTTTATATAGGACTTCTAGGCTATGGAAGGCGGCTTGCAGATTGGTAAACAAGTTTGAGTGGGTCCATTTCTCATGCGAGATTCGGCATGCACTCTTCAGGTGGAGTTTCTGAGGTTAGCCAATCTAGTGCCGGAAGGGGATGTTGCCATTGATCAATGCTTCTCTATCTCTGGCAACACAGTAGTTTGGTCCCCTCATTATCGGAGGAATTTAACAAGATGTGGAAGCAGAGGATTTCATTCGACTCTTGGAGATGCTTCGCTAGTTCAAGATATCGTCAAGTGAGAGGGATTCAATGGTGTGGATGAAGGCGAGGTCGAGTTAGGTCGGTTCTTTGTTTGCTCCTACAAGACAATGTTCAACTCCCCTGTGGGAGTGAGAAATGGTCACACTTCTCGTATTTGGTTTTAAAGAGCTCCCCCAGGGTTGCAGCTTTTGCTTGGATAGTGGGAAGGAATAGGGTACTTGCAATATATAATCTACAAAAGGGGATCGATGGTGATCCCCAACCATTGCATTATGTGTACAAGGAACGTGGAGTTGGTGAACCATTTGTTTATCCACTACGTGTTTACACAAAAGGTAACTACCAGTCCCCTCTCCAATGCTCTCAAGTGTGACCTTGGTCCTCTGTGAGTTGGAAGAGGTTTATCATCTCCAAACAAGTCTAGTGTGACTCACAATTAGAGGTGGGCATGTCAGGTCCGATCCGGTGGATCTGACCTGTTCCGAACCGAACCAACGGTCTGGATTGGTGCAGATCGAGTGCGTTCATCCAGATCCGATTGATTTTCGGGTCAGGTTCGGGTAGTAGTCTATCCGGACCGATCCAATCCAAAAACCCAAACCGAAAGGATCCGGACCAATTCGACCTGACCCAATCCGGAGCAGGTAGTTGGGTACTATAAATACCTCTTCTTCTTTTTTTTTTTTACCATAAATCATCTTTGCTTACCCTACCGACGAACGAGCACTGCGCCGCCCGACGCCCTATCTTCTCTCTCATCTTCTTCTTCAACGCTCGGAACCCACCAGGTACCTCTCCTCTTCTTCTTCAATTATCGTTCTTGGTTGAAAGAGAAACTTTGATGGATGATACACTGGCTCCTAGAATTACTTTGACGGATGATACGCTGGCTCTAAATAACTTGGGATTGGATTGGGTATGGGTGAAGTCTAGACTGAGGATTCAGACCCAACCCATTTATCTGTAGTGGTTTGGGATGAGTCTAAATCGAGTGGGTCTAATTTCTAATTTCCTACATAACATTAGGGGTTCTAAGTTTCTTATTTGTGGCGAACATGGAGCTTTCCTTTTGTGCACCTAGTTTATGCATGTGTTGGCTTATGGTTGTTTTATCCAAGCCACTTATCTGATGGCCCCATCTGGACTAAGATGCCCAAAAGTTCTCCCAAATTGGAAAATCTCAATCATAAAATGTTTGATCTTTTCTGTTGAATATGGATTGTTGGTGTGTCGTGCATCTGCATGCCAATTGAGGGTATTTTTTGGGCATGGTCAATCCATGATGGTGAGATCTAAGTGGGTCACACCACAAACCAATTTATCCATTAGGTCCTTTATCCAAAAAAGGACCAATCCGAACCTTGCCCAATCCGAGTCGGACTCAGGTCAGTTCAGGCCAACAGGGGTTCAGGTCGGTTCGGGTCAGATGACCCGGACTCAGTCCGAGTTCAGGTTGGGCCACGTAGAATCCGGACTGAGTTGAGTTGGACCCAATCCGATCTAACTCAGTCCGATGCCCACCTCTACTCACAGTCCTCTAAGAGTTGGATGCAGTTTATATCCCCACACACATCTAGTGTGACTCATGGTCCCGCCTCCAATAGTCCTTCGAGAGTTGGATGAGGTTCACTGTTCTCACAAATGTCAAGCATGACTCATAGTCTACCTCCTCCACCATCCATAATGGTCCTCTAAGGGTTGGATAAGGTTTGCTATTCCCACGCACATCTAGCGTGACTCACATTCCTACCTCCAACTGTCCTTGGAGTGTTGGAAACCCACACGTATAATGTGCCCATGGTCTTCCTTCACTATCATAACGGGGTTAACTATTTGGAGTTAAAGTATTACCAAGTAAACCATCTTCAAATTACTCATGAAACTGAGCACCGCCTATTTGGTAACCAGTCAAGTTGTGTGCGTGACATTGTTATCAAATGCGATCTCATATGCGCATATGTGATCGCATATGCGCATACTGTTGATCAAATCGCATATGCCATGATGGCATATGCGATCCTATATTCTCCACTCCAAAGCTCCAAATCTATTACTCTCTCTTTCTTACTCCAATCTCTCTACAATTATTTCAATTATGTTTATTTTTTGTATTTTATAAATTGTGCTTACTTTTTGTAAATTAAGTTGTAAGTTATAACTTGTAAGTTGTTTCAAGTTATCCATTTATCATTAAAATTTCTTTGTTCGAAGTTTATAATAATTAGTTATCTTTTAATGTAGCTTGGTGATTGTTTTGTTAAAATTTATATAATATAATATAAGTAATTAAATATATCACTTAACGAAACACTCAAACTATAATGAAATAAGTAAAATAACCCAATCCAATCATGTATACTAATTAGAGGAGTTTTTCCCTTCTTTTTTTTTTCGAAAAAAAAAATATGCCATGGCATATGCAATTGTGCAATCGCATATGCGATTTGACAACATTGGTGCTTGATATGGCAAACAATGATATGTGACTGTTGAGGTACCATACTCAGTTTGTAAACAAGAATAGCACAAATTCCAAGATAATTAAATAAAGATATATCCACTTCCAACCATTAGTAAGGACAATGATATCTTGTTTTCAAAATGTTTATGCCTATCCTAGTTGTGGTACATGCTGGTCTACCATGACGTGTCATACATGCATCACAGGTGCAATATGTGCCACAAGTGTCATTGTCCATGTTCAAGCACTTCACGTGCCACATTCAACCTTCAAGTGCACCACATGCACCACATGCCAATGTGCTCATGCGTACAACCACCACATGTGCAACCATACATCTTCAAGTGCTCCACTTGTGCCACAATACAACTTCAAGCTCTCACATGTGCTACTATCAACCTAGAATTGCCCCCACATGTCCAGATGTGCTAATATGCGCAAATGGCACATGTGCTTGTCCTTTATTCATCCCTCGTCCAAGGTGTTTGATAAACAATAGCCAGGGCAGCATAACAACCTATCCTTGCCATATGTGTCCAGGCAGACATGTTCTACACGTACCCATAAGAGACTGACTGGACACAACTTTTATGACATCTTTGCTGGTTACTAGACAGACCCATATGTTGTAGAAGCTATGTCACTTCAATAGAGTAAAATGAACTTTACCACGGATAATTGACCACCCAATATGGAAAAGAAGCAAAGGCACAGTATTTTGTTCTTCAATATCAAAACTTTCCAATGTATAAGATAAAACCACAATCAAACAATTAGTAATCACGAAACCCTATTAAGCAACCGATCTGAGATGCTAGAATGCATACAACTGAAATAAATCTTAACTAAAGCAGTATGTTCAAATGGGTCAGAGAGCAGACTAATAATGTATAGAATATAATTCAAATAGAACACAGAAATCTATTGGTTCAACCTTATTATTAAAGGGGATTCTTCACCTACATAACCAATTTTTGAATTGAAAGCTTTAATTGACATGTTAAGCCATAGAATTGAAAAACAAAATGCTACAGATAATACTGCCATAGGCCTAGCAGAAACCACATATGGTACACAGAAGCTAAGAAACAACACCTAATTCACATAAATATCAAGAAAAAAAAATGTGACTCAAAGAGTTGAGCACAGAACCAAGTTAAAAACAACTCCAACACAAAGAAAAAGTATAATGAAAAACAGAAATTAAAAATTAAAAAATAATTTAAAAATTTTAAAAAAAAAAAAAAAAACAGTGACAAAATGGAACTGCAAAAAAAGTAAAAAGTAAATCTAATTTTCAACCTTTGTTTGGTTAGAACCACCTTTAAACTCTGTAATGCACAAGCAAGTTAACAAGACCCAATGCGTATAAAATCAAAAGCCCAACAACCATTGTGCAAATTAGCAACAACTGGCATCTAAAAGTAGTTTGCCAAATTCCAACATCTAAAACCTGGACATTCCACCATGTAAGTAGCACCCAACACCTCAAATATTGCCAAGTTACAAATGCCCAATGCTCAGACTCTACAACGGTTAATTTTGACAAAAACCAACACTGAGAACACACATTAGCCAATACAAGCATTAAACACACAACTAAGGATCTAAAAGGTTAATACTTGCAAAGCACAACATAAGAAGAATCTAAAAAGCTTAAAGTCGGGAATACCCAACACCTAGAATCCAGAATGATTAATGTTAGCATCCGGAATTCACCATGTTAGCAAAATGCACCACCTAGAATCTTGAGCAGCCAATGCAATTAAAACCCAACTGACAGAATCCCATACTTCCATAATTAGCACAACCCCGCAGCTAGGAATGGGAATGGATTAATCGTAGCAAAAACCAACTAGCCAGAATTAAGATTGCACCTTTCTAGCAAAAACCCAACACCCAAATCTAAAACAGTTATCCATAGCAAAACCAAACAGCTAAAGTTAACAAAACCAGAATCAGCAGAGCAGAAATACCTGATTCTTCCCCGTGACGACATCCGGCTTCAGATCCTGTACAATGCTCTTGCTCTCCAGATCCCAAATCTTCACGCACTCCTGTGTCGCCGCGCACAACCAGTACCTGTTCGGGCTAAAGCAAAGCGAGTTGATGATTGCGCCGGCATCCAACGAGTAGAGCCGCTTCCCCTCCGCAAGGTCCCACAGCAGCGTCACCCCATCCTTTCCCCCGCTGGCGCACAACGACCCGTCGGGCGACACAGCAACCGTGTTCACGTACCCGCTGTGGCCCGCAAGGGTGCTCCGCAGCTTACAATTGGTGAGGTTCCAGACCTTGACAGAGCGGTCCCACGAGCCAGAGACGATGGTGGGCTGGAAGGTATTGGGGCTGAAGCGGACGCAGCTGACCCAATTGGAGTGGGAATCGGGGCCCTCGATGGTGTACTTGCATTCCCCGAGGGTGTTCCAGAGCTTGATTGTCTTGTCACGGGATGCGGAGACGATCTGGCGGTTGTCGACGGAGAAGGCGACGGAAAGGACGTCCTTGGTGTGGCCGACGAAGCGGCGGGTGGTGACGCCGGTGGCGAGGTCCCATAGGCGGAGCTCAGAGTCCCAGGAGCCGGATAGGGCAAACTGACCGTCGGATGAGAGGACCACGTCCTGGACGAAGTGGGAGTGTCCGGTGAGGCGGCGACGGGGGACGCCGTAGGAGGATTCTTCCTTGGTCAGGTGCCACACCAGGAGGGATTTGTCCCTTGATGATGACACGATCATGTCCGAGTTGTCGATCGGACAGGCGATCCCGGTCACCACGTCATCGTGGCCCTTCATCACGCCGCGGAGGACTAAGCTTTCCGCCATTGAATTTGAACTGGACGGTGGAGATGATGCGAGAGGATTCTCCCGGTCCCTCTTTCGCTCTCTGTGAGTGATTAGGGTTTAGACAGAGAGAAGGGGCAGAGGCTTGCCGGCTAGGGTTTATATGGCAAGAATCAAGACGGCTGTAAAAATACCCAAGCTTGTGGGGCCCGCCATATTAGATATATGTAAAATCCAGTCCGTCCATCAGGTTCTGTGCTCGATTGTAGTGCGGGTGGAAAAATATGCCAGATCAAGAACTTAGGTGGGCAATGGGCCAGATGACAGGGAACAATGAAGATGAAATGCCAACCACAGGTTTGTGTGTGGGGCCATCGTGGGGTGGATCTTTCATCAAACCTGTTAATCAGGTGTAACTCACCGTGATTAAGTTGAGGTAAAAAAGACAGCCGTATCTAAAACTCAAGCAAGCCATACCACGTGAACTTAGAGGTTCTATGAGAAAATTTACATTGTTCCCATCATTGTGATTCATTGGAGACCTCTACCGACTCAATATTTTGTTTGTACAGTTCAAGAAATGGTTCTCGCCTGATGGACGGCATGGATTAACATTTACAACATGTTGGGTCCTACATAGCTTGGGTGTTTTGGCAGCTTCTTAAAACATTGTGTTGTGCGGTGCCTTTTCCAGGGTCTCTGCGAAGCGTAATGGGGTCATTTAATACTCACGCAGCGTAGGACGCTTGATACGCAGGTTTAGAAATGACATGCACGGTATGCACCGACTCGGATTAGGTGGTGAGAAACTCACCGCTCACCTTAGCGGGGAAATGACGCAGCCAGAAATGATAAAGGAAATGAGCCGACCTACTACCAAAAAGCCTTGAAAAGGGTATTTTCATTCCGGCAGCGACCACGTTAGAGCAAACGCAAAAGGGTCGTTGGCTTAGGTGCGGCACACTGTAATGTAAAATCTCCCATGCTGCTATTGTTGTGTATCAACCCATGTTAGCTCAAGAGCTTTAAAAATCGGCCCCATCTATGATCCAAGGGCCTGTTTGGCAAGCTGTATTAGATGAGATTAAGTGGATGGAATTGGAGAAGTTGCAATAAATACATGTGTAAGGTATTGTCCTTAGATTGGGTTTATCCCATGTTTTGTTATTGTGTTTTGAAATGTATGCATTTAAAAATAAATTCTAAAATTTACTTTCAAATTGCTTTTTTTTTTTTCAAATTGCATTTGGATTGAACATGGGTGCAACAAAATTCCATCATATGTGGGGTTAGTAATCCTATCTCACACTTTCCAACACAAGGCTCATTTTCCAAAACTTACAAAGTTAATTTTAATCACATCTCACTCTTTCCAAACATGCCATCCCAATTTAAAAGTAGGATTAGTAATGCAATGCCATTTAATACAACTTAATAACTCTGTCCAAACAGGCCCTAAGTGGACCAATTGATTGGAAACATTATACAGTTCAGTGCTTGTCCTCCCAACTATTTCCATTAGGGTGCCCATGCGAATCACGGATGATATAAATTTTTGCAGACAAGCCTAAATGTTTAGGTGGAATCTAATGATAGGAGTGGGCTTCATGTAATTATCATGTAGGCCCCATAAAAATTAAGGGTATGTGTTAGCTTCCAATAGTTCCCTTTGCTGTGGCCCACTAAAATCTAAGATCAGTCTGATTTTATTTTATTTTTTGTCTCTGGCCTCATATGGTGCTAAATATCTACTTGTTGATGTGGATCTTACGAAAACATTAATGTGGACCCATCAAATTTAAGAGTGGCATGGGCGATAGATTTTTCCTTACTTTTTCTAGCTATAGCAGTGCATGGGACTTTGATTTTTGTTACATAAACATTCATTTCCACCATTAGATGTGTAATCCTAGTTTGCACATAGATCTAAAAAAAAAAAAAATCACGATGACCTGTAATTTAAATGGGCATGCTAAAGAATTTGTCATTGATTTTTACATGTCCTATCATGATGATTATATGAAATTCGCTCCAACCATTAAATGTCATACAAATATTTTAAGCATGGGGCATAAAAGTTTGTCCCATATGTGATTCAAGTGGGTCGTACTAAGGGAGACAATTTGAAGGATAATCATTATTGTGTCCACCATTTCTGATTAAGTGGTCCACTTGAATCACAGATGGGGGGTGATTTTTGGCCTTTGGCATTTGGAGTGTACACGGAGTTGAATCGAGTCAAGCTGGCCTCAGCTCAACTCGGCTAGGCCACTAGTTGACCTCAGCTCGGCTCAATCCTTGAGCCTAACTAGCCGGCGCGACTCAGTTTGGTCAGCAGCTTGAGCTAGCTCGGGCCGAGTTCGAGCCGAGTTCACCATTGAGACATTTTCACAAACACCTGGGCTACAACTTCAAAATCCTACTATATATAAAATAGAAGCAATGGTTTTACAGGTATTTGATCAAACACCTTCTAAGCAACATAAAAACCAAGAAAAAAAGGGTATTTGTTTCATGTACATACCTTCCTTGCCACCGGCCACACTTCATTGAGTCATTTCATCAAACACTTGGTGAGCAACAGCAACATCAATAACAAAGTAACTGAGTCACCAAATTGGTTTGAACCGAATTCAATTTTCGAGCTGGATTCGATATGAGTCGAGTTGAGTTAGGGCCAGCTCAAATTCATTTTTGAGCTCAAAAAATCAGCTTGACTCGGCTCGAACTCACCTTCGAACCGAGTCAAATCGAGCTTTTTCTAGTCGAGTTGAGTGAGCTAACCAAGCTAGCTCGGTTCGTGTACACCCCTACTTGGCATAACATGAGGTGGCGCACATAGTGGTCAAGATAGATCTTACATAAACATTATGGTAGGGCCCACTGAAGTAGCCACCCATTTACTGACATGCACGCCCAACCGTTGGTTTAAAATGCAACATAACATAATGGGACAATAATAATACTCATTAATGAGGTAGTGATTTGAAAACTTTTTTGAAAAAAGGTAGCAAAATATAGTTCTTTGTAAAATTCCCTTAAAATTAAAAGAAGGCCCAAGTTGGAGGGGGTCTGGCTGGTGACCCCAACATGAGTGAAATAGCTGGTGTCAAATACATGTGGGCCTCGTCATGATGTATGTATTGTATCCATGTCGTCCATCCATTTTGCTAGCTCATTTTAGGCATAAGCTCAAAAATGAGGAAGATCTAAATCTCAAGTGGACCACACCATAAGAAATAATAGGGATTGAATGCTAACGGTAGAAATCTTTCTTGGGACACAAAAGTTTTAGATCAAGCGAATATTTGTTCTTTCCCTTCATCTAGGTCCACATGACTTTATGAATAGGTTGGATGGCAAATAAACTTCATGGTGGACCCTAGGAAGGCTTCACTTGTCGGCATTATTATCCCTATTATTTCATGTGGTGTGTTCCACTTGGGATTTAGATCCACCTCATTTTTGGACTCCTGTCATAAAATGAGCTAGCAAAATAGATGAACATAGTAGATAATATGTTCCACCTTGGTGTGAACGCTGGGAAATCAATGCCCATGCTGATTTTATGTTTCTGTATGGGGCTATGTAGACTGATTTGGACTGTTAGTACAGTAGACTTGGAGTCAACACTAACCACTTACCTCAAAATTCCGCAGTCGACTAGAACCTGCAAAATATGTAAAGCTAGAGAATTCGAAGACTCTCTTGCTTTAGTTGACTCATTATCTGCTATTTGAGATTATGAGTAAGGGACCTCGGTTATAAAGAATGAAGGTATTAGGCACCCTCTCTGCCCGTACAGGTGCATGATTTCTACTTCGTGTGGTAAGCTAATCTTAGGAGTTAAAATGATAAGATGTAAAGTATTAAAATAAGATTTGGTAGACTCAAATTTCTGATGTGGCAAGGTCTAAAATTTTGGCAAGTCATAAAGCATACTTCCGGAGAATGTTTAGAAATAAGATTTAAGAAGAGATATGATAGTGTTAGAATGACATGTAAGATGACTAGACTACCATAAGTTTCTAATGTGATAAGATCTGGAATTCTGGCAAGTTATAGAGCATACATTCAATGACAACCTAGAGAAGTAGGGGGGTTGAGAAGGGAAGTAATGATGTGATTGATAAAGTATGAATACTAATAATGATTGCATGATCTTTGGCTTACACTTGAAATGGTTTGAATGTTTAGGTGCATCATGGTTGGAAGGATTGACCTAAATGTGGTTGAGAGGCTAAGAGATAGTTGGATAAGGCTAGAGGGGGGCTGGAAAAGATGGGAGCTTGAGAACTTAAGCACTCCCTCTCACTCTCACTCATTTTCTCTCTCTCCCCCACTCTCTTTATCTTTGTTAGTTGATATGAGGAGAAGTGAGGGTATTTATAACTACTTGGGATGGTCTTTTGGTAATTATAGGGATTATGGAGGGTAAATGCTGACGCAGTAGCATATGATTGGTGGAGGGAAGGGAGATGCCACATGGCACTTTCTTGTAAGTTCGTAAGCTTTGGTAGAATAGTAAATAAAGTAAGCTTTGGGGCCAATTGTATGCGAGAGTTGACTTTGAGAGTGTGTAACAGTCGTTTGCTCAGAGGGGCACATCTGTCGAGGTAGGGCAGTAATCGAATTACCACGCGATGGTAATCGGACTACTGCCTCTGACTGTTTTAGTCCAAAACTCAGCCAGCTGGCTCTGCGTACATTTTTTTAGAGCAAGCGGTAATCGGATTACCACTCTGGTACAGTTGCCCTTGAAATTTGGCCAGTGGGCCCTTTTTTGGTCCCCAAGAGCGGCCCAAAGCCCGTTTTGAATATTTTGTTCGAAAATGTCTCAAAATTAGCTCTATTATGACCTAAAAGTGGCTCGAAAAATAGATTGATTGTGGGTGAAGGTTTGGATATGCTTTGGCTTAGGTAATGGCTTGAGTTAAGTTGGGGTTTAGGGTAATGGAATGGCTCAGGTTAGGCTAGGGTTTGGATCAGGTTTGGAAATGACTGCGATTTTGGGTAGGGCGTGGGGTTCAGGTTCAATTCATAAGGATCATCCATGCCTCGTCAAGTTGCTAGCCTGGGTGGGGTGTCTACAGATGCCCCTCTTTGGCAAAGGTTTCAAGCAATCGAATGCCAAAGTAAGTGGACAGCCCACCCCTCTGGTTGGAAAAGATTATGCTCTAAATCTGTTGCCTGCCATAATATCATTGTCAGTTTACTGTATGGAAAAGAGATGACTTGCACATATCATGAGGGTTTGAGAAAAATGTTGTGATTGTCTCTGTGCTTTCTGTGGCATTACGGGCCACGAATCACAACCTTTTCGCATCGGATCGGTAATAGTATTGGAGAGTGAGTCTGAAAAGTAGGGCCCCAGCGATTCGCATCTTTACGGGGATTCTAGTACTATTTGGATGTGTGATGTTCCTTTGCTACATGATTACCCTAGGAGTACTTGTTCGATTTGATCGTCAAAGTGGTTAGCTACCCTACGCGTTCTACGGCCTTACGGGGAACTTAATACACCGACTTGGACTCGATCATACTTTCCAAGCATCTCGGACTAGGTATATGCGGGTGACCTGTTTTCCATTCAGTCTTCTGATTTTGATACGTTAGTTACAATCGATCTTTTCCATTATTTTGAAATGATCTCTCTAACCATAGTTGGATCGTACTTACCATCACTTGCATTGAACTTCATCGTTGTATGACCGTCCTGACATTGAGATCTAGGCCAACCGTGCTTGTATCGCATACGGATTTGACAACTCTTAGGAAAACTGGAAGTAGTCGAATCTTATTTTGTTGTTTGCGCTAGATGCCACTAAGAGGTATAGAAGATCTCCTAATATCTTGGATACCAAGCACCATGTTCATGAAAATTTTTGTTTTAAAAACTATCTCGAACGAGGAGATGCACTCCCTGGGGATTTTATTGCAATTTTTAAATATTTTCTTGAGGCTTTTTTGAAAAGATACGTCCAATCTCGCAGGAGAGTGACATCTTTTTATTTTTATTGTGGCCTTCATTTTTTATTTTTTATTTGGAATAAGTCCAAATAGTTTTGTTGCCTCCATTGATGGTTTCGTGGGACTGTTCGACTAACTTGGCATTTATTGGAAGATCGATTTATCGAAAGACATGTTTTTTGTGATTAAAAAAAGGATCTGATCCATCATTTCACACTTTATCCCTTACGATCAAGATTGAATTCACTAGGGATGCATATATAGGCTTTTCTGAAATTGCCCAACCTGTCATTTCTCGATCCAATGGTTGTGATCGAGATCAATTTTTATTGAGATATGTTTGCATTGTTTCTTCATTTTCCTCGAATTTTCTCTCCTTTTTACTTGTCCTTTCCCTTTCTTGTCTTCTTCCTTTTCATTTCTGGTGGGCTATTGGGTGATGAACTTTGGGATTTTGGTGGGCCGTCCTTCGGGAACTTCGGCATAGGTGAGTCATTGGGTGGTATAAATGAGGAGATGATGATGATGGGTGATTCAGATTTTAGTGGTGGAAGGATGTTCATGGTGGGAGTGGATTGGCCATGATGGGTGGTAAGGGTCTTGATGATGGGAGTATGTTGGCAATGATGGGTGGTGTGGATTACGGTGATGGGTCGGCTATGATGGTTGGTAGTGATGGTGGCAAGACGGTTATGATTTTTTGTACAAATTTGGGTGATGGGATTGCTACGATGGGTGGTCCCCCCCCCCCCCTTTTTCGAATATCAAATCCATCGAACCATTGGAAAGGTTAGGCCCATTTTGCCCCATGGTTTGTGATTTCTAAGAACCCTTGTACTTGTGATACAAAATGAGAGAATCAGCCGAGAAATTGAGTTACAATATCGGGAGAGATATTTACCTTTTGAGTGATGATGATCGGAAGGTAGTTGCCCATAGGAAGCGATCCAAAGAGGTTGGGAAATATACATTTGCTTTTTATTTATGAATGACTAAGAAAAGGAAAAACTTATTTTTTGGTATATTTTTTTTCGAATGAATGAGATTATATATGAAAAATGAAAATTTTTGTGCCTTATATGTCTGTGTGTGCTTGTGTCTGAACTTGTGCCTATATGGTGGAATCAGAACATTGAACTCAGCCCATGTCGATTTCAGTATTCTGAATTTTTTACTAGGGATCCCGGGTCCCTGAGAATATTTGCATACTAAAACCTTGCCCCCTTGGGTTTGGGTGGAGTCTAACAGAATTCTGATCCAGGACTTATCTTTTCCTTGTGCTTCTTCACTTTGCTCGTTGCCTTGGCTTTTTCTATTCTTGCACTTTTTTTTTTTCTTTTCCAATCATTTTTTTCCCGTAGCACCCTTTCAGGTTTTCACCACAACTAGCTTTTTCATCATTTTTACCCGTGATGCCCTTTCGAATTTTCACCACATCTCGTGTCTTTGCTCTTATCTGCCCCTTGGCAATTATGCTTTTTTACCCTCGATGCTTTTTCAAGTTTTCACCAAGTCCGCTACATGCCCGTTGTTTTTATTCGAGATGCCCTTTCGAGTTTTTACCTCACCCGTTTTGCTTAGGCACATTACTTTTCTTTTTCTTTTTTTTCAAGTAACAGAGGCAGGAGGCTAGATTCTATTCATTACCGGTCAACTGGTGAGCTGTCTGACTTTGTCTTCAATTACGACCGTGAAGTTGCTGACATTGAGATAAACTATCCTGAAGGGAAACACGCTGGTGACTTGTGTTCTCACTCATTGGGTTTGACTCTCTCTTTCTTTTTTTTTGGACTGCATGCTTTATTCGTCCATTTTTATTTTTTTATTTTTTTTGGAACCCTTTATTTTTTGGAAGGAAGGAATGATGATGGAATGTCCCTCATGATGCTAACCTCTTGTTGTTTGACTTTAGCTTTATGATTGTGGTTATTGACATAGTCAGGTAGGATTACCCGTGATAGATATTCACATTGTCGGTGTTGATAGGCTCTAGAAGATTTTTGCCCCTAATGATGGTGAGATGAAAGGCATCTCCCAGAAGAATCTCATGAATGATTAACAGATCATCCCAGGATGGCTTGGACTTGCCCACTGGATTTAGTAGGCGCAATGATAAGATGTGCATTATTACCATGTTGTTAACATTTCTTTCAGACTTGCTTGTCATTGGTCCTAGCGATCGTTGTGTGCTTTATGTCTGAGAGATATAGTTGGTTGCATTGAGCTTACCACCAATCATTTTCCTCGACTTTTTTCTTCATTCGTACCCATGATATAACATGTTGTCGCTACCCACTTTGTCTGCCATGAGAATGCACTCATGACCATTGGATGCCTTTGGGTTCATTCTTTCAATGATGTCCACCCCTCATAATGAAAAAAGGGTCAGGGTGTTGCCAGGTTATAAAGACTCGAAGCATGCACATGGATTCGTTATGCAAGTTTCGAATACTTGAAGCACTTCCTGATATGTTGTAATAACTTATCTCCATCGTTCATCAATAATAACTTAGTCATAAGTTCTTCTTGGACATCGCATGTTCATTTATGCACAAGTTGTGGACTTCAGACATGATCTTCACAGCTTTTTGATGGTCTTGACTTCAGGCTTCATAGTGGATGGTGTATGACTAGCTCTTAATTCGATCTGGGTAAGGCCTGTCATCCTCTGCTTGTACTCAAGAGGCGGGGATTTCTTGATGCATACTGTTCTAGGAAACTCAAGGGATCCCAAGTTCACAATTTCAAAATCATCCGTAATGACATTGACTTTTGTTTCGAACTTTCTGAGGGAATCATTTAGCTCGACAGTTGGATCATCATTTTCCCCATCCTAGGCTTCGTCCAAATCCATGAGTTTAAATTCTAACTACATATCGAAATCATATGAGTCGATTTCAAATTCAAGTACTTTGACAGACACACCTGACACATTATTGCTTCTAATTTTTTATTTTTTAAAAAGATTTTCTATTATTTTTGTGTTTTGAGAAATTTCTGATTTTTCAGATTTTGACGAGTATCTAAATTTTTTGGCATTTTGAAAATATCTAGTGTTTTTTGGCTTCTGGGAATTTTCTGATTTTTTTTTTGTTTTTTTGGATTTTGACAAGTATTTGAAATTATTATTATTTTTTTTAGCGTTTCGAAAATATCCAATGTTTTTGGTTTTTTGAGATTTTCTGATTTTTTTAAAAGGGACCCAAGTAAGATGGCGATGTGAACTAAGGATTGCATGATTTGACTTGGGGAGCCAAATACTATTTTCTTTTATTGTGTCATCTTGGGGATTGCAAACCAACTATTGCCCTGCACTCCCTCTCCTCAGGAGGCGGGGCCAGAAGGATCAATAGGTGGGCCCTCATTGTCTTGCCCAAATATCATGATGAGTTTGAGATTGGGTTTTGAGTTGGTATTGGATGTCACTTTTCTCAGCTCATCCCTAATACATTGTGCATCTTTAGATTCTTCTAGCTCAGGCGGGATCTAGACTGTAGTCCAGTCAATCAGGGGAAATTCTTGCCCCTTAGCCAAGTCCTCTTCAAATAGTTCAGTTAGGTTCATTCCGCTCATTTGATCCTCCATGGTGGATCTAAGCCTGCCAACCGGATAGATGATCCCTTCTCTGATAGATTTAATTGATGTATGGCTGAAGGGATCATCTTCCTCTCGCCGACTTTGCCCTCTTTCGATCCATTTGTGCTTTGGTACCTCACCCATAGGAGGTTGATATCCCAGTCCTCTTATACTTGCATTCTCTTGACATTCAAGGTGATAAAAAAGTTAGTGCTCAACTAGAGGGAAGACATAGTTTGATCCAATGGGACATGCAAGAGGCATGTAATTCACAATCTCAATCTTGAGACTATGGTATGGGATGTCTTCACTGAAGGATTGTACGTCTATTACTGGCATGTATGGCTTTTGATGATTGGCTACTTTTATCAGGAAGATTTGTTCAGGATCATTCAGAATGGTTAGCGCCTGATATCTAAAAATGTACTTGACCTTTTGGAGAAGAGTTGAAGAGATAGCCTCAACTTTGTGGATCCAAGATCGATCAGGGAGGAGATGAAATGAAGCTGTGATGTCAAAGACTTGAAAAGTGATGGTTGATGTTTTTGGACTAATCAGAATCTCGACTTCAATCTCTTCCTCGACTTGTTTCCTAAAGGAGGGAACCACACATCCTAAATTCTTCTTTGGAAGGATCAAAGACTGAGTAGAGTTAGGCAAATCACTTTAAGTATTAGAATGTCCTTCTTGAAAAGTTACCACATGATTGAAGCTGGGCTCTGATTTTGTTAGGGCATGTGGTATGTTAATCGGGGAATGGACATTTTCTTAGAGCATGATAGTTGGAGTAGGGGCCGGATAGGCAAGTGGTACCCCTTGCAAAATAGAGGATGTGTGGAATGAACTTACTGGAGATGACTCTTGTAGACTTAGGGGCATAGATATTGGATTGGATGGAGATGCCCCTTGCATATTTAGGGGTGCAGAGATTGGACTGGCTGGGTGTGCCCCTTACAGAATCGGGAGTATTGGTGTTGGGTTGACAATGATTGAATGGATGCATTGGGTTGGATGGCAAGGCGATTCTCCCTAAATGATATCGTTAGTAGGGGTTCTTGATGAGATGGGGCATACTTGATATGGTGGTAAGGAATTCTAAAGGATGTAGTTGGTAGCGACAACAGCAAGAGAGGTAACCACAATCCTTTGGCTATCAATCAGATCTTGGACCATATGTTTCAGGGTGAAACAATGGTCCGTTGTGTGGCTTAGAGATTGGTGATATGCACAATACTCATTCTCATTATAGTTTGGTGGCAAAGGGTTTGGTAGGGGCATAGGCAGTAGCGATGTAATTATTTGCCTTTGGACTAGCGTGGCTAGTATTTCACTGCAAGTTTGGGCAATCGGTATGAGTTGCCTAAGTTCCCAGGACATCCCCATTTGTTAACCATGATTGGGGTACTGAGGAATCTCCATTTGTTGTTGTTGTTGCCATTGTCCCTCTTAATGGCCGAATTGAGCGCCTTGGGTAGAGGCGGCAAGATTAGGGCTGAAAGTTGGCAGGTTCAACCCGACCGATCCGTGACCGACTTGACATTGGTTTGGGCTTGGGCAGGATGTGTCGTGTTTGGTCTCGGGCTTGGGCCATACAAACACCAACCCGATAAAACTTGGGTTGGGCTTGGGTTGAGGTCTCGGGTTGCCCGACCCAACCCGAACCCGATTAATATACAAGTTCCTTATAAATTAATTATAATTGTGAGTGCGGATAGTTTGTGTTGAAGGCACAGGAAATCCCAATATCGTCGGGTTTCATTGGTCCACGTCATTTTTGATGACTCAAGTTAACAAGATACGCCAGATTTCTCTCCCAAATAGGTTGCTTGGTACATTATATGACTTTTAAAGGAGTAGTCCCATATTTTAGCTTATTTGTTTTAAAAAATGAACTTCTTTACCATAAATAACTACATATATAATTAATAAAATTATAGGTACAAAAAAAAGACATGTATTGAAAATATAATAGACTTATGTAATAATGAAAATATTGGTATATATCTACCTGACTAATCTGATCGAGCTCACTTGGGTTGGGCTTGGGTTAAAAATTCCCAACCTGACGTTGGGTTGGGTGAGGGTTGAAGTATAGGAACCTTGGGTTAGGCTAGGGTTAAGCACCAACCCGCCTGACTTTCAGCCCTAGATAAGATTGTCTTCTTTTGTTAGATGGAGGTCAGGTACACTTCTGGGGAGGTCTGATGAGGCCACCAATGGGAGATCATCCCAGCCCTTATTCTGGCTTCAACTTGTTCCCCGACGCGGATGAATTGGGTAAAGTTGGCATATGGATACGAGACGAAGTATCCAGATATACTCGGGTTTTGCTGAGTGGATGATCATGTAGATTTTCTCCTCGTCATCAGTGAGTGTTTTCATTCTGGCGGTCATGGCTCGTCACCGTCTAACGTAAGTTGATAATGACTCATCATTCCTCTGCCTTTGGACAGCAAGATCTGCCCTTTTAGGCACTACATTAAGATTGTACACGAAACGATTAATGAAAACTTGAGAAAGTTGTTCCTAAGTTTTAATTCGATGGTAGTCTAAAGACGTGTACTAATTTAATGCATCGCCTTTCAAGAATTTTTCAAACAAACGGATTAGCGCTCTGTTATTACCTACCACAGTATTAAGCTCTCCATAGAATGCTCTTAAGTAATCCATAGGATACCCTGTACCATCATATCTTTTGAATTTTGGTACCTCAAAGTCTTGAGGTACATTTGTATTGGGAAAGGGACAGATCCCTGAACTCAGTGGGTGAGAGATCCATCCCTTGCTGCTTTCGTAACTTTTTCTGCATCTTTTACAATTGCTCTTAGAGCTCTTCGATTTCAGAGGGACCAGATGATAGGGGTTTTGCCCCTTGGAATTGACCAGATCTCCTACTAGGAAGAGGATGTTGGAATTGGCTGAGATTCCTGACTGTGGGAGGTTGTATTTAATAGTGGTTCTCATCAGTGAGAGACTGCTAGAAAGGATTCTTGGTTGCAGAAAATTGGCCTTGCAGGTGACCCATATTTTGGAGAGGATGCTGGAAAGTTGAGATGACTGGGGAACTAGGAGATGATACTTGTATAGTTTGGACAGGCTCTCTTTGAATACATTAGACAAGAAGGTCCTTCAAAGCCTTAAAATTTTGGGCTATTTCATCCATGGATGAGGTGGTTGCAGTATTACCAGCCATGAGTTTAGGTCATCCAGGGGTGCCTTTTAGGCGTAATCGTTTCTTCTTTTTGGTTTGCCATGACAACTTTGGATCAGATAAGCATGGGGTGAGTGGAAGCCTTGAATGGATGCAAGCCAAAGATCGATGCTCATCTTTTTTTCATTTATTTTTTATGCAAAGTATGAATGCAAATGTTTGTATGAAGAATATCCCCTAAGATTGTATTATCACACTCTTTCAAGTCGGGTCTCAGCTAGTGCGATCTATAAATTTTTCAGTGGAGTCGTCATTCTGTGAACAGTGGGAAATCGACGTCCGCGCTGATTTTATGTTTCTGTTTGGGGTTGTATAGACTGATTTGAATTATTGGTGTAGTAGACTTGGAGTCGTCGCTAGCCACTTAATTCAAAATCCTGTAATCGGCTAGAACCCGCAAAATATGTAAAGCTAGAGAATCCGATGACTCTATTTCATTAAGTTGACTCTTGATCTGCGATTTGAGATTCTGAGTAAGGGATCTCAGTTACAAAGAAGGAAGGTATTAGGCACCCTCTTTGCCCGTACAAGTATACGATCTCTACTTCGTGTGGTAAGCTAATCTTAGGGGATAAAATGACAAGATGTAAAGTATTAAAATGAGATTAAGCAGACTTAAATTTCTGATGTGGCAGGGTCTGAAATTTCAGTAAGTCACAAAGCATATGTCACGCCCCAAACCCCGAAATCGGATTCATAGGAATCCCGATCACCAAATCCAATGCCGACAGCCTCCTTAGTACCCCATTCTCGGCTCCCAGTACCCATATGCCAAGTTTCGATCCTAGGATCCTACAAGGAGGATTTTTTAATATACATTTGTCTCGTAATAAGCATGACCACAAGTTTACCTAAATCACAAAAGCAACATCATCACATATCCACTAATATAAACATTTGAATACAGTATTGAAAGGGAAATACAGATATTGAAATCAAAGCTCCAGAAGACCGTTACATACTCCATGCTCGATGCTGCTGTAACCTAACGCCACTTGCATGCATCTATCGTGTATAAGCTTATAGAAAGCTTAGAGGGTGGTGAAAGTGTGTGCACAAGATAAGTGTCAAGTATCCAATACAATGCCATAAATCATACATTATCGGAATAAGCGGAAATACTGACAAGATCATGAATCATACAATATTAGAGTAAGTAAAAATATACTGGTAAGTCCATGAGTCATATAATATCAGGGTACACAGTGCTGATCATAATGAGCCAAATATCACATACTGCGGATGCAATGAAATATGCAAATCTTGACAAGTCCGTCTAAGCCATATAAGTGCAGAAACGTAGCAATCCAAAATATCATATGCCGTGGATGACATGCAATATGCGATGCGAATGAAATGACCGAGATGGAGTGAAGTCGGGATGATAGTACGTAGTATTGCAGGCTATAAGGTCCATCACAAGGGGATTTTATCCAAACCCGTCTCATACCTAAATTTGGATAGTCAAACACAATGTGTTAAACTCCTGATCTCAGGTTCGTGGCACGCCCCAACCGAAATCCTGGTCATTGCGAAGGTATATGTAACAAATAGTTACGCACCATCAGCCCGAGTGGATAGTGAATGGATGAATGAATCAGTATGCAACTCCTACTCAGTAACCTGCCAGCACAGTAGCCTGCCAACCACTGGTAGCTTGCCTAGTGTGGTAGCTCACCCAGGCCTCAACCCCACCCACATCACACCCACCCACATCAACGTCCGCCCACGTGCGCCGCCCACATGTGCAACAGTGATGGGGTCTCATAATATCATGTCAGTCCTCATATCAAGTCCACATATCAGTACTGTTCCTCTCTGGGGAATCACCGGGGTTTATTACACTTCACACTGACTGCCGCCTCTCTAGCTGCACAGCCCAGCGAGTGGAAGAGACTACACTATCAACCTGACCAGTAGTCTGCCAATACTTACTCGACTCATCGATAGCGGACTCATTTGTGAGCTGGTCAAACTCGGCCTGGCTTACAACCCTCTCACTTAGGCGGATAAGGCCACACCCCCTCCCAACCGACCACAACAGTGTAGGAAACGTGGCCTACTGGTATTCGACACTCGGGCACTCATGTTCCACTCGGTCTAAATGTTGGGGCATCTCCTAGCCTCGAAGGTTCTGAGACTTTCACCCAAGGACATCCTAAGTGCCCACAGTGCTAGAACCAAGTATTTTCAATGTCCTATCTAGCCATCCACGATGTGCCTGTGGAGGTTATGGCCCTAATGTTGCTAGGGTTTACAATGATCATGTCACATATATGCGAGATGCATGAGTCACACCGTCTAGTCATGCAGCAGTCCTGCGCATATCACGCGCTCATGTGGGTAACTCCTATCAGTGAGTCTCATGAATAGTCTACCTAATGGCATATGCTATGATTAGTCACTACTCATACCAAGCATACATATGATGCGTATGGGCATGAATCATGGAGTTACAATAAACATGTTATAAGGTGATGAACTATCCTCACAATGAAGATGGGCCTAGATGGCCTACACACAACAAGTATGGGCCTATCAATGGGCCCTAGGGAGAGTTATAATACGGACATTTAACCAACATTATTCTTACAATGTCAACGTCAAACCATCATTGCTCTCAAGGCACGACCTGTCATAAACATCATTACATAAACCATGGTGGAATTACACATCGCAATGGACCTTATATATATCCCATTGGGCCTCGACCCATGGGCCTCAAATACATCAAATGGGCCGCATCAAATGGGCCTTATATATATCAAGGTGGGCCTCAACAACGGGCCTTATACACATCAAGGTGGGCCTCAACAATGGGTCTCATATATATCAAGGTGGGCCTGGCCACAAATACATTACGATGGGTCTCCTCAAATGGGCCTTATATATATCAAGGTGGGCCTCATACATACCCAAAGAGAGTCATATTGAAGGATCATTTAGACCATATCACGAATAGTAGTGGAGATAATAATTCTCACTATTAAACAAATCACAGGGCCCACTGCTAAGTTTATTTTCCACCTAATCTAATCATAAGGTCTCAAAGACCTGGATTAAGAGGGGGAAACAAATATCATATAGGTCCAAATGTTGTAGCCCAAGGGTTTTAATGGTGGACGTTCAAACCCACTATTTTTGCGGTGTGGTCCACCTGATTGATGGCTGGACACATCATGGAGTGGCCCGCCGTAATGTATTTGAGATCCAACCAATTAATAAGTTAATATGGCCATAGACGAAGTGAAAACAAAAATATAAGCTTAATTGGAAATTACTGTGGCCTTTAGAAGTTTGAACGGTGGATGTCACTGTCCACTACTTTTCAGTGGTGGGGTCCACGTCCAGTGTAAGGACAGTTAGAATATAACACATGCCTCATGGTCAGGGTCCACCATAACATTGATTTTCCATCCAATCTGTTCATAAGGTCCTAAAGACCTGAATCAAGAGAAAAACAAATTTCATATTGATCCAAAACTTTTGTGACAACAAAAAGGGCTTCAATGGCAGACCCTCAATCCCCACTGCTTTTTACCGTGTGGTCCACTTGATAGGCAGATCTCAAGCCTTAAAATGAGCTTTCAAAATGGTTGGCCGGTTTGGATGCAACACATGCATCAGCGGGTGAGGTCCACTGGCCGTCCAACAGATGGACATCCCAACCCAAACGGCTGGTCGACATAGATAAAATGCATACATCATGGCTGGGACCCACGGTCCCAGGCCCGTCTGTCCACAGCGTAGGAGCGTAGCAGGATGCTGCTGCGCATCCAATAGCTGCAGCGCCTGCTGCCTCTTATTTATTTTTATTATTATTTTTATTTTATGTGGTTTTTCCGTGGTAGGGCCCACATCAGGTGGATCCACTCCACCCATTGGATCCTATGGCTTAAGACAGACCCATCAAGCTCAATATTCGATGTGTTTTGGCGTATAGAAACATCAAAGTGGATTTTAATGGTAAAAGCAACTGTTTTCTATGAAATGGCCCACCAGATAATCGAATTGGCCTCATTTTTCGGCCCAACGCCTAAAATGAACTGAGGAATGGAATGGATGACTTAGATTAGATCCATGCATCAAGGTAGGGCCTGCATGAGCAGCCCACCCCAAAAGCTTAAACCAAGCTAATATTTTATTTTATTTTTTTTCTTTTTCATTTTCTTTTGCTGTGAGTATAGCCCACAGTCTATTCACACTTCACATGAGGCCATGTCCAGCGTCTTTGGAAGCTGGACGGTTTGAATACAACACATGTTCAGGGTGGGTCCCACGTGGACGTGGCCCACTTGATTGGTTCAACCTGATATGTGTGTTTTCCCATCATCCAGATCCTTCAAACAAAAAGGGTAGCAAGGTGGGTTGGTCCCCATGTTTTAGACGGCCATGTGGTTCATTGGATGAACGGTCTAAATATCACATACACTCATCAAATGGGCCACCAAATAAAGGAAGGAGAGAGAGAGAGAGACACGTGATGATGGAGGGACCCCGACACTATGGGCCCTCCCTTCCATTCATTCAATCATACATCAAGTGGGTCCCAATACATGTGGACCCACCAAATCAAAAATCAACGGTGGAGATCTCCACCAAAATGGAAGGTCTAGATGACCCTTATCAAACTAGAAAGTAAATATCATGATGGGGTCCATGGAGAATGACCCGATCATGGAATGATCATGTGAATCATAATGGGTCATCGGCCACATCTAGGGTCCAAAGTGAGATCCATACCATCAATCAGTAGGCCTCACTTGGTCCATCATTAAAAATGAAATCTAGGCCTATAGAAACACCCACCGTTTGATCTTCTTAATGTCACGCCCCAAACTCGGAAACCGGGCTCACAAAATTTCCGATCGCCGAATCCGGCGCTGACAGCCTCCATAGAACCCCATTCTCGACTCCCAGCGCCCATTCGCCAGGTTCCGATCCTGGGATGCTACAAGGAGGATTTTGTACATCAGTTTGATTCGTAATAAGCATAACCAAAGGCATAACCCACAAACAACAACCAAAAACTCCATCACATTTCCACTATAATAAAAAACTTTACAAGTACAATGAGCATAAGGGAAATACAATGATGATAGATAAAAAAAAAGAGCTCCAAAAGATCAGCCACGCGTCCAAGCCTCAGCGCTGTTGCGATCCAACGTCACCTGCACGCAACGGTCGTGCATAAGCTTATAGAAAGCTTAGAGGGTGGTGAAAGTGTATGCTCAAGGTGATAATGTAGTTATGCAGTATCAGAGTAATGCAGAACATGCTGATGAATGCTAAGAATCCCATTAGCCGTACCAAGGCCATGCGGTGCAAAGAATGATGTCGGCCATACCAAGGCCATGCAATGCGAAATGCAAGTCAAGCATACAAATCCTCATCTAAGTCCACATGTCAATACGGCTCAAATCAGGACCGCGGTCTAGTACACTCCAAGCCAGATTGCCGCCCCATCGCGCGCAATAAGGTGAGTGGAAAAGACCTCACTATCCGCCTGCCAATATTGGGCTCGGCTCGTCAATAGCGGACCCATTCCTCGAGCTGGTCAGACTCAGCTTAGCATTGCCCCCTACTCTCGGGCGGGTAAGGCCGCACCCCCTTCCAACCGACCACGACACAGTGGAAAGCGCAACCGTCTGGTAATCGGCACTCAGCGCTCATGCATCCACTCGGTTTAGACGTTGGAGCAACCTCCTGGTACCATAAGGGTTTAGGGACTTTCACCCAGGGATATCTATCGCACCCCATGTAGAACAGTATTTTTGGTATCCAATCCTGCCAACCACGATACGTCTGTAGAGGCTACGACCCTGATGTCGCTAGGGCGTATAGTAACCATATCACATAATGCGAATGCATGAATCACACTATCCAGTCATACAACAATCCTGCGCGTATCATGCGCTCATGTAGGGCAACACCCCCTGTACGGGAGTCCCTAAACAATCTGCCCAAAGACATATGCTATGATCAGTCATTTCTCATATCAAGCATACATATGATGCATATGATCATGAATCATGGAATTAAACATGCTATATAGGATGGATGACGTGCATAACGAAGGTGGGCCTAGACGGCCTACACATAACACGCACGAGCCTAACAATGGGCCCTAGGAAAAGTCATAATGCGGACATTTAACCACACTATACTTGCAATGTGGACGTCAAACCACCATTGCTCCCAAGGCATAGCCCTGACGTAAACATCATTACATAAACCATGTTGGGATCGTACATTGCAATGGACCTTAGGCACGTCCCATTGGGCCTTAAATACGTCAAATGGGCCATATCATATGGGCCTTGTATTCATCAAGTTGGCCACATCATTGGGCCGCGCCAATGGGCCTTATGTACATTGCAATGGACTATAAACTGTGGGCTTTAGAACGCATTAAATGGGCCTAATCTTACGGCCTTATATGTATCAAATGGGCCTCGCCAGTTGGGCCCCATACATGCATCAAATGGGCCTCAACCCATTAGCCCCATTACATCTTAATGGGCCTCGACCCATGGGCTCCTAATACATTAAATGGGCCTCAACCCATGGACCTTACATATACATCAAAGCAACTGAGGTGGGCCTTACCTATATATCAAAGTGGGCCTCAATCATGGGCCTCAACATTAGTAGGTAAAATATTTATATATATATATAATATAACATATAATATACATATGCATAATACATATAATATTACATGAAATATAATATTATATATATCTATATATATATACACACACACACACACGCACGCATCACAGTGGGCTCCACACCATCATCACAGTGGGCCCACACAATCATCACAGTGGGCTCCATGTGGGGCCCACTGAAATGTTGATATGCCATCCAACCCGTTGACAAGGCCGAGTGGACCTAGGTGGAGGGTGGGAGAAATTTTCACCCTGATCCAAAACTTCTGTGGACCCCAAATGGGTTTCAAAGGTAGAGGTTCAATCCCACTGTTCCATACGGTGTGGGCCACCTGAGTCTTGGATCACGCTGATTTTTGGGGTGGGCCCACTTCAGAGAGTGGCCCACCCGATGAACGGGTTAGATGACATATAAGCAGCGCCTGCTGCCGCCTGACACAGCAGCAGCGGCTGCTGTGTTATATATATATATATATATATTTCTGTTTTTGTAAGGATTTCGCAGGTGGGGTCCATATCCAGTGAATCCACGTCGTCCAGTGTTCTTCCATGGCTCACCACGAGCAGTTCAAGTCCAATATCGGACATGTTTTGGCGTATAGGAAATTAGGGAAGGTTTCAATGGTGAAAACCACCATTTGGTAGGGTATGGCCCGCCTGAAGGTCCGATTAATCCCATCTTTCGGCTCAACGCCTAAAAGAGGCTTGGAAGAGGAATGGTTGGTGTGGATTGAAGACATACATCAAGGTGGGGCTTACATGGAAGGGCCACCCCAAAGCTTAGTTAGAAGCTGATATTTGTGTTTATTCCCAGCAGACGTCCAGCGTCCCTGGACGCTGGACTTGGCATATCCGTTGGGGGTGGGCCCTGCGTAGGTGGACCACCCTGTGATGGATGGCATGAGCACTACACATATAAGGTGGGCCCCACTTATAGTTTGGATAAAATACCTACCTCATGGTGGGGTCCATTCAAGTGGGCCACATAACCCCATTATCATCACAAAAAAAATAAAACAAAATAAAATAAAAGAGAGAGGGATAGAGAGTGAGACCGTGTGATGGAGGGACCCCGGCACTATGGGCCCTCCCTTACACTAAATCATACATCAAGTGGGTCCCATTACATGTGGGTCCATGGAATTGAAATCCAACGGTGGAGATCCCATCTCCACTAAATTAAACGGTCTAGATGACCCTAAATATGCAAGAAAGCAAACATCATGATGGGGTCCATGGAGAATGGCCCCATCATGGAATGATCATGGTGATCCAAGTGGGCCATCGGTCACATCTTAGGGTCCAAAGTGAGATCCAAACCATTGATCGGTTGGCCTCACTTGGCCCATCTTAAAAATATGAAAATCTACCCTATCAAGGCACCCACCACTTGATCTTCTTGCTCCCTTGGCTTCCTTAGCTCCTTGTGCTCCTCTTTGATGGAGGAAGATGAGAAATGGATGGTTGAGATGAGAGATGAAGGGGTAGGAAATGGGCCACACTTGAAACTTGGGAAAAAAAAATGGGAGAGGGTCTCATACGTATGGAATTGCTTAAGGGAGAGTTGAAATGAGAGAGAGACTTGTAAGGGAGAGAGAGTGATGGGTGATGGAGTGATGGGGGATGGTTTGGGTTGAAAAATTGTAAAAAGGGGGTATGGTTGATGTTGAAAATGGGAAAAAGAGGAGTGGTGAGGTGGAAAGAGGGTAGACTTTTGAAAAAGGTGGAGATGGGTTGTTGTACTTGAGGTATGGGATGCTTTAATGGTTGATTGATAGGACTAATTGTAGAGATTTCCTCGAAATCCGCAACGCGCGGTGTTTCTTCGGAATAAACGTTGATCGGCATCTTCTTGCCTGGGTATCAGTTCGGTGCGCAAGTCACAGCGTTGGAACCGCGGCGACGACGCGGTCGCTATGATATAACTTTCGGACCAAGCCGACGTCGGTGCGCGGGACCTGCTTAGAATCATGCGCAAACACCGAATACGGTGCGAAGGTTGCCGAAATTTGACCGGAAGGACCGCGGAAGTTAACGGAATAGTACGGATTAGGACACGGGTCTTACACTTAGTCTGATGGAACACCGATCTCCTTGTGTCTCACTTTGATGGAAGGTGATGAGAAATGAAGGGCCAGGATGATAAATCTTAGGGTGAAAAGTGGGTCACACAAAACTAACTTTTTCTCTATTGGGAGAGCTTGGACGTCCACCACTTTTGCTTACTTAGAAAATGTGTTGAGAAAGAGAGAAAAGGGGTGGTTATAAGAGAGAAGTGATGGATGTGAGGTGATAGTTGTACTTAACATGTATGGGTGTGTAAGAGAGAGAGGGAGAGAGTTGACTATGGGGTTGCTCTTGTACTTGGCATGAGATGATTGATTGAATGATTAATGGGACATGTTGTAGAGATTCTCTTGGGATTACAAACGCGCGGTGTTTTCTCGAACTAAACGTGGGCCCACATCTCCTGGCCTGGGTATCGGATCGGTGCGCAATACGCGGCATCGGAACCGCAGCGACGGCACGGTCGCAATGTTACAAGTCTCAAATTGAGCCGACTCAGATCTATGGGATACGACTTAGGGTCATGTGCAAATGAAGTTTACGTGTCGCGGGTCACCGGAATTCGATCGGAAGGACTGCGGAAGCCTACAGAATAGTACGATCTAGGATACAGGTCTTACAAAATACATCTAGAGAATGTCTAAAAATGAGATTTATGCTAGAATGACATGTAAGAGGACTAGACTACTATGAGTTTCTGATGTGATAAGATTCATAGTTCTGGCAAGTCACAGAGCATACATTCAATGACAACCTAGAGAAGCAGGGGGGTTAAGAAGGAAAGTAATGACGTGATTGATAAAGTATGAATGCTAATAGTGATTGCATGATCTTTGACTTGTATTTGAAATGGCTTGGATGTTTAGGTGCATCATGATTGGAAGGATTGACCTAAGTGTAGTTGAGAGACTAAGAGATAGTTGGATGGGGCTAGCGGAGGGCTGAAAAAGATAGGAGTTTAAGAACTCAAGCACTCCCTCTCTCTCTATCTATCTCTCTCTCCCTCACTCTCCTTATCTTTGTTGGTTGGTAGTTGTTGTTGGTTGATATGAGGAGAAGTGAGGGGTATTTATAACATCTTGGGATGGTCTTTTGGTAATTTTAGGGATTATGGAAGGTAAATGCTGACGCAGCAGCATATGATTGGTGGATGGAAGGGAGATGCCATATGGCACTTTCTTGTAGGTTTATGAGCTTGGTAGATGGTAAATAAGGTAAGCTTTGGGGCCAATTGTATGAGAGAGTTGACTTTGAGAGGGTGCAACAACTGTTTACTCAAAGGGGCACTTCTGTCGAGATAGGTCGGTAATCGGACTACCACCTCTGACTGTTTTGGTTAGAAATTTAGCCAGCTGGCTCTACGTATATTTTTTGAGAGCACGTGGTAATCAGATTATTGCTCGGGTACAGTTGCTCCTAAATTTTGGCCAGTGGCCCTTTTTTGGGCCTTGAGAGCGGCCCAAAGCTAGTTTTGGATATTTGACTCAAAATTGACCCTATTATGACCTAAAAGTGGCTCGGAAAACGGATTGATTGTGGGTGAAGGTTTGTGCATGCTTTGGCTTGGGTGATGACTTGAGTTAATTTAGGGTTTAGGGTAATGGAATGACTCAGGTTTGGCTAGGGTTTGGATCAGGTTTAGAAATGGTTGCGGTTTTGGGTAGGGTGTGGGGTTCAAGTTCAGTTCCCAAGGATCTTCCACACCTTGTCAAGTTGCTAGCCTGGGTGGGGTGTCTACACTTGGTCAATGAATGTTGTATCCAATTTCAAAGTTTTAAGGATATCGAGAGGAATACTTTTATATACTAACTCTAATCATGGATGTTTAAGATAGTACCACATATTAATTAAGGCATAACATTTTGTCCACCGATGATACTTGGTCATCATAATTTACAACTAAGTTCATCACTCCCACAGTCACATGGCTTGTGGATTAGGATCGCATTAGTTTTATAAGGTAGAAGTCTAATGGGGGTAATCATTTAAGGTCATGTATATGTATTCTCTTTTAAATGTGATCTTAGTTTATACGGAGAAACTAAGGTTTGAGGGAGATAAGAGTATGATGGTATATCACCCCATAAAATTTGGTATACTCCATTATATCTTAAGTATATAATCTTACCTAATGATGTACTTTAATTGACACCATCCTTTCATTGAGTATGAACACCCATTCTTAATTTAATTCCTATGTAAATCAAGTGATGGACTATAAGATCTCAACTATCAAAATTACCATCAAGTGTGATGAAAATATTTTAACAATCAAACAAACAAATCAATAATTGAAAACATTTAAAAATTCATTTAGAGCATTAGGGGTTCATTACAAGTGAAAAATCACCTGACAAATGGTCTGATCAACCAAATCTTAGCCACAAGAGTATCCTTGGGAGAATAGTGAATTCTTTACTAGATCATATTGACCTCAACCATGTCGTAATGCATAGACCTAACAATACTCATATAGGAGACACTGCAATTAATTACGTGAGCAGGCCAAAGCATATTACATCGGAGGTCAAACTCCACATACATCCTTAAGTCTAAAGATTAGTTAAAGCCTGTATATATACAAGTCTATCCATATCGAGCATGATGGGTCTCTTAATTCAATAACTTGAATTGATTATTTAATGCAAGTATCAGCGGGTCTAATGCTAAGATCCCATTACCATAAATGTTAAAACTCATATATAGGATAGGGCATAGACACATTAACTCGTCGTTGAACCTAATGGTGGAGACCTTTCATATCGATTCGTCATTGGTTCCCTCATATAGAATTACCACATTATAATTACCAAGGATTTGTCTTAAGACATGTTAGGTGGTTATGAAACAACAAGGTGTTAGTGCACTGATTTGTGCACCTGTTTTGTCAATCAAGTGAGTCTGTGTGTCGTGTAGTTGGTTAAGCCCTTGAAGGTTGAAGACCGAAGGCATATGAAGACTTGAAGCATCAAGAAAGTGAAGAACATATAAATTGAGATGCATTGGTGACCCTAACTTTATAATTAAAACAATGTAGCCTGTAGATGATCCTAACCTTAATAGGTAAACTTTGATTGATTATCACATAACTTTATGAGCTAAATTAGAACATGATAAGTTAATCTAAAAGATGAGAAAAAGCTGATATATAATATACTGGCCAAAACAACAACTTTCGAGTGGTCCTCAATCCCATCGATAGGTTGCCGGTTTCAATGGAATCGAATATCAGCTCGATGTGATAGAAGAAATAGTCTAGCAACCATACAAAGAATTCATGAATTTTTTCGATGGGATTGAATGACAATTCGATCATATCGACAACGTTTCAATTATATTGACAAAGACATTAATTAGTCATTTTATGGTCATTGTAATACGAACTCTATAAAATGGGCGTTCAGTTCTTGGTCATTTGGATATGTTTTTTGTGCAATTAGAATTAGATGATTCCCTACTCATATATCATCCTATAACTCTAAACTTATGATATTCAAGTCATCTTCTTTTAGATTACCACTCTAATGAGGATTCCAACTTTCATTATGAAGATGTTTTTGATATCCACCATTTTCTAGAGAAGACATTAAGATTATTGATATATCCCTATATAAATTCTTTAGGAGATCCATATAGGTAAATTCCATTTGAAAATCAATTATCCACTAGTTATAAGAGAATCCACAACTCTCCATCGACATTGGTCACCTCATCATGACATCATATGCAAATCGCTTGATCGTAAGAGCTGAAGCATCGACATCAATGATCAAGGGAGCAATTAAGAAGTCAATTCAAGCACAAGATAACATTAAAAAAGCATCTCAAGACGACGCATCAATGATGCTTAATTTAATAAGTAAGGTTGTCAATTTTAAAGTCCATACACTATTTCCTTATCTATGATTGAGTATAAGAGTTTATGAACCAACTTTAAATAAGTTCTTGTGTAAGGTTAAATTCACTGAACACGAGTGCATACGTGTTAGTCTCCGTGAGTGCCTCTGACGAGAGTAAATGTAGGTTTTTGGATTATGACCGAGGTTGTTAGTTAGGTGATAGAAAACCAACTAAGTCTCTCAGAGAGCCTTCAATGAGAATGTATGTTTAGATCCTTGTGTAGGGTTGTAAAGGTCATGGGTGAACTTATTGAAAACTCATAAGATAGTGAATACTGGTACACTAAAGGAGAATGCATTGGCCAAAAGTGGAGTAGAGAAATCAAACTGCTATATATGTTTGTATTTGAGATTATGAATTGTGTACATTTGTATCAATGCTTATGTGATTGTTTAGTTGAATTATTTGAATGCATGAGTTAGATTGTATGCTAGGCACTCACTTTCTTAAGCACACATAAGTTCACTATCTCTTATAGACTAGTTACTTATAATGTTGCATTTATTGTAGTCTATGTGATTGGACCCACTTGAGCTTTAAATCCTAAGTGTTAAATTATCTTATTTTAATTGGTAAAATTTTAACTGTAGAATTTTTAAGTGGTCATATTCACCTTCCCCTCCAAAAGATATAATCATCATTTTAAGCTCCGCACTAGAGGGATGATTTATGAAGAAGTTATGATCAAATGTCCCATGTTGATTTTTAAATATAGTTAAAAGGATTAATGGCGGGTCATTTTGGGTTAATCAAAGGTGGACCCCACTTGATGGAATAGTTTAATTGAATTGTAATATATTAAATCATCTTAACATGGATTTATAGTGTAGATTCCCAAGCGTATGACTCTTTGACGGATTTGACTATATCAAGAATAGGGAGTGAATCCCAACGTGTCTCATACATGTACGGTTAAGATAGATAATATATTTGTTATGATTGTTATGATTATAATAATTTATTAATTATTGTGTTGCTGTAATAACATGCTAAGATGATTCTTCTTTCATAGATTCATGCTTTGATGATTATTAACGTGAATTGAATACATAAATATGTGATCCATTATGATCATAATTCCATAGTTTCCTCTTGTACCAAGAGATATATAAACTGAATGAGTATGTTGATGCATAGATATTGAGCATGCATTACATACATCCATAGCATCATGCATTGATTCCTAGAGGCACTCTTTACATGACTGCATGCACACCTCGTGCCGAAGTTCTTGAGAGATCTCCCTGAATAGTTTACTCGGTAAATTCGTTAACAGATGCCCTTGTTAGAGGAAGCATACTCATGGAGTAGATGTAGGTCTTGCTTAGCAAATGTCCAATCTAAGCAAATGGATGATCATCTCACTTGATATGCATTCATGAGATATCAGCATACATACTCATATCTATATACATATATTTGATTGTCGAGTGCCATATTTTATATTGTGCTACATATGAACCATGTTGGGTTCACTAACTAGCGTAACTTGCTAGCGTTGTGGATTAACATTCGTACAGAGACGAACAAAAATAGGAAAACCGAATCAAGTATCGAAGAGTGAGTCCGAGTTAGCGAATGGAATCCAGAACCAATGATTATATTTGGTGGAAGATGAACTTGTCGTGCTAAAGGGATGATTTACTAATGTAATTACTTAATATGAGATTATTTTTAATTTAGTGACAGATGTTTATATTTGACATTTCGTTGTTTATAATTACGATTTTATTGAAAATGGTATTGAATATCCTAGTTGAATAAAGTCCTAAACGGGTGGACATAGTTTGATTTTAGAATTTATTTTGTGGTTGTGAATGTAATATAATAACTAACTAAAAAAAAAATATATGATTGTGCGAATGTGTGGATGTCAATATAGTGAGAACTTAGAATGCAATAAATTGTGACTCCTAACAACTGTTTGATGAGTGAAATTATATACACTTAGTGCATAAGTTATAAATTATAACTAAGTGTGAGGATATACACTATATATTCAAATTACGGGGCGTGACAATTATTATCCAATCGAACTCCCTTTGAAATTCTTTCATTCACGAAAAAGAACTATATACACTTCATATATACTTCTGAGTGAAATAGGTGCCGCTGCGGCCTTACCCAATAAGGTGCAACCCTTGGCGTAGTGCACCTTGATACATGTATTCTATATCTTTTTAGTGTAACTATTTTGCCTGATTATTTTAGTCCATGATCCCAAAAAATAAAATAACGCAGATCCAATATGAGCTTAATGGTGGTGAATAGCCATTAAGCTCATATTTGTTTTTTTCTTATTTTTTTTCCTTTCATTGAGGTATAATGAGGTATACGTGACCTTATCAACATGTTGGATGGTTGGATGGCAAATAGAAAGATTCAGTTTCTAATGGTGGGGCGTTCAATAACCATTTCCTCTATGGTTCATCTTATACTTGGATCTGCATTATTTTTCGGTTATGCTCTTAAAGTATCCATCAAAACAGACAAAAGAAGAGGACATCCAAAAATAAAAATAATATTTTCACGCGGGGGCAACGCACGTCCCGGTACGCGTCTTCCAGAAATTAAGGCACCGTTTACTCGGAAAGTGGAGCCACTCCTTAGTCGGCTACGATTACGAAAGGAATACTTTTTTAAAAAAAGAAGAAGCCATGGATCTGTCACACGTGGCATGATCTCCAACCAACGAGTAAAAGCAAGCGGTGGAGATGCCACGTGGCTTTGGGCCAACACGCTTTACGATTCGGTACAAGCCCACACGCGTGTGTAAGGCAGTACACGCCCTCACATGTGCCATCCTAGTCTACAGACATAAGATCCAAGCTATCCATCACGTGAGGCCCATCCAGTTGGTTCTATTAAGAGCGGAGGTTTTGACTATCTTCTCAGCGGACGGCCTAGAAAAACTTGATCAAAATTCATCCGTCCATTTAGTTTTTTAAAATGTTGGCCATCATTGTAACTATACCAGCTTTAATTTTATTCCATAGAATTGGAATGCTGAGATTCACCGAATGTACGGTTTAGTTCTCAATACCATAAGCCACGCTGGAACATCAGATGGACTGTAACTGAGATGGCTTGTACACGCGTCTAGGATTAGCAAGGTTCCCCTATAAATATGAGAACATACACTAATCTCCTTCATCAAAGTTTCTCTCCTTAATCACTCTCTAATCAATGGAAGCCTCTTCTCTATTTTCTCCAATGCTTCACTCACAACCGTCCATCGTCACCACACGGCCGCAGAGGAAAATCGCCACGGTCCATCAGAAGACACCGCGGACGAACGTCTTCGTGGCCAGAAATGGGGCCCACGATCGGAGTTCTGGTGGCCGATTGGTTGATGAGAACATGATCGTGCTGCGAAAACGGATCCATGAGATGAAGATGATCGAGAGGAATTACGAGCCCCCCGCTGGATGGATGGACTGGGAGAAGCGATATTACACGTGTTACGACTCGGATGTGTGCCACGTGGTCGGGCTACTGCAGACGATGCTGATGAACACCAGGCCCAGTTTGGGTATTGGGTTGATGGCTCTTGTTGCATTGAGTGTCCCCACATCAACGGTCTTGATCATTTTTCATTTGATGGAAGCAGCAAAAGGGGTCTTATCTGGCATCTGATTGGTTGTATGGGACCCACTCCAAATAGGCCCCACCATGTTAATGGCCCAGACTAGCCTCTTCGCCAACGGTCCATATTCATTTTACACATGGGGCTCAAGGGATGAGTGGGCCAACCTGATTTAAGGGGTTGGGGTATCTAAATGGTGCTTCCCATCTGACGAATTGATTGGATCTCACGTGTGCCAAAATTTGTACGTGTGATAAGCTTTTTTAATATATAGTCTTTATTGTTTTTTTTTTGAGATGCGAATAATTTCCTATCATCGACACGTTTTTAAATGGGGTATCCAGATGAATGGGAGGGATACAACCAATGTATGCCACGTGTACGGTTTTAAATTGCCAGGTGGAGTAGGAGCATCCCAAACGCAATCAGAGGGAGTCTTTAAAACCATCAGCTGCAGAAGCGGATGAGCTGGTGTACAATACCGCCGACCTCGCTGATGGGCGCGGATTAGCTACTGACAGGTTTAGTAGCGAGACTCGCTACTGAAGTGACGTCACCAAGTTCCATGGGCCCCGCCATGGTGTATGTTTTGTATCCACACCTTCCATACATTTGGTTAGATAATTTTAGGGCAATATACAAAGAATGAGTTAAATCCCGCCATTGTGTATGTTTTGTATCCGCACCTTCCATACATTTGGATAGATAATTTTAGGGCAATATACAAAGAATGAGTTAAATCCAAAGCTCCATTGAACCCCAGCACAGAAAACAACGGGGACAGTAACGCCACCATTAAAAACTTCTAAAGGCCACGGAAGTTTTAGATCAAGCTGATATTTGTGTTTTCCCTTATTTCATGTCTTTTTTAACTTTTGAACATGTTGGATTTCAAATAAACATTATGGTGGGCCTTGGGATAGTTTCAACGGTTGGAGTCACTCTCCCTACTGTTTTCTGTGGTGGGTCCACTACAGATTTTTATCTGCTCATTCTTTACCTCATGCCCTAAAAAGATATCTCAAAATGGATGGACGGTGTGGATACAACACATACATCATAGTGGGCCCGCATAAGTTGGTTACGTCGCTTCAATAGCCCACTCGCTACTCAATCCGTCAGTATCTAATCCGCATCCCTCGGGGATGTGCGTATGTGGCGCGCAAGACGCACATCACGGAGCCCCAGATGTAGGAACGGTTGACAGAAGATTAAATTCACGTGGCCCCAAAATGATGTATTTATTATATCTACACCGTCTATCCGTTTGGTGAGATAATTCTAGAGCATGAGCCCAAAAATAATTCATATCTATTGTGAACAAGATACTTATCCATTACCACATAAAGAAAGTCTAATTAATAATATAAAAAACACATTCATTTATAGTAAATTTGATTTAAAATCAGGATTTTGGCAGGTACCAGTAGCAGAAGAGTGTAAGAATTATTTTACTTTTGTAGTACCACAAGGAAAATATAGATGGAATATCATGCCATTCGGATAGATGTCTTGGAGCTGGGCTTCATAGGGCAATTCCTTGAGTTCTCCAAAATCATCATGTCGTTGAAGTGGTGATGTTGCAGGGCCATTATCAGTGATCAAAATAAAATGACGGGCTTCATCAAGATACCCGTTGCAATAAGAAGGGGGGCAGCTGTATATCACCATGTCGATCCATGAGACGTACGATTTCTGGAGTAGCAGGCTAAGAAGTCTCCTGACTTTCCAATCTGGAAAATGGTTCACATCGGCGATTTTGCGGAAGATGAGCCGACTGATGAAACCACAGTCAAGAAGGCTTTTCACATTAATTTGTTGATCAGCCCACATAAAAGGTTTGAAGACAGAAAGATCCATGGACATCTGGAAAATGAAGAATCCAGTTGAACAATGCTCACAGCATGCAGAGTTCATGGGCAAGTGAATACTTGCGAATTCAACACCACGAGCTTGTTCAATAGTTTGATTTCTACAAAGATTGTAGAACTCCTTCATTTCAATCTGCAACTGGACCATTCTCCGCTCATGATCATCAAACACTGTCTTACGAATTCGTCTCTCTACTCCATCAGGCAAATTGTTGAAATAACAGAACCTGAGTGTTTTCCACTCATCAGCCACACAAATTTTTTCAAACTCACTTTATATTTTTTTACTTCTTCCTCCAATTTTTCTTTTTCTTTTCTCTCTTTCTCAAGATCAATTTTGCAGGCTTTCAGACTAGCCTCCGATCCTCCCAATTTTCTCTCTAATGCAATGTATGCATCCAAAGAATGGGGCTTTAGGGACATGCTTGAGAATTGGTTTTGGACATGAAGGGTTTGTTGTTGAGTGAGATGATGGACTTGGGCTTCAAGTTGGATAATGGCTTGATTAAGTAGGTGCAGATGTTTTGATAAACCGTTCATTGCTCTGGCCATGGCACTGGAATTTTTACAAGCCCAAAGGTTATCCAACACAAGGTGGTCCTGAGAATTAAGGGTTAGCCCTGGAAGGGGCATAAATTCAGCTCCTGGACACAAACTAAGTCCGGTGGCTCTATCAACAGGAAAGGTATTGGTTCTGTTGAAGGCTCCTTGATGATGATGCCATTGCTGCAAGAAAATCAATTTCTTTCACTTTCATGAGGATAAGCCTCAATCCTTCTAATTCTAACTTTAACCGTATATTGGCTACATGGGGAATCTCTATCTTATCCTCCATGCTCCTCACCGGAACTTTTATTTAAATGGGGTTCAACCCATACTTTGGCCTTTTATTTAGTTGGGAGGCCAACCCAACATTTGAGGCTACTCGTCCTTACACATAGCTTTCACTACTACTCTTCCTACAAGGTTAGAGTCGCCATAGAATAAGACAGAACTCACTCCACACCTATCTAAACTTCCTGCAAGAAGAACACGGTTACTGCAAAATAATTCAATCATCTTTTATCTTAGTATTTTTCAAAAATCTTTTTTCTTTTTCACTTATTTCAATTAATCTACTTAATTTATCTGCTAAGAAATTATCTTTTCCATTTATATGTTCTATTTTCACATTAAATCCATTTCCTACTATCTGGTCTAAAAATCTAATCCATCTATTCTGACTTAATTTATTATTTGCACATTTATTGTAAAATCCTACAATTGCTTGACAATCTGTTCTAAGAGTAAATTCTTTTTCACTTATTAAAAATAATTTAAAATTTTCTAATGCTTTAAGAACTGCTAAAATTTCTGCATCTGTTGCTGATATATTTACTTCATAAATTCCTGATTCATATCTACTAATCTTCTCTTCACTCTTAGCTGCTTCTTTAAAAGGTTTAAATTTTAAAACTGCACCCCAACCTCCTATTCTACCATCTGTCTCTACAATAAAATATGCTCCTGGAGGTGGTAATTCTAATGGTTTTAAATTACTTACTACTTTCTTTATCTTCTTAACTAATTCTATATCTGAGCTATTGAATCTTCTTTCACCTTTTAATTTAGTCTTTTGGTATAAAGGTCCTACTAATTTAGCAAAATCCTGTATATAGTTTCTAGCTTGATTTAGTTTTCCTAAAAATCCTCTGAGTAATTTTAATTCTTCTAACTTATCTGGCATTTCTAAAATTCCTTTAGCTATGTTCTTGTAACTTTATTTTTCCTTCTCCTACTGTTATTCCTAAAAAGTCTATAGTTCTTTGTCCTAATACCATTTTCTTTTTACCAAGTACTAAACCATTTTCTTTACACAGTCTAAACATTTCTTTAATATGTTCTAAATGTTCTTTAACACTGGAACTACTTATGAGAATATCATCTATATATACTGATATAAAATCTTTATCCCTAAATATGTCATCCATTTTTCTCTGAAAGATTTGTGGTGCATTTTTATATCCGAATGGCATGACATTCCATCTATATTCTCCTTGTGGTACTACTGTGGTAATCACAATTATCATTTAATCTTTTATAATTTATTACCATTCTACTTTTTCCTCTCACAATTTCACTATGTTTATTGACTATAAAAGCTAAACTTCTGTATTTACTACTTTCACCTTCTGGTATCTTTTCTATCAATTTTAATGCTAACAAGTCATCTATATGCATTTTATATTCTTTAAGCTCTTCTGGTGTATACTTAGCTACTTTGCACTGGAATCCTTTAATTTCTAATTCTGGGTTTATTATTTTAACATAACATTTTACATTATTTCTATGGATATTTTTAATTGGGTTTTCTCCTATTGTTCCATCTTCTTCTAAATTTTCTATATCACTTCTAAGATATTTTTCTATAGGGTTATGTTCTATGATCAAATTTTCTTCTTCAAATAAACTATCCATTTCTACATCTATTTCTTGTTCTATATTATCGTCTAATTCTCTATGAGATTCTACTGGTTCTAAACTCATTGTACTTGCTAAAATACTATCTGCTCTTTTGAATATTGTTACATTATGTCCTATAACTATAATTCCTCCTCTTTGTCCTTCTATAAAGTTCATTCCTATAATCATTTCTCTACTAAGATTTTCTCTTACCCAAGTTATTGGTAATGCATACTTATGTTCATTAAATGTTATTTCACAATCTACTAATATCTGGTTTAATCTAGTTTTGTTTCCTACACTATCTCTAGTTATAGATTCAAATTTAGGGGTTGTTATTAAATGTTTTGGAACTATCTTATCACTAATATGACACTTAGTTGCTCCTGTATCTATTATAGCTTTAGCTTTAATTACTGTCTTATCTTTAAAATGTAATTCTACTAAAACATTAAGCAATTTATCTGAACTGAGCCTAAATTTTGGTTCATTATTTTTATTAACTTCTTCTATTTCTTCATCATGAACTTCTACTCTTTCTTCTATTCCCAAGTCTTCTATATCTTCTTCTTTTTCTTCTCCAAATTCTTCTGCTATCTCCTTAAGTTTAAGTTTACCTTCTAAATCTCTTATTTTTGCTTCTAGCTTTTTAATCTTTTTTTCTTCGTTTTCTTTGGTAATTTTTAATTCTAGTTCTAATCTATTTACTTTTTCTTCTAAATATTGATTTCTTTTTCTTAACTCTTCTAATTCTCTATTTTTATATTCTTCTAACTGTAGCTTTAGTTTGAGATTTTATATTTCTAAATCTTTCATAGTTAATTCTATTCCTGTATCTTGGCTACTTTCTGCTTCTCTAGATTTTTCCTTCTTTTCTTTCCATTCTGACATTTCATAACTAAGATAATCTTTAGCACACCATCTACATGCTGGGGTATTACAATGTATACAAATAGTTTTATGTTTAGCTACTAAATACTTAAAACAAATTATACATCTATCATTAGCTCTAGTACTATAATCTTCCCATAAATGTCTACAATCTGGAATTTCTACTTCTACCTTAAAAGTTTCTTTATCATAGATTACCTTCATATTTTAGTATTAAAATCTTCTATCAGATTACTATATAAACTTGAAAAATCTACTTCTCTATGTTCATTAATTCCTTCATCTAAGGGATCTTCTACTATGCTACAAATATCGCTGTCACTTTGTCTATCATCTGATGCTACTGAAACTATATCTATTCCATCTGGTAATTCTACATCTTGATACATATAAACTCTATCTTTATTAACTCTATTACTCTTACATTCTGATGCAAAATGTCCTATTTCACCACAAACAAAACATTTACACTTCTTAGGATGTTTACTCTTATTTCTAATATTAAATTTTCTAACATGATTATTCTTAGGTCTACCCTGTTTATAGTACTGATTCCTTTTTAACTTTCTACGTCTTTTATGTTCTCTATCTAATGCTGGCACATAAATCTTATTACAATATTGGAAATTAGCTACTTGTCTTCTAGCTTCTTGATTTAAACATTCTTCTTTTAAATAATCAAATACAAACCTAACTGCTGGTAATAAGGATGCTACTGTTCCGTTAGTATTATTCTTCCACTTTTGCCAAATTAATTCTCCTAATGGTCCAAGTAATTTACTAAAATACTTATTAGTTAATACTTCGTCTTCATAAGCTCTACCTGTTGTTGCTGCTAAGGCTATATATGCTTGACTAAATTCTACTATCTGGTTCCAATCTGTTAACTGTAGTCTCTCTAAATCTACCATTGCCATATTCTGTAAATGTGTTTCACCTCTAGCTGGATCTGTTCCTAATACTAAAGTTTTCATAAAACTAGTTACATTGTAAGGATTATCTCCTGTATCTACTAATCTCTGATATTCTTCTGCATACTTTCTCTTCCAACTATTAAATATTGCTCTAGCTGTTGGTCCTAATAAATTTTCTATATATCCTACCATTTGTTCATTAGTTCCTAGCATTCTATTGTTATCTATGCTATTTATAGCATCTGCTTCCCATCTATCCATTAACTCTGGCCACTTCTGAGGATGTGTTTTTGCTAATACTAATATACTACCTCTAGCATGTTGTGCTGGTAAATTGTCTATTATTTCACCTGTGTCTGGTCTACCTCTTCTTCTAAACCCTGTTTGTCTAGGTTGGTATTCTACTATTGGAAAATCATCTCTTCTAGGTGGTATAGTTGCTGGTGCTCTAAAAGGTGCTGTACTTCCGCTACTTCTAGCTGGTGCTGTACTAGGTACTCCTGGATTATAACTACTACTAGCTTCTGTTGCCATTCTAATTTCTTTTGTTCTAAGTTTTTCCATTTCTATTTGATTTAATTGTTCTAATATTTTATCATACTCTTCTTCTGTACTTACATATACTTCATCTAATTTTTTATCTACTGGTTTTTGGTTTTCTAAAACTGCTAAATCTAAGGGTTCCACCACGCTCGCTGTAAACTCTGATTCTAAACTGGGTATATCAAAAGCTCCTTCATGAAATTCTCTACCTATTTCTCTAAGAAATTCTATATCTGTAACTAAGGGTTCTTCCACAAAATCTTCCTTCCATCTATAAGTAGGATACTTATGACTAACTTTTAATGCCATCTAGAATTCTGGGGCTATTAATTCTTTTAATTGGACTAATTTGTTTTTAATTGTCTCTATATCTTTCTTATATTCTCTCTGAAGTTCTTTACTATATTCTTTATACATATTTATCTCTTGTAGGGTCTGGCTGTTCATTAACTGTATTAGCTGTTCTAGAGTAGGTAAGTCTTTATTAGCTTTACTAATTAATTCTCTTTCTTCATCTCCAGTTACTAGTTTTTCTTGTCTTTTAATTATCTTATCTAGACTATCTTTAGTTTCTCCTATGTATTTAACTAGTTTTTCTTCATTTCCATAATTCTTATTTAGATATTCTATGTTGTTTCTAATTGTTTCTAATAAACTTCTATAACTTTTTTCTTTCTTTATACCTCTAGTTATTTCTATTATTTTCTTTAGTCTTGCTAACATTTTGTTTACTTTATCATGTAAATAATTTAAACTTCTAGGGACTAATTCCTCTCTATCTTCTGCTTTTTCACTAATATGATAATGATGTAAATAAGTTAAATTATTATCACTAGGCTTCCTACAATATTTTTCTAATACTCTATCCTTTAGGTTACTCTTCATCTTCGTTTTCCTCTCTAATTGTTGCTTTTCCTTTATAATCTGAGAATCCAATACTACAACTTCCATCTCTATTTGTAAAATAACTAACTTCATGGGGATTTCTATTCTGATCATCTAGTGCTGTTATTAGCCATTCACTATTTTCTAATCTTATACTATCATATCTCTGTCCTGGTAATGCTTTAATATTTTCACTCCCTAATATTCCTAAAATATCATCTATCTTACATTTCCTTGATTCGTTAATCTTCCTATAAATATCTTGGTTATCATTAAATTAGGGTTTGTATCTACCATATCATATCTTCTAGTTTTTACTACTAATCTAATATGCTTATAAAGTGCCTCTATATCACACATAAAATTTGGAACTATATAAACTATCTCTGCATTACTATATCTCATATCTATTTCTGCTGTACTAATCACTGCTTGTGATACATCTCCTATATGTCTAGTATCTAATAATCCTAAAAATACTTTAGTTCCTAATCCTTCTCTATGCATGCCTTGAACTCCTATAAGTAAACATCCTAAATGAATATGATGATATCCTGAATCTACTATCCTACCATAACTCTCGCTTTCTATTAATTTTAAAGTTCTAGTTACTTTATCATTTGGACAACATACATGCACTTCATCAAAATGCTGATATAACTTAGTTTTAGTCTCTATAATGTTAGACTCATAAAGTCTATCTCCTTTAACTATGTCTAGTTCACTATTCTTTAATTTTTCTACTAGTTGCTGAGGAGTAATTAATTGTTCTACTGTTCTAATATGTTTCTTACCTTTAAGACTATTAAATTTACTAAAAGATCTAATTTTATCTTTACTATTTACTATTTTACTCGTAAATCCTTGTTTTTCCATCTAAAATTCTTTACTTAGATAAAATGGACTAATTATTTTTCTTTCTGGTGCTATTCCTTCTTTACCTAGATCTATTTTTCCTATCATTTTCTCTAAATTTTTCATATTTTCATCTTTTCCTGATTTATCTGTTTTTTTATCTCTGCTATTTCATGTCCTAGAACTATTGCTGTTGTTCCTATTCTTTTTAAGTCTGCTTGTAATTCTGTAATCATAGCTATCATCATATTATTTTGTCCTATTGCTGCTCTATCTGCTGGTGTTCCATACCTTGATCCCTGATGAAATCCTACCCAACTACTATCTGTATTATTAGCTTCTCTAGCTATCTTTTCATTCCTAGTATAAAATTCACTTTCTTTAATATTTTCCATCTAAATAAAGAACTGACTAATTTCTGTAAAAATTTCACTTTCATTTAATTCTATATTTTGAATATCTCCTAAATCTTGTTCTGCTTGATCTATTTCTTTATCTAGCCATTTTTCTAATTCATCTTCTTGTTTCACTACAAACTCTAAATCTTCTGTTTCTAATTCTATTTCACGTTTCTCTTTCTTATCTAACCTTTCTATTGTTCTTTCTACTATTGTTAAAACTACATCTCTACAATGACTCTTAGGTTGATTCTCATAAATTTTACTTTTAATCTTTCTTAATTGATTTGACATTTTCCTAGTAATTTCACTTGATTCTATTTTAAAAACATTGTCTTTAGAACAATTTTCCTCTATCTTTTCCTGATTTATCTGTTTTTTTATCTCTGCTATTTCATGTCCTAGAACTATTGCTGTTGTTCCTATTCTTTTTAAGTCTGCTTGTAATTCTGTAATCATAGCTATCATCATATTATTTTGTCCTATTGCTGCTCTATCTGCTGGTGTTCCATACCTTGATCCCTGATGAAATCCTACCCAACTACTATCTGTATTATTAGCTTCTCTAGCTATCTTTTCATTCCTAGTATAAAATTCACTTTCTTTAATATTTTCCATCTAAATAAAGAACTGACTAATTTCTGTAAAAATTTCACTTTCATTTAATTCTATATTTTGAATATCTCCTAAATCTTGTTCTGCTTGATCTATTTCTTTATCTAGCCATTTTTCTAATTCATCTTCTTGTTTCACTACAAACTCTAAATCTTCTGTTTCTAATTCTATTTCACGTTTCTCTTTCTTATCTAACCTTTCTATTGTTCTTTCTACTATTGTTAAAACTACATCTCTACAATGACTCTTAGGTTGATTCTCATAAATTTTACTTTTAATCTTTCTTAATTGATTTGACATTTTCCTAGTAATTTCACTTGATTCTATTTTAAAAACATTGTCTTTAGAACAATTTTCCTCTATCTTTTCCTGATTTATCTGTTTTTTTATCTCTGCTATTTCATGTCCTAGAACTATTGCTGTTGTTCCTATTCTTTTTAAGTCTGCTTGTAATTCTGTAATCATAGCTATCATCATATTATTTTGTCCTATTGCTGCTCTATCTGCTGGTGTTCCATACCTTGATCCCTGATGAAATCCTACCCAACTACTATCTGTATTATTAGCTTCTCTAGCTATCTTTTCATTCCTAGTATAAAATTCACTTTCTTTAATATTTTCCATCTAAATAAAGAACTGACTAATTTCTGTAAAAATTTCACTTTCATTTAATTCTATATTTTGAATATCTCCTAAATCTTGTTCTGCTTGATCTATTTCTTTATCTAGCCATTTTTCTAATTCATCTTCTTGTTTCACTACAAACTCTAAATCTTCTGTTTCTAATTCTATTTCACGTTTCTCTTTCTTATCTAACCTTTCTATTGTTCTTTCTACTATTGTTAAAACTACATCTCTACAATGACTCTTAGGTTGATTCTCATAAATTTTACTTTTAATCTTTCTTAATTGATTTGACATTTTCCTAGTAATTTCACTTGATTCTATTTTAAAAACATTATCTTTAGATGTAATCTCTTTCACTTTAATACTTCTATATCCTGATCTACCTGTACCATTAGTATTTTTCTTATAAGAACCTCTAATATATTTTTTCTCTTTTTGATTTTTCATTTTTAAATAAAATTTTTACTAAACTGAGCCTTTTGGTTAAAACACGAATAAGATCTAAGGGACATATAGTCACTTCTGGTACTTATCTAGGCATGGATCAAAAGAATAACAAGATTATATCATGATTTCTTAAAGCTTACGTGATTATTTCTTTCTGCATCATATAGTCCAGTAGGACAATCAGATACCGGAATTTCCAAGTACTGCTACCGGGTTATACAACCGTGGGCGTTCAGTAACAAGATTCTGTATTTTATGGTCATAAATACATAAAATCAAAATCCCTCCTGCAAACGCGATAACGCTTCCAGCCTGTATCATACTTTCCTCACTTTCCCCTTACTGCGCACTCCTTGCGTCTTACAACAGGTACTTGACTTTCGGAAACCAAATACATTAGCTGACTGTTTACAGTTATGATTTTACATACCATGAGTCATAATCATAAATCGGCATACTTAGAAAAACCGCCATAAGGCTTTGTTCATCACGAACACTGTGCTTATACAGAATTAAACAATCACATATCCTCTAAGAAATTAAGATATAAATAAAATCATTCGGAGATCCATTACCTTAAGATAAGTCCGAAGGACTTATCCCTTAGTAAGGGATTACCCCTCCATTAAAACCAAACTAGGCTCTGATACCAAGATTATGCTTCGGCTCCAACGAATTGAAGGCGAGTTACTCGAAAACCTCAAGTGGTGCGGAATTCTCCAAGAAGACTTCTGAAAAAAATTGCTATTGAAGAGATTGCTTCGTAGGTGATTACAAATGTTACAAATATCGGTTTTTACAGAGGGCCGTTGCCTCAAAAACGCAAATGAAATACAAATTAAAGAATGAGTGAGATGTAAATGAAATTCAAATGCAATTGGCCATCTTTCCACGTGTCCTGGATGTTGTGGAGTCGTACAGGGATAAGATGCCAAATAAAATGAAAATTTCATCTAAATTCATCCAAACTCAGAATAAAGTAAAGATTCGCCTGTCACGTCACATGGGCGGACGCATTTGCGGTACGAATACCGACAGGTGTCTCCTCACTTTATTCCATACAAACTCACATGAAATAAAAATCTACATGAAATTAAGATTCATATGAAATGCACATTTTGTCGGCATTCACATGAAACTCAAATGCAAATACACAATGAAATGCAAATTTGCCCCTAGAGGGCATAACTCAAATGAAATGCAGATAACTATGATGTAAGCAAAACGTCAGCATAACATCATCTTCTGGGTTGCCTCCCAGGCAGCGGTATGAAATGCAGTAGCCTAACTGCTAACGGTCTTCACCCGACCGAACTGTTTTAACTTTAAACAGTTAAAAGCTTTTACGCACATGCATCATCAGGCCTCAATGCGGTTCTCTTTGATCACACCACAAATGATAGTGGGACAATGATTTTCCCCGTTAAAACGTTCATATGGCCGGCCATATGTTTATTTTCCATCCAATCTATTCCTAAGTTTGAAAATTCTAGATGAAGAGAAAACAAACATCAAATTAATCCAATACTTCTGCAACCCCAAGAAAGTTTCAGTGGTAGACTTTCAATCCAATACTTCTGCAACCCGGAGAAAGTTTCAGTGGTAGTCTTTCAATCCGACACTTCTTTCTGCAGTGTGGTCCCCTTGATCTTTATATCTGTCTTATTTTTTTGTTGAAGCCTTAAAACAATTTCTCCAAATGGACGGACGGTTTGGATATCACACTTATCTTATGGTGGAGCCCACAGAGCTTGGCGGCATCGGTGGTGTGTAGTACATCAATCAATCTAGCAAAACAGGTATTGGTTGGCCCCAGCACGAATGGATCATCAGAAAGATGAAACAATTCTAACTAACCTAACTAATGTGGCCCAAAAATCAATGGCTGAGAAATAAATCAACAAATGGTCCACATTCCCCATCATTTACCATGATTAAAATCTCAATAAAATGTAATCCGAAAGGACAATAAATATGGAATCACATCCACTCCATTGAAATCACGCGTGGGTTTTGCTACTTGTTGCTCGCCTCGTTTCAAGGGTATGAAAGTAGATCATGCTTTTGTACCTGTGCCTCAATGATAAAGTCTTCGGAGTTTCAACAGGAGGGCATGGGTTCAAGCATCCCCATGTTGGCAGTGCCGGGGTGGATGTGTGAGTAGAAAAAGAGTAGATAATTCTCTCGCAAAACCAAGTAAAATAGAAAACTTAAATAGACCAGCTTGAATAGTTCAAGGAAGTCAATCCCATACTCAATTGTTGGCATATGGCATACGAAAAAAAAGTATATAATATTCTTGCTTAATTTAGTCTTGATCATAGTAAAAAAATCAATTCAGGGCTCATTTAGTTACCACCAAATAAGTTAATTTTCTACTATTGAGTAGATAAGTAACTTATTTCAATTAGTAGAGGCTAAAATAAACTATTAGTAAGTAGAGACATCATGAGAGGCATATAATTATTTTTATACTTAATTATTTTTTTATACTTAAAAGTATATAATTATTGTAATTAATTTTTTTAGCCTTTCTATTTTAATAAGTTCCTGAAGAGAGGCATCATGAGAGAAGAAAGAGAGGGGAGGATCTTCTTAATAAGTAGAGACTAAAATAAACTATTAGTGGAATAAGTAGATTATCTTAAGCAACTTTTTATCCAAAACGCCCCAATAGAGTTTAAGTTTTAAGATTTAGGGTTTAGGTTTTAGGGTCTTAAAGTAATAGAAATGCCAAAAATTCAATTTCAGAACTAATATGGATTGTAAAAAAGGATGAAAATAACAACTATATACATTTATGTATATATAAATAAGGTTAAAATAAAAAATATTAAATAATTAAAATTACTATACCAATAATAATGTACACAGGTAGTCTAGAAATGTTCTTCAACTCTCTCAAGTTCTTTCTCTTTAAATAAACCACATGCTTATGTTAAAACTTTTCAGCTTCTACTCAATCTTTTCAATGGGTGGCTGTTACCAATTAGGATTTTTATTTTATTTTTTCAAACAAGATGTGTTTCATTGAAAAAAAATTGTATTTAATTTGTTTTTTTTTATTTTTTATTTTTTATTTTTATAAATCCTATCTTTTGAAATAAATGAGATTTTTTTATCAGAGCCTAGGTGTATGGGCGGAGTTGGGCTAGGTTAGGCTTGTCTCAACACCAAAGGCATAAAGTCTAAGCCCGAGCCCGAAAAGATGAACGGCGGGCCAGCCTGATTGATGTCGTCCACAGGGGCCTGATGGGCCATGATCATCAGGGCAAAGGTCAATCCAAGTAGTAATTGAACTTGAAGTTTCATACAAGCCCGGGCTGGTGCCTAACAATAGCAATGGTTAGTTGGCCCACAGGTCAACTACCCGACCCGCTTCTAAGGTAGGATTTTCTGTTTGGCCCAAGCTAAATGGCTGGTGGGTCAGTCTCGGATTTGAAAATGGATCCATTTAAGTGAATGGGTCACGCTCAAGTTGAACCCAACCTAGCCCACCTTCCCACAGAGCCCATCAATCGGCATGGTCAATGACCCGGCCTCACCTGGCTCAAAATCTACAGAAATTAATTGGGTAGGGTTGGGTATATTTTTAGTCCCATCTTCCATTTTTATATCTAAGTGATGCTAGGCTGTTTGAGCTGGACTCAATTGCAATTGAATTGTTGGTGTTGGGATTGGGCATGATGAATTTTAAGTTGGTCATGTTAGGTAATAGGGTGGGTCGTGAGTCAGGTCCAAGCTCAAATTCTTGGCCCATTTAGGGGGTGTTTGGACCGTTAGTTACTTTAGTCATTATACTTATGTCATAAATAGCTTACCTTGGTTTTTACTTAATTAGCGGTGCACAACATGCTTTCATTCATAAAGTAGAAAAGTATATTTGGTTTCCAACATCATAAGCAAATCTCTCAAGTTTGTTTGGTCCCTCTCACATCCACCATCTATCGTGGGGGGCCAACCTCGGACATGGTCCATTCTTCATTAGGGGTGACCTTTAATGTACACCATTCATTAGGTAGAGCCCAACTTTGATATTGGTCAACCATTGTGTCAGCCCACCATCAATGTTATTGTACATCATGTGGGGCCCATCTTCAATATCCACCGCCCATCATTTGGAGCCCACCCTTAATGTGGATCATCCATCATGTGGGCTCACCTCCAATGTGGGCCATCCATCATGCGGGGCTCAACTTGGATATGGGCGACTCATCATTAGGCCAACTTTTGATATAGACCATCCATCATGTGGGACCCACCATTATTAATGGCCCCATCACGTGGAGCCCACCTTTGATGCGGATTGCCCATCATGTGGGCCCCATCATCGGCCCATCATCAATGTTGGTTGCCTATTATGCATGGCTTGCCTTAATCAAAACTATGTTTTAGAGAATGAATATTGGCACTGAGATTAACACAATGAACAACATGGACCTTACATTTGCCTGCCATAGCAGTATGTGTAGCAATTGTTAACGTGTATAGAAATTTACAAATAAAAGAGGAGTCTGAGTTACAGTGGATGCAAATTGCATGTAACTTCTGGTTACATGGACCCTTTAGTCCTTGAAGTGGCCCAATGAAAAAACGAATTGCCTGTAACTCCCAATTGTTGGGGCCTTTTAATCCCTAAAATAGTCCAATGAAAAAGCAGTACATTTGTGTCAAATTCAGGTCATGTAATAAAAATGATAACATCATCATTTCATCTAGAGAAATCTTTGCTTTTCAATGCTGGTTGCAAACTTAACGTACATATGACGCTTTTTCATTAGACAACAATTGATTTATAAGAACATTGTCACTAGGGTTTGGAGGCAGTTCACATATATTTAATATCGGCCATGCAATTAAAATGGCAACATCACCATTCAATATAAGGGAATGTCTGTTTTCACTATAAACTTTGTATCAAATAGTGCATATAACGCTTTTTCATTGGACCACGTTAAGGGCTTTAGGACCTGTAAGATCCCAGTTACAGACAATTTACAACTTACAAACAATTAAATTTATACTTGTGGGGCGTGTACATTTGGGGCCATGGTTGTCTTATCTAATAAGTATTGATATAATGACCTCCCAATTTATGAACAATGCTCTAAATATTTCTTCAAGTTGTCAACTCGATTACTTTTAATGATGGTGTATAAATAAATAGTTAGAAAGAAATGTAGCAACAATCTACATACAACGAAGAAAATAAAATATTTTATCATTAGGATCTTCCAATTTCAAAAAGCTTTTGGGAATGGTCCATTATCAAATGGCTTTAAAAAGCCAATTGGGTCCCCAGGCATAGGAACTTGTTGCGAAACAAGGAACTTCCCTGTTAGTTGCAAACATGAAACTCATTTATTAAAAAAAATAAAATAAAATGACATACGTATACCTAAATAATTGAAGAAGACATTCAAACCAGCGCAATTTCTAATCCAATAGGAATTAGTGGGGACTAACTAATTACCTTTTTTTGCCCAAAATCTAGATTAGAAATGAAGAATTTGGGTCAAATACCGTGGTTATCCATGAATATTTGGATTGTCAGTCATTTTACTTAAGTTACTTATGCCTCAAGTAGCTTATCTTTTGCCTTAAGTAACTGATCTTTCTTTCTACTTAGCATATGAGTATGTTTGGTAAACAATATACTTTATTAGCCAAAACAATAGAAAAATATCTTTTATTTCTAACATCATGATAGTAATTTAAAGTCTTTTTCATTAATATCTCATCTTTCTTTCTTCTCTTTTAATTTTAAAAAAATCTCTTGTAATGTTTTCTTATTCATGCGGAGTCCACTTTTTGTATCCATCGCTCATCATTAGAGCTGGGCATTTCATACCCGAACCAGTGGATCCGGGCCGATCAGACCCGATCCGACCCAATTCGAACAGAACCGATCGTCAGGATTGGTCAGAATCGAATAGCGGAATTCAGATCCGAATTATTTTTGGGTCGAATTCAGATAGGCCTTGTTCCGAACAGACGCGATTAGAAACCCAATCCGATTGGATCCGATTCGGACCGACCCGATCCGGACCGTGTGTGTGTGTGTGTGTGTGTGTGTGTGTGTGTGTATTCTTTTACTTTTACCGCTTAGGATTTAGGTTCGGCGCCAAAAAAATCCCGCCCATTCCTGTCAACTCTATCTCTCTATCTTTATATATGTGATTCTATCTCTTTATCTCTGTTGAAGAAGATGGTTGTAGGCATATATGGAAGAAAGAAAGAGGGAAGGAGAAAGAGACTCGCAGCTCTCGATCGAGGAATGGTGTATGAAGTGGTTTTTGTGGGTCTGATCACGAGGTATGTTTTATATCCAAACCGTCCGTCCATTTGGCGAGCTCATTTTAATGCTTGAAACAAAAAATAAGACAGATCTAACCATCAACTAGACCACACTGCAAAAACTAGTGAGAGATTGAACGTCGACCATTGAAACCCTTTTCAGGGTCACTGAAGTTTTGGATCAATATCAAATTTGTTTTTCCTCTTCATTCGGGTACGTGCGACTTTATAAGATTTATTTTTCCTTTTCAATCAGGTACTTGTGACCTTATGGACAGATTGGATGTAAAATAAACGTTATGGTGGGCCCTACAAATTTTTTAACGGTGAAAATCATTATCTCCGCCACTATTTATGGTGTGGTCCATATGATCGTTGGATATGAATTATTTTTTGGATAATACTCTAAAATGATCTCTAAAATAGATGAACGGTGTAGATATAATAAATACATCACTGTGGGGCCCATGTAACTTTGATCTCCTTTGAACCGTTCTCACAACTCGGAGCTCGAGGAGCATCTGTGCTATCTTCGCATGACACGTACTATAGCAGTTGTAATATAGCTGTGCTAGCTACAGTTTAGCTACAGGCAATAATAATAAAGGGTGGCGGATTACGTGTTTAGTAACTCGGTACACGAATAAACTCTGTTGGGCCACCGCCATTTATGCATTTTATCCACTTTGTCCATCCATTTTGTTAGTTTTAAGTGGTTAGCCCAAAAAAGAAGCATATTCAAAGATCAAGTGGACCACACCACTGGAAACAATTTGAATTTAACGTCTACTGTTGAAAAGTTCTTGATCGCCACAGAAGTTTTAGATCAAGCTGATGTTTTTTGTTTTTTTTTTTCCACTTAATCCATGTCTTTTTGATCTTACTAACAGGTTGGATGACAAATAAAGATCACTGGAGTCCTTGGATAGATTTCAATGGTGGAAATCAATACTTCCACAATTTCCTGTGGTATGAGCCATTTGAGCTTTGGATATGATTCGATTTTCGGCTCAACCCTTAAAGTGATCTGAAAAAATGGATGGACGGCGTGGATAAACCAAATGAATTCACGATAGGACCAACAGAGTTTTCTCAGTACGATAAGAGCGTACTGGTTTGATTTCTTTATAAAGCTTCCTGGAGAAGCTACGTAGTTGGTGTAAAGCTTCTTTAGCAAGGTATATAGCTGTACATTTTTATCTGTGTGGAGCCCATCTTAAACTTTTTAGTTTATCCACACTATCTATTAGTTTTTTCAGATCATTTTAACAGTTGATATTAAATTTTAAGTATATTTAATAATCAAGTAGATCACATCATAGGAGACGAAGAATAATGATTTCTACGCCGTTGAAAGAAACGAATTAACCGAGTCTTATCCAATCCAATCCGACTTGGTTTTCCTGACCTAGTCAGACTCGAATCAATTCAGGCCAACAGGAATTCAGATCTGTTTGGGTTAGATGACCCGGACTCGGCCCCTGATCGGATCAGGTTTGGGTCAGGCCATGCAAATGCCGAACATGGTCGGGTTCAACCGAATCCGATTCGACTCAGTCCGATGCCTAACCTATAATATGGATTGTTCAATCTGTTGGGCCTACCTTTAATATCCACGTCCATCATGTGGGGATAACTTTTAATGTAGAGTTGCAGACCAGTCATTATGTTGGGCCCATCTTTGCCTTACCATCAATATGAATCGTCCATTGTGCGGACCTAACTTTAATGTGGACCATCCACCTTGCGAAGTGAGGCCCACCTTCAATGTGGGATATCCATCATGTCGGGCGCCAAAAACTTGTTCACTCCCCAAGTGTAGGGTTGTGATGTAGTAATAAACTCGGTAAGACCGAGGTCGAATCCACAGGGACTGATACCTGTACGTTGTCTGAAACTAAGTAGAACTAGAACTAGACTAAGATGCGATCTAACCAAATAGAATTTTAAGGAATAATTGTGGAGTAATTATCTAAAACTTTAAGGAATTCAGAGGAAGGGAAACTAGGGATTCAGAGGATCCACTTGTAGAGATCAGGGAGATCTTATGCCTGCATCAAGGATTATGGAATTCAAACTGAACTTACTTGATCTGGTTTTCAAGAGATGAAAGGTATATGAATTAGAATGGATTCCATCATCTAACCATGCCCAGGAGACAAAGCAAATAACAGGATTAAACTAATTACCAACCAATCATGAAAGTTAGGAAGGGTACGATCATCCAACCATGCCCAGGAGACGATGGTGAACAACAGGGCTTCCTGACTTCATAAACATAAAAAGGGGAGGAAATACTCAAAGCCATTGCAGATTTATTGTAATTTCAGTCACAACACACCATAAAAAAAACTGAAAGTATTTCTTTAATTAAACGAAAATCAAATTCAGTTCATGAATTGAAATCCAATTAAAGGCAATGAATAAAATCCCCCATCTCACTACAAGCTTCACCTCTTAGCCCTAGCTAAGAGGTTTAGCCTAGCATGATCATGCTAGAACCCCTTAGACAAAGTAAATAAACAGAAAAAAAAGTAGAAAAGAACAAGAAGGAAAGAAAAGAAAACCCAGCCTCCTCATGTGCCAGCCCTCCAAAACCTTCCTCTTTTTCTTCAATCCTCCACTAAAGACGAGCTTCCAGACGTGCAGCAGCAACCCAGCCCAGCTCAGCTCCTTTCCTTCCTTTCTCTCCCTTTTTCTCTCCCTGCCGTTCACAGCAGCAGCCGTAGCTCCCTTTTTCTCTCCTTTCTTCCTTCGTTTTATGCTTCTTACTCTTTCTCCCTCTCTTCTTTTTATAGCACTCTCGTCGGAGCCTAAGAAAACTCCTCACGTTTGCTGATGTGGAGTCCTGAAGGGATTCGGCTGCGGAAAGCTTCGCAGCCAGCGATGCAGCAGCGTGCGTAGCAACGCAAGAGGAGTTGCGTTTGGCCTCAGGTTGGGTGTCTCTCCGTCCAGTAATCTCAAAACCGACTTCATGGCTAGGGTCATTCCTGGCTTGGTCATCATCTGGACGGTTTGGATCACCAATCCGATCACCGGCAGTGGCCCACAATCGGCCGAAAATTTTGGATTTCCCGGACGTGAAAACAGGGTAGCGTCATTGACGCTGTGACGATGGTGGGCCCCACTTCACGGTCTTTTTGGAAAATCTGAGCCGTCCACTGCGTTCTACTCGAAAAATCAGGTAGGAAGCACTACTTTTGGACCAAATTTCATGTGGCCCACAATACCTTCTACTCCGCCGTTCATCATGTCTTTAACGGTTAGGATTCTGTAACATTTTACATGGTCTCAAAAGGCCGCCTTGGTGAGGTAAATACCCCACCTACGCACACAATGGACGGTCCCGATTGGTGCTATACATGATGTGTGGGGCCCACAAGCAGAACCGACGGTCGGCAGCGTTACGTTGCTGCGTAATTTAAAAAAAATCTGAGTTGCACGGGTGCACGGCTGGTGCACGTGATTGCTATGCACATTCATCACCGGCGGGGCCCCACAGAGATGTTAATGAGAAATCCGTTCCGTCCATCAGTTTTGTCAGCTCATTTAAACTGTTGAGACCAAAAATGGAGAATATCCAGATATCAGGTGGGCCCCACTTAAGGATTTAAGGGGCTGATCTGTCCGTTGGGCCACTTTCACAGTGATCCAGGGGCTGAAATTTTACGTGTACGGTTTATTTATGGTCCTCAAGCCACGTATGAAGTTTCGAACTGATCAGATGGTGGGAACCCTATGATCTTGCATTCTGGACACTTTTCAGGCCACTTGAGCTTCAATTCCTCGATTTCCGCGGACCCCTGGTGTATAATTTCGTCGCTCTTGGTCTTCTAAAGTCCGTTCCTTGCCTTGGTGCTCCTGGAGCGTCAAATCCATGCATTTACCACCCTTTTTCAGTCCATACTCGTAAATACACTCTGCATCACAAACACAATTAAATCAGGCCATTTAAACGGTATCATGCTTGTAAAACTATGCAGCAACTGGGTCTGATATGCAATATTTGACCCTCAACATCGGGCCATTTGGGATGTGGGTCATTCATCATGTCAGACATTGAATGTAGATTGTCCAGCATCTGGGTCCACCTTTAATGTGGACCGTCCATCCTCCCAGGCCCAACTTTGAAGTGGGTTATTCATCAAGCAAGGCTTGTCTTGGATGTGGGTCATTCATTGTTAAGGCAGACTTTTGATGTGGACCATTTATTATGTGAGGCCCACCTTGATGTGAATCATCCATCATGGGGGGTCCATCTATGTTAATTGTCCATCATGTGGGGCCTACCCTTCAATGTCCACCGACCATAATTTGGAGCCTACCTTTGATGTGAACCGTTCATCGTGTCGGCCTCACCTTTGAAGTGGGTCCTATCATTTGGGGCCTGCCCTAAATGTGGATCATTCTTCATTTAGGATCGATGTTTGATGTATAACATCCATCATGTGGGGTTCACCTTCAATGTCCACTGTCCATCATGTGGAGCCCACATTTGATGTGGACTATTCATCTTATCGCACCCCCATCATTAGGGCCCAACATTTGATGTGGATTGCCCATCATGCAAGGCCTACCTTGATGTAGGTCGTTCATAATGTGGGGCTCAGCATCAATGTTAATTGTTTATCACATGAAGCGTACCTTTGATGTGGATGATTGCGTGGTTTGTACCTTCGATGTGAGTCTTCCATCTTGTGAGATCACTTCCATGTGGGGAAGAGAGAGAAGAGAGAAAGGGCTAGTAAATTTTATTTTATTTTTCCCTTCTAGGGATAAGAAATTTAAGCTCATAAGTTGCTTTTTGTTAGGAAGCATGGAAGGTGAACCCTCAAGATCTGACGGTCTACACGAAGTTTGGAACCTTCACAAAGCAGAATAACGGTGCTTTAACGACCCGCCTATCTACTACTGGAGCAGATGGAACTATTCATACCTCTGATTCTACGGTATATAGTGGCCTCGGATTGCAATCTATAAATCAGATCGTCCCAAGGACAAGCTAAAATGGACAGACTATATAGCGCACACAATATCTCTCTGTATACTCTCGGTTTATCGTATGACTCAATTGCTTTACACGAGAGAAGCGCATTCCTTTTTATAACAGAGGAAGGAGAGTTTGGGTGGGATTGGGATAAGGCCAAATAATCCGATCAAATCCCTATCTTCAATTAAAAATCAAATTCATATTTGAATTTGAAATTTAATTTAAAGGAAGAGACTGGAGAAAACATGGGACGTACTCACTAGTGATTGCTCACAAGTGGGCCCCACTGGCCTACGTCCAACACTTTTAAGGTGCCAAATTATAATTAAATGAACGGTGGGCTAAAATAACTACTCATGAGATGTATCCAAATAGGACCCAACAACACTATCAACTGTTGCATCTTTTTGGGTACAAGGTGGTTGTTCATCTTACATGATCAACATTGTGGGCCATAGTATAGTTCGTAGGGTGACAAGTCAATTAGGACCATTCGTCAATTTATACTTATTTTCGGTGCACTAACAAGGACCAATAGGAAGTCATGACGTATCATCATTATGGGTTCAATAATGGTTAAATCGTACTCGCGTCCAGAGATATCTTTTGCTGATATTTCTTCAACAATACGAATTCATTATTAATGCGGTGGCACAGAACTATACGTATGCCTTTAGGAGAGTGAAACGTCGAATGTCACGTGTTTGTAATTAGCATGCCATTTTAACAAGGCACTACTATACCCAATACATCTGTAAAAGACCTATCAAGGAAAAGAAACCTACAACCGATCTGATTATAATACTCTCGATAATACTGTATCTTGGGTTCCTTCTAAAATAAGAGATTTTTTCCAGAAATGTTTGGAGGTTTTATGGTGATCATGAAGGTTTTGAATATTCGAAGATCGGACTAGCATCTGAGTATATTGGTTGCAATACCAATCCAAATCAGGAGATGATTAATACCAATAGATCGTGCCCATTTCTATGCATTGATCAGAAATAAGAGAATGGGAGACCAGGATATGGTGGATCTAGTGCTACTAATTCTACAATCAGAAGGGAGTAAGATTGTGAAAGGGTGGAAATAGCGTTGATTGGGTCATCTCCCACCTTCAAGGGCGGAGATGGCTCTCATTGAATACAAATCTAAATGTAGTAGTGTCATGAAGGTCTCAAATATGATACAATATATATAAAAGTAGAAATCTAAAATCAACTATTTTAAATTTATGAAAATCTCCTTATTCAGAATGCGAGTTGTAGATGCAAATTGTCTTATACCAACAAAGAAATCCAACAAATATTTTGCCGCATCAACAAACTATAAAAGGATCGCATGATAAAAAGCTTAGGTCCACACCGATTTTATGTTTACTCTTAGCATATATCGCTATTGTCCAACACCATCACTATAGTATCGTAGGATTAGATTAAATATCCGTAATCCTAGGTTGTTGGATTCTAATTAATTAAGTCTTCACTTACAAAATAAATTTATATGGTCATATTATGTTGACCACTCACCTTGATCATCTTATCTAATAAACAAATTATATATTTATCTCTCTAATTTATTTGATACTTTGTTAATTATTAGTAAGTTTTGTTAATATGTTAATGAAATCAACATTATTTTAATTTTTTTAATTTTTTTGGTTTATTTATTCATCTTTACTCTTTTAGAAATATGATAAGGGCAGGTGTATAATTATTGATGAAAGAATAAGTCCTTAAACACAAGGAAACAATTCATAGTGAAGGATTCAAACCCTACCCTTTCACAAATCATCTATTGTTGACCATAACAAGTGGTTGACTTGACAACTGAACTGCAGAATTCAATATTACTCTGTCATTGTAATCGATAACACTGGTTGGTTACAGAGAGACCATGAAACAAGAATTTGTGGGGCCCACTCTGATGTATGTGACAGCCACTCTATCCAACTGTTGAACCAATATGTTAGGATATGACCGGTCAGATCCAAAACTCAAGTGGGCCACATCATAGGAAACTGTGGGAATGGAAACGCTCACGATGGAAACCTTCCTAGAGCCCACCATAATGTTTATTTAAAATCGAACCTGTTCATAAGCCGAGTCCCTTTAGAATGAAGTGAAACACAAATATCAGATGACTCGAAACTTTCACTTAATAACATGATCAGGATCAACTGATAGATGGAGTGAATCTAACTGAGGCCATGGTGGGCCTCACATAGCTTTCTGTAGACTGGGCTCCCAAGCAAGTGTTGCAGGAAATGCATCCATCCAGTGCCAGTGCGCCGCATGGGCATATCATGTGTCGAACCCATGGTGAAACTGCCCGAATTTATCAAAAAATGAGACTGATATAAAACTCAAGTGGACCACCCAACAGAAAACAATGGGCATTGAATGCCCACCATCAAAGTTGTTTCGGGGTTATAGAAGTTTTGGATCATGCTAATATTTTTGTTTTTAGTTCATCCCAGTTAAAATAATATAACATTTCCATCCCATTGTTTACTCTAATGCGGTCCACATAAATTTTTGGATGTGGCTAACTTTTGGAATCACGTCCTAACATTAACTGAAGAAACTAATGGACGGGGTGGACCACGTAACTTTCGGTTGCACGAACTTCCTGTACACGGTCGGAGGCAATTCGCATCCACAATCGCCACCACTGACATGGCCACGTAAGCATCCTTCCCTCGATCATGTGGGACCCAAAAAAAATCCAATTTTTTCCCAATCTCATACAAGAGATACATGAAACATCATTTATAAAAATCCTTCCACATTCTCCCACTCGCTTTTATTTGTCCAAGGGTCGTGATTTACTGAGGGCCCTGATGTCATAACACCTGTCAGATATCCCAGTAGACGACATAGGTGAGAGAGATCTGGACCATTTATCAATAGCGCACCATGTTAGCATGCCATTCATCAGGTACACTCATCGATGGGGTCAGACACGTGCGTCGAATTTGAACCGTTAGATTTTTTTTTCTAACCGCCCATTTTAGTCGTACAAGTTTGACTTACTTGGTCTGTGGACCAACATTATATTGCGTACATATCATGTTGTCAGTATAATCTATCTGATGAATGCCCTGGATCTCTGACATGTGTGCCATAAGTCTGGATCTCTGAAACTGCTTTGCAACCTTAAATGAGGGTCCTCGTTGAATCCCGACCCTTTGTCAGAAATTTAATGGTAGTTGAACGTTAGTAGATATCAGTTATTTGTATTAATTTCAAAGTTATCTTATTGACTATGGCAGATTGTCATGATCGATTGGCAAGAACACAACATCTGTACACGTGGCATTCATGTTCGGTGCCCTAGATTATATGGCGAGCGGATTAGGTGTTACCCTGACTGTGTCGGGTCCACCTTGACGAAAATATTATATATCCACACCATCAATCCGCTTTTTCAGCTCATTTTATGATGTGATCCCAAAAATTAAAGAGATTCAAATATAAGGTGGACCACAACAGTGGTGAATGGATATTAAAAACTTTTTGTGGACTAAAAATGTTTTGGATCAAGCTGATACCTGTATTTTTACCTTAATCCAGGTCTGTTTGACCTTATCAACAGGTTGGATGGAAATAAACCTTATGGTGGGCCTTATCAACAGGTTGGATGGAGTTCAGTCCCCACTGTTTCCTTTGATGTGGTACACTTGAGATTTGGATCTACATAAATTTTAGAATCGTATCTTAAGATGGAGTAGAGAAAAGGAAGGATGGCCGGGATATAAAAAAATCATCAAGGTGGGTCCAATGGTAAGGGTAACACCCACCGTGGCATCACATGGGTAACACTTAATCACGTAATCCATTCTCCTTTGCATGGACGGTATCGGTCGGGCAGGAGATCCGTGGGGCCCACAATGATGTATAGGTTCTATTCACACCGTCCATCCATTCTGCCCGATCATTTCAAGGTATTAGCTCAAAAAATAAGCAGATCCAAGGATCAAGTGGACCACACACTGAAGATTGAACACTACTATCCACTATATATATATATATATATATATATATATATATATATATATATATATATATATATATATATATATATATATAGGTACTATGCGCTCGACCTCAGGATAAGCTCCCGTGAGGTCTGTCATAATATAACATTTTATGATGCGTTTCGAACATCTACCCCATCAGTCAGATGCATCATTCCATCGTGGGCCTAGGTCTCAAAAATCAAGTCAATCCGTGACTTTTGTGGGCCACACCATATACAGAAGTGGAGAGGGGCCGTGCACCATTAAAATATTCATAATCATTTTTTGGGCCCACCAAGATGTGGTTTGCAAATCCAGCCCATCCATTATGTGTGTCCCACTTGGATGAGGGTTCAGACCAAGTTTCAGCAGCATTCAAAACTCAGGTGGGCCCCACTTAGTGCTTTTATATGTTTTAACGGTGTCTTCATATGATTTTAGATGGTATGGCCCACCTGAGTTCCGTATACGACTGATTTTTGGGATATCCCATAATTTAGAAGGGACCCATCAAATGCACGGTGTTGATGGTCGACACGCATCACAGTGGGGCCCACATAGCTTGACCTCATGGTAGCTTGTCGTGAGGTCGAGCGCATAGTACCTTTTCCATATATATATATATATATATATATATATATATATAGTCGTGCTCATGGGAATTTCCCATGAGGTCGAGCTGTGTGGGCCCCACTGTGATGCTTGTCGACCATCAACACCGTGCATTTGATAGGTCCCCTTTAAATTATGGGATATCTATACCATCCAAAAGCATGTGAAGACATGCTTAAAACATATAAAAGCACTTGGTGGGGCCCACCTGAAATTTGGATGCGTCTGAAACTTGGTCTTAACCCTCATCCAAGTGGGACACACATAATGGATGGGCTGGATTAGCAAACCACATCTCGGTGGGCCCAACAAATGATTATGAATTTTTTAATGGAGGGTAGCCCCTCTCAACTTCTGTAAGTGGTGTGGCCCACACAAGTCACGGATTGACTTGATTTTTGAAACCTAGGCCCACCATGGAATGGTGCATCTGACTGATGGGGTAGATGTTCGACAAGCATCACGGTGGGGTCCACATAGCTCGACCTCATGGGAAGTTCCCATGAGCTCGACGGCATAGTACCTTTTCCCATATATATATATATATAAGGGCTGAAAGTCAGGTGGGTTATGTCGGGTTGATGTTCAACCCTAGCCCAACCCAAGGTTCCTATACCTCAACCCTAACCCAACCCAACCCAACCCAACCTCGGGTTGGAAATTCCCAACCCAAGCGGGCTCGGTTGGGTTAGTCGAGTTGGTCAAGTGGATACATGCTAATATTTTCATTATTACATTAATTTATTATATTTTAATAGACATTTTATTTTTTGTACCTATGATTTTATTAATTATATATGCAGTTATTTATGGTAAAGAACTTCATTTTTTCTAAACAAACAAGCTAAAATATAGGACTACTCATTTAAAAGTCATGTTGTATAGTACACAATCTATTTGAGAGAGACGAATCTAGCATATCTTGTTAGCTTGAGTCATTGGAAATGGTGTGGACCAATAAGACTTGATAGCACTAGAATTTCCTATTGCCTTCAACACAGATGATCCACACTCCATTATCATTTATAACTCATATAATGATCAGGTTTGGGTTGGGTTGGGCAACCTGAGACCTCAACCCAAGCCCAACCCAACCTTTATCGGGTTGGTGTTTATATAGCCCAAGCTCGAGACCAAACCCAACACATCCTGCTCGAGCTCGACCCAATGTCGAGTATATATATATAGGGAAAAGGTACTATGCGGTCATGCTCATGGGAACTTCCCATGAGGTCGAACTATGTGGGCCTCACCATGATGCTTGTCGACCATCAACATCGTGCATTTGATGGGTCCCCTTTAAATTATGGGATATCCCAAAAATCAGCCATATACGGAACTCAGGTGGGCCATACCATCTAAAAGCATGTGAAGATATGCATAAAACATATAAAAGCACTTGGTGGGCCCACCTGAAATTTGGATCCGTCTAAAACTTGGTCTTAACCCTCATCCAAGTGGGACACACATAATGGATGGGCTGGATTTGCAAACCACGTCTCAGTGGGCCCAACAAATGATTATGAATTTTTTTAATGGAGGATAGCCCCTCTCAACTTCTGTATGTGGTGTGGCCCACACAAGTCATGGATTGACTTGATTTTTGAAACCTAGGCCCACCATGGAATGGTGCATCTGACTGATGGGGTAGATGTTTGACAAGCATCATGGTGGGGTCCACACAGCTTGACCTCATGGGAAGTTCCCATGAGCTCGACTGCATAATACCTTTTCCCATATATACACACACACACACACACACAGAGAGAGAGAGAGAGAGAGAGAGAGAGAGAGAGAGAGAGAGAGAGAGAGAGCCTCATGTACGTGTTTTCCCTTCGTTCTGGTCAACGTGGCCTTATGAGTAAGTTGGATAGCAAATAAGCATTAGGGTGAGCGTCTGGAAGGTTTCAATGATGTTTTTTGTGATATTAATGTAGAGTGGGTCATGGATAATTTCATGGGGGAGATGGACTAAAAAAGGCCCGATCCAAAATAGAGGTGATTCGAACCGTTAGAACTTAAAACGGACTTATCTCGCATCTCAAGATGAGTCGGTTTCAATGGTGTTTTTTGTGATATTAATGTAGAGTGGGTCATGGATAATTTCATGGGGGAGATGGACTAAAAAAGGCCCGATCCAAAATAGAGGTGATGTTCGAACCGTTAGAACTTAAAACGGACTTATCTCGCATCTCAAGATGAGTCATTTACGCTTTTTGAATTGGACAGTCTACTTTAGTCTTTAGCCACCCAACTCTGCTACATTGCGTTGACAACACTGAATTTCTTAGATTCCATCATACATAGTTGAAATCTTTGATTATTTTCATTTTTACTATTTTTATTAAGTTTTAGTTTGATTGTAACTATTAGTATGTTGGACTTTAGGAGTTGTGTCCAATAAAAAAAAGTGTTTAAAAAATTAAAAGAACATCATGTGATTCATCTGAACAGAACACTTTCTAATTTTGTCTCAAAACCATGCTCAAAGGTAAGAATTATGAACATTTATAAATAGTAAGCTTACTATTTATAGGAAGTTATAATTTCTGGTAAAATTAATTTTTATTTTCTTTTCTTTACTTGTGCATTCGGAATAGTTATCCCCTCGGAAAGAAGGTGGTGCTGGGTGTGGTCCATTTGAGCCTTCCATTTGCCTCGTTTTTTGGGTTCATCCCTTAAAATGAGCGGTCCATGCCGATGGTCCACGTGGATAAAATACATACCTCACCATAGGCCCTTGCGTGGCTGGAAGCAACCAATTTCCCACGTTACATGTGATTAGCTCCAAAATCAGAAAAATTGGACGGTCCAAATTTCCTACTAGTGGGCATTTTGTTTGTTAAATTCGGACCATGGACTGTTTTCCGCTTTGACCATTCATTTGATGGCCACTGATCGGATACTTATTATCATACGATCAGTTGAAATTTTGACTCGTCTCCATCTACAATCGGTCCCACTAACAGAACAGTTTAGATTGATAAATTTCCATGTTGGCATTTACGGTGGGCCTGGCAGAGTTTACTCAGTACGGTAAGAGCGTACAGAGTAACTCTACACGCAATCCGATTTCTGCCACGAGGGGTACGTAAATGCGTGGCGCCACTTGCTCATACCTTCAATGACCAGCTTAAAATTTTTTTTTTTTAAAAAAGAAAAACAACTATTCAAGGCAGTCTCAAGTCTGCCCATTGGAATGAGGATGGTTCACTGATCAAAGCCGTGGATATGATGGGACACATCTTAGCTGTCAAATCTTTGAACTTTTCTAGATGAATGAGAACTAACCTAGCAGGGATTTTATCGTTGGTAGATCTTTCAGATGGGTCATTTGACAGATGTCAATGGCCATCATATTTCGGATCAATGGAAAAATAGAACAAGCGGTAAAAACCGAAAACCCATACAGGCTATACAAATACTCGGGTCGAGGACTGTGTAAAATACCTCCTGGCTTTCCGCCGGAAACGGATTGGCTACTCGCCAAGACACCAGCCCTGGGCCTGATGGTTGATGCTCTGTAGGCCCCACCATGATGTATGTGTTTCATCCATTCTGTTCATCCATTTTTAAAGATCATTTTAGAGCTTGATCCCAAAAATGCCACATCACATGAAAACAATAGTGATTGGATATACACCATTAATATCCTCCTAAGGCCCACTGTACTGTTTACTTGACATCCAATATGTTGATTAGGTCATACAGGCCCAGATGAAGGAAAAAAACAAAAATCAACTTGATCCAAAACTTTTATGGCCCCCAAAATGTTTTTAATACTCGACGCTCATTAAACACTGTTTCCTGTAATGTGGTCTAATTGAGATTGGTATAAATCTCATTTTTTGTCTCCTATCTTAAAATGATCTGTAAAAATAGATGGACGGCATGGATGACACACATACATCATGGTGAGCTCCATATAATACCGACCACCAACCATTGCCTGTGTCGGGGGAGTAGCCAATCCGTTTCCCTTTCCGCCCACTGTAAGGACGACATCTACAAAAATCGGGAAACGGATTGGCTACTCCCCTGCCACCAGCCAATGGCTGTTGTTTGGTGATATGTGGGCCCCACTATAATGTATGTGTTTCATTAATGCCGTCCATCTATTTTTATATATTATTTTATGATATTACACAAAAAATAAGGTATATATCAATCTCAAGTGGTTCACTTTACAGGAAACAATGTTGAATGAACGTCGACTATTAAAAACTTTTTGAGGGTCATAAAAGTATTGGATCAAGATGGTCTTTATTTTTTCCCTTCATCTAGGTCTTTATGACTTAATCAACAGATTGGATGTCATATAAATAGTATAGTGGGCCCTAAGAGGATTTAAATGATGGATATCTAATCACTATTGTCTTCCAATGGTGTGATCCACCTAAGATTTATATCCCTCTTATTAAAATGATCTTAAAAGATGGATGAAACACATACTTCAGGGAACACCGGCCACTGTGCTGGTGTCAGGGGTAGTAGGCAATCTGTTTCCAAAATTCGGAAGATAACAGTACCGATAGGCTCTGACCTTGTCAGGAAGTGAGAACTTTCACCATCTGATAAGTGGGTTTGGTGCAGCTCTTCACCGCCCGACCGGAAACGGATTGGATACTCCCCGGCTACCAGCCCCGCGGCTGGTAGTCGGTGATCTGTGGGCCCCACCATGATGTATGTATTTTATCCATTACGTTCATCCAGTTATTACATATCATTTTAGGGCTTGATATGAAAATTTATAGGTATATAAATCCCAAGTAGACCACGCCACACGAAAACAATAGTGATTAGATATCTGCCATTAAAATCCTCCTAAGGTTCACTGTACTGTTTATTTGACATCCAATCTGTTGATTAGGTCATACAGACCCAAATGAAGGGAAAAAAAACAAAGATCAGCCTGATCCAAAACTTTTATGCCCCAAAATGTTTTTAATGGACGACATTCATTCAACACTGTTTCCTGTAATGTGGTCCACATGAGATTAGGATATAACTCATTTTTCGTACCATACCATAAAATGATCTATAAAAATAGATGGACGGGATGGATGAAACACACGCATCATGGTGGGGACTACAGAGCACCGACCACCAGCCAATGGCTGGTGGCGGGGGAGTAGCCAATCCGATTTCTGCCTGACCCACTTGTTCATATCTCAAATCTCTTCAACTCAACTTGCCCATTTATAAAAGGTTCAGTTTGGACCGCCCATAAGTGGACCAGACCCGAAAGATCTTAGGCTTTTTCTTTCTGCTCTCAATGGGAAAAACATTGATACTCTAAGATAGTGTGATGGATGGTACACGGGCACTTAGAAATTACTAAAATATGGCATACCGGCATACAATTAATTCAAATTACGAGGTGTTTGCTTGAATACGTCGTCATATATCACAATACGATACATTTGGACCATGGATTTCCATTCTTTTCAATGACCCAAATCTGAATTTGGATTCTTTTCAATGGTCCATTTTCAAAGCAAAAGCGCCAAATATCAAATGATTAAATAATTGAATTTAAGAGCTTTAGCTTGTTGATTTATCATATAAATGATTTAGATCATTAGAAAATGACGGATTCAATGGCATTGGGGTGTATTCAAACAAACCTCAATTATAGGTCCTAGCTTTCCAAGAAACCTCAATTATAGGTTTCAAGCTTGGATGTACCATGCATAAATCAAAACTTAGGCTTACATGGTTTCTAAGTATTGTGTTAAGGCTCGTTTATTGGACAGTTTAAAATGAAATCTGCTAGTACTATTTCTATAAATGAGTGTATAAGAATTAGAGTTTTAGGATTGCTCAACCATTCAAATTTGTTGGTGTAATTTGAGTTGATGACATTACCATTAGAGTGCATGAGTATCAACCATTATCTACGGGCTACTGAGTATAAAATCACTCTCACTGCGTAATATTTAATATCTTAGGGCTTGTTTGGAAAGATGGGTTTCATTTGATTAGATAGACTTAACACTTATTATATAATGATTACGTTTCGAAGTACCATAAAATTTCATAAGTTCTTATTTTTTAGAAAAACATTGCATCACATGAAAACTAGGGGCGTACATTGAGTCGAGCTAGCCTCAACTTGACTTGGCTCGGCCACTAGCTGACCCCAGCTCGAACTTGACTCCACTCGATCCTCGAGCTTGACTAGCCGGCTTGGTTCAGTTCGGTCAGCAACTTGTGCCAGTTCGAGTCGATATCGAGCCAAAGTTGAGCCTCTGCGGCATTTCCACAAACACATGAATGCACATCCAATTTCTCATTGTATGTAAAATAGTAGCTATCTATAAGTATTTCATCAAATACCTTATAGGCAACATCAAAATTAAGGGAAAATGGCATTTGTTTCATATACATACCTTCCTTGTCACTAGCTGACATTTCGTTGAGTCATTTCATCAAACACTTGGTGAGCAACATTAATATCAAAGTAACCAAGTCACCAATCTAGTTCGATCCGAATTCGATTCAAGTTGAGTCGAGCTCGACAAGCTCGAACTCAATTTGAAAATTTTTCAATCTCAAAAAATCAGCTTCACTTGACTCGAACTCAGCTTCAAACCGAGTCAAATCAGGCTTTTTCGAGTCGAGTTGAGCGTGCTAATCGAGCTAGCTTGGTTCGTGTAAACCCCCACATGAAACTAATGTTTGGCGGATGCTTGGATTCTAATTAATAAACCAGATTTCATAACTGATGTCGATCACCTATATTCTTATGCAACTCGAGTGTCCCATGTAAAGGGCGCATATGAATGAATAATGTGAATAAAACACATGTATCAATGTAGAGCCCACAAATATAGTGAATTTTAAGGGCGTGTTTGGGCCGTGGGATTAGAAGGGGTGGGATGGGATTCAAAAAACATAATTATTACCCATGATAGGGATTGTCCCCTGCTGCCATGGGATAAGATTAATGCCGTGCTTTGTTGGTAATACGATGGTAAATTGAATGGATATACCCACCACCATTTGAAATTACTAAGAATAACACACGTGTTATATCTAAACTGTTCATTTGTTTTATAACCTCATTTTATGGCATGAGCCTAAAAATGAGGTAGATCCAAAACTTATGTAGCCCCAAAGAAGTTTTCAACGGTAAGTATTCAATCCTCGTTGCTTTCTATGGTGGGGTCCACTTGAGCTTTAGATTTACCTGATTTTTTGGCCCATGCTCTAAAATAATCTCGAAAAATGGGTGGACAGTGTGGATATAGTCCACACATCATGGTAGGACCTACACTACTTGCTAACATTCAGTGAAATTGGAACCGGACCCAATGCAATTCCATCTAATCTAATTCCAAGCTTTTCCATTCTTCCCAAACATGGGGTGGAATTGACACAGGACTAGATGAATCCCATCCCACTTAATCCCTTCTAATCCCACTGCCCAAACACGCCCTAAAATCATTACAAATCTATGCATCTTCTGTTGGGATTAAAAGATCAATTACTTGGATTATTAATCAACTCATTCTCATCAATTATAAACACCGGATGGAATCAACGGACCACCTAATGTAATTCGACACCGCTTAATCCAACGTTCCAAATAGGCCCTAATTGTGCTTTGAAACCTATATAGAAAAGATGTTGTATTTTGATCTAAACAAACTTAGAAAGATGTTTATTTAAATGGTGAATGCTTTATTAGGTGAACTCAGATATGAATGGGTCAGGTCTTTAGCTGTACCCGACAAGAACCTAACCATAGTAGCTTATTCCCATTTGGATCCGAATCAGATGTTAATGGGTGGGACCGGTGGCTGAAACCCAATCCTCAGTATTAAATGGGTTGGGTCGGACCCAACTCATTTTCACCCCTGGTAGGCCCACCTAATAAATTAACCGTATTGATTTTGTCCACGTGTGCCATGTGTGCAGATCAAATCAGCTAAGTTGTCCGCTGGTTAACGACACAAGGTACTTCTCGAATCTGGGGAGTGTGATGGTACGTCCATTTCATGTGGTCCATTCGCTCTTGATGGAACGGATTGTGATCGATGCATGCACTTTATAAAAACTAACACAGGTTGGTCCCCTCTTATTGTTCACTAATGTGGAAAGAGGGACTAACAAACTCTCTCATGTGAAATTCATGCCCGGGGAGCTATTTGATACTCTGGCAGAGCCTTACGCTTGATACTCAGGCACTTAGAAATTTTACACTAGGCCTACGTTAACTAAAATTAAACCGGATAAGTTGTGGAAACGGCTGTCTCTTATCAGGGCACTAGACCTACCTTTGATTCGCCCAGGTCAGTAGACCAAAATGGGTGTAAACAATCTTATCAGTGGGATTCTTTCAACGATGACCATCCACTTCAAGAAATTCTAGATGAACGGTCTGGATCATTACATGGTGGGTTGGAAGGAGCGAGCAGATGAGGCGAGCATCTAGGTTGAGTTGCTTGCGAACCACCCTACGGTAAAAATATTGAAAGAGTATTCTCACCCCCCAGGGTCAAACCTCACCTGCCTCATTCAATGTGACTACCAGCCAACGGTCCTCAAGGCCCATGATCCAAACCGTTGTTTTGATGGGTCACATGATGGATGAGGAATGACCCAAAGATCTCCTTAGTTTTCAACAGTTCCTTTCAAATAGATGGTTAATTAGAAAATTACGGCGACGGTCCATATAAAATCCTAGATATTAATGGAGGGCTAATATGAAAGTGATCAACAATGCAAACTTAAACGGAAAAATCGAATGGTTAAGATGTCCTGATAAGTATGTTTTTGTTCCCATCAAATCAGGGCCACTGATTTGGACCGTCTGAAATGTGGATTGATGTACACATGCAACATGCAAGTGTCGATTACAACAATTTCATAAACGTGGTAGACTCACACTCTCCCTCAGGACGTTCGTATTTAATGCCCTGATAGGACAAATCGGGCAACTGGGCCCACCATTCGCTGATCCAGACCATGGATGTAATGGGCCATACTTGATTGGAAATGCCCCCAAAAATCTACCTTCCCTGAAAAAAAATCCTAACCTTTCAATCAGTGACCTATTAATGGTCAACGCCAACGTTCGGATGGTGAGGACGGAATTTTCTGGGGAATGCACACCGTTCATAGTAGGCCCCATCAAATCAATCCCCTTGCTTCTGCAAACGATTTGGTCCACGTGATGTTGACATTAAAGTGATACGTGTGACAACTGCCGTCTAGTCCTTATAAGGCCTTCATGTGGTGGTCTTTATGATGGCACAAAGTATATTTTTTTTAGTAAGTAAATAAATATATAGATTATGAAATTTTTTAATAAAAAGAGTATATAATTAGTTTGTAAGTGATAAGAGGTTTTTGCTTCTTCAATCAGGTTGTTTTTTTTTTTTTTTTTAAAAGAACTGTAGCAAGCATTGTCCACCCATAGCATGGGTTGCTTGGGTGCCTTATTAGGCACAGGTGCGCATCTTCATATGAAGCTAAACGGCCTTAGTGTTTTTTGCACTGATTTAAACCTTTCTGTACTACGGTGCAATTTGAGTTAAATTAGGTTATGCCCTAAAGTATTTTAATTGTAGTGTTGTTTTAGAGTGACCATGACATGGTTGTACATGTCGCACATATGACACGTGTCACTCATGCAATAACAATTAGGATGATTATAACATGTGGTTACAATTTTATACCGTTAGATAATTATTTATGTCTAAAAGAATACATAAATAATTGTTATAGAACAAATGGTTATATCCTTTCATGGAAGAATATTATTTGCAATGAATGTATATGGATGTCTTGAAGATGCACATGAGCATCTCTTTAGGAAGAACTCTATGACCCTTCAATTGTTATAATCTAGAAAATACTTTCTCCATTATTTAGATAAAAATCATCTATTGCATAGTACTTTTGTATCTGACCTATTGTTGAATTTTTTTCTAAACGCTTTAAATGTATATCGGTGTCAAAACTAGAGATCAGTTTAAGACTTAAATGTGTAAATTTTTGTGTTGAAATTCAGATTGAGAGTTTATAGATTTTCTTCATTTGCACTTGCTAGAAATACCAGAAAAAATGGCAATAAATCTATCTTGAGAAATTGACTATTCAAGTTGAGCCTTAAACATAATAGATCTGATTGTTTCATTATCATGTAAAAGAGCCGAGAGTCCTCGAGTCCTATAACAATATAGAAAGAAAATCAAAGTTACGTAAGCCTCGTCATGATGTATTTATTATATCTATACTGTCCATCCATTTGGTGAAATCATTTAGGGAATGTACTAAAAAATGAGTCATATACAAATCTCCAATGGACAACATCACAAATAGCAGTGAGGATAATGATTCCCACCATTAAAACATTAGTAGGGCCTATTATAATTTCTTTTCTCCATCTAATCTATTCATAAGGTTACATAAACATGAATGAAGAGAAAAAACAAATATAAGATTGATCCAAAACCTCTATGACTTCTAAGAAGGTTATAACGTAAAACGTTGAATCTCCCGCTGCTTTCTGCAGTGTGCTCTACTTGATCTTTGAATCTATTTTATTTTTAGGCTTAACTCTTAGAACGATCTCGCAAAATGGATGGACATTTTGGATATTACACATACCTCATGGTGGGACCTACAAAACTTGGCAACATCAGCACACCAACAATGCTGCTTGTGCGTGGTACACCAACCAATCCGCATCCAACATTATTATGTGAATTTCACATAGGGAAGTAAGTGTTTTTCACTACTGGCCCATAACTGATGGTGCTTTTTTATTAGGTCCTGTTGGGGTTAAGGAGGGCCTTTATAACTATGGGTTACCGGCAATTTGCATCCATTGCACCCACATGTGCAAAACAACCCATGTGTACCAATGTGATGCATGTGCCTTTATCTATTTTCAGTTACTCCTCCGGATATGCTAGAAGTGCCTGAATGCCAATATATAAGTGCTACCTTTTAATTTTAAGTGCCTATATATCTAATGTGTTAATGGGTCTCTTATGCCACACGTACGACCATATAGCTTCAAACACCTCATATGTGACAAATGTGCCACAATTTAACTTCAGATGCCCACATATATTGTGCATGCTACATGTATAGTTGTTTATTTTTTATAATCTCATGTGTCAAATGGGCTAATCTAATAAATGCCGATAACTATTATGATTTTTTTTTAAAGAAAAACTTTTACTTTACCAAACAATAAATTTAAAAATGGACCCAAGTTATGAGGAAAGAATCCCATGAAAACACAAATAAACAAGGAAAACAATGCGTACTTTTCCAATGTATCCTAAAAATAAAGCTCCTTCAGAAACACTTCTAACTTCCCCATGTTTTTTATAAATCTAAAACAAGCCCTAAGAGTGGATTGCATGGTGGGTACCTCCATTTATGAGCGAGGTAAATGGTAGACAAACCTTTCATCTCCCCATATCAACATTAAAATTAGCCACCATAGGTGGGCCATAGCCCAAAAATGAGCCAATGAATGGTCCTGATGTCTCGATGGACATACTTTTGTCTGATAAACATCAACCACCCACTATTCCTCTATTCTAAACAATTTTTTTTATTTTTTTTTTGCTTGGGATCAGTCGATGTGGTTGTCATCATCTTGCTATTGTAGTTCTTCGGCTCTTGGATCACGCAAGGTGAGCCCAACCATAATGGATAATATCGTTCACGGTTCCCCTTTATCCAAAATTAGTAAAAGACAGTAGTAAAAAAGAGACATCTCATCCAAAAGAAAAGCTAGTTGGAACCGTGGTGCTTGTGGTGTATATTCACCAAATGCAAGCAGTTCGTAGGCCTGCTGATTTCACACACATGCACATACAGGCAAAGATGCTAATGCAGAACGTGTTTGTGTGAGATCTGAGCCTTCTATTTAGTTGGAAACAACAGTTAGATTCTCTGTGGCCTATTGTATAAGTGGTTCAACCATTGAAGCATGACTCTATGTCTGTGGCCCACCATGATATTTGTATGAAATTTATGTAATTTCCCATTTAAGCGGCTCATGCTAGGACATTGAACCCAAAAATCAGATTTTCTGTGGCTCATTTCTCATTTAAAACCTTCCTAGGACCCTCTTTAATGTTTATATGCCATATAACCCATGATGAAGGTAAAAACCAAGATATCAGGCTCATCCAAAACATCCCTGTGCCCTAAGCAGGTTTCCCAACCCCACTTCTACCAATGGTGGGGCCCACTTGAGCTTTGAATCTGCTTATTTTTATAGCTCACGTCCGACCATAAGCTGGGCATGTATGATGCGTGAATTTGAAAGTTTTTCATGTGAATGTCCATTGCTTTCTATCTCGGTTTTGGGCATCCCACCGTACAATGAGTCTCGCTTGCCATGTCGGTTGTATGAGCAGGGACGCGGTTTGCGTCCTGCCCCCGCCCGTCTCCACCCACCAACGGACAGTTCTGTGGGCCGGCCCACTGTAATTTTTCTGCTCATCTACGCTGTTCATATGTTCTCTCTTACCATTTTAAGGGATGACAAAAAAAAAAGGCAGTTTCGCCGCTCAAGTGAACAACATCACATATCACATATGACTTTTGCATTTAATGCAACTAAGTTTATTATTTAGTTTGGTCCGGACTTGCCTAATTTTTTTGGTCATCCCTTGAAAATGATCAGAGAGATGGGATGGACAGCATAGATAAATAAATCACAGAACTGCCGGTTCGTTGCTAGACGCGGGCGGGGTAGGATGCAATCTACATCTTATGAGCAGCCACTAGCTACTGATAGGTTGAGTAGCGAGGCTAGCTTTGGATCTAACTCATTCTTTTGGGCCCCTGCATTAAATTAATCCCTCAAAATGGATGGACGGTGTGGATACAACACATGCATCGTGCTAAGCCGAGTCCCCCCTCCTCAAACTGTCAGTAACTAATCTGCGTCCCCTTTTGCCCGGAAACGGGCTGGTGGCAGGGGAGTAGCCAATCCGTTTCCTTGTTGCCGTGCCTCAATCGAAGACACTCGAGAGTTTCAAATCGAGGTCACGGGTTCTTGCAATCATTGCTGGAACCCACCACTAGGGCATGAGTTAGGGCCCATCTCAGGTGGACCACACTACATAAAACTCTACCATAAAAAAATTCCTAGGTCCTTAGATAAGGTCACAAAGACCTGGATGAAAGAAAAAATAAATAAATATCAGCTTGATCCAAAACTTTTGTGGCCCCCACAAGAAAATTTTAATGGTCAATCACCACTATTTCCTGTAGTGGCCCCCCTGACATTTGAATGTGTTTCATTTTTACCATCATGCCCTAAAATGATTTAAAAAAACGGATGGAAGGTATGGATAGAGTACACAGACATCAAGGTGGGCCCCACGGTCCGAGCCGCACCTAGCTAATCCGCTCCCCGTTCCAAGTATGTTTGTTGATAAAATGAGAGATGTACGAAAAGCTCTCTACAAACGTGTGAACATTGTCCACATGCTCTCTCTCTCTCTCTCTCTCTCTCTCTCTCTCTCTCTCTCTCTCTATATATATATATATATATAAATTCCCTCCCCCCTCTCTCTCTCTCTCTCTCTCTCTCTCTCTCTCTATATATATATATATATATATATATATATATAAATTCCCTCCCTTCTCTCTGTCCTCTCACAAATTCTCTCCCTTTCTCCTACTCCCCAATGGCTTTCTCTTTCCCCCTCTCAAATCTCATCCATCCAAGCCTCCGGCCCATTGTAGCCCAGATGACTCTCGTCGACGCTATCTTGTTCTATGTTTGTAGTACACCTTCCCTTATCCTGCACACCCATTTTTTCTTTTCCAGTTTTGCCCTCAGAAACTGATTTTTGGACATGTTTCCATGGTCTTGTAGATTGTACATGTTGTGGACAAGTTGGGAAGTTGGCATAAATTGCCAGTTCTTCTGGGCGTAGCGTACCTCGGCATTAGAAGGCACTTGCACCAACGTTACAACCTCTTGCACGTGGGAGGATCCGATAGCGTTGGTCGCACGTACGACAACGAGAAGTTCTCTTACCGGACAGCTGATGGACGGTGCAACCACCCGTACGATGAATCTGTTGGTCGCCAAGGGACTTTTTTCGGCCGTAACATGCCACCGTGCCGGTCCGAGTATGAGGTGCGTTATGGGAAGTACGTAGGGCGTATCCCCCACTGCTGATTTAGCTGATGGGAAGAATGATCCAGGCCGTTCATATTGTTGCCCTTACCATGGATAGTCTAAATTTCGAAATCTTCACTAATCGGATGATCCTCACCGTCCGTGTTGACTCCTGAAGTGGACAGTGATTTATTCATGGTAGTGTTCACTAAATGGACGGTTTTGATGATTGGAGAGAGTGGGAAAAGTGATGACTGTATGGCCCATGCCCATAGTCCGAAAAAGTGATGGCTGTGATGGTACTTGTCCATCGTCCTCCATCTCACGCCACGTGATCTATGGTTGGTAGGTATACGTAAATCACCCGCCTCGTGGATCACGGGGAGTTATTTGATACTCTGATAGAGTACGAATCTTGATACGCAGGTACTAAGATAGGGTACAGGTGGTATATATAAACTCAAATCAAACGAAATGAATTGAACTCACTGTCCATGTGTCGCATTCCCAAATTCAGATTGTTTAAGTAATCCGAAGCTCTGATTCATGCACACTTGTTTGTTGAAATAGGATCATTGGATATTTCTCATTTCAACCGTCCAATAAATGTACACCAGTCTGACAGTTTAAATTTGATTTACTCCTGTGCTTGTACGATTTCTTAGTAATATCTAATTGCTCGTATATCATCCATCACACTCTGCCAGAGTATCATAACTTTTCTAGAGCTGGGAGTACGAAATTACGTACACCCTGGGAGTACTATTGTTATTATGCAAGCCAATCTGTTCAGTGGAGAATGAGACCCATAAACGCAGATGGCCCACTTACCATCTGCCACGCTACATGTGTGGGTATATGTAAGATGCTGATCAGAGAAAGGTCCAGATTGGTTATCCTACTGATGATGATGGGTGGGACCCACCGGCGTATTCGGTGGGCCTCCACCTGAATGGTAGCCCATGGAGTAGTTATCTTCATATCCTTGTGGGGTACCCTACTAGATTCATTTCTAAAGCATTGGGTGCATGGTAAAAGAGTAGGTAGCTCTCTTTTTCCGCAAAATGCTATATATAGGTTCGAATATCCATTGCCGTGAAATCCCAATGTAGTATGAGTGGTAAAGCATAGCTCATTCGGAGAGAAAATATTCAAAAATAAAAAAATAAAATTAATATTATTTTAATTCATGATAGATTTTTTTTTTCTCAATAGTGAATAAGGCATCCAATGCTGCCAAAACTCATAAAAAATCTTTAAATTATTTTAAAAAGGGACTTTAAACTACCACCAAACTCTAAACTTTAAAAATAGAAAAATAGAATTCACTACAAATAAATTTTTTTTTTTAATACACACTTACACCCGCACAAACCACATGAACGCCCAAACCTATGATCTCAGTGTTGAAATTCACAAAGTCTACTTAGACATGAGTTGTGATATATAGCTAGTTTAAACTTAAAATCATAATTTAACCTCTAAAATGATTGAATTTTATGAAACAATATAAAAGTTAACTAACCTAGATTATTATCCGGGTTGCTGGGCTCATTTTATATACATTGATACACTATCATCTAATAGCCTGGGCTTTTATATCCAGTGGTTGTTTGATATGGTATGAGAGCAAAAGGTCATGTTTGGCTATAAACCATGTCATACAATCCGCGCGATTTTTGCAACATAAGGACCATCCACAGTGGGGCCCACCAAATTAACATTTATCAAGGAATCAAGGGCGAAACCATGTAGTATAAGCCTGAGTTTAGGTGCTTGGGCTTAAATGCAGGCCCGTGGGCGAGCTTCACACATAAATTCAGCCCCAAACTTAATGGGCTGGGCTTGGCCCTTGAGCTGTACTTTTATAGTGATTGTTTTGAGGCACGGCCCACAGCCGTGTGGGACAGCAGGCCAACGGTCTAAATTCATCTTTGACGGATGTATATATTCTCGATTGAGAGTAGGACAGGAAATGGGGTGTGTGGCCCACAGGCTTCAGAGCTGAAATAGACACTGGCTTTACTAGGCCTGAAGTTAACGATCATTAAGGCCCAGCCCAAGCTCATGGCTGAAGTAGGACAGGAAATGGGGACGGCCTTCAATTCAGGCCCACTAATAAATGTTCTTGTGCCCAATTATTTGATGGGCTGATTATAGCCCGACCCATTAGGCCCATTTTCCTTTTGAGATGGATCTATCCCTTTGCTTCCTGCTATTGTACTGCAAAGAATAGAAAATAAAGGGTGTATCTATCAACCAGGGGGCTGTATATATCAATTCCCCTATTTTGACCGATTGTCGTTAGCCTGATGGCTTTAAGACTCGGCAACTAGGACCGACTCGTTTTGTACTGAGTCAACACTGACTAGTCGCCCCTAGATCCAGTTCTGATAGATGAGGCCATGGTTTGCCAATCCAGACCATTGGTCTGTGGGTTTGCATCTTGGATGAGCATTTACCAAAAATATTCTCAGACTGGAAAAATCCAACGACCCACATTGGCACCTTTTGCAGTTGAATGTGTACTGTTGTTATTTCTCCCTTCTTAATGGTGCATCTATATGCTACAAATCGGAAGGTTACCTGGTCTTACGGAGGAAAATATTCAGGTACAGCCTATCCATTGCAGGGCACAACATACCAACGGTCTGGATTGCGAAACCATAGCGAGTGGGCCATATCGCTTGGGTCCCTAGCGACTTGGATGAGTAGGCTGAGTTGGCTCGATTCGCCCCTGGGTTTTGCTAATGGACATATGATCGGGTCTTATCAAGTCCGAGTCGACTCGGATGACACGTCTGAGTCTTAAAACCATGGCATCTGACTATATCATTTCTCTAATGTTTTTCTTTATGGTGTCGTTCCTTTAATACAGTTGTTTGATCCACATCCATCCGTTGTGGCCGCGAAGCTCTTGGCCAGGAAGAAGTTCATAGACAATGGGAAACAGTTCAACCTGCTCGCATGCTCATGGATACAGTTCATGATCCATGATTGGATTGATCATTTGGAGGACACCCAACAGGTATGATCGCATGATCCTGGCCGTTCCATGTCACAACTCAAGTGGGCCATGCATTAAGACAACTGACAGGCACGATTTGATTTTGAACATAGATTGATTCTTCAAACCAGCCATACGAAGAAACTTTGCTACTGGTGAATCTTTAATCACTATCCATAAACAATGCAAAGTGGGGCCCACTAATCTACTTCCCATCACCTTCTATCTGAGATGATTCATTGGTACCATTGTTTCGCACTGGCAACGTGATGGGTGGGCCCATCGCGATGTGTGAGTGGCATCTAAGCAGTGAGTCACACCACAGGGAACAGCTGGGATGGAATACAAAAAATTTAAAACCTCAAAGATGTATGTGGGCCCACCTTGTTTTGTATTTTCCATCCACTATATATATATATATATATATAAACACCCGCACACACACTGCCACACACTCACGCCGTAGTGGGATGTGACCACCTATGGGTACTAAGGACCCATCCATCCACTATATTGAGTTAGTAAGACTAGGGGAATAGCCCAGGAATCGGTCATTACAAAGCTCAAGCGGGCTAGGTCTTAGGCATGATTTTACATGTTCTGGCCCACCTAAGCTTTGGAAAGGCTTCTTCTTTCGGCGCTAAGGAGAAATTGAGGGGCTGACGTGATGGGAGGGTTGGATGTCATGCACACATCACTTTGAGCCTACACAATCGTGTGGTGACCCCAACACTACGTCAGGGGACCCACTGTTGTGTATGCATTTTATCCATGCTGTACATCTGTTTTGCCAGCTCAATTTAGGGTTTGAGCCCAAACTTGAAGCATCTCCAAAGCTAAGGGAAGATAATGACATCTGCCATTGAAACTCCTGAGGCTCACAATGATGTTTATTTGTCATCCAACTGCCAATAAGGTAACAAAGACTTTAGGATAAGTGGGAGCTGTCTCGGTAGCACAAGTGAAATACTACTACTTTTAATGTTATTTTACTTATTCTGTGAGTTGGAGGTGAGACATTGCCCCCTCTTTTAGTACCAAGGCCGGCCTCGGCCGGCTAATCCAAGCGGATGACATTGTCAGGTGGGAAGTTTGGTTGGGGCAGCACATCTGTTAAAAGATGGATGAAGGGAAAACTATAAGCTTGATTCAAAAGTTTTGTAGCCCCAAGAAGTTTGCAATGGTAGATGTTTAAATCCCCACTATTTAGTCTTGTGTGGTCTACTTAAGCTTTGGATATTCTTCCCTTGTGGCTTAACATAAGCGGGCAAAACAGATACACCATGTGGATAAAAATCTACATCAGGGTGGTCTCCACAATCCTAACACGACGTAGCTACGTGGTGTGAGGTCGCCACACGATCAACCTATCAATAATCTACTGTTGGGCCTTCGCTTGCTCCTTTAGATCCTTCAACCTGTACCAACTCACTTTTTCTAACCCGCATAGTTCACATGACCAAACTACTAAAGTCTATGGGTCCTTACCTATGCCTCAGTGGTAGACTTACAAGAGTTTCAACAGGAGGTCCTGAGTTCAAGTACCCATTGTAGTGAAATCACACTGTAGTGTGAGTGTGTAAGTGTGTGTGGAGTGTGAGTGCATGTGTAAAAAAATTATGTAATTCTACTTTTCTCCATCTTATCATCTATTAGCGGTACTCTTAAGATTTAATGAAAAAATTTATTTCTAATTCTGTCTATCCTTATTTTGTCAGTCATCCATCTCAACATCCTTACTTTAGTTATAGTCATCTTATGATCATATTATTCTTTAACTACCCAATATTTTATACCATAAAGATTGCCTAATCTTATATCTATCCTATTTTTTTCCCATTTGAGTGCTGCACAATGTTCCCGTAAAACTTCCGAGGCACTTTTTCATTTCCTCGGCTTAGCTTGGAATATATGGACATCATTTTCATTCTCTCTACCGACATTAGTTATTGACTTAAGGTACTGAAAGTGGTCATTTTGGAAAATTCTTCCAACACTCTCTATAGGTGTGGGTTCGACTCTCCTCCGTGGCATTACCAAATGCACATAGTAATAGTTGATTGCGTGCATCAGGAAATTTTATCACCTAAAAAAGAAACTGAGACACCCAGTCTTGTCAAAAAAAAAAAAAAAATCTCAACTAATTTTCCATTTTTACTCTTATTGCCACTAATACTACACTTCATACCCTTTGCTTTAGCCCAATTAATTTTAAATCCTTTAAAATTTTAAACACCTCTCTATAAATCTAGTTTTATATTTAGACTATTGGATATATTGTTAATTAAAACTACATCATTTTCAGATAATACACACAATAGTATCTATACTTGTAAACGCCTTGTTAGCTTGCCCATAACTAATGCGAAATACATGCTCAATCAGAACATTATAACATTTCAAACTTTATTTATATATAAATATTTACTTATTTATTGTAAATTTACGCAGGTAGAAATCAACGCTCCAGATAGTGTTGCAGATGGATGTCCACTGAAATCATTCAAATTCCTTAAAAGCAAAGAAGTGCTGAATGGTTCCTCTCATGTGAAGAGTGGCTTCTTGAATACAAGGACTCCTTGGTGGTAATTTCTCTGCACCACTTATATGTTCTTAATGCATGGGTTAGGGCTGTCAAACAGCCCACCTGCCAGCCCAGTCTAGCTCAAAAAAGGCCCCTTTGATTTTTGGGCTTAAAATCATCTAGGCCCCAGCTCATGAATTTGTTGAATAGGGGGGCTGTCAACATGTACCTGGGACCCACAGACACCCAATGGATCCGACCCGATTATATTTCACATCCTATTTTCTGGACCCATTAAAAGTCTGGGAAGATTATTTTTAGCCCCTAGCAAAAAAATGATTGGGTCTAGGCCCAGCCTTTAAACTTTTCTATTCACACCCGCATAGACCCCACAAACGGGCCCATTTATGTCCCTAACAGGTGGATCTGGGCCCCAACCAATCAGGGTCCACTGCCACCCCTATAAAAAGGGTCCCAACAGGAACTAATCTTGCATTAGACACTGACCCTAGAGATAACTGGATTAATGATAATTAAGATCTTGAACTTGTTTTTTACATTGTTAGGGACGGAAGCGTGATTTACGGGAACAATGCCGATGGAATGGGAAGGGTGAGGTCGTTCAAAGATGGGAAGCTGAAAATCTCCGGCAACGGGCTCCTCCAGCATGACGAGAAAGGGGTCCCCATCTCCGGTGACGTCCGCAACTGCTGGGCGGGCTTCTCCGTCTTACAGGCATTGTTCATCAAGGAACATAATGCTGTGTGTGACATGCTCAAAGTAAGGTTAAACATGTGAAAATTCACTCTCATGTTCTAAGTTAGTTCAGTTTACTGCCCTGCCGGCGCCTTTTCCGAAATGTGATTTTAAAAAATTTCATTTTGAAATGTTTTGTCGGGAAAACTGAACAGATCTATTGCACGGAAAGTGTAACCGATCATAAGAAAAATACATCAATTTGTGGGATAACAAAAAGTGTTCTGGGATTATCTCCATCGATTTGTGGACCTTTGGAGATATACGATTAGTTTGAATGTATGCAAAATGAATTTGCTTTCAAGCTGCCTTTAATTTGAGAGGAATGGGCCATAAACAACATAGACATCATTAGGCCGGATACACTACAAATCTGTAGAAGAAGCTTAACCCACAATGTGTGGGGCCCACTGGACGTACGCATGACATCCAACCAACCATCATATGATCAGCCCTCTCATGTTCTCCTTGGCACCCAAATATCAGTCTGATCCAAAACTCAGGTGAGCCACAACACAGGGAAAAGATGCACCATTTAAAACCTTTCAAATTGTGTGTGAGGCCCACCGTGTTTTATATATTTTCCATCTTATCCATTCAGAAGATGCTCCTACTGAGGATGAATGGATTTCCCAAAAATAAGGTCATTCCAAAACTCAGGTGGGCCATGACGCCTTATGATTTTCATGGCTCCATGCATGAATTTGCATGCTGTGGCCCACTTTAGTTATGGATTGAAATGATTTTCGGACACCAATGCAAAAATAAGGGAATGCACATGATGGGTGGATTATATGTCATGCACATATCGCAGTGGCCAACAGGCATGTAGACCAAAATCACCATACATGTTCTAAATCAAAGATCATTTATCTATTGAAAATAATAATGTGATTGTTATTTAGTTAATGAGATTGATTAATGGTTGCTTGTTAGATGCATTACCCCTACTTCGACGACGAAAGGCTGTACCAGCACGCAAGATTAGTTACTTCGGCAGTCATCGCTAAAATCCACACCATTGATTGGACGGTTGAGCTTCTAAAGACAGATACCATTCTTGCAGGAATGAGGATTAACTGGTAAGTAAAAAGGTTAGCTTAACATAGCAAAATTTATATGAGTTCTTGAGAATTATGTAAAAATTGATGGTCGGGATTGACCCATATGCTTTGGTGGTCAGATCACATGGGCCCAACTCAAACAATGGTCTTTTGAATAAAATAAAATGCAATGGTTTCTTGATTTTGTTCATGTTATCAAAGAGATGAAATGATTTTGGTCTTTTGATATGAGGGTGGTGCAGGTATGGATTTCTTGGGAAGAGATTTAAGGATCTTTTTGGGCACATTTGTGGGCCCATACTAAGTGGATTGGTTGGCCTTAGAGAACCAAGAGATCATGGAGTTACATATTCTTTGACAGAGGAGTTTGTAAGTGTTTATAGAATGCATTCGCTTCTTCCTGATAAAATCCTGTTAAGGAACATCAATTCAAACGTTTCAAAGGACGAGTGCCCACCACTTCTACAAGAGTATGTCCCATCCTCTCTCTCTTTAAATAAATGTATGTATGTATGTATGTGACGCAGGGATGGATTTGATGAGGTCAATCACCATCTTCCTCAATGAGATAATTACTCCGAATTCATGGAGCTTCTCTAGACTCTCATAGAGATTCCTGAAATTCACGAGGAAAAATAGAAAAAGTAAAAATAATAAATTCTAACAAATTATAATAAATTTAAAAATGGATTAGTTGATGATAAAAATAAATATACAATCCTTTAAATAGTGATACCAAACTTAAAAATAAGTTTCAGAATCAAACTCCAACTCGAAGTCCCTAAAAACATAACTTACTATAAATAGTAAACTTACTATAGCTCAAAGGATCAATAGTTATAATCTAACTAAAACTTCATATAAATAGTAAAAACGATATTAAAATGGACTTTCAATTGTCAATATGATGGAATCTCGCAAATTCGGCATGGGCAACCTGACATAGCAGGGTTGGCTAAACTAGCTTCTCCTACCTAAAATCATATATGGTACGTTGAATGACTCATTTTGATATGCAAGATATGCCCGTTTTAGGGTTCTGATGGTCCTGATAATTTCCGCCTCCAATCGGGCCTCCTCTGGTCCATCTTGGACATGAAAATGTCCACGACCCGCTCTACATCAATATGCATCTATTGATGTAGTCATTGGAATACACTGTATGTAAGTGTACATGTTCATGTGTGCATGTACAATAGAACATTTGAAGCTTTCTCTGACTAGCTGGGATGGTTTTGCAGGGTGCCTATGAGGGAGATGGTGGGGCAGGAAGGTGAGAAAAGGCTCACAGAAATAGGAATAGAGCAAATGATGATTTCAATGGGCCATCAGGCATGTGGGGCCCTTGAGCTTTGGAATTATCCATCGTGGATGAGAAACCTTGTGGCCCACGACATAAACGGAGAAGATCGGCCTGACCCAGTTGACATGGCTGCACTAGAGAGTAATACTTGGATCTTTCTTCTTTCTTTCTTTCTTTCTTTCTTTCTTTGATGGCAATCACCACGTACATAGTGAGATTTTCAAATAATGTGGGGCTGTTTTTCCAGTATATAGAGATAGAGAGAGGAGAGTAGCACGGTACAATGAGTTCAGACGGAACATGTTGATGGACCCTATTAGCAAATGGGAAGATCTGACCGATGATCAAGAAGCCATCGAAGCAATTCGTGAGGTTTACGACGATGATGTTGAGAAGCTCGATCTTCTTGTGGGTCTTCATGCAGAGAAGAAGATAAAGGGTTTTGCCATCAGTGAGACTGCCTTCTTCATCTTCCTACTCATTGCGTCAAGGTATGTCATTGTAGACAGCAGTCTAAACCCTAAACCCAAAACATTAAAGATTTTTTATTTTGAAAAAAATGTTATCACCTAAACAACTGCTCTCTCTCTCTCTCTCTCTCTCTCTCTCTCTCTCTCTCTCTCTCTCTCTCTCTCTATTTGGGATTTTGAATGGCTTTCGAATAAGATCTATGTGGGCTTTTGAATGGCTTTCCAATAAGATCTACAAGGTAAATATTAATGAATCAATGAATCCATCAAGTAAATATTTCACATTGTGTAGGGATTATTTAGATGCCTATAAAATTTTAAGTTATAGATAGTTTACATTCAAAACTCTTTTCAGGTATAAAATGTTTACGGTCTATCTCACTTGGCTTTAAACTATGAAGTGTTTAAAGCCAGCTACTAACTTTAGGGGTGTGTGTGTGTGTGTGTAGAGAGAGAGAGAGAGAGAGAGAGAGAGAGTCATAATCACCTGCACACTGGTTCTCATGAGAACTTTTTGAGAACTCTATCTCAATTGATGTGAGCCTAGAATTTGAATGGTCCACATGATGTAGCGCCCTATGAAATGCTTGGGGCCCAACTTTCACCCTGATCCAAAGCTCTGGTAGACCAAAACAAAAAAAGAGAGCCAAATTAAGGGATGAAACTGTTTCCATTTGCCATGGCCCACCGGAATTTTGGACTAGGGTAAAAGTTGGGCCCCAAAGGTTTTATGGGTGCTACATCACGTGAGACGCATTCTCAAAAAGTTCTAATGAGGTCTCGTGAGAACTAATGAGTAGGTTATCAGAGAGACAGAGAGAGAGAGAGAGAGAGAGTTGCTACCTATAAGTTTCTTTTGAAGAACTAAAAAAACATTATTGAACATATAGTTAGATTATCTATAATTTAAAACGCAACAAAATACCAGGATTTTAAAAGCTCTTATAATTTATAAAGGGTTAAATGGTCATGTAATGTCTTTACTTTTAAATTGTTTACGACTAAGGGCCCATTTGGCCAGGCGGATTGGAAGTTAAATCCTGGGATTGGCCGGGCATGCCAAACAGACCAGGTGATCTGATCCCGCGATATAGCAATCCCATGGATCTTAAGACAATCCACCGACAACACCATCATTACCTTTAAATCCCATCCAATCCACCCTAATCCGTTCAAATTTGCCAGGGACATGTTTGGTTCGAGGGATTGGAAGGGATGGGAAGGTTTAATCCCAGGATTGGCCAGACATGCCAAACAGACTCGATATAGCAATCCCAGGGTATAGCAATTCCATGGATCTTAAAACAATCCACTAACAACACCATCTTTGCCTTGAAATCCATGCCATCCACCCTAATACCATTCAATCCCTTCCAATCCACCCGTCCAAACGGGCCCTAAAGTATTTTACAGGCATTCAATGAACACACAAACGATTTCATTAGTACTGTTGTTCTCTATCTAAATGATCAAACACCCGTCCTTTACCATTGATCTATTAGCCAATATTCTTACAATTACATTAGTCAACATAGTTTCTGTAGATTATAACTTGGCTTGATTTCTTCACTACCTTTCAGTTTCAAATTTTCTTTTCTTTTTTATTTTTCTTTTTTGTTTCTTCCTTGTCTAGGAGGTTGGAAGCAGATCGCTTCTTCACCACCAATTTCAACTCCACAACATACACCGAAGAAGGGTTGGAATGGGTTAACAATACGGAGACTCTGAAAGATGCAATCGACCGTCATTTCCCACAAATGACACAAAAGTGGATGAAGTGTTCTAGTGCTTTTTCAGTGTGGGATTCCATGCCCGATCCAATGAATGCCATACCTCTTTACTTGCGTCTTGCTCCGTGAGAAGAAGAATGTTTTGTTTTGTTTAAATAATTGTATTTTCTCCTATCATAAGAATGCTGTTAAATAAGCTTAGGATAGAAAATGAATGGTATACCAACGTGCATGTTCAACTATAATGTGTAAACAAAAAAAAAAAAAAACTAATTTCTGAAATGTAATATACCAATCTAGATGACTCTAATTCTAATGTTGGAACTCTCTCTCTCATCCTACTAAATCCTTGAATTATCTTGATAAATGCTCGTTGTTATTTGTGATAGAGTTAAAGTAGGTGACATACATAGTCAGTTTTTTCGATTGCCGAATACATTCTTTCTGTAGCCCTATGCAGGGTGTTGTGTGTAATAGTCATTATCTTGGCTTAAGTAGGGGGCATTTTTCAACAGGCAAAAGATCCTTTTACCTTAACAATGCGCATGGTATAACATATAGAAATATGAGGTCCACTCTTGGAAACTTTCCACGAGGTCAAGCCACGTGGGCCCACCATGATGTATGTCGAATATCTACACCATCAGCCAAATGTACCATTCCATGGTTGGCCATGAACTTAAAAAACAAGTTAATCAATGACTTGGGTAGGCCACACCACATACAACAGTTGAGAGGGGTTACTCTCCCATTAAAACATTCATACTTATTTATTGGGCCCATGGAGATTTGGTTCACAAATCCAGCCCATCCATTGTGTGTGTCCCACTTGGATGAAGGGTCGGACTATTCCATCCGCATCCAAAACTCAGGCGGGCTCCACAAAGTGCTTTGATATGTTTTAGGCATGTTTTCACATGGTTTTAGATGGTATTGCCCACCTGAATTCCATATATGGCTGATTTTTGGAATATCCCATAACCTAAAGGGGACCCATCAAATACACGGTGTTAATTTTTGACACACATCACAGTGGGGCCCACATAGCTCAACTTCATGGGAACTTCCCATGAAGTCGACCTTATAGTACCATCCCCCCTTCCCATGAAGTCGACCATCCGCCCCCCCCCCCCCCAACACGTGTGTGGCTTTAGGTGGAGAATATTTTCCGAAGGGAAAAATGTTTTTATTTTTATTTTTTAACCTTTTCTTGATCTCTATGGCATTGAATAAATATACAAGGTCCAATGGTTATCACCTTGGTGAATGTCATTTTTTTTTTTTTCAAATGAAGAAAGAACTTTTTACTGTAAGTTTCTCAATCTTCCCGTTAGGACATGATATAAATATACAAGACCTAGGTTGGGTCAAGTGAGATAAACCTATGATCAGCTGGGCATCTCATCTTTGAAATGAAGAGTGAGATCAATAACAATTTCAGGTCATTCTATCTAGGACATATTGTAGACAAAAGGACTTTGTCACTTATCATCTTTCCAAAAGGAATTTCTTGGAAAAAATAGTGTTTGGATGGAAATACTCTAGAAAAATAGTAATGTTGGATGCAAATACTCTTAAAAATAGATTTTAGGCTTGATTCCAAATTGATTATGCTAAAAGTCTAAATATCAATGTCAACCATTCATTTCATGGGCCGGGCACTTAATTAATTGCACATGGTCTTTAGTGATTATATTAAATCAAATGATCCCAAGGGTCTTTTTGGATGCACAATAAATTCAAAACTTTGGTAAATGTTTAAAATTCAAATTCAAAAGTTATTTAATAAATTTGCTATTTGGTGTTCTTTGTCAGGTTAATGATTTTCATAGTTTTCTTTTGTTTACTCAGCCTCCAGGCATCTTTATTTTGGAAGAGGGGTTTACATTAACTTCTCAGTTCCTTTAGAATCACTAGAGATTGAATGAACCAAACTATCCAATCAATCATCACCAAAACTGATGGTCCAAATACAATATGAAATAAAAATATCCAATCAACCACCTCCTTTGATTGTCCTTCCCTTCGGTAAACCACTTTGGTTGGATAACTCTAATTAGTGACCACTCGGTAGGAACAAATATTATAATAGAATAATAGAGACCAATAACTGATATGGACCATTCATCGTGTGAGGTCCATCTTTGATTCTCTCTCTCGCTCTCTTAACTTTGAGCATGGATCAAACATATAGATCAGGGTGGTCCCAAAAGCCCCTGACATGATCATCCATTTTTAGATATGTGGTGGCGGGGCAGTACTCAATTCATGCTCAAGATGTAGATAGGTCCTCTTTCAACACCGAGATCATGGGATCGAGTGCCTATATAGTGTGGGTGTGTATGAGTGTGTGATGCATGTTAAAAAAAATGCTCACCCCAGTGTGTAATGAACTGAAAATGATACATTAGGCTGGGCGTGGGGCTGTCAACTGGGCGGCCCTCGGGTTGGCTTCGGCTCGGATTTTGAATTGTTTAGGAAGCCTATTAATAAATTTGATTTTACCGGGGCCCATTGCACGTCCTACGGCCGGGCAAACCGTAATAAGGTAGATCTAGAGTGCATGCTAAGAGCACTTACAAATAAAAAGAAAGAAAAAACAAATTCAGGCCTTTATTTTTTCAATTAATTTCTAAACAATAATGTAAAGATGATCAGTAACATTGGCCCCATAGTGTCCCACCAATCAGACGATCCCAATCAATAATCAGTGGCATGTTATGCGGAAAGAATGATCTCATACATGAAGTATGTATGGGATCATCTCTACATCCAATGTGAAGGGCCTGTTAATCTAGACAGTTCAGCTGATGGGCCCTTTTAACTTGGACATATATAGCTTGAAAGCTGAAGTTCGCATATATATGTTCGATCAGTGTCTGACTTCTAACTGGTACGAGAAAGTTACGAATGGTTGTCATCCATAAAAGAAGTGCATTAATTGAACGGTCAAGATCTTTTATCAGTCTGATTTGCTATGCACATTTGATGGAAGCTGATTGTGTACCAAGTAATTAACTCTGTGGCCCCATGATGTATCTCATCCTTGCTGTCTATCTTTTTTACCAGATCATTTTAGGAAATGAATCGGCCCAAAATTAAAAAATATATAAAACTCAAAAGGACCACATCACAGGAAATAGTGTGAATTGAATGCCTACTGATGAAAACTTCTTGGGCCTATAAGTTTTGGATAAGTTGATACTTGTGTTTTTCCTTTATTCAGGTTTGTGTGAGGTCATGAATATAAGGGATGACAAATAAACATTATTATAGGCCTTAGGAAGGTTTTAATAATGGACAAGCCGTTATTCCCATTGTTTCCGGTGGTGTGGCCCACCTGAGCTTTGGATATGCTTCAATTTTTGGCATCCTGGTCATGGATAGTTCACCTGGGTTCAGGTATACAAGCAGTCACAACTACCCTGTGAAGGGCGTACTTTCACTAATGCCTTAAAATGATATGGAAAAATGGATGGTCGGTATGGATAAGATACGTTAACTACTGTTTCTTTTGGTGTGGTCCACCTGAAATTTGTATCTGCTTCATTTTTATGATTATGGCCTAAATAGCTGGAAAAACAGATGAACGGCGTGGATATACAATTCATACATCGAGGTGGGCCCTCACAGTCAGGGTCTCACGCACATTGCTGGTTCCGGGTTTCGCGCTCCATTGTGGCGGCTCGACCCAAGCCCGGCTGTACCGGACTAACGATCTCGACGTGAGACCGGCCCGAATGGCAATCGGGATGGGCCCGGCCCCGAAGATCCCGGGTGTAAGTAGCCTCCAACTTACCAGAAACGGATAGAGAGATGGCTTCTGCTCTGCTCCTTCGACGCTTCTACTGCTGCAGCAGCAGCAGCAATGGAGCTTCTGCTCTCGATCCGACAAGGAAGAAGAAGCAACTCGTTTTCATGGGCTCTCCTCAGGCATTTCATTCATCTCCTATCTCTCCCCTTCATCAATTTATACACCATTTCTCTGTATATATCCTTCAAATTTTTTTGCAGGTCTCAGCATCAGTTCTAGACATTCTAATGAATGCTTCTAAAGAGCCCAATTCCATGTTTCAGGTATTGGGTTCCCCCCCCCCCCCTCATTTCCTTATGCTAGAACTGAAATGCAGGCGAACTGTTTGATCCTTGGCCCCATGATAGGCACTGAATGCTCATTTTCAGTTTTTTTTTTTTCCTTTCATTTCCTTATGCTAGAACTGAAATGCAGATGAACTGTTTGATCCTTGGTCCCAAGATATGCAGCATGCTTATTTTCAGTTTGTGTAATGTTCTGTTATCTAGACCGTTTGTCAGTTGGGCCCCACTTTGGAAGATAGGACCATCACAAGCTTTCAATAATTTGGCCTGCAAAGTGACAGTTTAGAAGTGAAATGCGACAATGGTCCACATTCGGCTTTCAATCTGGGAGGGTTGGGGAGTGTGGTCCATCCACAGCAGGTCACATACCAAAGAATATATGCAGCATGCTTGAGTCTTCAAGTTGAAAATTGGGCACCCTGGGTGACTGATCAAGACTGTTGATGTTACGGGGCCCATAGTGGATTCCAATTGGAAGATCAGAGGCATAGAGTTTTGGCCTTTTATTCAGATGGATGTAGACTACTGCATTTTCTTCCTTAAACCATCTATATGCTGGCCACCAGATTGATGGGTTAAGATTTTCTGATATAGGAGACTTTTGGTTTGGGGTTCACCTGCAGTGGGGCCCATAATACCAATGGTTATTATCACTTAACCATGGGCGCCACTTGTAAGAACTGAAAACCCTTACTTTTGTCACTGCATGTTTCCTCTTGAAAATTGTTGATAAATGCTTCTGGGATTGTAAGCTTTGTGTTTCTCACAGATACTGCAGTTTGTTACAGAAATATCATATAGGTAATTTTAGGGCTGTCAATGGGACGGGCTCAGGCCTGCAAAAATCAACATTTCGAATAGGCCCGGCCCGAAACAGTTCAGAAGCCAGGCTGAGACCAACTCCAGGCCTGGCCTGTTGACAGCCGTGGGTAATTTTGAAACACACAGTGAAACTTAGAATATTTCTACTCAATTGTATGAAGACAGGCCACCCCGAAATAGCTGGGACAGGGCTATGGTGATGATGATGAGTTGATAAGAAGCATCAGCTGATCTGATCTATATAGACTGTTAGTTCATAAAATGCCATGTATGTTTCAAATCCAGTTAAATTTGATGTGGAAGGTTGAACGTCATTTAATGTGTATCAATATATTTTTTTTCTTTTGAAATGTTTTTTCTCATTATTTGAAAATTCTATTTTATGACTCAATTCAGTTCTTCCATGATTTTAGGCCCCGATTCAATATTCAGAACATTGGCATTTGTCACATTCTCTCTTGAATGAATACGGATTGCCGATTTTTATTTATTTATTTATTTTTAAGTAAGGATCTCATTGTCAATTTCTCTACAATGGTTATTGAGGCGATGCGGTGAGGTAGCCATAAAAATAACATAAATGGACTAATTAATTTGGAATAGCTTGCAGCACTTGTTACACAGCCGCCTTCTGCAAGGAATAGAGGGAGAAAGGTGATGCCTTCGCCAGTTGCTCAACATGCTCTAGACAGAGGTTTCCCGAGGGATCTTATTTTCACTCCAGAACGAGCGGGGGAGGTAGTGTTCTTTCTATTATTATTATTATTATTATTAAAGGGTGGCCAAAGTGGGGCTGGCCCCAGATGGTTCATGGTAGGACAATCCATTGAATCCCAAATATCGCTGTGTATAGTTGAACTAGAAATGAGATTCATTGGAATATGGGGCTAGCAGTCAACATGAACTAACTGTCTTTAGCCACACTTTGGTCATTTCCCTTTTAACCAATGAATTCAACCATGGTTTTAAATACCGGTTTTGGAGTGTGACTCGCATTTAGACTAGAACCAGCAAGATTTTGGTCAGGTGATTCATTTTATCGGTTGAGCTGCAAGTTGTAGAAGTTCTTGATGATAAACACTCCAAGTACAACCAATCACCTATATTAATTTTTCTCTGTCTATCATATTTGAAGAAAAGTTTTCATTATATTGTCTTGGAATGTTGTTCTTTTATTTATTTTGTTAGTTAATGAAAATATTGGCTATTGTCATGCAGGAAACATTCTTGACCGATTTCAAGGCTCTAAAGCCAGAACTATGTGTTACTGCAGCTTATGGAAATATTCTGCCCAGTAAATTTCTTGAGATACCACAACATGGTGAGTCAAAGATTTTTTTTTTCCCCCCATTGCTGTGAGTTGCTTGTGGAAGCAATAAATTGCGAGACAAGAATTGGAGGATAGTATCATCTATATAAATACTATGTATGTTGGGTGGTTAAATTCAGTGGAAATTCATGGACCCACAAAAATAGAGGAACACAATCCCAACATGATCATGCAATCATCACATGAGAACACAATCTTGTGCCATTGACCATGACAAATAAAAAAGCATATAAGTATACTTCTTTTTGGTTTTTTTATTTTTTATTTTTGAGGGATACTATGGCAATGTGATGGGTGGGTTGCCGCGGCATACCTACAAAGAAAAAAGAAAAGAAAAGAAAAGAAGATGTTGGATCCAATAAAGGCTTGGTTTTTCAAACTCATAATCTCTTTCTATTCAATGAAGAAAAACACACAAGAATCACTACTCTAACTTGCCATGCCACTGCACGTCCAACCTTTGTCTCTCTATAAAGGTGTTCCCAAATCTATTGAAAATATCTCTTTGAAAGCTAACCAAAACCTAGTTTTCTTATTTGATTACACCACCAATTAGAAAATTGATGCAGGAGGGAATGATCTAACCTAATATGATGTCATGAAATTAAAAGACAGATTAAATAGAGCAATGGAATGATAAAATAAAGTTAATTTACTATAAATTCAGACATTTCAGATTCATGACATGTCCAAATTCAAGCCTACGACAGTCGTGCAACGTGAATCTCATAAATTATTGATTAACCAAGACCTATGGGAGATAGAACCCCCATCCTAGCATAGGATTACATCTAAATTCAATGGAAATCATGTGTCTTGTAGGAGTTTTGACGTGTTAGGGCTGTTTAAAGGCTAGGGAATGTGGGAAATGGGTATGGGGTATCTAGGCTTAGAGGAATTAGGGTTTGAAAAATTAGGGTTGAAGTATTGGGAGGTTTCGGGTTAGGATTTCAGATTTTGGGTTAAGGGTTTTAGGAATTAGGGTTTCTAAAATTGGAAACATGGGTTTCAAGATGTGGAAATTAGAGATTTATAATTTGGACAATGGATTTTGGAATTTGGGAATTTTAGGGTTAGGATTTTGGGAAAATTAGGATTAGGGTTTTAGAGATTTAGGGCTAGGGTTTTAGGGATTTAGGATTTTGAGAACTCGGTTTGGATGGATTAGGGGTTGTAAAAAGAAGAAGAATGAAGGTTTAAAAGAAGAAGAAAGAAGAAAGACAAAGAAGAGATGAAGAAGGAAGAAAAGAAGGAAGATGATACCTTGTTGAGCAGAAAGAAAAGTATAAAAGATAAATAGGGAATCACTCCCCGTGGTTTTGCACCACCAATCCAATCATAGGATAAAATTTTGCTCAATCTCAAACCAAAACAAGAGAAAACTCTTTCATTCACAACATACATAATGGTTAGGGTGGGGATTTCCAACCCTTTAGTCTTAGAAAAGACCTTTTACAAAAAGACACTCTCAAATAAGATTTTCAACAGAAAGACGCTTGATGAATTAAATGTTGTTCCTAACTCCCTATTCTCAACATAAATATGTGCTATATAAAAAATAACGAAACATGTAAACAAACTAAACAACTAAATTATTTAATGGCCCATGGGGCCCACGATCAAGATGTCCGATGATGATGATCCAATGGTCCAATCATTGAGTCCACTCGGTCCAACCGTCTGATGTGTCCATCAAGCTCCTATATGCAGCTCATGTGCATCTTCCCAGTGTGGGTTCTTCAAAGATGCACGAACATGCATGTGGGGTCTTTGATGTGGCTAAGAATGTGAATTGGGTCAAGTAGGCCCCATTTAATAGTCGTCTAGCCATAAGGAGATTGGCTCAACCATCCTCCTCTGGTATGGTGTTCGGATGTCCTCATTAATTCCCTTTGGCTGAGGAGATTTTGCCTCTTGCGAAATAAAGTTGCTTTGACACTCGAGGAGATTCGAGTATTGTTGTTGAAGCTTTGCGTCTGTGATCGACGTACTGTCTGACTTCGGTTTGCCCTTCCACTTGACGAGGTACTCTTGGTAACCTCCATGTCGTGTGGAAACCACTCGCTCATCCTAGATATCCTCTATCTTTTCTATTTCGGTAGGTGTGTTGACAAAAGAGGTAGATGCTGGGAAGAATAGTTGGGTATAGGCCAAGGGTCATGGGACAGGTCGGGGGTGATATCATCAGGATCAAGGTGATGGTCTAAATAAAGGCTAGTAGGTGTAGATGTTGGACCCTTAAAAGATACAAGATCTTCCACATTGAATGTAGATTTATTACCCATGTCAGGTGGAAGATCTATAACATACGCATTATGTCCCAAATTATTCGGTATCTTATAAGGTTTTGCACTACGGGCTTGTAGTTTCTTAACGGCCCATTGCAGAAACCGTTTAGGCCTTATATGAACCATCACATAGTCACCTACCTGAAACTTTCTGAACCCGTGATAAGAGTTAGCAAATTCTTATATGTTTCATTACTCATGTTAATCCGTTTTCCAATTTCAACATGTGAATCATGGATATGACGTGTAATTGCATCTGCGGACTCTGACGACTTGTGTGAAACTAACACGGGAATAAGATCTATGGGCTTTCTAGGCTCATCTACTTGCTTTTCCATACTCTCTTCCTCCACGGGACTCATTTAATCGTCAAGAATGTTTGGTAGAGTCAACCCAAGGACAAGATCTAGGGCATGTTGAATGTTCCGCATGGGTGTAGGCTCATCCGGTATATCCTTTGGGATAACATCACTAAACCCCTCCAATACCGGACTCACCTCAGGTGGTAACTCTACACTATCATTAGGTGTAACCTCAGGTGGCATCTCCATACTAACCTTAGGTGTGTCCTCACTTGCCACGTAGACATATACCGTCAAATCAACATTAGTCTCCCTTTTAGGCTCTTTGGCATTTATTATAAAGAGTGGCTCAAATTGGAATTTCCTCACATATTGAGGATCACGTTTCTTGATGTCCTCCTTTTCCGGGGTGCCTTTGGGCTAGAGAGGATTTGACTTTATCTTCTTACCCTCATGCATAAATTAACACGTATTTGAGCGACTGAATAGTGTCACATCATGATCATACAACCAGGGTCCATCCAAAGTAATGTGGCATACATTCATATATAAAACATTACACCACAACATGTTCGTATAGGAACCAAATTGGATGGAAAGGGTACAACGCTGCGAAAACGGAATCGAAGACGCATCAACCCACGAGACTCGAAAGAGCTAAGGGTGAGGAACGACTATCAAACCTAAGCGATCCACGATGCTAGCAGAGACCACTTTGGTGTAACTGCCACTATCAATGATCACCTTGTAGTATAGGAGTTGGATGCTGCACACTGATCACAGTGGGCCCCATGCATTGTTGCACGGGCTCTTTAATACTATTGTCGATGCGGGCCATATGTAAAGAGGAGATGGTGGGAATGGGCTACTCGCATGAAAGAACTGAAATGACAAATATACCCTACACACTTCCCATGCATTCCCTTTTTCAGAAGTTTACGCTCCTCCCCTTGACCAATGGCAAGGGTAAATTAGACAAACGCTGTTTGCATTTTATATAGTAGAGATATATGGTACAATGAGTGGATACTTAAATATGTGTGAATACCACAACACAACATATTATCTTCAATGATCCTAATTGTTTATTTGCTTTAATGCTTCTAAGTGTATCATGTACATGCTGTTGGCTGTGGGGGTAGATGTGTGATGTCTCCTAGCCTCATGATCGACAATTGCTTATAAAGAGCTTTGACTTAGTTTTTCATATTTTCCTGTGGTCTGACTTCAAAATCTTTCAGCAAGCACAACCTCTCTTGAATCCCTCATCTGTTTCCTCTTGTCAAAGAATCTTGAGGTTTGTATTTCAAAATAAAAAAAATAATAATAATAAAAAATAAATAAATCACAACATTGTAAATCATAATAGCACTTAAATTCCATGTTCTGTGTTGGGAGCCACGGAAGCAAACTTTGAGTAGAATCACACAAACGAAATATAAATGCAAGCAAAGCAGCCATAGAGAACACGTGATTTTACATGGAAAAACCCTTGTGGGAAAAAACTACGGCACAAAGTGCCAAGCAATCCACTATGAAAACGAATTACAAGAGATAGAATTGACTTACATATGTGAAAAACCTTCTAAAAACCCTAGCTCTCCTTTAGAACAAGTCATCGATCACTTAAGATTTCCCTCATCTCGCATTACACCCATATATATATATATATATATATATATATATATATATATATATATATATATATATATATATATATATATATATATATATATAGTGTTACACCTGGAATAGGAAATAAATTGCGCAATTACGCAAAACCGCGTGCAACGTTGATCTAAGCATCGATCAATGAAGCCTCTATGTTCGATCAATCGAACATGCTCCCGAGAGTTATTTTGATTTTTCCGAATTTTCCTGGGTTCGATCGATCGAAACTACAAAAAATTGTCCAATGTGCAAACTCATATATTCGGGGTATTATCAATTGATCGAACCAGACTGTCGATTGATTGAAATCCCCTGTTCCAGCATAAATTGGAGACACCAATTTCAACACTTTTGAACTAAGGACTTGGTTTGGAATCTTTCAATGCGAAAGAACCATGTGGATGCACTTTGGGGATGCATAATGGATGTTGACATTTGCAAAATTTAGGGTGTGTTTGGTTACATGTGAATTGGATTCTGAACATTCAGTTTATTACCATTCACAATGAGGAAGTAACCCAAAATGAAGTAGGTTTCTCTCTCCAACGTAAAAGTGATGTAATTGTGATGTAGAGCCTAGACCCTCGATGAATGCTATAGAGTAAAATTACCACTTGGTTTCTTCACTCATTACACTAGTACCGGCACTTCATTTTAATAGTGCATCCATTGACCCTCATTTAAAAAAGGAAAAAGAAAAAAAAAAGAAAAAAAAGAAAATTCCAAACTATCAATTTCATCTATTTAAGATACTTCTACACAGTAGGTAGTAGTACGATTGTGATTCTTGTTTTAATGTATTTCTGAGCTTGATTTTCTCAGGCACAGTCAACATACACCCTAGTTTGCTTCCTCTATACCGTGGTGCTGCTCCTGTTCAAAGAGCACTGCAGGTTCGCATATTTTTAGAGTAACACAAACATTTTACTTATTTCTGACAGTAAGCATTCTCATTCTCTTGAATACATACATTACTGCTTTGTGCATTTGTGAATGCAGGACGGTGTCAAAGAAACAGGAGTCTCACTTGTGTACACTGTTCGTGCATTGGATGCTGGACCAATCATCGATAGTGAAAGTGTAGAAGTTGATAATCATGTCAAAGTACGTTAGAAACATTATCAGAAAAAGTTGCCTTGCTATGAACTTGGAATATACTTACCAATTGTTTCCCTCTTACATTGAAATTTCATAAAGTAGTTCTTATGGAAAAGATTGTGTGCCTGGTGTGCATGGAGATTCTGTCTGGACATATCTCCCACCATCCAACTATCGTGGTTGAGGATCCTAACCATCTCTGAACTTTCAAAAATTCAAAATTTGAAATGCTTATAGATGCCCCTCCTGATTTCTTTGAATTGTGGGAGATAATGCGTTTATTCACCAACCCTCTGTGCTCCCTAGATGTGTTGAAGTCATGCTCATTTTTTGTTTTGTGTTTCCTAGATATATGAGTAATCTCTAACTTGTTTTACTCTTCTCATTTGTGGGTTTAATTTATAATCCAGTATAGCTATGTTGGCTATGTTTGGTTCCATAAGTGAGTTGGGTTCCAGACATTCAGTTTAGTCAAGAGGAAATGACAAAAACTAGTGAAGTTTCCTAATATTCATAATTAAAAAGTAGCAATCAAACTGCTGTTACATTCCTTTTGAGTCTAACTGAGGGTAAAATAAAAAAGTCCCACTTGATTATAACATGCAATTTGCATCCCGGTCAATCGATGTGATTGTTAAGGGAATCATGATCTGATTATTCCATTATTCAACTACTTATTGCACTTCAATCCAATCGTGCATCTAAATGCACCCTTTCAAGTAACGATGGGCAGCTCTTCATAAAAAATTCCATCAATCTGGCCAATCCATTCTTGAGTAAAATTTCCAATCTTTTGATGAAATTGAAACCCTAATACTTGAACAGCTATGTGACAGTTATTAGGTGCATCAGGATTGCTGTGTATGTCAAACAACCATTTACTCCAAAAGCTTAAGCTTTCAGAGTGTGGTGTATCAATGTATATCAAGGGACTGTATCGCTTCAACACCCCCCCGCACGTGCGGGGTAGGAACTCCGCACAGGAACATACTGACGAGGGTGGAGGGACACTCACACCATAAATAGGCCAGGATTAATTTCCCGGTCCTTAGACCGGACCTGATTTTCCTGACCCCCCCGTGGGAGAATAATATATTAGCGAGGTATATTTGCTGCTCTCAAGATTCGAACATAGGACCTTCCTCTCTAATACCATGTCAAACAACCATTTATTCCAAAAGCTTAAGCTTTCAGAGTGTGGTGTATCAATGTATATCAAGGGACTGTATCACTTCAACACCCCCCTTTTGGTGTAAGTGCATTTGCACACTTTCCTCTTCTCCTGCGGTGTACTCATGGTGTGCCAAAACGGTTACGTATCGGCCGTTACGGCCGATACGTAACGGTAACGGTGGGAACTGTTACCCGTTTCGGGGTCGTATCAGCCGATACCCGATTTTGTACCCGTATCGGCCGATACGGGTCCGTTATGGGGTGTAACGGCCGTAACGGGCCCGTAACGGTAACTTTTTTTTTTTCATTTAAAGTTCTGTTTTTGCTGTTTTTTTGAAACCTTTTGCTTCCAAACTGTTTCTCACTCCTTCTACTACTAATTTCGACCAACCTTGGCTAGGTATTTGAGATAAAAACACATTATATTACAGATTTTTTTGAATCAAAGCTCGGTGGGCCATTTTTCAGAAATTCGTCAAAAATAGGTATTTATACTTTTTTTTAATATGTTTTGTTGTTTTAATCATGTCATATGATGTGTTAATCATAGTAGAACATGTTAATGTGCATTTTACAGATTTGGGGTGCCATTTAATAATTTTTTTATATTTTTTTCTATTTACGCATGAATTTTGGCCCCTTTTTTTAAAAATCAATTTTTAATGATTGTTTTGCTGTTTTAATCATGCCATTTGATGTGTTAATCATAGTAGAACATGTTAATGTGCATTTTACAGATTTGGGGTGCCATTTTATATTTTTTTAATATTTTTTTCTTTTTACGCATTTATTTTGGCCCTTTTTTTGAAAATTTGAAAAATCATTTTTTAATGATTCTTTTGCTGTTTTAATGATGTCATATGATGTGTTAATCATAGTAGAACATGTTAATGTGCATTTTACAGATTTGGGGTGCTATGTTATATATTTTTTATATTTTTTTCTATTTACGCATTTATTTTCGCCCTTTTTTTGAAAATTCGAAAAATCATTTTTTAATGATTCTTTTGCTGTTTTAATGATGCCATATGATGTGTTAATCATAGTAGAACATGTTAATGTGCATTTTACAGATTTGGGGTGCCATTTTATATATATTTTATATTTTTTTCTATTTACGCATTTATTTCGGCCCTTTTTTTGAAAATTCGAAAAATCATTTTTTAATGATTCTTTTGCTGTTTTAATGATGTCATATGATGTGTTAATCATAGTTGAACATGTTAATGTGCATTTTACATATTTGGGGTGCCATTTTATTTTATTTTTATATTTTTTTCTATTTACGCATTTATTTCGGCCCTTTTTTTGAAAATTCGAAAAATCATTTTTTAATGATTCTTTTGCTGTTTTAATGATGCCATATGATGTGTTAATCATAGTAGAACATGTTAATGTGCATTTTACATATTTGGGGTGCCATTTTATATTTTTTTAATATATTTTTTTCTATTTACGCATGAATTTTGGCCCTCAAAAATAATTACAAACACCTAAATGTAAGATATTTTCATATTACATTCATTCTAATATATCTATCATTGATAGTAGATAGTTAGAAAATTAAATATATGAATTTTGTAGTTAAATTCAGGTTATCTGGTTCATAAATTCATCAGACAGTCCGATACAACTTCTCACCAAAGAGTGGACTGTTACACTACCATAAACATGTTCCAATTTATAAATGAATGCATATTTGGAATGCTTGGAATATTCCGGATTTAATCCATATTTTTTCATATTTTTTTGGCAAAAAAAAAAAATAATTTGCGCCGTTACGGGCCGTTACCCCCCCGTATCACCGTTACGCCCCCATATCCGTATCGGTTTTGGAGGTCACCGTTACGCCAACCGATACCGATACGGGACACCTTGGGTGTACTATATGATCTATTATAATAAAATATTGTGTGTTAGGGCAAGATAGCCTAACACAACATCTTTCCCAAACTCTCCTCCTCCTCCTCCTCTCTCAATTTCTCCTCTCTTCTTCACATTATAATCATCAAACCATTCTCTACTGTGTATGGCACTATGTTGGGTGAAACTTGCAGGTAGGGCATCGATGCATCATCGAGTGAACTCCAAGCAATCTGTTCCCATTCTTGACCTATAATAACCAATCTGTAGCAAGAACCTATACAGAAGGAACCCTCCTTGATGCCACAAGAACTCATATGCACTTCCAATATTGCAAAATCAACCTCTTCTTCTCTCAAACCACGCAGAGGCCCAACGCAAAAACACATCACCAATTAAAGCATAGCCCATAACCTATCTTTTTATTATTGTTGCCTTGGTCTTGTCCATTGGGAGAAAACCATGACCAAGGTTGTTAAGATTGAGTAATACCACTAGTCACCACTGGCCCTCACACATCATCATCTCTTTCCTGGGTGGGAAGTTGTCTAGGTTCAGTATCATCCACGCCACACATCCATATTGTCAAATCATTGTCTTGGAGGGCCAGTTTTGTTTCAAGGGCGGTAAAGGCATCAATGAATCTGTTGGTGCACCTCGAGATGTGGCAGATGAAATTCAGCAAACTATTGCTTTGGCATGAGATGGCTTTAAATGGGCCAAATTAACGTCATACTGATTTGTATGCTCATCAATAAGTTGAGTTTCCATATACCCCTAGATTGGCTATCTTGTATGCTTTGAAAGCTAGCTCCAAGCCAGCTCTCAATGCCTCATATTTTGTGATTTGGTGGTGCCGGAGAAATTCAACTTCTTCACACTGGGGATTGTCCAACCTTTTGGGGTGGTGAAGGCTAAGCCAATACCTTCATTGCTACTAGAGGCTAACCCGTTAAAGTAGAGAGCCCCTTCAAAACCTCATTCATTTGAGAATAACTCTCAGACCCACCATACTAGACCGTAAACTGTACATCCCAGAATACATCAGCATCAACGTGATTCTTATCTATTAAAGAACAAAGAAACGGAGATGCTCCTGCATCTTTGTGCCTTAAGATTACATGCTTAATAATTCCCAAATACTAATTATTTTCATTTTTATTTTAAGTAATACTAGAATTATGCTTCAATTGTTCTTGTAGAACAATCTACTTGTTACTATAGTATGGTACTGTAGCAGGCACTATAAAACGTGAAAGAAGAGATGAGAAAAGAAGAGGAAAGCCCTAATTAATATAAACAAAAGATGATAAGAGAATAAGAGCTAGGTGGGCCAAGGTGGGCCATATCCACTTTCATTAACACTCCCCTCCAGCTGGAGTATAGAGGTTGTCAAGCTTGGAGAGTATGCATGTTGATTGAGTATGACCAAGAGCTTGGCGAGCATCATCAAGTTGATCTTGAGACCGGATATACGGCGTAGAGATTTCACCACTAATATGAACAAAAGATAACAAGAGAAAAAGAGCTACGTGGCCCATATCCATTTCTGCTAATCAAAGTTTCTTAAAGCAAGATGAGCTTATGGTGTCTTGGTACATCCAATTCATGTATTCTGAAACATGTTTTGCATGCTATGTATTTTATATTTTTCAGAAATAAATAATGCAGTAGTTTAGTTAGCATTAATTGGGTGCAATATAGTTTTACATCTTGTTTATAGTGGAACTTATATTCAGCTTCAGTTTTGGACTTGCAAAATCTGTTTGAAAAGGCTGCTTTGAAAAGTTTGATATGCTATTGCTGATTTTAAGTTTGTAGTTGGTTGGTTATGGTAATTTCCTTTAACATTTTTATGACTAACTAAGCAAGCTCAGATAGCTGCAACAAGGCTGCGATGACGATAATGATTTTTATAACAAACCTCCTTAAATGATCTGCATGCAGGCACCGGAGTTGCTTTCAAGGCTATTTGATCTTGGTATTCCCTCTCTTTTTCATTTGTCATTCACGTCCAATAATAGACCATTAGACTGGGATGGTTTGCATCTTGCTACCCTACATACCTTTGATCAATGGATGTGCTTCCTTTTGTAGTGATGTGCTTTCTTGTATTTTTACTGCATTCCCATGATTCCTAACCTTTTTTCATTTTTCTTAGCAAACTTCAATCCTTTTGACTGCTTTATCTTAGTAATAAAATAGTTTGAATTCATCTAAGTCATTTATTCACAATTCCACTATTTAAAAATATCCTATATTGTCTTCTATACAGTTTTTTTTCTTCTTTTTTCTTTTTTTTTTCTTTTTTTTTTTGAATTCTTGTTCTTGGGACTCGTTAAGCCTCCTTACCTTGACCTATGTGGAGTTTCAAAGTGAAATTTGATCGGAATTGGCTTATGCTTAATGCACGCATTTTTCAACATAATGAAGTGAAATGAGTGGTTGAGATGCATAATTATGTGACTTAGTTTTATAACTTCTATTATTATTATTATTACTATGACAAAAAGCCTAATATGAAAACATTGTTCTTTAGGCAACAAATCCAAATAGCTTTTACACAGATTTGGATCATAACTTATGTTTTCCAAATTTAACCTATTTGGTATTTTCTAACTATTACTCTCACCTTTCTTAACCATTCCTCTATTGAATTCAGACTACGTAATGGGTCAGGTTTGGGCCCGAGAAATTTTTTTTTTTTTAATAGGGCCGGTCAGAAAGCCTGGCCTGACAAGTTCAAAACACAAGCCCGAGCCTGGACCATTGTCAAGCAGACTTAGACCATTGCCAGGCTTACTTGTTGGTGTTGTGAGCCTTGAGAAGGCAATGAAAACTATGATCATGGACCTAGATGACCACCTATGTTTGGTATATACCATGGAAGACATAATTAATGTGTTGGTAACTTAAATGTTTACTATCATGATGTTTATAGGGAAGGATGCCTCTAGTTGTTCTAGGGGATGATGAGTTTGATGCAACTGCCAATAGCCGAGGGAGGGTTGTGTGCATGGATCTCAGTACCCTAAATGTCCATGGCCATTGTAGTGGATTGGGCAACCCATGAATCTTATGTGACTATCTCATGTGTTGGGAACCAATGACAAGTTGGGATGGATACTCCACCATTGGTCCCCTAGTGGCTTTGCCCTACCCCACATGACAGTGTAAGTATTTACTATGCTTTTAGGTTCTTGTGTTTGGGCCTGACTGGACACTTGCATTAGAGGATCGCATCAAATCTTTGATTCAGGAAAACCATCATGTTTGGGTTGGATTGACTTGAAGATGTACTAGCTTTGACTAATCCTTATACCTGAGGTCATTTTGGGACTTCATGATCCTAGTATTTTGTGCTTTGGCTCACCCAGTGAAGTTAAGTTGGCAGTTGAAATACATGTGTGGTTGGGTGCATGATTAGGATGCTGCTGAGGTTCACATGCTCTAACATGGGTTCCATTGGTTCAGCCAAGAACTTTTTTCTGACTTAGATCTTAGTGATTTGATCATCCATGAAGTGGTTTTCTAGCTAGGCCTGGCACTTAGAAGGTTTTACATGTTTTATCAAATATTTCTTTTAACAGTTGATCTTTTGTTTTGACCTTTAAGAATGGTTTATTGGACTTGATGAGTATTTGATGGTTAAGATCTTAGGGTCCATCTCTCATGCCATTATAGGATTATGGCCAAGGGTGGATGCCATTGGTAGTGGAGGATTTGGGTACATGGATAGCCGCGATTACATTTGATAATGTAGGGCATACTGAAAGCCTATCAAGCTGAGAAGCACCATAACTAGTGCATCCCTTTGAAACCCTGACTACTTATAAATGGATCCTGTCCCAAGGTGAGAGAGCAAGAGAGAGTAGGGAGATCTTCGGAGAAGTATCATTGGCAATTATCACATGATTGTATTGACACAAATTCAAGGTAATATCCAAGGTGTGCCATATCAGTTACATAACAGCTGTAACGTAATGGTAACGGCTTAATCTGTTTTGCTATACGAGTCAAAACAACATGACTGGAAAAAAGAAGAAGAAGAAGAAGAAGAAGAAGAAGAAATTTTACGGAGCCATAGCGACCATTATAGACCTGTAAAGGCCTAGACGGGTCCGTCTGGGCTGTTACACACAGTAACGGAGAAGAAATGAAAAAAAAAGGTTAAAAACATACATACCTGGAACATCTTTTCTTCTTCCTCTTCTTCCTTAGGAGCTGCATGAGATGAAAGTCTCATGCACAGTTTTGAATGAGAGAGAAGTGAGGAATCCTCTTTTTGACTTTGACCCTTCCACTCCAGTTGTTGCTTAAACGGTTAAAAAAAAAAGAAAAAGAAAAAAAGTTAAAAGAAGTTGTGTACGTGGCCCTTTGAGAGCCAACTTTATTTATTTATTTTTACACTTCAATGTGTATGACGCCAAGTGCACTTGCACATTTTGTGGGTGTTTCCCTTATTGTGGGGGCCCACCTTGATGTGTGTGTTGTATATCCATGGCATCCATCAGTTTTTTGAGCTCATTTTGAGCTATAATCCCTAAAATGAAGCAGATCCAAATCTCAAGTGGACCACACCATATGAAAAGGTGGTCATTGAATGCCCACCATTAAAAACTTCTTAGTGCCCACTGTAATGTTTATTCACCATCCAACCTGTTGATAAGGTCACACAGATCTGAATGAAGAGATAACACAAATATCAGCTTGATTCAAAACTTTCGTGGCCCCAAGAAGTTTTTAATGGTCGGAGTGCAATACCTACTGTGTGGTCCACTTAAGATTGCGATCTGCTTCATTTTGGGGACCATGCCTTAAAATGAGCTGAAAAAAAATTGATGGATGGTGTGGATATACAACACATACATCAAGGTGGGCACCACAGTCAGTGTAGCACCCACTAATGTGTTACTTGGGTAACACCTAATCTACTCCCTCAGAAAATTATTCACGTGGCATATATTAAGTCAAAGTAAATCAATTAAATCGTGGGACCTGTTCTCACTAACTCAGACACTTGTTTACTAAAATAGGACAACTGGATATTTTTCATTCTTCACTGGATAATAAATGTCCACCAATCATATAGTCAAATGATGAAGGAGCATAATTTCAGGTCGATTGCATTACCACGATAATGCCATAAATTGCATGAATTTGGAGCCGATTTGGGGCATCGAGTGGTCCCCCAAATCATCGACATTACTCATCCAAATTCAATTTCATTTTTTTTCCTTAAAATTTCTTAGGGGGAATGATGTCAAATATTTAGGGATATGTATTAGTGGGATGATTGTTATATATTGCACAAATTTAGGGCTGATTTGGGGCATTTGCATGGTCCTCAAATCAGGGACACTATTCATCTAATTTTTATTTTTATTTTCTTATAATTACTTTGGGGGAATGATATCAAATGCTTAGAGATATGCATTAGTCAGATAAGTGCCATATATTGTATGAATTTCAGGCAAATTTGCAGGCGTACGAGTGGTCCCCTAAGTCAACAACATTATTCATCCATTTTTATTTTTTAATTTTCTTAAAATTTCTTTGGGGAATGATGTCACATGCTTAGGGATGTGCACTAGCGAGATGAGTGCCATAGCTTGCATGAATCTCAAGCCAACTTGGGGTAAATCTAAGAAGATGAGTGCCATAGCTTGCATGCATCTTGGGCCAATTTGGGGTATATCTAAGCCTGTCAAGTCAATAAAATCATCAGACATATTGAGGCAGCATTCTTACCAAAGAGTGGACCGTTACGCTATCATTAATATGTTAAGAATCACAAAGAATACATATTTGGAATCCTTTAAATATTTCGGATTTTTTTTTCTTTTTTTTTTTTTGGAGTTTTTCTTTTTTTAAAAAAAAAAAAAAAAAAAAAGTTATAGGGGTTGTAACGGCCATTGTGGCCAATATGCATATTGGTTTTGGTCAAGGTGTTTTGTAACGGTAACAGTGGCTGTAACGGCCACCACCTTTACCTTTACGATATGGGTCATAACGGCTGTTACGACCCCCGTAACGGCCGTTACGGTCTCTTTTTTTATTAAAAAAAAAATCCTAAAAAACTTGTATTTGCCCCGTAATGTTGATTAAAAAGTACGGAAAACCTGTATATTCCCCATAACAGACAATTACGGGGTTGTTATGTCCTTTATAGGGGATGTAACGTGCTGTTAACGGCAATTAAGGATCATTTTTATTTTTTTTTCCGTAACGGCTGTTATGGTCGTTACGACCCCGTAACGTGTAACGGTTTCCACCGTTACCTTTACGTAACGGCCTTTACGGCACACCATGGTTTTGGTAGGCACGGATACGCCCACCGAAACGGATGCGGCACACCTTGGTAATATCTCAACCATTGGTTTGTTTTTTTTTTTTTTTAGAGGATTTAATTGTATCTACATGGAGATCTTAAAAAATTTAAAATTTTGGAATTTTTTCAACAGTCTACACTTCCATGTCTTTAAAAAATCACTAACACCATTGATTTTCTAGTCCATTTACCATCTCTTCTTGATTCTATGTTTTTCTGTTCATCATTAAGCAATCATCATCACCTAAACCTGCAAAAAAAAAAAACATGATCATCGCCTTCATCATAGCCTTTTCCCAGCTATTTGAGGTCGGCTTTATAAATCCTGTTTTTCCAACCATTCTCATCTCCCATGTTTTTTCAGTTCTTTCGTAAGATATCTTCTTTACAAAAAGGGCTTCTGCATAAATTTGTTTGGTCAATAGCTGAATGTTCTTTATTTACAATCTTTCTTGGAGTCGATAGGATCGAAACTGCTGATCCGTGAACTGCCCTCTATTTTTGATGGATCTGCAAAGCTGAAGGCACAAGTTCAAGATGATTCTAAAGCTACTTTGGCTCCTAAGGTATTTCTTCAGACTATATGTAGCATGAAATGTAACAGTCTGCTTTGTTTTCAATACACCAATTGTCTTAGTTAGATCTTTTACGCGTTTTGTTTGCCATAAAGAAGAAAAAGACCGATCGTTTATATTCCCGCATTAGTCAAGCTTGTAATATTATACTGTATGCATTGAAGGACAAGTGGTGGAACTTTGGGTTATAAGTTGTTGCTTCATCTTACTGATCAAGTGATGAACTGACATAAACTTGGGTTGCAACTGGCAGGCGCCCAAGCATGCCTTAGCAGACCCATGAGCTCACAACTCGAATCCAAACCCAGCCAGGACGTCCCTCGAGCCACTGAACCGGGCTCAGGCCAGGCTGCCCCACTAGGCCAGCTGACCTATCAGACATTTAGGAGACTCAAACCCAGGGCTGGAGTGACTAGTAATTGAGCCCGAAAACTCAGCCTCTGCCCAAACTGTGAGTCTGTGATTGGTCAGTACATGGAAATCCTAACAAGGGATTAAGCGCAAATGCATGTATTGGCCGATCCAAGATTGACCAATACAAGGATCGAACAGGCACTAAAAGCAGAGTGGTGAAATGCTAGAAAGCTCCCCTTCTTGGACAGTAGAATCTAGGTCACAGTGATTAGTATAAAATTTATAAATTGAATATATAAGTGCGTCCATCAATAAAGAGACCCTTGAAAGGAGTAATACTGCTGAGGTGAAACTGAAAGTGAAGTCACTTTTATTAGTTTGGGGTGAGAAAAATTAATCCACTTCTTGTGCAGTTGTTTCCCATTCAAAGAATTTTGTGATCCTTGATGAAGGGCATGCATAGTTTTTCTCCGTTTCAATTTGTACAAGTGGTCCCATGGTTTGATTATCCAGAACATTGATTTGATGTGCCCCACTGTGGATGGAACAAGCCCCCAAATTACCTTGATTAGAGGCACCCAACTTTGGCCCTTTTCAGTTGAATGAGGATTATCACACTATCCTCCCTGTTTTAACCATCTATATGTATTTTTTTAGCCCACCAACACAACAGTGAGATCTGTCACACGATGAGATTTGTGTGCCATGGTCCCATCCACTCTAGGGTCATCAGATCAACAGTTTGGTTCACCTAAGAACCAGAGTATATTATAATTATTTCTTGGGGTCTATGATCATATAATTCCTCTCCAGTCACTTCATGTGTTTGAAAGCTCTGTCCTTGCAATCTTCTTTAGATTGACACCTGGCCACTGAAACTACAATTTTCTTATGTTAGATAAAATCTGAGGAGTCATGGCTATCCTTTACTCAAGAGGCTTCTGTCTTACATAACAAGGTAAGATCTCACAACTTCTCCATTTTTTTGCTATACAATGATGAAAACGACCTTTGTAGGTTCGGGCATTTGCAGGTTGGCCTGGAACTCGAGTCCAGCTTCAAGTCCTTGATGGCAACGGTCAGGTTGATGTCCTAGAGATCAAAGTTATCACCACAAGAGTTGGCAACTCTAGTAATGTTTGCGATAATGAAGATGACATAACTTTCAGTGGGGGTGTCTTGGTAATTCCATGTGCTGGACGCTCAGCACTCGAGGTTCGATACTATCCTCAACCTACTTTACAGGTTTAGAGCTTTATTTGTAGTTTTGTCAAGCCGACACGCCGAGAAATGTGCTGACCCTGTGCATATTTGCGATATGTAAAACCATGCATCAGGTGGGTCCTGCTGTGTTGGCGACCTTGCCCAAAAATCAGGCTGCACCACTCACCGGGCAGGCTACATGTGTTGAAAGTGGTTAGCTGGCAACTTCCAGTGTATCATACATGCAAACTGCCCAATGAATTGATGGGCCTGGCTCTTTTTGGCCATGTCGTCAACATGGTTGGGCCAATGTTACCTAAATCATGAACTGCCCTACATCTTACATTCTGAACCCGGTGATCTGAAACATGGATCATTTGTGATCCAGATCACTATTCTAACAGATTTATAATTTTGGTTCTGTACTCCTAGTGTAGATTAACTTGTAATGTCAATCTATATTTGGAACGTAGAGATTCATATTTTGATTTATATAACAACATACATATAATATTATGCATGCAGGACCTATAATAGTGATATTCATCATTTCAGATATAAAATTTGTATCAATTCATATATGAACTACATATACCTTTGTATATACTGGAGTGACCCACATTATACTACTTCTAGTCTACCGCACGTTAGAGGAAGTTGCGCACCATGTGCTTGTCTGCCTACCACGTACTGGGCAATCCGCAATCCAGCTAACCTTGTTCAGACCCATCTGATTTGTCTGGGATGCCAATTAGAATGTTTGGCCAATTGCAGAGGTGTGTTTTTGACACTTTTGCTTGCTAAGGTTCTCTAATGCTGGCTTTATCAGGTACTTGAAATCCAGCTTCCTGGTAAGAAAGTGATGAGTGCTCGTGATTTTTGGAATGGATTACAAGGTCGGAAGCTGCAAAAGTTGCCATAGAAGAAGCTTTCCTATGTTCATGCTTATGGTAATGAATTTCAATTGTTTCTTTTCTTTTTCTTTTTCTTTTTTAACTATTATCCAAAATTCAAAAACTTGAAACCTTGACTCGATATCCAGCCAGGTCAGATCGACTCGAAGGCTTAATGACTCAACTTGATATTTATGATAGAATTAAAATGGACTTTTGAGTTATATTAAATAAGGATTTTTACTACAAAATTCCTGAGGAATCTATATTTTACCAAATAATGCCTCCACGATTAGAAATTATGTGGAGGTGCTTTTTGAGGGATGAAATTACAAAATACCCTCATTTATTTATTTTCTTTTAGTAGTGAAGATCAAGACTTGTGGGGCCCACATAGTATGTGTATAACATCCAACCCGTTAAACGTATGCCCCCACACCATGGTCGTAACACGAACAAAACATCAGGTCAATCAGATCATCAGATGGGCTACACTTGAATTGGGATATTTTGAATGGTGTACATTATTTTTTATGGATTTGCACATCATACGATTGGATCCGCCATATTTTTGGTTCGTCTAATAATAATGTTGGTTTGCATCTATTGGATGGGTGGGATGTGAGACACATACCACGTGGGCTCCACAACTTTCGATTTTCCACTTTATTGTAAAGAAAAAGCAGAGGGCTGCAATGTAATTTCTGCTCTTTAAAAGCACTGCCCTGGAATACGGTTACTGGAGGCAATATTTGGTAAAATCCAATTCCTTGAGGAAATTTGTGGTAAAAATCCCTCTTAAATATTTCAAAATGAGCAAATAGAAAAAATCAGCTAAAATATACAATAATGCAGGGGTTGAGGGTTGGTAGATGGCACTTGCAAGTGACTCAGTTCGGGTCACACTGAGTCACATTGATTTGACCGAGTCCATGAGCTGATTCGAGTCTGGCCAAGTCAAGATCACTTCTCCGCGAGTTTCTTAGTGACTGGGCTTGAAATCTCATTTAGTCTGGCTGGCTCGGTCTAGTTTCAAGTCAAGTTACTAAGTTTTAGAAGTATTTTGTCATCTTTCTTCCCTTTTCATTATTCAACTTCATCATCTGTAATTGCCAGTCCCTATTTCATCATCCAATCTCATGATCACAATGTGAACCTGGATGCAAGGTAAATTTGAGTGTGCACCCTTCCCAAGGGTGCTAGGACAAGCTAGCTACAAATCTCAGTTAAGAGCATCTCAACTGTCATTTGGGGTGGAAAAAAAGAAAGGAAAAATCAATAAAATGCTAGATTGCTTAATGCAGGCTGTGTTTTCTGTGGGCCCAAACACCCAAGCACATTTTGGAAAGCCTGCCAACAACCCTCTGATGGTTCACCCAAATGTTGCCTGCGTGACTAACCAAATCAGTCGGTCCACATGCATTGGTGGAAATTATTGGACCCATGTTTATGCGGCTGTCCAACTGAAAACAGGTGGAGCCCATCTTTTCCACCAACGGGAGCTGGGGAGGCTCAAATTTTGTAGTGGATTGGAAAACCCAACCCTTGTGGAAATGTCATGTTACCATTTCGAGATGGTGTATTGTAGGGTAACAAATGGGTTCAGCTGGGCCAATGCGGCCCATGATGAACTTAAGTTAAAGAGAGCACATGAGGTAAAGAACCTAGCACCAAGCCAGCCCAGACTGCAGGCCAAAGATTGCAGCCATCCTTGTTGTCATGTGCCAAGCCCAATAGTGTTTAATAAGTTGGATTGGACCAGGATATTTTGCTGGTCCTTGGACTGGGCCTTGGTGGTCACTTCCACCCCTAAGTTTGTTATGCTATGGATGTTGCCTGATGAAGTCTCTTAATGTGGTTTAGGCATGAATTGTGGGTGGAGCTGATGAGAGCCGAGGGCTGAGGCTGAAGGCCCATTGGAGTGGATGGTCATTCTGGTATTTTGTTCATGCCCATGCCTTTTACTTTTCAATTGTTTGGTACTGTTATCTGTTTTGGTACATTGGGCTTTCTGTAATCTATGGCTGTAAGCCTTGCAATGTTGGTTGATTGCTTGCCTTTCTTCTCTACCTATGTATCTGAATGGTGGGCCCCACATGCTACACCCAGCCGCATGTGCCAATCTGGTATCCATGGGCTGTCCAATCGTCGTCAGGTGTCAGCCATCATGTAGGTAACATGGCCCAAAAATCAGACCAGATCGCTCGACTGGGTCAGGCCATTGACCTAGTGGGATCTACCAAATGGAAGGCTAGCAATCCTGACACATTACAAGTGGTGCACACTTACAATTGAAGAGTTTGTTGGATCATTTCAAAGTGCCATTTACAATGATGCCCGTTTGTTTCTGCATTTTTTTTCTTTCCAGTTATATTTGACTGATTTGTAAATACTTATTGCTACCTTGAGTATGAAATGCTCAAATGCTCTCAGAGCACTATAAGTTATAGTGCTTCTAGTTTCTTCGGTTAGCTTGGACAGTCCAAGAGATAGATATGAACTGTCCATTAAGTCCAGAACATATCTCAAGAGCTACAATGCAAAAATAAGATGTGATGATCAAATCCATCCTAGATTCGGCCTTTCTTTTATAGCTTTTCTTTTTCCAACCCATGGATGGGTTAGGAATGCATAACAGAAGCGATTCTAAAAGAATCATAAGCAATCCGTGATGGGAGCTATAAAATAGATGGATCCAATTGTTGGTTAGACCTTTTTTTTTTTTTTTTACAAATTGTCTTCACATTCGAGGCCATTGATCTGATGGTTAAGATCAACAGATTGGTGTGATACTTGCATGGCAGCACACGAAATGTGTGTTGGACCTAATGGACAGTCTTAGATCCATTGACTGGACAGTTTAAGTGTCTCAATGCAACTGTGAGCACTCGTACAATGTTATTATCTTAATTAGGCTGCCCCGTTTTTTTTTTTTTTCTCAAAATAAAAGCGGCAGGCCCATGGAAGAAAGTTAACCCATTTATTCTTAAAATGCCCCTACATGATATGGCAAATTGGCTACCTCAGTTCTGCTATATTTATCGACGAGAAATGTTATTGGCTATCTCAATTCTACTACATTCTTAGTTGGTGTGTGGGGCCCACCATGGTGTTTCTATGACATCTCTTCCCGTCCAGCAAGGTTGTCCCATTATGTAGAGCGGGCCACAGATATATTCTTGGCATAGCTAAACCAAAAGAAGCTTGAATGGAAGCGGACGTAGTCCATCAGATCTGGTCCCGGTCCTATGTAGGGCAGTACATAATTGGGACCTAGGCATGCTCAGATTGAAGATTTCATTTTGGAAATGGAGAAATTGTCGTTCAAAGTTTGGACCATAAATCAGCTATAACTTTTGATCCAGTTATCGTCACAGAATGCACAACCTATCGATCTTTATGTAGTGGGCCATTCGGAGTCAACCAACCCCCGTAGCGGGTCATGTCGGTCCATTTCATGAGAAAATGCATCTTTCTAGTTCAAAATTGCAGTTTTCGAGGAAAAAAATATTATTTTTAGTAATTTTTAAATTTGTCGTATCTCCTTCATTTTAGAGTTTTAGCTTTCAGTTTTTCTTTAGAGATTGATTATGGGAATCCTTTAGTGAAGTTAGTTTATGACTTTCTATTTTTGGCAAAACTTACCATCTCGGGTAAGTCCTATTCTAGTCCAATCATGACTTATATTAGGGTTCCAGTCTTTCATATAAGTGGTGTAATTGGACATTCCAAGATTACTATTGAATAATATAATTTCAAATTTTCATTTTTATCTTGCAGATTCAAGGTTTTGACTACTTGGAAAGACAATGATCTTTCCCATTATTGTTTCACGCCTTTCCTTGCGTCATCCCACCATGAAAATGGGATGCCACAAGGATGATGTTCGTGCCCCCACATGAATGTGGAGTGGTTCATTGTTTTCTAGGGTGTGCCTCACCTTATGGTTGGATTGACTTGATTTTTTTGGGGCATTCCATTTTCATGATGGGACAACCTTGCTAGCGGGAGAGATGTCATACAAACATCATGGTGGGCCCCACGCACCAATTAGTTGCACATACGAGTAGTGTGGAGCTGTGTTTTCCTAAATTCCTCTTTAGATTGCAAATTTTGAAGTTGTGTTCAACATTATGTATTAAAAAAATGCACCCATATCTCACTTGTTTACTCCTCTACAACCTCATTTCATTTTTGGGATATGTCTATGGACTGCTTATTTTGAGGATATTGTAAGTGTAAATGGATTGGGTCCACCAATGACTTGCAACCTCGCAAGATGCGTTCCAACAGATCTTTTGGTGTATTTCTTAGGTTTTTAACATCTGGTATCAGAGGCAGTACTACGTCTTGTGTTCATGTCATGGAAGGGGTGACCCTTGGAAAGGGCAACCTTCACAGAGCGTGGTGGTATGTTATGTATGATCTCAAATGGCTTTATGGCCTAGCTTAACGTGTTGCATCCTAGGGCTTTTGTCCTATTGGAACCCACAGGTCATTGGACCCAACATCACAAAACAAGGGGCTAACCTGAATTGGGACAATTTGAAGTGGGTTTAAATTATAAGTTGCACGATTTCCAAATGGGTTTGGTGGGACCTCTCAAAATCTACCCAACTTGTCGAATTTGGGCCGTGATTGGGGTACTACCCTAACCTGGACCCAACTAGAGATGGGCGGTACTGTCAGGGGATCTGTAGACTGTGATGTATATGCTTTATCCATAGTGTCCATCCATTTTGACAGATCATTTTAGGCCATGATTCTAAAAAGGAGGCAGATGGAAGGCTCAAGTGGACCACATCAAAGGAATCAGTGACTTCCTAAGGCCCATCATGATGTTTATGTTCCATCCTAAGGCCACATAAACCAATTTGAAGGTAAAACATAAATATCAGCTTGATCCAAAATTTCTTGCCCCCGAGAAGTTTGCAATGGTAAGCTTTCAATTCCCACTGCTTCCTGTGTTGTGGTCCACCTGAGCCTTCAATCTGCCTCCTTTTTGGGCTAATGGCCTGAAATGATCTGTCGAAATGGATGGATGGCATGGATAAAACATATACATCATGGTGGACCCTAAGAGCCCCTGACAGGACCGTCCATCTCTAGCTAGGTCGTGGTGTGGGTAGTACCCAATCCGCGGCCGTCCAATTTGTGCCCGACCCAGACCCCAGCTGAGATCTCAACCTTGAAATTTCAAATATATTTAAAGCCTAGACATGGTCATCATTTGTGTGAGAACGGATTGTGCTTCTTATTTTGACCCGTCCAAAATATTGATGAGTTGGGTCTGGACCAAAATATATACCCCATCATTAACGTGGTTAGTGTGGGACCCCCATCAATCTGACCCAATCCATTTGCCGCTAGAACCAACTTCTATCTATTTCACCTACACATGGATGGTGAATACCCAATCTGGACGGTTGGTGGGCCCCACAATGTACTAATGGCCCATGAAACAACTCTGATTGGAAGGCCACCTTGTGGGCTCCTTGATGAACTTATCCGATGCGACTATTCTGACTATCCTACCATGTGTTGGCAAATGGGTCGTAGAAAAGTAAAGGAACGATAAAGAAAAAGCATCTGTCTATATTCAATGCCCACAAACCAGCCGTTGATCAGATAGTATTGTCCAGTGAGAGCGTTTCTTCTTCTTTAGGTGATTGTGTGAGTTGATGATTGGCCAGGCTGGCGTGTAGACCCATGCACATCCACACACAAACACATGCAGAATTTAAAAAATAAAATCTTAAACTTTCAAATGCTCAGGTCTTCTGCCCAAAACAGGGATGGGAGAAAGGAGTTATGTGTAAGGTTGGCAACCAGCGACAGCTCATGAATCCCAATAATTTGAAAATTGGAGCTCATGCAAGTGCATTCAAAGTGGGCCACAACATGAATCCTGATTTTTTGCTCATATTAGGATTGGGTACTACCCCCCACTAGGACCTAGCTAGATACTGACGGTCCTGTAAGGAGATCCTGTGGGGCCCATTGTGATGTAAATGTTTTATCTATGCCGTTCATTCATTTTGACAGATCATTTTAGGCCATGAGCCCAAAAAGAAAGTAGATTGAAGGCTCAAGTGAACAACGCCACATTAAGTAGTGGAGATTGAAAGCTTACCGTTGAAAATTTTCTGGGCGCACAGAAGTTTTGGAACAAGCTGATATTTACGTTTTCCATACATGTCTATGTTACCTTAGGATCAGGTTAGATGACAAATAAACATCTCTGTGGGCGTTAGGAAGTTTTCAACCGTAGGAATTCAATCCCCATTTCTTCTTGTGGTGTGGTCCACTTGAGCCTTCAATCACCTCCTTTATTGGCTCATGGTCTAAAATGATCTATCAAAAGTAGGCCCCACTGTGGGATGCGGATTGCCTACTGACACTGGTAGCAGCAACTTGTTATTGGACGGGCAGGGCTTCGTGGATCCCTTGACTGTGGGCCCACCATGATGTATGTGACTAAATTCCATCTGCATTGAAAGCTCATTTTAAGACATCATCCAAATCTCAGATGGGACATGGTAAGGAAACAGTGGTAATTGACCATTAAAAACCTCTTGTGGACCACAAAAGCTTTGTATCAAGATGAAATTTGTGTGGTCTCTTCATCGAGGTCTTTGTGACCTTATCAACAGATTGGATAGCAAATAAACATTCTAGTGGAATTTATGAAGTTTTTAACCTTAGAGATTCAATCACAATTGTTTCCTACAGTGTGGTCCACCTATGATTTGGATCAACTTCATTTTTGGTAGCATGCCTTAAAATGATCTTTTCGAAATTATTCATCCACATACCTCACTGTGAGCCCCACAGTTAGGGTCCCACCCACGTCCGTGGGAAATCCGATTGCCTACTGAATTACTTAGTAAGCTTTTATTGTACTTTGTAAATTCTCAGCTCACCGAGCATGCTGACCCTGCCAATACCGACGCGACTACCGACCCGTGATCTGTGGGCCCCGCCCTACGTATGTATTTTATACAAGTCCATCCATTTTCTCAGCTCATTTTAAGGCACGAACCCAACCATGAAGCAGGTCCAAATCTCAGGTGGGCCACACCACAGTAAAATAGTGTTGATTGAGCACTGACCATTAAAAACTTATTAAAAAGCAAAAGTTTTGAATCAAACTGGTATCTGTGTTTTACTTTCATCCATGTCTGTGGAACATAATCAACAGATTGGATGGAAGTTTTTAACGGCGGGCGTTTAATCACCATCGTTTTTCTGTGATGTGGTCCACCTGAGATTTGGATCTCCTTCATTTGTGGGCTCATGAGGAGCGAGTAAAATGAATGGACGGTGTGGATTAAAAAAAAAACATGCATCTTGGTGAGGCCCACGTAGCACCGGCCATAAGTGACGTTGGTACTGCAATCCGCATCCGTAGGCCTAAAATCAGATTTGAGTTTGATTGATGGACAATTGTATCTAAGCAGGATCGCCTTCAGCTATTTTGCATTTCAACCGTCCAATAAATATCTACCAATCCGCGATTTAGGAAATCATTTCAGTGCAAAATTTTGTTATATGATTCACTTAAAGGGGGAACACGGTTTGGACGGTTTAAATTCGAGTCATTACATGACTCTTGTACAATTTCTTAGTGCCTACGTATGAACCATGACCCAGAGTATCAAACATTCTTGGCGGGTCAGGTTCAATGCCGGTTGATGATATGACGTTCCTCCCTCGTTTGACACGTGTCATAGGAGGGACCGGCTTCATAACTGTGCCACGTGGCGGACCCTAGCAATAGACTGGCAAGGTGTCTTTTTCTCCGGCTCCGGCTATTCTCGTAGGCCCTAGGGTAACCATTTTCGGGACAGGATGGCCAGAGACCCTCTCTTCACGGACCCTACTCCGTGGAGCCTACCGTGCTGTATGTGATTCTATCCACGCCGTCCATCCGTGATGCCGGATCAAACTGAGGCAGATACAAAACTCAAGTGGAACACACCATGGGAAACAGCGAGATTAAATACCTATTGCTGAAAACTTTGGATTGGTTCTTTTCCTTTATTAATGTCTTCATGGCCTCGTGAACATGTTCCATGGCAAATAAACATTGTAGCGGGCCTTTCAAAAACAGATTTTAACAGTGGGTGTCATTACCCGTACAGTTTCCTATCCACTTGAGCTTTGTATCTGCCTCTATCTTGGAAGTGAACATCATGGACCTTTGCAGTGTGTTGACGGCACCATGTTCTTTGAGTCCCACCATTTCATACGTGTCATATCCACGTTGTCCATTCATTTCTTGAAATTATTTTTAGGTTAGGCTAAAAAATGATGTAAATCCAAAGTTCAAATAGACCACCTTATATAAGGTAGTTTTAACAATAACATCCATTGTTGAGATATTCTTAGGGCCGATATTATTTTACCATCCAACTTGTCCGTAAAGTCACGCTAACCTGTATAAAAGTCGAAGTCAAATTTCACCTTTATCCAGAACTTTTTAACTCCTCTTTTTCCAAAGCACTCGCAAAGTTTTCAATGATAGATTTTCCAATGTTGTGGTGTCGTCCACTTGATCTCTGGATCTACTTTAATTTTCAGCCTGTGACCTAAACTGATATCTCAAAATAAAAAACGGTGTGAATGTAACGCATCCAATATAGGGGTGGGACCCGCAGAACTTGGTACTTGGTGGCCCCACACAATTCGCTTCCCTAGTTTTTAGTCTCACGCCTTGAATTATCTGAAAAGACAATTATACAGCAACACATATATCACGGTGGGCCACATAGTCGGATAACCGAGCGTATTCCTAGAGACCAAGTCTTCCGGCAATCCGCGTCCTGAACCATCTAATCATGACAAGTGATCCCGTGCTGTCGGACCCTAGTAATAGACTGGCAAATTGCGTAAGCTGTTATTGTCTTTTATCTCCGATATTCTCCTCGCCCTTAGGGTTACGATTTTTTGTGACGTTGATTGCCAGGAGAGCCGGTCTCACCAGGGACCCGACTCCATGGGGCCCACCCCCCACCGTGATATATGTGTTTTTATCCACGCCGTTCATCTATTATGTCAGATCATTTTAGAACATGTATCCAAAATGAGGCATATCCAAGGGGTTGAATGCTTACCGTTGAAATTTTTTTGAGGGGCATAGAAGTTTTGGATCAAGATGATAGTTGTGCTTTCCCTTATCCAGGTGTCTGTGACCTTATGAGCACGTAGGTGACAAATAAACATTACGGTGGGTGTTGATGCGAAAATTTTCGGTTCGTCCTCTTAGACCTTCGTATACCTGCACAGAGAGAGGACAAAGGAGACCCTGGCTTGAGCAGGGGACCCTCCGATGCCAAAGTCAGGCCTGGATTCTGGGTCTAAGTGTATTGAGGAGTTTTTAGAGAGAATTCTTTTCGTACCTCTCAAGGTGACAGGGGTCCCTCTTTTATAGCTGCTGGGGCATTTAATTTCACGAGGATTCTCTTCCTGATATTGTGCGCAGGATCTTCTCCTAGTATCACGGAGATAGGATCGTGCCCATCTCGGGCCTTCATCCGATCCCGTGAGCTTCGGGGTCGGAGATCTTATCACAAGATATCCGGGATGAGGCTTGATCTTGCGATGGTCGATCTGGTAAGGAGGTCCGCCCGACGCATGCCCGAAATGCTGATGAGTCGTCCGAACCGACTCAACCTTTGTCTCAGTTTAGCGAATCATGCCTCGGATTTGACACATCCTTTGGTGACCCGAGGCATTAAGTCCGAGTCTGCGGACTTGTATTTTTTGTCCCCAACAGTAAGCCCCCCCTACTCCGTGTGTTTCATATGACACTTAGGAGTAGCGAGTTTTGAGTCGGTTCACAACCCAGTCCGAGACAGTAGGTAGTCATTTAATGCGTTCCGTGTCGCCTTTGACGAGAGGCGGTTCGGTTCCTGACAACGCATGCGCCGTCAGCCGTCAAATCGCTCTTCCGCCAATGAGGGTTGGACACGTAGCAAGGGCATTATTGTCGTCAGTCGACGAGCGCCACGTGTCGAGTGGGGGAATCGATACAAGCGTCGAATCATTTCCCCATTAATTACTTCCGCCGTATGGCAATCTTATAAATTGGTGGGGGTCCCGCATTTTGAACTTCTATTGCCATTCCTTCTTTTCCTTCCCTTTGGAGCCTTCTCAGTCTTTCATCTTCTTCCTTTCCTCTCTCTTAACCGTCAGCGCTTCCTTCTGCCATTTCCGTTTTCATTTCTCCCTCCGGTGAGTTTCTCCTTCCTCTTTATTAGGTAATAATGGCGGATAGGGGTTCTCGAAGTCCCCAGGGGGGAGCTTCCGGAGACGAAGGCGAAGCGCAACGTTTTTGGAATGTTGCGGAATCACCTTCCTTACTGACGGAGATAGCAGTGGATGCCAACGCTGCTTTTCTATCTGAGAGAGTCACTGAAGCTCCGGCGGAGCGCCCTGCTTCTGTTGTTCCTTCTCGTGGTGGGTCGTCTTTATTAACCCGCCCGGGAAGGCCTAACTATCCAAGGGGCATGGAGGAAGATGAGGAGGAAGAAGATGAAATGTTGATGCCGAGGGAACCTCTGATCCAGTTCCTGTCGATGAATCGGCGCACGCCGAGTCTGAAGGAGAAGGATCGGGGGAAGATTTAAGCGGTCCGGTTCCCTCAGTTTTAACTGAGGCGGACTTAGACAGAATCCGAATCGGGTATCACATCCCCGAGTCGGTCATCACCTATCTCCCCCGTCCGAATGACTTGCCGGATCACCCTCCTGCTGGGGCGGTCGCGATTTACCAAGTGTCAATGCAATGCGGCTTGCGTCTGCCCCTTCAGGCCATCGTCCGGGGAGTTTTGTCTCGCATTCAGATTGCCCCGGGGCAGATAGTCCCGAATGGGTGGAGGAACTTATTCGGGTGTGCGGTGTTGTGGGCCGAGATGGAACAGCCACCGCTTACAGTCGACGAATTTCTCCACCTGTACCAAGTGCGAGTGAATCCGAACTACCCTGGCTTCTACATCTTCGCTGCTTGGCGAGGCGGAGGTGGTTCCCTGATAACTGACCCTCCCACTTCCAACAAACATTGGAGAGAGCGTTGGTTTTGGGCATGTGGTCGCTGGGAGACGGATGAGTCCGGGTCTTGCGAGGCTCGTGTTCCTCGGACATTCCAGAGAGCAGGTGACTTGGGTCTTCTCTCTCTCGCCCTTTTTCATTTTTTGTAATATTCTGAGTCTGAAGGGCTTGTGTCTGGCAGATATTCCGAAGAAGCGGCCGAAGCTCGGCTCCAGTGCCTCGGCTCGGATCAAAGAGTTGAGGACGTTGGATCCGGCAGATAGGTCTTGGAAGGTGCTTTTACAGTCGGAACGCCTTCATCTTGCAGGTCTAGACTTGGAAGTCACAGGTAATTGAAAATGTATCTTCTGAATTTTTTTTTTTTTTTTTTTTTTTTTTTTTTTTTTTTTTCAGATCTGCCTGTTGCTCGACCCAGTCTCAGGATCGTTCCCGAACCTACTTCCTCGGAAATGACTGGAGCTCGTCCTCCCCTTAGGGCAGTCACGAAGTTGAAGGCTCCTCCGCGGTCAGTTCTTCTGTCGGAGCCTCGGCCGCCGAAGAGGCAAAGGGTGGTGCGGAAGGAGAAAGAGCCAGCGAGTTCTTCTGCCCCTTCCGTCGTCGTAATTCCCGACCCGGAAGAAAGGGCGGAAGAGACGGCGGTCGCTGCCTCGGAACCTCAGACGACACCCGACTCGGTACACGTTGAGACGGATGTTCCGAGACAGGAGGAAGAGACCAGGGCCGCGTCTTCCAGAGGGGAAGGTGAGACGAGGACCGCATCCTCCAGAGGGGAGGAGACGAACCAGGAAGGGCCGTCTTTCCTGCAGCAGGTGGTATCGGGGATGGTTCCCTGGGCCTTAGCCCACGGGGGCGAAAGAGAGTTCGTGAGGCTCTACAACGCTCCGTCATCGCAAATCGTCAACCATGCAGCAAGGGTACTTTTTGAACTCGCTCCCTGCTTGATTAAGGCCAGCAAGGAGCTATCCTCGACTCATCGGCTGCAGACTCTTTTGTCGGAAGCCGAAGGGCGACGCGAGGAGGTCGAAATTCGGGTCGGCGTCCTGACAGGCGAGGCGGCCCTTACCCGGAAGGCTGCCGAAGATGCGGGAGCAGAGGCGGCTTCCTCCAGAAGAGCCTTGGATGAAGCGAAGCGAGGTTGCTCGCATGCGGCTCTTCTCTCCGGTCAAGAAGAGAACCAGGCGAGTTCTCGCAGATTCATGCTTCATGCACGAATGACTTAGCTCGGGCTAAGCTTGAGGCGGCGAGGCATATCAGCAGGCCGACGAGAAGATTCGGGAGGCCGAGAAGGCTAGGGACCAAGCCGTCCAAGCTTTCCTTGAGTCGGCGGAGTTCTATGACGAGAGTGACCGCTTGTTCCAAAGCGGATATCTGGAATGCGCCAATGATATAAAGAAATCTTTTCCTGACCTTGACCTTTCAGAAATCGAGGGTGGAGAATCCCAGAACCCGGACGCCGCTGCTGAAACCCCTGCTGCTGGGGACGAGGCCGGTGCATGAGGACAGTTACCAGGGCCCTTCGATTTTTTCTTTCTATTTGCTTTGATGTATTCACACGTTGTATTTGCATGTGTTTTGATGAATGAAAGAAAAATGCTTAGCTTTATTCATTTGACTTGGCTTTTAATCGTTCTTAGTTCAGAGTCTTGAAACATTGAGTTCCGAGCTTAGGATAGTAGACGTTGAGGGGTTCGGCGTTCCAAGGGTGAGGCAATGGTTGTCCGTTTAGGTCTTCTAGCCGATACGTTCTGGTCGGATGGTGCCCGAGACGATATAGGGTCCTTCCCAATTGGGTCCCAGCGTGCAGACCCAAATTCCTTGGTGTTGGAAAATACTTTCCGGAGGACCATATCTCTCATTCGAAACCTTCTAATCTTAACTCGAGTATTGTAGAACCGAGCCACTTGTCGTTGCCGCGCCTCCGTGCGTAGCCGCGCCACTTCCCTTTGTTCGTCCAGAAGGTCGAGTCCGAGTGCAAGGAGTTCTTCATTCTCTTCTGCATTGAATGAGGTGATCCAAGCCGAAGGTAATCCGATTTCAACGGGAGTGACGGCTTCTGAGCCATAAGCTAGTGAAAACGGAGTCTCTCCTGTGGCTGTTCGAGGTGTAGTTCGGTAAGCCCAAAGAATTTTCGGGAGCTCTTCGGCCCATGCTCCTTTGGCCCGGCCAAGCTTGGTCCGAAGATGTTGCTTGATAATCTTGTTAACCGCCTCAACTTGTCCGTTGGTTTGAGGATGATGAGGTGAAGAATAAACGTTTCTGATTCCGAGGTTGTCGCACATCTCGCGAAAGCTCCTATTATCAAATTGCCTTCCATTGTCTGTAACAATGGTACGGGGTACTCCGAATCGGCAGATAATGTTTTTCCATACAAACTCGGTGATCTTCTGCTCGGTTATTTTAGCTAATGGTTCTACCTCGGCCCACTTCGTGAAATAGTCCACTGCTACCACAGCAAACTTGGTCTGACCTTTTCCCATAGGGAGCGGTTCTATGATGTCGACGCCCCACTGTGCGAAAGGCCAGGGACCAGTCATCGGTGTCAGTGCCTCGGGTGCTTGCCTCGGAATTGACGCGAACCGTTGACATTTGTCGCATTTTTGAACGAGCTTGCGAGCGTCATGTTGAATAGTGGGCCAGTAGTATCCCTGTCGTAGGACCTTGTAGGCGAGAGTTCGCCCTCCAGAGTGGTTTCCGCAGATTCCTTCATGGATGTCACGTAACACATAGTTCGCCTCACTGGGTTTGAGGCACCGCAGCAACGGAGCGTAGTAGCCTTTCTTATAAAGGGTTCCGTTGAGTATGGTGTAACGAGAGGCTCGGATCTTAACTCGTCGAGCCTCGGCACGATCTTTAGGCAGCTCTCCCTTGTCAAGGTAGTGGCGGATTGGATCGATCCAGGATGGTCCCGAGTCGATTGTGTTGACGGCCTCGCCAATTGGTTCATTTACACTCGGCTTGTCGACGTGTTCGATAGGGACGGACCTGGGTATATCATCTTCATCGGCGGAGGCGAGCTTTGCTAATAAATCGGCTTTGCTGTTTTCTGTACGAGGGATCCGAGTGACACGACAGAGCTGAAATCCATTGACAAGTTCTTTCGCTTTCTCCATGTATGCTCTTAATTGGTCTTTCCGTGTTTGGTATACACCGGTAACTTGATTAACAACCAACTGAGAGTCGCTGAAAACGCTTAGGTGCGTAACTCCCATACTAGCGGCGAGTCGGAGGCCGAGTAACAATGCTTCGTATTCTGCCGTATTGTTCGACGCTTGGAATCCAAGTCGTAAGGCATACTGTATATAGGTATTATCGGGAGTTTCCAGCACAACCCCAGCCCCACTGGCCTTCGAGTTGGAAGAACCGTCGACATACAGTTTCCATGGAATAGGGCAAGGGGGAGCGGTTGATGTCGGAACTGCACCGTCCTTCGGCGTATCGTTTACTGAGAGTTCGGTTGGAGGCGTCCCCTCGGCGATAAAATCAGCTACGGCTTGCCCTTTGATTGCTGCCTTTGGTCTGTATTGAATATCAAACTCACTCAGCTCGATAACCCATTTAGTGAGTCGGTCGGAAGCCTCTGGTTTCTGCAATACCTGGCGAAGCGGAAGATCGGTCATCACGATGATGGTATGGGCATGGAAATACGGCCTGAGTCGGCGAGAGGAAGTTATTAAAGCCAAGGCGACTTTTTCCAAGCTTGGGTATCTCGTTTCTGCTGGCAGTAACGCTTTGCTGACGTAATACACCGGCAGTTGCTTTCCTCCGAATTCTCGTATCAAAGCCGAGCTGACCGCTGCCTCGGATACTGCTAGGTAAAGGAGCAGGGACTCCCCTGACTCGGGTTTTGTTAAGAGAGGTGGAGAACCGAGATATGATTTTAATTGTTGAAACGCCGCTTCACATTCTTCCGTCCAACCCATCGTTTGCCTTCCTTTCAATTGTTTGAAGAAAGGGAGACATCTATCCGTGGCTCTGGACAGGAACCGATTAAGTGCTGCGACTCGTCCGGTCAACCTTTGGATGTCCTTAATGGTTTTGGGGGATTCCATATCAATCAAAGCCTTTATCTTCTCAGGGTTTGCCTCTATTCCTCGCTGACTGACCAAGAAACCGAGGAATTTTCCGGAGCCTACTCCAAAAGCACATTTACTCGGATTTAGCTTCATCCGGAACTTCCGTAGGATTAGAAACATTTCTTCCAAATCATTCACATGATCTGCCGCGTGTATGCTCTTGACGAGCATGTCGTCGATGTATACTTCCATGGTTTGGCCTATAAGCCGAGCAAAGATTTTGTTAACTAACCTTTGATAAGTTGCGCCGGCATTCTTCAAACCAAATGGCATCACTCGGTAACAATAAAGGCCTTTGTCAGTGACAAAGGTAGTTTTTGATTTATCTGCTTGATGCATTACAATTTGATTATACCCTGAATATGCATCCATGAAGCTAAGGAGCTCATGTCCGTCTGCTACTAGCTGGTCTATCCTCGGAAGCGGAAAGCTATCCTTGGGGGCAGGCTTTATTTAAGTCGGTATAGTCAATACAGACTCGCCACTTCCCGTTGGATTTCTTTACAAGCACGACATTCGCGACCCATTCTGTATAGTGTATTTCTTCTATGAAATTAGCCTGGAGGAGTTTGTTGACTTCTTTTTCAATGATGGCGTATCGTTCGGGGCGGCGGTCGTCGCTTCGCCGGATCGGTCGATACTGACGGATCGGCGTTAGTCGGTGAGTCACCACGAAGGGTCGATCCGGGCATATCTTCATGACTCCAGGCAAATACGTCGGCGTACCTACGGAGCAGGGCTATCAGCTTTTCTTTCAAAGGGGACTGCAGAGACGAGCCAATTCGTACCGTCTTGGATCCATCTGTCTCGACCAAGGGGACCGAGACAAGATCTTCGACCGGCTGTCCTCGTTCATAATTCTCGCCCCGAGGGTCCAATGATTCGATCGTTAATATGTTGGTCGGACTTTTGTCGGCGGCTCCTTTTACAGCTATCATGTAACATCGCCTAGCATCTTGCTGGTCGGAAATTTTATTGAAAGATGGTATGTGGATACCACGGCCTGGAGGAGACTCAATGAAGGTCGGCCGAGTATTGCGTTGTATACTGAGGGTTGATCGACGACCAGGAAGTCAACCATCATCGTCGTCTGATGTGGGGCACTACCAGCAGTGAGTGGTAATGAGACAGTCCCTTCGGGCAGTACTTGTCCTCCGGAAAAATCGATCAACGGGGTCCGAACTGGGCGTAACGTGGATCGTTCGATCCCCATTTTGTCGAACGCCCGAGTAAACAACACGTCTGCAGATGATCCCGTATCGACGAGTATTCGGAACACTTTTCGGTTAGCGATCGCCAGGGTGACGATCAACGCATCATCGTGGGGGTGATGGATACCTCGGGCGTCTTCCTCAGTGAACGATATGCAATATCTTTCCCTTTTTTTCTCCTTTGGTGGCCGATCTATAATCATGAGCTCGGACTGAGGCTGACTAAGTTTTCTTGCATGATTCCTTCGTGCATTGTTTGAGTCGCCCCCACCTTGTGGACCGCCGATAATCGTCCGGATTTCTTCCATAGGCTGACTCTCGGTCGGGCGTGCCTCAGCTGCCCCAGCTTTAACCATATGTTCTCTGAGTCGGCCGTCTTTGATGAGTCGTTCGATCTCTTCTTTTAGGTGACGGCAATCACTTGTGTTATGCCCGTGATCACGGTGATAATGGCAGTATTTATCCTTGTCCCGCCGATTAGGATTACTCCTGAGCTTACTGGGCCAGTTAACAAAGCCTTCATTTTTTATTTCCATCAATACCTCTCCCCGAGTCTTGTTCAGGGGAGTATATGTGGAAAATCTTCGATCCGGCCGTTTGCCTGACCTTCGCTCATCACCCGCTTGATCATCCTTGCGTTTCCTTCCTCCGGCCGAGTCGGCTTCCTTTTTGGCCGACTCTTTGGCCAAAGTTTTAGTTTCACGTAGAATTCGCGTTTCTTCGGCGTTTGCATACTTATCCGACCGTGCCATAAATTCTGCCGGAGTATCGGGCGGAGTTTTGTCTAGAGATGCCAGGAATGGCTTATCTCTAACTCCTTGCATGAGCGCATTGAGAGCCGTTTCTTCTGAATGTTTTCGAACCTGAAGGGATTCGAAATTAAAACGCTTGATATAATCTTTCAGCAGCTCTCCCTGCTTCTGAACTACGTTGTTCAGATGTGCAGGGGGCTTTAATTTCTTCTTTCCGCCGATGAAGTTGGTGAGGAAGGCGTCGCTCAGCTCAGCGAATGAACTGATGGACTTTGGTTTCAACTGTTTGAACCACAGTCGAGCTACATCGGTCAATGTAAGAGAAAAGGCCCGACACATTACTGCATCCGAGGCATCGTGGAGCTCCATATAGGTTCTGAAGCATTCAATATGCTCGGTCGGGTCGGTCTTGCCGGTGAAAGGAGTGATTTGAGGTAATCGAAACCTCTCGGGCAACCGGGCCTTCAGTACCGAGTCCACAAAGGGGGACGCCTTCGCTTCGGACCCGGTTGAATATACATTCCGGCCGTGCTTCATGTCCGCCATCTCTTTCGCCATCTCTTCCCACACTTCTCTTTTAAAATTTTGAATATCGGCTTTCCAAGGTTCACTGCTCTCTGCCGTGCCTTCCATGGATGGGCGATTGCGCCTTCTTCGCTCTATCTCGTGCCGAAGATCAGTCGGGGGTAGGGAAGCGTTGGCTGACTGCGCTGGAGATGGTTCTGATCCGCCTTGGGGTTGGCTCGGCCGGAAAGATTGCGGCGCGGAAGGTTGAGGATCAACCGCCGCAGTCGGTACGTGCGCTGTCTCTCCTTGAGGATGCGGAAGTGGCTGCATTTTCTACTGATACATTCGTTCCAGCATCTGCTTCATCGTATTCATATCAGACCGGATTTCTTGAACCTCCTTATCCAGCCGTCCATCGTCGCGACCCCACTGATTGTTGCTTGTCCTGGTCGCTCCTCGTTGGCGGTTGTTAGGTGGGTTCTGGGCTGAGGGGACCGCGACTGGACCCACCGGCCCTTCAATCTCATTCAAATCTTCCTCTGGGACCGTCCTTCTAGTCATTACCATTGAAATCAATATAGAGGTATGCGATGGCTTTTTTGTACGGTTCCCACAGACGGCGCCAAGCTGTTGATGCGAAAATTTCCGGTTCGTCCTCTTAGACCTTCGTATACCTGCACAGAGAGAGGACAAAGGAGACCCTGGCTTGAGCAGGGGACCCTCCGATGCCAAAGTCAGGCCTGGATTCTGGGTCTAAGTGTATTGAGGAGTTTTTAAAGAGAATTCTTTTCGTACCTCTCAAGGTGACAGGGGTCCCTCTTTTATAGCTGCTGGGGCATTTAATTTCACGAGGATTCTCTTCCTGATATTGTGCGCGGGATCTTCTCCTGGTATCACGGAGATAGGATCGTGCCCATCTCGGGCCTTCATCCGATCCCGTGAGCTTCGGGGTCGGAGATCTTATCCCAAGATATCCGGGATGAGGCTTGATCTTGCGATGGTCGATCTGGTAAGGAGGTCCGACCGACGCATGCCCGAAATGCTGATGAGTCGTCCGAACCGACTCAACCTTTGTCTCGGTTTAGCGAATCATGCCTCGGATTTGACACATCCTTTGGTGACCCGAGGCATTAAGTCCGAGTCTGCGGACTTGTATTTTTTGTCCCCAACAGTGGGCACTAGGAAGGTTTTAACGATGGGTGTGATTATACCTACTGTTTCATGTGGTGTGGTCCACTCGAGCTTTGTGTCTGCTTCAATCTTGGACTCTTGCCCTAAAACGATATGGAAAAACAGATGGACAGTAAGGATAAAACGCATACATCACGGTGGGCCCACAGAGTCAAATAACTGCGGATATCCGTGGAGACCGGGTCTATTTTATCACTGCCTAGTTGCATCGCACGTTTTATAATATGGAGTGTATAACATTCCACAGATCAGAAGGTTTCGACCATCCAATTATTAGTATATGAAATGGATGGTCCAGATCATTTGTCAAAAGCAGGCTGGATTAACAATCGGATCAATTTTATTTGTTGGGGCCTAGGCCTCGAGGAGAGGATAAGGCAAGCGTGCGGATGGATCTGATGAGTTGATTAGTGCGTTTTACATCTCAGCCATGAAATGCATGTTCTACCTAATAGACGGTCCCGATTGATCGATCAGATGTCCGAGGTGTCCGAATGGGACTAGGAGCCCCATGAATTATGATGATTTGAGAACACTTGATGATTTCTCTTCCTATATTAAGATAAAATCAATCATGTGACATGATCCAATACCATTGACATAAGTGCAGTCCCCTCACACGTGAAAATTAGCCCACGGGTGTAAGATTAGACAGCCGTTCTTGCTGTGTAGATTCCCCTGAATCTAAAATCTGACAAACATGATCATCAAGTGGGCCAAACCTGCGCACAGAATTCAAACCATTGATCGAAATCTATTAACATTTACTTAAGGTGTGGTCAACCTAAGGATTCAGATAGGTCTATTTTTTCAGACATTGCATGTATGTTGTTGTGGTCACCCTGATGAGAGGATCAGATCTCACACGTGTGCATCTTTCCATGTACTAGACGGATGCTAGCAGCATTTCTCAATACCACTTCCAAAACTCCATGATCTTTCATGCCCTAGGAAGAAAGGAAACAGTGTTTTTCATGAAACTCACATTTTTAGTTTGTTAAGTATTTTTTTATGAAAATTTGTGGGAAACATCGATTTTCATTTTCTATCTCTATTAGTAAATAAATAAATTTATTTTTCTATATCTATTTCTAAAAAACACTTTTTTTAAAAAAAAAACCATGGAACTAAAATAAGTTTTTCAAGTATTAAAGCACTCATAAGCCACTATCCATGTTCAATCGTGTCACATGTGTTAATGTGCCAAATGAGACATTGCACCCTACATGTTATATTCTTCCACATGTACCACCATTCATCTCAATTCTGCCCCATGGGTACAAAGTACCCCACATGAACCAATGTGGCATAAGTGTCATTGTCCATATTCAATCCTCAAATATGCCATTTGTGAATGGTGCCACTCAGTATTCGAATTATCAGTATCACGCTATGTATTGCACTCTTGGGATGCAGATATGTATCGATTATCGCACGGGATATATCATTTGTCTCACGGGATATATTATTTGTATCGCATAATTAATCGTACTTTTTGAGAAACATGGGAAAACATTGAGAAAATGATTGAATTTTTCAATAAAACTTCAGGGATTATTAAAAAAATACCTTAATACACACTTTTAAATCATAAAATCTCAAACAAAAAAAAAAAAAGTGCACATAATAGTTTTTTGTATAGGGTACCAAGCTATGCACTATCCTATTGAACTAGGACAACTATATTCAGTATCCATCCTGTCCATCCGTTTTTCTATATCATTTTAAGACATTATCCAAAAAATAAAGCAAATACAATAATCAAGTAAACCATACCATAAGCAACAATGGTGATTGACCATTAATGGGCCACAAAAATTTTGGATCAAGCAGATAATTGATTTTTTTTCTCTTCATTCAAACTTATGTGAAGTTATCAGCAGATTGGATGCCTAATAAAATATAGAAAAAATTAAGATCTACCCTAAGAAGTTTTTAATGGTACCGTGTTCAACTACCATTGTTTCCTTGAGTATTATAGTCCACCCGATAATTGGATCATCTTACTTATTGGGATAATGCAATAAAATGATATGAAAAAACAAATAGTTGGAGTGGATACAAAATACACACGTCAAGTTGGGTCCACAGTAGGGGTTGTACGGTCTTGGGTGAGGCTGGGGTCTCACCTATTCTGCTCCCTACATCGCACTTAAATACACTCGTATAGTACTGAGTAAACTCTGTTGGGCCCACCATGAATGTACATGGTTTATGCACGCTATCCATTCGTTTTTCCAGCTCATTTTAGGATTTAAGCACAAATTTGAAACATATCCAAAGCTTGAATGGACCATATTGTTGGAAACAGTGGGAATAATGATTTCCACCATTAAAACCTTCTTAAGGCCTATAGTTATGTTTATTTTTCATCCAACCTATTCATTAGATCACAAAGACATGGATGAAGGAAAAGAACAAATATCGGCTTGATCCAAAACTTCTTTGGCCCCCAAGGATTTTTTAGCGGTAGACATTCAATTCGCACTATTTTATGTGGTGTGGTCCACTTGAGCTTTAGATATACTTTATTTTTTGGGATAAAACCATAAAATTATATAGTAAAATGGATGGATGGAGTGGATAAAATACATGAATTATAATGGCCCCCATAGAGTTTACTAAGTACACTATTCACTATGCGATCCGCTTCCTACCACACTGCAAAGATAGACGTGACGCTCCTCTAGCTCAAGTTGTACAATCGGTTCAAAGTTACATAGGCCCCACAATAATGTATTTATTATATCTACACCGTTCATGCATTTGGAGAGATCATTTTAGATCATGAGCTCAAAAATGAGTCATATCCAAAGCTCAAGTGGACCACACCACAAATAGCGGTGGGAATGATTCTCACTGTTAAAACATTTGTGGGGCCCACCATAATGTTTATTTTCCATCCAATCTGTTCATTAGGTCGCACAGACCTGAATGAAGAGGAAAAACAAATATCATATTGATCCAAAACTTCTGTGATCACCAAAAGGGTTTCAATGATAGATGTTTAATCTCCCACCACTGTTTGCTGATCTTTGGATTTATCTTATTTTTCAACTCAAGCCTTATGACGAGCTCGCCAAATGCATGAACGGTTTGGATATAACACATAGCTCATGATGGGACCCATAGAACTTGGTGACATCAACACACCAGTCAGCTCGGTAGTGTGTGGTACACTAGCCAACTTGATTCTTATAAATAAATATATATAAAAAAAAGGCTCGGATGCCCTTTTTCTCAAAGTAGAGAGGGTTTCAGCCGTCCGGAACCCTAAAATCTCTCTTAATTCTTATATATCTTCGGATTTCAGCGAGGATTTATTCGAATTTTGCCCAAATACTCATATTTCAACGTATTTCTCTTCTAAATTGGAGCTTTTGTTTGCACTAACTTACGAACAATACTTCAATTCGAATAGTCCACCAAATGGAAGCTTTCAATCATAGCGATTTCTTATACAAATATCGAAATCCACCTGTTGAAAGTTTCTCTATTTATTTTTTTGTTTAATTCTAATTTTTGTTTATAATAATGTTATCCTGAATGATATTTCGTGCTTTAAGAAAAAAAAAAAACTTTCTTAATATCTTTCGAAAGGTTTCATGTTGCTGGATCGCGATACCAATAATATTGGTCAATAGTATCGATATTTCGAACACTAATGCCAATGTGCACAACTACTGTCATCTAGCTTTAGTGCACACATGTCGAATGTACCATTGCGTGTTTTGTGCTACGTGCCATCGCATAACTTCAAATACCTCACATGTACTACACGTGCCATAATTCAACTTTCAGTGCTCACATATGCTGTGCATGCCACATGTGCCACTGTTCATCGCTAAGTATCCAAAATATGCCACATGTGCTAATCCAGCACATACTAGTAACTAAAAAAAATCAAAAAAAAAAATTATTTTATTTTACCAAACAACAAACTTGAAAATAAGGTGCCACACGTACAACCATACATACTCACTCACGACTCAAAAAGGTTTAGACCATTGCCAAAAAGACTAAGGCATTTTTGGCTCCACAAACGCATGCATGCATGCAGGCAGTGCTTGAGGGCATTTGAACGTTAGTTGCAGAAGTAAAAGCCCATTTTCTTACCACCTACCTATACACCTTATTTATTGAAAGTTTTAATAATTTATTCACTTATTAAAAATAGATTTTTAGTTTTATTATAAAAACACAACATTAACTTGTAATTGAAAAAATCAAACGGACAAAGGGATATTTTTTTCATTTATTAAGTACCCTTCGTACAAGTAATCTATGCTATATAACGTGACAGATGATGCGGGATGCAACATACGCGCACACGTGTATATAAGAAATTTGAAGCAGCTTGTTGCAAAGTCAATTAAAAAAGGTATCAAAGCATGAAAACCCAACTAAGTAAGGTGCGGATATGGAAGAAAAAAAAAAATCCTTTTACAGTCCCTCACATAAGAGCGTGTCAGATCCCAGCCATTGATCAGGTAGGAAACAGTGCAAAATTGCAATATGCCAAAAATCATTACATTACTCGTGAAGTGAGGCACACGTGCAAGTTAAATTTTCCTACTGAACTTTTTTTAACTGCTCTTTTTAGCCATAGAAGTTTGACCTGTTCTGTTGGCAGACCAAAATTTCAATTTCTTTTCATTGATGGCCCAATCATGGTGTGCTCTACCTGATGAATGGCCTGGATCTCTAACACGTGTCTCATAGACACAGATCTCTGACTAGTGCCCCTGTCCCCTGGCATGAAGGGCTCCTCAACAAATCAAGACTAAAGATGTTTTAGACAATAAAAAAAAGGGAGTACACATCAAAACATGGCATAGTCAGTCGAATCAGGGAACACGAATATGAAATCTCATCCGTCCAATCGATGGGAAGCCTTTTAATTTTGGCCACAGAGTAAAAAATCGCATCCAGTGGGCCCCACCCACGGATCAACACAGCTATTGGTGGACCATCGACCATTACTTTTGTTGGACGCGGAGAAAGTTGGGTATTGATGGGAAAGCTTTGAACATCCAATAGTTGAAACTTTAAAGCTGTGGCCTATTTAAGATGTTCCCGAGTTGGACGGTCCAGATGGTTTATAAGCCGAGTCATAGGGTATTGTTTATACGTCCAATCCTTCCTTTTTAAAAAGGCTGAAATATTGTAGCTATTTCTTGGAAATTCTTTAAAGCATTATGGAATCAACGTATTTAAATAAAGAGAAATGCTATTTCATATGCGTGTGGGAGCCCTTCATAACCACACGCCCGGCGGGTCGCATTTGACACGTGTATGAGATCTGATCTTTCCATCAGGTAAGCTATACTCTTTGGATCTTCTGTTCTCAGGTGGGCCACAACATATCAACATAAATAAATGGCTAGAAAATTAATTTTATTAACGGCCCAAAATTTTCTTTGTACATTGTGGTCCACCCGAAGAGTGAGATTCGATGAATCTTTTTTTTTAAGGTATAAGATCTAATCTTCATGTTCAAATTGAAAGCTTGGATCTCACATGCATGGTTCAAATTCTCACGTTTCGGCGTGTGGATGTGTACACGCGTGTGGGATTAGCAAATATGAAAGAAATCTAAGATAACGGAAAAGCGTTTATAGCGTATTCCCACCAAACCAGGGAGCGGATTGCCCGTGGCCCCGGGAACCGATATATCTCTGTCCCTGGGGATGTGTGGGGTCCATACAGATGTCCGTGACAAATCCACTCCGTCCATCTGTTTTAGAAAAACCACAATAGGGTAGAATTTTAAAAATCAGGCATATCCAAAACTCATGTGGGCCATACCACACGAAACAGTTGATATTGAACGCCTGGCAGTAAAAGAAGTTTTGTATCAGATGATATTTGTTCATACTGTTTATCTAAGTGGTAGTAATTCTATGAACGTTTTGGATGATATATAAACATCATGGTCAGCTTCAAGAAAGTTCTAACGGTGGACGTTGCCGTTCCCAATGTTTTGTTGGTGTGGCCCACCTGAGTTTTGAATAAGCTCTTTTTTTATGTTATTATACTATTATGATATTTCAAAACAGATGTAAGGAGTGGATTTTTCATGAAGATCTCTGTGGACCCCACAGAGCTCCGGGCGCAGAGAAGTCTCTGTGCCCGGGGTCGCAGGCAATCCGCTCCCACTAAACGACGAAACAAGTAGGGGTGTCAATGGGCCCGGTCGGGCCTGAAGAGTTAGACTTTTGAACATGGCCCGGCCCGTTTGCCCGGCCTGAGACAGTTTAAAATCCGGACGGCTACCAACCCAGGCCTGGCCAGTTGACAGCCTGAGAAACAAGTCCAACCCAAACGCATCCGGATTTACATCATGCACAACAAGAGTATGTTGGACCATACACGTGCATGCATCCACTATACACTTGGAATACACGTGCATTAATCGGGTCCATCCAGAGAGTGGGTCCCTCCGTTCATATCCCAAAACTCTCCTATTTGGAAAATCCTAACTAGTCTCACTGATCAAATCGGGACCGTCAACTGTTTTTCCTTCAAACCAACTGTTTGATCACAACTGATCAGTAGGTGGTGTGTCTTTTTGAATCATATATGTTCGTGAATATGATCTAACAAACTCTACATGAGTATTAAACAATTCGTCCAACAGTTGCCTTTCATTGTATCTGGCTGTCCTCTGCCTTACGCACTGCACATCATACTCGAGTTTTCAATCCTGACATGAGGGGCCCACGATTCGGCAGTCCAGATCATTGGCATGTTTCCTGCTGCTTCGTTAGACCATGACCAGAAAATCTTGAACATTGATCAGTCCTAAAAAATTTAACTTGTGGCCTTTAAATAGACGGTGAAAAAGAGAAACACAGCAACGGTCAATATCCAACTGAAAAATGAAGTCCCTAGATTGATGGATACGATCATACAGTCTAGGAGATTTTTGGGTAATGGTCCATCCAATGCGGAAGACAGCTTATCAATGGTACAGATTACCGGACCATGAGTCCCACTTGCTAGAACAAAAAACCCGAGTATCCGGAACGAGAAAGCTGTAACTCCGGAAGATTTGATGAGTTCGCAGAAAATGATCCGGTGCTCTCGGAGCACTATAAGTTATAGTGTTCCGAGTTTCACAAGGATCCTTGGAAAGAAAAATCAACTGATCCGGACTGTCCATTAGGTCGTGAAAATGGTTCATGGCCCACTACTGCTGAAAAATCACACAATCAGCTGAACTTTGAACAGAGAAATCAGTTAATCCTGACTGTTCATTAAGTGTAGCACATAATGCATCGGCTACTTCTAAAAAAAATCACACCAACCGGATCACCCGGTACATCCATATTTATTAAGTGTGGGCCACTTTTTATAACTAATCATTTTACAATGCATGAAAAATGATTATGATTGTCAGATAAAAGTCTATGCAGTCATCATGATTTTTACATGAAATACATGATGGACCTAATGGACGGTTTGGATGGGTTGATTGGACTGTCCAATGAACAGTCCAAGTGTTTCAATCAAATCATTGGCAAGGAAGGGAACAGGAGCGGCTTGGGTACTAACCAACGAGGACCCAGCTGGAGACGGACAGTCACGTCAGGGCTCTGTGAGGCCCACCTTGATCTGTATGATTGATCCACGTGGTCCATCCATTTTGACAGATCATTTTAAGGTCATTAGTCCAAAAAGGAAGCAGATTGAAAGCTCAAGTGGACCACACCACATAAAGAAATGGAAATTTAAAGGGTACCGTTGAAAACTTCGTGGGGACCACATAGGTTTTGGATGAACTTGATATTTATGTTTTCCCTTCATACGGGTCTACGTTACCTCGTGAACATGTTGGATGGCAAATAAAAATGATGGTGGGTCCCAGGAAGTTTTCAATGATTAGAGTTCAATCCCCAACTTCTTCATGTGATGTGGTCAACTCAAATATTCGATCTACCTCCTTTTTAAGCTTGTATACTAAAATGATTAGTCAAAATAGATGGACGGCGTGGATCCAACATATAAATCAAAGTAGGCCCCAAAGAGCCCCCTTCGCAGGGAGCTCAGTCCAAACGAGGGGAGCATTCATTTGGGCGCTGCTCCGGACCAAGCTCCCTTTGCCCCGACCTAGAGATGGCTTGGATCGAACAACCATTAAACATACTTAATGTGGGCTTCATCTTTAACACTTGCCTATTGTCTAATAAAATCTCACCACGTGAACGGTGGAGAGGTGGGCCAGTAATCAGTCCGCGTTCCTGCAAAGCACTGGATCGTTTTTCTGTTATAGTTTATTTTCCACTATGATGGATATACACCACCCTAAATAAAATTCTCAATCATTCACCTACAAACTCCTAACTTTCATGACTTTCAATAGACATTACCCTATATATATGGCCCCATCACCCCTTTCTTTCCATCCAAACCCCCCTCTCTGTCTCTCCTTTTTTCTGTTTTTATTTTTTTCAATCTCTCCTTTTGGGGCGAAAGAGCAGATGGGTGCTCTTGATTACCTCTCAAACTTTTGTACGGTCACCAGCACAAGAAGCAAACGCAAACCAATGCAGGTACTCATTACCCCATATCTCTCTCTCTATCTCTCTCTACTTTGGAGTGTGAAAAAGGAAGGAGAACTTTCTTCTTCTTCCTCGCTTTTACCTTTTTGTTCCCTCAGTTTCAGTCTCTTTGGGTTTTCATTTTCACAGACAGTGGAGCTTAAGGTGAAAATGGATTGTGATGGCTGTGAGAGGAAAGTTAAAAATGCTGTTTCTTCTATGAAAGGTTCTCTCTCTCTCTCTCTCTCTCTCTCTCTCTCTCTCTCTCTCTCTGTAATTATGCTTCTTGGTTACTTACGAAGACAAAAACAAGCTTAAACTACAATCCCATGTTTTATTCACACCCCACTCTTTTCTACTTTTGGCATCTGCAACAAATTCTCTTGAATGTAGAAAAAATGTCTGTTTTTCGGCTCATTCAGACATTGCCAGAAACAGAAAAATAAGATTTTGGAAAGTGTTCTTTTATCTTACTTCTCCTCTCTTTTCTGATATGCAGTAAATGAATTTGTAAAAAACTAAAACCCTTCTTTTTTATTTACAAAACCATCCTCTACTTCCACCGAGTGATGATCTAGACCGTTCATCTCTACTTTCTACTGTCGAACGGCTACTTGGCAAAATAACTTATTCATCAGACTTCCATGTTAGCCATATATGGTATGTTCTTCTAGATGAACGGTCCCGATCATCACTTGGTTGGGAGATGGAGGGAACTGATTGAGGGAGCTCGCTAGCAAAGCTCTTGGGTCGACGTGGAACGTGTACAAGATTCTGATCTGTGGCCCTACGATACTTTTGTTAACTTGGGACGTGTAGAAAGATCTGGGACGTTGATCAACACGGGCCCACCAGAAGGATGCCCTATGTTGGCTACACTTATATTTTAGAAATGGACGGCTACAAAAAAGAAAGACGAGGCTCGTATGCAACCTGATGAGGGGAACGGTCGTATTTAGTATTGGACGGACCGGAATAGTCTAAAACACTTGCTTTCCACAGCTGCATAAAACACCCAAGCTCTGTGGATCCCAATATGTTTTATATGTAAATCAATCCGTTCATCAGATTATAACCATTATTTGAACCGTATTCACAAAAGATCAGCCTGATAAAAAAATCTGATGGACCACACCAATGGAACTATGTAAACCTACTCCTGAAACCTCGAAGTTGAGGGGTGTGGCACGCCTGAGTTTCTTATCAGGCTGATTTTTGTGTAATATCTTCATCCTGATGAGTTACACCTGATTAACGGGTTTGATGAAAGATAAACAGGATGGTGTCCCCACAAACAAACCTATGGTCGGCATGCTATCTTCGTTGTTACATGTGATGGGGTCCAGCTGATTTGTGGACCTTTTAAAAGGCTAGAGCCTGATGGACGGCGTGGATTTTAAATTTGCTACATGGCCGGCTGGAAAAACTTGGGTGTTTTACGCATCCGGTCCTTTATTATCCATGGCATGTTCATGGTGGGACCAACTTGATGAATGGTCAGGATCTCTTCCCGAGGTGTCACTCATTCCATCTCATGCCGCACACTGCACTCCTTTGAGAAGGGATTAGGTGAACTGCACACGTTACGTTGCACGATTTCCAGTGGTGGCAACTGAAGGCTTGTGCAAGATCTGGACCGTTCATCTCTTATGTTCCCATTAGCCCTGGCTCAGAACCCAAGTTTGGTAGGCGATGCACAACCATAGAATGGTGAGTCGGCGAATCCGACCGACATGTTCGGTCCTGAGTCGAGTCGAGACTCGGTCAAGTCGAGGGTGACTCAGTTCGAGTCGTGCCAACTGGCCATAGTTTCTGTTCTGACTGGTGGTACCGAACCGGACGGGACCGGAAAGGGTAGCACGTGAGTGGGAGACTGCCAGATGGGAACTGTATTATACTCAGGCAACGTATGATGCTTGATACACAGTCACTCGAAAGTTATACACGTGGCATATATTAACTTGACTAAAACGTGGAACTAACTTTCACCAGGTCACAGTAGGAAAATATAGTTGAACAATCCTGACGTTTGAATATTTGATTCGTGGACATTTGCTGGTTGAAATAGGGCCATCGGATGTTTTCATTTTTAACCGTACAATAAATGTCCACCCATCTGACTGTCAGGTAATAAAATCAAATACGATGTTTTGGTTCATGATACATTTATACTGGTAACACAATTAGGACATTTTAATACGACTGATTCGTATACCACGTAGCATCCATCACAATCTCCAGTGTTTCATGGCCCTTGAATTCATCCTAGATGGGATGCGTTTGGCTGCACCAGATATCATAAAATTTATTATATTTAGTCCAATGACATGAAATATCATGATATCCGGTGCAACCAAACACATCTTAAACAGGAACGCTAAATGTGCTTGACTCATAAGTGGAAACGACTAACACGTGTGAAGATTAACCCAGAGTACACTCGTGGCCGCCTCAATGATCATCAGATATGCAATCTAAAGTGCAAGTGAGCCCTGATGACCGACTTAGATCTTGCACAAGTATTTTCCATTCCCACGTGCGAGGTGAGTGCAGTTAGCATCTTTGTGGGAATTCTTATGTTTTGTGTGGTGAATTGGAATAGGTGTACGAACGGTGGATGTGAACAGAAAACAAAGCCGAGTGACGGTGACGGGATACGTGGAGCCGAACAAGGTACTGAAGAGAGTGAAAAACACAGGGAAAAGGGCGGAGTTCTGGCCATACGTCCCTTACAATCTGGTCTACTATCCTTATGTATCTCAGGCGTATGACAAGCGGGCCCCATCTGGGTACGTTAGAAACGTTACACAAGCGCTTCCTAATCCCACCGGTCCTGATGAGACTTTCACCACGCTCTTCAGCGACGACAACCCACATGCATGCACTATCATGTAAGATATATGGATCTCTATGAGATAGAGATAGAGATAGAGATGATGAGAAAGAGAGAGAAAGAGAGTTTGGTTGTCCTACAAACGCATGTTGCATCTTTCTGCATTCTGTGAGTGAATGTGTTAGAGAGGGTACACTTGGTTTTTTTAGTTCTTATGAGTGGTAGTATATTGACTCTTGTAGGCTTTATTTCATTAGCTTGAATAACAAGTGTTGTAGTGAAATTGAATATAAAATAGGATAAATTGGCCGTATTAAGATTATCATTTGATATTTAAAAACTATACTCAGTAACAATTGAATCGTGTGGGCCATTCCCACGTGACAGTGATGAACGGTGGGCTCTAGATATTCTTCTAAATTCGATGACCCCATCCTTTTGAAATGTGTGCTAATAGTAGATGAACGGTGATCCAAGAGACTTCATTGGGCCATGTCACCTTGAGGCTTGCTTCTATGTTAGTTTTGTACAATTTTAAAAGGGGCTTAACTCATCCTCCTCACACATGGCGATGATGTACAATCTATCCAGACCGTCTAAATTGTGGGCGTCATCGGGGATGGAGCATTTTTTTTAAAATCATATTTGATCAAGCAATCTTAACTATCTAATTAATGGCTTTTAAATGGATGCATGGTTAAGAGTAAAATAGACGTTTAATTTTCAGATTTATTTTTCATCTACGGTTGGTTAAGCAAAATTTGGACGGTCTGGAATATGGTAACCATACAGCTATACCATGTGTACGGTTCAAAAGTCTCCATCCTTTTTTTTTTTTTTTTTAAAGTGCAAAAGTAAATAACAAAGGAGTTTACTGGGATGGACGATATCGTGTCGCATGAAGAACATGAACGGTTCTGATCATCTGACTATCCCAGGATGGGAGACCCTACAACTGATCCGCTGGTGGGCCACGCATGTATAAGTACAACGAATTGTTGTGGAACGGGCACCAAACCACATTATGCGAACGAGTGGACCACCAAATGAGTGAATCAGGTCGAATATTTTTACAGAGGCAACTACGGTGGGCCGGGATCCGTGATGAGCGGCTTGGATCACGCACATTTGGTTGGCGAGTGCACCCGTGTGGAACTGTGAAGATAAGTGCGGACTGCTGAATTAGCATAACTCCCAGACGGTATGGTACACTTGATCTGACGCTTTGTGATTACTTAAAAATGTTTTGATGGGTCAAATGAGAGTGGTTTACGTCAAAGTGAAGTTATTCGATACGCTGGCAGAGTATAGAAATCGGAACACATGCACACTGCCATCATACATCTGGCACATAACTAAGATCTACACTGTCCAATCTGTAATTCCTCGATGTTTATAAGTCATTACCTAAAAGTATCAATGAAGTGAGGATCGAACTGTCAGATTCATGGCCATAAAAAATGGATGGCTTAAATGTAAAGTGGTCGATGCTCCAAATTCAACAAACAAATGTCGCCGATTGGATGTTAGTGTTATCAAATCCGACGTCATGATGGACGATTTGCAGGGAAACGGATTGGTTACTCCCCCTGCCACCGGCCAATGGCTGGTTGTCGGTGCTTTGTGGGGCCACCATGATTTATGTGTTTCATCCACGCCGTCCATCTATTTTTCTAAATCATTTTATGGTATAAGACCAAAAATGAGGTATATCCCAATCTCAAGTGAACCACATTGCAGGAAAAGTGTTGAATGAACGTTGACCATTAAAAACTTATTGGGGGCCATAAAAGGTTTGGATCAAGCTGATCTTTGTTTTTTCCCTTCCTCTGTGTCTGCATGACCTAATCAACAGATTGGATGTCAAATAAACAGTACAGTGGTCCTTAGGAAGATTTTAATGGTGGATATCCAATCACTATTGTTTTCCTGTGGTGTGGTCCACCTGAGATTATTATCCCTATAATTTCAAACCTTAAAATGATCTGTAAAAATGGATGAACGGAATGGATGAAACACATACATAATGGTGGGGCCCACAGAGCACCGACCATCAGCCACCGGGCTGGTGGCAGGGGTCACTATTCGGACGGATTCGACTGACGTACGGCATTCCACATGTGCAGCTTATGTGTGCGTGCGTACGGATTGTCGTCCTCTGCTAGGGTATCAATGCGCATTTCTCTTACCTGCACACAAAAATACATCCCGTCCGTTCACATGTAGTAATCGTACGGACGTTGAAGAGGGGGACTAGTCAATGGTCTACACTCCACTGGAAAATTCACGGACTAAGATGTCCAATCATCTTATTAAAGTGTGGACCATGGTCCATTGATGACAGTGACGACCGCATGGACCTTGGGATTAGGTATTACCCGGGTAACACCCCTACGATGTGCCCACCTTGATGATGTGTTGTGTATCCATGCCGTTCATCGGTTTTTACCTCCCTTGTTAGTGTGTAGACTTAAAAATTAAGCAGATCCAAATCTCAGGCGGACCACACCATAGGAAACAGTGTTGTTTGAGTACATCGCCATTAAAAATTCCCAATGGCCCATCGTAAGGCTTTTCTAATGTTTATTTTCTATCCGACCTGTAGAAGATCAGCTTAATCCAAAACTTTTATGGCCCACAAAAAGTTTTCTTTACATCATTAGTCACCATTTCTAGTGGTGTAGTCTATGGACTTATAGATTTTCTTAAGGTTACAGGTTGCATGTTAAAATGGGATGTGAAAACAAAGACAACGTGGATATACAGCAAATACCTAAGGTGGACCTTAACGGTTAGGGTATTACCCACTAAAGGTGTAGGTGTTACACGGGTAACAGCTGATCCGCTCCCCTCCAGGACATGTATCCATGTCGGACCCATCCAGCCATGTGGGCGTGGTTTGGCCAGTGACCTGAGCACTGGACGGCCATCGGTGTCAAAGATTTGTGACCTTACCATGATGTATATGTTTTATCTACAGTGTTTATTTCTTTTGTTAGCTCATTTTTTTAGTACATCACATGAAACAATAAAGATTTAACGCTTATTGTTAAAAACTTTTTATGAGCCACAAAAGTTTTGGATTAAGGTGATATAAATGCATCATGATAGTTTTTGAGACTTGTAATTAGAGTTGGGTAATGGACTGAGTCGGATCCGATTGGGTCTAACTCGACTTAGTTCGGATTCTACATGGCCCAACTTGAACTCGAACCGATCCAAACCCCTGCTGACATGAACCGATCTGAGTTTGACTCGGTCAGGAAAACCGAGTCAGATCGTATTGTGCAAGGCTTGGATCCGAACCCATGCTGAACCAAGTCCGAGTCCAACCTCCACTTCCCTACCTACTTCTTCACCTTCGATGTTTCTGTCCTTGCCTTATTTCTCCATTTGCCTACCATTCACTCTCACCTCTGCTAGCTTCAAAGACCTCAAAGACTAAGAAGCTCTAACTGAGTAGAGTGCCAGCTGGTCTTCGACTGCTCTGAAGAGGCAGTGCTTGTCCTGTTTTATTTGATTCACCTTTAATCCGAGCGGCTCGAGCTTTCTCTCCAACTTCTTGTCTTCGATTCTACCTTCTTCCAAATGAGGATGAGATCTCTTTATTACAATATTTTTGGGATCCGACAGTTCACAAAGTCCAATAATGGAATAAACGATGTCTGCTTCCATGATCAAATCATCAAGATTCATGTTCTTATTCTTATTCTTATTCTTCTTCTTCTCGTCTTTTTGTATGAGCTCATCTTTAAGTTTAGATGGCGGAAGGTGAGACATTACATCTTCTTTCAGTTCCATCTCTATGGCATTCTCTTTTGCCATGATTTCATTATTATGAAGCTCTTTTGTTTCGGGCCTGCACACTCGCTTCTGAGATGCCCCTACCTATGCTCGATCGAAGAGACGAGGCATATGATGGATTTCTCTATATAGCCCAGCTCCGGATCAGGTTGGGTCGGATCCTTTCGAATCAGGTTTTCGGATTGGATCGGTCTGGATAGACCACTATCCGAACTCAACCCGAAAAACAATTAAATTTGGATGGACACACTCAATCTACACCGATCTAGGCCGTCGATTCAATTCGGAACGGGTCGAATTTACCGGATCGAGTCAAACATGCCCACCTCTACTTATAATCGCATCGAAATTGTTTCTAGGCCCATAATCGCACCTAATTATTCTTGAAATATATAATTATGTTGAAATCATTCTCGTTTGTAATCAATTATACTAAAATTGTTTTTGAAGCCTTTAATCACTCCTTAACCATCTTCGAAACATTTAATTATACAAAAATTATTCTTGAAAACTATAATTCTTTCATTCATTTTTGTGCAACCTTATTAACAAGTTGAATGGAAAATAAATATTACAGTAAGCCATAAGAAGTTTTAAATGTGGATATTCAATAAACATTATTTTCTATATTGTGATTCACTTCATTTCTTGCTTATGCTTAAATAAAATCTACCCCATCTATCAATTTTGCAATCAAATCTAAGCAATGAGTAAAAATCACTCCATTCAAGTGGGTTACACCATAGGAAATAATGGGTGTAGGATGTCAATCATAGCTTTATGTGGGGCCAACACGGTGTGTACCTTTCACCAATCTCAATATATATATATGATCCAACATCAAGTCATGTTGTGTGAATCCAAAGTTATCGGAGGTTTAAATGTTCTTCTCAGTGGTTGTGGCCTATCCAAGCTCTCTGTAGCTACAATTTTTATTTATTTATTTATTTTACCGTTCAAAACCATGTTGTCATGGTATCAATCTTTCATCACAACTTTATGTGTGTAGTCACCATGTGTATATTTGGTCAAATCCATTAATCAAGTGCAACCCATCATGACGAAGTGAAGAAACGTCTGAAAGCTAAATCAGGGCACACCACATGAATTTAAGAAGATTTATACAAAATTTTAGATTGTTCATGTTGGTGTGGTCCATTAAAGTTTTTTGTACTAATGATCTTTGTAATGTCATGCGTGTCTTCAAATGGTGTTGTTGACAACTCCCATTTAAGTCATTTAATTTGTTTTTTTCTTACCAATTATCATATAAAGAAAACGTGCCATGATTACAAGTCATTTTATCGGCTTCCTCCCAGCAACATTTGTTTATAAATATCAACATTCGAATTTTAGATTTTCCCTATAACACAATGTAGAAGTGCAATAATTATAAATTTCTTTATTTATCTTCTGAATTTGTTTAATTTTCTATGTTTGATTTGCCATGAGTTTATAGTAGATGTACAATACCCCATAAATATCCCAAATAGCAGGATTCCGTAGACCAATATTAAATTTTTGTACGGTGGACGTGGACTCTTGTTATATTCCTGTTTTCAACCTTTTATCTGTGGGCCACAAATTGAAAGGTCAAGATTGTGCTATCAAGATGATTTTTGAGCGATTCTCCATCCATGGTAGTGACTCATCCTCCTTACATGTGGTGCTCGTGTATGACTATCCAGACCATCCAAATTGGTGGGCATACTGTAAATGTAGCATATGTCTAACATCTCTCCGATCAATCAATCCTAAACATACAATTGAGGTCCATGAAACGGATTTGGAAGGTCTGGATTGATTCTCGAACAATTGTGTCATATGTACGGTAAACTCTCTGGCACTATTTTTTAAGTGGTGGTGAGCTAGCATAGGAGTCTAGCACCGGAAATACATGTTACAGATGCTTAAATATGGTTGCATCTAACCGAAAGGGGGGGATCGCGGTCTAAGTGGAGCATCTTTGAAGAAAATTGGACGGCTGGTATGGCGTTTGCAATATAACACGGTGGGACACGATCAGGACACATAGAATATAAGATCAGAGAATATGCAATATAAGGGAGGGGTATTGTGGGAATATGGGCAGTGGCAATTTCGGTAATTTAATTACTGTAGGCATCGCATTACATAGATCGAGAGTTGGTGGTTTGTACATTTTACAGCACATATTTAGTACAAGTGATGCGGATGGTTCAATGATCCAAGCCGTTGATTTTCCATCGTGCTATAGTCCATGGATTTAAAAAACTGCAGATTGGACGATCCTAGCCGTTGAAGTCTTTTCTTATATTGAATTTGGACTCTTCCACTCTTTCTTTCTGGCCTGTGTATTTTCTAGATAGATTGAGGGGGTTAGGATATTTACAATTCAGAGCCCTTTTTCTCCTGGGCTACCCAAAGTGAGTCCAATCATATCAACGGTTTGGATCGTTAAAATCGCGGCGCTCCCAGTCGTAGAAAGTAGGAAGGGAGAACCTGGGCATACACTAGTCTATACTCATACGGACTCCGGGCAATCATGCAACCATCCTTCAGATCAACAACATGTGGGCCCCACCTTGAAGACATGGTGGACGGTAGTGCATACACCATCATTTCAGAAGCACCAGACCAGATAATTCCTCTGTATTATATGGGCACTCAATCAACGCCGCTCAGAATAATTAAAAAAGGTTCATTTTGCCTCTATCGCGCGGTAGGTACCATCTTATATCGCCACCACTATGGCCCACATGATGAGATAGTCTGATAATTTTGAACCGTCCACATAATCTTTAATACCATAAGTAAGTCATTATCCAATAACAACGCTTCATTGATGATCCTAACCTTTGATTTTTAAAGTTGAATGCAGGCCATTGAAAACTTTCTTTACATTGTTCTAAATTCATCTAAAGATGGTAACTATCAAACTCGTCCGTTGCCTAAATTTTTTAGGGTAGATCTTATAGAAAAGATACCAGAAAGTAGACAGTTCCGATCATCGAACCACATATCATGCGGGCCCCAGTGATTGGCGACAGACGCTTGATCCTATGTCGCGACAGACGTGGTTAGAATGCCTTTAAGATAGTTACGTAGATTTCACTGTGCCATGATTTTGGGCTACATGTTCTTGCACCAAATAATATCCATTCCAAGCTTACCATGCGACGCAGTTGTCCCCACCAAACTGTCACTCGTACGGCACATCCGAGCCGCACAAACGTTGGGTCCCTTCATGAGAATATACCCCACATGAAAACAAGCCAATCTACTCATCAGATTGGCTACACCATAGAAATCAATGTACATCAAAAGACCCACCCCAACGTATAGATTTGGCCCATCTGCCCTGATTTTCTTACAATGTGATCTTCATGATGGGCCCACATTTTGAGCGGTTCAGATGTCCTGATCACGGCAGTGAAAATGTTGCCACATGGTGAGGTTAGCAAGCTGAGGTTGTATGAGATAATTCATCTTAACAAAAGTGTGAGGTTGACAGGGTCCTAATACGAACTTAGCAGAACCGCTAATGACAATTAAAAGAATAATTAAAAGGGAATTAAGAAGATTAAGAAAATGACTTGAGCTTAGGTGAAATGTTGACTAATTAATGTAAAAAAAATGAAAAGAAAATAAAATGGCATTTGTTACAGTTTCTACATCTATCTGATTATCTATAGCCACGTAGCACTTTTAAAAAGAAAGGGACTTATCTGATACGTCAACCTATCTGCTTAGAGTGATTTTTGGATCATGATCCACTCTCACAAGTGGACGGTTTGGATTGACATACGGCCACGTGGACAACTCCTCCGTCAGAACCTCAGTCACAGTTTGCAAGATCATCGTAAAAGGTCTCAAGTCCAAGCGGTTGGACCATAACTAACCGTCCATACGGCAGGTTAATTAGAAAATCTAAGATGTACGTATGACATCGAGCCACTCCAATTGGTTGATCCCACCATGAGAATCACATTATACTGAAATTAGACCGATATAATTATCATATGGGCCATACCCTATAAAATAAGACACAGCCATTGATCAATAACAAAATTTATATAATCAACCCAATGAGTAGATTATGCTTAGAAGAGAATCTCATGTGGTTACCAATCTATTGGACGGTTTGGATGGCATACAGAGATGATAAGTTGGAAGATATTAGCAGGATGGATCTTAACTTATGGTCCAACCAGTTGGACTTTAGACCTTTCTTAATTAATTACTTTAACTATTCATAAAAGAATGGGTTAAATTGAAATAGGACGAATGAATGATTCGAGGAATTTCAATGCTCTTTGATAGCGTGTGTCCATATGACATACATCTTCGCATTTTGAACAATCCATCAGATGGACCACACCGTATAGATACTCTGGCCTAAAATTCAAGCCAATCTACTTATCAGGTGGGCCACATGTCTTAAACAAATAGATTAATGAAATAAGTTTCTTCTGCCTGTCCATTTGACTTATATGCCGTGCTGCACCTGATACCCAAAATTCCCAGATTTTTCGTGTACGAATAAAAAATATGGCCCACCCACCCAATGGACGGCTCTGATCTTGTACATGTGAGCAAAAATAGCGAGTTCCCTAGCGCGTAGATAGACTACCTGTACAAGACGTGTGCTTTCCAAAACTACGGGTAGGCCGCGAAACTCTTTTGTTAGTGTTACACCATCTGAACGATGGCGGTGAATCCTCAGACATACATATGGATTGGTTTTACAGAAATCCAGACCGTCCAAATATTTTAAACAACTGTGGATAGAGCAAAACCTGAAAGTCCAATTAATCAGATGCGAATTTAGATCACTCCACACCATCTATTTATCCAAAACTAACTGAACGGTTAGGATCGTTTGATCAATGCAATATCAGAATATACACGTGCCTCATTAACAGTGTTATCCACATTTTTGGCGGTCTTGATTGCTGTAAATCAATGCCAGATGTTGGCAGGCTCAGTCAACACCAATTTACAAATTGTGTAAAACTAACACAGGATTCTATCACTGATAGATATTGTCCTTTGGTGTGGAAGCTTCTGAGAAAAGGTTACCCACAAACGATCAAACGGCTATAGTTTAATGAAAAGCAGCAACATGATTCAATAAAGAAGATCTGCTTTGGGATCTTAAATCAACTTTCATTAGCCCAACTAAGAAAAATAAATTACTACAAAGGGGATTAAGGGAGATAAGCATCATGTTCGTTTCAACCCTTAGATATTGTCCATCACCCAAATCATCCTTCATATGCACCGTATATATTTTTTAAACATTACAAGGTCCTTAAAGTGTAAAAATGTCTGAGAACTAGGGTTTCACTAGAATGCACCATGTTGGTGGTGTGCACCATCTAAAGGTGATCTGAGTTCAACAACTCAAAACTCGGCCTGCTGACTAGAAAACCTAAACAAGTCTTTTACTTTATTACTTCCAACTTGTTGAGTGATCATGACATCCAATCCTTCTAATAGGTTGAACCCACCGTGAGGATCACCTAGTCCAAAAATCATTCAATTCCAATCATCAAGTGGGCCACACCATAAACAACAGAGTATAGTAATTGTTAAATAGCAAAATATGAGTGTGGTTCACCTGATTAATGGATGGGAATAATTTTTTGTATGAAATGTTCCTCATGATGGGTCCAATATATTGACCAGGTTGAATATCCCATGCACTTAGCAAGTCAGAAGTTATCTGCTGAGTGGATCATTATGCCTGGTCCAACTAATTGGACTTGAAACCTTCTCTTAAGGATATTTGTATCATTAATAAATATTAAAAGACTTCTAAATATTTATCCCTACTATATAGACCGTGAGTAGCGTTTGGCCAATTTTATTCTACGGTTAGTTATAGCCGGGACTTAAACTTTTGATATTAAAAGGAAAATGACTTGGTTTTACATCACGGGAGCTCAACTCAACTTGGAAGCTAGTCAAGTCAACTCCAAAACTCGAGCTTATTTTTTAAAATATTTTGAAGTGTTTATTTTTAAAATTTTTAGTATTATTAAATATTTAAAAGTATAAATAACATTGACTTAGCCTCCTATTTTGGTTGAGCTCTGCATAGCTTTCTCAAGTTGAGCTTGTTTTTGGATGAGTTTTGATGAATAATGAATAAGATAAGTTTGGTGAAATCGTCAGTCGACCCAACTCAATCTAACTGAGTTTTTGAAAGTTTTAAACTATAATAAATGGAATGTGTGTAACTTTTTCTTAGAGGGCATTTTATCACTTCAATTCGTCCATGCAAAAATGTTCACTACATGTCTTCTCTCATTAGCATCTTGCATACAATATTTATCATTGTAGTGCCCATGTGATAAGGATTTGTAAAGTCCACTATAATAAATATATGACGTAATAATATGTATACAATACATACGTTGCATTGGCTTATATTAAAATGTTATTATAAAATTGAGTCAGATATAAAATTTAATTAGATTTTATATTTGCCAGATAACTCATCCCAGAACTATGACATGGACTTCCACAGTTTAGAAAAGGTGTTGATGAGCAAATTGCACTGACGTGACAATCCTAACCATCCAAACTATCAAATGGATGGTGATCCAAAAGAAAATGATAAGCAATATTCCAAAACCAATGACCAATATAAGATGGTTAAGATGGTCCAATCACTATCATTGATGCTACACTTCATCCACAACAGGACCCATATGACTAAATTGTAATAAAAAGACTTGCCACGTGTGGAGTGGATAAGCAATCACCATTTAGAAAGTGGGAACGATATATCATGATATTATGACCACACTCTATCATAATACAGAAAACCTACCTTCCACGGTCAGCGGATCAGGATCATTCGCCTAATGGGATCTGTCAGAAATGGCTCATGGTAAAAAACCACACTAGTAGACAATCTTAGCCATCCATTTCTCCATAAATGTATTTGCACTTTATCCGTCCGTTTAAAGGCTACCAATGAAATATTAATCAGGAACATCTGTTTTGGACAACATTTTAGTGTGGACCATCTCACTTGTGTGCATGTTCCACATTATCTAAAGGGGTTAATTGGTCAAAATATTATAATTTTTGGATCGCCGATCTTTCGGTATATGATGCACATAGTGCACGGTTATGATCTGCCCAATGCAACGCATGCATTAAGGACACGGAGGTACATGCGAAGAGAAGAGTCGGCCTCTTGTGTTAGTTATGCACCGTTTATAAATGGTGGTGGCTCTTAAAACATGCATATTACAATGTTGTGCGCAATCTAGACCTTCCAAGGTGCACAAAGCGTAACTAAAATTTGCACTAGAAAATAATATTATTCATTTGATTTTTCCCTCCAAACTTGGCCCATTAACTTTTCAAAAATTTTCTTTTAATTTAATAATCCTTTCATAGTTATTAATTACAGGGATGCATACCGTTCAGTTCAGTTGGGTTCTAAGGTGAAACCGGAACCTGTCCGTTCCCAACTGTTCCAGGAAAAACAAAACTGGAACGAAACAGTTTGCACCCTATAACTGAATTGGAACCGGACCGTAAAAAACTGGTTCGTACTGGTTCAGTTCTACGGTTATGGTCTTTTTATAATCTAGTCCAATTGCATGTTTGATTTTATAATCCAACCCAATTATATGGTTTTTTCATAATACAATCCAATTGTATGGTTCTTGAGAGATAGAAAGAGGCTACGAATAGGGGGATAACAATAATAATAATAATAATAATAATTAGTGTCTTTTTGCTCCTTTTTTTTTTTTTTTTTTTTTTTTTGCTTTTTATGTTTTAAAAAATTTAAAATTTAAGTATTTATTGACAAAGGGGTCCATTTCCAGGTTTAGATTTAAGGTTTAGTTCTACGGTCTTGTTTGGTTCTATAGAACTCCAAACCAAGAACCAAATTGATCTAACCAATCCTTTGATTTTTGGAACCGGAACTAATACGCTTAGGAACTGGACCAAACCATACAGGTTAGTCAGTTCCAGTCTAGTTTACTAGTGACACTGGTTCCGTGTGCACACCTAATTAATTAGATATTTAGACTTTATCGTTAATCTGATTTTACATCTACGCTCCATCAAATAAAAATGACAATTTTTACAATATGCATAGTGCCACGTAAGGAGATGGGGGCTTGCCTTTTTTGGTTTCTTGATATATACCACATTTTCTTCGACTACACCCAAAATCCCATCCCTTTTTAGTGCTATTAAATATGCCTTTACTTTTTGTGATTTTAGGTCATGAAAGTGATTATAGGCCTGGTGATATTAGAGTATGATTAGAAGTTCTAGGAATGATTATGATCCAATTACAAATTTCATAAAAAATTACAATCTGATTAGAACTCCCAAGAGCAATTATAAGTCTTCAGAGTAGTTTTTTTTAACCCATGCACTCACACAACCGTGATTTTTCACCATAATGGGTGCTTGAACCCATGACCTTGTATTAAAACTCTAGTGATTCTGCCACTGAGGCATTAGTCCAAAGAGTAATTAGAGTCCAAGCACAGGTCCCAAAGACGATTATGCTTAAATTATAGGCTCACAAGCAGTTAGAGTCACACGTCCCTTAGTCACTCTCAGACATCCAGCTTTGAAAGAAGTTTGTAGCCATAAAGTTCGAGTACCTTTCTGAGCTCTCCACCCTTGCTTTCAAATATAAATGAATACTTTGTGAGGAGAGATAGAAAAGAAACGCTTTACGAGGCTCTTATTACTAAGACCCAAACTATGAGACTACTGCTGAGGTGGTAGCTAAAAGGCTATTTATTTGCCCACGACCTGTGATTAATAATCATTTTTGGGACCTACACTATGACCATAATCATTTCTGAAAATTGTACTTGGATTGTTTTCATTCCCAAGACTTGTCATTGGTCCATACTTGCTCTCGGGACCTACAGTAGACCATAATTATTCCTGAGACCTATACTTAATTGCTCTCAGGACCTATATTAGACCATAATTATTCCCCAGACCTATACTGGGACCACAATCATTCCTAAAACACCCTTCTATTAAGTTCTATCAAAGTTGACAATCGCAAAAGATGGTTGACAGTTAAGTTTAACTATTGATTATATAAAATGACACTTTTATCCTTAACTTTGTGGAAATGAGAGAGTTTTTCATTCGGACAAGATCTAAATCACTTGGTTTCATGGTTTCTAAAATGGCCACATGATCTCAACCGTCCAATGATGAGTGGTTTATGAAATTTGATCTAAATCATTTAAACGGTGGAACAAAAGCATCTAAATGTCGTAGATAACTTCTTTTAAGTTTGACTAAGGACAAATTGAAAAGTTCTCTCCTCTCTATAAAGTCAATGACAAAAACATCATTTTATCTAATTAACGATTAAATTTAACATTAAAGTATATCATTTTAATTGATTAAACTCTAAAACAAGCGGTGCTTTATGATCATATGAGAAAAGAGAAAGAGTTATATAACAATAAAACAAAAGAAGTGATTATTTGATGTATGACAAATAATAACGGTGCTATATGTCACAAAATCTTTTTTAAAGGATGCCTATAATGTGCAAAAAATAGCATGGGAGCCTAGATGCTAGAGACACTCTATCCAATGCCAATCAAATAGAGGGTGGGCTTAAAAAAATAAAAATTCCATACATGAAATGACAATTATGTCATTTTCATCATGGGTCCCATGTCTCTGCATGCATGTGAGTCACTTTTTCATTGGCGCTGGACCAAGTGCATCCCACACCATGTCAAAGCCATCTGTTTCTGAAGCCTAGTGCTTTTAAAAGTGACTAGAGCTAGATATGTGACAAAAAAGAAGTGGAAAATGCCGGGAGCTAATCGTCTAGCATCATTGCCTTTTAACTATGGCTTGGGTCAAGCAAAATCAAAATTTTGAATAGGCTTGGGCCTAACAGTTCAAAATCTGGTGCGAAGCTGACTCAGGCCCAGCCTGCTGACAGTCCTACTCTAACATACTCTAGCATCTGACCACCTTCATACACGGCCATCCATAAATTGTAGGTGTGGCATACACTAAAGTAAACTGAACCAACCAAATTGTAGAAACCAGTGTAGCTAAAACATGTTCCCAATATAAGATTCCTTGAACCATCCTAACCATTGATCCATGGACATGATAATTTCCATTTTTTAACGATCCAATATATGCCCACCAATCCAATAGTCAGGTAATCAAATAATCTTAGTGTTTGTTTATGATAAATCTGATCTGGGAACATTATTTGGACACCTTTATAAAAAATACTTGTATGCTACCTTGCAATTTTGGAGTAATTTCTAAGTGCCCGTGTATCATCATCACTCTACTGGAGTATTAATTTCTAATAAACGGCAATAAAATGCAAAAGGTAATCTAGCATTGAAAGGTTTTTTATTTTTTCCCATGGCCCTCGGGAGTCATTTGAGAGATAGGATTGCACTGAGTCAGTATGCTATACTGAGTAAACTCTGTTAGGCCCACAGGTGATGTATATGTTTTATCCATGCCGTCCATTTGTTTTACCAGATCATTTTAGATTATGATACCAAAATTGAAGTATATTCAATGCTCAAGAAGACCACACCAAAGGAAGTAGTGGGAATTAAATGCCTATCATTGAACACTTCTGAAGGGCTATAGTGATGTTTATTTGTTATCCAACCTGTTCATAAGTTTATAAATTGAAAACACAAAAATTATCTTGATCCAAAACCTCTGTCGACCTCAGAAGATTTCAACGGTAGGAGATCAATTCCCACAGTTTCCTGTGGTGTGCTCCACTTGAGCTTTGGATACGCTTCAATTTTGGGCTCATGCATTAAAATGAGCTGAAAAAACAGATGGACAGCATGGATAAGAAACTTACATGACGGTGGACCCCACAGAGTTTACCCAGTACGTTATAGCCTATTGAGGTACTCAGTATACAATCCACTCTCATTATTTCATACTCTGACTGAGTATGATGTTTGATACGCAGACACTCAAAACTCACACGCAAGGCATACATGAGCTCAAATTAATTAAACCGGCGGAATTGTGGGATATACCGTCCCTAAGTCACAGTTTTGAAATAATATTAACTAAGCAAACCTAAACTATATGATTTGTGGGCACTTGAATATCGAAATAAGGATATTTCCATCTTAGCTGTCCAGTAAATGTTCAGATATTGGTCTAATCAAATAAGCATACTTTTTAATTCATGATACATCTGAAGTGGGCTCTACAATTTGGATAGTTTAATATCAATTATTTTTATTCCTCCTATGCAATTAATAAGTGATTTATAAGTGCCTGTGTATCATCCATCACACTGCCGAGTATCAAAAGTTTTCTCTTGAGGATTTTGGTATGCCTGTTTCTTAAATAGAAAAATCTTTTGTCCACTTCGATACCGTATGTTTTTTTCCTTATTTATTGAAAGATGCAATCATACAAATAAATAAATAAATAAATAAAAGGTGGGCCACTTTGGGAATCTGAGGCCCACCTGATACAGTTACTAACAGGAGACGTGGTTTCTCTTTTGATGGTGGAAATTATCTGGCCTCAGTACTTGGATTTTTTGGGAACAGAAATTCAGATATTCTCACACAAGGCATGGTTGTCTTTTCTTGTGGGAAAAGAGAAGAATTTTAATACTCTGGCAGAATGTGATCGACGATGCGCGGGCACTTAAGAGTAAATTAGAAATTGCACACTTGGCATACAAGTACTCTAAATTAAACTGTTCAAATTATGGGCCCCAGTTGAGGTGTTCGTTGAAGTGAATGTTACTCCTGTTTTGATTATCTGTCCATTGGATTAGTAGACATTTATTGGACGGTTGAAATGTGTACTACTGCATGGTTTTATTTCAACAAAAAAGCGTCCAAGAATCAGTGGTTATGATTGTTCAACCAATCTTATTTTGAGTTGGTAATTCAAGTTTTAATATATGTTACTTGTATAATTTTTGAGTGCCTGTGTATCAGGTGTCCTACACTGCCAGAGCATCAAATAACTCTTCTCTATAAAATGGACCCGGATTGCGTACTGAGTTGCTACTATTTGGGGCCCACCGTGATGTATATGTCTTATCAACGCCGTCCATTCATTTTTTCATCTTATTTTTGGGCATGTGCCCAAAATTGAAACTTATCAAAAGCTCAAGTGGACCACACAAGAGTAAAGAGTGGGGGCATGACTTCCACCACTGAAACCTTCCTAGGGCCCACAGTGATGTTTATGCTCATCCAACTTGTTCATAAGGTCACACAGACGCAGATGAAGGCTTGATCCAAAACTTCTATGGCCCACAAGAAGTTTTCAACGGTAGGCGCTCAGTTACCATTATTTCCTGTGGTGTGGTCCACTTGAACTCTGGATATGCTTCAATCTTGGGCTTATGAAGGGAAAAAGGGATGGATGGTGTGGATAAGATGCATACATCAGGGTGGGCCCCACAGAGTGCTCAGCACGCAGTTGCTGTCCCCATAAAATATCTTTGAACAGAGATCTTCTTCTACTTTTTTTCATTTGGGAAAAGATTTTTTATACTCTGCTGAGCTTGATGTTTGATATACAGCACTAAAATAATGTATAACTGTCTCAAAACGTCCAAGTTCTGATTCACACCTTATATGGATCAGAAAACTACGTTGATTTTATTTTTAAATTGGAAAATTTGCAGATATTTTTGAACGGCTGAAATGAAACAGTCAACAGCTTGAATTCAATAAAATATATTTCCATTAATCAGGGTTTAGGATCTGTCAATTCATCTGGGTTTTGGGGAATGTGCTATCCACTGCAAAAATCTCACTATGTACGGTCATGTACAATTTTAGACTGCATGCGTATCAACCATCAGACTCTGCCAGAGTACCAGATACTCCCTCTGTTACTTTTGGGAACTGATTGTGATATCACACCCCATTTTTTGGTCTACCCAGTACAATTTTCGTCCCCTTCTAATCCTAGAAGTTGGAAATGGGTTTCCGACGGATTATACGATGAGAAAAATTCGATACTCTGGCAGAGTGCGATAGATGATACGCAGACACTTATAAGTTTGCTACGGTTACCAAGAGAGGATCGGGGGCCACAAGAAGTTTTTAACGGTCAATTACTGCTGTCTCCTTTTGGCATGGTCCACCTGAGATTTGGATCTGTTTCATTTATGGGATCATGCCCTGAAATGATCTGGAAAAACAGATGGACAGAGTGGATATAGAATACATACATCAAGGTGGGCCCCACGGTGCGGGCCACACCGTCTTGGGTGAGGCTGGGCTGCATCTAAACTGCTTCCACCGACGACGAAAATCACCCATTTCCAGGGTATTTACCGTTTCCCGGTGAAACGATGAAGGGGCCCAGGGGCCAGCGATACAAACCACTGATCAGATGGACCAATGTGGATGTAACATTCACAATAAATAAATAATAAACCAACCAACCAACAGATTGGAGGGATCTAATCAAATAAAAATGCAAAATGGAATTCTAAGCATCCTGGGAAATCCTCTACCCCTGTATAATTCCTCTTTCTTTAATCATATATTAGACCACAGATATTCATGCATCGATTAAGTAGAGAGCATTTCAAGCGTGAAAAATGTTCGCATGGCTACTGTGGGACCTGAATGTACGTATGATATCCCACTCCAACAGGTTCACAACACCATGATGTGCGCCCACATCAGATTGACCACATATATATATATATATATAACAAAAGGAAAAAAAAAACAATGCACAACTGCAAAGAAAACCCTAAAGTGTGGCCCACTGAATGGTTGGATTGATTTTTAGCTGGGTGATCTTTACAAGGGATCTAAGCTGTTGGAGGGATTTGATGTCACGCACCGAGTGAGCTACACAACCCACTCACTGCATGGGAGGAGTGACTGTTAATAGGAAGGGTAGCACAATGGGCTTTATAGGCCCATACAAAGGCTGTTAAGATTGTAGAAACAACAGGTCAGGTTTCAATAGAAGCATCCTCTAATATTCTATAGAAGCAACCTAGTGGAGTGGATTTAGAAAACAAAGCTTATGGCATCACAAGCATAATAGATCATGCCGCACTTGATTCACAGTCCCTAATAAGCCTATACCCTAGCACGCACGCACAGCAAGTATCATGTGCCAAAACTCATTAGAATGCAAGAGAGTCAAGTGAATGGAAGAATGCTTATTACTTGAGAGTAGGTGGCAAATGGGTCGGATCAGGTCGAGGGGGGCCAGACCTGACTTTTTAAGAATCAGATTGGAATTTTGACCCAAACTCGATCCAGTAAAATATGGGTCGGGTCTGGGTGGCGTTGAAGGAAAAAAAAAAACTTTAATGCGTAGGGTCTGGGTGGGACATGGATCTAGATGAAGCTGGGTGGGTTCTACATTCATATTGTCACAAAGCAGTGGACGGTTAACCAATTTTTAGAAAAAAGGTGGAACTATTGCTATAGTCTAACCCAAAGAGGAACCAGACCCAACCCCTTTAGTAATTCAAGTCGAACTTTGACCAGGACCCAAACGCACCCCATGGGTCTAATTTTGGATCAGATCTACCAGATATTCTGGACGGTCCGAGGAACCATCAGGTCAACTCAACCCATTTGCATCACTACCTGAAAGCTTTAGGGTTTACAACCTTCTTGGCACGGTTACAAATGAGGATGCCACCTCAGCCAAGAGAAAATTTTACTCTATCAATGGTGATAATGGTGCCATGTGGCAATCATCCAACAAGCAAAGCACTCCAGAATCTTGCTGGAATAATCTACACTACTCTCTACAGCATTGCATCAGAGAACTCTAAAACATCCAACAGATCTCCACACAACACCACACACTTTTACCATTCTCTACACACTCCAACCCTATTCTAGAATTCTCTATAGTCAAAACCTCTAACCTACAAAATGAGCATAATTTTCCTTAGTCCATGAATGGTCAATCTTTAAAATTGTGCTCAACTCATCATGTGGGCTGCAAAGGTAGAACTATAATGGGTGTTCTAAAAAAGATGGACTGACATCAACATGCAATGCACCATAACAACCTGATACTTTATCTAGGTCATCTACCGGTCAGGCCAACCTGATAAATGGCTCGGATGTTCCACGAATATGCAAGATTGGAATGTGTTGTCAAAGTGGAGATGTGTGTCGCGTGGGTTAGTGAAAGCCCCAGACATCAATGCAAAATACACCACATAATATCAAAGGAAACAATGTAAGCGACAGGGAAAAAAATAAAAAAATCAGAGCCACCAAAGAGCAATATTTACAGTAACCAAATGATTGAGAAATGCATGAAATTGCAGAAGTATTGAGAAGGGAATGAAAGCAAAATTGCAGAAGTATCATGCTGGTACAAAAGCAAGATTTCATGAGAAGGGAATGAGTTAATTAAAACATCTAAAAGAATATCAAAAAGGAAATTGCAGAAGTATCATGCTTTTCTAACAAAATTGATAAATCCAACTAGTCCTCTTTTGACACCATTCAACAAAAGGAGAAGAAAATGAAAACTGCACTTCTTAAATAAAGTACTATTTGGACGTCCCCGAGACTGCGGACAAAGTTGCTATCCTTCCACCTGTTTGCAGTGGCCCGAAAAGGTCAGCTTGTGCACTTCCCCATTGCATTGGACCTCGATTTTTTTTTATACCCAGAATCAACAGTGAAGCAAGAACGACTCCTGCCAATTCTGATCTCACTCAAGAAGTGGGCAGAAATCAAGCACGACTCAGACGGAACATGGGTACTTCCGAATGTACCATAAATTAGTGAGGGCCAGATCATACCAATTAATACCAACAAAATGTAATTGGCTGGCTACACATGTGTTTTCCAGACAGCAAGAGGAAGCTGTTTCTCAGGCATTTCCTCCCTTTTGGTCCTCATCCAACAGCTCATTTATGCTGAGACGAAGCAAGTCTTGATACATTTTCTTCCACTTTTGGACCATTTGCAGTGATCTTTTGCAGTCTTCCCTTAATCTTTCCAACTCCACTTCTGTTGCAGCCGAAGAACCCTGTTGCTGAAAAAAAAAAAATGGCAGCATCCCCAGGTTTCAGGTTTCTTTCTGACTGTCAACTACATTTTCTCTTTCATATAAATGTAAATAACAGGACATCAAACGCAGAGACTACATTTAGATGCACAAATGGATCGAACATTCAGTTTAATCAGGAGTAAATTATAAAGATTAGTGATGTTTCCTAGTATTCGTAATGAGGAGCTATCCCTCAAATAAATGTAAATAACAGGACATCAAACGCAGAGACTACATTTAGATGCACAAATGGATCGAACATTCATTTTAATCAGGAGTAAATTATAAAGATTAGTGATGTTTCCTAGTATCCGTAATGAGGAGCTATCCCTCAAATAGCAGCTACTGTCCTTTCAAGTCCAATTTGAAAGTAATGTAATTGCAACTTGAAAGTTCAAGATGAATGCTAAGGAAAGAAACCACAATCTCATCTTTACTACTGTATAATACTCTCATCATTTCAGATGAATTCACCATTGCATCCGAAGTGTGCAAGAAAGCATTTATGTGTATATGCCTATTTCGTCAATACAGTAAAATACTGAATTCATACAGAACCACTGAAATCGTTAGAAAAGAAGTGGTGAAAAAGATAAAAGGTAAGAAGCTGTGTTGGTATATTGCTTTGTGAAATATAATTGGGTCGGACATGCATAAACAAAAATCTGTGGAAGGGATGGAAGACACGTTTTATTAAGGGATGTAAGACAGTTTATTAAGGGATGGAAGACAATTCTCAATCATTAGTGTTTTTTTTATTATATATAATAATAATTATTATTATTATTTTATTTTTTGGCGATGATTTTATTAGATATGAGGCCAAAACCCAAAAAAAAAATACAATATACATAAAAAGAATAGTCTATCCTACAGCTCTAATAGTATTTGCCCATCCCATTACATTCAATTAGCCCTATTGAATACATCCATTACCCGATTGCTTCGATTCCGAAAACACCTATTGTTCCTCTCCTCCTATAGAGTCCAGATTCCAGCCAACAATGATATTTTCCATGTTGGCTTCCCTTCCTTCCCAATAAACACTTTCAATGAATCCTGCCATGACCCAAGATGTTCCAAATAATTCGAAAAACCTATGCCATACTTTAGCAAACGGGCACTGAAGAAAAAGATGATAAACCATTTCCTTATTTTGCATGCACATCAAACATACGTTCAGAATCATCCCCCTCCTCTTGCAAAGATTATCATCCATGAGCACCTTATTTCTTCCCACAAACCATGCCAAAGCTGCCACTTTGGGAAGAACCCTATAATGCCACAGAAAAGTTATATAGCTAATTTGCCTTTCTGATGAAGACCCAGAAATGAAGTTATAAACTGATTTACCCAAGAATTTATCAGATTTTTCTATAACCCACATGAAAGAGTCCCACTCTCCCGTCAATGGCATTATCTTTTGAAACAATTACAACAATTTGATCATCTCTCCGTCATTTTCCAACAAATTCCTACTGCATAAAGGAGTCCAAATCACCTCATTTCCAACCAAGGAGTAACAACGGGCATCCATGATATTCAGATCCATTGACAGACTAACAAACCTAGGAAAAACTTCCTGAAGTGGTTTCTCTCCTATCCAAAGTATATTCATAAAATGAACAGAGTAGAACCTTCAAAACAAGGACGTTAACATGTTGCCAAAAAAAAAAAAAAAAACTTGTAGCTGTCATGCACGTGAACATAATTCATGAAGTGAATATTAACAAGGCCTATATAGAAGACACATTATATGGTAAAAGACTCATATTCAAAACAAATGATTGAGAAATATTTCACCATGTTCAAGTATTTCCTTGTTTCTAGGATAATTAATAAAGCAACGATGTAAGTTTTCTCCTCTCATGCCTTTCAACAAGGCATTCTGTCACTTTTCTCCTTATGGTTGGAGAGATTCAGCATGGTTTCTTGCACTTCAGCAAGGGTTTCAGAAAGGTATTTCCAATGAGGGGTGGTCATTTTCCAACAAATTCCTACTGCATAAAGGAGTCCAAATCACCTCATTTCCAACCAAGGAGTAACAACGGGCAACCATGATATTCAGATCCATTGACAGACTAACAAACCTAGGAAAAACTTCCTGAAGTGGTTTCTCTCCCATCCAAAGTATATTCATAAAATGAACAGAGTAGAACCATCAAAACAAGGACATTAACATGTTGCCAACCAAAAAAAAAAACTTGTAGCTGTCATGCACGTGAACATAATTCATGAAGTGGATATTAACAAGGCCTATATAGAAGACATATTATATGGTAAAAGACTCGTATTCAAAACAAATGATTGAGAAACATTTCCCCATGTTCAAGTACTTCCTTGTTTCTAGGATGATTAATAAAGCAATGATGTAAGTTTTCTCTTCTCATGCCTTTCAACAAGGCATTCTGTCACTTTTCTCCTTATGGTTGGAGAGATTCAGCAGGGTTTCTTGCACTTCAGCAAGGGGTTCATAAAGGTATTTCCAATGAGGGGTGGTCTGATGGTTGCCCACAGCTGCAATATGGGGATGATGTCATCTTTGCTAAAGGACCCATGCATGATGGAGAATGCAAAGGTTTAGCAATAGATGAATGCCAGTTCAAACACCCCATTTTCAAGCACAAAACATAAATGCACTACATGTACAAACACAGTACAGACAGGACACATTGCTACAAAGCTGCCTCATCAGAACATGTTGAGATCTAGAAATAGCATACCAGTCATCAATATTCAGGAGCAGGGAGCAGAACAGTGGGGATTCATTAGTTTTCATCAAATTATGCTTTGTGGGGCACAATGAGGGTCAGTACTATTGAAAAATTCATTGATGGGTTTCAGATAAAGAGCTTGAAAACAGGCAGGAAGAAGTAGTGAGTAACATTTCAACAGCTTCTATATAATCACTCATGTTAAGAAAAAGCGCATAGTGGTAAGTTAAAGATGAGAGGACAGACAAGAATTACATGGCTCAATGAACCTATCACTTCTGCAAACACATGGATTCCTAAAATGCAAATTTCTAATAACCATTTCTCAGGTTAACAATGTGCTAGTCATGTCACTTAAAATATGTGTTTGATCAATGCCTCAGGCTAATGTTTGCTAATCTGGAAAACCGTGAATATTTTCTCGCCAATGTTCTGGTCCTTTGAGAAATTATACCAATATGTGTTACCACGTCAATTTCAAATTTGAAATCATTCAAATCTTTTGTGACTAGGAAAAAAGAAGCAAGCATATCATATAAATGATTGCAGAAATATTTTAAAAGAAAAATGTGACATGTAATATGCAATTACAAACAAGTTGAAATTTAATGATATAATCATAAAAGAAGAACCTGAAGCTCTTTGATTTGATTTATCATCACATGAGAACTGAGGAATTGACTATCCAATGATTCATCACGAGGAGCAAGAACTGCCCTAACAGCCCTAGTGCCATCATCACCATCCATTGAATTGATATATTTATCCAGAGGTGGCGGTAATGTCGACAATAGATGCCTCCTAGATACAGAGCCTTGTGTATTTCTTGATGTCTTAGGACTTGAGGGTAGTGGCTTTCTAAGTACAAGGATGTTATTGATAGGACCTGCAAAATAACAAGACATTCATACAAACTATATGACAATATACCTTATGAAAATACAGTCAAGGTAGTTAGCAATGAGCTAAAGCACAATGCTTGACCTCAGAACAATCGCATCCCATGGTTCAGTGATCCACCATTGATACCACAGCCACACCTTGATTCCATGCATTGAAATCTCCCTGACATCAAAATTTGTTCCTTTCCCAATTAATGCAGACCATTGCTGTATTTTATTTCACAACATCTAGCATAAGGCTACCAATCGAAAGGATAGATTCTCACAACTGGGAGATTTTTGTTGCATGGGTCAGCCAACAACAGTGGAGCCCATCATATTAACATTGTATCACCGAATCATGACCATGCACCCCACTTGTGCAAACAAAAAACCTGAGCAAACCGAGCAAAATCTTGGGTTGAGCATTGTATAGCACTATCTTTAGCAGCAGCTGCTTTAGCCTGGGAGATACCTTTTGCATGTTTGAATATACGATTGACATGACGGGCTTTAGTGTCCCAAACTCGAAATGTGCCATCCTCAGATCCAGATATTAGTGAAATTCCATCCAAGCTAAATGCCAAGCAAGTAACAGCCTTACTGTTCCATGATAACAGCTTGTAGAAGTTAAACTACAATATAGGGAAATCAGCAAAATCTAGGAAATTTTGAGAAGTTGGAATCACAACATATTAAATAAGGAGAATATTGAATGCTTCCATTATCTGATATGGAGAAAAGCTTGATAAGTAAAGCTGCTCGCATTCTCCAGAAGAGCTTCCTCTCAATGCAATAAATATAACCAATAATATGGGTCTAGATTCCAAAATGGGTCACAAACACCAGAAAACTTAGCCAACGAAAAAGGCCCAGTTTAGTGTGCCACAAGGACATTATAAGTTGCATCCATCCAAAATCTCCACCATACACTTGTGTGGTGATCAGCGATTGGAACTGATCGTCCGGTGGCAACCACCATGAGAACGGACAGGGCACAACTTTGGGATGTTCTGGCAGGACACATCATTTTCCCACCAATACATATGCACATGTCAGATTGTATTGCAGATAAAAGTCAAATTCATTATTGCATGAGGTGTTAGTGACCAAGCGATGTGGCCATAGTCGATCTAAAATTTCTTTTACTTCATGAAGCATGACAAATGCCACCATGAGAAAAGCTTGAAATAGTGGCTATAAGCAAGCAATTGTGCCGAAATTAGGTTGTTGTTCAAGGTCATAAATCCGAACTTCCAAAAATTCAAAAAAATTCTAGTTAATATTTGCATGAATAGGAGGAATCCAGTAATGGTAAAGGTGACTGTAATGGCCAGTCTTATGGCCACTAGTAATGGCCATTACAGCCATGTAACAGTCAAAAATATTTTCAAAGGAAGAAAAAATGTATCAGCCGTTATAGGACCATTATGAGCAAAAAAAAATTTCCAGAATGTGTGTTACAATCTCACATCGCGTAATGGGTTCCACAATCACCCTTTTTGAATACCATTAGAATGCTTCCCAATTGATAGTGATTAATCACATCTCAAACAGCTATAGGAGATCAATAATGATTTCTTACCATACATCCAAGCCTGACATGTGAACTCAATTTAGAAAAAAATAAATAAATAATGAAAAAGAAAATGTGAAGATATGTCTGGTCATAAAATACTATGGACCACGGTGAAGACAGTTTCAGAGTGCTCATTAAACAGAAGATAAAAAGATTGATTCATCAAGAACAGTACAGAGAAAATTTCCAACCTGTGACCAGATAATGAACCAATGATATGCATTCCATAAGTGCTGTTTGTGGAGCTTTCAGCACTAAGCGCGCCGATATATATTTTGCCATCCCTACCGCCAGCATAAAATGCATATTCCCCAGGGTCTAGTGCAACCGCATTGATTATAGAAGGGAACACAATGGTTCTCAATAATTTCTTCTTAGACAAGCTCCAAACCTAAGGCATTTACATCAGCATAGATATATCTGAGCACTAGAATGAAGGAAGCAAAACAAACGTAATTGCTGCAAGGTCACTAACAATATAAACTTGAAAAATGTACATACTATTATATGAATTTCTGCAACAAATTCGAAGGTCATGAAAACAGAAAACCAAGGTGTGTGTATCAGTTTTAGGTAGGCGTACCTGTACCCACTGAAATCAAAATGCATAACAGCTGTAACAGCTGATACAGGGGCATACTGGCCATTATGCCCCCCTGTAACAGTTTTTTTTTTTAAGAAAAAAATATCAGGAAAATTTGAAATATTTAGAGGATTCCACACACACACACACACACACACACACACACACAGAGTCTACTTTTTGGAAAAAATGCTGCCTCAGCATGTCTGATTATTTTATTGACTTGACAAGCTTAGATTTATCCCAAATTGGACTGAAATTCATGCAAGCTATGGCACTCATCCCACTAGTGCACATCCCTAAGCATTTGAAATCATTCCCCCATGAAATTTTTAAAAATAAAATAAAATTCGGATGAAAAATGTCGCTGATTTGGGGGACCACTCGAATACCCCCAAATTGGCAATACAATATATGGCACTCATCCCGCTAATGCATATTCCTACGCATATAACATTATTCTCCACACACACACACCACCTGCCGCAATTTGAGGACCACTCAAATGCCCCAAAAAAGGCTCTAAATTCATGCAATATATAGCACTCATCCTACTTATGTCCCCAAGTATTTGACATCATTCCTCCTAAGAAATTTTAAGAAAAAATTGTAACTAAATTTAGATAAGTAGTGTCTGTGTCGCCAATTTAGAGGACCACTTGATGCCCCAGATCGGCTCAAAATGCATGCAATCAATGGCACTATCGTTCTAATGCAATTGGCCCGAAAGTATGCTTATTTCATCATCCGACTATAACATCAGTGGACATTTATTAGATCGTCAAAAATGAAAAATATCCAGTGGCAGTCCTATTTCAACAAACAAGTGTCAAAAAATCAGCAGTTACAGTCACTAAAACAATTTGATTTTTGACCAATGACTCAGCAACAGCGGGTCCCACAATTTAATTGATGTACTTTGAAATAATATATGCCACGTGTATAATTTCCCAAGCGCAAGTGCAACTAGCGCCACACACCACCAGAGAATTAAAAAGTAAAAAGAAAAAAAAAAAGGAATGACCCTTTTAAAACTTGGCTCACAAAGGGACACAAGCAGTCTTGAAAAGCTGGGGGGCAGCGTAGTAGCAGAAGAAGAAAAGGAGGAAGAGCAGTAGCACAGCAAAGAGAAAGGGCAGCACAGCAGCAGCAGAAGTGGTTTTAAAATAAATAAATAAATAACTTTATTTTTATTTTTTCATTTTCTTCTCCGATTACTGTGAGTAATGGTTACGCTAAGTTGTAACAGACTGTAACGGCCGTTATGGCTCTGTAATGGTCTGTTACAGTTCATCTTTTTCAAGCAGGGCATTTTGAACCGCATCGCATAATGGATTAAGTTGTTACCATTACATAACAGTTGTTACGTAACCAATATGACACACTTTACAGAAAATTCAAGAAAGAAGAAAAAGAAAACAAAATAAAAGGCTGGCAATGGAGAGGAAGACGAATGCTGCATCACAGCAACCATGCCACATTGTTAAGATTTTTAATTTTTTAAAAGTAGAATCTTTATTAAAGCAAAGGAACCAGGGACACCCAAAACAGGGAGCATCACCACAACAAAACAAAGCAGGAAAGCTCAAAACAACATAACGGCCCCAACAGCCTCTGGAACATACACAAAATACAGCGCCATAGCCAAAAAGGGCCAGCCTAAGCCCCTGCTATCCTTAATTAACAAAACACATCTTGCTGCCCCATCTTTGGCCAGTCAATTAGCCACATCATTAGCAGACCGAGGAACATGGTAAAAGGATATCATCACACAGTGGTCTTATCTCTTCAATCGAGTCTACCAACCTCATCACAGGTAACGCCACCATTAGCCCACTCAACGGCATTCCTCGGGTCACCCTCAAACAATTGCAAGGTGAAAATTAAACTCACAGGCCACTTTGATAGATTTTAGCATGCCAACCACCTCAGCAACGATGGAGTCCAGACTACTAATAGGGACTCAGAATAACCATGACTGCACCACTGTTGTTGTGAGCTACACCTCCAATTCCCACCAGCCCCAGGTTCCCATCAAATATAGAAACTACATACATCCTAAATACTTGTCATCATAAATAAAGGTGACTTTGGTTGCACCAAATATCATGAACTCATGAACATGAAATTTCACGATACATCATGATTAATCAGTCTACTTTGGTGCAAAATATAATGAAATTGCATGATATTTGGTGCAAACCCGACATACCCTAAGCAAAAGAAATGAACTTGGAAAAGGACTGATCGAGACCATCAACCAGGCCCCTGAACAAATTTGATGGCCTGATTTCATACGCCAAAAGCGGAGTCAATGGTGGACCTTGGTTGCTGATCCAACAGTCCTGCAACAGGAAGACAAACGATATGATACTGGAAATGAATCCTCTTACACTAGCAAAAGCAATGTCCCCATGAAAGAATTAGGGATCCAAGCGTAAGGGTGCTTGCTACAAGGATGCTTGGTATTTGGGTGCTCAATCAGACATCTTGAATAGAAGAAAGGCTACCAAATGGAATGAAATCACAAATACATTGATTAAACAGTTCCTAAACATGGAATTGCAAATGCCTATGTCATGGTAGTGGGGGCAGGTTTTACTCTACCGGCAATGGTGACAACTGTTTCTGCTGTCCAAGCTGCTTCTTGGCTGCAAGGGTAAGGCTTGTTTTGGTCCCATATACAAGAATGGAAGAAGAAAATACAAATGAACAGTTACCTTTTTTAAAAAAGGAAAAGAAAAAGAAAAACAAATGACCAGTTGGATGCAGATTGACCATGACTAGTGGAACACCAGCTGACAAAGATCAAACATGTATTGAGATTAGCCTAAGCTAGGGTGTGGTCACTTGAGCAAAAATACACTGAAGGGAGGAGGCTCAAACAACCATACTAGCTTATAAGACCTCCATGAGAGCAGTAATGGCCAAGAGTGGGACTAGAAGCTTGATTGTGTGAATCAGGTACAATATGACCATATCGGCCACCCCCATTACTCAATATAGGGGTGAACAGGTAAGTAAAATAAATAAATAAAAAGGCGGGGTGTATCAGTCCATATCAGCAGATACATACCAATAAACCACATATCAGCACTGATATGGGGCCGATAAGGCTATAAAGGGCCTATTTCATTTTTCTTTAATTTTTGTCTAGTTTTTTCACTTATTTCTTCATTCTGACCATGAAGGAAGCATAACAACTCATTGTATATGAGATATAGGTTTAGTTTGGGGATCAAAACAAAATATTTGAGTGATATTTGGTGGATTGAAGCAGAGTGAACAATTTTGGGAAATTAGAAAAGGGAAAAACCATCCTTTTTTTCTCTCATCTTCTTTTTGTTGTATTTCAATATAATGGGCCTTAATCTATAAAACCATGCTTGATTTGTATTGAACAAGGGACTGTTTAGTTTACTTTCAGCAGGTCAAACCAACAGACAACATTCTTATCAAAGAATGATCTAATAAGCCATTCAATACATGTAGAAAATATATATTTTCTAAAAATAACAATAAAAAAATCTGGTGTTCTACAAATTTTCTCCTATTTTCCTGGTAAATTTTCATAAAAAAATTGGACAATGAAAAAAAATTCCGCACATGCAAACCCATATAATCTGATATGGGTCCAACATGCCCTGTATCATATCATTTCATTTTTGGGCCCCACTGATACCCAATACCATTATTCAAAACCGTGAGTAGAAGCAAGTGGTTGAGGGTAGTGAATGCACTTCTAGTTAGAAGTGGAAGTCCCTATTGGTCAACTTTTTATGGATCCAAGGTTCCCACCAAAAAATGTCATGCATCACCTTATCTTGCGACTTCTTAATGATTCACCAAACAGCGGATCAATGCCTTGCTGGGCTATGATAAAATGAAATCGTCATCAATAATCATCATTGTGCCTTGATATGGTCATTTCCTGTGGATCATTCAATGATATTGGTGTGAATTTCTTGGCTGGACAGGACTATCCCAATAAAGTCAGCAGTCATATTGACAAATAACCTGTCAATGTCATCATGTTGGGCTTAGCCATTTCCTTCATCGCAGCTATCTTGACCAACCATGGGAGTGAATGGTGGATCATTGGTCTACCCAGACAGCCTTAAACCCTAACATAGATGATTCTGACTCATGTTGAGCATTAATGCATGGTGAAATCATCAGGGCTGATGGCCACCCCAGTAGGGTATCAAACCCATATTGCCTAGGGAATGCATTTTGGGTGGTGCAATAGAATCAGCTTCAACTTGTGTGCATGTGCCATACCATCTTTCTTGTCAACATGACACATGTTGACAATCCACGCCATGAAAACAATAGGCCCCATCATGAGGATCACCAGCCACAAAACTCATGCTGATCTGCTCATCAGATGAGCCAAACTGTTGGAATCAATGGCCAACTGATGCACTGAGAACAGGAACAGCCACCCAATCATGCTCAGTTTTGAGAATGATGAACTTCATGGTGTTGCCTACTGTTTTCATGGTGCAGATTTCTCAACACGTGTCACATTAGCGGGAAAGATGGTAGGACCACAAGTAGAGCTCTTACATGTAGGTTCTCTTATTAATATGTCACTAATCCCACATGTGTGCACATTGGACCATCTACAAGCTGCCCCCAAGTGCCAAGGTGGCAACTGCATTTGAGATAATATCCATGGTTGCTCTCACTGTGAGATTATTTTTTTTTCCAGAATTCCTGTTGTGTAGAAGCCCCTGCCTAAAAATCCAAAAAATTGTCAAACAGTCATGATGTTGGAAAGAGAAGGATGGACGTTCATTTGTTTCATTAATTTCAGCTCCAACTGACCAGTGGACAGCCCCAAGTATTGGTCAAGGGCATTTGAATGGTGGGACCACAATTTGATGGATAGCATAGATCTCATTCATGTGTGCTACCCTGACATGTGGGTGGTAGTCAAATTAGCTACTTGTAAATGTGAGTTGACACAATGGTTCCGAATGTCATATCTTATTGGCTGTATTGGATCCATATTTGGCCAACATGCAATACACGAAACAAGCCCTTCTGATTTTTATTTTCAACTCTTTTCTCGTGCTTTTCCCCTTCCTTTTTCATTTTAACCATGGAGTCCCCCTTCTAATTACTTCAATTTTCCTCTTATTTTCCATTTAAACCATGGCAAGGTATTCTGTAACAGAAACAGTGCCTGTAACGATCACCACTATTACCTTTACGATACAGGCTATAATGGTTGTTGCGGTCTCTTTTTTTTATTGAAAAAAAAAAACCCAAAAAACTTGTATCGGCCCCGTAATGAACCGTTATGGCCTTTACAGGAATCATAACGGGCCGTTATGACCCCGTAACGTATAACGGTTGCCACTGTTACCTTTACGCAATAGCCTTTACAGCCTTGTAACAGCCATTAAGGCACACCATGACCATGGAGGAAGCTTAGAAAATCGTTTGAGATGAGATCACGGGTTATTATGGGAAGTAAACCACAAGATCTGAGTGGATTCAACAAATAAAAGAAAAATAGATCAATTTGGGGAAAATCGCATAGCCAAGTAAACCACCATTTTTGTGAGTGTGTGTTTTCATCTTTATTATTATTACGATTAATATTATTATTATATTTGTTGGTGGTGGGACTCAATTGTCATGGCCCTAATCGGCCAAATCATGCTTGCTTGATTTGCGTTTGATTAGGGCCTATTTGGTTGACTTTCAACAAGTCAAGCCGGCAGACAACATACTTATCAAAGAATGATCTAATACACTATTGAATACATACCAAAACACATAATAAAAAAGGATCATGGTGTTTTACATTGTTTTCTTATTTTCTAAATATTTTAAAAAAAAAAATTTGGGCCAAAAATTTTGGTCAATGTGCCTTTGGGACGAAGAGATTGTCGATCACCTTCCTCTGCACTGCCCTTTCTCTATTGACATATGGTGGAGCGTTTTCCGCCTCCCTGGTGTTTCCTGGGTCATGCCAACCTCTATAAACGATTTCTTCTGTGTTTGGCACACAAAGCCATATGGGGCTTTGGGCAAAAGGAAATGGAGGATTATCCTCCTAGCTATGATCCGGGCCATCAAGGTTGAACGTAACAATCGTTGTTTTAGGAATTTGTCAGTTTCAGCTATGGAGGTTTTCTCTAGAGTTCTGGTTCTCTTCCGAGATTGGGCTCCATAGTCGATTTTTTCAGGGTTTTGCTAGTTTGGGGCAGCTGATGTGTATTTTTTCCTTTGTTTCTCTCTCCCTGTTTTCTTGTCGCTTTGTGCTTCCACTTGTGTTTTTGTTTTTGTTGTTTGTTCCCTTAATAAAATTATCACCTTTCGGAAAAAACATGGTCAATGCAGGCCTGTTTTTGGACAATTTGAATACGCTCGCCCCCCAATATCGATATTCCAAATCTTGGTTGACACACAAAGGCACTACAACATTGGTTAAACTCCTATAATAACCACCAGTTTGAAAATGGTGGTGACTCATCATATGCTCATGTAACACTTATGTATGCCTATCGGCCCTATCCAAACCACCCAAATTGTAGGACACATTGATGATTGATCATATCCCTAAAATCAAACTGATCAAGCAATCCTAACCATCCAATTGATGGCTATACAAATTCTAAGGCGAAAATCATATGGTTACTATTGTCTTCTTAATACATGTGCTCCATCCAGAATTGGAACAGCGTTTGGACAATCCAAATGCCATTTTGATTATGCCATGTTTATGGTTTAACAGTCACCACATTTTTTAATGGTGGTGAAGTATCATACTGAATCTAGACCTATGAAATATCGGTAGCAGTGTGTGATGGTTAATAAACAAGAACAGGTACACAAGACATGCAAGTAACTTAAAGTAAACAGTCCAAATCCTGAACACCTATTTAGAAAGATTATAGACCAAAAGTTAAGACTGATTGGATTTTATAATTGGATGATTTGTGGGCATTTAATGGATGATTGAAATTCAAAATATTTAGTGATTTGAATCCAGAAAACTAATATCCAAAAATCATAAGTTAAGAATACTCAATCAATCTCATCACGAAAAACTGATCTATCCCTAGGTCCTGTAATCAAACAGTTTGAGTTAATATATGCCATTTGTACAATATCCAAGTGCCTGCAAAACAACCAGCATATTCTGCCTAAGTATCAAATAACTCCCCTCTTCTCTGCAATCTTGTTCTCTTCTTATGCAAAAAGACCCAAACCCGACCCAAAACAGATCCAAACCCAATCGAAGCCAGTAGCTTTAAGACCTGATGTAATGCGGGGGCATTTTCACACCAGGTTCAAGTGGGGTGGCCTGTGGGATGCGGGGGCACACTCGGGGTGGGTGGCCCGCGGAACCCATGGATTTGGGGCCTATGAGGAGGGTTCAGCCGAGCACCTAACCCATGGATGTAGGGCTTGAGCTATAAGATAAAGAGATTAATTCGTCATGCTCTATCAGTTCACGCTTTTAGAGCAAGTGGTTAATTGTCTTGCATCACTATGGGTACACAAACTCAAGCAGACCAGCTCAGCACCTTGTTTTTGGTACCAGACCCAAACCAAACTCTTATAGGCACCCCAGGACTTCAAACTCTGTTTTTCTCAGAGCGGTCTAGAGTCTGAAAAGAAGCTTACGCACTTGATTTTGAGGATTGAGCATGCATGTTTCATTATGATTTTTTACAGAAGTAAACCACAAATGGGTAATTCAAATAACCCAGGCAAGAGTTCCCCATAATTAGCATGGAGAGAGTTTATCAACTAAGTTGGTCCTGTCAATTTCTCAGGCTTAAATGAGCATGTCTAAAATCACTAACTTTAGTCCCCAACTCGGTAGTTGTTCACTTTTTCCTCGTTCTTTTTTACTGGTATCGATTTCTCCCCATAGAAATTTTAGGGTAGGGCTAATTACGATAACAACTATTTGCATGGAGGATAAAAGATGTTTTCATCAATTAAGGTTCATTGGGTGGTTCATATCCACAAAGAAGCAAACGTTATTTTCTAACACGAAACACACAAGAGTGAAGCTAGTTAGTTTAGGAAAGAGCATCCCTAAAAGGAATTCATCTTACCCATTGCTTGATAACATATCATGATTATCATCATCAGAGACTTGTCCAATCTATTCAGAGCCGGCTCTTGTGATTGCTTGGCAGAAGTTCAATGAACAACTGCCTACTTGACATCAAACCTCCTCCTATGCCCGAGCTAAATAAGAGACTAAACATAAATGTATCTTTAATGGGCTAATGGGATCCAAACCAAGAAAAACAGAAATGGTGATGCTCCCCTGAAATCATGGGTTCAATCCCAGGCTCCAACCATACCTATCAAAAAATATAAATAGATGTAGGCAGTGAAGTAACTGGAGATCAAAAGAGTTCATCTAGTGGTGGAGGCTCGAGAAGATGGCCGCAACCACAACCTTTTACAATGTAACTTTTGTTCATGGAGACTCCTTCAATTTGACAGGACAAAATAAAAGGAGCTTCCTTTACTTAAGGTTTCTTCATCATAGAGAAGCAAGTTGTGATTGCTCGTTATACTGTTAGTCTGTTTCCTTTTTCATATTATAGGCTCAATCAAACATAACCAATTTTATAGGAAAGATGATTTGAGACTATTGGCCTCTTCAATTTACAGTGAAGAAGGGTAAAAGCAAGGTGCAATTCAGGAGTTCCAATTCAAAAGCATATGCATATCATTGCCAAGCCATGCCACTCTTCCATTCCCATTGAAAAAATTAAGTAAATAAGAAAGAAAAACATAACTTCCATTTTGCAGGCATGATAATGCATACGATAACCTACCGAACCTTACACGTGCGATCCTCTGAAGAAGACAAGATAATTGCATTACATCCTCCATAACCCGCAACAATGTCAGTCACGTGCAAAGTATGTTCAGAAAAGACGTGTTCATAGGGACTTTGGTTCATTGTGTCTCCCATATCATCAAACAGCCTGTTGTGTCAAACAAAAAAGAAACAAGTTAATAGAACATGAGGGCCTCAAGAAGAAATGCTGAGGACTGCACAGATAGATATGCATGGATTTGAAATATGAACCAAAGTTTCAAAATAGCGGTTTCGGATTGCGAATCATCTGGAGACTGAAACAGGTATGATGACTCATTCCATTTCATTCTAGTGTCTCATCCCAATCCGAACTGAAAACCAACACAACTCAAGCGAAATCACATCACATAAAATGAAACTATTGAACCATGTACACCTACCCCAATTGATTTAAATCCACCCATTTCCCATATCCAAGTATGGAAAATGTCAGCCGGCCGCTAATAGCAGGTCTGTATAGCATATGTAAGTAAATAAAGAGGAACTCAGTACCTGTAAAGGGACCAAACTTTGATGTGTCCATCCTCCGCTCCCGAAATTAGTAGTGATTCGTCATCAGAAAATACTAAGCAAGTGACAGCTCGATAATGAGCATGCCACTTCTTAAGAAGTGTGCCACTTGCCACCTGCATTGTAAAACAAGGATACAGAAAACATTTCAAACATTGCACATCTATAATGTCCACAACATTACAAATTATTCAGATTGCTGCAATTTCAAACTATCTAGTAGCATTAACAGAAGCATCACGGAACGGAACAAACTGTTGGAGAATTCACCTCCCACAAGAAAATGTGCCCAGATAACGCTCCACCAATAATATATGTGCCGTCTGAATTAGAAACAACAGGTTTGATTGGCTCAACAGGAAAGCTTCTAACCTCTGGCTGAGGCTGAGAGAGAGAGAGAGAGAGAGAGAGAGAGAGAGAGAGTACGTTAGCAATAGCACCAGAAATCCACAAAAAGAAATTAGTTGAAATATCTTTTGAGCTGAGGTTTGAAAAGCAGAAGAAATTATAGCATGTTCCATCCAATCAAACTAGAAATATCTTCAACCCAGAAAATCCATGTGGCATGACACAGGACATCTGATGGACCGCACCATTTATAGTCTCCCATGGTCAAGAAAAGCCTCAGAATTATATGACAGTCTGGTTGGAGTAGAATGCATATATGATATCCTCCATATGTTTTTAAACCATCCATTCATGGGCCCATAATTGGATGGTTCGAATATCCCAATTTCTAGGCCGTGGCCAATTTTCCATGATAGGCCTATGAGGGTAATGATCCCCCATCCCCCATCATGCAGAATGTACCGTATTGCAGCATAGAACGTAAGTCCCATTATGGTCCAGCCCAACGTGTCATAATCCCTTGGATGATCCTAACCCTCGAGAGGGCGTTTGGATGCCTGTAAATCAATTTTCAGCATTTACAGGCAAAAGGGTGAGATTTCATTCAGAGGCTCTCCATTTACAGCCCAACGGCTATATTTTCAAAGAAAGGCTCTCAGCTTAAACAATTTACAGGGTATCCAAACACAGAATCATTTATCTATAAATCATTTACAGCTTACAGCCAAACAGGACAGGTTGTAAATGGTTTACACCTGTAAATAATTTATCACTTAAACCATTTACGGGCGTCCAAGCGACCCCTAAAAGTTTGGTCATTTTGTTATTGACCGTCAATTTTTAAAAGCCAAAGATTGGATGGCTAGCCTCATCAAACCAAAACTCTTCTTTGGACTCATAAGCAATTCACGGTGGAGCGTATCGCTTAGATGTCTCAAGATTATGATTGGAACTATTTTGTGCCTCCGCAGAATCTCGACTGTACATTTTTCAATCCATTGATCAGATGTTGAGATCATCTAAACGGTGTCATATTTGCATCGTGGCCTGCCAATAGTGTTATGGAACGAATGGACATTCCAAATCGATTATTGGTAGACATTTAAAAACCTAAGCAAAACAAAACAATGAGAAGGTGGGTGTGTGTGTGTGTGTGTGTGTGTGTGTGAGAGAGAGAGAGAGGGTGGAATGGACAGACCTTGTTCCAGGACCAGTAGAGAAGGGAAGGGGTGGAAGAAGAAGAATCTTGGAGCTGAGAAGAGACGAGGAATCGACATCCGATAGAGGCGAGGCCATGGGGTGGGGAAGAGCAGGAACGGTAACGAAGCAACTCTGCTCCAGAACGCAAATCCCAGCAGCTTATTCCAGCGTCTCTAGGAGATGAGGCGAGTACCAACTCGTCCAGCTCCGCCATGGTTGAAAACGAAAACAAGCATATGTTTGCTGTTCGTTAGGGTTTAACGGGGTGTCAATGGGCCAAGTTCGGACGTACCAAGCTCTGTCAAAGCCCGGCCCGTATTGTTCAATGTAGACACAACCGGCCTAGGCTTGGCCCTGGCCCTGTGACAGGACAAAATAGAGCCCAATTACTTTACTAGGCCCGGGCCCGGGCTAGAGAGAGATGGAGAGACGAACCTGCTACACTGGCCACAGGTCGTGTCGTCGGTCCAGTTGAAGCGAGGGAGAGAGAGGAACCTACAGCAATGACCACAAGGCCACGTGGTTGGTCCGGTTGGAGGGATAGGTTGGAAGCGTGGAGGGGAGAGTGCAAGAGTTGGGAGGGGTGGCTGTTGGAGAGAGGAGGGAGAGAGGAAATGGGGTAGAACCATACACGAGCTGAACCGGACCGAACTTTGCCCCAACGCAATTCACCTCATCCACACAAGGGGCCAGGCTTGACTTGTTCAATGAGCCACTCTGGTCAACTCGGTCTGATTTGGTAATCAAATTAACTTGAAATTGAACAAAATTCAAGCGGATTTGAATTTTATTTTTAGGTCAGATTGAGTATAACTCATGTAATTGGTTTGATTTTATAACCATACACAAGAAGTGAAATAAAGAATAAATGAATAATAAAACCCTAAAGTTTATAAAAACTTAGAAATTATATATATATGGTTAGAAATTATATATATAACCAGTTTATAATTTCTAAGTTTTAAAAACTTAGAAATTATATATATATATATATATATATGGTTAGAAATTTAAAAACTTAGAAATTATATATACATAACCAGTTTATAATTTCTAAGTTTTTATAAACTTTAGAGTTTTATTGTTCATTTATTCTCCATTTCACTTATTGTGTATGGTTATAAAATCAAACCAATTACATGAGTTATACTCAATCTGGCCTAAAAATAAAATTCAAATCCGCTTGAATTTTGTTCAATTTCAAGTTAATTTGATTACCAAATCAGACTGAGTTGACCAGAGTGGCTCGTTGAACAAGTCAAGCCTGGCCCTTTAAGTGGATGAGGTGAACTGCGTTGGGGCAAAGTTCGGTCCAGTTCAGCTCGTGTATGGTTCTACCCCATTTCCTCTCCCTCCTCTCTCCAACAGCCACCCCTCCCAACTCTTGCACTCTCCCCTCCATGTTTCCAATCTATCCCCCCAACCGGACCAACCACGTGGCCTTGTGGTCATTGTCGTAGGTTCCTCTCTCTCCCCTGCTTCAACTAGACCGACGGCACGACCTTTGTGGCCAGTGTAGCAGGTTCATCTCTCCATCTCTCTCTGGCTCGGGCTCGAGCCTGGGCCCAGCAAAGAAATTGGGCTCTATTTTGTCCTGTCATAGGGCTAGGCCCAGGCCCAGGCCGATTGTGCCTACACTGAACAATACGGGCCGGGCTTTGACAGAGCTTGGTACGTCCAAACCTAGCTCATTGACACCCCATTAAACCCTAACGAACAACAAACATATGCTTGTTTTCGTTTCCAACCATGGCGGAGCTGGACGAGTTGGTACTCGCCTCATCTCCTGGAGACGCTGAAATAAGCTGTTCGGATTTGCGTTCTGGAGCAAAGTTGCTCCGTTACCGTTCCTGCTCTTCCCCACCCCATGACCTCACCTCTATCGGATGTCGATTCCTCGCCTCTTCTCAGCTCCAAGATTCTTCTTCTTCCACCCCTTCCCTTCTCTATTGGTCCTGGAATAAGGTCCGTCCATTCTACCCTCTCTCTCTCTCTCTCTCTCTCTCTCTCTCTCTCTCTCACACACACACACACACACACCTCCTCATTGTTTTGTTTTGCTTAGGTTTTTAAATGTCTACCAATAATCGATCTAGACTGTCCATTCGTTCCATAATACTATTGGCAAGCCACGATGCAAATATGACACTGTTTAGATGATCCCAAGATCTGATCAATGGATTGGAAAATGTACAGTCGAGATTCTGCTGAGGCACAATAGTTCCAATCATAATCTTGAGACATCTAATTGATACGCTCCACCATGAATTGCTTATGAGTCCGAAGAAGAGTTTTGGTTTGATGAGGCTAGCCATCCAATCTTTGGCTTTTAAAAATTGATGGTCAATAACAAAATGACAAAACTCTTAGGGCCTGTTTGGATGCCTGTAAGTTGGGTGAGTGGGAAGTAACTTACGGGGAAGTCAGTTACAGGTGGTGTTTGGGGGAGAAAAATCACTTGTAAGTAACTTACAACCTGTAAATCACTTGCAGGCAAATCTACCAAAAAACTGCAGGGGGGTGGGGGTGAGAAGTCACTTCCCTGTAAGTCACTTACAAGCTCAACGGTCGGATTTTTGAAAAGAGTGGAAGACGGAGAAACGCACCAATCGGGATTGAAGGCTTCGCCTTCCATCCCAAGCTCTCTCCTCCTCCCTCTCTGCAATATCTCTCCCCCTCCCTCCCTCTCTGCAATCTCTCTCCATCTCTGCAATCTCTCTCTGCAATTACCACCTTTCGTCTCCTCCTCCTAGAACAGTAGGGTTTCATCAACCCTTTTTTTCTCTTTCAAAATAGTAGTAGCTTGACGTTACTCAGTAAGGCACGCTCACTTATACGCACCTGTGCATGTGCGCATTTTTTCACACGTGTCATGGACCTCTAATCCGAACGGTCCATGTAATGCAGCATCCCATGAAACCATCAGGGATCAATTTTCACCCTGATTTAAAACTCTGGTGGGCCATATAAAAGAGAGATGAAAATCAAGGTAGGAAAATGTTTTCTTTTGTCATGGCCCACCAATGTTTTAGATCAAAGTAAAAGTTGGGTCATAGGGTTTTCATGGGTTCTTCATCATGTGGACCGTTCAGATTTTGAACTCAAGTCACGTACGATGAGTTCTCAAAAAGTTCTCAAGAGAACTCTTGTGAACTTGTGCGCGGGGGAGTATTCTACGGGAAGGGATTAAGTGCTGAATAATGGGTAAACTCTGTGGGATCCACCATGATATGTGTATTTGATCCACACTGTCCATCCATTTTAATACTTAATTTTAAATCCTGATCCTAAAAATTAGCTATATCCAAAGATCAAGGGGACCACACCACGGGAAATAGTGTGAATTGAGTGCATACGGTTGAAAATTTCTGGGGGCCCACAGAAGTTATGGATCAAGCTGATTTTTTTCCCCTGATCCAGGTGTTTGTGATCTCATGAACATGTTGGATGACAAATAAAGATCACTATGGGCACTAGAAAGGTTTCAACAGTCTAATTCAGTATTTCCACTGTTTCCTGTGGTATGGTCCACTTGAGCTTTGAATATGCTTAATTTTATGGATCGACCTCTGCATGTAGATGAAAAAAATGGATGGACCGATTGGATAAACTATATGCATTTACAGTGGGCTCAACTGAATTTACTTTGTGTAATAAAAGTAAAGCAGCAACTCAGTACCCAGTCTGATTGCATTACTGGTAACACAGTAGTGGGTGTTACCCCTGCCGTGGGCCCACCTTGATTATGTGTTATATATCCACTCCGCCCAACCATTTCTCCATCAGGGATTTTAGGCCCACCTTGTTTGTGTTGCTGAGTTTTTCACTAAGGAAGTTTATTCTCAATGTTTAAATTGAGTTATTACTCCATATTATAGATATTTTGAATTCGTGGGCCCACTTTTATAGCCCACTTGATGATTGGTTTAGCTTAATAATTATCTCAAATATTCATCTTGATGGGCTTAACAAAATAACATATTTGATCCCATGTTTTTTTATATGATTATAATATTTTAGAACAATTTTCTAATCTAAGCTCTACTTAATGTGAATATACAACTTTCTACCTGTAAGTAACTTACAGGTTATCCAAACAGAAAAACTAACTTACCTGTAAGTGACTCACAACTTACATCCAAACAAATTACCTGTAAGTAACTTTCACTTGTAAGTGACTTACAAGTAAGTCACTAACAACTTAAAAGAACTTACAAGCATCCAAACAGGCCCTTAGGGGTCGCTTGGACGCCCGTAAATGGTTTAAGTGGTAAATGATTTACAGGTGTAAACCATTTACAACCTGTCCTGTTTGGCTGTAAGCTGTAAATGATTTATAGATAAATGATTCTGTGTTTGGATACCCTGTAAATTGTTTAAGCTGAGAGCCTTTCTTTGAAAATATAGCCGTTGGGCTGTAAATGGAGAGCCTCTGAATGAAATCCCACCCTTTTGCCTGTAAATGCTGAAAATTGATTTACAGGCATCCAAACGCCCTCTTGAGGGTTAGGATCATCCAAGGGATTATGACACGTTGGGCTGGACCATAATGGGACTTACGTTCTATGCTGCAATACGGTACATTCTGCATGATGGGGGATGGGGGATCATTACCCTCATAGGCCTATCATGGAAAATTGGCCACGGCCTAGAAATTGGGATATTCGAACCATCCAATTATGGGCCCATGAATGGATCGTTTAAAAACATATGGAGGATATCATATATGCATTCTACTCCAACCAGACTGTCATATAATTCTGATGCTTTTCTTGACCATGGGAGCCTATAAATGGTGCGGTCCATCAGATGTCCTGTGTTATGCCACATGGATTTTCTGGGTTGAAGATATTTCTAGTTTGATCGGATGGAACATGCTATAATTTCTTCTGCTTTTCAAACCTCAGCTCAAAAGATATTTAAAAACCAAAGCAAAACAAAACAATGAGAAGGTGTGTGTGTGTGTGTGTGAGAGAGAGAGAGAGAGAGAGGGTGGAATGGACGGACCTTGTTCCAGGACCAGTAGAGAAGGGAAGGGGTGGAAGAAGAAGAATCTTCGAGCTGAGAAGAGGCGAGGAATCGATATCCGATAGAGGCGAGGCCATGGGGTGGGGAAGAGCAGGAACGGTAACGGAGCAGCTCTGCTCCAGAACGCAAATCCCAGCAGCTTATTCCAGCGTCTCCGGGAGATGAGGCGAGTACCAACTCGTCCAGCTCCGCCATGGCTGGAAACGAAAGCAAGGATACGTTCGCTGTTCGTTAGGGTTTAACGGGACGCGGATTGCGTCCTACGCCCGCCCGGACGGATTGCTCTGTGGGTCCCACCGTGATCTAAGTGTTGTATCCATGCCGTTAAACGCCTTTTTCAGAAAATTTTAAAATGTAGACTAAAACATGATGCAGGTCCAAGGCCCAAGTGGACCACAAAGTTTGGATTTAACTTCCACCATTAAAAGCTTCTTGGGAGCCGGAGAAGTTTCGGATGAAGCTGGTATTTGTATTTTCACTTCATCCACGTCTACATACATGACCTTATGAATAGGCTGTACGGTAAAAAAACATCACGTTGGCCTTATAAAGGATCCAACGGTGGGTGTCATTATCAATGCAGGTTGCTCTGGTGTGGTCCTCTTAAGCCTTGGACCTGCATCAAGTTTTCGTCCACATATTAAAATTATCTGAAAAAAGCATTTAACAGCGTGGATAAAACACTTAGATCACGGTGGGGCCCACAGAACCTTACCCGGACGGATTACCGTCTAGGCGAGGGTAGGACGCAATCCGCGTTCAGGTTTAACGAGGTGTCAATGGGTCAGGTTCGGACATACCAAGTTCTATCAAAGCCCGGCCCGTATTGTTCAGTATAGGCACAACCGCCCTGGGCCTGGCCCTGTGACAGGACAAAATAGAGCCCAATTTCTTTGCTAGGCCTGAGCTCGAGTTCGAACCAGAGAGAGATGGAGAGACGAACCTGCTACACTGGCCACAAAGGTAGTGTCGTCGGTCCAGTTGAAGCAGGAGAGAGAGAGGAACCTACGGCAATGACCACAAGGCCATGTGATTGGTCCGGTTGGGGGATAGATTGGAAGCGTGGAGGGAAGAGTGCAAGAGTTGGGAGGGGTCGCTGTTGGAGAGAGGAGGGAGAGAGGAAATGGGGTAGAACTATACACGAGCTAAACCGGACCGAAATTTGCCCCAACGCAGTTTACCTCATCCACACAAGGGGCCAGGCTTGACTTGTTCAACGAGCCACTCTGGTAAACACGGTCTGATTTGGTAATCAAATTAACTTGAAATTCAACAAAATTTAAGCGGATTTGAATTTTATTTTTAGGTGAGGTTGAGTATAACTCATGTAATTGGTTTGATTTTATAACCATACACAATAACTGAAATGGATAATAAATGAACAATAAAACTCTAAAGTTTATAAAAACTTATAAATTATACACACACACACACACATATAGAATGCTTAAGTGAGCACCCGTGCGCATCTTTGCACATGTGTCATGGGCACAGAATCTGAATAGTCTATATGATGTGGCACCCCTTGAAACTCTGTGAGCCCAAATTTCAGCCTGATCCAAAACTCTAGTGAGCCATAGCAAAGAGAAATGCAAATTAAGGGAACCGTTTCCCTTTATCATGGCCCACTAGAGTTTTGTACCAGGTTGAAAGTTGGGCCTACAAGGTTTCAAGGGGTGCCGCATTACGTGAACCATTCAGATTATGTGCTTATAACATGTGTGCAAAAGACACACACATATACATACTTGCATTTATACTACATTTATAATTAGATTATTTGAACCGGGTTGAACCGAGCCAAGGTTTGAACCAAACCAAATGGGTTGGCATATAGGCCAGGCTTGGCCTGATTTCGAACCAAATTAGGATTTCCAGCTTGAACAGGCCATTAAAGCCAAACCAAGCGGAGTTAAATCAAGTCAAACCGTGCGAGCAAACCAATCCAGTTTAGTTTGTGTTCAGCTCTAGAAATGGGGTCACTAGCTTAGGTGCCCCATCATGAGGTTTATATGAAATCCACCCTGACCACTAGGTCTGTCACCCATGCTATACATGAGGTGTAAAATTCAAATAACGTATACCATAGGATTTGAAAAAGTATACGAGTCAACTCTTACTCCCCAAATTGTTTCCCTTATGGTATAGCCCATTGGAATCATATATGGGCCTCATTTTTTAGTCATGTCTAAGTTTAGGTGGGGCATCTAATGGTTGGAGTGGATTTAGTATATTAGCATGGTGGGCCCTATGATAATCAAAGGTGGATGTTGTTGATGCAAAAATTTGATCAATCTTTTTTAGACCTTCAAGTATCTGTACAGGAAAAAGACAAAGGAGACTCTAGCTAGAACAGGAAACCCTCTGATGCCGAAGTCAGGCTAGGAATATGGGTCTAGTAGCATGGAGGGATTTTGGGTGAGAGATTTTGCGTACCTATCAATGTTGACAGGCCTTCTATTTATAGTGTAGAGGGGTCACTATTGGGATTAGAAATGGTCCTCAATCACAAGCACAATCTCTGCGTACATTTCCAAATGTTATGTGGGTTCTGCGGAGGCGACAAATGTTGAAGTGGTCAGCCCTAAAATCATGTGGTAGATTGTCAAGGCCGAGCTAAGCCGTGCCTTGATAGGTCGAGCTGACCTCCATGTTAGGCTTGATCTGGATTTCCAAGCTCTGTTGCTTAGTCAGTTGACCAACCCCTTGGTCTATTTGTGCCATGGCCGGAGATGGACTCATCTCCTATTCATTGCTCTAAAGAGCCATCCCTTTATCTCGTTAGATTGATTGGTTGTCTATCAGGCCTGAAGTGAGCTGATTTAGCTAGGTCCTCACTGTTCATCAAATCATCCCGGGGGAGGATCGTCCACGTCCCTTGGTCATGGTTGGGTCTAACTCTACCTTCCAATCTGGGGGCATGAAATGCGTCCTCAGGAGTCCGAGCTGACCTCATGAGTGGTCATATTATTTTTACCCATAATAGATGTCTTTCCCAGCTGTTTCCTTTTGTGTGGCCAATCCTAATTACAAGTTAGTTTGAATTTTTTAATCTAAGCCTAACTTGCCATCATACATCAAATGGTCAGAGTGGATTTAACATACACATCACTTTGGGACATCTAAAACATTAAGGTCCGGCGTCCCTCTCATTTTTTTACCAGGCCACAATGAAGTGTATGTGAAATCTACTCCAACCATTAGTCATATAATCACACTTTTAAGCGTAGGGAAAATAAAAAAATCAGGCTGACATGTTATTAAGTTGGGCCACACTAAGGAACTAAGGAACAATTGAAGAGAGACGTTCATTCTTGATTTTCATAAGGCCCATTGTATATGAAATCCACTCCAGCCATTAGATTCAACACCAAAACTTGTGCCTCCTGGCCAAAAATCAGGATTATATGGGTGGTAGACACTAAGGGCCTGTTTGGCCGGGTGGATTAAGAGGGATTAAGGGGGATTAGGAGGGATGGGATGGTAAAATCCCGGGATATGCCAAACCAGCCAAACAGACCCGGTGAACTTGTCTGGGGATATGGCAAACCCATAGATCTTAAACCAATCCACTGACAATCACCATCATTATCTTAAAATCCATCCCATGCCTCCTAACCCTGTTAAATCGTGCCTGAGGCATGTTTGGTTGGACGGATTGGAAGGGATTGGAATGATAAAATCCTAGGATATGCCGGGTGTGCCAAACAGACTCAGTGAACTTTTCCCAGGATATAGCAATCCCATGGATCTTAAACCAATCGACTGACACCACCATCGTTACCCTAAAATCCATCCCATCCCTCCTATTCCTATGGGATCCGTCCGGCCAAACAGGCCATAAGGAAACAGCTTGGAGGGTGACTATTGTCCAATGTACTATTTCTAAATGTATGGTCCACCTTATTTAGGGATGAGGCGATCCTGCGCGAAGAACCTGATAGTCAGGGTGGACTTCACCTAAACACTAAGGTGGGCCCACCTGAGCTGGGGACCTCTTTTGACGTTATAGGTTTTTTGTTTTTTCCCGACAAATTTGCCCATGCAAATGGTAATAGGACCGGCCCGGCAAGGCAGACGGGCTGCTGTACACTGTCTAAGCCCGGTCCATTTAATAAAGGATTTGAATTTTAACCCTGAGCCCGGCCAGTCCAGCCGCTAGCGAGCCAGGACCCAAACCTGACGGCCAACCCGGCCCAAATTGACAGGGTTTAAGATAGAGTACGGTGATCCTGTGGTACAGTATGGCTGCCGGTTTCCACTCCGGATTGATCTCAACTGTTCATGTTCTCATTTCTACGATCTTATCATCGTGCTTAATTGATGATCCTGACCTTTGAATCTGGGTTTGAATATGAGCCGTTAACTTTTGGTCTTCGTACAAAATCACCCATTCAAGATGTTTCTTAATGATGGCCTCGGGAGCATAGATTCCAGAACATTAACAGTTCAGATCATCATTTGAGATGCACTCGGGTGGAGGTTAAATATCCCCAGCACCGCAAAACTGTAAAAACTTTAAACAGGGCAGCCGGTTCTCTTTTGATTGACGAATTGAGGTGCATTATTGTTTAGCTCTACACTCAAAACCCAAGCCAATCCAAAACTCAGGTGGGCCACACCATAAGGAAACAGTCGATATGGGAAGCCTGCTATTAAATCTGCCAAATCGAGCGTGGGGTCCAATTTGGAGTGGGTATCCCATCAATTCCATTCATCTGACAACACTCAGCTATAATGGAAAAGTCGGAGTCCGAATCAGCCTCGGTTCTAGAATTTAAATGAAACAGAGCACCTAATGGACGGAGTGGATCTCATACAAGTTCCCCACCTAATGCACTTTCCCCCAAATGGTCTTCCGGAGAGTTTACTCTCTTCGGGAGATTTCTTTTATCAGGTTTCTAATCATCGATTGGGGGAGGAATTACTCGGAGAGCCGTCTCAACCAAAGTTCTAGATGGCCCACTATGATGTGTGTGTGAGATCTACTTAGTCCATTTGCATTAGCTCATATTAAGTACTGGGCTCAAGAATAAGGCCGAACTAAAATCAATCGGACGAGAATGAGGGAAAGTAGGGATGGGAACCTTACCTAGTTGGGCCCACCAAAGTTTTGAATTAGGCAGACGTTTGGTTTTTCTATTCAACTTGGGGGGAACCTTCTTATGAAGGAGTTGGATGACATACAAACATCACAGTGGGCCCCAAAAATATTTCAATGGTGGGTGTCCTTATCCCAATTGTTTGATATGGTGTGGCCCACTTTGAGTTTTGGATAAGCATATGGGTGCATGTCACTGTTCACACACACAAGTAATGGTGGGCCCATATAATTTTTTTTTCATGGGCTCCTTGCAGCAATTGAAGTTGGAATTTCGCATTCTCCGCTGTGCCCAAAAGGAAAATGCAAGCCAAATTTTAACTTGGGGTCATTTGGCAAGCATGGATTTGTATGCGTTTGAAATCTAAAAGTTATTTGGCAACAAGGATTCGAAAGTATTTGAAATACACAATTTTATTATGTTTTGAAATTTCTTCTTTTTAATGTGATTTGGAGTCAAATACATTTTTCTAACTCATTAAAAAAAAAGAAAAAGAAAAAGCAGCACATGTAACAAAGGCCTGACTAGGCTACTAATCCCATTCTATACATAACGCAGCTGATAATGCCAAAAATAATCAAATTAACTACATCACCAAAATTACATTAATAGAATTATTCAAATAGTCCAAACATTAGCCTCGTAACTCAATGGCTAAAAACCGTTAGTGAGTCTTGTTCATTTACAATCCAATACTTGTGGCCTACCAAGGCTTAGAATTTTACCTCTATTTTTATTTATTAAAGTATATATTTCAATAGGCTTTTTATAATTTTTTAAAAATCAAATATCACACATGTAAATAAGTTAGGAATTATATTAAAGTTAATTTCGTAATTAAATTCATATTCATATAAATATGCCATAGAATTTCAAGTATTATAATTTTTGGATTCCAGTACATTCTAATTACAAGCTGTGAAACGCAAATTAAAATTCGAAATCACCTAAATTTGTAATTTAAAATTCCTGTATATTAGGAAAGAATTTATTTTCTTTCATAATTAACTTGATTTGTAATTTGAAATTTTCTTTATATTAGGAAAGATTTTATCTCCTTTCATTTTAGGAACCCTTCCTTGTGGTAGATTGTAATCATGCTTGGACCAATAAGGTGAAGTTTCATATGATACATCCCAGGTACTGCCATAAGATATGTAGGCACATGCACCTTTCATCGTTTATACAATGGACTCACTTAGGACGGCATATGGCTGAGAAAATACTCTTTATTCTAATATTTTTATATTTTGATTCCTTAACACTTGTCCTTGGAATATGAACGGTCTCCTTAACCTTTTAATTATCAATGGATTTTTAAATATTTTGATGTAATTAAGACTCTATCAACTGTGAGCCCATCATATAAACGATTTGGGTAATTGGAAAAGGATACTTTCTAGCAAACCTCAACATGCGCTTGTACTCAGTAAACTGTTGTATTTGATTTTTAATAAAATAAAATAAAATACAAATGTTTTAAAACAAGGATTTTCAAAATGGTTTGAAAAAATCATTTTCTTTTGTCCCATATTACTAATTAAGCAAACCTAAGGGAGCATAGAGGCGTGGTCCACTTTAGCATTGGATTTACTTCATTTTTGGGCTCTGGATAGACAGTGTAGATAAACAGATACATCATGGTGGGACCCATCGGAGCTCTGGTCAGATGGCTTATTGTCCGACCAGGTTTGGATGCAGTCCGCAATGATTGGGCTCATGGGTGGTAATGGGCCAGGTTTTGATGAGGTTGGGGTCAGCTCAAGCCTGACCCATTTAGTAAACAGCCCCAAAATTTTAGCCAGAAACTGACTCACGATCTGTTTCCTTGTGGCCTGTCAAAGCCCTCTTAAAATTCATCGAGCCCAAGCTCCATACATGCATACAGACCCTAAATCAGGTCAGGACTTGTAAACTGACCTGGCAAGACAAACTCATGTTTAGGAAGGAAATTACAAGCAAAAAGAATTTCCAGCCGGGCCCACTTCCATGTGTTTATACGTTTTTTTTTAAATTTTGTTTCGGGTTTTTAAGTATACTTAGGCCAGCCAATTGATAACCCATGTGGCCTGGGCATGGTGACTAGGGTTCAACGCAGGCCCGATCCCTTTACTTAAATGAGCCATATTTTCTTCTAACCCCACCTAGCGACCCATTTAACTTGGCTGGAACCAACCGCATGAGTGGGTCAGGTCAGATGACCCACAAAACCCATTGCCACCCCTAATTGGCCTTCTCAATTACTATCTTACTATGGTACCATCTAATACAAATTTTTTTATCTTAAGACGACTTGAAACGTTGATGATTCTGACTTCTAGTGGAATCAGGAGAGGAGATTAAAGTCCACATTTGCAAGTCTCGTGCCAGTAAGGCACACATGTCCGGATTCCACGTGTGTCATCAATGTGTTCACCTTCTAATCCAGAACACTTTAGCTAGGGTGGGGAAATGGGCTGGGTGGCTGACCCTGCTCGAGTCCAGTCCGATTTGAGCCGGTTTGGCTAAGACCTGAGGCACATGGGTTGAGTACAACCCGAGCTTTAGGTCTAGCGATTGATTGGTTCAACATGAGCTTGCATCAACCCCTAGACCTATCATATAGGCTCAACCCACTAACTCGCTTAACATACTGGGTTTTTGATTGGTAGGCCTGGTCTAGTCAAGAGCCCAATTCGATCTAGGCAGGTTGGGCTGGACACACTTACTTAGCTCTTAACCCCGCTCATTTTAATTCCCTAATTGCATTGGTCGTCCCTTTTTTATCGCCTTGTATCATGCGGATATAAAGAATATAGCTATATCATTCATGGACAATACCAATATCATTCGGTGATGCTTGCTAGAGCTAGGCATGAGATGAGTAGATTCGACGTGTCTGACTCCTTTAGACCCAACTCGGCCCGAATTGAGTGGGTGAGTCGATTCGAATTGGGTAGACTTCACCCAATCCGAACACAAACTAAGTCGAGTCCGGGTCATCCATTAATTCAACTCAAATCGACCCAAAATCCAACTTGGTACTGGCTCAACTTGATCCAAAACTTAATTCGACCCGGGTTCTAGTAGTGTGTGTATGAAATATAATCTTACTTACCTGCCGCACACCCGCATCTAACCTAACCTCTCTCCCTCTCTCTTCCTCCTCCCAAACTCGAAACCACCCACCAACACTAGGTCATGCTCCTCTCTCTCTCTCTCTCTCTCTCTCTCTCTCTCTCTCTCTCTCTCTCCTTTCATGTAAAAAAAAGAAGGTCAACTCAACCCGACTTGGTGCTGACTCGACCTAACTCAGTACTTGTGATCGGGTTAGTCCAAGCCAGATCCAGACTCGAATTGGGTCAGGCATGCTTGACTTGGTACCGAGTCAGGTCGAGTTCGGGTCTGGTCTATTTCAAAACCGAGTCAGGTCAAGTCAACCCTAATTATGATCCAACTTGACTTGATGCCCAAGTCTAATGCCTAATGTTTCGGACCATACTTTAAACCTTGTATTTGATATAGAGTGGCTTAGAAATGATGCATGTTGTACTTCAACTCAAATCAAACTGTCCAAATTGAGGGCCTACCATAGACCGGTCATCATCCAAATAAATAATATTGAACATTCCTTAAACTCTGCTTAATGGGCAGTTATTTAATGAATTTGACTATTTTTAAATTCTAGCATCCATTAAATGTGAACAAATCAACCAGCTAGAAAGTCAAATCAGTGTAGTTTTCACTATGTGAGCAATCTGAATTGGAAGACATGATTTAGGCGTTGATTTTAACTTACCACTTACATGTTGGCCACGTGTACAGGTGTCTGCATATCAACCATCACACTTCACCTGATGTATCAAATTCTTTTTCTCGTAGAAATGTGGTTATCATTAGATAGTCTCCACCTCTGATGGGCCATGCCCCTTAAATCGGACGTATCTTGCAATCCGGAATGAGTTATCTGACGTAAAATATATGATTTTAGGGTAGAACGAGCTACTGAAGCCAACCAACCCTGCTATGCCGGGTTGCACAGCCCGGAATTGCGAAAAACCCCTGGATCGATGGTCGTTTCCCCGTTTCAATTTCGCTTTTACTATAAATAGTAAGTTTTAGTTTGATTATAACTCTTCATCCGTCGGGCTTTAGGAGTTGCGCCCAACGTGAAAAGAGCTTAGAATAATTAGGAGAACGGTTTGGTGAAGCCAAATAGGACACTTACTATTTTTGGCCGAAAACCTTGCGCACTAGTAGACATCACGACCGTCTATAAATAGTAAGTTTACTATTTATAGTAAGTCACGGATTCTAAGAGTTTGAGTTGTAGTTTGATTCTGATTTCTTTCCCATTGCTTGGTACCGCTATTTAAAGGGTTGTGAACTCGTTTTTATTCATCAAGTAATCAATTTCGAATTTATTAGAATTTATTTCTATTTTCTGCTTTCTTTCCTCGTGGATTTGAGAAGTCTCTGTGAGGAGTCCAGAGAAGCTCCGTGGATTCGGAGTAGTTATCCTCATCACGTTCATCCCTGCATCAATTGGTATCAAAGCGAGGATTCCCCTCGGGCCGATGGCAAACAACGAAGGTATGAATCAAAATCCTGTGGACGGTGATCTAGGGATTCGTTATCTTTCGGAAAGAATGGAAACTTTCCACCGGGAGAGTCAGTTGACCATGCAAGGGCTGCAGGCAACTCTCGACCGTCTTGCGGATGCGCTACTTCCGCCCCGAGCCCTAGGCGGTGCTCCACCACCCGTGGTGGCTCCACCACCCATGGTTGCTGTACGACACAACCTCGATTTTCGTAGAGCACTACTAATGGCAAACTGTAGGGATACACCAGATGATTCAAGTTCTAGCGACGAGGACCTTAATGAGGGTTTTGCCCGACGACTAATCCATGGAGGTGATCATCTAGATCGTGCTGAAAGAGACTATCGAGGTAAGGCTGAACTTCCTAGTTTTAACGGTTTATTACGTATAGAAGATTTTCTGGATTGGCTAGCCGAAGTAGAGAGATATTTTGATTACATGGACGTGCCAGATCATAAAAGGGTAAAATTGGTAGCGTTTAAATTAAAATCTGGTGCTTCTGCATGGTGGGAACAATTACAACTCTCACGAGCTCGCCAGAACAATGCGCCCATCTCATCATGGCCACGGATGAGACGTCTTCTTCGATCTCGATTTCTCCCCAGTGATTATGAGCAGATATTATTCGAGCAATATCAAAATTACAGGCAAGGAAATCGAACAGTCACAGATTATACTGAAGAATTCCAACGGCTGGCTACATGAAACGATCTGTCAGAATCTGAGTCACAGAAGGTGGCGCGATTTATAGGTGGGTTGCGACCGATAATTCAGGACCGAGTACCAAGTCGGGATCGTGGATGAAGCGATTCAATTGGCAAGTGGGCATAAACACAACTTGCAAGAGCTCCTGCTCGTCCATATCCTTCAACTCGACCCCCATGACGGGTCCCACGCAAAATCCAGTGCTGCCACGAGGAAAAGACCCAGTACCTCAACTTCCTATAACCGCAAGTCGTGATACGGGGAGCGATTCATCTAGGCCTCAATGTGGGAGACACACAACAGTAGGTCCGAGTAGGATTCCCAATCCTTATGGTCGAGTAAGGTCAAACACTTGTTACTTCTGTAGCCAACCAGGCCACTTATCAAACACTTGTCCTCAACGTCCCGCAGCACACTTGACTATAAACGAAGGGGGCACTGAAGATGAGGCCGTAGAGGAAGACCATCGCTTTGATGAACATGAGCAAATCACTGAAGAAATAGCAGGTGGCGATGAAATGACGGGCGAGGATCGTGGCGAATTTCTAGTTGTGAGGCGATTGCTGTATGCCCCACGAAAGGAATTACATCCACAACGACACAATATATTTCGTACTCGGTGCACCGTCAATGGAAAGGTCTGTGATGTGATCATAGACAGTGGTAGTAGCGAGAACATCGTTTCAAGAGTGATGGTGGACAAGTTGCGGCTACCAACGATGAAACATCCTTCCCCGTACTCAATTGGCTGGATAAAAAAGGTGAATGAGACCAAGGTAACTGAACAATGCACTATCTCGTTTTCAATTGGCAAAAATTATAAAGATCAAATACTTTGTGACGTGGTCGATATGGAAGCTTTTCATATGTTACTCGGTCGACCCTGGCAGTCGGACCGTGATGCGACCCATCGGAGACGAGATAATGTTTACGTATTTGTCGAGGATAGTCGAAAAATAATCCTTGCCCCTATGGCACCAGAGAACCACCCTGAAGCCTCTAAAGTGGAGGGGAGTTTCCTCTTGACCATTCGGGATTTTATGAAAGAATCCAAGGAAACCGGCGAGGTATACGCTGTAGTGGTGAAGGGCGAGGAAGAGGAACCCTCAAACATCCCTCCAAGTTTAAGACTGTTGCTAAATGAATTCAAAGAAGTCTGGCCTGAGGATTTACCTGATGGATTGCCCCCCATGTGGGACATCCAACATCACATAGACCTCGTCCCTGGGGCTAGCCTGCCCAATCGCCCTCATTATCGGATGAGTCCGAAGGAGTGTGAGATACTTCAGGGGCAAGTAGAGGAATTGATCCGTAAGGGTCTCTTGAGAGAGAGCATGAGCCTATGTGTCGTACCAGCATTATTAACGCCAAAAAAAGATGGAAGCTGGCGCATGTGTGTCGACAGCCGAGCAATCAACAAAATTACCATCAAATATCGGTTCCCAATACCACGGTTGGACGATATGCTCGATATGTTAGAAGGGGCCAAGGTGTTCTCTAAACTAGATCTAAGGAGCGGGTACCATCAGATTCGTATTCGACCCGGTGATGAGTGAAAAACGGCATTCAAGACCAAGGAAGGGTTGTATGAGTGGCTGGTCATGCCCTTCGGCCTATCGAACGCACCAAGTACTTTTATGCGTTTGATGAATCAAGTTCTAAAACCGTTCACTGGCCGATTTGTGGTAGTATATTTTGATGACATATTGATATATAGCCAGGATGAGGCGGAGCACAAGAAACATCTCAGGCAGGTGCTACAGGTCCTACAACTTAACAAGTTGTACCTCAACTTGAAGAAGTGTAGTTTTTTAACTGACAGCCTATTGTTTCTAGGATTTGTTGTAATGTCCACAGGCATTCGTGTGGACGATGAAAAGGTACGAGCTATTAGGGAATGGCCGATCCCGACAAACATTCATGAGGTGAGGAGTTTTCACGGGTTGGCGACTTTCTATCGTCGATTTGTGCGAGATTTTAGCACCATAGTCGCTCCTATAACAGATTGCATGAAAAAAGGACCGTTCCAGTGGACCGATAAAGCTGATAAGAGCTTTCATGAGATCAAACATCGTTTGTCTACAACATTGGTCTTGGTGCTTCCTAATTTCGACAAATTGTTTGAGGTTGAGTGTGACGCTTCATATGTCGGAATTGGAGGAGTATTATCACAAGAAGGCAGGCCGGTAGCCTTCTACAGCGAGAAGCTCAGCGAAGCCCGAAAGAAGTGGTCGACTTATGAGCTTGAGTTATACGCAGTTGTTCAGGCGCTGCGACATTGGCGGCATTATCTGATTCAAAGAGAGTTTGTTTTGTACACTGACCATCAAGAATTAAAGTTTATTAATAGTCAGACTAACGTGAATCGTGTGCATGCTAGATGGGTTGCGTTTTTAAAGGAATTCACGTTCGTTCTGAAGCACAAGTCAGGGCAGCAGAATAAGGTGGCTGATGCACTTAGCCGTCGTGCATCACTACTAGTAACAATGAGCAACGAGGTAGTCGGCTTCGACTGTCTTAAGGAGCTGTATGCCGAGGATGAGGACTTCAAAGATTCTTGGATGAAGTGTCAAGAAGGTCACCCTAGTGACCTTCATATACAGGACGATTTTCTCTTCAAAGGGAATCGATTGTGCATCCCCCAAAGTTCTCTGAGGGAGCAGATTATTCAGGAGCTACATGGAGGTGGCCTTGGTGGACACCTAGGGCGAGACAAGACACGAGCTCTTGTGGAAGAGTAGTATTACTGGCCGCAGTTAGTACGCGATGTGGGAAAAGCCGTACAACGTTGTCATGTTTGTTAGACCTCCAAGGGGCAATCTCAGAATACGGGCCTCTACACCCCGTTACCTGTGCCTAACGGCCCTTGGGAGGATTTATCAATGGATTTCGTACTTGGTCTCCCACGAACACAACGCGGCATGGATTTGGTGTTCGTGGTGGTAGATCGTTTCTCGAAGATGGCGCACTTTATCCCATGCAAGAAGACCCTCGATGCAACACACGTGGCGAATTTATTTTTTAGAGAGGTCGTTCAGCTACACGGGGTCCCCAAGACCATTACTTCTAATCGTGACACGAAGTTCATTAGCCACTTTTGGCGGACTTTATGGAATCGATTCGATACACAACTTCAATTTAGTAGTGCTTACTACCCACAGACTGATGGGCAGATCGAAGTTGTGAATCGCACGTTGGGAAACCTCCTTCGTTGTATTTCAGGAGAAAAATCGAAGCAGTGGGATTTGGCCTTGTCTCAAGCAGAGTTTGCATTCAACAATATGGTGAACCGCTCGACAGGGAGATCACCGTTCCAGATTATTTACGGACGAGTGCCTCGCCACACACTTGACTTGGTCCCTCTGCCCAAGTACTCAGGCACGAGCATTGCAACAGAACATATGTCAGACAAGATCATGGGCATCCATGCAGAAGTGCAGACCAAGCTACATGCTTCGAACGAGAAGTACAAGGAACAAGCGGACAAGCATCGGCGACAAAAAGTGTTCGAGGTAGGCGACCGCGTTATGGTCCATTTGCGCAAAGAGAGATTTCCGACCGGGACGTACAACAAGTTGAAAAATAAGAAGATTGGACCGGTACCAATCATCCGAAAGATCAATGACAACGCTTATGTTGTTGATCTCCCAGATGACATGACCATCTCACGGACTTTCAATGTCACGGACCTAACCGAGTATCATGAACCAGAGCATGACGAGAACTCGAGGACGAGTTCTTTTGAAGTGGAGGAGACTGATGTAGAGCAAGTCGCGGATAGTTACATGGCCAAGATGGATCAGAAAAGGCCCGGTCGACGACAGAAGTGATCCATACCATCGAACCTTAAATCGGGCGTATCTTGCAATCCGGAATGAGTTATCTGACGTAAAATATATAATTTTGGGGTAGAACGAGCTACTGAAGCCAACCAACTTGCTACGCCGGTTGCGCAGCCCGGAATTGCGAAAAACCCCTGGATCGATGGTCGTTTCCCCATTTTAATTTCGCTTTTACTATAAATAGTAAGTTTTAGTTTGATTATAACTCTTCATCCGTCGGGCTTTAGGAGTTGCGCCCAACGTGAAAAGAGCTTAGAATAATTAGGAGAACGGTTTGGTGAAGCCAAATAGGACACTTACTATTTTTGGCCGAAAACCTTGCGCACTAGTAGACATCACGACCGTCTATAAATAGTAAGTTTACTATTTATAGTAAGTCGCGGATTCTAAGAGTTTGAGTTGTAGTTTGATTCTGATTTCTTTCCCATTGCTTGGTACCCCTATTTAAAGGGTTGTGAACTCGTTTTTATTCATCAAGTAATCAATTTCAAATTTATTAGAATTTATTTCTATTTTCTGCTTTCTTTCCTCGTGGATTCGAGAAGTCTCTGTGAGGAGTCCAGAGAAGCTCCGTGGATTCGGAGTAGTTATCCTCATCACGTTCATCCCTGCGTCATCACCGAGTATCAAATTCTTTTTCTCGTGGAAATGTGGTTATCATTAGATAGTCTCCACCTTTGATGGGCCATGCCCCTATAATCATCTTAATCAAATAATCCTAATCATGGAAAAAGTAGGACTTGTGGTAAAGGAAAATGAAAGCTTAGAAAGAATCTGACCAAAAATTCCTTTGACCATCTACTTATTTCCGGTTATATGGGATAAATGATTAGAAACCCATGCATCATGTAAGCTTTGGTAGTTCCCCTCAGATGGGGTGTGTTGTACCTCTGTCGCGACTCAAGATAATCGCTACCCGCTGGGGCCCACACGCTAAAACATCAATGATCAGAACTGTCCATGTTGTGACCTCTATGGTAGACCGGCCGCTGAATGGATTATTTTGACTGTCCATTTACAAACTTGAAACAATGAAAATAAGAATTTTAATAGCTTGCGTTTATCTCTAAAATTAGAGGTTTTGTTACCCACTGAATGAGATCACAGGAAAATTGCTAATTTTTGGCAGTAATGAGAATATGGACGGTTTAAATCATCACCAGATCATTTCAGCTATGGGCCGCACACTAGATCCTGCGGAAGCAAAATGAACTCTTCAGATATAACTATAACATGAGTTCTTAGTTAGCATTAGTGATTATTATCCTTTTCGGCAATTTCCTAGTTCTTGGAAATTTCAAGATATTTTTCAGATTTAGAGGTTTTCTTATAATATCATCAGGAAAATCTTGATGAAATAAAAACTTAAACAATATTCATTAGAAACTAATAAATGATTTTAATTACACACTGTATATAATGAAATAACAAAAATTTAAGTACAAGTTGTGAAAATCCACCATAAAATTGGAAATAAAAAATAAAAAACTGTGAGGTTTTGAAAATGTTGTGATATTAACATGATCATGTAATCAAAAAATCTTACCGTTGTTCGTTGTTGTGCATGCTAGCACATGTGACTACCTACGATGCACATGTAGAGATGGTTGCATAATAAGAACCGTCCATCTTCTCAATAATAATTTGGATGGAACATGGCCCAATAATTACATAAAAAGGATACTCGACATCATTGATTTTCGAGTTGAATGTAAGCCGTTGAACCTTTTTCCTGTTCAGCAGTCCTCAATCAGCGATACAATTCTTGTGGCATCGTTGCTACGGCTCTAGTCTTTTACTGCAGCCCATCTAACTCAGCTACTAAAATATGGACAGATCCTATCACTCGTTGATGCAGAGAGGGTTGCAGACACTTTCATGGCAAAGATGGACTAGAGAAGGCCAGATCAGAGGTGGAAATGATCCGGACCGTCGGAACCTTAAAACAGTCATATCACACAAACGGTGATGAGTTTTTCGACATATGATATATGATTTTGGGCAGGAGAAGTTACTTCAGCCAACCAACCTGGATTTGTGAAATTCCATCAGATCTACAGTCAAAAGTTTCTTTTATTTTCATTTTTACTATGAATAATAAGTATTAGCTCAAGTATAACTTTGATCCTTTTAGTTTGCAGGAGTAATACCCAATATGAAAATGACTTAGAAAAAATAAGAGAATAACACGGCTAGGTCAAATTGGACTGTTACTATTTTTTAGCCAAAAATCATGAAGTCTGGTAGTAGTGGAGACAATCTATAAAATAGTAAGTTAACAATATATAGCAAGTCACGTTTTTAAGGTGTTTGAGTCTAAAACTCCGTCCTATGTTTGAGCTCATTATTTAAAGGATTGTAATTTCATTTTTAAAATTTTTATATCATCAATTAATTTATTTCATATTTATAAAAAAATATTTATACTTTTATCCCTAATGAATTTCAGATAGCTCTACAAAGAGTCCAAAGAACTCTATGGATTCTAAGTAGATGTCTCATGAGGAAGACGGTGATCGACCTCATAACATCCCTCCCAACTGTACTGGTCCATCTCTACATGTGATTCTAAATGGAGCTGAAGTGCCCTTTTAAGTGATGTATCCTAGAATTGTTGCACATTTACCTAAATTCAGACCATCTAAATGGTGAACTCCATATACATTGGAGCATGGCTTTAAAAGCATAACTAGTAGGGCTGAAAATCAGGTGGGTTGGGTCGGGTTGGTGCTCAACCCTAACTCAACCCAAGGTTCCTATACCTCAACCCTAATCCAACCCAACCCAATCCCGGGTTAAGAATTCTCAACCCAAGCCCAACCCAAGCGGGCTCGGTCGGGTTGATCGGGTTGGTCAGGTGTATACGTGCTAATATTTTCGTTATTACATTAGTTTATTATATTTCAATATAAGACTTATTTTTTGTATCTAGGATTTTATTAATTATATATGTGATTATTCGTTATAAAGAATTTCATTTTTTTTAAATTTAAAAATCAAGCTAAAATACAGGACAACTACTCCTTTAAAAGTCATGTAGCATAGCACACAATATATTTGAGAGAGAGAAGTCCAGCATATCTTGTTAGCTTGAGTCATTGGAAATGACGTGGATAAATGAGACCCAACATCACTAGTGTACCTTCGACACAATCGATCCACAATCAATTATAATTTATAAGTAAATAATATATTGATTGGGTTCGGGTTGGGTCGAGCAACCCGACCCCAACCCAAGTTTTATCGGGTTGGTGTTTGTATAGCCCAAGCTTGAGATCAGATCTAATATATCTTGCCCGAGCCCAACCCAATGTCGGGTGTTCACGGGTTGGTTGGGTTGAACCCGCACAACTTTCATCCCTAATAACTAGTGAACAATCTTAAGTGTGGCTAATGAATATTTGTGGGTTAAATGTGGACCACTAATTTTCAGTTTTTTGGCCTACTTAGTAGCTGCCAATGAAACAACTAGAATCCTTTGTTTCAGTGACATTCTTGAATCATGCGCATCCACATTAGGGTCCCACTATTTGAATGGTTAGGGTTGGCATCCATGTATGCCATGTGCAGTCATAGGAGTAGAATCATCGATCAGGAATTTATGACTCGCAAGTCTGCCTGATTTGCCTGGTCTCAACTTGGCCGAGTTAGGGGCAACTCTCTAATCTTGTCGTAATCATTTCTTATGCCTTGTTTGGTTGCCACTTGAAAAAAAAGAAGAAAAAGAGTTCATCTCATTTTGGTAAGTACAAGAAATCTTAGTTTTTATAAAGAATGAGTTATCAAAGATTGTTTTTAATCATTAATTAAAATCTCTAATAGATAGTTACCATTAACTAAAATGAGATGAACTCATTTTTATGTGGCAACCAAACATGGCCCTATTAGACCTAACTATCTACTTCTATATCAAAGTTGGCAAAAAACCATTAGGCAAAAGACATGCTCCTGGTTAATTCACTTTCAAGATTTAATAGACAATTAAAAGATTTGCTCAAAAGAAACGACAACACCCCGAAAAAAAAAAAAAAAACAAAAATCAGAACATGAAAAGTTCCAAGGAATAAATCTTTGGACCTTTGGCGATCATGATCTCTTATCTAGTGGCTCCTAGTTTGAATGTGCTATGGTACATCATTTGACTATTTTTGGGATTAAAATTGTTTGATTGATGATATTTGTATGGATAATAATAACGAAGGAAAGTGACTTGTTCAATGTTGGGGGAGAAATCAGGAGAAGCAAAAATTAGAGAAAAGGTGTGAGCTACACTCATAAAAAAGATTAGAAAACTTGTCCTTGTATATTTTTTCTACGTTGTTGCCTACTGATCAAGATTTGGGTCTATCTCATTTGTTTGATGGTGTCTTAATATGATCTAGATTATAAATGTATGGAGTGGGTGTTGCAGTCATCACGGTGGACCCTAAAACGCTTTTCTTATATCAGCTCCTGCTTGGATGGAGTGGGTGAAATTTGAGCTCTCAGCCTCGTTCTATCGATGAATATGGGTAAATCCAAGCAGTCCATTGACAAACATGCATACTTTAAAATTTTCCCAAATGCCTTTGCTCGGTGACACAGATTGTGCCTATGGGGCATCACAATGTGTTTTATTTACTCCGTCCATCCATTTTGTCACCTCATTTTAGGACATTAGTTTAAAATTGAAGCATATTCAAAGCTCAAGTGGACCACACCACAAAAAAACGATAGGGCTTATGACGCAGGGATGAACGTGATGAGGATAACTACTCCGAATCCACGGAGCTTCTCTGGACTCCTCACAGAGACTTCTCGAATCCACGAGGAAAGAAAGCAGAAAATAGAAATAAATTCTAATAAATTTGAAATTGATTACTTAATTACTAAAAACAAGTTTACAACCCTTTAAATAGGGGTAACAAGCAATGGGAAAGAAATTAGAATCAAACTATAACTCAAACTCCTAGAATCCGCGACTTACTATAAATAGTAAACTTACTATTTATAGACGGTCGTGATGTCTACTAGTGCGCAGGGTTTTCGGCCAAAAATAGTAAGTGTCCTATTTGGCTTCACCAAACCGTTCTCCTAATTATTCTAAGCTCTTTTCACGTTGGGCGCAACTCCTAAAGCCCGACGGATGAAGAGTTATAATCAAACTAAAACTTACTATTTATAGTAAAAGCGAAATTAAAATAGGGAAACGACCGTCGATCCAGGGGTTTTTCGCAATTCTGGGCTGCGCAACCCAGCATAGCCCGGTTGATTGGCTTCAGTAGCTCGTTCTACCCCAAAATCATATATTTTACGTCAGATAACTCATTCCGGATTGCAAGATACGCCCGATTTAAGGTTCGATGGTCTGGATCACTTCTGTCGTCGACCGGGCCTTTTTTGATCCATCTTGGCCATGTAACTGTCCGCAACCCGCTCTACATCAGTCTCCTCTACTTCAAAAGAACTCCTCCTCGAGTTCTTGTCATGCTCTGGTTCATGATACTCGGTCAGGTCCGCGACATTGAAAGTCTGTGAGATTGCCATATCATCTGGAAGATCAACAATATAAGCGTTATCATTGATCTTTCGGATGATTGGGACGGGTCCAATCTTCTTATTTTTCAACTTGTTGTATGTCCCGGTCAGAAATCTCTCTTTGCACAGATGGACCATAACACGGTCGCTCACCTCGAACACTTTTTGTCGCCGATGCTTGTCCGCTTGTTTCTTGTACTTCTCGTTCGAGGCATGTAGCATGGTTTACACTTCTGCATGGATGTCCATGATCTTGTCTGCCATATGTTCTGCTACAATGCTCGTGCCTGGGTGCTTGGGTAGAGGGACTAAGTCAAGTGTGTGGCGAGGCACTCGTCCGTAGATAATCTGGAACGGTGATCTCCCTGTCGAGCGGTTCACCATGTTGTTGAATGCAAACTCTGCTTGGGACAAGGACAAATCCCACTACTTCGGTTTTTCTCCTGAAATACAGCGAAAGAGGTTTCCTAATGTGCGATTCACAACTTCGATCTGCCTATCAGTCTGTGGGTGGTAAGCACTGCCGAATTGAAGTCGTGTATCGAATCGATTCCATAAAGTCCGTCAAAAGTGGCTAATGAACTTCGTGTCACGATCGGAAGTAATGGTCTTGGGGACCCCGTGTAGCCGAACGACCTCCCTAAAAAATAAATTCGCCACATGTGTTGCATCGAGGGTCTTCTTGCATGGGATAAAGTGAGCCATCTTTGAGAAACGATCTACCACCACGAACACCGAATCCATGCCGCGTTGTGTTCGTGGGATACCAAGTACGAAGTCCATTGATAAATCCTCCCAAGGACCATCAGGCACAGGTAACGGGGTGTAGAGGCCCGTATTCTGAGATTGCCCCTTAGAGGTCTGACAAACATGACAACGTTGTATGACTTTTTCCACATCGCGTACTACCTGCAGCCAGTAATACCGCTCTTCCACAAGAGCTCGCTTCTTGTCTCGCCCCAGGTGTCCATCAAGGCCACCTCCATGTAGCTCCTGAATAATCTGCTCCCTCAGAGAACTTTGGGGGATGCACAATCGATTCCCTTTGAAGAGAAAATCGTCCTGTATATGAAAGTCACTGGGGTGACCTTCTTAACACTTCATCTAAGAATCTTTGAAGTCCTCATCCTCGACATACAACTCCTTGAGACAGTCGAAGCCGACTACCTCGTTGCTCATTGTAACTAGTAGTGATGCACGACGGCTAAGTGCATCAGCCACCTTGTTCTACTGCCCTGACTTGTGCTTCAGAACGAACGTGAATTCCTGTAAAAACGCAACCCATCTAGCATGCACATGATTCACGTTAGTCTGACTATTAATACACGTTAATGCTTGATGGTCAGTGTACAAAACAAACTCTCTTTGAATAAGATAATGCCGCCAATGTCGCAGCGCCTGAACAATTGCGTACAACTCAAGCTCATAAGTCGATCACTTCTTTCGGGCTTCGCTGAGCTTCTCGCTGTAGAAGGCTACCGGCCTGCCTTCCTGTGATAATACTCCTCCAATTCTGACGTTGAAGTGTCACACTCAACCTCAAACAATTTGTCGAAATTAGGAAGCACCAAGACCGGTGTTGTAGAAAAACGATGCTTGATCTCATGAAAGCTCTTATCAGCTTTATCGGTCTACTAGAACAGTCCTTTTTTCATGCAATCTGTTATAGGCGCGACTATGGTGCTAAAATCTCACACAAATCAACGATAAAAAGTCGTCAACCCGTGAAAACTCCTCATCTCATGAATGTTTGTCGGGATCGGCCATTCTCTAATAGCTCGCACCTTTTTATCGTCCACATGAATGCCTGTGGACGTTATAACAAATCCTAGAAACAATAGGCTATCAGTTAAAAAACTACACTTCTTCAAGTTGAGGTACAACTTGTTAAGTTGTAGGACCTGTAGCACCTGCCTGAGATGTTTCCTGTGCTCCTCCTCATCCTGGCTATATATCAATATGTCATCAAAATATACTACCACAAATCGGTCAGTGAACGGTTTTAGAACTTGATTCATCAAACGCATAAAAATACTTGGTGCGTTCGATAGGCCGAAGGGCATGACCAGCCACTCATATAACCATTCCTTAGTCTTGAATGCCATTTTTCACTCATCACCGGGTCGAATACCAATTTGATGGTACCCGCTCCTTAGATCTAGTTTAGAGAATACCTTGGCCCCTTCTAACATATCGAGCATGTCGTCCAACCGTAGTATTGGGAACCGATATTTGATAGTAATTTTGTTGATTGCTCGGCTGTCGACACACATGCGCCAGCTTCCATCTTTTTTTGGCGTTAATAATACTGGTACGGCACATGGGCTCATGCCCTCTCTCAAGAGACCCTTATGGATCAATTCCTCCACTTGCCCCTGAAGTATCTCACACTCTTTCGGACTCATCCGATAATGAGGGCGATTGGGCAGGCTAGCCCCAGGGACGAGGTCTATGTAATGTTGGATGTCCCTCATGGGGGGCAATCCATCAGGTGAATCCTCAGGCCAGACTTCTTTGAATTTGTTTAACAACAGTCTTAAACTTGGAGGGATGTTTAAGGGTTCCTCTTCCTCGCTCTTCACTACTACGGCGTATACCTCGACAGTTTCCTTGGATTCCTCCATGAAATTCCGAATGTTCAAGAGGAAACTCCCCTCCACTTTAGAGGCTTCAGGGTGGTTCTCTGGTGCCATAGGGGCAAGAATTATTTTTTGACTATCCTTGACGAATACGTAGACATTATCTCGTCCCCGATAGGTCGCATCACGGTCCGACTGCCAGGGTCGACCGAGTAACATATGACAAGCTTCCATATCGACCACGTCACAAAGTATTTGATCCTTATAATTTTTACCAATTGAAAACGAGATAGTGCATTGTTCAATTACCTTGGTCTCATTCACCTTTTTTATCTAACCAATTGAGTATGGGGAAGGATGTTTCATCGTTAGTAGCCGCAACTTGTCCACCATTACTCTCGAGATGATGTTTTCGCTACTACCACTGTTTATGATCACATCACAGACCTTTCCATTGACGGTGCACCGAGTACGAAATATATTGTGTCGCTGTGGATGTAATTTCTTTCGTGGGGCATACAATAATCGCCTCACAACTAAAAATTCACCACGATCCTCGCCCGTCACTTCATCGCCACCTGTTATTTCTTCAGTGGTTTGTTCATATTCATCAAAGCGATGGTCTTCTTCTCCGGCCTTATCTTTAATGCCCCATTCGTTTATAGTCAAGTGCGCTGCGGGACGTTGAAGACAAGTGTTTGATAAGTGGCCTGGTTAGCCACAGTGGTAACAACTGTTCGACCTTGGCCGAGTATAAGGATTTGGAATCCTACTTGGACCTGCTGTTATGGGTGCTGCATGTTGAGGTCTGGATGAGCCGCTCTCCGTATCACGGTTTGCGGTTGTAGGAAGTTGAGGTACTGGATCTTTTCCTCGTAGCAGCACTGGATCCTGCGTGGGACTCGTCATGGGGGGTCGATTTGAAGGATATGGATGAGCAGGAGCTCTTGCAAGTTGTATTTCTGTCCTACCCGCCAATTGAACTGCTTCATCCACGGTCCCAACTGGGTACATCTGAACTCGGTCCTGAATTATCGGTCGCAACCCACCTATAAATCGTGCCACTTTCTGTGACTCAGATTCTGACAGATCATTTCGTGTAGCCAACCATTGAAAATTTTCAGTGTAATTTGTGACAGTTCGATTTTCTTGTCTGCAATTTTGATATTGGTGGAATAATATCTGCTCATAATCACTGGAGAGAAATTGTGATCGAAGAAGACGTCTCATCCGTGGCCATGATGAGATGGGCATCTTGTTCTGGCAGGCTCGTGAGAGTTGTAATTGTTCCCACCATGCAGAAGCACCAGATTTTAATTTAAACACTACTAATTTTACCCTTTTATGATCTGGCACGTCCATGTAATCAAAATATCTCTCTACTTCGGCTAGCCAATCGAGAAAATCTTCTATACGTAATAAACCGTTAAAACTAGGAAGTTCAGCCTTACCTCGATAGTCTCTTTCAGCACGATATAGATGATCACCTCCATGGATTGGTCGTCGAGCAAAACCCTCATTAAGGTCCTCGTCGCTAGAACTTTAATCATCTGGTGTAGCCCTACGGTTTACTACTGGTAGTGCTCTATGAAAATCGGGGTTGTGTCGTACAGCAATCATGGGTGGTGGAGCTACTATGGGTGGTGGACCACCGCCTAGGGCTCGGGGCGAAAGTAGCACATCCGTAAGACGGTCGAGAGTTGCCTGCAGCCCTTGCATGGTCAACTGACTCTCCCAGTGGAAAGCTTCCATTCTTTCCGAAAGATAATGAATCCCTGGATTACCGTCCACAGGATTTTGATTCATACCTTCGTTGTTTGTCATCGGCTCGAGGGGAATCCTCGCTTTGATACCAATTTACGCAGGGATGAACGTGATGAGGATAACTACTTCGAATCCACGGAGCTTCTCTGGACTCCTCACAGAGACTTCTCGAATCCACGAGGAAAGAAAGCAGAAAATAGAAATAAATTCTAATAAATTCGAAATTGATTACTTAATTACTAAAAATGAGTTCACAACCCTTTAAATAGAGGTAACAAGCAATGGGAAAGAAATTAGAATCAAACTATAACTCAAACTCCTAGAATCCGCGACTTACTATAAATAGTAAACTTACTATTTATAGACGATCGTGATGTCTACTAGTGCGCAAGGTTTTCGGCCAAAAATAATAAGTGTCCTATTTGGTTTCACCAAACCGTTCTCCTAATTATTCTAAGCTCTTTTCACGTTGGGCACAACTCCTAAAGCCCGACGGATGAAGAGTTATAATCAAACTAAAACTTACTATTTATAGTAAAAGCGAAATTAAAACAGAAAAACGATCGTCGATCCAGGGGTTTTTCGCAATTCTGGGCTGCGCAACCCGGCATAGCCGGGTTGGTTGGCTTTAGTAGCTCATTCTACCCCAAAATCATGTATTTTATGTCAGATAACTCATTCCAGATTGCAAGATACGCCCGATTTAAGGTTCGATGGTCTGGATCACTTCTGTCGTTGACCGGGCCTTTTCTGATCCATCTTGGCCATGTAACTGTCCGCGACCCGCTCTACATCAGCTTAAGGGCTTACCGTTGAAAAATTCTTAAAAACTACAAAAGTTTTGGATCAAGCTTATCTATTTTCCCATCATCTAGGTCTATGTGACATAATGAATAGGTTAGATGGAAACAAACATTACGGTAAGCCCTAATTTCAAAGATGGACGTCATTATCTCCACAATTTCTTGTAGCATGGTCCACTTGAGCTTCGGATATATTTCGATTTTTGGCTCACAGACTAAAATGAGTTGGTAAAACAGATACATAGCATAGATAAAGCACATACATCATGGTGGCCCCCACAAAGTCCTGCCACCATAAAGGTCGGTGGTGGTGGGTCGCCATGCAATCCACATACTTGGATAAATGATGGATATACAACTACGACTCTTCCAAAACCAATTGTATCGGCGAAATTGTCCCTTTGCTCACATTAATGTCCACCGTATGTGGGCTCCCTGCTAATTTCTTTTTTGTTTTTTTCTCATCAAACAAGTGGCATGTTCTTCTAAAAACCTTATCTACTACTCTTAGTACGAAGTTGAGAAATCTCATTGCTACTACTCAAACAAGCAAGAAACAGTATCATTGCATATTTGTCAATAGGTCAAATCAAATATGTAATTATTGCAATAATTGTTAGAAACTCAAATGATGGATATACAAGCATGATAACTTAAATGTTGTTCTTATTCCCATGAATTTAGGAACTTTTACTCCATTGTCTCATTTTACAAACCCATCATAGATGGTCTTCACCGTGAAAATTGCAAGAATCTAGTGATTCTAGCCTTCTAATCATGCAGGAAAACATCTAAGACCACATCAATACAACATAACCTTTAAAATCAAGATGATTGCAGCAAATCATGACTCAGAAACGGGCCACTAGAAATTATTATTTTTTAAAAAAAGAGAAATGATTGGCGCTTAATTACCTAAACTTGTTCTAATCATAATGCTACCGTAATCCATACGTTAGGATATTTGGGCCGTGGCCTATCGGCCAACCATGGGGGTGGGCAACTAGATCAACAGCACCGATCATCCTGTTCATGTGACCACATCTACCGTGAAAGTGAGAGGAGTTGTGAACCTTGCTCGGGTTCTACCATAACAATTACATTATCTAGTTTTGGTTAGACATTGTAGAAATGTTGTATAATCAAAAGTAGAAAGGATGGTTGTATTATTAGTGAGGATGGTGGGGAGCCCACATTGCACATGCAATTTACCCATCCATGATCAGCCCTGAGCTCTAAAATCAGGCTGATCCAAAAATCAAGTGGGCCACTCGATAGGACACAAGGGAGGAAGGGACACCTCTCATAGAAGACTTGCAGAGTCTGTCTGGGCTGTGCGATGGGATGTGTATGCTGTCCAGCCTGCCCATCAGGTGTCGAAGAGACCCCAAAAATCAGGATGATGCAAAAATTAGAAGGGTCCCACTGCTTGAGTTTAAAGTCATATTATTTCCTGTGGTGTAACCTACTTGATTTTAAAGTCACATTATTTCCTATGGTGTAACCTACTTGAATTTTGGTTCCCTAATTCTTGGGCTTGGAGCCCAGCATGAGGGCACGCACTTGATGTATGGTTTGGATGCCACTGACATCATGTTGGGCCCATTTAGCCAGACCATATATATATATATATATTTGGGTTAGCTTGTTAGTACACACCCCAATATCAGGACACTCCACTGTTTGCCACCCCCACTAGGGATTTGATATCAAGACCTCATAGTTGAAATGAGGGTTTCTTTACTCAGTCTACCACTTGAGCTATATATGGATCAATGTGTGTACTTATTATGTACTATACGCAAGTGGCTTTTGTTTGCACTACAAAACTTCTGTATAAAAATTATTTGATCTTCTCATCATGAGGCATGGTCACACATTGTGTGTTCCCGATCCACGGATCACGCTCCCGATCTACGGATCTGACGAGAATTGCAACTGTTGGTGTTTCATCAATGCAAAAGAAAAAAGAAAATTTCAAATATATAAAATGAGAGTTATATAACTCAAATTAATCCCACTAAATTGTGGTGCCTGCTGTTGTTTTGTTACAGTCCGAAAGTTAAATTGGATGACTAATCCTAAGCTCTAATTCACATACACTTACTTGTTGGAAAAGAAACATTGGATATTTTTAAATTTTGAGCATTCAATGAATGTAGGCCAATCAAAGAGTCATATAGGCACTTTAGTGTAATTTTTGTTTCATGATACATCTCAATTAGAAAAATAATTGTTGTTAGATTTACAGTTCAGATTTCACTACCAATTGTTCCTACTTATGTGGCCCACTTAATTCATTATATTATCCTATTTTTTTGGCCCATGGCCAAATGAGGGTAGGAGTGCATATATTGTTGGAGTGGTTGTCAACAAATGATGGTGGGCTCCACAACAAACAATCCCGCCATATTGTGGGAAAGTATCTAGTACAAGCAACTTGTTGTGAGCTTCCACCGTTATGTTTTGATGACATCTATTCTGACCATCAGATATGCCCTTTCTAGTTAGTCAGCCTCTTAAAAATCAGATCAATCTATGACTTAGATGGGCAATCTCATCAAGAAGTGTTGAGATGGACGCCCACCTTTGATTCTCATTGAGCTCCCACCATGTCATGTATATGCCATCCAATCCATTGATATTAAACCTCTTAACGGCCTTAAAAAAATAGGCCATATTGAGATTTGGGTGGGGCCCAACGAGAATCAAGGATGCACGTACCCTCCTAACTGTTCCTACTTGTGTAGCCTACCTGATTTTGGGGCCCATAGCCAAACAAACGAAGGTATGAATAATGGTTGGAGCAGATTTCATCAACACATGATGATGGGGCCGTTTTCATCACATTGGTGAAAACATTTGCACTTGGTAATTTTCACACGTACCACATGCTCACACATTGGTTGTACGTCCAACTAATTTACGTGTGGGGATCACTATGGTGTTTGTATGACATCTCAGCCGTCTAATAATTTAGATGGCCAAAGCGAAGATGCTATATCCAGGAATCATTCTTTGCTTTTCCATAAAAACACTTCTCAAGCATTGTGTTTATATGGAGAGGAAACATACAATTCTTCGCCATCTGAACTTTTACAATCAAACGTCCATGCATATCTCTAATGGAAAGAGAAGAGTTCTCCATGTGTATGGCATACCCTTTTTCAAGGAGTTGTCTGAGACTCAGTATGTTACTTTTCATGTTAGGCACGTAGTACACATTGGAGATATAGTTTGGAACACCATTCTTCTGAAAGATTTGGATTTTACCTTTACCTTTCACAGGCGTTTTTGATGAGTCTCCAAACGTTACATTGCCATGAACTCCTTCTGTGAGTTCCACAAAGAGTTTCTTGTCGCCGCACATGTGATTACTTGCACCCGTGTCGAGATGCCATACATCCTGCTGATCACTACCTTTCTCTTGTGCAAGGAGAAGTGTGGAGCTTTCTTGTTCATAGCCTGATGCTTTAACATAGTTGGATAGCTCGTCTTGAGTCACTGGCTTGCTCCAGCAATCAGATGCATAGTGGCCAAGCTTATCGCAATTATAGCATTGGATGTTTTTTGTACGTCCACGCATAGATCTACCTCTACCTCTACCACGGAAATTGGTATTTTTCTGCTGGTTTTGGCCATGGCTTTGTTGGTATCCGCGCCCTCTGCCTCTTGCGCGATTGTTAGCAAAACGTCCACCACGTTGTGAACTTCCACGTCCACCATTGTTATTATTCAGAGTCAATCTTGACTCTAAAGTTTGTTCCATTGGCATAGAACTGGCATTCTTTTACATTCGTTGCTCATGAACTTGCAACGATCCCATCAACTCCTCAATGAAGAGTTTCTCAATATCTTTTGATTCTTCGATCGCCACAACCACATGCTCAAACTTGGTTGTGAGGGATCGAAGTATCTTTTCAATAACTCAGACATCTTCAATCTTTTCACCATTTCTTTTCAAATTATTGATAGTTATAAGCAAACGCGAAAAATAATCAGTAATATTCTCACCTTCCTTCATGTGAGTCGCTTCGAACTCGGCTCTTAATGTTTGAAGGCGAACCCGCTTCACTCGATCTACACCCTTGAAGATGGTGCCAAGGGTATCCCATGCTTGCTTGCTTGATATTGCTTCAGCAATCTTTTCGAAGGTGGATTCATCCAACCCTTGATAGAGGAGAAACAAAGCCTTATTGTCTCTCTTCCTTTGATTTTTTAGAGCCATCTTTTCTTCATTGGTGAAGGCGGCTTCTTCTTCCATAGTGGGTTCTTCATACCCATCGGTGACGATCTCCCATAGTTCTTGTGACCCAAACAATGCTTTCATTTGGATGCACCATTTTTCATAGTTGTCCTTTAACAACTTAGGAACCTACGGCTGAATTGTGCTAGCCATCTTTTCTATTTTTTTAAAGGAATGGTTGATTTTTTTTTTTGAAAAGTGAAGGGAAATGGATGAAATAAAAAATCTGAATATTTTTTAAAACAGATTTTTTTTGGCTGAAATCTGATTTTTTGAAACCAGATTTTTTGTTGCAATCTAAATTTTTTAAATAGATATGTATTTGTTACAAACGGATTTTTTTGAAAACAGAATTTTTTGTTTGCTGCAATCGGATTTTTTTTCAAAACAGATTTTTTTCTGCAATCTGATTTTTGAAAACAGATTATTTTTTTTGCAATCTGATTTTTTTTTTTTAAATAGCATTTTTTTGCTGCAATTTAATTTTTGAAAACAGATTTTTTTTGAAAAAACAGGGAGTGCAGGACCTCCTTCTCACAACAGATTTGTCTTAGGTATTACAGACCCAAAACAGGTAGTGTAGAACCTCCTTCTTACGGCTGATTTATCTTGGGTATTGCAGACTCAAAACAGGTGGTGCAGGACCTCCTTCTCACGACAGATTTGTCTTGAGTATTGCAGACCCAAAACAGGTAGTGTAGAACCTCCTTACGGCTGATTTGTCTTAGGTATTGCAGACCCAAAACAGGTGGTGCTGGACCTCCTTATCACGGCTGATGAGGCCCAAGGATCAGTAGCTCTGATACTACTTTGTTGGGTTTATAACCCAACTTCTTCCTGATGTGCGGCTGCAACCATTGTAGAGAAAACTGAAACTTGAAGAAGAAGAGAACTTTGAAGAGAGAACTGCTGCTGTAATTCTTATTGAATAAAATTGTATTACACTGCTGTCTTTTATAGGCTTTCTTATTATGTAAAATGACTAATCTATCCCTTTCTAGATACATCGTAAGGGTAGCTAAAGAAAGAAAGAAAAATTTAGAAAATATCTACTGCATATCTTCACCAGCTAGCAAACTAAACTTAGAAGAAATCTCACGGCTAACATGCACAGCTAGCTCAAAAGATACACATACACTTTTGAATTTGCAAAAAATCCTCCACCGTATCCAACAGTTTGGCCGGCTGGATTACACGGGCCTGGGTGGGATGGAATTGCATCTGGTCTCGTGCCAATTCCACTCCCTGTTTGGGAAGAATGGAACAACTTGGAAGTAGGTTGGAATCGTATTGGGTCCGGTGCCAATTTTACTCAATGTTAACAAGTTGTGTAAGTCCCACCATGATGTATGGGCTATATCCACACCATCCACCCATTTTCCGAGATCATTTTAGGGCATGGTCCAAAAAATCAGGTAGATCTAAAGCTCAAGTGGACCCCACCATAGAAAGCAACGGGGATTGAATACTTACCATTGAAAACTTCTTTGGGGCCACATAAGTTTTGGATCTACCTCATTTTTAAGCCCATGCCATATAATGAGGTTACAAAATAAATGAACGGTTTAGATATAATGCATATGTGTTATTCTCAATAGTTTCAAATGATGGTGAGTATATCCTTTCAATGTACCACCCTATTACAAACAAAGCAGGCAATTAAGCTTATCCCACTGTAAGAGGGAACAACCCTGCCATGGGTAATAATTATGTTTTTGGAATCCCATCCCACCTAATCCTTTCCAATGTAACTGGCCAAACAGGCCCTAAGCAATCCAATATGGGCCAACTGAATGGATGGTCAGGATAAATGGACCATCTTAACAACAAACATTCCCTACCTTTTTTGAATACATGATATTAAATGGATGGACAGGATCATGCAATCTGTGTTGTTTTGGCATGGTGGCTAATCTGCGTTTACCTAAATACATGGGTAAAGGGTTGTATAACTCCCATCTTCTAATGACACAGGCCATACGTGATGCCTTTTAAGAACCATTCATTTGGTGGAGCACACTACATGAGTGGGTCACATTCCAAAAATCAAGGGGATGTGACCATTGTGTAACCATCGAATTGAACCTGGAAAAGGTATTGATGAAACAGAGAAACAGATCACATGGTCACCAACAAAATCCACGGTCAGGATCGCCATACATTGAATGCCATGATGATAATAGCATTTAGGGGTGGCAAAGGACCCAGCTGATGAACTGGGCTTTACGCAAAAAATGGGCCTAAAGTCCAGATTTGGCCCACTTCATTTAATAATCGGGCATTCATTTGCAGGCCCTTCATCAGGTGGACCACACACATATGTTGAGTGAGTTATAAACGGGCTCAGGCCGGGCCTGAAAGTACTTCAAAAATTACACTCCGACCCCACCCGGTTACTAATCAGGCCTAGATATTAGGACCAGGACCAACCCAAGAGCCTAGATTACATGACCGGACCTGACCATGTCATGATGGGACCCAAGACTCGATGGGCCTACATGGCCCACTTCCACCCTTAACATTTTTTTATATTGGATGATCCTACTTATTCCAGGAATGACCATTATTTCGGACCACTGTTGTGTCTTCTCTCTGACCGTACACTTGTATGCCACTGATCAGCCTCGGATCTTGGAGATTTTTTAGTCATCAACCTTTTAAGATCAACGGCCAGGATTCCTGAATTATACATGCTACATCTACGATGTACGTAACGGGGACAATGTTCACATTTTGATGCAACAGCACCAACCTTGCATGTTACATACAACATTTTTATTTCTGATTACATGTCTATTCGTTGAAACATCGGATCTGTCAAAAGGATGGATGAAATTATTTAGATTATGTGGAACAAAAATTGGAATAATCTATACATCAAGTGGACCACACACATGTTGAGCAAGACCATAGGCTGTATATTGATTTCAACGGTACAGCCTGCCTGATGAATGGGCCATCCTAGTTTTCATGTGGGGTGATCTTTATGATTCGGCCAAGCATTTCGACGGCTGGGATGTAATAAAAAGTGAGGTCCGTAGTTCAACATTACAGATTGTGGGTCTCTTAGCACCCACCATGGATGGACGGTTAAGGATGTCAGTGGCTCGCGTCAGCCAGATTCTGGCCGTACCTTTTCTTATTCGGACACTAGTGTTTGAGTCTGAAAAGGGCTGTCAATGGACCGGGCTGGGTTGCGGGCTTTTGGGGTGTGGGCCACTTCAAGTCGGACTTCAGCTAGATTTCTAAGCCCGGTGCCCATTTAGTATTTCAAGGGCGTTTTGGTCATAAATCAAACATAATGGGGCCCACTTAATGAAGGCTTGGCCCGTTTGTATTGACCTGTCAATATCACTTGATGAGGTTTTACTTTATGGGCCGGACGTGGACTGACCCTAGCGGGCCAAAGCCCGCCTGTTGCAACTCAGGTACAGGAATGGGGCGAGCGAATTCGGTGAGGCCCCGGCCTCACCAAACACGGTGCGGCCCTAACCGTGTGGGCCCACCTTGATGTATGTGTAGGATATCCATACCGTCCATCTGTTTTGCCAGATCATTTTAAGGCATGAGTCCAAAAAGGACACAGATAGAAATCTCAGGTGAACCACAGGACAGTAAAAATTGGTGATTGAACGTCCACCATTAAAACTTCCCATGGCCAACCGTAGTGTTTATTTGCGGACGCGGATTCGGATCCGGTGTCGGATCTCACTAGACTTCCCTTCTCGGATCTGACCCAATTAAACTCATTCCTTGGAATTCATGAATTCAATTACTCCCATTTACTGCTCCCAATCTAATAAGCATTTCTCCAACTGAATCTGGACCGTTGCTACAGGCCATACACTAAAATCTAACAAATAGATTTTCTTTTTAGCCATTTTTGGTGCCATTTTCTATATGCAATGGTTTCCCAACAGACCAATGGTTCAGATCATTAAATGATAGGGGCACTTATACAAACTGGAAACCCGAGTACACAATTCACACATCCTGGGGTCGAAAATCACTAACAGCGAAAGTTCGCTGTGGGCGTTTTCCACCAAAATCTCGTGTGCGTTTACCTAACTCTGTCATCTTCACCTAACGAATGGCAAAACAATTAAAACGACAAACTACAATCGAAGTGTATCTTTCCCGTTATAGGTTTCCTACAGTGCATCCTGACGTACTGTACTAGTATACGCGCGACTTTAGCCGTTGATTCTTGTTCGTCTTACAATAATCCAAACCGTTTATATGATGGCCCTCACTTTGTTCTGTGAATTACAATGAATAAAATCTCCTATGTTGATCATTTCAACCTTTAATAGTTTGGATCTTTAGGTTTGAATGTGGACAACCATCATAATCTTTGTATTATCTAAAGATTAAAATATTAATTCAGATAGTTATTTTGGGAATCATCCATCCAAGGCTATCCCTATATCATGAACGGTTTGGATCAATGAAAATATTAAAATCCAATGGTTAAAGTCCCGACCTATCGTGTTGTAATAAGTCCAGATATATTCTATCAAAACCTAGCTTCTAGTTTTAGCCCTTCAACGTCGGAAGAAATGCGAAATGGCCGAAGGGATGCGCATTACTCGCACGGCGTGGGTTAGCATGTAAGGCTCCGTTACTATTTTATCAACGGACCATTCCAGATCCAACCGCCAACTTTAGACACACGTGCCAAACTTGCATCCGTGTGGGAATCTGAACGTTGTTGTGTCAGGTGGGACTCACGTTGCAGATGGCCTGATGCAAGATATCGAGTTGAAATGCATTGGATGTGGACCGTTAAAAGCCAATCATGGTTTCTGCACACTTGTGGCCCACCTTATCTATTTTGCCAGCCCAGATTTTGCTCCGGGTCCATCTATACGGCAACCCACGGATCAGATGACGTGTCGTGTGCCACGTATATAGAACCGTGTATCAAATGGGAATTACCGAACCTCATGCGCCGACAATGTTTTAAAGCCTTATTGACCGTCCGTTGTTTTCGGTGATTTTTAGAACACCTGAAAGTTCGACAGGTGATTTGAAGGTGGGGTCCCACTTGAAACACGACTCAGATGTTTCACACGCTTTGGCACTAGTGTCCACGTGTATGGAGGTCCGGGGCTTGCGAACCTCGAAATTGGCACTGATACGAGGAACGGAATCCGCTACAAGACCTGTTGTGCAGGAGTGTGCAACAGTTGAGCTCTGTGGGTCCGGCTTTGGTGTTTACGAAATCTACTCCGTTCATCTGTTCAGTTACCCAATTTTAATATCTGTTATAAAAAATAAGGCTAATTCAATACTCAAATAGTCCACGTAATAGGGAAGAGTGAAAATGGAATGACAACCATATAAACCATCTGAAGGCCACCGCGTTGTTTATTTTTCATCCAACCCGTTCATCAGGTGGTCCCCACCAGGATTAAGATACATTAAAAAATCGATCTCCAAAACTCAGGCAGGCCACAAAGATTAAACTTAGAAACTCTACACGTAATTTGTGGTGCAGCCCGAATAAATTCCTATACCTCTATTATTTCTACATTTACAGATAAAATAAGATGTTAAAACTTTTGGACGGATTTGATTGTTTATATACGTTACGGTGGGCCCCACGGTGCTAGGGTGTTGCACGCGCTTTCTACTGGAGGGGCCGTAGAGGAGTCCGGTCTCTGATAAAATGGCACAAACGTAAGTAAATGAAAGAGCAGGGGCTTTTATAAAGACTACTCCCTAGATTATTATAGAACGCATGCAGCTGGCAGTAATGATGGACAGTGGTGTGCATTTGCGTGCTGCCACAACATTCACGAAAACCACCCGAAAATGGGGACTGCAAAATTACTAAAGTAGCCTAAACCGACAAAGGACTAAAGAGCGAGGAGGGGCAGAATAGGTAAAATGGCATTACCACGTTAAAAGAAGGCTTTCCTCAGCGCACAAGCGTGTGCGACAAAGCTCATGTACAGACACACGTGTGCGAGCGTGGCGCATGGTTGCGAGATCCAATCCATTCATCTGGTTGTTCCGACGTCCTAATTGTTTTTCCACAAATAAATCTGGTCAGTTCGGCACGTGGGCGCCGATATTGGAAACAGGTCGATGGGTAAGAAAACTCCAGCCAAGTTCTTCAGAGCCGTAAAATTTTCATAAAATATGTTGCCCATTTGATGGACGGATCAACCTGATTCTTGGAAAAGGATATCATTATAGCGGTTCCTTTCTGATGGATGGATTGGATCTTAGAACTATTATTACTTGATGGCAAATACGTATGTGGTGTGTACATGAGCTTTATTGCAGACCGCGTGCTTCGCAATGCTCTTAAAATAATAATAATAAAAAATACGTCATCAAATTCGAGTCTGTCTCGTGCTCCCCCAGTTACTCTCGTGTGTCCCACCTCAGTCACGGGACTCCTATTTTCTCGCGATAAATTAAAAATCTAGTCTATAATATATTGCCTGGTCCTGACGCGATCCTGGACCTGCGGGTAAGCTAGGGAGTAGAGTTTTCTGTATCACCTGTTACAGGGAGTTCCCGTAATCCAAAGCTCTGTGGGGCCCACGGAGATGTTCGTGTAAAATCTAATCCGTCCATCAGATTTTACAGCTCATGATAGGGTGGGCCAAGAGTATATTGGGCCACACCATAAGAAAGAGTGGTTAATGAACTGTCACCAATGAAACCTTCCTGAGGGCTACAGAAGTTTTGGAACGGGCCGATATTTTAGTGTTCGCTCTGTGCTTGTGGTGATCACCTCATCAACGGATTGGATGGCGCAGAAACATCACGGAATGGGCCTTTTCATCCCTACTACTGTGAGGCGTACTTGAGTCTGGGATCTGATCCCTCGCTCATATCTAAGACGAGCTGGCAAAACTGATGGACGACGGAGTAGATTTTACGCGAACACTACGGTAGGCCCTAAAGAGCTTTTGGATTACATGAACGCCCCACATTCGCAGTTAGAACATCTCGGGCCTCTGATTCAGTTATCCAGACCGTTGATCAGATGGGTGAGAACGTGATGGAAGACTCCTGAAATTCCCTGAGGGTTGGTCCAATCTAACTCTCAATCTAAAGTCTCTTAAGAGAAATATACAGTGATGAGTGATCGGATGGACAGGATCATCCAATAGAAAAGGGAAACCATTCCCCGGAAGCCGATGGCCTACTGAGTAAACTCTGTGGTGTCCATAGTGATTTATATATTTTATCCACTCTGTCCATCCATTTTAACAGATAATTTTAGTTCTAGACCCCAAAAATGAAGCATATCCAAAGCTCAAGTGGACCACATCATATGAAACAGTGTGACTTGAACGTCCACTGTTGAAAAATTATTGGGGCCACAAGTTTTGGATAAGCTTACATTTGTGTTTTCCCTTCATCCATATCCATGTAATCTTATGAATAGGTTGCATGACAAATAAACACCACTGCAGGCCTTAGAAAGGTTTCAACACGTAGAAATCATCATTCCCAATGTTTCTCGTGGTGTGGTCCACTTGAGATTTAGATATGTTTTAATTTTGTACTCACCCCTAAAATGAACTGAAAAAACGGATGGACGGCGTGGATAAATCACATACATTCATGGTAGGCCCAACATAGTTTACTCAGCACCATGAAAGCGTAATGAGTAAACTCAATCCGATTTCAACGCGATGATGCATCAGGATTCAGAACGTGAATAGCGCACTAAAGTGACAATTCATGCAAACGCACCCATTTTAAGTAATCGTGACCGTTTATCTGATGGGGCCTAATCTTGGATGGTGGATAGTATAAAAATATGCTACATCCTACATTGGAAGAACTTATTTAATGGATCAGGGTCCTAAAGATAGAAAGTAAAAGAAAAAGGTGCTGCAGCGGTCCAAAAGAAGTACCTAGTAGTATATCTTCATATAAGTGTATTCACCGTCCATTTTGTGGCCCATCAGTACTACGGTTCCAATAAAAGGCCTGTGCCACAACCTAATGTCTCTTCATGACGTTTGAATAGACGTATCAAATTTGTACGAGATAAGATGCATCAACTGCCATCCACAATCTTTGTCGGTAGTAGTCAGGGGGATGGCGATAGATATCCGTTTACTCGATTGCCCAACTTAAAACCCGTGAAAATTTTACTTGGATCCGAAAATTTTACCCGATTACCTGGTATTTTTATTCACGTGGGTCAAATGCAGATTTTTTTCTTCCGGTTATGCTTGTCTGATCATCCGATGATATTTTCAATTTATTTGATAATAATATTTTAAATTAAAATGTTAAATAATAATATTAACAATTTACTTTACATAATCCACATGGTTTATGGTTTAAATAGTCGTACCATCGAAGATGAAAACTTGTATAGAGTGGATGCATTAGGATATGGAGCATCGATGCTGCCCTAACAGGGACCTGTCTAGAAAGGGCCAGTCTTGTCATGGGCTGCGTGTGGGTCACCATGATATATGTGTTTTATCCGACCAGTTCATCCATTTTGATAGATCATACCAATGCAGGAGCCCAAAAAGGAAGCAAATCAAATGCCCGAGTAGATCACACTAAAGGTGGAAGCTACACCCACCATTGAAACCTTCCTAAGGCCCATTGTGATGTTTGTTCGCCATCCAACCTATTCATAAGGTTATGTTAACCTGGGATGAAGGGAAAACATAAATATTAACTTGGTTAAAAGCCTCTATATTTAGATGATAATCAAGATTTTTTTATAAAGTGATCTACATAATAATTATACATACTTGACTTTTGTAATATCCCATCGTTATGGTTATAAGTGAAAATATTCAATAATGTGAATAGTTTAAAGAATAAGAAAATTATAATTATAACAATTAGAAATAACTTCAACATCTTGAATTTTGCAAGTTAGGGATCCCTTAAAAATTGAAAATGGGTGAAATTTCTAAATTGTAAATCTTGTCATGAGATTTATCAGCTACCATTCACAATCCTTGTCAGTAGTCAAGGAAAGATGGCACTGGATATAGTTTTACTAGATAACCCGACTTTAAACCTATAAAAATTGAATTTAATATGAGAACTTTGCTATTTGGCTTTCTTTTTAGTTCTGTTTATTCAATTATTCAAGAGTACTTTATAAACTAATTAATAATGTTTTAAACTAAAATATTAAATAATCATATTGACAAATCAAATAGATTAAATTAACTAACATTAAAATTATTTGGCTTGTGCTACATTTATCATCTTGTAACGTTATGAATTTTCACTGTTTTGCATTATCAAAAACCTTGAAAATTTTTCATTATAAGTAGCTCATGTTGTCACTAACTGACCCTTAATACTCGAGGTAAGCCTATACACTGGTGCTACCGATAAGGAACCCTACAAATCCGATTTAATCAACTGTGGGAAGCCATCGGTTCTACCTGAGCACTTAAACATTGAGTTTAACCACATGATTTGTTCATCTAGGACCCAAATTTAGCCGACTTATCACTGACTAATTGAAACAACTGTAACTAAATAAAGATCTACCCAAAGTCAAGATATCTAGAGGATAGATCTTAATTAATAAACCAAAGTGACCCAATTATCCATTTAGCCTAAGAACTAATGACTTAGAGTAACTTTGATCGAATCACCATTTTCGCTAATTGCGAATAGGCCACGCTACAACTTAGTTAATCCAAACCCTAATCATTGCGCACAAGAAATCTTGATAATCAATTCATTCCATAAATGCCCTGATTATCCAAACAAGCTCTATACCTATCGTTAGTGGGTCATTAAACTCGAGACTATATAAAGACATTCGTCTTAGTGGGCTTGACGTCCATCGCGAGACATCGAGCTGAGGTTGCATCTCGAATTTCTCAACTTGGACCCACAAGCCAAGTGCATAAGATGTATGAATGCATTAAGTGAAAACCTAAAATTTAAATGAAACTAACTCATTGCTCTTTCGTGAGGTTGTAACTTTCAGACCATCGGTTCATGGTCAAATTTAGGGTATCGACTAAAGATATTTTTCACACATATCTGTATAGTCACGGCCTCAATTAATCATCGGTGACCGTCGATCTAAGTTAGGGCCTTCCCGGATGCCCGATCATCATATATTTGTGTCCAAACAGAGATCGCATTATTAGACACTCATTATATAACTTAGATTGATCCATATGCCTTCTGTTGGGTCCCATTAGTAGGAAACAACCTCCCTCAGGGTTAATATAATAAATAAAAAGTCATTATGGCCATTTACACTACTTCTGGTATTATAAATACTCATTCATTTCATGCCCCCCTCTCCGCGCACTAATTTTGAGCCTAGCATTAAAGGAGAAAAGAAAAAGAGGAGAAAGGAGGAGAGAGATGAAGCTTGGAAGTGTGAAGGTTTGTGTACATTCACCCTCTCATCTCCCTTTATAGCCTACCTTACCGCTCACAGATCCGTTGTGAAGTTCTCTCGGTGGCAAATGGAGGTAAGAAATACATTCTAGTATCTAATCTAGTCTTTTTGGGGTTGGTTTTCTAGTCCTTACAATAGTTTTTGTGATTGTTTAGGCTTTGTTGGATTTTCTCTATAACTTTAATCTTGGGAGTGCTTTGAGTTGGACAAATCATTGCAAATGTACGGATTATTATTCCTAGGTTGTCATTTATCAACCCTTGAGGGTCGTAGTTAACGAATTTATTGTTTGCATATAGATTGGTGCATGCTAACATGTTCACATTCCGATTCGATCGCAACATATGTTATTACTCGATTATCGATGCTCACATGTTTGATAAAATGCCTAAATGATTGAATGTGTTGTTCCATTGATGTTTATATGTTCGATAAAATGCATATATGATTCTATTGTGTTATTAATGCTCACATGTTCGATGAAATATCTATATGATTGTGTTGTTTCATTGATGATCACATGTTCAATGAAATGCTTGAGTGATTGTATTGTTAAATTTATGCTCTATATAAAATCTTATCATGATTGCTTAACGATTTATTAACTCTTAGTGATGTTTAAATTTTCTCACGATGTTGGGTCAGTCGGTAAATTGCCCAAACTGATGGGTGGTCTAAGTTAGGTCTGTCATCCTAATCTTGTTCGATTGACTCGAGTCGAACACGGACGACCGATAGTAGTTGGACTAAATGAGATGTTTGCACCCAATGTCAGTTACGTCGGGGTTCTTCCAGATAAATCAAATTAGTCCACTAGCTGACTGATCATGTATATTCAAAATGTGAGACACGACTAAATAGAATTTAGGATACCCCGTTCTTAATGAATCAATCCATTTTTAACTGTTAGTGCGATACGATACTACTAAGATTCATGAGTCGGGCATAGTGGTATGAGATATCGTGTCCGAGTTGTCGGCCTATGCTGGGGTGATGAGCCTCCCCATAATGACCAGTGAGTAGTAATGGAGGTGATAAATCATTATTCGAACGACCCTCGTCAAATTACCTGCCTGATAGTTACATACCAGAGTACCATTCAAACGACTTAGGTGTGAATGTGATTGGTTGATGAGCCATTTTCTTGTAATAATTTGGTTTTATGTGACAAGCCTACACCTCGGAACTAAGTGATCATACTCGGTTTGAATGACGACCCATACCGGATTAATCCTCATACATTTTGATGTCATGTCGTACCTTTGAAATAATTGATTTGTGATATAAATGGGTGACGCCTAAATTTGAATTAAGGGACACTGGCGAAAAGCCGCTACGTGTCGCAATAAGCCACATGATTCGGATAAGGACTAATGATATGACATCGGTATCCTAACTTCGCTAATATGTTAGATGAATGGAACTTAATAATTACTTGGCCAACATATGCATTCACCGCATTGCATTAGATATAATTTTATGATTTAGCATTGGAGTCACTTGTGAGGGAGTATTGGATTGTAAGGCATATGCATCATTACATAATCTCATTTGTGTATTTAAAAAGAGTATTTAGGAAATGCTTGATTTCTTATTCATCATTAACTGCGTTGATTGAGTTGATAACATGTATAATTTAGGACTAATGGAACCACTGAGTTAGCTACTCACTCCCACCTGGAACGATGTTTTAAAACACTAACTAGGCATTATTGTTGATGTAAGTTTTATCGAGGCATCCAGTAGGTAAGCTTGGATCGGATTGCACTTTCGTCGTGATGCCTTAAGAGCGTCGGGCGAAACTGGAAGACATGTGCTTATTTAATTTTGTTCTTATATATGTTAGAGTTCTAACTCGATGTGCTCCATATGTTGATTTTATAGTATGTTCATTGTGACTTATATAATCCCCATTTTGAATGATTACCATTATTGAAATTGTATTTTTTTTATTAGACTTATATTTCTAGATTTTTCATTATTTCTACTTCGATTTGAATCCGCTAAGTTAAATTGCATTACTTTGATTATTTTTATATTAAATGAATGTGAATCTAAATGAATACACATGCACGTTTTATTAAGTTAACACCAGAAATTTGGTATCAGAGTGTATGTACTCGGGTTCTAATTTTTGAGGTGTTACACTTCTACAACGAAGCCTCATGATCTCCATGATCTAAATAGCCATGTTGTCACCTATGAAACCTTGAGTTGCACTCGTATGAGGTGGATGCATGGGACATAGTGCATCTCTAGTTGGTAATGGATGCATGTTTAAGACTGGTTTGAGAGCATGGAATTGAAATCTAAGATTTAAAATCTTGGATTTTCAAAATGCAGGATTTCAAATTTTATGTCAAGGAGCTTGAATTTTGTCTATTTAATTTATTATTATTATTATTATTATTTATTTATTTATTTTTGTGGTGTGCTCATAGGATAATGATTGTGATGAATTTGGCCTTTCAAAATATTTTAAACAAGGCATACTTATGCAACATAAGACGTCCTATTTTTACATGAAGTGGATTATAAGACATCCCTGGCCTTAAAATAGAGTAATTCCAAACTTTTCATTGCTTATAAAAGTGGGCTAACTAATTTCATAATTAAAGCAACACTTATTCTTTTTTTAATTGTTAATTTTTTGTGGTATAAACTATATAATAATTATATATGCTTGATTTTTGTAGCATTTACATCATGGTATAAATGCATGCGAAAACATCCAACTATGTAAATAAATGTGAATACTTTAAGAAAAAAGGAGATGGTAATTATAATAGCTGAAGAAGACTCTAAAATCTCAAATTTTGCAAGTTAGGAATCTTTCTTGGAATTGAAAAGGAATAAAAATCTTAGATTTTGAACCACCCAAGAATTAAAAATCGAGATTTTAAGGATGCCAAACAATCCCATTTTTTAAAAATTTTAAAAAAAAAATCAGATTTCAATTCCCACTAGCCCAAAAGCTAAGATTTCAGTAGGGTGGGAGTGGGCTTGATAAGAGTCTTGCATGACCGAGCATATAGCCCCGAACATTAGTAAAATAGAGGAAGAAAGAAAGAAAGGAAAAGAAAAGAAAAAAATCATTTGGCCCATGCATTCCTAATCCATCCATTAATGAGGTGGGTCGCACATAATTAAATAAAAATTGAGAAAAATAAAAACCAAGGTCTATGCCTAAGATGCTTGCGTTTGAAGTTACCTGGGCTAAGCCTTGGCAAACTCGGTTGGACTAAAATGACCTAAGCCTGAAAGTTGATTGAGCCAACATGCCAGGAGCCTATCCCTTGGTCAAGTGAGCCACACGTTCCTTGAATTTTGACTCTTCATTTTCATGGGTCTAGTGCATATTTCATGGGATACCACACAAATATGTCACTGATCTGATAGGTATTAACCATTTATCAATGTCCTTTAATATCAATGGTCAAAAATATATTTTACACCAAGATAGGTCCAATCAGACAATATGATCCATCTGTTTGTTAGGAGCCATTATGGGTTGTTTATGATTCTGAAGAATCGCTTTTATTAGGCAATTGTAACCGTCCATCCATGGCACACAAAAAGGATCGATGGGTACAGAAAATATCCCTAAGGATGAATTGGATGGTCTGATCGGTGCCATTTCTGTGTCTTGGCACAAAGAATATGATCGGGACTTAATGGACGGTTCTTAGGCATTTGGATGGTCTGAGGCATTTCTCATTAAAAATTAGACCAGGAGAACCAACTATAGGCTCGGACGCGGGTTGCCTGGAGACTTGGTCCCAAGCTACATCCCTAATGACCCGACTCTGTGGGCCCCACCGTGATGCATGTGTTTTATCCATGCCATCCATCCATTTTGCCAACTCATGTTAGAGCAATGTACATTTATTTGGCAGATCGAATTTTCAAGTGGACCACACCACATGAAACGGTGGCGATTGAATGCCTACTGTTGAAAACTTTTTGGGGCCAAAGAAGTTTTGGATCAAGATGATAGTTTTTTCCCCTTCATCCAAGTCCGTGTAACCTTATGAACAGGTTGGATGGAAAATAAACGTCACGACGGACCTTAGGAAGTTTTCAACGGTGGGTGTCATTATCCCCACTGTTCGTGCAGTGTGGTCCAATTGAGCCTTGGATCTACCTCATTTTTGGGATGTTGTGCTAAAGTGATCTGAAAAAATGGATGAACGGCGTGGATAAAACACATAAATCACGGTGGACCCCATAGAGTCAGATAATCAGGGATATGGCTGATGACCGGGCCTTCAGGCAATCCGCATCCCCAAGACTCAGCCCAGGCCCTCTTGGACTTGGACCCGACCAAGACCCGGGTGATATGAAAATGGACATGTCCCAAACACGAACCACTAAAGCGAACTCGCAGGCTGCTAGTTCAATCATGCACATGGAGGATCTGACCCATTCAACGGCAGGTAAGGAATGTCTTTCCATTAGAACATCCTGCCCATTCTATCTATGGACAGACAAGATCACAGATCAGAAAAGGGTACGCATTAAAAAAAAAAAACCCTCGTGTACAACAATCACCTAGTGGATGAAACAATAACAAGAATACAAGACACACGTGTGCAACAGTTCCAATGGTTAGATGGGCCCCACATGTTGTTTTAAAGAAAATGTAGGGTTCGAAATATCGATTGATGACCCACAACATGATTCACATCTGGCAACCTTCTAGCTGGAACCGTCGGATTTCTGGGCCACGATGCATAGATGGTCTCACCTGATACCGGCCAGGATGCCGCACGCATGCTCATTGATCGGTGGGGATCCGCCGCAACATGGCTTAATTTAAAGAACCACGTAGGGATGTAGTGAGATGCCTACCGCTAGATGGACGGAACAAGTATGAGATCCGCACCGTCCATCAGGTCTGCTGCCTTACATTCACTTTGAAATCCTAAAATCAGGCTGATTCAAAACTCAGGTAGGCCACACCACTAGGAACAGTTGGGATGGGGACACACCATTAGTTGTTGTGTGCCTCACTCTAGTGTTTATATGCATCCAATCCATTCATCTGATGGCCCATATCAAGATAAGCGAGCAGACCAAAATTCAAACTATTTCAAAACTCGGGTGGACCATACCACATGAATTTAAAGTTTCAAGGCGTGATTTCCTACCATTCACTGCCATGTGGCCCAGCTGAGTATTGGGTGTTCTGGATTTTTGAGATTGATGCGGAAAATGCAGTTGCCCACGTGATGCATGATGGATGGATGGATCGCATTTACACTGAGACGCTCCCCTGATGTGCGTACGCCCAGGAGCCTCGTGTCTTCATTTAAGACGCCGATGAAGCCCGCGCGGCTTGTCCGAGTCAACTCAAACCCCATCTCGTTCAATACTGCTGAGTCACTCTTTACTGGGGCGAGTCGAGCAATTCGCCCCCAATACAGGTGAGTCGCGACATGACCAACGAGTTTATCAGAGTCACACGCCAGCTTGGCGCGTTAACGCGAGATCTAAGACGATCATGGGGTTGGCCCACCGTCAACATGATTTGGAACAAAAGTTAGGTCAGGTCCACTCATCATGCGAGTCGCACACATACAAGAAGTAGGTGGCCGAAAGTAAAATGACAAACGGTGTATATCCAACTTATACGTCTGACCCATCCTATATGTGGACCAATGTTATCTCTGTCCGAATGAATGATTATGGTGAAGTAAACTGATGAATGGCGTGGATCTTTCAGATGTGTGCAGAATTAGCGTGTATGCTGTGAATAGCTTCTTCAATCTCTCATCACCGGAGAGAGTCATGGTTTTCGAATGCATAAGCTGGGCCGATCGGGTCGGACCGGAAACAGCCAGTCTATGTGGGGTCAAATAGTTGTATACGTGTCATCCACTTCGTACATCAAGTTCTACGCACGATTCTAGGAGCTGGTGAAAAAAATCACCTAGAAACAAGACTCAGGTGGGCCACACGATAGGGAACAATGGGGATGTAATTACAGCCATAGGTTTACGCGGGGTGTTACCGTGGAGTATATATTTCATCAAACCCAACAATCAAGTCTAAATCAGCCTGATCGAAAACTCAGGTGGCCAACACCACATGAACTCAGAGGTTTTAGGATCAACGTCACATTGTTCTCCTTGGTGTGGCTCATCCAAAATTCTTACCATGCTAATCTTTCGTATATACCGTTGAAATAAGGATTTTCACTTGATGGACGGTCTGATCCACGTGGCGTATGATTAGATGGGGACCTGAGTTTTAGGCCCAATAAATAATTGGGTTGGATTACGACAACTGGGGGACAGTGATTATGACGAATATCATCATGATTATGAAATTCTCCTGAAAATCAGGGTGCGGTTTGTTGCACCGAGGATCATGAAATTTCACGATATGTGGTGCAACCAAACGCACCCTTAATTTACGATTTGCAAATCCCACGTGCCTGGGCGTGTCACAATGTGACACGTGTGTAGGACCTGACCTCTCCATCAGGTGAGATATGGTGTTCAGATCTTTCAGCATAAAAAACACGCCAGCAGAAGAAATTTAAAATCACAGATGGGCCGGATCATAAGAAAACAAACGAACGGCTAGTAAAGAATTTGAACCGTCTTAGCTGGTGTGTCCCAACTTAAGGGTGAAATTATCTGATCATTTAGACAGAAGATCTAAGCAGTATTTCCGACCTCACATAAAGCTCAGATGTCATACACGTGTTTCATATTTGCACTTTTGCCACGTGTGTAAACTTGGGAAACTAAAATACCTTACATCTTCTTATATCTATATAAGGGAGTTATTTGATACTCTGCTTGCCTGTGACACTTGATATGCAGGCATGTAGAATGGTACAGTGTCCTATTAAAACTCAATTAAGCTGACTAAACTGTGAAAGTTACTGCCGTTAAGTTAGAGTTTGAAAATTAGATTGGTCGAACAATCTCAACCGCTAATTCATGGATCCTTATTTTTTAAAATCAAGACCGTTGGATATTTTTCATTTTTAACTATCCATCATATGTCTCGCAATTTAATGGCCAGGTAGCCTTATAAATAATCTTATAAAAGTAATATTTTATTCATTATATAGTTATAATGGTATCCATAAGTTGGACGGTTTATTTTGAATTTTTTTATGCCACGTATGCAGGTTTCTCAGTAATTTCTAACTACCTGCGCATCATCCGTCACGCTCCGCCACAGTATCATAGCATTTCTACCGACATCTATGATTTAAATTTAAGAATATTTATATTTCTATTTTTCACGATATTTTCCAGATAATATCGCGAGAAAATCAATTCAGAAGATGTGGAGCCGAGAAACTGCTATTTGTCTTTAAGCTGCTCCCCCTATCGGCCTCTCTCTTTCTCTACCACGAACTTTTGCGTGGGGCCCACTAGCAGGTGGTCCACTGAAAGTTCGTGCACTACCATCCTTTTCTTCCGTCCTTGGACGGTCCTCTACATCAGAAGTAGAAGTTGCTTTTTACCGCAATGTCCTTGCAGATGGGTTTGAAATTGTGAATTTACACAAGGGCCACGAGGGTACGTTTGGAAGCTTCCTCCATTAATTGGCCGATGGACGTGTCCTACCTTCCGACCATACTTTTTCTGACCTTTTATTTTGAGGGTGTAGGGTATTCTGTGCGCGTGCGCGGGAGTCCACGTTTTTTGGACACGGTCTGCGTCCTACCTCTGCCCAGGGCTGAAAGAACCCGCCCGACCCGACATTGGGTTGGGCTTCAGCTTGTTGTATTGGGTTTAGTCTCGGGCTCGGGCTATACAAACACCAACCCGGCTAAACTTGGGTTGGGCTTGGGTTGAGGTCTCGGGTTGCCTAACCCAACCCAAACCCCATTGATATACAATTGAGTGTAGATCATTTATTTTAAATGCACATGAAATTCCAATGCCATCGGGTCTTATTAGCCCACGTTATTTCCGATAACTTAAGCTAATAAGATATGTTAGATTTCTCTCTCTAAAATAGATTGTGTGCTACACAACATGACCTTTAAATGAATAGTTGCCATATATTTTATCTTATTTATTTAGAAAAAATGAAGTTCTTTATATAAATACTTACATATATAATTAATTAAATTATAGGTACAAAAATTAAAACATATATTGAAATATAATAGACTAATATAATAACGAAAATATTAGTATTTATCCACCCGACCAATCCAACCGAGCTCGCTTGGGTTGAGAATTCCCAATCCGAGGTTGGGTTGAGTTGGGTTGGGTTAGGGTTGAGGTATAAGAACCTTGGGTTGGGCTAGGGTTGAGCACTAACCCGACCCAACTCAACCCAACCCAACCCAACTTTCAGCCCTAATTGATAGGTCTGTTAAGTGGTCAAGCTAGATGTATGGGTCCTATCCACACCGTCTATACTTTTTTTCCTATCATTTTAGGATAGAAATCTAAAACTGAGGTAATTCCAAGACAGATGTGGACTACACAATGGGTATTTAACTCTTACAGTTGAAAACTTCTTGGGGGCCACATAAGTTTTGGATAGAGCTGATATTTGTATTTTCTCTTCATCTAGGGCTATGTAATTTTATGAACAGGTTGGATGGAAAATAAACATCATGTGTTCGACCCTAGAAAAGTTTCAACGGTGAGAATCATTATCACCGCTGCTTCCTTTTTTGTGGTCCACTTGAGCGTTGGATCTGCCTAAAATTTAAGATTATATCATAAAATGATACTAAAAAATGGATGGACGGTGTGGATAAAACCTATACATCACGTTGGACACTCAAATCTCCTGCCCGTCCCCAGCTGATGATCGGATCGGAATGATTTTATATTCCAGGGTATCTAAGCAGTAGGGTCCATCTGATGAACGGCTTGGATCTTGCATAGGTTAGCCACATTCCCATGTGTAGGAAGTGTGCAAACTTGGTCGAATGGACGTAGCATTCCTATTCGAGCGTACGACGAGCATCGGATTCTCAATTTTCAGCTGGCACCAGTGGGAGCGGACTAGGTGCGGCCCCGGCCTCACGGCCTCACCCAAGACGGTGCGCCATTACCGTGGGGCCCACTTTGATGTAAGTATTCTATATCCACGCCGTCCATACGTTTTTCTAAATCATTTTAGGGGATCATCCCAAAAATGAAATAGATCCAAATCTCAGGTGGACCATGCCATAGGAAACAGTGGACACTGACCATTAAAAACTTATCGTGGGCTACAAAAGTTTTTGATCAAGCTGATATTTGGGTTTTCCCTTCATCCAGGTTTTTGTGGCCTTACCAACAGGTTGGATGGAAAATAAACATCCCCGAAACATTACATTGGACCCTAGGAAGTTTTTAATGGTGGGGCATTCAATCACCACTGTTTCTCATAGGATGGTCCACCTGAGATTTGGATATGCTTCAATTTTTTTGGAATCATACCCTAAAATGGTCTGGAAAAGGGGATGGATGGCGTGGATGTAGAATACATACATCAAGGTGGGCCCCACGGTAAGGGCCGCACCGTCTTTGGTGGGGCCAAGGCCGCACCTAATCCACTCCCGGTACTGGTGGGGTCCATGGTTCAGTGGACCGCTGACATGATGTCTTTCAACTGGATGTACCGAGCCTTAAAAATCTCCCAGATTGAAAATCAACCAATGGTATGGATTTTTTAGGGGCATGGCACGTCCAATGTAGGCCGTCATATCAATAGCCTCGATCATTGAACTACTGGGCCCCACCTGTAGAAACTGAAAACCTGAGGGCACTCGTACGTTCAATGTTGAATTAGGTTGATCAGCTCATCAGGTGGGCCACACATCTACCTAGTTGCAATTTTACGGGTGAAAGTAATTTAACTTCTACGCAGTCTTATGCACCCCAAATCTGTCACGTGTGGTACATCCTAGCCGCATAAAAGGTCAACCCCTTCTGGCGTGAAGATGAGACGGATCCACTTCACTCATCTGGTGGGCCATGCCTGTGTGTTGGGTCAGGTAGGTGGATGTAAATTGATTTCAATCACATTGATCACATGATATGTAGATTGTCTTAATTTTCACTTGCCCTGATTTACCCTGACATGATGTAATGAGATTTAATTGAGACATGTGCCATTATAACATATGGTTTTCATGGATTTATCCTAACATGACATCGGGTAAATATAGGTGGTGGTGGGCTACCGAGGGTCACCACATAACCTACGTATGACTTAGAGCATGTTTGATTTTTCAAATTCACTGTAAATGCACGGTAAATAAAACTTGCTTATTACAATTTCACCCTATTTGAAAATAGGTAGGTGATTGGGTCTAAAAGGATTAGGGAAATTTGTGGGCACCATGATGTAAATGACATATTCGTGTTGTCCATTTGCTTTACTATGAAATTTTGAAGTATGAGCCGAAAAATGAAGCATGGTTCCAAGAAGTTTTTAACGATGGGTGTTTGATTCATTTTTTCCTGTAGTGTGGTCCACTTGAACTTTAAATTTGTTTAATTTTTTAGCTCATGCCCTAAATTCAGTTGAAATAACGGATGGACGATATAGATATTCCACATACATCATAATGGACCTCACAAATACCTGGCAGCATCCTCAATTTTAATGTTGAGAAAAGTAAGAGTCAAGTCAATCCTACAAAACAATGCCATAATTATACATGGAAATAAATTATTACCTATCTACAATGCAATTACGTTTACTTTAGAAAATCAAACAAGCCACTAATGTAGATTGGGATCTTACGGGGTTAATTTTCTTTTACACTATTTTATTTATGATTATATATGGCTTGAATAAAATAATATTCCAATATAATATTGAGCCTGGATAAAGAATACAAAGGTGATATTATTTATACTTTTTTTTAAAAAAAATCATATATAAGTTAAATATGAATTTTGGTCAAAGAAGTTAGGTATTTAGATAAGTAGATATTCAACAATATCTATAGATAAGTTAAATCTCTAATAAAAAATAAAATTATAATTTCAATTGTGTAATTAGCTAATATTTAGCTGACATAATTATTGAATATTTAGTTAACAAATCCTAAAGCATTTAAAAGAAAAAACTTAGGGTCATTTGGATACTACGTAATAAGTCACTTTTTCTACTTACAACAGTAGGTAAGTAACTTATTTCAAATATGTAAGTTGGGCTTATAATTAGTTATAAGTAACTTTTTTTACTTAAAATTACTTAATCACTTTAATTAATTTCTTTTCTACTTTTCTACTTTTCTGAAGTTGCGGAAGAGAAGCATAGCAACGATGAAAGAGAAAAGAATCTAATAAATATATATTAACAAGTAGAAATTAATATAAGTTACTTGAGGTGTAAGTAACTTATCTTGAGTAACTTATGATCCAAATGCCCTCTTAATGACTTTGATGAAAGATAGATTTAGTTAACGACAATGGTGTTATATCAATGTTATCATTCAAGTCAATTTTAGAATTTAATATTTTAGTTAACAATATCACTAATTGAGGAAATTATGAATTTCTTGAGTCATATAAGTTAGGTAATTGGATAAATGTAAATCCATTGCCAGCCCTAATGTCAACCTAAGATGGCCACCTTACTTTTCTATCTTCATAAGATCTCATATTGAAATAATATTTTTAAAACGACTTTGATTTAGAAATCAAGTTTGTTGTTGATTGTGTAAAAAATAATTGTGAAATTAAAGTTTTATTTAAAAAAAATTATGAAAAAAAAACATGGATTTTAATTTTCTTCAAAACTAATGTCAATTTACAAAGTTGCCAGATACAGGTCCTTTGTCAAGGAAAACTAGGCGCCAAACCAAACAATAAAATTATTATTGGATTCCACGGGTTTCCATTACCTAATGATTTTGTATCGAGTTTCCATGTTTGGCTTTTGAATTTTCTCTATACAAATCGTGGTTTGAGTAAGTACGGCCTGACGTGTTTGTCTGGGCTCATGTTGGCCCAAAGTAGGCTGACACAGGGGTCATGTGGGTAGCATTGATAGTGAATGGTTACAAGATAGCATACACCAATTTCAAACGTTGATGCAATGAGACAAATGTCTCTTTTGGGGGAAATATCTACAATTTCTAGGGCTATTCAGGAGCTTAAAAATCTTGGAAAAGGAATTAATTATTATGAAAATTTACTTTTTAAAGTATATATAAAAATCCATTTCATTTTGGAAGTTTACCATGGAAAACTTGAAAAGTGGTTATTTATTTATTTATAATCATGTTAAAATGTCAATTTTACAATGACGAGAGATGCATCACGCTATTCTACTATTGACTCTTTAATATTTTCCTTAAAAACAACACTCCAAACTTAAAAAATAAAAATAAATTATCATTGGATTCCACTAATTTTCATTTCTTGAGAAATTTAAAAGGGTTTTCACTGTCCACATTTTGGATTCCCTAGTCAAATAAATCAAAGGAAGAGCTTGAAAATGGAAATCGATTTCAAAGGTTACTTTTTCCTTCAAACATGAAAAGTGAACTTTTTTAGAATTTATTACATCACTGTACATCGCCTTTGCAGCACCTGTACATTACACACAGGAAAACTTAAAAGCCTGTTTCGATCAATGGAATCCAAGGAAAAAAGAAAAGAAAAGATAATAATAATTTGATAATAATCTAGCACTTTAGAATATTGATTCCATTTTTTAGGGTTTTTGTAGATAGTGAGCAAAAATATCATACCTACTAAACTGTCATCCATATCTTGTGTTAGAAAATCTTATATTTATATATATAATGCTAATGATTGCATTGTGAAGTCTGTTTATTTTTATTTTTTATTTCTTTTCCACCTAAACAATACAAAAGTAATTACATTAATGTCTGTCTGTTTCACCAATTACTTTAGTAATATAAAAGATTTTACTATTGTTAAAGCAGACACAGAAATTGTTGGTCAAATACATATACGTATTTAGAAGATAACTAAGCTTAGCACTTTTTCATGCCATTATGGAAAAATGTCGAATACAAACAATGATGGCAATGTCTTTTTCATGATGATTTAATATTAGTGAAAAAATATTATCATTATAATTTTACCATTCATGAACCAAATACGGGATGGTCAAATGCAAATATTGTTATCAAACATGTAAAGTAATTCATAATTATTGCACATTTTCTCTAGGGTGTGTTTGTTTTTTCTAGTTTCGTTTTTCAATTACAACAATAAAACAATAAATGATTGTAAATGAGTTATGATTACTTCTATAATTGTATGGTGATATTATTTAAATATGATGTTGTACGAAGCCGCCCCATGATAGGTACGAAAGTAACCTTAGAATGAATTAAACACGCAATAAAAAAATAAAAAATTTGAACAATCATATAGAACACAGAGATTTTATGTGGAAAAACCCTTGCAAAAAAAAAAAAAAAAACTATGACACTAAGCGACAAACAATCTACTATGATAAAAAGTTACAAGAGACTAAATCAACTTATAGATCCGAAAACCCTAATTTTTTCCCTTCAAATCCTTTGGCTCTTAAGCTCTCACGTTTTTACTTTAACGCTAACTCTAATCCCGCATTAACATGAAATATATAACCCATATATAAAATTAGAAACAAAACAATACACTTATGTTGAAGTTGTGCAAACCACCTATTAAATCATCGATCGATTGACTCCAATTGACGACCTCCAATCGATCGACACTCCCTGTTCAATCGAATCAAACATGCCCAAAAGTGTATAAAGAGCAAACTAATTAATTTGAGATTTTCTGATCGATTGATTAAAAAAATCCTGTATTTGTATCAGATTGAAGGCACTCAATCAACAATTTGCACCATAGCTTTAAACTTGCATCTCCATTATTCCAAACTGCACACTCTGTTTTCATTCATCATTCATTAAGCTTAGAGAAGTCGAGTAAAACTTGAACTTCTCTACATGAATCACTTTCGTAAACATATTTGTCGAATTTTCACTGGTTTAAATTTTCTCAAGAGTAACATCGCCTTCCTCTAGTATTTGCTGGATAAAGTGATGACAAATATCAATGTGTTTAGTTTGGGAATGGTTCACTGATGGATTCCTCCTGACGGGTAATACCACCACTTTTTCATATACCTCTTCCTGCGACTCAGCTTCTTTAGGGATTTCACCTCTATCTGTTTTAATATCAACAACCAATTTTTCAGTTTCCTTGTATTCATCCTTCCAATACAAGGAGTCTTTATCGAATTTAAAGTCACAACTAAAAATGATTTTTCATAAAACCTGTTCGTACAATTTATACTCTTTCACGCCATCACCATAGCTGACAAAAGTTTACTTTTTCGCTATTTGGTTGAACTTATGTATCTCAACTTACAGTACATGAGAGTAAGCATCATAACTAATATCTGCAGCCCCGAGTAATCAACTTATTAACCATTCCATATTTTCTCTGAAATTTTATAATCAATCGGTATATACGAAGATCGATTCACTAAATAGCAAGTCGTATTAACGGCATCAACCCATAACTCATTGCTTAACTCAGTATTACTTAGCATACTTTGGGCTCTTTTCAAAAGGATTTGATTTATATCTTAGTCACACTATTCTGCTATAGTGTATGCTTTACTATATTATGCCTCATGATCCCCTTATTCTTACAATTTCTTTAAAAGTAATCTATCCACCATTATTGATCCTTAAAACTTTCAGTTTCCGCCCTGACTGTTTTTCAACCATAACATTTTACAATGTGAAAGTGACAAATACATTAAATTTATGTTTTAAGGAAATAAACCCAAACTTTTCTAAAAAGTTGTCAATGAATGTGACAAAGAATGACGAACCTCCTCCAGAAACAATGAGCGACGACCCTGCACATCAAAGATAGTATAAGATGTGCGTGTAGGAAGAGTATTAAGTCATACTATGCAGGGTTTTGGGCCCAAGGTAGGTGAAAAAAGAAAAATCAAAAATAGTACAATACATGCATGTATGCTAATGTTTTTGATGTTCAGGGTATGTGCAGAGTGGAATACGAATTGATTTAAGATGTAAGAGGGAAAGTGAGAAATTAATATTAAAAAAAACCATTTTCAATCAAAAGGGATGCCCGAATGTCCCAAATTCTGACCATACTCATTGACTTCAATGTTTCTCTAGCTTTGACTTTGACGGGAGATAGTGACTTGGCATGGATGAGTGCTTTAGAGAGGGTAGAGGGTTTGGCACGTACTACTTTAGGAGTAGGGAGAGTATATTATCATCATAATGGATTTTGGCGTAGCCTCCCTTCTATGATAGAACTCCTTGACTAGCCCGCTCTTCTCATTTATATTCTCCTTGTCTCTTTGTCATTCTTCGTCTCGCTTTGTCTCCATCTCCGTCTCTCCCCCTATCCTTATGTCCTTCCTCTTATGGTCACGATCAGCTGCTTAAATAGGTAAGGGAGTTCCTCGAACAGTGATATGTAAGTTTTAGAAACAGGGTTGGACCACGCTGAACTTAAGCCACACCATGAAATACGGTAGGCTTTGGCGAAACAGAAGGTTTGGATTAGGCCATGCGGTTGCCAAATATGAAAACCGGCCACCATATACTGGTTTTGTGCAAATCCGGTCATTGGCATACAGGTTCACAAGGTTATTTCACTTTTTTGTTTTTTGAAATAGTATCTTTATTATGTGGGTGCACCTAAGACCCTACTTTATTTGGTTTGCCACCTATACACTCCCGTGAGAATCAATTTGACATAATGGTTGTTTTCAAGGCATGCCTTATAATGTATAAGGTGCCCTTATATCGTACAGGTGCTTTAACTGAAGTTGATTTGACCTAATGGTTTGCCACTTGTACGCTTGTGTGACAGTCGATTTGACTTGATGGTTTGCCACCTGTACACTTCTATGATAGTTGATTTGACCTAATGGTTTGCTACCTGTACACTCCTGTGACAGTCGATTTACCACCCATACTTAATTGAAGTCTACAAATGAGATTTGATCCCACTTTTTTTATCCATCCACTTAGGGCCTGTTTGATTTTTAGATGCAAGTGTAAATACCTGGTAAATGGCTAATTATGATACTTTCACCCGTTTGGAAATTTTTGGTAATTCCTGCTTTAGAAACCCGTTCAAAAGTGTTAGTTAAAATTTTTAGACCTCATGGTAATGTATATGACATATCTGTTCTGTCCATCCATTTTACCACAACATTTTGAGATATGAGCCAAAAAATAAGGTAAATCCAATTCTCAACCGGCCCACACCAAAAGAAACAGTAGCCCTTAGAATTTTTAACGGTAAGTGATTGATTTACCTTTTTGTGGCGTGGTCCACTAGAGCTTTGGATATGCGTCAATTTTTTGCTCATGCCAAAAATTCAACTGGCATAATGGATTTACGGTATGGATAAGCGAAATGCATCACAGTGGGACTCAGATATTTTGTAATGTTCCTAGTTTTTGTGTCAAAAAAGTAGGCAGCCAAATCAAATATCGGTGAAAATGTTAGAAATGCACATGAAAATAATTATTACCCCCTTTGCAGGTATTTACCCCTGTACTGGAAAATCTCACAAGCCCTTATACACCCCCACCTGCACCACATGGGCACGTGATCCCTTGTCTCAATGTAGAAGCAAAACCCATCAACCACTAAGCTATGGAGTTGGACCCAAGATTTGATCTAGCTTAACGTGAGGCGTATAGAGTGTTTATCATCCAACCTGTTTTTAAGATCACACTGACATGCACGAAGGGTATATACAAATATCAGCTTAATCCAAAATTTCTGTGGACCCAAAGAAGGTTTCAACATTAGCGTTTCAATTCCCACCATTTATAGTATGGTCCACTTGAGCCTTAAATCTCCTGGATAAGTGGCCCCCACAGCGAGTAGGAAGCAACAACAGTGCCGTTGCCTTAATTATATAGGTAAATAATCATTACTTATTTAAAATGAAATACTCTGGTAAATGAAAAATAAAAAATAAAAATCCCTCGAATTACCGTGGTAATTACTGAAACAAATGAGAGGAAGGAAAACATTTTATAGTTTCCCTCAATTTCTACGGTTTTCCACGTATCCAAAGGAGTAGCTGGACAAGAAATCATAGACGACTGACTCGCCACCTTTGACGTGAAAAGTTAGATAAAAGTAATAATTGCTTTTTGCGTACTGTGGCTGAAAACGTACCTCTACCTTCAACAGTAGTACTGACGCCAGCAGCTCATCACTTCTCCAAATATCCATCCTTACAAGTTAAATGGTGGGCCGGGCCTGGGCTTAGAAAATCGTAGACACTGACTAAGCCCAGACTCATGTCAATATGGCACACGTGCAAAGTCCAAGCCGTCCATTAGATGACCCCACCACGTAATTACCCTGCCCAAAGAATAAGGCCAGTCTAGTCAGCAAACGAATAGATGGTTCAAAAATAAGTTTGTCAATGGTCGACATTCAACATACACGTGCACACCCCATGAATTGATTAGCCGGATTCTCGGGCCGGGAGATCTAAATGTTAGGCCCACCAAATAGAGACACTGTGATGACGACACGTGCACTTGTTCAAGACCATAAGCTAAGAACAAGCACAAGCCCAACTTGGCCCATAAATCAATGAATCGGGCCCTGATAGTTTTAAGCCCAACCAAAGACATTGCATGATTTCTTTGTGTTTGGTCCGTGGAATTGAATGGTATTGAATTATATTAGATGGGACTAACATCATTATTGCACCGCGATTACATGTATGGAAATACCATGGTATTGTAGCCTCCAATTCTATGTTTGGGATATAAATTTTACTAAGTGAAAATATGCTATTAAGCAAAATCATGTTTGGTGGACCATGGAATTGTAATCGATGGACCAAATTCAAAATAGATATCGTTCACTTGTACACATATATAACTTTATGCCACGTGTAAATGGTGTATATGGATAGATGACATGGATAAACACATGCATCAATGTGAGACCCACATGTATACTGGATTTCAAAATCCATGAAAATCCTGCATAGAACTGGATGCAATTCCATCCTACCTAATCCTAACCTTTCTCATCCTCTCCAAATGATGGATGGAATTGCATGGGACCAAATACAATTCTATCCCACCTAATGTCATCTAATGCCTAATTTTGAAATCAAGTAAATTTGTAGGCCCCCACATTGATGCAAGTATTTTATCCATGCTATGTATCCACATGTGCCCTTTATAAGTGACAATCCAGTTGCATTTACATACCATCTATTATAATTACATTTTGACGGTCCATTAAACAAAAGTTTCACTTAATACAATGTTTGTTTCCAAATAAAGAGTTTGATCCCAACCACCAAATATTTTTCATTCTTGACTGTCCAATAAACATCCACGGTCTGATAGTCAAATAACAGGAATAAGCTTAATTTTCTATATATTAATGTAAGATACGCAATTTCCATGCAATATCTAATAGCCTGCGCATCATCCATCACCCTCAGCTAGACTAGCCAAGTTTTCCTCTTTAATCTTTTTTATCCCATCACCAGGGGCGGAATATGTGACAGTGTGGCTTTGTTGTAGGGCCCAACTTGATGCATATATTTTATATCCACATTATTCGTCCGTTTTTTCCATACCATTTTAGGCATCAGCTAAAAAATTAAGCAGATCCAAATCTCTCAAACCATACTAAAAGAGTCAATGGTGATTAAGCGCCACACCATTAAAAACTTCTCAGGACCTGGTAATGTTTCTGTGATGGTTTTTTTTTTTTTTGGTTCCATCCAAACTGTTGATAAGGTCACATAAAAGGAAAAAGAAATCAAATATCAACTTGATTCAAAAATTTCATGGCCCATAAGAAGTAACGGTCAATCACCACTGTTTTTTATGGTATGTTCTGGGAAAGTTATGGATGTTGTGGATATAGAATATATACATTAAAGTGGGCCATGGCCGTACAATCTTTGTTAAGGCCTTAGCTGCACCTAATCCTCTCCCCATTACTTAACTAAAGAGAATTGCATTAGAGTTGTACACAAGTTGAGTTAGCTCGGCCAGCTCGCTCGCCTTGATTCAGAAAAGTTCCACATGCTTCGACTCGAAATTGAAATTGGACTGAGTTGAGCTGGTTTTTAGAGTTCGAACATATTTCAAGTCGAATTCGAGCTTGCCCGAGCTCAACTTTACTCGGCTTGAACCTCAACTCAAATTGACTCTAACCAAATCAGCTGAGTGACTCAATTATAATTTTCTTGATGCTGCTCACCAAGTGTTCTATGAAATGACTCAACGAAATATTATGCAGATGCATACATTTTCCATAGAATAAGCTGGTGGTGAGGAAGTAATGGATATGAAACAAATTACTATATATATATATATATATATATATATAGGGAAAAGGTTTTATGTGCTCGACCTCACGATAAGCTCCCGTGAGGTCGAGCTGTGTGGGCCTTACCATGATGCGTGTCGACCATCAACACCGTGCATTTGATGGATCCCCTTTAAATTATGGGATATCCCAAAAATCAGCTGTATACGGAGCTCAGGTGGGCTATACCATCTAAAATCTTGTGAAGACACCGTTAAAACATATAAAATGACTTGGTGGGGCCCACCTGAAATTTGCATGCGTCTGAAACTTGGTCTGAACCCTCATCCAAGTGGGACACACATATTGGATGGGTTGGATTTGCAAACCACATCTCGGTGGGCCCAAAAAATGGTTATGAATGTTTTAATGGTGCATGGCCCCTCTCCACTTTTGTATGTGGTGTGGCCCACACAAGTCATGGATTGACTTGATTTTTGAGACCTAGGCCCACGATGGAATGGTGCATCTGACTGATGGGGTAGATGTTCGAAACGCATCACGGTGGGGCCCACACAGCTCGACCTCATGGGACAGAGGTCGAGCCCATAGTACCTTTATATATATATATATATATATATATATATATATATATATATATATATATATATATATAGGAAAAGGTTCTATGAGGTCGAGTTGTGTGGGCCCCACCATGGTGTATGTCGAACATCAATACCGTGCATTTGATAGGTCTCCTTTAAATTATAAGATATCCTAAAAATCAGCCTTATACGGAACTCGGGTGGGCCATACCATCTAAAATCATGTGAAGACATGCCTAAAACATATAAAGGCACTTGGTGAGGCTCACTTGAAATTTGGATGCGTCTGAAACTTAGTTTGACCCCTCATCCAAGTGGGACACACATAATGGATGGGCTGAATTTGTGAACCACATCTCAGTGAGCCCAACAAATGATTATGAATGTTTTAACAGAGGGAAACCACAAATTGGCTTGATTTTTAAGCCCTAGGCCCACCATGTAACGGTGGATATGACTGATGGAGTAAATGTTTGACACGCATCACGATGTGCCCATACAACTCGACCTCATGGGGGGAGTTTCCATGACCTCGATGCATAGAACCTATATATATATATATCTCGCAGCCATATCTTTTTTTTTTTTTTTTGCTCACGGAGTGTTTGATGAAATATTGGTAGAGTGCTGTCACTCTTTTACCTTATATAGGAAATTGAGGAAACCTCATGTGTGTACGAGAAAATGTCTCACAAGCACAAACTGACCGGAGATGTTGATAAATTTGGGCCGGGTAGGCCAGTCAAGCTCAAGGACTGAGCCGTGCCAAGTTCTAGCATAGGTTTAGCTACCGGCGGAGCTGAGTCCAGCTATATGGACTTGTGTACAGCTATGAATTGCACAACGAGTAAACTCCATGGGCTCACCGAGATACATGTCTTATCTATGCCGCCTATCCATTTTACTTGCAAGCAAATACAAAACTCAAGTGGACCGTACCACACAAAAACGGTGTAAACTGAATTCCTACCTTCGAAAACTTCTTAAGATCCACGAAAGTTTTGAATAAGTTGATATTTGCGTTTATCTTCATCCATGTCTACGAGCTCATGAACAGGTTGGATAACTAAAAAATTTACTGTGGTAGGGATACGGGGTGGATGAGCTTGAAAAACGGACGGACGGCGTGGATGAAACACGTACATCCACGGGCCTAGTTTACTCAATTACGCGATCCACTTCCTCACATACCTTATTCTTCTCTCTCCACGTGCACGTGCCAGGAAACGAGAAAATAACGATATTTAACCTCGTATTCTCAAAATATCGCGATAAATTGGAAGGGGAGGGAGAGACGGGGGAGGAGCTGTCAAGTCACTGTTATCTTTTATTATTTCTCAGTATTTAACGTCAAATCACATCATTTCACAACCCCTACACTCTCTCCCTCTGACTTTCTTCTTCTCCTCTCTCTCTCTTGCATTCGATTGGATTGGTTTTATACAAACATCCATGTGGGTTTTCTGAGAAGAATCTACCGAAGAAGCTCCATGCAACCCTTTTCACTCCATTAAAATTTTTTTCTTCTTCTTCTTTTCCTCTCTTGCAGAGGGATTTTTCTTCTTGGGACCAGCTACAACGAAAAACAAGAAAAAAAGAAGAGAAAATGAAGGAGGAATTCCTCAAGATCCAGGTTTCTCTCTCTCTCTCTATAACTGTCTTTCTGTATTCAGAGACTTTTGAAATCTATCTTTCTTCTTGTATTCTCTTTTGGGTCTTTGGACAAAGGTATGTGGGTGTTGAAAGCAACATTGCTTTTCTCTCTGTGTTTTTTTTTTTGATCTTTTTCCACAGACTTGTGTTCTCAAAGTGAATATACATTGTGATGGGTGTAAGCAGAAAGTGAAGAAGCTCTTACAGAAGATTGAAGGTACCTTTCATTTTCTTTTGATGTTTTCTCTTGGATTGGAGATGAAAATCCTTGCATGGAAAGATTTATTTTTTATTTTAGAAAATTTGTTTTTGGGTTTAGCTTAGATATGTTTAAGATTTGGGTTGAGACATGCATGCATGCATGAATGCATGTTTGTATGTCTATGTATGCATGTATGGGTATGCGAAACGTTAGCAGATGTTGGTATGGGACTTGGTATTCACACCCTCTTTGTTTTTTGGTGTTAGAATAGTACTCTTTTGGTATTAGTTTGATACCTGAAAGTGGAAGAAAGGATGTAGGTGTAAAAAAACATTAGGGCCTCAGGTAGAACAGATGAAACCATGCGAGAGGATGGAAATTTGCTAATATACTGTTTTCTGATGTTTTGTCTTGGTGTGCTTTTGTTGAAAATCCATGAAGATTCTACTGTTTTTTTTCGGTGGCTCTTGATCTAAGATCACCAGAATCCATTAATGTTGCTCTTATTGAGAGTATGAAATGGAAAATTTTGAACTTCGAACTTTTCTAACAATCTGCTGGGTTGTTCTATAGGTGGTTTTTCTTTAAAAATTATGAAAACCCAAGAAAGATTTGTCCCAGATCTCTTACATGTGTGCCATGTATAAATAAATAAATTTACCAATGAGAAAGGGGTTTTGTGTAAAATAAATAAATAAATTTGGGGGTGAAAATAACAGCTACCTTGATCAATCTCATGTGTTATTTTGCATTTGGTATTCAGGGGTGTATACAGTCAGTATAGATGCAGAGCAGCAGAAGGTTACAGTCTCAGGAAATGTGGATTCTGCAGCTTTGATCAAGAAGCTGGTTAGGGCGGGTAAGCATGCAGAACTCTGGTCTCAGACATCCAACCAAAACAAGAAACCCCAACAGGCCCAATGCATCAAAGATGATAAAAGCACCAAAAACCAGAAGCAGGACTTTATGAAGGGCCTGAAAGCTTTCAAAAACCAGCACAACTTCCCCAGCTTCAGCTCAGAGGATGACGACGACTTTGAAGATGAAGACGACATAGATGAGGAGGAAGACCTCAGGTTTCTTAGAGAGAAAGCTAGCCATTTGGGTCTTCTCAGGCAAGCAAATGGGCCCAACAATGCAAATAAAGCTGTTGCAGCAGCTGCAGCTGTAGCTGCAAACACTAAAGCTGGTAATGGGGGTGGAAATAGGAATGTTGGAAAGAAAGGTGGTGGCAATCCAAATCAGAATGCTGGGTTGAAGAATGCAGGTGGCCCACCAGGTCAAAAGAACATCAATGTTGCAGGCAACAGCAAGATGAACAGTGTTGCCCACTTGGGTGGGATGGGAAATCCAAATGGTGGGGAGATAAAAAAGGGTAACGAAATCAATGGAATGGGACTTGGATTTCACCCTGGCCATGGTGCTGGTGCAGTTGGACTTGGAGGCAATGGGCTAGGTGGGCTCCAAGCATTCCAAGCCCTTCAAGCTCAGCCCAACAACTTTCAAGGGTCTGGATTTCCAGCTACTGGGTTTGGTGGGGGACTTCAGCAACCATCACCCATGATGATGAACATGCAAGGGTACCAGCACCATCCATCACCTATGGGCATGAACATGAACATGCAGAGCAGGCCCAACATCATGCATGAGAATAGATACATGCAGCCTCAGATGATGTACAATAGATCCCCTGTAGTCCATCCATACACTGGCTACTATCACCACAATCCACAGCCAAATTACCAATCAGAGAATGCTGACTATGGGACCCACATGTTTAGTGATGAGAACACAAGCAGCTGTGCTATCATGTAGAGAGAGAGAGAGAGAGAGAGATGTGGGAGTTTGTGTTTAGAACTGTTTGTGATAGTGCTTTGGTTTCTGTTTAAGTGTCTTTTCATTAGTTTGGTGTGATGGGAATGTCTTTTGAATGTTTCCTTTGAAGGTTAGTTAAGATGTGATATTTTCTGAGTGCTATTGCCTTTTGTTATGGGTTTTTGTGGCTGTGGGCAACTAATCGACTATGCTTTTTAGACCATATAATAATACCTTAAATGGCCAAGTACTGCTGCCAGTCAACCTGGGGCTGCTGGCAGATTGTGGGGCAGTTGCCTTTTTCCTGTTCCACTAGTGTCCTGCTTGTGCGGAAGCAATTATCTGTGGGGCCCACCATTTGGTGATTCAAATTGTTGTTGTTGGCCCACCATCAATTATCAGTGGGGCTGCCACTAGAATTCCTTGGCTGGATATGATCATGACTTGCTTGTCCTTGACTGGCCTATAGTTGTTCTAGCCCGACCAGAAGGGTCCACAATCCAGGGGGAAAGGGTTTCATTGATTATTTAACCGAGATTTTAATGTGCAACCTGATGTAGAGTGGGTGGGTCACGCAGACACTTTCATGGCCAAGATGGACCAGAGGAGGAAGTGATCAGGACCGTCAGAACCTTAAAGCAGGATTATTTAGAGACATATAAGACATATAATCATATATAATATATGATTTTGGGGTAGGAGAAGCTAATTTAGCCGGAGAATAAATGGTTAGGCTAAATTGGGCACTTACTATTTTTGGCCGAAATCATGATAGTTATAAATAGTAAGTTTACTATTTATAGCAAGTGAGTTTGATTCCAAAACTTATTTCTATGTTTGATCTCGTTATTTAAATGATTGTAAATTCATTTTTATCATCAATCAATTTATTATCTTTGAATTTATTAGAATTTATTTTTATTTTTCTTTGTGAATTCATGTTGTGAGTAATTATTCCCTTGAGGAAGACGGTGATCAACCTCGTCACATCGATCCGTGCATTATAACCCAACTATGATCAATGGATGAGGATGAACGATCACGGGGAAGCCGGTACACCTGTAGTGTTCCTGTACAAACAATGGAAGTTCCTCAGCTGATTACAACTTCCTAATGTGCTAGCTGCATAAAAGAATCTTAGAAAATGAAAAGGTAAAAAGAGAAATTCCAAACCATTAGAGGATCATTTCCATTGGACCTGCACTCTGATCGATTAAATGCGCAAGTGGGGCCCCACTAGCAGGTATAAAATCAAGTTGGTCCACTCATCAGGTGAGCCTGTGTATGAAACAACCAAGGGGGTGATAATTGCATGTGGGATTAGCAAACCTCCTTGTAAAATACTAACAAATAAAAGAACAAACTTTCATGATACAATGGCCATTTTAAGATACAAACAAAAGAACAAACATGCATACAAACTCAGCAGGAGAAATCAGATGGTTAAGATCATCCAATCCGTTGGATTTTCAGGACATGGCCCATCTACTAAGTGGGCTAGGTTAAGATTGCATGTTTACCATGTGTATGGTGGCTGAGCTGCCAAAATTCAATTATCTAATTTTTATTGGCATGTTGCTGTTGGTGTATGGATAACGGAAGGATCATTCAATATAATATATACATATTGGGGGGTTTGTGTTTGGTCATTTCCCTATATTCGTATATTTTTAAATTGCGATTTCTGCTCTTCTGAATTTAGGAATCAAGCAAAAACACAGGACTATGACTGAAAGACTCCTGAATGACAGAGGTCAAACTGTTCTTCAAAAATCCCAAGCGATTGCAATCTGACAAGCATCACATGGAAATTTGATTTTTCTACTGTGAAAAACCAAAAAGAAAACCCCAAGTAGCTCAGCATCAATGGCCTAATCTACAACAGCACCACTCACTAGCTCAAGTAGAATAATCTCAGCTGCACATGGACATGGAAGCTGACTATTATGTGCTTTTCTCACCATTTTATTAAACGGTGGCAACCCATGGACCCCACATGTGGCACACATGCTGTCGATCCTAGCCATCCTGATCATATGATCCTCATTATGCATGGAAAGCAGCCCAAAAATCGAACTGATCCTGCAATCCTAACCGTCCATTCAGTAGGCACTGTACATAAATCAAAGAGAAAATGATCAACGGCTCAAACTCTGCGTGAGAAATCAAGTGGGTGTCTTTGTTCTATGCTTAAGTATCCCGCAATGGGTCTATTATATCGATGTTTTGGATCAAAATACATTAATAAATGGCGGGAAACGTGCACCCAAGTGGGCCCCAATGGAATACATTTCCAGTACCATCAGTACTAGAAAAAAACAGAGTCTGCTTTCAACACAATACAGTGCTTCTGAAAAGGCCTGTGTATTTTTTTATCTTTGTTCTTCCTTTTGTTGGATAGATGAAATGTGGGGAGTCAATGGCGTAAGAGGGCTGGCATCCTTTCAACAGATTGCATTGGTATTTGATCTGTGTTGATTAAAATACTAACTAGTTTAATTAGTATTTTTATGGCAGAGTGAAATCTGAGGAGACAGTCAAACATCATGCCTGCCATGTACACTTAAAACTCCATGATGGACATCCTCTCTTACATGTCTCACTCATCAGTGTCTTGCTTTTCGTACACGTGGCAATGGAAAATTGTGTATGAGATCCAAACCGATTATCAGGTAGGCCATATCTTAGATGGGGTATATGCTAAAATTCAGACTGATCTGACGATGGTAACAATTTTAAAAAAGGGAATCAACCAAAGCTCCTTTGGTAATTCCATTTTTAAAAGCTGCCCTAATCCTAGGGTTAGGATTGTCCGGTCGTGATTTTTGGGTTGTTACCCATCCAAGGTAGGGCCCACCTTATCATCGGTTTTGATATAGTACAGGCATGCCATTTGTACGGATAGCAAGCAATCTTTTAGGTTCTTTTACTTTTTACCATCTCCATGTGATGCCATGCTTGATACAGCGCCTGCAGCAGAAAACTTCCATGCAGTATCAGCCTCTTACTGTGCACGTGGCAATCATGTGATGAACAACAACTGGTGTTCTTGTGGTCCATCACATCCCAAAAATCCTGGGCAAACAGCTGGACAATTAGAACGGTCCAATCGTTTGCAATTTTTGACCTATAGGCTATCCACACGGTACCCCACCTGATTGACGGTCGTGATCACCACATATTTCTAGCATGCACCTTGAGAACGAAGCTATATAGAATTATTGTGCAGCGCTCCGCGTACCGCCGGTTTATATTTTTTAAAGGTAGGTTGAATACTCCCTGATACGCTACGCTAACTCAATGACTAGGATCAGTCTCTCTTCCTTCAAATAAGGGGGTGTCATGTCGGGGGAATGATAGCATGTTTGGATTGTGATGATTTTCGATGCATCCACATGGCACAGACGATGATCCAACCGTTCAATGGGTGTCCCAACCATGGATGAACACAACCCAAAAATAAATAAATAAATAAATCCGCCACTGGAATTATCGAAGCTGTCCGATAGAAGATCAACAACGGTCTAGATTTGCAACTTTTCGGCTGGCAGGAAAGAAGGGGAATGATCACATGGGTTTGAATTGAATGGTACGTTGCAGCTGTGTGGGCTCCATCCGTGATGTTTACGTGCAATCAAAACCATGCATCTGTTCAGCTTCCCCATTTTCGCTGATCCAAAAATCAAGTGGGACGCCACGTAAGCAATATACATCACACCTAAAAATCTATATATTGCTGGTTTGGCCCACCTCTGGTTTTGTGATCGCCTGAGTTTTGGTTTCTCCCTTCAGCCTCGTGGAATGAACGGAAGCGGATTGCGTACTGAGTAACTCAGTACCCTTAGCGTACTGAGTAAACCTTGTGGGGTCCACGGTTATTTATTTATTTTATCCACTCCGTTAATACATTTTAACAGATAATCTTAAGTTTTAATACTAAAATGAAAGCATATCCAAACCTCATGTGGACCACACCACGGGAAAAAGTATGATTGAACCTCTAACATTGAAAAATTCATGGAGGCCACAGAAGTTTTGGATCAAGCTGATGTTTATGTTTTCTCTTTATCCATGTCTTTGTGATCTTAATAACTGGTCGGATGACAAATAAACATCACTGTAGGTCCCAGAAAGGTTTCAACGGTGGAAATCATTATTCCACACTGTTTCCTGTGGTATAGTCCTCTCAAGCTTTGGATTTACTTAAAATTTTGGACCAACCCCTAAAACTAGCGGGAAAAATGGATGGACGGTGTGGATAAACCACATACATTCAAGGTGGGACCAACTGAGTTTACTCAGTACGATAAAAGTTTACTGAGTAACTCAGTACGCAATCCGATTTCGGAATGAACGGCATTATACAAAACACGGTGGATCCCACATTCCGTCCATAAGATTCTATGGTACGCATCACCCTTCCCAATGTCCCCAATTGTTCTCTTTGGGGTGGCCCACCTGAGTCACGGATCAAGCTGGGGAGTGATTGGGTGGTTCAAACGTATGGTATGAGATCATTCCCAAGGAAAGAAGAGAATAATTACAAGGTACTGATACATCAGAGATTCAGACCATGAATACAGACCTATGCACCACAGTTTTATACAAAGTTGGGGAGCTGTTTAAGTGACGGGTCCATCATGGACTTTAAAGACCCCTATATTATTCCGGATTTGATGATCTAAGCCATCCAATACGTGGCCTTTTATCTGGGCCGTAGCTACATTTTTTTCTTAATCGTTGATTTGTAGGCCACTTATCAAAAAAATAAAATAAAATTGGCGCTCTTGAGGTTATGAATTTTCTGTATGGGTTTGGTTTTTATGGAATGTCTCAAGGAGAGAAGGCTGCAGCTACACAGTGGCAATCTTGAGGTCATCGGCTCAATCCCAACTTAGCCAACTACAATGGCCAAAAGCTCTAGATTTGAACAGTTTCAAACTAGTGAAAATGAGGGGATAGGCAAGGTATTCAACAGATCATATTGACCATTACAGCTTGGCCTGATTTAAGCTAAACCAAATGAGATGCTTAGGGTATGTTTGCATGCACTATGGATTCAAATAGCAATTTATTAGTGATATAAGTTGAAATGACCAAATTGTAGCTTGATTCTTTAGGATCAAAGTGAGGGTCTGGGGTCCAAATTCTGATCAGTTTTAGGTTGGACTTGAAGAAATATAGCTGCAACTCCAGAATGAACTAATCAGGCATCTCGCATTGGAGAAAGCAATAGGTTTAGCTAGTTTTACATCTACAATTCAACAACATATCAAGAGAGATGGCTAAACTTACTCAAAAGGAGTATTCCAAGTTGTCGAAAAATCTATAGAATAAGTTTGTTCCTGCTACTTCTTCAACTACTTCCATTCCTACCGCTACATTTGTGGAATCAGGTATGGCATGTTTAAGATACAAGTTCCCTGCTCCATGGGTCATTAACTCTAGAGCATCTGATTATATGATAAGTGAGTCTAGTGTGTTTTCTTCTATTAATACAATATTAACGTGTTCTACTGTCACTTTGATAGATGGTACTCAACCCAAAGTACGTGGAATGGGTACCAACTCTGGAGCATTTGACCATGTGACATGTGAGTCCAGTGCACTTTCTTTTAGTAATACAATGTCAACAGATTCATCTATCGCTTTGGCAAAATGGTACCTAGTCCAAAGTATGTCGAATTGGTACTGTTCATCCAAGTTCTTTCATTTGATTATCGTCTGTCCTTTATGTCCTTAAATTTCCTTTAAGTTTTCTTTTTGTCAGCAAGCTCACCAAATATCTTAATTGTTTTGTGACTTCCTATCATCTACATTATGTTTTCTAAGATCTAAAGGCAAAGAAGAAAATTAGTGGAGGACATGACCATGATGGATTATACTATCTTGACCTTGACGTTGTTAGCACAATAACATAGAAGAACATTTCTACATACCAGTGGCATTGTCATCTTGATCATCCATCCTTGAAAATTCTCAAAGACATTATTCCTTTATTTTATGTGTCAGTTCTAGAGTGTAAGGTGTGTGAGTCAAGTAAACATCATCGTGTTAGTTTTCCGCCATGTGTGAAAAACCACAGTTTAGTTCCTTTTTCTTCAATCCATTCAGATGTTTGGGGACTAGTTAAAATTTTCAATAAGCTATGGTATACGTATTTTATTACATTTGTTGATGATTTTTGCGAATAACTTAGATTTATTTAATGAAAGACATGAATTATTCTCTATTTTTAAGACTTTTCAAATGAATATATAAAATCAATTTCGCTAAAAAGTGTCTATGTTTTGTTCTGGTAATGCCAAGAAATATATGTCCCAATACTTTCGTCAATATTTTTCTGAAACATGAATCCTACATCAAACCTCACATGTTCGGTCTCAGGATTAACCTGCTGAGGCGATCGCCAAGGTCCTTCACAACTACACGCATATACTTCACAACTACACGCATATACTCCAAGCTTTGCATCAACAACATCTATGCTTCTGCTTGAGGAAGAGTGCTAATGCATGAGGACGTGGGTTGTATAGCTGTACGACCCACCTAATGGATGGGGATGTGGGTTGTCCCACTATACAACCCACCCAGTTTCCTTAGTATTTATATTTCACCCACCCAGCTTCTTTTTCTTTTATATTTAGTGTTTATATTGGATTGAGAATTGTTTAAAATATGAACATTATTAATGAGCGTATTTTTGTACCTTTTGGTTTTTATTATTAATACAAAAGGGAAGAATGTGGATTCCAGCCCTAGTCATTTTACTCTCTCCCAACTCTCTCTTCCCTCTTTTTTCTTCTCCTCTTCTTTCTTTAATTTATGATTTTACAAGTACAAAGACAAAAAAAATGTTATTTCCCCTGGACCAAGCTGAATTTTCACGATTCAAATTCACTTGTGCATCCAAATGAAACACATTTACAATGTTCAAACAGCCGCAACCAACCAAGCTCACAAGTCACATACCATATGCAATCCCTACAAAATTCCTGTCAAACAAGTTTATCATATACGAGGCGTAGACGAGAAATATACACTGATAGAAGAAAACAAAAACACAGCCAAACTGCCAAAGAAACCAAAACACCCAGCTAAGAAAATTAAATAAAATCAAAGACTAATACATGGGGATGATTTGTTTTAAAGGAAATAGACAAAACATTACCAACTCTTAGCGCCTCTTGGCTTTCTTTTGTCTAGACTGGGACTTTTGCCATTTCTTCCTCGAGACTAATTTGCTCTTTGGCTTCAACTTCAGCTCCGGAGAGAATTTAAAATTCGGGTCTCTCATACGTGCTTGTATATCCTTGAAGAACTGCATGTTTAGCTTCTTGGGGCCTCCCTCTCTCAGCTCTGCATACTCTGGCCCTGAGACGATATTTTCAAAAGCTCCTATCAAGATATCTATATCACTCATGACCTCCCACACATTTGTGTAGCGCCCATCTGGTCCTTTCTTCAATTTCTTCAAGGCATTTTCAACAGCGATTTTTCTCGCTTGTTTTCCAGGAGACAACTCCTTGGGTTCTTCCTCATCTTTTAGTAGCTCTGCAATTGTTCGATATTTTGGTGTCTCCTCAAACTCAAACAATTTATCAATATATGGGTCACTTCGCTCATTTGGAAGAGCTTCGGTAGGAATGTCGTCGTCATCATCACATTCACTACCTGTCCACAATGTCTTCTCCTCGTCACTTCCGGACCACACGCTTGCCAGTTCATCACTATCATCAGCATCAATAAGCCTTGATCGTTCCTCAGCCTCCTCTTTCAATTTCTTAGCATCTTTGTTGACATGGCTACGATCTTTCACGTCCATTTCATCTTCATCACTTCCTGTCCACAGACAGGTCTCTTCATCCATTTCCTTCTCCCAGGCTTTCTTGAATTCTTCATCCCCCGGTTTCCCATTGCCAAAGAGGTCATAATGTGAGCGTCCACGAGCATCTCGAGCATAGGATCTTGATGCTAGGCATTCAAGAAAAACCCAGAATACAAGCAAAACGTTAATATCATAAGAACTGCAAAGATGCAACAAAGATGTTACATTCTGCAAAGAAATAGCCGTTGCTGCACTAAACCTTTGTTACATTTAGTGAAGACTAAAACTGTGCTATGAGTTAGCTACACCACCAGGGAGCATTAGAATTGGAAATGGACAAAAGAAAATGAGACATAATAACCCATGAAGCAACCGGTTAAAATTGCCTATTGAGCCATGTAAGCACTTTTTTGGTGTCTTTTAGTCTTGCTCATGCTCCCTTATGGTGTAGCAAACTAACAACACAGTTGGCCTGTTCCAAAGAACATAACAACCAGACATCCCAAAAAATAGAAGAAGAAAGATACAGGTCCTATGAAAGAATTGGGGCCCAACCGAAATTGCAAATAAAGTAAGAAAATGTAGGTAATGCTAATAAGCTTATTAAAATACATTCTTTACTTCTAATGTAAAAAGGTGTCTTACATTTTAAATCAGGAACCTAATATTTTGTATGCGAGTAGGACTACAATGTATTTGAGTAAGCTGCTTGAAGTCGCCCATTGTTATTTACCAGGGAAATTTAAAACTTCATAAAATCTACAAGGAATTCACAAGGGACTAGTGTCTCCGGCTCGTTAGATGAAATCGTAGAGAGTGTAGTGTGTGTAAGTGATCCAGGGCTCAATCCCTGGTATCATTACCTTTCCAGAAATAAAAAATAAAAAATAAAAAATCACAAGGGACTAGTGGCTCAATGTTGATTAATCATTTTCTAAATTTCAGAAAGCTTAGCAACAATCCTCCATTTTAGAAAGGTATAACTATATTCTTCATTCTAAGATCCATCATCATCATTGGACGCTTGCTGAATACGACAGATCTTTATCTTTAAAAATGAAAATTCTGTCTTTTTTCTTTAAACAAAAAACAAAAAACAAAAAATAAATAAATAATAAATAAATAAATAAATCTGTCAATATCCGCTTGCAACAGTTTTGGTAGTCATGAATTATTTGGGAATTTACCATTGTTTAAAATTTTGAAAACTCGACTCATCCTTTGAGGATAACTCTGGGTAAGTCATGAAGTCAATAATACTTCTTTTTTGACAGATAACCAAGAGTCTATTAGACAAAATAGAGAAATACATAAAATGAATGAATTCCGCAAACAAAGAGAAGACGGATTGGGTTTGACAAGTTATATTTTAATGGTGCCTAGAATTATTTAGCAGCAGCAGCGGTATTGCCTTGTGAATAATCAGAACTGAAGGTGGAAATTTCTCAGCAGCTTATAGATGTCCCGTCAGATCATCCCCCACAGGACCGGAGGCTAAAGACCTCTAGTGCGGTCTGCGGTTGGCCGCCCACATGGGAATCACCAAAATCATTATAGGATACTCATAGAGTGATTAATGAGATAAATTTGGCTGTCTGCCATTATTAGGAAGTTTCTGAAAGCATAAAAGTATATCATAACTGCAGGGATCAGCTTAGGCATTTCTGTTGCTAGGAGGCTCGGAAGGTGCTAAGTGAGGTGAAAATAGCTGCAGACCCTGTGGGCCACTAAGTGTTCACTCCACTCACAAGTTAGAGCATGTTAACTTCTAAGAATGTTAGTCAACAATTAAAAAACCTACATGCATTTTCTAATTTGACCGACATTAAACATTTACATATGGTTGAAGAAGCCGAGTAGCACAATTTGTAGTTCAGCTGTCCTCAATTACTTGGACAATGACATGATCAACAGACGCTTCTCAAGCAGTGGAAAAGGAGAAACTGAACTTGGGAGTTAGAAAAGAAAAGATCCTCCACTCTTGGCTTGTGGTCTTTGGGAGTTAGTGGATCAGAGCAAAGGGGTTAATGATTTTTTTTTTTTTTTTTTTTTTTTTTTTTGTTTTTGAAAGATATGATTGCAAGTAATGATCCCAAGTATGATAAACTTCATGAAAAGGATGCAGAAATGAAATCTCAGTGAGACTGAGCGAGAAGTGACAAGGAAGCAATTGTCGTCACAGGAAGAAAGATTTCCTAGCAAGAGTCTGCAAAATATAAGTAGTACTTTAATAAAATTAAGGAACCCAAAATCTATGGAGAGTGGCCACAAAATCCCTCCCTCCCTCCCTCCCTCCCTCCCATTCAACAAGAAAATGTCCATTGGTACGATTGTCTGACCATTTTACCTTTTGGGTTGTGCCCCATCAGGCAGTAGGGCCGAATTTATTTTTTTTTTCCTTCTAAATTGATGTATAACCATCTGACATTTAAAGAAGGTTGTGCATATCTATGATCACCAATACTCCACTTTGTCTATGGAAACTTCTGATAAATTAAAAAGTCCAAGGCCAACTTGGGTTGTGTTCAATCTTCAAACTTCCTATTTCACCTAAGCAGAACACCTCATATATATATAGGAGTGTGTGTGTGCGCGCGCGCCAATTGCATATTGCATTTGGGTGCACCATTGAAGCAAAGTGCATTTGGGCGCAAATTGTAAACAACTAAATTGTAATTTCCAAACTTGTAATTCTGTTACTTTCAAGTTGGAATTGAGAGAAGGTTAACCGCAGTGTGACGGATACTTCCTCACTACGAACACCATAAAACACATTTCTTGTTTGAATAAATCAAGCGCTTGAAATTCAAATATTCAATTCACCTTTACAGAACCAAATGCATCCCTATCATTTTGCTGGTATTGGACTAGAAACAAACACTTCGTAGGCAAAAATTTGGAGCCAAAATGGCAGTTGAAAATTGTAAAGAAGCTACTAACATACATTTCTCTTTGCCTCGAAATGTGTTCTCTCATGGATTGAAGCTTGGAGTAGCAAACACGTGAAACAAAGACAATCAATTATCGATTTGCTTGGGAGGCTTTTATGGCACTAATAAGCATTCAAAAGACCCAATACACATGTACAAGAAATTCACATTTCCACCTTAAGATCATCATTGCTTGCTACTCATCATCGCCTGCAGGATCCTTTCTCTATAATAGTTTGCTTATTTACTAAAAGAGTTGAAAAGGAGTTCCTTTGCTTGGTCCTGAAATCGGTACTGTGGAGCCGACCTACTGTTTATCCAAGCCACTCAATTGACAGGCCCCATCACCAGATGGGACATGCCTCAATCTATCCACTATCAGATAATCCAATCCACCCGATCAGTTTCTTGAAATGAAACATTCCAACCTACAGTCCACATTTAAAAAGAAAACGATGGGCTCGATTACTCAGTTAGAATACCCAACTGGACGACCCACCAAATGAACGGCCCAGATCTCTAAAGATGGCATACAATTATTCCTACATCCAAAATCTTCATATTCAGAATGTACCTTGTACAGTCATCCAATCTCCACCGTTGATAAATGGGCCACCCCAACAAAGCTTTAACCTGCCACGATGAAGATTTCATTATCCACTGGGAAAAAAAACAAGAAAAATCAAACACCCAAAACGGACCAAAACACAAACACAAAAAGCGCGGGAAATGATGAGAAGAGTTTCTGCCTTTGAAATACTGACGGCTGGAGATGGGGTCGAGTGCTTTTGAGAAGTGAAAGGAATGAAAGGGAACAAAGACACCGAGCCATTTGACTTGTTCGGAAATCAACCGAGTCGACTCGAGCGAGTTACTAGGAAGAACGCCTCCACTCCTCTTAGCGAGTTTTCCTATCTGTTTGTCAGCGACAAGGAGCGTTTCTTATTTGAAAGAGAGAGCTTTGCTAAGCCCACACGCGTGTACAAAGGAACAGCATCCGCACCCATCATATGTGCCAGCGTGGCAGACGGGTACAATATCCAAGCCGTCCATCAGGTGGATCTAACGGGGTAGATATTCTCTTTCAAAAATAAATCTGATCCATGGTCGTGAACTTAGAAACAGTTGGACGGATAATAAAAGTTCAGCCAAGCTTTTTTGGCCGTGCATTTGTTTCGTGAATAGTGACCCATGTAACAAGCAGAATGGAATGGTTTCTATATTAGAGAATGTATATAGTATTACGCTTCTGATGAATGGATTGGATCTCGTACTCATATGGCATACTAGCACGTGTGTGGCACGAGTATAGGTTTAGCACAGTTCATTATTTGGTCCTTGACCAGAGGAAAACGACCTGTCCTTGGGTTTTCAGTTTCTGCAAGTGGGCCTATGTTATTGTGATCCAGATCGTTGGCCTGATTCAAACTGAACGCGGATGGACGCAGATTGCAAGGTTTGCCTTTCTGCTTTTTTCTACTCGAATGGGAACCGTGGATGTATTTCTCTTTTTATCTGTCAATTTAGAGGGCGTGAATTGAAAGGTGAGGATTTATTTAGCGAGGGAATTTTCAGGCATGGACCATACACGATGATGCCCAACAGCTCAACGGTCTGGATCCCTGAACCATGGGCCCATTTGTGGAGATTAATAGCTCATCAGTCCAAGATTAGAGCCATCGGATGATGGACAAAAGATGTGATAAGACATCACAGCCATCGGATGGACTTCTCAACATTGCATATAGACGTTTGATATACTTTCTTGTCGATGGCCCATTTGCAGGCCAATAATAGGATGGTTAGGATCAAACCAATGGTTGAATAGTGCAGCACCATCCATCCACGGTGGGTCCCAACAGATGAATGATCCTGATCACTAAAAGGTGAGTGCCATGAGTGCACCCCAGAGCTAGAACTTCCCTAAATTCATGGCTATAGGATACGTGGCCTTATGATAGGGGCCATCTTTCGATTATCCAAACCGTTTATATGGTGGGCCCACCTTGGATGGAGGACAGCCAAAAGAAATAAAATAAAATAAAAACTCTAAAATTGGAATATTTCGACCCTTGGAGATCATTTGAGTCTTGTCCTTTGAAAATGGATGACCCCCCTTAAAGGTTCAATAATCAAAAGATTGAAATATTTCAATCTGAGATATTTTTTGTATATCCCCCATCAACGGGGCGAACCATCATTTAAATGGTTCGGGTAATTAAAAAGGACCCTTATCCAACGGCTAAAGCTGCCCATAGTCGGAATGTATTCGGGCAAACCTCAATTCTCAAACAGGGTTTCTCTAGTCACTCCTATATGGTGTCCTATGTTTATCTTATTTTCCTGCAATCATATAGGTGGAGTCCACCTTCATATACAACACTCATAAGGAGGGTCCCAAAAAAAAATGGGCCATGTCTCCTCCACTTAACAATTAGCTGTCCACTGATCAGGTGGTCCTAATGCATGAAACATGACAGATGATTAGGAAAGATGTGGACCATGAATCCAACACCTGAAGAATCGTTTTTAGGATAGAATGCATCATTGGGGCCCACTTGATAAACATCACAGATCTCAATTGCGCCAGTGGTGCTCGATGAATGCCCTGTTTTTTTTTTTTTTTTTTTTTTTTAATGATTGATTCTTGTAAAATGTCTCATTTACTTCTATAAAGCTCGGATCGCACATTCGCCTGAGGAAGGCTTCAAACTTGTTCTCGGTGCACCATATCAATCACCACCACTGCCTGTATCAGGCCATTTTAAACCTTAGGCCTGAGACAGTTTGCCGCCGAGTCTGAGTCCTGTGTATGCCAACCTTGAATATTCTATATAGTTATCACATCACTGAAGTAAACTGTCCACTCTTTTGTTATTTTGAAACTATCAACAAGTTATTTAAAATCACATAGATATCCCATTGTATGGTCTAGATTAGAGTCTGAGCCTGTGGTTGTTGTGACCCATTTCCCATCTGTTGGCTAGGTGATTTGACACAAGCAATGAATCATCACCACATATGAGCTGGGACAAACCAACAAATCCAGTATTTGGGGAGGTTGCATTTGCTCTACCTGGCTGGTCGTATGCATCTTTCTCACTTTCCTTGAAAAGCTAGGTGGATGGGCCTTCACCATAGGTCGTCTGATCCAACATTTCAACAACAGGAGAATACTGCACAAGTGAGATAGAGTTACACGTTAAAAAGACCAGGCATCCATGAAAGCAACAGTCATCAAGGGTGGCAACAGGCTGGGGTCTGCACAAGGTAAGGGTCAGCCCAAACCTGACCCAATTATCAGTCTGGTCTAAAAGTCAGGCCTGGACCTTGCCATTGATGTTATACACCAGCCTATTATCAGAATCAGATCGGGCATTAGTAGACCTGTTTATGAATGAAGCTTGAAAATGAAGCCCATCCCAATCCACAGACCTCTATTGGAGACCCGGGTACAACCTGCATGGTGCAGGCAACCAAGACCCAGCGGGCTAGCCCGCCCTGTTGCCACACCTAATAGTGTCACCACCTTGCCACTGGTAGATGAATGAGAGCTTCTGAAGAAGTAGAGACCATCCATCCATTTTTTGTGTAGGCCCATTATTTTCAGCGGAAAATTGGAGGCCGTTGAAGGTGAGAACAGTGTACTTCATGTATCATCAAAACAGCCCACTTTGTTCTCCTCATCATCCCAATATATTATGGGGATTTAAATTTTTTTTTTTTAAAAAGGAACTACGAAAATTAGTCAGTTCTGCATATTTCATGTACCTCATCATCTTCTCCATAGATGCCATCTGCAGCATCATTCTGGAAATCCCACCCAAGAGTTGTCTCGAGCAGTCCTTTCAGCTTCCTTGTCTGGAAACAGTAAGTTGCATAAACTCGAGAAGTAACAAGGATCCCTACTAAATTAATTTGAATAGTGCACTTGCCAAGGAGCTTACTGGTTCACACACATCCACACATCACATGTGAGAGATACAAACTGCTCCTCAGGTCACCCCCACTATTTAGATTCCCTGGGGTGAAAGTTCAGATTGGCCCACCCATCAGGGGGCCTGTGCATTTACGAACATAAATGGACGGTAAAGAAAAAATGACGGATGGACTTATTTGACCGAGCTGATTTTTGGGCCACTGCATTTAGACAACCCTCTTGTTGAGCAGCTTGGATCTCACAAATGTGTGGCAGATTGGCATGTAGAAGCCATGAGCCCCTTGCAAGGTTAACTTACATTATGTCCATAAAAAGCAATCCTAGCCATTAAGGCACTCAAAAACAAGAAGACGAAATATAGAGCGAGAGAAGGCATTAGTATACACACCCAGGACAAAAGATCACCGTCCACGACATGGGCTTCTAGGACCAATGAAAAGAACTCCTGAAATTAAATGAAATCTAATTGGGCATTAGAAAAGAAAAATAGCTGTTTTGATAACTGGACAAGCTTTAAAGCACTCAACCAAGTCAATGAATCTTATCCACCCGACTTTCGAACCTTTTTCAATATTTCCAGTGTAGGGTGCTTTTGGTTGCACTAAATATCATGAAATTTCACGGTTAATCAGTCTAATTAGGTGAAAAATATCATGAAATTTCATGATATTTGGTGCAGCCAAATGCAAGCTTAGCTACAGTAATTTATGCATCAAACTTGATTGGCTCGCTACCTGTACAGGTGTCACAAGACAGGTTCACTCATCAGGTATGCCACATGTGCATGCTAGATATAGATGATTGGTACTGTCTGCCAACCAAGGCAAATCATTAACCTGGATCTTGCACATGTGAGCAATGCTTGCACTTTTCTCCCAAATATCCTCTTCAATCAGCCTTAGTATGAACCTTCCTAGCATTTCTATATGTTCAAACAACAGAAGAATTCTACCTTGCACAGACGATGCAAAAAGATGTCCTTAGAGAACCATGAATCATCCAGTAACACTGATGCGCCCTTCTCAAAACCAACTGTGTTTGCATGGTCCTTATGAAACCCATGCTTTAGCTGGTAGTATATCACCTTCACAAACTGAACAAAATTGCATCTACAATCAGACATTGATTATTATTAATAATAATATTATTATTATTTTATTTTTAAAAAAAAATGACTGGAAGAATACATAACTGTTGGAGAAATGCAAAAAAAAAAAAAAAAAAAAAAAAAAAAAGAAGAAGAAGAAGAAGAAGAAGGGAGGCTTTTAAAATCATGTATTACCTTAACCATATGCATATGTGTTAGGGCTAAAACAACAATGCATTTGAACATTTATGTCCTTCTTTTTACTAAAAATAGAATATTACGCTAAAATTCCCTTGAAAAATATGTAAATATGGATTTGTGTATTTTTCTTTCCTCTTTATTTCATCTCCAAAATTTAGTGCAACTTTCTTCCATTTCTTATCTCATTCCTCAAAAATTAAAAAAATTAGAAAATTTAAAATTTAATTTTTTTTTTTTTAAAAAAAAAAAAAAAACAACAACAACAAATCTCATTCCTCAAAAATAAAAAATTAAAATTAAAATTAAAAATTTGAAAAAAAAAAAAAAAAAAAAAAAAAACAACAACAACAACAACAACAATAATAATAATAATAATTAAAGGAAGCATGACCAAGTAGCACAACTCAATTGTCTCCCATTAAAGGAAGCATGACCAAGCAGCACAACGCAATTGTCTCCCACCATTAAGGTAACAGGCCCAGCCCGCACTCAGCAAAAAACAAATTCTAGGCCCAGCATCTGCAGTTTGAAATTCAGGTGTGAGATCTTCCTAGGCATGAATCTACCCACCACATACTTCCACGATCAGCTATTGTCTCTTCTCATCTTAGATTGTCTTATCAAGGTTTTTGAGGCATAGCCAATCTATAGTGGGACACACAGACCAATGGTCAGCATTACTGAAGACCCTACTTGTCAAGAATGAAAAGTAAAACATGTATACCATGGTTACTTATGTCCATCTAGTCTTTAATGCTTGCTTTTGACTTTTTCGGTGACCCTATTTACTTTATTTTTTACTGTTTTGAGGTATGTAGTATGAAAATTAGTTGATATGTAAATTGCATGTGATTGTGTGTGAAAGTGAAAAACGCGCGAGTTACTCTAGAATTCTACGTGTCTACGTTAAGATCCCGACAGCAAGAAGGAGCTGCAATTAACCCCTTCCCAAGCAAAAGCAGCGGCTACATCATTTGCCTCTCTTCCCAAACATGAGAAAATGAAAACTTTGTGAAAAGATATTGTTATTAGTTTTACAGTTTAAAGGTTTGTCATAGTACAATTTGAAAAAATTGTGTGTTTGTTTGTGTGCAAGTGAAATAAAAATAACATCTATACTACAACTTTACAGCTCTAAAAGAGAATAGAAAACCCTCTTGACCCTTTCTCTAATAGAAAATAATTTTTTTAAGACAATAAAAGAGGGAAAAAACCTCACAAGAGTTGAGCAATGCGTATTGACCATATCAGTCGATTCAGTGTGATTTCGAGTATGATCGATTCGCATCAAAATACAGTTGCAGGAATCTACGATTCTTGATAAATATCAGCCAATAGCTACCTGCTGGTCAATATTTTGGACCATGCGATATATAAATGGGTCAGGTTTGCGATGACCCCAACCTGGCCCATTACCACCCCTAGGCATCTAGCCAACTACAACCTTCGCATGGAAGCAATGGACCAGCTGGTACTCAGCCCAAGTAAAGGAGGCTTCATGTCACGTAGGCCACCATTCATGAACTTTCTGCCAAGAAATCATGAGAATTTCTGTTTTGAGTTTTGTCAGAGGATAGGGCCTTACACAGGAATGATCAGTGAAACAGGGCTATAATGATGATGATGAGTTTGTTTACAATACAAGCTAGTTATATTTAATTCAACAGTACATCTAAACAATGCTGGAGAAAACTCATTTGACTTTTACCAAGTTTCATTTTACATGTGCATGAGAGGCCGTTTCAAAACAAATGATCCCTTCAGAACATTACCTTTGTGAATAGTTGACTCCTTGTATGGAGAGGCTGCAACAATGAAGAAAATTTATAATTAGATTTTCACAGTAAATTAAAGTCTCCCAATCTGTTATCCCATAGAAATTTGAATCCATGCTATAGGAAAATGTAAGCTGTAAAGTTTCAATGATGATGTAAACATCCAACTAGAACATAAAAGTTTGGGATGGTCCCTTTCACAAGCGACATTAAACTCAGAATAAATAAATAAATAAAGTTCAGAAACCAAATATACTTCCTAAAACAAAGGATTAGCCATTCGAAGTGATATAAGAGACAGCAAAATGTAAGGTGTGAAGGAGACTGAACCTCTAACTTAATCAATGTATTATGAGGCTCTCAGTTCCTACATTGCTACTTGAGAAAGTTCAGAACTTCTTTTCTGTGTTTTGAGGGGGTAGGCAGGGATTCAACCTGCAACCTCATGACATCTATTACCCTTGAACTAATCTCTAGGTTGGTTTAATCTTTGAATGCAGTCATTTCACATCGACAAGCTCATAGCTATAGAATAGAAAACCAAGTGAAGATAAATAAGGTCTAGAATTGCAACATAAAACATGTTAATGTGAGGATTTTTACTGTTTATTTATTTAATTGCAAAACTTATACTTTTACAATTCATGATTACTCCACTGCATTAAACCTTCATTTCTTGATCATGAATGAAATTAAATTCGAATCGTGAATGCTATTATTCAATGGCATTATTTTGATGCAAGATGATATCATATGCGACTTGTATCACATATAATCAGAAAAGCTCTACCAAAGTACCTATCTATTTCTTTGACAGTTAATGAAGCTAAGTTTCGTAGCTGTCCTAGATGAGATGCACTCAACAGCAAACTGATTACAATCATAGAGTTCTCAAGGGAGAATGAATTTGGCAGCTGAAGAGAAGCATCCAATACATTATATCTCATGAAACTATTATAGTTCGTGTTCCATAGATGATCCTTTTCATTACTGCTCCATAAATGCATCACAATGGAGTTAAAACAAAATGGAGCTCTAGATGCATATCTATCATGCAATCCCAAATAAAATATGGACAATCTCTTCAACGTATGCAGTCTACATAAAGCTATGTTTGCTGCATTCTTAGTAACAGGAATTCTACTTCTGTAGCACCCAAACGTGGACTTACTGCTTCTGTACAGCTGAATAGAAGGCTAACTAGAGCTTTCCACTGAAGAAATGCCTCAAGCGATTGCCCCATCTGCAAGCTTTCAAAATTGTTAAGGATCTAGCTAATATGAATTTGCCAGGAAACAGATCACATTGGTTTTGAGTTCTACCAGAAATGCAATATAGGCAAATTGCAGCTCCCCTAGAAGCAGATCTTCTTCACCTCCAAAATCTTTCATCAGGATGATTTCTAATAGTTGTGTCTGAACACAAATGCAAACCAACAAAATATTTACCGCCAATCAGCAAAAATATCACTTATCAGAAGATGAATAATATGGAGGAATTATAGGGTCCTGAACCTCGTCAAACTTTACAGTTCGCTGGTGCTTTCAAGTTTCAACTGAATCAATGAAGCATATTTTGGGTCCATGGTTCGGTGATCTAGACCATTAATCTAATGGGACGCACTGTGGATGGGCTTCACTCCAAAAATCTCCTAGGTTGGAAGACCCTGACACTTTGATCTTTGGCCACTTTCTCATTAAATGTGAACAGTTGCTCTATTTCTTCCTTAATCATTACTTGTATCACATCCATCAAAAGGTTATCATCTATCTGTGTGGAAGATTATTGGGACACCCCCAATACTGGCGAGGCCCATCAGATCCATGGTCTGGATCACCAAACCACGGGTGCCAAATGTCAAGAATTGAAATCAACAGCAAATTGCAGATTTGCAAGCACGGCAGGATCCAGTAAGTCCTTGGTCATTTAATTTCCCAATTTCATGGATGAAGTCAAGAATGGTATCAATTAAGAAAGATATGATTTTATTCTAGTTTGGAGAATATATTGAGAATGTAGTGAGCATTACTTTGTCAAGGTTCAAAGAGGTAAGCTCTTCCCCTGAGATGCCCTTATGCTTGACAACATGTGGAATCGATGTGTAGTAACATCCTCTTCTTTGGGATTTTTCAGCAGACCTTGAGAACTTACTATTTTGTAACTGCTCCATTAAATGTTTCTCCATAGCAGTGTTAGGAACTGTGTCGTCCAATGCAGTTTCACAAGCTACAGTAATTTCCCCTCCAATAGGTTCTGTAAACCAAACAAACTATTCACAATCAAAACCAAGGATAGTGAAGGGTACATCAGTATTTTGTGTTTAATATGAGGGGTACGAAAAATGAGGCATCTAGCCGTGATCTTCACCAAAGTTGACAACCATTTAAATATAAAGATTAAACATCATAAGAAAATATACAATAACATAATGCTCAATGTTGTCAAATGGCATAAGCGATCCTGTGCGATCGCTTATTACACAACCATTTGTGTAATAATGTATATTTACATGCATGTCTTCTAGTTTTATCCTCATGTTGTCAAATGGCATTCTGTAATAATCGCATATGGGATCACTTTAGGCGATATGTGATCACATACTATCCATATGACATATGCGACCATCACATATGCCATACGGATGGCATTATGCGATCGCTTTTGACAACATTGATAATGCCCTTTGAATAAATGAGGATAAAACTACAAGACATGCATGTAAATATACATTATTACAGAATGCCTCTGATTCTCTAACACAAGAAATTACCTACCATATCTGACATCCACACATCATACATGCGTTTAGAAACTCATTATATTTCTAGGGTATTACAATAAAACAAACTGATCTCAGTAAACACTGAGGCATCTAAGGGAATGAAATGACTGATAAACTTACGGCTTGTTTGCATGCAGAGCAGCACGGATCAAGTCAGATAGGATAACCCAAACCATTTCATTTCCAGGAGAAGATGAAAGGAAACTCTTAGGAAGAAGGGCACCACTTTTAGGGCCTGTTTGGACTCACTTCCGCAAACGGCATTCATGCCTGCTTTTTTCAGTCAACTCGACGGAAACCAATCCGATTGGTTTTTGTTCAAGTCGGACTTTTAGCACCTCTTTTGCAAGCTGGGGATGAGACAGGGTTTGCGAAAGTGCATCCAAATGCACAAAGTGAACCGGGGTTTGGCTCAAAACGTCATTTAGACATCAAACATCCCTTTTGAGGATGCGTAAAAATGGGCCCTTAACATGTTTCTCCTTTGTACCACGAAAATGTGGAGAAACCAAACATCTGACCTTTCCAGATTCAAAAACCTTGGATAAATATCCAAAGAAGTCAGGATTATCTACATCTCAAAGATGCCCTTAAACTGGAAATATTGATTAGCATGCCAACAGCTATATTAGATATTTACAAGACCATGAATTCAACTCAACAACAGCTCATACTTAAGAGGATGTAAGTACCATGAGCAAGAAGGATATACCAATCCGTTCAACAGTATTTTTTGTGATGTAGTTTGAAATCTGCTTCCACTCTCCAAATTGGTTCAAAGAATATGGCCCAAGTTGGCGATCGAACTCCAAATTTTTTACTGCTTCACAATACCTTCCTTCCTATGAGAAATATCAAAATAAGAATATCCTGTAATTATTTATATAATAATTACCATCACTAATACATCATCTCAACAAGAAATTCTCCCTTGGAGGTGCTCAACACTGGTATTCTAAATAATTAACCTATAGAAGCAAAATGTGAAGATTTGGATATATACTTTTTTTTAAAGGCACATTTGGATATGATACAGTCAAACTACAACCAAGCTATTATTCGATTTCTGGTCATAAGAGTCATAAGACCACTCAGGCCAAAATATTCCCAATTTCCAACCATACGTTATCAGTTTTCCAATCATAATCATGTTGACAAGTAGGCACATGCTGAACTTGTCTGACACAAATACAATGTCCAATGGTGGTCCATACAAGTTAGAAGAATACAATTTTACCCCAGATGACAGCTTGCTGATGTTGAGAGCCATTTAATCAGCTGTCAAAATCCTGCATTCAGCTCAATGACTTCGACATGAAGTATCCTCAGCTCCTATCCAGACAGGATTCAACATTTGATCATGTAGTTCTCTCAATACAACTACTGAACTGCATCCATACACTGTCTTCTGAAATAGGATTTGATTAAAGGTGAATGATGCAGTTGACTTGAACCTATAAATATAGGTGGTATCAATCATCCCACATGCATGTGCAGACATTGATGCAGACCAACCAAATGAAGTTGGCAGGTCACGACCCAAAACAGCCTGTTAAATTAAAAATGGGCAAAAATCTGTCTGAAACTAACATAACAATTCATGTACACAAGTACCATACCCTTCAAGTAACCATAACTTGTGTTTCTACTGGACACTTTTGGAAACAAAGATTCAAATGCGTGCCTACAAAATTTCCAAATTCTGTAAGTGCCAAGTTCCCTTCTCTGCATTACATTTTCCAATGACTCTTCAAATTGTGAAGCAAGTATACACATGCATTTTGTGGAACAGCACCTAATGAATAAAATAATCCAAATGAACACAGACCTCTTCTTCTGAAAGTTTGACCAACCGTTCCTCTTGTTGATGCCATTTACGAACAATAACCTGTTGCAGCCAGAAGTCCAACGATTCACATCAGGCCAAAAAAGATGTCATCTTGGAAAGAAACCTTATTTGTTCATAAATTGTCATGATGGACGTGCCCATGTGGACATAAGTACGCAACCTGGCAATCATTGAAGTACTCGTTTTAATTCATGCCTTCTACAATTCTTGTATTATATTTCATCATTATTATGTACGTCTAAAGAATGTCACTATTTATGCCACCCTTTTTACGGATATAACTTTGCTACTTCTAGTAAAATGGTACAAAGTTATCATACTACATTAAAAGGAAATAGCAAAGAAAGGGTGTCTTTATCAAATGCAGAAGGCGAATGTATCAATTCCCTTTTTTATATGTTGCATAAAATATATTTCTAGAGCTATTGTCTGAAACTAGGGGCAAGAGATTGTACAATACCCCAGGCATTTTCAGTTTGTAGTACAAGTAGGGAGCATGGTTCAATGATCCAAAATGTTGACATGATGGGATTTGCTACAGATGACCCATGCACCAAACTTCCCCGCATCCAAACATCTTAGCCATAGCATTTTTGGCTGTTTCTAGGTAGAATGGTAAGAGTTGCTGTATCTTCTTTCTTAACGATTTGTTTACTGGTCACCTGTTGAAAGGTATTTCCATCTGCAAGATTTTTGGTGCATGGACTGCTCACATTGAGGCCCATGATGTCAATGGTTGGATCACTGAGCAATCAGCTCCACTTGAACAAACTGAGAGCCTGGATGTTACTTTACATTCTCTGAGCCCGAGCATTGTATAGTAACTCACATTCATATTGTGTGTCTGTGTCTGTGGAGGAAGGTCACTGTGTAGCCACCCTATGTGGACTATGTCCATATCCAAGGTGTACAGATCAGTGTATTAAAATGCTAATTTGAATTGGAACACCAGATATTAGATATATACAAAAGACTTCTTTTGATTGATAAATTAGACATATATAAGTACAACTCATTTCTCAAAAAATAACCATGTAGAATCATATTAGTTTCAAGCAGGTCATATATACAAAGTTTCAAAACACTGCCCTAACTCCTAACTTGAAAATTTAAGCACATGTGGGTAATGAAATTAGACAGTTTACACTTTACCCACCTCTGAAGGGGAAGTAACAACGAAGAAACCAATTATAGGTGAGAATTCACTGCCATCTCTGTACAGGAAACAGTCTATAAGAAAGTGGCTTAAAAATAAAAAAAGGAAAATCAATGAGACATAATCTTCAAAAGGCACATATATGTAACTTATGTGTGTGGGTGCACACACATATACATAATCATAATAGGGACTGCTCACCCAGAATGCTTGAATAACTTCACCTACAATAGGTCCACATGTGCCAATATGTCATGTGTAAAACATCAGAGACATGCAAAAGGTGGTCCCCACCATGAAGATCAGATTCCGCAAAAATCAGGGTGTCAATTCATTAGGTGGGCTACATGTCTACATTGAGTCAGACAGTCTGCAGGTCCGACTTAAACCGTCCATTGTTATCGTACACAGTGACCTACCTGATAAGTTGATCAGCCTATTTTTGCGCCTGGTGATATTCATGGTGGAGCCCATCTTTTTGCATGACTCAGATGTTGTATACAAGTGACAGAATACCACATGCAAATGCTGAATATGAAGTTTTTTGGTTTTTTGAATGGCAAGAATATTATTTATCAAACAGCGAACAAAGGCGAAAAAAGAAAAAAAGAAAAGCAAAACAAAAGAAAAACACTGAATATGAAGTTCACATGCAATATGTTGTAGTAAATGTTCCGCATGCCATATACATGTATTGGGTCTGTGTGCACAATAATTTGATAATGCACGCTTTCAGATGAAAAATATTGTACCTTAAGATAGCATGTAGTACAAGTTCTATTAAAATATCTGAAAATCACATGTCCACTGTATATGGAAAAGTTCTAACCCTTATGCAGGCTGCGTTTTAAGTACAACGGCATAAACCCTCATGTCTACTGTGGGCTGATGAGTTTGTAACCTCAAGATGCCCGATCTCTAACGCACACCCTGTGAAGAATTTTCCTGATATGTCAAACTCCAATAAGCAATAGCATGCGTTGTATAAGTGTTGGCATTTCCTATGTACAACCTTTCTAGTTATTATTATGTTAACAACAGACAACTACATATGACATTAAAAATTGAGAAACCATAGCATACTCAAGCAGAGTACAAAGGTTGATATTCAGCTCATCTCTGCTGAACTGTGTCATACATAATGCTGATTGGGACTTTCCAATTGCAAATGTTGCCATGGATGAGGTGTAGCCCAAAATTCCCAAAGATCAGATGGACCTAACTGCCTCATCAAGGGCCTTTTGTGTGTTAAGGGGTCCGGTCATGATCAGCCTGAACATCCTCTGAAAACGTAAAGCCCAAGCCTGACCTGAACCAAAATGGGCCAAATTTTTTTAGGCCCATCCCAACTAAAAATTTGTCAAGCCTAAGCCAGGTCCATCAAGCAATTTCTATATGTATATTAACGGTATGTAATACATATATGTACAGCTAATATAAATCATTATTATTATCATGGTCAGGGCCCGGCTCAGCCTGGCCCAACCCGACAAACCCATGAGCTTGCCCTGAGCCTAGGCTGATTGGCTGGTCCAGTGAATTGAGACCCTTAAGTCCTGTTTGGTAACCCAACAAAAGTTCTGTCGAGATAGTTTTATCCAGACGAGTGACCATTGCAGTGCCTATTCAGGGTTTGTGAAATAAATTTAGGCAGTGGTTCCCATAAAATTAATGATACAACTATCTAAAAAAATTGACCGTTAGTTTGGATAAGCTAACATAGACAAAAAGTTATTACAAAACTATCCTTGATAGGGTACACGAAGGAATACTACTTTTTGTATGCATGCATTTCACATGTCCCACATGTAAGCCACAAGTGAGACTGTCCATCTTCAAGCACCCCACATGTCACATCCAACCTTCAAGCACCCGAATTAGGCACATGTGTGTACATCCTGCCACATGTGAGACTGCCCATCTTCAAGCACCCCAATGTGACAATGCGTAAATAGACCAAATGTGCCAGTATCAATCCATAGATACCCCAAATGTCCACATGTGCAAATGTGTACAGCTGCTACATGTGTTAGTCCATCCACCTTATTCCAGGGTTTTTCTCCATGTAAGCTTATCCAGACAGACCTCAACCAGACAACCAAGTCCAAAGTAGCCTATCATCAAACAACATTGATTGTTAGTTTCTTACCAACCAGGCCTTTAGCCTTTTCCCAGTGAATGTGGAAACCCACAATGCCGGACATTGTACGTAAATTAGTCATGTGTATCATATAGATGTGGCTTGGTACGAAGTTTTGTACACAACCTGAGGGTGTGATGTTCCTCTTAGCATCAGTTGAAAAGAACCCACAAATAAACAAAAACTGCATTCAAACAAAACTCAAGAAAGAAAGAAATTTCAAACTATAAAGAAACTAACCTGTTCGAGGAACTATAATACACGAAATGCAGACCAGGAGGGATCATCTTTATACCCTTAAAAGCAGGACCTACAGAAAACATCTGCAGGACACATACAGTGTTGGGTTATGCTTAAGAAGATGGCACCAACGTAAACTCTAGACTCAACAATACGAGATGGCATCCCAAGTACACGCCAATAAATGCACACATGTGGCATAAAAGAGCAAGATCCAAGCCATCCATCACATGGATCTGACCATTTAGATGATCTGGCCCAAAATTCAGGCTAGTACACTGTTCAAGTAGGTCACAATTTTAGAAACAAGTACACATACTACTACAGGACAATTAACTACTTGCTCTAAAAGCTCGAACTGATAGAGCATGGCGAATAAATCCCTTTATCTCATAGCCCAAGCCCCACTTCACATAGGTTAGGACCTCGTGGGCCCTACATCACATGGGTTCCGCCTCACACTACCCACCCACCTCACACAGGTGGGGCCCGCTTCACATGAGCCACCTGCCTCACACAGACCGCCCACCTCGACTGTGCCCATGCATCCCACAGGCCACCCCACTCGAACCTGGTGTGAAAACGCCCCTGCATTACATACTAGAACAATTTTAACATCCATTTGTTTCATTAACCGTCACAGAACCGAGTAGTGGATTGGCCTTATCTTCAGGCCAATGCATCTATAAACTGGGATCCAGTGTTTTAAATAGCCACACTATGTAGCGTGTAGCTTATGCTACGTGGTATAGGTTAGCCTTCACGCTGCATAGCTCATGAAAATAGCTTAAGTCACATGTAGCCTACACTGATAATTTGCGTATGTTGCACGCTACATAGACCACACTACATGCTACATAGCTCGCATCACAAGTTATTTTTTACTACAACATTACAATCAATTAATGTAATGATTTATTACATTTTTTTTCTATTTTCAATAAAAATTAATTAATCTTTTCAATGCTTGTAGTTAAACAATATAAGTAACAGTATTAAATCAGTTTCGTTGGTTTTTCTTTACCTTTTCATTGCCATTTCCTATTACTTTAGGTTGTGTTTGGTTGCACCAAATATCATGAAATTTTATTAAAATTCATGATTAATCAGTCTAATTTGGTGTAGAATAAGATGAATTGGTGCAACCAAGTGCAACCTTGATTAAAAATCTAGATGTAGTGTGTAGCTTACGCATCACTCTTCAGAGGGGTGAACACTACGTCTAGGGGTGTACACGAACTGAGCTAGTTCGGTTGGCTCGCTCGACTCGACTCGACTCGGTTCGAAGCTGAGTTTGAACCGAGTCGAGCTGATTTTTAAAGCTCGAAAACGAGTTTGAGCCGAGTTCGAGCTTGCCCCAGCTTGACTCGACTCGGATCAAATCCAGCTTGAACTCGGCTCGACTCGGTGCAGGGGTATATATACCCTTCAAAAAAAAAAAAAAAAAAACCTACTTACCTCTACTCATTTTCCCTCACCCGGCCGCACGAACCCTAACCCCTTTGGCCCTCTTCCTTACTCAGCCCCCCTAAACCCTAACCTGAGCTCGAGCTCCCCTCTTCCGGTCTTCCTCCCTCTCTCTCTCTAGTCTCTCCCTCCTTTCTCAGGCGCTCACCTCAGTCTTCCTCCCTTTGATATTGATGTTGCTCACCAAGTGTTTGATGAAATGACCCAACAAAGTGTGGCTGGTGGCAAGGAAGGTATGTATATGAAACCAATACCCTTTTTTTCTTGATTTTTATGTTTCTTAGAAGGTGTTTGATAAAATACCTGTAAAACCATTGCTGCTTTCTCAAATATAGTGAGATTTTGAAGGTGAAGTCAAGGTGTTTGTGAAAATGCTGCAATGGTGAACTTGGCTCGAACTCGGCTCGAACTGGCCCGAGCTGCTGACCCAACCGAGTTGAGCTGGCCAGTCAGGCAAGAGGACCGTGCCGAGCCGAGTTCGAGCTGAGGCCAGCTCGACTCGATGTACACCCCTAACTATGTCACATGCTATTCGCTATTTAAAACACTGTTAGGACCCACCTGATGGATGGCTTGGATCTTGTATCCGTGTGCCATAGTGGCACACATGGTGGCAAGCACTACCTTCCAATTTCAGTGGGCCGCATACGTTCGAATTGCAAAGTTTCAGTTTAATCAAGAGAGAATGAAACAAGTCAGCGACAGTCAAAAAGAGAATGCAAGTGCAAAATTAAATTTATGCATCTTTCCAGTGCAACTAAAAAGCAACGCAATCGCAATTTGGAGTGCAAACGCTCGATATTTATGCTAATGAATGTAATTACAATTTGGTCATCTTCACTTTTGTTTATTGCAATTCAATTCGATAGTTCATCCAAACGCAACCATAGATTAGTGTATGGAAGCAGTACCTGAGTATCAATGCCGACAAGGGTAAATTGGGGAACGTCGAGAAGGAGAAGAGTGGAGCCCTGCTGTGCAAGCCCAAGGGCAGTTTCGGGATCCATTTCAATATCCCGAGGTTAAAATGGGAAAGAAAAAAAGAAGGGCAGAAAAGGAATTTCTTCTTCACGGAGTCTGCTACTGCCGCCGGAAGTGAAGACTGAAGAGGGGAGAGGCCGAGACAGCTTGGCGCGGGAGGCAGGGCCTAGAAGAGTCTCATTTTGAGTAGTGATCCCTCGATTCGCGGCACACGTGCCAGTCAAAGGGCAAATGGGCCGTGCAGGACTGGACTGGGCCCATTCGCTTTGGGGTGAGCCCGAAAGCGCACGGTCTATAGGGTAGCAATGGGCTGGCTCGGGGTTGGCCTTAGTAGGGGTGCACATGGAACAACCATTGAATCAGACCGGAATCGATCCGGTTCTAAAGTGCGGTTCTGATTCACAGTTCCAAAACTCGGAGAACCAATTAGTTCAATTCAGTTCTCAGTTTGCCTTAGTGCTAAGGTTAATTGCTTAGTGTTTGTTCCCTAGAAAATGAAAATCCTTATTTGAAGCCAAGGTGGAAGGAAAACAATTAAACAATCCCAAACATTGATTATAGGAGACATTTCAAACTTTCAAAAATCCCAGATATCGCATCCATTCTTCCCCCCACCCACCCCCCTAACGGACAGCACCTTTCGCTCACCGTCTACCAACCATCGCCCGACACTCCTCTCTCTCTCTCTCTCTCTCTCTCTCTCTCCATGGTTCTCTCTTGCCCAGAACTGTAGAACCAATTCGGAACAAAGCCGGTTTTAACGGTCCGGTTCAGTTCCAATTTTCACAAAACCATTAGGAATGGTTCAGTTCCGTTTTCACTCCAGAACTGGACTGAACCAACCCATATGCACCCCTAGGCCTTAGTCCCCTAAATTGTGTCTGGTCAGTACCGAGTTGGATTTCAAGTCGAGTTATTAGGTAAGCCAAACCTGACTTAGTTTGGGTTCAAATTGGATGAAGTCTATTCGAATCAAATCAACTCACCCACTCAGTATCAAGTCGGATCTTAAACAAGTCGGACAAGTTAAGTACTTTAATGAGTAGAGTTGTCCCATGCTCAGCTCTATTACTCCTTTAATGAAATAATCATTTTACCCTTCCCATCATGGTCTCACATTTATATATGCGTACGTGACGCTTTTTCATTTGTATCATGACAATATAAACATACCCTCGCAATGTGTATGAGGGATTATGAGGACTAACTTGCTTGATTTTGAAGCTACATCATTTTCGAGTTAAACAAAATGGTTTTTAAGGGTCCTAAAAGAAGAGAGATGAATTCTCAAAATAATCTATTTATAAAAAATAATAAAAGAATTTATGAAATCCACTTTTCTTCTTTAGATGAAGGAAAGTATATGAACTGATTCGTTTCAACTTCAGTCAGCCTGGGACCCTATGCAAAATATTCTCTTTATTTAACATTGACTCATAGCTTTGGATTCTTAGTTTTCCCGTTTCATTAAAGTGTGGCATTCTCATAGTATGCTGTACCCAATTAACGGTTCAGATTACATAATGGACGGCTTGGATCTTGCACATATTTCCCATGTTGGCACGTGCACTGGAGTGTGGACAGCGGCGCATTACAAGTATGTGGGCTTGGAGTATCTGTAGAACACGCCCCAACATGTGTCCACTAAATGTGAAAGTAACACATGATCTGATAATGTTATTAGTGGCCATATCTAGCCCGCGCGAAAAAGGTGGACCACACCATAATGATCTCCTAGTGCAAAAATCAGGCTGATAAACTCCATATGATTTCAAAACCAAAGCACCGCCTATGGTATCATGGCCCTCTATACATGTATGGCCCACTCAATGAGTGGATCAATCTGAACTCAAATCAAGTTAAGTTCGAGTTACCCAACGACTTGACCCGACGCAACCCGAAACTTGATCCAGTAATACTTAACTCGATCCGAAACCAATTCGACTCGGATTCTATATATATATATATATATCTCCTAATTTTTTAATATCTTTAACCTTACGCACTGCACCCATTTTTTAATATCTTTAACCTTATGCACTGCACCCGACTCCACTCTACCCCGACCTGATCCCAAACTCTCTCTTTCTCCCTCATCCTCCTCTTCCAAGCCTGGCAATGATAGCCCATGTTGAAATCACAGAAAATTCTAATGTTGTTGGGTTTCATTAGTCCACTCATTTCCGATTACTCAAGCTAACAAGATACGCCGAATTTCTCTCTCTCAAATAGATTGCTTGATACACAACACAACTTCTAAAGGAGTATTTATCCTATATTTTAGCTTGTTTGTTTAGAAAAAAATGAACTTCTTTACGATAAATAATAACATATATAATTAATAAAATTATAGGTATAAAAAATAATACATGTATTGAAAGTATAATAAATTAATATAATAATGAAAATATTAGCATATATTTACTTGACCAACCCAGCCGAGCCCACTTGGGTTGGGCTTGGGTTGAGAATTCTCAACCTAAGATTGGGTTGGGTTGTCCTCCTCCTCTCTCTCTCTCCTCTCCACTCCCTCCCACCCTCCTCTTCCAAGCTTGACAGCCACCCACCACCATCACCACCCTCTTCCTCCTCTCTCTCTCTCTCTCTCTCCTCTCCACTCCCTCCCTCCCTCATCTCTCGATCCGAATTGGTGTCAATTCGAACCAACTCGGTACTTTTTATCGGGTCAAACTCGGTTCGGATTAATCCAGGCCAAACCTGGATTCAGATCGGTTCAGGTATGCTGGACTCGGTACCGAGTCAAGTTCGGGTCAAGCCTATTTCAAAACCGGATCAAGTCAGATCAGCCCTAACTTGGTCCGACCTGACTCGAGGCCCAGCTCTACACCTAATCCGCTTCCCCCATTCATAGGGCTCCAACCGAATTCGATTGGGTTCTGGTACATGTCAGGTCCTCATCCGGTCTTTGGATAGATGTGAACCCCTCGTTGACGCTCAAAAATGATACCGATCCAAAATTCAGGTGGACCACACCATAGTCCACTTGAGTTTTGAAATGGCCTGGTTTTGGGGGTGTACGTTCTTATCTGGGGTGGATCTTCTAAATGGATTAGATGGCGTATACAAAACCCGGTGGGCCCCACATAACCTGAAAGGTTTTAAATGATGGGTGTCCCTGTTCCAACTATTCCCTGTGGCCCACTTGACTTTCGACCAAAATGAATTTTGGGTGCCTAGGTGAAGATGATTGGCATGCATGCCCTAATCAGTACTTGGGCCGGCCTCAGGCTCTTACGCTCAAGTCATTTTAGCCTGGCTCAGTCCAACTTCATATATATGCTAGTGTTATATAGTACAAATATGCCCTTCCAAATAAGAACATTCAATTGGGAAATAGGGTTTTATGAATTTTCAATCTGGACCCAACCAATCTCTTTCAGGCTCGGCCAAGGTCCATGCCAGGCCTAACCTGGCCCGTTAGCACCCCTACATATCATGGTGGACCCATACATTCCCTTGCAGGTTAATCTTAACCAACAAATCTTTGCCCTTTAATAAATATAATAATAATAATAAGAGGTTAACGGTAACAGCAGCAGCAGCCGCAGCAGCAGTAATAAAGGGTCAAGATGATTGTTTTAATCGATTGTGATAATCCAAGGTTGATGATACCGACAGCCCCGGATTGCATCTACGTGGGTGAAAGACAACTACTACATTACCAAGCACAAGAGCCATTCAAATGAATAACAAAATCCCCTTTACTGCATCATCGTCATCTTCGATTCATTTAATGTTGATTAATTAAAAACAATCATATTTATTAGTTTAATCAAGCAAAAGGTATAGCAATATCATATAGCACAAATGGCATGTGGATGCAAAATGGGCCTTATCAATAGTTACAGATGATATAGACCGTTGAGCTGGTGGGCCAACTTATACATGGCCTATAAACTTTAAATCCAATTGATTGAACAATTCAAGGGCATTTTTATGATATTCCAACCATGATGGGACAGTCATAATGAATAGCCCAGATCTTTTTCTTGTGAGTGAGGTCAGAATCTGGTTGGGCCTTTTTTGGCCAGTATTGGGTCGTGACAGAATTGGGCCTAAGGTTTACTATATGGGCCGGACTTGGATAGACCTTGGCCCCAAGTAGCTCAGCAGGTTATGAATGCCATCTAGGCGTTCTAAGAGATCAGATGACTGGGACCCATATGATGCTGGCTCAATTTCCAGAAGAAAATTGGGATGAGCCCAGATGGGGATGATCCAAACCAGGCTCAAGTTGGGCTGTATGGTTGTGCCAGCCCAGCCCAGCCCAGTTGGAAGTAGCGTTGTTTATGCTCTACAAAGCGTGATCGTTGATACACATGAACTTCGAAAATCTATAGGGTGGAATACACTCTCTGAAATTAAACCGTCCAAAACTAAGGGAACCACTATAGATAGGTCATCATCCAAAATCAGATTGATTGAATAATCTAGCCTTTGACAGGTCATCATCTGTTTATTGAATTTGAGCCGTCCATCAACCGTCCTCGGATCAGTCTAAATAGACACCCATGATTTGGATGGATTAGTTTAAGCATCAGTATGCCACGTGTGCAATTCCTAGTTTCTTCTCCTTTGTAATAGAGAACTGACTACAGACAACGGTACTCCAACTTGTGGCACTGTACCATCTTTCCCACCAACATGCCACTTGAGTAGGGAATCCGTACCATGGAAAGGGTAGCCCCACCATGAAGATCATCCTCCCCCAAAAATCAAATTGATCTGATTACTAGGTGGGCCACATCTGTATGTTGAGTTATATTGTCGGTTGTCCATTGTTCTAAGGTGTTGTTGCCTACCTGATTAGTGGACCGGCTTGATTTTTGTGTGAGATGATCTATTGATCTCCTCCGGTGGGCCGCATGGTTTTCATGGTATTAATTTCCTACACAAATGGCACGTGGGCAGGAAAGATGGCACCGTATCATAATTTGGGAGTACCACAAGTTATGGTACCTTGCGTGTGGTTGATCCGTTATCTTTGGAGTATACATCATACTTGTCTTCTCTCTGTGATTGATTAGCAATAATCCTATACTTTTATTAATGCGCATATATTTATTAAATTGGAATTAATGATTACTTTTCATTCAGTCTTAAACGTCCACTAAGCAATAATCCAAAACTTTAATTAATGCGCATATCTTTATTAAATTGGAATTAATGATTGCTTTTCATTATAGCAGTCTTAAAAGTCCACCAATATTCCAGTTCTAAAAACGAGTGAGTAAATTTTTGTTTATGAAAATGAGCTAGTGAGTAAATTTTTATTTATGATCCATCAAAATAAAGGCCCACAAATTGAACGGCTTAATTTGAATTATTTGGATATTACGGGTGCATTTTCTTTGTGCCTACTTATCAATTTACCACAGTATACGAGTACAACCCCTTCAAAGCGTGCGATTATTTTCCTATACATTTATATCAGGCCGCATGTGTACGTCGAATATGCACAACTGGCCATATTTTTGAACCGTCCATTCTCTCGTGCAATTATGGCCCAACCCTAAATCACACCTGCCTGATTTTTGGACCAGGGATCACTCATGGCATGTCTTACCTGATGAATTGTCCGGATCATGTACATGTCTGACACGTTAGCACGTGTTCAGTGAAGCCCGTGTACCACCCCAGAGAAGGTGCATATTATTCTCAGACATGAAATTCCTTCTAGTGGGCCATATTTCAGTCATCCAGACCGTTGATTAATGTGGCCGCATCAATTGGTAGCGTCTGATTATTTGATCCATAAACATTTTAAAAAATAAAATATTCTGGACCAGTTCCTTGTACATTTCTTGACCGTCCAAATATGAATAATCAATCAGTTAGTTACAAACTTCCAACCTATGCAATCTTTGATTTAGGCTCATCCAGGAGGTGGTCCACTAATTGAGCGGTCCGGATCCATTGACAAAATGACGTACCATTTAGTAAGTAACAGAGTCAATTCACCAACCATGATGCCCACTTCACTGTCACGACTATTGTGCTTGACACTTAGGAAATCCACAAAAGTATTATCTTATTTTTTAAAATATTTTTTGAAGAGATTAGCCAAATCTCTACCAAGGTTGTTATATGATACTCCGGATGCGTATGACGCGTGATACACAGGCACCTAGAAATGGTACACTTGACATTTATTAACTCAAATCAACCAACTAAATTGTGGAACCTACCGGTGTTAAGTTAGAATCCAGTAACCAGATTACAATCCTGACCTTTGATTCATGGAGACTTGTCTGATGAAATAAGACCACTGGATTTTTTTTCCTTCATTTTCAACCAAAATAGACGTCCCCCAATGTTAGAGCCATCTAATTAGATAAACGTAATTTTTGGTTCGTGATACATCTAATGGTCGGTTTATTCTGATTACTTGTAGGCCACGTGTACAATTCATATGTAATTTCTAAGGGCCTGCGTATCATCCATCCCAGTCTGGCAGAGTATCAAGGACTAAAAGCCACTTTTGTTTTTTCATCACAGTTCTTTAAGATCCTTTGGAACATGGAGACCGGTTCCTCTGTCCCGTAGGTAGAATAAGCTTTTTCTACAGCCCACGTGTGTGGGGCCCACCGTGGTGTGCACGTGACAACCATTCCATTCACACCATGTAAAAATATGCCCACCACCACTAAAATCTGTCGGTGAGCCCACCTAATTTTTGGAATGGGCTGGTTTTGTAGGTATCCATTCACCCCAGTGTGGGTCACACCGTCTGTGTATTGGATCAGCCTGATTTTTGGTAAACTGGACGGAATTGAAGGGGCACACCTCATGGACGGAGTGGATATGAGCCCTACACTATGATGGGCCCCACATACGTATTTGTAGAGTAAGCTTATTCGATAGACCGGCCTCCATAATTCTAACGGATCTTTTGGAACATGATGGCTACATGGCCCACCCAGGTTACATCATGTAGTTCATGCGAGAGGACATTGAATGATGGATATGAGAAGAAATACCCACCCACAATCATGGACTTGGATGACTCTGGAAAGGTAGAGAGACCTGAAAAGGGTTCTAGTGCCCAATTGCAGTCTAAGCACAAACGACTGCACATAGCAATTTAACGCATGGGTCCAAGATCTAGACCGTTCATCATGCGAGTTCCATGGTGGATGTGCCTTGAACGAGAAATCAGGACCCACCCACTTTTCAGGTGTGCCAAATGTAGAAGATTATTGGTGAGCCCACTGGTTTGTAATATCAGTGCACCTGTATAGCCATGGGCTAGGGGTGGAAAGGGCTTGATTGGCTGGGCCTTGCCTGAAGAAAATGGTTCAGTGCGGGCCCGGCTAGACCCAGACCTGAAAATTGAAAAAATCCTTATTTTCCACTTGAATATTCTTAATATATTGGTGATCAAAAGGGCAACACATATTTAAAAAATATACACATATTAAAAATATATATATATATTTTTTAGAAGAAAGAAACCAACCATACAAGTGTATACATCATATAAATCATATGTAGGATATAAATCATATAAATAAAAAATATAAATCATATAAATAAAAAAATGGCTGGGCTAGGCTGGTTGAGGAGGATTGGGTTGAAATGACTTGGTCCAACCCAAAAATTGATAGGGCCAAGCATTTGAGGCCTAAGCCTATTCCCAATGCCGACCTAGTAGATCCGGGCTCAGGTGGGTCTGGTTCCATGGTTAAGTGGAGCCAGACTCTGTTTCAACAGGGAAATCTTGAGATTTGCCTATGTGGTGTGAGTGTGTGAAAAAAATAAAAAAAAAACATTTAAGCCTGGTCAAAAGTTAAGACTATGGTTATTCTCATGGTGGCACGCAGACTCTGTTTTAAGATTGAGATCTTAGTTCGAGTGCATATGTGGTGTGGGTGTATGTGAGGAAAAAAGTCTGGTCCGGCCCAAAGTAAGGCCATTGGTGTTCCATTGCTAGCCTTACATTCAACTTTATAAACTTGTCTTTTTGATTCATGAATCTCTCTCTCAAATAGAAAACAATGCAATCTGTCCTGTGCAAAAAGCGTGTCATCCGGAAAAAACAAGTCAATCCAATAATAAAGTGGGCCACATAGTAGAAAACAAGGGACAACCACATACAGCTACTTCCGTGTAAGACAATCTCATTAAAAAAAAATGCATTGGATGTATAAAATCAATTGAAAATATCTTACCAACCGTTATACATTTTAAAATGAAGCCGGATCCACTACAAAGCTAGAATTCGTGGATCCATGTTCTGTTTGGAGGCAATTGAAAATATCTCTCCTCCCCCCCAAATGTTCTATTTGGAGGCACATCCAAAGCTCATGTGGGCCCCACACCATGTAAAATATCAGAAAATAGCACTTTCCCTCAGCCTGCCACGCGCCCCATTAATTAATAATATTACGTCTTTTATAAGAATATTAAATGGTAAATGAAATTCCATTTACGGAGAAGAATTTTAATACTCTGACTGATTGTATGGTTTATGCGCCTGCACTCTGAAACCATACACCTGGCATCCATGATCTAAATCGTTGGCATGTCCATGAACCAAATATTACATTTAACTGCTGAGGTCGAAACTTGCAGGTTGGTGGACAACTTATGGAGAATAAAATGAAGTCGATGACAAAAGCAGCTGGTCCCATGATTTTGACGGTTTTGATCAAGTGATATGTATGGCAGGAGTACAATTGTTAAATGCATCTAATTATTGAATCATCTAGTGGTCAGGACATATGGGTTCACTTTCAAGACGTGGGGTCCACCATAAAAGGAGGGCATTCAAAATTTCCAAGGAGACGTCAGTATCATGGCCCATGGAAGCAGGTATTTGTCTAAGAGAAATGTAGAAAATGAGGCATTGGCCGTGTGAAAGGAATACACTAGAAAGTTAGCATCCTAGCAAGCGAAACAAACGTTAAGGTAGATCTGGGAGAATTGGAATATGGTAGTGACCCATCTCCATTGTACAAGTGTCAGGTGTATGCATCGATCGGGACCAACCTGATCGTAAGCCCTAGCATGGATGTTAAAAATGGAATTGAGAAAATGATATTTGCTTGCAATTCTCTTTACTTCTCACCATTGATTTCTGGCCGTCCATCATTTTTGTTTTCCTTTTTGGGTCAACACCATAGAGAGAAACTATCATCTGGGTGGTGTGGTTCTCAAAAATAGTGGCCCATCTAGGGTCTACGTGTATGGTGCAGCAGGTCTATGCACTGTCTTCCATATTACACCCAAAGTTAGATAATTTCTTTCCGAATAGTGGTTTCTTGTCTACTTCAGTCAATGAAGATACTTGGAAATTGCTTAGACGTTCCCTTCATTTCATGGCACTTGTATGCAATTGCTTGTAATAAACGTCGTATAATTAACAGCATGTCACGTATTAGTGATATCCAAACCGTAAAAAACGTCTTCCCCACGAAGAAGATCAGGCCAATTCACTCATTAGGTGACCAATAGCGGATAACATTGACGTTGTACAATGTTCTGTCTTATGTGAATCGGTTGAGCTAGACTTTTACATGTAAAATCGACGGTCAGAGAGAAAGCGTTCCACCTACTATTCTAGAGTAGATAAATGACTTATGTGATGCGAGGAGCAGACTGTCTTTAGGGCGGGTATGTTCTTGGCAGGAACCACTTGATGGACGATCCATATCCCCGGACACGCTGGCACTCGGCACATGAAAATTTTCTTCTCGCGAGAACCGCCTTAGACATGCACCTGCACGAAGAACATGTTAGTTTTGCTTCGGGATTAAGAATAATTCGTGCATGCCCACCAACTGAGCTCCACATTCTTAGATAGTACAATGATTTGAACCGTCAATATTCTCATTAATAGCACGAAGAAGCCAATGGCTCACCCTAATCACATTCATTTATGACTTTAACCTTTGATTTATAAAGATGATGAGATCCATTGAAACTTTTTTACCATATTATAAATTCATATGTACATAGTGATGGCCAAAATTACCATTGGTTCCGATCATTGGATTATTGATGAATGTGGGCCACAGTGAGCTGTGAAACATGCTGTGTCTTGAATCGCGATTGAGGCAGAAGGAACTTAAAAAATTGCGAAAAAAATAAACCATGCGACGGAAGCGGATTGGCGGGTGTACCATACACTACCGACCAACTGGCTGATGTGGGTACGTATCGTGCGAAGACGATCGCTGACGCTCCTCGAGCTCCGAGTTGTAGGAATGGTTTAAATGAGATCAAAGTTACATGGGCCATACAATGATGTATATATTATATCCACACCGTTCATCCATTTGGCGAGATCATTTTAGAACATGATCAAAGAAATGAATCATACTGTTAAAACATTATGATTCAGTGGACCACACAAAAATTAGCAGTGGGACAATGACTCTTACTGTTAAAACATTCATGGGGCCATGAGAAAACACATATTTTATTGATCCAGAACTTCTGTGATCCCCGTGAGGTTTTCAATGGTATACGTTTAATCTCCCACTGCATTTTGCAGTGTAGTGGCGTCAACACACCAGCCGGTGGGGTGTGGCACACCAGCCAATCCGCTGCCGCATGCGACAGACCCACTTTCTTACTTCTGAGAATTATCGAAGGCCCGCTTAGAAAACGATGCTCCAATCCAGCCAAGCAACTCACTCCCTTGACATGGTAAAAACAAAAAATCCACGAAGGATGATTGCAGCCATTGTAAGTTATCTTTCACATACAACCCCTCCTTTCCCGCAACCAGTCTTACGTGTAAAAAATCTGAGCCACTTAAAAACCAGGCAACATTGCGAAGATTGCCTAGCACTGAAATCAGGTGAGTCCACTCATCAGTCAGGCCATTCTCAAAATCAATGGACGCCCAGTTGTCTGACTCAACATTCACGTGGGCATATCTAATTCGGCATGATTCTCATCCAGGTGATTTTTATGATGGGGCTCACATTCGTGCGAATTGATTTTCCTACACATGTGACACGTTGGCGTGTGTGTTCATTTTCTCAGACAATAGTCAAAACATAATTGAAACAAGAGGTATGCAAATACTACACGCTTGTCGCAGCTGTACACATCCACACGTGGGTGCATATATCAGTGTGACACGTGCATGAGATCCGAGCTTTCCATAAGGAAAGCCACACTGTTTTAATCTTCTGGCATAAAAATCAGACCATTGCACACCTAAGGTGGGCCACACCATATCAAAATAAACGAATATCTAGAAAAATGTTTGTAACCGTCAGTTTACATTGCACGTGATGGCCCACCTCAAGACTGAAATTGTTTAATTTTTAGGCCGAAGATATAAACACTAGTACCAACATAATTGAAATTTCAAAGATCACACACGAGTTTCAAAACTGCACCGTATGTCTAAACGCGTGTGGAATTAACAAACCTCCAGAATCAAATCCTTCCTCGCCTTATATACATGTTCTATTTTTTCAAACCCTTATCTCCATTTCCTTGTGCTGGAAAAAAAAATGGCTACTCTGAAGCTTCTCTTCTTCATACTCTACCTCTGGTGGGCCATCAGAGAAACATGGGCTAACGAACGCCTCATCAGTCCATCAAAGCTGGAGATGTTCGTGGATGACCTTCCAGACATGCCCAAGATCAAGGGTTTCACTATTAGAAATGGCGTCCCAGGGTCGAGATCAATCAAGATAGGAATGTTCGAGAAGAAATGGGTACGTATCATTATCTTCCAACGTTTATTAATATAAAAAACACGACACTTTGAGGGTTGAACACTTGGGTCATTGCCGTTCAGCTGGACGGTAGGCTCGATACGTCGGAAACATCAACCGTTGGATTTAGGTCTTTTTATATAGTGGGCCAACTGCAAGCTAGAACCCAAAAGCCAATGTTTCAGGGGATTAGGTAATGTGCAAGGTGAGATTGAGCAAGTGATTTGGGTACATGTGGGACGAGGCATACCTGTATGAGATCTGGGCCATTCATCAGGTGGGGCAGCTCAGGCTGGCCTTTTTCTAACTTTCCATGCTTCCCTTGCTTATGTGGCCCGCCTGATGAGAATACCAGCCTGTTTTTGGGACCACAGCTTGTTCATGGTGGGTCCCACTTGATGAATGGTCCAGATTGTGTCCAGCCAATCGTCTTACAATTTTTCTTCTATTTTTTTTAAGGTGAAGGAAGACAGCTGCGCATTACTCAGTGATACATGCACCATCACTGGAGTTGGGACTCGAGCCCATCCATGATGTTCGCTGGTGCCGTCCAAGTGTCTGTACGTTCGGATGATTTTGAACTGTCCATCTGGTGGGAAATACAGTGGATGGGCTACGTACCAAAAGAAGGGAGTCTATTGCTATTTTTTTATATCATACCTCTGGTATCATCCAAATGGACGGTTTAAACAAAGTAGTCAACGGTTCACATTCAACAGTCATGTACGTGACCTTCATATGGGCCACCTGGATCATCTGAACATGCAGCCATGTGGGCTCCATCCAACAGACCATATAGGGGCGGGACTCATTGGGGAGTTGTACATAGGCGGGCTCCATCCAACAGTCTGTATATTGGCGTTATACTCTCATATCAAATAGGAGAGTTACTTGATAAGCTTGCAGAGCGAGATGTTCCATACACGTGCACTAATAAACTTTATACGTGACATACGTGTAACTAATTATAAACCGTATATATGAGCCATATCCTCCAAACCGTACTGGTTGGACGATCCTAGCCTTTGATTGATGGACATTTGTTTTCTGAATTCTGCCCACTGAGCACTTTCCATTTTAACCGTCCGTTTAATGTCCCCCAATCGAGCAAATTAGGATATATTCTCAACTTAACTTTTGGTTTATAACCCACATAAAGTGGGGCCGACAATTGGACGGTTCAATTGAAGTTACATGCATAAAGTATGCACACTATATGAGCGAAAGCATCTCAACCATTGGACTATACCAGAGTATAAAGTCTTTCTTTATTACATCGGCATCTTTTAAATTTAACTAATGGGGCCCATGTTTTCAGTGATCTAGACCGTTGGTCCGTTGAAAGCCACAATGGATACTCAGCAATGGTCTGGTAGACCGAGAATAATCAATTTTTTAGGGGTAGTGTCCTCCATAGGAGTGGTCCCAAGATCAACGGTATGGATCATCGAAAAGTGGGCCCCACTAACTGAAAACCGTAGGATTCTATTCATAATGTCGAGCGGAGAATCATAGATTTTTTATTTTTTATTTCAAGATTAGAACACTGCATTTCAACTTTTTTAAAGCCTGACCAGAAAAAGGACAATATTCAATGTTCCAATTCCCTTTCTTCCTATTTCTTGATAGCTTGTTCTGTGAATTGAGAGCCACACATTTTTTGATGATTTTTCCAGTGTCCCATGGATATTTTCACTTTTAGAATCCAGTTGCAGTGAGATTTTGATGCGCCGATAATTCTCTTTGGGGTCGCGTAAGGTGATCAGGTGAATGGTGTCTTCTCTCCACACGTGCCAACAGGGCATGGTGCGAGATCTGGGCCATTCACCAGGTAGGGTGCACTGTAAATGGTCTAGACCAAAAATCAGGGCGGTCCACATGTCATATAAGCTAAGAACCAACGTTGTCATAAGTTTCTGTTGTTCACAGGCATGCAGCATTCAAAGTTCAAGTGGACCACACCACACAAAAAGCAGGGATCAACGCTTATGATTGAAAACGATGGGAGAGATCCTAACCATTAAAATACTCCCCACCTATATGCTATAGTGCCTACCGTGTCTATGCCATCCAGTCCATTCATCAAACACGCTGGGTCATGTTTGCCATCCAATCCATTCATCAAATACGTGCGCTCCACCAGGATGAGTTTCAATGTCTGCTCATGTGTGGCCCACCTGAGTGTCTAATGGGGCTGATCTTAAACTTTAAGGTGAAATGAGGCAGAGCATCTGATGGATGAAATGGATGTCATGTACACATGGTGGGACCCACAGAGGTCAACTAGGAATGGATTTTTCTGGTGGGGACCGGATGATAAGATTCTCCTATGCCAAAAACTTGTGAAAAACCCACCGTCCTACGTCTCATTTTTATCACCATTCCTTTATTGGACAGTGATAGAAGGTGGGCCTCACTCTCCTTGACTGTCCGATATTTCTCGGAACGGTGATTCGATCGATTTGCCAAGGGACTTTTGCATGCGGTCATTGCCCCCCAAAAAGTTTCTATATTACATCAATGCCCTTCTTCAAGACACTATTATGTTCTCTACACGTGACCATCACATTCAAGAGATCATGATCGGATGATCTGGTCCGTCCATCTAGCTGACTGCACCGTGGATGGAGCACTGGCCTCCAAATGGGCACTTAAAAGCAATCATTTTCCTAGTTTTAACCGCTGCCTTATGGGCCATTAATGATGGATACAGCAGGTGTTTCACACTATGGCCCACCCGTGATGCTGTTTACATTGTGAATGTCACGTGATCGGTGAGTCCGATCATACACACGTTGTCATTTTCAACCGTCAATAAACGAGACATAAGCTTAGTTTTGATTCATTACACAATTTTGCTTACTGGTTTATGCCCGCATATCATCCATCACATTCCGCCAGAGTATGAAAGTTTTTCTCAACTCAAAGGACTTTCGTTTTGCATGGCAGAAATTCCACAGGGACCTTCCACCTACACGTGTCTTCGCGTACGGCACTTCCAACGAGACGGCAACTGTACCGGGCCCCACAATCGAAGCTCTCCAGGGAATCGAGACACGTGTCAGATGGAAGAACCACCTCCCCTCCGAGCACATCCTCCCGTGGGACCCAACCATCCCAACTGCCACCGTTACTAAAGGAGTTCCAACGGTCGTCCATCTACACGGCGGCATACACGAGCCGGAGAGTGACGGAAACTCTAACGCCTGGTTCACGGCCGGCTTCAAACAGACGGGCCCATCATGGTCCAAGCAAACGTACCACTATCACAACGTCCAGCAGCCTGGAAATCTCTGGTACCATGATCATGCAATGGGCCTCACACGTGTCAACCTCCTATCGGGTCTGATCGGGTCCTACGTCATCCGCCAACCTGCCATCGAGGACCCACTTGGGCTCCCATCGGGACCCGAATTCGATCGCCACCTCGTGATATTCGATCGCAGCTTCCGAACCGATGGATCGATCTACATGAACTCCACCGGCAATAACCCGTCGATCCACCCCCAGTGGCAGCCGGAGTACTTCGGCGATGCTATGATCGTTAATGGAAAGGCATGGCCACGGATGAAAGTGGGCCGCAGGAAATACCGGTTTCGGATCCTCAATGCCAGCAATGCGAGGTTCTTCCGGTTCTTCTTTAGTAATGGTATGACATTCATCCACGTGGCATCGGACTCGGCCTACCTGGCAAGGCCTGTCACCGTCCGTAAGCTCCTCGTGGCCCCATCCGAGATCGCAGATGTAATTGTCGATTTCGCCACGTCCACATCCGATGCGGTGATCCTGGCCAATGACGCGCCATATCCATTCCCATCCGGTGATCTGGCTGATGAAATCAACGGGAAGGTTATGAAATTCATCATCGATCAGAATCGGACGGTTGACACATCACGTGTCCCACCTAAATTGATAGAATATCCCGCACCGACAGAACATGATGCCGTTGAAACTCGATACATCGCAATGTATGAATATACAAGTGCCACGGATGAGCCAACGCATCTCTACTTAAATGGGAAGGCGTACGAGGAGCCGGCCACGGAGACCCCTAAAGTGGGGTCCACCGAGGTGTGGTATGTGATTAATCTGACGGAGGATAACCATCCATTGCACATCCATCTGGGATTGTTTGTCACGTTGGAGCAAACGGAGCTGGTGGGGATTGAAGAGCTGAAGGACTGCATGATGAAGATAAACGATCCGATCAAGTGCAACGTCAGCAATCACTCACGTGGCAAGCGGATCCCAGTGCCTGCTCACGAGAGAGGGTGGAAGAACGTGTACAAGATGAGCCCAGGGGCAATCACTAAAATCCTAATCAGATTCTCGCTCCTCCAGCCAAACACTCCTTACCCTTTCAATGCGTCCGCGGAGCCCGGCTACGTGTACCATTGCCACGTAAGCTTCTCAACTTTTTTTCTTTTAATTTTAAATAAGTGGTGGGCCGCAGTCATCAGCACCGTTTGTTGTGATCAGACGGTGGTGATTACTGTATGACTTAATGCTCGATGGATTTGGACTTTCACTATGCCGTGGCCACGTGGATGGATGTTCATGGGACGTGTACCATAACTTTCATTACGTTGGAAGGGCATTTTACGGTTTGAAAAGTTGAGAACTAATTAGTTACAGCAAGCTGCATGTTAGCCTATTGTGCAGTTCCATTTTTCATGCGGACTATCTTTTATTTAAAAATCTGATCCATGAAAATGGTGGGCCTCTCCATGAAGATCATCTGATAAAAATATAAATCTGGAACACTCATCAAGTGGGCCTCATTTATACAGATAAATGTAAAGCCGACAGTCTGAAGCAAGATATGGCTTTGGCTGATCTCGGCCTGATTTCTAAAGAACGAATTAGTCATGGTAGGACCAAAGTTCTGCAACTGTCAGATATCCTACGCACATGACAAATTGGTAGGAAAAAAGAGCTGCATGCTAACTTTGAATACAGCCGGCTGTACGTGATCAGTTCTTGTCCGAGTGAACAGGCCTGGGCTTGATCAAGAAGATGTCCATGATGTTGTCCTAACCTTGAGACTCAAAGCTAGATGACTGATCTACTCGGTCTAGGCCTGAGTCTGACAATCTGACCAAAAGCTCAACGGCTGGGATGGAGTACTGGTTAGTTGGCTGGTTCTGTCCCAGATCATTAGATCAAGAACTGGGCCTAACAAACCTCGGTGTGCTCTGCCCAACCGAATATACCTTTTGGGCCGATTAGCGCTCTCCTTTCCCAAAAGACCAAAATACCCCTTGGAGCCCAAATTTGGAATTATATTGCACACATCTAGTTAATGGAAAGAAGTCCACATACAACCACATTCAATCATCTAGAGAGTGTGGCCCACCCCTGAAATTATGAGATTAACCCGTGATAGCAGGTCCCAGGCCTACTTATGAAAGTGACTGGCCATAACTCTTTTGGATGTTTCTCTCTGTTTCTTTTGGAGGAAGGCTCCCAATAGATGAAACCGTCTCTGTCAGGTTCGTAAATGACCTTACTTGTCAGTGGCCTTCAAAAGCGATGGGCAGAAGCAAATATTATCGACCAGTAAAAATGTTCGTGCCGATCTGATGGTTAGGATCATCCGATCGGTGTTATTTTTTAATGATATCAAATGAACGGTCAGGATCACCTTACAATGCAAATACTTGTACGTTGCTGATAGGCGATTGACCCATCTCAGTCAATCACGGAACTGGGAGGTGGAAACATCGTCAGTGTACATGCAGCCGCAGGGTGTCCATCTGGTGGACCTCATTGTAGATGAGATCAAACAATCCTGACCGTGGAAAACCAGATTTGTTAGCATCCCCACTCCACGCTTAGCCCATTGACACGAATTTGGAACTGTCGTACTGGTTCATCCGTCGTGGGCCCCACCAAATGGGCGGTGTAGAATTTCGAGGACAGTCACGGGCATTTGTTCCTTCGTGGACAGTAGACAAAGGATCTGAAACGCTGACTTGTCAGAGGATTCGTTCACACTGAATCGTTGGGGGCCTCAGACGGAGAGCTGTCATATCTGTACATTCAGGGACAGAGACGCTGCGGCGATTCGCGCGAGGATGTGAATCGAGACACACGTGTGCAAGATCCGAGCCGATCATTACGCGCGGCTATCTGTGTGCCAAACCTGGCATATAAATCAGTCCAATCACTCATCAGTGGGAATCGTCCGAGTGCGATGTGACTCTGTGAACACACTCGGCCCACCTGATGAGTTGACTCTGTGATGCGATTAACCTCACACGCTGTAGTATTTGTCACTGAGTAGTGCAGCAACTCATACGAGTCAGGTGCGAATTTTCGTAGTCAACTCAGAGTCGGTCATCTCTGATTGTGTTTGCACCACGAGTCATGACTGAAATAGGGTGACTCGGCACGACTGGCTGAGTCACTGCGACTCGAATTGGACCTAACCAGTCGGTCCGAGTCCCCGAGTCTTAAAACCTTCAAAGGGAACTGGCGAGCGTGAGATGGATCAAGGGCCTTTCCGTACGTGCCAACATGGCGCTTTACGGCAACATCCTGGCCACAAATCAGGTTGGTTCCACTGCAAGCGTTCTCCGGTCGAAAATGAAAAGAGGTTGGTTCAACTGATCAAGTGGGCCACATGTGGCTTGTATCTTAGTTAGTTAGCAAACAACCGTACATGTGGCACTATGTATTCACCTTAGATGATCCTAGCATTGGTTAAGCATTTATCATCGAATGATGGACGCCCATTCACGATATAGGGCCCAATAGATGAAAGTCTCAGATCCTGTTAGAGGACATTGCATCCAACGTCTCTTTTATTGCCAACATGCCACTTGAGTAGAACATCCGAACCATGCAAAATGTAGGCCGCATGATAAATATTACCCAATAGGAAAGTCGGCCCTATCCATTCACTACGTAGGTCATCTGCACCTTGACACAGATGAAGGACTGAAGATTGATTTCGATGGTGTGGTCCACATGATGAGTTGAAAATTCTGATTTCAGTCAAGGATGATCCTTAAGGTTAAAACCACCTTATGTACGGCTTGGATGTTCTACAAGAATGACAAATTGGAAGAAATGAACCCGTGCACGTGAAAGTTCATATTGACACTGTCAACATTTCTCTCGCTTTCATGGAACCATATATGCCCTTTTTTTCTTTTGTTTTTTTACACACTCACTCACACTACATTGGGATTTCACCACAATGGGTACTCGAACACATAGGCATTTGCTTACACGTTTTCTCATGTACGCGTGTGCAGATTTTGGATCATGAAGACAATGTCATGATGAGGCCCTTGAAGATCACTTCCTAATATAAGACAGGGATAGCCGTTGATCTTCTTATTAATGAGATGATACATGCAGATTTAGGTAAATAGTCTTTCATACATTTTCATACATGATTGCTATGTAATGGTAAAAATACTTTACATGAGAACTCGACTCAACTCGGAACGCAGTTGAGTCGACTCAAAAACTCGTCAGAGTTTTTCTGAGTAATTTCGCGGTATTGTTTAATATTTAAAAGTATAGATAATGTACGAGTAATGAATAATTTCGGGTGGAGCTCAGTTGAGTTTTATTTGACAGTTTCATTTGTGGTTATTTGATACTCTGGCAGAATGTGTTGCTTGATACGCAGGAGCTCAGGAGTTGTACACGTAACAAACATTAACGCAGGAGCTCAGGAGTTGTATACGTAACAAACATTAACGCAGGCTATACCATTGGAACTGTGTAGATAGGTTGTACTCTAAAAATCAGATTGGTTCTTGAACTCTGGCTAGTTTGATAAGTTAGTTTGATACCACCTAATGACATTGTCTTCATGATCCAAAATATACACAGCACATTCTCATGTACTGTGTAGATACCACCTAATAAATTATTTTTTAAAAACTCATGTTAAGAGATAAGGTTTTTATTATTATTATTTTTTTTATCACTTTTACTTTAGCTAATAAGTTATTTTTTAAACTCATGTTAAGAAATAATTTTTTTTTTTTTAAAAAACTTTTACTTTAGTTAGTTTGATAAGAATCACTGTAAAAACAACTTATGTGCTTAAATTAAAGCTACTTATCACTGTAAGCTGTTTTTTTTTTTTAATTTTTTAACGTATTCTCTCTCAGTCCATATCAAGGGAGACCTCATATGATGGATTGTCAATATCCAAGGTGGGCCTACACGATGGGCGGTCCACAACAAAGATGGCCTCATGATGGATGATTTATATTACTATGGGCCTATGTATTGGATGATACCCTTATTTTTTGTTAGCTTGTTACTACACCCACTGTCAGTTCACACTTCAGTGTTAGCCACCCCCGCAAGAGAATTAATACCAAGACCTTAGAGTTGAAACGAGGTATCTTTCACTCAGCCTATCACTTGAGCTATGGATCAGGGTGTCATCAAAGGTTGCCCCTAATGATAAATACCACACATCCAAGGCAAGTCAGTATGATAGATGACCCACCTCAAAGGTGAGATCTACACGATGGACAATCCACATCAAAAGTAGGTTCCACGTGATGGGCAATGGATATTGAAGATGGGCCTCACATGATAAACAATCTACATCAAAGGTCATCCCTTAATGATGAATGGCCACATCCAAGGTGAGTCCCACATGATGGGTAAAGCACGTTGAAGGTGGGGTCCACATGATGGATGGTCCACATTAAAGGTGGGATCGACATGATGGGCAATTGATAATAAAGGTGGCCCCACGTGATGGATGGTCCACATCAAAGGCCGGCCCTAATGATGAGTGGCCCACATGCATGGAGGACCCTACATGATGGGTGGTGTATATTAAAGGTGAGCCCCATGTGATGGACAATATCATTGATGGTGGGCCTACATGATGGATGGAAACATTAAGGTGGGCCCTGCAGAATGGATGATGCACAATAAAGGTAAGCCCTAATGATAGATAGCCTACATCCAAGGTGGGCCCCACATGATCAACAACTTACATCAAAAGTGAGTCCTACACAATGGACGGTCCACATCAAAGGCTGGTCCCACATGGTGGATGATGGATAAGAAGGTTGATCAAACAAACTGAAGGGATAAATACTTATGTGATGCTAGGAATGAAGAAGTTCATCCACTTTTTGGCTGACATGTTGTTTACCGAACATACTTATTAACTAAATAAGTAAAAAACCGAGATAAGCTACTTGAGGCATACGTGGCTTATTTGAAGTAACTTATGATCCAAACGCCCTCCCTAAATGTCATATAATAAGCTAGTTAGGTCATTACCAAAGTGCATAAGCTCGTGACATGATCTGTGCATATTGGAGCACACAACTTTAAGGATGTCAGTGGTGGCTGTGTACCAACCATGACACTTTAATAGAGTATGAAGGTTTTTCGTCCACTTACATATGTTGTCATTTTAGATGTTTGGAATGAGAGAGAGAGAGAGAGAGAGAGAGAGAGAGAGAGAGAGAGAGAGGTGTGTTCATGTTAAGAGAATGATATTGTCTAAATGATTTCAATGGTGGGCGACTCATGCCCACTTTCAGGTGTAGTCCGCTTGTTAGGTATGGGTTGGTGGGGCCTACTAGTGGGTGGGTCCCGCATGTTTTTCTCTTGGCTTTATCTTTAAACTTCTTTCAAAATTTAAATTTAAGTTGTAAACTTAAAAAGGGAAGACATACAAGAGAGAAAGATTGATAAAGTAGGACAATCTCATCCAAACCTCTCCCATGTCCTTTGTGATCCATCCCTTGCAACAAGGGATGCATTTTCTCATCAAAGATATCAAAAAAATTTAAGAGTTTACAAAGGGAATATTGAGAGTTAATATACCGATTGTCCATTTGGCAAGTCTCACAGATTAACTTATTGATCATCTCAATTGTGGAATTAGAGGGGTAATAAGATTCTCTCCTCTTGTAGTGATTAGGTAAACCTTTATACATTCGCCTTTTATTTTTAGCGTATCGATTCCCTATTGGGGGTGGCTAACCGTGGAGTGTGTACTAATGGTGGGTGTACTATTCCCAAAAAAAAGAGCTTTGTGGGAAGGTACTAACATTGTTGATGGTACCATATGACTATTTTCTATCAAACCCATTACCCTCTAAATGAGGGAGGAATAGGAGACCATTCACCAACAGATTAGTTGAGAAGAGAGAAATTAAAAGAAAAATAAAAGAGAAAATCAAAACAAAAAGGAAAAATAGAGTTTAAATACAAGATTGGTTTTAAAATAGAGAAAAGGGAGGGGGTTGCCTGTGGATATAGCAACCCCAATAGCCAGCGCCACCTCCAACAGTAGAAACAACACTAAGAGTGCTGGTTACTGCCGTGTGTATGCATATAGACATGATCTAATCTTCCTACTGTCTTGATCATCAATCAGAGAGATATATCCCATGTTGATCAAATAGTGGACAGGAAAGTTTTTTAATATTTTACCGTCCACATTTATTATAAAAGCAAATGTAAAACTTATATTAGATGTCCTCGCATGATCATCGGTTTAGATGTTACTGTGAATTATATGGATGGAGCATTGGTGTCGTTCATCATTCGAGTTCTACAGTGGATATGCCTTCACCCATAAATCAGGACTGTCTCAAATGTGTAAGGTTAATTGGATGGTCCCTAATTAGTGTACATGTTTGGAATACCTAATTAGTGGACTAGCTTATTTATGAGCCGGGGATATTGATCATTTGGCCCTCTGGCTTGTGAATATCAGTGCACCTGTACATATAGCCATCAGACTATGGATTGAAATGGCTTGGTTCAGGCTGAGCCAGGCCAGGGTTGGCTGGACCCTTACTCAACCATGAGCCTGCAGAAATTGGTTGGGTGCATGGCCCGACCTGACCCATTTGGCTACACCCTAAAATTGATAAAATTCCTATTTTTTACTTAAAAGTCCCTACTATACATGGTGATCAGGTGGGCCATGCATACATAAAGGAATGAACCCATCTCTCTTGTGCAGACACAAAACCATGCAATTAAGTTTACCGGCTGTGAAAATGGTTCGACCAAAAAATATTAAGCTAGTTCAAGACCCGGATTGGCTAGTGACACGCTTTGTGGACCGTACCATGGTGTATGTGTTTCATTTACATTGTTTATCCATTTAGAATGTTGTTCATCCATTTTTCCAAATCATTTTATGTTATGAGCCCAAAAATGAGGTAGATCCAAATCTCAAGTGAACCACAGGAAACAATGTTTATTTAAAGCCCACCATTAAAAAGTTCTTATGGTCACAAAAGTTTTGGATTAAGATGATATTTGTTTTTTCCCTTCATCTATGTTTGTATGACCTAATCAGTGTGTCACGCTCCAAATCTCATATAGATTACATTAGGCCTCATACTTGGGCCTCAAATACATCACAATGGGCCGCATCACATGTGTCTAATATACATCACAATAGGCCGCACCCCATGGGCCTAATATACATCACAATGGGCTGTATCACATAAGCCTCACTCATCACAATGGGCCGCATCACATGTGCCTAATACACATCACAATGGGCCGCATCACATGGGCCTCACTCATGGACCACATATACATCATAATGGGCCACATCCCATAGGCCTCATGTACATCACAATAGGCCTTCAAGACAGGCCACATGCTCATTATAATAGGCCTCATATACAGGCGTCATATACATCACAATGGGCTGCATTACATGGGCTTCAAATACATCACAATGGGCCACACCTCAGGGCCTCATATACATCACAATGGGCCACAACAATGGGCCTCTCATATGGCCACAATGGGCCTTGCACATCCATCAGGTGGGCCTTGCTCGTGGCGGATGGGCCCCATCGAGTGGACCGTGTGGATGTGAAACACATACATCATGTGAGTCCCACCATCGCTGCGGATTTATAACACATACATCAAGTTGGGACCCACGGCTGCTGGAAATCGTGGATAACATACATAATGGTGGGTCCCACTTGGAATTTAGATCTATTTCATTCTCTTTGTAATGCCATATAACGATCTCTATAGATGGTTGGACGGTATAGATAAAATACATATATTATGTGGGACCCACATCCTTGGATGGTGAGGATGAAACCCATACATCAGGGTGTCCCACGTCCTCAGATGAACGGTGCGGACATAATGCACATACATCACGGTGGATCCCACCAACCTTACACTGGACGATGAGGATGCCACACATGTGTATCAGGTGGGAGCTCACCGTCCAGATGTTGGACGGTGAGGATGAAATACATACATCACAGGTCGGTCCCTGCGTGGGACCCACAGATGAACGGTTGAGATATAACACATTCCTGTGATCAGACCACACACTTGCTGACGTCAGTATAACAACTATTTGGCCGGTGTGGCCCGATAGGTAGACGATTAAGGTGAAACACGTGCATCACGGTGGATGCATGGTGTGGATTTAACACATGCATGGAGGTGGGTCCCACCGTCCCAGACAGTGGACGGTGGATGGATGGTGTGGATATCACACATACCTCATGATTAGACCCACAGAATTTGGGACGTCAATACAACAGCTATATAGCTGGTGTAAGCATACACCAGTCAATCCTCTTCACAGGTGGGTCCCACGTGGGGCCCAGCATAACGTTTATTTTCCATCCAATCTGCTCATAAGGTCACAAAGACCTGAATTAAGAGGAAAAACAAATTTCATATAGATCGAAAGCTTTTGTGACCCAAATAAGGTTTCAATGGTAGATGTTCAATCTCCTACTACCTTTCGTAGTGTGGACCCCCTGAGTTTCGTATACGGTTGATTTTTGGGGAAATCTCATTTTTAAAGGGGACCCATCAAATGCACGGTGTAGATATTCAACATACATCAAGGTGGAACCAGTGGTGGGACCCACCGTCCCTGCCAAACACAAGCACTGGGACACTGCTTGCTACTCTGGACGCTGATTGCAAGTGGCATCCAGGCCCTTTTTTTGGTTCAATTGTGGTTTTTCATAGGTGGGGCCCATATCAAGATGATCCAGTCCATCTGTTAGATTTTATGGCTCATGATAGACTCAACAAGCCTAATATTCAGCATGTTTTGACGTGCAAAAATATTATAGTGGGCCCTAACAGATTTTAACAGTAAATATCACTATTTTCTATGATGTGGCCCGCCAGAGATTCGGATTGACTTCAATTTTTGGCTCAACACCTAAAATGAGCTAGGAAATTGGATGGACGGTGTGGATCAAATACATATACCAAGGTGGGGCCCAAGTGAGTGGCCCACCAGAATTTCTGGATAAAGCTGATATTTTATGTTTCCCATCAAACAGCCCTGCATGACCAGACGGTCATGCAGGCCCTATGACAGCAGCAAGGTGGGCCCACTAGGTGGACGACAAGGTTAAAATACATACATTAGAGGGGGTCCACGTAGGTGGGCCACCCAACTTGGGATCAAGCTGATCTTGGCGTTTTCCCCACTGTCCAGGCCAGCCCAAAAATGGGCAACAAGGTGGCCCTGGACAGTCCAGCAAGGCTGTCCCATTTGTGAACAGCGTGGATCTCATATACGCATCAAAGGTGGGCCATTAAACTAGGGAAGAGAGAGAGAGAGAGAGAGAGAGAGAGAGAGAGAGAGAGAGAGAGGTGGAGGGAAAAAGAAATGGTGGAGATGGGAGGAGCTTCACCATAATGAGCTCTTTCATGTATATGCATACATCAAGATGGGCCCCAAAAATCATGTGGACCCTAATAAAAAATCAAAATCTAGCGCCATAAACACCTACCGATTTCGCTCATTCTTGGCTCCTTGGAATGCTAGACTCCTAACCTTTCTCTTTGATGGTGGGAGATGAAGATTGAAGGGTTGGATTAAGAGATATGGGATAGGGAGTAGGCCACACACTTGGCTCTCTCATGGAAAAGCTAGGACGGTCTCTCCTCTCTTGGGATTGCTTGGGAGTGAAGAGAGAAATGAGAGAGAGAGAGAGAGAGAGAAGTGATTGGATGAAAAGGGATGGAGTGATGGGTGATGGGTGTAAGGAAGGGATGGGTGGAGAGAGAGAGAGAGTTGACTTTAGATGAGAGAGCTATGGGTTGTCATGCCTTATTGATAAGAGAGGGATGGGTATTGTACTTGATTGATTAATGGGATTGATTTAATATATTGTAGAGATTCTCTTCTCGGGATTTGTAACGCGCGGCGTTTTCTTTAAATAAACGCGGGCCCACAACTCCTCGCATGGGTATCGCATAGGTGCGCAAGACGTAGCGTTGAAACTACGACGACGGCGTGGTCGCTAGGGTACAAGTCTTGAGTCGAGTCGACTTAAATATATAGGATGCAACTTAGGGTCGCGCACAAACGCCAGTTATAGGTCGCAGTTTATTAGAATTCAACAGGGGGATCAATAAGGATCGGTGCGGACTAGGATACGGGCCTTACATAGTAAGCCCTAAGAGAATTTTAATGTTAGATATTCAATCGTTACTATTTTCCTGTCGTGTGATCCACCTAAGATTTGAATCTACATTGTTTTTTGTATCAAACCCTAAAATGATATGGAGAAATAGATGGATGGCCTGGATAAAACACATAATCATGGTGGGGGTCCATAAAGCACCAACCCGTAGCCTAGCCACCTGGCTACTGGCAGCGTAACTAGCCAAACCGCGTCGGCTAGTCCAAGAATCAGGTGGGCCACATCATAAAAAACAATGGACAGCCACGTACAGCTAATTGCGTCTAAGGCAGTCTCATTGAAAAATGCATTGGATGCATAAAATCAATTTAAAAGAATTTCACCGTCTGTTAGGCAATTTAAAATGAGGCAGGATCCACTTCCAATCTTTGAATCCTAGCCTCAAGCAATTGAATGCCGGGTGCGGAGCCCATTGTATTGTGTGAATGACGATGTACGCCCCCTCATGTTATTCTTGGAGGCCAATCCAAAACTCAGGTGGGCCACACCATCTAAAATATCATAAAGTAGGTAGTTTCACTAAGCCTGGCACGCGACCCATTAATTAATAATATTAATTGTCTTTTATAAGATTATTAAATAGTAAATGAAATTCTGTGTACGGAGAAGATTTTTAATACTCTGGCTGAGTGCGTGGTTTATGCACCCGCACTCAGAAATGGTACACATGGCATCCATGTAACTCAAGCTAATTATCTAAAATCGTGGGCATGGCCCATGAAGCAAATATTATATTTAGCTGGTTATAGTTACTAAATTGCAGGTTGGTGGACAACTAAATACCAATGGTGGTTAATCACTGGTTATGATCTTTCAGTCAATTTGATTTTGGCACAGTATCTATATACTTTGCTTCCATTTTACAACCAAATTAGAAAATTTCTTTCTAAAGTGCATTTTGCATCCTTTTAAGTCAATGAAGCGTGTTTCCATTCCTTTTAAGTCAATATAAGTTGCCATAACATACTTGGAAGTTTCCTTTTATTTATATTTTATTTTATGTTTTTTGGCACTTGCGTGCAACTAGTTGTATGATAATTTTAGGGTCCAACTAGTGCATAATTAGCATCATGTCATGTACGGTTAATATCCAAACCGTTGAAAACGTAGCCCTACCATGGAAGATTCGTTATAACTAAGATCGAGCCAATTCCGTTATTAGGTTATGCTGTTCCAGCCCATAGGATTATTGGACTGGACTGATTTTTTGCAAGAGTAGTCCTTCATGGTGGGACCAATCTTCTGGGTTACACATCCCAATAGATGGACGGTTCTGATTGCTAAATCAACCTGCCATGCGTACTGCAATGGCTCTACCATATTCGGTTCTAGTTGTACCGGCCCCACCATATCATTTCCCTTGACTAATACATTTCTAGCAAGGTGGACCACTAAAATTAGCATTTTTCTTTCTCACCTTTTTCTATGTAGATTGTAGACGTGGGACATGTCAAGGGTGATCGGAGCCGTTAATCTAATGGGCTCCTTATAGACGAACCCCTGCCCAAAAATAAGATGACGTGGCTATCTTACTGATTGCATCAGCTGTCTGAATATGAATCGCATGAAAACATCTAAGCATAAAATGAGCAACGGTGGAAATTCATTTGGAAAAGCTGCACCAAGTGGATAAGTCGACTGTCCAACAACATTGGACATGGGGGCCAACTAAATCAAGGGTGTAGATTACACTAGATGTTGTCTAAGTGTCAGGTGAAGATGGTTAGAGAGGAAGAGAGATAAACGCTTACAAAAGCGACGTTGACCATTAACTTTCGAATAAAACACTTCATTTTTCCTAGGCGTGATGGACCGAATGACAAAGATCACATGAGGCAAAACCCAAGATGGTCCATTCATCAGGCGGGCCATGCCAATATCATTGAAATCATGAACACTCAATGATCACTCTGGGCCCACCTGATGAGTGGATTATTCCAATTTTGACTAGATCAGTGTGACCCACCTGATGAGTGGATTATTCCAATATTTGCTCCGGTTGATTTTTTATTGGTGTGGCCCACCTGATGAGAGGAGTAGACTGTCTTTTGGGTGGCCAGTATTCAATTACGAGAAAGTGGCGTTAACGAAATTAGTTATTGAGCTTACTGAAACTTAGATCCAATTCGTTCATTTTCTTTGCGGACCTATATTATATGGAAAGATGTTAACTTCTTGCTGACATGATTTTTGTGCCCCCACAAAACTCGATAACTTATTATAGTGTTTGTTCGATACGAATTATTTTTTGAGATGTGATAAATGTGATTGGCGAATGTTAATCATATTTCCAACCATGGCCTTTCATGAAATTTCAAAGTTAATGGATAGAGTGGATTCCACACATATGTAATGATGGATAACACAGATGGTGTATGAATGCCCTTAGAAGTTTTCTTGTGATGTAGTATATTTAAGAAGTTTTTGATAGTATGAGTTCAATCACCATTGTTTCTTGTGTAGTCCATCTAAGCTTTTGGTCTGCCTCCTTTTGGAGTTCATGTATTAAGGGTTGAGGTTGTCATGTATTGAGGGTCGAGCTTATTACGCATTAAGGTTTGATGTTGTCATGTGTTAAGGGTCGAGGTTGTCATGCATTCACTACCATATGTGGACCAAATGTTACAGACTATATTCATAGCAAAAGAATGTTCTAGTTCGTAGTCATTGGTACTGTAGACATTGCTTTTTCAAGATTGAAGTTGTCATGCATTCAACGATATTATTGTTGTTTTCGAGAGCTTACCATATGTTTCAATCCCTACTTATTTACAAATGCAGGTGTCTACTTGTCACATTCCCCAAAGAAATTAAGATTGGGTAACTTTCATTAGTATTTGGATGTGTAAACATTCTAGGCCATAGTTTGGCATGGGCCCTTAATTACATCTCTAGGGAATATCCTTGATTAAAAGGTAAAACTAGAGCGGAATCCAAGTAATGGTCCATGAAAGTGTGACTAATAACTTACAAGATATTATGCACAAGTACAATAAAATTCATGTTCATTATATATATTCATTATACATGTATAAAGTAAAGAAACAGTACAATTTGGCTTTTATTGAAGCATAAGATATCTCTTAATGAATATGATAAGATCGTTTGAAATTTTTTATGTGAATTCACACTTAGCATGAAATTTCCATACAACAGGTTCAAGCTATTAGAATTCATATCTTCAAAAGTGCTAGTATTTGTGATCATTTTTAGTTCCACTTCAGTAAATGAGATAACGATTGTCATTACTACATACCAGTCGTTTTAGTGGATAAGATTATACAGGGTATTTCCCATGATCCATTAAGAAAAATCTAATAAAGTCTTAAACTCATAATAAATGTATCACGTATGTATTTAAAAAAAGAAAAAAAAAATCTAGTAAAGTCTTGATGTCATTGCGTATATTCTAATGTGCCATAATTGACCTAAAGTGGGAGAATGTAAGAAATAATTGAGGCAACACATGGCATTAACCATAAAGGCAATGGGATGAAGGGCTTGGAAAATATCATGTACTCCATCGAAGTACCATACCTACTCATAAGGAGAAAATCGGTAAAAAGCAAGGGCCGAGAGGCAAGGGTTTCATTGGTGGAATCCGTCGTTGGAAAGTAAATTCCACCACTAATGTTATAAAACTGCTTCGGTCTCCTCTCCTCTCGCCCAACCCAAACAACTCAGAAATCCTATTGATCAGACAGTGAGGGGTGAAATCACTGATGGCGTCGATCTCTTCAGCAACATTCGACAGTGATGGCTGAAGCAAGTATCATTTTCCCCTTCCCTTCTTCATTATTGAGTATATGTTCATCCGAATGAAAGACCCACACTATATATATATATATATATATATAAAGATGCCCCAGCTATCTACACCACTCACTTCCAAGATAAGGTAAAAACAAAAGATCCAAGAAGGATGATCAAGGCCATTGTTAGTGATCTTTCACATACAAACAGCTCCTCCTTTACCACAGCATGTCTCACGTGTAAGAAATCTGAGCGGCTTAAAAGGAAGGCGACATGCACTGAAATTATCAGACGGGTCCACTCATCAGTCGAGCCACATAAAAATCAATGTACACCCAGTTGTCTAACTCAACATACACGTGGGCCCATCTAAATTGGCATGATTCTCACATAGGTGATCTTTATGATGGGGCTCACATTCGTGCCGTTTGACTTTCCTACACGTGTGACAAGTTGGCGTGCATCCTTGTTTCCTTAAATAAGAACAAAACCATAATAGAAACAAGGGGTTTGCTAATACCACACGCCTGCGGGCCCTTTATAATCAACTCATTCCTCTCCTTAAATACAGGTATTGTGTTTCGTAAACCTTACCTCCATTTTCTTGTGCTAGAAAAAAATGGCTACTTTGAAGCTTCTCTTCTTCCTCTCCCTCTTGTGGGCCCTCAGACCAACAAGGGCCCAGGAGCGCCTCATCAATGTATCGAAGCTGGAGATGTTCGTCGACAACCTTCCAGACATGCCCAAGATCCAGGGTTTCACTATTAGAAACGGCATCCCAGTGTCAAGATCAATCAAGATCGGCATGTTTGAGAAGAAATGGGTATGTATCATTCTCTTCCTACTTCTAGCATTGAAGGTTGCACACTTGGGTTATTGCCATTTTAGCTGAACGGTTAGCCCGTCATGCTACTAGATACTTACAAAATATGTTATTTTATCCTTTTAGTTCTTGCGTGTGGATGAAAATGGAAAAGATCAATGAGTTTATAGAAGGAGAGCTATTTGATATTACGTGGGGATATTACGTGGTTCGGAACTCGGGCTGGCCTTTTCAAGATCGGCACAGTGGGGATGTTACGTGGTTCAAAACTCGAGCTGGCCTTTTTCTAACTTTCCACTCTTCCCTTGCACCTGTGGACCACCTGATGAGACCACCATCCTGATTTTTGGACCAGAGCATGTTCATATAAATGGGCACATTCACCATCACGTCAATTGGGAATCCTTGCCGATGTTGCCCACAAAAAGTTTGGTAGGTGACCAGCTCTGTAGTCTCACCATGCAGTGTGTGTTTTATCCACACTGTCCATCTATTTTTCTAGTTCATTTTTGGTCATGAGCCCAACAATTCAGTGAATCCAAAGCTAAGTGGACCACACCATAAGAGACAGTAAGGATTGAACGCTATCAATAAAATTTCTTAGGAGCCACGAAAGTGATATTTGTGTTTTCCCTTCATCCACGCCTATGTAATGACAAATAAACATCATAGGCCTTAATTAGGAGGGTTTCAATGAGAGGTATATCATTCTCCTCATTTTTTTTTATATATCCGTGGTGTGATCCACTTGAGCTTTGGATCTACCTCATTTTTTCCATCATGCGCCGAAATGAGTTGAAAAAATAGATGAGCAGCATTGATAAAACATATATATATATATATATATATATATATATATATATATATATATATATAGGTTCTATGCGGCGGAGCTCATTAGAACTTCCCGTGAGGTTGAGCTGTGCGGCCCCCACCTTGATGCGTGCTGAAAATCTACCCCATTCAGACGCACCATTCCATGGTAGGCCTCAGTCTTAAAAATCAAGTCAATCAATGACTTTTGTGGGCCACACCGCGTACAAAAGTTGAGAGGGGTTACCCTCCCATTAAAACATTCATAATCATTTTTTGGGCCCACCAAGCTGTGGTTCACAAATTCAGCCCATGCATTATATGTGCCCCACTTGAATTAGGGGTCAGACCAACTTCCAGATACATTCAAATTTTAGGTGGGCCTCACCAAGTGCTTTTATATGTTTTAGGCATGTCTTCACATGATTTTAGATGGTATGGCCTACCTGAGTTCAGTATATGGCTGATTTTTGGGATATCCCATAATTTATATGGGCCCACACAGCTGGACCTCATGAAAAGTTCCCATGCTATTTATTTACTTTATACATGTACAATGAATATATATAATGAGCATGAATTACACCCTGATCCATAGCTCAAGTGGTGTACGAGTGAAAAATACCTCATTTCAATACCGAGGTCTTGGTATCGATCCCTAGTGGGGGTGGCTAACGGTGAAGTGTGAACTGGCAGTGGGGTGTATTAACAAGCTAACCCAAAAAAAAAAGAAAAAGGCTTAAGGTGACCACACATAGGAAACAATGGAGATAATGACGTCCACCGTTGAAACCTTCATACCGAGAGAGTGGAGAGGAGAGGGGGGATAGAGAGATTTTGGGATCAGTTAGAGAGTCGGGTCTAATCGGATCGAGTTTCAGGTCGAGTTACTAGGTAACTTGAACCCGACTTGGTTTGAGTTCGAATTGGGCGAAGCCTAATTAGTTCGGACGGACTCACCCATTTGATTCGGGTTGAGTCGGATATAAATGAGTCGGGCGAGTCGAGTTATCCGGATCGAGTCGTCCGGTGCCCACCTCTCTGTTGAATGGAGGATCAAAGAATTCAACATTTTTGTCGGATTTTTTATGGAATTTGAAAAGGAACCACCCACTTAATATAGAAATCACATTCTCCCTATCTTTTTCAAAAAGTTTTTCAATAAATTATTATTATTTTAAACAAAAATCAGCTGAAGTTAGAGTTGGCCGCATGAGAAAAGGGATGTGCATGTTGATGTGAAATCCACCTCAAAAACCAGGTGAGTCACCTGCATCTGAAGCTTTGGTCCCAAGAACCTCATCTGATATATAGGTGGACCACATGATTAAAAAAGGTATACTGTATAACCCTTATCTTCCAATCTGTTAATTTCTCTGGTTATGACCCTACTTATGTCATCGATGGGCCTGATTTTGAGCAATTTTGGTGTGGTATATGACGGTTAGAGTGGATTTCATATAATCACTGTGTGCCCTCTGAAACTAAAAGGTGTAGGCATCTCCCAACTATTTCTCTTAATGGCTCACCAGAATTACAAGCTTGCCTGATTCTTTAGCCTTGGGCCTAAAGTTGGATTAATATTTTATGGTAAGAGTTCTCATATGCATATTACGGTGGTCCCCAGAAAAAAATCAAGGATGCCGTCACTCTACCAATGTTTAAGAAACATTTAAAAAAAAAAAACCAAATATTAGAAGGAATTTATGTAACTCAATCTTGATTTTTTTTAGGGTCGATCGTGGTCAATCATAATGTTTAGTTTAGATCTACTTCTAATATTAGATGTGTAATCCAGCATTAGTACCACGGCCAAAAAAGTCAAGCTGACCAGTGATTCTGCTGGGCCACGCTAAAGGAAAGAATTGGGATAGGTGTACATCCTTGAATTTTATAAGGCCCGTATGATGATTATATGAAATCCAATCCAACCATTAGTTTCCACACAAAAACTTAGGCTTGGGGCCAAACATTCACACCCAACCGTTGAGGTGGACCACATCAAGAGAAATAGTTTGGAGGGTGAGGATTATCCTTTACGCGTTTCCAATTATGTGGTCACGTGAATCACGAATGAGGCTGATTTTGACGAATGCATCGAATATAAATTTCCAACTAGGTAGGTATTTGTAAATCTCTCTCTCTCTCTGCCGACACTGCCTTCACTTATTTTAAAACAAGCCACGCTTTCGTCCTATTTCTTCATATTTTATTTTTAGAATCCAGTTGCTGTGAGATTTAGATGCTCTAATAATTCTCTTTGGGCACGCGTGAGGTGAACATGGTCTCTGCTGCACACGTGCCAACAAGGCATAGTTCGAGATACCATTCACCAGGTAGGGTGCATTGTGCAAATGCTATAGACCAAAAATAACCGGTCCACATGTCATGTAGGCTAAGAACCGACTTTGTCATAAGTCTCTGTCATTCAGAAGCATGCAGATCCAAAACCACATATGAGATCCACACTCCATCATCGACAGTTCCTAGCTATAAAATTAGCAGTGATCAGACGGTCCAGATCATCCTTAGGCAGGCGTTAAACCCTTTTATTGTGGACCATTTCTTGTTCTTGTCTCAACTCAAATGACTTTGGTTTTGCATGGCAGAAATTCCACAGAGACCTTCCACCTACACGTGTCTTTGCGTACGGCACTTCCGACGAGACGGCAACTGTACCGGGCCCCACAATCGAAGCTCTCCAGGGAATCGAGACACGTGTCAGATGGGAGAACCACCTCCCATCCAAGCACATCCTCCCGTGGGACCCAACCATCCCAACTGCCATCGTTAGTAACGGCGTCCCAACAGTCGTTCATCTCCACGGCGGCATACACGAGCCGGAGAGTGACGGACACGCGAATGCCTGGTTCACTTCCGGCTTCCAACTGACGGGCCCAACATGGTCCCAGAAAACGTACCGTTATCACAACGTCCAACAGCCTGGAAATCTCTGGTACCATGATCATGCAGTGGGCCTCACACGTGTCAACCTCCTAGCGGGTCTGATCGGATCCTACGTGATCCACCAACCCGACATTGAGGGCCCACTTGGGCTCCCATCGGGCCCCGAATTCGATCGCCACCTTGTGATATTTGATCGTAGCTTCCGAACCGATGGATCGATCTACATGAATTCCACCGGCAATAACCCGTCGATCCACCCTCAGTGGCAGCCAGAGTACTTCGGCGATGCTGTGATCGTTAATGGAAAGGCGTGGCCATGGATGAAAGTGAGCCGCAGGAAGTACCGGTTTCGGATCCTCAATGCCTGCAATGCGAGATTCTTCCGCCTCTTCTTCAGTAACGGACTGAGATTCATCAATGTGGCATCGGATTCCGCTTACCTGGCACGTCCCGTCACCGTCAGCAAGCTCCTGGTGGGCCCATCAGAGATTGCGGATGTGATCGTCGATTTCTCCATGTCCACATCCGATGTGGCGATCCTGGCCAATGACGCGCCATATCCATTCCCAACTGGTACCCCAGCTGATGAAATCAATGGGAAGGTGATGAAATTCATCATCGATCCACATCAGACGGCGGACACATCTCGTGTCCCATCCAAATTGATAGAATATCCGGTCCCAAAAGCAGATCAGTCGTTTAAAACTCGATACATCGCAATGTATGAATATACGACTGGCACGGGGGAGCCAACTCATCTCTACATAAATGGGAAGGCGTTTGACGAGCCAGTCACTGAGACCCCGAAAGTGGGGTCCACCGAGGTGTGGTATGTGATCAATCTGACGGGGGATAACCATCCATTGCATATCCATCTGGGGTTGTTTGTCACGTTGGAGCAAACAGAGCTGGTGGGGTTTAATGAGCTGAGGGACTGCATGATGAAGATGAACGATCCGATCAAGTGCCACGTCAGCAATCACGCACGTGGGAAGCGGATCCCAGTGGCGGATCACGAGAGAGGGTGGAAGAACGTGTACAACATGAACCCGATGTGCATCACCAAAATCCTAGTCAGATTCGCTCTTCTCCAGCCAAACACTCCTTACCCGTTCAACGCGTCCGCGGAGCCTGGTTACGTGTACCATTGCCACGTAAGCTTTTCATCTTTTTTGTTTATTTCAAATACGTGGTGGGCCGCATTCATCAGAACCGTTTGTTGTAATCAGACGGTGCTGATAAATGTATGACTGAATGCTTGATGGGTTTGGACCTCCAGCTTCATGGGACCCACCTCATGGGCGGTGAAGAATTCCGAGGACAGAATCACGGGCATTTGTGGGAGTCGGACTCAGTAGTGGCCCCTCCAGTACGAGATGTCAGTATTGGTGGTGCTGTGGACCCCACCATGATGTATGTGTTTTATCCACTCCGTCCATCCGTTTTACCAGCTTATTTTAGGGCACGAGCCCATAAATGAGGCAGATCTAAATCACACGAACATGTGGTCCAATTTGACTCGGACTCGAACACACGCGGCCCACCTTGGACGTAACATTGTAGGTATGCTATTTATGGAGATAAACAGTAGGTTTTGCTAACACGTTTTCTCACGTACGCGTGTGCAGATTTTGGATCATGAAGACAATACCATGATAAGGCCCTTGAAGATCATTTCCTAAGATAAGACAGGGACAGCCGTTGATCATGTTCTTATTAATAAGATGATACAAGTAGATTGAGCTAAATACTCTTTTAAGCATTTTTCATACATGGTTGCTATGTAATGGTAAAATTAATTTAGAAAGATGTGAACTCTTACTCAATTCGTGACAAAACTGGTAAGAGTATTTCTGAGTAATTTTCAGTGTTATTTAATATTGAAAAATATGTGAGTAATGAATATGTATTTGAAAGTTACATGTGTGATTATTTGATACTCTAGCAGGGTGATGCTTGATACGCAGGAACTTGGGAATTGTAAATGTGGCGAACATTAACTTCCTCTGTTGTACATGTGGCAAACGTTAAGGCGGACTATCCCATGGAAGCTCTGTAGATAGGTCATAATAAAAAAAATACCTAAAAATCAGATTTGTTACTGAACTCTGATTATTGGATACTTGTTCACTGAAATGGGAATGTTGGCTATGTTTCGTCTCAACCCTTAAATAAGGGTGCATTAGGGAGCTTGGAGTTAGAATGCATTGGAATCCAAATCACAATTTCCATTTACCTCTAAATCTAAGGCCACCATACACAAAAAGCAGCTATTTGGATTTAAAATACACACATTTACCACCAAATCTAAGGTGCCAAATGAGGTCTAAATATCCAGTAATAAGTTAGCTAGGTTATTGCCAAAGTGCACAGTTTGGGGCATGATCGGTACAAATTGGAGCCCACAACTTGAATGGTTAAATGTCAGTGAGAGAGGAGAGAAGTGGAGGGAAAGGATGATGCAGCTACACAACAGGCGTCTGCATGCAAAGAGAGAAGAATGCGAAACGTTGGGCAACTCATGCCCACCTTGTCGGGTATCATTGTGGCCTGCTATGATTTTAGATTTATCTCATTTCTAGGTTGATGTCCTAACATAAGTTAGCACAACCACTGTAGAGTGGACTTTACAGAGTCATCACGAAGAGTCTCAGGGAGTATTTATTACACGGGCTACTAACATGACATTAGAGGTGTGGGTTGTACACAAAAAGAAAAGCATGGAAGTAGGCTACTTGTTTGAATAGAATGAAAAGAAAAGTTCCCTCAGTTAAAAGGCCAACTGCCTTCATTTACTTTAAAAATATGCCTCTATTCAAATGATCTTGGGGGTTAATTAAATTGACCCAATGCTCCTTGTAAAAGATGAACCGATGCAACCGAAGGTTTAAAATAAAAACGTATGTGGTCCAAATTTAAAGGAAAAATATCAGATGGTTAATATTATCTTCTCATTGTAAACTTAGGAATAATGGCCCATCCACAGTTGGGTGCGTGATTTGGATGTTCTGGGTTGATTGCAACTTTGCCATGTACTTTTGGAGAGTCAGCACCATTTTCTAAATGGTGCTTAACTCACAAAGGACATTTAGACCCTAGCACATAGCATGTCATTTCAAGTTAAATTTTAACAATTGACTCATCTGCCAAGTATCCGTTCCAAGTTGACATCCTGCAGATGGCCCCAGATGCCAATCTGGCCATTCGGCCCCATATGCACATCCACTATAAATACATCACTGATGCTTCTACAAGTATGGATTAACAACTCATCTGAGTTGGATGTGGCTCATCCCAAGTAATCCAATCCAGTTCTGGTTCGGCACTACTGGTTGGGATTGAGAGTAGGGGGGGACCTGACCCAACTCATCTGAGTCGGATGTGATTTGGCTGAGTCTGAATCCAATTCAGGACAGGATGAGTTGGTCCTAGTCGCTGACTATAACTAGTATATAGACAATGGTCTGTAAATTCAATCATTTATTCAAGAACAGTAGTAAGATAATCTTTTAATTTAAAGACATGCCCTTTTTGCTTCTTTTTTTCTCTTTCAGTTTACTACTTAAATTGACCAGCATCTCTCGCTCTTAATTATATTTCACAGCCTTGTAATTGACCTGTGGGTTGCGGATGTCGTCCAGGCTCTGAATCAATCGGATCTCTAGACTGCTCGATTGAGGATCGAATCCCGCACTTCTGTAATCCGCTACTGTTCTTTGGAGCAGTGCCTGCACAAATCAAGCCTAGAAGTTCAGGTTCATAACCATAGTTCCAAGAACTATGCTAATGCCACATGTATTCTGCTCATCAGGTTCTGGAACAAAAAATGGATGTTTAAAAACCGACTGGCAGTCCATGCTGAACTCATGTGGGAGCCACCAAATGAGCAGACAGACCTAACTTATGGGATAGATTATCCAAATAGTGGGGGCACATGTCATGATTGGCTTCAGTATTGCATGCACGCTTGACAATGTCATGCGTGGCCATCAGTTCGCTGGCAAGTCCAAATTCACGAGTACCATTAGCATTTCTCCTAAGGTGAAATTTGCCAAAATGATAATGGATCAATTCTTGTTTGAAACCATAAACACTTTCTGATAGCTTATAGAAGAATCGCACTGGGTCAAAAGCTTCATGTATAGCATCCAACATTCACAACACCTTCATGCATTTCGAATGGTGTATGCTATCTGGACACTGCAGAAAGTACATTTTGCATTTGGGCAGAAAGGGCTTTCTCCATAATTCTAGGCCGGAATGGCTTTTTCCTTCCTTCTAAAACAGGCACAATGGCCTTGGGTCAAATAGCCTTCTAATCAATGGAAATTTAGTAACATGCAAAGCAAGGGGTAAAACAAATGTAAGCAAATGTGAATAGAAAAGTTGAGCAAATTCTAGAACAACAGCAGTGGTACAAGTAAGATACCTGCAGACTTGACACAGCAAGCTCTGATGCTTTGTCAAGGTTATCCGGATATTTCTACACAACAAAAAAGCAATAAAACAGAAAAGGTGATAAAAGGTTTGATGCGGGGAAATATCACCCTCAGTTGTTAGATTTGGGCACGGGAATAAGCTGATAAGGAAGTTTTGGAATACTTACATTGCTCCATCCTAGTAAAAGTGCAGTCATTAGATCACCTGTCCCCTAAGTCACATCCAGATACATGTCAGACCAAAAGCATGGTATATTGGAAACATCCTCTAGCAACCATGAAAAAAGAATTATAAATGAGAGAAAAAATCAATGTGGCTTCAATGCAGTATGCACACAACATTGCAATTATGACCAATCAAATTCAACTTAGACCACCTACAGAACTCAAACAGTGCATGTTGATGGACTGATCACAACTATTTGTAAAATGGGTGTGTTTGGTTGCACCAAATATCATGAAATTTCATGAAATTTTGATATTTGGTGCAGCCAAATCCACCCATAAAAAATAAAGTACCAAAATAGTAATTTCCTTAGCAATCATATTGAGGGTCTGGATCCTGGCACTAAATTGCAATTGCAAAATTATGCTCCTTTCAAGTTGGATTAAATAGGAACCATTTCTGCAACCTGAGGGCTACTTCCTCATAAAGAATACTAGCACATTAATTTTTGTATTTCCAATTCACTTGTGCATCCACATGCGCCATTCGAAATCACTCAATTTCTTTTTTCCTTTTTTCCTTTCTTCTTATCTCCTTTAAAATCCATGGTAAGATGACCCTTGGATGAAGAATTTTCAATGGAAACAGATCCTCAAAAGATAATAAAAATAAAAGGAATAAAAGGTAGAATTTAAACTCTACTGTCTTTAGGTATCTCATGCTTTTCCAAGAACAGATTATTGTCTTTAAATTAAATTTAGAACAAAAAATCCTCTTACACATGGGAAATAGGATTTTACAGCATTATAAAAGGCAGTGCGATAAAGCATCAATACTGATTCGTCTATAATTAGATGAATACGGTTCATAGGAAAATACCAATAATAAAGGGCCTCAAATTAATAGAGACTGAGGAGATTGACTTGGGAACAAACTTAAATTGAGGAACTCCATTGCAGAGTTCAGGCCTAGTAATTAATGGATAAGTTATGGGAACAACGGAACCTGTGACTGCAGAAGATTCTGTTGAAAACGAATCCTAATGATTCATTGGGAATGTTCACACAATGGGGACTGTTATAATTCAATATTTTGCAAAGAGAAGAGAGAGAGGAGAGGAATTTTGGACATAAGGGTTTAACAAACCCACAATATCATTTTATGTAAAATCCTAAACACAGAAATATGGTGCACAAGAGGAAACTATATATATGCATGTGTGTGTGTGTCCCTCCCTCCCTCCATCTATCTATGGGAACCAACGACAACAAGGGATTCAATACCTGCTAATTGTGAACTAAACAAAAGTTCAAAACCTCCGTGGTTAATATAGAACAAGATAAACAAATTCGAATAGCCCAAGCATAAGAACAAAATTCTGAACTTATTCCAAGGATCCCTTTCATGAACATATCCAATACGATGAGACAAAAATAAATAACAACTGTCCAAACAAAAATAAATTGTCAAGACGAGAGTTGCATCTTTTGTTAATAGCATTCTAAGTTTTTAACATAATGTATTCAACACAATACATTGGCTGCTGAATAAAAGTTGCCTTGACTGGACTATCATAACCATTTCATGAATGAACTTCTCACTGAATGTGAGTTATTGCTGATTTTTGCCTTTTAGTGTCCATTAGTACGCCACCAATTGAAGGGTTGGGCTCATCCAATCTGTGTGATTTTGGTCTATGGCCCATCAACTATGGACCGACTAAATGAATGGTTTCAATCTCATGCACTGTGTTATGCATGCAGCCATTATATGGAGGCATGAATATATGCCACATACACAGCAATTACAGAAACTATATGCCGTACGTATGTGGATCAGTTCCCAGTTTAAAGGACACATTCATAGTCTCCAGCTTTAGCAGTCACAAATGCAAAGAATTCTTGGGCGACTGCTGCCGGCCTTGTTGTTTTCCTATTAAGGCACCGAGACCTGAATTTCATACTGAGTTCTTTTGCAGAAGTTGAAGTTTTAAATTTTGACCAATATTTGATCAGAAACCATCTAATTTAATGTGATTCCCCTACAAACAGCTTGCACTTGAGCAGCAATATCTATCCATGAACCTTGCCAAGCCCAACACCTGTGCAATAAAGCTCACGCAAACACCACACATGCACCAGCAGGCATGTTAGGGTCCCAGATCCAATCCATCTATCAGAACAGCACCACTATATTGAAGTTGAAGTTCTAAAATTTTACCAATATTTGATCAGAAATCTTCTAATTTAATGTGATTCCCCAACAAACAGCTTACCAACACTTCAACGGTAACATCTACCCATGAACCTTGCTAAGCCTACATGTGTATGCAATAAAGCTCATGTAAACGCCACACATGCGCCAGCATGGCATAGTAGGTCCAATATTCAATCCATCTATCAAAATGGGACCACTATATTGATGCCCTAGCCCAAGAATCAGGTTGATCCACCGGTCAAGTGGGCCACAGCTCAGAAAAACTTCACTGAAATTTTCTAACCCATCCACTTCTTTCCCATATTAGGGCACACAGACTGGTGGACCAGATTTCCAACATTTATCGGGTCAGACCAACCTGATGGATGGATGGTATCTCGCACCTACATGCCATGCTGGCACACATGATGAGTACATGAGCTTTATTGCAGATTAGTGTGAGCTTAGCAAAGCTCTCTACACATAAGAAATTTCCAGAAATATAAAAACTATTTACCAGCAAAGAAATATAATATATACATAAATATGCAGACATATAAAGGAAGACTGCAAGATTACAAAATAGTAACATACTGTAAAATATGCAGGTATTTTGGGTATCAAGATCTTGAATTGCTCAGGTGGCTGACCCTGCAACAGTTCAGCAAGTTTTTAGAAAAACATCATAACACCAATTACAACACCCATTACAAACAGTGGTACCAGTCACTCTCTATCATGCCATGTCATGAAACATGGCTGTTAAAATAACAACCCTTGTTCACAATTGAATAACAGCCATTATTAAAAAAGACTCCTTTTTTAACACAACGGCTTTATGATATGAATTATGAAGCTGTTTTCATAGTAAAAGCACAGCTGTTATTTCTAGGTTGTTGATGTTTTCCACTAACAGCCATTACTGTGATACAAATGCAGTACCAGTCAGCTGCTATGGGATCATAACACTTCTTTAAACCTTGCAATTGAGTACTCACTGAAATACTATCTAGAATTTATTTTTTTAAATCCAAAGATTCTAGATTCTAAATCAGTGTATATTAAATATTACAATGACCTGTTAACCCCAATTCATCATCCCATTATTTCAAATATATAGAGGTCAAGTCTGCAGTGTGTCCAGTTTCCTTGCAAATCCAATGAACAGACTTTACAAGTAATAACAAACATACATTTACTTTCTGATGACTACCAATGAGGACAAAGCTGTCTTCTACATGAACACTTGTTATCACTACCTGCAAAAATATGGCCAAAGGATTATGGTATAAAACAAACTCGGAAAAGGTTTAGTGGCAATGCTTGCATAAATATATATATATATATATATATATATATATATATATATATATATATATATATATATATATATAAAACATATCTAGAGAAAATAGTCGTGAACTATGTAATTTATACAAAGGCGTGATTTGGATTCAGAAGCAGCAATGAATGCAATCATACGATAATAATAGTTCATAAACGTGCAATATAGAAAATGAATCCACAAGAACAAAATATTATCTACTTCTGATTTAATTGCTTTTCTTTCTTTATCTCTTGTTTAAAGTCTTTCTCTTTTTAATAATGCTCCTATCTTTATTCAATTAACTGTTACACTAAGAAAAAGAAGTCACAAGATAGCAGCACAAGAGAGAGAGAGAGAGAGAGAGAGAGAGAGAGAGAGAGAGAGAGAGAGAGAGCAACACCTGTTAGTTGAACCATATGATCAATGAAAACAAGTTTGCCATGAAACTCATCACAAATACAAAGGTTTGTCTTTTATTAACTTTAAATAAGGAATATAACCACAAACAAGTCACAAGACTAATAAAATTTTCCCAGGGAATCTCATGTCTATGGGCTCACTATGTGCGTGGTCGTAGGTGTGCATGTTGATGAAGGCATCAGAGCACCTTCATACAAGGCCCCAGCCCCAGCTTCATCATGGTTGAATGATCATTACATGGGGCTCAGTTGACCCAATTGGAGTTCTTAGCTGCATTAAAGACTCCGCATGCATGGTTGTGCATCTTTGAAGGCATCACACTAGGAAGATGCATGTGGGCTTCTTATTTGGAATTGATTGATACATCTTTGGATTGTTTGGACGTCACCCAACTTGACCTAAACCACCTCTGGACGTTATAAATGTTAGACCATGCCGTTGGAAATCTTGGATACATTAGCTTGGTGATCCGAACCGTTGGATATGTTCGGAGACATCCAAGTTGTTGATCGCGTGTGGACGTGTGGCATACCTGCTGCACGTTGGAGATCATCCTTGTGCCGTGTGGCACATCTTTATTTTTGTTTTATTTTTGCAGTTTTATTTTAGATTATGAGAGATTCATGTTTTGATCTTGATCATTAATAGATTCGGACGATCAAAAATAGTTCTAGACTTAGGGTTTGCTTAGGTTTTCTTATATATATCTCAAACAAATTTGGAATAAGGGACATATTGAATGAAATTTCTCTACATTGCATGGATGGAATTTGTGTGTAGCCATTGGAGTGATTCCAAGTTATCTTTCTTATTCCTATCCAGGCATTCCTTTCTCTTTTACAAACCCTCTTTTCCCATTGAATTTTCCTCTCCTCTCACAAACCCTAACTCCACCACTATCAATCCAACTCATCACCAACCAAACCAACCCACCCCACCCCACCGTCTGTATGACTGTACAAATGTGCCCGTACACTGCACGGATCAGTCTGTACAGCGTCCATACATCTGATCAGCCTTCCCCCTCTCTATTTTATAAAACCCTAACACTAGCCCTAGCCTTTTCTAAAACCCTAAATTCCCAGTTTTTTATTTTCAGACCCAAACCCTAGTCCATTCAAACCCTAGTAAAGCGAAATGAATCCTCAAATCTAAAATGAATCCTGTGTGGTCTCAAGGATCTATTTTGCAGGATCGTGATGTGGTCTTGAACTTGAGCTTAATTGAATATTTGATTTTCTCTAGCTTTGTGGTATATTGGCTTTATTTCCTGCTTTGATCTACTCTAGTAATCTATTGATTATTTCAACATCCTAGTTTAGGCTATCCATCTTGCATCACATGTTCTCTAGGCATTATGACTAAACAAACGGCCATTTTTTTCATACACACACCCATCCACACCACATGGGCACTCGATCCCTGGTCCCAGTATTGAAACAAAGCATGTCTACCACTGAGCCATGGAGTTGGAGCCTAAACCGACAACCATGGAGATCAAAGAACCCCGTGAAAAAATTCAAATGTTTGCACCTACTGATGTGGCCAATAACCTTGATAAACCATGGGCTATTGCTTCCTAGAGGTCACCCCTTTCTTTGCTTAAGGCTATTTTCTTTTTGTTAGGCTTTTTTTCCCGTTTCCAGAGAGCCTCTATATTGTTCTTCACGGTCTCTTGGTAAGTCATTTATCCCAAAAAAGAATTAAGCATTGACAACATCTTGGTTGTTACAAGCAAAGGTGGCTCTAATAATGGCCTCGGTGATCTTTATTCCATAAAATCAAATTACAATTCATACAAAATTCTACCTTGTGAGATAAGATTATTGGCACAAACAAGTAAGTGTTTTTCCATATGGTTGGAATATTACGAGGAAAAGGTATGCTGCTGATATTCAGTGTAAAGACCTGATGCAGACCGATTCATTGGAAAAACAAGCTATAAGCCTGTATAAAGCATCTACATTCCTACTTGTGTGAAAGAAGAAAAGAAAAAAAAAAAAAAAAAATAGGCCATAGACCTATACTAGAACAACATATTAACAGCAGAACTTACAAGAAGGAAGGTAGAAATATTAACATATGAATAAATAGCTCCCAGACCAGAAGTGAATTAGCATTTCATTAGCAGATATTATTTTGGAATTGTTAACAAGCACAACAAAACCTTTGAAGGCCCAGTGGCATGAAGAAGGTTGCAAGCTTTCAAGCCATCACTTTCAGAATTAATCCTGTAAGTGCATATAATTCTTATCAAAAGACACACAGAGGCAAAGAGTACTAGAATGGCACAGCAATGGAGTTAATAATACCAAAATTTCCTTTTGCTGCACAATAAGAAATACCTTTTTAGGTTCACAGACAAAGATCAAAATGGAAATATAAAATTACTCTGTGTAAACAAACAACATTCTAAGCGTAGATAAAGTTTATGAAGGATTAAGTCTCCCTCCCTTACTCTCTGTGTGTGTGTGTGTGTTTCTTTTTTCCTTTTTTTTTTTTTTTTTTGAGTGATGAGGATGTGAACTTGTATGTGAATCATAGCTGCTTTTCAGTTATATCAAATTACCAATGGAGGTTATGCATTTCTTCATTTTGTTCTTGGATTATCAACAAATTAGCATGGCAGACTTTTCCTTTGCTAGCATCATTTTGTTAGAAACTGAATATAAATGTGCATATATGATTCCAAGCTCTGGTCCAATCACCTCCGCCATTCAAACCATCCCCCATGAGGCTCCATCTCACCCACCACCAGATTGGATCTCCTCAGGCAAACTGCTTTTTACATCTTCATCCGTTCAAAATTCATTTGCTTGAGAGATCATGGCCAATCTATCAATATTCAATTGCAAAATTCTTTTCACTGGAAAAAGAAGGGATTGGAAAAGGATTCCATTGCCGGTGGTACCGTGGTAGTGATGCGCTGAATCATTGATTGGATCTACCAGCACAAAGGAATTAGGGTTTTCCTCAATCTGCTCTACAACTATCTCAATCTGATCTCCACTATTTATCCATCCTATTGGGACTTGTCCTAGACTTCCTATGGATAAATCAGATATGGAAAGAAACTTCTGCAAGGATAACACCAAGTTACAAAACACATTGGATATTCCTTAGAAGTTGTTCTATCTCGCTGAAAGAGTAGAATAATTAAGATCATTGTCCTGACATTTCACTAATTATTTTAATGAATTCCATGGTGCATGTGCTGATGACATTAAGCATGGAATAGGCATTCCAGAAGCACCTGTGATCTCGTAATGACTAATTAAAAGAAGAAACATCGAAAGTGAAATATACAAAGAAAAACACTAGAATAAACTTGGCGTCTACTAAATGCTCAAAAACACAAAAATGCAGTAGTTAGTACCTAAACCCTGTCAACTGTTCCGCTTCAAATTGGTTAGGTGTCAACATTGAAGCCACTGGGACAACCTGAACATGGAAAAGTTCATCAAAGCATGGATCCACCAATATATTTCCACGATATAGTACAAAACAAGGATGAAGTATGCAAGATATACAAAGACATCTTATTAAAATCTTATAACAATAACTTTCAGGCATGTTGCCAACTGAGGTGCACCCACACTGACCATCAATAGAATGAAACATTCAGTAGTTGAGGTCAATGTAGAAGTGAGACAAAGCAAAGGGCTCAAACTTTCCCCTCACTCCCAAGCACCAATCAAATTAAAGCCACAATAAGAAGAAGGAAAAAAACACATGAAAAAAGTAAGCAAAGTAATAATCTAAAACAGTAAAATGATGTAAAATAGAGTTGGCGCATCATATTAATGTGAGTTTTAAGCTGCACAAGCACATGTATGGACTGAAAGGGATAAGGCTACTTTATGTGGATAAAGAGGGTTTTATTCTTGGTTTATTTGTATTACATAGAGACCTAAGTAAAACCCTGCAAGTATTGGCCACACATACAAGAAAATGGATGATGATTACTGATTGAATAATGTTTGGTTTTGTATATTTCTCTTGTTTCCTGCAATGGGATTCAAGTCACTATTGGTGCAATGCCTCTAGGCACACTTTGAGTCCAATGCCTAAGGGTTTTGAATGGAGCTATTCCATTGATCTACCATTTTCTTCATTATTTAATTATCTATTCGTTTTTGGGCAACAGAAAGTTTTATTTAATACCAAACAAAAGCAGAAGATTACAAAAGCAGAGGAAGGACGAAGGATGATAAGAAATCAGCCCCACTTCCCCACCAATAAAGGGGGAGCCCTCCAACAAACCTAGAATCTCTTCCAATCTACAACCTTCATACTAGGAACCCCCAAGGCCCATATAGACACCCTCCCTCAAGCCCTATGGAAGATCACTTCATTACTTTCTGAATGTTAAAAATTATGTTGTTGGGTTCTCTCCACTAGGGCCAAATACTAGACAACAGAGATAAACACTATAATATTTTCGTTGTTATTGTTGTTTATTTGTTGATCTCATATTGATAGAAGTTCACTTGTAGCATCTTGGAGACAATCTAAAGCCCCAAATTGGGGTTTATTTTGAATTTAATTCAAATGATATGTGCATCCATGCACGATGCCATGCGGGATCATGGGATCATTCTCATAACTTTACCATTGAGTTGTTAATTGAGCCAAAGAATCATTGCACTTGCGTTGCAGGTAGTTTAGTAGACTACTAGATTGGTAGGAGAATAAGTCAAGTAGGATGTCAACCAATTGAAGTTTGGGACACATGTCGTGTAGTTGAGTAGGTGAGTTTTTGTGGGTGATGTAGCTATTTAATTATGTGTTGAGCAATGAACAAAAATCAATTAGTCTTTTTCCTATGATTTCAATTAGTGTCAGTCATTTGATTAGTGGTGTGGTCCCCTTAGACGCCCCTACACTGGGTGCAGTGGAGGCCTTGACCCCCTTAGGTCGCATCATCTTCCTTCTTGCAATCAACTTTTCCACTTGAAGTCTGGCCAACCTGATTGCTGCTACAAGGGACCTAGGATTGAACATCTAAACATCCAGCCTAAGCTCATCCTTAAGCCCACAAACAAAGCAGCTCAGCAGGAAAGACTTGCACAAGCCTTCAATGCAGTTAGCCAACCTTTTGAACTGAGCTTGATAATCCCACGATGACGTGGTCTACCGCAGCTTGGCCAAAGTCCTGGCATAGTCCTCGAACTCTATAGGTCCTAACCTAGTGTTGAATGCCACAACAAACTCATACCAAGACATTGGGCCTTGGGCCTTCTCCAACCATCGAAACCATTAGAGGTCTTCCCCACTGTAGCGAGGGAAATACAATTTGAGCAACCTTGTTTGAATGGTCCCAATCAAACCGGATTGTGAATAAACCCATCCGGCTTCAACTCATGAAAGTTGGACATGGGAACACCCTTTGGACCTCTCACCTATGTCCTTCCAGAGAGAAGTTGCAAGATGGTCATACTTGATATCTATGGTCGTCAACTTTCGGGACGTTAGGTAACATCAGCTCCTGCTTGGTTGATGGTTCCTGCAGACACCCAATCTCAGCGTCATGCTCATCAACTCGTGAGGTCAGCCATTTCCAAAAGTGGTTCTGATACCACTTTGGTATGGCCTTTCTTCTTTTTTGGTGGAACTGTAGTAAAATAAAAGATAATGCAAGTTGATTTAGTTCAGGGAGAACCGGCCTCCAAAATTTTCATAGAAGAAAGAAGATTAATTTATTCATCTTCATTGCTTAACACGTAATTAAGTAGCTACATCACCCACAACAACTCAACTATATGACATGTATTCTACACTTCAACTAATTAACTCCCTACTTGACTTATTCTCCCACAGATCTACTAGGCCATTGAATTACCTACGACGTGGGTGCAACAACTCTCTGACTCAATAAACAACTCAACATTTAAGTCATGGGAATGATTCCATGATCCCACATGGCATCATGCATGAATTTGCATATCAAATTTATTTCATTTCTTCAAGTTGTTGCATCATTTTTTAGGTCATATTCAGTAGAATCCCAGGCATTTGCTTGTTTCCTTCTTCATTAGTAGTTTCTTTTCCACAATTTCCCCATTCCAAAATCCTAATTTTCCTAGTTACTCAAAATTCCAAATCACAAACCCTAGATTTTCATTGGGCCCAATTTTCTCAAAATCCCCAATTTCTCTAAACCATCGGACACCAATTTTGCAAAATCCCCAAATTCTCAAATCAAAAGTCCCAGTTTCCCCAATTTCCCTAAAACCCAAAACCTTAATTTTTCAAAATCCTTAAATTCCATAACCCAATATTCTTACTTCCCCAAAATCCCTAATTTCCTTAAAACCTAGAAAACCAATTTTACAAAGTCCCCAATTTTCCTAACTTTAACCTTGGAATTCTAGTTCCACAAATTCCTCTAATTCTAAGCTCCAATTCTCGTTTTTCCCAAATTTCCCCAAACCCCTAAAACTAATTCCACGCCTGAATTCCCCTATTACTAAGCCCTAAATCCAAAAAGTAAAAAAATAAAATCAGAACTTCCCCAACCATACACCCCACTTTAACCAATTTTGAAATCTTAAACCCAACACCAATTTTTCCAATACCCAAACATTTACCACAATCCCAATTTATTCCAATTTTCCAATCTGCACTAATCATAATCCCCATCCTAACAGTGGCCCCAAATACCACCCCAATATTCAACCACAGTACATACCCAGAGCCTAAAAATGTTCAATTTACAGCCCATGTTCCCAAAACTCCAAATTAATACCCTAAAATCCAACTGCAGTCCATTGTCAGCCCAAACAAACTGCACCTAATTCGGACTAAGCATATTAGAGCATAATGCCATTTTGTACAGGAGAAAGTCACTCAGTAATCAAATATGAATTACAAATTCCTTATGTGAAGTCTGATTATCAAGTTGTCAATTTCTTTACTAAATCTCTTTACACATTCTGGCTCCATTTATCAGAACATTTGAGTACTTATTATGTCTGCACACCAACTTGGGGGTGTGTTTGCATGCACATGCACAATCGTCTGACCATGCATGTGTATATGGTAGTGTTGTAGTTCGTTTCCAGTGTTTAAAGGCATTTCCATCCTTCTACTCTTTTTATTGATAAAGTTGTGAACAGGCCTGTTAGACATTAGTCGCCGCTTCTCCCTCTCACATGTCCTTCCCTCTTTCTTATTTTTCTCTTTTTTATTGTTCATTTTCTTAAGTGTTTTTCATTCATAGGAAAATGAAGATCAGCTCTCATAGCATTTTTAATATTGAATGGCAAGATCAACTCTCATTGTTGAAAGACAATGTCCACTATTCAGCTAATATAAGTTTTTTAAGCAATATATCGAGTATGTAGGCTAGGAATGTAGCACTTATAAGCACCATATGAACATATGATAAACACTGGTTCAGATCACCAAAAAAAAAAACAGTGATGGAAATTTATAATACATAGTATGCAATTGAAACTTCATAAGTATAACTCATTGAAACATTAGAATCCCATGCAACTCATTCTAGATGGGAAAGCTCACCTTTTGCCGATATACATTAACTAGCTCAGGCGGGACATACAATTTTCCTTCATCGCCCATGACTGGATCACAAACTAGATATAAAACGATCTATCAATATCAATAATAGTTTTTATATAATAAAAAAATTCATAACCAAAAAGATCAATTTCTGACAAAACACCTTTAATTTAAGGCACAACTTGATATTAAAGTCTTTATTGTGGAGTTATCACTAGCTCAAAAGTGTTACTCTATATTAATGCACTTAATAGGTTTATGTGTATACATGCATGAAATGTAGTTAATAACATGGTATCTACATGGTAGAGGAATGAAGCTTATAGGGGTTCCAGTTATAATGTACTGGGTCAAGTGGCACATGGAATGTACGTACTGAAGGGATGGGAGAAAGAAGAAGCAGGAGAAATCAGAAAACGGGAGAAATTTTAAGAGAAATTGTAGGAAAGGTGCGAGCATCAAGCAGAGAGAGAGAGGAGGGTGTTCATAATTTCTACAGTGGGCGACTCATCTCCAAGTTTCCATGTAGTGGGTCCTACTCGAGCTTTATATCTGCTTCAGTTTTGGGCTGACGTCATAACTTGAGATGATCCAATGGATGCACTGTATGGGCTTCACACAATCATCATAGTAGGCCCATAGAACCTTTGTTGCACGGTCACCCTATTACTACGCTCCCTAAAGGCTACATAAAAAGAGGAGGAGATGCTTAAGCAGGGTTGGCAATGGGTGGGGCTGACCCATGGGTCAATTGCCCCGAACCACTCCAAAGCCGGGTTTGGACCAAGTTGGGTTGGATTGCGGGTCAAGCTCGAGCCAAAAAGGTAGCCCATTGCTTAGGAATCCGGACCATTAGTTTGTTGGATCCACCATGGATGGACTATGAGTGTATAATAGTGAACTCCATACACATAAAAACTCCAAGAAGAGCCAAGAAACCTAACATGATAGATTACATGTAGTATATGGGCCAGTTCACGTGGGTTGGTTGAGCCTGACCCGACTGCAATTAATAGGGCCGGGCTCTAGAATTTTTAAGTGGGTCGGGTCGGGTCACCAAGTAATGGATAGCGAGTTCGGTGAAGTCCAGATTTCTCGTTCCGTTAATTAAATGGGTCAGGCATGGCCGCTGGCACTGACCTTGTCCCGGACCAAACCCGACCCACTGCTAGGCTTAGCTACACGTGTCCAAGAATTGAAAAGACAAAAAATACTTGGTTGCAGATAAAATCCGAACTGTATGGTGGACAACAACTACATTTTCCAGTTTCCAAAATACCCCTAACTTCATTTAAAATGTCTTCTCATATCCTTTTAATATTCAAAGTTTCCCACCCTACAAAACCAATTGTGAGGGTAAAAATGTCCAAAAGCTGCTTGCTTTAATACATAGTATAGATAGATACAAGCATTCGGTCAGTTAGCTTTCTGTTGCAAGAAATGTCATAATGCAGGCAAGTTGCATGTTTGTTCATGATGTGCAATGCCTGCTGCAACCAAATGGTCAACTCCACTTACCATATGTAAGCTGTGGATTAACCGAGCGCAGCTTATCCACAACCTGCAATACGGTGTCCAAAAATGAAACAGAACCAATATAACCTGCAAATACACCAAAATTGAGATGATGTCACAAGAAATGAAAAAACAACATTCAAGTCCATATATTATAAACTGCAGGAATTACAATTCAAAAGCTAGGTCAAGGCCAAAAAAAAAACAACATATTTGAAGGTCTAGATAAGCTACAATAACATGGTTTTTCATCACAATTACAACTTGATGGCTTTCTTTGAATCTTTTATGGGTTAGAAAATATCCTCAAAATGAAGAGCAACAATATCCTTGCAAAAATGAAGATCTAGCATGAGCAGACCTTTTTTTTATAGATAGAAATCATGTCCCATTGAACCAGATGCTGTGAGATACACATTTGCTAACCAGATTGCATAAATAAATTGTGTTTTGTGTTTGATGACTTGGACTAGAATCAGGATGGATCCTAGAACATCTTGATGAAAATCATATATGGAACCAGAGTCTTAAATCCTAATAGTCATCTTCTGTTGGCTTTGACAGATTTGACATTAGCTTACCCCAATTAATTGGAACAAGATTTAGATGATTATGATGATGACAGATTTGACATGATGCAAAAGACCTGCAATGCTGCTACAAGAGACTAAGCTAGACAAAACCCCAATGAAGGTAAGCTAGAGAAAATCCCAATGAAGTCCTTTTCATTGCTACAATATGATTACGGTACTTCTAACTGTGGATAGGTGGGAGGCAATGCACGAATCTGGAGTTGTATCTAAATGCAAGTATTTGCCACTCCATCTCCAAAAATTGCATCATGTAGCTAATTTCCACTCAAAATTTGCATCTAAATGTTTCCATTATCATGTTAATAGTGAACCATAAATTTCAGGCATGCACAAAATCTCTATTCAACACAATGGAAGGAAGAAAGCCCTACATGCTTTATGAGCATTCATAAATCAAAACAGAAGAGCAGCCAAAAGTATATATGTAGAAGAAATTTTCAGCAAAGAAGCAATGTCATTCAAATTCATGATCCATAAAGAATGGTTAAATCACTTATTAAAGCAGCAGTTTATGAAAAAGAAAAGAAAAAGAAAAATGAAGAAGAAGAAGAGATGCACAATTTTTCCTTAAGATAAGGCCTATTTTTTGTCCTAACAGTCACAAGGCAAATTATTGGCAGAACTATACAATTATGACGGCGAACAGGACAAATATAGAACATAAAAGATGAAACAGACAATAAAGCTCAAAACACCATAGCATACCGGTCAACAAATGAGTGTAGTATAGTAAATTGTTTGCTTCAAGGCCTTCTATAAGATCCCAAAGTTGTTGACCGTTCAGAACCTGGCCTTTAAACGTAGGATATCCTGCACAACCCCTGATTAATTAGACAATGACCTGCCCTACATCCAAACTAGGATTTCAAGCAGCCACACACTTGTAAAGGAACAGATAAATTCGCACCGTATCAGGCCTCTGAGTTCTGAGACTGTTGGAAGGAAGTGATATAAAGCAGCTTGCCTGTGTGGTTAGAGAACTGCACTGAGTTGATTGGATCCACATCATAGCCCAGAAGTTGGAGAGGAAAGACTGCTGATTTGTTGCCAACATATCCCTAAGACACAGCAGAACAATTCGACTGAATCAAGATAAAGCAGAATCATCTAAAAATTGAAGCTGGAACCAGGTTCACAGTGCATTGCTTAAAGAAGAGAGCACTATTAGCAAGTCCCCATCTGCAAACGTTGCAAACAAGAGCCCATACACTCCACCATGACAGACATGTCCAATGACCTGGGGCCATTCACAAGTCAGCGCCCACAGTGAATGTGCCATAGCCCAGAGACACTTGTGATACATGTATGAAAAATGTATGGACACATTCAAAGTACATGAGTGGCCAGCCTGATGAGAGGACCAGTCTGAATTGTGGGGGCTAGGGCCCATACAATCCGGGACTCAGATTAAATGCAGTTCCACCTGGCTCCTGCTGTCAGAATATTATCCTAGACTTGTAATATATATGACTCTGTGTTTCTCAGCTTCACAAAGTGATTTATGCATTAAGTGATTTTGAAACTACTTAATGCCTTTAACTGTAAAAATAAAGTAAATATGATCACTAAAAAGTCAAAACAGCATTCAAGAATAGACCAACGGACAGCTGTCAGGAACAACGATACCATAAATGTAACCGATACATGCAGAAAACATACTTTAAAACATGAAATAAATACGAAGTAGTCTCTATTTATTTGACTTTTCATTTTTTTTTAACTTCAAAAAGTTCACATCAGTTCCGTTGATGTAGCTGATATACACCTATTCATATTGACTTTGGGACATGACATGGCTACCAATACCAAAATTTTAAACCTAGTTCTTGCCCCTTGCACTCAAGTAGTCAAGCTTGCCTCCATTCTTTTGTGTCGAAGAAATTATTCATGAGAACCCCCTTTCAGTGCACACACCAAGTTTCAGTTCATTTTTATAGGTAACATGATCCATATCAGGGAAAAACAAAGTAGTCCCTTCTTTCCTTTTCTTTCTTTTTGTTTGTTTCTTCATCTTCTCCTAACATTTTAAGAGTACAACTCAAGATCTTCAGTATAATGTTCATGCAAGCTACTATTTTTTGAGATAAGTATTTTGCCATTTTCTATGTTTTTCAATAGATTATTTGTTAGTTTGATTACTACTGATTACTGAATAGTTTTATTTTAACCATGCAATGTTCTTTCTATATTGCCTTTGAATTTTACAGTTGTAATTTTCGTGTATTTTTTATTGAATTTATCAGTTACTCACTTAAAAATTATTTATTACTGTAAGGAAGCGTCTCTTTTCCTAGATATTTTGAGCTTATCGTGACAGTGTTTAATACACTTCCAGACTTGGCACCCACACCCTGTTCCAAAGTGACATTACCATGGTCGGCCGACTATTGTGGCAGATGTAAAAGGTGGAAATCCATGGTTTAAACTGCTACAAGCTGATTTCTAAAATTTCTAACCTCATTCAATAAGGAAAATCATCTCGTGCACTCTTTATGAGGCCACCTCAGCTTCTTTTTGTAACTCTCCAAATGACATCATGAATAGAAACCAAGTGCCACTTTAAGAAACTCCTAAAAGTAGCCAACCCTACTAAAAGACTTGAGGCACATTTGAATGTACCCTCGCCCATGGATCGGCAGGGCCAGCACAACCTGTCCATGAATAGTGAGATAGGCCATAGTGGGTCCACAACAAGTCCGGCTGGAAGGATGGCCCTTGTTCTCCCACCTACAAAACTATCCTGAAAATCCAAACAGGATGATAGGAAGAGAAAACTCTGTTCAATCTTAAATCCATTTTGCGATGCACAGGCTGTCACACTAACACCTGCCTTTTCAGGTAAAAACAACCTAAGTCCATCCAGATTCCATGTTAATAGCAACCCCAATTTATTAAACCTCCTAAAACTACCGAAGTTCAAAATAATAACGCAAAAGAGAAATTATCCAGCCATTTGCCTCATGATGAGTAGAGTGTCTGCCTTCATCAAGGATCCAGATTAGAAGATTGTATCCATGCACTCTGCAGATTTTGCTTCCATTGAATGTTGATCATTGCAATAAACTTTTTTAATGGCTGCAATGAACATTTTTTAACTATCAATTTTTCAGGCAATAACAGAAGGGTCAAGATCTTCCAATAAGGCAGACTTCTGAAGTATCCACCATCCACAGTGGGGTCCCTTCGGTCAACAGTTTGTATCACCGAACCATGTAATCTGACTTGGACACCTAACAGAACTAACATGCATCCTGGGGAGCACAGGACGAGGACCAGAATTTGTCATAAAAAAGACTCGTCCTTCAGAGAACTTAACACAACATTTCGACAATTTCCAATCATTCCGGAAACATGAAACATAATACAAACATAAAATCACTTCTTAGATCATAAAATTTACATCCTTTCACAGCAAGAGAGGGAAAAAAAAGAAAAAAAAAGAAAAAAAGATTCACTTCTAATTAACAGCAAATTGAAAACATGATGTACGAAGAAAGAAAAAAACACTTCTAATTATGTAAACCAACCTGATTGATATTCATATACCCAATTTTCCATTTTGGGAACTGAAATGGGTGTATGCAAATCAATCAGGGTAGTTATAAATAGCGAATTGATCAAGATCTTAATACTAGGATGCAATATAACTCAGATACTCGAACGTATACATATGCATGTACTGATGTATACACATAGGCATGCATGTATGCAGCTCGGCACGCCTCCATGACTCGAGATCACCAGCATGTGTCGCCCCATTGATGCCCACATGCTGAGACGGCCAACAATTCGACCCATCCATCTTCTCTGTTCTGTCATAAACAAGCTCCAATCTTGTAATCACGCTTCAGCGGTGATCCTGACCATCGATTAATGAAGTTGAATGTTGGCCATGGAAAATCTTCATTTTAGTAAAATGTTCCATATTCATTTACACATAGTAATAGCCAGAATCATCCATTTTTCTTACGATGGCCCTAATAGCATAGAATCCAGAACATTGACGGTTCCAATCATCGGTTTATCTCATCATGTTGGGGTGATAGATAGACAGAGGAGAGAGAGAGAGAGAGAGAGAGAGAGAGAGAGAGAGAGAGAGCGGGGAACCTGTACGGTGTGAGATTGGATGCTGAGAACGCGACCCGTTTCAGATGGAAGCACGAGTGAAAGGATTGGAGGCGCCATTGACGATTTCGTCTCAAACTTCGATCTGCAGATGGTATTATTGCAGAGAGATTCGAGAGAGATTCGAGAGAGAGTCTTACCTTGAAATACAGAGTTTTAGAGAGAGAGAGAGAGAATCTTACCTTGAAATACAGAGTTTTGGAATAGTCGCCGACTTGAGACGACTCGATCGAAGGCAGCGCATCATATGATATCATATAAGGAGGGAAAGATGGAGAAGATCGGAAGTAAAAGAGGGAGAAGAAAAAAAATCTTTGATACTCCGGCCCAGTGTCATAGATAATACGCGGGCATTTAGAAATTCTTGCAACGTGGCATACAAATAAGTGAAATTAAACTTTTTAAATTATGAATACCAGCTTCGATGAATCATTAACTGAAAATTAAGTCCAATTATTTGACGACTGCTGTTGGACGTTTATTGGACGGTTAAAAATGAAAAAGAAGAATCCAACGAATCCTATTTCCACGAATCAGAAATTATTACCGTTCAGCAGTCCTGATTTTGGGACACTGATTAGCGACTGTGGGTCCCACAGTTTAGTCGGTTTCATCTGACTTAATGAACTAAACGTACGCAGCTTCCGAGAGTGCCTGTGTATCAAGCGTCAGATCCTGTCTGAGTACCAAGTACCAACTCTCCTGACCACAAAGAACGAAAACGTCGGGACTTTTCCCGTGCAATGCCACTTGTTTTTGTGGGGCCCACCGTGGTGTAATCTGTCCAGTTTGGGTTCCCTTCCATGAAATCTGAACGGACCAAAAATCAAACAGATCCAAATATCTTACGGTCTACCACCTAAATTTTTAGGTTTTTGTGTGGTCGACCATTGTTTTCTATAGTGGGGCAGGCTGTATGATTTGGATAGGCCTGATTTTAAGTATTTTATTTTTGAGAGATTTTCTCAATTATATCTTGAAAAAAAAGTTCAAAGTGTAAAAATCTTTCAATTCCAAAGCTTAACAATGAGATTTGTCATTGTGTCTCTCCAATCCTATCATGGTCTCAATCAAAAAACATTATATGCACGTTTTTATGAGGCCTTAAAGTGAAAATGGTAAAAAGTCTTCCTTTTTTTTTTATATTAATTTTTCTTTTTTATCATATGTCATGCATTTGATACGTGCACGTTACCAATTTTTTTTCCATTCATCCGTTTTAGCAGTTACAAGAGACTCTTGCAATTAAAAACAACGTACGTCTTCAGACAATATGGGGACCCACTCGATGTGCCCTAATGAAAAAGGTGCCAAGTGTGCATATCAAGTATGGGCCCGTAATCGAATGGGCAAAGGTTCTTTGGGGTGAAATGATGGTTTATCATTTTTACTGTAGACATCACATATGCCATGTGCACGTGTTTTTTCAGTAAGTCATATCAATGACTATGAATCTTCGTTCGTTTGCAAAGATTACTACGACCTCTAATCATATGCAATGCATGCCTTTGTCAAGGATTCATATTATGTAAATGTTGAGAAAAGTATAAAAATTAATTTTTTTTTTGTAAAATATGCAAATCAAAAAATCAAAATGATCTGGAAATAAGGACAAGCTGAAGCATGTTTGGAACGCTATCCTTAAGGCATTATTTGTCCCTACTCAAGTAAATTGGGTATATTGAAAAGGTTACATGCAAATTGCTTATATGATACGACAAGCCTGGTGTGGGTCTGCGTTTAGCAAATACAAAGACCCACTAATGAAACTCTGTTACACAATATTTAGTAGAAAAATAAAAGAAAAATTTCAGAAAAGAAAGAAGAAGAAGTGTGAATTAGACCACTGCACTGGTCTGTTCTTCAGCTAATGGTTCAGATGAACCATTTTAGACCATACTGCTGGTCTGTTCTTCAGAAAATGGTTCAGATGAACCCTGCTATCTTGTTGGATTTGCTGGTCTATAGTAGTGGAGTGGCTATGGTTCGTATGGGTTCTGCAGGAGTGAGATGTGGTGGATTGGAAACCCATCCAAGCCCTATTTATATAAGTATTAGTGGCTGGGGATTATGGTCTAGCGAAATAAATCCCAAGTGACCGTTTTCTAGCTGCTGGAGAAACTAGCCGTTGTTGGCAGTTTCTAGCTATTGTGCATGAGCCATAACAACTGCTACATGTTGTGAGATACTGGCTAGCCGTTTCTAGTTGTTGGGCTAGTCATATTTCCAGCCTCTATATATACTGAGGAACCTCATTCAATCTTCTAGTCTTCTAGCCAGTCATCTGCCTTAGACTCTTGGTCGCACCGTGACTCGCACACGTCTCGCGCCAAGTGCAAAGTGCACCATTAGCGCCTCTATAGCCACACTGCCTCACATGCCCACACCCTCGCACCGAGCCTAAGACCAAGACTGTGCCCGTGCCTAAGCGCAAGCGCACGCGGGTGTTCCAGTGCGAAACGCAAGCCCGATTCTCCTCGAATTAGGTGGGTAAACATTACAATACTCCACCATTCTCATATATACATAAGATTTTCCTTCTCCTTGTCCAATGTGAGACTATTCCCAAAACCCAAGAAAAATGTATTTTGCAAACCTTTTTGTGTGTGTGTGTGTATGGGAAAAGGTACTATGCGCTCGACCTCACGATGAGCTCCCGTGAGGTTGAGCTGTGTGGGCCCCACCGTGATGCGTGTCGACCATCAACACCGTGCATTTGATGGATCCCTTTTAAATTATGGGATATCCCAAAAATCAGCCATATACGGAAATTAGGTGGGCCATACCATCTAAAATCATGTGAAGACACCGTTAAAACATATAAAAGCACTTGGTGGGGCCCACCTGAAATTTGCATGCGTCTGAAACTTGGTCTGAACCCTCATCCAAGTGGGACACACATAATGGATGGGCTGGATTTGCAAACCACATCTCGGTGGGGCCCAAAAAATGATTATGAATGTTTTAATGGTGCACGGCCCCTCTCCACTTCTGTATGTGGTGTGGCCCACACAAGTCATGGATTGACTTGATTTTTGAGACCTAGGCCCACGATGGAATGGTGCATCTGACTGATGGGGTAGATGTTCGAAACGCATCACGGTGGGGCCCACACAGCTCGACCTCATGGGACAGACTCGTGAGGTCGAGCGCATAGTACATTTTCCATATATATATATATAATATATATATATATATATATATATATATATATATATATATATATATATTAACAGTAAAATTTGATAAGATGATTGGTTTTTATTCCCAGAGATCACGTGATGACCTTGTTTTGATGGTAATATTGTATCATTTTGCTTCCATATGTATTTAGATATTACGTTTACTTTTTTGTATATATAAAGATATTATTTTCCACATATAAATGTCCCATTGTGACTTATGTAATATATAGAAAAATTCAGAAGAAATTTTCAAATATTCTAAAGTTATCATGGTATTAAAGTATCACATTTGAGCCATTGATCCTTGAGTCCTTTACCCTTACAGTCCTCATTATCGCCGCTAGTTCAGAGATCACTTGTGCCCGTGCGCCATCGCTTCCGCCCTATCATAGCAACACTCATCACTCATCTGGTAGCCACACACCTACCATCCCCGGTAGACCCCGCACAAAACCCTCTTTCCAAACCCTAAACCCCTTGTCCAAAAACCCTCTTCCCAAACCCTAAAATCCTTGTCTAAAAACCCATCTCCACTCCAGTAGAAACTGGCAGAAACCCCACCATCATTAAAACCAATAGTGGTACAAACCCCACCATCATCTCTTTGCCAATCCTCACCATTTCAATAGTAGCCATTCATCTTCATCTGTCCACCGCCATCTCTCCGCCAATCCTCATCATCTCTATGTCATCTCTATTATGGCCACACAACTCTACCAACAATCGTTCCCGTCGAAAACCCACCAGCACACCTTCGATATGCTACAATTGCAATACATACTGCAGTCGCAGACGCAACCGCAGCCCCATGTCGTTACCGCAACCCTTGCTGTAGTCGCATCTTTGATCTCTAAACTACCACACATCGTCCCTATCATGACGCCCCCGTTACACCTCCACCTAGGATTGGAGCCTCATCATCCTTGTAGCCCCTGGCCCTCTCATATGTTTCGGTCCAAAAAATCCTATGCACTGAAATTTAGAAGGACAACCCTCCCGATCCGTGGAGGAATAGGTTCCGTAGCCTGTGTGTTCCAACCTTCATCGTTAGCCGCTGCCAATTCCGACACTATTTTAATCCTGATTCCACATCTATTGTTGTTAATTGTCCGCTAGCTTATAGCTTTGACTCCATTGGCTAATTCTTCACGACACACTTAGTGACGAATTACTGCAATCCATCAAGGTACCACATATTCTTGTATCTAATACATTCCTTCGCATAATATGAATCATGATTTTTCTTCTCGTTACACTTTTAATGGCATCAATTATGGACTTTGGTCCATTCACTTTGAGAATTTTCTCTACGAACGCAAATTGTGGGGTATCATAAATGGAACGGACCTTACTCTCACCATGGATCAACAAAAGAAATGGCTGATTAGAAAATAAAGAACGAAGAGATTGTTACATGGATATTAGATTCAGTTGAAAAGACAATTGTTATTGGTTTAACTCCTCATAGGACTGCAAAGGCAATGTGAGATCATTTAAAAATAATCTATTAGCATAGTAATGATAATCTATTAGCATAGTAATGATGCTTGTTTATATCGACTAGAGTAAAACTTGGCTCAAATCGCTCAAGGTGATCACACAATCCAAGAATTTATAATGCTATTGTTGTCATTTGGACTGAGATATTGATGATGAATCCCGAGTTTCCAGAGGATGCTATCACCATCTTTCAAAACATGCTGAATGCACCCATGTGCGCTAATACCTTATGAAACTACGCCCTAAATTTGAAAATTGTCGAGTTGCATTACTCAATCGTGGTCCACTTCCTGCCATAAATAAAGTTATATCTAACTTATTGGCATAAGAACAACATCTTTAAGCTCTTGCTACTCTCTCTAGATTCCCGCAACCTCCATTATAGTCCTTTTGGCATCTACATGAGAGAAATGTGACATATCTATAGTCCAGTGTAATTGGCGCAATGAAATTCACCCATCTTGCAACGACCTGCAAAGATATTATTTCTGTACGTATTACAAGATTCATGACCATAGCATGCATGAATGTAGAAAGAAGAAGAACAAAGACAGAGGAAAAGCTTACCTCACCGCAACTAAGGACTCGCCTGATACTGCTTTGGCTACTCCCTCTACTGGTGGCACTCATTCTCAAGAGATGATCCAATAAATCATGCAAGCCTTATCTGTGGTTGGATTGTCAGGTACAACTCCTCGATTTCCTTAGTATTTTGATTTTTGGTGCATGCAACCACATGACATATATTGTCTTTTATCTTCACAATCTTCAGCCATACTGATAACTTTTGAATATTTGGAGAACTCTCTTGAGTTTTCCTCTATATATTACTCTAGTCATAATTGGGCATTTATATAAATGTACATCCCATATGTGGAAAAGAATCTCTATATACATGGACATAAAGTAAATGTAATATCTAAATATACATGAAAGGAAATGATACACTATCAAATGTACATCCAAATGCACCCATAAGGTTTTTAAATAAGGCTGCAATTGTATGATTCAGTGGTTTGAGAGTTTTTTTCAATGGTTGTGTTGGCATGTACATGATCTACAACGAAACACCATTATTTTTCCTTTGATTTAATGAGGGGACAAATTTTTTTGTCTAAATGCCAATGGATGCATATGTTTCATAAATATATATTATATTGATGTAGTATGCAATGTAAACATGTGAAATACCAAAAATCAAGTAGTACATTGTGGACACGGATCGTGGACAGATTGCACTCACAGGGCCTCCGCATGCTTTCGTGGTTATTTGTAATTCGGGGTGTTGTATATTTGACTTGGAGTCACTACTAGCCAATTACTCGAGTTTCCATAGTCGGCTAGACCATGTAGAAACCTTAAGCCAAGGAATCAAAGAATTCCATGTTTTTAAAATGACTCATAATTTGTGACAAAAAAATCTGAGTAAGTGACCACAATGATAGAGGGAAGGCGTTAGGCACCCTCTTTGCCCATACAAGTATAAGTCTCTACTTCACAGGACAAGATGAAATTTTTAGAGATTGGATTAGTTCGTGTGCACAAACGATACAATGAAGTGTATAGAATGCAGTGTGACAATGCGGTGCCTACTTCAAGCAATGGATCAAGTTAGACTTCTCTACCCGAAGTCATCAACCTGGAGAAGCAGTTGAAAGCCTAATCGATTCGAGATTTTAATGAGCAAGATCCAATATATCAGCAAGCCATAGAGCACACACTCGAACCGACTAGACAAGCAAGTGGGTTAAGAGTGGAGATGATGATGCACAATTCAAATGCAAGTGTAGATGAAGCTGATCAGAGTTGGGCAGGTGGGTGTATGGGTTGTCACAAGAGATGATTGAAATGGATTAGATTAGTCTTTCAAATGACTCAGGCAGCTAAGGCTTAAACTCAACTGGGGTGACCCGGATAGAAGGCTCATTTCCTTCACTCTTGTATCTCTTTGGTGGATGGATAGGCTAGATCACACTCTCCCTCTTTTCTTCTCTTCTTAAGTGAAGAATATGGGTGAATAAGATATGATTTAAAAATGAAATGAGAAGGGATATTTATAGGTATTTTGGTAATTTTTGGAAAACTTAGGGGGTTAAAGAAGGCTCTAGGGGCTAGGATTGGTTGTTAGAATAGGTGTGCCATGTGGCGTGATGTAGATGGTTTGATTAGGTGGGGTGCTAATTCCCCACCAGTTTACTCTTTTACGTCTTATTGTGATCCTAATGGTTAATGAGCTTAGGCTTTGGATGGTTTTTAAATGAGCTTTAGGGTTCCTACGGTGCTTTGATAAGCTTGTCACCATGGGTGGAGTGTTGACAAACACTCATTAAGTGAGCCATATTTATATGTTGAATTATATATTGGACTTCTTTTCTTAACCACCCATTTTTCTCATATAGTTTTTGACATGCCATGTCAGTAGACCCACATTATTATTATTATTGTTGTTGTTGTTGTTATTATTATTATTATTTTATATGACATATTCACTCCGTGCACTACCTAATGATTGGGGCGGATCTCTAACATGCATGCTATATATGTAGATCTCTAACATGTATGTTCTGGCTCTTCCCATGAGTGGCCCATCATTGAATCATGACCCCTTGCAAGTAAGCCCTATCTGGATTTGAAGGTAAATTAGGGGAATGCAAGAGAATATATATATATATATATATATATATATATATATATATATATTAATGGGAGGTAAACTGCCATCGATGCTAAGGGAACAAACTAGGGCTAAAAGTTGGGCGGGTTCAACACGACTAACCGTGACCGACCCGACATTGGGTTGGGCTTGGACAGGATGCATTAAGTCCGATCTCCGGCTTGAGTTATACAAACACCAACCTGATAAAACTTGGGTCGGGCTCGAGTTGAGGTCTTGGGTTGCCCGACCCAACCTGAACCCGAACAATATATAAGTTAATTATAAATTATAATTGGGTATGGATTGTCTTTGTTGAAGGCATAGGAAATTTCAATGCTGTCGGGTCTCATTGGTCCACATCATTTCCAACGACTCAAGCTAACGAGATATGCTTGATTTCTCTCTCCCAAATAGATTAAGTGTTACACAACACGACTTTTAAAGGATTAGTTGTCATATATATATATATATATATATATATATATATATATATATATATATTAATGGGAGGTAAACTGCCATCGATGCTAAGGGAACAAACTAGGGCTAAAAGTTGGGCGGGTTCAACACGACTAACCGTGACCGACCCGACATTGGGTTGGGCTTGGACAGGATGCATTAAGTCCGATCTCCAGCTTAACTAGTCTACTGAAATGAAAGAGGTCAAGTATATACAAGTCCAAATAATAGAAATGGGTCGCATAAGGCATTGCCCAACAAAAACCACAAAAAAAATGATATGTCCAAAAGAATAGAGCTGAGCCCCACTGCTCAGCGATCCAAATCCTACCTATCAAGCCGATGGAGAGCCGCCCATCAGCGGGAAGTAAGACAACTCATCCTCCTCGTCAAGACTCATGCCGTCAGGCTCCTTGTACTCTGCGTCACCTGCATCTAAGGGAGAGTCTGGTTGGTGTTTTAAAACACCATCCCAGAGTAGGAGTGAGTGATCAACTCAGTGGGTGCTATTAATCTTAAGTTGTAACAAACATCAGTTATATAATGAATTTAATGAAAAAAAATCATTCATAAACACCTAACTAATCTTATTAATGCGCATGCATGACGGATGATATGATGTATGCCCTCGCCACGACACTCCCTCAAGCGATTCCATCTAATGATCGCGTATGACCAACACTCTCTTAGAGCGACCTCGACTGTCGAGTCGCCACCCTAATTAGTGCGATGCAATGTGATCGTGTTGGCCGAGTTCTTAGTTAAGTCCATTCATCCAGCAGGTTGGGGAATCTGATACACCCCACCTATCAATGCCCTCAACTGGTTGCGATGCCAAGGCTCCTCAACGTGCGAGGCCAGGGCACCGCGATCCTTGATCCCGTCGAATTTTTCCTATTTCCGACTTCAAGCACATGGGGAGTGCTAAGAAAGGGATCGCTCGCAGTCACTAGGGGAGGCGCATCACCCCAACGTAGGCCGACAGCTCGGCCACAGTATCCCATTCCACCATGTCCGGCTCACGAGTCGGTGGATCGGCTTCAGGTGGTTATCGATGGGCTACAACGGTTGTAGGGTGTGCCAGGTTCCATACATGTATGAGCAAACAGGGTTAACAAACAAGGTTGGTCAACCAGTAGACTAGACCACATGAGTTCAGGCAAGTACGTGGCGGAACGACATCGGGTACGAGCGACCCATGTAATCTAACAACTGTCGCCCACACGCACTCGCCCAAATCTATGGGTTTAGCCTGAAGACGGTCCTACCAACGGGGCTGCCTTTGCTCTCCTCGTATTCCTGACCAACCCAAAGGTTTGGGTGGTGATTCATAATATGCCAACTAACAGAGTCATCAACTAGCATAAACAACATCATATTCTCATACTCCTCAACATATAATTCAAAATCTTCTAGTAAGAGAGGCTAACAATATCATGAATAAAGGTGCATGTGCGTTGTGTGGGTTAGTGAGGAAGTTAAGCACTTACTACATCTCATAGAGCCAAGTTGTACAAGGATTAATAAGGCATACATGCTATATGGCAATCATCATGTGAAGAAAACCAAACAAGACATAAACATGAGATCATCAATTTATACCAAATCATGTGAGAGACAAGAGCAACATCATATGAGGAAATCAACATGACATACAATTCCAAACAACCCAACAATTCCTAGGTTTTTCCTTAGATTCTCCAATACATCATCCAAACAAATAAAATCATTAAACTCATATTATAATTGGTGTTAGGCCACCTAAGGATAATAGTCCGCACCTATGGATCGTTGAAAGCTTGAAAAACGACCTACGAGCATCGAACTCGGTGTCAATCGGTCAAAATCCTAAAGCAATGTACTTGTGTGTTAGGGTTATATGCAAATCCTAGCTCAACACAAAAGGTTACAAAAAGATGGGTGCTTACCTCTCCAATCGGTTGGAAATCGAGCTTGGAGTTGTGGATGTGGGATAAAGGAAGGAGATTGCCCAAGTTCTAAGTTTCCTTGGACTCCTCCCCCAACAACACCCTCCTTCACTCTCTTCTTTCTCTCTTCTGTCTCCTCTTTCTCTTCTCCCTTTTCCCTTTTCCTCCTAGGGCAAATTCGTATGGGGAGAGGGGTGCTCCAAAGAAACCCCTTTTATAATGTCATATTTGGTGCAAATGGCCCCAAGTGTTGGTTTTTTACTATACTAACCCTATGGGAGGGTTTTTCTATCCTCTAGGGCCCACTATGTGATGTACAAGTCGATATACACTGTAGGATAGTTAGCCCTAATGATGATCTACGTATGGATATGATCGGCCCGCCATTTGGATGTGCTAATCAACAGATATAATTAGAAGTCTGTTTAACGGTCACCGATGGTCGATCGGGGCCGCGGCTATACGGATATGAGCAGGAAAATATCCTTACTCCACGTGTGAAGTTTGGTCATAAGTCGATGGTCCGAAATCCTCAACTTTGCATAAGAGTGGACGACCTAATTCACTTAAGTTTCAGCTTCTTCTTTTAGGGTATTTGCACTTCTCATGCACTCGTCTTTTGGCTTAAGTTGAGCGGTTCTGGACAGTACCCAAGTTTGACTCCCGCCATGGACGTCAAGCCCAGTAAGATGAATATTATTCTATAATTTTGGAACTAGTGGTCTGTTGAGACTCAAATATTGCATAATTTTCCCCATTTATATCTTGGTTTTATGAACATAAATCATCTTAATATTCTATTTTACTCATGTATGTGTTGTAAGGTGAATTTAAGAGCTTGGATTGAAAAAGGGTGTTAAAAAGTAAGAATTTGATGCTCAAAAATCACCAAGGCAAGGGATGGATCTTAGGAGATCAAGATTGAAGAATTCACATGCCAAAGATCTAAGAAAACCAAGCGAGGAATAAAGAGAATCGAAGATTTGAAGTGAAGAATCCTGAAATCGTCCTTAAAAAGTGTATTCTGAAGCTGTGAAGTTTATTTTGGAAAACTGCGCAGCAGGAAGTCTGTTTTAAACGAACTATGCAGCGTGAAGTCTATTTTGGAAAAATACGTATATTTGAGACGTTTTGTAGGGTTTTCAACTTTGTACGAAAATTTGGGTTCCCTACTTATAAATAGGGCCTCCTAGGGCATTCTTAAACATCATTAGAAGCATTTAAGGGCAATATTTAGGATTTTTTAAAGAGTTTTTAGTTTTATTAAAGCTTTATAAGTTGTTTCTTTCCTTTTAGATCCTTTCTATTTGCAATTTTTCTTCTTTCTTTCTTGTTGCTTTTTATTTCTGCAATTTAATTATGTTTTTCTAAGTTCCCTCTAGCCCAAGCTAGAAGGGAAGCACATGGGTTTAATATTTCTTTAAGTTATGATGATTGATTGTTTTAATGATGAGAAGAATGATGTATGCATGTTATCTATTATTTAGGTTTTGTTTTTATCCTTTTGTAAGATCCATATGTTTCCATCATATAAGATCCACATTGATGGATAGGCTTACCCAAGATTAATCAGATTTCCTAGATAGGAGATGTTCTCAACCTGTTATATTTCTTTGATATTCATTATCCTATAGATATTGAATACTTAAAATCACTGGCGCTTGAGAATATATGTCAATGGTACAGATCCATTATTTTCTAATATTTTATATCATTTATTAAATATTTAAACTGTTTTATTTTCCGATTAGACTGACCATAGTGCTTAGATCCTAGTTGTGTTATCCAAGTCATCATGATTTTGGAACATTAACCTATGTGTGGAACTTTGAAGCTTGGGTGTTATTTTATTCAGTTGAATTACATCCATTCAAAAATCCTAAAATTAAATCATCAGTTTAGTTTTTATTACTTAGTTTGTTTTACATTTGATTTTTTCCTTCTCGCAATTCATCTCCCTGTGGGATCGACCCTGTATTCACAGGATATTACTTATGAACCTCTGCACTTGGAGGCAAGCAATCAAGTTTTGGCGCTGTTGCTGGGGAGAGACTGAGATAGATTAGATCTGTGCAAGATAGCTAAGGTAAGTTTTCTTCTAAACCCTTCAGATTTTCTGTAGATTTTTTTATTTTTTTTTATTTTTTTTCTTTTCTTTTTCTTTGAAAATAAATTCAGTTGGGTCTTTCAAGCACTAACTATGACATAAGGTTGCCCTGCTTGGGATTTTATCACCCAAGTGCTATGGTTGTCCTACAGTTGCTGTTTGATCACAAAGATCATCCGCTGAATCTATTTTCCATATTAGCATAGTTTAATTTCTGCATTAGTTTTACTTTTATTTATTTATTTATTTATTTATTTTTTGTGGACTGAACCCTCATGGTCGGCTCTGCCACCTGGGTTGTTGATTTATTTTACTTTGTGGACTGAACCCTCATGGTCGGCTCTGCCACCTGAGTTGTTGATTTATTTTGCTTTGTGGACTGAACCCTCATGGTCGGCTTTGCCACCTAGGTTGTTGATTTATTTTGCTTTGTAGACTGAACCCTCATGGTTGGCCTTGCCACCTGGGTTATTGATTTATTTTGCTTTGTGGACTGAACCCTCATGGTTGGTCCTACCACCTGGGTTGTTGATTTAAGTTTTTATTTTTATTTTAAGTATCATACTTGCGATTTGAATTAGTGGTATTTGTTGTGTGGTGTGGATGGTTTATGTCCCGTTGGAGTAGGGATCAAAACAATCGACTCTCCTCTAAAGGGGGACTAGTTCCAGGCCTTGATAATTCACTTAGAAGAGGCACTCAACATCACTTGGATTCCATGGCAGACCCAGTTGATAATCCAAATCCAAATCTGTCAGATCCAACTATAAATTAAAATAATCCTCCTCTTGAGGATGAAAATGAAGTTCATAGGAATGTGTTAAACCAACCACGGACTTTACGTGAACATTTACACCCTGAGAGATCAACTTTACCATCTTGCATAGTGTTCCCTGCTCACACAGGGAACATTGATTTTAAACCAGGTATGATTCAATTAATTCCTAAATTTCATGGCTTAGATTCTGAAAGCCCCTACTTGCACCTCAAGGACTTTGAGGAAGTAATTGCAACGTTACAAGTAAACAATGGCAATAGGGATGTACTTAAGCTTAGGTTATTCTCATTTTCTCTAAAGGATCGGGCCAAAGCATGGCTCAACTCTCTAAGACCTAATACCATCACTTCATGGCAAGCCTTAAGTAGAGAGTTTTTAAAAAAGTTCTTTCCCGAGCACAAAACAAATGCACTAAAACAAGAAATCATGTCATTCTCCCAAAAGGGGAATGAACTATTTTTTTCAAGCTTGGGAGCGCTTCAAAGACATTCTAATTACTTGTCCACATCATGGTTATGAACCATGGCACGTGATTGATGCTTTCCGAAAGGGGCTCACCATGGATACCCGTCAGTTCATAGAGATGATGTGTGGTGGAACCTTTCTTGACAAAGATCATAATGAGGCTTGGGATTTTCTAGATATGTTAGCAGAGAATACGCAGACATGGGATGTCTCTGCTAAATCAGACCAAACTAGACACATTCCTAGAGAGAAAACGGGAATGTATGTCCTAAGAGAGGAAGACGACCTTAATGCAAAATTCGCTGCATTGGCTAGAAAGGTCGAAGCCTTGGAACTTAGGAAGGTTGATATGGTTAAAGCAAACACTTTCTTAGGTAATTTTTGTAGCATTTGTGGTGGTACAGACCATGACACAAAGGATTGTCCAATAATCTCAGTTGTACAAAATATCACGCATGAGCATGATCAAGCAAATGCTATAAATAATTACCAAAGGTCAGTTATGCAACCATTGGGAAACACGTATAATCCAAATTGGCGTAACCATCCTAATCTTAGTTGGAGGAATAGACCACAAATTAATGTGCCCAATGCACCTCAAATGCCTCCACAAAATAACTTCTTTGGGGCACCTAATAATGCACCATATGTGCCCTCGCCAAAGCGATCATCTGTGGAGGATGCATTGACCATATTCATGAACTCTTAAGCTCAAATGAATCAGTCTCTAATCCAATCAAATCAGGAATTAAAGACAGTTGTGGCTAGGATTGAGATTCAACTAAATGCTAGGGAAAAATGCACCCTTCCTTCTCAACCTGTGCCAAACCCTAGAAACACACATTTCATTGGAGACTCAAATCCAAGTGAGCTACATCATGAACAAGCTAATGCCATCATTACCTTGAGAAGTGGAAAAGAGATCGATAACAAGATAATGCAACCAGTAGAAATACCGGAAGATGAGCCACTGCCTCAAGAAAATGATGAACCGGCTATGGTTCAAGAGCCGCAACAACAAAAGGATAAAGAGACTAAGTCATATGAGCCTCCAGTTCCGTTCCCATCTAGACTTCGGAATTCAACTGTCCCCATGAAATATCAAGAGGTGTTGGATGTGCTCCAAAAGGTTACTGTCAATATTCCTCTGCTTGATTCCATTAGACAAATTCCATCATATGCTAAATATCTCAAGGACTTGTGCACTGTAAAGAGAAAATTAAATGTGCACAAAAAGGCCTTCCTTACTGAGAAAGTGAGCGCTATCATTCAACAAAGGGTTGTACCCAAATACAAAGACCCGGGAAGTCCCACTATTCCTTGTGTTATTGGAAATTTTCAAATTGAGCATGCTTTGCTAGATTTGGGTGTAAGTGTCAACTTAGTACCTTATTCGGTTTACAAACAAATGGGGTTAGGTGAGCTTAAACCAACCACGATTATACTCCAACTCGCTGACCGCTCTATTAAGGTACCAAGGGAAATTTTAGAGGACGTGCTAGTCCAAGTGGAGAAATTCTACTTCCCCGTGGATTTTATTATACTAGACACTGAATCATGTGTAAATGCTAGCGCTCAAGTTCCCATCATTTTAGGCCGCCCATTCTTAGCAATTTCAAATGCAATCATAAATTGCATGAATGAAATGATGAACTTGTCTTTTGGTAACATGACTCTAAAACTAAATATTTTCAATCTATGTAAGCAACCCATTGATAATAATGAGATCCATGAGTTGAATTTCATGGACTGCTTGATAGAAGAAGAGGAATTAGAACCTAGTCTAACTGAGGAATTGATTCAAGTCATTGAAGACTTGAAAAATTATGATTTAGAAAAAGTGCTTGCTAAAATTTCTGATGATAATGAAAGCACTACCACCCAGGACATTGGTATGTACCAATGGAGACAGCGCACTCAAATCCTATCTATCGAGGACTTGCGACCTCTGCCATCACCAACCAATGATCCAAAGCTTGATTTAAAACCACTACCAAATGAGCTCAAGTATGTATACTTAGGTGAAAATAAAACTTATCCTGTGGTGATCTCTTCATTTTTAGAGAAGGATCAAGAGATTAAATTGCTGAAAGTTCTAAGGGACCATAAAGGAGCCTTGAGCTGGACCATTTCTGACATCAAGGGTATAAGCCCTTCCATATGCACCCATCGGATCCACCTCGATGATGACGTCAAACCAATTAGACAACCTTAAAGGCGTCTTAATCCAAACATGATGGAAGTTGTAAAAAATGAGGTGATCAAATTATTGGATGTGGGAATTATCTACCCAATATCCGATAGTGTTTGGGTGAGTCCAACTCAAGTAGTCTCAAAGAAATCTGGAATAACTATTGTGCAGAATTCTAATAATGAACTCATACCAACACGTGTCACCACTGGTTGGCGTGTTTGCATTGACTATAGAAAATTGAACCAAGTCACAAAGAATGATCATTTTCCTCTACCATTCATTGATCAAGTTTTAGAGAGGATAGCAGGTCACTCCTTCTATAGTTTTCTTGATGGATATTCTGGATATAACCAAATAGAGATAGCCCTGGAAGACCAAGAGAAAACCACGTTCACTTGTCCATTTGGCACGTTTGCTTTTAAACGGTGCCATTTGGATTGTGTAACGCCCCAGCAACTTTCCAACGGTGTTTGTTAAGTATTTTTTCAAATATGGTTGGGAAGTTTCTTGAGGTTTTTATGGACGATTTCTCTGTATTTGGGAGTAATTTTGAGGAATGCCTCAACAATTTATCTCTTGTCTTGTCTAGATGTGAAGAGAAACACCTTGTCTTAAATTGGGAGAAATGTCATTTCATGGTTCAAAAGGGAATTGTTTTGGGCCATGTTATATCCAAAAATGGAATTGAGGTAGATCGCTCAAAACTCGACATTATAGCTAATCTACCTATCCCCCGAACTGTTAGAGATATTAGATCACTTATAGGGCATGCTGGTTTTTATAGAAAATTTATCAAGGATTTTAGTGCCATTACTAGACCCTTGACTAATCTTCTTCAAAAGGATGTTCCATTTAAGTGGACAGATGAGTGTGCAAGTGCCTTTAATAAAATTAAATCATCCCTTACCACTGCACCTATCATGCGTCCACCAGATTGGATACTTCCTTTTGAACTAATGTGCGATGCAAGTGATTATACCATAGGGGCTGTTTTGGGCCAAAGGAAAGATAAACGGCCTTACGTTATTCACTATGCGAGTAAAACTCTAAACTCGGCCCAAGTGAACTACTCAACAACTGAAAAAGAGTTACTTGCAGTAGTTTTTGCTTTGGATAAGTTTATGTCCTACTTACTGGGATCCAAAGTGGTCATTTTCACGGACCACTCGGCTTTAATATTTGTTATCTAAGAAGGATGCAAAGCCGAGACTTTTGAGATGGATCCTCCTACTTCAAGAATTTGACTTAGAGATAAAAGATAAAAAAGGAGTAGAAAACGTAGTGGCCGATCACCTTTCTAGATTGATGTTAGATGATTCCACTGAGGAGATACATATCCAGGACACTTTCCCTGATGAACAATTATTTACGATCTCTAAATTGCCTTGGTATGCGGATATAGTGAACTATCTTGTAACGGGAAAAATGTTATATCATTGGAAGTCACAAGATAGGAAGCGTTTTGAAATCGAGGTTAGGAACTTCTTCTGGGATGACCCGTATTTATATAAATATGGGACTAATCAAATTTTTAGACGTTGTGTCCCAGAGGATGAAGTTCGAAGTGTTATTTCTTTTTGTCACATGGAAGCATGTGGTGGCCATTTTTCTGCTAAGAAAACCACAGCAAAAATCCTGCAGTGTGGTTTTTATTGGCCCACCATGTTTAAAGACACCCATGCTTTCTATGTTGCTTGTGATAGATGTTAAAGGTTGGGAAGAGTGTCCCGGCACAACATGATGCCTTTATCCCCAATTTTACCATTGGAGATTTTTTATTGTTGGGGTATTGATTTTATGGGTCCATTTCCATCTTCTTTTGAATTTCTTTATATATTGGTTGGTGTGGACTACGTTTTAAAGTGGATTGAGGCAGTTCTAAGTAGGACCAATGACAACAAAGTGGTCATACGATTCCTCAAGGAAAATATTTTTGCTAGATTTGGAACTCCAAAGGCCATCATTAGTGATGACGGGTCTCACTTTTGCAATAGAACATTTGAGGCTTTGATGAAGAAATATGGCATCAAGCATAAAGTGAGCACCTCATATCACCCACAAACGAGTGGGCAAGCTGAGATTTCTAATCGGAAAATCAAACACATTTTAGAGAAAACTATAAGGCCAGATAGGAAGGATTGGTACCTCAGACTATCCGACGCTTTATGGGCTTATAGGACTGCTTATAAGACCCCGATTGGAATGTCTCCATACAGATTGGTGTACGGGAAGGCTTGCCACTTGCCTGTGGAATTGGAACATAGAACCTACTGGGCAATAAAGAAATTAAACTTTGATATGGATTAAGCAAGTGGACAAAGGAAATTAGAGTTAAATGAATTAGAGGAGTTGAGGAGAGACTCCTATGAAAATTCTAAAATTTACAAAGAGAGGACCAAAGCTTTTCATGACAAAAATATCCTGAGGAAGAATTTTGAACCTCAGCAAAAGGTCCTATTATACAATTCTCGTCTCCAGTTCTTTCCGGGAAAGTTAAGATCAAGATGGACAGGCCCCTTCATTGTGCAGAATGTTTATACTCATGGGGCTATTGAAATTGAGAATCCACGTAATGGTAATGTGTACAAGGTTAATGGTCAAAGATTGAAGCCTTATGTGGAAAACTTTCATTTAGGAGAGGAGTCCGTCCCTCTTCATGAGCCAGAATATTCAGAATGATGCTCCTGGTCTGACGGAGCATTTGTGTAGGATTTGTATCATATTCAATTTTTTTTAGTGTCACATAGCAGGTGAGTTTTTCATGGCAGGTACTATCCACCATTTCTTTTATTTTTATTGTTCTCTGCATTACATTATCATTACATTGAGGACAATGTAGATTTTAGGTTGGGGGGTGTGGATAGTCATTCATGTGAAGGTTTTTTTTTTGGTTTTCAGTTTATATTATTATTATTTTTAGGTTTCAGTTAGGTTTAAGTTTTTTTTTTATAGGTTTATGGGAAAAAAAAATTTCAACATTTTCAAAATAATATTTTTATATGCAAGAATGTGAACATGATATTATGCGAATTCCAAAGGCAAAGTTAATACTTAGTTTAGGTTGATAGTAGTCAGAAATCTGACAACTGAAAATTATAAACTTGAGTTCAATTATCTAATCACTAGTTTAAAGTGAGTTGTAATTTGATGTACTGAATTCACAATACACCCTAGCTAACTAAGTGAGGAATATGATATGTGAACTAGAATAACAACTTTTGATTCAAACAAGGTTGAATGAACTAGTACCATTGATATATGTTTAAAAGAGAAAATATTAAAGGAAAAAAAGAGTGATGGAAAAATAAATTTTTATTATAGAGCATGAATGCAATGACCATAACAATCGTGTCAGTAATCCGGAGTAAGAACACCTAAGTATCCATTACTGTTACCATTACAAGTATGATACCTTAGGTTATGAAGCAAATCCGATGAGAATCTTCATCTAAGGGTGGTCTATAATAATGAGGATATGATGATAAAAGAAGAAATGTCATAAAAAAATGAGATAACTAGAGATTTCATATTCTTGGGATGATTGAAAGGAGTTAGGATAGGGAACATGCATATTTCTCAAAGTTAGACTAGTGTCACGAAGCACCTAAGGATATTGGGTTATAACTATTCTAAATTTTGATTAGGTCTCTGAACTCAAGGATGTAATGGATTAAAAAATTAAGATTCTATCTAACTTCATATCTAGGGTAAGTATTGTTTTGTTTTGAATTCATATGATGAATGGAGGCATAATTGTATAAATTTTATAGTGTTGAAATATTTTTCTTATTTTCAATGTTTGTGGATAACATTTCTGGAAACCCTCACGAGACTATAACTCGTCCACTAGGGGAAACCTAGGGGTTTAAAGGCTTGTTGCATATGCTAAATGCAATCGAGATTACTTGCGAAAGTGGTGTAGTTAGAATTTTGTTTTCATTTTAATTTTGTTTCTAGAATTATTTTTTATTTTTATTTTTATTTTTCTTCGCTTATTTTGCTCGGGACTAGCAAAATGCTGGTTGGGGGGTGTGTTGAGACTCAAATATTGCATAATTTTTTCCATTTATATCTTGGTTTTATGAACATAAATCATCTTAATATTCTATTTTACTCATGTATGTGTTGCAAGGTGAATTTAAGAGCTTGGATTGAAAAATGGTGTTAAAAAGTAAGAATTTGATGCTCAAAAATCACCAAGGCAAGGGATGGATCTTAGGAGATCAAGATTGAAGAATTCACATGCCAAAGATCCAAGAAAACCAAGCGAGGAATGAAGAGAATCGAAGATTTGAAGTGAAGAATCCTGAAATCGTCCTTAAAAAATGTATTCTGAAGCTGTGAAGTTTATTTTGGAAAACTGCGCAGCAGGAAGTCTGTTTTAAACGAACTATGCAGCGAGAAGTCTATTTTGAAAAAATACGTATATTTGAGGCGTTTTCTAGGGTTTTCAACTTTGTACGAAAATTGGAGTTCCCTACTTATAAATAGGGCCTCCTAGGGCATTCTTAAACATCATTAGAAGCATTCAAAATCAATATTTAGGGTTTTTTAAAGAGTTTTTAGTTTTATTAAAGCTTTATAAGTTGTTTCTTTCCTTTTAGATCTTTTCTATTTGCAAATTTTATTCTTTCTTTCTTGTTGCTTTTTATTTCTGCAATTTAATTATGTTTTTCTAAGTTCCCTCTAGCCCAAGCTAGAAGGGAAGCACATGGGTTTAATATTTCTTTAAGTTATGATGATTGATTGTTTTAATGATGAGAAGAATGATGTATGCATGTTATTTATTATTTAGGTTTTGTTTTTTATCCTTTTGTAAGATCCATATGTTTCCATCATATGAGATCCACATTGATGGATAGGCTTACCCTAGATTAATCAGATTTTCTAGATAGGAGATGTTCTCAACCTGTTATATTTCTTTGATATTCATTATCCTATAGATATTGAATACTTAAAATCACTGGCACTTGAGAATATATGTCAATGGTGTAGATCTATTATTTTCTAATCTTTTATATCATTTATTAAATATTTAAACTGTTTTATTTTCCGATTAGGTTGACCATAGTGCTCAGATTCTAGTTGTGTTATCCAACTCATCATGATTTTGGAACATTAACCTATGTGTGGAACTTTGAAGCTTGTGTGTTATTTTATTCAGTTGAATTACATCCATTCAAAAATCCCAAAATCAAATCATCAGTTTAGTTTTTATTACTTAGTTTGTTTTACATTTGATTTTTTTCTTCTCGCAATTCATCTCCCTGTGGGATCGACCCTGTATTCACAAGATATTACTTATAAACCTCTGCACTTGGAGGCAAGCAATCATGGTCCACCAACGAGCGGTTTAGAGCTTGTTTGGAAAATTGAGGCATTTCTGGAATGAATTTGGTAGTGAGATTTCTCGTAGGCAATGATTAGGGTTTAGATTAACTACATTTATAGTGTGGCCTATTTATAACTAATGAAAGTAGAGATTTGGTCATGATTACTCTAAACCGTCGGTTTTAGACTAAAAGAGTAACGGAGTTGATTTGGTCTATTAGTCAAGATCCGGGCCTTATCTGACTCGGCTTCGGTTAGATCTTTAATTTAGTTATGATTTTCTTGATTAGTTAGCAATGAGTCAGTTAGATTTGGGCCCTATGTGAGTAAATCATGAGGCTAAACTTGATGTTCAAGTGATCGGGCAGATTTGTTGGCTTCCTACGGTTGATTAAACGGACTTGTGCGGTTCTTTACTAGTTCCACCCACGTTTAAACTATCATTGAGTGTTAATGGTCATTAAGTGATATTATAAGTTAATTAACAATAAAAAAAATTTCAAGGATTTTTAGAAATCCAAAACAGTGAAAATCCAGGATGTTACATAAACTGCCATCAATGCTAAGGGAGCAAACTAAGGCTGAAAGTTGGGCCGGTTCAACACGACTGACCGTGACCGACCCGACATTGGGTTGGGCTTGGACAGGATGCATTAAGTCCGATCTCCAGCTTGAGTTATACAAACACCAACCCGATAAAACTTGGGTCGGGCTCGAGTTGAGGTCTTAGGTTGCCCGACCCAACCTGAACCTGAACAATATATAAGTTATTTATAAATTATAATTAGGTATGGATCGTTTTTGTTGAAGGCATAGGAAATTTCAGTGCTGTCGGGTCTCATTGGTCCACATCATTTCCAACGACTCAAGCTAACAAGATATGCCTGATTTCTCTCTCCCAAATAGATTGAGTGCTACACAACACGACTTTTAGAGGAGTAGTTATCCTATATTTTAACTTGTTTGTTTAGAAAAAATGAAGTTTTTACGATAAATAATTATATATATAATTAATAAAATTATAGATAAAAAAATAGATGTGTATTGAAATATAATAGACTAATGTAATAATAAAAATATTAGCATGTATCCACTCGAACATCCCAACTAACCTGACCGATCGAGCTCGCTTGGGTTGGACTTGGGTTGAGAATTCCCAACTTGAGGTTGGGTTGGGTTGGGTTAGGGTTAAGGTATGGTAACCTTGGGTTGCTCACCCCAACTCGCTCGACTTTCGGTTGTAGAACAAACTCTCTAGACAAACTCTTTGGACATGTTTGTAACTATCTGGATTGCCAATCCCATAAAGGAGAACCTTTTGTCCTTATAAATTGTCATTTAAAATGTCACATAAGAGGTAAATTCTTTTACTTTTCTATAAACACCTCACCTAACATGAGAAGATAAATCATAATGAAACACGAACTTTGAATGATCTCTTAGTCTCACAGCCATCACTTCCAAGTGCAAAAACAAGCTTAGAAACTATCCCTTAGGGCATGTTTGATTTTTTATGTATCATGAAAATACCCTTGAAAAAGGTCATTAATACCTTTTCACCGTTTGAAATTTCAAATGCATTTTTGTCTCGAAAATTGGGCCAAAAAATCTTACTTACATTTGTGGACCCCACTGTGATGTGCATGACATATCCACACATACATCTATTTTAGGATGAACAGTATTGATATATCATGAACATCACAGTGGGCCCTCTATTCATTTGGTAGCCATCATCGATTTTAACACCAAAAAGTCAAGCCGTCAATGTCAGCACAAGAAACAGTAATTACTAGAAAGTAATTATTATTTATTTATTAGGTAATTACCTATTCCCTCGTGAATCAAACAGGCCCTTAGAAACCTTCGGTAAACTCATCCAACTGAAGTTAGGTGGATTAAAAGTTTTTACTTCGGTTGATTAAAAATTTTCACATTGAAGCACAGGAAGTAAACTAAAACCATGCCACATGGAGTATTGCCCGCCAGCGATTACCGTTTGACCCAAAGATGGTAGTGGTTCAAGGGGAGGTGCATTCAAGAGAGGTCACATCTTAGAGCAAAAGTCAAACATCCTCTCTGTCTCTCTCTCCTGATAATAGTCGTTGGATCTTTTTAAAACCACATAAAATGTCACCCCAGTGGCTAAAGAAAGGATGACATGTGACCCCAACCTCTCCTACCCTATTCAAAGCGTGCGTCACGAGGTGTTTTAACCCTCATCTATTCTCATATTGCATGGACTACGACCAAGAAAATGTCCTCAACCGGATCCCAACCATCAACCTCTTAGTTCCTACCCTGCCAAGAAAAAATAAAAATAAAAATCCTGAGAGGGTGATCCCAGCCATCAACCTCTGAGCCATTTTCAGTTTAATGCAGATCATTGGCATGTTTATCATCATGACCATCTAGTCACTAGTCATAAATTAAAAATTTTACCATTTTCATGTTGGTTGAATTTTTTAATACCATAGGATCCACAGTACATCTAACAGACCCACGCTCTATGGCTATCTCACTATTGAAGGGACGTCATCAAATTATGTGGGCCCCACATTTAGAGAGATCATTTTAGGGCATGAACCGAAGAATGAGCAAATAAAAAACACTAGTCATTGAACGTCTATCGTTAAAAAGTACTTGGTGTCACAGAAGTTTTCGATCAAGTTAATATTTGTTTTCTCTTATCTGTGTGAACTTATGGATAGATTGGATCCCAAATAAACATTATGGTGCCCCAGTAAAGTTTCAACGGTGGCCATTATGGCCTCTACTATTTTCTATAATGCGGTCCAATTGAACTTTGGATTTAATTCATTTTTAGGCTTATGCCTTAAAATGATCCCATCAAATGGATGAACGGTGTAGATACAAAACATATATTATGATGTGCCACATAACTTGCTGATGTCACTTAAATAAAAATTTTAGGCACTGAAATTGGCAGTAGCTAATCGTGTCGGTCCATATGATATCACTCAGGCATATGCTCCAATTGTGCAGAACACAACTTCGCTGAGATCCGATGCCCCACTTGTGCAGAGAGTGAATGGAACCAGCAATGTGGGTGGGACCCTGATAATAGATTCCGCTTAAATATATGCATCTGTATATCCATGCTGTCCATATGTTTTTATAGCTTATATCATGACATGGTCTTAAAAATGAAGTAGATACAAATTCTAGGTGGACCACCTAATATAAACAATGATTATCTGCTATTAAAAACCTTTTGTGGGCCACAAAGGTTTTGGATCAAGCTGATATTTATTTGTTATTTTCAACGAGGTGTGAGTAACTTTATCAATGGATTAGATGATCAATAAATATTTCAAAGGTCTCTAGAAAGTTCTTGACTTAGTACTTGTGGTGTGGTTCACATGATATTTTTATTTATTTTAATTTCACTATCATGGCCTAAAATAATCTAGCAAAACAGATGAATGACGGGATAAACTTGGCATATATCTAGGTGGGCCCTACGTTCAGGGTCCCACCCACATGGCTGGTTTGGGTCGCAGCGAACTGTAAGCAGCCGGATACTGGACGCACCGTGCACATGAAAAAGCGTCATGTTGCATGGGACAGATAAAAATTCTCTACACAAAACTTCGATCCTACCCTTTCTTCAAGGTGGGTCCTACTCTTGCGAAGAGCACATGTCCCTTTTACCATCGCGGTGGATGGGGTTCGTTCTGCTGAGGGAAACCGATTAGCTACTGAACTCGACAGTAGTAGTATGCCTACTGAATTCACGTCACTACATTATGTGGGCTCCACCATAATGTATTTGTTGTATCCACGCTATCTATTCATTTGGAGACATCATTTTAAGAGATGGGCCGAAGAATAAGGCAAATCCAAAGCTCAAATAGACCCCATCTCAAAAAACAGTAGGGAATGAACACCTACCATTAAAAACTTCTTTGGGTGATAGAAGTTTTTGATGAAGCTAATATTTATGTTTTCCCTCATTCCTATCTTTATTAGCTTACAAACAGGTTGGATCTCTAATAAACATAACGGTGGGCTCTAGTAAGGTTTTAATGGTAAGTATAAATAACTGTTTCCACTGTTTTCTAATTTTGGTTCCACTTGAATTTTGGATCCGTCTCATTCTTTGGCTCGTCCTCTAAAATAATCTCTCCAAATGAATAAAGGGTGTGTATCCAACATATACTTTATGGTGGGGCCAAAACAAGGTTACGTAATCAGACTCGCTACTGTTGGTTCAGTAACTAATCCGCGTCCGCCCCCGCAGGACGCAATCCGGGTGATTATATAATTCCTCGGCGGCAGCGTATCTGATAATTCAGACAAAAAGACGATTTGCTAAGATTTTCTCCATTAGGTAACAGTAGGCACTGGATATTTGGTGCATTGAGGGGGTTCCAATCCTCGTAACCGTCTAGTGTACCCTTTGGTGATTGATCCGTACCCTTCACTCAGTGGGCCATCACTTGGATGGACCATATCCCAAAATCAATGAGGATTGGAAATTCTCCACCATGCGATCCCTGCTCATTTTAGGATGATGAAGAAAGATTTAGATCAATGGTCCAAAACTAAATATAGAGATTAAAGAGCTAAAAACATCTGATCGCCTTAAGATTTTACAGTTGGCCCACCGATGAAGTGGATGATCAGTTAGTGGGAACGATCAGCATAACATCCAGTGTTTGGTAACAAGTAACAACTACTAAATGGCAGTGTGTAGACAGGATGTGATCCTTTGGAGAGTAATGGACGGCACATATGCAAAGGTTTTTTTTTTTTTTTCTTAAAGCTTTGGAATTGGAACAAGCAGTGGTTAGTGGTAACAGCATTTTAAAATTCTCTTACATTTTCTTTTTCCTGGATTCGGAGGTACGGTAGCTCTGCGGGCCCACCTGCGATGCATGAGTGCCATCCAACTCACCCATTAGATGGCCCCCAGCATTTTAGGTACGTTTCTCAAAATTGAGCCTGATACATAACTCAGGTGGGCCATACCAAACAGAACAGTTGGGTACATTGGGAGGGGATGCCCGTTATAGAAACTTCCAGATGTAATGTGGGGTCCACTGTCTTCTGTATATGTCATCCAAGTCATTCATAGGGTGTGCCCCACCGTAAGGAAGGAACGAAAAATGGAACTTGCTGTTCCGAAGCTTAGGTGGTCACGACAAGTGAATATATAAATTTTAGGCTTCTACTTTACTGATGTGTCCAACATAAAGTTTAGATCATATTATTCTTGGGATGTACGGTTAACATGTGTAGGAAAAATGGTTTAACGGTTTGGATTCTACATGCATATCACCAGTCAGCCCCACATGGTTCCAACATTTGGTAATTACACTACGATGAAAACATGGGACTGTCCCTATTTTTTCCACCTTTACTGACGTTTCCCAAATTAATGAGATTTATTTGCTGTCGGTGGCAGTCTAAACCGTTAGAATCACTTATTTGTGAGCACTTGCTCAGAATCAGTTGTGGATGGACAAGGGAAGCGGTTTGGCCGGTGACCCCTGTGCGAGCCGGCTAGCTGGTGTCAAAGCTTGTGGGTCCACCATGATGCATTCTTTTAATCCATGCTGTCCATCCATTTTACCATATGAGCTCTAAAATGAAGAAGATCGAAATCTCAAGTGGACAACACCATAGGAAAACAATGTTGATTGAACCTCTACCATTAAAAACATCCTAAGGCTCAGTACTGTAATGTTTATTTGCCAACCAACTTATTTATAAGGTCATATAGACATAGACGAAGGGAAAACAGAAATATCAGCTTGCTTGATCTTAAACTTCTGTAGCTCCTTGAGAAGTTTTCAACAACATGCATTCAATCCCTACTATTCTTGTGGTGTGGTCCACTTAATCTTTAGATTTGCTTCATTTTTTGGCTCATACATCATGGTGGCGCCCACTGAAATTTGAAGGGTCACCGGCTAAACCGCTCCTGTGGAGGAGAGGAGAACTTGATATGATGGCCAGTGGGATGGATGTGATGTATGCACTTAGAAATTACTTCAAAATATATACAGCAAGGGTAGCATCCACGTAATTTAAATTAAGCCATCCCCATCATGGATCCAGTCTACGCTGATTGGACGGTTGTAAGTGAAAAGCATTCAACTGCCCCATTTTAACAAACAAATTGCACGAATAAGAGGTTGGGATTCTTCAAGGAATCAGATTTTGGGCCCATGACTTGCCGATGGTGGGTTTGACAAATTAGTTACTTTAGCTTAAGATACAATTGCAGTATAATTTTTGAGTGATTGTGTATAAGCATGTAAATTGCTTTGATACCATGTCAAACAATCACTTTCTCTAAAAGCCATCACGAGCTGGTGTATCAATATATATCAAGGGACTTGGCTAACACTAACAATTTGGAAGGCAAGATCTATCATCACTTTAAGAACAAAGATGGGAGTTCCATTTCTTCTCCTTCTTTTATTTGGTCTTCTTCATGTTTAGATGATAGAGTTGGTAGAGAGAGATGGGAAGGAAAGGGATGAGAAAGAGAGAGAGGTGGTGGAAGCTTTCCATGTCCTTTATTTGACTAGATTCTTGCAGAAATTTAAACTTTTGGATCATAACATAACATGTAACAAATTCCTTGTGAAATTCCTGCAAACTGGAAAAGGGTACAGGGGAGACTGTTTCTTTGCTCTCTCTCTCTCTCTCTCTCTCTCTCTCTCTCTCCATGTTTTCTGTTTTGGATGGCACAGAGTTGCAAATGCTTAAGTTATTCGAATGGTACATATCTTCCTTTTCTTTCTCAGTCTTCGGTTCTTATGTGATGATTGTTTGCGGAAAAAGTTGATGCTTTTCCTCTTCTTATGAGTTCAACCTTCTAAAGTTTTCATTTTCACCTAGGGCTCAGGGAAGAGGTCCTCCTACCTCGAATATCTTTCTTTCGGCCCATGTATGTGGAGCCACCTACAGGGAATTACATTCAAAGAACTCTCTCTCTCTCTAGGAAAGGCCGGGTTTAGGCTCAGGCTAAACTGCTTCGGCCCGTCGGCCCAAGCTGGGTTTGGGCATAGCTTTAGAAGTACGGGCTGGGCTTGGACAGAGCTTGGCCCAGCCGTAGCCTAGCTGTTGACATCCATAAGGGGGTAACACATAGCACTAGTACCATGTGCTCCTGAAAAAGCTCTATAGTTACACCATGATGTATGTGTTTTATCCCTGCCGTCCATCTATTTTTCTAGCTCATTTTAAGGCGTGGCCTTAAAAATGAGGCAGATCCAAATCTCAAGTGGATCACGCCAGAGGAAACAATATTGATTGAACGCCCACAATTAAAAAATTCTTAAGATAACACAAGAGTTTTGGATCAGGCTGGTATGTGTGTTTTTACTTCATCCAGGTTTGTGTGACCTAATAACTCAGGTGGGCCACCTCTAAGGGAAAAATTGGGCAGGGGATGCTTACCATTGAACTTTCAGATGGAATCTGGGGTCCCCTGTGTTGTGTATATTTCATACACCCCAGTCATCAGGTGTGCCTCACCAGGATGAAGAGATGCACAAAAGCTAACACCATAAAAAAACTCAGGTGGGCCACTAGAAGTGAATATCTAGGTTTTAGGCATGATTTACACGGGTTCCCTGTGATGTGTCCCACCTGAATATCGATCAGGATGGTTCTTGGGATGTACGGTGAACATGAGGAGGTATGCCAGATGAATGGTTTGGATTCCTCGTACAAATCACTGGTGGGCCCAAAAATGTAAGTGACCATTCCCCATTGCCTATACACGGCAAAATTAGGAACACAATATCATGGGCTGGACGTGGGCCGGGCTGGGTCAAGTTGGGCCCCTTTTAATAAAGACCCGAATCCAGCCCATGTGCATGAAAGCCGGGCCCGACTTTGGTCCATGATCTCCCTGATTAAACTGTACTTGGGTGAGCCTTGACAGATTATCTTGTCAAACCAAGGCCAAGGGCTGGGCTTTTCATGTGCTGGGCCTAAACATAGGCCCAGTATCTGAGTCCTTTCTGAAGAGGGCCCCTTTGTGTTCTCTCTCGAAATCCAGGCATGCCCAGTTATCAGGTGGGCCACACGTGTATGTCAAAAAAGGGGAAAACTTTGATACTCTGGCGGATTGCGATGGATGATATACAGGCAGTGAGAGATTTTACACGTGGCATGCAAGCATAAGCCGTCCAAATCGTGATCCCAATTTAGATATTTCATAAACCGACGTTTACAGTTATTTGATTGCACGATCCGATTGGGGGACATTTATTGAACGGTCCAAATGGAAAAAAAAATAAAAATAAAAATCCAACGGTCCTATTTCAACGGACAAGTGTCCGTGATTCAGAGGTCAGGATTCTTCAATCAATTTGATTTTGGGGTTTTCGGTTAAAAATTCTGATTAATGGGTTCTACAGATTAGGTGGCCTACGTTGGGTTTATGTATGACATGGGGGTCTGTGTATCAAAAATGATACTCTGCCAGAGGATCAAATTAATAACTCCCCTTTCTTCAAACTCATTTACTTACGAGTAGGGTTGTAGAGCAGCATTCGGATATTGGAAGATCATATTGGAACGATGTATCCTAATATCCTAATGAAATCAGTAATTAAAGTTAAAAATTGCCAGTGGTCCAAATTCAGCCAAAATGTGAACTAATCATAGGTCAAGGTCTTCCAATCCATCTGATTTTTGGTCCGTTCCACATCTATGGTGGAACATAAGATTTAGACGGTTTGGATTTGAGGTATATATATTGTGCATGTATATGTAAAGCCATACTCCACCACCCATCCACTGTACTCCCGCTCTCTTGCCGTCAATGCCGTGCCGTCCATGCAAGGTTACGGGCATGTCACGTGCATTACAACCGTACTCACTTGTGTACCTTCATGGTTGGTGTGTCGCACGTACATTTCACGTATTTCTCATTAGCATTAGTTTTACGGCAATCCAGACTGTACAATATAATCCAAGATACTTTGATGGAGCATAAACGAAAATTTTCACTTGGAAAATAATATTAACTAATCTGATTTTTCCCAGCGACTTTGGACCACTCACTATTTTACTTATAAACATGCATTCGATAGGCACTAATTTGAGGGCGATCAGTCTGATTTTGGACATACGTTCCATCCACAATTTGTATGGTCTGGATAGAATGTAGAACTTAATCCAAAATCAGATTTATTTAATAATTCTAACCAATGATTGATGGAGATCCGTTTGAATCAGGACCGTTGAATATTCATCATTTTCACCGTCCATCGGCTCATTTAAGAAATCAGTTCAGTCTTAATTTTTGGTTACTGACCCACTGAAATGGGGCACACGATTTGAGCCACGTGTAATATTTCTGAGCGCTTGAGTATGAAGTATCGCACTCTGGCCCGAGTATCTGTAACACCCCGTATTTTAAATATGGGGTGTTGAGTCGGGATCCTCTGTTAACCTAATGGTTTGGCATCCGAAGCTGTTTTATATATTTTTTATTTTTGTAGTAAGTGGCGACGTGGACCAATGAGAATTTGGGTATCAGGAATTCTCTGTTGACCTGATAACAGACGATCCGGACTCGTGGGGTGTTAGTTTAAAACTTTGAATAAATAGATCAAATCCTATGGTGTGGCCCACCTAAGCTTTTAATATCAATATGATATCTGTCCATGTGTCCTAATTAGACTTTTAAAATCGATTGGTCGCTGACCCGTTATCTTCTGCAAATAAGAGAGATTTCTCCCTCGTTCATGTTTTCCGCCTGTGACAAACAACCGTCCGTTGTTTGAATTGGTGGGCCATCATCACCACCCGTTTGGAAGATCCGGACCGTCCATCGTGTATTCAGGACCACTTAGACCAAACTCTAACTATTTCCACCATTTATACACACTTTTACATGCACGAATGCGGGAGAAATCATGCGTGCATGTGGTACATTTCGAAAACGGAAAAAGATTCCTTTTCTTCCTTCTTAGCTGGCTTTCGCACGCACCCTCCCCCTGTATCCTAGCCCTTCACCTCAGAGGATCTCCCCATACAATCCCATCCACCCATTTTAGGGCTTCTTTAGTTGTGATTCGAGTATTCCTTCCGCCGCCGCATATTGCACTCGAACCCATTAGGAAAACGCTAATAACCGTCTCTTTTGTGGATCCCACAGTGATCGAGGGACCCATCCTATCCATTCAAAAGCTATGGATCAGAGGATGGGGCCATGGATCAGAAATCACCATGATCGGACCCATCATCTTTACCGTTTATTCGAAAACCCACCACCTAGTGATGGGGCCCATTCGATGATCAGAACCTCCTGTTAGGTGGGCCAGGGTCCTAGAAGTTTGTCCATATAGTCCGATCACGGCCATGCAAGCTATTTTTAATCCGAATCATTCAAATGACACCATGTTGCTTATAGGTTTGTAACCGACTCGGCTAACTAATCAAGTGATTAGTTAGCATCCAAAAATTCTAGAATGGGATTAGAAGGGCCTATAAAACCCTACTTATTAGGGCGACACTTTTCAGAAATGGAAAGAAAATCAGAAAGAGGTTGAGGCGCCGCACCGAGCTGCCGCACCAAGTCGAGTTAACTCGGTCTGAGTTATTGTGAATCGGGATGAGTCTAGCATACCATCCAGGGATTTCCATCAGGGAGAGCAAAGAAGAAAAGAAAGGAGAGGAAGGAGAGAAAGAACAAGAAGAAGAGAGGGAATGGAGAGCGAGAAAGAGCAAGGCGTGCCGCTACCAAGTCAAGTTGCCTCAACTCGGTTCAAGTTGGGAGTCTGTTGCGAGTTAGGCATGGGTTTGTTTCGAGAGATGCTGAAATCCATGTGGAGAGAGGAAGAGAGGTAGGATCGAGAGAAGAGAGGGAGAGAGGAAGAGAAATGAAGGAGCAACTTCAATGCGTGCCATGGCGAGTCGATTCGACCGAGTCTCTGGATCTGGACTCGGGCGAGTTCTGGTCTGGCTTTCACGAGTCCAGAGACCTCCTGGTCGTGAGAGAGAGAGAGAGAGAGAGAGAGAGAGAGAGAGAGAGAGAGAGAGAGAGAGAGAGAGAGAAGGAAGAAAAGAAGAAGAAGAAGATGGCGAGGAAGAAAATAAAGAAAAGAAGAGGAAGTAGGGTGAGTCATTGAGTCGACCCAGTTCAAATTGAGCCGGATCTCTGACTCACTATTTGATCGGGTTCAGATCTTGCTGGAACTCCATAACAGAAGTAGAAAAGAAGAAAAGAAAAGGGAAAAAAAGGAAGAAGAAGAGGAGAGAAGAAGGAAGGAGATGATCCATCAAACGAGTTGACTCATTGAGTCAATCCGCTGGTTTGCAGCGAGTCAGGTTGGGTTCAGTTAAGCTTGAGCTGCTACAACACTTTTCTAGTCATTGGTTTGAATGAATCTGAGTTATATTGGGTCATGTCAAGTCGCATCTAGCCAAGCATTTCAAGTAAGTTGATTATAAAAATTTTTAAGATTTTCTTATATTGAGTTATGTCTAATTAATTTATTAAAATTTGAATTATTCCATGTTCACAACTATCTAAAGTACAAATTGAGATCAAGTTGGAGTCATGTAGAGTCAAATTGAGTTCCGCCAAGTGAAATCAGATTCGAGATCGGGAGCATATTTAGGCTACTCAAATTAGTAAGATCAGGTGCTTTGATTTTAGTAGCGATCTCAGGTTAAGCGAGAAGAAAATCCACACCTGAGGTGAGGATTCACTCTTCAAGCTTTCCTTCATTTCAATGGTTAGATTAGTTTACTTTCATGTATCTTCCACGCTTGAACTATCATTCATGTTTAGTTTATATGAATGATTTAGCTTCATTTAATTCTACAATTATTTTAGAATGATTGTAGAATGAGATTTGAATTATTATCTACATGGTAGAATCAAGATACTTTTAGTGTAGAAATTGACTCTTTAATATAGTTAAACAAACAATCTTATTTGCATATTATTAATACATTTGTAAGTTGATGTAAATGATAATTGCTTGTAATTAGAAGATTGAGTTAACTGCGATTTAATTTGTCATTTGTTTGTGTTAATGGATTGTATTGAAAATCTAATATTATATCTTGATGGATGATATATTGGTGATTCCTCTAACTAGTGGCCAGTTGTGAATAAAATAAATGTTACATGGCTGTAGATTTACAATCTCGTGGATTAATTATAATTTGTGCCGATGTGGTTTGTGAATTATATTATTTTGTTGTGTCCATGAAGGACTTGGTGCCTATGTGGCTATTTAGGAGGACTTTTGTTGTTGGAAGTGTATCTAGACTTGTGATGGTAATGTCTACATGTCGAATCATTAATGACCACTAGTTGTAGAGGTTCTTATAAATGGAATACCTTGAATTCTTTATTTTACCAATATTATTTTTAATCATTTGAATGTTTTAAAATTTTATTTGTTTAAGTCTCATGTGCCGGGATGGTGGAATGAGGCACTATACCCGAGCTGTCGACTTATGTTGGGTTGCGCGCACCCCTCATAGTTTGAGCTTCTCTGATATTCTGTTTGTAAATTGGACTAATAACGGTTGGGTTAATCATGTATACATGGCACGTGGGCGTTATCGGGTGCTTGGTCGACTGTTTGAAAGACCAATGTATTGTTTGAATGACCCTTTTTACATTTTTAATGGGTCGACTGTTTGAAATACCCGATATCTTGTATAAATGAGCCGACTATTTGAAAGGTCCATTCATTTGTTCAGTTGAATGTGTATCCCCAAGCTAATTGCATTCATACATTCATTCATTAATCAAGATTAAGTTGACGATTGAATATTGTGTGAGAAGTGGATTGTATCTTCTTATGTTATACATTAAATTAAAGGTTGGATGTTATAACCGTCTGTGTTATATTTGTGGGGAATGAATTGTATCTCTTCATGTTATACTTTGAATTCTGGGTGGATATGTAGTTGGTGTTGTACTTGTGAGTGTTGAATTGTAATTTAGACATTATATTTTCTTAAATTTGTACTTGAAAATATGATTTATATCTTCTTCTGATTTACAGGTGATATAATCTTATATGCCATTTAGGAAACATAAATTGTATATTTTTGTATTCAACTTATGAAGTTTACATTGGATATTGTATTCTTCTAAGTTATTTGAATTTCATTCTTGACTGTTGTGATATTTGATAATCTTGGAGGGTGTACCTCACTGGGATAGCCATTAACGTTATCAAACTGTATTCAGTTGATGCAGATAATTTAGATGATGCGCCGATCGACATTGGTGTGGGGCATAGAGAGTTAGATGTTCTTACGATTCCATATTATATTTTTCTTTCATTATCATGCTGTCCCATTTTTATATTTGAGTCATTAGTTTATGTAAGCAATATGAGCAACCATTTGTATACGTTGAGATATATTTTAGATACTTTTTCCATGTGTGGTTTGTTTTACTTCCATTATAATTGCTCACTTATAATAAAAATAAAATAAAATAAAATAAAATTCTTACTATAAAATGTGGGCTACCGGTTAACTTTTAGAAATTTGGAAAACGAGTACAAAACTCGTATTACGAAGTCCGGGACGTTATAGTATCAAAGTTTCTGTTTGTACTAACACACGTGTGGCCTCATCTCAGCAATCAAGACATGTGGGGCCCATACATCAGATTTTGCCCCGGAAAAGGAGAAGATTCACGTGATTTTGCAATTATACGAGGGTATATAAGTAAATAAATAAGGAGATCTTAGATGAGTGGGCAACAACCAATCCAAATGCAAGAAATCTAACAGTCTAATCAGTACAAGTGGACCGCTAGCCTCCGTCTCTACGTCAACCTAGCACTACAAGAAGTTCCTGTAGCGAAAGCTACCGGGGCCCACCGTGACGCCCAAATGACATCCACTCCGTCCATCAATTACGTTGGCTCATGTCAGGACATCATCCCAAAAATGAGACTGACCCAAAACTCAAGTGGGCCACAAGATAGGAAACAGTGGGATGAAAACACCCACGGCTGAAACCTCCCTAGGGCCCACCGTGATTTTCATACACCACCCAAACTATTAATAAGGTTATTCCCGCTAGAATGAACTGAAAACACAAGTACTAACCTGATCCAAAACTTCTATGGCCCTAAAAACATTTTAATGGTGGCTGTTCAACCCGTACTGTTTGTTGTTGCGTGCTCCACTTGAGTTGTGGCTACACCTCATTTTTTGGACTTTTTTAAAACATGAGAAGGTGAAACTGATGGATGGAGTGGATGTCATCTGACATCATGGTGGCCCCCGGGCGACAGGCACCTTTTGGATAGAGTTGTGATGCAATTGGGTTTCAATATTTCATTAAGTACATCTGTTATAGTTACTTCATTGTACACATCAGTAGAATATGATTCTTCTGCAACGAGGTATATAAGGCCCACTTTGATGAATGGCCAACGTCCAATCCGTCCGAAGTAGTAGTTGGCCATTCCGCACGGCACATTTCGGATGGGATGTCACATTAAAACCTTTCAGATTTCGTGTGGAGCGATGTGTTTTGTACATGTCCTTATTTCGGGATAAGGATGAACAGATATTTTAAAAATTAGGCCATTCCAGAACTCAGGTGGGCCCCACACACTAATGTGATAGAATAAACGCTGTTCTACAAACGTTGCAGAGGAACTGGAAGAGAAGGATTAAGGCATTTCAAATCCTCACTTTTGGTGATCTGATTACTAATCCTATACCTTTTTTTAAAATTTTTTTTTTAAATTTTAAAATTTTAAAATTTAAATAAAAATAAATGGAAGAGAGTAGTCGCATGTGGCGAGCTGATGATATCCCAATACAATCAGATTATCAACTGCAACACTAATATTACATTCATAGAATAATTTGAGTAGACCAAACATTGGCCATGTAAATCAATGGTTAAAAAATGCTGGTTACTTATTTGTGATCTTATGCTTCCAAAGCTTGTAATTGCATCATTTTTGGCCAAAGCATATATTTCAACGAGCTTATTACAATCATGTGTCAAATATTACATATGTACACTAATTAAGGATATTAAAGTGAAAGATACCTTGTTTCAACACTGAGGTCTTGGCATCGTTCCCTACTGGGGGTGGCTAACAGTGAAGTGTGAACTGACAGTGGGTGTACTAACAAGCTAAAAAAAAATAAAATAAAATAAAAATTTAAGGATATTAAAGTTGATTTAGTAATTGAATTTTAAACTCCTATAAATGTATTATATAATTTAAATGCATAGCTCTTTTTAGACTATAAGAGATTATAAATCCAAGGTGCCAAACACCACCTAAGAATTCCAATTCTAAGAGATTTTTAATCTAGGTATTCTGAATTTACGGTGACAAACAAGCCCTAAGGATTTTGTTCAGGAAAGATGACGGTGCAGGCGCTCGTATAGAGCTGGTGGGAGTAGACTAGGTGTTACTTGGGTAACACCTTAGTGGGTGCTGCCCTTCCTATGTGGGGCCTACCTTGATGAATGTGTTGTATATATTTTAAATTTATATTTTGGAGTGGGCCCCACCAATTGGGTACCCATTTTTTCCTTGTTTTTCTATTTGTTCATCAAAGTTGTCTCATTGTGAAAGCTGAACACTCCAAAAATTTCTCTGATCTAGCCATACATGAACCACCATATGAATTTGGAAGTTTTTAAGTGATTGTCAATTGTTTTCTAACGATGTGGTCCATGTTGTAATTGGATGAGCCTACTTTTGGGGGGCATTCTATTATCGTGGTAGGCCTCATTTAATGCACATGTAGGTTGGATAATGCGCATATAACATGGTGGGGCTTGTACAGGCAATATTAAATAAGCATGTGAATAAGCACATGAAGGCATGCATGGCTTCTACATGGAGGTGAGTGACTTTTTACACTCAACCTGGGAAATAAGCCTCTTCTAGAAAGAACCTGCCGAAAAACCAGCCTTTTCAGTAAGAATGTGATGGCACACATGACATCGCGAGGCTTGTACAGACAATATTTAGTAAGCAGCCAGGTGAATAAGCAGATGGTACCTGTTGTCATGCTTTAGTGGTAGACTCTTTAGAGTTTTGAACATGAGGTCACGGGTTCGAGCATTCATTGTAAAGAGAGTGCGTGCATGTGTGGAGAGTGTGAGTGTGTGTAAAAAAAGTGAATAAACGGACCTATACTCAACCTATATAATAAGCCAAATAGCTGAAAGAGGAACAGGCCTTTTGGCAAAAGTATTGTATTTATACCCCAACAATGATGGTGTAGTGTTGTATATTACTAAAATGACCCACCACTTGTCACATCTGAACATTGGATAAATGGTGTGTATGGTTTTGATATCCAAGCCCACATAAACCTAATATAAAAGGGTTCTTATATTTAAGCCTAAAAAATATGATCTTTTTATTTTATGCTTTGATAATACCAGTGCTATTTTTTAAAACTTCAAATCTAGTATATTATGCTTGCACCAAACACGTTAAAGTTGACTATCACTATGTCCGGATAAACATTATTCATGGCAATATTCAGTTTGGGTTTGTTGGTATAATTGACCAAGTGGCCGGCATCTCCACTAAAGGGTTGACCTCAACTTAGTTTCATCTCTTGTAGGGCTTGGTTTTGTCTCTAACAGGACAAACTTCATGTCGTTGAACGACCATTTCACAGCTTGCATGCAGGGGCTTTTTAACAATGGCTACGCTACACTACCACTACTTCCACACTAATTGCAACAGACTCCTGTTTTACCTTCACCTCATCTGTTTTCTCCGGATGAATAATTTCAATTTTCAAATATTTGAAATTGTAACCTATCTTTATGTGGGACTCTTACATATAGCATAACTTTGTAATTCTTTGTGTAATCAGAAAATACAATTTTTGAACAAGTGTGTTTATTTACATAATCATCGGAAAATAACCATATCTAAATGAGGTTCTTTGCACAATCTATGATGCATGATGCATGGACCTAAGGAGAGGACTTTTATGAGCCTTGATTTTGTACCTAAGGAAAGGACTTTTATGAGCCTTGATTTTGTACAAGTGGTCAGTAATCCTAATTGTTGATCAACTGAGAGAGAAATGATTTTTATTTTTATTTTATTTTTTTACAAAGGATCTGCATTAGGATGGGCCGAATGATGGATGGTCTAGATCGATGAGGGCTACAAGTTATTTATCATTCTCCGGCATCTCCAGTTTGGCAAATTGTAGCCATATGATCTTTGGCCTTCCACTAAATGTGGGCCATGGATCAGAGGATTCGAATGACTCCGTCATGAAGTTTTTTTGCATAAGCCCCAATATATATATATATATATATATATATATATATATATATATATATATATATATATATATATATATATATGTTAGATACTACCAGCTTAGCAATCGCAATCACTGAACTATGGGCCTTGCAAAAACTCAAGGCTGGAGTACACGAGAAGAATGCTGATGAGTGCCTTTAATCACAGTAAAGAAGGCAATTTTCTGTTCGACTGAAAATTTTGAATTCGACCTCATTATTTGCTTCGATGTTTTGCACTTTTTCAGTTCAACCGAAGGTTCGTGAGTTGATTCGATCGAACTGAATGCATACGTGTGGATTTTGTTTCTAATTGCATATGGAAGTGTATAAATATTCTTCTAATCTTGATTAGGGTGGGAGCAGAACTAGTTTTAGAGCCTAAAACATTTATTCAAGGGTTTTGAAGAAAACTATGGTTTCCATCTATTAGTTATTCCATCTCTTGTATCCTTCTAATTATAGTGAATTATTCGTTATTTTATGCCGTGGTTTTTTCTCACAAGAATTTTTCAAGTAAAATTCATGCGTTCTCTACGTGTGTTTGGATTTATTTTATCTCTATTGCTTGTTTAATTCACATCTAAGGTTGCTTCCGTGTCCATTAAAGGGTATTTGTGTTAGTGCCTCAGTTCTGTCAATGACGTGAGGTAGGGTATCTTGAGTCGGTTAAGTCTCACAAGAAGACATTGAAAATCAAAAACTCGAAGACTTGAAGCATCAAAACCGAAGATAACAAGTAAAACATGAGATGCCTTGGTAATCCCAGTCCTATATCCCTTTAGATTCAAAACAACCTGTCCTAGATGATTTGTTTTATATAAAAAAAAAATCCTTAGTCAATAGGATTGTGTCGATTAGATCATATGCAAAAGAAGCAAAACGAAAATGCACAAGTTAGATTGATCATCGATTAATCGAGCAAACCTTTGCTTAGTTGATTGAAGGTAACCAAAATAGTCTAGCGAGCTTTCTGCCCTATTTTCGTAGAAACCTCGATCGATCAACATATTAAGTTTGATTGATTGATAGTGCGCATAAGTGTCTAACAAGTTTTGTACCTTATAATCGAATTAAGTTCAATCGATTAAACAAGTCACTCGATTGATCAAAGCTAGGAATTATAGATCCGTTGGAACCTTTTATATATACATATAATTAGAAATTTGATCTTTGTGTAAATGAAGGTTTTAAGTGAATTAGAAGTCCTAGTGTGTCCCAATGCTTACACTTTTAGACTTTCACCCAAAGAGATTTATGCCATCTTCATTGTGATTAATCACTCTAATGAGTATTTCAAGCTCTATTTGATGAAGAATATTATATCTTACATTTTTAAGAGGTTAGACATCAATCCCATAAGAAAATCATAATGTCTATCATTCTCTATAATGTCCATATACGTGAATCCCCATTTGGAACAACTATCCCATATTTGTAGGAGATTCAACTTTTTTTTTTTCATTACCTTGGTAGCTTCATTGGAACATTAAGTGCAAGGTAACTGATCGTTTGAAGTTGAAGAAGATCGACATCAAAGTTCGAGGGAGCAATTAAGAAGCCGATTCAAAATTGAAGAAGTTTACAAGCAAGACACTATAATGAGACTCAATCCGATAAGTAAGGTTGTCATTTTTAGAGTCCACATACTATTTCTTTTGTAGAATTAAGTATATAATTTGTGACTTAACTCACGTAGATCCTTGTGTAGGACTGCCACCAGATACTAGGGCTATCAACGGGCTGAGCCTGGGGTTAGTCTCGGCCTGAATTTTGAACTATTTCGGGTCAGGCCGTTGGGCCGACCTTATTCAAAATTTGATTTTTGCAAGCCTGAGCCCGACCCATTGACACTCCTATCAGGCACAAGTGTGTACTTTTTAGTATCCATGAGAAAATCTTCAATATACTCGGGGAGAGTGCATCCATCAAGAGTGGAGTAGGTAAGTAGCTGAACCACTATATATCATTATGTTTGCGATTGTAATTTGTGCATATTTTCTATTCATACTTATGAGTCTAATTAGTCGAATTATATGAATATACTTGAATGGATTGTATGCTAGGCATTTAATTGATTACACACACATAAAATATCCATCTCGCAAATAAACTAGTGGATCAACTTATTATATCATTTGTAATTTATGTATTTGAACCGATGTGGCTTGGAAGCCTAAGTGTTTATTTTTTTTAATTGACGAATGTTTTTAGTAGTCCTATTTACCCCTTATCTAGAACTTAGTTGTAATTTTAAGCTATGCTAAGTTTTCGCGTCCCATGATAGCCGATATATGCAATTTCAATTTATGCCCAACAAAGAAGCCATTACTGGCCTCGGGATACGTTTTAATGGGGGCATGCATGTGAAACCATGTCACTAATCTTTATGGGCCCCACATTGTTAAGGGTTGAGGTTGTCATTTGTTAAGTGTTTGGGTCATGGTTGTCATGTTCTATTAATGGTTAAGGTTGTACTGTATTAAGGGTCTGAGTTTAGGGTCGTGGTTGTCATGTGTTAAGGGTGGAGGTTGTCATGTATTAAGGGTCTGGGTGTCGTTATCATATGTTAAAGGTCTAGGTTGTCATATGTTAAGGGTTGTAGGGCCCACTGTGGGATATGTGTTGAATCCACTTTGTCCATTGAATTTAGCATTTAATTTATTGCCATGGGCCAAAAAATGAGTTACATCTAAAAAATTCTATGGCCCCTCAAGAAGTTTTTTATGGTAGATTTTCAATCTCACTACTTTCTGTGGTGTGGTCCACTTGAGCCTTTGATATGCCTCATTTTTGGGCTCATGCCGATGGACGACGTGGATAAAATACATATATCATAGTGGTCCCACATGACGATGGGTCTCTAGCTAGGTCATGATACCCAATCCACGTTACATCCCATCACATTGACGCGGATTTCAAGCAAAAGCCTTTTTTCGGAAGTTCTCGCCACCAAAATCTATGTTGGGTCCACTGTGGTGTTCGTGAGAAATCCACTCCATCTATTCATTTTGGAAGATCATGTTAAGCATGCGACTACAAATTAGACAGAACTGAAACTAAAGTGGGCTACATGAGTGGAAGGAGTGAAAAGTGGTTGCTTCAAACCTTTCTGGGCTCCATTGCAATAATTATATGGAATGCAAACCATTCATAAAGTGACCCAAATGCTCATAAGGTCCTTATCAAGAGATGAATTGAAAGAATAAAAATATTAACATGATCCAAAGCTTCTACAGCCCCATGAATATTTTATTTGTTATGTGGCCCACCCGAGCTTTGGATCTATTTCATTTTTGGGATCATGTCATAAAATGATTTGACAAAATATATGAACGGTCTGGATTTCTCATAAACATCATAATGAACCCTATAATATTTATTCCATGCAAATCCCTCCCACCATTATGCCCTGGGGGACATTGGGCTCAATGTAGATGTGTGTGTCCCCACCATCATGCCCTGGGGGACACTGGGCTCAATGTAGATGTGTGTGTCTCTCTCTCTCTCTCTCTCTCTCTATATATATATATATAGATGCGGGGGTTTCACGAGGTGCTGCTTCACATGAACGGTTCAGATGTTGGATCCACATCACGTATGATGGGTTCTCAAAAAAGTTCGTACCTAGTACGTACGAACTGGTTCGCAGGTGAGCGTTTCCGTGTATATATATATATATATATATATATATATATATATATATATATATATATATATATATATATGTGGTGCGTTAGGCAATATCAAAATGCTATTTTGGTCAAAATCCGTCGATAAAACCAAAGAGAAGAGGTAGGCTTTTCCAGTTAATTAAGTACGTTGAGCATGACTGCCTTATTAACGAGTTGGAGATCCATGCAAAGTCCCAACTCCATTGCACGTGTGTTAGGTAATTTAACGTGTAAACTGGCTTTCTGCAATACTTTTCCCTGACAGCTACCCTGCATCGCCGCATTCCACCATTGGTAAGAGAGTAAGAGATCAGGGCCATCTACCAGATTGTTTAAACTGGGAACACGCCCTGGACCAAAAGGTAATATATATTGGTTATCTGATCAGGTAGATCACACACACTTGCATTAGAAAATTGTTGGTTTAAAAAGAAATCAACGGTCGAAATTCAACATATATCTGGGTCCCACGTTGTGAATTTACCGCTCTGAAATTTTGTGATATGTTATGTTCAGTGTGCAATATTAATGGTCACCAGCTCTGATATATGTATCATCCAACGGTGGATTGAGCATGCGCATGGTACCTGTGTTGGACCGGCAATCCGTCACCCTAAAAAAAACGTTATAACAGCGTAGCAACGATGGGAACAGACGCTTTTACCTAACGAGAAGGCCTGTCCAGGCTATCTAGCTACTCCAATCCTAAGATTCTGAAAACTTCTGGTGATTTTTGATGGAATGCTGGCGATCTTATCCGTCCAACTACCAGCCAAACAGCCCAAAGATAAGCTTTTTCAGACCTTACCTCCCAGGACAGGATTCAGTGTCACTTTACCCAAGGTGGCATAAATAGTCAAGGTTGGTGGGACCCTAACTATTCTGTGGTGTGCCATCCACAACCAATCTACTTGTTATTATTTTTATGTTTTTTTGGGCCATCTTTCTATGCATTCACATCTGGGCCAATGGCCATGCTTCAGCTAGGAGTCGCCAGAAACTGGGGCCCACATGTTGAGATAGCCCAATGAACCCTGCATTTTATTTGATGCTACCGTAAACAAGATATTATCGTCATAACTACGCTTCTAGATGATCCTAGCCTTCGAATTTCAGAGTTAGAATACGAGCCATCTATTTTTTTTTCCACTGTCAAAATTCATCTACAGATAAGTGATGATCACAATCATCCATTTAGCGTAAATTTATTAGGGTGGCCTATGTAGAACATTTTCCATAACATGGACGGTTCTGATCATCAGACCACTCTGCATTTGAGCTCTAGTGGCCGTGACAGACGCTGATCCCTGAGTCGCGCGGCGGAAGCAAAACGAACTTCAACTAAAGACAGACTATGGACCACCTTCGTAAAGTAGCTCGCGGACTACCTTACAATTTCATTTAAATTCCGTTTCCCAACAACCATGGAGTGGATTGGATACGTGGGTAGGTAGGCACGTGCCACTCTCCACGTGAAGAGACCAAATCTGGTACAGGGTTTATCGAGTTGACCAATTGGATAAACGTGCCTACGTGGCTCGTGAATACAAGATCGAGGTCGTTCATCAAATGAGAACCATTGGTTTTTACGGCAGATAGAAATCAGATCCGCCCCGTCATCCCTAGCGTCATGCATGGACGTTGAATGTGGTCAGTCAATCCCTCAAACCATCAATCCTTTTAGCCTCGCACGATCGCGTTCTTTGGGCCATGAAGCCTAAGGTATGGTGTGGACTCATTTGGTAGGACACGATTTGGGTAGTGACGCTGTCACTAGCCAAGTGACTAGTGGTCGATCGGTGCACTGTGGGCCCCACCATGATGTATGTGTTTTATCCCCTCTTTCCATCCATTTTCTGGCTTGATCCCAAAAGTGAGGCAGATCTAAATCTCAGGTGCACCACACCACACCACAGGAAAATAGTAGTGATTGGATGTCCACCATTAAAAACCTATTAGAACCCTGTAATGTTTATTTGATATATAACCTGTTAACTAGATCATAGGAAAAAAAAATGCAAATATCAGCCTAATTTAAATCTTTTGTGCCCTTAATAAGTTTTTAATGGTGGGCATTCAATTAATATTGTTTCATGTGATGTGATATATTTAAAATTTGTATCTACTTAATTATTGGGCTTATCCCATAAAATAATATGATAAAAATGAATGCATAAGGTGGATTAAAACACATACATCACGGTGAAAACAATGTAGCACCAACCAGGGTCACTAGCTAATCCGTGCGAGGCAGATTGGGAACTACCTCACCAAGACCTAACTAGAGACGGGCAGTCTTGATATAGGCTTTTTGAGGCCACAATGATGTATATGTTTCATTCAATGCTTCTATTCAATTTGAAAGATCAGTTTAAGACATTAGCTAAAAATGGAAGATTATTTTAAGACATTGGCTAAAAACGAAGTCACGTTGAAGGCTTATGTGGACCACGCCACCAAGAGCAATGGGGATTTAAAGCCTACTATTGAAAACTTCCCACGTAAGTTTTGAATTAAGTTGATATTTATGTTTTACTTTTGTAAAGGTGTATGCAACCTTGTAAACAAGTTGGATGACAAATAAATACCATGGTGGGTCTTAAGAAGTTTTCAACAATAAGAGTTCAATCTTGGCCCATTTCTTGTGATGTGGTTCAATTGAGCCTCCAACTTGGCTCCTTTGTAGGCTTTTGCTCTAATATGATCTAAATGATATATAAAATAAATAGATAGCATGGATGAAATATGTACATCATAGTGGGCTCCCACAAAGCTTCTGACAACACTGTACATCTCACCAAAGTCTTGGTGGGTAATATCCAATCCTTGCATTTGTACATCTCACCAAAGTCTTGGTGGGTAATATCCAATCCTTGCATTTCCTGGTGGGTGCTATGGCTCCACAATGATTATTACTGGAGGATCATGCAGAAGCAAACTCACATTCAATCAAATAAAATAAAATCAAACACAAACTAAAACACACAGAAAACATACAAAATTTTACATGGACAAATTTTTGTGGGAAAAAATAGGGAACAAGGATGCAATCAATTCACTATAAAATAATATTACAAAAGATGAATGAACTTACGTATTCAAATAACTCTAAAATTCCTTCTCAAAATCCTAACTTTATCTTGGAACATCTTAACATTTACTTACAATATATACTATAATTCCAATTACACCTGATATATATATATATATATATATATATATATATAATCACGATTGGAATTAAAAATAAAATGCCCAATTACGCAGTTCTGCGTGCGTCGTAGATGAGACCCGTGATGGAATTGATAACTATCAAAGACCAGTCAATGACTTTAGAACAATTGATTTTTTTTTTTTTTGAATTTTCTCAATGACATTGAGTAGTCTGTCAATAACAACAAACCTTTAATCTTAGTTAGATTCCAGATATACAATCACAACATATGTGTTTTAGCCATGCCATCCATCCATTTTGCCTGCTCATTAATCTAGAAGTGAGGTGGATCCAAATTTCAGGTGGAGCACAAGAAACACGGGTCATCAAATGTTCACCATTAAAAATTTCTTGAAGGCTAGAAAAGTTTTGATTCAAGCTTATGTTTGTGTTTTTTCCTTTATCAAAGTCCGGTGATCTAATCAATAGATTAGATGGCAAATAAATGTTAAAGTGTGCCGTAGTAAGTTTTAGTCTCATGCTATCAATTTCAATATTCTAAATTTATGTGGCTCCCAAGGAAGCTTTCAAACGGTAAGGAGTAGGCGTTCAATTCTCTCTATTTCCTAGGGCCAGGTCCACTTGCACCTTAGACTTACCTTCTTTTGGATTCATACCCTAAAATGAGTGACTAAAACAGACATGCTACTTAAGTTAAACACATTCACAATGGAGGACCTCACAAATTTTACAGGTGCCACATTTTCCTTGATTTGTGAGGCCCACCATTGTATTTATTTACTAACATGGCATGAATTATAAGTATTTATTTACTAATATTGTAACAGGCTCCTGCCCGAAGGAAATTCTTGTGGTTGATAGAAACCTTTGTGGGGCTCACTGAGATGTCATAAGAAATTACCCCGTCCATAAGTTTCTCACATGATAAAAAAAAAAAAAAAAAGAAAAAAAAAAAGACAAATTCAAAACTCAAGTGTACCACACTTATAGTAAAGAAACGAAGTTGGAACGCCCAGCCGCATAAACTATCATACAGCCATAGAGGTTTTGGATCAGCGTAATAGTTTTGTTTACTGTTCATCCCAGTTAGGATGACCTTACGAATGGTTTGGATGGCATATAAGCATCATGATGGCCCCCATAAAGGTTTGGACGGTGAGCATTTTAATCCATTGTTTTAGGAGGCGATAGTCTGATAGATGACGGGGGTAGATTTCTCAAGGGCATCTTGGTGGGCTCCCATCAGCGTTCGACCACAGGAACTTCCTGTGGTAAGGAAAAAGCAACCGGTGATCTGCAATATCTTTCTAGATTTCAGTTTGTACAACTGGCGGCGGCGAATCTTGCAATATATTTTTAGATTTCAGTTTGTTCAATGCTTCGACGGATCTTGCATTATCTTTCTAGATTTCAGTTTCTACGGGCATGCCCATCGTCCGTGAAGGCGTACTTTCGGATAACCCTTTCTTAAATGCAGGCGGAAGCTACGTGGGTCCATTGACGTCGGAGTGACATCTACTTCGCCGTCGATTTCGCAAGTTCATGTCAAGACATGAAAAAGAAATGATATTTGATTCAAAACTCAAGTGGGCCATGCCATGGGAAGAAATGGGATTGAGCGTCCACCGCTAAAAACTTCCTAGGGCTGCGTATGATATTTGTGTTTTCCATTCATTCGGTGGAAATATATTTTAGCCTTATGAACAATTTGGAAGGCGTGCATTCAATTCTCAGTATTTCATGTGGTGTAGTCCACTTAAATTTTGGATGTGTGTAGTGTTTGGATGCATATCAAAATATGAGCTGGTGAATTTGATGGATAGAGTAGATGTCGTAAAATCACTATGGTATGCTCCATTAGGCTTCTGTTTACAGTCCCTGTAAGTGGGGTTACAGGAAATTAATCTTACTATACCTTGACCCTGGTTTCAAACTAATTTCAGACTAATACTCTAAACAGATTGATAATCTAACTGGTTCCTGACGCTTGTTTTAGGGGACAAGTTAGATTCGGGATCATCACAGCTTAATGAGACTCATAATCATCAACTCTCCACTGCTCCAGTTCCAAAACCTGCTCCTCTCTAATATTCTGTGTCAAGTCTCTCTTCAAGCCAGCTTCATATTTTTCCATGAAATTCCAAGTATATATAATCTCTATTCAAGAAAAGTATCAGTCAAGTAGTACTTACCCAATCAACAACTTTATTTCTTTTGAATGGCTTTCTCTGTGATTCTGTGCTTTTCTTTCTTCTATTTCAACTATTATTTTAGCAGATGCACTTTGGCTAATCCTCCTTGGAATGCCACAATGATGGAGCAAATGGCAGGTCAACCTTCTGGTCACAATGTGATTGGGTGCAAGTGGGTGTGTATACTTAAATTAATCCTTGCCTAGTACCAAGGTTTCTTCTAATTAATAATAAAAATTGGAGAGGGTCTCTCTCTCTCTCTCTCTCTCTCTGTATATATATATATATCCTTTTCAATTACCATCCAAGATGTGATGTTATAGGCTCTACAATGCACGGTACATGCACTGAGGGTTTCTCAGATGCAAAATCCTGAAGTACTCAACAGATGGCCGGCCCACAAAAAAAATAAAGAAATGATTGAGAGAAAATACAAAAGTGGTTCTAATTCAAAAATAAAAGTCAACAAATTATATAGCTAGCATTATTTTAGTTGGGAAAATTTTCTGGTTGTGAGCCATAGAATCATAAGTAATCTACAGCGACACTTAGTGAGTGAATGGACTACTGTTTTATTTCTTCACATAGAAAAGGGCCTTGGAGTAGCTTAATTCATTATAAGAAATCTCCACACTAGAATATAGTGCCGACTAAAGTATCGTCGATACTTAATATTGTCAAGTGCACCACCCCATAATGTATGTAAATTCATCACAATTGTAGTGGGGTCCACTGGTATGCTCAATCTAAATATCCAACGGTTGAATCATCCAAACCATTGATCACATGGGCCCACCTAATAAAATTCTTACATTGGAACGTCCAAATTGTATGATTACTGAACCATGAATTGGCCTCATTGTTATGAATTGAATGGACCATCTGGATTACGGGTGTCTAGATGCGGGGCCCACAATGTAGGCCGATCTTTATCTCTTCAGGTTCAAATATGAAGTTCTGTTGGTGATCCATGTTTAGTAAGAGCTTGGAACGGTCAGATCAGGGGTTCCCAGGCCATCACCACATGAAAACATTTCGCCCACTCCAGGGCACATCACGAACTCTAACGGCCATGCATTCATAGTAAACCAGTATCTAACCAATTGATGGTCTAGGGATGCGCCATCCTACGTGAATCCTATAAAACGCCTTAGATCAGTGAGCCATGGCCCCACCAATACAAGCCTAGGAGCTGAACCTACTGTGGGAGCGGATTAGGTGCGGCCCCAGCCTCACCCGACACGGTGTGGCCCTGACCGTGGGGCTCACCTTGATATATGTATTTTATATCCATACCATCCATCCGTTTTTCCAGCTCGTTTTAGGGTATTAGCCCTAACATGAAGCAGATAAAAATCTCATTGGACCACACCACAGGAAACAGTGGTGACTGGCCATTAAAAACTTCTTGTGGGCCAAAAAAAGTTTGGATGAAGCTGATGTTTGTTTGTTTTTTTATTTCCCTTAATCCAGGTCTGTATGACCTTTATGAACAGGTTTGATGGAGAATAAATATTACGATGCGCCTTAGGATGGTTTTAATGGTGGGCATTCAATACAACTGTTTCCCACGGTGTGGTTCACACGAGATATGTATCTGCTTCATTTTTCAAACCATTCACTAAAATGATCTGGCAAAGAGGATGGATGGCGTGGATATATATAATACACATCAAGGTGGGCCCGACGGTCAGGGTCTCACCATGTTGGGTAAGGCCCACCCAATCCACTCCCACCTACCACGGAAACGGATTGGTGGCTGGTGGTCGGTGCTCTGTGGGCCCCACCATGATGTATGTGTTTCATCCATTCCGTTCATCCATTTTTACAGATTATTTTATAGCTTTGTTCCAAATATTAGAGGGATATAAATCTCATGCGGACCACACCATCGGAAAACAAAAGTGATTGGATATCCACCATTAAAATCATTCTGAAGTCCACTGTACTGTTTATTGACATCCAATCTGTTGATTAGGTCATACAGGCCCAGATGAAGGGAAAAAACAAAAATCATCTTGATCCAAAACTTTTTTGGCCCCCAGAAGGTTTTTAATGGTTGAAACTTATTCAACACTGTTTCCCATAATGTGGTCCATTGAGATTGCTATACATCTCATTTTTTTCCTTACACCATAAAATGATCTGGAAAAATAGATGGACGGCATGGATGAAGCACATACATCATGGTGTGGCCCACGGAGCACCGACCACCAGCCATTGGCTGGTGGCAGGGGGAGTAGCCAATCCGTTTCCACCTACCACACAGTCCCTTGGTTCACCACCGGAAACGGGTTGCGTCCTGCCCCCATCTGTACAGACTCGGTCCACGCAGGGGCTCTGTGGGGCTCATATTGACGTATCAATTTTATCCACACCGCCCATCCGTTTTTATAGATTATTTTAGTTTAACAGACAAAAATCAAGCCAGATCCAAAGTTCAATACAACCACAAATTGTGTATTAAATTCCAACCATTAAAAACTTCTCATAAGATGTAGAAGTTTTGGATCAAGCTGATATTTGTGTTTTCCCTTCATGCAGGCCTATGTAGCCTTATGAACAGTTTGGATGAAAAATAAACATCACGGTGGGCCACAGGACGGCTTCAACAGTGAGCATCATTATCAGAGCTGCTTACTGTGGTGTGGTAACTAGAACTTTGCATCTACTTCAATTTTTGGACTCATAACAAAAATTGACCTGAAAAATGGATGTACGGTATGGATAAGACCCATACATCACGGTAGGCCCACCAGAGCCCCTACCTGGACCGAATTCATCCAGGTGGGGCAGGACGCAATCCGCTTTCCCCAGCACCGTAGAAACGGCGACGGCTATGGTCAACATGGAAGGATGTGACTGGCCAACCACATTTTCGTGGGAATTTAGCCGTACTAACATCAAAGTTTGATCAAATTACCTTGGAAGGTATAACGTTCCAGATATCCAAAGAGTAGCCTTCTGACATCTTTTTGATATTATTTGGGACAAAAATGCCTCAGTCCTTAGTTCACAAGCCGTATGGTCATAAAGTGAATAAGAAGTTACCTTCTATTTCAATACCCGAGAAAGTGACGGATTAACTACTCCCCCTGCCACCAGCCAATGGCTGGTGCTCGGTAGTTTGTGGGCCCCACCACCATGTATGTGTTTCACCATGTCGTCCACATATTTTTGTAAATCATTTTATGGTATGAAACAAAAAATGAGGTATATCCCAATCTCAAGTGGACCACATTTTAGGAAACAGTGTTGAATGAGCGTAGACCATTAAAAACTTTTTGGGGGCCATAAAAGTTTTGGATCAAGCTGATCTTTGTTTTTTCTCTTAATCTATGTCAATATGACCTAATCAACAAATTAGATGTCAAATAAACAGTACAGTGGGCCTTAGGAGGATTTTAATGGTGGATATCCAATCACTATTGTTTTCTTGTGTTGCGGTCCACCTTAGATTTATATCCCTCTCATTTTTGGGATCAAACCCTAAAATGATCTGTAAAAATGGATGAATAGAATGGATAAAACACATACATGGTGGTTGGGCTCATGGCTGGTGATAGGGGGAGTAGCCAATCCGTTTTCCCTCGAGAATACAAAAGCATTTATGAGTTTTTTTTTTAAGGCTCATTGCCTGGATTTCATTTCATATAAAGCTGGACAAACTTACATTCGGGGCTGCTTAGGAAAAAGGTCGGGTAGGCCTATCGTGTGAAGGACATGAAAAAAAAAAAAAAAACCTACAAAAACAAGGAGGCTTCACATAGTTCCTCTGATCGACCCAAGCCCAGTTCTATCCAAGAAAATCAGCTCACGCATGTGGGTAGGCAGCTCACCTAGCGAATTAAACCTACGGTTGATCTGAGAATCGCTTCCTAGCCAAGCTAGAGCGTTAGCAGGGGATTTTGCCTCCTAAGCATTTATGAGCTTGGGAAGGGCCAAATGTCGTCTTTCACAAGCACCTTTTACAGACCTTTTTCTTTTTCTTTCATTTTCCTATAAAAGTGAAGATCTAGGAACCAACTGCCAGAGAGGGGCATTGTTTCTCATTGTCGTTTCTCTCGTCTGAAATCCTCTTCCACTATGAGGTTGGTATTTTATTTTATTGTAGGCATTTGCTAATGTAAAGGAAGATCAGAGTGGAGAAGTTAAGGGTTCTTGTTGTCACGTGAAGGGAGCTTACTATGGGGCACACCTTGATCAAACCTCCACTATTGATAGTAAAAAACCACGACTTCACGTTTTCAAACTTTCCACCCTCAAAGAAATCAAACCTCAACCACTAACAATGACAACCACGACCCTTCACATTGTCAAAACCACAACCTAGATGAAGGGTCGTGGTTCACATACACATTAGATTGTGGTTGTCATGTTATAAGGATCGTGCTTTTCACATGCACATGAGTCGTGGTTATCATGTTACATGGGTCGTGGTTGGCAGATGTTATGGGTCATGGTTATCATGCCAGATGTATCGTGGTCGTCACGATAAGGATCGTGCCTTTTATTGCCTTATGCAAGGCTCAACTCATTTGGCCCATAATCTTGTATCGTGACTGTCAGGTTATATAAGTCGTTATTGTGATGGTGTATGGATCGTGGCTAACAGTTATTATGGATCGTGGTTGACATGTGTATATGGGTCGTGCTTTTCATGTTACACGGGTTGTGGGTTGTCAGCTAATATGGGTCGTGGTTATTATGTTATATGGGTCGTGGTTGTCACGGAATATGTATCGTGGTTGGTAACCACGATCCACGTTGGATACGACAACGATCCATTATTTATCATAACCACAACCCAATGTTTATGACAACCACGATCCATTATGCATTTGAACCACACCCCATTGTCCATGACAACCAGGACCATTTGCACTTTATAACCATGACCCTTCGTACTGGCCCCGATTTATGATCCTACCTCTCAAATATTCCGAGGGTGGCCTTCTAACAACCTTTATAAAATGTTTCAAACGAAAATGTCCTTTATCCTTGGATCCGTAGTTGTACGGTTTTAGAGTGCAGAAGAAGTTACCTGTTTTGAACAATCTCGAGAATGTGATGTAGACCGAAGCCTTTTTGAGCAATGGATCATGGTTTCATCTAGAGTGGGTCGTGGTCGACAACCACGATTCAATGTGTATGTGAACTGCGATCACACGACAAGGTCATGGTTGTCATTCACCTAGGGTGGTGGTTCCCAACTATGATCATTGTGGATGACAACCACGACCCATTGATCGTCATATCCACGACCCTTCAAGTGGATTGTAGTTGTCATCCACAGTGGTCTTGGTTATGACAAATAATTGGTCCTTGTTGCCTTGTTGTCACCCACAACGAGTCGTGGTTCACCAACCATGACCCATTTTGGTTGAAAACCACGACCCATTCTTCCTCATAATCACGACTCATCGAGTGGTTCGTGGTTTTTATCTAAAGTGGGTCGTGGTCGTCAACCATGACCCAATGTGGATGGTTACCACGATCTAATGTGGATGATAACCATGACCCTTTACAGATGACAACCAATATCCTTTATTTCTGACAACTTGCACTCATTCAATTTTTTTGCAGATTAACCAATATTAGAAGAGTATGGGTCGTAAGCCTATATTATGCTATTATGATGGAGAGTGTTTATGACAAGGGAATGTTTACTTACGATGGGGGAGACTCAAAAGGATTTGTTGCGAGTGATGATATTACATATCGGCAGCTTCTAGATAAAATGCATCAGATTATGAAGACTGTATCAGATGAATTTGATTTGATGATTAAAGTTATGTGCAGTGATGCACTACATGAATCCTCCTTCCACATAAAATCAAAGACGATGAAGATCTCGAAGCATATGTGTTATTCTGTGGACAGACTCCTCCAACACAAATGCCATTTTATGTAGAGAAAGTGAGGCATTGTCCTCTCGTTGAAGATAATAACATACATTATCTTTACATTCGAACCTATTGTCTCTTGATTTGCAGCCTTCAAGCAATGATCGGATAGTCGATGATTTCGATATACTTGGCCCTTCAAGTAATGATAGATATCACGATCGAGGACTCGACGATTGCGATACATGTGACCCTTCATGTAACGATACACATCATGATCTAGGGAATGATGACTGTGTTGTACCTGGCCCATCAAGTAATGATAGATATCATGATCAAGGACTCGATGATTGCGATATATGCGGCCCTTCAAGTAACGATCAATTCCAAGGAACAGCTGACCACTGCAATCTCCAAATTCCATCCGTCAATGATGCGTCTTTTGATCCATCCGCGTAGGTCAATCCACAGCCTATAAACTTAAATTTACCCATACCGGTGTATGAAGAAAATGGAGATATTCCTAGATCATTGTATACTGTCTTCGCTCCATCTGATGAAACTTTTATCAATTCAGATTATCAAGGATATCTGAAATTTGTGGAAGATCCAATTGAAATATCTATTGGGTAAGTGTTCAAGGACAAAAGCCGATTACAAGTTTTCTATTTAAATATACAATGCGCCACAACTTTCAGTATAAGGTCTTGAAGTCTAACAAGCTAAGATATACGATTAGGTGCATTATAAAAAATTGTAGTTGGAGGATGCATGCTTCAAAGTTGGACGGCATATGGATGTTTAAGATAAAGTCAGCTCGACTTGAAACTTGTATTCTAGCGACCGCACCGCCGCCGCGGTTCTAACGCCACAGCTTGCGCACCATCCGATACCCTAGCCAGAAGATATGGGCCTACATTCATTTCGAGGAAAATGCTGTGCATTGCGAATTTTGAGAGAATCTCTATAACCCGTCACATTAATCAATCCATTAATCAAGTACACACCATACCACAAGTACAAGCAACCCATCCCTTTCCCATTCCCAAATTCAACTCTCTCTCTCCACCCATCCATCTTTCACCCAAATTTCAACCAAGCCCATACCCTAACCATCCCTTCCTTACAACACCCATTCCACCTATCCCTTATCATCCCATCACTTCTCTCTCTCTCCCTCATTTCTCAAACAATTTTTCAAGCAACTAAGAAAAAAAATCCAACGTCCAAGCTTCCTAAGCAACCCAAGTGTAGCCCACTCTCTACCACCCAACCTCTCATCCCCACCATCAAAACTTCATCATCCACCGTCAAAAGTTGAGCATAGGATCTAAAGAAACTAAGAGACCAAGAAGAAGGCTAATAGGTGGGTGATCCACCGTTGATTTTTATTTTAAGGGCCCACTTGTTGTGGGACCTACATGATGTATGCATTGTATATAAGAGGGCCCAATAGTGGCGAGGTCCCTCCCCTTCACGTTTCTCTCTCTATCTCTCTCTCTTTCTCTCTCTCTCTCTCTTGTGATGCCTTGTGGCCCACCATGATGCAAGACGATCTTGACCGTCCGATCATGAGGTCCACCTTGCCGCTGGTCTGTTGGATGGCCCAGATGAAGGAAAACACAAGTATGAGCTTTATCCACTCGAGCTGGTGGGTTCCACACGTGTGGACCCACCTTTGCATCTGTTGGATGTGGGCCGTCCATCACTGAACAGTCAGCAGCGCTGGCTGTCGTATTGTTGGTGGTTGGGTGCTATATTGTTGTTGTATTGTTGGTGGTTAGTAAATAAATAAAAAAATAAAAATAATGAAATAGATTATATATATATGTGTGTGTATATATATATATACACACACACACACACACACACACACATCCGGTGGGCCACGTACGTGGGACCAACCTGATGAGAGGATTGGATGGCATACCTCACACAGCTATGGCTGCTGTGAAGTTGACGTCTGCAAGTTCTGTGGACCCTAACATGATGTGGGTCTGATCCACACTGTTCAGCAATCTGGACGGGTGGGACCCACCTCTCATGATGTATGCGTTTCATCCCATCCGTCCATTTAGGGCGTGTTTGATTTCCAAGAGGTTGGGTAAATACCCAGGAAATGGGTAATTATTACCATTTCATCCGTTTGAAAATACAGGGAAACTTCTGCATTGGGAATCGGTTCAAATAGCTATTTAAAATTTTTGAACCTCAAGGTAATGTATATGATATATCAATTCCCTCCATATGTTTTATCACAATATTTTGAGGCATGAGCCAAAAAATGAGGATGATCCAACACTCAGGTGACCCACACCAAAAGAAATAGTGGCCTCACAAAGTTTTTAACGGTAAGTATTCGATTCCTATTTTCGTATGGTGTGGTCTACTTGAGTTTTAGATATACCTCATTTTTTTGCTCATACTATAAATTCAAAAGGCATAATGGATGAACGGTGTGGATAAGCGAAATGCATCACAGTGGGACCCATATATATTTTGTAATGTTTTCGATTTCTGTGTCAAAAAAGTAAGTAGTCAAATCAGGTGCCTTGTAAATACACAGGGAAATAATTATTACTCTTTTGCCTGGTATTTACCAGTGCACTGGAAAATCAAACAGGCCCTTAAGGACATGGCCCCACCGATGAACTGACGTCAGTAAGATCTGTGGGTCCCACGTGATGCCGTGATGTACGAGTTACATCCAAACCATCCGTCCATATGGTGAGATCGTCTTAAGGCCTGAGACAAATGATGAAGCAGATTCAACTCTTTGGTGGGCCACGTATGTGGACCCCACCTTGATGTATGTGATTCATCCAAACTGTCCATCCATTTGGTGAGCTCGTCCTAGGGCTTGAGAAGAAAAATAAGACAAATCTAGCTATTAAGTGGACCACACTGCCATAAACAGGAGGGATTGAAAGTCCAACATTGAAATCTTTTGGGTCCCAGAAGTTTTGGACCAACATGAAATTTGTTTTTCCTCTTAATTCAGGTCTTTGTGACCTTATGAACAAATTGGATGGAAAATAAACGCTATGGAGGCCCACTAAAGTTTTAACAGTGGAAATCATTATCACCACTGTTATTTGTGGTTTGGTCCAGATGATCTTTTGATATGACTTTTTTATTTTGGATAATACTCTAAAATGATCTCTAAAAATAGATGAATAGTGTAATCGGTGTGGCCCATGTGATGCGGCCCACTCGATGTGTTTGAGGCCCACATAATGCAACCCATTTGATGTATTTGAGGCCCACATGATGTGGCCCATTTGATGTATTTGAGGCCCACATGATGCGGCCCATTTGATGTATTTGAGGCCCACATGATGTGGCCCACTTGATGTATATGGGCCCATTGGTGCGGCCCATATGATGTGGCCCATGTTGGCCCATTGGAGCGGCCCACATGATGCGGCCCACTTGATGTATATAAGGCCCATTGAGATGTATTTGAGGCCCATGGGTTGAGGCATAATGTAATGTATATAAGGACCATGCGTGAGGCCTAATGAGACGTATGTGAGGCCTTGTTTGGGCTGAATGTGATGTATATGAGGCCCATTGCGATGTGAGATTTCACCATGATGTATGTAATGATGTTTATGGCGGTTATGCCTTGGGAGCAATGATGGTTTGACGTCCACATTATAAAAGCAATGATGGTTAAATGTCCGCAATGTAACTCTCCGTAGGGCCCATTGTTAGGCCCATACTTATAGTGTGTCAGCCGTCTAGGCCCATCTTCGTTATGAACAGAATCTATCACCATATAACATGTTTAGTATAGGTCCATGATTCATGCTCATATGCATCATATGTATGCTTGATATGAGGAGTGACTGATCATAGCATATGCCTTCGGGCAGATTGTTTATGGGCTCCCTAATAGGCAGAGTTATCCCACATGAGTGCACGGGACGCGTAGGATTACTGCATGACTGATAGTGTGATTCATGCACTTCGCATTTGTATGACATGATTACTATATGCGCAGCGACATTAGGACAGTAGCCTCTACAGGTGCATCGTGGATGACAGGATTGGACACCAAAAATACCGTTACTAGCATCGAGACGCCATATATGTCCTTGGGTGAAAATTCTTAAACCCGATGGTATTAGAGGATGACTTCAACGTCGAGACCGAGTAGATACATGAGTGTACAAGGGCCGAATACCATGAGGCCACGTCTCCCACTGTGTCGTGGTTGGTTGGAAAGGGGTGTAGCCTTATCCGCCCGAGGGTAGGGGCATTGCTAGGCTGAGTATGACCAGCTCGTGAATGGGTCCACTATCGACGTGCCAGATAGGTATTGACAGACTATTATTTAGGCAGATAGTGGAGTTTCTTACGCTCACTTGGACTGCGTGCCTAGGAAAGGGATTGTCATTTGGAGTGTATTAAACCCTGGTGATTATCCAGAGTGAGAACCGTACTGATATTTGATGCTCTAGTGATGTGTTGCATTGATATGTGGATGAGGATTGGCATGCTTGAGTTGTATCTCTCATTACATGGTCTTGATATGACCGATAGCATTCATGTCTTCCACCACATAGCCTTGGTATGGCTGATTGCATTCATGCACTTATTAGCATGATTCCGCATTACTCTGATATTACATTCTGAGCATGTTCATATTACGCACACACTTACACCACCCACTAAGCTTTCTATAAGTTTATGCACGATTGATGTGTGCAGGTGACGTCAGGACGCAGCCGTAGCTTCGCCGCAGTAGTAGCGTGCAGTCGAGCTTCAGGAGTTTCTGTTATTATTATCTTGTATTTCCCTTTTATACACATTGTATCTTAAAGTTTTTGATCATAGTGGATTTTGTGATGGTGTTCTTGTGGTTATTGTTCGTGGGTTATGCTTATTACGAATCAAAATCATGTTTGAAATCCTCCTTATAGAATCCTAGGATCGGAACCTGGTATATAGGTGGCGGGAGCCAAGAATGGGGTACTACAGAGGCTATCGGCGTTAGATTCGGCGATCAAAAATTTTGTGAGCCCGGTTTTCGAGTTTAGGGTGTGACATATGAGAATTATAATTGATTCCATCACAAAACCATGCCCATGAGACAAAGCAAATAACAGAATTTAGCCAATCCACAATCAATCAGAGAGATTTATGAACGTTAGGAAGGGTTCCATCATCCAACCATGCCCAGGAGATGATGGTGAACAACAAGGTTCCCAAATGCATAACCTCTATAATGGAAGGAACATACTCAAAGCTATCACAGATCTATTGTAATTTAAGTCACAACAAACCATTAAAAACTAAAAGTATTCCTTCATAATTAAACTAGAATGTACAAGAGTTCAATAAAGCATGAATCAAAACAAAGCAACCATCCTAATCACGCTACAAGCTTCACCTCTTAGCCTTAGATAAGAAGTTTAGCTAACCATGATATGATTAACTAAAAACTCTTAAAAAAATAGCATAAACAGAACAGAGGAAGAAGAGAACTCCTTGAACCAGCCGTGCCCTCTCTCTCTCTTCACGTTAGATCTCCTTCTCTCTCTTGCCTTTGCTCCCACGCTCCTAGATTTGGTGCCTCCACGGCTGCCCTGAGATGTCTCTCCATGTTCTCCCTCTCTTTCCTTTTATAAGAGTGGAGAAAGTCGGTGGCGGGAGTCAGTTCCTGCGTAAGGCTGTTTACGCACTCAAGAAAACAACCATTAAACCTCCCATTTTTCTCACTTCTTTTCCAAAGAACCAACCTACCTTAGGACGTTTTTGGACAGCCTACACGATGGACGGATCAGATCGGCCATCCGATCACCGGTGATGGGCAACAATTACTCAAAAAATCGATTTTCCCGGTACGTGCATAAAGCTTACGCAGACACGTTGACGTGTTCGGTGGGCCCTACGGTGATATTTTTGGAAGAATCCACCCCGTCCATTGAATTCCTGGCAAAAAACCAGTTCGGAAGGGGTGGTTTTGGGAGGTTCTGGCATGGCCCACTGCACCAACTCAACTTGCCGTTCATCCTGCATTTTCTGACGATCCACATGCGTATACGTGCATGGGCCAAAAAGGAAAGCTAGGCAAAGGTCTTGGCCACCCCCCTTTAGACTCAATGGACGGTCCAGATCATCAAAATATGAGATGGGTGGGGCCCACTAGCCAAAAATGGCCTCCGTGCATAAGGAAGCTGGACGTTTTTTTTTTAAAAAACTGTTGGTCAGCATAATGCTGACCGACTTTGGTGGTTGCGACGCACGACGAGTCTTTGTACACACTGTGCATGTGCAATGCACAAGTGGGGTCCGTGGTGATTTACATGCAATGCACGTGAAATTCGCTCTGTCTGTCTACTTTGGCACCCCATTTAATGGGTTGAGACCAAAATTAAAGCATATCCAGATATCAGGTGGGCCCCAAATCAGAGATTTATGGGCTGATCTGTCCATTGGACCACTTTCACAAGGATCCAATGGCTGAAATTTGATATGTATGGTTAATTTATGGTCCTCAGGCCATATATAAAGTTTCAAGCCGAACGGATGGTGGGAACCCTGTGATCTTGCATTCTAGATAATTTTCAGGCCTCTTTAGCATGAATGACTTGATTTTCTCGGATCTCTGGTATGTAAATTCTTCGATCTTGGTCTCTTGGGTGATTTATGAGTGTTAAATCCATGCTTTTAGTACCATTTTTCAGTCTAGGCTCCTAAACTCACCTTGCAACACAAACACAATGAAAATAGGCCGTTAAACAGTATCATGTTCATAAAATCAGGTAAGAACTGGGATCTAATATGCAATGTAAGTCACAAGAAACGATCAGTGACGTTTAAAGACCGAGAAGCCTCGAATAATCAGGCGTGTTATGGCCCACTCAGAACCCTGATCCACTCCATCTTTTAGCCTATGACCCAACATGACCCTCTCATGCTAATGGAGGGAGTGAATTTTTTGAGAAATCACCATAGTGGACCCCACCGACTCCAGCAGCTTAAGACGTACCAAACAACTTCCATAAAATCCATGCTAGTGGAAAACCCGGCTACTTGTTTTAAAACTCCATGCATAGCACGACAGAGCCCAGAAGTTTGGCTCTGATTTGAACCATATGAAGCATAGACAAGGGAGTTCCGATCCTCCTTAAGTCGTCCAAAAGGTGTGGTTCAAACAAAGAACATCAAGAGATGGATCAGCCATCAAAACAGAGCACTCCTATCTTTGGACGCCGATGCTACCGTTACAAACAAAGGACAATCACTGTCATCCATCTGATGGCCCTTCCACTCAGTGAATGTCTCAGATCCATCGGGAGGGATCAGAGGAGAGTAGATCGGACGTAGCACAGTGTCCGCATCCACAAAGTTATATGCTGTGCAAACCGGTTGCGCGGTTTTCTCTTGCTGCACAAGAGATTTCCAAATTAGTTGTTGCGTAAGCTTACGCAAGCTCCACTGCCTTGTGCGTAAACTCCACTCTACCGACTTTCCTAATGCCTATAAAGAGAGAGAGAGAGAGAATGTGTAGAGGATTAGTAATTCCTTAGACGTGGAGCACAAGAGAGAGCCATCTTCATAGAGATTTTTCTTCTTATTTAGTTTTCCATGCCTTAATGTTTTTTTTTTCTTTTACGAGATTTAACTTGATCATGTCTGGCTAAACCTCTTAGCTAGGGCTAAAAGGTGAAGCTTGTAATGTGATAGGTAGTTTCCTACGGCTTTGATTCATGTGAAATTGAACTGACTTTAATTCTAGTTTAATTAATAGGAATGCTTTCAGTTTTTAATAGTTTATTGTACTTAAATTACAATGGATCTGCGATACGATAGCTTTGAGCATGTTCTTTTCATTATTGAGATTATGAGCGTAGGAACTTTGTTGTTCACCATCATCTCCTGGGTATGGTTGGATGATGGAATCCTTCCTAACATTCATAACTCTCTCAGATAGGTTGTGGATTGGTTAAATTCTGTTGTTTGCTTTGTCTCATGGGCAAGGTTTTATGATGGAATCAAGTCTAATTCACATCCTTCTCATTTCTTGAAAACTAGATCAAAGGAAGTTCAAATTTGATTTTTAATGATATATCCTCTAATTGGATGAAGATGGGATTCTAAATTCAGTTGTGTTCATGAATCAAGCGTAGATCTCCCTGATCTTATCTACAAGTGGATCCTTGACATCCTAGTTGTCACACCCCGAACTCGGAAACCGGGCTCACAAAATTCCCGATCGCCGAATCCGGCGCCGACAGCCTCCGTAGAACCCCATTTTTGGATCCCGGCACCCATTCACCAGGTTCCGATCCTGGGATACTACAAGGAGGATTTCAAATCATCAGCCTGATTCATAATGAGCATAACAAAAGCATAACCCACAAATAATAACCACAAGAACACCACCACAAAATCCACTATGATCGAAAACTTTTGAGTACAATGCGATAGAAAGGGAAAATACAATGTAATAAAAGAAACAAAACTCCAGAAGCTCGTCTGCACGGTCCAACTACGGCGAGACTATGGCTGCAATTGCGTCCTGGCGTCACCTGCATGCATCAATCGTGCATAAGCTTATGAAAAGCTTAGAGGGTGGTGTAAGTGTGTGCGCAATATAAACGTGCTCAAAATGCAAGGTCAGAGTGATGCAGAATCATGGTGATGAGCACATGAATGCAATCAGCCGTACCAAGATATGAATGCTATCGACCATAACACAGCCATGCGATGCGAGATGCAACTCAAGCATGCCAATCCTCATCATGTATCAGTACAGTTCTCATTCTGGATAATCACCGGGGTTCAATACACTTCAATGGCACTGTCGCTCTCCTAGCCGCACAGTCCAAGTGAGCGTAAGAAACCTCACTATCCACCTGACCAATAGTCTGCCAATACCTATCCGGCACGTCGATAGTGGACCCATTCACGAGCTGGTCAAACTCAGCCTAGCAATGCCACCTACGCTCGGGCGGGTAAGGCCACACCCCTTTCCAACCGACCACGACACAGTGGGAGACGTGGCCTCCTCGTATTCGGCCTTCGTGCGCTCATATATCCACTCGGTCTCGACATTGGAGTCATCCTTTGGTACCATCGGGTTTAGAGATTTTCACCCTATGACATTTATGGCGCCTCGATACTAGTAACAATATTTTCGGTATCCAATTCAGCCATACACGATGTGTCTGTGGAGGCTATGGCCCTGATGTCACTAGGGCATACAGTAATCACAATCACACTAATGCAAGTGCATGAATCACACTATCAAACATGCAACAATCATGTGCGTATCGAGCGCTCATGTGGGGTAGCTCCGCCTGCCAAGGAGCCCATAAACGATCTACCTAAAGGCATATGCTATAATCAGTCACTTCTCATATCAGGCATACATATGATGTGTATGATCATGAATCATGGATCTATACTATACATGCATATAGGGATGGGCTCTGCGTATCACAGAGATGGGCCTAGATGGCCTGCAGAGTATAAGTATGGACCTATCAGTGGCCTTAAGGAGTGTGACAATGCGGACATTTAACCAACATTATCCTTACAATGTGGACGTCAAACCAACATTGTTCCCAAGGCATAGCCCGCCATAAAGTACCATTACACAAACCATAGAAAATCACACATTGCAATGGACCAATATACATCTCATTGGGCCTCGACCCATAGTTCTCAGATACATCAAATGGGCCATCTCATATGGGCCTTATATAAATCAAGTGGGCCGCATTAGTGGGCCTTATGTACATTGCAATGGGCCATAACCCATGGGCCTTTAAATACGTTAAATGAGTCGAATCACATGGGCCTTATGTATATACCAAGGTGGGCCTCAACAATGGCCACAAATACACGTCCAGGTGGGCCTCAACAACGGCCACAAGTACACATCAAGTGGGCCTCAACAACGGCCATATGGTTGAACAACTTGGATGCAACACATGCATCATGGTGGGGCCCATAGAGGCCCACCATCATATATATATATATTATATAATATTAATATATGTAAATATATACAGTATTATATATAATAATAATATAATATTATATATATACATATATATATATATATAAATATGTATGTATGTATATCCACACATACTCACACAAGTGCACACACACCCACATGCATACACACGTGCACACACGTGCACATTCACGTGCAGTAGGGAGGGGGGTCCCACCGTCCAGGAGGACGGTGCGGACGAACACATACATCAAGTAGGCCCCACCGTCCGTCTGGACGGTGGGCATGTAACACATGCATCACTGTGGGTCCCATGTGAGGCCCACCATAGCGTTTATCTTCCATCCGATCCGTTCATAAGGTCACACGGGCCAGGGTGAAGGGGAACAACAAATTTCAGCTTGATCTGGAACTTCTGTGGACCCAGAAAGGGTTTCAATGGTAGAGTTCAATTCACACTGTTTCTTGTGATGTGGGCTGCCCGAGCGTTGGATTGGCCTGAGTTTTAGAGGGGGGTCCACGTCAGATAGTGGCCCACCAAATGGGCGGTGTGGATACAAAATATACATCATGGTGGGGCCCACGGATGGAGCTGTGGGTCCCTGCCTCTTGGCCGCCAGCCCGCCAGCCGCAGGCTGTGTCAGTGGCAGCAGGCACTGCCCTTATATATATATATTTTGAAAATTCATGATCTTGGGGTTTTTCGAGTGCGGGGCCCACATCAGGTGGATCCGTCCCAACTATCAATTGTTGGGTCTCAAAACAAACCCAACGAGCCCAACATTGGGTATTTTTCGGAGTACAGAGACGGTAGGGTGATTTTTGACGGTAAGGAAGTTATTTTCGTATGCTCTGGCCCACCAAAAAATTGGATTAGTCCCATCCTTAGGCTCAACGCCTAAAATGATCCCCTGAATGGGATGGACGGCGTGGATTAAGCACAAACATCAAGGTGGGACCTGCATGAGCGGTCCGCCCCAAAACCCAAAGAAATTTCCTTGTTTTTTTTTTTTAGCCATGCCTACGTCCAGCGTCTCCGGACGCTGGACGGTTTGGGTAAACACTGCCTCATGGTGGGTCCCACGCGTGAGTGGCCCATGTTCATCAAGGTAGGTCCCACATGATCATGGCCTACATATATATAAATATTAATAAAATATTATAATATATCATTTACTCTAAATAGGGGGGGAATCTCTCCTAAAATGAGGTGGGCCTCCCTATTTGATGGATGGAGTAGATTTAATATATTGGTGGGGCCCACTTCATTCTAAGGAAGAGAGAAAGAGAGGGAAAGAGAGAGAAATAGAGAGAGATACACGGTGAGATAGAGGAGGGACCCCGCCACTATGGGCCCTCCATTTCATACATGCATACATCAAACGGGTCCCACCACATGTGGCCCAAAAAAAAGGAGAAATGACGGTGGATCACCCACCTTATCTTCCTTCTCCTTGCTCCCTTGGCTTCAAATGCACCTTGCCTATGCCTTGGATGGTGGATGATGGGGGATTAATGGTGTGGATGAGAGATGGGAGGGTGTAGATGGATGATGGAAAGTGGACCACACTTGAGAGGGAGAGGAAGCTTGGACGTTTGAGGCTTGGGGGGGTTGCTTGGAGAGATATGAGAAATGAGAGAGAGAGGGGTGATAAGGATGGGTGAGGTGTGATGGGGGATGGTTTGGGTTGAAAAGTTGAAAAAGGGGTATGGTGGATGTTGAAAATGGGAAAAGAGGAGTGGTGAGTGGAAGGAGGGTAGATTCTTTGAAAAAAAGAGGGGATGGGGTGATGTACTTGATATATGGGATGCATTAAATGTTGATTGATGGGACTTATTGCGTAGAGATTCCCTCAAAATCTGCAACGCGCGGTGTTTCTTCGGAATAAACGCTGATCGGCATCTTCTTGCCTGGGTATCGGTTCGGTGCGCAAGTCACGGCGTTGGAACGGCGGCGACGACGCGGTCGCTATGATATGACTTTTGGATCAAGCCGACGTTGGTGCGCGGGACCTGGCCTAGGATCGTGCGCAAACACCGGATATGGTGCGAAGGTTGCCGGAATTTGACCGAAAGGACCGCGGAAGCCAACGGAATGGTACGGACTAGGACACGGGTCTTACACTAGTTTTCCACCTTTAAATTTTACAAATTTTAGTTAGTTAAATTCACAATTATTCCCTTAATTTCCCTGGTTTAGATTACATCTTCACCTAGTTCTAGTTCAAGTTTCTTTCAGATTATGTATAAGGTTCAGTCCTTGTGGATTCGACCTCAGTCTTACCGAGATTATTACTACATTGCAACCCTATACTTGGGGTGTGAACAGTTTCTATGAACTATGGGTCGTGCTTATGATACCTAGTGGATCGTGATTTTCAACCACGATAGTTTGTGGGTGTGGTTGAACCACGACCCAATATGGACGACAACTACTCTCCATTGATCATAATAACCCCGATCCTTTTCTTGATTATAGTTTTCATCCACAGTGGGTTGTGGTTCAGAACTAGGAAGGGTCGTGGTTGAGTTCCTTAAAAAAGACATTGAAATACATAATAATATATGATTTTATTGCAGGAGAAAGTCCCTTCGACGAGCCCTCTCGGAGGAGAGAATACTTCTCTACAGGAGCAGATGAAAAAGCTTGGAGAGGAGTTCCAAGCAATGAAGGTATAATCTTGAATCTTATTTGGTCATTGTTGTATTATTTTTTGGGTCATGTTTATGATCTAATGATGGATTATTGTTATCATCCACCAGGGGTCGTGGTTGTCATACACATTAGGTCGTGTTTAAATCTTATTTTATTATAAGACAATATCCCTTCGATGAGCCCTCTCAGAGGAGAGAATACTTCACTACAGGATCAGGTGAAACAACTTAGAGAGGAGATCTAAGAAATGAAGGAAATTGAATTTATCTTGAATCTTATTTGGTCATTGTTGTGTTTCTTTTTGGGTCGTAGTTATTATCCAAAGAAGGATCATTGTTATCATTCACTAGAGATCGTTGTTGTCATACACATTAGGTCATGGCTTAGCAACACCCAATATGGATCACAACCATGATCTAGATCAGGGTCGGGTTACTGATTTTGAAGGATCGTGGTTTGTATGAATTGTGGGTCGTGGTTATCATCCATGGTGTATCGTGATTTTCATCGACAATTATTCATGGGTGTGAACCATGACTCAATGTGGATGACAACCACAATCCAGATGGAGGGTCGTGGTTTAAATTCCCAATGGAACCTGGTTTCCATCCATAATGGGTTATGGTTGAACCACGACTTAATAGGGTTGATAACCATGATCCTTTGTTCGTAATAACCATGACCCTTTACTTAATCGTAGTTTTCATCCAGAGTGGGTCGTGGTTCACAACCATGATAGGTCATGGTTGAGTTCCTTTAAAAATACATATTGAAATACATAATAATATATGATTTTATTACAGGAGAAAGCCTATTCGATGAGCCTTCTAAGAGGAGAGAATGCTTCACCGCAGGAGCAGATGAAGAAGCTTGAAGAGGAGTTCTAAGCAATGAAGGTATATGAAATTGAATTTATCTTGAATCTTATTTACTCGTTGTTGTGTTCCTTTTTGGGTCGTGGTTCACATTCCCAACAACCACGATCCATTGTTCATTGCTTGACACTCATAAATAATATATGATTTTATTACAAGATAATGTCCCTTCGATGAACCCTCTCAAAGGAGAGAATGTTTCACTGTAGGAGTAGGTGAAGCAACTTAGAGAGGAGATCTAAGTAATGAAGGTATACGAAATTGAATTTATTCTGAATCTTGTTTGGTCATTGTTGTGTTCCATTTTGGGTCATGGTTATTATCCAATAATAGATCGTCGTTATCATCCACCAGGGGTCATGGTTGTCATATATATTAGGTTGTGTTTGAATCACGACCCATGATTGATGACAACCATGATCTAGACCACGGCCCTGGTTTGTATGAATTGTGGATCGTGATTATTATCCATTGTGGATCGTGAGTTTAATCCACGACCCTTCCTAGCTGTGAACCACGACCCAATATGGATGACAACCACGATCTTGTTCATAATAATCCCGACCATTTCCTTGATCGTAATTGTCATCCACATAGGGTCGTGATTGAATTCATCGAAAAATATATTCAATTTCATTTCTAATATATGATTTTATTACAGGACAATGTACCTTCGATGAGCCCTTTAAGAGGAGAGAATGCTTCACTGCAGGAGCAGCTGAAACAGCTTGGAGAGGAGATACAATGAATGCATGTATATGAAATCGAATTTATCCTAAATCTTATTTAGTCATTGTTGTATTCTGTTTTGGGTCGTGGTTATGATCTAGTGATGGATCATTGTTATCATTCACCAGGGGTTGTGGTTGTCATACACATTGGGTTGTGTCTGAATCATGACCCAAGATTGATGATAACCACGATCCAGACTATGGTCATGGTTTGTATGAACTGTGGATCGTGATTATCATCCATAGTGGATCGTGATTTTCATCCACGACCCAATATAATCGACAATCACAATGGTTCATGGGTGTGAACCACGACCCAATATGGTCGACAACCACGCTCCATTGGTCGTAATAACCCTGACCCTTTTCTTGATCGTAGCTGTCATCCACAGAGGATCGTAGTTTATAACCAGGAAGGGTCGTGGTTGAATTCCTTGAAAAGGACATTGAAATTCATAAACAATATATGATTTTATTACAGGACAATGTTCATTCGATGAGCCCTCTGAGAGGAGAGAATGTTTCATTGTAGGAGCAGATAAAGCAGCTTAGAGAGGAGATCCAAGCAGTGAAGGTATATGAAATTGAAATTTGGTCATTTTTGTATTTCTTTTTGGGTCGTGGTTATTGTTAATATTGGATCTTTGTTATCATGCGTAATTGGTCGTGGTTTGCCTTTGGTTTGATAGTTAATAAGTCACTATGAATGTAATGTCATATAATATAAGATTTTATAACAGGTCAACAACTCAACAACAACTACAACCGTTAAGGCTGGGATGAGCTAGCTCTCTCATTTGAAGATGGGATGAGCCATCTTAAAGATGACAATGCTCCACTGTGGGAACATATGAAGTATATACTAGAGGATTTCAAAGCTACAAAGGTATATGAATTTTAATTTATCTTGGGCCTTATTTAGTCATGGTTATCTTCCATAATGGATCGTGATTATCATCCACAGTGGATCATGGTAGTCATGCTATATAGGTCGTGGTTATGCCTAGTCTAGACAAGGATCGTGGTTATTATTCATAATGGGTCATTGTTATTATATACATTGGGTCGTGGTTGTTGCATGACCTAATGTGGATGAGAACCACAATCCAATATGGGTGATAGGTGCCAACCACGACCATTTATCTAGTTGATACATAAATAATATATGATTTTATTTTATGACAATATTTCGACAAACCCTCTCAGACGTGAGAATGCACAACTAAGGGAGAGGATTAAGCAGCTAAGAGAGGAGTTCCAAGCATTGAATGTATATTTATGGGTCGTGATTATCCACAATGGATCGTGGTTGCCAGCCACAATGGGTCGTGGTTTTATACACATTGGATCATAGTTGATGCACGACCCAATTTGGATGAAACCACGATCCACACGAGGATCGTGGTCATTATCAACATTAGATCGTTGTTATCATGTATAATCAGTCGTGGTTATCACCCAAAGTAGATCGTGGATGTGAACCACGACCACTATCGTTGACAACCACGATCCTTTGACTGCGTCTTGGTTACTAGGAACCTTGGATCATGGTTATCATCCATATGGGGTTGTGGTTTTCTCTCACACCGGGTCGTGGTTCATCCACGATAGTTCATGGTTGTGAACCACTAGCCAATGTGGATCGTGGTTCAATTATAGTGGATCGTGGTTCATCCTCTCTTCATTTTCCTACATGACGTGTTGAAATACATAAATATTATGCTTTTATATTATAGGACAAAATCTCTTCGATGTAAATAATCAAAGCAGAAATGAAGCAGCTGAAAGAGCACAATGCTTCATTAAGGCAGGAGATGAACCTACTAAAGGATGATGTTAATAAGAAAATTGTACGTGAAATTGCATTTGTTTAAATTTTTAAAAAGATATTATGTTATGAATTGCATAGATAATATGTGATTTTATTACAGCTCAACATTGGTACTTTGCAAATGAGTAAGGAAGGGAGAGGACAGCCAATGGGTACAACAGCTACGACTATGGTGGATGCTACTCTTGCTGCAGATGTACTTAGGCCACAACGCAATACATTGGCCTCGAAATTTCCGTCTTCTCCATACATGGCTTCAACTTCTTCTTCTGTAAAGGAGAGTCGTCAGGGGTACGTGGATCCCCACTGAGCTCTAACTGATGCCGAAGACAGCAAGTTAAGAATTGTTAGAGAATTGGTTTCACATTACTTGTTGAAAAGCATCTATGACTTAAATTCATATGTCGACTCTGAGGTAAGTTTCTATCATTTCTCTTTCTTTATTTAATATCAATGTACGAATATTATATCATACATTTTCTTTATTACGTAGGCCATCTATCTATACTTGAACTACCTATCAATACGTCAAGAAAATCGATTGCGAGGTAGACATGACTACGCATTCGTCCCGTCACTATTTATGGTAATGTGAAAACCATGACCATAGTTTTATTTAAAACATCATTAATTATTTATGTTTCTAACACTATCCAATATCTCAATAGCAAATCATGAGAATTCAACTTGGCTTGTTGTGCACTTATGGAGTTGAGAACTATAAGGTTCGACAGGTCATGAAGTTTGAAAAATTGAATGAAAATCTTATAAATATAGTCGCCGATGATGGTAAAACGAAACTTCTATGGAAATATGAAGTGGTAAGATCTTAATTACTTACACATGTACATGTACTTAAATGATATTATTTATTTTAAAAAGGCATGAGTTTAACTGTTTTCGTATTTTTTGTGCTTGACAGTTATACATTCCTCTCAATATGAGGCAGCAACACTAGTTGATGGGTGTTGTTTCTCCAAAGAAGAAATATGTCACTTTGTATGACAGCATGAGTACTGATTGAAAAGAGAAAAATGAGCTGGTCGTCGCGTAAGTAACGGACGGACTGAGGTGGTTATTCTATATTCTTGATGGTCGAGATAAGTTCTCGAAGAAGCCATGAAATGTAAGAACAATCACTGATAGACCCGTGCAACACAACTCTGATGATTGTGGCGTATTCATGCTGAAATTCATAGACTTCTTAAGTGGCATGCATGCAATTGATTTTACACATGTAAGTATATATTTATTCGTCTACATTAAATCTTGATTGCTTTGTCTTTTGTTTTAATATTAGTTCATTCTTTTTCTGTAGGAGGAAATTTCTAAATTTAGAAAGACAATTGCATATGACTGTTTGCAGTACAAGAAAAAAGCTAATGCTGCTTTTGCAAAGAAACAAGAAGAAATATTAAGTAGACTAATGAAGAGAGTCAAACACTGATTTGGTATTGAATGCTGAATGAATTGGTGTATATAATGTTTCTTCTTATTATTATCTGTAATGGTTTGGTGAATGAGATGGGTAGTAATTGTCTTGCACTTAGGCTTGTGGTTGTAATGTTATATGGGTCGTGATTGTAAACCACGAGCTTTTGTGGATGACAACCATGATCCATTTTTCATGTGTGAACCAAGATGCCATTTTGGAAGTGAACTACGATGCATTCTATCGTGGATGACAACCACGATGCGTGTAACATGAGAACCATGACCTATGAGTAGGAAAACGCCGACTCATTATAATCATGACCCATCTAACATGATAGCCACGTTCTAAATAACTTAAGAACCACGACCAATGTAACATATCAACCATGGACCATGACAAGGTCTTTTATGACCGAAAAATGGCAACCATGATCCATATAGCGTAACAACCATGAACCATAATAACTGACAACCACGATCCATACAACACGACGACCATGACCCATGTAACATGACAACCACGACCCATCTAACATGACAACCACGACCCATATAACATGACAACCATGACCCATATGACATAATAACCACGAACCATAACAACTGACAACCACGATCCATGCATCATAACAACCACGACCCATATAACATGACAACCATGACACCTATATAACTGTAACATCCTGAATTTTCACTATTTTGGATTTTCAAAATTCCTTTAATTTTTTTTTAAAAATTTAAATTAACTATTAATATTACTTATTAACCATAAGGACTCAATGTTAGTGTATACTGGGGTGGTACCAGTAAAGAACCGCACCAGTCCGATTAATCAGTCGTAGAAAGTCAATGAATCCGCCCGATCACTTGAACATCAGGTGTAGTGTAACGTCCCGCCCAATCAGAACAGTGTCCTGGGGCGTCCACGTAGGATTTTCCACAAGACCATTCGTTTAAGCTACTCGTAATGAGGTATCACAAATAAATTAGACCAAGATTAACCCAATTGAGTAGACCAGACGGGTCCTGATAGAACCTGGTGCGGGCCTCTAAGCCAGATGGCCGTTTACACCTAGCGACTGCCCGTATGGGCTGTAACGCGACACGGGAAGGTCAGAAAAATCTAAAAATTTAGGAAACTATAGAGCTCACTGGGCTTGTGGATCATCGCGGACCATGGACCCAGTGGACACCCAGAAGTGGGATCTGGCACTGACTAAATGCACCCCACTTATGCCAGGACCGGAATCTGGCACTCGCAAATGAAGCTGAGATACAAGGCTATCCAGCAGTCGGATCTCTTCTACATTTTCAGGGGAGGTCTAATGAATTTTTTTTACACCTATCCACAAACTCTGGGACCCGATCGTGGCACGGTGACCGTTGATCGCGAATCAGACCCGTGCGACCAAACCTCATATCTGATCATTCTCAAATTTTACATGGCCCTTCATCGGGCCATGGAGCACCTATCCTATAAGTTTCATGGTCAGAGGGCCACCAGAACCGCCCCGATTTTCTGAACAAGCTCTAGACCGCTCGTTGGTGGGCCATTAGTTCCAAAATTATAGAGTAATGTTCGTCTTACTGGGCTCGACGTCCATCGCGGGAGTCGGACCTGGGTCATGTCCAGAACTGCTCAACTTGAGCCGTAGGACGAGTGCATGAGAAGCGCAAATACTCTAAAGAAATGAGTTGGAACTTAAGTGAATTGAGTCATCCACTCTTATGCAAAGTTGAAGATTTTGGACCGTCGGTTTGTGACCAAACTTCACACATGGAGTAAGAATATTTCCCTACTCATATCCGTATAGTCTTGGCCCCGATCGACCATCGGTGACCGTTGAATAGACTTCTAATCATATCTGTTGATCGCCGCATCCAAATGGCGGGCCGATCATGTCCATACGTAGATCATCATTAGGGCTAACTATTCTACGGTGTAAATCAATGTGTACACCTCATAGTGGGCCCTAGATCTTGAAAGGACCCTCCCATAGGTCTAGTATAGTAAAAACCCAACACTTGGGGCCATTTCTACCAAACCTGGCATTATAAAAGGGCCTCATTTGGGCTCTCTCTCTCCCCATACGATTTTACCCTAGAGAAGGAAAGAGAGAAGAGAGGAAAAGGAGAAGAGAAAGAGGAGAAAGGATGAGAAAGAGAGAGGAAGAAGAGAGTGAAGGAAGGTGGTGTTCATGGTGGGGCCCAAGGAAGCTTAACCTTGCTACTCTTTACCCTTTCTCCAAGGAAATCCCTCCACCACAACCACCATTTCATTCCGTTGATCGCCTAGGTAAGATCCATCACCCATTTTTCTTGAAAACCTTATGATGAGGAGGGATTTACATGGGATTCTAACATGCAATGCTTTGCTTTAGGAATTTCCGGCCAATCGACCCAAGATCCACGCTCCTAGGTCGTTCTCAAGCCTTCAACGAATTCGAAGGTGCGGACTATTGTTCTTAGGTGGCCTAGCACCAATTTTAATACGAGATTAATGATTTTGGTTGCTTGGATTTTATATTTGGAGAATCTAGAGAAAGCCTAGGAATTTTAGGTTTGTTGAAATAATATGAAATTGTTGGATTGACTCTTGTGATGATTATTCTTGCCTCTCACATGATTTGGTGTATGGATGATTACATGTTCATGCCTTGTTTAATTTTCCCATGTGATGTTGCTTCATTGGATGCATGATTTATCACTCTTGTACATATGATTTCTCAAGATGGAGGAAGTGCTTAGCTTCCTCACAAACCCACACTATCACATGTACTTTGTTCTTGATAAAGTTTGCTTGCTTGTAGGAATATCCATTCTTGTATGGTTGAGATGTCTGTGAATATGTTATTATTATGCTTGTTGATAAGTTGGTTAGTTGACATGTTATGAGTCCCTATTCCTATCCTTGGGTTGGTCAGGAATTTGAGAAGTGATGGTAGTCCCATCGGTTGGACTATGCTATGGCTAGACCCATGCGTTTGGGCGGGTGTGTGCGGATGGCTGTAGTTCGACTACATGGGTCCTTTGTGCCCGATGTCACTCGCCTTATGCTCGTCCAACTCAGGTGGTCTAACCTACTATCTGACCAACCTTGTTTGTTAACCCTGTTTGCTTACACATGTATGGAACCTGGAACACCCTACAACCGTTGTCGCTCATCAATAACCCACTTCAAATTTGGTCCACAGCCTCGTGAGCCGGGCATGGTGGAATGGGACACTATGTTCGAGCTGTCGGCCTACGCTGGGGTACTGCACCTCCCCGTAGTGACCGCGAGCGATCCCTTTCTCATGGCACTCCTCATGTGCTTGAAGTCGGGGATGAGGAACTCGACGGGATCACGGACCGCGGGATCTCGGCCTCACGCATTGGGGGGTCTTGGCCTCGCAATCCGTTTAGGGCATTGATACGTGGGGTGTACCAGATTCTCAAATCTGCTGGATGAATGGACTTAACTAAGAACCCGGTTAACATCATCATTGCATGGCATTAGCTAGGTTGGCGACTCGGCAGTCGAGGTCGCACTGAGGGAATGTTGGCATTGGCGATCGTTAGATGGTGTCGCACGAGGGAGTGTTGTGGCGAGGGCATACATCATATCATCCTGCATGCATGCGCATTAACAAGACTAGATAGATGTTTATGATTGTCTGCTTTTCATTAAGATCATATTATAATTGATGCCTGTGATAACTTAAGACTAATAGCACCCACTGAGTTGATCACTCACTCCCACTCTGGGACGGTGTTTTAAAACACCAACCAGACCCGTTTATAGATGCAGTGATACAGACTTCGTGGAGCCTGGGGTGGGTTCCATGTAAGACCCGTATCCTAGTCCGTTCTGTTCCATCGAGTCCTGCGATCCTTCCTGTCGAATTTCGACATCCCGTGACGTATAATTGACGTTGCGATCGACCCTAAGTCGTATGCTGTAGATTTGCGTCGGCTTAAATCAAGACTTGTACCCTTGCGACCGCACCGTCGTCGCGGTTCTAACGCCGCGTCTCTTGTACCGATCCGATACCCTGGCAGGAAGATGTGAGCCGGCGTTTATTTCGAAGAAAACGCCGCGCGTTTGCAATCCCAAGAGAATCTCTACAATGTGTCAATCAATCCCATCCATCACCTCATGTCAAGTACAAGCAACCCATGCTTTCTCTCTCCAAAGTCAACCCTTTCTCACCCTCTCTCTTACACACCCATGCTAGTCAAGTACACATCACCTCACCCATCACTCACATCCATCACTCTCTCTCTTTACATCCCATCTCTCTCTCTCTCTTTCTCATTTCTCAACTCAACTCCAAGCAACCAAGGAGAGAGCTCTCGTCCAAGCTTCTCCATGTGAGAGAGTGCATGTGTGTGGTCCACTTTCCCATCCCAAACCCTCCATCCTAGCCTTTCATTCACCATCTTCCACCGTTAAAGTGAAGCTCAAGGAGGCCGGCATTCCAACGGACCGAGAAGATCGACCGGTGGGTGCCTTATAGGATAGGTTTTCATGTTTTGATGATGGACCAAGTGAGGCCTACCGATCAATGGTATGGATCTCACTTGGGACCTTAAGATGTGGTCGATGGCCCACCTTGATCTTCATGATCATTCCGTGATGGGGCCATTCTCTATGAACCCCATCATGATGTTTATTTTCTAGCTTGAAAAGGGTCATCTAGACCTTTCATTTTGGTGGAGAAGGGATCTCCACCGTTGATCCTTGATTTGGTGGGCCCACATGCAATGGGACCCACTCAATGTATGATTGCTTGTAAGGGAGGGCTCATAGTGGCGGAGCCCTCCATCATGCGTGTCCGATTCTCTCTATCTCTCTCTCTCATTCTCTTTTATTTATTTATTTATTTATCCTTGTGTGTGATGGGGTGGCCATGTGACCCACTTGGATGGGCCCCACCTTAATATATGTTTTACCCTTACCATTCATCCATTTGGTGGCCCACAGGAGCAAGGCCCACCTTGTGCATGCCGTGTGCACAGGCCGTCCCTGTCCAGGGACGTCCCTGACTGAAAAAAAAAAAAACACAAATATAAGCTTGGTTCACAAGCTTCTTGGTGGCCCACTTGTTTAGGCCCCACCTTGATGTTTGGGACTAATCCACACCGTCCATTTCATTTCTCAAATCATTTTAGGCATTGAGCTAAAAGATGAAGCCGATCCAAGCAGCTGGTGGGCCATACCTTTCAAAACAGTGGTTTTCACCGTTTAAATTAACTTGAACCTTTGTTTCATGCCAAAAAAATATCCAACATTGGACTCGATGGATTTGTTATGGTCTGTAGAGACCAATGGCTGGGGTAGATCTACCTGATGCGGGCCCCATGTATGAAAAACCATTGAAAAACCAGTTTTCAAAAAAAAAAAAAAAAAAAAAATATAAGGCAGCAGCTCTGCTGCCGCTGACAGCGCCAGAGACGCAGGCGCTGCGAGCAGCGGGCGTCCGTGCAGGGACCCACGGCCCCTCATGTGGGCCCCACCATGATGTATATTTAGTATCCACGCCGCCCATGAGGTGGACCACCCCTTGAGGTGGGTCCCCTCCGAAAATCAGCCAGATCCAAGTCTCAGTTGGCCCACACCAAAGGTAACAGTGGGATTGAACTCTCTACCATTGAAACCAATTTTTGGGCCCACAGAAGTTTAGGATCAATATGAAATTTGTTCTTCCACTTAAACCAGGTCTGCGTGACCTCCTCAACGGGTTGGATGGAAAGCAAACGTTATGGTGGGCCCCACATGGGACCCACAGTGATGTATGTGTTGTAGCCACCGTCCGGACAGACGGTGGGGCCTACCTTGCTGTATGTGTTCGTCCGCACCGTCCTCCCTGGACGGTGGGACCCTCCCCTGTGCGCGTGCGTGCGTGCGTGTGTGTGCGTGCGTGCTGTGTGCGTGCGTGCGTGTGGTGTGTGTATATAAATATATATATTATTATCTATATATATATATATATATTTATATATATATATATTATATTATATATGTTATATTGTATACATTATATATTATATTATATTATATATATTTTTTTGGTGGGCCTTAGGGATTTTAATGGTGGAAATCATCATCACCGCTTGTGTTTTGGTATGGCCCACCTTGGTATACATGTAAGGCCCATGTGATGGGGCCCATTCAATGTATTTGAAGCCCATGTTACAAGGCCCATTGTGATACATTCAAAGGCCCGTGGGATATGGCCCATTTGCAATGTACATAAGGCCCCTCCGATGTGGCCCACTTGATTTATAAAAGGCCCATATGATGCGGCCCATTTGATGAATATAAGGCCCATGGGTCGAGGCCCAACAGGATGTCCTTAGGGTCCATTGCAATGAGGGATTCCCCCCGTAGTGTGTGTAATAATGTTTGATGACAGGTTATGCCTTGGGAGAAATGTTGGTTTGACGTCCACGTTGTAAGAATAATGTTGGTTAAATGACCGCATTATAACTCTCCCTAGGGCCCATTAGTAGGCCCACATTTGTTGATAGTTCACCACTTTATAACATGCTTAGTGTAGCCCCATGATTCATACCCATACGCATCATTTGTGTGCTTGATATGAGGAATGTTTGATCATAGCATAAGCCGTTGGACTGAGACATTTACGGGACTCCTTATGAGACGGAGTGCCCCACATGATTGCGTGGTACGCATGAGATTGCTGCATGATTGTACGGTGTGACTCATGCATCTTGCATATGTGTGACTTGATCACTGCACGCCCTAGCGACATCAGGGCCGTGGCTCCACGGACACATCGTGGATGGCCGTATCGGATCCCGGAAATGCTTGGTTCTAACTTTGTGGGCACTTAGGATGTCCTTGGGTGAAAGTCCCAACCTTTTTGGTACCAGGAGATGCTCCAACGTCTGCACCGAGTGGATACACGAGCGCCCGAGTGCCGAATACCGGGAGGCCGCTCTCCCCCTGTATTGTGGTCGGTTGGAAGGCGGTGTGGCCTTATCCGCCCGAATGAGGGAGCTATAAGCTAGGCTGAGTTTGACCAGCTCGCAAATGAGTCCGCTATCGACGAGCCGGGTAGATATTGGCAGACTACTAGTCAGGCGGATAGTGTGGTCTCTTCCACTTGATTGACTGTGCAGCTAGGGAGGAGGCAGTCAGTGTGAGGTGTATTAGACCCCGGTGATACCTAGAGAGGAACTGTACTGATATGTGTACTTGATGAGGACTGACTTGCTTGCTTCGCATCTCGCATATGACATTTGGCTACATAGGCCTCGCATCGCATGGCCTTGGTATGGCCGATAGCATTCATGGACTTATCGCATATTTCCGCATTACTCGATATTGTACACTTGGCGCCGGCCTTGCACACACACTTGCACCACCCTCTAAGCTTTTGTAAGCTTATGCACGATTGCGTGGACAGCAGCAGCGCTGAGGCAGGAGTGCACGTCAGTTTATTTTGAAGCTTTTGATCACCCTGTATTTCCCTTTCTGCATTGTACTTAAAGTTTTTGATTTAGTGGATATGTGGTGATGCTGTTTTGTGACTTGGTTATGCTTGTGGTTATGCTCTATTACAAATTTTTTTTTACTGAAAACCCTCCTTGTAGGATCCCAGGATCGGAACCTGGCATGAGAATGCCGGAATCTGAAAATGGGGTACTACGGAGGCTGTCGGCACCGGATTCGGCGATCGGGAATTTTGTGAGCCCGTTTTCCGAGTTTGGGGCGTGACAGAAGTTGGTATCAGAGCATAACTTGGGAATACCTGAGGATCACATCACATATCTGCTATGAACTTAGAATGTATAGGTTCCAAGTCGGAATAACTTCGCGATTTTTCGACTTAGACCCTTAACCTTCATGCCTTCGAGAATTCTCAAGGCTGATAGGCCCTTGTTCCTTCCTGTAGGACAAATGGCTAGAAGATCGACCCGAGCGAATCCCCCTCCGCCACCTGCGACCCCCGCTCCTCCACCAGCTGCTGCTCCCGCTCTACCACCGGCGACTCCTGTTCCGCCACCAGATATTCCTGATTTTCAGCCCGAGATTAGAGAGCGACGTCTCTTAGGTCCCGAGCTTGTGTTGCAGACGTCAGAGACTATCAACATCATCAGGCAGAGGATGCACACAGGTCAGAGCCGGCAAAAGAGTTTTACTGACCATCGGCGTCATCCCTTGGAGTTTGCCGTTGGGGACCATGTGTATCTCAAGGTCTCACCCATGAAGGGTGTAGTTCATTTTAAAGCGAAGGGCAAGCTTACCCCGAGATTTATAGGACCTTTCGAGATCACAGGGCACATTGGCGCTGTGGCCTATCAGCTTGCCTTGCTATCTCAGTTGTCTGGCGTCCACAACATTTTCCACGTCTCTATATTGAGGAAATGTGGGTCAGACATCATTCCCGTTATTGTTTGGCAGCTGTTAGAGATTCGTGAGGACGCTTTATACATTAAGCAGTCAGTTCATATCCTCGATCGAAAGGAGCAAGTCCTGCGGACCAAGGTCATTCCCTTGGTGAAGGTGCAGTGGAGCCATCATAGTGTGGATGAGGCGTCTTGGGAGCGCGAGGCGGAGATTCGAGAGCGTTATCCCCATCTTTTCGATGTTTGATTGTATGACGTATGTGTTTTGATTATATATGATATTATATTTCCTATTCTCTTATGAGTTATGTTGAGTTGTGATGATAGTGCAAATTTCGAGGACGAAATTTCTTGTTAGGTGGGGAGAGCTGTAAGACCCGTATCCTAGTCCGTTCTGTTCCATCGAGTCCCGCGATCCTTCCTGTCGAATTTCGACATCCCGTGACGTATAATTGACGTTGCGATCGACCCTAAGTCGTATGCTGTAGATTTGCGTCGGCTTAAATCAAGACTTGTACCCTTGCGACCGCACCGTCGTCGCGGTTCTAACGCCGCGTCTCTTGTACCGATCCGATACCCTGTCAGGAAGATGTGAGCCGGCGTTTATTTCGAAGAAAACGCCGCGCGTTTGCAATCCCAAGAGAATCTCTACAATGTGTCAATCAATCCCATCCATCACCTCATGTCAAGTACAAGCAACCCATGCTTTCTCTCTCCAAAGTCAACCCTTTCTCACCCTCTCTCTTACACACCCATGCTAGTCAAGTACACATCACCTCACCCATCACTCACATCCATCACTCTCTCTCTTTACATCCCATCTCTCTCTCTCTCTTTCTCATTTCTCAACTCAACTCCAAGCAACCAAGGAGAGAGCTCTCGTCCAAGCTTCTCCATGTGAGAGAGTGCATGTGTGTGGTCCACTTTCCCATCCCAAACCCTCCATCCTAGCCTTTCATTCACCATCTTCCACCGTTAAAGTGAAGCTCAAGGAGGCCGGCATTCCAACGGACCGAGAAGATCGACCGGTGGGTGCCTTATAGGATAGGTTTTCATGTTTTGATGATGGACCAAGTGAGGCCTACCGATCAATGGTATGGATCTCACTTGGGACCTTAAGATGTGGTCGATGGCCCACCTTGATCTTCATGATCATTCCGTGATGGGGCCATTCTCTATGAACCCCATCATGATGTTTATTTTCTAGCTTGAAAAGGGTCATCTAGACCTTTCATTTTGGTGGAGAAGGGATCTCCACCGTTGATCCTTGATTTGGTGGGCCCACATGCAATGGGACCCACTCAATGTATGATTGCTTGTAAGGGAGGGCTCATAGTGGCGGAGCCCTCCATCATGCGTGTCCCAGTTCTCTCTCTCTCTCTCTCTCTCATTCTCTTTTATTTATTTATTTATTTATCCTTGTGTGTGATGGGGTGGCCATGTGACCCACTTGGATGGGCCCCACCTTAATATATGTTTTACCCTTACCATTCATCCATTTGGTGGCCCACAGGAGCAAGGCCCACCTTGTGCATGCCGTGTGCACAGGCCGTCCCTGTCCAGGGACGTCCCTGACTGAAAAAAAAACACAAATATAAGCTTGGTTCACAAGCTTCTTGGTGGCCCACTTGTTTAGGCCCCACCTTGATGTTTGGGACTAATCCACACCGTCCATTTCATTTCTCAAATCATTTTAGGCATTGAGCTAAAAGATGAAGCCGATCCAAGCAGCTGGTGGGCCATACCTTTCAAAACAGTGGTTTTCACCGTTTAAATTAACTTGAACCTTTGTTTCATGCCAAAAAATATCCAACATTGGACTCGATGGATTTGTTATGGTCTGTAGAGACCAATGTGTTGATGCGGGCCCTACCACCGAAAAACCACACAACAATGTGATTTTCAAAAAAATAAAAACATATATATACGGGTAGCAGCTTTCGCTGCTGCCGCTGACAGCGCCAGAGGCGGAGGCGCTGCCTACGCGTGTAGGCGGGCGTCCGTGCAGGGACCCACGGCCCCTCATGTGGGCCCCACCATGATGTATATTTAATATCCACGCCGTCCATGAGGTGGACCACCCCTTGAGGTGGGTCCCCTCCGAAAATCAGCCAGATCCAAGTCTCAGTTGGCCCACACCAAAGGTAACAGTGGGATTGAACTCTCTACCATTGAAACCAATTTTTGGGCCCACAGAAGTTTAGGATCAATATGAAATTTGTTCTTCCACTTAAACCAGGTCTGCGTGACCTCCTCAACGGGTTGGATGGAAAGCAAACGTTATGGTGGGCCCCACATGGGACCCACAGTGATGTATGTGTTGTAGCCACCGTCCGGACAGACGGTGGGGCCTACCTTGCTGTATGTGTTCGTCCGCACCGTCCTCCCTGGACGGTGGGACCCTCCCCTGTGCGCGTGCGTGCGTGCGTGTGTGTGCGTGCGTGCTGTGTGCGTGCGTGCGTGTGGTGTGTGTATATAAATATATATATTATTATCTATATATATATATATATATTTATATATATATATATTATATTATATATGTTATATTGTATACATTATATATTATATTATATTATATATATTTTTTTGGTGGGCCTTAGGGATTTTAATGGTGGAAATCATCATCACCGCTTGTGTTTTGGTATGGCCCACCTTGGTATACATGTAAGGCCCATGTGATGGGGCCCATTCAATGTATTTGAGGCCCATGTTACAAGGCCCATTGTGATGCATTCAAAGGCCCGTGGGATATGGCCCATTTGCAATGTACATAAGGCCCCTCCGATGTGGCCCACTTGATTTATAAAAGGCCCATATGATGCGGCCCATTTGATGAATATAAGGCCCATGGGTCGAGGCCCAACAGGATGTCCTTAGGGTCCATTGCAATGAGGGATTCCCCCATAGTGTGTGTAATAATGTTTGATGACAGGTTATGCCTTGGGAGAAATGTTGGTTTGACGTCCACGTTGTAAGAATAATGTTGGTTAAATGTCCGCATTATAACTCTCCCTAGGGCCCATTAGTAGGCCCACATTTGTTGGTAGTTCACCACTTTATAACATGCTTAGTGTAGCCCCATGATTCATACCCATACGCATCATTTGTGTGCTTGATATGAGGAATGTTTGATCATAGCATAAGCCGTTGGACTGAGACATTTACGGGACTCCTTATGAGACGGAGTGCCCCACATGATTGCGTGGTACGCATGAGATTGCTGCATGATTGTACGGTGTGACTCATGCATCTTGCATATGTGTGACTTGATCACTGCACGCCCTAGCGACATCAGGGCCGTGGCTCCACAGACACATCGTGGATGGCCGTATCGGATACCGGAAATGCTTGGTTCTAGCACTGTGGGCACTTAGGATGTCCTTGGGTGAAAGTCCCAGAACCTTTTTGGTACCAGGAGATGCTCCAACGTCTAGACCGAGTGGATACACGAGCGCCCGAGTGCCGAATACCAGTAGGCCGCGTCTCCCACTGTTTCGTGGTCGGTTGGAAGGGGGTGTGGCCTTATCCGCCCGAGTGAGGGGGCTATAAGCTAGGCTGAGTTTGACCAGCTCGCAAATGAGTCCGCTATCGACGAGCCGGGTAGATATTGGCAGACTACTGGTCAGGCGGATAGTGTGGTCTCTTCCACTTACTTGACTGTGCAGCTAGGGAGGAGGCAGTCAGTGTGAGGTGTATTAGACCCCGGTGATACCTAGAGAGGAACTGTACTGATATGTGTACTTGATGAGGACTGACTTGCTTGCTTCGCATCTCGCATATGACATTTGGCTACATAGGCCTCGCATCGCATGGCCTTGGTATGGCCGATAGCATTCATGGACTTATCGCATATTTCCGCATTACTCTGATATTGTACACTTGGCGCTGGCCTTGCACACACACTTGCACCACCCTCTAAGCTTTTGTAAGCTTATGCACGATTGCGTGCGAGCAGCAGCGCTGAGGCAAAAGTGCGCCTCGGTTTATTTTGGAGCTTTTGATCACCTTGTATTTCCCTTTACGCATTGTACTTAAAGTTTTGATTTAGTGGATATGTGGTGATCTTTGTTTTGTGACTTGGTTATGCTTGTGGTTATGCTCTATTACAAAAATTTTTTTACTAAAAACCTTCCTTGTAGGATCCCAGGGATCGGAACTGGCATGAGAATGCCGAATCAGAAAATGGGGTACTACGAGGGTCGGCACCGGATTCGCGATCGGGAATTCGTGAGCCCGTTTTCCGAGTTTGGGCGTGACAAGGCTTGTGTGATCCTACTTCCAGTTAATGGACGGTTCTCCGCCAACCTGATCGACGGGTTTGGGTCACTGAGCAGGGGGCTTAGTCCTATTCTTTTGGTCTTGCTATTCTTTTGCGATCTTGTTGGGTAGCATCTTATGCGACCCATGTATTCTTTTGGACATGTATATGTATATTTATATTTGTATTCAGTCTCTTTCATTTCAGTGAACTTGTGTGGATGTACTTCATGTTCCAGGAGATTCCAGGCTGCGCATTTAGACTGGATCACATATTAATGAAAATTAGCTATAAGTGACCCCCGGGAACTCGGGAGTCGAGTATATGCACGACCCCCGATTTTCAGGGCGTTACAATAACTGTGAATCATGACCTATCTAATATGTCAACCACGACCCATATAACATGTCAACCATGATGTAACATAGTGGGGCCAATGAGTTAGGACTTTAATGCGGCCCTTACAATCACGACCCTTACCACACGACAATCACGACCCTCACCACGACTATATATGACATTCTATTGCACCCTAAAATTATATTATACGTGAAATCCGCAAGATGACTATAAAATCAACAAGTGAACTTTCGTTTAATTACAAGAAGAACAGGACAATGAAGAAGAAGAGTGACTGAATGAGAGCTACAGGTGGGCCAATTTGAGATCTTGAAATCTTTTCGCGGTCTCAACTTTCGCTTCCTTTGTGGCATTACACCTCTCGATCCAGTGTCACCTTTTCTTGTTAAAGTCCTGCTCGTGAGTACAGCGCAGCCTTTTCTTCCCAGTTGCTTCAGAGCAGGCTGGCAGAGCCCTGCACTCAGCACTAAGGGCCAACAGGCGAGACAGAGTGGAAGAACACCACTCGATTTCTCTATCCGCCTCTGAGAAATTATCTTTAAGTTGCTGGAGTTCTGAAATTATCTTCAGAATTTCCTGTGGAAGCCGTTGATCTTCAGGAAGATCGACAACATCCCTGAGGAAAGGGAAGGGATCACCCATAAAGGAAGAATGCGAGAAGGACTCGATGCATTCTTCGAATATCTCCTTCATTATTTTGATTGAAAGATCAAAGAAATCCATAAATACTTAAGGTGTTGCAATAAGGATTCTGATTCGGATTGACTTGTGAAAGTAATTTGAAACCCAAGTACCACTTTTTTATAGGCTGGTGCACCAATGATTAATGTGATTAGGATGCAGTGTGACTATTGGTTTTTTGACGTTAAGAATACCATTTTTTGGGATTAAGAGGAAGTAGCGAAATGAATGCGATTTTCTGAAAAAGAATGTAGCGCTATTATCGAAGGGTCGCAGATATGACGAACAATGGGTCGTGGTTGTCATTCACAATGGATCGTAGTTGGGAACCACCACCTAGTATTTATGAGAACAACAACCTTGTCGTGTGATCGTAGTTCACATGCACATTGGATTGTGGTTGTCATCCAACGTTGGATCATGGATCGGGAGAAAACGGATTGACTACTCCCCCTATCACTAGCTATGGGCCCAACCACCATGTTTGTGTTTCATCCATTCCATTCATCCATTTTTACAGATCATTTTAGGGCTTGATCCAAAAAATGAGAGCGATATAAATCTAAGATGGACCACAACATAGGAAAATAATAGATTGAATATCCACCATTAAAATCTTCCTAAGGCCCACTATACTGTTTATTTGACATCCAATCTGTTAATTAGGTCATGCAGACCTAGATGAAGGGAAAAAACAAAGATTAGCTTGATCCAAACTTTTATGGCCCCCTAAAAAGTTTTTAATGGTCTATATGCTCATTCAACATTGTTTCCTATAATGTGGTCCACTTGAGATTGGGATATACCTCATTTTTGGTTTCATGCATAAAATGATCTATAAAATTTTATGGACGGCATGGATGAAATAAATACATGGTGGTGGGCCCACAGACCACCGAGCACCAACCATTAGCTGGTGTCACTATTGGTTTTTCGATGGTAGGAATACTGTTTCTCGGGATTACGGGGAAGTAACGAAATGAATGCGATTTCTTGAAAAAGAATGTAACATTATTACTGAAGGGTCGTGGATATGACGAACAATAGGTCGTGGTTGTCATCCTTAATGGATCGTGGCTGGGAACCACCACCTAGTATATATGACAACCACGACCTTGTCACGTGATCATGGTTCACATGCACATTGGACCATGGTTGTCATCCATGTCGGATCGTGGTTGTCGACCACGACCCACTCTAGATGAAACCACGATCCATTGCTCAAAAAAGCTTCGGTGCACGTCACATTCTCGAGATTGTTCAAAATAGGTAACTTCTTCTGCACTCTAAAACCGTATAACTACTGATCCAAATACAAGGGACATTTTCATCCGAAACATTTTATAGAGGTTGTTAGAAGGCCACCCTCGAAATAAATGAGAGATAGGACCATGCATCGAGGCTAGTACGAAGAGTCATGGTTATGAAGAGCAAATGGTCCTAGTTGTCATGAACAACGGGTCGTGGTTCAAATGCAAAATGGATTGTGGTTGTCATCCATGTGGGGTCGTGGTTATGATTAACAATAGATCGTTGTTGTACATGGGTCGTTGTTGTCATGGTTGGGGTTTCCAACCACGATCCATATTCTGTGACAACCACGATCCATATAACATAACAACAACGACCCGTAACATCTGACAATCACGACTCGTGTAATATAAAAACCACGATCTATAACAATTAGTAGCCACGATCCATACATCGTCACAACAACGATCCATATAACCTGACAACTACGATACAAGGTTATGGGCCAAACGAGTTGGGCCTTACACAGGGCAGTGAAAGGCACGATCCTTATAACATGACGACCATGACCCATTTGGCATGACAACTATGACCCATAACATTTGCCAACCACGACCCATGTAACATAATAACCACGACTTATGTCGTGTGATCGTCACGATCCTTATAACATGAAAACCACGATCTAATGTGCATGTGAAAGGCGACATTTGTCCCATCCCAAGCTCATAAATGCTTCCGTATTCTCGAGGGAAAACGGATTGGTTACTCCCCCCGTCACCAGCCATGGGCCCAACCACCATGTATGTGTTTCATCCATTTCGTTCATCCATTTTTACAGATCATTTTAGGGCTTAATCCCAAAAATGAGAGGGTTATAAATGTAAGGTGGACCACAACACACGAAAACAATAATGATTGGATATCCACCATTAAAATCCTCCTAAGGCTCACTGTATTGTTTATTTTACATCCAATCCGTTGATTATGTTGTTTAGACACAGATGAAGGGGAAAAACAAAGATTAGCTTGATCCAAAACTTTTATGGCCCCAAAAAAGTTTTTAATGGTCTACACATACATGGTGGTGGGGCTCACAGACCACCGAGCACCAGCCATTGGCTGGTGGTAGGGGGAGTAGCCAATCCGTCACCTTTTCAGGTATTGAAACATAAGGTAATTTCTTATTCACTCCATGATCGTACTACTTCTGAACTAAGGACACAGGCATTTTCGTCTGAAACAATATCCAAAAGATGTCAGAAGGCCACTCTTGGGATATAGTACCTCCTGAGGTAATTTGACCAAATTTCGAGGTCAGTATGGTCAAATTCCCAAAATAGGTCGTTGGTAGAAGAAGAAAGCAGGAAAGAAGACGGGGAGGAGAGAAAGAGACACGTACTTAACAGCAAACACACCGATCATCTCACGTTCGCGAACTGCCGGTCAAAGTCAAAAGTTAATGCTTTCCTAGAGACAGTATATATGACGGGTTCATCGTCGATGATCTTAGCTTGTGTTGTTGGCCTCTCTCTCTCTACCTTTACCTCTTCCTCTCCCTCTGTGTGGAGATAGCTTTTGTTTCAATGAGAAAACCTTGCTGTGATAAGCAAGACACTAACAAAGGAGCATGGACTAAGCAGGAAGATCAGAAGCTGATTGATTACATCAGATCTCATGGAGAAGGTTGCTGGAGATCCCTCCCTCAGGCTGCAGGTTTGTCCACAATAATCTCTCTCTCTCTCTCTCTCTCTCTCTCTCTCTAAATACTAATGTCATGCTTTCGTTATGTTCTTCGACCCTATGTATGTGTGTAAAGTCATGCATACATCTACATGCGTGCATGTTCTAGTAGAATGATGAGATTTGCTATCACCACCTGCATCCACATGCAAACACACGTACCAATATAGAGAACATGGACGATCAATAAGCTTTACATCAAGTTGGCCACACTGACTTTCTGGCTAAAAATTCAGGCCATTCCACTCAGCTGTGCCAGAATGTACCAAACACAGGTACAGATCAAACATTTTTTTTCCTTAGTCATCGGTTTGTTTGTAGCCACTCAAGGAGTAGTGGAACCTTATTTTTGGGCCAAAAGATCCAAAGTGGCCCATCAAAGGGTAACTCAGATATCTCACAGATGTGCTATTGGTACGTGTGATGGTATATGCACTCTCCTGATTCAACTACTGGTATTGGGTCGTCCTTGTTTTATTCTTTTGAAATTGCAATCAGCTCTTCATGAGTTGATTTATCATTAAGAAAAGAATATAGTCAAATTTTCTAATCTTTCTTTCTACTTCTTTCTTTATAGGATTGCTTCGATGTGGTAAAAGCTGTAGGCTACGATGGATAAATTATCTGAGACCAAACCTCAAGAGAGGGAATTTTGCCGAAGATGAAGAAGACCTTATAATCAAGCTCCATGCGCTTCTTGGCAATCGGTGCGATTCAACTTAAACATACATGTAAAAGGATTAATGCCTAATCATCATTTAATTATTTCATATCTGTCTAACTTTTGAAGGCCTCACTACATTACAATGCATTTTCAATCTTAAAAGTCCAGTGATTTTCCTTCTAACTACATTTCTTAATCAGCTCAACCTCTATTCTTTCTTTTTTCATGAAAAAAGAAAAATCTTGTTGGATTTTGTGAATCCTGTGTTCCAGTTCAATTTCTTCTTCACTTGGATAAAATCTTTTTTCATATCTGATAAAAAAAAATCCAATTGGTTATGCCTAAAATAAATTTATGGAAAAAAAAAAAAAAAAAACCAATTTGGTATGCACTTACACTCATGCTATACGTGTATGGAATCTGAACCGTTCTCCATTTGGGACACACCAGATATTGGTTGTACACCAAAATCCACACCAATTGGATGATCCTAGCCAGATTGGGGGATTTTCTGATGATTTGAAATAGTTAGATAAAAAGCATGACCAAGAATCAACATTCACTGGGGAAATCCTCAAATTGGTGGTTGGGATCAACCATCTGCTATGCCTTTTGGGTTAGCAACCATCATCAGTGGAAACTAAAAGATGAACAGTTTGGAACTCATACACAATGCCCTGCATGTGGCCACGAAAGAATGGTTGCTGACTGAGATACGTAAGCATTTAATGCCAGGTCCTTTCCCAAATGACAACATAAATAATGCATGTAAACTAAGTTTTTCTCATTTCTTTATCATTTTTGCTTTTCACTAATTATGTAATTAGAAACGACCCACCTAGCAATGTAAAATTATCGTTTTGCATGTATTATTCATTATGATTTGTGGTGGGGTCACTCATGAAATCATGCACTAAAGATGATTTTGGCATTAATAATGATTTTCATATTCTATTTGATGGTAATAGGTGGTCATTGATTGCCGGGAGATTGCCGGGCCGCACCGACAATGAAGTTAAGAACTATTGGAATTCCCATCTAAGGAGGAAGCTGATCAACATGGGAATTGATCCCAACAATCATCAATTGGGCCGCACCATCCCAAATCATCAAGTTCAACACAACACTGATGATGCTGTATCATCTGGGCCTAAAAGCAAAGCATGCCAGCCATGTGATCAGTTCAAGTCCAATGAGGAGAACAATGATCAAATTTCTAATGCGACCAGCTGCCTCGATGACTCAACATATGCATTACCTGACTTGAACCTTGATCTCACCATGACTATACCACAGAGGCAAGAACAGGAGGAGCCCAAAACACCCATGAGACTCGAACATACAAACTCCCCAACGCTTCTCCTCTTCATATGATGGGACGGTGCAATATCATTAATGGCTCCTTCCTAATGCATAAGGAGGGTTAATTTTAAAAATATAGTTACTCATGGCATACATGTAAAGCAATCCAAACCATGAATAATGGGCCCATGTTCCAAAAATATGCTGTCGAGGTAGATCAAAACCATCCGATCATGTATTTTTTTAATCATCCTCATGTAGCCACAAATCGGATGGTTAAGATCGTCTTATCAGTGTAATTTCCTGGCTAGTTCCATCCACAACGCAGCCTAGGATTTGGATCAACGTAGAATGCATGGTACATGTAGGATGAATCACCGTACATGCATGGCACATCAATCCAACGCGATTGACAGAAGCGGATTACGTGACCATTAGTTTGAAACCATCCAAGACTGGTAGTTTCGAAGATGACGAGGGGAGAGGTCGAGTCGCGACCGATATTATACAATTTAAGTGGTGTAGATTTGCCAAGCATCCCATAACCGGTGTTGGGTTTTTTTAAAGCTGTTTGGCCTCTTTCTGATATTTTTATCTCCGTTGTTTTTCAATGAGCGGAAAGAGTGGGAAATGATAGGGTTGGTGAATGCCATTCTTGGAAATGCATGTAATGTGATAGTTGAAAATGTTATGTTGACCGGCCAATACCAAGTTAGAAAGGCTGATAGAACTGTCATTCTGTAAACCCATTTGATGCTACGTGGATTATCATTCTTGTATAACCATTTGATTCTACGTGGAGTATCTTCATGTGTACCCATTTCATGCTACGTGGATTATTGTTCGTGTTTATCCTTTTGATGCAATCTCTATCAGGGTTGTCAACGGCCCGGGTTCGGTGCAGGCTGAGGTTAGTCCAAGCCCGATTTGCATGGTAGGAATTAAGTGCAAGCCCGGCTCTAGCCCGTGACCAGCCAAAATGGATATGCTGAGAGCATGGCCCTAGCCCAAGCTCGAATATCAATTGCTCTTAATAAGTTATTAAATCTAAAATTGGCCTAGCTCAAGCCTAGCCCTAGCATAAGCCCAAGCTCGACATTAATTACTTTTAATAAATTATCTAATCTAAAAAAAATACATGAAAAAAATAAATAGGTGGTACTTTTGTATATACCTCTGAAAACTATAATTGAGCTTGGTTGAGCTAGAATGAGGCTGGGCTAATGGGCCTTTATGCACAACCCAACCCTAGCTGAACTAATAAATGGGCTTCAAGTTTGAGCCTGGGCTGGGCCCTTGGCCTAGATATGCCAGCCCAAGTCTAGCCTAATTACATGGACTATCATTTGTATACTATTTGATGCTTTGCTTTCTTTCTCTCTCTTTTATTTTATTTTATTAGGTACCCACACACACACCACATGGGCACAACCCATGACCTCAGTAGTGTTAAAACTCAAGAAGTCTACCGCTAGCCATAAGTAGGGACCCTCCTAGGCACCCATTTGATGCTTGTGGACAATCATTCCTATAATGCCATATTGTAGACTATCATTTATGTGGGTCCATTGGATGATACATGGAGCATAATTTGTCTACTCATTTGATGTAATGTGGACTATCATTAATGAGTACCTATTTGATGATATGTGGACTATAATTATTGTGTACCCATTTAATGCTATGTGGACTATCATTCCTATGTACCCATTTGATGTCAAGTGGACCATCATTCCTGTGTAGCCCGTTTTTCCACAACTATCATCCTTACGTCCCATTATATATGGATTATCATTCTTGTCAACCTATCTGATGCTTATCAGTCTGCGCTTCCCATTCACTCATTTGATGATGCATGGATTATCCACTCACCGTAGACACTCCACTCGGGATAGCACAACTAATCTAACGTGTAGACCAATTTTTTCAAAACTTCAAAATTTGTTTTGATTATGTAATGTCTTGAATTTCAAGAGTTGAGTACACACTCGGTCCTCAATATTTTAGGTGTTACTTTAAATTGCGGAAGCATAGTTTAATAGTAGAATAAGGGCGGCATCAAATCAATTGTGAACAAACAAACTAAATAGTGTATATATAGTCCAAAAGTAAAGTGGTAGCATGACAATCACCCACATATCCATTCAGTCATCCGAACCAATAATAGAGTCCACTTAGTTGGGGACTCAATATATGTGTTGAAATGTACCAAAAACCTAAGAAACCTAAGTAACAACTCCAATAAAAAAAAACATAGAGGAAGTAATGCTAGACTATGTTTGCTTATCAACAATATAGAAGTACAACACTTCTTCCATTGGATCCACATAGGCCTTGTCTAGGACTATGGCCTCGATGTCACCTGCATCAACGATATGTGGGTGGTATTTTAAAACACCGTTCTAAGTGAGAGTGAGTGGCCAATTTAGTGTTATCATTTTTCTAAGTTGCACACAATACTAACACAATCAAGCATAGGTAGTATGACACAACATAGAAAATAGTTTCTCAATCTAGCTAATTAAGTGCTTGCATGTTATGATATGCGAATACATGTCCCATGAATAAAAAATGGTCATTCGAATAATACTCTAGTCTTTAACAATTAAACAGGCACCTGATAATGCTCATGTAAAGATATGAGGGCCATTCCAACAATACTCCGGTCTTTAACAATCAACCAAGTACTTGATAATGGCCATATAAAGAAATGAGGTTCATTTGAACAATACTTTGGTCTTTAACAGTCAATTAGGCACCCAATAATGCTCATATGTCATGTATACATATTTACCAGCATTTATTAGTCCATTTATATATAACAAAGTTAGGATATCACAAGTTAAATGATCCTGATCACACAACTTGTCTCCAGTGTCCCTTTATCCAAATGCGGATTTGTCACCCTACTATCAAATATGAGTAATTATTTTAAGGATAGGGCTCGTTATCCAAAGATGTAATCAACATGGCAAGGGCTCGTCACTGATACCATATACAATACTCAAATCACAGGTATGGGTTTGTCACCCAAAAGTAAATTAACAAAGGAATGGAAGGCTCTTCATCTCCATTGGTGCTCACTGGATAATATGGAGGGCTCATCACTCATCAATGGCTGACACTCGGACGAAGTGTCCCATAACACCATGTGCGACCTATGTAACTTTACTTTTAAAATAGAACTATATTAATAGCTATAATTGTAATTGTAATCTAATGGAAATCGTGATATTCCAAATCCAATAAGGTGTTAAACAATAATCAACACAAAATGATCAACTCTGAATTTAACTTATTCGGTGGAATCACCTTGATTCCAATGTAATTGTGTTTTGGATTCCAATGCATTCTAAATCCAAGCTCCCAAATGAATCATTAATAAGCTTTTAATACTGGATCCTCTCCCAAATGATAACACAAATGATGCATGTAAACTAGGTTTTTCTCATTTATTTGTTATTTTCCTTTTTATTAGTGTCATTTGTTATTGATATCTAATTAAATCTGTTAGTAATAAGGGTCTGTCGATGCCATCAATAGACATCGAGCAGATATCGATGCCATCGACAAATACTCGATCCCATCGAGAAAATTTAAAAAAATTATGTTGGTCGTTGGAACGTTCTGGTGTTACTACTCAATGACATCTAGGGAGTTTGATACTATCGACAGATCCTCAATGGAGTGTCAATGCCATCGAAGGTCCTATAAAAAATGTGCTTATAATTGGGTAAATTTGTAAGTTGTTTTCTATTCCGATTGTAACACTATATATATCAAGTATAACTGGGATTTGGAGGAGCGAGAGATGTATTAGGGCTTTCTAATTCATTCCAAAAGAGTCAAGGGCATAGCTAGGGTTTGAGGAAAGAGATTCGAAGCTTGTTTGAATTGGTAAGACTTTCTTTTGTAATTTCTGCTTTCATAGTGCATTACTTGTTGTTTTGTGTCATGTTTTTTTCCACGATGGTTTTTCCATGTAAAATTTGCATTGTCCTTGTTTGGGTTTGGTTGTGCAATTGCATATACTTTGCTTCATTCGTCTTTATGTGCTTCCACAATTCCCCAACATCATTAGAAATGACTCACCTAGAAAGATGTAATTAAGGTTTTGCATGTATCAGTGCATTATGATTTATGATGGTGCAGGTCACAAGAGAAATCATGCAATAATGACAATTTTGGTAATAACAGTGTTTCATGTTCGCTATGATGGTTATAGACTGTTGCCCTGGAGATTGTGAGGCCGCATTGACAACAAGGTTAAGAGTTATTGGAATTCCCATTGAAGGAGGGAAGCTGATCAACATGGAAATCTATCCCAACAATCATCAATTGGGCCACACTGTCCCCAAGCATCAAGATCAACAAGTCACTGGTGTGCCAGCCATGCGATCAGGTGAAGTCCCACAGGGATAATAACGATCGATCAAGTGTCCGATGGGGCCAGCTGCCTCAATGATGCCACATGGGCATTACCCGAGCTGAACCTTGATCTCACCATGACTACGTCATCTTAATTATTTTACTCCTGTGGATCCTTACTCTTGATCCGGTGGTAGACCCGGTCAAGGGTTCGAGCATCCGTAGGTGGTGATGCATGAGTGTGTGGGGGTGTGTGCGTGTGTGAAAAAAATAAATTATTTCACTCCTGCACCAGAAAGGCGATAACCTGAGGAGCCCAAAGCACCCATGAGAGTCGAACACTCCCTGATGCTTCTCCTCTTCATATGATCAATGGCCCCTTCTTTCTTAATGCATAAGGGCTTAAATTCTAAAAATATGGTTTTACTCATGGCATACATGTAAAGAATCCCAGACCATGATTCAGGGCCCATGGTCCAAAAATATGGTGTTGAGATAGATCATAACCATCTGATCTCTAAAGTTGACTATTTAGTTTTTAATAATCCACTAGGTAGCCACAAATTGGATGGTTAAAATCGTCTGATCAGTGTAATTTCTTTGCTAGCTCTATCCACAATGCAGCACAGATTTGGACAGTATAGATCACCGTTAATGCATGGCGCGATTGATAGAAGCAAGTTGACCATTAGTTTAAAAGCACAAGGTCTCGTCTCTTAAGAGACTGGTAGTTTTGAAGATGATGAGGGGCCCACGCCACTAGTGTTTAGATAAATTGTGAATCAGGTCGTTTACAATTGTCTTACATCCCATGCTTGGTATTGATTTTCTGGCTTTTTGGCCCTTTTCTAAGCAATCTATCTCTGTTGGTTTTGGGTGAGCAGACACGAGAGAGAGAGAGAGAGAGAGAGAGAGAGAGAGAGAGAGAGAGAGAGAGTTGTTGAATCCCATTCTTGGAGAGAGAGAGAGAGATACGGAGTTGTTGAATCCCATTCTTGGACATGCATGTATAGATGTTATAGTTGGAAATGATATCTTGGAAATGCATGTACAGATGTTACAGCTGTAAATGATATCTTGAACGGCTGAATGGTTCATGTAGTCATTGATATCATCAGCACACAATGTGTAATGATGTGGTCCAATCAAATTGCAATAAACAGAAATTTACTGTTTATCCGTATCTATAGAACTATGTTCCAGTATACTTATTTGATGGTATGGGCTTATCAATGTGTACCAATTTAATGGTATGTTGATTATCATTGGTGTGAACCCTTTTGATGTAAGGTGGACTAACTCTGTCAACCGGCCCATTGTCCACAAAATTTGCTGTTGATAGATCATAACCATCTCATCTCTCCTGTCAAATATCTACAGCTGACCATTTAGTTTTTAATCATCTGTCAGGTATCCACAAATTGGATCGTTAAGATTGTCGATTGTTGTAATTTGCCGCTATCTCCATGCGCAATGCAGCCTAGGATTTGGACAGTATGGATCAACGTAGATGCATGGCACATCTATACAACGCGATTGACAGAAGCGGATAAGGTGACCATTAGTTTGAAAGCACGAGCTCTCGTCTGCTAATAGACTGGTGGTTTTGAAACTGACGAGGGGACCAAACCACCGGTATTCTTGCATTTAATAATATCACAGTAGCATCTTCAGAATGAGTCCGTATAGTCGGCTTGCCATGAGCAGATCTTTCTTATTTATTTCAATGTGATTGGGCCGCATCATCACACAAAAACTAATTTGTTCAACGGAGGAGTGCCGACAACATCCATGATGACTTGAACCAATCACAATGCAGGAAAACAGATATTCCCTACTTATGGCAAGGATTCCTTGAGAACTAGAGTAAATGAGATTAGACCCCGCCTCACCCAAGACACTTACGGTGGGGTTACTGTGGGCCCACCTTGATGTATGTATCACACTGTCCATCTATTTTTTCAGATCATCTTGGGGCATTATTCCAAAAATGAAGCAGATCCAATTATCAGGTGGACCATACCATAAGAATCAGTGGTGATTGACCATTAACGGGCCACAAAAGTTTTGGATCAAGCTGATATTTGTTTTTTCCCATCACCTGAGCTTATGTGACCTTATCAATAGATTGGATGTTAAATAAACACCATGTAAACATTAGTAAACATTAATGTATGCCCTAAGAAGTTTTTAATAGTAGGACGGTGCACCCCTGTTTCTTACGGTAGGGTTCACCTGATAATTGGATCGGCTTCATTTTTGGGATAATGCCCTACTAAAATGATCTGAAAAAAATGGACGAACAGCATGGATACATAATGCATACATCAACGTGGACCTCCTGATAATTGGATCGGCTTCATTTTTGGGATAATGCCCTAAAATGATCTGAAAAAATGGATGAACGGCATGGATACATAATGCATACATCAATGTAGACCTCATGGTTACCCCACGGCAAGGGCAGCGCCATAAAATAGTTGATGCGATTTATGGCTGGTAAATAATGGATGGTTTTAACAATTGCCATCTAAATCTGATCAGTGTGCTCCTAATTGTATGAATGAATGACTGGTTCTAAGCCGGGATAGGTAACCTCACGTGGGACGTGGATTGGCTAGGGACCCTACCATCAGTGCTCTGTGGGCCCACTATAATTTATGTGTTTCATCCACGCTGGTTATCCTATTTTCAGATCATTTTATGGTAAGAGTCCAAAAAATGAGGTAGGTCCAATTCTCATATTGAGCACATGAAACTGATTGGACGCTCACCATTAAAAACTTCTCGAGGTCGCAAAAGTTCTGGATCTAACTGATATATATATATATATATATATATATATATATATATATATATATATATATATATATATATATATATATATATATATATATATATATATATATATATATATATATTCCCTTCATCCATGATCTAATCAACAGGTTAGATGTCAAATAAACATTAAAGTGAGCCCTATGAGATTTTTAGTGATGTATGTTCAATCACTATTGTTTTACTGTGGTGTGGTCCACCTGAGATTTAGATCTGCCTCAATTTTGGGTTCAAGCCCTAAAATGATCTGAAAAAATTAGTGGATGGCATGGATAAAATGACTTGAGCCCAAGCCTGACCTAAAAATTGACTGAGCCATGCATCATGGGCCGAGCTAGGAGGTCCAAGCCGGACCCAAAGCCAGGTCAGGCCGCTACTTGGCATTGCCACCCTTAAATAGGACCCAATTGGAATGTTAGGCCCTATTAATTCAATCATCTCCTCATTATTCTGTGTGGTGTCCTGGAGTCTAATGGCATTGGCTTGTTAGGGGGCCCATCCATACGTGTCAACAGGGCACTTGTGTAAGACAACCAATCCGAGTGGGGCCCATCTTTTTGCACGATAGGATATATGTGATCGTTTCTCTTTGGATAAAACTCAGTCCGTTCAACTATCAAGTAGGCCACAAAATGATGGTGGGAGTTTATCTAGGCCATGTATTCTTCATGTACTACATACGTGGCTTACCTGATAGTTAGACGGCCTTAAAATTTTCACCAGATCATCAATATGTTGGGCCCACCTAAATGTAAGGTTTTTGGCCCCTAGATCAATCTGTTTTAAATCAAAAGCATCCAAATCAATGGTGCCGATGGGAGTGACATGTGGTATCGAGATTTGCACCATTGAATCATGAGGAAATCTGTGGAGTGGTTGATGTAATAAGAAAGTTATGCTTTCTTGAATGTTTGTGATTCAAATAAGTTCCAGGCATGCCAATAAAATGAGTTCTACTTGCAATAATCTGAAAAATAAACCATGCTTAGATGCATCTCCAGCAACAGAAGTGCTAGAATCTGGTCTACTGGTGGGCCCGTATGCAACGGTCGCTAGAAGTGGGACATCGTCTGGATTTGGATTTGGAGTTGGAGATGACGGTTCAGATGGGAATATGGACTGATTTACCGTTGGGAATGATGACGTGGGCAATGCTGACCGTCTTGTGGTGCCTGTGGCATGTGGCAAAAATCAAATGAATTAGACTTGAAGATTGTAAGTCATATTACATAAGATGGACGGTGGGGATTGAGATTAAGATGGATTTGATCACCTGAACATAGAACCTGAGAAGTATTCGATAAGCTGCGATTGGAAACAGGATGAAAATCGGTTATCAGCACTCAAAAATCCAAAAATGCTCTAGTAAACTTGGGCTAGCACAGACCATTCCAAAAAAATGAGGTTGGTTCATCCACCATCCACATGGGATATGTGTATGACAATCTAGACCGATCAAATTGCTGATCAGGTCGTAGATGGTATAAGACAAAAATCACATCGAGCTGATGATAGCAACTATCTGATTTTGCATGTTGAATTTGGACCGCTCATTTTAATTTTACGTATTGATTTAATAGTCAACAATTGAATGGTTGGAAATGCTTGATCAGTTTGATTTTGTGCTAGCCTCTATCAACAATATGGCCCCACAATTTGGATGATCTGGATAGCTGCACATATGTGCAACATTAAGGAGCAGGATTAACAACCACTGGAGTTGGGCACGGAATGAAGCGACTCGGAAAACTCGAATCATTGACTCGTTCATATCTGACTTGATCCGAATAGAGTGGGTGAGTCCATTCGAATCAAGTTGACTTCACCCAGTAATTCTACTCGACTTGACCTGAAATCCAACTCGATATTGACTTGATTCAATTCAAAACTCGACTCGTGTGTGTGTGTGTGTGTATATATATATATATATATATATTTAAAAAAATAAAAAAAATTCAGATCTAACGTTTCAGATTTGAGATGCCATGTAGCTGATGGAGAAGCGGCAATTCTCTCAAGTGAATCTAGGTTTTGAGTTATGATTTTAGCCTGGGAATACCAGCTGCACTCAACCCAAATCGGTGCTGACTCGGTACTTGTGACTTGGTTGGACTTAGTCCGGATTAGTCTAGGCCAGACCCAAACTCGGATCGTGTCAGGCATGCTGGACTCAGTACCGAGTCAGGTTAAGTTCGGGTCAAGCCTATTTCAAAAGATTGAGCCGTGTCGGCCCTAACTAGTCCGACTCGACTCAATGCCCAGCTGTCAACCACTACCCTCACAACTGACTCATGGCACAAGTGAAAAGGGCAGGTGAGCAAGATCCAAGCCGAAAATCTGGTAGGTTGGACAATCCTAGCAGCTGACTTTGAGTAAAAAGATGGACAGCCAACAAAATTTTCTTGACCAATGATCATATTCGACATTAAAATTCTACAGTCAGGATAATCCTATTCGCAAGATTTTCTCATTGGTGAATATCCATGGTGTGTCCTACCTAACGAAGGGCTCAGATCTCACCTATGCGTATGTCACAAAGATGTGTTATTAACATTAGCATCAACTAATTAATCTGGATTAAAAAAAAGTAACTAATCTGTATTACCTGCTGAGAATTTTGTGGCCCTTGTGGCCACGATACAAGCATGTAATCACGTTGCAGCCTGTCGAAGTGGGCTGCACGAAAATGTCGCCGATCGAAAGATTGGTCTGCTCGCACATGAAATTAGAGCAAGACACTGCGAGCGGGGCCGGAAAACAGCGTAGGCTGGACATGACAATGAGAAGGAAGCATGTAAAATGTGATTTTGTTCGACAGATTTCTGGCCATGTATGATTATGGCATTTAAAGGTGTCTACTTACATAAGATCTTTCGGCCCGCAAGTGCATTCAACGCAGCCTAAAGCAGTTAGAGCGTAGGATCCGTTCGGAACGAGCAGCTTCTCGGAATGACGCAGTTTGAGGTAGGCTGATGAACAAGCTGCAGATATAAACCATCCATGTTTGTGAGATTTGAATACAATTTGAATATAATCATGCAATCGGGGAAATTGGGACTAAAGCTTCGGCCCTGATCCAAGCAATTTATTATATATCAGACCTGAAGCTGGGATTGGGCAAGTGCATGGCTTTTCCATCATACAAGTAGGGGCTAGTGGGGCCCATGGTTCAGTGATCAGAATGTTTGACGTTATGGCTCAAATGCAGATGGTTGAGCTGATAAGTAAACCTAATTTTGTAGTTATACAAATTTTGAAAGGTATTTTGGAAAAAGATTTATTATAAAGAAAAAGTTAGAAGTATCAAGAGATTACACTTCAAGGTTTATAGAGTTAAATTTATGTGACTTTTTTTTTTTTTTTTTTTTTTATTTAAATTTAAATATAAAATTTTTAAATTTTTTGGACAGTTGAATAGGCAAAGACTCATTAAATGAGAAGAGAAATGTGTGGAAATATTCTCAAGTGCCTATAAATACATATAGAAACCTACATGTGATGCATCGAGTAAGAAATACTTAATAATTGTGAGATTTATTGAACATATTTTCTTCCAATCCCCCTTACTCTTATCTCACTCCTTATTTGTCCAGAGTGTGAAAGTGTTAAAAGCCTCTTTTCATATTAACATTGTAATCTCAGAGCTAAAAATCCATAGATCACGAATGGGGTAATGCCTTTAAGTTTCTCGAGCAATCAAAGACAACCATGAAAATTGGTATATCCAAATGGAAGGCGTTGTCTGGCTCTTAGGAATTGTGAGAGATCATTGAGAAATTGTACATTGAATCTCAAAATGAAGATGTACGCATTGTCAAAAAAAAAAAAAAAACTCTAAAAGATGCAAGAAAAAGAAATAGCTTTTTTCCTCATTCATCAAAAAATAAATAAGGCTTGTTTTGAGAAGATTGCATGTGCCACCACCTCAAAGCAAGTATAGAGTATTCTATAAAACTCATATAAAGGCGTTAATAAAGTGAAAAAGGTATATCTCCAAACTCTTACAAGTGAGTTTTAAACTTTAAATATTAAAGTGTCAGAATTAATTTTAGATTATTTTTCAAGAGTATTGGTTATTGTAAATCAATGAAAAACTTTGAATGAAATTCGGTGGCAGAAAAAATCTTATGGTCATTAGATCCAAAGTTTGACTATGTTACTATAGCCATTGAAGAATTAAAAGAATTGAATTCCATGACTATTGGTTATATCATGGGATCTTTAAAACTAAAGCCTACATTGAAAAATGATTAAGAATATTTTAAAAGTCAAAGAGGCAGAGGACAGCGTCATGGCCAAGGAAGAGGAATGGGAGAATGCATCTACCACTTTGAAAAAAGGATAAAAAGAATCTCATCCTTTAAGAAATGGAAGAGAATTTTTCAAGGCTAAGTATGAAAGTAATATAAAGCGGGCCACAAAAATATTCTTGGCACAGCTGGACCGAAAGAAGCCCGAATAGAAACAGACATAGTCCATCAGATCTAGGCCCAATCCAACGTAGGGCATGATATAATTGAGCCCCATAAGCATTTGGATTGAAGAAATTTATTACGGATAGGAAGAAAATGTCGTTCGAAGTGTGAGCCATAAATTGGCCATAACTTTTGATTCGTGTATTGTTATGGGATGCACAACCTATAAATCTTTACTGTAACAGGCCATCTGAAGTCAACTGACTTAAAAGTGAGTCACGTCAGTCCGTTTCGTAAGAAATTACTTCCTTCCAATTCAAAATCATAGTTTTAGAAAAAAAAATAAAAACTTACTAATTTTAGTTAGTTTAATTTGGATGTGTCTCCTTCATTTTAGAGTTTTAGTATATGCAGTCTTTTTATGAATTGCTTTTAATCATACTACTAATCACCCAACAAGATTAAATTACAACGTTTTATTTTTAGTAAATTTTATTATTTCGGATAAACTCTAATTTTGTCGGCTTACTACTTAGAAGTTTTTCTTTTTCTTTGTAAGTGATGTAATCAGAAAGTTTGAGTATTATTAAATAATAAAATTTCAAAATTTCCTTTTTTATCTTGTGGATTTAAGGTTTTGCATTATTGAATAATAAAATTTTCAATCCTCACACCCTTTCTTGCGTCAAAAAATTTTCAATACAAATCTCAAGTTTAATATTTTGGTTCTAAAAAATATAATTACTATGATGGGGAATTTAGAATCAAACTATGTTAAAGAGAGTTAATTATATTGAAGGGTTGTTGGCTTATAAATGCATTAAAAGTAGAGACCAAAATATGTGGTAAGATAAATCGATAAGAGGCCACGTTGCATTTAGATACTCATCCAAAATTTTAGTGAAATGAACAGGTAAAATCCTAATTCGTTTGAGAAATGGTAATCATCAATTTATATCTAATGTTTACCATGTGATGAATGTGAAAGTGCAACTTTGGGCATGTCAATGATGTGGTTCAAGTATGGTAGGCTCACTGTTAGTTGGCTTCATCAGAATTTGTGAGCTAGGCTGCATTTGTTGCTATTTGGTTGGATCTTTCTGTTGCTAGCTAGATGGGGTAAGGTTGTTTCTGCTTCCATTTGGGGTGGCGTCAATTACTACTGTTGTGGCTATAATGAAGAGCATGAGATTCACACAACCCCCCCACCCACCCCCCTCCCGAACTTCTTTTGACGGCTGCACATACGCCTCAACAAAATAGAGTAATCAAAAGAAAGAATAAGAGTATTTTCAACATAGCCCGAATCTTGTTGAAGAAAAAAGAAAATGCTTTAAACAAATGTATAGTGATCTGTCTATGAATGGGGTCCGTCTGAGAAAATACAATGTGATTGGCCATGAAAATTCTGTCGTATATAGTGGGCCTTATGTACGGCACAATCACGGGACTGGGTTGTGTTTATTTAATGAGAGAGAGAGAGAGAGAGAGAGAGAGAGAGAGAGAGAGAGAGGACATTTGAACCATTCAATATGGAGAGAGAGAGAGAGAGAGAGTGAGGACATTTGAACCATTCAATATGGCTGGCCACAAAACCGCAGTGGACAATCATAGCAGCCAGTTCAATGTATTTCTATCTACCCAATGGTGAACGTTTCATGCCCACTGTTCTTGCTTTTATTATTATTATTATTATTATTAGTATCATTATTATTATGCTTTTGTTTTTGTTTTCGAGGGTTTGTTGCAGGCCACTCATCAGGCTGTTATATAGTCCGATGGATGCTATTATGGTGCTCTAGGTTCATCAGCAATGGTGCCCGATGGATGAACGGTTCGGATCCCACTGTCTATTGTTAAGTGCATAGGGACAGTGCAAAATACCGTAACATCAATAGGCTTACGGTGTGAGTTTCCTATCATCTAGTTAACCCATTCACGCTAGGCATGTCGTACATAAATGTCAATCCAGACAGTGCAAATCAGGGAACCTTTTGTGAATGGAGCACAGCCCGAATATTGCACCGATTAGACAATCATCACGTCCAATTGGTGAACCGTTCAAATTCAAGGGCTGAAATCAGATTGTTAAGATGCTCTCATCCAAGTGATTTTCTAGCTACACCCCCATCAACTAAGAAACCCTCCATGCAGACGCATTGGCTTGGTATACACAATGGATGTGTATCAAACTCACACAATTGCTCATCCCCCAAGAAGAAGGTATCCAACTAACCTGGTAAAGGAACGGTCAGAATGTCTCCAGGATACACGAACGGAGTCCCCAACCCGTTAACGGTCACCAAATCCGTTACAGTTGTACCGTACATCTCCCCAATGCTCCTCAAGCTCTCCCTCTCTCTCACAACGTACGACATGTAAATGACCGTAACGCCGTTATCCCTGTTATGGAGGCATGTGCAAGGCAGCGGAATCACTAGGCTCTGTCCTATCTCGAGACCGTCAGTTTCCGATATCCCGTTAGTGGTCTGAATCTGTTCCGCGCTGACCAACCCGCCGAACCCAGCTGCAATTGAACTAACGGTGTCGATTGCCCGAACAATATAGGAAGTCGATAGGGACCGACGGATGCCGTCCACACATGGGCACTGAATGGGTATCCTTAGAAGTGTTTTCTGAGGGAGAATTTCATTGCCGGAGAATGGTTTGGCGGCATTGAATGCGTTGGCACCGAGTAGATCAGTCACGTTTATTTGGAATCTTGAAGCGATTTCGGAGAGCTTGGAATCGTAAGGGAGGAGATAGGAGAGTAGCGAATTGCATACAGCTGAAGAGTGACATGATTCGATATAGGATTTTGAAAAGATTAGAGGTGGGAAGAATATGAGTAGTAGAAGTACTGTATTTCTCATCTTGTGTTGCAAGTGAGAGTGAGAATGGGAAATGTGGAAAGAATGAGATTTTATTTTTCTAGGGCAGGACCACTGTTATAATTGGCCATGGTGGTGACTCATGCAGATGATCCAAATTGCAGTCATGTACACGTGACATTCATGGACCCCAATGCAGATGGTTGAAATTGCACCGTAGTGACACAGGGATCGATGTGACTACTTAGAATCCACAGAGCTCTAAACTTCTCAGAGAGAGATACCTCAAATTCACAGGGTAAAATAAGAAAATAAAAATAAATTCTAAAAATTTGAAAATTAATTGACAGACGATAAAAATGAATTTACAACTTAAAGTGATACCAAACCTTGTAATGAGTTTCAGAATCAAACTACAACTCAAACTCCATAAAATCCGTGACTCACTATAAATAGTGTTCTCATCTTTTTATTTATTTAATTTTCTTTTTCTTCTTCCTTTTGCTTTTAGTCTTTCTTCTTCTTCTTTTTGCCATTTAGCCCATCCAATTACAACACACACACACACACACACACACACACACACAAAAGAAAAAAGGAAAAAAAAAAGAGTACAAAGCAAATCCAGATTAGTTTCAGCCTTTTATGAAAATCTTTAATCCGGCGTTGAATATAAAAGAGGTGCGAAGTGATTTATAAGCCTTTGAGCACTGTAAACTTTTGTGAAATGTGTTATCCCTCATAAAATCAAATTTTCTAAATAATTTTATATTAAAATTCCTAGTTGTCTCACTTTCCTGGCTTTTCAGCATAAAGATAAAAACCTCCCTTCTCGATTCTTATAATTGGAAACACCTCCATTCTACTTTTGAATATTGAAAATACCTACCCTCTCCTCTAGCTTCAAATATTGTATACTTCTCCCCTTCATTTACACGAGTGAGAGTTTTTAAAGGACAAAAGTGTCATTTAGTAAAATTTAATTTCAGCACTTATCATTGATAATTGTGATTTTGAGTGATTTTAGAAATTTAGCCCGTTTGGTAGAGACAAAAAATTAAGCACTTAATGTTAATAATTACTTAAAGTTCATGATTTTTTAGCAACGGGCTATCCACTTATTATTTATTGTTGAATGCAGTGAGTGATTTTCTTTTATATTTTTGGATAATTATTGATAAAAAATATTCCTAGTAACATTTTAAAAAGATAATATTACCTTTAAGGCTTTCAAAAAGTTCTATGAGCTCCTACCATGATGTATGTGTTATATCCACACTGTCCATCCATTTTATTCGGTCATTTCAGGGCATGAGCCTGAAAATGAGGCAGATTCAAAGCTCAAGTGAACCACACCACAGTAAGAAATGGGGACAGTGATACCCATCATTCAAACCTTGGGAAGGCCTCACATAACTGGTCATAAGGTCACACAGACTTGAAAGAACGGAAAATGCAAATATCAACTTGATCCAAAACTACCTAGTGTCTTGAGAAGTTTTTAGTGGTAGGCATTCAATCCCCACTATTTTTCAATGGTGTGGTCCACTTGAGTTTTGCCTTTGTGCATGCCCTAAAATGATTTGACAAAATGGATGGGTAGCATGGATAAAACACATATATCATGGTGGGACCCATAGGACTTTGCCACGTCAACACCATGCCGACCTGGGTGTCGTCTTCTACACTAGGCAATTTGAGCACGCTGTTTTGCAAGGGAGTGAATTAGGTCTCAGCAAGTAAAAGTTAGTGGGTGTTGCCCTATCCATGGGGCCTATCTCGATGTATGTGTTGTATATCCAAACCATCTAAAAAAAATTAAAAAAAAAAACATCTATAAGTTTTTCAAGATCATTTTGGGGCACGGTCCTAAAAAAGAAGTGTATCCAAATCTTAGGTGGACCACACCATAAGAAACAATAATGATTGAACACCTGCCATTAGAAACTTCTTGAGGGCCACACATGTTTTGGATCACGTTGATATTTTTATTTTCCCTTTAGTCAAGCCATGTGACCTAATCAAGATGTTGGATTGTAAATAAACATTACAAAGGGCCCTAAGAAGTTTTTAATGGTGGGTATTCAATCACCACTATTTCCTATGGTGTGGTCCATGCACATAGATTTGGATTTACCTAATTTTAGGGCTCACACCCTAATATTAGCTCCCCAAATGTATGGGTAGAGTGGATAAGACACATACATCATGGTGGGAGCATGCAAAGCTTTTCCTGCACCAACCAATACCAAGGTAAGTATAGCTGGGTCACTGGCGAATCCAAGTGCATAACACAACACTAAGTTCACTACCATGTTGACGTGGCAAAGTTAGATGGCCGCACCATGATGTATGTGTTACATCCATACTGTCTTTCTTTTTTGTCATATTATTTAAATGCTTACCATTGAACACTTCTTTGGGCCACAAAAGCTTTGGATTGAGTTAATATTTTTGTTTTCCCTTCATCCAAGTCTATGTAACCTCGTGAACAACTTGGATGATAAATAAATATCATGGTGGACCCATCATTGGCCCTGTTACTTTCTATGATATAGTCTACTTGAAATTTAGATTTGTTTTATTTTTAGGCCCGTCTCTAAAATGAGCTAGAGAAATGGATGGATGGATCAATATACAACATTGATAGTTTGTCACAATGTTAAAAGTTACAGCAACTTGCCCATCATACATGTTGCAGTGCATAGATTTATGCCTATATTGTCCAAGCTGTGGGTTCCATTGTAAATAATTCATAGCCTCAAAATCAAGGTCGTCTAGAGATCTAATAATTCAATTCGTGGCTGTTAATTGGATGGCTAAAACTAAATTAGTTAAGGTATAATAGCAATGTGCTAATTCGGAATGATTAAAATCATCCAATTAGTATGATCTTTGAGTTATTTCTCCATCTAAAATAGAGTCCATCAATGGTGTGGCCCATCTCACCAATGTGCATCAATTAACCATGGAACTAAAGGCTACACATGTAGAAATTAAAAATCTCAACATATAATGCATTTTCTTAGGATAAATATTTGCCTCCTTGGACAATTAATTCATGCATGTTTCTATTGTACATGGTAAACATAAAAGATCTTGACCATTCATCTACTTGGCTTTATTTGATGGGAATATTATTTAAATTTTATTGAATTGGGCAAACGTGTGACAAATTTGGAAGTATGATAATGACTAGTTTTGTTTTATACTTTATAAAAAGAATAAAAATTGGAAAAATAGGAGCAAATATAACAAATTGTCCAATTTTAGACTGTTACAATTGTGAGACCAAAATTAATATGGGTTTATTCACTTTTATGAGGCCATAATACTCATGTTTCACATGCTAAAAAGGTCTAAGTATTAGCGGACAATTGGACGAGTATTTTTGACATTTTCCTTTTGAAATAGTGGCTTTTAGAATATTAGGGTTAAGAGATAGTTATGATTTTGAGTTTTTTTAAGAGCTTCCAAGAGGAGAGAGTTAGAATTTTTGTTGTAAGTTCTTTCCAACCTCCAATGGGAGAGATAAGTTTTTAGCTTTACTAAGTTCTCTACCTCATTGTAACCTTCTCTCAATAGTAGATTGATCGTTACTCTATGCCGTGATTTTTTCCTACAATGGTCTTTCACATAAAATAAATAAATAAATAACCATATTATTTGTGTGGTTACTTGATTTTTTTCTTTTTCTCTTGCTTATTTCAATTCACTCTCATATATTAGAACTTTTCTAAATAAACTATTAAACAGATTTTTCAATATTTATATGTATTAAAATTCAACACCTTTAATTTTCAACAATTGAATTAACTTTCCGACCTTATTTTTCGGTTTAACGAAGGCACCGGAGTTTCCCATGCACTTTCATTGTTTATGAGTTATAGACGCTTGACTGATTTCACTATCGCCACCTTTAATGGCAATACCATTTTTTACGGATAGATGGTGGACTGCACCTTGGACACCAATACAAATGAGTGGTCTATCTTGGATGCGTAGCCACGTGTGGTTCCCACCTTGGACACAACATCGTCGTTTCTTTTCATGAGATGTGCTGGAAGGATACCTTTAATCCTTTTGAAACCAAAGATAGGTCATTTACATAATGATAACGGTTAAAACAGACCATTTCGTGGGGAATTTGTAAATAAGGGGAGGTGTTTACAATTATCTATTTGTTTTTAAAGTATAGAGAGGTAGATTTTAATATCACCCAACCTTCGCATGTATTCATGGGAAATGAACATCTAAAACAAATTCTCAATCGGATAAAGTTCATTGTGCGAAATCAGAACGTGTGACTAGGGTGGTATCCGGGCTAATCTCCATCCGCAATGGCGCCCACTATTTGACGGTTTGGATGTTTGTGCATCATGACTACTGTACTGTCAGTGGATTGTCACTATTTTGAAAAGAGTGGCGGACCGTAACCTTAGGCCGGGAGCGGATTAGGTGTTATCCAGGTAACATAGCAGTGGATGTTTCCCTGACTGAGGGACCCACCTTGATGTATTTATTGTATATCCATGCCTTCCATCAGTATTTTCAGATCATTTTAGGTCATCGTACAAAATATGAAGTAGATCCAAATATCAAGTAGACCACACCACATGAAACAACGGTCATTGAAATATTAAAAACTTCCTAGGGCACAGCGTAATATTTATTTGCCATCTAACCTGTTGATAACGTTACAAGGACATTAATGAAGGAAAACACAAAATATGAGCTTCATCCAAACCTTTTGTGGCCCACAAGAAGTTTTTAAAGGTTATTCACCTCGGTTTCTGGTGGTGTGCTCTACCTAAGAATTGGATCTGCTTCGATTTTGGACTTGTGCACTAAAATGGAAAAACAGATTGACGGCGTGGATATACATAACACATCCATCAAGGTAGACCCCACGGTCAGGCAAACACCAACTACAGGTAACACCGAATCCGCTCCTAGCCTTTTCCTTTCAAGGGCCAGTTTGGCCGGATGAATTGGGAGGGATTGAATGGTATTAGGGTGGATGGCATGGATTTCTAAGTAACGATGATGCTGTCAGTGGATTGTCTGGATATCCATGGGATTGCAATATCCCTAGATTGCTATATCTAATCAGTTTGGCGCGCCCGGCCAATCCTGGGATTAAACCTTTTCATCCCTTCCAATCCCTCGAACCAAACACGTCCCGGGCAAATTTGAAAGGATTAGGTTAGATTGGATGGGATTTAAAGGTAATGATGGTGTTGTCAGTAGATTATCTTAAGATCTATGGGATTGGGATCAGATCACCGACTCTGTTTGGCACGCCAGGCCAATCCCAGGATTTGACTTTCAATCCCTTCCAATACCATCCAAGCCCTTCCAATCCGACCGGCCAAACGGGCCCCAAAGATTGTTCTTGTGATTTCCAGTGGTGGTGAAAAGATGGTCACTGCAACGTTATCTTAATGCAGACTGCGTAGCGGGGAAAACGAGGATGTCAGAACTTTTCTTTGGACCGGAAACCTCTGGAACACCTGTGGTACGCAGCACAAAAAACTTCCCAGCTCTGTGGGCCCACCGCAATTTCTTTTTATAATCCTTTCCGTCCATCAGGTGAGAGTTCTCATGTTCACTATTTAGACAAAAAATCACCCCAATCTAACACTCAGGCCATCCACTCCATGTGGAAAAAAATATTTAAAATCACGCCTAAAATCTCATATGTTCATGGGTTTTGGCCCACCTGAGCTCTGGATTGTTCATCCGGATTATGATCACGTGAGGAACGAATTCACACACAAACATGTGGTTGGCGTCCTCACCCCACTGCTCTGTGGATTCGGACGATTTTTGGGCTTAACATAGAGGGCGCACCTGATGAAAGGAGAGGATGTTACACACAACATGGTGGGCCCCAGAGAGCTCTGGTATTATAGTTGCTGCTTACAACCCGAGCGTCGGCGCAGCAAACGCCCCCAATAACTTCCCAAATACGAAGATTCTAACTAGGATTGTCTTATTTGGGACTTTGTGGGTATATGATCTTTAAACAATAGTGCCGAAACAAACAACGGTCTGGATTGCTGATCCATGGGCCTCACTTATGAGAATAGAAAGCCCGAGTATCGTTTGCGACGACTCGGAGCCGAGGATGATATAATTCCTCGTTCTATGTTGAGTGGCTGCAGGAGTGAGGACTGTCATTTGGCCCAATCTAACGAACGGTAAGAATGCTAAGACAAATCTTCGTAGTGTTGTTATCGGGCACAAAGGATTTATTGAAAGGTAGACGGGACAGGTGAAGTCACGGGGAGCTGATTGCGTCCAACAGAGTATCGGAAGCGCCGCATGTGCAGGCATATGGACCCACACTCAAAAGGACCATATTGTCACTAGGGAGAGGGCACAGATTGGGTACTACCCCCACCGTGAAATATATGTTTTATCTAAGTAATCCATTCATTTTGAGAGATCATTTTAGGGCATGATGCCAATGAAAAGGAAGATCCACCATTTGAGTCGGCCACGCAACATGAAGCAGTGGTGACAATGATCCCCCACCATTGAAACCTTCCTAGAGCCCACCGTGGTGTTTATTTTTCAGCCATCTGTTCGTGAGGTCACACAAACCTGGATGAAGGGAAAACATAAATATGAGCTTGATCTAAAATTTATGTAACCTCGGGAAGTTTTGAGCAGTAGGCATTCACTCATCACTATCTCCGCATTCAATCTGCTTCATTTTTAGGCTGTAGCCTAAAATGACTTTTTCAAAATGAATGAACAACGGTGTGCCTCATTTTTTTAATATCCTAACATGAGCAGATAAAACCAAGGAGTTGGGTGAATTTCTAACAACAACGGTGCAGGCCCACTTAGCTTCAGCCTACATGCATTTCCTGTTAACATGGGAATACATGCAACTTGCGTCATGTTAACATAGGAATACATGCAACTTCCATCGGGCGATGGATTGAGTGCATCCTATAATTGGAAAAATGGACCGACCAATTATCTGCAAACCAGGTCAGCACTTTAAATAGCAGCAGGCGTGACCCAATGATCTTGACCCTCATTTCCTCGACCAATTGTAGAGAAAGGCCGAGCTTGACCTCTTAACACAAAGTCAGAATAATTGTTGACCGACCACGATCTGAAAGAAACAAGCTGCTCATCTCGGGTCGGTAAGATCTGTCCTCTAACAGATGTGACCCAACCTCGATTGCGCAGACCAAGTTGAACCACCTCAGGTCATCCAAACCGGCTCTCCATGAAATACAACCTGACATCTATCTCGTTTGTTCGTGATCCCAGCCAAAGATGCAAGAAACCGACTCCAATACGGCTCTACTCGGGATTCTAACCAAGGATCCAAAAAAATCCTCCGTCAAGCGAGGGGTTTGAATCCTACTATAATCCGCCCCTACCAAAACATGGAAATGCCCTCTACGCAAGCACATCTCCCCATCTATAAATAAGAGTACCCCCGATGGTGAAAAGTACACACAATCTTTAGTCATAAACCCTCAACACTCAATCAGACCCAAATTCCTTTTCTGACTTAGGCATCGGAGGGTCCTCTACTCTAGCCAGCTCCCTTATCCCTTCCTTGTGCAGGTATGCAGGTCCAAATAGGGCTAACAAGATTTCTGCATCAACACATCCAGTTCCTTAGTGGACGCAATCTACATTCGAAGACAAATGGCGATGGGCGAGTGAGTCTTGCTCATTGCATGCATATATAGTAAGCTTTCTAAGAGAACTTGTGCAAATACTACAAAGAGAGGATGGAATCAATGTTTGAAATATCAGTACCATATTATGTATCATACCGTTGAGGTATAGATATATACTGGTTATCGCTTGGAATATATCGTTTGTATCGGATAATTTATTATACTTTTTGAAAAATATGGAAAAATATTAAAAAAGAGATTGAATTTTTCAATTAAACTTCATGGATTATTAAAAAAATATATACCTTAATACACACTTTTAAATTATAATATTTCAAAAAAAAAACACATAATATGTTTCTTTTGTATAGGATCCTAAGTTATGCGTTGTCTAACTGAACTAATGCAATTATATTCAAATTGAATGCATAACATGTAGATTATACGTGATGATCATTTCATCAAACATTTCTAAATACTTCAAAATTAATCTCAATTAATGGCTGGTTAAAGAAAAGTTTTGAAAAAAATATTTTTATATTTTTAGTTAAAAAATAATTTTTATTTTTTGAAAATTATCAATGAGTTAACAAATCGGTCATACATACTTGATTTCATGTTTGGAGTGGAACATTATAAACAATTTATGAGAAATTAGGAAAATTTTGAATTTCTCTAAATTTCTCTAAATTAGATGACCTATGCTCAAATTTTGAAATTAAAGTGTATGTAATGATCATTTAATCAAATACTCCTAAATATTTCGAAATCAATTTCAATTGATAGTTAGTTGAAGAAAAATTTTGAAAAAAAAAATTGAGAACATGAAAAACTAATGGATATTGAAATCAAAACTCTAACTCTATGATTTTTCATTTAAAAATAAAGAACCAATATATTTGTAACAAATTGACACTATTTTAAAATAATTTCAATAAAAAAAATGGATCAAAAATTGAAAATGCTCACGAAATCGAACATGTGGGATATATCGACACTACCTGTGCATTTCATATCGCACAAATGGAATACACAATATATCGTCGAATATATCAGCCGATATCATAGATTTTTAAAACATTAGATGGAGTCACCGAATTTGCCCATGCAACAATAACATATGGCCCATCCGGAAGCACCATGTGTGGGTGGTAGACATATGGCGGCATATAATTGCTATGAGTGATAACGTACATGGAGAGGATGCTCATGGAGATAAGCCAACATGGGATAGAGTGCAAGTTGGACATAGATTGTCTATAGCCTAGGGTTGGGGAGGATTCTCACAGCCCTAAGCTCTCTGTTGCCCACTATGTTAATTATATCCACACCATCCATCCAATTTGTGAGCTTATATTAGGACATGAGGCTAAACGTAACTAGATATAAGGTCCATATTTAAGATTTTTCTCCTCATCTGTGTCAGATTCACCTTATGAATCAATTGGATAGCATATAAACATTGTGATGGACCTAAGGAAAGTTTGAATGGTGAGTGTCTTTACTCCATTGTCTCTTATAGTGTGGTCCACTTGAGTTTTGGATCTAACTCATGGTCAGAATCATGTCCTAAATTGAGCAGCTAAAATGGATGGACAGAGTGGACACACACACACACACACACAAATACCCTTTTGGAAGGGTTCTCACGGAAACTACGTGACAACTTTTGACATATGATGTGGGCACAAAATCTGAATGGTCCACTAGATGAGTCACCTCATGAAACTTTATGGGCCATCTCCTTGGAATAATTTTTTAGACTCATCCAAAAATTAGTTGGCCATAACAAAATGATACCTCTTGAGCTCTTGGTTTGCCTCTCTACACACATACAGATACACAAACACACATACAACCGGTTTACAGAATGTTATGGTCCACTATGAGCGTTGCCGAGCCATACCTACTACTAGTGATAGTGATAAAGAAAAAGACACAAAACATTGAGGCCCACCACGTTGAAGGGCTCACTGAGTCAGGGAAGTACAAGCCCCAAAAGCAACCCTGTTTGTGGCCGTGATACTCAGGTCGGACTAGCCCAAGGATCTAATCGTGTCCGTTCAAGTCCAAGACAACAAAGACAGTCTGTAGGTGCAACGGGCTGGCCGAACCGGTCATCAAGTGCCTTATGTGCAAGTCCTAAGGAACATCGAAAGAAATGTCGAGTTAACATGGCATAGGTCTGACCCGAAATTCAGATGCACGTGCATCTGTGGCCCTATAGAGGAAACCAAGGCCCATAAATCATCATAACTCATGCCAAGAAGCCCAATTCACCTGATTGGATGGCCCATTTCCCCTCATCGAAACCGTTTAACCAACTTTTGTTAATGTCTAATTATACATGGAGAGTACCAAACGGGCGCTCACTTGAGATGGAAGGAAGACCTTGTGGATCACTTGCCAACATGTTGCGCATGTGTTACATCTAGGCCTTTCATTAGGTGGGCCCTGCTGCCATCGCCAATCAGGTCAGATGATGCTGAATGCTGTCCATCTTTCATCTACTTCTGTCCATTCATTTTCCTCATACATGTGCAATCCACCTGATGAGTGGACCCAACCAATTTTTCATGCATTCCTAATTCCATTGCTTCTAACAGCCACAAAATGCAGAAATGCTAACTGGGCTGAATATGCTCAAATATAAGAGAAGCCCAACTTATATGAGTCTGATGCTCCTTGGATTCGGACTCATTAGGACTCCACCGCGTTGTTTTGTTAACTAATGACACGTTTGACACTAGATAATCATGTAAAAATGGAGAACGGACGCTTCACGACAGTTGTAGATTAAATGCTAGCTTATTCTATAATTGTTACATGTGGGGCCTACTGTGTGGGTGTATTGCATCCAGCCATCCTGCAAGGTCGCCCCACCATGAAAATGGAAGACCCCAAGAATCAGGCTGGTTCAGTCATCAGTTGGGGCACCATATGAATTTGAAGATTTTTAGGTGGTTGTCCATTTCTTTCCACAATGCCGCCCACCTGACTATCATTGTGGCTTGATTTTTGGGTCATACTGTTTTTGTGGTAGAGTGACTTTGCTATATGCATTAGATGCTATACACACCATGTTGGGCCCCACACACTGCTGCACTGAATTCTCATTTACAGTAGTTAGAGAGGAACCAGCCTCCAAATGGATACAATACCTGACTAATATTAAGTGTTATATAATGTTTGCATCCTCTGAGGAGGCCGGTTCCTCTACAAGTTCGTGTCGAATGACCTTATTCTACAAGAATTGTGTGTGGTGCTCATCATGGCATGTATATGACACATAACCTGTCCGGCACGATTTTACACATGAAAGTTAGACACCTTTAAAAATCAGTTGAATACAACCATCCTGTGGACCACCATATAAATTTATAGATTTTTGGATCATTGTCCATGGTTTTTGGATCCTTGTTCATCGTTTTCTACTGTATTGCACTATTGGAAAGGACATTAGGTATCCGATCATCAAGGTGGGGTTCACTTAATGTACAGGTTGGATAGATATGCACAACCAATTCAACCATCGTGTAGGCCACCATATAATTTTAGAATTTCTTGAGTCCTTGTCCATCATTTTCTATTGTATTATCTTATTGGATAGGACATTAGGCATCCAATCATCAAGGTGGGGATCACTTAATGTACAGGTTGGATAGATATGCACGAGAAGGTGGGCCTCACACAAGCAATTGTATATAAGGCAGGTAACTCTTCACATGTGAATAATCTTGCCAATGTTACAAAAATGAAAAAACCACTAAGGTAGCAATATGTCTCGTCAAGAGAAAACAACAGGAATTTATGATGAAAATGGTAACATCACATCGTAGCTTTCATATACAACCCGTCATTTCCAATGTCAGATTGTTACTAAACAGGTGCTTTTCATTAGTTCACAGCCACTAGGAATGAAGCATAGACCCATAACCACCACATCAGTGATGGCTTATTTGCCCAGTTTTGGTAAGGGGGTTTGATAGATGAACTCCAACCCTTTAGTCTGTTCTCAAATACCCATTTACCTTTTAAGTATTCCAAAATAAGCTCCTATAATTTCGTACATTTGTCCCAAAAAAACCCATAGTATCAATAAGCCATACATACTGCTAATGTATTTTCATGTGGATGGTCTACATTGGCTTGGACCAGAGACTAATAGTCTAGATCAATCAAAATGGGTCTCAAATGCTACATATATTGATTGGGGATTGTTCCTCTATGTCCAATCACATGAATGGTCTAGCATGGCCCAAATTGATCTTCGACCATTGACCAATGGTCTCAATTAATTTGAGTCCCACCTGCTACCTATTGGTCAGGAAATGTGTGTTTACCTGCCACTCATTGATTGAGGGAATTCCACATTTAAAAACATATTAGAGGTTTAATTTCATCTTTCTGTTACCTTGGTAGAGACCTAAGGCAAAATGGTCATCCCTTGTTTTATATTCTTGAACCATCTATTACCATTTTAAGGGGACAAATCCTTGTTTTGCAAGGAATAGGGAACTTCTTTTATGTAGTTTATAGATGTACGGCCCATTGTTTGTTTATCCTAGCTATTAACCTGATGGCCCAAGTCATGGATGCACCCAAATCTCTCAACTTGAAATATCCAAGATATCAAATATTTGAATTTTTCTCTAATGGACATGAATTGTAGGTGCATTTATTCTCAATCAAGTATTTGCATGCCAATAATGGAAAGGTTGGAGTTGGGCACTTAAGGATAAAATTAAAAAGGCTAGTCACGATTTACAGGATAGGATGTTGAAGTAGTTTAGGAGTAACATGTTCATAAGATGAGTATATTTGAAATGAGTATGTTGAAATGAAAGAGTGGCAACACAACTATGAATAAAACTAGGAATATATGCATTTAATGAAACTTACGAGTATGACCCGTAGATAATAAGATAAGGGAAATGATTTGGTCATGTGCAATAGAGATAAAAAAGAAGAAGAAAAAAAAAAACCATATTGGCTAAGAGTAAGTTAGTACAAGCTGAAAGCATTATAAGGATAAGTAAAAACTCCAAAATAATGTTTACGAAGGTGGTAAGAAAAGATCCGATGACCTATGGTATATTTGAAGTGATAGCTCTTGATAGAGAGGAATGACGAAGCTATTAGCACGTCACAGCTCAGCAACCAGAATTATGATAAGGTTGGAGATTAGCACGTCACAGCTCAACAACTAGAATTGTGATAAGGTTGAAGATACTCTCGCATCTTACCTCAATCAGTGGAGATACTCTTAATCAGTGGGATACTATCGGCCTCAATCAGTAGAGATACTCTCAATCAGTGGGATACTCTCGGCCTTAATCAGTGGAGAGACGTTGAGGGATATCAGTAGCATATTTTATGAGATTATGTATTCATGTTTAAATACTTGTCTCTGCAACGCCTAATGTAAGTGTGTTCACGTTGCCATCAATTGAAATAAAAAAATTTAAAAAAAAAAGGTATTTTTTCTTTATGGTATCAAAGCCATTGTGAACACTTGACATCGTTACCACGTCAAAGCTCCTTTCTCTTATCTTCCGCTCTCTTCTTCCATCATGGCTACTCTATCTCTCAACGTTGGCAACTTCATTACACTCAGACTCATCTCAAATAATTATCCCTTGTGGCGTAAACAAGCCTTGGCTCTTGCAGAGAGTCAAGAATTGGTCGGCCATCTCACAAATGAAGATCCTGCTCCCATTAAATACACAACACCAAATTCAAATAGTTCCACAAATACAGAAAATTTTATTTTACAGTTAACAAATGCTTTCATAGCTTAGCGAAAGTCAGATCATCTCCTTCGTAGGTGGATACTCTCGGACTTGTCGTTAGCCTCGACACAGCTCATGCCGTATGGGAAGCACTCAAGAATGCATATGCCCAAGACTCGCAAGAACGCAAATTTACACTACGGCAACAGGTAACTTATCTTTGAAAAGAAGATGACAAAACCATTACAGACTACATTCGTACATTCAAAGGCCTATGTGAAAATCTAGCAGTTATTGGAAAACCTATTCTAGACCAAGAAAAAGTCTTCTGTCTTCTCACCAGTCTTGGTCTTCAATATGAAACTTTCACAACAACTATGTTGAAGCCCCCACGACCATCATACTTTGAGTTGGTTTTTCAACTCCAAAATTTTTATCGAAGGCACAACTGGTTTTCTAGTCATATAGATGTACTAGCTTCATCACTCATTCATCAAATGACATTCTATGGTTAGCAGTAGCAACGATCTCAGCAAACTTCCTCAGGCTATCATGGAACCTCACAGAAATTCACATCCAATGGGCGTGGATTCCACGCACAACAACAACAACATAGGGACTTCAATCGGAGTTATACAAATAGCCCTCTTTTTGCCAATTCACAACGTCACATGACTCCTGCAGAGAGGGACAAATACCGTGACCAACAGTGTCAATACTGTGGGATGATGGGTCATGTTGCAAAGATCTGTTGTGGGTACCCAAAATATTTACTCATTATAATGAAATTCTACAAGCACTTGCAGCACTTACCTTAGACAACACCATCGCAGATACAGAATGGACAACAAACACCGGAGCTTCTAATCATATGATAGGTAATCCATGTATATTAACCAATATTCATAAATATTCTGGTACTGACACAGTTCTAATTGACGATGGATCTTCCTTGTTAATTCTTGCAATTGGTGACTCGTGTATAAAACAAAAAACATCTGCTTTACCTCTACATGATGTCTTGCTAGTTCCAGATTTTTTTTTAAAAAAAAAAATTACTCTCTGTAAGCCAGTTAACTAATCAATTTCCTATCAATTGTGAATTTTCTAACGTTGATTTTTATGTTAAGGAACAGAAAACAGGACAACCAGTGATAACAGGGAGACGCAGGGGTGATTTTTATGTTCTACCCTCTTCGCCAGAACTATATTTTTCTTATCGCTTCAAATCCGGCACTACAGAAGTTTGGCACCAACACTTAGGCCATCATCAGTCTTCGGCTTTACAGTTATTAAAAAATAAGGGACTAATTGATCTCTTAGGGGCAACAAAATCTCAACAACTATTTGATAGTTGTCAGTTAGGGAAGCTTAGTCGTTTACCTTTCTCTTGCTCTAAATATTCAAGTTCTAGTATTTTTGAAAAAATTCATTGTGATTTATGGGGACCCGCTCCTATTTTATCTATCGCAAAATTCAGAAATTATGCTTGTTTGGTTGATGACTTCTCTAAATATACATGGATTATTCCTTTACGTCATAAATCTGATTTTTTTTTAATGCATACTTGGCCTTTGAAAAATACGTTGCCAGGCATTTCAATAAACAAATTAAAATTTTCCATTCAGATGGAAGCGGTGAGTTCATCAACTCCAAACTTTCAACTCACTTTCTTTCCACAGATATTATTTATCAGATATCTTCCCCGTATACTCCTGAGCAGATTGGTATAGTTAAAAGACGACACAAGACTATAAGAGAGGTAGGTATGATTATGTTATTTCATTGTGGTGCTCTTTTATTTCTATGGGTATAAGCTTTCACTACAGTTGTCTACCTTATAAATCGAATGCCTACATCTACCCTTAATATTATAACCCCATATTTTGCGCTGCATGGAGCTCATCCTATTTACTCTTCACTTCGTACCTTTAACTCTAAATGTTTTCCTTACACTTGGGACACACGACGTCACAAATTTGATCCAAAAATACTTCTTTATATTTTTGTAGGCTATAGTGATAAACACAGGGGATACAACTGCTTTCATCCTTCAAGCAAATTTTTTTAATCTCTTGGCATGTTGTTTTTTATGAGTTAGTCTTTCCTTATAAGACTACTAACACTTCCCGCATCACATCTACTAAGCCACATGTCATTAGCATCTTTGATTCTTGGTTACCACACACTGACATGCGCATCCCTGTAAGATCTTCTTTGACATCTTCAACACCACCTTGTTTGAGTCCCTTACCGGCAACAGACATCCATCATCCAACCCCACCATCCCACCATCCCAATTCCACTGACCTACCAGATTTTTCATCCTCCCTATCTAAGACTTCCGATATGCTTACCCACAATCATAGCACGACACTACCAAAAATACCTCCACCACACGAGTCTGAGAATTTAGAATTGTCTCAACCAGCGCCGCTTCCACAACTCATGTCTGAACCATCAGAGTTATCTCACCTTATTACAGTTTCTTCAGCACCAACATCCCATTCTATGGTCACTCGGTCTAAATTGGGTGTGGTAAAACCCAATCTAAAGTATGCTTTGATTACAACCACATCTGTCAATGTACCTCGTCAGCCACACAATATTAGATCTGCCTTGGTACATCCTGAGTGGAAAGCTGTCATGGATAAGGAACTTGCGGCATTACATAAAAATCAGACCTGGAAACTTGTTCCTCGTACATCTAACATGCACGTTATTGGATCTAGATGGGTATTTAAATCAAAACTCAAACTCGACGGTTCTCTAGATCGACTTAAGCCTCGTCTTGTTGCAAAAGGCTATCATCAAATTGATGGTGTAGACTACACTGAAACATTTTCTCCAGTTATCAAACCGGGAACCATTCACATGATCATTACTGTAACACTTGTTCAGCGGTGACTTATTCGCCAGCTAGACGTAAAAAGTGCATTCCTGCATGGTCTAATCTCTGAAGATATATATATATATATATATATATGCAACGACTTCTAGGATTGACAGATTCTCAACACCCAATATATGTTTGCAAACTCCAAAGAACTCTCTATAGTTTAAAACAAGCACCTCGTGCTTGGTTTGATCGATTCAGTACCTTTCTCCTTAAATACGGGTTCTTTTGCAGTCTAGCAGATCCTTCCTTATTTATTTTTCATTTTGGTTATTGTAACGCCCTAAAAATTGGGGGTCGAGTAAAAACCCAACTCCCGAGTTCCAATACATCACTTATATAACATATTTAATGATGGTTGTATATTGTCTGTATTAGTGCATAAAACATGAATGAGATTAAGCGAAAACAGTAAAACATAATCAAGGGACAATTGTAGTATGCAAGCGGAAGACTGAAACGAATATGTATAACTTATAAACCAGTATAGGTCCCCAAAGTATGTATGCGTTGTCAGGTCAATAATTACAAGTATTGTTTTAAAATACAAATTTCTAAAAAATGTGATAGTCCACAAGTATGACCCTGATGCCCTATCGATTAGAGCGGTCTATATAAACCCACCTGAATACTGCATATATGAAAAAGCATCCTCATCGTCTGCGAAGTCCGTCTCTGCCTCATTAGTCGAGTCTCCATCTGCAACTAAGAGTCTGGTTATTGTTTAAAACATCGTCTCGTAACGTGAGAGTGAGTGATTAACTCAATGGAACAATAAAGCAAAGGTTAACATGTTCTCAATTCAGTTAAGCAATAATGATGAAACAATACAATCAAACATCCCTAAGTACTCTGATTAATGCAAGAATGGTATATATAAATGATGCATGCCCTCGCCTGCACTCCCTTTGCGATCTTCATCTAACGGTCGCGCATGTCAGTCACTTCCTCGTGCTCTCTACTCAACGCCAAACGACACATGCAGTGCGGTGCATGAGCGTGATTACCAAGTTCTTATTAGTCCTTTTTATATAGAAGGATTGAGAAGTTAAGGTACTTCCCTTATATCAATTCTCAAACGATGATCTATTCTAGGGTCGTCAATCCTAGTAAATCTCATACGATGTTACGGTTCTAGGTCGCTACAAAGGGCTCGTCACCTTATCAGTGTAGGCCTAGTTTGTACTCTTGTTGCTACGGAAAGGCTCATCGCCTCTACGCAGTCTTAGCATACGATCGAGGTCACTACAAAGGGCTCGTCACCTTATCAGTATAAGCCGACAGCTCGAATACAGTGTCTCATACCACCGTATTCGGGTCATGAGATTGTGTTGTTCACTGGACAAAATGGGGAGGCTCATCACCCCATCGTAGGCCGACAGTTCTACCACGGTGTCCCATACCACCATGCCCGACTCATGAGTCTTAGCGGATCGAGGTACCAAGGTTAAAGGGGTTTTCACTGGTGAGTTTGGTACCTTAGATTCAAGCAATAGCATCCATACATCGTGAACATACATCGGGTCAATCGGGTTACTTAACGAGCTCAACCGGTACGAGCGCATATCGAATTGACCAACATGAAGTACATGAGCACTCCGTGTGGCTTAACCACTGTCGACAACTGAAGTACGACTCAGACTCATCGAACATGTCCTGTAGGGCGAAAACAACCTCGGCCCCCAATTTAGGGCCTATTACCGATTGCTTGGATTATATCATAGTCCCAAATATATCCAATTCCAACAAATATTCATATGAAATAGTCAAAGCAGTAATAAACACATAATTCCAATCCTATAACCATTTGAGCATATTATAAAGTACAACATACACAGGATTTCACACATGCGCATTTCATAAGTAAAATAAATAATATAATATAAGTTGCATGGAGGAAATCATACACATAGCCAAGGTAGTTGAGAATCTTATCTCAACACTCATATAAAGTACCTAATGCCAAGTACTTGCTCATTCAGACATTTTTATGAACACTTAGACTACACCTTTTTAACATGCACGACGTATGTTGGCCATAACATATACTGGGGCAAATCCTTTCGCCAAGGAGTTGTTACACATACAACTAGTATAAACACACGGCAATTAATTATGGCAAACACACTTTCAAATTCCATACGTGTAGGATCTTTTTTACAAATACATGGAATACACTAAACTCCATATAGTTCATATATATCTGAAACGCGAAACAAACATCGCATTTGGCATGTGAAATAGCACCCACATCAGTAATAAACCATTAACCGACATTGAAAGCCTTGAAAACCATAACCTATACGTTTATAGTCCGCACCTTTCACCGGTAGACGCGTAACGGATTCGTTTTAAACACTTAGCCTTTGTCAATGGCGGATTGGCAACCTATAGTATGAAATAGGTTAGCTATTCCATTACTTACAATGTTTGAAACCCTATAACAGGTTAGGGTTAGGTTTTCTTACCTAAGAACGGAATTAAAATCGCCCGTATAGCGATACAGATAGGGTGGCTAAGTGCATGAAGCAACGGGATCAAATCCCAGGATGAATCTCCAACTCTCACTCTCACTTTCTCTCTTTTTCCTTTCCTTTTCCTTCCTCTTTTCCTTAGGATTTAAAAATTCGTATGGAATATTAGAGAGAGGGTTTAAGGCCCTTATATAGGCTCAGGTCTGATGGAAATGGCCCCAGGGCCAAGGTATACTTAGGTTATATCCAAAGGGCATCTGTTTTAGCCCAACGGAGCACTTCTGGTAGCCCCTTTTCTGCATGCGGTCGAACGTAAGCTCCCTAACATTGGATATAGGTCAGGCTGAGTTTTCGCTCCAATCGGGTTTACAGATCGACCGTGGCGGACCAGTTTCAGTTCAACGGTCACGGTCACTTGTTGAGGGTCAAATATTGCATATCAGACCCTATTATTACCTGGGTTTTTAAACATGATACTGTTTAACGGCCCGGTTTAAAACGTGTTTGTGTTGCAGGGCGTGTTTACGAGCCTGGACTGGGAAAAAGGTACTAAAAGCATGGATTTAGCGCTCTGAAAGTGTTCACAACCCGTGTTTGAAGTTAAAAAGGCTTGAAAAGTGGTCGAAAATGCAAGATCATAGGGTTCTTGCCATCCGATCAGCTCAAAACTTTATACATGGCACGAGGGTCATAAATTAACCGTACACGTAAATTTTCATCCATTGGATCCGGACAGATCAGCCCACAATTTACTAATCCACCTGATCTCTGGATACTCCTCGTCTTCGGTCTCAACAATGAGAAGAACAAGATGGATGATGTGGATTTCTCATAATCATCATACAGTGTGCATAGTACACTTTTTGCACTACGCATGGCAACACAGGGACGTCTTCCTCTCCAATTCAAATTTTCGCCAGCACGAAAACAGAGCTCGCGGCTGGCGGAGGTTGGGGTAGACCCTCGCCTAGGTGTCGACCACCATGCAAGTTATTGTAAGATCCTAGCTGTTAAACGTAGAATGGACGGCGGAATAAAATATCGTATGGGCCACTCCAATTTCACTCCAAAAACATCCCTTCCAAAATGTTTTTTTGAGTAGATTCCAATGTAAGGAATGGATTTTTGTCCTGACATCAATCAGTGGGCCGCCATCCATCACAGCGCGGACGCAGAAGCTCTGTTCACAAACAGAGTTCGCGGTTGATCTCTATAGGCCTCCATAGGATAGCAACAGTCTGATCTGGACCGGTTGCGTAAAACGTCTCCAACTACGAAACAACCGACTTGCTGTCTGCACAAACAGCCAGCCGACCTACATCGGGTTATAAAAGGAGAGAGAAGAGAGAAAGGGAGCCATCATCTAGGACAGGGAGTGCAGCTGTGAGGGCTGGAACGTGGGATGAGCGTAAGGACGAAAGGAAGAAAGGAAGAAACGGGAAGGAAAGACTGAACGTGAGGCTCGGTTTTGAGGTTAGACAGGGAGCTTGGGCTTTCTGCAGGACGGGTGGATTGAGAGCTACCGTGGAGCGTGTGGAGGAGTGCTGGACGTCAGGGCTGAAAACGAGAGAGAGAGAGAGAGAAGATAAGAAGTTTTTTTCTTATTTTCTTTTATTTTTCATTTTCTTTTTCTTTTTATTTGCTTTGAGTTCAAGCCATTCATGTTTGGCTGAACCTCTTAGCTAGGGCTAAGAGGTGAAGCCTGTAGCGTGATGGGAGACTTTATTTAATTATTTAATTGTGAATTAAACTTGATTGTGGTTTGATTATTCAAGTAATATTTATGACAGAAATTACAATGGGTTTGCAATGGCCTCGTCGGGAAGCCTTGTTGTTCATCATTGTGGGCATGGTAGGATGACATTACCTGATCTTCATACATTGATTGTTGTTTACTTTGTCTCACAGGCATGGTTTTGGGATTCCATTCTAATTCATATACCTCTCATCTCTTGAAAACTAGATCAAGTAAGCTCAGTTTGATTTCCATGCGTGATCTCTACAAATGGATCCTCTGAAACCCTAGTTTTTTTCCTCTAATTCCTTAAAGCTTTAGATAATTGTCTTAGTCTATTTCTAGTTCTACTTGGTTTCAGACTACGTAAAGGTGAATTCAAAGTTTATTACTACATCACAACCTGATGATCGGGGCCACAAGTACATTGCCATGTACGAGACATTTCTCCCGATCCGAGGGTGTATTTGGGTCGGTACTTTGAATCCTTAGACTGCTTCAGATTTTATTTCACTTGCTCCACATTTGCTCCATTTGTGCATTTATAGACACAATTAATTTTTTCTTGTCAAGTCCGAAAGGTATAGTTTTGTTATCGGACTGGTCTCACGGAGTGATTTACTAGATTTCTAATGTAGCGTCAATGGTTTGGGTCTTGTCATATTTAAAGTGATTAATGCTAATATTAACCTAATTTCTAAAGGTTTTGGTCCTGGGTGATTTCTGCCTGAGGTGGTACTCGGGTCCTTGTACGATTTTTTTCCGAGACGTTACAATTATGAAACACTAATTTTTCTTCTTTATGTAGATGATATACTGCTTACAAGATCCGCTCTATTAGTTGTTACAAATTTTATTCAACTGATGAGCAGTGAATTCGCAATGAAAGACTTGGGACCAATTCATCACTTTCTTAGCATAGAAATCTCCCCAACATCCAATGGTCTTCATCTATTACAGTCACATTATGCTCTTACCATACTTGAACGATCTAACATGGTAGATTACAAACCCATGAGTACACCTCTCGAAGCTAAGAAAAAAATCTCATCAAATGAAACTCTTATGGAAGACCCTAGTTACTATCGAGGACTTGTTGGAACATTACAGTACCTCACTCTAACACGCCCAGATCTTTCATTTAGTGTTAACTATGTATCTCAATTCATGCATGCTCCTACCTTAGCACATTTGAAAATGGTTCGGTGTATCATACGATATGTCAAAGGAACTATTGACATAGGATTACATTTTTCTTCAAACACTACACTTAATCTGTTTGTTTTTTCATATGCAAATTGGGTAGGGTGTCCTACTACAAGACGTTCCACTACTGGCTACTGTACTTACCTTGGAGGAAACCTCATCTCTTGGTGTGCAAAGAAGCAACATACAATTTCTCGGTCAAGCACAAAAGCAGAGTACCAAGCAATGGCTAACATAGCAGTTGAACTCACATAGATGACCTTCATTCTCAAAGATCTCTGCATTCCAATGGCATCTCCTCCCATAGTCTACTGTGACAACCTTAGTGCTCTTCATATGACAGTTAATCTTGTGTTCCATGCACAAAGTAAACACATCGAGTTGGATTATTATTTTGTGTGCGAACGCGTTGCACTTGGACTACTCATCACTCGACATATCTCCACTGATAACCAATTTGTAGACCTCTTCACTAAGCCAATGTCAAAGGCAGCCCTTCATTATTTCCGAACCAGACTTTGCCTCCAACCCCCGCACAGTTTGCGGGAGGGTATTAGCACATCACGGCTCAGCAAACAGAATTGTAATAAGGTTAGAGATTAGCACGTCACAGCTCAAGCAATTAGAATTGTGATAAGGTTGGAGATACTCTCGCATCTTACCTCAATCAGTGGAGATACTCTCAATCAGTGGGATACTCTCAGCCTCAATCAGTGGAGATACTCTTAATCGTGGGATACTCTTGGCCTCAATCAATGGAGAGACGTTGAGGGATATTGGCAGCAGATTTTATAGGATTATGAATTCATGTTTAAATACTTGTCTCTGTAACACCTCATAGAAGTGTGTTCAAGTTGCCATCAATTGAAATAAAAAGAGGTATTTTTTCTTTAGGAAAAAGATTCATGTAATCCACCCCATGAATAGGTAATAGAGGACTCCATGGACTGTCTTGATCCAAAGGGAGGAGGGTTTAATGGGCCAACAACCATGAACTCAGTTGCTAACAAAGAATTTCATGTAGAACAGGTAATAGAGGAGTCCATGGACTGTCTTGATCCAAAGGGAGGGGGGGTTTAATGGGCCAACATCCACGAACTCAGTTGTCAACAAAGAATTTCATGTAGAACAGGTAATAGAGGACTCCATGGACTGTCTTGATCCAAAGGAGGGTCAAAAAGTTCAATTTGGAATAAAAAGGGCCTAGCGCACGTTAGGGGTTCCAGTAGACATTACTTTTACCTCCAATTTTTTTACTATCACTTGTAATATATTATTGGAAAGGTCCAACTTTGAAGCAACCGTTTGCTTGCTAGCTGAAAAGCCGCTACACGCGTTGGCCTTTTCTTTGAATAGATAATCATATGCGTTTTTCAGCTGTTAGCTTGTTGCTGGTCTCGACTTGATTGGAGAGTTTGGCCAGTCAGGAGCACCAACAGCTAAGAGTTAGGAGGTAGCCACTATCTTCCAATGAAGCTTACAAGATGATAGCATGGACATGTTGATTACCCTCAACCAATTTCGTGAAGAAAAAAAATGCCATTTATCAGGTCAAAGTCCATTTATCAGGTCAAAGTTAGAACTTGACATTTTTAGTAAGTTTTATAATTATCATCTCTTACCTACTTTTGGATTTTCTAGCATCATTGCTTGCACCTTAGCCTTGGTTTTGAGATTTTGATTGTGATTTTAGGATCCTTGTGCTTTTACTTTTTAATTAGCAATTTTTTTATTATTGAAAAAATCATCTAGTGTAGTAGCATTAGGTATTTGGGCATGTGTTGCCTATCTCCAAGGATCGTATTTTCTTTGTTAGGGCATTATATTCAATAAAATTACTTAGCTTTTAGTTTCAATTCTTTTCTTCTTTTTTATTCCACGGGCATTCACGTACACACCCCCACATGCTCTCGCACACTCACACCACAAGGGATGCTCTAACCCGTGATCTCATGTTGAAACTCCAAGAGTCCACCAATGAGGCATGACAGAAGGTGTTCTAGAGGATTTTCAATCCTTGTATATTCAAGATATTCAATTAGGAAAAAGACAGTGATTTCTTCCCTTTTCTCTAAGCTTCGCTATACTATTTTTTATTTATTTATTTTTATTTTTTAAAAAAAAAAAATCACAAATAGGAAGTCTACTTCATATTACATATATTTAATCTAATTATAAAATATTGAATATGGTCAAATAAAGACTAGGTTGATGCCTAAGTCGACCCCACTCAAGTGCACACCATCCAAGTTAAGACTAAAGATTTTTAAACCATGATAGCAATGAAGGGAGACCATGCATATTAGGTGTTTGGATATTTTCAAACCCCAGTTCCATGGAGAAGTGCCATAGTGTTTTAACAGGGAAAGATCATCCTCTTAATGTGTTATAATCTTAAAACTCAATGTCTTGACTTGAAACTAAGCCATTTCAATGAGTTTAGGTGCAGGCCTTTTAAGTTATTTATAAACCTTTTCTATTAGCCATAAATAAAAATTTAAATGTTTAATATTATAAATATATCACTTCAATTCTTAAGTACAACTCAAGTAAAATACTAAATCAAATCTTCAAGTCTACTCCTCTGAATGGAGTTTCAGCTGAGTTTCTAAGTTTATGAATGGTTTTAAATTCGGACAATTTCTAATGTGCCTCTGCCATGATCCAGTCCATTCATTCATCAAGTGGGCCACACTTGCATGACAAAATAGAAAATTACAAAGAAAAATCACCAATGTCCTTTATGCAACATACGCGTGTGGCCCTCTTAATGATTGACCAGACTACACGTATGATCATGGACACTTTGAACACAATCTAGTAGATGGTCAAGATCTCATCACACACGTATGAGCAGCTGCTCACTCATCAGTCACTCTCGTGAGTCAGCTTTGGCACTCCGCATTTGGATCCATGCGTAGATGTGACACGTAAAGGATGCCTCATAACCATTAGATGATTTGGATTTTGGTCAGCTTCTGATAAATTCTCTCCCTTTTCTCTATTTTCAACTATGGTGGGCGGCATGGCCAGCCGAGGACATGAACAATATACTCGGGATTCATTTTGTAAAAGCAGGGCCCATGTTTTAATGATCTGGGCCATTGATCTGATGGGTCCTACCGTGGTCTGACTATGCCAAAAAAAAAAAAAACCTAGATAAGGCAATAAAATCCTTTCAACTCCAAATAGACCCAATATAGTTGATGGTGAATTCCAGTACAGGAGATGTTGGGCCGAGGTCCATCATGCTGGGTCAAGACAGAACAGTGGTCTAGATTACTGGACCGTGGTCTAGATTACTGGACCGTGGACCACACTTGTATTGAACTAAGAAGAGTAAACGGTCCACATCTTCGACTCGAGTACCCTATGCCGTCCGCCGAGTTATTTGATACTCTATCTGCATATAGTGCTTGATACGCAGGCACTTAGATATGTGCTTAACTGTGGATACTTTTTATGCCCATCTTCTTTTAATTATCCAATCAGCGTATATTTAATTGACAGTTAAAATAGTAAATTAAATAGTCAATGGCCCAAGATTCAACTAACAAATGTCTATTAATCAAAGTTTGCAATCTTTCAATCAATCTGCTTCCTGAAGGATGACCTGTGGATGGTGAGCTCTAAAATTTGGGCAGTTTTAGATTGAGTTTAACAAAAGTTACATGAATAATTTCTGGGTGTCTGCGTATCAACCATCATACTCTACCAGAGTATCAAACAACTCCACAAAAGCCAACCCAAGCCTGGGCCCGGTTGTCGGTTTCTTGTTAGGTTAAGGCCTACGTTTGGGGTTTTGGGCTCCACCTGTCCAATGTTTTAAGTGAAAAATAAGCAAGCTAATCCTAAGTTCACACTAGCCCAGTCCTTCGACAGACCCACTTACGGTGATCTACGGTCAGATTTGGATCATATACAGGCGTTTGATTGGTTTGGATCCACTTGATCAATCGGGCTCAGCCTAATTGGGCTATCCAAAACCAACCTGTGGAGTTCAAAACATTGAGCCACATGACATGGTTCCACTTCCAGGTCGAACCAACAGTCGGTAAGGAAAGTGGTCCAAACCCAACGCAAATTTCAGGCCTAGGCCCATGTGTATGACCATGCATCCATGTGGCATACGTGGCACATTTTGATTGGACTATTTTCAAATAAACAAAAATTTCCCTACATTACCGGATGATTAGAATCGTTGGATCCATGTAACTTTTGTGTGGTAGCCCATAAAGGTATACAAGGCCTAACAGACAGTCCAGATTGATTAATTGGAAGTACCAAGTGTCCCAATGCAACTAGGAAATACATAGGGGGCTAGAAAAGTGCAGGAAAACAAAATCCCACTCAATTTGGTTTTTGGGTTCCACTCAACTTACAGAACCAATTCAGATTTGATTTGGTGGGACATCCAAACACACTTTAAAGTGACATATATACATTTAAAAAAAAAAGAAAAAAAAAAGAAGCTAATTACGTAAGTGTTATTAATTAAGGATAAGCACGAATATTTAGGTATGCCGAGGGTCCTTCAGTAAAATCCATGCTTTCACAAAGAAAGTACAGGAAAGGTGCACACATTAAGGGTATGATGGGGCCCATTTGGCTGAACAAGAAGAAAGGTAAGAGATGTAATCCCCAATAAAGTAAGGAAGCTGAGTGGTCGACCTAAAGGTACAAAGGTGCCCCTATCATCCTTACTTTGGTGGGTCCCTTGTATACTTGGACCAATCGACGGTCGATCAGGTTGATTTTTACTCAAGCGCGTTTGCTCTCACCGTTCAGCTTTCGTCTTCTCCACGTGATATATGTGGGGAATTTTCCCTTGGGGTCCACTTATATCAGTACTTGATAAAGGAATTAAAAAAAAAAAAAAAAAGGAAAGAAAGAAACATGCACTATGGGCCATTGATCACGTATCAATACTCATTATTGGATCAGTGGCCATGAGGAATAAATAATTATAATTATTAGAGTTATAAATACAAAAAAATAAAACCGATTAGAAGCTTGATTGGCAAGTGACTATGGATTGCTTAAATATAATTATGATATTTTTAAGCTAATTACTCACAATCCGTGGACAATTAGAAATCATGTGGAGGTGCTTTTTGAGGGAGAAAATATTAACAAAAAAAAAGAAAAAGAAAAAAAAAGCTTTCATTTAAATATTTTTTTTCCCCTTTAAAAGTAGTGAAAGTTGAGACTCGTGAGGACCACGTGGTATGCATATAACATCAAAGCCATCCAATATATATATCCCACCATGGTGATTATAGAAACAAAAAATCAAGCTCAAATCATCAGATGGGCTATACTTAGAAGTTGGATGTTTTAATTGTGGTGTATATTATTTTTATGGAATGATGCATCATGTTTTTGTTTTTTTATGTATTGATGTACCATGTTTTTGGTTTGCCTAATTATTATGACGGTGTGCATATTGGACAGGTGGGATGTCAGATACATGCGGCATGTGGGCTCCATAATTCTAAATTGTCCACTTTGTAAAGAGAGAGTACCGAAGGATGTAATTTCTCTTCTTAAGTTCATATAATTAATACTAATAAGTTCATATAATTATTACTAACAAACAAAAGCTAATGTGGAATATGGGTAGGGGATACGAAAATTTGATTACTAATCAAATAGGCTATATGAATTCTCCATTTAGTGGGTTTTTATTTTCTCTCTCCCTCTAATATGGTATGTATTTTCAAAGATAAGCATGCTGGGAAAGCAGCCCAGTCAAAGTTGAGAATCTAATTACAAAATTACATTTTAGTAGTGATTCTAAATTTTCACATTGATCTAAAATTTTGGTGAGCTACCGCAGAGAAAAATGCAAATCAAGGGAGGAAACTGTTTTAATTTTTCATGATCCACCGAAGTTTTGGACCAAAGTAAAAATTGAGCCCATAAGGTTTCATGAGGTGGTGTTTCAAGTGGGCTGTTCAGATTTTGGAGTAATATCACATCTGTATGAAGAGTTCTCAAAAACAGTTCACATCAGTTATGTGTGAACTGGGGCGTAGGCTGGGACGCGGATTGCATCCTACCCCTCTGTCTGGGTAGGGTTTCATGGGGCCTATCATGATGTAAGTATTTTATCCACGTCGTTCATCGTTTTCATTTTAAGGTATGAACCTAAAAATGAGACAAGTATAGAGCTTAAGTCGACCATAAAGGGAGGATTGAATGTCCACCATCAAAAACTTCTTGGGAGTTGGAGAAGTTTCCAATCGATCCGATATTTGTTTTTCACTTCATCCACATCTAAATGACCTTATGAATAGGTTGGATGGTAAATAAATAAATAAATAAATAAATAAATAAACATCACGGTGGCCGTTAGAAAGGTTTCAACAGTGGGTGTCATTATCACTACAGCTTCCTTTGGTGTGGTCCACTGGAGCTGCGGACCTGCTTCATTTATAGAATAGTACGTTAGAATGATCTGAGAAAACGCAATCCGTGTCCGCGTAGTACATATATAAACCTTTTCAGATAGAATAACTGGTCCAACTTTATTGAAAATATTTTAAAAGTTATTTATTCGAGAGACTCACACTCGACATCAACTCCAAAGTATCCTGGGCAGAGACGTGTGTGACATTGGCAGTGGGTAAATGTTAAATTTGCATAGTTAGCCTATCATGTTTATAAAAGTACATTGATATGAAAAGTAGATCAGTCCATTTGATGTTCAGATGATCCGGACCTAAATACAGTGGCCGTTTCACTCTTCCTTTGGATATTGTTCATTTCCTTCTAATTTAACAGCAACCACACCGACAGAAAAAGTAGCTGCATTTTCGTACGTTGATTTTACCAAGTGGGCCCCACTATAATGTATGTGTTATATTCAAAGTGTTCATTCATTTGTAGAGCTCATTTTAGGGCATGAAGCAAAAAATGAGGCTAATCCAAAACTCAAGTGGGCCACACTAACAAAGGTAGTGTTGATTGAAAGCCTACAATTGAAATCTTCTTGTCTTTGATCAACCTGATATTTGTTTTTCGCTTAATCAAGGTCTGTGTAACCTTCTGGATTATAAATGAATATCATGGTGGGCCCTACAAAGGTTTCAGTTACGGTCATCATTATCCTCCTGTTTTATGTGGTATGGTTCACTTGGGCTCTCGATTTGTCAAATTTTTTGGACTGCCCTAAAATAATCTCGTCAAATGGATAAATAATTTGGATTTAACACACATCTTCATGGGCCTACATAACTTGATGACGTTAACACACCACCGAAGATGGGTGTGGATTGGGTACTACGCACCGAGACCTAACTGAAGGACCACGGTCTATCAGAACTTTGTGGGCCCACTTTGATGTATACTTTTATCCATACTGTCCATCCATTTTTAAAAATCATTTTATGACATGATCTAAAAAATGAAGCAGATTGAATTATTCAATGGACTATGCTACAGGAACAGTGGGGATTGAATGCCTACAACTAAAAACCTTTTAAAGGCCGCGGAAGTTTTGGACCAAGCTTATATTTATGTTTTCCTTCCATTATGAACAGAGTTGATGTTAAAAAAAAAAAAACAAAAAAAAAAAACATCACGGTGGCCCTAGGAAGTTTTCAACGGTGGGGGTCATTGTCAACACTACTTCCTATAGTGTAGTCCACTCCAACGTTCCATCTACCTCTTTTTTGGGTAGAGCTGTACATCATGATCTGAACCAAGTCAAACTTGGCCCAACTCGAGTTTGAACTTGGCTCGGCTCAGTCTTTGAATTCAACTGGTCAACTCAACTTAGCTCAGATAGAGGTGTACACGAACGGAGCTAGCTCGGTTAGCTCGCTCTACTCGACTCGAAAAAGCTCGATTCGAAGCTGAATTCAGGCCTAGTCGAGCTGATTTTTTGAGCTCGAAAATGAGTTTGTGTTGGCCCTAGATTGAATCGACTTGGATTGAACCCAGCTTGAATCAAACTTGGACCAAACCAATTCAGTGACTCGGTTACTTTGACGTTGATGTTGCTCACCAAGTGTTTGATGAAATGACTCAAAGAAGTGTGGTTGGTGGTAAGGAAGGTATGTATATGAAACCAACACTTTTTTTTTCTTGATTTTTATGTTGCCTAAAAGGTGTTTGATAAAATACTTGTAAAACCATTGTTGTTGTATCAAATACAGTGAGATTTTGAAGGTGTAGTTCGGATATTTGTAAAAATGCTACAATGGCGAACTCGGCTCGATCTTGGATCAAACTGGCCCAAGCTGCTGGACCGAGCCGAGCCGAGTTCGAGCTGAGGTCAGCTAGTGGCCGAGTCGAGTCGAGTCAAGCTGAGGCCAACTCAACTCGATGTACACCCTTAAGCTCGGTCAGTATCTCAAGCTAATTTGAGCCTCGAGTTGATATCAATTTTTGAGCTGAGTATGAGTTTGAGGTCAAGCCTATAAGTTGAGTTTGAATTTAAGTTTTAAGGTTTTTAATATTTATAATATATAATACATATTATAATATATAATTTATTTAAATTATATATTTATATTAAGTGAACTCGATACTAATTGATTCAATTCAAACCAACTTAAGTTTCGAGCCGAGCAGAGTCAAGCCCAGCCCAGTCTAGCTCAAACTCAACTTAAAATTTTTTCGAGCTCAAAAAATACGCTGGACTCGGCTTGAACCCAACTAACCTAGTGAGCTCGAGCCAAGTTGAGTTGAGCTTTTTCGAGTCAAGTCGCATGAGTTAACCGAGCTAACTCAGTTTGTCTATATCTCTAATTATAAGTAACTTTTTTTAAAACTTAAAAGGTACTTAATCACTTATGTTAATAATTAAAAATCAAGATTAGATACTTGAGACATAAGTAGCTTATCTTAAATAGCTTACCATCCAAACACTCCCTTAGTCTAATCAATTTATCTAGATTGTTCATTAGAACCAACGTACATTTGATGGTTTACCAAGAAAAAGCTATACTAGCCATTTGATCAATGGCCTTAAATAAAGAAAGCCAAAATCATTTTCACAAGATAAGTCTAGGCAACAATTTAATCCATCCATTCATTATGGATTATTATAGATTACTTAAATTTCTAAAGAATCAGTTCCATTAGGCAACAATAACCATCCCATCCATAGCTTGGAAAATGAATGTCTATAGAAAACAAGACCAAATCAAAGATGGATTAGATCACCTAATCATGTTTTGCACGGTATGAAATGTATTCTAAACTTATTGGACAGTTCAAATCAATCAATTGGACTATCCAAGCGAATATAGGCAACTAGGAGCACTATATCTTATGGTGCTCTTGGGAGCACCGGAACATTTCTCTAATTTAAATAAGTACTACAGAAATAGTCTTATATGGTGCAGTGGCATAGACCCGATTTTTTAAAACTCATACTAGGCCTGCGGGCCCGGCCCATTCACAGCCCTAAGGTTGTGTGGTAGGATGTGACGAAGAATGAACGGTCTTGATCACCCAAGCATTGCCTAACTGTATGAAATGCGGGCATCAGGATACCATCCACGTATCGGGCCCATGGTGGTTTAAGCCATTGATCTTATCTGCTCCAAAATGAATGGACCATTACAGATTCGAAAGTGACAACGCTGAGAAAGCTAACACAACAGTGATCTACGGTCAAACCTGAAAAAACCAGATTTTTGATGGTTAGAATCACCAATCCATGACGAATGGCCCATACGCTGTGGGGTTCCCCATATTAGCCGAACCATAGGCCCCACTTGTAGAAGTTTAAAACCCATGGAGAGTGTGCATATCCTCGACCCGAGGTCTCCTGGAACATTAGCTAGAGCGGAAGAAACTTCCACGAAAAAGACATGGTTATAAAATCCGTCGTGGCTCGATATCGACATCCATTAGAATAAATATGTATCACGGTATTGGAAATCAAATAAGATAATATTAATCGACAGTAGAAAGTGGGTCTAAATATCAATTCCTCTTTATCTGTGTCTAATTAGAAAATGATTGAAGACTGGGACCCACATCTTTATCATGGGATAAGTTCAACCCTCATAGACTCTCTCTCTCTCTCTTCATCATAACCAACCTATTACTACACCAACCGCACTCTCTCTCCGTCTATGACGGCCTATGACATGCCTGTTTGGGAGCGTGGATTTGGAACCCCTTGGATTCAGAACCCTAAGACTAGAAACCCGCTGAATTTGCGATCCTATGTGTGTTTGGCCCCCGGGAGTGTGAATCAACTTTAATCTAAAAGTACCTATCCATGATATATTTACAAGAGTTTGAATTTAATTACTAAATCAACTTTAATATCTTTAATTAGCAAGATATGTAATTTTTGACATAATGGTTGTGATAAGCCCACTGAAATACATGCTTTGCCCGAAAATGATAAAATTCCAAGTCTCGAATGGGCCACAACTACAAGATCATGTCCGAGTGACTAACCAATGATTTTTTTTATCATTGATTTAAATGGACAATGTTTGGATGATGCTGGACAATGTTTGGACGGTACTGATTTAAATGGACAATGTTTGGATGATGCTAATCATCATTAGTGGGCCATGTGCTCAATAGAATGATAGTGTATAGTAACACACATGTTACACCTGCAACTATTGAAATGATTTTAGGTGTAATCCAAGCTCTCACCATGGATTGCAAATCCTTTGAGGGGATTGAAAACCCCCCTGGATTTAAAACCCTCAATTACTTTATGCTACCAAATAACCAGGGGATAAATACTCTTAAATCCCCTCCAATCTAGGGTACCAAACGACTCCAAGTATTCTATCTGTGGCACATGGCCATTACATATCTTCAAGCGCCTTACATGTGTTACATGTGATATTATTTGAAAAAAAATCCAATTACATACAAAATAATTAAGTATACTTTTATCATACTAAGCAAATTGTATTGGGCTCACCCTGAATGTAAGTGGCTTATCCATGCCATCTATCCCTTTTTCCATCTCATCATTTTAGGGGTTGAATGGCAAAATTGAAGCATATCTAAAGCTCAAGTAGACCACACCACATGAAACCGTGGAGACAATAATTTCCACTGTCAAAACCTTCCTATGACCTACAATGCTGTTTATTTGTAATCCAACCTGTTCATAAAATTACACAGGCATGGATGAAAGTAAAACACAAATATCTGCTTGATCTAAAACTCCTGTAGCCTCCAAAAATTCTTCAACGATGTATGTTAAATGCACACTTTTCCCTATAGTGTGGTCCATTGGAACTTGGGATATGCTTCATTTTTGGATTCAAGCCCTAACATTGTCTAGTAAAATGGACTGAATGGGTAGATAAAATCCATAAATCATGGTGGGCCCCATAGAGTTTACTCAGTACACTTGGTGTACAGATTTACTCAGTAGGCAATCCGCTTCCCCATGTAAAGTATACTTGCATGGGAGCCACCAATCCCTAACTTCTCACTCAACCTTGCGGATCTCGTGGAGGGAGTAACTCTAAACAGCCCATGACTAGGACCATTCATTAGTTGGGTCCCACAATGGTTGGACCTACCTAAAAGTAGGAGTACTTCTCGACTTTTTAACTGTGGGGACCTACAGTGGGTAAAGCGATCCAGCTGGAGGACTTTTGACTTTTGATGATTGCAAGTGGGTAGTTAGGAAAAGGGTCCATGGTGGGCAAACTTCAACCAATCAGTGGCTAGGATCACCCAAACTGGTAGACATTTTGGGAAATGGCCAACCTAATGTGGATATAATTTCGTACATGCATGACGCGTTTACAGAGTGAATGGTACTACATGGCTAAGATGGTAGCATTTATTACCGGATCCTTTTACATTACTAAATTGGGTGAAAATTTTAAGGGACCCATCAAATGAACAGACTATATGGCCCACCAAATAACCATATTTCTGGAATAAGCTACTTAAAATCAGCTAACTCTGTGATGGAAAGGAAAAGCAATCCCAATATTCCCGGGCACTAATAACAATAGAAGATTCAACTCTACTGATGTTATTTAAGGTTATAGGACTAAATTAAACCATCTCAATGCAATTGACGAGAAGAAATACATTCCTAAAAAATTACTATTCCCATGTTGTGCTGTGAGAGATGCAACGTCTCCCTCTCTCTCTTTTATCACTTGAAGGGCATTTTTGAGGTAGTTATTTGTTATAGTGATCAAATTTTAGAGTTAGTTGGATTTGTGAATGCAGATTATCTATGAGATCATGATAAAAAAGAGATATACCATAAATTATGTTTTTTCTTCGGCCGACGGTATGGTTGGTTAGTTGTTGAGACTATAGTCAATGATGCTCTTGTCTACTACAAAAGCAGAATACATGCCAGATATATAAGCATATAAGGAAATTATTTGCTTGAAAAGTTGCTAGAATTAAAATTGATAGTGGTGGTAATTCATTATAATAACTGGATCACGTTACACTTGGTTAAAAATTTAATATTTTATACTTGGACCAAGCACATCAATGTTTAATATCACTTTGTTCGTGATACGTTGGAAAATGATCACACCTTATTGCAGAATATTTACACCGACGACAATGTAGCAAACATGCCGACGAAGCATATTGTAAGGTAGAAGTTTTACCTAGTTATTCGGAGTTTCTATGATGAATCTTATTTTACTACTTGTTCTTATCTAAGGCCCTATCCTTAGGAAGTGAAATAAGAATTTTAATGGTTGATTGGCAAAAGTTCAGATAATATTGGCTCTCACCAATATAGAGGCGTGTAGTATTTCAGGGAATATATATATATATATATATATATATATATATATATATATATATATATATTAATTTTCATATTTAAGTCTATTAAGTTTTAAAAGTCCATTGGCTATGAAAAAGTAGAAAAGTCCATTTGATGTCTCGATGATCCTGACCTTTATATGCAGGCATTTTACTCTTTTTCTTTAGAAATTGCCCACTTTCTTTTATTTCTTTCTATCATATAAATAGTTTTAATTATTGAAACATGACCGTAAATCCAGCTGCTAACACACTTACCCAAAAAATAGCAAATTTTCAAATTTATTGTAGCAAACTTATTTAAATATAAATTTAGATATAATTTAAAGAGAGACGCTCTAGTCTTCCCAGAGCCCCATAAGTAATAGTGCTCCTAGCTTGTGTTGGGACATTCAGGGCATGTTTGGATGCCACCAAATAAGTTACCTTTTCTACTTATAGCCGTAGATAAGTAACTTATTTGAGATAAGTAAGTTTGGTTTAAGATCAACTATAAATAACTTTTCTTTTTTAAAAATTTATTTAAAGGTACTTGATCACTTTAACTCAATAAGTAGAAACCAAGAAAAGCTACTTAAGGCATAAGTTGCTTATCTTAATTAACTTACTATCCAAACGTGCCCTTAATGAAATTAACATATCTAGATTGTTCATTAGGTGTAATGTATATTTTATGGGCTAAAATGAAAAAATGTACTAATCTGCAAATATTAGCCATTTGATCAATGGCCTTAAATAAGAACAACCAAAATCATTTTCATAAAAATATGCCTAGGCAACAATTTGATGTATCTATTTGTTATGGATTATCATGCATGGTTTATATTTCTAAAGAATCACTTTTAGATAATAGTAATAACCATCCATCCATGGCTTGGGAAAAAAAAAAAAAGAAAGATTGCTATAGAAAATAAGACAAGATCAAGGATGAATTAGATCACCCGATGAGTGTGATTTTTGCTGATAGCCCATGATATATAATATAAATTTATTGGACAGTTCAGATCGATTAATTGAACTGTCCAAACAAACGGATGCAATTTGGAGCACTATATCTTATAGTGCTATGAGAGCACTAGAGAATTTCTCTAATTAAAAAATGCTAAGAAAATTTCAAAATAACTCCAAATCAAGTCTTATACGAAGGTGCAGTGGCATGGACCCCATTTTTTCAACTATCAGACTGGCCATCTGGGGCCTGCCCACTGGTATTACTCAGCAAGGCTGTGAAGAATCAACGGTCTTGATCACCGAAGCATAGGCCTGACTGTATGAAATGGGGGCATCCTGATACTATCCACGTATTGGGACCATGGTGGCCCATGCCATTGATCTTATCTACTCCATAGTGAATAATGGACCATGTCCCATAAATCTCCTAGACCGAACAATAATTCCAACCCATCCATTATTAGTTTCGAAAGTGACGTAGTTGAGAAAGGGAACACAACAGTGATATCCACGGCCAAACGTGTAAAAGCTAGATTTTTGACGGTTAGAATCACCAATCCCTGATGATTTAATTAAACGAATGGCCTATCCGCTGTGGGGTCCACCATATCAGCTGAACCATGGGCCCCACTTGTAGAAGCTTAAACTTGTGAAAACTGTGTATATCCTCCATCCAAGGTCTCCTGGAACATTAGATGGAGTGGAAGAAACTTCCATGAAAACGACATGGTTCTAAAATCCATGGTGGCTCGATATTGACATTTGCCGGCCTTGGTATGAAATGCTATTTATACACCCACTTTATTAATTGATACACTCTTTTTTCTACTTTGATAATACATTATAGTAAATATGTATCACTGTATTAGATATCAAATAAGAGAATATTAATTAATCTACCTTAGAGGGTGGGTGTAAATATCAATTCCCCCCTTTATCTGTATCTAATTAGAATGTGATTACAGAATGGGACCCGCATCTTTATCATGGGACAAGTTCACCCCTCATAGGCTGACTCTCTCTCTCTCTCTCTCTCTCTCTCTCTCTCTCTCTCCACCATGACTTATGACAAACACCATCTTCTCTCTCTCTCTTCGTCATGACCCATGGCACATACCATCAGTCTTGCGCACTAAAGGCCTGTTTGAGTACTAAGTTACTTTTTCTACTTAACAGCAGTTTTTTTTTTTTTTTTTTTTTTTTTTTTTTTTTTTACACACGCACACACCCCCCACACACATGCCGTGGGATTTGACCACTGATAAGTAACTTATTTGAGATAATTAAGTTTGGTTTTTGATCAATTATAAGTAGTCTTCTTTTTTTTTTTTTTAATTTACTTAATCACTTTTGTTTAAAAAGTAGAAATTAAGATAAGATATAAAACATAAATTACTTAAGGTAACTTATTATCCAAATGCTCCCTAAATGTCTTTGGTTTAATTCTTAAGTACTCTTTTTCTATATTTGTCATATATATATATATATATATATATATATATATATATATATATATGTATAAAGTTGTACACGTGATGCATGAGCGAAAAATGACTATGTACATTATCAAGCATATTACATGTCATGTGTCCACCTCACATCTCCAAGCACGTTATATGTAACAGATATGATATCATATGAGAATATCTAAATCACTACATGGGGAGTCACCAATCCCTAATTTATCTCTCAATAGTAATTACAAATGATTTGTCTTAAATTCTTGTCAAATACAATCCCTAATTTCTCTCTTAACAGGAATTCCCACATGTTACAAATGATTTGCCTGAAATTCTTCTCAAATACGATTTGGCCATAGGGTCTCTTAGATACGGGGAGATCCTGCGAACCTAAAAAACTTGGGGATGTCACATAGGGTGGAACTCTAAACAGCCCATGATGAGGACCATTCATTAGTTCGGTCCCACAATGGTTGGACCTACCCACAAGTAGCTCTTGACTTTTCAATTGATGGGACCTACTGTGGGTCAAGCGATAGAGCTGGAGGACTTTTGGCTTTTGACGATTGCAAGTGGGTGGTTAGTGTTGATGCAGAAATCTGGTTAGCCCTTCCTGGGCCAACAAACTTGCACAAAGGACAAATAAGGAAAACCCTGGCTCGTGCATGGGACTCACCGATGTCTGAGTCATGAAAGGAATCTAGATCTACTTGAATATTGAGGGTTTAGGACTGAAGATTGTACGTACCTTTCACCTTTGGGGGCTTTCTTATTTATAGGTGGGGAGCGGTGGTGTCGTAGAGGGCGTCTCTCCCTATTTTTGGCATGAACTGGTTATAGTAGTATTCAGACTCCTTGCATGATGGATCTTTCTAGAACCTTGGCTAGAATCTCGGGGTGATCAATGTAGGAGTCAGTTTCCGCGATCTTCGGCTAAGAACGCAGATAGACCTGATAAGGATCGGGTTGGATCCCACAAAGGGCGGGTTTAGCTAACCGGAGGCGACTTGACCTAGTCTTCCATCGAGGTTGGGCCGCATTCGCCAGAGGACAGGTCTGGGCGACCTGAGGTGAATAGCTAAGATCGCAGTTGGTCGATAAGTAGCTCGACTTGTTGCCGAGAGGTCAAGCTTGGCCTTTCTCCATACTAGGTTGGGGAGATGAGGGTTGGGCCGCAGGGTTACGCCTGCTACTGTCTGAAGTGCTAACCTGGCCTGTTAATAGTAAGTCGGTTTATTTCCCCATAACAGTAAGCCTCCCCTACTTACTAATTCATATAGTGGACTTGATAAGTATAAATTTAGCCAGGTTAGACAATCTTGAATTGACCTCGAAATCGAACCAAGCTATACCGTTGAGCAGGTCGAGAGGTCAAGGAGGACGGCCTACCCATTTGCCGCTATAGATGATAGAGGGTGGTGGATGCGGAGCTCGAGGTGAGAGTCTAATAATGACGGCATATCTTCGGATGATGGCGTCGCTTGGCCTTCTAATGTACGGTCAAGTGCCAGTCGTCCGTGGATCGGTACCCGAGGTCGCTATATGCCACGTGTCCTGCAGAGAGGGCATTCTCGTGCAACGTTACAGCTCCTCGTGCTCACGTATTGCTTGGGTGTCATTAATGCCCTGAGCTAGATATGTATAAGAGGGGGTGGGACACTCAGAGCTCCTCACTTCTCATCCTTTCTCTTTGCTCTTCACCAGACTAGGCGATTTTCGGTAAGTCGGAAATCCTCTCTATTTTCCTCTTTCCAATGGTTTTCCTTTCTTCGACTTGGTTTTTCCCTCCTTCTGGCTTGCCTTTTTCTTTTCTTGTTCAGCCAGGATGTTGGACTACTTTAGAGTTAGTGTTGGGTGCCTTCCACAACAAGTCATACTATTCCCCCAAAGATACTCGAGCGAATAAAGTCATCCCCTCTTCTTCGGACATGGAGGATGAAGAGGTCGGATTCCAGGGTTTGAGCGATGAGGGAGTTCGACCAGGACCAGGGGTTTCCGCTATCGAAGTTATAGAGGTCGGTACTTTTGGATCTTCTATGACAGAGGCCGACCTGGTTCGGGTGAGGGGGGATTACCAAATCCCCGAGTCGATGGTAATCTGAGCTCCAAAGTTAGGGGAGGTTCCAGGCCAGCCTCGCGTCGGCGAGCTGGCCGTTTACGTCGTAGCTCTGCAGTGCGGTCTCAACCTGCCCTTGTACCATACAATTCAGAGGGTCCTCGCGGCAGTGAGGTTGGCCCCGAGCTAACTGATCTTGAATGCTTGAAGGGTCTTAGTCGGGACTTGTGTTCTTTGGTAGCAGCTCGGCTTTCCTGAGTTGTTTGTAGCTGACTTTTGTATTTGTATAAGGTTAAGGTGAACCATGTGAACCTAGGGTGGTACTATTTTTCCGCTTGAGCCAATCAAGGTAAAGTGTTCATCGCTTGCAACCCTTTGTCTAACTAGAGGTAACATGACAATTGGTTCTTTGTGTCCAGGGAGAGGGTAGACCCAGCGATCGGAGTTCCCGCTAATTTCATGACTCCAGGTCGGGAATTGTCAAGTTATAGTTAAGTAGAGTTTGGATTTGTTGTTGATCTTTTCCCTTTGTGCAATGGGCTCTTCTCGTTTTCAACCCGAGCTCTCCTCTTCTCAACTTCAGCGCATCACCCGTGCACGGCCGGTGAAGGCTTCTGATCGGAGTTAGAAGGTGCTGATCACTCATCTGACTTTGTTTCAGGCCGGGATTACCCAAGTCACTCCCAGGCCACAAGGCATGTAGTTATGCTTTTTTTAGTGCTGTGCTCTGGTTTATCTGTTTGCTAACCCTTTTATCTTTGTAGGCATGTCGACTAACCCTCACCCTTCCAAGAAGATGAAGCTTCTTCCTCCTGCCAAGGTAGATCGACTCATGAAGAGGATGAAGGAGGGCATAGTCCCTCGTAGGACTAAGGGGCCAGCCCCAGCCGCAGTTTAGCCTCCGCCTAGGATCCCTCTACTAGTTGATCGGCCGAGCAGGAAGTTGTTTCTGCTACTGTTGCTGCTCCAAAACTGGAGTGCATGCTGGTGGAGGAAGCCCCTACTCAGCGGCCTGGGGGGCGATCCAGGTTGCCCTCGAGGAGCTTGCTCACTTTGCTTTGGAAGCTGGAGCTCCGGTCCGCGGGGGCGGAGGAGGGAGCCCAGTTTGGTTTTCTTGCCCATGAGGCAAAGGGCTGTTGCTTAACCTCTAAGTTGAGTCCTTTGGCGAAGCTTGCCAGGTGGGCTTCTCACCATGTAAATGAGTAAGAGATCCTCACCGCGTCTACCCTTCACCCAATGGACATTCTGCAGGAGGCGACCGTCTCCCTCCTGAAGGTATATCTCGGAACCATTCACTAAGATCTAATCGCGTAATCTTTTCCGTTTTTTTACTTCATTTTCATTTTTAGATTACTCCCACACTCTTAAGGGCTCGACTGATCTTCAAAGAGGTCAGCTTTGATTATGAGAAGCCAGAGGCTAATCTTTGGGTGAAGACCGCCAAGCTCCAGAGAGTGGCATGCGATAGGGATGTTACCATGGCCCAAGCGGAGGTCCTGTAGGGGTCTTTGCACGTGCTTGGGGAGGACCGGAGGGTTTTAAGGACTCAGCTTGATGACACCCTCTTGGAAAGTGCCTCGAGGCAGTCTGCTCTAGAGCACCTAAAGGCCGAGAAGCTGCAGTCGGATGTGGCCCTGGAGGCTAAGAGACTGAGGTCAGAGGTGGCTTTGGAGGCTCGGAAGAAGTTGGAGGTTACTCTAGCGGAGGTGGTCTCCAAGTCGGTGGAGGCCTCAACTCAATTGGCCGAGGTCGAAGCCTTTATCTCCGGTATCAGGTCAGAGGCGGTGAAAGCCTTCAAGGCTTCTGAAGATCGCACCGGTGAGCTCGAAGACTATTTTAGTCTGGGCTTCACTCGGTGTGAGGAGTTGGTCAGGCTAAGGTATCCAGGCATAGATCTGGACGGCTTGACTGAGGCTGCTCATGTGGCCCCGCTCCTACCGAAGTCTCTAGTCCTATTGAAGTTCCTGCCTCTACGAAGCCCAGGACTGAGGATGCTCCTTGAGCATCATTTTGTAATTTTGTACATGCATGACACATTTACAGAGTGATATGGAATTTCATTGGAATTAACATCATTATTGCACAATGATGGTATGTATGCAAATACATGATATTTTGACCATCCAATCTCATGTTCAGGATCAAATTTTCTTTTTAGGAAAAACACTATTAAGTGAAATCTACATTTGGTGGACCATAGACTTGTAATCAAAAGATGAAGACGCATATGGATGGATGGTGTAGATTTTAAAAAATAAAAATAAAATAAATATATGCATTACCAGCAGGGCTTGCAGATATAGTGAATTTTGAAATCCCCAATAAATCCTATAGTGTCTAATATTAAGACTAGATGATATAATACATGAATTAATCCAATCCTTTTCATCATTTTCTAAACACTAGATGAAATTTGCATGAAACCAAATGCAATTCCATACTTCCTAATCTTACATTTCTAATAGGTGCATTTAATGACTTTGGTCTACACATAGAGGATCCAGAACCTGGCCACTTAACGCATGAGTTAGGCTTGGGTCAAGCATAGAAATCACGAAAGACTCTTCACACAAGTAATTTGATATTGGTTGTGAGCTTTGATGGTAGAGAATGAGATGGCCGGTGGTCCAAATTCAATGGAAATAATCAAATGATTAGATAGTTCAATTAGTGTATTGTTATATTTCCATTAACAATAGGGCCACGGTGTACACAGTACAAATTGCCATGACCAGTAAATGGAGAATTATGTTTTACAAAAAAGTTAGTAGACCATTGCTGCAGTCGAGCATTTAATAATAAAAATTTAAATAAATAAATAACAGAGTGAGAGAGAAACCCACATGCCTAATTAATTAGTTTTTATATGATATAAGTTATATATATTTTAGTATGATCCAAATTAAACTCGTTTAAAATCAGTAGGGTGAGTCTGGCTAATTTTGTAAGGACCTAAACCTGACCTATGTACTAATTCCGGTTCAACTTTCAAACCAATACCCGCCACATCGGTCTAAATTTTGGATCCATGACCTACCAATTGACCCGGTCCAATAATTCATTTGGTCAGCCGAACCCCTTTACACCCTTACGCAAGAATATAGGGCACATGCCTACAACTAATAAAGAAAAAATGTTCAGTCCTGACATAGGCAGAAGTATGATGTGGTGGGATTTGATGGATAAAAAGCAGTTGTCAGGTAATGCGTGGTTGACTCTATCTTTAGCCACAGCCTGCTCATCAATCAAATCCTGCCACCTCATTGCCTAAGCAGAATAGGGGAAGGTAGTATTCAATGTGTGTGCCCTTGGCATAAAAAAACATAAAAAAAAATAAAAAAATTAACATATGGTTTAGACCATAACACTTAGGTGGCGCCTGAATTGCTTTCATACTCATGAGACATGTCAGATGAGTCGATTGGATGGATTACTGACACCAAGGTGGGCCTTATAAAACTAATGGTGAGCATGCTCATCGCACTGTTTCCTACCACGAGGTGAATATAGCCTGCAGCGTGCGTGATGAACTGGGTGGAACTCATGAAAATTCCACGGACATGAAATAGAATCAACGGTCTTGATCACAAAAGCATTTTTGGCCGTATAGAATGAGCAAACCATGATACCATCCACGTGTAATGCACTAATGCTCCGTGATTTAGCATCCACTTCCAGCAGCAGGAATCCCACGGATGTGATGGGGAAAATGTTCGTTGTATCTTTGCTTAGGTACCTGCGGGCCACTGAGGGCCACTTTCTCTAGCGTGGAGGTGCAATTAAACGTGCTTGAAATCCACACCGTCCAACTGCTAAACCTCTTATTTGCGCCAGATCTCAAACGTAGGCTGACTTAACGCTAAGAAGAGTCATCCCATTCATGTGGTGGCTGAGGCCGGGATGAACGTGATGAGGTCAAGCATCGTCTCCTTCAAGATGATAACTGTTCCGAATCCGTGGAACTTCTTTAGACTCCTCACAGACGCTTCTCGAATCTACAAGAAAAAAAGTGAGTAAGATAGAAAATAAATTCTATAAAATTCGAAATTGACTGATTGATCAAATAAACGAGCTCACAATCCTTTAAATAAGAATACCAAGCAATGAGAGAAATCAAAAGCAAACTATAACTAAAACTCCTAAAAATTCATAACTTGCTATAAATAGTAAATTTATTTTTTATAGTAAGTTTCCTATGTGACTTGACCATATTATTCTCCTAATAATTATAAGCACTTTTCATGTTGGACACAACTCTTAAAGCCCAATGGATGAAGAGTTATAATCAAACTAAAACTTACTATTTATCGTAAAAACGGAATTAAATATGGAATTCGACCGTCGATATAATGGAATTTCACAAATCCTGCGTGTGGGCAACCCGGCTTTTGCCATGTTGGTTGGCTAAAGTAGCTCGTTCTAACCCAAAATCATATATTTTATGCCTGATAACTCATTCTGGATTGTGAGATACGCCCGATTTAAGGTCCGATGGTCCGGATCACTTCCGTCGTTGGCCAAGCCCTTTCTGATCCATCTTAGCCATGAAACTGTCCGCGACTCGCTCTACATCAATCCCCTCTACTTCAAAAGAACTCGTCCTCGAGTTCTTGTCCTGGTCTGGTTCATAATACTTGGTCAGGTCCGTGACGTTGAAAGTCCGTGAGATCGCCATGTCATTTAGAAGATCAACAACATAAGCGTTGTCATTGATCTTTCGGATGATTGGAACGGATCCAATTTTCTTATTCAACTTATTGTACATTCCGGTCAAAAATCTCTCTTTGCGCAGATGGACCATAACGCGGTCGCCCACCTCGAACACTTTTTGTCATCAATGCTTATCTGTTTGTTCCTTATGCTTCTCGTTCAAGGCATGTAATTTGGTCTGTACTTCCACATGGATGCCCATGATTTTGTCTATCATATGTTCTGTTGCAATGCTCATACCTAGGAGCTTAGGCAGAAAGACCAAGTCAAGTATGTGGCGAGGCACTCATCTGTAGATAATCTGTAACGATGATTTTCCTGTCGTGCGGTTTACCATATTGTTGAATGCAAACTTTGCTTGAGATAAGACCAAATCCCACTGCTTTAGTTTTTCTCCTGAAATACAGTGAAAGAGGTTTCCCAATGTGCGATTTACAATCTCCGTCTGCCCATTAGTCTGTAGATGGTAAGCGTTGTTAAATTAAATTCGTTTATGAACGAGTTCACAAAGTCCACCAAAAGTAGTTAATGAACTTCGTGCCATGATGAGAAGTAATGGTCTTGGGGACCCCATGTAGCCGTACGACCTCCCTAAAGAATAGATTCGTCACGTATGTTACATCGAAGGTCTTCTTGTATGGAATAAAGTGCTCCATCTTAAATAAACGATCTACCACCACGAACACTAAATCTATGCCGCATTGTGTTTGTGGGAGACCAAGTACAAAGTCCATAAATAAATCCTCTCAAGGACCGTCAGGCACAGGTAACGGGGAGTAAAAGCCCATATTCTAAGATTATCCATTGGAAGTATGACAAACATAACAACATTGTACGGCTTTTCCCACATCACGTACCAATTGCGGCCAGTAATACCGCTCTTCTATAAGAGCTCACGTCTTGTCTCACCCAAGGTGTCCTTCGAGGCCACCTCCATGTAGTTCTTGAATAATATACTCTCAACAAACTTTGGGGGATGCACAATCAATTCCCTTTGAAGAGAAAACCGTCCTGTATATGAAGGTCAGTGGGGTGACCTTCTTAACTGTCACGCCCCAAACTCGGAAACCGGGCTCACAAAATTCCCGATCGCCGAATCCGGCGCCGACACCCTCCGTAAAACCCCATTCTCGGCTCCCAGCGCCCATTCTCCAGGTTTCGATCCTGGGATGCTACGAGGAGGATTTTCAACATCAGTTTGATTCATAATAAGCATAACCAAAGGCATAACCCACAAACAACAACCAAAAACTCCATCACATTTCCACTATGATAAAAAACTTTACAAGTACAATGAGCATAAAGGGAAATACAATGATGATAGACCAAAAACTCAAAAAAGATCTGCTACGTGCTTAAGCCTTAGCGCTGCTGCGATCCAACGTCACCTGCACGCAACGGTCGTGCATAAGCTTATAGAAAGCTTAGAAGGTGGTGAAAGTGTATGCTCAAGGTGGTAATGCAGTTATGCAATATCAGGGTAATGCGAAATGTGCTGATGAATGCCAAGAATACCATTAGCCGTACCAAGGCCATGCGGTGCAAAGAATGATGTCGGTCATACCAAGGTCATGCAATGCGAAATGCAACTCAAGCATACAAACCCTCATCTACGTTCACATGTCAATACGGCTCAAATCTGGAATATCACCGGGGTCTAGTACACTCCAAGCTAGATTGCCGCCCCATCGCGCGCAATAAGGTGAGTGAAAAAGACCTCACTATCCGCCTGCCAATATCGGGCTTGGCTTGTCAATAGCGGACCCATTCCTCGAGCTGGTTAGACTCAGCCTAGCATTGTCCCCTACTCTCAGGTGGGTAAGGCCGCACCCCCTTCCAACCGACCACGACATAGTGGAAAGCGCAACCGTCTGGTAATCGGCACTCAGTGCTCATGCACCCACTCGGTCTAGACGTTGGAGCAACCTCTTGGTACCATAAGGGTTTAGGAACTTTCACCTAGGGATATCTATAGCACCCCATGTAGAACAGTATTTTCGGTATCCAATCCTACCAACCATGATACGTCTGTGGAGGCTACGGCCCTGATGTCGCTAGGGCGTACAGTAATCATATCACACAATGCGAATGCATGAATCACACTATCCAGTCATACAGCAAACCTGCGCATATCGTGCGCTCATGTAAGGCAACACTCCCTGTATGAGAGCCCTTAAACAATCTGCCCAAAGGCATATGCTATGATCAGTCATTTCTCATATCAAGCAAACGTATGATGCATATGATCATGAATCATGGAACTAAACATGTTATATGAGATGGATGATGTTCATAACGAAGATGGGCCTAGACGGCCTACACATTACACGTATGGGCCCTAGGGGAAGTCATAATGTGGACATTTAACCAACACTATACTTGCAATGGGGATGTCAAACCGCCATTGCTCCCAAGGTATAGCCCGTCGTAAACATCATTACAAAAATCATGTTGGGATTGCACATTGCAATGGACCTTAGGTATATCCCATTGGGCCTTCAATACATCAAATGGGTCGTATCATATGGGCCCCATATTCATCAAGTGAGCCACATCAATGGGCCGCACCAATGGGCCTTATGTGCATTGCAATGACCCATAACCCGTGGGCCTTAGAATGCATCAAATGGGCCTAATCTTATAGGCCTTATGTGTATCAAATGGGCCACACCAATTGGGCCTTATATATACATCAAATGGGCTTCAACCCATAGGCCCCAATACATCTTAATGGGCCTTAACTCATGGGCTCCTAATACATCAAATGGGCCTCGACCCATGGGCCACAAGTAAACTGAGATGGGCCTCCCACCACCAGTATATATATTATATATAATATAATATAATATATATAGTACATTCAATATTACATATAATATAATATTATATATATATATACACACACACACGACCACATACACAGGCGCACACACACACATTACAGTGGGCTACACCGTCCGTCCGGACAGTGGGAGTAAGGTACATATATCACTGTGGGCTCCACGTGGGGCCCACCATGCGTTTGCTTTCCATCCAACCTGTTGAGAAGGTCACGCAGACCTGGATTGAAGTGGAAAAACAAATTTCATATTGATCCAAAACTTCTGTGGGCCCAAAAGGGGTTTCAATGGTAGAGTTTAATTCACACTGTTTCCTATAATGTGGGCCACCTGAGTCTTGGATGGACCCGAATTTTTTAGGGTGGTCCACTGCCCTGAGGGTCCACCATATGAATAGATTGGATGACAAATAAACATCAAGGTGGGGCCCACGGCTGGAGCCATGGGATCCTGTTCGCCCGCCCGTCCTGGCGCTGGTGCGCAGGCAGCACCTGCTGCCTTTTTGACACAGCAGCAGCAGTTGCTGTGATGAATTTTATTCTTTTTTTTATTTCTGTTTTTTCTGGGTTTTCACAGGTGGGGTCCACATCTAGACAATCCACTCCGTCCAATGGCCCTCCATGGCTCCAGACAAGCAAAACAAGCCCAATATTGAGCATATTTCGTCGTATAAAAGCATTAGGGAAGGTTTCAATGGTGAAAATCATCATTTGCTATGGTATGGCCCGCCAAGACCTCGGGTTGACACCATTTTTCGGTTCAACGCCTGAAATGAGGTTGAGAGGGGAATGGACGGCGTGGATTGAATATACGCATCAAGGTGGGGCTTACATGAGTGGGCCACCCCAAAGCTTGGGAACAAGCTAATATTTGCATCTTTCCTTTTGTCCAGCGTCCAAAGATGCTGGACGGTTTGGTCTGGCACAAACAGTGAGGTGGGCCCTGCTTAGGTGGGCCACCAAATGGGGTATGGTGTGGGTACAATACACACAAAGTGGGCCCCACTTGTAAATGGTTTGGATGGAATACATACCTTGTGGTGGGGTCCATTCAAGTGGGCCACACAACCTCATTATCATCACACATAAAAAAAAGAAATAGAGAGGGAGAGAGAGGGATAAAGAGTGGGACCCGCGTGATGGAGGGACCCCGGCACTATGGGCCCTCCCTTGCACTAAATCATACATCAAGTGGGTCCCATTACATGTGGGTCCATGAAATCAAAATCCAACGGTGGAGATCCCTTCTCCACTAAAATAGACGGTCTAGATGACCCTAAGTATGCAAGGAAAATAAACATCATAATGGGGTCCATGGAGAATGGCCCCATCATGAAATGATCATGATGATCCAAGTGGGCCATCGGCCACATCTTAGGGTCCAAAGTGAGATCCAAACCATTGATCGATTGGCCTCACTTGACCCATCTTAAAAACATTAAAAACTACCCCATCAAAGCACCCCACCACTTGATCTTCTTGCTCCCTTGGCTTCCTTAGCTCCTTGTGCTCCTCTTTGATGGAGGAAGATGAGAAATGGATGGCTAGGATGGGAGATCTATGGATGGAAAGGTGGGCCACACTTGAAGCTTGGAAGAGTTGGAGAGCTCATACGTATGAAATTTTTTCTTGCTTACGGAGAGTTTGAAAATGAGAGAGAGACTTGTAAAGGAAGAGAGAGAGAGAGGGAGTGATGGGTGATGGAGTGATGGATGTGGTGGTGATGGGTGTAAGAGCCCCTTTTTGACTTTTGTGGCAAAAGTTGTAAGAGAATGTATGGGCTTGTAAGATCTTTTTTTGACTTTTGGGGCTTGCTTGGGAATGGGTGAAAGGTGATGTGTACTTGACATGATGAGATTGATGGGTTGATTAATTGATGGATTGACGTGACATGTTGTAGCAATTCTCTCCGATTTTGCAACGCGCGGCGTTTTCCTTACACCATACGCTGGCCCACATCTTCTAACCAGGGTATCGCCTTGACGCGCGAGTCGCGGCATCGGAACCGCGGCGACGACGCGGTCGCTAAGGTACAAGTCCTGGGTTGAGTCGATTCAGGTTTATGGCATGAGAATCAAGGTCGCGTGCAAATACCGGTTAAGGGTCGAAGGTTGTCGAAATTCAACCGGGAAGACCGCGGAAACTTAAGGAATGGTACGGTCTAGGATACGTGGCTTACATTAACACTTCATTAAAGAATCTTTTAAGTCCTCGTCCTTGGCATACAGTTTCTTGAGACAGTCGAAGCCGACTACCTCGTTGCTCATCGTAACAAGTAGTGATGTACGACGATTAAGTGCATTATTCACCTTGTTCTGCTGCCCTGACTTGTACTTCAGAACAAATGTAAATTCCTATAAAAACGCAACCCATCTAGTATGCACACAATTCACGTTAGTTTGACTATTAATAAACTTTAATGCTCGATGGTCAGTGTATAAAAAAAATTCTCTTTGAATCAGATAATGCCACCAATGTAGCAACACCTGAACACATGCATACAACTCAAGCTCATACGTTGACCACTTCTTTCGGGCTTCGCTGAGCTTCTCGCTATATAAGGCTACCAACCTTTCTTCCTGTGATAATACTCTAATTTCAACGTATGAAGCGTCACACTTAATGTCACACCCCAAACTCGAAAACCGGGCTCACAAAATTCTCGATCGCCGAATCTGGCGCCGACAGCCTCATTAGTACCCTATTCTCGGCTCCCGGCACCCATATACCAGGTTCCGATCCTGGGATGCTACAAGGAGGATTTCAAATCATCAGTTTAATTGTAATGAGCATAACCATAAGCATAACCCACGAACAATAACCACAAAAACACCATCATAAAATCCACTATGATCAAAAACTTTTGAATACAGTGCGTATGAAAGGAAAATACAATGTAACGAAAGTAACAAAACTCCAGAAGTTCGGCTACAGGCTCCAACTACGGCGAGACTATGACTGCGACTGCGTTTTGGCGTCACCTGCACGCATCAATCGTGCATAAGCTTATAGAAAGCTTAGAGGATGGTGTAAGTTTGTGCGCAATATAAGCGTGCTCAGAATGTAAGGTCAGTAATGCGGAATCATGGTGAGGGGTACATGAATGAAATCAGTTGTACCAAGGCTATGCAGTTCAAGATATGAATGCTATCGGCTATAACACGGCTATGCAATGTAAGATACAACTCAAGCATGCTAATCCTCATCATATATCAGTATAGTTCTCATTCTGGATAATCACCGAGGTTCAATACACTCCAAATGGCACTGTCGCTCTCCTAGCTGCATAGTCCAAGTGAGCGTAAGAAACCTCACTATCCGCCTGGCCAATAGTCTGCTAATACCTATCCGGCACGTCAATAACGGACCCATTCGCGAGCTAGTCAATCTCAGCCTAGTATTGCCCCTATCTTCGGGCGAGTAAAGCCACACCCCTTTCCAACCGACCACGACACAGTGGGAGATGCAGCCTCCTGGTATTCGGCCATCATGCGCTCATATATCCACTCGGTCTCAACGTTGGAGTCATCCTCTGGTACCATCGGGTTTATGAATTTTCACCCAGGAACATTTATGGCGCCCGTATGCTAAAACTAAACATTTTTGGTATCCAATCCAGCCACCCACGATGTGTCTGTGGAGGCTATGGCCCTGATGTCACTAGGGTATACAATGAGCATAATCACACGAATGCAACCATCAAACATGCAACAATCCTGCGCGTACCGCGCGCTCATGTAGTGCAACTCCGCCTATCAGGGAGTCCATAAACCATCTACCCGAAGGCATGTGCAATGATCAGTCAATCCTCACATCAAGCATACATATGATGCGAATGATCATGAATCTATACTAAGCATATTCTGTGGTGATGGGTTCTGATCAAAACGAAGATGGGCCCAAACGGCCTACACATTATAGGTATGGGCCTATTAATGGGCCCTAGGGAGAGATTAACAATGCGGACATTTAACCAGCGTCATCCTTACAATGTAGACATCAAACCATCATTGCTCCCAAGGTGTAGCCTGCTATCAACACATATACCATGGTGGAATCATACTACAATGGGCCTTATGTATGTCGTATAGGGCCTTGACCCATGGGCCTCCAGTACATCAAATGGGCCTCATACATGGGTCTCGTATATACATATCAAGGGGTGCCTCAACGACGGGCCACAAATGCATCAAGATGGGTCTAGTCACATGGGCCTTGCATACATCACAATGGGCCTCATAATATGGGCCTTATACAATTTAAGGTGGGACTCAACAAGAACCACTAATACATCAAAATGGGCTTCAACAATGGGCCTTAAATTATCTCCAAAATGGTTGGATGGTTTGGATGAAACACAAGCATCATGATGGAGCCCACACTAATGGAGGATGTGGATTACAATACATACATAAGTGGATCCCATGTGGGGCCTACCATAATGTTTATTTTCCATCCAACCCATTGATAAGGTCATCAAACCTGGGGCCCACAGTAATGTTTATTTGCCATACAACCTGGGGCCACTTTAATATTTATTTTCCACCCAACCCTTTGATAAGGTCACACGTGACCTGGACCCACAGTAATGCTTATTTGCCACACAACCTATTCAAAGGGTCACGTGGACCAGGGGCCCACCATAATATTTATTTGCATCCAAACTGACCAGGGGCCCACAGTGGTGTTTATATGACATCCAAACTGTTGATGAGGTCACGTGGACTAGGGGCCCACGGTGATGTTTATTGCCATCCAAATCATTCATAAGTGTACGTGGACCAGGGAAACTGGGGCCCACCGTAACGTTTATTTGCCATGCAACCCATTGATAGGGTCACACGGTCAGGTCAAGGAGCCCACCGTGATATTTTTAGTTATTTATTTTTTTTATCACGTGGACAGGGAGCCAACTGTGATGTGGTTCACAAATCCAGCCCACTCATTAGGTGCGTCCCACTTGGTTGAGGGTTTAGACCAAGTTTCAGCCGCATCCAAATTGCAGGTAGGCCCCACCAAGTATTTTTATATGTTTAGGCATGTCTTCACATGATTTTAGATGGTGTGGCCCACCTGAGTTCCGTATAAGGCTGATTTTTAGGGTGGACACCTGGTCTGTGGGGACCCATCAAATGCATGGTGTGGATGTTTGAAACGCATCACAGTGGGGCCCACAACTGGGGCCGTGAGGGCCTACTAGGCCGTCCGCCCGCCCACTGACAGCGGCAGCAGCAGGTGCTGTGCTACCCCTTTTCTTTTTTTTTTCTTTTTTTGAAAACCATTAATCCGATGGTTTTTGATAGGTGGGGCCCACCTCAGATGGATCCATCCCAACCATTGGTCCCTGTGGCTCGATACAATCCCAACGTGTCCAATATTGGGTGGTTTTTGATGTACAGGAGCATCAGAGAGTATATCAAAGGTAGGAACATTGTTTCCTATACCATGTCTCGCTAGGAAACTAGATCAACCTCATTTTTCGATTCAACGCCTAAAATTATCTGAGGAAGAGGATGAATGGCTTGGATCATATATATACATCAAGGTGGGGCCTGCACGCGTGGCCCACCTCAAAAGCACCCTTTTTCCCCCTTTTTTTTTGGTTAGCTTGAAAGTACACACCCTGCCACTACATGCAATCCGTGTTAGCCACCCCTGCCCAGCGTCTAGAGACGCTGGACGGCTACAGCATCATGGTGGGTCCCACATGCATGGGGCCCACCTGCATGTATATACATATACATAATATATATTTTATATTATATATATATTATATTATATTATATATATCATATATATATTATATAAAATATAATATATAGAAATAATGGTGTATTGGGTCCATCTAAACAATGGATGGTGTAGATCATCACCTGCAATAAGGTGGGTCATACCGTCTGATGTTGGTGGACGGAGTAGATATAACACATTTTGGTGGGATCCACACCATCACAAAGAAAGAGAGAGAGAGAGAAATATACGGTGAGATAGATGGACCCCGCCACTATGCGCCCCTCTTGATTAAATCACATACATCAAAATGGGTCCCACCAACAAGAGGGCCTTAAAATCGAAAATAACAGTAAATCACCCACTTATCGGCCTTCTCCTTACTCCCTTGGACTCCTTAGCTCCTTACCTTCACTTTTAATGGAGGCTGATGAAAGATGAATGGTTGAGATGGGAGATGAGAGGGTAAGGAAAGTGGGCCACACTTGGCTTTGGAGAAGAGCTTGAACGTATGGAGTTTTTTGTTGCTTGGGAGAATGTTTGAGTAAATGAGAGAAAGCGAATATTAAGAGTGATGGATGGAGTGGTGGGTGTAAGAAAAAGTGATGGAAAAGTAGGATTGTGTTTGAAATTTGTGAAAAGAAGTATGGTTGTGGTTGAAAATGAAAAAAAGAGGAATGGTGAGGTGGAGAGAGAGTGGACTTTTGAAAAAAGTAGGGATGGGTTGTTGTACTTTGGGTAAGGCTTGTACTTGACATTGATTGATGAGACATATCTTAGAGATTCTCTCGAAATTTGCAACGAGCGGCGTTTCTTCGAAATGAACGCGGGCCCACATCTCCTGACGTGGGTATTGGTTCGGTGCGCAAGTCATGGCGTTAGAACTGCGACGACGGCGCGGTCGCTATGATACAAGTTTTGATTCAAACCGACTTAGGTATGCGGGACCCGGTTTAGGATCACGCGCAATTATCGGATACGGTGCGAAAGTTGCTGGAATTCGACCGGAAGGACCGCGGAAGCTAACGGAGCGGTACGGACTAGGACACGGGTCTTATACTCAACCTTAAAGAGCTTGTCGAAATTAGGAAGCACCAAGACCAATGTTTTGAACAAATGATGCTTGATCTCATGAAAGCTCTTGTCAGCTTCATCGATCCACTGAAACGATCATTTTTTTCATGCAATCTGTCATAGACGCAATTATTGTGCTAAAATTTCGTATGAATTGACGATAAAAGGTCGTCAACCTGTGAAAACTCCTCACCTCATAAATGTTTGTCGAGATCAGCCATTCCCTAATGGCTCGCACCTTTTCATCGTCCACATGACGTAGACGTTACAATAAATCTTAGAAACAATAGATTGTCCATTAAAAAACTACACTTCTTTAAGTTGAGGTATAACTTGTTAATTTGTAGGACCTACAACACCTGCCTAAGATGTTTTTATGCTCCATCTCATCCTGGCCAAGGTCGACCGAGTAACATGTGGCATGCTTCCATATCGACCACGTTACAAAGTATTTGATCCTTATAATTTTTGCCAATTAAAAATGAGATAGTGCATTGTTCAGTTACCTTGGTCTCGTTCACCTTTTTTATCCAGCCAATTGAGTACGAGGAATAATGTTTTGTCGTTAGTAGCTGCAATTTGTCCACTATCACTTTTGTGATAATGTTTTCGCTACTACCACTGTTTATGATCACATTACAGACTTTTCGGTTGACAGTGCATCGTGTATAAAATATATTGTGTCATTGTGGATGTAATTCCTTCCTTAGGGTATAGAGTAATCACCTCACAACTGGAGATTGTCCACGATCCTTACTCGTTAATTCATCATCATCTGTTATTTCATCAGTGGCTTGTTCATGTTCATCAAAGTCAAGGTCTTCTTCTGTGGCCTCACATTCAGTACCCCCTTCGTTTATGGTCAAGTGTGCTGCGGGACGTTGAGGACAGATGTTTAATAAGTGACCCAGTTGGTCACAGCGGTAACAATTGTTCAACTTTCACCAAATGTAAGGATTTAGAATTCTACTCGGGCCCACTGTTATGTGTGTTACACGTTGAGGCCTAGATGAGTCGCTTCTTGTATCACGGTTTGCGATTGCAGGAGGTTGAGGACATTCTCCTACTAGTTCTTTTCCTCATACCAGCACTAAATCCTGTGCGAGACTCGTTACGGGGGGTCGAGTTGAAGGATAAGGCCGATTCGAAACTCTTACAAGGTGCATTTCTGCCTTACTTGCCAATTGAACTGCTTCATCCACAATCTCGACTGGATGTTTCTAAACTTTGATCATGAATTGTCGTTCGTAACCCTCTTATAAATCGTGGCACCTTCTGTGATTCAAATTCTGACAAATTGTTTCGTGTTGCCAACCGCTGGAATTCTTCAGTGTAATCTGTGACAGTTCGATTTTCTTGTCAGCATTCTAGTATTGCTGGAATAATATCTGCTCATAATCACTGGGGAGAAATCGTAATCAAAGAAGGCGTCTCACCCGTGACCATGATGAGATGGGCTTCTTGTTCTGGTGGGCTCATGAGAGTTGTAATTGCTCCCACCATGCAGAAGCACCCTATTTTAATTTAAACACTACCAATTTTACCTTTTTATGATCTGATATGTCCATATAATCAAAATATCTCTCTATTTCGACTAACCAATCGAGGAAATCTTCTATGCGTAATAAACCATTAAAACTAGGAAATTCAGCCTTACATTGGTAATCTCTTTCAGCACGATCTAAATGATTGCCTCTATGGATTGGTTGTCGAACAAAACTTTTATTAAGGTCCTCGTTGCTAGAACTTGAATCATCTGATGTAGCCCTACGGTTTGCCACTGGTAGGGCTCTACGGAAATCAAAGTTGTGCGTACAACCATAGGCGATGGAGTAACCATAGGTGGCGGAGCACTACCTAAGGCTCAAGGCAGAAGTAACGCATCCGCAAAACGGTCGAGGGTTACCCGCAGCCCTTGCATGGTCAACTGACTCTCCCGGTGGAAAGTTTTCATTCTTTCACAAGATCATGAATCCCTAGATTACTGCTCACTGGATTCTAGCTCATACCTTCATTATTTGTCATCAGCCTGAGGGGAATCCTTACTTTAATACCAATTGATGTAGGAATGAACGTGATGAGATCAAGCACCGTCTCCCTTAGGAGGATAATTGTTCTGATTCCACAGAACTTCTCTAGACTCTCACAAAGGCTTCTCGAATCTACGAGAAAGAAAGTAAGCAAAATAAAAAAATAAATTCTATAAAATTTAAAATTGATTAATTGTTCAAATAAACGAGTTTACAACCCTTTAAATAGGGATACCAAGCAATAAGAGAGAAATCAGAAGTAAACTATAACTAAAACTCCTAGAAATCTGTAATTTATTATAAATAGTAAATTTATTTTTTATAGTAAATTTCCTATGTAGCTTAACCACGTTATTCTCCTAATTATTATAAGCACTTTTTATGTTGGACACAACTCTTAAAGCCCAACAGATGAATTGTTATAATCAAACTAAAACTTATTATTTATAGTAAAAACAAAATTAAATTTGGAATTCCACCATCGATATAATGGAATTTCACAAATCCCGTGTGTGGGCAACCCGGCTTTTGCCATGTTGGTTGGCTAACGTAGCTCGTTCTAACCCAAATCATATATTTTAAGCTTGATAACTCATTCTAGATTGTGAGATACTCCTGATCTAACGTCCGACAATCCAGATCATTTCTATCGCTGACTGGGTCTTTTGTGATCCATCTTGGCCATGAAACTGTCCACAACCCGCTCTAAATCAATGGCCCATCTGAGTTTTGAAACTCGGGAAAGTTCCACTAAGGGGCACTTGGTTAGTGCAGTTCATATGATATTGATGCTATCAATGGATTTTCAATTTTTACCAGCGGGGCCCACGGCCGTCTATGACATTATCTTATCTTCTCCACAGCGAATTTTCTACAACAACTATTGCAGTAAGATGGTTCAACGAAAAGTTCCATGTGGCCCACCATGATGTGTGCGTGACATCCACTCCGCCCCATCATTGCGCAAGCTCATCTAGGTCGTGAGTCCAATGAGAAGGCTGATCCAAATCTCGTGTGGGCCACACCACAGGATAAAAGGGCAGGTGACGCTTACCTCTGAAAACTTGTTGGGGCCCATCGAAATTTTGCATCAGGCTGGTATTTGGTTTGTTTTTCCTTGATCGTGATGACTCACCTTATTAAAGGTCTGGATGCATATATGTATCACAGAGGGCTCCAGAAATATTTCAACGGTGGATCAACGCAAGTATGGACGTGAGGTTGAGCACCGTCTTCCTCAAGGGGATAACTATTTTGAATCCATGAAACTACTTACTATGTATAAACGGTCATGATGTATACTAATGTGCATGGTTTTGGGCCAAAATAGAAAATGCCTTATTTGTCTTCACCAACCTCCTAATTATTCTAGGCAGTTTTTACGAGTTATATTCAGGCTAAAACTTACTGGTACTAACAGAATTAAAATAAGGAAATGACCGGCAATCTGTTAGTGGGGATTGGGTGATTAAAGTAGCTCGTTCTATCCCAAATTTATATATTTTGTGTCTAATAACTCATTTTGGATTACAAGATATGCATGATTTAAAGTTCAACAGTCCGGATCACTTCTATTATTGACCGGGCCTTTTCTTATCCATAATAGCCATTGAACTATTGGCGACCCTCTCTACATCATGGATCCCCATCCCCACTGTTCCCTGTGGTGTGGCCCACTTAAGTTTTGGATCTGTCTGATGTCAGGGCTGACGACATCACATTAGTTGCCAGCAATGAAAGGATTGATTGTCAGACGGACATGAAAGTAGGCCCCATGGATTTTTTTTCCTTGCACTTGCACGGGCACTCTCCAACACTGGTAGGAAATTCCCTATTAGTAGCTTGAAAGGAGATAAACGTTGAAAAATGAAACACAACAGGATCTACTGTCAACCGTGAAAAAGCCAATAATTTGTGGTTAGAATCTCGTATCACTGATATTTTAGACGCATAGTCCATCCACTGTGGGATCCCCCATATTAGCGGTGTAGATCACTGAACCATGGCCCCATTTGCAAAATGCTAGAACCCGTGTACACTGTACATATACTCGACCCAAGGACTCAGGGGACAACGTCCACTAGAGTGTAAACGACTAACAAATGCGGAGAAACTTCCGCGAAAATGACATGATTTTTAAACCCTTCTTCGAGAGATTAGTTGGGCTTCATGGAGGGAAGAACTATTTAGACACCCACTTTATCTATAGATACACCCTCTTTTTCTACTTTTGGTAATACATTAGTATAAATCTTCACAATTTATTGGCAATTGAAGAAGAATATCAATTTTCGTAAATTGTATTCCACAAGCATGTAACGTGCACATCCACACATCCTCATATGTAATAATGTGGCGTGTATTAGATCTGAGCCTTTCATCAGGTGAGTTACATTGTTTAGATCTTCCAAAAAAACCTTTGGCCGTTTAACAGCTCAAATGAGTGGCTGAATATCAAAACAAATGAAGGGACCAAGGAAAAATGTTTTAAACGAATACTTAGTTTATTCGATGTAGCCTCACGTGAAGAGTGAAATTATCTGATTTTTCGGTAGAACATCTGAGCATTACTCCAACATTATAAAAAGCTCAGATCGCATACACGAGTGGTATTTCATATTTGAACGGGTATCCGTGTATGGAGGTGTACGGATCCACGTGCGTGTGGAAAGCTAGTTTGGGTCCACATGATGTTTATGAGAAATCTACCCAGTCCATTAATTTTTTGAGTTCATTTTAGGACGTGGCCAAAAATTATCCCAACCCAAGACTCAAGTGGGCCACATTAGAGGGAAAACTTGGAAAGAAATACCTACCGTTGAAACCTTTCTTGGCTCCATCTTAAAGTTTATATGTCATCCAAACCGTTTATAAGGTCATTCCCAGGATGAACTTAAAACTAATAAAACCTTAGTCTGATTAAAAAATAATAATAATAATAATTTTGTGAATGTATTAATATTTCAACAGTGTCGTTCGATTGCCACTGTTTCATCTCGTATAGTACACTTGAGTGTTGGGTCCAGCTCATTTTTTGTCACATGTCTTAAAATGAGCTCACAAAACGGTTGGATTTCTTACAAACATCAGAGTGAGCTCCGATTAGCTTCTCAGCGCGGTCTATAGTTGTTCTTGAAATGTTCTGTCCTACAATCATCCTGGTCCACTTATCACATCAGCACCACATGCATTGAATGTTGACAGTTGGTTACTCGTTCTTTAACCTCTTTTATTATTATTATTATTATTATTATTATTATTATTTGCGTTTTCTTTAAATACATGTTGCTCCAGAATGTGTGGACCGTCCCGTACACAATCACCTACAAGCCTAATCTCATACATCCAGCCACAATGGTGAATTGCCTGAAATTTAATATGAGTCATCGGCGTGGGATTCACACAATGTGTTTATATACATTTTTAGCACCACAAGGATTAGTATTGGCATGTGACATGTGACAAGGATTCGTATTGGCGGAAATCTTACTCATGCTTAAGAGTATGTTCGTTTGGTCTTCCTACGTGTTAGGCATCTGTTATTAATGCAGAGTCATAGACCCAGAAGCTTAACTTTAGGAGAACAAGTTAATAAGGCAGAGTCATAGACCCTGAAGCTTAAATTTAGGAGAACAAGTTGACGGACGCATGTAGCCACATTTATCAATCCAATTAATAAGGCAACATACTCAGCACGGCTATAGGAGATTCACTGAGAAAACGGATCTTATCACTTATCTATGATACACTCGACGAAGCCATCTCTCACAATCTTTCTAAAATGAGAAATCTTTTCAAAGATGTTCAGAAAAGTTATAATGTTCGAGAAGGTTGCGAATTTTTGGAGATCAAGCCGATATCTAAGTGAGTCTAATTATAGCTCAGACCCAAGTTTGGAGAAAATGGATAGCAGCTAGATTAAGTTTTAAGCCATACATTGACAGAATTAAAAGAATGGGAGAGCTTAAGGACCCAATCCCCTGGCTGTGGTTCAATTGGGATAAAGAGAATCAGAGAACCAGATCCAAGATCTAATTTGACTCATCTATGATAAGAGATCAGTATTAGGAGGATCTCGTCCATCAATCCTCTCCAATATCCCAAACCATCACCTTATGGATGGTTAAATGCAAAAAGTGGTTCGATTTGGACTATCCAATACCACAAAGTGAAAGAGACAAAATCCAAAGAGATATTAACAGGCCATGATCGATTTGAGGCCCAAGATCAGCCCTTGAGTTTCCCTAATCCTGAACCCAATTAGTAGGCCATGGAGATCTCTGTTAATGGACCAGCTATAAGAATAATCCTAGAAGCCAGTGGATCTAGATATGTCCATGAGACTTTCTTATCCATAAAGCACGACACAAACACAAAGGATCCTGGATCAACAAAGAAATCCAACAAGAGTTTTCCGTCTCTATAAGCTATAAAGGGAGTACATAAAAAGAACTCGAGGCCCTATGCCCAAACATATCTTTCTACTTTTTAATTAATCGTTCTTAGCACAGCCTAATCTAGTTCTAGTATGGATTGCCATAACCTAGTGGCTTTTGCTACGGTACATTAGGAGTATAATTAAGTATCTATAACCCTAAAGGATCATAATCAATTGAGTTTTGATTTTAGTTGATCATACCCATTCCTTCACATTTGGTTGATCATCCCCCTCGATTGTCTGTTCCGATAGAAGAAATTAATATTTATCTCTTGTTTATTTTATTTATTTAGTTGTTTGATACTTTGTCGATTGTAATCAGACATATATTCAAATATTAATAAAATTGGCATTGTCTAGCCATTTTTTGTTTATCTATCTTTACTTCTTTGAGAAATATTAAGCTAAAGTACTAGTGAACCAAGAAATTTTTAAGTTTGTAGACACAAGTCTATTGTCATAAGGCAAAAGGAATCCATTTGAATGGGCTAACCCCTACCTTTTCACAAATTGTTTAGACACTAAGTGCAACCAATGGTTGAGAGGATAACCGAATGATACATCCAGTCTTTAATCAGTTTGTCTCAATACGAGGGATACCAATAGTTTAATCAAACCTTGACTTGAGAAAATTCTGGCATGCATGTGCATCATACCCACACATGAAAACAGAATACAAGCCCTCATTCATGCGTGTGGCATTGTTTGATTAAATTGGCAGCAACACAATGAATGGGTTAGATTTTTGAACCACATCTTTGTTGGCCTTATAAACAATCAAAAAGGTTTCAATGGGTAAGCATCCACTCTCAACTATTGTCTATGATGTGACCCACCTAAGTCATGAATTAGTCTAATTTTTAAGCTTGTTTACCCTCATTTTTGGCACCCTAACATTGACTGATCAAAGGTTGCCACATGTCAATACCATGAAACAACAATTGGTGCAAGACATACTCTCACCGAGACTATCATTGTTGTTGTCTCTCCTTCAGGGATACACATTCTATGATAAATACAGATGCACAAGTCTTTAAGCTTTCCTTTAGGAGATCAAATCAACATAAGCTAGGTGGCCATGATTATAGTGCCCATTAATGAGGCAACGTGCTTACCACATCTATAAGAGGCCCCCTGAGAGATCAAATCTTATCACAAATTAGGCGATGATTCTCTCAATGAGTTCATCTCTCACATCCTTTCAAAATGGAAGATCTTCCCAAAGATGTTCGGAAAGGCTATAGCATTTAAGAAGATTCCAAATATCAGCCTAATGTTCAAACAAACCTAGCTATGGCTCGGACTCAGATAAGGAGAAATTAACACATCATCTCGGTTGGGTCCAAAACCATGCCCCTATTAGAACAAAAGAACAAGTAACATGCTTTTGATAAGCCTAATAGCAAATCAGTATTTGGGTGGATCTCGCCCATCGCTAGGGGCAGACCAGCAGTAGATGTCAAATCTCACTCATACGATCAGGAAGTAAGTATCCTAGACTAAGTTACTTAGATTAATTATTGTCATTAAATAAAAGATACTTCGAAAGAGTCCAATAAAGGAGCATCTATGTATAGGAGTGAGAATTTGAAATCCAACATCCTCTATCTGGAAGATTAGCGACGTGGGTGTGAAGGATCCAGAAGCAACAAGGAAACTCTAAAGAGGATTTCACCTCCTCGACAGTCTGTAAAATGAGCAATTGAAGAAGTGCTTGAGGCCCCATGCCAAACACATCAGTCTATCTTTTATTTATCATTCTTTTTGTAAGCTTAGTTTAGTGACTGTCTAGCAGCTTCCGCTGCAGTGCCTTGACTTAGTTTAGATCGTGATTTTTCCATGTTCCAATTTGGTTGGTCACACCCGCTTTGATTTGTCTGTATTGATAGGTGATTTAGCTATTTATCCATTTTCATTTTGTTTATTCATTTGGTTGTCTCGGGAATTGTCATTTGTAATAAATATTTATTTTATATAATATATAATGAAATTAGAAACATTTAATTTTTATTTAATTTGAATGTGTATCTTTGCTTATTTGTAAAATGTTTTAAACTTAAAGTGTTGGTGAAATAATAAGTCTTTAAGGCCATAGTCCCACATCCAGTGTCACAAAGTAAAAAAGAACTCATTTGAAAGCATTAGCCTCATTTTCTTTCACTAATCACTTGAATGAAGTACAATTTTAATGGCCAAGAAGACTCTAGATGTTTGATCCTAGTCTCCAATTTGTCCATTTTAATAAAGGGAACACCAACAATTTAATCAACTCTTGAGTCAGGTTGCTTCTAACATACCCGCTCATCCTAATCATACATACATGTATCCAATCTAAACCCTCGGTCATATGAGTGGTCATGTTCGAATGAATTGGAGCATAACAAAGCATATGCCCACCATGAAAGGGTGCATCTAATTGATAGTGCCGATATCTGACATACATTATGCTGGACCATATTACTCAACCTCATGGGAAGCACCTTCTCATGAGGTTTACCTCATGAAACCTTTTCTTGTGTGTTGTATGTACAACATAGCCTCGCTTTCCCATGCGTGCTGGCCGGTAGGGCGTTTGGCACATGGTATTAGATGGGATTAGGTGGATGGAATTGCATTTGGTCCCATGCAGGATTTACATGGATTTTGAAATCCACCACACATTTGGGCCTCACATTGATGCATATGTTTTATCCATGTCGTCCATCCATATATGCACATTCTGCTTATATACATGTACAAGTGACCGACATCGGTTATAAATTTGTTTATTGATTACAATTCCATGGTTCATTAAACAGAATTTTACTTAATCCATGGCAAGAATTTCATCCCAAACATGGGGATTGCATGACCAAAATACCATGGTATTTCTATACATGCAATCATTATACAATGATGGAGTTAATTCTATCTAACACAATACCTTACCATTTAATCACACCGGGCAAACAGGCAGGCCATTGTGTGTGGGCAAAAGAGTGGTTGAGTGGGGTGGTCCCCACGGTGATATGTTTCTGATATCCACTCAGACCACCAGACATGTTAGCTCATTAAACTCAATATATATATATATATATATATATATATATATATATATATATATATATATATATGGGAAAAGGTACTATGCGCTCGACCTCGGGATTACCTCCTGTGAGGTTGAGCTGTGTGGGCCCCACCGTGATGTGTGTCGACCATCAACACCGTGCATTTGATGGGTACCCTCTAAATTATGGTATATCCAAAAAATCAACCGTATACGGAACTCAGGTGGGCCATACCATCTAAAATCATGTGAAACACCGTTAAAACATATAAAAGAACTTGGTGGGGCCCATCTGAGTTTTTAATGCTGCTGAAACTTGGTCTGAACCCTCATGCAAGTGGGACACACATAATGTATGGGCTGGATTTGCAAACCACATATCGGTGGGCCCAAAAAACTGATTATGAATGTTTTAATGGTGCACAGCCCCTCCCCACTTATGTATGTGGTGTGGCGCAAAAAAGTCACGGATTGACTTGTTTTTTGAGACCTAGGCACATCTGACTGATGGGTTAGATTTTCGAAACGCATCACGGTGGGGCCACACCATTGAAGGATGAACCTGGTCTTGTACACTTTTTGGAATCGCGTGGTCCAGCTGAGCATGGATGGGCTTGATTTTTTAGCGCACTGCTGAAAACGGACGCTGATTAAGCGGTTGAGCAGCGAGACTCACTACTGAATTGACGTCACCAAGTTCCGTGGGCCCCACCATGATGTATGTTTTGTATCTATGCCTTCCATCTATTTGGAGAGATCATTTTAGGACATGATACAAAGAATGAGTAAAATCCAAAGCTCCAGTGGACCCCAGAACAGGAAACAGTCGGACAGTGACGCCCACCATTAAAAACTTCTAAAGGCGACAAAAGTTTTAGATCAAGCTGATATTCGTGTTTTCCTTTCTTTCACGTCTTTTTTAACTTTTGAACAGGTTGGATTTCAAATAAACATTATGGTGGGCCTTAGGACAGTTTCAATGGTGGGAATCACCCTCCCCACTGTTTTCTATGGTGGGGTCCACTAAAGCTTTTTATCTGCCTCATTCTTAGCACATGCCCTAAAATGATATCTAAAAATGGATGGACGGTGTGGATACAACACATACATTATAGTGGGGCCCACGTAACTTGATGACGTCGCTTCGGTACTCAACCTGTCAGAATCTAATCCGCATCCGCTGAAAACACGTTACGGCACTCTTTTACTCGCATGTAAGCCCATTTATGAGGACGCGGATTGCGTACTACCCCAGCCACGAACGGGCAGTTCTGTTGGTGGGCCCACCATAATGTATTTATTTATTCACGCCGTCCATCCCTTCTCTCGTGTCATTTCAAGGTCCGTGCATAAAAATTGGGTAGATTGAACGCTCAGTATACCACACTAATAATAATCTTAAGTTGCACTAAATGCGCAAAGTATTAAATGCAAGACTCATCTTTGGTGTGGTTTTGAGTGTTTGATCTGACTTATTTTGGTGCACATATCTTAAAATGATCTGAGAGAAGGGATGGACGGCGTGGATAAACCGATACATAACAGTGGACCCACCCATAGAAATAGGCTAGAGACGGGGTAGGACGTAATCCGTGTCCCATTTATGAATGGGTCGGTGGGGAGCACACTCCTTCAAGTAGCTTTAAGTTCCAGCAAAGGAGTGGCTAACATGGAGATACCTCGTTTCAACACTTGAGGTCTTGGTATCGATCCCTAGCGGGGGTGGCTAACATGGAGTGTGTGTACTGACATGGGTGTGTACCAACAAGCTAACAAAAAAAAAAAGTTCCAGCAAAGGAGTGGTTGACAAGGTGGGCCCACGGTATTGTTTTATGTAATCCACTCCAAACATAGGATACATCAGCTCACATTATACCCTAGGTCCAAAAATCAGCCATATCCATTATTTAGGTGGGCTACACCAAGGGAAAAAGTTAGCTGATGAATGCCCACAGTTGCTGTTTTTGGGTCCCAGTATGTTGTGTATATACAACCCACTCCGGCCATTAGTTGATTCATCCATTGTTAGGTCCATGGCCTAAATATTAAGCTCACTCATGATTAAGTGGGCTACACCAAAGGAAATAGCCGGGAGAGAGACATCTACCGTTTATTTTTATAATGTCTATGTGATGATTATATGAAATCCACTCAAACTATTAAAATTACAAAAATATTTGGACGCATAGCTAAAAAATGAGGATCATATATGAGATCTTTTTTATTTATTTATTTTATTTTTTTAACACACGCACCCCACACGCACACCAAGCACGCCGTAGTGGGATTTCACACCTATGGGTATCAAACACAAGACCTCCGGTAAGGACTCGGACCCTCACCCTCGTGTATAATTCAAGTAGGCCATATTAAGGGAAATAGTTTGCAGAGCTGTTATCACCTGCTTTACGGATTAGGCTGTTTATTATCCCTGCAATAAAAATTGGGTTACACACCCAACGGTAAGAGTGAATTTTGAAAACACATTAACGCAGGCCCCACCCGAGCCAACCAGCACTTTTGCTCGTACATAGCATTTACTTATGTGGCTGCGCATGAGGTTCAATCATCAATCCAAACCATTTGCTCAATGGTAACACTGGGAAAAAGCCATCATGCAAGAATTACATCAATCGAATGATTCTAACCCTACGAACGAGGCCAATTTGTTCTAACCATATATCTTTATAAGCAGTAGATGACAAGGTTCGAATATTACAAAGTTTAGGATAATCTAGTTGGCATGATTTTTACATCATGGTATATACCTAATTGTATGAAAGATGGATGGTTTGGATTGACAATTGGGCATTCCCTGTGTCACTTAAAAGCTTTGAGGACATTGCTAACTTGCCATAAAGGTGTGGACCTTCACAAACCTATATGTGCATTTGTGCATGTTACAGTTTGATTCGCTAAGGGTTGGACCTCAAGCAATACTGGTCTGTGGAGAATTTTTATTTTTATTTTTATTTTTTCAATTATATTTCAAAGGCAATTTTGAAAAATCAAATAAAAAAATGAGGGACGCCGATTGCGTCTTACCCCGGGTGGATGATATTCTGTGAGACCCACCGCGATGTAAGTGTTTTATACACCTCATTCATCATTTTTCTCAGATCATTTTAAGGTAGAGCCAAAAATCGAGGCAAGCACATGGCTTAAGTAGACCATAAATTGGGGATTTCACGTCCACCATTAAAAACTTCCTGGGAGCTGGAGAAGTTTCGAATCAAGCTGATATTTATTTTTTCGCTTCATCTATGTCCACATGACCTTATGAATAGATTGGATGGTAAAAAAACATCACGGTCACCTTTAGAAAGGTGTCAACGGTGAGTGTCATTATCGCTGCAGCTTCCTTTGGTGTGATCCACTGGAGCTGTGAACCTACTTCATTTTTTGGCTCATTCCTTAAAATTATCTGAGAAAAAGGATTAACAGCGTGGATAAAAACACTTACATCACAGTGGGCCTCACAGAGCCCTGCCCGGACGGATTACCGTCCGGGTGAGGGTAGGACAGAATCTGCGTCAAAAAATGAGAGGGCTAAGAATTTAGTTTTTTTGGGACTTCTTATTAAAACACCTACATCATGAGGTATTGGCTTTTCTTTTTCTTTTTCTGTTTTCCTTTTTTTTTAAAAAAAAATTTATTTTTATTTTTTACATCAAGATTTTTAAAGGTTCGATCTTAGGTGACATCTTAATGACCCAAATAATTTATAAACTTGAACATTGACCATCTCCTTTAGCCTATGTATGGTAATTGTTAATGCATTATAATCTTGAAGACGTTTTTGGTTATCCCTCATCAGCCATTAAGGCCCATCATATAATTTGTTTGAATTATTGAAACATATCCAACTGTTATGGTCCTGACATAGAAACAATATATCCAGACAATGTAGCAAACCTTAAATATAGGTAGAAATTAAAAATGTATTATAAGATTCTTTTACATGGGTTTATACCCATTTTCGGTTATTAATGCGAGGAGACAAATTCTTACACATGCCTTTAAGGGGAGGGAACCAGTGCATGCCGCGTGCCCACAATAAGTGACCCAATTAATGCGGCAGTGTGCTTGACACGTTTATGAAGACCCATCTAAATCCTATCTTTATGATATACTAGTAAGGCCACCTCTCACAATCCTAGTAAGGCCACCCCTCACAATTCTTCTGAATTTTGCGATTGTTCCAAAGATGCTGTGAGAGTTTCGGACTATGAAGATCTTGAATGTTTAAAGATCGGATTGATATTCAAGTAAATCGGTTATAGCTTGGACCCAAATTAGAAGAAAGTGAACATCAGATAATTTGTACCCCAAATCGTACAATAACAGAAATTAAGAAAATGGGAGGGCTCGATGAAATTTTTGATCTAACCAGTGTGATAACATATCAGTATCACGTGAATCCATTCCATTTAATCCTTCCAACACTATAAACAATCAAGGAGAGATAGTTGAAGGTAAATACATGAGGTGGTTTGATTAGGCCATCATGATACGTTATCATGATTGATTTGATGTTCGGAATTAGTGTTACAAGTTCTCCTAATTGATGTTGAATTCAATTAATGGGTCACGAATATCTCGCATAAATGGATCAACTACAAGAAGATTTGTGGAGCCTGCAATTTTGGATCTATTTGGAGACCTTCCTACTCGAAATGCATGCCAAATACACGGAAGATTCAGGATCAATAAGGAAACTCAGTGAGGGTTGCATATACAAGCCCAAATCGTATAATTTTAGCACGCCTGCATTTCTTAACTACAAATGAAATTTAAACACATGCCCTCAATTACTCACGTGATCTCATGTATGATTAAAATTCAACCAAAGCATGAATGAAAACCAAAAGAGAAGAGGAAAAGCCCAAGTGCTTAATTAACTATTTTTTTGGGTCTAGGTTGCATACAATCTGGTATATGACTCGATGGAAATCATTTGAAAACTAGGGGATTAGGCCAGTTCTAGCTAATTTTGAGAGTATTTACTAATTTAGGTTCAACTTTCAAACTCATACCAGCTGCATGGCTCGAAACTTTGGATCCTGACCCGTTACTTGATTAGGTTGGGAAGGACTTTTAAATGCATGACAGCCACCCCCTTTGAGGATTGAGTTCTAGCCCAAATGCCATGTTAGCACTGGTACGACGAGGCAGGATTTGATTTGCCAATTGGATTTACTCAAAAGCCTCTTGCAAGAAGTTTCTGCCTGGAAACCGAGGGGGCCATTGTTATGTTTGTGACAAATCTATGTCCACATATTGTGTGAGTTTATGCTAGGACATGAGGCCAAAGCTGGACCAAATCTAATACTCAAGTAGGCCTCAAACGTGAGAATTAAACATACACAGTTGAAATATTCGCATATACAGTTGAAACATCCGCCGGGCCATGGAAGTTTTGAATCATGCTAATATTTGTCTTTTCAGTTCATCCAGTAGAAATGGGCTAATATTTGTCTTTTCAGTTCATCCCAGTAAAAATGGCGTTACGAACGGTGTTATGGACGGTATAGATGGCATGTAAACATCATTGTCGACCTCAGGGAAGTTCCGTAACCACCTTTTCTTCTAGTACGGCCCACTTGAGTGTTGGATCCTTCCCACTTCTGATCTCATATCTTAATATGAGCTCAAAAAACGGTTGGACAGGGTGGATTTCTCGTAAACATTACAGTGGCCCCCACCTAAGTTTTCAGCTCACGAACTTCCTCTTGGAGTCTTTTGCAGGAAATCCGCGTCCTTCTACCGGAAATCCGCCTCCTTTTAGAGGTGGGATATCAATTGAGTACTGACCGAACAACTGGTGACTGTTATAAGTAGGGGTTAGTTGAGTACCAGCTCAACAGCTATCAAATATGTTTTGCGTGGGTCCATATCCAAAAGCAGCTTGCTGTTACTCAGATCTCCCTCCGTTCATGCCTGTACGGCGCAGGCAGGACAGTACCCGACTCGCCTCCACTTGTCTGGTCTTTGTCCCAAAAGTAAGCCGATTCAACACATAGGTGGGGTGCCCACCCCATGAATAACCATATAAAATTATACAAACGTCTGAAATCACTTGATAAGTGACGCTTGAGTTTTGGATGGTGTGATTTTGAGGGACTGGTTTCATCCTCATGAGGCATGTAGTTGAGTGGATAGGATGGATTATACACACCACGGTGGGCCTATAAAATTAACGGTGGGACCTAGCTAGAGAGATGGACAATTTTCATGGTATCCATCCATTTTGAAAATAATTTTAGGTGATGAGCCCAATAATAAAGCATATCAAATAATCAAGTAGACCAAGGAGATATTGGGGATTGAATGCCCGCGGCTGAAAATCTACTAGGCCACGTGAAAGATTTGAATCAAGCAGATATTTACATTTTCCCTTGTTGTAGGTCTATGTGAACTTCTGGGCAAGTTGGATAGCAAATAAACATCATAGTGGGCCTTAGAAATGTTTCAACGGTGGGTCATTATCACCCTTGCTTCCTATAGTTTAGTCCACTTGAGCCTTTGATCTGCCTCATTTTTCAACCCATGAACTAAAATGATCTTTCAAAATTAATGGACAGCTTATATAGAATACATAGATCACTGTGGGCCCATGGAGCCCCTGACAGGACCGTCAATCTCGAGGTAGGTCCTGGTGTGGGTACTGCTGAATCCGCGTCCCTAATGGTGGGCATGCTCATCGCAACTGTTTCCTTACGGCTGGGCCCACATGAGTTTTGTATGGCTGCAATTTTTGGATTCGAGGCTGAACATAATTCGGAGAGTACCTGATGGACTGGGTGGGTCCCATGAAAATTCCTCCCACGTAACAAAAATCAACGGTCTTGATCATAAAAGCATATTTGACCATATGGAATGAGCAAACAAGGATACCATCCAAGTGGAATGCACTAATGCCACGTGATTTGGCATCCACGTAATTACCGCATCAGGTATCCGAGGGATATGATGTGGCAAAATGCTCGTCGTATCTTTGCTTAGGTACCTAATGGCCACTGGGGCTACTTTCTCTAACGTGGGAGAACGATTAAACGTGCCTGAAATCCACACCGTCTAACAGCTACACCACCTTTTGCTTGGGCTAGATCTCAAACGTAGGCTGATTCAACGCTGAGAAGAGCCACCCCAATGATGTGGTGGCCCACCTAAGTATTGGGACTCATGAAAATTCCACTCACGTGGCGCTTGGTTATTGCATGTTATATGATATTGATGGTTAGATTTCAATTTATACAAGTGGGACCCACGGCTATCCACTCCGTTGATCTTATCTTCTCTGCAGCGAAATGAAAACGTCCCATACCATAGGACGCTAATTTCCTCAAACAACTTTTGCAGTGTGACCGTTAAACGAAAAGTTCCGTGTGGCCCACCAGAAGTGAACATGAAAGTGGCCCCACATATTTTTGTTGCACTTGCACGGGCACCCTACAACAGTGGTAGGAAATTCCCTATTTGTAGCTTGGAAGGTGATAAACGTTGAATAAAGCAAAACACAACAGGATCAACGGTCAACCGTGAAAAAGCCAATAATTTGTGGTCAGAATCTCCTATCATTGATGTTTTAGACGCATGGCCCATCCACTGCGGGGTCCTCCATATTAGCGGTGTAGATCACTGAACCATGGTTCCATTTGCAAAAAGCTAGAACCCGTGTACACTGCACATATCCTCGACCCAATGCCTCGTGAGTCGTGATACTACAACGTGCACTAGAGTGTAGGCGAATAGCAAATGCGAAGAAACTTCCATGAAAATGACATGAATTTTAAACACTTCTTCTCGAGTGACGAAATATTAATCCACCCACCTTATTGATCGATACACCCTCTTCTTCTACTTTTGGTAATACATTGACATAAATACTCACAATTTATGAGCAATTGAAGAAGAATATCAATTTCGGTAAATTGTATTCCACAAGCATGTGCACTGCACATTCACATGCCGAAGCATGTGTCAAAATGTGACACGTGTGAGATCTGAGCCTTTCATCAGGTGAACTACACTCTTTAGATCTTCTGAATAAAAAATCTAGCCGTTAAACACCTTAACTGAGCCACGGAATATCAAAACAAATGAAGGGCTAAGAAAAAAATGTTTTAACCACATACTTACTTTATTCGATGTAGCCTCGCGTGAAGGGTGAAACTATCTGAAATTTTCAGGCAGAACATCTGAGCATTATTCCAACATTATAAAAAGCTCAGATCTGATACACGTATGACATTTCATATTTGAACGGGTATCTGATTAGTATTCGATTGCAGAATGGGACCCACTCCTTTGTCGATACTTCCTAAACGCGAGCCATGGTACAGGTTCCGGGCGCGGATTCAGTCCGGTTCGGATAAGGCCGTGACAGTAGGGCACACGTGGATGTATTTTCTGTATATCCGTTCCGTCCATCCGTTTTTCCAGATCATTCTAAGAAGTGAACCCAAAAATGAAGCGAAACCAAATCTCAGGTGGACCACACTATTGGAAAGAGTGGTGTTTGAACACTTACCATTTAAAAATTCCTAGGGCACACCGTGATGTTTATGTGCCATCAAACCTGTCGATAAGGTCAAACAGACCTGGATTAAGGAAAAAACAAATATAAGCTTGATACAAAACTTTAGTGGCCCACGAGAAGTTTTTATTGGTCAATCACCACTGTTTTATGTGGTGCTGTCCACATGAGATTTGGATCTACTTCAATTTTGGGTCCACGTCTGATGTGGAAAAACGGATGGACTGCGTGGATATACAACACATACATCAAGGTGGGCCCCACGGTCACGACCTGACTGAACTTGGTCAGGTCCTCCCCTGACTGAATCCACGCCGACACGTTCCAACCTCCTGCCTCCTGGTCTCTCTCTCTCTCTCTCTCTCTCTCTCTCTCGGCCCAAAACACTCGTGGGAGATCTTGTATGTTCATCAGATGGGTCCTAAAGTGATGTATCCTACCCTAAAAATCGTCCTGGTCCACTTATCAAATCAGCGCCACATGCATTGATGTTGACCGTTGGTTACCCTTCTTTAACCATCTTTTTCCTAATACATTTTGCTACAGGATGTGTGGACCGTCCCATTTTTGTTCTTGTACACATTCACCGACAAGCCCACCTAATGAATATTCAGGATCCCACACACGTCCCACGTTGGTGACTCACATGATGCTGCAAGTAAACATGCCCACGATTAATGTCGAAACAGCCCATGGCCCACGTCGAGAAACAATCAAGAAATGATCCCATACAGCCTGCCCTTCTCGGGCAGAACGCCGTACGTGTAGGACATCTGAACCGCGCAGATGATGCCCAGACCATTAGGATCACCTGGGGTGAAAATAGAATGGGTGGTCTATTTATCGGACGGCCACAACGTCTAATACAGGTGTGGCCCACACAACGACTAGTTCCGTCAGACTTTTCACATGTTGGCAGGAAAGATGGGAGCGGTCTTTTTTAATTCCAAACGACGTAGCCTATACGCGTTGGGTACACGCGGCATGTAGCTCAAATCCAAACTGTCCACATGCAAAGGCCCACTGTAGATGAATTATAACACATAAATGAGACTGAAATCAGGACAGTTACTGATCAATTAAAGGACATCTAATTAACTGTAAAAATGAAAGTAGTAAGCGGTCCAAACGCAACTAAAATAATTGTCCATGAATCTACGGTCAGGTTCTTTTAATGAACATGATTCCGAGTACATGAGATCTGCAGTTGGTCCTATTAGTTGGGCGGTTTCGATTTTTGGTAAATCCCACGTGTCAGCATGGGAGCCCGAGCATTATTAGATTCTAGCTAGAGTACCTCAGAACCGTTGCTTTCATTTATACGATCGTATCGAATTTGTACCATTGCACGACCAGTGGTAGAACGAATAGATGTAAACCATGCCACACAGATACCTGATAGATCCTAGCCATCCATTTCATGGAGTTTTTATCCTTGAATGTAGACCGTTGCTATATTTTCATAACCGTTTAATTTTTATTTTACAACGGATGGAAGGGCTAGGATTATCTCATGAAGGATATTTTTTACCATGTTCCATCCACTAGTGGATCCATCAGATCAACGGTCTTGATCATCGATCTGGGGGGGCACACTTGTGCGAACTGAAAGCCAAAGGTACTCGGTCGGTTGCAGTGGTAGTTGGGACATGAGAAAGAGGTTTGCCCGAGTACATGCCAGTTCATTGCAACAGGATCTGCCGGGACTTTGGCCATTGGACCCGGGTCCTTTGCAATTGACCAATCGCTTATCTGATGGTCCTCTACGTGGATGGGACACCCGAAAAATCTAAAAGATTCTAGGTTTTAAAAATCTTTGATTAATTAATGATTAAAAGGACCGTCCATGTTCAAAGGAAAAGAGATAGATTGCCACAGCATTAAAAAATTCCAATTTAAGAGCCTCTACTTTTCTGTCTACCCCCTTAAGGTAAGGCTTATCATATGAACGGTCTGGATCAAAGGATAAAAGTCCCGACGTATCCAAGAGCAATACGTTGGGATGTACTCTAGCAAACCTCCGGGAGAAATTATATATGTTCCATGGTTCAGTGATCAAAACCGTCCATCTGTTAAACCCCACCATTGGTTGTCCATGTCCCTAAACATTTCCCAGATCCAAAGATCCTAGCCTCCAAATCCAGCTGTCTATTTTCTGGCCAAAAATTCTACAGTTAGAATGATCTAACGATGCAATTTTTTTTGAGGTGGTCCATCATTGATGGATCCCAAAAACCAATGGTCTGGATCACTAAACCATGGCCCTACCTGTACAAGCTGAAACCACGAGTATAGTTTGTATCATCCTCGGGTAAGGATCGTATATTCGTCCGATTAACAAGAGGCCGTCCCTTTGAAATCGACTGCAAATAACTATATGATCCTTAGACTCTGGAAATCCATAGTATACTCGGGTTTAAACGGGACACATGCTTCAGATTTACAGACCACCGTCGAATGGAACTGGAAGATCGTATCCATCAATCTGGAGCCTTTTTTAGGTTGAACGCGGACCGTTGGTGAAACTCCTCTTGGCCGTCTATTTTCAGCCCCAATTTGACAGGATTAGGACTCTCCTATGGAGGAAGATTATCAGCCATTGTCCACCCATGGCAGACCCCACATACCAACGGTAAAGATCAACGAAATGTGGGCACTTATTGGGAAAATGGCAACTCGAGTGTACAATGCGCATCCTCATGTAATTCCTTTCTGGCAAATATCGTTCCCTTGAAAATGCCAAAAACTGCAGATACACAATTAAAAAAGTATTTAATACTTTCAACGTCACAGAATACAAATTATATTCACAGAATCTAAATGATAGAAGAATCATCTGATCCGTTAACATCCTCGGGGTTTTCATTCTGTACAAGTGGGACCTACGGTTTATCTGATGGGCCCCACCATGGGTATAAGCCAAAACTTTCCCGTGATCACGAACGTTAACCGTTGTTGCATGTCATCCTTAATCTGTGGAATTCCATACGACCAAATTGAAGGGTCAGGATTGACCCATCGAAGAGTTTTGTAGGCTATGACTGTCACTGTATGGCCCATCAAATCAACCGTCCGGACTATAGCCACGAAAATTTCAAGGTGCACATTTATGAGTGAAATCACGGTAGATAAAGTGTAACTGATTGTTGCCAGCTGATTGTACATAATCAAGACATGTCGATGGATAGTTATCATACATCCAAATTGAAAGAATCCTTACACCCAGATCCATAGCTCAATTGGCAGACTGAGTGGAGATGCCTCGTTTCAACACTTGAGGTCTTGGTATCGATCCCAAGTGGGGGTGGCTAACACTGGAGTGTTAACTGACAGTGGGGTGTACTAACAAGTTAAAAATTAAAATTAAAATTAAAAAAGAATACTTGGAGCAAAAACACTATCAAGCCAACGCAACTACGTATACTTTGTATGTACTTGGGTTTAGTTTAGTCTCTCATTGCCTAGTAGCAACTGACCCTTAGTGTAGTAATAGGAGAACTCTGTCCCTGCGCGTGCGCTCAGACTGGCTTAGATTGTAGCCAGTAGTTATAATTTATTTCCACATGCACTCGCGTTGTCGTTTAGGAACTAGTTACCATATACTCATATGTTGGACCAACAATAGTTGTAATTTTCAACATTGCTTTTATTTCATTCATCAACATATCGCTCTTAGAAATGTCATGTTGCTCTCAGCCAGACAAGTGATTCCCATAGTGGTAATTTATTTGCATTTTCCTTAAGCGCATTTATCTCCTCTCCTTGTTCATTTGTTGGAAGAGCCCCAACTTTCGTCAATCGCTTGAGTAACAAGCACATCATAGTTGGCCGGATAGACAAATGGTCAAGCCATGACTAAACTATGCTCGATCTCAACGTTAGGGGTCGAACCTAATCGTTTCTGGTATGTTTTATCTTGACGCCAAGTGGTCACGGTTTGAATCAGACCCAATCGTTTCTGATATGCTCTATTAGGGGTTTTAGTAGGGAATTTTTAAAGATTTCTAGTACATTAAAAAGATATCGAGATAAAACGAAATAAAGCTCGTGCCATCATCGAAGCTCAACCTCCAAAGAGTAAGAAAGATTTGCAAAGATTTTTAGGCCATGTATCTTCGTTGATTTATTTCAAATTCAACAGGGAAGACTGACTTTTTTCTCCATTCGTTAAGTTAAAAGCAGGAGAAGCGTTTGTATAGGATGAATGTCATTCGCAGAAAAATAAAGAAATATTTGACAAAGCCAACAGTTCTGATTCCACCACGAAAAGAAAAACCTCTTCAGTTTTATATATTTGCGGCCGAAGAATTTATCAGAATGTTGTTAGTTCAGGAGAATGACGACCGAAAGGTGTAAGCGGACTATTACTTGAGTAGATGATTGAACAATGATGAAACCTGATATTCTCTAATAGAGAAATTATGTTCATTGTTGTATTTTGCAGTTGTAAAATTACGGCACTATTTTATGTTTAATGTCATCCATGCATGTAATTGCATTTACTAATGTTGTTAAATACATGCTAACTCGGCCTATCCTTAGAGGTCGAAATAAAAAATGGATTCTACCTTTATCAAAATTTAATTTCAGTTATGACCTTCAAAGAGTTATCAAAAGATATATCATAACTAATATTTTGGTCAACTATCTGGTCAAAAATACAATGATGTTACACGAGATGGTCGAAATATGTCATTTGGACATACCTTCATAGATGTTGTGGTTTGATAGTTTTAAAACTAATCAATCGGCGGGTGTAAGAATTATCGTTATTGCGTCTACCGGAGAAAGGAAAGAATTTACTTTTTAATCAGAATTTAATTGTACTAACAATCAAGCTGAGTACAAGGCGCTTATCATTGGTATAAATATATTGAGGGATTTAAGAACTAAGAAGATTGTTATATCCAGGGATTCCCAATTGGTGGTTAACCAAGTAAATATGGAATATAAATATGAAAGTGAAAATTTGATACCCTATCTAGTCATAGCTTAGAAGTTGCTTAGTCGTTTTGATGAAGCCATGGTAGAATTTTTTCCAAGAGAAGCAAATAGTGATGCTAATTAAATGACACAAGAGGCCTCAAATCTTAAATTGTTAGAAATAGTAGTTAAAAGGACTATGAAACTCCAAATGCGATTGTTACCGTCAGTGGAAATATAGAAACCGCATGTAAATATCGGTAAGGTAAAAATATGCCTGAATGATTGGTGGCTAACCATAATTATATAAATACCTAAAAAATCCAAGTATAAAGGTTGAACACAAGCTCAAAAGAACGACACATAATTATGTTTTGATAAATGATGACTTGTTTAGAAAAGGGTACGATGGACTCCTTTTGAAATGCCTGAATACCACAGAGGCTTTGAAAGTCACAGTTGATGCTCATGAAGGTATTTGCGGGGCTTATTAGGCTAGTAGGAAAATAATGATATTAGTTCAGCGATATGAATATTATTGAGCAAAAATGACAGATTTATATGTTATATGCTCAAGGTTGCTAACCAACTTTGTCAGTAAAATGGTTCAGTACAACATGTGCCAGTAATAGAATTGCACTCGATTGTGAAACCTTGGCCCTTTCGAGGATGGGCCATAGATTTGATTGAAATTATTAGACCTCCATCATTGAAGGGTCATAAGTTTATCTTTATAGCGATTGACTATTTTATGAATGGGTAGAGGCTATACTTATGAAAGAAATTAAACATATTGATGCGATCGGTTTTATCCAATAGAATATTATTCATAGATTTGGTGTTCCATGATCGATTACGGTCGACAATAGGACGATGTTCAATGCTAATACAATCAAATCCTTCGCTGAAAAGTACAATATTAAAATATTAAATTCATCACCATATTATGTACAAGTAAATGGCCAAGCTGAGGCAATAAACAAAATTATTAAAAACATCATTAAAAAAAAAAAAAAATGATCGATAACAAGTTAGGGGCATGGCATATGAAGTTATCAGAAGCGCTTTGGGCTTGTCGGAATTCTCTAAAGACAGGAACCAAAGTGACTCATTTTGTTTTGACTTATGGTCATTATGCAGTACTTTTGATAGAGATAATTGTTCCATTCTTAAGGGTTACTTTCCAAATCAGTTAACCATAAAAGAATTCACTAAGGCTATGCTGACCGAGTTGGAAGAATTGGATGATGTTTGATTAAAAGCATTGGATGCCTTGCAACAGCATAAAAAGCTTGGCGTAGGTATTTATAATAGGAAGGTAAGAGGTAATTCTTTTTACGAATGTCAGTTTGTTTTAAATTCAGTTTTGTCATTTGGTGTCAGAGATAACAACAAATTTGGCAAGTTGTCTCCAACTTGGGATGGTATATATGTAATACATAAAATCTTAAAAGGTATGACATATTAAGGGATCTAGATGGAAATATCACAAAATCAAATATTAATTGACGATATTTAAAAATTTTTACTACCCACATGTGGAAAACGCTTAAGAAAGATGTGAAAGAATAAAGTTATTTTGGCCATGACATCTAGCCGGATGTAAAAGTTTAAATTCTTAACCTATGACACTAGAGAATTTAAAAATGGCTGATGAATGAGTTTTCATTCATAATTGGGTTTGTACATTATAAAATAAATAATTTTAGATTAGTCGATAGCGGAATTGTTTGTATTGAGTTAAGCACTCATCCATGATAATTTCTGCGACAGTTTCCCGATCTGCTTAGATAACAACCTCTATCTCACATGATACATGATAGGTTATAGTATTGACAAGGTTGTTGTTGGTGCTTTCAAGGTGTTTTTTGATAATGCCTAATGTTATTTCCCTTGAAGTGTGGTGCTTGACTTCTTTAAGTTTCCTTTTAATGGCTATAAGCTCTTTTTCTAGTGCATCATCAGATCCTTTATTCCTCAGGTGCTAGTACTAGTTGAAGAGCCCCCCAGAGATGTCTTGGATAGTGGTTGTAGCTTCTTAGAGCTCTATGCGGAGAGCCTCTACAATGGCAAGGTCCATATTTACACCTAGATCCATAGCTCAAGTGGTAGACTGAATAAAAGATACCTCGTTTCAACGCTGAGGTCCTGGTATCGATTCCCTGGTTGGGGTGGCTAACAGTGAAGTGTGAACTGACATTGGGTGTACTAACAAGCTAATGAAATAAAAAAAGCTCCATCTTTCTGATTCTTTAGAGCCTAAGTACCTCTTGTCCAACTGCTTGATGCCTTAAGGGAAATGTTTGTGAAGCGTGAAATTTGGATCTAGCTTCACGATAATCTTGAAGGAGAGCCTGTACCTGGCACAGTCAATCAAATCTTCTTTTTTGAAGTTCTATGGGTCTGTTCGAAAGGGTCAATGCTCCCATGGGGATCTAGTAAACTTCACCTAAAGATATCTCTTAATAGATATTCAGTGTGATGGATTGCATGAGTGGCCATTTCTAAAGAAATTTTTGCTGTGATAATTTTGGATTGAATAGAAAAATGAATCTATATCCCTTTTTATAGGCTAAATTTTGAGAAGAGATATCATGATCAACACATTTTGTCTGGCAGTTAATGATTGCATGATGACGTTTGGTGTCTCTAGATAGTCCGTTCATCTTTTGACGAACCGATTTAAGAGACTCAGTGTACTTTTAATAAATGTTAGAGAAATTGCGGCTCAGAGAATGATTCTGTGACCAATTTAACGTTATGTTAAGTGAGTTCGTTCATCATTGACAAGGCTGACACATGTCACCCTAGGTTCAACTTTTCTCCCAGAGCTAAGTTTGAAAACAGGATCCAATACTGCGAAGTTAACCTTAAGGAATGGTAGCAGTTCTTTAGTGTATGGAGGATAGAATGTAGCTTTTTATCTTTTGGCTTCGTAAAAATTCATAGATAAGGAGGCTTTATTCAATTTTTGGTCACAATATCTTTGATGAAGCTCTTTGTGAAGCTATAAAACTTTTCTTCGCTGGTTGTTCTTGGGGCTAAGGTGATGATGATCTGCTAGTGGAAGGTCATATTCTTTTAGACTTTGTCCGTTTTCATCAAAGCGGTGGATGTCGAATTCTTTGTGGGCGGATTTGTTAGGATATGAGAATGAGGTGGCTTATCAAATAAATTCTTGATAAGTCTCTCCCATAGTTGAGTATAGTGGTCGGACCACCAGGCTTTGAACGAATCTACCGGGGAAGAGAGACCATGCAATAAGAAATGAAAGTATAGGATAAGAAGTGATAACAATGATTATCTCCGAAATATGTTTAATGTGTCTCCTCGTATGTATTGATTAATTCAAGGAAAGTGAATAGCATAGGTATAGGTTAATTCCGAAAAAGTGAACAACATGGAAGTTGAATAGCTTGATCAAAATCAAATTGCCCAGCAAAAGGTTTGGCGAATAAAATTCTATTTTGTTCATCTAATATTTTCCAAATTTTTATTAGCTTTTGTTTTTTTGTTAGCTTGTTAGTACACGTACTATCGTACTAGAACACACTTTACTGTTAGCCACCTCATTAGGGAATCGATGCCAAGACCTGAGTGTTGAGACCAGGTATATCTCACTCAGTCTACCACTTGAGCCATGGATCTGGGTCTAATTTTATTAGCTGTATATTGGGATACGTGGAACCAAAAGATAGCTAGCCTATATGGAATTTATGGTTTCGATAAGTTCTGTATCAGTCATGTCCAATTGTATATCCGGACCGTGACTTAGTACGGTCCAAGCTCCCTATCTATACCGGAACAGAAGAGCTAGTCAGGTCAATCAGATGTTAACCACGACATGAAAGGCAGGGGGACTAGTGGGGACAGCGACGCCCGTCGTTGAAACCTTCCTGCAATGGTGTGTGTGTGTATATATATATATAAAAGTTTCTGTACGGTTGAGCTCATGGGACTCTCTCATGAGGTCGAGTTGTGTGAGCCCTGCCATGATGTAAGTCGAACATTTACCTCATCAGTGAGATGCACCATTCCATTGTGGGCAGAGGTCTTAAAAATCAGGTCAATCCGTGACTTGTGTGGGCCACACCACATACAAAAGTTGAGAGGGGTTACCCTCCATTAAAACACTCATAATCATTGTTTGGGCCCATTGATATGTAGTTCACAAATCTAGCCCATCCATTATGTGTGTCCCACTTGGATGACGGGTCAAACCAAGTTTCAGACAAATCAAAATTTCAGGTAAACCCCACCAAGTGCTTTTATATGTTTTAGGCATGTCTTGACATGATTTTAAATGGTATGGCCCACTGGAGTTCCATATACGGATGATTTTTTGGATATCATATAATTTAAAGGGAACCCATCAAATGCACGGTATTGATGTTTGACATACATCTTGGTGGGGCCCACATAGCTCGACCTCATGGAGAGTTCTCATGAGCTGGACCCTTGCCCCCCACCACACACATACACACACACATGTATATATATACGCTGCAGCCTCTGAGAAGTTTTAAATGCTAGGCGTTCAATCCCCGCTCCTTGAGACTCGGATATGCGTACTTTTTGGACTCATGCTATACAATGATCTAACTTTATGGATGGACGGTATGGATATAACACAAACGTCATGTTAGGGGCGGACTGCACATTGCCACGTCAACCCACCACGAAGGTCGGTGGTGTTGGAAACCACGCAATCCGCTTCCAACTTGTACAAACCAGAAAAAAGAGTCCGTGTTGAGAATCATTTAATCTCTCCTCCGTGAATCTAGACCGTTAAAAGTTAGCCCCAGAGAATCCAGACCGTTTTGTAACTTGGTTCCAGTAATGAGTAGACTACGCCCCCGAAAACTTCCCAGATTAAAGATCCTAATAAAGAGAAATGTTACGATTGACCTACAAAGGAGATATTGAAGCACATGAGATTAGCCGTTCAATAAGGGCCCAATAAAACAATGGTCTGGATCATTAAATAATGGGCCAAACTGAAAACAAGAGCAGATCAACGTTACAAAAGTCCAGCTGATTATAGATTCTCAGCCTATTGAAATCCGGGCCGCCATTTCTGACTTAAATAGATGATTTGACGTGCGGGTACAGTGGGACCTTGATCACCACATGGTGGGCCATGAATCATAACTTCTCTCTATCAATCAATACATAATTACATATACGAGTTCCCCTAGTTACAACAAACTAGCCTTCAATTCTCCTCGTCACATGCGATTAGAAATTTCCAAATCTCAACAACCCAAAAGATCCGCAGAATCTCCAGGAGAAGAAATCTACACATTCCATGAATAATAGCCGTCCATTAGTTGGGTCCCACAATAGTTGGACTCTCACACCGCCACCGTCGGATTGGACTTTGTTACCGATCAAGTTAGCTGTTAACCACTCAATAGCCATTCATGGGGACATGGACAAAAGCACTAGATCCTGACCTTTCATTAGCCTCATAAGTTGGGAGTTAAAGAAAGGTCAAGGTGGGAAAACTTACAATGATCAGCGGCTAGGATTAGGAAAATCCTACTGGTGTGGATTTTTGGCAAATGGCCCACATTGTATGCCACGTGTATGGAGTGCAGAGAAGTGATTCAGACTCAGATTGCGTACCGTGTGCTACTAGAAAAGCTGTGGGCACACCTTGATGTATATGCTTTATCCACGCCGTTCATCCATTTTGCCAGCTCATGCCCAGCTGTTGAAATAGACGGACGGCATGGATAAAACATATAAATCACGGTGGGCCCATAGAGCTTTTCCAGTAGCACACGGTACCGAAGTGTACTACCCAGTCACACCCTCTCAGTGACCAAAAAGGTTAAATTAGAAATCAAGCTACCCGTGCGACATAAATTCGCCGAGAGTCTTCAATACTCTGGTAATTGCGATTTGATGATATGCAGGCTCTTAGAAATTAAATAGAACTTTCATGCGTGCAATAGAAGTTATAATTGAATAACTCTTCAAAGTATTGAGTCAAAACTTTTTTTTTTTTAATCCTCTCACACTTGCACTTTGTGGACATTTATTGGACGATTGAAATTTTAAAAAAACTTATTTTTATTGTCACACTTCGAATTAGTGGAAATTTATTGGACGGTTGAAAATTAACCCCCCCTGTGGTTCCGATTGTTTGACAGGCATGATCTTCGAGAGGTGGCACCCACCACCGATGGGATCATGACCGTACTTTACAACGTCGAATTCGGACGGTTTACTGCTTTACTGTTATGATCATTTTTATCTAAACTAGGTCCCACCACGAGGGGCTTATCTCTGAATGAAGTGCATACATGCCACTTGTACAATTTATGAGCGCAAGCGCATGGCCCAACAAAGCTGCAGGAGCATCGAAGTTTTTTTCACTCCATACTACCATTTTTTTAAAATTCCCAATAAATTTCGAAATTGATATCTACACCCACTCTCAAGTTGGTAAAAGTACAAACAGTTGAGCAGCTTAGGTAGAATTGGTATTCCCAAAAGCAGAAAGAAAGGGGGTATCTATCAAATATTTATTAAAATAAATATAAATATATCAACGACAGACCAAAAAGGACAAGTCTTCTGCAGAAAGACCCATTGTATCCAACGGAGTAGATAACAAAGAAACAGCACTGATACTCGCAAACAGAATCATTTTTTCTTGTAGAATCCAAGACTCACTCTCTTACATAATATTGATCGACGAAAAGAACACAAACATAAGGTATTCAATTAGAAAAAACAAAGGGAGGAGAGATTGCCAAACAGAATAATCAGATTTCAACATCTCAAATCTTATTGAGAGAGTGTGTGTAAAAACCCTTGGACGGCTCTAAAAGCACAGAAAAACCCAAAGAATCACTCCCTCCTCCATACCCTCTTATCAAAACTGAAATCTCTCCCCTCCAATAGAAACAGCCAAACAGACCCCAAAATGAAAATTAAAAAATTTAAGAACTTTTACAAGCTCTTGAAATTCTTCCATCTTCATAAAAAGAAGAAATATAAAAAATACCATCTTCTAAGCTGCAAAATTTACGGGTATTTTCTTCATAAATTCATCCAAGCAAGCGCTTCCGGATCGAGATCGAAGTTCAATGCCGACAGACCGTTCTTCTCTTCGCCGAGTCTGCAAAGTGGTAGATCGTCGAGCCCTGCAAATTCGTCGAAAATCCTTCCCAAGTCCCCCAAGAACAGTGAGTCAATCTCGAGTGGAAGCTCGAGATCTTTCCCTAGGGACTCTTCCAGCGCAAAATCTGAAATGGGTTCTTCTATTTTCATCAAATTCCATTCCTCCTTGGAAGAATTCGCCTGCCCATCGACAAGAGAAGCCGATGTTGATACATCTAAAACAGAGGAAGGCGTCGAAGGTGAGAACAGAGTCTCGGAGGATTCGGAGACGCAGGAAGATGAGGCCGCTGCAGTTGCCAACTCGAATTCCTTTGAAGCCCTTTCATAGGCTTTTGCAGCCTCCTCCGCGGTGTTGTACGTCCCCAACCAGACTCGAACACGACGGTTTGGGTCTCGAATCTCCGCAGCGAATTTCCCCCATTTCCGCTGCCGAACGCCTCTGTATTTCGGCGATGGTCGAGGGGTTCTTGTTAAACCCTTTCTCTGGTTTTTGCTGTTGCTATCCTGGGAAGAGATCTCCGTGTCGACAACAGACGGTGTTGGCGACAGCGGGACGTGAATCTCTTGGATGAGGCGCTTGAAACGCTTCGATCTATTCTTCCTCCTCACATCTTTCGATTCTTCATCTTCGCTCGAAGAATCCGTAGCGTCAGGATCATTGCAGAGAACGCGTATTTTCCTCACAGTCTTCATCTCTTCTTCAAAATCCGACTTCTTCTTCCCTTTTCTACAGACCCTATCTTGATTCAATAGCTGTCGTTGAGGCCCCGGCATTTTCTCTTCAAGAAAGAAGAAGAATACCCGTTTCCAGAATAAAAAAACTAAAAACCCAAAATCCAAAAAGACCAAAAATAAAACAAAATCGGTTGAAATGGCAAGAAAGATCTCAAGACAGCTCTATCAAGTAAGAGCGCCTCTAAGGAACAAGAACAGAAAGAAAAACCCCTCTATGTGATAGAAAAACCTGCAAAACCCCAACAAAACAAAAACCCATCAAAAACCTTACACATAAATTTTTTATATAAAAAAAAAACCCAAAGAAATGAAAAGGAAAGAAAAGAAAATACATACCTTTTGGATGGCAAATGCATCTGCAACCCTTTTCTCCGCCTGTAAACAGAAGCCTGTTTGAGAGATTGCATGCAGACGAAGAACAGAGCAAAAGAAGAACAAATCCAGAGCTGCTTTAGAGCTCCTCCAACAACCATCAACTGGCCAAAACCCTCCGACATAAATCCCTTGCTTCCTTCCACAAAACCCCTAAAAAGATTCAAAAAAAAAAAAAAATAACAAAAAGAAAGAAGAAGAGGAAAAATCAAAACCCAAGAAGAGATATATAGTGAGAGAGGGAGAGAGAGGATTAGAAATACATGGCTGTGATTTATCTATGAATAAATGACAAAAATCTCTTCAGATGTTGAAGAGATGAAAGAGAAAAATACCTCGTTTGTATCTTATCTCCTGTATTCTTCTCTGCTTTCTCTGCGTTGCTCTCTCTGTCTCTCTCTCTCTCTCTACTGGTTTTGATTTTTCTGTTCTTTTCGATTTTTTCTTTTATGTGAGTAAGCGGTCAAATGCATTAACGGCGAGTGAATAAATAAAGAGAGATGGAGTGAGGATGATGAGCTGGCATGTGACATAGTGGGATGGGGCATTCATGGTGCATGACCCCATCCCATGCATGGCATGCCATGCGTTCGGTGGGGCGGCTTTTACTCCCGCACTTAAGTTTGTTACGGTTACCAAGAGATGATCGGAGGACAGAGAGCTTAGCGTCCTGATGCGCTGACAGATGGGAATTTAGTCCTGACGCCGGTGTTGGGTTGGTGATCCTGGCCGCTCAAGTGATGGGCCCCAACTGTGGACGGAAGGTTCTCGTGAATGCTTGAACATTTTTCTTGATTATTTCTCCAGCGGAATACTCCTACGCTCTAATATTGCTTGCCACGGGCGTGGATAAAGGCAAAACACAAACATCAGCTTCATCTAAAACTCCCGTGCCCCCAGTAAGTTTTCAATGGTTCAATCCCCATGGCTTTCTGTGGTGTGGTCCATTTGATGTTTGAATCTGTCACGTTTTTTAGTTTTTTACTTTTTTTTTTTCCAAAAAAGATCTAACAGAATGGATGGACGGGGTGAATATAACACAATGGTGGGTCCACATAAATTTGCCACGTCAACACACCACCACGTCGGGCACACCACGCTACGCAAGCCGCTTCCGTTTAGCGCACGTTTCATTGACTATCGTGCAAACATCACACCGGTCTGACAGATCTGAACCATTTGATCGCTGGTCTTTATATGAACGGTCAAGACAATTTACACAAAAGTTATCACCAATCAACAATTTGAACCGTAGATTTGTTAGGGCCTCGTAGGGATAGCTTACGTTCCGAAAGAACCAACTTTGATAGGCAACTGTAATCATCCCATCCGTGGGTTTGAAAATGGACGATTATAAATAAAAAGAAAAGGCCAAATTAATAATAGATTGAAATTGGATCCTCTGATCAATGACATTTTATACTATGCCCGTGGAACGTGCCCACCTTACTGGGTGTTACCCTTACCGTGTGGGGCTCAACTTGATTAATTTTGTGTATATCCATGCCGTCCATCTGCTTTTCCAGCTCATTTTAGACTGCGATCCCAAAAATTAAGTAGATCCAAATCTTAGGTGGACCACACCATTTGAAACGGTAGTAAGTGAGCATTAAAAGATTTTTGTGGCCCGCAGAGATTTTTAATCAAGCTTATCTTTATATTGGTTGATCTTGTAAACAGATTGGATGGAAAAGAAGCGTTACATTAGACTACAAAGTTTCCTACCGTTTAGTTCACCTGAGATTTGGATCTGCTTAATTTTTAGGACCACATTTTAAAATTAGTTGAAAAAACAAATGAACGGCATGGATACACAATACATCATTAAGGTGGGCCCCACAAGGAGTTAGTCTGGTAACACCTAATCTGCTCTCCCGGACAGGACGCAGACATGGTGGTGGGGCCTAAAAAGCATCACGTGGATGGGCTTTCATGAGATCCACCTAATCAATCAGGTATGCTGCCTCATTTTCACCTTGAAATCCAAACATTGTTATGACTATAAACTCAAACAGGCCAGACCACAGGAAAACATGAGATAAGATGTCCACCATTAATTTTGTGTAGGGCTTATGGCTGTGTTTACATGACATCCAATTCATTCATCTTAATTGTCTCACTAGGATAGAAAGATTAGCCAAAGATCACATATTCTAAAAGCTTGGCGAGTTATACATGAGAATCAAGCATCTTTTGTATAATTTTAAGTTGCTTGAATGTTAAATCATTCTCTTTCTTCTTTTTTTTTAGCTGGTGAAACTAAGGAGGCTATATATGGCGGTGTTTTGCATGCCATCCACCCATTCATCTTATGGCATCATCGGAATCAGCACTAAACCATGAAAGACTACATTATTAAACTGTGACTAACATATTTCACTAAAAAAAAAAAAAAAACAGAAAATATATAGAAGATGAGAGATTTGTAAAGATATGTACATCTCAACTACACACATAAGGAAGTATTCTAATTTAATCAGATTAACTTAATCTACTCTAACATCTTCCCTCAAACACAATATATTTTAAACAGTGTAACTTAAATTTAAACGGTATGATTAATACTTTTATTGAAAATAAAAAGAAAAAAATTCAACATTTTTTATGACTTCTTGGATGTGAACCATTGACACTTCCAACAACCGGTAAATGGTTTAGAAGCACTCCTGGTAGTTGGGATTTTAATTACTACTCTTTGGATGGATATATACTCCCGGTGGTTGCAAGTTCAACCATTGCTCTTTTGATGGTTGTAGATGTTCCTACTGCAAAGAAAAAATAAATCCACTTCGTATGCATGGCATAAGAACAAGTTTAGTCTAAATTGCTTTAAATAATAATAATCCATTGTATACACCCAGCACAAATGAAAAGTGCGTTTTGTCAAAAGGCCTGGCACAAGGAAGACGTTGTTGTTGATGTCTTAAATTTATCAGTAACAGGGATCTGTCGATTCCATCGACAGATGCTCGATCCCATCGAGAAAATTTGAAAAATCCTTGTTGATTATTGGAACATTTTGGTGTTACTACTTGATGGTATCGAAGGAGTTCGATGTCATCGACTTATCCTCGATAGGGTGTTAATGCCATCAACGATCTTATTGAAGATATGTGCATAATTGCATAAGTACATAAGTTATTTTCCATTCCGATTGTAACACTGTATATAAAAAGTATAATTCGGATTTGAGAGAGGAGAATGTGTATTAGGACTTTCTAATTCATTCCTAAGGATTCAAGGGCATAACTAGAGTTTGAGGAAGGAGATTTAAGGCTTGTTTGAATTGGTAAGACTCCATCTCTTGTAATTTTTCCTTTCATATTACATTACTCGTCGCTTTGTACCATGGTTATTTCTACAAAGGGTTTTTTCATGTAAAATTTGGATTGTTTTTGTTTGGACTAGTAATGTAGAGTGGGTCGCAGACAGTTTCATGGCCAAGATGGATCAGAAAAGGCCCGGTTACGATAGAAGTGATCCGGACCGTCAGACCTTAGATCGGGCGTATCTCGCAATCCGGAATGAGTTATCTAACGTAAAATATATGATTTTGGGTAGAACGAGCTACTTTAGCCAACCAACCCCGCTATGCCGGGTTATGCAACCCGAAATTGCGAAAAATCCCTGGATTGACGGTTGTTTCCCTATTTTAATTTCGTTTTTACTATAAATAGTAAGTTTTAGTTTAATTATAACTCGTCATCCGTCGGGCTTTAGGAGTTGCGCCCAACGTAAAAAGAGCTTAGAATAATTAGGAGAACGGTTTGGTGAAGCCAAATAGGACACTTACTATTTTTGGCCGAAAACCTTTCGCACTAGTAGACATAATGACTGTCTATAAATAGTAAGTTTACTATTTATAGTAAATCGTGAATTCTAGGAGTTTTAGTTGTAGTTTGATTCTGATTTCATTCCCATTGCTTGGTACCCCTATTTAAAGGGTTGTGAACTTATTTTTATTCATTCATTAATCAATTTCAAATTTATTAGAATTTATTTCTATTTTCTACTTTCTTTCCTCGTGGATTCGAGAAGTCTCTGTGAGGAGTCCAGAGAAGTTCCGTGGATTCGGAATAGTTATCCTCATGAGGAAGACGGTGCTCGACCTCACGTCTTCCCCTGCGTTAGTTTGGTATCAAAGCAAGGTTTCTTCTCGGAACGATGACTTCTAACAACAGGTCGAGCAACAATCCCATGGGCGGTGCTCCAGGGAATTTACTTTTAACAGCGGCTGCTTTCAAAGTAGCGCAACGAGAGAATCGACAAGCCATATAAGAGCTGCAGGCTTCCATCGACCGCATAGCAGATCTCTTGGCGGAAAACCTAAGGCGATTCCGTGTTTCTGGTGGTAATCCTCCACCACCAATTGCTGAAACTTGTAATTACCCTAATCGCAGGATAGTACTGGCAGTGCATCCAAGGGTCATTCCTGAGGAAGGGGGCTCAAGTGAGGAGGAAATCGATGACATAATCTTCCAACCCCTCAGATAAGGCGGCGATTGAGTACATCGAACAGATCGAGAATTCAATATGCGGGTTGATATTCCTAACTTCAATGGCCAACTACACATTGAGAATTTCTTCGATTGGCTTTTTGAAGTTGAGCAATTTTTCGATTATATGGACATCCCTGAAGCAAAGAAGGTCAAGCTTGTGGCCTACAAATTGAAATGAGGAGTTTTAACTTGGTGGGAACAACTGCAACTCGTGTGAACAAGGCAGATGAAAGCACCAATCCGCACCTGGCAGCGGATGAAGCAGCTACTACGTGCCCGATTCCTCCATAGCGATTACGATCAGGTATTATTCCAATAATACCAAAATTGTCGACAAGGTAGTCGGTCGGTGAGAGAATACATAGAAGAATTTTACGGCTTGGCGGTGCGTAATGATTTGGTCGAGACTGAATCGCAGCAAGTCGTCAGATTTAACGGTGGATTGCCTATGGCTATCAAGGATCGGGTCCAGATGCAGTCCGTCTGAACAATGAATGATGCGATCAAGTTGGCTACTCGGGTAGAAGCGCAACTTTAACTTCTTAACACACGGACCTATCCTACTGCAATAATCCCTGTGGCAGGTCCGCCCCAGGGAACTGCACAACCCAAGGGGAAGGAACCCGTATAAGCACGGACTCAACCTCCTACGTCTGAAAATTGAGATCAGGGAAGCGGGCAAGCTAGACCCCAAAAGGGCGTATTGACTGCTGTTGGTCCAAGTAGAATCCCGAACTCCTATGTTTGGCCAAGGCCCGGCAACTGCTATCGTTATGGCCAACCGGGTTACCTATCAAATACTTGTCCCCAGTAAAAAGTGGCAAACCTCGCCATCAATGATAGTAGTGTTGAAAACGCTTATGAAGATCCAGATATTGAAGAACAAGAACATACCACCGAGGACAAGGCAGATGATTCAGGTTGGGTTCAGCAAGATTACGGTGAGTCACTCGTCATGAGGCGACTATTATATGCGCCAAGAAAAGAAGTGCATCCACAGCGGCATAACATCTTTCACACTAGGTGTACTGTGAATCGAAAGATTTGTGACGTGATCATTGATAGTGGGAGCAGCGAGAACATCGTCTCCAAGGTCATGGTGGAAAAATTGTAATTGAAAACGGAGCGTTATCCCTCTCCATATACAATCGGTTAGATCAAGAAGGTCAGTGAAACAAAGGTAACTGAACGGTGCACCATATCATTTTCAATTGGCAAACATTATAAGGATGAAGTAGTATACGATGTGGTTGACATGGAAGCATGTCACATACTACTAGATCGGCCCTGACAATCTGACTGTGACGCCACTCATAACGGGTGAGATAACATATATATCTTCATCAAGGACAGTCGGAAGACCATATTGGCCCCTATGGATCCAGAGGGACCACCTAAAACTTCTAAAGTGGAGGGCCGTTTTCTCTTAACCATGCGGGACTTCATGGAAGAATTCAAAGAAACGGGATAGACTTATGGATTAATTGTAAAAGAGGAAGAACTCGAGCCTATCATCATCTCTGAAAGACTAAGGCCCCTGCTACATGAATTCAAAGAAATCTAGCCTGATGACCTTCCCGATGGGTTACCCCCCATGTGGGATATCCAACACCATATCGACTTTGTCCCTGGGTCCAGTTTACCTAATCATCCTCATTATCGAATGAATTCGAATGAGTGCAAGATTCTGCAGGGACAAGTAGAGTAGTTGATCCGTATGGGTCTTATTCGAGAAAGCATGAGTCCATGTGTCGTGTCAGCTCTATTAACTACAAAGAAAGATGGGAGTTAGCGCATGTGTATCGACAGCCGAGTTATCAAGAAAATCACTATAAAATACAGGTTTTCTATACTACGGTTGGACGATATGCCGGATATGCTAGAGGGTGCAAAATATTCTCTAAATTGGACCTAAGGAGCGGCTACCATTAGATTCGAATACGGCCAGGTAATGAGTGGAAAACGGCCTTTAAGACCAAGGAAGGATTATACGAATGGATGACCATGCCCTTCGGTCTTTCGAATGCGCCTAGCACATTTATAAGATTGATGAACTAAGTTCTGAAATCTTTCATTAGGCGGTTCATTGTGATTTATTTCGATGATATTTTGATATACAATCAAGACGAAACCACCCATATGGAATACTTCAAGAAGGTCCTTAAAGTGCTCATAAAAAATAAATTGTATCTCAATTTAAAAAAGTTCAGCTTCATGACTGATAGCCTATTGTTTCTGGGTTTTGTCGTAACATCCACGGGCATTCGGGTAGATGAGGAAAAGGTGAAGGCAATCAGAGAATGGTCGGTTCCCACAAATATTCACAAAGTGCGAAGTTTTCATGGATTGGGGACATTTTATCATCGGTTGGTGAAAATTTTCAGTATTATTGTGTCACCAATCACAGATTGCATGAAGAAATGACAGTTTCGTAGACTGACGAAGCCGACAAGAGCTTTGCCAAAATCAAGCGCAGATTATCCATGACCCTGGTTCTTGTACTTCCCAACTTCAACAAACTATTTGAAATCGAATGTAATGCCTCATATGTCGGAATTGGGAGAGTTTTGTCTTAAGAAGGTAGGCTGATAGCCTTATACAGTGGGAAACTTAGCAATGCACACAAGATGTGGTCTATATATGAGATCGAGTTATACGTGGTAGTACAGGCACTGCAACACTGACGACACTATTTGATTCAAAGGGAATTCATACTTTACACGGACCATCAAGCTCTTAAATTCATTCATAGTCAAGCTAACATTAACCGTGTGCATGCTAGATAGATCTCATTTTTGTAGGAATTCACATTCGTATTAAAACACAAGTTAGGGCAACAGAACAAAGTAGCTGGTGCACTAAGTCACCGTGCAACTTTGTTAGTCACTATGAACAATGAGGTTGTCGGGTTCGAGCGCCTCAAAGACATATGCCGATGACGACGACTTTAAGGACGGATGGGTTAGATGCCAAGAAGGTCACCCCGGTGACTTATATATGCAAGACGGGTTCCTTTTCAAGGAAAATTGACTGTGCATCCCAAATAGTTCGCTAAGGGAATAGATAATCTAAGAGCTACATGGAGGTGACTTCAATAGACACCTTGGGCGAGACAAGACGCGAGATCTTGTGGAAGAACGGTATTATTAGCCGCAATTGGTACGTAAAGTGAGAAAGGCAGTCTAACGTTGTTATATTTATCAGACCTCCAAGGGGCAATCTCATAATACGAGCCTCTATACCCCGTTACCTGTGCCTGACGGCCCTTGGGAGGATTTATCTATGGACTTCGGGCTTGGTCTCCTACGAACACAACGCGGCATAGATTTAGTGTTCGTGGTAGTAGATTGTTTCTCCAAGTTAACGCACTTTATTCCATGCAAGAAGACTTTCGATGCAACACACGTGGTGAATCTATTCTTCAGATAAATTGTGCGGCTATACTTTCCAAAACTATTACTTCTGACCATGACACGAAGTTCATAAGCCACTTTTGACAGACTTTATGGACTCGATTCTATACACGACTTCAGTTCAGCAGCACCTACCACCCATAGACTGACAGTCAAACTGAGGTTGTGAATCGCATATTGGGAAACCTCATTCGATGTATTTCAAGAGAAAAACCGAAGCAGTGGGATTTGGCTTTGTCTCAAGCGGAGTTTGCATTCAAAAACATGGTGAACCACTTGACAAGGAAATCCTCGTTTTAAGTTATTTATAGACGAGTACCTCGCCACACACTAGACTTGGTCCCTCTGCCTAAACTCCCAGGCATGAACATTGCAGCAAAACATATGGCTGACAAGATCATGGGCATTCATGCGGAGGTACAAACTAAGCTACATACCTCGAACGAAAAGTACAAGGAGCAAGCTTACAAGCATCGGCGACAAAAAGTGTTTGAGGTGGGCGACCAAGTAATGATTCATTTCCACAAAGAACGATTTTCGACCGGAACTACAACAAGTTGAAGAATAAAAGGATTGGACTAGTACCAATCATCCGAAAGATCAATGACAACGCTTATGTTGTTGATCTTCCAGATGACATGACGATCTCACGGACTTTCAATATTGGGGACCTGACCGAGTATCATCAACCAGCGCAGGATGAGAACTCAAGGATGAGTTCTTTTGAAGTGGAGGGGACTGATGTAGAGCGGGTCGCAGACAGTTTCATAGCCAAGATGGATTAGAAAAGGCCCGGTCGATGACAGAAGTGATCCGGACCATCGGACCTTAGATCGGGCGTATCTCCCAATCCGGAATGAGTTATCTGACGTAATATATATGATTTTGTGGTAGAACGAGCTAATTTAGTCAACCAACCCCGCTATGCTGGGTTACGCAACCTGGAATTGCGAAAAACCCATGGATCGACAGTCGTTTCCCTGTTTTAATTTCGTTTTTACTATAAATAGTAAGTTTTAGTTTGATTATAACTCTTCATCCGTCGGGCTTTAGGAGTTGCGCCCAACGTGAAAAGAGCTTAGAATAATTAGGAGAACGGTTTGGTGAAGCCCAATAGGACACTTACTGTTTTTGGCCGAAAACCTTTCGCACTAATAGACATCACGACCGTCTATAAATAGTAAGTTTACTATTTATAGTAAGTCGCGAATTCTAGGAGTTTTAGTTGTAGTTTGATTCTGATTTCTTTCCCATTGCCTGTTACCCCTATTTAAAGGGTTGTGAACTCGTTTTTATTCATTCATTAATCAATTTTGAATTTATTAGAATTTATTTCTATTTTCTACTTTCTTTCCTCGTAGATGCGAGAAGTCTCTGTGAGGAGTCCAGAGAAGTTCCGTGGATTCGGAATAGTTATCCTCTTGAGGAAGACGGTGCTCGACCTCACGTCCTCCCCTGTGTCAACTTGGTCATGCGATTGCATGTACTTTGCTTGATTAATCTTCGTGTGCTTCCGCAGTTCCCCAATAGATACATCATCGAAGGTGTATAGTAGAGATGAGTGATCAAAGCCCATGAAGTTAAGCAATTGGAAGGCAATTGCAAATTCGAATGTTAAACAAAGATCTCAAATCTAAAAAAATGAAGTCAAATTGAGTTTCGAAGATCGAATCATCGAGTCTAGCAGGTGCTCCTAGATATGCTCATTAATTGTTCATTGTTGAATGTCATCAATCTAAAGTCCTTGAATGGACTAAAGGACCTTTCGCGAGAGCGGTCATTGGCAACCCATGCCAGCCCACTAACAGAAGCAAAGCCATTTTATGTTAGTAGCCTCATCACCAGCCACACTACAAGATAGATGGAGACAGAGAGAAAAACCCTTGAGAGATAGAGAGAGAGCTAGGGGTGGGAAGCTCTTTAAGGGATACACCCAAAAATTCACGGTTTCTATGAAAATTAATGAGTGGTTCATAATCTATCTAAATGTGTTGTCCACCAGATTACACCTTTTTCCTGAGTTTGGACTCATCAAATCTACAAAATAAGGATGGCCTAACTAGTAGTTCTTATCTTACATGTGCACTGCTTGTACCCAGGTGTCAGAGCAAAGTTCTTATCTTACATGTTCACTAATTATACCTAGGTTTAAGGGTGAGTGCACTTTCCAAGTACTTTATAGCCGGTGCTATTAGAAGTGGAGGTTTACTAGAATAAATTCCCATGTGTCAAGAGTATAGCCATTGGACTTGGGGTAATATTTGGTGAGCCAAACCATTAACATGATAGGCTTTATGATGAGTGATAATACCTGAATAATAAAACTCTATAATTGGAATGTTCCAACTCTTTGACGGTTGAACTCTTTTTCTCTTTGAAGATACACCATCTCCTTAATTGTTCTGTGATTTTCGTGCTGGTGATAGCTTTAAGATTTCTTTGGCATCTACTTTCACGTCTATCTTCCTAAATGAATAATTTTGATCATTATACATGACCCATATCTTTCAGTTATAATCCAAACGTATCATATGATAATATTGTTATAGTCTAAATTTTTTCAAAAAAATTTAAAAAATGCCTGTTTGGATTGAGGCAAAGTTGTGTTGTGGTTAGCAATCCAGAGTGATGCTCTCAAGGTTAGCTGGTCATGGACATGTTGTTATTTGATTGTGCTATCCTGGTTTACCAAACATCCTGAAATATGGATTAGATAGATTGTGGCACATGTGAATAACTTTGATATTCACACATTAATTACACATGCACATGTATGTGTATATTAACATATGTGCCACATATTTTAGCTTGAAGATTGATTATGGCACATTCACACATGTTGGATGCTTGAACTTGGATGGTTGCACATGTTAAATAATGGAATATACGTGGCATGTATAAGAAGAAACGTAATGGTCGTATTACCAAATTGGTAAGGAACCATAAAAAGGTAGTTTCACCTCTCTACCAGAGACGCTCAATCTATGGGATGTGGATTGCCTGCAACGTGGGAGGCTACAGGGGGTTCCTATAGCCCCTAAACATAGGTCCGTACAAAAAAAACAGTCCCTTTGTGAAATGACCTTTTTATTCTTTTTGGGGCAGGGCTAATATCTGACAAGTGCAAATGAGGTATTTTTACTGGGTTACAAACAGAGCTAAGGAATTCCTTGTCCCCTGTAATTACAAGCAATCTGTGTCTCATGTATAGTATGACAATTATATATCCATGACCACTTGTATAAAATGCATGGGTTCCATAAACAAGGGAGTGGACAAACTATAGATATGTGTGCGCATTGGATTTTTTGAAACATTAATGGAATAAAATGAGTTTAAATTTTGTCATATTTTACATTAAACTAATGGATTTGTGATTTTGATAATGTCATGTTTCTAGAACCATGGGAGCATGCATGTTGTGTACACACAGCGACAGCGTGCGGTCCACCATGCTGATTTTTCTGAATCCTGACTGATCATTTGGCTCTACTAAGCCTATTAGAACCTCCGTCCATCTATCAGGTAGATCCAAAGCTCAGGTGGGCCACACCGCTAGGTTTTGCATGTTTAAACATTGATTTCTTTCGATCCGACGGTCAGATAGCTTCACAGATTGATCTTAATAGTTCTAAGAGTTCCTAGTCTTATTTATATGAACACCAACAATTAACGTACTCATCGATCAGACGATCTAATTATGATAAATACATGTTGGATTGTTCAATACTAGCTGTAGATCTGATGGATAGTGGATCTAGCAATCTAAGACATAATATTGATGATGAACGATTCAATTTGTTTATTTCAGGGTTTTAATGAAGTTTTATTGGAATTAGGGTTCTAGAGTTTGGGTTCTGCGTACCCGGTTTCGAGGTAATGTGGATATGTATTTGTATAATTGATATATAAAAAAAATGTAATTGACCCCAGAATATTCAGTACATGAGTATCATTTAACCAGGGTGTTACATTGAGGGAGACACGTCGTCCACAAGGTGGACCCCACACATCCACGAGGTGGACCGCACACATCCACATGTGTGGTAGAAAAAAGAAGGAAGAATGTTAGATGGATAAGAGGCATATCTCTTTCTTTCTCCAAGTGATAATTAGGAGCAAGGGGGTATGTCAAGGGTTTTCTCCGGCCTCTACTCTCCAATGACATAAGATTTAATATATAAGGAGGGTTGCAGTTCTAGGAGTATATATAGGTATGCACATAATCATGATATCATCCTTCCACTACTTAGGCTATTCACCATAAATCTTGATCCCGTGTTGATTAAGTAGTGGACTATTAGATCTAGGCTATCATTCCAACGTCAAATGCAATTAAAATAATTTTAACTATTAAAATAAAACCTTAATGGTTGAAAACTTTTATGAAGTTAATTAAAACCTTTTAAGTATTAGGCCTAATGGTAAAATCACTTGATGAGTCTATAATTAAAATTAGATCTAAATATAAATAAATTCGAAGGTAAAATTCACTAGATTTTATATTAGCCTAAGTAAGAATCAATGAATCCCATAGATGTACCCAAAATCACTCGTATTTAGTGCCCTCTAGGCAACCTCGTAGAGTTCGCCAAGTTGTTCAATCAAGATTGTGACCATTATATGTCATTGGGTATAAGGATTAATAATCTTTTATGCAACATCAAGTCCCTAATACATATATCATAATCTAAGCTAGTGGACTCCTAAACTATTGACTTGAACTCGATCATCCATTGTAAGTGTCCAAAGGTCTAATATTAAGATCCAATGTCTATGGCATACTCAACTCCACTGTAATGTAAGGGCAAAGTCATAACTAACATTTTCTAATAGTGGACACCATCCATCCTGACCTAAGTCAGTCCCTTCACACAAGATGGTTGAACATCTCATGGTAGATGTTCACAAATGTTTCCTAAGTATCTATGATGCTCATGGCACATTAGGATACTGAAATCCATGGACCACCTCTCTCCAGTCAATGTACAGTGTGTTAAATCTCAAGTTTGAAGGACTATAGAAGAATCACTCTTTACATAACTCGTATTAATGATAAGTTTAAGGTGGCACTAGGTATTAGTTAAGTGTGTGTGTGTGTGTGTGTGTGTGTGTGTGTGTGTGTGTGTATTTATATTGTCCTAGAGGACTTATGGTAATCAAGATCAATAATTGAGATCTACTCCCTTAGGTCTATAAGGCCATGTGATTAAGACGCACATTAGTTTTCTAGAACAACAACAATTGATCACAAGGATTATCAATGGGGAGCAAATCTAATGGACGAAGTGAATCTCACACAGGTGTATTATGCATTGTGCAAATAGGTGTTGTAGACAATTCATGTCTGCCTAAACACAACTCCATCACAAGGTTTTTTCCTTCTATTTTTCTCAACCATCTCTAATTATACAAACTTTAACTATAAATTGATGAAGTAAGATGGAGCTTAACAAAGTTTGACTGACATCTACACACTCTGATGCTCATGCGCAATATTTTAATGAACTTTGGTGGAATTTGATGGAGTTCAGCAGACTTCAATGCACTTCGGCCAACTTTAAAACAATTTAATGGACTTCAAGCGAAGTGAGTTAAGTGCATGGAAGTAAAATTTTGTCGAAATCCATCAAAGTTCATCGAAGTGTATTGAAGTTTGTTATAGCATCAAAATTGGTCGACCATTGAAGTCAATAGACCTTGAAATGTGTGCGTAAGGTAGAGGGTGGTGTAAGTGTGTGCGTAAGGTAGTAGTTATGCAGTATCAGAGTAATGCGGAACATGCTGATAAATCTATGAATATCATTAACTGTACCAAGGCTATGCGATGCAAGATATGAATGATGTCGGCCATACCAAGGCCATGCGATGCGAGATGCAAGCTCAAGCATACGAATCCTCATCTAAGTCCACATATCAATACAGCTCAACTCTAGAATACCACCGGGGTCTAGTACACTCCAACTAGATTATCGCCCCATCGCGCGCAATAAGGTGAGTGGAATAGACTTCACTATTCGCCTGCCAATATTGGGCTCGGCTCGTCAATAGCGGACCCATTCCTCGAGCTGGTCAGACTCAGCCTAGCTATGCCTCCTCCTCTAGGGCGGGTAAGGCCGCACCCCCTTCCAACCGACCACGACATAGTGAAAAGAGCAACCATCTGGTAATCGGCACTCGACGCTCATGCACCCACTCGGTCTAGACGTTGGAGCAACCTCTTGGTACCATAAGGGTTTAGGGACTTTCACCCAGGGATATCTATAACACCCTATGTAGAACAAGATTTTCGGTATCTAATCCTGCCAACCATGATACGTCTATGGAGGCTACAACCTTGATGTCGCTAGGGCGTACAGTAACCATATCACACAATCCGAATGTATGAATCACACTATCCAGTCATACAACAATCCTGCGCGTATCGTGTGCTCATGTAGGGCAACACCGCTTATCCGGGAGCCCCTAAACAATCTGCCCGAAGGCATATGCTATGATCAGTCACTTCTCATATCAAGCATACATATGATGTGTATGATCATGAATCATGAAACTATACTAAACATGTTATATGGTAATGGACGTTATTCATAACAAAGATGGGCCTAGATGGCCTACAAGTATGGGCCTAACAATGGGCCCTAGGGAGAATTATAATGCGGACATTTAACCAACATTATTCTTACAATGTGGACGTCAAACCAACATTGCTCCCAAGGTACGACCATCATAAACATCATTACCTGCATGATAGTGAAATCGCACATTATATCGGGTGTACCTTCCTCGCATTAAGCCTTATGTACATCCCATTGGGCCTTGACCCATGGGCCTCCAATACATCAAACGGGCCTCCTAACATGGGCCTCATATATATCAAGGTGGCCCTCAACGGATGGGCCATAACTACATCAAGATGGGCCTCCTCAAATGGGCCTTATAAATATCAAGGTGGGCCTCAACAATGGGCCACCAATACATCAAGGCAGGCCTCCTCCAATGGGCCTTATATACATTACAGTGGGCCCTCAAATGGCAAGTGGGCCACATCACATGGGCTATATGTACATCAAGTGGGCCACACCAATAGGCCTCATGCATATCAAGTAGGCCACACCGAACTATGAGTGGAGACAATGATTTCCACCATAAAAAAAAATCCCTAGGCCCATCATAACATTCATTTCTCATCTAATATGATCATAAGGTCACACGGACCCGAATTAAGAGGGAAAACAAATTTCATGTTGATCCAGAATTTGAGATTTCAATGGTAGGCGTTCAATGCTCACGGTGTCGTGTGGTCCACTTGATAAATAGATCTGCCTTATTTGTACTCTCAAGCCTTAAAATGGCCTTTTAAAAAGGGTTGGACAGCTTGGGATGCAACACATGCATCATGGTGGGCCCCATCGTCCAAACAGTGGACGGTGAGGATATATACATCATGCTGCACCCCCTGTTACCCCCATGCTGCACGGACGCAGCCGTGTACAGGGGCAGGCGGGGTAGATAAAACACTTACTTTATGGTGGGGTCCACACGTGTGGCCCACCATAACGTGTATCTACCATCCAAGCCGTTGATGGGGTCCCACAGACCTGGCTGAATAGGAAAAACAATTTTTATATTGATTAAAACTTCTGTGGACCAAAAAAAAAATAGGTTTCAATGGCAGCCACTCAATCCCACTGTTTCCTATGGTGTGGGCCAACTGAGCTCTATATTAGGTTGATTTTTGGAGTAGGTCCACTTCAGGGAGTGGCCCACCCAATGAATGGGTTAGATGACAGATATACATCATGGTGGGGCCCACGACTGGGCCCGTGGGCTGCTGCCCGTCCGCCCGTCCGCTGTGCGGAGGCAGCGCCTGCTGTTGCTGTGATGTGTGTGTGTGTGTGTGTATATTTTTTTATTTTCTGGTTTTCCTGGGGTTTTGCTCATGTGGGGCTCACATTAGGTGAATCCACCCCGTCCAATGGCCCTTCATGGCTCAAAACAAGCAAACCAAGCCCAATATTAAGCCTATTTCGGTGTATAGAAACAACAGGGGATATTTCAACGGTAAACCCATTGTTTGCCATGCTATGGCCCGCCCGAAAGTCTGATTAGTCCCATCTTTCGGCTCAACGCCTAAAATGAGCTTGGGAAAGGAATGGACGGCGTGGATTGAATACATACATCAAGGTGGGGCCTATAAGAGTGGGCCACCCCATAAGCTTGGAAACAAGCTAATATTTATGCTTTTTCCCTTTTTGTCCAGCGTCTAGGGACGCTGGACGGCTTGGCGTCATACATGCATTGAGGTGGGACCTACTTAGGTGGGCCACCAAATGATGGAGGTTGTGGGTACAACACATATAAGGTGGGCCCCACTTATAAATGGCTTGGATAAAATACCTGCCTCATGGTGGGGTCCAACCTAATGGGCCACATGACCATATTAACATAAGAAAAGAAAAAATGAAAAAGAGAGGGAAAGAGAGAGTGGGACACGCGTGTGATGGAAGGACCCCGACACTATGGGCCCTCCGTTGCAATCAATCATACATCAAGTGGGTCCCATTATATGTGGGCCCATTAATTAAAAAAAATCCAACAGTGGAGATTCCTTCTCCATAAAAATAGACGGTCTAGATGACCCATATACAAGCTAGGAAGGTAAACATCATGATGGGGTCCATGGAGAATGGCCCCATCATGGAATGATCATGTGGATCAAGGTGGGCCATCGGCCACACCTAGGGTCCAAAGTGAGATCCATACCATCGATCGGTATGCCTCACTTGGCCCATCATGAAAACAAGAAAAACTAGCCTATAGAAGCACCCACCGTTCGATCTTCTTGCTCCCTTGGCTTCCTTTGCTCCTTAGCTTCGATCTTAACGGAGGAGATGAGGTTTGGATGGTTGAGATGGGAGATGAAAGGGTAGGAAAGGTGGGCCACACTTGTGGCTCTCTTGGAGGGCTTGGGAGGCTTGGACGTATGGTATTTTCTTGCTTGGGAAAGAGAGTTTGAGAAGTGAAGATGAGAGAGAGGGTTGTACAGAGAGAGAGAGAGTGAAAGATGGGTGATGGATGATGGATGTGGTGGTTGATGTGTGTAAGAGCTTTTCGACTTTTGTGGCTGCTTGGTGTAAGAAAGGCATGGGTGTGTAAGAGACTTTTTGACTTTGGGGGTTGCTTGAGAATGGGTGAAAGGTGATGTGCACTTGACATGATGGGAATGATTGATGTGACATCTGGTAGAGATTCTCTCGTAATTCGCACGCGCGACGTTTTCCTCACACCGAACGCTGGCCCACATCTCCTAGCCAGACTATCGGATCGGCGCGCGAGTCGCGGCATCGGAACCGCGATAACGGTGTGGTCGCAGGGGTACAAGTCTTGGGTTGAGTTGACTCAGGTTGACTGCATGTGAATTAAGGTCGACGCAAATACCGGTTAAGGATCGAAGGTTGCCGGAATTCGACCGGGAAGACCGCGGAAGTCTACGGAACGGTACAGTCTAGGATACGGGGCTTACAATATTAAACTTGAATAGTTGATTAAACCCATATGGAAGAAAATTGGTTGGATTAGACTGATATTATAGCATAACAATCTAATTAGGAAAATGTAAAAGAAGAATTGTATAATTTCACAGATATTAGAGGTGCATATTCCAAAGGGACTGGTATTAAGTCCAAACAGAGTATTAAGGATTAATGTAAACGGACAAGCATTTGCCCTTGACTGATTTTCTGAAAAAATGGCCATTAACCATGTCAAATTTGCTTTCAAAGTTAGAATTATTAATTTTGAGTAAGTTTTGTAGTTATCATTGATTTATGTGTTTTAAGTTTTTGTAACTGTCATTACTTGCTTCAATATATTTTATTTTGAAACTTTAATTGAGATTTTAGAATCCATAAGATTCTTACTATTTTTAGCAAATTTTTTGAGTTACGATTTGGTAGCACGTTGCCTAATCTAGTGCGGATCCTCTGCCCGCCTCCTGGAGGCAGGAACTCCCTGCCTCCAGCGTTTTCATTGGTCGACATCACTATAAGTGCCATGTCATCAGTTTTTTTAATATATTAAAAAAAGTACATTTAATAAGAAGTATAACGGAGACGTTAAACGAAAGCGATTTGCGTACTGAGTAAATCAGTATGGTAAGCATACTGAGTAAAGTCTGTGGAGCTCACCGTCATTCATGCATTGTATCAACTCCATCCATCTCTTTTATCATCTAATTTTAGGGTTTTAAAACAAAAATTAATCATATCCAAAGATCGAGTGGACCACACCACTTGAAACAGTGTGAATTGAATTCTACCGTTGAAAAGTTATTGGGGGCCCACAGAAGTTTTATATCAAGATGATATTTGTTCTTTCCATTCATCCATGTATTAGTGATCTTATGAACAGTTTGGATGAAAAATAAACATCATTGGGGGCTTAGAAACATTTCAATGGTGAAAATCAATACTTCCCTGTTTCCTTTGGTATGGTCTACTTGAGCTTTTGATATACTTCAGTTTTAGGCTCAACCCCTAAAATGATCTGAAAAAAAGGATGGACAGCGTGGATAAACCACATGAATTCACAGTGGGCCCAACAGATTTTACTCAGTACGATAAGACTCGGTATGCAAATCGATTTCACATGTCTAATGGGGACACAGGTTTCCCACCAAAGCCTTTTGCAGTAAGATGCTACACAAGGATTCCGGATGGGCCCACTGCGACGTTTATGATAAATCCAACCCGTTCATCCATTTTTAGATATCATTTTAGGACATAATACCAAAACTAAGGTGTATACAAAACTCAAATGGGCCACACGAGAGGAAATAGTGGGGATTTAGTGTCCACCGTTGAAATATTTATATGGCCACAAAAGTTTTACATCGGTCTAATATTTTGGTGTTTTCACTTCATCCTAGTAAAAATGACCTTATAAATAGTTTGGATGGCATATAAACATCAAGACGCCTAGGAAGGTTTCAACAGTAGGAATTTCTTTCTCCATTGTTTCATCTTGTATGACCCAGTTGAGTTTTTTATCATCCTAATTTTTGGTTACATGTTTTAAAATGAACTCTAAAAATGGATGAATGGATTGGAATTCTTATAAACATCACGGTGGACCCCACCATACATCCCAGCGCTGGAATTTCATGCAAAAGGCTTTCCTCGGTGAATCCGCGTCCACAGTTTCCATTGGAAACGGACTGGCTACTCCCCTGCCACTCGGTGCTATGTGGGCCCACCATGATGTATGTGTTTCATCCATGCCGTCCATTTATTTTTCTAGATCATTTTATGGTCTGAGACCAAAAATGAGGTATAACCCAATCTCAAGTGAACCACATTACATGAAACAGTGTTGAATGAACGTTGACCATTAAAAACTTTTTGGGGGCCATAAAAGTTTTGGATCAAGCTAATCTTTGTTTTTTTTCCCTTCATCTGGGTCTTTATGACTAAACCAATAGATTGGATGTCAAATAAATAGTACGGTGGGCCTTAGGAGGATTTAATGATGGATATCCAATCACCATTGTTTTCCTATGGTGTGGTCCATATGAGATTTATATCCATCTCATTTCTATGATCAACCCCTAAAATTATATGTAAAAATAGATTAATGGAATGGATGAAACACATACATCATGGTGGGGCCCACAGAGTACCGACCACCACGACCACTGGGCTGGTGGTAGGGGGAGTTGTCAATCCGCTTTCATTTCCATTTGGGATTCAGTGCCACATTGAGCAGTGAGACTCGCTACTAAAGTGATGTAACCTATTTATATAGGTTCTACTATGATATATGTTTTATATCCACACTGTCCATCCATTTAGAGAGATCATTTTAGGGCATGAGCCAAAGAATGAATCAGATCCAAAACTTGAGTGGACCCCACTACAGAAAACAGTGGAGAGAGTCACGCCCACCATTTATTACGATTGAATCCAATCCAAACTTCATCACTTTGTCTACTGAACTCCGTCACTTTGTACTGCAACCCTATCACTTTATCGACCGAACCTTGTCACTTTGTACCGTAACCTCGTCACTTTGTCTAGTGAACCCCGTCACTTTATACTGTAACCCCGTCACTTTGTCTACTGAACCCCGTCACTTTGTACTGCAACCCCGTTACTTTGTCTACTGAACTTCGTCACTTTATACTGCAACATCGTCACTTTGTCTACTATATCCCGTCACTTTGTGCTACAACCTCGTCACTTTGTCTACTTAACCCTGTCACTTTGTACTGCAACCTTGTCACTTTGTCTACTGTACTCCGTCACTTTGTGCTACAACTCCGTTACTTTGTCTACTGAACCCCGTCACTTTATACAGCAACCTCGTCATTTTGTGCTGCAACCCCGTCACGTTGTGCTGTAACCCGATCATTTTGTCTAGTGAACCCTGTTACTTTGTACTGCAACCTCGTCACTTTGTCTACTGAACCCTGTCACTTTGTACTACAACCTCGTCACTTTGTCAAATGAACCCGTCACTTTGTCTATTGAAACCTTGTCATTTTATTTGACAAGTCACTACTTTATCTAGTAAAATCCTCTCACTTTGCACAGTAACATCGTCACTTTGTCTAGTGGAACCAAGTCACTTTATTCAAAAACTCATAATTTTATTAAGCAAAACCCTATTTTCTGAGAATTTATAATTTTATTTAATGGAACCCTATTTTCTTTATCTCGTTTAACCTTAATACTTTGTTTAGTGGAATCATGTTACTTTGTCGGGCAACTTCGTCACTTTGTTTAATATAACTCTGTCACTTCGTCTAATAACCTCGTCACTTTGTCCAATGAATCCTGTCATTTTGTCGGTGGCCCTACATGATTTAAGGCTCACGTTGAATTGTGCCCTATATAATGTAGGTTAGAGGTGGGCATCGAGTCGATTCAAACCGAGTTAGGGCCAATCCGACTCGATTCAATTTTGAAATAGGCCTAACCCGAACTCGACCTGACTCGATACGGAGTCCAACATGCCTAACCCGATCCAAGTCCGGGTCTGTCCTAGACTAATTCGGACTGAATCTGACCCGATCACAAGTACCGATTCAAGTCAAGTCTTAAAATAATATGAGAAAACGGATGAATGGAGTAGATATACAACGCATAGATCAAAGTAGGCCCACGGTGAGGATCCTACGGACATCACTCATCCTGGGCCGCAGCTAATATTCCTTGTTAATCAAGGAGATTTTGTAAATATATTTTTTTATCTTATAAAATTGTCATGAGATGACATGACCTAATTAAATTTTAGAAGAAAGAAATTAGAGGTGGATTAGCTACCGACACATTGAGTAGCTAGACTTGTTACTGAAGTGACACCACCAAGTTCTGTGGGGCCCACCATGATGTACATGTTGTATCCACATTGTACATCCATTTGGAGAGATCATTTTAGGGCATGATCAAAAGAATGAGGTAGATCCAAAGCTGGAGTGAACCCCACCATAGAAAATAGTGAGGAGAGTGACATCCACCGTTGAAGCCTTCCTAATGTCCACCGTGATTTTTATTTGAGATATAACCTGTTCATAAGTTAACACAAATATTAAAGAAGCGGAAACACAAATATCAGCTTGATCTTAAACTTTTGTGGCCCTTAGAAGTTTTTAATGGTGAGCATACTCTCTTCACTGTTTTTTGAGGTGGGGTCCACTCGAGTTTTGGATCTAATTCATTCTTTGGCTCATGCCTTAAAAAGATCTTTCCAAATGAATGGACAGTGTGGATACAAAACCTACATCATGGTGGGACCGACATAACTACGTGACATCACTTTAGTAGTGAGTCTCGCTACTCAACCTGTGCACTGAATCCCTAAATGAAAACTTAAATAAGAATCACAGTGGACCTTAAGTTAACATAGACATTAAAGAAGGGAAAACACAAATATCAGCTTGATGGAAAACTTTTGTGACCCTTTGAAGTTTTTAATAGCGGGCATCTCTCTCCACTATTTCTGTGTTCGGGTCCACTCGAGTTTTGGATCCGATTCATTTTATGGCTCATGCCCTAAAACGATCTCTCCAAATGGATGGACGGTGTGGATACAAAACATACATCATGGTAGGTCCCACATAACTAGGTGACAACACTTTAGTAGCAGTCTCGCTACTTAATCTGTGCACTGGATCCTTAAATAGAAGGTACCTGATTGCAGGTACGGATTGGCTACTCCCCCTACCACCGGCCCGGTGGTTGGTAGTTATCTATTTTTACATATAATTTTAGTGCTTTATCTAAAAAATTAGATGTATATAAATCTCATATGGACCACACCACAGGAAAACAGTGGTGATTGGATATCCATCATTAAAGTCCTCCTAAGGCCCACCGTACTGTTTATTTGACATTCAATTTGTTGGTTGGGTCATAAAGACCCAGATGAAGGGAAAAAACAAAGATCAGCTTGATCCAAAACTTTTATGGCCCCCAAAAAGTTTTTAATGTTCAACATTCATTCAACACTGTTTCATGTAATGTGGTCCACTTGAGATTGGGTTATACCTCATTTTTGGTCTCAGACCATAAAATGATCTAGAAAAATAAATGGACGGCATGGATGAAACACATACATCATGGTGGGCCCACATAGCACCGAGTGGCAGGGGAGTAGCCAGTCCGTTTCCAATGGAAACTGTGGACGCGGATTCACCGAGGAAAGCCTTTTGCATGAAATTCCAGCGCTGGGATGTATGGTGGGGTCCACCGTGATGTTTATAAGAATTCCAATCCATTCATCCATTTTTAGAGTTCATTTTAAAACATGTAACCAAAAATTAGGATGATCAAAAACTCAACTGGGTCATACAAGATGAAACAGTGGAGAAAGAAATTCCTACTATTGAAACCTTCCTAGGTGTCTTGATGTTTATATGCCATCCAAACTATTTATAAGGTCAATTTTACTAGGATGAAGTGAAAACACCAAAATATTAGACCGATGCAAAACTTTTGTGGCCATATAAATATTTCAACGGTGGACACTAAATCCCCATTGTTTCCTCTCGTGTGATCCATTTGAGTTTTGTATACACCTTAGTTTTGGTATTATGTCCTAAAATGATATCTAAAAATGGATGAACGGGTTGGATTTATCATAAACGTCGCAGTGGGCCCATCCGGAATCCTTGTGTAGCATCTTACTGCAAAAGGCTTTGGTGGGAAACCTGTGTCCCCATTAGGCACGTGAAATCGATTTGCATACCGAGTCTTATCGTACTGAGTAAACTCTGTTGAGCCCACTGTGAATTCATGTGGTTTATCCACGCCGTCCATCCTTTTTTTCAGATCATTTTAGGGGTTGAGCCCAAAACTGAAGTATATCAAAAGCTCAAGTAGACCATACCTATTGATTTTCACCATTGAAATGTTTCTAAGCCCCCAATGATGTTTATTTTTCATCCAAACTGTTCATAAGATCACTAATACATGGATGAATGGAAAGAACAAATATCATCTTGATATAAAACTTCTGTGGGCCCCCAATAACTTTTTAACGGTAGAATTCAATTCACACTATTTCAAGTGGTGTGGTCCATTTGATCTTTGGATATGATTAATTTTTGTTTTAAAACCCTAAAATTAGATGATAAAAGAGATGGATGGAGTTGATACAATGCACAAATGACGGTGGGCTCCACAGACTTTACTCAGTACGCTTACCATATTGAGGCCGTGTTTGTTAACGCTGAATTTTTGCACTTAACGCGGAATGGAGAAAATTTTCCGTGTTTAGTGGTGTTTGTTAATGCGTTGTTAACGCAAAAGACGGAAAGCGCTAAGTGGTTTTTCACGTCAAAAAACTTGTTTGGTAATTATGGCCGAAGTCTGAAAATTAAGTATTGAATTTGAAACAATCTGTTTGTTAACAAATATCTGAAATGTCTGAAATATGTTAATTTGATACATTTGCCCCTATTTCCTGTTTGAAAATATTTTACATTATAAAGAAATTATTTTTTATTAAATGAAAATAAAATTATTCTATTTAATTCAAATAAACTACGGTATGGTGCCATAAATCCTCTAGTGTGAGTGTAAGCAGCATCAACCAGATAATATTTATCTACATAAAAACAAATGACATTTTAGCAAAATTTCAAGTTATAATTTTACCAAGCTATATGAAATATATATATATATATATATATTACCAGGAGGAGGCAACAGAAATTTCTTTGTTGGATCAAGCTCAGCATCCATAAGGACCCTTGAATCATGTGTCACCCCTTCCCATCCAGCTATGACATATGTAAAAATCATATTAAAGTCACAGATGGCCATAACATTATGAGCACATTCACCCCTTCCTCTTCCTCTATAAGGTATTTGTTTATCTGTCGGGATACATGCAGGAAACAATGTTGAATGAGCTTTGTCCATTGAAAACTTTTTGGGGGCCATAAAAGTTTTGAATCAAGTTGATTTTTGTTTTTTCACTTCATCTGGGCATGTATGACCTAATCAACATATTGGATGTCAAATAAATAGTACAGTGGGCCCTAGGAGGATTTTAATGGTGGATATCCAATCACTATTGTTTTCTTGTGGTGGGGTCCACCTAAGATTTATACCCATCTTATTTTTGGGATAGAGAAAAAAAAATGATATGTAAAAATGGTGGATACCTACTGTAATGTTTATTTTGCACCTAATCTATTCATAAGGTCAAAATTATCTGAATAAAGAGGAAAAACAAATTTCATATTGATTTGAAACTTTTATGCCCCAAAAGGGTTTCAATGGTAGACGTTCAATCCCCTACTGCTTTTTGCAGTGTGGTCCAATTTATCTTTAGATCTATTTTATTTTTTTGGCTCAAGTCTTACGATAAGCTCGCAAGATGAATGGACGGTTTGGATATAACAAATACATCATGATGCGACCCACATAACTTGCTACGTGAATACACCAGCCAATCCACTTCCAATCCCATCCCTGACTCGGAGATGGACTGGCTACTCCACGTGACACCAGCCGGCTGGTGGTTGGTGCTCCGTGGGCCCCACTATGATGTACGTGTTTCATCCAATTTTACAGATAATTTTAGGGCTTGTTACAAAAAATTATAAGGATATAAATCTTAGGTGGCCTACACCATAGGAAAAAAAATGAATGGATATCCACCATTAAAATCCTTCTAAGGCCCACTGTACTGTTTATTTGACATCCAATCTGTTGATTAGTTCATAAAGACCTAGTTGAAGGGAAAAAATAAATATTAATCTTATCCAAAACTTTTATGGCCCCTAAAACGTTTTTAATGGTCAATGTTCATTCAACACTGTTTCTTATAATGTGGTCCACTTGAGATTGATATATAGTTCATTTTTTCTTTCATATCATAAAATGATGTATAAAAATAGATGGACGGCATGGATGAAACACATACATCATGGTGGGGCCCATAGAGCACCAACCACCAACCATTGGCCAGTGGCAATGGGAGTAGCCAATCCGTTCCCGTCTTCTGTCCCAAAATGTGCTGGAAAACTGGGTGGGGCCCAATGTGATATTTTTAAGAAATCCACCCCGTACATCCGTTTTCTGAGCTCATTTTAGGACTTGAGACCAAAGCTGAGAAGGTTCCAAGACTCAAGTGGGGCGCACTAGAGTAAAAGGTGGGTAGGAAAATTCCTACCGTTGAAAACTTTCTGGGGTAGAAAGTGATGTTTACATGACATCCATACCATTAATAACGTCATTCCTACTTGGATGAACTGAAAACACAAATATTAGCTTGATTCAAAACTTCTGTGGCCCACGAATATTTCAACTGTGTACGTTTAATACTCACATTTTAAGTCCACTTGAGTATTAGTTACGGCTCATTTTTGGCTTGTTATCCTAAAAATATCTCGGAAAACGGATGGACGGGGTGGATTTCTCAAAAACATCACGTTGGGCCCCACCCAGGTTTCAGCTGCGAAAGGCTTTCGCAGGAAATCCGCATCTAGCGTCGAGTTGTACGAGGAGGTGAATTGTGTACTGCCCCCGCCCGTCCCTAGCTCCGAACGGGTAGTTCTGTGGGCGGGCCCCCCATGATGTATCTATACATCCAAACCATCAATCCCTTTTCTCAGATTATTTTAAGGCATGAACACAAAAATGATGCAGATCCAATGCTCAAGTGGACCACACCAAAAATAGTAGCGAGATAATGTTTTGCACCGTTAAAAAATTCATGTATACATCCATCGTTGAAACCTTTCTAAGGGCCACTGTGATTTTTTTTACCATCCAACCTATTCATTAGGTCATGTATACATGGATGAAGTGAAAACACAAATATCAGCTTGATCTGAAACTTCTCCAGCTCTCAAGAAGTTTTTAACAGTGGACGTTCAATCCCCACACTTGAGTTTTACATGTACTTTATTTTTTGGGCTCATACTCTAGAATTATCTGAAAAAGTTGATGGACGGTGTGGATCAAACACATAAATCATGGTGGGGCATAAAGAAGTTTCACAGGTTAAAGGTTAATTTTGCATTGCGTAAATAATTTAAAAGAAAAAATTTCCGTAGTAACTTGAAAAGGGGTACTTTTGGAAGCAAAAAATTTTTGTTTAATGAAAAATCACGGAGCGCATTCCGTGTTCACCATTAAGTCAGACTCCTATCATGGAAAGAATTCAGTGAAAAACCACTTAGTGCTTTCCGTCTTCCACGTTAATAACACATTAACAAGCACCACTAAACACAAAAAATTTCCCCATTCCGTGTTAAGTGCAAAAATTCAGTGTTAACAAACACGGCCTAAATGTACTTTTTTTAAATATATTAAAAAAAATCTGATGCATTGGCACTTATAGTGACGTTGACCAATGAAAACGCTGGAGGCAGTGCCTCCGGGAGGCAGAGGATCCGCATTCTGCCTATTCAAGGTTGTCATAATTGTTAAGAAAAAGGCTATCATCTCTTGATCTTTTTGTTTTGTTTATTTTGTTTTGTTTTTTTGTTTTTCCTACGTACAGCTACGTACACTAAGATGGGCACTAATTAATCTTAGCTTTGAATTGTTCTATATCTTCGATTAGGCTCCTTGCATGTTGAAGAGCGTTGGCTACTGGTTCTGTTACGTGAAGAGCCCTTGCATGTTGAAGAGTCTTAGCCACAGATAAAGACATATGAAGAAGCCCTGCATGTGGAGATTTTTATTGAAGAGTTCTTGCATGTTGGGGCAGGGGACTCCGTTGGAGAGTCTTGGTCAGTTGATGTGTCTACACGAACAGCTCTGGGTAATTAGCCTTTGTTATGCAACATGTGTTCAGCCACATTAATGCGAGCCAAATTCTTTTCCACATGCCCCTCACCAAAGAGGTGGGATCCATATTGAATTGGATGTAGAATCCATTCTGTCCATCAATTTCTACATCTCAATATTAGGACATGAGCTCGATAATCAAGCCCATTCATACTCAAGTTAATTAGCCACAACGAGATGCCAAGCAATAAAACCTTCTACATGATGTTATATGCGAACCTACCCATTCAAAAGGTTAGTTTCACTGAGAGGAAGCTAAAACTCAAATGCATGCATCATTCAAAACTTTGTAGGGTCGAGAAGGTTTCAATGGAGGGCATTCTAGTGTAGAATCCTCTGAGGTCTGGACAGTGTGGCACCAATATCACGATGGGCCAAAAACCACAAGCTTTTTGTTTCACACGTTTCTTGAAGAGGATATTCCAGCTTGCAACAAATGCTGTAGAACACGTGTTGCTTAACAAGGGGAGGTGGATTGCATATTTAGTAAACTCTCTTAGGTCCACCGTGGTGGTATGTGTCTATCCACACCGTCCATCTGTTTTTCCAGCTCATTTTAGCTCATGAGCGCAAAATTGAAGCATATCCAATTCTCAATTGGACCACACCACGGGAAACAGTGGGAATTGAATGCCCACCGTTGAAAACCGCTTGGGGGAGTTTTCCCTTCGTCCTTGTCTGTTAGGATTAGGATGGATGGCTAATAAACACTCTTGTGGGCCCTACAAAGGATTCAACGGTAGACGTCATTATCACCACTATTTCCTTGTGGTGTGGTCTACCTAAGCTTTGAATATGCTTCAATTTTGGTTGCAATCTCAGAATGAGCTGGAAGAATGGATGGACGGATGGATAAGACACATACGTCACCGTGGGCCCCACAGATTGCTCTTTGGGAAGGAGTGATCCCATCTATATGAACGTGGCACATCTAAGTTCCACTTACCCTATGTCTCCACGTGCACCGCACGTGCCTGTCGGTTAAATGACTTAAAAGGCAAATTGCATTAAGAGAACATCTGCTAAGTAGAAGTTTAAAGTAAACTTAAAATACTCATAAATGCGTTATTTAGCAATGGATGGAAAGATAGGCAACCAGAAGTTTGGTGTTACTGTTCTTTATTCTTTTCGGTATATAATGCAAAAGGAAGGTTCTTCCATCATGTAAGGTTCTGAAAAGATATTTGCACATTCCAAGGTTGTAATCTCTTTGGACCAAATGCATGTATTGCCATTGCGTATCTTTCAAGTTTCATATAATGCTTTAACGGCTACATAAACCATGGCGTTTCCCACTGTTTTCTAACTTTTAATAACTTAATACAGTGTATATAAAGTTCAAACTTCATTGATTGCTAACTCGTCCGAGTTGACTCGGATCCGAGTGAAGTTTGGTCTGGTGTCATACTGAATCACCCCTTAAATATGCCTGACTCGGTCTAACTCGGTCGAGTCACAACTCGACTCAGGACTGAACTGAGTGGAGTCACAAAGTCAGAATACCATGCCAGGCTATCAATAGCTGCAAGAATACGCGGGGTTTACCATCAATATGAGCCATCAACCTTGCAAGGCCTACCTTCCACGTGGGCTATCCATCATGCAAGGCCACTTTGGACATGGGTTATCCATAATGTTGGACATTAGATGTGGATCATCCATCATGTGGGGCTCACCTTGGATGTAGGTCATTCATCATAAGGGGCCAACCTTTAATATGGACCATGCATGGTGTGGGTCATCTATCATATGGGCCCCACATTCAATGTTCATTAATTGACCATCATGAGGAGCCCACCTTTGATGTGGACCATCCTACCATTGTATTTATATGTAATGCAATCCATTCATATGTTGTGCCTCATCGGGATGAAATAATTTATTCAATTTTTAGGTAGCTATGCTATATCACATGACTTTAGAAGTTTTAGGCTATATCACAACCTTTAATATAATTATATTACTAAACTACATAAATCTTCATGTATTTTGTCTCTTACCTTTTGGGTGGGTCTTTTAGTTTTTTGTTTTGAATCTTTTCATTTATGCTTTTGTGTTGCAAGTATTCAACATGGGAGATGTTTTTATACAACAAATTTATAAACTCATTTCTCATATATTAGGAAAAGTGATCCAATAAGTACCTATGCAAGGCAAGCAAGTGTTTTCCTATTTTAATTAATATACTATGCATTGTTAAAGAAATAGAAAATATTTTAACTAAATAAAAGGCATTTGGTAATTTACAAGGTGAAGCCTGGTGTGGAGAGCTCTCCATAAAAACAAAGAGAAGCATTTTATAAGCAGCTATACCCCACAGCCGGCATTATGGACCAGTAGAAATCTCAAAAGTGTCGGTAATGATCTTAGTCTCCAAAGGAGGGTCGACAGTAGATGGAATGATTGGTAACTGTTTATGAGAGCAGTGATCCTCCGTTATCTCTCAAGAAAAAGCGTTGCATGTCATGTTAATATCCACAAAAGGAATCTCCCACGTATGGTAATTACTGCTTTCGAGCTGTATAGGGCCCACACATAAAACTCAAGCGTGACACTCCACGTATGATGGACCCCACATTCCATTTAAAAGTTTCTATGATGGGCGTCACCCTCTTCATGTTCACCCCCATTGCTTACTTTGGTGTGGCCCACATGATTTATGGATGAACATGAACGTCTGGATCTAGGCCTAACATTTGGTGGCGTATACGGTGGACCACTTGGATGACACTCAAACATCATGGTGGCCCCACGGAGTTTGAAATACCATAATCTTCAACCCATGTAAGGACTGTCAAAATCAGCCGTTTAGATGCTTGATTGTTTAAAATCCTACCGTTCATCAAACGTCAGAAACCTATAAAATAGATGATGAGCATGGATCTATAATCCTATTTGCGTATAACCCAAAAATATGGTAGCATCAGATCAACAATCCACCACACCTGTTTGCCGCATGCATGTGCGGTGGACCCACATAGAACCTTTGTTTCAACCGTTGCATAATAACATCTCTCGACTTCTATGATTGCATTAGGAGGCACGTGTGTTGGGTGAAGATAAAACCTTTAATTGTATGGCAGAGTTTGATCATCGTAATCATGCACAACTCAACTAAAACCGTCCAATTTGTGTGCCCTACTTTGGATGGGTAATAAACAAAAAAATTATTCTAAAATTATATCGCAATGGGCCAATTGGTGAGTATACAATGGACGGTTAAAGTAAGAAATAGTTGATGGTCCGAATTCAACGGAGAAATGTCCATTTAAGATACTAGAGGACAGTCAATAGGATTTTGTTGTTATGGCCTATCCTTACTGGTTCTCATGGTTTGGACGGCTTGATTTTTCTTCAATGTATGCCACGTGTGCATATCTAGGCGCATGCTTATGAACCATCAAACCTACCGCAGCATGAAAGATGCCCTCTGGGCGAAGGTCAGGTGGTCTGCGAACTACTGAAGTGAAAGATCTCTACCCCAGGTGGACGACACTCGAATTGCGTAGTGTAGCACACACCACCCTCGTCAGTACTGTGTGCCGCTGGAAAAGTGGCCGTAAGCCCCGCCCTGATGTATATGTTTTATACACACCGTCCATCTATTTAGCCAGCTCATTTTAAGGCATGAGCCCAAAAATGAGGCAGATACAAATGTCAGGTGGGCCACACCATAGGAAACAATGGTGATTGAATGCCGACCATTAAAAATATCTCAGCGGCCACAAAAGTTTTGGATTAATTTGTGTTTTCCCTTCATCCTGGCCTGTGTAACCTAATCAACAGGTTGGATGGAAAAGAAACATTATTTTAGGCCGTAGTAAGTTTTTAATGGTGGACATTCAATCATCACTGTCTCATATGGTGTGATCCACCTGAGATTTCAATGTATATGATTTTTGGGCTCATGTCTTAAAATGAGCTGGAAAAATCAGTGGAAGGCGTGGATCATGCATCATGGTGGGGCTTACACCTGAGTGTTATGTGTTGCACCATGCTATCCGCGACCTTCATGTACAGTCCTTGTTCCCACTGTGACCTACCTGTTGAACAGTCACATCACCCATGCCTAAGTCCGAACTTCAAGACGGAAGCGGATTGGCTTCTGTACCACACACCCACAATATAGTTCGTTCACCACCATTTTAAAGATGGTCATGAGCCATAGCCATGGCTCTACTAACGGACACATGTCATATTTTTAATGCAATCTACACCGTCCAGAAAGCTGACCCAACTGTTGATGGAGTATCAACCTTGGCAGATGGTAGTAACCACCTTAATACCCCTGACGAACTTGAACCACTCGTTAATGTAATCGCTAGAACGGTTAGAACTGGTCAATCAGAATGCGGCCCGCAATATGGGTGGTCTGGATAGCCACACGTGTGTACCACATGTAACGAGGATGAATCCCACCGGCTCGAGAATTAGCCAAGGACAAGCTCTGGGATCCCGAATCATGATTATGAATGCATCTATGATAATGTACACGTGTCAATACCTCAACGAGCATGACAAGCGAATCATTTTGCCGTTATGGGTGTCTAAGTATAGTATCATCTGTGATTTCTACCACCGTAGGATGTCGACACGTTTCAGATGAGATGATGATTTTGCGTCGTTATCCTGCAAAGGTTGTTATTTTGCCCCATACCAGCCGTACATCCTGTCCCCCAGCCGCCCATTGAAAGATGCGAGTAGCCTTCCGAATCGAACTCTCCGCACATGTGCCAATTTTACACGTGTGAGAAAGTTCCAGTTTCTTACACCCAGGCGTGGGCTGGCCATCAGGTGGGCCAACCGGTATTTATCTAGGAACCTCTGATATGAAAGAAAAATAACCAAAGGTTCTCATTCAAAGTACATTGCCAGCGTGGCGTATTATATGATGCGACCTGATTTTGGGCCCACGGAACATAACCGTACCAAGTTCACCTAATGAACGGCCTATATCTCCGATACGTGTGCTAGATTGACACGTGTATAGAAAGTATCCCTGCAAAAGGCTACTCTCGTGGAAACAGATTGGCTACTCCCCCTGACAGCAGCCAATGGCTGGTGGTCGGTGCTATGTGGGGCCCACCATGATGTATATTTTTCATCCATGCCGTCCATCTATTTCTACAGATCATTTTACGATATGAGACAAAAATTGAGGTATATTCCAATCTCAAGTGGACCACATTGCAGGAAACAGTGTTAAATGAGCGTCGACCATTAAAAACATTTTGGGGGCCATAAAAGTTTTAGATCAAGCTGATTTTTGGTTTTTCCCTTCATCTGGGCCTGTATGACCTAATCAATAGATTGGATGTGAAATAAACAGTACAGTAGGCCTTAGGAGGATTTTAATGGTGGATATCTAATCACTATCGTTTTCATGTGGTGTGGTCTACCTGAGATTTATATCACTCTCATTTTTGGTATAAAGCCCTGAAATGATCTATAAAAATGGATGAAACACATACATCATGATGGGGCCCACAGAGCATCGACCACCAGCCATGGGGCTGGTGGCTGGTGTAAGGGGGAGTAGCCAATCCGTTTCCTACTCTCGTGGGTAGCCGGAGCAATTCCCTTGCCCATGTGAAATGGGTGGTTAGGTTAATGCTTGAGCCTTTGGGGAAGCATGGGTTGCGTACGCCACCCGCTACCATGGCCCCTCTGCGGCGGTCCTTCTCACATGATCGATTAGCTGAAGTAAAGGGATGTATGGTAGTACTGCATCGTGACGTACGTAGATGAACCATGTGAGGTGTGAAAAAGGTTGGCCATGCCATGATGATCACCTGGTGCTAAGATTAAAATAGCCGGAGTCTTGACTCAGAATCGGTAGTGACTCCTCTGCTGCCAAGCTTAGTGATCGTTGGTACTGGTAGAAGCTCCATGAGCCTACCATGTTGTGTGTGTTTTATCCATGTTGTCCATACCCAACTCATCTTAAGGAGCCCTAAAATGAGGTAGATTCATGTTGTAATAGATGTCTTAAATTGAATCTCTTACTGTGTCTGTCGACGCGATGGACAATCTATTCAATGTCACCTTCAATGACATCGAACAATTCTCGATCCCGTCGATATTTTTTAGATTTTCTTCAGTTGGTCACTAGACTAACTGGACACCTTTTCGATACCATCGATGAGTGTTCAATGCTATCGAGAATTTTCAGAAATCATGTTTTGTCTCTGGACAGTTGAGGTGTTAGTTCAATGCCATTGAAGGATTAATTTCGATACCATCGATGAATATTCGATGCTATCGACAAATTCTGCACAGTTGTGCTTCCTCCAATGGCATATATTGGAGTGTAATCGGGTAAGCTCTTTACTTTGTAATTTTTTTTCTTTCATAGTGATCATCTATTGCTTTATGCTATAGTTTGTTTTCGAAAAGGGTTTTTCTATGTTAAATCGTTGTATTTACTTGGTGCTATTGAATTGCTATCCTAGAGCTTACAGAGCTTTTAGAATACCAACCAATGCTAAGCTGATATTTGAGGGGTTACTACTGAACAACCCACTAAGTTAGGAAGGCAAACTTTAAAAGTTTTGTACTAAGATTTAAGTTATATTTTTGTAATTATCTCTTTTATGTATGGATAAGGGGTGTTTTTTGTATGTACACATGGAAAATTGTGCTCATTTAATGTCACGCCCCGAAATCCGGGTACAGAGTGTGCACCCTTAAAATCGAGTTTCAGTTCGTAACTCATACACAAGGTGTACTAATTTAATTAGTTAAATAATTTAGTCAGAGATGATAATTACATTCAGTTTAAGTTTCACCATAGTCTCAATCAAACATACATAACACTTAGCACCAATCAATCAGGCATATATAAATCTTAACAACCCTTAAAATAAAATAAAACTTAAAAATCATTCATTTATTATATCATCGTACTATAATTATGGTTATTCCATACTAACATTATTTCAATGAAATAAATATAAATAATTCATTAAAATTTCAAAATCAATACTAATATGCATTATACGTTAATCAAACAATGCTAACAAATAAATCATATAATCAGAAATTATTTAATGCCGCCACTTCATCTTCAGATAAGTATGGACACGTTTCACATGGGTCATGTTCAGGTACGATAGATCCTTCCGGTTCTTACGTCACATCATCTACTAATGACTCCTCTATACGGTTTTTCCATTAATAAAAAGGTAAGCTGGCCAGACTTAATGAAATAACCCAGCATGGTTTATAATCATAGCAATTAAAATAACATAAAAATGTATGTACAATGATATAACTGCAAATGATGTATGAATGCATCAAATGGGGTAATCGTTCATCTGCTTGGGTTTAAAGTCATCAACCCGTATCCACCCGTTGGGTAGGTTTCCACCTTTCGGTAGGCTTGGGCATAACCCGCATATGGTAACGCTTTACCAAGATAGACATTTCTTCCAGGGAGGGCCATATGTAAATGCATATTTTTCATATTTGATATAGTTGTTTTGATCAGAATATTCTTATATAAATTTAGCATATAATTATCATAACGAAATTCTCAAATCAATATACTAATCAATCAAACAATCACAAACGATTTATTTTAATTTTAATGAATTATGAGATAAGTTGGGTTACTCACCTGAGTCTGGTAGTATAGACTCTGTAGGGTAATTAGGTTGGTTTGAATTCCAAGGTCCTATCAATTATATCAACGATATTATTATTCATATATTTTTATTACATAGTGGGGCCCACCTTTGATTAACATACTAGATGGTCAAATCCAAAATGATCAAATAATTAAAATTTGTATTTTATATTTCTATCTTTTATTTCCTTTTTAAGATCATGAAATTGATCAGAAATTAGTTGATCGGGGTGGCCCATCAGATGATTAGATCATTCAAATTCTTGAGGTCTTGTCATGTTTTGCCTCTACACATTAGATGAATGGTGTGGATTTAACCACACATACATCAATGGCTCATCTCGACTTTCTACGCAAGTAATACTAACATTTGAAAAAAAATCTAAGATTCCCTTATTAAACACTTCTAGATCTGACTAATGTGGCTCATCTAATGGTCAGATTGATCTAAAAATTGTGGCCCTTGTATATTTTGGTCTTAGGGATTATATGATTCGTACAAATCTAATCTAATTTGATCAAGTTGCACTCATTAAATTTATTCCTAAAATAATACTGAATAGATCTAAAATCATAAAGCAACACTTTTTTTAAAATTGTCTTTACACACCCCATACAATGATCATGTGAATGATCTACACCATCCATTGTATAGATCAAGAAGAAATTAACAACATAATAAAAAATTAAAAAAAATCTGAGGGTTAGAACTTACAAATCAAGTCCTCTTAGAATTTTCTCTTCCTTTTACTTTAAGGCTTCTATCTCTTTATTTTATTTTCAGAAACATTCGTATCCTCTTTTAAAGAAAATTCTCATAAGATAGGATGAGTACATCGTCTCTTATCCTGAATTTGAATTTTTTTTATGACATTTAATAAAAAAAATTATTATTACTACTTCAAGAATTGATCCCTAAACATCTATCTCAACTAAGAATATCCCTACCAACTCAACTATTAACTTATTTTTATTTTTTATTTTTTATTTAAAAATAAAATCTTTAAATATTTAATTTAATTTTTTTTATAATGTACTAAAATTTAGGGTTGTTACATTTAAGCTACAGATCTTGTCATGGTGAGTGAATAAAATCCTTTTATTTAAACAAGATCTGGTAGTTTTAGACATATGGTGTAAATATAGCCACGTGGCACTATAATATTTTTATGATATTTGCTAAATATACAAAAGATAGCTCATTTCCTAACCTTCACAAATTACTTGATAGTGTACTCGATGGTTGTCTGAATAGACAATTGGTTACACGTCCGAGCACCGTTCTATCTCGAAGTTAGGGGTCGGTGGTTTTAATTTGAATCAGACCCAACCAGTTCTGACATACCTGCAAATCTTGCACATACGACATGATGGAAATCGAGACCAACACCTTTATTTCTCCTCTTTTTTTTGTTTTTTTTCAATTAGGTGTGAGATTTTATTGTTCTTTTATGAGATTTTATTGTTCTAGTGCATCCAGCTGCACCTTGAGAGTTAGATAGCTATCATCAGCCAAATGTGTACGTACATTTAATTAGAAGATCAGCTGTTCATGGCTGACGGTGACTGTGCACCTTTGCGTGGCTCACTTAGTAAAGGAACCATGCTGATTTTCTCCTCAGAATATTTTTATGGTGGGACCACCTTGCACACATCTCAAATGTACACATGGATGGTGGAGAGAGGATTTTGACTGGATACTTTGCCTACCACACCATGGCTACCATAGGTCCATTTTCGCCATCAGGTCCGCATCTTAGATGATGATCTAAACCGTTCATATTCAAGTTTTTACGCTACTAAGGTCGTCCTAAGAAACATTTGTTAAACGGTTGAATATTTTTGAAGATGAATTTGAAACATTCGAAAGTGAAGTTTGAAAGGTTAATGTCCGAATCCAATAATCGAATGTCAAGAATCATCAATTTGTATGGTACTGGTTTGTTAATGTCCGACCACCACTCTTTTATTTTCTGTCAAGAGTTCCGATTGCTCAAACATGCATTATATAAAGGTAGCTTTTAAAAGGCTGTCATGAGAACATGAACTGCTCAGATCATGCAATCTATGATGAAAATCACCCCTTATGGTACTATGGTAGGGGCCACCCTAGCTATCAAAATCGGTGATTATGAACCGTCCATTGGGTCCAATCCACACTCCATAAAAACAAAAAGTTTGATATGAAATATTTTTGAGGTTTGCTAAGCGTACGTACTTGTGGGGCCCTTTCCATCAACATGCAACATAACACGTGTGAGAGATCTGAGCTGTTCGTAAGGTTAGACATTCTATTAGATTTTTATTTTGGCTAAAATATTTGTCGTTTAACCCAAGTGGGCTAAATTGTAGGAAACAAACAAACGGATGGCTAAAAGAAAAAATTCTATAGCCATCCCAACTGAGTAATAAAATAATATTGATTTTTAGAGTAGAAGATCTAGACAATGTCCTACCCGATGAAAATGTCGGATGTTGTCATGTGCTGCTGGACGTGGATGACCACAGGTTCAGCCACATGGGCTGAGCACTGGTTCGAGCCGAGTAACCCGACCCAACTCGTCCTCTGGTTGACTATATTGAGTTCCAAGTCACACTCTTATTAGAGGTGCTATCATTTTATTTTTATTTTTATTTTTTATTTTTTGAAATCTTTAAAACACACACTTATACACACATACACGTGCATTCGATCAACCAATGACCTCAATATATGTTGTTGATGCAAAAATCTAATCGTCCCTCGGTCTTCCTTCAATTACCTGCACAGGAAGAAGACAAAGGAGACCCTGGCTAGAGCAGGGGACCCTCCGATGCCAAAGTCAAGCTAGGAATCTAGGTCTTTTAGTATCGAGAAGGTTTTGGAGAGAGTGTTTTGCGTACCTTTCATCCTTGGAGTCTCTCCTATTTATAAGAGGAAGAGGACCCCGCCGTTCGGGGATCCTTTCTCGATATTTTGGAGATTTGATTTAGGTGGTATTTTGTTTATGGATACTTTCCGATCCCGAGATTTCCAGGATCGGGGATCCTTCTACCAAATTCTCGGGATGGTGTTTAAGATTACACCGTCTCTCCTTTGCTTGACTCGGCCTCAATAGATTCGTAATCTCGGTTGGCTCACATAGGAAACTTTTTGCCTACTATCGGACAAAACTAGATCGGTTCAGGGCTGATGTTTTCCTTTTATCCGATAGCCGATACTACAACCAACCATACATGGGTTGTTTTTATAGTCGGTCAGGCGGCTTTCCGATTTAAGACCTTTAATAGGTCTTTTTAGACATTGCTGCCTCATTAACCGAGTCAGTTTGATGCGTCCTATACCTGCCTAAGGCTCTCGACTCTCAACTTCGGTCGGGATTCATTTCCTACAGATCCGAATGAGTCTCTTCTTTGGCTTTATCATGTTTGATCCAAACTATAGGCTCGGATCCTTCGGTCGGTTTTAATAGAGTTGGTCCATTCCATAACCGAGTCTTCGGACTTGTCATATTTTTTCCCCAACATGTATTTATGACGAATGCCTATCACTAACACTTATGTTCGTGAAATCAACCACGTTCGTCAGGTGAAACACCTCATGTTAGGCCTTGATCCCATAACTAGGAATGGGCGAGGGATATGAGGGGCCACCGTGATATATGGGTTTTATCCACACCATTCATCCATTTTTCCATATAATTTTAAGGTTCAAGCCAAAAAATGAGGCACATCCAAGGTGCAAGTAGACCATACCACAAAAGGCCATAGGAAGCAGTGATTAGCGTTGTACATCAAGCCGAGTCGAGTCGAGGTGGGCCAAGCTCGTCTTGACTCGTCCATGCTATACTCGAGCTCGAGCTCGCCCTCGAGCTCAACATTGAAGCTTGGCTTGGTTGCCAAAGCTTTCGAGTCGAGTTCAAGTTGAGCTAGTTGTTCGAGTCGAGTCGAGTTTACCTCGGTAGGGTTAGGGAAAGAAAAAGAGGGAATGAGGACAGGTAGGGTTGGGTTAGGGCTCTTTAGTAAAAACTTTTAAGTTTTAACTTCTCTTTTTAAACTTAAATATTTTATATATATATATATATATATATATATATATATATATATATATATATATATATATATATATATATATATATATATAAAAATTATATATTATTAAAACATATTACTTGAGCCGAGTCAAGCTTAAGCCCGAGCTTCAAGTCGAGTCGAGTCAAAATATACTATGGTCGAACTTGGCTTGAGCTCAACTTGAGCTTTAGTAAACGAGCTTAACTCGCCTTTGAGTCGGCCTTTCAAGCCGACTCAATCCGAGCTGAGTCGAGCGAGCTTTTCGAGCTAGCTTGTTTTGTGTACAGCCCTAGTAGCGATGATAATGACACCCACTATTGAAACCTTCATAGGCCCACGGTGATGGTTAATTTCTATTCAACCTGTTCATGAGATCACATAGACCTGGATGAAGTGAAAAAACAAATATCAGGTTGTATCCTAAAATGATACAGTGAAATGGATGGATGGCCTAGATAAATCTATACCACACCGTGGTCCCTCATAGTCCCTATCTGTTTCTAGCTAGTGATCAACAGTGGTAGTACCCAATATTCCATGTCTATTATGTTGGTGACAGATGTCTTAAATCTGTCAAACAGGCTCGATGACATTGAGTAGACTTCGAGTGAAAATTTGCGAAAAATTCGGCTAGCTCGAAAAAGATTCAAGTGAAAATCTAGCAACATATTCTTTTGGAACTTGTGAAAAATTCGGTCAGCCTAAGGACAAGTTCGATTAGCTGAAGTGTCAGTTAGCCAGCCCGAGCTCTAGCTCAGCCAGCCTAAGGTTACACAGATTGTGCGCGGACTGCGTCAATTTGAGGTGGTTTCGGAATTATTCCAACTCAATGCGAAAGTTAGAATTCTTAATCTATAAATAGGAGTTTCTAGGATGCTCCATGTGCCATTCTAAGATATTCTAAGGTTTTCTAAACTATTCTAAAGGGTTTCTAAATAATTTTAGGTTTCAAAAGGTATAGCAAAGGTGAGATTTGAGAATTGTTCTAATCGAATAAGTCATTTTTCTTTGTAATTTATGCTTTCATAGTGGATTTCTGTCGCTTTGTATCGTGACTTTTTTTCCGTAAGGATTTTCCACGTTAAATTGTTGCGTTCTCTTTTTGTTTACTTGGTATTTTTGGATTGCAATCTTAGATTTATCTCTGTGTGATTCCGTCATTTATCCCAATATGTTGATTCTGGTGGGTTACCTCACATGGCCGACCTTGTACGTGGCTTGGACAGCCATTTTTCAAACCCGTCGAGCTTAGGCATACCAAGAGCTGACCCTTTGCCATGCACCATCCTTAAGGTCGGCTAACATTGCACGTAGCACACTTGCAAACGTAGCAAGTGGTTAGGATATCTTACCGTTGCATAAGGCATCCTCACCTCGAATATATGTAAAGATCAGGACACTTAAGGGCGGGGCCACACATATATCTACTAAATGTAGACCATTTTGCATTATAAACCGTCCATTCTTTTTTCTTTTTCTTTTTTTCTTTTTTTTTTTTTCTTTTTTCTTTTTATAATTTTTGTATGGCATATCTGATGAATGAACCAGATGATTTTTCTGTGTGCATGTCCAAGGTGAAAGCCATCTGACGCACAAAATAAAATCTCACACACTTGCCAGGTATGCACGTGTGGTGTGTAAAGATGCATGTGGAGATCCGTGGGGTCTAATAAAATTTTCTTTCCTTTATATCTGGATATTACCGTACTATACACATGCAAATGTGCAAATGCAAATGGAAATTGTAAACTTGGTGGACGTGGACTCTGCAGGGTTAAAAGACTACACCACTTGGTTCGAATTGTGGTGAGTCGGAGCCGGGTAGCTAGGGGCGGACGTGATGAGGTCGATCACTGTCTTCCTCCTGGGATATTTACTCCAAATCCAAGGAGCTCTCTAGACTTCTCACGTAGCTTTCTTGAATCTACAAAGGATAAAAGCATAAATAATTCTTAATAAATTCCAAATAATTCTATTAATGATTAAAAAAAAATAATACAACTAACTCAAATCTAGTATAGAGTTTTAGACTTAAGACTCCAACTCAAACACCCTAAAAACGTGACTTATTATAAATGGTTAACTTACTAATTATAGATGACCTCTATTCCTACTAGACATGGTGGTTTTCGGCCAAAATAATAAGTGTCCAATTGGCCCAACCACATTATTCTCCTAACTTTTCTAAGCCCTTTTCATGTTGGACACGGCTTCTGCAGCTCAAATAATCAAAAGTTATACTCGATAAAGATGAAACTAAACAGACTTTTGAACGTCATTCTGATGAAATCTCACAAATCTAGTGGGGGCAACCCAGCATAGCGGGTTGGTTGGCTTAAGTAAGTCCTACCCGAAAATCATACATAATATGTCGAAAAACTCATCCCAATTTGTGAGATGTGACTGATCTAAGGTACTGATGGTCCAGATCATTTCCACCTTTGATCAGGCCTTCTGGTCATCTTTGCATGAAAGTGTTTACATCCCGCTCTACATTATGAGGCTGCTACAGCCTGACTTGGGTGCCGGCCCTAACAGGGGGCTTACTTGTGGTTTTGAACCGGATCGGGTGCTGTCAAATCTGAGTCAACCAACTTATTGTAAATCTTAAGACCATGTGTGGACCTCAAATCTTGGTATCGATTCCCTAGCGGGGGTGGCTAACAGTGATGTGTGAACTGACAGTGAGTCCGGTTGATGGAATTGACCTCAAATTATACTGTCCGGTTGATGGAATTGACCATAAGTAGGTCATAACCTAAAACTTCCACCTGAATTTTATTGATTAAAAAGAAAAAAAAGCAGCTATACAATCATTCAGGACAAAGTAAAACTGGGCCACACCTAGCTATCATATATATAAACCTAGCTCAAAAATAGATTTATAGGCAAAACTTCCTAAATACTTCCTAAATACCTACCACCTTAGTAACTGATCATGCTGGAGCACATAGGGGGACACAGCTGTTGAGATGATGACAAGGAGATCATGCACCCAGCGCTGACTCCCCACCATACCAAGCACTCATGGCTAAACTCAAATCACCTAATAAAGGCCATTAGAGCATGCATGGACCTTAAGGGGGAGAGGAACTTATCTTGGGATTGGAGCCGTGTTTTAAAATGTGGACTGTGACATGTTGACAAGTGTGTAGTAATGGGTGAATTAAAATACTTTAATTTTATGAGAAAAAATGTTTCAAAAATAATTCCTTACGTTTTATTATGTATCATTTCATAGTTATACAATTTTCTAGTCCCTCAATCGAAAGGGGAAAGATAAGATTAGATAAGATTACGCGGTTGGCTTTTGCTGGCATTAACAACAGAATTTTAAAATTGATCTCAGTCATTATCACAATGAGGTGGATGATTTCTGAGTTTTTTTTTTTTTTTTTTTTTTTTTTTTTAATATTGTTTTTTGAATTGATGTGAGGCTGGTACATCTATTATACCCTCGCAAGCGAATGAGCAGGACGGATTATGAGCTTGTCTCATAAAAGTTGAAAGCAGGTCATAGTGAGTCCTTTACTAAAACTATTAGTGACTTGATCAATTGTGTTTATGTAATAAACCATAAAGCTTTTCGGCTGCCGATGACTAGAGTGGAGCATGGTTTTGCATCTTTCATGTTGGTGATGGGGTTTTTTCTTCCTCAGTTCAGAGCAGAGATAGTGCAGCCGGTTGAAAATTGGAGTGTTTCACAATGCTGTTCGACCAGTCGAGTGGACTGCTCGACCAGTCGAGTGAATAGTGCTCGACCAGTCAAGGGTCACTCGACTCAAAGTCCAGCGAGCTCAGTGAACAGTGCTCGACTAGTTGAGTGCCTTTCTCAACCGGTCAAGTGAACAGTCTTGACCAGTCGAGGACTTTGCTCGACTAGTCAAGGCTACGCAGATTTGAATCCGGTTCTTGTGCAGACTGCAGAAATCTGAGGCCTTTTTCACAAAGGGTGCGAAAGAGAGTTGCCTAAACTATAAATAGGGATGCCTAGGGCTTTTCTAGGCAATGCAAGAGGGTTTTCTAAAGTTTTGCGAGGGTTTGCTAAAGGGTTTAGGGTTATCAAAGGTAAAAGAGAGAGAGAGGGAGAGAGAGAGAGAGAGAGGAAGCTTGTGGAAAGGAGTCGACGTCTCAGCGCTTCTACGTCCTCATAATCAGTAAGATCTCTCTGTTTTTTATTATCTAATTGTTTATCCACTCCTGTATGAGTGAAGAAGGTTTGATCCAAGCGGTGTGTGTTTGTGATCGGTTGTAATGTTCTGCTTGACAGTGGATTGTTATCTGGATGAGGTCCCATGGTTTTTACCTCTTTGAGGGTTTTTTACATAAAAATATCTTGTGTGGTGTGGTTTATGCTTTGATTGTTTTCATTGCTTTATTATCCCATAATTCTGGAGTTTTGGGGAGGCTAGATCCTAAGGTTTTGTACAAGGCCGCCAATAAAGTGGTATCAGAGACAGGTTCATTGAACGGAGTGGGATCGGGTCTGAATTATGGAAGGTGGCTCATCAAGGATGATCAGCCTCAATGGTTCTAACTAGACCATATGGAAGGCTAAGATGGAGAACTTGCTTTATTGCAAAGACTTGTATGCTCCAATCTTTGGCATATCAGCAGAAACAAAGGATATAACAGATGATGATTGGACGAAATTGGACCGAAAGATGGTGGGGTTTATTAGACAATGGTTGGACGCTTCCTTATTCCACCATGTGTCTACGGAGACCTCAACCGCTAGCCTATTATTGAAATTGTAAGGGCTGCAAGAGAGAAAGACAGCTAGCAATAAAAAAAATTTGGTAAGACAACTTATGAATCTTAAGTTCAAATATGGTGGTTTTGTGGCTGAGCACATGAATGAGGTCAGCAATATAGTGAACCAGCTCTCCGCTATGAAGATAGTCCTAGATGATGAATTACAGGCTTTGTTATTGCTTTGCTCATTGCCTGATAGTTGGGAGACATTGGTGGTATCTCTAAGTAACTCTGCGCCAGACGGAAATATATCCATAGAACAGGTAACTAGCTGTCTCTTTAATGAGGAGATAAGGAGGAAGTCTCAGGGGTCTACTCAGCAAGAGACCCTTGTGAGACAAAAACGGGGGAGAGGAAAGAACAGAAAGGGTGGGAAGGTCCGAGATAAATTAAGAGGCAAGTCGAGTACTAGGAAAGATGTTGAACGTTGGAAATGTGGGAAGAATGACCACTATAAGCATGAATGTCGTAAGAATAAGAACGACAAGAAAAGAAAAGTAAAGGAGAAGGAAGATGAAGCAGATTCCACTGCGGTCGCTTCAGATGACGATGTTGTAGTTATTCTTTCAGCAGATCATGATGTATGTCTCACGGCTACGAGTAAGGATACCAACTGGGTGATAGACTCGGGATCCTTGTTTCATACAACTCCACGCAAGGATTTCTTCACAAGCTACAAGTCAAGCGACTATGGGACAGTGAAGATGGAAAATTCTAGCATATCGAAGATCGTAGGGGTCGGTGATATTTGTATGAAGACCGATGTAGGCTGCACATTGGTTCTCAGTGATGTGAGGCATATCCTAAACATTCACCTCAACTTAATGTCGATGGGAAGGTTGGATGATGATGGCTATGAAAGCTGATTTGTTGGTGGGCATCGGAAGCTCATTAAGGGTTCGTTGATCGCAGCCAGAGGAAAGAAGTGTTGCACCCTTTACAAGGTAAGTGTCAGTGTGTGCAAGGGTAGATTGAATGTAGTGAAAGATTTAACTATTGACATGTGACATAGTCGTCTAGGCCACATGAGTGAGAAAAGGCTTCAGGTACTAACGAGGAAGCGACTCCTTCCAGACATGACAGGTATACCTCTCAAAACCTGTTTTAATTGTTTATCAGGGAAACAGCATAGAGTTTCATTTATTAAATTTGCTTCTTATGTTAATAAAGTGCATGCATTAGATTTAGTTTATTCTAATGTTTGTGGTCTTATGAGGACAAAAACCTTGGGTGGGGCATTGTATTTTGTTACTTTTATAGATGATGCATCTAGGAGAGTTTGAGTTTATGCTTTGAAATACAAGGACGAGGTCTTTGGTGTGTTTAAATTGTTTTATGCTATAGTCGAGAAAGAGACAGGTAGATCATTAAAGTGCATCCGCACTGACAATAGTGGTGAATACATCGGTGACTTCCACGAGTATTATAAGTCCCTGAGTATACGACATGAACATGTGGTTCCCAAGACCCCCCAACATAATGGTGTAGCTAAGCGAATGAATCGCACCATTATTGAAAGAATCAGATGCATGTTATCCCATGCGAAGTTGCCCAAGACGTTATAGGGAGAAACAATGCACACAGCGGTATATCTGATAAACAGGTCTCCATCAGCCCCTTTGAATGGAGAAGTACCCGAGAAGGTGTGGATTGGACAGGATTCATCGTACAGTCATCTCAAGGTGTTTGGATGCAGGGCATCTATTCACGTACCAAAGGACGAGAGGTCCAAGCTCAATACGAAGATCAAGCAATGCGTGTTCTTAGGATACGGTGATGAAAAGTTCGGTTATAGATTATGGGATCCGACTGAGAAGAAGCTCGTTAGGAGCAGAGATGTGGTATTCTTTGAAGATCAGTGTATAGAAGTGTAACGCCCTAAAAATTGGGGGTCGAGTAGAAGTCCAACTCTCGAGTTCCAACGCATCACTTATGCAACATATTTAATAATGATTAAATGTTGTCTGTATTAGTGTATAAAACATGAATAAGATTAAGTCAAATCAGCAATACATAATCCAGGCACAGTTGTAATATGCAAGTGGAAGACTTACTCAAATATGTAGAGCGTTATAACTCAGTATAGGTCCCCAAAGTATATATGCATTGCCAGGTCAATAATTACATGTATTGTTTCAAATTACAAAATGTCAAAATGTAATAGTCCACTACAAGTATAACCCTGACGCCCCGCCGATCAGAACGGTCTAGGTAAACCCACCCGAATACTGTATATACGAGAAGGCATCCTCATCGTCTACGAAGTCTGCCTTCGCCTCATCAATCGGGTTTCCATCTGCAACTAAGACAGAGTCTGGTTGGTGTGTGTATAATACCGTCCCAAAACGTGGGAGTGAGTGATCAACTCAGTGGAACAATAAAGCAAAGCTTAACATGTTCTCAATTCAGGCAAACAGTAATGATAAAACAATACAATCAAACATCCCTAAGTACTCTGATTAATGCAAGAATGGTATGAATAAATTTTGCATGCCCTCGCCTGCACTCCCTCTGCGATCTTCATCTAACGGTCGCGCATGTCAGTCACTTCCTTAGTGCTTTGCCCAACGCCAAATGGCACATGCAGTGCGGTGCATGAACGTGATTACCAAGTTCTTATTAGTCCTTTTCATACAGCAAGATTGGGAAGCTAAGGTACCTCCCTTATATCAATTCCTAAATGATGATCCAATCTAGGGTCGTCAATCCTAATAAATCTCATACAATGATACGGTTCTAGGTCGCTGCAAAGGGCTCGTCACCTTATTAGTGCAGGCTTAGTGTACTCCTGTTGCTACGTAAGGGCTCGTTGCCTCTACGCAGTCTTAGCGTATGCTCGAGGTCACTACAAAGGGCTCGTCACCTTATCAGTGTAGGCCGACAGCTCGAATACAGTGTCCCATACCACCGTATTCAGCTCACGAGTCTGGGTTGCTCACTGGTCACTACAGGGAGGCTCGTCACCCCAGCATAGGCCGACAGCTCGATCACGGTGTCCCATACCACCATGCCCGGCTCATGAGTCTTAGCGGATCGAGGTACTAAGGTTTAAAAGGATTTTCACTAGTGAGTTTGGTACCTTAGATTCAAGCAGTAGTGTCCATACATGGTGAATATACATCGGGTCAATCGGGTTACTTGACGAGCTCGACTAGTACGAGCGCACGTTGAGTTGATCGACATGAAGTGCGTAAGCACTCTGTGTGGCCTAATCACTGCCGACATCCCAAGTACGGCTCGGATTCATCGATCACGTCCTATGTGGCGAAACAACCTCAGCCACCTATTCAATGCTTGTTACCAATTGCCTGGACTATTCCGTAGTCCCAAACACATTCAATTATAACAGATAATCATACAAGCTAATCAGAACAGTAATGGATCAACAATTCCAATCATACTAGCATATGAGCATTTGATGGATTTCAACTTAAACATGAATTCACACATATGTAGTCCCTAAGTAAAACAGACAAAGAATGTAAGTTACATGGAGGAAATCATACACATCGTTAAGATAGTTGAGAATCTCTTCTCAACACCCATATAACGTACAATTTATTACACACTTGTTCATTCAGACATTTCAACAAACACTTAGACTATATATTTCAACATACATGACGTATGTTGGTGATAGCACATATTAGGGCAAATCCTTTCATTAAGGAATTGTCACATATACTTCAACCATATGTCTACAACAGTTAATCATGGCAAATCCATATCCAGAATCCATACACATACAAACATTTCAACAAACACAAGAATACACAATATTCAACATAGTTCATATATATGTGTAAAGTGCGGGAACAACGTGTCTAAGCATGTGATAGCAATTTAAGTCAGCCATAAATCATTAACTGACATTGAAAGCCTTGAAAACCATAACATAAACGTTTATAGTCCGCACCTTTTGCCGGTAGACTCATAGTGAACTCAGTTTTAAAAGTTAAGTCTTGTCTACGGCACCACAATAACCTATAACAGAGAATGGGCTAACTAATTCATCTATTACGCTAGTCGGAAACCCTAAGACAAGTTAGGGTTAGGTTTTCTTACCTAAGTATGGAGTCAGAATCGCCTGTATAGCGATACAGGAATGGCTGTTAAGTGCGTGGAGTAGCGGGATCGGATCCCAGGAAGAATCTCCAACTCTCACTCTCACTTTCTCTCTTTTCCCTTCTCTCTTCTCTTCTCTCTCTCCTAGGGTTTCTCAAATTCGTATGGGGTGAGAGGGAGAGGGTTTAAGGTCCTTATATAGGCTCAGGTTTGATGGGAATGGCCCTAGGGCCAAGGTATACTTAGATTATATCCAAATACGGACGGTTCCGGTCCAACGGAGCACTTCTGGTGACCTCTTTTCCACGTGCGGTCAAACTTAAGCTCTATGACCATAGATCTAGGTCAGGCTGAGTTTTTGTTCCTTTTGGGTTTGTAAATCAGCCGTGGCGGATCAGTTTCCGTTCAACAGTCACGGTCACTCGATCAGGGTCACAAGTACACCGACATGTGAGGGACATTTTTCCTGATCCGAGGGTGTATTTAGGTCAGATTCTGATGATCTGAATCCTTATATTTGGCCCGCAAGCGACACGACTTAGATTAATTAAATTCGAATTTTATTTCTAAATATTTTTACATTTTTCACACACTTTGCTCCAAGCTCAAGTCGTGCATTTCTAGACACAATTAGGACTTGATTTTCGAGGGGGTTGTCAAGTCCAGTAATGCGGTCATATCCGTATAGTTTATGGGTAATCAGACTTTTGACGTGCGGTCCAGGTCCGATACGAAGTTTCGGTGTGCTCCCGAGAGCAACCGGGTTTAGGGATGGATTCTAGATTTCAGGGTAATGTAGCATCAATGATACTACACAGTTTGGGTCTTGCAGATCATATGTAAAGTGATTAATGCTAATTTCATAAGCACTCTAGTTTAACACTTGCTAACATTAACCTAATTTCTAAAGGTTTTGGTCCTGGGTGATTTCTGCCTGAGGTGGTACTTGGGTCCTTGTACGGATTTTTCCGAGACGTTATAAGAAGACATTAGTAAGCCAAAGAAGAATCAGCGTAGTTCATGTGAGCTAGAAGATATGGATCTAGTTATTCCTCCTGTGGTGCCTGATGAGGAGGGGAGTACAGCAAGCTGCAGAGGACGAGGGAGTTTCTACAGAAGATGGACAGGGGTAGCAGCTCCCACTTGATCCACCTATTGAGTCACAGGTGAGGAGATCATCTAGGGACAGACAGCCGTCCAAGAGGTACTCTCCACATGAGTACATTATGCTCACTGATGGGGGAGAGCTAGAAGATTATTCTTAGGCCCTATCCGACGAGCATAAGGAGGAGTGGTTGAAAGCTATGCAAGAAGAGAAGGAATCCTTGCATAAGAACCACACCTATGATATGATGAAACTACCTAAGGGTAAGAAAGCTTTGAGCAACAAGTGGGTGTTTAGAAAGAAGATTGAGCATAAGAATTCACAGACGAGGTTCAAGGCCAGACTTGCGGTGAGAGGGTTCGGTAAAAAAAAAGGTATAAACTTCAAGGAGATATTCTCACCAGTGGCGAAGATGACATCCATACGGGTGTTGCTTGGGTTGGCGGCTAGCATGAATTTAGAGATAGAGCAGTTAGATATTAAAATTACCTTTCTCCATGGTGACCTGGAAGAAAAGATCTACATGTATCAACTAGAGGGGTTCGAAGTCAAGGGCAAGGAGCATATGGTGTGTAGGCTGAGGAGGAGCTTATATAGACTGAAACAAGCTCCACGACAATGGTACAAGAAGTTTGACTCGTTCATGTTACAGCATAGGTATGACAGAACGGAGTCGGACTACTGTATGTTCACACGTAAGTTCTCATATGGTGATTTCTTAGTTTTGTTGTTATACGTTGATGATATGCTCATCATGGGAAAAGACATTAAGAAGATCGATAGGCTGAAAAAGGAGTTAGGCAAGTCGTTTGCAATGAAAGACTTGGGCGCAGCTAAACAGATCCTAGGAATGGAGATAACCCGTGACAGAAGCAGTAGGAAGCTTTGGCTATCACAAGAGCAGTATATTGAGAAAGTCCTAAAGCGGTTCAATATGAATGTAGCAAAGCCGGTCAGTACTCCATTGGATGGTCACTTCAGATTGAGCGACAGGCAGTGTCACAAGATGAAGGCAAAGGTGGATGAGATGCAGAAGAAACCCTATGCATCAGCAGTAGGAAGTTTGATGTATGATATGGTGTGTACACGCCCAGACATAACATATATGGTTGGTGTGTCAGCCAGTATCTTGCCAATCCTAGCAAAGAGCATTGGGCAGTGGTGAAGCGGATACTACGGTATCTAAGAAGTTCATCCAAGTTGAGCCTATGCTATGGTGATGAAAAATCTGTGTTAAAAGGCTACATAGATGTAGATATGGCAGGTGACATAGACTCTAGAAAGTCTACATCGAGGTTCATATTCACATTTACAGAGGGAGCGGTCTCTTGGCAGAGCAAGCTATAGAAGGTCGTAGCATTATCGACAATAGAGGCTGAGTACATTGCGGTCACATAGGCATGTAAAGAGATGTTTTGGATTAAGAGGTTCTGTCAAGCCCTAAACTCGGAAACCGGGCTCATAAAATTTTCGATCGCCGAATTCAGCGTCGACAGCCTCCGTAGTACCCCATTCTCGACTCTCAGGGCCCATTCGCCAGTTTCCGATCCTGGGATGTTACAAGGAGAATTTTCAACATTAGTTTGATTCGTAATGAGCATAACCAAAGGCATAACCCACAAACAACAACCAAAAACTCCATCACATTTTCATTATGATAAAAAACTTTACAAGTACAATGAGCATAAAGAGAAATACAATGATAATGGGCAAAAAGCTCCAAGCTGATCTGATATGCACTCCTGCCTCAGCGTTGCTACGATCCAACGTCACCTGCACGCAACGGTCGTGGATAAGCTTATGGAAAGTTTAGAGGGTGGTGTAAGTGTGTGCGTAAGGTAGTAATACAATTATGAAGTATCAGAGCAATGCGGAATATGCTGATGAATCCATGAATGCTATTAGTCGTACCAAGGTCATGCGGTGCAAGGCATGAATGATGTTGGTCGTACCAGGGCCATGCGATATGAAATGCAACTCAAGCATGCGAATCCTCATCTAAGTCCACATATCAATATAGCTCAACTCTGGAATATCACCGGGATCTAGTACACTCCAACCAGATTGTCGCCTCATCGCGCGCAATAAGGTAAGTAGAAGAGACCTCACTATCCACTTGCCAATATCGGGCTCGGCTAGTCAATAGCGGACCCATTTCTCGAGTTGGTCAAACTCAGCCTAGCTTTGCCCCTCCACTCGGGCGTGTAAGGCCGCACCCTCTTCCAACCGACTACGACACAATGAAAAATGCAGCCGTCTGGTAATCGGCACTCGGCGCTCATGCACCCACTCGATCTAGACATTGGAGTAACCTCTTGGTACCATAAGGGTTTAGGGACTTTCACCCAGGGATATCTATAGCACCCTATGTAGAACAAGATTTTTTATATCAAATTCTGTCAACCACGATATGCCTGTGGCAGCTATGGCCCTAATGTCGTTAGGGCGTACAGTAACCATATCACACAATGCGAATGCATGAATCACACTATCCAGTCATGCAGCAATCCTGCGCGTATCGTGCGCTCATGTAGGACGACATCGCCTATCTGGGAGCCCCTAAATAATTTGCCCGAAGGCATATGCTATGATCAGTCACTTCTCATATCAAGCATACATATGATGCGCATGATCATGAATCACGAAACTATACCAAACATGTTATATGGCGATGAATTTTGTTCGCAACGAAGATGGGCCTAGACGGCCTACATATTACATGTATGAGCCTATCAATGGGCCCTAGGGAGAGTCATAATGTGAATATTTAACCAACACTATACTTGCAATGTGCACGTCAAACCATCATTGCTCCCAAGGCATAGCCCGTCGTAAACATCATTACATAAACCATGTTGGGATCATACATTCCAATGGACCTTAGGTACATCCCATTGGGCCTTAAATACATCAAATGGGCCGTATCACATGGGCCTTACATTCATCAAATGGGCCGCATTAATGGGCCTCACCAACGGGCCTTATGTACATTGCAATAGGCCATAACCCATGGGCCTTAGAATACATCACAATGGGCCTCATCACATAGGCCTTATGTATAACAATTGAGCCACACCAATTAGGCCCCATGCACATCAAATGGGCCACACCCAACATAAGTGGTGGTGATGATTTCCACCATTAAAATTCTTAAGGCCCACCATGAAATATATTTCTCATCCAACCCCTTTCATAATTTACATAGTGATAGATGAAGTGGGAAAAATATCAACTTGATGGGAAACTGCTATGGCCCTTGGAAATTTTGAACGGTGGGCGTCATTGACCACTACTTTGAATGGTGGGGTCCACTTGAATTTTAGATCTGGCTCATTCCTTAACTCCTGTCATAAAATGAGCTTTTAAAATGGTTGGGTGGATGGGATGCAGCACATGCAACATGGTGGGTCCCACTGTCATTGGATAGTGTGAACAAAACACATACATCATGGGTTCCACCGTCCGTGGACGGTGTGCATAAAGCACATACATCATTGTGGGATTCCACCGTCCACCTGGACGGTGTGAATAAAACACATACATCATTGTGGGTCCCACGTGGGGCCCACCATAACATTTGCTTTCCATCCAACCTGTTGTTAAGGTCGCACGGACCTAAATGTAAAGGGAAAATAAATTTCATCTTGATCAAAAGCTCCTGTGAACCCAAAAATGGGTTTCAATGGCAGGCAGTTCAACCCCACTGTTTCCTATGATGTGGGCCACCTTAGCTTTGGATGTGGCTGATTTTTGGAGGGGGCCCACTTCAAGTAGGGATATCAAATATACATCATGGTGGGGCCCACAGCAGGGGCCATGGGTCATTGCCTTCCACCCACCCGCCTACAGCGCAAGCGCTGCCTGCGCCTCTGGCAGCAGCAGCGGCTATTGCTTGTTCTTTTTTTTAAAAAAAAAAAAAAGAAACTATTTTTCCGTGGTTTTTCACGCGTAGGGCTCGCATCGGATGAATCCAACCCGCCCATTGGTTCCCATATCCCAAGACAAGCCAAACAAGCCCAATATTCAATATCTTTTGGTATATTAAAACATCAGGTGAATTTTTAACAATAAAAACCACCATTTGCTATGCTATAGCCTGCCAGACCATCGGATTGAGTCTAGTTTTCAGCTCAACGTCTAAAATGAGCTAGGGAATGGAATGGACGGTATAGATTAAAAACATACATCAAGATGGGGCCTATATGAGTGGGCTACCCCATGAGCTTGGAAACAAGCTAATATTTGTGTTTTACCAGTGATGTCCAGCTTCCAGGGACGCTGGACGGGTTCTCACAGTACATGCATGGAGGCGGGCTTTACTCAAGTGGGCCACCTCATGATGGATGGTGTGGGTACAACACATATAAGGTGGGCCTCACTTCTAGATATTTTGGATAAAATACATACCTCGTGATGGGGTCCATCCGGGTGGGCCGCACAACCACATCATCATCACATTAAAAAAAATAGAAAAAGAGGGAGAGAGAGAGAGAGAGAGAGAGAGAGGGAAGGAGAGTGGGACACACGTGTGATGGAGGGACCCCGACACTATGGGCCCTCCCTTGCAATCAATCATACATCAAGTGGATCCCATTATATGTGGGCCCATTAATTCAAAAAAAAAATCCAATGGTGGAGATTCCTTCTCCACAAAAATTGATGGTCTAGATGACCATTATACAAGATAGGAAGGTAAACATCATGATGGGGTCCTGGAGAATGGACCCATCATGGAATGATATTGATAATCAAGGTGGGCCATCGACCACAGCTTAGGATCCAAAGTGAGATCCATACCATTGATCGGTAGGCCTCACTTGGCCCATCTTAAAAACGTGAAAACTACCCTATAAAAGCACCCATCGTTCGATCTTCTCGGTCCGTTGGAAAGTCAATCTCTTTGTGTCTCACTTTGATGGTGGAAGATGAGGTTTGAATGGTTAGGATGATGGATTTGGGATGGGAAAGTGGGCCACACAACTCACGCTTTTCTCTCTTGAAATAGCTTGGACGTGCACTCTCTTCCCTTGCTTGGAAAGTGTGTTGAGAAATGAGTGTGAGAGAGAGAGAGAGTTGTAAGGAGAGGTGACGTGTGATGGAGTGATGGATGTGAGGTAATATGGTACTTGACATGTATGGGTATGTAAGACAGAGGGTAAGAAAGAGTTGACTTTGGAGAGAGAAGACATGGGTTGCTCTTGTACTTGACATGTGGTGATTAATTGATTGATGGGATTGATGGATGTGACATGTTGTAGAGATTCTTTTAGGATTTGCAACGCGCGATATTTTCCTCAAACTGAACGCGGGTCCACATCTCTCTGCCAGGGTATCGGATCGGTATGCAAGACGCGGCGTCGGAACCGCGGTGATGGTGCGGTCGCAATGGTACAAGTCTTGGGTTGAGTCGACTCAGGTTAACGGCATATGTCTCAGGGTCGCGCTCAAATGTCGATTATAGGTCGCGGATTGCCAGAATTCGACAGGAAGGATCGCGAGAGTTGACGGAACAATACGGATTAGGATACGGGCCTTACAGGTTCCTACAGGAACTTAACCTGAAGCAGGAGCAGTACGTGGTCTATTATGATAGTCAAAGTGTTATACACTTGAGCAAAAATTCAAGTCAGCATTCCAAGTCGAAGCACATAGAGATTCGGTATCACTGAATCAGGGATACTTTGAAACAGAAGGTGTTACAGCTTGAGAAGGTCGACACGGACGATAATGGGTCAAACATAATGACCAAGGCCTTGCTTAAGAGCAAGTTGGAGGTTTGTAGAAACTGGGTTGGCTTGAAGAATGTGAATTCTTCCTGAGTCAGAAAGGGGGAGATTTGATGAAATTTTTTCCTCCTCAGTTCAGAGGAAAGATAGTGCAACCGGTTGAAAATCAGAGTGTTTCACCGTGCTGTTTGACCAATCGAGTGAACTGCTCGACCAGTCGAGTGAACAGTGCTCGACCAGTCGATGGTCACACGACTCAAAGTCTAGCAAGATTAGTGAACAGTGCTCGACCAATTGAGGGCCTTTCTCGACCGGTTGAGTGAACAGTCTCGACCAGTCGAGAACTCTGCTTGACTAGTCGAGGCTACACAGATTTAAGTCCGGATCTTGAGAGAACTGTGAAAATCTGAGGCCCTTTCGCAAAGGGTACGAAAGAGAGTTGCTTAAACTATAAAAAGGGGTGCCTAGGGCTTTTCTCAAGGGTTTGCTAAAGGGTTTAAGGTTATCAAAGGTGAGAGAGAGAGAGAGAGAGAAAGAAGAGAGAGAGGAAGCTCGTGGAAGGGAGTCGACGTCTTAGCGTTTCTACGTCCTCGTAATCGGTGAGATCTCTCCGTTTTTTTAATTCTCTTATTATTTATCCACTCCTGCATGAGTAAAGAAGGTTTGATCTAAGCAGTGTGTGCTTGTGATCGGTTGTAACGTTCTGCTTGATAGTGGATTATTGATCTGGACGAGGTCCCGTGGTTTTTACCTCTTTGGGAATTTTTCACATAAAAATCTCTTGTATAATGTGGTTTATGCTTTGATTGTTTTCATTGCTTTATTATCCCATAATTCTGGTGTTTTTAGGAGGATAGATCCTAAGGTTTTGTGCAAGGCCCCCAACAGTTGGTGTGTTTATGAAAGTTGAAGGCATATTTAGTTTGGATAAGAGATAAGCCATTGTTATAAGGAACATATTCATTGCCCAGAAAGTAATAGAGTTGGCTGAGATCTTTGATTGCAAAAGTGGTTCCTAGATGAGCGATGAGCTTTTCTATATGAAGGGCACTATTTTATGTTATAAGAATGTCATCGATGTGTATCAAAAAAAATAAATGTGTTATATAGATATGTAAAAATAGGATAATTAACCTTTGACTCGACAAAACCAATATTGTCAAGATAGTCTGAGAGATGTTGAAACCATGCTTGTGGGGATTGTTTCAAGCCATAAAGTGACTTATACAAGTGATAAACGTGGCTAGGAAACTCGGGATCATAAAAGCCTTTGGGTGGTTTGCGTCATATGTACTTCCTCCTGTAAAATACTTGTAGGAAGGCATTCTAAACATCAAGCTACTGAACTAAGCAATTTTGACATGTGGCAAGATCTAAAAATAGCTCATGTGGTGGTATGGTTAACCACTAGATTGAGTTGCAGTATAATCAAGCCATTCTTGCTGACAAAAATAGTTAGCAAGCTTCGTAGTGATCTATGAATCACAGATATTTACTATGAATCGAAGATATTCACATAAGACACTATCCGTACTACATATTTACATAGAACCACTGATTTTTTACTATGAATCATTGATATTTACTGTGGTTCATGGATATTTATAGAGGACCGCTGATATTATCTATGAATATCAGCGATCCTCTGATAATATTTAAGAAACCTAGTGAATATACGGTACTCTGTTAATATCCATAATTCATAGTGAATGTCAGCGATTCTCTGTGAATATCTGGGATTCATAGTGAATATCAACAGTTTTATGTGAATATTTGCGATTCATAGTAAATCTTAGCGGTCTTATGTGAATATCACGATTCACAATGAATAACAGTGAATTTTCACGATGCTTGTGGTCCCATCATTCATACAAAAAAAAAAAGACCCCCGGACTCTCCTCCCTTTCACAAACTCCCACCATTCATACCATAATAAAAATCCACAATATCTATAAAGGACCACCACACCCTCTTCCTTTTCACAAACTCCCATCACACCCTCCTCTCTTTCACCAACTCCCACCATTCATGCCCACCAACAAAGACAACAAAGAAACATAAAAAATAATAAAATAATTAAAAAAAAAGTTACATCTGCTTACCATAGCTTCTACTTTGGAGATTGCGGTCGAAAAACTTTACCAAAAAAAATCGTTTCTTTTTTGGAAGTTGTCTGAAGTTCATTGAAGTTTGACTAGAGTTTTTTTCGTTACCTAGAGAGTGTTGATTATGATCATACAACTACCGATTGTCAAATAAGCTTAAAATTCGTGTGGTCCAAGGAAGTGAAAGAAAATGAAAGGAAGAAAAATGAAGAAAGAAATGGCCAAATGGCCTTGTGCAACAATGGCCCCACGTTTTAAAGCCATCCTAGGGCCCACTAGATTATCTTAAATCAAATCCAACCCATCCATGTGGGGTTTTAATTTCATGTCATCAGCCCAAATTTGAGGTTAAATCTCATCACAAATGGACGACATTGAAAGAAACAATTTAGAATTAACGTTCAAAGTTAGTGTATTTGTGGGCCATATACACCTTCAAACAATAAACTGAGAAGTCTCTTACGTCAATTCATGATTGTTCGATTAAAATGGATGGATCAAATCGGCAAATGGGTGGGCCAAATTTCACTTTTGGGTGGGGCCCACATCCCCTTTCAAAAGGACCTTTCACTTCCCGAGGAGAGAGCTTACCTTAGACACCTTCAAACAAAAAGTTGAGACGTACATTTCGTGGATATATGGTTGTTCGATTAAAATGAACGAATCATATCCGCTAAGAGACGGGATGAATTTTAATTTTGGGTGGGGCCCACGTCCCTTTTCAAAAGGACATTTCACTTTCAAGAAAAGAGCCTACCGTATGAGGTATAGTGGTGGCAGAGAGGCATTTTAGTTCTAAAAAAGCAAAAAAGTGGTTTCAGTATTAGAATTCCTTATTCTTGTCTGTATAGAACTCCTAACACAACCACGTTATCTTACGAGACCAGGACCAAAAACCCTAATTATAGTGCCCCCTCTTGAGGTACTATGCATAAGGGATGAACTTTCATACAAGGTCCTTGTTGTGTGTAAGAGGAATGCGAGGCTTGGGCTAATCTTAGCCTCACAACTAGTCCAAGATGAAAGTTAGACAAACTTCAAATTAGGAGGGTGAGATTGGATCATTGAAAATGAGAATCAACATACAGTGGCAATTTGATGATCTAAGATAAATTCATGAGTAAAGGTTGAGAAGGGCATCATCACAAGAGGTGGGAAGATTGTCAAAGACTGTACAGTTATAGGAGGTGAGATTGTCAAAGTTGTCCAACGGTATTGGCTCATGGGTCCATACCAATCTACATTCCACCCCAACAAATGAGCGGTTTGATTTTAGCCATCTATGCGTTACTGCATAGACCTATGAGTGTATTGTCACGCCCCAAACTCGAAAACCGAGCTCACAAAATTTCCGATCACCGAATCCGGCACCGACAGCATCCGTAGAACCCCATTCTCGGCTCCCAGCGCCCATTCGCCAGGTTCTGATCCTGGGATGCTACAAGGAGGATTTTCAACATCAGTTTGATTCGTAAGAAGCATAACCAAAGGCATAACCCACAAACAACAACCCAAAAACTCCATTACATTTTCACTATGATCAAAAATTTTACAAGTACAATGAGCATAAAGGAAAATATAAGGATGATGAACAAAAACTCCAAAATGATCTGCCACGCGTCCAAGCCTCAGCGCTGCTGCGATCCAACGTTACCTGCACGCAACGGTCGTGCATAAGCTTATAGAAATCTTAGAGGGTGGTGAAAGTGTATGCTCAAGGTGGTAATGCAGCTATGCAGTATCAGAGTAATGCGGAACATGCTGATGAATGCCAAGAATACCATAGCCGTACCAAGGCCATGCGGTGCAAAGCATGAATGATGTCGGCCCTACCAAGGCCATGCAATGTGAAATGCAACTCAAGCATACAAACCCTCATCTAAGTCCACATGTCAATACGGTTCAAATCTGGAATATCACCGGGGTCTAGTACACTCCAAGCCAGATTTTCGCCCCATCGCGCGCAATAAAGTGAGTGGAAAAGACCTCACTATCCGCCTGCCAATATCGGGCTCGGCTCGTCAATAGCGGACCCATTCCTCAAGCTGGTCAGACTCAGCCTAGCATTGCCCCCTACTTTCGGGCGGGTAAGGCCGCACCCCCTTCCAACCGACCACGACACAGTGGAAAGCGCAACCGTCTGGTAATCGGCACTCGGCGCTCATGCACCCACTCGGTCTAGACGTTGGAACAACCTCTTGGTACCATAAGGGTTTAGGGACTTTCACCCAGGGATATCTATCGCACCCTATGTAGAACAGTATTTTCGGTATCCAATCCTGCCAACCACGATACGTCTGTGGAGGCTACGGCCCTGATGTCGCTAGGGCGTACAGTAACCATATCACACAATGCGAATGCATGAATCACGCTATTCAGTCATGCAACAATCCTGCGCGTATCATGCGCTCATGTAGGGCAACACCCCCTGTACGGGAGCCCCTAAACAATCTGCCCGAAGGCACATCATTTCTCATATCAAGCATACGTATGATGCATATGATCATGAATCATGGAACTAAACATGTTATATGGGATGGATAATGTTCATAATGAAGATGGGCCTAGATGGCCTACACATAACACGTACGGGCCTATAATGAGCCCTAGGGTGAGTCATAATGCGGACATTTATACTTGCAATGGGGACGTCAAACCGCCATTGCTCCCAAGGTATAGCCCGTCGTAAACATCATTACATAAATCATGTTGGGATTGCACATTGCAATGGACCTTAGGTATATCCCATTGGGCCTTCAATACATCAAATGGGTCGTATCATATAGGCCTCATATTCATCAAATGGGCCACATCAATGGGCCGCACCAATGGGCCTTATGTGCATTGCAATGGGTTATAACCCGTGGGCCTTAGAATGCATCGAATGGGCCTAATCTTTTGGGCCTTATGTGTATCAAATGGGCCTCGCCAATTGGGCCCCATATGTACATCAAATGGGCCTCAACCCATAGGTCCTAATACATCTTAATGGGCCTTAACCCATGGGCCTCGACCCATGGGCCTTACATATAAATTAAAGTGGGCCTCAATCATGAGCCACAAGCAAACTGAGGTGGGCCTCCCACCATCAGTACATCAAATATGATATAATATAATATAAATATATATAGTACATATAATATTATATATAAATATATATATATAAATATACACACACACACACACCACACACACACACGCACACCACAGGCCCACCGTCCCTGGACGGTGGGGATATAATACAAACGTCACAGTGGCCACCATCGTCCAGGCGGACGGTGGCAATAAAACATTTACATCACTGTGGGCTCCATGTGGGGCCCACCATAATGTTGCTATGCCATCCAACCTGTTGATAAGGCCACGTGGGCCTAGATGAAGGGTGAGAACAAATTTCACCCTGATCCAAAACTTCTGTGGGCCCAAAAAGGGTTTCAAAGGTAAAGGTTCAATCCCACTGTTTCCTACGGTGTGGGCCACCTGAGTCTTGGATCAGGCTGATTTTTGGAGTGGGCCCACTTCAGGGAGTGGCCCACCCTATGAACGGATTAGATAGCAGATAAACATCAAGGTGGGGCCCATGGCTACAGCCGTGGGTGGCTGCTCGATCGCCCGTCCGCTGGGCGCTGGCACGCAGGCAGCACCTGCTGCACTTTCTGACACAGCAGCGTTGCCGCTGTGTTACAATAATATTTTTTTTATTTCTGTTTATCTTTGGTTTTTGCAGGTGGGGTCCACATCCAGACAATCCACTCCGTCCAACGGCCCTCCATGGCTCCAGACAAGCAAGACAAGCCCAATATTGGGCATATTTCGACGTATAAAAGGGTTAGGGAAGGTTTCAATGGTGCAAACCACCATTTGCTACGGTACGGCCCACCAGGACCTCGGGTTGACACCATATTTTGGTTCAACGCCTAACCTGAGGTTTGGAACGGAATGGACGGCGTGGATTGAAGACATACATCAAGGTGGGGCCTACATGAGTGGGCCTCCTCCATTAGCTTGGAAACAAGCTTGTATCTGTGTTTTCAGCGACCGTCCAGCGTCCCCGAACGCTGGACTCTCTGGCCGAGCAAGGTAGGCCTGCTCATGAGGGCCACCACCGATGGATGGCGTGGGTACTACACATATAAGGTGGGCCCCACTTATAAATAATTTGGGTAAAATACTTACTTCATGGTGGGGTCCATTCAAGTGGGCCACACAACCTCATTATCATAACAAAAATAAAATAAAAATAAAATAAAAGGGAGAGAGATAGAAAGTGAGACCCGTGTGATGGAGGGACCCCGGCACTATGGGCCCTCCCTTGCACTAAATCATACATCAAGTGGGTCCCATTACATGTGGGCCCATTAAAATTAAATCCAACGGTGGAGATCCCTTCTCCACTAAATAAGACGGTCTAGATGGCCCTAAATATGCAAGAAAATAAACATCATGATGGGATCCATGGAGAATGGCCCCATCATGGAATGATCATGATGATCCAAGTGGGCCATTGGCCACATCTTAGGGTCCAAAGTGAGATCCAAACCATTGATCGGTTGGCCTCACTTGGCCCATCTTAAAAACATCACAAACTACCCTATCAAAGCACCCACTGCTTGATCTTCTTGCTCCATTGACTTCCTTAGCTCCTTGTGCTTCTCTTTGATGGAGGAAGATGAGAAATGGATGGTTAGGATGAGAGATCTAGGGATGGAAAGGTGGGCCACACATGTAGCTTGGGAAGTTTGGAGAGGTCATACGTATGGGGTTTTCTTGCTTAGATTGGATTTGAAAAAAAATGAATGAGAGAGAGAGTTGTAAAGGGAGAGAGAGAGGGAGTGATGGGTAATGGAGTGATGGATGGGAGAGAGAGGGATGGGTGTAAGAGGCTCTTTTTGACTTTTTTGGCAAAAGTTGTAAGAGTGGGTATGGGCTTGTAAGAAACTTTTTGATTTTGGGGCTTGCTTGGGAAAATGTGAAAGGTGATGTGTACTTGACATGATGGGATTGATTGATTGATGTGACACCTTGTAGAGATTCCCTCGGAATTCGCACGCGCGGTGTTTTCCTCGCACCGAACGCTGGCCCACATCTCCCAACCAGGGTATCGCCTCGGCGCGCAAGTCGCGGCATCGGAACCGCGGCGACGACGCGGTCGCTAAGGTATAAGTCCTGGGTTGAGTCGACTCGGGTTGACGGCATGAGAATCAGGGTCGCGCGCAAATACCGATTAAGGGTCGAAGGTTGCAATCCAAACATGTATTGACGACTATGGAACGGTACGGTCCAGGATACGGGGCTTACATGTATGGCCTGTAAGTTTTTTCCCATCGTATATCTCACCTTTTACCCACCGACTTTTCAAAACCACCCAAACTTTACTTTGCAACTAAACCATTGTTGTACGATCGAGTTGGGCACACAAAAATACCCTTCCAACTCGGCCGACCCCGTCACTGCCCATCCAATCGAAAGCAGATTGGCTATCTCTACCACTGTACCAACTACCGGTGGTTGGTGCTTTATGGGCCCTACCATGATGTATGTGTTTCATCCATGCCATCCATCTATTTTTCTAGATCATTTTATGGTATGAGATAAAAAGTGAGGTATATCCCAATCTCAAGTGGACCAGATTACATGACATAGTGTTGAATGAACGTCGACTGTTAAAAACTTTTTGGGGCCAAGAAAGTTTTGGATCAAGCTGATCTATTTTTTTCCCCTTCATTTGGGTATGTATGACTTAATCAACAGATTAGATGTCAAATAAATAATACATTGGGCCTTAGGAGGATTTTAATGGTGGATATCTAATCACTATTATTTTCCTGTGGTCAAGTTGTCATGCCCCAAAATTCGAGTATAGAGTGTGCACCCTCATACTCGAGTTTCAGTTCGTAACTCGTACACAAAGTATACTAATTTAATTCCTTAATCAGTTTAATCAGATATGATAATTGTATTCAGCATAAGTTCCACAATAATCTCAACCACACATACATAACACTTAGCACCAATCAACTAGACATATATAAATCTTGACAACCCTTAAAATAAAATAAACCTTAAAAATTATTCATTTATTATATCATCGTACTATAATTATGTTTATTCCATACTAACATTGTTTCAATGAAATAAATCTAAATAATTTCTTAAAATCTCAAAATCAATACCAATATGCATTTTACGTTAATCAAACTATGCTAGCAAGTAATCAGAAATAGTCTAATGGTACCACTTCATCTTCAGATAAGTATGGTCATGCCATACCTTGAAATCCAGGTACAGATTGTGCACCATCGAACCCGAGTTCAGTTCGTAACTCGTACACAAAGTGTACTAATTTAATTCCTTAACCAGTTAATTAGAGATGATAATTACATTTAGTCTAAATTCTACTATAATCTCAATCACACATATATAACACTTAGCACCAATTAACCAGGCATACATAAATCTTGACAATCCTAGAAATAAAATAAACCTTAAAAATCATTCATTTATCATATCATCATACTGTAATTATGTTCATTCCATACTAACATTGTTTCAATGAAATAAATCTAAACAATTTCTTAAAATTCAAAAATCAATACCGATATGCATTTTACGTTAATCAAACTATGCTAGCAAGTAATCAGAAATAGTCTAATGGTACCACTTCATCTTCAGATAAGTATGGTCATGTTTCACATGGATCGTGTTCAGGTACGGTGCATCCTTCTGGTTCTTGTGCTACATCATCTGTTAATGGTTCCTCTGTACGGTTTTTTCATCAATAAAAAGGTAAGCTGCCAAGGCTTAATGAAATAACCCAGCATAGTTCATAATCATAGTAATTAAAATAATATAAAAATATATTACAATGATATGGATGCAAATGATGTATGAATGCATCAGATGGGATGATTGTCCATTGCTTGGGTTGGAGATCGTCAACCTGCATCCACCCGTTGGGTAAGCTTCTACCTTTCGATAGGCATAGGCATAGCCCACATCTAGTAACGCCCTACTATGATCGACATTTCTTACAGAAAGGGCCCCTAAGATCGACCATGCATTATGCAAATGCAATAAATGATGGATGATATGTAAATGCATGTTTTTCATATTTGGTATAAATGTCTTGATCATAATATTCACATATGAATTTAGCGTACAATTATCATAACAAAATACTCAAATCAATATATCAATCAATCAAACAATCGTAAACGATTTATTTTAATTTTAATGAATTATGAGACAAGTTGGGTTACTCACCTGAGTTTGATAATGTAGAATTCATAAGGTAAATGGGTTGATTTGAATTCAGAGATCCCATCAGTTATATCAACAACATTATTATTCATCTAGTTATTTTATATGGTAGTGCCCACCTTTGATATATATCTTAGGTGGTCAAATCTTAAATAATCAAATAATTAAAATTATATGTTTATTAAATTTAATTATCAAAATTTAAATTTTCTTTTTAAAATCTTAAAATTGAATGGCGAATGGTTAATGAGGGTGGCCCACCAGATGATTGGAATATCTAGATTCTTAAGGTCTTGACATATTTTGCCTCTAAACATTGGATGAATGGTGTAGATCTAGACGCACATACATCGATTGCCCGTCTCGACCTTCTACACCAAGTGATACCAACACTTGCGTAAAAATCTAAGATTCCTTTATTAAAAACTTTTAGATCTGACTAATGTGGCCCATTCGATGGTCAGATTGATCTGAAAATTAGGGCCCTTGTATATTTTGGCCTTAGGGATCATATGATTCGTACAGATCTAATATATTTCAATCAGATGCACCCTAATTACAATTACAGAATTTTAGACTCCCCACACCTTTACATTGTATCTACCCATAATTCAATGCAATGAACGTGTGGCAGATCCACACTGTTCATCGCATACATCAAATCAAATTACATTAAATGTATAAAAATATTAAAAAGAAGATGATATACATACTTGATCGAAGTAATCCAAAATTCTCCTCTCGTATCCTGAGCACATCCTCCCTTATCCTGAATTTGAATTTTTTTATGACATTTGATAAAAAAAAATTATTATTACTACTCCAAAAATCAATCCTTGAACCTCTCAACTAAGAATGTTTCTACCAACTCAACTATTGACTTATTTTTTATTTAAAAGTAAAATCTTTAAATATTTATTTTAGTTATTTTAATGCATAAAAATTTAAGGTTGTTACATACATGACCTTATGAAAAGGTTGGATGGTAATAAAACATCACAGTGGCCCTTAGAGAGGTTTCAATGGTGGATGTCATTATCACGACTGTTGCTATGGTCCACTGGAGATCTGGACAACAGAGAGAGGGAGTGGGAGTGGTTAGGGCCGGCGCCCTAACCAGTCGTTTGATATCAGACGCGGATTAGCTACTGACAGGTTGAGTAGCGCGACTCGCTACTGAAGTGACGTCACCAAGTTATGTGGGTCCCACCATGATGTATGTTTTGTATCCACACCATCCATCCATTTGGAGAGATCACTTACGAAGGTTTCAATGGTGGGCGTCATCCTCCACTATTCCTTAGGAGGATTTAATGGATCTGACTTATTCTTTGGCTAATGCCCTAAAATGATCTCTCCAAATGGATGGACAATGTGGATACAAAACATACATCATGGTGGGACCCACATAACTTGGTGACATCACTTCACGCGTGTGCCCAACGAAATGTCAAAACATGAAATTGATCGAGCCTCACATGAAATTGAATGAGTACTTTCTGAAATTGAACGAGTACTTGAAAGTGACCGAATACTTCATGAAGTTGACTGAGCACTTCATGAAATTGATCGAGCAGTACATGAAAACAGTACATGAAATTGATCGACATTTCGTTTGGTACATGTGTCATTCACGTCAACGTTAATATTGTCTCGGAGGTGCTCCAAATACTACGAGGTATGGTGCAGATAAATGAAGAAAATATGAAGGTATTCCAGAATCGACAACAACGGACCCGATACTTGTGCAGGACGCTAGTCGATTGAAGGCCGAATGGAAGCCTATTGACTTAAAAAATAACAGCGGATTACAAGATTCTCCACCATATCTTCACATTCAATATGTACCTGAAATCGTAGCAGACTGGGTCCGGGCCTAAGCCAACTTAAGGCATTTTCTATCTATGGTGGGGCCCACGAAATCAAAAGTTTAGTCTGCTGGCCCCACATGCATGGAACGGGCGTAAAGAAAGACCTTTGGAACTTCCTTCTGTACTATTCTCTCTACCTACATGTAACAGGAAGTTACCTGCAGGCGGAAGCTACATGCAGCCCAACTCCGATGTTTTTGAGAAATCCATCCTGTCCGTCAGTTTCTCCAGCTCATACATTGGACCAAAGAGGGCCACACGACACAAAAAACAGTGAGGATTGGACGTCCACAACTAAGCCTTCTTGGGGCCCCAGGAGTTTTGGATCTGGTTAATAAATTTCAATTCATCCCAGTGGGAATGACCTTGTGAACGGTTTAGATGGAATATAAACATCACGATGGGGCTCATCCATTCCGTTCATCCATTTTTAAATATCATTTTATGATTGATTCAAAAAATAAGAGGGATATTAATATCAGGTGGACCACACCACAGAAAACAATAGTGATTGGATATCCACCATTAAAATCCTCCTAAGGCCCAATGTACGTTTATTTGACATCCAATTTGTTGATTAGGTCATACAGATGAAGGGAAAAACAAAGATCTGCTTGATCTAAAACTTTTATGGCCCCCAAAGGCAAAAGGTTTTTAATAGTAGGCACTCATTCAACACTGCTTCGTAATGTAGTCCACTTGATATTGGGATATATCTGACTTTTGGTCTCATACCATAAAATTATGTATAAAAATAGATGGATAAAATGGATGGATGGTATGTATGAAACACATACATCATGGTGGGGCCCACAGACCACAGACCACCAGCCAATGGCAGGTGGCACGGGGAGTAGCCAATCCGTTTCCTATTTTTCAGGCTCATATTTCTAATCGTGTGACCCACTTAAATTTCGGATCTGCTTGTTTTTTGGCCCATGTACTAACATGATCCTGGAAAAATGGATGGATTGGGTGGATTTCTCACATAGATTACGGTAGGCCCCACCTAGCTTTTGGTGGCAGAAAGTTCATATCAAAGGCTTTGGCAGCCAATCCGCTTCTCTGACTGAAGTCCTACCATTCAAAGCTTGCCGGCTAGGTCCATTCTAATGTTTATTTGCCATCTATCCAGTTAATAAGGTCATGAACTGATGAAGGGAAAATACAAATCTCAGCTTTGACCTGAAACATTTGTATCCCTCAATAAATTTTTAATGGTGGGCGTTCAATCACCACTATTTCTTATAATGTGGTCCACTTGAGATTTAAATTTCCATCATTTTTAAACTAAAGCCCTAAAATGAGCTGAAAAATTGGATGGATGGTGTGGATGAAACACATGTATCATGATGGGCTCACAAATCTCTTCCGGCACCCACCAGTGGCAAGGTGTTAGTATGGAATCTACGTCCATGATTCATCTCTCCGCCGTAGGCCACCAGATCGAAATCGGATTGCGTACTGAGTTACTCAGTACGCACTTATCGTACTGGGTAAACTCAGTTGGTCCTACCTTGAATGTGTGTGATCTATCCACTTCGTCCATTCATGTTTCCATCTAATTTAAGGGGTTGAACCCAAAATTGAAGCATATCCAAAGATCAAGTGGATCGTACCACTGGAAACAGTGGGGATAATGATTTCCACCGTTGAAACCATTTCAGGCCCGGTAATAAATTTTATTTGTCATCCAAACTGTTCATAAGATCATAAATGCATGGATGAAGTGAAAACACAAATATAAGCTTGATCCAAAACTTCTGTGACCCTCAAGAACTTTTCAACGGTAAACGTTCAATTCAACTGTTTCCTGTGGTGTGATCCATTTGAACATTAGATACGCTTAATTTTTGGGTTCAAGTTTTAAAATTATCTTTTAAAATGGATGGACGGATCGGATAAAGTATATAAATCATGGTGGACCTCAAAGAGTTTACTTAGTACGCTAAGCGTAGTGAGTTCCTACGACAATCCGCTTTCCAAATCCACCAAATCTATCCTAAAATTGTCTTACTCCACTGTACACACGTAATTTAATATTTCATTTAATAATCATTTAATTTCTTACGAAACGCAGGAATACCTACTTCTTTAAGAAAACTTCCAATAAAATATCACCACCAAACACGACGACTGAAGCCTTCTCCGCTAATACAATAAGAAAAGAAAAATCTATGTATTTCCCAATGCAAAATTTTATATATCATGCCATGCCTTCTCCCGTGGCATGACAGTACACGTGTCGAATATATCAACCGCTATCCACCAACGGCCATTATCTTCCCACGTCATCACGGTTCTCTTGACCTTTGTCATCCATAGCCGGCACGCGGATTGTCTGTTTCCTAGTTATATACACACACACGCGGAAACGCTCACATGTGAACCTGTTCGTACGTACTACATACAAACTTTTTGGAGAACCCATCATACGTAATGTGGATACAAAATCTGAACCGTCATGTGATGCAACCCCCCTCCCCCAAGTTTTACTTTGATCTAAAACTTTGATGGGCCATGAAAAATGAAAGTGTCCTCACTTGATTTGCATTTCTCTTTATGGTCCACACGAATTTTAGATCAAGGTGAAAATTTGTCACGTAGTTTCATGGGATTCCGCATCACATGGACTGCATTAAATACCCATGACACGTGTGCAAAGGTGCACACGTGCGTAGTTGCATGGGAGCATGACTCTATATATATATATATATATATATATATATATATATATATATATATATATATATGAAAAGGTACTATGCGCTCGACCTCACGAGTGCGTCCCATGAGGTTGAGCTGTGTGGGCCCCACCGTGATGCGTTTCGAAAATCTTCCCCATCAGTCAGATGCACCATTCCATGTGGGCCTAGGTCTCAAAAATCAAGTCAATCCGTGACTTGTGTGGGCCACACCACATACAGAAGTAGGGAGGGGCCGTGCACCATTAAAACATTTATAATCAGTTTTTTGGGCCCACCGAGATGTGGTTTGCAAATCTAGCCCATCCATTATGTGTGTCCCACTTGGATGAGGGTTCAGACCAAGTTTTAGTAGCATTAAAAACTCAGGTGGGCCCCACCAAGTGCTTTTATATGTTTTAACGATGTCTTTATATAATTTTAGATGGTATGACCCACCTGAGTTCCGTATACGGCTGATTTTTGGGATATCCCATAATTTAGAGGGGACCCATCAAATGCACGGTGTTGATGGTTGACACGCATCACGGTGGGGCCCACACAGCTCGACCTCACGGGAGCTTATTGTGAGGTTGAGCGCATAATACCTTTTCCATATATATATATATATATATATATATATATATATATATATATATATATATAACGGTACTTATAAGGTCGAGCGCATTTAACAATAAAAAGGGCAAAACTGGATAACACGGCATTATATAATCTTGGGGTGCATTGCTGTCACCAATTATGTGGTCATCCATGACATATGTGTTATATCCATACCGTCTATCTATTTTGAGATATCATTCTAGGGCTTGACCGTAAAATTGAGGAAGAACCAAACCTCAAGTGGATCACGAAACATAAAACAGTGGAGACAATGATGCCAACTATTGAAACCTTTCTACGGCCCATCATGATGTTTATTTTACATCCAACCTATCTATAACGTCGCACAGAACTGGATGAAGGGACCAAACAAATATCATCTTGATCTGAAAATTTTGTGGCCCCAAGAAGTTTTCAATGGTAGGCGTTCAATCCTTATTACTTTCTATGTTATGGTCCACTTAAGGTTTAGATCTGCTTAAATTTTGTGCTAATGCCTTGAAATGATTTTTCCAAATGGATGAACGGTGTGGATATAATACTTATATCATGGTGGGGCCCACGGAACTTAGCGACAGCGACACACCACTAAGGGCGATGGCATGTGGCGCCTTTCCAGTTCCCACACGGAAGGGGATGCAGATTTTACAATGAGAGGTTGAGTAGCGAGTCCGAAGTGATGTTACCGAGTTTTGTGGGCCCCACTATGATGTATCCCACTATGATGTATGTATTATATCCACACCATCCATTCATTTTTAGATGTCATTTTAGGATATGAACCAAAGAATGAGGTAAATAAAAATCTATAATAGACTCCACCAAAGAAAACAGTGGGGAGAGTGATTCCCACCATTGAAACTATCCTAAGGCTCATCATAATGTTTATTTGAAATCCAAACTGTTACACCAGGATCCTTAGCTTAACTGGCAGACTGAGTGGAGATACCTCGTTTCAACACTTGAGGCCTTGGTATCTATCCCTAGTGGGGGTGGCTAACATGGGGGGTCTGCACTGACATGGGTGTGTGCTGACAAGCTAACCCAAAAAAAGCAGAAGAAGAAGCAGAAGAAGAAGAAGAAGAAGAAGAAATAATCCAACCGGTTCAACAGTTAAAAAAGACATGAAATAAGGGAAAACACAAATATTAGCTTGATCTAAAACTTTTGTGGCATTTAGAAGTTTTTAATGGTGGAGGTCACTATCCCACTGTTTTCTATGTTGGGTCCACTGGAGCTTTGGATTTAACTTGTTCTTGGGATATTGCCCTAAAATGATCTCTCCAAATGGATGAAAGGTGTGGATACAAAACATACACCATGGTGGGGCCCACTGAACTTACGAACATCACTTTAGTTGGTCTCGCTACTCAACATGTTAGTAGCCAATCCGTGCCCCGTGGAAGGGAGCAGATTAGGTGCGGCGTCCGCCTAACCTAAGATAGTGCGTCCCTCATCGTGGGGCCCAACTTGACTTATATATTGTGTACCCACACGGTCCATCTGTTTTGGAAGACAATTTTAGGTCATGATTCCAAAATTAAATAAGATCCAATTTTAAGGTGAACCATACTATCGAAAACAGTAGTGATTGAATACTCTACCATTAAAAACTTCCCATGGCCCATTGTAACGTTTATATCATGCTTATTGTCCATCTAACCTGTTGATACGTTACATAAACCTGAATGAAGTAAAATATATATATATATATATATATCAGCTTCATTCAAGATATAAGTGGCCCATTAATTGTCAATCACAACCTTTTACTATGGTTTGGTCCACCAGAGAATTGGATCTGCTTTAGGTTCTGAATCATATCTTAGAATGATCTATAAAGACAAATAGGTGGAGTTGATATAAAATTAATACGTCAGTGGGGGCCTACAGTAAGGGTCACACCCTCTTGCGTCATGCCTTAGTCGCACCTAATACACTCCCCATGCAGACAGCCTGTCGTCTGGATTGTGTGGGAAGGAATTTTTATCTACACAGATAGGTGGGCCATTATAATGTTTATGAGAAATCCACCACGTTCATTCATTTTTTCTAATCATGTTAGGACATGGGAAAAATAATGAGGTATATCTATAATTCAACTGGCCACACAACAAGAAAATGTGAGTAGTTAAATGCCTACGGTTGAAACCTTCCTAAGGTCTACCATTATTCTTATATGCCATTCATACTGTTCACACAGTCATTCTTACTAGGATGAACTAAAAATTAAAAAAAAAAAATATTAGCCCGACCCAAAACTTCTGTGAACCCCACCAATGTTCACCAGCAGACATTCATTCCTCATTATTTTTTGTCATGAACCCACTTTATTCATCGATCTGCCCCACTTTTTGTCTCATATCCTAACATGACATGAAAAACAGATGGATGATGTGGATTTCTCACAACATGATGGTGGGCCCTAAGTAGCTTCCTATCAAATTAAGCTTCCCCGAGAGGTTATTGCATCTTCCCATCACATCGCGCATTTCGAATGTTTATCATCCGCTCATACTAAGACACGACTCGACCTTAGGTTAAGGTTCTATGCGCTAGATCTTTATACTACCATTTCCTTATATATATATATATATATATATATATATATATATATATATATATATATATATATATATATATATATATATATATATATATATATATATATATATAGGATAAGGTACTATGTGGTCGAGCTCATGGGAACTTCCCATGAGGTCAAGCTGTGTGGGCCCCACCATGATGCTTGTCGAACATCTACCCCATCAATCAGATGCACCATTCCATGGTGGGCCTAGGTTTCAAAAATCAAGTCAATCCGTGACTTGTGTGGGCCACACCACATACAGAAGTTGAGAGGGGCTACCCTCCATAAAAAAATTCACAATCATTTGGTGGGCCCACCGAGATGTGGTTTGCAGATCCAGCCCATCCATTATGTGTGTCCCCCTTGGATGAGGGTTAAGACCAAGTTTCAGACGCATTCAAATTTCAGGTGGGCTCCACCAAGTGCTTTTATATATTTTAGGCATGTCTTCATATGCTTTTAGATGGTATGGCCCGCATGAGTACCGCATATGGCTGATTTTTGGGATATCCCATAATTTAAAGGGGACCCATCAAATGCACGATGTTGATGTTCAACAAGCATCATGGTGGGGCCCACACAGCTCAACCTCATGAGAAGTTTCCATGAGCACGACCGCATAGTACCTTTTCCCATATATATATATATATATATATATATATATATCGTGTGTGATCCTCTCTGTAGGGTCCACCATGATGTATGTATTATATCAGGCCGTCCATCCTAATTTTTAGCTTATCTGAGGGTATGATAAATAAAAAATATGAGTGACATGTAAAGCTCCAGTGGGCCACATCGCAAGAAATAGTGGAGGTGGAATGCCTACCATTGAAAACTTCTTGAGGCCATGTAGGAGAAGCTTTGGATCAAGCTGATATTTATATTATCTTTCATCCGGACAGTGTAATCTTATAAACAGGTTATTTTTTTGGTTAGCTTGTCAGTACACACCCATGCCACTACACACACTCCATGTTAGCCACCCCCACTGGGATCGAAACCAAGACCTCAAGTGTTGAAACGAGGTATCTCCACTCCGTCTACCGGTTGAGTTATGTATCTGGGTGTAACCTTATAAACAGGTTGGATGGTAAATATACATCGTAATGTGCCATAAATGTTTCAACGGTGGGCGTTCTTTCCCAACCGTTCCTTAAGCGTACCCCACTCATGCATGGGAAACGAGCTGGAAAACGTGGACGGGGCGGATAAAACACGTATATAACGGTGGCTCCCACATAGTACCAAGGAATCCACGTCCCAAGCGCGGAAGTAGATGGATACCATTTTCTTGGCCCACGTATATGCTTTATCCACACCGTTCATCCAATTTTTTTCAAATGATGTAAGGGTATGAGGTAAAAAAATGAGATAAATCCGAATTCAAGTGTTCCTCGTCAAAAGATGCAGTGGTGATTGAATGTCCACCGTTAAAAATTCCATGTTGATTAAGTCACACAGACCAAGACCAAGACCAGGGAAAGCACAAATATGAGAAACTTCTTTCCCCCAAGATGATTTTAACGATAAGCATTCAATCACCACCGTCTCCTGTGGTGTGGTCCACCTGAGTTTCATATCTCCTTAATTTTGGGCTCATGCCATAAAATAAAGCTGAAAAAATAGATGGACGGCATAGATAAAACACAAACAAATCATAGACCGACAGATTTTACAGCACCCACATTGGTGCCGATGGCCACACCCGAATCCGAGTCCCCGAGAGCCGGAAGAACTGCAAGTAGATGAGCCATTCTTTTTACAGTACACGTGGCAGGGAATAAATGAATCTGATCCGTCCATTTGGTGATAACTATAAAGAGGATATATTTGAAAAATAAACCTATTATCATTTTTTGAAGTCGTATCGGATATTTGAAGACAGCCCATTATGATGACACGGATCAGATGGCTAGCTTCATATGATAGATCCATATTATTATTAGTTTTGATTCCAAGTATAGGAAATCAGATGGACGGTCCAGATTTACATGTCAGTATTTCAGTTATTCCGTAAAGAGACGGATCTACCGTATTCCGTTTCTCCCGGGTCGACCGTATCATCTCCCTTTGCCCCTGCAGCAGGCAAAGGCGGTGGGACCACCGATAATCAAGCGAAAATCTTTGATACTCTGCTGGCTTATTGGATGATACGCGTGCACTTAAAAATCGCAAATCTAGCATAAAATTAATTCTAAATAAACCGTTTAAATTACGTATCTTACTCTACTTGCATCATCGATAAAGAAAGTATATTTATTTGATTGTCTGATCATCCGATTTCTGAATATTTATTGGACGGTTAAAATAATTCAAAAAAAATGTCTAGGAATCGGAGGTTAGGACTTGGCTGAACTAATCATATTTTGAGATCATAACTTATCTACAGTGAATATCCTAAAATTGATGGTTTTTGTTTGAGTTCATTTATACCATGTGTTCAACTCTGAGTGCCTGTGTATGAAGTGTCGTACGTTGCTAGAGTAACAAATAACTCCCAGAATAAAAGAACCCGGTGGTCATGACTCATGAGGCATGAGATGGGATGTATGCCATGTATATCATGTATGCATGTGTAAAATGATGACGGAGTGGAAAACCACTGTCGTACGCAACTAGAAGCGAGTGGACCGAGGAGGGTGGGCAGCCGCTTCGATTTCCCGCCATTGGCGCCGACGTGGGCCCCACGGGAGGTGCTCCCGCCATAATCCCGCACCTCGCGGCAAGACGACGCAACGAGTGACTGACACGTCATCAAATAGAGACATGTGGAGGAAAGCAGTTGGGTTATTGATGAGGTGGGGCCACGGTCGTGTTCTCGTGGATCGGCTGCCAGCTGTCTTCATAACTTTTCCTTTCACCTTGCTCGCTACCGCTGCCATAGGGTGACAAGTTGATAAATCTCTTTGTAAATTGACAGCTCAGCAATCGAAAGTATGCAGAAATGGTGAGATGCTCTGATGAGTCAAATGGGGCCCATTACACTGGGCCACTTCTGTCAGATTCCTAAGGCCTTGTTTGGGCAGGGAGATTAGAAGGGATTAGGTGGATGGGATTCATCTGGTCCCGTGCCAATTCCACTTCATGTTTGGGATTCGATGGAATTGTATTGGGTCCCGTGCCAATCTCACTCAAATTTTGTAAGTTGTGCAGGTCCCACCATGATGTGTGGGCTATATCCACACTGCCCACACGTTTTTCGAGATTATTTTAGAGTATGGCCACAAAATTAGGTAAATCTAAAACTCAAGTGGACCCACCATAGAAAGCAACGGGAATTGAATACGTACGGTTGAAAACTTCTTTGCGGCCACATAAGTTTTGGATATATCTCATTTTTAAGCCCGTGGCATAAAATGAGGTTACAAAACAAATGAACAGTTTAAATATGACACATGTGTGCTTTTCTCATTAATTTTAAATAATGGTAAGTATATCCATTCCATGTATAACGTGTTATTAACAAAGCATGAAATTAATCTTATCTCATGGCAACAAGGGACAGTCCCTGCGAGGTAATAATTATCCATCCCACCTAATCCCACCGTAATGGCTTGCTTGGGGCATGACATTGGGAGCGATTGGGTGGGATGAGATTTAGAAAACATAATTATTACCATGGAAGGTATTGGGTGGGAGGGGATTAAGAAAACATAATTATTACCATGGCAGGGAATGTCCCTATTACCACGGGATAAGCTTACTTCGGTGCTTAGTTTGTAATACGGTGCTTAGTTTGTAATACGCTTATACATTGAATGGATATACCTACTATCATTTGAAGCTATTGAGAATAACACGTGTTATATTTAAATTGTTCATTTGTTTTGTAATCTCATTTTATGGCACGGGCTAAAAAATGAGGTAGATCCAAAACTTATGTGGCATCAAAGAAGTTTTCAATGGTAAGTATTCAATCCCCGTTGCTTTCTATGATAGGTCCACTTGAGAGTTAGATTTGCCTAATTTTTTGGCCCACGCTCTAAAATGATCTCAAAAAATGGGTGGACGGTACAGATATAGCCCACACATCATGGTAGGACCTACACAACTTACTAATATTGAGTGAAATTGGCACGAAACCCAATGCAATTCTATCTTATCTAATTCCATGCTTTTCCACTCTTTCGAAACATGGAGTGGAATTGGCACAGCACCCAGATGCGCATGGTATTAGATGGGCTTATGTGTGGGATGGAATTGCATCTAGGTCCTGTGCCAATTCCTTCCCACCTAAGCCCATCTAATACCATGGGCCAAACACTCAGTAAGTGGATTGGATGGTGTACCACACACCATTGATCTTGTTGGTGTATTGATGTCACCAAGTTTTGTGGTCCCGTCATGAGGTATTTGTTATATCGGAACCGTCCATCCATTTCGCGAGACCGTCGTTAGTCACGAGCCAAAATTTATGACAGATCCAAAGAGCATATCGACCACAATGTAAAAAGCAGCGGAGGATTGAAAGTCTATGGTTGAAACCCTTTTGGAGTCACAAAAACTTTGGATTAATATGATAGTAGCTTTCCCTCTTCATCCACCTATTTATTATCTTATATTCAGATTGTATGGAAAATAAATATTATGGTGAGACTTAGGGGTCGTTTGGCACTTATGTATAGGGGGGATTTTAATTCGAGAGGATTTCAAATCCTCTGAGAGGGGGTTTGAAATCAGGGTGAGAACCTGGATTACACATAAGATCCTTTTAATAGTTGCATGTGTAACATGTGTATCACTGTATTATTATTTTATCAGGCACGTGGCCCACTAATGATATCTAAAAACAATTAGATTATCAATTGCATCACTATAATTACTTTAATACGATGATCAACGCCATCCAAACATTGTCCATGTAAATCAACGGCTAAAATCATTTGTTAGTCACTCGGACATGATCTTGTGCTTGTGGTCTATTTGAGACTTGGAATTTTATTATTTTCGGGCGAAGCATATATTTCAGCAGGCTTATTACAACCATTATATAAAAATTACATACTTCACTAATTAAAAATATTAAAGTTGATTTAGTAATTAAATTCAAACCCACATAAATATATTATTCATAACTACTTTTGGATTAAAGTTGATTCCCAATCCAGGGTGCCAAACATAACAGGAGGATTTCAAATCCAGGGCCCAAGGGGTTCCAAATCCATGCTTCCAAACAGGACATATTATTGTTTTAACGGTGAGAATCATTGTCATCACTTCTATTGGTGGTGTGGTCCAGTAGAGATTTAATTATAATTTATTTTTGCCTCATTCTCTAAAATAATCTTGCCAAATGGATAAACAGTGTGGATGCCTATCCGCTTACCATCTTCGTCAGAAGCGGATAAGCTTCTGCACCACTGACCACAGACCAGGCTAGTGTGGGTATCGTATCACTTGAAGACGAGCGCTGACACTCCTCCCGCTCCAAGTTGTATTAATGGTGAGATTAAAGTTACGTAATGTTGCATAGGCCCCACAATAATGTATTTACTATATTTACCTTTTTTAATTTTTTAATAAATTGGCAAGATCATTTTAGTTCATAAGCCCAAAAGTAAATCATATCCAAAGTTAAAGTGAACCACACCACAATTGAATAAGGCCCATGATAAAAATTTTTTTTCATCTAATTTGTTCGTAAGGTCACACGCAGCAACGAAGAGAAAAAACAAATCTTAATATCATATTGATCCAAAACTTCTCAGACCCTTGAGTTTCAATGGTAAACATTCAATTACCCACTACTTTTTGCGGTGTGGTCCACTAGATCCTTGGATCTATCTTACTTTTTGGCTCCGACTAACTCATCGAATGGAATGACGGTTTGGATATAATACATACCTCATGATGGGACCCACAGAACTTGGTGATGTCTACAGGCTAGATCAGTGGTGTGTGGTACACCAGCCAATCGCTTCCATCTCCGTGTGGTTTGCTACGCGTAGCTTACTGGGTGAGACCTAGACTCACCACAGTGCGGCCCTTACCGTAGGGTAATTTGATGTATTTATCTTGTATATCCAGGTTGTCCATCTATTTTTCCAGATCATTTTAAGGATTTATCAAAAAATAAAAAACTAAATCCAATAATTTAATTTCAAAAAAAGAAGAAGAAGTAGATCTAATTATTAGGTGCACCATACCATTAGGAAAGAGTGGTGATTGAAAGCCCTGCCATTAAAAACTTCTTAGGGTGCACCTTAATATTTAAGATAGTGTTTATTTTCCATCCAATCCGTTGGTAAGGTCGCATAAGCCTTGCTGAAGGGAAAAAAATAAATATTAGCTTTATCCAAAACTTTTGTGGCCCATTAATAGTCAGTCACCATTCTGTAATTTTTTCCTATGATATGGTCTACCTGATATTTGGGTCTGCTTCATTTTTTATATAATACACTAAAATGATATGGAAAAACAGATGGCCCACATGGATACATAATAAATATATCATGATGACCCCACGATAAGGGTGCAGCATCTTGGGTGAGTCCAAGCTCTCACCTAATCCGCTCCTGTTTGCTAATAACAGGAAATACTTGTTGACCGGATGATTAGGATTAGTTGAATGGAATGACACTTTGGTTGTGACCCAATAATGGAACCAATAGCCAACTAAGCTATACACGAGCTGAGCCCAGCTGAGTTTGACACAGGTTTGGCTTGGCTTGTTCATCTAACACCCATTGTTTGAGCTTTTACACGAGCTACGCTTCAACCCTATCTATATTGATCGAACTTGATTTGGTTCAAATTATACAAGCTTGAGCTTAGTTTGGTTTGCTTCAAATATCCGTGTCTAATCGAGCCAAGTTCAAAAAGAGGTCAACTCATTTTTTTGTTAAATAAACAATATACATAGGGGCATACATTGAGTCGAATCGAGTCAGCTCGGCTCGGCCACTAGCTAACCTCAACTCGAACTCGGCTCGGTCCTCGAGCCTGACTGGCCAGCTAGGCTCAGTTCAGTCAATAGCTCGGGCCAGTTCAAGCCAAGATCGAGCCGAGTTCGCCATTGCAGCATTTTCACAAACACCTAGACTGGACCTTCAAAATCTCACTATATTTGATACATACAGCAACAATGAATTTACAAGTATTTCATCAAACATCTTCTAAGCAACATAAAAATCAAGAAAAAAAGGGTGTTGGTTTCATATACATACCTTCATTGCCACCAACCACACTTGTTTGAGTTATTTCATCAAACACTTGGTGAGCAACATCAATGTCAAAGTAACCGAGGCACTGAACTGGTTTGATCCGAGTTTGATTCGAGCTGGGTTCGATCCGAGTCGAGTCGAACTGGGGCCAGCTCGAACTCGGCTCGAACTCATTTTCAAGCTAAAAAAATCAGCTCGACTCGGCTCGAACTCAACTTCGAACTGAGTCGAATCGAGCTTTTTCGAGTCGAGTCGAGCGAGCTAACTGTGCTAGCTCGGTTCGTGTCCACCTCTAAATACACATAATATGAACTTTTTTATACAAAGATAACACTATAAAATAACATTTAAAAAAACTAATTTAAAAGTAACAATATTAAAGAAAAACATAAAATTTAATATCCTCCATGGAAAACAGTATTTATCTGAAATTTTTGTCTCCCAATAAATTTGGATCCTATGTTGTGGTTTACCAAAGGTTTGAATCCTTTTTGTTTCGGTCTTATAATGTAAAATGAGTTGAAAATTTTGATGGACAACTTGATAAAATACATATAGCATGGTGGGGCCCACAGAGCTTTGACACCAGCAACATGGCGAGTGTTGAGGTCACCAACCAATTCAAATCCCACTTTAGCGTACTGAGTAAACTTTTTGGACCCACTACCATGTATATATATTATCCATGCCATCCATCCGTTTTTACATATCATTTTAGAACATGATCCAAAATTGAATCATATCCAAAGCTCAAGTGGACCAAACATAGGAAACAATGTGCATTCATGTATATGTATTATGTATTATGCATTATCGTCATGTATATGTATTCTCCATGCCGTCCATCTGTTTTTACATATCATTTTAGGACATGATTCTAAAATCGAATCATATCCAAGGCTTAAGTGGATCACACCACTGGAAACAATGTGCATACAATCTATAAGCCGAATTAAGTTGAGCTTCGAGCCAAGCTGAGCTGACGCTGCCCTGGTTTGAGCTTGGTTTATTTTTTAAAACGAGCTTGATTCTGAGGTTTGGTTTGGTTTGAACTTTTATTTAAACCAATTCAAGTCGGGCTTTTTCAAACTAATCCAAGTTGAGCCTTCGAGCGGGCCTAGTTTGTGTCCATCTCTACGCCAAGTCACCAACATATGAAATTGGGAGCCATGTGTACGATGGAGACAAGGTTTCTTGTGTTATCATTTTCTCTGAAACGATGATTGAGCCTATGGACAACGCATTTAGACTACAAACCTTCTTTACATGGAGCCCATGACTTATGAGCTCTGGACCAAAAGACTTGCGAGTTTGCTCATCAAGTCCACAATGTTAATAAATGAATGTGAACCGTCGACAAATTCTACATTTGATTTTTTTTTTCTATACGTGTGGCCCAAGATAGAGTCGAGTGCTTGCCCGATCGAAGGCCTTGATATAACGTTCAAAATATCGGTTTTGTGTTATGTATCACACCTTTGGAATATAGATATGTATCGATTATCATATTGGATATATTAATTGCATCACGTAATGTATCACTATCATTGGAAACATGGAGAAATTAGTTGAATTTTTCAGTGAAACTTCAGTGAGTTCAATACACACTTATAAATCAAAACATTAAAAAGAAAAAAAGAAAAAAGTGTGCATAATGGATTTCTTTTGTATGTGTTGTCCTCTTGGATGTAGAATTTGGTTATGTGTAATATTTGTGGGTGTGTTAGAACCGATTATGTGTCTTAATTCCAACCGAACAACTTTGACCCCAAGCTCCAAGATAGGCAGATACATCAGAATTGGTCGTATATGACCAAGATCTGAGAAGAACGATCGACTATTCAGCCATTCACAAGATGTTGTTTAAAATGATCAGGTGATTATCAGAAGATAGGGTTCGTCCTCTGAGAATGGGTTGCAACTTGCATTCCACACGAAAGAATTTTCAATTACAAAAGCAAAACAAAAAGGAAACACTTACAGTCGACCACAATGAGTAACTGCAAAGTACGTTTCTAAGAGAACTACTTGTATTTTAGTAGACATCATCCACCGTATAAGTGTAGACTTGTATTACAATTAGGGATTACTGCTCTTAATATAAGATTTGGCTGCTTGTTACGCTTAGGAGCATGAAAGACAAATTATGCTAAGGAATATAAAGGCTATACTAGAATAATTGAAAGATAGATTTAATTTGTTTGTTTGGGTTTGTATAAAACTATTTGCTTTATTTAACTCCTCTACTATTTATAAATCTTTTTGAGATAGGCATCTAGATGCTTCTTCTCATTTTCGATAAGTTACAATAACTGCTTTGGCACCACTCCGGCCTTTGAGACTATTCTTGGTCACTTATCTCGGTAACTGTATTAGCATTGATTTTCTCTCAACCATGTTCTACTTTCGGGTTTCTTGGCCACTCTTGGTCTATAGATGATATGTAACACCCCGATTAGTGTCAACCGTAATTGCGTAACATGCGCTCAAAATATCCTCAAAGATTTTAAACATGTTTTATACTTCTCATGCAATGATGCGTATCCTTTTCGAATTGAGTCTCTGGGGAACGGTAAAAAAATATGGTACAATAGTATATGGTCATAATCTATGAGCTATCTAACTAAATTGATACAAGTATATTTAAAGTCTATTCATATAATTTATAAATATAAGAAGACGTAGTAAAATATAAGTAATACATTCAAAAATAAAAGAATTAATAATCACTAAATTAGGTTACATGCATGTTTGATTGTATGTTTGGATATAGATTATAATTGATTTGTGAGAATAAAAAAAATTTTGATTTTTTTTTTTTCAATTTTTCGCAACTCAGCCCATCTCTTCAAAATCTCAAAATCGAATCTCTCAATCTATGAATTTTCATGCAAAGCTTGAAAAAATTATGAATTTATAACACATTTGATACTAATTTAACATAATTTACATTAAAAAAAGATATAAAATTGAAAATGCTCACCATCCAAGGGAGATGACATGGTAGGGTATTGTCTAAGAGGAGAGCAGATTAGGTGCGACCTCACCTCACAGTGCAATGCTGACTACGGGGCGTACCTTTTATTATTATTATTATTATTTAACTATGCATGCACACACACACCCCACACACTCACGCCTTAGTGAAATTTCACCACCTATGGGTACTCAAACATTTGACCTGGTGTTGAAACTCCCGAGAGTCTACCACCCGAGCAAGTGGACTACAGAGCTTACCTTGATGTCATTGTAGTATATATATCCACAAAGTCCATCCGTTTTGCCAGCTCATTTTTGGGAGAAGCTGATAAAAATCTCGGGTGGACCATACTACTGGAAATAGTGGTTATTGAATGCCCACCGTTAAAAACTTTATGGGACCATAATGTTTATTTTCCACACATACACCCATATGAAAGGGAAGAAAGCAAATATCAATCACAAAAAGTTTTTAACGGTCAATCATAACTATTTCCTGTAGTGTGGCCCATTTGAGGTTTGGATTTATTTTATTTTTTCCCTCATGCCCTAAAATGATATGGAAAATGGATGGTCTGGGTCGCACTGTGTTGGGCGAGGCTCGGGCCTCACCTAATCAGCTCTTGTCTCAGGTGTAAGTTTAGAGATAAGTTATCTATGTTATCGTCTTTTATATGGATGGACTCGATTGATCCCTCACCCTTTCACGTGTAATATGGGGAGATGGCTCTATCGTCGACCTATCATCTCCAATCATTCATTGGCCCACCGTGAATGTATGTGGTTTATCCACGCCATCCATTCGTTTTTCCAGATCATTTTTGGGGTTTGAGCCCAAATTTGAAGCAAATGAAAAGCTTATGTGGACCACACCACACGAAACAGTGGGAATGATAATTTCCACCATTGAAACCTTCCTAGGGCCCACTGTGATGTTTACTTGTCATCCAACCTGTTCATAAGATTACACAGAGTTGGATGAAGGGCAAATATAAATATCAGTTTGATCCAAAACTTATGTAGCCCTCAAGAAACTTTCAATGCTGGACGTTCAATTCACACTGTTTGTTGTGGTGTGGTCCACTTGAACTTTGGATATGCATTATTTTTAGATTCAAACCCTAAGGTGTTGTTTGGCACCGTGGATTGGAGGGGGATTCAAATCCCATTAGTTGTTTGGGAGCATAAAGTAACTGGGGATTGCCAATCGGGGCTTTCCAATTCCCTCTTTGAGGGGGCTTGTAATCCACGGTGAGAGCTTGGATAACACCTAAAATCATTTCAATAGTTGCAGGTGTCACATGTATGTCACTGTACACTATCATTCTATTGGGCACATGACCCACTAATGATGATCAGCATCGTCCAAACATTGTCCATGTATATCAACACCATCCAAACATTGTCCAGCACCGTCCAAACATTGTCCATATTAATCAACGATAAAAAATCGTTGGTTAGTCACTCAGACATGATCTTGTGCTTGCGGTCCATCCGAGACTTGGAATTTCATCATTTTCAGGCAATGCATATATTTCAGTGAGCTTATCACAACCATAGTGTCAAAAATTATATATCTCACTAATTAGGGATATTAAAGTTGATTTAGTAATTAAATTCAAACCCTTGTAAATATACCATGCATAGGTATTTTTGAATTAAAGTTGATTCACACTCCAGGGTGCCAAACACACCGAGAGGATTGCCAATCCTGGGGGTTGCGAATCCAGGGGGTTCCAAATCTACGCTCCCAAACAAGCCCGGAGCATAGATAAAACTTGTAAGTCACGGTCTGACGTAGGGGTGTATACTAACCGAGCTAGCTCGATTAGATCGCTTGACTTAACCTAGAAAAGCGCAATTCGACTCGGTTCAAAGCTGAGTTCAAGCCCATTCGAGTTGATTTTTTTATCTCAAAAATGATTTCAAGCTAGCCCTAGCTCAACTCAACTTGGATCGAACCCAACTCGAATCGAACTCGGATCAAAACCAATTCGTTGACTCAGTTACTTTGATATTGATTGTTCACCAAGTATCTGATGAAATGACTCAACGAAGTGTGGCTGGTGGCAAAGAAGGTATGTATATAAAACAAATACTTTTGTTTTTCTTGATTTTTATGTTGCATGGAATATATTTGATAAAATACCTATAAAACCACTGCTATTTTACAAATAGTGAGATTTTGAAGTTACAGTTTATACATTTGTGAAAATGCTAAATAGGTGAACTCGGCTCAAACTTGACTCGAATTTAGATCCAACTGGCTGAGCTGCTTACCAAACCGAGCTGAGCTGGCCAGTCAAGCTCAAGGACCGAGCCGAGCCGTGTTCGACTCGCTGTACACCCCTGGTCTGACGCGACGTGCCTGTTCCCACGGCCTACGGGAAGTTAACCTGGTCGTATGCCGTGGGACCAAAGAGATTCCCGTCAGACATCCACTCCGTCCATCGGTTTTTAAAGCTCGTAATAGGACAGGAATCCAAAATTCAGTCAGATCCAACAGGAAACAGTGAGAATGGAAACAGTCACTGTTGAAACCTTCCTGTAGCCGACCATGATTCTTATATGCTATCAAAACCGTTCATAAGGTTATTACACTGGGATAAACTAGAGTCAAAAATATCATCCTGATCTAAAACTTAGGTGGCCCTTACAAGGTTTCCATTTATAGGCTTTGAATCCCCACGGTTTCCTCTCGTGTGGCCCACTTGAGTTTTGCATCTGTCTATTTTTGTGTTCCTATCTTAATGTGAGCTTGAGAAACTGATGGATGGAGTGGATTCCTCACGGAAATCTCTGTTTGGCGCACATAGATTCCAATCACTGTGGACGGGGGCAGGCAATTCGGTCCGATTCGATGGACGCACTCCATCCAGTGCCTATAAAAAATGCCACATGCGCTCAACGTGGAACCCGCGGTGAAAATTAAGGACTTACGTTTGTGCAGTAGGCCACCTTTCATACGTTAACACCCTACCGTAATCATGGTTGCGCTGATCGTGAATCTGCACCGTCCATCTGATGGGCCCATCCGTGGATGCCTCACAATCCAGAAATTACATCAATTGAAGGATAGTAGAAATCCAATTAATAGAAATTTTCCTATTGAATCTGAGCCATTAATGCTTTCTAAGTTTCATCACCTTTTGATGTCTAAAATTGGAATACAAGAATTTTGTCTTGTATGGTTTTCTAGCATGGATCTGTAAGCCCAACAGATGGAAGGTCCCGATTCCCCAACTGTACAACCATGTGGGCAGTGGAATGCTACTTGCACCTGATTCCTGCAAGCGTTATGCACACTGAGTTCCATGGCAACATAATACAGCGCACAAAAAGCAGGCAAATCAGTTAGGATCATCCGACTGGTGCGATGACTGGGCCATGATTCACTTAGGAGGGCCTGATGGATCTTCCTCTAGCGCACTGTGGTATTTTATTATGACCTTTTCTTAAGCAGTGGGCCACATGCCTCTCGATCAATCTGGATCATCTGTACTGTGGGCTGAATTTCTTTCGGACCCTAGAATGAAAAGCTCACTAGGTGGGCGAACCTCTACGGATAAGCCCTGTCCACTGTCCAATTCCTGGACCTGATTCTAAGTTTCTAACCATCTAATCAGGTGAACAGTATTGGCTGTGTCAAAGTTAGGTTTTAAGATCGCTGGATTTGATCAACTTCAGTGCTGTTATCCTCCCTAGATGCAATCCCTTGATCAGACGGTCTTGATCAAAGCATGTGTACCAAATGATATAGACCATAGAGACGATTAATACACTAACTGCAAGTCTGCAACGTAGATTAGTCATGCAAGCCGGTTCCTCTATGTTGTTAGTAGAATAAACTTGTTCTACTAATACATGTGGGGCACACCATGATGTGTGCATGGCATCGGGTGGAAGTCCATCATATGACTGTCCGCATATTCTCCTTGGAGATAAAAAATCAGGCTGACCCAACACTCTATTAGCCTACACTATGTAAAATCATGCCTAAAATCGCTAAAATAATATGTTGCGGTCCACCTGAGTTTTGTAGTGTCCTAATCTTTTAAATGATCATTCACCCTGACTTGTGAATGAATTGAATAGCATACATAAAACAAGGTGGTCCTCGCAGCAATATGGAGTGTTTAATGGTGAGTGTCTCATCCCAGATGTTTCTGGTGGTTGTCATGTGACCCAATTCCATTTTTCAGTATGCATGAGCTTTTGGACACGGATAGAACACAATAACCATGCATCTTATGGATGAAGTGGTTAATAGTGGTGGGCCACACATGTAGTTGTACGTACAAGGGGAGGACATAAGTGTTAAAACCCTAAAATAGATTTTGGATGGATTGAAAAAGACACATCAGGTAGAATCATAACTATAGAATACGGCCCTAATCGAAATCTATACATTTGTCTCATTCACAGTATCGATGGAGAAGTGCACATCGCATAGAGTAATATAAGAATAAGAATAGAAAAATAAAAAGGAAATAGAGAAAATTATGTAATTTTTAAAGGAACTCTGTAACTAATAATAGAGTGAGATAGAAAATATTTAGTTAAGATTACAAATTATTTGATATTAGTTAGCCATTAGTAAAGCCCAGAGGACTTTTAATAGCTAAAACTTAAACCCCTTTAAATAAAAAAATTAAAATTTGCACTTGGAGGATCCTGCACATTAGAGCCAACATGTGGAAATGTCCATGATCAGAACCATTCATTTCATGTGTTTATAAAATTATACTGAATGACTGATTCTAGCCAACACTGGCTTTTTTTTTTCAAAATTTTAAAAATATAATTTTTAATGGCTTATATTTAATTTTAAAAATAAAAAATTAGGATCATCAATGGAATATGATAATAGGAAGATAAGGTGATTATGAGAGGAATAGAGTAGCTCTCATGTCCAACCGGTGGGCCACATGTTATAGACTGCCCAACCAATAACTTCCAATCAATTAAGAACATGTGACATCCAACCCCTCGAATTGGTTGGTCCAACCACGAGGATTTCTTAATTCAAAAATCAGCTCCATATTCTTATTGGGCAGACGACAACATAAGAAAAAATTATCCGTTGTTAAATAGAAAATTACAAGTGTGGTCCATTTGAAATATTGATGTGGCTGATTTTTTCTGAAGACAGTCCTCGTGATAGGGAAAACCTATTAGATGGGTTGGATTTTTCACACACATCAAAGATTAGAAGTTGTGTCCTGGGTGGGTTGTAATTTATAATCCGATTTTGGATGCGGGCGAGTTGTGCCGACACTTGTAGCTGCGGCAGTTACGGAGACAACATCGCCAGAAGTCCATGAGTCGTGACACGAAAGGACGAAATAGTGACTCAAGCACGTGTATCCAATTCTCTGTGGGGCCCACTGGAGATGTCTATTTGAAATCCATTCCATCCTTCAGTTTCGCATGATCAGGTTAGGATAAGATCCCAAAATTGGGATAGATACAGAACCCAAATGGGCCACAACACAGGAAACAGTGGGGATAGAGAAGTCCATCGATGAAGCCGAAGTAGGGCCCACCGCCATGTTTATATTCCATCCAGACAGTTATTAAGGTGATTTACACCTGGATGAACTATAAACAAAAATATCAGCCTGATCCAAAGGTTCTGTGTGCCCGAAGAAGCCTTCAGTGATGGCCGTCCATTCCCTAAGAAATCGTCGGATCCCCCCCCCCCCCACACACACACAGCATTAAGTTACACGGGCTCCATGTGAGAAGGGTTGCAAAAACACGTGCAAAATTAACGGTCCTAACCAGTTTTAGCAACGGCTTAATCTGGTTAATCTCATACCATCCATTAATCTAACGGCTGGTATTTGTCACCTTGAGGGTTGAGCATAAGGCGCGACTGGCGCAAGACTTGTATGTTATTGTTATATTATTTAAGGAGATTACTTTGATTTAGGGTGGTTCACGAGTCAAGCTAGCTCGAAAAACTTACTTGCCTCGGCTCGAGTCAACTCGGATTGACTCGGCTTACATAGCCGATTCAAGCCGAGTCAAGTTAATTTTTTGAAGCTTGAGCCGAGTTCAACCAGAGGGCATTTTAACTCGACTCGAAGCTTGAACTCGAGTTCGACTCGGCTCAATTAATAAATATATTAAACTTGTGGGGAATACAGAAAAAGTTAAAGTGAGAGATCTCTTTACTTTCACCCCAACAACGAAAAGTTTAATGTTAGTGTTGACGATCTCTTAAATCCAAAATGGTATATTGTATGCAACACTCATATGAATAGTCATATCTTTCTTGAATATATTGTGAGCTACAAATCCTAAAATCATCTGCAAAATAATGTAAACTATGCTTTTGTCTGAGCAGCGCAACAATATAGGTGGGTCCCACCTTTTTGTATGTTATTGTTATATTATTTAAGGAGATTACTTTGAGCATAAGGTGCGAATGACGCAAGACCTGTATGTTATCCTTATAGTATCTAAGGAGATTACTTTGATTCCACACGAAAACAGACAGAAATTCCACGTCAGCCGTAGTGCGTCCATACGCAGCTGCTGATGCCTGCTAGCGTCCAAATGGGGGTGGACAAAAGCTACATCCTCAATATTTGCTAGGCCCACCTTGATTTTTAGGTTCTCCCGGCAAGGAGAAAAGGCATACAGTGATACAGCCCCATTTATATACTCTGGATGAGTAAGATGGATGATACACAGACATTCATTTGTACAAGTGACACAAGGTGGCTCAAATTAAACCGTCCAAATCATGGAGTCCATTGTAGATAGGTTATAAAAGTTAACATAATGTAAATTGAATGATTGTAATCGTGATTTATGAAAATTTGCATCTTGAATTGGACCGTTGATTATAGTTCATGTTGACCGTCCATTAGATATAAACTAATCGACCATTTTAGGTACCGATTCAGTATAATTATTCTTTTATGAACCATCTAAAGTGGGGCCCACTATCTGGACGGTTTAAATCGAATGCATGTGTGTCATCTATAACAAGCCGACGGTAGTATCAAAATTTTCTCTATGGGTTGTATGGTTACCGTGCACTAGGTTCTCAATAGCAGTTGTCGCATTGGTTACGCCGTTCCATAAGACACCGTGACCACTTGTCTTTGGACAGAGGGCGTCTATTTTTCAATTCCCACAAGTGGACGGCTTGGTAATTTAGGCACTTGATTTGTGTGGCTCTTCCTTTGATGGACCATGCTCCAGAAGTCTCCTTGGCATGACTCTCATTATGGTCCACTTTCAATTGGTGGCCTACAAGTAGACAGTAACAAGATACACATCAACGGCCCATATTTCACTGAAGAAGTTTCAACATTGGTGCCTACATATTCCATTCTGGGAGATTTCTTGGCCACGGTCCATACAAGGGGGACGCAACGGACCAATGGTTTGGATTACGAACCATGCGCCCCCTATTTAGGTTTAAGAAAGGAGAGGGAATTATTTGGGATTAGAAAAAGGGGAAATTTGTATTAATGTTCTAAGTCATCAATCTACTCATCAGGTGGGCCAATCCTGTATGTTGGGTCAGATCGTCAGCTATCCATCTGACAAGTGGCCTACCGTCAAGAAATGATGAGAACTGCTCCTCTAGACTGGTGTAAAATGCCGCCTAATTGGACGGGAAGGGATGGCAGAAGGGTGCTGGACGGGAATGGGTTGGATTTTTCGAATCATGGTGTGCAGCAAGTATGGTAGAGGGAATTAAGAATTAGGTATTTTTATATATATCATACCCGGCAACCAGAGACGAATTGGATTTCGGATTGGGTCGAATTGGGTCGAGTTAACTCGAACTCAACTCAGTTTATGTTCGGATTGGGCGAAGCCTACTTGGTTCGGACTGACTCACTCATTCGGTTGAGTTAGGCGAGTCAAGCTGGATTGTGCCCAGCTTTAGTAAGATGTATTAGAATACAGACCCTTGGCCCATCCGATGAATGTTTCAGATTGTATCTAAATGTCCGACAATGTACAACTTTTGGTAAAAGCAATCAAATCAATGATTATTAGCCTTTTTAAAGCCCTTTTGATGAAGCAAAACTCTCTTCGGATTTACCCAACACAACAACTTATCCATGATTTGTTGACTTTATTTATGCACGGAAAGCTGTTCAGGTAACCATAACTAGCCTTAAGGCGTAACTATCAAGCATAGAGAAATGCGGTTTTATAGAAAGGTGAAGTTACTTGGCCCTAATTCAATACACTGGTGAATACTTTTTTCTGTACAAATTCATTATATGTACTAAATATGCCATGTATGTAGGGCTGTACACGAACCGGGCTAGCCCGGTTAACTTGCTCGACTCGACCCGAAAAAGCTCGACTCGGCTCGACCCGGAACTGAGTTCGGGCCGAGTTCAAACAGGTCCCAGTTCGGCTCGACTCAGTCCGAAACTCGACTCGACTAAGCCCGACCTAGCCGTGTGTGTGTGTGTGTGTGTGTGTGTGTGTGTGTGTGTGTGTGTTCCTAAATCCTTACCCTAACCATTTCAGACAGAGAAGTGAGAATGCCGCCGGAACCTAAACCCCAAAACTCTCTCTCTCTCTCTCTCTCTCTCTCTCTTGTCCCTCTTGTCTCTCCCTCTCTAATCTCTCTCTCTCTCTCTCAATTTCTCTCTCCCTCTCTCTCAATCTCTCTCTTGACTTCTGGGATAATTCACAGCTCATCTTTGAAGTGATAGTGACGCATCCACCTCACAGGTGTCATAGATTTACAGCAATCTAGGCCGTCTAAATCATGGGTCCCTTTGTAGATGGAGCAGGTCCGAAACTGGCCCGAACTCGCCCAATTACTGAATGGGCCGAGTTCGGGCTGGACATGTTGGCCCGGTGACCGGGCCAAGCCAGGTTTGGGCTAGGTTTGACTAGTGACTGGGCCGGGCCGGGTTGAGCCCAGTTCAATTCGGTTTGGCTCGATGTACACCCCTACATGTATGCATCAGTCAAGTTCAATTACTTTGTTTATACATATTTGCCACTACCAATAAAAAACAATCAACACGTGCCACATGTGTAGTTGGTTTTGAATTTGATTGCACGTGTTATATATTATTTTATGTGTGTGTGCTAGATGATAGGGGTGCACATCGAACCGGTGGACCCAGACTGGATCCGACCAAACAGTCCAGTTTGGTTCAGTTCTAGAGTGCACCGGTTTCGATTCTAAAAATTAAAGAACCGTTTAGTTAGGTTCGGTTCTGGGTTAGGGTTATGTAGAACCGAACCGAACCGTGGAACCGAACCGTGAACTATTTTATGAGTTTACAATATATTTTAGTTGTATATTTAACTCATGATTTATGGTTTACAATGCACTATTTGATTGTTTTCATAAATGCATTTTTTAACACCATACACAATATTTAAACCATTCATCAAATGGATCATAACATGAATGGACATGGGCTAAATTATAAAATAAAACATACAATTGGGCTGGATTTTAAAATGCCCAGAACCGTGCAACCGATCCGGAGCCGAATTTCACGGTCCGGTTCTTGTTCGATTCTAGGGTGCTAATGGTTTGGTTCCGGTTCCGAAAATCCTAGAACGGTATGGAATGGTTTGGTTCCGGTTTCACCCTAGAATCGGACCGAACCGACCCATGTGCACCCCTACTGGGTGAGACGGGGCCTTATGTATTGTTATGCATTCAATTAAGGATGTAATTGAGAGAATATGAAATGCATCCGGATACGATACGTGTTTATCTCTAGTATGTGGGACCTCTCTTTCTCATTTCACTAGTCTTTTTTATTTGGATTTAAATTCAAATTTGAACTCTAAGAAAAAAATGAACTTAAAAATATCTGGTGGAAATATTTCACATAAAAATAATAATGCGGACCCTACCCACTAATGGTTTCCCACAAATGGACCCATCCTCACGGGACCCAATATACATAGGTAATCTAGCAAATTAATTGAATGGCGATGACTCATCCTCATGTGTGGCATCCTCATGTGTGGCACTGATGCACTATCAAAACCATCCAAATTGTGGGTCCTGCTGTGGATGTAGCATATCAAAAGTTGCATTGATCAATCAACACTAATGATCTATAAAATGGATGGTTAAAAATAAAATATTGAGTGGTCATGCTTCATCCAACTCTTTGTCACATATTTGGATGGTATGGATTTCCTTGCAACAATGCATGTGTACGGTTGAACATGGTGTTGCATTGTATTAGATGGGATTAACATCATTAGTGCACAATGATTGCATGTCTAGAAATACCATGGTATATATTGTAGCCATCCAATCACATGCTTTTAATAAAATTTTTGCTATGAAAAAAACACTAGATTAAACAAAATCTTGTTTAGTAGACTATGGAATTGCAATCAACCGACCAAATTTACAACATAGGTCATTCGCTTCAAAATCCATGGAAATCCTACATGGACTAAATGCAATTCCATCTTATCTAATCCCAACCTTTCTCATCCTCTCTACATGTTGAATCCAATTGCACCGGACGAAATGCAACTCCATCGCACCTAATCCCCCGTGCTAAACTCGAATCGAGTCGAGCTTGGCATAGCTCGACTCGGCTCAGTCCTCAAGCCTAACTAGCTCGCTCAACTCGGTTTGGTCAGCGACTCTGGCCAGTTCGAGCCAAGATCGACCCTCTGCAGCATTTTCTCAAACACATGGAGTACACCTTCAATTTCTCACGGAATGTAAAGCAGTAACATCGGTTTACAGGTATTTTATCAAACACTCAGCCAACAACATAAAATTCAAAATACAAGGGTATTTGTTTCATATTCGTACCTTCTTCACCACCAACCGGCACTTCGTTGAGTCATTTAATCAAACACGTACTGAGCAACATCAATATCAAAATAACCGAGTCACCGAATTGGTTCGATCCAAATTCGATTCGAGTTGGGGTTCGATCCGAGTCGAGTCGAGTCAAGCTCAAGCAAGCTCGAACTCAACTTGAAATTTTTTTCGAGCTCAGAAAATCAGCTCGGCTCAGCTCGAACTCAGCTTTGAACCAAGTCCAAGCGAGCTTTTTTGAGACCAGCCGAGTGAGCTAACCGAGCTAACTCGGTTCGTGTACACCCCTAATAAAGGCTGCGGAGACAAACTGATATCCGTGTATATTTGCATTTTACGCTTGCGCGGGGAACCTGTTAAGGTTACTTTGGCAAACCGAGAGCCACGTCGGTGTAACTTCCGTGAGATCCACTCCGTCCATCAGTTATGGTGCCTCATTTTAACCATTGGATCCAAAGTTCACGATCATTCACAACTCAGGTCGGCCATACCACAGGAAACAGTTGGAAAGGAACGTTCACCATCAGCTTCTTCCAGGACCCACCGTGATGTTTATATGCCATGCAATCCATTCATTCCGATGTACTTCATCAGGATGAAAGTATTACCCAGAATACGAAGTACTCTAAAACTCAAGTGGGCCATACTACGTGAATTTAGAGATTTTAGGTATAAATTTTTTGGGTGGCCCACCTGATTATTGCATAGTCTGGAATTTTCATGAACGTAATGTACGGCGTGGATTTCATGCACGTTAGTTAATTTCTTACATGTTGGTGAAAGTAGGGCCCTACCGGTTGGTGCCCGGCCAAAGTGTTTTCGTTTTTTATACTGCTCCGGAGTATGAGCATCCATACGCATGCTCATAGGCCCTGGGTATTGGCACAGAAAAATCTCAATCCAAACCGTCCAAATGGAGGGCACAACTTTACATGGGGCCCATCCTATATCATGTTTATTAAATTATCATAATCTCCAACTAATTTATCTTTGCTAGTTGAATGTAGAATATTTATTACTTTTCATAACGATCCACTCGATGGACACCAATCAGATGGTTAGAATCATCCCTTCAATGACAATTTATTCAAATACATCGATCCCCATGTTTTGGACGGTTTGATTGGGATACACGTTAGCCACACCAGTGACCATGTGCATGTAGCATGGATGGTCGTACTTTGCGTTTCCCTGTATTCACTGCCACGAGGCTTTTCTACCATTTTTTGGATGGTGGTGACCCACTCCCTCTCTCAGCACACATGGCATAAGCGTACATCCCCAAAACATCCCGCTGGTCGTTTGATCAATGTGATTTTCATATTATGCTTATGACCGACTATTTGAATGGTCAGAATATAAAGGGTTAGATGGGATTAGGTGGAATGTAATTGCATTAGTTCCTCTAAATTCCATCCATCATTTGGGGGATGACTACAAAGGTTGGGATTAGGTGGAATGGAATTGCATTTGGTCCCATGCGAGAAAATATTTTTATAAAATTTGAAATCCACTATGCATGTGGCCCCACATTGATGCATGTGTTTATCCATGTTGTCCATCCATCTACATAGTTTGCATATGACATTCTAGTTATATATGCGAAAAATTAAAAGTGAACAACATCGGTCATGAATTTGGTTCATTAATTACAATTCCAAACATGATTTTGCTTAATCCAGTGTTTTCCATAAGCAAGAATTTTATCCCAAACATGCATAGGATTGAAGGGCATAATTGAAGGGCTAAAATACATTATGCAATAACGATGTTAATCCGATGTCTGGAAATACTAATATTTAGAATATTGCAGTTGCATTATAATGCTATATATTAAGTGGACAGTCACATAAAGAAGTTGTTGAAAATGTCAATATGTCAACTTAGTGCAAAGATGGTATCATCATTTGGGCCACACCATAAAGAATTGTAAAAGGTAGTTTTGGCTTAGGGTACATGTGCTGACCACCAATCAAGTGGGTCAGCCCGATTTTTATGCTAAGTGATCTTCTTGGCTGTTTGTACAAGTATATATTTATTTATTAAATTATGTTGAGATTTTATAATGTTAGAGTGTTTTTTTTTTTTTTGTTAGTTTGTTAGTACACCCACTGTCAGTTCACACGTCACTGTTAGCCACCCCTCTAGGGAATCGATCTAGAGTTTATAAGTGAAAGTAATTGTTTTATATGCCCATGGATATCACATTGGCTTTGTTAACGAGGTATTACCAACTTTTATTGGTTAAAGGCTTGGTTCACTTGTCGAACAACAGAGAGCACTCATTTGTAGGTTTGAACAATAGGTGCTATGCATGTGGAAGCGCATGTACATATGAGATATACTTCTACTTTATTTTATAAGATGATAAGGATAATATATGATAAAGATCAGCTCTGTACTCAACTATATCATGTGAGCTTATGTATTGGTTGATTAGATGGATCCGACCTGGTGATTGTGTAGATGGTGATGGCTTGATCATTCGCAATGTGTCAATTGATATTACTCTACGCTACATGTAGGGTGTACATCGAGTTGAACCGAGTTGAGCTGGCCTCAGCTCGACTCAGCTCGAACAATGACTGACCTCAGCTCGAACTCAGCTCGGCTCGGTCCTCGAGCTTGACTAGCCAGCTCGGCTCGATTCGGTCAGCAGATCGGGCCAACTCGGGCCAAGTTCAAGCCAAGAACGAGCCGAGTTTGCCATTGAGGCATTTCCACAAACACCTGAATGCATTTTCAAAAGCCCATTGTTTTACAAACAGAGGCAATGATTTTACAGGTGTTTTATCAAACACCTTCTAAGTAATATAAAAACCCCTCCCCCAAAAAAAAAAAAAAAAAAGAGGAGAAAAAAGGTATTTGTTTAATGTACATACCTTGCTTGCCACTGGCCAAACCTTCCTTGCCACTAGCCAAACCTTCTTGCCACCAACCACATATCGTTGAGTCATTTTATCAAATAGTTGGTGAGCAACATAAATGGCAAAGCAACTGACTCACCAAATTGGTTCGATCCGAGTTCGATTCGAGCTGGATTCGATCCAAGTCAAGTCGAGCTGGGGCCTGCTCGAACTCATTTTCGAGCTCAAAAAATCAGCTCGAACTCGGCTTTGAACCGAGTCAAATTGAGCTTTTTCGAGTTGAGTCGAGCGAGCTAACCGAGCTAGCTCGGTTCGTGTACACCCCTAGCTACATGACAAGGTTGTAATGAGATAATGCTATTTTAGTGTGTATTTTCAAGGCCATGTGTGTATTTGGATGGATAGAAGCACGTTAGGAAAGTGAAAAAAATAAGATCGTGTCACAAAGATGGGTTAGGAAAAGATTGTAGATGATTGCATAGTGGTGATCATATATAAAAAACTTATCCAAAAGTGCCAGATGCTGGATGGAATGAACAGTTAAACTTTATTGCAAATATTTTTTCATTGTAGCAATGAGATTTGTGCGCCTGCTCATATAGAATCAAATGTGCCCCTTGGAGTGTAATTAGATCAATGGTATTGGATAAATGGTTGGATATTAAATTTGGCACGATGTCATTCCTTAGCAAGGATAATAGTCTTAGAGGTCTCACATTAATTTACTTGGTTAGAAGGTGTATATTGTGTTTTCTTGTTAGAAAGGATCAAGGTAGTTCGTATACTTCATTAGCACTATACCATAAGAAATATTTGAGTTAGGGGTGTCAACAGGTCGGGGCCTGGGGTAAGTCTCAGCCCAGATTTTGAACTGTTTTGGGCCGGGTCACAGGGCTGGATTTGTTCAAAATTCTAATTTTTTAGGCTGGAGCCCGGCCTGTTCACACCCCTAATTTGAGTTAAGGTTCTTTTCAAGAAAGAGCATTGTAATTTAATATAACTCCTTAGCAACATAACATAAGAAATATTTGATCAGTTAGTTCCTAATTATAAATATGTGTAGGATTTTGGTTCATGATATTTTTTTCTCTTGGGTCCCTACTCATTGCATGTGTACAGCCCCATTTACTCCCATTCAGTTTTTTTCAATGTATTTACTCTCATCCAAACAAACCTCATTACCATTTACCTCCATTTACTCTCAATTCCTCTCATTTATGTTCATTTACTTCCATCCAAATGGCCCCTTAGTAAATCAGCTTGAAATCTCTTTAAGTGGAGTTGAATTGGCCCGGTTTCAAGTTGAGTCACCAAGTTTTAAAACAATGGAGAATATACTGCAATTGACTAAGCTTAATTCTAATTATCTTGTTCTGAAGCAAAGGTATCAACAAGGCCAATCCACCATATCCAAATAATCGGGGCCATGAGGTACTTAGATTCTCATTCAAATAGGCCCTCAAAGAAATGTTGAAATACCAACACAGGCCTGTTATGTAATTCACTCAACCCAATGATACCCATTTCGGAAATTTTCAAATTCCAAAGTCACTTAGAAGTCATCAATACCTAAAGGGATTATGTAATGTATTTTATTTATATCAAGCTACAAGTTGGTTAGTGCATGTCGTCTCTGAAGGGAACACCTGTGTTTGAGTCCCAACAACCTGCTTTTTGTGGTTGAAACCCGACCAAAAATACACCCTTAGAATACCAATTTTATGAAGTCACTTATTTTATTTTTTATTTTTTGTTTTCCAAATCTCTATTCGAAAGTTTTCACACTTTAGTCCTACGTTGAAAATAAATGCGAAAATAAAATTTTATATAAGGCTTCTTTTTCATGGAACCATATTCTAAATCACCTAAGAAAAACACTCCTAAGTGGTAGTACTCTGAATGCCATCCTCACCTTCCAATCTAGGGCATTTTTGTTCATTGGCCATCCAAAGGTGTGGCCCACTTTATAGAAATGGTTTGGAATCTTTATATTGTAGAACTATAGGGTCCCACTAATACAAAGTACAAACCACCACCTTCTGGCCCACAATTGTATAAGAGAATTGATCACCTACAGTTGTAGGTGATTAGTTCTCACTGCATGATAAATCCGCTGGCAATTACTTCAGTGGATTAGGGTTCCATCTATTTAGTAAATGGGCCAAGAATTTAAACCCAAGCACAAACCACAGCCCATGAACCGCTGGTCTAGTCCGACCATCTACTAAACAGTTCTAGATATTTTAAGCCCATTGCCAACTCAAAGCTACTCATTTGACCTGAGCCCAATTCAGGTTGGCCCGTTTGCTTAATGGACTTTCATTTTCATTACGGTATGAGCGACTCTCAGCCTATTAAGCATGGCCCAAGCTCATCTTGGAGGTTAGCAGGGCCTACGGCCATGGCTGACCTGACCCTTTTCCAACCTTAATAATAATGATAACAAGAGAAATAGAGAAGAGTTTGGTGTAGCCGGCTGCCATGCAGATGAGCCACTGGCCCAATCTTATAGTTATTTGAGAATATTGGCAGTCATCCAACCAATGCAATTTTTAATGTATCAGGTGCATGGAGAAAATGGGGAGAAAAGATCATTGTCTTTCATCCTCAGAGACAAGAGATAGTCTTGATTTCCTAATGAAGAATATCTCTAAAAATGAGAATATTATTAAACATAATGAATGAAATTTTGTTTTACAACATAGATTATGTGCTTGTATAAGCAAAGACGCCAAAGATTGCTAATTCCACTTAAAAGTTTAAAAAAGAAGAAGGAAAAAAGAACAATTTACAAAATAATACAACTTACTAAACGGTAAAAGACCATTAAAACTACTCTAAATTTATAAATAACTCTTTGATAACTCAAACAAAGGTCTTTGACTACAACAGGAATTTTAAAACCATAGCAGATAATAAAATTTTAACTTACTAAAATAGTAAATGTTCCTTTCAGACTTAAATCTAACTTTTAAAATAATTAAATTTTGCCAAACTATTTTAGCCATAATTGAGTTGAGCTTTCATTGCCACATTACACATATGGTTGAATCCGGATCTATGGCTCAATGGTAGACTGATTTTGTCTCAACACTAAGATCATGGGATCAAGTGCTCACATGGTGTATATGTGTATGTTACATGGGAAATGGTACCGTGAGGTCTTCATGGGAACTTCCCGTGATGTCCAGCTGTGTAGGCCCCATGATGATGTTTTTTGGATATCTACCCCATCAATCAAATGCACCATTCCATGGTGGGCCATGAGCCTAAAAATCAGGTCAATCCATAACTTACGTGGGCCACACCACATACAATTCAGAAATCCAGCCCATCCATTGTGTGTGTCCCACTTGGATGAGGGCTCACGACAATTTTCAGCTGTATCCAAGACTCAGGTAGGCTTCACCAAGCGTTTTTAAATGTTTTAGCATGTTTTTACATGATTTCATATGATATGACCCTCTTGAGTTATATTGCTGATTTTTATGATATCCCAAAACCTAAAGGGGACTTGCCAAATGCACCATGTGGATGTCTGACAAACATCCCGGTAGGGCCCACACAACTCAACCTCATCCGAAGTTCATATATATATATATATATGGGAAAAGGTACTATACGCTCGACCTCACGATAAGCTCCCGTGAGGTCGAGTTGTGTGGGCCCCACCATGATGCATGTCGACCATCAACACTGTGCATTTGATGGGTCTCCTTTAAATTATGGGATATCCCAAAAATCAGCCGTATACGGAACTCAGGTGGGCCATACCATCTAAAATCAAGTGAAGACACCGTTAAAACATATAAAAGCACTTGGTGAGGCCCACCTGAAATTTACATGCGTCTGAAACTTGGTCTGAACCCTCATCCAAGTGGGACACACATAATGGATGGGTTGGATTTGCAAACTACATTTCGGTGGGCCCAAAAAATAGTTATAAATGTTTTAATGGTGCATGGCCCCTTTTCACTTCTGTATGTGGTGTGGCCCACAAAAGTCACAGATTGACTTGATTTTTGAGACCCAGGCCCACGATGGGATGGTGCATCTGACTGATGGGGTAGATTTTCGAAACGCATCACGACGGGGCCCACACAGCTTAACCTCATGGGACGGTCTTGTAAGCTCGAGCGCATAGTACCTTTTCCCTATATATATATATATATATATATATATATATATATATATATATATATATATTGCCCCACCATGGTGATGCGTGTCGAACATCTACATCATCAGTCAGATGCACCATTCCATGGTGGGCCTCGGGCTTAAAAATCAAGTCAATCCATAACTTGTGTGGGCCACACCACATACAAAAGTTGAGACGGGTTACCCTCCCATTAAAACATTCATAATCAATTTTTGGGCCCACCAAGATGTGGTTCACAAATTCAGCCCATCCATTATGTGTGTCCCACTTGGATGAGGGGTCAGACCCAAGTTTCAGTCGCATCCAAATTCCAGGTAGGCCCCACCAGGTGCTTTTATATGTTTTAGCCATGACTTCACACGATTTTAGATGATATGCCCAGCTGAGTTCCCTATAAGGCTAATTTTTGGGATATCCCATGATTTAAAGGGGACCATCAAATACACAGTGTTGATGTTTGACGCACATCATGGTGGGGCCCACCGTATACGACCGGATGGAACCATTTCCCACTACATCATGGTGGGGCCACAACCTTTCCTGCATCAGGTTTTCGATCATTGAATGGGAACCGCTGTTGCTGTTTTTTGTTTTATGTGGCTAATTTATGAACCATTCATTAAAGGCTGCAAATGCAAAAGCTAAGATGGCCCATTTGTCGTGATTGTCAAGCCGTTGTCCCTTCACATGGTGTCTTATTAGATCAAGTGTTACAATTTTCTTAGATAGTCGGAGCCTGGCGCATGCAAATAACCAAGCACCGCTTCCACAAGCTAGCCCAGCTCAAATCGATCTGGGGCCCCAAACTCATACCCAAACCCAAGCCTGCAAGACTGCAAGCCTCATCTCAAATCCAACCCAACGCACGGGTTGGACGCATGCAGAGTAGGCCTGGACCTGCACACTTTCACTGCTGTGAGTTAGTTGAAGGAGCTTTGTCACCACTCATAGAGGTTTCTCCATGTGTCATAGATGGGCCCAAAACTAAGATCTTTGTGAATGAAAACTGGGTTTTTATTTTTTCAATTTGGCAGGAAACGTGAATCATGCTCTTTTATTTATTTATTTTTCTTGAAAGTGTTCATTGAAGGCCCAACCATAGAAATCGTCTTTGTTAGAAATTTACTTCTTCCGTCCCATGATTTCACCTTTTGCCATTTCTACTGAATAAGCATTTCTTGATTTAACAATGGTAATGGGCCTTTTGAATTTCAGATCCTGGTCCAATTCACTCATGCCTGGACTTGTACTATAAGCCCACAGGTCAGGCCCCAATCCGAATGATAAAATTAGGGTCCCAAGCTGAGAGTATGGATGAAAGTAGGGCTGTTCAACCCGACCGACATGTGACTGACCCGATGTTGGGTTGGGCTCAGGCAGGATGTATTGGATTCAGTATTGGGCTTGGGCTATACGAACACCAACCCAATAAGAGTGGGTTGGCAACCCGAACTCGATCGATATATAAGTTACTTATAAATTATAATTGAGTGCAAATCATCTGTGTCTAAGGCACATGACCCAAGCTAACAAGATATGTCGGACTGCTCTCTCTCAAATAGATTGCATGCTACACAACACAACTTTTAAAAGAGTTGTTGTCCTATATTTTAGTTTGTTTGTTTAGAAAAAAAAAATGAAGATTTTTATGATAACTACATATATAATTAATAAAATCATAGGTACAAAAAATAAGACATGTATTGAAGTATAATTGATTGATATAATAACGAAAATATTAGCATATATCCACCAAACAACCCTCCGAGCCCGCTTGGGTTGGGCTTGAGTTGAAAATTCCGAACTTGAGGTTGGTTTGGGTAGGGTTGAGGTATAGGAAGCTTGGGTTGGGCTAGGGTTGAGCACCAACCCAACCCCTCCGACTTTCATCCCTAGCTGAGAGGGTTTTTAAAATTTTATCTAGAGATGAACCCAGGAACAGGCCCATTTATAACACCATGTGCAGTGTCTGGAACAGAAGCCCATAAATAAATGAGCTAGGCCTGGGCATGTTTCCTTCAAAGCCTAGCCCATCCAGGCCCATTTCCATTCCACGACATTCCCCCATAGATTAGAGTGTCTAAAACTCATTTATGAGCTTCCATGTGTGGTGCATCTGGGGGTTCACTTTTCAAGGTAAAGATGAATGGTAGATTTCCACGCTTCAGTAAATGTACAATTTCTTCAGGTAATCAAGACCGTAGGCAGAATGGGTCCCAGAACCATGATCACCCACATTTTTGAAGATCTCAATCTTTCAATCTTTGACCTTTGTCATGGAATGAGGCAATATGAATTAAGAATGAATTTGGACAAGCGTTTTGATAATTGAAACATGACCATTGATCCAATAATGCCTTCAAAATATATTTATAGGTTCAAAGATAACCACTCAAACGTATTTCTAATCCATCCATTCTATTTTGTGTAACAGTGGATAACTCGATGATTGGACCGGGCATGGGCCGGTCTTGGCCATGATGCAGGCCTGATTTCAACCCAAGTTTAATGGCCCAAGACATGACCTGGGGCCATTGCCAGACCCAAGGGTAGGTCACTCTTGGGCCCGAATTTCAAGCCCATATAGTAATGGCCCTTGACCCAACTTGACACAATGTCTATTGACTACTAGCCGAGCCTGGGTCGATGCCCACTTACGACTAATGGCCTGACTTTAGGGCCACCATATATATGGGCTTATCTTGGGCAGCCAACCCAGCCTAAACCCAGTCCATGTTAGCCTACCCCTATTGAAAACATTCAAAATCTTGGGCCTCGTTGTGAATGAAGCATCGATCAAAATCAAACTGATCAGACAACCCTAACCGTGGGATTAATGGCCATAAGATGAACTAATTGTTCAAAAGTCCAAATTCAATTGAGGGAGGTTGCATGATTAATACCATGTGTCATTATGATTCATCAATGGTGGGCCCCATGATTAAGGGTGTAGGAGTTGGCCTAATGTATGCCGCATTAACCGCGCACATGTTGCCAATCACATCGCATCAACAATCACACGGTATCATTGTTAACAATATTAAACTAGTTATTTCGTGCAGGATTTGAGGGCATGTGCATCGTGGGTCCACAGGAGACCAATGGGCAGACCTAATCCCATTTAATATCCCTTCATTCACTGCAACTAGCGTGAGTCATTGATGTAGGATGTGCCACGGATGCATTTTTTGCACGGCTGAAGTAAAAAAAGCTCAAACAAAAGCGAACCGCCTCCATCACATCCGGGCCCAATTCTCTGTAAGGCATGACATGACTAGGCTTTAGGCATGTCCGGTTCGAAGAAATTTACTTTAGATGGAGAAATTGTAATAAGTTTTTACTTTTGATTCTAATATCGTCACGAAATGCACGACCTATCGATTTTTATGTAATGATGCTTTCAGGGTCAACTAACTTGCTATGTTGACTAAATTCATTTGTTTAGTCCAAAAACACACCCTTTTGCTTAAATACAAAGATTTTAGAAAAAATGTACTATTTCTAGTCATTTCTATTTGTCTTATCTCCTTATTTTTAAAATTTTGAATTTTTTTCTTCTTTTTAGAAATTGCTCGTAATAATATCAGGAATGCTTAGTAAAATTTATTTGGATGTTTTAATTTTTGACAAATTATGCTTTTTAAGAGTTTATATTTATTGTAACTTTTAAACAAATTAGGAAATTAGGCTTTAGAAAAATTTCTACTTTAGATAACTTCTAAACAAATTAGGGGTTGGGATTTTTGCATTAATGATATAATAAAAAAAATTTATATATACATTATTCAGTAAAAATATTCAAATATTCTTTCTTATTGTCTTATAGACTCAAGAACTTTTCTTATGGATTCAATATTTTAATTACTTGAAAAAGACGGTAATCTTTCTCTTATTGTTTCATGTTCTTTCCTGAGTCAGTCATGACTCGCCTTGAGGCCAATTGAGTCAATTTGAGTCATCAAGTCATTTACCCATGAGTTGAGTGGATTCCTCCATGACTAAAATTCTTTTAGGAAGTTTATCAAGCCTTATCAAATAAGCCCCACTTCAATAGAATAAATTAGGTAAGCCTTACTTGGTATGAGTAAGAATTGAAGGGGCCATGTTCACACCCCAAGTATAGGGTTGTGATGTAGTAATAATCTCGGTAAGACCGAGGTCGAATCTACAGGGACTGAACCTTGTATGTATTCTGAAAGTAACTCAAACTAGAATTAGAAGAAGATGTAATCTAAACTAGGTAAATTTAAGAGAATAATGATGAAATAGTAAACTAAAACTTGTAAAATTCAAAGGTGGGAAACTAGGGTGCCAAGGATCCACTTGTAGAGATTAGGATGATTGATGCTTGATTCATAAACACAACTGGATTTAGAGTCCCATCTTCGTCCAGTTGGAAGATATATCATTAAAAACCAATTCTGAACTTCTTTTGATCTAGTTTTCAAGAGATGAGAAAGATGTGAATTAGACTTGATTCCATCACAAAACCATGCTTATGAGACAAAGCAAACAACAGAATTTAACCAATCCACAACTAATCTGAGAGATATATAAATATTAAGAAGGATTCCATCATCTAACCATGTCCAAGGGGCGATGGTGAACAACAGAGCTTTCTAACTTCATAATCACAATAATGAAAAGAACATGCTCAAAGCTAAAGTAGATCTATTGTAATTTAAGTCACAGTAAACTATTAAAAATTAAAGTCATTCCTTATAATAAAACTAGAATCAAAATCAGTTAAAAGTAAACATGAATCAAAAGGCATAAAGAAAAAGTCTTCCATCACACTACAAGCTTCACCTCTTAGCCCTAGCTAAGAGGTTTAGCTAACTATACTTATGATCAACTAAGTTCTCTTAAAGGAAAGATCTAAACAAAACCATAAAGAAAAGGAAAAGAAAACTTAAGAAGAAGGGAAGGAACTCTCTAGCCATGGGCCCAAATCTCTCTCTTTCTTCACGTGTGCAAGGATGATCTTGCCCACGTTCTCCCTCTCCTTCTTATAACATGCGTGAGGCGGTGGATGGGAGGCTGGAGTTGGTGGAAAACTTCAAGCGGAGTTTTTTTTTTTATGTAGCACAACAGCGTGTGTAAGAAGACGCAAACCGTCTTGCATTGGACCTGTCATTCGCACACAGGTGCGTTTTTGTGAAGAGATGACATTCTTGCGGATGGTTTTTGACTGCCATTCAAATGAACGGTTTGGATTACCGACGCTGATCGAGATCGCACAACAACTAAAAAGGGCCGGGCGACATCTGGTTTTCTTGGACGCACTGTTACGACCTAAACCCGAAAATCGGATTCACAGGAATCCTGATTGCCGAATCCGGTGCCAACAGCCTCCATGGTGCCCCATTCTCGACTCTCAGCGCCCAAATGCTAAGTTCCGATCCTAGAATCTTATAAGGAGGATTTTTCAACATACATTTATCTTGTAAGAGGCATAACCACAAGTTTACCCAAATCACAAAGGCAACATCATCATCACATATCCACTAATATAAACATTTGAATACAATGCTGAAAGGGAAATACATATGTTAAAATCAAAATCCCAGAAGTACTGCAACCTAACATCACATGCACACATCTATCGTGTATAAGCTTATAAAAAGCTTAGAGGGTGGTGTAAGTGTGTGCACAAGATAAGCGCCAAGTATTCAATATAATGCCATAATCATACAATATCAGAAATACTGGTAAGATCATGAATCATACAATATCAGAGTAAGTGAAAATACTGACAAGTCCATGAGTCAAACAATATCAGAGTACGTAATACAGATCAGCTATGCAAATGAGGAGTCAAAAAGAGTCAAATATCAGATGCCGAGGATGCAATGCAATATACAATCCCTGATGAATTCACGAATACCATTAGCCGTATATAGATCATATAAATACAAAAATACAGTAACCCAAAATGTCATATGTCGCGGATGTAATGAAATATGCTATGCGAATGGAATGACCACGCTGGAGTGTGAAGTCAGGATGATAGTATGTAGAATCGCAGGCTATGGGGTCCATCACAAGGGTCTTATATCCAAACCAGTCCCATACCTAATTTGGATAGGTAGACTCAATGTGGTAAACTCCTGATCTCAGGTTAGTTGCGCGCCCTAACCAAAATCCTGGCCATTGCAAAGGTACACATAACAAATAGTTACGCACCACCAGCCCGAGTGGATAGTGAATGAATAAATGAATGAGTATGCAACTCTTGCTCAATAAGTCCTCGTATCAGTACTGTTCGTCTCTAGGATCATCATCGAGGTCTAGTACACTCTACACTAGCTTGCCGCCCTATCAAGTGCACAACTAGGTAAGTGGTAGAGACCTCACTATCTGCCTGGCCAGTAGTCAGCCAATATTTATCCGACACGTCGATAGCGGACCCATTTACGAGCTGATCAAACTTAACCTAGCTATGCCTACTCTCTCAGGCAGGTAAGGCTATACCCCCTCTCAACCAACCACGACACAGTAGGAGACGCAGCCTACTGGTATACGGCCCTTTTGCGCTCATATATATCCACTCGGTCTTGACGTTGGGGCATCCTCTGGTACCAAGAGAGTTTAAAAATTTTCATACAGGGTCATTTATGACAGCCCGATACTAATAACATATTTCTGGTGTCCCATTTGACCATCCACGATATGCTATGGAGGCTACGACCCTGATGTCGCTAGGGCATATAGTAATCATAACATATAATGCCAGATGCATAAGTCATACAATCCAATCATGCATCAATCTTGCGCATACTGTGCACTCATGTAAGACAATCTCCGCCTATTAGGGAGTCTCATAATAACTTACCCAATGACATACGCAATGGTCAATCACATCTCATAACAAACATGCAAATGATACGTATGGGCATGTATCATGATGCTATGCTGTCACATACTCATAATCGGTATCAATAACCGGCATCGACAATCAGCCTCGACAATGTGGACATTTAACCAACATTGCCCCCAAGGAATAACCCGCATAGAGCCTAACATATAGTGGACCCATGGCCTCACACAAGAGCCTAATATACAACACCATGTGCCTCACTCAAGAGCTTACTATACATCACGATGGGCCTCTCACATGGGCTTAATATACAACACAACGGGCTCCATCGCCTAGCCCTCAAATGCACCACAATGGGCTTCATCACATAAGCCTCACATACATTACATTGGCCTTAAATGCATCAAGTCGAGGCTGAATGCTCATCAGAATGAGCCTCAAATACGGGTCACATATACATCACAATGGGCCTTGACAATCGGCCTTGATATCCGGCCTCAACAATCGGAATCGGTCTTGATAATCGAAGTCAGCCTCGACAATCGGAATCGGCCTCAATAATCGTAATCGGCCTCGACAATCGGAATCAGCCTCAATAATTGCAACCGGCCTCTACAATCGGAATCGACCTCAATAATCGTCCTAAGGGAAGGTCATAATGTGGACGTCCAACCATCATTGCCCAACAATGTGGACCTTTAACCAACATTGCTCCCAAGGAATAACGCTCATAGAGTCAATCGTATATGGGCCCACGGCCTCATACAAGGGCCTAATATATATCATCATGGCCCTTAATTAAATCAACTGGGCTGAATCAAGTGGGCCGATCAAATGGGCCGAGTCAATTGGATCGAATCAATGGGCCAAGTCGATGGGCCGAATCAAATGGGCCAGTAGAAATGGGCCAAATCAATTGGGCTGATCAAATGGGTCGAATCAATGGGCCAAGTCGAAAGGGCCAAATCAATAGGCCGAATCAAATGGGCCAGTACAAATGAGCCAAATCAATTGGGCCGATACAAATGGACCAAATCAATTGGGTCGATCAAATGGGTCAAATCAAATGGGCCGATCAAATGGGCCAAGTCGAATGGGCCAAATCAATGGGCCGAATCAAATGGGCCAGTACAAATGAGCTAAATTAATTGGGCTGATCAAATGGGACAATACAAATGGGCTGAATCAATTGGGCCGATCAAATGGGTCAAATCAAAAGGGCCAATCAAATGGGCCAAGTGGAATGGGCCAAATCAAATGAGCCAGTATAAATGAGTTAAATCAATTGGGCCGATACAAATGGGCCAAATCAATTGGGCCGATCAAATGGGTCAAATCAATTGGGCCGATCAAATGGGCCAAGTCGAATAGGCCAAATCAACGGGCCTAATCAAATGGGCCAGTACAAATGAGCCAAATCAATTGGGCCGATACAAATGGGCCCAAACCAACACACCATTTATCTATTGCTAGAGATCATTTTAGAGCATTATCACAAAAATAAATCATATCCAAAGGATCATCTAGATCATAACACAAATGACAGTGGTGATAATGATTTCCACAGTTAAATTTCTAGTGGGCCAACCATAGTATTCATTTTCCATCCATACTGTTCATAAGGTCACAAGGACCCAAACAGGGAAGGAAAACATATATTATATTGAATCAAAACTTCAGTAACTCAAAGGGGTTTCAAGGGTGGGCGTTCAACACCACTATTTTCTGTAGGGTGGTCCACTTGATAATAGATCTTCCTTATTTTTAGTCTTAAGCTATGAGACGAGGTGGTCAAATAGAAGGACGGTTTGGATGGATCATGTACAGTAGGTGGGGTCCACGCTCGCCAAATGGATAGACTGTTGGATGTAACACATGCATCAGAGGACGGGGCCCACCGGGGCATCAGATTAATGGAGGGTTGGAATATGATTCATGCCGCATGATGGGGCCCTCATGACTGATGATGTACACCGGCCAATCCACCAACAAACGCATCACACATGGGACCCACCATCCATACGTCCAGGTGGCCCACCGTAAGAAAAATGGATGGACGGTTAGGTGTAATGCATACCCAGAGATCAGCCCACTGTCCAGACCTCTGGACGGTGCAGATTGCTCACATCAAGGTGGGTCCCACGTACGTGGCCCACCTCCAGAAGGTATGTACATATAATATAATATAATATAATATAATATAACATAACATAATATAATATAATGTATATAAGATATAAGGAACCCACAGTCCAGACCCTAGAGGTCCTGGATGGTGCAGATTTGATGCAATACCGGGTGGGTCCACACATGTGGCCCACCTTATCATGGCTATATCATGTGGGACCTGTCTCATGCCATGAGACGTTCCCCTAAGTGGTTGGAAGGTATAGATGCAACATTTATATCGTGTGGGACCCACAGACCTGTGTACGCTTGTTACAGCAGCTATATTGCTGCTCGTGGGTCCCTAGATGAACGATTGAGATATAACACAGCCCTCATGATTGGGATCAGGTCCCACCTAATGACGTCAATACATCATCTACATCATTGGGATACGGTACTCTAGTCAATCTGCTTCCTGAGGGGGGTCCACATTCCCTTGCTGGATGGTGGATATAACCCATCCGATGGGTCTGCAAACTGCTGGACAGATAGTCCAGTAGTGCAAACTGACGGACGGTGTGAATAAAATACACATATCACAATGGGTTCACAAGTGGGAGGCCCACCTAGATTGGATCAAATTATTATTTGTGTTTCTCCCTTCATTTTGGCTGCTCAAAACTATCTAGTAGGTAGACAACAAGGTGGCTATCACTGATGGATGGTTTGGATCTATTCATTTCATCAAAGTGGGCCACTCATTGAGAGAGAGAGAGAGAGAGAGGGACCCCGCCACTATGAGCCCTTCTCTACATTGCATACATCAATGTGGGTCCCACAACAAGTGGGCCTTAAAATTGAAATCAACGGTAGATCACCCACCTATCACACTCTTCCTTTATCCCTTGGACTCCTATGCTCATTGCCTTCAATTTTGATAGAGGTAGATGATGAATGGATGGTTGAGATGAGAGATGAGAGGGTGAGAAAGTGGGCCACACTTGTTTGCTCTTGGAAATGCTTGGACGTTGGAATTTGTTACTTGGGAGAGTGTTGGAGAAATGAGGGAGAGAAAGAAGTGATGGGATGATATGGGATGGGTATTGTAAGGAAAGGATGGTTAGGGTATAAGCTTAATCGAAAATTGTGTACAAGAGGGATGGGTAGGGAGAGAGAGAGTTGACTTAGGGAAAAAGAGTGATGGTTGCTTGTACTTAGGATAGGGTGAGGTGGTATTGAGGTATGAGTAGTGTACTTGACTTGATTGATGGGACATGTTGTAGAGATTCTCTCAAAATTTACAACGCGCGGTATTTCTTTGGAATGAACGTGGGCCCACATCTCCTGGCTCGGGTATCAAATCGATGTGCGAGTCATGACGTTGGAACCGCGGCGATGGTACGGTTGCTAGGATACAAGTTTCGAGTCGAGCCGACTTTGGTATGCATGACTCGGCTTAAGATTGTGCGCAAATATCAGATACAGGTCGAGGGTTACTGGAATTTGACTGGGAGGACCGTGAGAGCATACAGAACGGTACAGTTTACGGTACAGGTCTTACACATACGCTCCCTACGTAAAGCAGGTTGTGGTAGTCATGGTGGGGCCTACAATCCGAGGTGTTTGCTACATCTGGGCCGTCCATTAGATGTCTTATGAAAATCAGATCCAGGGAAAGAATTCTTCGATCTAGACTCATTGTGGCCATCGAGTTTCATTCTCGTCGTCAGTTAGATGCGGTGGACGACTGGGGACATGTCTTGGTTGTTTTCTAACGGAGTTCGGGCAGGTCCTGGTTGGCTGCTTGTTCTTCTTCAAATGGATGATCTAAATCATCCATCTTGGTGGCCCACCGAAATGTCCTGTGGTCCTCTGTTTCCTATCGCAGCAATGGGAGTTCCGCTCCTTTGAATTCTCTTTGAAGATATGGGTCAAAACCCTGTTGACCGATCTGCAGGTTCGGTGTATAGCGAGCGTACCTTTGCTGTGCGCACCGACCATGCGAAGTGGGCTCCACTGTGATGTTTATGAGAAATTCACTCTGTCCATCCTCTCTCTCATCTGACTTAAGGGGTTGAGACCAAAATTGAAGATATCTAGATATCAGGTGAGCCTCAGATCAGTGATTTATGAGCTGATTTATCTGCTAGGCCACTTCTACAAAGATCCAATGGCTGAAATTCGACGTGTACGGTTAATTTAGGGTCCTCAGGCCAGATATAAAGTTTCGAGCCAAACAGATGGTAGGAACCCTGTAATTTTGTATTCAGGACGACTTTCAGCTCTCTTTATCATTGATCACTTGATTTTGTCAGATATTTGGCGTGTGAATTCTTCAATTTCGATCCCCTAAAATCCGTCCTTTACCTTGGTGATTTGTGAGCATTAAATTCGTGCTTTTAGCACCATTTTTCAGTCCAAGCTCTTAAATTCACTTTACAATAAAAACATGATTAAAATAGGACGTTAAACATTATCATGTAGGATAAAATCAAGTAATAACTGGGGTCTAATATGCAATATTTGACCCTCAACAGGCCAAAGTAAGAAAGAGGCATCTTTTAATTGGGAAAGGAAAAGGAAAACCATTAAAAAAAGGCAGAGTGGGAGGATGATACACATACATCAAAAATTATTTAAAAACTGCATATGCAACATTCAAGTAATCCAAATTGAACTATCAATGAGTCTTTGTTAAGATGCATCATGAACTTCCTTTTTGTTGTCTTATTCAATGGTTAAAAATGAATAATATACATCGTCATATTTCAACAAATAAGTGTCGACTAATCAGAGGTTAGAATGGTTCAACCAATTTGAATTTAGGAGCATGACTAACAACATTGGATTTGACAATTTAGACAGTTTAATTTCAGTCGGCATATGCTCCTTTTACAACTTTTAAGTGCATGCATGCATATCAAGCATCATTCATTGCTAGAGTATCTAATAACTAACAAGAGGAAAATGTATGCATGGTAACAACAGCCCATGTGAAGCCCATTGGCTTTGTTTTTCCAAGCCAAGAGTAGGTGAAAAAAAAGAAGAAAAGAAATAGAAGAAGAGAACTCTTTATACACATGAGCAAAATTTTTTACTAGCTTAGTCTTAAAGATTTCTTAAATTATTACTCTCAATTTTCACAAACACACTTATTTCTTAGATATAGAAATATTTTTTCTGCTTTGAAAAGCATGATGGTTGATACACAATCATGGAAAAGTCACACACTTCATACGAAAAACTTAAATGAAACCATTCAAAAATTCATCATCATTTTCAACATATAAGCGTTATTCCTACTAATTCAGGTCTACCACATGTATCCTTTTCCACCATTCAACTTTATCAAGGGAAACAACTTAAAATTGTTATACATAACATAATAAACTATCAGCCAAAATATTATGCTAGTCTAATTGTCCAGATAACCTGTGGGTGTATGTTTATGGACACTTAAGCTAAAATACCCTATGGTTTGAATTTACCAGACATCATCTATCTAATAATAAGAAGCTAGGATTTCTCAAAAAATATGATTTCAAATCATGACTCATTTATAACAAGCTTTTCAATTTGGATAATTAAATTGAGTGGTACAATGCCACTCGTACAAGTTTACTGCATGAATTGCTGTAATTCAATGTAAAAGCGCAATCATTATAATTTTACAACATTAATTTAAACATATAATAAAATAATCAAATGCAGATGTGATAAGAGACATGTATAAGAATTTCTAACTATTACAATTTTATATTATATTGAGGTGAAAATCTCTTATATAAAAATGGAGTAGTCAATGTATTTTCCCTGTTAATTTGACATTTCAATTATGTTAAAGCATTATTAATAAGATTTTACCATGCTCATCTAAATCTAATTTCTTAACAAGTGTTGTAATTTATAATCATTATACTTTTACAATATATTATTATTGATATAATTCACAATCCAAACAGGTTGAGTGCCAATATCTCTCCTTTTACAATTTCCCCTCCACATATGATCCACGTCGACGTCTCTTGCAAACTACTTTCTCACTCCACGTGCATTGCACTTGTCGAATCCACCAACATGAAGAAACATACAAACAACAAAGGAACAAAATTAGGTGGGAGTTTTTGTGCCATAATTTTGTGAAAGTGGGGGCCATGGTTGGAAGATCCTGACTGTCCATCTGATGGGTCTCACCATAGAATGGACATGTGCCAAGAATTTCCCAAATGGGACTATTCTAACCCATATCAATGACCCAAAACTAAACGGGGCAACATTTGTCTATTCTTATTACAATACACATAAGGAACGATTCTAAGAAGATTATTTAAAAAAAAAAAACTCACCCAGTGGTTCTAGAACAACAATTTTTGAAATAGAATGAACCGCGTGACGAATTTCAGCTCAATCCAAAGGACGGAAGCTTAATCTTCCCAACACTCAACACTTAGCTCTATAAAATTCCATACGCTTGACTATACCAAACTAGACAGAACAAAATGTCGTGGTGTGGCCCACCCACTAATGGGTCAAGATAAGCATGCCGGGGCGATGAAATTTTAAAGCTCGAAGGAGGTTCGATACCTCATTAGTCTAGTCTATATCACTATCAATTTGTCAAGCATTTTTGGTAAGCTGACATGAAATCTTTCTAAGATATAGGGTGGACCACTTAACAATTGCGTCTGTCGGCATGTGATCGCCATGTGCTAAGATCCCATTTCACTTGCCTAACTTCCCGGAATTGGGGTGCACACTATATTGCAATATCATTTGGCAATGGCATCCATTTTTTCATGATGTGTTTGGATGCACTATCCAATTGAATTGCAATTATTGACCTAATAATGCAAAAACTTCCAAATTTTAATTTCCTTCTCTAGCATTGTACCAAGGGAACAGCTCCAAATTGTATGTTTTGTTGTTAGATTGCAATTCTCATTCTTAAATACATTAATTCCAATAATGGCAATGACCACTTTATGGAATGTCACTTTTTTTAAAGTCCAATTTGGGACTGTTTGGACGTCCATATTTTCTTATGATTCCAGCTAACCCAGTGGGAAGTTTGGTGTGACTGGGAGCGTTGGACACTTCCTAAAGTAACCCAAAGATTTATTTCCGTACAAGCAACGGAAGATCAAGACCCACTTCTCTTGTGCATGGGCATTGTGTGTTTTTGGTTTATGGACACGTTAGACTACTATGCACAGTATATATGGGTTTTCAATTCTAAGAAGTGGGGCCCATCATCCTTGAATGTACCAGTGAATGAGAACCACTTGTTGCGCAGCACGCCAACAACCCAGTGAACCGAGATCCAATCTCCGGTCTTACCCATAAACGATAAACAGAAAAAATATAATTTACAAGTAGAATCAAAACATATCAAATAAACCACAAGACAAGATATACGTGGAAAAACCCCAAACAAGGGTAAAAAACCACGGGTGCAAACTTCCACTATGAAGGAAACGAGATTACAAGCAATATACTAATATTTTCCCTTTGATGTATAGAGAAAACCCTTTTCTCACACTTTAGAATAACTCCCATTCATACCCTAGAATAACTCTAGGACCTCTATTTATAGTTTAGGTAACTCCCTTTCGCACCCTTACGAAACCGACTCAAATTTTCGCAGTCTTTATAAAATCCCAAAAACGAATTTACGTAACCTTGACTGGTCGAGCAGACTGCTCGACTGGTCGAGCACCTCGAACCCAGAAAACTATAGCTTGCTAGACTTTGAGTCGAGCCAGCCCTCGACTGGTCGAGTGGGCCACTCGACCAGTCGAGCAAGGTACTCTACTAGTCGTGTAGCCCTATCAAGATGTGACTTCACATCTCAATAATCTCCCACTTGGAGACATATCACTATAAACCTTCGTCTTCTACATCTAGAGTTCACCACTTCCTCGTCTTCAAGAGCTGAATAGAACTTCAGCTTCTCCCGTGTGACCACCTTGTTAGCATATCCGCAGGATTCTCACTTGTATGAATCTTCTCCAGAGCAATTAATCTATCTTCCAGTAATGAACGTATGAAGTGATATTTGATGTCAATATGCTTGGTCCTTGAATGAAACGCTGAATTCTTAGCCAAGTGTATTGCATTCTGACTGTCACTGTACAGCTTGCAATCTACTTGCTTCTTACCTAACTCTTTTATGAAACCTTGCATCCATACCATCTCCTTGCACGCTTCCGTAGCTACAATATATTCTGCTTCCGTTGTACTGATAGATATTATCTTTTGTAACTGAGAAACCTAACTGACTGCAGCACTACCCAGAGTAAAGACATAACCTGTAGTGCTTCTTCTGATGTCGATATCTCCTGCCAAATATGAATCTACTTAGCCTTGTAGCTTGATTTTTGATCCACCATAACACAACCCTATATCCACAGTACCTACCAGGTATCTGAGGATCCACTTCACGGCTTCCCAATGTTCCTTTCCAGGATTGTTCATGAACTTGCTAATAACTCCCACTACTTGAGCAATGTCTAGCCTCGTGCTCACCATAGTATACACGAGACTCCCAATAGTTGACGCGTATGAGACTTTAGGCATGTAGTCCCATTCGTCATGCGTCTTTGCACCTTTCTCCTTAGAAGCTTGAAGTGGTTGGCTAATGGAATGTTGACCGGTATTGAGGGTCAAATATTGCATATTAGACCCCAGTTATTGCTTAAATTTACGAACATGATATCGTTTAATGACCCTCTTTAATCATGTTTGTGATACAGAGTGTATTTACGAGCATGGACTGAAAAGGAAGCTTAAAGCATGGATTTAACGCTCTGATGACACTAAAGGCAAGGGACGGACTCCAGGGGACCAAGATCGACGGAATTACAAGCCAGAGATCCGCGAAAATCGAGAAACTGAAGCTCAAGCGGCCTGAAAGTCAGCCAGAATGTAAGATTACAAGGTTCTCACCATTCGTTCAGCTCAAAACTTCATACATGGCCAAGGGCCCACAAATTAACCGTACATGTCGAATTTCAACCCTCAGATCCCCCCGGAAGTGGGCCAATGGATAGATCAGCCCATTGATCATTGATTTTGGGCCCACCTGAGATCTGGATGTTCTTCAAACTGGAGCTCGACAGCTTAAATGAGATGAGAAAATGGATGGACGGATCAGATCTCTTACAAGTAGCACATTGGACACCCACCTGAGTTGGGTGTGCATAGTGCATAAGTGCACTAGCCGTGCACGGCAACGAAGAGCGTCTCTTGACCGAGACTCCTTCCAAAAAATGGAAATCCCATTTTTTTCTTCCAGCATCCGCACAGGGACTTGCGGACGGATCTTTGTGGGCCACCACCGTTCATTAACGGTCAGATTTGAACCATCCATGAGACTCACACTTCCCCTCTCACTCACGCCTAGGTGGCGTAATTTCAAAATATAGCAGATGTCGCATCTCAACCATTTAAACGCAAGATGGATGGCTGGGTTACAATTTAATGGGCCACACCTAACTCGATCCAAAATCATCCATCTCTGAACGATTTTTTCTCGTGAATCGAATGGACTGAATGGATCTATCTGTTGAAGCCAATCACGGACCCCACCATCATCATAGCGTAACTGTTTTACGCAGGCCTTGTTTTCGCGTTCGCTGCTGACCAGTTTTGGGGCTATTATATGCCCATGGTGATGATCGGACGGCCGATTTGGACCGTCCATCGGGTAGGCCACTCAAAAACGTCCCAAGGGACGTTATTCTTTTGGACAGAATCACAGGAACATGGGCGTTGGGAGGATCCGTTCTTTGCTGGGTAAGGAGAGCTGCGTAAAACTCCGCTGATCGGCTTCTCAACGCACTCCAACAGCAGTAACGTGAGGCTCCTTCCAGCCGACTTCTCCAGAGCCCTTCACATGTATAAAATACAGGAGAAAAGAGAGATGAGGAATTGAATTTGGTAGGGATCGAATCTGGGAGGGCTGGACGTGAGCAGAGAGAGAGAATATAGTTATTTGGTTTTTCTTTTTCTTTTCTTCTTCTTCTTTTGTTTATTTTGGATTTAGCTTAATCATGGTCGGCTAAACCTCTTAGCTAGGGCTAAGAGGTGAAGCCTGTAGCGTGATGGGAAGAACTCTGTGCTGATGCTTTTTATTTACATGGAATTGAACTTGATATTTGTCTGATTATGAGAATGTTTTTTAGTTTTTAATGGTCTGTTGTGACTAAAATTACAATGGGTCTGTGATAGCTTTGAGCATGTTCCTTCCTTTTTATGTTTATGATGTCAGGAAGTCCTTTTGTCCACCATCATCCCCTAGGCATGGTCGGATGACGGTACCTTTCCTAACCTTCATACATTAATTGATTGGTTGGTAATTAGTTTAATTCTGTTGTTTACTGTCTCCTGGGCATAGTTTGGTGATGAAATCCATTCTAATTCATATACCTTTCATCTTTTTAAAACTATATTAAAGGAAGTTCACTTAATTTTCATGGTTAGACCTTTTAACCGGATGAAGATGGACTCTGAGTTCAATTGAGTTTTTGATGCAGGAATAAGATCTCCCTGATCTCTACAAGTGGATCCTCTGAATCCCTAGTTTTCTTTCCCTGAATTCTATAATTTTAGTTTCCTATTTCACCATTATTTCCTCTAATTATAATCGATTTAGATTTTATCTTAGTCTAGTTCTAGTTCTAATTAGTTTCAGATTACGTACAGGTATCAGTCCCTTGGGATTCAACCTCGGTCTCACCGAGTTTATTACTACATCACAACCCTATACTTGGGGAGTGAACAAGTTTTTAGCGCCGTTACCGAGGAACTGACGGTTGCAATTCTCTGAAATTAATTAGGTTTAGAATTAGTTTAAGATTAGGATTTTACTAACTTTAGTTTTAGATTTTTATTTCTATTCTAGAACTAACTTGTTTTCCTGTTTTATAGGATCCTGACATAAACTTCTAAATTGGTAATCCCTTTCTAATTCCTCTACGTTTTCTATTTTTAGAATTAGTGTGTGAGTTTTAGAAATTTTCTAATTCTAGTATTTTTCTATTTTTAGGAAATAGTTTATTTTTAGAAATTTCCTCTTTTGTTTTTAGAAACTAGGTTAGTTATTTCCCTTTTTAGAAATTTTTTCTAATTGTAGAAACTAATTCATCTTTCTTTTATTTTATTTTTAGAAACTTTCTAATTTTAGGTTTAGATTTTCTATTTTAAAAACTTTCTAATTCTGGAACTTTCCTTTTTAGAAACTAACTTTCTATTTTTATTTCTAGTAACTTTCTAATTTTAACTCTTTTAGAATCTAACTTTGTTTCCTAATTTATTTTTAGAAATTTTCTACTTGTAGAATTTTTGTTTAGAAACTAACTTTCCTATTGTGTAGGCTTTTAAGATAGAAATTTCTAATTCGGTAAGCTTTCTCTCTACTTTCTATTTTTCAGTTCTCTTTTAGTAATTTATTTTCTAGTTTAGGAGTTTCTTCTTTTAGAAACTAGTTTACTTCTATCTTTCTTTTTAAGGATTTTCTAATTCTAGACATTCTCTTCATAAACTGACTTGTTTGTTTTCTTTTGCAGGTTTTTAACTTAGGGACTCTAATTTGGTAACTTCTTTCCAACCCTCTCTTTCTTTCTAGATTTTCTTTTCCTTAGGATTAGGTTTCGAATTTGATTGAGGGCTGCGAGTGTTTCATGCCCAAGTGGGCCCGTGACAACACTCGACGTCTCTTGATTGAAGGAGGATTGGTTGAGGGGTTAACTATCCATCGCAGGACTAAACACCACTAAAAATCCCCAGAGTTAATTGAAGTGATGGCTGAAAACCAACCTCTTCTACCCCAACCTAGGGTGGAGGACATTCAAGATGAGAATGAGGTGCATCAAGCACCCCCGCCATGTACTTTACGAGATTATTTACAACTAGCGGGGGTGAGTACGCCCTCATGCATAATTTTTCTTGAAAATACAGGACATATGGACATCTAGCTAGGGGTTATCCAACTACTTCCTAAGTTCCATGGGCTTGAATCTGAAGAACCATATCTACATTTGAAAGAGTTTAATAAGATCATAGCCACTTTATATTTTCAAAATGTGCCTGAGGACACAGTCAGGCTGAAACTCTTTCCTTTTTCCTTAAAGGAGAAGGCTAAGACGTGGTTACATTTACTGCGTCCTAGATCCATTGGCACATGGAATGACATGCAGAGGGAATTCATAAAGAAAATTTTCCCACATCATAAAACGATTACCCTCAGAAAAGCAATCATGAACTTTGCCCAAAAGGAAGATGAAACATTCTTCCAATGTTGGGAAAGGTTCAAGGATTTGGTCAGTTCGTGCCCACAACACGACTTTGAAACGTGGCGCATTACAAATTTTTTCTATGATGGACTGACATCTTCCATAAGCCAAATGGTCGAGAAAATGTGCAATGGAGAATTCATTAATAAAAATGTTGATGAGGTATGGGATTACCTCGATAGTCTTGCTGAAAAAACACAATCATGGGACTATTACCCAAAATCGAACACCACGTCTAGGCCGACTCAATTTAAGGAGAAAGGTGGATTGTATCTCTTGAAAGAAGAGGATGATCTCAAGTATAAAGTGACTACGCTTATAAGAAAAGTTAAGGCCATGGAAGGAAAGAAGGATAAGGTTAATGAAAATGTTTGCGGCATCTGTGATTGCAACCTTCATACAACTGAAAATTGTCCTACGATACCCGCCTTTCGAGAAGTGTTGGCCTTTTGAGAAGTGTTGAATGAACAATCCAGTGCCGTAAATAATTATCAAAGACCTTTCAATGGACCGACCTTTAATACGTACAATCCTGGTTAGAAAAATCATCCAAACTTTAGTTGGAGAAATGGACAAACTGCTACCCCTCAAAGTTTCTTCAATCAAAATCCAAATCAAGGGAAACCTCAAGAAGAATCGGTTTAAAATTCCATGTAAGAGCTGACCCAGGCAATGCGAGACTTTATGCAAAAGATGGATTCACGTATGACGGTTATAAAAAAAGGGGTGCTTCCCAGACAACCGCTCCCCAATCCTAAACCGCAATACGAGATAAGTGATCCCAGCTCTTCAAATCAAATGGGGTACTCTAAATCCATCACCACTCTTAGGAGTGGGAAAATCATTAATAAAACCCTTCCGGTTAGGCCCAAAAAGCCTCAAGAACCAAAAGACGAAAATAATGATGGATCTAGTGAGGCCCACAAAAATTAGAACCGGAACTTCTAGAAAAGCCAGTTGCTCCATTTCCCCAATGGTTGGTCGCACCAAAACCTCTCTCTAACTCTCAGAATATCCTAGAGGTGTTGAAACAAGTGAAAGTCAACATTCCTCTACTTGATGTCGTAAAACAGATACCTTCATATGTCAAATTCCTGAAAGACTTATGCACGATCAAACGATGGCAGAGTATTCAAAAGAAGATCTTCTTGACCGAGAAAGTGAGTGTCATCCTAAAGCAAGACGTGCCACAGAAATTCAAAGATCCCGGTAGCCCAACCATATCATGTGTAATCGGGGACCATCGAATTGATCATGCACTTCTTGACTTAGGAGCGAGCGTCAATCTGATTTCCTACTCGGTATACAAACATTTAGGTTTGGGTGAATTAAAACTCACCCTAACCACACTATAACTTGATGATCGCTCTGTTCGTGTACCAAGAGGGATAATTGAGGATGTGTTGGTCCAAGTTGATAGATTTTACTACCCTGTAGATTTTATCATCCTGAACATCGAACTCATCAATAATATGAGCACTCAGATTCCCGTCATTCTTGGTTGCCCATTCCTTGCCATTTCAAACACAATTATCAATTGCAGGAATGGTGTCATGACTATGTCCTTTGGGAATATGACATTGGAGTCAAACATCTTTTTCAATAACAGCAGAAACTTAGAGGATGACGACAATTTCCATGACATTAACATATTGACTTATTAGTGGAAGATACGACACCTCTGACCTTATCCTCTGACCTTCTAGAGACGTGCCTAGCCCAATCCCATGATTTTGATGATGACATGATTAGGGAGACGTGTGCCTTTCTTGATACTGCACTGGTACTTGAAGTTAACCGGTGGAGGCCACAATTTGAAGAGTTGCCCCAAACTAATGTAGTGCCTCTACCGTCTAACCTCAATCCACCGAAGCTTGACCTAAAACCTTTGCCCTCTGATTTAAAATATGTCTATTTAGGTCAAGATAAGACATATCCGGTGGTGATCTCTGCCCACCTGGAGAAAGAACAGGAGAGTATGCTCATATGTACTCTCAGTGAGCATAAGGGAGCCCTTGGATGGACGATAGCGGACCTCAAGGGAATCGACCCCTCGATTTGTACTCACCGCATTTATCTTGTGGATAATGCGAAGACCGTTCGGCAATCACAACGTAGACTAAATCCAAACATGAGGGAAATGGTTAAGGCCAAGGTTCTTAAACTATTAGATGTGGGTATCATATACCCCATATCCGATAGTCAATGAGTGAGTCCAACTCAGGTGGTTCTTAAGAAGTCCAGGATCACCATCATAGCCAATGCCAATAATGAACTCATGCCAACTAGAGTTACTACTGGTTGGAGAATGTGCATTGACTACAAGAAGCTGAATACCATCAGGAGGAATGACCACTTTCCTTTGCCCTTCATTGATCAAATCTTGAAAAGGTTAGCTGGTCATTCCTATTACTGTTTCCTTGACGGGTATTCAGGCTATAATCAGATTGAAATCGCCCCTGAGGACCAGGAAAAGACCACATTTACATGTCCCTACGGCACCTTTGCCTACAGAAGGATGTCATTCGGATTATGTAATGCCCCTGCCACCTTTCAACGATGTATGATGAGTATCTTTTCTGACATGGTGGGGAAATATCTAGAGGTCTTCATGGACGATTTCTCTGTTTTCGGTTTATCTTTCAACAAGTGCTTACAAAGTCTTAAATGTGTGCTGAAAAGATGTGAAAAGAAGAACTTGGTACTTAATTGGGAGAAGTGTCATTTCATGGTTCATAAGGAAATTGTCCTTGGACATATTATCTCGTCCAAAGGAATCGAGGTGGATAAGGCAAAAATTGATCTTATCTCTAACCTACCCCCACCCAAGAACATATAGGACGTGCGATCATTCTTAAGACACGCTTGGTTTTACAAAAGATTCATAAAGGACTTTAGTTTCATCTCTCGTCCTTTATGTAATCTACTTCAAAAGGATGTACCATACGAGTGGACTGAGCCATGTCAGGAAGCTTTCACTAAGCTTAAGGGCATGTTAACTAGTGCACCCATCATACAACCACCCGACTGGAGCCTTCCTTTTGAGCTTATGTGCGACGCTTTTGATTATGCTCTTGAAGCGGTTCTAGGTCAAAGAAAATATAAGAGGCCTTACGTCATTTATTATGTGAGTAGGACTCTAAATCCTGCCCAAGTGAACTACTCAACTACAGAAAAGGAACTCATAGCCGTAGTGTTCGCTTTGGACAAATTTAGGTCCTACCTGATCGGATCCAAGATCATTATCTACACAGATCATGCGGCACTCAAGTATCTTCTTTCTAAGAATGATTCTAAGCCCCGCCTGATAAGATGGATCCTTCTACTCCAAGAATTTGATTTGAAAATTAAAGATAAAAAGGGAGTAGAAAACGTAGTGGCCGATCACCTTTCTCGCCTTAATACCTCCTATTCCCTTGAAGCAACCCATATCAATGATATGTTCCCTGATGAACAGCTATTCAGAGTCTCCCATTCACCTTGGTTTGCTAATGTTGCTAATTATCTTGCCATAGGTTCCATACCGACACATTGGACTGCACAAGATAAAAAGAAATTCTTTACCAAGGTACGCAAATTCTTTTGGGACAATCCATATTTGTTTAAATATTGCTCAGACCAAATCCTGCGGAGATGTGTGCCAGATGATGAACATCAGAGTGTCATTTCCTTTTGTCAATCACAGGCCTGTGGTGGTCACTTTTCTGCCAAAAAGACCGCAACCAAGATTTTACAGTGTAGCTTTTACTGGCCCACTATGTTCAGGGACACTCATGAGTTTTGCAAAGCTTGTGAGCGTTGTCAGAAATTGAGAGCGTTGTCCCATCGAAATATGATGCCCTTGAATCTCATTCTTATTATCGAGGCATTTGATTGCTGGGGCATTAATTTCATGGGACCATTTCCCCAATCTTTTGGAAATCTATATATTTTGCTTGCTGTAGACTATGTCACTAAATTGGTTGAAGCGATTCCATGTCGGAATAATGACCATCGCACGGTCATTAAATTCCTAAAAGAGAGCATCCTTTCCCGATTCGGAACGCCTCGAGCTATCATTAGTGATGGGGGCTCACACTTTTGTAATAAGCCATTCGAGAGTTTAATGAAAAAATACGATATCTCCCATAAGGTGAGCACCCCATATCACCCACAGACAAGTGGGCAAGTTGAGATTTCCAATAGGGAGATCAAACACATTTTGGAGAAAACGGTTAACCCTGACCGTAAGGATTAGTCAATCCAATTGACTGACGCCTTATGGGCTTACCGTACTGCGTTTAAAACCCCTATTGGAATGTCTCCCTTTAGACTTATCTATAGGAAGGCTTGTCACTTGCCTGTAGAGTTGGAACATAAAGTGTACTGGGCGATCAAAAATTTGAATTTCAATCTGGATAACGCTGACTCGCTAAGAAAACTTCAGTTGAATGAAGTCGAAGAAATTCGGAACGATGCATACGAGAACTCGAGAATTTACAAGGACAGAATGAAGGCGTTTCATGACCAACGTATTCTACGAAAATTATTCACACCTGGTTAGAAAGTCCTTTTGTATAATTCTCGATTACATCTCTTTCCAAGTAAGCTTCGATCTCGTTGGACTGGTCCTTACATTGTGGTCTCTGTGTATCCTCATGGGGCCGTTGAGATAAGAGATCCCCACATTGGCAAGGAGTTTAAAGTAAATGGACATTGCTTAAAGCCATTTGTCGAGAAATTTGATTCAAAAGACATGTCCATACCTCTGACTGATCCTGTTTACCAGGATTGATCTCCTAGTCTGATGGATGTATAGGTAGGTTTCCTGTTTTCATAGGACTATGCTGTTCTAGGTTACTTTGCTTTTTTACATTGTTTTATGATAGTTTACTTTTGTTGGTTTCTCTCTTGTGCTAACCCGCTCTTACATAGTTATCTTTGGAAAGCCTCTTGATTCTTTCGTCCAGGTACTATCTTTCCATCACTCTTCTTATATTTTCGTTGTCCCATGTGCGTTGCATGCTTATTTCTTTTACATTGAGGACAATGTAGATTTTAGGTTGGGGGTGGGAGATTAGGTTTCCTAATCAGTGTTTTCTTGGTCTTGAGCAAAAATTGTGAAATTTTTTTTAAAAATTCTTGTGAAGTTGATGTGAATTTGACATCCATCTGTGACTTAGAATTTCAAGATACGTGATGTTGGTAATTTATGACTCTTGGATTCAGTTGTCTGTTAGATTTAACATTTAAGTTTAAATTATTAATCTATGATTAGAAATTTTAAACATTGATTGAGTCATAATTTCACAAGACACATATCACTTGCACATTAAGATTTCAGTTCGATATGGAATGTGTAACTTAGTAATCACTAAGCTTGAAAGGATTGAGCAGATAGTCTTCACCGTAGGTTTGCTCCCTACAGGTGAAGGTTTGATTCCTCAAGGTTGACATTTATAAGAAAAAAAAAATTGGGCAACTGGTTTTTACCATAGGTTTGCTCCCTATAAGTAAGGACTTGATTCCCCTCCCCATCGATGGAAAATCAAAACCTGGAAGAATGAAAAGAAAAACTGTAAGGAAGTTTGGTTGTCTTGAATACCCTTTTTTATTATCAATATTATTAGGAATTTGACGACTGGATCTTTTAATGATGATAAGTCGAGATTACACTATACACTCATGAAACTTAATGTTTAGAATTATTCTAATTGATGGATTAATACCTTGAACTTGATATTGACATTTACCGTGTGCTTGAATATAAGAGAAAGTTATGCCTAACATTCATGAACATTAGAATTCTAGTATTTGGATAGTTTTTCAAAAATCATCTGTAGCCACTATACTCAAGACCATGCGAATTGTAGACATTTTCACTACTGGTGAAAATATTTCAGTGAAATCGATACTTGCCTTTTGTTGAAACCCTTTCACAACCAATCTAACCTTATACCGTCTCAAACCATCATGCTCCTCCTTTAGTCTGTAAACCCACTTGTTATGAAGAGCTTTCTTACCTTTAGGTAGAGTGACTAGCTCCCATGTGCGATTTGACTCAAGAGAGTCCATCTCATCATTTATGTCTTGCTCCTACTTAACCCATGTATCTGACTGTAATGCCTCTTTAAAACACTCTGATTCACCATTATCTGTTAGCAGTAGATAATGTAAGGAGGGTGAGTATCGAACCATGGGTCTCCTCTCCCGAGTAGACCCCCTCACAACTGGTGTTTGTGACTTTGCCTCATAATGCTCCTGTGCATGACTATCCTGTGGCGTTGTAACACTCGTGTCCGGTAACTCTTCCAACTCTACGAATTCTTTCTCCTCGACCTTATTTTCCTGCTCACTGTCCTTATGCATTACTTTTTTTTTATTGAAGACTACATCTTTGCTTCTGATGATTTTTCTGTTTTCTATATCCCAAAACCTATAACTAAAATCATGCTGCCCGTAGCCTATAAACGTGCACCTCGTGGACTTCACATCCAGCTTGTTTCTGTGCTCTGCATCAATGTGAACATATGAAGTGTAACCAAACACTCTGAGATGTACAAGGTTCACTTCTTTCTCAGTCCATGTTTCTTCTGGTAGCCCACCATCTAATGGTGTTGAGGGACTTCTATTAATGAAATATGTGACAGTATTCACAGCATCTGCCCAAAACATTTTGCGCAACCCTGCATGTAGCATCATACTCCTGGCGCGCTCAAGGATGATCCTATAATGCGCTCAGCCACACCGTTCTACTATGGTGTCCCTAGAATCCTTTTCTAATGTTTGATTCCATTTGGTGCACAATACTCCTCAAACCTTTTTATCACAATACTCTCCCCCATTATCTGATTTGAGACATTTTACTGTCTTACCTGTCTCGTTTTCTACCATAATTTTCCACATATTAAATACATCAAATACATCAAATTTATGCTTTAAGAAATAAACTCATAGTTTTCTACTAGCATCATCAATAAAAGAAACAAAATAATGTGAGCCACCAAGAGATAATACCTGTGCTGGTCCCCACACATCAGTGTGTATAAGCTCCAACAGATACATCTTTTGAGCGCGTCCTGTCTTCTTGAAACTTATCATCTTCTGCTTGCCACACACGCAATTCTCGTAGAATTCCAAGTCAATAGACTTAAGCCCTGGTAGCTTCCCTTTTGACAATAACACTTTCATCCATTTTTCACTCATATGTCCCAACCTCTGATGCCATAACTGCCCATTCATTCCAGTTGATGCGACTGCGAGTGAACTATACAATTATGAAGTCATGTACAAAGTACCTTCCTTCTTGCCTCAAGATATCACCAAGGCACCTTTTGTGATCTTTTAGGAATCACTAGTGAAGGTTGTCACATATTCAGCATCAGCCAACTGCCCCACTGAGATCAAATTCCATCTCAAACTCGGTACATGTCTGACATCCTTCAATTTCAATGTTGTTCCGTCTTTCTGATTTATATGAACATCTCTCTTTCCAACAATACTGCACGGCTCATCATCACCCAATTAGACTCTCCCGAATCACCTGATACATAATCACGCAAAACTTCTTCACATGAAGTGGCATGAAACGAAACACCTGAGTCCACAACCCAAGACTCATTCCTCCCATCAAGAGACAAGATCAATGCCTTTGTATCACTCTTCTCAGATAGATTCACCGAATCCTTCCCGCCTTGAGAGCTTCCCTCTTATTTTTTAAGCGCCCTGCAATCACATTTCATGTGCCCCTTCTTCCCGCAATGCCAACACCTATCTTTATCTTTCGGTCCTATGGACTTCTTCCTCGACTTAGAACGTCTGTGTTTATTGCCTCCTTTGTTCAGCGATCTTCCTCTTCCTTCAACGTTTAGACCATTTCCTGAATCCCCTGAAACTCCTGATGCCTTTCTTCTAGATTCTTCACTGAGAATTAGACCAGTCACATTATCAAATTTTAGCTTTGTCGATCCTGAAGAATTGCTCACAGCAATCACCAAACCATCCCAACTATCTAAAAAATTGGACAAGATCAATAACACCCTGACCTCATCCTAAAAAAACAATGGCAACGGATTCCAACTGGCTCGTGATTGTATTGAACTCGTTTAGATGTTCAGCCACGCTCCCACCATCTGAAATCTTCATGTTGAATAGCTGTTTCATGAGATAAACTTCGTTGGATGCTAAAGGTTTCTCATACATTGTAGCTAGGGCTTCCATTAATTCTTTTGTATTTTTACATTGGATATATTGAAGGCGACGCTCTTAGACAAAGAGAGTCGGATCGTTCCTAAAGCCTTTTGATCTAATAAAACTCATTCATCATCTGTCATCTTCTCTGGTTTCTTCTCTTTTTTTTCTAGAAGAATGTAGAGATCCTTTTGATACAGATAATCTTCCATCTGCATCTTCCAGAAGGCAAAGTTTGAACTATTAAACTTCTCAATTCTAGTCTTCCATTCTTTCATCATCGCTCCCAATTGAACTAAGCCAATAACTCTAATACCAATTGTTGCGTAGCATGCCAACAACGTAGTGAACCGAGATCTAATCTTCAGTTTCACCTACAAACGATAAACAGAAAAGATATAATCTAGAAGTAGAATTAAAGAATACCAAACAAACCACAAGACAAGATATATGTGAAAAAATTCCAAACAATGGTAAAAAACCTTGAGTGCAAACTTCCACTATGAAAGAAACGAGATTACAAGTAATATACTAACCTTTTCCCTTTGATGTATAGAGAAAATCTTTTGCCCACACTTTAGAACAACTCTCATTCATACCCTAGAATAACCCTAGGACCCCTATTTATAGTTTAGGTAACTTCTCTTTCACACCCTTGCGAAACCAACTCAAATTTCCACAGTCCGTATCAAATCTGCAAAACGAATCTGCGTAACCTCGACTGGTCAAGTGAACCCTCGACTAGTCGAGCAAACCCTCGACTAGTCGAGTACCTCGGACCCAGAAAACCATAGCTTGCTGGACTTTGAGTCGAGCCAGCCCTCGACTGGTTAAGTGGGCCACTCGACCGGTCGAGTAGCCCTATCCAGATGTGACTCCATATCTCAACACCACTCACAAGTGTCTTTAAACCATTCATTTCATATTTATTTTTTTATTGATGCCCAACCTAGTGATTAGATCAGTCCAACAAGCTAGGCTGAGCCATTCATCATAGGCCAGACCCAGCTCACCCATCTGGCCCTCGGGTTAGGTTTAGAGTCCCAAACCCTGTTGTTATTGGGTGCTTAATTGTCACCCATGCAGGCACAGGCCTAGGGTCTCGAAAAGTATAGGCCTGGGCCAGTGATTTTGTGAAGCCCATCAAGCTGAAGCCTATCCCAAATTCTTACTTTTCTTATGTCAAGCTCGGCCTCTCTGGAACTAACGAAGGGGAAGGACGTGATGAGGTCAAGCATGTCTTCCTTAGGATGATAACTACGAATCCACGAGCTTATCCAGACTCCTCACAGATATACCTTGAATCTACAAGGCAAAAAAGAATAAAACAGAAAATAATTTCTAGAAATTTCAAAATAATTGATTTATGTGTAATGTGTATATGTCTGTTACACCATTAATATAGAAAAAAAAACCAAAATTCCTAATTACCAAAAATAGCAAAATTCTAAATATAATAAAAATCCTAATTCTAATAAAACTCTTCTAAAGCCTAATTTCTAAAAATAAAAATTCTAAATAAAATTTTGCTAGAAGAGTCCTAGCATTATTACAAGTTATTTCTAAAAAGAAGAAAAATCTAAAACTCTAAAAATCAGAATTACTAAAAATATTAATTTTTCTTAAATTTTGTTTTTAAGCTGAAAGCGCATGTTTTATGACGAAACAAACAAATGTAACCCACTTTGTGGGTCATTTCACCTCAGATGGCTCGTTTCGGTAAAGATTGATAGGTTGTGCACCCCGTAATGATACCCAGATCAAAAGTTATGGCCAAATTACGGTTCACTTTTTTTTGGTCCAACCATGATAGGAATGTCTCCGTGCCATGTCCTACATGAGTAACCCTATTCTCTGCTGTGATGGGATTTTCCCATGAATGACAAAGAAGCTTGACTCATTGGATGTCAACCGCTTTTGGTTCTGGCTCATTAGGTCCAGATCTCGTTCTTCGAGATCCGAATCAAGATGCAATTAGGTTCATGGATCCATTTGGTATCCATCGGGTCTTTTAAATCTAGGTTTTTAGTTAGTTTCCGGTAACTAAGACACTACATGATTGGCCCACTTCAGTAGATGGATTAGATATAAGAGAGATGTGTCGTTTTGACATGTATATGGTGCAATGGTTTCTTTTGTGAGTGTGGGGCTCAAGAAGCCTTATTATATTACTAGATTAATTAATATAAATAAATATTAAAATTAAAATTAATCGAACTTTATTTAGACCCACTCCCTGATTTTAACAGGATTCAAATTAGACCTGACCTAAACCTGATTAGACCCAAATTTTAACTAGATCGAGCTAGACATGAGCCAAGTTAGCTTCGTTAACTCGTTCGACATGACTTAGCTCGAAGCAAGACTCGAACTCGACTGGATTTGACTCAGATTGACTCGGTCTGGTTTATTAATAATATAAATAGTCCCCTACTCACCCAAGCCGTAACCCTCGTTTGTCACGCCCCAAACTCAGAAACCGGGCTCACAAAATTTCCGATCGCCGAATCTGGCGCCGACAGCCTCGGTAGTACCCCATTCTCGGCTCCCGGCACCCATACATCAGGTTCCGATCCTGGGATGCTACAAAGAGGATTTCAAATCGTCAGTTCAATTGTAATGAGCATAACAAAAGCATAACCCATGAACAATAACCACAAGAACACCATCACAAAATCCACTATGATAAAAAACTTTAAGTACAATGCGTCTGAAAGGAAATACAAGATAATGCGAATAGCAAAAACTCCAAAGGCTCCTTATCCTGCTCAATTACTGCCTAGCGTCACCTGCACGCATCAATCGTGCATAAGCTTATAGAAAGCTTAGAGGGTGGTGTAAGTGTGTGCGCAATATGAGCGTGCTCAGGATGCAAGGTCAGAGAAATGCAGAATCATGCTGATGAATATATGTATGCAATCAGCCGTACCAAGGCCATACGATGCAGAATGCAAGTCAAGCATGTCAATCTTCATCCACATATCAATGCAGCTCCTCACTAGAACATCAAATCAGTGCGGTTCTCAGTATGGATAATCACCGGGGTCAAGAACACTCTACGCCAGCTTGCCGCCCCTATCTGAATCCACAACTGGGAGGGTGGAAGAGACCTCACTATCTGCCTGCCAATATCGGGCCCGGCTCGTCGATAGCAGACCGATTCCTCAAGCTGGTCAAACTCAACCTAGAAATTGCCCCCTCACTCAGGCGGGTAAGGTCACACCCCTTTTCAACCGACTACGATACAGTGGGAGATGCGGCCTACTGGTATACAGCCCTCGCGCCCTCGTGTATCCACTCGGTCTCGACGTTAGAGTCATTCTCTGGTACCATTGGGTTTAGGAATTTTCACCAAGGGACATCTATGGCGCCCGTATGCTAGAACCAAGTATTTTTGGTATCCAATCCTGCCATCCACGATGTGTCTGTAGAGGCTATGGCCCTGATGTCGCTAGGGCATACAGTAACTACAATCATACAAATACAAGTGCATGTGTCACACTATCAGTCATGCAACAGTCCTGCGTGTACCATGCGCTTATATGGGCAACTTCGCCTATCAAGGAGCCCATAAATAGTCTGTCCGAAGGCATATGCTATGATCGGTCACTCCTCACATCAGGCATACATGCGATGCGAATGATCATGAATCATGGATCTATACTAAATATGTATAAAGAGATGGGCTCTGTGTATAACGGAGATGGGCCTAGACGGCCTACTTACTACAAGTATGGGCCTATCAGTGGGCCTCAGGGAGAGTGATAATGCGGACATCTAACCAACATCATCCTTACAATGTGGACGTCAAACCAACATTGTTCCCAAGGCATAGCCCACTACAATAGTCAACACATGAACCATGGTAGAATCACGTTGTAATGGGCCTCATGTACATCCCATTGGGCCTTGACCCATGGGCCTTCAATACATCAAATGGGCCTCAAACCATGGTCTCATATATCTCAAGTGGGCCTTAGTGGGCAGGCCACAAATACATCAAGCTGGGCCTAATCACACGAGCCTTACCTACTTCACAATGGGCCTTAAATTATCTCCAATATGGTTGGACAGTTGGATGAAACACATGCATCATGATGGAGCCCACTCTAATGGAGGGTGTGGTTTACAATACATAAATAAGTGGGTCCCATGTGGGGCCTACCATAATGTTTATTTCCCATCTAACCCATTGATAAGGTCACTCAGACCTGGGGCCCACAGTAATGTTTATTTTCCAAGTAATCTAGGGCCCAACATAATGTTTATTTTCCAACCAACTGTTCATAAGGTCACATGGTCCAGGGTAGGGCCCACTATAATATTTATTTATCATCCAATCTATTCATAAGGTCACATGAACTAGAGGAGGGCCCACTGGACTGGGGCCCACAGTGATATTTGTTTGCCATCCAAACTGTTCACGTGGACCATGGGCCACGGTAATGTTTATTGTCATCCAATCTATTCATGAGATCACGTGGACTAGGGCCCACCGTGATGTGGTTCACAAATCCAGTCCACCCATTGTGCGTGTCCCACCTGGTTGAGGGTCCAGACCAAGTTTCAGTCACATCCAAAACTCAGGTAGGCCCCACCAAATGATTTTATATGTTTTAGGCATGTCTTCACATGATTTTAGATGGTATGGCCCGCCTGAGTTCCATTTACGGCTGATTTTTGGGGACGTTCCGTGGACAAAGGGGACCCATCAAATGCAAGGTATTGATGTTCGAAACGCAATACGATGGGGGCCCATAGCTAGAGCCATGAGGCCCAGGCGGTCATCCGCCAGCCAGCACGCTATGTGCGTGCGCTCTGACAGTGGCAATAGCAAATGCAGCTGCCTTAAATTATTTTTTAAAAAAGAAATTTCACAGTTTTTCCCATGTGGGGCCAGCATCAGGAAAATTCGTCCTACCATTGCATTCCATGGCTCAATACTGACGAAACAAGCCCAATATTGGGTATGTTTTGGGGGTAAAATCATCGGGTGGATTTTTTTAATGGTAACAATTACTATTTCCTATGGTATGGCCCGCATGATTATCATATTGGTCTCAAATTTTGGCTCAACGATTAAAATGATCTGGGTAACAGGATAAACAATGTAGATCAGTCCCATACATCAAGGTGGGGCCTGCATGCGTGGCCCATCCCAAAAGCCCCTTTTCCCTCTCTTTTTTTTGTTAGCTTGAAAGTACACACACCCTGTCAGTACACGCGCTCCATGTAGCCACCAGCACGTCCAGTGTCCCTGGACACTGGACGGCATAGAAAAACACATCATTGTGGTGGGTCCCATCTGTACGTGGCCCACACATCAAGGTGGGTCCCACATGAACGTGGCCCACTTGATCAATCCGACATTTGTATTTTCCTTTGATCAGGCACGTCCAAACGGATGACCATGTGGACCACTCGGTGGACGGCCTAGATAGAATGCATGTTTCATGGTGGGCCACATACACACATATTAGGTGGGCCATCAACAAGGAAAAGGAAAGAGAGATAGAGAGAAGGAGAGAGAGATCGGCATAGTGGAGGGGCCCCGCCACTATGTGTCTCTCATATGACTACAACATATACATTAGATTGGGTCCCATCACAAGTGGGCCATCAAATTAAAAATCAATAGTAAATCACCCACCTTATCTTCCTTCTTCTTGGTCCCTTAGATTCCAATGCTCCTTAACTTGCCTTTTGATGGAGGTTGATGGGAGATTGATGGTGTGGATGAGAGATGAGAGGGTGGGCCACACTTGATGTTTGGAAGAGAGGAAGCTTGGACGTGGGATGTTGCTTGGGAGATTTGAGAAATGAGACAGAGAGAGATGATGGGAGTGATATGGATGGGTGAGGTGTGATGGTTGTAATTAATGAAGTATGGGTTGGTTTAAAAAATGGATAAAAGAGGGATGGTGAGGGAGAGAGAGGTTTGACTTATGGGAAAAAGAGTGAGGTGGTTGTACTTGAATAAGGGATGCATTTATGGTTGATTGATGAGACTTATTGTAGAGATTCCCTTGAGATTCACAACGCGCGGCGTTTATTCAGAATAAACGTAGATCGACATCTTCTAGCTTGGGTATCGGTCGGTGCGCGAGTCGCGGCGTTGGAATCGCGGTGACGGCGTAGTCGCTATGATACAAGATTCAGTTCGAGCCGACTTCGGTAAGCGGGACTCGGCTTAGGATCGGGCGCAAATCGTTGGATATGGCGCGAATGCTGTCGGAATCCGACTGGTAGGATCGCGGAAGCATACGGAACGGTACGGACTAAGATACGGGTCTTACATCGTTGCTCTTTCATGCCTGATTGCCTTGAACCCTAACCTCCCTTTGCCTTTTCTCACCCAAACGCCCCCCTTCCCCTTTTTCAGTTTTTTGCCCTTGCTAACTTGAGCACAAGCTGCTGTCCCAATCGTCTCTGCTTGTCTGAGTCTAGACTAAATCTCCATTGTCCTTGCCTGTCCAATCTCGACTCCAAATCTAGACCATTTAGTTTTTTACCCCATCCGACCTAAGCATGAGTGGCCCTAATTCCCCACCCTCCCTGTCCGACAAATCGATCGTCCTCTTTATCTGACCAATCGATCGTCTCTATTTGAGCCCATTGCATTCATTGTCTGACCACTCGAGATGGTAACTCTCTCTCTCTCTCTCTCTCTCTCTCTATATATATATATATATATATATATATATATATATATATATATATATATATATACCCGACCAGCTGCCATTAGTGGCAACTCTCTCTATTTGTATTTGGGTGCCTAGGTCGTTGTTGCACATGGCAACCTAGCTCGGTGTCAATTAATTTAAAAATTATATTATATATAATTAATTACATGTATTGGAAATTTGGAATCATGTGAATCATGAATAATTTAAATTAGTTAGATTGCTAAGAATTAATGTGATTGTTTGAATCATGTGAATTACAAAATTATAATTATTCCAAATCATGATGTTTGATGTTTATTATTAAATTGTTAGAATTAATGTTACATTATTAATCGTGTGAATTAGAATTAATGTGAACCATGTTTCATGTTTATTGTTAAATTATTAGAATTTATGTGAATCATTTTTTTAATAAAATTAGTAGAATTTTTAATTATTAGTTACATTATTGATTATTAAATTTTCATAATTGTTCAATTAATCAAATTATTTTTTTAATGTTATAGTATAAAATAATCAATTTTTTGTTTGAGGATTTTTATGTTGCCAAGTATAGATAAATGCCCTAAAAGTTAATTTTTATCCTTATATTTATAAATGGCTAGTGAGAAAATCTCAACTACCCTTGGTGTTGGGGCATTGCCCACATCTCCTCATATTGTGTAGGAAGAAATGTCGTCGGCTTTAGTTAAAGGAAAAAAAGAAGATCAACATTATATAATGACTTTGAAAAAGTTGTAATTAATGATGTTGTAAAGATTAGATGTATGCATTGTAAATTACTATACACTAAGAATCATAGGGGGTCAACTAATTTAAATAGATATTGGCAAAGTTATTCAAAGAGACCAAGGATTTCATTTCTAAACCAACAATTGCTTTCATTTATAAAGTCTAAAGGGAGAAAATCTGAATGTATACCTTCCACCCATAAGTTTGACAAAGAAAAGCTAAAACAGTTGTATACGAGATTCATGATCGTTGGAAAAAAAAAAAAACTCTTTAAAATGATAGAGTGAAAAGCTTTCATGTCTTTCTGTAAATTCGTTAACCCTCAAGTTGAAAAGGCTTCTCATGTCACTATGAAAAAATAGTGCATGAAAATGTAAGTAAACAAGAAGATAAAACTAAAAATAGTTTTGGCATCAGTCTATAGAATAAGTTTGACTACTAATTTGTAAACAACGTATAATCAAATAAAGAGAGATACATTTCATTAATCTCACAGTACGTTGATGAAGATTGGATACTCTATAAGAGAATTCTAAACTTTCGTCACATTCATTTTCCTCATACTGGTTTGACTATTTCAAATTGCATCTATAGTTGTCTATGAGAGTGGGGCATTGAAAGTAAAATCTCTTCAATACATTCAAATAATGCTTCAACAATTGATGATGTAATTTCATTCTTATGTAACCAGTTCAACGTAAACAAAAATTTATTTTTTGAGGAGAAAATATTACAAATTAAGTGTTGTGCCCACATATTAAACTTTTTTTTTGTTAGCTTGTTAGTACAACCCCACTATCAGTTGACACTTCACTGTTAGCCACCCCCACTAGGGATTGATACCAAGACCTCAATGTTGAAATGAGGTATTTTTCACCTAGTCTACCACTTGAGCTATGGATTAGGGTGCCCACATACTAAACTTGATTGTACAAGAATGACTGAAAAGAATTGACCCTACTATAAAGATATAAGAGAGTGTTAAAATAAATAAGATGGTCACTTTTAAAATTGAGTATATGAAGTGATATAATCCAATGTTTAATGTAAAATCCCCAAAAATATTTAAGTTTGATGTATGGATACATTGAAATTTGACTATTGGATTCGGCCTTGGAGTTGGAGCTTACATTTCTTAAATATGCAGCGCATGATAGAACATATGTTTGGTTGCTTACTGAAGATGATTTAAACAAAACAAAACAAATACACAAGTTTCTCAAAGTTTTCTATGAACGCATGAACATTTTTCTAGAAATAAGTATCCCATTACAAATCTATTTCTTCCATCTCTTTGGAAGATTAAGAAAACCTTATAAAAAAGTGCCAGAGAGAATCCAAAGTTTCTATCACCGATGACACTTGGTGTGTAAATGAAGTTCGATAAGTATTAGAATGAATGCCATTTATTGATGGCCTTAACAGTTATTCTTGATCATTGATGTAAAATGGACTTGGTTGAGTTTATTTTTAAGAAAATTTATTTTGTTGAAAGGGTGGTACTTGAAACCTCTAAGGTTCATAACGTAATTAATGAATTGTACATTTCGTATGTTTCTACTTTACCCACAAATATAATAGGTGATAAACAAATTAGAGTTCCAGATGTTTCTACAAGTGATGACAATGTGCTCAATGAATACATATGTTTTTTAACACAATAAGAAACATATAATCAGACAAAGAAATTAGAGCTAGACTTGTATCTTAAAAAATCAATCATACGGTACCCGGACTCAAACTTCGATGTTTTAGGGTGATGAAAGATAACAGTCAGTGAAACAAAAGACCTTACATTATCAGTGATGGCACCGACATTGTTAATTTCAATTTCAACAATAGCATCAAAATTCACTTTTAACACGAGAAGTTAAGTCATGAGCATGCTCGTTTTCACAAAAAAATATATTTAAAGTATTAATTTATACATAAGATTGGGTGTGTCCAATTTGAAGAAGTAGTAGTTTTGATATTGAGGATGAAGATAAAGATGAGATTGAGTCCCAAGACAAGACTATACCTATAGCAACATCAACATGAAGTCATAAATTATTGTTACTCGTTAATCTGTTGAAAGTGGTGTATTGTGTACATGAATTCATTATAGTTTATACATCTGAAGAAATGTAATGACTTTTATTTCATTTTCTTTATATTATGCTAATTGCTATAACATATTTCATTATTCATTTTGTTTATCATATTGCAACCTTTTATTTAGCTTTTACGTCAAGTTGTCAATTTTTAATTTCTAACTGTGTTAAAATACCTTTTTTTTTTTTTTCAAAACATGGAGTGTAGATATGTTGTCATCTAACCCATCAACCAACATTTGAGACTACGGTTTCCTAGTTCACTCCCAAAGGCCTGGAAAAATGAAGATTATATGTAGTTTATGTGGAAAAAAATTTGTTTGCAAAACTAATCACTTAGGTTATACCTAGCACGTCGGGGTGGTGATGCAAAACCATATCCTAAAGCCCCAAAAGAGGTCCAACTTTTTTTTTCCAAGCCATTCTAGATTCAAATAAGAAATATTCCACCCCAACCAAGCTTTCTAAGGTAAATGAGGAAGCCAAATTATTAGTATTGGAAGAAGAAAAATTCCAACTCGCCTTGAAATATAGTATAGAAGAGGCTTCTAGACATCAATGATGTCCTCTAAAACAATATGACACTGAAGCATGATTGACCATAAGAAAAAAAAAAAGAAGAGTAATAAACTATCCAAGTTTCTCCCCAGTCTCGATGCATTTTACAGGGTGTTGGATACTCTATATAAATTTGCTCACAAAGAAAGCTTGAAACATCTAGTTTAAACTATATAAAAGTACGATGAAAAACTCCTCACATTCTGCTTTCGAAGAGGTGAATGAATACATATATGAAGAATTTGATAACAGCTCGAGCTTAGCAAACGAATTTCCTCTTTTGTAGTAGAAAAAGACAGAAACACATCTAATGTTATGAACACTGTAAGTTTATAATATTTTAACTTTTTCATTTGTAAGCCATCTTCGATTTTCACTTTTACATTAGATTGGATTTTATGCATTAGATTTTATGTGCAACCTCGTACTCAAATTCGAACTTGACTCGACAACTCGAAATCAAGCTGTCATGCCCCAAACCTGGAGATCGGACTCATAGGAATCCAGATCATTGAATCCGGTGCTGACAGCCTCCGAAGTACCCCATTCTTAGCTCCTAGCATCCATATGCCAGATTCCGATCCTGGGATCCTACAAGGAGAATTTTTCATCGTACTTTTATCTCGTAATAAGCATAACCACAAGTTTACCCAAATCACAAAGGCAACATTATCATCACATATCCAATAATATAAACATTTGAATACAATGCTAAAAGGAAAATATATATGTATCAAAATTAAATCTCCAGAAGTCCGCTGCATGCTCCAAGCTCAATACTGCTGCAACCTAACGCCACTTGCACGCATCTATCGTGTATAACTTATAGAAAGCTTAAAGGTTAGTGAAAGTGTGTGCACAAGGTAAGTGCCAAGTAAGCAATATTAAAGTAATAAGAGTAACCGGAAATACTGACAAGATCACGAATCATACGATATCAGAGTAAACGGAAATATACTGGTAAGTCCATGAGTGCTATCAGCCATATCAAGGCTATGCGATGCAAGGTATGAATGCTAATAGCCATATTAAGGCTATGCAATGCAAAACATAATAAGACAATAACAGATGTCAAGGATACAATACAATATGCAAATCCTGACGAGCCACGAATACCATCAACCTCATCTAGGCCATACATCAAACCTGCGTGTATCGCGCGATCATGTGGGGATAACTCCGTCTTACAAGGAGTCCCATAAACATCTCAGCCCAATGGCATCTGCTTTAATCAATCATCCATCACGACATGCATACGAATGATGGGGGTCCACAGAAGAACGGCGGATCCAGTCCAAATATTAAAATAAACTCACTAATTAAAAACGTGTCACGATAGTTAAGTAAAGAATCCAACTTATAGCCACCACAACATCGGACGATGCAACCGATGTGGGACAAAGTTCTGCCTTCACTATGTGTACAGTAGCCTGCCAGCACAGTAGCCTGCCAATCACTGGTAGCTAGTCTAGGCTCCTCAGGCCCCGCCCACATCAGTGTCTACCCACGTGCACCCGCCCACATGTGATCATAGTGATGGAGCATCACAATATCCCCCGCCGATGGCAGATCCGAGTCTAAGTATAATAAGTGGGCTTCCTTACCCTCTCTATCGCGCAATAAACTGGACTTTCCTATGGGCCCAATATATACACAAGGTGGCTCCAAGGTGTAGGTATCATGATGCTATGCTGTCACATACTCATAATCGGTATTGATAACCGGCACTGATAATCGATCTCGACAATCGACCTCGACAATCGGCCTCAGTAATCGGCCCCGTCAATCGGAATCAGCCTCGATAATCAGAATCGGCCTAAGGGAAGGTCACAATGTGGACATTTAACCATCATCGCCCATCAATGTGGACATTTAACCATCATTGCTCCCAAGGCACGGTCTGCCATAAACATCATTATATAAACTATGGTGGAATCACACATTGTAATGGACCTTATATACATCCCATTGGGCCTCAAATATATCAAATGAGACGCACCACGTGGGCCTCATATATATTAAGGTGGGCCTCAACAACTGGCCTCATACATCACATCGAGGTAGGCCTCAACAATGGGCCTCATATATCACATCGGGCCTAATCAAATGGGCCGAATGAAATGGACTAAGTCGAATAGGCCGAGTTCAAATATGCTGAATCACATCAAGGTGGGCCTCAACAACAGGCATCATATATCACATTAAGTCTTATCAAATGGGCCGAATCAATGGGCCTTATATTCATTGCAATGAGTTATAACCCATGTAAAGATCATTCTAGAGCATTTCCAAAGGAATGAATCGTATCGAAAGATCAATTGGACCACACTCCAAATAACAGTGATGATAATGATTTCCACCATTAAAATTCCCAAGGCCCACCATAACATTATTTTCCATCCAATCTGATCATAAGGTCACACAGACCTGGTTGGGAGGAAAAACATATATCAAGTTGATCCAAGACTGTTGTGGTCCAAAAGGACTTCAATGGTAAGCATTCATCTCTCCACTGTTTTCTGTGGTGTGGTCCACCTAATAAATCTGCCTCATTTTTTAGTCTTAAGCCTAAGATGGGCTTCCCAATTGGATGGACGGTTTGGATACAATACATACATCAAAGAGGGTCCCCACCATGTCGCCAAGGTGGGCTCCACATAACCTACCACATCACAGCCATATGGCTAGTGTGTGGTACACGTGCCAATCCAATCCATTACAGGTGGGTCCCACGTGGGGTCCACCATAACGTTCATTTTCCATCCATCTGTTGCTAAGGCCACACAGGCCATATAAAGAAAAGAAAAGAAGGAAATAAAAAACTAAGAATAAAAATAAAAAATAAAAATTACATCTATCTAAAACCTCTGGAGGTCCAAAGGGGTTTCAATGGCACATGGAACATATATTACTTTTCTTCATTTGACCTATGAAATTATTCTAAAGAAAGTTGAAAGTAAAAAATATGCGGTGTGTTAACCAGTTTAGCCTTTTCAAGTTCGAACTTGACTAAGACCTTCTCAAGATAATCTTCCTGAGACAACCATAGCCTGCTCCTTTCCCTATCTCTATGTAAGTCAGTGCCGAGAATCCTTTTTGCAGCTCTCATATATTTTATCTCGAATGTTTTGGTTAACTGAGCCTTCAATATGTTAATTTTGAACATATTATGGCTGACGATAACCATATCATCAACATACAATATCAGAATAATGAATTCTCCATTACTCAGTGATTTAAAGTAGATACAATGATTGAATTCACTTCTAATAAACTGCTAGCTCAACATGAAAGAATCAAACTTTTTATACCATTGTTTAGGCAGCTATTTCAAGGCATATGATATCTCTAACCTGCAAACATTTTTCTCTGCTCCCTACACCTTGAACCCTTCGGGTTGTTTTATGTAAATATGCTCTTCTAGTTCCCTATATAGAAAAGTATTATTTGCATCCAACTGTTCTAATTCCAAATTATATTGGGCAATCAACGCCAATATGAATATAATTGATATTTATTTGACAACATGCGTGAATATATCACCGAAGTCGACTCCTTATTTTTTAGTATGGCCTTTCACGACCAATCTAACCTTATACCTATCCAATTTCTTCTAGAAAATTCATTTACACCCAATTACTTTCCTTCCAAAGTGTAGATTCACCAATTCTCATGTTTTATTCGTGTACATAGAATCAATCTCATCATGCATTGGCGGCATCCACTTCTCAATATTTCGGTCATCTAATGCTTCCCGAGAGGTGAAAGAATCCCCCTCATCCGTAATCAAAGCAAACGCAATATTTGAGTCATCCCTGTATCCTAACGGTAACCTATGATTTCTCAGTGGATTCTCTTGACATGTGGTAGCTCTATCTCTTCATGTACCTCTTTCTGCCACTCAGCTTTTTCATATGTTTCAACTTTATCCATTTAAACGTCAATAGTCGATTTTTTTTCGTTTCCTTATACTCATCCTTGTAAAATAAGAAACCCTCATTAAAGTTGAGGTCCCAACTAAATATGATTATAAGTGAAATCTGATCATACAGTTTGTACCCTTTCACGCCATCACCATAACATACAAAAGTACATTTTTTTTAATCCTTTGATCTAGCTTATATTTCCAAACTGATGTTACATGAGAGTAAGCATCATAACCAAATATCCACAACCCTGAATAGTCAACTTCGTGACCACTTCATACCTCTCCAGGAATTTTACAATCAATCGGCATAAACAAAAATTAATTCACTAAATATCAAGTTATGTTAACAGCCTCAACCCATAGCTCATTGCCTAACCTAATATTACTCAATATACTTCGGGCTCTTTTTAAAAGAGTCCGATTCATATGTTCAGCCATATCATTCTGCTCTGGTGTATGCCTCATTGTATTATGTCTCACAATCCCTAGTTCTTATAATACTAATTAAATTTCTTTAAAGTAAACTATTTGCCATTATGAATCCTCAAAATTTTTAAATTTCCTCCTATTTGTTTTTCGATCATTACCTTCCATATTTTGAAAGTGGCGAAAATATTAAATTTATTTTTCATAAAATAAACACACACCTTTTTAGATATGTCGTTAATAAATGTGACAAAGAACGATGACCCTAATCTAGAAACAACAAGCGATGGCCCCCACACATCCAAGTGCATATAATCAAGTTGACCCTTATTAACATATTTTTCAGTTTTAAAAGATAACTTTTTATTGTTCCTCGCATATGCAATGCTCATATGTTTAAATCAAAACTTTTAAAATTAGGAATCAAAGATTTCAATGGTGGTCATTAAATTTCTATTATTTCCCTCAATATGGCCCACTTAAAGCTTTTGATCTCCCTCATTTTTTAGCCCACCTCCTAATATGATCTAGTAAAATGGGGTGGATTTCTAAGAAACATCATGGTGAACCCTAGGCCCCGTAGAGGTTTTTTTTTTTTTTTTTTAAGCTTGTTAGTACACCCACTGTCAGTTCACACTTCACTGTCAGCCCCCCTAGGTACGTAGAGTTGGGTTCATTAAACAATCACTTCTAGCAAAATCAAGTAACAGTATTTTCAGTCAATTAGTGACGGTGGACCCACTTTGGTTTACATGTCATCTTGGGTCTATCATTTGAATGGTTTTAAAAAAATCAGCCTGTTTGTTGTAAATGGGTTCACAGCCAAAGTGTTCACAGGTATCGTCTAGACAAGGAAATTTACAAGTATGTGGATGTTATAAGTAACCCATTTTTTTCCGGCAAAAACCTTATATTTCAAGGTAAAGGGATTAACTTGTAAGGACATTGCACATGGCATGGTGGTAAAGGGATTAACTTGTAAGGACATTGCACATAGCATGGTACAATGGTTCATACATATCCACTGTTTGTGGGTCCACTATAATCTATATTGTACATACAATTCATTTACGGTGTCTGTGCTTGATGCTCTCCTAAGGCTCCATAATAATAATAATAATAATAACAATTAATTCATCAGATGACCTCACAACAAGGAACAGTTGGGAAGAGATATCCACTATATTAAAGACCTTTAAAATTATGTGTGGGGTCCACTGTGATGAGTGCAGGACATCCATCCATCCATCATGTGTCCGTTGATGCTACTGTACATTTAAAAAAATTCAATCACTTTTACATATGATTTGAAGATTTTTACAAAATTTACAGCTCCGGGATTTGTTTAGCATGGTACCCACCTTTAACATGCGTTAACTAAACATAACATCTTTCAAATGTATTACAACTTAAAATTTTAGAGGGCATACAAATAATCTCTAAAGCTAATAAATTCCCATCGTAGGCCATTTCAATTCTGTGTATCAACCATCATATTCTAGTAGAGCATCAAGGATCCTTTCAGGAAGAAAATTCATATCATGCACGGTTTCTCCAAGAAGAAAATTCATATAGCTCGCACAAAACGTCATGCGTGTTCCCCTTCTTAATCCAACTTTCCTCACCTAACTCTTAATTGAGTGTCCTGACAGCGATATCGGCAGCATCCTAGAGCTTTTAATTGACACATGGGATGCCCATTCATCAATTTAAACCATGGTGCAAAAATCACGGAGGATGATCGTAAGCATTCAATCAATAACCTGGAAAATAAACATTTAAGATTGAGCAAAGAAACAGAATAGGTCCAAATATCATCATCTTGTACCATCTATTGGGTATATTTCAAAGTAGCACTTTTGTTTAATGATTCTAACCATATTATTTATGACTTGTCAAAAAATATTAAAAAGTTGGAAAAAAAAAAAGAAGAAAAAAGATCATTATTTATAGGGTGGGGATCATCTGATCAGCATGATTCTTGCACCAAGACTTGCTTACAATGAAAGCATTCATTGAACTGTCCTGATTGATGATTGGAAGTCCCACATATCACACGTGACATGCATGGGCCTCAGATGTCATACATATATTTGGCGTGCTCACCTGTAGAGTTGTATGACTGTGAATTTACGGTGAGTGGCAATGGGCATGAGGTTGGCACTAGCCTAGGTCTTAGGCCCTGGAGCCCTAAACCTTGCATTAATGGGGCTGATAAGGCCCTGATCGTGGCCCTAGTCTGGGCGTTGTTAAAAGACCCGGTCACTCAAACTAAGTCCGGACTGAGTTGGGACTCTCCGAGTCGGGGTGATCAAGGGCGACTCGTGGTTTGAAATTAGATCAGGTCCTGCGGAGTCCGAGTCAACTAGGACGAGTCGCAGAGTCCTAAAAACATTCAGGAACTGGGCCTGAATGTGACGCCCACTACCCACGGGCCTAGTTTAGTGACCCAGCTAGGGCTAAAAGTTGGGTGGGTTCAACCCGACCAACCCGTGACTGACCTAAAATTGGGTTGGGATCGGGCAAGATGTATTGGGTTTAGTCTCAAGCTTGGGCTATACAAACACCAACCCGATAAAACTTGGGTCAGGCTCGGGTTGAGGTCTCGGGTTGCCCGACCCAACCCAACCCAAACCCGATGGATATATAAGTAACTTATAAATTATAATTGAGTGCGGACCATCTTTGTTGAAGGCACAAGAATTTCTAGTGCCATCAGGTTTCATTGGTCCACGTCATTTCCAATGACTCAACCTAACAAGATGCGCCAATTCTCTCTCTCAAATAGATTGTGTGCTACATAGTACAACTTTTAACAGCATAGTTTTATATTTTAGCTTGTTTGTTTATGTTATTGCAAGAATCTAGACCCCCTTTCGGTGTGCCCTGCATGCTCAGGACGAACCCTGGTTCTGCACAGAACAGTAAACAAAGGAGACCCTGGTTCAAGCAGGGGACCCTCTAATGCCAAAGTCAGGCTAGGGAAACTGGGTCTAAGTAGCGTAGAGTAGAGTGAGGGTGCGAGATATTGCATACCTGTTGCAATGGGTTTCCCTGGTATTTATACCTGTGGATTGAGAGGGTCGATGCCATTAAACTCGGCACGATCTTCTCCATCAAGCGGGCATTGCGCGTGCGAAGATATCGGCCGTTATCCGTTAGATCGTGTTCCAGATTATTCTCTCATATGCCTTATTGGGCTGAGCTCTGTACGTGATCTCCAACCACGTTTTCATCTGAGCTGGTCCTGTAACTCGGTCTCAAGCTCGTGGTTGGATTAACCTTGTTCGGACCTCTGACTCACCACATCCGAACCTATGGTCAAACCTTATGGATCCTGTGGTTGGAGTCTGTGATCAGAGACTGTGGTCGGAGTGTCTATCTTGGATTTGATCTCCGGCTTAAAGGTCGAAGATATGACTCGGGCCGGCTGATCCAGGGTCGTAGTTCTTAGGATGAGACCTCCGGTCAGCCGATCCAAGGCCGCAGTTCTTCGGATGAGAGTTCCAGTCGGCTGATCCATGGCCGTAGTTCTTCGGATGAGGGTTCCAGTCGACCGATCCAGGGCCATAGTTCTTCGGATGAGGGCTCGGGCCGCCTGGGGAGCCCAGTCTGCCTCTCTTCCAGAACCCTATTTGTGGAACCGTAGTCTAGAAGCATAGCCCTGATGTAGCACTGTCCTTCCGTAGTTTTAGTCATCAGTTCGGTTTGCCCGAGTCGGGTTTCATTGGTTCGGCTCAGATTTCCCATAACAGTTTAGAATAAGTGAAGTTCTTTACTATAAATAACTACATATATAATTAATAAAATCATAGGTACAAAAAAAGTTAATAATAATAAGATGTGTATTGAAAATAATGATAATAACATGTGTATGGAAAATATAATAGACTAATGAAATAACCAAAATATTAGCATGCATCAACCCGATCAACCCACTTGGGTTGGGCTTGGGTTGAGAATTCCTAACCCGAGGTTGGGTTGGGTTGGGTTAGGGTTGAGGTATAGGAACCTTGGGTTAGGCTAGGGTTGAGCACCAACTCGACCTAACCCACCCGACTTTCAACCCTAGACACCCAGCCCCTAATCAACGACATTGGTCTATCTGTGTTGAATGCGATCCATCTTTGGTCGGAGACCATGAAGATCGCATCATAGGGATGATCCTGTCCGTTGGTCTTATTGAATTTCCATTATCTTTTCAGTTTTAATTTTCAACTATGGGCTAACATTGGAAGACCTAATAGATTAACAGTTGGATTCACAGTGTTCATCCTTATTCATGCCAATTCTTACAAGAGTAAATCATGAAAGGTTGTGTGTAATCAGGAAAGAGTTATGTGGTGTATTTGAAAATCTTCAGAGATTTTGGAGAGGATTTTGTGGTAATACAGTCGATATTTATCGAGCAACACCACGTCATCCATTAAAAGAAAGTGGTCATGCTTAAGCAATTATCAAGACAGATGGTAAGTTTAGAAGTAAGGAATGTAAGTAGTATGGAAATGGTTATAGCAACCATTAGAACATGAGAAGTGTTTAGATGATCGATGTAATACTATAAATAATGAAGTTCGTACTTTCCAGTACTCGGGTGTTATTGTGTAACCTAACTTAGTGAAAATACAAACCTATGTTAGACAAGCGATCACGTTCATTCTAGTATAAATCCAACCGTTGGAATAGTCCCAATCCATACACCGAGCCATCTATCATATGCCCTAAGGTCTGGATCGACAGATCCATTGTTCACTTAACTTTAGGAACTCCCACAGATGTGCACCACTTCATTATCTCGGATAGGTCACTTGATTTCTAAACTCTCCGATGATTTTTACCTAAACTAGGCTGAGAACCCAAGGGATCACTATGGATCATATCTTGTAATGATCTGACCATCAGATCTTCATATATAGTAAAATAACCTATACATTTAGAAAGCATGGCCCACTTACAAATTTAAATCCTTCTTATCAAGCCCTACAGTAAATAAAGGAGATGCAAACCATGATAAACACTTTAGAAAACAATAATAATGAGAATAATGAGAATAATAATAATAATGATAATAAGGATAGTAATAAAGGGAAATAAATAAGGATATATATGGTTTGTACTAATGTAATAATAATACTAACATTAGCATTTATTTTAATATCTAGTTATTAAATCATACAAACGGTCCCTTGGACCTTTTCAACCGTTGACGTTCAAATTCGAGATGATCCGACTAGCTGATCAGCAGGAATCCATAACTAAACCAAAGATCACCTGATATGGCCCACTCAAACTCTAGGTCAGCCTGATCAATGGCCCCGGGACCCCAAGATGGGGCTTCCAAGTATTTTGGACAGAGTGGATTTCCCGTAAACATCATGGTGGACCCCACTTAATGGGTCGTGTGTGCACCAAGGCTGTGCACCCGCTGTACACGGAGCCAATGGGCTCGGTCAGACCCGTCTGACCCGTGTTTCACCGAAAAGGGAAGTTTTCCCTCTCTTTCTGTTTGAAAACAGCGGACGGATAGGCATCCCCTATTTTGGATCACGGCCCACCATATGATCGTTCCATGAACGATCAAAACCGTCCATCGTGTGCGTCCCTCATCCCTGACAAAACTCTAGGTGGTTCCACCTGATGGTGTGCACCCACATGCACACAGGAACCGGCGCAAATCGTCCCTACAAACACAAATTTGCTAAAAATGGAAATCCCATTCCGCTGCTGCCACGAGGGCGATCCGTGTAACGTCCCAAATTTGCATCTCCACCGTTCAAGACAAGGAAATCTCAGCCATCCATTTGCTTAGGGCGTTCCTTGCAAAACCAGGGATTGTTTTGGTTCCCACCCACTGTTTTGGAGTCGGTTTCAGCCAGAGGAGATCCTGGCCACTTGCTATTGATCCGACGGTTTAGGAGGGATCAGGGCAAGCATATAAGGCGTGCGAATCGAGGGACCGTAGCTCACCCTTCATTTTCGCAGCCACAACCATGAAACCAGCCATTTCCCTTCCACCTCCGAACCCATCGAGAAAAGCTCATCTGAGCTTCATTCTCTCTATTCTCCAAGCTTCCTGGGGCCCATTAGATCAGTCCACAACTGGTAGAATGAAGAAAGAAGCCTTCATTGGAGATCCGCCATTAATGGCGCTCATCTTCTCCACCGCTCAAAACCGGGTCAGCGCAGTACGGGATGTCATTTTTCTGGCTTTCACCATCTGGTGATGGCGAAGGGAGAAAGAAAAAAGGAAAGAAAGGAGAAAGGAAGATGAAGGTGCGTGGTGGGTTGCTGCACCAGGCAGCTGCACCACAACTCGATCCGAGCCAAGTGCGGTCCGAGCCAGGCTGGGTTTGTCTGCTGTTGCTGGACGTTCCAGCAGCAAGGAATTAGGAAGAGGATGTAAGGAGAAGGAGATAGAGATAGAGAAAAGGAAGAAGAAGAGAGAAGCGAAAATAGGAGAGGAAGAAGGGAGAGAGTGCGGCTGCTGTGCAGCCCGACCCGACCCAAACCGAGCCGCGACCCGAGTCGCACTGCTGGCCGAGTTCTCGTCAACACTGACGAGTGAAGGGGAGAGAAAGGGAGACAGGAAGAAGAATGAGATAGGGAGTAGAGAAAGAGAGGAGAAAGAAGGTGATGGTGAGGTGCGGCTGACGGCACCATATCCAACTGACCGAGTTGCTGGGCCTTGTTTAGGCTGCTGACGAGTTGCGTCTGAGTCAACTCAATCCAGGCCCCTGCTGGATGAGTTTGAGGAAAGGAGAAGGAAATAGAAGAAGAAAGGGGAGTGAACGAAGGAGAGAAAGAGAGAGCCAACTCGACTCACCTGAACTCGGTTGGAACTCGGTGGAGCTTGCCGTGCGAGTTGGGCAGATCTGGTGTAGTCCAGATTCTTGCCGGAGTTCTCTAGCAGAAAAGAAGGAAAGAAAGAAAAGAAAGGAAGGAAAAGAAGAAAGAAAGAATGAAGGAGAGAGAGAGTGTGTGTGTACATGGTCGTTGCGTTGAGTCGAGTCAACTCGACTCGAACCGAGTCAACTAGGTGAGTCCATCTGTTTCCCCAATCCAGATTTGTTTCAATGCATCATTATCATTGCTAACAATGTCATTATTAGTGTTGGTTATATTACCAACGATTAACCGCTAGTAAGATATTTAGGATAAAACTAGTTATGATAAACAAATTTCAATTATTAAATCATAGTGTTTCATTTATCATTCTTAAACCTTTGTCAATGATAGTGGATTGCATTAAATGATGTCATCATAATGATTATTAACAAATACTAATTATAATATTAACATTGATAAATATTTCATAATTGTTAGATTAACTCTAAAATTAATAATACACCAAGAAGGGTTCAAACCCTAAGAAACCTAGCCTAGAACTAAACTCTAGGATAAAATCCTAAAGCTAAGTAATCTAAACTCTAGGTCAATACCCTGGATATCGATAGTGTGTTGGGTTTGAGCTAATTATAGAACTTCATAACTCATGGTAGATCACAGTGTCCAGTATCATGGCTAGATTCACTATTATTGACTGTTAGCATCAGAAAGTACTTATAATTTTTCTTATGGAATTAGTATAATTAATAGCATTAATCCCTATTATATCACCAATAGTAAATATTCTATTTTTTTTATTACTCATATTACTTAGGAGATTATTAGTCATTATAAGGATGATGGATAATATCGGTGTATTTAAATACGAGCTTGTGAACCATCATTATTAATGTGCCAACTAATATAGATTATAACACCAACATTAATAGTTATCTTGTAATTCTTAAGATTAAATTATACGGAATGCATCGTCTAGGGTTCAAATCCTAGAATCTAAGTTTAGCATTAAAACCTAGGATGAAGGCCCTAATTCTATACTAAAACACTAAGAGGTAACCCTAGGCTATCATCTTAAATCCTAGGTAAAGTGTAGGACTTGGATCTAATTGTACAAGTTCCTGGTTTATGATAGGGATTGGTTCTAAGGAAACATGCATTCTCTAGCAACACTGGTAGGCAGTTCAAAGTATAAGGTGATGATTCTTCCCCTTGAGCTTTCCATCTTCTCATTAGCTTAAGTTATAGTTTTTATTTCAATTTATATTTAATATCTCTCTCTTATAATCACATGTGTTAGCTGGTGAAAATTGAATTGCTATATTGTCTGCTTAATGTTCATCTTGTATGATTGTTCATGGATTATTTGTGGATTGCTTATGGAACTTGAATTGGTACATTAGTGGAAAACCCCCACCTATAAATGTACACCCATACTTGGGATGTAACTCGACTGGTTGTGATTAAAATGGACCTTCGACTTAGTGGTTATTGAGTAATGGTCTAAATGGATCATTGACGTGGGCCTACCATCCAGGTTTATTGTGTCCAAATGGTTTTTAAGGATGGTCTTTTATCGCATGGTTTTGACACTCGCCCTATGAGGCCTATTTTAATAATTGCCCTATGTGGCTTGTTTGATATCGCCCTATGTGGCTTTGTTCTGATATTTTCTCTACATGGGTTCGATGTTTTATACCGTGTAACCATACGATGGTAAGCCCCATATGTTGTAATATGATTGGCCACTAGTCGACGAGTTTCCATTAAACATCCTAAGATGGTAGCCTCATGAGCCGGGGATGGTGGTAATGGGACACTATGCCCGAGCTGTCGGCCTACGCTGGGCCATGTGCTCCCTGTAGTGACCTTTGAGCTTATCTAAATTGGCTGGTTGTAAATGGACTAATAATGACTTGGCCGATCATGCATGCATGGCATACTACGACGGCTTGGATCATTGTGCCCATGCGATTACGCTGCGAGTTGCGCTAATGACCAGCCGATCGATTTATGATGATGACTTGGATCACTCATGCCCATACGATTACGCTGCGTGTTGCGCTGATGACCACTCACATCTTTGGGTGACGACCCCATTGCCTGTCTGGATGTTTTTCCTGGGGCACCGACCGTCCGGATGATTTACCCGGGTCGATGATTGCATTCATGCATCCATGCACCTAATAAGACTGCATTTACTCTGTTTTGGTTGTCTGGATGTTTTATACTATCTCTTACCTAATGCGGCGGTGTGTAATCTTGAGGGGAATTCACACTGAGTTGGCCACTCATCCATCAAATATACAACCGTACAGGTAGTACAGGTGGCTTTAGTGATATGTATGTTCAGACTTGATGAGGAGCAGGGTACGATCGCCAGGGATGCATGGCTGTATTTACCTAGATGAGCTGCATGATCTTGCTGTTTACATTTATATGCTTTCCGTCATTCTTCATGTATTAAATTCTAGTAAATCTTGTACTTGTTAAATTTAGAGGCATTGGTTTGTATAAGTCATTATGGGCAGCTTCTTGTAAATTTGAATAATAATGAAATTTTCCTTTATGTCGATTTGTCCACAATACGCTCATTTGCTTACTCTGATGAAGGAAGAAAAAAAATGTACACTCGAATTTGACCATCCGTTAAAGCTAACACTCGGGTTTTTGGGACACGGGTCATAAAGTGTTTAGATGATCGATGTAATACTATAAATAATGAAGTTCGTAAAAAAAAATGTCTCGTACCATCCAAACCAAATCAAATCTATATTTCAATTATCCTTTCATTATCAGCCATTTACATTCCTTAGTGTAATTGATATCTTTATCAGTTATTTGCAATCCTTAGTGTAATTTTTACCTTTATGTTGAGGGTCGAATATTGCATATCAGACCCCAGTTGTTGCCAGGATTTACAAACATAGTACTGTTTAACGGCCTGATTTAATCATGTTTGTGATGTAGGGCATATTCACGAGCTTGGACTGGGAAAGGGTACTAAAAGCATGGATTTAATGATCTGAAGGCACCAAGGCAAGCGACGGACCCTAGGAGACCAAGATCGACAGATTTGCACGCCAAGGATCCAAGAAAACCCGAGAAATTGAAGCTCAAGTGGCCCAAAAAGTGTCCAGAATGCAAAATCATAGGGTTCCCACCATTTGATCAGTTCGAAACTCCATACGTGGCCTGAGGACCATAAATTAACCGTACATGTCGAATTTCATCTGTTCAGTGCCTCTAGAAGTGGCACAACTGTCAGGTCAGCCCATAAACAGTTGATTCTGGGCCCACTTGAGATCTGGATATGCTTCAAGTTTTTCTCAACCCCTTATATGAGGTGAAAAAGCTGATGGACGGAGCGGATTTCTCATTAACATCTCTGTGGGGCCCCACCTGTGATGAATGTGCATAACATCACGTGCACCAGCCGTGCACCCGTGCACTCAAAGTCGGTCAGCAGGCGCTGACCAACTCAAACTCAAATTCTTCAAATTACGCAACAGCGTAACGCTGTCCGCCTGTCGGTTTGCTTAGTGGGCCCCACTCATCATGTGATTAGAAGATCCAGGCCGTCCATTAAGATTTCAAAGGCTGTATTGCCAACGCCTAGGTGACAGAATTCTAGGAGATGGCATATATCAGATTTCAACCGTCAAAACGGAAGATGGACGGCAGTGAGAAAATTCGGTGGGCCACACCGAAATCAGCCCAAAACTGACCACTCCCAACCGGTTTTTCGAGGGGAGATTAATGGACGGCGTAGATCGATATCATGCCGAAAATACGCTCCAAACACAAGTCGTTTTGCGCTTTTTCTGCGCATACGAACTCAGCTGCGTAAACTGAAGAGAAACCAACTCCGACTCCAGGACGGACGGCAGCACACCTCTCCAGGGCCTGCTTACCTATAAGAAAAGGAAGGAAAGAAAGACAAGGGAGGAGGAGACGTGAAGGAAGGGAGAGAGAAAGGGAATTAGAGAAGACAGGGAGTGGGGAGGCTTTGCTGCTGCACAGTGGCACGTGAGCTGAGCTTGGGGCTGGGAGCTTTTGGAGATTCTTTTTGAAGAGGTGAAGCTGGGACGTGGGGCTTGAGGTTAAACAGGGGCTTAAAGTAGGGTTTGTTTCTGTTTTTTTTATTTATTTTATTTCATTTGTTTTGGATCCAGCCCATTCATGTTAGGCTGAACCTCTTAGCTAGGGCTAAGAGGTGAAGCTTGTGGCGTAATGGGCATACGGCTTGGATACATGTGAGGAACTGACGTTGAATTTAGTTGATTAAATGGAATGCTTTCAAGTTTTTAATGATTTATTGTGACTTGAATTACAATATCTTTGCAAGGGCTTTGAGTATGTCCATTCCCTTATTGTGTTTATGACGTCAGGAAGCCCTGTTGTTCACCATCGTCTCATGGGCATGGTCGGATGACGGTACCCTTCCTAACTTTCATGCACTATTGATTGGTTGGTAATTAATCCTGTTGTTTGCTTTGTCTCCTGGGCATGGTTAGATGATGGAATCCATTCTAATTCATATACCATTCATCTCGTAAAGCCTAAATCAAGTAAGTTTAGTTTGATTTCCATGATTCCTGATGCAAGCATAAGATCTCCCTAATCTCTATAAGTGGATCCTCTGAATCCCTAGTTTTCCTTTCTCTGAATTTCTTAAGTTTTACATTAATCTCTCACCATTATTCCTCAAATCACAATTGGTTTAGATTTCATCTTAGCCTAGTTCTAGATCTGGTTATTTTCAGATAATGTACAGGTTTCAGTCCCTGTGGATTCGACCTCGGTCTTACCGAGTTTATTACTACATCACAACCCTATACTTGGGGAGTGAACAAGTTTTTGGCGCCGTTGCCGGGGACTAACGGCTACGTTTTTCTGAAATTAATTAGTTTTAGAATTAGGTTAGGATTAAGATTTTAATTACTTTAGGATAAAAGTTTTTATTTTATTTTATTCTATTTTTAGAACTTAACCTGTTTTCCTGTTTTGTAGGATCCTGACATAAGTTCTTAAATTGGTAATTCCTTCCTAATTTCTCTACTTTTTCTGTTTTTAGAATTAAGGTTTAAATCTTAGAAATTTTCTAACTCTAGTATTTCTCTATTTGTAGGAAATAGTTTATTTTTAGAAACTTTCCTCTTTTGTTTTTAGAAATTAGGTTAGTGATTTCCCTTTTTAGAGATTAACCTTCTATTTTTGTTCTCTAGTAACTTTCTAATTCTAACTCTCTTAGAATCTAATTTGTTTCCTAATTTATTTTTAGAATTTTTGTTTAGAAACTAACCTTCTTATTTTGTAGGCCCTTAAGATAGAAATTTCTAATTCGGTAAGCTCCTTCCCTACTTTCTATTTTTTAGTTCTCTTTTAGTAATTTACTTTCTAGTTTAAGTCTTTCCTAATTTAATTTTAGAAATTTTCACTTTCTTTTGTGAACTCCTTCTTTTAGAAATCAATTTACTGCTATTTTTTCTTTTAAAGGATTGTTTTTCTCTTTTTAAAATCTAACTTATTTTGTTTTATTTTGCAGGTTTTAACTTAGGACTCCAATTGGTAATTTCTTTCCAACTCTCTTCCTTTTTAGATTTTCTTTTCCTTTCTTAGGATTAGGCTTTGAATTTGATTGAGGGCTACGAGTGTTTCATGCCCAAGTGGGCCCGTGACAACACTCAACGTCTCTTGACTGAAGGAGGATTGGTTGAGGGGTTGACTATCCATCGCAGGACTAGACACCGCTCGAAATCCCCTGAGTTAACTGAAGTTATGGCTGAAGACCAACCTCCTCTACTTCCACCCAGGGTGGAGGATACCCAAGATGAAAATGAGGTGCAACAAGCACCCCCGCCTCGTACTTTACGAGATTATCTACAATCGGCGGGAGTGAGTATGCCCTCATGCATGATTTTTCCTGAAAACACAGGACAAATGGACATCAAGCCAGGAGTTATCCAACTCCTTCCCAAATTCCATGGACTTGAATCAGAAAGTCCATATTTACATTTGAAAGAGTTCGATGAGATTATGGCTATATTATGTTTTCCTAATGTATCTGAGGATACAGTCAGGTTGAAACTTTTTCCTTTTTCCTTAAAAGAAAAAGCTAAGACGTGGTTACATTCACTGCGTCCTAAATCCATTGGCACATGGAACGACATGCAGAGGGAATTCATAAAAAAATTCTTCCCACATCATAAAACGATTACCCTCAGAAAAGCAATCATGAACTTTGCCCAAAAGGAAGATGAAACTTCTTCCAAAGTTGGGAAAGGTTCAAAGATTTGGTCAGTTCATGCCCACAACACGGATTTAAAACGTGGCGCATTACAAATTTTTTCTATGATGGACTGACATCTTTCATGCGCCAAATGGTCGAGACAATGTGTAATGGAGAGTTCATTAATAAAGATGTTGACGAGGTATGGGATTACCTCGATAGTCTCGCTGAAAAAACACAATCATGGGACAATTACCCAATGGCGAACACCACGTCTAGGCCGACTCAATTAAAGGAGAAAGGTGGATTATATCTCTTGAAAGAAGAGGATGATATCAAGTGTAAAGTGACTACGCTCATAAAGAAAGTTGAGGCCATGGAAGGAAAGAAGGATAAGGTCAATGAAATTGTTTGCGGCATCTGTGATTGCAACATTCATACAACTGAAAACTGTCCTACAATACCTGCCTTTCGAGGAGTGTTGCATGAACAAGCCAATGCCGTAAACAACTATCAAAGACCTTTTACTGGACCTAACTCCAATACATACAATCCTGGCTGGAAAAATCATCCAAACTTTAGTTGGAGGAACGGACAAATGGCTACTCCTCCAGGTTTCTTCAATCAAAATCCAAATCAAGTGAAACCTCAAGAGGAACCGGTTCAAAATTCCATGCAAGAGCTGGCTCAGGCAATGCGGGGAATTACAGATTTTATGCAAAAGATAGATTCTCATATGACGGTTATAGAAAAGGGGATGCTTCCTGCACAACCTCTCCCCAATCCTAAACCGCAGTACGAGATTAATGATCCCAGCTCTTCAAATCAGATGGGGCACGCTAAATCCATCACCACTCTTAGGAGTGGAAAGATCATTGATAAAACCTTCCGGTTAGGCCCAAAAAGCCTCAAGAACCAGAAGAGGACAACAATGATGGATCCAGTGATGCCCCACAAAAATTAGAACCGGAACTTCTAGAGAAGCCAGTTGCTCCATTCCCCCAACGGTTGGTTTCACCAAAACCTCTCTCTAACTCTCAGGATATCCTAGAGGTGTTGAAACAAGTGAAAGTCAACATTCCTCTACTTGATGTCGTGAAACAGATACCTTCATATGCCAAATTCCTGAAAGACTTATGCACGACCAAAAGACGAAAAATTATTCAAAAGAAAATCTTCTTGACTGAGAAAGTGAGTGCCATCCTGAAGCAAGACGTGCCGCAGAAATTCAAGGATCCCGGTAGCCCAACCATATCATGTGTAATCGGGAACCATCGAATTGATCACGCACTTCTTGACTTAGGAGCGAGCGTCAATTTGATTCCCTACTCGGTATACAAACAGTTAGGTTTGGGTGAATTAAAACCCACCCTAACCACACTACAACTTGCTGATCGCTCTGTTCGTGTACCAAGAGGGATAATTGAGGATGTGTTAGTCCAGGTCGATAGATTTTACTATCCTGTAGATTTTATCATCCTGGATACCGAACCCATCAATAACATGAGCACTCAGATTCCCGTCATTCTTGGTCGCCCATTCCTTGCCACGTCAAATGTAATCATCAATTGCAGGAATGGTGTCATGATTATGTCTTTTGGAAATTTGACATTGGAGTCAAACATTTTTTTTAATAACAGCAGCAACTCAGAGGATGATGACGATTTCCACGACATTAACATGATTGACTCTTTCGTGGAAGATACGACACCGCTGACCTTATCCTCCGACCATCTGGAGACGTGTCTGGCCCACTCCCATGATTTTGATGATGACATGATTAGGGAGACGTGTGCCTTGCTTGATACTGCACCGGTACTTGAAGTTAACCGGTGGAGGCCACAATTTGAAGAATTGCCACAAACCGATGTAGTGCCTCCACCGTCTAACCTCAAAGCCACCGAAGCTTGACCTAAAACCTTTGCCCTCTGATCTGAAATATGCCTATTTAGGTCAAGATGAGATATACCCGGTGGTGATCTCTGCCTATCTGGAGAAAGAACAGGAGAGTATGCTTATGTCTACTCTCATTAAGCATAAAGGAGCCCTGGGATGGACGATAGCGGACCTCAAGGGAATCGATCCCTCGATTTGTACTCACCGCATATATCTTAAGGATAATGCAAAAACCGCTCGGCAACCACAACGTAGACTAAATCCAAACATAAAGGAAGTGGTTAAGGCCGAGGTTCTTAAACTATTGGACGTGGGTATCATATACCCTATATCTAATAGTCAATGGGTGAGTCCAAATCAAGTGGTCCCTAAGAAGTCCAGAATCACCATCGTAGCCAATGCCAATAATGAACTCGTGCCAACTAGAGTCACTACTGGTTGGAGAATGTGCATTGACTACAGGAAGTTGAATACCGTCACAAGGAAAGACCACTTTCCTTTACCATTCATTGATCAGATCCTGGAAAGGTTAGCTAGTCATTCCTATTACAGTTTCCTTGACGGGTATTCGGGCTACAACCAGATAGAGATAGCCCCTGAAGACCAGGAAAAGACCACATTTACATGTCCCTACGACACCTTTGCCTATCGAAGGATGCCATTCAGACTATGTAATGCCCCTGCCACCTTTCAGCGATGTATGCTTAATATCTTTTCTGATATGGTGGGGCAATATCTAGAGGTCTTCATGGATGATTTCTCTGTTTACGGTCCATCTTTCAGCAAGTGCTTGGAAAGTATTAAATGTGTGCTGAAAAGATGTGAGGAAAAGAACTTGGTACTTACTTGGGAGAAGTGTCATTTCATGGTTCAGAAGGGAATTGTCCTTGGGCATATCATCTCGTCCAAGGGAATCGAGGTAGATAAGGCAAAGATCGATCTTATCTCTAACCTACCTCCACCCAAGAACATCAGAGACGTGGGATCCTTCTTAGGACACGCAGGATTTTACAGGCGATTCATAAAGGACTTTAGTCTCCTCTCTCGTCCTTTATGTACTCTTCTTCAAAAGGATGCTCCGTACGAGTGGATTGAGAAATGTCAGGAAGCTTTCACCAAGCTTAAGGGCACGTTAACCACTGCACCTATCATGTAGCCACCCGACTAGAGCCTTCCTTTTGAGCTTATGTGCGACGCTTCTGATTATGCTCTTGGGGCGGTCCTAGGCCAGAGAAAAGATAAGAGGCCCTACGTCATTCATTACGCAAGTAGAACTTTAAATTCTGCCCAGGTGAACTACTCGACTACGGAAAAGGAACTCTTAGCCGTAGTGTTCGCCTTGGACAAATTTAGGTCCTACCTGATCGGATCCAAGATCATTATCTATACAGATCATGCGGCACTGAAGTATCTTCTTTCTAAGAATGATTCTAAGCCCCGCTTGATACGATGGATTCTTCTACTCCAAGAATTTGATTTGGAAATTAAAGATAAAAAGGGAGTAGAAAACGTTGTGGCCGATCACCTTTCTCGCCTTAATACCTCTGATCCCCTTGAGACGACCCATATCAACGACATGTTCCCTGATGAACAACTGTTCCGAGTCTCCCATTCACCTTGGTTCACTGATATTGCTAATTATCTTGCTACAGGTGCCATACCGACACAATGGACTGCGCAGGATAAGAAGAAATTCTTCACCGAGGTGTGTAGTTTTTTCTGGGATGATCCTTATTTATTTAAATATTGCCCAGACCAAATTCTAAGGAGATGTGTACCAGATGATGAGCATCAGAGCGTCATCTCCTTCTGTCACTCACAGGCCTGTGGTGGTCACTTTTCTGCTAAAAAGACCACGACCAAGATTCTGCAGTGTGGCTTTTACTGGCCCACTATGTTTAAGGACACTTATGAGTTTTGCAAAGCTTGTGAGCATTGTTAGAAATTAGGAGCATTATCCCATCGAAATATGATGCCTTTGAATCCCATCCTTATCATTGAAGCATTTGATTGCTGGGGCATCGATTTCATGGGACCATTCCCCCAATCGTTTGGAAATCTGTACATTTTGCTCGCCGTGGATTATGTCACTAAATGGGTTGAAGCGATTCCGTGTCGAACTAATGACCATCGCACGGTCATTAAATTCCTAAAAGAAAACATCCTTTCTCGATTCGGAATGCCTCGAGCCATCATTAGTGATGGGGGCTCACACTTTTGTAATAGACCATTCGAGAGCTTAATGAAGAAATATGGTATCTCTCATAAGGTGAGCACCTCGTACCACCCACAGACAAGTGGGCAAGCTGAGATTTCTAATAGGAAAATTAAACACATTTTGGAGAAAACAGTTAACCCTGATCGTAAGGATTGGTCAATCCGATTGATCGATGCCTTATGGGCATACCGTACTGCCTTTAAAACCCCTATTGGAATGTCTCCCTTTAGACTTGTCTATGGGAAAGCTTGTCACTTGCCTGTGGAGCTGGAACATAAAGCGTACTGGGCGATCAAAAATCTTAATTTTAATCTTGACAACGCTGGCTCGCTGCGCAAACTTCAATTGAATGAACTTGAGAAAATTCGGAATGATGCATATGATAATTCGAGAATTTACAAGGACAAGATGAAAGCATTTCATGACCAACACATTGTGCGAAAATCATTCACGCCTAGTCAGAAGGTCCTTTTGTACAATTCTCAATTACATCTCTTTCCGGGTAAGCTTCGATCTCGTTGGACCGGCCCTTACATTGTTGTTACTGTTTTTCCTTATGGGGCCGTTGAAATTAGAGATCCCAACAATGGCAAGGAGTTTAAAGTCAATGGACATCGATTGAAACCATTTATCGAGAAATTTGATTCAGAGGACATGTCCATACATCTGACTGATCCTGTTTACCAGGATTGATTTCCTAGTCTGATGGAGGTATAGGTAGGTTTATCGCTTTCAAAGGACTAGGGTAGTTGCTTTATTTGTCTGGCTGAAGACGGTAAACTTAGCGCTCCTGGGAGGCAACCCAGTTCTTTATTTCATTTCGTTAGTTAGTTCAATGTTTGTGGGTAACATTACTACAAACCCTCACGAGACTCAAACTCGTCCACTAGGGGCAACCTAGGGGTTTAAAGGCTTGTTGCATATGCTAAATGCAATCGAGAGTACCTGCGAAAGTGGTGTAGGTAGGATTTCATTTGTGCTATTTTTATTTTTATTTTTATTTTTGTTGGTTTCTCTCTTGTGCTGACCCGCTCTTACGTAGATATCTTTGGAAAACCTCTTGATTCTTTCGTCCAGGTACTATCTTTCCATCACTTCTCTTATAATTCCGTTGTCCCATGTGCATTGCATGTTTATTTCTTTTACATTGAGGACAATGTAGACTTTTGGTTGGGGGTGGGAGATTAGGTCTCCTAATCAGTGTTTTCTTGTTTTCTTGGTCTTGAGCAAAAGTTGTGAAAATTTTTAAATTTTTTTAGAATTTCGTATGAATTCGAAGAGATTTTGACGGCCATCTTGGATTTAGAATTACAAGATAAGTGATGTTGGAATTGATGACTCTGGGATTCAACTATTTGTTAGATTTCACAGTTAAGTTAGAACTATTAATCCATGATTAGAAGTTTTAAACATTGATTGAATCATAATTTTACATATCACATCTCGCTTATACATTAAGGTTTCATTCGATATTGAAGGATTAATTTGGTGATCACTAAGCTTGAAAGGAACCAACCTGAGAAATTGAAAAGATTGGGCTAATGGTTTTCACCATAGGTTTGCTCCCTACAGGTGAAGGGTTGATTCCCCAAGGTTGACATTCATAAACTTTTTTTGGCGACCGGTCTTTATCATAGGTTTGCTTCCTATAGGTGTAGATTCGATTCTCCTCCTTGGCTGTACTTTTAAACAAGTTGACATAGTGTGAAAATCATTAAAAGCTGGAAGAATGAATCAAGCTTTGGTTTAGGTGTTGGTTATCATGAATCCTCTTGTGGTTACCAATGATATCCTGAAATAGAGAAGTGAGTTTTAATAATGTTAAGCCGAGATTACACGATACACCCATGGAACTCAATATTTAGAATCGTTCTAATTAATGGATTAATATTTGAGCTTGATTATGAAGTTTACCGTGAGCTTGATTTCAAGAGAAAGTAATGTCAACATTCATGAATCTTAGAATTCGAGTATCTGAATTGTTTCTCATAAATCTCTTGAGTTTGTAGAAATTATCCTGTAATTCTCAATTTATTTTTCGCATACCTTGCTCGGGACTAGCAAGATGCTGGTTGGGGGTTGTGTTGAGGGTCGAATATTGCATATCAGACCCCAATTGTTGCCAGGATTTACAAACATAGTACTGTTTAACGGCCTGATTTAATCATGTTTGTGATGTAAGGCATATTCACGAGCCTGGACTGGGAAAGGGTACTAAAAGCATGGATTTAAAGATCTGAAGGCACCAAGGCAAGCGACGGACCCTAGGAGACTAAGATCGACAGATTTGCACGCCAAGGATCCAAGAAAACCCGAGAAATTGAAGCTCAAGTGGCCCGAAAAGTGTCCAGAATGCAAAATCATAGGGTTCCCACCATCTGATCAGTTCGAAACTCCATACGTGGCCTGAGGACCATAAATTAACCGTACACGTCGAATTTCATCTGTTCAGTGCCTCTAGAAGTGGCACAACTGTCAGATCAGCCCATAAACAGTTGATTCTGGGCCCACTTGAGATCTGGATATGCTTCAAGTTTTTCTCAACCCCTTATATGAGGTGAAAAAGCTGATGGACGGAGCGGATTTCTCATTAACATCTCTGTGGGGCCCCACCTGTGATGAATGTGCATAACATCACGTGCACCAGCCGTGCACCTGTGCACTCAAAGTCGGTCAGCAGGCGCTGACCAACTCAAACTCAAATTCTTCAAATTACGCAACAGCGTAACGCTGTCCGCCTGTCGGTTTGCTTAGTGGGCCCCACTCATCATGTGATTAGAAGATTCAGGCCGTCCATTAAGATTTCAAAGGCTGTATTGCCAACGCCTAGGTGACAGAATTCTAGGAGATGGCATATATCAGATTTCAATCGTCAAAACGGAAGATGGACGGCAGTGAGAAAATTCGGTGGGCCACACCGAAATCAGCCCAAAACTGACCGTTCCCAACCTGTTTTTCGAGGGGAGATTAATGGACGGCGTAGATTTCTCCTCCGACACCGATCATGGGCCCACTGCACTTCACAGCGCAAGAAATTCGCAGGCCTGCGTCCGAGAAAATCGGCCGCTGTTGGGCCGTTGTGCGATCATGCTCGTGGTCGGATAGGTGATCCGGACCGTTCAGAAGAGACACAGGGAGGCCAATACCCTAGCTAAGCTTTCAGAATTGATAGGTAGGTCGATATCATGCCGAAAATACGCTCCAAACACAAGTCGTTTTGCGCTTTTTCTGCGCATACGAACTCAGCTGCGTAAACTGAATAGAAACCAACTCCGACTCCAAGACGGACGGCAGCACACCTCTCCAGGGCCTGCTTACCTATAAGAAAAGGAAGGAAAGAAAGACAAGGGAGGAGGAGACGTGAAGGAAGGGAGAGAGAAAGGGAATCAGAGAAGACAGGGAGCGGGGAGGCTTTGCTGCTGCACAGTGGCACGTGAGCTGAGCTTGGGGCTGGGAGCTTTTGGAGATTCTTTTTGAAGAGGTGAAGCTGGGACGTGGGGCTTGAGGTTAGACAGGGGCTTAAAGTAGGGTTTGTTTCTGTTTTTTTTTTTTTTTTTATTTCATTTGTTTTGGATCCAGCCCATTCATGTTGGGCTGAACCTCTTAGCTAGGGCTAAGAGGTGAAGCTTGTGTGGCGTAATGGGGTTGATCATACGGCTTGGATACATGTGAGGAACTGACGTTGAATTTAGTTGATTAAATGGAATGCTTTCAAGTTTTTAATGATTTATTGTGACTTGAATTATAATATCTTTGCAAGGGCTTTGAGTATGTCCATTCCCTTATTGTGTTTATGACGTCAGGAAGCCCTGTTGTTCACCATCGTCTCATGGGCATGGTCGGATGACGGTACCCTTCCTAACTTTCATGCACTATTGATTGGTTGGTAATTAATCCTGTTGTTTGCTTTGTCTTCTAGGCATGGTTAGATGATGGAATCCATTCTAATTCATATACCATTCATCTCGTAAAGCCTAAATCAAGTAAGTTTAGTTTGATTTCCATGATTCCTGATGCAAGCATAAGATCTCCCTAATCTCTACAAGTGGATCCTCTGAATCCCTAGTTTTCCTTTCTCTGAATTCCTTAAGTTTTACATTAGTCTCTCACCATTATTCATCAATTTACAGTTGATTTTGATTGCATCTTAGGCTAGTTCTATTTCTACCTAGTTTCAGATAACGTACAGGTATCAGTCCCTGTGGATTTGACCTCGGTCTTACCGAGTTTATTACTACATCACAACCCTATACTTGGGGAGTGAACACTTTACCTGTTATTTAAATTCCTTCGAGTAATCCGTAGCAGCTATAATCAAAGTCTACGCTCTTATGTTTGATTATATTCGAGTATCAAGTAAAGTTCTCCATCCAGAGAGGTATTCTCAGTTGTTTTCTATGGCTGACCATAAGAATTCCCTTTTTTGTTTTGTTTGTACTGAAGAGAAAAAGTCATTTCGCACAAAAAGTAAAATTGTAACTCATCGTTAGAAGGCGAACCCCACCATTTAACTATCACATGATCATCTTAAGCAATACTATGCAAGTGGCTGAATAGATGACCGATCTTATTAGAACTCGGTCATATACGGTCAATTTCTAACATATCTTCTTATCTTTGCACTTGGGGTCGCAGTTGTTCAGTTTAAATTGAGCCGCACATTCAATTCTGGCATGGTCGCACTAATCATGTAACCAAATTTGAAATCAAACTAGAACACAACACCATCTGTCTTATGTCAGTTATTTGGCGACAATGAAAGTCCTTGATCCAACACGAAAGGTAGAACCTTCAAGGCAGTAGATAAAGATGAGAATATATATATATATATATATATATATATATATATATATATATATATATATATATATATATATATATATATATATATTCTGGTAGATCCTTATGTTTAAGCACATGCATTCCGAGAGTATAGACGGTGTTTACTAATTCAAATCACACCATCTAAATCATTTGACAATATTTGGATAGATCAGAAAGAAAGAATCCAATCCCAATTGTTGATTTAGTGGGGCTCATGCCCCATTCTCAGTGGAAAAGGCTAAATAGCGTCCAAAGGTCTAAAATAATAATAGCTTCACATGTTGAGGTCATCACCTTTATGATGTTATAACTGAGGGCTATTTTAATTAATAACATTTGAAAAATCTAATGAATAGCATGGATATACAACAAATACATCAATGTGGGCCCCATGGTCAAGGAAACACCCACTAACATGCTACTCGACCTAATCCGCTCTCGGAACAACAACTCTCCCCCCACGTGATTTAATTAGACTGAAGGCCGTGTAAGAGATGGCAGAGCATGCAAAGCATGTCTGCAAGTTATTCGGATCAATTATATATCTGGCAGTAATCTATTGTCCAATCAAGTCCCATGGTATGGTAAGGGGGAGCTCAATCAAACGTGATTCTTTGTTGCCCACTATAATATGTGTTATCTTTACATCATTCTATTTTGTCAACTCATTTGAGGGCATGAGGCAAACAACGAGATGTACCTCACGTTAACTTGCATAAAATTCTTACTATTCCCTTCCCTGTGGTATGGTCTACTTAAGCTTTGATTATGCCTTATTGTTTAGCTCATGCAATTAAACAGTTGACAACATTTGAACATGCTTTGTGCAACTTCATCTCTAAGAGTCGCATCGTGGCCCACTAACATGGTTGAGGGTGTGACCTTGATGATAGGGCCAACATTAATGTATGTTTGCACAGCCCATTTATTTTGCCAGCTTATTTTAGGGCATGGCCCCAAAAACTGCAGGAACAAATTTCAAGTGGACCATTTGACAGATAACAATTATTATTAACTATTAAAAGCCACAAAAGTTTTGGAACAAGCTCACATTTGTTTTTATTCTTTTCATTGGTAACCTTATCAGTTGGATGATGGTGAACAAACATTACAGTAGACCTTTTAGGGCATTGATACCATTGTTCCTGTGGTGTGGTGCACCTGAAATTTGTATCTTCCACATTTTTGGGACCACTCCCTAAAATAATATGGCAAAACATGCGGACGGCGTGGATATACAATCTATGCATCCAGGTGGGGCCCTACGGTCAGAGTCACCCCCCACATTGCTGGTTTTAGGTGCAGAGATGGCAGCACATGATGGGGCCATGCACTGTTGTTAGAAATGAGGCCACTCAAAAGTATACTTGAAAGTTGTTAGAGGGAATGTTTGAAAGTTTGTTAGGTCGACTAATTACCAAGTCCAGTGAGGCCCTGACGTGGAGAGATTTGACTGGTCGAGCCCTGCATGGCACACACGCAATTCAAATCTAAAAATATCCTTCGGGGTCATTTTCTACTGGTCAATTTCTCGTGTTTCCGATATTTTGAGGGTAGCGTTAAATCAACTCCAAGAAAAGACAGAAAAACAGGTAACGGTCGACATTTGAAATGAGCATTTAATCTGGACGGTTGGGGTATAGCTTATTGGTGCGATTGAACGATGGAGATGGGTCCAGAGGGAGGCCCACCAGAGAAACGTTGGGATTATTTGAATATAGTGACCCGAGGATTCGTACAGCATACTCGGGTTTTCATTATTGAAAGAGTCCACGTGTACGACTAACCGTTTCGTGTGGACCCGGCCGTAAGTTTCTTTCGAAATTTTGAAACGATAAGGCCCCGGACAGACGTTGTAATCTCTCTCACGACAGTCCATCTATGGCAGGGCCGAGCAGACCAACGGTCTGTATTAATCAACAATGGCCCCACCAATCAGAACCGAACACCTTGATTAGATCGAGTATCAGTCCAGATTCCTGGTTATGCCAAAGTAAAATGACGGAAACACCCCTGAAAATAATTAATAAAAATAATCACCGAATTAAAAAATAATTTCAAGGGCAGAGATTTTAATCCGCTTGATTTCAACGGTAATGATTCTGAATTTCTACCTAAGTTTCATTTCCCCTTTATATTTTCAAATATACAAAAGCCATGAAAAAGAGACGCTAACACCGGCACCGAAAAGGCCGTAACGGCCGATACGTTGCTACAGCGCCGGGAGCGATTCCGTCCGCCACGAAACTTCCGAGAAATCGGACTGCCCGTAATCGACATCGGAATAATCAAAAAGCCCCTCGAAAACGAACGGCTCCTCTTCGTTCTCCTTCACCTCACGAATCCCGAATTCCAACGCATCGTAACTCGGGATCTCATCGTCAAACCCCCATATCTGACCGAATCCAAAGGTCTCAGACGGGCCACGTAGGATATCCTCTTCGGTTTCCGCGCCGGAGGAGGCGGTGGGCGGGAGGCCGAGTTCGTCGTCCGAGGCTTCTAGAAGGTAACCAAGATCTGGTTGAGACTCGCCGGAATCCGAGGCGGACGCCGGTGGCGGGGGGAAGGAGGAAGTTATCTCTTCCTCGAAGCTCTTCATTACGGTGACGAGGTCTTCATTCCGGTCGCCGGCGGTGTCCGCGTCATCGAGGATCTCAAGGAGATCGGCATGGAAGCGCTTCGCCTCAGGGAACTCGGGTGACTCGGTGTGGAATTCGAGCAAGTCGTCCGAGTCGACTCGGACGCGCTTGCGGTTGCGGGACTCGGTTTCTGCCATGTGTGTGAGTGGAGAGAGAGAGAGAGAGAGAGAGAGAGAGAGAGAGAGGCAATAGATGGGAACAGAGAGAGAAAGAGAGGCAAAAGATGGGACTTCGGTGTATACGCGAAGAGAATGAGAGAGGTATGGGAGTGTCGGTGTATACGAGGAGAGAAGGGAAGGGAGGGTTTTATAATAAGGGGAGAGGAAATTTTTAAGAAGGGGTTGCAGGCGCGTGTAGATCGGACGGGACTTGCTTTTGCTTTCGTCCTCCGGAATTAACTCCTTTGAATTCTAGGTTTGGAGTCCGGGCCCACCGGCCACGTCATTCACGACTCGGCTTGTCTTGTCGTTGGTACGATCTTACGGATCTCGGCTCGGCTTCGATGGAAGTTGGAATGACTTCTTGGCTGGGCATCTTTTTGATAGGGAAGGGTCTCCTCATGTACACTTATCTAAACACGCATCGCACGTGTCTACTAGTATTTATATAAAAGCAATCTGTACCGTTAATATTAGGCTTGACAATAAAGATACCATTAAAAAAAAGGAGAATGAAGAGGAGCCGTTCGTTTTCAGGGGGAAAACCATGTTGATTTCAAAAACTCATAGTTATGCTTAATTAGTTAATTCCCTTGATTTTCTCATCCGGTGGAATGACTTTACGAACGGATCGGATTAACCAAAAAGCACAAGGTTACCACGTGCGGTGCGTGCGTATCTGCCCGTGGGAAGGGTCCGTGTTTAAATTTAAAATCTCGAGTGTTTGGCTGGGGCTAGATGACTCATATGCCCTTAATGTTGGTTGTTGGCCGTTTAACTTACCGTTTAATGCCACCAGCTCATAGATTGGCTCCGATGGAGTTATCTGGACCGTATGATCAATCGCTTGGAATTGGATGGTCAGAGAAAAAATTATCAACGGTCCACACTCAACGCGAAACAAAACGTGAGAGGGTTACTCTCTAGAAGACGCGGCACATGTCAACCATTTTTGAATGGGGAAGGAGAATGGTTCCACTCCGAAGGAACGATGACATAAAAGCCTTTTACACGCTACATCTTCTTCTCTCTTTCCCACGTGTCACATGTGCAGCATCTGAGGCGCGTAAGATGTAGGCTCCACCGTTAGATCATGTGGTACGAATGTTAAGTTCATTCCACACATCAGATGGTCACAGCAATTCCTTGGGTCAGATTTCCGTCGGACGTCATGATTTCAATAGTGTGGCTAGCTGAGTGATTGGTCCGGCATAATTTTCATGTTATAGTATCATCTTTGTGGGCCCCACTTTATACACGGCCTGGATTTCCTAACAGTATGGCAAATTGGTGGGAAAAAGAAAAAGGTTGTGCACTGCGGTTTGCATGTGACCGCTCCTGTACCACTAAATAATCATTTTTTTCGGTGCGAGTACATGGCATGAATGTTGCCGTGGTTGCGTAAGAGGGTGGAATCTCGCTAATCTCAATCGTCTAGCCGTACACGTGGCGGCTTTCTAGAGCAATCGGAACAGTTTAATCTCATGATCCAGCAGAAGGATAAAAAATATAGTCGTTGCCCTATTTGGTGGTCAAACTGACAGTCTTAAAATAGATAGATTATAAAACATTCAACGACGAAGAAAGAAAAAAGGTGGCCTACCATTCATAAGGAAACTCAACTGATCGGACGGTTAGGATTCTCAAACGAGTTTGACTTTTAGGCTAAGACAATGTCCATGAAGTTGCCACCGGTTCAGCACTTCCGTGTGCCAAGATGCGTGCCGCGTGTACGGTAGACACGCTGGATATGAAATGCCGTCCACAAGGGACGCGGATTTCCTGCGAAAGCCTTTCGCAGGAAGTTCCTGCGCAAGAATGCTGTGTGGGGCCCACCATCATGTTTTTGGGAAATGTACTCCGTTCATCCGTTTGGTGACCTCATTTTAGGACAAGCTACAAAAAACGAGGTGGATCCAAGACTCAAGTGGGCCACACGAGAGGAAACAGTAGGGATTCAGTTAGAACCGTTGAAACATTCTTATGACCATAAAAGCTTTGTTTCAGGCTAAATTTTTTGTATTTTCACTTCATCCTTGTGTTAATAACCTTATAAACGGTTTGGATGGCATATAAACATCAAGGTGGAGCCCAGGAAGCTTTCAACGGTAGGTATTTCTTTCCCTCTCGTGTGGCCCACTTTAGTTTTGGATCCACTTCGTTTTTGGTCAATTTTCCTAAAATGAGGTCACCAAACGGATGAACGGAGTACATTTCCCAAAAACATGATGGTGGGCCCCACACAGCATTCTTGCGCAGGAACTTCCTGCGAAAGGCTTTCGCAGGAAATCCGCGTCCGTCCACAAGGCTCGTGCTCATGTGTGCCCAACCATTGCAAGCCACGCGTGGGTGTTCTCTTCTATCTTCAAGAACCACAGTAGAGGGGGCGTGGTTTCGGATCCACGGAGGTCGGTGGATCGCTGACTGTGGGCCCACTGTGATGTTATTTGCCTTACATCCACACACACTGTCCATTCTTTCAGTGCATGATCCACGAAATGAAGCAGATCCAAATCTTATGTGGACCACACCACAGGAAACAGTCTTTATTGAATCCGCACCCTTAAAAACTTAATGGGGCTACCGGAATGTTTATTTGCCATCCAACTTATTGATAAGGTCACAGAGACCAGGATAAAGAGACCACACAAATATCAGCTTGATCCAAAACTTTTGTGGCTCGCCGGAAGTTTTTAACCATCGATTACCACTGTTTCCTGTACTATGGACCACCTGAAATTTAGATTTCCTACATTTTTGGATCATGCCCTAAAATTAGTGTTCAAAACTTCTGGACAGCCTAGAGACGAGGCATATACATCAAGGAGGGGCCCAGGGACAACACCCACCGTGGTGGATCCCAAGTGACATAGGGCGTTGCAGCTATGAACATTTGCTAATATGGTTGGAGAAAAAGAAGTCCAACCGAAAGTGAAAGTAATTTCTTAGATTTAGGCCAATCTCGTGATGGTGAAATTATTGTTTGAAATATAAACGGTAAATTAGTCTAACTTTTTTTATTGGGGTACAGTGATGGAATACACAACCTATCAATCTTTATTGTAATAGGCTATCCGAAGTCAACTGACCAACAAATTGGGTCGGGTTCTTCCGCTTAGCGAGAAAACACACATTTTTAGTTTAGAATTTTTTATTTTTTTTTAATACTATTCCAGCAAATGCCCGCTGCATTCACGATCAACCTACTTGCACTTCAGGTTCTTTCAAGTCCAACTTAGAAGTAGTGTAATTGTTGTTCAGTGCAAGATTCATAATACGAATGATATGGAAATTACAATTTCTGTAATTCTACACTATCAGGCTCTAAATTGCAGTTCTATTTGTACATCCAAACGTATCTTTTAACATCATCATCATGAGTAATGAGAAGATGAAGAGAGTGACTCACCATAACAGGATATCGTATGTGCTAATGTGTCATGTTTTTGCAAGATCCTGTCTGTTCATTAGCTTAACCCCACTGAGTATGTTGGATTGCCCTAAAATAGGACGTAACAGGTCACCAAGTGGGTCCCAAGAATATGAAAATTTTAGGAACTTAAAAAGGAAAAAGAAAAAAAAGAAAAGACCAACAGTCCACATCTGACCTGCATGTGCATTCTACATGAGACCAACATGATTTTCAGGCCATGTCACCCTGTAGACCCACCTGGTCAATTGCTTGGATCTGACAATCACATGGCACGATAGCGTTGGTGAGATTGAGATTGTAGCCTTTGTAGGACCCATTGATAGCCTGAAGTACGGGTGTCGGGCGCTGAAGAAGAAGAGGAAACTGGAAAGGAAGGAGATTGGTGTTGAGACTCAAATATTGCATAATTTTTCCCATTTACATCTTGGTTTTATGAACATGAATCAACTTAATGTAATATTTTACTCATGTATGTATTCCAAGGTGAATTTAAGAGCTTAAATTGAAAAATGGTGTTAAAAAGCATGGATTTGATGCTCAAGAATCACCAAGGCAATGAATGAATCTTAGGAGACTAATATTGAAGAATTCACATGCCAAAGATTCAAGAAAACCAAATGAGGAATGAAAAGAATCGAAGATTTGAAGCGAAGAATCTTGAAATCATCCTGAAAAGTGTATTCATAACTGAACAAGATTTCATCAAAGAATTTAAGGAAACGAGGGAGATCAATATATTAGTTATAAAGGAAAAGGAAGTAGAACCTATGACATCCCAAATAAATTGAAACCTATATTACATGAATCTGAGGGGATTATGCCCGACGAATTGCCCTCCATAGGGGATATTACTCTTGCTCAAGCGAAATTCGCCTTCAACAACATGTATAATCGATCCACCAATAAGTCCTCAGTCAAAGATATGTATAGTCATGTGTTCCTAAACATACATTTAACCTAATTCCTTTGCCCAAGTTACCGGGTATGAGTATTGTTGTAGAAAATATGGCAGACTGAATCATGAGAGTGCATACCAGTGTTTATAAGAAATTACAGGAGCCTAACGTCAAGTACAAAGAAGATACTAATAAACATTTATAACAAAAGGTGTTTAAAGCAATGTGCTAGTTCACTTGTGCAATGAGAGGTTTTCGATTGTGACGTATAAGAAACTAGAGAATAAGAAGGTGAGTCATATTTTGATCCTTAGGAAGAACAATAATAATGCCTATATTGTCGATATTTCCAAGGGTATAGAGATCTCACAGACTTCTAATATGACAAACTAGTATGGATATCATGAGTCGAGTCTGTTGAATAACTCGAGGATGAGTTCTTTCTAAGTGGAGGGGGCTAATGTAGGACGTGGCATAGATACATTTGTAGCATAGCTGGACCAAAAGAAGATCAAATGGAAGTGTTAGTAGTTCATCATATCCGAGTCAGTCCTATATAGGGTATGGCGTAATTGGGCCCCAAGCGTGTCAAGTTCAAAGAAATTCAATCCAGATATGGAGAAATTGTCATTTAAAGTGTGAATCATAAATCAACCATAACTTTTGATCCCAATATTGTTATGAGACGCATGATCTATCAATCTTTATGGTAACAGGCCTTATGGGGTCAACCAACCGACAAAAAGTGAGTCGTGTCCATCTGTTTCACGAGAAAATGCATACTTCTAGTTTAAAAATGGAATTTTATGAAAATTTTACTATTTTTAATAATTCTGATTTTTATTTTTATTTTTTCATATTTTCTTATTTTCAAAGTTTTAGATTTCCATATTTTTTAGAAATTATTTGTAATTTTACTAGGACTCCTCTAGTAAGGTTTATCTGAACTTTCTATTTTTAGCAAATTAGCCTTTAGATGAGTTTTACTATTTTAGGTAACTTCTTTTACTATTAGAATTTTGCTATTTTTAATAATTTCAAATCAAGGTTTTTTTTTTTTCTTTATTACTGTTGTAATTGAAGAATCATACACATTAGATATTATTCAATAAAAATATTCAAGTTTTATCTATTTTTTCTTATGGATTCAAGGCCCTAAATGCAAATGTAATTGGAGATGAGTAAAAGAATTTATAATTATTACAATTATAAAATTATCATCTTTATAAATTTATTTGGATAAAACAAACAATATAAGATTATTACAGTAAAACGCAGCTAAATTCATTAGACAAGCAATATACTTCTTACTCATTTCTTTACTTTATTGATGTAATTGATGAAATAAGTAAATCCTAAATTGATATAGATTGCTAGAAAGAAAATTTTAATTGATTATATCCAACTCCACAAATCAATTATCATTTTTACTGTTTTAGCATGATTATCGAATAATAGACATTCAAAATAGTGCTAAAGGATGGACGTTCCAGATCATCAAACCACCTCTACATGTATGGCCACATTGTCTTACATCATCTCAGGGCGACAATGGGTTTGGTTAGGCTGAGCTTTGGACGGGTAAGGTTTTGGTCATAACTATTGATGAATACAACTTAAATCCAATACAATTACAAAACAGGTTGAAAATATCAACTCTAATCTAACCCATCTATAAATGGGTCCATATCCACAATGGGTACTACAGCCATACGTATAACCATACCAATATCCATGTTGATTTTAAAGTGGACACTAATCCTGGCAATCATTGGAATATTGGTGTATTCATTTGAGTAATGGATATCTATTTATGATTTGAAATTTTTAAAAAATTGACCCATTTGATGTGCAACTTAGATTTAGCACACATATGCCAATCAAACCAACATGTCAAGATATTATGGATTTGGCCTCATGAAAAACATAGCTATGTGATTAAAATGTGAACAAGCATACTTGATATGCTCCATCCACCATGTACGCCACCCAGCCATATCATTTGCATAAGAACCCACTTTCTTTTTGGGATCCACCAAATATATCTTGGGCGTCCAATCATAAGCGGAATAGATTTTACCAACTAGACATCAAGGGCCTATTTGGCCAACTGCATTAGGTGGGATTAAGGTGAATGGAATTGTAAAAGTTACGATAAATGTATGCATAAGGTATTGTCACTGAATTGAGTTTATCCCATGTTTTTTAATAATATGTTTGGAATGTATGCATTAAAAAATAAATCTCAGGATTTACTTTCAAATTGCATTTGGATTGAACCTGGACGAAGCAAAAATCCATCATCCATGAGATTAGTAATCCTATCTCATACTTTCTAACACAAGGCTCATTTTCCAAAGCTTACAAAGTTAATTCTAATCCCATCTCGCACTCCTTCCAAATATGTCATTCTGAATTTCAAAGTGGGATTAGTAATGTAATCCTATTTAATACAACTTAATACCACTGTCCAAACAGGCCCTAAACATGATAATATGTGGTGAATTTGTGTGGTCGCATAATTTACCTTAGGGCCTGTTTGGCCAGTTGCATTAGGTGGGATTAAGGTGGATGGAATTGTAAAAGTTATAATAAATGCATGTGTAAGGTACTGTCCCTGGATTGGGTGTATCCCATGTTTTCTAATCCTATGTTTGGAATGTATGCATTAAAAAATAAATCCCAAGATTTACTTTTAAATTGCATTTGGATTGAACTTGGATGAAGCAAAAATTCATTATCCATGCGATTAGTAATCTCATCTCACACTTTCCAACACAAGGCTCATTTTCCAAAGCTTACAAAGTTAATTCTAATCCCATCTCACACTCCTTCCAAACATGTCATTCCGAATTTCAAAATGGGATTAGTAATGCAATCTCATTTAATACAACTTAATACCATTGTCCAAACAAGCCCTTAGTAATTTGTTTGACCCTACGGGCAGTGAATACTTGTGGTGTAGTATATAATCATGCATGCATGAACTACATAAATAAATTGAATCAAGTCGTATTTAGGTATGGGTCTAAATATATCCATATCTAACATAATTACCAATTGAGCTCAAAAATACCTAAACTCATACACACATACACACCAATTTAACTACACTCATACCTAACTAGAGTTAGACTCGATTTCATTGGGCTCATCTAACTCTTAGACACTCTTGGTCAAGGTTTTCTTGATTTTTGGTTGAGTCATGACTAAGCATAGTTTTTCTTGGACTCTTCAGGTCAATTTGAATTGTGGGTCATGTTAATAATGTATAGTAAAGGTGCAATGATTACAAATTGTATTACTTGTCTCTTGGAAATATTTTTTTCAACCAATAATTTTCATATTTAGTTAACCCTAGTATAATCATAATAATGACACATTTCATATTTACTCATAAAATAACGAGCTTTTGGATTCGAGATTTCCATTGCCACGCATTATAAATTTGATTATAGAACAATGTTCCGTTTTTCATGTTACAATTGCAATGATAATGTTTGGGAAGAATGGAAAAGCTTGGAATTAGATTAGAAGGAATTTCATCAATTTCACTCAATGTTAGCAAGTAGTCCCACCATGATGTGTGGGCTATATCCACACCGTCTACTAATATTTCGAGATTATTTTAGAGCATGGGCCAAAAAATCAGGTAAATCTAAAGCTCAAGTGGACCCTACCATAGAAAGCAACGGGGATTGAATACTTACCGTTGAAAACTTCTTTGGGGTAAGTTTTGGATCTACCTCATTTTTAGGCGCATGCCATAAAATAAGGTGACAAAACAAATGAACGGTTCAGATATAACACATTTGTGTTATTCTCAGGAATTTCAAATGATGGTGGGTATATCCATTCAATGTACCACCGTATTATCAACAAAGCGTGACATTTATCTTATGAGTTTCTTGATACCCATGACACATTTCATATTTACTCATAAAATAACGAGCTTTTGGATTCGAGATTTCCATTGCCACGCATTATAAATTTGATTATAGAACAATGTTCCGTTTTTCATGTTACAATTGCAATGATAATGTTTTTACAATGCATTAGTGATGTAATTCACAATCCAGAAGAGCCAAATGAACCTTTGTGATATCGGTGAAGTTAAACTTTTATGAGTTTTTGGACTGCCATGAAGTGAAATAAAATTCATCTAACTGATGTTATTTGGGCCATTGATTTCTTTTTTCTTTTTATTTATTTATTTTATTTATATGGTTGGAAAATGAAGCGTTTCCAATCAAACCATGGGTGGACCCACTCTATTTCTTGATCTCTCCCAAACAAGGAAATGACAAGTCTCTCGTCTTTGTCACTTGAAATGTCGTGTTCCTCCTGTCTAGACGGCCATCAGTTGATGTTTGAAATACCAGTTATTAGTTTCAAAAGGCTAATAAAATATTTTTATGGAAATTTTAGTTCTGATTAATGGGGCCCATAGCCTGAAATCTACACCAATTGTCTCGGGTCTAATAATGGATGGATCACACCCTAAAACTCGGCTAGATTGAAAGATCAAAAACCACCAAGATCAAGCTGTCTCTTTTCAGTTGAACGTACGTTGTTGTATATCCATGCCGTCCATCCATTTCTCCAGCCAATTTTAGGCTTGGTCCCCAAAAATCAAGCATATCCAAATCTCAGGTGAACCATACCACAGGAAACGGTGGTGATTGAGTGACTCACCATTAAAAATTTCAAAGGCGCATCATTAGGTTTTCATAATATTTACTTTCCATCCAACCTGTTGATAATGTCAAACATGCCTGGATGAAGTTAAAATACAAAGATCAGATTGATCCAAACTTTTGTGGCCCACAAAAACATTTTAATGATCATTCATCACTGTTTCTAATTGTGTGGTCCACTTGAGATCTGCAGCTTCTTAAAGTTTTAGATCACATATTAAAATAAAATTTAAAAATAAATGGGCATCATGAATATACAACAAATACATCAAGGTGGGCCCCACATGGTTAGAGTAACACCTACCCTGCTGTAACCGGGTGACAGATAATCCGCTCCCCCATCTACCGGGTGCTCCCTTAAATGGCTAAGAATGCTCACCTACCACCTTGTCACAAGAATTCGTAAGAATATTTTTAGAACTCATCTCCCGTGATGTGATATGAGCGCAAAATCTAAACCATCCATATCCATACGATGTAGAATCCTATGAAACCCCTAGGACTCAAATTACACCATTATTCAAAACTTCGGTGGGCCATGACAAATGGAAACAGTTTGGTCTCTTGATTTCTCTCTCTTTTGCCATGGATCGCCAAAGTTTAAAGGTAAAAGTTGGGCCCCGAACGTTTCTTGAGAGTGTTGTATCAGCATGAACTGTTCAGATTTTGAGCTCACATAATGGGAGATGAGTTCTGAAAAAGTTCACATGAAAAAATCGTGGGAACAGCTGCGCATTTCTCTCTATATATGTGCGTGCAAGGTAAGATAAATGTTATTTCCAACCTACCGCGGAAGCCCAAACTAATAAAGAAAAACCATCAAAGGAAGAAAGAAAGAATCAAAAGTAATTAGGAAGGGCAAGCCAACGATGAGGATGTGATTTTTCTTAAAGGTAAAGTTTTAGACACAACTAGCTGGGGACCGAAAACATAAAACTAACTGCATTTGAAGCCACCATGGTGTATTAATTCTAATCCATTCAAAAGAATTTACATATTCTAAAAATAGAATGGCCCCAAAATCTCACAAATATAATTTTTACACAAGAAACATGATAAAAAAAATAATAATAATAAAATAAATAAAAATGAAAAGCCATCTAACAAACTTTAAAATTCATGTGGTAACTCACATGATGGTTAAATTAATATGCATTTTGGGTCATCTCATATTTCATGAGGCAACATGATAGACCAGTTGGATACTGTACATACACCATGGTGGCCCACACTCAATTAATTGCAGTTAGAGGTACCTGTAGGTTAGACGTTAAAAATCTTAGCCGGTCTCTATCTTGACCCACCAGATAACCAGTTCCCATGCTTACACGTAACATACATGACGTGTAACCTGTGAAAATCCCACGATTTATCCAATACAAGGGGCTACTAGAAGGGCCTTCCCCACCTAATCTTTGTCCTTTTACTCTTAAACGTTCGTTACAAGTGCGGCTAAACATCCGTTTGGTAAGAAAATAGCTACATTTTTTTACATTATTCTTATTTTCTCTTTTCATCGTTGTTACAACCTATTTTTTTATTCCAAAATATTGTAAACGATGTGACAGGCACCAGAATTATCGCGCCTCATTGTCATCACGGGACACGACGGGGCCGGTTCATTGGATCTATCTAACAGTGGATGGGCTATGGACCAAAAATCAGACATTTTTGGTGATTTAATCCATCATCTTTTAATACAAATGTAAAGAAGTCCATTGATTAGATGGTTAGGATCGTTCAATCAAGGAAATTTTGGGTTAGGGACCCATCGTTGGATGGTTTAGATGTTTGTAGAAATGTGCCCACATGTATGGTAGATCTCATGGGTCATGTTGCATGCATCTCTAGCCATATTTGAAAGCAATATAAAACAACATGAGGCTTGAAAATTGAAGAATCACCAACCACCGTTACCATTGTGGAGTTGGTGTTGAAATCAAGCAAGATGGAGTTGCACCATACATAAAAATCATCTAATGAGATTTGGGTGGAGCAATGGGAGCAAGACTTGTAAAAGGATTGTTGGGACTCTTCAAGGGAACTATATAATGATGACGTAGCACCGATGAAAATGTATTACGTCAGTAAAAAAGAAATGAGGATTTTGCTACTTTTATTTGAATTCTATGTTTGACATGTGCAAATGATGTTTATTTATTTGTTATATTTCACCATGATGGGTACTCCAAACCACGACTTAGTGTTGAAACTCTCCTAGTCTACACCAGGCATTAGTATGGACCCTTTTCATTGCTTAATATACCATTTTTAAACAACTGTTGCACAAGGAAAATCTTAAATTTCTTACATCTAGCTATGTTCCTGACCCATCATCATACATATGGCATCCGACGCATCTAATAAGATTGCCAAGCATTTAAATGGGATGCCCTAGAAATTAGGTAACAATTATTGGGTGCACCACCATGTGCATTAGGAAGTTTTTAGGTAGTTATCCATGTTTTTTTTTTCTTTTTTTTTTTTTTTTAAGTAGCCACTATTAAATAAATATTACAGATTTATAATTTCTGTAAAATGATTAAATCAAAAATATCAGCACAAGCTGAAACACATATAATTATGCTGTCCTTGAAGCGTTATTTGCCCATTCTCAATTATATTGAGAATAATGATAGGTTCCAGGTAAACAGCTTCTAGGATACGACGAACCTAAGTATAGATCTACATTCAAAAAATACGAAGAGTCATGAATGGAGCTTTGTTCATAAATTTCTGGCACATAAATGAAAAGAAAAAGATTCCGTAATCAGAAAGAAAATGAGAAAATTGTAGACCACTGCATTGGTCCGTTTTTTAAGGTCTTCTGGGTAAGGTTCGTATGAACCTTGTTGACTGCTAAGAGTACACTTGTTGCTCTTCTCTCTGGTTCGTATGTGAGTATGGTTCAAGTGTTTTTGATGGTCTATAGAACCATCCAGGCACTGTTTATATAGGCTAGGGTGGCTGACCATTTTGGTTAAAGGCCATTAACCAATGTGATCGTTTTCTAGCCATTGGTGAGAAGCTAGCCGTTATTAGTAGTTTCTGACCGTTGTGTATATGAAATAATTACTGCTACATGCTATCCATTTGGACTCACTGGTTGGCTGTTTTATAGCTGTTGGGCTAGCCACATGCAACAGTTTCTGCATGATTCGAATTTATGTTGGCATGAGGAGTTATACCTCACTCCAACAGCTAGTTTTCAGCTTCTATAAAAGCCCCATACAAGTCTCATTCATACCACTAATTGTCATCCTAGCCACTTGACCCATATTCTTTGTCGCATCGTGACTCGCACCGAGCCCGAGACCATGACTGTGCCCGAGTGCAAGCGCGTGCAAGTGCACTCGAACACGCAAGCCCCGATATAATGGTACTCCACAGATCAACCAAAGAAATATAATAGTAGTCCACACCTCACATATAGATTTTATTTTTTCTTATCCTTTCCAATATAGGATTATTCCTAAAAATGCCAAAAGCTCAAATTATTTTCAAGAAACACTTATATACGTATTTTTATTTATTTAAAATATTTTTAATTAATATTTTTTTCACAACAACCAGAACGTGTAACTAGTTGCTCAAAATTTTCATACACATAGTTACTAAACAAACAACTTACAAACATGCTTTGCATGGTTTCCAACCCCTAAGGAGAGAGGTAGGTCTCGGTGGGGGCAGTATCCAATCCACATCCCATGTAGACAATTCATAACATTTTTTAAATTAAATTTATAAGCGGTATGATACATGTGATAAAAGGAAAGTTCCAGGAAGAAAGTCCAACCAGATCATTATATTTGAAGATTCTAATTCCACACAATAATGATACATGCACTTCAGAATGTACCATTGACAATAGATATAAAATAATATTTTAAAATCTGCACTCAGCCAGAACTGGCCGCCCAGATAGGTAAAACCCAGCTTAGTCTTGGTAGTCAATCACTTTCTTTTAAGGGACTGTTTGTTCACAAGGATAACCAGGTTAAGTTAAATTTTTAACCAGTTATCTAGAAAATAACCATGTTCGGTAAATGTACAGTAAGAGTAGCTAGAAAAAAAAGTTTTTATATTAGTTAAAATATCTAACTAAAGAGATTCGCCCTAAGATTTTTACTCCTTTATTTAATTAATTTGAACTAATTAGATTCCCAATTCTAAATTATTTGTTAGATTAGCTGGGCCCACAAAAAGGGGTCCAACTCTATGATTTAAAAAAAGAAAAAAATGGCATCATACATCACATTTTACTAAAGTATCAAAGTTCTTTATGTTACTACCAACACACGCCCCCTAGATGGGGCCCACCTTGATATATGTATTCTGTATCCATGTCAGTCATCTTCTTTTTTAGATAATTTCAGGGTACTATTTAAGCAGATCAATGGACCGTAGCACAGGAAACAGTAGTGATTGAACGCTCAACCATTAAAAACTTCTTAAGGTGTACCTTAATGTTTCGGTAGTCTTTATTTTCCATCCAATCCGTTGACAAGGTCACATAAGCCTGGGTGAAGGGAAAAAAGAAATATCATCTTGATCCAAAACTTTTGTGGGCCATCAATGATTAATCACCACGGTTTCCTATGTTATGGGTCACCTGATAATTGGATTTACTTCATTTTTAGGATAATACCTTAAATTATCTAGAAAAATGGATGAACGACATGGATAGAGAATACATACATCAAGGTGGGCCAACGGTAAGGGCCACACCGTCTCGGCCCTTAGAGAGTGATAAACAACTGAAATAGTTAATGGTCGAATACGTAGATGGCTAGACCGTCTAATTGTCTAACAGGTCTAGTTTTGATAAACAAGCCACCCATCTTAGACCCAGTAAATGGACGGTCCCGATTACATCACTATGCCACATGTACGGTGGGGAGATGACTCTACCATATTCCGGGTCTTCCAGATCCACCGTTTCATCTTCTATGCTCCATATCCTCCGTGCCAACCTGTCATTGCACTGTGCGTGGGTATATGATCGAGACCATTCATCCTATAGGCGGCACATTAGTCCATTCATCCAAGCTGTTGATACCATTGGCGCCCCTTTGTCGATAGCCGATTCACCAAAAGTTAAGAGAGTTAAGAAATTCATATGTAGGCCATCCCAGTGAGACATATGGACGGTTTGGATGATTCCATCCATGGCCCCCCTTGTAGAAACGGGACAGCCAAACATACTGTACGAACTCTCGGTCCGACTACGGTATAATGAACTATTATGAGGCCCTGACGCATTAGAACGCGGAGGATGGTGTACTCATGCAGTTGTATACAGAAATATATCCCGATACGATCATCAAGACCATTAATCATATGGTCCATATTGCGGATATGGGAATCCTCGAAACTATTAGATGGTCAGATCCCTTTGATCAGTTTCCGGTTAGTGGACGGTTGAGAAAATAAAGAAACAGTTCAGAAGAAATCCAACGGTCCTATTAAGAGAAATTATTTTTTACATCACTATATTCATTAGTTTCCATAAACATCAACGGTCTGGATCAATAAATCATGGGCATTGCTTGTGCAAAACGGACGTGCGTTACCTAATCACGTTCCCAAGCATTACGACTTGTTCATCTTGTACAAGAACGTATGTAAACTCCCGCGTACCCCCGTCTTTCCCGCATCCTGCCATATTTTTGGAAATACGAACCATTAGCAAGATGGTTCACGTACCACGTAGACTTTAAATACAGTCCCTAATCTATTCAGTAGGTGGGCCTTAATGGTACGTTAACCCTACCATCGGTTATTTATTTATTTCTTAAATATTGCATGATTCTGGAGTACAAGGCCTTAATTTTCTTCTGAGATTGAAATAAATGCCTTGTACTCATTTTAAATGGATTAGATCTTCAATAAAGTTGAATAATGCTGGAAATGACGGTGCTGTATGTAAATGTTCACGTACAGTGCCCTTTACGTGAACATCTATCACAAGAGGCTCCTTACCCGCCCTTTCAAGGTCGTACAACGGAGAGACAGCAGTGGTACGTTTCTACAGAATACGTTCGGAGAAACGATCACGTACATGTACTGTCGAATCTTTTCCGCTAAATGCCACTTAAGTAGGACATCAGTACCATTAAATCAGTGGGCCCAACCACAAAGAACACATGGAAGAAACATAAGAAACGATCGTTAATCATTTGGGCCACAACAAGGGAATCAATAGACAACGGAAGGGTTCTCCGTACATACAGGTGTGACCCACCTATTGATTGGATAAGCCTGGTTTGAGAAAGCTGATTACCATGGTGGGGCATGCGATTTAATGGTACTGATTTCCTTAAAAAGTGCCGCGTTGGCCGGAGAGATGGTACGCGACTTAGCTGTGGTTCCTGATCTAGCGATGTGGGTGGGACCCTGACCGTGAGGCCCACCTTTATACATGCATTGTATGTCTACGCCGTCTATCATTTTGCCGCAAATATGAAGCAGATCCAAATATCAGGTGGACAGATATTATAGATTTGAAACGGATACATCGACGTGGGCTCACGGTCAGGGTCCACCCATATCGCTGGATCCAAGGGTCTTAACGGTACCACAGGTTAAGAAGCGACTTGGCCGCAACCCGGGGTTACGTGAATCCCGTGTAACCCCAGCCGTGGGGCCCACCTTGATGTTTGTGTTATATCTACTCCGTCCGTCCGTTTTGTTCGAGGGACGCGGATTTCCTGCCAAAGGAATTCCAAAAAGTTCCTGCTTAAGGCTGGTGGGTGAGGCCCACCACGTTGTTTGTGAGGAATCCACTCCGTCCATCCGTTTTACGATCTCGTTTTAGGACGTGCAGTATAAAATTAGGAGGATCGTGGGTCACACGAGAGGGGAAATTGGGAAAGAAATTCCTACCGTTGAAACCTTCTTAGGCTCCACCTGATGTTTATATGCCATCCTAACCGTTTATATAGTCATTCCCACTGGTATGAAGAGAAAACAAAAAAATATTTAGCATTATACAAAACTTTCATGGCCATAAGAATGTTTCAACGGTGGTCGTTTCCATTCCATTGTTTCCTTTTGTGTGGCACATTTGAGTTCTAGATATCTTTCATAATTATTTTATCTACTAAAATAATCTGTAGATAACGGATGGACGGAGTGGATTTAACACAAACATCGAGGTGGACCCAGAGAACTTGTGGTTCCGCGCGATTTTTTAACCGCGATCGTTGCATGTAGGTCAAACGTTCTCGTCCGCGGCCCACACAACTGAAACTCCGAGTCGGTTAGTTTTCGCAAAAGAAGAGCCGAGCCGAGCCGAGCCGAGCTGGTCGGTTTCGAGCCACGAGAAAGCGGTGTGAATCTGCTCATCCGACGACACGTGTGGAACACGCCAGATCATTCCCTTATCCGCCTCGTTTCCTGCGCTCTTACTCGGAAGCCCGCGGCTCGTAGCCGACTCGGTCGCTGTGCCTGCGCTTCCGCCCTCGCCACGTCACCGGAATCTCCCTTCCCGCCCAAGGAAAGCATACCGTTCGTGTACGGCGCATCAGACCGGCTGAACCGGTAAGAGACAAACCTCTGACGCCGAGAAGGCGCCACGCGTCCAAAGACAGAGACGGGTTGCCAATCAGGTGATGGAGGGGAACCGCACGTCTTTTGTGTCGCGGTTGTAGATGTGACCGACAGCTGCATTATTGATGGATGGTGGGGCTGAGTCCTACCTCACAGGTTGTCTACCCCTCCTTTTTCTATTTTTACGAAATTTAACTTTTTAAATATTAGAAAATAAAAAAGAAAACTAAAAGAACAGATGCTCCCTTCATAACCTTCAAGCGCGAAAAGAAAACGCACTACAATTGCCAACTTCGCATTTTTCTGCGGAATCCGGGACGTTCAGCTAACCGTATATCCTATGTCTCCTCCATTGTTACTAAAATCTTCGAGATTTGAAAATATCTCAATATTATCACTGATTTTTTTATTAAATAATAATATCGTGAGATTTTCGGCTCATGATTTTATCGTGAAATTATTGCGATTTAACATAAATTCATTGAAAATTAAAATAGTTCACTTTATATTTTTATATTCAAAATTTAAATTATTTAGTGATTTGTAGTAAATATTTGTAAATATCTTATTTGCAGTGAGATTTTACAGATAACATCGCGAGAAAACGCGAAGGCTGAAAATCACTCGAGAATTTTCCGAGAACGAGAGTGGTCTCCATAGTCTCCTTGGGATGGGCTATGTGAACATGAGGGTCGGTTGTATATCACCTTCCCAACGTTATATTTGTTCTTCCTTTGAAGGAATCGGATTACTCTCTACGCTGCGAAGATGATGTGTTTCATGTGTTTATGTTTGGCGCTTGAAGATGATGCGTGTGTAAATAACATGCGAAAGGAGAGCCGTGCAGTGGGCAGTGGGTTCTGCCGTTGCATGCTTTTCTCAACCAGTATGTGGATTTTGCGGGATTTGATCGCTGATAAAACAGCTTCCGTCGCCGCTCCAACCGGCACGCCACGACTGCCAAAAGCATCTCCACGTGAAAAAAACAAAAAAGAAAAAGAAAGAAAATAATATCATTAATCATCCCTAATCGCAGCATTTTCAAGCGCGAAAGGAAAACCCCCCACACGTACTGATAGGGGATTTGCGCGAAGAATCGTGAACGTTCAGAGAATCATTGCATCTTTAGGGCCTGTTTGGCCGGGCGATCTCACGGTATTAGGAGAGCGCTGGAATCCTGATATCCCAGGATATGCATGACGAGCCAAACAGACATGGTGAACTTGTCCAGGGATATAAGCAATCCCATGAATCTTAAAACAATCTACTGACATCAACATCATTATCTTAAAATCCATCCCATCCCTTGGATGGATTGGAAGGTAAAATCCCGGGATATGTCGAGCATGCCAAACAAACCCATTGAACTTGTCCTGGGATATAGCAATCCCATGGATCTTAAACCAATCCACTAGCATCACCATCATTACCTTAAAATCCATCACATCCCTCCTAATCCCATGGGATTCGCCTGGTTAAATAGGCCCTTAGTGTTCCATATTCTAGGAATAACGATGGTATTTTCTGTTCATCCGTGTTGTTGCAAATTCTCAGGAACGCCAACTATAGCAGGTTGCATGTAATTTAGATACATTTGTGTGGTGTATTTAGAGATCTATTGGGATGTACAATGATAATACCATAGTAATTCAGTTAGAGCACATCGACAATTATAAGGCATATGACATGTTTATAATTTCAGAATGTGGAAAGTATTTAGTTGGTCGAGTTAATGTTATAAATAACAAAGGATTCATCAATCAAATCAAATATATCTTTTAATTCGTAATTTACATTCTTTAGTATGGTAATCTAGATAGATTTGTATGGTGTATTTGAAGATCTATTGGGATGTATGAAAAAGATACTATGGTAATTCAATTGGAGCACATCGGCAATTACAAGGTGTATGACACGTTTATAATTTCAGAATGCGGGAAGCCTTTAAATGGTCTAGTTAATGCTATAAATAACAAAGGATTTACCAATCAAATTAAATCTATCTTTTAATTATATATAATTCACATTCTTTAGTGTAATCCCTTTACTTTTCTGTGAGTCATTTACATTTTGTAATGTAATCTTTTACTTTTACGCATTGTTTACATTCCCTAGTGTAATCCGTATCATTAATCAAGTTGCTATTAACTTTAGCTGTAATTCAGATATACGCTTATACATTGGATTCAATTCGAGCATCAATTAGAGTTTAAATTTCTTTTTTGTTCCTTTGATAGTATTGAAAAGTCCTTTCATAAGGAAGGTAAATGTGTAACTCACCATGATGTATATGTTTTTTTCTGCTATCTATCCATTTTGACAAGTCATTTTAGGGCATGAGCCCAAAAAGAGTATGCATGGGATAAGTTAACCCCCGAGATTTCTCATGGATGTCAATTGGCATTGGACTTTTCTAAGTTCACGTCCCTACCCATTTGCGATTAGTGGGAATGGGCATTCGTCTCCTATTCCCCTAAATCTGTCATTTCTACTATAATTAGGGCACTTAGTTGACTAGCATGACCCATTGACAGTTCCCCTCACATACATATTGGTGTTCTTGTACAAAATTTTACAGAATGTTATAATGCCCTAAAATGATCTTTCAAAATGGACAACATGGATGTAAGGAAAATACATCAAGGCGGGCTCCACAGTCAAGGATCCACCCACCTTAGTGGATCCTCGAATCCATCGAAATTGCACCCTAAAATAATTTTTCAAAACGAATGAACTGCATATATAAAACCTATATCCACGATGGGCCCCACAAATCGCCTAACAAAACCATTCATCTCTAATTAGGTCCTAGTGGGGGTTGTACCCAATCTAATCCCTCCAGTAACGAGGTTAGCATGTGTACTTGCTAGAAAAGTCTTATGGATCTCACCATAATGTATATCTCCACTTTATAAGATCATTTTAGGCCATGAGCCCAAAAATGAGGTAGATCCTAATCTTAGGTGGACCACACTACAGGAAATAGTGGTCATTATATAACCACCCACCATTAAAATTGGAAAAGCCCTATGGGCCCCACAATGGCATATATGTTTCATCCACTCCGCCCATCAAATTTACGAGATAATTTTAGTGCATGAATCCAAAAATGAAGTAGATCCAAACCTCAGGTGGACCACACCACAAGAAACATTGGTGATTAAACACCCATCATTACAAAAAAACTTCTTGTTGCACTAATTAATTACGAAAAGGGGGCTTTTTTAATCAACAGGGTTTAAATCCGTTCCCAAAGAAAAAATACCACTATTCCAAATAAGTGATTTTGGTGTAGTGATACTTGGAATTTTATCGTGGAATAACCAAGTTGTAACTTGGATGTACTTTTTTTCTTTCTTTTTTCTTCTTTGTTTTTTTGGTTTTTTGTAAAATGATAATACTTAGTTGGCAATTTTCAAGACTTTGCACATGAAATTTCATACCAAGAAAATGAATTTCAATCCTAAAACCATAATCTAATTTTGACGGTAAAATGGAAGGATTTCCTAAATGGCAACAATTTAAGGTAGCTAATTTACCAGAGTCAAATCATTTGGTGGACATTGCCTACATATGGATGAACCAAAATCAAACAATACAAATAGGGCTTAAATTAAGCTTGATAGTGACAATGGCTTTGAACAAATAAGGATTTAATTTTATAAATTTAAAATAATATAAGTTGACTTTTAGCATCGATTCCTTAACAACAATGGCTAAAAGTTGACTTTTAGCCTCAGTTCCTTAGCAACTAAGTCTAAAAGTTGAGTCATTTGGATGGGAATAAATAGAGGGAATTGTGAGCAAATGGAAGTAATTGATATTTGAGGTATGTTTAGATGGAAGTAAATGCATGGAAATGAAATGAAATGATGGTAAATGGGCAAATAAATGAAATCCTTTTTAGGAGAGAGGATTTGAAAGAATGCGGTGAAATGCCTTTTTGAGCTCTGTTGGAGAGTCGCACGATTAAACAAAGGTGGCGCCACACACATGTTAGCCATTGTAACACCCCAACCCTTTAATATTCGAGTATTAAATGTCCTCGAGTGTTACCTAGAGAAATTTTTAGAATGATCTTGCAACTGCACATGCATACACATGTTTAAGCTCAGAGAGCTCATAGACTATAAGCGAACCCTTAATTTTGAAAACCCTAATTAAGAGTCCTAACTCGACTAAACTTAAACTTATCCAAAATAGTAAAATTTATTAAAAATAATAAGTCCTGTTTTAACTTTGCCTGATGATTCCTGGCATAATGAGAAACAATTCCTAAGAAGACATTCTGTACTAAAGCTCTAAGATAAATATATATATATATATGTAGCCTGAAACTTACTAGAAATAGCAATATTGGCGTAAAACTACAATTTTGAAAGGGAAGGAGTTTTTTCTCACAAAATGAAGCGACACAACCCACATATGTAGGTTTGTTAGCCCTAGATGCCCTATTCCAGTTAAAATTCATAGGTCGTGCATCCCGTAACTGATCCCGAATCAAAAGTTATGGTTGATTTATGGTTTGCACTTTAGGCGATTAATTTTCCCTATTCGGGAGGTTTTCTTTTAATTTTTAATTTTTAAAAAAAATCCAGGTGTGCCTGGGGCTAGTTGCACCATGCCTTATTAAATTTATTGCTAGAAAACTATCACCCAGCCTTTAGGACCCTTCGACTGAGAAGAGTACCCTTCACAAGATAAGAAAGTGCCATGTCGGTTCGACTGATTGGTGAGGCATGAAAGGTATGAGAAAATGCATGAGTGTTGTTAGTCTGACCGATAGATCATCGGTCCCTATCGGTCTGACTGAGGGAGTCATTGATCTAACCAACAAGCCATGTTAAGTTGTGAAAATCTCACTTGTGGGCCACTTAATTTCAGAGAAATCTTATGATATAAATAACATTTTCCCTCATTTTGCAACCTTAGAGCTTTGGGAGAGAAAATAGAGCGAGAAGAAGAAGGAGAAGCCAAGAGAGAAGGGAAGGGAGGAAGAAGATCCTCCGCGTTTGGGGCCTTGGGAGTTACTTGGAGCCATTCCTTATCGAAGAACTTTCAATTGGGGTCGGCATCCCCTTCCTTTGTGAGGTAAGAGGCTCCTTAGCCTTGCTTGTAACACCCCAAAATGTAGGAATTAAATATAATCAAAATTCTTAAATTTTTGAGTATCACTTTTAATGCAAATGATTAATTTAATAACATGAATTTATAAGACATCAAACCATATAAAGAAACTCGACCTCAACAATGTATACATATATCAACTGAAAGATAAGTGTACACAACATACAACTAACCATATAAATAACAAAGTCTACTCAAATCGGGACTCAATATATACATGTCCAATAATAAATAAAAAGTCTACGTCCACCATCACTAACTGATCTCCATAAAGATAAAATGGGAACGAAGGTACAGCAACCTACAACTGGTCATTAGCAAATTAATAGAAGGACCCACTACAAGTAGGGTCCATCACTCCATCGTTTTCTATTGTTCCATCGGTACCTGTATTACAAGCATTTGGTTGGTATTTTAAAATACTATCTCAGAATGGAGTAAGTGATCAACTTAGTATTACCATTCTTTAAGTTAAACATAATATTAATACGATCAAGTTCAGATAATGAAGTACAACATTCAAGGAGGTTATATTCTAGTTGTTTAATGCATGTATGTAATGCATGAATGCATGGTCTAGATAACATAAATGTGTGGCTTTCGCCTACCACGAAGTGGGCCTCTTGCCTCACACAAAATGCTAGGTGTAGAGTTCACTATTAGTTCTCGTTGAGCAACCAGACACTTAAATGCCCATAAGTACTTATGCACATGAATGCATGATTGTTCAGCCTCTATTATCCCATATTCAAGCAGCATTATTAGTTAAGGCAGATTATCACAATTCTTTTACAAATCAATTATACAGGAACCACAAGGCTCGTCACTAGGATTCTTAAACCATCATGGTCATCAATTATCAAATTTTATTGGTTTTGGCATTAGCCCAAAAATATTCTCATATGATCATATATAGGTCATCACCTGAGATCGATGATGGCAGACTAGTCACCTCTATCGGTGCTCAAGACTCATCGTAAGGTTCGCTCACCTACATAGGTAAGAGACAACACATACACAGTGTCCCATATTACTGTGCCTAACCTATGAGTTGTAACGAGTAGCACGCTAAACTACATTTATTAACGGCTATGAATGGTGACTATTCATCAATCGTAATAATGTTAAACATGATTCAATTTGTATCTGAGAGCATTTACCAATTAATGATTATCCTTGGATTATACAAATTCAATGGATTAAAGGAATATGTACTAGACTGGCCTTGGGTATAAAGCAACCCATGAATAACCCAAGCTATATTCGGTCAGTATAGTTTTGCTTCAATCAATCGAATGTGTCATTGACTACCAGATCTAATACATGCAATCATAATACCTATAGTTTCCAAAGGCTAATTCAAATCAATAACAAGAAAATTTCATGATATTCTAAACATGCTCATATGCATAATTTAATAAAATTTAACTGAAAATCTCACTTGGACATTTGATCAAACACCTAGCATGACAATTTGACACAGGGAAGGACGTGAGGTCGAGCACCGTCTTCCTCAAGAGCATAACTATTCCGAATCTACGGAACTTCTCTGGACTCCTCACAGAGACTTCTCGAATCCAGAAGGAAAGAAAGCAGAAAATAGAAATAAATTCTAATAAATTCAAACTTGATTAATGAATGAATAAAAACGAGTTCACAACCCTTTAAATAGGGGTACCAAGCAATGAGAAAGAAATCAAAATCAAACTACAACTAAAACTCCTAGAATTCGCGACTTACTATAAATAGTACACTTACTATTTATAAACGGTCATGATGTCTACTAGTGTGCAAGGTTTTTTGCCAAAAATAGTTAGTGTCCTATTTGGTTTTACCAAGTTGTTCTCCTAATTTTTCTTAGCTCTTTTCACGTTGGACGCAACTCCTAAAGCCCAACAGATGAAGAGTTATAATCAAACTAAAATTTACTATTTATAGTAAAAACGAAATTAAAATAGGGAAATGACAGTCAATCTGGTGGTATTTCGCAAATTTGGCTTGGGTAACCCGGCGTAGCAGGGTTGGTTGGCTAAAGTAGCTTGTTCTACCCCAAATTCATATATTTTACTTCAGATAACTCATTCCGAATTGCGAGATACACCTTATTTAAGGTCCGATGGTCTGGATCACTTTTGTCGACGACCGGGCTTTTTCTGATCCATCTTGGCCATGTAACTATCTGCGACTCGCTCTACATCACAATTTCATATTTCATGTTTTTATAACAAAATACAATTCATATAATGAATAACTTAAACAACTTAAAATCATATTATTAAATAAACACAAATACTATGAAATTCATAATAAGATAATATTTATAATTCACAAATAGAAATAAATTTAAATAAAATCAAATTTCACTAATTGAAAACTATTAAAGGCTGATAGAAGCTGACTTAGAAGAATAATTCTTACCATCGAACTCAATTCTACATTTTAATTACAAGTGGAACCTAAAATTCATTTTCCTAATATATATAATTTACTAATTAACCTAAATAAGGTAAATTAACACTAATGCTTCCAAGGCAAAGTGAGTCCAATCACAGAGACTATAGACGATCTACCAATCAAGCAACTAGTTTATAAATCAAGATGGTGATCTTGCGTGGTCTTACGAAAATAGTTATAATTCTTTCGTTATAGGTTGAATATGGAAGATCTTATAAGTTGGAAAAATAATTTGATAAACTTTCAAATACCTTTGGAATCAACTCCTTTGGAGATTGTTTCACATTTCAAAAGTAGGCCCAAAGTTTATATCATTATTTGGATAAAACCTAGATCGTAGTTGATAAAATGTATGGCGTAGTCTCATGAAAATTGCTATTACTCCCTCGTTACAGTTCAAATCAATGTGATCTTAAGCTTGTTGGAAAGATAATTCTATAATCTTTCAAATGACTTTGAAATCATCTAATTTGGAGATTGTTTGACTTTTCAAAAGCGGACACAAAACAATAATCATAGTTTAAACAATGCATCACGCGGTCCCACAGAAAAGCTCATAACTCTCTCGTTACAAGTCGGATCGATGCAATTTAAGGCTCATTAAAAAGTAAATTCATCAAGCTTTCAGATAACTTTGAAATCATTTTATTTGGACATCGTTTGATCTTTTAAAAGTTGGCCCAAAGTCTAACTCTTGACAAAAGACCAATTCAAGACTCATCCTTTAAAGAAAGAACTTATATTCTAAAAGTGGAGTTTTTAATATTTCTTCTCTCCTCATATTAGTTTCTTCTTAACTAAACTCATAAGCATAATACATCTTTTAAAAGTAGGAATTTTCTTTTATTTTATTTTCTTTCATTCTCTCTTTCTTGCAAAAGATACATCTAAGCAAAATCTTTTGAAAGAAGAACAAGAGCATATCTTTTAAAAGTTAAATATTTGCAATTTTTTAAAATCTATTTCTTTTTTTCTTATTTTCATTCCAAACAAGTTCAGTTCAACACAATAGGCGTTGGGTGAAAAATTGGATAAGTTTGATAGGTCGACTTATGGAATGGACCAACTCTACTAATTAGCACGGACCCAAAGGGATTCAAGCCTTAAGGGACATTACTTCCAAAAACAGGCTGACCTTCAAGGAGGTTGGTGCAACTGTAAGAATACTCAAATGGCCAATTGCCGGCCTAACCTATAGGTTGGCCATAGCTCGACTATAGATCAGCCATAGCTCGATCATAGCTCAGCTATAACTCATGATAATATTTAAAACAAGGCAAACGCCGATTCAATGGAAAGGTTAATATGACCTGTACGATCTTCTCCCAGATCAATAGTCTAGGAATTTTTCTAACGGCCCGAAGATCTCTCTTAAGATCTTCAGGGGATCAAATTAGATCCTAAGAACCTCGGACGATGATAATCTCAAGAAGATCTGGGACGAATCTCTGAACGGATTCATCCCCGGCGTATAAAAAATGACTCCTCCTCACCGCTGTCTTCCTTTTCCTATAAATAGAGGTACCCCTAGCCAATGTAAGGTACACATTACATACCCATATACTCAACTGGTAACTCTTTTCCTAAAGAGATCCTACCCTACAAAAGACCCAAGGTCCTAACTTAGGCATCGGAGGGTCCCCTGTATAAGTTAGGGTCTCCTTTGTCTCTTGTTTCCGTTTGTGCAAGTCTCGAAGGGTCAACCAGGGAGGGTCTACCAGAAAATTACATTAATGGTAAATAAATTAAAAAAAGGAAAAAAAAAAAAAAAGAAAAAAAAGAAGAAGAATAAGAATCTTCTTTTTTTTTCAGAGATGGACGTTTGTGTTAGAAATTAATGATAAAAGAAAGTGTAAATATATAGAAAATTAAAAATAAGTACTTATAAGCATTTTTGTCTGAATAAGAAGGCAAACAGTGCCCTTCAACATGGAAAACGCTGAAGAATAATATTTTGAAAAACCATACTATAGTGGTGCACCAACAAGAGAGTGGGTGTGCCTGAGGTAAAAACCCCATTTATGGGTGTTTACCCAAGTGCAACCACCATTACCGAAATATCTTCACTTACTTTTCATATCCCATTTTATGCCCTTTTAAATGTCAAAGCTCAGGCTCTTCTTCGTTTATTTTATTATTATTATTTTTTTTTAAAAGAGCCTAAACTTTGAGATTATCAGTGGGTGAATGGTCTTCATGCCATTATACACAGCTGTGATTGATGACATAGCCGGTCAACCCATAAGCTGTGGGCTACATCTGAATCAGGAAAATGGTAGGCCCCACCATGAAAATCAAACTTCTAGAAAGTTAGCCTGATTCACTAACAAAGTGGGCCCATCATCTAGGTGCTGCTGTATCATTTTTCACCCTTCTGTCTAGATTGTTGTTGCGACCGCTCATCCAGCTGGTCCTGTCACGCATGGCCATCACCGTTCAAAAGAAAAATCTATTAGACGTTGCTTCTCATGATTATTACTTTCTTCTTTTCTTTTTTTTCTTTTTTTTTCCTACTTTTTCGGCACCTAACGCCGACCACTGCCCGTTTAGTTATAGATATACTTTCCCATCAAAGATCATCGATGATATTATTTTCGGAAGCATTTGCCATTTGTGGTGGGGCACACTAAAAGACTGTATAATCCTTTACCATGTGTACGGTGGACAGCTATTAGGTATGTCAGGAAGTGATCTAGACTACTTAAGTACGGGCCCCACAGTGGCCGGATATGCCCTGAAACTCTTCCAACTTGAACGTAGGTGTTTTGCTCCATGTGAGTGGGTTCCACTTTGGCTGGTGTCAGTGCTACGTGGGCCTCTCATAATGTATGTGTTTTATCCTGGTAATTAATCAATTTTGTCAGCTCATTGTGGAACATGAGATAAAATATTAGACATTAAAGATGAAGTGGACCACACCACATAAAATAGTGCGATCAAACTCTTACTATTAAAGATTTCTTAAGAGTAAGTACACTAGAGTTTAAGATCAAGCTTAAATTTGTGTTTTCTCTTCGGCTGTCTGTGTGACCTTATGGGCAGGTTGAACGAAAAATAAACATCACTGTGGTGTGGTCCACTTGAGCTTTGGATCTGCTTTATTTTTGTAAGCCTTAAAAAGGTTTCAACGGTAGATATCATTCTTTCTCCCCTCTTGTTTCATGTACTTTGGATCTGTCTCATTTTTTGGGTTCATTTTCAAAAATGAACTGAAAAAATGGATGGAATAGGTTGATAAAAACATATGCACCATGGTGGAGCCCATAGAGCTTTGACATCAGCCCACCGGCCGGCGTTGGGGTCACCAGCCAAACCGCTTCCATGTCAGAAATCTTGTGTCGGTGCTTGAAATTAAACAAGGAATACAAATCACGTGATCCAAGGGGCTTTTAAGTTGCAGGTGGTCTTCACGTGGTATGTCATGACATGGTCCATCATGGTGTAAGTGTCCGGTTTAATCCAATCTCGAACGTAAATGCGACTTGCCTACCAATCCCCCATTTCGAGGCGCTACTTACCTGTAACCAACAGGTTGGACGGCTCCTTGTCGCTCAAAAGCTGGTGGCCCACCGTTCACTCCATTCACTCAGATTCATCGAAGAGACGAGCCCAAACAGCGTGCAGATCCAGGTGGGCCGTACAACAGGAGACTGGACACACCAACTGGTGGGGTGCGGGGATCCACTGAGGTGGGTGGATCACTGACTGTGGGGCCTACCGTGATGTATGTGCGCTAAATGATCCGTTTTGACTTGTCTTTTTTAGCATGATAAAAATAAATAAAATGAAGTAGATCCAAATCTCAAATAGACCCAACCTTGTGGATGAAGGATATGTTGATCCTTCATCCAAGGCGAGTCTCATCTTATAAGTGATTTGGATCATTGAAGAAGCTAAGGATCCAATGGCTAAAGCACTGACATGTCCTTCATCGGTCAAAAAGGATGGCCCGCAAGTGAACAATGATATTCCTGGTAAATTTATAAGATATAATTTTATTGAGCCACGTGACATGGTTAGAGATGAGGTTATGCGAAGCACGTATGAAAGTTATTTGCACTTTTCAGTTCTCCCTCTGCTCATGGGAACTCCCCCTGAGGTTGAGCTGTGTGGGCCCCACCATGATGCGTGTTGAGCATCTACATGGTGGGCCTAGAGCTTAAAAATCAAGTCAATCCGTTACTTGTGTGGGCCGCACCACATACAAAAGTTGAGAGGGGTTATCCTCCATTAAAACATTCATAATCAATTTTTGGGCGTATTAAAATGTAGTTCACAAATCCAACCCACCCATTATGTGTGTCCCATTTGGATGAGGGGTCAAACCAAGTTTCAGATGCATCCAAATTTCAGGTGGGCCCCACCAAGAGCTTTTATATGTTTTAGGCATGTATTCACATGATTTTATATGGTATGGTCCATTGGAGTTCCATATATGATTGATTTTTAGGATATCTCATAATTTAAAGGGAACCCATAAAACATACAATGTTGATGTTTGACATATATCATAGTGGGGCCCATACAGGTCAATCGTATAGAACCATTTCCCCACACATGCGTGTGCGCGCATGCACACACACATATATAGGCAACAGTTTTATCTAACTCTAATAAGCTTATCATGATGTTTGTATTTTCTAGATGGTGCTTATTTTAAAGCATGAGCTTAAAAATGAAGCAGATTAAAAGCTTAAGTGAACTAAATAAAAAAACAATAAAGATAATGACACCGTACCTTTGTGGGGCCTATCGTAATGTTTATTCCACATATTACATATTGATAATTAAGGCAACGCGGACTTGGATATAAAGAAAACACAATTATTAGCTTCATGAGAAACTATTGCACCCGACTACTGATGAATATACTTGTGGATAAAAGTGAGTGAGTTATCGCCGCTGCAGGCAACCCACCAGTTTGGTGCGATATTTTAAAGGTGGGCCATCTATGTCTGACAGCGGCATTATGATAGTTTAACTTGACAGAGAGGACAGTACTAACTAATCCTCTCTGACCACGTGAATTGGCGGACAAGTTAGGCTGTACACTGACACAATCATGTCAATGGCCGGCTACAAGAGAATGTTCACATCCATCTCTCAATCTCAATGGACCATGCCCCCACCATTCATTAGTGGGTGCAGCCATTATACCATACTTACGCAGCATCAAAGCCATTGTGTGGATACCGACATATCCAAGCTATGTAGGCCCACCACAATATTCACGAGAAATCCATCATGCCCATTGCCACCGTTCCTTAAGCGGTACATCCACTAACATCAAAGACATTAGGAAAGGGCTATGAATTAAGTTATGTGGGCCCCACTGCAATATTCATAAGAAATCCATTCTATTCATCAATTTCACAACCTCACAATACAACAGAAATTCCAAAACCAATAAGACCAATATTTGCGTTTTCAGTTAATCCCGAATAATCTTACAAACCTGTCATGTCGTGTGGGTTACTTTGAGCTTTGAATCTGGCTAATTTAAGAGCTTATCTTACTGTTTGTATTTATGGGAAACATTGTTTTCAGAAATTTCTTTTGTCAGAGGGCACTGCCAATTCTTGTACCTGAAACGGTGCGCCCAACTCATTAATTAGGTTGGTCAGATTGCAGCTCATCTGATAAATAGACAACCTTGATGTTTTGCATCCAATATCTTTAATGTGGGGCCTACCATTTTAGCCGCTTGAATGACTTGTATACGTGACACATTGTATGTATGGATGATAATCTTGTGGTTCATTTGGAAAGTCGTGGACGCTTCTCTGTCTCACATCAGTGCGAGACTTGTCTGTTAGTTTAACACCACTTAAAAAATATTGAAGACTCTTCAACGGCACACACAATAATTGTATTCAGCTGACCCAAGGATAGATAGAGCACGACTACAAGAGAAAATCTCTGATATTGTGGCAGAGAGTGACGGATGATATGTACGAACTAAGAAATTGCATCGTTACTGTTGGATTTGTGGACAGTTTTTGGAAGGTTAAAATGAAAAAAAAAATAAAAAATAAAATAAAAAATCCTATAATCCTAGTTCAACAAAGGCGGCAGACTTTGCGTGAGAATCAATTAAATCTCCTAACCTAAAAATTGAATGGAGGATGATATTAATTATCTGATTTCTCATGGGAAGATGATGACAAGAGATTTTTACCAAAAGAGGGTGAAATGGCCACATTTCCTTTAATCCAAGTTCTAAGAAAGGAGGAAGAGTTTCATTATGGGTCCTGAATGATGTCTGCATGGCATCCAACCCGTCCAACAAGTGGGATTAACGATGATGATTACATGCACCAAAAATCAAGGCCATTGATCGAATGATCTACACCTCAAAATTTCGTTTATCTATTTTTCAAAAAAAATAAAAATAAAAATTGGTAATGTGTCGTTATGGGGCCCAAATGATGTGTCCATGGCATCTAAACTGTCCAACAAGTACGTCCAACCATGACGCTCATATGCCCCAAAATTCGAGGTTGAATTCAGGGGATGGTCCATTTTACAAAAGAATATATATAAACCTCATTGAAACCGCCAATCTTACCTATGTACTGCTTGATGATTGGATTGGCCTGATTTTTGTCGTGTGTTATCATCATAGTGGGGTGCACTTGTTAGATGGGCTAGATATCATACATACACACCATGTAGGCCCTATGATTTTTTGGATTTATTTAGGAAAAGTGATGTAGAGCGGGTTGTAGACATTTTCATGGCCAAGATGGACTAGAGAAGGACCGATTGTAGAAGTGGTCAGGATTGTCTGAACCCTAAAATAAGCATATGTTATAAATTAAAATGAGTTATTCGACGTACAATATATGATTTTGGGTAGGAGAAGCTACTTTAGTCACTCAACCCTACTATGTTGAGTTGCCTAACCTAAATTCGTGAGATTCCATCATATCGATGGTCGAAAGTCTATTTTAATTTCATTTTTATTATTTATAATAAGTTTTAGTTTAATTATATCTCTTGATTATTTCAACTTTAGGAGTCATGGCCAACATGAAAAGTACTTTTATAAAAATTAGAAAAATAACATGGTTAGGCTAAATTGGACACTTATTATTTTTGGTTAGAAACCATGAAGTATGGTAGAAATTATAACCATTTATTTAAAGGATTGTAAATTTGTTTTTATCAAGAATCAATTTATTTTCGAATTTATTAGAATTTATTTCTATTTTCTATTTTTCCTTGTGGATTTGAGAAATCTTTGTTAGGAGTCCAAAGAAAGTATGTGAATTCAAAGTAATTACCACCTTGAGGAAGATATTGATCGACCTCATCACGTTCATCTATGCATTAAAAAGTAATGATATTTTATATATATAATTTTCCGTATATATTTAGAATGCTTTGGCTCCAATGAATTTCATGACTAATCAATTAATCTAATTTAGTTCAAAATATCATATATTTTATGATATTTGGTGCAACCAAACTAGCGTTTTCAAAAGGACATTTGAGGTGATGAGTCCAATCCCAACTTTAAAAAAATCAAAAGAAAAAGAGAAGGTTCGGTGACATCTTAAGATAGACAGCTGCTATTTTACAAAATGGTAGTGACTCTCAAGGATACACATGGCAATATTGTACAGGTCCATTGCAATGTATGAGATTGTTGTGGACGGCTCCTAACTTAAATTTCACTTTCCACATATGATGATAGCTATGTGTTAGATAGTAAGTAGCCACCTTTTATGTGACCCACCACCGGTGTTTGTGCATTAGAGAGCATAGATGCAAACTGGGTTGCAACTCGGGGGGGTTGGGTCTGGTTGAGTACTAACCCAAAGCCCAGTCCAACCTGAATAGGACCCAACCTGCAACCTGACCTGACCCAAGTACCAACCGGAGGTGTCCAACCCAAATTCCTAACCTGACCTGAATTTCTTCAACTTGAGCCACTTTATTCATATTTTCCAACTCAAACCCAACCTAAAGACCTTGACAATCTGACCCAAAACAACCCGACTCAAGTTGGGTCAATCGGGTTTGGGTCCACCCGAACCCAAGTTGCAGCCCTAATGCCAACTTTTCTAAAAGCAAGTCATGTGATATGGCGAAACCAGAATATGGTACAACCATCTCTCTCCATATTACACGTGTCATTTTGATGTATGAATCGTGGTCGTCCATCTGGCGATACCTTGCATTGATGGACAATTGTTTGCAATGTACACAGATAGGGTGATCCTAGCCATCTGATCCAACACATTCAGGAGTGGCAGAAAAGTGGTGGGCAGAATTGTGTGAAAGATGTGATTTTAGAAACAGGGCCCATTTATGGTGAGATGTACAATATGGACGGTCTAGATTGGCATATCTAACATTGCTTACCATTTCGTGCATCCTCAAATATCTAAATCATAATAAATAAATAAAAATCCAAAATGTAGTGGGTAAGGCCTCCCCGAAATAAATATTAAGAAAATAATTGAATGATTACATAGACCACTCAAAAACCAAGTAATATAGCTTCTAGAAAAGCTTTAGCACTCTTGGCAGAGAGTGATGGATGGTACACATGCACTTATAAATTGCACGCGTGAAGTACAAATAATTCAATATAAGCGTCCAAATTACGGGTCCCAGTCTACATGAATTATGAGCCAAAATTTTCGATTTTCCATTATTCGACAGTAAACTGGGACAAACAAGTGTACACAAATCAAAGGAAGGAATTGTTCAACCAATCTGATGTTGGAATTGATTCAGTGATATTAGGTTCCAATTTAAATGTATGCCACGTGTACACTTTTTGAGGGGAGTGGATTACGTGCAGCCTCTGCTCACCCAAGTCGGTATGACTCTTATGGTGGGGCCCTCCTTGATGTATGTATTCTATATCATGCTGTCCATCCATTTTTTAGGTCATTTTAGGGCATGAGCACAAAAAATATTGAAGAAGGTCTAATTCTCAGGTGGACCATGCTACAGGAAATGTAGTGATTGAAAGCCCTACCGTTAAAAACTTCCTAGGGCCTACTATAATGTTTCAGTAATATTTATTTTCCATCCAACTATTGATAAGGTAATATAAACTGTAGATGAAGGAAAAATAAATAATAAATAATAAATCAGCTTGATCCAAAACTTTTGTGGTGCAATATTCATGGTTAATCACCACCGTTTTCTATGGTATGGTCCACCTGAGAATTGGATCTTCTTCATTTTTGGGCTCATGCCCTAAAATGACCTGGAAAAACGAACGGATGGCATGAATATAGAATACATATACTAAGGTAGGCTCCACGTTAAGCGCCACACCATCTTGGGTGAGGCCAGGACTGCACCTAATCCTCCCTTAAGTGGCTGTGTGTCAAGAATAATACTCTGCCACATTACTCACCTGTAAATTTGTAGTTGAAGAAATTGTATATACAAATTAGTGGTTTCTGAGGCCCACACACGTGTGCAATTTTAGCTCATGTACATGCTACACGTGTCAGAAAGGAAAGATGGGTCCCAGATCCCATCCAACCACAGAACAACACCAGTATCACTATATTGATGCCCTAGCACAAGAATCAGTCTGATCCACTGGTCAATTAGCACACAGTTACAAAAGTTGGGTGAAGTTTTCTAATCCATCCACCTGTTTTCAATACTGGGCCCCACATGCTGAGTGGGGTTTAGATATGCCAAGTGCTGATTGTCTTCCTTCATTTAGACCATATGAATCCAAGAATATATCTATTCCTCAGGGATAAAGATGCCAAAAAAGTTCCTCTGTTTTCCTGACTAGGGTTTGGGGTTTAGGCTTTTTTATTAATAGTATTTAATCACTAGCTTACTATATGGGAGATTATGTAATTAGAGCACTTATAACTCTAGTTACTTAAGGTATGGTGCTCTTAGCTGCATCGGGATAATTGTACGTCTAATTTGGGTTGTCCATTAGGTTTAACCATATGATCAATTGCATAAAAAAAATTGGACAATCAAGATCGTTTATGGAAAATAAAATAAAATCATGTAAGTGTTGAGGATCATCCTAGATTGCTTATGGTTCTAAAGTATAAATTTTATTAGAGAATCCTAACCATTTGGTCAATTGCTTCGAAAATGGATGGCTATTGAGAAGAAGGCTAACTTATGGATAGGTTGGATCATTTGACTAATGTGATTTTACACTGTAGACCTTGGAATGTAAGTGACCATTTAGATCAATTAATTGAGCTATCCAAGTGTCTGATCCAACTAGGAGCATTGTAACTTAATATGGTGTATGTGTTTTATCCACAGCCTATCCATTTTTCCAGTTCATTTTAGGGCATGAGAGCAAAATTTATGCCAATTCAAATCTCAGGTGGACCACGCTATAGAAAATAGTGATGGTTGAATACCCACTATTAAAAACTTCATGGGGGCCACAAAAGTATTGGATCAAGCTGATATTTGTATTTTCTCTTCATCTAAGTTTGTGTGACCTAATCAATAGATTTGATGGCAAATAAACATTACAGCAGGTCCTATGAAGTTTTCAATGGTGGGTGTTCAATCACCACCATTTCTTGTGGCGTGGACGATCTAAGATTTGGATTTGCCTCATTTGTGGGTTCATGACTTGAAATAAACTCCAGCAAAATGAACAGTGGAGTGGATAAATAAATGCATCATGGTGGGGCCCACAGAGCACTAATTTGTACCAACTAGTGCCCACCTCGGTACGGGAGGTGTCACGATGGCGCATGCATTTCAAACCTTTACAATGGATTTCCTGTCTTTTCGCATCACACCCTTCCACAGTCGGGCCTATTTTACAAAACATTATTCATTGCTAGCCTTCAAAAGAGACCACAAAGTGAAAGCAGATTCGATATAAGAAGAAATACGGTTGATTCTCCTTGCCCGCTCTCGACATTCCATAACATTAATTGGTGTGTGCAATATCAAATGGAATGACCATTCACCCATTCAACGCATCTACTTTGTACAAATGATGCTGATGTGTTGATGATTGAGACGTTGACATGATGGGCCTCAATTGACATGGATTATGCCTAAATTTTCTAGATTAGGTGCTTCTATATTATATATCACAGTGCTACGCAAAACTATTAGTAAATGATTTGAATGTTGGATTATATATATATATATATATATATAGAGAGAGAGAGAGAGAGAGAGAGAGAGAGAGAGAGAGAGAGAGAGAGAGAGAGAGCTGATTTTCTTGAAACTTAGAGGGAACTTTTTGAGAACTCATCTTACATGATGTGTATTGGCAATTTGAATGGTCCATTGGATGAGTCACCTCATGAAACTCATTTGGCCCAACACTTTGCTTGATCGAAAAAAAAAAAAAAAAAAATCTAGTGGGCCATAGAAAAATGAGAAGCAAATCAAGGAGGAGAATTTCCTCTCACTTTGCTATGGCCCACCAAATTCATGAGGTGATTCATCCAGTAGACTCTTCAAAAATTTTATTCACATCAATTATCAAAACGTGCTCATGAGAGTTCTCATGAGAACTAATTCCTATATGATCATTTCACACACAAATCGGAAATGATACTAAGAAGTCAACCTTATGAGAGCTTTTCATAACACGATCATAGTCGTAGGTACCGTAACAATAGGTCTTAAACCTATGGTTACGAATTTAATCCATAGCAATTATATCGGTAGCGAAAAGCACAAATAGCTACGGATATTATTTGTAGCTAAAAGTCCGTAGTAATATGTCAAAGTTAATAATGGCTACAGCTGTCAGATTATCGGCTACGGTCAATATCCATAGCTATTCCATACATTAAAAAAATATATATGATCATTTGTTCATTCAATTACCACCTATATAATTATTCATTCATTCCATTACAATCAATTATAATCATTCATTCATTCAATTATAATCAATTACAATCCTTCATTTAATCAATTACAATTACAATTACAATAATGCTGAAAATATAAATCTTTGGCTTCATTAGAGAAATTTGCTCGATTTTACCTTGAAATTTCAATGATAAAGAATTGAAAGAGAAGATATATTTTGACGGTATGATATTTTTTTCACAAGTAGATAGGCCTTTTTCATCCATCAGCCTATCACCCACCTGAAGAATCAAAAACCGATTATTGTCCAAGTCTACTTCTTTTCCTTTCAATTTCTTAGTGACCTCTATAAAATTACTTCTACGGTCATTTATGTAGTACTTTAAAGAGTTATCTTGAAATGTAACTCTAGTAATGACAAAGTCATTTCCTGCAACAACTTCGTATATTCCATCATCCTACAAATAGTCATGTCATTCATAAATCAGAATGATCATTGGGGGAAAGAAAGATAAAGTGAAAGAAGTGTATCATGTATAACAATTTTTTTTCTTAATAAATTAATAAAAACTCAAAGAGAAATGAAATTGACAAAAAAGGAATGGTCTCACCATATGGTTTGTAGGGCCAAAATAAACATCTGGACAATTTCCGCAAGGAAGACCATCGATAGCCACAAGTACCCACTTCCCAAGTAGAACAGATACTGACCACGAGTATTTATGACCTGAAAAATGTGCAAGCAAAGCTGACCGTCATGAAAAGAAAATCTTCATTTGCTTGTCAATTACAAGTAGGACATGTCAGTGATTAGTGGCAATGCCTTGAGTTCTAGATAGTTTATAGGGTACATAGTGCATCACGTTGTATAGATAAAAGATCATTATCAGAAAATAATCTAATGATGTTCAGAAGTAGGTTCACCGCCTGCTAGAAATGTGCACTTTCTTGGTAGAGCCCACCAGAGGAAGGGAAAGAGGTTTGCTAAGCTCACTGCATGTATAAGTGAGCTAATGCACACACTACCACATGCCGGAATGGCAGACAGGTGTAATATCCAAGCCATCCATCAGAAGGGTAAACTGTAGATTCCGTATCCCAAGAATCAGGTCAGTCCTCTAGTCAGGCCACAATCAACTGAACGAATATATAATATGAAAGACCTGTCTGAAGTTTTCTAACACATCCACTTATTTCTAATATCATGACACAACTACTGAGCAGACTACCTTTATCTTTCACCAGTAGCATCTATCCATCCACATGATGAGTGGGGCTTGGATATTTTACCTGTGTGCCAAGCTAGCATATATGGAGGTGCATGCATTAGCTGATTTGCACATGCATGTCAGCTTAGAAAAGCTCTAACTGGGAATGCTCGGAACATGGTTAGAAGATTCAGCTGGGATCAACTCGTTTGCCCTGAGTCGAGTCATGACTCACCCTAGTTGGGGCTGAATTGCTCAACTTGCCCGAGTCAGGGTTCACCTGAAGGGTTGAGTCGTGGGTTGTTGAACTGGTTGGGTCCCACCCAATATGAGTTGCCTCGTCTGAGTCACACCTGGTTCAGATGAATCTTAAAACCATAGTTTGGAACAACTCACCATTGCCATCATGCGTTCATTGTATACTTCTCAATACTCAAAGAGGAAACAAAAAGTGCCTACGAGCATATAGTTGGTTGTTTTAACAAAACAAGGCATGTACATTAATATCAAATTCATCAAAAGAGTTATCAAATGCAACCAAATTAATGATGGCACAGATCTTCACTATAAGAAGAAAGAGAGGGTTGTTCTTAAAAAAAGAAAAAAAAGAAAAGAAAAGGTGTTGTGTATGGTAGACCATAAATAACACTGTCTATATAAGGTAGTTACCACCTATTCCTGCATTAGGTTCTAATGCAACAATGTTGTTGAAATCAGATGATTAAGAGAGAAACCATCATTAAGTTACCTGTAATCCAACATTAGGAATGAATGATGTGATCTTATGTTGGATACTCACTCCATAATTGACAAATGTTTCTGCAATGCAGAAAATGAAAAGGAAAAAATTCCCAAATGAAGGCTCCTCAATTATGTTCATCAAGTCAGCAAAACAAAGAAAACTTGCATTCCGATTTTTCACAATGAGGGAGGGAGGCATAGTCCATAACCTACAGATGCCAAAACTGCAACAGAACATCAGCTCTATATTCATGTAATAGAATAGAAATGCAGATGATCTTTGGAAGAATGCATGTTGAAACTGGCAGCATGGTTTTGTTAACTAGAAAATATGAGTGATGCTGGTAGAGTATTAGCTTTGATGGCATGCAGGGCCCACCACCATGCATTCATATAAGAGGCATAGACCATGACTCACACACCCCACCCCACACTCTCACGCACTCACACCACAAGGTATGCTCGAACCCATGACCTCATGTTGAAACTCCAGAGAATCTAATCTGCTGGGACTCGGCAAGGCCCCACAATTTTCCCCAAGTGCATGGATTGGAACATAGAGATCCACAAATTCAATGCAGAATCCACATCCAATTCTTAGAATGGAGAGTTTGTACCATGAGAGCAGATAGAATGCATAATCCACATCCAATTCTCAGATTCAGTGCATAATTCAATTGCAAATGAGTTTGGATCACCTACCATATGATATGCTCGAATAACCATCGGTCCTGCATACTCGCCAAAAGCACCTGCATTGGGGTGCAAGGAGAAAATGAAAATGGCTAACCGTTAAATAAGTGGTGATGGACAGCTTCACTGTCCTTGCGGCCGAGATTCTTTTTACAAATCGCTCTTCACCTACAAAACATGGATGGATTCACATATGGGAACAAAATATAACTAAACCAACTCAAAATGATGTACATTTTCACTCCATCCATGATTCTCCTTTAATTTGAAAAGCTATACAATGAAAGTCAGCACGGTGAAATCTTGGGCCCCAGGGTATAGCTAAGTCATTGCGTCTCGTAGATTTGCTTCAAACTCATTAGTTTCATTTTCTCCAAAGATGCCTTCAACTACAAGGGTTACATTCGGTTCATCCTGTACAACTTCATCTAGGTTATTAACACCAAGTTTTTAAACGATCGCATTGTGAACCTCATTTAAGTTTGGGACACTATGGTATTGTTGGGAACTTTATTCACGTATAGTACGCTTAGGTGATACATGCTCCCCATGCATGTTTCAAACCCTATAGCTTGGGTCGAATCCATTTTTTATTAGATGTATTTTCATATCATCATAGGAAACTGGAAAACGTGCACATTTGCAAGTGGTGCATGGACAAGGAATAGATTCTCTACCATGAAGGTTTTCTTGTGCAAACTTTTAAAAACTTCTTATTCTAGAAATAAAACGTGGGTCTGGGAAACTTAGTGTCATCCACTTCCTATTCATTACAGTCAAATCTCGATTAACCAAGGGGTCCATTTTCAACTGGCACCTTACCAAAAATTAAAGTTGAAAATTAGCCTAATGCACCATCCTCCTCAAAGTTGGAAATGAAGGAAGTGCTATCAGATGATTGGACCTAGACAGATATTATCTACCAAATACAATGTATTAAGGAGTTTGCAATCATTGTATTTTTACAATAAATTAATAATGTAATTTATAAGTAAAATCTTAAACCACTTGCATAGATGAAAAGTCTCGCATGCAATTCTAATAAATCATGTACTTATAAAATCTTTATTGAATAAACATGAGTATTCACACCCATAGATATATATTTTTTTAAATACCTAGTATGTCCAAAATTATTATTTTTTCATGTATACTCATACTCTTCACATGATCTTTAGCAACTTCACAAGTGGATACCACATTTAGTATCATCTCAAGCAAATTGGGTGAGGGCAGTATCTACCAATGGGAGCAGGCATGTTATTCTACAAACATTGGAATTGTGTGCTTAGGGATTTGAATAATTGTTTGCTTTATTCCAATGCATAGCGCATGATGATCCTAAAGCTCCAATCTTCCAATCTTCCAAAGATACCCATTACAAAAGTAATATAGTGAAAAGTGGAATCCTTCTCTTTTTTTTTTTTTTTCCTTTCTCTCACTTTTTGTTGAATCTTAAAAGGGAAATTGATCGAATGTTACAAGCAGCACATGGTTACATTTGAACCTGTTAGCATTTGCATCAATATGGTTACATTTGAACTTGTTAGCATTCGCATCAACAGTCAATTCATTTTTCCAGCTAATTGTCAAAACATGAGGTAGATTCAAATCTTAAGTAGACTATACCAAAGGAAAGATGGTAATTGAACACCCACCGTTAAAAACTTATTAGGGCAATAAAGTTTTGGATTAAGATGATATTTATGTTTTCCCTTCATGTAGATCTGTCTAACATAAATCAACATGTTGGATAGCAAATAAACATTGCACTGGACCTTTTTGAAAAATAAAAATAAAAAAAATCCAAAACTTATATAACATGCCATAATGCAAATTAATTTAATTCATGCATAATGAAAATGTAAATAATTACTACTCATTTATAGTCAACTACACTTGGAACCAATCAAACAAGTTTTCATGGTTAGCATGGTTTGTTTCACCACAATTTTTAAGGGTGTATACCACACTATAAATAATAGACCTCGCTACAGATGGAAGCACCTCCCAAGGTTGACTTTAATCTTGCAATGCAAATGACTAGAGACATATTGAAAAAAGTTGCTCATTTGTAATGATTTACTAAGGAATGCCATGCCAAGAATTTCCAGATTACATGGTTCCTTTGTTTCCTTCAGAATTCAAACAGCCATAAACAATTTGGTCCAGGCTTCGAATAGTTCCGGCATGACTATAAACAGAAGTAACCACCTCCAATGGGCTAAATTGGAGAAGAAAATTAGATATTTTCATAATGAGGGAACCTGATTTTTTATAGATATTTTCATAATCAGTGAAGGAACCTAAAGCAAACAAATCTTGTAGCAGGTTATTCATCCCTTCACTGGGACATTTCTATTTTGAATTTCAATGCAAATTGAACTGAATCTCACACAATCACCATGTGGGTTAAACGAATCTCACACATCCACAAGCATTTTTCCTTTGTTTTGATAAGATTTTATTGGATTATCAAATCAAACGCACATGGACAACATGTAAAACAACCCAAAGAGAAAACTTTGATACTCTGGCAGAGGGTGGTAGATGATCCATGTGCCAATTTAGATCCATCATGAACAATAATCATTCTTATTTTGGTACCTGATCATTAGATAGGAGGGACAGTATTGAATGGTTACAAATGAAAAACACCCGAAAGACTAAAAAGAGCTAGAAATGCTCAACAGAACCGACTCACAACTCCACAATTCATTCAATGTGCTTGTGTATCAAGCATGCACTATTAGAGTATCAATTAAACAAACAAAGCAGAAAATGAAACATCCTATCGTCTATGATTAACTATATACCAGATAGAAATTAGCTAACAAAGTGAATCAAATGGGAGTCCTATGTAAGGGACATGTTCATCCCATGAGGCACACAACATATCAACCAACGGGGCAAACATTTTAGTCCCAATACTACATACACCCAACTACCCATTTATAAAATAACCCACGATGTAAAAAAAGCAAACAAGCACATACACAAACGTTATTGTGTATATGATAACAGATCCAAAAACACACCTTTAAAAAAATTCAAAAATTACAAAACGAGGGATTCTTATGACCTTAGGAAGTATTTAGTGGTGACCTTAGGCTAAAAGCGTTCAATCCAGACCATTTCCTCCAAGCAAATTTCGGTTAAAGTTAGACGGTTTCTGTATTTCTTTTCTTAATCGTTTATTGTGGGCGAAAAACCGTTGGTCTAGATTAACGAACCAAATGGACCTTACTCATCAGAATTGAAAACATCACGAATTTCACGTTTTAAAGTTCAAAGATACTGTTGTGACAAGGGCCGAAGATTCCCATCATAGCATGGACCTCTTTATTCTTTATCTTTGTTTTTCAGGATGTTGTTTTCTTGTTTCGATATTCAATTAGGACAAGCGAGTCGCTGCATATGAAAAACCTGAGCCATTCATTAGGTGGGCCCCATTATAAACATATTGACAGGAAACAGTCTGTGTCACCTACAGTGTCTAGAACACCCTTTAACATGCAATAGACATGATCAACTAATGAATCGCCCTGTTTCTTGGTTGTGGCCTGTCCTCATTGCCCCACTAACGTAGTGGGTGTATGGAAAAGAAAAGGAAAGGGATGGGCACCTTCTTTTAGAGTGTAGTCCTTAAATACACCAGGAATGATTATCTTTAAAAATGAGAAATAAAAGTGATATTATTGATAAACTTAGTAATTATAGCAATGTATTAATGAGCTTATAAGCAAAATAATAATAAAAATAAAGTTTAAAATAAGATGCATTTTTAAAATAGTAAGAATGATTAGGAGTTTTTACCTGGAAATTAATGAGAGTATATGATATTCTCAAAACATGCTTTAACACTTTATATATACTAAAAGGTTCCTCTGATTATACCAATGGAGGTTGAAAAGTTGAAATTACCATTGATGGGGAGATTTATGAAGAACCAGAAGCCCCCATCTTTCCAGCCCAATTACATTATGAAAAACCAGAAGTTAAATTGGCCCTAATGTGGACCATATGATTGGGAACAGTGCACACATTGATGCCTAACCTCCAAACTGTTTCCCTTGGTGTAACCAACTTGAATAATGGATAGTCCTAATTCTTGGGCTGTACTTTTTTTTTTTTGGAATCTAATAGTTGGAATACATTTCTTATAATGGTCATGGTGGACCCTATAAAAAAATCATCTTTGGACATCTCTTCCAACTATTTCTTTTAATATGACCTACCTGAATCATAGGTCAGCTAGTTGTTTTTTTTTTTTTTCATGAGCTTAACATTTGATTACGCATTTGATGATGATGAGAGTGGATTTCACTTACACATCGTGATTGCTCGTGCCAAAATAGGCACCGGCATTTCTTAAGTGTTTGAAGGGAAAATAATTTATAGGAGGTATATCTCAGCACACCATAATGTGTACGTGAAATTCACTCTTATTATTAGTTGTGTAATCCCATATTAGGCCCAACACTAAAAATAAGGCTGACTTGCAATAAAGATGAGCCACATGATAGGAAAGTTGAGAGATATGTCCAATATTCTTTTGTTATGGGTCTGTCATGGCGATTATAAGAAATTCACATCAGTAGTTAGATTGCACAAAAAACCTTTGGCCTTAGGGCCCAAGAATCACAACAATCCATGATTCAAGTGGGTCACAGTAAAGGAAACAATTTGGAGGGCAGGGAATGCTGGGTATACTATTTCCAATAGCATGGTCTACTTGAGTCGCAAATGGGGATGGGTTTTTACACCTACAGCTAAAATTAGGTCATGGAAGTAATGATCAGGATAGATTTCAGAAACACAATATGGCGGGTACCATGGGAGCAGATTCCGGGTGTTATCTTATTTGGTCATGCCATGACCATGGGTCCGCCTTAATACATGTATTGTATATCCAGTCTATCCATCCATTTTACCATCTCATTTTAAGGCATGAGCCCAAAAATGAAATAGATCAAAATCTTAAGTGGAACACACCAAAGGAAGCAATGGTGATTGAATGGCCACCATTAAAAACTTTTCAGAATACACTAATGTTTATTTTCCATGCAACCTTTTAATAAGGTCACATAGAGCGGGATGATGGGAAAACACAAATATAAGCTATATATCTAAAACTTTTATAGCTCACAAGAAGCTTTTAATGGTCTATCACCATTGCTTCTCATGGTGTGGTTCACCTTATATTTACATTTACTTACAATTTTTAGCCCATACCTTAAAATAAGACAACATAAATATACAACACACCGGTCAAGGTGGGCCCCACAAGTAAAACGTTAACATGAGTTTGTAAAAGATGAGAGAGACTACAGGTTTTTCATACCGCAGCTCCCTTTAGCAATGGGCTGAAGGCTTTTTATTTTGCGCAACCCCCCATAATTTTAACATTTCATCTTCTATTTATACAATCAAAGGAATGCTTTGGTAAATATGAAGAGTCAAAACATGTTTAGGAATTTCATATACTCCCGTAAATTGCCAATAAAAACTCCAAATTATTAAAATATAAAATATATCTAATCCCATTAAAATTGATAAATAATCATTAGATGACTAAAACAAAGATTTTAGACATAAACAGATTCTTAATCTTAAAAGAAAAATAATCATAAATATTAACTTAAAATTCTATTTTAATCTATAAACATATTGTAGCTGCATGGGACCAGGTTGTAGATTTCATCCCCAAGTTCTAGTCATCAAAACGTATATTGTGCATTGAGGTTAATTTATTCCCTAGTTCAAACTTTCAGCCTGATTTCTTTTAATCTTGGCCATTCATGAAGTCATCTACCACCTATTCTACGTCACCTATCTTAGTAAATTGACCACCCATCTAAGTTAGGACATGAGAAAGTATGGTGTGCATTTAGGTCAATTTTTCCCTAGTTGGAACTTTCAGCTTAATTTCTTTTGATCTTGGCCGTTCATGAAGTCATCCACCACCTATTCTACATCACCCATCTTAGTGAATTGACTAGACCATACATTCATGTGTCATATCAAAACATGTGTGCTGAATCACCTTTACCGTCTAAATATTCGCGAATGTACACACCGCTTTCTTTTAAGTGGGCCGTGATGTATTACGTGTCATGACAGCCTTTAAGAAAATTCACGAAAACTTCCTAAATTTGGTATTTTCCACATTTTCCTTGTGCTTAAAGCACCTGATATCAACGGTAGTGGTGGTGGGCCATACCTTCCGTTGAAATATCGGACCGAAGGCCTCGTTTATTTCACACCCATTTCATATTATCCCTTGCCTCTTCTTTCTCCGTAGAAATGATGGATTTGTGGAATTGGATGAAATTCGGTAGCATCATTATCTGATACTCCCTCGTGTGTACCGTGATAATCGCTAATTTCCAGGTTTGATATCAAGAACCGATTGAACACATGTAAGAGATCTGGACTGTTCATCTATTGTGCCCTATAATGGATGGGCCATGTGCAAAAATAATGCAAAATAGATAATCCTGTGCATCCATTCGAGGATTTTTGTTGAGCATTGTTTGGAACTTTTCCTAACCGTTTTTAGCAATGAAGAATCATCAGATCAGTAGGTAGATCTATCGACCAGTGTGATTTTTTGCAAGCAAAAAACAAGAGTTGATATGAGGTCACTGCATTCCATGTGTAGATATTGGATGCTTGACCATGTAAATTTAAATTATGACTTGGTAAGTTTCTCTTAAACATTTTATTTCTTGTTTGTGTGGCGCATCTAATGATTATATATGCTTGATTAGTCCATAATTCAAATTCATTGATCCATTAGATAAGTTTTTATACAAACATTTAGTTAAGGATATAGGCTCATGGCAAGCTTAATCCGTTGATTATTTTCTTATTTCATCATTAGATGGATCTTAATGGATGTTCCACTTTAATTTTTGTGTTTTTGACATATAGACCCCTTCCTTTTCATCCATTTCCACAAAAGCCTGTCTTATGATCCATCTCGGAGACCCTTTTTACAAATTAATGAATTGGATACTAAGCGATTCACCGTAAAAGCACAAATGTCGATGGGCAATTTGTTCACGCCGAAACTCAATCCTATGCATTCATACATACAACTTTTCTTACAAAACACATTTTAATACTTTATGGAGTCGATGAATGATCGCGTGCTTCATCCATAATACTGCTCTATCCCTACCAAAAAGTTATTTAATGGCAATGAGAACGTAAGCCATTAAAACCTAATTGGGCCTCCATGATGTTTATAGCCGTCCAACCACTCAATAAAGTGATAACAATAGGATAAAGAACTAAGGGAAAACAGATATCAGCCTAATGCAAAACCTTAGTGGGCCCAAAAGGGTTTCAAGCGTGCATCTCAATCCTGACCACTCCTTATCTATCTTTCACTTGACTTTTGGATTGGCGTGATTTTGGGTTCCTATTCTAACGTGAACCGCAACGAAAGAGTAGATGTCATACACACATGACAATGATGTTGTGAGAAAGATTTTTTCTCAACTACATGCGTAGCAATATTGAAAATTGAAATACAAACTAGAAAATAAAGATTTATGTAATTCTCTATCAATGTATTTAGAGATTCATCCCAACCCACTATGCTCTAAGATAAAAGGGAAGAAGCTGCTCTTAATACATTGGCAGCTCTTTTTCTCAACATAATATATATTACTTTAAATGAATAAAGGTTTACATAAAACTCTATGTAAAATTATACAATTGCCCTATATAGTGAACCACACCTTCAACACCTGGTGAACCCAATGCAAAAATTGACTTACGAAAGTGTTTACCGGATAAACATTACCTTTGATAATAGAAAGAAACTTGTTGTGTTGTAAGTAGGTGGGGGATCTTTTTTTTAGGCAACCCGTTTGTTCTGTGAAAGGAACTAATCAACGCATGCTGTTTAGGAAGAACAAATTTGACACATGTGTGCCATATGGCAGGTGGCACATGTGTGGATTGAGGTTGGCAAGGCCTTTTCACGGTGTAACTGGTGCAAGATTTCTAGAAGACATTTGGCCAAAGGATACACTGTCTAAAGGTTAGAAGCGAAAGTTAGTGACTGCTTCAACCTTAGATGGCGTAACCACGACCAGATTAAAATGATAACAAAAGCGCCCTTGTGTTGTCGACTAGTCAAGATCGTCCGTTCAAAGTGATTCTAGAGAGGTATGGTCCATAGAAAGTGGAGTCTAATGATGAATGGATGAAATGATTAATGCACTTTTCTTATTTTTTCATACAACCGAATCTGGATCGTCCATCTTCTTAGTTATGGTTTGGATGGTTAAGTGTTTATCCAAAGTGATTTGGAGAATTATGAGCAGTTGAAGGGTGGCCGCACATAATATATGGTTGGTCGAGATCGATGATCACAATGATCATGCCTATCTTAAATATTTGATCTAGACCATCCATGTCGCTATACTCAGATGGTTACGACCAGCCAATGGAAGTGATCCTTAGAGTCGTGGGCAATCAAAGCTGGACATATATAATGGACATTCTAGATTATGGTTCATATGCTTTCACTTATAATCCATATGGACAGTTCATGTCTCATAAGATGTTAAGGATCATTTGAATATGGTGGGTTTTTTTCTTTGTGTGTGTGTGTGTATGCGCGCGCGCAAAGAATGGGCAATCAAAGGTGGGCCACATGATGGATGATCCAGATTGTTGGACTCGTTTTAGTATAACCAATATGGATTTCCTATTTTCCTAACCATTGATTTGATCATCTCATCAAAGGTGGGCTCCACATGATGGATGTTCCATCAATAATTAGACCTTTCATGATATAACAACACGGATGATGTATATTGTTAGCAATTAATTGGATGGATGGTATTAAAATGATATTTTAGAGCCATTCAAAAGTGGGCCATACATGTTGGACAATCAAAATCAATGGCTTCCCTTCTTTAGTAAGCTAGTATGGACTTTCATTTTCTTAGCAATTAATTGCATGGTTAGAATAATCTACAAACATGACTGCAGAGAGGACCAGGTAACTAAAGGTGGGCCCAACATGATAAATGGTCCAGAATGGCTCCTCAGGAACACTTGGTTCTGCTAAGTATTCAAGGGCAATTGCACATAATCTCTAGCTTTGACCGAGGATTGTGGATTGTTACCTAAACATCCCTGGGAATTATGATTTTTCCAAACAACACTTGACTAATTGAAATCCCAACAAGGTTCTTTCAGGGGTTAAATTACCAAAATGCCCTTTTTCATTTTTCTCAAAAAATTGGTAAAGTCAGAGGGTTGTGAGGCTCACACAGCATCCGTATGACACCTAAACTATCCAACGAATGCACCCAAAAATTAATCAAATCTAATAATCAAATGGACCACTCATGGATTTTGATATTTTTGGTGGTGTACACCATCTTTTATGGTGTAACCCACCTAATAATCCAATTGGCCTGATTTTTTGTTCATCTCATGATTATGGTGGGGTCTATCTATTGGATGTGTTGGATTTCGTACATCCCACAGGAGCCCCACAATTCTCAAATCTGGACAAATAAATAAATAAATAAATAAATAAAAGCACCCCAATTCCTCGAAAATCTCCTCTTGGAAATTTCAATGAGTTAGGGCACTGCTTGGTAGATAAAAAATCTTGAAGAATTTTGCCGCAAAAGAAAAACCTTTTAATTGAATAGAAGTCCATAGAAATTGATGCCAACACCTAGACCATTGAAAATTAGATATGATGGGGGCCCACCTCTGTTAGATTATGGTGTTTTCATGTATTCCTAAGTTATATTTAGGTCTGCTATAAAATAATAATAATAATAAAATAAAATAAAATAAAAATCTAATTTTTAAGTGCTAGATTAGAAAATAAATGGCTTCTTGGTTAGATAAGGTTAAGATAAAACGTAGACGTTAAAGAAAGAACCATGGTCCACGGACATACATGATCGCATGCAGACAACTTAAGCCGGCCAAAAGCGAATACAAGGACACAAGATCCGGCAGTGTCGTGCTTTTGTCGGCTTCGATTTGATAATTAGGTTTCCAACTAAGTTGGATTACTATAAAGTCATACCCCATGGTAGCTTATCTTGATCAATTTCTCGAGTTTAGCGGCATCTTTCGGTCCTTTGATTAATGGTTTAGATAAGATTTTAATTTGATTTTAAGCCATGACATCAGTCCTTGTGACACAATGCTCGCTAGCTTTATATTACATTTTTAATTTTTAATAAAATATGTGTATTTTCTTAGATATTCATGTCTGATTCGTTGAATGGTTGAATTATTTGCTTGTAGACAAATGCAAAACATGCATTTTTAGTATGATTATATATGGGTGTGGGTCCCAACTGGTGGAATTAATAAGGAGGGTTGGAACATGACACATCTTTTTCAATTTCTTTAATTTTTTAATGTTCGAACCACCAGTTCAGCTCGGCTTAGTGAGTCGCAAGCCAGTTGGATTGGCTTGGAAATCATGATTTGTGTTGGGTAGGTAAGAGCTTTGACCGGTGAGGATGGCTAGCTCCAGCGTTTTTGCTGCCTTTGTTATGGTGGGCCACATGTGGTAGGGTTATTAACAAAGTAAGAAGATTCCAATCATGGAAAAAGAAAAATCAAAGATAGATATGCACCATTTTTTATTTACCAGCTTTGCCGTACAAGATTTCATTAAGTTGATACATTCTCCAGGCTGTCTAGTCTCTTCATCTTGTAAATCCAGAGCGTTTATCTGATGGGGTGTACAGTCAATAGATGATGACCCAAAAGTATCCTCAATGGAACAATCCTAGCCTGTTGATTTGATGGCCAGAAAAATAGATGGTTGAGAACAAATACAAAAAAGGTACACTCAACTGGGGAGAAAAAAAAGAGCTCTATGATTAGATGGGTGAGAAATTACAATTTGGGAGATTGTTGGGTCATTGTCCATCAACATCAATCCTGCCTAATCTGTGGTCTTGATTTAGGTGAACCATGCCCCACTTGTACGAATATCCTTTGGGAAGAGGAATGATATAGCCAGTATTTTCAAATTGAGATTGAATATAACACTATACGGTTCACCTCTGACACGCACACATGACTTTTTAAGTGGGTAATACTCAAGTGGGGTAGACAGCGAAGGCCAATCCACTCATGGAGTGTGCCGGATCTTTACGAAGGAAGTGTATACTTCGAAAAGAAACCAATGACCAATAATAAAATGTGGCCCATCATTAGAATAGACCAGCCTTAGATTTTGGGGTGGGGCATGTTCACGTGAGCCCTACATGTTATATGGCTCGGATGTGGCCAGGAGGTGTAAGGAAAGATGAGATCTGACCCTTGAGGACTATGATAGGTCATGGGTTCCTGCATCCCAAAGAATTTCCACGATACATTACAATCAGATCAATTGGGAAATCACAACTGTCTAATTGATCATATAACCCATAAGATGGACTGTTAAGGTCATTCGATGAGAGAAGTTATGTGATATGAGGGTCAACCTGACTGTTATACGGTAGCTTTAAGAGTTGTGTGAGGCCCCAAGATTCTCTTAGGGCTCTTATAGAAGAATAGGTCTAATGGATGGCTTGTAGTTGTTTATAAGGAAAAATAAAAAAACCATTCCAATAAGATAATCGCAACCATCCAATGTGTGTCCCATGAAGTGTTTGAGAGACCAAATGGGCCATCCAGATCAATCGATTGGCCCATCCTAAGATAGGAGTTCTTCCCAACCAACGTGGATGTCCTGACCAGGGTTCAACCTAGTAGCTCAATGGACTTGGGATGGAGCCCATTTTGAGGCCCATTAATCAAGGCCAACGAATGAGTGTTGCCCAATTTTAATCATATATATATTTTTTTTGATGCCCAGATCAATCAAAGGCGTAGGATGATCCATGGTTGATATAGATGAAGCGTAGGCCTATTTCTACCCTAATCATAGACGTCCATGCCAAGCTTCAACTGTTAGGCCCAATCAATAAAGGAATCGGTTACAGACCGGGCCAGAACCATGCCAGATCTATTGCCATATCAAACCCCTGCCATTAGGGCCATCCGTGGACTGGTAGTCCAAGGGAATTTGAAGGCCCAGTGGGCCTATCAACTAATGTAAGGCTGTAAATGGTCTGGACCAGCCAATTTGGGCTTCTAGCCCAGAACAAGTGGCTGATCACAATACCTGGGGTTCATGACTATTGGGCTGGGCCCAGGCACTGTAAGGCCCAATCTAGTGATAACCTAAACCTATCAAAGGAAAGTACATGTTTACTGCAAAAAGGAAGAAAACCTTCTAGCAAAGCGCCTAAGGGCGTGTTTGGCCGAAAGGATCCCATGGGATTAGGAGGGATGGGATGGTAAAATCCCGGGATATGCCAAATAAGCCAAACAGACCCAATGAACTTGTCTCGGGATATAAGCAAACCCATGGATCTTAAACCAATCCGTGACATCACCATCATTACTTTAAAATTGATCCCATCCCTTCTAATCCCATTCAATCGTGACTGGGCGTGTTTGGTTGGACGGATTGGAAGGTAAAATCCTAGGATATACCAGGCGTGCTAACGGTGTGTCTAGCTAGGTGGATTGGAAGGGATTGAGTGGTATTAGGGTGGATGGCATGGATTTCAAGGTAATGATGGTGTTGTCAATGGATTGTCTTAAGATCCATGGGATTGCTATATTGAGTCTTTTTGGCACGCCCGGCCAATCCCGGGATTAAACCTTCCCATCCCTTCCAATCCCTCGAACCAAAGACGTCCCAGGCAAATTTGAACGGATTAGGGTGGATTGGATGAGATTTAAAGGTAATGATGGTGTTGTCAGTGGATTGTCTTAAGATCCATGGGATTGCTATATCCTGGGATCAGATCACCTAGTCTGTTTGGCACGCCGAGCCAATCCCGAGATTTAACTTCCAATCCCTTCCCATACCATCCAATCCCTTCCAATCCACCCGGCCAAACAGGCCCCAAATGGACTCGGTGAACTTGTCCCGGGATATAGCAATGCCATGGATCTTAAATCAATCCACTGACACCACCATCATTACCTTAAAATCCATCTCATCCCTCCTAATCCCTCTTAATCCACCCAGCTAAACAGGCCCTAACAATTCATCTCTCAGTCCCATCCATGGTGCAACCTACATGGGTTCTTGGATTTTCCAAATGGTACATTTTGTGTAGAGCTGCACATGAGTTGAGTTAGCTCGGTCAACTCGCTCGACTCAAAATTGGATTCGGACTAAGCTAGTTTTTGGAGCTGAAATTTTTTTTGAATTGAGTTCAAGCTTGCTCGAGCTCGACTTGACATGGATCAAACCTCAACTCGAATTGACTTGGATCAAATTAGCTCCGTGACTTGGTTTATATATATATATATATATATATATAGTGATATTGCTCGCCGAGTGTTCGATGAAATGACTCAATAAAGTATTGTTTCGGGTGTATACATTATCTATGGAATCGACTAGTGGCGAGGAAGGAATGGATACGAAACAAATTACTGCAAAAAAGAAAAAAAAAATAAAAAATTCACATTATATAATTGCTCTCAAATCATGATTTTGATGTTGCGGGTCTAGTGTTTGATGAGATACACATAAACTGCTATTACTGTTTTGTATTATGTAAAAAGTTGAAGATGTACTCTATGTGTTTGAAAAAATGTCGCACAGGCTCGAACTAGCTCGAGCTGTTGACTGAGCCAACCCAACTTAGCCAGTCAGGCTCGAGGACTGTGCCGAGCTGAGTTCGAGTTGGGGTTACCTACTGGGCGAGCCGAGCTGTGCCAAGCTCGATTCAGTTCGACTCATGTACAGCTCTAATTTTGTGGGGCCATCCTTTGATTGGGCCACAGCCAATGAGACAAATGCCCTTTTTACACATAAAAAGCCAGAAAAGAGGAAAGATTAACTTCCCACTTTAAATTTTATTGATCAAACGGTTAGGAATCGATGTGATACTTTGACCATCACCCATCTCCACACAGCATATTCATCCTACACGTGGCTTTATAGGATGGTTTGACTGGCAATCACATGGGCTCTACCATGGATGGGCCCTTGGTTCAACGATTCTAACCATCTGATCAATTGACCCTTGCTTGTTTGATTGTGAAGTTTGGGTGTTGGGTTGATGGGCCCAATACAATATCAATGGGCAATGTATGGACTAACCCAGGCAGCCAATTCATGGCGTTATGGCATTAAAATGGATGTTTAAAATGAAAAATGGCATGTGGTCCACCCTCAATTTGAAAAATGACAGTTGATCAAATGGCTATTACTATCCATTAGTGCAATTATAGACTTTTGGCCTTCGATATTAAGGCCCACAAGATAAATAGTATGGATTAATGATTTAATCAACAATAGGGATGGAGAGTTCTTTCCATATATGCAATTCAATAGGCATTGATATCTCGATTTCATTTTTAGAAGAGGTCATTGTATTCTTTTCAAGAATAATATATAAGTAACAGCTGTCAATAAAATCCTAATCTAACTCAAAATAGAAATGTAGTAAAAATAAAGTCAAGCTCAATAACTATGGTGCGGACTTCTTCTTCTTCTTCTTTTTTAAAATTTGTTGGTTGACTAATTAAGGGAAAACATGGGTGGAATTTCATATTCAAAAAAAAAAAAAAAAAACCCTTGTAAAAATTTATTAAAAGTGGTGAAAATATAGCTAAATTATTCAAACAATTAACTCTTAAATGAACAAAATAAGGATAGTGGACTATGATAGAACTCCAAAAATCCTCAAATTTTTTGTTTTTAATATTAAGTTATAACTTAAAATCATAATTTGACTCTTAAAATGATTTAAATTTTGCATAGATGTTTAAGGACCATTAAATTTAAAGTATCCAACGATATATTATACAATCGAAACAGATATCATTCCCAATGTTATGGCCATCGAAATCTATATTACCTATTGGGTTCCTAGATCAAACTTCTATATCATGTTTCTTTCAATCCTGGCCATCCATAGATCATTAGTTTGAAGAGGCTAAAGAGTATGCTTCAGCCTCTTTAGCATGAGACGTGGTTGCAGTGACCCTTTCAGAGCAAGTTGTTTTCTCAAATTCATGATCTTTTGTATACATCAGGTTGCAATTAATATATAATCATGCATTGCGGTAAAAGGATAGCTATTAGTAGGTCTAGTTGCTGTGAGGATGCCTTGGCCAGGTCAAGGCACTGACTCCTGCCTGGGTCTACATCCTCTATAACTAGACCCAATGGATTGGGTTATTTTAACTTGGGTTCGACCCTGACTTAATGGCCTCAGCTTTTTCTAGGGCAAAAACACCTTGTCAACCGTCAAATGGTCCTTGGGTGGAAGACTTTCTCAAAGCTGACCCATTCCATTCCCCTACCAAGGCATTCTTACACCCAAAAATCTGCCAGGTTAGAAGATCCTAGCCATCCAAACTTTAATCAAATGTGTTTTCTTCTCGTAACAATTAAACTGCAACCTTAGTTGAAGATGGTTAAATGTGATCACTCTAAAAAGAACCATCAGATCAACGGTCTAGATTGCCAAACCATGGAACTGGCATTGGTATGGCCTAAAAAGAAGTAATTTTGCCCTACTTCTTAACATCCTGTCATAAGTTTCAACTTAACACCATTTAGAAAATCACTAGTGATTAAATAATAATAAATAAATAAATAAAAGTGGTCAGAAGCTTAAATGGTGTTCGCGCCACTACGTGCTAGGTTAAAAAGCTTGGGCTTGATCTAGCTACTCATGTAGTGGGCCCCATTTTGTTTGTTCTTTGGCACATGCTAGAAATTAGATCAGTGTCAAAATTTCCAATGGTTCACATTAAAGGCACAGGTGTATCCAGCAAAGGTCTAAAAAGTATCTCCAATAACCTAAATCGGAGTGAAATGGCTTACAAAAGTCTACCCAAGCGTGCTCTTTTTTCCTTACACCTTCTGAAAACCCTTTAATGTGAGAGGGGCATGTGTGTGTGTGTGTGTGTGTGTATATATATATATATATATATATATATATATATATATATATATATATATATACTTGAACCCTCGAACCCTTGACTGGGCGTTGAAACTCTGGAGAGTCTACCCCGTAGCAAGAGTAAAGATCCTTTTCTGTTATAATTTGCTGTAGTTTAATTGATTATAATTATTTTTAAGAATCTTCACATTATAAGATCACTGTGGATGTAACACAATCCCCTCTGCACATCTAAGTGGATCACAACTTATGTGAGGTTCGCTCATATGCTTAATCCTAATAATTCAATGGTCAAATCATCCAAACCACGTTTTTGTGTAACCCACCTGATAGAAGTCTTACATTAGACCATTGAAAATTTGACTTCTGGCTACCCTTTTAATAAAACGAATTTAACCTATCTGATTAGTGGGCAAACATTATTTTTAGTCCATGACATGTTCACATTGTATCTTATCTTATGAATGCTTTACCATCTGCCTCTATCTCTGACATAGGTTCCATCCTCTCAAATGACAGCTCTTGCCAAAACACGACATGAAAAGTATGTCTGTTGAGATCTGAATATTTATCTATTTATACTAAACATAAATATATAACAAGAATCCAGCTGTCATAATAATTTAAGCATGGGCGTAGAATTTTCTAATGCAAGATGGGAAATTGGCTTTTCAGACAATGCAAGCTACTCTCTCTCCTTTCTTCTTCTTCTCCTCTCGGGTGGATTTTTCCACTCTTGGGCTGGATTCCACGACGTTCTCAGAACGTAAGCTTATTCTACAACGACATATGTGGGGCCCACTATAATGTGTCTATGACATGAACCCATTCAATCTTTATAGAGGAAAAAAATCAGCCCAATCCATAACTCAGGTGGGTAACACAATGTAAAATCATGCCTATAGACCATTCAAATCACGTGGCATGGTCCAATTAAGTTTTTTAATGGCTCAAATGCTTAGGTCTTTATTCATCTTGGTAGGGCCCATTTTATGAAAGGATTGTATGGAATATACAAACCAAAGTAAATCCACACAATATGAAAAGTTCTAACGGTGGACATCTCAATCTCACCTACTCACTTTATTTTGATTACCTTCCCTTTTGAAACCGTCTGATTTTATTTTATTTTTAAATTCGAAGGAGCCAGCCTTGTGGATGGAGTGGACTTGGTCCTTCTATCATGGTGGGCCTCATTCGTGTGTAGTCTGAACTCCAGTGTCAGGGACACAGATTGCCGGTGTCTGTGACAAATCCATCCCGTCCATCCATTTTCCTCCCAAAAATGAGGCAGACCCAGAACTCAAGTGGGCCACATCACAGGGGATTGAACGGCCAATGTTGAAACAGTCATGTAGCCACAAAAGTCATAATCCCAATGAAGATTTGAGCGTGGAACTAAAGAGCATTGCATATTTTCATTCCGAAAGTCCAATGAATATCTACCAATTTAATAGCATGATTTTTTGTTCATGAATAATCATGATACATCTAAATGGGCTACATAATTTTTATAGTTTATTTCACTTAATAGTATGCAATTTCTACCTAATTTCCAAGTGGATTCATCATCCATCACACTGCCCGAATATCAAAGTTGTGCTCTCTCCATCCGAACGGGCCCTAGACAGTGAAGCGGATTCCCTCAACTCGGTGGGGCCACCGTGATACACATATATATTTATCCACGCCAACCATCCATTTTTCCAGCTCATTTTATAGCATGGCCCCTAAAACAAGGTATATCCAAAACTCAAGTGGACCAATCACACGAAACATAAGGGATTGAATGCCTACCGTTCAAAACTTCTTGGGGGCGACAAAAGTTTTATATCATGCTGATATTTGTGTTTTCCTTTCATCGGCATATGGGTTCGATGTTGAGGGACCGCGGAAGTACATAGAGATAAATCTAGGATAGCTATCCAATAGCATCAAGCAAACACAAAGAGAATACAATAATTTTAACGTGGAAAAACCCTTTGGGGAAAAAACTACAGTACAAAGCGACAGATGATTACTATAAAAGCTAAAATTACAAAGAGAAAGGATTACCTAATTTGAACAACCTCGAATCTCATCCTTGCTACACCCTTTGAAACCCTATGACGATTTAAAAATCCTTAGAATGCATCCCAATCTCATTTACACTTATATATATATATATATATATATATATATATATATATATATAGCTTTAGAAAGAATCACAAATGAAATCGGAAACAAATCCCACAAATTTGTAGTTCTGTGAAAATTTGCGCAGAATTTATCGATGGCATTGAACACTCATCGATAGTATCGAAACTAATCCTTCGACGGCATTGAACTAACACCTCAACTATCCAGAGACAAAACATGATTTTCTATAAATTCTCAATGGCATCAAACATTCATTAATGGCATCGAAAAGGTGCCCAGTTAATCCAACAACCAACTAGAAAAAAAAATTTAGAAAATATTGATGGAATCGAGAACTATTTGATGCCAGCGAAGGTGATATTGAACAGACTGTTGATGGCATCGACAGACCCTATATCTGACTTGATTTAAGACATCAAATACAACAATCTCCACTATATCTTTAATCATCAAACATGTAGCTTCTTGTCCTCTTCTCTTATCGTTACCTTATATCATATCTCCATCAACACTTCTCGCGTATACTCCATCTTCCTTTTACCCCATCGCCAAGCCCAGAGAAGTCGCAAGAACCACCTTGATAAGCATGTTCACTGGATTCATATTGGTGTGAATCTTCTCCAGATCCACATATCCTTCTTCAAGCACTTGTCAGATAAAGTGATGACGAACATCATATGTTTAGTACGTGAGTTATAAATAGAATTTTTAGCTAAATTGATAGCGCTTTCACTATCAAAATTAACTGGCACGACCTTCTATTGAAGCCCCAATTGATTTATCATGCATCTCAACTAAACAACTTCCTTAAACGCTTTCGTTACTAGCATATACTCAGCTTTGGTTGTGGAAAGAGCTACTATACACTGAAGCTTTAACATTCAACTAATTGCTCCACCCGCTAGTACAAACAAGTAACCTAAAGTAGAATTTTTGGAGTCAACACTACCTACATAGTCATAATCTACATACCCAACTGACTTGGTCCCTATCTTCTTACAAGTTAAAACGTAGTCTTTTATACCTCGAATGTATCGAAGTAACCATTTCATTGCTTCCCAATGTTGCTTACCGAGATTTGACAGATATCTGCTCACAACACCAACTACATGTAAAATATCTGGTCTTGTAGAGACCATAACATACATCAAACTACTAACCGCATTCAAATAAGGCACACGATACATAACTTGTTTTTTCTTGTTTGATTTAGGATATTGTTATGAGGAAAGCTTGAAGTGAGCCGTGTGGGGAACACTAACCGTCTTTACCTGGTTCATCCCATACTTGATCAACACCTTTTAAAGGTATTCGGTACATCGATTTCAGACATGTCATGACTAGCGATCAACATATCATCAACATACAGTACAATAATGATGAACTTTCCATCACTCAGTGTCTTGTAATATGCACAGTGATCGTATTTACTCCTAGTCAATTTCTGACTCAACATGAAATAATCAATTTTTTTATATCACTGCCAGGGTGACTGTTTCAGGCCGTACAACAATCTTATTTACCTACAAACCTTGTTCTCTACCCCTTTAACTTTGTAGCCCTCTAGTTGTTTCATGTATATCTACTCTTCCAACTCCCCATTAAGGAATACAATCTTGACATCTATCTGTTTCAACTTAAGATTGTATTGGGCAACCAGCGCCAACACGAATTTGATAGATACCTTCTTAACCACTGATGTGAATATCTCTGTAAAGTTGATACCTTCTCTTTGAGCATAACCCTTTGCTACCAACCTCGCTTTATATCAATCATGTTTTCTTTTGAATAATCGCTTGCATCCGATCACTTTTCGGCCCACTGGAAGCTCCATCAGATCTCATATATTATTTTTATGTAACGAGTACATCTCATCATCCATAACTACCTTCCACTTTTCTACATCAGGCTCATCAAAAATCTCTTAAATAGTAGATTGGTCTCCCCATCTGTAATGAAAGCATATGTGATATTGGAGTCGTTCATGTATCTTGCCGGTAATTTACAATCTTACGGTGGGTTTCTTCTCATAGGTGGTTGGTCCTGTACCTCTATCTACGTATCTGTCTCTGCCTAACTATCATTTGTGTCAATCTGGACGTTTATGATCAACATTTCTAGTTCTTCTTACTCCTCTTGATCATTCTTGCGGAATAAGAAGCTTTCATCGAATCTTACGTCATGGCTAGTGATGATGTAATGCCCTGAAAATTGTGGTCATGCATACACTAGACTCCCAAGTTCCCGGGTATTACTTATATCCAATTTTACTAATTTATGTTTAATCAGGGTTATGCACAATGGGAAATTACTTGAAACATGAATCACAATTCATAACTAGTCTACTGAAGTGGGAATGACTAAAGATGTACAAGTCTAAAAATATAACTATGGGTCGCATAAGGCGTTACCCAACAAAATTACAAAAAATACTATGTCCAAAAAGAATGATGTGCTGAGTCCCCTACTCAGCGATCCAAATCCGTCTATTAGGCCGATGGAGAACCGCCCATCAACTGGAAGTAAGATAGCTCGTCTTCCTCCTCCAGACTCGCACCGCCAGGCTCCTCGTACTCTACATCACCTGCAACTTAGTATGTGTTATTAGTCTTAAATTGTAACAATCATCAATTATATTATAAATTTAATGAAAGGTAAACATTCATAAACACCTAACTAATCTTGTTAATGCATGTGCGTGATAAATGACATGATGCATGCCATCACAATAACACTTCCTCGAGCGACTCCATCTAACGATTGCGTAGACCAACCACCCTCATTACGACCTCAACTGCCGAGTCGCCAACCTAACTAATGCGATGCGGTTATGATCGTGTTAGCCGAGTTTTTAATTAAGTCCATTCAAATAAAAGATTGGAAAAACTAGTATACCCCATGATGTCAATGCCCTGAACTAGTTGCGAGGCCATGACCCCTCAACGTGTGAAGTCAAGACCCCGAGATCCTTGATCCCGTCGGGTTCCCCATCCCTGACTTCAAGCGCATGGGGAGTACTGAGAGAAGGGATCGCTCGCGGTCACTACGGGAGGCTTGTCACCTCAGTGTAGGCCAACAGCTCAGACACAGTGTCCCATTCCACCATGCCCGGCTCTCGAATCAGTGGATCGGTTTCAATTGGTTATCAATAGGCTTCAATGGTTGAAGGGTGTTACAAGTTCCATACAGGTGTGGACAAACATGATTAGTCAGTATGTAGGCTAGACCTCGCAAGTCCAGGAGTGTATAAGACGGACGACATTGGGTACAAACGACCCATGTAGTCCAACTACTGTCGCTCATCCGTACTTGCCCAAATCTGCCGGCCTAGTCTTAAGGCAATCCTACCAATGGGGCCACCTCCCTCTCACCTCAGTTTCTTGACTAACCTAGGGATTCAATGATATTCAATGGCACTTCAACAAATTAGGAATTATCATCTTATACAAGTGATGTCGTGTAATCATGCATTAAACATATAAATTTAAAATTTGTTATACATGTAACTACTAACAACACTACGAAATAGATGTGCATGTGTGTTGTGTGGGTAGTGAGAAAACCAAGAATCTCATATATCTCATAGCACAAAAATGTACAAGGGTTAATGCATCACACATTCTATAAGGAAAATATCATATAAGAATAAATCAAGACATGAACATGTAATCATCAAATACATAACCAATTATGTGAGAGACAACAAACATTTTATAGCATTCCATGTTGATTGAGAAGATCAAAGGTGAGGTCCTTCCAAGGTTTTTTTCTAGATTATCCAATACATCACCCAATCAAGCATAATCATTAGATTCATATTAAAATTGGTGTTAGGCCACTTAAGATTAATAGTTCTCACCTATGGATCGTTGAGATCTTGGGAAGCGACCTACGAGTGTCGAAATTGGGGTCGATTGGCCAAAATTCCTGAAGCAAAACATTTGCATGTTAGTATTCCCTGCAAATCTAATCTCAACAGAAGGGTTTCTAAAAGGATAAGAGATTTACCTACCCAATCGGTGGAGAGGGGCTCTTTCCGTTTGTGGTTGAGGGATTTCTTTGAGGAAGAGCTGAGGAGTTGCAAGATTGACTCCCTTGGGCCCCACTTTGAGCTAGGATCCACCTTCACTCCTTCCTTTACTCTCCCTTTCTCTCTCTCTCTTCCTCTTTCTCTCTTTCTCTCTTTCCTTTTTCTAGGGTAAATTCATATGGGGAGAGGGGTGCCCCAAAGAAGCCCTTACATAGTGTCAGGTTTTGGTGTAAATGGCACTAAGGGATGGATTTTTACTATAGTAGCCCTAGGGAGTATTTTTCTACCATTTTGAGGCTACTACATGGCGTAAGAGTCGACACCCACCGTTGGATAGTTGGCCCTAGTGATGATCTACCCATGGACACAAACAACCTGTCATTTGGATGCGTTGATCAACAGGTAGGATCAGAATTCAATTCAACGGTCACCTACTATCGATTGGGCCCGCGACTATACGGATTTGTGTAGGATATTACTCTAGGTTGGCCCCAAATTTGGTCATGATCTAATGGTCCAAAAACCACAACTTGGGCAAAGACCGAACGTAGATAAGTGACTTAAGTTTTTGGTTAGTTTCAAGAATATTCGCACAACTCATGCACCAACCTTGTAAATCCAAGTTGAGCGATCCGAGTCATGATCTCGAGTAGATGTCTCTCGATGGATGTCAAGCCCAGTAAGACTGACATTATTCTAGATTTTTGAAACTAGTAGCCCACTAACAAACGGTCTAGAGCTTGTTCAGAAAATCGGGACATTTTTGGAATGAATTAGTTATTGAGATTTTTTGTGGGCAATGATTAGGGTTTGGATTAACTATGTTTATAATGTGGCCTATTTATAACTAGTAGAAGTGGAGATTTGGTCATGTTTACTCTAAACCATCGGTTTTAGGCTAAAAGAGTACCGGGGTTGATTTGGTCTATTAGTCAAGATCCGGGCCTTATCTGACTCGGCTTCAGTTAGATCTTTAATTTAGTTATGATTGTCTTGATTAATTAATGACGAGTCGGTTAAATTTGAGCCCTATGTGAGTAAATCATGTGGCTAAATTTGATGTTCAAGTGATCGAGTGGATTCGTTGGCTTCTTACAATTAATTAATCAAACTTGTGCAATTCTTTACTGGTACCACCCGTGTATAAACTAACATTGAGTGCTAGTGTCAGTAAGTGATAATATAAGTTAATTACAAAAAAAAATTTCTAAGATTTTTGGAAATCCAAAACAATGAAAATCCAGGACGTTACAGATAACCTTGCATGTGGCCTTGTTGTATAACCTATAGCTTTTCACACTAACACCATAACAAAAAAAATATGTACCTTTTGAATTTATAGTCTAATTTATCTCTCTTAATTGACGGTACATGAGAGTAAGCTTCACAATTAAATATGCACAAATCTGAGTAATCCATCTTATAACCACTTCATACTTCTTCTAGGATCTTACAATCAATTGTCATAGTAGGGTACCTATTTATCAAATAATAAGTCATGTTAATGACCTCAGTCCATATGTCATTGCCTAAGGCAGCATTACTTAACATGCAAGCCCTCTCCAGGAGTGTCTGATTCATCCGTTTGGTCACAACATTTTGTTCGGGCGTGTGGTGCACTGTACTATGTCTAATGATCATTTTATCTTTGTAATATTCATTAAACTCAGCGGAAGTAAATTCTTCACCATTGTTAGTCCTTAAAACTTTTATTTTTCACCTTACTTGTTTTTTCACAATTGTTTTTCATTGTCTAAATATGATGAAAACTTAGTATTTACGTTTTATGAAGTAAACTTAAACTTTCCAGGAGTAGTCATCAACAAATGAGACAAACCATGACGACCCTCCAACGGAAACCTTTGGCAATGACCCTCATATGTTAGAGTGCACATAATCAAGCACTCCCTAACATACATGCTTTCCATATGTAAAAGATAATCTAGATTGTTTACCATATATACAATAATCGCATATAACTAAATCAGAATTCTTAAAAGTTAGAATCAAATAATGATCAGAAAATACCTTCATGCCCTGCTCACTCATGTGGCCCAGACGAGCATGCCACGTACGTGCAGACGTGGAATTCACAACAGTCATTGTCGTTACACCTACTGAAGTGCTCCCTATCAACCTGTAAAGGCTTCTGTGTTTTTGCGCTCTCATAACCATGAATGCCCCTTTTTGAAACTTTAAGGACACCATTAAGACCGATGAACTTGCACCCTATAGCTTTGAGTGCACTGAGAGAAATCAAATTCTTCTTCATATCAGGAATGTGTCTGTCATCAGTCAAGGTACACTCCAACCCATCAAACATCCTGATGTGCACTATACCAATAGCCACAACTTTACAGGTATTGTCATTGTCCATAAAGACTTATCCATAATCGCACTCTCTGTAACTATCAAAGCAACTTCGATGAGGAGTCATGTGATATGACGCTCCTATATCAAGAATCCACTGGTCTCTACAACAATTGTACAAGTGTCCGATCATAAACATGAACAACACCTCACATGTGCTTGTCTCTTCATCAGATATGACAATATTGGCTTCCTTGAAAGAAGCCTATGAGTTTTCTTTCTTCGATTTTTGATTTGTGTAATCCTTATTTATGTGTCCAGTCATCCTACAGTTTCAGCACCTTAATTTGTCTTTCCGCTTACCCTTAGATTTGGATTTATATCTTGAAATTCTTGTATCTCACTTAATATTCATGCCTCTCGTGAGCAATGTATCAGAAGAGGTCCCTATGCTATCATTTATCTTTCTCATAGCATTCACATCAAGGAATGAGATTACGGTGTCCATACTCAAGAACTTATTACTAGTGCATAAAGAGTCCCTGAATGACTCATACGATGCCGAAAGAGAATTTAGCAACATATATGCCTAATCTTCATCTTTAACTACTTCCTCCATGTCTAGCAACTTACAAATTAACTTATTAAAATTACTGATGTGGGCTTCCACATCTCCACATTCTGTCATCCTAAAGTTGAACAACTGTAACTTTAAGTGTAGATGATTTCCAAGGGACTTTTTAGCATAAACATTCTCTAATTTTGCCCGCATATCCGCTACATTTTCTCCTCATAACATTATAGAGAACCTCATCTGTTAAACACAATTGGATAGAAGATTTGGCTTTCTTATCAAGGGTCTTTCAATCATTGTCACTCATACATGGTCATCGCTCCTCAAGAGCCCCATCTTCCTATTGCTTAGTTAATAGGCTAATCATCTTAACCTTCCATAACTCAAAATAGTTTTTGCCTGAGTACTTCTTAATATCATACTCAGTGTTTCCCCATTGATATTGATCATTCAGATTCAAACTTGCGCCCCAACGTTAGCTCTGATACCACTTGTTAGGGGATCGCGGAAGCTAACACAAAGAGAACAAAATGATTTTAACGTGGAAAAACCTCTCAGGAAAAACCACGGCACAAAACGATATATGATCACTATGAAAGAAGAAATTACAAAGAGAAAGTCTTACCCGATTTGAACAACCCCAAATCTTACCCTCGGTACACTCTTTGAAACCCTAGGAGGATTTAAAAATCCTTAAAATACCTCTCAATCTCGTTTACACCCATATATATATATAGCATTGGAAAGAATCACAAATGAAATCGGAAACAAATCCCATAAATACACAGCTCTACGAAAAGTCATGCAAAATCTATTGATGACATCGAACACTCATCGATGGCATCGAAACTAATCCTTCGATGATATCGAACTAACACCTCAACTGTCCAGTGACAAAACATGATTTTTCAAAAATTCTCGATGGCATTGAACGCTCATCAATAGCATCGAAAAGGTGCATAGTTAGTCCAGCGACCAACTGAAGAAAATTCAAAAAATATTGATAGATCGAGAATAGTTCGATGCCATTGAAGGTGACATTAAATAAATTGTCAATGTCATTGACAAACCCTGTATCTAACTCGATTTAAGAATCAAATACAACATCCATAAACAGGTTTGATGACAAACAAACATTACAGTGGGCTTTAGGAAGGTTTCAGCGGTGAAAACATTATTTTCAACTGCGTGGTGCACTTGGGCTTTGTATGCACCTCGTTTTGGGTACATACCCTAAAATGAGCTGAGAAAACGAATGTACGGCGTGGATGAAATACATACATCACCACAGCCCCTACATAGTCGTGTCAATAGGGCTATCCCCGGAGAAGCGTTGCAGGCAATCGGTTTCTATTGCGTCCTATACCCTGCCTACGGACTCGGTTCAGGCTACCGTGATTTATTTGTATTATCCACACCCTTTCGTACATTTTCCAAAATATTGCAGGATATGATCCCAAAAATAGGCAGATCTGAGGCTTAACTGACCACACAGTTTTCATGGGACCCGCAGAAGTTTTGATCAAGCTGATATTTTCCCACCATCCGTGTCTATGTTACTTTATGAACAGGTTGGTCACCCTTGTGAAGGTTTCAGCAATGGGCATCATAACCACTACTTTGTCTGGTATTGTTCACTTGACCGTTGAATCTGACTCTTGCCTCATAATGGACAGCTTGGATAAAACAAAAACATTATGGTATACCCCCATTGAGCACCAGCCTGGACATCCAGCGTGCGTATCAAACATCACACTCTGCCAGAGTACAGAATCTTTCCTCGGTCGAAACCTACCTCGGAAGCAGGATAAACAATCCCTCAGTAAATCAGATCTCACCACCATTTTATAAATGGCGGTGACTCTTCAAGCGTTCACATGGCATTGTTGTGAGGGAACCGGAACGCATACTCTACAGAGAAGAAATAATTTTAATTTTTTTCCTTGGAATTTGGTTTTCAGCATCAATTGGATGATTCTGATTTCTTGGTCACTGTGATTTTAAGCATAAGATCAATCTACAATGTACCTGAATAAAAAGGATAAGTCGCCACCAATGCCAAAATGGTGATGAACTATCACAGGAGTCTACTGACAGAACCTGTTGTACAGAGTGGATTTTACACAAACAGCCGCTGGGCTCACAGAAATTTGAGCTGCATAAAACACGTGTCGCGGAGGATTCCGAACCTGGAGCCCTGTTTGGAGACATGAATCCATTCATTCTTAGGTGTGGCCCTTACCGTGGAGCCCACCTTGATGTATGTATGCTATATCTACGCCGTTCATTCCTTTTTTCAAATTATTTTGAGGCATGATCCAAAAAGTAGATCCAATTGTCAGGTGGACCATATTATGGGAAACAGTGGCGATTGATCATTAACCGGCCACAAAAGTTTTGGATGAAGCTGATATTTTTGTCTTCCGCCCTTTCATCCAGCCATAGGAAGTTTTTAATGGAAGAGCGTTCATCCAGCAGTAGGAAGTTTTTAATGGTTAGAGTGGAGTTACTCATTAACAGGCCCACTGTGAATGCGTGTCATTTATCCTTCCTGTTAATCCGTTTTTACATCTCATTTTAGTAGTTGAGCCAGAATAGAAGCATATCCAAATCTCTAGACCATACCATAGGAAACAATGAAAATAATGAATTTCACTGTTGAAACGTTTTTATGGCCTGAAGTGATGTTTATTTGTCATCCAACCTATTCATAAGTAGGGTATACATCGTGTCGAACCGAGTCAAGCTGGCCTCAGCTCGACTTGGCTTGGCCAGTTCGAGCCAAGATCGAGCCGAGTTCACCAGTGCAACATTTTCACAAACACATGAATTGTACTTTCAAAATCTCACTATATGTAAATTAACAGCAGTGGTTTTATAGGTATTTTATCAAACACCTTTTAAGCAACATAAAAATCAAGAAAAAAAAAAGGATATTTGTTTCGTATACATACCTTCCTTGCCACCAGCCACACTTCATCGAGTCATCTCATCAAACACTTGGTGAGCAACATCAATATCAAAGTAACCAAGTCATTGAACTAGTTCAATTCGAGTTCGATTCGAGTCCGGTTCGATCCAAGTCGAATCGAGCTAGGGCTTACTCGAACTCGGCTCGAAATCATTTTTGAGCTCAAAAACTAAGCTCGATTCGAATCAAACCCAGCTTCAAACCAAGTCAAATCAAGCTTTTTCGAGTCGAGTCGAGTGAGCTAATTGAGCTAGCTTGGTTCGTGTACACCCCTATTCATAAGATCACACCGTCATGGATAAAGGGAAATAACAAATAACAACTTGATCCAAAACTTATGTGGCCCCCAATAAATTTTCAACTGTACAATTTCAATTCATACTTATTCCTGTGGTGAGGTCTACTTAAGCATTGAATATGATTTATTTTTGAAATCAAGCTTTAAAATTATCTTTTAAAATAGATGAATAGAGTGAATAAAATACATAAATCACCGTTAGTACCCGGTTCACCACTAGTACCTCATCAAATGCCAGTATTGAATGTGTTTTCCAAGGCCAGGTGAAAAGTAATTATTATTCATTTATGTTCCGGATGCCGATAACAAAGAAAATCAAACAGGCCCTAAGTACGCAGTTCACTTCTGACCACGGTCTACTTGAGATTTGGATCTTATTCATTTTAAAATAATCTAGCAAATGAATGGACACGTGGACATAATAAATACATTAAAGTGTGCCCCACAGTAAGGGCCGCACCGCCACGCCGAGGCAAAATCGGATTGCCTACCCAGTAGGCTTTATGCTACCAAGGGCGTGTTTGGGCACTGGGATTAGAAGGGATTAGGTGGGACGGAATTGCATCTGGTCCCGTGCCAACTCCACTCCATGTTTGGGGGGAATGGAAAAGCTGTCGATGGAATTGCATTGGGTCCCATGCCAATTTCACTCCATGTTAGCAAGTTGGGTAGGTCCCACTATGATGTGTAGGTTAGATCCACACCGTCCACCCATTTTTTGAGATTATTTTAGAGCATGGGCCAAAAAATCAGGTTAATCTAAAGCTCAAGTGGACCCCACCATAGAAAGCAACATTGGATCTACCTCATTTTTAGGCCCATGCCATAAAATAAGGTTACAAAACAAATGAACGGTCTAGATATAACACATGTATGTTATTCTCAATAACTTCGAATGATGGTTAGTATATCCATTCTATGTACCACCGGATTACCAACAAAGCATGGAATTATTCTTATCCCATGGGAACAGGGTAACTATGTTTTTTGAATCCTATCCCACCGAATCCCTTCCAATCCCAACGCCCAAACACGCCGTAAGTAAACTTTGATAGGCCCACCATAAATATAAGTGGCTTATTCACGTGGTACATTCATTTTTTAAACTCATTTTAGGAGTTAAGTTAAAAATAAAAGCATATTCAAAGCTCACCCGACCACAACGGACCGTGTGAATTGAATACTTATCATTAAAGTATCATCGAGGTTTCGAATCAAGCTGATATTTATATTTTACTTACGTTCATACTGATGTAGTCTTATGAATAGGTTGGATTAAAAAAATAATAATAAATAAATAAATAAATAATCATTGTTTGCTCAAAGAAGGTTTCACAGTGAACATCATTAATTATCCCTACTAGCTCCTGTGGTGGGATTTTGTATATGCTTTGATTTTTAGCTCCACTCCTGAAATGAGCCGAAAAAACAGATGAACGGCGTGGATGAGCCACATACATTCATGGTGGGCCCAACAGAGTTTAGTCCGTACGATAAATCTAAGTGGTTAAACGCAATCCGATTTCGGGTGAGGCTGGGTCCCCACCTAATCTGCTGCTCTCTGGATTCCATCTCAAACAATAGAAAAAGGGTAAATGATCGAACTAAGGCGAGTCAGGGCCTCAAAACAGAAACAGTGGGACCCACAGAAACCGCGAATGGAAGAAATCCAGCGGTTTTGATGAAAACCAGGTTCTACCGGTTTTGGCTCGGCCCGCGAGGAATCATGATGCGTAACGGAGAGTGCATGCGGTGCATGCCCAACGCATGTCCTTCGCCTGCACGTTTTTCCATAAATAACAATAACAAACTTCCAGCTGTCACTCCATCAGTGTAACCAAGCGATGCTGCATAGAACCGCACCGACCAGTTTCTGTCGCGTCTGAACCTCAGCCGCAGATATTTCTTCGTACAACACGTCTAGTCGACTTGGCTTTGGCCTTTTGCCAACTTCGAGACTGACGTGTCAGCTTTTATTTCAGATCTGTTGATCTTACCGTTTTGATAGTGGTGCATCGATGTTCGTGGCTCAGTGTGCAAAAACCACACTAATTGGACGGTCCTCAAGAACACCCAATCAGGTAATCCTGCATTGCCTGAAGAGCCAAAAACATGCGATATATTGAACTTTCGGATTCGTCGCAATCTTGAAAACGAGGAAAGTGTGAAATATCAATGGCCACCATCAGGCGATTTCCCTGCATAAAGGACCCCAATAAACGAGGAAAGTGTGAAATATCAATACACTCAATCACCACCGTTTCCTGCAATGTGGTCCACCTGAGATATGCTACACATACACCAGGGTCGCACCTAATCCGTAATGGAATAGCTCTGTAGGCCGTACCCATGGGCTATGTGATTAATCCACGCCGTCCATTCAGTTTGGCAACTTATTTTAGCTCATGAGTCCAAAAACGAGACAGATGCAAAGTTCAAGTAGACCACATCACAGTAAACAGTGAAGATTAAACGCCTATGGTTGAGATATAAAATTGTTGGATTCTTATTCATAACGAACCGATTATCTCTTTCTCACCGAATCCCCCAAGAATTTGTTTCCATCTCGTGTACGAGAAAACGTAACGGCTCGACCCGTACCCGAACCAGGACCCACACCTCGTCTTATGATCGAGACCCATCGCAATCACCAGACCGAGTACTTGGTGTGAAGGCACTTAGCAGCGTGGTTGAAAAATTCTAACAACTGATTCGTATCTCGTGTGTTGAATAAGATTGATAGGATTTCATTAATTTAATAATTTTAATTTTTTTATTCATGTTATATCTAAAATGGGACCCGTAATTTAAACGGTTTAATTTAAATTACATGAAATGTTAGGTATGCAACTCTATGTACTTTTTCAGTGGACCGTTTCCCTGCAAGTCATTGTAGAATCAACTTATAATACAAGGATCATAGATGGGCCCACTGTCTATGTGCATGGCATCCAATCTGTCCGTAAGGTCCGCCTACTGTGAAAGTTGGTGGCCCAAAAACCGGCTCAATACAGCCATTAAGGGCCAATTTGGGACGTTGCATTAGGGTAGTTTAGACGGATGGAATTATATTTAAGGTAATGAGAGGACGGGGTCCTTATTCTTGCTCCGGTGGTAGACTCTAAAGAGTTTCAACACCCAATCAAGGGTTCGAGTACCCATGGGTGGTGAATTTCCACTACAGTGTGAGTGTGTGCTGTGTAACCAAAAAAAAAAAAAAGAAGTAATGAGAGGACTGTCAGTGGTTGTCCAGGACATTTTCAATGGAGAAATCATTTCTCATTTCGTTGATAGTAAACAGTAGTAATTGAAATCAATGTGTAATAGAATGCCACGATATCACATAGATTGAAATCCTCTTAGAAGGTTGAGAATTCGATTCAAATGTCACGAAATCATTTCGTTGATTGCAAACAGTAGTAATTGAAATCAATGTGAAATGTATTGCTGCAAAATCACATAAACCGGAATCCTCTTAGAAAGCTGAGAATTAGATGCAAATGTCAGAAATGGTCATATTTTCAAGAGTAGGCCCACTTTTATAGTCCATGTGAGGTTCAAATTTTCATTATTTTGTGTTAAAATATAAATTTCAATTGGCTTATTACAATTATTATGTCAAATGTAAAATATACTGATTTGAGTCATTAAAACTAATTTACTTAATGCATTTTAATAATAAGCATCCAAACATACATGAGGACTCTACTAGGCATCGATTTCATTTATCATGTGATTTGGATTTCAATGTATTCCAATTACAAGCATTCAAATGAACCCTAAGCAGCTGAACAACCAATGTAAATAACTTTAAATGATAAATTCCTTCACTTATTATCATAGTAATTTTAAGGAAATGTTTAAATGGTTACAAATTATTTCACGAGTGCCTAACAACATATGCATTTGAGTGTCGATTTACTTGTTTGGTTGATATGTAGTAAAACTGTAATAATAGCATTTTAAATTACTTTAATATCAAATATCACCAAAATAAATGTTGCTTTTGATCCGCGATTTCCACAATAATGCTATAATGCCATGAAAAAGTGCAATGATTATAATTTTCTTTATGAATTTTCTAAATATATTTTTATTTAACTGACTATTTCTATATTTGATTTTCGTAGCAGTAAAATCCTAATAATAATATATTTTCTAATTAGTGAAACAAATAAGCAATAATTACATGTTAATTACCTTTACAACATGAAGGGACGTAAATGTAGAGCTGGGAGAATTGTAACTAGGTACAGACATCACTCCATGGTACTCGAATGTATAAAATTCATATGCAACCATGCATCTATTAGGTAGAGTACACAATGGGAAAACGGTACTGATTGGATGTCCAACATTAAAAACCTCATAGGGCCCACTATAATGGTTATTTGACATCTAACTTGTTAATTAGGTCATACGGACTTTGATGAAGGGAAAAAATATATATCAGCTTGATCTAAAAATTTCGTGCCCCCAAGAAGTTTTTAATGGTGGGCGTTTAATCAACATTGTGTGGTCCACTTGAGATTTGGATAAACCTCATTTTTGGGGTCATACTATAAAATGATCTGGAAGAATGGGTGGTCAGCGATGAAACACATACATCATGGTGGTGCCCACAGAGCACCGACCACTAGCCATTGGCTGGTGGCAGGGGGAGTAGCCAATCCCTTTCCCACTTGGAGGTTTTCAACGGTGAGCTTTCAATCCCAATGCTTTATTTGATATATCCCACTTGAGACTTCAATGTGCCTCCTTTTTGGGTTCATTCCCTAAAATGATCAAAATGGATGGACATCAAGGAAAAAACATATACATCACGTTGGCCGACATAACCCTACCAGGACCATTCTGAGGTAGTACCCAATCTGGGTTGCATGCATGTATGGTGAAATATAGATTGATGAAGATTTGATGTCTTTATTGTTAGCACTTGGTTTGTTTTCTATCATGTGTAATGTGTGACGTATGTCATAATCTATAAAGATAAAGTGGTTCAATCCAAACCGATATACTTTAATCCCAAGTATTGAAATAAGCAATGAACATATATGACTAGATTATGAGAAAATTAGTCAGTTACTCAGTCACTTATAGAATTTTATAATGTTCGAGTGATAATCAGATAATGGGGTTCTCTCTTAGAAGATGGGTTGCATTTTGTCTTTCATAAGAAATGACTTTCAGTATATAAGTGCAAATCAAATAAAAAGAAAAACTCACAACCAGCTACTACGAGCGACTGCAAGAATGCATATCTTAAAATAACTACATGATATTAGATAAATGACAAATCCAGCGTATAAGCGTAGATTTGGATTACAACCAAAATTATAGCTAAGAATTATCACTATTTGATTATCGCTACTCCTAGATAAGCTAAGATAAAGTAAATTGATATATTTTGTTTGATTGGTGTGAGACCCTCTTGCTCTGTCAATTTCCTCTGCTATTTAAAGAGTTTTGTTGCATTGCTTATTCTTATAAATATTTATATCATTACTTCAGCGGTTACGGTAGTTGAAAAGTCTTTTCTCTAGATACTTTTTTCAATTACATTTTTCTTACAACTGTTCCTATTCTTTTGACCAAGCTCTGCTTTGATCAATAATCATTCATTTACCACACATCGGCCACATTGCTTTCGTCAGTCGTTGATGACATGTATTAATTCTTCTAAATGTTTCTCTCTTTAATAAGGTAGTTAAACCATTACCATGCAGTCTTCCAGACCATTTTGTCTTTCTTCATACGTTTTTTTTTTCTGTTCGTTCTACTTTTGAACGCCTCTTAGACGCTCATTTTGCTACTAAATGCCTCTCGGCCGCTTATTCCACTTCTGGACACCTCTCGGCCGCTCGGTCTATTTTTAGACATATCTCGGCAATGCCACCTAGATGCCTCTCAGTCACCTAGTTTGCTTTTGAATACCTCTCAGATGCTCTTCGTCTTATCATCTTGTCAACTATGATTCTGTAAAAAGTACTCCAAGTATCCTTAAAGATATTTAGTATGCTATATTTTTCCTTTCCTATAATATGTATCATTTCTAATTAGGTTTTCCAAGAACAGTCATAAATACGGTACAACATTGCATACCATGTCGCTTCACCTATGGTAAAAGGTGAATGTGATCGATGTTGATTTGTCATTTGACACAATAAATGTAACTGTTCGGCCGTGTAAAAACATAAATTTTGGCCATCAGTTGAACTCGACTATCTTGATCGAGAAACATCAAAGTCGGCCGACTTGGTCGAACTCTATTATCTTGGTCGAATTCAACATTCTTAGTCGGAAAACATCAAAGTCGGCCGACTTGCCAAAGTCGGTCATCTTGGTTGAAAAACTGCAAATTCGAGTGTCTTGGTTAAAAAAACATCAAATTTAATCTTCTTGATTAAACTCGGCCATCTTCGTCGAAAAATGGCAAATTTGACCATCTTGATCGAATTCGACCGTCTTGGTCGAAAAATGGCAAATTCGGTCGTCTTTATCGAATTTGGCCATTTTAATAGAAAAATATCGAATTCAGCCATCTTGGTCGAACATGACCATCTTAGTCGAAAAACGGCAAAGTCGGCCATGTTAATGGAGATTGACGGTCAATCAATTCTAAGTAGGGCTTATAGTAATACAATAATGAACTTTACCTGCTACTTCCTGGATTATTTGAATAATTTAGTTATGATTCAAACAGTGAAATTTAGTCATTAGAGGTGGTTCATGGCCTACCTGGCTTTGTTTTCTATGATGTGATGGATTTTTAGGGAAAGATTACCCCCCAGGTATACTTGGTTTCCTTCTTCAGGAACGACATTCCTGACCTCCCGTTCTGGTCACCTAAATTCAACCAATGACAAAAGATTTCATACTTCCTGCACTGGATGAGACATATTTTATTACGAAAGAAGTGTCTGCGGTGCTTTTTCGGCAAACATGGCCATGATCTAGTTCATACTTTCAGCATGACTAGCCATCCATCTGTTAAGAATTTCAACTTGAACTCCTGACTGTTCAGCTTGAATTCATTACTGCTTAATGATATACGGTATATTGAGCATTCCAACCGACAAAATCTCAAGAGGATCAACTTGTTTGGCTTGAACTTGTGACTGTTACATTTCTTTTTCCTGACCGTTCTTCTTCACTCAACCAAGCTATGCTTTGGTCGTTAATTGTTCATCAGCCACACATAGGCTGCATTGCCTTCGTCAATCATTTGATAACATGTAGTATTAATTCTATCATATGTTTCTTCTTTAATATGACAGTAGAATCATTGCCATATAGTTTTTCACATCATTTTATCTATCTAGATACATTTCTCTCCATCCTTTTCGCTTTTAAATGCTTTCCAATTACTCGTTTTAGTACTTCTAAATGTCTCTCTGCCATTCTTTTCGCTTTTGAATACCTCTAAACTATTCAGTCTATTTTTTAATACTTCTCAGCTGCATCTCTAGATGCTTCTCCGCGATCTGATTTGCTTTTAAATATTTGTTAATTGGTTCCTCTCTATTTTACTATATTTATGTTGTAATTCAGTAAAAAGTATTTTTAAATATTCTTTAAGGCCTTTACCACTATATATCTCTCTTTTACCATGACAACTGTCCCCTCTAATTGAATTCCAAAAAAAAGTAAACAAAAGTAAACAAAAGGTTACAACATTTGTCAGCATTTCATTTTGGAAATGTCTAAAATGTACGTAGACATGGTGGCCCACCGAATAAACGGACTGTAGATTACATTCCACGCACGCTGAAAACTGGGGTTCTAGATGAACACTGCGGTCACGTGCAGCGTGCCTACAAGCAACCGACCACCATGTGAAGAGCATGTGCATGAGATCGACTACGTAGTGCGCTGCCTCATGTTATTCCCGGAGACCAAAAATCGAATCGGTACAAGTTTCTGGTATGCCATTCGGAACCGTTGAAATGAGAGGCCCACCGTTAATTGTATGTAAGGCCACCATTGTTATTATATGCCATCCAATACGTTCCTATGGCTGTTATCACGTAAAAATAATCTAAAATAATGCTATTATGCAACTCAGGTAGACCACAGATTTCACACTCTTTCGTGTGATGACGCCCATCTAAATTTGGAATCAGTATCAAAGCATGAAATGAATTGGCGGACCTGATGGATGGAGACGATTTCAATGAAGGCGGCTTCGTGGATCCGAGGTCGGTGGATCTTGATTGTGCGGTCTACCTTGATGTTATCAAAATCTCAGGTGTAACATACCACGAGAAACAGTGGTGATTGACCTTTAAAAACTTCTTATGGGCGGAAATGATTTGGATCAAACTGATACTTGATTTGTCCCTTCGTCCAACTCTTTGTGACCTTAGTAACAGGTTGATAACAAATAAACATTTCGGTGGCTCATAAGTAGATTCCAATGTTGAGTATTCAATCACCGCAGTTTCCAGCAGTGTGGTCCACCTGAGATTTGGATCTGATTCATTTCTGGGATCCAGGCTAAAATTAGCTTTCAAAACGGATGGACGTTATAGATGTAAGGCACATACGTCAAGGTACACCTCACAGTCTGGTACACCATGCTCCATTTCATTTGAAGAGATCATTTTATATCACGAGCCCAAAAATGAGACATATCCGCATCTCAATTGGATCACACCAGGTCATTTTATATCACGACCCCAAAAATGAGACATATCCACATCTCAAGTGGATCACACCTTAAATAGAAATGGGACAATAATTCTCACCATTAAAACAATATTAAGACTCACCATAACATTTATTTTCCATCCAATATGTTCATAACGTCACATAGACTTGGCTGAATATGAAAAACAAATATCATATGGATTCAAAACTTCTCCGATCCTTAAGGGCTTGTTTGGCCGGACGGATCCCATGGGATTAGGAGGGATGGGATGGATTTTAAAGTAATGATGGTGGTGTCAATGGATTGGTTTAAGATCCATGAGATTGTTATATCCTGGGACAAGCTCACTGAGTCAGTTTAGCACGCCCGGCATATCCTAAGATTTTATCATTTCAATCTCTTCCAATTTATCGAACCAAACACGCCCCAGGCACGATTGAACGAGATTAGGAGGGATGGGATGGATTTTAAGGTAATGATGGTGATTGCTAGTGGATTGGTTTAAGATCCATGGGTTTGCTATATCCTGAGACCAGTTCACCGGGTCTATTTGACTCGTTTGGCATATCTCGAGATTTTACCATCCCATCCCTCCTAATCCCACTTAATCCGCTCGGCTTAATAGGTCCGGATGGATCCCATGGGATTGGGAGGGATTAGATGGATTTTAAGGTAATGATGGTGGTGTCAATAGATTGGTCTAAGATCCATGGGATTGTTATATCTCTAAACAAGTTCACCGAGTCCGTTTGGCAGGCCCGGCATATCTTGAGATTTTACCTTCCAATCCATCCAACCAAACACGCCCTAAGCATGATTGAACGAGATTAAGAAGGATGGATCAATTTTAAAGCAATGATGATGATGCCAGTGGATTGGTTTAAGATCCATGGGTTTGCTATATCTCAGGACAAGTTAATTAGGTCTGTTTGGCTGGTTTGGTGTATCCTGGGATTTTATCATCCCATCCCTCCTGATCCCTCTTAATCCGCCCAGCCAAACAAGCCCTAAAAGGGCTTCACCAGTAGACATTTAATCCCCGATTGCTTATGGACGGACGTCTTAGATATGACACATATCCCATGGTGGGACCCACAGAATCGGCGACGTCAACACACCAGCCAGGTCGGTGGAGTGTTGTACACCAGCCAATCCACTTCCGTAATTACATAACTAACCTTGTTTTTCCAGTAAATTACGTACGCACCTCACGTGCGTGCTATTGCTTTTCCCAACTTCTTCGGGAGCGCCGTTTTGCTTCTGAAGACAGCAAAGATGTAGAGATATCTTAGACGGAAATCGTTCCTCAAGTACAGCTACCTGTTTTACGCTCTCCGGTGCTACTAAATCCAATCCGTCCATCAGCTGGAAATGATTGTTCGATCCTTACGCAGAGAACATAACCCGACAGAAAGCTCAGATGGGCCATACAAGGGTACCAATGTAAAATTACTTCTGCAGGATGTTTGTTTTTCAATTCCGTCTTATAAATACTAGTGAATGAGTAATTATTGTTATTTACAAGCTTTTTGAAAGGTAAGGTGTATTTCAACCTTGTAACACCGTCCAAAAAAAGTTGATTTATATTTGTGGGGTACAGCATGATGTGTACGACGTATCCACACCGTCCATTCATTTTGAGCCCAACAATGAGATAGATTCAAAGCTCAAATGACCCACACCATGAGAAACAATGGTAGTAGAACTTTAACCCGTTGAATTGTTTTTTTCTTCCTACGGCTTACGAGATTGTATATTTATCATCTAACATGTTCATCATGTCACAAAGATATGGATAATGGGTAAAAACAAATACCAGCTTGATCCAAAACTTGCGGGATCTAATAAGTTTTTAACAGTAAGTGTTCAATTCCCATTGTTTCCTGTGGTGTGGTCCACTTGAACGTTGGATCTGCCTCATTTTTTATCTCAAGCCTTAAAATCAGTTGGTAGAACGAATGAACGGTGTAGATAATCCATATACATCACAGTGGCCCCACGTAAAATTTGCACCTCTTCTGGATTTTAGACGCATACATCACGGTGGGCCCAAATTAAGCCAGGGATCCACTGAAGCTGCCTCTATCAAAGATATGTCCAATAGTCGTTGCAGATCAGTGACACATGTGGCATTAAGTAAAGACACGTGTAGAGAGCACATCTCTTCGGTCATAGGGCAATATAATTGCCAAGAAAATTATGCCCATGAGCTGACGTGGCGTGAAATGTGGTTTCTGATCAGACAACGAATTGCCTCTGCCCTCCCCCCCAAAGTAAGTTATTCCGGTCAGATGTTACGTGGGGCCCACAGTGATGTTCACTCCTTCCAAAAGGAGTTTTAGGATCTTATCCGGTGACCCTGGATAATTTAGTACTAATTTACAGGAAATGATCAACAGACTGAAGGATTAATTTTACAAGTTAATGATTAAGTCTCATTGGGACCATAAGTTGAAAGGGTTTATAAATTTCCTTGGCTACTAGGGTTATTAAGGTGAAGATTAGCGGTCCATCTCATCAATCTAATGGCTTATCTTGAATAACAATGGGTGGATAACTTGATATATGGGTAGAGATTGCTTTTAAAGGTCGGATCTATACTAGAATGAGTGTGTATGTTCACTTAAACTAGGTTTATATATATACTAAGTCAGGTTACACAGTAACACTCGAGTACTGGAAAGTACGGGGTGTTACAAGAACCCTCAGCATTTGAAACACTCTTATTGTGTTTGGCATCCGAATTCATAATCAACTTTAATTCAAAAGTAGATATGCATATTATATTTACACATATTTGAATTTAATTACTAAATCAACTTTAATATCTCTAAATAGTGAATGTATGTAATGTTTGAAACAATGGTTGTAATAAGCCTGCTAAAATATATACTTTGCCTGAAAATAATGAAATTCCAAGTCTCTAATAGACCATAAGCAAGAGATCATGTCCAAGTGATTGACCAACGATTTTTAACTGTTGATTTACATGGACAATGTTTGGACAGCACTGATCAACGTATTAAAGTAATTATAGTGATGCAATTAATAATCTAATTATTTTGGGCTATCATTAGTGGGTCATGTGTCCAATAGATTAATAGTTTACACATGCAACTCTTGGAAAGATTTTATTATATGTAATCCAAGCTTTCACCATGGATTTCAAACCTCATGTTTGAGAAGATTTGAAACCCCTGGCTACTTTATAGTGTCAAACAACTAAGGGATTTGAAACCCCCTAAAATCCCCCCAAATCCATGGTGTTAAACCACCTCTTATGAACGGTTTAGATGGTAGATAAATATCATGGTTGGCTCTAGGAAAGCTTCAACATAGAGGCTTTTATTATCACTCTTCAAAAAAATAAAATATCAATTTTTTGTTTGGGCCATCTTTACATAAAAAAAAAAAAAAAAAATGGCTGTAATGTTTAGTAATGTGAAGAGAATAACTTCCTTTTTCATTTTCATTTTCATTTTTTTTTTTAATGTCTCTCACGGCTTTTTAGCCTTTTCATTAATCAAAATGCCCTTAGAGTTATGCATGTATGTGCTTTTGCTTGCAAGAGAAACTTCCAAACTTCACTCCCAATGCATGAGGTGGCCATAACGTAATGACTGGGCACACTTGAAGGTTGATATAATATGTTCATTCTCCTCCTAAAGTACTATTTTAGCTAGAATATACTAACTTTAGCTGATACAAGCTCTACGTGACTCAAACAAACAATAGTGGTGGCCATTTACTTTTAATTATTTCCTTGTGGTGTAGTCCACCTGTTCTATGAATGTGACTCATTCTTTGACACATAGCCTTTTATGAAATGCTAACTCCAATGAACATATTAGATTCACCCTGTACCTGACAATTAGCCCATAGATGGTGCCCATGTGGTGTAAAGGGTTAAGGTCTAGGTTGTCCTTTGTTCAAGGTCTAGATTGTCATTGATTAACGGTAGATGTTGTCACGTGTTGAGAGTTATGGGGCTTCAAACACTGCCTGTGGGGCCTACCATAGGATATGTGTTGAATCCACTCCATCCGTTCTTGTCGGAATTTTATGAAAAGCCTTAGTTTGAAGAATATGTCACATCCATTGATTAGGTTGACCACACGACAAGGAAATAATTGATAATAAACGACTACCATTATTAATTGTCAGGTTTTGTGGGCCATAGACAGCTCATATTAGCATGAAAATAGCATCTTATCAAAAAATAGTGAGACATGAAGGGAATGAATGGATTGGATTAGCCTTCCAATGGGCCAATGGCCAAGTGGTACCCACAACATGCCTCAAGGATCAAAGCCACGAAGTTTCTCCCGCACTCAACTTCCATACGAGTACTAATCGGGCTTCAGGCAGGAGCATTTTTATCCCTAAATTTTCAACTTGAACAGTTGTGAGTTTAGATGGGAATTTCCTCCAACCCTTACAGTAGGAATAGCGTGAGGTGTACCAATCATGGCAATGATAGGGTATGGCGTGTGCCTGACATCTGAGATGCAGATGGTCACTCATTGGGTATCTTTGTTACCTAACATGCAGTAAAGTCGAGTATATCACGTGGGATACACAGGTGTGACTCAAAGGGAGGCTCTGGTACCTAACATCCTACAAAGCTGAGTTATGGCTACAACTTGGGTTCGAATCAACTCAAACCCAATTGACCCTATCCACTGAGTTTGAGTCATGTTGGCTCGTGTTGTCGAGGACCTTAGCATTGGTTCAAGTTGGAAAACACCAACCCAATATAAATTTGGGTCTGGTTTGGGTCGAGAAAATTCCGATCGAGATTGGTTGGATTGGGCATAATCATGTGTATTTGGGTAATGTCTAGTTGGGTTGAAGTATTAATGTAGCTTGCGCACTGATAAAAGAGATCACCGTCTTTTTTCTGAAAAATAATTGTTAACTCCAAATGAAGAGAGAAATTTTTAAAAATGAGAGAAAAAATAAAATTATTAATACAAGTATGTTACAAAGCTCTTTTATATGACTTACATTAGCCATGAACCTTAAACCCTACATTCATAAATCTTCTAAAATAGTAAACTGTTTCAAAACGGTTAATTAAAATGACTTGTAAATTAACTCAAGCACTTTTCCAGGACTCAAACATTAAGTAATGTTATTATAGGACTCTCTCCTAAAATATAACTTAATAAAAATAATAAACTTATGCTTAAAACTCAAAAATATAATGTAGGACGTGGCAGCAATCCTAACATGGTTGGACCAAAAGAAGGTGAATCGTAAATTAGCCATAACTTTTGATCTAGGTATTATTATGGGGCGAACATCCTATCAATCTTTATTGTAATGGGCCATCTGGGGTGAATCGACCAACAGCGTGGGTTGTGTCCGTCCGTTTCGCTAGAAAACATAGCTTTCAACTTTAAAATGAAATTTTAAGAAAAATTAATAATTTTAGGGAAAAAAATACCCTTTTTAATAATTTTGATTTTTTTTTTTTTAATATTTTCTTATTTCTAGAGTTTTAGATTTTTTTTTTTCATTTTTAAAAATAACCTGTAATAATGCCAGGACTCTTCTAGGAAAAGTTTATTTGAAATTTTTATTTTTAAAAATTAGGCTTTAGAAGAATTTTACTAGAATTAGATTTTTTTTTTTATTATTATTAAAGTTGGAATTTTTCATAAAACAACTTTATTTTTAAATTTTGTTAAGGGGTCATTGCCTTTAGGCATTGGTTATCATATAAAAATTGTCAAACTTTCCAACAATGTATTACATGCATGAAATAAAAAGTCAGTCCTAAGTTCTAACTATATATATATATATATATATATATATATATATATATATATATATAAGTGCATAAACCCTTTCATCGAACTTTCTAGTTGTTATATAGTTTGATCCCATGGTTTTCCTTGACTGTCTCCTACATTAAGTATAGAAACCTTAGGTTGAGTTTGGTTGACACCTTGGATTTGAAATCATGTCAAATTGGGCCATAGGTTGAGTCTTTTGAGGTTGGGTTGGACTCAAGATAACTCTCAACCCGACCCAACCCAACCCCAACCCCAACACAAGCCCAATCCCCCTGAGTTGCACCCCTAAGTTGATTATTCACGCATCAAATTAGAAGTCTAATAGAAGAATAATTCAATAAAAAGGAAAGAAGGATCTACACATTTTGGAGAATTCCAAGGTTTGATTAGATAAAAAGAGATACATGAATTAGTCTCATCTCATCAACAACTAAAGCTCATATTAGAAATGGAGAAATTTATGCATCCAATACCATCCACTATATTTCGTATTTGCCAATTAATTTGTTCATAAGATACATTCTACCAAGTTGAATAAAATCCCCCCAAAATTAGGCCATTTTTCATGTACATATATCCTAAAAATTGCTTTATATGTTCTTGTTTTGAGGATGGATTTGATAGTCTCACAGAGTTGATGGATTTTACCATAGGCATTTAAAATTGTACAGGTCCCACATGTCCAATTTAAATTGGACCATCCAAGTTAAAGATGTGTTCTAGATAGGTTATAAAACTAAAATACAAAAGTTTAATAATTTTTATCTCTAATTTGTGGAAATGTGTGTTGAATCCAAGCGACTAATTGTTTTCCATTTTGATTGCCATTATACGTTTAACTAATCGATAATTAATGCATAATTTGTCTAATTCTGTTTCGTGAATCATTTAAAAAAGGCCCACCATTTGAACCGTTTGATTAAAGTTAAAGATACATCACGTGTAAAGTTTATAGTGCCTGGGTACCATGAAGTATCAAAATCATTCCGTTTGATTTTACTTTTTATCATTGATAATAAGATGGAAGAATCTTATGCCGACTTTAGCCGATTTCATACCCGATGTTCATGTTACATCATCCATCTTGACCATCCATCCATTCATGCCTTTGTTTGAGAATGCCAGAATTAAAAATTCACACTAATCAGGTGATCTTTCCTTTTGAAGAATGCTATGTAAGAATGGACGGTTTAGATAAAACAAGATTTTAACCAATAAAATTATTTGAAAAAAGTAAGTCATTTTGAATACAAGAACATAACCATATTATCCTAACTGATTGTAACCAAATAGATAAAAACTTTAATACTCTGGTAGAGTGCAATTAAGATGCACATGCATGTAGAAATTGCACACATTGCATACAAGTAATTAGATTAAACTATTCAAATTATAGTACCTATCATTGTCACGCCCCAAAATTCGAGTAAAGAGTGTGCACCCTCAGACCTGAGTTTCAGTTCGTAACTCGTACACAAAGTATACTAACTTAATTCCTTAATCAATTTAATCAGATGTGATTATTACATTCAATATAAGTTCCATCATAATCTCAATCACACATACATAACACTTAGCACCAATCAATCATGCATAAATAAATCTTAACGACCCTTAAAATAAAATAAACCTTAAAAAAATCATTCATTTATTATACCATCATACTATGATTATGTTTATTTCATCATAACATTGTTTCAATGAAATAAATCTAAATAATTTCTTAAAATCTTAAAATCAATACTGATATGCATTATCTGTTAATCGAACTATACTAACAAATAAATCACATAATTAGAAATTATCTAATGCCGCCAATTCATCTTCAGATAAGTATGGCCATGTTTCACGTGGGTCGTGTTCAAGTACGGTAGATCCTTTCGGTTCTTGTGTCACATCATCTGTTAATGGCTCATCTATACGATTTTTCCATCAATAAAAATATAAGCTGGTCAAGCTTAGTGAAATAACCAGGCATGGTTCATAATCATAGTAATTAAAATAATACAAAAATATATGTACAATGATATAGTATAAAATGGTGTATAAATGCATCAGATGGGATGATCGTCCATCTGCTTGAGTTGGAGGTTGTCAACCCACATCCACCCGTTGGGTAGGCTTCCATCTTTCGATAGGCTTGGGCATAATCCACATCTGGTAACGCTCTACCAGGGTCGACATTTCTTCTAAGGAGGGCCCCTACGATCGACCATGCATTATACAAATGCAATGAATGATGGATGATATATAAATGCATATTTTTTATATTTGGTATAGTTGTCTCGATCAGAATATTCACATATGAATTTAGCGTACAATCATCATATCAAAATACTCAAATTAAAAAATCAATCAAACAATCACAACGATTTATTTTAATTTTAATGAACTATGAAACAAGTTGGGTTACTCACTTGTGTCTGGTGGTATAAACTCCGCAATATAATTAGGTTGGATTGAATTCCAAGATCCTATCAATTATATTAACGATATTATTATTCATCTATTTTTATTACATGGTGGGGCCCACCTTTGATCAACATCCTAGGTGGCCAGATCCAAAATAAGCACATTAAAATTTCTATTTTATATTTCTATCTTTGATTTTCTTTTTAAGGTTTATAAAATTGATTGAAAATTATTTGATCGGGGTGGCCCATCGGATGATAAGATTATTCAGATTCTTGAGGTCTTGTTATGTTTTGCCCCTATACATTAGATGAATTGTGTGGATCTAACCACATATACACCAATGGCCCATCTCGACTTTCTACGCCAAGTAATACTCATACTTGCGTAAAATCTAAAATTATCTTATTAAACACTTCTAAATCTAACTAATGTGGCTCATCTGATGGTCAGATTGATCTGAAATTTAAGGCCCTTGTATATTTTCGCCTTAGGGATCATATGATCCATATAGATCTAATCTAATTTGATCAGATGCACACCAATTACAATTACATAATTTTATACTCCCCTCACCTTTACATTGTATCTACCCATAATTCAATATAATGAACGTGTGGTCGATCCACACCGTTCATTGAATACATCGAATCAAATTACATTATATATATATATATATATATATATATATATATATATATATATATAATACTAAAATGAGAACGATATACATACCTGATCTAAGCAATCCAAAACTCTTTTTCTCTCTTTCTCTGTTGTCGCAGGTAGCTTATTTGTTAATATCTAATTTCGATTAGAACTCTTTTTACATTTGGGTGTTTGAATCTTGAGAGATGCGGAGAGGGTTAGAGGTATATTTAAAGTAGACGGGTTAATGATATAGATAGGATAGGAGATAAGATAGATTTAAAATAAATATAAAATAAAAATAACATAAAAAAAATCTTTTATTATTATTATTATTAGTAGTAGTAAATTTTCACGGCCTTTACAATCATGAACTAAAAATTAAGCTCATTTGATTATCTAATTATTGGATTGTTGGATATTTAATGGAAGAAATAGAAAAAAAAAAAAATTCCATTTTCCTCGTTTCCACAAACAAGTGTCCACGAATCAAAAGTTAGGATTGTTCAATCTAGCTAGCTCATTTAATCTAATCCCAAACCTGATGATGTGCCTTTAAGTTGCCTTCTCAACTTGGAAAACATACTAAAAAATAACCCTCTTATAAATTGACATCACTTCGGTTGAAATTCCCTCCATATATATATATATATATATATATATCCTAGAAGTTGACTCTTTCCATTTTTTCATGCCTCGTACAAGCTTGAACTAATTCACACATAAGATAGCAGCAATTCAAGAATTGATTGAGGAAAGAATCATGGGATTACACATCAAGAGACAGGTTGTTCTCGTCCATCCATTTTTCTCGCAAGAGGAGTAGGATGAGCTGATTCCTTTTGCATGGTACTGGTCTTTACAGAAGGATATACATGATGGATGGTCCAGATCTTGCATCTTGTATCACAATGCTATGTTCCTTTGCCGACATGGGCTGCCCTCCTCCCCTCTCTCATGTTTGTATGTTCAATGCATGCACATGAGTTTTTTAGTAGGAGACTTAGGAGAGTTTTTTAGTAGGAGACTTAGGAGTTAGGTCGTAGCTGTATGAAAATGATGAAATATCAGCCCAAGGAATTGAACTCTCATTATCACAGTCTAACCCAAAAGAATAATTTCCGCACTAGCCGACCAGCATAAGCCATACACATTCTTGTGCCGCCTTAGCGGCAGTCAACAAAGAAACCATTAGTTGTTTTTTGCTATACTTATGAAACTGACATTGGTTCAAGTTTGAATGTTGATAAATACTTAAACATACGTGTCATTATAATATTCATCACTAGCAGACATACATGTCATTATATAACCCACATAATATGCCTCGTGAAACACAACATTAAGGGCAACTCCCTTATCGTAGAGAATTCAAAACCCCATGGTGTCCTCGGAGGTATCAAATTGCTTTCAAGTGAGGCTTTTTCTAACGTGGAAGTTTCCTCACAACTTCAACTACATATAAAGTAGTTGGCCTATCAATGTCTGAAAAGATTCCTCACCGATAACGGTACATTAAAATGTCCTCTAATTTAGTAATTACTTGCCTGCATTGTTTGTCAACTTTTCATTTACTTTAAAAAGCATTAATATTTACAGTATTTGTCCACTTTTCATTTACTTTAAAAGGCATTAAGATTTGCCAACAGACCTACCTAAAGTAGCAAAATATTTGAATTTTTACCGCATCTAATGAATATTCTTCTTTTTCTTCTATCTCATCTTATGTCAAATAACCACTTGCTCGAAAAGTTAAAGTCCTTAGAGGATTGTATATCAATACTTCTCAAGAGACTTTAACACTCCCTACACGTGGTCTCCTTCGACTTTGCTCCCTGCTACCATGTCAAATAACCACTTGCTCTACAAGCTTGAGCCTGTTAATGAATGTTATATCAATGTATATCAAAGGACTTTAACATCTTAATCTATCCTCACTATATATATTCTACCATTACTATATACCGCGGGAGTAGCTAGGGTTATTTTTATCCACATGATTAGTCCGTGTATTTACTATATATATTGCAAGTAGGGCTGAAAGTTGGGCGGGTTGAACCCGACCAACCCGACATTGGGTTGGGCTTGGGTAGGATGTATTGAGTCCGATCTCGGGCTTGGGCTATACAAACACCAACCCGATAAAACTTGGGTTGGGCTCGGGTTGAGGTCTTGGGTTGCCCGACCCAACCCAAACCCGATCAATGTACAAGTTACTTATAAATTATAATTGAGTGTGGATCATATGTGTTGAAGACATAGGAAATTCCAGTGTTGTCGGGTCTCATTGGTCCACATCATTTCCGATGACTCAATCTAACAGGATATGCTCGATTTCTCTCTCCCAAATAGATTGTGAGCTACACAACACAACTTTTAAATGAGTAGTTGTCCTATATTTTAGCTTGTTTGTTTAGAAATACATATATAATTAATAAAATCATAGATATAAAAATAAGACATGTATTGAAATATAATAAACTAATGCAATCATTAAAATATTAGCATGCCCGATCAACCCGACCGAACCCGCTTGGGTTGGGCTTGGGTTGAGAATTCCCAACCCGAGGTTGGGTTGGGTTAGGTTAGGGTTGAGGTACAAGAACCTTGGGTTGGGCTAGGGTTGAGCACCAACCCGCCCGACTTTCAGCCCTAATTGCAAGTAGCTATGGATAAATTTATCCATGCAATTAGTGAGTCTTTACTATATATTGCACAAGTGGCCATGGATAAATTTATTCATGTGATTAGTCTTCAGAGAGTAATGAACTTTAGACATTAGGAGGGATTTTCACCATTGAGAAAAGTAATCAGGTAATTTTGATGTCTTTGTGTACTTATCAGCTAACAATTCTTTCCATAGCTTGTTTGAACAAAGTGATGCCAATTTTTACCAAGCATTTTTATTGTTCCTATTTTCTGTTAGGCATATCATGCATGTGCATGTGGCATGTGTTTGTTCTCTCTTGACTTTGTATATAGCTCATATTTACATCTTTTAAAAAAAAAAAAAAAATGTGTAGTTAATTACCTCTCTATGTATAATAGGGACCTGACTTTGTATGTAGCTCACACAATTTGTTTTTTTTTTTTTGCATATAGTACGTTTTCTCTTTATATAGTACACACCTTTCTCTCTTTTTATCATTAACATTATAAACCAATCAGCCATGAGAAAAAGCACAAAATTAACCCTCTTTAAAAAATCCTAATAGTTTGATTTCAACCATTGAAGAAGAGCTAGGCAAGGAAGCATTTTAGTGAGGCTACAAGTAAGGTCATCCTGGCAAATGATTAGGCCCCACCATGCATGGGCCATGACCTAAAATCTTCAAGGTTAGAAGTATATAACCACTACTCCTAGTCCTTCAGTGAAAATGTGTGCCATGTGTGCCGTTGCTGCATTTTTGTCCTTAAATGGTGTCCTCCTAGGCTCAAATTTGAAAGGTTACCATTCTCTTATCTCCCATCGAGAATATTCCCCTGGGTTTATGCCCATCCACCACGGTCCTAACCAATGGTCCGGATCCCTGAATAACGGCCTTACTTGTGCAAATTGGAAAACAGGAGAATGATGTATCCAAATTCATACTTCATACAAGTGCTCTTCTTTTACACCGTTCACCTTGACCATCCATCCATTCATGCCTTTGTTTAGCCGATTTCATACCCGATGTTCATGTCACATCATCCATCTTGACCGTCCATCTGTTCATGCCTTTGTTTGAGAAGGCCAGAATTAAAAATTCACACTAATCAGGTGATCTTTCCTTTTGATGAATGCCATGTAAGAGTGGATAGTTTGGATAAAACAAGATTTTAACCAATAAAATTATTTTTAAAAAGTAAGTCATTTCCAATACAAGAACATAACCACATTATCCTAACTGATTGTAACCAATTAGATAAAAACTTTGATACTCTGGTAGAGTGCAATTAAGATACACAAGCACTTAGAAATTGCACACATTGCATACAAGTAATTAGATTAAACTGTCCAAATTATGGTGCCTATCATGAACTAAAAATTAAGTGGATTGCTGGATATTTAATGGAAGAAATGAAAATAATTATTAAAAAAATCCATTTAATTCCCTTTATTCCACAAACAAGCGTCCATGAATCAGTGGTTAGGATTGTTCAATCTATCTGGCCCATTTATTCTACTCCCAAAACTGATGATGTGCCTCTAAGTTGCCTTCTCAACTTGGAAAACATACTAAAAACTAACCCTCTTATAAATCGACATAACGTGAAATGGAGTTTTACCTTCTGTTGAAATTCCCTCCATATCCTATGAAGTTGACTCTTTCCATTTTTTCATGCCTCGTATAAGCTTGAACTAATTCACACATACTAATTCACACATAAGATAGCAGCAATTCAAGAATTGTTTGAGAAAAGAATCATGGGATTACACATCAAGAAACAGGTTGTTCTCGTCCGTCCATTTTTCTCGCAAGACGAGTAGGATGAGCTGATTCTTTTTGCATATGGTGGTCTTTACAGAAGGACATACATGATGGATGGTCCACATTTTGCATCTTGTATCACAATGTCATGTTCCTTTGCGGACATGGGCTGCCCTCCTCTCTCTCATGTGCGTATGTTCAATGCATGCACATGAATTTTTTAGTGGGAGACTAGGAGTTAAGTTGTAGCTGCACGAAATGCTGAAATATCAGCCCAAGGAATTGAACTCTCATTATCACAGTCTAACCCAAAAGAATAATTGCTGCACTAGCCGATTAGCGTAAGCCATACACATTCTCGTGGTGCCTTAGCAGCATACAACAAAGAAACCGTTACTTGTTTTTTGCTATACTTATGAAACCCACATCGGTTCAAGTTTGAATATTCATAAATACTTAAACATACATGTCATTGCAATATTCATCACTAGCCAACATACATGCCATTATATAACCCACATAATATGCGTCGTGAACCACAACATTAAGGCCAACTCCCTTATCGTAGAGAATTCAAAAGCTCATGGTGTCGTCTTAGGTATCAAATCACTTTCAAGTGAGGCTTTTTCTAACTTTGGAAATTTCTCACAACTTCAACTACATACAAAATATCTGGCCTATCAATGTCCGAAAAGATTCCTCACCAATAATGGTACATTAAAATGTCCTCTAATTTAGTAATTACTTGGCTACATTATTTGTCAACTTTTCATTTACTTTAAAAAGCATTAAGATTTGCCGACAGACCTACCCAAACTAGCAAAACATTTGAATTTTTACGGCATCTAACTAATATTCTCTTTTCTTCTTATATCTTATCTTACATCAGATAACCACTTGCCGTAAAAGTCCAAGTCACCTCTATATTAATGTATATCAAGGAACTTTAATACTTCTCTGCACATGGTCTCGCATGACCTTCCTCTCTAATTCCATGTCAAATAATCACTTGCTCTAAAAGCTCAAGCCTATTGGAGATTGGTATGTCAATGTATAACAAGGGACTTTAACATCTCTATACTTATCATATATTGCGGGAGTAGCTAGGGATATTTTTATCCACACGATTGGTTTGTGTATTTACTCTATATATTGCAAGTAGTTAGGAATAATTTTATCCACGCAATTAGTCTCTCCTTACTTTATATTGCATGAGTAGCCAGGGATAATTTTATCCATGCAATTAGTCTATCTGTACTATCTATTGCGCAAGTGGCCATGGATAATTTATTCATGTGATTAGTCTTCAGAGAGTAATGAACTTTAAACATTAGGAGGGATTTTGACCATTGAGAAAAGTAATCAGGTAATTTGGTGCCTTTGTGTACTTATCAGCTAACAATTCTTTCCATATCTTTTTTGAACAAGTGATGCCAATTTTTACCAAGCATTTTTATTGTTCCTATTTTCTATTAGGCATGTCATGCATGTGCATGTAGCATGTGTTTGCTCTCTCTTGACTTTGTATATAGCTTATATTTACCTCTTCTTTTTATGTGTAGTTAATTCCTTCCCTATGTCTGATGGGGACCTGACTTTGTATGTAGCTCACACCATTTGTTCTTTTTGCATGTAGCAAGTTTTCTCCTTGTGTAATACATACCTTTTTCCATTTTCATTATAGACCAGTCAGGCATAAGAAAAAGCACAAAATTAACCTTATTTAGAAAATCCTGATAGTTTGTTGTCCACTGTTGAAGAAGAGCTTGGGCAAGGAAGCATTTTAGTGAGGCTACAACAAATTAAAGGTCATCCTGGCAACTGATTAGGCCCCACCACGCATTGGCCATGACCTAAAATCTTCAAGGTTAGAAGAATATAGCCGCCAATCCTAGTCCTTCAGTGAAAATGTGTGCCGTTGCTGCATTTCTCTCCTTAAATGGTGTCCTCGTAGGCCCAAATTTGAAAGGTAACCGTTTTCCCATCTCCCATCGAGAATATTCCCCTAGGTATATGTCCATCCACCACGGTCCTAACCATTGGTCCGGATCTCTGAATAACGGCCTTGTGCAATTTGGAAAACAGGAGAATGTTGTATCCAAATTCACACTTCATACAAGTGCTCTTTTTTTACACCGTCCATTTGATGGTGATACGATGGTTAAGATCTTCAAGTCAGTTGTTTTTCGTGCTGCATTTTGTGCACGCGCTGTGTACGACACACGTGATGTGTGTTTAAAATTCACTCCGTTCATCATTTATACCTGTTCTTTCATGGAAACAAGCCCAACAGGTTGATCCAAAACTCAAGTGGGCCACACCAGACGAAAAAAGTGCTCATGGGATGCCAACCTTTGAAACCTTGGTGGGCCCGGTCAGACCGTTATTTTGTTTTTTCCTTCGTCCACGTGGGACTTACCTTATGAACAGTTTGGATAGAATATAAACATCACCGTAGGCCCAGGAAAGTTTCAACGGTGAGCGTTTCCATTCCCACTCGACTTCTCGGTCGGCTGATAACCTTCTAACACGAGCCAGTACGAATGATGACGGAGTGGATTTCACTCAAAATCAACGGTGGGCCCCACAGTGTTTTTTATTTGCGCGGGCTCCTTGAAACAACTCGTGTGGGAAATCCGCGTCCCCCCTACCAACCCCGTGTAACCGCTTCCCGGGCTCGTGTATTTCAAAATCTCGCGGTAAATTGAAAACAAAGAACTCGCGTTTTATTTCTCCGATCCCGGCAAAACCGTTCCACCTATGTGGCGCGAATTTCCTAGTTCCTACCACACCTGTGGGCCTCAAAGAGGGTTTGAATGGTAGGCGTCCGGTTGTGACCGTTTTAATTTTGAATCTGCCCGATTCTTGGGTTTACGTCATCGCATGAGCCGCCAAAACAATGAACGGAGTGGATGTCACACAGACACAGCGGTGGGCCCCAGATCGCATCCATGTGAATTTGAGAAGTATTCGCTGCACGCGCGACATATTTGGAAACATGTGCGAGATCCAAGCCATCCGTCAGGTTCATCGAGTGCGTAGAAGGTCATCAGGAGCGCCTAATGTGTACAGAAGAATGGACAGTAAGGGAATGTAAGCAGTTGTAATCTGATTGATGCGCCAGGACGTGTCATGGTGGACCCCATAACGAATGGCTCGGATCTCGCACAGGAGTCTAAAATATCCCTTTAGCACGTCCGTGCGGGATCCATACCGCCTCTCAATATGCACGTGCTCCTAGGATACATGGGTGGCTTGTCTATTTTAGCCCCCCATTTCGTCACACACGTGTGTCCCAGCAGACAAGTATCTCGGATCTCGCACATGTGTGGCACGTGTGTTACCGAAGGTCCCCTCTTCCCTATATAAGCCCAACTCCTCAAATCCCTACTGCATCTCTCTCTCTCACGAAAGGAAAAGAAGAGCGTGTGAAATGAGCTCCTTCAAAGGACTCGCGAAGAAAAGGAGCAGAGAAGACGAAGGCACTTCTCATCTTCCCGAAATGCCCCGCAATTTCCGTCTTCCCGAAATGCCCTCCACTTTCCATATTCCCGAAATGCCTCCCAAAGCCTCCAAGTCTAAGACGAGCGCGGGCGAGAAAGGGAACGAGGTCGCGAAGGGCCACGAAGGGGGCAAAAGGGCATCCTTGGAATCTCTTCCTCCGTCGCAAAACCCGCCGGATATTGATATGGGGTGGTGGGATTTTCCGGGGGAGGGGCCGTGCTTCACGACTGTCGACGAGCAGCTGTTCTTGGGGTGGTTTCCGTTCGTTGAAGACGATTTCATGGGATTCTACGCCCAAAATGAGGTGATTTGGGAAGATGATTTGTGGCAGCTCAAAGACATTCATGAAATCCCAAATCAATGAGAGAGAGAGAAGCCAAAGAAGAATGGAAAGAGCAAAATGGGTTTTTTTTCCATTTTTTTTTTTACTTGAAATAGATGGTAGTAAACGCATATACAAAGGTAGTGAATTTTATTTTATTCTTTTTGCATTTGCTTGCGAATTCAGAGCTGTTATGCACTGTCCATTATGAGTGGTGCCAGTGGATCAGTGATCCAAGCCGTTGATTTTATGGCCCGTAGTTTACGGTTACACAATGGTTAAGGATTTCTCCTACTCGTTTCATTTTAAAGAAAACTAAGAAATCGTGGTCCAGAGGACTACCCTATTAAATGCACCATACTCCACTTTAACATGGTTGGCACCGTTGATGGCTCTTGCAATCTTCCAAATTCAATTATCCCAACGCTTCAATAGGTGGTCGGAATAGTAGGCGGTCGAGATTAAATACAACCACTGCTCAGATTCAATAAATAAAGGGCCCACTTTACAAACTGAAAAACCGTACATGGTGAGGATCCAAGCATTGTATGAGAAGGGAGAGTTCAACCCACTTTTTTAATTCGTGTCTCATCGACCGTACACGTAACAGACATACATGTCAATCCAGGCCGTCCAAGTTGTAGGACCCACTATACATGGGTGTAGTTTGAAAATTACACTTAGAATGAAGCCAGTCATCACTTCCGATGGCTCTGAAATGGAAGGTCGAGATGAAATGTCAGATGTAAATATAGTTAAGCAGTCCACGCTCATGTATGCCACGTGGACAATGGATAAGACCTTACGAAAGAGGAGTTGTTTGATGCTCTTGGAGAGTGTCACGCTTGATACGCAGGCGTTCATAAATTGAACTCGCGGAAATTATTAACTCAAATCAGACGGACTAAACTGTGGAACGTACCGATTTTAAGTTAAAATCCAAAATTTTGATGGGTTGGGTGATCCTAACCTTCCATTTGTGTGGACACTTGTATTATTCATTTTAACCGTACAATAAAAATATCCACTAATTCGATATTTAGATAATTGAATAAATGTAATTTTTGGTTCGCAGTACATCAAATCTGGTTTCACATTCATGATACATCTACGCGGTCCAACCATTTTCTTAATCATTTTAAGTAATGAGCAAAAAAATAAAGTAATCCAACACTCAAGTGTACGTGTGTAAGCGTGTGTTTGTGTGGGGTGTGTGTGTGTGCGCGTGTGTAAAAAAAAAAACACTCCAGTGTACCGTACCAGAGATGACTCTTACCATGAGACATTTGGGACTGTGGACCCCACCTTTTTTCCAGCTGTTTTTACGAAACAATACAAACTTTGTTGGGAAACCTAGACCTGCTCGTACGGACAGCGAATTTGAGGACGAGAATACCGCTCCTTTCACGGAAACGGGTTGGGTACTCCCCTGCCACCAGCCAATGGCGGATGATCGGTGATCTGTGGGCCCCACCATGACGTATGCTTTTCATCCATGCCGTCCATGTATTTTTCCATATCATTTTATGATATGAGACGAAAAAATGAGGTATATCCAAATCTCAAGTGTACCACATTACGAAATAGTGTTGAATGAGCGTCAACCATTAGAAACCTTTAGGGGGCCCATTGTGATGTTTGTGAGAAATCCTCCCTGTCTAAATTCATTCATAGGGTCACAAAGACCTGTATGTTTTTCATCCATGCCGTCCATGTATTTTTCCATATCATTTTATGATATGAGACGAAAAAATGAGGTATATCCAAATCTCAAGTGTACCACATTACGAAACAGTGTTGAATGAGCGTCAACCATTAGAAACCTTTAGGGGGCCCATTGTGATGTTTGTGAGAAATCCTCCCTGTCTAAATTCATTCATAAGATCACAAAGACCTAGATGAAGAGGAAAAACAATTTTCGTAATGATCCAAAACTTTCGTGACCCTTAAAAGGGTTTCAATGTTAGACGTTCAATTCCCCACTGCCTTTCACGGTGTGGTCCACTTGATAGTTAGATCTATTTTATTTTTCGTCTCAATCCTTAATATGAGCTCGCCAAATAGATGGACAGTTTGGATATAACACAGACCTCATGATGGGACCCACAAAAGTAACACAGCAAAAAATAAAAAAATAAATAATAATAATAATAATAAGAGTGTTGGATTACAACCGTAGCTATAACCCTTTCCTATGCACTACTTTTTTTTTTTACGTGGAGAATTTTATTCTACCTACATTTTTCTCTAACACATATTTATATAAATATGTATATATAAGCATATAAAGAATTCTATTCTACCTTCATTTTTCTCTAACACATATAAATATGAACTGCATGGAAATGACTATGAAATGAAACGAAATCTTCGGAATTGACCGTGAAATGCATGATAATGACCATGAAGTAAAGCGAATTGACCGTGAAATGCATGGAATTGACCATGAAGTGAAGGGAATTTATAGTGAAATGCATGGAAATGACCGTGAAGTGAAGGGGAATTGCCGTAATTGGCCGTGAAATGCATGGAATTGACCATAAAGTGAAGGGAATTGACCATGAAGTGAAGGGGAATCGTCGGAATTGACCATGAAATGCATGAAATTGACCGTGAAGTGAAGGGAATTGATCGTGAAATGCATGGAATTCATCGTGAAGTGAACGGAATTGACCGTGAAATGAATTGAGTTGACCACGAATTGATTAAAATTGACCGTGAAGTGAATGAAATGGATTTTCGACCATCGACTTGATGGAAAATAGTGGAAAATAACTAGGTTAGTTGGCTAAAGTAGCTTCACCTACCCCAAAATCATATGTGGTGAATCAACATGGAATCGCCGGGAATGACCTTGAAATGCATGGAAATGACCGTGAAGTGAAGGGAATTGACCGTGAAATGCATGGAAATGACCGTGAATCAACATGGAATCACCGGGAATGACTGTGAAATGCATGGAAATGACCACGAAGTGAAGCGAATTGATCGTAAAATGCGTGGAAATGACCATGAAGTGAAGGGAATTGACCATGAAATGCATAGAAATGACCATGAATCAACACGGAATCACCGGGAATGACCGTGAAATGCATGGAAATGACCGTGCGCATATATAGTATAATATATAGTGAGGTACACAAAAAGTGAGGAAATTGAATATACCTGTCGTTCGAAGCTTCTTAGATGGGGGGACCATTTTCGTCCTTTCCTGGGTTCACAAAAGTCGAAAATGACGTGCGTGGGGTCTGTATTCTCGACCGGACAAAGGGAAAATACAAAATGAAGAAAAGGGAGGGTTTTACTGGAATGTGGACAGTCACAGAGGGGGAGAAGTAATCAGAGAATCAGATTCGGTCGGCTAGGATGAAAGAGTAGGGAGAGGAAAGAAGAAAAATTCAGTAAGGGAAACATGAAATTGAGTGGGGCAAACTAGAAATTCAGCGATGGAAACATGAAATTGAACGGGGCAAACTAGGAATTCAGCGGGACATGAAATTGAGCGGGGCAAAATAGAAATTTAGCGGGGGAAACATGAAATTGAGCGGGGCAAACTAAGAAATCAGCGGGGCAAACTAGGAATTCAGCGGGGGAAACATGAAATTGAGCGGGGTAAAGTAGAAATTCAGCAGGCAAATATGAAATTTAGTGGGGGAAACTTGAATTTGAGCGGGGCAAACTAGAAATTAAGCGGGGGAAACATGAAATTGAGCGGGGTAAATTAGAAATTCAGTAGAGCAAACATGAAATTCAGCAGGGGAAACTTGAATTTGAGCGGGGTAAACTAGAAATTCAGCAGGGCAAAACAGAAATTCAGCAGGGGAAAAATGTAATTGAGCGGGGCAAACTAGAAATTCAGTGGGGGAAACATGAAATTGAGCGGGGCAAACTAAAAATTTAGCGGGGCAAACATAAAATTCAAAGGGAGAAACTTGAATTTAAGTGGGGCAAATTAGAAATTGAGCGGGGCAAGCATGATATTCATTGAGGCAAACTGAATCTATGAGGGAGGAAAATTTTTGAGCCTTTTCAGGGATTGCAAATGCAACCCGTATGTGACATTTCACGTACCCTACCGAAGATAGAAAAATAGCAAATGTACAACATATATTCAACAATGTATACAACAGGAAATGGTACATGAGTGGGACAATAATGTACAATGTATATTCAACAATGTATAAAATACAATGTATATAGTACAACATTTCAATAAAATTGTTCTCATGCCATTGACAAATATCATCTACAGACTAGAGACAAGTAATCATATGCTATTGACTTCCTCTAATCGGCAGTGAATTTTTGCATATCTATTCCCGTTAAGGTGAGATCGCTACACAAAATGTCGATGTATTTCATTACGAATATACCGCAGTCATAACTATTGTCCTACTTCGGCGCTGATTCATCGACTCTGACGGTCCATTTCTTCCCTTCAAGCGCACTGCTATATCCAATGACATGGAAGAGAATGGGGAGTGCATCGGTCATCTTCTTCATTGTATGCAATGGATTTGTGCTGAAGTTATCCACAATAACCATTTCCCTTTCTCTTGGATATATGACCAGCAAAAACCAATGTGAATTTTCATAGTTTATGGGCGCATACACCTATCCATGATTCAAAAAATAATATATTAGTAAAAAAATGAATAGAACACATAACAGTCACAAATGAAGTTCTGGGACGAGTGCATTACCCATTCATAACACCAAATTGCTTTGGTGTATGGTTTATCTCACTGCTTAGCAATTGTGTAGGCTGAGTTCAGCTTGGCTATTAGCTCAGCCTGTTCTGACGCTGATTTCGATGCCCGGTATGCAATCAAAACCGGCAAACACCTCTCAAGCATTGGTTGTTACAGACAAACATGATCAAATATCAATACATGTAAGAAGCTGAAAAAGTAAAACATTTTAAGTATTGTCCGAATTAAACAGTCATCATAAAAAACGTTGGACAGAACTTGCAATCCTGAGGATACGCTATTGCCAAGTCGGTTCGCCTCTTCTCAAGGAAATCTATGTATTTGTCGATAGCCTAATCAATAGGATAGTACGATTTAGCCATATATTAATATAAAAAATAATTACATGTCAATCAATGCATATATAGAATAAATTAGTAATCCTACCACGCTATGTCAATCATTTTCTCCTCTCTTTTCCCCACAAGTACTATTACTTTATCAACTTTCTTCTTCACACCTTATGCAAAAATAAATAAATAAATAAAACAAAACAAAATAAAGAAAGAAAAGAAACAAAGCATTAGGACACCATAGAGAATGTAACCTTAAAAGGCAATGTTTTGCCCATCTGAGCTTCATAGGCAACATCTTCCTACAACATGAGAAGACTCAAATTATAAAAGGAGCAAGTATCAACAGGATTCTTGTCCTATTCCAAAATAGGATGGTGCAGTGATTAGAATGCAATCAGACCAATATTTGAATTACAATATAATATATTTTATAATATAACTCATGTAATCTGAAGTTTGGCCCAGTTTCTAACTTCCATCTGCCTGGCTTCAATAAATGCCCAATGTGATGAATGTTGCTCTCGTTGCTTTGGTAGTTCACATGGTTGGAGTTGGTTATAAAGAGTGCTCCATGTAGAAACCTCTACCATGTACTTCTTAAAAGCCAACCCAAATTCTTAGGAGAAGACTAAGATATTAATGGTGATGATGATGCATTTGTAAATTCATACACATATACAAACATACATACTTATAGAAATATATAGATATGCATATGCACATATAGATACAGATACAGGCATGAGGTTTTGATTATATATGGCGATCACACAATGTAATTCTTAAGATTCCGGAAAAGTCCATATTTTTCAGAGCCAACAATCATAGCCACCTAAGACCTATCACTTGCCATGAAAGAGAAAAAGCCCTCAATTTATTTTCAAAATTGCAACAAACCCAAGACATCATTTCAGTAGCAATAGTGTAGGATACGATGTAAAGTAAAAACCCATTACACCTTGTGAATCAATGTAATTTCAAAATGAAATTACGCATGCATATAGGACTGATTTAAATAGTATACTTAATCCAATTATAAACAATACATTCCATCCAATTCCATTGCAAATTTCTTTTAAAAAATTCCGAATTAAGTTGATAACAAACAAACATCACTGTTGGGTCTAATATGGTTTCAACGGTGGAAATCATTATGCCCACTATTTCTCGTGGTATGATCCACTTGATCTTTTGATATGCTTCAATTTGGGGCTCAACCCTTTAAATTAGATGGAAAAACAGATGGACGGCGTGGATATACTACATACATTCAATGTGGGCCCAACTGAGTTTACTCAATACGATGGGAGCGTACTAACTAACTCAGTACGCAATCCGATTACGCTTGCTACTCAACGGGGCAAACTAGAAATTCAATGGGGCAAATTGAAAATTCAGCAGGGCAAACATGAAATTGAGCAGGGCAAACATGAAATTCAGCAGGATGAACTGGACAATGAGCGAGTCAAACTAGAAATTCAGCGGGGCAAACTAAAAAATGAGCAGGGCAAACCAGCAATTAAGCAGGGCAAACATGAAATTGAGCGGGGCAAACTGGAAATTGAGTAGGGCAAACTGGAAATTAAGCAGGGCAAACTGAAAATTGAGCGAGGCAAATTAGAAATTCAGTGTAACATAAATTTCAATGATCTTGAAATGCAATTAAACTAGCCTAACAAATAATTGAAATGCAATTGAACTAGCCTAATAGATAATTGAAATGCAATTGAACTAGCCTAACATGATTTTCAATGAACTTGAAATGCAATTGAAGTAGCCAAACATCAAATTCTAAGGTCATTACGCGAGAAATTCAACTAATCATGAACCAGGAATGTCGGCGACAACTCGAGCATATTGCCGAGAAGTAGGTCAAATAGACCAAGAACTCTTGAAATTTGAAATCATTTTGATCAGTATACTTTTATCGTATTGAGTTAACTGAATTGGGCCCAAGATTCAACTTGAATGTATGTGGACTATCCACAACATTCATCCGTTTTTCTATCTATATTAAGGGTTTGAGCCCAAAACCCAATTTCGCTTGTTACACCCCACAATGATGTTTTATTTATAATCCATCATGTTCATCGGATGATGTATGCATAGATGAACCAAAGGCCCAGATGCAAGCTTCATCTAATAGGCAATATATGAAAATATACCTGTGGTGCATGCTTTCTTTAGTGGACCAGCCATTTCATATTTGCCCCGCTCAATTCCATGTTTGCTCCACTGAATTTCGTGCTTGCCTCGTTGAATTTCACGTTTGCCCTGCTGAATTTTATGCTTGCCCCACTCAATTTTCAGTTTGCGCCGCTCAATTTCATGCTTGCCCCGCTTCATATGAAATAGAGATAGAAATTGAGCGAGGAAATACCGGAAATTGTGCGAGACAAACTAGAATTTGAGCGGGGCAAACTGCAAATTGAGTAGGACAAGCATGAAATTGAGTGGGGCAAACTGGAAATTGAGCGGGGCAAACATAAAATTGAGCGGGGCAAACTATGTTTTGATGCAACAACAAGATGTTATTTGTAACAAGTAGTTTTGTTGTTTGGTTAATTAGTCACATTTCCTACTCCCACACTCTTTTTATCAACTCCTATTTGGAATGTAAACCTCATGAAACTCATATAGGAGCTCAACTAGGTATCCTGTTTTGACAGTATTTAAATTCCTTTCAAAGCTTACATTCCAAACAAATTTGACCTTATTTCCATTCTATAACCCCTCCCTTTTGCCCAATATGTCATTCCAAATTTAGATCATCCAAAGAAGGTGTGTTTAATTGAAATGCCGAAAGCTATTTAGCTTATCTCAATTGCAAATAATTATAAGTTGTTTCTCCTAAATTACCAAACTTTCCTCTGTCACACCCTTCCCTTCTCCCTATTCTAGTATGACACTATGTTTTGTTATAAGTATAGCTGAGTATAGGCTTTGTGATTCGTTTGGAAGAACTAGCTTAATTCATGCTCCTACCCTTGTTATCACCTTTCATATTTAATAAATGTCAAATGGACATGCTTCCTTAAAAGCAAATCATGTTTTCATATGAACAGAGTACCAACATTTTCAAATAGATTACAGATATAATGCTTTTGAGTCCTAATTGCAGGAATCTTCTACTAAGTTTCCACTTCTTTAAACTGACGCTCCCACTCCTAATCCCACTACCTAGGTTTTTGCACTTACTAACATTTTGGAAAAAAAAAAAATAAGCGAGGAAATATCAGAAATTGTGCAATACAAACTATCAAAATAAGCGAGGCAAACATGAAATTGAGCAGGGCAAACTAGATATTCACGGGGCCAAATTGACGATTCAGTGGGGGATACAAGAAATACAGCAGGGCAAACTGAAAATTGAGCGGGGCAAATTGCAAAATTGAGCTGGACAAACATGAAATTCAGCGGGGCAAACTGTAAAATTGAGCGCGTCGAACTGAAAATTCATCGGGGTAAATATGAAATTCAGCGGGGCAAACTTTAATTTTAGCAGGGGAAACTTGAATTTGAGCGGGGCAAACTAAAACAGTGGGGCAAACATGAAATTCAGCGGGGGAAACTTGAATTTGAGCGGGGTAAACTAGAAATTCAGCGGGGTAAGCATGAAATTGAGCGGGGAAACTAGAAAATCAACGGGGCAAACTAGAAAATCAGCGGGGCAAACTGAAAAATCAAGGGGGCAAACATGAAATTGAGCGGGGAAAACTAGAAAATCAACGAGGCAAATAAGAAAATTAGCAGGGCAAACATGAAATTGACCAGGGCAAACATGAAATTGAGTGGGGCAAACTAGAAAATTAGCAGGGCAAACTAGGAAATCAGCGAGGCAAACAAGAAATTGAGCAGGGGAAACATGAAATTCAGCGGGGCAAATTGAAAAATCAGCAGGGCAAACTTAACAGATAATTTCATCGCTTGAGCCCAAATATCTAAACGTATCCAATGTTCAAATGGACCACAGCACATGAAAATTTTGAATTGAACTTCTCATGTTCATCATTTTTTAGGGGCCATAGAAGTTTTGGATCAAGCTTGCAATTGTGTTTTCTATTAATCCATGTCTGTATGATCTTATGAATAAGTTTGATAACAAACAAACAAGTTATCCCAATGAGCATGTTATCCATGTTAACACAATGACCATGGTGATGTATTATTGACATCCTTATACATTGGTGATCTAATCTTCACAGACAATGATAGTGTTATGATTGATGAGTTTATAAAGGCTAATTCGTAAATTTGAAATGACAAATATGGGTCTTATGGGATATTATCTTGAATCAGGATAAATTAAATAGACGATGTAATTTTTACATTTGAGAACACGTATATTCATGGAACTCTAAAAATCTTTGAGATGAAAATTTCTAAATTAGTGTGCATACTCATGGAAATTAAGTTGAAATTGAGCAAGGACAAGAAAAACAATCTAATAGATCCTAAAAGGCTTCAAGTTGTCAATTAGAAGTTTTAAATACTTGACTCATACTAGCTTAAACATCTTGTATATTGTGGAATTACTTAACTACCACATGAAATTTCTAAGTTAGATTCACTTACAAGTAGGGAAAAAGATTTTGCATCATTTGAAAGGTATACTTGATCATGATATTTTTATGTGTGCTAAAAAATATAGACTCTTTTTTTGTTCACAAATAGTGATTAGGTAGGCCAATTTATATAGATAATAAAAAATACGTTAGGCTACCTATTCTATGTTTGAAGCGGTTCATTCACATAATTCTTAAAAAAGTAAGTTGTGATAACAAACAAACATCACTATTGGGCCCACTATGGTTTCAACGGTAGAAATCATTATGTCCACTGTTTCCCGTGGTATGATCCACTTGATCTTTTGATATGCTTTAATTTGGGGCTAAATCGCTAAAATTAAATGGAAGAACGGATGGACAGCGTGGATATACTACATACATTCAATGTGGGTCCATCTGAGTTTACTTAGTACAATGGGAGCAGACTGACTAACTCAGTATGCAATCCGATTATGCTTACTACGCCCCACAATGATGTTTTATTTGTAATACATCATCTTCATCAGATTATGTAATACTCCTCCGTTTTCATCGGATTATGTATACACCAAAACCCCATATGTGGAAGGGAACCTAGACATTGAGGGAGGGAACCTTGACATTGAACGAGGCAAACATGAAATTGAACAGGGCAAACATGAAATTTAGTGGGGGAAACATTAAATTCAGCGGGGAAAACATGAAATTGATCGGAGCAAACTTGATTTTCAACGGGAGAAACCTGAAATTCAACGGGGCAAATCATGAAATTCAGCAGAAAAAGCTGCAAATTAAGTGGGGCAAACATGAAATTCAGTGGGGAAAACAGAAAATTCAGCTGGAAAAACTGAAAAATGAGCGGGACAAATATGAAATTCAGCGGGGGAACATGAAATTTAGCGGGACAAACTAGGAATTCAGTGGGGCAAACTAAAAAATCAGCGGGGCAAACTAGAAAATCAGCGGGGCAAACTAGAAAATCAGCGGGGCAAACATGAAATTTAGCGGGGGAAACAGAAATTCAGTGGGAAAAACTGAAAAATGAGCGGGGCAAACTAGGAATTCAGCGGGGTAAACTAAAAAATCAGTGGGGCAAACTAGGAATTCAGCAGGGCAAACTAGAAATTCAGTGGGGCAAACATGAAATTCAGCGGGGGAAACAGAAAATTCAGCGGGAAAAACTGAAAAATGAGCTGGGGAAACATGAAATTCAGCGGGGCAAACTAGGAATTCAGCGGGGCAAACTAAAAAATCAGCGGAGCAAACTAGAAAATCAATTGGGCAAACTAGGAATTCAGTGGGGCAAACATGAAATTTAGTGGGGGAAACAAAAAATTCAGTGGGAAAAACTGAAAAATGAGCGGGGCGAACATGAAATTTAGCTGGGGAAACATGAAATTCAGCGGGGCAAACTAGAAATTCAACGGGGCAAACTAAAAAATCAGCGGGGCAAACATGAAATTGAGTGGGGCAAACTAAAAAATCAACGGGGCAAACATGAAATTGAGCGAGGTAAACATGAAATCAGCGGGGCAAACTAAAAAATCAGCGGGGCAAACTAGAAAATCATTATGCCCACTATTTCTTGTGGTATGATCCACTTGATATTTTGATATGCTTCAATTTGGGGCTCAACCCCTTAAATTAGATAGAAAAATGGATGGACAGCGTGGATATACTACAGGAAACAGATTGGCTACTCCCCCTGCCACCAGCCAATGGCTAGTGTTCGGTGCTCTGTGGGCCCCATCATGATGTATGTGTTTCAACCATGCCGTCCATCTATTTTTATAGATCATTTTATGATATTATACAAAAAATGAGGTATATCCTGATCTCAATTGGACCACATTACAGGAAACAGTGTTTAATGAACATCGACCATTAAAAACTTTTTAGTGGCCATAAAAGTATTGGATCAAGATGATCTTTATTTTTAGCCTTCATCTGGGTCTTTATGACCTAATAAACAGATTGGATTTCAGATAAACAGTACAGTGGGCCTCAGGAGGATTTAAAAGATGGATATCCAATCACTATTGTTTTCCTGTAGTGTAGTACATCTAAGATTTATATCCCTCTTATTTTTAGGATAAAGCCTTAAAATGAACTTTAAAAATGGATGAACGGAATAGATGAAACACATACATCATGGTGGGGCCCACAAAGCACCGACCACCGGCCACGGGGCTGGTGTCAGGGGGAGTAACTAATTTGTTTCCTATACTACATATATTTAATGTGGGCCCAATTGAGTTTAAAATATACCTGTGGTGTGTGCTTTCTTCACTGGACCGACCATTTTCAGAAGAAGACGAAATGCTGATAAGGGGGGCCCACAAAAAGGGTTTTTTTGGTCTTTCTAACGAGGTGAGGAAAGGGAGTGAAAGCAACGGCAATGAAGCAGCAGTGGAAAGGGAGAGGAAAAGCAAACAGTTGAAAGGAAGAGGAAAAGCCACAATAGTGAAATGGAGGGGTATTTTCATCCTGGAATTCAGTCTCCGCACGTGTAGGTCTAAGTTTCAAAAGAAAGTTTGTATTGCTCCATAAAAACCGCTGGATAAAAGGTGGGGTCTATAGTCACAAATTTCTCTACATTTAACGCATCTTGCATTAAGGCTTCGTGCATTTAATGCAACCCAAGATATTATTTTGTGTGGTCTGATTGAGCGTTGGAGCTGCTTCATTTTTTGGATCATTTAATAAAATGACCAGAAAAAAAAGAAAAAAATGAATAGACAGAGTGGATAAACAGATACATCATAGTGGACCCCACAGGAGCTCTTGTCAGGTGGCTTATTGTCAGATTGGGTTTGGACGCAATCCACTTCCTAATTTTGTACTCCATTTCTGATTTTGAAAAGTCTCCACCGTCCGTTTAGCAACATTTTTAATATACTTGCGAATCATCAGCTGTTACTGGTCCAAACCATGCAATCTGTGGGAGACTTCTTGTGGATGGTCGGATTGTTGGAAGTTATATATCAAGTGGCTCCAATTCAACGGGCGAGATCAGATGGTTCTGATCGTCTGCTCAGCGTGAGTTTTGGTTTATGCTTTATTCAGAGGCGGTTTCAGTAATTTGACGGTCTGGATTTCCGTACAATGTAATGTGCACCGTGGAAATGATTTCTGCAGTTTTTAAAATGGTGGTGAACTATCTGGTAATTGAAGAGATGGGGCCGACGTTACTTTCAATTAACGGGTAGTGATAGACAATGGCGCTCATCCACGGTATATTTGGGATACACGTTCAGTCATCTTGGCCGTCCTCTGAAAATCGTGTGCAGATCCGGACCATCTCAATCATCTAGCTCTCCATCTGGAAGCCATCAAGCTTGATGGTGGGATTCGCGCTCCACAATTTGGATGATGTGCATGCATCATGTGCTGTTGTATGTTTCATCACTGTTCGATAAATGGTGGGGGACTATCACCATATACACCATAGCAAAATAGTTCCTCCTTGGTTGAACAACCAAGTTATCTTTTGTGCACCGAAGAACCACCAAAACCGACGTGGATTGCGTCCTACCCCCGCCCGGACGGTAATCCGTCCGGGCAGGGATCTGTGGGGCTCACCGTGATTTAATTATTTTATCCACTCCGTTCATAATTTTTCTGGATCATTTTAAAGTATAATCCAAAAAACATGGCAGGTTCAATTCTTAATTGAACCACAAACTGGAGATTGAACTTCCACCATTAAAAAGTTCTTGGGAGCTGGACAAGTCTCGGATGAAGATTATATTTGAATTTTCACTTCATCCACATCTACGTGACCTTATTAATAGGTTGGATGGTAAAACAAACATCACAGTGGCCCTTAGAAAGGTTTCAACGGTGGTTGTCATTATCACTGCAGCTTCCTTTAGTGTGGTCCACTGGAGCTGTGGACCTGCCTCATTTTTAGAATTATGTTATAAAATGGTCTGATAAAAGCGATTGACGGCGTGGATAAAACACTTACATCACTGTTGGCCCCAAGGAGCCCTGCCCGGACGGATTACTGTCCGGGCGGGGGTAGGACGCAATCCGCGTCCCACCAAACCAGCCACATTCTTGCGTATCTCTTTTTCCGTACGCGGTTTTGCTGGTGACGCTGCCACTGGCCAGGTGGCTACTGGTCGGTGCTATGTGGGCCTCACCATGATCTATGTGTTTTATCCACACCGTCCATACATTTTTACACGTAATTTTAATAATATATCCCATAATTGAGGTAGATCAAAATCTCATCTGGCCCACACCATGGGAAAACAGTAGTGATTGAACGTCTACCATTAAAAATCTCCTGGACCCACTGTAATGTTTATTTGACATTCAACCTGTAGATTAGGCCATACAGATCTGGATGAAGGCAAAAAACAAATATCAGCTTGATCCAAAACTTTTGTATCCCCTAGAAGTTTTTAATGGTGAGAGTTCAATGAACACTGTGTGGCCCACTTGAGATTTTGATCTACATCAGTTTTGGCTTCATAGCATAAAATTATCTGGAAAAATGGATGGACAGCATGGATGAGACACATAGATCATGTTGGGGTCCACAGAGCACCGACCACTAGCCATTGGCCGGTGGCAGGGGAGTAGCCAATCCGTTTCCCTCTTTTCAGGGTGGGAAAAAAATTCGATACTCTGGTAGAGCAAATGGTTGATACGCAGGCACTAAAAAATTGATGAAATGGCATTCAAGGAACTCAAAGTAAACCGTTAATACACTAATTGGATTGGTTAACCAGAGTTTCGTATTGCTTGATTGATCTAATTTTGAGGTGATTGAACTATCCATGGTTGGTCCTGGAATTTGGACGTTCTAGTGGTTCATGTTGTGGATCAAGCATCAGCCAAAAATCCCATCAACTGGTGTACCATCAAAGATACAACTGGACGGTCCTGATTCTATAGTACCTGGCCCCGAGATGGAATGAGAAAAGGATAATAATCAGCGGTTCAAATTCCACAGGTAAAATCGGATGGATAAGATAGTCTGAGAATTGTAAATTTCGTGCTATGATCAACCAATAATGAGGCCCACGCAAATTGACCCTGTGATTTCATGCTACGGTCCATCCATGATGAATCCCCTGATTTGGACGGTCAAGATTGGCATTGCAGTAAAGTGAATTCCCAGTTAACACAATCAAGTGGGGTTGGCTAACAGTGGAGTGTGTGTACTGACATGGGTGTGGACTAACAAGCTAACACCCCATAAATAAACAAACATAAAAAAAAAAAAAAAAAAAAGTGTGCACTGACATGGGTGTGTACTAACAAGCTAACTTTCAAAAAAAAACAAAAGTCAAAGTATGAGTGCACATGGAGCCGATAGAATTAGAAACCAGATTGGAACCAACCAAACCTTACAGTTTGATCCGGTTTAAGTGTACTGGTTTTGGTTCTGGTACTTCCAAAAATTAAAGAATTGATTAGTTCAATTCGGTTTTTAGTTTGAGTTACGTGAACCGAATTAAACCATGAACCGAACCTGGAACTGGACCTGTATTAGTCCTTATATTTCAAAAAATTAAAAAAAAATAAAATCTTAAACTATTCATTCTCCATTCAGTCTTCATGCACCGCTCCCTGCTGTGGTGTTGCGGCTGCGCCCATCCATTCTTCTCTCTCTCTCTCTCTCTCTCTCTCTCTCACTTGATAGCCACCTTCCACCCTCTAGCTAGGCGGCCATTGCCCGACGCTCCTCTCTCTTGGAGCCTATGTCCTACGTGCTCTCTCTCTCTCTTTAGGTTGAATTATAAAAAGCCCGGAACTGTAGAACCGATCCAAAACCGAACCCGTTTTAACGGTCCGATTTCGGTTCGGTTCTAGGGTGCTAACAGTTCGGTTCCAATTTTCTTGGAACTGTTAGAAACAGTTTGGTTCCAGTTTCACCCTAGAACTGAACCGAACCGACCCGTCTGCACAGCTAAGTCTAGGTGTGGCAGTTTACTGTACGGGCAGGAGATTCGATCTCAGGGTCTGGGCCTCAGCTTACTATTTAAAAGCATCGAGGCGCTCATTTAAGTGTGAGAATTAGTTAGCTTGATGGGCCTACATTTAGGGGCCGACAATACGAATTTCATCCTAAGGTCTCAAGCCTACATCGAAAAGCAGGTTGTTCCCATATGAACACTAGCTGCAACGGGCCCATAACACCTACAAATAGGCGTGGGCCAGGTTCGCTAATCATCAGTATGAAATGAATAACAAAACAAAGATCCGGGCCCACCAAATATCTTTGCCGGCCTAATATTGGGCCCAGTTATGCCTGCAGGTGTAGAAGTGAGGGCCCATCTGCAGCCCAGAAGCTTGATGTCCAGCCCAGCCCGTTGACAGCCCTGGATCCTGATTGAAAACTAATGATTTCAAACTGACTCAACAGTACATTTTTACGGGGAAATATCAATAATCAGGACGGTCCATTTGTGATGGTCTCGCCGAAGGTTCACATAATGGGCCATGTGTTTTAATTTGTACAAGTAGGACGGCCCATCCACTATTGATCTCTTAATTTGGACGGTTCCGATCATCAAATAGTTGAATATTTTGGTTAAATGTAAACCGTCTATAATCAACAGTTGGCCTATTTGTCCTACCAAAAAGCTTTGCCATGGCCCTTCCATAGTTGAGGTCCATATTTCATTAATTATTTTTATTTTTTATTTTTATTTTGGATACTGAACCACTGGGCCCCACTTGTACAAAGTACAAACTGAAAATACAATTTAGATGAATTAGCGGTCGAATACAGCCCAAAAGTGGGTTGGGACCCATTTACATGTTGCCACACATTGATTTGCTGTTTCGGCCTTGGTTCGGGAAGTGTGTCATAGGCAAAGAAGCAAAAGAGTCTTTATAGCATTATCAGCTAGAGACCGAATATCAAGCTATGATGCCGGAGAAAAAAGCTATTTTAATCATAAGTATCAAAATCAGTTTGCTAATGCTGGCATCAAATCCAATATTTTATACTACAACACTAGAGGTTTATTGTCAATTCACCCATAAGAAGGTCATGAGCAAAGAAATAGAACTGAAGAGTGACCAACCAGGGACGTTGGGATGTTGGAATGACAGATGCAAGCATGACTTGACAATGAATACTGCTAAGCAGAGGAGGACTCGTAACGGCAAAGACTATTAATCATCTTCTTGTTTGTTCCTTGATAGAGAATTGGCCATGCGACACACTCTAATTTGAATTGAAACAAATAAGAGAAAATGAAAAAGAAATTCAAACAACAACAAAGATAATACATGATTTTTTACATGGAAAACCGTTGCGGAAAAAAACCACGGCGTAAAGTGACAATCAATATACTATTCAGAGAAGATTATAGGAATAGAGATAACTTACCCAAAAAAAAAATTAGCTTTCCTTGGAAGCTCTCAAAACACCAAAAAAAAACAAATTAAAATCATAACTCTCTCTTAACCCTAACATAACTAACTCTAAAAGTCACAATTTCAAGACGTAAATATCAAAAATACCCATCTAATTGTCCACTAACACTTGAACCTTGTTGTTATGTGAAAAATGAGTCATATGGGCTTATAAAACTAAATAAACCTATAGTGATTCTAGTGTCACAATTTTAATATTTCTGGCGATCTATTATCAATTTAGGAGCTTAGAATCACAAGAGATAGTTACCCATGAGAGGTTCACCAACTTCACTTACATCTTAAGGGAGATCACTTTGGGCAAGTTCTGATCACTTATGGTACACAGCTCGACGAAGGGGATTAAAAGCATTGAAACCTTATTTGGATATGAGAAACTGAAGGTGTGGACATGGATAACAATAATGATTATTATTTTTAGCTTGGTTCATCAACATATTCTTAAAAGGATGGTTTATCATGGATAGCAAGTGGAAATCCCCATTTCTCATTCGAAAAGAGTCACCTATTCCACTTACAAATAAGTAATGATTATCATGAGAAATTTATAAATTTATTTGTAAGTAGTTGTTTTTAGTCTGAATAGCAATATCTTATTAATTAGTTTGCTTGCTTTCCAACATTATATTAGTAATAGGCTATAATTAGAAGTGCTTGTGTATAACTATTAAGTACATGGTTTTAAGACTTGGACTAGCTTTATGCAACTTGTCCAAGAGTGTTGCCTTGTACTCAAATAGTGTTGGAAGAAAGATCCATTCTCAATCACATGCACAACAATATCTAAATCAAAAGATAACAAAAAAAAAAAGACAAATCACAAAGTAGATTTATGTGATTCTCTTTCATATATCCATTCACACCAATCCATCATGCGTAAAGGCAACAAAATGAAAAATCAGCTATTAATACAATGGCAGCTCGCTCTCTCACTACAGAATATATCTTAGTCCAAATGAATTAGGGTTTACATAAAACTCCACATGAAATTATGAAATTATCCTCCGGATTGAGGGCACGCTCCTGGATCCTCAAGCAAGGGAGTGTTGCCCCCTGCAACCTACAGTGAACTCACTGTGGAACGTGACCCGCGAAAGTGCTAGCTAGAAGAATAGTACACCTTTGATCATCAAACTCCATAGATCTTAACAAATAGGATTTGATCTAGTTTGATATGACAAGTAATTCCTTTAGTCCCTACTCCTGACTAGTTTCATGCATGGCTGAACAAGTCAATCAAGTCCCCAAGTGATGCAGGGAAGAGCGTGAAACAATAATGATAATAAACATCATCATCTTCTTCGATTAATCAAAACCTTGAATGCAATTCTTGAGTCCATAAGATATAAGAGAAATTTTCAAATAATTTTATTGAATAATTTTTAAGATTATTCAATTATGAAAGACCCAAAACTCTAATTTATCCAATATATATATATATATATATATATATATATATATATATATATATATATATATATATATATATATATATATATCCGAAAAACTTAAATTTATCAAAAATAGAAACATTAAATAAACCTTATCGGAGCATTCCCAATTTATCATAAATAATTTCTAAAAAAGACAAAAATCTTAAAACTACAAAAATATGAAGATATCATGAAAACGAAAATTCTAAAAATAATAATTTTTTCCTAAACCTTTAACCATGAGCAACATTTATTTAGGAAACCTTTGAACATGAGTTACATTGTCTCTTTCTTTCTCTCCTCTACACCTCACAAACCTACAAGACCATGTTTTAGATACAGATGCCAATGACCTCTTTTACATGCCTTGTTAGTTTGATTTTCTACAAATAGTACATAGTTGCGTACCTTTCAACCAAGAATGGTAATTTTTTTTCTATCATACAACTGAAAATAAAAATATTATACACCAAAAGAGGAAGAAAGGGATGTATTTAGCAGTGAGAATAGGTGTAAACAGTCACTCCCCTTTTGAAATAAGATGAGCCGATATAATCGTATGATCCATGAACTGTGAACATGCATAGGATACTTGGGTTAGTATGGCCATGGTTCAGCTATCAAAACCAGCGGCCCCTTGGATCTCATGCAGATCGACCTTTGTTGCCTGCAAATAGGTGGCCAAGGCTAGAAAAATGTGACAATGATCCGCATTCCGTTGAAAAAAAGGGCTCATTGGCTGGCAGGATATTCAGATTTCAGAATTTTTGTAGCATGGTCCATCCTCCATGGGTCCCAACAGATCAATGCTCCTTATCACCAAATCTAGGGTTTGGTCAGGTGATAGAGTTCTCGTACTTGGGTTCACCATGTTCGGGTCTTTGTCTCATTTTTGAAGGACCCGGGACCTGATTGATTGTCATTGGGTACCCATTGTGCCTTTAGACCTAGGTTTCTAGTTGGGTCAATGTGGGATCAAAAAGGGTATTTACATGATCAGTCCCACCTTCATGGATGGATTAGATCACATGCACGTGTGTCACTTTGACAAATGCATTTGGCTTAGCAAACCTCATTTCATTGTTAGGATCGGAGAGAGAGGAAGGATGAGGGAAATAGGAAAGAAATGTAGGAGAGGAAAGAGAGACCGACTCCAGAAGTTGTTCATGAAATGCAAAAGCTCCCTGTGGCCAACTGCCATGTAAGTGTAGCATCCACTCCGTCCATCAGTTTTGCTAGCTTGTTTTAGGATGTGGGTGCAAAAATGAAGCATACCCAAAAGTCAAGGAGGCCACACTACAGGAAAGAGTAGTACCCAAAAGGCCTACAATTGGAGCCTTCTTAGAGTCCACTGTGATATTTTTGTGCCATCCAACCCTTTCATAAGGTTGTTACCACTGAGATGAATAGAAAACACAAATACACGCCTAGTCCAAAACTTCTATGAGGTATTTAGTGGGAAGGTCTCACGCAAACCAGATGTAGATGAGGGGGAAAAAAAATGTGCCCAGCTATTTGTGGAGCCATGAAGTATATATGCCATCCAATGCATTCAATAGGGTTACCCCATCAAAAAAATAAGATGCCTCCAAAATCATGCAATCTCATGCCCATTAAGGTTGGATTGATATGATTTTTGGGTCATCCCATTTTTCTTCATAGGGTGACCATATTAGACAAGTTAGATATAGAGTTGGCACGTACGAGATGACTTGACTTGGCATACTCAACTCGCCTGAGTCGTTTAGACCTGACTTGATCCAAACTCAGTGGGTTAGTCGATCCTAACCAAGCATACTGCGTCCAAGTCAAACTCAAACAGAGTTGAGTTTGGGTCACCCAATAACTCAACTCGACCCAACCCGAAATCCAACTCGGTACTGACTCGACTCGTACATATATAGAGAGAAAAAACTCAGATTTGACATTTCAAATCTGAGACGCTGTGTAGGTGATGGAGAGGTTGCAATTCTGGCAAGTGCACCTTGGTTTTGAGTTGTGATTTCAGCCCTTGGATACCCATTACACCTGACCGGACTCGCTGCCAACTCAACCTGACTTAGTACTTGTGACTAGGTCAGACTCAGTCCAGATTAGTCCAGGTCAGATCCTAACTCGGATCGGGTCAGGCATGCATGAACTCGGTACTGAGTCGGGTCAAGATAGGGTCAGGTTTATTTCAAAACCGGATCGAGTCGGGTCAGCCCTAACTCAGTCCGACTTGACTCGATGCCCAGCTCTAGTTAGATACCATACATATACCATGGTAGGCCCCACACCTCAACTAGTTGTAGGTGATACTATCTATTAAAATAAATATAATTTCTACTATTAAAGAAAATTTGCCCTATTCAAACCAGGTCCAAGATGGTAGACCCCGTCCAACTCCAACTATAACTGGTGGACACGAACCTAACCCGATTTCTAAACAGGTTCTATAAATTGGACCCACAGCTGTTATAATCAGACCGAGCTTATCCGTACCAGCACTTCTGGGCAGCAGTGCCCTAACTAAACCGTGAGCCCACTCCACAATTATTTCGTTCTTTTTCGTGTGCTACCCGTTAACAGCCCCCAACAAAATGGTAGGCCCCACTCAACAATCATATATATATATATATATATACAACTCTTCCTTCATATGGCCCTTGTGGTGGGCCCCACCATCTTAAAAAATGTGACTCTGTTGTCCATCATAGCTACAGTCGGGTAAGCATTCTCCTCAAGGCTGGAAAAAGGTCAAAAGGTTCTCAATTGATATTTGGGTCCCAAACAACAGTGCATTGATTAGTATAAGAAAACAATGAGGATCCAGTGTGAAATTTTCATGCCTAATCATAGCACGAATTTATGTGGACCACACCTATGATCATGATGGAGTAGGTAGGAGGAGTCCGCTTTGGATTAACGTGGTCCTAATGAAATGATCGTAGCTTCTTATGATATCACCGTCCATTTTGCATGCACTTAATAGTGCAGATATGATTATATGTTCTTCATTATTTTGTGCAATTTATAGTGGATTCCTCTTATTCAATGGTCTTCATTGATTCTCAATGGGTCCACCTAGCCCCATCAAGGGATCTGTACTGAGAATTTCTAGTAGATCATAGCTGTGGAAATAAATAACACAAGCATATGGTACCTAAATATAAATTAACTTCCAAAATGGTAATCCTCTTTGATGGTTATTGATAAATGTTTCAATTCAATCAAAACCATTCAAATTGTTGGACCGTTGTTGATAGTTTGTGCCACCAAAATCATACTAATTGGACCATCTTCAACATTCGGCATCACTCATACATTTTATCTATTAATAGTCTATTTGATGCATCTAGTTGGAATGGCTGGGATCGTCACAATGATTTTTGTTTTCAAGCTATTCCATTCATCACGGGCCCACAACTGTATGGAAGGTGTGGATATCATGGTATAGGTCACGGTAGCTGATTCTTATTTATCAACTACAAAAAGTATACGATGTAAAATAGAAAAATATAAGCATATTTTTATAAGAGTGTTGATCTAAGGAATGCTAGTTTGCCTTTTCTACATAAAACTTGTGCATGATTTCTTCCTCGAGGTGCTAGTGGGAAACAATTGCCCCTGATTATTGATCTGGTGGTGGGCCATGAAAGAGCTTACGCGTTACCGAAGCAAATAAAATCATACAGAGTCCACTCCTAGGAATGTCAATAGTTTCGACCACCACATGTTCGCCATGTGCACAAGAGTAATGCATGGAAGTTTTACATGCTGCATATAAATACTTTGTAAGACTCTTATTAGGTGGGGCCACACATGATCATTGGTTTCAATTTGACCGTTGGATTATTCAAATTGGGCAATATGCTTGGACCATGATCCCAACACACAGTTATTCAAATGGATATGAAAAAATACGGCATGGAAAGTCCATAAGAGGAAAGTATGATGGGTAAGCTTCTCCAGCCCTATTTTTCTATAAATATGTGTTTTGTTCTCCTCGCCAACATAAATAGAAAGCTATAGCACCGTTCAAAGATTTTCATAAGGGTGTATGGTGTAGAAAGTCAAACTCATTTTACAGCGCGATGCCCTGGAATATCTTCCCACCAAGGTCCACATTACAATTTCAGTTTGCGATTTTCATTATTGATACGATCCATTTATTCCACTATTTAGATAACATACTTGTTCAACTTTTTAAATGAGAAATGATCCAGCGCATACTCGGTATTGCATTGACTCATGAAAAGTCCAATAAACACATTTTGACAATATATTAGGTATGGCATATATTTAACGGGCTACCATGTAAAAATTATGCTCATAAAATGGTTCAATCCATCCTACGTTGGTCATTTTAGCCTTTTATTTTCAAGCCATGGATGGGATGGTTAAGATTGCGTGATAAAAGTTATTCCTTACAAAATAAGTACTCTGATTCGTAGATGACCCGTGATAAATAGATTGCTCAAATTGCTGGTCAGATTTATTTATATATATATAAACAACTAAATTCTAGAGTCATCTATTATTTTTAGAGAAAGGCTAATCAACCTAATTCTTAGTGTAAATAAATTCTTTGGACCATCCAAATATCCCAATGCGACTAGGGGCACTATAAATTATAGCGCTCTGAGAGCGCTAGATGATTTATTATTTAGATACCCAACCCAACATGGTTTGTGGGAAATTGGAACTACTTGCCACTGTAACTCTGGTGAGTTTGTTATGTTGCTGATAAAAGGCATGTTTGGGTGCCACTTAAAAATGAATTCATCTTATTTTAATTAATTTACTTAATTCATAATTATACATCAGAGATCATATGCTTAAGGTAAAGATAAGAAAATTGATCTTGATAACCAACAATTGGCTAAAAGTATAAAAACCTTTCCATACATCTAGTCGCATTTGGACTTGTTGGCATACATATCATCTACCTGGGATGGCCATTAGATTCACTGCACTCTTCATAGGTTGCCTCGAAAAATCATACTAATTGTGATCCAACCCATAAAGTGTAACATGCAAAGATGGATGGGCAAGATATGATCTTCGAAGACAGGTTTTGTTGTTACTGGCAATTCAATCAAACACAAGGTCACGCATGTGATCAAGGGCCTATATTCAGATTTCATGTATGATTATGATGCATGAGCGTGCCTGAGTTTACTCCACTCAATGTTTGGTTGAACGCTAGTATCCCCGCATTGAGTCAAATTAATTAGAGAACGGACACAAGATCCAACTATCTTCTCAACCGCCAGTTGTAATCAACAATCAAATGACTTGTAAAAGAGTAGGGGTTAGCCCTTTCAAATGGATTCTTTTTGTCTTGTGTCTATAGACTTGTTCTTTCACCAGTATAATTGTAATATACTTCTTAAAAGAATGAAGATGAATAAATAAATAAAAATAACTGAACAATGTCGATTTCATTAATTAAATATGTGGCCAATTACAATCGACAATGTATTGAATCAACCTAGAGAAATAAGAAATCAAGAGATAAATACTTGACCCATCTGTCGGAATAGATGATCGAGGTGAATGGTTGGCAGGATGTGACCGGATAAGTGTGATAACCTAAGTAAGAACTCAGTTAATCAAGATCCAATTGTGGATATTTAATCTAATCTTTCAGTACTATAGTGGTGGACACTGAACATTAGTGATCTATACTAAAGCTACGCTAGGCTATGCTAAGATAAAAGACAATAAATGAAAGATAAATTGAAAAAGTAGATAGATGTGTTTCACGTGGGGCCGACGATCTGTTTGGTTGCTCAATCGCAGATTGACTTTGTAGCGGGACGGTTGTGATATGTAGGATGGTTGTCTATTTGTTACTCGATTGGAAACCAGACCTCATGGTGAGATGGCCGATGGATTGTTGATCTTCAACAATTTGTTCATTGCTCGGTCAGAATCGGACTCTGTGGTGAGATGGCCAGTGAGGTGAGTCTATTCGTGGTCTTAGTGGGAACCAAGCATACGATGAGACAATCATGATTCGACTATCTGTTCATTGTCTAGTGTGGACCAAAATATATGGCGATCGAGATGGTTGACGGAATCACCTAGCATATTGTAACGTCATGCAAAAATTTACATACTACACCCAAGTACATCTACAAGCATTATTGTCAAAAGACCGTACTGACCCGACAAGGTACCCTAATTACCCTAGAATTTAGGGTTTTTGGTCAATTAATACCAAATACATAGGTAGCGCTATGAACATAACTAATACAAACACTAATCGTCGTGCATGAGAAATATCGTGGCTTAACTTATTCAATCGATGCACAAATTAACCAATTTAGCTTCGGACTGCTCGTTTGTGGTCCGCTAAGCCCAAAACTATATAAAGACATTCATCTTATCGAGCTCGACGTTCATCGCGTACGTTGAGCAGAGATCGCGCTTCGAACCGTTCAACTTGAGCTCACAAGTCGAGCGCATGGATCTTCAACTTGTGATCCGCTAAGCCCAAAACTATAAAAAGATAAATGTTCATGATGGATGGATAAATAAAGTTAGATTTATTTGTAATGGCTTGAAGTATACAGCTCTTCATGGAGTACTGTTTATATAGGCTTTTGGGAGGCGATGGCTTTGCATAATCTTTAGTATCATGAAGGATTTGGGTGATCGACTGTAGAAATCTCATTGATTCTTCCATACCAGTACAATCTATTGCATGGGACCACGTGTATAAGGGAGAGACGCTTCTTTGGATAGTATATGGGAGAGTATTTTTTGCATGATTATAGCATTTAATGCTATATAGATATCTTGACATTTAATGCCAAGAGAAAGACTTACTTTAATGAGACTTTTGATTTTATAAAGTGTACTTTTGATAGAACTCTAACACGTATCTCTCACGTGTGCATGTCTCTAAGTCCTCTTAAATTCATCTACACCATAACATAGTTGTCAGATGGCATCACTTGTACTGTTTGATTTGGGCGTCCTAGATTAGGTGTAAACAATATTCTCAGTATGTGAGTAGAATTTCGTTCATCATTTAGCACATAGTGTCAATACTTAGCAACATCTCATTGCTTCGTAAAAGTATGCCAAAAAGGAGTGTAAACACCAGTCATGAAGGTTTAAGATGATTAGATCACTTTAATTTTTGCAAGGTAATGGATGATGAGTGGACCAGACCTAATAGATGATCCAAATAAGTGATATATAAGACATCAAATCCAAATGCAACTGTCCACATTGAAAGATTTCCACACAACGAGCCCACCATATCACTTCTCAATAATCATAATCTCTAATACATAATTACAATTAATTGGAACATAATTAAAGTTATTTTTTCTATAACTGTTCATTTTTATAGACATTAGCCCACTCGATGAGTGGACTAGGTTAATTTTGTGAAACAACACATGTTGATGCAGTTCCTGGCTCACCCCCTTTTTGTTACTCGAACACCTGCACAAGAAGAGGACAAAGGAGACCCTAGATTATGCAAAGGACCCTCCGATGCCAAAGTCAGGCCTATAATCTGGGTCTAGTAATTTGATAAGGCTTAGGGGTGAGAATGTGTGTGTACCTTTCACCTTTAGGCGTCTCCAATTTATAGGAGAGATGTGATCCCACGGTTCTGGGATTCTTTCCTAGTTTGTAGGAGATTGATCCTTATCCAAGCCGATCTCGAGATCTTCAATCTCCTAGATTTTCGGGATCAGAAGTTATCTTCTGAGGATCTCGGAAAACAGATCTTTGATATCGAACCGACTCCTTGGCTCGGCTCTGAATGAGATATAATGTTGAGTTACGCTAATCGATTTGCTCACCGATCAAGCTGCGGTCGGCTGAAGATGTCCGACCCATGGCCGACCTAGCGAGCAGATCGGACTAGGGTTGGGCCAAGGTTTGCTCAGCCTATGCTTGGCCGACCTATGCATTGGGTCGGCATTATGTGCCCTTGGAGGGGTTCCTTGAGTGTCCTTGAGGCTGTATCGGCCTCCTTGAAGGCCTCGCTTCTTGGCTCGAGACATGTGGGCCTCTATCAAGCTCGGCACTTATTGAGTTCGGGCCATTTCAGTAGAATTGGTCCATTCCATAAGCCGAGTTATCGACTTGTCATATTTTCCCCCAACAGTAAGCCCCCCAACTCCTTATACCGACCTATGGCAGGAGAGGAGTATATCAAAATTGGGTCGAATTATATTTGGACCAAGCTTATGATAAAGCATTTATTGCTAGTACAGCGACCAACACGTATATCGGAGCATGCTATTTCACTTTGACACGCGTCAATTCATCGCCTGAGGTCACATGGGCTTAAAAGCCGCCGTTTCAGTGGCGAGGCGAATGGGAGGAGGACCCATGACAGGGTACTTGATGGCAAATTTGAAAGGTGCGTGGTGTGGTGCCACGTGTCGGACTGGGGCATCCGAAGAGGCGTCAATGGGGCTCCCTTTTAAATGTCGATGTAGCGTGGCACGACTATAAAAGGGATGCCCTAGCCCTTTTCCCATCTTCACTTTCGCGTCCTTCTTCTTCCCTTCTGCCCTCTACTTTTTCTGTTCTTTGCACTCGCCACTCCCTGCATTTTTCGACACCTTTGCAAACTCTGAGGAGCCCTTTCTCCCTCCCCTCCTTTTAATTTTAACAATGTCTGGCTCCATAAGCCCTCGAGAGGGAGTTTACAGTGGCGAAGGTGAAGCGAGCAGCTTTCAGGCCACCTCGAAATCAGCTTGACTACTGGCAACAAACACGTATGTTACATTTCAGCATTCGCAGAGGGTGTTGGAATCTCCGGCGCAGATGCTAGGGGGCGCCCATCGGAGCATTGAATCTATCTCCCGGGCGAAAGACAATGACGGAGGCCGCTCTGGGTAGGCCCGACGCTTTTAACGAGGGCGAATCTGAGGAGGCCGAGGTTGAGGAAGGGTCTAAGGGGCCAGTGCCCTCGGTCTTATCCGGGGAAGACCTAGTTCGGATCCGGTTTGGGTATCATATTTCCGACTCCGTTATCTTGTGTCTTCCCCTACCGAATGAACTGCCCTACCAACCCCCTCTTGGGGCGATCGCAATGCAGTGCGGCCTTCGTCTAACACTTCAGGAGGTCGCTAGACGTCTCCTGAGTAACCTCAGTGTGGCTTCGTAGCAAGTTACCCCGAACGGGTGGAGGGACCTATTTGGCTACGTGGTTCTGTGGGCCAAGATGGAGCAACCCGAGTTAAGTGTGGACGAGTTCCTCCATCTGTACCAAGTGCGGTCGAACCCTCAGTAGCCCGGCTGGTACTACTTCTGCTCTTGAAGGAATACTGGCGAGGCTCTGATAACCGACCCTCCGTCCTCCAATAAAAACTGGAGGGATCAGTGGTTCTGGGCCTTTGGTCGCTGGGAAACGGCTGAACCAGGCCCTTCACTCCCTTTATCCCACGAGCCTTCTCTAAGGTAGGTAATTCGAATAATAATTTACTTGTCGCTTTAGTCAGTTAAGTCCTCTCTTTGCGTCTTCTAACTGTCTGCATTCTTCTTTTTGAGTCGTCCCCAACCGGCTGCTGAAGCTTGACCCTAGTTCCATAGCTCAGATCCAGGACTTATGAGCCCTGAGCCCAGAGAGGAGATCTTGGAGAAGGCTTTTCCAACCAAAGTGTCTTCTTCAGTCGGGCCTGGACGCGACTTTGACAGGTAGATGACCATATGGACTTTAGAATTTTTTGCTTTGTAGTGATGATGATTTTGCTGACACTATTGTGTTTTCATTTTTAATGCAGAGATGTCAGAGGCTCAGCCTCCTCTCCATCCTCCCTTTAAAGTCAAAGCTCCTCCTCGAGGCGACCCTCGGGCTTCAAAGAAGCAGAAGACGTCCTCCAAGGATAAGGGGAAGGTTATTCCTTCTCATCCGACCGTCATAGAGGTCGTGGATGAGGGTACGAAGGTGGTGGAGGCGATTCCCCCTGAGCCTCGGGAGGTTCCCGAGCCAGGACCTGTTGCAGAGCAAATCCCCCCGAGGAGGGAGGAGGCAGCTGAGGAAGAGAGAGGGAGCTTCCTTTGACATGTCGAGGGGATCCTTCCCTGGGCGAGTCGTCAGGGGGTCGAGGAGGAGTTTGTTGGCCTCTTCGAGTCATCCTCCATGGAGCAGACGCTCGCCAAGATGACGACGACGCTCCTTGAAGTAAGAGCATAACCATCACTATTTCTTGTTTATTCGGCTTCATTCTTCGATACTGCACCCCTTTTTTTATTTTTCTTATGCAGTTCGCACTGTGCGCGCTAAAGGCCCGCACCGAGCTAGCCAGGGCCAATAGGCCGGCGGAAGAGGCCGGGGCTCGACGATGATCTGTCGAGGCTCAAGCCGCCTCTGCAGAGGCCAAGCCAGAGGCGATGAGGGTAGCCCTTAAAGAGTCTGCAGCAGAAAGGGCTCGCTTGGCCTCGCGATTGGAAGAGGCCAGAAGGGCATACGATAAATGTCGCAGGGAGTGTGTCGAGGCCTGTGATGTGGCCAATCGGATTAGGGCGAAGACCAAGGCTGCTCTCGCCATCGCACGGACAGAAGCCATGGTGGAATATCAGTCGTCCCAGACCTTCGAGGACGAGAGGAACACTCTCTTTCGCCAAGGTTACGCCGAGTGCGTGAGGGGGATGAAGGAGAGCTTTCCCGAGCTCGACCTCTCTGGCTTAGACGAGAATGAGTCGGGATCTGACGGTCCAGGCAGCGTGAAGGCTATCGAGGTGACTCCTAAGGCAGCTCCCGAGGTGGCTTCTCCGGCTGCCCCTGACGCGACAGCCGAGCCTTGAAGTTAATTTTGTAGAGTGGAATTCCCTTCTGCACCCTTTTTAAGCTTCAGGCACTTCAAGCATGCCAAGCGCCCAAGCCTCAGAATCTCAGATGAAGAGAGCATCATCTTGTACTATAGTTGTTATTTTTTCTTTTGGCCAATGTAACACCGCTACATATGCCGATGTAACTTTTCAATCTGATCAATGAAAACTTTTTCTCATAGAAACTTCCAAATTCAATTGTCTAATTTACATAGTTATAAATCTGCGCATGTCTAGTTCGGGCAGTGGCCGTTCATCTACCGACTCAGGGATAATAGACCTTGAGATGCTCGGCGTTCCATGGATGGGGCAGCAGTTGGCCGGCCAGATCTTCCAATCGGTACATGCCGGGCCGATGGTACTCGCGATCACGTAGGGTCCTTCCCAATTGGGCCCCAACGTACCTGCGCCGACCTCCTTGGTGTTCTGGAATGTCTTCCGGAGGACTAAGTCTCCCACTTGGAATCGTCTGACTTTGAATCGGGCGTTATAGAACCGAGATACCTGCTGTTGACGGACGATTGTCCGAAGTCGTGCTTGTTCTCTTCGCTCTTCCAAAAGGTCTAGGCCGAGCGTCAGAAGTTCTTCGTTGTCCTGTTCATCAAATGAGCTTACTTGGCTGGTTGGCAATCCATTCTCCACAGGGGTAACCACTTCCGATCCATAGGCTAGGGAAAATGGGGTTTCTCCTGTGGCAGTCCAAGCTGTGGTTCGCTAGGCCCACATGTAACGCCCCAACTTTTCAGGACCTGAGTATATGATCTGTATCCCAAAAAAATCGAGTGTTAACCTTAAAAGATGGTCAAATTCCATATATATATATATATATATATATATATATATATATATATATATATATATTCAACTATCAGAGTAAACAGATGAGCGTAGCATGAACAAATCATTCATAATGGAAAATTTACATTTACATTTAAAGTGTGAAAAAGATCGCCCATAATGACTTATACAAACAAATGTCCCAAACTTACAATTACAAAGTGAAATGATGTTACATGTAAACAAAGCAAATTATAATAAATTCGGAACCGTAAAACCACATAGCAACTCTTGACAATACAATCATGCATCTTCAACATTGGCACTCTGCTCCTCATTAGTCTGAACATGAAGATCAATTAAGCCACCTGTGCTACCTGTACGATTATATATTTGATGGATGAGTGGCCAACTCAATGTAAATTTCCTTCAAGATTATGCACCGCTACATTAAGTAAGTATAGTCATAAAGCAAAGCATACAAAACAATACATGATGCAGTCTTATTAAGTGCATGGATGCGTGAATGCAGTCATCGCCCCAGGGATGCACATCCATGTGGAAGTTGGGATCATCACCCATGCAATCATCAACCTGGGAAAAACATCCAGTCGGATAGAGGCTAGTCGTCAGCGAAAGCATACTACGTGCGGCGTAACGACTGCTTATCGTACATCACGTACGTTAGCGATAGACGCTAGTCTGTGCCATATATGTATGATTAACTAAACCATTATTAGTCTAGTTACAATCAGCCAGTTTTAAATATGCTCAAGGTCACTATGGGGGCTCGTCACCAGCGTAGGCCGACAGCTCGGGCATAGGTCCCATACCACCATCCCCAGCTCATGAGACTATCATCTTAGGATGTTTAATGGAAACCCGTCGACTAGTGGCTAATCATATTATAGTATATGGGGCTTACCATCACATGGTTGCACGATATAAAACATCGAACTCATATATGGCGAATACCAAAATAAAGCTACATAGGACGATATCGAAGCAAGCCATATAAGGCAAATATCAAATAAGCCACATAGGGCGGGTATCAAAACTATACGATAAAAGACCATCCTTGAAAACCACTTAGATATAACAACCCTGAATGGTAGGCCCACATCAATGATCCATCTAGACCACCACTTAATAACCACTAGATCGAAGGTCCATTGCAATCACCATCAATCGAGTTACATCTCAAGTATGGGTGTACATTTATAATGGGGGTTTTCCACTAATGTAGCAGTTTAAATTCCATAAGCAATCCACAAATAATCCATAAGCATGAACAAATGTACAGGATGAACATTAAGCATATAATACAGCAATTCAATTTCCACCAGCTAACACATGTGATTATAAAAGGGAGATATCAATTATAAATTAATATACAAACTATAACTTAAGCTAATGGGAAGATGAAAAATTCAAAGGGAAGAAATCATCACTTTCTAGAACAGATCGCCACTAATGTTGCTAGGAAGCACGTACCCTTAGAATCAAATCCTACCATCAATTGTAAAATCGTATGGTCAGATACAAGTTTTATACATTTCCTACGATTAAGATCAATCTTAGGGTTCAGATGACTTAGGTTCAGGGCTTCGTCCTAGGGTTTGGTTCCAGGTTTAGACTCTAGGTTTTGATTATGGGATTTGAACTCTATTCTGGGTGGTCATTAGTGATATTATTAATGGGAATACTAATGAATAAAATAAATCAAGTAAATTGGTTATTAATTTTAAGAATATTAGCGATGGCTACTACTATATTAAATTATCTAACATCAACCTACGATGAATAATAATACTAATAATTCCCAAAACAACTATTAACATTGACAATGTGCTTAATATTAGTTAACGTGACACTAATAAATGTTGTGATGAAAATAAATAGTATGCTCTAACGTCAACAATATTACTTTAAGAATGACAAATAGAACACTAATATTTTAATGATAATTTTTATATGTATTACTTAATATCAGTATGGGTAGTTTACTAATGGTTAATCGATCTAAAAATGATAACAATAGTGACAATGATAATAGAAGTAGTTCAATCTGGAAAGAAAATGTGGACTCACCTCTGCCAACTCAGCTTGACTCGCTACCACTTATTTAGCCACTTGGTAGTGAGTTGAACAGTCCAGGTTTTGCTTTAACCAAGTTGACTCGTCGCTATATGTTGATGTAGCAGATTTGGAGCTAGAAGTCAACTTAGACCTGAACGGTTGACCAGGATCACACAGGGATTGACCCAACATGGACCTAGACCGAGTCAACTCGCTGACCTAGCTTGGCAGTGAGTCAATGCAAATCGATCTCTCTCTCTCCATCACTCTCTTGCTTCATTTCTCTACTTCTGCCCAACTTGCAACATCCAGTAAGCTTGCTGGAAACAAGGGGACTCGACCTGACTCGTAAAACTCTACCCAATCAAATTTCAACCAAGTCGAATCGAGATGGCTCTCTCTCTCTCTCTCTCTCTCTCTCTCTCTCTCTCTCTCTCTCTCTCTCTCTCCTTTCCTCTTTTCTTTCTTTCCTTTATTCTTCTTTTCTTCTCTTCTTCCGACCAGCAACCCCGACTCCATAAGCTGCTGGACCCAACTGTCTCCAGCGAGCTCGGCAGTGAGTCGACTCGAGCTAGTGCAATGGCCACACTTCTCCACCTTGTTTTCCCCCCTTCTTCTTTCTTTCCGTTTCTTTCTTCTTCTAGTTTCTTTCTCAGTGTTGGTGGGTCCAGCCAGCTTAGACAGATCGCCCAACTGAGTTGACTGTTGTGGCAGTCCTCGACTCCGACTCGAGCTCGGACGAGTCATACCAGCAGCCCAGTCGGGCTGAGTTGGTGCACGAACTGCACATGCCCTCTCTTTCTTCCTTTTCTTCATCTCTCCTTACTGCTTCCTTTCTCCCGCATCAACCTACTGAGTCTGCAAGTCAACCTAGGCCGAACACAACTCGATTTGAAATAGTGCGGCAGTGACAGGACGACGAGGAAGAGGCTCCGCTGTTAATGGTGGTTTCCAAACGGTGGGGTTTTCTTCGTTTTGGCTTGCGTTGGGCACTTCGGTTTGGTCCATAAGAGCTTAGGGAAGCTCTGAACCAAAACTCCAGTGGAGTTTTCTCAATAGGTTGGAGGGAGGGATTCACGGCCGATTTTTCAGCAAAACTGACCATGGTTTTGCTTTTGCTAATGTGGAAACGGGTTTGGACGGCTGAGATGCCATCAAATGGACGCTCCAGATTGCTCCAAATGCCCCTCACGCAGATCGCCCTCGTGGCAGGGAGAATAGTTTCTGTTTTTGGAAGGAATGTGTTTGTAGGCCTCATTTTTGTTGGAGATTGTGCTCGCGCACGTGTGATTGATCGAGTGAAACTTTGGGGTTTTGGACGCATGCAGACCCTCTACCAAACGGACGGTTTGGATCGTGCATGTGGGTACGATAGTGGGTCACATTTGCAGCAAAATAGACATTCGTCTGCCAGTTGGTAAAACAGAGGGAGAGAGAGAGAGAGAAGAGAGAGAAAAAAAAACTCTCTGTTTTTGGCTAGGCAGGGGTCAGCCCATGCTGACCGTTTTGACTTATCTGGTGCACAGCGGGTGTGCACCAGCGGTGTACACGCACCCCACCATGTGGGGTCCACCGTGATGTCTGTGATAAATCCACTCCGTCCATTCTGCTATACACGTAGGACGCTTAGCCAAAGATAAGGTGGATCCAAAGCCTAGGTAGGGCCATGCCAAGTGATTCTCAGCCTTAAGTATGGATCCTTGCGGATCCGCTAGTCGGATTATCTTGAATTTGGACGTCAATGGCTAAAAGAGTCTCAGGGACCATCTAAGCTAGAATTTAGTGGCTGGTCTATGAATCATATGGCCTAATACACACTTATAGTATGAGCTATTTGTTTTTCATGCTTTTAATATCATTAATATTATTATCGTTATTATTATTATTATTATTATTCTAAGTTGTTTATTGTGGTTTTTATCTCGATTCATGCCATTCATTTACTCAATCAGTTGCCTGTAGGGCTTAATTAGATTATTTTAAATTTGTAAGTGAGTCATACCTTCTAAATACATAGGTTATCTTACGGTTTACGAAGATCTAACGGTCAGATCATCTTCAGGTCTGACCTTCATGGTTCCTAGTGGTCCTTAGTTGATCCTAGGAGAAATTTACGGTTATTTAGGATTGGCTGTCCTAGTATACCTTACTAACCTTATTATCATTTATCACTTTTATTATTATTATTAATTTGTGTCATTTCTTCCATTCCTCTAAAATTTGTGGGTCCACCCTTATCCAAAAGGCCCTAAACTAGTTCAGGTGTTAATCTGAATGACCCTACATGATTCTTAAGTCGCTCAGTTCACAATTGTCTAATCAACCTATTCAATTAGGCTATTTTAGACAAACATGTATCTTCTGCGATGTTTGCTCTATAATCCAATGGACGGATTGATCCAAAACCACTGATCAACAGTCCTGGTAGTCCTACGAGCCATGCAAAGGGGATTTGACGCTTAATTTACCACTTAGATCGTCGATCAAGTGGTAGATTGCTCTATGGGACGTTATGGGCATGATGGACGGTTTGATTGGTCTATCCGAGTGATTGAAGCATCAGAGTAGGTGCCCCTGAGGTTTTGATGGACCATTTTGAGAATCATTCAAATGGATAGTTTAATATGTGGGTAGGGATTGCTTTTAATGGTTAGATTTATACTGAAATGCACGTGGCCGTTTGCTTAGGCTAGACTTGCATTTATTTTTAAATTTGGATATACGGTAACACCTGAGTACTAGAAAGTATGAGGTGTTACACCACAAGACTTTAGGAAGTTCCTTAGCCTAAGCTCCTTTAGTTTTGTCGAGTTTGGTTTGGAGATGTTGCTTGATAATCTTGTTGACGACTTCAACTTGCCCGTTTGCCTGTGGATGGCATGGAGACGAGTATACACTTCTGATCCCGAGGTTTTTACACATCTCCCGGTACTGCTTATTATCGAACTGCTTCCCATTGTTAGAGACGATAGTCCGAGGTATTCCAAAACGGCAGATAATGTTCTTCTAAATAAAATCTGTGATCTTCTACTCGGTTATCTTAACCAATGGCTCGGCCTCTGCCCATTTGGTGAAGTAGTCCACTGCGACGACGACAAATTTGGTCTAACCCTTTCCTATGAAAAAGGTCTGATGATGTTAATCCCCCATTGAGCGAAGGGCCATGGGAGTGAGCTCCTTTGGCAACTGCCGAGGAATGGTCGCAAACCTCTGACATTTGTCACAGCTCTGGACAAGCTTTCGTACGTCATGTTGGACGATCGACCAGTAATGACCCTGCCGTATAACCTTATGAGCTAAGGATTGTCCTCCAAAGTGATTTCCACATATGCCTTAGTGAATTTCTCTTAGGACATAGTCAGCCTCGCTGGGACGCAAACATCTCAGGAGAGGTGCGAAAAATCCTTTCTCGTACAGTATCCCGTTGAGCATAGTGTAACGGGTAGCTTGGATCCTTAGTCTTCGTGCCTCGACTCGATCTTTGGGCAGCTCGCCAGTCTCGAGATAACGGATGATTAAGTCGATCCAAGCGGGTCCCCAATCAATTGGGAGCACAGTTGTAGCATCGGTCTCATCGACGCTCAGCTTAGCCACAAACTCAACTAGAATGGATCTAGGGATATCATCCTCGTCGGCTATGGCAAGCCTTGCAAGTAGATCGGCTTTGGAGTTCTCAGCTCACAAGATCTGGACGACGGTGCAATGTTGAAAACAGCTGATTAACTCTTTAGCTTTGTGCAGATAGGCTTTCAGTCGCTCTTTTCTAGTCTGATAAATGTCGACTATCTGGTTGACGACTAGTTGCAAATCACTGTATACGTTGAGATGGGTGGCCCCCAAACTGGCTGTCAGACGAAGTCCAAAGAGTAAAGCTTCATATTCTGTTCTGTTGTTGGAGGCTTGGAATCCAAATCTCAAGGCATATTGCATGTACGTGTGATCAGGAGTTTTCAAGACAACCCTTGCCCCACTTGCCTTAAAGTTGGATGAGCCATCAATGTAAATGCGCCAATGGGTAGGATCGGGAAGGGGAGCTGGGTCGGACTCTCTCTGATTTTTCGGAGTGGCCGACCCTTCAGGTGAGTCGGTTTGGTTAGGGTCGGCTGTGATTGGCTCGGATTGCTGTGTGACTTCAACAATGAAACAGTCACGGCTTGGCCTTTGATCGCAACCCTGGGCTTGTATTGGATGTCGAACTCACTCAGTTCAATTGCCCACTTAGTGAGACGTCCTGAGGCTTTCGGCTTCTAGATTATTTGTCGTAATGGTTGATCGGTTAGAACGATGATTGAATGAGCTTGGAAGTATAGCCGCAAGCGTCGGGAAGAGGTGACCAGCACTAGGGCACTTTTTCTAAGATTGGATACCTCATCTCTGCCGAGACAAGCGCTTTGGGAACGTAGTAGACCGAGAATTATTTTCCTTCATGTTCGCGAATTAGGGTCGAGCTTACAACTTCGTCGGATACTGCCAGGTAGAGTAGCAACCTTTCTCCCGGCTCAGGCTTGGAGAGCAATGGCGGCGATCCTAAGTACACCTTAAGATGCTAGAAGGCTACCTCGCATTCTTCTGTCCAGTCTACCATCTACCGACCCTTCAACTACTTGAAGAAGGGAAGGCATTTATCTGTGGCTCGGGACACGAAGCGATTGAGCGTAGCGACCCTCTAATCAACCTTTGGATGTCCTTAATCATTTTTGGTGAGTCCATGTCCAGTAAGGCTTGGATCTTCTTAGGGTTCGCCTCGATCCCACGCTGGCTCACAGAAAACCGAGAAACTTGCCTGAGCTTGCACCGAATGCGCATTTGCTCGGGTTTAGTTTCATCTGATATTTTCAGAAGATTAGGAACATCTCTTCAAGGTCGACTATATGATCTATAGCTTTGACACTCTTGACGAGCATATCGTTGATGTACACTTCCATCGTTCACCCTATTTGGCAGGTGAACATTTTGTTGACCAACCTGTGATAGGTCGCCCCTGCGTTCTTTAAACCAAATGGCATCACTTGGTAATAGTAAAGACCTTTGTCGGTGACAAAGGTAGTTTTTTATTTATCAGACGGGTGCATTACAATCTGGTTATACCTTGAATAGGCATCTATAAAACTAAGTAATTCGTACCCCGCGGTGCTATCGATCAATTGGTCAATCCTTGGGAGAGGGAAGCTATCCTTTGGGCAGGCTTTATTAAGATTAGTATAATCAACACAGACTCGCTTCTTCCCATTGGCCTTTTTTACTAGTAAAATGTTAGCTACTCAATCTGGGTAGTACACCTCTTCGACAAATTTAGCCTTGAGGAGCTTGCTAACCTCTTCCTCAATCACGGCGTACCTTTCAGCGCTGAGGGTGCGCACTTCTGTTAGATCGACTTGTAGGTTGAATCGATGTTGATGCGGTGGGTCATGACCGAAGGTTCAATTCCTAGCATGTCTTTGTGAGACCATGCAAAGACATCGGCATATCGTCACAACAAAGCTATCAATTTGTCCTTTAATGGGGATGTCAAAGACAATCCTACCTGTACAGTCTTGGAGGCGTCGGATTAATCGAGCGGTATCTAACGAAGGTCTTTGATCGGCTGACCGCGCTCGAGAGATTCGTCACACGAGTCCAATGTCTCGATCGTCGCAACTTCAGATGGGGCTTTTAGTGCTGTAGTGTAACATCGTCGAGCGTCTTGCTAATCTCCTTTGATGATTTTGACCCCAAACTTGGTCGGGAACTTCATGGACAGATGATAGGTCGAGACTATAGCTCGGAGAAGGCACAACTGTAAGCCCCGTATCCTAGACCGTACCGTTCCATAGACTTTCACGGTCTTTCCGGTCGAATTTCAGCAACCTTCGACCCTTAACCGGTATTTGCGCGTAACCCTGATTCACATGCCGTCAACCCGAGTCGACTCAAACCAAGACTTGTACCATAGTGACCGCGCCGTCGCCGCGATTTCGATGCCGCGACTCGCCCGCCGAGGAGATACCCTGGTCGGGAGATGTGGGCCAGCGTTCAGTGCGAGGAAAACACCGCGCGTTGCAAAACCCGAGAGAATCTCTACGAGATGTCACCTCAATCAATCAATCAATCCATCCAATCATGTCAAGTACACATCACCTTTCACCCATCCCCAAGCAACCACAAAAGTGAAAAAGTTCTTACAAGCCCATACCTTTCTTACACCAAAAACTCCTAAAGTCAAAAAAGTCTCTTACACACCCATTCCTCTCTCTCCCATCCTTCACTCCATCACACATCACCCATCTCTCTTTACAACTCTCTCTCTCCTTCATTTTCAAAGTCATTCCCAAGCAACCCAAGAGCACCATCCGTCCAAGCCTCTCCCATTCCTCCCAAGCAACAAGTGTGGCCCACCTTTCCATCCCTAGATCTCCCATCCTAGCCATCCATTTCTCATTTTCCGCCATCAAAGAGAAGCACAAGGAGCTAAGGAAGCCAAGGGAGCAAGAAGATCAAGCGGTGGGTGCTTTGATAGGATAGTTTTAATATTTTTAAGATGGGCCAAGTGAGGCCAACCGATCAATGGTTTGGATCTCACTTTGAACCCTAAGATGTGGCGGATGGCCCACTTGGATCATCATGATCATTCCATGATGGGGCCATTCTCCATTGACCCCATCATGATGCTTATTTTCCTTGCATACTTAGGGTCATCTTGACCGTCTAATTTAGTGGAGAAGGGATCTCCACCGTTGGATTTTGATTTAATGAGCCCATGTGTAATGGGACCCACTTAATGTATGATTTAGTGCAAGGGAGGGCCCATAGTGCCGGAGTCCCTCCATCACGCGTGTCCCACTCTCTATCTCTCTCGCTCCCTTTTATGTTTTTTTTAGTGATGATAATGAGGTTATGTGGCCCACTTGATTGGACCCCACCATGAAGTAAGTAATTTATCCTAACCGTCTATGGGTGGGGCCCACCTTATATGTACTATACCCACACCATCCTCCATGAGGTGGCCCACCTAAGCAGGGCCCACCTCTAATGTATTTGCTAAGTCCAGTGTCCAAGGACGCTGGATGTTTGTTGGAAAACACAAATGTCAGCTTGTTTCTAAGCTTAAGGGTGGCCCACTTATTTTGGCCCCACCTTGATGTATGTCTTCAATCCACGCCGTCCATTCTTTTCCCAACCTCATTTTAGGCGTTGAACCGAAAAATGGTGTCAACCCGAGGTCCTGGCGGGCCATACCTTATCAAATAGTAGTTTTCACCATTGAAACCTTCCCTGATTGTTTATACGCCGAAATATGCCCAATATTGGGCTTGTTTTGCTTGTCTTGAGCCATGGAGGGCCATTGGACGGAGTGGATTCTCAAGGTGTGGACCCCACCTGTGAAAACCGCAAGAAAACATAATTTTAAAAAATATATATATAACATCAGCAGCATGCTGCTGCCGTTATCAGAAAGGCAGCAGGCGCTGCCTGCGCACCAGCGCCCGGGTGAATTAGCGGGAGGACAGGATCCCACAGCTCCAGCCGTGGGCCCCACCTTGATGTTTATTTGTCATCTAATCCATTCATATGGTGGGCCCTCAGGGCAGTGGACCACCCTCCAAAATTTAGGTCCATCCAAGACTCAGGTAGCCCACATTATAAGAAACAGTGTGAATTGAACTCTACCATTGAAACCCCTTTTAGGTCCACAGAAGTTTAGTATCAATATGAAATTTGTTTTCCACTTCAATCCAGGTCTGCATGACCTTCTCAACAGGTTGGATGGAAAGCAAACGTTATGGTGGGCCCCACGTGGGACCCACAATGATATACATGTTTTATTCCACCGTCCAGGCGGACGGTGGAACCCACCTAATGAATATGTTTTATTAATGTCGTCCAGCCATTTGGCTGGACTGTTGAACGGCAGGGACCCCACCATATGTATGGGTTACATCCAAACCATCCATCTATGGACCCGCAACGATTCACGTGTTGCACCCAATCCATCCAACCATCTTAGAAGCCTATTTTATGGCATGGGCTTAGAGAATGGGCTAGATCCATAGTCCAAGTGGACCCCACCTTGGCATGTTGTAAGGCCCATTAGATGTAATTGTGACCCATGGGTTAAGGCCCATTTGATGTATTAGGGGCCCATGGGTTAAGGCCCATTAAGATGTATTAGGGCCCATGGGTTGAGGCCCATTTGGTGTACATATGGGGCCCAATTGGTGTGGCCCATTTGATATACATAAGGCCCATGTGAGTAGGCCCATTTGATGCACTCTAAGGCCCACGGGTTATAGCCCATTGCAATGTACATAAGGCCCATTGGTGCGGCCCATTAATGTGGCCCACTTGATGAATATAAGGCCCATGTGATTTGGCCCATTTGATGTATTTAAGGCCCAATGGGATGTACCTAAGGTCCATTGCAAATGTGTGATCCCAACATGGTTTATGTAATGATGTTTATGACAGTCGTGCCTTGAGAGCAATGTTGGTTTGACATCCACATTGCACGTTTAAATGTTGGTTAAACGTCCACATTACGACTCTCCCTAGGGCCCATTGATAGGCATGTACTCGTTGTGTGTAGGCCGTCTAGACCATCTGCGTTGTAAGGATAATGCATTACTTTATAACATGTGTAGTATAGCTCCATAACTCATGATCATACGCATCATATGTATGCTTGATATGAGAAGTGACTGATCATAGCATATGCCTTCGGGCAGATTGTTTAGGGGCTCCCGAATAGGGGGTGTTGCCCTACATGAGCGCATGATACACACAGGATTTCTGTATGACTGGATAGTATGATTCATGCATTCGTATTGTGTGATATGGTTACTATACGCCCTACCAACATCAGGGTCGTAGCCTCCACTGACGTATCGTGGTTGGCAGGATTGGATACCGAAAATATTGTTCTACATGGGGTGTTATAGATATCCCTGGGTGAAAGTCTCTAAACCCTTATGGTACCAAGAGGTTGCTCCAACGTCTAGACCAAGTGGGTGCATGAGCGCCGAGTGCCGTTTACCAGACGGTTGCGCTTTCCACTGTGGTTGGTTGGAAGGGGGTGCGACCTTACCCACCCTAGAGTAGGGGGCAAAGCTAGGCTGAGTCTGACCAGCTCGAGGAATGAGTCCGCTATTGACGAGCCAAGCCCGATATTGGCAGGCGAATAGTGAGGTCTTTTTCACACACTTTATTGCGCGCGATGGGGCGGCAATCTGGCTTAGAGTATACTAGACCCCGGTGAAATTTCAGATTTTGAGCTATATGATATGTGAACTTAAATGAGAATTTGTATGCTTGAGTTACATTTCGTATTGCATGGCTTTGCTATGGCCAACACCATTCATGCTTTGCACGGCATGGCCTTGGCTTGGCTATGGTATTCTTAGCTTTCATCAGCATGTTCCGCATTACTCTGATACTGCATAACTGCATTACCACCTTAAGCACACACTTTCACCACCCTCTAAGCTTTCTATAAGCTTATGCACGACCGTTGTGTGCAGGTGACGTTAGATCGCAACAACGCTGAGGCTTGAGCACGTGGCAGATTATTTTGGAGTTTTGTTCATCATCATTGTATTTTTCTTTATACTCACTGTACTTGTAAAGTTTTTAATCATAGTGAAAATGTTATGGAGTTTTTGGTTGTTGTTTGTGGGTTATGCCTTTGTTTATGCTTATTACGAATCAAACTGATGTTGAAAATCCTCCTCGTAGCATCCCAGAATCGGAACCTGGCGAATGGGCGCTGGGAGCCGAGAATGGGGTTCTACAGAGGCTGTCGGTGCTGGATTCGGCGATCGAGAATTTTGTGAGCCCGATTTCTGAGTTTGGGGTGTGACAACAACGAAGACCGCCCGAGAATAGCATTGTAGACCAAAGTTTGGTCGACGACTAGGAAGTCTACCATTACAGTTGCTTGGTTCAGGGCATATCCGACAGTGAGGGGGAGCTGAATAACTCCCTTGGGGAGGATCTGTCCACCTGAGAATCCGATCAAGGGAGTCTGTACTAGTCGTAACATAGACCATTCGATACTCATCTTGTCGAACGCCTGAGTGAGCAGCACATCGACGGATGATCCTGTGTCCACAAGGACCCTGAATACCTTACGGTTTGCGATAGTGACTGATATGACGAGGGCACCATCATGTGGGTGATGGATGCCTCATGCATCTTCTTTTGTGAATGTCACATCATACTTCTCCAATTTCCTTTCCTTTGAGGGTCGGGTCAAGATCATGACCTCAAATTCAGGCCAACTAATGCTCCTTACATGGGTTTTGCGAGCATTGTTTGAGTCGTATCGGCCCTTGTGACCACCGACAATTGTTCAAATTTCCTCTGTTGGTTAGTTGTCGCTCGGGTATTCTTTCGCAATCATGGTCCTATCAGCTCCTGAGTCCACGTGCTCGCAGAGATGACCTTCACATATGACTCTTTCAATCTCTTACTTCAGATTGTAGCAGTCACTCGTATTGTGTCCATGATCACGGTGGAAATGACAATACTTGTTCTTGCTTTGTCGGTCGGGATTGTCTCGCAGTTTGTTCGGCCAATTGACAAAACGTTTACCCTTTATTTCCATTGGGACTTGCTCTTGAGGTTTATTGAGCGGGGTGTATATGGTGAACTTATTGTCGAGTCGTTTGCCTAATCAGCGTTCGTCCCGAGGCCGATCGTCCTTCCGTTTCTTGCTGATACTGGCCAAATCGACCTCTTTCTTCGTTGACTCTTTTGCCGAGGTATTTCTATTTTGGGCTGCCTCTCGCAAAATCTTGGATTCCTCGGCGTCGGTGTATTTCTGCGACTTGTTCATGAACTCAGCTAACGTGGATGGGGGGTTCTTGTCTAAGGAAAAGAGAAAGGGCTTATCTCTTAGCCCCTGCATGATGGCATTCAGGGTCGTTTCGTCCGAGTGCTTCCGAACCTTTAGGGCTTCAAGGTTGAAGCGCCTGATGTAATCCTTGAGGAGTTCCCCGTCTTTCTGAACTATGTTGTTTAGATGTGCCGACTATTTAAGGTTCTCCTTTTCCCCAATGAAGTTCGTGACGAACACATCACTGAGTTCAGCGAACGAACTAATGGACATCGGCTTTAATTGTTTGAACCAGAGCCGAGCAGTATCGGACGGGGTAAGTGAAAAGGCTCGACACATAACTGTGTCCTAGGCATCATGCAACTCCATATAGGTCTGGAAGGACTCTACATGCTCAGTTAGGTCGACCTTCCCGGTGTAGAGCACGATCTGCAGCAAGCAAAACCTGTCTGGTAGTCCAGCCCGTATTATGTCAGCTATGAACGGGGATTCTATCTCCTCCCTTCCAAAAGGGTTCATTAAATGATTTCGCTTCATATCCGCAATCTGTCTCTGCAGGTTTTAGATTTCGATCTTCCATAGCTCCTCGCTATCCGCAGTTCCTTCAGCCGGGGGTCGGTTGCATCTCCTCCGATCTATGTCATGTCGAAGGTCGGAAGTGGGCAAAGGGATAGTCCCCGAAACATGAGTCGGAGCCCGCTCAGTCGGATCCTGATGTTGGCTCAGCTGAGGAGCTGCTCGTGGGGAAGAAGGACGTGGGTTAGTGAACTGGAGGGCGTCACTTGACCTTCCTTCCCTTTGGTTGGGTTTCTGCACTTGCTGAGACTGCATTTGCTCCAGCATCTGCCTCATGTAATCCAGGTTGGACCTGATGTCTCTTTCCCAAGCATCACACCGACCATTCCCACGATTCCGTTGAGTACGCCTGGTCGAACCAGAAGTCGCCTGGCGAGCTGGGGAGCCTTGGCAACTCTCCTGCTGCTCTGGCCAGTCCGTGGATTGTGGGGCATGACCGGTTGCCAATAGGGTTGCAATCGGGACCACCTCGAGAGGGGTTTGGACTTTCTTTTTTCCTCTCGCCATGGCGGGTTCCGTAGTGTTTTTGTTAGAGTGAAAACAACTTACAATGTCGATTCCCACAGACGGCGCCAAACTGTTGATGTAGTTTCCAGCTCACCCCCTTTTTGGTACTCGAACACCTGCACAGGAAGAGGACAAAGGAGACCCTGACTTATGCAGGGGACCTTCCAATGTCAAAGTCAGGCCTAAAATCTGGGTCTAGTAATTTGATAAGGGCTTAGAGGTGAGAATTTGTGTGTACCTTTTACCTTTAGGCATCTCCAATTTATAGGAGAGATGTGATCCGGTGGTTCTAGGATTCTTTCCTGGTTTGTAGGAGATTGATCCTTATCTAAGCCGATCCCGAAATTTTCGATCTCCTAGATTTTTGAGATCGGAAGTTATCTTCCAAGGATCTCGGAAAACAAATCTTTAATATCGAACCAACTCCTTAGTTCGGCTCTAAATGAGATATAATGTTGAGTTATGCTAATCGATTTGCTCACCAATCAAGCTGCGGTCGGCTAAAGATGGTCGACCCATGGCCGACATAGCGGGCAGACCAGACTAGGTTTGGGCCAAGGTCTGATCAACCTATGCTTGGCCAACCTATGTATTGGGTCGGCATTATGTGCCCTTGGAGGGGTTCCTTGAGTGTCCTTGAGGTTGTATCAGCCTCTTTGAAGGCCTCACCTCTTGGCTCGGGACATGTGGGCCTCGATAAGGCTCGTCGCCTAGTGAGTCTAGGCCATGTTGGTAGAATTGGTCCATTCCATAAGCTGAGTTATCGACTTGTCATATTTCCCCCCAACAACACATACAACCCAAATCTCATTGACAAAATAAAGAGTGGGATTTGGATGGTTTAACCAACCGTGCAAATCCATTGTAGCGAAGTAGGTGGACCACTTCGTTGAAATCCTCAATAGGTGGAGAGATTCAAGATTGAGCCCCTACTGTAATTAATCCAATCACATATGGACCGTCCTTATCCAAAGTTAATTAAACTACTAGTAGGCCCCACATTAGATCATCCATGGCTCCGATTGAAAGATCGTGTCTCATCAACAACTTACAAATAGACAAGAATATATATAAGCATTCAATGGTCGGCGACCAAAGAAATCATTTATTGAACGGTTGAGATCAAGTGGTGAGGAAGAGTTTTGGGCCTCGGAAAGTTCGAGATAGAGCCCCTTCAAGTGGACAATTGGATCCATGGTTGGACCACCATGCATCCAGTAAGTGAGAGCTTCACCACCAAATATTGCAACTGGCAGAACGAGTTGCATACGATCAATCCTCTTGGACAATTTGCCTCCACATATAGAGTTCCTTAAGTGTGGCCCACCTGTATCTTTCATTTTAGCAATCGTTGATAGCTCTGTTTGTTGGAAATGTGGGCCCTGCAGTTGATACAGCATCGCCCGTGTTTGGACAGCTGCGTTTGTTCGAATGTGCACGTGAAAGTGGGCCGTCATGTCCGATCCTCTTACCACGTTTGTTTGTAGAGTATGCTTATTCTATAAATTTAGAAAGTGGGCCACCCAAAGTATACGTCTGGTATCAAATCTGTCCTAAAGGTCATGAAACAGGGCATTACGTCGGAATGGACGTAATCAGGTCGGGCGCAAGGGGATAATTATTTCGAATCTATGGAGTTTCTCACAACTCCTAGTAGAGATTTCTCAAATCCATGAGCAAAAATAAAAACTAGAAATAAATTTGAAAATAAATTAATTGATGATAAAACCGAATTTACAACCCTTTAAATAATAATACTAAATTAAGGGAAAAAAAATAGAATCAAACTCCAAATCAAACTTCCTAAAATTGATGACTTACTATAAATAGTAAACTATTTATGGATGGTCAAGATTTCTATTAGTCTTCATGGTTTTCAAACAAAAGTAATACGTATCTAATTTGGCATAACCATGTTATTCTCTTAAAATTTCCAAGCCATTTTTATGTAAAACTCAAATTATGAAAGTTATGATCGAACTAAAACTTACTATAAATAGTAAAAACAAAATTAAAAAGAATTTTTGATTCTCAATTTGATGAAATCTCACAAATTTAGCGTGGGCAACTCGGCATATATAGCATGGTTGGGTGGCTAAAGTAGCATCTCTTACCCCAAAATCATATATGGAACATCGAATAAGTCATTTTAATTTGCGAGATATGCTTGTTTTAAAGTTCTGACAATCTTGATAACTTCCGCCTGTGATTGGGCATTTTCTATCCATCTTGGATATGAAAGTGTCCCCAACCTGCTCTATATCAAGACACCCAAAAATCAAATTAATCAACCATCATATAAGCCACCACGGGAATTTGAATTTTAAATGATTCCTCAATATTTTATATGATATGGCCCACGTGATGATTGTATAGGCCTGAATATGTTTGGATTTATGTTTGGAAATCCCGTAATCATGGCAGGCACCACTTGATATGCACAGGTTGGACCGCACAAAAAACAGCAAACTGGGCCGAAATGTAGAAAACAATGGACAGCCATTGAAAACATTAGATTCATGTGGAGGCGAATATGACCGTTGGATCAGCCTCATTTTTTAGAAATCTCAATTTTATAGTGGGACTAACCTTTCGGACGGGTTGGATACCATGAAAATATCAAGGTAAGCCCCGCGCAGGAGTAGAATAACCTCATTCTACAGATGGTGCATAGGATCCGGCTGCTGTGCACCATTTCCAGCCACCGACCAGGGATCGTATGTATTCATCGAGACGTGACCGATCAGGACTGGCCCCACATCTTGAATAATCCTAGTCATAGTACATGTGTGCCACGTATACATGGTACTATTGGGGCCCACCATGAACAGCCAAAGGCAAGCAGCTCATCATATAATGTCTACATGTACAGACACGTGAAAATAATAATAAGATGAGCCAAGCTTCCCATGTCGTGGCCTGGGCTGACCCATCAACGCCAATAATGCTGGCTGTGGTCCCAGTTCAGGGCTCGTCTACTAATGGTGGTGGGCTCGGCCTAAATGCGATTTATTACAGCTCGTTGACAGCTTGAGCCCCGGGACCTTGTGCTCATTTTGCAACGAGATGTACAAGGTGCTGGTGCATCAGGATGTGAATGACGTTCTGATTGGCCATTTTGTACATGTGGGGCCAACTGTTCGGTCCTGAAGGCTATTGATTTGAAGGAAAGCACTGTGGATGGGTGGTGTCAAAAACTCTATATATAATATGGGATGGATTTAGCTCTTGGATTAATGGCTTACAAATTAACAGCCAAGAAGAAAAAACATCAAAGGGTCACAATAATGGGGAGAAGATCAAGATATCCCATCAATACATTTTGAATTATGCTTTATGGGTTTTATTTGGTGGATTTGATAGGCTTGGAGGGGGGGGGGGGGGCACTTCAGGGAGAGCATAGTTATGTGTTCATATCATGTTTCATATTTATGTTGTAAATCTTTGTGATTTTGAAATGTAAATTTTGAGTTGTGTTGGTTTGTCATTAGTGATGCACCATAATAGGATCTAGTTCAAGTTTTGTTATGTAATTGACATAAGGTGAGATTGTTAGTGTTCTAATTTGTTAATAATATGTGCTAGTGTGTCTTTAGTCGATTGACCCTTCATTAGAAGACATTGCAAAACCGAAGACTTGAAAACTTGTGACATCAAGGCTTGGATATCTAGGTAAATTGAAGTGCTTTGGTTAACCTAGCCTTAAAGACAACTTAGTTCCAAAACAACATACTTCTAGATGATCCATTCTCCCATAGAAAAATCAATGTTTGATCATCCCAAGCCTTAGTCTTAAAATGAACATGTTTAGCTAGACTCATAGAGGCTCAGATCTGCTGAAAACCAAAAACCATATTCAGTTATAAATTTTGAAGATTGTCAATCGAATCGACGATCCATCGATTCGAGTCGATCGAATTGATATGTCCTATCAATCGAATCGACGGTCCAATCGAGAATGGTCAAAACTGTCCAGCGAGCAAATTAGAAAATTCTTTGAACTGTTGATCGAATCGACAGTTAGCTGTTACGTGTCCGTTGGATTTTTTTTAATTCTAAAAAAGTGGCACTCGAACCTTTGTAAAAAAAATGATGATTTTATATATTTTAGAAGTCCTAGTGTACACAACTTATTTCCTTCACTCTTAGGCTTCAATTGAAAGAGATGCATATCATATTCCTTGTGATTAATCAAGAGCCTTGTCAAAAGCAATTCTTTACGTATGCCAAAAGCAAGTAACATAAGAATCACAACTTTCTAATATGAGAGTCCAAGGATGTGAGGACTTCAGCCGACGCGCACGAGTCATGTTTCTTGTACACATGATCATACGCAATAAGCTATACTGATGTGGAAGAATCAAAGAGATTTTTACAGTCGATCGTCCAAATCCTTCATGATATTGAAGACTATGTAAGGCTACTGCCTCCTTAGAAGCCTATATAAACATCATTCCTTGAAGAGTTCCAAGCCTCATGCTAATACAATCAAACGACTCTTATTTATTTGTCCACCATTGACATTTATCTTTTTATTTTAGTTTAGTTTCAATCTCAATGGGGATTTCCTGCTATGTGCTTGGTGATTTTATTGGTCATCTCACTATGAAATTTAGTTCACACCAGACGACGAACGGATAGTTATATCACAATTGTCTTGTCACGTGCTTGATTTAAACTAAGACCACGGACATATTATCACTTCATTAGCCATCTCGCCATAGAACCCGATTATGACTGAGCAACAAACAGATTGTCGAAGATTCACCCTCTATCGGCCGTCTCTCCATGACGCCTAGTTCCAATCAAGTGGCGAACAGACGTCCATCCCGCACATCACGACTATCCCACTATGAAGCTCAGTTCCTATTGAGCAACAAATGGATCGTCGTCCCCCAAGACGATTATGAATGCCATTATTGTAAAAATCATTAATAGAATAATACTTTAGGCATATATCTTCTTTCTCTATTTTTACTATTGAACTATGATAGCAAATCGCGCTAAAAGAACAAGTCCTAAGGTTTGTAGATACACGTCTATTATCACAATGCACAAATAATTCATTTGGAAGGGCAAACTTTCGCCATTTACAAATCTAATGAACAAAGCGCAAACCAATGGTTAAGAGGGTTACTAGATCATATGCCCAGTCTCCAATCTGTCCATGTTGATGCGGGGAACACCATCAATTCAATCAAACTTTCGAGTCAAGTAGACTGGCACATCTGCACATCATAATCTGAATACAGGCCCTCGATCACACGTATGGCCTTTTGTCTGATTAAATTGACCAGACAAGCTATATCACAATGTCAGTGATCTCCTCTAACAAGATGGACAAAGAGGTATTGCAAAAGAACGACCAAGCATTTACTAGTAGAACCGTTGTGGATGTCGTTCGAGTACTTCGCCATCGTGAAGCTTCAATCGGCTTTAGATGTGCCCTTCTTCTTCCCATTTCAGCCTCAATTTGCTTGAACTCAACCCTTCTTCCCCATTTTAGAAAAAGGAAAGAAATTAGAAATTTCGAATTTCAATAAGAGGTACGTTTTTTAAAAAATAGCAAGATGGAGAACTTTTTTTTTGAATCTTGAAAGGGATATTGGGCCCAGGCTAGGCTAATGGGCTTTCAAACACATAAGTCCAAGCCCAGCCCCCTTGATAAAGGGGCTGGAGCTTAAAGCCAAAACTCGGCCCTCGGGCTTGATACTCCACCCTAAGCCTGGCCCATCTCGATCGTGGCCATAGATGCACATGTGCCCTACGAATGTGTCTTTTCACTTAAGTATAAAATATTGTACCCTTTCATATTTTGCTTTGAAAAGTTGTATCTTTTTAAGCCTAATAGTCATACTAATTGGGTTTAAACCCAGTAGTCACAACCCTTTTTCAAAAGGTGTCTCCATACCCTTAAAGCGTGTCTTCACAAAGTATATAAATAGACTTGTTCTCATCTATTTTAGTATGTAATAAATAGTTTGTTTTACATTAAAAATATAATTTAAGTATTTTCTAATTCAGATTAAGACTACAAGTGATTCGAGGCTGTGTACAGTGAGTGCACCACTGGGACCGAGTCATAGTCGTTGTAAGGTCGATTGCTTTGGAAACCTATTGCATTGGGACGTTATCCAAGGGGAGCAAATTCAATTTCAAGCCGAGTGATTCACGTCACGCCTCGACTTCTATAAACTGATAAGTTTTCTCTTATTCTTAATTTAAATTTATTTTGTTTAAATAGTTTTCCAGACTCCATATACCAACATTCCATCCAATACATTTCCTATAGTATATATCACTGCATGTTGGGCCTTTAATTGTTTATGTTTCTTACTTTTCATTATAATATATTTTTTGTATTATGTAAAATGGTGTAGGGAAAGTTTTAAATAAAGCCCTAGGATGGATTTGGGATGCCTTTGCACTACCAAGAGGTTGAGGAAAGCACTCCCAACCCCAAATGGTACTAGATTGATCCAACCAAAATAGAGCATTTTAAGTATTGTTATACATGAAGTATAAATATTATTTATGAGGCTAAGTTAGGATTACACAAGAAACTCTTTTTTAATTTTGAGACAAAAAAATTATTAAGGCCCTAATCCTTTAGGGCCCGTTTGGCCAGTCGAATTGGAAGGAATTGGATGGTATTGGAAGGGATTGGAAGTTAAATCCCGGGATTGGCCGGGCGTGCCAAACAGAGTCCGTGATCTGATCCCAATCCCATGGATCTTAAGACAATCGACTGACAACACCATCATTACCTTTAAATCCCATCCAATCCACCCTAATCCCTTCAAACTTGCCTGGGACATGTTTGGTTCGAGGGATTGGAAGGGATGGGAAGGTTTAATCCAGGGATTGGCCGGGCGTGCCAAACAGACTGGATATGGCAATCCAGGGATAAAGCAATCCCATGGATCTCAAGACAATCCAAAATCCATGCCATCCACCCCAGTACCATTCAATCCCTTCCAATCCACCGCAAAACGGGCCCTTAGGCGTGTTTGGCACATGGTATTGGGAAGGTGAGATGGGATTCAAAAATTATAATTATTACACATGGCAGGGATTGTCCCCTGTTACCATGGGATATGGGATGAGCTTAATTTCATGCTATGCTTGTAAGACGGTGGTACATTGAATGGATATACCTATCATCATTTGAAACGATTGAGAATAACACATATGTGTTATATCCAAACCGTTCATCTGTTTTGTAACCTCATTTTCTGGCATGTGCCTAAAAATAAGGCAGATCCAAAACTTATGTGACCCCAAAGAAGTTTTCAACGATAGGTATTCAATCCCTGATGCTTTCTATAGTGGGGTCCATTTGAGCTTTAGAGCTACCTGATTTTTAGTCCATGCTCTAAAATGATCTTGAAAAATGGGTGGACGGTGTGGATATAGCTTACACATCATGGTGGGACCTACACAACTTGCTAACATGGAGTGGAATTAGCACAGGACCCAATGCAATTCCATCTAATTTAATTCTAAGCTTTTCCATTCTTCCCAAACATTGAGTGGAATTGGCATGGACTAAATACAGTTCCATCCCACCTAATCTCATCTAATATCATGAGCCAAATGCCCCCTCAGTGTTTTCAACCAGAGCTCATCTGTCTAGTAGGCAAAATGTCAATTTTCCATTTGTTTTATTTTCTTTACTACATCAGTTCGTTATCTTACGCTTTTATTTTATAGTTATAGATTAAATGAACAGGATTGTCTAATCAGTGTATTCACCCAAATATCCCTCTATCTATCAATTCATCTCATTCATCCGTATTTTCAGTTCATGTTAGGATATGATCCAAAATTGATGTAGATTCAAAACTCTAGTGGGCCGCATGGCAGGGGAAAAAAAAAAAGAAAAATTGATGTAGATTCAAAACTCTAGTGGGCCGCATGGCAGGGGAAAAAAAAAAGAGTGAGGGAAATACCTACGTAAGGAACCTTCCCATGGCCCACCTACCTTTGTGATTTACAATCCCCGTACAGGAGATAAGATGTAGAGCTGTGAGGAAGGGAATATCGTACAACCATCTCTTCATACAGGGACGTGACAAGGTGATGCATCCATCTGGTCATAAGGCAAGTGGCTTAACTTTTAAGAATTGATGCTACCATTCCAATCCGTTACTTTTCCTACCGTTTATCTTATTGAATACTTGGCTATTTATTGTTTTTTCCGCCGTATATTTTGGTAGCAATAAATTAAATGGATAGGATTGTCTAAACAGTGTAATCACGCTGATGTCAATCCATCCATGACAGGATAAGTGATGTAGAGCGGGTCACACACTTTCATGTTCGATATGCATCAGGTTAGGCACGATGAAAGGCAGAAGTCATCGAGACCATTAGAATCTTAAAATAGGCATATCTTACAGACTAAAATGAGTTACTCGACGTACCATATATGATTTTGGAGTAGGATGAGCTACTTTAGCCAACCAGCTAGGCTGCCATACCAAATTTGCGAGATTCCGGCGGCAAAATTCCATATTTAATTTCGTTTTTACTATAAATAGTAAGTTATAATTTGATTAGCGCCCAACGCGAAAAGAGCTTAGAAAAATTAGAAGAACAACTTGGTGAAGCTAAATAGAACACTTATTATTTTTGGCCGAAAACCTTGCGCTCTAGTAGACATCACGACCGTCTATAAATAGTAAGTTATGAATTCTATGAGTTTTAGTTGTAGTTTGCTTTTGATTTCTCTCATATTGCTTGGTATCCCTATTTAAATGGTTGTTAACTTGTTTATTTCATTCATTAATTAATTTTGAATTTTATAAAATTTATTTTCTATTTTACTTGCTTTCTTTCTCGTGGATTCAAGAAGCCTTTGTGAGGAGTCCAGAGAAGTTCCGTGGGATTCGAAACAGTTATCCTCTTGAGAGAGATGGTGCTCAACCTTATCACATTCATCCCTGCGTCAATAAGGATGTGGGGTTCACTTATCCACACTGTCCATTTACTTTATTAAATTATTTTAATCTTTAAGCAAAAAAAAAAAAAAAGGGTAGATTCGAGGCTCGAGTAGACCTACCACAGTGGAGATTGCTCTATACAGTAGTTTTGATCAAGCTGTTATTTGTGTTTTCCTATCATGGCAAATAAATATCACAGTGGGCCCTAAGAAAGTTTCGATGGTGGACATCATTATGACCGTTGCTTCCCATGGTGTGGTCCACTTGAGCCTTCGATCTATCTTGTTTTTGGCCTCATGCATTAAATGATCAGGCAAAATGGATGGACATATGTATAAGACACATACATTACGGTGGGCCCCACAGAGCCCGTGCCTAGACCGAGTTGGTCTTGGAGGGACAGGACGCAATCCATGTCCATACATTACTCTGCCACAGTGTTGCAGAGAGAGGACGCAGATTGCCTCTGCCACATGTGCTGTAGGGAGAGGATACTGATTACCTGCAGATTGCCCGTGACCCATTCACGAGAAGTTCCTGCGGTTGAAAGGTAGGTGGGGCTTCCATGATATTTGTGAAAAATCCATCCCATCCGCTCATTTGTCTGGCTCATGTTAGAATATGATCCCGAAAATAAGGTAGATCCAAAATTCTAGTGGGTCATATAATAGAAAAGAAATGGGAGGGAAATGCCCACCATTGAAACTTTCCCGTGGCCCACCGTGAGGTTTGTATGGCATCCAAACGTTCATAAGTTCATTCCCCTTGGGATGAATTGAAAATATAAAAATATTAACCTCATCCAAAAATTCTGTAGTACCCTTGAATGTTTCAACGGTAGACGTTTCATCCCATTGCTTCTTTTTGTGTGGCCCACTTGATTTTTCCCTCAAAACCGATGGAAAAGTAGATTTCGGCCAGTCTGAGAGATGGCTATGCTGGACTGTGGATTGCATGGTGAACCCAACACCAAGGAGCTACTTGTTGTAAGGACCCTATCAGGCTCACCATGATGTTTGTGTTTTATCCACACCAATCATCCGTTTTTCCAGCTCATTTTAAGACATGAGCCCCAAATTGAAGCATATCCAAAGCTCAAGTGGACTGTACACCACACGAAACAATAGGGATAATGGCATCCACGGCTGAAAACTTCCAAGGGCTCATAGTGGTATTTATTTTTATCCAACCTATTCATAAGGTCATGTAGGCCTGGATGAAGGGAAATCACAGTGTCGGCTTGATCCAAACTTTTTGGCAGTAAAGAAGTTTTCAATGGTAGGTGTTCCATCCCACTATTTCTTTAGTAATGGTCCATTGAGGTTTGGATATAATTTTGTATCGATGCATTAAAATAATTAGAAAAAAAAAGAAGGATGGAAAACATGAATAAAACACATATATCACATGAGCCCCACAGCCCTTGTACTAGGTAGCTTTATAGTTTGGGGTTTGCTATGCAATTTGTGTCCATTGTCACATTTCTGTTTAAAACCATAACGCCTGGCTTTTTAATACTTGGGTATTGGATGTCCTTGGGCATTATCGTAATTAAAAAAATCAACTAAATTTTGCGAGCACATGTGCACATACATGCGAAAACTCAAAAACTTAAAAATTGTAAGTGAACCCCAATATGGGGATCCCACAATTCAATTAAACATGGTACATTAACAATCAAACCTTACCATGACCATTTTGAGTCCCGAATCATTGGATCATCGGTCCGTTGAACCCCAATTGTTGATCAGATGGAGTCTATGACCACACTAGGTTGAATGTCCAATCCATGAGTTAACCTATAGAGTTCAAATTATTAGACCCTAGACCCTGAAATAGTGGAAAATCTAATGTATGAGATGAGATAATGTTCGGTCAAATCAACCTACAAACATGTCGGTTTGATCAATCGTGAAAAACTGAAAACCTAAAGAATTTGTGCTCTGTTGATCCAGCCGGTGTCACCCGTCTATTCCCTTTGGTTTGACCGACAGCGTGCGTCTGTCTGACCATTAGTCCACAGCGGGGGTTGTGTACCCGCGAATCATCAAACCAAATTTTTGTGATATAAAAGCAAATTTTTCATTATTTTCTCCTTTAAACCTATTTTAAGCTATCCCAACCTTGAGAAATAGAGAGAGGAGATAGAGAGGAGAGAGAAGGTATGAGAGGAAGCGAATTGTCACTCTGCATCATCGGGGGCCAAGTCCCATTGGGTCTAGCGGTGTCCAAATCGAGTTGTGGGTTAGAGAGAGAAGAAGTTGAGTAGTGGGGACCACTGATTTAAATCCGTCGGTTACATGCACGCTTATTAGGCCATTTCAACCGATATATGCCGAGTATAGGATGTGTAAGCTGCCCCGGAGAGTTTCCGGCCTATTAGCGTCTCATCTAGCTAGGTAAGTCAGCCTTGTGCCCACACTTGCATGTTTTTTTAATAGATTCTAGCAAATCGATGCCTGTTAAGCGAATAATCTTCCTTATTCGATCGAGTCTCAAAATCCCAACCCGAGATCTTTGTGCATGTAAGGTCTTGGAGGTTCCGATTGGTTTTTTCTGCAGCCCATCCACATGCATGGGCTGTTTTGGGGCATAGTTGCATTGGATCTTCCATTGATGTATTTGAAGAGGAGGGGGGTTAAGAAGGGAATAAATGTTGCATAATGATAATGCGTTGGTTTGATGAAATTGATAGAGGTTTGGATATTAGGATGAATGGTTATATCGTAAAGCTAGATTGAGTGGCTCATATTTAAACTTGGGTGGCTCAGAAAGCTTGGACTCTGGCTAGGCTAGGCTAGACCAGGGTTGCTCTCTCTCTCTCTCTCTCTCTCTCTCTCTCTCTCTCTCTCCCCCCCCCCCCCCCCCGTAGTAGAGGAACAGCTAAGTGGGTAAAGCTCTCTCATTGAAATGAGAAGGGATTTGAAATGAGAAGGGGAGGGTACTATTTATAGTCTCTCAACCCAGTTTTCTGGTAATTTTTGGTAATCCTAAGGGTAAAATGTATATAAATGGTTGGGATTGGAGATTGTCACTTGACATCATCTCATTGGTTAGATGAGTTGATATAATGATAATTTTAGGTAAGGAGATGGGCATCGTAGTAAATCCACCTCAACCGCACGCTTATGGTTTGAAAAAAGAGCAACCCATATGCTTAAGGGATGTTGCCTGAAAGAAGGGGAGTGCCACGTGGTCAACGGAAACCTAACTGCCACTAGTCCCCACTTGGGCTCCTCGTTTTGGCAGGTAGCATCCTCCAAGCGTGTGTGGAGGTTTTGACGTGAGGGTTGGTGCTTTTAAGGTTTCGATCATTTCTCTAATTGAGCTTGGGTTCGGGTTTGATTTTGGGCTTGACTAGGTGAGTTAACTGGGTTTGGATAAGTTGATTGGGTGAGTTGACTCCGTGAGTTGATTGGGTGAGTTGACTTGCCAAGTTAACTCAAGAGTCTAAGGTTTTAGGTTCCTACAATTTAGGGTTAAGCTGACTGCGCTAACTAGGTTGGATGGGCTGAGTTTGGGGTTTAAAACTAGAATTTCTAGAATTTAGGCTTATAGGCTTAGGGTTTAAGTTCAGGATTTGACTATCCATCCGTCCGGCTCAAAACTCCATCAGTTAATCAACCTGGGTTGGGGTGTCTACACATACATACATCATGATGGAGCCACAGATCACCATTAGCTACTGGCTACTACTGACAAATAAACATTACTATAGGCTGTAGGAACTTTTTAATGGTAGGCGTCTAATCACCACTTTATTCATGTACTAGGGACCGCCTGCGATTGGGTCTTGGGCTCCATTCCCTAAAATAATGATCCACGTGAACGTGGTAGATAAAACAAATCCAATATTGTGGGGCCCACAGATCACCTTTTTTTTTTTTTTTTACGTAGGTACTCACACCAAATACCCATGACCTCATGTTGAAACTCTAAATACCATCACACTGTTCACTGGCCGCGTAGCTACTGAAAGTGTCAGTATGCAATGGGATACGGATTCCTGTAAAAGCCTTTGGCAAACAGTTCTCGCCGTGGGAAGTTAAGTGGGGCCATGGTGTTATTTGTTAGAAATTCACTCCTTTCACCGGTTTGTTTTTCCGGATCATGTTAGGATAAGGGTCTAAAACTGACGTAAATCCAAAACTTAAGTGGGCCACATGACAGTGTATTGAACATCAACTGTTGAAACCAGTGTGGGGCCACAAAAGTTTTGAATGGAGATAATTTATTTGTTTTTGATAACCTTATGAACAGTATGGATGGTATATAAACATCAGGGTAAACCTCAGAGAGGTTTCAATGGTTGGAATTTGCTACAAATTGTTGTATTTTGTTTTAAAATAGCATTAAAATTTGAATTTTCAAATTTTCGGTAATTTCCCTCCAATTTTGAAAAGTTGAAGTACTTTTGTGTTGTGGGTTTTGTCCCACATCGGATTTGAAAAGGTAAACTATCTTGTTTATAAGATAGTCTTTTTGCCTAGGGCTTGAGCCCCTTTCAGGGGGCATGTGAATTTGGTCCTGTGGGGGGGCTATGCCAATAGCTCTAATCTATGCCATTGACCACACACGCGCGCGCGCGCGCCGAGCCGAGCCGTGCCGAGCCGAGTCCGTGTCCGTGTGCGCGTGCGCGACGCGACGCGACGGGCTGGGTACTCGCAGGACTGTATATGCGGGAGTGTACTCGCACTTGCGCCTTTTCGTTTTAAACCAGAGAGATGCGTCCCTTCCGGTTGGTCGCCTCGGTTGGGTTTAAACCCAACGGACCTAACCTTTTGAAAAGGGTGCTTATGCACCACTTCGGAGTCTATAAAAAGACATCCGATTCCAGTTTCAAAGATATGAAAAATCCTTCTCTTATAAAACACTCTCTGATATTCGGTTTTAAGCATTTTCTGCTGAGTTCATCGCTGAGTCAACTCAGCACTTTCGGATTAAACTGCAAGTGGTTCGAGCCCGTGTACAGTGAGTGCACCGCTGGGACCGGGTCATAGTCGTTGTATCCTGGAGATCGATTGCTGTGGAAACCTGTTGCACTTGGGACGCTATCCAAGGGGAGCAAATTCCATTTCAAGCTGAGTGACTTAAGTCACACCTCGACTCAAATATATAAGTTTTCTATCTCTAATGTTATTTTCCTTTTTTGGTTCTCGATTTTTAATAGTCTATTTAATTCAACCAAATATTCCAACAATCTTGAAATCGAAATTGTTGAATTACATAGACTATGGCTACAGTAACAGTAAATGCTTCTACTGAGTTAGCCAAAATCGAACCGTTCGCTGGACAATCATTTAAACGGTGGAAACAGAAACTGATGTTCGCTCTGACCACCCTGAAAGTTTCATACATTTTATCTGAATCATTTACTATAGATCCAGCAAATCAAACTGAAGTAACAGATGAAAATAATTGTAAAAATTATATTCTAAACTCTTTATCCAACAAACTATATGACGTGTATGCTTCTTACGTGTCTGCCAAAGACATATGGACTGCTTTGGAAAAGAAATACATATTAGAAGATGCAGGCGCTAAGAAACATGCAATTGCCAATTTCCTTCATTATGAAATGACAGACGATATACCTGTCACAAATCAGATTCATGATTTTCAAAGTCTAGTTCATGAACTATCAACAGAAGGAATTAAGTTGGATGAAGTGTTTCTGTCAGGAGCATTAATAGAAAAGTTACCGCCCTCCTGGAAAGAATATAAGAATAGAATGAAACATAAAAAGAACGGTGTTTCTTTGGAAACCACTATCGTACATATACGAATAGAGGAGGCCAATAGAATCAGAGACCAAAAAGAAAATAAAAATGAGATAGATTCAAAGGCGAATCTTGTGGAATCAAGTCGGGCAAATAATAAGAAAAAGGGCAACTGTCATATGTGGCAAAACTGGACATTATGCAAATGAATGCAGCTCAAAAAGAAGAATGCAAATAATCAATTCAAGAAAAAGGGAAACTACAACCGTGGAAAGCCTGGGCATCATGTCAAAACCTGCAGCTTAAGAAAAACAAAGATAAGCCGCAAGCTAATCTTACAGAAACAGGTAATGAGACATGATAGTAGCTGTGGTGTCGAAGTCTTCCTTGTAAACAACTTGGAGTGGGTACTGGACCACTGGTGCAACTAGGCACATGTGCAAGGATCGTAGCATGTTTACCTCTTATCAAGTATCAAGATGATGAACAAGTGTTCATGGGTAATGCTAGAACGTCTCCAATTGTAGGGAAAGGGAAAGTACTTCTGAAACTCACGGAAAGACTCCGATGTTGAATGATGTCCTACATGTGCCCGACATTAGAAGAAACTTGGTCTCCGGTTCACTCCTCAATAAGGTTGGTGTTAAGTTAGTTTTTGATTCAGATAAGCTTGTAATGACTAAGAATGGAACTTTTGTTGGTAAGGGGTACTGTAGCGATGGTTTATTCATTATAAATGTATCCAATGATAATAATAAAAAGACATTCAGTTCTGTTTATATCGTTGAACCTTTTTATCTATGGCATAGTAGATTAGGTCATGTGAATATAACATCATTGAAGAAAATGAAAAGATTAGGTTTATTACCTAATATATCTAATGAAGAATTTGACAAATGTGAAACATGTGTCGAATCAAAATTCATTAGAAAACCCTTTAAACAAATAGAAAGATCATCTATTCTATTAGAGTTAATACACAGTGACTTAGGTGATTTTAGAAATCACATGTCTAGAGGTGGAAAAAGATATTACATAACTTTTGTAGATGATTACTCTAGGTTCACTAGAGTCTATCTGTTAAGGAATAAAGATGAAGCTTTAGATGCTTTTTCTAAATACAAAATTGAAGTTGAAAATCAGTTAAATATAAAAATTAAAAGACTTAGAACAGATAGAGGAGGTGAATATGAATCTTCTCAATTTAAAGAATTATGTGAAAAGAATGGAATAGTTCACGAAACTACAGCTCCTTATACACCAGAACAGAATGGAATAGCAGAACGTAAAAATAGAACTCTAAAAGAGATGATGAATGCTATGTTAAATAGTTCAGGCTTACCCTCAAATATGTGGGGAGAAGCAATTCTATCTGCTTGTTATATTCTAAATAGGATTCCTTCTAAAGCTTCTGAACAAACACCATATGAACTATGGAAGAATCATGTTCCTAGTTATAAATATATTAAAGTGTGGGGGTGTCTTGCTAAAGTAGGATTACCTGAAATTAAGAAAAGAAAATTAGGTCCTAAAACGACCGACTGTGTATTTATAGGTTACGCACAAAATAGTGCGGCCTATAGGTTTTTAGTTTTAAAAACTAAGGATAATATTCTAGATCCTAATACAATTATAGAAGCTAGGGATGCAGAGTTCTTTGAGAACATATTCCCTATGAAATCTAAATCTATAGGAATAGAGGAAGTCAGTGAATCAGATATTGCATCTACTAGTAAAAATGCATACGAGAAAGTAGTAGAAGAGATACAACCAAGAAAAAGTACTAGGGTTAGAAGAGAAACTAACCTAGGAGATGGTTTTTTCACTTTCTTAGTAGAAGATGATCCTACAACCTATATAGAAGCAATTAACTCTCCAGATGCAACCTTTTGGAAGGAAGCAATAAATGATGAATTAGAATCTATTATATCTAATAACACTTGGGAAATTGTAGACCTACCACCTGAAATAAACCAATAGGTTGTAAATGGGTGTTTAGAAAGAAACTAAAACCAGATGGAACTATTGATAAGTTTAAGGCTAGGTTGGTAGAAAAGGCTTTAAACAAAAAGAAGGAATAGATTACTTTGATACATACTCTCCGTAACTAGAATTACAACTATCGTGGTCTTAATAGCGATAGCTTCCATATATAAACCGGTGGTACACCAGATGGAGTAAAGACAACTTTCCTAAATGGAGACTTAGAAGAAGAAATATATATGGAACAACCTGAGGGTTATAAGATATCAGGAAAAGAAAATAAAGTATGTAGACTAATTAAATCATTATATGGTTTAAAACAGGCTCCTAAACAATGGCATGAAAAATTTGATGGTGTTTTAAAATCAAATGGTTATCATATAAATGATGTAGATAGATATGTATATAGTAAAATTTTTAAAAATGATTATGTTATTATATGCCTTTATGTTGATGACATGCTTATTTTTGGAACTAATATTAAATTAGTTAATACAACTAAGAAATTCTTGTCATCTAAGTTTGACATGAAAGACTTAGGAGAGGCTAGTGTAATCTTGGGTATTGAAGTAACCAGGAAAAATGATGTTATTATATTATCTCAATCTCATTACATTGAGAAGATATTGAGAAAGTTTAACCATTTTGACTGTTTACCTGTCAGTACTCCTTATGATTATAGTGTAACTCTCATGAAGAATACTGAAAATAGTGTGTCTCAATTGGAGTATTCCAGAATAATTGGTAGCCTTATGTATCTAACAAACTGCACTAGACCAGACATTGCTTTTGCAGTAGGTAGGCTAAGTAGATATACACATAACCCTGGAAAAGAGCATTGGAATGCTTTGTCTAGGATTTTGAGATACTTAAAAGGAAGTATAGCCTATGGTTTACATTATAGTGGTTTTCCTACTGTATTAGAAGGATACAGTGATGCTAACTGGATTAGTGATTCAGATGAGACAAAATCCACGAGTGGATATGTCTTCACTTTAGGTGGAGGAGCAATCTCTTGGAAGTCTACCAAGCAGACATGTATCGCTCGGTCTACTATGGAATCCGAGTTTATTGCCTTAGAAAAGGCTGTATTAAAAGCCGAGTGACTTAGAAATCTCTTAGCTAATATACCCTTATGGCCAAAACCTGTATCGGTCGTGTCTGATTGTCAAGCAGCTATAGCGAAAGCAAAGAGTAAAATATATAATGGAAAGAGTAGGCATATTAGAATCAGACACAACATAGTGAAACATATGTTGCGTGATAGAGTCATATCTATTGACTTTGTGAGGTCAGAAAAGAATCTAGCAGATCCTCTGACTAAAGGACTATCTAAAAGGTTAGTCAATGATACATCGAAGGGAATGGGGCTGAGCCTAATATATGAGTTGCCAGTGTCGGCAACCCAACCTATACAAGTGGAGATCCCATGAGATAGGTTCAATAATTAAACAACAAGACACGAGGTAGACGATTGCACTGAGTTGTATAAGCCCCTTCGAGCAGTAATGCAGAAGGATGAGTTGTTAGAACTCTTAATGAATCCATAGCCATATATTTGGTGGTGTATACAGTTACTGCATACACTTGATGGAATTCACCTATATGGGTGTGGAGGTGGAGGCCGCTTCCTATGAGAATCTAGGCGAATTCTCTAGAGCACTCATGAAATTCAGGTAATGGTGTATGGCCGAAACGCACCGAACCGCAAAATCACTTGCAGAGGAAGAGTTGTGTGAGTGGCATGTACTTGCGATCTACATTAAAAGGATTCGGGTTCAAGACTATGGTGTCACTTGATTCCTGTAGAGCTGTCTTGCTTACTCTAATGTCGGTTCAAGTCCATGGTGACACCGGCACCATTGCACAACTATTACACTTTAATCCGAAAGGGTTTTATTTTAAAACATGTGGGGGATTGTTATATTTTGTTTTAAAATAGCATTAAAATTTAAATTTTCAAATTTTCGGTAATTTCTCTTCAATTTTGAAAAGTTGTAGTACTTTTGTGTTGTGAGTTTTGTCCCACATCGGATTTGAAAAGGTAAACTATCTTGTTTATAAGATAGTCTTTTTGCCTAGGGCTTGAGCCCCTTTCAGGGGGCATGTGAATTTGGTCCTGTGGGGGGGCTATGCCAATAGCTCTAATCTATGCCATTAACCACACACGCGCGCGCGCGCCGAGCCGTGCCGTGCCGTGCCGAGCCGAGCCGAGTCCGTGTCCGCGTGCGCGACGGGACGGGTTGGGTGCGGGTGCGGGTGCGGTATGTGTGTACTCGCGTGGGTGTGTGTATGGGTACTCGCAGGACTGTATGTGCGGGAGTGTACTCGCACTTGCGCCTTTTCGTTTTAAACCAGAGAGATGCGTCCCTTCCGGTTGGTCGCCTCGGTTGGGTTTAAACCCAACGGACCTAACCTTTTGAAAAGGGTGCCTATGCACCACTTCGGAGTCTATAAAAAGACATCCGATTCCAGTTTCAAATATATGAAAAATCCTTCTCTTATAAAACACTCTCTGATATTCGGTTTTAAGCATTTTCTGCTGAGTTCATCGCTGAGTCAACTCAGCACTTTCGGATTAAACTGCAAGTGGTTCGAGCCCGTGTACAGTGAGTGCACCGCTGGGACCGGGTCATAGTCGTTGTATCCTGGAGATCGATTGCTCTGGAAACCTGTTGCACTTGGGACGCTGTCCAAGGGGAGCAAATTCGATTTCAAGCCGAGTGACTCAGTCACGCCTCGACTCAATTCAATAAGTTCTTCTTTCTCAAAATTATTTTCCTTTTTTGGTTCTCGATTTTTAATAGTCTATTTAATTCAACCAAATATTCCAACACAAATTTGCTCCTGGAGTGCCTTTTTGTGCCGATGTCATGGCCTCACATGCCTCGTGTGCCCCTCGCATGCTATCACATGGCCTCACATACCCTTGTGTGCCCTTCCTTGGCCATCGCATGGCCTTGCATGCCCTCGTGTCTGGCCCTCCATAACCCCATGTAGCCATGCATGCCCTTACCTGCCCCGTTTACGGGACAAACAGCCCACTTGAATTTTGAATTTAGATTATTTTAAGGCCCATTTACTGAAAATGATCTTGCAAAACTGATGAACTTATAAATTTCCGGTAAACATCATGGTAGGCTCACCTAGCTTGTGGTTGCATGAAGTTCCGTGCAACTTACATACTTCCATTTAATGCTTTTTCCATTTAATGCAACTCAACCTTGTTATTTGGTGTAATCAACTTGATCCTTGGATTTTCCTAATTTTTTTTACGCTTATCTTAAGGGCGTGCTTGGCGCATGATATTAGATGGGCTTAGGCGGGATGGAGATTGCATCTGGTCCTTTAGAATTAGATGGTTCCATGCCAATTTTATTCAATATTAGCAAGTTGTGTAGGTCCCACCATGATGTGTGGGATATATCCACATCGTCCACCCATTTTTCGAGATCAATTTAGATCATGAGCCAAAAATTCAGCCAGATCTAAAGCTCAAGTGGACCCCACCATAGAAAGCAATGGGGATTGAATACTTACCATTGAAAACTTCTTTGGGGCTACATAAGTTTTGAATCTATCTTATGTTTAAGCTCATGCCATAAAATGAGGTTATAAAACAAATGAACGGTTTAGATATAACACATGTATATTATTCTAATTAGTTTCAAATGGTTGTGGGTATCTCCATTTAATGTACCACCGAATTACAAACAAAGCACGGAATTAAACTTATCCGATGGAAAAATGTACTGCCATAGGTAATAATTATGTTTCAATTGACAGCGGCGTAGGACGCAATCCGGCTCTAACGCGTCCTACGCAATGCCCGTCCGTGAAAAAAGGAGCCACTCATCGGGCTGTCCAGACGAGGGAGATGATCTGTGTCAGATATCAGAACGGTACGAACATTTGCTGTGCCACTGCCCACATGCGTACTAAAACGCTTAAGAGACTTTGATAAATGTTACAAATATACGTACAAGTGGGACTGCATGCGTGTCGAATCAGCGTTATTTTCGTAGAGCTGTCATTTAAAAGTGGGAATCAGTGATGAACTGCTCCGGAAACGGATTGGCTACCCCCCCTGACACCAGCCCAGGGTGGTCGGTGCTCTGTGGCCCTACCATGATGTATGTGTTTCATCCCTTCTATTCATCCATTTTTATAAATCATTTTAGGCTTGATCCAAAAAATGAGAGGTATATAAATCTTGGGTGGACCACACCAAAGGAAAATAATAGTGGCTGGATATCCACCATTAAAATCATCCTAAGGCCCACTATACTGTTTATTTGACATCCAATCTGTTGATTAGGTCATACAGACTCAGATGAAGGGAAAAAACAAAGATCAGATTGATCCAAAACTTTTATGGCCCCCAAAAGGTTTTTAATGGTTGACGCTCATTCAACACTATTTTCTGTAATGTGGTCTACTTGTGATTAGGATATACCTCGTTTTTTGTCTCATATAATAAAATGAGCTGAAAAAATATACGGATGACATAGATGAAAAACATACATTATGATGAGGCCCATAAAACACCGACCATCACCCATTGGCTAGTGGCAGGGGAGTAGCCAATCCGTTTCCAACTGCTCTGATTCGTTACCACTTAGCGGACTACGTTTCTCTAGCCAGACAGTTACGTGGGCCCTGATGTATCTATTCATCCATTCACTCGTATCATTTTAAGGTATAAGCACAAAGTTCAAGAAATCTAACGCTCAAGTGGACTACCCCACGGATGACTATTGCATTAATTTTTTTGTGTATTTATTGCAACTCAAGCTTATTATTTGGTGTGGTCCATTTTAACGTTGGATTTTCTGTGCAAATGTCTTTAGAATAATTTGAGAAAAAGAGCAGATAGACAGATACATCACGGTCGGCCCACCCATTAAATTGTCCATTTGTGGCCATAGACGGGTGGGGCCACGTCCAGAAGCCAGAGCTATCTTTCACGGAAGCCGATTGCGTGGTGAGGCACTGAGTAAATTTTGTGGGGTCCATCATGATTTATATATTTTATCCACTCCTTCCATCCATTTTACCATATAATTTTAGTATTTGATTTCAACAACCAATCATATCCAAAGCTCAAATGGACCACACCATGGGGAAAAGTGTAAATTGAATGTCTACTGTTGAAAATATCTTGAGGGCCACTGAAGTTTTGGATCAAGCTTATATTTTTGTTTACACTTCATCCGTGTTTTGTGACCTTATAAACAAGTTCGATGACAAAAAAACATCACTGTGGGGCCTAGAAAGGTTTCAACAGTGGAAATCATTACTCCCACTGTTTCCTGTGTTATGGTCCATCGGAGATTTGTATATGCTTCAATTTTGATATCAACCCCTTAAATGAGCTGAAAAACGGATGGGCACAAAGTTTATTCATTACCATGAGAGCATACCAGTGACTCATTACGGAATGCATTTTATCTTTCACCAACGCTATTTTGAGAGGCTAATTGGGTACTGCCCCGCCCAAACCTGGCTTTGTAACGAACATGGTTTCTAAGGGGCCACCATGATGTACGGGTTTTATCCACACCGTTCATCTATTTTGTTATGTCATTTTAGGTTACAAGCCTATAAATGAAGAATGAAGCAGATCCAAGACTCAACTGGACCACAACACAATAATCATAATCAGCAGCAATAATGACAACCACCGTTGAAACCCTTGTAGGACCCACCATGATAATTAGTTGCCATCTAACCTGTTCAGAGGATCAAATGTCAGCTTGATCAAAAGCTTCTCGCCTGCAAAAAGTTTTTAATGTTATGTGTTTAATCCTTAATGTGTGGTTCACTTGAGACTTGGAAGTGCCTTATTTGCTGAGCTTATACCCTAAAGTGACATGGAAAAATAAATGAGTGGTGTGGATTAAACCTACACATTAGGGCCTGTTTTGGAACGTTGATTCAGAACCGTGTATATTTTAAATCAACTTTAATCCAAAAGGTAGCTATGCATGCAAGGGTTTGAATTTAATTACTAAATTAACTTTAATATCTCTAATTAGTTGATCACATGTAATGTTTGACATAATAGTTATAATACGCCCTCTGAAATATATACTTTCCCCTAAGATGATGAAATTTCAAGTCTCAAATGGTCACAAGCACAAGATCATGTCCCAATGACTAACGAACAACTTTTAATGGTTAATTTAAGGGCGTGTTTGGCTAGGCAAATTGGAAGGGATTCAATGATATTAGAGTGGATGGCATCACTTTCAATGTAATGATGGCCGCGTCAGTGGATTGGTGCAAGATCCATGGGATTGTTATATTCCGAGATTAGATCACCGAGTTTGTTTGGCACGCCCGTCCAATCTCGGGATTGCACCTTTCAATCCCTTCCAATCCTTCGAACCAAACACGTCCAAGGCAAATTTGAATGGGATTAGGGTGGGTTGGATGGACTTTAAGGTAATGAAGGTGATGTCAGTGGATTGCTGGCAATCTTATGGGATTGCTATATCTCGAGGTAAGAATCCCAAGTTTGTTTGGCACATTCGGCTAATCCCGAGATTTACCTTCCAATCCCTTCCAATCCCCTCACCCAAACAGGCCCTAAATGTAAGGGTGCACATCGAACCGGTAGAACCGTGGAATCAGACTGGAACCGTTGGATCGGTTCGGTTTGGTCCGGTTCCGGTTCCAAAATTTGGAGAACCGTTGAATACGGATCGGTTCCAGTTTAAGGCCCTGTAAAACCGAACCCAACCGTAGATCCGAACCATGACCCAAACCATATATCAGAACCGTTACCCCAACCGTAGATCCAAACATTTTTCACATTTGACATTTAAGACATCATGTCTACTTATGCTTTGACTAAGCAGTACAAAATCATAGTATCTCAGAGAATAGAGACTGAAGCAATTCTCTATTTGTCTTTGTATAACTTCTTGATGATATAGTTTTAAGTATTTGCCCCCTTTTTTGGGCAATATGGGCTTGAGCACACAATAGTGTTGTGGCATTTGGACCACAAATGTAGGACATGAAGCTGCATGCTGATGTTGGATTGACCTATATAAACCTTGAATGACATTTATTTTATTTTATTTTATTTTTATTTTTCAGTTTTTGAACAGTGATAAACCTTAAAATGGTTTCATTGTTTCATCTTTTAGATAAACTGATGGCCATTTGGTGTTCTGTTGATAGTTTCATAGGGATTAAACAGTTGGTGTTTGGTAGATCGGAATTTGAGAACTGGAAGGAGAGCTTGACGTCAGAGGATGCTAGTTACAGTGTTCACAAAATATATATCTAGCATCGAATGACTTTTGATATAAGAAAAGTCATTCTTGCTATTTCTTTAACGGCGGATTCCTAAACATTTGAAAAATTAAAACAACCTGATTTTAAGGCCAGAACCGTGGACCCGATCCGGAATTGAACCGTTTTTCACGGTCCCGTTTCGGTTCGGTTTTAAGGTACTAATGGTCCTGTTCCGGTTCCCAAAATCATGGAATCGTTAGGAACGGTTTGGTTCCGATTTCACCCCACAACCGGGCCAAACCAACCCGTGTGCACCCTTACCTAAATGGATAATTTTTAAACAGAGCTGACCTTAATAGTAAAGTAATTATAATAATGAAATTGATAATCTACTTATTTTGGGATATCATTAACGAGCCATGTACCTAGTGGTTTAAAGCGAGCCTCAAAGGGCCTGTTCGTTCCTTGGCCGGTGCGCCACCACGTATGGTCGGATGGCATAGCCTTAAAGAGCTACTAATCATCAAGCATACAACTTTTGATAACAATAGAAAAGTCAGTCCGTTGAGAAGCAGACACCATACACGTGGACTGATGGCCACTTATGGGTGGGGTATGTCCTAAATAATCAGGGGTGGGAAGATCCAAACCATCCAATTGCTGGTCTAAAATATGGAACGAAAAAAAAAAAGAAGGTATGGATCCAGTGGTTGGGATCTTCCAACATTCAAAATGATTGCATGGCCCACCAGTTCAATGATCCAGATCACCGATCACGGCCCTACGTGTATAGAACACCCTTTAGTTCCTGGCTTATATAAATGATGGGAGTTGTGATCATTTGATCTGAACGTATATAGAGCCGTACCCTGTCCATCGCAGGACCCACATGATGCGGTACGGAAAAAAATACGTCCGTCCACGTTTATACGTATAGATGGAGAGTACGGATGCTTCCTTTTGAATGTACAGAACAAAATAGAGAAAGAGGGCAAGGAGATGGGGATAGAAAAATCATGTGATGGGTCGCTGTCGTATGGGGTATGGGGCATCGCATCCCTTACCACACACGCAGACTGCTCTTTCGCGACAAAAATCTTTTCATATTATTTTCTTACACATCGCGTGGCATCGTAGGCGGATTGCGTTGAGCGCAGCTTCGGTGGATCCCTGACTGTGGGCCCACCTACATATATTTTCCTTACATCCACGCCGTCCATTCGTTTTTATTCCTCATTTTTAGGGATTAGGACATGATACCAAGAAATGAAGCAGATCCAAATCCTAAGTGGACCGTACCACAGGAAATAAGTGTGATTAACCATTAAAAACTTCTTGTGGGACAAAAGAGTTTTCGATCAAGATGATATTTTTGTGGTTACATCATCTAGATCTTTGTGATTTTATCAACAGGTTGGATCGCAAATAAAAATTCCGGTGGCTCCAAAAAGTTATTAATGGTGGTATGCAATCACTACTGTTTCCTTTAGTGTGGTGCACCTAAGATTCTTTGCTGCTGTTTTTGAGATCATGGTCTAAAATGAATTTTCAAAACGGATGGACGGTTTAGATGTAAGGCACATACATCGAGGTGAGCCCTAGGCCGGTGGATCGACAGAAGCCGAGCCCGGATGGCGCTGACGCACTCCATTCATTACCAATGAAAATGCGCCACGAGCGCGTATAAGGAGTGGGACCCACGTTAAAAGGGTAAAACCGTCAGCGTTTGCTTCTCTGCTGTAGGTTCCATTTATGATGCGTGCACATGGCGCTTGCGTTAGATGGAGTGCATCCAGCGCTCTGCTGGACGCTAATCCGCTTCCCATTTCGTGAGAAAAAATCGCTTTGTGGTGGACTCCAGCCTGTCAACGTGGGACCATCTCAAAGATGCCTATTTCAAGCCCTTGGATCTTGTCCGAATAACGTCAACTGCCCTCGCATCGATTCTCATGTAATGACTAAAATACCCCTGATTTCTTCACCCTTCACCACCACTAAATTACATGGGCTCAGGGAGTAATTTCCACTTGTGGTCCCACCATTCAATGATCTAGACCATTCATCTGGATCTCCATCACCCATCCACTGTGGGGACACTAGATTAACTGGTCCGGTTAGGCAAAAAATAAACGTCTATCACTAACATGAAGAATGTATCAGGTCAGATTTTTAAGATATGAAAAAAATGGATCTGAGGCAATTTGATCAACGGCTGGGATCTTGCAGACACGTGCCATGTTCCATGTGTTGTGACTCTGATTTTGGCGCTTGAAGAAAAACGGATGGATTACCATCTTCTTACAACTAACCGACCATGGCCATTTCGGACATTTCATATATAAATTAAGACAAAAACGTCATTCCAGTTTTAAACAGAGAGACGCCGCTGTAATGCTAGTTGCAAGAATTCAAAAACCAAAGGAACTCAGTCAGCGCGCACATGTTTTTTTACCCCTTGGAAAGATGAATTACACGATACGTTATTAACTCTTCCTTGGCCATGATCTAGTAATCCTGACCGTTGATCTGTTGGATCTCACTTTATATTTGCCATAATAATCAAAAGAAATCCCAAATCAATATATCAGAACTTCTTTATTTGATGTTGTTCCCTCAACCATCTATCTGTAGCGAAATCCAAAGGTTCGGATTTTCAATTGAGATAAAGATCAACGGTTTAGATTAGCCCACGTCTGAAAAATCTGGAAAGCGTGTATATTTAGAAACGACCAATTCATCATCTGAAAAAGTCTTCCATTCCCATCGCATGAGCAAATGCCAGAAAAAAATTTAAAAAAATGAATGGACGGCAAAAATCAAAATTCCGAAAAAAGAAAAAACAAAAAATATTACAAAAACCGACTTCATTTTCACCAGAGAAATCATCTCTCTGTCAAGGTACCTAATATTTTCTATTTCCATTTTTGTCCTCGCTTTTCTTTTGTTATTACCCTTGTACCGACCTTCTGATATTTTGCTGGGGTGATATAACCGATGCGCTTTTTAGCAGAACGCACCGCCTGCGTGATGAATTAAAAAAACAAATATATTTATTCCCCTTCTGCCCTTTCTCTCTCTACCCTTTATCTCTCTATAAATCTCCCCAAAACCCCTCTTTTTCTTCCTTCTTTCTTCACGCCCTCCCCAATCTCTTTTTTCCCGTTTACCCTCGCAGGGGTAGTTGTGGTAAGCCATCCTCCCTCTCTTCTTTTTCTCTCCGCCCTCTCTTCTTTTTCTGTTCGTTTCCATTTTTTGTCCGTCTTCCTCCTTTTCGATCCCCTTTCGTCTGTAAATCGGTGATTGATTTCTGTTTTTTTGGGTAGGAAATGATTTTTTTTTCTCGATCTGAGTCTGTGATCTGTATTTTTTGGGTCTTTTTTACGGAATCGGACCTGAAAATTTTCTATTTTTAGTATCATGGAGATCCGCCCTTCAATCGCGCTTTTATTGTTTTTGAGCGGGTTTTCATCATTATCCGAGGATTTTCTATCTTTGTCCGTAGATCTAAAGAGATCCATTGCTCTTTTTCCAAGTTTTCTTGCTTGAATCCCTTGCTTATGCTAGATCTCAACCTTGATGCTTCAGATGGGTGAAAAATCTACCAAAGTTCTGTTTTTTTTTTTTTGGGATCTGACTATCATCCGTCAGTTTTTCTCAAACATCTCTCTTCTTTTATTCTAACAGGCGCTTTTGTGCAGATAAAGCTGTAAATAACATGAATCATTGCGTGGTCCCGCAGAGCGCCTTTGCTGCCTGTGAAGAGATGAGGAGCACCGTTTCGGTGTCTGATTGGAGAGATTCGGTGGTATGCCCTAAACCTCGGCGACTCGGCCTCCTAGGACACGCCATCAACGACCCGATCCGGCCGTTGAGATGGCAGCTGAGGTAATTTCCGGTCTTTTCTTGCCCCGTTGTGGAGTTTTTCTCTAAATCCTTCTTAAAATCGTGTTCTAATCTTCTTTTTTTTTTCTTCTTTAATTAAAACAGTCATCAGACAGAGCAGGCAGGAACGGAGCTTCTAGATATTATTCTTACAAAGGTAGAATATTTTCCGCCATGTCTCTCTCTGGATTGATCTCTTCCCTTATGATACGGTCAGACGCGTTCGATTGAAAAAAACAGTATTTTCCGCCATTTCTCTCTCGTTGGGCATATAAACCGTCGAACCCTAAAAATTCCTCCATTTAATTTTTAATCTAGGAGATTTACTAGCCACCCCTACATGCATGGCTTATCTAACCAACGGTCTGGATCTTCCATACTAGCACCACGCACATATGATGCGTCACACGTGTTAAACTACTGGACGGTGTGGGACATCCTAGCCGTATATGTTGTTATCCCACTGCGCCCTAAAACCAGGCTCGTTCACTCGTTTTGAAGGTTTTATTATTATTATTATTATAATTTCCAACGGTTAACCTTGGATGTAGGCACGCGGTCCACCTTTTTTTTTTTTTACACGCATACACACCCCACACACGCATACACGCGCACACACACACACCCCACACACGCACGCCGTGGGATTTCACCACCGTGGGTACTCGAACCCTTGACCCGGTGTTGAAACTCCAGGGAGGCACGCGGTCCACCTGATGAGTGAACTTTCCTGATTTTTATCACCGTCCGGCTTCATGGTCTGGCCCACCTTATGCACGGTTGTGATGTCCCATGATATTTGTCGAGGATGGTACCATGGTATCACAGTATGACTATCTGTTGATCCAGACCTTGCAATTAATTCCATCACAGGATGGCCCTTTTCGTTTATTGGTCTTTGCGACTTCCAACAGCCGGATTTTTGGGAAGGACAATCTATGACAACATCACGATCGTCCGTCTAGAAAAAAAAAACAATACCATCCAGTGCATATCCCACCTTTCAGACCAGCCAGATCCCACAACCACATGAAATCACAGTCGACAAATTTGGATGGTTGTGATTGCCTGGTCCCTACCCATTTGTGGCATTATCAGTTCTATCACTTTCTCACTATTGTAATTCTGCAAGTTTTATTTCTTTTATAAACTTGATTAATAGCTTCCATTATTAATTAGATCTATGCTTGCTTTGACAGGGATCACACGGCTCAGATCAAATGTCGAGCCAGGTAGCGTCATCCCCGCCGTACTTTTGCGGGTCTCCGCCGAGCCGGGCCCCTAACCCATTAGTCCACGACGCTCGCTTCGGCGATGAGAAACTAACCCCTATATCATCCCCACTGCCGATTCCATCGGGCCTATCGTCGTCCCCATCGACAGCATCGTCCCGAAAAGGGTGTGTCCGTACTAAGTTTGGACACGCCCCGGCAGCGGTGAGGATTGAGGGCTTTGATTGCCTCGACAGGGATCGCAGGAGCTGCCGCATCTCTGCCGTTGCATGAGAGCCCTATCTAGCTAACCCAAGACCAAGTACATAAAGATTTTCAACAACCACAACACAACATCAACAGAGAACTAAAAAGATTTAGAGGATATAAATTGAGGAAATGTGGAGAGATTGAGATGAAGAGAGAGGTTTCTGTTATTATTGTATATACATCCTATCATTTTCTTCTTGGGTTTTTTTTTTTTTTTTAAGGTAGGTTTGAGTTGTCCAATGTATATGTAAGTAGATTTTGAATAAAGAGACGGAGGCAACCTTATTTAAGTAGGAGGGGTTTTTGGGAGTCATTTTGAGTCCAAGGTTGTAAATTGTAATCTGGGAGGGGGTCTGTTTGGGAAGTCTTTGTCTTTGATTTTTAATTTGCGGCCAAAAATCTGTATAAAGAATGTTTTTAGGGGGATTTAAGTGTCATCCACCGTCCATCTTCCGCGAGAATCATGTGTTTGTAAATGAATGTATCCACCTTTTACTTTAAATTTTTTTAGCCCTTCTGTATCTTTTTTTTAAAATTCTTCTTTTGCAATGTATTCGGTGTTGGTTTGTTTTAAATGGACTGGAATACTGTGCAGCGCCTGTTTTAACACCGTCTGTGGGGCCCACCATGTTGGATTTTACATCCACTCCGACTGTCAGCTTTTATCCTGGATGTTAGGCAATAAAATGTAAATCAGCTAGATTCACAACTTAGATGGGCCATACCACATGGAAAAATGGGGATGGGCATGTCGGCTATAGGTTTGCGTCTGGTATCAATCAGGCGTAGAACTTGGAATTTACGTATAGAATTTGGAACTTGGGTTACACGGTCTGTAAAACAGGTGTCATGGACGACTTTGGTGAACCGACTGAAAGGAATTTGCATCTTACACGGCTCGGGATGGACCGTCATAGGGATTTTTTATTTTTTTATTTCTTTCTGAATGGTCCACTCAACAGGGTCATCTGCATACATGTGGTCCAGATTGTCCGAATGGTGGACCCCACAAATCGGTCTCAACCGTCATCAGAACAATATTGTCGGTTGTGTATCTCTGTTATATATGTAATGCCATGTCTTATATTCCCACGTCTTACCGAAACTCTCTCTCTCTCCTGCTCTTTCTGCACGTGCATCGTGTCAGATACAGGTGTTATAGCTGTTACAAATCGGTAGGTCGGTGGGCAGATGGGCCCCAATGTCGTTAGTGAGTGATTAATAGTTTTGGGAACCTACTGCGACAGGAAGTTAGGTGCACCATGATGTTTGTTAATAAATCCACTCCGTCCGTCTTTATGCAACATGGACCAAAAAAACGAGATATATCCAAAAACACAAGTGGACCACACAATAGGAAAAATGCCTACCATTGAAACCTCCCTGGGTCCATCCATACCGTTCATAAGGTCATTCCTACTGGGAAGAAGTGATAACACAAATATATTATGATGTAGAGCGGGTTGCAGACAGTTTCATGGCCAAGATGGATCAGAAAAGGTCCGGTCAACGACAGAAGTGATAGGACTGTCGGACCTTAGATCGGGCGTATCTCACAATAAGGAATGAGTTATCAGGCGTAAAATATATGATTTTGAGGTAGAACGAGCTACTTTAGCCAACTACCCTGCTACGCTGGGTTGCGTAAGCCGGATTTACGAAATACCCCTGGATCGACGGTCGTTTCTCTGTTTTAATTTCGTTTTTACTATAAATAGTAAGTTTTAGTTTGATTATAACTCTTCATCCGTCGGGCTTTGGGAGTTATGTCCAACATGAAAAGAGCTTCGAATAATTAGGAGATCGGTTTGGTGAAGCCAAATACGACACTTACTATTTTTGGCTAAAAACCTTGCGCACTAGAAGACATCATGACCGTCTATAAATAGTAAGTTTCCTATTTATAGTAAGTCGCGAATTCTAGGAGTTTTAGTTGTAGTTTGATTCCGATTTCTTTCCCATTACTTGGTACCCCTATTTAAAAGGTTATGAACTCGTGTTTATTTAGTCATTAATCAATTTCGAATTTATTAGAATTTATTTCTATTTTCTGCTTTCTTTCCTCGTGGATTCGAGAAGTCTTTGTGAGGAGTTCAGAGAAGTTCTGTGGATTCGGAATAGTTATCCTCTTGAGGAAGATGATGCTTGACCTCACGTCCATCCTTGCGTCAATTTGGTATCAAAGCGAGGATTCTTCTCGGGCCGATGACAAACAATGAAGGTATGAATCAAAATCCTGTGGATGGTGATCTAGAGATTCGTTATCTTTCAGAAAGAATGGAAGTTTTCTACTGGGAGAATCAATTGACCATGCAAGGGTTACAGGTAACCCTTGACCGTCTTGCGGATGCGCTACTTCCGCCCCGAACCCTAGGCGGTGCTCCACCACCTATGGTTGCTCCACCACCAGTGGTTACTGTACGACACAACCCCGATTTTCGTAGAGCTCTACCAGTGGCAAACCGTAGGGCTACATCAGATGATTCAAGTTCTAACGACGAGGACCTTAATAACGGTTTTGCCGAGCGATTAATCCATGGAGGTGGTCATCTAAATCGTGCTGAAAGACACTATCGAGGTAAGACTGAACTTCTTAGTTTTAATGGTTTATTATGTATAGAAGATTTTCTCGATTGGCTAGCCGAAGTGGAGAGATATTTTAATTATATGGACGTGCCAGATTATAAAAATGAAAAAATTAGTAGTGTTTAAATTAAAATCTGGTGCTTATGCATGATGAGAACAATTACAACTCTTACGAGCCCGTCAGAACAAGGCGCCCATCTCATCATGGCTACGGATGAGACGTTTTCTTCAATCACGATTTCTCCCCAATGATTATGAGCAAATATTATTCCAGCAATATCAAAATTACTGACAAGGAAATCGAACCGACACATATTACACTGAAGAATTTCAGCGGTTAGCTACACGAAACGATCTGTCAGAATCTGAGTCACAGAAGGTGGCACGATTTATAGGTGGGTTGCGACAGAAAATTCAGGATCGAGTTCAGATGTATCTAATCGAGACCGTAGATGAAGCAATTTAATTGGCGGGTAGGGCAGAAACACAACTTGCAAGAGCTCCCGCTCGTCTCTATCCTTCAACTCGACCCCCCATGACGGGTCCTACACAGGATCTAGTGCTGGTATGAGGAAAAGATCCAATAGGAGAACGTCCTCAACCTCGTACAACCGCAAACCGTGATACAGGAAGTGTTCACTCCCCAAGTGTAGGGTTGTGATGTAGTAATAAACTCGGTAAGACCGAGGTCGAATCCACAGGGACTGAAACCTGTACGTTTCCTGAAACTAGGTAGAAATAGAACTAGACTAAAATATGATCTAACCAAATAGAAATTTAAGGAATAGTTGTGGGATAATTATTTAAAACTTTAAGGAATTCAGAGGAAGAAACTAGGGATTCAGAAAAAGAAACTAGGGATTCAGAGGATCCACTTGTAGGAATCAGGGAGAACTTTTGCCTGCATCAGGAATCATGGAAATCAAACTGAACTTACTTGATCTGGTTTTCAAGAGATGAGAGGTATATGAATTAGAATAGATTCCATCATCTAACCATGCCCAGGAGACAAAGCAAACAACAGGATTAAACTAATTACCAACCAATCAACAATGTATGAAGATCAGGAAGGGTACTGTCATCCTATCATGCCCATGGAGCAATGATGAACAACAGGGCTTCCTGACTTCATAAACATAAAAAGGGAAAGAAATATTCAAAGCTATTGCAAACCCATTGTAATTTCAGTCACAACAGACTATTAAAGACTAATAAAAATATTCCTTATAATAATCATCAAAGAATAAATTCAGTTCATGCATTCATAATTAAAGCATAAAGTAGTCTCCCATCTCGCTACAGGCTTCACCTCTTAGCCCTAGCTAAGAGGATTAGCCTAGCATGATCATGCTAGAACCCCTTAGACAAAGTAAATAAACAGCAAGAAAGAAAAAGAATAGAAAAGAACAAGACGGAAAGAGAAGAAGAGATCCAGCCTCACGTCAGCCTTCCTCCGTTTCAACCCAAGACCGAGCTTCCTCTCCTGAATTTCTTTCTCTCTCCTCGCTCCTGCTCCTGCTCCCGCCCCCGAGATTCCTCCGACTACTCCTCATCATCCGCCAGGGATAAAGACGGAAGTGGTCGGAGAGACTGTTGTCGTATGCCCCTCTAAAGATAGGCCTAAGAGAGAAAACAGCCCCCCTCCGGTGCTGTGGAGTCCCACCAGAAATAGCCTGCTTCAACAGTCCTTCCGCAGCCAGTTTGCAACAGAGCCGGACTCCCTGTTTACGCAGAAAGAGCCTACGCAGCAAAGATTTCGCAGCCGGAAGAAAGACGTATTCAGTGATGTTTACCGCGAATTTCTTCGAGAAAACTCCCCTGCACGGTCGGTTTCCGCTCCTACTCCATCCGAATGGCTTGGATCAATGTGAGGTTCGATGATGGTGGCCCACCAGAGACGACCGCAGCTTCAAGTTGTGAACAGAGTCGCCGCAAGTCATCTCTGTTCATGCGGTGGCCCATTTATTGAGGCCAAGTCGAAAATCCACTCCGTCCATTCGAATCACATCGAAAAAATGTTGCGGACGGACGAGAACGGTTTGATTTCATTGCGGCCCACAAGACTTGGCGTTACACCGTTCATCTTGCGTTTGTCCGGCTGGGATCGTGTATTTGCTTGCATGGTGGAAAAAGGCCACCTAGGCGTGGTTCTTGGCCATCTCCTACGACGAATGAACGGTTTGGATCTTCGAACTGAGGAGTGAGTGGGGCCCACAGTGATTGCCCGGCGGAACAGCGTCGGGCGCTGTTTCCTTTCAAAACACAAACTTCGGTCAGAACTGTGTTTGACCGGAGTTTCCGTCCGGTGCACTTCTCATGCACATGTGTCCTATGTACTTGCAATGTACGTAAGGATCATCGTGATATTAGAAAGAGATCTGTGTCGTCCATCCATTTTCTTGCCTCATTTAAGCTGTCTAGAACAATTTTGAAGCATATCCAGATATCAGGCGGGCCCCACATAATGATTAAAGGGGCTGATCTGTCCGTTGGGCCACTTTCACAGTGATCCAGGAGCTGAAATTTTATGTGTACGGTTTATTTATGGTCCTCAGGCCACGTATGAAGTTTCGAACTGATCAGATGTTGGGAACCCTATGATCTTTCATTTTGGACGTCTTTTGGGCCACTTAAGCTTCAGCTTCTCGATTTTTGCGGACCCCTAGTGTATAATTCCTTCGTTCTTGGTCTTCTAGAGTCCGTTCCTTGCCTTGGTGCTTCTGGAGCGTCAAATCCATGCATTTACCACCCTTTTTCAGTCCAGGCTCTTAAACACACCCTGCATTACAAACATGATTAAATTAGTCCGATAAACAGTATTATGCGTGTAAATCTATGCAACAACTGGGTCTGATATGCAATATTTGACCCTCAACACAACCCCCAACCAGCATCTTGCTAGTCCCGAGCAAGGTATGCGAAAAATAAGTTGAGAAATACAGGACACTTTTTATGAACTCAAGAGATTTATGAAGAACAATTCAGATACTCGAATTCTAAGATTCATGAATGTTGGCATTACTTTCTCTCCTAGACTTAATCACACGGTAACTTCGTAATTAAGTTCAAAATATTAGTCCATCAATTTGAACAATTCTAAACATTAAATTCCATGGATGCATAGTCTAATCTTGAAACATTAAAATTCACTTCTCTATTTAAGGATATCATTGGTAACCAATAAGAGAATTCACGATAACCAGAACTTGCCTCACACATTATCTTTTTATTCTTTTAATTTTTGACTTTTCCATTGAAAGTAATGTCAAGAAGGGGAATCAAATCCTTACCTATAGGGAGCAAACCTAAGGTAAAGACTGTACACCCAACTTTTTCACATATCATTCATGGGGAATTAAATCTACACCTATAGGGAGCAAACCTATGGTGTAGACCATTCGCCTAATCCTTTCAATTTTCCAAGTTGGTTCCTTTCATGTTTAGTGATTACTAAGTTAATCCTTTAATATCGAACTGAAACCTTAATATGCAAGCGAGATGTGTCCTGCGAATTTATGACTCAATCAATGTTTACAAATAATGGATTAACAATTCAAACTTAGCTCTGAAATTTGATAGATGACTGAATCCAAGAGTCATAAAGTACCAACATCACGCATCTTGTAGTTCTAAATCCAAGATGGCCGTCAAAATCGCTTCGAATTCATATGAAATTCTAAAAAATTTTTTTAAAAAATTTTCACAATCTCTGCTCAAGACTAGGAACATACTGATTAGGAAGCCTAATCTCCCACCCCCAACCTAAAATCTACATTGTCCTCAATGTAAAAGAAATAAGCATGCAATGCACATGGGACAAAATAAGTAAATGAGAAGTAATGGGAAGATAGTACCTGGATGATGCATAGAGAGACACTTTTCAAGAGATCACAGCCTGGGCACCGATCAGCACGAGAGAAAAGGTAACAAAAATAACACAAAATAAAATCCTACCTATACCACTTTCGTAGGTGCTCTCGATTGCATTTAGCGTATGCAACAAGCCTTTAAACCCCTAGGTTACCCCTAGTGGACGAGTTGTAGTCTCGTGAAGGTTTGCAGTAATGTTACCCACAAACATTGAACTAACTAATGATAAAAACGAAATGAAATGAAGAGCTGGGTTGCCTCCCAGGAGCGCTAAGTTTACCGTCTTCAGCCGGACAAATAAAACAACTACTCTAGTCCTATGAAAGTGATAAACCTACCTATACCTCCATCAGACTAGGAGATCAATCCTGGTAAACAGGATCAGTCAGAGGCATGGACATATCCTCTGAATTAAATTTCTCGACAAATGGTTTCAATCGATGTCCATTGACTTTAAACTCCTTGCCATTGTCGGGATCTCTTATCTCAACGGCCCCATGCGGAAAAACAGTAACAACAATGTAAGGGCCGGTCCAACGAGATCGAAGCTTACCCGGAAAGAGATGTAATCGAGAATTGTACAAAAGGACCTTCTGACCAGGCGTGAATGATTTTCACAAAATGTGTTGGTCATGAAATGCTTTCATCTTGTCCTTGTAAATTCTCGAATTATCGTACGCATCATTCCGGATTTCTTCAAGTTCATTCAATTGAAGTTTGCGTAGCGAGCCAGCGTTGTCCAGATTGAAATTAAGATTTTTGATCGCCCAGTACGCTTTATGTTCCAGCTCCACAGGCAAGTGACAAGCCTTCCCATAGACAAGTCTAAAGGGAGACATTCCAATAGGAGTTTTAAATGCAGTACGGTATGCCCATAAGGCATCGGTCAATCGGATTGACCAATCCTTACGATCTGGGTTAACCGTTTTCTCCAGAATGTGTTTGATCTCCCTATTGGAAATCTCAGCTTGTCCAATTGTCTGAGGATGGTATGGGGTGCTCACCTTATGAGAGATACCGAATTTCTTCATTAAGCTCTCAAATGGTTTATTACAGAAGTGTGAGCCCCCATCACTAATGATGGCTCGAGGCGTTCCGAATCGAGAAAGGATGTTTTCTTTTAGGAATTTAATGACCGTGCGATGGTCATTCTTTCGACACGGAATCGCTTCGACCCATTTAGTGACATAATCCACGGCGAGCAAAATATACAGATTCCCAAACGATTGGGGGAATGGTCCCATGAAATCGATGCCCCAGCAATCAAATGCTTCAATGATAAGAATGGGATTCAAAGGCATCATATTTCGAAGGGACAATGCTCCCAATTTCTGACAACGCTCACAAGCTTTGCAAAACTCATGAGTGTCCCTAAACATAGTGGGCCAATAAAAGCCACATTGTAGAATCTTGGCTGTGGCCTTTTTAGCAGAAAAGTGACCACCATAGGCCTATGAGTGAAGAAGGAGATGACACTTTGATGCTCATCGTCTGACACACATCTCCTTAATATTTGGTCTGGGCAATATTTAAACAAATATGGATCATCCCAGAAAATTTTACGTACTTCGGTGAAAAATTTCTTCTTATCTTATACAGTCCAATGTGTCAGTATGAAACCTATGGCAAGATAATTAGCAATATCAGTAAAACAAGGTGAATGAGAGACTCTGAACAACTGCTCATCAGGGAACATGTCATTGATATGGGTCGCCTCAAGGGAATCAGAGGTATTAAGGCGAGAAAGGTGATCAGCCACTACGTTCTCTACTCCCTTTTTATCTTTAATTTCCAAATCAAATTCTTGGAGTAGAAGGATCCATCTTATCAAGCGGGGCTTAGAATCATTCTTAGAAAGAAGATACTTCAGTGCTGCATGATCTGTATATATAATGATCTTGGATCCGATCAGGTAGGACCTAAATTTGTCCAAGGCGAACACTACGGCTAAGAGTTCCTTTTCCGTAGTCGAGTAGTTCACTTGGGCAGGATTTAGAGTCCTACTTGCGTAGTGAATGACGTAGGGCTTCTTGTCTTTTCTCTGGCCTAGGACCGCCCCAAGAGCATAATCAGAAGCGTCGCACATAAGCTCAAAAGGAAGGTTCCAGTCGGGTGGCTGCATGATAGGTGCAGTGATTAATGTGCCTTTAAGCTTGGTGAAAGCTTCCTGGCATTGCTCAGTCCACTCATACGGAACATCCTTTTGAAGAAGATTACATAATGGACGAGAGAGGAGACTAAAGTCCTTTATGAATCGCCTGTAAAATCCTGCGTGTCCTAAGAAGGATCGCACGTCTCTGATGTTCTTGGGTGGAGGTAGGTTAGAGATAAGATCGATTTTTGCCTTATCTACCTCGATTCCTTTGGACGAGATGATATGTCCAAGGACAATTCCTTTCTGAACCATGAAATGGCACTTCTCCCAATTAAGTACCAGGTTCTTTTCTTCACATCTTTTCAGCACACATTTAAGACTTTCCAAGCACTTGCTGAAAGATGGACCGTAAATAGAGAAATCATCCATGAAGACCTCTAGATATTGCCCTACCATATCAGAAAAGATACTAAGCATACATCGCTGAAAGGTGGCAGGGGCATTACATAGTCCGAATGGCATCCTTCGGTAAGCAAAGGTGCCGTAAGGACATGTAAATGTGGTCTTTTCCTAGTCTTCAGGGGCTATCTCTATCTGGTTATAGCCCGAATACCCGTCAAGAAAATCAGAATAGGAATGACCACTAACCTTTCCAGGATCTCGATCAATGAATGGTAAAGGGAAGTGGTCTTTCCTCGTGACGGTATTCAACTTCCCGTAGTCAATGCACATTCTCCAACCAAGAGTGACTCTAGTTGGCACGAGTTCATTATTAGCATTGGCTACGATGGTGATTAGGACTTCTTAGGGACCACTTGAGTTGGACTCACCCATTGACTATCGATATAGGGTATATAATACCCACATCCAATAGTTTAAGAACCTCGGCCTTAACCCGTTCCTTCATGTTGGGATTTAGTCTACGTTGTAGTTGCCGAGCGGTTTTTGCATTATCCTCAAGGTATATGTGATGAGTACAAATCGAGGGATCGATTCCTTTGAGGTCCGCTATCGTCCATCCCAGGACTCCTTTATGCTCAATGAGAGTAGATATAAGCATACTCTCCTGTTCTTTCTCCAGGTGGGCAGAGATCACCACCGGGTATGTCTCATCTTGACCCAAATATGCATATTTCAAATCAGAGGGCAAAGGTTTTAGGTCAAGCTTCGGCGGCTTGAGGTTAGACGGTAGAGGCACTACATCGGTTGTGGTAATTCTTCAAATTGTGGCCTCCACCGGTTAACTTCAAGTACCGGTGCAATATCAAGCAAGGCGCACGTCTCCCTAATCATGTCATCATCAAAATCATGGGAGTGGGCCAGCACATCTCTAGAGGGTCAGAGGATAAGGTCAAAGTTGTCATATCTTCCACGAAAGAGTCAATCATGTTAATGTCATGAAAATCGTCATCATCCTCTAAGTTTCTGCCGTTATTGAAAAAGATGTTTAACTCCACTGTCATATTCCCAAAAGACATAGTCATGACACCATTCCTGCAATTGATAATTACGTTTGAAGTGGCAAGGAATGGGTGACTAAGAATGACAGAAATTTGAGTGTTCATGTTATTGATGGGTTCAGTGTCCAGGATGATAAAATCTACAGGGTAGTAAAATCTATCAACTTGGACCAACACATCCTCAATTATCCCTCTTAGTACATGAACAGAGCGATCGACAAGTTGTAGTGTGGTTAGGGTGGGTTTTAATTCCCCCAAACCTAACTATCTGTATACCGAGTAGGGAATCAGATTGACGCTCACTCCTAAGTCAAGAAGTGCATGATCAATTCGGTGGTCCCGATTACACATGATATGGTTGGGCTACCGGGATCCTTGAATTTCTGCGGCACGTCTTGCTTCAGGATGGCACTCACTTTCTCAGTCAAGAAGATTTTCTTTTGAATAATTTTCCGTTGCTTGGTCGTGCATAAGTCTTTTAGGAATTTGGCATATGAAGGTATCTGTTTAACGACATCAAGTAGAGGAATGTTGACTTTCACCTGTTTCAACACCTCTAGGATATCCTGAGAGTTAGAGAGAGGTTTTGGTGAAACCAACCGTTGGGGGAATGGAGCAACTGGCTTCTCTAGAAGTTCCGGTTCTACTTTTTGTGGGGCATCACTGGATCCATCATTGTTGTCCTCTTTTGGTTCTTGAGGCTTTTCGGGCCTAACCGGAAGATTTTTATCAATGATCTTCCCACTCCTAAGAGTGGTGATGGATTTAGCATGTCCCATCTGATTTGAAGAGCTGGGATCATTATTCTCGTACTGCGGTTTAGGATTGGGGAGAGGTTGTGCAAGAAGCATCCCCTTTTCTATAACCGTCATACGAGAATCTATCTTTTGCATAAAATTTGTAATTCCCCGCATTGCCTGAGCCAGCTCTTGTATGGGATTTTGAACCGGTTCCTCTTGAGGTTTCACTTGATTTGGATTTTGATTGAAGAAACCTGGAGGAGTCGCCGTTTGTCCATTCCTCCAACTAAAGTTTGGATGATTTTTCCAGCCAGGATTGTATGTGTTGGAGTTAGGTCCAGTAAAAGGTCTTTGATAGTTATTTACGGCATTGGCTTGTTCATTCAACACTCCTCGAAAGGCAGGTATTGTAGGACAATTTTCAGTTGTGTGAATGTTGCAATCACAGATGCCGCAAACAATTTCATTGACCTTATCCTTCTTTCCTTCCATGGCCTCAACTTTCCTTATGAGCGTAGTCACTTTACACTTGAGATCATCCTCTTCTTTCAAGAGATATAATCCACCTTTTTCCTTTAATTGAGTCGGCCTAGACGTGGTGTTCGACTTTGGGTAATAGTCCCAAGATTGTGTTTTTTCAGCCAAACTGTCGAGGTAGTCCCATACCTCGTCGACATCTTTATTAATGAACTCTCCATTACACATTGTCTCGACCATTTGGCGCATGGAAGATGTCAGTCCATCATAGAAAAAATTTGTAATGCGCCACGTTTCAAATCCGTGTTGTGGGCATGAACTGACCAAATCTTTGAACCTTTCCCAACATTGGAAGAATGTTTCATCTTCCTTTTGGGCAAAGTTCATGATCGCTTTTCTGAGGGTAATCGTTTTATGATGTGGGAAGAATTTTTTTATGAATTCCCTCTGCATGTCGTTCCATGTGCCAATGGATCTAGGACGCAGTGAATGTAACCACGTCTTAGCTTTCTCTTTTAAGGAAAAAGGAAAGAGTTTCACTAATTGTATCCTCGGATACATTAGGAAAACATAATGTAGCTATAATCTCATCGAACTCTTTCAAATGTAAATATGGACTTTCTGATTCAAGTCCATGGAATTTGGGAAGGAGTTGGATAACTCCCGGCTTGATGTCCATTTGTCCTGTGTTTCAGGAAAAATCATGCATGAGGGCATACTCACTCCCGCCGGTTGTAGATAATCTCGTAAAGTACGAGGCGGGGGTGCCTGTTGCACCTCATTCTCATCTTGGGTATCCTCCACCCTGGGTGGAAGTGGAGGAGGTTGGTCTTCAGCCATAACCTCAGTTAACTCAGGGGATTTCGAGCGGTGTCTAGTCCTGCGATGGATAGTCAACCCCTCAACCAATCCTCCTTCAGTCAAGAGACGTCGAGTGTCGTCACGGGCCCACTTGGGCATGAAAACACTCGCAGCCCTCAATTAAAAACTTAACCCTAGGAAAATCTAGCAAGAAAGAGAGAGTTGGAAAGAAATTACCAAATTGGAGTCTTGAGTTAAAACCTGCAGAATAAAATAAAATAAGTTAGATTCTAAAAAGAGAAGAACAATTCTTTAAAAGAAAGATAGAAGTGAACTAGCTTCTAAAAGAAAGAATTCCTAAAAGAAAGTGAAATTTTCTAAAATAAGTTAAGAGAGTCCTAAATTAGAAAGTAGATTACTAAAAGAGAATTGAAAAATAGAAAGTAGGGAAGGAGTGTACCGAATTAGAGATTTCTATCTTAAAGGCCTACAAAATAGGAAGGTTAGTTTCTAAAGAATTCTAAAAATAAATTAAGAAACAAGATTAGATTCTAAAGGTGTCAAAATTAGAAAGTTACTAAAATAAAACAAAAATAAAAAGTTAGTTTCTAAGAAGGGAAAGAAATAACCTAAATTCTAAAAATATGAAAAAGTAGAGAGATTAGGAAGGAATTACCAATTTAGAAACTTATGTCCAGATCCTATAAAACAGGAAACAAGTTAAGTTCTAAAAATAGAATAAAATAAAATAAAAACTTCTATCCTAAAGTAAGTAAAATCTTAATCCTAACTTAATTCTAAAACTAATTAATTTCAGAAAAACGTAACCGTCAGTCCCCGGTAACGGCGCCAAAAACTTGTTCACTCCCCAAGTGTAGGGTTGTGATGTAGTAATAAACTCGGTAAGACCGAGGTCGAATCCACAGGGACTGAAACTTGTACGTTTCCTGAAACTAGGTAGAAATAGAACTAGACTAAAATATGATCTAACCAAATAGAAATTTAAGGAATAGTTGTGGGATAATTATCTAAAACTTTAAGGAATTCAGAGGAAGAAACTAGGGATTCAGAAAAAGAAATTAGGGATTCAGAGGATCCACTTGTAGGAATCAGGGAGAACTTTTGCTTGCATCAGGAATCATGGAAATCAAACTGAACTTACTTGATCTGGTTTTCCAGAGATGAGAGGTATATGAATTAGAATGGATTCCATCATCTAACCATGCCCAGGAGACAAAGCAAACAACAGGATTAAACTAATTACCAACCAATCAACAATGTATGAAGATCACGAAGGGTACTGTCATCCTATCATGCCCATGGAGCAATGATGAACAACAGGGCTTCCTGACTTCATAAACATAAAAAGGGAAAGAAATATTCAAAGCTATTGCAAACCCATTGTAATTTCAGTCACAACAGACTATTAAAGACTAATAAAAATATTCCTTATAATAATCATCAAAGAATAAATTCAGTTCATGCATTCATAATTAAAGCATAAAGTAGTCTCCCATCTCGCTACAGGCTTCACCTCTTAGCCCTAGCTAAGAGGATTAGCCTAGCATGATCATGCTAGAACCCCTTAGACAAAGTAAATAAACAGCAAGAAAGAAAAAGAATAGAAAAGAACAAGACGGAAAGAGAAGAAGAGATCCAGCCTCACGTCAGCCTTCCTCCGTTTCAACCCAAGACCGAGCTTCCTCTCCTGAATTTCTTTCTCTCTCCTCGCTCCTGCTCCTGCTCCCGCTGATAGCAGCCACGTCCAGCTTTTCCCCCTGCCAAACTAAAGACGGGCCAGCAGAAAACCCACCGTCAATCCCTGTTTTTTTTCTTGAACGCTGCCTGCCCCCGAACGCACTGGCTTTCTTTTCTTTATTCCTTTTTAAAGATGGCCAGCCCCCCTCCGGTGCTGTGGAGTCCCACCAGAAATAGCCTGCTTCAACAGTCCTTCCGCAGCCAGTTTGCAACAGAGCCGGACTCCCTGTTTACGCAGAAAGAGCCTACGCAGCAAAGATTTCGCAGCCGGAAGAAAGACGTATTCAGTGATGTTTACCGCGGATTTCTTCGAGAAAACTCCCCTGCACGGTCGGTTTCCGCTCCTGCTCCATCCGAATGGCTTGGATCAACGTGAGGTTCGATGATGGTGGCCCACCAGAGACGACCGCAGCTTCAAGTTGTGAACAGAGTCGCCGCAAGTCGTCTCTGTTCATGCGGTGGCCCATTTATTGAGGCCAAGTCGAAAATCCACTCCGTCCATTCGAATCACATCGAAAAAATGTTGCGGACGGACGAGAATGGTTTGATTTCATTGCGGCCCACAAGACTTGGCGTTACACCGTTCATCTTGCGTTTGTCCGGCTGGGATCGTGTATCTGCTTGCATGGTGGAAAAAGGCCACTTAGGCGTGGTTCTTGGCCATCTCCTACGACGAATGAACGGTTTGGATCTTCGAACTGAGGAGCGAGTGGGGCCCACAGTGATTGCCCCGCGGAACAGCGTCGGGCGCTGTTTCCTTTCAAAACACAAACTTCGGTCAGAATTGTGTTTGACCGGAGTTTCCGTCCGGTGCACTTCTCATGCACATGTGTCCTATGTACTTGCAATGTACATAAGGATCATCGTGATATTAGAAAGAGATCTGTGTCGTCCATCCATTTTCTTGCCTCATTTAAGCTGTCTAGAACAATTTTGAAGCATATCCAGATATCAGGCGGGCCCCACATAATGATTAAAGGGGCTGATCTGTCCGTTGGGCCACTTTCACAGTGATCCAGGAGCTGAAATTTTACGTGTACGGTCTATTTACGGTCCTCAGGCCACGTATGAAGTTTCGAACTGATCAGATGTTGGGAACCCTATGATCTTTCATTTTGGACGTCTTTTGGGCCACTTAAGCTTCAGCTTCTCGATTTTCGCGGACCCCTAGTGTATAATTCCTTCGTTCTTGGTCTTCTAGAGTCCGTTCCTTGCCTTGGTGCTTCTGGAGCGTCAAATCCATGCATTTACCACCCTTTTTCAGTCCAGGCTCTTAAACACACCCTGCATTACAAACATGATTAAATTAGTCCGATAAACAGTATTATGCGTGTAAATCTATGCAACAACTGGGTCTGATATGCAATATTTGACCCTCAACAGGGAGCAGACCTCAACATGTAGCACCTAAAACAGTGGGCCCGAGTAGGATTCCAAATCCTTATGCTCGACCAAGGTCGAACAATTATTACCGCTGTGGCCAACCAAGCCACTTATCAAACGCTTGTCATCAACATCACGCAGCACACTTGACTATAAACAAAGAGGGCATTGAAGATGAGACCGCAGAAGAAAACCATTGCTTTGATGAATATGAACAAACCATTAAAGAAATAATAGGTGGCGATGGAGCAACGGGCGAGGATCGTTGCGAATTTCTAGCTGTGGGACGATTATTGTATGTCCCACGAAAGGAATTACATCCACAGCGATATAATATATTTCGTACTCAGTGTACTGTCAATGGAAAAGTTTGTGATGTGATAATAAATAATGGTAGTAGTGAGAACATCGTCTCAAGAGTGATGGTGGACAAGTTGCAACTACCAACGATGAAACATCCTTCCTCGTACTCAATTGGCTGGATAAAAAAGGTGAAGGAGACTAAGGTAACTGAACAATGCACTATCTCGTTTTCAATTGGTAAAAATTATAAGGATCAAATACTTTGTGACGTGGTCGACATGGAAGCTTGCTATATGCAACTCGGTCGACCTTGACAGTCGAACCGTAATGCGACCCATCGGGGATGAGACAATGTTTATATATTCGTTAAGGATAGTCGAAAAATAATCAGTCCCTATGACACCAGAGAACCACCCTAAAGCATCTAAAGCGGAGGGGAGTTCTCTCTTGACAATTCGGGATTTCATGAAGGAATTCAAGGAAACCGGCCCGGTATATGCCGTAGTGGTGAAGAGCGAGGAAGAGGAACCCTCAAACATCCCTCCAAGTTTAAGACTATTGCTAAACGAATTCAAAGAAGTCCGACCTGAGGATTTATCTGATGGATTGCCCCTATGAGGGACATCCAACATCACATAGACCTCGTCCCTGGGGCTAGCCTGCCCAACCGCCCTCATTATCGGATGAGTCCGAAGGAGTATGAGATACTTCAGGGGCAAGTGGAAGAATTGATTTGTAAGGGTCTCTTGAGAGAGAGCATGAGCCCATGTGCCGTACCAGCATTATTAATGTCAAAAAAAGATGGAAGCTAGCGCATGTGTGTCGACAACCGGGCAATCAACTAAATTATCATCAAATATCGGTTCTCAATGCCACGGTTGGACGACATGCTCGATACGCTAGAAGAGATCAAAGTGTTATTTAAACTAGATCTAAGGAGCGGGTACCATCAAATTCGTATCCAACCAGGTGATGAGTGGAAAACGACATTCAAAACCAAGAAAGTGTTGTATGAGTGGCTGGTCATGCCCTTCGGCCTATCGAATGCACCAAGTACTTTTATGCGTTTGATGAATCAAGTTCTAAAACCATTCACTGGCCGATTTGTGGTAGTATATTTTGATGACATATTGATATATATCCATGATGAGGCGGAGCACATGAAACATTTTAGGCAGGTGCTGCAGGTCTTATAAATTAACAAGTTGTACCTCAACTTGAAGAAGTGTAGTTTTTTAACTGATAGCCTGTTGTTTCTAGAATTTGTTGTGACGTCCACAAGTATCCGTGTGGACGATGAAAAGGTGCGAGCTATTAGGGAATGACCGATCCCGGCAAACATTCATGAGGTAAGGAGTTTTCACGGGTTGACAACTTTCTATCGTCGATTTATACGAGATTTTAGCACCATAGTCGCGCTTATAACAGATTGCATGAAAAAAGGACAGTTCTAGTGGACCGATAAAGCTGACAAGAGCTTTCATGAGATCAAGCATTGTTTGTCTACAACACCGGTCTTGCTGCTTCTAAATTTCGACAAATTGTTTGAGATTGAGTGTGATGCTTCATACGTCAGAATTGGAGGAGTATTATCATAAGAAGGCATGCTGGTAGCCTTCTACAGCGAGAAGCTCAGCGAAGCCCGAAAGAAATAGTCGACTTATGAACTTGAGTTGTACACAGTTGTTCAGGCGCAACGACATTGGTGGCATTATCTGATTCAAAGAGAGTTTGTTTTGTACACTAACCATCAAGCATTAAAGTTTATTAATAATCAGACTAACGTGAATCGTGTGCATGCTAGATGGGTTGTGTTTTTACAGGAATTCATGTTCGTTATGAAGCACAAGTCAGGACGGCAAAATAAGATGGCTGATGCACTTAGCCGTCGTGCATCACTACTTGTTACGATGAGCAACGAGGTGATCGGCTTCGACTATCTCAAGGAGCTATATGCCAAGGATGAAGACTTCAAAGATTCTTGGATGAAGTTCTAAGAAGGTCACCCTAGTGACCTTCATATACATGACGATTTTCTCTTCAAAAGGAATCGATTGTGCATCCCCCAAAGTTCTCTGAGGGAGCAGATTATTCAGAAGCTACATGGAGATGGTCTCGGTGGACACCTTGGGCGAGACAAGACGCAGCTCTTGTGGAAGAGTAGTATTACTGGCCACAATTAGTACGTGATGTAGGAAAAGTCGTACAATGTTGTCATGTTTGTCAGACATCCAAGGGGCAATCTTACAATACGGGCCTCTACACCCCATTACCTGTGCTTAACGGTCCTTGAGAGAATTTATCAATGGACTTCGTGCTTGGTCTCCCACGAATACCACATGGCATGGATTTGGTGTTTGTAGTGGTAGATCGTTTCTCTAAGATAACGCACTTTATCTCATGCAAGAAGACCCTCGATGCAACACATATGACGAATCTATTATTCAGGGAGGTCGTACGGCTACACGGGGTCCTCAAGAGCATTACTTCTGATCGTGACAAGAAGTTTATTAGCTACTTTTGGTGGACTTTATAGACTCAATTCGATACACGACTTCAATTCAGTAGTGCTTACCACCCACAGATTGATGGGCAGACCGAAGTTGTGAATCGTACGTTGGGAAACTTCCTTTGCTGTATTTCAGGAGAAAAACCGAAGCAGTGAGATTTGACATTGTCTCAAGCAGAGTTTGCATTCAATAACATGGTGAACCGCTCGATAGGGAAATCACCGTTCTAGATTATCTACGAACGAGTGCCTCGCCACACGCTTGACTTGGTCCTTCTGCCCAAGCACCCAGGTACGAGTATTGTAGTAGAACATATGGTAGACAAGATCATGGGTATCCATGCGGAAGTGCAGACCAAGCTACATGCCTCGAACGAGAAATATAAGGAACAAGCGGACAAGCATCGGCGACAAAAAGTGTTTGAAATGGGCGACTGCGTTATAGTCCATCTGCGCAAAGAGAGATTTTCGACTGGGACGTACAACAAGTTGAAAAATAAGAAGATTGGATCCGTCTCAATCATTCGAAAGATCAATGACAATGCTTATGTTGTTGATCTTCCAGATGACATGGCGATCTCACGGACTTTCAATGTCGCGGACCTGACTGAGTATCATGAACCATAGCAGGATGATAACTCGAAGACGAGTTCTTTTGAAGTGGAGGGGACTGATGTAGAGCGGGTCGCGGACAGTTTCATGGCCAAGATGGATCAGAAAAGGCCTGGTCAACGACAGAAGTGATCCAGACCGTCGGACCTTAGATCGGGCATATCTCACAATCCGGAATGAGTTATCGGGCGTAAAATATATGATTTTGGGGCAGAACGAGCTACTTTAGCCAACCAACCCCACTATGCCCGGTTGTGCAAGCCGGATTTGTGAAATACCCCTGGATCGACGGTCGTTTTTCTGTTTTAATTTCGTTTTTACTATAAATAGTAAGTTTTAGTTTAATTTAACTCTTCATCCATTGGGCTTTAAGAGTTGCGTCCAACATGAAAAGAGCTTAGAATAATTAGGAGATTGGTTTGGTGAAGCCAAATAGGACACTTACTATTTTTGGCCAAAAACCTTGCGCACTAGTAGACATCACGACCGTCTATAAATAGTAAGTTTCCTATTTATAGTAAGTCACGAATTCTAGGAGTTTTAGTTGTAGTTTAATCCTGATTTCTTTCTCATTGCTTGGTACCCCTATTTAAAGGGTTGTGAACTCGTTATTATTCAGTCCTTAATCAATTTCAAATTTATTAGAATATATTTTTATTTTCTACTTTCTTTTTCCGTGGATTCGAGAAGTCTCTGTGAGGAGTCTAGAGAAGTTTCGTGGATTCAGAATAGTTATCCTCTTAAGGAAGACGGTGCTTGACCTCACGTCCTTCCTTGTGTCATATTCGTCAGATACAAAACTTGTGGCCCCATGGATGTTTCAACGGGGTACGCACATTCCGCACTGTTTCCTGTTGTGCAGTCTGCTCAAGATTTGGGTCTGTCTCATTTTTTGGGCCCATGTTATATCATGATCCGGAAAACGGATGGACGGGGTGGATTTCTCACGAGCATCATGGTAGGGTCCACCCACCTAGCTTTCTATCGCAGTAAGTTCCTTGGAAGCCTTTCTAGGCAATCCGCGTCGCTTGGTTTGACAGTTGGGGTGTGATCTTTGGTTGAATCTATAGTCAGTTCTGTATTCTCGCTGTCTTTTTCGTTGGCCATTCTGTCCATTGACTGGTCCATCAGGACATCGTGATGTTCGTTCGGCACCCCGCCATCTCTCATGGTAGAATTATAAGAGAGATTTGCTAAAATACATCTCTACGTTTTGCGTATGCATACGTCCTGACTTTGGCCTATCTCGGATCATTTTCCAATAGATCCAAACCGTTTATACCACGGGCCTCACCTTGGATGGTGGTAAATCCAAAAAAAAAAAAAAAAATCTCTTGGGTTGGAAATATTCATTTCCATCCACTAATCATTTGACGATTTTCCCTTGAATATGGACGTCTCCATAATCTCACACTGTTGAATTATCATGTCAACAGTGTGGGTTATTGAAAACGGGTCCCAATCAACGAGTCTATATTTGAAGACCACAAATTCAAAGGCTGGGATTTATTATAGAGAAGAGGCCCAAATACAAAATGGCGTGTAATAACTGGACCGTGTCCCTGCTTATCAGAGCTGAAATGGGACTCGACCGGGTTGATGGGGATGCAGGATGCTACTGCCGGCCCGAGTCAGGATCAGCATCTGCGGTGAGCCCTGGACCAATCCCAAGTCCAGGCCGAGTCAAGACCAGTACAGACTTTCTATAGCGACTTGGCTGGAAATCTCGCTGAGTCAACCTGGCCGAGTGTTGAACTGAGTCAGTGAATTCGAAACTCGATTTAGGACTGTTATGTGTTGGAACCTTCAGTCATTGCTGGCTCGAATTAGAATGAGCCGCCGGCTTTAGAATGAGCCCTTGCAGGTCGCCGAGTCAAGAAACTATGCATACCGGTCCGACCGACCCAGCTTGACCACTAAATGGGCCTGAATTTTTAGACCCCACCTGACTAGATGAGCTTATAATTCTAACCCTGAGCACTACCCATTATGGATCCGGATTTAAAGCCCAATTAGCTGGCCTGACTTATCTCCAAACCCTTGGGCAGAGTATGTTATAATTCTTTTTCATAGATGAGACAGAATTAAGAAGCATCACAGAATCGGGCATCAAACACAAGCAGAAAGTAGAATCTATGGATTTTGAGGTGACATCATAAGGTAAGAAAAGGCCAACGACAATCACAAAGATGGTTAGGGATTGCAAGAAATTGGTTAAAAAAGTTCAATCCTACGGTTTAAAATGCATTATAATTTCAAACGATTGTAAATTTGTGTCTAGTTACAATTTTTGTGCGTATAATATATTATTAAAATATGATTGAGTTTCGGTACTGATCAATGACAAAGGCAAAATAAGTTATCTTTAGGAATTAATTTTAAATTTTAAGGATTGAATTTTCAAAATAAGCCATCGTTAGGGATTAATTTTAAATTTTAATGACAAAATTCTCCTCCAGTGATATTTTGATTAGTACCCACACCTCTTCGAATTTCAATTCCAACAAGCTTCAGATCTCATGAAAGTTCAACCCACGTGGAACGAAAGTCACCCATGTAAGGTATGACAAAACAATTCTCCCACTTGAGTATGGAATAAGCAAACGTTAGTTATTGAATTTACGTCATCGGCCTTTTTCAATAATACAAACGGTTAATTTAACGGGACTCATTTGGATTGGAGATGCCGAAAGAAAACTCTCAAATTAAGTATTTCAAGCTGTTGATTATACAAAGGTTATGGTGATTGTTCATTATCAAAAGTAAAAGATACTAATTACAAAATGGTTTAAATAATTCAACTGAGAGCTTTTATTTATTGTATTTCTACTATGTAGAGTGAGACTTCTCATGTAAACACTTTGGATTATTGGAAGATGACTAAGATTCAAATGTTATAGACTTGATTTATTGTACTGCGATGTATTTGAGCAAATCTCTTTATCCGTATGAATGAAATGATATGGTCCAACTCGAATATTTTGAATTCCGTAGAGCCATCTCTCTATATACATGGCATGGTATAATGTATCCATCCTTTATACCCACATTCTGTTGGAAATTGCAGAATCAACCAGATACAAATCAAGTATTCTTGCACAATTGTACAATCGAATTCAAACACAAACAATCTAAATTTTACATGTAAAAATTCTTTCAGGAAAAAACCACCACGATACACAAATTGACAAAAAATGTACTATAAGAATAGAAATTACAAGAAATAGAGTGTTATTGATTCGAGCAAGCCTCAAATCCACTTAATAAGCCCTACCTATGCCTTGAAACCCTTATGAATGAATTAGAAAACCCTCTTGTACTCTTAAATCCCGATTACACCCGATATATAAAGTATCACAACCGGAATTTAAAAAAAAAAAATCTCACACTAACACAATTCTACGTGCATGTTAGATAGAACTTTGATGTCATCCGATCTGTCAATGGCATCGAACTTACTTTATGTAAAAAGTTCCAACAATTAATATAGACTTTTTCGATGGGACTTCGATGGCATCGATATTTGCTCGATGGCACTTCGATGGCATCGACAAACCCTATTACGTACAGATTTCAGACATCAACAACACATACTAATTTAGAAATAGATAGCTTACATTTTTTAAATAAAATCAGGAGACAGTTCTAGCTATTACTTTTTCTGTGGCCATAGGTGATGTGGATGGGAAAAATCATCCATGCTGGACCTATGCTTACAGGCAAACATGATTTCCACATCAAATGGCCACGTGTATGGTGGAGGATGAGTCTAGCATATTTTAGGTTCACCGAGCCCTACCATATACATAACATAGTTGGCCACACCATAGAACTAAAAACATAGTTGGCCAGCCAAGCTAACGTAATCCACCGGTTGGATGGCATATGCATAACATAGTTGGCCACACCATAGAACTAAAGACGTTCAAATTCTTATGATGGCCAGATAAATGGTCGGTTGGACTGTCTTTTGGAATGTCCAAATTTCTTAGTTGGCACCTTGAGTGACAAGTTAAATGCCGTCCATTATGTGGGTCTTACTTATTCTACAAGTACTTGTAGAAGAAGAGACTTGTAGCAAAGAGTGGGACTATAGGCATAATGATAATAAAGAAAATAGTAAGGTTCCTTTTCTGATTTCCTTAAATGGCGAGTGTAAATTTGACTAATTAGATTAGGGGAGGACTGAAATAGAAAGAGGAAAGGAAGCCAGCTGTCAGGTAAAAAAATTCAAGGTTGTTGTTTTGTTTTGTTTTTTTTTTTTGTTTTCTTTTTTCTTTTTTTCTTTTTTCTTTTTTAAAACAAAATTTTAGGGTCATATATGGTGAAGTGAAATGAAAAGAAGAAGATCATCATCTTCCTCAAGTAATCAAGTCCTTAAATTGATGAGATGAGCTTTTGAATCCATGGAAGTAAGAGAAAATATTCAATAACATTTAAGATTTTTCAATTACATCACTTGGTTGACTCAAAACCCTAATTTAGAAGGAACTCACTCGAAATAATAAAATCTCTCTCAGAGGCTAAAATTGTCAAAAATAGAAATGACAATCGGACCTCATGAAGAGCAATTCAGGTGTAATTATAATAAACTTTTTATTAGAAAGACAAATTCTAAGACTGATAGAATAGATAGATACAACCAAAATGAAAATTACCAATAGCAATTTCCCCCCTAAAATCTTGATTTAGACAATGAGTCATGCATTTTCTTGCGAAACAGACATCTTCAATTGGCATAGAAAGTTGGTTGACCCCAGGTGCTCTTTACATGAGATTGATCGGTCATTTCGTGATGATACTCGAATCAAAAGTTACGATTATTTTACGGTTAATATTTCAAACATTAATTTCTCTATATTCGGAATGAATTTTGTTGACATAAACACGCCTGAGCCCAGTTATGTCATGCTCTACGTAGAATATAACTTGATTTTAATTGTCTACTTTTGCTTTCATTCGACTTTCTTTTAATCTAGTTGTACTAATAATGCATCTGCATCCCGATCTACATCAAGTCTTTAACCCTAAAATTTCATGATACTTTGGAATTTTGGGATGCATGGAATAAAAATATTTATTTGAATCATGGGAAAGAGTTTGAATTGATTTAAAAGTTATCTAATTTTTTTTTTAATAAATAGACTATTAGACTATTTAGATAGGTTATAAATTTTAGAATTAAAAAATTATCAATCATACAAGAGAACTTTGTAAATAGTCTCCAATAACAATATTTTTATTATTTATTTTTAAAGATTTTTATCTTTAGTGGATTTCTTTTTTCAGTTTTGTTGTCATTTCACTTGCTTATGCTAGTTGGTATCAGAGCTACCAAACCTGCTTAGTAGCAGAGCCACCATGTTACGTCAAGACAAAGTCTGGCCAATGTTCCAGCCACCATTCCGATGGCTTAAGATTTAAGATATTGTAAGTTCCATGCTGTAGCTGGCCACCATTCCAAACCTTATGTTCACCTGATTTTCAAGGCTTTTGGAGTATGACCCGTCAATGCAGTACTGTTCGTCGCTATCCACATACACCTGTGTGCCACGTGGGCATGTGGGTGGTGGGATGGCATGTCATGCAATCTCACCAACTTGTAGCATGGCCCGCCTCTACGTAGAAGCGAATCCTGGGACACACATCTTTTTACCTAATTTTTGGTTTATTTATTGAGTGGCACATGTACACGTGTTAAAAAAAAAAAAAAAAGTGGATGTGGAAAAAGACTGACCGACGATCCACATTGATTACATTAGTGGCTTTATATGATCGGCTCAGATCTCTTTAAAATGCGGCGGATGTGCTTGGTTAGGTGAGTACGTTTCTCTTACATTCCCGTATAGTAAAGAATCATAGATAAGCATTTGTAGCTTTAGGACGTGAGAAAGGTTATCCTTCATTCTTCAAGCATTTTCAGTAACAAGATCTCCTAAGCCCACGCGCTTGTACAGGCCACACATATGCTAGCATAACAGATAGGTATTTGATCCCATCCATCCATTTATGGGTACACCAGTTTCATGGGGCATTTTACGAAACAAATGTGTGGCCCAATGATTTTGGGAGTATTTGATTCTCATGGGAGCGAGTTGCCTATGTCCAGATTCAAAGTTCTTATGTCGAAATGTAAGAACTCTATAAAGTGGGCCTTATTGTTCAACGGTCTGAATTGTCCTAAGGGTTGGATAATATGATCAGGTGCACCAATAGACCCCACTAAGTTGTGATATATCCAGAAATTCGTGCAAGGGGTGGAGTACTACAATTGTAATAAGCGCGCAATGTTTTAGAGGAACTATGATTACCAATTCGCGTGGAGGCTTGGGGAGAGGAGTTTTATGGGTTTCAAACTCCTCGCCCCTCTAATCTATATTAATAGGATTGGATTCTCAATCCAACATCATCGATAGAAGCTTGAGCCCCATCATATCTTCCCTAAAGGGTGTTAGGAAAGGAAGATCTTAGCATTCATATCTACAACAATTACATCACATCAAGGTAAGCCATTTACTTCTTCGTATCTCCATATCTAATGCACAGCAAAGTCCTTTGGCAATTCTGCAATTCAGATCTCACACGGAAGCTATGTGATATGTTAGAAATTTTCAACCTGTCCATCAATTTCTTCAACTTATGTTATAATGTGATCCAAATCATTCATAAGGTCATTCCAATGGTATAAACTAAAAATTTATTAGCCTAATCCAAAACTTCCATGACCTTGTAAAGGTTTGGATGGACTATTTCTTGTGGTGTTGTCCACTTAGGTCTTGGTTCTGCCTAGCTTTTGGGATATCGTGTTGATATAATCCGTCAAATATTAACTCAAAAGACACTTAATAAATTGTTAACTCATTGGAGCTAAATCAATATCAGTGTGATTCATTGAACAATCCCAACCTCTAATTCATGGACGCTTGTTTGTTGAAACTAAGCCATTGGATATTTTTCATTTTGAACTATCCATTAACTGTCTACCAATGTGATAGTCAGATTATCAAATAAGGATAAAATTCTTGGCTAATTCTTTTTCTAATAATGAATTCAATTTTGGGTGATGATCATTCTAAATAGAGAACCATAATTTGGAGAGTTCAAGAATGCAATTTATTGGGCAAGCTAAGGTAGAGCGGGTTGCAGACACGTACTTTCATTGGAAAGATGGACCAAAGAAGCCCAATCGGTGGTGGAAATGATTCAGACAGTCGGAACCTTAAATCAGTCGTATCTCGCAGACTGGGTGAGTTTTTCGACACATTATATACGATTTTAGGGTAATAAAACATACTTAAGCCAACTGTTGGGATTTTGGCCTGCGAAATCACACAGATCTAGATCTAGGATAGTAATCCAATGACACCAAGCATACAAGAGAACACACAGATTTAACATGAAAAACCCTTGCGGGAAAAAACTTACGGCACAAAGCGACAAATCTTCACTATGAAAATAAAAATTACAAAGAGAGAGGACTTACCCGATTTGAATAACCTCGAATCTCACCCTTGCTAGACCCTTTAGAAACCCTAAAACCCTTTTAGGATCTCTTGAAAAACTTTTAGAAAGCCTTAGAATTTTTTTTTTAAAAAGCCCTAGGGACTCCTATTTATAGTTTAAGCAACTTCCCTTTCGCACTCTTGCGAAACTGCCTCAAATTTATGCAGTCCGCACCAAATCCGCGCAAGAATCTGTGTAACCTCGACTGGTCGAGGGATCCCCTCAACCGGTCAAGCCATCCCCTCGACCGGTCGAGTGCCCCGAACACCCAAATAAGTAGCACGCTGGACTTTGAGTCGAGTGGTGCTCGATCGGTCGAGTGGACCCTTGACCAGTCAAGCCAACCTCTCGACCGGTCGAGCAGCCCCAAACCATTGAAGACTTTAAAAGTCTGATAACAATCTCCACCAAGTTTTCAATTTAATCGTGTATCTTGCTGCCCTCTTCTCTTATATCTGCACATAGCTTCTTGTGCACACTCCATCCTTCTTTTCCGCCATCACCAAGCCCAGAGAAGTTGCACAGAACTTGAACTTCTCTTCAGGTATGTTCTAGGGGAGCATGTCTGCCGGATCAAAATCCACGTGCCCAATGACCTTTGCTCCTATCTTCTTAAAAGGAAAGACGTAGTCTTCTTACCATCTCACCGTTACCCAATATTGCGTGTCGGGGTATTTACTCACAATACTGATAGCATGTGAAATAACCGGTCTAATCCAGACCATAGCATACACTGCCAACCGCATTCGAATAAGGCTCATGAGATATTCTGTTTTTCTTTATCTGTTTTGGGACATGTCCTGAGGAAAACTTAAGGTGAGATGCGTAGGGAACGCTCTCCGGCTTTAATGGTCTGTCACCTCCTTGATAAATACCCACCCAAGGTATTCTGCCTGAGATAACCAAAGCATACTCTTCATTCAGTCTCAATGCCGAGAACCATCTTTGCAGCCCCCCATCCTTCATCCCGAATGTCTCACTTAACCGAGTCTTCAGTATATTGATATCAGACATGTCACAATTTGGCGATTTACATGTCATCAACATACAATACCTGACCCACAATGAAGGAATCAAACCACTTGCCTAGGCGACAGGTCGTACCACGACCTCCTGCAAAGTCTTTTCTCAGCCCCTTTAAACTTTGAACTGCTCTGGTTGCTTCATGTAGATCTGCTCTTTCAATTTTCTTTGCACAAGTGCAGATTCCACATCCATCCTTCCACCTCAAGATCATATTGGCCAACCAGGGCCAATCACGGATCTAATAGACACCTACTATACCGTCGGCGTGAGTATCTCTGAGAAGCCAATCTCTTCTCTCTGAGTATAACCCATCACCACCAACCTCGCTTTGTATTTATGTTATATCCTCCTGAAGATCCACCTGTATCAAACCGCCTCCCGGCCCACTGGAAGCTCTACCAGCTCTCATATATCGGTCCAGTACAACAAGTCCATCATATCACTCATAGTTACCTCAGCACCAGGCTCACTTAGAGTCATCATACTAGAAGACGGATCCTCATGTGATATTGGAGTCGTCTATATACCTCGCTGATATCTTGCGATCATGCCGTGTGATTCTTCTCACAAGTGGCTGCTCCACCTACTCTGTATCCTTGTCTGTGCATCTCAGCCTTCCTACCCTGTCTGCTCATGTGGCCATGCCCAACATGTCACACACGTGCAAAGGTGGAATCCGCTACATCCACTGCAGCTCCACCTTTTAAAGTGCTCCCAATCAACTTGTTCATATTACCGAGTCTTTGCGCTTTCATGATTACCCATGCTCCCTTAGATACTTTAAGAACACTATCAATACATGTATACTTGCATCCTTTTGCTTCAAGTACACCAAGAGAAATCAGATTTTCCTTTAAATCAAGAGCGTACCTCACATCGGTCAGGATATGCTTCACTCCATCAAACATCTTAATACGCACCGTACCAATAGCCACAACATTACAGGCAATGTCATTGCCTATAAATACATGTCCACCATCGCACTCCCTATAGCTGGTGAACCAACTCCGATGAGGAGTCATGTGAAAAGATGCCCCTATGTTTAGCATCCACTCGTCCTTACGATCATCATATGGCCGTCTGAGCGAATATATAGTCAAAACATCACCATCACATCTACTTGATCCATCTGATGTGACAGCATTGGCCTCCCTGTACGAAACTCAGAATCTTCTCTCTTCAATTTAGGATTTTCACAATACTTCTTCGCAGTCCTTCCTTCCTACAGTTCCAGCACTTTACCTTTCCCTTGCCCTTGCCCTTGGATTTGGATGTAGAACTTGAAGGACCTGTACCTTGTTCAGAATTCTTACCTCTTGTAACCAGTGCATCAGAAGATATCCTCATATCGACGTTAAGCTTTCTCATAGCCTTCCCTTGAAGGGCTAAGATAACGGTGTCGACACTCAGGGTTTTATTCGTGGAGTACATTGTGTCCTCGAATGACTCATAAGATGCCGGAAGAGAATTCAGCAATATACATGCTTGTTCTTCATCTTTCATCACTTCCTCCATATCCAGTAATTTACAAATTAATTTATTAAAGTTGTTGATGTGAGCCTCCAGATCTCTACCCCCTGCCATCTTAAAGTTATATTACTACCGCTTCTAGTGCAGAAGATTTTCAAACGATTTTTTCACATAGACATCCTCTAACTTCGCCCATAATTTAGCCGTTGTTTTCTCCCTCATGACGTTATAGAGAACATCATTCATGAGATATAAACGGATCGATAATAAAGCCTTCTTATCAACAGTATTCCATTCATCATCAGTCAGAGTAGACTTTCGCTACTCAAGAGCACCATCTTCGCCTTGCTTGATTAAGGAACTCATCATCTTGATCTTCCATAACTCAAAATTATTTTTCCCTGAGTACTTCTCAATCTCATACTTAGCGCTTGCCATTATTACTAATCCCTCAGATTCAGATTTGTACCCCAACGATTGCTCTGATACCACTTGTTAGGATTTTGGCCCGCGGAATCACATAAATCTAGATCTATGTGATTCCGCAGGCCAAAATCCCAACACCAACCAACTCCACTATGTTGGGTTGCTCACACCGGGTTTGTGAGATTCCATTAGATCGATGGTCAAAAGTCCAATATTTTCGTTTTTATTATAAATAGTAAGTTTTAGTTTTGAGTATAATTTTTTATCCTTGGAGTTGTACTAGTCTTGCCCAACATGAAAAGGGATTAGAAAAGTTTGGAGAATAACTAGTCGGATTTCAGACCTATCATGTCATACTAGCACATGTGAAGCATGTAAGTTAGCTTCATCGCACATGCTTTTGGGCTTAACAAAGCTTGTTATTGCATATGTCATGCCAGCACATGTTAGAGCGTGTAGATGGTCTGCCTTGTACACGCTTGTGGGTTTGAGAAAGCTTAATTAACAAAGCACCTTTTAAAATTTCAATTCCATACCTACCATGGCTGAAAAAAATAAAAAATAAAAATTCACCATATCTTATAAACATGGAGTGATGCTCCATTGCTCTCGTAGCACTCTAAGCTATAATGCCCTTAGTTGCATTGGAACATTTAGCCAAGTCCATTGATCTGGACTGTTCATCAGGTTCAGCACATATTCCATACGATACCATGCAAATATCTCACACATATCCAACAAATGTGAACCATTTGATCAATGGTCAATAGGTCCAATCAACAACTTCATCCATCTATTCGTTAGGGCCTTATCACAGATTGCTTTTGATTCTAAAGAATCGCTTTCGTTAGTCAATCGTAACCATCCAATACACGGCTTCTAAAATGCATAGCTATAGAAAGTAAGGCCAAATCAAAGATGGATTAGACCATTAGATTAGTAAGATTTTTATTTAGATAACCTACAAAATGTGTTCTGGACTTAATGGACGGCTCAGATCAATAGAATGGACTGTCTAAGTGAATCGATGCAACTGGAGCATTTCCCATCAACATATGATATTTTCCATACGTACAAAAGTCTACAATAGTATTATAAGACTACACGTTATTTTCTTCTTAGGAAAGTTGGTCAGTATAACTTGTCTATTTGTGTATTTATGTCTCCCTTTTCAAAAAGGGATTTTGAAATTTCAAATTTTGAAATACGAGTACTTAGGAAAATTCAAATTTTGAAATATTCACTTGATTCCCTCCACTAGGGCAGTTAATGGTCCAGACCTATGTTCGTAACTAAGACTGGATTCCGCTCGGGCGTATTCAAAATTTCACATCTGCTGGGCCATGGCCTGGCCCATTGATGCAAGAACACGATTCAAATTTCACTTTTTTAATATTAAAAAATATAATTTAGGGCATGTTTTTAACTAGTCCCTGAATCAATCAAACTAATAGATTTTTACATGATACTCATGATCTGTCCAGGCAGGGCTCCGTGGAGCCCACTGTGATATATGCATTTTATCAACTCCGTCCATCAAATTTTCCAGATCATTTTAGGGTTTGAAACCAAAAATGACCTAGATCAAAGGTTCAAGTGGACCACAGAGTGGGGATTGAACGCCCACCATTAAAAACTTCTTGGGAGCTGTAAAAGTTTTTGATCAAGCTGATATTTGTGTTTTACCTTCGTCCAGGTCTATATTATCTCACCAACAGGTTGGATGACAAATAAACATCATGGTAGTCCCTAGGAACGTTTCAACGGTGAATATCATTATCACCTTTGCTTCCTGTGGTGTGGTCCACTTGAAATATAGATCTGGCTCATTTTTGGGCACACATCCTAAAACTATCTATAAAAATAGATGGACGGCGTGGATAAAACCCATGCATCACAATAGGCTCCACAGAGCCCCTGTCTGGACGGATTATCATCCAATGGGGGACAGGACGCAATCCGCTTCATTTTGGGCATGGTTTCCAAAAATATCTCTTCAGACCTTGAGTAAAAACATTTAGGGCTGTTTGACACGTTCCATAGTGCAATTAGTATAAAAATAACACTACAACAATAAATAATTTTGTGTTTGGTAGCTTGGTATGCTTCTAACATACTTATTAAAACATCACTAATCAATGCCTTTTTCTGCTTATTTAAGGGCTTGAGAAATTGACCACTGTAGACACCACCTTTTACCCAGCTTCTTTTGACGGCACTCCCGAACTTTACTTTACCAAAGTAGACAATTATGTACGGACACCCTATCGCAGACGAAAATACCCTTGCATTTAATAACTACGGCTACGGATTATACCCGTAGCTATAGATATTTAGCCACCATGAATGCAAGATATATTGGTCCACAAATAGTGTCCGTACAGAATGGTCCGCTTTAGTAAAGTAAAGTTTAGGAGCGCATTGAAAAGACGCTGGGTAAAAGGCAGTGTGTACAGTGGTCAATTTCTCTAAGGGCTTGATACAAAAATTCAATCCCATCCAACACTCAAGTGGGCAACATCATAGAAAATAGTTAGGATAGAAATGTCTACCACTAGCTGTGTTTGGAAGCCCATTGTGGCGTGTATGCCATGTAGTTTCTTCATTTGATGCACCCTACCAAAATGAAGGGACTCTAGAAAAATCACGCCCTTCCAAAATTAAGGTGGGCCCCACCATGTAAATCTATTGTAAAATTTTCTACAGGATTTACACTGTTTCCTATGGTTTGCACCACACGAGTTTTGGATTGGTCTGATTTGTGTGATAATAAGCAAACATGGGGCGGCATATTGTATAAATGGTTTGGATCTTATTTTAAAAAGTGGTCCCCAACGTTTACGGTGGGAAAATCCCCACCTCCACCCACAAAGCCTAATCAAGCGTGGCCGCTTTCGCCGTGGAATATGAATTTAATACACATGCACTCAAAAAGTTGTGTACGCTTGTGGTATTTTTAACACAATCCAAACCATCCAAATTGATAAATTAACTATGTATTAATCATAAAGAGAAAAAGAGCATAAAAGAATATCTTCACTAAGTTCCACGAATGATGATGTGAGAAAGTATTAAACCAAGTGCTTTGAACCATCCATACATGATTATATGGAAAGTAGTGGCACTACCAACAACATATTTCCATTGTCATTGTAGCTTTAATCATAGTAGATAAGCTCATCAAGATAATGCAATCCAGCATAACCACATGAGGTGTGCCAAATGGACCCTTGTTTTCATATGCACGTCAGGCATGGTTTAGAAAAGTATCTCTAAGCTGGTTTGTTAAAAACTGATTTAGGAAGGCTGTCACGCCCCGAACTCGGAAACCAGGCTTATAAAATTTTCGATTACCGAATCCGGCGCCAACGGCCTCCGTAGTACCCCATTCTCGGCTCCCGGTACCCATACACCAAGTTCCGATCATGGGATGCTACAAGGAGGATTTCTAATCATTAATTTAATTTGTAATGAGCATAATCATAGGTATAACCCACGAACAATAACCACAAGAATACCATCACAAAATTCACTATGATCAAAAACTTTGAGTACAAGGCGTATGGAAGGGAAATACAATATAATGAAAGTAACAAAAACTTCATAAACTCAGCTGCACGCTCCAACTGCGGCGAGACTATGGCTGCATCCTGGCGTCACCTGCACGCATCAATCGTACATAAGCTTATAGAAAGCTTAGAGGGTGGTGTAAGTGTGTGCGCAATATGAGCGTGCTCAGAATGCAAGGTCAGAGTAATGCGGAGTCATGTTGATGAGTATATGAATGCAATCAGCCATACCAAGGTTATGTGGTGCAGAATATAAATGTTATCGGCCATATTAAGGTCATGCGATGCATAATGCAAGTCAAGCATGCCAATCCATATCCCCATGTCAATGCAGCTCCTCACTAGAACATCAAATCAGTACAGTTCTCAGTCTGGATAATCACCGAGGTCTAGTACACTTTACGCCAGCTTGCCGCCCCTATCTGGACGCACAACTGGGAGAGTGGAAGAGACCTCACTATCTGTCTGCTAATATCGGGCCTGGCTCATCGATAGCGGACCGATTCCTCAAGCCGGTCAAACTCAACCTAAAAATTGCCCCCTCACTCAGGCGGGTAAGGTCACACCCCTTTCCAACCGACCACGACATAGTGGGAGACGCGGCCTACTGGTATACGGCCCTCGCGTGTTCATGTATCCACTCAGTCTCGACGTTGGAGTCATCCTCTGGTACCATTGGGTTTAGGAATTTTCACCTAGGGACATCTATAGCACCCCGATGCTAAAAATAATATTTTCGGTATCCAATTCAGTCATCCACGATGTGTCTATGGAGGCTATGACCCTGATGTCGCTAGGGCATACAATAATCATAATCACACAGATGCAAGTACATGAATCACTCTACTAGACATGCAACAAATCCTGTGCATATCATGCGCTCATGAAGGGCAACTCCGCATTTCAAGGAGCCCATAAACAATCTGCCCGAAGGCATGTGCTATGATCAGTCACTCTTCATATCAAGCATACATATGATGTGTATGATCATGAATCATGGATCTATATTAAGCATGTTATATAGTGATGGGCTCTTTGCATAGCGAAGATGGGCCTAGACGGCCTACACACTACAAGTATGGGCCTATCCATGGGCCTTAGGAAGAGTGACAATGCGGACATTTAACCAGCATTATCCTTACAATGTGGACGTCAAACCATCATTGCTCCCAAGGCATAGCCCGCTATAAAGGTCAACACATAAACCATGGTGGAATCACGTTATAATGGGCCTCATGTACATCCCACTGGGCCTCGACCCATGGGCCTCCAATACATCAAATGGGCCTCTTGTACATGGGTCTTGTATATATCAAGATGGGCCCCAACACATGGGCCACAACTACATCACGATGGGCCTAATCACATAGGCCTTATATTTGTCAAGTGGGCATATTAATGGGCCTTACGTACATTGCAATGGGTCATAATCCATGGGCCTTGCATACATCACAATGGGCCTTATAACATGGGCCTTATATATATATATATATATATATATATATATATATATATATATATATATATATATATATATATATATATATATATAAAGGTGGGCCTCAACAATGGGCCACACGTATATCAAATGGGTTACATCCAAATATAAGTGGTGATAAGGATTTTCACCATTAAAAATTTCTAAGGTTTTAATGGTGGACGTTCAAACCCACTATTTTCTATAATGTGGTCCACTTGATCCTAGATCTGCCTTATTTTTAGTCTCAAGCCTTAAAATGATCTTTTGAAAATGGTTGGACGACTTGGATGCAACCCATGCATTATGGTGTGTCCTATAGGGATGGGCGGCATAAATAAATCAGATACCTCATGGTGGAGGTCCCCATTGATGGGAGGTGTGGGTACAATACATACATCAGTCCCACCACAATGTTTATTTTCCACCCAACCTATGGAAAAGGTCACACAGACCTGGGCCTACCATAATGTTTGTTTTCCACCCAACCTGTTGATAAGGTCACGTGGACCTGGGGCCCACCATAATATTTGTTTTCCATCCAACCTGTTGATAAGGTCATGTGGACCTGGGGCCCACCATAATATTTGTTTTCCATCCAACCTGTTGATAAGGTCACGTGGACCTGGGGCCCACTATAATATTTGTTTTCCATCCAACCTGTTGATAAGATCACGTGGACCTGTATGAAGAGGAAAACAAATATCATTTTGATTCAAAACTTCCCTGACCCAAGAGGGTTTCAATGGCAGACGTTTAGTCCACACTGTTTCCAGCCGTGTGGGCCACCTGAGTTGTATACGGCTGATTTTTGGGAGGGGGGACCCACTACCCTAAGGGGCCCTCCAAATGCACGGTTGGGATGCTCACTCGCATTACGATGGGGCCCACAGTTGAGAACCCCTGCCTCCAGCGTCCAATGCAGTAGGACCAACTGCACGTCCTGTGGTCAGTCAGAGGCAGCAGCAGGCGCTGCTACCCTTTGTATATATGTTTTTTTTAAAAAAAAAAAAAAGAAATTTGAGGTTTTTCCTAGGTGGGGCTGTCATCGAGCAGATCCACTCCAGCCATTGGATCCTGCGGCTCATTACAGGCTAAATGAGCCCAATATTTAAGGTATTTTGACGTATAAAAGACTTCAAAGTGCATTTTAACGGTATGAACCACTATTTTCTATACTATAGCCTGCCATGTAATCGGATTGGCTTCATTTTTCAGCTCAACGCCTAAAATGAGCTAGGGAATGGAATGAACAGCATGGATTAGCCCCATACATCAAGGTGGGGCCTGCATGAATGGCCCACCCAAAACTTTTAAAAAGGCTTTATATATATATTTTCTTAACTGTTAGTACATGCCCATGTTAGTACACGCCCATGTCAGTACACGCACTCCACGTTAGCCACCCCTACGTCTAGCGTCCAGGGATGCTGGACGGTATGGATGATCACAAGCATCATGGTGGGTCCCACATGAACATGGCCCACCTGTTTGGATCACCTGATGTTTGTGTTTTTCCTTCCATCCGAGCCCACCAATGGGCTAGATGGTGTAGATTAACACACCCATCAAATGGGTCCCACGAGGGTGGATGGTGCGGGTAGATCACATACTTCATGATGGGGGTCTACCTAGGTGGACCACATGGCCGTATCATCAAAGGAAACAAAGAAAGAGAGAGAAAGAAAGACAAGAAGGACGGTGATGGAGGGGCCCCGCCACTATGGGCCCCACATGATACAACTCATACATCAAAATGGGTCCCACCAACAAGTGGGCCCTAAAATAAGAATTTACGGCGCACCCTCCTTGGTCCCTTAGCCTCCTTAGCTCCTTGCCTACACTTTTGATGGTAGTTGATGGAATTTTGATGGTGGGGATGAGAGATGAGGGGGTGGGCCGCACTTGTTGTTTGGGAGAGAGGGAGCTTGGACGTGGATGCTTGGGAGATTTTTTTTTTGAGAAATGAGGGAGAGAGAGAAGTGATGGGATGATAAGGATGGGTGATGGGTTGTAAGAAAGGGATGGGTGGAGAGAGAGAGAGAGAGAGAGAGAGAGAGAGAGAGTTGACTTTGGGAATGGGAGAGATGGGTTGCTTGTACTTAGGTATGGTTTGTACTTGACTTGTACTTGACATGAGTGATTGATTGATTGATGAGACATGTTGTAGAGATTCCCTCGAAATTCACAACGCGCGGTATTTTTTTCGAATTGAACACGGGCCCACATCTTCTGACCTAGGTATCGGACAGTGCGCGAGTCGCGGCGTTGGAACCGCGGCGACGGCGCGGTCGCCAAGTTACAAGTTTCGAATCAAGCCAACGTTGGTATGTGGGAACCGGCTTAGGATCACGCGCAAATGTTGGATTCGAGTCAAGGATTGTTGGAATTCGACCGGAAGGACTGCGGAAGCCTACGGAATGGTACAGACTAGGATACGGGTCTTATAAAGGCAGTGGTTTTCCAGTAGTCTACAAGTGATAATTTGTTTGGAGGTGTGCTAAATCGATGCCATCTAGGGTGTTGTTAGATCAGGACACCTTAACTTACATAGTGAAGCGATTGAAATAATGAGAAGAAGATCACAGTCTTTCTCGAATGGGTAAAACATTGAATATAGAAGGTAGTTCATAAATCTACAAGATAATTAAAAAAAGAAAAAAGAAAATTCAAAATTGTACTGAGAGATGATCCACAGATGGTTCGTTTTCATAACTTATAGAGGGAAAAAAATAATAATAAATCATAATTAGTTTAGAAGTGACCAGAAATAGTGAAATTCCAATGTTGACATTTTAGAGCGTTAAACTGGAGGGGTGAGTTTTCTAGAGAAACCCATGAATTAAACCAACATAGCGGGCTGGTGAACCTCGTAAGCAACATCGTTACATAAAGATTGATCGGTTGTGTGTTTCTAGTGATGATCAGATGAAAAGTTATAGCTAATTTATGTTCCACACTTTGAACAATAATTTCTCATCTGAAATAAATTTCTTCAAACCAGACATGCTTGCAGCCTAGTTACATCATGCGCTATGTAGGACTGGCATGGATCTAACAAATTGCTTCCACTTCTGTTCGGGCTTCTTTTGATAGAGCTCTTATCTATGACTGCTCTACATCACCAACTCACAAATTAGGCCCATTAGGTGGTATAAAGCTGAACAATTGGTTATTTAGCTGGTGTACAGAGCCAAGCTAGCTTGAAAAGCGCGCTCAGCTTGGCTCCATTTAGCTCAGCTTAAACGATGACTCAAGGCGAGACAAGCTTCATATGACCCAAGTCATTTTGAAAACAAGTCAAGTTCAAGCATAGTGGAGTTTGACTCGGCTCGACTCGAACTTGAACTCGGTTTAGATCGAAGCTCGATATATATATATATATATATATATATATATATATATATATATATATATATATATATATATATATGGAAAAGGTATTATGCGCTCGACCTCATGATAAGCTACCGTGAGGTCGAGCTATGTGGGCCCCACCGTGATGCGTGTCGACCATCAACACCGTGCATTTGATGGGTGCCCTCTAAATTATGGGATATCCCAAAAATTAGCCGTATAAGGAACTCAGGTGGGCCATACCATCTAAAATCATGTGAAGACACCGTTAAAACATATAAAAGCACTTGGTGTGGCCCACCTGAGTTTTGAATGCTGCTGAAACTTGGTCTGAACCCTCATTCAAGTGGGACACACATAATGGATGGGCTGAATTTGCAAACCACATCTCGGTGGGCCCAAAAAATGATTATGAATGTTTTAATGGTGCATGGCCCCTCCCCACTTCTATATGTGGTGTGGCCCACAAAAGTCACGGATTGACTTGATTTTTGAGACCTAGGCCCACGATGGAATGGTGCATCTGACTAATGGGGTAGATGTTCGAAATGCATCACGGTGGGGCCCACACAGCTCAACCTCATGGGACGGACTTGTGAGGTCGAGCGCATAGTACCTTTTCCCATATATATATATATTAGAATATTTGATTTGGGGGTTGAGTCAGGTGCGGGTTGGGTTAATTGGGTTGGGTGGTTGGTTTAGGTCAGGTTGGGTGATGGGTCAAGCTGTGTTGAGTCAAATTGGATGTTGGGTCAAGCTGAGTTAGGTTTAGGGTTGGGTTAGGTGCTGGCTTGACTCAACTCGAGATAAGCTCGCATCGACTTGATCCACTAACTTGCTTTGAGCTCACCTTGAAGGGTTTGGCAAACAAGCCAAGCTCCAATGGTAAGCTCGAGCTCGAGTAGAGCACATACGATTTAATCCAAGCTTGACCCACCTTGACTCGACTCGATGTACAACTCTACTCACAAGTAGGGCTGCCAATGGGCCAGGCCTGAGGTTGGCCTTTGCCCATATTTTGAATCGTTGGGTTGTGCCTGGCTGGCCAGGCTTATTCAAAAGTTTGATTTTACCCTGCGAAAGCCTTGGCCCATTGACAGCCTTACTCACAAATCACATGGAGAATTTTATAAAATGTAAAAAACAAAAAACAAAATAACAAATTTATAAGGCCTGGCCCATCACCAACATAAGCTTTGGCAGTGTCTAGATTTTGTATATGTAAAGGGATGTTTCGGTATTTCAAACGGTTGATATGATGAAATACATAGAAGACTGCCTCCAGAATCTTCAAGATTGGAAGAACCTAGCTTCTAAATCAATGACAACAAACAATACAGTTAAAGAAACATTTTGCATTCAAATGAAAATAATTTTATGTGAGAATTTTTTTTTAGCGTCCAATATGTGAGGCCCATCATATAAACCATTTGGATCACTGCATGAGGTCCCCATATAGATGGATCCTGTTTCCTAATAAGCAACAACAACAACGTAGGATTATATAATTCCATAGCCATCATACGTGCCTATGAAGGATACTCGGTGATCCCAAACTTCCATTGGTGGTCAACAAATAGCGAATTAGGAAAATTACAACAATGGGAAATGGATTAGGTGGGAACCACCATGATGTTTGTTAGAAATCCATCATGTTCATCCATTTTTCCAGCTCATGGTAAGACGTGAGTCCAAAAATGAACCAGATCCAAAACTCAAGTGGGCCACACATCAGGTAATAGTGAGAATCGAATGCTTACTGTTGAAATGTTCTTGAAGCCACAAAAGTTTTGGATTTACTTCATTTTTTGGGCTAATCTCTTACTAAGAGTTGGCAAAATGTATGCACAGGATGGATTTCAAACAAGCGTTACTGTGGCCTTCACATATCTTCTGATCACATCACTGGAATGCCCCTTTGGCAGGTCCACAATTGTCCAAATGCATTAGAAAAGGCCAAATAATAAAAGGGTAGAATCCTTCAACTTAGGAGGTTTTCCAAAGACGTCCTCATCCATTGGACCTATCAAATCAATGATTTGGATCACTAAACCATCCATAAGTAGTATGAAAAACCAAAAAATAAATAAATAAATAAAATAAGAGGATGCTTATTTTCTTAATTTTGCTTCAGCTTTTGGGTCGGTAGGGTCAGGTTAGGTCGGGTGGAGTCATCACCTAATTCATTGATATCTAATATGGGTGGGTTAGGTTGGACAGGGTTCAACCGAAGCCCAACCCAGTTACTCAAATGGACCATATTTCAAGCCCAAACCTGACCAGCTACCCATTCAGCTTGACCCAAACCTGCCGCGGCAGACCAGGCCCATTGCCACCCGTGCAGACAGGAATATGACAGATAACGATATTTTTGCAGGAGCAATGAGTGGTCCTGCTCATCAAGCATAGGATTCTCTACGTGTGGAGACCATGGAGTGGGCGCCTGGGTGCGTGGGCTCTTGACTGTGGGGCCCACCTTGATTTATATGACTATATCCATGCCGCCTATCTGTATTAATGAAAACTCATTTTAGGGCATGATCCAAAAAATGAAGCAGATTCAAATCTCAGATGGACCATAGTACAGGGAACAGTAATTGACCATTAGAAACTTCTTGTGGGTCACAAAAGCTTTGGATCAAGATGATATTTGTGTGGTCTCTTTATATAGGTCTTTGTGAGCTTATCAACAGGTTGGATGGCAAATAAACATTCCGGTGAACTCCATGAATTTTTTAATGGAGGGGATTCAATCATGACTGCTTCCTGTGGTGTGGTCCACCTAAGATTTGGGCATGCTTTATTTTTGGGATCACGCACTAAACTAAACTTTGAAAATGATTGGATGGTGTGGATTTAAGGCACATACATCACTGTGAGCCCCACAGTCAGGGGTCCCACCCACCTCAGTGGATCCGGGGTCTCACTTAATCCGCTCCCCCATGGAGCGGTGAACCGTTGGTTTGATGGCCCACATTGTGGAGGATGGATGCCCTGAAAGTCTCCCAGATCTGATGATCCAAAACCATGATGGATGACCAAGAGATGGATAATGGACTAAGTTCAGTACAGCTTTAAGAAGGAAAAAAACATGGGCGCATTAAGTACTTCCAGTAAGAGAGATTTCTAACATATCCTTCATCCACATCGAACCCCACCAAGTCAACGGTCTGGATCACCGGATTATGGACCACACATGTAGACAATCCTTTGCAACCGGAACCTTTACGCGGACCAAGGACCCTACGGTTTCCCACTTTTATCCTAGTATGAAATTACCCTCAACAGCTAAGTAATTGTGAAAATAATCACTTTTTTTTTTTTTTTCCTGAAAATCATATCCGAATTTGGCAGTCGACGGGCTAGGCAGAATCAGCTTTGTCCCAGCAATTGAACTATTCGGGCTGGGCTTATTTAAAATTTTGATTTTCCTCAACCTACGCATTTGCCTAACCACTAAAATGAACATTTAATAATCTTGCCTGCGCATTTGCCTAACCACTAAAATGAACATTTAGGGCCCGTTTGGCCGGTCGGATTGGAAGGGCTTGGATGGTATTGGAAGGGATTGAAAGTCAAATCCCGGGATTGGCCTGGCGTGCCAAACAGAGTCGGTGATTTGATCCCAATCCCATGGATCTTAAGACAATCCATTGACAACACCATCATTACCTTTAAATCCCATCTAATCCAACCTAATCCTTTCAAATTTGCCTGGGACGTGTTTGGTTTGAGGGATTGGAAGGGATGAGAAGGTTTAATCCCAAGATTGGCCGCGCGCGCCAAATAGATTGGATATAGCAATCCAGGGATATAGCAATCCCATGGATCTCCAGACAATCCACCGACAACACCATCATTACCTAGAAATCCATGCCATCCACCTTAATACCATTCAATCCCTCCCAATCCACCCGGCCAAACTGGCCCTTAATAATCTAGCAGCGTATGATTCTTGATACACATGAAATTTTAGAACTCAGCTAAGTCACGGACCCAAAATCTGATTGTTTGAACAATCTTAATTCTCTGATTGGACAATTGTTTGTTGAAGTAGGATTATTGGATATTTTCAATTTTTAAAATAAAGGAAATGTTATTCATATTAAGGGCCAGTTTGTTAATGCTGAATTTTTGCACTTATTGCGAAATGCGAAGAATGTTCCGCGTTTAGTGGTGTTTGTTAATGCATCGTTAACACAGAAGAAGGAAAGCGCTAAATGGTTTTTCACTAAATTCTTTCCGTGATGGGAGTCTGGCTTAACAGTGAATGCGGAATGCGGTTGGTGAATTTTTCATTAAATAAAAATTTTTGCTTCCCAAATTACCCCTTTTCAAGTTACTACGGCAATATATTTTCTTTAGGTTGTTTGCACAGTACAAAATCCACTTTTAACCGGTGAAACTTCTTTATGCTCCACCATGATGTATGTGTTTCATCCATTTTTAAAGATCATTTTAGGGCTTGATACCAAAAATGAGAGGAATAGAAATCTCTGGTGGACCATACCACAAGAAAACAATAGTGATTGGATATCCACCATTAAAATTCTCCTAAGGCCCAATGTACTGTTTATTTGACATCCAATTTGTTGATTAGGTCATATAGACCTAGATGAATGGAAAAAACAAAGATCAGCTTGATCCAAAACTTTTATGGCCCCTAAAAAGTTTTTAATGGTCGACGTTCATTCAACACTGTTTTCCGATAATGTGGTCCACTTGAGATTGGGATATACTTCATTTTTGGTCTCATACCATAAAATGATTTTAAAACATAGATGGACGGCATGGATGAAACACATACATCATGGTGGGGCCCACATAGCACCAACCATCAGGTTGGTGGCAAGGGAGTAGCCAATCTGTTTCCACGGACGCAGGTTGGATACTGACAGGTTGAGTAGCGAGACTGGCTACTAAAGTTACATCACCAAGTTATGTGAGCCCCATCATGATGTATGTTTTGTATCCACACCATCCATGTATTTGGAAATATAATTTTAGGTAAATATTCAAAGAATGAGTCAAATCCAAAGCTTCAGTGGACCTCATCACAGAAAACAGTGGGGAGAGTGGTGCCCACCATTAAAAATTTAAATAGGCCACAAAAGTTTTTGATCAAGCTGATATTTGTTTTTTCCCTTCTTAATTTAATGTCTGTGTTAACACAAGTTGGATTTCAAATAAAAATCATGGTGAGCCTTAGGAAGGTTTCAAAGGTAGGCATCAATCTCGCCACTATTTTTTATGGTGGGTTCAACTACATATTTGGATCCCTCGTTCCTTAACTCATGCTCTAAAATTAAATCTCCACATAGATGGATGGTGTAGATAAAGTACATACATCATAGTGGGCCCATGGAACTTGATGACATCACTTTGGTAGCGAATCTCGCTATTCAACTTGTCAGTAGCTAATCCGCGTCCAAGTAGGATGTGGATTGGTTGGTGTACCTCACACCAGCTATATAGTTGCTGTATTGACATCAACAAGTTTCGTGGGTCCCATCATGAGGTATATGTTATATCCAAACCATCCATCCATTTGGTGAGCTCGTATTAAAGCTTAAGACGAAAAATAAGCTGCAAAAAGCAGTGGGAGATTGAACGTCTACCATTGAAACCCTTTTTCGGGTCACAGAAGTTTTAGATCAATACGATTTTATTTTTTTCCTCTTCATACAGGTATTTGTGACCTTATAAACATATTGGATGGAAAATAAACTTAAATAGGCCACGGAAGTTTTGGATCAATATGTTTTCACTTCATTCAATTGGGAATGACGTTATAAACGGTTTGGATAGCATATAAATATAAGGTGGGCCTTATTTGAAGGTTTTGTTGCTACTGGTGTTCAATCCTATACAACACATAGTGACAATCTTCCCGCTAAGAAGAATTGAGGGCCTTATGATGATATTTTAGTTTTTTATTAATTATTTTAGTTTATTTGAATTAAATATAATGATTTTATTTTCATTTAATAAAAAATAATTTCTTTATAACGTAAAACATTTCCAAACGAGAGATAGGGGCAAATGTGTCAAATTAACATATTTCACACATTTAAGATGTTTGTTAACAAACAGTTTGTTTCAGATTCAGTAATAAATTTTTAGACTTCAGTCATAATTATTAAACAAGTTTTTTTACTTCAGATTTCAGATTTAGGCTTTAGATTTTAGATTCAGGCTTCAGATTTCAGATTCAGTCTTTAGACTTCAGATTTAACAAACGGGGCCTAAGGATGGTAGTTCTTTCTAAGTGCATGTGTATCAACTTTAGTGTTTATATCCATTTTTGGTACACTTGTGTAGGCTAATGAGTGATGCCACGTGTCGATATTATGTGATTAATGATGAGCGAAATCATACTTATGTCGTTCATCATTGTTTACATGCGATCTAGCATGGCCAAATCAAACGGCCCAATAGATGTTATGTGGCAATCATTCCATATGTGGTATAGATCAACTTTAAGGGAGAGTTATATCTTTTTCTCTTTATTTCTCTCAACATTAAGAACTAGAATTCCATCAAAGTAGATATGTATTTAGTATTAAATATTAAAGCATTGTCAAAAGCAACTCTTTATGGATACCAAAACCAAGTGACATAAGATCACAACAACTTTTCAGTATGGGAGTCAAAGATGTGAGAACTTCAGCCAATGCACACGAGATTTATTTCTTGTACACGTGGTTGTACATACTAGGACACGTTGATGTGAAAGAATTGAATAAATTTTTACAAGCAATCATTCAAATCCTTCACAGTACTGAAGATTATGTAAAGTCACTGCCTCCTAAAAACCTATATAAACAACATTCCACGAAGAGCTCCAGGCCCAACGCTTTTACAATCAAACACAACGTTATTTATTCATCTACAATTGACATTTATCTTTTTATTTTATTTTGGTTTAATTTTTACCCCCGTCATTGCTTATGGCATGGAGCCTCCTACTTTTTAATTAGTAGCTTATCTTCCAACCCTTTATCCATGACATTCTGCTGAATCACAAGGAAGATCGTTTGTTTTTTAATAGAAGGCTTCAGGGCTTTCCTGCTACGTGCTAAGTGATCACACTGACCATCTTGCCACAATGTTTGGTCCATTCCAGATGACGAATGGATACTTGAATCACGATCGTCTTGCCACATGCTTGGTTCTAGCAAAACTATGAATAGGTTGCCATTTCTCCGGTCATCTCGCCATAAAGTTTAGTTCCGACTGAGCAATAAACAGATTGTTGAAGATCTACCCTCTATCATTTGTATCACCACAAGGCTCAGTTTTCAATCAAGCGACGAACAAATAACCATCCCGCACATCACAACCCTCCCGCTATGAAACTCAGTCCATATAGGGCAACAAATGGATCATCTTCCCTCAAGCCAATTGTGAGTAACCATATTATAAATATCATTAATAGATTAACACTTTCGACTTTATCTTTTTTCTTTATTGTCATTGTTGAACTATGGTAACTAATCATGCTGAAAGAACAAGTCCTTAGTCCACTAACACAAGGAAAAAAGAATCCACTCGAATGGGCTAACCCTACCCTTTCACAAATTGCTTAATCGCTAATCACAACTGGTGGTTGAGAGGATATCTAGATTATTGTATCTAGTGTCTAATCAATCCAACTCAATACGGGGGGCACCAATGAGAATCAAACATTGAGTCGAGTATACTCTTGTATATATGCCCGTGCATCTTACACACATGAAATTCAAATACAGGCTCTTGATCACATGTGAGGCATACCTCACTAAAACATGTGAACTAGATTTTTGTTTACATGATGGGGTGTTTGATGCGATCTATGATAAGGAACAAACCTATGATGTTTATAATTTGATTTATGTACCTTGGGACGTATAGTATGATCACATACGTCAAGGACCCGATTTGAGATGCGATCCTTGTGAAGGACATGTATGAAAAATTATTCATGAAAATACTATTTGTAGTTTTGTTAAAAACACATTTCATTGGACTAAGCTTAGTTGGCCTATATTATTTATAAACTTAATACCATGATTTCTCATAATTTTACTATCACTTTGTGGTATATTGGATGCATAAGTTGAATAGGTGACGAGTCATTTGTTTCGTGTCCATTAGTAGACTTATGTTTGCACTGTTTATTAAATTAGTTATGGTATCGTGATTCAAAAGCCATTAAGTGTAAATGAATTTCATAATTGGTTGTTTTGTAAATCAGAATAATAAATAATGGACTAATCATGCATCCATAGCACATTTGAAACTTATTGCCAACATCAATGCGTGTCCTTTGTGATTTTTGTTCACTCCCCAAGTATAGGGTTGTGATGTAGTAATAAACTCGGTAAGACCGAGGTCGAATCCACAGGGACTGAAACTTGTACGTGATCTGGAACTAACTAGATCTAGAACTAGCAAAAGATGTAATCTAAATCAAAATAGAATTTAAAGAATAATTGTGAAATAAATTATCTAAAACTAAAGAGAAATCAGAGGTAAGAAACTAGGGATTCAGAGGATCCACTTGTAGAGATCAGGGAGATCTTACGCCTGCTTCAAGAATCATGGAAATTAACTGAACTTACCTGATATAAGTTTCAAGAGATGAAAGGTATAGGAATTAGAATGGATTCCATCACCAAACCATGCCCAGGAGACAAAGTAGACAACAGAATTAAACTAATTACCAACCAATCAACATGTTATGAGGGTTAGGAAGGGTACCGTCATCCGACCATGCCCATGAGACTATGGTGAACAACAGGGCTTCCTGACGTCATAAACATAAAAAAATAATGAAGAAACATGCTCAAAGCCATCGCAGACCTATTGTAATTTTAGTCACAACAGACCATTAAAAACTGAAAACATTCCCTTACAATCAACCCAATACCAAATCCATTCAGTTTAAACAAGAATTAAAGGCATAAAATTCTTCCCATCACACTACAAGCTTCACCCCTTAGCCCTAGCTAAGGGGTTTAGCCTAACATAAACATGATTAGGCTAATCACAATAAAAAATAAAAAAATCAAAACAAAAAGAAACCTGACAATTGGAACTCTCTCTCTCTCTCCTACTCAATCTCCCAGTCCTTCCTCCTTCAAATTGAATACCCTTTCTCTCCTTTTCTTCTCTCCTCTTATAAGCAGCCGAAGACGGTGGCTGACTGATTTACGCAGAGAAAATTCAGGCTTTTTCCGCAGCTACTTTCACAGCCGTGCGCAAGAACAAGAACCGACACTTCTTGGCGTGATTATATCTCAACAAAACGAAGCCTGCTGCCTGATCTGATCCGTTCAGTCAGCTTGGCGTCGATCGGTTGTACCTTGAGAGGTGTTTGGACCGTCCAGGTGAAGGGACCGATCATGCCCATGATCACTGAACGGCCACAAAGCACATGCGTGCGTAAACAGAGCCTGCGGACTGAGCTGCGATGTTGGTGGGGCCCACTTCTTGGTGTTTCCTGTAAAATCCAGTCCGTTCATTGGATTCTTCATGGAAAATCGGTCGGACATGACTGTTTTTACTCTGTTTTGGTGTGGTCCATCAAATTTCTCCTTACACCATCTATCCTCCGTTTGAACGGCTGGATTTCTCTCCTCGCGATCTTTTGCAATTCTGCCACCTAGGCAGTGATAAGGAGGGTCATGGGGATCCGATGGACAATCCGGATTGGACCGTTGAAACACGGTGGTGGCCCTCAAAATCCAACTGCAGCCCTCTATTCATTCGTTTCTGCCGACGAAAATAAGGATTTCCGTTTTGAGACAGTCAACAGTCGGTTTGACCGACTCTCTGCTGCCATGCACGGTTAGTGCAATTGTGTACTATGTACACTCTGCTTAAGTGGGGTCCACTATGATGATTATGAGAAATCCACACCATCCATCTTGTTCCCCATTTCATTTGAACCGTGGGGACCGAAGTTGAAGAGTATCCGGACAGCGGGTGGGCCCCAAATCAGGGTTTTATGGACTGATCTGTCAGTTCAGCCACTTCCACGAGGATCCAATGGCTGAAATTTGACGTGTACGGTTAGTTTTTGGTCCTCGAGCCATGTATAAAGTTTCGAGCCAAACAGATGATGGAAACCCAGTGATCTTGCATTCTGGCTGACTTTCAGGCCGCTTGAGCTTCAGTTTCTCAATTTTCGCGGATCCCTGGCATGTAATTCCGTCGATCTTGGTCCCCTGGAGTCCGTCCCTTGCCTTGGTGCATTCTGAACGTTAAATCCATGCTTTTAGCATCCCGATCCAGTCCCAGCTCGCAATTCCACCTTGCAACACAAACATGATTAAAATGGGCTATTAAACGGTACCATGTTCATAAATCCAGGCAATAACTGGGTCTGATATGTAATATTTGACCCTCAACAATTTTCAGGTTGTGATGTCAATGTATGTCCTTCGCGACTTCCAGATCATTGTGTGGTAGTTCTTTTGCATCATGGGTTCTACTCACATGTTCTAGTTGAATGGGCACCTCCAACTTGATGTGTATTCATGCATGAACCAAGATTCACATTGTGGAGTGAATTGTGTATATATATATATATATATATTCATTGTTTCATGACTATGAACTATACGGTACTGTGATGATGAATGTGTAATTTTGGAAGAGATTTTTCACTAAAATGGTCACTCATTTTTTTAATGTAAATGTCTACACAAATATTGTTGGCTTTACAAAGCCTTAGAAACGTACACACCACAAAGCTATAAAAATAAAAACCTTTTTTATTTAATTATTTTTTTCTTGCTTTTCACTTGCTGCACTGTTGCTGCACACACTTGCTGTAATCGGCTACACAATGTGCCTTTTATAGGCTTTTGCACCTAATGTGAAATACCTAATATGCCCTCATTCTATTATATATATATATATATATATATATATATTCATTGTTTCATGACTATGAACTATACTGTACTGTGATGATGAATGTGTAATTTTGGAAGAGATTTTTCACTAAAATGGTCACTCATTTTTTTAATGTAAATGTCTACACAAATATTGTTGGCTTTACAAAGCCTTAGAAACGTACACACCACAAAGCTATAAAAATAAAAAACCTTTTTTATTTAATTATTTTTTTTCTTGCTTTTCACTTGCTGCACTGTTGCTGCACACACTTGCTGTAATCGGCTGCACAATGTGCCTTTTATAGGCTTTTGCACCTAATGTGAAATACCTAATATGCCCTCATTCTATACCATTAACTACATGTAATCCATCAGTTTCAAACGTTTGGAAATCCACCAGCCACAACACGTGCAAAATGTGGAAATTCCAATAACCATAACGTGTGGCTGTTTCAAATGCCATGAAAACTTGTAGCATCTGAACCGTCCATTTGGTTTGGACATTTCAACACTCCCCTTCAAACCAAAACAGGCTTCATTCCAAGCATCGATCTTAGTCGTCTGAAAGTATCAATCGGTAATGCCTTGGTGAATATGTCCGCGACCTGTTCAGTGGTGTGACAGTACTCCAATTTTACCATTTTCTACTTTACTTGATCTCTTAAGAAGTAATACCTAGTATCAATGTGCTTGCTCCTTCCATGCTGCACCGAATTTTTGGCAAGTTCAATTGCCGACTTGTTATCCACATATATAATGGTGGATTCCCCCTGTGGATGTTCTAGCTTTTTTAGCATGTTCTTCAACCATATTGCGTCACAGAATGTGGACGATGCTGCCACGTACTCTGCTTCGCATATGGACAAAGCAACAACACTTTGTTTTTTTGAGTTCCATGTGAAAGCAGTCGATCCAAGATAGAATACATATCCCGTGGTGCTTTGCCTTTCATCTTGGTCACCTCCCCAATCACTGTCTGAGTATCTATACAGTATTGCTTCATCTTCGTATGGATAGAAAAGACCAAATTCCATTGTTCCTTTGACGTACCTGAGGATTCTTTTTGCAGCTAGCCAGTGTGATTCTTTTGGCGCTTCCATGTACCTACTTAGAAGTCCAACACTGTAGATGATATCCAGCCTTGTGATTGTGAGATACCTTAGGCTTCCAATCAAACTCTTGAATAGAGTCGAGTCCATGCTCCTTCTTTTGTCAGCTTTAGGCCCGTTGCTACAGGCGTGTTCACGGCATTACAGTCTGCCATCTTGAACTTTATAAGCAACTCCTTGGCATACTTTTTCTGTGATATATAAATGCCGCCGGCTTGTTGTTTTACTTCGATGCCCAAGAAGAAAGACATCAATCCACCATCAGTCATCTCGAATTCATTGAACATAGCATGCTTGCATTCTTCAAACATCGCCTGACTGTTTCCTGTGAACAGCAGATCATCAACATATAGGCATACTATGAGGATGTCTCCATGATCATTTTTCTTGATGTAGACTACATGCTCATATGGACATTGGGTGAAGCCGTTCTCTTGAAGATAGTTGTCGATGCGTGCATTCTAGGCACGAGGAGCCTGCTTCAACCCATAAAGGGCTTTCTTCAGTCGATATACTTGGTGTTCCTCCCCTTGAATAACAAAACCTTCAGGTTGGTCAACATAGACTTCTTCTTCCAAAATTCCATTCAGGAATGCAGATTTCACATCTAGTTGGTAGATCATCCAACTATGATGGGCTGCAAGGGAGATAATCATCCTTACAGTGTCAAGGCGAGCAACAGGAGCAAAGACTTCTTCATAATCCACCCTATATTTCTGTTTGTAACCCTTTGCTACGAGCCTTGCCTTGTAGCGATCTATTTCACCATCAGCATTTCGCTTGATCTTGTACACCCATTTGACACCAATAGTTCTTTGGCCCTGAGGAAGTAAAGTTAGATCTCATGTATTGTTCTTCTCAATGGCCTGGATCTCCTCTTCCATAGCCATCCTCCAGCATTCTTCTTTTACGGCCTCCTCAAATGTAAGAGGCTCGTGGTCCGCATACAAGCAAAACAAATTTACTTCCTCAGTTTCGGCGTAGATATCATTTAGGCTTCTCATTTTGATAGGAGTCAAGGATGAAGGAGAACTGGATGATGACGTGCTGGCTGAATTTTGATTTGATGGAATACTTCTAGAGGAGATGGAACGTATTACTGGACTTCTACTTGCACACGTTTCGGCAGAAGAGGGTGTTGCAGGTGTCTGCTCCTGGTTCTCATGCTTCTCTTCTTCATGTTCTTCAACTGTGACTTGATTTTCTTTGGCTGAATCTTCCTCGTTCCATTTCCAGGCATCTTCCTTGCAGAATACTACATCTCTAGTTACCACCACTTTATTGGTTAGTGGGTCGTAGAGCTTGTACGCCTTCGATACTTCACTGTAGCCGATGAAGATACACTTCTCACCACGATCATCAAGCTTTTTCCTTCTCACTTCTGGAACTTGAGCATAGGCGACACACCCAAAGATCCTTAGGTGCGCCACACTCGGTTTGTAGCCACTCCATGCCTCCTGTGGTGTCATGTTTCTTACGCTCTTGGTTGGACACCGATTGAGCAAGTAGGCAGTACATGCAACTGTTTTTGCCCAGAAGCTCTTTGACAGGCCTTTCTCTTTGAGCATGGTTCTTGTCATGTTGAGGATGGTGTGGTTCTTTCGTTCCGCAATGCCATTCTGTTGTGGCGTGTAGGCTATAGTGTATTGTTGCTTGATGCCTTGTTCCCTGCAATACTCTCGTAAGGCGTTTAAGGTGTACTCTCCACCTATGTCAGATCTAAGGGTTTTGATTTTAAGACCACTTTCTTTTTCAACAAGGGCCTTAAAATTTTAAAAAATAGTAAAACAGTAGACTTTTCTTTGATTACATACACCCATAATTTTCTACTGAAATCGTCAATGAAGGTAATAAAGTATTTATTACCTCCAAGAGAGATTGACTCCAATGGTCCACAGATGTCAATGTGAACTAACTGCAATGGTTCTCTTGCTCTTCAGGATACTCCACTCGGAAAAGAATTCCTTTGTTGCTTGCCAAGTGTGCACGCCTCACACACATGTTCTGGAGCTTCAATAGCCAGCAAGCCATGCACCATACTTGATGAGGATAAGAGTTTAAGGCCATTGAAATGGAGATGCCCAAAGCAAAGATGTCATCTCCATGAATCATTCTTCACGAGTCCATAGAGACACTTCTCAGCCTTTGTGTTAATATGGAGCGGAAACATGCGATTCTTTGCCATATGGACTTGAGCCACAAGTCTCCCGTGTGCATCTCTTATAGAGAGAGAATTGTTTTTCATATGTATGACATACCCCTTCTCAAGGAGTTGGCCGATACTGAGGATATTACTTTTCATGTTTGGTACGTAATACACATTGGAGATAAAATTCGTCACACCATTCTTCTGATAGATTTTAACTTTTCCTTTACCTTTCACAGGAACTTTTGATGAGTCTCCTAAACTCACATTGCCACGATCATTTTTCGTCAGTTCCACGAACAATTCCTTCTTTCCACACGTGGTTACTCGCACCAGAGTCGAGATACCACACGTCATGTTGATCACATGCTTCTTCTTGTGCAAGAAGAAGTGTGGAGTCTTCTTTTTCATGATTTGATGCTTCTTCATAATTAGAATGCTCATCTTGATCTACTGGTTTGCTCCAGCAGTCTAAATCATAATGACCGAACTTGTTGCAATTGTAACATTGAATATTTTTTGTATTTCCACGTCCACGCATGGATCGACCTCTACCATTTCCTCTTCCACAAAAATTGGTAATCTTTTGGTGATTTTGTGATTGGTTTGGATAATATCCACGCCCACTGGCTCTTGCACGATTGCTAGTGCCACGGCCCCCTCGTTGTGTAGGATCATTCTTTAGAGTCAACTTAGACTCTAAGGCATGTTCAAGCACTGAACCCACGTTCTTTTGCATTCGTTACTCATGTACTTGCAAAGAGCCCATCAATTCTTCAATAGACAGATTTTCCAAGTCCTTTGATTCTTCTATGGCAACAACCACATGCTCAAATTTGGTAGTGAGGGATCGAAGTACTTTTTCAACAACCTGTACATTTTCGATCTTTTCACAATTTCTTTTCAAGTTGTTAACAATAACAAGTAACCTTGAAAAAAAAAAAATAGAAATGGTCTCACCTTCCTTCATGTGTGAGGTCTCGAATTCGGCTCTAAAAGTTTGGAGACGAACCTTCTTCACACGATCAACTCCTTTAAAGATTGTGCTAAGAATCTCCCATGCTTGCTTGCATGTTGTCGCTTCAGCGATTCGTTCAAAGGTGGACTCATCCAACCCTTGATAGACAAGAAATAAAGCCATCTTGTCCTTCTTTCTTTGATCTTTGAGGAACGCCCTTTGATCGGCGGTGTAGAGAGCTTCTTCTTCCGTTGTGGGTTCTACGTACCCATCACTGACGATATCCCATAGATCTTGGGATCCGAACAAAGCTTTCATCTGGATGAACCAGTTTTCATAGTTATCCTTAGATAACTTTGGAATCTGTAGCTGGATGGACGCCATCACTTTTTCACACTAGGGATCAACAACGCCTTTTTCTTGGCGTAGCAGTGGCAACACCTTGATCACACGATCTGAACCTTCAAATGATACCTGGTCCCATAGGATCGTCTCGCTCTGATACCAGTTTGTTGGCTTTACAAAGCCTTAGAAACGTACACACCACAAAGCTATAAAAATAAAAACCTTTTTTATTTAATTATTTTTTTCTTGCTTTTCACTTGCTGCACTGTTGCTGCACACACTTGCTGTAATCGGCTGCACAATGTGCCTTTTATAGGCTTTTGCACCTAATGTGAAATACCTAATATGCCCTCATTCTATACCATTAACTACATTTAATCCATCAGTTTCAAACGTTTGGAAATCCACCAGCCACAACACGTGCAAAATGTGGAAATTCCAATAACCTGTGGCTGTTTGAAATGCCATGAAAACTTGTAGTATCTGAACCGTCCATTTGGTTTGGACGTTTCAACAAATATATGATGTAGGATTAAAGGATAGATATGACATGCCTAAAGAACCAAATGAGGATCCCCTTAATGAGATGCCTTATATAAGTGTGGCGAACCTTGTGGAGCTTAACCAATAGATAGATTATACTTATCTTGTAGTACAACTTGATATTTAGGTGAATTATTTAGTTTAATTTGTAATAAGTTTCCAACTAAGTAGACAAGTTTAGTTGATTCATGTGATATTTGAAACTCTATATTATAAAGTTTAATTTATTTCTCTTGAAATAAATCTTGAAACTCTATCTTACAAAGTTTAATTTATTTTGCTCTTGGAATGAATATTGTACATTCCTTGTTTTATGACTGATAGAGCCCTTGCAGCTGGGATCAGAGCTGCTTTCGTCTGAGCAGGCTTGTTGAAGGCAAGGCCCCATGACAACAACCTCTCGATGGAAAATTCGACTAAAGGGTGACAGCGGTGGCTACTGGCCAGCCGAAGACGAAGCAGGAGACGCTGCTATCGACCATGATTCGGGGGCAGATGGGCTGCACTCGTCAACGGCGAGGGAGAGGGGCTGCCTTCGGTTGCAATGGCGGGGCGGCTCTGCTCGGTGGCGGCGGCAGGGCAGCTGCCTTTGGTTGCAGCGGCAGGTGGCTGCACTTGGTGGTGATGGCGCAGGGTGTTGGTGCGGTTCCCACTTGAATATTCTATTACTTTATTCTGTATATTCAATTTCATTTAATGACCAAACTCTCACGAAAATCCGCAATGGTCTACTTCTTATACTTTTCATCTCTTATATATACTTGTTTAGTTTTTGAACTATGGGCTGGACTGTGGCTACAACTTATGTGCTGTGAATGACTTCATGTACATGAGATCCACACCGTCCATCATGTGTGCCACCTAATGTTTGGCTTTGTTGTCAAAATCAGACCGTTTCAAAACACGGGTGGACCTCACCATGGGAAACCGTGCAAGGTATGTCTAAAACTTCTGATTAACGTGGGGTGGCCCACCTAAGTTTCAGAACGTCATGATTTGTTTTTTTGGATGTCCCGACATCCTGGTGGTTCACATCAGATGAACGTATTGGATGACATATGTAAACTATTCTGGTACTCACATTGAACTAATGATGACTATCCCATCACAGCCCTTCCCCACTGTGGCCTACCTGAGTTTCTGACCAGCCTGATTTTTGGGTTATAAGGTGAGCATGAGGCAACCCACCTGATGAACAGGGTAGATCTCATGTACGTCATCCTCCACGTGCTGCTCGGTTAGTAGTAGGCATGCACTTCATGCATGGTGCTCTTTTTGTAATTTCTTTCCTGTGTGCATGCAGCCACCTAATCAACGAATGGATGAGGAAAACTCACCTTCTAAAATAGGGCTAGCCCATCTAATTTTTTTTCTGGCTAGGGTCATGGGCCTTTTAATAATGGGCAGATTGGGGCTAGCCTAGCACGGCCCATTGCCATCCCTATTTGGGCCAAAAAGGTAGATGCCCAGACCCATCCTGATTAGTAATCAGGCCTTTGATTTTCAAGCCCAAGCCTGCCCATTTAATCCTATAAATTGGCCATTCCTCAGGCTCAGGTCAGGCCTAACAGAAAAAATTGCAAAATCTAGGGGCAGGGCCAACCTATTTTTTAAATTGGACTTCAAATTAGGCCCATACGAGCCCATTAGAGGCCTGGACCGACTGGTAGAGGTCTGCGCCCAAAGCCCAACAGGCCAACCTGACCTGTTGCCACCCCTAATAAAAATATTGCATGATAGGCCTTAGGCATCCTATTTCCATATAAGCAATACCATAATCATACATATAGCTGGTTATCAAAAGTCAAACATATTTTCTTTGTGCAAGTGGGGTCCACCTTTCTGTTATCCACACCATCCACCACGTCGGGATTTGTTACGGATGGGCCATGCTGCAAAAATCTCCCCATTGGAGAGTGCAATCGTTTGATGCGTGCGTTGTGAATAGAAAGTGGAAAAAGGTGCAACCAAGTGTTCGCATTGGGTGAGAAGATGTCCACTCAGCACAAGGCTAACCCATCCATGAACTGGGGCTGAAAGTCAGGCAGGTTCAACCCCACCGACCTGTGACCGACTCAACATTGGGTTGGGCTCTAGTAGAATGTATCAGGTTTGGTCTTGGACTTGGGCTATACAAACACCAACTCAATAAAACTTGAATCAGGCTTGAGTTAAAAGTCTCGGATTGCCGACCAAATACGAACCCGATCGATATATAAGTTACTTATAAATTATAATTGAGTGTAGATCATCTATGTTGAAGGCACATGAAATTTCAATGCCGTCGGGTCTCATTGGTCCACGCCATTTCCAACGACTCAAGCTAACAAGATACACCAGATTTTTCTCTCCCAAATAAATTGCATGCTACATAGCATGACTTTTAAAGGAATAGTTGTCCTATATTTTAGCTTACTTGTTTAGAAAATTGAAGTTCTTTACTATAAATAACTACATATATAAGTAATAAAATCATAGGTATATAAAATAAGATTTGTATTAAAATATAATAGACTAATGTAATAATGAAAATGCTAACATTTTTAGATGATTTTACATGTAAATTATTATTTAGTAGTTTAATAGTTGTTGAGTTTGGATGGCTGAAGATAGTCTATCAAAAAATGTTATGTCTGAGGGGGAGTAGCAACCCATGTTGATCGTCATCATTTTCTTCATATATGTTTCAAGTTGACAATAATTGATATCCGTGCTCCAGCTTGAGGGGGAGTATTAGAGTATGGGATACTTATGTGCATGTGTGCATGTATATTCAACTTTTTAGATGAATTCATATATATATATATATATATATATATATATATATAAAGATCTGTATAGATTTTTTTTTACAGATCTCTCACATCTTTTATATATTTCTATCATTCTCAATGAAATAAATAAATATTAGTTTTCTTCATGTACTATTTAGTACTTAACAAGTTTGACTCATACCATGTTACTAGACCTATTTGGGGGCCGTCATTTGGGATCCAAATCAAGGTTGATATTGAAATTGCGTGGATTATGTACAATAGTATGTACAGAAGCTTAGCGGGGGTTAGAATTATGGCTAAGTCTTAAGAGGTGAATAGGACCACTCAAAATTCTTTGCATAATTAGCTAATTTACCAATTCAATTCAATAATACAAATAACACTTTAGGCTTCCAAGCCAAAGTGGGTCTAATCACATATAAATAAGATAGTAATATTGTGTTATATATAAATTAAGTGTTTAACATACAATCCAATTCAAGCATTTATATAATTCAACTACTCAAACACATAAACATGAATAGATTGTAAATATCATCAATTGCAAACACAAGAATATATAGTAGTTTCGCTACTTGCTTACTCCACTCCTAACGGACACAATCTCCTCGAGTGTACCGGAAATTCACCATTAGAGGTTATCTAACCTTCACAACGGCTACTTCTACGTAAACCACTAACGTACACATACACTCTTATGTCAGAACACGTTTCCACTTATGTCAGTGACTCACACAAGAGACTCTAGTTAGTTTTTTATTGGCTAACCAACAACCACTAGCGATCTTGATCCAAGGCCCTACGTATACTCTCATTAAATACTCCCTATGGAGACTAACATGTACACATCTGTGTCTGGTGAATGCGATCTTAATCCAAGGTCCTACGTATACTCCCACTAGAGGCTCCATATGGAGAATAACATGTACACACCTGTGCATGTTAGGTGAATGCAGTCTTAATCCAACTCCCTAACCTGTGTCTGGTGAATTCGACCATACACAAGAATATATTCGAATTTGGGTCACAAACTCTACACCCAATCCTACACAAAGAGTGTGAATGGACTCTAGAATTACTAACATTACTTGTCGAATTGAGTCCCTTTTGTAGTGCCTTCTTGAGATGCTTGATATATGTTCCCCCGTGCTTCAATTAACTTCTTAATTGCTCCCATGATCGTTGATGAAGATACTTCAGCTCTTATAATCAACCACCTTACATATGATTCTCCGATGAGGTGAAGGTAGTGGAATCTCTTACAACTAATTGATAATTGATTTTCAAAGGAGATTCACTTAAATGGGTCTTCCAGATGATATAGACAATGATATACTTATATACTTAATGCCTAATCTTTAGAAAATGATGGAGATCAAGTGTATATTCACAATGGAAGTTGAAATCCTCGTTAGAGTAGTAATCTCAAGGAAGATGACTTGAATCACATAGGTTTAAAGGCTTAAGATGAGATATATGAGTGGAGAATCAACTAAACTCTAATTGAGAAAATTCAGAAATAATCAGTTTGGTTGTTGGATTGTTTCTTCAATGGAATCAAACTGATCTTCAATTCTATCGAGTCCCATAAATGGACTCTTGATAGGATCGAGATCCACTCGACAACTGTTGTTTTTGGGCTGTTTAATTTACAACAGCTTTGTACCTCTTTAACATATCTTATCATGTTCCAATTGAGCTCCTAAGGCTGGGAAATGATCAAACAAGTGTCTACCTATCTGAGAATCGATCATCTAGAGGCTAAGTTGTTTTTGGTCTAAGGTTAGGATCACCAAGGCACCTCTTGATTTACATGTTCTTCACTTATCGATGCTTTATGTCCTCTTGCATGCGTATTCAGTATTTAGCTTCTAAGGGCTCAACCGACTCACTGACACACGGACCCACGTGATTGATAAATAGGTGCACAAATAAGTGCACTAAGACATACCAATCAAACTAAGATTCGACTAATTTATAATCTTAAAAAGAATATAAATGTTGATATCCTTGCTCTAACTTGAGAGGGAATATTGGAGTATGGGATACTTATGTGCGTTTGTATATCTATAGCTATACATACTACTATAGATGGCTTTTTAGATGAATTCATGTATATCTATTGAGATCTTTATAGATTTTTACAGATCTCTCACCTCTTCTATATATTTTCGTATTCTCAATGAAATAAACAAATTTTAGTTTTTATAATATACTCTCTAATGCTTAATAGATTTAACTCGAACCAAGTTAGTAGACCTATCTAGGGCTCGTTGCGTGGGATCCAAATTAGGGTTAATACCAATCAAACTAAGATTCAACTGGTTTATAGCCTTAGAAAGAATAGGGCTATCAATGGGTCAGACCAATGGGCCTAGTCCTAGTCAGTCCTAGGTTTGGACCCACATTTTGAGACCATTAGGTTGGATCCATGCCCAAGCCATAAGATTTGATTAATAGGCGGACCCAGGCTCTGCCTAATCCAACCCAGATCCAAGCAATATCCTATTTTTAAGCAAACAAAAATGAGCTGAATTGCTCCAGCCAAACATCACAAGGATGATATCCAATGGCTTTATATATGCCCATAAAATCCGCTCATATGGTACATTGTTCGATTTTGCCACATCAATTGCTTTTGTCGAAGCAATTCCTTAGAAAGGCCATCTCTTGAGTAGGCAATTTCCCAAAATCCACGACCACCAACGATACCCGTTAAGGGACGACCAATCACTTTGTTTGGACCATCCAATCAATCTAAATAGCCAAAACCCAATTCAAGAGGTGGTTCTGATGGACAGACCAGATCAATTAGCATATTCACCAATGAGTTTCCTGCCCACTTTTGTATAATTAATTAATTGCAATTCAATTGAATTGAGTATCCAAACGCTCCATGAAATTATCATCAATCAAGCTTCCTTATTGTAGCTCTACAAATGGAGCTAAATAAGCTTCTTACAAAGCAATTGCTTGATATTGGAACTCATTTCAATCTCAAGAGAAGCCAAATTAATGTGATTAACTTACCATCACGGAGAAATGTCGCGACCATCCAATTTCTACCAGAGGCCACAAGCTCCAAAGAGAAATAAGACCCACAAATCGCAATATTAACAAAGAGTGTGGATCCTCTGCCTCCCGGAGGCAGGAACTCCCTGCCTCCAGCGTTTTTATTGGTCAACGTAATTGCAAGTGCCACCTCATCAATATTTTAAATATAATAGAAAAAGTAAATTAAAGAAAAACTATAACGGAGACGTTAAACGGAAGCGGTTTGCGCGTACAGTACGTCAGTACCATAAGCGTAATGAGTAGAGTCTGTGAAGCCCACCGTTATTCTCATTCGTGCAATGTATCAACTCCATCCATTTCTTTTATCATCTAATTTTAGTGTTTTACAATAAAAATTAATCATATTCCAGGATCAAGTGGACCACACCACCTGAAACATTGTGAATTGAATTCTACCATTGAAAAGTTTTTGGGGCCATGGAAGTTTTATATCAAGATGATATTTGTTTTTGCCATTCATCCATGTCTTTATGATCTTATGTACAGTTTGGATGAAAAATAAAAATCATTGGGGGCTTAGAAACACTTCAATGGTGAAAATCAATATTTCCACTGTTTCCTTCGGTATGGTCCACTTGAGCTTTTGATATACTTCAGTTTTGGGCTCAACTCCTAAAATGATCTGAAAATACGGATGGACGGTGTGGATAAACCACATGAATTCACAATGGGCTCAATAGAGTTTACACATTACGATAAGACTCGGTACGCAATCCGATTTCACATTTTAGACGCGGATTTCCTGCCAAAGCCTTTTGCAATACGATGCTACACAAGGATTACAGATGGGCCCACTGTGACGTTTGTGATAAATCCAACCCGTTCATCCATTTTTAGAAATCATTTTAGGACATCATACCAAAACTAATGAATATACAAAACTCAAATGGGCCACACGAGAGGAAACAGTGGTGATTTAGTGTCCACCATTGAAATATTTATATGGCCACAAAAGTTTCGGTCTAATATTTTAGCGTTTTCACTTCATCCTAGTAAAAATGACCTTATATACAATTTGGATGGCATATAAACATCAAGAGGCACAGGAAGGTTTCAACGGTAGGAATTTCTTTCTCCACTGTTTCATCTTGTATGGCCCAGTTGAGTTTTTTATCATCCTAATTTTTTGTTACATGTTTTAAAATGAGCTCTAAAAATAGATGAATGGATTGGAATACTTATAAACACACAGTAGACCCGCCATACATCCAGTGCTGGAACTTCATGTAAAATGCTTTCCCCAGTGAATCCGCATCCACGGTTTTCATTGGAAACGTATTGACTACTCCCCTGCCACTTGGTGCTATGTGGGCCCACCATGAGGTATAACCCAATCTCAAGTGGATCACATTGCCTGAAACAGTGTTGAATGAACGTTAACCATTAAAAACTTTTTGAGGACCATAAAAGTTTTAGATCATGCCGATCTTTGATTTTTCCCTTCACTTGGGTCTTTGTGACCAAACCAACATATTGGATGTCAAATAAACAGTACGGTGGGCCTTATGAGGACTTTAATGATGGATATCCAATCACCATTGCTTTCCTATGGTATGGTCCATATGAGATTTATATTCCTCTCATTTTTGGGATCAACTCTTAAAATTATATGTGAAAATAGATTAACAGAATGGATGAAACACATACATCCTGGTGGGGAAGTGATGTCACCCATTTATATGGGTCTCACAATGATGTATGTTTTGTATCCACACCGTCCATCCATTTGGAGAGATCATTTAAGGCATGAGCCAAAGAATGAATCAAATCCAAAACTCGAGTGAACCCCACCATAGAAAACAGTGGAGAGAGTCACGCCCACCATTTATTATGACTGAATCCAATCCAAACCCCGTCACTTTGAACCGCAACCCCGTCACTTTGTCTACTGAATCCCGTTACTTTGTACTGCAACCTCGTCACTTTGTCTAGTGAACCCCGTCACTTTGTCTAGTAACTATACTTAACCTCATCACTTTGTCCAATAACCCTACTTAACCCCATCACTTTGTCTAGTAAAACCCCATCATAAAGTGACCGAGTACTTCACAAAGTGACGAGGTAAAGTGGACAAAGTGACGAGGTTGCAAAGTATTACAAAATGACGACGAAAATGTGAAAGTGATGATGACAAAGTGACGTGAATGATATGCGAATGTGATGGCACAGATAAAGTAAGCGATGTTGCGTCTGAAATGACGAGGTTCACTAAACAAAGTGGCGCGGTATAAAGTGACGGAGGTCAGTAGACAAAGTGACGAGGTTGCAGTATAAAATGACAGGGTTCACTAGACAAAGTGACGAGATTGCAGCACAAAGTGACGAGGTTGTAGCATAAAGTGACGGGGCACAGTAGACAAAGTGACAATGTTGTAGTACAAAGTGATGGAGTTTAGTAGATAAAGTGACAGGGTTACAGTACAAAGTGACGGGGTTCAGTAGACAAAGTGACGAGGTTGCAGTACAAAGTGACTAGGTTCACTAGACAAAGTGACGGGATTACAGTACAAAGTGACGGGGTTCACTAGACAAAGTGATGAGGTTGTAGTATAAAGTGATGGGGTTCAGTAGACAAAGTGATGGGGTTGCAGTACACAGTGATGGGGTATAGTAGATAAAGTGACGAGGTTGTAGTACAAAGTGACGGGGGTTGATGAAGACAAAGTAGCGATGTTGCGGTCTGAAAGTAGCGGGGTTCACTGACAAAGTAACGAGATTGCGGCCTGGTGACGGGGTTCGATGACAAAGTAGCGATGTTGCGATGCAAAGTGAGGGGGTTCAGTAGATAAAGTTTCGGGGTTGCAATACAAAGTGTCGAGGTTCACTAGACAGTGACGAGGTTGCAGTACAAAGTGACGGGGTTCACTAGACAAAGTGACGGGGTTCGATGACAAAGTGAGCGGGGTTGCGGTCTGAAAGTGACGGGTACGATGAAAGTGCGAGGTTGCGGTCTGAAGTAACGACGGGTTCGATGAGACAAAGTGACGAGGTTGCGGTCTGAAAGTGATGGGGTCATTTAGGCAAAGTGAGGAGATTGCACACAAAATAACGAGTACGATGACAAAGTGCGAGGTTGTAGCGTAAAGTGACGGGGTCCAATAGACAAAGTGATGATGTTGTAGTATAAAGTGACGGAGTTCGATGAAAAAGTGCGGGGTTGCGGTCTGAAAGTGACGGGGTTCGGCTACAAGTAGCGAGGTTGCGGTCTGAAAGTGCGGGATTGATAGGCAAAGTGCGGGGTTGCGGTTAGTGACGGGGTTCGGTAGACAAAGTGACGAGGTTTGGATTGGATTGAGTTGTAATAAATGGTGGGTGTCTCTCTCCCTATTGTTTCATGGTGGGGTCGCTCGAGTTTTGGATTTGATTCATTCTTTGGCTCATGCCCTAAAATGATATCTCCAAATGGATGGACGGTGTGGATACAAAACATACATCATAGTGTGACCCATATAAATGGGTGACATCACTTCCCCACCATGATGTATGTGTTTCATCCATTCCATTAATCTATTTTTACATATAATTTTAGGAGTTGATCCCAAAAATGAGAGGAATATAAATCTCATATGGACCATACCACAGGAAAACAATGGTGATTGGATATCCATCATTAAAGTCCTTATAAGGCCCACCGTACTATTTATTTGACATCCAATATGTTGGTTTGGTCATAAAGACCCAAGTGAAGGGAAAAATCAAAGACTAGCTTGATCCAAAACTTTTATGGTCCTCAAAAAGTTTTTAATGGTTAACGTTCATTCAACACTATTTCATGCAATGTGATCCACTTGAGATTGGGTTATACCTCATTTTTGGTCTCAGACCATAAAATGATCTAGAAAAATAAATGGACGGCATGGATGAAACACATATATCATGGTGGGCCCACATAGCACCAAGTGGCAGGGGAGTAGCCAATATGTTTCCAATGGAAATCGTGGATGCGGATTCACTGGGAAAAGCATTTTGCATGAAGTTCCAGCGCTAGATGTATGGTGGGGTCCACCGTGATGTTTATAAGAATTTCAATCCATTCATCCATTTTTAGAGCTCATTTTAAGACATGTAACAAAAAATTAGGATGATAAAAAACTCAATTGGGCCATACAAGATGAAATAATGGAGAAAGAAATTCCTACCGTTGAAACCTTCCTGTGCCTCTTGATGTTTATATGCCATCCAAATTGTATATAAGGTCATTTTTACCAGGATGAAGTGAAAACGCTACAATATTAGACTGAAACTTTTGTGGCCATATAAATATTTCAACGGTGGACACTAAATCACCACTGTTTCCTCTCGTACGGCCCATTTGAGTTTTGAATAATCATTAGTTTTGGTATGATGTCCTAAAATGATTTCTAAAAATGGATGAACGGGTTGGATTTATCACAAACGTCGCAGTGGGCCCATCTATAATCCTTGCATAGCATCTTATTGCAAAAGGCTTTGGCAGGAAATTTGCGTCTAAAATGTGAAATCGGATTGCGTACCGAGTCTTATCGTAATGAGTAAACTCTATTAAGCCCATTGTGAATTCATGTGGTTTATCCATGCAGTCCATCCGTATTTTCAGATCATTTTAGGAGTTGAGCCCAAAACTAAACTATATTAAAAGCTCAAGTATACCGTACCAAAGGAAACAGTGGAAATATTGATTTTCACCGTTGAAGTGTTTCTAAGCCCCCAATGATTTTTATTTTTCATCCAAACTGTACATAAGATCACAAAGACATGGATGAATGGAAAAAACAAATATCATCTTGATATAAAACTTCCATGGGCCCCAAAAACTTTTCAATGATAGAATTCAATTCACACTGTTTCAGGTGGTGTGGTCCTCTTGATCCTTGGATATGATTAATTTTTGTTGTAAAACACTAAAATTACATGATAAAAGAAATGGATGGAGTTGATACATTGCACGAATGAGAATAACGGTGGGCTCCACAGACTTTACTCATTACACTTACCGTACTGAGGTACTCAGCGCGCAAACCGCTTCCGTTTAACGTCTCGGTTATAGTTTTTATTAAATTTACTTTTTCTATTATATTTAAAAAGTTCATGAGGTGGCACTTACAGTGCCGTTGACCAATGGAAACGCTGGAGGCAGGGCCTCCGGGAGGCAGAGGATCCGCACTCTATTAACAAAACATAAACGATATTTCGCCGGAGCTTTACTGTTGGTTACTAACAAAACATCACCAACCTTATATCCAATCTCATCCGTTTGAGACTGGAAAAAAAAGGTAAAAAGAAAGTAAAAAATGGGAGAGAAAAAAAAAAACAAACAAACAAACAAACAAAAACAAACAAAAAACCAAAATAAATAAATAAATAAATAAAATCCTCAAAACGCCAAAAACACCAAAATTACAAACAATGGGAACTTAGACGGATAGGGATCTCAAGACCATGCCCTGCATCTTAGTTGCCAGGAGGCTTGTAGGCAATGAAACTGTTGCACTGCATTTGGCGCTTGTTGTCAAAGCCTATAACCCTAACGAAGGCCTGGGGGTAGCCCTTCGTGCACTCTTCCACCTCATTCAACACCTGGCTAGCATCGGTGCATCCGTACATGGGTAGCTTCCACATGGTCCAGTAGCGCCCGTCATAATACCCTGGGGATCGGTTGTTCTCACGGAACACAAATCCATTCTACATATATATATATATATATATATATATATATATACATATCATTACTGGTTAACAAAACCGAAAAATATATAATAACACCAGAAGCAGAAGCAGAAGCAAAAACAACATTACGACATACACTATCGAACTCTACGCAAGGAATCCATCCCTGTACGATGAGGTAATCTATTTGCTTAGCCAGAGCCTCGGGTCCGAGTGTAGGTAAGTAAGAGAGAGTCTCGAACTTCTTGAGCCCAACTGGTGGCCAGACCTTCATCAACCATCAGATTCAAAGTGTTAGTAAATTATCTTCCATAATTCACTTAAACACATCTTTAAAAAATGCATTCTTATTATATATGATCTTCTTACCAACATGCATTGAACACGGCCTCCATTGCTGGGGAGGCTTAGGTCATTGCTGAGCTTGCGTGTGACCGGAAATGCAGCGGCCGACTTGAGACCAGTGAATGGTGCTACCATGCTAGCTTGAGCTGGGGCGGCTCTGTTAATGGCTGTTGAGGCAGCCGAGGAAACCATCATGGAAGAAGCCATTTCTCTTCCCCGTCTTCTTCTTCTTCTTCTACTGCTAAATGCACTACTTCAGTATCTGGGTAAAGCTCTCTCTTCTGCCACTTTCTATATATAAACTCAACCATTGGTCTTGTTGAAGGTTATTGTTCATCCAACGGTCTACCTTCAAAGTAGTAGATCTATAGCGCTTTAGGATCGTTGGATTTTCTTGGTGTTGAGGTTACATCACGATGTCCACATACGAACTGGTAAACAGGATTGCATCCTTATCGTTTGGCACTATTCTTGATATGCCCCGTGCCGAGATTTGGTTCACCTTATCCCATTGTTTGAATGTGTGATGGAGGTGAGTCCTTTTGTCAAGCCTTTTTTAGCCGTTCATTAGCTCATGTAACGATATTTTGCACAGCTACGTTGGTTGTGACATGGGTAGATGGGGGTGTTCAAGTTGGAGGGGAGTTACCAAGTTGTCCTTGCAGCCGTCCGTTATTGATCCCATTTGCAGCCGCCCATCTACACGCGTGGAGCTTGGCACGGGACGACTCGACTCTCCTGAACTCGTCCTACTCGTTTAGACCCGACTCGATCTGAGTCGAATGGGTGAGCCAGCAACCACCCACCACCCTCCTCCCCTCTCTCTCCCCTCCGCTCCCTCCCCCCCTCATCTCTCGATCCAATTCAGTGCCAATTCGACCCGACTCGGTACTTTTGATAGGGATGCTGGACTCGGTACCAAGTCGGGTTGAGTTTGGTTCAGGCCTATTTCAAAACTGGTTGAGTCGGGTCAGCCCTAACTCGGTCGGACTAGACTCTATGCCCAGCTCTATACAAGCGCAGACAAGATCACACACACGTGCATAATCTGGGACGTTCATCCGGTGTGATCCTTGGTGGATTTGATAAAAGAAAATTTAAGGCCATCCATTCATCATATGGGTCATAATAAACGTTGAATGTGTACCGTTATTTCTACTTTTTTCTAACCGTCCATTGGTTCGTTTAGGAATTGCCCACCTGACTATTTAATCTTAGCAGATGCATGTTGCTGATGTTACACGAATTCCAGGTCGGCACGTGTTGGTGTAGACATACCCCAACTATCGAATGGGCCTAGATTGAATACTCTGATCATGATCAAGGGCTTGGATTTAATTTGTAGTTTGATAAGTCTCGAGCGACTCCCAATTGCGGGTTCACGATTTGGATGGCGTAGATGTTCATGAGGAGCTGCGAAAGGGGGTTTTGAAATCTGGGCCTTAATCAAGTCCCACACCGGTTTAGTTGGAAGATTGAAACTTCAACCACCCTGCATTGAAGGAATTTTGGTGTGTTTGATTGAGGAGTGTTTGATCGCCTTTAGCTAAATATAGTTAAATTTTAACACTCCGTGACTTGTTTTGAGTGATTTTGCATGATTATTTTTTAAAAAAAATCAAGGGATAATTGATTATGTGGGATTTATATTTTTCAAAAGATTATTATTTTGAATGAATAGTGGGTTTATTTAGATCTGATGTGATGAAAGTGTTTGTTGTTGGTTGTTCCTTGGACTCTACTATCTCTGCTTTCTTTTGTAAATGGCTATGTTGAACATTTCTCCTCTTTTTTTTAAAGTAGTTGTGTTTTACACAATCACTTTTTTTAAAGTGTGCGTATAACATCCTACTTAAGAGAAAAAAAAAATTTCAATTTTTTTTCATATATTATTGTAAGATGGTATTGGAACATTTTCTCCTCTCTATTTTTATAGGGTTTCTAGACGTTCACAGCAGCACCTTGCAACAACTCTGGACTGTCATGCAGTTGTGAGCGGCCTTTGCGCCATTCTCCTGTGAGATTTATAGCCCTTTTTATAAAACTCAAAATAAATTGCTTGATGTTCAAAAACGAGTTTACAACCTCTTAAATAAAGAAATGAACCCTAGGAATAAGTTTTGGAATCAAACTACAACTAAAACTCCCATAAATCCTGACTTAACTTATTATTTATAGATGGTCATGATTTCCACTAGACCTCATGATTTTCAGCCAAAAATAGTAAGTGTCCTATTTGGCTCAACTATGTTATTCTCCTAATTTTTCTAAGCACTTTTCATGACGGACACAACTCCTAAAGCCTAACGGATGAAGAGTTACGATCAAAATAAAACTTGCTATAAATAGTAAAAACAAAAACAAAATCGATTTTCGACCGGAAGTACGTGCCAATAAAAGTACGCAAGATCTTCATGTCATCCGGAAGATCAACAACGTAAGCGTTGTCATTGATCTTACGGAAGATCGGTACCAGTCTAATCTTATTGTTCTTCAACTTTATATACATTCCGGTCGGAAATCTCTTCTTGCGTAGATGGACCACAACTTGGTCACCCACCTCAAACACCTTTTTATCGCCGATGCTTGTTGGCTTGCCCCTTGTACTTGTCGTTCGAGGCATATAACTTGTTTTGCACCTCTGCATAAATGCCCATGATCTTGTCTGTCATATGTTCTGCTGCAACGCCCTTGCTTGAGAGCTTGGACAAATGAACCAAATCAAGTGTGTGGCGAGGCACTCGATCATAAATAACCTAGAACAGGGACTTCCCTATCGAGCGGTTCACCATATTGTTGAATACAAACTCCGCTTAAGACAAGGTCAAATCCCACTGCTTTGATTTTTCTCCTGAAATACATCGAAGAAGGTTCCCCAACGTGCAATTCATAACTTCAGTTTGGCCATCGATCGGTGGGTGGTAGATATTGCTGAACTGAAGCCATTTACTGAACCGATTCTATAAAGTCTGCCAGAAGTGGCTAATGAACTTTGTATCACGGTCAGAAGTAATATTCTTGGGAACCTCGTGTAGCCGCACAACCTCTCTGAAGAATAGATTCGCCGTGTATGTCGCATCGAAGGTCTTCTTTCACGAGATAAAGTGTGCTATCTTCGAGAAATGATTTACCACCACAAACACTGAATCCATACCACGCTGTGTTCGTGAAAGACCTAGCACGAAATCCACAGATAAGTCCTCTCAAGGGTTGTCAGGTACAGGTAATGGGGTGTAGAGACATGTATTCTTCCATAATTCACTTAAACACATTTAAAAAAATGCATTCTTGTTATGATCTTCTTACCAACATGCATTGAACATGGCCGCCATTGCTGGGGAGGCTAGATAGGTCAGTGCTGAGCCTGCGTGTGACTGGAAATGCAGCGGTGGACTTGAGACCAGTGAATGGTGCTACCATGCTAGCTTGAACTGGGGCGGCTCTGTTAATGGTTGTTGAGGCAGCCGAGGAGACCATCAGGGAAGAAGCCATTTCTCTTCCCTGTCTTCTTCTTCTTCTTCTACTGCTAAATGCACAACTTCAGTATCTGGGTAAAGCTCTCTCTTCTACCACTTTCTATATAAAAACTCAACCATTGGTCTTGTTGAAGGTTATTGTTCATCCAACGGTCTACCTTCAAAGTAGTAGATCTATAGCGCTTTAGGATCGTTGGATTTTCTTGGTGTTGAGGTTACATCACGATGTCCACATATGAAGAGAAAAACAGGATTGCATCCCTATCGTTTGAGACTCTTCTTGGTATGCCACGTGTCGAGATTTGGCTCACCTTATCCCATTGCTTGAATGTGTGATGGAGGTGAGTCCTTTTGTCAAGCCTTTCTTAGCCGTTCATTAGCTCATGTAACGATATTTTGCACAGCTACGATTGGTTGTGACATGGGTAGATGGGGGTGTTCAAGTTGGAGGGGAGTTACCTAGTTGTCCTTGCAGCCGTCAGTTATTGATCCCATTTGCAGCCGCCCATCTACACGCGTGGAGCTTGGCACGGGACGACTCGACTCTCCTAAACTCGTCCTACTCGTTTAAGACCTCGTTTAGACCTGACTCGATCTGAGCCGAATGGGTGAGCCAGCAACCACCCACCACCGTCACCACCCTCCTCCCCTCTCTCTCTCTCTCCTCCGCCCCCTCCCTCCCTCATCACTCGATCCAATTTAGTGCCAACTCGACCCGACTCGGTACTTTTGATAGGGATGCTGGCTCGGTACCAAGTCGGGTCGAGTTTGGGCCAGGAATATTTCAAAACCGGATTAAGTCGGGTCAGCCCTAACTCGGTTGAACTAGACTCTATGCCCAGCTCTATACAAGCGCAGACAAGATCACACAGACGTGCATAATCTGGAACGTTCATCAGGTGTGATCCTTGGTGGATTTGATAAAAGAAAAATTAAGGCCATCCATTCATCATATGGGTCATAATAAATGTTGAATGTGTACCGTTATTTCTACTTTTTTCTAACCGTCCATTGGTTCGTTTAGGAATTGCCCACCTGATTATTTAATCTTAGCAGATGCATGTTGCTGATATTACACGAATTCTAGGTCGGCACGTGTTGGTGTAGACACCCAACCGTCGAATGGGCCTAGCTTGAATACTCTGATCATGATCAAGGGCTTGGATTTAATTTGTAGTTTGATGAGTCTCGAGCGACTCCCAATTGCGGGTTCACGATTTGGATGGCGTAGATGTTCATGAGGAGCTGCGAAAGGGGGTTTTGAAATCTGGGCCTTAATCAAGTCCCACACCGGTTTAGTTGGAAGATTGAATGAAAGGTAATTAAACTTCAACCGCCCTGCATTGAAGGAATTTTGGTGTGTTTGATTGAGGAGTGTTTGATCGCCTTTAGCTAAATATAGTTAAATTTTAACATTCCGTGACTTGTTTTGAGTGATTTTGCATGATTTAAAAAAAAAAAAAAAATTTAAGGGATAATTGATTATGTGGGATTTTTTATTTTTTTATTTTTTGAATGAATAGTATTGGGTCTATTTAGATCCGATGTGATGAAAGTGTTTGTTGTTGGTTGTTCCTTGGACTCTACTATCTCTGCTTTCTTTTGTAAATGGTTATGTTGAACATTTCTCCTTTTTTTTTAAGCAGTTGTGTTATACACAACCGCTTTTTTTAAAGTGTGCATATTGTTGATGCAATTATCTGGTTCGTCCTCCTGGATCCTTGTATGCCTGCACAGAAAAAGGACAAAGGAGACCCTGGCTAGCGCAGGGGACCCTCCGATGCCAAAGTCAGGCCTGGACTCGGGGTCTTAAAGTATTGAAAAGTCTTTTGGAGGAATTTGTTTTCGTACCTCTCAAGGTGAGGGCCCCCCCTTCTTTTATAGCTGCTGGGGCATTTAATCGTACGAGGATTCTCTTCCTGGTATTGTGCGCGAGATCTTCTCCTGGGATCACGGAATCTTCTCCTGGGATCACGGAAACAGGATCGTGCCCGTCTCATGCCTTCATCCGATCCCGTGAGCTTCGGGATCGGGAATCTTATCCCAAGACATCCGGAGTGCGGCTTCATCTTGTGACGGTCGATCCGATAAAGAGGTCCGCCCGAAGCATGCCCGAGACACTGACGACCCTGACGACCCGTCGGGGCCGACTCAACCTTTGCCTCGGTCTAGCGAATAACTCCTCGGATTTGACACATCCTTTGGTGGCCCGAGGCATTTAGTCCGAGTCTGCGGACTTGTATGTTTTGTCCCCAACAGTAAGCCCCCTTACTCCGAGTGTTTTCATATGACACTGAGGAGTAGCGAGTGCTGAGTCGGTTCATAACTTAGTCCGAGACGAGAAGTAGTCGTTAAGCGCATTCATTGAGACCTTTGATGGGGACGGTTCAGCTTCTGACATCGTATGCGTCAGCTATCAAATCGCAGGTCCCGCCAATGAGGATTGGACACGTAGTAAAGCTATTATTGTTGCTAGTCGGCGTGCTCCACGTGTCGAGTGGGGGAATCGATGCAGGCGTCGAATCATTTCCCCATTAATGTCTCCGCCGTAGGGCGACCTTATAAAACGTCAGGGGTCCCGCACTTCGAACTTTTACTGCTCTTGCCATTCTCGCTCTGCGGTTTCTCTGGGATTTGCGTAGCCTTTCATCTCCTTCCTTTCTTCTCTCTTTATCGTCGGCACTTCTTTCCGCCACTGTTCCTTTCTCTCCGGTGAGTTTCTCCTTCCTCTTTATTACATAATAATAATGGCGGATAGGAGTTCTCAAAGCCCCCAGGTGGGAGTTTCCGGAGACGAAGGCGAAGCGCAACGTTTTTGGAACGTTGCGGAATCGCCCTCTTTACTAACGGAGATAGCAGTGGATGCCAACGCTGCTTGTATGCCTGAGAGAGTCACCGACGATCAGGCGGAGCGCCCTGCTTCCGTCGTTCCTTCCCGTGGCGGGTCATCCTTATTAACCCGCCCGGGGAGGCCCAACTTACCAAGGGACATGGAGGAAGATGAAGAGGAAGAAGATGAAATTTTAATTGCCGGAGGAACCCCTGACCCAGTTCCTGCTGATGAATCGGCGCAGGCCGAGTCTGAAGGGGAAGAATCGGGGGAAGATTTAAGCGGTCCGGTTCCTTCAGTCTTGACTGAGGACTTGGACAGAAGTCGAGTCGGGTATCATATCCCCAGTCGGTCATCACGTATCTTCCTCGCCCGAATGACCTGCCAGATCACCCTGCTGGGGCAGTCGCAATTTACCAAGTATCGATGCGGTGCGGCTTGCGTCGCCCCTTCGGACCATCGTCAGGGAGTTTTATCTCGCATACTGATTGCCCGGGGCGAGATAGTCCCGAATGGGTGGAGGAACTTACTCGGATGTGCGGTGTTGTGGTGAGATGGAACGACCACCGCTCACGGTCGACGAAGTTTCTCCACTGTACCAAGTGCGGGTAAATCCGAACTACCCTAGCTTCTACGTCTTTGCTGCGTGGCGAGGCGGAGGCGGCTCCCTGATAACCGACCCTCCCACTTCCAACAAACATTGGAAAGAGCGTTGGTTCTGGGCATGTGGTCGATGGGAGACGGACGAGTCCGGGTCTTGCGAGGCTCGAGTCCCTCGGACATTTCAGAGAGCAAGTGACTTGGGTCTTCTCTCCCTCGCCCTTTTTCATTTTTTTTTTTTTTACCCTGAAGCTGACGAACTTATGTTTGGCAGATATTCCGAAGAAGAAGCCGAAGCTCGGCAACATTGCCTCGGCTCGGATCAAAGAGTTGAAGTCGTTGGATCCGAGGGACAGGTCTTGGAAGGTGCTTCTTCAGCTGGAGCGCCTTCACCTTGCAGGTCTGGACTCGGAAGTTACAGGTAATTAAGAACGAATCTTCTGAATTTTTCAAATTTCCGCCGACTTACTTCGCCTTACTCTCCCCCTCCTTTTTTTGTTTCTGCAGATCTGCCCGAAGCTCGTCCCAACCTAAGGATTGTCCCCGAACCGGAGATGACCGGAGCTCGTCCTGCCCTTAGACCAGTCACGAAGTTGAAGGCTCCTCCACGGTCAGTTCTTTTAGAGCCTCGGCCACCGAAGAGGCAAAGGGTGCCGCGGAAGGAGAAAGAGCCAGCGAGCTCTTCTGCCCCTCTCCGTCGTCGTGATTCCCGACACGGACGAAAGGGCGGAAGAGACGGCGATTGCTGCTTCGGATCCTCAGGCGGCACCTGACTCGGCACGCGTTGAGACGACGGTGCCGAGTCGGGAAGGAGAGACCGGGGCCACGACCTCAAGGGGGGAGGAAGAGACGAGGACTGCGTCCTCCCGAGGGGAAGAGACGAACCAGGAGGGGCCGTCAATCCTGCAACAAGTGGTGTCGGGGATGGTCCCTTGGGCCCTGGCCCATGGGTGTGAAAGAGAGTTCGTGAAACTGTACAACGCCCCGTCATCGCAGACCGTCAGCCACGCTGCCCGGATGCTTTTTGAACTCGCTCCTTGCTTAATCAAGGCCAGCAAGGAGCTATCCTCAACTCATCGGCTACAGGCTCTTCTGTCTGAGGCCGAGATCCGGGTCGGCGTCCTGACAGGCGAGGCGTCTCTCGCTCGGAAAGCTGCCGAAGACGCGAGGGCAGAGGCGGCTTCTTCCAGAAGGGCCCTGGACGAAGCGAAGGCAGAGGTCGCTCAGGCACTGGTTCGACTCTCCAAAGCCGAAGAGGAGAATCAGCGAGTTCTGGCAGTCCATGCTTCGTGCGCGGATGACTTAGCTCGGGCTAAGCTTGAGGCGGCGGAGCGCATTCAGCAGGCCGAGGAGAAGACTCGGGAGGCCGAGACGGCTAGGGACCAGGCCGTCCAAGCATTCCTTGAGTCGGCCGAGTTTGAGGACGAGAGGGATCGCCTGTTCCAGAGCGGATATCTGGAATGCGTCAAGGATATAAAGAAGTCTTTTCCTGACCTTGACCTTTCAGAAATCGTAGGCGGGGCCGCCTAATCAACCGAGAATCCGGACGCCGCCGCTGAAGACACAACTGCCGGGGACGGGGCCGACGCATGAAGACTTTGGTTTTTTTTTTTTTTTTTTTATATGTAAATATTTTTTTTTGCTCCGATGTATTCGGTTGCTTTTGTACTTACACGTATTCGGACGAATGAAAAAGCATGTCTTTAAACATCAAATAGTAAGCTAAGGATAGTAGACCTTGAGGTGTTCAGCGTTCCATGGATGAGGCAATGACTGTCCGTTTAGGTCTTCTAGCCGATATGTTCCTGGTCTAATGGTGCCCGAGACGATATAGGGTCCTTCCCAATTGGGTCCCAGTGTGCCCGACCCAAACTCCTTAGTGTTGGAAAACACTTTCCGAAGAACCATATCTCCCCTTCGGAATCTTCTAATCTTAACTCGGGTATTGTAGAACCGAGTCACTTGTCGTTGTCGAGCCTCCGTGCGCAGCCTCGCCCTTTCCCTTTGTTCGTCCAGAAGGTCGAGTCCGAGTGCAAGGAGTTCTTCATTCTCTTCTGCATTGAATAAGGTGATTCGAGCCGAAGGTAATCCGATTTCGACGGGAGTGACTGCTTCCGAGCCGTAAGCGAGTGAAAACGGGGTTTCTCCTGTGGCCGTTCGGGTTATAGTTCGGTAAGCCCAAAGAATTTTCGGGAGCTCTTCGGCCCATGCTCCTTTGGCCCGGCCAAGCTTGGTCCGAAGATGTTGCTTGATAATCTTGTTAACTGCCTCGACTTGTCCGTTGGTTTGAGGGTGATGCGGTGATGAATAAATATTCCTGATCCCGAGGTTCTTGCACATCTCACGAAAGCTCCTATTATCAAATTGCCTTCCATTGTCTGTGACACGGGGTACTCCGAATCGGCAGATAATGTTTTTCCATACAAACTCGGTGATCTTCGGCTCGGTTATTTTAGCTAATGGCTCTGCCTCGGCCCACTTCGTGAAATAATCCACTGCTACCACAGCAAACTTGGTCTGACCTTTTCCCATAGGGAGCGGTCCTATGAGGTCGATGCCCCATTGTGCGAAAGGCCAGGGACCAGTCATCGGCGTCAGTGCCTCGGGTGCTTGCCTCGGAATTGCCGCAAACCGTTGGCATCTGTCGCATTTTTGAACGAGCTCACGAGCGTCATGTTGGATAGTGGGCCAGTAGTATCCCTGTCGTAAGACCTTGTAGGCGAGGGATCGCCCTCCAGAGTGGTTTCCGCAGATTCCTTCATGAATTTCCCGTAACACATAGTTTGCCTCGCTGGGTTTGAGGCACCGCAGCAACAGGGCGTAGTAACCTTTCTTGTAGAGGGTTCCGTTGAATATGGTGTAACGGGAAGCTCGGATCCTAATTCGTCGGGCCTCGGTGCGATCTTCTGGCAACTTTCCTTCGTCAAGGAATTGGCGGATTGGATCAATCCAGGATGGTTCCGAGTCGATTGTATTGACGGCCTCGCTAATTGGCTCGTCTATACTTGGTTTATCGACGTATTCGACAGTGACGGACACAGGGTATATCGCCTTCTTCGGCCGAGGCGAGCCATAGCAAATCGGCTTTGCTTTTCCGTACGAGGTATCCGAGTTACACGACAGAAATTCATTGATAAGTTCTTTCGCTTTCTCCATGTAAGCCCTTCGCCGGTCTGGTATACACCGGTAACTTGGTTAACAACCAACCGAGAGTCGAAAACGCTTAGGTGCGTGACCTCCATGCTAGCGGCGAGTCGGAGGCCGAGTAGCAACGCTTCATATTCCGCCGTATTGTTCGACGCTTGAAATCCAAGTCGTAAGGCATACTGTATATAGGTGTGATCGGGGGTTTCCAGCACTACCCCAGCCCCACTGGCCTTCGAGTTGGAAGAACCGTCGACATACAGATTCCATGGAATAGGGCAAGGGGAAGCGGTCGAGGCGGGCACTGCATCGACCTTCGGCATATCGTTCACTGAGAGTTCGGTTGAAGGTGTTCCTTCGGCGATAAAATCAGCTACGGCTTGCCCTTTGATTGCTGCCTTTGGTCGGTATTGAATATCAAACTCACTCAGCTCGATAGCCCATTTGGTGAGTCGGCCGGAAGCTTCTGGTTTTTGCGGTACCTGGCGAAGCGGAAGGTCGGTCATTACAATGATGGTGTGGGCATGGAAATACGGCCTAAGCCGCCGAGATGAAGTTATTAAAGCCAAGGCAACTTTCTCCAAGCTTGGGTATCTTGTTTCTGCCGGCAGTAATGCTTTGCTGACATAGTAAACCGGCAGTTGCTTTCCTTCAGATTCTCGTATAAGCCGAGCTCACCGCTGCCTCGGATACCGCTAGGTAGAGGAGCAACGACTCCCCCGGTTCGGGTTTTGATAAGAGAGGTGCATAACCGAGATATGATTTTAATTGCTGGAATGCCTGCTTCACACTCTTCCGTCCAACCCATCGCTTGTCTCCCTTTCAATTGATTGAAGAAAGGGAGACATTTATCCGTAGCTCTGGACAGGAATGATTGAGTGTTGCGACTCGTCCGGCCAATCTTTGACGTCCTTAATGGTTTTGGGGGATTCCATATCAATCAAGCCTTTATCTTCTCGGGGTTTGCCTCTATTCCTCGATTGACTAAGAAACCGAGGAATTTTCCTGAGCCTACTCCAAAAGCACATTTACTTGGATTGACTTCATCCGGAACTTCCGTAGGATTAAAAACATTTCTTCCAAATCATTCACATGATCCGCCGCGTGTATGCTCTTGACAAGCATGTCGTCGATGTATACCTCCATGGTTCGGCCTATAAGTCGAGCAAAAATTTTGTTAACTAACCTTTGATAAGTTGCACCCGGCATTCTTCCGACCAAATGGCATCACTCGGTAACAATAAAGGCCTTTGTCGGTGACAAAGGTAGTTTTTGATTTATCTGTTTGATGCATTACAATTTGATTATATCCCGAATAAGCATCCATGAAGCTAAGGAGCTCATGTCCGGCTGTACTATCTACTAGCTGGTCTATCCTCGGAAGCGGAAAGCTATCTTTGGGGCAGGCTTTATTCAAGTCGGTATAATCAATACAGACTCGCCATTTCCCGTTGGACTTCTTCACAAGCACGACATTCGCGACCCACTCTGGATAGTGTATTTCTTCTATGAAATTAGCCTGTAGTAGTTTGTTGACTTCTTTCTCGATGATGGCGTATCGTTCAGGGCCAAGCGGTCGTCGCTTCTGTCGGATCGGTCGATATGACGGATCGACGTTAAGCCGGTGAGTCACCACGGAGGGGTCGATCCCTTGCATATCTTCATGATTCCAAGCGAATACGTCGGCGTACTCTCGGAGCAAGGCGATCAGCTTTTCTCTCAAAGGGGACTGCAGAGATGAGCCAATTCGCACTGTCTTGGATCCATCTGTTTCGACTAAGGCGATTAGACAAGATCCTCGACCGGCTGTCCTCGTTCATAATTCTCGCCCCGAGGGTCCAACGATTCGATTGTTAATATGTTGGTCGGAATCTTGTCGGCGGCTCCTTTTACAGCTATCATGTAACATCGCCTTGCGTCTTGCTGGTCTCCCTTAACAATTCCGACTCCTGATCCGGTCGGGAATTTCATTGTAAGATGGTATGTGGATACCACTGCCTGGAGGAGACTCAATGAAGGTCGGCCGAGTATCGCATTGTATACCGAGGGTTGATCGACGACCAGGAAGTCAATCATCATCGTCGTCTGATGTGGAGCATTGCCAGCAGTGAGTGGTAATGAGACAGTTCCTTCAGGCAGCACCTGTCCTCCGGAAAAACCGATCAACGGGGTCCGAACTGGGCGCAGTGTGGATCGTTCGATCCCCATTTTGTCGAACGCCTGGGTAAATAACACGTCTGCAGATGACCCCGTATCGACTAGTATACGAAACACCTTTCGGTTAGCGATAGTCAGGGTGACAATCAATGCGTCATCGTGGGGGTGATAGATGCCTCGGGCATCTTCTTCTGTGAACGAGATGCAATATCTTTCTCTTTTCTTCTCCTTTGATGGCCGATCTATAATCATGAGCTCGGACTGAGGCTGACTAAGTTTTCGTGCGTGATTCCTTCGCGCGTTGTTTGAGTCGCCCCCACATTGTGGACCGCCGATAATCGTCCGGATTTCTTCCATAGGCTGACTCTCGGTCGGGCGCGCCTCGAATGCCCCAGCTTTGACCATATGTTCTCTGAGTCGGCAGTCTTTTATGAGTCTTTCGATCTCTTCTTTTAAGTGACGGCAATCACTTGTGTTATGCCCGTGATCGCGATGATAATGACAGTACTTATCCTTATCCCGCCGATTAGGATTACTCCTGAGCTAACAAAGCCTTCGTTTTTTATTTCCATCAGTACCTCTTCCCGAGTCTTATTCAGGGGAGTATATGTGGAAAATTTTCGATCCGGCCGTTTTCCTGACCTTCGCTCGTCACGTGCTTGATCCTCTTTGCGTTTCCTTCCCCCGGCCGAGTCGGCTTCTTTTCTGGCCGACTCTTTGGCCGAGGTTTTGGTTTCACGCAGGATTCGCGCTTCCTCAGCGTTGGCATATTTATCGGACCGTGACATAAATTCTGCCAGAGTATCGGGCGGAGTTTTGTCTAGAGATGCCAGGAATGGCTTATCCCTAACTCCTTGCATGAGTGCATTGAGGGCCGTTTCTTCCGAATGTTTTCGAACTTGAAGGGATTCGAAATTAAAACGCTTGATGTAATCTTTCAATAGCTCTCCTGCTTCTGAACTACGCTATTCAGATGTGCAGGGGGCTTTAATTTTTTCTTTCCGCCGATGAAGTTGGTGAGGAAGGCGTTGCTTAGCTCAACGAATGAACTGATGGATTTTGGCTTCAGCTGTTTGAACCACAGTCGAGCTACATCGGTCAATGTAAGAGAAAAGGCCCGACACATTACTGCATCCGAGGCATCGTGGAGCTCCATATAGGTTCAAGCACTCAATATGCTCGGTCGGGTCGGTCTTCCCAGGTGAAAGGAGTGATTTGAGGTAATCGAAACCTCTCGGGCAATCGGGCTTTCATTACCGAGTCCACAAAGGGGGACGCTTTTGCTTCGGACCCGGTTGAATATATTTCGGCCGTGCTTTATGTCCGCCATCTCTTTTGCCATCTCTTCCCGCACTTCTTTTTTGAAATTTTGAATGTCGGCTTTCAAAGGTTCGCTGCTTTGCCTTCCATGGAAGGGCGATTGCGCCTTCTTCGTTCTATTTCGTGCAGAAGATCAGTCGGGGGGAGGGTGCCGACTGCGCTGGAGATGGTTCTGACCCGCCTTGGGGTTGGCTCGGCCGGAAGGACTGCGCGCCGAAGGTTGAGGATCAACCGCCGCCGTCGGACGTGCGCTCTCCCCTTGAGGATGCGGGAGTGGTTGCATTTGCTGCTGACATTCGTTCCAGCATCTGTTTCATCGTATTCATATCGTAACGGATTTCTTGAACCTCCTTGTCCAACCGCCCATCGTCGCGACCCCGCGATTGTTGCTTGTTTCGGTCGCCCCTCGTCGGCGGTTGTTAGGTGCGTTCTGGGCTGCGGGGATTGGACCGGGTGGCCCTGTAATCGCGTTCTCATTCAAATCTTCTTCTCGGGACCGTCCTTCTAGTCATCACCATTGGACTCAATATAGAGGTACGGGATGGCTTTTTGCACGTTCCCACAGACGGCGCCAAAGCAATTATCTGGTTCGTCCTCCTGGATCCTTGTCTGCCTGCACCGCACTAGGACAAAGGAGACCCTGGCTAGCGCAGGGGACCCTCCGATGCCAAAGTCAGGCCTGGACTCGGGGTCTTAAAGTATTGAAAAGTCTTTTGGAGGAATTTGTTTTCGTACCTCTCAAGGTGAGGGCCCCCCCTTCTTTTATAGCTGCTGGGGCATTTAATCGTACGAGGATTCTCTTCCTGGTATTGTGCGCGAGATCTTCTCCTGGGATCACGGAATCTTCTCCTGGGATCACGGAAACAGGATCGTGCCCGTCTCATGCCTTCATCCGATCCCGTGAGCTTCGGGATCGGGAATCTTATCCCAAGACATCCGGAATGCGGCTTCATCTTGTGACGGTCGATCCGATAAAGAGGTCCGCCCGAAGCATGCCCGAGACACTGACGACCCTACCGACCCGTCGGGGCCGACTCAACCTTTGCCTCGGTCTAGCGAATAACTCCTCGGATTTGACACATCCTTTGGTGGCCCGAGGCATTTAGTCCGAGTCTGCGGACTTGTATGTTTTGTCCCCAACACATATCACATCCTACTTAAGAGAAAATAATAAAATAAATAAAATTCAAAATTTTTTCATATATCATTGTAACATGGTATTGGAACATTTTCTCCTCTCTATTTTTACAGGGTTTCTAGACGTTCACGACAGCACCTTGCAACAACTCTCCACTGTCATGCAGTTGTGAGCGGCCTTTGCGCCGTTCTCCTTGTGAGATTTATAGCCCTTTTTTTTTAAACTCAAAATAAATTGCTTGATGATCAAAAACGAGTTTACAACCTCTTAAATAAAGAAATGAACCCTAGGAATAAGTTTCGGAATCAAACTACAACTAAAACTCCCATAAATCCTGACTTGACTTATTATATATGGATGATCATGATTTCTACTAGACCTCATGATTTTCAGCCAAAAATAGTGTCCTATTTGGCTCAACTATGCTATTCTCCTAATTTTTCTAAGCACTTTTCATGACGGACACAACTCCTAAAGCCCAATGGATGAAGAGTTACAATCAAAATAAAACTTGTTATAAATAGTAAAAACAAAACTAAAATCGATTTTCGACCGGAAGTACGCGCCATTAAAAGTATGCAAGATCTCTATGTCATCCGGAAGATCAATAACGTAAGCGTTGTCATTGATCTTACGGAAGATTGGTACCGGTCTAATCTTTTTGTTCTTCAACTTTTTATACATCCCGATCGAAAATCTCTTCTTGTGTAGATGGACCATAACTTGGTCGCCTACCTCAAACACCTTGTTGTCGCTGATGCTTTTTGGCTTGCCCCTTGTACTTGTCGTTCAAGGCATGTAACTTGTCTTGCACCTCCACATGAATGCCCATGATCATGTCTGTCATATGCCTGAGAGCTTGGACAAATGAACCAAGTCAAGTGTGTGGCGAGGCACTCGATCATAAATAACCTAGAATAGGGACTTCCCTATCGAGCGGTTTACCATATTGTTGAATACAAACTCCGCTTGAGACAAGGTCAAATCCCACTGCTTTGATTTTTCTCCTAAAATACATCGAAGAAGGTTCTCCAACGTACAATTCATAACTTCAGTTTGCCCATCGGTCGGTGGGTGGTAGGCATTGCTGAACTGAAGTCATTTACTGAACTGATTCCATAAAGTCTGCCAGAAGTGGCTAATGAACTTTATATCACGGTCAGAAGTGATATTCCTGGGAACCTCATGTAGCCGCACGACCTCTCTGAAGAATAGATTCGCCGCGTATGTCGCATCGAAGGTCTTCTTTCATGGGATGAAGTGTGCTATCTTTAAGAAATGATCTACCACTACGAACACCGAATCCATGCTACGCTGTGTTCGTGGGAGACTTAGCACGAAATCCATAGATAGGTCCTCTCAAGGGTTGTCAGGTACAGGTAATGGGGTGTAGAGACTCGTATTCTGAGACTGCCCCTTAGAGACCTGACAAACATGACAACGCTGTACCGCTTTACCCACATCACGTACTAACTATGGCCAGTAGTACCGTTCTTCAATAAGAGCTCGTGTCTTGCCCCGTCCAAGGTGTCCACTAAGGCCACCTCTATGTAGCTTTTGGATGATCTGCTCCCTCAACGAGCTTTTGGGAATACACAGTCGATTTCCTTTTAAAAGGAACTCATCTTGCATATATAGGTCAATGGGGTGACCTTCTTGGCATCTAACATATGCGTCCTTGAAGTTGTCAGTGGCAGCATATATATCCTTGAGGCGCTCGAACCCGACACCCTCATTGTTCATGGTAACTAACAAAGTTGCATGGTAACTTAGTGCATCGAATACTTTATTTTGCTGCACGGACTTATGTTTCAGCACAAATGTGAATTCCTACAAAAATGAAATCCACCTAGCATGCACACAATTCATGTTAGTTTGGCTATTTAATAAATTTGAGAGCTTAATGATCTGTGCAAAGAATAAACTCCCTTTAAATTAAGTAATATCGCCAATGCCGTAATGCCTAGACCACTGCGTACAATTCAAGCTCATAGGTCAACCACTTTTTGCGTGCATCATTAAGTTTTTCACTATAAAAAGCTGCTCGCCTACCTTCTTGAGACAAAACTCCCCCAATTCCAGCATATGAAGCATCACATTCAACTTTGAATAGTTTATCGAAGCTGGGAAGTATAAGAACTGAGGTTGTGGACAATCTGTGCTTAATTTCGACAAAGCTCCTGTCAGCTTCGTCGGTCCACTAAAATTGTCCCTTCTTCATGCAGTTTGTAATTGGTGACGCAATGGTGTTAAATTTCTTCACGAATCAACGATAGAATGTCGTCAATCCGTGAAAACTTCGTACCTCATGGATGTTTGTTGGAACCACCCATTCTCTGATGGCTCTCACTTTTTCATCGTCCACTCGAATGACCGTGAACGTCACAACAAAGCCCAAAAACAATAAGCCATCGATCAAAATGCTTAATTTTTTAAAACTAAGATACAACTTATTTTCAGTGAGCACTTCCAAGACCTTTTGGTGTTCCATATGGCTTGCTTCGTCTTGACCGTATATCAAAATATCATCGAACTAAACCACAATGAATCGCCCAATGATCGGTTTTAGAACTTGGTTCATTAACCTCATGAATGTGATTAGTGTGTTCGAAAGATTGAAGGGCATGACCATTTATTCATACAACCCTTCTTTTGTCTTAAAAGTCATTTTCCACTCATCACCCGGCCGTATTCGAATCTGATGGTAGCCGGTCCTTAAATCCAATTTAAAAAATAATTTCGCGCCCCCAAGCAATCCAATATATCGTCCAGCCGTGGTATGGAAAATCTGTACTTTATGGTAATCTTGTTGATGGCCTGACTGTTGATACACATGCACCAACTCCTATCTTTCTTAGGAGTTAATAGAGTCGGTGTGGTGCATGGGCTCATGCTTTCTCGGATAAGACTCTTATAGATCAGTTCCTCCACTTGCCCTTACAAAATATCAGTCTTTCGGACTCATTCAATAGTGAGAACGATTTGATAAGCTGGGTCTGGGGACAAGGTCGATATGGTGGTGATTATCTCGCATGGGAGGCAATCCATCGGGAAGGTCATCGGGCCAAATTTCTTTGAATTCATGCAGTAAAGGTTTGAGTTTCTCAAGGATGATAGTGGGCTCAAGTTCCTTCCCCTTTACAATTAATGCATAAGTCTGCCTTGTTTCTTTGAATTTCTCCACGAAGTCTCATATGGTAAAGAGAGAACAGTCATTCACTTTAGAAGTTTCGGGTGACTCCTCTGAATCATGGGGGCTAATATGATTTCCCGACTGTCTTTTATGAAAATATACACATTATCTCGCCCTTTATGAGTGGCGTCACAATCAAATTGCCAAGGTCGACTGAGTAGCATGTGACAGGCTTTCATATCAACTACATCACATACTACTTCATCCTTATAATGCTTACTACTTGAAAAAGATATATTGCATTATTTGGTTACCTTTATCTCGCTGACTTTCTTAATCCAACTGATCGTGTATGAGGAGGGTGACGTTGTTTTTAATTATAACTTTTCCACCATGACCTTAGAAATGATGTTCTCACTACTTCTATTGTCGATGATCACATCACAAACTTTCCAATTCACCGTACATCCAGTTCGAAAGATGTTCTACTTCTGTGGGTGTACTTCTTTCTTTGGTTTATACAATAGTTGCCTCACAATGAGCGACTAGCCACGGTCTTGCAAAACCCATTATACCTCAGCAGCTACTTTCTCAATGGTTTGTTCATCTTCATAAGATCTAAAGTCTTCTTCCACTACATCACCTTCAGCGCCCCCTTCATCGATGGTCAAGTGGGTTACGGGGCGTTAAGGGTAGGTATTTGATAAGTGGCTTGGTTGACCACAACGGTAATAATTGTTTGGCCTCGGTCGACCATAAGAGTTTGGAATCTTGCTCAAACTTGCAACTGTGGGTGCTACACGTTGAGGCCTAGATGGGTCGCTCCCCTTGTCATGGTTTACGATCGTAGAAGGTTGATGATGTCCTCCTACAGGCTCTTTTCCTCGCGTAAGCACCGATTCTTGTGTGAGAACCGTCATGGGAGCTCGAGTTAAAGGATAATATCAAGTGGGGACTCTTACAAGCTGCGTTTCCACATTACCTGCCAATTAAATTGCTTCATCCAGGGTTCTAACCGGTGCATCTAAACTCGGTCTTGAATCGCCAACCATAACGCACCTATGAATCATGCTACCTTCTGTGATTCAATTTCGGACAGGTCATCCCGCATTGCCAACCACTGAAATTCTTTGATGTAATCTATGACAATCTGATTCCCCTTACGGCAATTTTGGTATTGTTGAAACAATATCTACTCGTGATCACTAGGGAGGAATCGTGACCGTAGAAGGCGTCTCATCCGTGGCCATGATTGGATGGGCTCCTTGTTTTATCGGGCATGTGAGAATTGTAATTGCTCCTATCATACAAAAGCACCATATTTTAATTTGAACGCTACTAATTTCACCTTTTTATGTTATAATACGTTCATGTAATTAAAATACCATTCTACTTTGGCTATCCAATAGAGGAAATCTTCTATACGTAATAAGTCATTAAATTTAGAAAGTTCAGCCTTACCTCGATAATCCTTCTCAGCATGATCTAGTCGATTGCCTCAATGGGTTGGTTGTCGGGTAAAGCCGTCATCGAGGTCCTCGTCACTAGAGCTCGAATCATGTGGCATAGCCTTATGATTCACTAATATTAGTGCTCTACGGAAATCGAGGTTGTGTCGTACAACAAACATGGGCGGTTGAGCATCGCCCTGAGCTCGAGGCATAAGTAGCACATCCGTAATACAATCGAGGGTTGCCTGCAGCTCATGCATGGTCAACTCTCCTGGTGGAAAGCTTTCATTCTTTCTAGAAGAGAGCGAATCCTTGAATCATTGTCCATAGGATTTTGGTCCATACCTTCTTTCACGCCCTAAACTCGGAGATCGAATTCACAGGAATCCCAATCGCCGAACCCGGTGCCGACAGCCTCCGTAGTACCCATTCTCAGTTCCCAGTGTCCAACCGCCAAGTTCCGATCCTGGGATTCTACAAGGAGAATTTTCCAACGTACATTTGTCTCATAAGAAGCATAACTACAAGTATACCCAAATCATAAAGGCAATATCATCATCACATATCCACTAATATGAACATTTGAATACAATGTTGAAAGAGAAGTACATGTGTCAAAAATCAAAGCTCCAAAAGTTTGTTGTACGCTTCAAGCTCAACACTGCTACAACCTGATGCCACCTGCACGCATCTATCGTGCATAAGCTTATAGAAAGCTTAAAGGGTGGTGAAAGTGTGTGCACAAGGTAAGTGTCAAGTATGCAATACAATGCCATAAATCATACGATGGAATAAATAGAAATACTGATAAGATACGATATCAGAGTAAGCGAAATTATACTGGTAAGTCCACGAATCATATAATATCAGAGTACACAATACAAATCAGTTATACAAATGAGTAGTCAAAGAGAGCCAAATATTATATGCCAAGAGTACAATGTAATATGTAAATCCTATTAAGTCCGTTTAGGCCATATAGGTGCAGAAACATAGTAACCCAAAATGCTAAGTACTGCGGATGCAATGTGATATGTTGTGCGAATGAAATAACCATGCTGGAGTGTAAAGTCGGGATGATAGTATGTAGTATCGCAGGCTACAGGGTCTACCACAAGGGACTTCTATCCAAACCAGTCTTATACCTAAATTTGGATAGTCAGACTCAATGTGGTAAACTTCTGATCTCACGTTAGTCGCGCGCCCAATCGAAATCCTAGTCATGCGAAGGTACACATAACAAATAGTTATGCACCACCAGCCCGAGTGGATAGTGAATGAATGAATATGTAATTCTTGCTCAATAAGTCCACATATCAGTACGGTTACTCTCTGAGGAATCACCGGGATCTATTACACTCCAAACCAGATTGTCGCCCCATCACGCGCAACAAGGTGGGTGGAAGAGACCACACTATCCGCCTGTCAATACCGGGCCTGACTCGTCGATAGCGGACCCATTCCTTGAGCTGGTCATACTCAGCCTAGCATTGTCCCCTCCTCTCGGGCAGGTAAGGCCTTACCCCCTTCCAACCAACCACGACACAGTGGGAGACGTAGCCTAACGGTATACAGCCCCCATGCGCTCTTGCATCCACTCAGTCTAAACGTTAGAGCAACCTCTGGAACCAAGAGGGTTCTGGGACTTTCACCCAAGGATATCTATAGCACCCCATGTAGAACAGATTTTCAGTGTCCCATCTGGCCATCCAAGATATGCATGTGGAGGTTACAGCCCTGATATTGCTAGGGCATACAGTAATCAAAATCACAAAATGCGAGATACATGAGTCACATAGTCCAATCATACATCAATCCTGCACATACCGTGCGCTTATGTGGGGCAACTCTGCCCATCAGAGAGTCCCATGAACAACCTGCCCCATGGCATATGCAACGGTCAACCATATCTCATATCAAACATGCAGATGATGCGTATGGGCATGTATCATGATGTTATGCTGTCACATACTCATAATCGATATCAATAATCAGCATCAACAATTGGCCTCGACAATCAGCCTCGACAATGTGGACATTTAACCAACAATGCCCCCAAGGGGTGGCCCACATAGAGCCTAACATATAATGGACCCATGGCCTCACAAAGGGCCTGATATATAACACCATGGGCCTCACTTAAGAGCTTAATACACATCACGATGGGCCTTTCACATGGGCCTAACACACATCACAATGGGCTCCATCGCCTAGCCCTCAATTACATCACAATAGGCCTCATCACATAGGCCTCATATACATCACATTGAAACTTAAACACGAGCTGAATACACATCACAATGGGCCTCAAATACGGGCCGTATATACATCACATAACTCTCGACAATCGGCCTCGACAATCAAAATCGGCCTCAACAATCGGAATCGACACTCGGAATTGGCCTCGACACTCGGTCTAGATAATCGGAATAGGCCTATATAATCGGCCTCGACAAATCAGAATCGGCCTTGATACTCAGCCTCAACAATCGAAATCGGCCTATACAATCGGCCTCGACAAATCAGAATCGGTCTCGATTATTGGAATCGATCGATAATCAGGATCGGCAAATCGGTCACGTCAATCGGAATCGACAATCCATCATGACAATTGAAATCGATCGATAATCAGAATCGGCTAATCGGTCACGTCAATCAGAATCGACAATCAGTCGTGACAATCGAAATCGATCGATAATCAGAATCGGTAAATCGGTCACGTCAATCGGAATCGGCAATCAGTCGTGACAATCAGAATCGATCGATAAGCAAAATCGGTAAATTGGTCATGTCAATCGAAATCGGCAATTGGTCGTGACAATCGGAATCAATCGATAATCAGAATCAGCAAATCGGTCACGTTAATCGGAATTGGCAATCGGTCGTGACAATCGGAATCGATCGATAATCAGAATCGGCAAATCGGTCATGTCAATCGAAATCGGCAATCGGTTGTAAGACCCATCTCCTAGTTCGTACTATTCCGTCGAATCCCACGATCATTTCCATTGAATTTCGGTAACCTGCGACGTATAATCGACGTTTACGCTCGACTGTAAGTCGAATCCCGTAGATTTGAGTCGGCTTAATCCGAGACTTGTACCATTGCGACCGCACCATCGTCGCGATTCTAACATCGCGACTCACGCACTGATCTGATACCCTAGCTAAGAGATGTGAGCCGACGTTTATTTTAAAGAAAACACCGTGCGTTTGTAATCCCAAGAGAATCTCTACAACATGTCAAATCAATCCCATCAATCACCTCATGTCAAGTACAAGAGCACTCATGCTTTCTTTCTCCACAAGTTAAGCAACCACCAAAGTCAACCAATCTATCACCTCACCCATCACTCACATCCATCACCCATCTCCCATCACTTCTCTCCTTACATCCTCTCTCTCTCTCTCATTTCTCAACACAATCCCAAGCAAAAGAGGTGCATACGTCCAAGCCTTCCCATGAAGAAAAAAAATGTGATTTTTGTGGCCCACTTTTCCATCCCTTTAACCTTCATCCTAGCCATTCAAACCTCATCTCCCTCCATCAAAGTGAAACTCAAGGAGATTGGCTTTCCAACGGACCAAGAGGATCGATGGTGGGTGCTCATTAGGCTAGATTCTTTCATGTTTTGATGATGGGCTAAGTGAGGCCTACCGATTGATGGTATGGATCTCACTTTGGACCCTAGGTGTGGCCAATGACCCACCTTGATGCTCATGATCATTCCATGATGGGGCCATTCTCCATAGACCCCATCATGATGTTTATTTTCTTTACATGAAAAGAGGTCATCTAGACCTTACATTTGGTGGAGAAAGGATCCCCACCGTTGATTTTTGTTTTAGTGGGCCCACATGTATTGGGACCTACTTGATGTATGATTGAATGCAAGGATGGCCCATAGTGTCGGGGTCCCTCCATCACACGTGTCTCGATCTCCCTCTTTCTCTCTCTCCCTCTTTTTTCTTTTTGTGTGATGAAATGGCCATGTGGCCCACCTGGATGGACCCTACCATGAAGCATGTATTGAATCCAATCCATTTGTAGGTGGGGCCCACTTTATATGTGTGCATGTTCCACACCATTCAGCCATATGGTGGCCCACCTGAGCAGGGCCGACCTTGAACATTCGTGTGAGCCACGTCAAAACAAATATAAGCTTGGTTTCAAGCTTATTGGGTGGGCCACTTGTGTAGGCCCCACCTTGATGTATGTATTCAATCCATGCCGTCCATCCCATTCAGAGGATTGTTTTAGGCATTGAGCCAAAAAATGAAGTCCATCTGATCTTCGGGTGGGCCATAGCATGTAAAACATTGGTTTTTACCATTGAAAGTTACCCTGACATTTTTTATGCACCGAAAAACATCGGATATTGGGCTCGTTGGAACGGTCTTGAACCATAGAGTGCAATGGACGGGCTGTATTCAGCTGATGTGGGCCTTACCTTTGAAAAACCTTGAAAATTCTTTTTTTTTCAAAAAAAAATAACAACAACAGCAATAACAGGGAGAGGACACGCAGGCGTCCTGCACTGTGGGCTGATGGGCCAGGGACCCATGGTCCAACCGTGGACCCCACCATGTTGTGTGTTGAACATCGACACCAGTCATTTGATGGGTCCCCTTCGTATATAGGGCGTCCCCGAAAATCAGCCACATCTAAAACTCCGATGGACCACATCACAGGAAATAGTGAGATTAAAAGGCTGCCTTTGAAGCTCTTTTCTGGGCCACAGAAGTTTTGGATCTAGATGAAATTTGTTTTTCCTCAGCATCCAGGTCTGCGTGACCTTATGGACAGATTGGATTGCAAATAAACATTGTGGTGGGCCCCACGTGGGACCCACTTGCAAGTGGATTAGCTGGCGCATGCACACAGCAGTGTAATAGTTACTGTGTTGACGTCCCCCGGCCTCCCAAGCCATGTGGGCCCATGCACAAGGTATGTGTTATATCTATGTCATCCATCCTGATGGGACCCACCATGATGCATATGTTGCATCCAAACCGTCTATCCATTTTGAAAGATCATTTTATGGCATGAGTTAAAGAATGAGGCAGATCTAAGTTCAAGTGGACCCCACCATTTAAGGTAGTTGACGATGACGTCCACCGTTCAAAATTTCTAAGGGCCATAGGAGTTTCCTATTAAGCTGATAGTTATTTTCACTTCATCTATCACTATGTTAATGTATGAACAAGTGGGATGGGAAACATATTTTATGGTGGGCCTTAGGAAATTTTAATGGTGGAAATCATCATCACCACTTATATTTGGAGCGGCCCATTTGATATATATGGGGCCCAAGTGGTGTGGTCCATTTGAGATACAAAAGGCCCATGTGATTAGGCCCATTTTGATGTATTCTAAGGCCCATGGGTTATGGCCTATTTCAATGTACATAAGGCCCATTGATGCGGCCCACTCAATTTATATAAGGCCCATATATGGCGGCCCAATGTATCTAAGGCCTACGGGTCGAGGCCCAATGAGACGTATATAGGTCCATTGTAATGTGTGATTCCCCATGGTTTATGTAATGGTATTTTATGGCGGGTCATGCCTTGGGAACAATGTTGGTTTAACATCCACATTGTAAGTACAATGTTGGTTAAATGTCCGCATTGTAACTCTTCTTAGGGTCCATTGATAGGCCCTTACTTGTTGATAATTCATCACTTTATAACATGCGTAGTGTAGCTCCATGATTCATGCCCATACGCATCATATGTATGCTTGATATGAGGAATGTTTGACCATAGCATAGGCCATTGAGCTGAAACATTTACGGGACTCCTTATGAGACGGAGTGCCCCACATGATCGCGTGGTATGCGCAAGATTGCTGCATGATTGTACGGTGTGACTCATGCATCTCGCATATGTGTGACTTGACCACTGCACGCCTTAGCGACATCAGGGCTGTAGCTCCACAGATATATCATGAATGGCCGTATCGGATACCGAAAATGCTTGGTTTTAGTACTGTGGGCACTTAGGATGTCCTTGGGTGAAAGTCCCAGAACCTTTTTGGTACCAGGAGATGCTCCAACCTCTAAACCGAGTGGATACAAGAGCGCCCGAGTGCCGAATACCAGTAAGCCGCGTCTCCCACTGTGTCGTGGTCGGTTGGAAGGGATGTGGCCTTATCCGCCCGAGTGAGGGGGCTATAAGCTAGGCTGAGTTTGACCAGCTCGCAAATGAGTCCGTTATCGACGAGCCGGGTAGGTATTGGTAGACTATTGGTCAGGCGGATAGTGTGGTCCTTCCACTTGCTTGACTGTGCAGCTAGGGAGGAGGCAGTTAGTGTGAAGTGTATTAGACCCCGGTGATATCCAGAGAAGAATTGTACTGATATGTGTACTTGATGAGGACTGGCATGCTTATTTTGCATCTTGTACATGACATTTGGCTACACAGGCCTCGCATCGCATGGCCTTGGTATGGCCGATAGCATTCATACCTTGCATCACATCATTTTGGTATAGCTGATTGCATTCGTGGGTTTACCCGCATATTTTCGCATCACTCTGATATTGTACACTTGGCGCTTGCCTTACACACACACTTACACCACCCTCTAAGCTTTTGTAAGCTTGTGCACGACCGTTGCGTGTAGGTGTCGTTGGACAGCAGCAGCGTTGATGCAGGAGCGCGCATCTGATCATTTTGGAGCTTTTTGATCACCCTATATTTTCCTTTCCGCATTGTACTTAAAGTTTTTGATATAGTGGATATGTGGTGAGGTTGTTTTGTGACTTGGTTTGCTTGTGGTTATGCTTCATTACAAAAAAAATTCATACTGAAAATCCTCCTTATAGGATCCCAGGATCGGTATCTGGCATGCAAGTGCCGGGATCAGAGAATGGGGCACTACGGAGGCTGTCGGCGCCGGATTCGGCAATCGAAAATTTTGTGAGCCCGTTTTCCGAGTTTGGGGCGTGACAATCGGAATCGATCGATAATCAGAATCGGCAAATAAGTCACGTCAATCGGAATCGGCAATCAGTCGCGACAATTGGGATCGGTAAGAATGGCCTAACAAGGCCTAATGGAAAGTCACAATGTAGACATTCAACCATCATTGCCCATTAATGTGGACATTTAACTAACATTGCTCCCAAGGAGTGGCCCACATAAACATCATTTCACACATCATGGCAAAATCACATATCTCAATAGGCCTTGAATACACAACAGGTGGGCCCTGCACCTGGGCCTCATATGCATCACATTGGCCCCTGATCACACAGGCCTCAAATACACAACAGGTGGGCCCTACACCCGGGCCTTAAATACGGGCCTTAAACATACATTAAGTGGACCGTATCCACGGCCCGCACCAATGGGCCTTATACAAAGTAGGCTACTTCCACATCAAAATCATTTCAATAGTTGTAGGTGTAACATGTGTATCATTATACACTATCATCCCATGCGGCACGTGGCCCATTAACGATGATCAGCACTGTCCAAACATTGTCCAGGTAAATCGGTGTCATCCAAACATTTCCCGTGTAAATCAACACCACCCAAACATTGTCTATATAAATCTGCACCATCCAAACATTGTCTATGTAAATTAGCACTGTTCAAACGTAGTCTAGCACAATCTGAACGGTGTGGATGAAATAAATACATCATGGTGCCCCAGCAAGGTGGACGGCGTGGATACATGTATCATCAAGGTGGGGTCCACGCAAGATGTGAACAGCGTGGATGGAACGCATACCTTGTGCAGGTCCCATGTGGACAGCACGTGCCACCAAGGCAAGCCCCACAGTTACATACATCAGGTGGAGTCCCACCGTCCAAGGTCTGGACGGTGTGGATGCCACACGTGTGGCTTGGCTCCACCGTCCAGATGGACGGACTGGATATAACACTTACATTGTGGGTGGGTTCCCACCGTCCCAGACGGTGAACAGTGCATATTGCAACAAGTGTAGGGCCCAGGACGGATGATCTGGCTGAAACACATGCATCTTGCTGGACTCCATACAACAGTGGGCGGTGGAGATATACATCGAGGTGGCTCACGTCCAGATGGACAGTTGGATGTAAGACATACATCAAAGGTGGGTCCCACCATCCAATAAACTGGACGGTGCGGATCAAACCCACACATCATGGTGGCCCACTCAGCACACGCCAGATGGACAGTGTGGTTGCACAGTGAGGTGGGTCCCACATAACTAAGTGACGTCAATACACCAGCTACATGGCTGGTGCATGCGTACACCGCCCAATCGCTCAAGCAGGTGGGTCCCACGTAGGGCCCACCATATCATATGTATGTATATATATAAATATATATTTAATTTATTTATTTATTTATTTATTTTTGCTTGAACCAGCTCACCAAATGAACGGACGGTGTGTATACAACACATACACCAGACCCCACACCCACCGTCCAAACCTCTGGACAGTAGGTATGTAACACGTGTATCAAAGGTGGGTCCCACGTGATATCCACATGTACATCAATGGACGGTGTGGATACACACGGACCCACAAATCCTCGTGACATCAGATACAGATGGGCGGTGGTGCTGGCCCACACCGTTCAACAGATCAACGGTTTGGATATATGACATGCCTCACAATCACGGTCCACATGAATGGGCTGCGTACATCAGAGGTGGGTCCACACGTGTGGCCCACCTCAATATATATATATATATATATATATATATATATATATATATATATATATATATATATATATATATATATATATATATATAATAATAATTATTATTATATATCAGCAGGTGGCTGAAGCATCCTTCAACGTCCAGCGTTCCGATAGACGGCTGGACAAAATACATGCATTATGTGGCCTGCCGTCCCGTTTCTGCTGGACAGACGGCTGGATCTAAGGCACACATCTGGCAGGCCCCACCCTCACAAGTGTGGGGTGGGTCCCACGCCAACGGATGGACGGTTTATAAAACATATATATCATGGTAGGGCCCAACAGCAGCCACCTTGCTGTTGTAAGATGGGTGGATGGTACGGATGATATCATGCATTAAGGTGGGCCACAAGCCATCAGAGAGAGAGAGAGAGATCGGTGATGGTGGAGGGGCCCCGCCACTATGGGCCCCTCATTGATATAAAGTATACATCATGGTTAGTCCCACAACATGTGGGCCCTCAAATTGAATTTAATGGTGGATCACCCGCCGATTGCTAATCTTCTTGCTCCCTTGGCTTCCTTGGCTTCTCGGCTTCGATTCCAACAGAAGATGATGGAGAATGAAGGCTTGAGATGGGAGATGAGAGGGTAGGAAGTGGGCCACACTAAAGCTCCTCTATGAAAGCTTTGGGAGGGCTTGGACGTGTGACTCTTTGGTTGCTTGGAAATGAGTTTGAGAAATGGGAGAGAGAGGGTTGTAAAGAGAGAGAGATGGGTGATGGAGTGATGGGTGACGTGAGTAATGGGTGTGTAAGAAATTGTTGACTTTAGGGATAGATTGTGTAAGAAAGGTATGGATTTTGTAAGACTTTGTTGACTTATGGGGTTGCTTGGGGATGGGTGTGAGGTGATGTGTACTTGACATATACTTGACATAATGGGATTGATTGATTGATTGAGGTGATAAGTTGTAGAGATTCTCTTGGGTTTTGCAATGCGCGGCGTTTTCCTCGAACTGAACGCGGGCCCACATCTCCTGGCTTGGGTATCGCCTCGGCGTGCGAGACGCGGCATCGGAACCGCGGCGACGACGCGGTCGCTAAGGTACAAGTCTGGGATTAAGCCGACTCTGGTTGACAACGTGTAACTCTGGGTCATGCGCCAACGTCGGATAAAGGTCGAATGTTGCCGGAATCAACCAGGAAGACTGCGGAAGCCTATGGAACGGTACGGTCTAGGATACGGGTCTTATACCTTCGTTGTTTGCCATCGGCTCGAAGGGATCCCTCGCTCATATACCAAACTGACACAAGGAAGGAGGTGTTGAGGTCGAGCATCGTCTTCCTCAGGGGGATAACTACTCCGAATCTACAGAGCTTCTCTGGACTCCTCACAACGATACCTTGAACCCACGAGGAAAATAACAAAATAATTTTCTAAAATTCAAAATAAATTGCTTGATGATAAAAAATGAGTTTACAACCTCTTACATAAAGACATGAACCCTAAGGAGAAGTTTCATAATCAAACTACAACTAAAACTCCCATAAATCGTGACTTACTATAAATAATAAACTTAATATTTATAGACGGTCATGATTTCCACTAAACCCCATGGTTTTCGACCAAAAATAGTAAGTGTCCTATTTAGCTCAACCATGCTATGCTCCTAATTTTTTTAAAGCGCTTTTCATGTTGGACACAACTCCTAAAGCCTAACGGATGAAGAGTTACAATTAAACTAAAACTTACTATAAATAGTAAAAACAAAATTAAAATCGATTTTCGATCGTCGATCTGATCAAATCTTGCAAATTTGGCATGGGCAACTCAGCGTAGTCGGTTTGGGTGGCTAAAGTAGCTTCTCATACCCCAAAATCATATATGGCACGTCTAGTAACTCATTCCGGTTTGCGAGATATACTTGTTTTAAGGTTTTAACTGTTTGGATCACTTCTGTCACCAACTAGGTCTTTTCTGGTCCATCTTGGCCATGAAATTGTCCGCAACCCACTCTATATCAATCTAAAAATGTGCCATCTGCAGCATTTACTATCTCTATCTTAATTCTTTATCGTTGCATCATCATTAATGTTTGATCGATGTTACCTATCTTTTTCTATCTATACACCCACAGACCATCTCACCCAATTGAAGCTTATGGATGATTTACCAGTACACAATGAGTCATTGAACGACTCATACAAAGCTGAGAGAGAATCCAACATGATGCATGCCTGATCCTCATCTTTCTCTGTTTCCTCACATCCAGCAATTTACAAATTAACTTGTTAGAGTTACAAATGTGGGCCTCAACATCACATCCATCTGCCATCTTCAGATTGAACAACTAAAGCTTACAAGCAATTTTCAAGAGATTTATTCGCATAGATGTCCTATAACTTTGCCCATGTACTTGTTACAGTTTTCTCTCTCATGACATTATAGAGAACCTCATCTATTAGGCACAATTGGATAGAGGTTCTGACGCAGGGATGAACTTGATGAGGACGAGCACCGTCTCCCTCAAGAGGATAACTGTTCCGAATCCATGGAACTTCTTTGGACTCCTCACAAAGGCTTCTCGAATCCACGAGAAAGAAAGCAAGCAAAATAGAAAATAAATTCTATAAAATTTGAAATTGATTAATGAATGAAATAAACGAGTTCACAACCCTTTAAATAGGGATACCAAGCAATGGGAGAGAAATCGGAAGCAAACTACAACTAAAACTCCTAGAATTCACAACTTACTATAAATGGTAAACTTACTATTTATAGATGATCGTGACGTCTACTAGTGCGCAAGGTTTTTGGCCAAAAATAATAAGTGTCCTATTTGGCTTCACCAAACTGTTCTCCTAATTTTTCTAAGCTCTTTTCGCATTTGGCGCAACTCCTAAAGCCCAACAGATGAAGAGTTATAATCAAATTAAAACTTATTATTTATAGTAAAAACGGAATTAAAATAAGGAAACGATCGTCGATCCAGGGGTATTTTGCAAATACGGCTTACGTGACCCGGCGTTGCAGGGTGGGTTGGCTAAAGTAGCTCGTTCTACCCCAAAATCATATATTTTACACCCGATAACTCATTCCGGATTGTGAGATACGCCCGATCTAAGGTCCGACGGTCCGGATCACTTCTATCGTCGACCGGGCCTTTTTTGATCCATCTTGGACATGTAACTGTCCGCGACCTACTCTACATCAGTCCCCTCCACTTCAAAAGAACTTGTCCTCGAGTTCTCGTCCTGCCCTGGTTCATAATACTCGGTCAGGTTCGCGACGTTGAAAGTCCGTGAGATCGCCATGTCATCTGGAAGATCAACAACATAAGTGTTGTCATTGATCTTTCGAATGATTGGGATGGGTCCAATCTTCTGATTCTTCAAATTTTTGTACGTCCTGGTCAGAAATCTCTCTTTGCGGAGATGAACCATAATGCAATCACCCACCTCGAACACCTTTTGTCGCCGATGCTTGTCCGCTTGTTCCTTGTACTTCCCGTTCGAGGCATGTAGCTTGGTCTATACTTCTGCATGGATGCCCATGATCCTGTCAGCCATATGTTCTACTGCAATGCTCATACCTAGGAGCTTGGTGCTTACACCCCAACTATAGGGTTGTGATGTAGTAATAATCTCGGTAAGACCGAGGTCGAATCCACAGGAACTGAACCTTGTACGTAATCTGAAAGTAACTCGAACTAGAACTAGGCGAAGATGTAAACTAAATTAGGGAAAATTAAGAGAATAATGGTGAAATCTTATACTAAAACTTGTAAAATTCAAAGGTGAGAAACTAGGGATTCTAAGGATCCACTTGTAGAGATTAGGGAGATCTATGCTTGATTCACGAACACAACTAGAATCAAAGTCCTATCTTCATCCAGTCGGAGGATATAACATTAAAAATCAAATCTGAACTTCCTTTGATTTAGTTTTCAAGAGATGAGAGGGATGTGAATTAGAATGGATTCCATCACAAGGCCATGCCCATGAGACGATGGCAAACAACAGAATGTAACCGATCCATAACTAATCTAAGGTGATTATGAACGTTAGGAAGGGTTCCATCATCCAACCATGCCCAGGAGACGATGGTGAACAACAGGGTTCCTAATTTCATAATCATACTAATGCAAAGAACATACTCAAAGCTATCACAAATCCATTGTAATTTAAGTCACAATAAACCATTAAAAACTGAAAGCATTCCTTAAAATCAAACTAGAATCAAAGTTAGTTCAACATAAACATGAATTAAAAACCATAGGAACACCCCATCACGCTACAAGCTTCGTTTAGCCTAACATAGTCATGCTGAAAACTCTTAAAAGCATTAAGGAAGAAAATTAAATGAGAAAAGGAAGAAAACCTCTTTGAAGATCGCCGCCTCCACGCTATCTCTCTCCCTATCCTCTTCTCTTCACGTCCATCCTTGGCTCCACGGCTGCTTGATGCTTTCTTTCTCTTCTCTTCTCCTTTATATAGGCACCAGGGGCGGTCTTGTGGCTGGGAGGCTGTTGGAGTCGGTGCGTAACTCGTACGCACGTTGCATGTGCAGCGACAGTGAAACGCAAACCAAGTTGCATTTGGATGCCGTTTTTGGCAAGAGAAGCGCCGAAAAACCAAGTTTTTCTCCATGGTTGGGGTAAAGACCCCCTTTTTAGACTTTTGGACAGTTTGGATCTTGCATCCGATCACAATTTGGGCCATACAACTCCACGCAACGTCACCAAAAACTTGTTCACACCCTAAGTATAGGGTTGCAATGTAGTAATAATCTCAGTAAGACCGAGGTCGAATCCACAGGGATTGAACCTTATATGTAATTTGAAAGTAACTAGAACTAGAATTAGGCGAAGATGAAATCTAAATTTGGAATAATTGAGGAAATAATTGTGATTAAAGTGAGTAAAACTAATGAAATTAAAGGTGGGAACTAGGGTTTTCAAGGATCCACTTGTAAAGATCAGGGAGATGTACACTTGATTCATAAACACAACTGGAATCAGAGTCCTATCTTCATCTAGAATTTAACCAATCCACAACTAATCTGAGAGATATATGAATGTTAGGAAGGGTTCCATCATCCAACCATGCCCTGGAGATGATGGTGAACAACAGGGTTCCCAAATTCACAATCCCTATAATGCTAAGAACATGCTCAAAGCTATCGCAAATCCATTGTAATTTAAGACACAACAAACCATTAAAAACTGAAAGCATTCCTATTAATCAAACTATAATCAAAGAGAGTTCAAGTAACATGAATTAATCAAAGCCGTAGAACCAATCCCATCACACTACAAGCTTCACCGACATGATTAGACTAAAATCTTCTTCGGAACATAAGTAAACATAAAATAAGAAAAAGAAAGAAAAGAAAGAACTCTTATAAGATGGCCGGCCCATGCTGATCTTCCTCTCTCTCCCTTCTTCACACGTTCTAACCTCCACGGCTACCCCAAGATGCTCCTCTCATGTCTAGATGCCTCTCCTTTTATAGGCATGAAGGCTGGGGTTGGTGGAAGGGTATGCGCAGGTTCCTTATGCAGGAGAAATTGAAAAAAATGCAAACAAGCTACGTTTGAACCGAGTTCTCCATCAATCGACGTCCAAAAATCTCTTTTTGTCTCCATGGTTGGGGTAAACCTCCCCCCACCCTTTGAAGGTTCTGAATAGTTCAGATCACCCATCCGACCACAAACAGTGGACTCCCCACAACATCCAGAAAAATTAGACATGCGTTTCTTGCGAAAATTCTTGTGTTGATGTGTTCAGTGGGCCCTAAAGTGATGTTTTTGCTGAAATCCACCCCATTCATTAGATTCCTGGTGAAATTTCAGTTGGAAAGGAGTGGTTGTGGTCGAGTTTTGGTGTGGTCCACTGTATCAAATCAACTCGTCGTTCATCCTGCATTTTTTAGCGATCCACGTGTACATGTTTGCAAGGTGCCAAAACGAAGTCTTGGTTAGGGTCGTCCCCACCCCTGGGAGTGAATGAATGGTTCAGATCGTCCATATGAATGATGGGTGGGGCCCACTAGCCAAAAATTGGATGACGGGGTGCGTCCGCTGGTCGTCCATGCTAAAGAAGGAAAAGGAGACGGGTCTCCTTCCGTTGACTAGTGGTCTCGGTCCAGTGCATGTCAAGTGCACTTGTGCACTATGCACTGGTGTTGCTAGTGGGGTCTAGTCATGATGTATATATGAAATTCGCTCTGTCCATCCATTTTGTCACCCTATTTAAGGGGCTGAGACCAACATTGAAGCATATCCAGATATCAGGTGGGCCTTAGATTAATGATTTGCGAGCTGATCTGTCCGTTAGGCCACTTTCACAAGGATCCAATGGCTGAAATTTGATGTGTATGGTTAATTTATAGTCCTCAGGCCAAATATAAAGTTTTGAGCCAAACAGATGGTGGGAACCCTATGATCTTTCATTCTAGATGATTTTCAGGCTCTTTAACGCGATTGACTTGATTTTGTCGGATTTCTAGCGTGTAAATTCTTCGATCTCAGTCCCCTAGGGTCCGTCCCTTGCCTTGATGACTTCTGAGCGTTAATTTTATACTTTTAGTGTGCTTTTTCAATCCCGGCTCCTAATTTCACCTTGCAACATAAACACGATTAAAATCGGGCGTTAAATGGTATTATGTTCATAAAATCAAGTAATAACTGAGGTCAAATATGTAATATTTTAATCCTCAACACTTGGACAGAGGGACCAAGTCAAGTGTGTGGCGAGGAACTCGTCCGTAGATAATCTGGAATGATGATTTCCCTATTGAGTGGTTCACCATGTTATTGAATGCAAACTCTGCTTGAGATAATGTCAAGTCCCACTGCTTCGGTTTTTCTCTTGAAATACAACGAAAGAGATTTCCCAACGTGCGATTCACAACCTCGATCTGCCCATCATTCTGTGGGTGGTAGGTGTTGCTGAATTGAAGTCACGTATCATATCGAAGAAGTAATGGTCTTGGAGACCCCGTGTAGCTGTACAACCTCCCTGAATAATAAATTCACCACGTATATTGCATCAAGGGCCTTCTTGTATGGGATAAAGTGCGTCATCTTGGAGAAACGATCTACCACCACGAACACCGAATCTATGCCGCATTGTGTTCGTGGGAGACTAAGCACGAAGTTCATAGATAAATCCTCCCAAAGACCATCAGGTACAGGTAACGGGGTATAGAAGCCTGTATTATGAGATTGCACCTTGAAGGTCTAACAAATATGATAATGTTGTACGACTTTTCCCACATCACGTACCAATTGCGGCCAGTAATACCGCTCTTCCACAAGAGCTTGCGCCTTGTCTCGCCTAAGATGTCCATCAATCCCACCTCCATGTAGCTCCTGAATAATCTGCTCTCTCAGAGAATTTGGGGAATGCACAATCGATTCCCTTTGAAGAGAAAACTGTCCTATATATGAAGGTCACTGGGGTGACCTACCTGACACTTCATCCAAGAATTTTTGAAGTTCTCATCCTCGGCAAACAGCTCCTTGAGACAGTCGAAGCCAACGACCTCGTTGCTTATTGTAATAAGTAGTGATGCATGACGACTAAATGTATCAGCCACCTTGTTTTGTTACCCTAATTTTTGCTTCAGGACGAACATGAATTCCTGTACAAATGCAACCCATCTAGTATGCACACGATTCACGTTAGTCTGACTATTAATAAACTTTAATACTCGATGGTCAGTGTACAAAATAAGCTCTCTTTGAATCAGATAATGTTGCCAATGTCGCAACACCTGAACAAATGCATACAACTCAAGATCATACGACGACCACTTCTTTTGGGATTCGCCGAGCTTCTCACTATAGAAGGCTACCAGCCTGCCTTCTTGTGATAATACTCCTCCAATTCTGACGTATGAAGTGTTATACTTAACTTCAAATAGCTTGTCGAAATTAGGAAGCACTAAGATCGGTGTTGTGGACAAATGATGATTGATATCTTGAAAACTCTTGTCAACTTCATCTGTCTACTAAAACGATATTTTTTCATGCAATCTGTAATAGGGGCGACTATTGTGCTAAAATTTCATACGAATCGATGACAGAAGGTCCCCCACACGGATGCCCGTGTACATTACAACAAATCCTACAAACAACAGGTTGTCCGTTAAAAAATTACACTTCTTTAAGTTGAAGTACAACTTGTTAATTTGTAAGACCTGTAGCACCTGCCTGAGATATTTCCTATGCTCCATCTCATCCTGTCTATATATCAGTATGTCATCAAAATATACTATCACAAATCGGCCAATGAACGGTTTTAGAATGTGATTTATCAAACCCATAAAAGTACTTGATGCGTTCGATAGGCCGAAAGGCATGACCAGCCACTCATACAACCCTTCCTTGGTCTTGAATACCGTTTTCCACTCATCATCGGGTCAAATATGAATCTGATGGTACCTGCTCCTTAAGTCTAATTTAGAGGATACCTTGGCCCCTTCTAGCATATCGAGCATGTTGTCCAACTGTGGTATTGAAAATCGATATTTGATGGTAATTTTGTTGATTGCCTGATTGTCGACACACATGTGTCAACTTCCATCTGTTTTTGGCATTAGTAATACTAGTATGGCACGTGGGCTCATGCTCTCTCTCAAGAGACCCTTATGGATCAATTCCTCCACTTGCCCCTGAAGTATCTCACACTCCTTCGGACTCATCCGATAATAAGGGCGGTTGGGCAGGATTGCTCCAGGAACGAGATCTATGTGATATTGGATGTCCCTCATAGGCGGCAATCCATCAGGTAAATCTTCAGGCCAGACTTCTTTGAATTCTTTTAGTAATAGTCTTAAACTTAGAGGAATGTTTGAGGGTTCCGATCCTCGACCTTCACCACTACGGGGTATAACTCGCTGGTTTCCTTGGATTCCTCCATGAAATCCTGAATGATAAAAAATAAACTCCCCTCCACTTTAGAGGCTTTAGGGTGGCTCTCTGATGCTATAGGGGCAATGATTATTTTTTGACTATCCTTGACAAATATATAGACATTGTCTCATCCTCGATGAGTCGCATCACGGTCTGACTGCCAGGGTCGACCGAGTAACATATGGCATGCTTCTATGTCAACCAGTCGCAAAGTATTTGATATTTATAATTTTTACCAATTGAAAACGAGATAGTGCATTGTTCAGTTACCTTCGTCTCATTCACCTTTTTTATCCAGTCAATTGAGTAAGGGGAAGGATGTTTTGTCGTTGGTAGCTGCAACTTATCCACCATCACCCTTGAGACAATGTTCTTGCTACTACCACTGTCTATGATCACATCACAGACCTTTCCGTTGACAATGCACCGAGTATGAAATATATTGTGTCGCTGTAAATGTAATTCCTTTTGTGGGGTATACAGTAATCGCCTCATAACTAGAGATTCATCACGATCCTCGCCTATCAATTCATCGCCATCTACTATTTCTTCAGTGGCTTGTTCACGTTCATTAAAGCCAGGGTCTTCTTCTATGGCATCATATTTAGTGTCTCCTTCGTTTATGGTTAAGTGTACTACGGGACGTTGAGGACATGTGTTTGATAAGTAGCCTGGTTGGCCACAGCGATAACAATTGTTCGAGCTTGGCCGAGCATAAGGATTTGAAATCCTACTCGGGCCCAGTGTTGTGGGTGCTGCATGTTGAGGTCTGGATGAGCTGCTCCCCGTATCACGGTTTGCGGTTGCAGGACGTTGAGGACGTTCTCCTACTAGATCTTTTCCTCATGCCAGCACTGGATCCTGCGTGGGACCCGTCATGGGGGGACAAGTTAAAGGATAGGGCAGAGCAGGAACTCTTACAAGTTACGTTTCTGCCCTACCCGTCAATTGAACTGCTCATCCATGGTCCTGACTAGGTACATCTGAACTCGGTTCTAAATTGTCGGTCACAACCCACCTATAAACCATACCACCTTCTATGACTCAGATTTTGACAAATCGTTTCGTGTTACCAACTACTGGAATTCTTCAGTATAATCTGTGATGGTTCGATTTCCTTATTAGCAATTCTGGTATTGTTGGAATAATATTTGCTCATAATCACTGGGGAGGAATCATGATCGAAGAAGACGTCTTATCCGTACCATGATAGATGGGCGCCTTGTTCTGGCAGGCTCGTGAGAGTTGTAATTGCTACCATCATGCATAAGCACCATATTTTAATTTAAACCTACCAATTTTACCTTTTTATGATCTAGCACATTCATATAATCAAAATATCTCTCTACTTCGGCTAGCCAATTAATGAAATCTTATATGCGTAATAAACCATTAAAACTAGGAAGTTCAGCCTTACCTCGATAGTCTCTTTCAGTACTATCAGATGATCGCCTCCATGGATTGGTCGTCGGGTAAAACCTTCATTTAGGTCCTCATCGCTAGAACTTGAATCATCTGGTGTAGCCCTACGGTTTACTGCTGGTAGTGCTATACGAAAATCAGGGTTGTGTCGTACAGCAACCACGTGTGGTGGAGCAACCATAGGTGGCGGAGCATCGCCTAGGGCTTAGGGTGGAAGTAGCGCATCCGCAAGACAATCAAGTATTACCTGCAACCCTTGCATGGTCAACTGACTCTCCCGGTGGAAAGCTTACATTATTTCCACAAGATCATGAATATCTGGATCACCGTCCACAGGATTTTGGCTCATACCTTCATTGTTTGCCATTGGCCCGAGGGAAATCCTCTCTCTGATACCAATTGATGCAGGGATGAACGTGATGAGGTCAAGCATCGTCCCCCTCAAGAGGATAACTATTCCGAATCCACGGAACTTCCTTGGACTCCTCACAGAGGCTTCTCGAATCCACGAGAAAGAAAACAAGCAAAATAGAAAATAAATTCTATACAATTTGAAATTGGTTAATGAATAAAATAAACGAGTTCACAATCCTTTAAATAGGGATACCAAGCAATGGGAGAGAAATCAGAAGCAAACTACAACTAAAACTCCTAGAATTCGCAACTTACTATAAATAGTAAACTTACTATTTATAGATGGTCATGATGTCTACTAGTGCGCAAGGTTTTCGGCCAAAAATAGTAAGTGTCCTATTTGGCTTCACCAAGCTGTTCTCTTAGCTTTTCTAAGCTCTTTTCACGTTAGGCGCAACTCCTAAAGCCAAATGGATGAGGAGTTATAATCAAATTAAAATTTACTATTTATAGTAAAAACAGAATTAAAATAAGGAAACGACCGTCGATTCAGGTGTATATTGAAAATCCGGCTTGCATAACCCTGCATAGTGGGGTTGGTTGGCTAAAGTAGCTCGTTCTACCCCAAAATCATATATTTTATGCCCGATAACTCATTCCGGATTGTGAGATACGCTCGATCTAAGGTCCGACAGTCTGAATCACTTCTGTCGTCGACCGGGCCTTTTCTGATCCATCTTGGCCATGTAAATGTTCGTGACCCACTCTACATCAAGTCTTTCTTTCTTATCCATCTTATTTCATTCATCATCTATCATACATTTTGGCTACTTCTTAAGGATGGCATCATCCAAACCTTGCTAAACTACGAGACCAGTCATCTTGACCTTTCATAATTCAAAATTATTTTTCCTTGAATATTTCTTAACATCCAACTTAAGATTAGAAGCCATTGATACTATGCTTTATGATTCATTTTTGTGCCCCAACGTTAAGATTTGATACCACTTGCTGGGGGACTGCAGAAGCACATAAAGATGAATCAAGCAAAGTATTCTAATTGCACAACCAAGCCCATCATAAAAGACTTCGAATTTAACGTAGAAAAACCCTTTCGAGAAAAAAACCATGGCACAAAGCGATAGTATTGCACTATGAAAGCAAAAATTACCAGAGATAGAGATTAACCGATTCGAAAAAGCCTCGAATCACCCAAGCTACACCCTTAAAACCCTAGGAATGAATAAAAAAACTCTTAAATACCCCTTATTCCCGATTACACCCCATATATATAACCTCTATGAGAATCACAATCAAAATAGAAAACAAATCCCGCACTTACACAATTCTGTGTAACTTTGCACACACGTTTGATGACACCCTCGATTGCACTTCGATGGCATCGACAAATCGTTAATGGCATCGACAAATCGTTGATGGCATCGAAGGCCTTCGATGTAATCAATCATGATACCAAAATATTTCAGTGACTAAACATGGATTTTTTGAATTTTCTCGATGTCACTTCGATGTCATCGAACACCCTTCAATGGCATCGAACCCCGGTTCGATGGCATCAAATGGGACATCCAAAGTGTCCAACAACGAACATGGAAAATTTTAGATTTTTGCGATGGCATCGACCCGTCGTTTGATGGCATCGAACAATGCTAAATGGCATCGAATGGTCTCTCGATGGATTCGACAAACCTTGTTGTTGAAAACATCATCAACAATAGCTTTTGCCAAAGAATTATTTTGGTCCACTGGTAATGTAAGCTACACCTAAAGAAACAAAGCTGTGAATAAAAAAGGGATTTTTTTTTTTTTTTTTTAAAAGCCTCTGCGTTGGAGCTTTCTTACTAGTTCAACTGTTTCTAACAATAGTCAACCCATTGATTTATTTTTGCGTCAATACATCAACAAGGTCAAACTCACCTGATGGATGGATTGGTCATTGCACTTGCCAACTGCCCGAGTGATAGCACCTAGTTGACCTGCCTCTCCCTTGGACATATGTGGGTTAAAAGAGATTAGAAGAATACCTTGCACAATTAGTAGGAAGGGGTTAAAAGTTTTATGATAAATATGGTGGTTAGCTAAAAGGTGAAATGGTAAAATTCATGTAGTTCACTTACTTAGGGCCTCTTCGGTTGCAACTAAAAATGAGCTCATCTCATTTTAGTCAACAGTTTTATGCATTTAAGATTGTTGTAAAGAGTTGATAACTGATATTTACTATGAATTACAAATTTAACTACACTTAATCTATATTTACATATGTTGTTAGAATATTTTCCGAAATAAAAATTTTGGATAGCGATTTTTTTATTCATTATTAGAATCAGGTTGAATCGTGTATTAGATACGTTATCCTTAAAGCAGTATTCACCACCTCTCTTATGTGATTGAGATTGTTAGCGGGTTATAGGCTACTTATTCTTTGGCCTTATGTATAGCAATCATGAAGGAATCACCTTAGAAACTCGACTAACTCAGTCACTTTGTCTAGTAGGCTTAGTGAGTATTTTGACTCAAAAACTCAACGAGTTCGAGTTTGTGTTATAAAGTTAATTCAGTAAAAAAAAAAAATGTTCTTGTTATTTCTTAGAGATAAGATCACTTGATTATTGGATTGTTGATGCTTTGGATCTGGAGGGGTTCAATTTTTATAGATGAAGGGAGTGGACCGTTGCACCTGGGGCCATGAAAGTTCAGAACATTACAAAAAATGTTTATGAATATTGACTCATTAATCTAGGAGTTTCAGACTGTTGGAGCCTTGATATGAACATTGGATTAAAGATTTGACTGTTTGGATCACTAAATGGTCATGAAGGTCATGAAGGAGTGAATAAGTTGGCCTTCTCTTATGCTTCGCACATCTCGCATCGCTCATAACAATTCACGTAAGGTCATGAAGGAGTGAATACTAACGACATCATGTGTACGTAAAAAGTGCAAAGTGCGCCACTAACACCTCTACAACCACACTGCCTACACTCTCGCCTACACATGCACATGTGTGCATGTGTTCGAATAAGTAAGCCTTCCACAAGATAATTTATAAACTCCAAAATTTTCCCTCTTTAAGCGGACAAAGAGAAACCTACTTTTTTACACTTTTCTTTTTCAAAATGATTTTGAATGGAAACAAATTTTCTTTTGAATTTTTCAAAAATCAAGTATATTTATTTAATTTAACCAAAAGAGAAAGAATTCATGCAAGTAACTTTTAGACATTTTTACTAATATAATTTATCTCTTCAATCAAGCCAATGACATATTTGTCCTTCCGTTCATTCTTTCAAGTAACCTAATACACTCAAACGCCTATCATTAAGAAGTTAAGCTGTTGTTGTGTATGATATACACGCTATACATCTTTTGCTTCATTCTATGTCAAGACATTATCTCAAAACCAGTAGGGATCTAAATCTTGAGTGGGCCACATAATTAGAAAAAATCAGGATAGGTCATCAATTGTTGAACCCTTCTCTCCCTGCACATATACATTTTCACTTGTTGCCTCACCCTTTCACTCCTCTCTCCCATGAGCGTCCATCTCTCTCATTTTCCTTTCTTTCCCATGTATATTGGACGTGTCATACCATGTAATTACGCTTGACTACAGTGAAATGAAGTCAATTGTAAGTGGCAACCAAAAAGGGGCTCGATGAGCATAGTACACTGATTTTTGGTACATATCATATTCCCATGACACTCTTTCTTATTAGTGGCTCAGATCCTTACCACGTGTTTTGTACGCACGGATCTTTCACAAGCACTATTCCCCCTCACATGAAGCCCGCTGGCTGAACCTTTTCAAAATGACGGCAACACATCGTCCTTGCACACCTACATTTGGACCTTTCTAAAGTTACACTAGTGAGAAATCCTAACCATACAATTGGTGGCTGTCCAGTGGATGGGTAGAACTTAGGGCCCATTTGGCACCTACGAAACCCTAGTCTTGAATAGCTTGTCTGGTCAAGCTCATCCATTTCTTACTTTGTCCAACCGTCCATTTCTCTCTCTCAAGCACTTAAAATAAGGAATAATCATTTGCATATTTGCCATACATACACATAAACATGTAAAATCCACACCGCGCATCTTCAGGTTTTATCTTAATTCGAGGCCTTGGGACAAAAATTAGCCAGATCGACAGTCCAGATAGGCCACGCCGTAGGGAACAATGAGGATGGGATGCACCCACAAGTGTATGTGTGGGGCTACCATGGGATTTATCTTTCATCAAAACAGTTAATCAGAACTGGCTCAACAGGACTGAGAAAAGAAGCGAAAATCATCCGGATCCAAATTCGGGGGGCCACCCCGATTGAACTTATGAGTTTTATGAGAAATTTTACATTTTTCCCATTGGTGTCCCATGGGAGCTTTTTACAAGGCTGATATTTTTTATGTACGGTGAAAATAATATTTCTAGTATGATGGACGGAGAAGATTTTAGATATAAAATATGGTGAGCCCCTCCGAGCTTGGGCGTAAAACAGCTGTTCTTTTGTTCTCGAGTAGAACTGCGAATGTCGGGTAATGTCCATTCAGAAATTTACCACTGTAGACGCCACCTTTTATCCAGCGTCTTTTCTGAGGACTCCAAAACTTACCTTCGCAACTTTGCGTGTGCGGATTTAAGGAGAGCATTCAAGGACAAAAATAAGCATTCAAGGACAAAAATACCCCTACTTTTCACTATCAATTTTTTCACTCCCTTGCCTCTATCCATTTCCACTAAAAAAATGAGACAAAAAATTCTTTTTTCCGACATGAAAATCCCTCCATTGGATCACACCATTCTCCCATTGGATCGCGTCCTCTCCATACATAAGCATTTTCTTGATTTCTGAAAATGGTCCGTCCACTGAAGAAAGCACACGCCACAAGTATATTTTAATATATTGCCCTAAATAGAGTAAATTTTTTGTGGGCCATTGAACTGTTGGATGAAGCTTGCATCTGGGTTTTTGGTTCATCTATGTATACATCATCCTATGAACATGATGGATTACAAATAAAACATCATTGTGGGGTGTAGCAAGGTTTCTACAATGGAATCACTATTTCCTTTGGTATGATCCACTTGATATTTGGATATGCTACGATTTTGGGCTTAAACCCTTAATTTAGATGGAAAAATGGATGAACGTCGTGGATAGTCCACATACATTCAAGGTGGGCCCAAATCAGTTAACTCAGTACAATAAAAGTGTACTGAGCAAACTGATTTCCAATTTGCAAGAGTTCTTGGTCTATTTGACGTACTTTTTGGCAATATGCTCTAGTCGTCGCCGACATTCTCGGTTCATGATTGGTTGAATTCCCCGAGTAATTCATGAATTTGACAAACAAATGATAAAAATATGATTAGGAACTTCCATAAATTCATGTAATGTAACAGAAAATTCTATGAACCGCTTTGTCATTTTCATTAACTGCTCGGTCAACTTCACCGAAGTACTCGTTGAATTTCATGTGAAGCTCGTTCAATTATGTGTTAGGCTAGTTCAATTTCATTTCAAGTTCATTGAAATTCATGTTAGCCTCACTGAATTTCATGTTAGCATCGCTGAGTTTCAAGTTAGCCTCGCTCAATTTCATGTTTTCCTCACTTAATTTCTAAGTTGCCTCGCTCAATTTTCAGTTTGCCTCGCTGAATTTCTAGCTTGCTTCGCTTAATTTCTAGTTTGCCTTGCTCAATTTTCAGTTTGCCCCGCTCAATTTCTAGTTTGCCCCGCTAAATTTTCGGTTTACCCCGCTCAATTTTCAATTTCCCCTGCTTAATTTCCAGTTTGCCCCACTCAATTTCAAGTTTGTCCCCCTCAATTTTCAATTTGCCCTGCTCAATTTTCAGTTTACCTCGCTCAATTTCCAGTTTGCCCCAATCAATTTCTAGTTCGCTTCGCTGAATTTGTAGTCTGTTTGACTGAATTTCTAGTTTGCCTCACTCAATTCCATGTTTCCCTTACTCAATTCCTAGCTTTCCTCGCTCATTTTTCTAATTTGCCTTGTTTATTTTCTAAAGTTATCTCGCTCATTTTCTAGTTTGTCTCACTCATTTTGTAGTTTGCCTCGCCAATTGATATTCAAGATAAACGTCTCCATCCCATATTATCTTCTGCTTAATTCTAGGTGTTCTGTTTGCAAATCTCTCAAACTTTATTCTCACGGCACTAACAAATTCATCGACGAACATCTCCTCCCCAGGTCCATATAATTAAGTTTGTGATGGCGCTATTAGACAATAAAATTGGCGCTATTAGACAATAAAATTTGGAACTTGAATACTTCCTCTCCATGTTCATCCGAGGATTCTATAATAGACCTTTAGCGAACTCTGCTATATGATGTTTGCCTCGCTCAAAATTCAGCTTGTTGCTCAATTTTCAGTTTGCCTCGCTCAATTTCTAGGTTGCCTCACTCAATTTTCAGTTTTCCTTGTTGAATTTCTAGATTGCCTCGTTGAATTTTTAGTTTTCCTCGCTCAATTTTCAGTTTGCCCCACTCAATTTCTAGTTTGACCTGCAGAACTTCTACGAATGCCTCGCTGAATTCCTAGTTTGCATTGCTCAATTTTCAGTTTGCCTTGCTCAATTTCTAGTTTGCGTCGTTGAATTTCATGCTTTCCTTGCTCAATTTGTAGTTTACCTTGCTCAATTCCTAGTTTTGCCTTGTTCAATTTCTAACTCGATTGCATATGGAGCTAATTCAAATTCATCAAGTGTTAGATTGTTTTCAATTATGTATGATTTTGTACACTATGATTTACTAACTATCTTGTGAACTTTATGTTTGATATATTTTTCAATTCATGTTTGTAGGTGATGAATCTTCTGCTGGAATCCCAAATCTATCCTCTAAGTGTTCACTGAAATGGTGGTTTGACAAAGTAAAGGGTGGATTAGAGAAGCATGATAGTCGGCTAAATCTGTTTAAGCAATCCCCATTTTCTTTTTTATTGCATCTTTCATCCTTTAGATTTATAGGGGCTTTATTTCACATTCTTTTTCTAAAATAGAAAGGTGGTCTAGTATTTGAGATATGGAGGAGACGGTTGCAGTTCATGAAGATGGACTTCTCCTTTATTATGGGGCTTAAGAATGTAGACTTATAATACCAAAAAATTGTCCCATTACGAGTACATTAAGAGACATACTTCAAAGAATATCCAATTTTAAAGAATCACTTAGTGGATATGTTTGAAAGATTAGTTGACCCAATAAGTACGAGGATGTCGTGAAGGTTGCCTTACTTATGTGTATAGAGTGGTTTGTTAGGAGAACCGAACCGAAGTAAAACAATGGTTATGAATCGGCGCTGAAGCAAAACAATAGTTATAACTACAGCATATTCGTAATGAAATTCATCGACATATTGTGTAGCGGTCTCACCTTGGCGGGAACAGACATGTAAAAATTCACCACCTTTTGGAGGAAGTTGATAGCACGTGATTGTTTATCTGTAAACTGTAAATGATATTTGTCAATGGCATGGGAGGAAGATGAAATTTTTGTGAGATGTTGTATTATATACACTATTTGATATACCTTGTACAATTTTTACTGAATGAAATTTTATAATCAATGAATGTTTATAACTTATAATTGTTCCCTCGCTCATGTTGTATTATATATGGTGTTTGATATACCCTATATAATTTCCAGTTTGTCTCGCTCATTTTTTAGGTTGCCTCGCTTGAATTCCTAGTTTGCCTTGTTGAATTCCTAATTTGCATCGCTCAATTTCCAGTTTGCCCAGTTTAATTTTCAATTTGCCTCGCTGAATTTCAAGTTTGCCCCGCTGAATTTCAAGTTTGCCCCACTGCATTTCTAGTTTGTCTCGCTCAATTTTCAGTTTACCTCGCTAAATTTCAAGTTTGCCTCGCTCAATTTTCAGTTTGCCCCGCTCAATTTCAAGTTTACCCTGCTCATTTTTCAGTTTGCCCTGCTCATTTTTAAGTTTGCCCCGCTCAATTTCCAGTTCACCCCGCTCAATTTTCAGTTTGCCTCGTTCAATTTCCAGTTTGTCCCGCTTATTTTTTAGTTTGCGCCGCTGAATTTCTAGTTTACCTCGCTCAATTTTCAATTTACCCCACTCAATTTCTAGTTTGCCCCGTTGAATTTCTAGTTTGCCCCGCTCAATTTCAAGTTAGCCTCACTCAATTTCATGTTACCCTCGCTCAATTTGTAATTTGCCTTGCTCAATTTTCAATTTGGCTTGCTCATTTTTGAGCTTGCCTCAATCAATTTGCAGTTGGTCTTGAGTGAGATATGCCGCAGTCGTTGCCACAAATGGAAGGCATCACCTGGATTGAGATAGAAGGCTTAGTCCACAAAGAACGTCACCTGACAGTCTATCATGACCTATTACAGTAGCCAATGCTAGGATGATTTGCTCACTCAAGACCAACTGCACAACAATTGATATATGGGTTGTATAAAGCAATGTTGAGAATCAATAGTAGCTGGCCATGGGCTTCCCCTATTAATCGAGCCATCCATTGCAGGAGAAGGCAAATGAAAATGTAATGCCCAGGCCAAACATTGCGACGTCCTGAGGCGTCCAGTAGCGGATCTGCCGTAGGACCCCGAATGTCTAGGAACAAGTGACGCCAAGGACCACTGTCATTCAGATAAGATAAATGAAGTCACGAACGCAAACAAGCGTGAGTGTGTTCAGGTCGGGAATTAGCCGTAATGCCGGTCTTTCCAATGATACACTACAACAGACTAAAATGAGCGTGTATCACCTGTGGAAAGTCTAATAAGTTTGAAACTATATGAAATTATGTGCCTCACTGGGCTTGAGGTCCATCGCGGACAGTAGACCCAAACTGTGCCTCGAGCCACGCAACTTGGACCGTCAAAGCAGCTTAATTTCTAGTTTACCTCGCTGAATATCTAATTTTCTTCGCTCAATTTTCAGTTTGCCTCGCTGAATTTACAACTTGCTTCACTCAATTTTCATGTTTGCCTCGCTCAATTCTAGTTTGTCTCACTCAATTTTTAGATTACCTCGTTCAATATCTAGTTTTCCTAGCTGAATTTTTAGGTTGCTTACTCATTTTCTAGTTTGCCTCGCTTAATTTTCAGTTTGCCTTGCTGAATTTCTAGGTTGCCTCACTCATTTTCTAATTTGTCTCGCTCAATTTTCATTTTGCCTTGCTCAATTTCTAGGTTGCTTCGCTCATTTTCAGTTTGCCTTGCTCAATTTTCAGTTTGCCTCGCTCAATTTCTAGTTTGCCTCGCTCAATTTCATGCTTCCCTCGCTCATTTTCTAGTTTGCCTTGCTCAATTTTCAGTTTGCCTCATTGAATTTCTAGTTTGCCTCGCTCAATTTTTAGGTTGCCTCACTCAATATCTAGCTTTCCTCGCTCAATTTCTAGTTTGCCTCGTTCAATTCTAGGTTGCCCCGCTCATTTTCTAATTTGCCTCGCTGAATTTCTAATTTGCCACACTCAATTTTCAGTTTGCCTCGTTGAATTTCTAACTTGCCTCGTTCAATTTCCATGTTTGCCTCGCTCAATTCTAAGTTGCCCTGCTCATTTTCTAGTTCGCCTCGATGAATTTCTAGGTTGCCTCGCTCAATTTTCAAGTTGCTTCGCTCAATTTTCAGTTTGCCTTGCTAAATTTTCATGTTTGCCTCGCTCAATTTTCAAGTTGTCTCACAATGAATGGCTCACAACATAAAAGCTAACTTAAGTGGACATTTTTCCCTTCGACCAATATAACTTATTGCCACCATCTATTGAGAGCACCATAAATTGGACAATTAGGTGTCATTTGAGATGGAGAGCAAAGGGTGGGAAGGAAGCATATCCAAGATTGAGATAGGCCGAGGAGTTGTCACAGATGGAAGGCATCTCCAAGATTGAGATAGAAAGCATGAGTCCCATCTAATACCCTGCTCTAAACACCCCCTTGAGGAAGACAAGTTTAGGGAATGAGAGGTTTTGAGGGAATTGAGTTTGAAATGAAGAATTTTGGTAAATAAATGGCCTAAAGATAAAGAGGATTTAGAGAAATGGGATTTGGTGGGGAGAATTGAATGCAAGGAAATGAGCTTAGAGGGAAGTTTTTGGGTTTTGAGGAAGAGAGATTAGAGAAATTTTAAAAGGGGGGTGTTTGGAGGCTAAAAAGAATGCTAAAATGACTAAAAGGGAGCCCTACATGTGTATAAAGGGCTCCATAGAACTCAGGCCTTGATGGGGTCACGCCGAACTGGTTGTGGCCTCGCCCAGCTCTGTTTGGATAAGCGGGTTTGCCCCGAATTGGCGGTGGCCCCGGGTGGCTACACTACCTATGTCTACGGTATTATCCGTAGCCATAGGTCTACAGAATGCACGGTGCAGCCCTGCTGAATCCAAGGGTATTTTCGTACGAAAATAGTATGTCCGTACACAACAGTCTAATCTACAAAAGTAAAGTTGGGGAGCGTTTGGAAAAGGCGCTGGCTAAAAGGTGGCATCAACAGTGGTAAATTTCAACTTTCTCTCGAGCCAATAAAGCATTTGAAAGTAGGGAGCTTTCCTAAACGCATTAAAAACGTTCACTTTATGTGCATACAAGGACTGGGCACACGATTTTCGTGCCTACATAGTGTGTACGGTATAATTGTCAAACCGTGTATGCGGATCCCAACCGTGCATCGCGTGAGATGTTACGTTGGTCGGCCACCAACTAAAATGTATCTTCATGAATTATTTAAATCATCCAATTATTGACCTTTTTTTCTCACTGGATCCGAGTGGTTACTGATTTTTCCTTCAGCTTCGGTTTTTCTAATCGATTAAAGGGCTGGGATCATCCAAAGAATTTCATTTGTAGTATATATTAGATTGATCGCTAGCCCTACAAAATGGACGGTTCAGATCTTGTATTTATCTATCTCTTATCTAGCAATGACATTGAGGCACGGTTGTATTTATCTCTCTTATCTAGCAATGACATTGAGGCACGGCATCGGCATGTCCCATGCCTTCAGTTCCCCCATCCCATTCCGAGATTGACCCAAATTTTAAATCTTACTACGAAAATGCCACTCCACCTCACCAAGTTGCGCTCCTGCGGCTGCTGGAACCGGACTTGGTTGCAACCCCGAACCGTGGTTGTGTTAGACCCTGACATGGGTCCCACCTCCATGTATTCAGTGTATATCCACGCTGTCCATCGTTTTTCCAGGTTTCTCCTAAGGATATGGTCCCAAAAATGAAGCCAATACAAGTTTCTAGTAGATTACACCACACATGAAACAATAATCATTAAACTCCCACTATTAAAAGCTTCCTAGCATCCACCGTAATGTTTACTGGGCATCTAACCTGTTGATAAGGCCAAAGGGATCTGAATAAAAGAAAAAGAAGAAGCAAAGATCAGCTTCATCTAAACGTTTGTGGCCCACAAAAGGATTTCAATGGTTATTAAACTTTTGGGACTGCAACTTACAATAAGTTGGAAAAACAGATGAACAGTACGGATATACAATCCATACATCAAAGTAGGCTCCTACAGTCAGGGTCTCATCCAGGGTCTCACCCAAGTTGCATCCACGGGACTCGGTTTGGGTATTGTAACCCATGGCACTAGGTCCATACCGTTTCCTGCTGGAAAAGCCATGTGGTTCACCACAACGTATGTGTTTTATTCACACCGTTAGCATTTTTCTAACCCATTTTTGGGTGTGAAAAAAAAAAGAAAAGAAAAAGATAAAGTTAAAGAGGCAAATCTCTGCCTATTATAAAAACATTGGTGATTGAACTTCCACTACTAAAAATGGGCTTTAAAAAAAGTCTTGGATCACTTTGATATTTGTGTCTTTCATTCATCTATACAGCCTAATTAATGAGTTGGATGGCAAGTAAACATTATAATAGGCCTTACGAAGTTTTTAATAAGCCTGAAGTTTTTAATAACTCACGGTTCTTATAGTGGGTGACCTGAATAGATGTGGCCTTCTGCTATGCTTATTTGCATCCACTCTATTGATTTGGTCATATAGACGTAAATGAAGGAGAATACAAATGTTAGCTTAATCCAAAACTTTTGTAGTCATTGAGAAGTTTTTAATGTTGGCATTCAATTGCTAATCTTTCTTTTTACTGTGTGGTCCACCTGAGATTTGAATCTACTTCATTTTTAAGCTCATACCCAGGCAAAATGAATGTAAGACATAGATAAGATACATATATCATAATGGGGCCAGAGAGTTTTTCCACTAAGACATAGTACCTTGGTGCTATGGGCTACACTAGCATTTAATCCATTCCTACATGGGTGCTATGGGCCATCTCTCCACAGTACACGTAGCAGAGCAAATTAGGGACCATTTATTCGGTAGGACTTCTCATCTATGCCTCTTTTATCCAAAATTAGACCTTCTTAGGTAACTATAGTTATCACATCTCTTCTATGACTACTTTACTGCCGATTTTAAGGACACTGATCGGATGTTTAGAATCATTCTATGTATGATTTGAGCAGTCTTCCATCCACAAAGTAGGTGTATGGTCATCTTGATTTGTAACTCTGCCATTTGTATTAGGGAGAGATCAAGGACGAGACGATAGTACTAGAAGAATCTGAATATGGAAGAGCCTTTTCTCTACAGCATACCTGATAACATGACGTCTTGATTGGGTCCACCCATTATCTTGGAAGTAGGATGGCTCACGTGTTGTTTATTTTTTATACAATTAGTTATTTTGTTTTAAATCTATTATTGGCTTCTTCCCAACTCCTTACATTGTAATAGAATACAGTATTTTAGATTCATAACCTCTCTCAAGTAAAAGAAAGAAACATCAATTTATTTATGAATATCCATGGTATATTCCCTATGGTGACCGGGTTTATGAATTATGGTCAACAAATAGTACGAGCTGCAAGGTACATTGGTCAAAGTTTCATGATTACCTTATCCCACACGAATCATTTACCTGTAACTACTCAATATCCTTATGAAAAACCAATCACATCAGAGCGTTTCCATGGTCGAATCCACTTTGAATTTGATAAAAGCATTGCCTGTGAAGTATGTGTTAGTGTATGCCCCATAAATCTACCAGTTGTTGATTATCTCCAATAATTATTCCAATAATTACATATCCGATTTGACCTATGGACTAATATGCAAGCATACCTTTCATACTTGTTTGAGTAATAGCAATAAGATTCCCCAATATCATGTTAAGAATAGTTAGGATTTCCAGCAAAAGATGCCATTTGTTTGATGAGAAATAAAAAGAAATATAAAAAATTCGAGTGGTTGAAGCTGAAGCAGCAACTTTCAAAGTAACAGAAAGAAAAGCAATTTGACCATTGCTTTAATGGGCATGGATCAAATGGATAGGACTGCCAACATATGTGATTTTTGGGACATGAAGCATCCACACATGTTCCAGGGATATCCCTAGTGAATCTACTTTTACAGAAAATGAGTATATATAAAATATATTTGAAAGTTGTTCGGTCAAGTATATATTTAGTAAATTCTATTTCTAACCATGGCACGTGCCCTAATAAAATCCTGCCACTTATATCACTAGGATATCTTTAGTGATTTGGTGGCTCAAATTCTCCATGGCCATGTGAGTGAAGCTTTCTTGAGATCAAACTTGTTCACCAGATTCGTGCCTCTTGTTCACCTTTGGACCATTCAAAACTTAAATAGGCCACACCATAGAAAATATTTGCATGAAACACTTGCAATTATTCATGTAGGGCCCATCATAGTTTGAATGTTTCATCCAATCCATTCAGCCATGTAGGGCCCATCATAGTTTTTATGTTTCATCCAATCCATTCATCTAACTTTCTACTTTAAGATTAAAACACTTCAGAAATTTTATGTTGTTCTAAACCTCAAGTGGGCCTTAACACTTGAGTTTAGAGGCTTTAGGCATAATTTCTACAGGGTGGTCCACTTGAGTGTTAAATCAGCTTATTTTTATTTTTATTTTCCTAAATGCAAAATAATGAGTGTTGTATCTGTTGGATGAGCAGACCTCATGCACATAAATTTGTTCTTCAGGCATACTTCACGCTTACCAAAGCAAGTCACTCAAGAGTTTTAGCCTGCTTTCTCTGCTGAATCATTTTCCTCCTAAACGTAGGGTTGCCAATGGAATCGACGTGACCCTGTCTATTTGAGCCGGGCCCAAGCCTGGCATGGGCCTAGCAAGGTGGGGGCAAAGCCTGAGCCTGAAGCAATAGTTAGGCCAGGCTTAGCTCAACATGGCCCATTCAACCCAAAAAATGATAAAATCCGTTATTACCACTTGTATTTTCCTAATCTATCTAATATTTATGTAAGCTATACTTGAAAAAATTGAACATATTAGAAGAATGAAATCATAAGGTCTATATTCAAGATACATGAGTAATATAATGCTACATATCAAGTCGAGATGGGCCAGCTGGGTTGGGTTGAGGCTACTTGAGACCGAGCCCAGCTTGAAAGTTGACTGGGTGATGCATGTGAGGCCTAAGACCTGCCCACGGCCCAAGTTAATAGGTGTAACCCCGGTCCCAAGCCGGTCGGGCGGGCTACTCAGCCCATTGCGACCGTTGAACGGTAGAGGGCAATTCCGTAATTTTATACTTCGGGGCCATTGGCGCCTTCGCCCTGGAGGGCAATTCCATAATGGCATATCAGGGAATTCCTGGAAATGGGGGGTCTATCTGACGACCCCCACTTCAGAAAGCAGATCCCTCGCACTGCTGATGCTTGTCGGGTTGTCTTCCAAAAAAGCGCAGCGGAGAACAGCACACCACTCCTTCCCAGTTCACACGCACACACTCCGAAAAGCCCTTTTTCATTCCTCAGAGAGAGAGAGAGAGAGAGAGAGAGAGAGTGCAAGAGAGTGAGAGGGAGAGGGAGAGGAGAGATGGGAGAGGGAAAAGGCTCTACACTAGTTCATCTGCTGGCAGTAGTTCTCTGCTTAGTCGCCTTCGGATTCGCCATAGCTGCAGAACGCCGGAGAAGCACTGTAAGAGCTCTCTCTCTTCTTTCCAGAAATTAGGGTTTTATCCTCCATTTTTTTAGCTGGGTTCGATTTACATTCTAAGCCCACACGCGTATGGAGCCCTCCACAATCACACGCAACTGCACGTGTGTGCAAGATCCGAGCTTTCCATCGGGTGGGACACGCTACCCGTGTCTTAATGCCTCAGAAATCAGGTCCTTTTTTTTTTTTTTTCACTCGTCGGGTGGGCCACGATGTACAAAGCAACGGATGGTTAAAACAATTACTTTTTCCAGTCACCGGAGTGAAAACGGTCTGATTTCGAGCCAGAAGCCTAAATCAACGCCTTCCACCTGATGGAAGGCTTGGATCAGGCACACGTGTGCCATCCTGGCAAACGTGCTCGCCTGTGGATAGACGGAACTCCACACACCTGTAGGGATAGCAAATCTCTACTTATCATGTCAAATCATCGTCATCATCTTCTTATTCTTCTGTATCTTCCGCGTCCTAGTTAGATGCAGTTTACTCTGATTATTTTGAGCTGATGGACTTTAAATGCTTGTTCAAGATTTATAGACTGTTACCTAGTGGTTTGCCCATCCACAAGATCTTGTCATCTATTTAACATTTTGGATTTTTCGGCATTCACTTTGGAGAGGAACTGTATGATCCATGGAGTGTGCCGGTGAAGCCCGTGTGATCCAGACTGTTGATCTGTTGACAATGCTGTGGATGTACCATGCCACGAGAATATCAAAGATCAGTAACTCCTAACCTTTCAAATGTATCATGCAACAAGATGGTCTGCATTCAACTGAAAAATAGAGATTTTCAGGGCATGATGCTTCCACGGTTTGGCCCAACAGACCAAGTTTGGATCACTGAACCATGCCTCACTTGTATAGACTAGAAAATTGAGTATATAGTTCTTATCCTTTCTTTGGGTACCATTTTGATAAAAACCCCTGTGGTCTTTTATTTGTAGATCCTTGGACTCGAAACACTTTTATAGCTATATGAAGCGCTTTTAAGAGTACTGCAGTTTTATATGTATCAAGATCCTCTCTTGACCACTGAGGCACCGCTGCCATGTGTATGAGGCTAGTTTGTCAAATTACAAGGGTTTGTTAAACCGACTACCAGAGGTGTTTGGCTTTGAGGCATTCAAAACTCAAATTGTCTAAGTGTTTGGAGCAAGGTGTTCTGTATTGGTAATGGTGGCCATAACGGTCACCACCATTACCGATACGGGGGTGTAACGACTGTTATGATCCCTGTAACCGTTGAAAATTTTCTTTTGCCCAAAAAAATTTGAAAAAAATATCTAGAGAAATTAGAATAATGCAAATATTCCAAATATGTATTCATTTTTTGTTTTGAACATGTTTATGGTAGTGTAATGTTCTACTCTTTGGTGAGAATGTTGTATCGGGCTGTCTAGTGAATTTGTGAGCATGATTATATCTCTAATGTTTACATATCACAAGCAAGCATTTGAACTAGAAATCAGAAAAAAAAGCATAAATAATACTTATTCAAAATTTTGAAAAACTGGCCTGTGGAACTTATATTCGCTCAAATCACTTCAATCTACGGTTTTAATCTTAAAAACTATAGTAAGAGTGGTCGAAATCTATAATGAAATAATCTAGGAGAGTTTTTGGAATGAGAAAGGTGAAAATGAGGAGAAAATTTAATTTAAATAGAAAAAAGCGACCGTTTTTTGACCGTTACGGGGGTAATGGTCATTATGCCCCGTAACGGCCCTTACAACTATCGTAATGGCCGATACAGTCCCAAAAAACCAACTGCCCCATTTCACCCCCCCGTATCGCGTAACGGTCATGGATGTTACTTATACGTATTGACATTTCAATCTACTTGTTTTTGTGTTAATTTTTCATTTATATGGAACTCAACTGTCGTATAACCGACCACCTCTTACTATTATTTGTTGTTTCCTTAGGGCTAAAGCAAGCCTTTACCCATGCCAATGCCCTAGCTTAGCTTGGGCAGCAGAAACACCAGAGCTCTGCTGCTTGTACAAAACTTGTGTCTCAATAATTATTTGAGAATTTACATACATAGAGTGTAACTTTTAAGGAACCTGATTGCTTTATATTTGATAATCAAGCTCCTGTCTGCATTGACCTTTTTTTAAAAAGATGAAATTTATTACATCCAGAAGTCGACAACAAAAAAGGACAAACAAAACAAAAGAAAAGGAAAGAAGGAAGAAAATACAACCCCGCCCATGCACCTAGCTAAAAAAATCTCAGGGCAACCAATTAGATAGAAGCATCAACCCCACTATGAAGAATCAAAGCGTCACTCTGAAGATTTCTAAAGACTCAATTATTCCTTTTGAGCCACACAGACTACAACACAAGTAACGCCAACTTCCATTTCCAAGAGATAAAAGCTCCACCTTCAGCTCCATGCTAGGCCTTAAACAGATTGTTAATAGAACCCAACATCACCCACTAAATGTCTACAGACCTGAGGATACCAAATCAGACAATCCTCAAGAAAGGGCAATGAGTAAATAGATTATCCACAAACTACTCTGCATCCAAACAGAGCAGACAGGCTTTCGGGAGCACCATGCCTCTCTTTCAGAGATTGTCGACCGTCAAGATTCTATTTCTCCCCGCAAGCCAGGCGAATGCAGCCACTTTAGGGGAAGTCTCCTAGAACCACAAATGACCTATATGAGAAGCAACCCCAAGAGGCTCAATCTTCGAGAGATGCAGATACATAGGGCCAACCGAGAATCTCCTAGACTTTCTCCAACTCCAGATGATAGAATCCGACTTGTCTGGAGAAATTGACATACCTTGCAACGGTGACAAAAGGGCAAACACGTCATTAAATTCAGAATCTAAAAGATCCCTACGAGAGGGAGGAGCCCAATCCCTTAGATCAGAGACAGTTGGCCATAGAGATATTAACATTTGTACATAGAATCACCATATTCAGAAAGGACATTTGAAGCGAGGCATCCCCACACTAACCATCATCCCAAAACCCGACTCTTGATCCATCTCCAACCACAAATCCAATGCCCTCGAGAACAACGGAAACAATCCTAGCTACAACTGTCCAAATGAAGGATGGTCAATAAAGAGAAGAATCTTTCATCCACCATCCACCAGGGGCAAGACTATACTTAGCTGCTAAAATTTGTCTCCATAGATTGGAATCTTCCACCCTGAACCGCCACACCCACTTGCTTGACAGAGAAGAATTCAACACTTTCTGATATGGATACCAACCCCCCTTTCCTCATAGGGCCGACGAACCTTCAACCAATTTAAAAGGGAAGGTGAAATTTCCTTGCCAAAGAGAGTCTCTTCTATGATTATCTATGCAATTGATGACAACCTTGTGACAACGGAACAAAAATAGGAAGTACAAGGGAAGATTCGAAAGAGATCATTTAATCAAGGTCAACCTACCCCACCAAAGATAAACAACTTACATTTCTAAGGGCTCGATTTCCTTTTCATCCTCCCCACCACTTTGTCTCAAAGGTGTTATGCCGGCTTTCCCAGGCGGAGGGGAAGACTTAGATAGAACGACGGAAAGACCCAACTTCACAACAAAAAATCTTAGCCAGGTTAGACACCACCCCCTGAAATAGATGAATGCCCAAAATTTCACACTTAGATAGGTTAATTCTTCAACCCGACACCGCCTCAAAACCATGTGATTGAGACCCTAAGATTAGCCACCATAGACTCATCAACTTCACAAAATAAGATAGTATCGTCAACAAATTGGAGATGGGTAATCACTAATCAGCTGAGGGAAGTTATTTAACTACAAATCCTTTGAATAACTTAGCCGATCAACCTTTAGAAATCATCCTACTTAGGCCTTCAGAAACTATAACAAAGAGGAGAGGAGATAAAAGGATCCCCTTGTTGTAGGCCCCGAGAGGATTTGAAAAATCCAAACGGAGAACCATTAATTAGAATAAAAAATTTAGCTAACGACACAACTTCTCCAAATAGCCCCAAAGCCCATTCTTCCCAGCAGATAATCCAAAAAGGACCAGTCAACATGGTCATACACTTTCTCCAGATCCAACTTATAGACCACACCCTTTTTCTTAGCTTTAAAGCAAGAATCAAGACATTTATGGGCAATTAGGTCACTGTTGAAGATTTGCCTACCAGAGATAAAAACACCCTGGAAGGGGGAGATCACCTTAGATAGCACACACCACAATCTATGACTTAACACTTTAGGTAGGCTTTTATGAGGGCTACCCAACAGACTAATAGGTTTGAAATTTTGTAAATTATACGCACCATCAACCTTGGGGATAAGGGTCAAGAATGTACATCCCAACCCAGGGGACAACCTAGCTAATGAAATAAATTCCTCTACAATTGCCAACAGATCCTGATTAACTTAAGTGACTAGAAGAAAGCTATCGGGAAACTGTCAGGCTTTGGAGCTTTGTCCAACCCCAGATCCCGAACCACATCACGGATTTCCTCAATGCAGATAAGTTGTTCTAGATTGCTGATTGGCATCCTCCAAAGAAATAGAATCGAAAGGCAAATAATCTACCAAAGGTCCATCCTAACTCCCATCAGACAACAATTTAAAATAAAAATCAATAACAACATTGCAAATGGAGGATTTAGCTAGGGGTTCAACTTGGGTAGGTTGGGTCAGGTTGACGGTTAACCTGAGCCCAACCTGACCTTGAGAGGACCCAACCTGCAACTCAACCCGAACTGAATTCCAACCCGAGGTGCCAACCTGGACCCAACTTGAAGTCCTCTATACTTTATCTAAACCAACTTGACCCAACCCAATTGGACCCAATTACATGTGATTATTCCCAACCCAACCTAACTCGACCAGAATTTGCTCAACTTGAACCCAACCCGAGGTCCTTACAACCTAACCTGTACTCGAGTTGGGTCAGCTGAATTTGGGTTGGCATAAACCCTTTTTTTTTTATTAAAAGAATGAATACACACATATATCAATGTTGTCAAAATCCTACCATTTACGATTTGAGTTGAATTTTAAGTAAAAAGATTTGAATCCCACCTTTGAATCCTACAATTTACGATTCCAATCTCGATTTATGATTCAAATTATACTTGTTTTCTTCTATTTAAAGCTTTACTTGGCTTTCATTCTATGCTATGCTTTTAACTTGGTGGGGGCTTTAATAATCATTTAGAAAAAAACCTTCAAAAAAAAGAAAAGAAAATGAATCGTTTAGAAAAAGGTAAATTATTTTATTTTATTCTTTATAAGAGATTAAATGATATATATTCTTACTTCTTAATTTGTTGAAACACCAAATTGATGTACGACTTATGTGGAATGTTTTTATGGATGGTTACGATCATGTTGACTTTTATATATTGTGGAATGATGGTTAGAAATCAAAATATCTATTTATGTTAGTCTTCATAATCAAATGTTGCTTTTCCAATGTGGTTCTACATTAAAAAAAGTTAGCAAGAAAATACATTATTAAGGATCCTCGTATCTTTTTTAAGGACGATTTCTTGAAAGGAAAAAAGAAGAAGAGAAGATAAGAATCCTTCAAGCAGATAATTTAAATAGCTCCAATCAACGTGATCAAATGCATTTTTTTTTTTAAAAAAAATATATATATCCCAATTTACAAACCAAACCCCCCAAACTAATTCTATGGTGGGAATCTACGCATTCATGAGCTAACAAAGCACGGTTCAAGATTTGCTTATTATCCACGAAAGCTCCTTGCGCATCTAAGTATGGATGACACAATTTTGGCTATTTTTATATGGAGCTCCAAGCAACTAATAGGGCGAAAATCTTTAAGGTTTGCAGCTCGCTCAACCTTAGGAATTAAAGCTATAAAGGAGGCTCCCATCGCTCTAAAAATGATACTAGAATGATAAACTTCCGAAAGAAATTTAATTAGACCATTCTCTACCGAGAGAGAAGACAACTAATTTGATTTTTGCCTCTAAAAAAGGGACCTAAGAGCCAAAACTTCCTTGACAGAGATGTGAGGAAAGTCCAAATTATTTAGGGAAGGTCTTAAACAAGGTTCGGTAGATAACAACGAAGAGTAATAAGAGACTAGTATGATACCTATTGAGGGTATTCTAATTTAGAACCATTGTCTGAAACACTTCTTATCTTATTAGATCTTGATTTGGCAATGGCTATCATGTGGAAGTAATGAGTGTTCTTAATCCCCATCTAATGCAGGGGCACACTCGGGGTGGGCGGCCAGTGTGAGGCGGGCCCTACCCGTGTGAGGCGGGTGGCTCGTGTGAGGCAGTACCCATGTGATTTGGGGCCTACGAGGGGGGTTTAGCCGAGGTCCTAACCCATGAGATGTGGGGCCTGGGCTATGAGATAAATGGATTAATTCACCATGCTCTAACAATTTGAGCTTTAGAGCAAGTGGTTAATTGTCTTGCATCAAATTGGTATCAAAGCGAGAGGTCTCATGTTCGAGACTCCTCATCGGGGGTGATTAGTGCAGGGGCACACTTGGGGTGAGTGGCTCGTGTGAGGCGGTACCCATGTGATTTAGGACCCACGAGGGGGGTTCAACTGAGGTCCTAATCCATGAGATGTGATTTGGGGCCCACGAGGGGGGTTCAACTGAGGTTCTAATCCATGAGATGTGGGGCCTGGGCTATGAGATAAAATGATTAATTCGCCATGCTTTAACAGTTTGAGCTTTTAGAGCAAGTGGTTAATTGTCCTGCATCACCATCCTTAATCCAAAGAGCCCTAGATCTCTGCCTCCACTTAATTATCCCCATCCTTCACCCCAACCCAAGTTGCTAGCCTTGTTTTAGCGCATCATATCGTTCACCACCGATACGGGGTCATATCACCCTATATCACTTTGTTTTGTGCCCTGGTTTGGCCAATTCACCTGTATTTTCTATGGTTGATGTTGATTGTTTCTTGTAATGCACACTGTTTTAGGAGTAGAAAAAACATGTTGGAGTTGACTATAACTTTGTGAGGGAGAAGATCTTAGTGAAGTTGTGCACCTCATTTGTTTGGTCCAATGATCGATTAATTGACGTTCTAATGGAAACTAGTGGTTCCTCTCATCTCCAAGGAATCGTGTTCAAGTTGAGTATGTATGATTTCTATGCTCTAGCTTGAAAGTGAGTGTAGGAGATTATGAGTATGCGTGTGCATGCATGTTAGTGTAAGTTATTGTGGATTAGAGTGAGTTTTGTTGATATGGCTACACTGGGTTATGTGCTCTTGTAGGACATCATGTTATTTGTACTTATGGTTTTATTTAAAATAAAGCATTGAGAAAGAGGAGGGAGGGGTTGTGCAAAAAGAGGAAGAACAACATGCACAACTCGTAAACAAATACTCGTCTAAGAGAGGTTGTTATTTACAAGGAGCCCTAATTCTTTTTATGCCTGCTCCTAAACCCGCGTTTGTCGTAAAAAGGCATGGCTGGGCTGGCTTCTTGAGATACATAAGAAACAAAAGCGGAGGACTTGACTATAAGACTGTCAAGAGAAAGAAGAGAAAAATAAAAATAATGGGTACTGTGCACATGCAAGCATTGGGAAGACACCCTTCGTCTAATGAAGATGTGTTGGATGCCGAGCTACCTGAAAATGATAAGAGGAGATCAGGTGGGGTGCCAGAGTCTTTTAAAGAGCTTCCCTCCTTTAATGATGATTTTCTATGACTTTTTCTTATTCTCTACTTTTTTTCTTTCTTGAAAAAGATGACTTGGGCTCTTTTTTATAAGCAGCTTGGAAGGAAGTTGCTCAACAACTGACCTCTCCCCAAAATGTAGGTGTTGGGACGAGTGTGTGCCACTGAATGTGGGAGTGATGATGGGGACATCATGCGCACACGCATGCTCCCCTATGCACGTACGCAAGGAGGACCCCACCGTTGATCTGGATTGATGACGACGTTCAGGGAGGACCTCCTAGTTAGAGGACTGCGTTTTGGTCCCTTGGAGTGGACCCGTTCATCATGTGAATCTCACCATGGGTTTTCGTGATCGTGACCTACTATTCTAAACGATCTAGTACTTTCGAGTTTTGGTTATTTTTGTTATTAGTAACATCATGGACGGTTTAGATTGCTTTGATTAGTTGTTATTGCGCACATGGCGCGAGGTTTTTTTCCATTAAATATTATGAATAAAATTCTGCGTTTTTCTGATTCTCTAATTCTCTGAGTTGTGGAAATCCAATTGGGTGCGATACCCTCCCTTATTCGAAGGGCTAACTACCATGGTGCGAAGCCACACCCATCCCGATTCGCCCCCATCTCCTACCATCAATATCCACCATCTCCTACGACCAACCAATCATCAAATCCATCATCCTTTCGCAGCGATTCTCCCCCTACAGCAGAATTTTGGAATCTGGCCCCGTAGGAGGGCTGAAACTTCGGCGGAGCACCGTGATCAAACCGAACATCCATTGGATTGAGGAAATATTTCTGTGCACGTGTGGATGACTTTGTGGGCCCCACACATGTGCGGGCCACCACCAGCGCACGTGCGTTAGGTGGGTTAGCTGTCCACACGTGCGGAATCGGTTCTAGGTTCTCTCTTTCCTTTCTTTCGCTCCTCTCTCACCTAATTTCCCTAACCCTAACCCTAGATTGTCCTAAATCCCTATTTCCATGCCATTTGTAAACCCTAGGGTTCCTTGAATTGAAATCCGTAAATCCCTTGGATTGAGGAAATATTTCTGTACATGTGTGGATGAATTTACTCTCTTTTGAGTATTGTTTGGTCTATAATTTTTATTGATCCAGTCCTAATGTGTGTAGGCTTGGACCCGCATAGATTCCCCTTGATTGAGTGCTTGACTTTATGTGGGATGTGAATTTTTGTGTGATTGTTTCTAATTTAGTATGATTTTAAGCCTGGATTTTTTTTGTGTATCATGTTTAATTTCCATGTCCTGCATCAAATTTGGTATCAGAGCTTAGGTTTTTCATTGGGGATTGCATTGCATGTTTAGGGTTTAGTCTACTTGTGTTTATTTTGCATTAAATTTCATCATATAGTGCCGTTTAGGATCCATCATTCACAACATAGATTACTGAATTTTCTATTGTCAAAAATTTCCCAATTTTCATTACTAAATTTTCTGTTAACAAATTGTTTGGATAGTTATGTTGCTGGAATTTTAGGAGTGTTGCGAAGTTTCTCTCATATAGAGTCCTATAAGAGCATTTAGTCTCATTTAGACACATAGTTGCATTAGAGGACCTTTGAGTTGAGTTAGTAGTTGTATGCCCACACGTATGGGTCGTAGTTTTGGCTTGCACCCTACACTAAACATGAAACAATTGTAAGAGTCAATGAATAAGCTGATCCAGCAGTTTCAGTCTTTGGGTAAGTGCTTGGACCAACGTATGGACCAACGCTTTGAGCAGTTTAATATGCGCGTTACCCAACTAGAGACCTCTGCCCGGACAAACCCTACCATTGGGGAAGATGCCCAATCTCAGGCAGGTGATCAGGAGGATAGACCAAAGAATGAAGGTGGCCAAGGAATTAGTCATGGGTGCACACCCATGCACCCACCTTGCGAGGGGCATCTAGACCACTATGACCTAGATGCGCAACTCCTCGAGGGAGTTAGAGTAGATGCCCATTCGTTTGATGACCACTTGGATCCTAAAGCTTTTCTAGATTGGTTGGCGGATATGGACTACTATTTTGAGTGGTATGACATGTCGGATGCTCATTGGGTTCAATTCGCTAAGATGAAGCTTGTGGGCCAAGCAAAGAGGTTTTGGGCTATTGTCGAGCGAAAGAAAGAGAGGATGAGGAGCCCCCAATAGTCCATTGAGGAGAAATGAAAAAAACTCTTAAGGAGAAGTACCTCCCTTTCTCTTATTGCTTACGGTTGATTGAGGAATGGTAGTCTCTTCAACAAGGTTCCATGAGTGTGGCGGAATACATCGAGAAGTTCGAAGAGTACTTGACCCATTGTGAAGTTGATGAGGATCCTATACTCACTCTTGCTCGATTTAAAACGGGCCTTCGTTTTGACATTAGGAGAGAGTTGCTTGCCAAGGACATAGACACTCTTGAACAGATGTATCAAGTAGTGTTGGAGGTCGAGCAATACCTCAGAGCATCCGTGGGAAGGTGGTTTGATTTTCATGATTCTAGTACTAAGGCTAACCCTTCTGCAGCTAAGCCTAGCACTGGATACCAAGACAAACATTCCAGCAGTTCTCAGTCCACGCCCAAGGATGATAAGGGTAAAGAGGTTGTCGGGTTTAGCTCGCGCAGAAGCGAGACAACTAGTTGTTTTAGGTGTCAGGGGTTAGGTCACTTTGCCCACCAATGTGGCACAAGAAAGGGCCCCAAGGTGTTCCTTTTTGATGGGCAAGTAGAAGTAGTATACCTAGAAAGTGACAGTGGGGAGAAAGAATATGAACCAATAGAAGCTCCTAGTGATGAGAAAGAGGGAGCGCGAGAGTCTGCGACCCTTGCAGTTGTACGTCGCGCCTTTACACAAGCAAATAATACCGATGATTGGCGCCGTTGTGTTGTTCCTATTCAGTTTGGGTTATATAAAGGCACAATTTGGTGTGATGTTGTTCTTAGGAAGCCTTTCAATTTTGTCCCTATGTCATTATCCCATAGGCCATCAGAGTCTGTAGAGTCCTTTGCGCATCACATTCATTCATTGCATCAAGAAATGAGGCAGAAGATCACGACCAGTAATGAACATTATACACTTTCTACAGACTAACATAATCGTTTCAAGGAACTCAATGAAATGGACTTTGTGATGGTTCGCATCAGGCCAGAGTAGTATTCTCAGGGAGTCGTTCGTAAAATATACGCGAGTAGCGCTGGACCATTCAAAATTATAAAACGAAACGGTCTCAATGTGTATGTGGTAGATCTTCCACCTTACATGGGAATTAGTTCCACATTCAATGTGGAGGATCTGGTTGCATTTCAGGGGGCCACTGATGCATTGTCCAGCCTTTCGCCTAACCACCCTGATTTCCTAGACTTCTCCCTTGATCCATGGCTATTTTCGGACTTATCTTCTCGGCCTCTATGTCCCATACCTACCTTTTTCGACCCATTTTTCCAGCCTCTACCTTCCATACCTACTCATCCCGACCCATTTTTCCAACTATTACGTCCCGTACCTCTCATTCCTGACCCATTTTTCCAGCGTCTACCTCCCATACTTACTCGTCCTGACCCATTTTCCCAACTACCACGTCCCATACCTATCTTTCCTGACCCATTTTCCTAGCTTCTACCTCCCATACGTATCCGTCCCGACCCATCTTCCTAGCTTTTACCTCCCATACCTACCCTTCCCGACCCATTTTTCCAACCTCTACCTTCTATACTTACCCGTCCCGACCCATCTTCCCAGCTTCTATCTCCCATATCTACCCTTCCCACACCCAGAGAGGAGATAGATGATATCTTGGATCATCAGATAGTATTGATGACGAACGACGGATTTCAAAAGTTTCCGGTCAAGTGGAAGTCACGCTCAACTTTAGACAATACGTGGCTCATTGAGGAGGAGCTTCAAAGACTTGATCCTGACATGTTAGATCGGTTTAGGAGTTTCGTTTTGCCAGTGGCGAAATCTTCGCAGCCGGAGAGAGTTGATGGGGACATCACATGCACACACACGCTCCCCTACGCACGTACGCAAGGAGGAGGAGGACCCCACCGTTGATCTGGATTGATGACGACGTTCAGGGAGGACCTCTTAGCTAGAGGATTGCGTTTTGGTCCCTTGGAGTGGACCCGATCGTCATGTGAATCCCATCATGGGTTCTCATGATCGTGGCCCACTATTCTAAACGATCTAGTACTTTAAGTTTTAGTTGTTTTTGTTATTAGGAACATCATGGACGGTTTAGATTGCTTTGATTAGTTGTTGTGGTTACTTTATCTTTAAGTAAGAGGTTGTACACATGGCGCGAGTTTTGGGGTATAGGGTTTTATTATAAATAGACACCCCTTGTAGGTTTTTTCCCATTGAATATTATGAATAAAATTCTGCGTTTTTTTGCTTCTCTAATTCTCTGAGTTGTAGAAATCCAATTGGGTGCGAAACCCTTCCTTCTTCGAAAGGCTAACTACCGTGGTGCGAAGCCACACTCATCCCGATTCCCCCCCATCTCCTACCATCAATATCCACCATCTCCTACGACCAGTCAATCATCAAATCCATCATCCTTTTGCAGCGATTCTCCCCCTACAGCAGAATTTTGGAATCTGGCCCTGCAGGAGGGCTGAAACTTCGGCGGAGCGCCGTGATCAAACCGATCATCTGTTTGGCTTGAAAGTTGGAGGGAAGGTAGCCCACCCCTGGCTGACCAGGGCCAAGCTTGCCTTTTTCTGATTCGTGGGCCCCACAAACGTGCAGGCCACCACCAGCGTACGTGCGTCAGGCGGGTTAGTTGTCCACACGTGCGGAATCGGTTCCAGGTTCTCTCTTTCCTCTCTTTCGCTCCTCTCACACCTGATTTCCCTAACCCTAACCCTAGATTGTCCTAAATCCCTATTTCCATGTCATTTTTAAACCCTTGGGTTCCTCGAATTGAAATCCGTGAATCCCTTGGATTGAGGAAATATTTTTGTGCATGTGTGGATGAATTTACTCTCATTTGAATATTGTTTGGTCTATAATTTTTATTGATCCAGCCCTAACATGTGTAGACCTGGACCCGCATAGATTCCCTTTGATTGAGTGCTTGACTTTATGTGGGATGTGGAATTTTGTGTGATTGTTTCTAATTTAGTATGATCTTGAGCCTGATTTTTTTTTTTTTTTTTGTATATCATGTTTAATTTCCATGTCCTGCATCAAGTGATGCACGAGTGATGCAAACGGAACTTGCTATCTATGCCAAAGGTAGCTTTAGTCTTAATCAATGTTGTCAAATCACATATGCCATCGTATGCGACTAGCATATGCAGTTCTCATATTCCATCGCACATTCCTCTGGCTTTTTTTTTTTTTTTTTTCTTTTTCTTTTTCTTTTCTTTTGAAAAAATTAAAAAGAAGTAAAAAAAGAGAGGGAAAAATAAAAAAATTTGAAAATAATTATAAAAAATTATAAAAAATCAGGAAAAACTTTGCCTAATTACTACGAGTGATTGGATTGGGTTCTTTTACCTATTTAATTGTTTGAGTGTTTGAGACTATTAGACCATATATAAAATAAGTTATATTCAATCCTTTATATTATGTTTACATAAAGTTTAACAAAACAAACATGTTACATTAAGAGAGAAATAATTATTGAAAACTTCGAACATAGAAATTTTATTGATAAATGATAACTTGAACAACTCATAAGTTAACAGTTACAACTTAATTTACAAATACAATTTTCAATTTACCAAAAAGAAAAAAACACAACTTGCAAAGTATGCCATTGCTTACTTGCATATGCCATTGCATACTTATTGCACAAAAAAGCATGCCATCGCATACCATCATGGATCACGTATGCCACCTTCTAAAAAAATGGCATATGCGATCGCATATTCGCATATGTGATTGCACATGACAACAACGGAGGAGCCTTCTAACTAGTTATTGTTGTCTCTTCGAATCATGCTTTGGACTCGCACCCCCGCTTCTGTTGCTTAGCTGTTTACTTCATAACATTTTGAAACATGCACTTGCTCTCAAACTTGTTTTAAAATTTCCAAGTATATCTAATGGTGGTTTTCCAAATTTCGAAAATGTTATTCTAATGATGGTCTCAAATTAGAGATTACAAACAAGGGCCTCAATAATGTGATGATCAACTAGTTTATCTCCAGTGGTTAATTCTTTGAAGTTGGGAATTGCAAAAAGTGAATGATGTTCAGCGTAGTGTATGATCAACTCAATCTCCAGTGTTTGCCGTTTGTTTATGTTTACATTTTTTTTCTCACTTGTGTCGTCAGTGTTTTCTGCATCTTGTGATATCATCGATGTATCTCATGATATATTCGTTATCCCAGCTGGGCAATACGATACCCAACTTTAATATTAATTTTTCATGGTATTGTGTAATCTATTGCACGATATCACGATATATCATGAATATCACAATATCATTCGATATATCCACATTCCCCCCTTATAAATTCTCAATGGTATCGTGCGATATATTGATACCGAGTGTGATATCGAAAGGGATAAAAGGAAACCGGTTCTATTTTGTTTGGAAAATCCTAAAAAATTCACTAAATCATTTTTTTTTTTGCAAAAAAAAAAAAAAAAAAAAAAAAAAAAACGCCTTCTGAATAATTTGTAAGGTGATTTCGATCTGTCCACTCTAGTTTATTAGAAGAAAATTTTCGAAATTTCTCTGAAATTGCGATCAGAAGCTTCTTGGGGTTGGATTCTAATTTTTTAGTTTTGATTATTCTTTTCGTTTTTATATGTTGTAAATAGTGTTAAATGATAAAAAATCCATGATTATTTATATTTTGCATGAAAATTATGGATTTGGAGCTTTGATTTCGAGATTTGGGAGATATGGTCTGAGTTGCCGAAAATTGGGGAAAAATTGATATTTCCTCAAAATTTCCCAAATCGGTTGCAATCTTAATGTCCAAACAGGAAATCAAAGATGTATATAACCTGATCACACATTCTTGGCACTTTGGGGATTTTTTTGGAAAAACAAAAATCAAAATTTTAACAAAAAAATGTTAAATTTGGCTCTCTCAAAATCCATAGGTATATTTCTAGTTTTCTACTTCTTTTGCTTTTCAATGTAATGCTTTTCCATACATGTCTTCTTACATTTATAAATTTTACTAATCGACTTTGAATATAGTTGCATCAATTCAGTCAGATAACCCTTAAATTATGACCTTATACTTGTACATAGGAAACCTATTATGTGCAGTTTGTGTTTTAATTTCTAAGTGTGTATTAGTGTCTTTTTAACCAATCCTGGAAGTTTCATTGAAAAATTAGACCAATTTCCCAATGTTTCTCTGCAACAACAATAAATTATGCGGTACAACCGATATATCCTGTGCGATAACCGATATGTATCTGTATCCTAAGGGTGCAATACATTACGCAATAACAATACGGAAAACATTGGGGTCCTCCACTTTTGCCAATGAATCTTTGTAAGTTCTCAAAAGCAATGAGCATTTGTTTTTGTTTTTGTTTTTTTGTTTTGTGTTGTTTTGTTATGGTTCTTTTTTTTTTTCATTTTTTTCCCTTGTTGCTTGGTGCATGTATTAGAATTTACGAGAAGGAAGAACGATTGACCTGAGCTGAACAGGAATGAACTTGGCCATCTTTTGGATGCTTGTATCATGTGGGGTGTCTAAAGCTTTGCCCTTCGGTTGCATGCATCATCTACAAACGTAGGCAATGAGATCTTGCTAAGATTTTTTTTTTTGCTCTTGACCTGGATATCAAGTATCTAAAAATGCCATCAACTGGGGATCTGACAGAAGACTTATTGTTTTGAAATATTCTTGCATTTCTTTCCTTCAAAATTATCCACAGAGTGATCAAACCAACTGTTCTCCATATTAGGTTCCCTGTTAGGCTCTAAGCATTAGAGACCCAAGAGGCAACATACTTAGAAATTGAACTTGGGAAGACCCTAACTAAACCAACCCAATGTTTTTCGTATCGTTATTGCATAATGTATTGCACCCTTGGGATACGGATACATATCAGTTATTGCACGGGATATATCGGTTGTTTCGTGTAATTTATCACCGTTGTTGGAAACATGGGGAAACATTGGGAAATTGGTTGATTTTTTCGATGAAACTCTAAGGATTGTTAAAAAGATATTAATACACACTTAAAAATAAAAAATCACAAAAAAAACAAGTGCACACAATAAGTTTCCTTTGTATAAGGTTCTAATATATGCATTGTCTAACTGAGCTAGTGCAACTATATTCAAAATCAATTCATAAAATTTATAAATGTAAGAAGACATGTATGGAAACACAAGCATTACATTCAAAAGCAAAAGAAGTAGAAAATTAGAAATATACCTATGGATTTAATTTATTTTTTTAAAAACATTTTTAATTACTTTTTAATTAAAAAGTTATATTTTTTTTTTGAAAAATCCCTCAATTGCGAAGAATGTATAGATCGGGTTATATACATGTTTAATTTTGTGTTTAGACACTAAGATTGCAACCGATCTGGGAATAATTCGAGAAATTTCGATTTTTTCTCCGATTTTCTGTAACTTGGCCCCTATCCCCCAAATCTCGAAACCGAAGTTCCAAATCCATAAATTTTCATGCAAAACATGAAGAATCATGGATTTCTTACCATTTGAAACTATTTACAACATATATAAACGAAAAAAAGAAAGAAAGAAGAAGAATCAAAATTAAAAAATAAGCACATTTTAAAGCTAGGTTTTGTATTGCCCAGCTGCGATAGAAGATATATCATGGAATATATCAGTGATATCGCAAGATACCGAAAACATTGAATAAACCAAGTTTGGCAATCACACTGCTTCATATTATGTATGATGTTGAACAATGGAGAAGAAGGTGAGTCATTGACCCTTCTGTTGCATAGCACATCACACATCTATTGGGAATGATGAATCCCCATTTTTGCAAATTGTCTACTGTTATATTTTTTTAAAAGAGGCTACCCAAATAAAATCTTTCACTTTCGGCAAGATGGGTATATTCAAATATTTTGCATCAAAGTTGCCATCTTCGTCGAACCATTTGAAGAAAGATGGAAAAAAAAATAAAATTCCATTCATACTAGTAGCACAATTTCTTCTATCGGACCCTGTGGCAGGAAGAAAGACTTCTTTGAGATTAGAGTCATTAGACATCATATCCACAAGGATGAAAATTCATTATCTTTGACATTAGCCATCATATCTACAAAGGATGAAAATTCATTATCTTTGAGACCTCTACAAAATGCAATGCACTACACAGATACCCATGGATTCCCATTAAATCGTGCAGTGACTCACGTATGCCTCTCGTTGATATGAAATTACGTATAGACCTGGATATTGTTCCCTGAGTGAGGCGTCTCCACACCATAGATCCTCCCAAAACAGATATATTGACCTGTTCCCACTCGAAATCTGAGCTAACAAAAAACTGAGCTGACCATGATACTGCTCTCAAAATGATGGATCCTAATGATCAGGTAGCTGGAGAAACATCCCAAAAATTTTCAGCAAGGCCATATTTTGGGTTATTTACTTCATGAGAGGAAAGCGATTGAGAAGGATGTTGGTCATAGAATTTATGTTTGGTGGATGAAGTGGAGATATGCCTCTAGAGTTCCATTAATTGCTGCACACCAATCAAACTATAGGAGAAATTTCATAGGATAGCTATAAGACCAGCCCTGATTTATGGACAAAATGTTGGGCAGTTAAGGAACAACATGTTCATAGGATGAGCATAGGTGAAATGAGGACGTGGAGATGGATGTCTGGCAAGATGAGGAAGAATAGAATTAGAAATGAATGCATTGGGGGAACAAAGGACTTAGATAGTTTGACCCCTTCAATGGAGACTAAGAACTGCATCGGTTAGGAGTGAGTGGGTTCAAGACTTCAATTTGAAGGCTCTAAAAAGGGTAAGGTGAAGGCTGAGAAGAATGTGGGTAGAGGTAAGAAAAGATCTGATGACCTATGGTTTAACTGAAGATATGGCCCTAGATAGAGTGGAATGACTGAACAAGATTCGTGTAGCTGCCCCCAATTAGTTGGGATAAGGCTTAGATAACGATAACCTCCTAACAACCTTGGCTTGTGAAATTCCATTTCTATTTTTTACTCCTAAGAACCATGAGATTTTGACAACTGGCTACATTCTATTCATTCAAACCCCAGGAAACCTCCTAGAACCTTCCCTTTATCTTGATTACCCTTCAACTTACCTTAATTTACTCAGAAATCACCCCATCAACCTTTTTGGATTATGCCACTTGTTGCCCATCCCAAAATCCTCTATCCTTTATAAAAACCCATTAAATTCCTTCAAATTTCCAAGATACTATTCCTATTCTCTATAAATAGGGTCTGAGGAGGGTCTTGATCTTGAATATCCGTGAGCCTCAACGTAGGAGCTTACTCTAGTAGTTGGGACAACCCCCTTGGTCCAAATTCCTGCAAAGTTCAAAAGAAATATGGAGAAGATGCAGAGGCATGAAACCATTGCTCTAATAGTTGAGAGCTCTAGAATTCTTGAGTGGCTAAGGAGACTCCCTCAACTCATTGGTTTCGAGCAATGGCTCTGGTAGCCGTTTTGTTGGGAGAATTCTCTTAATCTCACCTTCCATCCAAAACTTCTAGAACAAATTCTACAAGGTCTGTGTGAGACAAGAAGACCTTTTTGAATGAGATTAAGAACATTCAAAGGAGCTTCAGGTGGCTAATTTGCCACAATTCCATTTGAACATAACATACTTCTCTCTTTCTGCATTCTATTTATAGTCCTTCAAAATTCTCTTTATTATTATTATTATTCTTTTAATTTTAAGCCAAGCTCAAATGCTACTTTGAAATTCATTTTGGGAATTTCAATTCACACTAAAGTAGAGACTGTGTATTCACATTGGTGGGGGAGGGTACCTACTTCCTTCTCCATCACCAAGGCCCTTGCTCGGAATCTATAATTCTGGACATCATTGGAGTCACCATCTTGGAGGTGATCTTGCCTAATAAGGTGTGAGAGGTTCTCCTAGTGGAGATATAAGTGAGTTCCCAATTACTGTAGACTAGCACCAAGGGTCGGCATTGAACCCTTACCTTTCTGCATTGGTTATAGAAGAGTTAATAAGGCATTTGTGGGAACAGATCCCACGGTGTATGTTGTTTGCAAATGACATAGTTTTATTTGACAAGACAAGTGAGGCTGTAAACACAAAGCTAGATTTGTGGAGTGCTTTAGAATCTAATAGTTGGATTAAAACAGAGTATATGGAGTGCAGTTTTAGTAATAGTAGGAGTGGAACGAGGAATTAGTAAAGATTGCTGACCAAGAAGTTTCTCAAAATGGCCACTTTCAATATCTTGGGTTGATAATTCATGAGAGTGGAGACATTCAGAAGCATGATTCTCATAGAAAGCTGGTGGATGAAATGGAGATGTGCCTTTGGAGTTTTATGTTATTGTCATGTACCACTCATACTGAAAGGGAAATTTTATAGGATAGCTATAAGACTAGTCATGCTTTATAGGACACAATGGTGGGCAGTTAAGAACAACATGTTCATAGGACGAGTGCGTAGCTGAAATGAGGATGTTGAGATGGATGAGTGGCAAGATGAGAAGGGATGGAATTGGAAATGAATGCATTTGAGGGAACATAGGAGCAGCACCAAGAGGTAATAAGACGAGGGAAACTAAACTTAGATATTTTGATCATGTGCAATGTAGACCAAGAACTGTGCTGGTTAGTTGTAACCGTGTAAGTTGGTGCAAATTGAGGGCTCTCAAAGGGGCAAAGGGAAGCCTTAAAGGACGTGGGTGGAGGTAGTGGGAAAAGACATGATGACCTATGGTCTAACTGAAGTTATGGCCTTTGAAGTGGAGTGGTGGTACATGATTCTTGTAATGGAACCCAGTTGGGATAAGGCTTAGAGGATGATGATGATGCTGATAATTCACTAACACTGCCTTACAAAATTTTCGACGGTAACTTTGTATTTTATGGGAAATGTGATTATTTATATGTAAATTCTATCCAAATATGAAATATAATAATAATTAGACACAAACTATTAGGATTCATATTAACCTTATCTGGGAGTACTGGAGACCCGGACAGCGATGTATACTGATGTGGCAAAATTTCAAAAAGTGGAGTGGTATACACTTTGTTAGCCAACACTGCAAATCTGGTCTGTACTTGCATAATTGTATCCGGCAATACAAATTAACTGTGTGAACTGGAAAGTTCTACTGGAATTTAGTTGTTCTGTGGGGTCTGTGGGTTTGTTCTGTTGTATCTTGTTTCTAGTGTTGTGGGGTTTTTTTCCCCTAGTGTGCTGTTTGTTGTGTTTTTTCTTTGAATGAAAAGAAATTAACTGTAAAAGTTGAACCCTTGTCGTACTTGTTGATGTACCCAGGTAACACAGGTTATGAAATGGCTTATGACACTTCTTATCATCATCGTCATCGTCATCATGATGGGTTTTGCATCATGCCTGTACTTGATATAAGCTATAGACAATATCTTACATGTACCCAGTTAACATATATGATGTATATAATTGCATGTAAGTTCATATTATTTGTTCTGAAAGAGGTTGGCTTGGAGTTACCCTTGAAATGTTATTGTATTGGTACTATTACGTGATCAAACCTAAACAGTGTTCTATTCAATGTTTACATCTGTCCTTTAATGAACTTAGAACTTTTTCTTACTTGTTAAATCTTTACCATTCATGACACAATTTGCTCTTCCCTTAATATGATTTTTTTTTTTTTTTTTTAATGCATGGCAGGGTACCATACATCATGATGAATCCAATAATTCTTCGTACTGTGTTTATGACTCAGACATTGCAACTGGCTATGGGGTTGGATCTTTCTTGTTTCTTCTCTCAAGTGAATCATTGATGATGGGTGTCACAAAGTGCATGTGTTTTGGGAGACCTTTAGCCCCTGGTGGAAATCGAGCCTGGGCCATTATCTATTTTGCCTCTTCATGGTAAGCTTTCTGTTTTCTAGTACCTTACTGTTCTACCCTCAAGATCTTTCATTATTAAATATATTCTAGACCATAGTTAAAAAACTTTAAAACCTGGACTCGACTCTATTTGATGTCTAGCCGGTTCGGGTCAACTTGATGACTCGTGAAGTGTGATCTGACAGTGGGTGTACTAACAAGCTATTAAAAACAAAAAAAAAAAAAAAAAAAAAAACTTGATGACTCGACCGAGTTTTTAATTGGCAGGGGTTGAAAATCTTAAATTTATTTGAAAGTTATAAATTATTAAAATATCCAAGAAAAACAAAACTGCATCTACTGGAGCAATGGTAGTGACTATGGACTTCCTTGGCTGAGGTTCCCTGTTTGATTCCTGCTGCATGCCATATTACTTTTTTATTTTATTTTATTTTATTTTATTTTAAGAAGTCAAAATAGTTGACTAGTCGAGTAACTTGGTTGAGTCATGCCGAGCTGAATCGAGTCGATCAAGTTTTTGAGTTGACTCAATGAGTCTTGTCGAGTCTCAATCGAGTCATGCTCTCCAGCGAGTTTCTAAGAGACTCGACTCGAAATCTGGTTGATTCGAGTTGACTCGTAGGAGTTTGGAGTTGAACCGAGTTTTAGAACTATGTTCTAGACCACAGTTGTAAGTTATAACTGAGAAATAAATGCGGGAAATGATGCTAGAAACAGGTATGAGAAATATCCTATTTACAAGATTTATGGTAGTTCATAAACGTTTGAAGTTGGATGTTAGAGATCGGAATTTGCAAGGGAAAGTAGGTTTTTGGCTATGTAGCTTGTAGACAAGCATATGTGGTGGAGGGGTGGCTAAGGCTTCATAACTCATAAGTTCTATTCACTGACATTTTCATGAAATTGTTCTAAATAATAAAATATTATATATATTATAGTATATTGCAATAGTATCTATGTAAAGAATCCAAAAAATATATAGAAATTATCCTAAAATAAGTGGGTTTCTGGTTATGTAGCTTGTAGACAAGCATATGTGGCGTGGAGTGGTGGCTTCATAAGTTCCATTCACTAACATTTTTGTGTAATTGTTCTAAATAATAAAATATTATATATATTATAGTATATTGCAATAGTATCTATGTAAATAATCCAAAAAATATATAGAAATTATCATAAAATAAGTTATACGTAAGTGAGTCCTGGAAATAAACTACATTATTTTGTATGAGTTTTGTCCATGAATGTTGGACATGCAGATTGCAGACACATAGGTGTTGACACATGACAATTAAAAAGAAAAAAAAAACACCTTATGTGTCCTCATTGCATAGGTGTCTATTAACTACATCGCAGACAATGCTAGGGTTATCTCCTGTCACGCTCCAGACTTGGTGATCGGACTCACAAGGAACTTGATAGCCGGTTTCGGCCGCAACAGCCTCCGTAGTACTCCATTCTCGGCTCCTGAGACGGGTTCCTGTCCTGGGATCTTACAAGGAAGATTTTCATATCATAATTCCAATCCAATTGAGCATACCCAAGATCATAGTAAGTAAATCTCAGAAAATAAATAAGAAACACACTGCAAAATCCACTAAGAATTTAAACTTTACAAGTACAAGGCTCAAAAGGAAATACATAATATAGAAAGAAAGGAAAGAAAGGTCTGCAACAGGTCCTCAGCTCGCGCCAATCCAATCCACAGCTCCTTCGCTACTGCACTGACCTAGGATCTCTTGCACGCATCAATCGTGCATAAGCTTATAGAAAGCTTAGAGGGCGGTGTAAGTATGTGACAATGGTGTTCAGAAGAATAAGGAGAATGCAGAAGAAGCCAATGAACAAATACCAACGCCTCTAGCCGTACCAAGGCTAAGTTATGAATATAGTAAGCTGTACAAAGGCTATGCAATACAATACATGAATACTGAGCACCATACCAAGGCGATGCAATATAAGGCTTATACAGCCAATGCAAATGCAATGCGAAGTAATGCCAGTCCTCATATCCAATCCACATATCAAGTATAGTTCCATTATAAGGAATCCACTGGGGTCAAGTACATTGCTGGATGACTGATGCTCTGCAAGACCCATACAGTCAAACGAGCGTAGGAGACCTCACTACCCACCTGTGGACAGCCAATCACCAGCGAGGCTCGACGGTAGCGGACCCATTTCACGAGCTGGTCAAACTCAGCCTAGCTATGCCCCCTCACTCAGGTGGGTAAGGCCAAACCCCATCTCAACCGACCTCACAACAGTGAGAGTCGCAGCCTAACGGTATAAGACCCTCGTGCGCTTATGTTTTTCACTCGGTCTCGGTGTTGAGGTGTCTCTTCGGTACCGTGGAAGTTTAGGGGCTTTCATCCAGGGATATCCTATGCGCTCCAAATGCTCAAGTATCATTTCCGGTGTCCACATACGGCCATCCACAATATCTCTGTGGAGGCTACGACCCTGATGAAGCAAGGGCGAATATCTACATGCTATGCAATGCCAGATGCATGAATCACACAATCAACCATGCATCAATCCCAAGCATCCACCGTGCTCAAGAGGGTAAACTTCATCCCTTGGGGAGATACCAACATGTCCTACACAATGACACAACTATGGCCAATCATATCTCAACCAAGCATGTATATGATGTGTATGAGAGTGGGCCATGAAGAAGAATAAGGGTGCCAATGAGGTGAATAAGAAGATGTACTCTCCACCTAACCATGAAGGGTCTAGGTACTTAACGAATTCCTTATAAGGAATACAACTTCTAGTGGGGGCCTATTTACCTGGGGTAGCCCACGAGACTAAGCATACAAGGCTACGGCCTAGATAATATGGAAATGGGCCTAGCAAGGGACTAAGTTGGGCATTTAACCACACTTAACAACTAATGGACCTAGAGGGGTCCAAATGGGGACTTTTAACCACCATTGCCCCAAGGCATCTAATCCAGAAACCACATAAACATAAGGCCCAAGGCCCATATTCAAACCATATGCACATAGGTCCCACAAAAGGCATAAGGAAGTGGACGCGGATTGCATCCTACCCTTGCCCGGACAGTAATCCGTTTGGGCAGGGCTCTGTGGGTCCCACAGTGATGTAAGTGTTTTATCCACGCCGTTAATTGTTTTTCTTAGATCATATTAAGATATGATGCAAAATATTAGGCAGGTAGAACTCTTAAGTGGACCACAAAGTGGGGATTGAACGTCCACCATTAAAGTTCTTGGGAGTTGGAGAAGTTTCGGATCAAGCTTATATTTGTGTTTTCACTTCATCCACGTCTACATGACCTTGTTAATAGGTTGGATGGTAAAAAAACATCACAGTGGCCCTCATAAAGGTTTCAACGGTGGGTGTCATTATCACTGCAGCTTCCTTTGGTGAGGTCCACTGGAGCTGTGGACCTATCTCGTTCTTTGGATCATAACTTAAAATGGTCTAATAAAAGCGATTAACGGCGTGGATAAAATACTTACATCACTTTGGGCCCCACAGAGCCCTGCCTGGATGGATTACCGTCCAGGCGGGGGTAGGACACAATCCGCGTCCTAAGTAGGCCCAATACTACCTCTAACAATTATGGCCCAAGGAGGGAAAGCAAGGCCCAAAGCCCAAGTCCTAAGGGCCATAGAGTCCAAGCATTTAGATGGACTTAGTGGGTAGCCCATGTATACAAATACATGGCTCAAAACAAGTTTTTTTTTTTTTGGTGGAATGGGCCCCATTACATCAGCCCAATAACTAGTAATTTAAGTGGGCATTCAAGGGCCCAAATCCACCTTTTCCTCAGCCCATAAGTCCAGCAAATGGTGGAAGGTCAGCCCATCATTTAGCTGGCCAAGGTGAGACATTCCAGCCCGACCTGGGCTCATTAGGAAGCCCCAAAATCTGGTATGCATTGGGTCCCACAAATAGTTATCAAAGGTGGCTCAAAACATGCATTAATTAAGCCTAAATAATTATACTAAGGTATGAGTGAGGAACAAGTACCCAATTTATCAATGTGGTTGGCCCCCAATTCGAATAAAAATTCAGCCATACATTGTGTATTTAAATGGCCATGGCTGGACTTTTAGTCCACCAAATCTTCTGGGCCTATTGAGGCCCAGAAACATGTCAAAATACTTGGGAGTTACTCCCATAGTCTCCATCAATACATCATAGGGGCCCCACCAATTTGGAGATAAGGATTTGACACTCAGAAATGTGGGCCTGCTGCTGGACTGCAGGCCTAGCAGCAGCCCCAAAAGGGCAGGGGCATCCCAGGCCTGGGCGGTCCAAGGTGTGGACAGTCTAGGCCCCATACACATGCAACAAGGTGGGCTCCCACGTCCCAGGTGGGCTCCCACGTCCCAAGTGGGCCCCATATGGGACGTCCACCTAGGGTGGACCCAACCCACATGGGCCCCACAAATATGGAGGGACGGCGTGGATGAAAGACATACATCATGGTGGGCCTAGCCAAGGACGGCTAGCCCATGGTGGACGTCCACTAGCTGGACGTCCATCATGGATGGCTGGTCTAGTTGGTTGGCCCCACAAAAATGGCCCCTTGTGGCCTCTGGATCATCACAAGGTGGGCCCCACATATATACATAAAAGCCCAAATGGGCTGGGCCCAATTATCTCCTCAAACACAAAAATACAGCGGTGTAGAAAAATTCCAGCAATATTCATGTTGCTGTACTAATTTGGGCTCCCCAATGGAGTGGGTCCAGGGTCTCCGAAAATTCTGAAATTGGGGGTGAAGGTCCTTTATCAAGTCTAGAACAAGGTGGGACCCAGAAAGGTGGCCCACCATCAGAGAAAATATTTTTAAATTATGGGTTACAACAGCCTGTATTGCTGGAAATTATTGCAGAAATCTGGTTGAACACCCATGTTGGCCCACTCTTTTGGAGGCTCAGATGGGGTCAGTTAGGGCTGAAATTTGGTAGGCTTATAGGTGAGACACACCTTTAAGAATCATATATTGGATGGTTTCAACATCCCCACCAAATGACCAAGAATCAGGCCCCAAGATGGCCCAAAATCTGTCCAGACAGTCTGGATAGCAACATATGTTTGATAAAAATAAATTGCAAACATTATTTAAATGGGGATTTAACCCCAGAAAATTATGCTGTGGTCCACCCATGTGGGCCCCACAAATATCCAAACCATCCCATCATCCAAATCATCCTTGCATGCACCCCATTTTGGTGATTTTAGGGGCCACGCGTCCAAGGGATGGACTGTGAAAAACATCCTTCCTCTATGGACGGTTTGGGTCTTGTTGGTCCACAAGGTGGGCCACACACTCATGATTAGAAACTTCTAACAAGAAAAGGAGAAGAAAACGGCTACAAGAGAAGGGTCTTCGCCTCCATGAGGCCCTTCCCTTCATCACACACATACATAGACATTTCATTACCATAAGATGTACAATCTACATAATCAAGTCTATCTTATTGAGATCTATGGTGGGGATCCAATCTCTACCAAGGATCAAGGGTCTAGATGACCCAATGATCCTTGATCTAAGGAAAAAAGGAGCATGAAGGGATCCATGGAGAATGGTCCCTTGCATGCACATTCATGCAATGTAGGATAGGTTTCGAGCCATATTCATGGAGTCTTGGGGCCACCATCATCACTTGATGGGTCCCACAAGCTCCATCAATGGAAGGAGAATGAAGAATCAAGAGGAAGAAGAAATCGAAAATTTAAACAATGCAACCCACCCACCTATTAAAATAACTCCAAAGCTACATCACTAACATCAAGAAGCTTCAAGGATCATGGTTCAATGGTTGAGATTGGTTGATGATGGGTGGATTAGGAGGTGTTGGGAGGTGAGAGAGCTGAAATTTTTTTGGGGGAGGTGGGACGTCCTAGCAAAGGGAGAGGAGAGGGAGATGTAGCGAGAATGAGAAGAAAGAGAGAGAGGGAGGGCGTTGTAGGGAGGTAATCATTGCCTCTCTTTCCTTGGTTAGAGAAACCATGATGGCATATGGTGACAATAACAAAGTACTAGGCTTTAGTAGGTCTTAGGGTGGTAGGCTAGTAGGCTTTCTAGCAAACCTACTATAGGGTGACATCATTCTTACACAAGTACATAGGAGAACGTGTGGGGTGGGGTCCCATCGCACATCAAAGGCCCAAATCGAATGTTGCCCATAACTCATGATATACATGTCGGATTCACACACGGGATGCGGCGTTGGAACCGAGGCGCTGATACAGACAAGATGGCATAGGTTTCGGGTTGATCTGAGTCGGGACAACGTGACCGAATTCAAGGACGACCGCAAACACTGCCCGAAGGTCGCGAGCCGTCGGGATTCGACTGGTAAGACCGCGTGACCTAAAGAAACGACGTGCACACTTGGGTTAGAGTCTTACAGCTCTCCCTACCAACAAAGAAATTTCGTCCTCGAAATTTATCAAATTCAGGACAAAATGAAAATGCAAAAACACCATCATCATATATAGCAATCATCAATAGAAAAGGCAATGCATACAATCATATAGTCAATCAAGCATCAAACAAATGAGGATAACACTCTAATCTCGGCTTTGCGTTCCCAAAATGCCTCAGCTTCCGAATGATGACTCCACTGCACCTTTACCAGGTGAATGACCTTGGTCCTGATAACCTACTCCTTCCGAGCAAGGATACGAATCGGTTGCTCGATATAGGAAGCATCCTCACGGACCTCAAGGTGCTGCCAATCAATCACTGGAATGATGTCCGACTCACACTTCCTCAACATAGATATATGGAACACATCGTGGATCCCGGACAACTTTAAAGGTAAGGCAAGCCTATAGGTCACAGCGCCCACGAGCTCGGTAATCTCGAAATGTTCAATAAATCTCGAGGCAAGCTTGCCCTTCTCTCCAAATTGAACCATGCCCTTCATAGGCGAGACCTTGGGATATACCATGTCCCCAACTGCAAACTCGAGGGGTCGACGCCGACGATGAGCAAAACTGTACTCCTGGCTCTGAGCTGTGCGCATCCTCTGCATGATAATATCCACAATCTCTGACGTCTGCTGCATAAGCTCGGGACCTAGGAGACGACGCTCTCCAACCTCAGTCCAACAGCTAGGAGATCTGCACGGTCTATCATAATGCCTCAAAAAGAGCCATGCCGATAGTCGCCTGATAACTGTCGTTGTACGCAAACTCGGCAAGGCACAAATGCTCGTCTCAACTGCTCGCAAAGTCAATCACATAGGCTCTGAGCATATCGTCAAGGATCTGGTTGACCCTTTCGGTCTGCCTATCCGTCTGCGGATGATAAGCGGTGCTGAGATGCAAAGTGGTCCCTATCGTCCGCTGGAAACTCCAAAATTGAGACGTAAATCTGGAGTCTCGGTCAGATACGATCGAAATCGGAATGTCGTGCAACCTCACTATCTCCTTGATGAATACCTTCGCAAGCCGGTCCATAGACCAGGAAGCACGCATCAGAATGAAATGCGACGATTTCATCAGTCGATCAATAACCCAGATGGTATCGTAACCGCGCTGAGTTCTCGGCAAACCCGCGATGAAATTCGTCGACACATGCTCCCACTTCCAAACTGGAACGCTCAACGGTTGCAAGGGACCAGGGGGTCTCTGGTGATCGGCCTTGACACGTTGGCAAGTGTCACACTCGGCCACAAAACTAGCAATCTGGCATTTCATCTCTGACCAAAAATACTGCCTCCTCATATCTTTGTACATCTTCGTGGAGCCCGGGTGGATGGTAAGTCTTGATCGGTGTGCCTCGGTCATTAGATCATGACGCAACTCTGGCACGTCTGGGACACAATCGGCCTCTAAAGCGTAATCCACCGTCGGAACCAATCTACCAGTCTGACTGCTCCACGGTGCAGTGAAGTCATCATTCGGAGGCTGTGGCGTCTTGGGAACGCAAAACTGAGATTAGAGAGCGTTATCCCCATTTGTTTGATGCTTGATTGACTATATGATTGTATACATTGCCTTCTCTATTGATGATTGCTATATATGATGATGTTTCTGCATTTTCATTGTCCTAGATTTGGTAAATTTCGAGGACGAAATTTCTTTATCAGTAAGGAGAGCTGTAAGACCCTAACCCAAGTGTGCACGCCATTTCTTTAGGTCACGCGGTCCTACTGGTCGAATATTGGTGGCCCGTGACCTTCGGGTAGTGTTTGCGATCATCCTTGAGTTCGATTATGTTGACCCGACTTGGATTGACCCGAAACCTATACCATCTTGTCCGTATCGGCGCCGCGGTTCCAACGCGGCGTCCCGTGTGTGAATTTGACGTGTACATAATAAGTTATGGGCAACGTTCGATTTGGGCCTTTGATGTGTGATAATGGACCTCACTCCACACGTTTTCCTAGGTGCTTGTATAAGGATGATGTCACCCTATAGTAGGTTTGCTAGAAAGCCTACTAGCCTACGACCCTAAGACTTACGAAAGCCTAACACTTTGTTATTGTCACTATAAGACATCATGGTTTCTCTAACCAAGGAGAGGCAATGATTGCCTCCCCACAACTCCCTCCCCCTCTCTTTCTTCTCATTCTCTCTACTTCTCCCTCTCCTCTCCCTTTCTAGGATGTCCCACCTCCCCCAAAAATTTCAGCCCTCTCACCTCCCAACACCTCCTAATCCACCCATCATCAACCAATCTCAACCATTGAACCATGATCCTTGAAGCTTCTTGATGCTAGTAGTGTAGCTTTGAAGTTGTTTCGATAGGTGGGTGGGTTGCATTGCTTAAATTTCAGATTTCCTTTTCTTCCTCTTGATTCTTCATTCTCCTTCCATTGATGGAGCTTGTGGGACCCATCAAGTGATGATGGTGGCCCCAAGACTCCATGAATATGGCTCGAAGCCTATCCTCCATTGCATGCATGTGCATGCAAGGGACCATTCTCCATGGATTCCTTCATGCTCCTTTCTTCCTTAGATCAGGGATCATTGGGTCATCTAGACCCTTGATCCTTGGTGGAGATTGGATCTCCACCATAGATCTCAATAAATAGCCTTGATCATGTAGATTGTACATCTTATGGTAATGAAATGTCTATGTATGTGTGTGATGAAGGGAAGAGCCTCATTGAGGCGGAGACCCTTCTCTTGTGGCCGTTTTCTTCTCCTTTTATTATTAGAAGTTTCTGATCATGAGTGTGTGACCCATCTTGTGGAGCGACAAGATCCAAACCGTCCATAGAGGAAGGACATTTTTCACAGTCCATCCCTTGGACGTGTGGCCTCTAAAATCACCAAAATGGGGTGCATGCAAGGATGATTTAGATGATGGGATGGTTTGGATATTTGTGGGGCCCACTTGGGTGGACCACACCATAATTTTCTGGGGTTAAATCCCCATTTAAATAATGTTTGCAATTTATTTTTATCAGACATAGGTTGCTGTCCAGACTGTCTGGACAGATTTTGGGCCATCTTGGGGCTTGATTTTTGGTCATTTGGTGGGGATGTTGATACCATCCAATATGTGATTCTTGAAGATGTATGTCACACCTATAAGCCTACCAAATTTCAGCCCCAACTGACCCCATCTGAGCCTCCAAAAGAGTGGGCCAACATGGGTGTTCAATCAGATTTTTGCTGTAATTTCCAGCAATACAGGCTGTTGTAACCCATAATTTTAAAATATTTTCTCTGATGGTGGGCCACCTTTCTGGGTCCCACCTTGTTCTAGACTTGATAAGGGACCTTGACCCCCAATTTCAGATAATTTGGGAGACCCTAGACCCACTCCATTGGGGAGCCCAAATTAGTATAACCACATGAACATTGCTGGAATTTTTCTACATTGCTGTATTTTTGTGTTTGAAGAGATAATTGGGCCCAACCCATTTGGGCTTTTATGTATATCTGTGGGGCCTACATTGTGATGATCCAGAGGCCACGAGGGGCTATTTTTGTGGGGCTAACCAACTGGACCAGCCATCCATGATGGACGTCCAGCTAGTGGATGTCCACCATGGGTTGGCCGTCCTTGGCCAGGCCCACCATGATGTATGTCTTTCATCCACGTCGTCCCTCCATATTTGTGGGGCCCGTATGGGTTGGGTCCACCCTAGGTGGACATCCCATGTGGGGCTCACTTGGGACGTGGGAGCCTACCTTGTTGCATGTGTATGGGGCCCAAACCGTCCACACCTTGGATCGCCCAGGCCTGGGACGCCCCTACCCTTTTGGGGCTGCTGCTGGGCCTGCAGTCCAGCAGCAGACCCACCTTTCTCAGTGCCAAATCCCTATCTCCAAATTGGTGGTGCCCTTATGATGTATTGATGGACACTATGGGAGTAACTCCCAAGTATTTTGACATGTTTTTGGGCCTCAATAGGCCCAGAAGATTTAGTGGACTAAAAGTCCAGCCATGGCCATTTAAATACACAATGTATGGCTGAATTTTTATTGGAATTGGGAGCCCACCACATTGATAAATTGGGTACTTGTTCCTCACCTATACCTTGGTATAATTATTTGGGCTTAATTAATTCATGTTTTGGGCCACCTTTGATAACCATTTGTGGGACCCAATGCGTATCAGATTTTGGGGCTTCCTAGCGGGCCCAGGTCGGGCTGGAATGTCTCACCTTAGCTAGCAAAATGATGGGCTGACCTTCCACCATTTGCTGGATGTATGGGCTGAGGAAAAGGTGGATTTGGGCCCTTGAATGCCCACTTAAATGACTAGTTATTGGGCTGATGTAATGAGGCCCATTCCACCCCTCAAAAAAAAAAACTTGTTTTGGGCCATGTATTTGTATACATGGGCTGCCCACTAAGTCCATCTAAATGCTTGGACTCTATGACCCTGAGGACTTGGGCTTTGGGCCTTGGTTCCTCTCCCTGGGCCATGATTGTTAGAGATAATATTGGGCCTACTTCCTTATGCCTTTTGTGGGACCTATGTGCATATGGTTTGGATATGGGCCTTGGGCCTTATGTTTATGTGGTTTCTGGATCAGACGCCTTGGGGCAATTGTGGTTGAAAGTCCGCATTTGGACCCCTCTAGATCCATTATTTGCTAAGTGTGGTTGAATGCCCACCTTAGTCTCTTGCTAGGCCCGTTTCCATATTATTTAGGCCCTAGCCTTATATGCTTAGTCTCGTGGGCTACCCCAGGTAAATGGGCCCCCACTAGAGGTTGTATTCCTTATGAGGAATTGGTTAAGTACCTAGACCCTTCATGGTTAGGTAGAGTACATCTTCTCATTCACCTCATTGGGACCCTTATTCATCTTCATGGCCCACTCCCATACGCATCATATGCATGCTTGGTTGAGGTATGATTGGCCATGGTTGTGCCATTGTGTAGGACATGTTGGTATCTCCCCGAGCGATGGAGTTTACCTTCTTGAGCACGGTGGATGCTTGGGATTAATGCATGGTTGATTGTGTAATTCATGCATCTGGCATTGCATAGCATGTGGATATTCGCCCTTGCTTCATCAGGGCCGTAGTCTCCATAGAGATATTGTGGATGACCGTATGTGGACATCGAAAATGATACTTGAGCATTTGGGGCGCATAGGATGTCTTTAGGTGAAAGCCCCTAAACTTCCACGATGCCGAGGAGACACGTCAACACCAAGACTGAGTGGAAAACATGAGCACACGAGGGTCTTATACTGTTAGGCCGCGGCTCCCATTGTTGCGAGGTCAGTTGAGATGAGGTTTGGCCTTACCTGCCTGAGTGAGGGGGCATAGTTAGGCTGAGTTTGACCAGCTCGTGAAATGGGTCCGCTACCGTCGAGCCTCACTGGTGATTGGCTGTCCACAGGCGGGTAGTGAGGTCTCCTACGCTCGTTTGACTGTGCGGGTCTTGCAGAGCGGTAGTCATCTAGCAGTGTACTTGACCCCGGTGGATTCCTTATGATGGAACTGTACTTGATATGTGGATTGGATATGAGGACTGACATTACTTCGCATTACATTTGCATCGGCTATATAAGCCTTATATTGCATCGCCTTGGTATGGTGCCCAGTATTCATGTATTGCATTGCATAGCCTTGGTACGGCTTACTGCATTCATAACTTAGCCTCGGTACGGCTGGAGGTGTTGGTATTTGTTCATTGGTTCCTTCTGCATTCTCCTTATTCTTCCGAACACCATTGTCACACACTCACACCGCCCTCTAAGCTTTCTATAAGCTTATGCACGATTGATGCGTGCAGGAGATCCTAAGTCAGTGCAGTAGCGGAGGAGCTGTGGATTGGATTGGCGTGAGCTGAGGACCTGTTGCAGACCTTTCCTTCCATTCTTTCTATATTATGTATTTCCTTTTGAGCCTTGTACCTGTAAAGTTTAAATTCTTAGAGGATTTTGCAGTGTGTTCCTTATTTATTTTCTGAGATTTACTTGCTATGATCTTTGGTATGCTCAATTGGATTGAAATTGTGATATGAAAATCCTCCTTGTAGGATCCCAGGACCGGAACCTGTCTCAGGAGCCGAGAATGGGGTACTACAGAGGCTGTTGCGGTAGGAACCGACTATCGGGTTCCTTGTGAGTTCGATCACCGAGTCTGGGGCATGACAAGGTGGGCCGAGCCATATTCATGGAGTCTTGGGGGCCACCATCATCACTTGATGGGTCCCACAAGCTCCATCAATGGAAGGAGAATGAAGAATCAAGAGGAAGAAGAAGAAATCTGAAATTTAAACAATGCAACCTACCCACCTATCAAAACAACTCCAAAGCTACACCACTAGCATTAAGAAGCTTCAAGGATCATGGTTCAATGGTTGAGATTGATTGATGATGGGTGGATTAGGATGTGTTGGGAGGTGAGAGGGCTGAAATTTTTAGGGGAGGTGGGACATCCTAGCAAAGGGAGAGGAGAGGGAGAGGTAGAGAGAATGAGAAGAAAGAGAGAGAGGGAGGGAGTTGTAAGGAGGCAATCATTGCCTCTCTCCTTGGTTAGAGAAACCATGATGTCTTATGATGACAATAACAAAGTGCTAGGCTTTAATAGGTCTTAGGGTGGTAGGCTAGTAGGCTTTTTAGCAAACTTACTATAGGGTGACATCATCCTTACACAAGCACTTAGGAAAACGTGTGGGGTGGGGTCCACCATCACACATCAAAGGCCCAAATCGAACGTTGCCCACAACTTATGATGTACACGTCGGATTCATGCATGAGATACGGCGTTGGAACCGCGGCGCCGATACGGACAAGATGACATAGGTTTCGGGTCGATCCGAGTCGAGTCAACGTGACCGAACTCAAGGACGACCACAAATACTAACCAAAGGTCGCGGACCGCCGGGATTCGACCGGTAGGACCGCATGATCTAAAGAAACGGCGTGCACACTTGCGTTAGGGTTTTACAGCTCTCCCCACCAACAAAGAAATTTCGTCCACAAAATTTACCTAATCCAGGACAATGAAAATGCAGAAACACCATCATCATATATAGCAATCATCAATAGAGAAGGCAATGCATACAATCATATAATCAATCAAGCATCAAGCAAATGGGGACAACGCTCTCTAATCTCGGCTTCGCGTTCCCAAGACGCCTTAGCTTCCAAGTGATGACTCCACTGCACCTTTACCAGGGGAATGACCTTGATCCTGAGAACCTGCTCCTTCCGAGCAAGGATACGAATCGGTTGCTCGATGTAGGAAGCATCCTCACGGACCTCAAGGGGCTGCCAATCGATCACTGGAATGATGTCCGACCCACACTTCCTCAACATAGATACATGGAACACATCGTGGATCCCGGACAACTCTGAAGGTAAGGCAAGCGTGTAGGCCACAGCGCCCACACGCTCGGTAATCTCGAAAGGTCCAATAAATCTCGAGGCAAGCTTGCCCTTCGCTTCAACTCGAACCACGCCCTTCATAGGTGAGACCTTGAGATATACTATGTCTCAAACTGCAAACTCGAGGGGTCGATGCCGACGATGAACAAAATTCTTCTGCTGGCTCTAAGTTGTGCATATCCTTTGCCTGATAATATCCACAATCTTTGATGTCTGCTGCGCAAGCTCGGGACCTTGGAGACGACGCTCTCCAACCTCGGTCCAACAGCTAGGAGATTTGCACGGTCTACCATAGAGTGCCTCAAAAGGAGCCATGCCGATAGTCGCTTGATAACTGTTGTTGTACGCAAACTCGGCAAGGCGCAAATGCTCGTCCCAACTACCCGCAAAGTCAATCACGCAGGCTCTGAGTATATTCTTAAAGATCTGGTTGACCCTTTCGGTCTGCCCATCCGTCTACGGATGATAAGCGGTACTGAGATACAAAGTAGACCTCATCGTCTGTTGGAAACTCATCCAAAACTGATATGTAAATATGGGGTCTTGGTAAAAAATGATTGAAATCGGAATGCCGTGCAGTCTCACTATCTCCTCGATGAATACCTTTGCAAGCCAGTCTATAGTCCAGGAAGCACGCATCGAAATTAAATGAGTCGACTTCGTCAGATGATCAACGACAACCCAGATGGTATCGTAACCGCGCTGAGTCCTCGGTAAACCTCCGATGAAATCTGTCGACACATGCGCCCACTTCCAAACTGGAATGCTCAACGGCTGTAAGGGACCAGGGGGTCTCTGGTTATCATCCTTGACACGCTGGCAAGTGTCACACTCGACCACGAAGCTAGCAATTTGGCGTTTCATCCCCGACCAAAAATACTACCTCCTCATATCTCTATACATCTTCGTGGAGCCCGGGTGGATGGTAAGTCTCAATCGGTGTGCCTTGGTCATCAGATCACAACACAACTTCGACACGTCCGGTACACACAATCGGCCTCTAAAGTGTAATCCACTGTCGAAACCAATCTGCCAGTCTGACTGCTCCATGGATGCTGCGTCTGCTTGGTACTCTTGAAGTGACTCGTCCGTCTGCTGAGCCTTGATCACCCTAGCAACCAAAGATGGCTGAATTGACAAGTTCGAAAGCTGAACCATGAAAGACTGCAGACCGAACTTAAAGTCAAACTCTGAAACATCCTCGAGCATTTGCCACTCTCGAACCATCATCCGTGTCACCAGGCCTTGTGGCTGACGGCTAAGCGCATCCGTCACCACGTTCGCCTTACCCGGGTGGTACTGAAGGTCGAAGTCATAATCCTTCAACCATTCCATCCATCGCCTCTGTCACATGTTCAACTCGGACTGCGAAAACAATACTTCAAGCTCTTATGGTTCGAAAAGAGTTCGAACCTAACCCCATAAAGATAATGCCTCCACACCTTCAGTGCGAAGACAACTGCTGCTAGTTCCAGATCATGGGTGAGATAGTTCAGCTCGTGGATCTTGAGCTAGCGCGAGGCATACGCCATAGGCTTCTCGTGCTGTATCAGAACAGCACCCAAGCACATAATTGAAGTGTGGTTGTATATGTGAATATGCGATCGCATATGCGCATATCTATGCACTGATCGCACATGTGGTGATGGCAAGAAACCTTTTTTTTTTTTTTTTTTTTTTTTTCACATTTTGGGGGGTTATTATTAGGGTGGTAATCCTTTTGAGAATTAGTGTTTTCGACAAGGGTTCATCTGTGGAGTAGGCACAATGCCGAATCATGTAAATCTTTTGTGTTTTATGTGTTAGTTTTCTTTGTTGCATCAATTCGTTTTCTGACAAGGAGAGTTTATACTCAGTTTATCCATCTGGCCTACCTTTGGACAATCAAAGCTGTTGATCATAATCCGAGGGCCATCTTAACCATAGAATCGGAAGGGTGATCTGTTCGTCTCTATCCCCGTAGTGATTAGGTGGATCATTGGATGTGCACTGTCCATCTTTGGCTTTGTGCAAAGGCCCCAAGATTGTGTAGATACTGCCAGATCCTGTGGGCCCATGATGTTAGGATTTGGTATTCCTCGCAGACCTGGACATTCCAACCCTTTGCTTAGTGGCATTAGAATAGATGGTTAAGAAGAAAGTGTAGTGAAGTTGATGCTCAACAGAAAAGAACAAAGATTGATGGCATCCGACTTTCATTATAGGTAGTTTTGGGGGGCATAGTTTATCCACATTTGGGTCCACAAGATCAACGTTTGAAGGCCTCACCGGTCAGGTTGAAGCCCGTAGCTCGATGGAAGATAGGACGAGTTTCAACATTTGAGGGCTCAGGTTTGAGTCTAGCTTACCTATAGAAAGGACCTCACCAATACTATCTTAAGGCTCAAGGATACTATGCTTCCTTTGAAAGGGAATGTGCTTGCAAGTGACACGACATGGAAGGGGGTGGACACATCATATGGAGTTCCCTTGTTACTAATGGTCAAAGTGAAGGTTGTAAGGTCACATGGCCTTAACTTAAACTAGAGGGTAGAAAACGTGACATGAATTTAATAATCTTTGGAGTATGATTCTTGAAGAAGGTGAATGTGGGTTTTTAGGGTTGGAGAAGGTGAAGAAAAGAAATAAGGTAAAGAAAAAAAAAACAGAAGGTAGATGGAGTCCGAGATGAGGTGCAATTTCTTCTCCTAAAGATAAGTGCAAGTTGTCATTTCTCCTTTAAAAGGTGATAGCAGTTGATGGCATGCCAGCCTGGGAAGGTCTCTGGTTTTTTAAAAAAAGAAGCTCGTGAGGAAACAACAAACAAATGTAGGTTCGAGGTTTACAAAAAATTTCTTTTATGGCCATCCATTTTCTTGAACCAAAAGTCCTCCAATACAGTCAAAAGAAAGTCCTACCTAATGATCAGTACTGATCTAGTACATGTGTGCCACATATAGAAAAAGTGTGCCATGGATAAGTTAATCCAAAGAAAGTAGCAAACACTACAGTCCAGTCCCTACAGAAGTAATCCTAGAATTTCTATTTTGTCTAGTTTGGGTACAACTCCAAAATGCCATCTGCAATATTTTCTGTCCATCAAATGTCTCTGAGAAAAGCTATGCCAATTAGGAAGTGTGCAAGTCTCCTTGAGGAGAGCGCACACTAATCCTTTCTTGTCAAGCTTCCTCGAAATTATCATCGATTACTATCCATTTCCTGCCTCGATTTCAGCCAACAGTGTTACCGTGGTGTGTACTATTTGATTTAAACTGACTAGAATTATCTGAACAGAACCTTGGTCTTTCCTGAAAACCTAGTAACTTCCCGAATCAGGATGCGACTCCCACACACCCTACTCCGGAAATTCCCGACCAAAAGGCATTCAAAGTCTTTTAACACAACTAAACTGTAATTAGACTCCTAACTTAGCAATGTGTCTAACAAATTTTCACATAGACGTGTAGGAATGTTTGCACCAGCCTTTCAATCCTATATATTTTTTTTGTTGTTTTTATGTTTGATCAAATTGGATGTCTCTTGGCTGTGCTTTGATAAGCCCACATGCGCATGCAATGAAGCTCATGCACATGCCACTAGTGTGCCATCATGGCATGATAGGTCAGAGATCCAATCCTTCCATCGGCATGGCACCACTACATGGATGCCCTAGACCAGGAATCATGTTGATCCACTAGTCAGGTGGGCCACGGTTTGCAAAACAAATGTACGACTCTGAAAAACTTTGCTGAAGTTTTATAAGGCCTCCACCTTTTCTAATATTGGGGCCCACATGCTGAATGGACCACATTTATTTTTGGCCAAACATGTATAAGGTTGGACGAACCTGATGGATGGATTGCATCTCGCACCAACGCCATGCTAGTACATGTGTTGCCTGTACATGAGTTGTATTGCACACGCATGTGTGCTTATCAAAGCTCCTTGCCTGTATTTATATCAAGTACCTGAGTTGGTCCAGACTTATTTTCACAGCTCTCTTCCAACTGGTGCAGAACCTCAAATCATGTGTGGCATCTAACTCATCAAAATGTTGGCCTGACCATGAAGTTTGCCTTCCACGAAAATCAAGCTGATCCACTCACCAGGTGGACCACATATATACTTTGGATCCTACTGGCGGTCACCCATTGTTTGTTGTGTGCCACATGATGTTGGATGAGCTTGATTTCTGGGCCAGGTGATCTTCAGTGGACCAGTGTTTGGGTACATAAAAAAGTTGTACATGCATGGCAAATCGAAGCAAGTTGGAATGTGTTCTTTGGGGTGCAAGTCAGAATGTGTTCTAGTCATACACCAATGGCAAGTCGGAACGTGACAAACACGTGGCAAGTCAGAATGTGTCAAGCACCAACATTGACTGGCCATCCATTTCTTCTTACAGACCGTCCCACATGATTTGTGGATTGGCCTGATTTCTGGAGCAGTTTGTTTTCATGGTTGTCCAATGGATGGCTTGTGCTTGTATGACATGTTGGGACTAGTGTGCTAGTTGGAGGGTTAGTTACTGGTACATCTGACTAGTTTTATTTCCATGATCCTTGATAGATATTTTTCATGTACTTAGCTACCACCAATGTTCCCCTTTCTACGTTCAAAAAGGAAAAAAAGGAACTAGGTTCACCTTTCTTAGTTGCTTTAGGCTGTTTCCTAGGTTTGGATGTTTTCATCGACAGTGAGTCCACTTGGAATCTGCAAATTGTAGTTCTGCCTTTATATATTTTTACTGATTTATTGAGTGACGACATTGTAAAATTCACTTTTCACTTCCTCAGTGGGCATTACAATTAGCAATCGCTGATTGGCAGGTTAACCTTCTTAATTGCGGAGGCATGTCTAATTGCTGGAGCGGCAAAGAATGCTTACCACACCAAGTACAGGAGTGCTCTTTATGCCGACAACTGGTCTTGTGAGTCGCTGCGGAAAGGGGTATTTATAGCAGGAGCCGTGTTTGTGGTCTTTACTATGATCCTCAATGTGTACTACTACATGTACTTCACCAGGGCTACATCTCAGGCTGCCCGCAAAACCAGTAAGACGAACTCAACGGTTGGAATGACAGGATATGCTTAGATCTGACGAATGGAACTAGGTCTGTGGTGTTTTGTGTTCGTTGTTGTATCTTGTAATATCTGACACTGTTAAAAATCTTATATAAGCTTTTATATGGGTGGGTTAAATGGAACTGTTTTCTTGGGGGTGATAAGAACTGTATTTTTGCATAGCTGTGGAAGTTATTTTGCTGAAGATGGATTTTTTTTTTTTTTTTTTTGTAAAATCGTAATCTTCTTTTTAACTGTGGCTTCTTTTTATCATAATCCTTTTTATGCAACGTGCACGCTGCCAATGTACACAAGCTGTATCCTCAAAAACGTTCGTGGAGTAAGGTTTATTCTACACTTCTGTGTGGGGCCAACTGATGTTTTAGTCGCATCCAAACCATCCAAAAGCCTAGATCCAACCATCATGTGGGCCACCACATGAATAGAAGGTTTTTGAGTGGTGGTCCATTTTTTTTTATCTGATCCAACCTTGATCACTAACACTGAGCCGCACCATGGTGATTGGATTTTTCAAAAAATCTGGCCTATATCATCATTGGGTGGGCCAACATAGAAAACAATGAATCACCACGCAAGAACCTCCGAATTCCTGTGGTGGCCCACATGATGATTTGGATTGGTACGAATTTTTGGGCCTCCCACTTTCATGGTTGGGCTACCCTTCTGGAAGGGGGCCATGCCATACGTATACTGCATGGGCCCGACCTGCAAAGATTGTAGAATAAGCTTATACTACGAACATGGTAGAGGAAACAGGACCTTTTGATTTATTTGCTCAGGACCATGAACATGTGGTATAGATGGTCCAGGCCACAGTTAGGTTGTATGTGTTAGTTTCCTCACTGGATTTATCATTATCTAGGAGTGAGCCACCGTGGAAAGCCAAACGCAGATAGGGCTGTGGATGTTTACTATGATATAGAAAAATGTATTATTATACAACTTTGGTCCGTATGTTCTAAAATATATAAAACATGGCTTAAGAGAGGAAGGGCCTGTTTGGTAGCCACTCTTAAAAGAAATTCTTTCGTTGTACCAAATGTTTCTCCGAAAGAAAACTTTAAAAACTTAGTTTCAAAAAAATAATTTTATATGCACATATTTTAAAGTTGATGCTGTCTATTTTATCATTTTTTATTATAATGTTGTTTGAATGTCATCATTGAGAAAAATAATTTTATGAAATGATGCGACATAGTGCATTATTAACATGAATTATTCTCGCAACATCACATCTCACTTTTCTCCCGGCATTTCATCAAAAAAATGACAATAAAAAATGGATTCATTTCATGGACAACTTAAGTCTATATTTGTACTTGTATTATAATCAATGTGGACTGTTAATTTTTCTAGCTATTGATGGGATGATTAAAATTTTCCATTCAATAGGGTTGGGCAATCAAAGGGGGGCCCACCTTTGATATGGGTCATCCATCATGCGAGGCCCACCTTTGATGATCGCCATCTATTGACTCACCTTTTATGTGGACTCTCTATCATGTCTTTAATGTGGACTGGCCATCGTTTGGGCTTACCATTGATATGGGCCATCCATCATATGGGGTCTACCTTTGATGTGGACTATCCTTTGTATGGAAGTGGATTATGTCCTCCCCTCGCCTAATCCGTCCAGGTAGGGCTCTGTGGGGCCCACTGTGATGTATGGGTTTTATCTATATCGTCCATCGATTTTTTCAGTTCATTTAATGATATGAACCCAAAAATGAGGCAAATCCAAGGCTGAAGTGAACCACACAGAGGGGATTGAATTCCCACCATTAAAAACTTCTTGTAAGCGGTAGAAGTTTTGGATCAATATGATATTTGTGTTTTCCCTTCATCCAGGTCTATATGACCTTACGAACAGGTTGGATGGGAAATAAACATCACGGTGGCCGTTAGGAAGGTGTCAATGGTGAGTTTCATACTCACCGTTGCTTCCAGTGGTGTGATCCACTTGAGCATTGCCTAATTTTTAGATTCATACCCTAAAATGATCTGAAACAATGGATGGGTGGTGTGGATAAAACTCATACATCACGGTTGGCCCCATGGAACCCCTGCCCGGACGCATTAAGCATTTCGTGCGTGCAATCCGCTTCTCCATTGTATGGGGCCAGCTTAGCTTCACCATCAATGTGGATTGTCCATCATGTCAAGCCCACCTTCAATGTGGATCATTCACCATGTGAGGCTCACCATCAATTTGGACCATCTGTCACACAAGACCCACATTTAGAGCTGTACACGAGCAGAGTTAGCTCGGTAACTCGCTCGACTCGACTCGGATACTCGGCTCGAAATGAGTTCGAGTCGAGCACGAGCTGATTTTTGGTGCTTGAATTGAGTTTGAGCCGAGCACGAGCTTGACCCTACTCGACTCGGCTCGACTCGACTCGAATAGTACTCAAAATTGACTCGACTCGGCTCGACTCGGTACTCGACCAGGGATATATATACCCCAAAACAAAAAACCCTAAGCTACCCTCTCTCAGCCCTCTGTTGAGGGTCAAATATTGCATATCAGACCTTGCATAGATTTACACACATGATACTGTTTATCGGACTAATTTAATCGTGTTTGTAATGCAGGGTGTGTTTAAGAGCCTGGACTGAAAAAGGGTGGTAAAATGCATGGATTCGACGCTCCAGAAGCACCAAGGCAAGGCACGGACTCTAGAAGACCAAGAACGAAGGAATTACGCATCAAGGACCCAAGAAAATCAAGGAATTGAAGCTCAAGTGGTCTGAAAAGTGTCCATAATGCAAGATCACAGGGTTCTCACCACCCGATCAGTTCGAAACTCCATACGTGGCCTGAGGACCATAAATGAACCGTACACGTGAAATTTCATCCATTGGATCCCTCTGGAAGTGGTCCAATGCATAGATCAGCCCCTTTAATCGTTATGTGGGACCCGCCTGATATCTGGATATGCTTCAAAGTTGGTCTAGACGGTCTAAATGAGATGGCAAAACGAATGGATGGATTAGATTTTGCTGATACATCAAGGTGGGGCCCGTATGTGATGTGTGTGTGCACAGCACACGTAGACCCGAGCCGCACCGAGCCAACAGACGCGGGTCAGCAACGCTGACCCGCGTCTCCTTCCCAAACACGGCAGATGCCGTTTCGCACTGCGTAACGGACGGACGACGTCCGTTTTGCGGATGGTAGTGGGCCCCACAGCGTAATTTTTCAGATGATCCAAGCCAGCCATCTTGTAGAGGGCCATGATTTCTTCAAACCTATGCTAAACTTTTGGACCCATGCAAGCACACGTACACGATACAGAGGCCATAAGTGGACTGCCCTGCAACGTTCAAATTGATGTTTGGATGATTTCTTCTCTAATTCCGCATCAATGGACGTTAAAAACTACCCATTCTTGACCGAAATTTCGTCCTGAACCCAATGGACGGGGTGGATTTCTTCAAAAACACCTATGTGGGGCCCACCGAACACGTCAGCGCCTCTGCGTACGCTTTACGCGCGTCCGGGAAATCCGGAGATTCGGGGGAGTTGTGGGCCACGGTCATCAATCTTCTCGATGATCTGAACCGTCTAAATGATAGAGAGGGAAGATGCATCCACTTCCACGCTGGCAGAATTGATCAGAAAGTGAACAGCGGGCCGCACGAAGTCTCTGATTACTGGCTGCGTAAGCTGACCCGCGCTTCTCTTGCCGATTCCTTGCTGTGAAAGGATTCTCCTGCACGCACCGACTCCAGCCGGGACTCCCTTCCACCGGCCTTGCCGCTATTAAAGGAAGAAAAGGAAGGAAGGAAACGGAGGAGAAAAGAAAGAAAAAACAAAAGGACGGGAAGAAGAAGGTGAGGAGAAAACGGGGCTGCTGCTGCTGCTCGCTCCCGTTTTTGGCTTGTGAGGAAGAAAGGGCGATCTGGGCTGAGTGGACGATTGAAGGAGTGGCTACTGCACGGCTTGGGAGCAAGACAGGGACGTGGAGAGTTGCTGCTGTGCACGGCTTAGGAGAAAGACAGGGACGTGGAAAGGCTGGCAGCGTTTTGAGGATTGGAGGACAGACAGAAGAAAAGAAGACAGGGAGAGAGGATGAGAGAGAAAAGATAAGGAATTTTTCTTCATTTTATTCTCTTTTTCATTTTCTTTTCCTTTCTATTTGTTTTGGGTTTAGGCCAATCATGAGTGGCTAAACCTCTCAGCTAGGGCTAAGGGGTGAAGCTTGTAGCCTGATGGGAGAGACATTGCTGGTGCCCTTTGATTAGATTGAAGAGATTATCTTTGATTTAATTTTATAGAAATATTTTTAGTTTTAATGGCATGTTGTGACTAAAATTACAATGGGCTTGCAATGACTTTGAATATTTCTTTCTTCTTTTTACATTTACGAAGTCAGGAAGCCCTGTTGTTCATCATTGTCCCATGGGCATGGTAGGATGACAGTACCTTCCTGACCTTCATGGCATGTTGATTGATTGATAATTAGATTAATTCTGTTGTTTGCTTTGTCTCCTGGGCATGGTTTAGTGATGGAATCCATTCTAATTCATACACCTTTCATCTCTTGCAACCTATATCAATGGCAGTTCAGTAAATTTCCATAATTTGTGATCCCGGCACAAGGTCTCCCTAATCTCTACAAGTGGATCCTCTGAATCCCTAGCTTACTTTCTCTGAATTCCTTAAAGTCTTAGATAATTCTTCCACAATTATTTCTTAAATTCTATTTGGTTTAGATCACATCTTAGTCTGGTTCTAGTTCTACTTAGTTTCAGATAACGTACAGGTATCAGTCCCTGTGGATTCGACCTCGGTCTTACCGAGTTTATTACTACATCACAACCCTGCACTTGGGGTGTGAACACCCTCGTTCAAAAAACCCTAAGCCCTTCCTTCCTAGCTCTCGTTCAAAACAAAAAACCCCAACCCTTCAAAAAAAAAAAAAAACCATAAGCCCCTACCCTCTCTTAGCCATCCGGCTCATCCCAGCGCTCGTTCGGCATCCAGTGCTTGTTCCCTTCTCTCTCATTGGCCGTCCCAACCCCTCGATCGCCCTGTCCGGTTGTCCCTCTTCTTCCCTCACCTGTCCGGCGACCTTTCTGTTGGCCACAACGACCGTCCGGTGCTCCCTCTTCTTCCCTCTCTCTCTCTCTCTCTCTCTCTCTCTCTCTCTCTCTCTATCACATTGCCCTGTCCGGTGCCGGTCGTCCCTGCTGCTCGTCCTTGCCTTGCTCGGTGCCCCTATCCGGTGCCGCAGCTCGTCCCTGCACGGTGCCGATCGTTCCTATCGCAGCTCACTCGGTAAGTACCTTTGATTACATATATTACAACAATTCATTTTTTATTTTTATTTTATTGTCTATACACAGGCCACCAATCTAATGGTTGAAGTCTTCACGTAAGAGAGATCTATTAGTGGGTTGTCTATTTGTGATCATCCCTAATTTAGATTTGAAATAAATAAAAAGAATTACATCTATTCGACCATCTAAGTAGAGCATTTGTAGCAAAAAGATCCAACTGTCCAAATCAAGCAATCAAGTATCCAAGAATCAGATATTTGGATTGTTCAACTAATTTCACTCTGGGATCATGATCTACTACGGTGGGTGCTGCTATTTGGATGGTTTGATTTGAATTTATATATGTCAGGTGTGGAGTTGTCTATATTGATATTGGTAGTTTTGTTGCTATATTAATCTCTCCACTAATCAAAGTCCTGTTGAATAAAGTTGCTAACTCACCTTTGTACTTTAATATTTTCTTTTAAAGGATTATGTACTTTTACATTTTACATTTTACTTATTAGTGTTGAATGCTACCACTTTAAGATGTCTTTGGTTTTTCATTTTTCATTTTGTTATTAGTTAGTTAGACTCGAACTCGAACTTGAATCGAAAACTCTGCTCGAACTTGGACGAGCTGAGCACGAGCTGGGCATCCGAGCTCGAAGGCCAAGCCGAGCCGAGTACGAGCTGGGACTCAGGTAGTGCAAGCTGAGCACGAGCTAGGCAATACTCGGCTCGGCTCGGCTCGTGTACAGCTCTACCCACATTGAATGCAACTGTCTATCATATGAGACCTTGGATGTGGATGGTTTATTATGTGAGGCTCACATTTGATGTGGTGTGCTCATCATACGAGGCGCAACTTTTATGTTGTTGTCCATCATGCAAGGCACACCTTTTATATGAACAATCTATCATGTGGGCCTACCTTGATGTAGACCATCCATTATGTGTGAGTCCACTGCCCACCTTCAATGTGGGCCGTCCATTACCCGACCCACCTTTGATGTCAGCCATTACCATGTAGGTCCTATCTTTAATGTCCATCATCCATCATGTTGGGTTTATCTTTTGTTGAATTTTTAATGGAATGCAACCAAATTTAACGGATTTTCAAAAATTCAATTGAATTAATTAACTCTAAGGCCTTTCGTTTTGATAACATCATATTTTCTTTCAAGACTATACTTATGATAAATGATTTAGATTATATCTCAGTGCAACGAGATCACAACGTAGAATTTTTTGATTCGTCGATGCCAGTCCTTCAACCTAAGAGTTTTCTTTTCAATCTATCCTAAAGGGAGGGAGAGTGAGAGACTCTTTTAGTGTATTAGGGTAAGGTTGAGATGATGCTTCAGAAGTCCACATGATGGATCTTTCTCTCTCACATCCACTCTCTACACTCTTTATAGGTGAGGCCCAAGGGGGGTGTCTAGAGCTCTCTCAATCATGTGCTCTCCCTTCTAGGATAAAATTTATTATATTAAGAGGGATTTAAGATTTCAAGGGTGCACCAGATATGGTTCTCCACCATCTATATATTTTCATAGTCTCTACATAGGAATAGAACCCGTAACTTTTTATCAATATATGTGCTCATGATCCAATCTTTCTATTATCATAGTTGTCCACCAAATATCTATATTCGATACCGATTAAATAGTGGACCATCATATCTAGGTTATCATATCATCACCAGTGTGATTAAAATAGTTTAAACAATGAAAATAAAACTTCAATAGTTGAAAACTTTCGTAAAACATATCAAAACCTTTCAAATGCCAAGATTGGTGGGAGATAAAATCACTTGTTAATCCCTTGATCTAGTAGATCTTGCCAAAATCATATCCCTAGGTAAACCTAATGGATTCCTTATTAACCCATGTAAGAATCAACGAATCCAAATAATTGTATCTAACCACAATCACTTTAATTGGCCATGTTGTAGTCTCGTAAAGAGAGCCAAAGGTATTCAATCTGGATCGTGACCCTTGCATGTCCTTAAGTATAAGGATTAATCAATCTCTCATGTATTATTGAGGTTGATTAAAGTCCAGGTTAATGGGCGCTTGCACTAGTGACTTATCTTTATCCACCAATGTAAGCGCCCAAAGGTCCAAAAAGATCTTATATCCATGACATACTCACACTCCTATGTGGGGGTAAAGTGAAGACATTACCGACACCCAATCAACCTTGATGGTGGAGACATTTCATCCTTATCTAAGTCAGTCCCCTCACATATAGGTTTGTCCCAAAGCTTGTGATTGGTCATGTATAATAGGGCACTAAAAATCTGTAGACCACAATTATCCCTTAGTCATCATGTATAATAGGGCACTAAAAATCTATAAACCACAATTATCCCTTAGTCATTGTGTCTGATCTCAAGTTCCAAAGAACATCAAAAGGCTTCACTTATCTACTTAACCTATATTCATGTAGGTTTAAGTTGACACCGGATATTAATTAAGGCACAACATTCTCTCCACCAAGAATACTTGGTCATCATGATTTATAATTGACATCATCATTTCACATCCACATTGCTATGGATTGGGTTCATATTAGTTTTCCAAGGCACAACTTTAACACCTTTAAGGTAGATTGCGAGAGGCCTCACCTTCGATGTGGATTACCCATCTCCCGTGGGGCTCACAATCAATGTGGGCTGTCCATCATGTTAGGCCCACTTTCGTTGTGGATCTTCTAACATGTGTGGCCCACCTTTGATGTGGACCATCCATGGTGTAGGGCACACTTTCAATGTGGACTGTCCATCATGTGTGGCCCACCTTTGATGTGGATGGTCCAATAGGCCCAACAATGGGTCAAGATTGGTCGATGTTGGGCTCTTCCCAAGCCCCACCCATTTAATAAACGGGTAGAAATCTGGCCCTGACACGACCTACTACTCATTACCTGGTGACCCATGACCTGCTCGAAATTTCTAGAGCTTGAAACCGACCCCATCTAATTGTATTTGATCAAGCTCACCTGACCTGTCAAACGCAATTCATAGACTTTAGTCTCTCACATTAAGTTTCTTCAATATTCCTGAAGTTTTCATGTATACGGAGCTTTCTATTACACACTTATGGAGATTCATCTGATGCATGCACATGGAGAAGAGTAATCAGACGTGTATGTTAGGATTGTTTTGTTTCGAGTTAGGAGTCAGATTGGGTCATTTGAGCCAGCCCATTGATCCATCATGTGTGTCTCATCTATGATGTCGACCATTCATCATGTGGGGCCACATTGATGCCAACTGTCAACCATGAGGTGCCCACTATCAATGTGGCCTGTTCATCATGTGGGGCCCACCTTTAATGTCCATTGTCCATCGTGTGGGGCCCAACATTAATGCGTGTTATCCATCATGCATGTTTTATCTTCGATGCGGGCCATCCATCATGTGGGCCAACCTTCATATAGGCCGTCCATCATGTGAGGCCTACCTTGATGTTGGCCATCCATCATGTAGATCCACCTACGATGTGGTCCACCCATCATGTGGGGCTCACCTTATATGTCCATAGCCCATCATGTAGGGCCCACCTTTGATGTGTCGTCCATCATGTAGGGCCCATGGGCTGTACATCATGTTGGGCCGACCTTTGATGTAGATCCTCTGTTGTGTACGATCCACCTTGGATGTGGCTCTCCATCATGTGGGCCTACTTGGATGTGGATTATCCATTATATGAGGCCTACATGGTGCCACCTTTACGTTGATTGTCCATCATGTGGCGTGCACCTTCAAACTGGGTTGTCCATCATGCATGGCCCACCTTTAATGTCCAATGTCCATGTGCACCTACTTTGATGTTGATCATCCATTATATGGTGCCCACCTTTAATGTGTTGTGGTTATGCCTGAAAAACCAATGTTATTTTAACCTTTTGACTTAGATGTTATGCATGGATCATTCATTCATTTAGTGACCTTATTAATGTATATGGAATATGTTCATTCATACGGCTTTGAGAGAGTTTTGTCTGGTTGTGCATGCCCTTAGGCACTCGAGATTGGATGCAAGGGAGAGTTGTGATCTATAGATCTTAGTGCCTGGGTCATGGCCATACAGGTTCCAAGACAAACATGCAATATTCAACTAAATATTTATGTTATGTGAGGGACTGACCTGGTATTAGGATGGGCAATGTCCACCATCGAGCATGATTTAGTGTTGGTTTGCTTTAGTCCCATCTCACGTGAATGTGTCATGAATATGGTATCTTAATTGAATCTTTACTTACCTACGCTGGTAGGATCGATCGTAAATGTGTATGTGAGAACACCCATGATGCCCATGTTAGAATAGCTTGCAAATGTAGCTCTTTCAATTCTTAGACATGAGGGTGTGTAGATGAAGAGGTTTTGATTGAACGTACTTTGGCTTGCTTCACGAGGTCACCATATGGCCACTGAAAGTAGATGTGGTTAGATGCATTTATTAGGATCATCAAAGTTTGCTTCATGAGGTTACCATGTGGCCACTGAAAGTAGATGTAGTTGGATTCATTCATCAAGATCATCGAAGTACACATGATTCAATAGGAGATTCACTTGGTTTACCCAAAACATGATAAGTGTGTGGTTTAATTTTATGGTCTGGACCATTTATCATGTGTTTTAAAGGTTGGCCAACACTTTTAATTTTTTAATTGTTTAAATCATACTTGATGATCATGCTCACATGTTCGATAAAATGCATAAGTGATTAAATGTGCTATTCTAATGATGCTCACATGTTTGATTGAATGCTAGATTGAATGTGTTGATTTGTTTATACTTATGTGTTTGATTAAATACTCCAGTGAATGTATTACTTTATTGAGGCTCATATGTTTGATTAAATGTCTAAGTGTTTGCGTTGTTAGGTTTATGATTCCTATAAAACCTCACAATGATCGCATGATGAGTTCCTAAGTCCGTAGTGATATTGGAGTTGCCTACGATGTTGGGTCAGTTAGATAACCGCCCCAACTAAGGGGAGGCCCGAATTAGGTCGGCCACCCTAGACTTGTTCAGTAGACCCGAGTCGAACATGGATGATCGACAGTAGCTGAATTACACGAGATGGTCGCACATAATGCCAGTCAAGTCGAAGTGCCCCAAGTCGATCAAACCATCCTGAAAGTCGATTGGCTGCTTATATTTACGATGTATGACAACACCAAACAGAATCTAGGATACCCCGTTCCCATTGAATGAGTCTACTTATAATCATTAGCGGTATGTGGTATGTGACACCGTATCCGAGCTGTCGGCCTATGCTGAGGTGATGAGCCTCCCCGTAGTGACCAATGAGCAACTAAGAAGGCTATGAGCCTATTACATTAAACTGTAATGATGCTACAACTACTCCACATTTGTGTTTGAGTGATGACTCTTATATCATTTGTGGGCGCCCTCTACCCATCGATGGATGCCTAACTCTGTGTGTCCAGGTCTTCAGTGATCGGTTGGGTCAGTGTTAGCCTCACATTGTTAGGGAGTTATCATCTGGGAGGTAAACTGAATACGGATCAAAGGACACAAGTAAGGAGCCACTTCGACCACCTCGAGCCTAGTAATTCAGTTGAAACCATGATAAAATGAGGGTATCCTAGCTTCCCCAATATGCTGGATGAATGGAACCTAATAATTACTCAACTAACATGCGCATTCATTGCATTGCATTGATAAGACTTGCGATTTAGCGCTGGGCCACCTGTGAAGAAGTGTTGGCATATGCAAAATAGGCATTGAAGTCGCTTGGGAGGGGGTGTTGTTTGGAAAGTGCATACATTATATCATATCTTCATATGCACGTTTAACAAGAGTATTTAAGAATTATTTAATTTCTTGTTTTATCATTACTTGTACTGATTAGGTTGATAACATGTGTAACTTAGAACTTACGGAACCACTGAGTTAGCTACTCACTCCTACTTGGATGGTATTTTAAAACACTAACCAAATGATATTATCGATGGAGGTACTATCGAGATCTCAGACGAGTAGGCTTAGAGTGGCTTGCACCACCAACGTTATGTTTTAGAAGATTGTACCAAATTGAAAACTTTATACTTTAATTATTTTGGATATGTATTTTGTGACTTATATAATTTCTATTTGGGCAGACACCATATTATAATTGTACTTTGACTGTTGCCCTATATTTATTTATTTTTGTTATTTTTATCTCGCTTTGGATTTGTTAATTTGAATTGTGCTACTCTAATTGCTTCTGTGTGAAATGAATGTAAATCTGAACGAGATCACACATGCATTTTTGTTTAGTTCACACCAAGGAACATGGGACCAGGGTCTTTTTACTTGGGTGCTGATTTTCGGGGCGTGACATTAAGCATACATCATAATATCAACATGCATTGTTGAAACATTAATAATCAGAGACATTTATTCAAGGATATTTGGTGCAACCAAACGCACCTTGGATGTTGTTCTTTTGCACTTTTTATTTTTACACACACCCACGCCACATGGGTATTCGATCTCATAATCTCGATATTGAAACAGAATTTATTACCGTGATCTCTGTGTTGAAATAGAGTTTGTCTGCCACTTGTTATTTAGTAATGTTAGGTCTTTATCATGGTAATATTTTTGCACTTATTACAGTGGAATTAATCAATACAGTCAAACGTAGGGTCCATCAGGTGTATATTGTTTATGAATTATGCTACTGATAATGTGGCGTCAATCTAGGAAGCTAGAGACAGAGAGGGCAAATATAAATCACGGATTGGAGGAAGGCTATAGAAGTCTAGAGAGTTAATAGTAAGAAGATCCAAGATGAGAGTATTTATAATGCAACTTTAATAAAAGTACCTTTAAGAGAATGTATTAAAAATAACTAGAAGATTATTTACAGTGATTCCTTTCATCACATTGGTTATATTATTCAAAAGGATGGAGAAATTGATGAGAATGCTTTATAATAGGTGTGGTTTAAGTAGAATTTTCTTTTATGTAGGCATTAGAAGCATAGTTCTAAAAAATATGGTGACTTGACTCGAAATTTAGTTGAGTCAACTCAGCTCACAAGATTCCGAACTGGATCACTAGGAACTAGCTCACATCAACTCAACATGGCTATTATTGATTCGAATCAAGTCACTCCATTATAAAAAGTTTAAACGATCAATCAATTTCGAACCTTCCTCTCATCCACCAAAAAAGAAAAAAGAGAAAAAAAAAAGAAGAAGATTCCAATCATGTAGAAGGAAAAGATGGAATTACAAATCAATCTCATCTTGTGAGGTTCTAATTCAGGGTAGCTCTCCTTTAGTCCGCTTGATGAATGGATTGCATCCAACATATCTGCCATGCCACCAAACATGCAGCCTGATTTTGGGGGGCGGCAATTCCCGGATTCACCGAGGTGGGTGGATCCTTGATTGTGGGCCCCACCATGATATATGTGCCTTATAACCATATGTCTCGTCCATTCATTTTGACAGCTCATTTTAGGGAATGATCGAAAAAATGAAGGAGATGAAATCTTAGGTGGACCACACCATAGGAAACAGTGATAATTGAATACCTACCATTAAAAACTTGTTGGGGCCACCGGTAGAATTATTAGCCATCCAACCTGTTGATGAAGTCACAAAGACCTAGACAAAGGGACCACACAAATATCAGCTTAATTCAAAACTTTTCTCGTCCACAAGAAGTTTTTAATAGTCAATCACTGTCCACCTAAGATTTGGATCTGCTACATTTTTTTTTCGGATCATGCCCTGAAATGAACTGTCAAGACAGATGGAGAGTGTAGATGTAAGGAACATACATCACTGTGGGCCCCACAATCAAGGATCCACCCACCTGATTTTGGAACAGATATATTCACAGTCAGTCCCAACTAATGAGCGGTTCAGATCCAACATGTATACTATGTTGGCACTTAAATGTCTCAATTTTGTGAGACGTTTTATTCCCAGTCGGCCCCACCTGATGAATAATAGCCTTGTATCCAACGCAAGTGTGCATTTGTGCGTGTGTGAATGCCTGGACAGAAAGCTAAGTGGGAAAGGGGAGTAGGAGAGGTATTAGTCAACACCAACCTATAAAAATAATTACAAAAGTGTCCCCTTAAAACGCTACTCTCGTGGGATATGAATTTAAATATTTAATATAAAGGGGTATTTTTGTTGCAACCCAACTATTTTCAATGTATACATAAATAACTATCTTAAAATAAAATTTATAGTTAAACATATATAGTTATGTTGTAATTACAGTTATCGACCTATTAATAATCTAATTATTTTTTTTTATATATATAATATTTCTTTTATATACTTGGTCATTGAGTCAATGATAAAAATGTCCAATCTAATAAAACCTAGCTTTCTGTACCCTACAGTGCATAGAAATGTGTTTTACGTGATGCTTGGAAAGCCCAAGTATTTTGGAGTCAACTTTTTGTATATGTGAAATCCACTCCGTACATTAGTTAATAAATATTATGTTGACCATATGAACAGAAGATCAGTCAAATGAAAAGATAGGTGGACTACAATAATCGGAACACTGTAAAATTGTGAATAAAAGCTCTAATTATACAAGTTGTGGCCCACCTGAATTTTGGACCAGACTGATTTTTGTATATTTTGTTTATTTTTGTGACTCAAACCTGATGAATGGGTTTGATGACAAATAGGCAACCATGGATGCCCCACGCATAAATCTACGGTTAGCATCTCATCCTCATTCCCTGTGGTATGGTGTACGTGAGTCGTGTATCTAATTATAAAATAAAATGGCATATTTTTTTATTTTTATTTTTTATACACACTCACGCCTTTGTGGGATTTCACCGCCTATGATCCTCGAACCCTTCACTGGGTATTGAAACTCATAAGAGCCTACCACTGGAGGAGTAAGGATCCAAAAAATACAAAAAAAATAAAATAATAATAATAATAATAATAAATAAAAAATAAAAAATAAAATGCATACTTTTTTTTTTTACACGCACACACACCCCCACACACACACTTACACACTTACACACACCCCACACACGCACGCCATAGGATTTCACCACTGGTGGGTACACGAACCCTTGACCCGGTGTTGAAACTCCCGGGAGTCTACCACCCGGGTAAGATGCATACTTGACTTGGGGGTCAGGGGAGCTTGTCTTTCGTTGACGTGGATGGAATAGCATTATGTCTAAAAGATCCACACCGTCCATCTGGTGGGCCACCGTGTGTTTCAATAAGGGTTCAAATATCCGGCTGATTCAAAATGCAAGTGGGCTACAGTCTTCCAAATTGTATGTGTGGTCTAGAAGGTATTGTATATATGCCATCCAACGTATTCATCTGAGATGGAGGATCAGGATGAAGGGATGCTCTGAAAATGAGAACATTCACTCATGTGGGCCACACCACATGAATTAGAGGTTTATGCATATTTTACAATGTTTCTTATGGTGTGGCCTACCTACTTCCTAGATTGGAATGATTTTCAGGATCCAAAGTGAAAATGTGGTGTTGCATCTGATTGACGGGGTGGATCTGATGCATGTTCTTACCACATAGCTCTCATTAACCCAAGTTATGCCCTCTGCAGGACTATGTGCAGACAGGGTAATGCAGCGCAACACCAACTCTGTGTTCTCATCATGTTGTTGGCAGGACATTCAGGCCATATGGTATATAAAATAAATAAATAAACATATCTATAACTTAGGTGGGCCATCCCATTAAGGATAGACGACAACCATAGGTATGGTTGTGGGGCTACATTTGTGTGTATATTTCATCAAACCCATTCATGATCAACAAAAATACACAAATACAAGTATTAATAAAAAAAAAAAAAACATTATAATCTAAAACTAAGACAGCCACACCTGGTGAAGTTAGGTGAAGTTAGATGTCCTGGGCTCCAACTGAAGGGATGTAGGGTTAGGGTAAAACAAGGGGTTATTGAAAAGGGTATTTTGGTTATTTACATGAAATTCTTTTGTTGACCTTTGACTGAGTGTATAAAAGAACCGTAAATTGCATCGGGTATAACTGTAGTTATATGATTAAATTTGAATGATAGATATTCAATGTAATTGACCTATTTTAAATATGAGAAATAATCCTAGCTTTAGGAGCACAAAAGTTAAGAGTCCATCATATGAGAGTAAATGGGAGGAATTCTGAGCAAATGGGATAAGAGGTGGGTTTGGATGGGAGTAAATTTCAGTAATGAAATTGGAAGTAAATTAATTAGGAGTAAATGGGCCAAGCTGATTTAAAATCCTGAAAAAGAATAGAGATTTTAGAATAATTGGTGTGAAATGCCTTTTTTTTAAAAAGTTCTCCTAGAAAGTCACATGAGTAAACAGAGGTATGCTACACTCCTAATCCACCATATACGTGGCACACTAATGATACTCCGAAACAATTTAATTATCAGCTACATAACTAAAATCACACTAATAGAATGATCCAAATTGTCCAAATGTTGGCCATATAAAGGAATGGTTAAACATGTTTGTGATCCTTGTGTTTGTGGTCTAGTCGAGGCTTGAAATTTCCTCATTTTTAGATAAAGTATATATTTTAGATAGTTCATTACAATCATTATGTCAAAATATCAAATATGTACACCAATTTAGGACATTAAAGTTGATTTTGGACATTGCATATGTTCTTGTAAATTTATTGAAGAATTCCAATGCATTCCGATTCCTTCCATCCACTCCCATCCAAATAGAATATTTGGATTTGTCCATTTCATTTACAAGCTACCAACATAATTAAGGATTTCATTTACAAATGATTTTGCTGTAATTATGAAAATGATTTTATTTACTTGCATTTACAAGCTCCCAAATGAGCCCTTATAATGTTTATAGTTTCATCAACACATTTGGGTAGTCCAATTAATTGATCTAAATCGTCTCTTAAGTCCATCTTAAAATTTTGGGCTGCAAATGTGAAAATCACATTCATTGGATGATTCAATTCATTCATGAGTTTCATCTTCTTCTTCTCCTTTTTTTTTTTTTTTTTCTTTAAGCCAAGCATTTTTTATGAATTATAATCATGGATGGCATGCCTACGATTCTTGATGGAAGTTATTTTTTAGAGTTTCAACAATCCATGATGATCCCCAACAACTAAGTGGCTATTTTCCCCTTGATAATCTTGACATTTCCATTTTATAGGCATGTGATCAGATGGTTGGAGTTTGGAGTTGTCTGATTGGTATGATTTTTACATGGTAGCCCATAAAATCTATGTTGGACTTAATGGACAACCTAGATTGATTGGTTACTTTGTGCAAGTGTCCGGGTGCAAATAAGAGCAATATATCTTTGTATGTATTTTAGTTAATTATTAAATGATAAGTTAAGTCTAGGAAAGACTCAATTAAGGCTTCAAATCCACTCGATTTGGCTGAAAAGTAAGAAGAGTTTTTGGATTTTAAAACTATCTTACAACGGGACAAAATATGAGTATTGAATGAACTATTATGAAATACAAGCATGATAAGACAAAAACAAAATTAATATAACAAAATTTTATATTTTGGTAGAAAAGATTTAATTTATATATATATATATATATATATATATATATATATATATATATATATCGGAAAAGTTACTATACGCTCGACCGCATAGTACCTTCCCATGAGGTCAGGTGCTGGCACTATGCTAGTGGTCGGATGGTGAAAGCTTCTAAAGGACGGTGAGATTTTATAGGATGAGTGAAGAAACAAAACCAAAGAAACCGGTTATTAAAATTTGACTCCCTGTATTTCTTGGGAAAGCTTTAGCACGAAGGTAATGCTCTGAAAATCTAGGTAGGGCCTATTGTGGGATTTTTTAAGAAATTCACCCCGTTCTTCTGTTTTTCCATATCATGTAAGGGGTTGAGCCTAAAATTCAACCAAATCCAAGTCTCAAGTTGACCATATCACAGAAAACATTGGGAATAATGATTTCAACCATTAAAATCTTATTAGGCCTCACAGTGATGTTTATTTGTCATCCAATCTGTTCATAAGATCATACGGACATGGATGAAGAGAGAAAACAAATATAAGCTTGATCTAAAACTTCCCTGGCCCCCAAGAATTTTTCAACAGTAGACATTAAATTCAACTGTTTCATGTGGTGTGGTCCATTTGAACATTCTATATGATTAATTTTGGGGCTCAGGCCCTAACATTATATGGTAAAATGGATGGACAGAGCGGATCGGATATATAAATCATGGTGGACCTTGTAAAGTTTACTCCGTACACTATACATAGCGAGTTACTCGCCCCGACAATCTGCTTCCTAGCAATAGGGCCGTTCTGGAAACGGATTTGCTACTCCCCTACCACCAACCAATGGCGGGTAGTAGGTGCTTTGTGGGCCCCATAATGATGTATGTGTTTCATCCATGTCGCCATCTATTTTTTAGATCATTTTCGGATGTAAGACCAAAACTAAGGTATATCCCAATCTCAAGTGGACCACATTACAGGAAACAATGTTGAATGAATGTCGGCCATTAAAAACGTTTTGGGAGCCAAAAAACTTTTAGATCAAGATGATATTTGTTTTTTCACTTCATCTATGTCTGTATGACCTAATGAACAAATTGGATGTCAAATAAACACTACAGTGGGTCCTAGGAGGATTTTAATGGTGGATATCCAATCACTATTGTTTTCCTGTGGTGTGGTCCACTTGAGATTTATATCCCTTTCATTTTTGAGATAAGGCCATAAAATGATATATAAAAATGGATGAATGACATGGATGAAACACATTAATCATGGTGGGGCCCATAGAGCACCGACCACCACCAAGGGGCTAGTGGCACCGTTTCCGCCCGCACCGCACTAACACAAAAGAAAGGGAAGCGGATTGCGTACTGTCTCGGTACCCTAAGCGTAGTGAATAAACTTTGTGGGGCCCACCTTCTTTCATGCAATTTATCCAACCCGTTCATACATTTTACCAAATAATTTTAGGGCTTTAGCCTAAAAATAAAGTCTATAAAAATATCAAGTGGACCACACCAATGTAAACAGTGTGAATTGAACTTTTACCATTGAAAAGTTCTTGGGGGCCACAGAAGGTTTAGATCAATCTTATATCTGTTTCTTTCCATTCATCCATTTTTGTTTGATCTTATGAACATATTTGATGAAAAATAAACATCACTGCATGCCTTAGAAAGGTTTCAAATGTGGAAATCAATACTTTAACTGTTTTATGTGGTATGGTCCATTTGAAGAGTGGATATACTTGAATTTTGGTCTCAACGCCTAAAATGATCTTTAAAAATGGATGGACGGAGTGGATAAACCACATGTATTCATAGTGGATCCAACAAAGTTTACTCAGTACGGTGAGAGCTCACTTGAGTAACTCAGTACGCAATCCGATTTCAGAAGAAAGAAAACGTGGATTGCGTCCTTCCCCGCCCGGACGGATTACCGTCCGAGCAGGGCTCGATGGGGCACAACGTGATATGTGTTTTATCCACATCGTTTGTTACTTTTCTCGAATCATTTTAAGGTATGATACTAAAAATGAAGCAGGTCCATAGCTCTAGTGGACCACACCAAAGTACAGTGATAATGACACCCACCGCTTAAACCTTTCTAAGGGCCACCGTGAATTTTTTTTTACCATCCAACCTATTCAAAAGGTCATGTAAATGTGGATGAAGTGAAAACACAAATATCAGATTGATTAGAAACTTCTCCATCTCTTCAGAAGTTTTTAATGGTGGACGTTCAATCCCCAACTTGTGGTCCACTTGATCCCTGGACCTGACTCATTTTTTGGATCATATCTTAAAATGATATGAGAAAAACGATGAACGGTGTGGATAAAACACTTACATTACTGTGGGGCCTAGCAAGGTTTCAATGGTTGAAATTATTATTCCCACTGTTTCTTGTGATATGATCAACTTGAGATTTGGATTTGGTTCAATTTTAGGCTCAACTCCTTAAATGATATGGAAAAATGGATGGACGGGGTGGATTTCTCAAAAGTCCCCATGGTAGGCTCCAACCAAGGTTTGTAGGGTAGACCTTCTTGGAGGAGGCTTCAATAGGAAATATAAGAGAGAGAGGTGGACTCCGGTTTTGTTTCTCCACTCTCCCCGTAAAATCTCACCTTTCTCCTGTAAAATCTCACCGTTCTTTTGAAACTTTCACCATCCGACCGCTAGTGTAGTGCCAGCACTCAAACCTTATGGAAAGATACTACGCGGTCGAGCGTATAGTAACTTTTCCCTATATATATATATATATATATTCTTGTTTCTTTTTATTTACATTTGATTAACACGTGCTTTAATTTACTGTGATATTAAGGGTGTGTATCCCACATTGGTGCACATTACTTTCTCACAATTATCAATGATTTTTCTTGTTGTACTTGGCCGTGCCTAATGAGTTTTAAATTTAAAACATTTTTGCTTCTAAAAAATTTTTGTGCCATAGTTAGGAGTTAGTTCCAATGTCGGGTTCACCAACTTTGCACTAACAATGGAATTGAGTTTGTCTCCAATTCAATGTAATATTATTATTTTTCCTTCAAGAGAAAGACATACTTCGACATATTTCATCAGTGTACTTGTGTTGGAACCCTATAACAGAATGGAGTTGCTAATCGCAAACATCGATGCCTCCTTGCAGTTGCCTTGGCTATGCGCTTTCAAGCACATCTACCTGTATTATTTTAGGAAAACATCTTTTAACCACTACTTATCTCATTAGCCGTGTACCCGCTCCCAATATAGATATTAAACTCTATATGAAATGCTTTTAAAAAATAAACCGTCTTACGATAATCTTTGAATTTTTGGATATTTATGCTACGCCCATACGCTTACTTCTTATAACACAAGTTTACTCAACGTGCTTTTAAATGAATTTTTGTTAGTTTCCCTTTTGGGCAAAGGGATTATCAAGTTTATGATTTTGAAAGAAAAGGTATATTTACCTATTAAAATGTTACATTCGTTGAGAATCTATTTTTTTTCTAACTCACAACTGCCATCTCTGATGCATCTCCTCTTGTCATTCCCATCCTAATCCTTTAGTAAAATTTTAATCACCCCATATTTACCTATTAAAATGTTACATTCGTTGAGAATCTATTTTTTTTCTAACTCACAACTGCCATCTCTGATGCATCTCCTCTTGTCATTCCCATCCTAATCCTTTAGTAAAATTTTAATCACCCCATATTTACCTATTAAAATGTTACATTCGTTGAGAATCTATTTTTTTTCTAACTCACAACTGCCATCTCTGATGCATCTCCTCTTGTCATTCCCATCCTAATCCTTTAGTAAAATTTTAATCACCGCCCCCCCCCCCCCCAAAGAAGATTTTTTAGAGACAATTTTTGAGACAAAAGAATCAAAGCCAACATGATTATAATACTCTGAATATATACAAGAAGAATGACCCCAATCAAAAGGGAGATTACAATCAATCAACTTATAATAAAAATAATTTAACTATATTACACCCTAAATCAAATATAAACATAAAAGAAAATATACATAAGGGAAATCAAATATTTTCTATTGAAATCTTAACTGAAAGTCGTAGATTTGGATGCAAATCTAACTCAAAGATGTATGGAGGCCCTGCGCTCACTGGCAATGTTGTTAAAGACAGGTTGTTGCTACGCATGGCGGGATGCATTGTTGAACATGGTTGATGGAGGTGCTAGTGTTGACGCTGCTAGATTGCACCTATGACACTGATGGTGATGTAGCAAGCGGCCGACGATCGAGGAATGCTGGCTAGCGATGCACAGAGTCGATGACAATTACAAAGATGGCACTGAAATCAACCGTAGGAGAGATCAAGCAGCAATAATATGAAAAGCTGATTTTAATAGATTTTGATTTTGGAGATGGATTTCCGATGGAGAAGAGAATAGTGTGCGGAAGAGGTTGCGAGCTGCAATGTTGCAAGTCGGCAGATCTTAAATGGTGAAAAGAGATGGGTTTCCCAAATGGTGGAGGGTGATGCAGCATTGTTGGAGGGGCTGGAATGAGAGGGCTGAGCAAGATGGTGATGGTGAGGGGTGAATATTACAGAGGATGTTAGACAGAGAGGGTGTTGAATCTGGTGAAGGGGGTTGTCAAAAAAATGAATGTTGGAATCGATGATTTCTGAAAAGAAAGAAACATTGAGCAATCAAAAACTCTGGATTAGAAAAAAAAAAATGATTTCAGAGAGATTGATTTGAATTTTTCTGTGAATTTCATTTAGTATAATACTTTGAATATGCAGAGTAGGAATGACCCCAATCAAGAGAGATTACAATTTTAAAAAAAAGTAATTAAATCACAACATAATCAAATCTAAACAGAAAAACAAATATATACACAAGGGAAATCAAATATTTCCTATTAAAAATAAAAAAAAATCCAAATAATTAACAATGAAATCCTTCCAACTCCTGAGTAGATAACATATGTTTCTAAACTTAAAATTGAGCTCTCGTGTTCAAGTCCACTTAAACGCCAGAAAAGAATCCAAAATAACATAAACATAGTCCTGAAGGCCAAAGACAGCTTTATTAAGAAGGGAAATATTGATTAAGATTGAAGAGCCTTGAAGACAATGAGAAAAATATCTGGAAATTAGATACGAAAGCTAAATTTGGTTTTAGTAAATGAATTTTCTTCCCACTATTTTGTATGAAAAGAATAATAGAGGAAGACGTTTTTATTTTCTCTTAGTTCATATCACAAATATCAACTTCAATAAAAAATATTTCTAATCCACAAATGAGGCACGTTATGCATGCACATCAAGGTGATCAATCCATTTGATGGGGTAGCTACTGTGAGGAGTGGACTATCGTAGGGTGGGTGATCGAATGTTGGCCTGACATGCAAAGGTAGATGGGAACTATAACTTGCGCTCACGCATGAGGATGACTTGAGGTGCAGGGGATCCATCAAGTCCATTAAGTGCACTACCAAGCGATTGGCCTTGAGCTTGGGTCTTTCAGTGCTTCAAAAGAAGTTGTAGCACGCTACCCACACCATAAGGAACGATTGTGAAGGAACACCCACTGGTAAAAAAAAAGCTTACAACTTGTGTAAGGCACACCATGACGTGTGCATGCCATCGACTCCATTCTATTTACACATGGCTTGACATAGCCTAGATTAACGATCGAGGAGTTACAATGTGTCGACACACTCATACAAAAATGGAAGAGAAACATTAATGCAGTGGCATTTTCACACCGGGCTCGTGTGGGGTGGCCTGTGGCATGCATGGGCACACTCGGGGTGGGCAACCCTTATGAAGCGGGTGGCTGGTGTGAGGTGGGCCCCACTCATATGAAGCAGAACCCATGTGAAGTGGGGCCTGCGAGGGGGGTTGGACTGATAGTTTTACATTGTTTATCTCTTTTGTCCCTCATATACATCTATTAGTTTAATTTTAATTTTAGTTTCCTGCACTTCTGTCTAGTGTCATACTATAGTAAGTTCGTAACCTTTCGTTTCTTAGCTTTGTTCTCACTACTATCCAATGCACTGCTACAATACACCAGTAGATTAATCTAAATGTCCATGACCTCATCGCCAGATCTCTATATTATAATTATTATTTAGTCCTTGGTAATTATTTGGTCACATCTTGTTGACCATTAGCCACAACAGTCTAGTATTTTTCACAATCATCTTGTGACCATTTAGGTTTGGAGTACCATCAAGACCAAGACCAGTTTACCAGGATAGATCACTATTGGTAATCTCTTATACTTATTTTTTTCTTGCTGATTGTACTACATTAATACTCTGATTAATAAAATTGATGATCAAGCATTTATTTTTAATTTGTCTATTCCCCCCCCCACCCCCCCAAAAAATAAAATAAAATCACCTGATCGCTATAAGAATTGGTGGCTAAATAGTCAAGCCAATCTTCATGGATCTAATCCTAATCTATCTAATTTGACACCTAGGCTCACAATTGTTCAGTTTGATTCGAGCTGAGTACGACTTTGGCACGCTTGACACCTAATTTATTCAGACACATTTAATTGAAATTGGGTCATCAGCTATACATGTGGCCCCGTGTCCAAATTGAACAACGACACATTCATATGACATACCTCATATTGAAGGGATGCCCCAAAAATCAAGCTATTTTAAAATTCAAGTGGGTTACATCGTGTGTATTTAGGGGTTATAAATTTCATGCAGCCCACCTAAATTTTAGGCTTTACATAGGTGGGACAGTCATGGTTTGGTTAGCAAGCTGTGGATTAAAAAATCACTAAGAGCTCAAGGATTTGGGATCCAACGATGAGATCATGGATGAACTAAACTAATTCTGACCTCTTGTGGTGGTGTGTTGAATAGAAGTAAAAAAATTAACTAAGTTGCAATAATCGATCGGACTTGTAGCAACATTGTGCTAGATAGAAGTGAAAAGACTAATTAAGTTACAATAATCGATCGAACTTGCTGCAACATTGTGCTGGATAGAAGTGGAGAGGTTAAACCAAATTAAGTTAAGCTAAGATAGGTATCTACGTTAGATGAAAAGATTTAATAGGTAGCGTTGAGGTGAATAAGATATTTGTTTCATTAGATTTGTAAGGACCTGAAGCTCTTTGTTCCTTGTTGCTTTTACAGACTTAGGTTAGGCAGTGGCCTTATGTATGGTCCATTGGCTCTTAGGATTGATGGTCCAATCAGTTAATGGCATTGGCTTGTTACACTTTTTAATTTGGGATGAGGCCAATTAACTATTATGTTGCCTTTAATACTTATGTTTTTGTTTCTAGATGGCTCTCTTCTTGGTGCGTTGTGCTTAGGGGTCTATGGATGTGCGTGACTATTAAATTTGGCCATGCATCTTTGGATGTTACTATCTTAGCATTACGATGGGTTACATGTGCTCTCTGGGCATTTTGTGTGTAGCTTGTATCTTCTAGCCATGTGTCACTAGGAGAATGGCTGCTTCTAAGGTTTCGATTGTGGGTAGTTTTTGGGTGCTTTAGCATTCCTAACACGACATATGTCTCTGGCAAAGGTGTGTTTTGAATTCTCCTGATCTTTCTTTGCCTTCCGTGAGTACTTTTGCTTCTATATGTGTGTGATGACATGTGACCACATCTTACTTATTAGGGTTGGCCATGACAGGCTATGTGTAAACAATAACTTTCAAACATACTTTGCTACACTAGGTCACCATGGACATCCACGGTGACATGGTCACCATGCAATCCCGCATGAGCCTAAAAATGAGGTAGATCCAAAGCTCAAGTGGACCATAGTGTAAAAAGCGGTAGGGACTGAATCCTTGCCATTGGAAACTAAGTGAGGCCATAGCAGTTTTGGATCAAACTGATATTTGTGTTATCCCTTCATCTAGGCCTGTGTTACCTTTTGAACAGGTTGGATGACAAATTAAAATCATGGAGGCTCTTAGAAAGGTTTCAATGGTGGATGTCATGGTCCCATACTTTTCTGTGGCATGATCCACTTAAGCTTCGAATTTGCCTCATTTTTTGGATTGATATCCTAAAATGACATGGCAAAATGGATGGACGATATGAATATAACACATACACCTTGGTATTGTATTCTACACTATGCAGTCCGAGTCCTTTCATAACACACCTTAGTTTTGTGTTCTACACTATGCAATCTGAGTTAGAACGGCTCGGTTATTACACGTGACAACTTTGAAACATGATTTGCCACATCAGGTCATTGTTCATACCCATTATCGTCATTTCCTATGGGAACCAATCAGAATGAGTTACATGTGATAATATGGACAGATCCGCGTGGTGTATTTGAAAATCCGCGGAGATATATGAAGATGATTATAGAGTAGTATAATTCGCGTCAAACAATGACATGTCATTGCTTAAGCGGCCAATGGAAGAACAATCATGTAAAAGCAATTACGGAACAAATAACAGAAGGAGTGAAGAAGATCATATAGTGTTGAACTGTTATAGCAACTGTTAGGACTTGGAAAGGATCTAGATGGCCAAGATAAAACTATAGAGGAATTTAACAAGAAATATGTCTCACACCAACCCCATCAAACCCTAACATTATCATTTCAATTACGAATCAATTATATTCATTAGTGTAATCATTCTAATTTTCTATCAAATAAATTACATTTCTTAGTGTAATATTTTACTTTTCATTATGTCGTTTACATTTAAAAGTGTAATCCTTAGCATTAATTAAGTAGCTGATAATTTAACCTGTAATTTAAGTATGTACTCATACGCTGAATTCAGTTCTCCATTTGAAACCTATTGTTTGCAATTGACTATAAGTGTACCCCTTTCTAAAAGGATGACAAATTCTGTACTCTGAATATTATCTGATCCTATTTTATTTTACATACCAAGTGGTGAACAGGGGATCTCATTCGGTCATTCAATTCTTGCACGCCGGCATTCAAACTGCCAAAAATAACGAGTAAGAGTCACCACCATGGATATCTACGGTCACAACGCAATCCACCGTGGACATCGATGGTCACAACGCAATCAGCCGTCAATCACACTACCGTGGTCTTTAAAAAAGTGACACGTTGGTGGGGCATACAACGTTGCATGGGAACATTTCTCATTAAACCATGTAGGAGGGAAGGAATATTTATTTATTTAATAAATTTATTTTGTGATCATCTAAATTCTCATATTTAAAAATACAACAAAATTCACATAGAACTCGTAATAAACATTTTTCATCTTGAGTGTTCAAAGTTAGTACATTTATCGAGGACAAAAAAGGTCAACACAAGAAAAAGGTAAAAAGAAAAAGTAATTTATAGTCGGTGTACGCTTATTACGCTCCATGAGCACGTTAGAGCCGGGGGTGCGCACGTTTATCCATCACCCGCTAAAATGCGCAGATTGCTCAGGTTCCGGCTCGGCGTTCAAATCCAAGCGCCCCGCCGCGAAATTCCCCTCCTTCCTCACCTCTCCTCCCCTCTTCTCTCCTGCCTCGCCCTTCCCTCTCTCCGCACCGTCCTTGCCGTTAGACTTAACGGCGTTAATCCCCTCGAAATCCTCCCACTCGAAGGCCGGCCTCCATCTAGTCCCCTTCTCCGTCAACTCACGGCTGTTACCCTTTCCGTCGCCCAAGTACCTTGTGGCCGCGTGCATCCTCCGGAGGATCGCGAAGAACTCCTCCACCTCGTCCTCCGATGCCGCCAGCGCTCCGTTCTCGCTCCTCGCCCTCGCTCTCCTTCCACTATCTCCGTTAGGCACTTGCCGTTTCCTCCTCTCCGTCTCCATTCTCGCCTCAAGATTGAATTAACGGCCGCTAACGGCGATTCTCTTGCGAATAAAGAGGCTTTCTCCCGACGTGGGGCGGCTACCCTCTTTTACGCTTGTCTTGTATTATTATAGAGGAATTATATCATCCTCGACCCGAGGATATGTAAGTTTACACGAGTCTTGAGATTTTGCACGTGGGACGTGTTTTTCAGTGATCGGTTGGATTAAAAAACTCAATGGTTGGAAAGATCCTATACGTTCAATATTTGACCCTTTTAAATGTTGAATATATGCTTTCTTCGTATTTCTTTTATTAACCGTCCATTTTATGCCACCAATTGAAGGGATGGGATTTTTCAATCAAGGGTATCTTTTGGTGAATATCCATCCACCGTTTGACTTATCACACCAATGGTTTGGATTACTGACATATCGGCTCTACTAGTGAAAAATGAAAAATCCACCGTCAAATCCTGTATCGAGAATAATGGACGGAATTGCTTGGGTTCTCCGCTACAAGAAGATACGTGGGGGCACTGCGATGTCTGTGTGACATCCGCTTCGTCCATCAGCTTCTCAAGCACATTTTAGGGAATGAGTGGGGATTGAACGCCTACCAGTGAAACTATGATGGGACCACTGAAGTGTTGGGTCAGGCTAATATATGTTTATTGTGGTAATCCAAGTAGGAATAACCTTATGAACGGTTTAGATTCCTCAAAAACATCATGGTGGGCCCCAGGGATTTTAAACGGTAAGCGTTCCCATACCATTCTTCTTACGTGTGGCCCACTTGAGTAATGTATCTATGTCAATTTTGGAATCAACTGCTAACGTAATCTTTAGGAACTGATGGACGGAATGGATTTCACACACACGGACATCGAGGTGGGCTCCATGCAGGTGGGGCACAGGAAAGTCGTGTATGTGCATTATCCAGGCGTCTCATTTCCAAATTAAGTTGAAATTTCATTCGGACTTTCGGTCTGCGTAAGTGGGCCCAGGGTTCATTGATCCAAACCGTTGTGACGATGGGTGTCGTTGTAGATGGTCCACTCACCAAATGTTACCTATGAGGAACCTGGCCATCAGATACGAATTCGGTGTTGGTTGAATATAAACCCTAGATTTCTCATCTTTCTTAACTAACCGTCAATTTCATGGGTTTTCTTTATAGTTCAAGGCTATGCACCTTATAGCCCATCATGTCAACGGTTTAGATCATTGATCTGTGGGTCCACATGTACGATCTGAGACCCCGTCCGGGGTATTATATATACGCCTTAGTGAGGGATGTGATGATGTCATTTTGAGGAATGGAAAATGCGATCTCCAGATCGGCATATTGACGTGAGTGTGTGGACGTCATCAGTGGGGCCCAGCTTCGTCTTCGGTTGATGCTTCTTCGTTATTGTTGGGAGAGACGCGAGGAAGACCGGTGCGGGTCAAAAGAATGGTAGTAAACATCTCATTGATTAAAATAATAGAAGAAAAATAAATAGACTTTGGTCCATCTCGATGAACAGACTTCAGTTCGTCGCCCCTTCCCTGGCCTGTCGGTGCCGTCCATTTTTCCGCAGCTTTTTAGTGGATGGCTGACGGAATACAGGCGTTAAGAGGATACGAACGGGGTCATCCGGTAGAGAGAGTATTTTCCTAGAGATGGGGCCAACGTGGGACACCTGTGAGGGATCTAGGCCATTCATTAGGTGGGATCCACTATAAACATGTCGCAGACTGAAAGTAAGCTGGTGGGTTCATCTGGTGGGCCAAACACGTGTGTTCAATATGGACCACTGGTTGGTCCTTTTTTTAAAATCTTCTCTCATAGGCTTGGCCTCATGATAGTTGGTCCTGACTTTTGGGCCCTGCGTCACATGATAAATGGTCCAAATCTCGAACATCTGTCCCACGCTGGCACGTGTCCCGTGACCATTCACCAAATCTCACGGGGTGATCCTAGCCTTCCAATTGATGAACTTCTCTGATTTGAGTGTCGGCCACTTATTCTTTTATTATCACTCTGTTTTAATGCAAAAGGGTTGGTGGAAAGCTAAGATCACGTGAACGGTATGGCTTTTCCCAGCGTGGGTCATGTGGGTCTGGTCCACTACCTCCACAGCCACTCGGTAAACCAGAGCTGGGCCCTACTGAGACACGAGAAGAGGAATTATGCATTGACGACGTTTAATGTCAAGAGTAATTGGAAATTTGCAGGTCCAAGAAGGCTGCGTGAATGGATAATCTGAACCGTCTACTTGGTGTGAGCAAGCATGGAACATGAAAGGTCTAAACACCCCGTCCAACAGCTAGTCTTCGAAACAACGTTTAGACTTTTTCAATTGTTCGCATTCAAAAGAGTCGATTGATGGAATTGCTATGAATGTTCACACTCCACCGTGGGAGGCAACTGATCGGACGGCCGCATCTTTCCTGCAACATGCCACTAATGTAGCACATGCATGCGGCGTAGATGGTAGGCCCCATTTGTAAGTTGATTCAGACCGTCCGTCTTCCATTGATTACACAAGTGGTACACCTGATGAGATGACTGGCCTAACTTTCGTATCAGGTGGGGCCTACCGTTTGCATATTACGGATTTCGGATACAAGTGGCACGCTGGCAGGAAACTTGTTGCCGGATCATAATTTACGGAGCACCGGGTTGCATGAGATTAGTTCTTCCCCTTACCATTGTATGGAGTTTTTGTCTATGTGGCCCCTTAAATTCTTCCCCTTTCCATTGTAGGTGATGTGGTTCTGGTGGGAGCCATTTATGGATGAGAACAAGAAATTCTATCCTTAAATTCCTTTTTTTTTTTTGATGATGAAAATGCCCTTCTTCACTACTGCTCCTGGTACAATATGCTATCAAATTTAGAAGTGCAAGGTCCTTTTTAAAATGAATATGACCCTGCTTAAAATTAAAACTTGGCCCACCATATGGCTAATATGATCCGTTTATTTGAATCTAACTACTGTGAATCCATGTAATGGTTTTCTTATTATTATTTTTTTTAGAGATATTTAAGGCTCACAACTACACTGACTTTGTGCGTTACTACTTGAACTCTTCCCTTCGATGTGGTCCATCTGTAATTATATTTAACCTCGATTTAGAACTGATGATATGAAATTAAAACCCTTAACTTGTGGATGGGTTGGATTTACCTCAAGACAACCCAACGGGCCCCATATTAGAGATGTGTATGGGTTCAAAACGTGGGGCCCTTCCGCATGAGGGCCATTTAGTCGTTTCCTTCTTCATTCCTTAGTTTTTTCACTATGGATTCATTATGGATCGCCAGTATTTAATATAGATCATTGATATTTTTTGTAGATCATTGATATTAAGAGTGGATCGCTGATATACTCTGTGGACTGTAGATATTAAGAGCGGACCGCTAATATTCTCATAGTGAATATTTGCAATGACAATAGAGATATCAGCAGTCCATAATAAATATCAACGGTCCACTCTTAATATTTGCAGTCCATAGTAAATATCAACGGTCCACAGTGAAAATTGACAATCTACACTGAATATTGGTGATCTATAGTGAAAATATGGGCAATCTATAGTGAATATGGGCGATCCACAGTAAATATCATAATTCAACATGCAACATTCATCCATTACAATATTCATCTATTCCAACATTCACCACATTTATTCATTATAATATTATTCTCTTCCAAAATACATCCTTCCGTTATATATATATAAAATAATAATAATCCATTAGATCATTCTTCCACACTTCTTCCTTTCACCTTTCACAAACTCCCATAATTTTAAAAGGAGATTTCACTTTCTAAGGAGAGTCAACTCCTACGAGGGGCATCTGTAACGCCCCCAATTTTTGTTAATAAAATTTAAATTTAAATTTTTTAAATTTAATTTTGAGTGGGAAAGAGATCCACCGATCTCATCATTCTTCCTCTTATCTTTCTTTATTTAAAACTTTCTTCATATCTTGTAGTCTCCCAACGAACCCTCTTTCTTAAAAAAGGAACGTAAGAAAGTGAGAGTCCTATCAAAACTAAAAGAACGAAAGAAAAACTCGTAGAAAAAAAAAACCACGGAAGAGAAAGTGAGAAAGAGGATTTTTAAAATTCATTTATTCAGGTAAGTATTTTATTTTATTTTCTTTGTTTTATTTATGCAATAGTTAATTTGGCTTGATCTACACATTGGATGGATTGGGTCAATCAAACATCTATTGTTTAGGTTTAATTCATTCATGTGAAAAGGTATGCGCATGGCTTTAAGACTAATGTGTAAAACGTGAGATTTTAAGGTATGCATACGACTTCAAGGCTAATGTTTAAAATGTGAGATTTTTTCATGATAGACAACGATCAGTATGATCTGTACTGTTCATAGATGTTATAAGACTTAATTATTTAATATTTTAACGAATCAGATCAATTCGACACCTTAATGAACCGTAGTGATCATAGATCTACTAATTTTCTTCCTTAATCTAACAAAATTAAATAAATACTAGAAGAGTAATTCTCTATACAAGATACAACTTCACACAGAGAATTATATGACATAGTTTGAAATGTTTGATTAAATCATCACCATCCATTAGTTCTTTAAGATTAAAGTAAATTAAAATCTTAAATTCTAGACCGATTGGACCATTGGATGGGAAATATCGATCTAAATAAATGATAGATAATAAATCATACGTTTTATTCATTATGTGTATTCGTAAGATTAAAAAAAAAATCTTATTTATGTGATTTTAGGAAGTCCTAATTTAATTCAAACTGTTGTTTCACGGAATTATCTCCACCGCATCAAGGTGAGTGATCCCGATGTTTTTTTCATCCATCAAGTTAAAATAGATAGATTGTTTGATATGTTGTATGCTTACCCTGATATAATTGACATATACTCTTAATTTATTTAGATGAATGTGTGATTTCTATATTAATAATGATATGATTTGATTAATGTGTTAGACTATGTTGATTCAAATGTGATAATTGAAATAATCTATTGTAATATATGATTCATGATTACTTGGGATATCTATCAATTGCATGCATAACACGTGCTGAATTTCTGGAGGACCTCCCTGGATGGTATATCCTAGTAGAATCGTTACCAGAAGCCCATTATACCAGTAGAAGCCTACTTAAGGCGTAGACGCGGGCCTTACCTATGCCTACCAAATGGTAGAAGCCTGTCAAGGGGCAGATGCGGGTTGATGGGTTTCCAACTCAAGTAAGTGGATGAATTCCCACTTGATGCATTGCATTTGCATTTTTTAATGATTATTGATACTCTATCATAATTTGATGTAAAGAACCATTTCGGAAATTCTCATTAGGCTTGGCCAGCTTACCCATTATTTGATGTAAAACCATACAAATGAGCAATTAGCTGATGGGTTGGCGCAGGAACAAAAAGTTGTGGTTGAATTGGTGTATGATATACGTGAGACATAGTCGTACCTATCAGAAGAGGAACTGGCCACATTTGAACCAGTCCTAATTATTTTATTAGAATTTTATTTCTTAGGATAATCTGATTAATTGTAAGATTTTAAGCATTTGATTGATTTTATTTAATTGAATTGTTCTAGGTTTGTAGCAAGTATTCATTAGCATTGTGCAAATTTATGTTGATTGAAGTTTACGAATGTTAAGAATAGACAAATGTTGATGCTTAAATCATTTTATGAATGATTACGAATGGACCTAGTTGGAATCTACAAATGAATATTAATTTTTCCTCTAAATAATTGTATAATGGAATGAAATTAGTATACTTTGTGTACGAGTTACGACTCGAAACTCGAGTCTGAAGGTGCACACTCTTTACTTTAATTTTGGGGCATGACAGAATGATATTATAGAGAGGCCTTTCTAAAACCTAAAGTGACCTATAGGTTATGTAGCCACTAAATTTCATAAATAGCAAACCTTTGAAATTAGAAACATTTCATCAAGATTTCCCTCTTGATTATTGTATGAAATGAGGTACATAGAGATCCAAAACTAATTTTCTATTAATTTTTGTTAAATATAAAAATAAAAAGGTTAGATTCCCTGCACTCATAATTGAATATAACTTATATTAATATGGGTTAGTGTGGACTGAAATGAATTTTAAAGATATTTAATCGATAAAATTATGTTTGACAACAATAGGCAGTAGAAATTATCCAACTTATAAAATTCGTAACTATAAAAGTACTACTCCGATTGGGATGATTCGAAAGCCTGATCGAAGATAAATAAGCCTAAATTAAGATAAAAATAATAATAAAATTTGAATCTCAGAGTCACTATACTGATTCAGTGAGTTAGTGCAGGCTGTACAGAATTCATCAAATTCTGGATAGGTCTGACTACAAGAATTTTAAAAACTTTTGTGGTTAGAGTTTTTAGCTAAGATTTCATAAAGACATTAAACTTATAATAAGATCTCTAAAAAAATTTATTACCTAATCCAAAATTTCAAAGTAGAAGAAAATGCAATAGAAACAACAATCATTAAACAAAAAATCAATCTGCCCATACTGGTTTTTATCAATTCAACTAATAGAGTTTTTCATTTCGATAATTACATTTGGTTAAATTAATATTTTTATTAAAGTACTTTATTTAAAGAAATAAATATTAAGTATAAAATAAAATAAAGACCATAATCTCTACTAAATTTAAAATTCTTTCTTATAGGATCATAAGCCCATACTTAGTGATTTTTTCTTTACTTATTAAAAAAAAAAGAGAAAATTAAATATCAAACTTAATAGGACCCTTCTTCAAGTCTAGGGCAACGTCTTCCTCAAATTTCAAGGTCATGGGAAGGTATTTCTAATTTCTGACAATTTGTTTACATTGTTAATTGAAAATCTAGACCAATTTAGTGTCCCTAATCAAACCTGATCAAATTGTTATTTAAAATTTTTTTAAAATTTTTTCGAGAGTCATATACATATTTCTGGATAATTATATAAAAATTTATAATGATCTGAATTGTAAATAAATTATGAAAATTCAAATAGTAGGCTGTAACTGATAGAAATGGCTGGTAGACAGCATGATTTTCTTCCTTATCAATGATGAAAACCCAATTAAATATAACTATATTGATTTGAATTTTCTTTATAAAAATATATTAGATAGTCAGTAACTTGTTCTCCAAATTTCAGAGCATTCTGATTTTCAGTTTATAAGTTAAAATTCTGTAAATGATGATGTGTCTATCAAGTTCGAATTTGAAATTTTCATTTCGTCACGTCAAGAGATGCAACACTTTGATATTAAATCGTTGTGACGTATAAAACTTAAAAACCTAACATATAATATTTGATTGATGATTTTAATTTAAAATGTGAACCTAGACCTCATAATAATTTTTAAAATTTTTGCTCCTCACATTTTGCCAAATAATGGGAATCACTTGATTTTGGAAACTCATAAGTAATTTAGTACGGGTCCAATTGAGATGATTCAAATGTCATATCGTAAATTGATAAATTGAGTTTAAAAAAATAATAATAAATAAAAATAAAATTGAGATGCTAGTTTTCATATGTCAAGGACAAGATTTTATTTTAAGGGAGTAGAATGTAATGCCCCCAATTTTTGTTAATAAATTAATTTTGAGTGGGAAAGAGATCCACCGATCTCATCATCCTTATTCTTATATTTTTTTATTTAAAACTTTCCTCGTATCTCGTATTCTAGTAACGAACCTTCTTTCTTAAAAAGGGAACGTAAGAGAGCGAGAGTCCTATCAAAACTAAAAGAACGAAAGAAAAACTCGTAAAAAAAAAACACAAAAGGAAAAGTGGGAAGGAAGATTTTTAAAATTCACTTATTCAAGTAAGTATTTTATTTTATATGCAATAGTTAATTTGGCTTGATCTACACATTGGATGGATTGGATCAATCAAACATCCATTGTGTAGGTTTATTTCATTTATGTGAAAAGGTATGTGTATGACTTTAAGGCTAATGTATAGAACGTGAGATTTTAATGTATGCGCATGACTTTAAGGCTAATGTGTAGAATGTGAGATTTTTCTATGATGGACAGCGATCAGTATGATCTATACTGTTTATGAGTGTTATAAGATTTAATTATTTAATATTTTTAAAAATAAGACCAATTCGACACCTTAATGGACTGTACTAATCATAGATCTACTAATTTTCTTTCTTAATCTAACAAAATTGCATAAATACCAGAAGAGTAATTCTCTGCACACGATACAACTTGGCATAGAGAATTATATAACATAATTTGAAATGTGTGATTAAATCATCATCATTAATTAATTTCTTAAGATTAAAATAAATTAAAATTTTAAATTCTAAACCGATTGGACTATTAGTGGGCAACATCGATCTGAATAAATGATAAATAATAAATCATATATTTTATTCATTATGTGTAATCATAAGATTAAAGAAAATATTTATTTATGTGATTTTAGGAAGTCCTAATTCAATTCAAACAATTGGTTCACGGAATCATCTCCATCGCATCAAGGTGAGTAATCCCGATATGTTTCTCATCCTGTAAGTTAAAATAGATTGATTGTTTGATATGTTATATGCTCACCTTGATATAATTGACATTTACTCTTAATTGATTTAGATGAATGTGTGATTTTCATATTAATAATGATATGATTTGATTAATGTGTTAGACTATGTTAATTCAAATGTGATAATTGAAATAATGTATGCAATACATGATTCATGATTACTTGGGGCATTTATCAATTGCATGCATAACATGTGTTGAATTCCTAGGGGACCTTCCTAGATGGTATATCCTGGTAGAATCATTACCAGAAGCCTACTATACTAGTGGAAACCTACTCAAGGAGTAGATGTGGGCCTTGCCTATGCCTACCAAATGGTAGAAGTCTGCTAAGGGGCAGATGCAAGTTGACGGGTTTTCAACTCAAGCAAGTGAACAGATTCTCACTTGATGCATTAATGCATTGCATTTACATTTTTTTGTATGATTATTGGTATTCTATTATAATTTAATGTAAAGAACCATGTCAGGAATTCTCATTAGGGACAGATGCAGGTTGACGGGTTTTCAACTCAAGCAAGTGAACAGATTCTCACTTGATGCATTAATGCATTGCGTTTACATTTTTTTTGTATGATTATTGGTATTCTATTATAATTTAATGTAAAGAACCATGTCAGGAATTCTCATTAGGCCTAGTTAGCTTACCCTTTTGTTGAGGGTCAAATATTGCATATTAAACCCCAGTTATTACCTGAATTTACAAACATGATATTGTTTAACAGCCTATTTTAATCGTGTTTGTGTTGCAAGGTGTATTTAGGAGCCTGAACTGAAAAAGGGTACTAAAAGCATGGATTTAACGCTAATAAATCACCAAGGCAAGGGACAGACCTCAGGAGACCAAGATCGAAAGATTTACATGTCAGAGATCCGAGAAACTTGAGAAATTGACGTTAAAGGAACCTGAAAGTCGTCTAGAATGCAAGATTACAAGGTTCCTACTATCTATTCGCCTTAAAACTTTATATCTGGCTTGAAGACCATAAATTAACCGTACACGTCGAATTTCAACCATTGGATCCTTGTAGAAGTGGATAATAGGTAGATTAACCCATAAATCATTAAACTAGGGCCCACCTGATATCTAGATATGTTTTAAATTTGGTCTCAACCCTTCAAATTAAGTGACAAAATGGATGGACGGAGCAGATTTCTTACAAACATCTCCGTGGGACCTACACGTACAACGCGTGTGCACGGTGCACAAGTGCACCGGACGTGCACCAATATACCTAAAGTCAATCAGCGCATGCTAACCGACTCATCTTCTCAATTTTCCAAAAAACGTCCAACAACGCACCTGCCAAATTTATGTTTTGATAGTGGGCCCCACTTATCATCCAAATGGATGATCTGAGCTGTCCATTGCATCCTTGGGGTAGGGACAACCCTAGTCATGGTGGCCTTTTGGCTCCATGCACACGTACACTTGTGAATCGTCGAAAAATGTAGGATAAATGGGGAGTTGATTTAATATAGGAGACCATACCAAAACTTGATCAAAATCACTCCTTTCTAACTGAAATTTTGCCAGGAATCCAATGAACGAGGTGGATTTCACCAAAAACATCACTGTGGGGCCCACCGAACACGTTAGCATAGGTCCGTTTGCACTATATACACGTCCGGTTTTTTCGGACGTTGCAGGGAGTTGTGGACCATTGTTTGTGGTTGAATGGGTGATCCAAACCGTTCAGAACCTTCAGAGGGGGGTCTTTACCCCAACCATGGAGTCCAAATTAATTTCTTGGATGTTTATTGGTGGAGAACTCCGTCCAAACACAACATGTTTGTGTTTTTGCGACTACCAACTACGAAAATAGATTCCACCAACTTTCATCCCTCTAACCGTCCCTGAGGCTTATAAAAGAGAGGGAGAAGAACGTGAGAAGGCATCTCTGGACATGGAAGAGAGGGGAGAGCGAGAAAGCGTGGGATGGCTCCCACCTTTAAATATTACAAGTTTTAATTTAAATAGTTCACCATTATCCTCCTGAATTCTTCTGATTAGATTACATCTTCGCCTAGTTCTAGTTCGAGTTACTTTCAGATTACGTATAAGGTACAGTCCTTGTGGATTCCACCTCGGTCTTACTGAGTTTTTTACTACATCGTAACCCTATACTTGGGCTAGTAAACAATTTTTTGGCGTCGTTGCAGGGGACTGACGATTACGTTTTTCTGAAATTAACTAGTTTTAGAATTAGGTTAAGATTATGGTTTTCTAACTTTAGGATTAGGTTTTATTTTTCTAATTTTAATTCTAGGATTTCTTTTAATTTTAGAAAGTAACATTACTTTCTAATTTTAGGGTTTAGAAACTTTCCTTTTTAAGAAATAGTTTATTTTTAGAAACTTTCTAATTTTAGGTTTAGGTTTTCTATTTTAGAAACTTTCTAATTCTAGGTCTTCTTTTTTTTTTTTTTTTTAGAAACTAACTCGTCTTTCTATTTCTTTTAGAACTTTCTAACTTTAAGATTCCTATTTTTAGAAACTAATTTCTTTTATTTTCTTTTGTAGGATTTTAACGTAGGAACTTCTTTCTAACTTCTCCTCTACCTATTTTCCATATTGTTGTAGGATTTTTCTTTTATTTTATTTTAGGATTAGATTCAGAGTTAGGGTTTCACCATGGAAGATTAGGTACATCAATATGCTGAGATGGATAAAAGATATTGGGGAGGAATGTATAATAATTATGATGAAATTCAACTTATATCTCAAGATTTTTCTAAAACCATCATCGAGAACCGACTGGAATATTATGCTCCATCTGTTAAGAGTCCTTATGCGATCATAATTATGGGAGTGAAGACTATTATCAACCATCATATTCTCCCACCTATGATCCGTATGATTATAACCAGTGGAAACATCATAATTGGGAAGATGAACCATTAACATGTTATAATGATTATTCTCTTGGGTCCCCTATCTTTGAGATCCAATCAGAAATGATCCAAGAGGATTCATTTTAGAGTACTATGGACTGTCTTGCGGAACTTAGAAAGACATTAGAAGAGCTTAATTTGCGCCTTGATAAGATAGAGGAGGCTCGTTCATCCCAACCACAACTCAATCTAGAAACACAATGCGAGGAAAGTGATCTAAACTCGCTTATGAAAAATTCTAAATTTTGGAATAAAGAGTTGGATTGTGATAATGAGCATACAGCTCAATTTTCTAAAGAGTCGATCTCGATGACGGTCCAAAGGAATGGTCAAGAGACATGGGTGTCTTTCAAATATAATGATAGTGACACATTTCACTCACATGACACACATGATTTCAATGATGAGTGAGAGGTTAGTTTATTGGAACCTCAACCCAATCTAGGAATAAAATGTGAGGAATGTGATCCCATCCCAAGTGTGTACTGCACGGAATTAGATGAGGATGAGTATTGGGATGAAGATCATGAATGTGAAACCCAAATTCCCCTGGAATCAATCTCAAGTAAGGTCTAAGTCAGTGATCAAGAAGTACACGAAGTAATAGGTCATAAGGATCTACTCCACTTATCTGACATACCTGATTTAAATGTGGAGGATGAGCCCCTTACAACCGACTCTTCTAACTCTTGTGAGACATGTTGAGACAACTCTCCTAAATTGAATGATGATATGTTCGGGAGAAGGACGAGTTGCTCGATACGACTCTGGAATTTGAAACTACCCATTCGAGGCCATCATCTTAGCTGTACACGTTTGACAATTCAATGCCTCGATTAAGTCATTTCAATGAACAGAGTGTTCACATCAATGCTTCCCTTGTTGATTTTCAATCTGTCTGTGCAGGGCAAAAGCAAGAGAGCATGCGTCCATCCACTTTCAAAGACAATGGATTCCTTGGGCAGATCATCACAAACTTTAATGTGGAGAATGAGTTAGTCTCAGCTGAATTTTTCAACTCTTTGGATGATTGCTTGACACACTTTACAGATTCAAAGGATCCCATGATAAGAGATATAGTGAATGCCTTGCAAGACAACATCTCGGTAGTTGTCACGGACCGAGAAAACCCTTAATTCTAAAGCTCATCCTTCCCCAGATCTTGAATATTTACTATTAAAGGAGGAGTTGCTGACAATGGAATCAAAGCTTAAAACTTTGGAATGTGTTGAGATACATCACTTCCTAAAATTTTTTCTGAATTTTATCTACCTGTAGTCTCGGATTCATGATAGAGTATTAACATTGAAACTTTTTCGGTCATCGGTGAATCATATATACTTTAGATACCTCAAGCGATTCAATGACAATTTTGTGTTGAGGTCTATAAATTTCTATGGAATTTCATGTTCCAGGGCATCCAAGCTTATTGCAAAAAGGGCTTTTGGATGATCTTGTTAAGAAACCTACTGAGAAATTTAACAAGATACTGGCCGAAAGAGGAACCTTGCAACATGGCTGAGTAGTTTTTCCCCTGCTTTCATAGGACTAGGATAGTTTTCTTGATGTCGTTTTAAGATAGTCGGCTTTATGCCATTAAGATGGTTTGCTTGCCAGTAGTTTTAGGATAGTTTGCTTTTGTTGGATTGAGTCTTGTGCTGAACCACTGTCATGCAAAGATTTCTTTAGAAGATACCTCTTAACTCCTTCATCAGGTACTATCTTTCCATCACTTCTCCTTCAATTTTGTTGTCTCACATGCATTACATGCTTATATCTTTTACATTGAGGACAATGTAGATTTTAGGTTGGGGATGGGAGATTAGGTTACCTAATCAGTACTTATCTTGGTCTTAAGCAAAAATTGTGGAAAATTTTTAAAATTTTTTTCTGAAAATTCTTGTGAATTCGAAGTGATTTTAATGGCCATATTTAATTTAGAATTATAAGATACGTAATGTTGGTAATTTATGATTCTTGGATTCAGCCATATGTTAGATTTCACAGTTAAGTTCAAATCGTTAATCATGATTAGAAGTTTTAAACATTAATCGAGTCATGATTTCACATGTCACACCTGGTTTACACGCTAAAGCTTCAGTTCAATATTGAATTATTAACCTGGTAGTCACTAGGCATGGAAGGAGCCAACTTGGAAAATTTGTCCATCATGTTCAATACATACACACACACACACACACACACACACACACAGAGCTAAAAAAAAAATAGTTGTCTTCGGAAAGGGTTGGGCGAATGGTCTTCACCATAGGTTTGCTCCCTATAGGTGAAGGTTTGATTTCCCTCCTTGGCTCTATCCGATACATGTGGTTGTGGGCAAATGGTCTTCACCATAGGTTTGTTCTCTATAGGTGAGGGTTCGATCCCCCAAGGCTGACACGGCTTGAAAACCGCTGATAGAAAAAAAAAATGAACTGTAAGGCAAGTTTTGGTTTAGGTTCGGTTATCCGGAGTGTTCCTTTTGGTTATCAATATTATTATACAAATTGACGATTGAAACTTTAATTGTGATAAATCAAAGTTGCACTATACATCCATGGAATTCAATGTTTAGAATTTTTCTCATAGATGGATTAGTACCTTGAACTTGACTATGAAGTTTACCGTGTGCTTGAGTCTAGGAGAAAGTAGTGCCCAACATTTATGAATCTTAGAATTCTATTGACTGGATGGTTTTTCAAAAACCACTCGGTTTTATAGGAATTGTCCCGTAATTCTTAAATTATTTTTTACATACTTTGCTTGGGACTAGCAAAATGTTGTTTGGGAATTGTGTTAAGGGTCAAATATTGCATATTAGACCTCGGTTATTACCTGAATTTATGAACATGATACTGTTTAACGGCCTATTTTAATTATGTTTGTGTTGTAAGGTGTATTTAGGAGCCTATACTGAAAAGGGTACTAAAAGCATGGATTTAACACTCATAAATCACCAAGGCAAGGGACGGACCTCAGAGGACCAAGATCGAAGGATTTACACGTCAGAGATCCGATAAAATCGAGAAATTGACGTTAAAGGAACCTGAAAGTCGTCAAGAATGCAAGATCATAGGGTTCCCACCATTCGTTCGGTTCAAAACTTTATATCTGGCCTGATGACCATAAATTAATCGTACACGTTGCATTTCAGCCATTGGATCCTTCTGGAAGTGGCCCAATAGGTAGATTAGCCCATAAATCATCAATCTAGGGCCCACCTGATATTTGGATATGCTTCAAATTTGGTCTAAACCCTTCAAATTAAGTGATAAAATATATGGACGCAGCAGATTTCTCACGAACATCTCCATGGGACCTACACGTACAACACATGATCACGGTGCACAAGTGCACTGGATGTGCACCAATTAGGGTTGTTCACGAGTCAAGCTAGCTCGAAAGCTCGCTCGACTCGGCTCGAGTCCGCTCGAATTGACTCGGCTTGAATGGCCGATTCAAGCCGAGCCAAGCTAATTATTTGAAGCTCAAGTTGAGTTCAAGCCAAGTTCGACCAGGGGGCATTTCAACTCGACTCGACTCGAACTCAACTCGACTCGAAGCTCGAACTCGAGCTCGACTCGGCTCGATTAATAAATATATTAAATATTATATTATATATATATATATATATATTATATTAATATAAGTTTCAAGTTTAAACTTAAAAATAAAAAAAAATAAAAAAAACAACCCTAGAGTCTCTACCCGACCGCACGCACCCCCTTCCCTTTTCCTTTCTTCTCTTTCTCTGCCCACTGCCAACCGCACGCTCGCCTAGACCACCACCATTAGTTTTCATTTCAGCTCCACAATGGTATGATTTCAATCTCTTGAGATTTACTTCTTAGGTGAGAAACTCAAGAAATTCGAGATGGGTTTTTCTCAGATTTGTTAGAGCTTCAAGGAAATCTAATGATCTGATTGGCTAGATCTCTTAACTTGGATTTCTAATGTTCTGCTCTGTTTCTTCTCTAGTACTTGGATTTCTGCTGGTGGAAGAAGATCAAGAACAGATCGGTTCTTACAGGTTTCCTCATCCGATTCGAAGCTTTGTTTGGTTTTTTCATTGGGTTTTGCTTTGATTCTCTTATGATTTTTGAATTTTTCATCAATGGAGGAGGATCAAGAATAGAATCCATTACTTTGTCACCCAACAAGATCGAGCTCGACTCGAGGTAAACTCGACTCGACTCAAACCACTAGCTCGACTCGAACTTGACTCAATAGCTTTGACAAACAAGCCAAGCTTCAATGTTGAGCTCGAGGCCAAACTCGAGCTCGAGCTCGAACTCGAGTACATCATGGACAAGCCAAGCCAAGCTTGGCCCACCTCGACTCGACTCGATGCCCACCTCTAGCACCAATATACCTAAAGTCGGTCAGCGCATGCTGACCAACTCATCTCCTCAATTTTTCAAAAAACGTCCAGCGACGCACTTGTCGGATTTGGGTTTTAATAGTGGGCACCACTAATCATCAAAATGGATGATCTGGGCCATCCATTGCGTCCTTGGGGTAGGGATGACCCTAGCCATGGTGGCCTTTTAGCCCCATGCACACATACACACGTGGATCGTCGAAAAACGTAGGATGAATGATGAGTTGATTTAATACAGTGGACAACACTAAAACTCGACCAAAACCACTCCTTTCTTACTGAAATTTTGCCAGGAATCAAATTAATGGGGTGGATTTCTCTAAAAACATCACTGTGGGGCCCACCGAACACATCAGCGCAGGTCCATTCGCACTATACGCACTTTCGATTTTTTCGGATGTTGCGGGGAGTTGTGGGCCTCATTTTGTGGTCGAATAGGTGATCTAAACCGTTCAAAACCTTCAGAGGGGGGTCTTTACCCCAACCATGGAGTTTAAATTGATTTCTTAGATGTCAATTAGTGGAGAACTCGGTCTAAACGCAACATGTTTGCGTTTTTGCGACTACCAACTGTGAAAATAGATTCCACCAACTTCCACCCCTCTAAACTGCCCTTGGGGCCTATAAAAGAGAGGGAGAAGAACGTGGGAAGGCATCTCTGGACGTGGAGGAGGAGGGAGAGTGAGAAAATGTGGGCCGGCCATGGACGGCCTTGGGTTTAATCCTTCCTATCCATTGTTTCTTTTTTTTTTTCTTCTTTTTTCTTTCCTTCAAGTTTAGATGATCATGGTTATGACTACTTAAGCCTCTTAGCTAGGGCTAAGAGGTGAAGCCTATAGCGTGATGGGGTGTTTTCTACGGCTTTGATTCATGTTTAAGAACTCTCTTTGATTATAGTTTGATTATATGGAATATTCATAGTTTTTAATAGTTTGTTGTGACTTAAATTACAATGGATCTGCGATATCTTTGAGTATTTTTCATGCATGTATGGAGGTTATGGTCGTCGGAATCCTGCTGTTCACTATTGTCTCACGAGCATGGTTGGATGACGGAACCCTTTCCTATGTTCATAACTCTCTCAGATTGGACGTGGATTGGTTAAATTCTATTGTTTGCTTTGTCTCATGAGCATGGTCTTGTGATGGAATTAAGTCTAATTCTTATACCTTTCATCTCTTGAAAACTGGATCAAAAGAAGTTCGGATTTGATTTTTAACGTTATATCCTCTAACTGGATGAAGATGGGACTTTAAGTCCAGTTGTGTTCTTGAATCAAGCATAGATCTCCTTGATCTCTACAAGTGGATCTTTGAAAAACCTACTTTCTGACTTTTAAATATTACAAGTTTTAGTTTAAATAGTTCACCATTATCCTCCTGAATTCTCCTGATTAGATTACATCTTTGCCTAGTTCTAGTTCGAGTTACTTTCAGATTACGTACAAGGTACAGTCCCTATGGATTCAACCTCAGTCTTACCGAGTTTATTACTACATTGCAACCCTATACTTGAGGTAGTGAATACCTTTATTGACGTAAAACTGTATAGATGAGCAATTAGCTAATGGGTTGGCGCAGAAACAAAAAGTTGTAGTTGAATTGGTTCACGATACACATGAGACGTACTCGTACTTATCAGAAGAGGAACTAACTGCATTTGGACCATTCCTAATTATTTTATTAGAATTTTATATGTTAGGATAATTGTTGAGGGTCAAATATTGCATATCAGACCCCATTTATTGCTTAGATTTATGAACATGATATTGTTTAATAGCTCAATTTAATCGTGTTTATGCTACAGGTTGAATTTAGGAGCTTGGACTGAAAAAGGTGCTAAAAGCATAGATTTGACGCTCCAAAGTCACCAGAGCAAGAGACGGACTCTAGAGGACCAAGAATGAAGAATTTACACACCAGGGATTCGAGGAAATCAAGACGTTCACGTTAAAGAGGCCCAAAAATGGTCCAAAATACAAGATCACATGGTTTCTGCCATCCAATTGACACGAGACTTTGTACATGGGATGAAGACCATAAATTAACCGTACACGTAAAATTTCATCCATTGAAGACCTCAAGAAGTGCCCCAACTGACAGATCAGCCCATAAACCGTTGATTCTGGGCCCACCTGATATCTGAAACTGCCTCAAATTTGGATTCAATGCCTTAATCCGGGAGACAAAATATATGGACGGTGCAGATTTATCTAGAAGATTACAGTAGACCCCACCTTGTGTGGCATGTGCACGTGCACAAGTGCACCAGCCGTGCGCTGTACTTCCACCATGGTCAAACTTACCTTTGACCGCACCATCTCAGTTGCCAAAACAGAGACGGAAACTCTCTGTTTCGCAAACCGACGGGTGGTCCGTTTTGCGGAAGATAGTGGGTCCTATACGTCATCCTTACGGTTAATCTAAACCGTCCATCTTGTAGATGGCCTCAAATATGACAAACCCATGTTGAAATTTTGGACCCATGCATACACACGTATGCGGTACAGAGGCCACAAACGGACTGCCTTGCAATGTTTAAAAGTAATTTTATTGTGATTTCTCCACTGGGCCAAGTCAGTGGACGTTCAAAACCACCCATTCTTGACTAAAATTTCGTCCTGAATCTAATGGACGGGGTGGATTTCCATGCAAGCACCTCTGTGGGGCCCACCGATCACGACAGCGCTGGACGTACGAAAGGTTACACACGTCCGCGAAATTCAGTTTTCTAGGCGATTGTGGCCCACCATCTTTGATCATATAGCAGATCTGAATCATCCATCGTGTAGGCCAGCTAAAATACTTCCAAGAGATGTTGATTTTATAGAAATAATGCAAGGAATGCGAGAGTTATGAAGCCCCGAACTTGGCTGCGAAAAGGCTTTTGCTGCGCTTGCGATAGCTTTCCAAATCCGATTTCCACCACTCCAGCAGCTATAAAAAGAGTTCCAAAACGTGGAGAAGAGGACGGAAGCGAGGGGAGATGATTTGAGGCAGCCGTGAAGGCCAGAGACGTGGAGAGAGAAAGAAGTGGAGCTATCTTCCTTCCAATGGTTCTTCCCTTTTTCTTTTATTTTTCTTTTTATGAGATTTTAGCATGTCTATGACAGGCTAAACCTCTTAGCTAGGGCTAAGAGGTGAAGCTTGTAGTGTGATGGGAGGGATTTTATGACTTTGATTTATATTATTTGAACTACTTTGATTATAGTTTGATTAATGAGAATGTTTTTAGTTTTTAATGGTCTGTTGTGATTGAAATTACAATGGGTCTGCGATAGCTTTAACATGTTTCTTTCCTTTTATGTGCATGACGTCAGGAAGCCCTGTTGTTCACCATCATCTCATGGGCATGGTCGGATGACGGTACCCTTCCTAACCTTCATACATTGTTGATTGGTTGGTAATTAGTTTAATTCTGTTGTTTACTTTGTCTCCTGGGCATGGTTTGGTGATGGAATCCATTCTAATTCATATACCTTTCCTCTCTTTAAAACTATCTTAAAGGAATCAGTTTAATTTTCATGGTTTCACCTGTCAACTGGATGAAGATGGACTCTAAGTTCAGTTGAATTTTTGATGCAGGTATAAGATCTCCCTGATCTCTACAAGTGGATCCTCTGAATCCCTAGTTTCTTACCTTTGAATTATACATATTTTAGTTTACTATTTCATCATTTTTCCTCAAATCCACCTGATTTAGATTTCATCTTTTTCTAGTTCTAGTTCTAGTTATTTTCAGATTACGTACAGGTTTCAATCCCTTGGGAATCGACCTCGGTCTTACCGAGTTTATTACTACATCACAACCCTATACTTGGGGAGTGAACAATATTTTGATTAGTTGTATGATTTTAAGCATTTAATTGATTTTATTTAATTGAATTGTTCTAGGTCTGTATCAAGTATTTACTGGCATTGGGCAAATTTATGCTGATTGAATGTTTATGGATGTTGAAAATATACAAATGTTGATGCTTAAATCATTGTGTGAATGATTGTGAATGGACCTAGTTGGAATCTAGAAATAAATATTAATTTTGCCTCTGAATAATTATATAATGGAATGAAATTAGTGAAATTAGTATGCTTTGTGTATGAGTTACGACTCGAAACTCGGGTCTGAGGGTGCACACTCTGTACTCAAATTTCAGGGTGTGACAGCATTTATAACAATTGAGCATTTTCATCATCCAAAAATGAAAAAGTGGATTCATGGCTAGAATTCCTTATTCTCATCCTTACGATGCTCTTACCATAACCTCGTCACCTTAAGGAGCCATGTAGAGCAAAAACCTCTTGTATGGTAAACGAACTAACTAACCAATTAACCCAAATTGGGTACTACCCCACATGTCCTGAGCATGGCACAGGCTGGGCTCTGAGAGGCCATCATGATGTGCGGGTTTTATCCACACTGTCCACCTATTTTTCCACATCATTTTATGTTATAAGCTAAAAAATGAGGCAAATTCAAGTTTGAAGTGGATAACACAATGGGGGATTAAATGTTTACCATTGAAAACTTCTTTAGGGGCCACAAAAGCTTTAGATTAAGTTGATATTTATGAATTCTCTTCAATAAGGTCTAACCTTGTGAATAGGTTGGATGACAAATAAACATCATAGTTGGCCTTGGAAAGTTTTCAATGGTGAGCGTCATTATCACCCTACTTACAGTGGTGTGGTCCATTTGAAACTTGGATATGTCTCTTTTTAGGCCTATACCCTAAAATGATATAGAAAAATGGATGGGCGGTGTGGATAAAAGCCATATATATATATATATATATATATATATATATATATATCATGGTGGGTGTTGAATGGATGTCTTCAATCTATACAGAAACAAGGGATATTGATCGATCGACAGTCATGCTTAATTGATTAAACCTCCCCGGGATTAGATAGATTGCTCTCTGGACGTTTTGGACCATGATTGATTGATCAAACTATCAGGTTAATCGATCAACCATAATTTAAAAAATACCTCAAATTCTCTAGATTGTTTTGGTGTGTTCGATTGATTGAACATGCGTCCTCAATCGATTAACGACGCATGTGGAACTGTGTAAGTGCACGATTTGTTCTAATTCCGGTTGGGATAGTATATATATTTGGCGTAATCAGGATTAGGGAATTCTAAGTAAATGTTAAGATGTTCTTAAAGATTTTGGAGAGAAAAAGCTAGGGTTTGGGAGATTTGAAGAGGGGTTCTTATCGTTGTAAATTTTCTCTCTTGTAATATCATTTCATAGGGGATTGCTTGTTGCTTTGTGCCATGATTTTTTCTCGAGAAGAATTTTCCACGTAAATTTTGTATGTTCTCTATGTGTTTTGTTTGTATTTGATTGAATTTGAGTTTGCTTCCGCAATATTCCCAACAAGTGGTATCAGAGCTAACGTTGGGTGTCGAGTTCTAATCTGAGACATATCGATGAAATGGTCTGATGTAAAGTATGAAACAAAAAAAAAATTACCATTTGAAAATTTTTTGAACTATGGAAGGTGAAGATGAGACGCTTTCTAGTTTAATAAGAATTATAACATGCTCAACTTGGTTAAGATGAAGCATCCCGTGTCTATGAGTGATGAAGAGTGGGATAAACTTGATAAGAGGGCTACAACTTTGATTAAATTGTGTCTAGTGGACAATGTTCTTTACAATATCCTAAATCAAAAGACCGCCATGGGGATATGGGCGAAACTTAATAAGAGAGCTACAACATCGATCCAATCATCCGTATTTTAAGAAATAATTCTATAATCTTAAGATGACAGAGAGATCTGATATCAATGAACACATGAGTACATTCAGTGAATTACTTTATAAACTAACAAATGTGGAGGTTAAGATTGGAGAGGAAGATCAATCCTTGATTCTATTGAATTCGCTTCCATCGTCTTACGAGAATCTCAATGACACTCTGATCTACAGTAGGGATAGCATCGATGTTGAAACTATCATCTCGGCCCTTCATGAGAAGCAATTGAGAAGGAAAGATAGTGTCGATGGTACCTCTATAGATGAGTTGCTTGCCAAGGGAATGAATTTGAACGGGAAAAGGAGAATTCTCGATCTAAATCCAAATCGAAAGGAAAGAAAAAATTGAAGTGCTGAAATTGCGGCATGACAGGGCACATGAAGAAGTATGTCAGAATTCTAAGGCTCAAAAGGGAGAAATTTCTGATAATGCATCAAATGATGCCAAATAGCGCAATCTAGCGAGGAGGTAGATGGTGGCGATATCTTGACTTTGTCTAAATCTAGTTACCTTAGTAATGACTTGATTTTGGATTTAGGAGCCTCATACCACATGACTTCTCATAGAGATTTGTTTACTAGTTACAGTGAGTACGATGATGTATATATTTTTATGGGCAATGATATTGCCTGTAAGGTAATTAGTATAAATTCAATAGGCATCAGGATGTTCGATGAGGTGGAGCGTATCCTGACGGATGTGAGACAAGTTCTTGACCTCAGAAAGAATCTAATATCTCTTAAGGCATTAGATGCACTTAGGTGCAAGTTTACTGGTTTTGATCCGCTCCTTAAAGTTTCTAAAGGAGCACTCGTAGTGATGAAAGCGTAGAAAAATAACAATCTTTACAAGTTAATCTGAAATACTGCATGAGATGGAGCTGAGGCGCCTATAACGGAGTCCTCTTTGGGTTGTTTTTGGCGAACATACGTCCTCGATCGATCGATGGCACGCATAGAACTGCATAAGTGCGCAATTTGAATTTATTTCAAATTCCCGTTATGATAGTATGTGTGTGTGTGTGTGTGTATCAAGTATAATCGGCATTATGTGATTTTAAGTGAATGTTAAGACATTTGTAAGAGTTTTAGAAAGAAAAAGCTATGATTTTGAGAGATTCAAAGGGAATTGTCATTGAAGTAAGTTTTCTCTCTTAAAATATCATTTCATAATGAACTGTTTGTCGCTTTGTATCATAAATTTTTTTGAGAATTTTTTTTGATGTAAAATTCATATGTTGTTGGCATATTTTGTTTGCGTTTGATTCCATCGTATTTAATTGAATCCAAGTTTCCTTTGTTTGAATTTGGGACAGGCTACCACTAAGGTAATAACCAAAAAAATATATATATAAAGGTATCCGATTGGTAGCCTAGCCCAAATGGTTAGGAACAAAGAGGTCTGATATGATACAGAGACGCCTGTCTTACTACGATCGAGCCCCTGCACTCACGTGACAGCCGAATGGCAGATCCGGACAATCCATCTTCAGGCCCTTATTATGAATGTACCATTGTTCATAAAGCACGTCATCTGTCCATTCGTGTCCATTCGATTAGTGACCCTAAAAGCTACAGTTGAGAGAAGTTGTTAGCTGTTGACATTTAGCTGTACCAAACGAAGAGACTGACGGATCGGATTTTCTAACCAGTGTGATTTTTGAACAATGGACCGTCAACGGTAGGGATTACTTAATAGAGAGTCTTGATATTCCATCCCAAGATCCAAGGGTAGTCCGGTCACAATAAGATAGAAACATCCCTATCAGATGAGCACCGCATTAAAAACCTAGGTGACGTAACGAACGGCTGGGTAGTGACGTGCTTTCTGGTACCTTCTCCGTGGAAAAGTCTAGTAGAGACCAGATGATTACGATCGCCCATCAATTGCGGGGCCCACAATAAGAACAGTTAAAAATTTCAAATCCCCAATTAATGGCCCTCCTATCCTGCGGTCGCTATGCGAAGCAGCACTAACGCGGTTTTGTACTGTATCCGTCACTGGTGCTGAAATGAGGGGAGCAAGAGATGCCTTTTTTGTATTTTTTTTTTTGGGAAGTGATGTAAATGGTGGGCCCCACGACCCATCTACATTGATCAATAAGTGGGTGGGGCTGGTAGAGTCTCGGATGCCATTATTTCGGGAGGAATGTTGAGTGTACTCATTGAGTTAGACAGACGGGTTACGCCCCAACTTGGTACGCGTGTGGAATACGTGCCGTTCATCAGGTAGGAGAGCATGCCCTACCGCCAAACACTCGTAAGCTGGCCATACTTGTGTTAGAAAACGCGGGTCGCTACGTAGTGAATGGTCGGGATGTCACACATGTACGTCATGTTGGGATATGTGCGCACCGGGAGCTTACGCGCGCGAGCACGGTCAACGTTCTTTCGTGACCAACAACACCGGAAGCGTATTGGCTGGTGTACCACACAGCACCGACCTGGCTGGTGTGTTGACGTCACAAAGTTCTGTGGGTCCCACCTTGAGGTATGAGTTATATCCAAACCGTCCGTCCACTTGGCGAAATCATCTTAAGGCTTCAACAGAAAATTAAGAAAGATCAAAAGATCAAGTCGACCACACTGCAAAAAAGCTGTGGCGTATTCTTGGGGTTCAAACTTTTTGGATGAATATGATATTTGCTTTTCCCCTTCATTCGGATTTGTGTGACCTTATTAGAAGATTGTATGTAAAATAAACGTTATGGTGGGCACTATGAATGTTTTAACGGTGAGAATCATTATCCCACTGTTATTTGTGATGTGGTCCAATTGAGCTTTGGATAGGACTTATTTTTGGTATCAAGATCTAAAATGATCTCGTCAATTGGATGAACGGTGTGTATAGAATAAATACATCATTGTGAGCCCATATAACTTTGATCTCCTTTCAACGGTTCGTACCACTGGGAGCAGCAAGAGCGTCGGCACTCGTCTCCAGCCAATCCGCTTCCAACACCACCACCACACCCTATAACAATTACATGATTTTTTGTTGAAAAAATTGAATAAATAAGAATTGTACGATGCTGGACGTATGGGAGTGGATTAGGTGCGGCCCTTACCATGGGCCCACCTTGACGTTTGTATTATTCTATATCCACGCCGTCCATCCGATTTAGCTAGATCATTTTAGAGCATGACCATAGAAATGAAGAAGATCCAATTCTCAGGTGGACCATACCATAGGAAACAGTATTGATTGACCATTAATGAGCCACAAAAGTTTATGATCAAGTTGATATTTGTTTTTGTTTTTTTTTTTTTTTTTTTCCTCCATGCTTTTGTGACTTTATCAACAAATTGGATGGTTAATAAACACCACCGAAACATTATGATCAGCTCAGGAAGTTTTTAATGATAGGGCATTCAATCACCACTGTTTCCTATGGTTTCCACGGGAGAATTGGATCTTCTTCATGTTTTTGGTTGATCCAGAAAAATGGATTTACCGTATGGATATAGAATACATACATCAAGGTGGCCCCCTAATAAGGGTAGCACCTTCTTGGGTGAGGCAGGGGTATGGCTAATCGGTTCCCTCTACCTATATATGGATGTGCCGTGTAGTCTAGTGTTGTGCAAGATACCTTGCATTTTGCCATCCTTAGGTTGTAGGTACAGTCTGGTCTACTGAAAAAATCAGGAGTTAACTGAACCATGTAGGCAGAATGTATTGTGTCCAATCTTGAGCTTGGGCTATACAAACACCAACTCCAAAATCAGGATTATTTTGGTTGATGAGAGTTTCTGTTGAAAGCTTGATCAATTGAAGGTGTAACCCATAGTTTGTACATTTCTGCGTAAGGAGTATTCAAGCTTAATTTTATATCCGGCGTAGATAATCCGAAAAATATAAAGTATTCTTTAAAGGGGGAAGGGTTTTCATGAGTTGAAAGGGTTTTTAACACTTGTAAAGGGTTTTTCTCGAGGGACTAGGTTTTCCGATGTTTGTGGTTTGTGTATCACAATGAGAGAAGGGGTGGTCATATAATTAAAGAAGGCGAGTGATGTAATATAAAGTTTTGATTATAATTGAAATCTTTGCTACTTTGTGCTATGATTTTTTCTCACAAGAATTTCTTATCTTAAAATATTATATGTTTGTAGTTTTGATTTGGTTATCTGCTTTATTATAATATTTTATTTCCATTTACCGTGCTTTCACAAAACACATGTATTAGCAGTGGTGCTGGATCCCAACCCTTTTCTCCTTTCACTTGCCATGCTCCCAGTGTAGGGGTGGCTAACATGGAGTGTGTGTACTGACATGGGTGTGTACGAACAAGCTAACCCAAAAAAAAAAAAAAAAAGGCTTGCAAATTCCACCCGCTCGTATAACCGTACGCATCCCACTCAAACACCCGTCCAAACATGGAATATATGTGCTACTTGAGCTTTTCATGGGATTGGAAATAATGCTAGGATCTTTTGCCTGCATCTGACTCTTCATGTGGACCACAATCGTACAAAGTAAACTGATGGTTAAAATCTTTTCTAACCATTCGTGATGCTGTGGCCCACCAGAGGTGTGAAATCTCTTGATTTTTATGCCAAGATCCAAATAGCGTGGCACACCTTATTGAAAGCCCAGATTCTTGCGCATCTGTCGCATTATGACATAGAGCTAGCGTGTGGGTGTATACAACACCCACAGGTGTGTGGAATCAGCAAACCTCCACCCCGATTAGATCATTAGTTTAATAGTCCGCGGAGCACCAAACTGTGTAGTCGCAGGAGGACTGAAGGCTGTAGATCCAAGGGCTTGATGCAATAGGTTGCGTGAGTCCAAGTGATTGAACCGCGTATCATACACGCAAATACCATGATTCGGCAAGGACGCCGTTCAATTAAAGTAGATCCCGCGGTCCACGGTCTATTTGCCTTCGGCTCTTGAATGATAATTCATCGAGTTATCTACTATACATCCAAGCCAATTGTAATAATATATGTCGGGATTCTACCCACTCGATTTTTATTTTTTATTTTTTAAACCAGCCGAACGTTTTATATGTTGGGATCCTTTTGTGCTGGGGATTCCCAAAAGAACAATCAGGTTAAATATATCACCATTTGATCGTATGAAAGCTACGGTGACAGTATATATTCAAAACAAAAAAGTCAAATAATCAAAGGGTTGGTACTATTCAACTGAGCTTTAAAAAAACTTAAGAGCTTTTATTTGTTGGTTGACCATCCTGAAAAAATGAGAAACACACCGGAAGATGACCCGCGTTCAAAAGGTTTTTGGTCCAAATGATGTGGTCTTCGTAGGAGCCCATCCTTTCCAAACTTATGGCTTTTATTTATTTATTTTTTAAATTTATTTTTAATTTTTTTTATGACATGCATCTACTCTTTTATATTTTCTTTAGAGCAAAAATGCCACTTTTATCACAGCTACCCTGGTACGGTGGGTGGAATTGTACATGGGTCAAACCGAGTGGAGCTTGGCATAGCTCAACTTAGCTCGGCCACTAGATGACCCGAGCTCGAACTCAGCTTGGCTCAGTCATCGAGCCTGATTGGCCAGCTCGGCTCCATTCGATCAGCAGCTTAGGCCAGTTCAAGCCGAGTTCAAGCCTGTGCGGCATTGTCCCAAACACATAGAGTGTACCTTCAATTTCTCACAATATGCAAAACAACAACAACAATTTATAAGTATTTCATCAAACACTCGGTAGGTAGTATCAAAATCAAGATAGAAGGGTAATTTTATTATGTAATATATATATATATATATATATATATATATATATATATATATATATATATATATATATATATATATTTGTAGTAATTTGTTTTATATCCATACCTTCGTGGCCACCAGTTGATCACATGGAAAATGTATGCACCTGAAACAACACTTCGTTGACTCATTTCATCAAATACTTGGTAAGCAACATCAATATTAAAATAACCAAGTCACCGAATTGGTTTGATGCGTGTTCGATTCGAGTTGAGGTTCGATCCGAGTCGATTCAAGCTTGAACAAGTTCAAACTCGACTTGAAATTTTTTCGAGCTCTGACAATCAGCTCAACTTAACTCGAACTCAATTTCAAACCAAGTTGAATCGAATTTTTTCGAGTTGAGTCGAGCAAGTTAACCGAGCTAACTTGGTTTGTGTACAACTCTAATGGCGGGCTCTCATTTTGAAAGGAGAAATGTTTTTTTAAAGGGACATGGGCCTACTAAAAATTGAAATTCCGCCCACCCCTTGGCTGATCTGATTCGTTTATTTTAATTGGACAGTCGTGAAGCTACAGTAAGATTTTTTCCAATTCTATTTGAAGTTCTCTATGGCTCACAATTACACTAATATTGTACATTAATTTTGAACAATGTTCCCTTATGTGGTCCATTTGTGATAAGTTTTGTCCTTAAACTTGGGCCGATGACATAAAATTAAAACCTCTTACATATGGATGAGATACATTTACTTCAAGATAATCTAGAGGGCCCCATGTAAGAAGTGGATGGGTTCAAAACTTGAGGCCCTTGCCACATGAGGGTCATTTTGTTGTTTCCTTCTTCATTCATTGGTTGTTTTCGTAGGAGAGTGTAAAATGGAGGATGGTGTTTTTTATTCCCTTCCTTCATTCTTCCTTCCTTTTCATTCCTTGGTTCCATTTATGATTGTTTTTCGATTATTTATTTATTTATTTATTTTCTATTTTTTTAATGAATGGTGGGAGTTTGTGAAAAGATGGAGTGTAGTGATTTCCTTTATACTTGTTTTTTATTTTATTTTATTATTATTATTTTTTGGCCTAGTTGGGTATGATTAGTGAGAGTTTGTGAAAGGGAAGAAGCTATGGTGGTCCCCTTTATAGTTGTTATGAGTTTTTTTTTTTTTTTTTTTTTGTATGAATGGTGGGAGTTTATGAAAGATAGGAGAGTGTGGGGTCCCTTTTTGTTATATGAATAGTGAGACAACATGTATTATCGATATTTACTGTGGACCACTGATATTCACTTTGAACCGATGATATTAATTGTGAACCGCTGATATTCAATTGATGACCACTGATATTCGGTTGAGGACCGCTGAAATTTCAACATGGACCGCTGATATTTAGTTGAAGACCGCTGATATTCAGTTGAAGACTGATGATATTCAATTGGTCTTGGATTATCAACTGTCCTCAACTGAATATCAATAGTCCATGCTGAATATCAACGATCCTCAACTGACTATTAGCGGTACTCAACTGAATATCAATGGTCCACTTTAATATATTTGTAGTCCTCATTGAATATCAATGGTCCACTGCTAATATCTACGGTCCATAATAAATTCCACTGTTAATATAATGGTGCCCCTCTATTAATATACATTGTCCTCATTGAATATTAACAGATTCGTGGTCTACAGGAAATTCCGCGATCCATATTTTCTCACCATTCATACAAAAAAATGACTCCCACACTCTCCTCTCTTTCACGAAGTCCCACTATTCATATAAAAAAAACCACAACAACTATAAAATGGAACTATCATACCCTCCTCTCTTTCAATAACTCCCACTAATCATAACCAATCAGATAAAAAAACAAAAATAAGCATAAAGGGAAGCACCATATTTCCTATCTTTTACAAACTCCCACAATTCAAAATTCTTCCATTACAAAATCAATACGATACAATACAATACAATATTCTTCAATTATAAAAATTCATTCATTATAACATTCTTTCACAGCATCCTCCCTTTCACAAACTTGCACCATTCATACAAAAAACAAAAACAAAAAATAACTATAAAGGAAATCAATGAAGGAATAAGAAAGAAGGAAGTGATTCAAAAAACACAATCATCTCTCTCACACCCTCCTCCCCTCCCCCAAAAAAAAAAAAAAAAAAAAAAAAGGAAGAAGGAAACAGTCAAATGACCATTGTATGGCAAGTGCCCCATATTTTGAACCCATCCACATCTTATATGGGGCTCACTGAGTTATCTTGAAGCAAAACTATCCTATCTACATGTAATGGATTTTAATTTCATGTTATCAACCCAATTTTGAGAGAAAAACTCATCACATATAGACCATACTAGAGAAAATAGTTCAGAATTAAAGCATAACATGAATATGGTTGTAGCCATAAAGGGTTTCAATCAGAAAATTGGAAAAGCCTTTCCATAGGTTTACGGTTTTTTGATCAAAATGAATGGATCAAATCGGCCAATGGGTTAGCAAAATTCTTATTTTTGATGGGGCTTATGCTCATTAAAAAAAGAAAAAAAAGAAAAAAAAAACCTTTCTCCTTCTGAAGCAAGAACCCGCCGTATGAATAACAGCTATGGCAGATGGCCATTTTTGTCCTGAAAAAAATGAAAAAGTGCCTAAAAAATTAAAAAAATACTTAATTTTGGAAAGGACGTACTCTTAACACAAACTAAGGCACATTATAAGGCTATTTGAACCAAAAACTTAGTTTCAAAGGCTAAAGCTGTCCTACCCCACTTGGACTGTAATCAATTCACGTAGGGCTCTGTTAGGCCCACTCTAATGTATGGGTTTCATCCACATTGTCCATCCATTTTTGCAGATCATTTTACATTATAAGCCCCAAAATGAGGTAGATTCAATGTTCAAGTGGACCACGCAGTAGGAATTTAACACCCACCATTAAAAATTTATTGGAGCTGCATAAGTTTTATTTATTTATTTATTTATTTATTTTTATTTAACACATACACACACACCCCCACACACTCATGCCTTGGGATTTCACCACCTATGGATGTACTCGAACCCTTGAGCGGGTGTTGAAACTCCTTAAGAGTCTCCCACTGGAACTGCATAAGTTTTGGATTAAGCTGAAATTTATATTTTGACTTCATCAAAGTCTATATGACATTATGAAATGGTTATATGGCAATTAAACATCATGTTGTCCCCAGGGAAGGTTTCAACAGTGGGTGTCATTGATTATCATCTTTGTTTCCTAAAATGATATGGAAAAATAGATGGACGACGTGGATAAAACTCATACGCCACTGTAGGTTCTACGAGCCACTGTCTGGATGGTTGCAGTACTAAGTAAAGGTAGTGGATTGCGTCTGACCCCCTTTTTTTTTCTGGGTTAGCTTGTTAGTACACACCCTGCTATTCTGCTGTTAGTACACCCTCCACTGTACTAGCAAAGGAAGCAGATTGCGTCTGACCTTGCCTAGGGGTGTACATCAAGTCCAATAAGTCGAACTGGCCTCATCTCGAACTTGGCTCAGCCACTGGCTGACCTCAGTTCGAACTCGGCTCGGCTCGGTCCTCAAGCTTGACTAGCTAGCTCGGCTCGGTTTAGTCAGCAGCTCGGGCCGAGTTCGAGCCAAGATCGAGCTGAGTTCGCCATTGAAGCATTTTCACAAACACCTAAACTGCAACTTCAAAATCCCTCCGTTTTACAAACAGAGGCAATGGTTTTACAAGTATTTTATCAAACATCTTCTAAGCAACATAAAAATCAGGAAAAACAAAGAGAGAGAAGAACAAAAAGGATATTTGTTTCATGTACTCCACCAACTATCTCTATCTCAACAAACCCAACATTTGAAATAGTGGAGCTGAGGTGGGCTTTACTTCCTTTCTCCTTTTCTACTGGTGGCGGGCCTTAGCTTTGGTGTGACATAGGTTCCAGAGAACTGTTCTGATGGAAATTGAGAGACAAGGCAGAGAAATGGCTGCAGAGGAGAAAGGTCAAGAGGCAGTTGAAGCCGTAGGTGAGCAAAATCAATGGCAAAGTAACTGAGCTAGATTCAATCCGAGTCGGGTTGGCGCCTGCTCGAACTCATTTTCGAGCTAAAAAATTCAGCTCAACTCGGCTTCAACTCAGCTTTGAACCAAGTCGAATCAAGCTTTTTCGAGTCGAGTCGAGCGAGCTAACCGAGCTAGCTCGGTTCGTGTACACCCATAACCCTCCTAGACAATAATCCAACCATACATAGGCTTCTATAGGGCCTACCATGATGTGTCTGTTTATATATCCACGCCGTTCATCGATTTTTTCCAAATGATTTTAATGTCTGAGTTCAAAACTTAGGCAGATACAACGCTGGAGTGGACCACACCAAAAAGTTAGTTTGAGTTGCATTAAATGCACAAGGCATTGAATAAAAGGAGTGGTGCCCTTGAGCGTTGGATCTACCTCATTTATTGGCTCATACCTTAGAATGATCTCAGAAAATAAATGGATTACGTGGATAAACAGATATACCACGGTGGACCCCACAGGAGCCCCTATACATTCAGATTAATGTCCGGACAGGATCAGACGCTATCCGCTTCCACAAAGAAAACCTCTAATTTATTGCAGAGGGTTGTTTTTTTTATTTTTATTATTTTTCAGCTGCGCGTCTACAAAACAACAATACACATCGATAGAGAAAAATCGCATTGATTGTACAATTCGGATTGTGCATCTGATCAATGTGAGTTTATGCTATAGCATAGCCATCGTGGGGCCCGCAATTTGGAAGGTTCCGATTGATATACATGTGGCCACATGGACAGGATGCGGATTGCGTCCTACCCCCGCCTGTCTCTAGCCAAGAACGGGTAGTTCTGCAGGTGGGCCCACCTTAATGTATCTGTTTATCCACGCCGTACATCACTTCTATCAGATCATTTTAAAGCATGTGGACAAAAATTAGGCAGATCCAACTGTTAAATGGACCACACCAAATAATAAGCTTGGGTTGCATTAAATGCACAAAGCATTAAACGCAGGTAAGTCATCTGTGGTGTGGTCCATTTGATTGTTGGATCTGCCTCATTTTTTTACTAATACCTTAAAATGATCTAAGAGAAGGGATGGACGGTGTGAATAAACAGATACATCACAGTAGGCCCACCGACAGAACTGCCCGTTCGCGGCTAGAGACGGGCGGGGGTAGGACGCAATCCGCCTCCCACATAGATGCAATCCTAGCAAGTAGAGGGCGATGGTTCGTACGGATGCAATCGTAACCAGGAGACATGGCATATATATAACCATGGTCACAAATCCTGCTATTGGCAATCTATCGGCATGAGAATTCCGCTGGAGATTTTCATATAATTACGTTGTCCTCGATATATTATTAGTAATCGCACTAAAACTAAAATATTAAACAGTTGGGAGTATAGAATTAGCTTTTCCGTACCCTTAAAAAAAGGTGTTCAATAAACAAACTGTCATAGGTTAAGTGATCATTGTTGCGTGTGCCTTTTCTTAGATTTCTTCACCCAAGTTGGGTAGGCTGGGTGAACAAAGTGATTGTTGGCTCTCATGGCCCCACTCCGTGGAATTTATGTAAAATCCCTATTACAATTAGGTGAGTTACCTATGTTAGGCTTCGAGCCCAAAAATCAGCCCCATCTGTAGTTCCAGTGGACCACAAGATTGGAATTGGAAATAATGTATAAGGCAAACATCAGTCTCTAAACTATTTTACTTCTTGTGGCTTACTTGAATCACAAATTACTCTGAATGTTTAGTCCCTAGCTATGCTTAATTTTGGTGTAGCATATAATGATTGGAGTGAATTTCTTGTAATCATCGTAGTGGGTCTCATAAAAATCAAGGGTGAATATCTCTCTCTTAATTGTTTTCTTTGGTGTGGCCCAGTCAAATCACAAGTCAACATAATTTTTTGGCCTTGGCTTAACATGGGGTTAGGCATCTAATGGGCCAAGTGGATTTCACATACACATCACAATAAACTCAGCAAAAAATCAAAGGTGGAATCCCTCTGCAAGTTTTGGAGATTGAACGGGAATTTTATGGGATGCCCACTGTTGGTTTTTCACAGGTTGACTGTGATGTATATATGAGCTCCACTCTGGCCATTAAATGTGTAATCCCACTTTAGGCTTAGGGAAAAAAATTGACTTGTGGTTTAGTTGGATCACACCTAGGGGTGTTAATGGGCCAGGTAGGGGCTGGGCAAAGCTCTGTCCATGTCCAAACCCAGCCTGAGCCTGCAATGGGCCAAAAATTTCCTACCCAAGCCGGGGCTGAATCTTTTATACCAGGCTCGACCCGAACCAGGGTGCCAAAGAAATTTTAAAATTTTGAAAAATAATGTAAGCACAATCTTGATCTTTTAAGGAGCCCACCATGATGCATATGTAAGATCTTCTCCAACCATTCTCGGTGTGTAGTCCCATATTATTTCAAGAAAAAAAAAAAAAAAAAACAAATCAGGTTTAACTGTGATTTTGATGGCCCCCACCATAGGAAACAATTGTGAAAGAGATGTCCACCCATGATTATTACAGGGCTCACCATGATGATTATATAAAATCAACTCCAACCATTAGATGTCAAACTTATATTTAGGCATGGGGCCCAAAAATCAAGTCTATAGGTGATTCAGGTGGGCCATACCAATGGAAACAATTCAGAGGGTGCAATCGTGTGGCCCACTTGAATTATGAATGAAGCTGATATTTAGGCCATATACCTAATATGGCGTGACACACCTGATGGATAGAGTGGATTTTACATAAACTACAGGTTGGGTCCCACCTAATGTGCTCCGTCCCTTGTGATGCATGAAAAATTGTAGGGATAAAATAACTTTCCTTGGGATACCCAGTCTTTAGTTTTTAGGAGGCCCACCTTAATGTTCAAATGAGATCCACTCCGACCATTAGATATGTAATTTCATGTTACGTCTATGGCAGCAAAAAATTGGGTTGACCTAGGATTTCAGTGGGGCACACCACGAAAAGAGTTGAGAGAAAGATGTCTGCCCTTGATATTTACAAGGCCAACTGTGATGATTATATAAAATCCACTCTAACCATTAGATAATCCACCAAGACTTAGGCCATGAAAATAGTTTGGAAGGTGAGTTGTTAATTAGTGCACTTATTTATGCACCATATTTGTCAATAACATGAGTCCTTGTGTCATATAGACATTTGAGCCCTTGGAAGCTGAAGACTGAAAACACAAGTGAAGGCAGAACATCAAAGAGTAAAGAATAGGTAAAATGTGGTGCCTTGGTGACCTTAACCCTTGACTCAAAACAACCTAAACCTTTGAATGATCGTAAACTCAATAGATAAAAACTTTTATTGATCATCCCCTAAGCTAAATGAGCATAAATCGACCATCCTTAAATTGACCTTAGAGGTCCTAGATTGCTAGAAAAACTACACAACTTCAGAAACATTCGGTCCCACCAAACCCACATTCAGTCTGATCGAAAACGACTAAAACATGACAGTAAGATGGGGCAAAATTTTGAGTAATTCAGCTGCAACCGAGTGTCACATTCCGTATGACCGAAGACTACTTCGATAACGTCCTGGATTTTCATTGTTTTGGATTTCCAAAAATCCTATTTTTTTAATGTAATTAACTTATATTATCACTTACTAACCATTAGCACTCAATGTTAGTTTATACACGGGTGATACCAGTAAGGAACCGTACAAGTTCAATTAATCAACCGTAGGAAGCCAACGAATCTGCCCGATCACTTTAACACCAAGTTTAGCCCCATGATTTACTCATGTAGGGTCCAAATTTAACCGACCCATCGCTAACTAATCAAGTCAATCATAACTAAATTAAAGATCTAACCGAAGCCGAGTCAGATAAGGCCCAGATCTTGACTAATAGACCAAATCAACCTGGTTACTCTTTTAGCCTAAAACTGACGGTTTAGAATAATTATGACCAAATCTCCACTTTCACTAGCTATGAATAGGCCACACTATGAATATAGTTAATCCAAACCCTAATCATTGCCCATGAGAAATCTCAATACCTAATTCCTTCTAGAAATGCCCCGATTTTTCGAATAAGCTCTAGATCGCTCGTTGGTGGGCCACTAGTTCCAAAACTATAGAATAATGTCCGTCTTACTGGGCTTGATGTCCATCGTGGGAGTCGGACCTAGGTACTGTCCAGAACCGCTCAACTTGAGCCAAATGACGAGTGCATGAGAAGTGCAAATACCCTAAAGGAAGAAGCTGAAACTTAAGTAAATTGGGTCGTCCACTCTTATGTAAAGTTGAGGATTTTGGATCGTCGGTTTACGACCAAACTTCACACGTGGAGTAAGGATATTTCCTTGCTCATATCCGTATAGCCACCGCCCCGATCGAATATCGGTGACCACTGAACAGACTTCTAATCATATTTATCGATCGGCTCATCCAAATGGCGAGCCGATCATATCCTTACGTAGATCATCGTTAGGGCTAACTATCCTATGGTGTATATAAATATGTACGCCCTATAGTGGGCTCTAGAGCTTAGAAAGACCCTCCTATAGGGCTAGTATAGTAAAAACCTAACCCTTGGGGCCATTTACACCAAATCTGGCCCTATATAAGGGCTTCTTTGGGGCACCCCTCTCCCTATACGAATTTACGCTGGAGAAAAGAAAGAGAGAAAGAGAGAAAGAGGAGAAAAAAGGAGGAAGAGAGAGGGAAAGCTAGGAAGCATGAGGGTTTGTGTACCTTCACCATCTCATCTCCTCTATAGCAACCTTGTTCCTCATTGGTGTCGATTCGGCGACGATTGAAGGTAAGTATTAGGTTATATTTGTAGGTTTAGGTCTTGTGTTTAATTCCTTCCAATTCTTACAAGCTTGTATGCTTAATTAGGCATTTCAACGATGATTTCCTAACACCATAACCCTATGGGCGCTGTGAATCGAGCGGTTCGTCAAAAGGTGCAGACTATTATCCTTAGGTGGCCTAGCATCAATTTTACTATGAGCTTAATGATCATGAATGTTAGGATGAGGTGCTTGAGTAATCTAGAGAGAGCCTAGCTAAGACCCTATATGATAGGTCCCCCTAAATTCTATGAAATGAATAAGTGTGTTTATTTGTTCTTCAACATGATTGGGTTTGATTTTAGTGTGGCATGTTCATCCCATATATGATTTTATTAAATTTCATGACATAATTGAGTGTTGTTTATTTGCTCTTTAACATGATTAGGCTTAATTTAGTATGGTATGTTCATCTCGTATGCGATCCTAGTATAACCTTTCTTGTGGCATGCATGATTGCATTAATCCTTTTTGTATGTTTGTTCTATGAATGATGTGTAACTCTTGTTCTCTTCGTTAACCCCCCACAACACACATACACATTTATTTCATATTATTGTTAGTAGTTGCAATTATAGAAAAATATGAATTTATATGTTTAATGTATGAGTGCATGACATTATTTGTGTTAGATGATGAATTCTGATTCGTTGAAGTGTTATTGAATGTCATAAACCCCTCGGTTGGTCAGGGAATTGAAGTGGGAGAAGGTGGTCCCTTTGGTAAGACCATCCTGCGGCTAAACTAGCGAAGTTGGGCGGATGCGAATGGGTGACAGTAGTTGGACTACATGGGTCGCTTGCACTCGATGTCGTCCATCACGTACTCGCTCGAACTCGCATGGTCTAGTTCGCTTTCTGACCAATCATGTTTGTTAGTCATGTCTGCTCACGCTTGTATGGAACTTGGAACAACCTTCAACCACTGAAGCCTATTGATAACCATTTGAAACTGATCCACTGACTCGAGAGCCGGGCACGAGCCTCTCCGTAGTAACCTCGAGCGATCCCTCTTCTTTGCACTCCCTATATGCTTGAAATCGGGGATGGGGAACCCGATGGGATCAAGGATCGCCAGGTCCTCGCTTTACACGTTGAGGGGCCTTGGCCTCACAACCAGTTGAGGGCCCTTGGCCTCACAACCAGTTGAAGGCAATGATACATGGGGTGTACCAGTTTTTCCAATCTTCTGAATGAATGAAATTAATTAAAAACTCGGCTAACGTGATCACAATCGCATCGCACTAGTTAGGTTGGCAACTTGGTAGTTGAGGTCACAATGAGGGAGTGTTGGTCATGCGCGATCGTTAGACGAAGTTGCTCGATGGAGTGTTTTTGTGAGGTCATGTATCATATCATAATATATGCATATGCATTAACAAGACTATTTAGGGATTTGTAAATGTATACCTTACATTAAATTCATCATATAATTGATGCTTATTGTAATTTAAGGCTAATAGTAATCACTAAGTTAGCTACTTACTCCTACTCTGGGACGGTGTTTTAAAATACCAAGCAGACCCCTTACTAGATGCAGGTGAGGCAGAGCTCGACGAGCCGAGCGAGGTGAGCATGGATGAGGAAGAGGAGCTTCCTACTTTCAGCTTATGGGTAGATCAACGTAGACTGTATGGGTTAATTATGGGTTGTTGAGCTGTGGATCTAGTGCATTATTTCTTTTGGACATTTATTTTATAAAATTTTGTGGGCGACACCTTGTGCGACCCATTTAATATTCCTATTGACTTGTAGTTCTTAGTCGCATTTATTTCAGTAGATTAGTTGTGGTTGTGGTTTATGTTCCAACCGATTCCTTTATTGCTCATTTAAACTGATTTATATATAAATCACCATAATTAGGATATAAGCAACACTCGGGAATTCGGAGGCCGAGTTCCTACACGGCCCCTAAAAATATAGGGTGTTACAACTTCAATGCGACCAAAAGTGCCCAAATATGTCCAGTGGCTTTCCTATATAATTTGGTTTGATCGAACTTCAATTCGGTCCGACCGAACATACTTATGTTGGAGCTCTTTTTCTGTAAATCTACTAATCGGATCTTCGTGGAAATGATGGATTTTGACATTTTAGAGACTTTAGTGCATCCCAAGCTCTAACAAACCTCCTAGGATCTATCCCAATGAGATCTAAGCTCTCTTCTTAATGATTCTTCACTCTAATGAGCATTTCAAGCTCCCCTATAATTTAGACACAATTTCTTTTGGTAAACCTAAGTATCTATCAATTTCTTTTGGCTTTACAACTATTCATTACTTATAGGAGATTCTACCCAAACTCCCATCACCTTGGTCATTGCATCAGAGCATTATATGCAAGGTGCTTGATCTTGAAGCTGAAGCCTTGGCAAAGCATCAACATTATGATCGAGGGAGTGAAAGGGAGTTGATTGAAGCATGGGAGAGCATCGAACAAGCAACCTTAAAAGGCACTGCAAAAGGAGCTTCAATCCGACAAGTAGGTTGTCATGTGTGAGAGTCCGTATATACTCCTTCATTGTGTAGGATTAAGTGTAAGAATTTGAATTGCCAAACTCGACTAAGTTCTTGTGTATGACATTGACTCTTGTGTAGTGCCTAAAAATAAAATCCTTGTGTATACGTAGGCAATCAAACACGGGTGCGTATGTGTTAATCTATAAAGGAGCCTTCGACGGAAGTAAACATAGCTCTTTAGATTATGATCGAGGTTGTTGGTTAGCATATAGAAAACTAACTAAAGTCTCTTCCGAGAGCCTTTGACAGGAGAGTACGTCAATAGGTTCTTGTGTAGGATCGATGTTCGTGGCGAGCATATAAAAAACTATGTAAAGTGTCTTGCAAGATCTAGTCTTTTTGTAAGACTATAAAAGTTAGAGGTTAACCTGATTTAAATATCCAATAGTGAAATCCAGTACACTCATGGGTTGAGTGCGTCCGCTGGGAATAGAGTAGCAAAACCGAACCATCATATATGCTTGTGTTTAGGATTGTATTTACACACTTATTTAATTATGCTTATGTGATTGAATGTCTGATTATATGTATGCATGATTAGATGAATGTTACGAGTTGAAATGTATACATCCCACACACACATATACACTATTATTTTTATAGATTAGCTGCTTAATTGCCACATCTTTTGTAGTCTATGTAATTAGATCCTCTAATGGCTTGAAAACATTAGAGTTACATTACCTTGCTTAGTTTAATTTACCTATGATTTTAAGTAGCAATTGTGTTTTAAAAGAAATAATTTTTAATTAGTCCTAATCACCCCTAAGACATAGCTATCATTCCTTTGCTCCGCCAAGCTTCCACACGCATAGCCCGTGGACTCACCATATGTAATTTCATGAGCATTGTCTAATATACTTTTTCTAATTATGTCGTCCATTTGAAAGATGGATGGGGCTAAGTTTTTGTAGCTGAGCCTAACATGGGGTGACGAACTTTGTGGTCGGGGTGTATTCCACATAAACACCATAGTGGGACTCACTAGAGCTGGTAAACCAATCTCCACAGCATTTATTAGATGCGAGTTAGGTGAGGGGGGTAATTGTTAGTGGGTGAGGCCCTAACTATGTGGCCCACCTCAATTTATGTGTTATATATCAACATCGTCCATCCGTTTTTCCAGATCATTTCATGTCATAATACCAATAATGATGTAGATCCAAATCTCAAGTGGACCACACTGTAGCGATTGAACTCCTACCGTTGAAAATTTCTCAGGGTGTTCACAAAAGTTTTGGTTCATGCTACTATTTGTGTTTTCCCTTCATCCATGTCTGTGTGACCTTATCAACAGGAAAGGTGGCAAATAAACATTATAGTGGGCCCTAGGAAGTTTGTAATGGTGAGCATTCAATCACCACAATTTTCCTTTGGTGTGGTCGATATGAGATTTGGATCTACGTAATTTTTTTAAACCATGCCCTAAAATGAGATGATGGAATGGATGGACGACATCGATATATAACACATATATAGAGGTGGGCCCCATGGTCAGGGCCTCACCTATCATGCTGGTACCCCCGCCTCACCTAAATATGCACTCGTGGAAAGAGTTGGTAACCCTATTGGGCCGGGTTGACGGGCGTTTAGACATCCTGGTCCAAGCCTGTCCTATTTATAAACTGGCTTAAAGTTTAAGCCCGAGCTCGACCCTTGAGCCTTATTTTCTAGCCCAAGCTCATCTCGAGGCGGGCCATGCCTGGAAGCTTGTCGGGTTGGCTTGGCCCATTGACATTCATAACCACACCAAAGGAAATAATTAGGAGAGAGATGTCCGACCTTGATTTTTACAGCACCCATCACGATGATTATATGAAATCCACTCCAACCATTAGATGTCATGCTAAAATTTAAGCCCGGGGCCCAAATAGACCATTTGTGATTCAAGTGGGCCACATGAAGTAGAGAAATTTAGTGGGTGAGGGATGCCCTATACATTATTTCCAATCGTGTGGTCTACATGAATCATGGATGGGGTTGATTTTTGGGCCTTGAGCCTAATATGGGGTGACACACTTAGTTGTCAGGATGGATTTCACATAAACATCATGGGGTGGGGCCCACTAGACCTGACAACCCCTTTGCTCGCCCATAAAACCCAACTTTGGTTAATAAATCGAAGAAAATGTACTCAATGATAATTACTTAAATTGATGGGATAGATTATTGAAAATAATTTCAAAAAATGTATCGAAATGTAAATTCTATAATGAGAAGGGATTGTTTTATAAAAGTCCTAAAATGTATTTTTCGTGCTATAAACATTTTTAAAATTCTAATGATTTAAATAAAAATGAATTATCTTAAGTCTTAAATAATTGTATGTTAAAATCATGATAATTTTGTGATTAAATTATGATAAACTCAAAATATTTGAGATTTCAAAAATATGGCTAGTACTTCATGAAAATATTGTGCTATTGTCATAATCTCAGTGATATGTGTCATGAGGGTCTCGACTGGAGTCTTCACAACAATTATTATAGGGAGCCCGTGTGAGACCCGAGTTATGTGGTGTTGTAACACCCCACCCAGATAAACTGAGCACTTGAAGTTGAACTAGAACCAATGAAAAACCCAGACCCACAAACCTTTAGGTAACCAATAATCTAGAAACCCTAATTAGGCACCAGTTCACCACAAATCCACTAATCCATCCCACAACCCATTCAAAGTGACACATGTACTCGAAACCATTTGAACCCAACAAAACAAGCTAGTGTGTGAAATCCATTCCAGTGGATATCTGATTTTTGTTGCCACCTTTGGTCAAAATCCAAACTCACTTATAGACACATGGGACCCCGCAAATTAGCCTGCATGTAGAAAACTTGAGTAGTTAGGTAGTGAAAATCTGATTTCTACTTCCTACTAAAATGTCAACTATGATCTTCTGAAATTGCACACATATCTCTATGGCAGTTGCCTTGAGATTCGAACCCTAACGGGAATTCGATTTGTGTTAGGTGCCCTAGATTGCTATTGACCCCTGAGTCTCGATGAAATTATAAGTTCTAACACCTATGTAACAAAAGGATGTCATGTGTCCTACAACTGGCCAAGACTCATCACATGACATTTTTATTTTAAAGGGCATCTATCTATATAGTGGTCTACACCATGGGAGAAGTAGACCAAACTTTGAATGATAAATGTTGGTCACACCTCATTATGATGGCTAATCTGAATATGAATGTGCATACATCTGTTGAGGGTCAAATATTGTACATTATCCCCCATTTATTTTTTGGTTTTATGAACATGATAATGCTTACTGTTATATTATACTCATGTTTGTGTTGCAAGGTGAATTTAAGAGCTTGGATTGAAAATGGTGCTAAAAGCATGGATTTGAGGCTCAAGAATCACCAAGGCAAGGGATTGATTTTAGGAGACCAAGATTGAAGAATTCATATGCCAAAGATCTAAGAAAACCAAGTGAAGAATGAAAAGAATCAAAGATTTGAAGTAAAGAAAAGGAATTATGAAAACATCATGAAAAAGCATATTTTGAAATTCAGGGTCATTTTGTGAAATTGCGCAGTGTGAAGTCTATTTTAAAAAATTACACAGACTGAAGTCTATTTTAGCAAACTGTGTAAATTTGAGGCGGTTTCTAAAGTTTTCCAACTAGGTGCGAAAGTTGGAGTTCCACGACTATAAATAGGACTTCTTAGGATGTTCCTAGGAATTTAAAGAGTGGAGCAAAAGGGTGGAGAAGCCATTTTCAAGAGTTTTTCTTCTTCTTCCTTAGTTGTTTTCATATTTTTCTCAAGAAACTTTGGTCCGATCATGTCTATGGTTGGTTAAACCTCTTAGATATGGTAAAGAGGTGAAGCCTGTAGCATGATGGGATGTTTCTCTTTCTTTAATTCATGTTTATGTTGAACCTTCTTTGATTTTAAAGGAATATTTTCAATTTTTAATGATTTATTGTGACTTAAGTTACAGTAGATCTGTAATAGCTTTGAGTATCTTCTTTTCTTTACTTTGAGATTGTGGGATTGGTAAATCCTGTTGTCAGCCATCGTCCTATGGGCATGGTTTGGTGATGGAATCCCTTCCAAGTATCACAATTCTCCTCCTTTGAGAATTAGATGAACGAAAGTTTATATTTGGTTTTATTGATATATCTTTTAATTGGATATGATAAGACTTCAATTTCAGTTGTGTTACTTGAATCAAGTAAGAGGGCTCCCTGATCACTACAAGTGGATCCTTGGCACCCTAGTTCTCACCTTTAAATTCATAGTTTTAATTACTCTATTCACAATTACTCTCTTAAATACTTCAGAATTAGTTTCACATCTTCTTCTTGTTTTACTTCTAGTTAATTTAAAAAACGTACAAGTTTCAGTCCCTGTGGATTCGACCTCGGTCTTACCGAGATTATTACTACATCGCAACCCTACACTTGGGGTTGTGAACAACATCATCATAAAGTTGCCACATCTATACATATAAACTCAAACATCAGAAAGCCTCAATATAATCCAATGCATAAACACGAACATATATCAATAACAATCTAACGGAGCTAAACAAAGTCTAACACTTGCTCAATTAATCTAAATTATTCAACAAAAATGAACAATATAGTAAAATGTCAACGTCCATCCACCAGGCGACAACTATATGAATGAGTAGGAGCATTCATGCGATGTTGGAGATTATTTCAAAGAAATAATTTAAAAATTGAAAACAAAAAATAAAATATTACACCAAGCTGAAGCATGTAAATGATACACTGTCCTTAAAGCTTAATTCACCCCCTCCCGTTGATTTAAGATTGCTGATAGGGTTACAGATGAATCGCTTCAAGGACATGACAAGCCTTTGTAACGTCATGCATGCAACAATTATGAAGGAACCTCTATAAGGACTCGATTAATGTAGTTCATGTATCTGGCAGACTTGTGGAGTGCTCAAACTCATTGACTCATAATTTAAGCAACTCAGCTTGTTCTTGAGGCTTTTTTTATTATTAATTATTTTTTTTTATTATTAAAGAAAATAGTTTTAAGAGCTTCACATCGGAACTTGAATGTGTTGGATGGTCTCTAGACCTAGAGGGTCTAGTTTATATAGCATATGGGGTGTAGACCATTACTAGGTAGTCATCAATGGTTCAGAATGTTTGTAAAATATTTATGACCATTGACACTATATTCTAAATGTTTTTGGCTAATAGATCAACAATCTGACCATTTGATCATCACTGGCCACCTGTTTTTGAATCGTTTTAGCTATTAAGGCTATTAGAGCCATTCTCAGAAATGGTCAATGATTTTCGATCATTAATCTGACCATTTCTAGCAGCCTATAAAGCCAAGCGACCACTTACTCTTCGCACCTCTCTTGCACCATGATTGCACCATTGCATCTTGTAAAGTGCAAAGTGCACCAATTAGCGCCACTACAACCACACTACCCACGCCATCGCCTAAGCAGGTGCGTGTTCCAGTGCGTAACTTGAGCATCTCTCTCTCCATTTCTAAGTAAGAATATTCAACACCCAAGGTTTTATAAACCAAAAATTTTCTCCCACTTTATCCAGTGTAGGACTAAACGAAAACAACTTTTTTCTTTGTTTTTTCACATTGTTTAAAGGGAAACAAAAATTTCAAAATTTTATTTTATTTTATTTTATTTTGAAACCAAAAAATCTCAACACATGATGGGCTCTTCCCCAAAGAAGGTTGAAGAAATGTGAGCACAGGTCCACATTCAAGAGACCACAACCGTTCAATTGGACGGTTAGGATTAACTTAAGAATGGAATCCTAGCTATGAAACATACAGGTGATAAGAACTTGTACTAACACTTCAATTAAATGCCTCTTGAATTTTCGCAATGGCCTCTCGTTACTTTCATTGAAAGAGGGTCGAATTATGGTTCTAGCCTTTCTTCCATGCCATGATGCGTCAACGAAATACCAACAATTATTTATTTATTATTGTTTCATTACAAGAAAGAAATTGCATGGCCCACCAATTCTATGAAAATATCTCCTCTGGAGAGGGATCTTACTGTCCGCTTGTCTATTTTGTCCAGACCGTTGATCTGATTGGCAGGTCACTGAAATATGGACCCCACTTGTGCAAACCTAACCCCCAAGATAATGTGTGTATTTTCTTTGAATGGAGTATCATATAACGACTAGCTTGTAATCGGAGAGTTATTAGATACTTGGCCAGAGTGTGATGGTTGATACACAGGCACTTGGAAATTGCGTACATGAACATGTAACTGAAATTAAAGCGTCTAAACTCAGTCACCTATTTTAGATAGGTCATTGTCCAAAGTTCAATCTTCTTCAAAAATCCTACCCTTTGAATGATGGGCATTTGTTAATTAATACTGTTGACTATCTTACAATTCAACCATCGGAAAAATGTCCATCAATCAATACAGAAATTAAATCAGAAAAGTTTTCAGTTTACTAGCCATCCAACTTGGGTCCCATGAATTGGGAAGTTTCTTTTAAGTTGCTTGGTCCGATGATCAGGACAAGTTGATTTAAGTTGCTTGTATGCAAATTCTTAGTGCGTCTAGTACACCAATCATCAGATCATGGCTTAGCCTCATCTATAGGGCTTGTTTGGGAGTGTGGATTTGGAACTCCCTGGATTTGGAACCCTCTACATTTGGAATCCTTCCACTCTGTTTGGCATCCTAAATTCAAAATCTCCTCTAATCCAAAAGTAATTATGCATAATATATTTATAGGGGTTTGAATTTAATTACTAAATCAACTTTAATATCCGTGAATATTATACGTATGTCATGTTTGACACAATGGTTGTAATAAGCCTATTGAAATATATACTTTCTCCAAAAATGACGAAATTCCAAGTCTCGGATAGGCTACAAGCACATGATCACATCCAAGTGACTAACCAATGCTTTTTAACCGTTGATTTACATGGACAATGTTTGGATGGTGCAGATTATCTTATTAAAGTAATTATATATAGTGATGCAGTTGATAATCTAATTGTTTTGGAATACCATTAGTGGGCCATGTGCCCAATAGATTAATAGCCCAATGACACACATATTACACATGCAACTCTTGGAAGGATTTTAGATGTAATCTAAACTTCCACCTTGGATTTCAAACCCTTTTTTGAGAGGATTTGAAACTCCCAGCTACTTTATGAGGCCAAAAATACCAAGGGATTTGAAATCCCCTCAAATCCCCCCAAATCAATGATGCCAAAGGACCCTAAGAATCTTGCTTGTAGTTATAAGGAAACACATAGATGATTTAATCATTTTTTTTAAAAAAAATATTAAATAAAGGAATATATCTTAGGAATTTCCTTTGTGCTATTAACAAGTGAAGAAAAGGGACTCTCCTAAAAGAAGCCCGAGCAGAACAACATCAGTGACTTTAAAGTGGTTGGTTCCCCACCAGGGGTTCGACTCTTTGATTGACGAGCTAATCTGCCATTCCTGCTTGTCTCGTTCAAAGAAAAGCACTCCAATAGTGCCTATCATTCCTCGCCACATCACTAGACAGCTAGCCAGATTCTGTACTTCGCCATCCAGCTGAAGCGAGTCATTTCATAATTATTTATTTAATTGCACAATGCTCACATTTTTAGCTTAGCTCCTATTGGGAGTAGAAAAAAAAAATTGTATAAATTTAGTAAATCCATGAACTTTTTAAATCTATAGATTAGCATTGGATTTGAATATGACAAATCCCACACTTTAGGGGTTCGTTTGGATGGTGATAAATGAGCCAAGTAGTAAATTATTTGTTATCAAGTCATTTGCTAATTGTATTTAGATGCTCTAATTGTAAATGATTTATTAGCAAAGTCCCTTCTCATTTACCAACAAAAAGGTAAGTTTTGATTTACTGGTAAATGAGAAGATTACAGTTGACTCTATATTTTTCAATGAAAGCCTATAAAACAGATTTTATTTATCAGTTACAGGCTATCCGACTACTGTAAATTATTTAATCATTTATAAGTTAAAGCCAAAAATCAGGATATAAATCATTAACAACCTTTAAGTGGTTTACTAGTAAATCATTTACAATTGTAAACCATTTTCCACTATCCAACCGATCCCTAATATTTAGGGATTAGGTGACAAATCTATAAATTTGTGAGTATTCATATAAGGTGAAAGCATTTATTGCAATGAAATAATTTTTATTGCTTTAAAAATGTTCCCTAAAATTTGCAATATCTTTAGGGAGTGTTTGGCATAGGATATTAAATGAGATTATGTGGGATAGAATTGCATAGGATATTACACATATGGTCCCATGCAAGATTTTCATGGAATTTGAAATTCACTATATATGTGATCCTCACATTGATGCATGTGTTTATCCATGCCGCCCATCCATATATACTGTTTATAAATGACATTCTACTTATATATGTGTACAAGTGGACAACATTTATTGTGAATTTGGTCTGTTGATTACAATTCCATGGTCCACCAAACATGATTTTGTTTAGAATGGTGTTTTTCAGTAGCAAAATTTTTTATCCCACGCATGGGATTGGATGGCTACACTACCATGGTATTTCCATACATGCAATTATTGTGTAATAGTGATATTAATCCTATCTAATACAATTTAATAACGATTCCATGGGCCAAACATGCCCCTAGATTTTTTAAACCTAGATTTGCCCACTTAAAAAATCCAATGATTTGACAAATTCTCGAAGGAGAAGAAATTGAAGAGACCTGCAATAAGGTGAATTTCACAAATCCATGAACTAAATCCGTGGCCAAAAGAGGTCCAATGCTCGACCCGAGTATTTTCCTAATATGCTGGGTTTTAAGTTAGTAGAAGCAGGGCCCATGATTTAGTCATCCAAACCGTTGATATAATAAGCATCACGTGGATGGACGTACACAAGAAAGGTCCAGCAGCAGCATACAACTTTACGTTTTTGTGGCCAGTGTTAAGAAAAAAAAATGTCAATCTGATGGCTGAGATCTTCCAATCTGGAATATTCCAATGTAGGAACATCGACGGTTGGGCTGTCTTATCAACCAGTTCGATCAGTCTTATCAACCATTTGGATCACTGAACCAACGCACTGATTGAAAACTGAAAGCATTTTATATATTCTTAACTGACTCATTATATATTACAGCTTTTTAGGGAGGCCGGGTGGATTGGATGGGTTTGAATGGTATTAGGGTGGATGGCATAGATTTAAAGGTAACGATGATGTTGTCGGTGGATTGTCTTAAGATACATGGGATTGCTATATCCCGAGATCAGATCACCCGGTCTGTTTGGCACGCTCAGCCAATCCTGGGATTTAACTTTCAATCCCTTCCCATACCATCCAATCCCTTCCAATTTGCCCGGCCAAACAGGCCCAACTGGGTCCAACTTTAGTAATCCAAACCATTGGTATGCTGGCCCCACTATGAGTTTCCAATCATCCAAGAATCTCTTGATGTAAAGATCGTGACTCTATAAGAATTCTATAAGGTGGGCCTTAATGATTAATGGTCTAGATTATCTTAAAGGTTGGACGGTGTGATCAAGGGCGCCGTTGGGCCCCACTAAGTAGTGATATGTCCAAAATTCATATAAGGGGTGGTGTGCCACTGCTACGATGCATAAGTGTTCTAAGGGCGTATTTGGGCGGTGAGATTACAAGGGTTTCGGTGGGATGGGATTCAAAAAACATAATTATGACCCATGGCAGGGATTGTCCCATGTTGCCCTGGGATAAGATTAATGCTATGCTTTGTCGGTAGTATGGTGGTACATTGAATGGATACACTCACCATCATTTGAAATTATTGAGAATAACACACATGTTATATCTATACCGTTCATTTGTTTTATACCTTCATTTTATTGCATGAGCCTAAAAAATGAGGTAGATCCAAAACTTATGTGGCCCCAAAGAAGTTTTTAACTATCAGCATTCAATCCCCGTTGCTTTCTACGGTGGGGTCCACTTGAGCTTTAGATTTACCTGAGTTTTTGGCAAATGCTCTAAAATAATCTTAAAAAATGGGTGGACGGTGTGGATATAACCCACACATCATGGTGGGATCTACACAACTTGCTAACATTGAGTAAAACTGGCACCAACCAATGTAATTCCATCTAATCTAATTCCAAGCTTTTCCATTCTTCCCAAACATGGAGTGGAATTGGCACAGGACCAGATGAATCCCATCCCACTTAATCCACATGATTTAGCAGTCCCAATCCCTGCCACCTAATCCCACTGCTCATGTGGAGCCTTTCAATGAGCAGAGATTCGATGGGTTTCAAATTACCCTGCCATTTACTAGCATAAACCAGAGCTGGGTCCCAATCCTTCACCACCGACGTAAGCAAAAGCTACTTCTCCGAAGGGTAAAAGGAAATGAAGATCTTGACGTTCTGATTTCACAGCAATGACAAATCAAATAGGTTAGCCATCTTCTTCAGATCTCTGTATCTTATGCACGGCTAAATCCTATTGGCAACTCTGCATGTAAGATACTACAGACTCTTCAAACGGTAGTGGATAAATAGTTAGCCAAGAAACAGAAACACTTAACGGTTCACATTCAACCAAAATAAAAGGCCAAACATCCAAGGGCTAGGATCTTTCAATCTAAGCCTTTTTTGGCTCTTAGAACAGGAGTTGAGTCCATGTTCTCAATGGCACAGACCATCAGGTTCACCTTGTACAGCTCAAAAGTTGAGTAATCTTTAACCGTTCTCTGGTGGACCTATATATATATATATTTATTGGTGATGACATGCATTCGCAGCATTACCCACAACGAGACCGTTGATTCGATTTTTGCCCACCATTGATTATACACCGAGAGTATAACTACTGCTAAGTGGTTGGAAATTTCATGAGATCCAACCCGTTCATCAGGTATGCCGCCTCTCATGCACCCTGGAACACAAAAATTATGATGATTCAAAACTCAGGTAGGCCACACTATAGGAAAGAGTTTGGATGGAACATCCACCATTAGTTTTGTATAGACCCACCATGGTATCTATATTTATTCGAATCCATTTCATATACCTCCCTCTTCAGGATGAAATCATCCCTAAAAATCAGACTATTCCTAGACTGAGGAGGCCATAAAACAAATTTAGAGGTTTTAGGTATAATTCCCTACAGAGTGGGCCACCTGAACGCTGAATCAACCTGATTTTCCGGTTCAAGGTTAGACAAGGGGTGTTCTACCTGATGGACGGTGTGGATCTCAGGCACGTAAATTCATTCCCTGGTAGGCACGCTCCCCACCTGGCTACCCAATTAACCTCAGGAGTTTTTCAATTGATAAAATAGGTGGGGGAAGTGTACAGACTCCTTGGTTCTGTTAATTTCAAGCGTTGGTCCCACCTTTTCAAATAATTGGAAACAAAAGGGGGACATTTTAGGTGGCCTACCTTACCTTCCCCATCATAAGGTGAGGTTTGATTTTCCATCCCCAGGCCTAACTGGAAAGAAAAAGTTATGGTGTAGAATCGTCTGCACCAACTGCCAACCATGAACCTTGTCCCAAGATTAATGCTTAGCTTTTTAAGTAAGATTAAAGGGGTTGGTGTGTCCCACTGCGATATTTTTGTCCTACAGTACAATCTATCTTATGGCCACAGTAATACCAGCCGTTCAAATAGTATGCCACTAGAGCTCTACACGAGTCGAGCTGGCACAGCTCGGCTCAGCTCGGCCAGCAGCTAACCCCAGTTCAAACTCAGCTCGGCTATGTCTTCGAGCTTGACTGGCTAGCTTAGCTCAGTTCCATCAGTAGCTCGGGCCAGTTCGAGCCGAGTTCAAACCTGTGAGACATTTTCTCAAATATATATAGTGCATCTTTAATATTCTACATAATGCAAAACAATAACAACATGTCACAGGTATTTCATCAAACACTTAGCAAGCAGCATAAAATACAAGATATAAGGGTAGTTCTATAGTATAAAGTTATATATATATATATATATATATATATATATATATATATATATATGCTATACTGCGGAGAGTGTACACATCAGAAACAACACTTCATTGAGTCATTTCATCAAACACTTGGCTAGCAACATTAAAATACAAATAACCGAGTCACCGAGCTGATTATATCCAAGTCGATTCGAGTTGAAGGTTCGAGCCAAGTCGAGTCGAGCTCGGACAAACTCGAACTAGGCTTGAAATTTTTTCAATTTTTTCGAGCTCCAAAAACCAACTCGACGCGATCTGAATCCAATTTAAAGTCGACGAGCTTTTCCGAGTTGAGTTGAGCGAGTTGACCGAGCTAACTCAATGCGTGTACAGCTCTATATGCCATAGTGTCGATTGCCTATGACTGATCAGCCTACCCATTGAGTAAACACATGAAGAATTGAGGCTCCAAGCAGTGGATTGCATATGGACACTACGAGTAGTACTGATCCCGCTATTGGATGGTGCTCTGTGGGCCCCACCATGATGTATGGGTTTTATCCACGCTGTCCATCCATTTTGCCAACTCATTTAGGGGATGAGCCCAAAAGTAAGTCACATCCAAGTCTCAGCCGGACTACACTATATTAAAATCTTCTTAGGCCCCACAAAAGTTTATCCAGGTCTGTGTTACCTAATCAAGAAGTTGGATTGCAAGTAAACAATACAATGGGCCCTAGGAAGTTTTTAATGGTGGTCGTTCAATCACCACTATTTTCTATTGTGTGGTCCACCTGATATTTGGATTTATCTCATTCCTGCGCTCATGCCCTTAATTGAGCTGCAAAATATATGGATAACATGGATAAAACACATACATCATGGTAGAGCCCACAGAGCACTGTAAATCCATATTAGTGGGTGTTGTAAATAGATGTCTTAAATCTGTTAGTTAGCATGGTTCGATGACATCGAACCAGCCCAATCGATGTTATTGAGGTTTTTTTTTTTTTTTTTTTAACTGTTTTTGTCATTTTTCGATGACATCGAACCTAGTTTGATGTCATCGAACGTTTTATGCAGATTTTCTGCAGAAATACGGATTTTGCAATTTTTGTTTCGTATTCCATTTTGACTTCTTTCTAAAACTATATAAAGGGTTGCATACAGACTGGGAGGGTATTCTAAGAGTTTCTAAGTATTTCTAAAAGGGTTATAGGGTTTTAAGGGGTTGAGAAAAGGTAAGGTTTGAGGATTGCTCAAGCTGGGTAAGTCATCTATCTTTGTAATTTGTGCTTTTATAGTAGAATTTTCTGTAGTTTTATGCCATGGTTTTTTCCCGCAAGGGTTTTCCATGTTAAATATCTATGTTTCTTGTGTTTACTGGGTGAGAAACACCAAGTTTAATACTGAGAAGTACTCAAGTAAAAATAATTTTTAGTTATTGAAGTTTAAGATGATTAGCCTATTAACCAAGAAATGCGAGATTAAGTCTCCTGAGGAGTGGAAATCGACTATGAAAGACAAAGAATGGGAAACCCTTGATAATAATGCTTAATCCTCCATCCGTTTGTGTCTCACGAATGAGTTTCTTTACAATGTTATGAGGGAGAAAATTATGGCTAAATTATGAGCGAAGTTAGAGAATATCTATGTGAAAAATTTCTCTGAAAATTGCATACACTTGAAACTACAGTGCTATACCTTCAAGATGATAGATGGTGGAGATCTGGAAGCCCACATCAGCAACTTTAATAAATTGATGTGTAAATTGCTGGATATGGAGGAAGCGGTTAAAGCTGAGGAACAGGCATGTATATTGTTGAATTATCTTCCTGCATCTTATGAGTCATTCAAAGACATGATGTGCACCGCAAATAAAACCTTGAGTGTCGACACCGTTATCTCAGCCCTTCAAAGGAAGGCCATGAGAAAGCTAAACGGCGACATGGGGACATCTTTCGATGCACTGATTACGAGGGGTAGGAATTCTGAGTAAGGTATAGGATTTTCAAGGTCAAGATTTGAGTCCATGGGCAAGGGCAAATGAGAGTTAAAGTGTTGGAACTATGGGATGGAAAGACACATGAAGAAAGATTGTACAAATCCTAAATCTAAGAGAGAAGAATCTGAGGCTTCCTACAGGGAGGCCAACACTGCCACGTCAGATGGATTGAGTGGATATGATGTCTTGTCCGTGTCTACGATCAGACACCCATACGATGATCTTAGGGGTGAGTGGATTCTAGACACAAGGGCATCTTTTCATATGACTCCTCATCGGAGTTGGTTCGCCATCATCTACAGAGAATGCGATGGTGGACAGGTGTTTATGGGCAATGATATTGCCTGTAATGTTGTGGTTGTTGGTACGTTGCACATCAAGATGTTTGATGGGACAGAACGTACCTTAACTGATGTGAGACACATTCTTGACATGAAGAAGAATTTGATTTCTCTTGGTATACTTGAGGCAAAAGGATGTAAGTTCACTAAACTTGATGGTGCCCTTAAAGTATCTGAAGGGGCACGGGTAATTATGAAAGCACAACAACTCGGTAATCTTTATAGGTTGATAGGGAGCACTTCAATAGGTGGAGCTGCAATCGCTGTAGCGAATTTCGCCTCTGCACATGTGTGGCATGCTAGTCATGGCCATATGTATGGGCAGGGCATGAAGGCTGAGATGGGTGGACAAAGATACAGAGCAGGTGGAGCAACCACCTATGAGAAGAATCACATCACATAATCGCAAGTTACTAGCGACGTATATGAATGACTTTAATATCGCATATGCTCTCGTTAGAGACAAGGGGGATCTGTCTACTATTCAGATGGCTCTAGGTGAGCCTGATGCTGAGAAGTGGAAGGTGTCTATAAACAATGTGGTGAACTCATTGTACCAGATCAACACATCGGAGCTGGTGGAGCTTCCAATGGGCCGGAAAGCGGGTGGATGTAGGTGGATCTTCAAGATGATACAACATAAATACAGAGCAAGGCTGGTAGCAAAGGTTCATGCTCAGAGAGAAGGAATCGACTTCTCAGAGATATTCGTGATGATAGTATAGCAGGTGTCTATTAGATTTGTATTGGCGCTGGTTGCCCAATGTGATCTTGAGTTGGAATGGAAGAATATAGAGATAACACTTTTGCACGGAAAATTGAAAGTATTGTTATTCATGAAGTAATCAGAGTGATTCAAAGTTAAAGGGGCCGAGAAAAAGAGTTTGCAGGAGGTCGTGGTACGACCTGTCGCCTAGGCAGTGGTATAAAATTTGATTTCTTCATGGTAAGTCACGAATTTTATGTTGATGACATATAAATCACCAATCATGACATATATGAAATTAACGTACTATAGACTTGGTTAAGTGAGACATTCGAGAGGGAGGATCGGGGGGCTATAAAAATGGTTCTCGACATTGATATTCATAGAGACTAGAAGAGGAGTAGGCTTTGGTTATCTCAGGCAGAATACCTTGAGAAGGTATTGATCAAGTATGTGATGGATGAGGCAAAATCGATGAGCGTTCCCTACACGACTCTCTTCAAGTTTTCCTTAGAACATGTCCCAAAACAAATGAAGAAAAACAGGATATATCTCATGAGCCTTATTCGAATGCGGTTGACAATGTATGTCATAGTCTATATTAAACCGGTTATTTCATAAGCAATCAGTGTTATGAGCAAATACCCCGGCTAGCAACATTGGGATGCGGTGAGATGGTTACTTCGATACATGCGAGGTATGAAGGGCTACATCTTACTTTTGAGAAGAGATGAGCAAAGGAGGTAGGGCATGTGGATTCAGATCTAGTAGACATGCTCACCAAGGTTGTTCCTACAGAGGAGTTCAAGTTCTGTGCAACTTCTTTGGGCTTGGCGATGGTGTAAAAAGAGGACGGAGTGTGCACGAGAAGCGTTGATGAAGCTATGATGCGAGGCAGAGATAAGAGAAGAGGACGAGGAGCTACATGTCTAAAGATTGAAGACATGGTGGAGATTGTTGTAAATAAATGTATTAATTATCTTTCAGTCAGCATGGTTCGATGACATCGAACCAGCTTTGATGTCACCAAAGCCAATCGATGCCATCGAGTTTTTTCGTATTTTTTAGCACCGGCCGCTGGACTGTTTTCGCCATTTTTCGATGACATCGAGCCTAGTTCGATGTCATTGAAGGTTTTATGTAGATTATCTGTGAAAACGCAGATTTTGTGATTTTTGTTTCTTATTTCGCTTTGACTTCTTTCTAAAACTATATAAATGGTACTATACGGACTGGGAGGATATTCTAAGAGGTTCTAAGTATTTCTAAAAGGGTTTTAGGGTTTCAAGGGGTGGAGAAAAGGTGAGGTTTGAGGATTGCTCAAGCTAGGTAAGTCCTCTATCTTTGTAATCTGCGCTTTCATAGTGAAATTTTTTGTGACTTTGTACCGTGGTTTTTTCCCACAAGGGTTTTCCACGTTAAATAACTGTGTTTCTTGGTGCCCTTGGATTGCCATCCTATATCTAGATCCATGTGATTCCGCAACACAAATCCCAACAATGGGTGTGGCGCATCCGATGCACGTTAGAGAGAGGTGGTTGTTTACAAGATCTGCGAGAGTGGCAAAGGGAATTGAGAACCCTTGTTAATGGAAATATTTGACTCTTTAATAGAGTGTGAAGGTTAATAGTTTTAAATCATTTAGATCAAGAGAATAACATTAAATAGGTTGGTTGCCAAATTTTAGGTAAGTTAGATTTGATTAATATATAGGAATCTATTTGTTGAATTAGGATCATTGAATGTTTTCATTTAGCTATTCATTAAATGCTTACCAATCATCTATCCAAAAAATCAAATCAATATATACTTTTTATTTTAAAATTCAATTGAATTCAAGCCCATGATTTGCATCATTTGATTTAGGTTGATGATCTTCCACATGTGCAATTTTCTAGTTTCTTTGAGTTAACCATCTTACTCACAAAAAGTATCAAAGTTTTCTGCCAGCAAAGAGTAAAATAGGGAAAGTAGTTGACCGGGTGGTCGGTCATGTCTTTACAAATTCCCTAAATACCTTCTTTTTACTAAAGAAACTATCTCACATCCCATAAATAAGGAAAATTTTAACTCCTCGAAATTAATTACATAGGTAAAAGTGTGCATACCTACAAACCTTTGGTATTACTTGTTTACACTTGGCCTACCACAGTCCACGTTGTACAGTAAAAAATTGTCATTTATTGACATTTATATACAAATGACGGAACAAAATATATCTTACCAGCGTTAAAGAAGAGCCACAAACACTTAGCAATTAACGACAAACAACTTGACAAAAGCAAGTTAGCTCTTAATTGTACACGTATGTAACAAAAAATGAAAATATCATTCGAAAGTATGTGAATGACATACACACGACATGTGTAACCTTATCATGCACGAAAAGTTTCCAAAGACTTGCTGATGGCGGATTCCTAACGATTCATTTCACTCATGACACAATCGTCCAAAATCATAAATGAATCCATGAAAAGAAAATTTTCCCCAGGGCGATCAATATTTTCTTAGGGGCAGTTAAGGATTAGAGTAATTAATGAAAAATCCATTCAAAATTAGAAATAAATATAATCACAATGTCGTTATATAGTAAAGAGTCCACATCTTATAAGACATGACTAGTCAAGCCTAAATATTGCATAGTTATCCTCTCAATTGCATTAGTTTCCATGCATTCAACTGTTAAACTAACTTATTAATATATTTTTTGCACATGCAGAGTTATTCGGAAGACAAAGATGAAATCATACTTGAAGGGATGAATTAAAACTCAAAGATTAATCAAGTGAAGAATTGAATATTTGGAGGGAAATATTGAGGAATTAATATGCCAAATATCTAAGAAAACAAATCACAAAAGATGAAGAGAAGTTTGGAAAATCACACAGTTTAATTACAAACTTAACAAACTGTTCGGTCCCACCTAAGGTTGGTTCAGTCCCACCAAAAGTACACAAAATAGTCCAGAAAGAAACAATGTTTTTCAGACTTAATTCGGCCCGACAGTCGTAGCAACCAAAGTTAGCTTTGGTGCCATCAAAGGAGGGTTTAGTTTAACCCGAGGGAGACAGAGACTTCAAATAAATTTTAAAGAAATTTGGCTGCAACCGAAAGATCCAGTCAGTGTGACTAAAGGCTACAATTAGTGCGACCGAAGTGTAACAAAATGCAAAATTTTAAAGTCGGTTCAAAGTTTGTACAAAATTACTTTATTTAAGGAGGTGTTTTAAGCTATTCTATGTATGAATTATGGTATGGGAGAGACGAATGAGTGATGGAGCTTCTTCAGAATCGTCAATCCTCCTTAATCCTTCTATTTTATTTTTTTTAATTTTTTAATTTTTTTAAATATTAGTTATGTTTGGCTAATCTCTTAGCTAAGGCTAAGGGAAGAAACTAGTTAATGGATAATTGATATTTAATTCGTTCTCAATGAAAGTTTAGTTATTTATGTTGAATTACGATTAAATATGAATAAATTCTAATTAGATTAGAGAATGAATCAATATGTAAAGTTGATTGATCTATTGTTGCCTCCACGTATATTGGTGATGGGTTTTTTGACCCGTGCTCGATCGGTTGTGCGCCTCACACAACCGGTCGAGGGGTCGAGCCCTGACTCAACTCAAAGTCCAGCGACTTTGGGCTATTTTTTCTCTGGGGTGCTCGACTGGTCAAAGGTGGTACTCAACCGGTCGTGGGTGGTGCTCGACCGGTTGTGGCCTCGTCTCGACCGGTCATAGTTACGCAGATTTGTTCCGCAATTTTGCGGATTGTGGAAATCTGAGTCTTTTCGCAACTAAGATACGGAAAAGAGTTTCCTAAAACTATAAATAGGGGTTCCTAGGGTCTTTCTATAGAGATGAAAAAACATAAGAGGGTTATCAAAGGTGTGAGAGAAAGAGAGAGAGAGAGAGGAAGCTTGTAGAAGGGAGGTTATGCTCATGGAAGTTATTTACTGTGCAATGTATATCTCAGCGCCTCTACGTCCTCATAATCGGTGAGATCTCTCCGTTTTTTCCTTTGTTCTCTCATTGTTTATTCACTCCTGCGTGAGTGAAGAAGGTTGTAACGTTCTACTTCATAGTGGATTGTTGATCTGGACAAGGTCCCGTAGTTTTTACCTCTTTGAGGGTCTTCCATGTAAAAATCTCTTGTGTGGTGTGGTTTATGCTTTGATTTATTTCATTGCGTTATTATTCCATAATTCTTGTTTATTTCGGGAGGCTAGATCCTAAGGTTTTGTGCAAGGCCCCTAACAAAGTGGTATCAGAACCAGGTTCATTGAACGGGTAGGATCGGTTTTGAATTATGGAAGGTGACTCATCAAGGATGATCAGCCTCAATGGTTCTAACTGAACCATATGAAAGGCTAAGATGGAGGACTTGCTTTATTGCAAGGACATATATTTTTCAATTTTAGGCATATCAGCAAAATCCAAAGATATGTCTAATGATGATTGGAAGAAGATAGACTGAAAGGTGGTGTGGTTTATTAGACAATGGTTGGACAATTCCATATTCCACCATGTGTCTACGGAGACCTCAGCCGCTAGCCTATGGCTGAAATTGGAAGGGCTGTATGAGAGGAAGATAGCCGGTAATAAAATTTTTCTTATAAGGCGACTTGTGAATCTCAAGTTCAAGGATGGTGGTTCTGTGGCCGAGCACATGAATGAGGCCAGCAATATAGTGAACCAACTCTCTACTATGAAGATGGTCCTGGATGATGAATTGTAGGCTTTACTATTACTTAGTTCATTGGCTGACAGTTGGGAGACTTTGGTGGTGTCTCTAAGTAACTCCTCGCCAGACAGAAAGATTTTTATGGAACAGGTAACCGATTGTCTCTTTAATGAGGAGACAAGGAGAAAGTCTCAAGGGTCTGCTCAGCAAGAGGCCCTTGTGACACAGGAACGGGGGAGAGGAAAGAATAGGAAGGGCGGGAAAGCATAAGATAAATCAAGAGACAAGTCGAGTAACAGAAAAGATATTAATTGCTGTAATTGTGGCAAGAAGGGCCACTACAAGCATAAATGTTGTGGTAAGAAGAACGATAAGAAAAGAAAAGGAAAGAAGAAAGAAGATGAATCAGATTCCACTGCGGTCGCTTCAGATGGCGACGTTGTAGTTATTCTTTCAGTAGATCATGAAGTTTGTCTCATGGCTACGAGTTAGGACACCGACTGGGTGATTGACTCAAGAGCTTCTTTTCATGCAACTCCACACAGAGACTTCTTCATAAGCTACAAGTCTGGTGACTATGGGATCGTAAAGATGGAAAATTCTGGCGTATCGAAAATCGTGGGAGTCGGTGATATTTGTGTGAATACCGATGTGGGCTGCACATTGGTTCTCAGGGATGTGAGGCATATCCCAGACCTTCGCCTCAACTTGATGTCAACGGGAATGTTGGATGATGATGGTTATGAAAGCCGGTTTGCTGGTGGGCGCTGGAAGCTCATCAAGGGTTCATTGATCGCAGCCAGAGGAAAGAAGTTTTCCACCCTTTACAAGGCAAGTGTCAGTGTGTGTAAGAGTGGGTTGAACGCAGCGGAAGATTCAGCTATTGACATGTGACACAGGCGTCTAGGCCACATGAGTGGAAAATGGCTTTAGCTACTAGCGAGGAAGCGGCTCCTTCCAGACGTGACATGTATGCCTCTCAAAACCTGTCTTGATTGTTTATCAGGGAAACATCATAGAGTTTCATTTATTAAATCTGCTTCTCATGTTAATAAAGTGCATGCATTAGATTTGGTTTATTCTGATGTTTGTGGTCCTATGAGGACAAAAACCTTGGATGGGGCATTGTATTTTGTTACTTTCATAGATGATGCATATAAGAGGGTTTGTGTTTATGCTTTGAAATCTAAGGACGAGGTATTTGGTGTGTTTGAATTGTTTCATGCTATGGTTGATAGAGAGATATGTAGATCATTGAAGTGCATCTGTACTGATAATGGTGGTGAATACATTGGCGACTTTCATAAGTATTGTAAGTCCCTGGGTATACGGCATGAACAGACGGTTCCCAAGACCCCCCAGTATAATAGTGTAGCTAAGCGAATGAATCGCACCATTATTGAGAGAATCAGATGCATGTTATCCCATGCGAAATTGCCCAAGACGTTCTGGGGAGAGCAATGCACACGGCAGTGTATCTGATAAATAGGTTTCCATCAGCCCCGTTGAATGGAGAAGTACCTAAGAAGGTGTGGACTGGACAGGATCCATCGTACAATCTTCTCAGTGTGTTTGAATGCAGGGCATCCGTTCACGTACCAAAGGACGAAAGGTCCAAGCTTAATATGAAGATCAGGTAGTGTGTGTTCTTAGGGTACGGTGATGAAAAGTTCGGTTACAGATTGTGGGATCCAACCGAGAAGAAGCTCGTCAGGAGTAGAATGTGGTTTTCTTTGAAGATTAGTGTATAGAAGACATTGGTAAGCTAAAGAAGAACTAGCCTAGTTCAGGTGAGCTAGAGGACATGGATCCGATTATTCCTCCCATGGTGCCTGATAACGGGAGAATACAACTAGGTACAGAGGACGAGGGAGTTCCTTTAGAAGATGGACGAGGGGAGCAGCCCTCACTTAATCCACCTATTGAGCCATAAGTAAGGAGGTCATTTAGGGACAGACAACCATCCAAGAGGTACTCGCCGCATGAGTACATTATGCTGACTGATGGGGGAGAGCCAGAAGATTATTCTGAGGCCCTAACCGACAAGCATAAGGAGAAGTGGTTGAAAGAAAGAGGAGATGAAATCCTTGTATAAGAACCACACCTATGACATAGTAAAATTGCCCAATGGCAAGAAAGATTTGAGCAACAAGTGGGTGTTCAGAAAGAAGGTTGAGGAGAAGAATTCATAGATGAGGTTTAAGGTCAGACTTGTGGTGAAAGGGTTTGGTTAGAGGAAAGGCATAGACTTCGAAGAGATATTCTCACCAATGGTGAAGATGACATCCATATAGGTATTGCTTGGGTTAGCGGCTAGCATGGATCTAAAGATAGAGCAATTAGATGTTAAAACTGCCTTCCTCGATGGTAACCTGGAAGAAGAGATCTACATGCACCAACCAGAGGGGTTCGAAGTCAAGGGCAAAGAGCATATGGTGTGTAAGTTAAGGAAGAGCTTATATGGGCTGAAACAAGCTCCACGGTAATGGTACAAGAAGTTCGACTCGTTCATGTTACAGCATGGGTATGACAGAACAGAGTCGGACCACTGCGTGTTCACGTGAAAGTTCTCAGATGGTGATTTCTTAGTTCTGCTGTTATATATTAATGACATGCTCATCATGAGAAAAGACATCAAGAAGATCGACAGGCTGAAACAGGAGTTGGGCAAGTCTTTTGTGATGAAAGATTTGAGCCCGGCTAGACAGATCCTAAAAATGGAGATAACCCGTGATAGAAGCAGCAGGAAGCTTTAGCTATCACAAGAGCGATATATTAAAAAAGTCATACAACAGTTCAATATGAATGCAGCGAAGCTGGTCTGTACTCCATTAGATGGTCACTTCAGATTGAGCGACAAACAGTGTCCCAAGATGAAGGTAGAGGTGGAAGAGATGCAGAAGATACCCTATACGTCAGCTGTAGGAAGTTTGATGTATGCTAGAGTGTGTACACGCCCAGACATAACATAAGCAGTTGGTGTTGTCAGCCGGTATCTTGTCAATCCTAGTAAAGAACATTGGGCAGCAGTGAAGTGGATACTGTGGTATCTAAGAGGCTCATCTAGGTTGAGCCTATACTATGGTGACGAAAAACCTGTATTAAAGGGCTACACAGATGCAGATATGGCAGATGACATAGACTTTAGGAAGTTTACCTCGAGGTTCATGTTCACATTTGCAGGGGGAGCAGTTTCTTAGTAGAGCAAGCTACAGAAGGTCATAACATTGTCGACGACAGAGACCGAGTACATTGCAGTCACAGAGGCATGTAAAGAGATGCTTTGGATGAAGAGGTTCTTATAGGAACTTAGCTTGAAGTAGGAGGAGCATGTGGTCTATTGCAATAGTCAGAGTGCTATATACTTGAGCACGAATCCAAGTCAGCATTCCAAGTCAAAGCACATAGAGATTCGATATCATTGGATCAAGGATACTTTGGAACAAAAGGTGTTACAGCTTGAGAAGGTCCACACGGACGATAATGGGTCAGACATAATGACCAAGGCTTTGCTCAAGGGCAAGTTTGAAGTTTGTAGAAACTTGGCTGGCTTGAAGAAAGTGAATCCCTCCTGGGTCAAAAAGGGAGAGATTTGAAGGGTTTTTTGACCCGTGCTCGACCGGTTGTGAGCCTCACACGACCGGTCGAGGGCTGGTGCACGACCAGTCGTGGGGTCGAGCCCTGACTCGACTCAAAGTTGAGCGACTTTGGGTTATTTTTTCTCCAGGGTGCTCGACCAGTCGAAGGTGGTGCTCGACCGGTCGTGGTTATGCAGATTCGTTCCGCGATTTTACGGATTGCGAAAATCTGAGTCCTTTCGCAACTGTGATGCGGAAAGGAGTTTCCTAAAACTATAAATAGGGGTTCCTAGGGTCTTTCTATCGAGATGAAAAAATATAAGAGGGCTATCAAAGGTGTGAGAGAAAGAGAGAAAGAGAGAGAGAAAGCTTGTAGAAGGGAGGTTATGCTCGTGGAGGTTATCTACTGTGCAAGTTATATCTTAGCGCCTCTACGTCCTCGTAATTGGCGAGATCTCTCCGTTTTTCCCTTTGTTCTCTCATTATTTATCCACTCCTGCGTAAGTGAAGAATGTTGTAACATTCTACTTCATAGTGGATTGTTGATCTAGACGAAGTCCCGTGGTTTTTACCTCTTTGAGGGTTTTTCACGTAAAAATCTTTTGTATGGTGTGGTTTATGGTTTGATTTATTTCATTGCGTTATTATTCCATAATTTTGGTTTATTTTGGGAGGCTAGATCCTAAGGTTTTGTGCAAGGCCCCCAACAATTAGATGCTTTTAATTCCTTGTGATGTGATTACCTATATCTTCATGAGAAATTAGACCTATCATAATTCTAATTTATGTTGGATATTTATGATTAATATTATCATGTTATATTCTGATTAAAATAGATTGTAATATAGGTCTAGTTAAGTTATCAACTCGAGAAGACGAACTAAGTTCAAAGTCTATTGATTGAAGATTCCTGGATCCTTAGTCGTCTTAATTAATTGTTTGAAAATTATTTTACTTTGTTAGATTAATTTTATTGATAACATGTCTAACTTGAAAAAAAATAAATGATACCATTGAGTTGATCACTCGCTCACACTTGAGTTGATATTTTAAAACACCAAACATGTGATGTTATTTATGTAAGTACTACAGGAGCTAATGCCCTAGACAATGCCTGCTTGGACCCTCGTTAATGAGACACCACATTTTCAGTTTTTGGACAGGTAGCCATAGGCCAACTACCTTCCATTGTAGTTAATTGTTGGGCCCTTTATGCAACAATATTTTACACTACCATTTTTTACTTATTTTTGGATATGTATATTTGAGTCCTCAGCTGAGTGGACTACGTTGATTGGATGGATAGACTTGTTTCTGGACATTTATACATTATTTAGTTTATCTCTTACAATTGTTTGGATGCCAATATAACTATACAGAGTGATCACGCTTTCATAAAACAAAAGTTCACACTTGAAATATTGAGAATTAAGTGTGTGCACAACTCCTGAAATTCAGGGCGTGACAACCTAATTCTAGCATACATAGCTACTGCATAGCAGCTCCTACTACAATACCTTAGGAGTAGAGTAAATATCATCAACTTTAAGTTGTAACATCATGATCAATTAAGTTCTGATTTGGTTAATAATATCAATTCGATCACATCCTGCTAACCACTCACCTCAATTGTCTGTTCCAATAAATGTATCAGGTATTTATCTTTTCTTTTCGTTTATTAGTATAGTTGATTGTTACTCTATCAATTATAACGGTATATATATTTTAATTTTAATAAAATCACAATTGTTTAGTTTTATTTTATTTATTTATATATTCTTGTTCATTTGAGAATTATACAAATTTAAGGATGGGTAGGAAAAAAAAAAGGCCCTTAAGTCTATAGACTCACATCTATTATCCCAAGAGAAAAAGAACTTATTCGAAAGGACTAACTCTTACCATTTCACAAATTGTTAAAACGAAGATCAAATTGGTGGTTGAGAGGATAATTAGATATTGTCTAGTATCTAATATGTCCATCTTGAAGTACGAGATCACCAACTATTCAATTATACTTTTGACTAGAGTAGACTCTAGCACCCCGCACATCTCATTCACACGGGAAAAACCAATCCAGCTGCCCTGACCTTATTTGGATTGAATTGGTAGCAACACCCCTACCGAGTTTTGTTAGTGGAAACAGGTCATTCGGTTGGTGAGGCATGTTATAAGAGTATTTGGAGCAAATTTGGAACAATCCGCTCATCAGGTGGGCCACACATGTCAATTGAGTCATGCCATCGGTAGTCATTGATTTCCATGGCGCAGCTTGCTTCTGGATGAAAATGACGTTTAAACTCGCCGTACGTAATACTTACCATTCAACCATGTATGTGGAATTTTTTTTTTTTTGGTTCATATTTTAACCATATTAAATATGTAATGAGATGCCAGGATAGGCCAGTTATTACACCAGTTCAAAGAAATTGAGTAATACTCGCCGAAACTGGGACCCAACATCTTGGACAGGGAAACGGATTACTCAATGGGACCCACCAGTGATTAATGGTCAGTGCTCCGTGGGGCCCACCATGATGTATGTGTTTCATCCATTTTCACGTATCATTTCAGGGCTTGATCCCAAAAATGAGAGGGATATAAATCTGGGAGGGATATCCACCATTAAAATCCTCCTAAGACCCATATGTTGACTAGGTCGTACGGACTCAGATGAAGGGAAAAAGCAGAGATCAGCTTGATCCAAAACTTTTATGGTTCCCAAGAACCATAAAAGTTTTTAATGGTCGGCTTGCATTCAACACTGTTTCCTGTAATGTGGTCCAAATGAGGATGGGATATATCTCATTTTTTATATCATATCATTAAATGATCTAGAAAAATAGATTGACGGCATGGATGAAACATATACATCAAGTGGGACCCGAAGAGCACTGATCACCAGCCATTGGCCGGTGGCAGGGGAGTAGCCAATCCGTTTCCCTTGGATAGTATCATGATATGTATGCCACGTGTGAGATTTTTAACCGGATGCAGTTTGGCTGGTGACCCCAACACCAGCCAGCTAGCTGGTGTCAAAGCTATGTGGATCTACCAAGATATATGTATTTTATCTATGCTGTCTATCAATTTTGCTGGCTCGTTTTAGGTCATGGGCCATAAAAATCAGCAGGCCCAAAGCTCACGTGAACCACACAATAGGAAAAAGTGGGGATTGAATGCTTCCGTTGATGACTTTTTAGGAGTCATATAAGCTTTGGGTAAAGAGGATATTTATTTTTTTCCTTCATCCAGGCTTATATGGCGTTATTAACAGGTTGGATGGCAAATAAACATTGCAGTTAGCTCCCAAGAAGTTTTCAACAGTAAGAATTCAATCACTGCTGTTTCGTGTGATACTGTGGTCCACCTGATATTTAGATAAGCATCTTTTTGGGCTCATGCCCTAAAATGAACTGAAAAAATGGATGTAAATCATGGATTTAAAAAAAATAAAAAATCATAGTGGGACCCACAGAGCTTTAACATCAGCAGGCTGATATTGGGTCACCAGCCAAACCGCGAATTTTCACGCATTCGTTTGAACCGTCACTCTTGCTAGAGTACCGTTACTTATCGAGGAATACTCCTATTTGGGCGTCCTTTTAAAACTACAGCAATTAGTTACGGGAGAAAAACGTGTTTCTTTGTGACCGTTCAAATAAAAATTTTAAGGAATGGAAAATAATGAGCAATGATCGTACAACGGGCCTTTCCCTTCCAACGTGCACATGCACAAGGCATCCGAGCCACACAAAATGTGGGCCCACCAAGCAGATCAACCGGCACAAAAGTCAAGCCAATCCACTCATCCGATGGACCACACCCGTTTTCTTGGTAAGTACTCTGGCTATATGTTGACTTTGATGGCATGGTTTGCACGAGTAGTGAAATTAGCTTGATTTTCGCTGCGGGTGATTTTCAAGGTGGGCCCACCTTTTACTGGGCATGGATCCGGTACCATGTCACGTTTTGGTTGGCGGTCGGTACTAGAAAGCGGAGGCGGATTTCCTGCTAAAGCCTTTCGCTGTAAATTCCCCCGCACAAGGATGTTGCGTGAGGCATACTGCCATGTTTGTGAGAAATTCACCGAGCCCATTGGCTTTGACCGCTCATTTTAAGACGTGCATTAAAAAATGAGGTGTATTCCACACTCAAATGGGCCAGACGAGATGAAACCGGTGAAATTCAGTGAGCACCGTTGAAGCATTCTTATGGTTATAAAAGTTTTGTATCAGGCTATATTTTTTGCGTTTTCACTCTTTCCCATTGGGAATGACATTATAAACTGTTTAGATAGCATATAAACATTAAGATGGAGTCTAGGAAGGTTTCAACGCTAGGAATTTCTTTTCCCAATTTTCCCTCTCGTGTGACACACTTGGGCTTTCTTATCCACCTCATTTTTTGGTCCCATGTCCTAAAATGAGCTTAAAAAATGGATGGATAGAATGTATTTCTCAAATACATTTTAGTGAGCCTCACCCAATATCCTTGCGGAGGAACTTCTTGCGAAAGGCTTTCTCAAGGAATCCGTGTCCCTCGAAAGTAATAACAAATACATGAAATAATAATTTAATATTTTCTAACCATAATAGCTCATGTAAAGATGAGCACATGATTCACGGTGAGAAATGGTAATAAATAGGAATTTTGACCAAAGTAGCCCAGTCATAATTCCAAACGCTAAAAAATTCGAGACCTTTAAAAAAATGCCCTAATTGGCCGCCCGCACAATTGTCAAAAAAAAAAAAAAAAAGGATAAAATTTCCCTTGTTTGGAGCATATTGCTCTTATGGACGTGTTTTTTCTTCCTTTGTTATTTTTTTAGGACTCGTCCCCCACGCATTTTCCAACGTACAGTCACCGCCATCAACTTCTCTAACGTATGGGCACCACTAACAACTTCTACGACTCTACAAACGAGTATTGTTTTTATTCCGACAATTACATTTCTTAAAGATGGAAGCCACTGATATGTGTAAGACATTTTGAATGAATTTATTACTTCATTTTATTATAAAATAGCAACTAAAAAAAAAATAAAAAATTAAGATATGGATGGAAACTACTTTTGGTTATAGATAAAGAGGGATGGGTATGGTTGTTGTTGTTGTTAGGAGAAGTGATTGTTGGAAGGGATTTGATGTAGGGATAGATAGTTGTGGTTGTCATGTGGAAGACAATGAATGAGATAGAATTTTAATTTTATAATGTATTGCCTTGAAAGATAATGAGCTATATCATTTGTTAAGGGTTGAGGTTGTTGTGTTTTAAGGGCCTAGGTCATGGTTGTCATGTGTTAAGGGTTGAGGTAGTCATATGTTAAGGATCTAAGTTGTAATTGTCATGTGTTAAGGGTCGCGGTAGTCATGTGTTAATGGTCGAGATTGTCATGTACCAAGGGTCATGTATTAAGGGTCTGGGTCATGGTTGTCATGGATAAGGGTCGATGTTATCATTGTTAAGGGTTGTGGGGCCCACCGTGGGATATACGTTGAATCTACTCTGCCAATGGATTCATAATTTAATTTAACATCATGGGCCAAAGAATGAGTTACATCCATAAATTCTATAGCCCCGACAAGTTTTCAATGGTAGGTTTTCAATCTCGCTACTTTCTGTGGTGTAGTCCACTTGAGCCTTCGATATGCCTCATTTTTGGGCTCATGCCCTAAAATGATCTTTCAAGATGGATGGACGGCATGGATAAAATACATACATCACAATGGGCCCCACAAGACCATCCCTCTCTAGCTAGGCCCTATTGCCCAATCAATGTCACATCCCATCCCATCACGTTGATGTGGATTTCCAACAAAAGCCTTTTAAAGTTCCTGCCACCGGAGCTATGTTGGGCCACCTTAATATTTGTGGGAAATCCACTTCATCCATCCATTTTGGAAGATTATGTTAAGACATGAGACCAAAAATTAAATAGCTCTGAAACTTTAAGTGGGACACACGAGTGGAAATATTGGAAAGGAGTTGCTTACCATTCAAAACTTTCTAAGCTCCACTATGATGTTTATATGCAATCCAAACCATTTATAAAGTAGCCCAAATACCTATAAGGTCCTTACCATGGGGATGAATTGAAAGAATAAAAATATTAGTTTGGTCCAAAGCTTTTTCAGCCCCAGAACTGTTTCAACTGTGGGCATATGATCTCCACTATTTTCTGTTGTGTGGCACACTGAGTTTTAAATTTGCCTCATTTTTTGGGCTCATGTCATAAAATGATTTGGCAAAAACTGTGAATCGTATGGATTTCTGGCAAACACCATAGTAGGCCCCACAACATTTATCCCATCCAAATCCCTCCCACCGTACGGTGCTGGGCTTAATGCAAAAGTATTTGGGAGCAATTTTGTCCCAAAATTTTTGAAAAAGCTGATCCCCGAAAATCTTTTAAAGGTACTTATTTTTGAGCCTTTTGGCATCACCACGATGCTACTTTGGTCAAAATTCCTAATAAGTAACTGCAAGTGTACAACCTAACAGGTGAAGACAAGCCACGTGTCAAGTATCGAATCTACTCATCCAATGGTCCAATTATAAAGCTAGCAAACAGTAGTGTTGCATGGAATGGTCCAATTATAAAGCTAGCAAACAGTAGTGTTGCATGGAATGTTGATAATGGCAACTTGTAGTAATCATTTGTTAATTTTATATACGTGGCCCACCTAATATTCATATCATAGTTCTAAAACTCGGTGACTCAACTCGAAATAAGAATTGTCGAGTCAACTTGACTCAACCAGAAACCCAACATAACCGGCTAACCAAATAAAGATTTGTATTAGAAATTGTAAATTTTTATATTAATACTTTTTCAAGCATCTTTGATTAGAACTATTAAATTCCTAATTTCATATTAAATATAGAGTTGAGTTGAATCTTCAAGTAAACCGAAGTGGTTGAATATCGAGTCAAGTCAAGTTTTTGAGTTTTTAAACTATGATTTATATTAAGCTTCTTTCTTTGTTTCTTCATTCATTTTATTTTATTTACACTGCGTTTACACAATGAGTATCACAAGATAGCTAGCTTGGTGTCCATGATCTGTGCTTATGTTGTTTGGATGTAATCAATTTGTGTAGAATTAAGGAGAGTTTGATAGACTAACAGGCTGCTCCATCGATCGAGTGAACCTCAGATTAGATAGATTGGTCTCTAGACAATTTTACACAGGTTTGATCAATTGACCTTGGAGGTTCGAATGATTGATAAAATTTGAAAAATTCATGTAAACTCTCTGGACCCTTTTGAGCGCGTTCGATTGATCAAACATATGTGGGCTCGATTGATCAAGGGTTGCTCGATCGATGCTTAGATTGACGACATGCGTGGTTTTGCATAATTGAGTGATTTGTTTCCTATTGTAGGTGTAATACTAAATATATGGGTATAATACAAGATTAAGGTAGAGAGAACAATGAGAGCTAAATACATTCTACGGTTTGGAAGGGAGAAAACAAGAGGTTTCACATCTATAAGTGATTCCATCTCTTCTACTTTCATTTTCAGGGTGGATTTTCTTTTGCTTTATGCCGTGGTTTCTTCCCACAAAGGTTTTTCACTTAAAATCTGATGTAAAGCGGGTCGCAGGCAGTTACATGGCCAAGATGGATCAGAAAAGGCCCGGTCGATGACAGAAGTGATCCAGACCATCGAACCTTAAATCAGGCGTATCTTGCAATCCGGAATGAGTTATCTGACGTAAAATATATGATTTTGGGGGTAGAATGAGCTACTTTAGCCAACCAACCCTATTATGCTTGGTTGCCCAAGCCGGATTTGCGAAATACCGCCAGATCGACGATCGTTTTCCTATTTTAATTTCATTTTTACTATAAATAGTAAGTTTTAGTTTGATTATAACTCTTCATCCATTGGGCTTTAGGAGTTGCGTCCAACGTGAAAAGAGCTTAAAAAAATTAGGTGAACGGTTTGGTGAAGCCAAATAGGACACTTACTATTTTTGGCCGAAAACCTTGCGCACTAGTAGACATCACGACCGTCTATAAATAGTAAGTTTACTATTTATAGTAAGTCACGAATTCTAGGAGTTTTAGTTGTAGTTTGATTCTGATTTCTTTCCCATTGCTTGGTACCCCTATTTAAAAGGTTGTGAACCCGTTTTATTTCTTTCATTAATCAATTTCGATTTTATTAGAATTTATTTCTATTTTCTGCTTTCTTTCCTCATGGATTCGAGAAGTCTCTATGAGGAATCCAGAGAAGTTCCGTAGATTCAGAATAGTTATCCTCTTGAGGAAGACGGCGCTCGACCTCACGTCCTTCCCTGCGTCAAAATCATTTGTTCCTGTGTATGCTTTGTTTATATTTGTTTCTCGTTTTGTGATTTGAATTCGAGGTTTACTTTCGCAATCACGCAACAAGTGGTACCAGAGATATACATTGCAATTAGGGTTTGAACTAAAACATGACGATGAAGGAATCTAACATGAAGTACGAGACAGAGAAGTCCACTGGGAAAAATAACTTTAAACTATAGAAGGTGAAAACTTGTTCACTCCCCAAGTATAGGGTTGTGATGTAGTAATAAACTCGGTAAGACCGAGGTCGAATCCACAGGGACTAAAACTTGTACATTTCCTGAAACTAGGTAGAAATAAACTCGGTAAGACCGAGGTCGAATCCACAGGGACTAAAACTTGTACATTTCCTAAAACTAGGTAGAAATAGAACTAGCCCAAGATGTAATCAAAATCAAATGTAAATTTAAGGAATAATTGTGGAATAATTATCTGAAACTTAAGGAATTCAGAGAAGGGAAACTAGGGATTCAGAGGATCCACTTGTAGGGATCAGGGAGATCTTTTGCCTGCATCAGGAATCATGGAAATCAAACTGAACTTACTTGATCTGGTTTTCAAGAGATGAAAGGTATATGAATTAGAATGGATTCCATCATCTAACCATGCCCAGGAGACAAAGCAAATAACATGATTAAACTAATTACCAACCAATCAAAAGTACATGAAAGTTAGGAAGGGTATGATCATCCAACCATGCCCAGGAGACGATGGTGAACAACAGGGCTTCCTGACGTCATAAACATAAAAAGGGGAAAGAAATACTCAAAACCATCGCAGATCCATTGTAAATTCAGTCACAACAAACCCTTAAAGATAACTGAAAGTATTCCTTTTAATTTAAACAAAAATCAACATCAGTCCATCTAAACAATAGGCACAAGCTAAGTTTCCCCCATCAGACTACAAGCTTCACCTCTTAGCCCTAGCTAAGAGGTTCAGCCAGACATGGATGGGCTGGATCTCTTAAAAATAAACAAATTAAAATAAGAATAAGAAGAAAAAGAAAAAAGAAGAAAAAGAGAAAAAAACAAGGAAAGAAACCTCTAACCTCCCTGTCTGCTCCACGGCTACGTTCCAGCAGCCAAGTTCCACGTCCCCGCCTTCCTCTTTTCTTCACGTTTCCGTCCCTATGTTCAAGCCTGTACAATCCTCACAGCTGCCCTCCCTGTCTTCCTCCCCAGCTTTTCCTCTGCCTGTCACGTCCAGCAGCTCCCTCTCCCTTCCTTCACGTTTTTCTCGTCCTAAGCTCCCTCTCTTTTCTTCCTTATATTAGAGAGGCGTCGCTGGATGGGTCGGTTGCAAGGAACCGACTGAGTTGGAGTCGGACGCGGAGTGCGTCATCTCCTTCCGCAGCACGCAGTCAGCCAGCTTGGAAACTGCCTTGCGTCGGCTCATCTTTTCGGCCAACAAAACCAATCTTAAGACGTTCAGTCTTCTTGCCACGGTTCAGCACTTCCTTGGAGAGGTTTTGAACGGCTCAGATCGTCGGACCGATCCTCGCCAAATTCGCAAAACAGTCCGAAATTTTCAGTTTTTCCGGACGCAAAACAGGGAGCGTAGCTATTACGCTGTGACGATGGTGGGGTCCACTGTCTATTTCAAATGAGAGATCCAAGCCGTCCATTGAATTCCTCTCGAAATTTCAGTTGGGAAGGGACGGTTTTGGATCAGATTCGGCGTGACCCATAAAAGAAATCAGCTGCAATAGTTGTAGGGCAGTCCATTTGTGACCATTGAAACCAACACGTGTGCGTGCATGAGTGCATAAAGTCAACATAGGTTTGGCTAAATTGAGCCCCTCTGCATGATGGACGGCTCGGATTGAGCATTTGGACCATGATGATGGCCCACTGAGATCATCCGCAGTCTCTATTTCATACCAGAAACAGAGTTCTATTTTTTTTCGAAGAAGAGACGTCCCTGTTGCCATGCACGTCTTAGTGCAAAAAGTGTACTATGTACACTGTATGATGATTATGAGAAATCCACACCATCCATCTTGTTCCCCCTTTCATTTGAGCCGTGAGGGCCGAAGTTAAAGCGTATCTGGACAGCGGGTGGGCCCCAAATCAGGGTTTTATAGACTGATCTGTTAGTTCAGCCACTTTCACGAGGATTCAATGGCTGAAATTTGACGTGTACGGTTAGTTTTTGGTCCTCAGGCCATGTATGAAGTTTCGAACCAAGCGGATGGTGGAAACCTTGTGATCTTGCAATCTGGCTGACTTTCAGGCTACTTGAGCTTCAGTTTCTCAATTTTCTTGGACCCCTGGCATGTAATTTCTTCGATCTTTGTCCCCTGGAGTCCGTCCCTTGCCCTTGGTAATGCCTGAGCTTTAAATCCATGCTTTTAACATCTTTTCCAGCCCATGCTCGTAAACATACTCTGCATCACAAATGTGATTAAATCAGGTCATTAACCGGCATCATGCTTGTAAATCTAGGAAATAATTAGGGTCTAATATGCAGTATTTGACCCTTAACAAAGGTGAAGATGAGAGGTCTTCTATTTTAGCAATGATTGCAACAGGCACTCCTTGGTACAATGAAGCATCATGTGACTATGAGTGAGGAAGAGTGGGAAGAACAGGATGAGATGGCGAAAACCTCAATCCAATTAGGTTTGGCAGATGACGTCCTTTATAATGTCCTTAATCAGAAGACTGCCACGAGGCTTTGGACGAAATTAGAAAGCTTGTATATGATGAAATCCATATTTAATCGTATGTATCTGAAAATCTGAAAAGAAATTCTATAATTTGAAGATGGTAGAAGGGTATGATATTAATGAACACATCAGCCCATTCAATCAGTTACTTTGCAAGTTGATTAGTGTGGAGGTGAAAATCGATGAAGAAGATCAAGCCCTAATTCTATTAAATTATCTTTCAAAGTCGTATGAGAGTCAATGAATTCTCATCAAACATAATATTACGACTTATCGTGATTCTCCATGTGACCCAGTCATACAGTTTTTACCCATTCACACCATCACTATAGCCAACAAAGGTACACTTCTTCGTGCTTTGGTTTAGTTTATCTCTCTCAACTAATGATATATGAAAGTAAACACCACGACCAAATACTTATAGCCCTAAGTAATCAATATCATGATCACTCCACACTTCTTCTGAAATTATACAGTCTATCGACGTAGAAGGAGACCGATTCACTAAGTGACAAGCCGTATTGACGACTTCAGTACATATCTCATTACCTAATGCAGTATTACTCAACATACTTCGGGCTATCTCTAAGAGACTTTGATTCATTCATTTTGTCTTACCATTCTATCCTGGTGTATGCCTTATTATACCATGCTTGACTATCCCCTCATCTTTGTAAAACTGATTGAATTCTTTTGAAGTGAATTCACCACCATTATCTGTCGTCAACACTTTCAACTTCCGCTCTGTTTACTTTTCCATTATCGCATTCGCATCTTGAAGGTGGTGAAAATATTGGATTTATGAATCATAAAGTAAACCCAAACTTTTCTAGAGTGGTCATTTATGATTGAGACAAAAAACGATAACCCCCTTCAAAAATAATGAGCGACAACCCCCATACATCCAAATGCACATAATCAAGCACCCCTTTACTTTCATTTAGATAACTTAAAATATAATTGTTATTGTTTACCATATATACAATGCTCGTATATATTAAAATCAACATTTTTAAATGTGGGAATCAAATAACGATCAGAAAGTACCTTCATATTGCGCTTGCTCATGTGACCTAAGCATGCATGCCACAAACATAATGATGTGGACTCCTCTATAGACGTTTTAACACTACCTGATACGGTATTCCTGATCAGCTTGTAAAGGTTACCGTTCTGCTCTACCTTCATCACAATGAGTGTTCCCTTTTAAAAGTTTTGAGATATGATAAAACCTGGTGAATTTACACCTAAGTGCACCACGAGCACACAAAGATATCAGATTTTTTCTTAGATCAAGAATGTGTCTCACATCCGTTAGAATATGCTCCATCCAATCAAGCATCTTGATGCACAACAATCAGACACCAACAACTTTACAGGTAATATCATTGCCCATAAACACATGGACAGTATCCTACTTATTGTAATTGGTGAACCAACTCCAATGAGAGGTCATGTGGTATATGTCATAACTACCCGCTTACTGGATTTCACTGCATTGGTCTCCTTCAACGATTTAGTTGCTTTATCTCCCTTCTCGGCTTTAGGATTCTGACAATTCTTCTTTATACGCCACAATCTTCCACAATTCCAGCACTTCATCTTTCATTTACTATTAGACTTGAACCTAGATCATAAATTACCCATCTCCTGCTCAGAATTTCTTCCCCTAGCTATCAACTCATCGGTAGAGGAATCCCCACCACTGTCATTCTTCATCAGGTGCTTCAAATGAAAGACTGAGATAACATTTTCGATATTAATGGTCTCTCTACCATGGCACATGGTATTTATAAGAATGAACACAAGGAAACGAGAAAGTCAGCAAAAATTGACGTTGAAATGGAACATATATATATATATATATATATATATATATATGAGATACTGGTAGAAGTTGAACTATAGGAAGAGGTATAGGAAGAGGTATAGGAGCAGGTGAAGCAGCCACCTGTGAAGAGAAATCCACTGAGAAATCACAAGTTACCAACGAGATACAGATATAACTCGAATATTGCGTTCACTCTCATTATGAATTTAGGGCATCCGTTTACCTTTCAGGAAATATTAGATGACACAGATATTGAGAAATGGTTGGCAACGATGCAAGATGAGATGGACTCGTCGTACAAGAATGAGATGTCACTTTGTGCCGTGGTTTTTTCCCGCAAGGGTTTTCCATGTTAAATCTTGTGTTTGTGATTGCTTGATTGGTTGTTTCTAGTTTTGATTATTCTATCTTCATTGAACATACTTCCGCAAAGCGCAAGATTGACCTTGATATTAGATCCGAATTTCTAATATCTAAATTGATCAAAATTTGTTGTGGGCTCGAAATTACAATAGGAAAGAAATCACATCTCCATGAAAAAATAAGAGGCTCATGAATGAGAACCATTAATAAGTGATCACAAGTCCAACAATCGTCTTAAAGCTACACTTCTATGAGAACCATTAATAGGTGTCTTTAGACCATCGTAACAATGGTCCACTTGAATATCTTGTTAGGGCACTAGGCTGGGATGGGATGGGCCATTCATGGCTCAAGCTCGCCCATTGAGACAAGTTTAGGGCCCCAACACCTTGTCACCCCTACTAATACTATGGTTTTCTTTGTTTAGGAAACTACAATGGAAGGAAACATAATTTTACTTCTCTAATATTTTCTCAAAATAAATAAATAAATAATAAAAAGAAACCATTATAAATAAGACAATTAAAAAGAATGCTCCATGGTTCGACGCATTTATTTGTTGACATTTTTCATATTTTAATGGAAAATAAAACCAAACAACAAAATTAGTGCTAGACTTTATAGAGACTTTACCTCTCTATATTTTGGATTTTCCAATATTCTAAGGCCTTGTTTTGTTGCTACTAAAAAATAAATTCTTCACATTTTAGTCAATAATAATTGTGTATTAGAAAGCTTCGTACACAATTTCTATTAAGTAAAATGAGCATGCATAGCAAGAGCAGGTGTGGACGATTTTGCTCATCAGTTTCTCAAATGGTTCTATCCAATGGTTTTGAACCTTTAGAAGCAATTTCCAAAATAGAAAAGGGATATCTAGGGAATTTAAAATTGTGTGTGCTTAATTGAGAGCCATTTAAAAAAAAAAAAAAATTGTAATTTTTATTTTCCTTTCTCTCTCTACATGTAACTCAACCTCAAAATAATCTTAATATATAATCGATTCCTCTCTTCTTTTAACCATACTAAGTCGGGTTCTTCTCCTACCGGTATTGAATAGAACATATTTAACAAAATCTTATTCGATTTGGTAGTTTCCACCGCCTCTCTGGGATTAAGCCCTCAGATTTGACATATGACTTGAAAGATCGAAATAACCTTAATATATAATTAGAGTTAACGAAAATGAGATGATGAAGTCATATTTACGTGTCTACTATATGGAGCTTAAAATGATATCTCCTCCTTGATACTTTAACCCTCGAGAGGGTTACAAATGAAACCGGAATGTACTTACTAGTGAAACATTGAACAAAAAGAAGCACAGTCCTTGAGTCTATGGGACCCATTATGCTTAAAAAATATCTTGTGTTCTTTGGACTCAAAAATATAGGAAAAACATAAAGGAAGGTATATTACAGCCACTGTAGTGGTGACGGTTGATATTCATAAGTGAGGTCCAAAGTAGTCTAAGCTGTTGATGGGATGGACTCTTTAATAGGTGGACCATTATCTCTTATTGATCATTGAAAACCCTCCGCTGGGGCCATGTATGCAGACGGTTGAGAAAAGGAATGCAGATTCAACAGAAAGGGCGATGGATTAGAGTTTTAAGACCTCGTGAGCTTTTGAGTTTTTCGGATGATGGGCTATATATGGAGGGGACGATCGAATGGACGGTCTGGATCACGGTCCATGGCTGCACTTGTACAAACTGGGAAGTACGGAATACCATGCATAGCCAATCGTGGGAGGGTCTTATGGCCTCTCCAGTCAAAGATGGGCGTCTCCTTTTTTTTTGGGGCGGCTCCGGGCACCCCTGGGATCCATCGAGTTCGGAGTATCTCTGACTATGGGCCCACTATGATGTATTTTCCTTACGTCCTGTTCATCCATTTTTATAGATCCTTTTATGGCATGACCAAAAAATAAGCAGATTCAAATCTCAGGTGGACCAGACCACAGGAAATAGTGGTGATTGATCATTAAAAATTTTTTATGGACTACAAAAGTTTTGGATCGAGCTAATATTTGTATTATTTGTATGGTCCCTTTATCCAGGTCTCCTTGACATTACCAAGAGATTGGATGGTAAATAAAGCCTAAGAAATTTATAATGGTGGCCATTTAATCACCACTTTTTCATGTGGGGTCCACCTAAGATTTGGATCTGCTTAATTTGTGGCATCATTATATAAAATTAGCTGTAAAAACAAACGGACGGCGTGGATGTAAGGCAGTACATACATCATGTAGTGCCCACGACAAAAAATCCACCGAAGCCTCCCGTGTTTCTTGTCGGATTGGGAGAAAAAGATGCTGCTCGGCAGGCTCTCCTTTTCATCCCTAGATGGAAAGCCACTAAATTCACGCTTGGAAGCTGATTGCGTCGTGTGCCACGCACCACCGACGTGTTGAGGTTACCTAGCTGTGTGGGGACCATCATGATTTGTGTTATATCCACACCGTCTATTTATTTTGTCAGATCATTTTTTATACGCTAAAAAATAAAGTAGATCCTAAGCTCAAGTGAACCATGCCACATAAAATAGTGGGGACAGTGACGACACCCACCATTTAAACCTTTTTAGGGTCCACCATGATGTTTTCTTGCCATCCAACCTGTTCATAAGATCACACTGGATGAAGGCTAAAGCCAAATTTCAACTTGATCCAAAACTTCCGTAAAATTTCAATGGTAGGCACTTAATCCCCATTATGTTGTGGTCCACTTGAGCCTTGCATTTTCCTCATTTTCAGCCCATGCCCTAAAAAGATCCCACAAAATGGATGAAGAGTATGGATATTAAACATGCATGTCATGCCCTAAACTCGACGACCAGGCTTACTAAATTCCTGATTGCTAAACTTGGAGTAGAGAACTTCCGTAGTACTCCAATTTCGACTCCAATTTCTCCTATGCTAAGTTCCAATATTAAAATTTTATAAGAAGGATTTTAAAGTTTTTTTTTTCTTTTGTAAAAGAGTATCACGACAAATGTACCAAAACTAAAAACATCATCACCATCACATACTCTCTATATAAACTTTGAGTACAATGCTGAAAAAGAAAATACAAAAAATAATAATAATAATAAGAAGAAGAAGAAGAAGAAGAGAGGATCATACCCACACTCCAACCTTAACGGTGTAGATACACCCTATCATAACTTACAACTTAGACAAACATGCATAAGCTTCTCACAAAGTTTAATAGAATTTATGTGCGTGCACAATACATATGACAAGTATAACAATATCCATAGTAAACAAAAATGATGGAGGGCTATGTTGCCGACTTCATGAATGCTATCAACTATACCCAGTCTATGCAATACAGAGCATATAGGGCCAATTGTCATATGCTAAAGATACATTACATGACCTACAGGGCTAAGTGTCATATGCTAGAAATGCAATGCAAGTACGCAAATCCTCAACTAGTTCACATCATCAAAACGATTTCCTTTTGTAACATCACTTGGATATAATATACTATGTTACTGGCCCGCTACCTATTGCATGCATGACCAAGCGAGTAAAAGAGACATTCTTATCCACATTGTCAGTGGTACGCCAATTCCCACCTAGCTTACTATTAGTAGACCCATTTCATGAGCTGGTCAGAATAAACCTAGCATATAGCCCCATTCATCCAAGCAGATAATGTCACACCTCCTTCCAACTAATCCCGACACAATGGGAAATGCAAATTACTAGTATTTAACACTTAAACACTCATGTGATCTACTTGATCTAGACGTTTGAGCATTCTACGGCTATAAGGTTTAAGAAACTTTCACCTAAGGACACTTGCGACGCCCTATAACATCAATAGATTTTTGATGTCCATAATCTCATATGCCGGCCGATGGTCACAACATTGATGTCATTGTTCACTCCCCAAGTATAGGGTTGTGATGTAGTAATAAACTCGGTAAGACCGAGGTCGAATCCACAGGGACTGATACCTGTACGTTATCTGAAACCAAGTAGAACTAGAACTAGACTAAGATGTAATCTAAACCAAATAGAATTTAAGAAATAATTGTGGAATAATTATCTAAAACTTTAAGGAATTCAGAGGAAGGGAAACTAGGGATTTAGAGGATCCACTTGTAGAGATCAGGGAGATCTTATGCTTGCATCAGGAATCATGGAAATCAAACTGAATTTACTTGATCTGGGTTTCAAGAGATGAAGGGTTTATAAATTAGAATGGATTCCATCATCTAACCATGCCCAGGAGACAAAGCAAACAACAAGATTAAACTAATTACCAACCAATCAACAATGTATAAAGATCAGGAAGGGTACTATCATCCAACCATGCCCAGGAGACGATGGTGAACAACAGGGCATCCTGACGTCATAAACATCAAAAGAGAAAAAGAGATATTCAAAGCCATTGCAAACCCATTGTAATTTCAGTCACAACAGACCATTAAAGACTGAGAAAATATTCTTTTAATAATCAACTTAAAACCAAGTTCAGTTCAGAAATTCAAATTAAACGCATGAAATAGTGTCTCCCATCTCGCTACAGGCTTCACCTCTTAGCCCTAGCTAAGAGGATTAGCTACACATGAATGGGTTGATTAAAACAACAAAATAAAAATAAAAAGGAAAAGAAAAGAACAAGAGAGAAAAAACTCGCTTCACGTTTCTTCCTTTCTTCCTTCAATCCTCCAAAACGAGCAAGCCTTCAAAACCGAGCCCTGTCCAGCCTCTGCTCACGCTGCCAGCAGCTTGAATCTCTCTTCCTGACGTGCAGCAGCAACCCACGGTCTCTCTCCTTGACGTGCAGCATCAACCCAGCCGCTGCACTCTTTCAACCAAGCTCCCTCTCTCTCGTTCCCTCACGCTGATCCAAAAAACTGCCTTTCCATGCTTTCTCTTCTCTGTTTTATAGAAGACCCTCCTGAACACTTCGGTCGAAGTTTCCCTTCCGCACCAGAAGGGCTTTCGCACTTTGTTTCCGCAACAGATTCTCGTATGCGCAGTAAAAACGCAAAACGACTTGCGTTTGGAGTGTCTTTGCGGCGTGATATCGACCTACATGACAATTCTGAAATCTTGGCTAGGGTATTGGATTCCCTGTGGACACATTGGACGGTCCGGATCACATATTCGACCACGATCGTGATCGCACAACGGCCCAACAGCGGCCGGTTTTCTCGGACGCAGGCCTGCGAATTTCTTGCGCTGTGAAGTGCAGTGGGCCCATGATCGGTGTCAGAAGCGAAATCTACGCGGTCCATTAATCTCCCCTCGAAAAACCGGTTGGGAATGGTCAGTTTTGGGCTGATTTCGGTGTGGCCCACCGAATTTTCTCCCTACCGTCCGTCCTGCGTTTGGACTGTTAAAATCTGATCCACGTTTTTTTCAAGAAAAACCCCACCTAGGTCTTGGTGATATGCGCCTTAGAATTCTTATGGACGGTCCAGATTGGACCGCCGAATCAAGATGGTGGCCCACTGCACCCACCCACGAGCTCTGTTTGTGCGCTGGAAGGCATTCGAATTGGAGAGGGAGAGGGGGAGCTCGGTCAGCGCCCGTTTTTGACCGTGGTATGGTCAGGTGTGCCGTAGGTGAGACTACTATGTGTGCACGCCCGCTGCATAAAGTACATCCCTTGATGTTTCTACAAAATCCCCACCGACCATCTGCTTACCCATCTCATTTTAAGCGTTGACCCCAAACTTGAAGCAGATCCAAACATCAGGTGGGCCTTAAATTGTTGATGTGTGGGCTGATATGTCCGTTGGGCCACTTTTACAATGATCTGAGGGCTAAAATTTGATATGTACGGTTAATTCATGGCCCTTAGGCCATGCATGCAGTTTTGAGCCAATCAGATGGCGGGAACTATGTGATCTTGCATTCTTCACCAATTTCGGGCCTCTTTAACGTGAATGACTTGATTTTCTCGGATCCCTGGCATGTAAATTCTTCAGTCTTGGTTCTCTGGAGTGTGTCCCTTGCCTTTAGTGTCATCAGAGCGTTAAATCCATGCTTTGAGCTCCCTTTTCAGTCCATGCTCGTGAATACACCCTGCATCACAAACACGATTAAATCGGGCCGTCAAACAGTACTATGTTTGTAAATCCTGGCAACAACTAGGGTCTGATATGCAATATTCGACCCTCAACACAACCCCCAACCAGCATCTTGCTAGTCCCGAGCTAGGTATGCGAAAAATAAATTGAGAATTACAGGATAATTTCTACAAACTCAAGAGATTTATGAAAAACAATTTAGATACTCGAATTCTAAGATTCATGAATGTTGGCATTACTTTTTCCTGAAATTAAGCTCACGGTAAACTTCATAATCAAGTTCAAAATATTAGTCTATCAATTAGAATAATTCTAAATATTGAATTCCATGGATGTATAGTCTAATCTCGACTTGTCAACATTAAGATTCACCTCGATATTTAAGGATATCATTGGTAACAAATAAGAGAAATCACGATAACCCAACTTGGCTTACACATTATCTTTTTATTCTTTTAATTTTTGATTTTTTTCATTAGAAGTAACGCCAAGAAGAGGGATCAGATCCTCACCTATAGGGAGCAAACCTAAGGTAAAGACTGTACACCCAACTTTTTCATATATCATTCATGGGGAATCGAATTCTCACCTATAGGGAGCAAACCTATGGTAAAGACTGTTCGCCCAATCCATTCGATTTCTCAAGTTGGTTCCTTTCATGTTTAGTGATTACCAAGTTAATCCTTTAATATCGAACTAAAACCTTAATATGCAAGCAAGATGTGTCCTGCGAATTCATGACTCAACCAATGTTTACAAATTCTAATAATGGATTAACAATTCAAACTTAGCTGTGAAATTTAATAGATAACTGAATCCAAGAGTCATGAAGTACCAACATCACGCATCTTGAAATTCTAAGTGCCCTAGATGGCCTGTCAAAATCACTTCGACTTCATTAGAAATCTTGAAAAATTAAAAATTTTCACAACTTTTGCTCAAGACCAAGAAAACACTGATTAGGAAACCTAATCTCCCACCCCCAACCAAAAATCTACATTATCCTCAATGTAAATAGAAATAGACATGCAATGCACATAAGACAACAGAAAAATAGGAATGATGGAAAGATAGTACCTGGATGAAAGAATCAAGAGGCTTTCCAAAGATATCTACGTAAGAGCGGGTCAGCACAAGAGAGAAACCAACAAAAATAAAATAATAAAAATGAAATCCTACCTATACCACTTTCGTAGGTGCTCTCGATTGCATTTAGCGTATGCAATAAGCCTTTAAACCCCTAGGTTGCCCCTAGTGGACGAGTTGTAGTCTCGTGAGGGTTTGTAGTAATGTTACCCACAAACATTGAACTAACTAATGATATAAACGAAATGAAATGAAGAGCTGGGCTGCCTCCCAGGAGCGTTAAGTTTACTGTCTTCAGCCAGACAAATAAAGCAACTACCCTAGTCCTAAGAAAACAGGAAACCTACCTATACCTCCATCAGACTAGGAGATCAATCCTGGTAAACAGGATCAGTCAGAGGCATGGACATGTCCTCTGAATCAAATTTCTCGACAAATGGTTTCAATCGATGTCCATTGACTTTAAACTTCTTGCCATTGTCGGGATCTCTTATCTCAACGGCCCCATATGGAAAAACAGTGACAACAATGTAAGGGCCGGTCCAACGAGATCGAAGCTTACCCGGAAAGAGATGTAATCGAGCATTGTACAAAAGGACCTTCTGACCAGGCGTGAATAATTTTCGCAAAATGTGTTGGTCATGAAATACTTTCATCTTGTCCTTATAAATTCTCGAATTGTCGTACGCATCATTCCGGCTTCCTCAAGTTCATTCAACTGAAGTTTGCATAGCGAGCCAGCGTTGTCCAGATTGAAATTAAGATTTTTGATCGCCCAATACGCTTTATGTTCCAGCTCCACAGGCAAGTGGCAAGCTTTCCCATAGACAAGTCTAAAGGGAGACATTCCAATAGGGGTTTTAAAAGCAGTACGGTATGCCCATAAGGCATTGGTCAATCGGATTGACCAATCCTTATGGTCAGGGTTAACCGTTTTCTCCAAAATGTGTTTAATTTTTCTATTAGAAATCTCAGCTTGTCCACTTGTCTGTGGATGGTATGGGGTGCTCACCTTATGAGAGATACCGTATTTCTTCATTAAGCTCTCAAATGGTTTATTACAAAAGTGTGAGCCCCCATCACTAATGATGGCTCGAGGCGTTCCTAATCGAGAAAGGATGTTTTCTTTTAGAAATTTAATGACCGTGCGATGGTCATTCTTTCGACACGGAATCGCTTCGACCCATTTAGTGACATAATCCACAGCGAGCAAAATATACAAATTCCCAAACGATTGGGGAAATGGTCCCATGAAATCGATGCCTCAGCAATCAAATGCTTCAATGATAAGGATGGGATTCAAAGGCATCATATTTCGACGGGACAATGCTCCCAATTTCTGACAACGCTCACAAGCTTTGCAAAACTCATGAATGTCCCTAAACATAGTGGGCCAATAAAGCACACTGCCGAATCTTGGCCGTGGTCTTTTTAGCGAGAAAAGTGACCACCACAGCCTGAGAGTGACAGAGATGACGCTCTGATGCTCATCATCTGGTACACATCTCCTTAAGATTTGGTGGGCAATATTTAAATAAATAAGGATCATCTCGGAAAAGTTGCGCACCTCGGTGAAGAATTTCTTCTTATCTTGCGCAGTCCACTGTGTCGGTATGGCACCTGTAGCAAGATAGTTAGCAATATCAGCGAACCAAGGTGAATGGGAGACTCTGAACAGTTGTTCATCAGGGAACATATCATTAATATGGGTCGCCTCAAGGGAATCAGAGGTATTAAGGCGAGAAAGGTGATCGACCACTACGTTCTCTACTCCCTTTTTATCTTTAATTTTCAAATCAAATTCTTAGAGTAGAAGGATCCATCGTATCAAACGGGGCTTAGAATCATTCTTAGAAAGAAGATACTTAAGTGTCGCATGATCTGTGTAGATAATGATCTTGGATCCGATCAAGTAGGACCTAAATTTGTCCAAGGCGAACACTACAGTTAAGAGTTCCTTTTTCGTAGTCGAGTAGTTCACCTGGGCAGAATTTAAAGTTCTACTTGCGTAATGAATGACGTAGGGCTGCTTATCTTTTCTCTGGCCTAGGACCACTCCAAGAGCATAATCAGAAGCGTCGCACATAAGCTCAAAAGGAAGGCTCCAGTCGGGTGGCTGCATGATAGGTGCAGTAGTTAACGTGCCCTTAAGCTTGATGAAAGCTTCCTAGCACTGCTCAGTCCACTCGTACGGAGCATCCTTTTGAAGAAGATTACATAAAGGACGAGAGAGAAGACTAAAGTCCTTTATGAATCGCCTGTAAAATCCTGCGTGTCCTAAGAAGGATCGCACGTCTCTGATCTTCTTAGGTGGCGGTAGGTTAGAGATAAGATCGATTTTTGCCTTATCTACCTCGATTCCTTTGGACAAGATGATATGCCCAAGGACAATTCCCTTCTGAACCATGAAATGACACTTCTCCCAATTAAGTACCAAGTTCTTTTCTTCACATCTTTTCAGTACACATTTAAGACTTTCCAAGCACTTGCTGAAAGATGGACCGTAAACAGAGAAATCGTCCATGAAGACCTCTAGATATTGCCCCACCATATCAGAAAAGATACTAAGCATACATCGCTGAAAGGTGGCAAGGGCATTACATAGTCCGAATGGCATCCTTCGGTAGGCAAAGGTGCCGTAGGGACATGTAAATGTGGTCTTTTTCTGGTCTTCAGGGGCTATTTCTATCTGGTTGTAGCCCGAATACCCGTCAAGAAAACTGTAATAGGAATGACCAGCTAACCTTTCCAGGATCTGATCAATGAATGGTAAAGGAAAGTGGTCTTTCCTCGTGACGGTATTCAACTTCCTGTAGTCAATGCACATTCTCCAACCAGTAGTGACTCTAGTTGGCACGAGTTCATTATTGGCATTGGCTACGATGGTGATTCCGGACTTCTTAGGGACCACTTGAGTTGGACTCACCTATTGACTATCGGATATAGGGTATATAATACCCACGTCCAATAGTTTAAGAACCTCGGCTTTAACCACTTCCTTCATGTTTGGATTTAGTCTACGTTGTGGTTGCCGAGCAGTTTTTGCATTATCCTCAAGATATATGTGGTGAGTACAAATCGAGGGATCGATTCCCTTGAGGTCCGCTATCGTCCATCCCAGGGCTCCTTTATGCTCAATGAGAGTAGATATGAGCATACTCTCCTGTTCTTTCTCCAGGTGGGCAGAGATCACCACCGGGTATGTCTCATCTTGACCTAAATAGGCATATTTCAAATCAGAGGGCAAAGGTTTTAGGTCAAGCTTCGGCGGCTTGAGGTTAGACGGTAGAGGCACTACATCGGTTTGTGGCAATTCTTCAAATTGTGGCCTCCACCGGTTAACTTCAAGTACCGGTGTAGTATCAAGCAAGGCACACGTCTCCCTAATCATGTCATCATCAAAATCATGGGAGTGGGCCAGGCACGTCTCTAGATGGTTGGAGGATAAGGTAAGAGGTGTCGTATCTTCCACGAAAGAGTCAATCATGTTAATGTCGTGGAAATCGTCATCATCCTCTGCGTTGCTGCCGTTATTGAAAAAAATGTTTGACTCCAATGTCAAATTTCCAAAAGACATAGTCATGATACCATTCCTGCAATTGATAATTGCATTTGACGTGACAAGGAATGGGCGACCAAGAATGACGGGAATCTGAGTGCTCATGTTATTGATGGGTTCGGTGTCCAGGATGATAAAATCTACAGGGTAGTAAAATCTATCGACCTGGACCAACACATCCTCAATTATCCCTCTTGGTACACGAACAAAGCGATCAGCAAGTTGTAATGTGGTTAGGGTGGGTTTTAATTCGCCCAAACCTAACTGTTTGTATACCGAGTAGGGAATCGGATTTACGCTCGCTCCTAAGTCAAGAAGTGCGTGATCAATTCGATGGTTCCCGATTACACATGATATGGTTGGGCTACCGGGATCCTTGAATTTCTGCGGCACGTCTTGCTTTAGGATGGCACTCACTTTCTCAGTCAAGAAGATTTTCTTTTGAATAATTTTCCGTCTTTTGGTCGTGCATAAGTCTTTCAGAAATTTGGCATATGAAGGAATCTATTTCACGACATCAAGTAGAGGAATGTTGACTTTCACTTGTTTCAATACCTCTAGGATATCCTGAGAGTTAGAGAGAGGTTTTGGTGAGACCAACCGTTGGGGGAACGGAGCAATTGGCTTCTCTAGAAGTTCCGGTTCTACTTTTTGTGGGGCATCACTGGATTCATCATTGTTGTCCTCTTCTGGTTCTTGAGGCTTTTCGGGCCTAACCGGAAGAGTTTTATCAATGATCTTCCCACTCCTAAGAGTGGTGATGGATTTAGCATGCCCCATCTGATTTGAAGAGCTGAGATCATTACTCTCGTACTGCGGTTTAGGATTGGGGAGAGGTTGTGCAGGAAGCATCCCCTTTTCTATAACCGTCATACGAGAATCTATCTTTTGCATAAAATCTGTAATTCCCCGCATTGCCTGAGCCAGTTCTTGTATGGGATTTTGAACCGGTTCCTCTTGAGGTTTCACTTGATTTGAATTTTGATTGAAGAAACCTGGAGGAGTAGCCGTCTGTCCATTCCTCCAACTAAAGTTTGGATGATTTTTCCAGCCAGGGTTGTATGTATTGGAGTTAGGTCCTGTAAAAGGTCTTTGATAATTATTTACGGCATTGGCTTGTTCATTCAACACTCCTCGAAAGGCAGGTATTGTAGGACAGTTTTCAGTTGTGTGAATTTGCAATCACAGATGTCGCAAACAATTTCATTGACCTTATCCTTCTTTCCTTCCATGGCCTCAACTTTCCTTATGAGCGTAGTCACTTTACACTTGAGATCATCCTCTTCTTTCAAGAGATATAATCCACCTTTCTCCTTTAATTGAGTCGGCCTAGACGTGGTGTTCGACTTTGGGTAATAGTCCCAAGATTATGTTTTTTCAGCCAAACTGTCGAGGTAGTCCCATACCTCGTCGATATCTTTATTAATGAACTCTCCATTACACATTGTCTCGACCATTTGACGCATGAAAGATGTCAGTCCATCGTAGAAAAAATTTGTAATGCGCCACGTTTCAAATCCGTGTTGTGGGCATGAACTGACCAAATCTTTGAACCTTTCCCAACATTGGAAGAATGTTTCATCTTCCTTTTGGGCAAAGTTCATGATTGCTTTTCTGAGGGTAATCGTTTTATGATGTGGGAAGAATTTTTTTATGAATTCCCTCTGCATGTCGTTCCATGTGCCAATGGATCTAGGACGCAGTGAATGTAACCACGTCTTAGCTTTCTCTTTTAAGGAAAAAGGAAAGAGTTTCAGCCTAATTGTATCCTCAGATACATTAGGAAAACATAATGTAGCTATAATCTCATCGAACTCTTTCAAATGTAAATATGGACTCTCTGATTCAAGTCCATGGAATTTGGGAAGGAGTTGGATAACTCCCGGCTTGATGTCCATTTGTCCTGTGTTTTCAGGAAAAATCATGCATGAGGGCATACTCACTCCCGCTGGTTGTAGATAATCTCGTAAAGTACGAGGCGGGGGTGCCTGTTGCACCTCATTCTTATCTTGGGTATCCTCCACCCTGGGTGGAAGTAGAGGAGGTTGGTCTTCAGCCATAACTTCAATTAACTCAGGGAATTTTGAGCGGTGTCTAGTCCTGCGATGGATAGTCAACCCCTCAACTAATCTTCCTTCAGTCAAGAGACGTCGAGTGTTGTCACGGGCCCACTTGGGCATGAAAACACTCGCAGCCCTCAATTAAAAACCTAATCCTAAGAAAGGAAAAGAAAATCTAGAAAGAAAGAGAGAGTTGGAAAGAAATTACCAAATTGGAGTCTTGAGTTAAAACCTACAAAATAAAATAAAATAAGTTAGATTTTTTTAAAAAGAGAAGAACAATCCTTTAAAAGAAAGGTAGCAGTAAACTGATTTCTAAAAGAAAGTGAAAACTTCTAAAATAAATTAGAAAGTCCTAAACTAGAAAGTAAATTACTAAAAGAGAACTGAAAAATAGAAAGTAGAGAAGGAGTGTACCGAATTAAAGATTTCTATCTTAAAGGCCTACAAAATAGGAAGGTTAGTTTCTAAACAAAAATTCTAAAAATAAATTACGAAACAAATTAGATTCTAAGAGAGTTTAAAATTAGAAAGTTACTAGAGAACAAAAATAGAAGTTAAATCTCTAAAAAGGGAAAGAAATAACCTAATTTCTAAAAATAAACTATTTCCTACAAATAGAGAAATACTAGAGTTAAAAAATTTCTAAGATTTAAACCTTAATTCTAAAAACAGAAAAAGTAGAGAATTTAGGAAGGAATTACCAATTTAAGAGCTTATGTCAGGATCCTACAAAACAGGAAAACAGGTTAAGTTCTAAAAATAGAATAAAAATAAAAATAAAAGAAAAACTTTTATCCTAAAGTAAGTAAAATCTTAATCCTAACCTAATTCTAAAACCAATTAATTTCAGAGAATCGTAACCGTCAGTCCCCGGCAACGGCGCCAAAAACTTGTTCACTCCCCAAGTATAGGGTTGTGATGTAGTAATAAACTCGGTAAGACCGAGGTCGAATCCACAGGGACTGATACCTGTACGTTATCTGAAACCAAGTAGAACTAGAACTAGACTAAGATGTAATCTAAACCAAATAGAATTTAAGAAATAATTATGGAATAATTATCTAAAACTTTAAGGAATTCAGAGGAAGGGAAACTAGGGATTTAGAGGATCCACTTGTAGAGATCAGGGAGATCTTATGCTTGCATCAGGAATCATGGAAATCAAACTGAATTTACTTGATCTGGGTTTCAAGAGATGAAGGGTTTATAAATTAGAATGGATTCCATCATCTAACCATGCCCAGGAGACAAAGCAAACAACAAGATTAAACTAATTACCAACCAATCAACAATGTATAAAGATCAGGAAGGGTACTATCATCCAACCATGCCCAGGAGACGATGGTGAACAACAGGGCCTCCTGACGTCATAAACATCAAAAGAGAAAAAGAGAAATTCAAAGCCATTGCAAACCCATTGTAATTTCAGTCACAACAGACCATTAAAGACTGAGAAAATATTCTTTTAATAATCAACTTAAAACCAAGTTCAATTCAGAAATTCAAATTAAACGCATGAAATAGTGTCTCCCATCTCGCTACAGGCTTCACCTCTTAGCCCTAGCTAAGAGGATTAGCTACACATGAATGGGTTGATTAAAACAACAAAATAAAAATAAAAAGGAAAAGAAAAGAACAAGAGAGAAAAAACCCGCTTCACGTTTCTTCCTTTCTTCCTTCAATCCTCCAAAACGAGCAAGCCTTCAAAACCGAGCCCTGTCCAGCCTCTGCTCACGCTGCCAGCAGCTTGAATCTCTCTTCCTGACGTGCAGCAGCAACCCACGGTCTCTCTCCTTGACGTGCAGCATCAACCCAGCCGCTGCACTCTTTCAACCGAGCTCCCTCTCTCTCGTTCCCTCATGCTGATCCAAAAAAACTGCCTTTCCATGCTTTCTCTTCTCTATTTTATAGAAGACCCTCCTGAACACTTCGGTTGAAGTTTCCCTTCCGCACCAGGAGGGCTTTCGCACTTTGTTTCCGCAACAAATTCTCGTATGTGCAGTAAAAACGTAAAACGACTTGCGTTTGGAGTGTCTTTGCGGCGTGATATCGACCTACCTGACAATTCTGAAATCTTGGCTAGGGTATTGGATTCCCTGTGGACACATTGGACGGTCCGGATCACATATTTGACCATGAGCGTGATCGCACAACAGCCCAACAGCGGCCGGTTTTCTAGGACGCAGGCCTGCGAATTTCTTACGCTGTGAAGTGCAGTGGGCCCATGATCGGTGTCAGAAGAGAAATCTACGCGGTCCATTAATCTCCCCTCGAAAAACCGGTTGGGAATGGTCAGTTTTGGGCAGATTTCGGTGTGGCCCACCGAATTTTCTCCCTACCGTCCGTCCTGCGTTTGGACTGTTAAAATCTGATCCACGTTTTTTTCAAGAAAAACCCCACCTAGGTCTTGGTGATATGCGCCTTAGAATTCTTATGGATGGTCCAGATTGGACCGCCGAATCAAGATGGTGGCCCACTGCACCCACCCACGAGCTCTGTTTGTGCGCTGGAAGGCATTCGAATTGGAGAGGGAGAGGGGAAGCTCGGTCAGCGCCCGTTTTTTACCGTGGTATGGTCAGGTGTGCCGTAGGTGAGACTGCTATGTGTGCACGCCCGCTGCATAAAGTACATCCCTTGATGTTTCTACAAAATCCCCACCGACCATCTGCTTACCCATCTCATTTTAAGCGTTGACCCCAAACTTGAAGCAGATCCAAACATCAGGTGGGCCTTAAATTGTTGATGTGTGGGCTGATATGTCCGTTGGGCCACTTTTACAATCATCTGAGGGCTGAAATTTGATATGTACGGTTAATTCATGGCCCTTAGGCCATGCATGCAGTTTTGAGCCAATCAGATGGCGGGAACTATGTGATCTTGCATTCTTCACCAATTTCGGGCCTCTTTAATGTGAATGACTTGATTTTCTCGGATCCCTGGCATGTAAATTCTTCAGTCTTGGTTCTCTGGAGTGTGTCCCTTGCCTTTAGTGTCATCAGAGCGTTAAATCCATGCTTTAAGCTCCCTTTTCAGTCCATGCTCGTGAATACACCCTGCATCACAAACACGATTAAATCGGGCCGTCAAACAGTACTATGTTTGTAAATCGTGGCAACAACTGGAGTCTGATATGCAATATTCGACCCTCAACAGTCATCAGGGTGTATATGTGATTGTGACATATATAATGTGTGATGCATGAGTCACATCCGAGCTGTCCACTAGTCATGTGAATCGTGCAACATGTGGATGACCCTATTTATACAAGTCCCCTAAGTGTCTAACCAAAATCATGATATGAGTACCAACCATGGTCTATTGGCAAACAAGGGCGTCAATAGCTAGACAATATCCCAAATTCGGTTGTATTCAATCATGAACAACAAGCCGTCATTCATGTCATGTACATATGATGCGAATGAGATATGACAACATATAATCTCATATATATATATATATATATATATATATATATATATATATATATATATATATATATATATATATATATATATATATATGAGATATGTAATACCGCATTAAGCATAAAAATAGCATGGATCCTTACTCTTGCTTCGGAGTATCCATACGCGGTAAAATCCCACTAAGGCCTGAGTATGTGGGGACATTAAGGAAGTGTCATAGTCATCATAGCTGCAGGTATCACACCCACACGCACAAGACTACCTAAATGGATGGGCAGCGTGGCTAAGACAAATACACCAAGTGAGGACCCCACCACAGCAGTCCCCACAGCTAATTTGGATGGAAAATAAGCAATATATAGTGAGCCTTAAGAAGTTTTCAATTATAGGCATCAAATCACCATTATTTTCACTGGTGGGGGCCGCCCAAAACCAGGCCCTACACACTCAATGGGTAGCGTGGACATCATAAATAACCCTAAAAGTGGGCCCCACAGAATGTTGGACAACATGAAATCCACTAAAGATTTCGATATGCTTCATTTTTGGATGACCGACAAGGGCCTGTGGACGTGAACAAAACTGATTGACCCTCAGGGCAGCGTATATACATCTTGCCAGAGTCTATGGTGGTCCCTTTGGCCTCCAAATGTGGTGAAAAACAAACATTACATTGAGCCCAGCGTCCCCATGCAACCACTTGAAATCTCGAACTACCTTGTTTTCAATTGGACGACTAAGGCTTAATGCCATTCCGGTGGTCGCCACCGGTATACATTACTTACATCATGGTGAGACTATACAGTGGGTCCCACAGTCCTTGGTTGGGCTGAGAAATAAATATTACAGTGGTCCTAAGGAAGGTTTCAACGGTAGGTGTCATTCCCCAATATTTCCTCTAGTGCGGCCCATCTGAGAGTCGGATTTGTCTCATTTTTGGGCCCATGGCCTAAAATGAACTGCTAAATGGGATGGACGGCTGGATAGAACATACGCATTAAGGTGGGTCCTACAGACTGGTCCAAATCCGAGCGATTCTCATTCATCACCACAGTGTAGTTATAAGTAACTCAATCTAAAAGTTTAAAAAAAATTGAGATACTTATTGGGTCTCTGTCTTGGTCTAATGATCCATACAGTTTATATGGTGGAACTCGCCAAAGAGAGGATACACAAGAAAAAGAACTTGATTACTATATTTCACTCTTTAATCATTTAAATCTTTTTCTAACAGCCTGATTAGAATTAGGGCTTAATAAATTAGTGCTAGGCTGGGGTTAAATCTATCCTACCACATTCCCTCCCCTACCCTACAAGTGCCGACTAGTCCAGCTTTAGACCGTCATCTGTTCAATGAAGATTGATTGATTGATGGAATAATTTTCACACATTGCCTGTGGAATTGAAAGGATTGGGCGTAGAATTATAATAGTGTGTTCGAAGAAAGTTTCAAAGGTCAATGCCTTAGTCTTAGGGCTCCTTTGATTTTTGTGTATAAGGGAAATACCTTTGAAAAATGTTATTATTTCCTTTTCACCATGTTTGAAATTTTAAATGTATTTTCGTCTCAAAAATTGATCCAACAAATCTGACTTACATTTATGGACTCCATTGTGATGTGCATGACATATACACATCGTCCATTTATTTTATCAGAAGAATTTAAGGCCTAAGTTCAAAATTCAGACAAATGCAAAGCTCAAGTGACTCATACCACAAGAAATAATGGCCTTACAGGTCCGTTATTGAAAGTTATTTTGTTTATTAGGCCCACGTTAATGTTTATTTGTCATCTAATCTGTTCATAAAGTTATAAAAACATTAATATAGGGTAAACACAAATGTCAGCTTCATCCAAAATATATGAGGGCCACATAAATTTTTATACGGAAAACATTCAATTTTCACTATTTCTTGTGGTGTGGTCCACTAGAGCTTTGGATTTACCTCATTTTTGGGTTCACTGCCTAAAACGAGGCTGACATATGACGCAGGGGAGGACGTGAGGTCGAGCACCGTCTTCCTCAAGAGGATAACTATTCCGAATCCACGGAACTTCTCTGGACTCCTCACAGAGACTTCTCGAATCCACGAGGAAAGAAAGCAGAAAATATAAATAAATTCTAATAAATTCGAAATTGATTGATGAATAATTGATGATTCCATAATGTGTGTCCTTACACCATTAATATAGAAAAAAATAAACTAAAATTCGTAATTACTAAAAATAGCAAAATTCTAACTTTAATAAAAATCCTAATTCTAATAAAACTCTTCTAAGGCCTAATTTCTAAAAATAAAAATTGCAAATAAACTTTCTCTAGAAGAGTCCTAGTATAACTAAAATTTATTTCTAAAAGGAAAGAAAATCTAAAACTCTAAAAAATATTAAAAAATCAAAATTACTAAAAATAGTAATTTTTCTTAAAATTTCGTTTTTGAGTTGAAAGTGCACGTTTTCTGACAAAACGGATAGATGCAACCCACTCTGTGAATTGGTTCACTTTAGATAGCCTATTTCAATAAAGATTGATAGGTTGTGCACCCAGCAGCAGCGATACTCGATCAAAAGTTATGATCAATTCACGGTCGATCTCCTTTAGGCTCAACCATGCTAGGACCGTGCCTGGGACAGGTTCTACATCAAACCCCTCCACTTGAAAAAAACTCGTCCTCGAGTTACGCAAGAGACTTGGCACATGAGTCTGAGATAACTTCTGACGCCGATGTTCATTAGACTTTTTTTTGTACTTGGCATTAAGCTTTTGAGCCGATACGATACATATACTCATGATTTCCTTGACTTGACTAATATCGATTAATTCCTTCACATCTGTCTTCAAGATTTCATATTTTTTCTGATAATGTGGGCAATTAGGCGGACTTGCCCCTGCGATGGGATCAACGTAATTTTGCATATCTCGTATGGGAGGTAATTTATTAGGGAGTTCATCGAGCACAACCCCCTTGAACTCCTGCGATACTGGTTCCAAATCCTTTAGGATATTCACAGGCTCCACATATTTTTTCTCTTCAACTACTGCATATATGTCTCCCGTTTCCTCAGATTGTTTAACAAAGGCCTGCTCAGTCATGAGAGATTGTCCCTCCACTTTACAAGTCTTGAGTTGGCTCACCGTTCCCATAGGGGTCACATGTTTTCCACTGATGAATCCTGTGGTTTGTTGCAACTCCGTTTTGACTTGGTCACCTCTCGCCGACAAATAATAGGATTTCTCTGCATAACCCTTTAATGATTGGTTATCTTGCCAATAATTTTGATTTTGTTGGAATAATACCTGATCGTAATTGGTAGGGAAGAATCGCATGCACAATAACTTCTTCATCCGCGACCACATGCGGATTGGCGCCTTCATCTGTCTCATTCGCTCGAGTTGAAGTTGTTCCCACCAATCTGAAGCTCTGCCCGTCAATTTGTAAGCCACGAGTTTAACTTTCTTTTCTTCCATTATGTTCATGTAGTCGAAGAAACGTTCGACTTTAAGCAACCAATCGAGGAAGTCCTTGAAGTGGAGTTAACCATTAAAACTAGGAAGATCGACTTTCATCTTGAATTCTTGGTCCATCCGATCCATCTGATCAATGGCTCGTCTAGGATGCTGTAAAATCATGTCGCTAGATCCCACTTTATCAGGAGTGATCCTGTGGTTCACTGATAGCGTCGCCCTACGATCAATATGATTACGAATTCTAGCAATTGTTGATGGTGGATTACCACCATGAACACGGAGTTGCCCTAGGGCCTCCACCAAACGATCCGCCATGCGATCGATGGAAGCCTGCAGCCCTTGCATAGCTTGCCGATTCTCTCGCCGTGCTGCTTCGAAAGCTGCCGCCGTTAAAGGTAAATTCCCTGAAGCATCGCCCATGGGATTGTTGCCCGACCCGTCGTTAGAAGCCATCAATCCGAGGAGAAACCTCGCTTTGATACCAAACTGACGCAGGGGAGGACGTGAGGTCGAGCACCGTCTTCCTCAAGAGGATAACTATTCCGAATCCACGGAACTTCTCTGGACTCCTCACAGAGACTTCTCGAATCCACGAGGAAAGAAAGCAGAAAATAGAAATAAATTCTAATAAATTTGAAATTGATTGATGAATAATTGATGATTCCATAATGTGTGTCCTTACACCATTAATATAGAAAAAAATAAACTAAAATTCGTAATTACCAAAAATAGCAAAATTCTAACTTTAATAAAAATCCTAATTCTAATAAAACTCTTCTAAGGCCTAATTTCTAAAAATAAAAATTGCAAATAAACTTTCTCTAGAAGAGTCCTAGTATAACTAAAATTTATTTCTAAAAGGAAAGAAAATCTAAAACTCTAAAAAATATTAAAAAATCGGAATTATTAAAAATAGTAAATTTTTTTCTGAAAATTCGTTTTTGAGCTGAAAGCGCACGTTTTCTGACGAAACGGACAGATGCGACCCACTTTGTGGGTCAGTTCACCTCGAATGGCCCATTTCAGTAAAGATTGATAGGTTGTGCGCCCCGTAACGATACCCGGATCAAAAGTTATAGTCAATTCACGGTCCATCTTCTTTTGGCTCAACCATGCTAGGAACGTGTCTGTGACAGGTTCTACATCAACATACAGAATGAACGGTGTTAATACATACATAACGTACATCACAGTGGACCCTGGATTCATTTAGCAGCCATCCTTGGTTTTGTCGCCAAAAAGTTAAGCCGTCAGTGTCAGCACAAAAAATGATGCGGTAATTATTTGGTAATTAATTATTACTTACTTACAGGTAATTATTTAAAAATCTAATAGGCCCCAAGATTCTGTGCTATGCCCCACCTGAGTTTCACGTGTAGCCGAGTCTTGTGCTAGTATCTAAACATGAGCCAGCAAATTTGAATTGAAGGGATGTCAATGCAGACAATGCGACAAGGCTGTAGAATTATTTTTTTTTGCATTCAAAAATCTACCCTTCCAGGCCACACCATTGGGAAAATTGGGAAAAGAAATGCCTACCACTTCAGTGTATATATGCAATCCAGGCCATTTTTAAAATCATTTCCATTGGAATGAAGTTAAAAAGTTAAAAATCTATCTTGATTGGAAAAAATTTGTGGGCATGAGAATATTTCAATGGTGTCGATTGAATCTTTACCATTTCCTTTCATGTGGCCCACTTAGTTTTGGATCCACCTTATTTTAGTCGTATGTCTTCAAATTGGCTCACAAAATGGATGGACAGGATAGATTTCTCACCGAAATCACGCTGAACGCCGCGCATGAGGGAAACTCGCCGAGGAAGGTTTTGACAGAAAACATGCGTGTAAAATATACTTTACTTTTACATTGACTTATCATCCAATTAAAATTTGACACGTAATGTGTACCAACGTCAATACACAGGATAGTATTAAATCCGCGTCCGTCCACGTCTCTAAAACGTCATAGATAGGCCCCCACCTCCCGATATTTTGCATGGCGTAAGAAAGTTGTTGACTGACGTCATGCATTAGCGTCACGGATATTTCAGTAAATGACGCCAGAAAACGCGGGCACGCGTTGTTAGTCGGGACACGGATTGCCTGCCCCACCTGCCTCCGTAGATGGACGCGGATTACAAGCTGATAGGATGAGTAGCGAGACTTGAAGTGACGTCACCTGGTTATGTGAATCGCACGATGACGTATGTTCTGCATCAACACTGCCCACTCATCCTGAGAGATTATTTTAAGACATCAACCAAATAATAAATCAGATCCAATTCTCAAGTGGACCCCACCACAGAAAACAGTGGAGGAAAGAATTATGCTCACAATTAAAAACTCCAAGGGCCCATTTGGCCGAGTGGATTGGAAGGGATTGACGGGTATTAGAGTTGATGGCATGGATTTTTAGGTAACGATGGTGTTGTGTATTGTCTCAGGGCGTGTTTGGCCGGACCAATCCCATGGGATTAGGAGGGATAAAATGGATTTAAAGGTAATGATGGTGGTGTCAGTGTTTGTCCCTTGATCCCATGGATTTCGAATAGCCCATGGGATATAGCAGCCTATTTTTGGGATGGGTTTGCATCTACACTGCTTCTTGTATTGTGCTCTACTCACTGTTTTATATTTACCTTAAAATAGGTTCATGGCTAAATGTAGGCCGATGAAAATGATGGATGGAGTAGATATCTCATTGATATTTTGATGGGCTCCACATAACGGTGAAAATTCACATCATAGGATTGGTAGAATCCATGTTGGCTAAGGGCGGTGTTTAAGAGGGCGAGGTAGATGAAATCCCATCCCACCATCCCAAACGGCGGATGGGATGGGATGGCGTAGGATAACCCTCTTAATCCCATCTAATACCGTATCCAACGCCTGGCCAAACATGCCCTTAAGATCCATGGGATTGCTATATCCTGGAATTGCTACATCGAGTCTGTTTGGCACACCTGGCCAACCCCGGGATTTAACCTTCCCATCCCTTCCAATCCCTCGAACTAAACACATCCTAGGAAAATTTGAGCAGATTAGGGTGGATTGGATGGGATTTAAGGGCTTGTTTGGCTGGGCAGATCCCATGGTATTAGGCGGGATGGGATCAATTTTAAGGTAATGATAGTGGTGTCAGTGGATTTTCTAGAATCGCATGGGATGGGCCAATCCCGGGACCGCATGGGAGAGATTGTTTGAGACGTCCATGGGATTGCAGTGATCCCTCAAAAATTTATTTTTCCTCTTGTTTGGCCAGGCAGATATCATCACAGGATGGTACTCCTTCCACTTTAGAAACGGTACGGGGCGTTGGGCAGGGCCACGTATTGGCTACTCCCGCTGACACTAGACAATCAAAAGAAGCTAGACTTAGAGATAAAATTCCTCAGAATAGATTGCAAATCCTCCTAGATGCTTAGACACAGACATGGGATTCGCAGGAGTCGCATAAGCGGCTTCTTCGTCGGAGTCAACGAATAATCTTCACAGTGAGATCAAAACAGACGAATCTTAGCCAGAAATCCAAGAAGATCACCAGAAAAGGCAAAAATAGTCGGCGTTCGTTTTTGAAATTTCGTTTCTTCGCGGGAACAGATCAAACGGTGGCCTTCCAAGAATCGGAAAGAGAAACGAAAATTTTCAAAGATCTTAAGAAGAAAAGAATGAGAATGATGCCGGAATTCCGATAGCAAATGAGATTTGTATAGATTCTTGAGAAATCTTGTGAACCTCATCATGTTCAATGCCGAAGTGTGAAAACGGGAAGCGATACGTCGACCGTCCTCTACAGAAATATATCAGATATCGGCGAATACCGCATCAATGCGTTGGTATTTGCAGAGACATATCGAACATCAGCAGAAATCGCATCAATGGAGACGATTCCGTTGAGAGAGAGAGAGAGAGAGAGAGAGAGAGAGAGAGAGAGGTCAGCAACGGAGGAGAGGAGAAACTGTGGGATCAACTCAAGAAGGCAGGCGGGATGGCAGCGAATCCCATCGACAGATCTTACATCCCTCGCCACAGTGAGTTGCATCCCGTGGGACAGCAGAGTTTCGCGAGTTATAGCCCTGCCCAAACATACCCATGGGATGGACGGGTGGGATATCGCAATCCCATCCCTCCTAATTCCACGGGATCTGCCCGGCCAAACAAGCCCTAAAGGTAATGATGATGTTGTCAGTGGATTTTCTTAAGATCCATGGGATTGGGATCAGATCACCCAGTCTATTTGGCACGCCTAGCTAATCCCGGGATTTAACTTCTAATCCCTTCCAATACCATCCAATCCCTTCCAATTCGCCCGGCCAAACGGGCCCTAAGGGCCTATTTGGCCAAGTGAATTGGAAGGAATTGAATGGTATTAGGGTGGATGACATGGATTTCTAGGTAATGATGGTGTTGTCAGTGGATTGTCTTGAGATCCATGGGATTGCTATATCCAGTCTGTTTGGCATGCCTGGCCAATCCTGGGATTAAACCTTCCCATCCCTTCCTATCCCTCGAACCAAATACGTCCCAGCTGGCAAATTTGAATGGATTAGGGTTGATTGGATGGGATTTAAAGGTAATGATGGTGTTGTCAATGGATTGTCTTAAGATCCATGGGATTGGGATCAGATCACCGACTCTGTTTGGCGTGCCCGGCCAATCCCAGGATTTAACTTCCAATCCCTTCCAATACCATCCAGTCCCTTCCAATCCGACCGGTGAAATGGGCCCTAAAGGGTCACAAAAGTTTCCAATCAAGTTGATATTTGTGTTTTCTTTCCCCCCCCCCCCCCCCCCTCCCTTTTTTTTTTGCATCTGTGTTAACTTACAAACAGGTTGGATATGAGATAAACCTCATAGTGGAATTTGATGGGTCCACTCCAGCTTTGGATGTCTTGTTCTTTTAATTATGCCGTGAAATGATCTCTCCAAATGGGTGGAAAGTGTGTATGTAATACATGTTGGGGATTTGTGCTACGAAATCACGCAGATTTAGATCTAAGATAGTAATCCAATAGCACTAAGCAAACATAAGAGAACACAAAGATTTAACGTGAAAAATTCTTGTAGGAAAAAACCACGACACAAAGTGACAGAATTCCACTATGAAAGTATAAATTATAAAGAGAAAGGACTTACCCGATTCAAACAACCTCGAATTTCATCCTTACTATACCCTTTAAAAACCCTAAAACCTTTTTAGGAACCCTTACAAAACCTTTAAAATGCCTTACAATGCCCTAAAATAGCTTTATGGACTCCTATTTATAGTTTAAGAAACTCCACTTACGCACTCCTTTGAAACCGCCTCAAATTTATGTAGTCCGCACAAAATCTGAAGAATCTGCGGAACCCTCGACTGGTTGAAGGACTCCTTCGACCGGTCAAGCCTTACCCTTGACTGGTCGAGCGGCTCAAACCTCAAAAATAAAGCACATTAGATTTCGAGTCGAGCGGGCCTCGACCGATCAAACAACCCCCTCGACCGGTCGAGCAGCACGGTGAATACAAGATTTAAGATATCTTTTTACAACAATACATACATGATAATATATACACAATGGTGAGCCCACATAACTTAGTGACGTCACTTTCAGTACCCAACCTGGCTGGGCAGCTAATATGTTTCCTTTGAAAATATGGACCCAAGCTTGTGACCGCTGTGATGCATTTATTTTAGTCATACCGTTCATCCGTTTTTAAAGCCCCTTCTAGTATATAATCCTAAAAACGGAGGAGATCAAAAGCCCAGTTGGAGGACACCACAGGAAACGGTTAAGATGATAAGCCCCACCGTAATGTTTATTTGCAATTCAAGCAGTACATAGTGACACGAATATGGATGAAGTGAAAACACAAATATCCGCTTGATCCAAAACTTACGTGAACTCAATGAGCTTTTAACGGTCGACGGTCAATCCCACTGTTTCCTTTGATGTGGTCCACTTCTTCTTTGGATCGAATTGTTTTTGGGATTGTCCATAAAATGATCTGGTAAAAAGATGGACGGTGTGGATAAAGCACGTGCATCATGTTGGGCCCGCAGAGGTCGGACCTTGTCGTGATCCAGAATATTCTGGATGCAACAGACGATTCGCGTCCACTTATTTAAAAGGTTGAGAATGCCCTCTGAATCACGTGAAATTCCCGACAAGGACCGGTTGGCATTGAGTACGCGCATACTTTTCTGACGTAAGATTTGCAACATGTGGGGGCAGTGATTAGATGATCCAAACCATTGATATGATGATACAACCGTACATGATGGATGGCTGGAACTCGTACAAGTTTTGAGATCATAAGCCCTCCGATCACTAAGCTATTATACTTTAAATGTGGTCCGTTGCTGTATTTTCTCGTTAACCATCTATTTCCTCGTCCAACGATTTAAGGGTTAGGATGGATGCATTGTTGAAGATTTGCGAGGAGTACTTCATCCAAGAGGACCCATGATTGCTAATCTCTACCTTGTGTAACCGTTGATCCTGGTCCAAAAGTATCTTAGATGGTAAACTGTTAACCTTTGATCAGTTTGTAGTCAACAGATGGACGGTTAAGAAGAAAAACACATCAACGGCCCACAATCAACTGAAAAAATGTCCAAAGTTGGGTGGTTAGATCCTACACCATGTGGTAGTACTGCGTATGGGAAAAAGACGGACGCGGATTGCGTAATGAGTAACTCGGTTAGCTACAGTGTACTATGTAAACTCTGTGGGGCACACCGTGATGTACGTGTCTTATCCACACCGTCCATATTTTTTAAAAACTCAGTTTTATATCATGAACCTAAAATTGAGAAATTTTCGAAGTGGACCACACCACAGGAAAAAGTGAGATTTGAAAGCCTACCGTTAAAAGCTCCTTTGGACCACAGAAGTAAACAGTTTATATGGCAAATAAAGATCCTGTGGGCCCTGGGAAGAAGGTTTCAATGAAGTCATCCATGTCTGGTTTACTCAGCACGCAATGATCTGGATTTCTAAACCGTGGGCCACACCTATCATACGTTAAAACCGCGTGTACTGTGAAAAGACGCGCGCATCGTGTATTTCGTTTAAATTGCACGAGAATTCCGTTGGTAGGATACCACGTCTGTCGCAAGTGCTGAGTAATCTGATGATCCGAACCGTCCATGTTCCATCTTATGAAATTTGATCTAAACGGATGCTTGTTTTCGTCATTATCCATAGATGAATTTAGAACCATAAAAAGGAATATTTTCAATAGCTCGCATTCAAATTTAAAAAATAAAAATAAAAAAATTCAAAGGGTAAGATCATCTACGAACCGTAATTAGGGGGAAAAAAAGTATTTAGTGTAGGAAATCGGATTGCCTACTGAGTTACTAAATACGCTCTTATCGATGGGCCCACCAATAATGCATGTGGTTTATCCACGCTGTCCATTCACTTTTCCGTATCATTTTATGGGTTTAAACCAAAATTGATGCATATAAAAACCACAAGTGGACCATACCACTGGAAAAGGTGGAAGTATTGATTTCAACCGTTGAAAACTTTCTAAGGCCCCAGTGATGTTTATTTGTCATCCAACCTGTTCATGATACCAGAGAGACATGGATGAAGGGAAAACACAAATATCAGCTTGATGTAAAACTTCCGTTGTCCCCAAGAATATTTCAACGGCAGATGTTCAATTCACACTGTTTCAGGTGGTGTGGTCCATTTGAGGTTTGGATATATTCCATTTTTGGACAAAGCCCTAAAATTATGTAGATAGCAATACGCTTCCTTAGCGTGGTAGAGAGCAAGAGGGCCCCACTAGGTGTTGACACGCTGGATACTGAGTCGTGACAGAGCCTAGACGATCTCGGATACCATTTTGGCTCTTGTATCCTTCTCTATATCAACAAAGACGGGATGAAGGACTGGGTAACCACAGGCCGTCAATGTAGTGGGCCACCATGTAAAAGGGCCACAGCCCAAAAAATCATAACGGTTATTCCATCATATTAGTTGAATTAGTGGTCTCCAAATGGACACTTGGAAGATCTTTAGCATAGAAGGAAAACAGCAGTCTCACTTTACGCCACCGACTCTAATCACGTCCCATCTGATCTATGGTCCATTAACGTGGTGGTCCACCAGGACTAGCCGGGAGAGAGGGAGAGAGAGAGAGAGAGAGAGAGAGGGGAGAACATGCTAGCTTAATTAGTAATTTTTCTGTTTTCCACTATAAATTGGAGACTTCTGGTTCCCAGGTTACCTATATTCTCCATTCATGGCGAAAGAGAGATAATTTTTTTTTTCTTTCTTCTTTCTTACATGTGAGAGAGAGAGAGAGAGAGAGCGAGAGAGAGAGAGAGAGAGGTTATTGCTAGCCTCAGTTGATACATGGAAGGGGATAGAAGAAAGAGGCCTCTAGATGAAGAAGAAGAAAACATGGAGAAGTTCTTTGCTCTTCTCAGAAGCATTCGTGCTGCAAAAGATCTTTTAGGGAACGAACCAAAGAAGAAGAAGAAACTAAATGAAGAGAAACACGTCTGGACTCCATCCTTCCAATCAGAAGATTTCATGCCAAAGATTGATCTCAAAAGCCCTGAGCTTGTTTCTAATCCTTCTAAGGAAGAGAAAAACAAGGAAGAAGATGAAGAAGAAGAAGATGATGAAGAAGAAGAAGAAAGAAGGTTAGATCTCAATCTCTCTCTGGCGTGTAAATAATGTATTATGGCTTGAATTACATGTTGTAGAAAAGGTAGTAATATCTAAATTCCATTTCTGAGAATCTATTTGTTGTAATTTCCATTAGTTGGGCGTATTTCACTTTGTTTATGGAAGTTTCGGTGAGATTGGTTTAGATAAATCAAACCCAATACATGCCAATGTTCATTGTCTTTCCACTCTTAAGGGGTGCGTTTGGATGCATAAATAAATGAATTGCAATTCTCTGACTAGAGAAGTAGAAATAATTAAATTGGAGTTTCCTAAGAAGTCATATGGAGGGCTCTGACCTTCTTAATTGAATTTGAACTTCTTTATAGCTGGATTCAATGACAAGTATTTGAAATTTGAGGGCTAATTGCTCATTTTTAATACTAAAGGGGAACCATCAAATGCACGGTGTTGATGATCGAGGCACATCATGGTGGGTCCCACACAGCTCAACCTAGTGGGAAGTTCCTCCCTTGTAGCACCATTTCCCCCAAAGACATAGGAAATATTACTATGACGTCGACCTCAGGGAAACTTTCCACAAGGTGAGCCGTGTGGACTCCACCGTGAAGTGTGTAGAACAACTACCTCATAAGTCAGATGCACCGTTCCATTCCATGGTGGGAAATGGGTTTAAATATAAAATTAATCCATGACTTGGGTGGGCCACACCACATACAATAGTTGAGAAGGGTTATCCTTCCATTAAAACATTCATAATCATTTATTGGGCCCACCGAGATGTGGTTCACAAATCTAAACCATCCATTGTGTGTGTCCCACTTGGATGAGGGGTTAGACCATGTTTCAGCCGCATACAGATTTATATGTTTTAAGCATGTCTTGACATGGTATGGCCCACCTGAGTTCCATATACAATGATTTTTTGGATATCCCATAACCTAAAGGGGACCCATCAAATTCACGGTGTTGATCTTCAACATACATTAAAGTGGGGCCACACAGCTGCACCTCATGAGAAGTTCCCGTGAAGTCGACCTTAAGTACCATTTCGGTTAACACATGGGGTTTAGCATTTGCAGCTGTCCAAGCTATAAATAGGTATTGAACAGGTCATGTGAGTGGAGCACCATGTGAGGTTTTTGGCCTTATATGAGGAAAGGTTAGGCTATTGTGTTAGTTTAGCACCATTAAAAAATTGGTGGTGAGTGATATAAATCAATCCAGCCCATACAAATTATAAATGGATGTAAAAGTCAGATAATGAGCGGTCAAATTTTAAAGAGAAAAAGCTTACTGGCAATATTTTCATATCTGTGCAATTTTTGGGTATGCTCCCTGCGCTGCGTCAGAGATTTGGGTGGTCTTGATTTTCGTACGACTATGTCATGTGTATGTTTGAATACTCATCGCCATTTTTTCAACAGTGAAGACTAGCATTGCGGTATAGCTCAGGTGCTCTGTAAAAGTTACCCTGTTTCCTATCTTATTAGTTGAATAGATATATATATGTAAGATCTTTTATCCATATGTCAGATTCAAAATTGGATTCCTGATCCAATTAATTCACAATTGAAATCATCATTTTTGCTCTCTCCTCTAAGGGTCGTTTGGCACCATGGATTTTGGAGGATTTAAGGGGATTTCAAATCCCCCCGTTGTTTGGCACCATAAAGCAAATGGGGGTTTCAAATCCGCAGAGAGCTTGTATTACATCTAAAATCCTTCCAAGAATTGCATGTGTAATGTGTGTCATAGACTATTCCCCTATTGGACACATGGCCCACTAATGATATCCTAAAACATCTAGTTTATCAATTGCATCACTATAATTACTTTAATATGATGTTCGCCGTCCAAACATTGTCCGTGTAAATTAATCATTGGTTAGTCACTCGGACATACTCTTGTGCTTGTGGCCCATCCAAGACTCAGAATTTCATCATTTACATGTAAAGTATAAATTTCAGTGGGCTTATTACAACCATTGTGTCAAACATTACATATGTTTACTAATTAGAGATATTAAAATTGATTTAGTAATTAAATTCAAACCTATGTAAATATACCATGCATATCTACTTTTGGATTAAAGTTGATTGCTCATCCAGGATGCCAAACACAATAGGAGGATTTCAAATCCACTGGTTTCCTGGTTTCAAATCCATGGGGTTATGAATCCATGGGGTTCCAAATCCACACTCCCAAATGGGCCTTAAGGTTACTTCTTGCTTGCACAGTCATTTCATAAGGTATCATGATCTTTTCTAATTGGTGTTTCATTTGGTATGGACCTAAGGGAAGCGGGTTGCAAGGTTACCACATACCTTTGCCCTGTGTTGATGATACTAAGTTCCGTCACCCTTATAATGATGTATGTGTTATATCTACACCAGCCATCCATTGTGCGAGATCATTTTAGGGTTTGAAGGCATTGGATACGATGACTCTCACAGTCGAAACATTCCTAAGGCCCATTATGATGTTTGTTTGCCATCTAACATAATATGATTGAGGGGACCTTGATGAAGTGAAACCACAAATATTAGCTTAATTCAAAACTTCTATGCCCCCACCAAGTTTTGGAGGGTAGTCATTCAATACTCACCACTTGTCATGGTGTGGTCAACTTGAAGTTTGGATCAGCCTCAATTTTGGTCTCATGCCCTAAGAAATCTTGTAAATGGTTGGACAATTTGGTATAACACATACATCATGGTAGGTTCATGAAACTTGGTGACATCAACACACCACAAAGGTCACAACAGACAATCCACTTCCAAGTAATAGGAAGAGATATTGCATGGTGTGCCACACACCACTAACCTCATTGGTGGCCCCAACCTTAGTAGCGTGTTGACATCACCAAGTTATGTGACTCCCACCATGATGTATGTGTTATAGTCACACCATCCATCCATTTTGTGAGATGATATTAGGGCATGGGCTGAAAAACGTGAAGCCAATCCAAAGCTCAAGTGAACCACCCCCAAAGAAAACAGTGGGAACAAGACGCCTACCATTGAAACCCATTCATAAGCTCACCGATACCTCCCTCGATGAAGGGAAACCACAAATCTCAGCTTGATCCAAAACTTCCATCGGCTCCAAGAAGTTTTCAATGGTAGGCATTCAATCCCCATTGCTTTTGCTGGTATGGTCCACTTGAGCTTTGGATCTGTCTCATTTTTCAGCTCACACTTTAAAATTATTTGAAAAATGGATGACCAATGTGGATATAACACATACATCATGACGGGACTCACATAACTTGGTGATGTCAATACACTCCAGGGTCTATGGAACACCTCCAAGTCCACATGCCAAGTAATAGGAGTCAAATGAGAAAAGGAATAAGTTAATTAAGTTAATTTTAAAGAAAGTCTTTTGTGATGATCGGATCTGGTAAGTTATGTATTTCAAGAAGTTATGATTCAACAAGGAAAGGGCCCTCATGTGATCGGGCAAAGCATGTGTTAGAGATCACGACTATTCATAGGGTAGGGAACACTACGAACATATGTCATGGACTAAAAATAATGTTGCTGAGCTGGTCAGGCAAGCCAACTTGTATGAGAAAAATGGACAAAGAAGAAAATCGATAAAGCGGGTGACTTACTTTATGAGCATAAAACCCTAAATTTTGGTCCATTTATAGTGTGCACTACTTGATAAATGGCTTAGATCTCTAACAAGTATTCCATTGTCTTACATGAAAGCCCATCATGACCTTATTTGGAATTTAAATCTACAAAATAAAATTTCTTGTTGGAATCTGACCTTGAAATGAGCTACATCTGGTAAATGTGTCCAGATATACTATTTAGATGGTATGGATCTTCATGAAAAGCATCATAGTGGGCCTTACATTAATGTGGTCATATATACTCTATATGAGGAGTTGGAGTATCATAATATCTCCAGTATTAAATTTGCAAAGTTGCAAGTAGAGCTGGGCAGAATCTAACCCAATCCAGCAAATCCAATCCGATCCGAACCGAATCAAAGGCCTGGATCGATGCGGATCAAGTAAGATCATTTAGATCCGATCGTACATCGGATCGAGTTAGGATCGTGGTCAATTCAGACCGATCCGATCTGAAATCCAAATGAACCTTAACCTTTCTTTCTCTACCCGAAGGAGGCGCCACACCTACCCATCTTTCTTCCTTTCTCTCCCGATTTCCCTCCTCTCCTTCCTTCTCTCCTCATTTCTCTCCTTCTTTCTCTCCCGATTTTCCACATCTCCTTTTGTCTCTCCTCCTTTCTCTCCTTCTCTCTCCCTAGATTCAACTTGATCCTACTCGACTTGGTTTCCCAGACCGAGTCGGACTCGGTTCGAGTCAGGCCAGCAAGGATTCAGATCAGATCGAGTCAGCCCTGCTGGACTCAGTCCCGGATCGGATCAAGTCAAGTTGGACCCAATCTGATTTGACTCGACTCAATGCCCACCTCTAGTTGCAAGTGACAGAGAGAGGCGTGGAGACGAATGTTGGTGTGGTAGAATTCTTTTTTGACATAGCTTTTAACATCTGCATAAATGGTGAAATCAAGATCTTTTTTTTTTTTTTAAAACATTTTTTGGACAATCCAATTTTGCTCATGACTTTGGGCCCACTGGTGGAGAATTTTAGAAGGGAGGAGTGTAACTTGAAGACTTCCCAAGAGGTCACCCATCCTATTAGGTAGGATTGCACCCAAATACAAATCACAATAAATAAGTAAGCTAGTATGAACATTATGGTTACTTATCATAAAAGAATCATGCTTTGTGGTGATTAGAGGAAGAATGTCTCGATAGATGAGTTGAAAGAGACTCTAATGTGAGTAGTGATCCAAGTATCAATTCCTGATAATGTTAAGCTTTGAGAAAGAAATGGTGGAGATTTCTTTTTTCTTTTTTCTTTTTTAAAAAAAAATAATATTTATAGTTGTTCCAAAGTCGAATTACCAATTTACCACTAATAGGAAACATTTTTACCATGGCCCATGTATATTCATCTTAAACGCCTAAAAGATATTTATTTTAAATTATTAAATAAATATTAATACAACATATGTCACATGACAAATTCCGTAATGTTTTATATTATTTGAGTTAATTATATGGTGAAAAAAGTATGATATTTTAAAATTGGCAAATTTTGAAAATCTTGCCATAATATTGTGATAACATTATATAATGTATTTCATACAATATCGTGACTTTTTTAAAATCAGAATAGTATTCGTCACATTCTCACACGGACAAAGAGACATTTCTAGAGTAACTCGAGCCGCTTTCACAAACCGAGTCACATGGGTGGAAATTTCATAAGATCTACGCTGTCCACCTGGTATGCTACTTTATGTTAACTAATATGCCCAAATTCATGATAATCTGAAATTCAGGTAAGCCAAACCACATGAAACACTTGAGAAAAAACTATAACAATTAGTTTTGTGTAGGACCCACCATGGTCTATATATGTCACCCAATCCATTCCATTTGATGTGTTTTATTATAATGAAAGAATTACCCAAAAAAATTAGGTGGGCCATGCATCACATCAATGAAATCAAATGACTTGGAAGATGCTACTTGGTAATAATATATCAATGAAAATCTTTGATGCTGTTAAAAAGTAAAATTGGCCACAATCAACAGTTAACTAACAACCAATGACCAAAAAAGCCGACGGCCAAATAATGACCAATGATCAATGGCCAACTAATTACTACCAACAATTGATGACTGGTATGGCTGGAGGAAGGAAAATTGTAGGGAATCATATAAAGATCATGTCAGGTTATCCTTGGTTATGGGACACATGCCCCACGGTCAAAGTGATAAGAGAATAATTGTCATCTACACATGGTGAGATATGAGAAGCTAATAGTCTGGACACAATAACCGCAATTTGCACATGGTGAAATATGAGATACCAAGGTTGCTTAGTTGTCGAGAAAATTCAATAACCACCATCTACATGTGACGAGATATAAGATGCCATAACCATTTAGTAGCCTAAACACTTTACTAATCATTCTAGTAACCACACCCACAACAAATAAAAAAAGGTTGTGAAACGGTTACATAACTAACTTTTTAGTAATTATCTACAACAAAAAAGGTAGTGAAAAAGTTACATAACTAACTCTCTAATAACTCCTTGTAAATTAATTTTATAAATAAAAGAAGGATTGAAATTCTTCTTACCTTTTGCTACTTATCTCCATCCGCCATGATTCCTTATCTTTTTATTTAATTTTAGTTTAACTTCCCATTGTTTACCAGCACAATGTTGCTCATATAATACGTCATAATTAAATTTTTAGTTTCTTTCCATCCTTCATCCATGGTATCCCATTAGATCATAAAGAAGATTATGTAGGTCTCGAACGAAAGGTTGTGAGGCTTTCTTGATATGTGTTTGGTGACAAAGCTTCGATTGACCATCTTGCCACGAGCCTACCTCCTGCCAGGATCTCGAATAGACTGTCATTTCCACCGATTGTCTCGCCGCATGTTTGGCTCTTGCCAAATTATCAAATAGACAATTAAAAAGTTTCTTTATTGTTTTGTTGCTGTACTATGAAGGCCATTATGCGAATGTTGGAAGTCTTTTCCATTGAAAGGTAAAAATAAAAAATAAAAATGAATTGATCGAAGAACCCTCCCCTTTGCAAATGTCTAAACTCTCATCATAGGTGGCTAAATTGACAGCGGATCCATCGGTACTCAGTCTCCCGGCCTTTCTCAACACCTGGTGTACCGAAAGGAATTGGGTTCAAAACGAGCCACATCTAACTTTGGCATACCCGGCACGCACACATGCTGAATTTGCGCCAAACAGGTATAATTTACCAGGGGATGCCCATTGAAGAGCTACCTCAGCCTATTTTAAAGTACATCATTTCTTAAAAGGAGGTAGCGTACTCGGTGATGGCGTGATTTGTCATTCCCCCCACTTCAGTGAAAGCAACCCGGTAGGCACATGGCATGAGGTACCTAAGTACTGTTTTTCATGGACATATGTAGTTGGGTGTGTGGGCCCCACCTTATTGCCTTTGTAATATCATCTTTGTACATAAATTTCACCATCTCGTGTTAAAAAGGTGATTTAAAAAATGAGGGTGATCCAAAACCCAGGTGGGCCACACAACAGGGAAGTAGTAGGATGGAAGTGTGGTGTTTATATTCTTTTACTCGGGCTTATCTTCTGTACACGGTTTAAATAATGCTTCTCGCCTTATAGACCAGTAATTTTACATGTACAGCATGGTGGACCCCACAGAGGTTATGGTGTTTTACTTACCCCCTAAAATAGGCATTGCAGACGATTAAGCTCCCAAAACAGGAAACACATGGCGCAGGTTCATCTACAATCTCCTTATACCATGTGCTTACTCAACAAAGGTTTCACATGGGGCCCACCGTCTGTGTGTATGGAATCACACCTGTAAATTTGGACGGCTCAAACATTAACGTGATCCAGCCATCATGTGGGACACCACATGAATACACACACACACACACATATATATATATATATGGGCCCCACTATGATCCGTGTCAAACATCAACACCATGCATTTGATAGGTCCTCTTTACATAATAAGATATTCCAAAACTCAGCGTATAAGGAACTCAGGTGGGCCATACCATCTAAAATCATGTCAAGGCATGCCTAAAACATATAAAAGTACTTGGTGGGGCCAACTAAAATTTGGATGGTCTGGAACTTTGTGTGACCCCTAATTCAAGTGGGACACACATAATGGATGAAGTGGATTTATGAACCACATCTCGGTGGGCCCAACAAATGATTATGAATGTTTTAATGGGAGGATAATCCCTCTCAACTTTTGTATGTGGTGTGGCCCACACAAGTCATGGATTGACTTGATTTTTAAGCCCGAGGCCTACCATGGAATGGTGCATCTGACTGATGGGGTGGATGTTTGACACGCATCACGGTGGGGGCCACATAGCTCGACTTAATGGGAAATTCCCATGAGCATATATATATATATATATATATATATATATAGACACAGGAAATGGTTCTATGGCGTCGAGCTCATGAGAACTCCCCATGAGGCCGAGTTGTGTGGGCTCCATCATGATGTGTGTCGAATATCAACACCGTGCATTTGATGGGTCCCCTTTAAATTATGGGATATCCCAAAAATCACCCGTGTAAAGAACTCCGGTGGGCCATAACATCTAAAATCATGTGAATACATGCCTAAAACATATAAAAGCACTTGGTGGGGCCCACTTGAAATTTGGATGCATCTGAAACTTGGTCTAACCCCTCATCCAAGTGGGACACACATAATAGATGGGCTGGATTTGTGAACCACATCTCAGTGGGTTCAAGAAATGATTATGAATGGTTTATTGCATGGTAACCCCTCTCAACTTTTGTATGTGGTGTGGCCCACACAAGTCACAAATTGACTTGATTTTTAAGCCCTAGGCCCACTATGGAATGGTGCATCTGACTGATGGGGTAAATGTTCGACATACATCATGGTGGGGCCCACACAGCTCCAACGTATAGAACCTTTTCCCATATATATATATATATATATAGAGAGAGAGAGAGAGAGAGAGAGAGAGAGAGAGAGAGAGAGAGAGAGAGAGAGAGAGAGAGAGAGAGAGAGAGAGAGAGAGAGAGAGAGAGAGAGTCTTCAATTGTTTTATACAGTGTGGTTCACATAATAACTGAATGGACCTTATTTTGAGAGCATCCCAGCATCGTAGTAAGTACAGTTAATGAGCGGGTTAGATTGTGTACACATAACAGGGTGGGCCCCACGGAGGTGGGTGAATGAGCGAGGAGAGAGAATAGGAAGAACCTGTGCGGAGTGGCGAAATAAAAACGACGAGGCAAAGGGGCCAATTTTAGGGAGCACCTAAAACATTCAAGTCTGCGGGCCCACCATGTTTTATTTGTAAAATCCAATCCATTTGTTAGGTTATATATTCGATCTTAGTTCCTTATGTCCAGAATCAGCTAGATCCGCAACTAAGGAGACATCACATGGAACAGTGGAAATGAAATGTCAACCGTCCGTTTGTTTGTGGCCCATCATGTCTCGTATCAGTCATTAAACCCATTAATCATGTCTAAACCATCACAATGAAGATAAAATTCCAAAATAATCATAATGAAAAACTCGGTTGGGCCACACCGGTTGAATTTAGTGGTTTTGGGAGTGTATCAATTTTACACTGTTCTCATTGGTGTGGCCAATGATAGTTTCTTATTGTTGGGGGAAAATATGTTGAAGTCCTGGAGACCCGGTTATGGAATGGACCAACTCTATCGACACTGCCTAGGATTCCGTGGTAATAAACCTGACTAAGGAAAAAGAATCAGATGCCTCAAGGAGAAACTTAGCTCGGACGACAGAGAATGAACCTCGACTGAGATTTACAGAGTCATGAGCCATAGGAAAAATATATGAAACACATAAAGTTGACTCGGATAACGAGGCAGCAATGTCTAAAGAGACCAATTAAGGTCCACAATACAGAAGCCACCTGACCGACCATAAAATCGAGCCATATTAAATCAGTTACAGAGTCGGCTATCGGATTAAGAGAATGTATCTATATGAATCGGTTCCCTCTCACCCGACACAAGACACACTGCTTTCCCCTTGCAACTAGCCGAGACTCACTCACTCTTAGAGTCGGTTAGGGCCGAGACAAGCAAGGAAGATCCGGTGTAAATAGAAACACCGTATCGAAAATCTTGTAAAAGGATTTCCGACCCCGAAAATCTCAAGATCAGACATAATTCATAAATAGATTACAACTAAATCAAATCTCCGAGATATGCGGAAGAGAATCCCTGCACGATGGGATCCTCCTAGTCTTATAAAAACGAGAGATCTCTATGATATAAGGTACGCAGAAAACTCTTCTCCAAAAATCCTCTTTACGATCCTATCACTGACTTAAGCATCGGAGGGTCCTCGGCTAACCCTCTTTACGGTCTTATCACTGACTTAAGCATTGGAGGGTCCCCGGCTCTAGCCTGGTTTCCTTTATTTCACTCTTGTGCAGGTAGAAGATCGGGAGAGGGCGTGCCTGTTTTTTGCACCGACACTTGTCAATAATTTATTTTTTATTTTTTACTATTCAAAAATTGGTTCTCACCTGATGAACGGAGTGGATTTTAGATATATATACAACATGGTGTACCTCACGTAGGGTTGCATGGACTCCTCATTTTGCTGTTCGACGTATGAAAGGAAGTCGTGAAGAAATACCCCCGGTGGCACAACACTGTGGAGCCCACAGCAATGTTAGTGTTTTATCCATGCTGTCTATCTATTTTTCCAGCGAATTTTAGAGCATGAGCCCAAGAGAATAGCTTGATCCAAAATTCAAGTGCACCACACCAAAAGAAGCGGTGGAGATTAAAGTTGGAAAATTCTTGGATGCTACGGGAGTTTTGGATTACCATGGGCCTACCTAGATTAGGGTCGCAGATCAAACTTCGTCCGAAAGGTTGACTCCGTGAAAAACGAGGAACCCTCTTATACGGCGCCATTACTCTCATTGTATTTTGACGAGACAGAAGTGTGGACCTCAACATGATGTATGCGATATATCCACACCGTCTATCCATTTTGTGAGATCATTTTGTTGGAAGGTTTTAAAAATGAAACAAATCTAAACGTTGAATGGACCACACAACAATAGCAGTAAGAAATGAACACCTACTTCTAGAAGTTTTGTATCAAGCTTATATTTGTGTTTGGCTTCATCCAGGACTGTGTGACCTTATGAACAGGTTGGATGCTAAATAAAAGTCACGGTGGGCCTAAGAAGGTTTCCACAGTGGCATCATTGTCCACTTCATTATATGCGTGGATCCCTAGCTCTGGGGCTGACTGGAATTTATGCACCTTACATCCATGTGGTCCATTTTTTTGGACAGCTAATTTTACGGCATGATTCCATGTGGTCCATTTGTTTTGACAGTTAATTTTAGGGCATGATTTCATGTGGTCTATTTGTTTCGACGGCTAATTTCAGGGCATAATACAATAAATGAAGTAGATTCAAATCTCACGTGGACTACACCACAGGAAATAGTGGTGATTGAATCCCCACCATTAAAAACTTATTTAGGGCACTGAAATGTTTATTTTCCATCCAACCTTTTGATAAGGTCACAAAGACTTGGATGAAGCGCCCACACACATATCAGATTGATCTAAAACTTTTGTGGCCCAAAAAGCTTTTAATGGTCAATTGCCACTGTTGCGAGTGGTATGGTCCAATTGAAATTTGGATCTACTTCATTTTTGGGATTTCGCCCTAAAATGATCTATCAAAATGGTTGAAAGGTGTGGATGTAAGGAACATACACTACAGTGGTCCCACAATTAGGGATCCCACCCACCTAGGTTTAGGGTTGTCAATAGGCCGGGCTTGTGCCTGCCAAAGTCAAGATTTTGAATAGACCTGCCTGAAACAGTTCAAAATCTAGGCCGTGGCCAACCCAAGGCTGGCCCAATGACAACCCTAGCTACCCCTGTGGATCCAGAGCGCCTGTGTATGTGCTTAAAAGGGATTTTGAATGCAGGTCTATTTTTGTGCTCACTAAATGATTATTTTAATGCAAGAATTGGCCATGTACTTTATTGAGTTGGGCTTATTCCAATCATCTATCTTAAATAAAGATATTATATGTTATTAGGTGAATTTTAAAAGATTTTCTACTCTAAGTTTTATTTTGTGTGAATACTCATAACAGGCTGTAAATAATTTATAGGTTACCCGGGCACAAACATCTGTTTACCTATTTACATATTACAACTTAAAGTTAGACAGGACAAGCTGTAAACACTTTATGCCGATTATAACTTACAATTTTTATAGACATCTAAGTTACAAGGTGTTACCTGATCCTCTCCCTAAAATGAGTAGGAAAAAGTGGATGATCGGCGGATGAAACAAAAACATCATAGTGGGCCACATAGTCCTGCCAACAGGTGGGTGCGGCAGGCAATCCGGCTCCGAGGAGAAGTCAATAGAGGGTTACACACATTAGAGCCAATGAAAATGGAGGCCATTATGCTTGATTAGTGGACCAACATTAATTTTGGTCCATGGTTTGTACATGTTGCACCCTGCCTGATGATGGTCCAAAATCTATGAGAGGTGGGCCTAACAAACCTCATGTATTGTACACACTATGGTCCACGAAAAGAGATTACAAGAGTTATACACAATTTAAATCGGTCATGCTAGTTAATTTGAATATTATGAAGAGGCTGGATTCAAAAATATGTTTCTACTATGAATTTATAAAGAAAATCCACATGTGGGGCCTAAAATGACGTGTTAAGGACGTTGTATCCGTCCATCCATCGTGTGAGGTCCACATCCTAAAACCCAGGTTGATCCAAAACTCGGGTGCGCCAAACCAAGTAAAGTAACACATAAAACCTTTAAAATCAAGTGCTATGGCCTTTCTCAGATCTGAAATGGGAAGATTTTTTTTTTTTTTTTGTTGTCGTCCATTCAATTTTTGAAATGGTATAATATCCCACATAAGGTTTTGTAATGGTAGAGGTCCACATCCTAGTTTACCTGAGTTTTAAATTGGCTGGATTTAATAATGTTAAGGAAAAAATTAGGGGCTCACATGATGGGTGGATTGAATGTCATTAAGTATTACAGTGGGCCCCACGCAAGTGGGGCCTTCTAAACGTGTAAAATAATCTCATCTCTTTTGTAATTTTACCAAGTGCGTCTTTTCTTCTACATTTCCTTTGGGAATTGGATTTTAGATTTAAAACTAACCATAAATTTCATTACTAGCTTCTTTATTTTTTTCTTTACAACAAAGTGAAGAACCGAGAATTGTGGAGCCTACAGCCCACGTGGTATGTATCTCACATCCAACCTGTCCAAAACACACACACACACACACATATATATGGAAAAGGTTCTATGCGGTCGAGTTCATGAGACCTTCCCGTGAGGTCAAGTTGTGTGGGCCCCACTGTGATGTATGTCAAACATCAACACCGTGCATTTGATGGGTCCCCTTTAAATTATGTGATATCACAAAAATCAGAAGTATACGGAACTCAAGTGGGCCATACCATTTAAAATCATGTGAAGACATGCCTAAAACATATAAAAGCATTTGGAGGGGCACACCTGAAATTTGGATGCGTCTGAAACTTGGTTTGACCCCTCATCCAAGTGGAACACACATAATGGATGGGTTGGATTTGTGAACCACATCTCGGTGGGCCCAACAAGTGATTATGAATGTTTTAATAGAAGGGTAACCCCTCTCAACTTTTGTACGTGGTGTGGCCCATGAAAGTCACAGATTGACTTGAATTATGAGCCCGAGGCCCACCATGGAATGGTGCCTCTAACTGATGGGGTAGATGTTCAACATGCATCATAGTGGGGCCCACAAAGCTTGACTTCATGGGAAGTTCCCATGAGCTCAACCAGATAGAACCATTTCCCATATATATATATATATATATATATAGACAAATAAAAAATATGGCAGATCCAATCATGAGGTGGCCCAATCCATTAAAAATAATATACATCATTCAAAATATTCAAATCCAAGTGTAGTGAACATGTGTAATTATGTCATTGTAAGAAATTTGTTCCTATCTACATATGGCTTTTGTTATTTATTTGGAATCTCTCGTGTCTTTTTGAAAAATCTCGAATGTTCTTCTAAAGAATTTTCTTTAAATTAAATTCTTGAAATGACCTTATCACGCGATTATTAGCTATGGAGAATCCAACAATGGTAAGTCTTTGGCTAAACTTCCTTTACACACTAAGGGCCGCACGTAACTTGCATTTCTGGTCACATGCCATACGAGAGTTAACCGCTTTTTTGCATTTTGGTCATGTGTATGATTCTGGACCTTTAGTAGGATACATGTCATCAATAAATAGGTGGCTGCAGTCTTTCCCACTGTGAGTATGATGGGTAACGCCAAAGCATTGATGGCACCCTCAGAAGTCGTATCTACTTCAAGGTTGCAAGTCCTTGGGATACAATTGGAGACATATTGCATGCCTGCGAACTTTTTTATGTAAGACCTCGTAATTAATGTCACTTGGATGATCTCTGATCTGGTAAAAGTAGGGCAATTGTTCATTGATATGCAGAAGATTAAAGCCATGCTTAGGATCTTACCAAATTTGTGGGTATCCATAAAGGACATACTCTGCGTAATGATTGTGTCAAGACTCACATATCTAAACTATCATTTGAGATGGTGGCGAGCCTCACCAGGTTAGGGTGAAGAAGTTGGGGAGTAAAAATTGTAAATCTGCATCCAAAAATGAAATAAAATAGTTAAAACCAAAAGGCAACAATACCAAGCACGTAGCAAAAGAGAAGCGACCTCTTTACAATGAAAAGCTTCAATACTTAATTTGTGAGAAGCTAGGCATTTCACTTAGGAGTGCTTATACCGCAAGATATCCTGTCCAACTCCAATCTCAATGCATTTAGTTAATGTTTACATAGAGATCATTATTATTAGTATTATTTATTTGGAACTAGTTTTTGGATTCAAGGGCAACACAACACATAACAAAGAAGTATAGACAAATTTACTGACTTCCACCCAATGAGGTAAAAAACTATACTATATCCTGAATGGTCATCAATAATATCCTGAAGGGATGCAGTAACCTATGTGGATATAATCTCTTGATGTCACCAAATAGGGAGTTATGTGGACAAATTCATTGAGTTCCTCTCCATGATGCGGGGAACCATACATATCTTGAATGGTCATCAATAAATGATTCAAAGGGATGCAATAGCCAACATGGGAAATTCTCTCCATGTACCTAAACATAGGTTATGTGTCATCCTCCCCTTGATTGGTGCCAATCGAACCTTTGGCAATGGTGATGTGTGATAGCAAGTATATGTTGAATCTTGGATGGATTGTCTTAGAAATTTCCTTGATAGGACAATTTAACATTTTTGTTTTGTGGCCCATGGATCAATCAATCTCAAATTCTCAACAATTAAAATTAAATTATCAATTGAAAGGGACTAATTGTTGGGAAAGCAGAAAATACAATGGTCTAGATTATCAATTTAAGGGACCAATAGAAAATATTATAAAATTAGTGTAGCTCAATGTAGATTTAATCATTAAAATCATCATCTAAGCCTGACTCAGACCATACGTCATCATCTTTTCTTAATCGTGGCTCTGCATAGATTATATATATATAATACTTTTTGAGTTTTTTTCTTACTTGTAATTTTCTACTAACTTGCCTGAGTTTTTGAGTCGACTTGACTCAACTCACTTTTGAGTCGAGTTTTCTAAACTATGACTTAAACTCAGCTGAGTCCAATCCAAGGTGGGCCCGTGCACGTCCCTGATATATTTATCGTGTTGTAGAAAAGCTATGGACTGAAATGATCTACAACACCTTTATTTTCTTTAGGTAAGCAGAATTTCAAATCTTATTATATGCTTTATGTCGACACCTTGAAGCCACTTCACTAATCAAGGCCATTCAAATCCTAATACGACGGCAAATAACAACACATTTAAGGAGTTGGAGATTTATACGGGACACCAAAATTTTGGAAATTTCACATAATTTTCTCCTTAATAACCACCTTAGACCACATGGGTAATTAGGCCAATTTGGACCAATAGCTTATCTAAAATGGGCTCAACCCCACAGATCGACCTAAATGAGTCAACTCGGCTTGATCAGCAACTGGGTGACTGGGTTGCATCTGACTAGTCTAGGTTAACTCAGTTCAAAAAGAGTATGTGGGTCCAGTTGAGTTAGTGGGAATCGGACAAGACAGAATATTACATAAAGAAACTGTAGGATTGAGTGGGGAGAATGTGAAGAAATAAAAGAAGACGACATAGGAATAACAAGTTGACGGAATAAATTTTTAGAGATCTCAAATCCAAGGGGTTGGACTGCAAGTTAAGGTCCACCTAGTAGATTACTTCCAACTTTTATTTGTGTGCAACATTCAGTAATCCAATAGGTTGGCCCCAACGATAGGATTACATTATGCCAGCTATATCCACTCATCAAGTGGACCACACTTGTATTTTACTATTTATCATTGGGGAGACTTTTTATGTATGGTGTGGCCCACCTGATGATCAGATAGTGCTGATTTTTACATCAAACAATCTTCATGTTGGGATCAACCTATTAGAAGGGTTGGATGTCACATGCACTTAATAGTTTGGATGTTATCTACTACGTGAACTGTACCTTGTGATTCAACTAGTTGGGCTTGACCTCACTTTTATTGGAAGCGGATGGCTGGTGTACCTCACACCAGCTTTATTGCCGCTGGATTGACGTAAGCAAGTTCGGTGGGTCGGATAATGAGGTTTATGTTATTGTCCATCCATTTAAGCAAGTTCGTGGCAAGTTCGTCTTAAGGCTTGAGAAGAAAAATAAGACAGATTTAACTATCAGGTGGACCACACTGCAAAAACGGGCGGGGGATTGAACGTCTACCAATCAAACCCTTTTTGGGGCTACAGAAGTTTTGGATCAATACGAAATTTGTTTTTCCTCTTCATTAAGGTCTTTGTGACCTTATGAACAGTTTAGATGGAAAATAAACGTTATGGTGGACCCTACGAATTTTTTAACAGTGAAAATCATTATCTCCGCTGCTATTTCTGGTGTGATCCAGATGATCTTTGGATATGATTTATTTTTTGAATAATGCTCTAAAATGATCTATAAAAATAGATGAACGGTGTAGATATGATAAATACATCAGTGTAGGTCCCATGTAACTTTGATCTCCTTTGAACCGTTTGTACAACTCGGAGCGCGAGGAGCGTCAGTGCTCGTCTTGGCGGGAACGGATCGGCTACTCCCCTGCCACCAAGCCAATGGCGGGTGGTCGGTGCTCTGTGCTCTGTGGGCCCCACCATGATGTATGTATTTCATCCATTCCGTTCATCCATTTTTCTAGATTATTTTATATTATGAGAATAAAAATGAGGTATATCAAAATATCAATGGACCACATTACAGGAAACAGTGTTGAATGAACGTCAACCATTAAAGACTTTTTGGGGGCCATAAAAGTTTTGGATCAAGCTTATCTTTGTTTTCTCCCTTCATCTGGGTCTGTATGACCTAATCAACAGATTAGATGTCAAATAAACAATACCGTAGGCCTTAGGAGGATTTTAATGGTGGATCTCCAATCACTATTGTTTTCCTATGGTGTGGTCCACCTGAGATTTATATCCCTCTAATTTTTGGGATCTAGCCCTAAAATGATCTATAAAAATGGATGAAACAAATACATCATAGTGGGGCCCACAGCACCCACCACCAGCCACCGGGCTGGTGGCAGGGGGAGCAGCCAATCGGTTTCCCGTCTTCTCACGACATCGTATCTACGGCAGCTATACAGCTGGTGTGTGGTACACCAGCCAATCCGCTTCCACTTTTATTCGCTATGTAATGAATTTTTATAATAAATATAGACTACCTGGACGATAACTTCCAAAGTGCATGCTCAGCCATTGATAAATGTGGAAAAATCTCCATTCCAATTGTATTGGATAACTTCCAAAGTCTAACTCTTCCAAAAGGTTGGCCCCACCATGAAGATTTCCTAGTGCAAAAGTCAGCCCTATCCACTCATCGAGTGGGCTACACCATGCAAAACAATGTTCAGCAATTGATTAATGACAAAACACAAGTGTGGCCCACAAAATAGGTGGCTGTTGCTGATTTTTTCAGAAAGCGATTTCCATGATGGGGCCAACCTATTGGATGGGTTGGATTTCATATAAAACTCAGAGGATGGAAGTTATCTACTAGTTGGACTGTAACTTGTAGTACAACTGGTTGGACTTAGACCTCTAAATATATGACAAAAAAATAATAATTTCTTGACCTACCCTAGTCAACCCACCGAGTCCACACAACCTACTGACAGACCAACTGCAAGTCCAAGTTCAAATTTGTGAACCATGGGGCTTGTTGGGGGAAAAATAGTACAAGTCCGAAGGTTCAGCTATGGAATGGACCAACTCTACTGACACCCCCCGATGATCTGAGGCAATAAGTCCGACCGAGGCAGGTAGGCCAAAAGCCTAAAAGAGAGACTTAGCTCGGGTTCCGGGGAATGAATCCCGACCGAAACTTATAAAGCCATGAGCCACAAGACAAAGTATATAAGATGTATAAAGTTGACTCGGTAAACGAGGCAGCAACATCCAAAGAAGTCAATTAAGACCCAAAGCTTAGAAGCCACCCAATCGACTATAAAACCGACCCATGTTTGGGTTGATTACAGAGTCGGTTATCAGATTAAGAAAGGATATCAATTACGAATCGGTTCCATTTCATCCGACAGAAGGCAAATAGTTTTATCCTTTTAGTCAGCCGAGGTCCACCCGTCACCAGAGTTGGTTAGGTCCGAGTCAAACAAGGGAAAGACGGTGTAAATAAGAACGTTGTCCCGAAAATCTAGTAAAAGGATTCTCAATCTCGTAGACCTCGGGATCGGGTGGAGTCCAAAAACAGATCAAAATCAAATCTTCGAGATACTAGGAGAACAATCCCTGTACGCCAGGGCCCTCCTATTCCTATAAATGCAGGAGGCCTCTAAGATGAAAGGTAAGCAAAAAACTATCCTAAAAACCTCTTAATACATCCATCATACTGACTTAAGCATCGGAGGTTCCCCGGCTTTAGCCAGGGTCTCCTTTGTCTCCTTCTTGTGCAGGGGAGAGGATCGAAGGAGACACACCAGTTTTTTGCATCAACAGATTGGCGCCATCTATGGGAAACGATATGAAAAGTCAATTTTCAAGCTCTATCCAGAAGCTTCAAACAAGTTTTAATGGCAATGACTAGAAGAACTGCTCAAAATGAGCCTAACGAGCCTAATGAGGTCGCTATCACTGGGCATCCGACAATTGAAGGTCCGCCAGGTACGAACGGAGCCTAAGGGGGCCCAAAACTGACCTCATAACCGACAAGGTTCTGCTGCCCGTCCAGCAACCTTCGTTTCGACCAGGCACAATCAATGGAACCGAGGAAACAGTCTGTTAGATAAGGAAGTTCAACAACCTCCATTTCGACTAGGCACAATGAACTATATGAAGCAGATGCTGGAGCAGATCCATCGCCAGCAAGTTCCGCCTTAACATGATAATAGCTGGGTGAATGCTCCGCAACAATTAGCCGATCCTCAGCCTACGCTTCGCAGTCTATCCCTCAGCAGAATCAGCACCAGGGTCTGCCAGAGCCTACACCTGCTCATTCCATGACCGCCCCGCTGCCTGCCTCTGATCTATGACACGAAATAGATCGGAGAAGGCGCAGTAGGTATCCGGTTGAGGGTACGGTCGATAGTGATGAACCTTGGAAAGCTAACCTTCAGGATTTCAAGAAGGAAATGCAGGAAGAGATCATCAATATGAGACAAAACCGAAATCTAAGCCTAGCAAAGCTCGAGGCAAAGGCATCTCCATTTACAGAGGAAGTCATGCAAGCTCGGTTACCAGAGCGATTCCGTCTACCCCAGATTATGCTCTTCACTGGAAAAACCGAGCGGACAGAGCATATCGAATCCTTTCGAACGTATATGGAACTGCATGATGCCTCGGACGCCGTTATGTGCCGAGCTTTCTCCCTCACTTTAGCCGACGTAGCTCGACTTTGGTTCAAACAGTTGAAACCAAAGTCCATTAACTCGTTCACAGAGCTTAGTGATGCCTTTCTCATCAATTTTATCGGTGGGAAGAAGAAACCAAAGCCGTCTGCGCATCTAAACAATATAATTCAAAAGGAGGGAGAGTTACTGAAAGATTATATCAAGCGCTTTAACTTTGAATCACTTCAGGTCCAGAAGCACTCGGACGAAACAACGTTTAACTCAATTATGCACGGGGTAAGAGACAGCCGTTTCTGGCCTCCTTGGAAAAAAAACCCGCCGACTACTTTGACAGAGTTCATGGCTCGGTCGGATAAATATGCGGATGCCGAAGAAACTCAGATCTTACACGAGGCCGCTCATAACACAAAAACCCCGGCCAAATAGTTAGCACAAAAGGAAGTTGACTCGACTGGTGGTAAGAAGCGAAAGGAGGATCGGTCCTGCGACAATCGCAAGATGAATAAGCGGCCTAATAACAAGTTTTTAACCTATACTCTGCTCAATAAGTCACGAGAGCAAGTCCTTATGGAGATAAAAAAAATGAAAGGTTCATGAACTGGCCCAACAAGCTCTGCAGCAATCCCAACTGACGGGACAAAGACAAGTACTGTCATTATCATCGCGATCACGGGCACAATACGAGTGATTGCTACCATTTGAAGCAAGAAATAGAGAGGCTCATCCGAGAAGACCATCTCAAAGAGCACGTTGAAAGAACCGGGACAACGGAAGAACGTTCAGGAGACAACCGACCTACGGAGGAAATCCGGACCATTGTCGGAGGTCCCCGAGGCAGGGGCAACTCAAACAATGTTCGAAAAAATCATGTCAGAAGCATCAGTCGACCTGAATCCGAAATCTTGATTTTAGCTCAACCTTCAAAAGAAAAGAAAAAAGAGAAGTACTAGATATCGTTCACTGATGAAGACAGTCGGGGCATTCATCACTCGCACGATGACACATTGGTCGTCACCCTCATGATTACAAATCACAGAGTATTCTGCATCCTCATTTACACTAGATCATCTGCAGATGTACTATTCACTCAAGCGTTTAATAAAATGGGGGCCGAAGGTCGGCTTTACTGCCGGTTCACACCCCATTGATTGGATTCTTAGGAAGACATATCCTCCCTGAAGGAGTCATTTCACTGCTCCTTACTGTTGGAAACTCTCCGCACCAAGTGACAATAATGGTCGACTTCCTTATAGTTGACCAACTATTAGTCTACAACGTTATACTCGATCAACCCTCTCTGTGCCTCCTCCAAGCTGTGATATCAACGTACCATCTCTCCATGAAATTTTCGACCGAGTTGGGAGTAGGAGTCGTAAAAGGTCACCAACAAGACTCACGGCGCTACTATACGACAGCCGTAAAGGCTCCAGCCGAGGTAACCACGATTGAATTATTGGACCCTCGGGCTGAGACACATGAGTGCGGACAACCGGTAGAAGACCTTATCTCAGTACCCTTGATCGAGACAGACAAGTCCAAGACAGTTTGAATTGGTCTCTACAATCACCCCTGAGGGACAAGCTGATATCCCTACTTCGATGATACGCCAATGTATTTGCATGGATTCATGAAGATGTGCCCGAGATCAATCCCTTGGTGATGACTCATCGCCTCAACATCGATCTGACCTACCAACCAATCCGCCAGAAGTGACGACCGCTCAGCCCTGAAAGGTACGCCATCATTGAAGAAGAGGTCAGCAAGCTCCTTAAGGCTAAATTCATCGAGGAGATATACTATCCAGAATGGGTAGCTAATGTCGTACACGTTAAGAAAGCCAACGGGAAGTGGCGAGTCTATATTAACCATACCGACTTAAACAAAGCCTGCGCAAAGGACAACTTCCCTCTTCCAAGGATCGATCAGCTAGTGGATAACACGACAAGACACGAGCTTCTTAGTTTTATGGATGCTTATTCTTGATACAATCAAATTGTAATGCATCGATCAGATAAATCTAAGACTACCTTTGTTGCTGACAAAGGACTTTACTGTTACCATGTGATGCCATTTGGTCTAAAGAATGCAAGAGCGACCAACCAACGATTGGTAAATAAAATGTTCGCCTGGTAGATCTGCCGAGCCATGGAAGTATCCATTGATGACATGCTCATCAAAAGTATACACGCGGCCGATCATATTTCTGACCTAGAAGAGATGTTCCTTATCCTTCGAAAATACCATATGAAGTTGAGCCCGAGCAAGTGCACATTCGGGGTAAGATCGGGTAAGTTCCTCGAATTTCTTGTCAACCAGCGAGGGATTGGAGCGAATTCGGAAAAAAATAAAAGCATTGCTTGACATGGAATCCCTAAAAATGATCAAAGATATATAAAGGCTGACTAGACGAGTAGCTGCACTCAACCGCTTCCTCTCCCAAGCCACCGATAAGTGCCTCCCGTTCTTCAAACAACTCAAGGGATGACAAACGATAAATTGGACGGAAGAGTGTGAAGCAGCGTTCCAATAGTTGAAATCATATCTTAGATCTCCACCTCTCTTATTAAAACTCGAGCCTAGGGAAGCTTTGTTATTATACTTGGCAGTCTCCGACGCAGCTGTAAGCTCGGCTTTGATACGCGAGCATGAGGGAAAGCAATCGCCGGTCTATTACATTAACAAAGCATTGTTACCAATATAAACTAGATATCCGCCTCTGAAAAGGTAGCCCTAGTCCTAGTTGTCTCATCGTGACGACTTCGGCCATACTTTCAAGCTCACACTATCATCGTCATGACCGACCTCCCACTACGTCAGGTCATTCAAAAATTAGAAGCATCTGGTTAATTAACGAAGTGGGCAATCAAGCTCAGTGAGTTCAACATTCAATATAAGGCGAGGGTGGCAATTAAAGGCTAGGCTGTGGCCGACTTCATAGCTGAAGTTACACCACAAGCCGATTCAATACAGTCGACAACTGCTTCTATCGAGTCATCGCCCGACCCACTCCCCTGGAAGCTTTATGTCGATGGTTCATCCAACTCTAAGGCAAGCGGGGCAGAAGTTCTCCTGAAAACTCCCGATCAGACCTACAAGCAATATGCCTTAAGACTTTGATTTCAAGCCTCGAACAATATAGCAGAATACGAAGCCTTGTTACTTGGCCTCCCACTAGCAGCTAGTCTGGGTGTTACTCATATCAACGTATTCAGCGATTCGCAGTTGGTCGTCAATTAGGTCACTAGTGTATATCAAACACGAAAAGAGCAACTGAAAGCATATATGAAGAAAGTTAAAGAGTTAATCGACAGTTTTTAACTATGCATTGTCAGTCGGATCCCTCGAACAGAAAACACTAAGGCCGACCTTTTGGTAAAGATTGCCTCTGCCGACGAAGACGATATACCAAGGTCTGTTTCAATCGAATATGTCGCTAAGCCGAGTATCGACGATTCGCTAAGCTCGATCGTACATTCGATCGACTCGGAACACACTTTGCTCGACCCTATTATCGAATATCTCGGCGGAGAAAAGTTGCCTGAGGATCGTGTCGAGGCCCGACAATTAAAGATCCAAGCTTCTCGTTATACCATGCTCAACAGGGGTATTATATAAGAAAAGATTCCTTGCTCCTCTGCTACGCTGCCTAAATCATCAAGAAGCTGATTATGTACTGCGGAAGATCCACAAAGGAATTTGCGGGAATCATTTGGGAGGATGATCACTCGCACATAAGGTCTTATGACAAGGGTACTACTGGCTGATAATTTAGCACAATGCTCGCAAGCTCGTCCAAAGTTGCGATAAGTGCCAGCGATTTGCGCCCGTTCCGAGACAACCGCCAGAAGAACTGACCCCTATGGCTGGCCCTTTGCCCTTCGTACAATGGGGAATCGACATCATCGGACCACTCCCTTTAAGAAAGGGACAGACCAAGTTCGTTGTTGTTGCGGTAGACTACTTCACAAAATGGGCTGAAGTCAAGCCATTGGCTAGGATAACTAAACAAAAAATCATGGACTTTGTGTGGAAAAACATCGTCTGTTGGTTTGGGATACCTTGGACCATTGTCACTGACAATGGGAAGCAATTAGACAACAGGCAGTATCAAGAGATGTGCGATAATCTCGGGATCAGAAATGTCTACTCGTCCCCCTATCATCTTCAGACAAACGGACAGGTCGAGGCAGTCAACAAGATCATCAAGCAACATCTGCGAACTAAACTCGACCAAGCTAAAGGAACATGGGCAGAAGAGCTTCCTAAAATATTGTGGGCATACCGAACCACCGTTCACACTACCACGGGAGAAACTCCCTTTTCCCTTGCATATGGATCGAAAGCCGTTACTCTAGTCAAGATCGGACTGCCTTCAGCTCGGGTCAGTTCGTTCAATGAACAAGACAATGAAGAACTGTTGTCCCTCGGACTCGACCTTTTGGAAGAACAAAGGGAAAGAGTTCGGCTGCGTATAATGGTTCGGCAACGATAAGTAACTCGGTTCTATAATGCTCGACTCAAAGTTAGATGCTTCCGAGTGGGAGACATGGTCCTCCAAAAAACATTCCTAACCACTACAGAGGTTGGTGTGGGCACACTGAGACTCAATTGGGAAGGACTCTATGTTGTCTCAAGCACCATCTGACCCTGAACGTATCAGTTGGAAGATCTAACTGGGCGACTACTTCCCCATCCTTATAATACTGAGCATCTGAAAATCTATTATATCTAGGTCGGCCGTTGAGCAATTAAAAAGACTCGATTAAGTAAAGAATGTAAAACATGTAAGCTGAGTTAAATGAATAAGAAAACTGAGTATATTCATTCATTAGTATAAGTTTTACATCGGATTATATTAGTTTCTACTTCAAAATTACATTGATGGAAAAACAAATATAGAGGCAAAAAGAGTCGGCCGCGACACACGATGTCCTCTCTAGGTCGCAGATGCTCTCGATCCCGCCTTGAAGCTTGGTGTGCTTGAAGTACCTGAAGCTTGGTGTGCTTAAAGTGCTTGATAAGCTCTGCAATCCAAAATGAAGCTCTAAGGTTTATCAAGAACTAAAACAGAAGGTAGCTCGAACTCAACTGCTGCCGCCACTTGGAGCAACCTCTGGCGCCACCTCATGATCAGCCTCAAAAGCGACCTTAGGATCAGCTACAGCATCAGCAGACCCAGCTGCCTTAGCCTCCGGACCTTTAGACCCAGAGACACCTTTATCAAATCTCGAAAGATCAAGATTGGGGAAGGATTCCTTCATCAGTTCAATACACTTGGTGTAACCGTCTTGATACAAGCGATCGCGCTCCTTTAGATACTCTCGGGACTCAAGAAAGTCCTTTAAGGCTTGGGCCTTGGCTTGCTCGATGGCAGCGTTAGTCTCGGTCCTAACCCGAGACAACTTCTCCTCGGAAGCATTTAGAGCCTGCCGACTCAGCCGACTCTCCTCCCAGGCCTCTTACAATTGCGAGGCCAAACGAGCACCCTCGGCTCTGGAGTCATCGATGGCCTTCCTATCAAGCCCTAAGTCGCCGACCATTATGTTAAGTCAAGTCATGGCAACTTTGAGTTGTGTTTTCCCTCCGCTGCTCATTTTTGAGCTACTTCCGCCTTCATTGCCCGACTCTGAGCTTCGGCCAACTTCGAGCTAGCCCTATGCATGTAAGGGGTGGATTACAAAAGAAAATTGTAAAGTCAGATTAAGCTCAAAGGAATCGGTAAGACAAGTGTGCAAAGTTCAAGTCTTACCTCGAGAAGAATCTTCACCGCATGAGAGAGTCCGCCTATAGGGAGCTTCGAAGAGGGCAGCAAACTCCTTTTTGCTCCCATAGAAAATCGCATAGGGGACCATGTCCAACACGGCCCACTCGAAGAACGACGTCTCCTGTTGAGTCATCTCCCCCCTTGAAGGCTTCCCTCTCCTCTCCTCCCTCGTTAGCTCTGGAACCTGCTCAGCGACAGGTCCTGACTCAAGAGCCACTTGAGCCTCTGAAGCCACTGCGTTCGCCCCCTCCAAGTCGGGGATTATCACGGTCGGGACAACCGGGGCAATGTGCTCCTTAGCCTTCGAAACCATCTTCGGCTTCTTTAGAGGTGGAGGCCGAGCCTTTGACCTCGGAGGAGCCTTCATCTTCGAAGGCGGACGAAGAATGGGCCTTGCCTCAGCCATCTCCGCATCAGGAAATACAAGACGAGTTAAACCAAATTCAAAGGGAATACAATGAGACAATTAGAAAGTAGTTGTTAAGGCCGAGTCCAAACCCGATTTAAGAAGACGCTCCGGCTAGAGAAGTCTCTTCCAAGACCGCTGCTCCGGACTCAGCTCCTTCAGATCCTTATTTCGAGCTAAAGCGCCTACTTCGAGTTTCGACCTTCGCCCGGGGATATCTGAGAAACGCATTCAGTTAGACTCAAAGACACTGGTACGAGAAGATAAAGAAAAAAGTACGTGCCAAGTCACCTGCTTGGGAGAACACCTAAGGAACATGAGATTCGATGGGCCCTGGCTCGGCAATCTCCCAGCAGCCACACGCCCAGAACCATCTATCTCTCCAGTGCTTGTTAGAGGTAAGTGGGTCGGTTATCAAAGGTCCACCCTTGTTCCGCCAAGCACACAAAAAGTACTAGCCGGACTGCTGCGGATTCGGCCGTACTTAAAACAGATGGAGAAACTCATCGATAGTCAGTAGGGGCTGCTCTGTCTCAGCCAACAACACCAAGCATTCGAACAAGTTCCTCCACCCATTCGGGAACTATCTGCCCGGGCACTATCTGAAGTCGGGAAAGCAGATCTTGAGCTATTCCTTGGAGGGGCTGACATAAGCCGCATTGCAGAGTGACTTGGAAGGTAGCAACCATCCCAGCAAGAGGATGGTCGGGTAATTCTCTCAACAGAGGGAGACGGATAATGACTGAGTCCGGGACATGATACCTGGCCCTAATTCTGTCTAGATCCACCTCGGTTAAAACTGAGGGAACCAGACCCTTCTGCTCATCTCCGGCCTCCTCTCCCTCGGCCACCGATTCAACAGCTTTCACCGATCTCCGGGTAGAGACCAACTCACTGCCTCCTTCGGCCTCCTCATCCTCTTCCTCCGATTCCTCCTCAGGAGGATTAGGTCTGCCTGGGGCAGTCGTTAGAGACACCCTTCCGTGGGAGGGACTCGTAGAAATAGGACGCTCCGCTAAGGATCTAGCCACCCTTTCAAAGTGCTGGAAAGCCTCATTCGCACCTACGACCATCTCCGCCAGCAATGAAGGTGATTCTGAGACGTCCCAAAGACACCTCGCTTCACCCTCTTCACCGAAAACTCCCTCCCGGGGGCTTGAGGAGCCGTGCATTGCCATTAAAACCAAAATTGAAAGGGAGGGAGAGAGTACGAAACTCACCAGAGATAGCGAGGAGGGCTAAAAAGGAGGCAAACGTGGAAGCAAAAGTTGAAAATGAAGGGTGAAAACAGCGAAAAATGGCAAAAATGGGAGAGCAGTGGAAATCAAAGAGAAAGGAAGACGCGCAAAAATGGGAGATGTACGTCCCTCTCCTCCTTTTGTAGCTACGTCACGTGGCTAGGGCATTTAAGGAGGAGTCAAATCGACGGTCACTTCGACTGCCCCGCCCAACACATTGCGCATTTCGAGCAATGCAACAGCCGTCATCGCCATGCGTCCCACGCCTATAAGCGGGGAAGAGCGCTCCGATAGCTGCCTACTTGTGTGACCTCGATCGACGAACCATCGCGTACTCTGGACAACGTAAGACTTCTACGAGCATTAAATGGTCCATCATAAAGTCGGTCCCAGCTCAAGCCGACTCAACGATTACTCGACTCCATACCGTCAACAACGTTGATGCAATGAGTAGGGGGCTTACTGTTGGGGGAAAAATAGTACAAGTCCGAAGGCTCGGCTATGGAATGGACCAACTCCACTGACACCGCCCAGTGATTCGAGGCAATAAGCCTGACCGAGGCAGGTAGGCAAAAAGCTTAAAGGAAAGACTTAGCTCGGGTTCCGGGGAATGAATCCTGACCGAAACTTACAAAGTCATGAGCCACAAGGCAAAGTATATAAGATGTATAAAATTGACTGGGTAAACGAGGCAGTAACATTCAAAGAAGTCGATTAAGACCCAATGCTTAGAAGCCACCCGATCGACTATAAAACCGACCCATGTTTGGGTCGATTACAAAGTTGGCTATCGAATTAAGAAAGGATATCAATTACAGATCAGTTCCTTTTCATCCGACAGAAGGCAAATAGTTTTATCCTTTTAGCCAGCCGAGGCCCACTCGTCACCAGAGTCGGTTAGGTCCGAGTCAAACAAGGGAAAGACGGTGTAAATAAGAACGCTGTCCCGAAAATCTAGTAAAAGGATCCCCGATCCCGTAGACCTCGGGATCGAGTGGAGTCCAAAAATAGATCAAAATCAAATCTTCCAGATACCAGGAGAACAATCCCTGTACGCCAGGGCCCTCTCATTCCTATAAATGCAGGAGACCTCCAAGGTGAAAGGTACGTAGAAAACTCTCCAAAAAACCTCATACTATGTCCATCATACTGACTTAAGCATCGGAGGTTCCCCGGCTCTAGCCAGGGTTTCCTTTGTCTCCTTCTTGTGCAGGTGAGAGGACTGAAGGAGACACACCAGTTTCTTGCATCAACAGGACTCATACCAAATGTGGAATATCAGGCCAACGGAATGGAACGGGGATTGCATGCCCACACTGCCTATTGGACGTAGATTAATAGGTCCCATCATGATGCATGTGTTTCATCCTTGCCATCCACCCATTTTGGATCATTATTTTAGGGCATGTGCCCAAAAATGAGGCAGATCTAAATCTCAGATGGACCACACCACAAGAAAACAGTAATGATTGAACTCCCAACCTAAAAAACTTCCTAGGGGCTGCCGTACTGTTTATTTGCTATGCAACCTGTTCATTAGATCACACGGACCTTGATGAAAACACAAATATCAGCTCGGTCCAAAAGTTTTGTGGCCCTCGAGAAGTTTTTAATGGTGGCCGTTCAATCACAACCTTTTCCTGTGGTGTGGTCCACCTGAGCTTTTGATCCGCCTCAGTTTTAAATTCATGTCCTAAAATGAGCTGGAAAATGAATGGACTATGTGTATAAAATACATACATCATGGTGGGGACTACAGAGCACTGTTGGCAGTTTCAGCATGCAATCCGCGTCCAAAACTTCATTGAAGGTATCAAGACTCGGGGTATGAGATGGACTCGTTCGGTCTGAAGTAGAGTCAAGACTCGGCCGACTCAGTTCGAGTAGCGTGAACCGGTTGGACTTGAGCGAGTTGAAGATTACCTGCAGCGACTCGCATCTTACTCAGACAAGTTGTCAATCCATGATTTCATCTTTGTAGATTAAAAACAACGAATCCATCTTTAATTATTCCAAACAGGAATTAGCATTTTAATAGTCATTGCAGATAATGTGTTCTCGAAAGGAGAGATGGTTAATATCTCTACCATGGCTATTGCATTGATCCCGACCGTCTAAAATGTAGGGTGGGCCCTTCATAGACAAAACATCAAAATATAAAAAAGACTGGTGGTTTAGAATGAAAGGTTTAAAAAAGTGGAGGACAAAAAATCTCCATTCAATCGCATAAGTACGTTGGTTGTATGGTCAGAATCGTCCCTTTTGTGTAAGTGTCAGGCTACCGTCACTCCATCGACCCCACAATTTGTACAGTGTGTGCTGGCCCACCCATATATGCGAGTGTACGGTAAGGAAGTGCATGATCACCAAACCTTGATACTCTTTCGGGTAGTATGGTATAATTTCCGTGGGACATTTGAGGGGGACGCCCACAATAGAAACCTCATGATGAAATGTACGGTGCAGTGTCGTTTATGCCATCCAACTCAGTGGTCAGATGAGCCCCACCAGGATAAAGGGAAATACCTAAACAGGAGCCATAATTTAGGTGGGACACAAAAAGTGAGGCCCTGACCATGGGGCCCACCTTGATGTATGTATTGTATATCCGTTCAGTCCTTCCATTTTACCAACTTATTTTAGGGGATGAGCCCAAAAATAAAGTGGATCCAATCTCAGGTGGACCACACCATAGGAAACATTGGTAATTGAACGGCCACCATTAAAAAAATTCCTCAAGCCCACTCTAATGTATATTTTCCATCTAACCTGTTGAGAAGGTCACACACCTTTTGTATTTTTTTTTTTTTTGGGTTAGCTTGTTAGTACACACCCATGTCAGTACACACACTCCATGTTAACCACCCCCAATAGCGATCGATACCAAGGCCTCAAGTGTTGAAACGAGGTATCTCCGCTCAGTCTGCCAGTTGAGCTATGGATCTGGGTGTAGAAGGTCACACACCTAAGTGAAGGGAAAAAACAAATATCAGCTTGATTCATAACTTTCGTGCCCCCATAAGAAATTTTTAAGGGCCAATCGTCATTGTTTCCTTTTTTTAATTTCACAAACCTTCAGAAACTCACAGCATAAGAGATGCTCAAATCTGTAATCTTATTTTGAAACTTGAAACTCCTGGGAGTGTACCACTAAGGCATGGCAACCGGTGCTGAAAGTGTATCTGAAAAAAAAACGTGGCCGACCTCACCCAGTTTTCATAGTTTCTTTTCTAATGACCACACGACAGGTCTAAGCACATATGGGTCGGCCCATGGTCAAAAGACTAGACTCGGACTGGATTCGTTTGGTCTCAGGTTGAGTCTGGACTCACCAAAATGGAGGTACGCAAGGTAAATGAACTATTAAGGCATGTTGTCTTTTCCATTTTTAGAGTGGTTCACTTATTATCTTGATTTTATTAAACTTGTTGATTTTTTATTTTTATTTTTACTTTGGAACAGTAAATAGGTTGTGAGTCATGTTACAATGATCCAAACTGTTTATATGATGGCCCCATAATTTTTGGGCATTTGTTGTTAGAAAAAATGTGTTGGATATGCCAAAAATAAAAAAAAATTAATAAAGTAAATATCAATTTTGTTTAACTAGGCTGACTCACGTAAAATGATACGCTATCCTTAAAGTGTGATTTGCCCCCTTATCAATTGCTGAGCCAACTAGCGCCACTACAGGCACACTGCCCACTCCCTCACCCACGCCTGTGCCTAAGCGCGCGTACACACTAGAACATGCAACCAGAGCATCACAATCTCCAAGATATCCAATTAAGAATACTATTCGCATATCCATATATAAATCCCAAAATCCTTTCTACCATTTCCGATGTGGGACTAAAGGCACACACCGCACTTTTTAATTTGAAATATCTGAAAATCATTTTGGCGGCAAATTCCTGAAAAATCGAAATTTTGAATTATTTTCAAAAACCACAAATTTCAACATATGTGCACTAAGACAGGCCATGAACCTTCTTTACCCATTTGTAGCATGGAATTCCTCGAATATACTTTAACCAAAGTATACCATGAACTTCTAAGTAGACATTTTTGTGACCCCTTGGTTAGGATATGTGGATCTTGATCATTAGAGATTCATTGTTCATTCAGCTAGCAAGGACACAAGTCGACATTGCTGGGTTGCAAGGAGCAGTGCTCCAGACTAAAGAGCAATTTCATAATTTCATATGATATTTTATGTAAACCCTAATTCGTTTTGAGTAATATGTATTCTATCATTAGAAATATATATCATTGTATTAATAATTGCTTCTTCGATTTTTTGCCTTTAAGCATAGTGGATTAACGTGAATTGGTGGATATACCGAAAGAGAACTGGGTAAATCTATGTGTTGACGTAGGAATGAATGTGATGAGGATAACTACTCCGAATCCACGGAGCTTCTCTGGACTCCTCACAGAGACTTCTCGAATCCACGAGGAAAGAAAGTAGAAAATAGAAATAAATTCTAAGAAATTTGAAATTGATTAATTGATGAATAAAAACGAGTTCACAACCCTTTAAATAGGGGTACCAAGCAATGTGAAAGAAATTAGAATCAAACTACAACTCAAACTCCTAGAATCCGTGACTTACTATAAATAGTAAACTTACTATTTATAGACGGTCGTGATGTCCACTAGTGCGCAAGGTTTTCGGCCAAAAATAGTAAGTATCCTATTTGGCTTCACCAAATCGTTCTCCTAGTTATTCTAAGCTCTTTTCACGTTGGGCGCAACTCCTAAAGCCCGACGGATGAAGAGTTATAATCAAACTAAAACTTACTATTTATAGTAAAAACGAAATTAAAACAGGGAAACGACCGTCGATCCAGGGGTTTTTTGCAATTTCAGGCTGCATAACCCGGCATAGCAGGGTTGGTTGGCTTCAGTAGCTCGTTCTACCCTAAAATTATATATTTTACGTCAGATAACTCATTCCGGATTGCAAGATATGCCCGATTTAAGGTTCGATGGTCTGGATCACTTCTGTCGTCGACCGGGCCTTTTCTGATCCATCTTGGCCATGTAACTGTCTGCGACCCGCTCTACATCAGTCTCCTCCACTTTAAAAGAACTCGTCCTCGAGTTCTCGTCATGCTTTAGTTCATAATACTTGGTTAGGTCCGCGATATTGAAAGTCCATGAGATTGCCATGTCATCTGGGAGATCAATAACATAAGCATTGTCATTGATCTTTCGGATGATTGGTATCGGTCCAATCTTCTTATTTTTTAACTTATTGTACGTCTCGGTCGGAAATCACTCTTTGCGCAGATGGACCATAACGCGGTCGCCCACCTCGAACACTTTTTGTCGCCGATGCTTATCTGCTTGTTCCTTGTACTTCTCGTTCGAGGGATGTAGCTTGGACTGCACTTCTGTATGGATGCCCATGATCTTGTCTGCCATATGTTCTGCTGTAATGCTCGTGCCTGAGTACTTGGGCAGAGGGACCAAGTTAAGTGTGTGGTGAGACACTCGTCCGTAGATAATCTGGAACGGTGATCTCCCTGTCGAGCGGTTCACCATATTGTTGAATGCAAACTCTGTTTGAGACAAGGTCAAATCCCACTACTTCAGTTTTTTTCCTGAAATACAGCGAAGGAGGTTTCCTAACGTGCGATTCACAACTTCGGTTTGCCCATCAGTCTGTGGGTGGTAAGCACTGCTGAATTGAAGTCGTGTATCGAATTGATTCCATAAAGTCCACCAAAAGTGGCTAATGAACTTTCTGTCACGATCGGAAGTAATGGTCTTGGGGACCCTGTGTAGCCGTACGACCTCCCTGAAAAATAGATTCACTATGTATGTTGCATCGAGGGTCTTCTTACATGGGATAAAGTGCGCCATCTTGGAGAAACAATCTACCACCACGAACACCGAATCCATACCGCGTTGTGTTCGTGGGAGACGAAGCACGAAGTCCATTGATAATCCTCCCAAGGACCGTTAGGCACAGGTAACCGGGTGTAGAGGCCCATATTTTGAGATTGCCCCTTGGAGGTCTGACAAACATGTCAATGTTGTACAGCTTTTCCCACATCGCGTACTAATTGCGGCCAGTAATACAGCTTTTCTACAAGAGCTCGCGTCTTGTCTCGCCCCAAATGTCCACCGAGGCCACCTTCATGTAGCTACTGAATAATCTGCTCCCTCAGAGAACTTTGGGAGATACACAATTGATTCCTTTTGAAGAGAAAATCGTCCCATATATGAAGCTCACTGGGGTAATCTTCTTGGCACTTCATCCAAAAATCTTTAAAGTCCTCATCCTTGGCATACAGCTCCTTGAGATAGTCGAAGCCGACCACCTCGTTGCTCATCGTAACAAGTAGTGATGCACGACGGCTAAGTGTATCAGCCACCTTGTTCTGCTGCCCTGACTTGTGCTTCAGAACGAACGTGAATTCCTGTAAAAATGAACCCATCTAGCATGCACACGATTTACATTAGTCTGACTATTAATAAACTTTAATGCTTGATGGTCAGTGTACAAAACAAACTCTCTTTGAATTAAATAATGCCACCAATGTCGCAGCGCCTGAACAACTGCTACAACTCAAGCTCATAAGTCGACCACTTCTTTCGGGCTTCGCTGAGCTTCTCGCTGTAGAAGGCTACCGGCCTGCCTTCCTGTGATAATACTCCTCCAATTCCGACGTATGAAGCGTCACACTCAACCTCAAACAATTTGTCAAAATTAGGAAGCACCAAAACCGGTGTTGTAGACAAACGATGCTTGATCTCATGAAAGCTCTTGTCAGCTTTATCGGTCCACTGGAACGGTCCTTTTTTCATGCAATCTGTTATAGGCGCGACTATGGTACTAACATCTCGCACAAATCGACGATAGAAAGTCATCAACCCGTGAAAACTCCACACCTCATGAATGTTTGTTGGGATCGGCCATTCCCTAATAGTTCGCACCTTTTCATCGTCTACACGAATGCCTGTGGACGTTACAACAAATCCTAGAAACAACAGGCTGTCAGTTAAAAAACTACACTTCTTCAAGTTGAAGTACAACTTGTTAATTTGTAGGACCTGCAACACCTGCCTGAGATGTTTCCTGTGCTCCGCCTTATCCTTGCTATATATCAATATGTCATCAAAATATACTACTACAAATCGGCCAGTGAACGGTTTTAGAACTTGATTCATCAAACGCATAAAAGTACTTGGTGCGTTCGATAGGCCGAAGGGCATGACTAACCACTCATATAACCCTTCCTTGGTCTTGAATGCCGTTTTCCACTCATCACCGGGTCGAATACAAATCTGATGGTACCTACTCCTTAAATCTAGTTTAGAGAATACATTGGCCCCTTCTAACACATTGAGCATGTCGTCCAACCATGGTATTAGGAACCGATATTTGATGGTAATTTTGTTGATTACCCGGCTGTCGACACACATGCTCCAGCTTTTATCTTTTTCTGGCATTAATAATGCTGGTACGGCACATAGGCTCATGCTCTCTCTCAAGAGACTCTTACGGATCAATTCCTCCACTTGCACCTGAAGTATCTCACACTCCTTCGGACTCATCCGATAATGAGGGCGGTTGGGAAGGCTAGCCCCAGGGACGAGGTGTATGTGATGTTGGATGTCCCTCATGGGGGGCAATCCATCAGGTAAATTCTCAGGCCAGACTTCTTTGAATTCGTTTAGCAACAGTCTTAAACTTGGAGGGATGTTTGAGGGTTCCTCTTCCTCGCCCTTCACCACTACAGCGTATACCTCTCCGGTTTCCTTGAATTCCTCCATAAAATTCTGAATGGTTAAGAGGGAACTCCCCTCCACTTTAGAGGCTTCAGGGTGGTTCTCTGGTGTCATAGGGGCAAGGATTACTTTTCGACTATCCTTGACGAATACGTAAACATTATCTCATCCCCGATGGGTCACATCACGGTCCGACTGCCAGGGTTGACCGAGTAACATATGACAAGCTTCCATATCGACTACGTCACAAAGTATTTGATCTTTATAATTTTTGCCAATTGAAAACGAGATAGTGCATTGTTCAGTTATCTTGGTCTCATTCACCTTTTTTATCCATCCAATTGAGTACGGGGAAGGATGTTTCATCGTTGGTAGCCGCAACTTGTCCACCATCACTCTTGAGATGATGTTCTCGCTACTACCACTGTCTATGATCACATCACAAACCTTTCCATTGACGGTGCACCGAGTACGAAATATATTGTGTCGTTGTGGATGTAATTCCTTTCGTGGGGCAATCGCCTCACAACTAGAAATTTACCACGATCCTCACCCGTCATTTCATCCCCACCTGCTATTTCTTCAGTGATTTGTTCATGTTCATCAAAGCGATGGTGTTCTTCTGCGGCCTCATCTTCAGTGCCCCCTTCGTTTATAGTCAAGTGTGCTGCGGGACGTTGAGGACAAGTGTTTGATAAGTGGCCTGGTTAGCCACAGCGGTAACAATTGTTCGACCTTGGCCGAGCATAAGGATTTGGAATCTTACTCGGACTCGCTGTTGTGGGTGCTGCACGTTAAGGTCTGGATGAGCCGCTCCTCGTATCACGGTTTGCGGTTGTAGGAAGTTGAGGTACTGGGTCTTTTCCTCGTGGCAGCACTGGATCTTGCATGGGACCTGTCATGAGGGTCGAGTTGAAGGATATGGACAAGCAGGAGCTCTTGCAAGTTATATTTTTGCCCTACCTACCAATTAAATTGCTTCATCCACAGCCTGACTGGGTACATTTGAACTCGGTCCTGAATTGTCGGTCGCAACCCGCTTATAAATCGTGCCACCTTCTGTAACTCAGATTCTGACAGATCATTTCGTGTAGCTAGCCGTTGAAATTTTTTAGTATAATCTGTGACTATTTGATTTCCTTGTCTGTAATTTTGAATTGGTGGAATAATATCTGCTCATAATCACTGGGGAGAAATCGAGATCGAAGAAGACGTCTCATCCGTGGCCAAGATGAGATGAGCGCCTTGTTCTGGCTGGCTCGTGAGAGTTGTAATTGTTCCCACCATGCAGAAGCACCAGATTTTAATTTAAAAACTACCAATTTTACCCTTTTATGATCTGGCACGTCCATGTAATCAAAATATCTCTCTACTTCGGCTAGCCAATTGAGAAAATCTTCTATACGTAATAAACCGTTAAAACTAAGAAGTTCAGCCTTACCTCGATAATCTCTTTCAGCACGATCTAGATGATTACCTCTATGGATTGGTCGTCTGGCAAAACCCTCATTAAGGTCCTCGTCGCTAGAACTTGAATCACCTGGTGTAGCCTTATGGTTTGTCACTGGTAGTGCTCTACGAAAATCGGAATTGTATCGTACAGCAACCATGGGTGGTGGAGCCACCATGGGTGGGGGAGCAACCAAAGGTGGTGGAGTACCGCCTAAGCCTCGGGGCGGGAGTAGCGTATTCGCAAAATGGTCGAGAGTTACCTGCAGCCCTTGCATGATTAACTGACTCTCCCGGTGGAAAGCTTCCATTTTTTCCGAAAGATAACGAATCCCTAGATCACCATCCACAGGATTTTGATTCATACCTTCATTGTTTGACATCGGCCCGAGGGGAATCCTCGCTTTGATACCAATTGACGCAGGAATGAACGTGATGAGGATAACTACTCCTAATCCACGGAGCTTCTTTGGACTCCTCACACAGACTTCTCGAATCCACGAGGAAAGAAAGCAGAAAATAGAAATAAATTCTAAGAAATTTGAAATTGATTAATTGATGAATAAAAATGAGTTCACAACCCTTTAAATAGGGGTACCAAGCAATGGGAAAGAAATTAGAATCAAACTACAACTCAAACTCCTAGAATCCGCAACTTACTATAAATAGTAAACTTACTATTTATAGACGGTCGTGATGTCTACTAGTGCGCAAGGTTTTCGGCCAAAAATAGTAAGTGTCCTATTTGGCTTCACCAAACCGTTCTCCTAGTTATTCTAAGCTCTTTTCACGTTGGGCGCAACTCCTAAAGCTCGACAGATGAAGAGTTATAATCAAACTAAAACTTACTATTTATAGTAAAAACGAAATTAAAACAGGGAAACGACCGTCGATCAAGGGGTTTTTTGTAATTTCGGGCTGCGCAACCTAGAATAGCAGGGTTGGTTGGCTTCAGTAGCTCGTTCTACCCCAAAATTATATATTTTACGTCAGATAACTCATTCCGGATTGCAAGATACGCCCGATTTAAGGTTTGATGGTCTGGATCACTTCTGTCGTCGACCGGTCCTTTTCTAATCCATCTTGGCCATGTAACTGTCCGCGACCCGTTCTACATCAGTTTTGGTTTTCATCCTTTCTCTATTTTTGCTTTTGATCAATGTTGATGAGTGTGTGGTCAAGAAGAGAACCTTTATCCGAACAACTTTTTCTTCACTATGATGGAGAGTTGATGTATCAAATTTTATTTAACATTAAATTGAGAGAGGGTTCATGCTACAGACTTTGAAATGGAAGAAGACAACTTTTTTAAGGTATGGTGTATAAGGTGACATGGATGTTTAGGCTCCAGGAGCTTGTTGTGGTATATTTCGTATTGTTGATGGTTGTGGTCACTTCTCTTATTAGTTCCACCCTTTTTATAGGCTTAGGAAGCCTAGGTGATAATACGTTTATCCCATTTTGGGCAGTGCCCTATCACAGAACATATGTCGTGGTGAGATTATCACGAAGGATGTGTTGTGGCCTGACTAGTGCAAGTGACCGACCTTGCTCGACAATGGCTAGAAGTGCTTGATCTTTAGCTCATTTTCATTCTTGCATTCGTGCACTTAATATATCTACATCCTTAGCATACTTTGAACCTTTGTATTAAACACACGATAGTGTGTTAAATTAATTAAAATGGTGATTTTGTGTCATGGAGACTGATTTTGGTATTTGGCAAAGATCTAGCTATCAAGGCATTTTGGTGCTTCTATGGACGCCGGATCGCAGATGAATCATGCTCACATGGGTCTTTTAAGGCTTTCTTGTATAATTATGACTTGGGGTATTGTATATTGGATTTGGGGTCACCACTACTTACTCAGACTTTTGTAGTCAGCTAAACCTTAGAAAATCTATAAAACCTGAGAATTCGAGGATTCCCTTATCTAAATGACTCATGATCTATGACATGGAATTCTGAGTAAAGGACTATGATAACAAAGAAGAAAGATTTTTGGCATCCTCTATGCCCATATCAAAGTACAGTTTCTACTTTACAAGGCTCGTCAAATTCTAAGGGATTTGGTTAGTTCTTATGTCTACATGGTGCAATAGAATGGAGGGTATGCTATGCAATAGTCCGATGCTTGCTTTAAGAAAATGATTGTGAGAGATTCTTTTACTAGACCCACTTACTTGAAGAAGCGATAAAGCTCTAGTCGATTCAAATTTTTTATGGGCAAGATCCAGGAACTGACAAGCCATAGAGCATTCACTTGGACTGGCTAGTGTGGTGGGTGCAATATATGAAGTGCAAGGGTAATGCAAATACAACGTCCTAATCTCAATCAATCCAAGCTTTCTGGTGGGCAGGATGTAAAATTCGAGCAAGCCACAAAGCATATACTCAGATAGACTATGGGAGGAGGAGAATTGGAAATCGTAATGATGTAAAATATTGATGCGAATATAAATGAAGTTGGTCTGAGTTGGATGAGTAGGTGAACGAGTTGTCGCAAGGATCAACTAGAGTTGGCTAGATTGGCCTTTTGGTGGCTTAGGTGATCAGGATTTGGGCTTGATTAGGCATACCTAAGTTGGAAGGGTTTCCTCTCCTTTCACTCTTCTTCTCTCCTTAGTGAATGAATGGCTTGGGATGATTGAGTATGAAAGATAAGAGACTAGAGGTGAGAAATGGAAGATCAGATATTATGAGTGATGGAGAAAATGAAGTGGAGAGGGGTATTTATAGGTATGAGGAATTACATTTTTATGGTTTTTTGAGAAGTTTGGGGGCTAAAAGTGTTTGGAAGGTTGTGATTGGGTGATGGCATGGGTGTGCCACAAGGCAACTTTTTGTTGGTTAAGGGGGTTGGTATAAGGTATGACACTTGGTTGCCACAAGCCAGTTATCTCTGTGGTAACTTTTCTGACACATATACCTTCAAATCCCAAAGGTCTAAGGAATCGATACGTCACGCTTTCACGGTTCTCATTCGTATTAGAAATTAAAATCAAACGAGCTTTTACTCTTTTGTTCCATATGAGATTTTTGTTCTCGTTGAGCTCATCTTAAGACACCTGTGTTTAGGGGCTTACAACATTCAAAATCAGCTCTTTCAGCCTACGTAGGGTGTCTACAACTTCAAATCTTCATTTTACTTTTGTTTGGTTTGTTGTGATCATCAGTATGACATTGAAGTGCTGAATTGAGCATTTGAGCATTGTAATATTTGAAACTATTGATTATGACCTTGAAGCTTGATTTACTGTAAGTGAGCTACTTGCATACAATTTATAATAATATAGAAAGTGAAAATGATTCAAATAATGGGTTTCCATTGTCTATATTTTCTTTACTACCAACCGAATCATGTCCTTAATATCACCCCCATAAGATGACCACAACCACTCAAACAGGGACGTGAAATGGAATAAAGTCATTTTTACATAAGCGAGTCATTTTGCAGCTCTTGTTCCAAATACCATGAATAAGCAGTCAAAGGTTCATTTAAACCTTTTAGGGTCGTGTAATTTATGGTGAAATCCTCTTATCCATTGTGGGCTCACTTGACCTCATGTAATAATATTCACTCTTTTAAGGTATTAGTAGGGCTATACACAAATCAAGTTAGCTTGGTTGGCTTGCTCGAATCGACTCAAAAAAGTTCGATTCAACTCGGTTCGAAGCTGAGTTTGAGCTGAGTCGAGTTGTGCCAAGCTCGACTTGGTTCAACTCATGTACACCTCTAGGTATTATAGGTGGAGAAAATTAGGGTTAAGGTCTCTCTCTCTCTCTCTCTCTCTCTCTCTCTCTCTCTCTCCTCTTCCTTTATTTATAATTAATTAGTGGTATATTGAATTATTGAAATAAAATACACCACTTTAACACTCCCTCTCAAACTATAGCAAGGAGATCAAGCATGTCCAACTTTGATACAATATCAAAAGAGCATATCTTGATAACAAATTTAGTGAAAATATCAACCAGCTGACATGTGGAGGAAAGTTGTAGTGTATTGATAACATTAGTAGATAGCTTCTCCTGAACGAAGTGATAAACAACTTTGATATGTTTGGTATGTTTATAAAAAAATGAATAAAAAGTAATATAGATTATTGCTTGATTGTCACATACTAAAGGAACATGAGTGTGAAAGAAATATCCAGCTTGTAAAGAAATGGGCTGTATTTGGTGATGAATGGATTTAATTTCACATATACATTATGGTGAGCCCCACAGGAGATTTGCATTGCCACCATTTGGAGCAGAGGACGTGTTGTCATAATGCAGCGAATCCCCATCGAGCAAATCCCCGTAGCATTGCTGGTAGGGTTACTGATTTCAGGATCATCTAAACCATTTATGCGTGGGATTTACTGTGGATGGAAAAAAAAAAATAGCAGCTGTTGAAAACCTTTTATCATTTCACCCTTTTCCTCGAAGGCTTAAGACCGGCCGTGCCCTGGCCTGCTAGGGTGAGATTGAGCTAAGGCCTTTCAGACTGTTAAGACTAGGGCCCTAGCCCGGCTCATTTCCACCCCTAGTTCTGGCCAAGCTAGACAGAAAAGAGGATTGGGCTTGGACTAAAAAATATAGCCCATGTAAGTAAATGTGCCCGGGTAAAACGATACCAGCACTCGACCTATATATATATATATATATATATATATATATATATATATATATATATATATATATATATATATATATATATTGGCAATGGTACTATAAGGTCCACCTCATGGGAACTTACCATGAGGTCGAGCTGTGTAGGCCCCACCGTAATGTGTTGATGGGTCCCCTTTAGGTTATGGGATATCCCAAAAATCAGCTGTATATAGAATTAATGTGGGCCATATCATATAAAAACACGGGAAGAAATGCTTTAAAAATATATAAGCACTTTGTGGGGCCCACCTAAGTTTTGGATGAGGCTGAAACTTGGTCGGACCCCTCATCCAAGTGGGACACATAATGGATGGGCTGGATTTGTGAACCACATCTTAATGGGCCCAATATATGATTAGAATATTTTAATGGAAGGCTAACTGCTCTCAACACTTGTACGTGGTGTGGCCCACCCAAGTCATGGATTGACTTGATTTTTAAGCCCATGGCACACCATCGAATGGTGCATCCGGCTGATAGGGTAGATGTTCAATACACATACATCGCGGTGGTGCCTACATGCTCCTAGTAGCATTTGAGAGAGAGAGAGAGAAGAGAGAAGAGAGAAGAGAGAGAGACCCTCCAAGCCAAACCTAACACAAGACCCAAACGAAAGAGTTGCATAAAGTAAATGCACTGGTCTATGTTTGGATGTATGCACAAAGTCAGTGGTCCTGCCATACCTTTAGCCCCGAGTTTATTTATTAAACGCGTCGCAAATGGAAACGGATTGGCTACTCCCCCTGACACCAGCTCCGTAGCTGGTGTCGGTGCTCTGTGGGCCCCACCATGATGTATGTGTTTCATCCATTCCGTCAATCCATTTTTAAAGATCATTTTATTGCTTGATCCAAAAAATGAGATGGATATAACTCGCAGGTGGACCACACCACATGAAAACAATATTGATTGGATATCAACCATTAAAATCCTCCTAAGGCCCACTATACTGTTTATTTGACATCCAATCTGTTGATTAGGTCATACCGGCCCAGATGAAGAGGAAAAACAAATATCAGCTTGATCCAAAACTTTTATGGACCCCAAAATGTTTTTAATTTTCGACCCTCATTCAACACTGTTTCCTGTAACGTGGTGCACTTGAGATTTTGATATACCTCAGTTTTGTACTCATACTGTAAATGATCTGTAAAAACAGATGGATGGCATGGATGAAACATATACATCATGGTGGGGCCCACATAGCACCGACCACCAGCCATTGGCTGGTGTCAGGGGGAGTAGCCAATCCGTTCCCGTCGCAAATACACCAGCTGTCTATGTGACCGTCCATGTGGTGGGCCCTGCAAACGCATGGAAAAAAAAAAAGAAAGAAAGAAGAAAATGATGCAAAAGGAAAGGACGCTGATTACGTAGTGATGCTGACGCCACCCATCACCGAAATCAGTGACCGCAGTAAAAGCACCGATTAGGGTGAGGCCGTAACGTGACGTGATGAGATTTGTTTGGTCCAGGCCCGCATGACGTGAGCGGCTACCTACTCAACCTAACCACTTTTAAACCAAGCGGTTTGGTTGCGACTCTCGCTTGTCAAGCCCGGAAGAGGCTGTTACTCCGGGGATTCCATCGTGATCTATAGGTTTATCCACACCGTCCGTTCATTTTTACACATCATTTTGGATTCAATGCCCAAAAATTATTTATTTCCAAGATTCAAATGGACCACAAAGTTAGAATTAAAATCCACCATTAAAATCTTCTTGAGAGCCAGTGGAAGCATTGCTTGAAGCTGATATTTTTATTTTGCTTTCCTTCGGGTCTATGTGACATTGTGGTCAGGTTAGATGGTAAATAAGCATGACAGTGGACCCTAGGAAAGTTTCAACGGAAAACACCATTATCACTGCTACTTCCTACTCACTGTGGTGTGGTTTATTTGAGCCTTGAATTTACCTCATTTTTAGGCTTATAACCTAAAATGATAGAAAATATGGATCTAAAATATAGGTAAATCCATGTATTATGGTGGCCCCTCAGTGCCTCAGCATGTTTCAAGCTGAGATAGAAATGGATAAGAGTGCATTGACATCCTTTCAGACGTGCGTTGCGTGACTCATTTACGATGAAATCGAATCTCACCGCATTTTGCTCACAGAAGATGGTGTTTCTCTGACCCCATTGAAAGTTCCAAGCGCGAGACACGAGGTGCCCATCCCTGTCAAACAGCTTTGGGTACCCATGTCTTTCTCATCAACACGGGGCCTCCGGATGTTCCTGTGGTGAGAAACTTGGTGGGCCCACATAGCTGCCTGTGAGAAATCCATTCTCTCCATCAGTTTCCCAAGCGGACAATAGAGTAGAATTCCAAAAAATCAGGCAGACTGAAAAACCCATGTGAGCCACAAATAATAATAATAATAACAAAAAAAAAGGAAAAAAGAAAAAAGAAAAAGAAAAGTGAATGGAAATATTCACCATTGAGACCTTTATGGCCTGTTCATCAGTTCCATCTCACAATGGGACAGGATTCAAAACTCAAGCAGATTGAGAAACTTCCGTGAACCCCAAATAAAAAAAGATGAATGGAAATGCTCACATTGAAACCTTTTTATTCTGTACAGCAGTTTTCCAAGCTGACTATAGGACTGTCGATGAAACAAGTCAGATTAGAGATCCCATTCATCATATAATTTAGATTTTAAAATAGGTTTGATTAATTAAATGGATCAGATTTGGATTCACAAAAATAAAATTAAATCATATTCGGCTTGGATCTAAACCTACTAGTGAGATTGAATCATATCCCTTCTATTGCATGCTTCAAGTCTACGACTTATAGGGTGGTGAGTTCTGTGAGGCTATTTAACATCTACTCTTCAGACTTCAATACTCTTACATAATTCAAATTGATAATATTCCAATTACATCATTTTATTGTTAAAATAAATATTATATATATATATAGATAGAGAGAGAGAGAGAGAGAGAGAGAGAGAGAGAGAGAGAGAGATTTGTGATGCGGTGAATTTGGACATATTTGAGACAAATTCAATAGTTATATGAATTTTTGAATCCACAATGAGAGAGAGAGAGAGAGAGAGATTTGTGATGCGGTGAATTTGGACATATTTGAGACAAATTCAATAGTTATATGAATTTTTGAATCCACAATGAACCTGACTATTTATAAGTAGATTGGATATAGATATTAGCTTTTGGATCCATATCGGATTCAAATTCAAATCTGAATTCAGCGGCAAACTTTCAAACTTTGAGCCAAATATAACTGTATCTGATTTAGATCCAACCCATTGAGAGGCCTAGTTGACGATAAGACAGGATTCCAAAAATCAGCACATTGATAAATTCATGTGAGCCGAGAAAATAGAAAAAAAAAAAGAAGTGAATGAAAATGTTCACGTTGAAACCTTTCTAATGCTAACCATGATATTTATAATCCATCCAAACCATTTATAATGGTACGGCCACTTGAATAAACTATAGGCACAAATATCATCATAATTAAAAACTTCCTTAGCCCTATCAAATTTCCAATGATGGAAATTAAATCCCTGCTGTTTTGTATGGTGTAGTCCACCCGTGTTTTGGGTCTAAATTCCTGTCTCATTGTGAGCTTGAAAATTTGATGAACCGAGTGGATTTTTCACTGACATCCTAGTCGGTCCAAAATAGCTTTGGAGCTCAGAAACTCCCTTCCTAACACCGCTGATGCGAATCACAACTTCATTTTGTACTCGCGCGAGTCGCTTTAACATTTTCCACTGCTGACTGGATCCGTTTCCTTACCAATCAAGCAAGACCGGTCCGACACATCTGCTGACCTAAAACAGCTAACTAACGTGACGGACCCGATTGTAGAACGTCAGGTAAGGTGGGCCCCGCGGCCTCCGAAGTCCGAACGCAACGATTTCCATGCGGCGTTATTTGATACTCTGGTAGTATATGAAGCCTGATACGCAGGGAGTCTTAAGTTGTATGCTAAGATAAGGTCTCAAAATCAGTGTTTTTTTTTTTTTTTACACATCTGCCAAACACCCACGCACGCTGCAGAGAGATTTCAGCACCTATGGCTTTCGAACCCAAGACCTCGTGTTGAAACTCCTCAGGGCGTGCATGGGCGTGGGACCAGAAGGGATTAAGTGAGATGGGATTCATCCGGTCTTGTGCCAATTCCACTCCATATTTGGAAAGAATGGAAAAGCTTAAAATTAGATTAGATGGAATTGCATTGGTCGGTGCCAATTCCACTCAATGTTAGTAAGTTGTGTAGGCCCCACCATGATGTGTGGGCTATATCCACACCGTCCATCCATTTTTCGAGATTATTAATTTTAGAGCATGAGCCAAAAAATTAGATAAATCTAAAGCTCAAGTAGACCTCACCATAAAAAGCAACGGCGATTAAATACTTACCATTGAAAACTTCTTTGGGGCCACATAAGTTTTAAATCTACCTCATTTTTAGACCCATGCCATAAAATGAGATTACAAAACAAATAAATTGTTTAGATGTAATACATGCATGTTATTCTGATGACGGTGGGTATATCCATTCAATGTACCACCATAGTACCAACAAAGCATGAAATTAATCTTATGGCCCGTTTGTTTTTTTCAAAGCAACGGAAAATTTCACTGGATTTGAAAATTTATAGGAATTTGTGCCTTTGAAGTTGGTTGAAAAGAGATAATTTTAATTTTTTAACTGCAAGATAATGCTTATGATATATCCATTCCGTCCATCTGTTTTATTATAATATTTTGGAGCATGAGACAAAAAATGAAACAGATCTAACACTCAAGTGGCCCACGCCAAAAGAAACAGTGGCCCCACAAAGTTTTTAACGGTAAGTATTCGATTCCTTTTTTTGTATGACGTGGTCCACTTGAGTATTGGATATACCTCAATATTTTACTCAAGCCATGAATTCAACTGGAATAATGGATGAACGGTGTGGATAAGCGAAATGCATCACAGTGGGACCCAGATATTTTATAATATTCTTAGTTTTCGTGTCAAAAAGTAAGCAGTAAAATCAGATATGCTGTAAATGGGCGGAATAATTGTTACTTTTACCAACTTAGACTAGTACGTGCGGACAACAAATTTGAGGACGAAACTACCCCTCCTTTTCACTTTCTACGTCATTTCCTCTCCCTCCCTTACCGTCGGTCCATTTTAGAAAAAAAAAACACGAAAACTCCACCACTACGTCTGTTGCTTGGATTGCACCACGCTCTAGCTGGATCCCACCCTCTCTATTCATCAGCATTAGGGCGTTTTTCTGAAAATGGTCCCTCCACGGCAGAAAGTATGTACTACAGGAATAATGTAGTACATTTACCTAAACAATGTAAATTTTTTGTAGGCCACTGAAATGCTGGATGAAGCTCACATCTTAGTTTTCGGTTCATCCATGCAAAAATCATCCTATGAACATGATGGATTACAAGTAAAACATCATTGTGGGGGGCATAACAAGGTTTCTATGGTGGAACCACTATTTCCTGTGGTGTGATCCACTTGATATTTCGATATGCCACTATTTTGGGCTGAAACCCTTACTTTAGATACTAAGACCTCAAGTGTTGACACGAAGCATCTCCACTCAGTCTGCCAATTGAGCTATGGATTTGGGTATGCCCAACTCAGTTAACTCAGCACTATAAGTGCATACTGAGCAAACTATAAATCCAAATTGTGAGAGGTATTGGTCCATTTCACCTACTTCTCAGTTCATGATTGGTGAAATTTTCCAAGTAATTCATAAATTTGATGGAGATATCATAAAAATATGATGGGGAACTTCTACAGATTCATGTAATGTAACGGAAAAATTTATCAACCGCTTGGTCAATTTCATTAATTGCTCGGTCAAATTCACCGAAGAGAATTTCATCTAAATCTTGGTCAATTTCATTAACTGCTCGGTCAAATTCACCAAAGAGAAAATTGTTAGGCTAGGTTAATTACATTTAAAGTTTATTCCAATTCATGTTAGCCTCACCCAATTTCAAGCTTGCCTCGCTCAAATTCATGTTTCCGTTACTCAATTTCTCGATTGCCTCGTTGAATTTTTATGTTGCTTTGCTCAATTCCTAGGTTCCCTCGCTCAATTTCTAGCTTCCCTCGCTCAATTCTTAGGTTGCCTCGCTCAATTGATAGGTTCCCTCGCTCGATTTCTAGGTTCCCTCGCTCAATTTTTAGGTTTGCTAGCTTAATTTCTAGATTCCCTCGCTCAAATCCTAGGTTGTCTCGCTTAATTTCTAGCTTTCCTCGCTCAAATCGTAGGTTGCCTCGCTCAATTTCTAGCTTCTCTCGCTCAATTTCTAAGTTGCCTCGCTCAATTTCTAGATTACCTCACTCAAATCCTAAGTTACCTTGCTCAATTTCTAGGTTCCTTCGCACAATTTGTACCTTCCCTCGCCTCGCTCAAATCCTAGGTTGCCTCATTGAATTTCTAAGTTCCCTCGCTCAATTTCTAGCTTCCCTCTCTCAATTCATAGGTTTCCTCTTTGAATTTTTACGTTGCCTCGCTCAATTCCTAGCTTCCCTAGCTCAATCCTTAGAATTCCTCGCTGAATTTCTACGTTGCCTCGCTCAATTCCTAGCTTCCCTCACTCAATCCCTACGTTGCCTCCCTCAATTTCTAGGTTGCCTCGCTCAAATCCTAGTTTTCCTCGCTCAATTTCTAGCTTCCCTCATTCAATTCCTAGGATTCCTCATTGAATTTTTACGTTGCCTCACTTAATTCATAGGTTCCCTCACTCGATCCCTACGTTGCCTTGCTCAATTCCTAGGTTGCCTCGTTCAAATCCTAGGTTGTCTCGCTCAATTTCTAGGTTGCCTCACTCAATTTGTAGCTTCCCTCGCTGAATTTCTAGGTTCCCTCACTCAATTCCTAGGTTACCTCACTCAATTTCTAGCTTCCCTCGCTCAATTTTTACCTTCCCTCGCTGAATTCCTACGTTACCTTGCTTAATTCTTAGGTTGCCTCGCTCAATTTCTACCTTCCCTCGCTTAATTCCTAGGTTACCTCGCTGAATTCCTATGTTCCCTCACTCAATTTCTACTTTCCCTTGCTCAACTCCTAGGTTACCTCGCTGAATTCCTACGTTGCCTCGCTCAATTTCTAGGTTCCCTTGCTCAATTTCTAGCTTTCCTCGCTCAAATCTTAGGTTGTCTCGCTCAATTTCTACCTTCCCTCGCTCAATTCCTAGGTTGCCTCGGTCAATTTGTAGGTTGCCTCACTCAAATCCTATGTTCCTTTGCTCAAATTCTAGCTTCTCTCACTCAATTCCTAGGTTGCCTCGCTCAATTCATAGGTTCCCTCACTCAAATTTTATCTTCCCTCGCTCAATTCGTAGGTTGCTTCGCTCAATTCCTAGGTTCCCTCGCTCAATTTTTAGCTTGCTTCGCTGAATTTCTAGCTTCCCTTGCTCAATTTCTAGGTTGCCTCACTCAATTTTTAGCTTGCCTCACTCAATTCCTAGGTTGTCTCGCTCAATTGCAAGGTTCCTTCGCCGTTCAATTCCTAGGTTGCCTCACTCAATTCCTAGGAGTGTGTGGTCCTGATTTTGGATAAGATTTTAGATGCATCTTTGGCTGGGGTATGACCCTTTTGGACTATTCTAAGCTTTAAAATAATAGTCAATATGCCACATGGCTTAGTCCAATTCATAGCATGCTTGGTATACTGTTATTTCAATAATTTTTTAAGGCTATTGCAAACTAATCGAATGGGTTAAGTTGTTGTGCCAATTTGAATTTAACCTTTTGTTGGAAGGCTGCTTCCACCATGCTGGTTCTAGTTGCACTGACTTTTAGCTGGTTATATTGGAATCTGAGTTATCTCATAGGTGGATGGTTGCTTATGCCCAACTACTGGTTGTTCTAACTTTATGCAGAGACATAGTTTTTAACTACCACTAATTAAAAAGCATACTTTAACTAGTACTAAAATACATACTTTGCATGTTGTTGCTCGCATTATTAGTAAATCTTATGTTTCTTTATCTTTCATTTATACAATTTGTATCCATGATCAGCTGGGTTTTCTTATTTTATTTGTTTAGTTGAATGAGTATGCCTGTCCTGCCATCAATTCATTTCCTCGATGTCTCACATGGTTAGTTGGTTTTGATGAAGTGCCTTAGGGGTTGTTTGGATGTGTGGAACTCCCCACTTAAGTTCAATGGAATCTGATGGGGCCCACAGAGCACCGAACACCAGCCATTATTTGGTGGCAGGGGGAGTAGCCAATCCGTTTCATGTAGTATATCCACGCCTTACATCCGTTTTTCTATCTAATTTAAGGGGTTGAGCCCCAAATTGAAGCATATTAAAATATCAAGTGGATCATACCACGAGAAACAGTGGGCATAATGATTTTCTAATTTGCCTCGCTGATTTTCTAGTTTAAGCTTCTGATTTCATGTTTGCCCCTCTCAATTTCATGTTTGCCCCACTAATTTTCTAGTTTGCCCTACTCAATTTCATATTTGTCGAAAGTGCATGGGTGGATGTATAACATACTTTGTAATTTTGGTGGATGATGAAATTAACTTTATACTTTATCCCACTGTATTTTCGGTTTGTCTCACTCAATTTCCAGTTTGGCGTGCTCAACTTTTAGTTTGTCCGGCTCAATTTCCAGTTTGTCCCGCTCAATTTTCAGTTTGTCCCGCTCAATTTTCAGTTTCTCCCGCTCAATTTCCTGTTTGTCCACTCAATTTCCAGTTTGTCATCTCAATTTCCAGTTTGGCCTGCTCAATTTCTAGTTTGTCCCACTCAATTTCCAGTTTAGCCCGCTCAAAAGCACTAATCGTCATCTCAATTGCCAATGATCGCGGCCCTTTGATTGGAAAGAAAATAGCATAATTAGAATTTCCAACAACATTCTCCAAATCCCCGATGTAAGTCGCAGTGACAACATGGATATCTCCAAAGTGTAGAACACATCTAATAAGTATATAGTAGAAAACATACCTCTCAATGCAATGTGCTTATTGGAACGAACATTTCAAGCATCACTCAAAGCATTCCTCAGAAGATCCACAAAGTATTCTTTTGGAAAACCTCCATAGTTTAGTAGTGAAATTAAAGTCTTATTTAGGTACGTTTTTCATGCATTTCACGGTCATTTTCCTTTACTTCACGGTTAATCCCGGCGATTCCGTTTCATTTCACGGTCATTTCCATGCATTTCACGGTCAATTCCGGCATTTCCGTTTGGATTCACGGTCATTTTCATGCATTTCACGGTCAATTCCCTTTAACTTCACGGTCATTTCCACGCATTTCACTGTCAATTTGCTTTAGTTCACGGTCATTTCCATGCATTTCACGGTCATTCCTGGCAATTCCGTGTTGATATTCTTGTTATATGAATAAAGAAAGAAATGAAAAAAGAATTTTTTTTATATGCTTATATATACATATTTATATAAATATGTGTTAGAGAAAAATGTAGGAGAATAAAATTCTCCATGTAAAAAAAATAAATAAATAAAAAATGGATAGGGATACAGTTATAGCTACAGTTATAATCCATAGCCATATATCGGGGGTGGAATCGCGGAATCCACGATTGATCGCCGATTGGGACAGCGACTTGCGGTGGAATCGCCGGAGCCGTGATTGATCGTCGAGCTACGGTTATTAAAAAGCAGGGGCTACAACTATGGCTACGGTTATAATCCGTAGCTATAGAAAAACCGTAGCTAGGTTCCTTATTTATTTATTTATTTATTTTTCTGTTGTAATCCCTACCGCCTTTTGTGGGTCCCATCATGAGGTCTGTGTTATATTCAAACTGTCCATCTATTTGGCGAGCTCATATTAAGCTTGAGACATAAAATAAGACAGATCTAACTATCAAGTGGACCACACTGTAAAAGGCAGGAGGAATTGAACGTCTACCATTGAAACCCTTTCAGGGGTTACAGAAGTTTAGGATCATTATGAATTTTTTTTTCCTCTTCATCCAGGCCTTTGTGACCTTATGAATAGATTGGATGGAAAATAAATGTTATGGTGGGCCCTACAAAATTTTTAACGGTGAAAATCAGTTTTCCTGCTACTCTGTGGTGTGGTCTAGTTGATCTTCGGATATGATTTTTTTTTTTTTTTTAGATAATGCTCCGAAATGATCTCAAAATATGGATGAACATTGAATACATAGCTGTGGGGCCACGTAACTTCGATCTCTTACGAGCTGTTAGTACAACTCTCGGTTGGAGGAGCGTCAGCACTCGTCTTCGAAAGGAAGGGAGGGGTATTTTTATCCTCAAATTCGCTCTCTGCACGTGCTAGTCTAAGTTGGTCACTTAAGTTTGTATTCCTTCATACAAACTAAGGCTATACACGAGTCAAGCTAGCTCGAAAAGCTCGCTCGACTCGGCTTGACTCAGCTCGGATTGACTCAGCTTGAAAGGTCGATTCAAAGTGAGTCAATCTTGTTTACTAAAGCTTAAGTTGAGTTCAAGCCAAGTTCAACCATAGTGTATTTCAACTCGACTCGACTCAAACTGGACTCGACTCGAAGCTCGAGCTCGAGCTCGAGCTCGACTCGGCTCGAGTAATATTTTATATATATATAAGTTAAAAAAAAAAGAGTTAAAACTTATAAGTTTTTACTAAAAAACTCTACCCAAGCCTATCTGTTCCCATTCTCTCTTTTTCTTCCCCTTACTCTACCGAGATAAACTCAACTCGACTCGAACCACTAACTCGATTCGAACTCAACTCGGAAACTTTAGCAAACAAGCTAAGCTTCAATGTTGAGCTTGAGGGCAATTTCTTAATAATTTGGAAGTACCTGTTTATCATGTATCACGGTCTTCCGGAGCATCAAAGCTTCTTCTCTTTTTTTTTTCCCTGTTTCTCCACCGGTCGCGAATGCTAAGCTGGCGTCATTACGAGGATGTCATGAAAATGCATGCGTAGGGGACTGCGTAAAAGAGTGACGCCAGCTGCTGATGACAACAAATGTGCAATTACCGGAAACACCATCATTTCAAATGCGTGCCACACGCCACCGACTTTGGTGGTTTGTTGACGTCATCAAGTTCTATGGGGGCTAACTATGATGTATGTGTTATAACCACCCCCATACATTCATTTTGTGAGATTATTTGGGCATGGAGAAAAAAATGTGGCAGATTCAAAGCTTAGGTGGACTATATCATGGAAACTAGTGAAGATTGAATGCTTACCTTTAAAATTTTCTTGGAGCTACAGAAATCTTTGATCAAGCTGATTTTTGAGTTTTGCCTTCATAGATGTATGTGTGACCTTATGAACAGGTTGGATAACAAATAAATACCATTGTAGGCCCAGGAAGGCTTCAATGGGGGGCATCATTATCCTGTTTACTTTCTTTGGTGTGGTCCACTTGAGCTTCAGATCTGCCTCATATTTGCTCTTTGGCCTAAAATGATCTCAAAAAACAGTTGGACGGTATGGATATAACAAATACATTATATTGGGCCCACATAACCTGGTGACGTCAACACATCACGGAGGTGGCCGCTTCCGATGTGCGGGACTAATACATTATATTGGGCCCACATATAAAGAAATCGGGTTTGTTGAAGGGTAGTTTCGTCAGGTATAAAGGAGTAGAATCTTGTTTCCGCCTGTCGTTTCCATGGAAAGCCTTGAAGGGTTGCTATAAAGAGACGACTTCTACCTTAGAATATGATGTCCAACGGCACCAAAGAGTAGAAAAATCCACGTCTGCTTCTGTCTTCCCATAGAGAGAGAGAGAGAGGAGGAGGTAGGTGTTTCTTGTCTTTCTTTGTGCCTGAGAGAGAGAGAGAGAGAGAGCGGGTGTTGCTTGCTATCCATGAGAGAGGGAAGGAGAGAAGGCAGGTGTTGCTTGTCCTCTCTTCATATATAAGATAGAGAAGGTTGGTGTTGCTTTTCTCTTTTTATACATAAAATAGAGAGAGAGAGAGAGAGAGAGAGAGAGAGAGAGAGAGAGAGAGAGAGAGAGTTTTTGATCGGTCTTCATACATGGAAGGAGAAAATACAATGATGGAATCTCCCACACAGAGAGGAGGGAAGAAGGAAGAAACTGAAGAAGAAAAAATGGAGAAGTTCTTCGAACTTCTGAGAAGCATTAGAGCTATGAAAGATCGCCTGCAGGATGGGCGGAAGGAGAAGAAGCGAAGAATAGAGAAAGCGGCTTGGACTCCGTCCTTCGAACTCGAAGATTTCATGCAAAAGGTTCATTTCACAAGCCAGGAAATAACCTCGCCACATTCTTCTAAGGAAGAAGAAGATAGAAACTTAGATCTCAAACTATCTCTTTAATGTAATTAATCATCTCTAAGTATGTTTGTCGACTGTTTCTAGCATTACCCAAATGCTATACTGTATGAAGTATTGTTGTTTCTTCTCAGTAATGCGTAGTGTAGAACACAGCACCAAGCTGTCAATGTGGTGACGTGGCAAAATTATGTGGGACCCACCATTATGTATTTTTTTTATATCCACACCGTCCACCCATTTTCTCAGATAAATTTATTGAATTTTCCAAAAAAATGAGGCAGATACAAATTTCATCTAGACCACACCCAAGGAAATGTGGAGATTGAATGCCTATCATTGAAAATTACCCGGGGTCCATGTAAGTTTTGTATCAAGCTTATATTTGTTTTTTCCCATCATCCAGGTCTGTGTGATCTTATGAAAAAGTTTGGATGGCAAATAAACATCATGGTGGGCCTCATTGTCCCTACTCTATCTATGATGTGGTCCGCTTGAGATTTGGATTTGCTTCATTTTTGGCATCATGATCTACAATGATCCGAAAAAATGGATGGATAGTGTGGGTGTAACACATACATTATGATAGGCCACAAAAGTTTGCCAAGTCAACACAGTACCGATCACCATGGTGTGTGTTCTAAACTAGGCAATCCAAGGGTCGAACGGCTCGCCTCCCATTTTGGATTTGAACGGCTTGGGTCGCACAGATTTTCTTCCCCAACCGTTGAATTGTTCGAGCTAGACAGTTTGGACCCGAAACCGTCGCTTTTTAATTGATTTACGTCACCTTATCTCCTCACAGTGATGTCACCGGTTATTTAAAATATGTAATGATGACAAGGGTTGATCCGTGTGGACGGACCAGCTGTACCCACCGCTGGGTCGGATGACCTACTGCGCTGCACCAACCGGCTAGGTTGGACCACGGCGGATGAACTACTACTCTATCAGTAGTAAGTTGCTACTGGACGGTGCTATGTGGACCCACCATGATTTATGAGTGTTTTATCCGCACCATTTATCTATATTTTCAAATCATATTATGACATGAACTCAAGATGAGCAGATATAAATCTTATGTGGACCACACCACGTGAAACAGTGGTGATGGATCGCTCAGGATTAAAAACTTTCTGATGCTACGGAAAGTTTTGAATGAAGCTAATATTTATGTTTTTCCTTTGGCCGGGTCTTTGTGACCTAAAAAACAGATGGAAAATATACTTTATTGTGAGCCCTAAGAAGTTTCTAATGGTTATGGTGGGTGTTGAATCACCAATATTTTTTTGTGGTGTGGTCCACTTGAGATTTGTATGTCTCATTTTTGGGCACATATATATAGATGGCAATAGTTCTCTTCGTTTCGATCTTATGGGAAGTGGGCCCTACTGTGATATGTGTCGAACATTAACACCCTGCATTCAATGGGTCCCCTTTAAATTATAGAATATCTCAAAAATCAGTTGTATATGGAACTCAGGTAGGCCATACCATCTAAAATCATAGGAAGATCACATGCATAAAACATATAAAAGCATTTAGTGGAGCCCACCTGAAACTTGGATGCATCTGAAATTGGTCTGACCCCTCATCCAAGTGGGACACATAATGGATGGGCTGAATTTGTGAATCACATCTCCGTGGGCCTAAAAAACAATTATGAATGTTTTAATGGGAGGATAACCCTTCTCAACTTTTGTATGTGGTGTAGCCCACAAAAATCATGGATTGACTTGATTTTTAAGCCCGAGGCCCACCATGGAATGGTGCATCTGACTGATGGGGTAGATGTTCTATGCGCATCACAGTGGGGCCCACATAGCTCTACCTCATGGGAAGTTCCCATAAGCTCGACCGCATAGAACTATTTCCATGCGCGCGCACACCAGGTTTAAAAACATTAGGCCTGGTAAGGCAACTTCTATAACACTGTCCATGTAGGCCGCCCCTGCATGGCATCTAATACTCTTGTGACTGTCTGGCATCATGAAGGTGGAACCCTAAAAAATCAGACCTATCCAGCCATTTATTTTATATGGTGTTGCCTCGAAGGCAAACTGCATACCCCGTAAACTCTACAGGGCTTACTGTGATGTATGTATCTTGTCCCCACCATCCATCCATTTTTTTCAACTTATTTTAGTGCATCAGCCCAAAATTGAAGCATATGCAAAACTCAAGTGGACCACACCATAGGAAATATTGGGAATTAAATGGCTACAATTAAAAGCTTTTTGAGGGCCACAGAAATCTTGAATCAAGTGGATATTTGTGTCGTCCCTTCATCCATGTTTATGTGACCTTATTAATAGGTTGGATGGCAAATAAACATCCCTATGAGCCCTAGGAATGTTTCAAGTTTCCTGTGGCGTGGTCCATTTGAGCATTGGACATGCTTCTTTTTCGGGCTCATGTACTAAAAATGAGATAATAAAATAGATGAACCGTGTGGATAAGACACATATGTCATGGTAGGCCCTACAGAGTTTACTCAGTATGTTGTAGTGTATTAAGTAATCAGTACGCAATCCGTGCTGGTTGCCCACCTGTTGATTGGATGGGTGTCATTTTCATGTCATCCAATGATCATGGTGGTCCTCATTTTATGTGCACAGGTTGGACCAGTGGATGGCATGCAAAGTGGGACTCATACTGGGAAATGAATAGCTTGCACATACAAGAGAACAAGATTTAATTTCGACAGGTGAATAAGTGTTGTAGGATAAGTCTATCCTACAGCACTATATTACCAGCCTCATAAAAATAATAATAAAAAATTATACAAGGTTTGTTAATTAGAATACCTTCTTGTTAGCTTTTTTTTTTTTTTTTTTTAAAAACATTTGTATCTTCTACTAATTAAATGACATTGCGTTATTTTAATCTTTATGGGTTAGGTGAAGATTTGTTTAAGGATAGGAAACTGCAAAATCATGATAAAGAGCCGCTCCATGCCTTTCACATTGGACTTTCCACACTAAAGCAGTGCTTTCCTCTTGCATAATTCCCCATGCTAAAGATCTTTAGTAAGCTGGCTTGGTGCTTTAAAGAAGGGTTGAGACGCCAGAGAATCTTAAGAAAATCCAAGTTCAGACCCTAAATTGTTCTTTAGTGTGATTAATTAGTTTTACTTAGGTTTAAGGAGTGGTATTACCAAAATGTTATTGTGTGAAAGTTCTATTTTTTTAATTTTATTTTAAAATTTTCTAAATGTTTTAAAACCCAGACTGGATTGGATGGTCAGACTTGTTTACGGATGGCCTTTCTCTAGTACCTGATTTTGGATTGGAACAGCTTAGGTCTCACATGTTCTTTGTTTCAACCGTTGAATTGTTCCATGTGGACAGTTTGGACCTAAATCGTAGCCATTTACTTTTATGATATATTAGATTAATTTATTAGATTTTAATCATACCATGGATTAGTAATTTATGACATCAGTGGAGTGGATTAGGTGAATGTAGTGGGATTTGATTGGGCCATATGTCATTGTTAAAGATGGACAACATAATACATATTTAAAAGTGACTCAATGGCACTGGATTGATGTCATATCTCACCATATCAAGGCTGAGCTTATCCAATGAAAGAATTGAGCCTCGTGTCAAAGTTTTAAAAAGTTATTCCAAATAATGAGACGTGTTGTCCAAATACATTAGGTGAATATAATGAGATTTGATTGGGCTACATGACACTGTTAAAGATAGACATGCAAAACATCTTTGAAAGTAGCTCAATGATACTAAATTGATGTCACACCAGACTGGACCAATCAAATCTCACCATGTCAAGGCTCATGAAGGGTTGATCTAATTGGCCTAATGTCAAAGTTTTAAAAAGTTACTCCTAACAAGGAGATGTATTCTTCAACACTTCTCATGTGGGGACCAATATAGTTTATGGCATCTCATCAATCCATTGGTGTTACCCCATCATAAAAGTAGGATACCCATGCCCTAACAAATCAAACCCTTTCAACCATAATGTAAGCCATCATATGATTTTAGAAGTCTTTGTGTAATTGTGTCAATTGTTTTCTATAGTGTGGCCCACTTGATGATTGGATGAGCTAATGTTTGTGGTATCCAATTATCATGGCGCGGCACAATATTCATCAGACAGCAAACATGCAAAAAAGTAAGCTCAGTGACTTCTATATTTGCAGGTGAATCACTTAAAATTTATAGAATTAAGCTTACTCTGCATTGGTGTAGGATCGCCCTCAATAATTTAATAAAACCAACCTCATTAATAACGATCTATACTTCTGAAAGCCAAGTCATTGGGATCTTTGTCGCTTCCCTATAATTACTAAAATACCCTTAAGCCTTAACACAAAAGTACCCTAGGTAACTTTTAAACCCTCCCTATTTTCTTCCCCCTTTCGTAAAGCTACTTTAATTTGGTAGACATGTCATATGAGGGGGCATGAGGATACGGATGATTTGATGTGGATGAGACTCGCCCGTGTATCAAGTGTGCTACCCTATGTTTCGACAGACAAAAATCAAGCCCATTCAAAACTCAGTAGAGGAGCAATTGAGGGGTGGTCCCACCATTAAAATCATCTACATGGTTTGTGGGTTCCACCGTGGTGTGCATATGACATCCAATATAGCACCCATGTTAGGATGCAGGAATCCCACCAAAATCACACATTCCAAGAATCTAGTGGTGCTCACCAAGTGAATCTAGAGGCTTTGGGCATGATTTTACTTAGAGGTGGGCATCCAGTCGAGTCAGACCGGATTGGATCCAACTCAACTTGGTCCGAAACTTTCATTGCACAAACCCGAGCTTGATCTGATCTGGGATCGAGTTCGGGTTCTCTGATTCGATCCGATCCGTTGCACTGCTGGCCTGACTCGAACTGAGTTTGACTCGGTCAGGGAAACCGGGTCAGATCGGGTTGGGTACGGTTCGGATAGAATATTTTCTTTTAATTTTTACTTTTTTTTTGCAGTGTGGTCTACTTGATCTTTAGATCTGCCTTATTTTTCGGCCAAAGCCTTAAGACAAGCCCGTTAAATGGATGGACGGTTTAGATATAACACATACCTGATGATGGGACCCACATAACTTGTTGATGTCAATACACCAGTGTGGTGCACCTGCCAGTCTGCTTCACGTATAAAAGTTGAGAGGAGTACCAACTGTACCACCTGCCAATCCGCTTCATGTGCAAAAGTTGAGAGGGGTTAGAGTTATCCTCCCATTAAATCATTCATAATCATTTTTTGGGCCCACCGAGATGTGGTTCACAAATCTAGACCATCCATTATGTGTGTCCCACTTGGATGAGGGGTCATACCAAGTTTCATGTACATCCAATTTTTAGGTGGGCCCCACCAAGTATTTTTATATGTTTTAGGAATGCCTTTACATGATTTTAGATGGTATGGCCCACCTAAGTTCCGTATATGGCTGATTTTTGTGATATCCTATAATTTAAAGGGAACCCATCAAATGCACGGTGTTGATGTTAGACATGCATTACGGTGGAGCCCACACAGCTCGACCTCATGGGAAGTTCCCATGAGCTCAACTGCATAGAACCATTTCCCTACATGCATCACGGTGTTGTGACAGTCTGGCAAAGCTCGGTGCTCGATGCACCTCAAGCCATGAAGCCTGAGAGGACGGATTGGCTACTCCCCTGCCACCCGCCAATGGTTGGTGGTCGGTGCTTTGTGGACCTCACCATGATGTATTTATTTCATCCATGTCGTCCTTCTATTTTTCTAGATCATTTTATGATATTAAACCAAAAATGAGTTATATCCCAATCTTAAGTTGACAACATTATAGGAAACAATATTGAATAAACATTGTGCGAATCGGATCGGTCCGGATTAGCCATTGATCTGAACTTGACTCGATGTACGATCAGATCTGAGTGGGCCTACTTAATCTGACCCGATCCTGGCCTTCGGTTCGAATCGGATCGGATTTTGCCTAGCTCTAATTTTACTATCTATGATGTGGCCCACCTAGGTTTTGGGTTGGATTGATTTTTAGGATTCATTGTGAAAGTGTAGCTCCACGGGAGGAAAAACATGAATCAAATGCACACCATTAAAATTTTATTGGACTCAAAAAGATTTAAAAGGATAATATGTTTTCCCTATCTCTATGTGGGAATTACCTTATGTATTGGTCGGGCAATCGTACACAAAGATGACGCTGTACACGGTGAAGGTTTCAATGGTGGGCTTTCCATCCCCATGTTTTCCTATGGTGTAACTCATTTAAGTTTTAGATCTAACTCATTTTTGGAATCACATCTTAATATGATCTGATGAAACTGATGAATGGAGTGGATGTTATATGGACACCATGGTAGGTTTGCTTGTACTATAGGGCTGAAAGTTAGGCTGGTTGGGTCGGGTTGGCGCTCAACCCTAGCCCAACCCAAGGTTCCTACACCTCAACCCTAAACCAACCCAACCTCCGGTTGGAAATTCTCAACCCAAGCCCAACCCAAGTGGGCTCGGCCGGGTTGATCATGTTAGCCGGGTGGATACATACTGATATTTTCATTATTACATTAGTCTATTATATTTCATTACACATCTTATATTTTGTACTTGTGATTTTATTAATTATGTATTTAGTTATTTATTATAAAGAATTTCTTTTTTTTCTAAATAAACAAGTTAAAATATATGACAACTACTCCTTTAAAAGTTGTGTTGTGTTGCACGCAATCTATTTGGGAGAGAGAAATCCAACATATCTTGATAGCTTGAGTCACCACAAATGGCGGGGACCAAGGAGACCCGATGGCACTAGAATTTCGTGTGCCTTCAACCCAAACAATCCATACTCAATTATAATTTATAAGTAATTTATATATATTGATTGGATTTGGGTTGGGTCGGGCAACCCGAAGCCTCAACCCAAGGCCAACCCAAGTTTTATGGGGGTGGTGTTTATATAGCCCAAGCTTGAGATGAAACCCAATACATCCTGCCAGCACCCAATCCAATGTCGGGTCGTTCAGGGATTGGTCGGGTTAAAACCTGCCAACTTTCAGCCCTAGCTTGTACACATCCCAAAACATTGGGATAAACATTGGGACTCTAGCTATATTGGATTTAGTTTCTTCTTCTCTTTTTTTCACGACTTCAACCATTTATTTGACAAGTCTTCCATGGGATGGGGGATGCCCGGAAAAACCTCTCCCAATGAATATTTCAACCCTTTGATTATATGAGAGTAATGACAACCATTCATGTTCAAAGCAAAAGAGTCAGATAATAAAAGGTTGAAATAATCCAATCTAGAGCTTCAATTGCTGAGCGAGACTCAATCGCATAAACGGTTTGGATCATTGGAATATGACCCAGATTCAAATTTTAAAGCATACCATTAAAGCCGGCCCATACTATTGCAATGGATGCGGAAGCATCAGAGCAAACATGAATACCCTCATCCCAGGGTCAGCATGGCAGGGGCTCTGAGTGGCCACTGGCATGTATGGGTTTCATCTACACCTTTCATCTATTTTCCACGTTATTTTATGTCATAAACCCAACAAATGAGGCAGATCCAATGATCAAGTGGACTACAAAATAGGGATTAAATGCTTATTATTGAAAACTTCTTGTAGGCACAGAAATTAAATTTTGGATCAATTTGATATTTGTGTTTTTCCTTCACTGGGTCTATGTGACATTATGAACAGGTTGAATGGAAAATAAATATTACAGTAATTGTCACTATCACCAGAGAGAGAGAGGTACATGTGTATGAGAGAGAGAGAGAGGGTCCCACCGCGATGTGTTTAAAGCATCTAAACCATAAGATTTTCCTTACACACACAGGCTACACTTACATGTGTTCTGAAAATTGAGTGTTCAATATATCTCCTCATGAAAACAATAGACCCCACCATGAAGATGATCTTTTATATAAATATAGCTTGTCCACTCATAAAGTAGGCCACACCATTAGAATCATGGGACAAAACTAGTAGCCAACCTCAACTTTCAAGTGTGGCCCATATAATGAGTGGTTCAGCCTAATTTCAGAAATGGTGATCTTCATGATGGAGCTCAAGGTATTCCCTAGACAAGCCTCATGTTGGGGAGGAAGATGGGTCCCAGCTGTTATTAGAAAATAGATTTTCAAGTGTTGCTGATATCCTAATTAGTGGCTGATCACTAACAACTAATGCGCACTTCAATAGTACATTCAAGTTTATTAATAGAGGTCAACTAAAAATATTTTCTTGCTGGTCTTTTTATTTTAAATGTTCGTATATTTCATTAATTAAATTGCATCATATTATTTTAATTTTGGTGTGTTAGGTAGTGTTTGTTTTGAAATCTGAAAAATCAAGACTTAGTGTAGCAACATACCTACCCTTCATGTCAGATTCCCGTGCCATATGGCATTTTTCTCTCCGTGAAAGGCATGGGCCGGGCTAGCCAAAATTAGGTCAAGCTTAGTCTCATTTTATAATAGCTGAAATTCATTAAAATAAATCTGTAAATAATACGATGATAATAGTCAAGTGAGAGAAATTTTATATCATTGAAGAAAATAACCATAACTTATTCTACTCAATAATCTACATAACTTATATAGACCATTCAAATTTTGGATCCTATTAAACCAATGGAGGATTTTTCTCAAATCACATAGATGAAGTAATCAAAACCACCCAATTAATGGCTATCAAAAGAGCAGTTAAAAGATAAATTGTGAGTGATCATGATTGGTAGGGAAAAATGAAATGGTTTATAGTATCTTCTCAATCCATTTTTTTTAATCCTCCTTCCGTTAGTGGTCGGATCTAGATAGTCTAGATAGGTCTAGAATCCGATACAACCATTCCATGTGTCTGGTTGAAGAGTGGAAAACGTGAGAAACTTTAAAAATAAATAAATAAAATGTAAAAAGATTGGAAACAAGTGATGGGACAATAATTCAAATTCAACGTCCGTGGCCGACCTAATAAACAGATGGGCCTGATTTTTGCAATCTTGCATCTGCATATTGTGGGTCATAAGATCAGCGGCTCTGATCTTGCACACGTGAGGCAAGAGCAAATTCAAAATGCACCTGAGAGGATTGTATCCACACATCCAAGTACCATTATGGGGAAAATGATCTGAGTTAAGTGAGGTTTTTCCAGCCCAGGCAATTAGCTAAGTACCTAATTTAGGCCCACCTCAGCAATTAAATTAAGGATATAGGCCAGACCCACTTCGGCCCACCACCTAATTATCAAATCCAACAGTGTTAAATAACTCATGGTGGGCCGCTACGTTCTGTGGGCCATTAGGTATTACTCAAAACAAAGCTCGGCTCAAGAATGGCAAGCCCAAAGCATACTGGGCCCTCTCCAAGCTTGCATGGCTCTGCCCCATTGACAGCCCTAGTGTTCATCTAAAGGGTCCATCATGGATGGGGAGACCACATTCTTTCTTAGGTATTACTCAAAACAGGCCCACTTCAGATTATAAGGCTTTGATTGTTTCTTAAGATGGTTACGAAAAAGTACATCAACGGTCAGAAAAGGTCCAAAAAGTGGAAGGCTGGGATCTTGAAACGAAGAATTTATTTTTGGGACATCCACCCTTCAGATTGACGGTTTGGATTACTAAACCAGGACCTCTGCTTCTATTGAGGAATGGATCAAGACAACATACTGAACCAAAAATAAACTTATCATCCATTTTGCAGGCATTATCTGAATGAATCCGATGATCAGAGTGAAATTAGGGCCATGTACCATCCAATATGGACGGTTCCCCTTAAAGGAATTTTTGCATGATCGGTGTTGGGCCCACTTGGTCTGCACATTTCAACTCTTCATGCCAGATCATGGACCACCCGAGGCCCGACACTCGCCCAAGCCCATTTTGAGCCAAAACAAAGAGGACTGATCCTATCGTGTGATGATTATGCATGGGCCAAGCCCAGGCCAATGTGCAATTAGAAACAGCCTGAAATTGGCCCAATTAATAAATGAACTTTAGTTAGGCCTGGCCTCAGCCTTATGTTGTAGCCATAGCCCAGCACGAAGTGGATTAGACCCAAAAGCCCAACCAGATAGGCCTCTGACGAGCCCACCTGGCCCACCGTACTTGCGTGGAGTTCCTGCCCACTTAATGGCCAGTGCAGGACAAAGATCGCACTCCCTGAGGAAAGAGCCTCTTGATTAGATGGTTAGGATAGTCTTATCTATCCAAAATTGGAAGTGGTGTCCAGTACTCCAATCAATGGTGAAGATCTATGAGCGGTCTAGATCTTTTCCGTTCATACCACTAGAGCTGTACAAAAACTGTGTTGGCTCGGTCAACTTGCTCAAATAGACTCAAATAAGCACGATAGTCGATTTTAAGGACCGAGCCGGGGTGTGTTAAGCTCGACTTAGTTCGACTCGTGTACAAAAAATCCTTTAAGGGGAACCGTGTGCTACTTGTCTCAGTTGTAATGCAGGTGTGCTACTTGTCTCAGTTGCAATGCAGGTGACCAGTCCATAGGATATTTGCGTTTCTCAGCTGAAACTAGGTGTGTCAATGTGCTGACCAGTCCAGGGCTCGTCCCTAACCCATGGCCCAAATTGGCCTAAAAAGGCCTCTGCCATGGCCGGCCTAAAAGGAAATTACTGACATGATCAAATGTTTAAAATAGCCTAAATCCAAGTAATTTCTTTTGATATCCCTTCCATCTGTGATTCTTCGCATCGTATGATTGGTTTTGATGATAAAAATCTGACCCCACATAAAAAAAAGTGCCTTTAAACTACATATGAAAGTTGAATGGACCCTCACAAGTGACTTCAAGTCGTTCATCCATTTACATAACAGTGACCTATTTGATTAGTGGACCGTGCAAATGGGCCAGTAGAGTTCATTTATCATGAACCCTGGCCCAGCCCAGCCCTGACACCGGGCCTAGATTTCTAGCCTAAGCCCGGCCTTGTGGTCATGTTTAGAAGGTCAATCCCTGACACTGCAGACGGCGCCAGGGCCGGTCAGCCTATTGTCACCTGGCCCAGCCCATTACCAAGCTACAGCTCATGAAAGTTGAGAAGAACCCTCTTTTGTAGATGAGTGGCCCACTTGATTATCGGACCATTTAAGACAATTCATTATTAGGCATGGCCCTCGCTAGGGGATTTCAAGTCCAGGCCCAGCCATTGGGTTGAGTTTGGGTCCCAATCAGTACTGGCCCTATAAGATTGGCCCACCATGGCCAGGCCGGGCTACCCAACCCTTCCCAACTCGTCTAGACTTTCTTCTTCTTTTTTTCTTTTTTTTTTTTTTTTTTTTTTAACACTTACACACACTCAGGCCGTAGTGGGATTTCACCACCTATATGGATACTGGAACCCTTGACCAGGTGTTGAAACTCTTGAGAGTCTACCACTATCCAGACTTGCTTTACGACCCGCTCAAGTCAAGGGGTGACTTGCGGTCTCAAAATGAATCAGTCTGACCGAGTCCAAGATCATTCTGTTGAGTTGCATCTCACTCACCCCAGTCATCAGTCCATGTTGAGGTGGCAACAGCCAGCAATGTTTTAGACTAGAGCCTATTAGGTGGGTTGAGGGTCTTGGACCTGGTATTTAGCCTGGTCAACTTGGGGGCATGTTCATCCATATTATCGCCAATTCCTACAAAAGCTAATCATTGTAAGTTACCGTGCTATCTGAATGGATTTACAAGTGTATTTAGAGATTTACAAGGATATATGAAGAAAATCATACGATGGTACAACTGAAGCATGATATCTATTAAGCGGTTGATTGATCAAGAATAATAGTGTAGAAGCAGTTATAGGACGGATGGTAGAAATAGACACAGAAGGACATGTAGTAATTGTCCCGATGACCATCGTAGGGCTATAAGTAAGAGAAATTCACTAAGAAGATTTTGTCTCATTTTAACCCAATCAAACTCAAATATAATTTTCAATTATACTTTTAATTATACGTCAATTTTCATTCCTTTATGTAATCATTTTACCTTTCTACAAGTCAATTATATTTCCTAATGTAATCATTTGCCTTTCACTTGCTACTTACATTTCATACTGTAATCTATAACATTAATTAAGTAGTTGATAATCTTAGCTGTAATTTGAGTTCAAAAAAGTGCTTCGCAATTGTTCTTCACAAAGGATTATAAGAATTCTTTTCTCGTTCTTTCATATCTACTGAAAAATCCTTCTTTACGAAAGAAAAGGTGCAATATATCATCAAAGTACCAATCTTACCTTCTAAATATCGTCTAATCCTATTTACATAATAAGTGAGTGGCTGAATATGTATCTGTGTAAGTTGATACTTGGAATAATAGTCGTTTGATATGAGTTGATACCTGAATTCAATTCTGACATGCCTACACAAGCCCATGACTAAATTGGAAAAACAACTAGCAACATTTTTGTCACGCCCGCACTTACTACGAGTAACAGTGCCTAACTTTTGTTTATAGTCATTTTAGCCCGACCTGACTTGGTCTTGCATGTAGGCCATTGATTTCATTCCCCTGTAAATCTATTTCTTTATGCATACGCAATCCAAACCGTTCAAGCGGGAATAGTGCAGAAAATGGGAACTGAGCCCATTCTCAGTTTCATCCTGTTTTTGCTTTTTTTTTTCTTGTCTTACCCAATCAACCAAAGCCACCCATCAGCATCATTACAAATGTCCGCTTATTCGGCAATCCAGGCTGTCCATCTTTGGGACCAGCTGACGATGTTCACATTTTGAGAATCATACCTTTTCAGACGATCCACAGCACCCAATTAGGGACCTTCAAATGGACAGTTTAAAGGACCAGACAGCCACTTCCTGTTTGTCACCATTTCCAACGGACGCGGATTTCCTGTGCCGCCGGACACAGTTAGTTCCTGCAGTCGGAAGCTTTGTGGGGTCCACAAAGATACTCGTAACAAATCTACTCCGTCCATCAGTTTTGCAAGACCACAATAGGAGGAATGTAAAAGTCAGGCAGATCCAAAATTCATGTATTCCATATCACACGAAATAGCGGGATTGAACGGCTATCATTGGAAACTTTGTGGAGGCCACAGAAGTTTTTTTAGGATGATATTTGTGTCTACCATTTATCAGAGTGGTAGTAACCATATGAACGGTTTGGATGGATTTAAACAGCATGGCCGGCTCCGGGGAGGTTTCAATGGTGGATGTTCCCGTTCCCACTGTTTCGTTGGGTGTGGCCCGCATGATATTTGGATCCGCCTATTTTTAAATGACTGTCTTATTCTGGTCTTGAAAACTGATGGACGGAGTGAATTTGTGATGGGAATCTCTGTGGGTCCCACAAAGCTACCGACTACCGGAGCTCCTTGTGCACAGGCAATCTGCGTCCATTTCGGAGATGATGGTGACGTGTATACGTACATGCAGCATAAATGGACGGTTAGGTTGAAAATTGTCAGCGATCCAGATTCAACGATCCATGTAAGACAGGTGAGACCGTTCAATGACCGAGACGTTTCTAGCTGTGCTCGATACGGTCCGACCCGAAATTTGGACGGTCTAGATTTGGGGATATGTACACGATGAATAAATACAATGCGAATATCCATTTGCTGCAAAGAAGTTAATGCAGGTAGCTCTGAGCAGTAAATGCGGGTAAATATATGGCGATCAGAACCGTTGATTTGGTGAATCACTAGTTGATGGGCTATATGCAAAAAAAAAAAAAAAAATGACGGTGTTCGAGAATTTTGACCATCTAATCTCAGACGTTCAATCAACAGTACGCAGATCCACCAAATGGATGGTCCAACGTTGGCACAAATCTTGAGGTGATTTGGGAAATCCGGAACGATGGAAGCGAGAGTGAGATGGAAAAGAGGCCTACTAACACGCGGCATACATGCATGAGATCCTGGCTGTTCATCACGTGGGCCCACTTTGAACGTGCTCTGGACCAAACTTCACGAGTTCCACTCTTAATTTTTGCTCACCTGTTCATCGAATCTGGAACGTCCGTCATGTTTCTCTTCTCACAACATGTGGCCCACCTGACAAAGAACCAAGTGTCCCAGGTGGGAAGACGTAGGTGAGAGGCCCTTCTCCAACTCAGTCGCGCGAGTCTCACTAACACTAGTACTAAATCTCAAATGGATTCCCATCCATACGCTCCGCGACAAAGCTCTGGCTCCGAATCGACTCCCGATTTTAACTTATTTACGCTAAATGGCTATTTATGCTTCGTATCGGAATCCGATACGGCGCGAACCGCGCTTCCAATCATAGATGACTGTTTTACACCCGAAAAACGAGATTACTATGATGTTTACCTAAATACCCCTAACATATTGGCTATTTAACTAAATTGCCACCGCTTTCATGGCGAGTTTTTTATTTTTTTTTGTAAAAACTGGAATTCTAAGCATTTCAGCTAAGGGTATTATGGTCATTTCCGGCAGGAAAGTGATAGATATGGATAGTTGGACTGAGTCAAATAAACGCCGAAAGACAAAAAGATATGAAAAGGTCATGGAGGACCACTGAGATGGAGTGAAAAATGGTTCTCGGGACTATAAACTTTGATGGTCCTTTAGACTGGAATGTGCTACAACTCAGTGAGGCCCAGCATGTTGATGTAAATCCACTCCCTCTATCAGGTTCTGGTCTCGATTTTACATCCTAAAGCCAAACTTCATCTAGGTCCACAACTCATATGGGCCATAGCACATGGAATAATGGAGATGGGATGCCTACCGCTTGTGTGTGGTCATTCATCGAACTTGTTAATTAGGTGCAACTCACAACCAACCAAGAGAAGACATTAAAATCATCCTGATAAAAAAAAACTGAGATGGGTACACCAGGTGAGCTTAGCAGTTTTGGGAGCAATTTTACATTGTTTTTCATTGGTGTGGCTGATAAAGGTTTTTAATGGAGTTTATTTTTTGTACGAATGGTCCAGATAATAATTTATATCATAATTTATTAATTAAACCACGAATATTAAATTAAAAATGAATTAATAATAAGAATCCATTAAAATGTTTCTCTTAGTGTTAGCTAAGAGATAAGACAACCATAACTAATTAAACTAATTTTAAAAGAAAAAAAAAAACATGAAAACTAAATTAAAAAAGAACTTTGAAGAAGAAGATAAAGAAAAAACCCAAGGAAGAAGAAGCTCCACCTCCGCTTTCTCTCTCCATTTGTATCTATGATGCCTTAATCACACTTAGGAATGCTTCTTAAATAGATTTTTTATTTTTATTTTTTTCCATTGACTTACACTAATCCCACACTTACGCACGCATTGTCGATTGATGCCTTTGATCAATAGACTGCAATCAATGGATCTTTGATCGATTGAAACCTCTCCTTTGATTGAATCGAAGGTGTTTAAAGTATCTAGAGAGTTTTCTCCAAAATTCAAAATTTTCACAATTGATCGAAGCCTCTCATTGATCAAATCAGAAGTGTCAAAAAAAAAAGAAGTCAAGAGAGTTTATTTGATTTTTTCCAATTTTCTTAATCGATCTACTTCCGATCGATATCAATCAAAGGCCCTCAATTGATAGAACATCCTTGTCAATTGATCAAAATATTTGTCTTATCTTTCACTTGTCTTCAAGGCACATGTTCAGCGATTACCCCCTTGAAAAATTTCTGAATCTGTTTTATCTTTAATACCAGCACTAAACACGCTTGATATTCCCCCCTTACTCAACCCAAACCCAACTAAAATTAAATTTAGGTTGGAGTTTTTCAACCTTTTTTATTTTTATTTTGTTTATACACATGCACTCACGCACATCACATGGGTACTCGAACTTATGACCTCATTGTTGAAGTGCACCCTGTTTACCACTGAGCCGTTGGTTGGAATCCAAGTTTTCCAACTCTAACCCAACTCAAGGACCCTGACAACTAGTCCCGAACATGGGTTGGGTTAGTCAACCCAAACACAAGTTACATCCCTACAAACACGTAAAGAAGTACTTTGTTGCCACCTGATCCCTACAAACAGATAGAGATATACTTTGATGCTACCTGGATAGGTAATGATGTACATCGATCTCCTACAACACTTACAGTAGAGATGTAACCCAAAAGGCAAGGGATCCAAAACTTGAAGTAGCCACACCGAAGTAAACAGTGGAGGATGAGGATACCCACCAATGAAGCCTTTGTGGGCCCATGATGTTCATATGCCATCAAACATATGCTTATCAGCCCCATCAGGATAGAAAACATAAATATCAGCATAATCCAAAACTTCAATGAGTCCAGGAAGGTTTCAATGGCCAGCATTTCATCCTCAATTTTCCTGTGGTATGGCCCACTTGAGTCTAGAGCCACTGGAGAGTGGATTTAGGTGTTACCCTGACATGGCGTCAGTTTATTAGCGTCCAAATGTCTGTCAGAGAAGGGTCGACATGTATTCAACCTAAGAATCTTTTGAGAGTTGATGGGCCCTCTCTGACAGATTCTGCCTCCTAATAAAATTAAGCCAATAAGCCAATGAAATAGCACCACATGTATTGCGACACAGATTTCCTGTGAAAACCTTTCATAAGAAGTTCCTACACAAGGATGCTGGCTGGGGCCCACTGAGATGTTTATAAATACACTCCATCTATCTATTTTATGAGCTTATTTTAGGATATGGGACAAATTTTGAGGTGATCCAAAACTCAAGAGAGTAGTACCGGAGGAAAAAAATGCCCACAGTTACAACCTTACTAGCTCAACCTTACTAGGTCATCCAAACCGTTTATAAGTTCATTCCTATTGGGATGAAGTGAAAATACAAAATATTAATTAGCCTGATACCAATTTTTTTTTATGGTCATAAGAATGTTTCACAGGTGCTCACTAAATCATTATTGTTTTCTCTCATGTGGCTCACTTGAGTTTTGGATCCACTTAATTTTTTGTTGCATGTTTTAAAATGAGCTTGTAAAATAGATAAATAGGATAGATTTCTAATAAATATCACATTGGCCCCCACCCATCATCCTTACTCAGGAACTTCCTGCGGAAGGCTTTGCCAGGAAATTCGCATCCATCTGCTACCGTGCAACCGATATACAGCATGGATGTTACAAAGACATCAGGCCGAAACCGCAGACCCCTTTGTTGCAAAAATGCTTTAATGAATTTCACAGGTGGGGTGACTTTGGCAAACTTCGAGAGAATGATTTCATGGGACGAGTTCCACTCCGTCTATCATGTACATCACCCTATGCTTAGGCCAGGGTCCAAAAATCAGGCTGATTTAAGACTTGTGTAGGTTACACCATGGGAAGCAATTGAGATAGTATGGCCTGCAATTAAAACCATCCAATTGTGTGTGGGCCACAGCACATGAATTTACACTTCCTTATGGTGTGGCCCACCTAAGTCCTAAGCTGGACTTAAATTTAGAATATCCATACCTAAATAGGGATAGACCTGATGCATTTTTGTACCGCATAACTCCGGTTAGTACAATTCAGGCCTTCCGCGTGCCTATGCATGCAAGCTAGGCTAATGCTGTCTTTTTTCTTGAATCCGTGCTAGCCTGACCATAAGAACAAAGGAATACGTCTATTGGCTGTGGAAGCAACACGTTAACGGTAGGCATTTAATCACTGTTGTTTTCAATGATGTTGTCCACCTGAAATTTTGAACCTGCTTCATTTTTGGGCTCATGCATTAAAATAAGATTTTCAAAACGGAAGGACGGTATGAATATACAACATCTATGCATTAAAATAAGATTTTCAAAACGGAAGGATGATATGAATATACAATATATACATCAAGGTGGGCCCTTAAGTCCCGGCATCACTGAAGTCCATGTTTCCATGGCCTCGCAGAATCCGCATTCCTTAAGCTGACATTCACTGACGTGGATAGATGCGATCGACCCTCTCTCAACCCTATGGTTGGATTTGGTCCTCCAAAAATTTCAATGGGGTTTGCATATTTTATGCAATTTGTTCATTAGACAGGCCTCCCCGAGATGAAGGGACACACCCAAAAAGTTTAAGACATTTCAGGACCCACATGGGCCACACTACCTGATTTTAGCAGGTTTATGCGTATGATTTTATATTATTCAACGTGGTGTGGCTTACCTTTGTTTAGCGAAGGTTGCCTGGTGTGAACTACCAAGTTCCAACCTCGATGGTGTGTTGACATTACCAAGTTTTGTGGGCTCCATCCCAATGTATTTATTATATCCACACTGTTCATACGTTTTGTTACATCAATTTAGGTTTTCATCTAATAAATGATGCATATACAAAGCTCAAGTGGACCACACCGCAGAAAGTTGTAGGGATAATGGGAAGGATGATGATTCCCACCGTTGAAACCTTCCCAAGGCCCACAACGATGTTTATTTTCCATTCAACCTGTTCATAAGGTCACACGGACCTAGATGAAGGGAAGAACAAGTATTAGTTTGATCCAAAACTTATGTGGCTCCCTGAAGTGCTCAACGGTAGGCATTCAATCCCCATTCCTTTTTGTTGTGGGTCTACTTGAGCTTTTGATTAGCCTCATTTTTTTAAATTATTTTTTTTAAGTCATGCCCTAGAATGATCTTGCCAAATGGATAAACAATTTCGATGCAACACATGCATCGTGGTGGGGCCCATACAATTGGTGATGTAAACACACCATTGAAGTTAGTAGTGCATGGCACACCATGCAATCCACTTCTCCTCTTATGGTTTTTTTTTTTTTTTTTTTTTTTTTTTTTTTTTTGTCCAAATAGATCTATAGTGGTCTTCGCACGAGTCTGTCTTTTCCTAACTTTTTATAGAATTGAATTTACTTTTTTCCATTTTTTAGAGTATGAAAATGCCCATTTGTCACAACTATTGCTGATACGGCGGGCTTTTGTCTCGAATGGAGAAATTTTTTTCAAAGGACATAAGTCTTATAAAAAAAATTGAAATTCTGCCTGCCTCTTGACTGATCTAAATCGTTCATTTTAATTGGACAATCATGAACCAAAGTAGAGTTTTATGTGTTTTTTCTTTGAAGTTATTTGTAAACCATAACTACATTAGCATTGTGCGTTAATTCTGAATTATTTTTCTTGTGTGGTACATCTGTGATGAGTTTTACCCTCAAACCTGAGCGATAATATGAAATTAAAACCCCTTATATGTGGACGAAAGAATTTTCTTCATAACAACCTAGTAGGCCCCATATAAGATGTTGATGGGTTCAAAACATGGGGCCCTTACTGTACGAGGGTCATTTGGTCATTTGCTTCTTCCTTAATTTTTTTCATGGGAGGAGAAGAGGGTTATTTTCTTCCTTCTTCATTCCTTGGTTCCTTTTTTTGAGGGGGTTGTAAAATATAGGTGTGGTGGTTTCCTTTATTCTTGTTTTTATTCTTTGTTTAGTTAGGTACGATTGGTGAGAGTTTATAAAAGAAGAGTGTTGTGGCTCCCTTTATAGTTTTTATGAGTGTTTTTTAAAAAATAAATAAAAAATTAATGATGGGAGTTTGTGAAAGAGAAGAGAATGTAAGGTCCCATTTTAAAAAAAAAAAAAAATACCGAAACAAAATAAATTACAGATATTCAATGTGAACCACTATTATTCACTATGGATCGCTAATATTGACAGTGGCTCAGTAATATTCACTATGGACAACTGATATTAACAATGGACCGTTGATATTCAGCTGAGGACCGTTAATATTTAGTTGATCTTGAAATATCAGTAGTCTTCAATTGAATATCAACGGTCCACGCTACATATCATCGGTCCTTAAGTGAATACAATCGGTCATCAACTAAATATCAACGGTCCTTAACTAAATATCAACATTCCACCTTAATAATATTAGCAATCATTGAATATCAGCAGTCCACTGCTAATGTTTGCGGTGCACAATAAATTCCAGTGTTAATATCAACGGTTCTCTGTTAATATCAGCGATCCTCACTGAATATCAACAACCAACTGTTAATATTTGCAGTTCACAATGAATTTCGCGATCCATATTATCTCACCATTCATATAACAAAAATAAAAAATAAAAAATGGGAACCCCACACTCTCCTCCCTTTCATAAACTTTTATCATTATATATATATATATATATATATATATATCCACAACAACTATAGAGGGAACCACTACACTCTCCTCTCTTTCACAAACTCTCACTAATCGTACCAAACTAGATAAAAAAAAATAAAAACAAGCATAAAGGGAACCACCACACCTCCCATCTTTCACAAACTCTCACAATTCAAAATTCTTCCATTATAAAATTAATCAATTATAAAATTCTTTCATACCCTCTTCCCTTTTACAAACTCCCACCATTCATATCCAACAAAAAAAATAAAAATAAAAATAATTATAAAATGAACCATCTAACCATCCTCTCATTCACAAACTCCCATCATTTATACAAATTTTAGTATAGTTGTGGGCTACTGAGAACTTCAAATAGAAAATATAAAAATCTTCGTATGAGTTCATTAGTATCCAATTAAAATGAATGGATTAGATCGACTTAAGAGTATGCCAAATTTTAGTTTCCCTTTTAAAAATAAAAATCTTTTCCCCTTTTCGAGATTATAACCTGCCATATGAGGGCCACTTATGGTAGAGGGGCATTTTCGTCCTTAAAAAAATGAAAAAGTGATTTAAGAGTTATAAAAACTTAAATTAAGAAAGGACAAGGTCTTACCACAACCACATCATATTACGGAGTAGAGCTGGGCATCGAGTTAAGTCGGACCAAGTTAGGACTGACTCGACTCGATCAAGTTTTGAAGTAGTCCTGACCTAAACTCAATCCGACTCAATACAGAGTCCAGCATGCCTGACTCGATCTGAGTCTGGTCTGGCCTGGACTGTTTCAGATCGAGTCTAATCCGGTCAGAAGTACCGAGTCAGGTCGAGTTGGCACCGAGTCTGCTTGAGAGATGAGGGAGGGAGAGACCAAGAGAGTGGAGAGGAGAGAGAAGAGGATGAGGATGAGGAGGGTGGTTGCCGGGCTTGGAAGATGAAGATGATGAGGGAGAGAGGGAGGGAGAGAGAGGTTGAGCTTGGAAGATGAGGAGGATGAGGGAGGGAGAGAGAGATTTTGGGATCGGGTCGGGGTAGGGTGCGGCGGGTAGGGTTAGAGAGTCGGGTTTCAGATCGAGTCATGTCAAGTTACTAGGTAACTCGAACTCAACTTGACTTGATTTGGGATTGGGCGATGCCTACTCGGTTTGGACGAACTCACCCATTCGGTTCGGGTCGAGTTGGATTTGAGCGAGTCAGATGAGTCGAGTTAGCCGGATCGAGTTGTCCCATGCCCACCTCTGTTAGGTAGTTATCTAGACCAAAAACTTCCTCGTATATTATGCTCCTTTAGAGAACTTCCCTTTCACTTGTAATCGAGTAGCCCAGCTCCCCATAAGAAAATCGACTGGGTGAAATGAAAATTTCAATTTGACAATGCTTGCTCATACAAAGGGCGTGCCTACTGCTAATGTAGGGCCAACGACTTCATAAGCAAGAGATCCACACTGTAAATTAAATCACCAACCTAGTATTTGGCCTTGATCCCATACATCACACTGATTTAAAACTTTGGTGGGCCTCCTCATAGGAAACAATGTAAAATCATGCCAAAAATCTATACATTCATGTGCTGTGTCCACCTGAGTTTTAGAACAATGTTTTTTTCTTTGAACATTGTTTACAACGGTGATTCACGTCAGCTGAATGGATTGGATGGTACATATAACCACATTGGGACCCACAATCATGGTTACCATATATTCCATCTCGAATCTTTACTATGGTGTGTCCTACCTATAGTTTTGGACTGCCCTAATTTTTGGGTTCCAAGATGAATGTGAGGCAGCACACCTGACGGACTATATGGATCTCCTACACGTTGTCCCCATCTGTTCAATCGATTGGTAAGGTAGACAGCCAGTAAGGCCAGTGCTGATCTTTAAAAAGTAGTGGAAAACTAATTAGCTGGCTTATAAAGATTGTCCTCATCACCTGGCTCTTTCAGAGTGAATGGCCATGTGCCTGGCGCACCTATTCATACTTTGGTATGTGATTTCATTTTCGTTGCATGAGTCCATGTGACACCTGAAGGAAATTCGGGTCTGTTGATGGTCAGTATGATAAATATGGCTAAGAATTTGAAAATTTTTGCCATATTAATTATTGCCAAAAATACATATTATCATGATATTTTCAAAATATTGTTTTTTTATCGTAGTTATACGGTCGTGACAGCTATAAAAACTTTATGAAATTTTCATTGAAATATATTTAAATTTTAAATTATTATTAATTTGCAATATTAATTTCTGTGATAACATTCCAAGTAAAACCTCAAATTTTGAAATTCCTTACACTACCAAAAAACGACCAAAGGCTACGGACCATGTTGATTTTTAGCTACGGATTTAAACCGTAACTATATTGCGACGACTTAAAACCGTAGCTAAAAAAATTAAACTGTAGCTAAAAACTAATACCACCACCCATGCCTGCACCATGTGACAACCCCATAAGCAACTCTACGAGGCCCATTAAAATTTATATGCACCATCTAATACGTCTATACATTTTAAAAGATCATTTTAGGGCAAGATCCTAAAAAAGGAAGTAGATCAAAGGCTCAAGTGGACCACACGGTAGGAAAAAGTGGAGATTATATACGTACCATTGATCGATGGTGTGGTTTAATTAGCCTTCGATTTTCCTAGATTTTTGGGCCATTATGTATAAAAAAAATTTACAAAATTCATGGACGGAGTGGATTTATCAAATGCATCATGATGGACCCCACAAAGCTCCTGATTGGACCGTCCGTCCAGAACCCGTCAAACATGCAAATGCGGAGGATGCAACAACGGCTACGGCTAATGGGATTTTAGCTACGGTATAAAACCGTAGCAGAAAAAATGTGAAAACTCAGCCCGCGCGCTGCCCTTTTTTTCCTTCCCCCTCAAACGAAATGTTCTAAAATTTCTCTCCCTCCACTCCGGGAAAAAAAAACCCAAGGTCGCGAGTCCCTTTTCTCTCTCGTGCGCTCTCTCTCTTGCTCCACTCTCCCTCTCTCACTCCCTCTCCCTCTCGACCCTAACCCACCTCCCTCTGTCGCTCCCTCTCCCTCTCCCTCTCCCTCTCTCGGTCCCTCTCCCTCTCGACTACAACCCTTGAGCGATGCACCCCCTTCACCTGGGCGAAAATCCACCCCTGCAGCCCCCGCCCTTCACCTCTTCTCCGTCTCTTCTCTCTTACCAGGTACCCATTTCTCTCACCATATATTCTAAGTTTGATTTTGAGTTTTTATTTCTAAATCTTCAAATACACAGATTAGGGTTTCGTTTCCTGTAAAATTTCTAACAAGAAAAGGATTTAGGGTTCTGTAAAATCTGTAACGAGTGAAAATGGGAAAGTTTTTTTTTTGCATGGTATTTAAGGATTTTTTTTTTTTGTACACTTAGGGCTTTCGATCTTCCTGTATTCAATTGGTCCAGTGTCGATTGATATTTATAGGTCTCTCTCTCTCTCTCTCTCTCTCTCTCTCTCTCTCTCTCTCTCTCTCTCTATTTCTCTCTATTTCTCTCAATTGATCTAGTGTCGATTAACATTTAAGGATTTTCGTTTCCTGTAAAATCTGTACACCAGCCATTTACTTTGTGTCTATCAATGTTTATGATGATGGTTATTATTATTTTTGTAGCCACTTATTAGAACGGTTAGCATTATGTTTTATACATAAGGGTACCAAAAAAAAAAAACAATTTATAGTTATAAAGGATACAAAGAAGAAGAACGAGGGTGCTCTTTAACTTTATTGGGCATCCCCTGTTTCAGAGGCTTAAGATCTTTTACCTGCTCCCTGCATCAAAATAGCAATTTCTCACCTGTTGAATAGCTCCTTTCTTCCACTAGATTAATATTAGAGCAAATGGTATAAAAGTACATACATATATTAGGCACATTTTTGCTTACAAGGTGTGATTTTAAGACTAACTGTCAGTAAGTTTAGAAAACGTAAACAGAATCTTCTTCACTAGAATGGAGAAGCAATTAGAAATATGGGTTGCTGCTTGTCTAAAGAAACTACCAAGAGAGAGAAAATTACATGAACAAGAAATTACCTGTGGAATGTTGTTAAACCGTAGGACATGATCAGATAGAGTTGAGCCCGAAAACACGTCACCCCCAATTGCAATTCCTGCAGAGAAGTCAATGCATATCTGGAATTTATAAGAGCCTTAGATTTATGCACAAAATGGTAGCTCAAATATAAAAGCAAAATAATATCAGTCGTGCTAATATAGATACCTTCACATATTCCATTTGTTACATGTGCAATTGTGTTGTACAATTCATTTGACATTCCTCCTTGAGATTGTAAAACCAAAAGTCTGGGTCTGATTAGTTTTGCCAACCACACACCAAAAGGCAATGTGTTTCAATTTATGGTTATAAACAGTAGTTGGGGAGATAGAAAAACAATGGCCAGCATAGGATAGAGGGTTTTGAGTTTGAAAACACCCCAAATTGAGTACAGAGGTATCTCTGAATGCAAATTGATTAGTCTGTCCCAAAAATAAAAGGAAAAAGATTACCATTTCTGAACATTTCTTAATTAAATCCCAATGCTAACATCAAGTGGTGCTTTCATTACATTACTTACCATTTCTTAATTAAATTGAAACATAGCAGATTTTTTGGAAACAATTGATGATCAAGGCCGAGCCTCACATAATGGCTGGTCCAGAGAATGATGGAACCTTTCTAGTATAATAGATATAGATTGCCCATTTTCTATCTAGTGATTAGATGGTTAGGATCACCATTAATTTCAGGTACAATGGAGCATGTAGTTTAGTGATCCAAACTATGGATATGATTGGTTCAATCTGGATACCCCATAGAACACACCAATCCTTCAATTACTCTTCAATATGTGTAATCCCAAATCCTTCAATTAGTTGTTAGCAGATAGGCTATTAATTAAAAAAGAAATGTGACAACATTCTACATTCAATGAAGAGAAGGCCAAAGTTCCTAATGCATTTATCATTTTTCTCTTTGATTGTCAATGGCAACATTTTCTGACATGGATTACCTCTGGTTGATATCTTTTTTTTCTTTCTTTCTTTCTTTCTTTCTTCATGAGTGTTTTAATTTTATAGAAAGAAGAACAAGGTTAAGAAGTAATAAAAATTTAACTGATACGGACTTCGAAATTTCATGCATTTGTATATATGCTAACACAGCAACGGCCATTTCCTCTAACCTCCTACATGTTCCTGTGACCACATGTAGTTAGTTGCATCATGCATAGGTGCACCATTGTCCAAGGTAGGTAATTGATCTCTAGACTGCTTTGCAACTCTAGACAGTTGACTCAAAGAATGTTGCTGCCTTGCCTGCTGATCTAGTTGCTGAAGTTGTTGCTGTCTCTGGAGCTCCTATAGTTGCTTGTGCATGACTTGCTGTTGCCACAATTGCATATCGTTTAAACCCATCTGGTGGGTCAATAAAAACAGCCAACAAATGTTTTATTTTCTCCTCTTTAATTCAATTATATTTGCTGACCAATTGAAAAGGAGTTTTGAGTCTCAGGGTTCAAGATTGAAGAATTCAATAATTAAATTATCTGTCATGTTTGGCAGCCTTTACTCAGAATCCTCCAAAATGTGTATTAATTAGATTATAATTGTGATTCATTGCAGTAGTGCATTCCAATGCACCCCGAGTAAGTTTCTTAGCTGACATGTAATCTTTATGTATTTCACTGTTTAGTGGTTACCCTGATTGTATGTATATCTTTCATCTATGTGTGTGTGTGTGTGTGTGTGTGTGTGTGTGTGCACGCATTGACATGAAAATTCCTTGATTTGACAGAGGCATCATTATCAGGTGCAACAATATCCATTTTAGCAGCACTTGCAATGATGTTTTTCTTTTGAATGGTATGTTTTACTTGTACATTTTCTTCTTAAGTAATTAACAGTATTTATAGATCGATACATGCTTCATTCTTCTTGCCTTCAGGCTTCAATCTAATGCTTTATTGATCACTTCGTTTGTTTATCCTCACAAGCACCGCATGTAGGATTTGGGACTGGATTTTGAACAGTTTGGGGTTGGCTTGTTAGGCCATTACTATTCAAAATTTTAATTTCCTCGGCCCAGCTTTTAGAGGATGGCCTGTTTACATCCTTAACTATTCAAATGAAGCAGATACAGACTCTATTTCAACATTGAGACTAGGGATGGAGTGCAAAAGGTGAGAACAGTGAAATCTTACCAAGTGACCCAACTATCATTTCCCTAACAATTTAAAAATCATATAACACTTGTGGGGCATGTTCAGTGCCTAGTTATTGGTTTTCTAATCATGGCTGATTAGACTTGCTTAATAACTCTGGATGAATGTGGCACTCCATTTTGCAGATCATACGTCTTTTCGTTTATATTGAGGAGAACCATGAAAGGCAATTGGCTTTTCAGTTGCTGAGCAGTGTGTGTTTGTGGTCCTTTAAGCATTCCTTTTGATATGTTTGTGGTGCTTTTCAGTTTCTTTTCCCATATTTTCTACTTATTACTTGATTATGTACTTAAGTTACATGGGTTTGTGTTTGTTTGGAAAAGAAAAGCTCTTTTGAATAATTCTAATGTCCTAATGTAGATTGCCAAACTCAATTTATGGATCTGACAGGATTCAAATCCAAGCTGTCAAACTCAATTTATGGATCTCAATGCAGATGTCTCATGGGCCACAGATTTTGACGAGGTTGTTATATTAAACGTAAGGCCTGTTTGGATGCAAGGCATGCTCAATTGAATTGAACTAAAGGAAACAAAGAAAAATAGAAAAAAACAATCTTAAATCAGGTATCATTATTCTAATTTGAATGAGGTTTGCATTGCATATCCTGTATTTTAATTCAGACTCAAAATCATCTGAATTTGCAGTTTCGGCCTTTTCCCCTCTAGCAGTGTGCTTGCTACTCGTTTTTTGTCAAAGCGAATGCTTTTTTGAATTTGAATGAAATTAAGGGCCTGCTTCCCACCTAAATGAAACTAAATGGCGATTTCGACTACTACCCATTTAGCATATTCATCTTCGTTTTCTTTTTTCTTTTTGCATGCTCCAGGCGGCAGTAGAGATCAGCTGTGAGCCATCTGTCAGGATTTTTTTATTTTCTTGACATAGAAATCAATTGAATTTTTATATGAATTGTATTGGCAAGGTGTTCTTACAGAGACAACAGCTGAGTTAGCGGCTTCGCTATCACTGGGAGCTGCCATAATTAGAAAGTTGAAGTAGATCAGTTCATGAGGGTGAGTACTATTCTGATGCATCTATTTTTGCACAAGTGGTCCCTATGTTTCATTGATTTGCACCAAGGACATGATGTGCCCCGACATTGATGGAATATGGCCCAAATTTTCTTGCAAATCAGATGATTCTATCCATCCCAACTTTTCAAAGGCTATTGAACAAGCAAGGTGGAAAGCGAGCTACTTGGGAGCATCCATTTGCTGTGGCTGGTATAAATATCACATTCATGATCATGCAAATGCTAGATTTGAACTCCCGTAAGAGTCTTCCCTCTCTCTCTCTCTCTCTCTCTCTCTCTCTCTCTCTCTCTCCCTCTGTGTGTGTGTGTGTGTGTGTTCATGTGTGTGTTCTTTGTGACACACACTAACAGGTCCCAAGCCCAGGTAAATTTGGACTGTTGGTGTCAGATGGGCAACTCAGCATTCTTGAGAATTTTGGAATTGGGAATTTCCAAGCCCTTGGTGTAGTGACAATCCCAAGCCCGTGGTGTAGTGATCTAGATTGTTGATCTGATGGCCCATTTTGGAATTGGGAATTTCCAAAAAATCTCACTGATATGACAATCCTAACTGATTGGGAAGAAGAAACAACAACAGCCTACTTTTTCAGGGAAAAGGCCAGAGATTGGAACGACTGGGATCTTCCAATCTTTTCATGCCTTGTTTTGCATCTAAACAGGGCTGGGTATTTGAGGATCCTTTTTTTTTTTTTTTTTTTTTGACTTTTGCCCCTTTGTTTTCCTAAAGACTAAAAACTTTGATACTAGCAGTGTGCAATGGAGGTTACGCAGGCACCTAGATTACTTAGAAATTGTGTCGTGGCATACAGGTCATTGAACTGTCCAAATTATGGCCCAGTTTAGATGTATAATGAATAGAAAAGTTATGCTTGTTTGATCATCTATTGGTTTTGTGCTGAGTTATTTGATGGAAATGATGCCTATGGATCAGTAATCCAGACCATTCATCCATTGCATCCCAGTGGACATATTGTACCCTGAGAATCCCCTGAATTTGTTGCATCCTTTTAGCAACAAATCTGGGACTTCTCTCAATCGGAACTAACCACCTACAGGCACCTATACTGCTATATGCAGTACAAGGCATTTTTTAGCTCCGTGATTTAAAAAAGGTTTTTTTTTTTTTCCATTTCGTGGCTGAACACCCATACTGCAAATTGTGTTAGAGGTGCCTGGAGGTTATCAGTTCTCTTCTTTGATTCAGTGCGGGTCACTTGATTCTCCTACTATAGTCCACAAATGGAAATGTTAACATTGCCTCACAGTAGATTTTTTTTTTTTTTGCTAGTTACGCTGTTTGTCGAAGATCCTAAAATTTGATATGGGTTACAAGAATTTGCAGCCCCAAACAAATCACTGTTCCAAAATTAAAAGCCTACCTAACGATTTGCAGCCCTAAACAAATCACCAAAGAAGAAACTGATGTATCGACTCACCAATCGAAAGTTTCCCTATGCAGTAAGTTGTGTACACATATCCCTTTTTATATTCAAGCCATTCCCTTGATTTATGCAAAACTAGGCTACCCAAAATTTATGGACAACTCCCATTGCCTTTGATCTGCTAGAACTAGCATGTGTGGATTGGCAAAAGTGCGAATGCACTTGGCGTAATTAGTAGCGGTGAGGATCTCCCACAATATTGATAAAACTCTATAAAATAGGAAATAACTCAAATTATTATCATAATATGTTGTGTACTCTCATAGATCTTACAATCAGACTATCAGTATTAATTGGACATGACTCCATTTACATTCAGCATTAAACTGGCTGCAGTTGCTTCTCGTAAGGAACACATAAATCTGGAGCAATGGCTGAACAAAAATCTGAGCACATACAAGGATACTTTTTTTGAGGTGATTCACATGCTTTATTTCATTGCCATTGTATGAATGAACTTGTCCTCAATATATGCTGCATTTTTTTTTCCTCTTAAAGCTTCCTGAACATGAAAATGTTTAGAGTCCACTCATGGACATGTCTTTCTTTCTTTTTTCCCAGGATTGCCTCAAGTTCTTAAAAGAAATACCTTCTGCAGCAACAAATGATGCATCTGCCAATCCTTTCCAACATTCCAGCTCTGTCATGAATCTTTATCTAGAGACAAGTTCTGCTCTTTTGAAGGTTTTTGCTTCCAAAATTTCTTTTTCTATTACCTATACACAGCGTCATCGAGAACTATTATGCATATTGTAGTTTACATGAATATTTCACAGGTCCTTCAAGCCCATTCTGGCCAGCTCATCTCCCACCAACTTTCTAAGGAATTGAGAAGATTGCAGGCATCATCTGTGCATGCTAATCCAAGATTGCAAAATTGTGGAGGTACAAATTCATCAACACATGATGTATCATATCTGATTATTCACTGGCCTCTTCAAATCAACAGAAAATAATCTTATTTAGCATCTCTTGTCCAAACACAGTTCAAAATGTATGATTATTCACTGGCCCTTTACTCACTGTTAAAGCGTATATTTGTTAAGTTGCACTATTTGTCATACAGCACATTGCGAACCTTGCTGGGAACAAAACTCTAGTTTTGCCTATGCCTGCATTTAACGTCATCAATGGAGGATCACATGGTTTCACTGTCAACCTGAATTTTACGAACCTTGTTGGGAACAGAACTCGGTACAGGCAGATTGTCAATTACTATTTTATTTCCCATCTTGAAGATTTCATTCATCTCAATGCATGTTATCTTTTTCTCTCCGTAGGACATATTTCCAAGGGTGTAAAACCCAAAGGCAGGGGAGCTTCAAAGAAGGCTCCTGCTAGAAAGGTGTGTTTGCAAATCCTGAAACATCTTATTTCCCAAGTATCTCCTTGTTTTTGTGGACTTCTCATTGCCTTTTTGGTTTGGGTCTTTCAGCAGAAAATGCCAACTGTCGTTGATAGTGAAGAGGAAGATGATAAGGAGCTTGAGCTGAAAGAACAACTGGCAGCGTATAACATTGATTCTCCTTCAGATCAAACAGGTATATGATCATCCATGTGCAGTAAGCTTTCGGATCAAAGCAAAGCTAAGAATAGGGTGTTAGTTGATTGCAAATTGATAACCAGTAGATGCACATCCATGGAGTTTTTGCTTGCGCTTGTTGAGAAGCTATTTGGCTGCGAGAAGGCATTGGATCTTGTTGTTAATGAGAACTTTAAATAGACATATAACTATTATGTTGGCATTGTGTATGATTAAATGGAAATGAATGATTGTGTTTGATTAAATGAATGAATGATTGTGTTTGATTGAATGAATGAATGATTTAGCCATGAATTGGATCTTGCTTATATGAGTTATCAGGGTGTACTACAATGGTAAGAGCTGCCATTACAAATTATTATTTTTTTATTAACAATAGGCATTAGCTACGGCTATTAACCGTAGTACTTTGTTGAACACCATAGCTCTTGCTAAATTTAGCCTTTAGCTACGGTTCTCATTCTACTTTTAGCTACAGATAAAATCCGTAGCTGTATATGATTTTAACCTAAGGACAATATTGCTATGGATTTAATCCGTACCTATATCTTAATTAGCTACGGCTATTAACCGTAGCCTGTTTCTACAAACTGTAGTTATTGCTAATTTAAGCCAATTGCTACGGTTCATTTTTAACTTTTAGCTATAGATATAATCCGTAGCTGTAAATACTTTAGCGCTACAGAAGAAACGGCTACGGATTTAATCCGTGTCCATTATCTCTATAGCTACGGATTGTATCCGTAGCCATAGCTTTTAGACCTATGGCTACAGCACCAATGGCTACGGTCGTGCTACGGATCTTAACCGTAGCCATTGGCTTTTAGCTACGGTTTTTAGCCGTAGCCTTTGGCCCATTTTCTGGTAGTGTTATAAATATTGGGGCTGGGAAATTGAGGAGAAACAGTAATAATGTCTATGCCCTCCAACACTTACGGGGAGTTAAGGTGGTTTTATTTATTTATTTTCACACACCCACCCACCCACACACACCACATGGGCACTTGATCCCTGTCTCATCGTGGAAACGGAGTCTATCCATATATTACTGAGCCATTTGGTAGGATCCCCAGAAGTTGAGAGAGTTATTGTTAAGAACCCAACTAATATGATAAAAGCCTTGAGACTGATGTAACACGTGAAGTTGAGAATTTTAAACTATTGGGATTGTAATATCTATTATGCTATGCGGCAGACGTCCATGGTGGCCCACTCTTTTGTGACACTCTCTCCGGCCTCTTTTTTAAGTAGCCTTTTTCAGGTATGACGGATGTACTCTAGTTATCCAGGCAGCTATTTCTACTTGGCAGTTGTACTTTGATTGTTCAAATAACCATTTTTAACTCTAATACCAATTGTTAAAAATCTAACCAATATGCCAATAGCCTTAAGGTTATGGAAGGTGACAAGCTGGGCCCTTTAAACTATTAGGATTATAACAATTACTGGATACTCTACTAAAGTAAGATTTTTAATATGCTGGCATTTAAGCATTTTATGAGTAAGATTACTTAAATTAAACTATCAAAATTCAGAACCATTATGGTCAAACCAAGCACCAAAACCCAATTGGTTGAAGATCCTAATCTGTGATATGGGGACACTTGTTTATCACAATAAGGTTAATGGTTTTTCTTTTTTCTATTTTTAGCCATTCAACAAAAGTGCCCACCAATTTAACAGTCAAATAATCTTAATGTTTTAGTTTCTTGTACATCTAAACTAGGACCCATAATTTCGGCCGCTCAAATTGATTAACTTGGATGTCTTGCTTGTAATTTATAAGCACATGGTTAAAGTCCCTTGTTATGGGGAAATATAATACGGCCCTCCTGAGGGTCAGCTCGGGCCGACGAGCATACACTCCTTCACCATCTCATCCAGAGAAGGAAGATTTCGCACCCCCAAGTTTAGTCCACGATGTATGTTCCTAAGCTCCCACCTATGTACCACATAAGAATTGTCCTGAGGTCCTTTGCTAGAACAGGCCCAGGGGATTGATCAGCTCGGTGAAGTTAAGGAAGAGCACGTTGAGAATATATGATACCAATGTGAAGATAGGTCCAACTCGCAGCTTGGTAAAATCGAAAAGACCAAATGACCAATGCAAAACTTCTGAGCTCCTCATAGCAACCCCTAGCCGGTTGATCGATGAGGTCAGCTCGGCTCAGTTCAGGTCAGCTTCATCCGGTCAATCAGTTGGTCCAGCTCGGTTCCAACATAAGTAAATGAAGGTTCAACTTGAATATTTGTGATATCCAACTTCTGTAGCCTTTAACTTCTTCGTGGGCCCTGATAGCCTCCTCGGATCATTCATATACGAATCCATCTTGGACGAAATAAGAGGTCCATACCATGCTGACCTATGATGCCTCGACTGGAATCGTGCGACCTATCTCCTCAACTGATCAAATGATCCTCCTCGGCTATATAGGACTCCAAGGTAACCGCTGACGCCCATCACTTGTGTGTAACTGTCCACCTTGTGATTACAGGGTAACTGCCGACATTCACCACTCACACACATCTCGCCTAAAGGTTAATAAGGGGCCTATCTAGATGAAAAGGTATGCAGAATCTCTCACCTTAAACTCTTCTACATGACCAGACCCAGATTCCAAGCCTGACTTTGGCAACTGAGGGTCTTTTACTCTAGTTAAGATCTCCTTTAATCTTCTCTTTTGCAGGTGCTCAGAGGTCTGTGGAGGGCAGTCTAGATTCTTGCATCAACATCCCTCAATATATATTAATACACCATCTTTTAATAATTTTAGCTTTTACAACAACTAATTATTTAATACGGTATTAGAATAGAATTTCACTACATATTTTAAAATAATTAATTATTTAATATATTATTACAGCAGAATTTACTTGAAATATACATACCACATATTGTTAAAATCCGTTTATATACATTAATATACCATCTTTTAATGGCTCCAGCTTTCAACTTGAGTATGCAGCTGCTCATATCTATTCGTATAAATCGCAATCAATCAAATCCATCTAATCCTCATCCATTAAATAGGTGTTTTGCTCCTTTTGTTAATTCACAGCATTTTAAAAATGAAGGATGAGATGACACCGTAAAATTTGAGGGCCAGGGTCATTTTTAATTCTTTTTGGCCGGTGCACGTTAGACCCATCTATGACAGCTAGAGCCCCACCAATCAAATCTCACCCCATCATCTTACTTCCATCTACGGCCGCTTTTGAAATTGACGTGACTCCAATAGCACTTATCTATTGCTATCCAGACCATCCAATGTGTGGAGTACATTGTATGGAGCATATCCATCAAATCATAAATATCAAGCAACCCAATCAATCTAATTGATTACTATAAAATTAATGGATGAAATGGAAAGTCCAATTTTCAAGCTCAAAACAAATGGTTAATATCATCTGATCAGCTTAATTTTTGCATTATGCTCCGTCCATAACCGGGTCAGAAATTTGAATGGTCCAGATTCCCGTACAACCATGCCATGTGTACGTTTTCAAATGATGAAATATCATAGGACAGACAGATAAGAATCGCTGCAAAATTACATGTCATGCCCTCCGTACAAAATTACATTAGTACCCCTCTATTACAGTAATGATGATACAATCATATCAAATCACACAGATACCACCGATACAAACTTCCGGCAATCAAAACAGAGGTCTCTTCTGCACGCATGATCTGATGCTCGTCCGTAGGTTCAATCACAGAAGCCAATACTTCCCAAAATACCCTCTTTTCTCCTCTTCATCTCCAAAATATCCGCGTTTAAGCATCAGCAGCGAGCAAAAGGGAGAGAATTAGGTGAGACCTCGGCCTCACCCAGTAAGGTGTGGCCCTTACCGTGGGGCCCACCATCATGTATGTATTCTGTATCCACCGTCACACTGTCTTGGATGAGGCCGGGTCTAGTTTATGCAAGACTCTTATTAGGTGAGCCACACATAAGCATCGATGTAAATCTAACCGTTAAATTATTAAGATTGAACGATTCAGTGAGAAAGAACCGTTATACACACTTTGGATGGGACGCAGACCAAAATCTGATGGATTGGTTGATCCATTATCTGATTAATAACATTCTTTCATTTTAACCATCCATTTTGGGGCCACCAATTGAACAGTTAGGGTCGTCCTTTCATTGCGGCCCGCTATTTGAACGGTTTGGATTGAGCAGCATATTGCATGAATGCTGCGTGTACATCCCAGCGTATCAAATGACAAGTATACCCTCACATCGCAAACATTTCCACAAAATGACTCCGGCGCAAGATACATTGATTGTGCTATATACAGGATACATGAAAATTTAAAAATAAAAAACAGAGAATATTCCGGTGGTAGTTCACCACCAATTTCAAATTGATGCTCATTTCATTCTCCTTACATGTGGCCTGATCCAGACCATCGAATTTGTGGGCCACATTATGGCAGAAGCATAGGTCAAAAATCACACTGATGTGAAATCCTAATCAAATAGGTGTGTATCAAATGAATAGTTAAAAGTACATTATTTAGCGGTCCAAGACCAACAAGGAAAATCAGATGGTTATAAACATCTGCCCAATGTGATTTTTGGATTATGCTTCGTCCACAAGCGGGTCAGCGATTTCGACAGCCAGGATTTTCCGTGCAACTGAGTTACATGTACGGTGGTTGAGTCACCACCATTTAAAAACATAGAAAAATGGAAATGTCTACCGGTTATGGAGAGGATCAGGGCAGCTGGGAACTCTCCTTTTGCTGTTCACAAAAACTCCTTCGGTAGAATTGTAAGAAAGGGCACTTTCGTCCAATGAAGTATGGATCTCTTCCTCCTTCATGATCTTCGCCTTCTCTTTTGCCCAGCTATTTCCTGGAAATAACCGTACTGCCACTGCGCTGCGGTCGCAACAGACCCAGACCTGCAAAAGCACGAGGCTTGAGAGAACGACCAGAGATGCTGGAAGTCTCATTGCCGGAAAACCCACGTGGGCAAATTGATAGATACGAAGATGGACGGAAGTTGCCGGGATTTGGATTTTCCGGTGAGAAAAAGGGCTTTTTAAAAAAATGAAGAGGGGTTTCGTTTGAAAGACGGTGGAATTTTTTAAGGGTGAGGGAGAGAGCTTACTAACACGTGATGACAGACAGTAGCGGTAGTGTAGCTTGGGCTGTTTAAGGCAGAAGGAGTTCCAACTTTGCCCTTCTCTCAGCCATAAATTACAGATAGCCCCTTTTACCTAATGAGTCCCCTGTAGAAGTGGGGCCGATAGTCCTGTGATTGACCGTTGATCTAATGAGCGATGCGGATTGCATACTGACGCTGACAGTAGCGACTTGATACTGGACAGTGATTGGTGGACCCCTCTATGATGTATGTGTTTTATCCATGCCCGTTGATTCATTTTATGAGCTCATTTTAGGACATTAGCCCAGAAATGAGGCATTTCCAAATTTTAGGTGGACCACACTACAGGAAAGACTGGTGATTGAAGGCCTACCATTAAAAAACTGATATTTGTGTTTTCTCTTCATCCAATTCCGTGTGGACTGATTAACAGGTTGGATGGAAAATAAACATTACAGGGGCGTTCAATCATCACTGTTTTCCTATGGTTTGGGCCATGGAGATTTGAATATAACTCATTTTTGTGCTCATGCCATACAATAATGATAAAAAATAGGTGAACTGCGTGGATAAAACACATATAAAACATGGTGGGACCACATGAACACCGTCTAGTAGGGAGGTGGCTTTTGGTCATGTCGGTAAGCAATCCGCGTTGCAATTTCAGTGGACCACGCCCAAAAAGCGCTGAATGAAAGAAAATGGCAATTCAAGTGATGTGACTATGCGAAACACTTCATGTGGATGATCCACACCATCCATCAAGTGCCCCATCGTATTTTTACCGGCCTCAAAAATCAGGTGGGCTACACCATGGGGATGGAAAGTCTCACCGTTAAAATCTTCCAAAATATGCTTGGGCTTCACCATCGTGTTTATATGCCATCCGATCCACTCATCTGACGTGCCATACCAGGATGAATTGATTCCCTAAAAAATAAAGACATTTCAGGACTCATGGGCCACACCACTTGAATTTATAGTTTTTAGGCATGAATTTAAACGGTTGCGTATTTTCTGGCCCACTAAGTCTTGGATTGGATTGTTTTTCTGGATCAACGGTGAAAATGTCGTGTCCCACCCGATGGATGGGGTCGATCTGATGTACATTCTACCGTATGTGGTGCTGGGTTAGTTGTAAGCAGCCTTTTGTCTGACCGTTAGAATATCTTAACTCAAGCTAAATTGGTTCATGATAAAACATAATTTGGACAGTTTAATTTGAATTACACGTGCCATACGTACGTTTTTAAGTTGCTGCTTATCATCTATCAGACTCTCCGTTTGTATCAGAGATTTTCTCTGCAAACTCTACCGTTTTTTCTTTGGATGGGGACTATTCTCCCATTTGCTTTAAAAGGATTTTTTTTTTTGGGCGGTGCATGATCTATCTAAGGTGGGGCCTTCAGATCAACGGTTTGGATTAATAATACACGGTCCCCGGTTGTAAAAACTGTGGGCGTTTGCTTGGGTCGAGGATCATGTCGTTGCTCGAGGACAGAGAATTTGCGTCTAGAATAGGATTGTTAGTGGCGGCAACGTCTAAAGTCTGCGTGGCCCATCGGGTTCGGGTCCAAAGTGAGATATAGTCGGGCTTAGACTTGTACATAGAACCGTGGTCTTGTCTGTGCCTGGTCCGAAGCCCGATTGGTAACGAGTTCGGCCTGGGCTAGTTTTTACTCTCTGTTTTTTTTTTTTTTTCCTTCATCTAACGCTGCTTGAGCCCAAGATCAGACACATTTATAATGCCAATAGGCAGCTTGTTGCTTCGAATCAAAGACCCGATTACAAAATGGGCTGTGTTCGGGTCTGAAGTCTTGTTATGGGTCAACTCTGTCTGACACTGACCTGGCCCAGAATTAGTCCGTTGCCACCTGTATCAATCCAGGCCGACCATCTATTTCCTGGGATTCTTTAGGCTGCCTGCATAAACCATACCGACAGGCCAATAACAGGCCCGGAATGCAGCTAACCATAGCTTCTATGGGCCACGGTACCTGTGTTTAATCTATTCTGCCAATGAATACCGGAGCTCGTGTTACGTGAGCTCAGAAAATAAATAAACAATACAAAATATATATATTTAAAAGAAAAAAAAAACCTAAAACTCAACTAAATAACACCAAGAAAACATTGAAGATTAAACGTTGGCAGTTAAAACCTTCATAGATGCTTAGATATTTATATGCTTTCCCTTCATCCGATCCTGGGGATGGGCGTGATAAGGTGGATCATTGTCTTTCTTAGGGATAACTAATCTGTATCTACGTTACTTCTCTGAACTCTTTGCGGTGGCTTCTTGAATTCACAAGAAAAAAGTAAGAAAAAATAGAAATAAATTTTTTAAAAAATCATAAATCAATTGGCGATCCCAAAAAACAATAAACGAGCTTACAACTAAAATTTTTAGAAATTGCGACTTACCATAAATAGTAAACTAAGTATTTATAGATGGTCATGATTTCTACTAGACCTCATGGTTTTCAATCAAAATTAGTTAGTGCTCTATTTGGCTTCACCATGTTATTCTCTTAATTTTTCTAAGTACTTTTTATGTTAGGTGCAACTCTTAAAGCTCAACAAATGAAGAGTTATACTCAAATTAAAACTAACTATAAATAGTAAAAAAGAAATTAAAATGAGAATTCAACCATTGATGGTCTTTTACGAATTCAATGTGTGCAACCCAGCGTAGCAAGTTGGGTGGATAAAGTAGCTCATCTTACCTTAAAATCATATATGATACATCAAATGACTTATAACTTATTTTGATTTGTGAGATCGGTTCGTTTTAAGGTCTAGATGGTCCAAATCACTTCTACTTTTGATCAGGCCTTCTCTGATCCATCTTAGCCATGAAACTCTCCATCACCCACTCTACATCAATTCAAGACAGTAATTTCACCTTTACCTCCTGAATTGCAACGAGTAACTGTATTCTGTTTTCAGTACCGTACATTACATTTGAAGGCCAATGATCAAATGTTTTGGAATACGTACCATTCATGTGGGACCCACGAGTTGTGTCGTCCAGATTTGAAGTTTAAATACCATTTTGAAAAGTGGGCCCCACTAATAAAGTGATTTTGATTGCGAACTTGTATCCTCCATTGCAATCCAACGGCCACTAAGGTGAACTTAATGCCTACTCGCACAAGCAAAAAGAAGCCATGTTAGGGCCGTTTGGATGCCTGTAAATCCTTATAACTGCTGCATTGAATCCTTTAGTTTGTGCCATATTACTGACCACAAGTAGCTAATTCATTGCATCATTGAAATGATCATAACCATTAATTAGCTGAACTATTCTCATTGCATGTGGACCGTTGGCCATTTCTTTCTGATTGCCACCTTTTTGAATAGTTAAAATCGTCCAATTAGTATGATTTTTGGTCCATATGGTCTCTGTGTTTGGGGCTACTTCTTGAATAGTTCTGATTTCCCTATACTCGCAGAGACCAGGTTTGAGTTTTAGGTGATTGGTCCACCTTGGCTGCGGGACCAACGGTCACCCGATTGTGCTCGCGTTGAGCCCTGGCGTTGTATCGGCTCTTTGCTACTCGCATCATCGCATGAGATCTCTTCCGTTTCTTTACAAAATTGAGAAGGCGAAAGGTAAGTTCGAAATTCGACTTCGTAAAGAGGTGGAAAAAAGCTTTCCTTCTGGGAGACTACGACCATCCATACGTAAGAACATAAATTCCATGCACGCAGTATAGATTTATTTAATCAAAACCGTTGAAATGATGGTTTCTATAGATGGTCATGGGATAAAGGAATCGATGATCCTAGTTTTCTGAATAAAAGCTAAAAATACAAATTCAACAGTAGAAGTCAATGATGGATATCTAATTAAACTAACTGACAGTTAATAAGAGATCAGGACCGTTAAATCAATTAGCGTAGGGCCTACGCTCTTTCTACAATGGGACCCATGATTTAGATCGTTGGGACCTAAGATTGGGGTAGATGCTTGATCATAGCAGGCAAGGTATCAAATAAATCTTCTAGAGAGATCTGCCTTAGATTTGTCAATGATGCGAGCCATCCGAGTTCATATGGACGCGATCTGCCTGTAACCCCGGGTAACTCGGCTCCGTGAAACCCATATCTCTGTGGGGCCCACCATGATGTTTGTGTTATATCCACTCCGGTAATCTGTTTTTTCAGATGATTTTAGGACATTGGCCCAAACATAAGCTAGACCCAATACTCAAGTGGGCCACACAAGTGAGGATTGTAGGGACACTGTTGAAATTTTATTGGGGTTACAGAGGTTTTTAAATGCAGGTTACAATGGTGATTTTCATTCATCTACGTGGGAATGACATTATGAACGGGTTGGATGGCATCTAAACGTCACGATGGGCCCAATAAGGTTTCAACGGTGGGTGTCGCTTTCCCACTTTTTTCCGATGGTATGGCTGACTTGAGTTTTGGATCTCCCTCGTATTTGGGTTCAACTACTAAAATGAGCTGACGAAACAGATGAATGGAGCCGATATACGAGAAACATCGTGCTGGGCCCACAGAGCTTTGGGTTACAGGGAGACGTGATAACCCCGGGTTACAGGCAACTCGAGTCCAGTTGAAATCAGAGGGGCCCACCAAATATTTACCAACCGGGGCACACGATGCACCTACCTTAAGTTTCGTGGCTGGCATCATAACCGGGCCCACCAACATAGAGTTCGGATGCTGGTGTTATGGTAGGAAATCATTGTTACTTAGGCAGACATGAGCATCCATACGCATGCGCAGACACTGCACACATGGCAAAATTTTCTATGAATCCAAACCGTCCAAATAGTGGACCACCATGCAGATGGGTTAGATTCCGAAAATCAGATCCATCGGACCTCCAAAATGTTAACAACTCCACATCCATATCAGTGGACCAGATGGTTGCCGTCCATTGAGAACATGCAGACAACATATCAGGCGTAGAAAACATCAGGATCACTGAAGAGGTACCAATTATTGGGCGCAAAAATCAGGCCGTTCCATTTATTCCAAGATGGGACCTTTAATTGAGATGAACCGTAGCTGTACGGAGCCACTAAGGAAGTATCACGTTGTTGTCCGGTAAGAAAGTATACTCACTGATTGCAATTTTAAATTGAAGTGGGTGACTGCATCTAAGAGCTTGCAGCTCTGTGTGGCCTATCGCTACCGTGGTACGTGTGTGGCATCCACTCGGTCCATCATTTGAATATAAGCTCGAACTTAAGGTCGACACAAAGTGGAAGTGGGCCACACCACAGTCAACAGCGGGGATGGGCATGCCCACCATTGAAACATTCCAGACCCACGACGATGGTTATATTGTTGAAACATGCAGGAATGCCCACCATCGAAATTTGAAACCTCACACCTGTATATGTTTGCATTGAGTTTTCTGCTTAAAGAGTCGTGAACACAATGGTTTTATTTGAGATATTCCAAAAGCTCTCCTAAGCTTTAAGTAGTCAGAGTGCCGTGTATCAACGTAGGGACACCCCACCATAAATAGGCTGGGCCTGATTTTCTTAACCCTCGAGAATAATATGTTAGACTTTCCTCTCTAATACCATATCAAACAATCATTTACTCAAGTTTAAGCCATCAGATTGTGATGTACCAATGTATATATGAAGGGAACACATGGACAAGGTCTTCATGAATTTCAATCATTTTTTATTTTTTTTATATCGTCTCTGAATTGTTATGATGGGCTTGACCATTATGAGACATTTCTCGCAATTGAAATGGTTAGGTTATAGTGCTTCTCAACAAAATGAAAAGGGAAACGGTCTTGATTTAGTGATGTGCATGTCCAGTTAACTATATTTTGAGTTAGTTTTTTCATTGAGTTAGTTTTAGACGCACATATGGACCAATGCACAAGTAATTCACCCAATTATAAAAATATGAGTAAGAAATGTTTTGTAAGCAATTTTTTCAATTTTTCTCTACATTTAAGATAGGACTAAAAGTTGTTCACTAAAGGACAAAAGACCAAGGTTTGTGTTGTTGGTCTTTTCCTTTTGATTTATTTTTTTGTCTTTTTTGAAATATCTCCAACATATATACTACCCAAGATGCTGATAAGATGGGTCCGATCAAGGGAAAAATCATGTATCAGCTCTATCCAAACTTAGGTGGGCTACCCGGCCCATGGAGATTTCTATTGCAAGGGCGCCATACGGCTGGTGTGGGAAATTTGGTTCTGATACCACCCATGTAGTCTCCCGGGAAAGTTGATGCCCGGGCGTATGTGGATTCATGGGAAGCACGTGAAAGGAGACAATATTCCTTTGGAACCTTAATTTTTAGGAAATTGTGAGAAAGAAAATATTATTTTTCTTATTTATTTTTCAATGAGATTTCTCTAAAAATGAGAGAATTTATTTTCAAAATTGTTGTTTAGGTCTTATTTAACTATGTGGAAAGTCTGAAAAATAGAACAGTGTTTATTGAGAATCCTTATTTTAAAGAATTTGTGGGAAATGAAATATAATTTTTCTTCTTTTATTTTTCAACAAGATTTTTCTAAATTTTTTTGACCATTTTCAAATTTATCATTTCGCAAAATAAACAATCTTTCTGAAAAAAAATTAATTAATCTTAATAGTTGGCAACAAAATGGTAATAGATGGATAGTTGCATGTGGCATATATAATGTGTAGGGCTTGAAGCTATATGGTTGTGCATATGTGGTATAAGAGGCATTGGTACCTTTGACAGGGGGCACTTGAACCTAGATTATAACACTTACACATTAGTACATTGCATGTCGTCTGATGTATATGGAGCCATTGAAGATGGATGAAGGCACATGTGGGTTGTTTTGCACATGTGAAGCACACAAGAAGAAGATGGTAATACTTGTGGCACGTTAGCACAGGGGAGGCTGTGAACATGTAAGGCACAAGAGTAAATTGATCAGTACCTGTAGCAATTAACACATGTAAGGCGTGAGAGAGGATGGATAGTATAGCTCATGTGGTACATTAGCACATGCGATACACTTAGACATGGGGTTGCATATGCAGTGTGCAAGATAATATGGAAGGTGGCACATGTGGCATAGTGACACGTGGGCATAATCAAAGATAGACAATAGCACAAATCACTTATGAGGTGATTGAAGATGGACTCGAATATATTGGGATTTTGCTCTTGAAAAACAAGTAATCCTTTTATTTGGGGGGGCAAAAAAAAGCTTTTCTTAAGAATGGAGTTGGGAAATTATATTTACTGAATTTTAGGGGGAAAATGAAAGTATGAGTGAAAAATTGTGTTTTTCACAAATTCTTTTGAAGGGCTTTACAAACCATGAAAAAGGGATTTCATGGAAATGGTAATTCATTTTCTTTCTTCTTCTTTCCATGTATCTAAACAGGCCATAAATGGTCAGGATCGTGTGATTGAAGTCATTCTTGAGGGACATGGATAATTAAAGGTGGGGCTTATATTATGAATAATAAATCGATTATCAAATTTTCATTAGGCTTGATCTAGACATTGATTTTACTTACCGGCCCATTGATTAAAAGGTTATGATAATCTGATCAAAGTCATTCATAAAGGAAAAGGTTAATTAACCAAGGTGGCCTGACTTTATGAACGGCTAGAGATCACAGCCTTTGCATTATGATCAATGTATACCTTCCATTTCGCTGGCTCATTGACAGGATGGTCAGGACCATTTAACCGAAATGATTCTTAGTAACATGGGTGTCCTAGGTAGGGCCCACATTATGGACAGTCCAGGTTGATGATCAAATCTTCTTCACTAGGATCAATCGAAAGCTTCCAAGGTGGTGCTATCAAGTCAAATGGGTTTTTTTTTTAAATCAGCCTTTTTACTCCTCAGGTAGACCACAACGTAAGAAAAGAAATGGACAGCAATCCATTTGTTGTGTTCATGAAAGGCCTTTTTTTTTTTTCGGGTTATAACTTGGAACATCTACCACAATGTCTATTCTCACCTGATGGAAAGCTGTGATATCTCACATGTGTCTCATATTGGCACATATAACTGCGCGTAGATAGGTATAGGGCTCTACAAGTGAATTGGGCTTAGAAAAAAATGCTTGTTTTAGATGGTCCACCCGTATAAAATTAAAAAAAAAAAAATCTCTAAATTCATCTGATATGGCCTACTTGTGTTTTTGGGACTTTTTTTCTTCTTCTTATTTTAGAGAAATATACAACTTTTTTATTATTTAATGAAGGTGGGAGCTCACCACCCTATATATTTCATTAAAATATGCACAAACTATACATCTCTGCTTATATTCCGGCAGCCCCTGGCCTCCAAAATACCAGGCCTACATATAATACGAACACCAAAGGCCAAAAAAGAAAGAAAGAAAGAAGGGAAAACAAACACGTGGGCAGCCTTCAGCCCTTGCTAATACTACCCAGGCTCACCTTGTCAAGGAAGAATGCCCTACAAATATCCTGAGGGAGCTTGGACACGTACATCTCCAAAGAGCTTGCCTATTTGGGACCCACTGTCTAATCTAGCCAAGCCATCCGCAACCTCATTTGCCTCCCATGGCAATAATCTGATTTTTGGCTAATTAATACGTCCTACTGCATACATTACTTCGATGACATATAAACACCATGGTGGGCCCCATGTAAAACTAGCTGCGGCTGTGCCCATCGCAATTGTTTCCTACAATGTGACCTACTAATTTTTGGGTCATCATGATTTTTTGGTTTTAGGGTGAACATGAAATAACGTACCTGACTGGGTGGATTTCATGAAGGTTCCACCCACATCACTCTCCATCAAGGAAAGCAACCCCGTGAGGTACTAAGGCGCTAGTGCGTTCTAATATTGATGTTGTACGAGCAATGTTGTGGAGAGAAAAAGAGAAAGGAAGAGAAGAACTCGGGAGAGATCTTGACGATAGAGCTTGGGAGGAGAGTCAGGCAGGCCTGTAGGTATGTTGACCCAACTCATTTTAAAGTTGGGTTGCAGCCAAGCTAAATGGTTAGTGGGTTTAGCTCATGTTAAAAAATGAACCATTTAAATACATGGTTTGAGCTTGGTTTGAACCCTACTTTGACCTGACCCATGATATTGGTTATGCATGAATTGATCCAAATGCCCTCTGAAAACAAAATAAAGAAATGTATTTGTTTATGTATGTATGTATCCATGGCTTGGGATAGCTTATGCATAGAAATAATGGCATAGTCCATATTTAAATCTAATTTAGGTCAGGTCAACTAACCCAACCAATTTACAATTAAATAAGCCTAGTAAGTTAAAGGGTAAAGGGCCGTGGGTCAAGTTTGGGCATAACGGGTTCAACAAATGGGTAAAGATTGAGCTGACTCTGATTAGGCTGAACTTAAACCATTGCCATTTTAGCATTGAGCCAGCCTGATGGTCTCTTTTATATATATATATATATATATATATATATATATATATATATATATATATATCACATTTTCAAGTTCTTAAAATATCTTTTAAATTAATGGCATCATATACAAATAAAAATAATTAAGTTTTGCACGATTCAATAGAAGATAGGATAATAACTCGTGAACTAAACACTTGTCATGGTTTTAATGAAATCTATAGACTGTTGAAAGCCAAACTGAAAATTTGCACAGGAGGATAGTACATTTTTCCCTTTCCAATTTGTTCCACTTAATATTTTACTTTTAACCATCCATCCAACAACGGTTAATTAGACTGTTATGATTGATTTATCAGCATGATTTTCGAAATGTTCTCAATCCAGTGGGAAACACGAGCAGATCAGCGTGTGAGGAGGATGAGTCACCACACGATTTTAAATTGTGGAGAACTAACATACATTATGGCACACGTAAGACTGGACGAGGGCAAGATGGTGGTTTAATAGAAAATAAGGCCCTTTTAGGGGAAGGCATGGGTACCAACATCAATATCGAATATCGGAACGTACGAATACTAATCATATCCGTTGCAGGCTCGACCCTGTCTTTTATCCGCCAACTTTTCTTCCAAAAAGAGCAAAAAAAGCCGGTTTTGTTTACCAAATCCCTGAAATCCGTGTCATAGTTACAAGCCTTGGTTTTGGCATCCCTTGTTTGGAGTCTTCTGTTCGTTGTTTTCTCGTTTTCACGGGTTTGGCTGTCAATGGACCCGGCTCATTCTTTATTTGGGCTGTAAAGGTCAGGCCCATCAGACGCCAGTTTCTAGTAATACGAGTTCCCCGTGACGGGCCCGCATGATGTTCGTGTGAGATCCACTCCATCCATAAGTTTCATGAGCCCATTTTAACATGCTGGGTCCAAAAATCAGCTGAAACCTAAACTCAAAGGGCCATGCTACAGGAAATAGTGAAGATTGAATGCCTACTATTGAAATCTTTTTTGGGTCACATAAGTTCGTAGACTGATATTCATGTTTCACCTTTAATCTGCTGTTAATCACTTTATGACATAGGATGAATGTTATAAGGTCAATCACCATTCTCAAGGGGAAAACTACTCCAAATTTATGGAGCTTTTCTGAACTCTTAGCGGAGGTACCTTGAATCCATGATGGATTTTATAACCCTTAAAATAGTTATACCAAACTTTGGAAGAAGTTTCATAATCAAGCTCCACCTCGAACTCTCCAAAATTTGTAACATACTATAAATAGTAAATTTACTATTTAATCATGTTATTTTCTTAATTTTTCTAAGGACTTTTAATATTAAAGCTCAAAGGACAGAGTTGTAATAAAATTAAAACTTATTATAAATAATAAAAATGGAAATAAAATGGATTTTCGATCGTTGATCTGATAGAATCTTGCAAATTCAGCATCGACAACCCCGTATTACTGGGTTGGTTGGCTAAAGTAGCTTCTTCTAGCACAAAATTATATACGGTGCATCGAGTAACTCATTCATGTTTTGCAGGATACGCCTGTTGTAAGGTTTTGGATAACCTTGCATCCGATTGAGCCTTTTCTGGTCTATCTTGGACATGAAAGAGTCCATGACCTGCTCCACATCACTTTATGAACAGATTAGATGGCATAAACATCACAATCGACTATAGGAAGGTTTCATTGCAAGGCATTTCTATCATGGCTCTTTTCTATCATGTGCGAGTTTTGGGTCTGCCTCGCTTTCTTCGAATCCCGATAACATGGAAATCATGATGGACCCGACAGAGCTATCATGACCCGACAGAGCTTTGGGTTTCCGGAACTCTAGAAACTTGCATCCAACCCATGATGGATCTGTACCGTTCAATAATGGGCCTGGAACTGGGATGGCACTGGACCTCACCGGAAAATGTGCTGAAAGCGATGCCGGACCTCTTTATCTTTTGGGTATTAAGGGATATCCGGATCCATAGATTGATCGTGCCCGAATCAAGTAGAGGAAGTGGTGAGGCTGGGTGTATCTCAAAGGAGGACTTATCATCTGATCCTCAATAGGTGGGGAGTATGGGTTAAATGATCAAGACCGTTGATATGATCGGTCCCATCATGGATAAATCTGGTGCCTAGAAATATCTAAGATAGGGAGATCCATGCAGTCTATTTGTTTACAATTTTCAGCTCAACGTAGATATCCCTTTCCCTAGCTTACTATTTGCATGTCACCAGTTCAAGGGTCAGGATTGTTTTATTGGCCAGAAACCTAAAGCATGGTCCAAGCACAGTAGAAATAAAATTCAGACCAATGGTCGAGATTAGTGAAACGTGGACCCCATTTTTATGAACAGAAAAAACAAAAGGATATAAGCATATACATATTTGGTCGAGGATAATAAAATTCCTCTTCAATAACATTGTTACTGCCAAACACTGGATACGGTTTGAAAATTCTATACGCATTAATCAAAGATTCGAGAATATTTCAAACTGCAACCGCCATAGATATTTAAGAGCTCATTTATTTATTCCTTGGAATTAAAAGATACTACTAACCACCTTTAAAATGGTATGGCATGTGAAGTGAAACCCATTTGGAGAGAGAGAGAGAGAGAGAGAGAGAGAGAGAGAGAGAGAGGTTACACAGATGCCAGCTACATGCATGCAGTGAGAGACAGACAAGGAAGGGAATCATGGAGGAAGCGGATTAGCTGCCACCCTGGATCGAGCCAGGTGGGTGTGGCCATGACGGTGGGGCTTCCCTTGATGTGTGTGTTGTGTATCCACTCCATCCATCCGTTTTGCCCGCTTATTTTAGGGCATGATGCAAAAAATGAGACATATAAACTCAGGTAGACCACACAGTAGAGATTGAAATCCCACCGTCTAAAGCTTCTTGAGGGCACGAAAGTTTTGGATTAAGCTGCTATTCGTGTTTTCCCTTCATTCAGGTCTATGTGATCTTATCAACGGGTTGGTTGGCAAACAAATATTTAAGTAGACATTAGGAAGTTTTTAATAATGGGTGTTCAACGTTGTTTCATGTGGGGTGGTCCACCTGAGATTTGTATCTGCTTCATTTACAGGACCAACTGGCAAATGGATGGACGATGTGGATATACAAGGCATACATCGAGGTGGGCCCATGATCAGGGTTGCACTGTAGGTCAACCAGGTTGGATCTTCCCAGCTAATTGATCCGATTTCCTGAATGGTGGGTGGCCCTGCTCACTTTTTCTAACTGGTCTTATTCACTTAGCTTTCAAACTAACTTATTTTTGGGCTACATCCAAAACATGAGGGAATGCATCCTAACATGAGTCAATGTAATTTATATAAGTGTACATGTTATATATTCATCATAGTAGACATGATAGAACTTTTGTGGCATGGGCTCACTAACTCTTTATTTTCTGTCTATGCTAGAAGAGAAGAAGTAATGTACGTAGCTATCATAAAAAGGAGTTGAAAGGATAAATGCCTTAAGTTAAAGGGCTCCAACATTATATGTGGTATAGATTTTATTTTATTTTTTCATGTCGGATGCACCAACGTGGCACACATATGCGAGAGTTTGTGGTGGGCCCCACAGGAGGGGAGCAACAAAAATACAAGAAAACAGGGTTTTAATAGAGGTCCCTATTCCTTATTGCACATTCATAAAAGATCAGGTCTATTTATTAGGTTGGTTGTGCTGTGAACATCCCTGATGCCAAAAATGAATTTTTCCTGCTGATCAGGCATATGTATCAAGCTTGCATGAGAAAAGTGGGTGGCATGAAATAAACCCAACAATCTGAATTCATTATACAGTGGTGGCTCATCCCATAAGTAAACTTGATTTTTGGTACATGGACATGTTCAAGGTGCACACTACCTTATGAATGGCTTGAATGTAAGACACATATGCCATTTGCATGTTATATATGCTCAGGTTTCTAGTTTTGACTATTGGACCTATAGCTTAATGATCATCTACACCATAATTAGTCAGTTGGGCCCATCATGGATGGACTATGCCCAATCCAAACATTTCTATACATTCAACAGGAAGTTGCTCTAAGATTGGTGACTTGGATCCTCTAATTTGAGAGAGAGAGAGAGAGAGAGAGAGAGAGAGAGAGGTAATTATGGGTCCAAGCAGATTGATGGTTTGGATGAACGAACTATTATACCTACGTGGACAGTCTGAGTCAGGTCTGGTTTGAGCCAGACTTGGGCTAGAATGGAGGGCCATGAATTTGACAAGGCTGATGGGCCGCTAGCGTATATCTTCAAAAGGCCCAACAAGTAGTGCAACGTTCCAGGGTCATAGTTCTCATGTGGCCTACCTGATAAGTGGAGTGAGCTGTCTTTGATCTATTGCATTGGTCACGGCGAACCCACTTGATGAACGGCCCACGTCCATTTCAGCCAGTAAACTAGTGTGCCTCACAGGTAGGATTAATGGACTGATCAATATGGTTTGGGATTAGTCATCCAGATTGGGGCCCATAAGTCACAAGTGCGAACCGCATTCATTGGTTCAATGGTGGAGGAAGGGCCTTGCAGTCTGACCATCGGTAAGTTACACGTATAGCTACTTCTCACTCATCCTAAAGAAGCTATGGGGGACATTTCCTTGTAACAGGACAATAGGACTGTCTGGCACCTTATTTTTTAGTGTAATTGAGGATATTTGAGAGGATTTTGGGAGATTTTGCTTCTAAATCTATCGTTTGGCAAGGTATATTTGGAGGTAAATGAAATTAAATGTATTTCAATTGTGTATTTTTTGTGTGTTTGGAAATCTCTCTCTCTCTCTCTCTCTCTCTCTCTCTCTCTCTCTCTCTCTATCTCTCTCTCTCTCTCTCTCTCTCTCTCTCTCTCTCTCTCTCTCTCTCTCTCCTTTTAATGATTTGAGGTGCAATCGGACTCTCTCTCTCTCTTTTCTTTTAATGATTTGAGGTGCAATCGGAGTGTTTTTAGTTTCCTTTTCAAAGGAGGAGAATTGCACATATAACAAATGTGTCACTAAAGCTATCAAATATATTGCATACGTGGCTGGCACATTGATGATAATTAAAAAATAATTCATTTATCATATGTAGCACTAAAATCACGTTAATAGAATGATATAAATTGTCTAAGCATTAACCAGGGATGATTACAAAATGCCAGTGAGTTGCTTGTTTATGATCTTTATATTTGTGGCCTACTTGAGACTCCAAACTTCCTCAATTTTGACAAGGTATATATTTCAATAGGCTTGTTACAATTATTCTATCAAATATCACATATATAGTATTTTGGAATATTAAAGCTAATTTAATTAATCTAATCCCAGTCTTATAAATAGCTTTTAAAATTTCAAATAAAGCTTCAAAATGGAAGGTTTGGATTCTAGTACATTCTAATTACAAGCTGTCAAACAATACTACTAAAGAATTTGGAATCACCTTAATTGGAGTGTAATTGGGATGTGAATTCCAATACATTTCAAATAGAAGCTCTCAAATGAGCCCAACTCTCACTCAGCGGATCATTCGCCCCTATAGAAGAAGCTACAAGGGCCCACCATGATGTGCATGTGATACCCACGGTTCATCAATTTTGCTGGCTCGTGTTAGGGCATGAGGTTGAAAGCAAGGTAAATCCAAAACTCAAGTTGAGCACACACGAGAGATGGGGGATTAAGCTACCTCTAAAACTTTCGTGAGCCACGGAAGTTTTGGATCAAGCTAATATATGTTTTTAAGGCAATCCAAATGGGAATAATTTTACGAGTGGTATGGATATCATATAAACATCATGGTCAGCCCTCGGAAGGTTCCAATGGTTTCTTGTGATTTGGCTTACCGGAGGTTTGTATCGGCCTTATATCCTAAATTGAGTTGGAAAAAAATGACCAACGGAGTGCATTTCTCAAGGACATCTTCGTGGTTGTGTCCCAATTAATTATGGTGTAAGATCTGAACCATTCATCAAGTAGGGACACCATAAACATGCTGGCAGCCCACTCATCAAATGAACCACGTGTACGAGAAGAGTGGACAGTCAAAAGATTACCATATTCAATGTACATGCGTGGCAGAGCTGATGATATGTGGACAGGCTTGAAATTTATATCTTAGGACATATTGGTGGTGGGGCCAGCCCGAGGAGCGGTGAAACCCTCCCACACGTCAGCTGGAAAGGAAACATCCAAAACGAGAGAGTGGCAGTAGGGTTTCCTCTAGTGCTGTCAATGGGCTGGGCAGGCCCACTAGATGGCGAACTTGGATGTATCAGGCCTGAGGGTCGAGCTCAGGTATAAAATTCAATCCCGTTTTTCAGTCGGGCCAGATTTATATCAAATACGACGGCCTGTCAGCTTGGCCTGAATACTCTCTCTCTCTCTCTCTCTCTCTCTCTCAGTGGACGAACCCATCGCAATGATGAATTAATGTCCTAGTCTCAGCCTATTGGCGTACACTAACCATCAATTGAGCCACCTTCATTAAAAGAGTGATGGGTTCTATTCTAAGGTTATGTTTCAATGACTAAAACCATTTATACGATATGACTCATTGTGGATGGATTGAATGCTTCAAAATTTTCATATATGGACTAATTCAACTATTGATCGTTTCTTAATTTGAACTTAAAGAGGCATAGTTCAAAATCTCCAAAGCTTGACTCGGCTTATGACTAGTCAATTGAGTCAACTCGAAGAATTTACTGAATCTTTAATAGACTCGATTCCATATTCTAATAAATAAACTTAAATTGGAAAGCAAAATGCTAGTGAATGAAGTGATAGTAGTAACTATGGACTTTTCTTTGAGGTTATCCTTTAAAATTTTAGTGTCTTCTGTCTGGTCACACAAGTCAAATGTAGTCAGCTTAACGAGTCTTGTCGAGTCTCAATCAAGCTACGGCCTCGAGTGAGTTTCCAAGAGACTTGGCTCAAAATCTTGAAAGTCGAGTTGAATTGACATTCAACTGAGTTTTGAGTGGACTAAGTTTTAGATTTATGCTTTGATATTTGCAGTATAAATTCCACCCACCTCGGTGGATGTGGGGATCCATCAAAGCCACACCCAGCAAAGACTCGTGAACTTCATGATCCATGACTAAGATCATCAATATCACATCTACATCATCAATAGCTAAGGTTTACATTGATTTTCCAGACACATCAACAATTGGGCCTTTAATGGAGGCCACCCAATTAATAAACGGGCTTACTAAGGTTATCCTACAAAATTTCTGTCAAGTTCAGACATGAATTCCTAAACAGACCATCATTTATGATGTTAATGGATGGGCTTTTGGCCCAAAGCTGAAGGCAAAATTACTAAGTAGGCTGGGCCTGTGTGTGAGATTTTAGCCCTACTTCTCATGGGTTTAGGTCGCGTGGACCCTGATCCATGAAGACCTGGCCAGTTGCCATGGTTAACATATATGATGAGGACCACGTAAAGCTTCATATACAGGGCAGGGGTGTGGATGAATCATAACCTCGTGGACCGTTCAAATTGTAGACCCTACTGTAGATGTGATGTAGAGCGGGTTGTGGACACTTTCATGTCCAAGATGGACCAGAGAAGGTCCGATTGGAGGTGGAAGTCATCAAGATCGTCGGAACCTTAAAACAGGCATATCTCGCAAAGTGGAATGAGTTACTTGACATACCATATATGATTTTGGTGTAAGACGAGCTACTTTAGCCAACCAACCCCGCTACGCTGGGTTGCCTACCCCGAATTTGCGAGATTCCATTAGATTGTCAGTTGAATTCCCTTTATTTCTGTTTTTACTATTTTTAGTAAGTTTTAGTTTTATTATAAGTCTTCAACCTTTGAGATTTAGGAGTTGGGCCATGAAAAGTTCTTAGAAAAATTAGGAGAATAATGTGGTTAAGCCACCGGGACACTTACTAAAAGTAGTAAAGTCATAAATATTTTTAGGGAGTTTTAGCTGTAGTTTAATTCTAAAATTTCTTCCAAGGCTTGGTATCTCTATTTTGAAGGGTTGTAGACTCGTTAATTTCAATCATCAATCAAATTACGAATTTTATAGAATTTATTTGTATTTTTCTTGTGGATTCGAGAAGTCTATGTGAGAAGTCCAGAGAGGCTCCATGGATTCGGAGTAATTATCCTTGAGGAAGATAGTGATCGACCTCATCACGTTCATCACTGCGTCAAGATGGTCCATGTGTCATGCACCAAAATAATATGGTGGTCCTTGCCACACTATCAGTGGCCTTCAAATGATGACAGTACACAAAAAAATATTAATGGTCGACATCCAACGAGGATAACGAAAGAAAAGGGTAAGCAAATTCCATCAGATTATCTCAAGTTTTAACCATCGTCCATCCACAATGGCCAAGGGAAACAATGGGCCAGGTTGTGCTAGTTTCGGACCAGGCTCTCAATGGCCCAGGTTTCATTGGGCCAAGATGGGCCCAGATATGGGTAATCTACTTCAAATTTCAGGCCCAAGCCAAATCGAATAAAGACATAAATGCAGCTCTCTCCAAGCTTGTAGGTGAGGTCCTGACCGTGGAGTCCACCCTGATGTACCGTCCATCAATTTTTAAAGATCATTTTAGTGCATGGTTCCAAAAATGAGATAGATCCAAATCTCAGGTAGACCACACAGTATGGATTAAGTTAGCACAATTAAAATCTTCTTGGGGCCACTAGTTGATGTAGAGCGGGTTGCGGACAGTTTCATGGCCAAGATGGATCAGAAAAGGCCCGGTCGATGACAGAAGTGATCCGGACCGTCAGACCTTACATCGGGCATATCTCGCAATCCGGAATGAGTTATCTGACGCAAAATAGATGATTTTGGGGTAGAACGAGCTACTTTAGCCAACCAATCCCGCTACGCCGGGTTGCGCAAGCCGAATTTGTGAAAAACCCTTGGATCGACAGTCGTTTCCCTGTTTTAATTTCATTTTTACTATAAATAGTAAGTTTTAGTTTGATTATAACTCTTCATCCGTCGGGCTTTAGGAGTTGCGCCCAATGTGAAAAGAGCTTAGAATAATTAGGAGAACGGTTTGGTGAAGCCAAATATGACACTTACTATTTTTGGCTGAAAACCTTGCGCACTAGTAGACATCACAACTGTCTATAAATAGTGAGTTTACTATTTATAGTAGGTCACGAATTCTAAGAGTTTTAGTTGTAGTTTGATTCTGATTTCTTTCTCATTGCTTGGTACCCCTATTTAAAGGGTTGTGAACTCGTTTTCATTCATTGATTAATCAATTTCAAATTTATTAAAATTTATTTCTATTTTCTGCTTTCTTTCCTCGTGGATTCGAGAAGTCTCCGTGAGGAGTCCAGAGAAGTTCCGTAGATTCGGAATAGTTATCCTCTTGAAGAAGACGGTGCTCGACCTCACGTCCTCCCCTGCGTCACTAGTTCTAGATCGAGATGCTATATGTGTTTTCCCTTTATCTAGGTCCATGTGACCTTATCAAAAGTTTGGATGGCTAATAAACATTATATTGTGCCCTAGGGAGTTTTTAATTGAGGGATCCATCTCATTTTTTGGACCACGCACTAAAACAAGCTTAAAAAACAGATGGACAGTGTGGATATACAACAAAAACATCGAGGTGGGCCCTATAGTCAGAGCCTCACCCAGTAACCTGTTACCCCTGCCTCACCTAAGAGCTCCTCGATAGCATGGCTGTAAACGGGTCGAAACTATTAATATCCATATTCGGCCCACTTAGAAGAAGTTGTAATTAGGTAATAAGATAGTGGGAAAAAATTATATTTGAATAGGATAAAACCAATATTTAATTTTGATTTTCTCAAGTCAATACAGGTAATCTGTTGGATAAGCATTGCCGGCCCTATCTACAACCTTTCTGCCAACATTGTATAATTCCTCCATCTAATTTACAATATTATAGTTTTTGTACTATAGCTGTCCATTTGGTGGCGACTTTTTGGATGGTTAGAATTATCTTATTAATGAGATCTACGGACTCCATCCAAAATGGAACCAAGAACATGGATGGTTTGGATTGAAATGGATCTTTGCAACATAGGCCAGTCTCCATATATATGAGCAGTTACAAGGTCACAATATCCTAAATCACCCATTTTATACAAGTGGGGCCCAGTATTTCAGGACCCATATTTTAGTTCCTACCTCCACATGTGTGGTTTACTTGTGTGGCTTCACATGTGCGAAGTGAATATGGTATGTGATGACTCTCACTGTAAATGTAGCATTGGTTAAACACTTTCTACGTTAATTAGTTGATTCCAGATCTATCATTTTTATAATTTAATATTTTAATTAAAACTAGCTGAGTATATTCTAAAAATACCAGAGGCTAATCGGGTAATATCCATATCCGACTTACCTAAAAGTGGATATTTGAATAACGTTCTTGAATGAGTAAAATATTCCATTTCCAAATCTAATTTTCTTGGTTATGATATGTTAGGTAATCAAGGGTGAGGTCCTTACCGTAGGATCCACCCCAATGTATGTATTTTATATCCACACCGTCCATCAATTTTTCCAGCTCATTTTAGTGCATCGCCACAAAAATGAGGCAGATCCAAGTTTCAAGTAGACCACACAGTAGGGATTGAATTCTAACCATTAAAAACTTCTTTAGGCCACAAAAATTTTTGATCAAGATTTTATTTGTGTTTTCCCTTCATCCAGGTCCGTTTGACTTTATCAACAGGTTGGATGGCAAATAAACATTAACTGGGCTCCATATAGTTTTTAATAGAAGGTGTTCTATCACCACTCTTTTCCTGTGGTGTGGTCCACCTGAATCCTGGATATATCTCATTTTTTGTGGACATGCCCTCAAATGAAATCAAAAAACAGATGGACGGTGTGGATATACAACACATACATTGAGGTGGCCCTCACCCAACCTGTTACCCCTGCCTGACCTAATCCACGCTCCCCAATAGCATGGCTGTGAACGGGTAGAAAATGGTAAAATCGAAGTCAGAAGTTGGGTAATTAGGCAATAAGATAATTGGAAACAAAAAATAAAAAATAAAATTGAATCGGACAAAATCAATATCCAAATCTGATTTTCTCAAGGTAACCCAGTGGATAAGCATTGCCGGCCCTATCTACAACCTCTCTGACAAGATTGAACAAGTCCTCCATCTGATTTACAATATTATAGTTTTTGTACTTTAGCTATGCATTTGGTGGCCACGAATTGGATGGTTAGAATTATCCTATTCATGAGATTTTTAGACTCCATCCAAAATCGAGCCAAGACCATGGATGGTTTGGATTGGAATGCATGTTTGACACAGGCTATTCCCCTCTAGAGCAGTACTTACAAGGTCCCAATATACAACATCCTAAAGCACCCATTTTATACAAGTGAGGCCCAGTATTTCAGGACCAATATTTTTGTTCCTACCTCCACATGTGTGGTTCACTTGTTGGGCTTCACACGTGAGAAGTGAATATGGTATGTGATGGTTGTCAACGTAGATGTCCTGTAGGGCCAAACACTTTCTAGGTTAGTTGATTCTATCCATTACATCTATCAATATTCTAATTTAATATTTTAGTTAAAGATATTATTAGCTAACAATATTCAGAAATTGCCTAGGCAAATAGGGCAAGTGGGTGGACATGGTAATAGTTATATCTGGCTTACCTAAAGGTTTCTTTTTCCTTTCTTTTTTTTCTTGTTCAAGGAGGGAGCACACCACCTATAATTTTTTCTTTCAACAAAGATTCCATCAGATGCCACAAATAGAACGGGCCATGCCTATCATATAAGCTCATTGCATCACTTTCTCAAAAAACCATAACCACCAACTCATTATACACATCACTGACCATAACTTTATCCTTCCATCACAAGAACTTTTCCTATGAAACTGACCCTCTATAACGTTCCAACTCACACGATATTATTGAGAAGTGGAGTTATATCTGGACAGGGCCGCTCGACCAATCGAGTGACCTGCTCGACCAGTCGAGTGGCCCACTCAACCAGTCGAGGCCTGGCTCGACTCAAAGTCCAGTGAGCATCAGTTTTTTGGGTCTGAGGTGCTCGACCGATTGAGGTCCCTGTTCGACCAGTCGAGGGTCCGCTCAACCAGTCGAGGTTATGCAGATTCATTTTGCGAATTTGATATAGACTACGGAAATTTGAGTCAGTTTCATAGATGTGCGAAAGGAAAGTTGCCTAAACTATAAATAGGAGTCCCTAGGGCTTTTCTAGGGTAATGAAAGTTATTCTAAAGTATTGATAAAGGATTTTCTCTATACATTTAAGGGAAAAGGTTAATATATTTCTTATAATCTCGTTTTCTTCATAGTGGAAGTTTGCACCCGTGTTTTTTTACCCTTATTTAGGATTTTTCCACGTATATCTTGTCTTGTGGTTTGTTTGGTATGCTTTGATTCTACTTCTAGATTATATTTCTTTCTGTTTATCATTTGTGGGTGATCAAAGATTGGATATCGGTTCACTGCGTTGTTGGTGCGCTGCGCAACAACTAGTATCAAAGCCCTATTGGTTTAGTTCTATTAGGAGCGATGACGGAAGAAGAGAAGACTAGAATTGAGAAGTTTAATGGTTCAAACTTTACCTTCTTGAAGATGCAGATGGAGGATTATCTGTATTAGAATGACCTCTATACTCCTCTAGAAGGAAAATAGAAGAAATTAAAAAAGATGACAGATAATGAATGGTCTTTATTAGATCGGAAGGCTTTAGGAACGATCTGACTCTCTTTGTCTAAGAGCGTCGCCTTCAATATATCTAAGGTAAAGACCACAAAAGAATTAATAGAAGCCCTAACAACGATGTATGAAAAACCCTCAGCATTCAATAAAGTTCATCTTATGAAACAACTATTCAACATGAAGATATTAGATGGTGGAAGCGTGGTTGAACATCTAAATGAGTTCAATACAGTCACGAGCCAGTTGGAATCCGTTGACATTATCTTTGAGGACGAGGTCAGGCCGTTATTGATCTTGTCCAGTTTGCCAGACAGTTGGGATGGTTTGGTGATTGCTGTGAACAATTCTTCAATGTCGACAAAGCTGAAATTTGATGATGTGAAAGATCTAATTCTTAGCGAAAAATCTAAAAGAAAAGTATCATGAGTTTCAGGAGATTCAGGAAATGCTCTAAACGTTGAAGGAAGAAGAAGATCGCTGAACAAATGAGGCAATAAACATGAACGTTCTAAGTTGAGGAAGAAGTCTAAGAGGCCAAAAGACAAAGACTGGTGTTGGCAATGCGGCAAGAAAGGGCAAATGAAACGTGATTGCAGGGCACTTAAGAAACAATAAGGAAGCTCTTAAGGCAGGAAGGATTCAATGAATCTATCTGATGAGAGTGACACAGAGGTGCTGATCTTGTCTCTTAATGCAAGAAATAAGTCTTGGGTTATAAACTCCGGTACTTTGTTTCATGCCACTTCGTGTAAGAAAGTTCTACGTGATTATGTGTCAAGTGACTTCGGGAGAGTCTACTTAGGTGATAATGAGCCGTGCAGTATTGTTGGAAAGGGAGACGTTCATATAAATCAGAAAGACGGAATGACTTTAAAATTGAAGGATGTCAAACATGTACCGAGTTTGAAACGAAATTTGATCTCAGTAGGGCAGTTGGCCGATATTGGATATGTGACGACATTCACTAGTGATTCTTGGAATATCACAAAAGATGCCTTAGTAATATCTCGAGGCAAGAAGGAAGGTACTTTATACGTGACTTGAGAATTGTATAGTTCACTCGCAGTCGCATCAACTGGAGTGAATGGGTAGTTATGACATAAGATGTTGGGGCATATGAGTGAGAAGGGAATAAAAGTGTTATTGTAAAAAAGGAAGCTACTAGGGCTGAAGTCTATTGACTTTGAATTTTACAAGGACTATGTGTATGGCAAGCAGAAGAGAGTAAGTTTCAAGAAGACAGGATGCGCTCCAAAGACGCATCTGTTGGAGCTTGTACACACTAATGTGTGGAGACCAGCGTAGGTATCATCTTTTGGTGATTCATATTATTTTGTTTCCTTTATTGATGATGCTAGTAGAAAACTGAGAGTTTATTTCTTAAAGCACAAATCTAATATATTTAATGTATTTAAGAAGTAAAAAGTAATGGTAGAAAACGAGATAAGTAAAACAGTAAAATATTTCAGATCTAATAATGGGGGAGAGTACTGTGATAAGAGATTTGAGGAGTATTGTGTAGCAAATGGAATCAAACATTAAAAAACAATTCCAGAGACACCACAACAGAATGATGTGGCTGAGCGCATTAATAGGACCATCCTTGAGCGGGCCAGGAGTATGAGGTTACATGCAGGATTGCCCAAAACGTTTTGAGCAAATGCTGTGAATACTGCCGCATATCTCATCAATAGAAATCCCTCAGCACCATTGGATGGTGAGCTATCAGAAGAAACGTGGACTGGGAAAGAAGCAAACCTTGCACATCTCAGAGTGTTCGATTGCACTTCATATGTTCACATTGATGAAGAGCATAAAAACAAGCTAGATGCGAAGTCCAGGGGATGCACGTTTATAGGCTATGGGTAGCATGATTTTGGCTATAGGTTTTGGGATACAAAAAACAGAAAAATCTTCAAAAGCAAAGATGTAGTCTTTAATGAAAAAATGATGCATAAGGATAGTGTGCAGTAAAACAAGGCCGAGGAGAAAGAATTCATAGAGTTGGAAGAGTTACCGAACATGAGTGTTACAACCCCACAGGATGATCATGAACATGAACATTATGAGGTAGAGCCACAGACACCGGTTGTGAGGAGGTCTACTCGGGAGAAGAGACCCATGGTCCAATACTCATCATCCTTACATTATCTACCGCTGATAGATAGTGGTGAACTAGAGTGTTTTGAAGAGGCATTACAGTCAGAAACACGAGTTAAGTGGGAGCAGGCAATGGACGATGAGATATACTCTCCTGAGTCTAATCGTACATGGGAGCTAGTCACTCTACCTAAAGGTAAGAAAGCTCTTCATAACAAGTGAGTTTACAGACTGAAGGAGGAGCATGATGGTTCGAAACATACAAGGCTAGATTGGTTGTGAAAGGATTCCAACAAAAGGCAGGTATCGACTTCACTGAAATATTTTCACCAATGGTGAAAATGTTTACGATTCGTATGATTTTAAGTATAATAGCTACAGAGAACTTACATCTAGAGCAGCTAAACGTTAAGACAGTCTTTCTTCATGGGGACCTTGAAGAAGAGATACATATGCATCAGCCGACAGGATACATGGCACCAGAAAAGGAGAACAACGTGTGTAGACTGAAGAAGAGTCTATATGGCCTGAAGCAGGCCCAAGGCAGTGGTATAAGAAGTTCGATAGTTTCATGACGGAAAACGATTTTAGGAGATGTCATGCAGACCACTGTTGCTACTTAAAGAAGTTTGATACGTCGTACATCATTATTCTTCTATACGTTGATGATATGTTTGTGGTTGGATCAAGCATAAAGGACATCTTAGATCTCAAAAGACAACTGTCTAAAGAATTTTCTATAAAGGATTTAAGAGCTGCAAAACAAATCCTAAGCATGAGGATAAAGCGTGACAGGAAAAACAAGAAACTGAATTTGTCACAGGCAGAGTACATAGCTAAGGTACTTGATCAATTCAATATGCGATGTGCTAAGCCGATTAACACTCCATTAGCCAACCACTTCAAGCTTTCTAAGGAGCAAGGTGTGTAGATGCAGGAGGAACGGGATCACATGACTAAAGTCCCATATGCGCTAGCTATTGGGAGTCTCATGTATGTTATGGTGAGCACGAGGCCAGACATTGCTTAAGCAGTGGGAGTTGTTACCAGGTTCATGAACAACTCTGGGAAGGAACATTGGGAAGCTGTGAAGTGGATCCTCAGATACCTGGTAAGTACTGCGAATATAGGATTGTACTATGGTGGATCGAAAATCAAGCTACAAGGCTACATAGATTCAGATTTGACAGGAGATATCGACAGTAGAAGAAGCACTATAAGTTATGTATTTACTCTGGGTAGTGCTGCAGTCAGTTGGGTCTCTCAGTTACAGAAGATAGTATCTATCAGTACAACGGAAGCAGAATATGTTGCAGCTATAGAAGCGTGCAAGGAGATGGTATGGATGCAAGGTTTTATGGAAGAGTTAGGTAAGAAGCAAGCAGATTGCAAGCTATACAATGACAGTTAGAGTGCAATACATTTGGTTAAGAATTCAACATTTCATTTAAAGACCAAGCATATTGACATTAGATATCACTTCATACATTCGTTACTGGAAGATGGATCGATTGCTCTAGAGAAATTCATACAAGTGAGAATCCTGTGGATATGCTGATCACGGTGGTCACAAGGGAGAAATTGAAGCTCTGTTCAGCTTTAATTGGTCTTTAGGCTTAAAGGCGGGGAGGTGGTGCACTCCGGATGTAGAAGACGAAGGTTTATGGTGATGTGCCTCCAAGTAGGATATTATAAAGATGTGGAGTCACATCTGGACAGGGGCGCTCCACCGGTCGAGTGGCCTGCTCAACCGGTCGAGTGGCCCACTCGATCAGTTGAGGCCTGGCTTGACTCAAAGTCTAACGAGCATCAATTTTTTGGGTCCGAGGTGCTCGACCAGTCGAGGTTACGCAGATTCGTTTTGCGGATTTGATACAGACTACAGAATTTTGAGTTAGTTTCGTAGAGGTACGAAAAGAAAGTTGCCTATACTATAAATAGGGGTCCCTAGGACTTTTCTAGGGTAATGGGAGTTATTCTAAAGTGTAGGTAAAGGGTTTTCTTTATACGTCCAAGGGAAAAGGTTAGTATATTGCTTATAATCTCGTTTTCTTCATAGTGGAAGTTTGCACCCATGGTTTTTTACCCTTGTTTGGGATTTTTCCACGTATATCTTGTCTTGTGGTTTGTTTGGTATGCTTTGATTCTACTTCGATTATATTTCTTTCTGTTTATCCTTTGTGGGTGAGATCGGAGATTGGATCTCGGTTCACTACGTTGTTGGCGCGTTGCGCAACAGATATCCCATAGCTATTAGACCTCGAATTTCTCTACATACCTCCTCCCTCATCCGATACAAATGATTAGGTATCTCACCACTAAAGATTTTGTCTTTTCTAAATCTACTACCAAGTTGCCTTCCTCAAAGTATGAGAGATACCGGAACCCCAAACGAAGGGTCAACCTCAGTCAAGCAATTACTCTTAACTGATGGCAAATAATCTATGGGAGCCTGAGAGTCAAGAGATAGCGTCTTTATAATCCTAAAATCTGACTCTATTATAATATTGTTTAGACCTAAATTTAGGTATAACTGGATCCCATCCAATATAGTCTGAGCCTCTGCAACTATGTATATTAGTAACCCGGCCATTAGCATGATGGAAAGCAAATAAAGCTAAATTAAGCTGAGTAATTGGATGAAGTTTTTAAATGAGTAAAAAATATCATATCCAAATCCAATTTTCTTAGGTTAGATATGTCAAGCAATCAAGCAAACTGATATCGATTAGTAGTCCTAAAGAATAATTTTCAACTCATGCTCTTAAGTAGGTAATAATAGCCAGGCCAACTCACTAAATGCTCAAGCCAGAACCGATATATAAGTGGTGCTGACATCGTCGAGTTGTTTCAACTCAAGCCCAGGTCAGACCCATTCAAAGTTGGGCTTGGTCTGGGCTGCATGAGCAAGGCCTACTTCAGAGCCCATTTCGAGAATGAGCCATTGATTTTAGAAATATGCTTTGTAGTCAAGGAGACTCTAAATGGGGGCCACCATGAATGGACTTCTCCAGATGGATTTCATACTGGAAATACCTAGCCATTAATCAGCTTAAGAGGTTTAGGTCTGGGTGGGGTACTAATTTCAGGCACCATGAATCAGACTGTTGGATTTCTTTCTGACCTCACATTTTTCTCATAGAAGTTTGGCCTCTCTGATCATCTGACCAACATAATTTTTGGCACAAGGTGTGGTCACACTGTAAGTTACCTGATGAATGGTCCAGATCTTTTACACGTGTCATCGGAAGGTGGAGTGAAGGCCGCATGAGAGTTGTCATGTGACACACCGGATTCTATTTACACCCTCTTTGTTGTATGTTGGCAGTCCACCTGGTCATTGGACCACCCTCATTTTCCGGCCAACGCATGCTCATGGTGGGCCAACCTCAAATTCTCGTGGCCATGTGCCATATTAGCACGTGTGACATGGAAATGAGACAAATATATATCACGGGGTATCCTAATGCTAGTGGACATGGTGTAACAAGTATCTCCGTGATTTTGTCATATCGCATGACTTTCAAATATAACTAAATTTTAAAATATTGCATTTTTATCACTATTAACTCCGAAAAAAGTTAAAAAGTTCAGGAATTTGTTTTGATATATATATATATATATATATATATATAGAGAGAGAGAGAGAGAGAGAGAGAGAGAGAGAGAGAGAGAGAGAGAGAGAGAGAGGTGTTGATGAATGTAAGATCAGAACGGTGCATGATGCAGCACCTAATGAAACCTACAGGGCCCAAATTTTACCCTGATCCAGATCTTTTGTAGGCCATGGTAAAATGAAACAATTCCTTCCCTTGAGTTGCCTCTCTCTTTTGTCATAGCACATCAAAGTTTTAAATGAGCCTAAAAGTTAGGCCATGAGGGTTTCAAGGAGTAAGGGGTGTTGCATCACATGAACAGTTCAGATTTTGGACTCATATTATAAGAAACGAGTTTTCAAAAATTTCAACGAGAACAAGTGTGTTGGTGAGTGTGTGTGTGTATTAAATTTTAAAATTTATTTGTGAGTTTTATTATCGTCTTCAAACATTTTAAATGACACATGAGACACCCATTCATCAATCAAGATAGTTCATTCAAATGGATCACTCATAGCAAGGAATGGTTCAAATACTGTTGATTGAATGATCCTAACCCAATGATTAAGGCCAACTTGTTAAAACCATATATTTTTTATAAGCAATATATCACATAATTAGGACCATCGAACCAATGTTAGTTTAGGATCATAAACAATACAAAATGAGATCTATAAGATAGATGTTTAAAAATGCCGGTTGGACACAATTCATTTCTCCACTAAATCTTAACTCTCCATTTCCATGTTTTTGACCAAATGCTTACAACCATCCAATTGGCATGATTTATTAGGCTTCCCATAAGTCATTCGATATAAGAAGGTGAAGAGATTAGCAAAACCCTTCATTTTTACTTTAAAATAAATAACAAAGTATGCATGCACATCCATTTTGGCAAGATTTTCCTTATAATATCCCGAAAAAGACTTCAAAATTTAAAAATCTCCAAAGAAATTTCCTAGCTAAGAAATTGCCCACACCCAACTTAATTGTTACTCTAATTGGTGGCATCTTGAAATGAGAAATACTACCATCCTTCTAACAGATAACTTCCAACCTATCATGTACACGCAACTTTCAACCCGTCTAACAGGTCAACCCTACCATGAGGATCCCTTATACAAAAATCAGCCCCATCCACTCATAAGAGGACCACACCTATAATTTGTTATCTATCAACCCATTCGATCATCAGGTGGACTGCACCTGTATTTTGTTATCTAATAAGGGCGGATTTTTGCACAAGGTGATCCTCGTGGTGGGGCCAACCTATTGGAAGGGGTGAATGTCCCACAGACATTTTATAGGTAGGAAATGGTAACTTATCATCATCGAACCTATTGCATGTGAGCATTTGTTTCCTTTATAATTTATAGGCACAAAATAAATGATCTCATAAATAGCTGTAGTGTAGGATAAAAAATAAAATATTCTTAGATGTATGATTAAAGCATACTCAAAAAGATAAGATATCTGCCTAATTAATATTTCCATATCTACAACAACTTAATGCGTCTGGTATTTTCCAGCCTTATGAAGTGTTTGACTATGCAATATGAGTTTCTTGAAAAATGTCATCCTCCACCAAATGCATGCTTATTGTCCTCGAGTATTTTGGCACGTAAAAGTGGGGTCCATGTTGAAGTGATCTGAACCGTTATTCTGATTTGATTATTTTGCATGTAAATAGACAGTAGTTAATTGTTCCGACCATGGATGGCAATATCTCTTAATTATCTGGGGTATTTTTAGGTCTTGATCTATCCATGATGGGATCATATCAACGGTCCTGGTTATCTGCCTTCACTGCTTCTTGTATTTGTTTTGCGGAAGTACAGGATCGTCCACCTGAATCTATGATATTGTAGAAGGGGATTGCCTGTGACCCTGGGCACATAGATATTCCTGTGCCCAGGGCTGTGTGGGGCCCAAAAGGATGTCCGTGACAAATCCACTCCATCCATCTGTTTTGAAATACCACAATAGGAGAGGATTTTAAAAATCAGGTAGACCCAAAACTCATGTGGGCCATGCCAAATGAAATGGTGAGGATTGCATGCCTGGGTGAGAGAAGTTTTGTATCAGGATGATATTTGTTCCTAAAGTTTATGTGAGTGGTAATAACACTATGAACAGTTTGTAACCATGGTCAGATCTAGGAATTTTTCAACGGTGGATGTTTTTTGTTCCAACTGTTTCGTTGGTGTGGCCCACCTGAGTTTTTTATCTTCCTGATTTTTGTAGGCCTATTCTATTTTTGTCTTTCAAAACATATGGACAGAGTGGATTTGTCACATACATCTCTTTGGGCCCCACACAGCCCTGGCATAGGTATATCTTTTTGCCCAAGGTCACAGGCAATCCGCTCCCAGATATTGTACTCGGGTTCTCAGGTTTTACAAGTGTGGCTATTGATTCAATGATCCAGACCGTCTACCTGTCGAATCTCCCTATGTAAAAATCAATTAAATACCGAACGACTGTTAAATTTCTCTTCTCAGCCGTCTACTTGCAATCAACAGTCGAAAGGATGAGATTATCTTTTCAACGAGAATATTCGGGCATGATCCATCCATGGTGGGCCCAATAAAATCAATGATGCGGATCAATGAAAAATGAGCCCCACATATACAAAACGAAGATGCAAGTATACTGTGCATATCCAAAGATAAAGACTATCTCACGATATATACCTTTGCGTGATGTGAGTGGGATCGAAACAATATCGGCATCTATTTGACTTGGACAGCTCACCTAACAAACTTAAATTCCATCTCCACACCATAAATCTACGGTTATGTTGGAAGAAGAGGAAATCCTACGTTTTCTTGTGACTGAATGCATCGCTCTCTCTCTCTCTCTTCTTTCAATGATGCATGAAGAGTACCTATTACTCTAAATGTGGACCTTATGTTAGTTCTTCACCATTTAAAAGATGGTGGTGACTCATCTTACTCACATGTGCCACTCATCTTCAGCTATCAAAACCATTCACATTGTAGGTCCCTTTCTGAAAAAATAACATTGATCAAGCAATCATAACCATCCAATTAATGGGCATCAAATGGATGGATACAAGTAAACGGAAAATATTGATGTGTCAAATGTTATCTTCTCGGTGCAAATAATGTTTTCTTATGATTCATCCACGGTTGGGTCAATGATTTGGATTGCCTTATAACTATACCAGGTATGCTTGTAAAGAGGCTATCCCATATTTACTTTAGAATGGTGCCTAACATAGAACTTAATCTAATAAAATACAGCTAGATTTCTTCATTTTCTATACACCATGTAGAAAGTCACACAAGCAAAGTTATGGAGGGGAGGGTATTTGCATCCATGGAGAATAATGAAAGGAAAAACAAAATGTAGAAAGAAATATTGAAGACAAAAACTAATTTATTCAAAAAGCAACGAAGGAGAGAGTTTTTAAATATATGTCGTACGTATGTTGGGACTTATGAAAGCACATAGAGTGAAATCAAACAAGGTAATCACAATCACATAAATAAATTTAACAGAAAACACTCCGAATTTACATAAAAAATCATTGTGGAAAAAAACCATAACACAAAGCGATAATGTACTATGAATAATAAAGTTACAATATATGAAACCTTACCGATCAAAGCCTTAAGAGGGAAAAAAATAAATCTGAGCTTTTTCTCTCTCCAAAATCCTCTCAAACCTTAAACATATCTATTATTTACCTGAATTCCGATTACACCCTTATATATAACATAAAATCAAAAATAGAAAGAAAATGCGGAAAAATGCTCAAAACTACATAATCCATTAACTTGTCTAATCGACCTATTGAAATGCATCTATCGCTTGGGTTGACTTGTCGACTAGAATTTTTGACCTGTTAAAAACTCCAAAAACAGTCCAGAGAGTTTTGCCGAAAAATTAAATATTTTCAAAATCCTTAAGTATGTCAACCGAATTGTTGACTAGTCCATGGCCCATATTTCAGTATAGATTTGAGGAATCCAATTTTCAACAATTTCCACCATGATTCTAACTTTCATGCTGCAACACGCCATGTTCGATCATTCATCTCCATCATAGCTCCACAATTATCGCTTCTTGTGCAGACTCTGTTTTCACTATATCTTTTTCAAACCGAGATTATATTGGGCAATCAATGTCAATATGTATCTGATATATATTTATTTAACCACCGGCAAGAAAATCTCACTAAAATCGATACCTTCTCTCTGGGTATATCCTTTCATTACCAACATTTCCTTGTACATATCATGTTTCTTCTTGAATATCCACTTACATTCTATCACTTTACAACTGATGGGAAACTCCACCAGCTCTTATATCTCATTTTGTATAAGAAGTTCATTTCGTCATGCATTGCCGCTTTTCACTTTTTGGCATCTCTGTCGTCAAGAGCCTCTTAAAAAGTATATGAATCTCCCTTATCTATAATGAGGGCAAATGCAGTATTCGAGTCATCCATGTACCTCGCTAGTAACCTATGATCCCTTGGCGAATTCCTTCTCACAGGTGGCTGCTCCACCTGCTCCTATACCTCTATTTACATCTCATTATCAACCCGTGTTCATCTCTGTCTATCTGAACGTCTAAAACTGACTTTTCTTTGAGATACTTATAAAATGTATCAAATAACATAAGGTGCACACCACCATGTGTCATAGGTAAGAAATAAAAAGAGCCAAATCATCAATTGAATCCTACCTTATTGAAAAACTAAGGGTTGATTTGCAAGAAACCAAAGCTACATTTGATCAACCTATGTAAGATTGTTGGGCCAATTTGGAAGCAAACAAAGTTCAATCTGGGTTAAATTATTTAGGTCGAGCAGATTGGGATTGTTGTTGCAAACTAACCTATAATATTTGTACTTGTTACACACTTACGATGGATTATACGTCACGTGTGACACATTGTACACTTTTAATTGGACACACATGATACATATGTAGTACTTGAAAATGTATAATGGCACATGTAGAGTATTTGAAAACCTTTGATAACACATTTGAAACATGTGGAAAACTCAACAATGGATTATACTACGGGGCATATACCACATATGAAGGAGACCTCAAGGTCCAAATGGGGTCACATTTATGAGGTTTAAAGGTTGGTGGCGGTTTAGTGGTACCTGTATCGCATTATATATCACATATAGTACATGTGATTGCACCATTCATTATCACATATAGTACATGTTCTTGCATCGCAACAAGTATATATATATAATGACAATAACTTGTACCATAACAAAGTATCCTGATATACCCCGTGATAGGGATGCGAAGGAGAAAACCATATAGAGAAGCAAATATTATAATGTGGACACGGAGAATAATAAATTAATCTTTAAAATAAAAATTTTAAAAATAAAAAATAAAAAATAAAAAAGAAGGAGAAGAAGGAGGAGGAAAAAAAAAGTACGGAAAAAAAAAAAAAAAAAAAGGTATTTCAAGAGGAGAGAAGATAAATTAAGAATTGGCAAACACAACTTAAGACAAATCTAAGCTTCGAACTTCATCTACACATCCATTACATTGCGAATCGATGAGATATAAAAATGAAACAATATTTTAGTAAAGATAAGAAGAAACCAATCATATGCGAGAACAAGAAAATCTTATCAGGAAAAACTTAGTTAAGGCTTATTTGTTTTATTATTTACCATGATAAATATAAGTAAATGGGTAATGATTATTTACTAGGGAAAATTCATGTAAGGTGGGGTTTTGACATTGACAGTTTCACAAAATTCAAGGTGAAGAAGAACTAAATATGTAAAAGCAATGTGGCCCGTCATGATGTGTATGCTTGATCCAGTCAGTCCATCCATTTTATTGGTTCTTTTTAGGGGATGACCCCAAATTAGAAAAGTCCAAAGTACGTGCAGACCACACAACACACTACGCAGGAATTGAACACCTGCCATTGAAAACTTCTCGAGGCTATAATAGTAAATGGATCAAGCTGCTATTTGTGCTCATGGTTCATCCATTTCTCTCTAACCTTATGAATAGGTTGGATGACATATACCCATCATGTAGGCCCTACAAAAATTTTTAGTTTTAACTCTTGACATTATCATCTCTATTTTCCCATGGTGTGGTCCTCTTAAGCTTCCAATCTACTTCATTACTGGACTCGTACCATAAAATAAGCTAGTAAAATGGGTGGACAGCAGAGATAGAACATATACATCATCAATCGACCTAGTAATTTTCAGTAGCTAATTAGGGGGATGCAATCTCATTTCTCTGGGCATATTCACCTTCTGAATTTCATCTCTCCCAATAAAAATCAGAAGTTATCATTATCATTTACCGGCATTTATTGTTGTAAATGGTTCAACAAACAAGCCATAGGGTTTATTTGGATACCATTCTATAGTTACTTTTTTTTTTTTTTTTTTCACTTTACTTTTTGGAAGGTGCCATTGTAAAAATACCATGTAAGTTTCTTTTTTTTTAAAACACTTTTTTAACTTTCTAGTTCTCTACTTCTCTCCCTCTCATCTCTTCGTGTGATGGATGGTTCATGTCAAAGGAGGCCCCTCACGATGGACAATCCACGTCAAAAGTGGAGCTCAAACGAATGGATGATCAACACATCAACGGTAAGCCCCACATGATGGATGACCCATGCTAACTTAGTCCCACATAATAGATGGTCCACATCAAAGGTTGACCCTCATGATCAATGGCCCATATCCAAGGCCAACCTTTCATGATGGACAACCCCTATTAAAGGTAGGGCCCACAAGATGGACGAGTCAACATTAAAGGTGTGTTTCACAAGATGGGCAATGGACCTTGAAGGTGGGCCCTCACATGATGGATAACCCACATTAAGGTGGTCCCATATAATGAATTATTTGCGTTAAAGCTTAGCCCCTAATGATGAATAGCCCACATCCAAGTCAGGCCCACAAGCTAAACAACTACATTGAAGGTGGGCTACACATGGACGGTCCATATCAAAGGTGGGCTCCACATGATGGGTGGTCAATATTGAAGGTGGGCCCTACAATGATGGATGGTCTATATTAAGGTGGCCCTCACATGAGGACAATTGACATAGATGATAAGTCCCTAATGAAAAATGATTCACATCCAAGGTGAGCCCCACATAATAAACAACCCACTCTGAAGTTGAACCTAAATGATGGATAGTCCACATCTAGTGTCCAACATGATGGACAGCCCATATCCAACGCAGGCCCACATGATGGATAGCCCACATGGAAGGTAGGCCTAACAAGGTGGATGGTCCACATTAAATGTTGGCCCCCACAAGATGGACAGTTCAGATTGAAGACAGAGCCAAAGTGGGCCCAACATAAATCCACATCAAATGTTAGCTCACATGATGGACGGTGGAGAGTAAAGATAAGACCAAACAAAATGAACGGACAGGCACTTACATGATATTGGAAATCAAAATACTTTTAGACTTTTTGACTGATATGGATGTTGTCATCTGTAAATAAGTTGAAACCAAAGGCGCCCTTAAAGTCTAATGATCCCCTTTCATGCATCGCAGGGTGGGCCTTCTAGCTCTTCTTTCCATGCAAAGAGGCATGGTTAGGCAGTGCTGCTCAGCATCCACATCCACCGTATGCAGACTACGCGACAACAAGCTTGAATTCCGGGCAATTACAGACAGAAGATTACTCAGCAGTCCACATCCAACGTATGTGGCCTACTCAATGAACGAATGACCTGACAAGTCTGAATTTCAGGCAATTACACGTGAAGTAGTAGTCACCACCTGATGAACGGTTTAGATTTTGCACGGATATACGGCGTTGACGCTAGAAGTAGACTCGAAATCCATCCCCACTACAACTAGTCAATCGATTGGACTGGTCAATTCAAAAACGGACATGGGTATTATAGTCATTTCCTTCTTCACATGTTCAACGCTGAAATCTATCATTATCCCCCCTCGCAATCTTCGCCTCCCCCACAAAATTCCAAAGTTGTTCTAATTACAAGCGTTAACACCCGTTTTCGGCAGCTGAGCGTCAAACACTCGACCTCTGTGGGCCAACCATGGTTTTGTTTTCTTCTCTTTTTTTTTTTTGCTTTTTTTCCTTTAAATTCACTCCATCCTGACCGTGGGTCCCACTTTGATGTATTTGTAGTATATCCACACCGTCCATCCGTTTTACCATTTAATTTTAGGGCATGATCTCGAAAACGAATTGGATACAAATCTCAAGTGGACCACACTGCAGGAAACAGTGGTGATTGACAGCTCAATACTTCTTGTGGACCACGAAAGTTTTGGATCAAACTGATATTTGTTTTGTCCTTCTTTGGAGTCTGTGTGAACTTATCAACAGGTTGGATGGAAGTTTTTAATGGTGGGCATTCAATCAACACCATTTAATATAGTGTGGTCCACATGAGATTTATATCTGGTTTTACTTTTTATCTCATGGCCCAAAATAAGCTGAAAAAACAGATGGATGGAATGATATACTATACATACATCACGTTGGGTATAACGGTCAGGGCCGCACGTTTGGGTGAAAGGGGAGCGACACCTAATCCACTCCCCGAGGCAATAGATTAGTGGGCAAATTCATGACTGTGGGGTCCACCTCGATATATGTTTTGTATATCCACACGGTTCATCCATTTTCCCGACTCAGTTCTGGTTATCCACCGAAATGAAGCGTAACCAAATCTCAAGTGGACCACACCATAGAAAATAGTGTTAATTAACCATTAAAAACTTTTTATGAGCCCTAGAAGTTTTTATTATCATGTTTATATTTATGTTTTTCCTCCCTTAAGATCCTGGTAACTTTCCCAAGAGGTTGGATGGCAAATAAATATTACTGGGATACTAGGAAGTTTTTGATGGTGGGTGTTCAATCAGAACCGTTTCCTGTGGTGTAGCCCACCTTGGGCTTTTATCTACTTCGTTTTCACGAAGTGAGGTGAAAGAAATGAATGGACGGTGTGGATATATAACAAATACATCGAGGTGGGCCCCATGGCCAGGAACTCCCTCACGTTTTCAAGGACTCACCTAATCCGCGCCGAACGATTATTCTGAATGTACATACAAATGATTATCTCCATAGAAAACAAAATACTCTGAAGGCGCCAATGGATTCATGCAAAACTGCTCGTAAAAACCGGAAGTGGTTTGGCCGATGACCTCAACATTAGCCACCTAGCCGGTATTCAAGAACTGTAGGGCCTACCATGATGCATGTGTCCGTCCATCCATTTTTCTAGTTCATTTCATTTTAGGGCATGAGCCAAAAAAAAAAAAAAACAGAGAGATCCAAATCTCAAGTGGTCCACTCCACAAGAAACAGTGGGGATTGAACGATCACCGTTGAAAACTTCTTGAGGCCCACCGCAATGTTGATTTGTCATCCAAACTGTTCATACGGTCACATAAACCCGGAAGAAAGGGAAAACACATACATCAGCTTGATCCAAAACTTCCGTGGACCTGGGGGACGCGGTTTGCGTCCTACCCCCGCGTGGACGGATTAACGTGCGCGCAGGGCTCTGTGGGGCCCACTGTGATGTAAGTGTTTTATCCAAGAAGTTAATGGCTTTTATCATATCATTTTAAGCTACAAACTAAACACTGAGCAAGGTACAGGGCTTGGACCACAGAGTGGGGATTTAATGTTCACCATTAAAAACTTACTGGGATCTGGAGAAGTTTCGGATCAGGCTAATATTTGTTTTTTCACTTCATCCACGTCTACGTAACCTTACTAATAGGTTGGATGGTGGTCCACTGGAGCTGTGGAGCTCCTTTCAATTTTACATGATTATCTTAAAATGATTTGAGAAAAGGGATGATCAGCGTGAATAAAACACTTACATCACGGTGGGCCCCACAGAACCCTGCCCGGACGGATTACCGTCCGGGCGGGGGTAGAGGACGCAATCCGCGTCCGGCCCTGGGAAGTTTTGAACAGTAATCGTTTCAATCTCCACCGTTTGGTCCACATGAGCTTTGAATCTGCCACAATTTTGGAATCATGTCCTAAAACGAGCTGTAAAAACGGATGGACGGATTGGATAAGACACATTCATATGGTGGGGTCCACAGAGCTTTGACACCAACTAGCCTTTGCTGATTTTGGATCACCAGCCAAACCGCGTACCCTAAATGTCTAAAGTTCACGCGGTGCGACCGCCTAATGTTCGGATCAAGCTGAATTTATTATTTTGTACTTAATACTGGCGACTTACACCTGATTAACGGCTTTGATACACCATGGTGGACCCACAAATAAACCCATAGTTGATATCCTATCTCCCTTGTTCCCCGTGGTGTGGCCCCCCTTAGTTGTCTAACTAGCTGATTTTTATCCCCAGATCCTAGAATCGAGGATGAAACCTAGTGAACGGAGTGGATTTTACATACACAGCATAGTGGACACACGCTGCCTAAAGCGGGTGTTGTAGAGGATCCAGTTCCAATAACAGCACACAGCAACTCCCACAAAGTTGCGTATTATTTATTACTTTCGTGTTAGGTTTCCTTAACAAGTTAAGCACAACCTGACAGAGCGTGTGGGACCCACATCCAAAGAGATTGCTAATTACAGATTAAACACTCATTAATCACAATTAATAGCTTATCCCACATCTGAGCTAAAACCCATCCCTTGAGTGAGCCCCCACGCGTAGATTCTGGGGCGCAATAACCAATCTGATCCGTTCATCAGGTGGACCACACACGTCCAGTAAATTGGACCGTTGTATCCATTTCAGAGGTTCCTCACACAATACGCTCGGGGAGCGGATTAGGTGTTACCCCCGTGTGGGGCCCACCTTGATGAACGTGGTGTATATCCAAGCTGCCCTTGGATGGCAAATAAACATTACGTGTTAGCTTACGAGGTAGGCTTTCAATCACCACTTTTTCATGTGGTGTGGTCCACCTGAGATTTGAATCTGCTTAATTTTTGGGCTCACGACCTACAATGGGCTGGAAAAACGGATGGACGGCGTGGATGCACAAGACATCATCAAGGTGGGCCCCACGGCAGTAACAACTAATCCGCTCCCATACGGATGATGGGCAACAGGCACTCCAAATAAAACGATAAGATCGTTTCACCTGGCGTGTAATACGCATCCCATGTCAGAAAACGACGTTGATATAATAATGTACGCACCATGCGCATTTTAGAAATCCAGCTCTAATAACACATATTCACATAAACGTATACATATATCTCTATATTATATATTTAAACGTTTACACAATATCAAAAAAAAAAAAAAAACACTAAAAAGAGACTAAAACAGGAGAGAAATTACAAAAAAGGGCTTATTGTGATTGCTAGAAAACAAATCCCAACACCGCCAAAACTGCTTTTCCCGTCTCTTACGGCAAAATCACGCCGGCAGATCCAGGCCCAGCTCGACCTTACACGTGTCAGCACCACAGCCGTCCATCTCGCCATGCATTGTCACGTGTCGCGCGGCATGAGTGCGGCTGACATGAGACACCGGCTCGAACCCAAGCGTCAGTTCCAGCTCAACATCCCCGTCATCGGCTCGGCTATCCTGCAGTCCGACCGGCTCCTGCTCGGCCCGGCTCACTAGAGAAGCCTCGACCGTTTCGACCGAAAACATGCTCTCTGTCTCTCGGCTATCGCCATCCGCGTTCGGCTCCGAGTGCTGACTCGAGGACGAGTCGTGACAGCCGACTCGGTCCATGTCGTCAGGGTAACAACGGCGCCACCTCAGATTACAGACGGGAGTCGAGTCGGGGTTTTCGTCGTCAGCCGCGTCGGATACCAAGTCCACTTTTGGCTTTGGCTTAGCCGAGCGCTTGAACCGGCTCCGAGTCTTCACCTTGTGCAGATCCTGAGTCGCGGAGGTCTCTTCCTTGGACACGTGTCGGATATCGTACGCTTTCATTGGAGGGCTGGGGCTTGCAGCTGTCTCGGAAGGTATTGGCATGATCGGCGCGCCTTTGAGAACGGCTTCGACAGCGGCTTGGCAAAGCTGCCAGCTTCCAGACCAGAGCAAGCCGACCGAGCCGTAGATCGGGTTTACGATTCGTCCACAGGCTTCATATAACAAGGACCTGAAAATAGCTGGAATTCGAAAAATCCAATCAGACAGAGAAAAACATCCCAGCACCAGAAGAATCTGGTCCGAATCAGAGACTTATGAAATACGAAAAACCCAACCACATCCACACGAAATCATCGATGAAAGACTGAAAAAACAAAAACAAAAAATATGTTCCGTACATCTGAAAATCCCCGAAAATCCACTACGACCCACCTGAAAACACGAACCAAAGATTGGAAAAATCCACCCTATCCAAACATCCATCCACAAAATACGATAAGACCCACATGATAAAATCGATCAAAGAATGTGAAAATCCAACCGAATCCAGACGCATATAAGAAAATCGATTCAAATACCACAAGACCCACATGATAAAATCTATAAAAGATTAGGAAAATCCAATGATAAAACCTATGAAAGATTGGGAAAATCCAATCCAAATTTCCAAACATATGAAATCCAGGAAATACAATAAGACCCAAATGATCAAATCAATCAAAGGTTGGGAAATGGAAAAGAAATTACCAGGTCGAAGGTGCTCTGGGCCGGCGTTGATAAGGTTCATGAGTCCAGCACGGCCATAGAACTTGGCTAGAAATACAGTGGCATTGGCTTGAGATTCAGGGTTCTTTATCCATTGTAGGCAGGGCCGTATGCTGCAGTTTTCACTGCAGCCCTTGCGTAGAACCCTACAACCGTTGCAGCTCATCCTCATGGCCACTACAATCAAGTACTAGTGAAAGCTACTACAGCTATGGTTGATTGAGAGAAAGAGAGAGAGAGAGAGAGAGAGAGGTTTGATCGGGAAGAGAATGGGAGGGTGTGGGTATTTAAGTGGGGGTGGGACATGGAAAGGAGAGCCGTGGATTTCTACGGTGGCCAGTGGTTTCCAAGGGAGTGGTAGGATGGAAAGTGGGCTTTTATTATTCGGGAAAGTGTTGGACGGACTGCCCTTGGGTTCTTCTGTCCACGAGTTTAGGAAATGACGGGCCGTGGGTTTGAAATTACGAATTTAGCCTTTTGTTTGCGTTGCATGGCTTGGGTACGGCTGTGGTACACCATTTTGTAACAAACCGCTTGTGAATTTGATCCAAAACATGGTGGGCCACCTAGTGTTAGCCTTTGATTCAAAATATCAGACTTATCCAAAAATCAGGTGGGCCACATTGTAATAAACGGTGAAAATCTGCCTACAAGTTTTGAATTTACGTGGTGTGGTCCACCTGGCTGTAAGGATAGCAGCATTTTTGAAGGGTGTGTTTATCTTAGTGAGAGGAGTCATTTGAATGGATTGGATTGGATATATAAACTACAGTGGACCCGGTACACAACTAATGGTGGGTGTCTTATCCCAAGTCCTTAACGTGTGGCTTACCTAAGTACTGGACTGACACAATTTTTATTGTACTAGGTGATTGTAAGGCATAACGGTTGATGAACGGTATGGATCTCATACACGTTCTCTCTTACGTTGTGTTCCGTTGGTTGAAGCCACACCCCCCACTACATTGGGAGTTGTAGCCACACTCCGATGACTACGTAGTCTACCTCCGAATTCCCTGCATCCGATGTAAGAAAACGAAATTCAACCTGATTTTTATTAATTATTAAATATGGCTGTACTTTCTGTCCCTCAGTCTACAATCAGGCACACGAAAAATCCTATGAGAAATTTAGACCACTCATCAAGTGGGCCCAAGATAGATGGACCGCTCCAAAGATATATTTAGTACAGGATCTCAACCAACCAAGTTGACCCAATTCTGATAAATGTTAATGCTTTGACTCACATGATCGTTTTAATCTTTCCACCGTTAGTCTCAATTTTAGTGGTTCCATCGGATGGACGATTTGGATTCATTGAAGAGTTACAATTGATTGAAGGCACTTCCATTGCAGAGTATCATAGATGCTCGCCTGCAATTTATTGAACTGTAGAGACTCAACCCCAGTACGTGTGGCATACATGCACTGATATTCACACCAACCCATACACTGCAAATTAGTGGACCCATTATGATGGATGTTTGATCCAAAAATCATACTGATCAGACTAACCTACCCCATCTGATCATGGTCATAAAATGAAAAAAAAAAATAAAATGGTGAGTGGCCAGGAACTCAGCAGGGTAATGACATGGTTAGGATCACCCGATCAAGTGCATGCTGTACCAACAATCCATTGTAGGTGCGAGCGGTGTGGATTGGCATTCTTTGGACGGCATGAACCCTTGCCTTAAATTCGTGCACCATTTCAATGTTGTGAATCAATCCAGGCCACCCAAATCAGTGGACCCACCATTGTCCCGAAAATCATGCTTAACTATTTGATCCTAACCATCAAACAATTGTTAAAACTATTTAAAAGCTCAATACACTCCGGTCAACTATTTGGATGGTTTTGATTAACTTCCTTGCCGACCGTGTGTCCAAGAGAGCCAAAGTTCCCGTTTGTTTGCAGAAGCTAATGAGGGTAAGCTGACATTTACTCTGGCCTCAAAAGACGAGTTAGATTTAAAACTTAAGTTAGTGAAATCTGAAAATTAAACAGGAATTGCAGAAGGTAAAAACCTTTTTAAGTTACAAGAACGTTGTACTGAGCTAATAATTATATTTCTAGCTTATTCTGCAAGAATAGTCTTAGAACAGCTTCACATGCACGCCGCAGTAAACTCCCGCAAGGCTTGAAGGTAGGTCTCTATCCTCATTATTCCATTTCTTGTGGTTTTTTGATATGCCTCATTTTACAGCACAAAGTCGCAAAATCATTCAGATCATGGACTTGTCGGGGAAGTATCGTGTGACATTTTCTCTGATTATAAAAGAGTAAAGAAATTTTGAGAATGGAACACAAATGGCATGAGTTAAAAACCTTTAGCGGGTTACAATATTTTTGGATTAAGGTAATATTTATATTTTTCAACTCAGTCAAGTAAAAGTAACATGCATGGCTTAATAATAAATGCATTATGTTTCAATTATATTGTATGGTTTACTAGAGTTTTTTATCTGCTTTATTTTAAGACATGGTCCAAAGATTTGGTGTAGAACATGACTTTTCATGAGCGTCTCAAATCGAGTACTCCCAACTAATAAAAATAGACTATAGCTATAAGGGCCCACTATAATATATGGGTTTGATCACATCTCTATTCATTTTGCCACTTTTTAAGGTACAAGCTAGAAAATGAGGCAAATCCAGCTCTCAAGTGGATCATACCACATAACTAAATAACAATGACACTGTTTATTAGAACCTTTTTGGGCCATCATAACAGTTATTTTCCATCTAAACTGTTCATAAGATCACGTAGACACATCGGAGGAAAAACACAAATATCAGCTTAATGGCCTTGAAAAGTTTAAAACAGTAGATATTTAGTCCGTATAATGTGCTCAACTTGAGCCTTGAAATTTTCTTATTTTTAGGCCTATACTCCAAATTAATACGAAAGAAATGGATAAACGGTGTGGATGAAACCCATACATCATAGTAGCCCTGAGAATCCCTATCCATTCCTAGCCATGTACAGACGGGGGACAGTACCTAATCAGCGTCCATGTTGCTCCCAGTAAGCAGGGCTATTCTCGTCACTTCATGCAGCGAAAGCGCCGACGCGGGTAAGTCTAAAGTAGTAATTTTATTAAAAAAGAAGGGCAAAAGAGTAAAAACACGAAAGTGGAAACCAGCGAAGCGAGGCATGCAAGCGGGTCCAAAACCATGAATGTTACAAGGGCAGCGCGTGTCAACCACGTTCAGATCAGAGACTGCGGGCGGCTCGCCACATATCGTGGAAAACCTCTCCCCCCCACTCCTGGTTTTCTGGAAACCGTACAAAACTGCTTTACCAAAACCACCTTCCCCGGATCTGGTTTTCCTCCTGGACTGTGGGCGCCCGACGGGACTCGCCAGCGGTTTTCTCTCTCTCATGCTTATCTACTCTCTCTCCTCTTTTATTCTATTTTTAAGAAAAAACATCCACACACTGGCAAATCCAACCGTCCAAATATTAGACAGACTATCTACACGTGGCAAACAGGTTCCTCAATCAAAGGCCCCTAATCATCGGCAGCCGCCCTTATATTATTAGAGCACAGCCACGATCCTCTGATTTTTTGTTGAATCTAGGACCGTTGGATTCATTTCATATCCAGATCATGAATCTTCACTGTAGATGGTGAACCAGCACAAAACTCTTAATCAGGACCGTTAGATTGTTCTGGTTATAACAGTACTTTTTTTAAACCTCCACTTGATATGTAGGGTGGTAGTAGTGATTGGTCACCACAGGAAGCACAATTTGGACGGTCAGATGCCAACAGTAAACTTGTGCATGTGTAGGGATCATGGTGCACCGCAAACGTATGGGATAAGTCCTGCATTTGGTTCTGTGAATAATGGGGAGGTTGGGGAAGCGGGAGCGGATTAGGTGTTAACCGGGTAACACCTTAGTGGGTGTTCCCTCACCGTGGGGCCCACCTTGATGAATCTATTGTATATACAATCCGTCCATCCGTTTTTCCAGCCCATTTTTATTTGTGGTCCAAAATATTAGGCAGATAGAAATCTCATGTGGACCATACCACAGGAAATAGCGGCGATTGAATGCCTACCATTGAAACCTCGCAGGCCAATCGTAAGAAGATATGTAATGTTTATTTTCCATCAAAACCATTGATAAGATCAAAAAGACCTGGATGAAGGGAAAATACAAATATCAGATTTATTCAATACTCTTGTAGCCTTCAAAAAAATTTTTAATGGTCATTCACCACTGTATCCAGTGGTATGGTCCACTGAAGATTTGGATCTGTTTAATTTTTGGGTAGCAGTATAGAAAGAAATGAAAAACCATATGGACGGCGTGGATATTTTAAAAAGTTATTAATGTGGGCCCCACACGGTAAGGGTAACACCCACAAAGGTGTTATTTGATAACACCTAATCCGCTCCCTCCCTAGGGAAGCGAGGTATCGATTAACACTATTCATCGCGAATTTATTCGTTGGATTTGGATTTCTTTTCAATCACCCAAACCAGTTACAGGACAAACCTTGGACTGCGGAGGTTAATTAAAAAAATGAAAAACCTCGTATTGAGCATCTCAACGCTTCGATTACATAAAAGCCACTATGACCATCCAAATTGACCGAGAGCCAAATTATCAAGGGTTGTAATAAATCCAATTTAATAGGTCTAGATTGACCTCTACACACCGTATACACCGAGACCCATCATGTAAACGGTGTAGATAAAGTGATCTCGGATTTAGAGGCTACAGTCCCGACGTCGTATCGTGATCCCATATGTCGGGATGTACTGTAGCAAACCTCCTTCCAAGCTTATTTGGGCGGCCCGAGATGGGAATTTGGACGACGACGACCCTCGCTCGTATTTAATAGTGGGGACATTGACTTTCGCTTTCACGCCATCTTGGCTGTTCGGATGCATTTTCATTCATTATCATCGAGAGAAAATAGGAATACATTTTCCTTTACTACTACACGCTTTCTTAATTTTCTTTTCTTTCTTTTTTTCAAATCACTGCATTGATGTTGCTATAATTCTTTTAGATTTTTTTAATTAAATAGGGAGGTGTGCCAAAGGTAGCTGTCCGGTGCTATACAACTTTTGGGACCTTTCATTGGCTGATTTTCTCATCCTTGTGAATGGTAGGATGACTCATTAAACATTGTTGTCAGGGTCTTGCAAGGTTTCCACAATATGGGTTACTTGAATTTTAGATATTGTTTGTTATGACATGAGACGAAATATCTTATGAATGATTTTTTCAAATCACTGCATTGATGTTGCTATAATTCTTTTAGATTTTTTTAATTAAATAGGGAGGTGTGCCAAAGGCAGCTGTCCGGTGCTATACAACTTTTGAGACCTTTCATTGGCTGATTTTCTCATCCTTGTGAATGGTAGGATGACTTATTAAACATTGTTGTTAGGGTCTTGCAAGGTTTCCATCATATGGGTTACTTGAATTTTAGATATTGTTTGTTATGACATGAGACGAAATATCTTATGAATGATTTATATGGTACCGTACGAGAGTTTTATGGAGGAGCCGGGAAAATGGATGGATGAATGTGATGTTAATGTTAAATTAACTTATATTTGAAAGCTGTCTCAGTTCTGGGAGTGACACGCAGCCGTGATTTTATCACGATATAAATAATATAAATAGGCCTGGGATATTTAGTTGTCTTCACTGGAATTGCCTAAGAAACTTTAAGTAAATTGGTTTTTAATGAAAACATGCAAAAGCATGTGTTTACTATAGTTGCGATTTAAATTAACTCAAATGGGAATAATAGGATTTTAAGACTTTGTACTTTATTGCTTGGGTTTTGATTGTCGGAGTCGGGACTGAAATCTGTTGAGGATAGTTCATTTGATATAGGTTTGATTAGCAGGATTTTTGATCGATTCCAACGTCTCACAGGATAATCAATCAAACTTATTGAAAATTGTTTTTGAACTAATATGAATCATTGGTTGTGATTCAATACAGCTTTTATTAGGGTTAGAGCAGATATGTCCATTGTTAGCGGTCAAGATTTCGATCTACAGCCAATTGAGTTTGTCGTCTCGCTATTTGTTCAAATTTTTAATGCGATTGTGACTCTTCTGGAGATTTGAAAGCATTTTTGGTGTTTTTGAAAAATGATCCGACCCATCGGATCACGAGTAGGCAGTCGCGATCAATGTCAGTTTTTATTGAAAATATTTTTTAAGATCATTTAAAAGTGATCAAGTCCATCGAATCGTGAATCGACAGTCGCGATCGATGTCAATTTTTATTTAGATATTTTTGTGATTTTTGAAGGATGATGATCACGTCCATCAGATCGTGAGTTGACAGTCACGATCAATGTTGGTTTTATTGAGAATATTTTTATAATTTTTGAAAGCAAATCCGGTCCATTGGATTGAGAGTTGACAGTCGATATTGTTGCTGATTTTTATTGGTAATATTTTTGTGATTTTAAAAAAATGATCTGGTCCATTGGATCGCGAATTGACAGTCGCAATTGCTGTCAATTTTTATTAGAGATATTTTTAGAAAATTTTTAAAGATGATCCACTCCATAGATCGTAAATCGAATGGTTGCAATTGATGCTAATTTTTATTTGGATATTTTTATGAAAAATTTAAAAAGATTCGGTTCATCAGATCATAATTGAACGGTTGTGATCAAAGCTGGTTTTTATTTAAAATATTTTGAGATTTTTTTAAAGATGATTCAGTCCATCAGATCGCCAATTGACGATGGTAATCAATGCCAGCTTTTATTGATTATTTTTATTTTTATTTTAAAATGATCCGGTCCATCAGATCACAAATTGAACTATTGCAATCGATGCTAGTTTTTATTGGGATATTTTTACAAAATTTTTTAAATGCTCCAATCCATTGAATCACGAATCGACAGTTGCGATTGATATCGATTTTTATTGAGAATATATATATATATATATATATATAGAGAGAGAGAGAGAGAGAGAGAGAGAGAGAGAGAGAATTTTTTGAAATGATCTGGTCCATTGGATCGCGAATCGATGGTCGCGATTAATGCTGATTTTTATTGGGAACTAAACTTATTGTACGGGGTTTGCACTTTTGATTGACCCAATGAAAGTGAGCTAACTACCCATTTTCACGCATTGGCTTGCGCCAACAGGCGAGATTACTTTGTGGTCGATGACGCTTTAATACCTGCAAGGAGATGGAGAGAAGATGATTGAAACATTAGATCAAGGGGAGAGATACTTACCTTGTAGAGAAGATGACTAGGAGAATGGAACTTGCGAAGGCCTCCGCGAGTTGATCAAAGGATTGGAGGATGTTTGTTTTGGAAGCTTTTATATAAATTTATTTCTTCTTTGTATATTTATTATTGAACAAAAAATGATTTTTTTTTTATCTTTTGAAAAATCATGCATTAAATAAGATGAAAATTTATGCCAAGTGCTTGTCTGTCTGAGCTTGGTTTGGACTCGTTGTGCCCTTAAATGTAGGAATCAGAATATTTAACTTAGCCGGATGCCATGCCCATTTTCAAATCGTTCACCAAGGGTTTCGATCCTCTTAAGGTAGTGCACAATGGTATCCTGTCCCTAGGATTTGGGAAGAGCTTAAAAGAATTCCCGACTCATTCCTGCCATGTTTGTGTCTATTGAATATTTTTGTTGCTCAGATCTTTCATGTACCATTTTTTTTTCCTTAGTCATTATTGCCCGCAACGCCCTATCAGATTTTCACCACGTTTGACTTGCCCGCCATTTTTTCCTGTGACATCCTTTTAGATTTTCACCACGCCCCTAAGTATTTAATATTGCCTGCCCCTTGGCAGCTTATCTGTTTTTACCCTTGATACCCTTTTAGGTTTTCACCAAGTTTGTTACATGCCCATTATTTTTACTTAGTGTCCTTTCAAGTTTTCACCTTGCCCATTTTGCATCAGTACACTTTTTTTTTCTAATAATTTTCTTTGATTTTTGCAGTGGCATGGAGAGGGCTAGATAAGTGGTAAAAGTTATAATTTCATCAAGACTTGAGAATAATTTATAATTTAGGATGTGCGAATCTTAATATAGTCGACTTAGAGATCTTAAAGATTGTGTATAGTCATTAGGAGATTATAATTGACCTTTGTCAGGTAATGCGATAATTAGATTGCCGCTACTGGTCATACTTGCATTTTCTACTCGTAGGTTGCTCTATACTTGTAACATCCCTTTTTTTTTTAATGGTAGGTATTCCAAACCCCACTATTTCCTATGGTGTGGTCCACCTGAGTTTTGGATCAGCCTCATTTTTTGGCCCATGCCCAAATATGGATGGGCAAGACTGATGGACTGAGTGGATTTTCCACATCATCTTTATGAGTCCCACAGTGTTTTTGAAAAGAAGAAGAAGAAGAAGAAGAAGAAGAAAAGAAGAGAAGAAAGTGATGTGCATCAGCACGTGACTCCTCTCACTGTAACCAACCTTGACTCATGCTCCTCTCTCCCTTCTTCTTCGGCCAGCACCCACATGACCTGACCTACAATCATCAACCATTCGTCATGCTGGGATCCACAACATAATCTAAACCATCCATCATGTTCGGACCCTGAAGTAATCCCATCCGTTGAAAACTCTTCCCCAGATTCCAACTGTGGAGCCCACTAGAGTTTCGGATCTGCTTCATTCTTGAGCTCCCAACCCATCTCAACCTTACAAAACAAATGGACATTTTAGATCCTTTGTCATGCACCACCATGGACCTCATCATCATCATCCATTTTCCACCAAAACTAGGATTCGATTACAGTTTTTGCGCAAGCAGCGAAGTTGAACGGAACTTTCATTCTTCCTTCCAAGTTGATAGAAACTCTCCTCCACGATATACGTGAAACCTTTATAACTTGGTCTTAGCCATTCCTCACCCCTCTATCCAATGGCTCTAAATCTTCTGGCACCTCATTTTTTAAATAACCAATCAAATTCACTCAGAGATCCGCTTCGCAATCTTCTTCTTCTTCTTCTTCTTCTTCTTCTTCTTCTTCTTCTTCTTTTCTTTAAACCACTTGCATCAGTTGCAACCTCCAACTCTCCAAACACTTTAAGAGCTTTCTCCAGCATCAAAATCCATGGGCATCAACAGTGAGAGAGGGGCATAAACAAGAGAGAGAGAGAGAGAGAGAGAGAGAGAGAGAATGAGATCGTGAGAAACCCTAATAGTCACCGAGTCGTTGAGTTGTACATTTTTCACGACCAATTGTGGGACGTGATATAGGGGAAGTAACACAGAAAGAAATGAATGAAAGACACGACAGGTAAGAATAGAAGAAGAATAAGAAAAGAGAGAGAAGACAATAAACGAGGAAGAAGATAGGAAAGAGAATCATCGCCGAATCGACTCATCGAGTCGACTGGCTAAGTCTTCACATTCAAACCAATTCCGAGTTTAATCCAAACTTTGTACGCGATACATAACAGGTAGACTCTCCTCTAATCCGTCTGATTTAAAATAGTACACTAGTTAGGGTTAATGCTATTGATTCATTGAGTCAACTCATTGAGTCAACTCAGTGAGTCATTAGGTTGAGTACTTAGACTTTGGCTGGAGAAGTAGAAATCTTAGTTTAATCTATGTATGAACAACAATTGTAATTCCATGTAGATGCCTTTATCAATTTATGTAGAAACTGTAAAGAGTCGTATTAAGTCACTTAGGGCCTGTTTGATTTTCCATGATACAGGTAAATCCTGGTAAATAAGTAATTAATACCTTTTCACCTTGTTTAAAAATGAGAGAGTAATTCCACCTCGAAAATCGATACAAAAGTATTGACTTCAATCTGTGGACCCCACCGTAATGTATATGATATGTCTGCACCATCCATCTATTTTATTAGAACATTTTGGGGCATGAGTCAAAAAATGAAGTAGATCCAACACTCAAACGCTCACACGAAAAGAAACAATTGCCTTAATTCGTCCACCATTGAAAGTCGTTTCCTTCATTAGGCCCACTTTGAGGTTTTTTTTATCATCTAACCCATTCATAGGGTTACACAGACCAGGATAAGGGGAAAACACAAATTTCAGCTTGATTCTAAACTTTTAAGGGTCCCAAGAAGTTTTTAATGGTAGGCGTTCAATTCTCACTGTTTCCTGTGGTGTGGTCCACTTGATCTTTGGATCTGCCTGATTTTTTTGCTCATACCATAAATTCAGCTAACATAACAAATGATCGGTGTGGATAAGTCACATACATCACGATGGGCCCCACATTGATTTTATAAATTTCTTGATTTAAGTGTTAAAAAAGTATGTTGTCATATCTGCACCGGGAAAGATGTAGTAATTACCAAGGTAAATAATTATTACTCATTTACATGGTAATTACAGTTGAGCTGAAAAATCAAATAGGCTCTTAGTGTATAATGTGTTCAACTGAGTCAAACTTGAGCAGAGTCTGATCGTCGACACGTTAAGACCAATCATACATTAAATTTTAACACACTAAATTAGGTAGGTGATTTTTCCAGTTGAAAATCTTACGATTACAATGTAACCTTGTGATAGGATGTGGATTTACATTTTTGTCTTACTTATCATCATGTGCAATGAATTCCTTTAATTGTATTTACATGTTGTAAATCATATTGGTTTGACTCTTATTACATGTACAGATTCAATTTAATTGATTATAATTACATGTTTTGGACTGAATTTATCATTATTGTTACGTGTTATAGATTAGAATTATTTCGTCATGGTTATATTTTGTAAATTGAATTTAGTTGTTAAATGTTACATATTGCACAATGAAACTATTTGATGATTATATATGATATATTTAAGTTATGGGTGTTCCCCCCTAAAAGGATCATTGTATTTTTATAGGTACTCTACCCAGTATCATTCCCGAAAGGATCGGCACGGTACAGGTGCTCTGCCTAGGGTCATTCTTAAAAGAATCAATACAGGTGCTCTGCCCTGGGTGATTCCCTAAAAGATATGCACACACGGGTGCTTTGTCGTGGGTATTTATTCTAAAAGTTATTTACCGATTCTCTGCCGAGGGTCATTCCCCAAAAGGATCAACACTCACAGGTGGTCTACCTTGGATTGAACCAAAGAGGATTTCGAATGAGTGTCTTATCTTATTTTATTATTATGAATACTAAATTGTTATTATTGTCGTGTAAAATGTTGATTCAGTATTCGCAATTAATCATATTTATTTTATTGAACCATATTAGTGTTATCGTAAAATTTTCAATTTAGAGAATGATGTGACCCTGTGAGCCGTCGCACTCACACCCATATAAATTGTTTTGTGAGGTTTGCATATGAAAAATCAGTTGGGCAATATTGAAGATTTTTTCCATTGTTTATTTAAAAATTAATTAAAATTCAATGTATGTTATTATTATTTATTTTTAAATTTCAATGTAATTAAATATTCAATGATTGATTCGATGAAATTATTTAATGATAATTATTTTGGCCCATTTTATTTACTCTGGTTGTCTTGAAAATCATGAAAATAATGTAGGTTGTTGCGTATATTTTGTTTAAAGTTAACTTATAGTCTAGAAATTCGGATTTGAGCTTGGTCAATTCGGAAATCGAATTTCGGAACGTGACAGTAGTAATCCCATGTGCCCATTAGTGGGCTTGGATTTGCCAAAAGGTGCCATCAACAGTCCAATTATCATTGGTGTGGACTTTTGCACTTTGGCCTCTTTTGCTAGGTTAAGAAAGTTTTATAGGATCCATGTAGCGCATTGGATTGGGCCAGCCGGTGTCTAGGAAATTCATGGTGAAAGAGTACTTAATCAGGTTTTGCTAGTTTTGTGGGCTTGGGTAACCATCCATTCTGATTCAACATCAAGTGCATAATTTATTAGAGTGGAGTGTCTATAAGAGGATTCGAGCCTCACATGCACGTACATCTACCACACACATAACAACTTGACAACCGTATGGAACATCTGATCGGTGTATGAGGCAGTACACAAAGTGAGCATACAGTATAAAAATTTCAAATCTATCAGGTTCCACATACCTGTCCCACCTAAAAGTTGAAGGTAGACTTTTAAAGAAATTTTGTAAACGCTTCATTGTTTTTCCTAAGGGTTTGGCCCATCTAATGAGTGGACCAAGCTGATTTTCGAATACACCATCTTTAAACGAAATGCTCAAATGTCCCACACATTACAAGGTTTGGCTCCATCCAATTATGCATTTAACCACATCTGATATTGTTTGAATGGAACAGGTTTCTTTAATTTTAAGATATCTATGTGATGAGATCTCTTCGGTTCTCTAGTCTCTCTTATATATTCTCTTCAATGTTAGTTAAATAAATAAGTTAAATTTTCTACATGTACTTAATCTTGTCACCTTACAGACATCACTACGGGCCATGGCACATGACATGGAGATGTATCAAAATGATAAACATTATTAATAAGCTAGTACTCAATTCCGTATGCGTGTGAGAGCCTGCACATCCACATACAGGCACACGTGCCAACTGATGACAGTACGTGAGATATGAGCATTCTAAAAAGTTGAATATACTCTTTGGATCTTTTGGTGTAAAAATCAAGCCATTTGAAACCTCCAGTGAGCCACACCATACCGAAAAAATAACCGTCTACTTACTTTGTATGTTGTGGACAGCTTAATAATCAGACATGATCATGAATAAAAGGGCCTTACTACTAGAGTGGAGTTAAAATGGCTCCATGTGACAGGTGAGGTAGGAAATTCACATCTTCTACATGTACACGTGAAATCCAGATGTACCTGGTTACAATGCATGGGATGCATTAGAGGAAACTTCAAGATGCTACGTGTCGTGCGACAAAGGACTATGTTTTATCTGCCTACTGCCATCTTAAGTCCTTTTATTAGTTTACCACCATGGTATAAATGTCATGACTCATCTCATCACATGTGGCATTAATGTATAAATTATCTAGACCATTCAAATTATGGGTCCTATTTTGAATGAAATATATATCTAAAATCACACTGATCAAGTAATCTTAACCATCCAATTAATGGTATCAAATAGATGGTTTAAAAATATAATAGTGAGTGATCCAAATTCGAAAAAAAAAAATGGATGGTTATTATAATCTTGCAGTGCAATTTTCCGGTTAGGTACTGTGGAGAGTTTAAGTCATCCATTTGGACGGATTGGATTGTCATACAGTTACACATATGTACTGTTGAAGAGTAACCACCATTTTTTTTTTTAAGTGATGCATAACTAATAAAAGAGCCTAGTGTAATGTATGCCAGTACCCCATCAGCTGGCTAACCATGTACATGCACAAGACGTGAAATCCAAATCGTCCATCTTGTAGGTCCAAACTGTCCAACTGGGTGTGAAATACATCCTTTAAAGGTGGCCTATCTGATGGACGGTTTAAGATTCGGTGCACATCTAGGGCACCTGCACTTGCAGGACATGGTCAGTTCATTGAAAGCTACCTGCTGCCTTCTCTTCAAAAAAAGGAATTGTTTAATACTTGAGCCGCATGTGACGGTCGATACGCGGGAATTCCGGGTATTGTACGCAAACGCGTAAATGGAGAAATTAGAGAAATCATCTCAGACATTGATTAAATAATCCTAATCTCTGATGCATGGACACTTGTTTCTGTGGATCTCTCACATGTGTCCTATCCAAAGTAAACGGAAGTCCACTTGCACGAAGGGAGCGGAATCTTCCACAAGACTTATCCGTACCGTGGAAAACATCCAAACGTGTAGGGCCCACTATGGGGTATGTGTAGAATCCAATCCACCCATCATGTCATATCCTTGATTCTAGGATCTGTTATCGGCATTGTATGATACATCCAAACGTGTGGAGCCCACCATGTTGTATCCGTAGAATGTTCTATACTCAATCCTAGGGCAACTCAGTGGGCCAGACCACAGGAACAATGGGGATGGGATGGCGACCGTAGGTGTGGAGTGTCTTTCATCAAACCCGTTAATCAGGTGTATGGCACCAGGATGAGGTGAAAATACAGAAATCAGCCTGATGCAGATATCAGGAGAGCCACACCTTGTGAGCTTAGATGGTTTAGAAGAAGATTTGCATTCTTTCCATTCTTTTAGTCCATCAGATGCACTTTACCGTGATGATCTTTTGCATGTACGGTTCAAAAATGTTTTTATCCTGATGGACGGAGAGGATTTTATTTTTATTTTTATTTTTCAATAGAAAACATGGTAGGTCCCACAAAGCTTGGGTGTTTTATGCAACTACATGAAAAGGTGTTGTAGTCTATCCGGTACACATGGTATCGTGGGCGCCGATTACGTGAATCCAGGGTAAGAGCTTAGTGGGCGGGTCACTGGCCGTGGGGCCCACCTCAATGAATGTCTAGTATATCCTCTGTATCCACCCCTTTTTACAGCTCCTGTCAGGGCATGTTACAAAAAATACATCAGTTAAAAATCTCGCTTGGACCACACCACAAGAAAAAGAGGTCATCTAATACTCACCGTTAAAAAATTCCTGAGGTATGTTTATTTACCATCAAACCTATTGATAACATCACACGTACCTGTATGAAGGTAAAAAACGAATATCAGCTTGATCCAAAAATATCTTGGCTCACAAAAAGATTTTAAAGGTCAATCAACACTGTTTCCTGTGGTGTGGTCCACCTGAGATATGGATCTGCTTTATTTTTTAGACCATGCACTGAAATAAGATGGAAAATCTGATAGACAATGTGGATATACAAGATATAGATCGAGGTGGGCCCCACAACTAGGGACTCGCCCACCAAGCTGTTATCTTGGCATCAACTAATCCGCGGCGCGTCCGGACAGAGAACTGTAGACACGTTGGTTACGGATAGACTCGTACATTAGTCTGTGACACTTGGAAAATGGTGCTGACTCATCCTCTCGTAGCGTGGCACTCATGTCTAGCAATTCATACGGTTTGGATAGACCATGTATCTAAAATGAAGCTCATTAAGTGATGTTGAAAATATTATATTAGAAATCAAAAAAATAAAATTGAATTTGAGGTTGTTAAAATGTCAGAGGGGAATTGCTTCCCAGATAAGATAAAGTAAGGGATCTACTCAATAACATATATCGTAACTTAGTAATTGAATGATCGAACTCAATGATTGAAATAATATTTTACCTATTGTGTAAGTTGTTTTTGAATAATCTTAAGAGTAAAATTTAAACAGATCTAGTTGAAAGATTTGTTGGACTTAGATGATTTTGGACCTGAGGGTTCAATTTATATATCATTTGGTGTGTAGACCCTTGCTAAATGGTTATCAATGGTTTAAAATATTTCTAACTATTGGCATTAAATTTCAAACATTTCAAACCGTTAAATCAATGATTTGACTGTTGGATCATCAAGGATCATTCGTTTTCAGACCGACTATTTCCAACAACGTATAAAGTCGAGACCACTTTACACCTTTTCTCTCACACCGCGAGTGTAAAGTGCACCATCTAAGTGCAACTACAACTACATCGCCTATGCCGGAGCTCATGCACGTGCATTGAATATGCAAACCAAGCATCTTTTTCTCCATTTATTAAAGTAAGAATATCCTACTGTGAACGCTGGGAAATCAGTGCCCACGCTTTTCTTTGGCATTTTTGTGGGAAGATGTTTTGTTTTTGAAAATGATTTGTTTGTGGGGGGTGACCTGATTGATGTATGTTTGGAGTCGCCACTAGCCACTTAATCTAAAGTCTCGTTGTTGGCTAGAACCTGCAGAATGTCTAAAGCTAGAGAATTTGCTTTAAGTTAACTCCTGGTTTGCGATCCGGGATTTCGAGTAAGGGACCTCGGTTACAAAGAGGGAAGGTTTTAGACACCCTCTCTGCCCGTACAAATGTACGGTATCTACTCTGTGTAGTAAGCAAATCTAATCAAGGGATGATATGATCGAGTTTGGACTAGGCAAACCCAGATTTCTGATGTAGCAAGATCCGGAATCCCGATAAGTCATAGAGCATACGTGTAAAGAATGTCTACAAAAACGGATGTAATAATGCTATTGTTATGATGCTCATATAGTAAAAGCAAAGGGACTAAGATATCATGAGTTTCTGATGTGGCAGGATCCGAATATTCAGAAAGTCATAGAGCATACATTCAATGATAATTTAAAAGAGCAAGAGGGTTGAGAAGGGAAGTAATGATATGGTGAATGCTTTATAGAATGACTTGATCTTTGACTTGCTCTTGAGATGGCTAGAACATGGGATGCACCATATCTAATCTGGGCTAGACTATAGGGTTGAGATGGTTTGGAGGAGGCTAAAAAGTGGCTAAAAAATTAGATCTTAGAGGCTTGGAGCTCCTTCTCACCCTCACTGTTTTCCTTTCTCTCTCCCTCTCATACTAGAATTTTAGAATGGGATAGTTGTTTTTTTCTTCTTTTTTTTTCCCCTTTTGAAATGAGGATATGTGAAGACTATTTATAGCCTTTTGTGATATCATTTTGGTAATTGTTGGGTTTGTGAAGAGTAAAAGCTGACATGACAGCTTGTGATTGATTGAAGAGAGAAATGTCATGTGACATACTCTTATAAGCTCTTGGAATTAGGTAAAATGGTAAATAGGATGAACTTCAGGAATAATTTCATATGAAAGTTGACTTTGGGACGAGGGACAGCTGTGCGCTCAGAGGAGACACTTGTCGAATCTGGAGCAACACTCCGATTACAGCAGGCGGTAGTCCGACTATCGCCCGGGCAAGGTTTTCTCTAGCCTTTGTCCGGTAGTCTTGATTCGATGTTTTGGCTCAAAATGATTGGATGCTTTATAGGGAATAGGCTTAAGTGGTAGTCAGGGTTTACATTAGGGTTTAAGCCATGGTTAGGGTCTTAGGTTTAGGATCAAGGTTTGGGTTTAAGGTATGATCAGGATTTCCGGATTGTCTTTGCCTTCTCAAGATGCTGGCTTAGGTAGGGTATTTACACCTACATTCAAATATTTATAAACAAAAACTTTTCTCCCCTTTTTATTTTATTTGTGACTAAACAAAAAGTAACATTTTCTTTGTTTTTTCAAATTCATTTTTGAGTGGAAAACAAAAACAAAAAATTAAAAATTATTTATTTTTAGACTAAAATTTCAACCGGTGATCCTAATCTTGCGGTTAAATGTATGGCTCACATTAAAATACTGGTATCCAAATTGGAGGTATAAAAATCAAATGGCCATTATTATATCTCATGATCCATCTAAACAGTTGGGTGAGATATTTCGATGGATTACGGTAGATCCATGCAATGCATACGTCTGTAGTGTCCCACCATTATTTGAGATGGTGTAAGACAAATAGACAAATGCGAGTCCTCTATCGGAATAGAGCCCCTGTAGGTACGCGGAGAGTGTACCTACTGCCATGTAGAGATTTCATGAGATCCAAACCATTCATCAGGTACGCTGCATCTTACTCATTTTAGATCACAGAAAACATGACGATCCAAAACTTCTGTAGGCCGCGGAAACTTTTGGGATGTACCCTCCACCGTTAGTTTTGTGCAGGGCCCACCGTGGTGAATATATTTCATCCTATCCATCTATCTAACTTGTCTTAATCAGGATGAAAGAGTTTCCCAAAAATTAAGCTATTCAAATAATAAAGTGGGCCATGACACGTGAATTTATAGGTGTAGATGTAATTCCCTTACAGTGGCCCCACCTTAGTGTTAAATGAAACTGATTATTGGGATCAAGTCCAAGCAAGAGGTGATGTGCCTAATGGATGGTGTGATCTCATGCATATAAAACACTTCCTTTGCCACAAGCGGTGGGCCTGCTCTCGACGCCTGTCACGCAAGATTAGATTTTTTTGGAGGATAAGTCGGTGAGGAATGAGGAACGTGGAGTTCTTTTCGAATACATCCAACTAATTATAGTACAATGGGTCGGTGCCTTTGAGTCCGAGTGTCTGTCATGTTAACATTGAAAAAAATCATTTGTCTCGTATGAAAAAATTTACTTAACACGACTTCCAATTTCTACTGTTTATTATAGTGTGGCACACTAGAGTATTAGATTTATTTATTTATTTATTTATTTTAATCTTAGGTCCTAAAAGGAAATTAAAAAAAATGAATGAAGGGTTTGAATAAAACATATAAATCAAGGTGAGTCCAACAGAGCCCCTTTCGGTAGCTTCCATCTTGGTTGGGTAATGCCCCATCCCTGCACAATTTGAGAAATGGGTTGCGCTGTGAACTCTGTGGTGTGTTAACATCACCTATTTATGTGGGTCGATCATGGGGCTCTATATCGAGCTGAGTCGAGTCGAGGTAGGTCGAGCTTGCTATTGGAGCTCGAGTTTACCATCTCCTAAAGTTCGAGCTCGACATCGAGCATACCATTGGAGCTTGACTTGTCAGCCAATTCTTTCGAGTCGAGCTCTAGGCGAGCTAGTGGATCGAGTTGAAGCAAGCTTACCTCAAGTCGAGTCGGGTCTGCTCTTAACCTGACTTAACCCAACACTCAACCATGCAACCTGACCCAATTAACCCAACCCTCAAATCAAATATTCAATTAATAATGTGTGTGTAATCAGATAAAGCCATAAATGGTTGTTGTTTGTGCAGAGAGAGAGAGAGAGAGAGAGAGAGAGAGAGAGAGAGCTCAGGTGAGGGCGCGTCGGTATGGCTGAGATAAGTCGGGTAGACACTGAGTCAAGCTTAGGCAAGTTGCTGAGAGAGAGAGAGAGAGAGAGAGAGAGAGAGAGAGGAGCTCAAGCACAACAAGTTGGGTAAGGAAGGGAAATGATAATAAAGGGACGGACGGATATGGTATGGTTTAAGTTTTAAATTTTTTAATTTATATAATAATAATAATAATAATAATAATATAATATAATATAAAATATATTCAAGTTGAGTCGAGATCATATATAATAATAATAATAATAATAATAATATAAAATATATTCGAGTTGAGTCGAGTTCGAGTCAAGCTCTACTATGTTCGAACTTGACTTGGTTTTAAAATGAGATGGGTCATATGAAGCTTGGCTCGCCTCAACTTAAGTTGAGCCAGATCGAGCCACGTTTACATCCCTAGTCGATCATGATGTATGCGTTACATCCACATTGTTTGCTCATTTTAAGAAATACTTTTAAAGCATGGGATGAAAAATGAGGCAGATCTGGAGCTCAAGTGGACCACACCATAAGGGGATGAGTGTTTGCCATTGAAAACGTCTTGGAGATTACTTGGAGATTAGAAAAGTTTGGAATCAATCTAATCTTTGCTTTGGTGTGGTCCACTTTATGTCCTAAAATGATATCACCTAATGAATGTACAATGTAGATATAACATATACAATATAATGGGGCTCACATGACTTGGTGACGCGAACACAACATAGTCGAGTTGGTGAGACGACTCCAATAGGGAAGGATTACCGGTGACCCCGCGCTCCAAGATAACTGTGCCCAGGGCTGTGTGGGTCACATAGATTTTCTTGTCGAATCCATTGTATTCATATGTTTTAAAAGGCTGCCACGATAGAATATGATTCTAAAAATCAGGCAAATCAAAAACTCAGACGCATCACCATTTTGGATGAAGGGAAAAGAAAGACCAGCTTGATCCAAGCCTTTTATGGCCCACAAAAAGCTTTTAATGATCATTCATATCACTGTTTCTAATAGTATGGTCACCTGAGACTCTTAAGGTTTTAATAATGTTTATTTTCAATCCAAGTTTTTGATAATGTCGAGAAGATTTGGATGAAGGAAAAATACAAAGACCATTTTAATCCAAACCTTTTGTGGCCCACAAAAAGTTTTTAATGGTCATTCATCACTATTTCTAATAGTATGGTCCACTTGAGATTTAAATCTTCTTAAGATTTTGGATCACCTCCTAAAATCAGATGGAAAAACAGATTGACGATGTGGATATACACAGAATACATCAAGGTGGCCCCACACGGTTAAGTAATCCGCTCCCACTGTAGACGGAAAATCCATTCCGTCCATCGGATTAACTTGTACGGTACAGCCCACCAATTACTCCGCACATCATGTTTTATCGATGTGCTGGCTGAAAAACGTGCGGGACGGACGGAAGATAATGCACGGTAGCTTTAATGGGGGCGCTGCTTCGGTGGATCCCGGGATCCACCAACGTGGGTGTATCCCTTGCTGTAAGGACCATACATTTTCCTTAAATCCACGCCGTTCTTACGTTTTGAAATCTCATTTTAGATAATACTACCAAAAAATGAAGGAGATATACATTTCAGGTGGATCACACCACAGGAAAAAGTAGTGATTGACCATTAAAACTTCTTGTGAGCCACAAAAATTTTGGTTAAGCTGATATTTGTGTGTTCCCTTAATCCTAATAAAATTTTGACCTTATCAACAGGTTCGATGGAAAATAAACATTCGGATGGACCTAAAGAAGTTTTTAATGGTGGATATTTAATATCCACTGTTTCCTGTGGTGTGGTCCAACTGAGAATTATACATCCTTAATTTTTCATGTCATTCCCAGAAATGATCTTTCAAAGCGTATGAACGGGGCGGATTTAAGTCAAATATATTAAGGTGGACTCCACACTAAGGGATCCGCCGTCCTGGCGCACGCTTTAAGGCACGCACTTGACCCCAAAAGATTGCCGAAGCTCTTTTTAGGAGGCGGTTTCCCTGGTGATCTGAACAGGGTCAGCTAGCTGATGTCAAAGCTTTGTGGGCCCCACGATGATCTACGTATTTCATCCACGCCATTCATCAAGTGAGCCCCAAAATAAGGCAGATCCAAATAACAGGTGGATCACACCACAAGAAAACAGTGTTGATTAAACCTCCACCGTTAAAAAACTTCCTAGGGCCTACTGAAATATTTATTTGCCATCCAACCTGTTGATAAAGGTCACACCGACTTAGATGGAAGGAAAACATAAATATAAGTTTGATCCAAAACCTCCAAAATATTTTCAAGGGTAAACATCCAATCATCACTGCTTTCTGTGGTGTGGTCCAACTGAGAGTTGAATCTGCCTTATTTTTGGACTCGTGCCATCAAATGAGCTGGAAAAATGGATGTATGACATGGATAAAATACATCCATCGTGGTAGGCCCGTAGAGCTTTGACGCCACTTAGCTTGTGTTGGGGTCCCTAGCCAAACGGCAACCGCGTCCTCTTTTTACCTGGTATTACCAATCAATGGATTTTGTTAGCAGTTTCTAAACAGTTACAGGTTGGAATTAAGGATTTGTAAAAGTTGGGTTATTTGGCACCCTTCTAAATTTTGGATTTTAATTTCAAGGTGGTTAGGAGTTTAGGATTTTCCCTTCTTCTCAATTCTTAAAGTGGTCCTTGGCTTTTAAAGTAATAATGATTCATTTGATATTTTCTCGATTGGATTTGACAGGTCTTGCCGACTTCAAGAATTCCTTTTAATGTGAATGTACCAAAACTCTACACGACAGATCATTTTAAAACATGACGTAAAATATGGGATAAATCCAAAGCTAAACACCCAAGAAAGTAATGCCCACCGGTGATGTCCTCCACTGGTTGGCCCACGAAGATTAAGCCCCCCAGAGGATCTAAGGATCTAGGGAGGTGATGGTCATCACTTGCTGCTATGCTCTTAATACTAGAGAATAACATTGTCGGGCTTCTTATTGGTCTCATTTGACCTATTCAACTTTATGCTTGGTTGGAAATTTCATGGCAAGGTAATATTCTTCTCTCTTGTTAACATATTCTCACAAATGTCCATTTCGAATGAGGGCTTCGATCTCCTCTTTCATATCAGAGCAGTCGCTAGTAGAGTGGCTGTGGTCGCGGTGAAAGTGACAGTACTTCTGTTTGTCCCGTTTGTTAACATCAATTTTCATCATGTTCGGCCGCTTGAGGAGTCGCTTGTCTCGGACCTCCATGAGGACCTGCTCAGGCATAGTGTTGAGGGGGGTGTAGGAGCTGAACTTGTTGTCGGGTCGTCTGCTGGTACGCCAACATCTAGTTGAATTGTCGTCCTTTCTCCATTTGTTGTCGTTGGTCGAGGCTTGTTCTTTTTTAGGCCGCCTTTCCTTAATCAAGGTACCCTTATTTTGAGTAGCTTTTCGCACTGAAAGGCTTATCGACATTGAAATATTTCTAAGCTCGATTAAGGAGATCGGCTAATGTTGTTGGCGGGTTCTTACCGAGTGAGAAGAGGAACCTCCCCTCCCTTATGCCTCCCATCATGGCAGCCAAGGCGATCTCTTCTGAGTGCACCTCCACTTGTATTGTCTCCAGGTTGAAGTGTTTGATGTAGCCCTTCAACAGCTCATCTTCTTTCTCGATGACGGTGAGGAGGTGAGTAATCGGTTTAAGCCTTTTCTTTCCTCCGATGAAGTTAGTGATAAACGCTTTGTTGAGTTGTGTGAACGAATTGATGGATTGTGGCTTTAATTGCCGTAACAACTTCTAAGTTGTTCCTGTCAGGCTCAAGGAAAATGCTCGGCATATAACCGCGGTTGATGCGCCATGGAGTTCCATCCAAGCCCTAAAAGATTCTAAATATTTTTATCGGATCTGTGATTCCGAAATAAGGGGTGATCTATGGCATCCAATACTTGGATGGGAGCTGGGCATGCATTATGTCGGGGATAAACGGGGGCTCGGTTTCTTCCAATATTGCCTCTACTGAGGTCGGAGCATGTGTGCAGTGAGCCTATCGTATGTCTTTGATCTGGCCTCACAATTCATTAAGCTCGGCCTCTTAAGGATCTTCGCTCTCGGCCACTGCCTTGGCCTCAGTCTCGGGAGCTTTGCCACGCCTCTTCTTCTCCAACTCATGACATAAGTCGAAGGCAGCCAGTGTAGTGGTGCTCAAGACATGGGAGGACGCCGACCTTGATATTCTGATCCATCTGCTCCTTCGGGAACCAGCGGGCGCTTCAGATGGTGTGGAAAACTTTGTGGCTGTTCAGACCACTGCTTCCTCACCCCCCTGGATGGGGGGAGGGTTCTGTTGCTCTAACATTCGTGTTATTAAGTCGATGTTATTAGTCAATGCCAACTTGCTGCTTGAGTGAGACAAACCGACCCCCTGATTTCTTGACTCTTGTATTAGCCCTATGGTGCAGAGTCAGCTTGAAGTTATGAAGATGAATCCCGGTGATCGGGGGACTGCTTTGGTGACTCGAGGTCGGGTGCAACGGTGAAGGTCTGAGCTTTCTTCCTTCCCTTTGCCATCGTTGAAACACTACAAATGAGAAGAAAGACTTTCACTGTCGTTCCCACAGACGGCGTCAAACTATTGATGCAGAAATTTGGGCAACCTTCCTAGACCACAATGGACCTGTAATATAGGACAAAGATGGAGACCCTGACTGTAGCAGGGGACCCTCCGATGCCAAAGTCAGGGCAGATATTCTGGGTCTAGTCAAACGTAAGGTTTTTAAGTGAAGATTGTGTGTACCTTTCAACATTAGAGATGTTCCCATTTATAGTAGAGGAGAGACAATGACATAAAGGATATCTCCCTATTCGGTAGGTGCATATTGTGGAGGGATTCGGATCTCGTGCTTGTCGCGGGGATCTTCCGAGATCCTTGGTTGAGATCTTGAGCGGGATTGTGTTGTGCTTAGCTAGATCTTCGGCTGCAATCTTGGGTAGATACCATCAGGACCAGGTTAGAACTAGCAGAAGTGGGGTTGGGCCGACCTGGGGTTATGCTGACATGGGTCCTTTGGTGAGTAAAGTTATTCTTTAGCATCGAGCAAATCAATGTGTAAGGCCCGAATCATAGTCCATACCGTTCTTTAGACTCTGCGATCTTCTCCGTCAAATTCCGGCAACCCACGACATGTAATCAACATTTGCATGCGACTCTAAGTCTCATCTTATAGATTTGAGTCGACTTGACCCAAAACTTATACTATTGCGATTGCGCAGTCATTGCAGTTCCAACGCTGCGTTTTGCGCATCGATGCAATACCCAAGTCAGGAGTTGTGGGCCCGCGTTTATTTCAAGGAAAACGCTGCGCATTGCGAATCATAAGAGAATCTCTACCTAATCCATAACATCAATCAATCAATACTAGTAAAGTACATATCCCATCACAACCCATCCCTCTCTTACATAAGCCAACCCCAAAGACAACCCTCATGCCACTCACACCCACCACTCATCCCATCCATTTTATCCCATCACAACCTCTCTCCCTCTCATTCTTTCCACTATTTCCAAGCAACCAAGAGAAGACTATCCAAGCTTCCCAAGGAGAGCCAAGTGTGGCCCACTTCCTACCCCCTTATCTCTCATCTTAGCCCTTCAATCTTCATCATCCTCCATCAAAATTGAAGCTGAGGAGCTTAACATTCCAAGGAGCCTAGAAGATTAGCAATTGGTGGGTGATTTGTAGGGTTAGATTGTGTTTTTAATGATGGGCCAAGTGGGGCCTGCCGATTGATGGTGTGGATCTCACTTTGAACCTTAGGTGTGGCCGATGGCCCACCATGATTCATGTGATCATTCCATGATGGGGCCATTCTCCATGGACCTCATTATGATGTTTATTTTCACATTGTGAGAAAGTCATCTAGACCTTGCATTTTGGTGGAAAAGGGATCTCCACCGTTGATTTTTATGATTTAGGGCCCACATGATTTGGAACCCATTTTGATGTATGCATTGTATTTACATGACCCACCTAGGGAGGGCTCATAGTGGTGGAGCCCCTCCCCTCCACGCGTCTCTCTCTCTCTCTCTCTCTCTCTCTCTCTCTCCCCCATGTGTTGTGTACCCCACTGTGATGTATGATCCACGCCATCCCATCCGTGGGGCCCCCCTCGTTGGCGTCCAGTGGATAGGCCACTGCCTGTCCGCTCGGACAGACCTGGACAGTGAAAACACAAATATCAGCTTCATACAAAGTAGGTGGGCCACACATGGGACCCACCATGTTGTGGAAGCGGATTGGCTGGTGTACCTTACAGCAACAACAACTATATAGCTGCTGTATTGACGTCAGCAAGTTCTGTGGGTCTGATCATGAGGTATGTGTTATATCCAAATCGTCCATCCTCACTGTCCACATGGGACCACCTGATGATGTGTTCTATATCCAGGCCATCTACCTCAGGACGTGGGGCCCACTGCGATATATTATGCACACCGTCCGTCTGCTGGCCGTCCAGCACCCTGGAGGAAGTGAAATATAAATATCAGCTTGATATAAGCTGGTGGGCCACACGTGTGGACCCATTAGATGTTTGTGTTTCATCCATGTCATCCACTGTCTAGCCATGGACGGTGGAGCCTACTTTGATATATGTGTTTTATCCCTGCCGTCCAGATGTCCTGAACGGTGGGGCCTGCTATGACATATGTGTTGTATTCCAACACTGTCCATCTGTGTAGACCCCACGTGATGTATGGGTTTTATCTACACCGTCCATCTGTGTGGACCCCACATGATGTAGGCGTTGTAATCACACTGTTTGCCCATGTTGTTGGACTGGTGGGCCACATGTGTAGACCCACCTGATGCATCTGTTGTATCCACACCGTCCAGATAGGTTGGACGGTGGGGCCTGTTGTGATGTATGTGCTTCATACCCAAGCCGTCCAGTGGCTGTGGGGCCCACGTGATATATGTGTTGTACATCTACACCATCCAGTTGTTTGGGACAGTGCTGGATGCACCATGATGTAAGTGTTTTATCCACGCTGTCCACCGTCTGCATGTGGATGGTGGTACCCACACAATGTATGTGTTTCATATCCACGCCGTCCGTCCGCTTGCTGAACGTGCAGGGTCCATCCTGTTGCATATCCATGTTGCCCATCCGTTTTACTGGATCATGGGCTGCCTCATAAGGCCCATTGTAATGTATATAGGCCCATGAGATGTGGCCCATTGTGATGTATATAAGCCCATGAGATATGGCCCATTATGATGCATATGAGACCCGTGAGATGCGGCCCATCGTGATGTGTATAGTCTCATGAGATGCGGCCCATTGTGATGTATATAAGCCCATGTGATACAGTCTATTGTGATACATATGAGGCCCATGAGATGCGGCCCATTGTGATATATATAAGCCCATGAGATGCGGCCCATTGTGATGTATATCAGCCCATGTAATGAGGCTCGTCGTGATGTATTTGAGGCTCATGGATGTGGCCCATTGTGATGTATTTGATGCCCATGGGACGTGGCACATTGTGATGTATTTGAGGCCCAAGTACGTGGCCTATTATGATGTATTCGAGGCACAGATGGTGAAACCCAATGCGATGTATATGAGGCCCATGGATGTGGCCCTTGTGATGTATTTGACGCCAATGAGATGTGGCCCATTATGATGTATTTGAGGCCCATGAGATATGGCCTAATGTGATGTACATGTAAAGCCCATTGTGATGTGAATGAGGCCCATGAGCGAGGCCCAATGTGATGTATGTAATACACACGGGGCCCATCCATCTTTCTAGATATTTAGAGGGCCAAGGGCCCTGTAGTGATTTCTGACTTCCAATCCCAAATGGACCACACCATAGGGTGATAGTGGTTAAATATCCACAATTGTAAACTATCCTAGGGCCTGTTGCCAAGCCCATTTCCCATCATTCCTTAGTGGGCTAACCCAAACCGTTGAGCCCCTATTGATGCTGTTGCTTTTTACCTCACCCTATAGGACTACCCAGACCTTGGAGCCCATCTTGTATTCATACCGAGCCTCCCATTGAAAATGTGGCTCACCTAGGTACATGTGTTTGCCCAAGTTTACAGACCAAACTTGAGGCCCATTTAGACGTTGCATGGGCTACCCAGATCATTTGAAAGGACATATAGTCTTAGATGTATAGACCTCACCAAAGCCCACCTTATATTCATATCGGGCCCCCATAGGGAAGCCTAGTTATTGCATGATAGAGGGAGAGAGGAAACCCACTTGTTGTACTTAGATTCATCCTCTTGTACACCCGTTTGACTCGCCTCCTGAGATGTGTTCTACTCTCATAACCGATTGCTAGGACTTCGATATTATGTTTGTATCATCCACACCGTCCAGTTACCCCTTTTGGGATGAGTGTGAGGCCCATCCTTGAAGTTATTATGTATTTACACCATCCATTGCTTGTAGGATGAGTACATCATTACCCCTTGTCATAGATGGAAGAATATATAGTATTAGGTTTGGTATATCCACTATATAGAACCTATCTCGATGTATGGGAAAGATCCGTTGTCCTTCCAGTGGACTCTGTCTTAGGATATATGATATATCAGTACTTTGGAAGGCTAATGTTAGTATAACGTGGGACATGCCACATGGACTCCTATGTTGTAGAAGTAGCATGTTGTTTAGTTTATACTCTTAGTATGTGACATGTCGGTGAAGGTCAATTGTGGATTATTGTTGTCTGCCTTATCAGATAATTATCCCAATGTACTTTATTACATCATGATACATGCCCATACGCATCATATGTATGCTTGTTATGAGGAGTGACTGATCATAACACGTGCTGTTGGGCTGATTTATTATGGGACTCTTTATGAGACGGAGTGACCCCACATGAGCGCGCGGTATATGCAGATTTGATGTATGACTGGATAGTATGACTCATGCATCTCACATTTGTGTGGCATGGTCACCGTACACCCTAGCAACATCAGGATCATGGCCTCCGCAGGTATATCTTGGATGGCCAGTTGGGACACCGAAAATGTTTGGTTCAAGCATATAGGCATCTAATATGTCCGTGGGTGAAAGTCCTTAAACCCCTTGGTACCAGGGACGCTCCAACATCTACATCGAGTGGATGTATGAGTGTCGAGTGCCGAATACCAGGAGGTCGCGCTTCTCACTATGTCGTGTTCGGTTGAAAGGGGGTGTAGCCTTACTCGCCTAAGGGAGTAGGCAATGACTAGGCTGAGTCTGACCCAACTTGAGGAATGGGTCCGCTATCGACGAGCCGGGCCGATATTGGTCGGTGGATAGTGAGGTCTCTTCCACTTACACAGTTGTGCGCTTGATGGGGCGGCAAGCTGGTATAGAGTATACTAGATCCCAGTGATGATCCTAGAGATGTAGAGTACTAATATGGGGACTTACTAAGCAGGAGTTGCGTACTCAATATTTAATTGATTGATTCATTCATTCACTATCCACTTGGGCTGTTAGGCGTAACTAATTCGTTATGTGTACCTTTGCAATGGTCAGGATTTCAGCTGGGGCGCATGACCAACCTGAGATCAGGAGTTTACCATGTTGAGTCTAGTTATTCAAATTTAGGTATGTGACTGGTTTAGATAGAAGTCCTTTGTGATGAACCCCATAGCTTGCGATACCACGTGTTATCATCTTGACTACACACTCCAGTTTTGTTATCTCTTTTGCATTGCATACTGCATTGCATCCTCTGCATATGACATTTAGTTTACGATGTTTCTGCATTGCATAGCTTAGATATGGCTGACGGTATTCATGGACTCATCAGGATTTGCATATTGCATTGCTTCCTCAGTATATGATATTGTCTTATTATGCCTTTGCATCGCATAGCCTGGATAAGGCTGATGGTATTTATGGACTTACTAGTATTTCTGCTTACTTTGATATTGATATGCTTGACACATGTAATGGATACACTTAGACCACCCTTTAAGCATACTTATGCACGACCGTTGTGTATATGTGACTTTAGGTCGTAGCAGCATTGAGACAGGAGCTTGTGGCAGATCACTTTGGAGCTTTTGTGATTTATGTATTTCTCCTTCAGCATTGTACTCGAATGTTTATATTAGTAGATATGTGGTGTTGATGTTGTTCTTATGATTTGGGTACACTTATAGTTATGCTTCTTTATAAAAAAATTTATACCAAAAATCCTTCTTGTAGAATCTCAGGATCGGAATTTGGCATATATGTAATGGAAGCTGAGAATGGGGTACTACGGATGTCATACCCCAAACTCGGAAATCGAGCTCACAAAATTTTCGATCGCTGAATCCAGTGTCGACAGCCTCCGCAGTACCCCATTCTCGGCTCCCAACGCGCATACGCAAGATTCCAATCTTGGGATCCTAGAAGGAGGATTTTTTAATGTACATTTGTCTCGTAATAAGCATAGCGACAACTTTACCCAAATCACAAATGTAACATCATCATCACATATCCACCAATATAAACATTTGAATACAGTGCTGAAAGGGGAATACATATATTAAAATCAAAGCTCCAAAAGACCGCTACACACTCCATGCTCAATCCTGCTACAACCTAACGCCATCTGCACATATCTATCGTGCATAAGCTTAAAGAAAGCTTTGAGAGTGGTGAAAGTGTGTGCGTAAGATAAGTGCCAAGCACAAAAATACAACGTCATAAATCATACAATATCGAAATAAGAAGAAATACTGACAAGATCATGAATCATACAATATCAGAGTAAGCGGAAATATACTGGTAAGTCTATGAGTCATATAATATCAGGGTACGCAATGCAGATTATAATGAGCCAAATATCATATACTGCGGATGCAGTGCAATATGCAGTTCCTGCCAAGTCCGTCTAAGCCATATAAGTGCAGAAATGTAGCAATCCAAAATGCCATATACCGTAAATGAAATGTAGTATGCGATGCGAATAAAATGACCAAGCTGGAGTGAAGTCGGGATGATAGTACGTAGTATCGCAGGCTATGGGGTCTATCACAAGGAAATTCTATCCAAACTGGTCTCATACATAAATTTGGATAGTCAAACACAATGTGGTAAACTACTGATCTCAGGTTAGTCACGCGCCCCAACCGAAATTCTGGTCATTATGAAGGTATACGTAACAAATAGTTGCGCACCACCAGCCCGAGTGGATAGTGAATGGATGAATGAATGAGTATGCAACTCCTGCTTAGTAGCTTGCCAACCACTGATAGCTCGCCCAGGCCTCAGCCCCACTCACATCACACCCGCCCACATCAGCGTCCGCCCATGTGCATCCGCCCACATGTGCAATAGTGACGAGGTGTCATAATATCATGTCAGTCCTCATATCAAGTCCAAATATCAATACTGTTCATCTCTAGGGAATCACAGGGGTCTATTACACTCCACACTGACTACCGCCTCCCTAGCCGCATAGCCCAGCGAGTGGAAGAGACCACACTATCCGCTTGACCAGTAGTCTGCCAATACCTACCCGGCTCGTCGATAACGGACTTATTTGCTAGTTGGTCAAACTTAGCCTAGCTTATAGCCCCCTCACTCGGGCGGATAAAGCTACACTATCTTTAAACCGACCACGACACAGTGGAAGACGCGACCTACTGGTATTCGGCACTCGGGCGCTCATGTATCCACTCGGTCTACACGTTAGGGCATCTCCTGGCCTCGGATGTTCTGAGACTTTCACCCAAGGATATCCTAAGTGCCCACAATGCTAGAACTAAGTATTTCTAGTGTCCCATCTGGCCATCCATGATGTGCCTGTGGAGGCCACGACCCTAATGTCGTAAGGGCGTACAATGATCATGTCACACATATGTGAGATGTATGAGTCACACCGTCCAGTCATGCAGCAATCCTGCACGTATCGAGCGATAATGTGGGGCACTCCGTCTCTTAAGGAGTCCCGTGAATGGTCTGCCTAATGGCATATGATATGATCAATCACTACTCATATCAAGCATACATATGATGCGTATGTGCATGAATCATGGAGCTATACTAAGCATGTTATATGGTGATGAGCTATCCTTACAATGAAGATGGGCCTAGACGGCCTATACACAACAAGTATGGGCTCATCAATGGGCCCTAGGGAGAGTTATAATGCGGACATTTAACCAACATTATTCTTACAATGTGGACGTCAAACCATCATTGCTCCCAAGGCATAGCCCGCCATAATCATCATTACATAAACCATGGTAGAATCACACATTGCAATGGACTTGTGTACATCCCATTGGGCCCCAACCCATGGCCTCAGATACATCAAATGGGCCGCATCATCTGGGCCTCATATATATCAACATGGGCCTCAACAACGAGCCTTATACATTACATCCAGGTGGACCTCAACAACGGGCCTTATATATTACATCGGGCCTAACCAAATGGGCCGAATTAATGGGCCGAGTCGACTAGGCCGAGTCGAATGGGCCAATTCAAATGGGCCGAACACAATTCATCTAATTTCAGAAATTAATATAGAGTATTATATAAAAATGAACCATATCGAAAGATCAACTGGATCGTACCATATTCAACCGTGGTGATAATGATTTCCACGCTTAAATTCTAGTGGGCCTCATCATAGGGTTTATTTCCCATCCAACCTATTCATAAGGTCACAAAGGCCTGGATTTAGAGGAAAAACAAATATCATATTAGTCTAAACCCTATAGCCCAAGGGTTTTAATGGTGGACGTTCAAACCCACTGTTTTCTATAATATGGTCCACTTGATCCTAGATCTATCTTATTTTTTTAGCCTCAAGCCTTAAGATAAGTTTGCCAAATGGTGGACGGTTTGGATGCAACACATGCATCATGGTGGGTCCCATAAGGATGGACAACATAAATAAAGCACATACCTCATGGTGGGGTCCACACCGATGAAAGGTGTGAATACAATACATACATCAGTGGGTCCCATGTGGGGCCCACCATGACGTTCATTTTCCACCCAATCTGTTGGTAAGGTCACGCAAACCCGGATGAAGAGGAAAATAAATTTCAAAATGATTCAAAACTTTTGTTACCCAAAAAGGGTTTCAATGGTAGACGTTCAATCACATTGTTCCCTGTGATGTGGGCCACCTGAGCACCACATACGACTGATTTAAGGAGGCCCACCGTTTAAAAATGGGGCCCACCAAATGCATGATGTTGATGTTCTCACACATCACGGTGGGGCCTACAACTGGGACCCACGATCGCTGCCTCTTCACCCGTCACAGCGCGGCGCAGGACGCCGCTGCGCGTCCTCTGACGGTCAGCAGCAGTAGGCGCTGCTGCTTATTTATTTATTTATTTTGTTTTGTTTTTCCACGGTATTTCCTAGGTGGGGTCCGCATCAGGTGAATCCACCCCACCCATTGGCTTCTACGGCTCAAGACAGACTATTCGATGTATTTCGGTGTGTAGAAACATCAAGTGGATTTCAACGGTAAAATGACAATGTTTTCTATGCTATGGCCTACCAGATAGTTGGATTAGCCTCATTTTTCGGCTCAACGCCTAAAATGAGTTGGGAAATAGGATGGACGGTGTGGATTGAATTCATACATCAAGGTGGGGCCTGCATGAGTAGCCCACCCGAAATTCTAATATTATTTTTTTACAAAGCACGTCCAGACGCTGGAGTGCATCCCACTGCCTATCACACTTCACTACACGTCCAGCGTCCAAGGACGCTGGACGGTGTGAACATACATTTCATCATAGTGGGTCCCACATGGATGTGGCCCACGTGATTTGGATCAAGCTGCTATTCATATTTTCCCATCATCCATCCAGAGGGTAGGGCCCACATAGCTTGGACGGTCATGGGGTCCATTTGATGGACGGTCTGGACGTCACATACACTCATTAAGTGGGCCAAAAAATAGATGAAGGAGAGAGAAAGAGAGAGAGAGAGAGAGAGAGAGAGAGAGAGAGAGAGACGTGATGATGGATGGACCCAGACACTATGGGCTCTCCGCTCCATGCATTCAATCATATATCAAGTGGGTCCCAATACATGTGGGCCCACTAAATAAAAAATCAACGGTGGAGATTCCTTTTCCACCAAAATGAAAGGTCTAGATGACCTCTTTCAAACTAGAAAGTAAACATCATGATGGGGTCCATGGAGAATGACCCCATCATGTAATGATCATGAGAATTAAGGTCGGCCATCGGCCACATCTAGGGTCCAAAGTGAGATCCATACCATCAATCGGTAGGCCTCACTTGGCCCATCATCAAAAATGAAATCTAGGCCTATAGAAACACCTACCTTTGATCTCTTCTTCCTTCTTCTGCCAATGCATGCTAGAGCTCTATAGGAACAATTTCAACGGTTGAGATGAAACTTGGATGGTGGAGATGAGAGATAAAAAGTGGGCCACACAAAGGTCTCTCGTGGAGCTTGGACGTTGGATGCTCTAGTGGGGTTTGCTTGAAAAATGAAGAAATGAGAGAGAGGATGGGATGTAAAGAGAGAGGGATGGGTGAGTGAGTGATGGGTGATGGGTGAGTGATGTATACTTGACATGTAAGGGATGGGTAGCTTTGACTTTGGGGTTGCTTTTGGGGATGGGATATGTACTTGACATGTGAGGTGATTAATTGGATTGACTTGACATGTTGTAGAGATTCTCTTGGGATTGCAAATGCGCGGCGTTTCCCCGAATTGAATGCGGACCCACATCTCCTGGCCTAGGTATCGCCTCGGCGCGCGAGACGCGACATCAGAATTGCGGCGACGGTGCAGTCACAATTGTACAAGTGTCGGATTGAGCCGACTTAGATCTACGAGATATGACTTACGATCGTGCGCAAATGTCGATCATAGGTCGCGGATTGTCGGAATTCGACGAGAAGGATCGCGGGAGTCGACGAAAAAGTACGAGCTAGGATACGAGTCTTACAATGGAGGTTGTCGGCGACGGATTTGGCGATCAAAAATTCTGTGAGCCCGATTTTTGAGTTTGGGGCATGACACAATGAGCCCTCCGATTTTCTATTGAGGTCTGCCAAAAGATCGAGTCTGACCTCATTTCCCGCTTGGTTCAGGTATGGTGAGAAATAGAGCCTTTGGTCGCATTAGTTATTAGCTGACCTGGCTAAGTCCACGGGATGCCGACCTGACCTTATCCTATTGGTCGATATATTTTCCCCATAACAATTTCTATAATCCAAGATTTTTAAAAATCCATGTTGAAAAATAGAATGGAAAATCCAAGATTCGAAATATATAATTACAAATTCAATACTCTTAAACAAGCCTTGAAAAATATTGAAACCCTTAAGAAATGAAAATGGAAAACTCAAGAAATGGAGAATTACTTATCCAACTGTAATTCAGTTGATTGGTTAATTGTATTATTATCCATCAACATGTAAAACGGTCGGGAATCAAACAACAAGACTTCTTTAGTAACATTGGAAATCTACATTTAGTAGGTTTTTTCTTCTTCTTTTATTAAATGGAGTTTAGTCAATTTTTTTTTTTTTTTTTGAGAAAAAGTTTAGAAAAGAAAATTGATTTCCTTCTCTTTTTAGAATTCTTAAATTAAAGAAATTGACCATGCATATTCTTTTCCTCAATGTTTCACCTTCCAAACATGACAAACCGTAATTTCATCTTTTAGCAATCACTTGCAATGGATAGGCTCTAAATTACGAGTAGTACTTCCCAAGTTGAAATGGAAATGAATGTAGTTGCAACTTTGATTGTTACTTATTTGTCATTAGTATTGGGAAACATCACTAAATACTTTGTAATCTACTCTTTATTGAACTAAGTGTTTGCAATTTAATTCACGCGAGCATCCAAAGACCAAACAAGACTTAATAAATGTTTTTTGGTTGGGCATGTATGCATGAAAAGCCTAAATCTTTTGGATCCCTATGCAGATGTTGTATATGTGAAATCAACCCATCCATTCATCTGGTGGTAACCTAAATATGAAATATCAAGTCAATAAAAAACTTAGATGGGACATGCAAAGGAAACAATGTGAAATTGTGCTTAAAACCTCTTAGGTCACATTTTTTGGCCCACCTGAGTTACGTATCAACCTGATTTTTGTTTATTCCTTTCATCCTAACTAATCACACCTGATAAAATAGTTTCGATAAAATTTACACACCATAGTGGCCCCACGCACAAACCTATGATTGACATCACATCTTCACTGCTCCTTGTGGAGTAGCTCAACTAAGTTGCGGAGAAAAACACTACATTAAGCAAAACTCACGTTCCGCGGACCATGGAATTATAATTAATGGATCATATTCACAACTGATGTAGGTCACTTGTACATGTATATAACTTGAATGTCACGTATAAAAGTTACATGTGGATGGATAACATGAATAAAACACATGTCAATGTGGGGCCTATATATGTAGTGAATTTTTAAAAATCCTACATGAGACCAAATGCAATTCCATGTTGTATAATCTCAATCCTTCCAGTCATCCAATGCCAAATGAAATTTTACGGAACCAAATACAATTCTATTCCACATAAGTTGGGGTGTACACGAACCTAGTTAGCTCGGTTAGCTCACTCGACTCGACTTGAAAATGCTTGATTCGACTCGGTTTGAAGCTGAGTTTGAGCTGAGTCGAGCTGATTTTTTGAGCTTGAAAAAATTTTGAACCGAGTTCGAGCTTGCCTGAGCTTGATTCAAATCAGATCGAACCAGTTCGGTGACTTGGTTACTTTGATATTGTTGTTGCTCACCAAGTGTTTGATGAAATGACTCAATGAAGTGTTGGCTAGTGGTAAGGAAGGTATGTATACGAAACAAATATCATTTTTTCTTGATTTTGATGTTGCCTACAAGGTGTTTGATAAAATACCTGTAAATAGTTGCTGCTGTTTTACATGCAATGAGAAATTGAAAATGCAATCCATATGTTTGTGAAAATATCGCAAAGGCTCAATCTTGGCTTGAACTGGCCCAAGTTGCTGATCGAGCCGAGCCGAGTTCGAGCTAGGGTGAACTAGTGGCCGAGCCAAGTTGAGCTGCGCCAAGCTCGACTCAGTTTGACTCGTGTACACCCCTACACATATGCCCACATACCAAACAAACCCTACCAAACAGCGGATGGCAGGCTCACCAAGAGAGATTGTACAAAGAAAATACAGGGAGATTGTACAATAGAGCTGAAAGAACGGGCACATCGTGAATCCATCTCTCTACGTTACACATGGAAGGCCCATCCATCCATCTGAACTGTCCAACTAGTGGGTCCATTGTAAATGGACACTCTTTCACAAAAATCATACTTACGAGAAGACCATACATTCTTCTTAACTTTGTGCGTATCTTTCAAAAACCAAACCCATCAGACAATCCTATCCATCTGATTGGTGGCCCTCAAAGAGAGGAGAAAACAGAAATAGTCAATAGTCAAATATTCAGCAGCTTAAATTGACGAATAGTGATAGAAAGTACCATTTAATAAGTCTGAATTTTTAAACATAAGCCACTTATGATAAGTCCCAGTAAATGGGTGGACCCGATCAATAGATCACCCTGCCATGTGTACTAGGGAGAGATGGAACTACCATATTTAGGTACTCCCGGTCTACCATTTCCAATAAATTACAGAACAGAAGGTCAAGCAAGGAAGCAAGGGATGGAGGAACATGGAAGAAACTAACATTTGCATGATAATAAAAAAATAAACGGTCGCTTTTACTTCTCCAAGTTGTAAGGAATAAGTATAAAGCGAAGGTGGTGCGCCCACCCAACTCATGGAAGAAAGAAAAAGGGTAAAATACAGATGGACCTTAGACTTTGGCAGGAAGCTCAGATGTATCACATTAAAGTTCGCGTTTGGTAGTCCTCTGTTGTACCAGACTAGCTGTCCACTCGCATGGATAGGAAAAAAGTAGGACCCACTTGTCCCACTTGGCGATACCTGCAACTCAAGTGTGGGCCCAATGTTTTATGTGTGGGTGTCAGCGTTTCAACCAGGTGCAGTAGTAGTAAGCACCGATAGAGAGATCCAAGCCATTCATCAGGTGGACCATGAGGTTTAAAGAAAATATGAATACTATCTATATAGTCAATGCACACGTGGCCCAGTGGATGAGTGGACCTTCTTTGTTCTGGGGCAGGGCATGGGCATGATGTCTCCAACTGATGAGTACAACGGATCTTGCACGGACGCGCATGCAACGTGACACTTGCAACGTGGACCTTCTTCCTTTTAAGTTGTAAAGGGATTATAGGTAATCTAATTATAAGAGCTATTTGAATTTATGTGTTATTAGAATAATATGTGTTGAAACGGTAGATAAAGTTTAAAAAATAAAAAATAAAATAGTAATAAAAATATAATAAAGAAAAGATGACTTATATATTATTGAATTGACACGTGATTGAGTGACTCATCTTAATACTAAATCTGCCTTTCTTAGACCACGTCCTAAGAACAACAAGAATTTTGTACTCAAACTAGAATTCAAATTTTTTTATTTTTAATTTTATTTTTTATTTACATGCCCTCACATACTCGTGCCTTAGTGGGATTTCACTACCTATGGATACTCGAACCCATGACTGGGTGTTGAAACTCCTGAGAGTTTATCACTGGACTAGAATTTAAAACTTAAACCCATGTGAGTTGACTTGACAATTAACTAAGTTGTAAAACTCTGAATTAGAGACTTATTTTAAAAAGAAGAGAGAGAGAGAGAGAGAGTTTGTTTTGAGTGAATAAATTCAAAAAACAGGTATTTGCCTATAAAGGCTTCACAGGTTATAAGCTGTGTTTTAAATTACATGTAAAATTTTTACAGCTAAAAAGGCATTAAGCATATTAAAACATAATAGTTGATATACACTCATGATATATGAGGCCCATCGTAATATGTAAGGTACATCTAATCTATCCATCGGGTGGTTCTCTTAATGCTCTCATATAATCCTAAATAAATAGCTCATTGATAATCAAATGGACAACACGAGTGGAGGATAGGATGTCCAACATTGAAAACATCTAGATTACAACTTCAAATCTAGAGAGGGAGTGTATTAGGTGCAGTCTCAAACTCATCCAAGATGGAGTGATCCTTACAGTGGGGCCACTCAAGTGATTTATGTATTTTATATCACATGGGTTATTCATTTTTCCGGATCATTTTGGGCCATTTGTTCAAATATGGAAAAGATCCAACTCATAGGTGGACCATACTATGGGAAACTGTGGTGATTGAATGCTTTACATTAAAAACTTATCAGGGCTCACCGTAATGTTTTATAATATTTATTTTCCATCCAACCTATTGATAAGGTGACATATAAACCTTGATTAAGGGAAAAAAATAATATCAACTTGATCAGAACTTATGTGACCCATTAATGGTCAATCACCACTATTTCCTATGGTATAGTCAGCCTAAGAATTAAATCTAGAGTACATGCTTTAAGGTGGCCCCATGTAAGGGCAGCACCTAATCCGCTCCCTTCTAAAGCGGGAGCCGGTTGCCTCTGACCCGGGCAGAGAGATATCTCTGTATCCGGGGCTGTGTGGGGTCCACAGATATGTCTGTGAAAAATCCACTCTGTCCATCTGTTTCAAAAGACAACTAAAGGACAGGATTCTAAAAATCAGGAAAATCCAATACTCATGTAGGCCATACCCGACGAAACACTGGCGATTGAACACTTGGCGGTGGTAGAAGTTTTGCATCAGGATGATACTTGTTCCCACAGTTTATCTGAGTGGTAATAATTCTATGAAGGGTTTGGATGGTATATAAACATCATGGTCAGCTTCAGGAAAGTTTCAACGGTTGACGTTGCTGTTCCCACTGTTTTGTTGCTGTGGCCCACCTGTGCCCGGGGTCACGGGCAATCCACTCCCTCTAGAGATGGGTGAACAGAGAAACCATATGATCCTCGAGCATGAGGCAAAGATATTCGAGGATCCCTCGATCAGGGAAGTTTGGGGGGAATCCCTCATCAATTTGAATTCTTAGATCAACGGTACAGTTAGCCATGCCTATGGACCCCATTTTGGAAGATCCTAGCCACAAATCTTGGGCCTTTATGAGTTGGATGTAGAAAGGTTAGGATTATGCTATCATCAAGAAATTTTTGGTGCGGTTCATTTACGCTTGGGCCCAGCATACCAACGGTCTGGATCACTGAACCGTGGGGCCCACTTTTACAACCTACAATTTCCAAGGATTCTGTATATTACGTCATGTTGGACGGTAAGGATACTGGTCGTATTGGAATATTTTGTCGTTTAGAAAATGGTATGTATCATGAGAACCTTGAAATTTCTCATGCCATCATGATGCTAGGAAATTCGTTTTTTATTTTTTATTTTTTTAACATCATGCTACAAAAAAAAAAATAATGCTATAAAAAAAAATAAAAATAAAAATAAAAATAAACCTTTCCATGTATGAGACTGATCAGATCGGCAAATCTCAGATAGTAGAATGGACATCTGCACCGTTCATTGTCTGGCCTTTCCTTAGATTAGCCGTAGCTTTAAAATAGATATGAACAGATGAATGTATCCATCCGATCCGCAGCCCAGAAATAATGGATGGCTAATGGAAAGAAATCTGTTTTTTTTTTTTTTTCTCTAACAGGTCTCAACGATTGGATTGCTAGGATCGTTTAATCAGTGTAACTTTTGGCTTATATTAACCACATGATTGGACCCAACAGATGAATGGTCTGGATTATGAGACAATATGCCAAATTGCAGGATACCAGTGTTTTATTATTAGGACGAGGTTTTGTCCTCATAAGCACGAAAACTTTCTATACTATGCAGCAGCATACGTGTATAATGATCTAAACCATTCATTCATCATCAATCATGAATGGATTAAAGGTTAAGAATCAAAATGATCAAACGACACGATGATGTGCTAAACTAACTAAAATCTAACCGTTGCTTTTGTACGTCAAGTTGGACAATGCTGGGATTGTGCGATTATTGTAATTTGGGTCTTAATCTACTGTAAGCATATGGCGAATGAACGGTTCAGATCACCAAACACGTAAGCAACATGCACAGTATAAGAAAGTGGAGACAAGGATCCCTGGATCTCATCCTAGTACTATATTTCCATTGAATAACGATAGAGATTGCCTTCGGTGTGGTTGACCTATACCATGATTTGGACGTTTAACAATTTATAATTGTACAAATTTCGCAAGTGTACAAGATTGTGGGCCCGGATCAAAGATTGGCAATAACACAAAGTAGATTATCTTAAGTGGGGTTTTAAATGGGTTAGATATGATAATATCCTTACCTAACCAGCTTAGAAGTTAGGTATCGAAAAAAACATGTTAAATATTTAGAATGAGCTGGAAAATTTCACATCCAGGTGTGATTTTATTATTATTATTATTATTATTATTATTATTTTTTGGGGTTAGACACGTGTGAACAGGTAAATGGATATTCATTATCAGCCTTACATACAACCTTCGCACTTGAGCATACGCTAATGAAATTTGGTCATTTGGTTACTAATAGTTGGATGGTTAGGATCATATGTCAATGTGATTGGAGGTCTGTAACGAAAATGCGCCCAATAATTATGGCTTGGATGGACATGATTGTTTTGGTTTGCCACCTAGGTTGATCCCTCTAAGGACTAATCAGGTCTTATATAAGTGTGACGTGGGATTTGAACGCCTGTTGTAGGATGATTTAGACCATTGACTGTATCCATCTAGAGGTGGCCATCAAGTCCGGCTGGACTGAGTTGGGGTTGATTTGCCTCAATCCGGTTTTGAAATAAGCCTAACTCGAACTCAACCTGACTTGGTACCAAGTCCAACATACTTGATCTGATCTGAGTCTGGGTCTGGCGTGGACTAATTTGAACTAAGTTTGACCTGGTCACAAGTACCGAGTTGGGTCGAGTTGGCACCAAGTCAAGTTGGGTAAGGTACAACAGGTATCCACGGGTTGAAATCACATTTCAAAACCTATATCCATTTGTCAAATTGCAGCCTCTCCATCAACTACACGACATCTCATATCTAAGTTTATATATATATAGACACAAGTTGAGTTAGTACCGAGTTGGGTTTTGCATTGAGTCGAGTTGAGTTATTAGGTGACTTGAACTAGACTTAGTTTGAGTTCGGATTGGACGAAGTAAACTTGATTCGGTTCGACTCACCTACTTGATTTAGATCAAGTCAAATCTAAATCAGTCAGCTGAGTCAAGTTTGTCGAGTTAAGTCATCTCGTGCCTAGCTCTATATCCATCCCCTCTATTACTATTAATATTTAATATTTCATTTAAAAGTATGTCGGGCAAATTACAAATCATAGAAGTCAGGTCAGTGAATAAAGATGTAGTAATTCCTCATCCAACCTGATTTGTAATTGTGTGATCGAATGAAATTTTGAAATTAATTATATATAAATTTAATCTTTTTGAGTTGGATGCACAGGGTGATCTGGTAAATGGATATCTATAACTAGATCTAATCCCAAGGGCATTTGTGGATATTGGCAACATTGTATTGATATAGGATATCTAAGTAATGCAATCTTAAACGGTTACGTAGTCTATGTTATATTTTGTTTTAAAATAATATTAAAATTTAAATTTTTTAAATTTTTGGTAATTTCCCTCCATTTTTTAGAAGTTGTGATACTTTTGAGTTGTAGGTTTTGTCTCATATTGGATTGGACAAAGTAAACTATCTTGTATATAAGGTAGTCTTTTTGCCTAGGGCTTGAGTCCCTTTCAGGGGGCATGTGAATTTGGTCCTATGGGGGGCTATGCCAATAGCTCTAATCTATGCCATTGACCACACACGCGCGCGCGTGCACCGAGCCGAGCCGTGCCGAGCCGAGTCCGAGTCCGAGTCCGTGTGCGTATGCGTATGCGCGTGCGCGAGCACGACGCGACGGGATGGGACGGGACGGGCTATGTATTCGCGTGGGTGTGTGTATGGGTACTCGCAGGACTGTATGTGTGAGAGTGTACTTGCACTTGTGCTTTTTCGTTTTAAACCAGAGAGATGCATCCCTTCCCGTTAGTCGCCCCTGTTGGGTTTAAACCCAATGGACCTAACCTTTTGTAAAGGGTGCTTATGCACCACTTCGGAATTTATATAAAGACTATCGATTCCATTTTTTAAAATACGAAAAATTCTTCTCTTATAAAATGCTCTCTAATATTCGGTTTTAAGCATTTTTCTATTGAGTTCACGCAGAGTCAACTCAGCACTTTCGGATTAAACTGCAAGTGGTTTGAGCCCGTGTACAGTGAGTGCATCGCTGGGATCGGGTCATAGTCGTTGTATCCCGGAGGTCGATTGCTCTGGAAACCTGTTGCACTTGGGACGCTGTCCAAGGGAAGCAAATTCGATTTCAAGCCGAGTGACTCAATCACGCCTCGACTCAATTCAATAAGTTCTTCTTTCTCAAAATTTTTTTTTCCTTTTTTGATTCTCGATTTTAATAATCTATTTAATTCAACCAAATATTCCGACAGTCTGAAGTAGCTCTTTTGTTAATTATTTGTTGAAATAAGAAATGGAGATGAATTATGGTACATATGAGGAAAGCTTACTATTGATGGTAGCATGTAAAGAATTTTTAATGCATAAGCAAATTAACACATGTAACGCCTATCTCTTTAAAATTTACGGTGACATGCATATGTGGGGCACTTGAGTTTGGATGGTCACATGAGTGGCATATATATTTGACACATGTGAAGCATGTGCATGCAACATTGTGCTCGTGCACTTTGTCAAATTAGGGATAATCCTCTTTATACCACCTTTTAAAAAGATATAATGGTCACGTTCATGTTCATAGCCTTACATGCATAAAGAGGTTGGCAAATCACAAACAAATTCTATGTAATAACTTGTGCTGCCACTATTTTTCTTGAATCCAAATGATCCATATGATTCATCTGTGTAAGTTTTGGGCAATGGTTTCTTTTCATATTATCGCATCTCATCTACATGATACCATCATAATCTAAATAGTGGAATAAACGAATCGTTTATGCATAATAATAAAAATTACACATTGCATTCTTGAATGCGTACTTGCGTGGAAAGGCATTCCTGATACCACAATATCACCAAGAGGGGATGCTCGGTGTTCCCCACCTTGTACCCTTGTGAAAATCTCTCAATGGGATTAGAATTTCCTGACTATGTTAGATGATCAAGAAATGCATTTATAGAAAAAAGAAGAGCAGAGATGCTTTCCTACTACATCTTTTCACCATGGAGTCTCCCAACCGTAGATTTGGATATCTATCTTAATAACCGTGTAAAAGGACCAAAATTTAACCGTCCCATCCTTAACTTATCTACATCGATTACCATGGTAGTGTGACTCATTAAAGCGTTCAAGCTAAATAATCTATCAGTCAGATAAAAAACTGACGACCATCTTTGGCCCACTTAATAAGAGTCTGACAACCATATATGCTGGCATGGTAGGCAGGCAGGCAGAAGATTCAACCCATCCATTAGATTAATCTCATGATCTGATCAAAATGGCTTGGGTAAAAAATTAGGTTAGTCAACTGATAGGATAGGCTTATGAAGAAATTATACTCTTGGCTAAGTCTAACTGATAGTTACAGCCCATATGATGATTGGACCAGCCTAATTTGTGGGCCATGTCATCCATGCAGTTAGGCACAGGAATTTGGGCTTTCTTATCCAAGCATCTGTACAAAAAAGGCAAAATAATGCATATGGTACACGCCATCAGACCCAAGTAGCTACAAATAACGAAAAAATAAACGTGACAGAAGGGTGAGAATATCGTGACATGGCCCACATGGTTGTTCCTTTGTAATGGCCCAGGAATTTGGACTTTCATATCAAAGCATCTGTTTTCTTATTTTCCAGAGAATCTCTGAAAAAAGAACAAAAGGACCAAAGGTCACGAAGGAATGTGTGTGCACCGAAATAACCATGGTCGCACGTTTTGTGACACGAGGAATTCCTTTCAAAGGGCCCACCTTTGCAGATGCTATCATCTGTCATTGGCCTCGACCACACGATTCTAACTATCTACACTGATACATACGGAAAGAATTGAGAAATATTAGCTGTTCATCTGATAGGCGGCTGTCGATAGAGATGCTGCAACTTAAAATTTGCTCCAATGGTAGGTGATGATTTTGACCGTAAAGTTGGTGGCTGGGAAAAGAGACACCAGCAATGGCTCAAAGACTCACCGGGTCAACTCGAAATTACTGAGTTGACTCGATGAATTTTCATGTATTGGTGAGTTGAGTCATGAACTCGTTTGAGTCTATTTAAAAATAAATAAAATTAAAATAAAATTAAAACTTATATATTTTACCCTATGTTAGTTTTGCACCATTAAAAAAAATGGGGGTGACTCAGCTTCCCGCATGTGGCATTGGGGTATGGTCATCAAGGCCATCTGCATTGTAGGTTCCATCGTGAATGAAGCTTATCTTTAAAATCAGACTGATCAAGCAATCCTAACCATCCTATTAATGCTAACAAATGAATGTTTAAAATTAAAAATGATAAAGGGTCCAATTAGAAGGAAAAATCAGATGGTTACTCTTATCTTCTTAGTGTAATTTTTTGGTTGTCCATCACAATTGTTTCAGAGATTTGGATGGTGTGGATTGGAGTAAAGCAATGCTAGGTATATGTTTGAAGAGTTTCTACTATTCTATAAGTGACTAAAAACTAACAAAAGGGTGTAGAGTAATTTTACTGCACTCTTTTTTTTAATGGAAAAATTCAGATCCTTTGCTTGCTCTGATATTTTATTCTCTCCTCATCTGACATTACTGCTTTAAATGCATTTTGTGATTATGTGACCCATTCACAATGCAACAAACACCAAACTCCTGTTTGTCGACATTTTAGAAAAATTATTAGAAGCTTAATTTCCTATATTTTCAATACTTAGTTTGTTTATGTAGGGCCATTATTGGTTTATCCAACTCATTTTAGCCATTGATATGATGGCCTACGATCATGGGTGGACCATTGCCAGAATATACTCTCAATTGGTCAACTCTAACTTTCCCCCTGTTGGCATGCAAATACATAATTAGAACACGTGCAAAAATGTTGGAAAGACTAAAGACTGGACGGCTAAAATCCTTCAATTCAGAGATTTTGGTCCAATGGCCCATCAATGATGGGACCATCATATCAATGGCTTTGATATATCAACCACTGATGGCTGTAAGAAGAAATAATAAATGAATTTGGTGCAACTAGCTACTTTGTGGGGTGCATGTTAAAGAAAATTAGTTACCCCCAACTCAGCTGAGTTGCGGGTGACTCACTGAGTCAAGCTGAGTCACCCCATTTTTAATGCTGACTCGTGATGCCAAACTGTATCAGACTCGATGAGTCGCGTCGGATAAGACTAGTCGTCAATCGTTGTGCCTCAATGCTAAGTACGTACAGATGAGTCCCTGAAGTTTTCTTACAGGAAGATCCTAGCCGTTAGACTCTCGACCTGAAAATTTACCTTTGAGACGTACAAAAATGGTCCTAAAGCCAAAAGCCAAAGGGTTTCCCAGTTTAGAAGATCATGGTTTTCGATCATGGATCATGGGCTCACTTGCTTGAGGTAGTAAGACAAGTTGATCATCTGAGGTGCTCAATTCATACTCGTCTTTGATTCTGTGAATCTAGACCACTAATATAATGGGCCCCATGGTAGATGGGAGATGCCCCAAAAACCTTCATCGTTTGAAGGACCACCGCCCTTCGTAGACCGTTCGATAATGTTCAGTGGTCTATATTAATTGAAAATAAGAAAAGAGAGTGGATGGCATAGGATCTTCTAGCATGCGGGATTCTTTGCAACCATTCTCCATAATGGGGCCCACTTTATCGATGGTTTGGATCACGTAACGAACAGCCTACTTGTACGGAGCATGGACATGGGCACTGTGAGGAGATGCCATTGTTGTCAGCAGATCTCATCGCCATCAAATCAAGATTGGACAGCGATAAGATTAGGCCCACTTTCTTTGACTCTCCCAGAGCAATGGAATAGTGGGCCCCACGTAATCGTTAACGAGGATTATGTACAACGATCCGTGTTTGTAAACACGCACCACTTTGGATTAATTACATGCACAAAGATAGCTTTTAAAAATAAAAATAAAAAAAAATTCCCGGGACATCCATTCACACGTGTACATATTCAATGTGTGTGAAAGATTCAAGGTTTCATTAGGTGGGCCACACTTTTTAGATCTTCTACCGAAAATCAGGCCATCCTACTTCTCAGGTGGGCCATAGTGTACAAAACAAATGAATGGTTAGAAACCTGGTATAACCATCCGTTTGTAACCTTATAATATGCAACCGTACAGGTCGTTACATGCATTGTGATCCAAGCCATCCATCCAGGTAGACCCCTCTCATGGATGGATGTTACATCAACATCAAATGACCCCAACTTTACAATCAATGGCTACAAACGCACAAGATAAGGATGGTTGCCCTTTCAATTTTTATCATCTATCCACATGTCACCATCGAACACTACCATCTATATATTCTAAATTTCTGGCCACATCGTTGTGGGCCTACTAATTTTCAAGATCACGATACACACTGCCACGTGTATGACAACAACTGGTAGTTCTTTTAAGGTTGTAGATAAATATGCATGCTGAGCTTGCGTGACGTGCTTGAAAAATGTTCCTTGGGGCGTTTGAGGGCCAATGCATTTGGCATAAAGCAATTCCTCTGAAATAGAAAGTGGAGCTGTCCTGAAAAGGACACGGCCCACTATCACTTAGCTTTTGATACGAGGAAAATGGAATACATATCAAATCTCTTTTCCTTTGGCAATCTTTATCTTTTCATGTGTGTTAGAGTAAAGCAACTGGCTTTGGCAATGCAAGTTTCTATATTTTGTGGTCTGCAAAAATGGGGAGAGAATAAGATAAATTAGGTTTTGTAAGAAACTTGTGGGTGGGCCTCAGATATAGTGTCCTGGTAGGTCTAAGATCCAGTCCACCCATCAGAATGGTACCACTGTATTAATGTCCTAGCCCAAGGATGAGGTTGATCGACGGCGCTGAAAAACCTCAGTAAAGTTTTCTAATCCATTCACCTGTTTCTGAAATTGGGGTCTACATGTTGAGTGGAGCAGATTTTTTTTGGGAACTTGCAGATTGACAGGACCAACTTGATGGATGGATTGGATCTCCCACCGACACGCCATGCTGGCACGTGTGGCATGTACATGAGCTTTATTACACACTAGTGTGTGCTTAGCAAGCCTCTAGTGTCCAAATCATTTATTTTCAAATGTGGGTGTTTATGGAAGAGGAGTTCAAGTGCAAATCAGGTTTGATTAGTCATTGACAACAACCAAGAACTACTGATAGCTCAGATGGTCAAATGGATGGTTTGATGTCACAACAAAGACTGCATTATTTTTTGAAAGAAGAGTTGCTTTTAATCTATCTCAAGTTTGGAGTCGTGTTTCATGATCATGTCTTCATTTAAAGGAAAGAAAGCAATTCGAGTCTCCCCATCACCGACTTCCTCTTTAGTTGTGAGCACGAAACCTAGAAAAGAAGCAAGAAAACGCCCCTGGCGAGAATCTTCAACCAAAGGCACTTCGTTAAAAGCAGCCTACCTTCCAACCTTCTCGACGGTGTACTGGAAATTAATGCACCTAGGCTTGGGATTTGAACTGGTTAAGTTAGGCCTATTAAAAAAAAATGAATTTGGTTTTATTAGAATCAGGTGAAATCTGTCAAGGAAAGGCGTATAAATGTCTCAATAGGATCCAAATGTCAATCTTGAAAATGAGCAACCTACTATCTACTTAGTACAATTGAACAATTTCATTCATTCTTGTTTGTTATTCTTAATTATAGTGTAATTAGTTATAAATGAGCAATTATTATTTACCCTTATAATTGCAGCCCAGCTGCATCTACATGGCCTGATATATCAGTTTATAAGCCTCTATGCCAAAATTGAGGAAAGAAAACACCGTTCTTGTAAAATCTTTGGGACCAACCATTACTAACTATTATGTACGTGTCTGATCCACGTTGACTATCCATTTTAATTGCTCTTTTTTAGCATAACTACATGAAACAAGGGGAATCGAATGTCTATCGTTGAAAACTTCTCAGGGGTCATAGAAGTTTTGTATCAAGCTGATATTTGTGTATTCCCTTTATCTATGTTTGCATGACCTTATGAATGGGTTGGATGACACATGCACATATCTATGGACCTTAGGAAGGTTTCAGTTTTGAACAGTGGATGTTATTATCCTCCTATTTCCTGTGGTGTGGTCTACTTAAGCTTACAATCTACCTCATTTTTGGGCTCATGTCCAAAACGGAGATGGTAAAATGGATTGATAGTGTAGATCAAACATATACAACATGGTAGAACCCACAGATTTTATGAGTTCACAATCTGTCTATTTTCAAGCATGCAATCATGGTTATCTAGGCATAACTAACAACGGCCTATTCTCTCTTTTCAAAACATGGGCGAAAAGTAATGATGGGTCATTAGTGTAATTTAATTGAGAAAAACAAACAACCCCTCAATGTGATAGCTAAAAAAAGCTATGAAAAACAAAAAAATAAATAAATAAATAAACAAAACCCTTAAAACTAAGGGGAAAAGAAAATGAATCACTGTCTTAAGATTTTTAGGTTTGCATTTAGTTATGGAGGTTCACAAACTTCTAAACTAATTCAAATTCTGCCTAATCTCTTTCATGGTTGAAAATTTCAAAAATTCAACTTGATGTCTAGCCAAGTTGGATCACCTTGAAGATCATACCAGTCTTTACTTCGACTTGATATTTAGTAATTAAATTTTTATAAATATTTAGGCTCGCTCTATATGTTTAGAATATATATGTAGTTTAAAAAGAGCAAGGATATAGTGCTTAGTGTGATGACTAGAGATGTTAGTCCCCCAATAAAAGTGTTAGGTTGAAAACTAACTTTTTATTTTTTGTGATAGGTACTATTCACAAGCTAGCGACACTTTCGAGTTTGAGTTGAATCATTCATCGAGTCGACTCACTGAGTTTTAGAATTATAATTTCTAATAATAATCTCCAATCAATTTTTAAGTCCAAGTTTATCTAACAGCTACGAAAACAGAAGGCCAATGAGCTTAACAAATTCAATGGTCATGTAGTAATCTACATGTGGGACCCATGCTTCAATTGCGATTTCATCAGTTGATATGATGTGCCTCGTTGTGGACATACCACGTCCCAAAAATCTACTTGAGAGGAAAGATAAATAGGACATTCCATTAATATATGAGATTTTTGTGGCAGTAACATCCGGGATGGGGCCCATGAAATCAGCGGTATGCATTATTAGGCCATGGAACCCACCATTGACAATCGACAACTTAGGGCATGCATTACTTTGGATGGATTTCCATTTTTCAATGAAACCATCAGAAGATGAGCTCACAAGAATCTAATGAGAGAGAATCCAAACCGACATTTTTTAATTTTCTAATAGGCTACTTATTTCATACGCTGGCAAAACGTGACAATTGATATGAAGGCACTTAGAAATTGTCCACATTGCGTCCATTAAATTAAAATAAATTACCTAAATTGTGGGACCCACTGCAGATTGGTTATTATCCAAATATACGCCCGATCCACCAATTCTGACCTCTAATTATAAGGCATTTGTTTTTTTTTTCAAAAATCATCCTATGGTTGTTTTTCATTTTGACTGTACATTAAATGTTCGCCAATCAGCAATTTAGAAAATCAAATCATCCAGCATTCTATGTTTAAGAGCAATCTATTTGGGGACCATTTGAAATTTTAATTAAAGGTTTGCTAGGTATGCAATTTCTTCCTGGCGGTGTATCAACTATCTCTCTCTCACACACACAGTGTGTGTGTGTGTATATATATTGTAAAGGTTTGCTAAGCCCATGTGCATGTACAGGTCACTTGCCATACAGGCCACCACCCAAGCCACCCATCACCTGAACACTCCGATGTCCAAAGAAACTAACTTTTTATTGTTTGTCAAGTTTGTTTAATTTTTTGATTTTTTTTTTTTATTTAAAAAATATCATTTCTCGTTTTCTTATTTTCTATTTTTATCGAGAAAAAAAATAAATAAATCCTACTTCCACCTCTAGGAAAGTCATTTCACCCTAGAAAAATGAAATTTTCAACTGTTAAAAACAACTATACGACCGTCAATATTTTTCAATTGCTTCACCTATGCCACATGTGCCGATGTGTAAAATGAGCCAAGCATGTGCAAAGAATCTTACATTTACGTATGTGCCATGTATAGGATGCAGGGAAGGACGTGGTGTTGACGTACTCCAAATTCAAAGAGCTTCTTTGGACTCATATGGACTCATAGAGATGCCTCGAATATATGGGGGAGAGATAAAAATAAAAATAAATTCTAATAAAAATCAAAATAAATTGATCCATACTCAAAAACAAGTTTACAATCCTTTAAATAATGTTATGAACCCTGCGAAGAAGTTTCAGAATCAAACTACAACTAAAACTCTCTAAAATCGTGACATACTATAAATACTAAACTTACTATTTATATACAGTCATGATTTCCACTGGACCTTATGGTTTTTGGGCAAAAATAGTGTCCTATTTGGCTTAATCATGTTTTTCTCCTAATTTTTCTAATCACTTTTCATGTTGGACACAACTCCTAAAGCTCAATGAATGAAGAGTTACAATCAAATTAAAACTTATTAAAAATAATAAAAACAAAAATAAACTGAAATTTCAACCATCAATCCGATGGAATCTTGCAAATTTGGAGTGGACAACTTGGCATAGTAGGTTGGTTGGCTAAAGTAGCTTCTCATATATGGCATGTCAAATAACTCATTTAAGTTTGCGAGATATGCCCGTTTTAAAGTTCTAACAGTCTGAATCACTTTTGTCTTCGATTGGGTCTTTTCTAGTCCATCTTAGCCATGAAATTGTCGGCGATCCATTTTCTAGTCCATCTTGGCCATGAAATTGTCGGCGATCCACTCTACATCAGTATGCCACCATTCATCTTCTCGTGGCACCATCCCTTCCCTTGCATTCTCACATTCTCATATGCAACTATACCACATGTACCCAAATACCATTCAAACTTCTCTTGTGCCATACATGTGTAAAGTACCCCACACGCACCAACATCCCAAATGTTCATCTTCAAGTGCCACACATAATTCCCTTCAATCCAGACCATCAAAATCAGGGGCACCATAGTGGATGGAGCATAGCCTGAAATCACGATGATCAAGAAGGCCCTTAACGTCCACTTGGCAGCTCTTTACGCTTAAAAGAAAAATCGTCAAATGGTAACGGTTGAAATCAGATGGCCATGGTTGTCCACTTAATCTTGCCATTTGCCTACCCGAATTTCATGAAAAAGCCTTTGGCAGGAAGTTTTAGCACTGAGAAGCTATGTAGGGCCACCACAATGTTGCGAGAAATCCACCCCATCCATCCGTTTTTTCATATGATTTTTAGGACATTGGACCAACAATCAGGTGGATCCAATACACAGGGAGGCCATACTATAAGAATATCGGTTGAAACCTTCCCGAGATCCATCTTATTGTTTATATTCCATCCAAACTACTTATAAAGTCATTCCCACTGAGATGAGGTGAGAACCAAAAACATTTAGCCAGATACAAAACTTTTGTTGCCATACGAATGTTCCAATGATAGTCATTAAATCCCTACTGTTTCCTCTCATGTGGTCCACTTAAGTTTTCCATCCACCTTATTTTTGGTCGCATGTCCTAAAATGAGCTAGAAAAATGGATAGATAGGTGGATTTCTCACAAACATGATGGTGGACCCCACCTAGCATCCCAGGCAGGATCGGCCAAAGGCTTTGGCAGGAAATCCGCATCCCGTCAAGGCTATCATAGTCGCGCTGAGTCAGCCAAGGCCCAGCACTGGATTTGATCAACTCAATCTGGGCCTCAATTGGGGCCGCAGATGGGTTAAGCAGACCATGGCCGAACTAACCAGCCTTAAAATCGGGCTGGGCTGAGGTTATTAGCTTGTCTTGGGCTTAGATAGAAAGTGTGACCCATTTGAGTGAATGGGCAGGTCTCAGGCTGGGCTTTGGTATTAGAAGGAAGACGTACAGTAACTATGTGGTTGATTTAGTGGTAGAGATGCGTTTAGTCAATAGGCCACCAAATCAAAGTAACATTGGGCTGTGTGTAGGGATTCAAGCATTGGCCCTACATGTCTAGGTTGGGCCTCCCGGCAATTGCCACCCTATTCAAATGGACCCACTGAATGGGCTTGAGCAGATTTTCAAGGCCTGCTTGGATACCACCAAATAAGTAAACTTTTTTCTACTTACAGCAGTAGATAAGTAACATATTTGATATGAGTAGGTTTGGTTTATGATAAATTATAAGTAGCTATATATATATATATATATATATATGAAAAGGTACTATGCGCTCGACCTCACGATAAGCTTCCGTGAGGTCGAGCTGTGTGGGCCCCACCGTGATGCGTGTCGACCATCAACACCGTGCATTTGATGGGTCCCCTCTAAATTATGGGATATCCCAAAAATAAGCCATATACGGAACTCAGGTGGGCCATACCATCTAAAATCATGTGAAGACATGCCAAAAACATATAAAAGCACTTGGTAGGGCCCACCTGAGTTTTGAATGCTGCTGAAACTTGGTCTGAACCCTCATCCAAGTGGGACACACATAATGGATGGGCTAGATTTGCAAACCACATCTCTGTGGGCCCAAAAAATGATTATGAATGTTTTAACGGTGCACGGTCCCTTCCCACTTCTGTACGTGGTGTGGCCCACACAAGTCATGGATTGACTTGATTTTTGAGACCTAGGCCCACGATAGAATGGTGCATCTGACTGATGGGGTAGATGTTCGAAACGCATCATGGTGGGGCCCACACAACTCGACCTCATGGGACGGTCTTGTGAGGTCGAGCGCATAGTACCTTTTCCCTACACACACACACACACACACACACACACTCAGGGCAGTTTGTATACCATTAAATAAGTTACCTTTTAACTTATGTTAAGTAATTAAGTTTTTTTTTTTTTACTTAAATTAGTTCGGGAAGCATCAATGTAAAAATAACTTAATTATGAGCCAAAAGTTATTTATCTTAATAAATAATTTTTTATTAGCTTTTTAACTTATGACTTTTCTACTTCTCTCTCACTGTACAAGCCCATTAGATTATAAGTTGCTGAAGCTAAGTTACTTATCCCACAAGTAACTTATCTCAGTTATGCATACCATGCCAAAGGAGGCTCTATTTCACTGTCCATATCAAAGGAGGCCTCATGTGGTGGATTGACCAAATTGAAGGTGAAGCTCATATGGTGGACAAAGGTCCACATAAAAAATGGGCCGCTCATGATGATGGATGATTCCATATTAATGTGGGCCCATATATGGATAGTCCACATCAAAGGTGGGCTCCACATGATGGGTAATTAATAATGGTGGGCCCCCCATGATGGACAGTCCACATCAAGGTGAGCCCTACATGATGGATGGTCCACATCAAAGGTCAGCCGTAATGATGAGTGGCCCATATATATCCAAGGCGGGCCCTACATGATGGATGAGCCACATTAGAGGTTGGGCTCACATGATGGACGATCCATATTAAAGCTAAGCTCCACATGATGGGTGCTGGATTTGAAGGTGGGCCCACATTATGGACAATAACAATAATGGTGGGTCCCACTTGATGGATGACCAACATCAAAGGTGGCCTTACATAATGAATGGTGCATATTAAAGTTTGGGACATAATAATGAATGACCCACATCCAAGGTGGGCCCCATATGACGGATGAATTACATCAAACATGGGGCCCATATAATGAATGGTCTACATCAAAGGTTGGCCCCATATGATGGATGATGGATGTGAGGGTGATCAAACAAACTTGAGGGATAATTTCTTTCGATGTTATAAACCAAACAAGCTTTTCTACTTTTTGATTGATAAGTATGTTATCTACCAAATATACTTATAGACTAAATAAGTAAAAACCAAAATAAGCTACTTATGGCATAAGTAGCTTATTCAAAGTAACTTACAATCCAACCCCCTCAAAGTTAATCAATTTTGTTTGATAAGTACAAATTAAGATAACATATAAATAACTATCTCAAGTAACTTATGAACCAAACGCTCTCTTAGAGTTTCAGTATTTTTTTAGAGATAAGGTGGGTTCAAGTCCACTATTTTGGACCTGGTTAAAAATTAGGTCTACTTGAGTTGTGGTTAGGTCCACCATTTTGAAATAGTTTAAATATAAGCAGGTCAAGGCCAATTAACTTTATTAGAATACTTTTAATAAATCCTATTTATACACCATAAGACTACCAACCGTACGGAATAGGGCACATGAGACATATATAACTTTTCTTCATCTATAATAAAACATTATTCTTAAGAAAGTTATAAGTAAGCAACATGGGGTGTGCTAATTGGTTTAGCCTTATTAAGTCCGAACTTGACTAAAATATTCTCAAGATACTTCTCTTAAGACAACTATATCCTGCTCATTTTCCTATCTCGGTGTACATCAATGCCGAGAATCTTTTTTGCAACTCTCATATCTTTCATCTCAAATGTCCTAGATAATTAAGTCTTCAATATGTTAATTTTATATATGTTATAGCTGGCGATAAGCATATCATCAATATAAAATAGAAGAATAATGAATTCCGTAACACTCAATGATATGAAGTAGACACAATGATCGAATTCACTTATGATATACTACTCGCTCAACATGAAAGAATCAATTTTTTTATACCACTACTTACACAACTGTTTCAAGTCGTATAATGACTTCTTCAACCTGTAAATCTTATTCTCTGCTCTCTATACCTCAAACCATTTAGGTTGCTTTATATAAATTTGTTATTCCAGTTCCCTATGTACAAAAGTTGTCTTTACATCCAATTATTTTAATTTCTGATTATATTGGACAATCAATGCCAATAGGAATATGATAGATACCTACTTCACAAATGGTGTGAATATTTCATTGAAGTTGACGCATTCTTTCTGAGCATAATCATTCACAACCATTCTCGCCTTGAACATATTCAATTTCTAATGGAAAATTCATTTACACCTAATCACTTTTCCCCTAACAGGAAGCTCTACCAACTCTCACATTTCATTCTTGTCCAAGGAATTGATCTCATCATGTGTCACTTCCGTTTACTTCTCAGCATCTGAATTGTCTAATGCTTCCTGGAAGGTAGACAGATTCCCCCCATTCATGATGTGGGCAAACGCAACATTTGAGTCATCCCTGCATCTCCTATTACTTCTCTTATGTTAGTGATGAAATCATAAATATAGAAATAAGAGAGGATCGCTGAAAGGGGAAAAAGGGAAAGGGAAAAAAATGGAAGAACTTGCCTTCAGCTCTCTTCCAAAAGCTTTCTACCTTTTGGCTCATTGCTAGAATGAAAAATGAGGTAAAATCAACAAATCTTCAATTTTCCTTTGCTTAGCCTCCTGTCTGTATAAAGCAACTGCCATTTTCTTCTTGCAGGCTTTGATTCCAAGGCAGGAATTTTCTACATCTTCAATTCGTATCTTCCTTTCCCGCCACTCTTCCTTCTTAGTATAAACGAGCCGAAAATAAAGATTTAATAAAAAACTAATAATGTCTGCGCTCGGGTTCGAACCGAGAACTTCTAGTGTGTGAGACTAGCATGATAACTAATTACACTACTCAGATTTCGTTGATATTATTATGGTATTTAGCTAATTAACTATATCAAGTCATAAGCACCCCCTATGGAAACGGACTGGCTACTCCCCGTGCCACCCACCTGGTGGCTGATGGTCAGTGCTCTGTGGGCCCCAACATTATGTACGTGTTTCATCCATTTTGTTCATCCATTTTTTAAGATCGTTTTACGGCTTGGTCCCAAAAATGAGAGGGATATAAATCTCAGGTGGATTACATCAATGTCATTCACTTCTCAACATCTGAATCGTCTAATGCTTCATTATAAAAATACATTCTATATGGACGATCCACCTATATGATCAACTAAAAAACCCATCTTACACATATTTAGGTATGAAAGTAACTGTACAATAACGTATATATCATATTAGAATCTTAATTATTTGATTATTTCATATATATCTTATCATTCAACGGTACATCATACCGGGATCTGCCAATTGGGCCACTCAAAAATCAAATAAAAATCACTGTGAAGATTCTCACATTTATGTCGACAAATTTAATAAAATACTTCTTATATTGAAATACGATTTAACAAGTTTTAGAGGTACATAAGCCATATATTTTGGTAGTAAACATATAATTTTAAAAGAGAAAACCATCTATGTATCCAGACGTATAACTGTAAATCCGACACCTCATATCTCGGAACCGGGTAGCCCATTCATAAAATCAACAATACATTTACCTCTATGCTCATTAAGGTACCACATAGTCCACTTAAATCTTATTTTTAATACATCCCAACCATCCATCCATGTACGGTATAATTCTCTAATAGAGTATGTATTAGTGTGTAGCATGCCCGTTTAAGTTTTAACATTTTAAAGAGTTAATAACATGTATTAAATATTATTAATTTTTAATAAAATATAAATATTTATTAATCAGTATTAAAGTTATTATCACGTGATTATTAGAAATGAAAAAGAAAAAGAAAAAAATCATGTGACTATTATCAAGGGTCACTAATCTAAACCTCCCATCATAATTAGGGCTGAACGTTGGGCGGGTTCAACCCGACCGACCCGACATTGGGTTGGGCTTGGGCCATACAAACACCAACCCGATAAAACTTGGGTTGGGCTTGGGTTGCCTGACCCAATCTAAACCCGATCAATATATAAATTCTTTATAAATTAATCATAATTAAGTGCGGATCATCTATGTTGAAGGCACGAGAAATTCCAATGCCGTCGGGTTTCATTGGTCCACGTCATTTCCAATTGCTCAAACTAATAAGATACACCAGATTTCTCTCCCAAATAAATTGCTTGATACACAATACGACTTTTAAAGGAGTATTTATCTTATATTTTAACTTGTTTGTTTAGAAAAAATGAACTTCTTTACGATAAATAACTATATATATAATTAATAAAATTATAGATATAGAAAATAAGACTATATTGAAAACATAATAGACTAATGTAATAATGAAAATATTAACACATATCTACCCGACTAGCCTGGCCAACCCGACCGAGTCCGCTTAGGTTGGGCTTGGGTTGAGAATTCCCAACCCGAATTGGGTTGGGTTGGGTTAGGATTGAGGTATAAGAACCTTGGGTTGGGCTAGGGTTGAGCACTAACCCGACCCAACCTGCCCGACTATTAGCCCTAATCATAATGACCAATATCCAACAATTTCTAATCATCTAAGTTTTATTACAAGATCAGCCGACACCCATTTGTTAACTTAAACCAATGGAATAAAACCGTTAAATTCATAAACAAATCAACACCGTTCAAAGAACTTCTCAATTAGTCATCCACCACCCAAATTCATTCATCAATTTAACCCATTAACCCACCCACCCGATCAACCATCCATTGTATATTAATCATTTTACATGTATGCCATGTGTACACTGTTCACACATGCACAACCATGCACCACATGTACAACCATGCACTATATGCATCACTTCATATATCATATACACATGTGATGCATATTTTTATAATAAATGAGTTGAATGTGGTGGGTGTTTCACTTACATGAGGGGCTAGTTAAAGAGAGCAGTTTGCTTTTTTACCACATGTGTATATTATGTATGGTAGGACACTTGATTATAATAGAGTCATGGGTTAGACACGATAAAAAAAGTGTGGGAAAAAAAGAATATTAAAAAAAAAAGAAAAAAATAGAGAGAAAAGAAAAAAAAGAAACTTTGTAAAGATTTTATCAAAATGGGTGATCCATCTCTAGTCTAAAATTTTTATAATTGTTGTTATTAAATTATTATTATTTTATCAATATAGTTAATTTCTTTTAAATTGAATTTTGTAGCAATTTATTATTTATTGTTGATATTTCTATTCATGGAATATTTGTAAAAAAAATTTAATTAATTATTTGAATTAGGTTGAAATTAAATTAAAAATTATTCTGAATTTACTTAAGTTATATTTTAAATTAATTCTGCTGACGTAAATCTATAAAGTGACTAAAGTTATTAATTTTAGAATTTTTAAAGACTAATTAGAAATAATATACCAAAATAATTCATACTAATTAAAATAATGATATGCATAATATAAGGTAAAATTTAATAATAACTAAAGTTCAAATTTAATAATTTAACATAACATAAATTGAGTACAATTTTAGTTTGGGAATACTGATGTACAATTAACTAATCTGAATTTAAATTTAATTTAATATCGTTTAACTTAGTTGTTCATTGGTAATTTAATTACGTTATGAATTTTAGAATTTATAGAATTAATTTGATCAGGTAAATTTAATTCTAAATAAACAATAATAATAATAATAATTAATTTACACTTTAATATTTAGTCAATTAAATTTTAGATATTAGAAATTAATTATTAATGTGGGTTTTCTATTTATATAGTTAACTTACCTTAATAGGATAAACTTTAATAAAATAGAAATATAAGTTTTATGATTAGCAAAAAAAATTCAATTAATATATATTTAAAATAGATCTTTACTATAATCTATTAAAAGGAAGCAGAAATTTATATATATAAAAAAAAGTAGTTAGATTTTATTCCTATATTACTAAATTAATTAATTAGAATTGTTAAATCTAAATAATACATTAATTTATTTGAATTTAGAATTTAGCATGAGTTACTTTTAAGAGTTTCTATGCTTTATTGATTTATAATTTCATAGAGGAATTTTATTTTGAATTTAAATAAAATTTTAATTTTGATAAATTAATTATTAACTTATATTTAAAAAATTGAATTTATAATCAGTGATTTAATTTATCTAATTAAAATAATTACCGAGTTAATAGCCATCAAACCTTACAACGACTTATATGCATAATTTGATAATAACGAAGAATATGTGATGTAACGATGTAGTTTGTAATTAACCTGCAGTAAGTTGCATATTTAATAATTTTGATTTGAATGGATGATGATTACTCATATCATGTACATATTTATTTGTAATTAAAAATGAATATTGGAATGCGAGTGCGTTATCCTGCGGATGTCCCTAAAAAGCATAAGCAGGTATGACAATTGTGTCCCTTAGATGGACGATTGTGTCCCTTGAATGAAAGATCCTATAACCCACTGGATCCTTTGGAGTCTCCTTTGTGTGCGACGTATAAGTATAATTGTGTGTGGGGACATACACTAGAGGTACAACTGGAGCAGTAGTCTGATCAGCTAATGTATAAATGAGTCCCTCACCTTAAGGTACTAGTGTGTGTACGTTAATGTAATGGGGTCATCCACTTAGGTACGATGTTGTAAAAGATTATGGTTATTTAATTTTGTTATTTATATAATTCATGAAAAGTTTGACATTCGGAGAATCATTTCCTTTCTAGTATTACATTCGATCTCATCTTTTAACATTTAATACTTTAATTCATGTTTTAAGCTTTAAACAAATTACTTTCATTATTTGTACATTTTATATAACTATACAAATTTTATATTTGGGTTGGATACGATCCCACGAGATATTATCCTCACACCCATATTAATAGTGTTTCAGGGCTTAGAGATCAGTCAGGGACGAAGCAAAGTAATGATCTAACCATCCGTCTAGTCGTAGTAATATTTTCTATTTATGATTTAAAAAAAAGTATCGTGAAAAAAAAAACTCAAAAGTGAGTGTAAACATTGTATTGCATGAATATCTGATGTAGTTTTTATTAAATTTGTAGTTAAGGATGTTTAAAAATTTAATCACAACCTAGAATTCAAAATTGGGTTTGGACAACTCGGGTACCGAATTTCGGGGTGTGACAGTATCTAAAAAGGACGGTTATGCCCTCCTATTTTGTTCCTTACGCAAGCTTCCGAAATCCACTCCAGAGGTGGACTATGCCATGGGTCCCATAATGATAGGTTTGTTTGATCTACACTGTCCATTATTCGTTAATCAAGATTTCAAGTCATGAGCCCAAAGATGAAAAACATCTAAATCTCATGTAGACCCCACATGAATTAACGGTGCAAATTAAATCCTACAATTAAAAAATTGCTAGGGCTCACTGTAATTATTATTATTTTTTGTCATTTAGCCTAATGATTAGGTAACATGGACCTAAATTAAGAGGCATAATAATTCTTTTTTTGTCCATCCAATGTGTTTGGCCCCTAAGAAGTTATCAAAGGTACGCATTTAATCCTTTAACCTTTCCTATGATGTGGTCCACTTGAGATTTGGATCTACCTCATATTTAAGCCCATGCCCTGAAATGACATCGTAAAATGAATGAACTATGTAGATGTACCACATATATCGTAATGGGGTCTATATATAAACTTGTGAAGTTGCAACTAAAAGGTATTGTTGGAGAAGCATCATATAGCCGCAACCCCCGAATGGGTCAAATGGATTTCCTAACAAAAGAGATATCTTTGAGAGCGGATTAGGTGAGACCTGGAACTCACCTAAGACATTACAACCCTTACAGTAGTGCCCACCTTGATGACTACCTCATATTTCAGCCCATGCCCTCAAGTGATATCGTAAAATGAATGAACAATGTAAATGTACCACATATATCGTAATGGGGTTTATATATAACTTGTTAAGCTGTAACTGAAAGGTAGTGTTGGAGAAGCATCACGTGGCCACAACCCCCGAATGGGCCAAGATGGATTTCTTGACAAAAGAGATATTTTTGAGAGCGGATTAGGTGAAACCTGAAACTCACGTTCCCAAGACATTACAACCCTTACAGTGGTACCCACCTTGATGACTACCTCATATTTCAACCCATGCCCTAAAATGACATTATAAAATAAATGAACTATGTAGATGTACCACATATATCGTAATGAGGTCCATATATAACTTGTAAAGCTGCAACTGAAAGTTAGTGTTGGAGAAGCATCACGTGGCTGCAACCCCCGAATGGGCCAAGATGGATTTCCTGACAAAAGAGATATCTTTGAGAGCGGATTAGGTGAGACCTAGAACTCACTTAAGACATTACAACCCTTATAATGGTGCCCACCTTGATAACTACCTCATATTTCAGCCCATGCCCTAAAATGACATCGTAAAATGAATGAACTATGTAGATGTATCACATATACCATAATGGGGTCTATATATAACTTGTGAAGCTGCAACTGAAAGGTAGTGTTGGAGAAGCATCACGTGGTCGCAACCCTCGAATGGGCCAAGATGAATTTCCTGATAAAAGAGATATCTTTGAGAGCGGATTAGGTGAGACTTAGAACTCACTCAAGACATTACAACCCTTACAGTGGTGCCCACCTTGATGAATATTGTATTCGATATCCATGTCGTCCATCCATTTTTTAAGATCATTTTAGGGCATTATCCCAAAAATGAAGCATATCCAATTATGAGGTAGACCATACCATAGGAAACAGTGGTGATTGTACATTAATGGGCCACAAAAGTTTTGGACGAAGTTGATATTTGTTTTTACCCATCATCTAGGCTAATATGAACTTATCAACAGATTGGATGACAAATAAACACTATGGAAACATTAAGGTATGCACTACAAAGGTTTTAATGGAAAGATGTTCAATAACCACTGTTTCTTAAGTATGACATACCTAATTATTGGATATGCTTCATTTTCGGTATAATGTCCTAAAATCATCTATAAAAATAGATAGACAATGTGGATACATAATACATGCATTATCGTGGGCCCCATGGTAAGGGCCTCACTATCTTAGGTGAGTATGTGGTCTCACCTAATTTGCTGCAAGCAAGTGGATTGTGAGGTGTGCCACACGGCACCATCCGTGGTGTGTTGGTGTCACCAAGTTCTATGGCCCCCACTATGATTTGTGTGTTATATCTAAACCATTCGTCAATTTCGTGAGATTGTTATTGATGTATGGATGGACGTGATGAGGTCGTTCATCATCTTCCTTAACGGGATAATTACTCCGAATTTACAGAGCTTCTTTGGACTCTTCATAGAGATACCTTGAATCAACAGATAGATAGAGAAAATAGAAATAAATTCTAAGAAATTCAAAAATATATTTATTGATGATAAAAATGAATTTATAATCCTTTAAATAGTAATTTCAAACCTAGGAAGAAGTTTCATAATCAAACTCCAACTCAAACTCCCTAAAAATGTGACTTACTAATTTATAAACGGTCAAGATTCCTACTAAACTCCATGGTTTTCAGACAAAAATAATAAGTGTCCAATTTGACCTAACCATGTTATTCTCTTAATTTTTCTAAGCCCTTTTCATGTTGGGCACGACTCTTAAAGCTCAAAGGATCCAGAGTTATGATCGAACTAAAACTTACTATAAATAGTAAAAATGAAATTAAAATGGACTTTTGACTGTTGATCTGATGGAATGTTGCAAATTCGAAACGCGAAACCCGACATTGTAAGGCTGGGTGACTAAAGTAGCTTCTTCTACTTCAAAATCATATATAGTACGTCGAATAACTCATTCCGATTTGTGAGATATGCATGTTATAGGGTTATTAAAGTCCATATCACTTCCACCACCGATCATGCTTTCTCCGGCCGATCTTAGACATGAAAGTGTCCGCGACCGGCTTTACATTAGTTAACTTAAGCCTAAAAATAAGAAAATTGAGAAAAATCAATGTAAGAAAGAGGGGCACGTGAGAAACAGTGAGAGCATGGATAGGCTTAAAACGCTAAAAACGGAAATGATACAGTACACGTAGCATGGTATCTTGCATAATATCCCAATTGATGTTAAGTTTCATACAGCAACGAAGATCGTACACGTGGCAATGAGGCAGGTGGATTTGAACTGTACATCTCCTGATCCCTACTTTCTGATCAGATATCCTTAGCCATCCGATCAGTCTGCTTCAAACAGACGGTAAACAACAAAACATTTCGACGCTGACAATCATCTGGCGGAAAGGTGGGCAAAAGCGATGGCCAGGATTGTCCTATTGGGAAGGGTGCACTGATCACTAGGTTTGCAAGCCCCACACGAGCTCCTCACCACACGTGCCAACTTGGCATCTGTGCGGGACATCTGGAGCGGTACATGAGGTCGTCCTGGACGTGAGGTCCACCCCAAGCAAAAGTCAAGCCTGTCCACTAATCAGGCAGGTCACACATGCAGACCCTCTGCAGATATATTTAAACCGTTCATTATCCTATAGTTATGGATCATTTCGTGACTGACCCAGATCAATTCCTGCGTATGTCCATCTAATGAACGGATCGGATGTCCTACACACATTCCATATTGCCACGTGCGGTGCACGTAAGGGTCGTGTGGGGGCAAAGGCCAACACGTTTATCCATGCATGGATTTTAGATGGAGAGCAGACAAAAACATGAGAAGGATAGATGATACGATAAAGGCTGGAGAAAGGAGCAGCGTTTTCTAAGAAAAGCCTGTTTTTCCTTAGCGCATCCCAACGGCATGTGATCTCGCACGAATATTTATTATACGTTCTCTGCCACTCATCTGCTCCAAAGATCTAGATTCCGTCGTGCCCTGTCCACAGAAAGTGAAATATGATTACTCATCCACCGTACACGTGGCTTGCACGTAGATCAATATGGATAAATGATCCAGCGCTCTCATAGCGCTACATGTTAAAAAGTGCTCCTAGTTGCACCGACTCGCTTGGACGGTTTGATCTAGCATCACGCATTGGAGGCAATACAATGAAAAGTTCAAACTAATTGGATGATCCCATTCGTTCATAAGTTGTCTTTCTTGTTACAGCCATCCATTTCCCAAGCCTTTGTCGGGATGGTTAGGATTGTGTGGATCCACGGTGGGCATGGCTCAAGTTGTTGTTTTGGCCTATTTCTTTATAATAACCCTTCCATTAATAGGTTAGTGATCAGATTGTTAGGACCGTCCAATCTGAGGCATCTTTGCATGGTGGCCAATGAAACGTGCAGCAGACCTAATGGAAGGTCGAGATTGATTGATTGATCTATCCAAGCGTCCAGTGAAGAAGGAGCACTATAGCTTATGGTGCTCTAAGAGTTAAGATTGATCTATCTAAGTTTTCCAATCCAAGGTTTAGGGTTGACAAATTAGTATAAGTTTTGAGATATGGACAATTCAAGCTAGGGCCTACCTGATGAATGGCCTGGATCTTACAAATATTTGCCACGTGCACAGAAAGGGATGATCATGTGGTCATGCTCTCCATGTAGTCATGTCAATCCACAGAGCCCCATCTCAAATGACCAAAATGCCATCTGGTCAAGAAAAAAATCTTATGCATGCTTTGGTCAAACTCATCATGAATGGGCCATGGATGGTACGACTCATGCATGAATTAAAGGAAGGTAATATCCACTTCCACCCAAAAACTTAAAAGAGAGCGGGAGATTCTCATGAAGCTCTTTTCTTCTTTAAGGATGTTGCATCACTATCACTCACAAAAAACCCCATTATATAATAAGGTAGAGGGTCCATCGATCATGCAAGGGGGTCTAATGTCTTTTGTTCTTTTGGGTCTCCTTGTGCTTGTGCTTTGTATGGCTACGAGGAGCTCCGTTCAGTCCAATAAAGGGGGTAAATACGCGGTTTGAGCTGTCACCTCATGCACTCAGCTATGCTTATTATTTTCCAAGAGCTTTCACGAGACGATGCTGCATGGAGCTATTTTCTAGGCCCACCCTAAAAGCTTGATAGGAAGCTTAGCTAAGTGCATGATGTGGGAGCAAACTCCTTCCGCTTTCTTCGCTCGCTGATTGGACTGAAGGGAGCTCCCTAATCTCATGACATGTTCTTGAAACCAGCTTGAATTGTTTTGGGTTATAGATATCACATTATGTTTGGATTTTCAGTTTGTACAAGCGCGTCTGATCATTCATTTACTTGGAAGGATAGAAAATTCGTTATGTTTGGATTTTTAGTTTGTACAAGCGAGTCGGATTACTATTTGACTCGGTTGGAAGGATTGAAAATTGGTTTTGGTGTACCGGGCTCTATATCATGTTGTTTTAAGCCAATGTGGACAGCTAGGATCATATCATTTACAAATTAGTGTTAGTTTTGAATAGTACTTTAAAAAAAAAAAAAAAAAAAAATTTTAAAAACACCAGTTTGTATTAAACCGGAATATGAACATAACCAGAATATGAACTTTACAGGGACTAGACAGGATTCAGGCTCCCACCCCAAAAAACAAGAAGAGAGCCTATCATTTGAAAACCGAAACAGAAAAAACTACCCACCGAACCCTTAAGATATTTTTTAATGGCCCCCAACCCGGATTTGTCAAGCACCATTAACCCCCTAATCTCAACGGGGAGATCGGACAAAACCCAATAGACAGCATTCCGCTGCGAGCTGCTCCCAATGCGAGCCAGGCCATTAGCAGGGCCGTTAATCTCCCTCGGGATATGGCGAAAAGAGAAAGATCCCTGATTTTTAAGCGCCTCATTCTCTTGATCCAGTGTTTCCGGGCCCAGCTTGAATTCAAGCTACCACAATGGAGGTCGATAACAAATTTGGAATCAGATTCCACCTCAATTCTAGACAGACCCGGGCTGAGACACATGAAGAGGCCGTTCCAAACCGAGCGAAGTTCTGCCCTGTTTCTGGACCCTTTGCCGAATCCCACCGGAAATGCAAACAAGAGATTGCCTTCAGCATTTCTGCAAATTCCTCCACCACCCGAAGGCCCTGGGTTCCCACAAGCGGACCCATCCAGATTCAGCTTAGCCCAACCCTCCATCGACTTAACCCACCCGACGACCTCAAAACCGACACTCTGAGGCTGCTGTTGGTATGATGGGACTCAATGGCTTATGCACCAAAAGCCCTACAAATAAAGAAGTCCTACGTATAAAAAAATTGAGCTTTTATTGGTTGAATGAAAGCTGTTTTTTTTTACTTAACTTTTTAATTTTTAATTTTTGGTTGTCCACATTTCAAAGGTTTAGGGTCTTTTTCAATCGAGGAGATGTTCATTGATCATAGACACTAGAGGCTGCAATATCAATGGTTTGGATCAATGAAGAGCTGGCCCCACTAGTACAAACTGAAAGTGTTAGTAGAAACATCTTCATTTTATTTTATTTTGTTAAATTCTTTATTAGTTGCCAGATATGTGCCCCACCAAGATGAATATGTACACCCTAGAAATCAGGCCATTCAAAAACTCAGATAGATGGGCCACACTACTAGATTCTCATATAGACAAATTGCTAGACATGAAGATTGAATGGTTTTGGTAATTCCCAACACAGTTTACATTTCTAGTGTGTTTTTAGCACAGTAACAATTATATTACCAGTGTCTACTGAATACTTCCTTCTTTTGTTTCTTGAAATGCAGGGCACGCGATGCATCCTGACTTGTACAGAAACTGGGATTAGTGCTCGGAACTTTCAATCTAATGGGGCCCACCATGGATCTTGGACGCTCATAAAATATTCCAGAGTCAGAAATCATAGCCACCCAATTTGTAATATTTTATTTTTTCTGGACTTTAGATTTATTTCTTCTGGGACCCTCTATTTGTACCCCTCTTATCAAAGGGTTAAAATCTTCCAACTTGGGAAGTTTTTACAGCACACCCAAAGGTTTGTATCACTTCACAAAAGGGCTTCTTCTATATATTTTTTTTTTACAATGGTTGCACTGAGTTGATGGGTCATTCCTTCCAAAGCTTTGGAGGCTGTGTCATCTGTAGGTTGTTTGTCTGTCGGATTCTCAGGGCTGTTTGGAGCTTCTAGCACTGCGAGGCAATCTTGCATGTGAGGCTGGGGGATTGGGTGAGCCAATATGGTTTTATGTAGTTTCAGTTTTTCTGCTGTCTTTGGTGTATCTTTGTGCAAATTGCTCCATCTCTTTTCTCCCTTTCCCATCTGGGTCTATTTGTAGGGTGGCCCATCTGGCTGTCATTATAGTGGCTTTTTTTTTTTTTTTTTTTTTGGGCTCTTCGAAAATATGTATTCAGCTAACTGTTTTATCAACAAAGTTACAAGTATAATGCTTTCACTATCTGAGGACAATCTAAAACTCAGTTGCGTCACCCCACGTGATATCATGCCCTTAAAAACTCTCAAATCACATGGCATGGCCCACCTATCTGAGTTTTGGAACACCCTGATCTCTGGGGTGTCCATTCATCCTGCCTGGGTGCATCTTTTGAATGGATTGGATGGGTTATACAAAATACGGTGGGCCCCACATCTGGAAGGTTTTATTTGCAAGCATTCCCATCCTAACTGTTTCCTGCACTGTGGCTCCCTGAGTTCTGCGTCTGCCTGATTTATGGGGACGGAGGAGGAGGAGGAGCTGCATACAATGTACGTAATGGACCTCATGAACACATCGTGATGGGACCCACACATCACGTTGTAGGTTAAGCTTATCGAGCCGGTCTCATCGCCGTGCAATTACAAAAAGTGTCAAAGAAAAACAAAGGGCTGTTGTTTGGCATTTCACCTTTTCAATGAGCAGCCATTCCAACTTTCAATTTGATACGGCTTAGCATTATCTCACCAACCATGTAGACCGTTGATTCTCAGACATGGTGGTGGGCCCCAGGACATACCTTTCCAACCTATGGGTCACATCTTGCATGAGATAAAGCACAAAACCTTCCTTGATTGGACTGATCAGCCACTCAGAGAGTCCACAAATTGAGCCAATCTCATTAGTGGTTGTTGGAAATAATGCTTTGAAAATAGCATATAATATTAAAGATATAGAAAATTAAATAATAAAATAAAATAAGAAAAGGTACTTATTTGTTTGAGTTGAGACATGACAGGCTCACTCTGATTGAAACCAAATTTGTCATCCTTGGACTTTGTCCAAAGTGCAACATGAATATTTGATAATTAACCACCAGGACACAATGACTATGATATGGTCAAACAGTGCACTCGCTGCACATGGGTTCCAACTAGTGTAGAGAGCTTGACTGAAGCGAGTTGACATGGTAATGAACTCCGTCAGAAAAAAAAAAAAAAACATTGAACCAAACCTGATATTGTTTGTAATTCTCTCAGAAGCTATATACAGGGGTGTAGTTGGGATCAAAGGGTATCTAAGGTACTTTCTAATTTGTACTTAAGGGTTTCAAGGGCTTGTAATAGGAGATTTGAGGGTTATTCGAAATGGGTATTCTCTTTATCTTTTGTAATTTCTGCTTTCATAGTGATACTTGTCGTTTTGTACCATGGTTTATTTCTGAAAGAGTTTTTCCATGTTAAATTCGGAGTCTTTGTGATTGTGCTTAGTTGTTGCTATTGGAATACTTTACTTGATTCATCTCTGTGTGCTTCTGCAGTCCCCCAACAAATACATGGTGTACTTCCCAATATTCGTACTTAGGGCCTAAATAAACAGTCTTTGGAGCAACTGACCGGGACTCAAAAGTGCCGCCTTTGGAAGAAGAGGGCAGCTAGCTGAAAGAAATAAATAAGAATAGCATGCAACAACCAACAATCGATCGAAGGGAAATAACTTCCTCCTACAACCGATAGTCCTTTAGAAGCAAGTGCAAGCCAAGGAACAGCTCACGAGTTCTCAGCTTGAACACAATTACTGGAGAACCCGCATAATCAGAACGTAGAAGGGATTATAGAATTTTTGATCTGGAGCTTTGAAGAATTCACTTGGGCTTTCGCTTCTGGCATGACCACCAGGACTCATGGTTTGATGTTCCGGACCATTTGTCTATTTCCTCACTCTGGATGAACATGCCAAAAAATTTCCAGATTGGAAGATCCTAGTCTCGAATTTGAAACTTTTTTCCAGTTGAATGTGGACCGTCACTTCTCTTCTCAGCCTTCTATTTGTAGTCCACAAATCAAAAGTTTGGGATTGCCCTACCAAGGAGATCTTTGGAGCCTGTCCATCCATCGTGGAAACTACAAGTCAATGGACTGGATTATCAAACCATTGGCTCATTTATCAATTGAAAACCCAGTAAACACTTAGCCTGTGACTCCATGACACGGACTGCGGTTCAACACTAAGGTCTGTGTAAGATTGAAAACCCTTAAGGTTCCACAATCCTCCTAGAGTAGATACGTTGCTTTTTCATTTTTTGAGATTGACTGCTGAAGAATATCACTTCAATTCGAACGCTTTGGCTTCCTTCATCAGATTTGGGGTTCAAAAGGGCTGTCATGGTTGGATGTTCACTTCCAACTTATACCATTCAAGCTGTTATAAAATGGCATTCAAGTTCAGATGATTCATGTCCTATGTACGATGATTTGAGCAAAGGTGATGAGCATGCGTGTTGCGTACTTGCATCTGCATGCCGCTTGTGTGGATCCCAACATTGGAATTTATGGTACCGTTGGACCCACATCCCCGTGCATGGATGGGGAATTGAGCTCAAGATTTGTTACATTCCTTGCGAGGTGAATGTGGTAGCGGATGCGCTGGCCAGGTTTGTGAGTGAGTCCTAGTTCTCTATGGTGTTTCAGGATGAGTTCGATCATCATACGCTTTTTTTTTTCCAGGTCGGCTGATCATTGCCATTTTAGCTTGCACTATGTTGACACCGACTGTTTTGAAAAAGGAGTCTCGAACAATCCCCATGGCCTCTTTTTTAGGCAACTTGAGAAGGACTTGTCGATGTTCTCCGGCATATTCTTAAAAATGACACAATTTTTCATGGCATGAGACTCAGCACCGTGCCACTTGTAATATATATCATCCCTCTTCAATCCCTCGGCCAATGCGATCTTCTGGTAATCAAGGAATGTGATAAACTGGGTCCTTACTCTTACCCGGGTGGTAGACTCCCAGGAGTTTCAACACCAGGTCAAGGGTTCGAGTACCCACCAGTGGTGAAATCCCACGGCGTGTGTGTGTGTGTGAGCATGTGTGTGTGTGCGGCATAATAATAATAATAATAATAAAGGAATGTGATAAACTTGACCTCTAAGAGAATGTCAAAGATTTCTTCAGCCTTAAAGATGTCGGAAGAGTACCACCTCAATAACTCCAGGGCACTCTTTCATAAGTTGAGCGGGTCAAGGTTTTATTCTCGACACACCTCAAGGCCGAGCATTTGCATGGCTATGTACTAATTATTTCTGCCATGAACCATTCATTGCTAACGTCGTGGTCTTCACCTGGCCGCATGGGGATTACTTCTGCCATGGCCTCATAGTTTGGATCACGATAAAAGGTGCCCTATGACGCACCCATTCGGGTGCTTATCCTCCCAAATGATCCATTTGTACCTAGCGTAAACAAGTTTGGATTCAAATTCTAGTTCGGAATTTAAAACTTCAAAAAAAAAATTCAATTCATCAGGTGATTTCATTTTAGTTCATTCTTCAATTCCCGCATTTGTTGTTTGAGCTCGCCTAGTTCTATTTACCATATAATTCCATCCATTTGATATTGTTAATGGTCCAAATTCCACAAATGACCTATCAACTATGGGTCCCACGAAATGGACTGTTTAACTTTAGTTAGTGTATTATGCGTACAGTTTCCATCATGATTAAAATTATACAATGCACTATTTTCCATCACACTCATCCATATTATACAATTTTCTAGGGCATGAGGATCCAACTAAATCCACCTAGATCGGATGAACGGCTATTTGGGTTTCTCTAGCCAAATCGTTCGAAGGCATTCCAGCCGGATTAGATAACTATGAATGAGGATGGGCCAGCCTGTTGGGGCTTTTGGAGAACTTGTACAGAAATATTAAGCCCGTTGGTTGAGCCCAGGCTTAAGATTTTCACCCATTAATTAATTGGGACGGACTTGGACTATATCTAAGATCTGCTGGACTAAACCACGGCCGGCCTGTTTAGGGCTTCAATGGCGTTTACTTCATGTATTATGCGTCGTGGGGCAGACTAATTGAACAGACCAGATCTTCCACAAAAGTAGGAGGCGGGTTTGGGCTTGTTTGCTTGGGCCTAGTATGGGCTCGGGCCTAGTTTTACTTTGTGGGCCAGGCTTGGACATGACTTTTCCGGACTGAGCCCAACCCTGCCTGAATCATATGACACTGATGAGCTGAGTATTTTGATCAGTGGTCCATATATATGGGCTAGTCCGGGCCTGGGTGTACTTCAACATGTCCAGGCCTGCGTCACTAACCGTTCTAATGAAGAGCTATGTCGGGCCTTGCTAGAGTAACCAGTGGAGGCTTGTTGAATCCAGCCCATTGATTAATACACAGACGATGTCTAGCCCAGCCAACGTGCTGGACAAGCATCCAGGTCCAAGCCCGGCCCACTTCACTAGTTAAATTGGGGGAGCTGGTCTTGATACTCTGCCATAATGTGATGCTTGATGCTCTGACACGCAGAAATTGTACACATCGCACGCATTACACTCAAAACAAATTGACGAAAATTGTGGAACTCAACTCACCGTTGCTGATTAACATTCCTAAAATCATCGAGAATCCTAAGTAGTACTTCTGATTTCAGGACACTTGTTTGTTGAAATAGGACTATTAGATGGGTTTTGTTTTTGACCGTCCAATAGGTGTCCACCAATCTAATAGTCAGATGATCAACTAAAATTTATTTTTGTTGCGGCACACATCTGAACTTGGACCCATAATTTAGACAGTTTGATTTAAATTACTTACGTGGAAAAGATTAGTTGGTAATTTTTGAGTGCATACGCATCATCCATCACACCCAGCCAGAGTATCAAAGTTTTTCTCGGAGTAGGTGTCTTTTGGCACCCTGTATGTGCATATATTCAGAGGTAATTGTATGTAAATCCAGGTAATAAATGGGGTCTGATATGCAATATTTGACCCTCAACAGTAATACCATAGGTAAATGGAATTGGTGATAAATGAAAGGTAAACTTTTTTGATGCATTTTCAAAATCACCTACTCTGCCATGAATTCAGTGTAATTGGTGTGAAATGCCTATTTTGGCTCATTTTCTAAACGCAAAAAAGTCGTATCAGCAACCAATATTGCAAGGGTACTACTTTGTCATGCATGTGGCACACCAATGATACTCCGAAACAATGCACTTATCAGGTGTACCATTAAAATCACACCTATAAAATCATCTAAACTGTCCAAACATTGTCCATCTAAAAGGATGGTTAAAAAACGTTGGTGAGTCTCTTGTGGTGTTCCTACATTTATAGGCCAAATAAGGTTCCGAATTTCCTCATTTTGCCCGAAGTATATATTTCAATGGACTTACTACCATAATTTTATCAAATATTATATACCTACACTAATTTGGAATATTAAAGTTGATTTAGTTAATTAAATTCAGGTTCATTCATATATACAAGCGAGCAAACACAATCGTTAGATTCCAATGTACAACAATTACAAGGTAGCTAGTGGACACAATTAAGAATTCCAACTCACATTGATTTCATGGAAAATGTTACCAAATACAAACTCCCAAATGAGCCCTTATGAGAAACAAGCCTTAGCCAACTTAGTTATTGGCTTAAAGCAAGCTGCCCGATCAACTTTGACTTAATAGAAATTCTCCATGCGTGCCAATGTAAGTGTGATGTAGAGCGGATCGCGGACAGTTTCATGGCCAAGATGGATCAGAAAAGGCTCGGTCGACGACAGAAGTTATCCAGACCATCGGACCTTAGATCGGGCATATCTTGCAATCTGGAATGAGTTATCTGACGTAGAATATATGATTTTGGGGTAGAACGAGCTACTTTAGCCAACCAACCCTGCTACGCCGGGTTGCACAGCCCGAAATTGCAAAAACCCCTTGATCGACGGTCGTTTTCCTATTTTTATTTCGTTTTTACTATAAATAGTAAGTTTTAGTTTGATTATAACTCTTCATCCATCGAGCTTTAGGAGTTGTGCCCAACATGAAAAGAGCTTAGAATAATTAGGAGAACGGTTTGGTGAAGCCAAATAGGACACTTACTATTTTTGGCCGAAAACCTTGCACACTAGTAGACATCACGACCGTCTATAAATAGTAAGTCGCGGATTCTAGGAGTTTGAGTTGTAGTTTGATTCTGATTTCTTTCCCATTGCTTGGTACCCTTATTTAAAGGGTTGTGAACTCGTTTTTAATTATTCATCAATCAATTTCGAATTTATTAGAATTTATTTCTATTTTCTACTTTCTTTCCTCGTGGATTCGAGAAGTCTCTGTGAGGAGTCCAGAGAAGTTCCATGGATTCGAAATAGTTATCTTCTTGAGGAAGACGGTGCTCGACCTCACGTCCTCCCCTGCGTCAGTTTGGTATCAAAGCGAGGTTTCTCCTTATTGAGGGTTCTAACGACCGGTCGGGCAACAATCCAGGGAATTTACCTTTAACGGCGGCAGCTTTCGAAGTAGCGCAACGAGAGAATCGGCAAGCCATGCAAGGGCTGCAGGCTTCCATCGACCGCATAACGGATCTCTTAGCGGAAAACCTAAGGCAACTTCGTGTTCCTGGTGGTAATCCTCCACCGGCAATTGCTGAAACTCGTAATCGCCCTGATCGCAGGATAGTACCGGCAGTGCATTCAAGGGTCATTCCCGAGGAAGGGGGCTCCAGTGAGGAGGAAATCGACGACATAATCTTCCAACTCCCTAGACAAGGCGGCGATCGAGTAGATCGAACGGATCGAGAATTCAAGATGCGAGTTGATATTCTTAGCTTCAATGGCCAACTACACATTGAGGATTTTCTTGATTGGCTTTTTGAAGTTGAGCGATTTTTCAATAATATGGACATCCCTGAAGCAAAGAAGGTCAAGCTTGTGACCTACAAGTTGAAAGGAGGAGCTTCAGCTTGGTGGGAACAACTGCAACTCGCGCGAACCAGGCAGACGAAAGCACCAATCCGCACCTGGCAGCGGATGAAGTAGATACTACGTGCCTGATTCCTCCTTAGCGATAACGATTAGGTATTATTCCAACAATACTAAAATTGTCGACAGGGTAGTCGGTCGGTGAGAGAATACGCAGAAGAATTTTACTGCCTGGCGGCACATAACGATTTGGTCGAGACTGAATCGTAGCAAGTCGTCCGATTCAATGGTGGATTGCATATAGCTATCCAGGATTGGGTCCAAATGCAGTCTGTCTGGACGATGAATGATGTGATCAAGTTGGCTACTTGGGCAGAAGCACAACTTGAACGTCCTAACACACGGACCTATCCTACTGTAAGGATCTCTGTGGCAGGTCTGCCCCAGGGAATTGTACAACCTAAGGGAAAGGAGCCCATAGGAGCACGCACTCAACCTCCTACATTTGAAAATAGAGATTAGGGAAGCGGGCAAGTTAGACCCCAAAGGGGCGTATCGACTGCTACTGGTCCAAGTAGAATCTCAAATCTCTATGCTCGGCCAAGGCCCGATAACTATTATCATTGTGGCCAACCGGGCCACCTATCAAATACTTGTCCCCAGTGAAAAGTGACAAACCTCGCCATCAATGATGGTAGTACTGATAACGCTTATGAAGATCCAGATATTAAAGAACAGGAGCATACCACCAAGGACGAGGCGGATGATTCTGGTTGGATTCAGCAAGATCACGGCGAGTCACTTGTCGTGAGGCGACTATTATATGCGCCAAGAAAAGAAGTGCATCCACAGTAGCATAACATCTTCCGCACTAGGTGTACGGTGAATCGAACGGTTTGTGACGTGATCATTGATAGTGGGAGCAGCGAGAACATCGTCTCCAAGGTCATGGTGGAAAAATTACAATTGAAAACGGAGCGTCATCCCTCTCCATATACAATCGTTTGGATCAAGAAGGTCAGCGAAACAAAGGTAACTGAACGGTGCACCATATCCTTTTTAATTGGCAAACATTATAAGGATGAAGTAGTATGCGATGTCGTTGACATGGAAGCATGTCACATACTACTCGGTCGGCCTTTGCAATCTGACCGTGACGCCACTCATAAAGAGCAAGATAATATATATATCTTCATCAAGGACGGCCGGAAGACCATATTGGCCCCTATGGATCTAGAGAGACCACTTGAAACTTTTAAAGTAAATGGTCGTTCTCTCTTAACCATACGAGACTTCGTGGAAGAATCCAAGGAAACAGGACAGACTTATGCATTAATTATAAAAGAGAAAGAACTCGAGCCTACTAACATCCCTGAAAGACTAAGGCCCCTGCTACATGAATTCAAAGAAATCTGGCCCGATGACCTTCCTGATGGGTTACCCCCCATGCGGGATATCCAACACCATATCGACTTTGTCCCTAGGTCCAGTTTACCTAATCGTCTCCATTATCGAATGAGTCCGAATGAGTGCGAGATTCTGCAAGGACAAGTAAAGGAGTTGATTCGTAAGGGTCTTATTCGAGAAAGCATGAGTCCATGTGTTATACCAGCTCTATTAACTTCAAAGAAAGATGGGAGTTGGCACATGCGTGTCGACAGCCGAGCCATCAACAAAATCACCATAAAATATAAGTTTCCTATACCACGGTTGGACGATATGCTGGACATGGTAGAGGGTGCAAAAATATTCTCTAAATTAGACCTAAGGAGCGGCTACCATCAGATTCGAATACGGCCGAGTGATGAGTGAAAAACGGCCTTTAAGACCAAGGAAGGGTTATACGAATGGATGGTTATGCCCTTCAGTCTTTCGAATGCGCCTAGCACATTTATGAGATTGATGAACTAAGTTTTGAAACCTTTCATTAAGCGGTTCGTTGTGGTTTATTTTGATGATATTTTGATATACAGTCAAGACGAAACCACCCATATGGAACACCCCAAGAAGGTCCTTCAAGTGCTCACTAAAAATAAACTGTATCTCAATTTAAAAAAATGCAGCTTCATGACTGATAGCCCATTGTTTCTGGATTTTGTCGTAACATCCACGGGCATTCGAGTGGATGAGGAAAAAGTGAAGGCAATCAGAAAATGACCGGTTACCACAAATATTCACGAAGTGTGAAGTTTTCATGGACTGGCGATATTCTATCGTCGATTCGTAAAAAATTTCAGTATCATTGTGTCACCAATCACAGATTGTATGAAGAAATGACAGTTTCAGTGGACTAACGAAGCCGACAGGAGCTTTGCCGAAATCAAGCGCAAGTTATCCACGACCCCGGTTCTTATACTTCCCAACTTCGACAAACTGTTTGAAGTCGAATGTAATGCCTCATATGTCGGAATTGTGGGAGTTTTGTCTTAAGAAGGTAGGCCGGTAGCCTTTTACAGCGAGAAACTTAGTGATGCACGTAAGAAGTGGTCTACATATGAGATTGAGTTATACGCGGTGGTCCAGGCACTGCGACACTGGCGACATTATTTGATTCAGAGGGAATTCATACTTTACACAGACCATCAAGCTCTCAAATTCATTAATAGTCAAGCTAACATTAACTGTGTGCATGCTAGATAAATCTCGTTTTTGCAAGAATTCACGTTCGTACTAAAACACAAGTCAGGGCAACAGAACGAAGTAGCTGATACATTGAGTCGCCGTGCAAATTTGTTAGTCACTATGAGCAATGAGGTTGTCGGGTTCGAGCGCCTCAAAGACATATATGTTAATGACGACGACTTCAAGGACCCATGGGTTAGATGCCAAGAAGGTCACCCCGACTTACATATGCAAGACGGGTTCCTTTTCAAGGAAAATCGATTGTGCATCCAAACAGTTCGCTAAGGGAACAAATAATCCAAGAACTACATAGAGGTGGCCTCGGTGGACACGTTGGCGAGACAAGACGCGAGCTCTTGTGGAAGAACGGTACAACAGCCGGAATTGGTACGTGATGTAGGAAAGGCACCAACGTTGTTATATTTGTCGACTTCTAAGGGGCAATCTCATAATACGGGCCTTTACACTCATATACTTGATGGCCATTAGGAGGATTTATCTATGGACTTCGTGCTTGGTCTCCCAAAAACACAACGCGGCATGGATTCGGTGTTCATGGTAGTTGATCATTTCTCCAAGATGACGCATTTTATTCCATGTAAAAAGACTCTCGATACAACACACATGGCGAATCTATTCTTAAGAGAAATTGTGCGGCTACACGGAGTTCCCAAGACTATTACTTGTGATCGTGACACGAAGTTCATAAGCCACTTTTAGTGAACTTTATGGATTCGATTCGATACACGACTTCGGTTCAAAGCACCTACAGACTGATGGTGAAACTGAAGTTGTGAATCGCAAGTTGGGAAACCTCCTTTAATGTATTTCAGGAGAAAAACTAAAGTAGTGGGATTTGGCCTTGTCTCAAGTGGAGTTTGCATTCAACAACATGGTGAACCGCTCAACAGGAAAATCCCCGTTTCAGGTTATTTATGGACGAGTACCTTGCCACACACTAGACTTGGTCCCTCTGCCCAAGCTCCCAGACATGAGCATTGCAGCGGAACATATGGCTGACAAGATCATGGGCATTCATGCGGAGGTACAAACCAAGCTACATGCCTCGAATGAAAAGTATAAGGAGCAAGCGGACAAGCATCGGCGACAAAAAATGTTTGAGGTAGGCGACCAAGTAATGGTCCATCTGCGCAAAGAACGATTTTCGACCGGAACGTAAAATAAGTTGAAGAATAAAAAGATTGGACCGGTACCAATCATCCGAAAGATCAATGACAATGCTTATATTGTTGATCTTCCAGATGACATGGCAATCTCACGGACTTTCAACGTCGCGGACCTGACCGAGTATCATGAACCAGCGCAGGATGAGAACTCGAGGACGAGTTCTTTTGAAGTGGAGGGGACTGATGTAGAGCAGGTCACAGACAGTTTCATGGCCAAGAGGGATCAGAAAAGGCCCGGTCGACGACAGAAGTGATCCGGACCATCGGACCTTAGATCGGGCGTATCTTGCAATCCAGAATGAGTTATTTGACATAAAATATATGATTTTGGGGTAGAACGAGCTACTTTAGCCAACTAACCCCACTACGCCAGGTTATGCAGCCCGAAGTTACGAAAAACCCCTTGATCGACGGTCGTTTTCCTATTTTAATTTTGTTTTTACTATAAATAGTAAGTTTTAGTTTGATTATAACTCTTCATCCGTCGGGCTTTAGGAGTTGCGCCCAACATGAAAAGAGCTTAGAATAATTAGAAGAATGATTTGGTGAAGCCAAATAGGACACTTACTATTTTTGGCCGAAAACCTTGCACACTAGTAGACATCACGACCATCTATAAATAGTAAGTTTACTATTTATAGTAAGTCGCGGATTCTAGGAGTTTGAGTTGTAGTTTGATTCTGATATCTTTCCCATTGCTTGGTACCCTTATTTAAAGGGTTGTGAACTTATTTTTAATTATTCATCAATCAATTTTGAATTTATTAGAATTTATTTCTATTTTCTGCTTTCTTTCCTCGTGGATTCGAGAAGTCTCTGTGAGGAGTCCAGAGAAGTTCCGTGGATTCTACCAAACTGACGCAAGGGAGGACGTGAGGTCGAGCACCGTCTTCCTCAAAAGGCCCTGAAAATCGAGTGTCGAGTAAAAGTCCAACTCTCGAGTTCCAACACATCACTTATGCAACATATTTAATGATGATTAAATGTTGTCTGTGTTAGTGCATTAATCATGAATGGGATTATACCAAAACAGTAATTCATACTCCAGATCAATTCATATAATGCAAGCGGAAGACTGAAAAATGTATATAGACGTGTATGAGCCAAAAGGATCACGATCGGTCACTAGAGTATGAATACATCACTGAGTCACCATATACATGTAATAGTTCAAAATAGTTCAACTACAATAATAAACCCTGTAGCCCCGTCGATCCGGATGGCCTAAGCAAAACCACCGGAGAATTGCATATATGAGAACTCATCCTGATCATCATAGTAATCGGGCTCCGCCTCCTGAGTCGCATCGTCATCTGCAACTAAGACAGAGTCTGGTGGGTGTTCAGAACACCGTCCCAGAACGTGGGAGTGAGTGATCAACTCAGTGGAACAATAAAGCAAAGGTTAACATGTTCTCAATTCAGTCAAGCAGTAATGATAAAGCAGACATATCAGACATTCCTAGATACTCTTATTAATGCAAGGATGAAATGTAAGCATGATGCATGCCCTCGCCTACACTCCCTCGTGCGACACCATCTTACGGTCGCGGCATGCTTTCTTCCCTCTGTGCTCTTCAACCCGGGGCACATGCAGTGCGATGGAATGAGCGTGATTACCGAGTTATTATTAGTCCCTTTCATACAGCAGGATTGGGAAGCTAAGGTACCTCCCTTATATCAATTCACAAATAATGATTCATTCTAGGGTCGTCAGTCCTAGTAAATCTCATACGATGATATGGTTCTAGGTCGCTGCATAGGGCTCGTCACCTTATCAATGCAGGCCTAGTGTACTCTTGTTGCTACGTAAGGGTTCGTCACCTCTACGCAGTCTTAGTGTACGCTCGAGGTCACTACAAAGGGCTCGTCACCTTATCAGTGTAGGCCGACAGCTCGAATAGTGTCCCATACCACCGTATTCTGCTCACAAGTTTGGATTGCTCACTGGTCACTACGGGGAGGCTCGTCACTCCAGCGTAGGCCGATGCTCGACCACGGTGTCCCATATCACCATGCCCGGCTCATGAGTCTTAGTGGATCGAGGTACCAAGGTTTAAAGGGTTTTCACTGGTGAGTTTGGTACCTTAGATTCAAGCGGTAGTGTCCATACATGGTGAACATACATCGAGTCAATCGGGTTACTTGACGAGCTCAATTAGTACAAGCACACTTTGAGTTGATCGACATGAAGTTTGTAAGCACTTTGTGTGGCCTAACCACTGCCACATCCCAAGTACGGCTCAGATTCATCGATCACGTCCTATGTGGCAAGACAACCTGAGCCACCTATTCAAAGCCTGTTACCGATTGCTTGGACTATTCCGTAGTCCCAAACACATTCAATTATAACAGATAATCATACCAGCTAATCAGAACAGTAATGGATCAACAATTCCAATCATACAAGTATGTGAGCATTTGATGGATTTCAACTTAAACATGAATTCACACATATACAGTGCCTAAGTAAAACAGACAAAGAATATAAGTTGCATGGAGGAAATCATACACATCGTTAAGGTAGTTGAGAATCTCTTCTTAACGCCCATATAAAGTATAATATATTACACACTTGATCATTCAGACATTTCTACAAACACTTAGACTACACATTTCAACATACATAACGTATGTTGGTGATAGCACGTCTTAGGGCAAATCCTTTTGCCAAGGAGTTGTTACACATACTAGTATAAATATACGACAATTAATCATGACAAACACATGTTCAAATTTCATACGTATACGATAATTTCTACATATACATGGAATACACTAAACTCAATATAGTTCATATATATCAGAAACGCGATTCAAACATCGCATTTGGCATGTAAAATTGCACCCACATCAGTAATAAACCATTAACCGATAGTAAAAGCCTTAAAAACCATAACCTATACATTTATAGTCCGCACCTTTCGTAGACTCGTAACGAACTCAGTTTTAAAGTTAATCTTTGTCTACGGCAGATTGACAACCTATAGCATAAATTAGGTTAGTTATTTCATAACTTACACTATCTCGAAACCCTAAAACAGATTAGGATTAGATTTTCTTACCTAAGAACGGGATTAGTATCGCCCGTATAGCGACACAGAGTGATGGCTAAGCACGTGGAGCGTCAGGGAAAGATCCCAACATCTATCTCTCACACTCTCTCTCTCTCTTCCTCACTTTCTTCTTCTCCTTTCTCTCTTTTTTCCTTAGGGTTTGCAAAATTCGTATGGTATATGAGAGAGAGTATTTAAGGTCCTTATATAGGCCCAAGTTTGATGGGAATGGCCCTAGGGCCAAGGTATACTTAGGTTACATCCAAATATGGACTGCTCGGTCCAACGGAGCACTTCTCGTGGCCCCTTTTCTACGTGCGGTCGGACTTAAGCTCCCCGACCATGGATCTAGGTCAGCTGAGTTTTCGTTACGATCGGATTTACAGATCGTCGTGGTGGACCAGTTTCATTCAATAATCACGGTCACTCGATCGTGGTCACAAGTACATCTTCATGTGTGGGACATTTCTCCCGATCCGAGGGTGTATTTGGGTCGAATTCTAACGATCTAAATTCTTATATTTGGCCCGCATGCGACACGACTCAGATTAAAAAAATTGAATTTTTATTTCTAAATATTTTCACATTTCTCATACACTTTGCTCGAACTTAAGTTGTGCATTTCTAGACACAATCAAGACTTGATTTCTGAAGAGAGTTTTCAAGTCCAATAATGCGGTCATATCTGTATAGTTTCGTGGTAATCGGACTTTCGACGTGCACTCCAGGTTCGATATGGAGTTTCGATGTGCTCCCGAGAGCAACGGGATTTTAAGATGGATCCTAAATTTCAAGATAATGTAACGTTAATTATTCTATACATTTTGAGTCTTGTAGTTTATATTTAAAGTAGTTCAAGCTAATTCTATTGATTGTTCGTTTAGCACTTAACTAAATCGTGCCCTAATTACAATAGAATAAGGTCCTAGGCAGTTCTATCCTTTTTTCGCACTTTTAGTTAGTATATTATTTTAATTATTTTTTTAATAGTTCATTATCAAGTCCACTTCATCCCTATCAAATTTCATTTGATTTCATATTGTAAAAAAATTCTAAAAATCAGCAGCTGTCTAAACTAATGATTTTTGAATAGTTGTCACAATGACCTATATTTAACTATCTTAAATATTTTATTATATTTCTCACTTATTTTTATATGAAACTAGACTTATAAATCTTTAATCTAGATTTTGAATCACCTAAATCGGAGTTATAACGAGGGAGATATGATTTTTCAAAGTCGGACGTATATTGAAGAATTTTTCGGCCAAAAAGGGCCATCGGCCCGCTGTGGCCCTGCCAGACCCGCTGTCACCCCAGAGGCGATGTCCTCCCCCCCGAGGGTGCCGGATACATGCGGGACCCACCTCAGGTCCCCCCGAATTGTGTTGTTTGGGCTCCCGAGTCCGTCGAGGCATTATCGGGTCTCATTTGTAAAACAGAATGAGTTATTTGACGTGTAATATATGATTTTAGGGTAGGAGAAGCTAATTTATCTAAATAATCTATTTATTTCGTAAGATTCCAAAAGATTAATAGTCAAAAGCCCATTTTATTTACGTATTTACTATTTACAGTAAGTTTTAGTTTAAGTATTGTTCTTCATCATTTAAACTTTAGGATTAGTATCTAATATGAAAGTACTTAGAAAAATTTAAAGAATAAGGTGGTGAAAGGTGAGATTTTTGAAGGAAATAAGAGATTTTGAAGGAAATGAGTTGAAAGGGGATTTGAGACTTTGGGATTGAGTTTTTGAGAAGTAATTAAGGTGTTAGGATCGACCCATTGCCTAAGTACATCTAACTCCAAGTTGGCAAAAATCTGGGGTGTTACACCTGTGTCAAAGTGTTTGCTTCGATTTGTATGCATGGAAAAAAAAATGTATGTGATGTACTGGCAATCAATAAGATTTTAGTTCCGTCAGGCGTGCTAAAAGAAATGTTCATTTTGATTTATATACACGATGAAAAAATTTATGATATTTGGTGGCCAATAAGATTTTAGTTTTATTGGGCATGTCAAAAAATGGTGTTTGGCTCAAATTTAGTCATTTATGTGACGTGTACATGATGGGTGTGCCAAAATCGAATGTGGCTCAAATCGAATCAAACACCTTGTGACCTCAAGCACTAAAATAGACCGAATTTGTATATGTTAATTGTGTGTCCAACAACCGATTATAAAGAATTGGGTGATTGATGAAGGAGAGGGTTCTCCTTCTAATGAGTTCTATTTTTTCTTCAAAGAAATGACTTTCAATTAAGTATGTGATAGCTTACACTGTTTAACAATAACACAACATTGCTAAAAGAAATAAAATGAAGTTGAAACTAATAATATTAATATGTTTAAAATAATTGCAATTGACTAAAACTGTAATAAAAATAAAATAATAGAAAAATAATAACTAATGGCATTCTATTCTTCATGTAGTAAAATGCCAAGCTTGGTAGTCAAGAAGGTCATTAAGCACGAAAGCTAGATCATTTGCTCAGTTGAAAAATAAATCTTCCTAGGGTTCACAGTGATGTTTATTTATCATCCAACTTATTCATAAGATTACACGAACATGGATAAATGGAAAAAACAAATATCAGCTTGGTTAAAAACTTCCGTGGCCCCTAAGAATTTTTTAATAGTAGATGTTTAATTCACTATGTGTCCTGTAGTGTGGTCCACTTGAGCTTTGGATATGCTTCATTTTTTAGCCAAAGCCCGAAAATTATATGGTAATTAAAATGGATGGCCAGAGTGGATGAAATACATAAATCAAGGTAGCCCATAGAGTCTACTCAGTATGCATGATATTTGGCACCCGCGCTTCCATGATACACACCCAAGGGTGGGTTCTTTGGGAACGTGGTCCACACAGCTGGTTCAGCCATTCAAGTTTAAACAAGTCAACTGGCTGGTCCAATCTGGTTTCTAAAACAAGGACATTGGCTGTATTTTATTCTATGACAGATGTAAAAACCAGGGGACACGCGTTCTGGTTTTTGTAGAATGTGGGCCCACATGATCACAATCACGTGCGGCCTGGTTCTCTGTGTCCAATGGCACTCATGTCAACATTCATCTATAGACTGATCAAGCCTTCGACCAAAAATAAATAAATAAATAATGTCGGTCCATTAATCATGCAGATACTCTTATTTAAAAAGAAAAATGGACAGTTGGTAAGAAAAAGTCCACCACTCCATATTCAACGCGGATGTATGGCTCACACTTGATAGTGGGCCACATTTGTATATTAAATGTAGACATTGGGAAAATTTTCAACCCACCGCTGTTTTGGTACACGTGTGGCCTGCCTGATGAGTAGACCATATCCTGATTTCTGGGACAGATGATCCACACAATGGGACCCACCTGATTCACATCTCAAATACCTAACTCCTACATACGAGCCATGGGATCATGTTGTCATATAAAGAGGTGCGTGTAAAGACGCACTAATACCACTTGCTTTGTAGTTAACGGATGGGATTGTGTAGCGAGGAGCGCACCACCCTATATATACTCTGTGAGGCCCACCATGACTTATGTGTTCTATCCACGCTGTCTATTCATTTTTTTAATTTTTTTTTCTAATTCATTTGAGGGCATGAAATTTAAGTATCTTCAAAACAAAAGTGGACCATAGACAGAAATAGTGGGAATTGAAAACCCTACCGTTGTACCGTTAAAAACTCCTTGGGGCTACAAAAGTTTTCAATCAGTTGATATTTTTGTTTTCCTCCATCCAAACACCCCTTTAAACAAGTTGGATGACTAATAAACATCATTGTGAGTCCTAGTAAGGTTTTGACAATCCTAATTAAATTTTGTAGTGTGACTCACTTGAGTTTTGGATATACTTTAATTTTGGTCTCATGTCCTAAAATGAAATGCAAAAATAGATGACAACATAAAACACAATATACATCAGTCGGGCACCACCGAGGCGCTCCTCACTACACAATCCGCGTCCGTAGTTAATACCTACAAACTAAAGAGCGGCTAATCTACGAAAGAACAGACATATCAGCGTACTTGTATTAAGGCAAAAATATCCTGTTTCTTATAGCCGTCCGATCAAGATTGTATGTTGATAGGAAGTGAGAACCACCAGCTTTGACATAATAGGAGGTGGTTTTATCTAGTGTTGAGGACTTCCCAACATCACTCAATCTTGATATGGGAAGCATAAGGTTGACCACGATAAAATTCAGAAGTCAAACAACCGTCCAAGTGACAAACTTTTACGAGATCGAAACCGTTCATCAGGGTGGCCCTGAAGTGAATGGTCCAGGGCTCAAGAATCAAAACTGTTTGGACAATCCTAACCATCGAACGGGCAACCCAAATTCATGTGACTGATGACTTTGAAATCTTGACTCGAATCATGGCCCATTTGTAGGCTGCTGATAAGATAGACAGTCACGATCTTCCGGTTGGATGCCTTTTTATTTTTATGTGGACCCTCCATTGTAGTTTTACCTGAGGAATGGTCTAGATGCTGCAAATGTGCAGCTTGTGAACATTTCTAATTCATTTGAGGGCATGAAATTTAAGTATCTTCATCTATCTACTTCCAAAACAAACTTACACCTAGAGAGTACAATTGCTATTTTTCCCACTCAAGAGGTATGCTTAATTAAGCCACCAAATATATATATATATATATATATATATATATATATATATAAAGGAAGAAGAACCCAAGCTGGACACCCAGATCCATAACTCAAGTGGTAGACCGACTGACCGTGGGTGTACTAACAAGCTAATAGAAAGAAAGAAAGAAAAAAAAAGAAAAAAAGACCCAAGTTGGTATTAAAGTAAGAGCTTTCGAGCTTTCCTAAGCTCACGGGCAGTATAAGTCGCGTACACCCCACATACGTGCAAGCATGGCAAGTAGGTCCGAGATCTATTCCATCATCTGGTTGGTCCCACCTCAGTCCATTCATCAGGTGGGTTCCAGTATTGGAAAGTCGTGGATGGGTTAGAAAACTTCAGCTAAGTTTTTCAGAGTCGTATATTTGTTTTGCAAACTCGGGCCCACCTCACCAGTTGATCAACTTGAATCTTAGGTTAGGACATCAAAATAGTGGTGCAGTTCGATGGATGGATTGGATCTCTGACCTGTTTGAGTGGCTACCACGTGTGGCATAGAGCTGTATTGCACCACGCGTGTGGGTTAGCAAAGTTCTTAAAGAAAACACATCAGAAGCCGAAAACGAAATCGCACTACCATTGGTTATCAGCTCTCATCCATCACTACCAAACACTATTGCAAAGGGCCCATAGAGTGTGGGACCGTTTCCACCATCCGATGGCACACATGTGATCGATCTGGGCCATTCCTATATACTAAAAATCAGGGTTATACACTTTTCAAGTGGGTCATACATGTACAATAAATTTGACAATTGGACCTTTTCTAGCCGCACATTTTTTCTTATACAAGTGTTATCTAACTGATGAGCAGACCAAATTATGTTTTAGTTCAGGGCATGTTCAGAGTGCATGCTTTCTGATGAATGGTCTGGATCTCTGACTTTTGTGGCCCATGATATGTAAAAAACCTACAAAAACAAAATTCCATTCCTCAAAAAAGAAAGAAGAGAGAGAGAGAGAGAGAGAGAGAGAGAGAGAGAGAAGAGCCCTCGCATAGAAGTGGGTGCAACCATGACATTGCATGTATGCTATGGCTCGTGGGTGCAGTCCAGATTTTTGGTGAAGGGTTTCTACTGCCCTATTTTTGTAATGAGTTGTAAAGTATTGAGGTCTTTTGCCCTAACTATGTATATTCTTGTATTTATCTCCTTCTTATTGTGTGCAACTGCTACTCGTTAGGCACGAAAGCAACCTTAGAACAAATCAAACACATGATAGAGAAACGAAAAATTCAAGTAGAGAACAAATATTTTATGTAGAAAAATCCTTGTAGGCAAAAACCACAACACCAAGCGATAACGAATTCACTACGAATAGAAAGTTACAAGAAATGGACAACTCACAAATTTAAAACCCTCACTTTACGTGTGAATTTCCTTTCAAAACCCTAGCTCCCTATCTAGCACAACATGATTCACCCTAATCCCGTATTAACAAGGATATATATAACCCAAGTATAGAATTAGAAACAAAACCGCGCACTTACGCAAAACTGACGCAGACCGATTGAACCATCAATCGATCAACTCTGGTCGATGATCTTCGATCGATCAACACCACATGTTCGATTCGATTGAACATGCTCAAAAGTATCCAAAGAGCAAACTCATATTTTCAAAATTTTCTCGATTGATTAAAAACTTTGTCTTTTTATCAGATCAAAGGCACTTAATCAACATTCTCTACCGTGGCTTCAATCTTGCATGTTCGCTATTCCAACATGTTATCACCATTTCTAAATTTTCTTATATCTACATCATCGCTTTATGTGCACACTCTCTATTTATTCCATCTTCGTCAAGCACAAAGAAGTCAAGCGACTCCGTTGCTGAGGTATCATGCGTGTAAATCTATGCAACAACTGGGTCTGATATGCAATATTTGACCCTCAACAACCGCCTTACTCTAATATTTGCTAGATAAAATAATGACACACATCAATGTGTTTAGTTTGAGAGTGATACATTAAGTTATTTGTTAAATTGATTGCGCTTTCACAATACACAAATACAGCTTCCTGCTGAAGTCCTAACTCATTCATAATTCCTCTCAACTAAACCGCTTCCTTGAATGCTTCCATCACCATCATTTACTTGGCTTTGGTTGTGAAAAGTACAATCACAAATTGAAGCTTTGATATTCAATTGATCACTAAAACAAACGAGCAATTAGAAGACGACCTTCGTAAAGTTAACGCGGTGGTGGATGCTCTGGTGAGGATGGGTAGTATGGGGTATTCTAATATGGTATACCTCAGTCGTACGGACCTCCCCCGCACAATTAGAGGTTTACTAACACCGGATGAGATGGGGTAGGTGCTATCATATATTTAAGGTTTTGAGGTCGTTTTATGTCTAATAACTTGTGTTGAGTTTTTGTTCAGTGGGTGGACTAGTATATGATAGGCGTGGTTGTTTGTTTTTATAAGTAATGCCTGAATTAAGCAGTTGTATATTTGCTTCTTTCAATAAAATAAAGTTTTAAAAAAATCGACCTTGTATTGTCCACATTACCAACATAATCCGAACCACATAGCCTACTAGTTTATCCTTAGATTTTTCGAATGTCAAGACGTAATACGTCGTAACTCGTATATAACGAATTAGTCATTTCACTACCTCCCAATGTTGCTTATCGGGGTTTGACATGTATCTGCTTATAACACCTATTGTATGTGAAATATCCAATCTCATACAGACCATGGTGTATATAAGACTGCCAACTGCAATGGAATGAGACACACGAGATATATAATACTTTTCTTGCTATGACACAGGACATTGTTCCGAAGAAAGCTAAAGTGAGTAGTGTTGAGTGTGTTAACTGATTTTGATTTATCAAGTCCAAACTTGACTAAGACCTTCTCAAGATACTCCTCTAAGACAACCATAGCCTACTTTTTTTATCCGTGTAAGTCGATACCGAGAATCCTTTTTGTAGCTCATAAATATTTCATCTTGAATGTCCTTAATAATTGAGCTTTTAATATATTGATTTCAGACATGCTATGGTTGGCAATAAGAATATCATTAACATATAATACCAAAATTATGAATTCTCCATCACTCAGTGATTTGAAGTAGACACAATGATCAAACTCATTTCTAATCAATTGCTAGCTTAACATGAAAGAATCAAATTTCTTATACTACTATCTAGGAGACTATTTCATATTGCATAACGACCTCTTTAACTAGAAAACCTTATTATTTGCTCCCTGCATCTTGAACCTATTATGTTGCTTCATGTAAATCTGATCTTCTAGTTTCTCATGTAGAAAAGTTGTCTTTAAATCCAACTATTCCAATTTCATATTACATATCAGACCCAGTTATTGCCTGAATTTATGAACATGGTACCATTGAATAGCCCATTTTAATCATGTTTGTGTTGCAAGGTGGAATTGCGAACTGAGACTGGATCGGGATGCTAAAAGCACAGATTTAACGTTCCGAATGTCCAAGTCCTTGTCTTGAGGTTACCATATTAATATTTTGTACCTTGCCTGTAAGACCCGTATCCTAGCCTGTACCATTCCATAAACTTCTGCGGTCCTCCCAGTCGAATTTCGACGACCCGCGACGCGTAGATAACATTGGCGCACGCTCTTGAGTCACATCCTGTAAACCCAAGCCGACTCAAAACGAGACCTATGTCATTGCGACCACGGCATCGCCGCGGTTTCGACGACGCATCTCGTGCGTCAATGCGATGCTCAGATTATGAGATCCGGCCCGTGCATTATTTAGGTCGTTGATCGCTTGATCGTGGGACCCACCTACCCCTATTATTGTACTTCCCTAGAAAAAAATAATTACTATGATGTCACCCTAGGGGTGACATCACCCTACCCTACCACCTTACCTTCCCTTTTCCCCATAAGTCAAACTCATTAATTCCCATTACCTCACCATCCCTCTCTCCCATCACTCCCTTACATCATTTCTCTCTTTCACTTCTCTCCATTCCAAGCAATCCCTCCATGGAGCAACCCACGTCCATGGCTCCCATGAGAGAGCTAGTGTGGCCCACCTCCCTATCTCCCATCTCCACCATCCAATGATCATCTCCACCATTGAAATTGTTTCTTTGGGGCTCTATCATGCATTGGCGGAAGAAGGAAGAAGAGATCTCGAGGTGGGTGCTTCTCTCTCTCTCTCTCCCTCTCTCTCTCTTTTTCATTTTGTGTGATGTGTGGCCCACTCGGATGAACCCCACCTTGATGTATGCCTTAAGCAAACCGTCCAAGTCATGTGGACCATACCCTTTGGTGATGGGAAAACACAATATCAAATTGATCCAGCTCAAGTGGGCCACGTCTAGGTGGGACCCACCAGCCTTGGTCCCCACACGTGGGACCCATCTTGATGAATTGTATAGTCCAGCGTCTAGGGACGCTGGACGTGGCCTGAGGCCTAATCAGGCAGCCACCGCAGTAGAAAAAAATAAAATAAAATTTGTCATTACTTTAGCCCTTTTTGAGTGGGCCACTCATGCAGGCATTACGTAGATGTATTAATCAAATCCACGCCGTCCATCCCATTTCCCATATCATTTTAGGCGTTGAGACAAAAAATGAATCCAATCCGATCCCCTGTCGGGCTATAACTTAGAAAACAATGAGTTTCACCGTTAAAAAAATTCATTCTGACCTTTCTACACATCGAAACATATCAATATTGGGCTTGTCTGGCTTGTCTTGAGCCATAGGAGCCCGTGAATGGGCAGATTCTACTGATGTGGGCCCTACCTAGGGAAATCTTGAGAAAACCAAAAAAAAAAAAACATATGAAGCAGCAGTGTTGCTGCTGACGTCTCTGGACATGCAGGGGCGTTCTGCTGCATGCGCAAGATGTGCAGGGACGTGGGTCCCATGCATAGGCCCCACCATGATGTGTGTAGAACGTCCAAGCCAGACATTTGATAGGTCCCTTTTTGGGACAGTGGGACTCCCAAAAATCAATCACATGTAGAGCTCAGGTGGCCCACATAACAGGGAAACAGTAAGGATTGAACGTTTGCCATTGAAATCTTTTTGGGATTTCACAGAAATTTTGGATCCAAAACAGGTGGGCCATGAGGGACCCACCTTGATGAGGTGCATGTCCACACTGTCCGTCCAGTGGACGCACTGGTAGAGGGTGTACTGATTGTGAGGCGTGGCTTACGGTGACGTGTTAACTGGCAGCAGAGGTGGACGGTGGAGCGTGAGCAGGCAGTGGGTGTACTAGCTGCCCTAAGAAAATGAAATAAAATAAAAATCAAATATTATTTTAATATATTAATATAATATGCTCATGGGGTGGGTAGCCAGTTACGTGGGACCCACCTCTGTTGTTTTCAACGCTGCAACGTACAGCAGCAGCTATGTAGCTGTCGTACTAACGTCAGACGGGGTTGTGGACCCATCCACGCCGTCGACCGAATGGGATGGCCCACCATGATGCATGTCTTGCATCCAAATTGTCCAGCCATTTTGAAAGCCTGTCTTAAGGCTTGAGACTAAAAATGAGACAAATCCAATTATCAGGTAGACCACACTACAGAAAATAGTGGAGTAAATGCCTACCATTGAAACCCCTTTTGGGTTACAAAAGCCTTAGATCAATATGATATTTGTTTCTCCCCAGGTCCTTGTGACCATGGGGATAGTCTGGATGGAAATTAAGTGATGTAGTGGGCCCACTGGAAGTTGAAGGTGGGAAGTTAGTATCACCACTATTAGTTGTAGTGTGGTCCAGATGATCTTTGGATATGATTCATTTGACTTATTTATTTATTTAATGCTCTATAATGATCTCTATTGATGGATGATTGGCGCGGCCCATTTGATCGGCCAATTGATTCGGCCTAATGTGATATATGAGACCCGATGTTGATGCCAGCCTAGATACTAATGAGGCCCACGTGATTATGCCTACTTTGATTTATTTTGTGGCCCATTTATCGGGCCCACCTTGATGTATTTGTGGCCCATTTGTCGGGCCCACCATGATATAGATATAACCGTCCATGTGGTGTATTTGAGGGCCCATGAGCAGGGCCCACCTGTGTATGTATCCGTGGCCTTTGTCGAGGCCCAATATGATGTTTTTATGGCCCACCTTGATATATTAGTGCAGCCCATTGATGCGGCTCATTTGATGTGTATGATATGAGGCCCATTAGTGCGGCCCATTATGATGTATGTGGCCCACCGTGATGCGGCCCAGTGCGACGTGTATGAGGCCTATCATGATGTGTTTTGGCCCATGTGGTAGAGCCCACTTACCTCGTATTTAAAGTCCGTATGATGGGCCCACCTACTTGAATCTTAAGCCTATGGGCAAGGCCCATTGTGATATATATTAGGGCCATGATTGTTGTATTCGCACTGTCTGTCCATTTAATGGACGTGTGGTCTGCCTTGATAAAGGATTTCGTCCGCGCCGTCTGGGGACGAGGGACCATCATGATGTATGCCTTATCCACACTGTCCGTGGGACGTGAGACCCACATGATATATGCATTCATATCCACGTCGACCATCTGGTTGGGGGCCCATCTGCTACATGTGCAGGGCCTACCTATTGTGCATTAGTGCGGCCCATTAATGCAACCCACTTGATGTGCATGGGCCCCATTTGTGCGGTTCATTGATGCAAGGCCCGTTATGATATGTTAGAGGCCCATGGTTGAGGCCCATTAGGATGTGTTTATGGCCCATTTGGTAAGGCCCACAGAGATGTATTTTCGGCCCATGGGTCGAGGCCCATTGCGACGTATTTCCGACCCGTATGTCGTGTCCCATTATGACATGTTTCCAGCCCAGTTATCGAGGCCCGACTTGATGTGTATAAGGCCCATTACTGCGGCTCATTGATGTGGCCCACTTGTTGGACTGACGCCCATTGATGTGGCCTAATGGTGCGACCCACCGTGATGTGCATATTAGGCTAATGGTGCGGCCCAATGTATCGACCCATCGTGATACGTAGGCCCACGTGCTGCATGTGTAAGGCCCACCTGTGATGACTATTTGAGGCCACCTGTTGGATATTTGGGCCCACCTTATGTTTGACTCTACATGGGCCACTACTTGGGAGCAACGTTGGTTAAATGTCCACTTTGATGGGTGATAATGGTTGAATGTCCATACGGTGACCTTCCCATAGGCCATGTTCGATCAATTAACGAGACTGATTATTGACCGATTTGATTATCGATCGATCCGATTGTCGTGACTGATGTGCCAACTCTGATTATCGATCGATTCCCGATTGACATGACCGATTTGCCGATTCTGATTATCGATCGACCCCGATTGTTGTGACCGATTGCCGATTGACGTGACCGATTTGCCGATTCCGATTAGTCGAGGCCAGTTGTATAGGCCGATTCTGATTGCCGAGGCCGAGTATCGAGGCCGGTTCCGAGTGTCGAACCTAATTGTTAAGGCCGATTTCGATTGCTAAGGCCTATGGCTGATGCCTACATGATGCATATGCAACCTGTAGTTGAGGCCCATTGTGTTGTATTTGGGACCACTGGGCGTGGCCCATTGTGATGTATATGTAACCCATGTGGTGCGTATTAGCCCCATATGATGCGGCCCATTATGATTGTACGAAGCCCATTGTGGTGTGTTTGAGGGCTAGGCTATGGAGCCATTGTGATGTATGTTAGGCCCACGTGAAAGGCCCATCGTAATGTATATTAAGCTCTTGAGTGAGGCCCATGGTGTTGTATATTTGTCCCTTATGTGAGACCATGGGCCCATTATATGTTTGGCTTTATGTGAGCTATTCCTTGGGGGCAATGTTGGTTAAATGTCCACATTGTCGAAGCCAATTATTGAGGCTGGTTATTAATACCGATTATGAGTATGTGACAGCATAACATCATCATACATGCCCATACGCATCATCTGCATGTGTGTTATGAGATGTGGTTGACCATTGCATATGTGGTTGAGCAGATTGTTATGAGATTCCCTAATAGGCGGAGGTTATCTCACATGAGTGCATGGTATGCGCATGATTGATGCATGACTGTATTGTATGACTCATGCATCTTGCATTGTGTGCCCTAGCGACATCAGGGCCGTAGCCTCCACAAGCATATCGTGGATGGCCAGATGGGACACCAAAAACATTTGGTTCTAGCATACGAGAGCCATAGATGTCCCTAGGTGAAAATCCTTAAACCTCTGAGGCCAAGAGACGCCCTAACGTTGAGACCGAGTAGATACATGAGCGCCTGAGTGCCGAATACTAGGAGGTCGCATCTCCCACTGTGTCGTGGTCAGTTGGGAGGGGGTGTGGCCTTACCCGCTCGAAGGTAGGGGGCATTACTCGGCTGAGTTTGACCAGCTCGTGAATGGGTTCGCTATCGACGTGCTGGATAGGTATTGACAGACTATTGGCCAGGCGGATAGTAAGGTTTCTTACGCTCACTTGGACTGTGCGGCTAGGAGAGCGACAGTGCCATTTGGAGTGTATTGAACCCCGGTGATTATCCAGAATGAGAACTGTATAGATATGTGGATTTAGTGAGCAGGAGTTGCATACTCATGCATGCATTCGTTCATTCACTATCCACTCGGGTTGGTGGTGCACAACTATTTGTTACATGTGCCCTCGTAATGGCCAGGATTTCGGTTGGGCGCGCGACTAACCCGAGATCGGGAGTTTACCACATTGGGTCCGACTATCCAAATTTAGGTATGGGACTGGTTTGGATAGAAGTCCTTGTGATGGACCCTATACCGTGATACTACGTACTATCATCTCGATTTCACACTCCAACATGGTCATTCCATTTACACCACATATCGCATTACATTCATAAAGCATATGACATTTTAGGTTACCGTGTTTTTGCATTATATGGTCTAGATACGGCCGACGTTATTCGTGAACTCATCAAGGATTTTGCATATTGCATCGCATCTTCGACATCCGATATTTGACTCTTTATGACTCCTCATTTGCATACCTGTTCTATATTGCGTATTTCGATATTGATTGACTCATGGACTTGTCCGTATTTTCGCTTACTCGTTATCATGTGATTTATGATCTTGTCAAGATTCTGTTTACCTCGATAATTCATGATCTTGTCGATATCTGTTTATTCCGATATTGTACGATTTATGGATTACCAGTATTTTTGGTATTGTATGATGATGGCATTGTATCGAATACTTGGCACTTATCTTGTGCACACACTTATACCACCCTCTAAGCTTTCTATAAGCTTATGCACGATAGATGCGTGCAGGAGATGTTAGGTTGCAGCATTGTTGAGCTTGGAGCGTGCAGCGGTCTTCTGGAGCTTGATTTTCAATTTATGTATTTTCCTTTCAGCATTGTACTCAAATAATTATATTAGTGGATATGTGTTGTTGATGTTGCCCTTGTGAATTGGGTGATCTTGTGGTTATGCTTATTACGAGTTAAATGTACAAAAAAAAAATCCTCTTTATAGGATCCCAGGATCGGAATCTGGCGTATGGACGCTAGGAGCCGAGAATGGGGTACTACGAGGTTGTTGCAGCCAGAATTGACAATTGGGATTCCTGTAAATCTGATTTTCGGGTTTGGGGCGTGATAGTATTACACGCCCGGGATCCGCGAAAATCGAGAAATCAAGCTCAAGTGGCCTCGAAATTGGTCCGTAATGCAAGATCATAGGGTTCCCACCATCCGCTTAGATCGAAACTTTATACATGGCTCGAGGACCAAAAACTAACCGTACACGTCAAATTTCAGCCATTGGATCCTCGTGCAAGTGTCCCAACGGACAGATCAGCCCCTTTAATCATTATGTGGGGCCCGCCTGATATCTGGATATGCTTCAAAATTGGTCTAGACGGTCTAAATGATATGACAGAATGGATGGACGGAACGGATTTCTCTCGAACATCACGATGAATCATTATGTACATTGCATGTACATAAGGTACATGTGCACGAGAAGTGCACGGGATATAAAGTCCAGTCAACCAAAGGGCTGACCGACCCTTCCTCTTAGGCTTACAAGAAAAGAGCTGTTTCTACGGGCGATCTCTGTGGGCCCCAATCGCTCTTAATTTCGATGATCCGACCCATTCACATTCCTTATAAGATGGCCAAGACCAACGCCTAGGTGTCTTTTTGCTACTATACAAGCGTCTTCATGATCCCAGCCGTTAAACACAGGATGGACGGCGGAGTTGAAGATCTTGTGTACCCCATCGATTTCACTCCAAAAATCACCATTCCCGAATGGTTTTTCACAAGGATTTCAATGGACGGTGTGGATTTCTCAACCGAATTCAATCATGGCCTCCACCAACATCCCAGCACAAGAAGCGCGCAAGCTCTGTTGCGCGCAACCGGGACTTCCAGGCCGTTCCTTGATCAAGATGGTGATCGGATCAGCAATCCAAACCGTTCATTCTCATCAACATGGAGCCGTGACCACCACCAAGAAGTCCGATTCTGATTTTGGACGATCAGTCGTCCAAAATCTCAAGCCAAACACGGGTTGATCGCGGGTGCTCCGCCTGTTGCTGCGAAAGTTTTTTTATTCCGACTCCAACATGTTCTCTTGTGCAAAAGACTTCCGCCTAGAGTGGGGAAATTCGGCTCCAACGAGTTCTATAAAGGGAGATGAATGGAGGTTTTGCAAGGAGGACGGGGGGCGGGAGAGAGTACAGGGGAGGCTTGCTACTACACGTGAGCTTGGAGGGAAGCTGGTTAGCTTGGTGGTCGGCTGGAACGTTAGACAGGGGGCTGGACGTGAAAGGGAAGCTGGAGCCGTGGAGCATGCTGGGAAAGAGAGGCTTTGGACAGGAGCAAAAGGGGAGTTTTGGCTGGACATGAAGCTGGTTTTTCCTTTCCTTCTTGTTCTTTTCTTTCTCTTTTTATTTCTATCTTCAATCTCCTTTGCTTAATTATTCATGTGTGGCTAAACCTCTTAGCTAGGGCTAAGAGGTGAAGCTCGTAGCGAGATGGGAGACTCTTGTTTCATGCGTTTAATTTAAATTTCTGAACTGAATTTGATTTTAAGTTGATTATTAAAGGAATATTTTCTTAGTCTTTAATGGTCTGTTGTGACTGAAATTACAATGGGTTTGCAATGGCTTTGAATATTTCTTTTTCCCTTTTGATGTTTATGACGTCAGGAGGCTCTGTTGTTCACCATCGTCTCCTAGGCATGGTTGGATGATGGTATCCTTCCTGACCTTCATGGCATGTTGATTGGTTGGTAATTAGTTTAATTCTTTTGTTAACTTTGTCTCCTGGGCATGGTGTGGTGATGGAATTCATTCTAATTCATATACCTTTCATCTCTTTAAAATTATATCAGAAGAAGTTCAGTTTAATTTTCATGATTTTTGAAGCAGGCATAAGATCTCCCTGATCTCTACAAGTGGATCCTCTAAATCCCTAGTTTCCTTTCTCTGAATTCCTTAAAGTTTTAGATAATTATTCCACAATTATTCCTTAAATTCTATTTGGTTTAGATCACATCTTAGTCTAGTTCTAGTTCTACTTGGTTTCAGATAACGTACAGGTATCAGTCCCTATGGATTCGACCTCGGTCTTACCGAGTTTATTACTACATCACAACCCTATACTTGGGTAGTAAACAAGTTTTTGGTGCCGTTGCCGGGGACTGACGGTTACGATTCTTTGAAATTAATTAGTTTTAGAACTAGTTTGAGATTAGGATTTTACTAACTTTAGTTTTAGATTTTTATTTCTATTTGATTTTTAGAACTAACTTGTTTCCTGTTTTGTAGGATCCTGACATAAACTTCTAAATTGGCAATCCTTTTCTAATTCCTCTAATTTTTCTATTTTTAGAATTAGGGTTTGAATTTTAGAAATTTTCTAATTCTGGAACTTTCCTTTTTAGAAACTAACTTTATTTTTTTTATTAACTTTCTAATTCTTCTTTTAGAATCTAACTTTGTTTCCTAATTTATTTTTAGAAATTTTCTACTTGTAGACTTTTTGTTTAAAAACTAACAATACTTTAGAATTTTTAGATTTAGAAACTAATTTCTATTGTTTTCTTTTGTAGGATCTTAATATAAGAATCTCTAGTCTGGTAACATCCTTCTAACTTCTCCTCTTACTTTATGTATTACTGTAGGATTTTTCTTTCTTCTAGGATTAGACTCAGAGTTAGGGTTCTACCATGGAAGCGTGGGCACGTGCATATGCCGAGATGGATAAGAGATATTGGGGAATGCCTGAGGGTTGTGGAATTCAACGTATACCTCAAGATTTTTCTCCATCGAGAACAGACATTGAGAACCGACTAGAACGTTATGTTCCATCGGTTAATAGGGCCGTATACGATCGTAATTATGGAAATGAGGATTATTATCAACCATCATATCCTCCCATGTATGATCAGTATGACTATTACCAGGGGAAACATCAAAATTTGAAAGATGAACCAACTATATGTTATAATGATTATCCTCTTGGATACCCTACCATTGATATCCAACCAAAAACAATCCAAGAGGATTTAGCTGAGCGTAGCCTGGCCTATCTCACAAAAATGAGAAAATCATTGGAAGCGCTTAATTCGCACCTTGATAAAATAGAGGAGGTTCGGTTATCTTAACCACAATTCATTCTAGAAATACAATACGAAAAAAGTGATCCTAACTCGCTTTTGAAAAATTCTGGAATTACAAATGAGGAGTTGGATTCCATTAATGAGCATACGGTTCAATTTCCCGATGAGTTGATCTCGATGACTGTTCAAAGGAATGGTCAAGATACGTGGGTATCTTTCAAATACAGTGATGATGACACACTTTCCTCACATGACACACAGGATCTCAATGATGAGGTAGAGGTTAGTTTTTTCAAACCTCAACCGAACTTAGGTGTAGAATGTGAGGAGAGCAACCCCATCCCAAGTGTGTACTGCACGGAATTAGACGATGATGCGTATTGGGATGATGATCATGAATGTACAGCCCAGAATCCCCTAGAATCAATCTCAAGTTTGGTCCAGGTCAATGATCAAGACGTACACGAAGTAGTCGGTCATAATGAGCCACTCCCCTTACCTGACATGTCTGATTTTAAGGTGGAGGATGAGCCTCTTACAATCGACCCTTTTAACTCTTGTGAAACATGTTTGGACTACTCCTCTAAATTAAATGATGATGTAATTCGGGAGAAGGACAAGTTGCTCGCTACGACCTTGGAAATTGAAACCACTAGGTTGAGGCCACCATCTGAGCTGTACACGTTTGACGATTCAACGCCTCGATTGAGTAGTTTCAATAAAAAAAATGATCACATCGATGCTTCCCCTATTGATTTTCAACCTATCTGTGTAAGGCTGGAGCAAGAGAGCACCTCCGTTTACCTTTAAAGACAATGGATTCCTTGGGCAGATCATCACGAGCTTTAATGTGGAACATAAGTCACGCTCAACTGAATTTTCCAACTCTTTGGATGATTGTTTGGCACACTTTGCAGATTCAAATGATCCCATGATAAGAGACATAGTGAATGCCTTGGAAGACAACATCTCGGTAGTCATCACTGACCGAGAGAACCCTTACTCTGAAGCCCCTTCTTCCACAGATCTTGAATGTTTACCATTAGGGGAGGAGGAGCTGAAAATTGAATCAAAGTTTGAAACTTAAGAATGTGTTGAGACTACACCACTTCCGAAAATTTTTCTCAATTTGATCTACTTGTAGTCTTCGATTCACCATGGGATACTAACTTTGTAACTTTTTCTGACACCAGTGAATCATATATACTTTGGATATCTCAAGCGAATCAACAGACAAAATTTTAATGAGGTACATAAGTTTCTCTCGAAAATCAGCTCCAGGCATCCAAGCCTATTGCAAAAAGGGCTTTTGGATGATCCTGTTGAGAAACTTACCGAGAAACTTATCAAAGCCGGAAGAAGAACCTTGCGACATGATCGAGTAGTTTTTCCCGCTTTCATAGACTATGGTAGTTTGCTTTATCTTTGTAGTTTTACGGCTTTATGTTGTTAGGTTAGTTTGCTTGATACGTTGTTTTAGGATAGTTTGCTTTTGTTGGTTTCTCTCTTGTGCTAACCTGCTCTGATATCTTTAGGAAGTCTCTCGATTCGTTATCCAGGTACTATCTTCCCATCACTTTTTCATTTAATTTCGTTGTCTCATGTGCATTGCATGCTCATATCGTTTACATTGAGGACAATGTAGATTTTAGGTTGGGGGTGGGAGATTAGGTTACCTAATCAGTATTTTCTTAGTTTTGAGCAAAAATTGTGATTTTTTTTTAATTTTTCTAGACTTTCTTGTGAATTCGAAGGGATTTTTACAACCATCTAAGGCACTTGGAATTTCAAGATACATGATGTTGGAAATTTCAGACGCTTGGATTCAGTATCTGTTGGATTGCATAATTAAGTTTGAATTGTTAATCCAGAATTAGAAGTTATAAACATTGATTGAGTTATGATTTCACATGTCACATCTTGCTTTCACATTAAGATTTCAGTTTGATATTAAAGGGTTAACTTGGTAATCACTAAGCATGTAAGGAACCAGTTTGGAAAATTTGCCCGTCATGATCAATTGAAAGAAAAAAAAAAGAAGAAAAAAAAAAGAGATACCTTTTGGAAAAGGTTAGGCGAATAATCTTCACTATAGGTTTGCTCCCTATAGGTGCGGATTCGATTCTCCTCTCCCTCAATGCAAAAAATCAAAAGTGGGAAGAATAAAAAAAGAAGAATTGTAAGGCAAATTCTGGTTTAGGTTTTGAGTGTCCTAAATGCTGTTTTGATTATCAATGTTATCATAGAAATAAGCCGAGATTTCATTATACACTCATAATACTCATTGTTTAGAATTGTTCTAATTCCTGGAATAATACTTTGAACTTGATTATGAAGTTTACCGTGCGCCTGAGTCTAGGAGAAAGTAATACCCAACATTCATGAATCTAAGAATTCCCATATCTGGATTATTCTGCAAAAATCACTCGAATTCATTTTTTTTATAGAAATTGTTCTGTAATTCTCAACTTACTTTTCGCATATTTTGCTCGGGACTAGCAAAATGCTGGTTGTTGTGTTGAAGGTCAAATATTACATATCGGACCCCCACTTATTGCCTGGATTTATGAACATGGTACCATCAATAGCCCATTTTAATCATGTTTGTGTTGCAAGGTGGAATTGCGAGCCTGGATGAATCGGATGCTAAAAGCACGGATTTAATGTTCGAGAATGCACCAAGGCAAGGGACGGACTCCAGGGGACCAAGATCGACGGAACTACATGCCGGGGATCCGCGAAAATCGAGAAACTGAAGCTCAAGTGGCCCGAAATTGGTCCAGAATGCAAGATCACAGGGTTTCCACCATCCGTTTAGCTCGAAACTTTATACATGGCTCGAGGACCAAAAATTAACCGTACACGTCAAATTTCAGCCATTGGATCCCTCTGGAAGTGGCCCAATGGACAGATCAACCCCTTTAATCGTTATGTGGGGCCCGCCTGATATCTGGATATGCTTCAAAATTGGTCTAAACGGTCTAAATGATATGACAGAATGGATGGACGGAACGGATTTCTCACGAACATCATGATGAACCCATATGTACATTGCATGTACATAGGGTACATGTGCAGGAGAAGTGCACCGGACGGAGAGTCCGGTTAAACCACGGATTGACCCGAAGTCCGTTTGTTTAAAAGAAACAGCGTCCGACGCTGTTTCGACAGACGATCTCTGTGGGCCCCACTCGCTCTTAATTTCGATGATCCGACCCGTTCACATGCCTTATAAGATGGCCAAGACCAACGCCTAGGTGTCTTTTTTGCCACTATACAAGCGTTTTCATGATCCCAGCTGTTAAATGCAAGATGGACGGCGGAGTGGAAGATCTTGTGTACCCCATCGATTTCACTCCAAAAATCACCATTCCCGAATGGTTTTTCACAAGGATTTCAATGGACGGTGTGAATTTCTCAACCGAATTCAATCATGGCCTCCACCAACATCCCAGTGCAAGAAGCGCGCAAGCTCTGTTGCGCGCAGCCGGGACTTCCGAGCCGTTCCCTGATCAAGATGGTGATCGGATCAGCAATCCAAACCGTTCATTCTCATCAACAGGGAGCCGTGACCACCACCAAGAAGTCCGATTCTGATTTTGGACGATCAGTCGTCCAAAATCTCAAGCCAAACGCGGGTTGATCGCGGGTCCTCCGCCTGTTGCTGCGAAAGTTTTTTTATTCCGACTCCAACACGTTCTCTTGTGCGGAAGACTTCCGCCTAGAGTGGGGAAATTCGGCTCCGACGAGTTCTATAAAGGGAGATGAATGGAGATTTTGCAAGGAGGACGGGGGGCGGGAGAGAGTACAGGGGAGGCTTGCTACTACACGTGAGCTTGGAGGGAAGCTGGTTAGCTTGGTGGTCGGCTGGAACGTTAGACAGGGGGCTGGACGTGAAAGGGAAGCTGGAGCCGTGGAGCATGCTGGGAAAGAGAGGCTTTGGACAGGAGCAAAAGGGGAGTTTTGGCTGGACATGAAGCTGGTTTTTCCTTTCCTTCTTGTTCTTTTCTTTCTCTTTTTATTTCTATCTTCATTTGCTTTGTTCAGCCCATTCATGTGTGGCTAAACCTCTTAGCTAGGGCTAAGAGGTGAAGCCTGTAGCGAGATGGGAGATACTGTTTCATGCGTTTAATTTAAATTTCTGAACTGAATTTGATTTTAAGTTGATTATTAAAGGAATATTTTCTTAGTCTTTAATGGTCTGTTGTGACTGAAATTACAATGGGTTTGCAATGGCTTTGAATATTTCTTTTTCCCTTTTGATGTTTATGACGTCAGGAGGCCCTGTTGTTCACCATCGTCTCCTGGGCATGGTTGGATGATGGTACCCTTCCTGACCTTCATGGCATGTTGATTGGTTGGTAATTAGTTTAATTCTTTTGTTAACTTTGTCTCCTGGGCATGGTGTGGTGATGGAATCCATTCTAATTCATATACCTTTCATCTCTTTAAAATTATATCAGAAGAAGTTCAGTTTAATTTTCATGATTTTTGAAGTAGGCATAAGATCTCCCTGATCTCTACAAGTGGATCCTCTGAATCCCTAGTTTCCTTCCTCTGAATTCCTTAAAGTTTTAGATAATTATTCCACAATTATTCCTTAAATTCTATTTGGTTTAGATCACATCTTAGTCTAGTTCTAGTTCTACTTGGTTTCAGATAACGTACAGGTATCAGTCCCTGTGGATTCGACCTCGGTCTTACCGAGTTTATTACTACATCACAACCCTATACTTGGGGAGTGAACAAGTTTTTAGCGCCATTGCTGAGGATTGACGCCAATATGAATCTGATAAATACCTACTACACAACTGGTGTGAATATCTCACTGAACTTGACGCCTTCTTTCTTAGCATACCCCTTTGCAACTAGTCTCGCCTTGTACATATTCAGTTTCTTATGAAAAATTTACTTACACCCAATTGCTCTCCTTCCAACAAGTAGCTTCACCAAATCCCATGTTTCATTCTTATATAAAGAATCCATCTTATCATGCATCTCCTTTATCCACTTCTCAGCATTTTTTTCATCTAATGATTCAATGAAGGTAGACTTGCTCTCATCCATAACGAGGGAAAACACAATGTTTGAGTCATCCCCGTATCTCAACGGTACTCTACGATTTCTTAGTGGATTTCTCCTAACAGGTGGTACTACAACCTCTTCATGTACCTCTTCTTGTAGTTCACCTTCTTCAGGTGTTTTACATCTGTCTGTTTCAATATCAACAACCAATTTTTCAGTTTCCTTATGATCATCCTTCTTATACAAGGAACCTTCATCGAATTTAACATCATGACTAAATATAATTTTTCATAAAACTCTATCATATAGTCTGTACCCTTTCACTCTATCACCATAACTAACAAAAGTATACTTTTTCATAATTTGGTCTAGCTTATCTTTCTCAACTGATGGTATATGAGAGTCGCAACCAAATAGCAACCCTGAGTAGTCAACTTCCTGACTGCTCCATACCTTTAAAATTTTACAATCGATCGGCATAGACAGAAATCAATTCACTAAATAGCAACCCATATTAATGAATTCAGCGTATAGCTCATTGCCTAACCAAGCATTACTTAGCATACTCCAACATACCGTTTTGTTCTGGTGTATGCCTTAATGTGTTATGCCTCACAATCCCCTCATTCTTATAAATTTGATCAAATTCTTTAGAAGTTAACTCTCTACCGTTATTGTCAATTGGAAAGGTCTAAGAGTATCATCATTGTCAAGTGGTAGAAGCCTCCTAAGGGTTTCCTCAAGCTTAATGTGGATGGGTCCTCCCAAGGTAACCTAAGGATGGATGAGGGGGGGTTTGTAGAAACTATATAGGCCAGCCGATCTTTTCCTTCCATAATGGTTATGGACATATCTTTATTACGGTGACACAGGCTCAAGGTATTTTAGATGGCCTACAAATTTGTAAAAACTTAGGTCTAAACAACATTTTGGTAGAGACCAACTCTCGCATCTTGGTTGATGCATTCTCGAACACCCCAAAAGCTAGCCCTTGGTGCATCTGGTATAGACTACGCAATATTCAAGTCAAGTGTTCTTCCCTCAACCTCAGATTTTCTCACAACCTTCATGAAGGAAATTCAGTGGTGGATAGCCTAGCTAAATTGGGTAGTAAAGGGTTACCCAATAAGTTGTATAGAAGTTGACAAGAGCTGCCCACCCTCATAAAGGATCTCTCTTACTAGACAATGTAGGTTTGGGGTCAATCAGAAAGAAGAAAAACCTCACCAAGGATGAGAGATGACTATATGGAGTCTTGCTCCACCTTCTTTTGGGTGGTTGACTTCTTTATTTTTATTCTTCCTTTTTTTGTCAAGCTAAGGGGTCCCTGGTTTTTTTTATATAAGGCCCCACCCGAATCTTTATTTATTTTCCTATCTTTAATAACATTTTCTTTTTCCAAAAAAAAAAAAAAAAAACTCTCAGTTGTTATCGATCCTTAGAACTTTTAGTTTCCACTTTAATTATTTTTCAATCATAACCTTATATGACTTGAAAGTGGCAAACATATCATATTAATATTTTAGAAAATAAACTTAAACTTTTTTAAAGAAGTAGTCAATAAATGTTACAAAGAATGACAACCCTCCTCTAGAAACAATGGGGCGACAGCCCCTACATATCAGAATGCACATAGTTAAGTTGTTATTTACTAATATGCTTTCTAGTTTTAAATGACAATCTTGAATGTTTACCATATATGCAATGTTCACATAAATCTAAATTGAAAATTGTAAAAGTAGGAATTAAATCACGATCGAGTAGTACCTTCATACCACGCTCGCTCATGTGTCTTAGGCATGCATGTCACACACGTGTAGACATGGATTTCACTATAAATGCTACAGCTCCATCAGCTGATACAATACTCCCAATCAACTTGTAAAGGTTTCTGCTCCTCTGTGACTTCATAACAGTGAGTGCCCCTTTTATACTCGGAGAATTTGCATCTAAGTGCATCAAGAGCTCCCAAAAATATCATATTTTTCTTCAAGTTCGAAACGTGCCTTACATCAGTTAGAATACGCTCCACCCCAATGAACATTCTTATACGAACTGATCCAATTCCAGTTATCTTACACACATAATCATTTCTCATAAGAATTGGGCCATAATCATACTCAGTGTATATGGCGACCTAACTCAGATAAGGAAACATGTGTTATGATGCCCCCTTATCCAAAATTCACTTGTTATACAAGTGTCCAACCTTAGACACAGATAATATGTCACAGCCGCTCATCTCTTCGCTAGATTCAGTTGAATTAGCTTTTGGTAAAGTATCTAAATTCTCATCTTTCTGGATTTTGGGATTCATGCAATCCTTCTTCATATATCATGTCATGCCATAATTTCAACACTTCAACTTCCCTTTTCTCTTCGACTTAGACTTCAACCGCGACTTCCCTTTCTTTCACTCTGATGATCTCCCCTTAGCAACTAATGCACCTGTATCAGTATCTTCATCATTGTTATTCCTTCTCTCTTGTTTCGATTGAAGGGTCGAGATAATGGTATTAAGGTCTAAGGTATCCCCACCATGGCACAAAGTCTCTACCAAATTCTCGTAGGAATTCTAAAGGAACGTCAAAAAAATTAAGGCTTTGGCTTCTTCATCTATCTTCACATCTACACGTATCAGTTTGCAAACTAGTTTGTTGAAGATATTGATGTATTCAGAGAGATCCATCCCTATAGAGCAACGTCTTCTAAAGGTCAAGGACATCCTCGGGCCTAATGCCATTATGCCTAATGCCACTTTGCCGCACATGTTCCCGCCCGCGGTCCTGAAGCACGTTATATCGGAGGGTCTCTCTACGCATATTGGAGAGGATATTCCTATTTAGACTGGGGAATCATCCGAAAAATTCACTGCCAGGTCAACCTGGAGGATAATTCAACAAGCTGACGTGAGAAGATCATGGGCTAAATGGATTTGGCACGCCAAACTACCTCCCGAGATGTCGATGTTCATTTGGAAATTACTCCGCGTTGTCCCTCGCAGTTGGTGTTTTTGTTGTAGCTCGAGTAACCCTTGTTAGGGGGAATCGCTAGATCATCTCTTTGCAGCAGGCGATCTAACATGCAACCTTTGGTCCCATGTTTCCTCCATTCTTGAGGTTTCCTTCATTCCCGGCCAGATGGCAGCGAGAAGAGCAGCGCAATGGTGGGCTTCCACCTCAGGCTCGTCCAACATAGGCACCTCTAGAGGACTAGCCCCAACGCTAATTCTCTGAGAAATATGGATCTCCAAAAATGCAAAAGCAGGCTTTGAAGATAATTAAATCTGTGCAACCTGTTCCATTCGAAGAATTAAAAGTTGGATGTCACTCATTATGAACTCACTTCCTTCTCTGTTAGGCTCTCGGTAGAGCAACAAGGACGGGGTTAGGGACCTACGCATCTTGCCAAAAACAGCCACCAAAACTATCATTTATATAGTAAGATGGAGGAGGCCTAAGGCAAGGTGGCTGAAGCTGAATGTTGATGGGTCCTCTAGAGGAAACTCGGGCCCATCTGGCAGCGGTGGTGTTTGCAGAGACGAGAGAGGAAACCTTGTAGTTGCATTCACCAAATGACATGGTACCAGAGCCAGATTCCTAGCAGAGGCAAAAGTAGTGGTGGCTGGCCTTCTACTTTGTAGGGACAGAGGTTTCGACAGAGTCAAAGTGGAAAGTGAGTCGCTTATAGTAGTGAACTTATTTAGCAAAGATTATCATGTCTCGTGGTCAATATTCTATTGGAAAAGGCGTTTTGATCAAATTAGGGACTCTTCCTACATCTCCATTGCCCACATTCCAAGGGAGTGCAATTACGTGGCTGACAGCCTGGTGCAAATGGGTAGCGATAACCAATAGGACAGAGTCTTCAAGGCCCCTTCTGACCTTCCATCCCTTGCAACAGGGAACCTTATTCTCAACAGGGTGGGCCTGGGAGGGGTCTATCTGACCTAATCAATAGGCTAGATAGTTCTCACTCATCTAGGGACGGTCTGTACTCCCTCATCTTCCTTTCCTTTCATCCAATCCTAGCTAGCTGAGGGACAGCCTGTTGGAGTTTGGTTGAACATGGCCATCCTCTCCTTTCTGATTCGCTTTTCCTTTTTTGATTTTCCTTTTAGATAGTGTTCCTGCTAAATGATAGGTGTGGCCTAATGTTTTTTTTTTTCGGAGCTCACCCAAAAATCAAGGCAGTAAGCTCCTTTTGGAAATATACATCCAGGTGAGGATTTCCACCTGATTTTTTTTCTTTTTTTAAAAAATCTTAAGAGTGTACAATTGTCTCTTTAAATATAGACGATTAGAGTGCAACTTTGCTATGTAGATGCTCTCCAACTTCGTCCGTAAGCCATTGGTAGTCGTCTCATTAATAACATTATAAAGGACTTTCTCAGCCAAGCACAATTGAATTGTGTTAATCGTCTTTTAATCAAGTTCATCACAATCCTCTTCTTTCATCGATTCGAGATGTTGTGCTTTATCAAGGAATGCCTATGACTCCCATTGTTGAATTAGAAAGGCTTTCATCTTCAACCATCATAATTCAAAGTTATTTTTACTTGTAAACTTTTCCATCTCGAACTTCACATTCGATCCCTTCAATCCCATGTCTCGGATTCAATTTAAAAAAACCCAACGTAAAGCCTATGCTCTGATACCAGTTGTTATGCGCAGCCACCACTTGTTAGGCGTGGAAGCAACTTTAGAACGAATCAAACACGCAATAAAAAAATAAAAAATTTGAGTAATCATAGAGAACATAGATTTTATATGGAAGAACCCTTGCAAGAAAAAACCACGGTACAAAGCGACAACAAATCCACTATGAACAGAAAGTTACAAGAGATATGGACAACTTACAGATTCGAAACCCTCGCTTTTACGAGCAAATTCCCTTTTATCTCTCTCTCTCTCTCTCTCTCTCTCTCTCTCTCTCTCTCTCTCTCTCTCTCGCACATGTAATTCGCCATAATCCCCTATTAACAAGCCTATATATAACCCTCGTACAAAATTAGAAACAAAACCGTTGATTGAACCATCAATCAATCAACTCCGATCAATGATCTTTAGTCGACCGACACCACATGTTCGATTTGATCGAACAAGCTCAAAAGTGTTCAAAGAGCAAACTCATATTTTCAGAATTTTCTTGATTGATCGATATTGTTGTCAATTGATCAAGAACTCTGTATATGCATTAGATTGAAGGCACTCAATCAACACTTCCATACTAGGCTTTCCCTGGTTTATTTACTTTTTTATGTGGATTATAGGATAGGTGAGGCCTCTCTCTTTTTCTAGAGCCCACCCGAAATAGATGTAAATCATTTTCCACATTAACAAAATTATAGGTGGTGTGCTCTTACCTTTCTAAAGAATATATATATATATATATATATATATATATATATATACACAAAAGCATGCAAAAACCACACCCCAAAAAATCATCCTCTTTCATAAAGCTAAGTCTTTTAAATGATTCATAGAACTAATGTTTGCAATTGGATATGTAAGCATTTGATCCAAGTACAATGTGGGTGTTTTTTTTTTTTTTTTTTTCCAACAACACCTTTGGAATTTTCGCAGCCTCAGTACTACTTACATGGCAATAGTTACATCATCGAGATAAGTGATGCAAATTAGCTAGCAAGTTGGTTTCTTTTCTTTTCTTTTCTTTTCTCTTCTTTTTCTGGTTCCACAGTTTCAACACCTTCGCCAGACCGATGCATGATGGAATGGCGGTTGTTGAACGGAACTAATGCCCGTAGATGAAGAAGCAGGGAAATTCGAGTTCAAATTGGTTCTGAAACGCTCTCCTTGTGCTGAGAAAGGGTCTACAATAACACCTGCCGATTCTCGTGGTTGATAAGAGTTGTAGTGCAATGCCCTTAGGATGGATGAATTCGACAAAAGATTCGAGTTCAACATGCTTGATGGCAATGTGGGCGACGAATGATTTGTCATTTCCCCGCCAAAACCCCAATTCACGTCCATGTTAATATCCATATTGTTGTTGTTGTGGTTGTTATTGCTGTTGCTCCCGTTGTTGTTATTGTGGTTGTTGCTGCTGCCAGTAGCATTAGAAATGGCATTAAGGCTAACTGAAGGACTTATAAGAGTACTCAAGTCCGGCATATCAATCTCTCCTAGCTCATTAGAAGACTCCATCAAAGGTGGAGGTTTTTTTCCTGTGGAACTCTTTTGGAACACCCTACAAACCACCCATTCCTCCTGTTGAACAGCCATCAAAGAGACAGTGAACAATCAATATCAAGCAGCATGAAAAGGAAGGGAAATCCCACTGTGGTGTGAGTGCGTGTGTAATAAAAAAAAAAAAAAAAAAAGAAAGAAAAAGAAAAAAAGAGCAGCTTGAAATGGAAGGGATGGATGGGTGTGTATGGTCCACCTTTTCTTAGGTGGCCACGACTCATTAATCCAGACCATCTAAATCGTAGGCCTCACTGTCAATGGAGATTGGAAAATAGTTCATTTGATGGCCACCAATTGGATGGTTAGAATAGTTCAACCAATGTGATTTGGGGATATCCATCTAGAATGCGACCCGCAATTTGGATGGTTCAGATTAATGAAACAAGTACGCCCCATGTTACGAAATGGTAGCAGATACGCAAGGTAATCTAGCCCATTGTATCCATTGGTAGACTCCCAAGAGTTTCAACACAGAGGTCATGATTCGAGTACCATTGTGGTGTGTGTGGGTGTGAGAGTGTCTTAAAAATTTTTTAAAAAATCTAGCCCTTGGTTGTAACTGGAGTAAAATACTACCATTTTAGGGCCCACGTGATGCATGAATCAGATCTACTCCGCCTATTGTTTAACCCTCCAATGTTTACTATAGATCCCAAAAATAGGCGGATCCAAACGTCAGGTGGGCCACACCATAGGGGAAAATGACAAATCATGCCTGAGAACTCTAAATTCATGTGGTGTGACCCACCTGAGCTCTGGAATGGTGTGATTTTTTGTCTGTCCACTCATCCTTATTGGACGTGTCTGATGAATGGAATTGATGGAATATACACAAGACGCTGGGCCCCATAATCATTCTGGAAGCCATATTGGTTGGATTCCCCTTCCCAACTATTCCCAGCTGCCTGGCCCACCTGAGTTTCCGATAGGGCTGATTTTTCACCCCATGGCCTAACATTGAAGTAATGGACGGAGTGGATCTGATGCACACGTCACAAGGGCCCCACAGTATCCACCGGCACCTTGCCAGCGTACCTCTCTATATATTTACCTTTGCAGTCCTGTAAGCAAGCTTGTTGTGGAGTCTATATTCATGCATCACCCAATTGCTCTTCTCTCCCTTGGGAGCTCTACCCATGTAAAATACTAGGGTTTTCTTCATACCAACAATTACTCCTGAATGGAAGATCTCCTTATCTTTGCCTGTGGTTTTCCAATAGCCTGCGTCTGTGGCCCGATTCGTTCGAAGGCCAGTTGGGTATTTTCGATCTCTCAGGCTAAAGAAATACCACTCTCTCTCACCCATTGTAGCTTTGCCTACACAAAATTCAGAACCAAAACCACCCTTTAAAATCTACGTGAAGAAACAATGGAAATTCCACATATAGAGCAAAATGTAATCGCAATTCTCGTGCTTGCGTGTGCTGTGAATAAGACCACTTGCATGCACTTAAGTTCTCTACACGATAGGTGAGGTATCGAGCTTTTTGTGATGCCCACCCGAAGCCTCTGTAAATCTCCTTCCTTTTTGTGAATAAGAGTAAGCTTTTGCAATTAAAAAAAAAAAAAGTTGTCGAGGACCTATCTAACTGTGTTTAACCCAAAATTTCGATTGTGTATTGAAAACGCAAAACAACTCATTTTAAATTTAAATTTCTTTTTTCTTCTTTTTTTGAAGATTGTTAAGGACAACCGTGGTATGGAAACATCTTGCCCGCGCCTTCCAGAGGTAATCCAAGGTTGTCCGGTGGTGGTGGGATTGTCAGAGGCGAGGCGAGAAAGGAGATTTTCCGTTTGCCTTTTGGGGCAGGTTATGTGTCTGGGACTAACAATAGAGTGGAGCTGAGGATGGTGAACGATGAGCTCCTGCTGTCTCTGAATAGAGGCTTTTCAAACATCGTCATTGAATCAGACTCGAAGCTAGTGGTTGACAGCCTCTTGGCCAAGTCGGCTCTCCCTTGGCAGTGGCATCCCTGGATTTCCAGGATCTCGGTTCTCATGCGCAGAAGCAGGGTGAGGATTCAGCTCTTCCATAGAGAGGGCAACGGCCCAGCTGATGGCCTAGCCCATTTGGCGAGTGATCGCCAATCGTCCCTCCTCTTTCTTAGAGAGCAGGATCTCCCCGGTCTAATCCGGGGCAAGGTTTTCTTAGATAAAGTAGGCCTTGGATCCATTAGAGTATTTCCTGTGGGTCCCTAGGGTGGTTTTGAGTTTTGTATAGGGGTGGCCATTGTGGGCTGTTGTTTATGATAGGAGCCCATAAGTTTTTATTGCTGTATAGGGGCTCCCGAAGGTGTCTCTGTTGGCTGTATAGCATAGTTGCCATATATGAAAGTTTTCTCTCTGAAAAAAAAAAAAAAAAATTGCCCGCGCCTTTGATTCTCCAGCACCCCCTCATCAGTCAGTTGAACAAAGGCTTCTGCAATGGACCGGTGGATCATTGTGGTCGGCTAATTTTTGCCTTTCACAACAACTATGGCCGGGTCTCTAATACAGTGGTGGAAGCTCAAGCAATTCTCGACAATATAAAGTACTGCAAAGATTTTGGCCTATCTAATATAATAGTGGAGACGGATTCTCAAGTTATGGTGGACGCGATTTCAGATCCACGAAGGGGGTGCCCTTGGAATGTTTGGTATACTATGGGAAACAATGGAAAAAAAATAGGACCGGTCTCCCTAGTAAAAAAACAAGCCAGAAAAAGGGAATAAGGGCATTTCAGCAATCTAATTGTCGAGCATTTAGGACCTAAGGGAAATCTGAAAACCTCACTTAGCCATGTTGTTGTTGATCTAGTGCCTTTAATCTAGTAGAGAAGGTATGTCCAGTCGATCAAGTTCTGTGTCGGTTGACCGACGGACTCTATTCCTCTGCCGGTTGACCGACGGACTCTATTCCTCTGCCGGTCGACCGAGGTTTGTTTCGGTTGACCGATAGTCCCGGTTGATATCTCAGTTGACCTAAGGCCCAGTTGGGTCAACCGATGGAACACATGAGTTGGTGCAAGTTCTACGTAAGTACGGGTTTTGTTTCTAATTATGTACAAAATTCTTTATAAGCCTTTGTAATATGGGATTAAGGTTAAGAAATGAGTGCTAAATGCATAGAGAGTGTTTTGAAAGGGGACCTAGGGTTTCGAATGTGTAAGTTGATTCATCTCTTGTAACTTTTTGATTATATATAGTGGATTGTTTGTCACTTTGTGCCGTGGTTTTTTTCGCAAGGGTGTTTCCATGTAAAATTCATGTGTTCTTTCTAGTTATTAGAATTTTTATTCTCTATTACATTGATTGATTCTGTTTGATGTTGCTTCTATGCCCGACAAGTCGTGGTAGGGCTTGTTGCGACCCAACAGTTGTGGCAACTAAATTAGATGAAGGATCCAAAGTAAAGGAATTTCCAACAGTAGAAGAAGGGAGCTAGTTGATACTCTGGCGGGAGTGGTGAGGAACCTTTAAACCGGTTCTTACAAAAAAAAAAAAAAAAAAAATCTCGAAAATGTTCTAAAAGGAATAACTTTAAGTTTAAAAAGGTAGTGAATATTTATTTAAATAGAGAGAGAGAACCTAATAGGGGAAACAAAATATGGGATATGTCCCAAGACAAAATTGAATATTTACAGGGAGAGATCACCTAGAGGGGAAAAGTATGGGACACATGGTTAAAAGACTAGGCGACTCGGACCAACTCGTTAGAAACTCACGGTATCAAACTAGATTAGATCATACCATAAGCCAGAATCGCATCAGATTCATCCAAGTCTCAAAACTACGATTGGAAATGTCATAAGACAAATTTATTACAGTAATACAGCAAGAAATTGTCATTGACACCCAATTCTAGTGGAAAATATTACACCCATCCTTTCTACTAATTTCTTTACGCATGTTACACAATTATTTAACGAAATCACTCCTCACCAGAATTTGCTTACTTGTCTGCTTGAATATTTTCTCTTTCTATCAACAATGTGAGAAAAATGAACCACATTAACATCATCCGAAAGAGACTTGAGTGAAAGATAGAGAGGAAATCTCCACTTCAATCCGAATAGATTTTCAATTGATAGTTAGTGAAAGAAAAACGTATGGCTTCAAAGTGTTGTAACATTGATAACTCGAAAATAACCCTTAAAAATTCAAACTACGACGTATCACATTTCAAAAATGTACATAGATAGAGAATAAAGTGAAGAATCTTCAAATTATAGGATAAAAATCCACAAAAAAAAATAATAATAAATAAATAAAATATCTCAAAAACAAGTGGAAAAGAAAGAAAAAGCTAATCTCAAAACATGAAAGATACAAGAATTTTTGCTATTTATTATACTTCAGAAAAGTGCAGATAAAAAACAACAAAACACGAAAGAAACATGCAAATGATAAGAGAAAAGGCGACCACCACACTTACACCGGTGAAAGGAAAAAACAAAAATTACAATTTAGCGATTTCTCTATACAACAACGACGACAACGACAATGCAAGAAACACAAGTCCAAATATCAAAACATGACTACCTGGAAGATCCCACGGTTCGCACTTATTGAGATCGACGTCTGTGATTGCTCGACTGACGAAGCTAAAATCAGAAACCTTCCGAGTCAGATAATAAGTGATGAGCTCTTCATCAGTTGGGTGGAATCTAAACCCAGGTGGGAGATTCTCCTGCATTTCAAAATGATACAAAACACACAAGAAAAGGTCTTGATGTATGAAAGAGAAACAGAAATTTTATGATTGAAAGTAGGAGAGAATAGAAGTAGATAAATAATAGGACTCTTGTGCCTTGTATTAGATCATCACCCACGAAGAAATTTCCATCCCTCGTGGGGTGATGGTGCCTGGTCATGCCGACTTTGTTACTATGCTCATATTCACCAAAATGCCATCGTTGGGCAAATTGAGGAGATGGAATTACTCTAATATCCATGGGAGTTTTGAGATTATTACAAAACTGCCACTGGTCCCATGATGGATGGGAGAAACATAAAAGATTCCCCGCATCTGATGATCCTAACCATCAGATTACACCCACTGTTGAATTAATCTGATTGCGAGTTGTAATTGACCCTGTGCAATAGCCAAGTGGATGGCTAGGATAATCTGATAACGGATAAGATATTTGGGCAAGGTGCATTGCATGGTAATGAACGCCAGATGAACGGTTAGATAATTGAAAAGTGGGCCCCAGATGTATGATTTCTTTTGATGGGGCTAATGGTGGACATCTTAGGAGTGATTGGTATTTTAGTAGTTTTGTAGCAAAGGAATGGGCAAAGATTCTCGAAGGAAGTTGAGTGCTAAACAGACGGGTCCAACCACCTCCAACGATTCTTCCAACCAAAACCCTGCCACCCCTCAAGCTAGGCCCTGGGAATTAGGCTAATGAACCCTTCTAACCAATAGATTGTCGACACGTGTCTTCTCTCTATGAAGCTCTGGTTGTAGAAGTCCAATGTAGCTGCACCCTCACGGTACACATGGCAAACACGTGTGATGATCGAGACTGTTGATCTGGTGGACCGCCTTGTGGGTAGGCTATATCCTATAAAAAGGAGGGCACTGGACTGTTGTAGCCTCGTCCGATCAGTAGCCTCAAAGGAATGGTTAGATGAATACACCACGTTAAAACAGCAAAAACTGATCAGAACGGTTGGACGGTTAGAAATTGAATCAATGCAGGTTTTGCGTATAGGCATTCACGCGCGGACCACCAGATCCGTAGCCCAGATCGCGGAGTGTCTTGAGGAACCCACTGCAGGGCCCATGGTTCTGCGATCTGGACCTCTAATCTGATGGGGCCCACCAAGGATGGGCAATGCCCTGAAGGACCATAAGATTGGAATATCCTAGTCATTCAATCTTTGGCCTTCTCTTCTGGACCATTGCAGTATTTTCTTCTCAGCCGTCCATTTGCAGGACAATGGTGGAAGGGGTAGTATCTTCCGGGGATTTTTGGTCCATATACCATCCGTATCTGCTCCATTATATCGCCAATCTGGATCATCCAACAGTATAATATACACTAATCACATCCCAGCATCAGGCCCAGTCATTCCAGTCTTGGACATTGCAAGATGTTTTCCTTCCTTTTTTAAAAAAACAAAAAGTCATTATCTCAAGAATTAAAAATAGAAGTGAAACCAAGAAAATTATGGAGAGTTTGGATAAACCATTGAATTGAATTCATAAGTGGATTTGGAAATGAGCAGAAATTATCAAATAAATCGACCAATGCATGTGTACAATATCCGATCCGTGCAAAAGGTGCTCCACAGAATGATGCTCACCAGATATAAAAATCAGGCCATTCAACTAATCGAGAGGGACACAACTTCAAAATCAATGGACAACCAATTATATTATTAAGCATACCGCATTGGCCCAACCAATTAGTGGATCCTCTTGATTTCCATATGGAGTGATTATCATGGTGTGGCCCACCTTTTGCATCACACTCTGGGATAGGCATTAGCTCTAGAAAGGAGATATCTTGGAACCAAATGAGGAGTTGCCATTGCAATTACAGGATCACCAAGACGATTCTATTAATCAAAGAACTTGTATAGTTAAATTTAAGTTTGGGACATGACCAATCTGCAGTGGCCCCACTGTTTTCACTGCTCGGATTTGGTATATGCAATGAGAAAGCCCAAGAAGACTTATAAGGATAGTAATTAAAAAATAACTTAATAACGTATGGTTTAACTGAGAATATGAAATGATAAAACAAGATTTATGTAGCCAACTCCATGCAGTTGGAATTGTTGGATACGGTGGAGGATTTTGCAAATCCAAAACCGTGTGAAGGGTGCGTGTGCTAGCTGTGCATGCTAGCTATAAGATTTTTTTAGCTGTGAGATTTTTCTAAGTTTAGAATATTAGTTGGAGAAGATAAACAGTAGATTTTTCCTTTGGATTTTTTCTTTCTTTAGATGCCCCTAGGATGAATCTAGACAGGGATAAATTAGTAATTTCATAGTATAAGAAAGCCTATAAAGGCAGCAATGTAATTCGTTTCTATTTATAAGAAAATACAGCAGCAGTTCATATCTTTCTCTTTTCAGTCTTTTATTCTACGGTGGCTGCAGCCACACATCGGCAAGTAGTTGGGATACAAACCCAACAAAGTGGTATCAGAGCAACATTCGATCATTGGGCCTCATCAGCAAGAGGCAGGTCTTGTTGCACTCCCTGGTTTTTCAAAAAAAATCTGTTTTCAAAATCAGATCCTAAAGCTGTTTTTCAAAAGCTGTTTTTCAACACCTACTTTTCAAAAGCCGTGAGAAGGAGGTTTGCAAATCTGTTTTAAAAAAAAAAAATCAGATTTCAAAAAAATCTGTTTTCAAAAATTAGATTGCAGCAGAGCAGAAAAATCTGTTTAAAAAAAAATCAGATTTCGAAAAATCTGTTTTTCCAAAAATCAGATTGCAGCAAACAATCTGTTTCAAAAAAATCAGAGATTGAAAATATCGAAGCCAAAGACACAAAAAAAAAAAAAAAAATAAAAAAAATCTCTTCTTCTAGTCCATCCTTTTTAAAAAAAAAAAAAAAGAATTAGAAAAAGATGGCTAGCACAATCCAGCCGCAGGTTCCTAATTTGTCAAAGGACGACTATGAAAAATGGTGCATCCAAATGAAGGCATTGTTCAGGTCGCAAGAACTATGGGAGATCGTCACCGATGGGTATGAAGAACCCACTATGGAAGAAGAAACCACCTTCACCAACGAAGAAAAGACTGCGCTCAAAAATCAAATGAAGAGAGACAATAAGGCTTTGTTTCTCCTCTATCAAGGGTTGGATGAATCTACCTTCGAAAAGATTGCCGAAGCAACATCAAGCAAGCAAGCATGGGATACCCTTGGCACCATCTTCAAGGGTGTAGATCGAGTGAAGCGGGTTCGCCTTCAAACATTAAGAGCCGAGTTCGAAGCGACTCACATGAAGGAAGGTGAGAATGTTACTGATTATTTTTCGCGTTTGCTTGTAACTGTCAATAATTTGAAAAGAAACGGTGAAAAGATTGAAGATGTCCGAGTTATTGAAAAGATACTTCGATCCCTTACAACTAAGTTTGAGCATGTGGTTGTGACGATTGAAGAATCAAAAGATATTGAGAAACTCTCCATTGAGGAGTTGATGGGATCGTTGCAAGTTCATGAGCAACGAATGCAGAAGAATGCCAGTTCCATGCCGATGGAACAAGCTTTGGAGTCAAGATTGACTCTGAATGATAACAATGGTGGACGTGTAAGTTCACAACGTGGTGGACGTTTTACTAACAATCGTGCAAGAGGCAGAGGGCGCAGATACCAACAAAGTCATGGCCAAAACCAACAGAAGATACCAATTTCCATGGAAGAGGAAATGGTAGAGGTAGATCTATGCGTGGACGGGGAAGTACAAAAAACATCCAATGCTATAATTGCAACAAGCTTGGCCACTATGCATCTGATTGCTGGAGCAAGCCGGTAACTCAAGACGAGTTATCCAACTATGCTGAAGCATCAGGCCATGAACAAGAAAGCTCCACACTTCTCCTTGCACATGAGAAAAATAGTGATCAGTAGGATGTATGGTATCTCGACACGGGTGCAAGTAATCACATGTGCGGCGACAAGAAACTTTTTGTGGAACTCACAGAAGGAGTTCATGGCGATGTAACGTTTCAAAAATGCCAGTGAAAGGTAAAGGCAAAATTAAAATCTTTCAGAAGAATGGTGTTCTAAACTATATCTCTAATGTATACTACGTGCCCAACATGAAAAGTAACATACTGAGTCTCGGACAACTCCTCGAAAAAGGATATGTCATACACATGAAGAACTCTTCTCTTTCCATAAGAGATATCCATGGACGTTTGATTGTAAAAGTCCAGATGGCGAAGAATCGTATGTTTCCTCTCCATATAAACACAATGCTTGAGAAGTGTTTTTATGGGAAAGCAAAGAATGATTCTTGGACGTGGCATCTTCGCTTTGGCCATCTAAACTTCAGTGGCTTGAAACTTCTGTCCTCATCAAGCATGGTGCATGGCTTGCCTGCCATTGAAGCTCCAGAACATGTGTGTGAGACGTGCACACTTGAGAAACAACAAAGAAACTCCTTTCCGAGTGGAGTATCCTGAAGAGCAAGAGAATCGTTGCAGTTGGTTCACACTGACATCTGTGGACCATTAGAGTCAATCTCTCTTGGAGGTAATAAATACTTTATTACCTTCATTGACAATTTCAGTAGAAAATTGTGGGTTTATTTAATTAAAGAGAAGTCTGTTGCTTTTACTATTTTTAAAAATTTTAAGGCCCTTGTTGAAAAAGAAAGTGGTCTTAAAATCAAAACTCTCCGATCTGACAGAGGTGGGGAGTACACCTCAAATGTTTTTCGAGAATATTGCAGGGAACATGGCATTAAGCAACAACACACTGCAGCATACACGCCACAACAAAATGGAATTGCATAACGGAAGAACCGCACCATCCTCAACATGACGAGGACCATGTTAAAGGAGAAAAGTCTGCCAAAGAATTTCTGGGCAGAGGCAGTTGCATATACTGCCTATCTGCTTAATAGGTGTCCAACCAAAAGTGTTAGATTCAAGACACCGCAAGAAGCATGGAGTGGATACAAGCCGAGTGTGGCGCACCTTAAGATCTTTGGGTGTGTCGCCTACGCTCAAGTTCCAGAAGCGAGAAGGAAAAAGCTTGATGATCGTGGCGAGAAATGCATCTTCATCGGTTACAGCGAAGAGTCAAAGGCATACAAGCTCTACAACCCACTAACCAATAAGCTGGTGGTGAGTAGAGATGTGGTATTTTGTGAGGAAGAAGCATGAAAATGGAACGAGGGAAACTCGGCCAAAGAAAAGCAGGTCGAGGTCGAAGAATACGAAGAAGAGAGACCTGAGATTCAAGAGCAGACATCACCCCCTTCGAATCGCCGAAGTCCAGGAGTATGCTCCATCTCTCCTGGAAGTATTTCATCAAATCAGAATTCATCCGGCACACTTCATCCGATTCTTCTTCACCCTTGGCTCCTATTAAAATGAGAAGCCTCAACGACGTCTATGCAGAAACTGAGGAAGTAAATTTACTCTGCCTGTATGCGGACCATGAGCCTCTCACATTCGAGGAGGCTGTGAATGAAGAATGTTGGAGAAAGGCTATGGAAGAAGAGATTCATGCCATCGAGAAGAATCGAACATGGGTGTTGACCTCACTCCCCAAAAGCCAGAAGACCATTGGTCTCAAATGGGTGTACAAAATCAAGCGGAATGCCGATGGTAAGATCGAACGATATAAAACAAGGCTCGTAGCAAAAGGTTACAAACAGAAATATGGCGTAGACTATGAAGAAGTTTTCGCCTCAGTTGCTCGCCTTGACACTGTAAGAATGATAATCTCCCTTGCAGCTCATCACAGTTAGATGATTTACTAACTGGATGTGAAATCTGCATTCTTAAATGAGGTACTTGGAGAAGAAGTATACGTTGACCAGCCTGAAGGCTTTGTCATGCAAGGGGAGGAACACAAGGTGTATCGGCTGAAGAAAGCCCTGTATAGGTTGAAGCAAGCTCCTCGTGCTTGGAATGCACGGATCGACAGTTATCTTCAAGAAAATGGTTTCGTCAAATGTCCATATGAGCATGCCGTCTACACAAAGAAGAATGCCCGTGGTGATATGCTTATCGCTTGTTTATATGTTGATGATCTGCTGTTCACTGGGAGCAGTCAGGCGATGTTTGAAGAATTCAAGCAGGCTATGTTCAAAGAGTTCGAGATGACTGATGGTGGATTGATGTCTTTCTTCTTGGGCATTGAGGTGAAGCAACAAGTCGGCGGCATTCACATATCCCAGAAGAAGTACACAAAGGAACTTCTTGAGAAGTTTCAGATGGTTGACTGTAAAGCCGTAAATACACCTGTTACAACAAGCCTGAAGCTCACGAAAGATGGAGAAGGAAGAAATGTCGACTCAACCCTATTCAAGAGCCTAATCGGAAGCTTAAGGTACCTCACAATCACTAGGCCAGATATAGTCTACAGTGTTGGGCTTCTAAGCCGGTATATGGAAGCCCCAAAAGAGTCACACTGGCTAGCTGCAAAACGAGTACTGAGGTATATCAAAGGGACTATTGAGTTTGGTCTCTTTTATCCGTACAATGATGATGCGATGTTGTATGGATACTCTGATAGTGATTGAGGTGGTGATCAAGATGAAAGAAAAAGCACCACAGGCTATGTTTTCTATCTTGGGTCGACAGCATTTACATGGAATTCGAAGAAGCAGAGTGTGGTCGCCCTGTCCACATGTGAAGCAGAGTACATGGCAGCATCGTCCACCGTCTATGAAGGAATTTGGTTGAGAAATCTGCTAAAGGAGCTGAAACATCTGCAGGAAGAATCCACAGTCATATATGTGGATAACAAGTCGGCAATCGAGCTAGCTAAAAATCCGGTGCAACATGGAAGAAGCAAAAACATCGATACCCGATACCATTTTCTTAGAGATCATGTGAAGCAGAAAATGATGAAATTAGAGTATTGTCATACTACCGAACAGGTGGCGGATATTTTCACAAAGGCATTGCCGACAGATGCATTCAAACGACTAAGAACGATGCTGGGAATGAAGCTGGTTTTGGTTTAAAGGGGAGTGTTGGATACGGTGGAGGATTTTGCAAATCCAAAACCGTGTGAAGGGTGCGTGTGCTAGCTGTGCATGCTAGCTGTAAGATTTTTTTAGCTGTGAGATTTTTCTAAGTTTAGAATATTAGTTGGAGAAGATAAACAATAGATTTTTCCTTTGGATTTTTTCTTTCTTTAAATGCCCCTAGGATGAATCTAGACAGGGATAAATTAGTAATTTCATAGTATAAGAAAGCCTATAAAGGCAGCAATTTAATTCGTTTCTATTTATAAGAAAATACAGCAGCAGTTCATATCTTTCTCTTTTCAGTCTTTTATTCTACGGTGGCTGCAGCCACACATCGGCAAGTAGTTGGGATACAAACCCAACTGGAATAAGGTTTAGATGATAATGCAATGGGTATATACCACATTATGGTATAACAGGTTGTATTGTATCATTTATCAAGCATTATAATAATTAGTAGCTATCATTTCCCTAGGCTAGGGCTCCTATTTAGAGAAAGGAAATAACAATTTCATTGTTTTTGTGAATATTGCAACATTATTGTATCAAGTTTCTGTGTTTTTGAACATTGATCACCTCAGCCAATGCAACACATCCAAGCTACTCATAAGGCTGGCCCCACCTAATTAGATTCAGGCCCAACACTCAACTCGGTCTGATTATCAAGCCACCACAGTGCCCATTGGTTCCACATGAATGCATGGCCCACCAGTCGAGTGGACGACCTGATTATTCGGCCATGGCATCTACATTGTTGGGCCTATCTTATTCAGTACACTATATGTTTTCATGATCTATATATACCATTATATATGATAAGAGTCTGAAATGGTTTTCTACATAGAAATTACCAAGGGTAGTTAACGTGGTCACCAACCTACAAGACTGCATATTTAGGACCATGCATCATAAACGTTAATTACTATAACATAGATGTCCCTTTCCCTTGCTTAATATCTCTTCTGCCAAGGCTTCCATATTTTCAATCCTAACAAGAGCTTTTGGTCGTTTGCAAGCAAGATTGTCTAGAAGATCCTTCCCTCCCGAGCATTTCTAAGGGAGTTAGTTGATACTCTAGAAGACTATGGTTTGTACTCATGCGCTTGGATATTGTACACACTGCATACATTTAGTTCAAAGTAAACCGTACAAATTGAGGGCCCTACTGTAGATAGGTCATAACCCAAAATGACAGATGGATTGAAGGATCCTAGTCTATGATTATTGATTTGAACTGTTCATTAGGTACATATCAGCTACCCGGAACATCTGTTCCGTATAAATTTAGTTCAAGAACTATCTAAATGTGTGATCCATGATTTGGACGGTTTAATTTGAGTTTCATGTTGCCACGTGTTTGATATCTGCATGCATGCTTATGAAGCATCTGTCTACCAAGTAACAAAGTTTTTCTCCACTCCAGTCGCCAGTTTTGGAACGATTACAAAGGAGGCATGCGCACAGAAGCTGTATATGTGGCACACAAGTAGTTAAACCGTTCAAATTGAGGGTCCCACTATTGATGGGGCTATAATCCGAAGCACAATCGATAGATTATCTCAATTCTATGGCTAGTGGTCATCAAATGGATGGTTGAGATGAAAAAGTAATCAATGGTCCAAATTCGGTGAACAAATTTTCCTTTGGTAGATTTTAAGCTAGACTTGAGATCGTTCCATCAATCTGATTTTAGGGTAATGCCCCATCTACCGTGTTTCCCACTATTTGGACGGTATCGATTGAGATGATTGTGACACTTACGTAGTGGGTCTGTACATATATATGGATCACTATACTTCTCCAGAGTATGTAAAAGCTCACGTTGCATGAAGATGATGATGATGATAGAGAGGATGGTGACGATGGTGACGGTGACGGTGATGGAAGCTTCACGTGGAAATGTTGTAGCAGTTCAGCCGAGAGAGACTAAAAAATTGAGCCTCGGATCACGTGCCAACTTGTCACACGTATAAGAGATCTGGGTTGTGTACCAGATCATGCCCTGTCCCAATCCAGTCTGGTCCACTCATCAGGTGGGCCACATGTGCACGTTGAATATAGACAGTTGGTGATCTTCTTTCTAAAGCTTTCTCGTTCACATACGAGGGTACCCTACATGATATGTTGACTGAGGCCGGATCTCTCACATGTTACATTGGCACATGTCCTGCAATTCACCTCTTTTTGCAAAGGACGTGGATTGTGCAATGAGGTGCTCACCACCCATTTGCCCTGATGTGAGGACTCTGTGGGTTCCACTGTAATGTATGTGTTTTATCCACGCCGTCCATCCGTTTTTCCAGCTCATTTTTGGGCAGGTGACCCAAAAAGTATATCACAACCTCAAGTGGACCATACCACACAGGAAACAGTCTGAATTTAACACCCACCGTTGAAAACTTCATAAGAACCACGAAAGTTTTGGATCAAGATAATATTTGTGTTTCCCATCATTCAGGTCTTGTGATCTTACGAATAGGTTGGGTGACAAATAAAGGGTAGATATCATTATCCTCACTGTTTTTTGTGGTGTGGTCCACTTGAGTTTTGAATATGCTTCACTTTAGCCATGTTGCCCTCAAATGAGCTGAAAAAATGAATGGACGGCGTGGATAAAACACATACATCACGGTGGACCTCAGGGAATCATCACATACGGTAAAGGGCGGTGAGCGCCTCACCGCACAATCCGCGTCCTTTGGAACGACTAACCGTGACCAAAATATTATAATCCCATGATTAGGGTTTAAGACTGCCCTAGTTGCCGGGGCCTGCAGGGAATGTAAATACTGTTCCTCTGTACCCATTTTGCACAAGTGGGGCTCATGGTTCCATGATATAGACCACTGATCTGATCTGATCTGATTATAAACAATGCAGATTAGGAATGACCCAAAATTCTTCCAGATCATGAAGATCCCAGCTATGAATTTATTGGCCTTTTTGCCCTGGACGGTTGCTGTAGTATGGTGAATGATTAAAAGGTTAGGAACCTCTAATCAGGGAGATTTTTGAGGAATACCTCATCCAACGGACTGTAAGATCGAAGGTCCGGATGGTTGAACAATGGGCCACACCTGTACATAATTGTGCATTAAGACACCATTCACGGTTGTGATGCATCAGGATTTTATAACTTAGCCACCGCACGTTCTGGTCAGGATTTTCAAACCCAGCTTACCCACCACACGATAGCATACCACATAGTCAAAATAATGTGGACTATTCCCATACTAAACAACCTAAAATTGGTAGTCAAACGAGGATGATTTTGACGGATGCTAAAATCGTAGCCATTGAACAATCGGGCCAATCCTGATCGTTCATTAGTTGGGGCTTTAAAAAATCACACTAATGCATGATCCTAGCCATCCAATCACAGCTCCAGCACATTGAATGTGGACCTTTTATTTTATTTTATTTTTCAATTTCCATTTGTAATCCCCTAATTGGTTGGTTTGGATCAGCTTAGCTATGTGTTCCCGAATTTTGACAAATCAATGGTGGACCCCACATGATGATTGTGTCCAGATTGCGTTGACTGTGCCACTACGTGTGTGACGTAGATGACAGACAAAGTTTTGTGCAAGCCAACGGTGACTAACAAGACTCCCTTTTGACAATAGGCAAGGACGTTGGCTACAATACATGCTAAATGTATTGTTGTCTTTTTCATCGGCACCGTGGGTAGGGCTGTCAATGACCCAACGGGCCTTCGGGTTTGGATTGTATTAGGCTGGGTTTGGGATGGTGTATCAGGCCTGACGGTCAGGCTCAGGCTTAAATCAGGAGCCCGATTGCAAATCAGGCCCAACTTGGGCTTAGCTACCCAAAAGTCTATTAACCCAGCCCGATCCGATAGGTCATTTCTAAACCTACTTATATCTCTTTTCTTTCATTCTCTCCCTCTCTCTCACACATGAGGCAGACCAAAATATCATTTATACACAGAGATATTCAGGGCTTGTGCTCGAGAGGATTCGGTCCAAGCTTTGTGTAAATGTCCTAGGCCGGACTCGAGCTGGACTATTTCGGCCTATCATGGGCCTGAGCTGGATTTTGGCTTAAGTTCAGAACTATACGCCAGGCTTGGACAGAGCTTGGCCTGGCCCTAACCCAGCCCATTGATAGCCCTAAGTGTGGGGATGTGGTGACAGAGGGCACAGGAAGTTCATGTAGTGGGAAAACAGAGATGCCCATGACAGGTCTGCTCCATCCATCAGTTATGCAAGACTAAAGTAGGACAGGAATCTAAAAATCAGGCAGATCCAAAACTCATGTGGGTCACACCACACGAAACAGTGAGGATTGAACTCCCACGGTTGGAAACTTTGTGGGGCCATAGAAATTTTATCAGTAAGAACTTTTGACTACAGTTTATCTGAGTGGTAATAATCCTGAGAAGGGTTTGAATAGCATATATAAACATCATGGTCAACTCTAGGAAGGTTCTAGCGCTGAACGATTTGGTTCCCAGTGTTCGATATGATGTGGACCACATGAGTCATGGATTTATTGATATTTAGGCCTACTTGATTTTTCGATTTCCACTGTAAATGCAATGTAAATAGCATTTATTATTTACAAAATATAATTGAAGTGAAATGCCATTTTTCATTATTTTCATTGTTTGAAAAGTTTTCAAATTTAAGGAAATATATCATCATTTGTGTTTTCCACTGTTTGTTTTTCTACCCATTTCAGACGAATGGACGATGTATTCGCAAGGTGGTTCAGCGGTCCGACCATGGGATGCGGATTGTGTCCTGATTATCCTAGTCGCCAAGTCGATACTTGCAGAGTTGTGGACCCCACCACGATGTATGCAATTGATCCAGGCCGTCTATCTACTTCAGATTATTTGATCGCAATAGCTAAAAAATTGCTGATGAAAGCACTGGAGAATGAATGTAAACCATTCAGAAATTCATGGGGGGCAAGAGAACTTCTCAATGCCCCCAAGAAGTTCTCGACCAAGCTGATATTCTTTTTTCCCACCGTCTATTTCTGTGTGGAGTAGGTATAGGTTGGATCTGAGATAAATATCATAGTAGATCCTAATAAGGTTTCAACAGTGAGCATCACTGTCCCTACTATTATTTGTGATGGGGTATTAAGAAGGTTTGGACCTGCCTCATTCCGTGATTCATGCCATAAAAAGATCTCTCTAAATGAATGGATGGTGTAGATACAACATATATATCACAGAATTGAACATATCATAAACATCACTGGATCATTGAAGAAAGACATGGAAGGAAGCAATGATAAGTCCCTCATCATGTCGATTTACCTGTTACGTGAGGCAGGAGACGGTGGAGAAGTGATGTAGAGCGGGTCGCGGACAGTTTCATGGCCAAGATGGATCAGAAAAGGCTCGGTCGACGACAGAAGTGATCCGGACCATCAGACCTTAGATCAGGCGTATCTCGCAATCCGGAATGAGTTATCTGATGTAAAATATATTATTTTGGGGTAAAACGAGCTACTTTAGCCAACCAGCCCCACTACGTCGGGTTGCGCAGCTCAGAATTGCGAAAAACACCTGGATCGATGGTCATTTTCCTGTTTTAATTTTGTTTTTACTATAAATAGTAAGTTTTAGTTTGATTATAACTCTTCATCTATCGAGCTTTAGGAGTTGCACCCAACGTGAAAAGAGCTTAGAATAATTAGGAGAACAGTTTGGTGAAGCCAAATAGGACACTTACTATTTTTCGCCGAAAACCTTGCGCACTAGTAGACATCACGACCGTCTATAAATAGTAAGTTTACTATTTATAGTAGCGGATTCTAAGAGTTTGAGTTGTAGTTTGAGTCTGATTTCTTTCTCATTGCTTGGTACCCCTATTTAAAGGGTTGTGAACTCGTTTTTTTTCATCAATTAATCAATTTCAAATTTATTAGAATTTATTTCTATTTTCTGTTTTCTTTCCTCGTGGATTCGAGAAGTCTCTGTGAGGAGTCCAAAAAAGTTCCGTAGATTCAGAATAGTTATCCTCTTGAGGAAGACGGTGCTCGACCTCACATCCTTCCCTGCGTCAAGAAGCCAGGGTGGTGGTCATCTGTATTTAGAAATCCCTCTTATATGAACAAATAATGGATTGGCGTATATGAAATGGTAGTCCCTTGAACCATTAAAATGTTTTCACGACATGTCTATCAGTCGTTGAACGTAATGAAACCATTTCCGGTTACTTCCTCTTTGAGATGGCGGAAGATTTCTTTACTTCCCAAGGAAGCCACTGACATTTCCCACAGTAATCGAATGGGAATCAACAGTCAGTAAATCGACGAAAATCGAACGGTCATAAATACTCATCATATCTCATCTACCGCTGACTTGCGATGGAAATCGAAAATCAAACAGGCCCATAGATTCCTGTTATACTGTGGCCTTGCATAAATACTCATCATATCTCATCTACCGCTGACTTAAGATGGAAATCGAAAATCAAACAGGCCCATAGATTCCTGTTCTACTGTGGTCTCGCATAACCAGTGGACGGAGTGGATTTGTCATAGGCATCTCTGTAAGCTCCTTCCAACTACAGGAATTTGGCAAAGCGTACGTCCACACTATAGCCATTGGATATGGGTCATGCTCCAGTGATACAAGCCATTTATATGTTGGGCCTTATTGTGATAGGAAATACCAGAAAAAGTCTTCAAGATTAGAATAATATCCAATCAATGGCCCTAAACAAGCAGTTGGAAGAGGAATAAGTCTCTATTCAAAGCAAAGAAGTTTGTCAGGGTAGGAAATGGGGATCTCATTGTCACTAATAATCTAGGAAACAAATCAATCTCCCACTTATAGAAGTGCTTTAACCATGCATGCAGGTGATCATGCGAATAAATGTAAATATCAATTACCATAGATTTGGGCATACATGTAAATGGGTAGAGAAAGAAACACAAGATATATATGATCGCTCACAACTTGACCACATCCACAAAGAAGTACTAGCATGACTCTACTAGCAAATGAGGAAAGTATAAGATACAAGAGAGGCAATGCTCAAATATAATGAACATACATGAAACATTTATAGGCTCTTCTCGTACACCAAGAGAACCTTTGAAAAAAATCCCACATTTTCTCTTCACCTTATTAATACATGAAAGAACAACTGGAGAAAACTCTCTCCTCTTGAGAAAAAAAAAAAAAAATCATCTCCCTTTTGTCCTCTCACTCTTGCTTGTACAAGAAAAACTCTTCTTAGCTCCAAAGAAATGATCATCTTTCTAACTGTTATTATATGCCTCAACTTAGATACATAAGTTACAAGACATTTTTGCCTTGGAAAAATGACCCTCGCTAAAGCTAAGGTAATTTATTGGACCTGGGTTCTTCGATAGTAGGCTATCAATTTCTAATCAAACAAGCCACTCCGCTCCTTCATCTAAGAGCCGGATTGGAAGTTACCTAATTTTGAAGGATATATATATATTCTTCCAGGTTTCCTGAGAAATGGTATTTGTTCGGCAAGCTTTCATGAATCTACGGTTACTTTCGCCAAAACAAGAAATTGATTGATTAGAATAAGCAAACTCCAAGAGCAATGGTAGACTAACATTGACTTTAAAAGCTGGCAGGCACTAGTTATCGTGGATGGATTTTCACGGCACACTGCCATGGCCAGTTTCAAAGGACATGAATGGGGGTGATTCTGCCACCACCGATATCCAGTGAAAGTTGATTGAGCTACCTGCCATTTTCAGAGATGGGCCTAGTCAGGTGCAAACTCTACCTAACAACTTTCAAATATGCTTTGTATGCCTTTATTCCACAGCAGAGCACATGACCCAAATAAATCCCATCATGTTGGGGACGCCCAATTGACTGCCACTAGCCATCACTACGTGCTCTATAGACCCCACCATGATGTGTGTTTCATTCATTTTATATTATGGTGTAAAAATGAGGCAGATTTTAATTTCAAGTGGACCACATCATAGGAAAATTCGTCGATTGAACGCCTACCATTAAAAGCTTTTTGGGGACCAGAAAAGTTTTGGATCAAGCTGATATTTGTTTTTTCCCTTCATTGAGGTCTGCATGACCTAATCAACAGGTTGGATGTCAAATAAACACTACAGTGGGCCTTAGAAGATTTTTAATGGTGGATATTCAGCCGCTACCGTTTTCCTATGGTGTAGTCCACCTGAGATTTATATCTGCTCATTTTTTGAATCAAGCCCTAAAATGATCTGGAAAAATGGATGAACGGTGTGGATGAAATACATACATCATGGTGAGGCCCACATAGCACTGATCACTAGCCACCTGGCTAGGGGCAGCGTCACTATCCAAACTGCATCCCCATGTTGGGTTCTGGGTCATCACGGATGTCGGTGGTAGCAGGTCGGAATGCAATCTGCATCAAAGTTTCAAATTTTTAGGTAAACAATAAGTAGCCAGTAGTGAAACTTTTGTCAATTTACCATCCAAGAGCCATCCTTAAAACGGCTAAGATAACAATGATATCTGCCGGAGGATTAGTTGGTTAAACTCTAGAAAAGACATCACTCGTGGCAAAACATATGAGAACAGCTATAAACCATGAGCAGGATGAATTGCTGATCTGTGAGGGTGGATAAGCCAGATTTGTTGGGTTTTACATGAGCACAACTGAATGGATTTTCATGCATTTTACTTAATGTCAACCAGCTTGCATGGGGGTCCTTATTAGAGCTGGGGCACCAACGGATCTGACTCGATCTGATCCGAGCCGAAGGCCGGGATCAGGTCTGATCAAGTTGGTCCACTTAGATCCGACCGTACATCGGATCGAGTTCGAGTCAGTGGTCAATCCGGACCAATCCGATCCAATTGGATCCGATTCAGACTGATTCGATCCGATCCGGTCAGGTCTGCTCAATCATGGGGAGGTCCACATAGCACTGACCACCAGCCATTGGCTAGTGGCAGGGGGAGCAGCCCATCCATCTGGATGCAGATTAGATACGGACAAGGTCAGTAGCCAAATCACTACCGAAGTGATGCACCAAGCTCTGTGGACCCCACCATGATGCATGTGTTATATCCATACCGTTCAACCATTTGTACAGATCATTTTATGGCATGAGAAAAAGAATGAGATAGATCTAAAGTTCAAGTGGACCCACCACAGAAAACCATGGGATCAGTCACACCCACCGTCGAAACATTTATAGGACCCACCATGATGTATTTTTTAGATCCAGCATATTCATAAGTTAACATAAAGATAGATGAAGTGAAAACAAAAATATAAGCCTAAACGGAAACTTCTGCGTCCCGTGAAAAATTTTGAACGGTGGATGTCACTGTCTCCACTGTTTTCTATGGTGAGGTCCACTTGAACTTTAGATCTATCTCATTCTTTTTCTCATACCATAAAAGGATTCTCTCCAAATGGATGGACGGTATGGATACAACACATGCATCATGGTGGGGTCCACAGAGCTTCGTGACGTCACTTCAGTAGCGGTTTGGCTACTGACCTTGTCAGTATCTAATCCGCGCCCCATCCATCTTTTCTCCGCTCGTGGCTCGAGGCGCCTCGATCACCGAAGTCTCGGACTGACGGAAACGGATTGGCTACTCCCCCTGACACTATCCCCGGGGCTGGTGGTCAGTGCTCTGTGGGCTCCACCATGATTTATTTGTTTCATCCATTCCATTCATCCATTTTTACAGATCATTTTATGGCTTGATCCCAAAAATTAGAGGTATATAAATTTCATGTGAACCACACCACATGAAAACAATAGTGGTTGGATATCCATCATTAAAATCCTCCTAAGGCCCACTGTACTGTTTATTTGACTGATTAGGTCATACAAGCCCAGATGAAAGGAAAAAACGAAAATTATCTTGATCCGAAACTTTTATGGGCACAGAATGTTTTTTTAATGGTCAACGCTCATTCAACACTGTTTCGTGTAATGTGGTCCACTTAAGATTGTGATATACCTCATTTTTGGTCTCCTGCGTAAAATGATCCGTAAAAATAGATGGACGGCATGGATGAAACACATACATCATGGTGGGTCCCACGGAGCACCGACCACCAGCCCTTGGCTGGTGTAATGGGGAGTAGCCAATCCGCGTCCCGGACTGACGCGCGGATGTCCTGCAAAAGGCTTTCACAGGAAGTTCCTGCGCAAGGATGTAGGTGGGGCCACTACAATGTTTTTGCCAAATCCACCCCGTCTGTCCGTTTTACAACATAAGTTTAGGATGTGCTAACAAAAATGACTTGTATCCAACACTCACGTGGGCCATACAAGAGAAAACAGAGGACATTAGTGAGCACGATTGAAGCATTCTTATGGCCATAACAGTTTTGTATCTGGCTATAATTTTCGTGTTTTCACTTCATCCCAATGGGAATGACATTTTAAACGGTTTGGATAGCATATAAACATTAAGATGGAGCTCAGGAAGGTTTCAATAGTAAGATTTTTTTTTTCCAATGTTTCCTCTCGTGTGAACCACTTGAGTGTTGTATCCACCTAATTTTTGTCATATGTTAGTAAAATGATCTCTCAAAAAGGATGGACGGAATGGATTTCTCACATACCTTTCATTGGCCCCACCCAGCATCCTTGCGGAGAACTTCCCGTGAAAGGCTTCGTAAGGAAATCCGCGTGACACAGGAAAAGAAAGAAGAAGCGGATTGGCAAGTGTACCACGTATTGACATCAGTATCACGAGGTATGTGTTATATCCAAACCGTCCAACCATTTGGCGGGCTCGTCTTAAGGCTTTAGTTGAAAAATAAGACAGATCTAAAGATCAGTTGACTACACTGCAAAAAGCAGTGGGGGTTGAATGTCTACCATACTCTTTTAGAGGTTAATGAAGTTTCGGATCAATATGAAATTTGTTTTTCCTCTTTATCCTTATAGTTGTAACCTTATTAATAGATTGGATGGAAAATAAAAGTTATGGTGGCCTTTTTAACTGTGAAAATCTTCTTTTTTTTAATTTTCAAAAAAAGAATAAAACAGAAGATCCGATCGGAACGTACCCAACCCGATCCGACTTGATTTCCTGACTAAGTCGGACTCGGTTCAGGTTAGGCCAATGGTACAACGAATCGCATCCAATCAAAGGACCCGGACTCGGTCCCAAATCCGATCGAGTTCTGGTCGAGCATGAAAATTTCGGACCGAGTAGAGCTGGACCCAATCCGGTCCGACTCGATTTGATGCCCACCTCTAGTCTGTACTCTTGCTCCGGTGGTAGACTCTCAAGAGTTTTAACACCTGGTCAAGGGTTCGAGTACCCATAGGCAGTGAAATTCCACTAAGGCTGGGGGTGTGCGTGCGTGCGTTTAAAAAAAAAAAAAAAAACCACAGCTTTCATGGCTGTATTTATAACCATTGCATGCTCGGATTAGTCGCAATAAATCATGTGAAACTACCCTATTCCATTAGGGTCTTTTCTACCAATAAGGTAAAGATAAGAGCAGCGGATTCAACCAGCCTCACCAAACTTGGTAAGGCCTTAACATGACGAGATTTAATTGGATCATGATGTGCCATTGTCAAAATGAAACCACACAGAATGTATGAAAGTGATTCGGTCGAGCTAGTTGCACTCCCGAAGATAAGATTTGAATTGGAAACAAGGTCGAAGATGCCCATTAACCATTTCACACCTGTGGAATCACATATGCCAACAATAGTGCGGTTAATCAGTTGGACTCTGAGCAAGAATTTTGAAGAGGCCCAAACTCAAAACTTCACAATTTAGGCCCAAACACCTTTTTGCCATTGAGCCGGATGATAATAATCCATGTTTTGATCTATGACCAACATTGAGACTTGCATGAATCACAACTTTCTATTTAGCATGACGCTTCGCCGATGGGATTTTCTAACAACTTCAGTATCGAGTGGACGTATAATTGATTTTTAGGCACCACTTGGATGCAACTCTCAAAGGGAATTCCCCACAACTTCGGTATTGACAAAATAGGTGGACTCACTGAAAACCAATCAAATCAGTTTTTTAGAGGACTTTTTTGTGTCTATTTTCACAAATAGTCATATTAGACAAGGTTTGAAAAAGTGCATCCAAATACACAATATGAATTAGCATTTGGCTCAAAATGGTATTTAGACATCAAACACCCCTTTCATGGTGCGTCCAAACAGGACCTCGAGAGATCAAGGAATCGGGCGGTAATTGATGGGCCCAAGTCATGCACATTTATGTTTTGGGCTTAAACTTAGACTTGGGCCAGGCCCAAGTAACTATGGTTAACGTCTGTCGCAGCCACGGGTGGACCTTAACTCAGTCCGGGCCTCAGTAACACTTATCTAACTACAGCCCAAGCCTCAGTTAAATATGGGCAGGACATGGCCCGATGGACCTTGTGGTCAGCACAAACCCAGATCCTATGAAAGGCCAGCTCATATCAAAAGTGTAATACATTCTTTTGTCATGGGATCCTATGCAGCAAAAGAATTCCACCAATCATATTATGTGGTCAGGGAATATTCACCTCGATATTGGGACACAAGTGTGTGGTTGAGATTTGTCATGGGGATTCTGCATTTCCATACTCCTCTTTCATTCTCCTTTTTCAGTTGTTTCTCTGATTAATTAAACTCGCTTTGCACTTTAAAGTTTAAACTCATGTGCAAGGTTCTTCTTTTCTCATTCGTAGATTACAACATCATTAAACAATACTTTTTCAGGGGAAGGACAGCATAGGTTGGAATCTGTGTAGGGACTGGACTGCCTATAATGTTTATACAGAATCCACGCCGTCCATCAGGTGCACCTCCTCATTTTCACCGTACATCCAAAGCATCAACCCAGTCCAGAATTCAGGTAGTACATATCACAGGAGTACAATCACACCTATAGCATGTGTATTCACGTGATTTGACCCACTTGAGTTTTGGAATGACTTGAGTTTTGGGGTGTCACTTTATCCTGGTGGGGCAACCTATGACCGGATTGATGGCATATACCCAACACGTGGACCCACCCCAAGTTGGATCTGGAAGTTTCTACGGTGGGCTTCCTCATCCCTATTGTCTCCCATTCTTCCCTTTGGTGTGGCCCACCTAGGTAGGGATCAAGCTGGATTTTTTAAATCAATGTCTGACTTGTGGGTTTTCATGTAATAGACCAGTTGGATGGCACTTGCATATGACAGTAGGGTCCAGGCAGCTGGAACATTGTACTTACCAGTTCCCCATGATCATTCGCCTTTTTTCGTTCTCGGATGCTTGAGTGTGCATGCCCGCGTGCGAAGTACGCTGGGCTTGCCTGCATTTTAGAGAGAGAGAGAGAGAGAGAGAGAGAGAGAGAGAGATCGAAGCCACACGTAACAATGACATATGTAGACTTCTTGGGAAGTGAAAAATGTCAACTCGCTCATGAAAACACCGCCAACCACGGTTAATTGCGTGGATGTAATTAAGGGCTGATCACCTACAAAGGTGCGAAACGGAGGACACCGAAACAAAGTCTCTGAAAGTTCATGCCGTCTAAAGCTAGAGGGGGTTCACAATATCATGTCCTTTGAAACATTCTAGGCTGTAGAAGTTTTAAATTAGGCTTCTTTTTTTTTTCAATTCATTCCCAATATAAACATTATGGTAGACCATGGAAGGTGTCGACGGAAGCTATTTTCTTGCTCACTATTTCCGATCACACCCAGAAAGGAGGCAGATTGAAGGCTAAAATGGACCACACGAAGCAGTGGGCCGGGATTGAAACCTTACAGTTGTAAACTTTTTCAGTCAAGGGTTCAAGTACCCATAGGTGGTGCAATTTCACTAGCGTGAGTGTGTGGGCGTGTGTGCTCGTGTGTTAAATAATAATTTAAAAAAAAAGTGTCCTAGTAAGATGGGTTATATGAAAGGGAGTTCTCAACCCAATCCATTTTATAATAGGGTTGGCATTTTTAACCCCGACCTGTCAAGATCAAAGTAAAATAAGCCAACCATTTACTCTTGCACCGGTGGTAGACTGAGAAGAGTTTCAATACCGGGTCAAGGGTTCGAGTAAAATCTCATTATGGCATTATGGCATGAGTGTGTGCATGTGAAAATAAAAAATAAAAAGCCTACCATTTACTAAAGGGTCAAATCCGGGCACATGGTGATGATGATGATGTAGGGCAGATTGTAGTCCATCCATGGAAATAAGATGATGTAGTGGGAACCCGATGAGCTAAGGCATTTCGAGAGTAATCTAGGTGAGTTTGAAATTTCATGTGTAATTCTGCTTGGAAAATTGGTCCAAATGGACTCGTTTAAATTTGTGGGCCCTGTTGTGATATATATGATGTATTTGTGCCCTCCATCCATTCTAGTATAACATTTTGAAGCATGAGCCAAAAAATGAGGCTGATCCAAGGGTCAAGTGACCCACACCAAAGGAAACAGTGGGCCCCAAAAACTTTTAAAGGTAGGTATTTGATTTCCTAAATCCTGTGGTGTAGCCCACTTGAGCTTTGGATCTTCCTCATCTTTTTGGATGATGCTCTAATTTTAGTTGGAATAATGGATAGACGGTGTGGATAAGTCACATATATCACTATGTGCCCAACGTATATTTAATAGCACCATCGGTTTTTGTGCCGAAAAAAGCCAATGCCTAATCAAGCAGGGTACTGCTGCTGTAATGACTTGGGGAAATCATTATTACCCATTTTCCCTGTATTTACCATTGGTTTGGAAAATCAAATACGCCCTAAAAGTTAAAATGTATCACAACCTCCTCTCTTATTTGGTGATGCAGATCTAACAATTCGACTCCATGTCTGGGGAAAATGAAAAAGCTTGGAAGTTGATTAGATTGAATAGCATTGGGTCGTGTCAATTTCACTCAATGTTAGCAAGTTGTGTAGGTTCTACCATGATGTGTGAGCTATATCCACACTGTCTACCCATTTTTCGAGATCATTTTAGAATATGGGACAAAAAAACGGGTAGATCTAAAGCTCAAGTGGACCCGGCCATAGAAAGCAACGGGGATTGAATACTTACTGTTGAAAACTTCTTCGGGTCTACATTAGTTTTGGAACTGCCTCACTTTTAGGCCCATGCCATAAAATGAGCTTACAAAACAAATGAACGGTTTAGATATAACACATGTGTGTTATTTTCAATAGTTTCAAATGATTGTGGGTATATCCATTCAATGTACCACCATATTATAAACAAAGCATGGAATTAAGCTTATCCCAATCCCTGCCACGGTAATAATTATGTTTTTTAAATCCCATCCCACCTAATCCATTCCAATGCAACTGCCCCAAACCAACGCCTGCCACTCACACACTCTATATTAGCCACCCCGCTAGTGATCGATGCCAAGACCTCTAAGGGCTGAAACGAGGTATCTCCACTCAGTCTGCCAGTTGAGCTATAGATCTGGGTGTAATTCAAACAGGCCCTTAACTGCACCATCCATGTATAGCTAGGTCTGGTGAGGGTAGTACCCAATCCGTGCCCTTCTTCTCAATCCCTTAATTAATTACACACTCATTTTAGGGTTGTACAAATTAAACCCATTTAAAAACCGGGTCGAGCTTGGGTCGATCATGTTGATTTTGAAAGTCTTAAACCCACCTTAAGTAATTAGGTCGAACTTTGCCAACCGTAGAATTTTGGGTCCATTATCTCATTGGGTTGATCTAATACATTTCCCTCCCTACAAAGGGTTGCATGCTACAACCCATTTGGTTATGCCTTGGAAATTTAAGTGGAGCTCCAAACAATTGTAGGTGATCTCTTTTCAATGCAAGTATCATCTTTTGAACAAGCCAAAATACATTGGGCACAGGGCGTGTGCTGAGTGTCCACATGTTTTCCAACGGTCTAGACATGGAGTTGGGAAATCCAACAACAATTTCGGGATAGCATTTTTAAAATATTCATTTGAATACGCGTTGGGATTCGTGCCAACCAGCCCTGAACGATTGCTTGCGCCGACTATCCTTGAAAAAATCTTTTACGTGCGCAGTTGCATGTCGTGCAGATAAGAATCGATATAAATAAAGATCTTTCCTTACGCATGAGTGACAAATGCAGAGTGCACTCGCCTCACACGTTGGACACAAGGTTCACGTGTGTGACATCGGAGCCGCTTACCAGGCTAACCCCATGTGTAGATTCCGGACTCGGATTGCGTAGTGCACACAGCGCCAAAGTCAGTGCCGTTGGCGACTGGAAAAGCTCTGTGGACCCACCATGATGTATGTGTTTTATCCACACCGTTAATCCATTTTTACGGATCATTTTAGGGGATGAGCCCGAAAATGAGGTAGATTCAAATTTCAGGTGAGCCACACCACGCAGGAAACAGTGGTGATTGTACGCCGTCGTTAAAAAGTTCCTAGGTCCTACTATGATATTTATTTTTCAATCCACCTGATAAGGTCACGTAGAGCTGGATGAAGGGAAAACATAAATACCAGCTTGATCGAAAACTTTTGTAGGTCCCAGAAAGATTTTAACGGTGGGCTTTCAATCACCATTGTTTCCTATGGTATGGTCCACCTGAGATTTGGACCTGCCTCATTTTCAGCCTCATTTCCTAAAATGATCAGGAAAAAATGGATGGATGGCGTGGATAAAACACATACGCCACGGTGGGCCCACAGAGTTTTTCCAGTCGCACACAGTACGGACGTCGGTGCTGTGCAACACTACGCAATCCGAGTCCGTAGATTCAACGTCGCAGAAAGACCAATCCCGTTGTCAGACAGGCCACACGCACATCCTAACCATCAGATGATTGGTACAGCCTGATTTTTAAGACATGGCAGCTCTACTGCAAAGATAGCATGATGAGCGGCTGGGATATTACACACATGCGCCTTATTTCCACTTATGCCGCGAGTGCACTCCAGCAGGTGCAATTTGCTTTTCTCCATCGTTTAAATACATGACAAGACTAAAATGTGACAGTTGTCCACATCCTTAGTATTTTCTAGAAAAAATCAAGGTGACAGGTGACACAGGTGAACGGTGACATGCCCATGCACATACGTGTAAAAGTCTAACTAAGATACAATTAATGGATACTTATCTTTCAGACAAGGATGATATCATTTAAATTCATGGCTAAGATATCTTTCCAGCAACCTTCTCGATGACTCTCTTCTTTTGTATGTGATTATGTCTTTTCAAAGTAAAAGAAGGCTAGGAATGACGCTTGAAAAAGCTAAAAGCTAGGGGGATTGTATAATACAGACGAATGCCACCCTAAGATGAAGAGGTACAAGGGAAAGTAGACCGATGCGGTGTATGTAAGGACATCCGATACATTCAGAAGATATTCCCCTCATGTTGTCCCAGGGCCTGAAATCAGCCTAAAAGTAAAGTCAAGTGGCTGATGTAGAATAGATAACATATGACTTTATACATGGACAGCCAGCTAGGATTGAAATAAATCTAGATGGAAAGCTTAAACTAGGGCATAAATAGTCCATATGCTTGCTAGATTTTACGACGGATTACCCGTTTTGGATGTCTATTATACCGTTAGAAATTTATCAACGAGCTCTACACTTAAGCCAGTAACCTAAGGTTCATTAGCCCCAAACAAGTATGCAAAATTCAATAGTTTTAGGGATCATATAAGGTCCATTACTCATTTTAATAAGTTTTGATTTTTCTATTTTTAGAGTTCTGATGTTTATATCCCTGAATTGCTATATCCAATCTGTTTGGCACGCACGGCCAATCCCGGGATTAGACCTTCCCATCCCTTCCAATCCTTCGAACCAAACACGTCTCAGGCAAATTTGACCGGATTAGGGTGGATTGGATGGGATTTAACGGTAATAATGGTGTTGTCAGTGGATTGTCTTAAGATCCATGGGATGTCTATTATACCATTAGAAATTTATCAACGAGCTTTACACCTGAGCCAGTAACCTAAGGTTCATTAGCCCCAAACAAGTATGCAAAATTCAATAATTTTAGGGATCATATAAGGTCCATTACTCATTTTAATAAGTTTTGTTTTTTCTATTTTTAGAGTTATGATGTTTAGATTGTAGTCCAAAGTCTTTATTTTAGTCATTTAAAGGTTGTTTACCAATTTTGATATGATTAAACATTTTTTACTATTTTTTATAATTTTTACTATTTTTTATATATATATATATACATCCAAATATATTTCCATTCAAATTTTAGGACTCTATTTTATTTTATTTTTGCCTTATATAAGTATATTAGATACATTGTAAGTAATATTTTTTTATCAATAATATTATTTTTATTTCTTACTTTTTAAATGTTCTCTCTTCTCCATGTTCAAGAGTTATTCTTGAGAATACAGTAATCTCATCTCTTTATACAAGGACTCATTATGTTAGTGGACCACAAAAAAGGAGGATAAATGAGAAGAGGACAACCACGCTTGATTTGCATTGGCCCATCATATTGTGTATATGGAATCTAGGCTATCTAGACCCTTCATCTGCCATGAATGAAAGGAAAATAAGGTTATTCTATTATTCAAGTAGGCCTCAACGAAAACAAGGGTGGGCTCCTTATTGGGGAACCACATAAGCAAACTTCGAATTCGAATTACACAATGAAAGATCAAAGCAAACAAAGCATGCACAAAAACACAGGATTTTACATGGAAAACTCTTAATAGAAAAAATCATAGCACAAAGCGACAAACAAATCCACTGTGAAAACGAAAGTACAAGAGGTGAAATCACTTACAAATGCGAAAACCTTTGTTTTCTTCCTTCCAAACCCTAGAAACGACTTATCTCTTTTCGGTCCACCATAATCTTATAATTATACCCATAAATATAGTATTATACCCAAAATAGAAATAAATAGCACAATTACACAAAACCGCGCATGCCGTCAATTTAAGCATCGATCGATCGACATCAATCGAGCAACCCTCGATCAATCGAGCCTACCATGTTCGACCAATTAAACATGCTCAAAAGTGTTCAGAAAGTTAATATGAATTTTTCAAATTTTATTGATTGCTTGAGACTCCAAGTTCGATCGATCGAACATGTCCAAAACTATCCAAAGACCAATCTGTCTAATCAGGGGTTCACTCAGTCAATCGAGCAACCTATTCGATTGATCGAACTTCCTTATTTCTGTAAAAATTGAAGACATCCAGATAAAAATCTCCACCATGGCTTCAATCATCATAAATCTCAACTCCAAGCTCCATCTTTAATCATCTTCATCATAGCTTCATCGTCGTCACTTCTTGTACACATTCGTATGCATCAAACCTTTACTAGACCTAGATAAATTGAATAGAATTTAAACTTCCCCGTCAGAACTACCTTAGTAAGTATATTCGTTGGATCTACGCTCGTGTGGATCTTTTCAAAACTAGCACCACCTTCCTCAAGCAACTGTTAGATAAAATAATGATGAACATTAATATATTTAGTACGAGAATGATATACAAAATTCTTTACCAAATTAATCACACTTTCACTATCACAATTAACTGGCACGGCCTCTTGCCAAAAGCTCAAGCTTATTCATCATTCCTCTCAATCAAATACTTTCTTTGAATGTATCTGATATTGTCATATATTCTCAATTGCAAAGAGAGCAATCACATATTGAATCTTCGACATCCAATTGATCGCTCCACCTGCTAGCACAAACAAGTAATCAGAAGTCAACCTTCTATTATTTATAGTCCCCGCGTAATCTAAAAAAACATAACCTACGAGTTTTTCATCTGATTTTTCAAATGTCAAGACGAAGTCCGTAGTACCTCGTAGATAATGAAGTAGTTATTTCACTGTCTCCCAATGCTACAAATCCACTATGAAACTACAACACAAAGTGACAAACAAATTCACTATAAAAGCGAAAGTATAAGAGATAGAATCACATACAGATGCGAAAACTCTTGTTTTCTCCATTCCAAACTCTAAAAATGACTAAGCCTTTTTTATTCTATCATAATCCCGCAATTACACCCATATATATAGTGTTATACCCGGAATAGGAAACAAATCACACAATTATGTAAAATAGTGCATATTATAGATTGATCGAGCTCACAACGTTCAATCATTCGAATATGCTCAAAAGTGCCTAGCGAATTAACATAAAAAAATTTTAATTTTGTCGATTGCTCGAACCTCAAAGGTTGATCTATTGAACATATCTAAAACTATCCAGCAACCAATCTATTTAATCTGACGCTCACTCAATCAATCAACCTAATTGATCAATGAACTCCTTTGTTTTCGTAAAGAGGACATCCAAGACCACAACCCCTCCACCTTTTCCATGTGCTTTGGCCCATCATAGTTTTGGATGATCTAATTTTCAGACCTTAGGTTAAACTCATGGGAAGCATCTGGATGTCATACATACAAACTGAGGGTCCTATACCTGCCCGGTACCAGTATACTAAGGTTTCAGTTTTGTGCAAGTAGGCCCACTGCTTAGTTATCAGGAAAATGGAAGCAGAAGTCTGTGGGGCTTACTATGATTTATGTATTTTATCCACTCCTTCCATCCATCTTACCCGGTAATTTTAGGACTTGATCCCAAAAATGAAGCATATCCAAAGCTCAAGTAGACCACACCACAGGGAACAGTGTGAATTGAATGTCTGCCATTGAAAATTTCTTGCAGGCTACATAAGTTTTGGATAAAGCTGATATTTGTGTCTTCCTTTCATCCATGTCTGTGTGATCTTATGAACGTTGGATGACAAATAAACATCATTGTGGGCCCTAGTAATGTTTCAACCGTAGAAATCATTATCCCACTGTTTTCTATGGTGTGTTCCACCACTTGAGCTTTGGATATGCTTCAATTTTGGGCTCAACCACTGAATGAGCTGGAAAAATGGATGGACGGCGTGGATAAACCACATACATTCACGGTGGGCCCAACAGAGTTTACTAAGTACGATAAAAGCGTACTGAGTTAGTAGGCAGTCCGATTTCCTGGAAATGGGTACGGTGGATCCATTAACCAGGGAAGAGACCAAGATCGCATGCTGTGTATTTTCCAACCTGGGTGATTTTCGGGGCATCCTACGGCCGTGGAGAGAACTTTGAGATCAACGGTTGAGAACGAAACCGTGGACCCCACATGTACAGATTTGGGAGCCTTAACAAACTATACTCCCAAGTTCTTTTCGCATGTGGACGCACACCAACCTCTTTTTTATGCACCTTTCGAGTTCTCGTGCTCACGTGTGGACGTGGCACACGTGTGCAAGATCCTAGCCTATTACTAGGTAGGCCTCAGCTATATTATTACAAAATCAGGTCAGTCTACTAACACGGTACTGTGCTACACATGGTCTCTTAAGTGCTCTATTGGTCAGTTTCATTTAACGATCTATTTATCTTTATATATTTACAGATCACATGATGAGTGTGAAAATTTTGATTTTTTTCTATCGACCATCTACACGATGGATCCCACCTGAAGAATGGCTCGGATTCTACACACATGTTCCATGGTGGCATGTGTAACTAACGAGTACAGAGAGAGTACACTCGCAGTAGGGCTCTCCTTTATCCTTTTCTTTGGTTCGGAAACCTTAACAGGGAAGTTAAATTGAAAAATCTTTAATACTCTGGCAGAGTGTGATTAATGATACGCATAAACTTAAAAATTACTTAGAAACTGCTTTTTTGACATACAATTTAAAACTTTCTAAATTATATGTTCCAGTTTAGATGTATGAAGATCTAAAAACTATGCTTTTACGGTTATCTGACTATTGAATTGGTGGACACTCTTTGGACGGTTAAAAATGAAAAATAAAAATAGAAAAAAATCCAATGGTTTTATTTCAACAAAAACATTTCCACGACTCATATGTTAGGATTATTTATACAGATAATGTGACTTAGAAACATGGTTTACACAATTTAGTGAGTATAATTTGAGTTACTACACATCACTTGTATAATTTCTGAGTGCCTGCTTATCAAACGTCATATGCCTGCGAGAGAGTCGGGGTGTACATGAGCCAAGCTAGATTGAAAAGCTCACTCAGCTCGGCTTGATCTAGCGGGGCTCGACTCGGCTTAAAAATAAGCTCGCTCATTTTGAAAACGAGCAGAGTTCAATCATAGCGGATCTTAACTCGACTCAATTCGAACTGGGCTCAACTATAATCTCAAGCTTGAGCTTGGCTCAACTTGAAAACATATATATATATATATAGTAAAGAAAAAGTTAAAACTTAAATCCTATCTTATCCGTCCATCTATTTCTTACCATTTCATTTCCTTAGCCAACTCGCTGTGTCCGAGCTTCACAGTCTCTCTTTGTGAGCACCAACAACAAGGTACATCAATAGCTTTATCTAATATTATATATTTTATTAATTAATATTTGATTTGGGAGTTGGGTCTGGTGCGGATTGGGTCAGTTGGGTTGGGTGGCTAGGTTAAATCAGATGTGGGTTGGGTCGGATTGCTAGGTTGAGTCAGGTGCAGGCTGGGTGGGTTGGGAGCAAGCTCGACTCAACTTGACTCAAGATAAACTCGCCTCGACTCGATCCACTAGCACCCCTCGAGCTCGACTCGAAAAGTTCGGCAAACAAGCTAAGCTCCAATGATAAGCTTGAGTCTTAACTAAAGCTCGAGCTTCAGGAGAGGAGAGCACGGACAAATCAAGCCAATCTTAGCCCACTCGACTGGACTCAATATACAGCCCTAGCCAGAGTATCAAATAAACTCCCCACTTGAAAGAGATCAACGGTGGGGAGAGAACTCGCTGGGAAGATGCCCCAAACTTTTACAAAATTTACTAAAATACCCTTCAATGCGGCCATGCGAGTGATTGGACACGGTAGATTACAGTAAGTGATTGGACAATCTATAAAAGTTATGTCATCTGATAGATCCAAACCGTTCGTATAAAAGATCCCTCCATAGATGGACCAAAATTCGAAAATTACATTAGTTTTTTAAATCTAGATAGCAATTGGAAGACTATTTAATTACAAATGTATTGACAAAACGGTTCAAATTAAATGGTCGAAAAGCGTCCATAATGCGGCTATTATCCAATCACAATGAATTATTTATATGCACCACATCCATAATAGGGCCTGACAGAAGAACGGTCTGGATCTCATATAAGTAAGCCACGTATATGGTGGTAGAGATCTAGAAACTAACTTCTATATAAGCGCGCAGAGCCTGATCCTACCGTTGATTAATTTAATAGGATGGACAAAAACTTGTGATAGCGGCCAAGAATACTAACATCACCGATAGAAAATGACCAAAAACACCCTGACATCTGAGACATAAGTCAATTAAATTATAGCTCTAACTCTACAAATAGACGAGTCATTGTGGACCGTCCAAATTCCGGAGGCCATTGTATATGGGCCATGACCCAAAAATTGAACGATCCTAAATGGTCCAAGTAAGCATCTAATTATAGGAAACGAAACAGACGGTTGGTATTACCTACTTGTTGCAAAATTTTGGGATTGACCCATCAGCAATGGGACCACAATTAAGTTAATCTCGACCATCAAACAAATGGCCACATCACATCCCACAGTGTTTTGAATCAATAGATTAAAATTCTTTGCAGTTTTGTAAGTGAGCCACCCGAAAATTTAGGAGAAAAGAACAATCAGGGGTTATATTAGTCATTTTCTCTATAAAATGAGGCGGTTTTGGCATTAAAATGCTTCCATAAAGGCATTGTGTGGAAGTAAAAAGAGAGTAGGTAGAAGGAGGTTTGCAATGGCAAGGCCTGAGGGGCATTTTCTTTAGTAGTAAGAGCAAAAGATGTTCTTCTTCTCTCATGTCTCTACTTCCTTCAATCTCCTTTTCCTTTTCTTCTACTTCTCTTCCCATTGCCTCACCAGGTTCTTCCAGACTCATTTCAGGAAACCAATCTCTACAAGGTCTCTCTCTCTCTCTCTCTCTCTCTCTCTCTCTCTCTCTCTCTCTCTCTCTCTCTCTCTCTCTCTCTCTCACGTTTACTTCCTTTACAGAAGCAATGGATTTGAAGAAGACCCACATGAAGAAAATCATCTCAGCGATTGTTCCCAAGAAGGCAATCTCGGCTTCTTCAGCAGCCAATGCTTCGAGAAAGAAGACCTGGTTGCGGACATCATTCTTGGTGGAGAAGCACTGGTCTTCTTACCTTCTAGAAGCTCCCAAGACGCTCCACCACTTGTCGAGGAAGGCGAAGATACTGAAGAGGAACACGAAGATCATGAAGAGAATAAATTCGAAGATTTATCTACCGTCGAACAAGTATCCGGCCCCGAATATGCATCTGAATCAATCATTTATGAGGAAGAAAATGATGAGGAAGAAGCTCAAGAAAATGATGAGGAAGAACCTCAAGAGAAGCTTGAAACGAAGGAAGCTGATAACATAAAGCTATTGACAACACCAACAGAACCATACCTTGAAATATTATTAGCCAATGATACTCATTCAAAAGGTAAATGTAATAAATACTTAGGTAATCGTGATTTGTCTAATTATTAAAAGATTACTCGACCTGATATTGCTTATGCTATTGTAAGTAGGGAATCGCAGCCAACAACCAGAAGAAGTGAAGAATTCCTCTCAAGACGAAAGTTTCTTGAGTTTGACTCCTCCGACCGAAAGTGAAAAGTTTGGAGCGCGAGCAGATGAAAGTGAAGAAGTCCTTGCTGGTTCTTTCACCGGCGGTTCTACCTCCCATAGTTCTTATGAATGGAGAAGCTCAACGAATTATAGAGGTTCGGAAACGGAAGATCCGTTCTCTTCTTCATCTCGAAGGAGCTCATCCAAATGGGAAAATTTCACTGTCTATCGGAAATATGATGAAGAGATGATGTTCTTCGATAGAATTAGTGCACAGAAACTCAGTGAAACGGGTATTGTTAGTTCTCCAGAATCAATATCTAAATTCTAAAGCTAGCTTTGAATAAACCCATATTCCTTTCTGTGAATTCAAATGGTATTATAACATTTAGTGTACTGATTTCCTTAAAAAAAAATCCATTTTCAGAATCTTTAAGGTCTATACAAATACACCCAAGATCGATTTCGCAAAGGATAGCACACAGATTGGCAACGAGAAACAAAGAAGTGGAGAAGGGTCCGAACCCATTTCAAGAACTGGAGGCTGCTTATGTAGCTCAGATTTGCTTGACATGGGAAGCTCTGAATTGGAATTACAAGAACTTACGGGGAATGAAAGAGTCGCAAGGTGAGGAAGATTCGGGCTGCCCGGCCTATATTGCTCAGCAGTTCCAGCAATTTCAGGTTCTGTTACAACGGTTCATCGAGACCGAACCTTTTGAACGTGGCCGCAGGCCTGAAGTTTATGCTCGGATGAGGCTTTCTTCACCAAAACTGCTTCAAGTTCCAGAGTTCCAAGGTACCGTTGCTGGACATAGGCCAGTGGGGCCCACTTGTGGGCAATCACTAGTTGGTGGGTCACACGAGGTTTAGCCTCTTTTTTTATAATCATTTTCCTTTGTTCGTTTTAAGTTGAACTATATAAGCCATAATCCGAGGCCATTTATACCGTAGAGTCAAAGGAGTGATTAGACTCACCTGCTCTAGTAGTGGTTAGGTGGACCGCTAGATCTGGACCGTTCATCCTCAGCTTTGTGAGGTCTCATATCATGTAGACCATCAGATCTTGAGGGCTCACTCTTCTGCACAGACTTTCAACCGTTGATTAATTTTCATCAACCATTGATTGATCTGGGGCTGTTAATCACATGGGCCTCACGAAGAACATGACCTGGCCCAAGAATAAGGTTGGTACGATCATCTCATTGAGTGGGCCAAACATGTACATTTAATTGGCAGTTGGTTAGTTTGGTCTTAACTGTCCATTTTTCAATTCTACATGGGCAGCCAACGTGATGAACGGACCAGCTTTTTTGGGTGGGAGGACATGTTCATGGTGGCCCACAAAACAAACCAACCAGATCACACACGTGTGCCATGTTTAGTGGATTATTGTTATTTTGTTGCTGAATTTCGTTTATTGGTTTGTCCAAGATTCGGAAGCTGATCGAAGCAATGGAGATAAAGATGCGAAGATCTCATTAGCTGAATTTCTTATAGTAATGGAAGATGCGATTCGGACTTTCATGAATTTTCTCAAGGCTGATAAGAAGAAGCCTTGCCAGATTCTTCGTGCGCTTCTAAAGAAGAAGCAAAGCTCGGTTGATCCCACGCTCCTCCATCTGATCAAGAAAGCTAATAAGAGAGTGAGAGTCATGGCCCACCTTTGCCTGCCATTTCATTATTCTTGAGGAAATATGCATTGTTTGATCCAGCACTTGCTTAGCCCGACAAATATTTCATGTGTGACCCAGCAATTTTTTTGTATGGTGGGCCCCATGGTGGATGAGAGATGTCCTAAAATGTAATCCTCCATTTTCTTTGGAGGGATAGGATCATCTGATATTGTGAGATATTGGGGCATGGCCCATCCATGAGTGAGCCCATCAGAATATCACATAATCCTACCCTCCTAATTTTACCACATTCAATGAATTTAGTTATAATTACCCATTTTCATAGTATGGATATCATCTGATATTAAGGTAACCAGATGATCCTAACCACTAGATCACGACCCGTTAGATGGGGATCATCATCTTAATTCCATTTTCATATGATGGGTAAGATAGATCATTCGAAACAATCAAAGATCATATAGTACTTTTCTTGTTCTTTTTGTGTAATTGTGCAGAAGAAGAAGAAGCTTAAAGACCTCCGGCGCAGTCGAAAATGCATAAGGAAGAGGACATGGAAGGCAGACGAAGAGATGGAGATATTGACGGCCCTGATTGATCTGGAGGTGGTTTCTAGGGTTTTGAGGACGTCTGATATAACTGAAGAGCAGTTGCACTGGTGTGAGGAGAAGATGAGCAAAGTTAGAGTTTGGGAAGGGAAGCTACATAGAGATTCCACACCACTTTTCTTCCCTTCTCACTGACATGGCCCACCTTTGGATGTACGTGATCTGTGCTTTTGGGTTGCTTGCTGACTAGACAATGAGCATGGATTGAATATGCACTGTACCCTTTTTGTAAATACTGTACAAAAAAAAATGCAACCAAAGGGTCCACATCCAAACATACCCACATATGGGCCGTGGATTTTTATTCGAATCCAGATAAAGATAGATATCTTGGGGTTTTGAAGTCTACATGTGCCACACGTGCAAAAATGACAAGCATGCGGGGACATCCAAGGTGTAAATTGGGTAGGCCAGATGTGTACAAAAACAATGTATGGTTTTAAAATATTAATTACCAGCCGTCCACGTTCAATGACTGGCCTGATGACTTTGGTCCACCTGATGTACTCCTATGTACCTAGTTCGCACGTGTGTCTTGGTGTAAATGTGCGTGTGGGCTTACCTGAACTCCATCCAAACATACCCACATATGGGATACACGGATTTTGATGACATGGAATCCATGAAAGAATGTAAAGGAATGGCCATTGAGTACTGGAAAAGAAAAGGAATGAGTCAAGATAGAGATGAGCGTAGCTTTAGCTTTTTCTTTAACTTGGGATTTGTTTGTGGGTGGGCCACATATTCATGAACATGGGTTATGATTAAAAGAAAAGGGCATGAATCCAATTAGAAAATTGATATTTACCACCCTATGTTTTTCATGCATACACTCCTTTTTACTACTTATGGTACATTGAATACTCTACTTTTGTTTTTTAAAGGATCTGATTAGAACCATCTATTTTTTTCTAGAGTGATGAGCGGACCATACTGATTTTTGAACCATGTGATCTTCATGGCAGGGCCCACCTTATGGAACGCCTCCGATGTCCCACAGCACATGATGTGAGTTTGCATGTGAAAATCACATTTAATGGATCACAAATGATCATTCCCATATTTCACTACGACAGCTGAGAAGGGAAGTAGTTGTTTATATATACACTGTCAGAGTAGGCCACTTGATACGCAGGCACTCCAAACTTATACAACCGTCCAATAAATGTCCACCAAATCCCCTATAGCTAGATAACATGCATAACTTTTGGTTCATGATAAATCTAAACTGGAGCCCATAATTTGAACAGTTTATTTGAATTACTTGAACACCACATATGCAATTTCTAAATGTATGCGTATCATCCATCACAATCTCCAGAGTATCTAGAAAATAGGGGTGTAAGCTTAAAAAGGGAAGGGTGTATAAACATCACTCACTAAAAAGGAGGAGGCACGTGGATACACTTCAATTTTCAAGACCCATGTAGGAAGCATGGAATATGATTGTTACAAGCTTTATGCCGTTGGATCATGGCATGGCCATGATGGTAACACGCATTGATCGTAGAAAAGCATGGACATGAAAATGTAAAGGATGGCCGTGAAAATATTATTTATTATATCCATGTCCGATAGTGACAAACTAGGAATGGAACTGTCTAGTGACATGCATGTTATGGTGGGCCCCTCCATTGACTCAAGGGGCCATGGAAATGGGTGCATGAAAGCCGTTCTTTCATCTTATATATTTATTAGTGGAATGACACATGACTGTCCTTGGCAAAAAGAGTAGCAGAAGCACTTCTCAGCAAGCAATATCCAGCCGTCCATTTGAAATGACATTATCTAATGTAGACGATGACCCAGGTACAAGGTAGCAGGGTAGCTTCTTCTTTTTCTTTCTTTTTTTCTTTTTTTTTTTTTTAAAATGGTATCAGGATAGCTTATTTTTATGGTTACTCTTGCAATCTTAGCCATTGGGAGATATTGATATCCGACCGGTGGGCCTCACTAGGTGCCACAACTCATCCATTGTAGAGCTCCTATGGACAACCCTCACCGTCCAGTTGGTGAGAATCAAATAGACAGACGAAAAGAAATGGTCACCTGTCTAAAATTGGCGGGAAAAATCAGATGGCCACGATTGTCTAATTACTACGGCCATATTGGGCTGGTTTTCTAGGAGAGATTTTATGGTACGCCTTTTCACCGTGCATGGATTTTCCGGTTGACAGTTGAGTCCATATGGATCAGTAATCCAGACCATTGTACGGTTGAGTCCCGCAACCGATGGAGCATGCTGGAAATGGACGCGGATTGCGTCCTACCCCCGCCCGGACAGTAATCCGTCCGGGCAGGGCTCTGTGGGTCCCACCGTGATGTAAGTATTTTATCCACGCTGTTAATAGTTTTTATCAGATCATTTTTAAGGCATGATTCAAAAAATGAGGCAGGTACATTCCTTAAGTGGACCACAAAGTGGGGATTGAACGTCCACCATTAAAAACTTCTTGGGAGCTGGATGAAGTTTCAGATCAAGCTGATATTTGTTTTTTCAATTCATCCAGGTTTACATGACCTTATTAATAGGTTGGATGGTAAAAAAAACATCACGTTGTCCCATAGAAAGGTTTCAACGGTGGGTGTCATTATCACTGCAGCTTCTTTTAGTGTGGTCCACTGGAGCTGTGGACCTACTTAATTTTTAGCAGCATTCCTTAAAATGATCTGAGAAAATCAATGAACTGCGTGGATAAAACAATTACATCACGGTGGGCCCCACAGAGCCCTGCCCGGACGGATTACCGCCCGGGCGGGGGTAGGACGCAATCCGCGTCCGCTGGAAATATGCTGAGAATGGAATATCCGATCGACTGACTTCTGACCTTTCTCCTTGCATGCGGACTGCTGTTGTAGCTCGTAACGGTCTTAGTGTTAGCCAAAAATCAAAAGGTTAATGTCGATGCTTGCTATTGTTGTTCAATCCAACGCATGGCTACGCATGTAACGAAACTGCTCGATTCTAGGTTAAACGTGTGCAATTAGAGATTAGATACTGGTATACTAGAGTAGTGTTCAACTAATTGAATCAAACTAAACATTTGTGATCTTAAGTACCGAATTAGCTAGATTAGAACTAAATTTGTGAATATTAGCCTAACTATTCAGTGACTCACTATTTTAGCAATCAGGCAATTGATAAAAGAGGGGATTAGTCCTTTTAAATGAGTTTTTTTCTTTGAAGACCACTTCTCTTTTAATGGTGGTAGCTTAGATTATGTTTCTCAATAAAAATAATAAATTAAAAATAAAGAGCTTAATTATCAGTTTTGTTAATTAGTATGTTAATGTAGTACAATTAGTCAAATAAACACAAATAAATAAGCAGAAGAAATTACTTATGGCAGTCTATTTTAACGAAAATGTCTATGGTCTTGACGGTGCTCTAGACTTAAATGGTTGTGGAAAATACCAAATGGTCATGAAAAATACCAGACAGTCGTAAGATGGACATGGTGTGATGTTAGCAAGATATGACAAAAAATGTACCAATAAGAATTCAATAATTTATGAATCCAACAACAAGGTCACGGATAATACTATTAGCATACTATAGCGATATACTGAACAGTAGCAAAATTAAACTAAAAGGTAATTGAAGGCTCCAGGCCTACTGCAGTATGGTATTGGATAAAGGTGGAGGAGACTAAGCTAAAACACTAATACATGTTCATGAAGGACAAAAGAGTTGAAATTTTATGCGTGATTGTATTAGTATGTAGCTCCTAGCTCTTCTATTAGTATGTAGCTCCTAGCTCTTCTTCGTATGTTATTTTTATAGCTTTCTGATAGGTGATGGCCATGCGTAAAATCCCATGACTTGCACAAGAGCATTCTAATTACATTGTGGTCATATACCACTTGGATCTAGAGTTCTTATTTTATTGTGTCATCATAAGTGATATGTTTCTATTCTTAGATGGCTTCTCGTGTTCCTTTCGACTCTCTCGTGGCTTTTAGAACGATCTCAAATATTTTTCAGAAGAGTTTTCTTTTTAATTAAAATCCTAAAACATTCATGCTAGTTTCAAAGAATCTAGTAATGGAAAGTTGGTAAAACTTTTTTTTCATGTTAAACTCATGCAAGCCTTGCATCCATTAGTCACGTGTCATATGAGGGTCAAATGCTTTTCATGTGTACGGCTTTGAGCATCTAGCCTTCCTCAGTAGATAGGCATCTTTTGTTGCAAGTTTTTTTTTTTTCTCTCTTTTGGTTAGCTTGTCAGTTCAGACTTCACTGTTAGCCACCCACACTTGGGAATCCATACCAAGACCTCAATGTTGAAATGATGTATCTTTCACTAGTCTACCACTTGAGCTATGGATCAGGGTGTATGTTGAGTATGTTTGTCTTCTACTTTCATATGAGTGTGCCGACACATAGTAGCTTTACAATTGTTAATTTGACTAGCTTTGTTAAGTCAAGTGTAAACAATCCTATGAAGAATATCTCCAAGGGACAATTCATCTAAGGTGGGGCACAATCGACTAGTGGTCTATATGACCGAACCATGGGTCCCAATTATCATAACTGAAAACCCATGTCAAATGTGAAAGCCGCAAAGATGTGGAACACGTAACATTCAATCGCTGCTTCTTCTTGTGCATGTGGGTTCCATTTCAATCAGTTATTGTATACGGTAGCATGCCTCTTTGATATTTGAGGGACACTTTTTCAATCCTTAGATTTAGTGGGACATCTTTTTGTAAAGGTTCTTGAACCCCACACGCAGCACGAGTGCTAACTTGGCAAGTGTTTGGAACACGTGTGAAGAAAATATCGGGTTGATCCAATCATTAGTCAGACTATATAGTTTTTTCTTTTAAATTGTTCATTCTTTAAATATAAGAATGGACTACGATTAAATGAGTCAATTAATGAGGCAGCGTGCTTAACATCTCTATAAAAGACATGCTGAGAGAACCTATCATATCACAAATAATATGATACGATCAACGAGGCTGTCCCTCACAGTCTTTCCAAAATGAGGGATCATCCTAGAGACATTCAGAGAGTCTGCAATGTTCAAGAATGTTTTAAGTATTTGAAGATCAGACTGATATCCAAGCAAGTTTAGTTACAGTTCAAATCCAAATCAAGAGAGAATGGATATCAAGTAGATCAGGTCCCAAGCCGTACATTAATCAGAATTAAAAAAATGAAAAAACTCGAAGAAAGATCTAATTTAGCCCGTCTAATGATAGATCAATACCAAGTGTCACCATCCCTTCAGCACTCCAAACCATCAAGGAGCAAGTGTTCAAATGCAAGATGTGGGTCACTAGATGAGTGACCATGGTCAATTAATGGGCCATGAACATCTCCCATCAAGGGATCAATTATGAGAAGAAGATCCGAGAAGCCAACAATTCCAAATTTATATAGAATCTTGCCTATTCGAAATGCATGACATAAACGTGGAGGATCAAAGATCAGCAAAGACATCGGCGAGAGTTTTGCTACCTCGACAAGTTATAGAAGGAGCAATCAAAAAAGAAATCAACGCCCTACACCAAACACATATATTTACTTTTCAATTTATCCTTCATTTATCATCTTTTATACTAGCATAGCCTAGCCTAACTTTAGCATATATATCACTATTGTCCAACGCCTACCGCTAAAGTAACGAAGAATTGGATTAAATATCCATGGCCATAAGCTGTTTGATCCCGAACAACTGAGTTCTTACATAGGCGATCACACCTATCTAGTTACATCATCCTAACCATTCGCATTGATCATCTGTTCTAATAGACTGATCAAGTATATATCTCTCGTTTGTTTATTTTTTTCAATACTCTATCGATTGTAATAGGCCACATATTCAATTAATGAAATTGGCATTGTTCGGTCATTTTTATTTATTTGTTCATCTTCATTCTTTTAAGAAAAATATTGTAATTTTACTGGTGAAAGAGCAAGTCCTTATATATAAGGCAAAAGGAATCCATTCGGAATAGCTAACCTTAATCATTTCACAAATCACGTTATCATTGATCACAACCAATGGTTAAGAGAAGAGTTGGATCCTGCATCCTGTCTTTAATTAGTCTCAACACAAAGGACACTAGCAAGTCAATAAAACATTGAGTCAAGTAAACTGTAGCACGTTGGTGCATCATAATCACATATGAAATCTGAATATAAGCCTTAATCACACGTGTACCTTTGTGTTTGATTGAATTGAATTCCCATTGTTTCCCGTGGTATGGTCCACATGAGCTTTGGATCCTTACTCTTGCTTTGGTGGTAGACTCTCAGGAGTTTCAACACCTGGTCAAGGGTTCGAGTATCCATAGGTGGTGAAATCCCGCTACAGCATGAGTGCATGGGGGTGTGTGCATGTGTTATTAAATATAAGCCTTAATCACACGTGTACCTTTGTGCTTGATTAAATTGACCCAACAGAATACCCATTGTTTCCCATGGTATGGTCCACATGAGCTTTGGATCCTTACTCTTGCTCTGGTGGTAGACTCTCAGGAGTTTAACACCTGGTCAAGGGTTCAAGTATCATAGGTGGTGAAATCCCACTATGGCATGAGTGTTTGGGGGTGTGTGTGTGTTATTTAAAAATAAAAATAATAAAATAATAATAAAATAAAATTTTAAAAAAGAAAAGAAAAGAAAAGGCTTTGTATCTGCAACTGGCAAAATGGCATAGACAGTTGTAAATTACAGAAAATATAGTGGGGCCCACAACTTTTCAACATGCTAGATGGGTGGTGCTAGAGTCACCACCCAAACCGAGTGTATGGCTTTAAACTACCAACCTGCTAAGTTGGCACTGGAGCTGGTACAAGTTTGGCCAGCAAAACCCAGCCTGAGTGTGACGTTACCTACGCATGCACGCACCTCAAGTCAAACTGCATCGAATTTTGGTTTGAACCCATAAAATGATATGGAAAAACGAATGGACGGCGTGGATAAACCACATGCATTCGCGGTGGGCCCAACTGAGTTTACTCAGTACGATAAGAGCGTACTGAGTAACTCAGTACGGAATCCAATTTCCCCAAGCCACCCAAATTCAGGGACGGGGGTTGCGTGGTGATCCCCACACCACGCAGCTCTGTGGCAGTGTGAAGACAGTGTGGGGCCGACCGTGATGTGTGTGGTATATCCTCGCCATCCATCCATTTTTCCAGCTCATTTTAAACAACGAGCCCAAAATTGAAGTACACCCAAAGTTCAAGTGCACCACACCACACGAAACAGCAGGAATTGAACAGCTACTGTTGAAAACTTCCTTGGATCAAGCTTATATTTGTCTTATCCCTTGATCCAGGTCTGTATGACCTTATGAACAGGTTGGATGGCAAATAAACATCACTAGGGCCCTAGGAAGGTTTTCAACGATGGAGATCGTTATCCCCACTTTCCTGTGGTGTAGCCCATTTGAGCTTTGGATATGCTTCAATTTTGGGATCGTATCCTAAAATGAGCTGAAAAAAACAGATGGATGGGTTCAACACCCAATAAGCATACCATATTCAGTGGCATTGGTAAAATAATCCTTTCTTTATGTGACACTAACCGTCTGATCGAAGGACACCGGTGTTGGTATCAGCTCATTTCTGTTTGGCAGTCTGCTGGAAGCCAACAATCAATTGGCTTGGATCAACATGATTGCAGTATTTGCTAGCTATGCGAGATCAAAAACAAACAAAAACAAAAAAAAAAACAAAAAAAACAAAAAACAAAAACAAAAACAAAAACAAAGGTCTAGATAATACTGAAATCAGGCAGGTGGGACCCATCAGTACTCATCATACGTCCTATGCAATGTGCCCTCGCACCCTCACATTTCCCAAAGGATATGCCAAGACAAACAGCTTGAGCATTTTCCAAATGCACAACATGCTAATGAGCTTCCTATCAGATGAGCTACATTGTGAGACCCCGTAAGGCATCAAGTAGAACATGGCCCGTCCCACAAATTTTAGGAGGCCTACTCATCGGGTGGGCTCCACGTGCAAGAAAATAGACGGTCCGGGAATTGGGGAACTTCCAAATCCACAAAACAGAGTGCAGCAACCTGATGACTGGACTGGCCTGATTTCTGGGCTGGCGCATCTTCACCGTGGGACCCGTAAAGGACACAACCACCTGCGCCATGCTTACTGCCAACATGCCGATCGTCTCTTCATTTTCTTCTTATGATCACCTTGCATCTCTGCATGCCTCAGACCCAAAACTCTCCTTGACAATCTGCTCCTCAGCATTTTGCAGTAAACTCCTTCCACAAAAATAAAAATAAATAAATAAATTAAACTTTCATCATGGTACAGTAAATCCAGCATATAGTACAAACTGCCTCTTTCACGCGCATTTTGATCTCCAGCAAAACAAATGGTAGGTAGAGGTAAAATTTCCCAAGGGCAAATAGCCAAGACCCATTTATGCCCCCATCGGTCAGGTGGGTACCACCATCTAAGAATCCATGGCCCATAAGTCAGGCCTTCACCTCATCAGACTGTCCATTTTATCCTTGCACCATGGCAGCATACCTGACCAGTTGGAACAGCTTGAGGCTGTGGAATCTATACTGTGGGGACCACCTGACCGGTGGTGATTCAGACCCCATGAGAATGTGCTAGCTTGGCATGTGTGCAGGCAAGGAGATGGGCCATCCACACACAGGACCAGTAAATCTCTATAGATATTGACCGTTGAATTTGTTGCCTGTGAATGGATAATCAAGAAGAGAGTAATAATCGTGCAGGCGAGGAGATGGGCCATCTACACACAGGACCAGTAAATCCCTATAGACATTGACCATTGAATTTGTTGCCTGTAAATGGATAATCAAGAAGAGAGTAATAATCCACAATCAACTTAAAGGGGGGAAAAAGGACCAGTACGGGAGGCTAGGGTGTTCCAACCTACCCTTCGAAGCATTTACTCATTTATACTGAACAATGGACCCCTTCGAAGCATTTACTCATTTATACTGAACAATGGACCCACTTGTACAAACAGAAAACCCCAAGCGGAGTGGTGGAGAATCCACTTGTATAATTCCTCCAAAAAGGAAATGACTGGCAAGGATTTAACACAATCCAAATCCCTATTAGCAGAAAGGGAGTAGTTCCATGGACAATCCACCCCTCTACAAATCAAACACTAAAGAAATTGATGAAGAGTGCAGAAAAGTAGGTGGAATGAGTATCGGTTCCAGTCAAACCGCGAGCAAAGCTCAACACTGCTAGTGAAGCTCTACGACAGAGCAGTGTGCCAATCACACTGCTCTCTCTTTCCGGTCGGGATCTCCCCCTAGGCTGCACGTTACACTCCTCTAGCACATCATGAGATCCACTTAAGAGACGCAAATGGAACGATTCTTCTTCTTCTTTTTCTTTTTTTCTTTTTTTTTAATTTTTTTCTTTTTTCTCAGGTCCATATTCCGTACAGAAAACCCCAGAAGCAGGAAGCAGCTGGATGCTCAACGAGCAAATCAAATTGTTCACCCCAAGAAATGCAGAGCCATGTTATATCAATATTATTTTGACTACAAGAGCTTACCATTTCAATGCGTTCCAAATTTCAGGTGAGAAGCCTGTTTTCAAACAAAAACACTCAACTGCAATCACTCTACATACCCGTTTGAAAACAGTTAACAACTGCAATCACTCTATATGCCTGTTTGAAAATGCTCACAGCTGCAATCACCTTTCCTGAAAGATATCTCTTAATAATTCTCTATAATCAATGGATCTCTTCATACTGTAGTACGTCTAAACTCCTTGGATATCAGTCCTAAACCAAACAATATCTACTTAGCAAAAGATACCAATCACATAATGTGATTTCCCAAGAACCTACTAGCAGTAAATCCACTTAGCTTTACCAGCCATTACAGTTGATAGTTTGCAACAAGTTACAACTTATACTACTATATACATTGATCCCTCTCCCGTTGAGGCATATCACCACCATAATTACCATCATCGTTGGACTCAATCTCCTTCTTCAACGTATACTCCATCTTCTTCTATCTTTTAATCATCAGTTCGCACAAGTTACTCATCTGCATCCAATGGTTGATCATTTTCTTCTTGTAATCCCATCCACAGCCTTAAATGCAACTAGGCCTCGTGCTACTGCTCCCCCTCTTCTCCACCTTAACCTTCTCCAGGTGCCGATCCAAATGCGGCGTCTTCGACTTGGGCCCATGTAGATCATCACCTGCAAAAGACTAGATCCTCTGTCTCTACAAGCCACTCACTATCTATCTCCAAATCATCTAGGTAGACAGGATTATAGAAATCGGGCTTTTCTCATCTATCCTATAATTGTTCTCACAACTTTTAGTTATAGTAGTCAAAGACCAAAGTCATTGAGCTTCTTTTGTTGAAGACAATTTCTTCTTCTTCTTCTTTCTCTCTCTCTTTTTCTTTTTCTTTTTTAATGGATCTGCATAATATTCCAAATCTCCAATTGAAATTGAATTGGCGATGGTCATTTGCTTTTAACTCTCTACATCAAAATTCAACATTTGAAGAGTGAATTGAATAACTTACTGACTCAAACGTAACCCAGTTGCACTTGCAACGCTAGCGGAACATGTGAGGCCAAGAATTTTCATGGCTAACTTCTATAATGATGGGTCCTTCCTGTTTAGGCCCACTCCATACATTGACCACCAGTCAGTTATACAAATATCGGTTTGGGTTAAAAATTTTACATTGTAAGAAATCGTTTCTAAGTTAAGACCAACTCACTAACATTCATACTTCATACTTACTTTCACAATTTCATACTCCTATGACTGACAACTCTCTTGAGAAAATCCCCACTCTTCATATAGGCTTCCTCCTGTTAGGCTTCCTCCTGTTGGGCTTCCCTAATCGCATTGAGAAATCCCATCCTGCTCTTCTCTATATAGAATCATTCTTTCCAAAACGTCAAGAAAGATGACCATATTCGTTGTTGATGCCACAGTCCAATCAACAGAAGCAAAGAATATGGCTAAGTTAAGAATGTAGGCAGCCGAATACAATGGCAATGGCATTTGATTGACCTATCTTTTATCGGTAATATCTAATATGAGCCTGTAATCACGCTTTTTATAGTGGAAGTAGTCCATGATTTTGTTTCTAGCCATCCACTCTAGGGTGAGAAGTTGTATCGGATAACTGTTTGACTGCAAAACTCATATATTTAATTTTCTAACTATCTACTATCAATGATAGATATATTAGAATGAATGTAATATGAAAATATCTTTTATGTGTAGGTGTTTGCAATTATTTTTCATAATTTATTCTATATTAAGTTATTAACAATTTAACATACCTGTGGCTGTGACTGTGATTCCTGTCTTGTGACTTGTCGTCCTCAATATGTAAAATGCACATTAACAACATCATATGACATCATTAAAACAGCAAAAGAATCATTAAAAAATGATTTTTCGAATTTTCAAAAAAGGGCCGAAATAAATGCGTAAATAGAAAAAAATATTAAAAAAATATAAAATGGCACCCTAAATATGCACATTAACATGTTCTACTATGATTAACACATCATATGATGTCATTAAAACAGCAAAAGAATCATTAAAAATGATTTTTCGAATTTTCAAAAAAGGGCCAAAATAAATGCGTAAATAGAAAAAAATATAAAATATATAAAATGGCACCCCAAATCTGTAAAATGCACATTAACATGTTCTACTATGATTAACACATCATATGACATCATTAAAACAGCAAAAGAATCATTAAAAAATGATTTTTCAAATTTTCAAGAAAAGGGCCAAAATAAATGCGTAAATAGAAAAAAATATTAAAAATATAAAATGACACCCCAAATCTGTAAAATGCACATTAACATGTTCTACTATGATTAACACATCATATGACATCATTAAAACAACAAAAGAATCATTACAAAATGATTTTTCGAATTTTCAAAAAAAAGGCCAAAATAAATGCGTAAATAGCAAAAAATATTTTAAAAAAATATAAAATGGCATCCCAAATCTGTAAAATGCACATTAACATGTTCTACTATGATTAACACATCAAATGGCATGATTAAAACAGCAAAACAACCATTAAAATTTGAATTTTCGAATTTTAAAAAAGGGGCCAAAATTCATGCGTAAATAGAAAAAATATTAAAAAATTATTAAATGGCACCCCAAATCTGTAAAATGTACATTAACATGTTCTACTATGATTAACACATCATATGACATGATTAAAACAGCAAAACATATTAAAAAAGTATAAATACCTATTTTTGACGAATTTCTGAAAAATGGCCCACCGAGCTTTGATTCAAAAAAATCTGTGATATAATTCGTTATTGATGCCACAATCCAATCAACAGAAGCAAAGAATAGCAAAGAATATGGCTAAGTTAAGAATGTAGGCAGCCGAATACAATGGAAATGGCATTTGATTAACCTATCTTTTATCGGTAATATCTAATATGAGCCTGTAATCACGCTTTTTATAGTGGAAGTAGTCCATGATTTTGTTTCTAGCCATCTCCATCACATTATAGATGTAGCCCATGGGTGGCTTCTCATCACCGTCCACCAATCGCAATACGCTAAGGGCGTGTTTGGGCAGTGGGATTAGAAGGTATTAGGTGGGATGGGATTCATCTGGTCCTGTGCCAATTCCACTCCATGTTTGGAAAGAATGGAAAAGCTTGGAATTAGATTAGATGGAATTGCATTGGGTACCATGCCAATTTCACTCAATGTTAGCAAGTTGGGTAGGTCGCACCATGATGTGTGGGCTATATCCACACCGTCCACCCATTTTTCGAGATTATTTTAGAGCCCATAAAATGAGGTTACAAAAATGAACGGTTTAGATATAACACGTGTGTTATTCTCAGTAATTTCAAATGACGGTGGGTATATCCATTCAATGTAACACCGTATTACCAACAAAGCATGGCATTAATCTTATCCCATGGCAACAGGGACAATCCCTGCCATGGGTAATAATTATGTTTTTTGAATCCCATCCCACCTAATCCCTTCCAATCCCACCGCCCAAACACGCCCTAGGAGGGATTAGGTGGGATGGGATTCAAAAAACATAATTATTACCCATGGCAGGGATTGTCCCTGTTGCCATGGGATAAGATTAATGCCATGCTTTGTTGGTAATACGATGTTACATTGAATGGATATACCCACCGTCATTTGAAATTATTGAGAATAACACGTGTTATATCTAAACCGTTCATTTTTGTAACCTCATTTTATGGCATGGGCCTAAAAATGAGGCAGATCCAAAACTTATGTGGCCCCAAAGATGTTTTCAACGGTAAGTTTTCAATCCCCGTTGCTTTCTATGGTGGGGTCCACTTGAGCTTTAGATTTACCTTATTTTTTGGCCCATGCTCTAAAATAATCTCGAAAAATGGGTGGACGGTGTGGATATAGCCCACACATCATGGTGGGACCTACACAACTTGCTAACATTGAGTGAAATTGGCACGGGACCCTATGCAATTCCATCTACAGCTTTTCCATTCTTCCCAAACATGGAGTGGAATTGGCACAGGACCAGATGCAATTCCATCCCACCTAATCCCTTCTAATCCCACTGCCCAAACACGCCCTAAGGGTTGCAACGATTTTAGTGCTTTTAACACTTGTGTCTAAAACGATTGCGAGAGGATGGTTTGTTGGACTAACTTCCCTTCAATCTTCTTTGACCAAGGCCCATTATTTCAATCAACCGACACTACAAAAGCTTCTAAGCTTAGATTTCTTTAAATCCAACATTTGTAGTGTTTAGAACGTTGTTGCAAATTGGTGACAGCTAGACAAAGCAAATTACACTCTTAAGCCTTCTCGTGTGATGGAGAAGGGTGTGTTTGTACGTAAAGACAGTGATTCGTCTAGCCTTAGTAATTACTTTAAGATATAACATACCTATATCTTCTAACATTAAATATATACAAGATGACGCACATGAGGTCCAAAATAAACGGCACTTATTCTCCTTAAGAAGGAGACCAGTAGCTATGTAGGAGGTTGCATTGTCTGTGATAACTTAGATAACATAATCTTTTGTAATTTCCTCAACTAAACTATCTAGCAATTTAAACAAATAATCAACCGTGTGGGAATGGGTCAATGCATCCACAAACTCCAAAAACAGTCCCAGTTGGACAGCTTACAAGAAAGTTAATAAACGCTCGACCGGATCTATCGGTCCATCCGTCAGCAATTAGCATACGACAATGGATTTTCCACGCCTTTTTGTATGACGTGATCAAGTTTCTAGTAAACTCAGCCTCCTCTTCAAGCAACTTCCCCTCATTTCATAATAGAAAGGGAGTTTCAATCTACGTCCACATTAACCTACCGCTTCCACCATAACTTTGAAGCTCTTCAATTTTACGATGTTAAAAGCAACACCGGCTTGGTACAACTACTTAGCGATACATTGTATCATGGTTTTCCCTTCTTTTTGCTTAGAACTATTTTCTAAAATGGTTTTTGTTGGTCATTTTCCCTTACCCCTTTGGTCAACCACATCCTCGAGATGTTACACCGCCTATCCATTGGCCCATGCCCACATGCTCCTTTAGATGTCAATGGTCTAGATCGCTCTGTGGACGTAGGTGTAGTAACATCCAAATCAACAACATCAATGTCCTCATATGCTTCTCATTCCATAAATTCTTCTTGGATAAGCACAATGTCATTCCTTTTTTTAGCATGCTTGTCCATGTATTACATGACTTCCTTTTGGATCTCTAAAATAACATTGGCACATGTTCTTGCAGTTGACCCCGGTGAATGTACAAGGTGTTGCTTGTGCCGTCCAATGCCACTGGAACATACAAACCCACATAGATCACATACTACAAAAGACTTTCCAGTAGCACTACGATGGTGCCCGTACTTTCAAACCGTGTCATTGGACTTGGGTCTCAAAGAAGAAGAATGAGAAGAAGACATGCTGAATGAGATGATGTTGAGTTGACTAAGTAGATAACAAATACTAAATAGCAATCGAAGAACTAAATAAGTTGTATTCTATATACTAAATAGAAAATACTACTACTCTACTTCTATTCTAAGTTATAGATTCCAAGTTCTAACTAAGTAGTAAGTACTACACTACTAGTACTACTAAATGCATTAGAAACTTCAAACTAGAGAGAGAGAGAGAGAGACTCTCTATAGTGGTGTTACACAGTTGTGTGTGTGTGTGTGTGTGTGTGTGTGTGTGAGAGAGAGAGAGAGAGAGAGAGAGAGAGAGAGGAGGAGCTCCCATGCCTCAAAGTCCAGTGGGGGAGAGAGAGAGAGAGAGAGAGAGAGAGAGTAAATGAGACAAAACAAAAACAAAAATAGAAGTCTTGAATTTTGAATCCTTGAACTTGTCTCTTGAGTCTTGAATACTCTTGTATTGAATCTTGAAGTCTTAAAAAAAGAGAGAGAGAAAGAATGAACTTGAATTTAGTTGATATTTGATATCAACTCTTATCTCGTCTTGAACTTAAATAAACTTGGAAAAGAGAATAAACAAACAATACGCAAATACACATACACCGCAATCAAACATAAAAAGGATTAGCAAATTAGCAATATATTGAGATTTGAGAAAGGGAAAGAAAGAATGAGAGAGAGAGAGGGAGAATGAGAATGAGAGAGAGAGAGAGAGAGAGAGAGAGAGAGAGAGAGAGAGAGAGAGAAATAGAGATTAGATAATGATATGGCAGAGATTAAAGTGAGAGAATAAGGGAGAGAGTTGGAGAGAATAAAAGAATGAGAAAGAGTTACGAGAATGGTAGAGATTATGAGAGGCCTAAGAGCACAAGCCACAAGCACAATCCTTAAACTTAATTCTTCACTAGAATTCATTGGCCCTTCTTGGTCCTTCTTCTTTAAGAAAATCAAGAGTGAGAAGGAGAGCTTATGAGAGAACAAGCACAACTTTAGCCTTAAAAATGATTACAATGAGAGAGGAGTGCCATGTGTGTGTGTGTGTGTCTGTTGGGGAGGGGAGGGGCAGAAGTGACTTTTGATAGGCAAAATTGAGTATTTCCAAAAATAATAATAATAATGTCCAACGAGCATATTTCTAACCGTTGGAGTCACATATGCCATTATGCCATGAGTATGTGATTGCATATGCTTCACATGGCATAAGCCATGGTCACATATGCAATCAATGCGCAATTATGCCATTGCACAATCACATAATCGATTGTGTGATCACACATGACAACATTGTGTGAATGACGACGTCCGATGAGGCGAAGCATGCCTTTAAAGCTTACAACGGCAAGATCTACAAAGGGATGAAAGATGCTGGTGCAAAGAGCCCATCATGGGCCAAAAACCATTAGCAGGCCTACGCGTGGGAAGGGAAAGGATAATGGGGAAAGACTTGGAGTGATGAAAGTGGGGGAGAGGGGACGAGAATACTAATAGGAATTGCAAAGAATTGGGATTGAGGGGAGCGAGCTCTTATCGTAATGTGGTACAAAGGGGTTTGTGTGGAGGGGAGGAGCAGAACATTTGAGAGGAGAAGGAAAGGGCGAGGGCGGGAAAAGAGGAAGGGAAGGGATGGGCTCGTTTCGAGAGGAGGCAAGCCTATAGCTCAAGGGGAGGAAGACGCGAGGGATTCCGTCCAAGGGCACAGTAGTACAAGGGGGAGAGAAGAAGGTAGCAAAGCTTTTCAAATTATCAGACAGATGGGGATGGAGGGATGTCACTAGCAAAGAACCTCTGGTCAAGGCCAACCCATCAGTGGTTCATGTGGCTTGAAACTCATTGGGAATGGAGTCTAGTGGCCATTATGAGACACCGGACATTTGTGGAAGAGATACAAAGATGGCTAATGATATGCTATGGAGTGAGGCCGAATGAGTGTATCCTCCGGTTTCTCTCAGAAATGGAGGTTTGGATGTCTCTAAAGCCTGTATGTGAAGCTCAAGGGGGTCGTTGTAGCAAAAACATCCTACAAGGGCGGCCGGAGGTGGAGTAACTGGCTAAAGTTGAGTTTTGAGGTGTGGCTCCAAATCCAAGGGATATCATTCAAAGATGTTCGAGACACCAGGTCATGTTGTAGGAGATGTTGGAAGTCGATCCGGCGTCGAAGAGCTGGGAGGACATCTTAAAGGTGAGAGTATATGTAAGAAGGGAAACCACTACTCTATTCTCAGAAAGAGTAACTATTATTATTGGGGAGGAGAGGTTGGAGGCAAAGTGGTGAAGGAAGGTGCAAAAGGAGCAGGGGAGGCTTTAGAGGGGTGGATGTTTGGAGGTCGATCGAGAGGAAGCTGCGGAGAGGCAGTTGAGGATGTTGGAAGTGGATCCAGCGATGAAGAGCTGGGAGGACATCTCGAAGGCGAGAGTATATGTAAGAAGGGAAACCACTGCTCTATTCTCGGAAAGAGTAACTATTGTTATTGGGGAAGAGAGGTTGGAGGCAAGAGTGTTGAAGGAAGGTGCAGAAGGAGCAGGGGAGGCTTTAGAGGGGTGGATGTTTGGAGGTCGACCGAGAGGAAGCTGCGGAGAAGCGGTTGAGGATGACAAAGCACCATTCAGGTGGTTGGTGGAGCTGATGCAGAACAACTAACCACTTGCTTTAAAAGCTTGAACTGATAGAGCGTGGCAAATTAATCCATTTATCTCGTAGCCCAAACCCCACTTCACATGGGTCACGCCCTAGGCCAAACCCCTCTCGTGGGCCCCATTTCACATGGGCCCACATCACATGGGTCTCACCTCACACGGGCCACCCACCCCAAATGTGCCCCCGCCACACAGAAGCCACCCCACTCAAGCCCAGTATGAACATGCCACTGCATTAGGAGCTTCGGGGGATGTCGTCGCAAGAGGTTGGCTTGCAGGTCTCGAGCGGTGGGTTGATAGAGAGAAGGGTAACATGTGTTGACGCAGGCACACGGTTGACAAAGACAAAGACGGTAGGAGATATCTCGTTGTTGACAAGCGAATATGCGGAAGTCTCGACATGTAGGGCAGCGCATGCCAGGATCAGGGAGAAAAGGTTGGAGAATGTCAGGCCTGGAGAGTTGACGTGGCATGAGAGGGAAGAGGTGGCAACACAGGGTGGCTCGGATGTCAAGTCTGAGGATCTAAAGCAAGGAATTGAAGACAGGTGGCTCAAGGTTGAAAATGGTGAAGGAACGGGGGATGGGACGAGGCTCAATATAGTGCCACATGTCCCAAACCTGTTTAATTTTGTGCAAGAAAGGGAGGTGTGGTCTATCGGACATGATGAGGAGACGTCTTTACGCACTCGTGTGAGTCCTCCCATAGGTGTGAGAAGTTACTTATCACTAACCAGCCATTTCGAAAAGAGTGAAGAGTTTCAAAATGCATTGGTCTGTGAGGGACTTAGAAGGAGAGGGGTGGTCCATCCCTTCTAAAGCTTCAGGATACCTGCTAACTATCCTTCAAAAAAAAAAACTGCTAATTGGTCCAAAGATGCAGTTGTCTAGTTTGGAGATGGAAGTCTACAACAGAGACGAGGGAATCTCAATATAGGGTAGCGAAAGAGACCGGGAACTCAAGAGTCGAAACTGGTGCAAGTGATCCGACAATAGGAGCTAAAAAAAGGAAGTTTTGAAGTCTGTGAGGGATCTTCATGAGGTGCTAGAAGTAACTCCTCTATGAGTCAAGAGCCTGGGACCAAGGGAGGAAAACCATGGCTCTGAGAAGGTAACCCTTAGAAGGATTATATTGTAGTTGTAGGTGAAGAAGAATCACAAGCAAAAAAAAAAAAGGAAAAAGAGTGGATAACGGAGGCTATGAAGTGCGTGGGCACGAATATTAGTGTGTACTTCGGTGAGATTAAGAAGACTGGCAATATTTCGATTTGTAGAAGAACATGGGAAAAAGAAGATGCAAATGGTGCAACAAAGGAGGACCCAGAGATTGCCCAAAGGCTTTAGAGAATTGGTGAGCATGGCTTCTATTGTAAATTACGAGCTGTGAAGCTTGTACGAGGTGGCAAGAAAGGTTAGGAGGGGAATATCAATACCCAAATAAAGATTAGTTGGAATGTCCTCAGACTAGGGTGCCGACAAAAACGAGGACAGGTTAGAGATATGTGCTCCAAATCGAAGGCTTGGGTAACTGCACTACAAGAGACAACACTCCATGTTGTGTGCCGTAAGTTTATGGATTCTTTGTGGAGCATCAAGACGAAGGAGGGGATATCTCTATATGCAATAGGTGCATCAGAGGGAATTGTGGTAGCATGGGATTCAAAGCTCTGGGCTAGGGAGGACTCTTGGTGTGGTGTTCTCTGTTTCGGTTGTGCTAAAAAAATCAAAGTTGGGAATTTCGTTGGTTGTGCATAGTTGTATATGGACCAAATCAGGAAAAAGTAGGTAATAGTTTTGGGAGGAGCAAAACTCAACCCGAAGGAGATTCGATTGGTCATGGTGCGTCGTAGGGGGTTTCAACGTGATCAGATTCTCCGTTAAAAAATCTAACCCAGGGGGGATGGGGGTTGCACACAATATGAAGGATTTCTCAAAGTGGATGACCAATCATGAAATGGTGGATCTCCCACCCAGTAGAGTTAAGCATACCTTGTTAAATGGGCAAGAAGCGGTAGTTATGTCCAAACTGGACAGGTTTACTGTGTTGCCAGGGTAAATAAACAGCATTTGTTGATGTACCAGAGGATTTGTTGGACACGTTTCCTCCGTATGACGATTCGAATGGTGTCAAAATCTCAATTGTTGATGAGATGGCAAATATCAACAGTTCCGTAGATGCAATGAATCTATGGTTGCGTACTCAGCTTCGGAGTCTACTTCAAGGTTTGGGGGGATTCCAGAATCTACGACCAAACCTATTTCAAAGCCAGCGGTAATATCAGCTTTGTGTAAGCATCGGGACACGTGTTTCATTAATAACCAAACGCTTCTTTTTTCAAATTCAATTTTGAATTGTGACGGGTCCGGAAGGTTTACTTTTTCTAATTTTTTTCAAAGCAGTTTACACAGGAGCTGATATGTGCAACAACTGGGAGTCTTTATTCATCTCGCCTCTTACGTCCCTTGCGTCATTTGTCCACTCACGTGTGACAGCTGGGAGTCTGCCTTCTGTCAGCACGTGGGGGCTGCCCCTGGGATATGATAATGTCAAATCTATGATACCAAGTTACAGCCAAGCGAAAGATCACAAAGATTCTTATTCGAAGGAGGTTTTTCCGCAAGAAGTGAATGCTGATAATCTCACTCTTTCATTAATCACAGTTGACGATATGGTTACTGTTACTCCTCTACAATCTTTTTCTTCACCAAATCAGGTTCCACGTATGGAAAGACTTCAATCTACAGAATTTCCCTATCTTAATGACTTCTCTCTTACTGCTGAACAACTGCGCTGGTCTAAAGATGTGATTGAAAGGGTTGGAGGTCTTATTGGGCTTTCAGTTGGGGCAAATGATGACGATGTGTATGCCGCTTTTCAATTCATCAAATCCAGAGGTTCATTCTCGCAGATGGAAAGCAGGGTTGCAGCTGTCAGGAAGACACCCAAAGGTTTGCAGGAACAACTTTTTGAGTTTGGAGTGTTCTATCCAGTATGATAATTCTCAACAAGCTGCGCGTAAAAGGGCTCAATGGGGTAGACTGGTAGCTCAATGATAGTGTTATCATGGAATATCGGAGGGCTGGGATGTTCAGCTAAAAGAGCTCAGATTCGAAAGATTTGCAAATCTAACAAAGTTGAGATTCTTACAATTCAGGAAAGAAAATTACAGGGGATCAATATGAGTGTTATTGATTTGATATGGGGGACATCGAATAAAGATTGGGTTTCTCTTGATGCAGTGGGATATGCTGGTGGAATTATGATAGTTTGACATTCTGGTATTTGGCAAAAAGAGGATATGAAGATTAGGCAGTTCTCACTATCGATGCGGTTACAATATATTCCTCCAGGTTTTCGCTGGCCATTTTCTTCTGTTTGTGGGCCATGTTCTGCAGGACAAAGTTCTAATCTATAGAAAGAACTTTCTGATGTTTGGAAAGACTGGAGCATGCCATGGGTAGTTGGTGGCGATTTTACTGTTTGTCCGATTTTCACATGAGAAATCAACAAGGGGTTGGGTTACATGGATTATGAAAGATTTTGCAGATTGGATAGATCATCATTGTTTGGTGGACATGCTGTTGGGTGGTGCCAAATTCACATGGCTGAATGGTAGGCAAAATCTTTGCATCTCCCATTTGGACAGATTCCTAGTTTCTAGGGATTGGATCGATCATTTCCCTCTTTCTACTCAGAAACGTTTACTGAAATCGGTCACCGATCATCGACCTATTTTATCGGAAGTTTGTTCAGAAAATTGGGGACCGAAACCATTTCATTTTGAATCAGCTTGGTTACAGGTGGAATGTTTCCCACAGCTTATTGTTGATTGGTGGAATTCTTTCCAGGTGGTTGGATATGACAGCTTCCGATTATGTACAAAGCTTAAGAAGTTGAAGGAAAAAAATTAACATTTGGAAGAAGGATATTCCTGGTGCTCAAGAGTCAGAATTTACAGATATCTTACAGGAGATTGATGCAAAACGAGACGCTTTAAAACTTAAGTATGCTGAATGGTTAAAGGAAGAAGAAATTAGATGGAGACAGAGATCTGGGGCATTATGGCTTAAAGAGGGGGACAAGAACACAAGTTTTTTTCATCATATGACAAGTGTGAGAGCTCGGGTAAATAAAATTTGCTGTATAGTGGTGGAGGGTCAAAGAATAACAGCAAAAGAGGAGGTTTGCTCATCGATAATCTCCTTCTATCACCATCTTTTATCAAAAGAGTAGTGGAATCAGCCCAGCTCAAATAAGTTGGATTTCAAATCTATGTCTATACATGATGCAACAACTCTCGAACGCCCATTTTCTGAAGAAGTGTCTACAGCGATGGATGCTATGTTCGGCGAGAAAGCTCCTAGACCTTACGGTTTCCCTATATTATTTTATCAATGGTTTTGGCAAATGGTTAAGGCTGATGTCATGGATTTCTTTTATGAATTCTATGAGCAAGGTATCATTTTGAAAAAAATATTGGCGCCTATTTTATTGCTCTCATTCCAAAAATTGAAGGTGCAGAAGAATGAAAGATTTTCGACTGATAAACCTAATTGGAGGTCCATATAAGATTTTAGCTAAGGTGCTCGCCATAAGGTTGAGGTTTTATCAAAAGTTATTTTGGAGTATCAAGGAGTTTTTGTGATGGGCAGATAAATTCTGGATAGTGTGTTAATTGCAAATGAATGTATTCATTCGATATATCGTGATGGAAGAAGATGATTGGTTTGTAAGCTAGATTTACATAAAGCATATGATCATGTTGATTGGGATTTTCTCGACTACATGCTTGCGAGGATTGGATGTGGAGACAAATGGAGGAGTTGTATACGTTCTTGTCTTCAATCCACTTATTTTTCGATTCTTATAAATGGTTCTTCTAAGGGGTTTTTCAAATTGTCTCAGGGAGTTCGGCAGGGTGATCCTTTGTCTCCTTATTTTTTTAATTGTAGTTGGGGAAGCTTTTAGCATAATGATGCAACAAGGAGCGGTGGTTGGATTGATAAAAGGATTTCAGGTATCAGACCGAGCTTCACCATTTCCCATCTTGAGTATGTTGACGATACTCTTATTTTTTGTAATGCAGATGAGGCGGTGGTGGATAATCTTCAGAAAATCTTAGTTTGTTTTGAAGTTGTTTCAGGTCTTCGAATCAATATCACGAAATCTGAAATGCTGGGTATTCGTTTGGAGGAAAGAGAGTTGGGGAAACTGGCTTCTCTCATTGGGTGTAAAACAGGTTCTTTTCCTTCAACGTATCTTGTTATGCCTCTTTGTTTGGGAAAACCTCCATTAATTCTATGGGACAGGGTTATCGAAAAGGTTGAGAGGAAGTTATCGATTTGGGAAAGCCAGTATCTTTCGTTGGGAGGCCGTCTTACCCTTATTAAAGTGGTTCTTCCTAGCATGCCGATTTATATTATGTCTCTTTTTAAATGTCCAAAATCAGTTTTGAATCGTTTGAAAAAGCTACAACAAGATTTTCTTTGGTACAGATCGGCAAATAGAAGTAATTTTCATCTTCTAAACTGGAACGATGTCTGTTGCCCATTGGAAGATGGGGGAGCCGGTATTAGAGACTTAGACCTAATGAATATCACTCTTCTAGGCAAATGGCTATGGAGGTTGGCACAAAAAGAAGATACCTTGTGGAAAGTTATCATTGAAAACAAATATGGTCTTTCTAAAGGGGGATGGGGCCGTAAAGCGTTCTACATTGTATTGTGATTCTCATATTTGAAAAGTCATCACCTCAATCGAATACAGATTTCAACAAGGTATTTCCTTTTCTATGGGCGCGGGGATCACAATTCATTTTTGGGGGGATATATGGTGTGGTACGGGGTCACTTCATGAAGCATTTCCTACATTGGCTGGGGTGGCAATGGATAAACACATTATTGTTGATCAATGTTATCTTCTTTGCATGGGACACGAAAAATCCACTCCGTATCAAGCCGTATCAGGCTATATGGACTGATATGCCCCGTATCAATACCAATATTTGGTACCCGTATCGGTCAAACCGATGCAGGTATAAAAGGTTAAAATTGATTCATTTTTTCCCCTTCTCAAGTTCTCTCCTTCATATCTTCTCATTTGCTTCAAATCACTTCAATACATAGTATAGGCATTTTCGGCGCCATTTACAGCTATTTGGAGGATCAAAACAGTAATTTTCAATGGATTTGAAGGATCTAAAGGGGTTAAGGACGATTTTGAAAAAATGTATTAAAAAAATCCTATTTTATTCCTGTTCAAATCCATAGAAATCGCCATTTTATGCCTAGATCTACCAAAACCTACTTGATTTAGAGATCAAATTTGTGCATTTTTTTTGTTTGTTTTTTTTTACATTTGCGCTCGATTTTTCTATATTTTTCAAAAACCTTTTTTTTATTTGAATCTGAGCATAGATCTCTTATGAGGGGGCATTTCCAATCAGATCTACAGCAAATTTGATTGGGGAAAAAAAACTTTTTTTATTTGGGAAATTTTTTGTGAAATTTTCTGAAAATTCCAAAAATCTTTTTTTTTTTCAAATATATTGCTTTGGAGGCTAATGTTGATAAGATCTACACTAGATCTTAGGGGTTTTGTAGTTTTTTTTCGAATATTATGTTTATTTTTCTTCAATTTCAATTTTTTTTTGTTAATGTTTTTTTCAAATATGTTGAAATGTAATGCATAGTTATGTTGGGGGGGAGTATTTTCACTTTGGTGGTGGGGTTTTAATTAAGATAAGTGTTTTTTTAGAGATTATTCACATTTAACTTAAGGTAATTGGTAAGTACTAAGTATTTCTACACTTACATTGTTATATACATATTCTCCAAGCAAGATCAATAGTAACTAGTGATACTTCTTAGACATTTAATAGTATTAGTCCAATAGTTGATATATACTCATATTAGTCTATTAGTATTATATGATATCAATTTATGACATATATCAATAGTTTATATATATATATATATATATATATATATATCAACACTACAACTTACAGTAGGTCAACCCGCCAAGACAACATTCTTACCAAAGAATAGTCCCATGCACCATTGAATACGTGATCCAAAAAAAAGGAAGAAGAAGAAGAAGATAGATTCTTGAATATCTCCTTTTTCCTATTTTTTTGATATTTTTTCATATTTTTTTGCTTCAAAAAAATTCTGACCTATAAGGGTCGACACGACCCCAATACCGATACGCAACGCCATATCATATCATTTTTCCACGAGGCCGATACGGCAACCGATAACGTCATTCAAAACCATGATCACAGTACACCCACCAATTGTACTTCTATTGGAAACATCCTCCTTGATCTCCTCATCCTTTTGAATGACCAAACAAGATGACAAAACAAATCCGTTTAAGCCATATATTTTATCTTGGTTCTATTATTTTTTAAATCTCTAAAGACCTCCAATTTAGGGGCCCCATCTTGAATCAAGTAATTAATCATCATCGTAGTTATGATAGCCTTGGCCCTTGTCATCGTCATCATGATAGCCCCATCCCATCTATTTGAGGTTGGGTTTATAAATCTCATTTCGCCTATTAATCTTATTTAAGGCCCTATTCGATAAGTGAACAAACCTTCACGTTCCTTATCAACACCCCAATCCACATCCTTTTGGGTTTTCCTCTCATCCTCTTTTCAAGTCATTCAACCATAATCAATGTTATCTCCCTACTAGACCCATCTTTGAAGCATGTCAATCACTCCACTATTTAATCTCTTATTTGATGTTTGGAACTACAACACTGCTTTGGATGACCCCAATCTGAGAGGCCAATCAGTAGCAACGAAAGTACTATCCTCTAAACCTATTCCAGGCACATCTGTATTGAACATGCCTATCTAGACACATTTGTTTCAAACGGGTTATTCCATTGCCCTATATGTTATTTGTCAAACACCCTGAAATAAGTATTACATGCCGGGTGCTTAAAGACATAATGGTACATGCAGTGTATGTACAGGAGGGCACGTTGACACATGTGAGGTGCTTGAAGGTTCAATGTAGTACGTGTGGGGTGCTTAAAGATGGACGATGGCACTTGTGGCACGTGTGATGGATACAAACCTAAAGGGGTACATGTAAAACACATTTTTTTAAAGACACTTATATCTAAGTAACAGTCATTTTGTAAACAAGGTTAACTTGTTTCAATGGGACTCCATACCTAGAGGCAATAGACAAGCCATACATTGCACTCCAATCACTTATTCTAGAGATAGGTGTCCAGGATAATACTTGGACAATTACCAAGCACCATCTTAATTCTATCCTTTCTAGTATTCCTATGGATCCATATTAACATCCACATCTCCACAATACTCAACCTTGGACAAGCTTCTTTAAGTTGCTCGACGTCGTCTCTACCCATATAACATGGCCAGTCAAATAGCTTACTTACAAATTTTCCATTAAGAAGGTGAATTGCTCGTAACCCAAACTACAGGAATCCCGCGTAGCTCTTGACACGGACCAATTGAAATGCGTCGCGTTGCGCACCACATGATAGACCCACCATGTCATGATCAAGAAAAAAGTACAAGCATCATTTCATCCACGGAAGTGATTTGTAAGCCTACCACATGACACAACACAAGACATTTCAAGTAGTCCACGTCTAGGATTACGAGAGATTCCTGTAACCTAGGGTTTCATGCAATTTGCATCTGTCTCACAAGGCATGTAATGATCACACAAAGCTATTAAGGCACATCACCAATTCATCCACCTAGCTTTAGTTTTGTTGGAAACATTGTCAATTTCCCATCCCTCTAAATAATAATTCCCATGCAGCAAAACACATTGCTTTGAGGAATCGCTCAACCATCGATTTTAACTAAAGCCTTGCCTTTATAATTATTCCTACTAAAGTTGCACACCAAGATACTCTGACTAATTCATCTATAACATGTGCAAGAAAGGGCTCCGTGCAGACCCACAACGAAGACCAAACTCTATAAAGGACTCATTCGTCTCACTACAAGTTGTTCTTACACTTGTAATGATGTAGATCTATCTTTTGGACCGACCGTTACTTCATCATCACCCACCACCTAACTTCCAAAGGTACTCTTATCATCTACTTCGTGTGCAATAATAACAACCATGTGTAGATTTTGCACCTTCTATCTATATGTTTAATCAAATTGTTCAAGGAGGAAACAAAATTTGACTATTGATCTCTCTGGTATGAAGCCAAGCACTTTCTCTGACATACACCCTTTCCAAACTTCATAATGAGACTCATAAAATTGATCCCTGATAACTAGTGCAACTTCGTGCATCTTCTTTGTTCAAAAGTTTTCTCCTTTGTTCTTCTTATCAACCTCAAACTCATACAAAAAACTAAAGGTATCAGCACCAAATCAATAGGTTTCATCACCTTGTTCATTGAAAATTTAAAGTTGGGTCCTTTGCTTTTCCCTAAATTAGTGGTAAACCTTAACTAGTAGATATTTCTCTCATCTCTCTCTCCAAGGTTCCAACAAAAGATTTTGTAGGACACAATGCGTAAAACAAATCAATGGATCCACATTCAATTACAGGTGTGTTGCACACCCAATGAATAAACCGCCCTAGTTCATGGACCAAGGCATCCATATGTTGGGGCCCATTCAAATGGACATCTTAGATCTTGCACACCTAAGTAAACCTATAGGTGAGAGCTACATTGGTACATGAGGGAACATGTGATCGGTTTGGGCAGACATGAGATTTATTAACATCTTATAATTTTATTTCAATTTGATGTTTCAATATGGATGCATGGTTTAAAAGCATCAATATTTGGAGGTTGTTGTGCAAGACAACTATTTTTAATTCAATACTAGGAATTTGCACCATGTTCCTAGTAGAGCATTAATTGTAGAGACACCTTTGAGAGGACTTATAGAAAGTGCTTGGTAACTGTGTAAGTTTGATCTCAAATACCATCTTCAGTATAAGCTGTCAATGGAGTGTTATCATGGTTTTAAGATTTGGACGAGTCTTATGTGACTTGTGCAAGTCGGCTCAAACTCCCCCCCCCCCCCCCCCAAAAAAAAAAAAAAAAAACCTAACTTGAGTTAGTCACGACTCGACTTGATACTAAAGAAGTCAATTCGAGTCATTGAGTCTTTTAAACATGAGTGGCATCCACAGTTTGCCTATTGCATATGGCCACGAAGTTTCATGAAAAACAAGATAAACTTGTCTATGAAAATTACCATTACTTTGGATAGATGTGTCTTTAGATATTAGAGAGAGATGTTTTACATGTATCCTTAATAAGATACATGTTGAAATATTGTGTTTGGTACACGTGGGTCCCATGGACCACATGTGCCAATTTGCCACAAGTGCCACCGTTTATCTTCAAACGCCCCACATGTGCCACATTCAACCTTCATGTGCCCCACATGTGCCAACGTACCATAATCTACATGCCAACGTGTGTCACATGTTACCCTACATCTTCAAGCATCCACAAATTCATGTGCAAAGTTGCCAATGTGCACATGCGCTACATGTGACACCCTATTACAAGGTGTTTAACAAACAAAATACAAGTGAACAGAATAACCTATCCAAGATAGATGTGTCTAGACAAGCATGTTCACAATAGATGTGTCAAGAACTTTTGTTGCCAAATGGCCCAAAGAGTGAAATGCACTAGAAGGGAAATTGTTTCCTAACTTTAAACACAACAAAAAAGGAAATAAGTAAATAAATATATATATACACACACACACACACACACACACACACACACCCTACCAAAAAAAAAAAAAAAAACAGTGAAAGAAAATTATACCAAAAAATAGAAAAATCAAAGCCCTTGCCACAAACCTCTTACAAAGATCAAGAAACCATTTTTCCATTCAAATTAAGCTAGCAAGATAAAACAAAAACAACAATAATAGGTGGCAAAGAAATGCATGATTCTAATGGTGTATCAAGAAACTATTCTTCACATTTGCATTCAGCTATCAAGATGCAACAAACAACAATGACTAGGAAGGAGATACAGGCAATCCCACTGCATACCTCATATCGAACACAGTTTACAAAAATGCCGCTTAGAATGGATTCATCTCCAGCAAGTAAGTCTTCCCCTTCACCATTGCCTTCACAGCCTCATCGAATGGCTCATCAAAAGAGCATGCCGCGATCGCATCATTCTCCCTCCTGACCGGCCGATCAACCGGCCTAATCTCAACAAGTGTCGCCCCCTCCATCACACACCCCGACTCCGGTAACTTCAGCTGTGCTGCATACCACAGCTTCATATTCAATGCCGGCACCTGTGTCCGATGCGCTGACACGGCGACTGCCTCCATTGGTGACTGCCGGAACTCCTCTAGCTGCGCCTTCCCCATGCGCAGCGTCCCCTGCCCGCCAGCATCTGTCAACACAAGATCCTCAACCGTCTGATGCTCAGCGACGATCTCCCGCAGGAGATAGTGCCGGGCCGAGGCCGCAATCAGGGACGTGATCGTCCAGACGACCCTCCGCTTCAGATCGCCGTTCGTGCAGAAGTGATCTTCGATCGAAGGGCTAGGGGCATGATCCGAATCGGCATTGTCTGCCGCAGCCAGATCGATTATCGGAGATGTCGAATTGTTCCAGAATGAAGTGGCGCCAAGGATGACGCAGCTGTCAAGGGAGCATCCGAACTCAGCGGTCCACTTCAAGAGGGCCCCGCAGTCGACGCCGAGCTCGCCAACGGGAAGCTCGATCTGGAGGGTCCTGATCTCTTTGAAATTCTTCAGGACTTGGACAGGCGAGTGGTGGGAGATCTGGGCGGAGATCCCTTTCTTGGGGAGGAGGATCTGATGGAGGGCTTGGAAGGGCTTGAAGACGCTGGTGAGGAGGATTTTCACGAGGTTTCCGAAAATGCCCTTGGGCTTTGACGATGAGGACGAAGGCGTGTCGGTGTCGGTATCGGTGTCGGTATCAGTGTCGGTGGAGATGACGCAGTCGATTTTGATGAGAACGGTGTCGGCTTGGAGGGCGACGGAGTTGAAACGCTTGGAGACGGAGCAGCACCGGCCGAGGGCTCTTATGTCTTTTACGCGGTTGAAGATCAGGAGGAGGATGGAGTCTGGGAGGCGATCGAAGTGGTCTTCTGATGACGATAACGATGATGATGATGATGATGGAGTTGGATCTGACGGGACAGATGAGGATGTGGACATTTTTGGAGAGATCAAGGGCCGTTGGATTTTGAAGAGTGGTGAGGAAGCGGGGTTGGGGGTGGGGGGTGACAGGGTCGTGGGGGTTTAGGAGAAACAGGGATACGCAAGCCTGTTTTGGGGGAGAGGGGAAACCGGATTCGGGCAGCGGTTTTGGATCTGCCGGGTTGGCTACGTCGCATCACTTCCCCCCACCCACGTCTACGTGAGCTGTGCAAAAGAAAAAATATATATACTCTGGCGCACTATGATATCCCATAGACTGGATTAAGAAATTGTGCACGTGATGCATGATTAAGTCATAGAAACCATCCAGATTGTGGGTAGTATAGATGTCTCTTGAACACCACATCTACTAGAAACTTTTGAAAAGGACGATCGTGGAGATGCAGAGCTGGACACCGAGTGGAACCGAGTCGAGCTTGGTATAGCTTGGCTGGTTCGGCTACGACTAGCAGCCTACCTCAATTTGAGTTTAGTTAGGCTGCATAGCTAACTAGCTCAATAATTTGAGCCAAGTTCAAGCGCCTAATAGAAAAAGAGGCATGAGAGAGAGGGTTATCAGCTTAAGTGTTCAGACAGGTGGACACCCAAACAAAGAAGCTTGAATGATCCATTGAGCTCTTAGACAAGGATAGTCGAGTGCTTAAAGAGGGGTGACTGAGTGCTCGAATGAGGAAGAACGGCCAGGCTAGGACAACCGACTACTCGGACTGGAAGGACAGTCCAAGTGAGAGAGTCATAGATTGATTTGAGATTGAGAGGGAGACAAGGTCAGTCAGGTCAGCTAGGGTGAAAGGGGAAAGGAGATTTGAGAGGGAGGAAGGACCACTCGGGTCACTTGGGGTGAAAATTTAAATAAAGAAATAAATAAAAAGAGAAAGAGAATTTAGGATGATTATAAATATATATATATATATAGAGAGAGAGAGAGAGAGAGAGGGAAGGAGAGAGAATAATTTGAGATTGAGAGGGAGACGGCCGATAGGGTCAACTAGGGGGGGAGGGAGGGCCAGTCACGTCAACTAGGTGAAAAAAAGGATAAGAAATTTAGGGTTATATTATATTTATATATATATATATATATATATATATAGGGTTATATTATATTAATATATATATATATATATTAAATGTATATAGATCGAGCCGAACCGACCTGAGTTAAGCTTGGGCCAGCTTGAACTCAACTCAATATTTTTTCGAATAATAATAATAAAGACTTGACTCAACCTAAACTTAACTTTCAATTCAACAAGCTAGCTAAAGGTAGGTTTCATCGCTTGAGAGTATTTACTAGTAATGCTTTTCATATAGAATAAATTTGGATTGCCTAGATATCAACCACTACAATGGATTTAAAGGTGTCACGCCTCAAACTCAGAAACCGGGCTTACAAAATTTCCAATCGCCGAATCCGGTGTCGACAGCCTCCGTAATACCCAATTCCCAGCTCTCAGCACCCATATGCTAGATTCCGATCCTGAGATCCTACAAGGATAATTTTCAACGTATATTTGTTTCATAACAAGCATAACCACAAGTTACCCAAATCACAAAGGCAACATCATCATCACATATCCACTAATATAAACATTTGAATACAATACTGAAAGGGAAATACATATATTAAAAATCAAAACTCCAGAAGACCGATGCATGCTCCAAGCTCAATGCTACTGCAACCTAACGCTGCCTGCATGCATCTATCGTGCATAAGCTTATAGAAAGTTTAGACGGTGGTGTAAGTGTGTGCGCAAGGTACGTGACAAGTTTTCAATACGATGGCATAATCATACAATGTCGAAAATACTGTCAAGATCATGAATCATACGATATCAAAGTAAGCGAAAACATACTGGTAAGTCCACGAGTTATACAATATCAGAGTACGCAATGCAAGTCATAATGAGTCAAATATCATATACTGAGGATGCAATGCAATATGCAAATCCTGCTAAGTCCATCTACGCCATATAAGTGCAGAAACATAGCAACTCAAAATGTCATATGCCGCGGATATAATGTAATATGCGATGCGAATAAAATGACCAAGCTGGAGTGTGAGGTCAGGATGATAGTACGTAGTATCGCAGACTGTGGGTCCATCACAAGGGACTTCTATCCAAACTAGTCACATACTTAAATTTAGATAGTCAATCTCAATGTGGTAGACTCCTGATCTCAGGTTAATTGCACACCTAACCAAAATCTTGGCCATTGCGAAGGTACACATATCAAATTAGTTGCGCACCACTAGCCCGAGTGGATAGTGAATGAATAAATGAATGAGTAAGATGCTAAGTATACAACTCCTGCTCAATGAGTTCACATATCAGTACTGTACTTTTCTAGGATTATCACTAGGGTCTATTACACTCTACGCCAACTTGTCGCCCCTATCCGAGTGCATAACTGGGTAAGTGGAAGAGACCTCACTATCTGCCTACCAATATCGGGCCCGACTCGTTGATAGTGGACCTATTCCTCAAGCTTGTCAAACTCAACCTAAATATTGCCCCATTACTCAAGCGGGTAAGGTCACACCCCCTCCCAACCGACCACGACATAGTGGAAGACGCGGCCTACTAGTATACGGCCCTTATGCGCTCATATATATCCACTCGGTCTCGACGTTGGGGCGTCTCCTGGCCACGGAGGTTTAGAAATTTTTACCCAGGGACATCTATAGCGCTCGTATACTAGAACAAAACATTTTCGTGTCCCATCTGGTCATCCACGATATGTCTGTGGAGGCTACGACCCTGATATCGCTAGGACGTATAGTAGTCATATCATAAAATGCATGATTCATGAGTCATACAATCCAATCATACATCAATCTTGTGCATACTGTGTACTCATGTAGGATAACTCCACCTACCAAGGAGTCCTCATAAACAACCTGCCCTATGACATATGCAATGGTCAACCACGTCTCATAACAAATATGCAGATGATGTGTATGGGCATGTATCATGATATTATGCTGTCACATACTCATAATCAGTATTGATAACCGGCATCGATAATCGGCCTATACAATTGGCCTCGACAATCGGAATCGCCATCGATAATCGGAATCGGTCTCGACAATCGGAATCGACCTCGATAATCAGAATCGGTCTCGATAATCGGCACTGATAATCAACATCGATACACTATCGATAATTAAGACCAATAATCAGCATCGATAGTCAGTGTTCACTCCCCAAGAATAGTGTTGTGATGTAGTAATAAACTCAGTGAGACCGAGGTCGAATCCCAAGTGACTGATACCTGTACGTAATCTGAAACTAAATAGAACTAGAACTAGACTAAGATGAAATCTAAATTGAGTATGAATTGAGAAATAATGATGAAATAATTATCTAAAATTATAGAATTCAGGAAAAGGAAACTAGGGATTCAGAGGATCCACTTGTAGAGATCAGGGAGATCTTATGCCTGCATCAAGAATCATGGAAATTAAACTGAACTTACTTGATCTAGTTTTTACGAGATGAAAGGTATATGAATTAGAATGGATTCTATCACCAAACCATGCCCAGGAGACAAAGCAAACGACAGAATTAAACTAATTACCAACCAATTAACAATGCATGGAGGTTAGGAAGTGTACCGTCATCCGACCATGCCCATGAGACGATGGTGAACAACAGGGCTTCCTGACGTTATAAACATCAAAAGGAGGAAGAAATACTCAAAATCATCGCAGATCTATTGTAATTTCAGTCACAACAAACCATTAAAAAAAACTGAAAGTATTCCTTTTAATTGAACTAAAATTAACATCAGTCAGTCTAAACAAGAGGCACAAGCAAACTCTCTCCCATCAGACTACAAGCTTCACCTCTTAGCCCTAGCTAAGAGGTTTAGCCACACACAAACATGATTAACCAAGTCTTAGAGAAAAAACATCAAAAGGTAGAGGAAACCAAAGAAGAAGAAGGAAGAAGAATGTCGGCCCACGTCCTCAACTTTACGGTGGCCCAGATGGTGCGTCACGTCCCTGATATCCCCCCTTCTTTCTCTTCTCCTCTCCTTTATATAGGCAGAGGGATCGGCGCAAGGTCGGTGCGAATGAGAGAGAAATTGGTGGCTTCTTACGCAGCAGCGTGCGTATGACTTTTACGCTGATCTTTGGTGGCCCCCACAGACGAGTTCTGATAGAAAATCTACTCCGTTCACTGAGATAAGCATGGAAAAATGGTCGGACATGACCATTTTCTTCTGTTTTGGTGCTGCCCACATAAGTTTTTGTTGCACCATTCGTCCTCCGTTTAGACGGTTGAAAACTGATCTTCGCAGTTTCTTGAAAATCTGTCATCTAGGCTAGGATGATAGGGAGCGTGGGCTTCTGATGGACAGTCCAGATCAGACCGATGAAGCATGGTAGAGGCCCACAAGATTCGTCCGCAGGCTCTGTTTGCGAAACAGAGCTGCGGATGTTTCTTGCTGTGACGTTGGTGGGGCCCAGGATGGGTGCCAGAAAGGAAATCTAGTCCGATCAATGTGTTCACCTTGAAAACTCGTTCGAGAATGGTGGTTTTGGAGTGAAGTTGGTGTGGCCCACATTATCTTCTTCTCCATCCTCCATCCTGCGTTTAATGGCTGGAAACGTACATACACTTGCATGGTGGAAAAAGGAAACCTAGGCGTTGGTCTTCGCCGTCTCCTGAGACAATTTAACTGTTCAGATCATCTAAACGGATGATGAGTGGGGCCCACAATGATCAACCAGCGAAACCATGCAAAGACGCTGTTGCATCTTTGCTTTGTTTAGAAATAGTCGGTCAGCACCCGCTGACCAACCTTTGGAAAACTAGTGCGCGGCCGGAGTGTATATGCAATGCACACGCATCGCCTGTGTGGGTCCGAAGGTGATGTATTTAAGAAATCCACTCCGTTCAATCGTTTTGTCACCCAATTAAAGCAGTTAAAACCTAATTTGGAGCATATCTTGATATCATACGGGCCCCAAATCGAGATTTTATGGGCTGATTTGTCCGTTGGGCCACTTTCACAGGGATCTAATGGTTGAAATTCGACGTGCACGGTTAATTTATGGTCCTCAGGCTATGTATGAAGTTTCAAGCTGAAAGGATGGTGGAAACCCTATGATCTTGCATTCTGGCTGACTTTCTAGCCACTTAAGCTTTAGTTTCTCGATTTTCTCGGATCTTTGGTATATAAATTCATCGATCTTGGTCCCCTGGAGTCTGTTCCTTGCCTTTGGTGTCATTAGAGCATTAAATCCATGCTTTAAGCTCCCTTTTCAGTCCATGCTCGTAAATACACTCTGCATCACAAACATGATTAAAGTGGGCCATTAAACGGTATCAGGTTCGTAAATCCAACCAATAATTGGGGTTTAATATGCAATATTTGACCCTCAACAGTCAGCCTCAATAATCGGCATCGATAAGAATGAGACTAACAAGGCCTAAGGGAAGGTCACAATGTGGACATTCAACCATCATTGCCCATCAATGTGGACATTTAACCAACATTGCTCCCAAGGAGTGGTCCACATAGAGCCAAACATATAGTGGGCCCATGGCCTCACACAAGGGCCTAATATACATTACCATGGGCCTCACTCAAGGGCCTAATACATATCACTATGGGCCTGGGCCATAAATGCATCACATCGGGCCTCACTCTTGGGCCGCATATACATCACAATGGGCTTATCAAATGGGCCGAAAATACATCACAATGGGCCACATCTCACGGCCTAATACACACCACAATGGACCATAAATATATCAAGATGGGCCACAACCCATGGGCCTCAATATACATCATAATGGGCCTCATCACACTGGTCGCACCAATGGGCCTTATATACATCAAGTGGGCCGCATCAATGGACCGCACCAATGGGCCTCATATACATTAAGTGGGCCGCACTAATGGGCCTCATATATAACGAGTTGGTCGTATCAATGGGCCGCACTAATGAGCCTTAAGTGGGAGTTTGGATTACACCAAAAATCATTTCAATAGTTACAAGTGCAACATGTGTATCACTGTACACTATCATTCTATGGGGTACATGGCTCACTAATGATGATCAGCACTGTCCAAACATTGTCCATGTAAATCAGCACTGTCCAAACATTGTCTAACACCGTCCAGCACAATCTGGATGGTGTGGATGAAATAAATACATCGTGGTGGTCCCATGCTGGCAAAACAGGTGGACGCCTTGGGTAAAACACATATATCAAGGTGAGCCCCACCCCCTGGACGATGTGGATATAATAAATACATCTAGGTGTGGTCCACAGAACTACTGACGTCAAGTACAACAACTATGAGAGGCTGCGTGGGACCCACTGTCCAGGGTCTGGACGGTGTGGATCTCATCAATTGGGACCACACGTGCCATTAAGGTGGGCCCCACGTGCTAAGCACGGGCGACGTGGGTATGAAACATATACATTAAGATGGATCTGGACGGTGCAAATAAAACTCATAAATTATGGTGGCCCCTGATGGATGGTATGCATACAACACATACTTCTGGTGGTGTCCACATGCATGTGCTGGACACAGCACACTACATCACGGTGATTTCCACCATCCAATCACACTACATCACGGTGATTTCCACCATCAAGATCACTAGACGGTGGAGATTAAAACACATATATCCTGGTAGGTCTGGCCCATCGTCCCACATGGATCGTAAGGGACGAAACACGTATATTAAAGGATGGGTCCACACATGTGGGACCCACCAGCTATAATATTTTATTAATATTATATATATATATATATTATACAAATGCCTAGCTCTAGACGTCCATTGACGGACGGTCTGGATTTCACATAGATGCCATGTGGGACCCACCGTCCTGGTTGTTGGACGGTGGATTCACATGTGAGAAATCAAGTGGGTCCACACATGTGTGGCCCACCATGGTTGGATCAGCTGATATTTGTATTTTTCCCTCAACCAGACCTGCCCAAAACCGTCCAACAGGTGGACAGCAAGGTGGCTACCACTGATGGAAGGTGTGGATCTACTCCATTCATCAAGGTGGGTCACAACAAGGAAAAGAGGGATAGAGAGAGAAAATCGCCTGATGGAGGGGCCCCGCCACTATGAGTCCCTCAATACATGATACAAAGAATACATCAAGATGGGTCCCACCATATGTGAGCCCTCAAATCATCAAAGTCGAGATGATGAACACTCACCGTTAGATCTTGGACTCCTCCTTCCACTGATGCGATCTAGAGCTCCAAGGGGTGAATTTCAAAGGTTGAAATAGACTTTAGATGGTGGGATTGGGTAGTAGGAAGGTAGGCCACACTAGCTCTCTCCCATGGAGCTTGAACGGTTCCACTATTGTTGCTTGGGAGATGGAGTAAGAAAATGAGAAAGAGAGGGTTGTAAGGAGAGAGAGGGATGGGTGATGGAGTGATGAGGAGTGATGGGTGAGAGAGTGATGGGTGTACTTGATAGGTAAGGATTATAAGAGAGAGAGTTGACTTTGGGGATGGTGTTATACTTGACATTTGATGTGTGATGTATACTTGCTTGATGGGATATATTCTCTTGGAATTTGCAATGCGCGTCATTTTTCTCGAACTGAATGCGGGCCCATATCTCTTGGCCCGGGTATCGCCACAACGCGCGAGATATAACGTCGAAACCGCGGTGATGGCACGGTCACAAGGATACAAGTCTCGGGTTGAACCGACTTTAGAATACAGGATACAACTCAAGATCGCGCGCAACATCGATTACAGATCACGGGTCACCGGAATTCGACAGAGAGGACCACAAAAGCCTACAGAATGATACGGGCTAGAATACAGGTCTCACAAAAGAGATATTTAATTTTATATTTATAATTATCTTTCACTATAAATACGTCATAATTATTTACCGGTGTAATTACAACAACATTCACAATGTTGATGTTGGTAAGGACTTTGTTGGTAAGGCTTCAAAGTTCACTATACAATTTCCACATGTAAAAATTATAGGCCCACCGAGATATATGTATATTATCCATATCATCCATCCATTCTGCCAACTCATTTTAGGGCATGAGCCAAAAAATGAAGTAGATCTAGAGCTCAAGTGGACCACACCATAGGAAGAGGTGGGAATTGACCGTCTATTATTAAAATTTTATTGAGGGCCACAAAAGTTTTTAAACAAAAGCTTTTGGATCAAGCTGATATTTGTGTATACCCTTTATACATGTTAGTGTCTTCTGAACTGGTTAGATGATAGATACACATCCCGTGGGCCCTAAGGTTTCAATTTTAAATAGTGGATGTCATTGACCCCCAGTTTTTCTATGGTGTGGTCCACTTGAGCTTCCAATCTACATCATCTCTGGACTTATGCTCTAAAATGAGATGGTAAAATGGATGGACGGTGTGGATCACACACATCATGGTGGGACCTATGAAATTTAACAGTACCCAATGCCTACTTCAATTTCACACATTTAGACGTCGTTTTTAAGACATAATTACATAAATATGTTTCTCTAAGTTATTATTACTTGTTTACAAACAACCTTTAAGTATCAAATAATAGTATATTTTTTAATTCTCAACTAAGGCCTAAACACCATTCATATATAATCTTGTTAAAACAAAATGGGCGCTAAGAAAAGCAAGCTTTAAACTACCCCTTTAGGAAATCCATGGTCTGCATCCAAGCAGGCTCAAAAGTGCACCTGCCTTATACATTTGCAATACTCTACTCATTTGTTAAGTGATAGGTAACTTCATATACGTTGTCTTCAACTTTTTGAAAGCAATGGATGCCCTTGCTACTTTTGATATTGTAGCTTCCTAACATGAGTTATATTGATAATTGTAAATGCCCCTTACCTAGTGGACAATTTCTTTTGAGTCATTGATGTGATTATTAAAAAAATTAAATAACCAACTATAAGCCTTTTATTACATGGGCCCCATGTTATCGATTGATTTGGATATGACTATTGAATTATTTAGACTAAGTATATTGGTGTATCACATGGTACTTGTGATCGTTCAGATACGTAAGAGGTGGCACACTTAGACTGTACTATGCATAGTATTTCAAAGATACATGAACTTTTACAATGTGGAAACTCTTAAATGAGTAGCTGTAATGGGTTCAACTACAACTACTCCAACCTCATTCTACTAAATAAAGTCTTGGTCCCCCCACATTCACCTGTACAAAAAACATATTTTCCTATCTCAAGTTTCTAGAATGGTGGAAGGTGCGGATGATCAAATTTCATCCTCGTTGTCAACATCAGACATGGCTTCTCATTTAAGTATGTAATTCAGATCAAGTGTATTGAATTAAAATTTCAACTTCGAAACCCAATAAGTGTTATCATAGTGGTCCCTATCAGTGCACTAATCTGTGCACCTTATTTGTCAATTACATGAGTCCTTGTGTCCTGTAATCGGTTGAGCCCTTATAAGCTAAAGACCAAATATACAAGTGAAGGTTGAGTAAAAAGGAGCAAAGAACAGGTAAACATGGTGCCTTCGTAACCCTAACCCTTGATCCAAAATAATATGGACTTCTAAATGATCTTAAACTCAATAGGTAAACCATTTGTTGATCATCCCTTAAACCATATGAGCTTAGATTGACCATCCTTATAATAGCTTTATACGTCCTGTGTTGCTGGAAAAACTGCTTAATTTTAGCAACATTTTGTGTCACCAAGCCCACGTTTAGTTTAATCGAAAACAGTTAAAACAAGACAACATCCTGGGGCATAATTATGTGTAATTCAGCTTCAATCGAGTGCCACAGTCGGTCTCACCAAATACCACTTTCGGTGTAACAAAAGACCACCTTCGATACAAATAAAATGCTTAAATCTGTCTAGCAACTTTTCTTGTCAAATTCGGTTCGACCGAACCTTAATTCGGTGCGATCAAATATAACTCCGTGCGACTAAACCTTCATTTGGCATAATCAAATACTAGCCATTATAGATCCGTTTGAGTCTTTTTCTTATAAATCTACCAACCGAATCTTTGTGAAAATTATAGATTTTGGTATTTTAGGAACCCTAGCGCATTTCAAGCTTTACAAAACTTCATAGGCTATATCCTATTGAGATTCATGCTCTCTTCATAGTGATTCTTTACTCTAATGAGCATTTCAAGCTCTTCTATAAGAAGATCATGATCACAAGCTTTTTTTAGAGTTTAGACACCATTTATATTGGCAAATCCTAATGTCTATCAAATTCTAGAGTGCCCATCAAATAGAATCTCGTCAGAATTCAACTCCTGATTAGTTGTAGAGTACTACATGCAAGGTGTTTGATCTTGGAATTGAAGCATCGGCAAAGCATCGACATCATGATCGAGGGAGAAAATCTGAGCTAATTGAAGCATGAGAGTGCATTGATCAAGCTACGTCCAAGATGACATAGTAATGGGGCTCAATCCGACAAGTAAAGTTGTCAATTGTCGAGTCTGTATATGATCATTCATTATGTAGGATTGAGTGTAAGAATTTGAATTCTCAAACTCAATTAGATTCCTGTGTATGGCTTTGGTTCTTGTGTATGACCTAAATCAAAGTTCTCGTGTAAGCCACCAGACACGAGTGTGTATGTGTTAATCTCCGAGTAAGCCTCCAGTGGGGTTAAACATATGTCCTTGGATGACTGAGGTTGTTAATTAACGAATAGAAAACTAACTAAAATCTCTTAAAGGAGCCTCCAACGGGAGTGTACGCTAAAGTCATTGTGTAGGGTTATAAAGATTAGATTTGAACCTGATTAAAAACCTCCTATAATGAAATCTGGTACACTCATATGTTAAGTGTATTTGTTGAGGTGGAGTAGAGAAACCGAACAACTATACATGCTTATATTTTGAGATTGTTATTTGAGCACTTATTTAATTATATGCTTATGTGATTGAATATTTTATTATATGTATGGATGATTAAATGAATGTTATGAATTAATGGGTAGCACATCCTACACTCACATATACACTATCATGCTTATAGACTAGTTTCTTAATTGCCACGTCATTTATAATCTATATGATTAACCCTCTATTGGCTTGGAAGTCTTTGAGTTAAGTAGCTTACTTAGTTTAATTTATATATTAGTTTAAGTAGGCAACTGTGTCTTTAAAAGCATAATTTTAGTTGGTCCTAGTCACCTCCTTTAGAACATAGCCATCGTTCATTAGCTCTGTCAAGCTTCCGCGCGTAGCTGTGATATTCTATTCCCGATAATTTCAATCCCCACTCCACAATAATCATCAACTTCTAGAATTATTTAGTAGATTGGTTAATATATGTTTAGCACATGGACATATCAGATGGTAGTATTTTAAATGAGGATCAAGTAGAAACAAGTTTCAGTGTAAATGATTTTCAGATTGGGAGATACAACTATTTCAATTTTGTCATATTATCAAGAATATATATTGAATTATGGATTGTTTGAGGACACGTTGGCTGATTGAAACCATTCTTTTCATTCATAATGGGTTGTTTGTGGCTATGTGATATATGGTGTGTATATTGATTCAACTTATGGCTTGCACTAATAATATTTTAATAATCCATTATTATCACATGTTTGTATGACCTATGAGAGAGTTGTATTTTGGCAAAATTTCAAGATTTATTTTTAAGATTTTGTATCAATTAATAAAGCTTATATTACTTATCATAGTAGAACTGCAAATTTACCAAAACATGGTATATAATATTATATATGAGTTTAGATTTCTAACCACTTAGATCGGATCATGAACACCAATGTTAATACACATATACATATGAGTCTTGTTGAAAAGAGTTTTTTTTTTTTTTAAAGATGATTAAATTAAGTCATTTAAAAAGTGAACCGTAACTCGCTGACGTTTGAACTCTACATATCCTTTTCTCTTATTTTCTTTATCTTATTTACTTTTTTTTATTATTTAAGTTTTATCATGTTTTTAATATTAGGTTGTTTTTAAAATCCTAATTAAATTAATATTCCTAAATATACAAATTAAAGTTTTGAAATTTTAAAATTTTTAAAAACTTTTAATTTTGAAAGTTTAGATGCTCATGCATGATACAATCCATCCATTATACTGATCATATATGCATAATGTATTCATGTCCAAATCTAATCACCAGTATGTGGATCTGACCTTGTGAGCAGTTAGGAGTATAGGGCCCAATATTAGTTAACCGTGGATGGGACCAGTAGCCTTTAGATTGCTGGATTATTATATGGGGCCCATGAAATGTGTTCCGGCCTTCTTTTTTTTTTCACAATTTGATCTCACTTTAGAATATCTAATCCATCCATCTTATTTTCCTTATTGAAAGCTTCAAATAAGTGGTAACTCATCCATATCGAAGTTTGGATCACAGAGTTATTAGATAGTCAAGATTGATCATCTATTGAGTGAGCCTTATCTCATGATCTACTAGTTTGGAAGGAGATCAAATTTGGTTTGAGTTGGATCCTTGATGCATTCTTTGAGACTGTTCAATTGGATTGGATAATGATCATCTAGATATGGCCGAATTGATCGTTGTCATATATTGGCATGAATTTACCAGGCTCATCTCAGATTTGATTGGGTTTAAATTTTATACCTATCCTAATTGGCATGTTCTGGAAACATTTGTTGGCTCAAATTAATCAAGGATGGCTCAATCATGAAGATCTAATCAAAACAATCCATGAAAATAGATTTGATCATTATGAAAATATATACAACATATTCGGGTTCTCAACTTGTAGTATAAGTGGGCCCATATGAAATTAAATGATCGGTTAAATTTAAAGAATGACCACCTATTATTTCACATTTATGTTGTATGTATTAAGTTTTTTTAGGCCCAAAACTTTTTGCCATGCACCAAAATTCGGAACTTGAGTATGGAGCCCCAATTGTCGAGTTCTAGGGGTGTGAACTAATTTTTCTCTTCCTTTGTTTTCTTCTTCTCTCTCTCTTTTTTTTTATTTTTATTTTTTAATAATCACATTCTATTCATCATGCATTTAACAACTCCTTATTAAACCATATAAACCATAATACTTAAAATTCAATATAAACATTATGAATCCCCATTTTCAATTCCTATATTATTACTAACTCGTACTCAAAGTTTTCAACTATAATTTCTTTACAACTTTCCGAATAAATGAAAATAAAACTAAATTTTAATAAGAATAACCATCCAAGTATTATCCATCTTATGCTCCTCTCTCATCCCGAAAACTTATATGTGTTATTTAATTAGGTGAGCTAAAAGCTCAGCAAGAACATATTCATCATAGGAAAATTTCCTGTTGATATACGATATCCTACTTAATATTAAATAGAGTTGACAATGTACTAAAAAGTAATGTTATACATTAGATTCCTTACTGAGAGTATGAATGAAGTATGATTATCAAGATGTCATGTATACTATAATGAATGTATAATAAATTTAAATCAATGGATGTCCACAAACTCGCATGCCTCTAGGCATTAGGAACCCATCACAAATCAAACATCCTCACCTAACCAATACAACGAGGCATGTACATAATGTCCATGATCTAGCACGACTTTGACAATAGGAACATGTTGCAAATCAACCATGCTTATCTAACCGATCTGGCAAGATGTGTACATAAGGATCGAAATCAATCATAAATTACCGATCCAACTGAGCAAATTAACCATGCTCAATAAAACAAATAGAATAACTAGATCTCACATGCCTCTAACATTATGAACTTGTGACAAATCAATTATGCTCACCTAACCAGTACATCAAGGCAGTAAATTAAATCATGCACACTGGTGAACAAATCAACCATGCACTATCGATCGTCACCCAACCAAAAATAGAACGAAATAAAGTGATGATATGAATGTTATGAAAATGAAAGCAAATCCCAAGCATACAATGCATTCTATAATTCAAACCCAAACACATTATGCACATGAGGTATGTAATGTCCATGTTATACAGCTTAACAATTAATCCTTAAATTTTGCGATCGATCAAAGGAGTTCCTAACGCAAGGAAAACGTATAACAACAACATTTAAAGTTCCAATTTTCCTACAAGAGGGCTAGATTTGAATCTAACGGAGACATTAATTTATCCTTACTACTAGTCAAGGAGAGAGAGATAAGTGAAATAAACCCTTACTTAGGATTACAAAATAAGGGAGGAGTTGAAATAATCCACTTCTTTCCAAAGGTGAGAGCCAAGTCATGATTCCATTCGTTATGACCACGCTCGATAGACACAGGCTGAGATGACATAGGAATTTCTTAAAGAGTTCTTCCCAATTCATAAAACCAACACCTTAAGGCGTGCTATAATAAATTTCTTCGAAAAGGAAAATGGGATATTCTTTCAATGTTGGGAGAGATTCAAGGAACTCTTACTTGCATGCCCACATCATGGATATGAAATTTGACAAGCAATTAGTTTCTTTTATGATGGATTGAACTCGAATATGCACCAATTTGTGAGATAATGTGCAATGGTGAGTTCATGACCAATGATCTTGGAGAGGAATGAATTACTTTGATAGGTTGGCTGAAAACGCACAGTCATAGGATACCACCAACGAATCAAGTAATGTCAATCTTACACCTAAGGAGAAAGGAGGACAATGTAAATGTTAAAACTGTAGGTCTCACTCGAAAAGTTGAGGCTATGGAACTCAAGAAGGTATAAGTCGTCCAACCCACCAATGTAGTTATTGAGAGTACTTGTGGCATATGTGAGAGCAATACACACCTTATTAAGGGTTGCCCTACAATCCTAACGTTACAGGATGTATTGCAAACTCAAGTAAATGCCATGAATGCTTATCAATGCCTATTTAGTGAGCCTAACTCTAACACATATAATCCAAGTTGGCGGAATCATCCCAACTTCAGTTGGAAAACGGGCTAACTGTTAATGCTAGCACTCCTCCCCAAGGGTTTCCTCCCACACCTCAAAGTACACTACAAGTGCAACTGCAAAAGAGTATCATTGAGGCACGCTACAAGTATTCATGCAAGGGCATATACAAATCAACCAAACCACCATGTAACCATAAATGATCTTACCATGTCAGTTTCTAGCATTGAATGACACTTGATTGTTAGAGAGAAATGGATATTTCCGGCCTAACCACAGCCTAAGCCAAAAGAATAATATGAGGTGACTGATTCTAATCATCCTAACCCACATGCAAAATAAGCCAAGTCCATCACCACTCTTAGAAGTAAAAAAGAAATTGATAAGACTTTCCCGATAAAGACCGACACGCCTAAGAATTCAGATAAAACCAAGGATGATGATGGACCTAGTACCGCTCCACATGACAAAGAGTCGACGCATGAGTACAAGCCCTTGACTCCATTTTCCCACCACCTCATCTCATCAAAGTGCCCATATGAAAATCATGCCGTCTTATAAATTTTTCAATAAGTCAAAATCAACATTTACTTGTTGGATGCGATCAAGCAAATTCTGCCTATGCCAAGTTTCTTCGATAGATTTTTTTTAAAAAAATTTCTTGTGGTGTGGTCCACTTAAGCTTTGGATATGCTTCTGTAACAACCCCCAATTTTGATAATTAGTTGTATACATGTGTACATACACATACAATTCGAAGGGAAAGTAATGAATGATTAGAAATATCATTAAAAAGATATTTTCGTTTGCTGTAGTGGTAGAAGTGTTGAATTTCGGGGACGAAATTCTCTTTATGGGGAGGGGAGGGGGTTTAGGGGGAGGGGAGGGGGGATAGATTGTAACACCCTGTACTTTTCAGTACTCGAGTGTTACCATTTAAATCAAATATAGTATGAACATACGTTAGAACACCCAACCTATAACTTACATGATGCTTGATTACTCACGATCCACCCTTGATTGACCCCTTACTTCTCAGCGTAAGATTACATCATCGCTGACTAGTCAACCCACGATCCAAATCCAACCATTAAGGCATGTGATATTGCACCTAAAAGCTTTGAGATCAGCCTGTAAATTCTAACATACATCAATCTAATTGTGAAAAACAACCTTCATCTGTAAATCAAGTCATATGACCGTTGGTTCTCAAAGACAAGCAAACATCTCATCACGAAATCAACGTTGGCCTTCATGAACCCATTGTATGTCTGGGATCCCAATGCTAATAAAAGCCTAAACCCTGCCTTAGTGAATAAATTGAACCCTACATTATCGATCTTGGATCTTAGATCATCAGATTCACAATTCGTCAAACCTACAACGTCCAACCTATAGGGTCACCACCTAACCATCATGCCTAGGCCCTCAAACCACTAATTCATCCTCTAAATCCCATCTACGCAGACATAGGACCCTTATAACCGTAGATGAACAGAATGGACGGAATCTGGCCATCAAATTGATGAAAATTTACAACTAAAAGACCAAAAGCTAAAGTTATGACTCATCTAATTGTCGGATCTATTGAGAAATTAGTCTAATAACCTATCAGTAGTAGTAGAGCCATATTAACGGTATGGATCTCATGGAGTAACACGTGGACCCCACTTTTGAATTCGTGCATGTGCATAGAATTGTACACACCCGTCGTGCACTAGACAGCGTAGCCAGTTAAATCGGGCTTGACCCGATGAAAACAAAAAAAGGAGATTTTTTCTCCCATTTCTCGCCCGGCTGCGGTTTAAACAGAGAAAGTCCGTTTGTAACAGTTGTGGCCCACCATCCGACCATGTCCAGGTGATCTAAACCATTCATCAAGTGTGGGATTGACGTCCGACCAAAACCTCGGTCACTCACATGCTCATACTCACAATAGCTGGCACAAATCAGATGGTGCGTGCGATGGTTTCTGAAAATGGAAACTCTCCGTTACTGACGTGATCCATGGCCCATCTTTGTGATCGGCTCACCCAATCTAAACCGCCCATTTGATCTAGACGGGAAATCTAACCAAAACTTGGGCCGTTTCACATGAAAATGTGCACAACGTGGGGTGCAAACAGAGCTATGCTGGGAGTTTTACCGAAAACTGAAATCATATTTGTTGATCTGCTAACTTGGCAATCTGAGTCAGCTTGGCTCTGCTCATCTAAACCTTCCATTCCAATTCATCTCACCCCTCCATTTCCACCCTGTTTTAGAATTTCCTTACGGCTAGCAAAAAGGTGGAAGGAATCTTTCCTCTTTAAGCATGACTCCATCTCGGCCAATCAAGAGCTTCCAGAAGCTTTTCCAATCCATCACAAGCATCGAATATAGGGCTTTAGGAGCCTCTATCACTTTGGCTATGAGTGTAAGGGCCGTATCCTAGTCCGTACCATTCCTTAGATCCCCGCGATCCTCCCCGTTGAATTTCAGCAACCTGCGACCTATAGACAGTGTTTGCGTGCGACCCTAAGTCGCATCCCGTAGATTTTAGTCGACTCGACTCGAAACCTATACCTTAGCGATCGCACTGTCGCCGTGGTTCCAACGCCGTGACTTGTGCACTGATGCAATACCTAGGCTAGAAGTTGTGGGCCTCGGTTTATTTCGAAGAAACGCCGTGTATTACGAATCTCGAGAGAATCTTTACCCAAACATCACATCAATTAGTCAAGTACAACCCATCCCTCACCCATACCTCTCTCTTCACCAAGTCAAATGAACCCATGCCTATCCCATCCCTTTCTTACCAACAAGTCAAGGCAACTCATATCCCATGCCACCTCATGCCCCCATAAGTCAACAAAGGCCATACCCTCCATATCACCTCCTCTTACAACGCCCTCTCCTCTCTCATTCTCTCTACCATTCCCAAGCAACCCAAGAGGAGTGGATGTCCAAGCTTTCTAAGAGAGAAAGAGCCTAGTGTGTGGCCCACTTCCTACCTCTAAACTCCATCTCCACCCTTCAATTCTCATCTTCCACCATCAAAGTTAAAGCCTAGGAGCTAAGGAGTCCAAGGATTTAAAGAAGAAGACCAATGGTGGGTGATCTTGGGAATTCCACCCTTGATTTCTATCTGAGGGCCCACTTGTGGTGGGACCCATTGAATGTATGTGTTGTAAATTCTAGGGGACCTCATAGTGGCGGAGCTCCCCCACCTCACATCTCTCTCTCTCTCTCTCTTGTTTGTGGCCTACCATGATGCAAGTATTTTACCTATGCCGACCACCTGTGGGGCCCGCCTTACTGACCATCCATACGGCCCACCTGGCTATCCGTCTGGACAGGCATGGTTGAAGGAAAATGTAAATATTAGTTTTATCCCAAAGTTGTGGTGGGCCACACGTGAGGACCCACCAATGATGCATGCATTTCATCCATGATGTGGGACCTGCCGTAATGTATGGGTCTATCCACACCGTGCAGACCTTGGACGATGGAGCCAAGACACATGTGTGGTATCCACATCATCCAGACCTTGGACGGTGGGACCCACCATGAAGTATGCGTTGTATATCCAGACCGTCCAGACCATGGACAGTGAGAAGAGGACCGGTTGGTGTACCTTACACCAGCTATGTAGCTGCGGTATTGACGTCAGCAAGTTCTGTGGGTCCCGCTAGCTGTATGAAGTCAACAAGCTCTGTGAGTCCCATAGCTATCTAGCTGCTATGTTGACGTCATCTAGTTATGTGGGTCTGATCAGAGGTATGTGTTATATCCAAACTGTCCATCTGCATGGACGTCAACAAGTTCCGTGACTCTAATCAGAGGTATGTGTTATATCCCAACTGTCCATCTAGACGGTGGGGACCACCCTCCTATATAGCTGTATCGACGTCAGTAAGTTCTGAGGATCTGATCATAAGGTATTTGTTAATCCAAGTCATTCGTTTTCAGGATGTGTGGACCCCACTGAGACGTATATGTTTTGCTCCACACCGTCCATCTGTGTGTGACCCACCATGATGTATGCATTGATCCACACCGTTCAAATGGGTGGAACGTTGCTGGACCATTGTTCAACAGCTGTAGCGGCCCACCTTGATTCGGGTGATCTATATCCTCACCATCTAATCATTGTAGAGATTGATTTGTGGCATTACAAATAGAATAAGATAGATCTAAAAATTCAAGTGGGACCCACTATTATGTATTTCAACCACGTTGTCCAGCAGCCGTGGGTCCCAACGTAATATATGTGTTGTAATCCGGTGGGACTCACATGATGTATATGTTTTATATCCACGCCACCCGCTTGTGTTGCTGGACGTGTAGGGCCCGCCTACTATACATGCAGGGCCCACCTGTTGTATGTGCAGGGCCCATTGTGGCCGTGTGTGAGGCCCATTATGGTTGTGTGTAAGGCTCACTTGATTGCGTACATGAGGCCCATAGATGTGGCCCATTGTGATGTATTTGAGGCCTATAGATGTGGCCCATTGTGATGTATTTGAGGCCTCTGAGTGAGGCCTTATGTGATGTATATGAGGCCTATTGTGATGTGTGATTCCACCATGATGTATGTAATGATGTTTATGATGCTTATTCATCTTCCTAGTTGGTTCTAAATGGGTCATGTCTTGGGAACAATGATGGTTTAATGTCCACATTTGTAAGAGCAATGATGGTTAAATGTCCGCATTGTAACCCTCCCTAAGGCCCATTATTAGGCCCTTTCTCATCTTCCCTTAGTGGGCTAACCCAAACTGTTGGATTCCCATGATTGTTAGGCCCATTCTTGATATGAGTAGGCCGTCTAGGCCCATCCTTGATATGAGGAAAGTGCATCATCATTATATAACAAGCTTAGTATAGTTTCACGACCCATGCCCATGCGCATCATATGTATGCTTGATATAAGGAATGATTGATCATAACATATGCTATTGGGCGGATTATTATGGGACTCCCTGATAGGAGGAGTTGCCCACATGAGCGCGCGATACGCATGAGATTGCTACATGACTGATAGCGTGATTCATGCATCTCACATTTGTGTGACATGACTATTGCACGCCCTAGCGACATCAGGGTCATAGCCTCCACAGGCATATCATGGGTGGCAGGATTAGACACTAAAAATCTTTCTCTACATGGGGTGCGATAGATGTCCCTGGGTGAAATTTTTTAAACCCTTAGAGCGTGTTTGGATTCATGGCCCACGTGGTGTTGCACTGTGTTTAGAGGTCGGTCGTACATTTTGCAACGTTTGATTTTGAATTAAAACCGATTGTGGATGAGACCCAAGTACGCCCCCGAACCAGTTTTCTGCTTCCACGCGTAATATCATGTCAGATACAACGCATCCAAAAATGGCAGTGCAGTCATTGCACTGCACCACCCTGTAGCGTGAAAGACAAGCCTCATTACGGTTCGATCTTGCAGACCATACGTGCATGTACTCCCTTAGTTTTGATATCATCCCTCCCGCATCCATTCCCTTCTTCCTCACTGATCTGGTTGGGACGGAAGATCATAACGATTCTTCAAGATCGTCGTCATGGATGGTCATCTGTTGTCCTCTTTGATGTGTACCGTTGTTATGTGCTAGTCTAAGGATCGTTCAATCAGCGCGTCTCTGTGAGATTTCCCTGTTTCCATCCCGGTTTCATCTGCTACACCGATCATCTCACAGAAGGACAGTGGAATCTAGGTGTTGAGCGAAGGTAAGTATAATACCCTATGCATGTAATGGAATGTCATTGTTTTTTTGTTGAGGAGAGGATCAACAAACGCGCTCTGATGGACCTTATCACTTGCATGTTGGTCTACCTCATCTCCCTGTTCATCACGAGATGATCCCAAGACATGTAGTCGCATCTCTGTGGGTGTTAGCCCAAGATTTTCTCTCCCTCTACGAAGCAGGCAGGTGATGCAGTACATCCACAATATCTTTGTACAGTCTGCTGTACCATCGTGACATTACTGCAATCCAGAAGAAAATCCCGTAGATGGATACACCTCCAGCTACTTGTGACATGACTTATGCATGTTAATTGGACTTGTGTTTATGATCTTCTTCGGCAGTTCGAACGATATCTGTCATAAATATATAAGAAAATGTTCACCACCGGATGCTGGAGCAGCTTCCGTTTGTCTATGAAATGTTGTTGGGGTTTCTCCTAAATCGCCTACGCTGAAGGACAGTGGAGGTAACATTTTTTTCTCAATGCCAATGAAATTTGTGTAGTATCATCACTGTTCTTCCTATTACCTCCACTTTTGGACAGTGGAGGTAATATTCCAAACTAAACGCGGGTTGTGTGTTTGTAATATATTCGTGTAATTTCAAGTGAATACTCACATCATGTGTTATGGAAGCTTCTCATGGAATACTGTCTTCACTTGCATATAGCACTCTGAAATCTACATTTCAAACAGGACTAATTGTAGCCCTTTACTGCAGTCCAGTCTTCCAAGAGTGCTGACCTTCAAAGTTATCAGTACTTTTCATTTGAAACTGTTAATAGGTGCGTGGTATACTGATCAGTTTATGTTAAACATGATGTGGCATACAGATTATTGAATTTCTTCAGTAATTATTGCATTACTTATGTTCGTGGCACGATTATTGTTTAAGATTTTGAATAAATTACTAGATAAATTAGTTTCTGTTATGTTTGATCCATGAATTATTTTTATTATCTTCAATCAAATGCATATTGTGTAACAGATTCGATATTAGCTGATTTCTTGTAAGAATATTATTATAACGAGTATTTTCGCATTGCTGTATATTTGGAATTTTTTCTGTTATCTAAATTATTAAAAACAGGGTAACTTAAAAAAGTTATAGGTCAGAACCCATATCATTCATGGGGTCTCACAGTGAGGTCTCTAGCCGGGCAGACTCCTCCAATAGTGATTGGAATGAAACAAAAATTGCAGCAGTATTAATCGTAATTGCAGCCTCTGCATGTGTTATGGGGGCTGCTGAATATTATCGTCGTTACTGTGTGAAGTTGTTGCCACTGGATTGTCATATAAGTAGAAATAGATTTATAGATGAGATCATAAAGAGGAGCGATGCAGACTGTCTTGCACAACTAAGAATGAGTCGTGATAAATTTTTTGAGCTTTGTTCTTTATTAAGAGATAAGAATTTGCTGTCTGACATAATGAGATGCTCTTTAGAGGAACAAGATCGTCATGTTCCTTCATACTATTGGCCACAATGTGTGAAACCGTGTCACGCCCCGAACTCGGAAACCGGGCTCACAAAATTCCCGATCGCCGAACCCGGCGCCGATAGCCTCCATAGAACCCCGTTCTCGGATCCCGATACCCATTCACCAGGTTCCAATCCTGGGATGCTACAAGGAGGGTTTCAAATCATCAGTCTGATTCATAATGAGCATAACAAAAACATAACCCACAAACAATAACCACAAGAACACCACCACAAAATCCACTATGATCAAAAACTTTTTAGTACAATGCGACAGAAAGGGAAAATACAATGTAGTGCAAAAGATAAAAACTCCAAAGCTCGTCTGCACGGTCCAACTACGGCGAGACTATGGCTGCGACTGCGTCCTGGCGTCACCTGCACGCATCAATCGTGCATAAGCTTATAGAAAGCTTAGAGGGTGGTGTAAGTATGTGCGCAATATAAGCGTGCTCAAAATGCAAAGTCAGAGTAATGCGGAATCATGGCGATGAGTACATGAATGCAATCAGCCGTACCAAGGCTATGCGGTGCAATATATGAATGCCATCGGCCATAGTACGGCCATGCGATGCGAGATGCAACTCAAGCATGCCAATCCTCATTGTGTCCAATGCAGTTCTCATTCTCGATAATCACCGGGTTCAATACACTCCAAATGGCACTGCCGCTCTCCTAGCCGCATACCCAAGTGAGCGTAAGAAACCTCACTATCCGCCTGGCCAATAGTCTGCCAATACCTATCCGGCACGTCGATAGCGGACCCATTCGCGAGCTGGTCAAACTCAGCCTAGTATTGCCTCCTACCCTCGGGCGAGTAAGGCCACACCCCTTTCCAACCGACCACGACACAGTGGGAGACGCGGCCCCCTGGTATTCGGCCCTCGTGCGTTCATATATCCACTCGGTCTCGACATTAGAGTCATCCTCTGGTACCATTGGGTTTAGGAATTTTCACCCAGGGACATCTATGGCGCCCGTATGCTAGAACCAAACATTTCCGGTATCCAACCCAGCCATCCACGATGTGTCTGTGAAGGCTATGGCCCTGATGTCGCTAGGGCATATAGTAACTACAATCACACAAATGCAAGTGCGTAAATCATACTATCAGTCATGCAACAGTCCTGTGTGTACCATGCATTTATATGGGCAACTCCGCCTATCAGGAAGCCCATAAACAGTCCGCCCGAAGGCATATGCTATGATCGGTCACTTCTCATATCAGGCATACATATGATGCGTATGATCATGAATCATGGATCTCTACTATGCATGTTATGTGGTGTTGGGCTCTGATCAACATGAAGATGGGCCTAGACGGCCTATATACTACAGACATGGGCCTATTAATGGGCCTTAGGGAGAGTCGTAATGCGGACATTTAACCAACATTAACCTTATAATGTGGACATCAAACCATCATCGCTCCCAAGGCACTGCCGCTATAAGGGTCAACACATAAATCATGGAATGGGCCTCATGCATGGGTCTCGTATAAAAATATCAAAGTAGGCCTCAATGACGGGCCACAAATGCATCCACATGGGCCTAGTCACATGGGCCTTGTATACATCACAATAGGCCTCATAAAATGGGCCTTAAATTATCCCCAAAATAGTTGAACAGTTGGATGAAACACATACATCATGATGGAGTCCACACTAATAGAGGGCGTGGTTTACAATACATGCATAGGTGAGTTCTAAGTAGGGCTCACCATAATGCTTATTCTCCACCCAGCCTAGGGCCCAATATAATATTTATTTTCCACCCAACTTAAGGCCCAACATAATGTTTATTTTCCACCCAACTTAAGGCCCAACATAATGTTTATTTTCCACCCAACTGTTCATATGGTCATGTGGACCAAAGTAGGGCCCACTATAATGTTTATTTATCATCCAATCTCTTCATAAGGTCACGTGGGCATGGATAGGAGGGTAGGGCCTACAGTGATGTTTGTTGCCATCCAACTTGTCAAAGGGTCACGTGGACTGGGGGGGGGGGGGGGGGGGGGGTAGGCCCATTGTAATATTTATTTGCCTCCTATCTGTTCACGAAGCCAAGTGGACCAGGGTCCACCATAATGTTCACTTACATCGGACGGTTGATAGGGTTACGCTGGATTTTTTTTTTTTTTTTTAATTTGCCATCTAAACCATTCATAGGGTCACGGTTTGGGGGTCCACTGTGATGTGGTCCACTGATCCAGCCCGTCCATTATGCGTGTCCCACTTGGCTGAACATTCAGACCAAGTTTTGGCCACATCCAAATTTCAGGTAGGCCCCACCAACTGATTTTATATATTTCAGCATGTCTTCTCACGATTTCACATGGTATGGCCCACCTGAGTTTCGTATAAGGCTGATTTTTGGGCTGGACGTGTGGACTGAGGGGACCCATCAAATGGACGGTGTTGATGGTCGAAAGGCATCAAGGTGGGGCCCACAGCTGGGGCCGTGAGCCCCAGCACGTCCGTCCGTCAGTGGCCAGCGCTGATGGCAGCAGCAGCGTCAGCGCTGCTGCATCCCTTGTCTATTTTTTTTTTTGAAAAAAATAGTTTTTCTACGGATTTTCTATGGTAGGGCCCACTTCAGTCCGATCCGTCCCAGCCATAGGATTCTACGACTCATGATCGACGAAACGAGACCAATATGCAATGTGTTGTTGGCAAATGGAAGGGTCAAAGTGGATTTCAATGGTGATACATCTATTTCCTATGGTATGGCCCGCTTGAGAACCGAATTAGTTCCAAAATTTGGCTCAATGTCTAAAATAATCCAAGGAAGAGGATAGACGGATTGGATCAAATACCTGAATCAAGGTGGGGCCTATATGAATGGTCCACCCTAAAAGTAATTTTTTCCCCCTTTTTTTTTGTTAGTACACACCCACGCCATTTGCCAACGTCCAGCATCCAAGGATGCTGGACGGCATACTCAGATATATTATTGGGGTGGGTCCCACGTAGATGTGGCCCACCAACCTATATACATGTAATATATATATATATATATATATATATATATATATATTATATTATATTACATATATATAATGCCTATTATAGTATATATATTATATAAAATATAACATATATATATATATATATATATAAATACATTGGGCCCATCCAAACAGTGGATGGTGTGGATCATCACCTGCAATAGGGTGGGCCACACCGTCTGATATAGATGGACGGGGTAGATATAACACATTGGTGGGATCCACATCATCACAACAGGAGAGAGAGAGAGAGAGAGAGAAATATATGGTGAGATAGAGAGGAGGGACCCCGCCACTATGGGCCCTCCATTGATACATCACACACATCAAAATGGGTCCCACCAACAAGTGGGCCCTAAAATGTAAAATAATGACAAATCACCCACCTTATCTTCCTTCTTCTTGGTCCCTTAGACTCCAATGCTCCTCAGCTTCACTTTTAACGGAGGTTGATGAAAGATGAATGGTTGAGATTGGAGATGAGAGGGTGGGCCACACTTGAAGTTGAGAGAGTGTGTTGGATGTGTGAAATTTCTCATGGGATTTGGAAAAATTGCTAGAGAATGAGAGGGAGAGATAGAAATAATGGACGGAGGAATGGGTGGAGTGATGGTTGTAAGAAAGGAGTGATGAGAGGTATGATTTAGTTTGAAATTGGTGGAGAAGAGAGATGGTAGTGGTTGAAAATGAGAAAAAGAGGAATGGTGAGGTGGAAAGATGGTGGACTTTTGGAAAAAGAGGGAATGGGTATAGTACTTGATGTATGGGATGCATTAATGGTTGATTGATGGGACTAATTGTGTAGAGATTCCCTCGAAATTCGCAACACGCGGTGTTTCTTCGGAATAAACGCAGATCGGCATCTTCTTGCCTGGGTATCGGTTCGATGCGCAAGTCATGGCGTTGGAACCGCTGCGACGACGCGGTCGCTATGATACAACTTTCGGATCAAGCCGACGTCGATGCGCGGGACCTGGCTTAGGATCGTGCGCAAACACCGAATACGATGCGAAGGTTGCCAGAATTTGACCGGAAGGACCGCGGAAGCTAACGGAACAGTACGGACTAGGACACGGGTCTTACAGCTCTCCCCTCCAAATAAAAATTTCGTCCTCGAAATTTAAACAATCATCACAAGAAAACATAAATCATAATAGAAGAGGAAGCAAGGCATCGCCATATAAATATCAGAGACAACATACAACATAATCATACAATCAATCATCAAAGAGATGAGGATAGCGCTCTCGAATCTCAGCCTCGCGCTCCCAGGATGCCTCATCCACAGAATGGTGACCCCACTGAACCTTCACCAAGGGGATGACCTTGGTTCGAAGGACCTGCTCCTTCCGATCAAGGATACGAACTGACTGCTCGATGTAAGAAGCGTCCTCATGAACCTCCAACGGCTGCCAATCAATAACAGGAACTATGTCTGACCCACATTTTCTCAACATAGAGACGTGGAAAATGTTGTGGACGCCAGACAACTGAGATGGTAAGGCAAGCCGATAGGCCATAGCGCCAATGCGCTCAGTGATCTCGAAAGGTCCTATGAATCTTGGGGCAAGCTTGCCCTTTGCTCCAAATCGAACAAAGCCCTTCATGGGCGAGACCTTGAGATACACATGGTCCCCTACATCAAACTCCAAGGGACGACGCCGGCGATCAGCAAAACTCTTCTACCGGCTCTGAGATATGCACATCCTCTGCCTGATGATATCAATAACCTCTGATGTCTCCTGCACAAGCTCGGGACCTAGGAGACGCCGCTCTCCAACCTCGGTCCAACAACTCGGAGATCTGCACGGTCTGCCATATAATGCCTCAAAAGGAGCCATGCCAATGGTCGCCTGATAGCTGTTGTTGTATGCGAACTCAGCCAATCACAGATGCTCATCCCAGCTACCCCCGAAGTCAATCACGCAGGCCCGAAGCATATCCTCAAGGATCTGGTTGACCCTCTCGGTCTGGCCATCGGTCTGCGGATGATACGCGGTGCTGAGCTGCAAATCAGTGCCCATAGCTCTCTGAAAGCTCCTCCAGAACTGAGACGTGAACCTCGGGTCTCGATCAGACACGATCGAGACTGGTACGCCGTACAGTCTCACAATCTCCTCAATGAATAACCTCGCAAGCCGGTCCAAAGGCCAAGTCATACGAATCGCAAGAAAATGTGCCGACTTCGTCAGACGGTCCACGACAACCCAGATGGCGTCATGACCGCGCTGAGTCCTCGGCAAACCCATAATAAAATCTGTAGATACGTGCTCCCACTTCCACGTCGGGACACTCAACGGCTGCAATAGACCAGGGGGTCTCTGATGATCGGCCTTGACACGCTGGCACGTGTCACACTCGGCCACAAAACTGGCGATCTGGCGCTTCATCCCCGCCCAAAAATACTGTCTCCTCATATCACGATACATCTTCGTCGAGCCAGGGTGGATAGAAAACCGCGATCGATGTGCCTCGGTCATAAGATCTCTACGCAACTCAGGAATATCCGGGACACACAATCGGCCTCTAAAGCGAAGTCCACCATCAACACCAATCTGTCAATCTGTCTGACTCTCAGATGCCGCCTCTGCTCGGTAATCCTGTAACGACTCATCTGTCTGCTGAGCCTCGATCACCCTTGCGACAAGAGAGGGTTGAATCGACAAGCTCGATAGCTGAACGATGAAAAATGGAGACCAAAATCAAAGTCGTACTCGCTATATCCTCGAGCATCCTCCACTCTGAATCATCATATGTGCCACCAGTCCTCGTGGCTGACGGTTAAGGGCATCCGCCACCACATTCGCCTTGCATGGTACGGGAGGTCAAAATCATAGTCCTTCGGAAGCTCCATCCAGCGTCTTGTTCAGTTCAGACCGAGAAAATAGATACTTCAAGCTCTTATGGTCGGAGAAGAGCTCGAACCTAACCCCATAGAGATAGTGTCTCCACACCTTGAGTGCGAAGACTGCTGCCAACTCCAAATCGTGCGTGGGGTAGTTCACTCATGGACCTTGAGCTGACGAGACGCAAATGCTACAGTCTACCGCATTGCATCAAGACAACACCCAATCCAATACGCGAAGCATCGGTAAATACCACGAATCCATCACTCCCGGAGGGAAGAGTGAGGACAGGAGCGGACGTCAGACGGTCCTTCAGCTCCATAAATGCTCGCTCATAGGCATCACTCCAAATAAACTCTGCGCCCTTCCGAGTCAACCTGGTCAATGGGGCTGCAATACGGGAGAAGCCCTCAATGAAACGCCGATAATATCCCGCTAAACTAAGGTAACTACGGATCTCGGACGCAGTCGTGGGCTGGCCCCACTGATGCACTGCCTCAACCTTCGAGGGGTTCACTGCGACTCCCTCCCTCGTCACCACGTGACCGAGGAATCTCACCTCCTCCTGTCAGAACTCACACTTCTCCAGCTTCGCATATAGGTGGTGGGCACGAAGGGTCTGTAAAGCGATCTCCAGATGCTGCATATAGTCCTCACGGGTCCTCAAATATATCAGAATGTCATCGATGAAGACCACAACAAACTGATCGAGATATGGATGAAAGACCTCATTCATCAACTGTATGAAGACCGCGGGTGCATTGGTCAGTCCGAAGGACATGACCTGAAACTCAAAATGACCATAACGCGTGTTGAAAGCCGTCTTCGGGACGTCCTCCTCTCGGACACGAATTTGATGATAACTGGAATGCAGGTCAATCTTTGAAAAGAACTGTGCACCCTACAGCTGATCAAATAAATTCGTCTATCCTCGGGAGCGGGTACTTTTTCTTAATCGTGACCCGGTTGAGCTTGCGGTAATCCACACAGAGCTTCAACAAGCCATCCTTTTTCCTGACGAAGAGTACCGGCGCTCCCCAAGGCGAACTGCTCGGACGAATGAATCCCAACTCACGCAACTCGTCCAATCGTCGTGGCTCACGCAACTCCATCGGTGCCATACGGTGCGGGGCCTTCGAGATAGGCGCGGTACCGCACAAGGTCTATCCGGAACTCAATATGACGGCGCGGAGGCAATCCCGGAATCTTGGAACACGTTGGGGAAGTCGCAGACAACCGGCCACCGATCAATACAAATGGCAATAGGCTCCTCGATTACCGCGCAGGACATCAAGCAAGATAACGGCTCTCCTCGGGGCTCGCGATGAATCCTGGCAAGCCTGGTATGCGTAATGTGTCCTCGCAGCAGTCGAGATAGCGTGGTACTCGGCAAGCCAATCCATGCCCAAGATAACGTCAAAATCTATCATCGGCAGCACAAACAAGTCAGCGGGCAAAAAGATATCACCGGACAAGATGGACAGAAACGGCCCAATACTGTGGTCCTCCCCAAGGGCGTCGATACGATCAATCCCTCACTAGTAGACTCTGTCGGCAATCCGATCGGGCCGAAACCCTCGGACATGAATGAGTGAGAAGCGCCAAAATCAAATAATACTCGGCGATGCATGAAGAGATGGGAAGTATACCTCGACAACTCCTCCGGATCGGGTCTGCCGCGTAGAACCTAGCCTCGGCCGGGGGGAGGTGCTGTCCCCTCTCGAGGTCCACAGTGCTGCTGCCTCTGCGGTGGCCTATCTGGCCGCTCCTCTTTGGGTCTCGGCCGAGGTGGCTGTGGTCCGGGGTCGGGAGGATCATGCTTTGGAGATGGAGGTCTGTCTTTGGAGGATCTCGGCGGATGTAGATGAGGCTTTGTGATCCTCTCGATCGCCGCGAGATGAGGCGAGGCACTCGGACAAGCGATGCCCGTCCCACCACATCCAAAACAAGTCCTGCAAATGGGGGGTGGCGCCGGAGGTCTTCTTGGTGCTCTAGCAGTGGGTGGCTCTGCCTCGTGGTCGTCCTGCTGCGGGAGCTCTTTGGAGAAGTCTGCCTCTTGTCCCTTCCTCTCGATCTCTGTCGGCTGCGCGCACCACTCGCTCGTAGATCGAGCCCTCCGCACTACACCGAAAGGTCAAGCTCGTGCCCAATCACACGGCCTCGAAGACCGTAACGTAAGCCGCTCTCAAAACGGCGCCTTCTACGCCTCATCATCAACCATATATGGCGCAAACCTCGATAGCGCCACGAAACGCACCGCGCGTATTGAGCCACGGTCATGTCTCCCTGCACAGAGTCTCGAACTCTAGTGCTCTCGGATGTCGTATGTGGGGAAATACTGCTCCTCGAATCGATCTACAAAATCATCCCATGTCCAGACGTAGTCAGGTCCTGCGACGCGGGTAACCGAGGTCCACCAGTGCTCGGCCTCGCCCTAAAAAAGAAACACTACCAACCGAACTCGCTGCTCGGTCGTACATGACATGGTATCAAAAATCTTCTCCACATCGGAGCGCCACCTCTCAGCTGCTGTCGGATCTGGCTCGCCCTGGAATCGTGGAGGATCAAACTGTCAGAACTCTCGAAGTAGGGCACTTGCGCGCTCCTCCTCTGCCTGGGCCGGTGAAACAATCGGGTGCCTGCTCTGCCCCTGAAGTGCGGCCGTCACAGCCTGTAGCATCTGCTGCAACTGAGAAGCACTTACGGATACGGTCGGATCCGCACTGGTATCTGGTGGAGGTGCAGCATCCTCAGGATGGGCAGTATGAATCTCTGGTAGAGGAGCGACATCCTCAGGCTGGGCAGTAGGAATCTCTGGTGGCGGAGCAGGGGTCGTAAGTGGTAGTGCGGGAGCCGCAGGTGGTGGAGCTGGGGTCTCAGATGGTGGTGCGGGAGTCGGTCGGGTCACTCTCCTGCACGCCATGTCCTACAGGAAAGAGCGAAGGCGCCTATCAACTATGAAAACTCTCGAAGGCACGCTCGTTAAGGGTCGATAATAAAAGATCGCGAGGCTATCCGAATTTAGGACTTAATCATTCATAGTAGACATGTAATGTTGTTCTTGGTTATTCCCGAGTTATGCTTTGATACCAACTTCTGTCACCCCCCGAACTCAGAAACCGGGCTCACAAAATTCCCGATCGCCGAACCCGGCGCCGACAGCCTCCGCAGAACCCCGTTCTCGGATCCCGATACCCATTCACCAGGTTCCGATCCTGGGATACTACAAGGAGGGTTTCAAATCATCAGTCTGATTCATAATGAGCATAACAAAAACATAACCCACAAACAATAACCACAAGAACACCATCACAAAATTCACTATGATAAAAAACTTTTTAGTACAATGCGACAGAAAGGGAAAATACAATGTAGTGCAAAATATAGAAACTCCAAAGCTCGTCTGCACGGTCCAACTACGGCGAGACTATGGCTGCGACTGCGTCCTGACGTCACCTGCACGCACCAATCGTGCATAAGCTTATAGAAAGCTTAGAGGGTGGTGTAAGTATGTGCGCAATATAAGCATGCTCAAAATGCAAGGTCAGAGTAATGCGGAATCATGGCGATGAGTACATGAATGCAATCAGCCGTACCAAGGCTATGCGGTGCAATATATGAATGCCATCGGCCATAATACGGCCATGCGATGCGAGATGCAACTCAAGCATGCCAATCCTCATCGTGTATCAGTACAATTCTCATTCTGAATAATCACCGGGGTTCAATACACTCCAAATGGCACTGTCGCTCTCCTAGCCGCACAGTCCAAGTGAGCGTAAGAAACCTCACTATCCGCCTGGCCAATAGTCTGCCAATACCTATCCGACACGTCGATAGCGGACCCATTCCCGAGCTGGTCAAACTCAGCCTAGTATTGCCCCCTACCCTCGGGCGAGTAAGGCCACACCCCTTTCCAACCGACCACGACACAGTGGGAGACGCGGCCTCCTGGTATTCGGCCCTCGTGCATTCATATATCCACTCGGTCTCGACATTGGAGTCATCCTCTGGTACCATTGGGTTTAGGAATTTTCACCCAGGGACATCTATGGCGCCCGTATGCTAGAACCAAACATTTTCGATGTCTCATCTGGCCATCCACGATGTGTCTGTAAAGGCTATGGCCCTGATGTCGCTAGGGCATATAGTAACTACAATCACACAAATGCAAGTGCGTGAATCATATTATCAGTCATGCAACAGTCCTGTGTGTACCATGCATTTATATGGGCAACTCCGCCTATCAGGAAGCCCATAAACAGTCCGCCCGAAGGCATATGCTATGATCGGTCACTTCTCATATCAGGCATACATATGATGCGTATGATCATGAATCATGGATCTCTGCTATGCATGTTATGTGGTGTTGGGCTCTGATCAACATGAAGATGGGCCTAGACGGCCTATATACTACAGACATGGGCCTATTAATGGGCCTTAGGGAGAGTCGTAATGGGGATATTTAACCAACATTAACCTTACAATGTGGACATCAAACCATCATCGCTCCCAAGGCACTGCCGCTATAAGGGTCAACACATAAATCATGGAATGGGCCTCATGCATGGGTCTCGTATAAAAATATCAAGGTAGGCCTCAATGACGGGCCATAAATGCATCCACATGGGCCTAGTCACATGGGCCTTGTATACATCACAATAGGCCTCATAAAATGGGCCTTAAATTATCACCAAAACAGTTGAACAGTTGGATGAAACACATACATCATGATGGAGTCCACACTAATAGAGGGTGTGGTTTACAATACATGCATAGGTGAGTTCTAAGTAGGGCTCACCATAATGCTTATTCTCCACCCAGCCTAGGGCCCAATATAATATTTATTTTCCACCCAACTTAAGGCCCAACATAATGTTTATTTTCCACCCAACTTAAGGCCCAACATAATGTTTATTTTCCACCCAACTGTTCATATGGTCATGTGGACCAGGGTAGGGCCCACTATAATGTTTATTTATCATCCAATCTCTTCATAAGGTCACGTGGGCCTGGATAGGAGGGTAGGGCCTACAGTGATGTTTGTTGCCATCCAACCTGTCAAAGGGTCACGTGGACTTGGGGGGGGGGGGGGGGGGTAGGCCCATTGTAATATTTATTTGCCTCCTATTTGTTCACGAAGCCAAGTGGACCAGGGTCCACCATAATGTTCACTTACATCGGACGGTTGATAGGGTTACGCTGGAATTTTTTTTTTTTTTTTTGCCATCTAAACCATTCATAGGGTCACGGTTTGGGGGTCCACTGTGATGTGGTCCACTGATCCAGCCCGTCCATTATGCGTGTCCCACTTGGCTGAACATTCAGACCAAGTTTGGCCACATCCAAATTTCAGGTAGGCCCCACCAACTGATTTTATATATTTCAGCATATCTTCTCACGATTTCACATGGTATGGCCCACCTGAGTTTCGTATAAGGCTGATTTTTGGGCTGGACGTGTGGACTGAGGGGACCCATCAAATGCACGATGTTGATGGTCGAAAGGCATCAAGGTGGGGCCCACAGCTGGGGCCGTGAGCCCCAGCACGTCCGTTCGTCAGCGGCCAGCGCTGATGGCAGTAGCAGCGTCTTTTTGGAAAAATAGTTTTTCTACGGATTTTCTATGGTAGGGCCCACTTCAGTCCGATCCGTCCCAGCCATAGGATTCTACGACTCATGATCGACGAAACGAGACCAATATGCAATGTGTTGTTGGCAAATGGAAGGGTCAAAGTGGATTTCAATGGTGATACATCTATTTCCTATGGTATGGCCCGCTTGAGAACCGGATTAGTTCCAAAATTTGGCTCAACGTCTAAAATAATCCAAGGAAGAGGATAGACGGATTGGATCAAATACCTGAATCAAGGTGGGGCCTATATGAATGGTCCACCCTAAAAGTAATTTTTTCCCCCTTTTTTTTTGTTAGTACACACCCACGCCATTTGCCAACGTCCAGCGTCCAGGGACGCTAGACGGCATACTCAGATATATTATTGGGGTGGGTCCCACGTAGATGTGGCCCACCAACCTATATACATGTAATATATATATATATATATATATATATTATATTACATATATATACTGCCTATTATAGTATATATATTATATAAAATATAACATATATATATAAATACATTGGGCCCATCCAAACAGTGGATGGTGTGGATCATCACCTGCAATAGGGTGGGCCACACCGTCTGATATAGAAGGACGGGGTAGATATAACACATTGGTGGGATCCACATCATCACAACAAGAGAGAGAGAGAGAGAGAGAAATATACGGTGAGATAGAGAGGAGGGACCCCGCCACTATGGGCCCTCCATTGATACATCACACACATCAAAATGGGTCCCACCAACAAGTGGGCCCTAAAATTTAAAATAATGACAAATCACCCACCTTATCTTCCTTCTTCTTGATCCCTTAGACTCCAATGCTCCTTAGCTTCACTTTTAACGGAGGTTGATGAAAGATGAATGGTTGAGATTGGAGATGAGAGGGTGGGCCACACTTGAAGTTGAGAGAGTGTGTTGGATGTGTGAAATTTCTCATGGGATTTGAAAAAATTGCTAGAGAATGAGAGGGAGAGATAGAAATAATGGATGGAGGGATGGGTGGAGTGATGGTTGTAAGAAAGGAGTGATGAGAGGTATGGTTTAGTTTGAAATTGGTGGAGAAGAGAGATGGTTGTGGTTGAAAATGAGAAAAAGAGGAATGGTGAGGTGGAAAGATGGTGAACTTTTGGAAAAAGAGGGAATGGGTGTAGTACTTGATGTATGGGATGCATTAATGGTTGATTGATGAGACTAATTGTGTAGAGATTCCCTCGAAATCCGCAACGCGCGGTGTTTCTTCGGAATAAACGCAGATCGGCATCTTCTTGCCTGGGTATCGGTTCGATGCGCAAGTCACGGCGTTGGAACCGCGGCGACGACACGGTCGCTATGATACAACTTTCGGATCAAGCCGACGTTGGTGCGGGAGACCTGGCTTAGGATCGTGCACAAATACCGAATACGGTACGAAGGTTGCCGAAATTTGACCGGAAGGACCGTGGAAGCTAACGGAACAGTACGGACTAGGACACGGGTCTTACAAACAGTGTCATTGGTAATCGATTCGCGTGGTCTGGCGAAACCGTGAGTCGACATTTCAATAGAGTTCTTGATGCTGTAATTGGCCTTTATTCAAAATACGTAAAGTTTCCAGGATTGCATACACCGAAAGAGATATCGGATAATCCAATGTGGAGCCCTTATTTTCAGGTAAGACACTACGAAAATAGGCAATGATAATACATGTAAATTGTTGGTTGTATAATATAAACCTAAAAGGCAGCTTAATGTTTCTTGTAGGACTGCATTGGGGCACTTGATGACACCCACATACCGGCCTATTTGTCGAAAGAAGCAAGTGCAACCTTTCGAAATCGAAAAGGTTTCATATCGCAGAATGTATTGGTAGCATGTACTTTCCATATGAAATTCATATATGTGCTAGCAGGTTGGGACGGTTGTGCCTCAGATGCTCGTGTTTTGCAAAATGCATTAACTCGACGCCCTGATTGTTTCCTTATGCCTCATGGTAAAGAATATCTGTTGCATGTGTTATATAAAGATGTTGCATGCAATTTGACTATTGCTTAATATGTAAATATTGCTTTTGTAGAAAAATATTATGTTGTCGATGTAGGATATGCCCATTCTCCAGGATTTATGGCACCTTATCGAGGTGTACGATATCATTTGAATGAATTTCGTACTGGGAGGAAGCCTGCTAATAAGAAAGAACTCTTCAATTATCGTCATGCGCAATTACGAAATGTAATTGAACGCTGTTTCGATCTTTTAAAAGGACGATTTCCTATACTGCGCATAGCACCACAATTCAAATTTAAAACGCAAGTCAAAATTGGTATAGCTTGCTGTGTTATGCACAACTTCATCCGTGTGAGTGGTGAAGATGGATTTTTGAAAACAGTGGACGATATTGGAGAGAGTGTGGAGGAAAGTTCGTTATCCCCGAATGACATATCTCTTGCAGAGGAAGAGCGCGCAACGTCTACTGTGACAGACTGCGCGAGGGATGAATGGATAAAAAAGAGAGATGATATTGCAAAGAGGATGTGGAATGACAGCCGTCCTCGAACGCGACAGCGTCATTGATTTCCTGATTTCTTTTTTAGTAACTGTTTTAAGCTGTTATTGTAACAGCGGTACTATTTTTTATAGGAAATTTGGTATTTGGTGTGCTGTTGGGGTGTTTCTTTCATAACAATTTCAAACTCTTAATATGTATTATATAATATGTGATGACTTATTTCAATATGGTTTCAGTACGTACACATATTATCCTATTGGATCTATGTAAACATGTAATTTATGTCTTTTAAGTAGTATCATGAGATTATTTTTCCATTAACTGTTACTGCAGCCTAGATGAAGATGAATTTCCTTAGAAGCTCGTACAAAGTGGGGAAAGACAGGAATGACACTCCCTCACCCTCTAAATGTATAGTTTCACCCAAGACGATTGTTGCATCAACTAGCCAAATGTTCGGTACTCCATCAAAGACAAGCTCGCCGACAATGCAGAATGTTCCATCAACCAGGTCTCCGAGTACACGCACTCGATTAACCAGAGATAGTATGAAAACAGCGCACGTTCAATGGAGCGATCCGATGGATAATGTGTTGGTTGACAGCTTAGTTGAGCAAGTCAATATGGGATATAAGAGTGATATTGGTTTCAAGCCTGAAGCCTATAAGGCTTGCATCACTGAAATATTCAACTGTTGTGGGGTGAAATTAGAGAACAAACATATTTTCAACCGCCTGCGAACTTTGAAAAAATTATATTGGTCAGTTAGCGATATGCTAAATGCCAGTAGTTTCGGGTGGGACGCGGACCTGAAAATGTTTGTGGCAACAGATAATGTTTGGGAAGGGTATATTTTGCTAAGTAACAATATCATTACAGTTAACCGTTTTTATGTATAATACTTCTTTTTGCTGCTGTTTTTACTATGTACATTTCTTAAATTATCTGCAGACATGCTTATATTCATACATGATTGTTTTGCAGTCTCATCCATACGCTGAGAGAGTGCGTGGCAAACACATCGACCGCTACAATGATTTGGCTTACATGTTTGGTAATGATTGCACTTAAGGCGTACTTGCCAGCACAACCTACTCCTCTCAGCTATCCGGCAAACGCGGCGGAAGAGACGAACTCGATTCTGATGAGTATTCTGATGACAATGGAACAGAAACTGTTCGCCTGTCTTCAGATGAGGATGATGAACATGTAAGTGGTGTGCCATTTCATGATAATGATGGATCACAACAGCGGTGTAAGAGGGTCCACAAAGGGCCTCTGGAGACCTCCCATGGGTCTAGAAATAGCGAAAGCACCACTACAGGCATATCCCGAGGAAGAAGGGGAAAACCTAGTGATTACATAGGTGATAGAATGGGAAAAATGGCAGAGGTCGTCAAGACCCTTACCATAACAATGGCACAGGGCAAAAGTATGACCCGCGTATAGAAGTTGCTGGACATACTAGAGGAGGTTGATGGTCTGAGCCACGAAGATCAGGTCTGCGCTGCAAGGTTGATGCAACAGGATATTGTCAGTGCCGGCTTCTTCATCAAGATGGGACATGAGAGGCGCAGGGAGTGGGTCCAGAAGCTCTTGGACCGCAATCCTCCTGCCTGATACTGATCTGCTTGGCTAGAATGAAAATTTTAAACAACTAAACCGTATTTCATTTTTTTTGGGTGACTGTTTGGTTTGTGTCATGATGTGGATTGCTGCTGGATATTTGGGTGCTGAATGGTGAATCCAACACTCTGCTCGTAGGTCATGCAGGAAACTTTGGTTTATGATAGTCGGACCATCATTCATATATCTACGTTGATTAGTAGTTTCTTCTATAATCTAACTCACAACAGGATTGCTATTTTGCTCATCAGTGTAGGTACACCATGGGCCATGGCCTCTGAATGAATCCTTATAACCTGGATTTGTGATGTGGCCACTGGTGTGGTTATATCATTCCTCTAAGATGCTTTGCTGTTTGCATCCAGTGTGCTATGCTTTTTTATAATATTGTCTTTCTGATGTTAATTTTTCTTCTTTCTTATGATATCGTGGATGATATAAATGTCATCTTTTGATTATTGAACTTATAGACATTTTATATTGGTAAGCAGGGTAGTTTTTTATCTTACCACTGCAACAAAATATTAGATTCTATATTGACATGGAATTCAAATGTTCAGTTACTGTATGAGTGTGATTTGTTGAGATGAGACTACAAATACAAAACTTGTAATACAAAACTTTCCTATACTGCTGCTATGAAACTTCACCCAGATACTAATTTTCTCAGACATCTTTTGGGATACTGATCTATTCACATAAACTACTTCAGTATCCTCAATGATGCTTTAACAATATCAGTTCACTCTTTATTTTTGACAGGAAATTATGAAGAAATATTATGTTGTCTTTATGGGAAGAGTTCCGGGTGTTTATGAGAAATGGGAGGATGCAAAAGCGCAGGTGCATCGATATTCAGGTTGTAGACATCAGTCATACAAATCGTTCGAGGAGGCCGCAACAGCTTGGTTGAACTTTGAGGTATGTCTTCTACTTTCCAGTTTTGGATAGGCGATGCATTGGCTGGTAGGATTGTCCTGTTATGTTCACTTATAGCTGAAATCACTCATTTTATCAGTCAACATGTCATTCGTATTTTCTCGAAAATTTATGATTACTGTAATCATTTGTATTTGGTCGGATGCGCAGATTATTTGTTCTTTTCTCATAATTTGTTCCCACTAAAATCACTCTTTAGATCACTCATTAGATTATTTTCACCTATCTCATATATTTTTGTTCAAATTTACTGTAAGCCACAAGGCATAATTGCCATAATTCGGGACATTCCATGAGACGCCAGCATGAATCGTCACCGACCCATGCTCCGGCCATAGACGAAGATCAGTTTGATGACCACAGTTTATCCGATGCTGCTGTTACGGATGTCAGAGGAGATGTCGATTCATTTAATCATGGTTTCCCTATATTTCAAGTACTGATAGGGGGGCTGATAGTATATGTGGTGGTCAAATGGTTTGTTTCAAACCTCTTCACGATTGAAGGAGTTTTTAAAACGTAATAGGCCTGCTACTGGAAGCATTTTCTGTTACTGAAGGAGATGTTTGTCATTGCGTGACAGATCTAAAACTGTTATTTTGTTTTGGACTTTTTTATTATTATTTTATAAGACTTCTGTTGCATGAAACACTGTTATAAATTTTGATTTATTTATGTTTTTATTTCCTAACAGAAATGCAGACCATACAGTGTGTGGACCCTACCACTGATCATTAACTCTTTAAATATACAGTTACTGCGGGTCTTAGTCCACATCACGGTATAATTCAGAGGTGGCTCACACCTCTGAATGGATATCCACCATTGAAAACATCCTGTGAAGCTTATCAGAGGTGGACTACAGTACAGAACTCACGAATGATGGATATCACACACATTTTACTTCTATTTGGGTTAGAAATGGCACGTGTGCTATGCCACGTGATATTGTTCAAGGTTGCAATCTCCGCATGCAAAAATGGTGGGTCCCATATACATCATGGACCTCATATAGACAAACACGCATATATGTATTGTACTCGCAATTACACATCTTTGGCCCGATGAGGACTCTGTTCCCAAACGGTGACAATGAATTCTGCAATTAATATGTATCTGAATTCAGGTAAAAAACAAACAATGTGATAGTATACAACGTTGAGGACATACACTGTGCTATAGTGACTTGTATTTCGTGTCCGTACACATTTACAGCGCAAAACAATACTATACGTGAATCCAAACACGCCCTTATGGTACCAGGAGGTTGCTTCAACGTCTAGACCGAGTAGATGCATGAGCGCCAAGTACCGAATACCAGGAGGCCGCACTTCCCACTGTGTCATGGTTAGTTGGAAGGAAGTGTGGCCTTACCCACCCGAGAGAAGGGGGCAAAGCTAGGCTGATTTTGACCAGCTTGAGGAATGGGTCCGCTATCGACGAGCTGAGCCCGATATTGACAGGCGGATAGTAAGGTCTCTTCTACTCACCTTGTTGCGCACGATGGGGCGGCAATCTGGTTTGTAGTGTACCAGACCCCGGTGATATTCCAGAGATGAATTGTATTGATATATGGATTCCAATGATGATTGACATGATTGAGTTGTATTATATCTTGCATATAACATTCGACCAGGTAGGCATTGCATCGCATAGCCTTGGTACGGCCGATAGTATTCACGAGCATGCCAACATGTTTTCGCATTACTTTGATATTGCATACTTAACACTTACCTTGCATACACACTTACAGCACCCTCTAATCTTTCTATAAGCTTATACACGACCGTTGTGTGCAGGTGACGTTGGATTGCCGTAGCGCTGAGGCAGGAGCGTGTGGTAGATCATCTTGGAGCTTTTTTTTATCTTTGTATTTTCCTTTCCACATTGTACTCAAAGTTTTTAATATAGTGGATATGTGGTGATGTTGTTTTGTGACTTGGTTATGCTCCTTTACAAAAAAAATTATATTAAAAATCCTCCTTGTAGGATCCCATGATCAGAATCTGGCATATGGGTGCCGGGAGCCGAGAATGGGGTACTACAGAGGCTATCAGCGCCGGATTAGGCGATCGAAAATTCTATGAGCCCGGTTTCCAAGTTTAGGGCGTGACAATGAGTTCTTGTGTGAGAATCTCGTCGGCGTAAGATATCAGGGCGAAATTAGAAGAGTTCGTACACCATCTAGAAATCGTGATTGTTCGTCCAAAATATGGACCCCATGGTGCCCAATGGACTCATTCATACCACCAATATGCCTCAGATCACGGGATAAATCCCTCGTCCAAAATCTGCTATGGACGATGGGTCATCTTCTTCAATAAACTGGGAAAACTGCACATCAACCTTAGGCCCTTAAAACCTGATCAAAACCGATCCTTATGTGGGCCAGCATCTCAGGAAGTCATAAATGGAAGAGGATTAAGGCCATGTAAGTTAATCAAGGTGAAATCAATGGTTGTAGTTAAAAAGAGTTGTCGATTAGTGTGGATTAGAAACCTATAACTAATCTCCAGATTAGTTGTGTTCAACGATTCTAGAAGTAGGTTTAGAGGTATTATAAACAACCCTCTTTCCTTTTAGGGCAGCCATTCTAAAAATAGAAAACCTAAGGGAGAAAGAGAGGCACTGCTTTGCCGCATTGGGTGGACTCAGGTTGAGACAGTTAAGTCTAGGTCAAGCTCGGACTGAGTCCAACCTCTATATGACTGGGTTAGAGGAAGATTTAGGATAGAAAAGAAGAGGAGGAAGAGGAAGAGAGAGAGTTGTGGGTTGGGTTGCTAGGAAAACCGAGTCAAGCTCTAACCGGTTTTGCCTCAGCTGAACGGGCACGCTAGCTGTGAAGTCTGGGGCCGACTCGTTGTGATGGACGAGCTAAATCACGTCAAGCAGTGCTGCTGGGCTTTCAACAAAAAGAAAGAAAAAGGGAATCGAGAGAGGATTCGGGAGGCAGGGACACGGTCCGAGTCTGGATCCAGTTGTTGTGGCGAGTTTGTCTTGCTAGACCGAGTTTGTTCTGGTTCGGGTTATGCCTTGGCATGAGTCATGTGCTTAGACTCAAGTTTGGGCCAAGTCCAAACAATGACCGGCCGTGAGAAAGAGAAGGAGAAAAAGGAAGCAGAAAAAGGAAGGAAAAAAAAGAGAGAAAAGGGAAAGAAAGGAGGAGGAAGGAGAGTTATGGGCTGCCGAGTTGACTCAGTGAGTTTCCTGAGTCTAGGCTCTGGGTTAACCTAGTAAATTGCCGGATGTGTGTTGTAGGAAGAAGGAAGAGGTGGAGGAAGGAAGAGAAAGGGAAGTGGGGTTTGGATTACCATCAAGTAAAGTCGATTTGACTCGCTAAGTCCGAGTCGAGTCAAGTTGCTAGGACTAGTGAAAGGGTTGAATGTTTGAGAAATGATAGGGAGAAAAAGAAGAAATGTGAATAAGAAGAAATGAAGGAGTTGATTCATTAGAGCTGTACAACCTTGTACCGAATCTAGAATGATTTGTGTTGATCTAACGTTTCTGAGTCAACTCGATCAAGGTATGTAGCGTTGGATAGTTTAAAATTATTCCTCTGTTCTATGTTGTAATTGATGCGTTAGTAGCAGAATTAGGTGTTCATTCACCTTTGAAACAATGTAGCCTAACTATCCATGTATGGTATTTTAGGTTAGGTCAAGTGCCTTGAATCCCTTTGTGATCCCTTACTTAGCAAGAAGAGAATCCACACTTCAAGGTGAGGACTACCTTCAAGCTTTTTCTACATCACGATAGTTAGTTTGTTTATTCATCTTCGTTCACTTGTCTTATTAATTGCTTAATATGGTTCATTGCTCTTATTAATTTTGATTCCTTATAATTAATTAATGAATTAGATTTAAATTAATATATCTGAACATGCTATGGATCTTAAATATCTCTATTTTGTTTTTAAATGAATAATTTATATGTGCAAGTGTCATTGATATTATTTGTAGCTTATTTGACCACTTGTGATTACTATATAGTGTATTTAGAGGTCCTTGAACTAGTTACCATTCTATCTAATAAATTAAATCAAAGTTTATTGTGGACTTGCCATCTAAGAAATTGTTTTGCCTTTGTGGCTTTTGGAGAAAATCTCTTCTATCACATCCATTGAATAGATTATTTTCCTTATATGGCTTTGATTGACTATTTGCCCTTTTGCGGCTTTTATGGATTAGTTTTGCATAACCCCACGATAATAAGTTAATTAGTACTGCCTACTAGTTAAGTAGGTTACCTTTAAACACCTTAACTGTTAGTCTCATGAGTCAGGGATGGTGGAATGAGACATTATGCCTAAGCTGTCGGCTTATGCTAGGTGACAAACCCCCCATAATAACTTTTGAACTTTCTAAAAATGGTTGTTTGGAATTTGAATAATAATGATTGGGCTAATCATGCATTTTCATAGCATACGGACTCTATCGGGTGGCCGATGTAAAACATGGAGTTTCTTAGGTCATTATGGGCGGTAACATAGAGTATTTTACCAGGAGATCCTAAATTAATATTATGTGCATTCTTACCACTATGGGTTATCCTTATCGTATAGACTTTTCCAGGGCGTACCTTTGAGTACTTTTCCGGGAGACTAATTTACTTTGGGTGTCCTCATTGTATAGTCTTTTCCAAGTGACTAATTCTCCTTAGGGCGTACCTTTGGGTACTTTTTCAGGTGGCTAGTTCTCTTTAGGTGACCTTTTCGTAAGTTGGATATGCATCCCCAGGTCTGTGAGCATGTGCATGCATCCATGCATTTAAATAAGATTATCTATGTGAATTTTATTTAATAAATGCGTATCTCATGAACTTTATCTGATTCCTATGATAATTATTGTGAAATATTTGTTATACACTGGTCCTGATAACTATGCTTAATTATCTTGATGATATGATAAATCTTGGGGGTTATACCTCACTGGGATAACCATTGACGTTATCAAACTGTATTCAGTATGTAAGATACGTGGATGATGTACGGGTTGACTCTGGTGTGTTATATGGTGGGATCGATAACTATGTAACTCTAGTTTCTGGCCTACTTTTATTATTTATTTATTTAATTTTTAGTTTCGAGACATTGGTTTGTATAAATTTACGGGCAACCACTCGAATATTTGATTTTGTATACCTCTTATACTTGATTTGCTCATATTTCGCTAAAATTATTAACTCTAATAAAAAAAAAATGTACATGATATTTGAGTCGCCGTTATAAATTAATGCTCAGGTTTTTAGAAAACGAGCAGTGTACTTGGGTTTCAGGAACTGGGGTGCTACAACTTTAATTTTGAACCCAACCCCTGAAATGAGATATAAAAACGGATGGACGGAGTGGATAAACTACCTAAATTCGCAGTTGGCCCAATAGAATTTACTCAATACAATTATAGTACTAAGTAACCTAGTACGCTGTGCGCAATCCAATTTAGGGTGCAATGAGGAGAGTGCTTGTCTCTGTTGTACGAAGGGGCCTCAATCCTTGAAGGAAAAAGGGAAAAAGAGAGAATTTGTCACACAACTCAAGTGCGCCACACCATTGGAAAAATGGAGGGAGATGCCAATTGCCGACTGTAGTTTATCAGCAAGCAATGTGGTGTATATATTCGATCCAACCCGTTCATCATGTGTGTATGACAAGGATGAATGAGAAACTCTAAAAACCAGCTTATCCCAAACTTGCATATCCAAGTTGCATGAACTTAAAAGGTGTTAAGCATGATTTTAAATTATCACCTATGTTGTGTCCTACCTGAGTTTTCGTTGAGTTTATTTTTTGCTATGTACAGGAGCACTCTTAAAGGATAGATCAGATGTCAAATATATAATACAATAAGTCCACTAGAACTTAACGTTGTAATACTCACAACACGCACAAAAGGTGTTATAAAAGATTATTGTCAAAGGTTTCCCACTCCTTGTGGTATGGTCCACCTGAGTTATCGGATATGTTGGATTTTTGGGCCCATTGCCAGAATTTAGAGTTGCCACCTGATGGACGGTGATCTCATTCCATTGCTCCCTCACTCACCATTTTCAAGTTATGATGTCTCATCCAAACACATGACATGTATGTATATTGTTCAAAATCACTGGACTCAAATTCACACTGATAAGATGATCTAAACCTTCAGAATGAACTAGGAACTCAGTTGGATAAGAGCCGGTTTGATGCCGTGGGTCACCTCTTGATTTAACCCCGATTCAAGCCAGTCACAACTCCGCTCAAAGTCAACTAGCCAGGTTGAGTCGCCATGTCTTTTAACATCCATTTGATAAACAGCAATTGGATGAATATCTTGGTAGAGGTGATTTTTGAAATATGGTGTATGAATAATAGACTGATGATATCTTGGACTATCGGTATGACATGCGTGCATGACTTATTTGCGGTGGATAATATTGCAACTTTAAAAAATAAAGGGACCCATTGTTAAACAAATCGGTCCATTCATCAAGCCAACCATGTGAGTATGAGAAAATGGATGCTAGAAAAAAAGATGACGGGTTTGCATTCAATGTAAACCTTAGCTAATTTTATGAAAGGAGAAGATTAAATTTTAGACAAGGGTACGTTAACACTAGTAACAACATAATGATTAGTTCGTGATGTGCACATGCTTGTCAGATATAAAACTATAATAGAAAGATACAAGTGACACTTTTTTTTATACTACTCGCCCATGCATTATCGGATGGTTGGTAGATGAACAAATCCATAGTTGATCTCACCCATAGCTAAAAATTAGATTGATAACCAGTTGATTCAAACCCATTCATTTATCTGCCACAAATTAGGCTGTTAGGATGGTTCAATCAATACAGCGTACGTCCATCCAAGTTCCATCCATAATGGATCATATATAAGATCAGTGGGGTTTACAAAATACATCTATGCCACGTGCACGGTGGTTGAGTCACCATTGGTGTTGAATTGCCATCCAATCAAAGGGAATGGATTTCGTGGGACGTGTATTCCCTGTAAAAGCCTTTCACAGGAACTCCAAGTGATAGGAATCTTGGTGCCCCCACCGTGATGTTTGTGGAAAATTCACTCCTTAGCTCAGTATGAAAATATAGGTACATGTAAATGCTTATCTTCCGAGCCTTCTTGAGTCCACTGTTATGTTTATATACCTTTTATATTGTTCACAAAGTTATTTCCATCGGGATGAATTGAAAACACAAAAAATAGGTGGATCTTAAACATACATAGGCCCGTGAATTTTTCAATGATAGACATTCAATTCTTTATCATGCAATCTACTTAAATATTCAATTTGCATAATCTTTTAACACTTGCTCTAACATGATCTAAAAATATGAATGAATATGATAATGTCCTACGTAAAGACATCAAATGGGCTTTCTTAACTTCTTAATTCAAAAATATAAATGAACAGGATGAATTTCTGATAAACATCACATGGGATTTCTCAACTTCTCACCTTCTCAATTTTTGGCTCATGTCTCAAAAAAATGCCGTGGTAAAATGGATGGATGGAATAGATACATCATATGCATCACTGTGCAATCAAAAATTAACATTAGTTCTTTTGAACTGATTTTAAGGCAAAAATTTTAATGAATTTTCAAACACGGTATAATGGTAATAATTACTCATTTCGAGGGTATAATTTACAAAAGGTTTGTTAAAAAAATACAAAAAAAGGAATTCGTAGGCTGTCTGGGTCAGATTCCACGTGCCTGACATGGATAGGTTTGACTGTGCTTGCCGTGTGACCTCGGTACAAATGCAAAATCAACGTAAAAACTGACCAGTTCAAAGGTGGCACGTGGTCGAATCAAATGTAGCTGGACCTTACTACGTTAATACGCTCCCCAACGTAGTTATTTCTGATTGTTACACGCCGTCTATACCTCTCACGTGCATCACCACACATGCCAACTGACCAGTTCAAAGGTGTTAGGTTAGGTTACGTTGTCAATCCAAAGAGGCCTGAACAAAGATGCAAGGTCAGCCTTCAATTCTACCACGCGTCCCTATCCTATTACAAAAATGCTAAGGCCATTTTCGGTTCTCTAGAAGCAGCTATGGTTCACCATAGCACGAACCAGCCTTGTTTCATGCCATTGCACTGTCCATATATATGCAGCGTTGGCGAAATCCAGATCCTCCATCAGGTGGATCTACTAATCCATGACAACCAATACAAAGCTATATTGATCAGGCAACCCTAACTATCTTATCTGTGGCCCTCAAATATACGGTAACAATAAAAAGCCTTGATGGCAACTAACGTTTTTGTCCATTTTGTTAAGGCAAGCCATATCCGTTAGGACTTATTATATGGACGGTCCTGATTTATCAACAGTTCTTCCATGTGTACGGCAGTGAGCAGCGATGAACCAGCCTGTTACACATCTCGGTCAATCTCTTTTTCTACTGTTGCGTCACGATTAACGAACGCACCAATTCGGAGTATTTTGTCGGCAGCTTACACGCATTGAGATTCCATTTGCATTTATACGTTTCTAAGATTCTGTTAGATTTTATAAAAAAAAGGCCAAAAAATTGTAAACGTTAACACATAGCTATCTGTCCATCTATACCTATTATCTCCACTGTACGAATGGAAGGAATGATCAGAGCCGTTCATGTGGTTGAAAACCATCTATATTATTATGAAATATATTTTACTTTTCAGATTTCACTATTACCTTTGTCTGATATGTTCAAATTTCACCAAATGCAATGGGACACCATATGTGGTCCTCGCCAACGGATTAGATCACCTGATCATGGTGATATTTTTCTGTAGACCACTTGTGGGGTTGCTAAATTGATAGTCACGATGGTTGTGGAGGATTGCCACGTGTATGATGTAGACGATAGAGAGTGACGCTCGGTTCATTTTGCGAGCCTTTCTAGCCCTACCAGTGTGAAGGGAAATGCTGCGGTGGAAACGGACTCAGTTTCGGTAATGAAGCCTCCTCGGTGGTGGAAAAGCCATGTTTTTCTCACCATGATATATGTATTTTATCCACGCTGTCCATCCACAATTCAAGCTCATTTCACGGCAAGATGCCAAAAATGATGCGGATCCAATTGTAGGGTGGATCACACATGAAATAGTGGTGATTTAACGGCCACCATTAAAAATTTCCTAGAGCTAGCTGTAATGTTTATTTTCCATCCAAACTATTGATTAGGTCACAAATACCTGGATGAAGGGAAAACAAAAATACCAGCTTGATCCAAAATTTTTATGTCTCTTAAAAAGTTTTCAATGGTGCCTGTTAAGTCACCACTGTATCTACTTGAGGATTTGATGTAACTCATTGTTGAAGTCATTCTATAAAATGTTCTGTAAAAATTGATGGAAGGCATGGATGAAATAAATAGATCATTTATGGGCTCACATAGCACCGACCAGCACCGAGCTCTCAGTACTATAGGGTAACTGGATTGGCTGGTGTACCGCACAAGCTGCTGTATGTACGTGTCGTGGGAAGACAAGAACCGACACTCCTCGAGCTCTGAGTTGTACAAACAGTTCAAATGAGATCAAAGTTACATGGGAGGTCAAGAGTGATGTATTTATTATATCTACACAGTTAATCTATACTATTTTAGGGTATTATCCAAAAAATGAATAATATACAAAGATCATTTGGACCCCCACCATAAATAGCAACTGGAGATACTGATTTTCACCGTTGAAAATTTTGTAGGGCTCATTATAATGTTTATTTTACATCAAATATGTTCATAAGGTTCAATATACCTAAATGAAGAGGAAAAAAAAAATCATATTGATCTAAAACGTCTTGACTCCAAAAAGGGTTTCAATAGTAGACGTTCAATCTCTCACTATTTTCTTCAATACGGTCCACTTGATAGTTATATGTCTTATTTTTCATCTCAAGACTTAAGAAGAACTCATCAATTGGATGAACGGTTTGGATATGACACATACCTTATTATGGAACCCACAGAATTTGCTGATATTAATACATTAGCTATACCGATGACATCAGCCTCCGAAGAATTACATGAGGATTGGCCAGTGTACCACACATCAGTTATATAGCTGGCGTAAGTGTAGAAGAAGAGCACCGACGCTCCTGGAGCTATGGGTCGTACGAATACTTCAAAGGATATGAAAGTTACATGCCCCTGAATTTATTATATCCACATTGTTCGTTGAATTTTCAAAGGTACAGTACTATAGATCTTGCATCAATCGCTATCATTACTAAGAAATTCGTGCAATCTATTCTAATGCCATTAAATCTCATCCAATTTGTCCGGCCAAACAGGCCCTCGGAGTATTAACCAAAAAATGAATCGTTGCCAATACTTAAATGGAGCAGGGCTCACTATAATGTTTATTTTCCATCTAATATGTTCAAAAGGTCAAAAATAAAAAAACAAATTTCATAGTGATATGTAACCCTCGGAAGGGTTTCAATGGTAGAGATTAATCCCCCACTGCTTTTTGAAGTGTGGTCCACTGTATCTTTCTACCTATCTTATTTTTCTGTTCAGGCCTTAGAAGAGCCCGCCAAATGGATGAACAGTTTGGATATAACACATACATCACACGTACCTCGTGATGGGACCCATAACTTGCTGACGTCAATACGCAAGTTACACAGCTGGTGTGTGCTACAGCTGCCAATCCGCTTCCATCTCTCCAGGTTACATCACGTGGAAGAGTGATTTACGAGCCGGGAGAATCAGCTTCTGCTACAGCCATCTTGCAATAAGAGTACGTGGCATGGTCTTTTATCAATCGAGATTATCCACCTAACGGGTTAGACTATGGATGCGAAATGGTTCTAGAAACACGTGGATCTAATGATCCTAGCCATCTGAAAAGTGGGATACAAAGGGACGGCAGAGAAGAAAAGAAGTTAATGGCCAGCATTAAGTTCCATAAAGTTAACAAAAACATATGCCTTAATCGACTGTTAAGTGAAAATTTTGAAATATAGGAAGTCATTAATGATCCCCACTAGATGGATGGTCCAGATTGTACTGTATAGAGATGGATGTATTGTATTCGGGTTCTTTCTGGTTCAGTCACCTGTCTCATGTCCTAACAAGTCCAAATCTCGTTTGTCTAATGACTAGCGTCTGGATTTAAAGCGAACTTTACTTGTACGAAACGAAAAAGAAAGCGAAGCTTTCTCGTTCGCGCGTGGTCGAACCGTGGTTTATCGCCGTACATCTTGGGTCAGGACAATCCACATGTGCGGCCCATCATGATGGACGGATGGCCCCTCGACGAAACTACACCGATGGGGCTGTCATAGCCTTATAGGATTAGATTGATGGAAGCGGATTGCGCATAGCCTATTGAGTAAACTAGGTGGGGCTCACCATGATGCATGTCTCCTGCCTACCGCGTCCATCCTTTTCAAACGTAATTAAAACTCAAGTGGACCACAACATGAGAAAGAGTCTAAATTAAATGTTTACCGTTGAAATTTTTTTGAAGGCCGCGATGCTTTTGAATTAAGCTGATATTTATTTTTCCTTTCATCCATGTATGTATGACCTTACGATAATCACCGCCATGGGCCTTGAGAAGGTTTCGATGGTAGAGATTATTATCTCCACTTTTCCTATAGTGTGGTTCACTTTAGCTTTTGATATGCTTTGTTTTAAGCTTATGCTATTGAAATGATATGGGAAAGCGGATGAACGGTGTGTATAAGATACGTACTTCCACGGTAGGCCCTACACTAGGCAATCAGCTTCCTGGATTGATGGATGTTCTCTCTCCTCTCTCGCTGATGGATCTTTCCCTTTTACTGGGTATAAAGTGGTTAGGATCAGAGAGCCCATGCAACAAAAATCTCTGTGGGACATCCATTCCGTTCATCAGTCGTGCTAAGTGGATGTTAGTTCATGAGGCCAAAATGATGGATATCAAAGGCTCAAGTGGGCCGCACCAGAGGAAAGATTAGGGATGAGGACACTCAACATTGAAACCTTCCTATGGCCTAGCGTGACTTTTATACTCCATCTAACCCGTTCAGAAGGTGAGTCCCACCAGGATGAAGGGAAAACTCAAATATTACCTGTTAAAAACTTCGGTGGGCCCCATTAAGTTTCTCTTGTGCCCATCCCCATCCCCACTTAGGTGTGGTCCACCAGAGTTTGGATCTGTCTGATTGCCAGGCGGCTCCACTCGTCAGGTGGTCCACACATGTGCGTTGAATAATAGGCCCGATGTGATTTCCTTCTATTCCTCATACAAGTGGAGCCCAACTGCTGAGTAGGTTCGCCTAACTAGTGGGCCAAGTCATGTTCCCAGCCGTCCCTCCCACACCTAATCACTGCCCCACCCACATCGCCCACACGTGCGGTGTTGGCCGATTCACGCCTCAATCTCTTATATTTAGCGTCCACTCAAATGCCATGTATCAACCATCCACTATCATTTATCTACGTGTATCTTTATTCCATGCAACATCCACGGTGGGATGCACCAGATGGACGATCCAGATACACAAACAACGATCCACTTGTATAATAAACTGGCAACAAACACAGCCTCGTCAATTGCGCGACGAACCAGAGTCGATCCCGCCTAGAGATTTGGTACATCGCCTTCTCTCCCTTCCAACGGAAGCCCCGAATATTTTAAGTCGCTCTCCCTCGCTCGCAAAATGGCGTCAAAAACTCCAACTCTATCCAAGACCTTCTGGTCATCTCCGACACACGGTACATACAAATCCCCACCGTCCGTCATACATCATGCATTCTTTCCACCAACACCACCACCATCATGATGTTTTTGCATTTCTCTTCTCATTCTCTACAAAAGGAACTCGAATTTCAGAGATTTTGTAAAGAGCTTGACTTCTCTAGATTCTAGGGTTAGGGTTTTATTTCCCGAGAGGACGAGGAGAAGAGGAACGACTTCAATGGGTTCGGAAGGTGTCGTCCGAGATCTGCCAAAGATCCCCGATGCTGATCTTGATCAGGCTCCTGGGAGGCGCCGCGTCCGAGATTCCTACAAGGAAATGCAGTTCAGCATCGATCATTGCTTACTGAAGGTATTCTCTAAGTTCGAACCATCTTCTGATTTTGTATTCTTGTTTCGTCGGATAGGGAATTTGAGATGTTTGCTTTGTGCTCTTGATGTTGAGTTTAGTGTTCTGAATTTCGGTTCTTGTTACGATTTGAATGATGGATTGGTCAATCTATGCGAGAATTCTTGCTTTGGATTGCTAATTCACTGTTCTAAGTTTTAGTTGTTGTGATGTGTAGTTGCTCATTGATACTCGTGGGAAAACATGTATGGGATCTAGACCGCTCATCAGGCAGGTCCCACCATGGATGAGCACTGGGCTGAAAATCAGGTGGGATGGACGATCCAAATTATATTTGAGGGAAAAGTGGATACGAGTAATGGACTAAATATCCACTTTCCGTGCTTGAATAAGTGGCTGGGGTAATCTGAAATGCCTGATTTTTTGGGCAAGGTGCTGTGACCCGCCTAATGAGAGGCCTAGTTCTTGTACATGTATGCCATGATGTTTGCACTTGTGCTGTGAGTAGGCACTCCATTGTTTGCATTGATTATGCGATTTTTAATTTGAGATGGCTCTTATTCCTCTTGCAATGTTGAAATTCATAGAAATGGCATTTTAGTTTTACTGAGAGGGTCAGACTTTAGCTATTTCTTTGTAAAAATTGTGTGCATGTGTGTGCATGGTTGGGGGCAGCTGATTGCTAGCTATAGTTTTGGTATTAGAGAAGAAGAGGAAGAAAAAGTTATGATGCTGCTTGATGTGGTCGCAATGGATTGCCATGGACAACTTAAATACAATGATCTCAAAATAGCATATATTCTTGAATACAATTGAGCTGATTCAAAAGCCAAAATGAATTTTGATGAGTTTGGTTTCTGAAAAATAAAGACGTAATAAAACCCACACACAAATGAGGCTGATTTTAGGACGTTTGGAAATTGTCCAGAAAATCGTTATTTTCAGGCAGCTGGTACTTTCAAGAATTTTAATATATATAAGAATATATTGAAATTTTGTAGGATAAAAATAGACTAGATGATGGATTACTAGAAAAATTATAAAAATTATTCATTAATTATAAGTACCAAAAATGTTGCAAGCAACAAACTTGTCAGAACTAGAAATTTTTGCAACTACAAAGGAGTGCTGATAAACTGCGAATCATTGGCTCATAACTAAAAGAGGAATCACTCAACTCTTTCTTTTGTTGAAATTTGAAGCATATATATATATATATATATATATATATATATATATATATATATATATATATATATATATATATATATATATATATATATATATATATATATTAGAATTCAAAATGGGATGCTCTTCTCGTCGCAAAATAGGTCCTTATAAAGACCACTTACCCCTCATAATAACATTTAATAATTTCCCACAAATTAGTTGCAACAAGTATGAGTCCCAATGCATTACTAAAAAAGAGAGGCTGATTGTAGGACGTTTGCGAATTGTCTAGAAATTTTCAGGCAGCTGGTACTTTCAAGAATTTTAATATATATAAGAATGGAATTAAATTTTGTAAGATGAAAATAGACTAGATGATGGATTACTAGAAAAATTATAAAAATCATTCATTAATTATAAGTTCCAAAAATGTTGCAAGCAATAAACTTGTTAGAACTAGAAATTTTTACAACCACAAAGGAGTGCTGATAAATCGCGAACTGATAGAGAGTGACAAATCAATCTCTTTATCTCATAACTCAGGCCCCACATCGCATGGGTTAGGACCTTGGCTGAACCCTCTTGTGGGGCCCACGTCACATGGGTTCTGCTTCACATGGGCCACCCACCCTGAGTGTCTACCCACAACCCACAGACTACCCCACTTGAGCCCTGTGTGAAAATGCCACTGCATTAATCACCTCCGGTGAGGAGTCTCGAACATGAGACCTCCTGCTCTGATACCACTTTGATGCATGACAATTAACCACTTGCTCTAAAAGCTCGTACTGATAGAGAGTGGCGAATCAATCCCTTATCTCATAGCCTAGGCCCCCCATCGCATGAGCTAGGACCTCGGTAGAACCCCCTTGTGGGCCCCACTTCACATGGGTTCCGCTTTACATGGGCCACTCACCCCAAGTGTCTCCTTGCATTCCAAAAGTTACCCCACTCGAGCCTGGTGTGAAAATGCCCCTGCATTACACATCTTCACTTAATCTATCTAGCTCTAATTCTACGAGTAACATCCATCTCCCTCTCTTTGCTCTCATGAATTATAGACCCAATATATAAAAAATAGTCATTTTCGGATACTTCTTGGTCATCAATCGTAACAAATTCCTTGTTTCCACATCCATTGTTCCTAAAGCCACATCACTTATCCAATAATATTAAAACTCTAGATTCTAAAGCATCCCTCCATAGGATCTTGGCTATCAACAATCTCTGCAAAAGAAATATGGTGCTTCCTAATGTTTGTTTGCTCTATTTGGGAGCAGAGGAGTCGGTGGACCACCTATTCATCAACCACTCTTTTTTAAGGCTTGTTTGGACTAGTATTTGTGGATACTTCTTGGTCATCAATCATAACAAATTCCTCGTTTCCACATCCATTGTTCCTAAAGCCGCATCTCTTATCCAATAATATTAAAACTCTAGATTCTAAAGCATCCCTCCATAAGATCTTGACTATCAACAATCTCTGCAAAAGAAATATGGTGCTTCCTAATGTTTGTTTGCTCTATCTGGGAGTAGAGGAGTCGGTGGACCACCTATTCATCAACTGCTCTTTTTTAAGGCTTGTTTGGACTAGTATTTGTGGATTCGTGAATGTCTCCTAGGTGATGCCTGGCTCGATTGATGTCTTGCTTAGGGCTTGGCATGAGGGAGGGGGCTCTTTTGGGGTTTGCATATGGAGGATTGCTTTATTGGCTGTTGTGTGGTCTGTCTGGTTTGGGAGGAATAATCAGGCTTTTTGGAATCTGAGTAGTTCTGCTTTGGTTGTTTTTAGTTGGGGTTATTTAGTTTCTTTCTGATTGGGTGTCTTTAGGTTTGCTAAGCAGGGCTTGTGGGTGGGGTTGTATTTTTTTTTTTTGTTTGTTTTCCTTCTTCTCTTTGGCTTTGTGCCTTAATAAAGGGTTCATCCTTCAAAAAAGAGAAAAAAAAAACAAAAAAAGAAAAAAAGAAAAGCGTCCCTCCATAGTTCTAGCTTTGTGTTTACCCCTTTCCTCATATTGTCAATCAAACTTGTCTTTTGCTAACAACATTCACCACAAGATATCTTCCTACTATGTCTCGCTAACTCATCCATACCCAATGCAAAAAAAAATACTTGCTTAATGTTGACCCCTAGTGTAAGCCTACTGTAATTTGAAACTCACTTCTCCCTCCTATAGTAGTCCCTTGCATTTGTTATCACTCCCTCATACATGCACTTAATTATGTCAATATATCCTCATGAGACTCTTTTTGTCCCAACACCTACCAAATTAACTCTCTACGGACCCTATACTATGCTTTCTCTATGTCAATAAAGACCATGTGGAGATCCTTTCTCTTCCAACCCTTTATTTGTCCATCAATTGTCTAAAGTAGGAAAAACGCCTCAATTCATGACGTTCCTAGCATAAATCCAAATTGATGTTCTGATACATTTGTTTCATGCATTAATCTTTGCTTGATCACTCTCTCTCGAAGTTTCATAGCATGATTTATAAGTTTAATCCCATGATAGTAAGTGCAACTCTCTGTATCTTCTTTATTCTTGAACAAAGGTACCATGGTAATCATCATCCATTCATTTGGCATTTTCTTCTACAATCTTCAAAATAAACCAGTATCTTACGCACACTTCCAAACCTCTATTAGTCGTAGGGCCTTTCTTGTCTTCATCTTTCTCAATGATTATTTCACTTTAGTTATCCTAATATTATGAACATATCCATGACCTTCAGCCTTATTTGGGTTTCTGATTCCTTTTGTCCTGAGCTCTTAGGGTAGTTGTCATTTAACAAAATTTGGAAATGGCTTCTCCGCCTTTTATTGATCCCATTGTACTTAAATCAGTATCCTTTGGTAATCTCTCTTCTTGGTGTTGTCAGAGTGGAATTTTTTTATGTTAGTGTGAATTGACTTTGAACCATTGAAGAGAATGAGAATGAGAAAGTGATTGACCCTTTCTCTTAACAAACTTATTTATAAGATTAAACAACTAAAATAGATAAGAGTAAGTTAGCTAATATTATAAGATACAAAATAGGGATATATAAGACCCTTTACGGTGAACAGCAAGAGCACTGAAATGCATACAACACTTTGAGATATACTGCTCTGTTGGAGTATGTGGCACACGCATACTCAACGAAAGCCAGCCCCAAATTGCTGGGAGAAAGGCTACTATGATGATGATGATGATTATGATATATTTTTTGCTGACTCCATCATTAGGCTTTGTGATTTTGGTTTTGCATGAACAATGCCAACAAACACTTTTCCCCTTCGCTTCATAAAAGATTAACCCTTTTTCATTATCTACCTATTCTTTTTTTTTTTTGTTCCCTTTACCATATTGAGGGTGGCACGGGGCAATGTTTGAAAGTCATATAGGGTCATAAAACTGTAGCAGGATGAGATTGTAAGTTGTAAATCATAAATCATTAGATCGTAAGTTTTTTAGGATTTCTTAGACAATAAAGAAAATCTAAAATAAAATTATAGAAATATAAAAAGTTGGATATGATCAAATCTTCTATATATCACATTAAGATCTGTGCAAAACATCAAAATAACAGTGCAATGCATTGGTTAAACAAACTAAACAAGTCAACTTCCAGATTCTTAGTTCTAAAGCTAAAAGCGCCAAACAAATGAAAGGGAACACTCAAATCTCAATCTATGTTGAATTGTCAATTGATCTCCATTGTGTCAACATCTTCATCTCCATTTTAAATTTGTAAGCATCATTGTTGGACTTGTCCAATATATTTTTAAAAGATATAAAACTCAAAATGCCTCCCACAACTGGTTAATATAAGGGTGATATGTTATTTGGGTTCAAAAGGCTCCAAATAACTTTCAAAAGAAGAAAAAAAAGGAAAGCAAATACCAATTTTTATAGTTCACAGTTCAGCGCACATCCATGATCCCTGTTTTCAGTTGAATTGTTAGATCTTAGTTAAACTGGAAGACTGAAAGCACGAATCATAATTTTAGAGAATGGGATTCAAACATAAGCTTCTAGTCATTTCCCATAAGATTTAAGATTCAAATTGTAAATCATATGATTTTGGTAGCCATAATATGAGGTTTCGTGCTAGCAAATAAGGGCCATACCCAAGTAAAAAAGCAAGGTTGTCTGGTTGATAGTCGATTTTAGAACTCTTGCCAATCTACTATTTAGAAGTCAATCCCAAATTGCTGGGAGAAGGCTAAGATGATGAAGACGTCTATGATAATTGTTACTTGTGATTTGCTGCTTTTGGAAAATAGGTGTTTTAGTGTAACATCTTTCCTCTTTTAAAATGTGATCTTCTTCTTTTCTTTGTGCTACTATTATTTGACATCTGAAAGAAGATCCATCCTGATACCTTCTAGGATTTAGTGAGTGACTTAAAATAAAAATAAAAATAAAAATTTGGTTATTTTGTGAATGTGATTTTAAGCACATTTTATTTTTAAAACAGTCCTTGTTTATTCTTGGAATTGTGACTGGATGGTAATTGATATTTTGTTTTCGGCTTGTTGCAGGCATCATATACTGGGGTGAAAATGAAGGAGGTAAAATGACTTCTGAGGGCATTTTAGTTTTTGCTGCTTCTTTCACACAGATGCAGACTCACACACATTTGAATTTTCCTTAATTCCTTCACGCTTTCAAGTAACTTCTTCTTCTTCCATCATATACTGGGGTGAAAATGAAGGAGGTAAATGACTTCTGAGGCCATTTCAGTTTATGCTGCTTTTTTCTGAGGCCACACACATGCACGCTCGCTTGCTCACGCACGCACGCACACATGCACACTACAATTTTCCCTAATTTCTTCATGCTTTTTAGAAGATACCTAAGGTATATTAAGATCAGATAAGGGGAATAGAAACCATGATACAAATGGAGGAATTACTAGTCTGCACCAGTCTTGAGCCCAAATGCTTCTAATTATAAAATAAAATGCACATGCACGTGGGCGAATGGTCTTCACTGTAGGTTTGCTCCCTATAGGTGAGGGTTCGATTCCCCTCCTTGGCTTTACCCGATACACGTGGTCATGGGTGATTGTGTGTATCCGCGGGGATTAGTCTCACTTCAAAAAAGAGGTGGGGACACCCTGTGTCTGCAAAAAAAAATTAAAAATGCACATGCGATTGGAAAGACCTATCCGCCTCCATTGTTTGTTTGGATATCTATTTTTTCTCCCTTTTAGCACAGTTCTATCAACTTCAGCATGAAAAGTAGATTCATATGAGTTCTGTTCATTTTGCTTGGTGCTAGCAGTTGATAAATGCCATGGAATCCTTGTTATGTGCTTGCAGTATACTTTCCATGCATTTCACGAACAAAGATAATGCCTTTAGTTTACATTGTGCAGATGTATGAAGTTAATTCTAGAGGATTAGAGATTTTCACTAAAAGTTGGCTTCCAGAGACATCTCCAGTAAAAGCAACAGTTTGCTTTTGTCATGGTTATGGGGACACTTGCACATTTTTCTTCGAAGGCATGTATGCTCTTCTATAATGAGTTAATGGACAACCTGTATCTTGAGATATTTTGGAGAGTGCAACACATTGAATTGATGCATTTTGATCCGCAGGAATAGCCAGGAAGTTAGCATCATCTGGTTATGGAGTTTTTGCAATGGACTACCCTGGATTTGGTCTTTCCGATGGCCTTCATGGATATATTCCCAACTTTGATAGCCTTGTTGATGATGTCATTGAGCATTTCTCCAAAGTAAAAGGTATGGTCTTGTCTCTTTTGTAGTGGAAATGAGAGTGCACCATTGATAAATAAATAACAATAATAATGGAAATTTGAGTGTACCTTGTTACATATGGTTCTTTTAACTGCTGCTTATGCTTGAATTATTTTGTTCCTCGGTTATCATCAGCAAGAAAACAGATCGTGGTGGCTTTCTAAGGTTGCTGCAATGGTACTAGAATTCCATGCATTGCTGTGTCAAACTTTAGATGAATAAAATGTTGCCTGCTAATTTGTTATAACAATGAGTGAGTGTTTTTTTTTGAAAGGTGATGAAGGTTTTATTGAAAGCGCGCACAAAAGGCTCAAATTTACAACAAACATTTACATACTAGAAAGGAAAGACCACTCAGATTGGGGAAATCCTTGAAACAAGAAACCCGTCCTACAACATCCAAAACATCCAATTTAGCTCTCTTATATACATCCCCCTTTGATCCGCTCTTGTTTTGAAAGCACTGCTCATTTCTCCCCCTCCAAGAGGCCGAAATAACTGCCATTAACACAAGCTTCCACACCAGCTTCTCTTTTTCCCCACTTTCCTGTTCCAAGCCAGGAAGATAGACCCCGACATCACCCAAGGCATTTGAAAAAATGCAGGGAATTTATCCCACACCTTCTAAACGACGGGGCAATGAATAAAAAAGTGATCCAATGTCTCTATGTCCCTCAAGCACAACATGCAACAATTGGGGGATTTCTAAAGAGCTTTCCTGAAGGTTATCGATATTGAGGATTCTGTTTCTACCCATTAGCTAGACAAACGCCGTCACTTGGGGGTGGTGAATGGGGCCCACATCATTCAATCCAACTTTCCCATAGATGGTTTTGTAAGGCACTCCAAAAGTCTTGACTGTTTTCTTTTCATTCACATATTTGTTTGGGATCTATTTCAGAGTGAGAAACTGTCTTATCATCATAAATCAAACCAATACAGGAAGTTTCTATAGCTACACGCATAGAGGTTGAAGTGCTGATACAGAGGATTAGAGTTATATTCCTTCAAGAAACCACCTCATTTATGTGCTTATGTCGATTGGCTCAGTGCTATCCAGCTATCATGAATTGCTTGCCAACCTTGCAAGTTAAGCATTTGAGCGAAAAAAGTTTGACTTGGTTGAAGTGGTTGCAAGTCACTCAATGGAGCTTGTGAGTCTTGGTCTCTTGGGAACATTTTTTTTTTCTGTAAGTTTCTACCGCGATGTTTTTTTTAGTAAGGCTACCAAATTCGATTGAGTGGCAACTTGGTTGATAGTTTGGTTAGTAGAAGATGTAGCTATGTATTTAGGAGTTGGTCCCTCCATGGATTGTCTTATTTGTGAGGCCTTAAACAAAGGACTTTGACTGGCAACAGAACGTTCCCTATTTTGGGAAGTGTCAATTGTAGTTTAGAAAAACTAACAGGGTCAGAAATTTTCGAACTTAAAACACTCCAGGCAAACATTCAATGCTGAGTCCAGCTATAATAAATATTACTTTTGACGGGTACCATCTATGATAAATAGTACATGAATTCCTGTCCAAACAGCAAGGACAATGAAGTGTCAACAAAAACATGAACTTAGAAATGCACAAACAACACGTATATGCCACATCAAAAGCCCAAAGAAATGAAAAGAAAGGGAGAAAAGTGAGGGAGGCTGGTATCCAAGCTAAAAAGAAGGTTCATTGTTGTTCCATTTATTTATGAAGTCCTTCCTAGTGGCATAATCTCTGGAATGTACTCACTGCAGTTGTTCTATGCAGTATTGCTGTTAGAAATTGAAGAAGAGGAAATCATGCGCAAATGGGCTGTGAAGGCTGTCAATCTCTTTTACTGAAAGCCTGAAACTCTGCATGGCAGGGCCCCTCATAGAGGCCATAAGTCTAACCTAACATGCGCACAAATACCATTCACACTAAATGCCCATCAGTGTTGACCTAGAAAGATACTTCTTGAGTCATAGAAAGTACTGATTAGACAAATGCATGCTCATGCAAAGACACTTTGCAGTCATCAAGGTCCCCTTGGATACATCATACGTGAATGATTTTGGAGCTAGATAAGAAGAGACTAGAACAAGAATTCCTGAATTTTTTTTTTTTAAGAATAGTTTATTCACTGTTTGGTAAATACGATCTATTATCATGTGATAGTTCTATACTTTGTTTAAATAAGGTTTATATCCTAGAATTAAAATTAAATATAAAAAAACAATCTATATAAAGTGCGCCTTTCAGGGGTGTGTATCCAGCATAATGTCTATTGCACTGTCTAGTTTCAATTAGCATTCGATCTTATTCATTAACATACAACACCATTGATCATAATACTGTGTCCTACAACTTTGACAGTCTGGAGGTGTGTATATATGCAACTTGTATTGCAGATGAGAAACCACATTAAATGGTGTTGAACTGTCACTAGTCTTAGCCTTAGGTGTAGCAACGATTTGTGGAGATATTGCCACTTAGACATGTCATGGTTCATGTGCATGCACTTAAAAATTGTGCACTGCTGTACTAAAAGCCAATTGATTGTACAATCCTAAGCTATTAAGCTATGGCCAATGGACGTTTGATCCTGAACTTAGAAGTCAAATAATTGACTATTTTTCATTTTAACCATCCATCGTATGCCCTCTAGTTGGCTGGTTCAGACAATTTCACTGTATTTATTGGCTTATGATCCATCTAAAGTGGGGTCCAGGATTTGGTCAGTAATTTCAGTTACATCTTTGAAAGCGTTTGCGCATGGCAGAAGTGAAATAAATCAACTTGGATATACTTTTTTAGGCATACATGAATTAACATCAACCGTACCTTTTATGAAGAACGGAAGACGACTGGCACTCTCTCTCTCTCATTCTCTCGAATCGGCCGCCTTAAGATTTCTACTCTATGTGCCAAGGCAGCTTTCTTGGGGCCTGGAACTCTGTGGGGCTTTCTAGGCTAATGTCATGTATTGCCACCAAACTTTTCTTATCATAGAGGGATCTCTACATGGCAATCGTTGTAGGTTAAACTGTAAGCAACACCCGCAATATACTTTCCTAACCACACAAGAACTTTAACTGATTCAAACCTTTCCAAGTTTGGAAGTTTCACCAAATGGATGTACATGATTTTATACACATATCCTTCTACGTGCGGTCTTGCGGCCCATCGTCCTAGGCCCACCATATCCCATGGCCATGATTGATCATCCAAAAATAAATCTGAATTGTGGATTTTACAAAACAACGCATATGATGATTTCACAATTAATTGTTTAAAAAACGCTTTACAAAACTAGTTTAGTCGGTCATGTTGATCAATCATTCTAATTATTGATATAAGGCTAAATCCAAAATGGCCATGGATTAATCCCCATGAGAACATGATCGACCACCCAGCTCACCATGATCCACCTAAGGGCCTGTTTGGGCAAACGGCTTTGGGTGTATTGAGGTGTATTGAATTATCATGTCAGGTGAATTTAATGCCGTCAGTGGATGGTCGAGTGGTTTGGCTGAAGACGACAATCCCATATCCAACATCGGTTCTGTTTCGGTGTTGTGGTATTGCAACCATCCCACCAACTAATGCTGTTTGGATAACCCAGGAATTGCTTCCAAAAACTGCAAGAACCATCAACAGAGAACTGGGTTTTCAGGAATCTCTCCTAAAACTGCCAAAAAAAAAAAAACATAAAATGGAGAACAGGGAGATCTCCCAATCGACTGCCAACAAAAAGAGACCTACAAACAACGAGCTGGGTTTTCATGAATCCTTCTCAGAAATGCTAAAAAGAAAACCTTAGATGCAGAGAAATTGTCTTTCGCACAAATCTCACAAGGAGCTGCAAAAACCCTAGAAACGGTGAAATGTTCTTTCATGACTCCTTCCTCAAACTGCTCAAACCATGGGCGTCCCATAAACCTCTCCGAAAACTGCAGAAAACCGAGAATTAGAGAACTGAAAATTCAAGAACCCTTCCCAACACGACAAAAACCCTACAAAACTGCAAGCTGGGATTTTCAGAAATCACTCTTGAAACTGCAATAACACGAGAAATAGATAAATGGGTTTTCCAGAAACCCTGCGAAACCACACGAAACAGAGAAATGGGTTTCACCAAAAGCACTCCCAAAACCGCAAAGCTTCCTAGAAACAGATAAATGGATTTTCCAAAAATCCCTCCCAAAACTGCACAAACCCCAAAAACTGAGAAATGGGTTTTCCAGATTTCCTTCCCAAAACTGTTTTTCAAAAAAAAAACCCCACACGCACCGGCAACAGAGAGCTGAAATCTCTCCTCTTGATCAGAAAAGCAAGGGAAAATTCAACTCTAAGAAGAAAGAGAACTAGGGCTTTTCAGGCAGATGATAGAACTGATGGAGGAATCGAAATGGGAGTTGAGATTTGAAGGAGAATAGAAGGATTTCTTTGGATTTGGGGCATCAGAGAGAGAGAGAGAGAGAGAGAGAGAGAGAGAGAGAGAGAGAGAGTTGCAGAGGTTTGGCAGTTCGCATCACATGAATCAAGGGATTTCGCAATCCCTCCGTATCTCCATTGAATACAGCGAAGGACAGTGGAAAACTTGCAGACGCCGCCGCCCAAACATGCAAAGGGGTAGGGTAGGAGGGATTTGACAATCCTATCCCACCAAATCCCCTTTAATACACCTAACGCCGTTTGCCCAAACAGGCCCTAAGAGGCTTACATATTGGTGAATCAAACCAATCGATCAAACCCCACTAGGACCCAAGGTCCTCTCAAGTCTAAAGATAAGTGTAACAAGCATAGGAAGTGCAAGTTGATACCAGATAGTTAAATTGGTTTGGCTAGCCATGTTGATGGATCATTCCAATATGCGAACAAAGCATTAATGAAAAAAAATGTAACTCATTAGACTAAGGGCATGCATTTCAACAATGTTTGCCATGTGTGCATGCATATCCTTTCCAGCTGTCTCTGAAGTGGCTCTGGTGTATCAGGCAAGATCTGGCAGGAATTGGTGAGAACCAACTTCAACAACAATCACCCGGCAGCGTCTTCCTCATCATCATCTTCTTCTTCTTTATTTATATATTTCGTTCAAAACTAAAAACATAAAAAAAGGGAAGATGGATGTGGGATGTTTTTCCTGTAACCAATGGGGTGCCGTTGTGTGCCCAACGGTTATCGACCACCTGCCAATAGTTGCTGGAGCAGCAGTCAGAGACTCCTCAGCCCTGTATTCTTGTCATTGTCCTTTTGATACTTGATCATGGTCACTGGTGGTTGATGGATGGTGTTGTTGTGAAGATAGGAGAAATGGAACAGAAGAAGACCATCGAGGAAGAACAGAAGAAGACCATAGAGGAAGAGAAGGGCAACATTAACCCAGTAAAAAAAAGCACTCCTATTTTGTTTGGTATAGAATTTCACCTATATGAGGCCTTTTTGGGATAAAAGCTTCTGGTGAGGTATCGTTCCAATGCAAATTCATTTGCAAACGGAAGTTTTTTAACTCCTTCAAATGGAATAACTTTGCTCTGACCTTGCTATTCCTGTATACAAACTGCCCCCTAGTGGCTCACTGATGGATGGCCTGTAACGAATCTTGTGGAGAGCCCTCGTGCTCCATGTTTGGGACCTTAATGACCACCATGACTGCTACTTGTTGGGGCCACTATTTCCAGCTACTCGCTCATGTTTGGGACCATGATGACCACCATGACTGCTAGTTGTTGGGGACACTACATTTCCAGCTACTTGCTCATGTTTTACTTATGAGGGAAAAAGTATTTGTGAGTTGTAATTCAGAGGAATACCAAACATTCATTATGCTTTTTGCTCTCCAACATGATGACAATATACAATGACCTGAAGAATTCTGGAAAACCATTACTGCTCTATTCATGGCTGGACATAGAAAGTTGATATGCATGTCCTGTCACTGCTTAAGTAATTTCCATGATCTCATCATGAAGAATATCCATTTAGGCTATTGAAGAATTGCTGCCATGCATCTAAACATACACTGTGCATTTGGCTACCAAGAATCAAGATAATCAGCACACTGTACTTCTAATAGTGAGGTAGTTGCTAACTGTAAGCAAAGTAGCCATGCACTTGATATCTGACTTTTCTTGGAGGGCAGAGAATCCAGAATACAGAAGCCTCCCAAGCTTCCTGTTTGGAGAGTCTATGGGTGGAGCAGTTGCTTTGAAGGTGCATCTAAGACAAACTCATGCATGGGATGGTGCAATTCTTGTTGCGCCTATGTGCAAAGTAATCTCCTTTATCTGCTGAGTGTTATTAGATGTGTTATCATCAGTTTGCAATCTGCACTTCTATCAATTAACTGAAACATTTGTTAGTAGATTGCAGAGGATATGGTTCCACCTTGGGCGTTGAAGCAGTTTCTCATTTGTATAGCTAAAGTTCTTCCCAAAGGGAAGTTAGTTCCACAAAAGGATTTGGCAGAGATGGCATTCAAAGACCCAAAAAAGCGAAAGCTGGTTGGCCTCTGTACTTATTAGAAAATTCAATAATTAAATTTGCAGCATTATGTTGCTGCATGGAATCCCTTCTATAGGATGGCTTCATATCAAGTACTATCAGCACGTGTTTCTGCATCATGCATCCCCTGCTGGCCATGCGAGTGTGCGCTCATGCTGCACTTGCTACGCTGCATGCTAGCCCAAATTTTTGTGACTGCCTTGCTTTTGAGTTCCATATACTTACAATTTTGGGAATCATCATCGGCATGCACCCCAACTGATAAATACAACCCTTTCTAGTTTTTGTGGTGGAATGGTACAAAGTTGTACTTTTCTCCAGAAGTTGGAAGGGATGGGTGTATTTATTAGTCAGAGTGAAAATAGCCGGTCCCATGACTTTTCCTTAACGTGGAAATTTTTTTTTCCTTGAGTGCAGACACCATATAATGTTATCGCTTACAAGGGCAAACCGCGTCTGCGGACTGCTGTAGAGTTACTCAGAACCACTGAAGAGATAGAAAGCCGTTTGGAAGAAGTATGATAAATGCCTGCTCTTTTTATTCTTTACTTGTACTTTGTATTGTTTGCCCGTTGTTGTAGGAATCAGTGATTGTAGAAAATAGTATATCTTTTCATTATTTTTTTCCTGATCAAAGTCAGGAATAACCACCTTAACTGATTTTCACATTCAGTTGAGCTTAGTCTAGAGAAAGAAGCTGGTTAAGGGGGTTTATTCCTCCCTTTAGTCACTCTTCACACTTGAAAATCCCCTATCTCATTTAAACAATAATTAGTAGCAGGAAGCTACTACAAAGGTGCCACTTCCACTTTGGAAGGTCGCTTCCTCTTCTGAACTTCCTCTTTCTCCTACCACTGCTTGCCGTTAGAGCAACCTTGATTCTGTCAAGAATACCTTTAGCGCAAGTTGTTCTGAACTTTTTGCAGTTTTCTTTTTTATTATTTTATTATTTTATTTTATTTTATTTTAAATCCAGATATTCTGTCTATAGAAGAGCTTTGCTTAGCCCCAGGGCACTTGTCTCGAGATGCAATTTTAGACACAACGTACATGCCAACCTAGGAAGCGTACTGGATATTTGAGTAGTGAATATAGTGGCCCCGACTGTGATGACGACTATGTGCATAAACGAGGCTCATTCATTTGTCAGGCAGGCCACAGGTGCCTGTTGAGTGTGGAACTTGGCAAAATTTTAAACTATTCATTCACATGAGGTAGGCCACCTAAGTAGTGGACTAGCATGACTCTTGTGTATCTTCAATGTGAGAGCCATCTAATGCACCAATCAGATGTTCCACACACCTGCTATAATGGCATGTGTTGTGTGGGGCAACTGAACCTCTACAAGTAATCAGTAAATAAATTAATTCTATGTCTAATCAAATACAAGTACATATCTAGCATCATCTATTTGAGTGCATTATAGACTACATGGATTTTTTGTGTGCCATTTGGATATAGAATCTGAAGTCCCTGAATTTGGTTGAAATCTTGGAACCATGACTAGAAATTCTTCTTCCTTTAATCACAGTTTTTCTGTTTGGCTGACTTAGAACTCTGTTCCTGGAATCACAGTTTTCTGTTAGGAACTCCATTCCGAGAACCGAATCAAACTGCATGCATTCATTTGAAAATTATTATATAGCTAGATAGACATTCATGAAACTAGAACTTGTCAATGATGTTAGTCCACGAGCTTGTGGAGCCGTACCATTCACATGCATTCCTGTATGTTAGCCATGTGAAAAAAATCAAAAGTTTCCATCAAGTGAGCCACATGATCTTATTGATTATACAAGAAAGCTCTGAATCATTGGTCTGGACCATTGATCATGCATGTCCCAGCTTGATTTCCCATCTCTCTTAAAATCACTTTGATTATGTGATCCTAATCATGAATTCATTGGCTAGGTAACCTGATGGTCATTGGCCAATATTGCATATACTGGAAAAAGTCAGATCATTGATCTAAACCATCCATCATGCGGGTCTCACCTTTGATTTCTGTCTCTTAAAAATCACTTTGTTTGTTGGGTAGGGAAATGGGCGATCCTTGTTGATTATACTAGAAAAGATCTAAGCTTTGATCTAGACCATTCATCATGTGGTTTCCATCTTTGATATATAATCTCCCCAAAACCACTTTGATTATTTGGTAAATGGACATTCCATATTGATTATACTATAAACAGACTGACTATTGATCTAGATGATCCATCATGTGGGTCCTGGCTTCGTTTGCCCATCCTTCTCAAAAAAAAAAAAAGTTTGTTTGGATGATCCTAACCGTCCAATCAATGGCTAGGGGAATGGATGATCTATATTAATTATAATAGAGATAACCAATTCACCATCAAACAAATTGCAGGGAAATAAGTTAGCTTTCAGGAATCATGCTTTGCTTGGTGAAAAATAGGTGAAGAGGTAGCTGTCTGGACCATAAGTTTAAGTCTAGATGCCGAAGTACATGGGCCCTGCCTATCAATAAAAAGAGTGCACTCTGAGTCCATTTAAAAGTATGCTAATGCATTTACACCTTAAAAAAATTAAAAAAAAATAATAAAAATAACGAAATGCTTGCTCTCAGTGTGTGCATACAAGGCATAACTCCATCTGATGGTTTACGTTGTATACGCCTTTCAGATGTGTGTGCCATTTGAAAAATGTAGAAAGGCATTCCGTTGTCTGCCATACTGGCCCGAGATGGCAAATGAGCTCATTTCTTATGATAGAAGAATGAGAACAATGGCTATTTGGAACAATTGAGAATCTAGCCACGCGCAAATGGAGCCTATATCTCATAGTACTAGTGGCTTTGTATTGCATATGCGAGGTAAACCCTTAGGCTGTTGAGCTGTCATTGGCTGTGCTTGTTTTGCCCCATGATTTTGTTGCTACATGTTTGTGAAGAACAATTTTCTCTCTGAGATGGCATCATGCATATGCATGCATATAAGCATGTAGATGTGCACGCGCGCGCACACACACACACGCAGCAAAGAAGGAAATCCTTCTGCATATCTGAATAACAAGGACAGCAGATTCTCAATGCCTCAATCAATCTGTGAGTAGTGTTTCAGAGCTCCCAATCATTTAGTTTGCAGCTCATAACCACAAAATCCCAGCAATTTCTTTCTTTGTAAGCTGTCGCCCACTTCACTTGCATATTATGAAAGCTCACGCATCTACGGTTATGGACATCTTTAGTTTTCCTAAGCCCACACATGCCCTCTGTGCAGACACGCACAAACCTGGCATCAATGGACAATCGAGCCATGCAGGTGGGCCCTACATGTAAATGTCCACCTAAAAATCAGTCCCCTCACTTGGTGAAATGTGCACTTATATTCAATGTGGACTGATGGCAACTTCTAAAAAATGTCCGTGTTTTGTTGCATGTGTATTTTGCAGCCCACCTGATTAGTGGGTAAACTTGATTTTTTTGGGCCACATCATTCACATGGTGGCGCCCACCTGATGGACTGACTACTAGGATGTCCAGTCCATGTGCCAGGTGGAGGTCTGTGTGGGCATGGCAAATTTTTGTAGGTTCACTTCCATGCAAGTAATTTCTAGTTATTTAAATCCTTGCCTTAGTATTGGCCTGTTCAGAACATTTGCGTTTCTTTTCAGATTTCTCTGCCACTACTGATCCTACATGGAGAGGCAGATACTGTAACCGACCCGTCTGTGAGTAAGGCTTTGTATGAGAAAGCCAGCAGTTCCGACAAGAAGTTCCTTCTTTATAAAGACTCATACCATGCTCTTCTAGAAGGCGAATCTGATGAGATGATATTTAAAGTTCTCAATGATATCATCTCTTGGCTGGACGAGCATAGCACCAGAAATGCTCCTTGATTAGCTGATCTTTGCCTCTGTATTTATTATTATTTTTTTTTTTGTGAATTTCATATGTTACTTTTCTTTTTTCTTCATCAGATCTTGTCATTTATTTTCAGACAATTTGGATATTTTATCAACTTTAATTATTGTTTCAAATAAACAAATTATGTAATTTATGTTGTAATTAATATTTTTCGGGATTAGTTTTCAGAGGTCTGCTTCAATGTGTACTCTTTGTTGTGTTGGACATCAAATCTTATTGACAGCTGGAGAAGGTGTTGTGGCTGGGCGACCAATTGAATTGAATTGCAATAAATCATTACAGTAAAGAGGAAAGAGAAATGATCAGATACAGCCTCTCTCATACATCCAGTCTTTCCTGTCAACGTGTGACTTGTAGGACTCGTGAACATCTGATCCATGTAAAAAAGGTTTGTGGTACAAACCATGATGATCCCCTGGGATGAAATATCAAGCCCATCCACCTATTTGGGACGGCCACAATTTTAAAATCTAGCCAGCCAATGTAATGAATAAGTGTACTAGTGCCTGTGGACACCTAATGGGTGGATGGTCCTGATTTTCATAACGTGATCTTCATGGTGTGGCCCACCTTTTGTATGGATAAGATATTTTACTAATGTGACAAGGAAAAAAAAGGTTGTATTATATACAACTACTTTATCTCATCATTTCTCAAGAGGAAGACCAGCTCTGTAGTTCCTCAAAAATAAAATAGAGTAGAACAGATTGCCTACAACCGAAGGCATCACAACGTCCTGTAAGATGAAAACAGTAGGATCCACCGTGGAGATCACCTTACTCAGAAAAACAGATACACTCACTAAGTGTGGTTAAACGGCAGTATGTTGAGTTGGACCGTTGGTTATCCACCGGTTCCAATGTGTGGCCCATCTGGTGAGCGGATTGGCCTGGTTTTCAAGAAAGATGATCTTCACCGTGGGACCTACTGTTTCAATGGTGCGGGTTTCGAATACAGGTGGCATGGTGGTTCGCTTGCCTGTAGGTCATGTCATCAGTAAGGCATTTCAACGGTTGCAAGAGGTGTGTGGATCAACTTGTGCGATACGCTTGCAAATCAAGAGATGATATGGTTGGAAAAGACTGTGAAAGCTTTGTTTGAAGCACCTTAATTAGGCCCACCCACATGATGCCACCATGTTCTGGGCCGTTCATACATAGGCCTAACGTGGATCTGCAACAGCCCAAAAATTATGACAACTGAACCATCCTATTTTATCCAATCGATGGCATACAAATGGATTACCAATGAATTATAGAGCGGTGGTCCACTTTATATGAGCAAAAGTTCTCTAATCGTACGGTTAGGACTGTCTGATCAGTGTGTGTGTGTGTGTGTGTGTTTTTTTTTTTTTGGTGTCAATTGCCAACTGCAGATCCTGCTGGATGAATGGTCCCGTTCATGCTGATGTCTGCCCTTTTGCCATCGACTAAAACCGTTGGTAGGACCATTAGTGGTTATTGAACCATGGCCCATCCACAGTGGGCACATTGGATGGACCATTTGGATCACATCAAATGTGACCATACGCAGGCTTTGGATATGCTTCAATTTTGGTCTGCTGCCCTAAAATGAGCTGGTAAAACAGATGTACGGTGTGGATAAGACACATACATCACGGTAGGCCCCATAGAGTTTACTCAGTACGCTATACAGAGCGGACCGGTTTGGTTAGTAACAGCAACACCAGCCAGCTAGCTGGGGTCAAAGCTGAGTGGAAGTGATACCAACACCAACGAGTTAGCTGTGTCAAAACTCTGTGGACCCACAATGATGTAACTGTTTTATCCACACCGTCCATCCATTTTTCCAGCTCGTTTTATATTATGAGCCCAAAATGAGTTAGATCCAAATCTCAGGAGGACCACACCGCAGGAAAAGTCGGAATTGAACGCTTACTGTTGAAAACATTTTGGTGGCAACAGAAGTTTTGGATCAAGCTGATATTTTTGGTTTCCCTTCATCCAGGTCTGTGTAAACTTATCAGGACGTTGGATGGCAAATAAACTTTACAGTGGGCCCTCGGAAGTTTTTAACGGTGGACGTTCAATCAACAATGTTATCCTGTGGTGTGGTCCACCTAAGATTTGGATCTGCCTATTTTTGGGCTCATATCCTAAAATGAGCTGGAAAATTGATGGACAGTGTGGATAAAACACATAAATCATGATGGGCCCACAGAGCTTTGACAGCACCTAGCTGACTGTTGTTGGGGTAACTAGCCAAACCGCGTCCACGTACTGAGTAACTCACAGCACGCAATCCACGTCCCGAATATCGAATCCGTACATCTATTGGTCCAAAATATTTTAACACTGCCCCAAAATCAGACCCTTTGGCTCAGCAGGTGAGAAACTTGTACGAAAACAAATGGACGACTCTAAAGAAAATGCCAATGGCCGATGTTCAACGTACACTTGTTGTTCAACTGACAATTGGACGGACCTGATTTTTGGGTCAGGTCATCTGCATCAAGTGACCCACCTGGTGCACGGATTATATGCCGTGCACATGCCAGGTTGGCGCCCTGGTCCATTGTCCCACTTGTCTGAGCTTATCAAAACCTTACCTATTTAATCAAAACCCAACCCAATGACTTGTTTGCATCTTGGGAATTGAAATAGCACACTTTTGCAACGTTTAGATCACCAAAAGAAGTGGCCGACGTCACTACAAATTGTCATGTAGCAATATCTTTCCCGCCAAAATGCCACATATGTATGGCATCTGTACCATACGAAATTTCGGCTCCATCATAAATATCAATCTAATAAAACATCAGGCTGATCCACTCATTAGATGGGCCACACTTTACATTTAATCAGACCATCGGTTGTCCATGAATTCCAAAATCGTGACCCACCTAACATTCAGACAAGCCCGTTTTTAGTGCAGGTAACCATCATAATGTGGTCTACCGTTTGGATAGTATAGATCTCATACACAATACCATATTACAAGGAAAAAACATGGCTGCATGAAAAGCTACGGTGCTCTCTCATGCAGGCTATCAGTTCTGAAACAGAAATGGGTGCAATCAAATCAATACAATGGGTGTAGATATCAACTTCGAAAAAAAAGGGTGACGTGGACCCGATGTTGGAATGCCTACGTGTGATTGGGCAAGTACAATTGATGATAGTGAGGAGTACTTTCGAGGATGTCTACGGGTATTGTTGTTATCTTGTGGTCCCTCTCTCAAACAAAAGACCATGGCTCTATCTTCATGTAATGCCAATTGTATTATGCCTGGCCTTTCAGTTCTTATTTTGTCTTCATTCATTACCTCAAGGTTGCGTTTGGATGCACTATTGAATCAAATGACAATTTACTTTTCTGATAGTTTGACCATATGTGTGCACGTTGATGGTCATGGCTTCATGTTATGTTATTGGTTAAAATGAATGTTGGCAAGTAGCTAGGTTTGCTTGTGTATCCCAACCATCTTAATTGTTGGACTTGATCAAAATGGAGGGTCCTGATTGAAGATTGACTAAATGGTTGATTAAATTTTCCTTAATTTGGCCTTAGACCAAGATTTCAACATGTTTTATCCCTGGGGAGTAGGGAAATTGAGGTTTGATGATGAGATGTGTGGGAGCTAGTCATATTGGTACCTACACTTATTTATTTATTTTTTGGGCCATCTAAGTTGGTGAAAATACTTATCTGGCCACTTAGAGTTGATTTGGTGAGTTTTTGGTGGCAAAAAGACTTTTTCCTACTATACAAAGGTTATTTGATTGATATTTCAAACACATTGAGTTCAAGTATCGATCATTTCTTATGGCTAAAAAAGTTTAATGAATATTTCTATTATTATCTATTTGGGTTTATTTTTCTAGAGAGTTGTAGTGGACCATACTCTAATGCATCCCATAAAAATGAGAGCAGATTTGGTGACTAGTAAGGCCCTAACATGGTGATGTTTGATTGGCCAGGCCGTGTGATGTAAGTCAACTACGTACTCAACTAAAGCACTTTTAAACATGCTTTGCATGGTCCCATTTTTTTACAGCGGCACATGACTCAATTAAATCTTTCATGTCTGTTCATTAAGGCCCCAACCTCACCTAATCTGCTCCCCATAAAAGTGGATGCAAGTGCTAACCATACCAGTTTGGATGATGTCATTAATTGGTTGCCCAGTGTGGAATCAAAATCTAAACGTGCATCACTTGAGCCCATTCATATGTGGTGCAAAACATGCACTGGAGTCTTCTCTTTTGGTCTATCATATACTTGATATAAATAGCCACTTGATACTCAATCCGTGGGCTCACATCGTATTATATACTTGGGTTTTTAAACTACAATGTAATTTTGAAATTTAGAGGTTGCACCGAGTACAATCATATTCTCTTTTCATAGTCTCTTTTACCACTGAACTTGGGGTATTTCCAGTTCCCTAAGGCCCGTTCAGAGATACATACCTAACAACACATTCATTTGCATTTTGGTTTTGTGGATGGGAGTGTTTACCACACCTTGCAATTTTCATTTTGAGGGATGCCCAAGCAACTCCACTTCCCAAAATGTGGGTGGGTGAGTGCATGTTTGCATTCTAACAAGAACAAGATGATGTCGATGGGGAGAGCCTCATCTCCACCTTACATTTGGAAATCTTTGAGAGCAATCAGATCTTTGATGTTGATCTGGAGGGCCACAGCGAGAATGGCCTATATAGATAAGAAATCTTAGCCATCCAACTATGACATCTGACATGTAGCCTAGAAATTGATGGTCAAGAAAAATGTACAAAAAATTAGCAGTGAACGTGTAGCAAAAAGTTGCATTCTATCACATTGACTTTCGGCTGCGGGCTGCATATTTGGTGGCCCACCAGATCAAAGTTCCAAAAGTGCACAAGATGTGCCATGAATAGGATAGATATGTTGCAGAAGAGCAAGCCTCCATCTCCAATGAGGATTGTTAGATTAATTCCCAGTGGACACCATGTGATCACTAAGCTTAGGCTGTGAGAAAAAAATAATTTTCAAAATTTGAGATTCCTACGCTGAAATTTTCAAAATCATGGAATGTCATATTTTTCAAAGCATAAAAAATTTTACAATGCGTTTGGTTGCACAAAATATCATGAAATTTTGCACGATGCCGTGCAATTTCACGATATTTGGTTGAACCATACACAGCCCAAATTATTTTCTATGCTTAGGAGTATTTATGTTGGAAGAATCCTCAACATTGATGTGGAAAACCCCTAGAAATTGATCAATGTAGAAAATAATGAAGGTATTGAGAAGTCGATGCATGGTTAATAAACATTATTTATTTTACTGGTTGATTTTTATAAAATGTTGAAAGGTCAATAATTAATAGAGAGAGGTGTGTCCTACATATTTTAGAAGAAAATTAATCAATGGTCCATGTTCCCATCAGTCAAACATGAAAACTGTTTTGATTGCAATTAGTTATAAGTTCCCATGACGCCAATGCAGCTGGAAATTTTTTACTTCTAACTTTCATAATATTTTCATTCTTACTTATTATTATTATTATCATATGTTTTTCAAGAAACATAAAAGCAAGAAGGAACAAAACCTTGTGTCCTCTAGAGTGAGAAGACCATGTCAAAAATCAGTCTAGCTATATGATTGTCAGGTGGGGCACAAACATACATAGAATTGAGACCATTTGTCAATTTCTATTCATCATTCATTTCTTTTATATGTGGCCCACCTGACCATCATATCTGCTTGCCTTTTGGGAAATAGCATCAACGGTGATGATCTTGCACACCCAAATGCCATTTACAAATGAAATGGGTCCACCCATTTCCATTTTTTCTTCTTTTAATTATTTTGCACTCCTTGAAAGGCTGGAATGGAGATCTGATAATCTTCTCAGCCTTGTTTGGTTTTGTTTTCTACCTACTACCCCTTTGACCGTTGGGTCCCACCCATGTTTTCCCACGCATTCATGTATGTTACCATCCCATTAAAAGATGAAAAAAAAAGAGCATGGGTAAGTGCTATGAAAGTAACACTTCCATGCACCGTAAGCACAGGGTACGCTCTAGCCCTTTAACATATAGACTTGTAGCCCAAGCCCTAGAATGCCCTTCTCAAGTTAGAAAATCAGACAGTATACTGGAGAGAGATGGCTTCTCTTTTTTGCCTATATGGGATACAAGTGTTTTACATTATTGAGACATGCTTTAACGCAAGGAGCAAAAGGCCATGGCCCACTCGATTGTCATCTCTTGCCTTTGGCTTTTTTTGTAAGTTCTCCTCTCTCTTTCTCTCTTCTTTGGATTGAGTAATGTGTGTGTTTGCCACCACTTGAACTAGGGTGTCACAGGTCCATTTAGTTGTGGATGAAGCATTAAGATTATATTAGATAATTCTAACCATCCAATTAAAGGAGATAAAATGGATCATGGATGCAAGAAATGGTCCATGGTAATAATCCAACAGGCAAGGTCAGATGGCTGAGATTATATGATCCAATCACATTGATAGGAAGTTTTTCAGGTATGCTAGAAGGAGCAAAAAGGACACGACCGATGTGATTGGCATCTCTTGCATTTGGCCTTTGTCTTGTTGTAAAATCTCATCATTATTTTCTTTGAAAGGAATGTGTGTTTGTCACCATTTAGATTGGCAGACAATGTGACCCTATTCATTTAATGGATGAAGCATTACCCGAAGATATACTGATCAGGTGATCCTAACCATCCAATCAATGGCCATCAAATGGATCAATGCACAGGCAGAACTAGATGGTTGAGATCTTCCAATCAATATGATTTCAGGATGCTCCGATCACATACATTGCCACCATGAAATTGGACAATTACAAAGAAAAATAAAGAAAAAATGGTCCCCTACCAAAATTTGACAAGCCAAGTGATGAGTATAAAGCTTGTTCTAGAAAGTGCAGCAAGTTTGGGCATCTTCTTATGTCCATCCATAATGGGGCCCGCAATTTGGATGATGGGGATGGACTGGATACTGGACTGTGGCAAAAGCACAAGAAAGGGAGGTTCATATTTATGAGAACTAGTTGATCATTACACATGATAGTAATAGTAGGACTACTAGTAGTGGTAGGTGGAGGTTAGTAGGGCGCCTAGGGGAAAAGAAAGGTAACGTCCCTCTCATTCCCCTCTCAACCTAACACTAAACAACATGACTCCTTGCCTCAGCCCATCTCCCCGTCCATGTCACGACACCCAATGTCTTCCTTCACATAAAGAGAGAGGGAGAGGAGAGAGAAATGTTCATGATGGCCAGGGCAGAGGAACTGATAGAGAACTTTCGGGCTCTCATCCTCACCCTCCACTTCAACCAGCTCCCCTCTCAAATTTTTTCTTTTCTTTCTTGGCTGCAGTCTCAAACTGCAGTCTTGTAATTTCCAAGCTTTCCTTACAAAAAACCATCAAAAAATACATCTCATTTTGTAGCTCCTTTGTCCAAGTACCATGTAACCTCCTATTTCACTGACCTTATCCTCTCTCTCTCTCTCTCTCTCTCTCTCTCTCTCTCTCTCTCTCACGTGTTCTTTGATTGCAGGAGGCCGGAGGGGACCCCATTAGACCTCAACAACTTGCCGGAAGAGTATGGCGGCGATCGGTATCGAGAAGGGAAAGAGGTTTCGGAGGAGAGTTCGACGACTGCTACTGCCGAACCGACAGATGCAAGTAATAAGATGATCTAGAGAATACTAAGAACGATAGTATCGTAACCAAGCAGTGATAAATCATCCTTGTGCTTGTACTTTGCAAGTGGTTCAATTTACTTCCTACATCTCTCTCTCTCTCTCTCCCCCAACCATCCTCTCCTTCTCCTTTTCATTTAAAATTTTTTTTTTTAATTATTGAAGCTTGAAATGCTATGTTATTATAAAACCAAGGACATGAAAGAAGAAAGATGGTGGTGGTTCTAGTACACCCATACTGTTTGATAATTACACCCATTCTTTCTACTTTTATCAATACACAACTACTACTATTTTATTAACAAGAGAAGAAAGAAAGGGTGTATCTTTCAATTGGGTGGGTATCAATTACCTTATCTTATATTTGATTTTAATAATGTGGGTCTCTCTCTCTCTCTCTCTCTCTCTCTCTCTCTCTCTCTCTCTCTCTCAATTTCATTCAAATCACTTGGTTTATTGAAGGGTGTAGGAAAAAGAGAAGTGGGAAGGGGGGAAAAGAGTGTGGGAAGATTTATGAGTGTAGGTTTTGCTCTCTCAAGTTCTGCAAATCTCAAGCTCTCGGGGGACACATGAATCGCCATCGCCAAGGCAAGCTCAATCCATATTAAAACCAATGCTAACAGTCCTTTCTTTTCTCTTCTTTTTCTTTTTTTTTTTCTTTTTGCTAACTAAATCATATGGAAAAATTGCAATAAGAGATGCACCTAATCAATTCCAATACCAGTAATAATCAGAACCAGACTGACTGATTTGCATACACCCATTTCTTGGATTTGTATGTACTATCTTCAATTCCCAAATTGAAAAATGGGTGTATGCAAATAAATTAGGATGGGTGTAGATATCAGTTCCCTATCTATCTCTTTTTACGCTATAAGCATTTATTATTTTTATTATTATTATTATTATTATTATTATTATTATAAGGGAAATGGTGGGAATTCCACCATCAATATATTAGATGAACAAAATGTACAGCCATTCGGGCATGCCCGGAATATCAAAAAGGAGAGTAAGAAAGTAGTTATATAGCATTCGATGTTTCTATACTAGATACATATGTTCTTGGTAGAGTGGTTTTACCATGAAAAGTAAGAAAGTAGTTATATAGCATTTCTTTTTCTATTTTAACCAAGGATTTTTTCTATTTTATATAACCTTACATGGATTTTGATTTCTTGGAGCAGAGAGGGAGACAGAGACTCTAAACCGTGCTCGGCAGCTGGTGTTCAATAATGAAAACCTTGGAGGGCAAGGGCCTCTTTTAGGGTACGCAATGGAAGTGAAAAAGCCTCTCTACTCTTCTTTCTTCTCATTTCATTCCTTTTCATTCCCTTTATTTCAAGTAAAGTGAATTTTCTGTAGGGTTCAAGATAGGGAGCCAGTCTTTGTACCCACTCCTTTCATACTTTTGGCAATGAAATAGTGCAAAGTTGCACTATTGTATTATCAAAAGTAGAAATTAAGAGGCCGTGTACACAAAAATGAATGGGTGTAAATATCAATTTACTTGCAAAATTGATACCTATTTTTTTAATAAATATATTTTTAGTTTTTTCTTTACGTTTAGTGTGTAGCTCAAGAAATTCTCTTTTTTATTATTATTATTATTTTTTGAATGAAAAAAGGAGGTTGCTCAAAGATGTGAAAATAGGTCTTTAACACAACAAAATCGTGCTTCTCAATAGCACTTTTTTTTTTTCAATATTTTTTCATTGCCACATTGAAATTGCAGAAAACTTAAAGATTCTATGTCAATTTTTGAACACAACAAGATATTTTTATTTATTTATTTTCTTTGAATCGATTCCCCTCATCATCATCATCATCATCATCTTCTACTACTGCTTATTCTTGTTGTCTCAACCAACAGGTGCAACATTCCTTCAATCCCCACCGTGAACTTCAACCAGAGAGGTGCCATGGGAGATCCATCTCTTCCTTTCCGGCCCGTCTACACCAGACTACCCTCACCATCTTCACCCTCCATGTTATCACAACCACCTCTTCAACCATACCTATACACATCATCCTCTCCACGCCTTCTCTCCTTCCCCTCTCCATACCCACCGAACCCCATGAATGACTACTACATCGGCCATGTCCTCAACCCGCACCACCCCACGAATCCAAGCTACACCCGTGAGTCGAATTACACTTGCATCGGAGCTCCCGTCACCACCCATGGCTTCCCTGCTGAAGGCATTCGGCCCCCACCTCCCATGGATGGCCTTCGGTGCAATCAAGGAGATGGACTGAACTGGAATTGTGGCAATGCAGATGGGCCAGAATTGGATGTTTCTCCAATGGATCGGTTCCGCAGTGAGTACTAAGCATGGATTGAAATTGTAAGTTGTAAATCTTTCTGATCAGCCATTCTCAGTGAAAAAAAAAAAACACAAAGGAAGGAGAAGCCCTTTTTGTTATTTTTTTGGTAGTTAAGGCCAGATGGGTAGACAGCTTTTTGAGCTCATACATACACCAGCTACTTTGGCATGGAGGTGCCTTGAAGAGGGTTATGTGTTTTGTACCAAGGTGGGTGGAAAGGGGGAATAGAGATGAACAAGGAGTTTGATTTCAACTGAAAGGCTTGCAACCTCTTTTCTTACATTTTAAAGTACTACGGTTTGCATGAAAAAGTCATTTTGGCTTTTCTGTTTGCTTGAGCAGTGTTTTTATTTTTTGTTGTCTTTTGTAGAGCTTGGACTCAAGTGTAAGTAAACCCAACTCATCTTTGCCACTTATATGGGTCGTTATCATCTCTCTCTCTCTCTCTCTCTCTCTCCCCAAAATGGGCATCTTTTATCTTGTAGGAGGCATTGTTCAAGCCATGCTAGCACAATAGGAGCAACGGATAAGAGAATGGTAGTGGTGGTTCTTTGGTTTCAACTTTCGATCCATTTCATTAGTTTTCAGGTTTTTGGGTAGAAAAAGCAGCAAAGGCTCATTGATTGTGACCCTAGAAGTGCTACCAGACACCTAGTTTAATTTGTGCCCTATCTGATGCCCCACCTAAATGTCTCATTACTGTCTTCCTTTTCTCCAAAAGAAAGAGAACCACATTTTATATCCACATTTGTTGATTTGCACACACCTAATTCTTCTATTTTGGGAATTGAAATGGTGCACTTCTATTATTTCAATTCCCAAAAACTGAGAATAGGTGTATTCAAATAAAATCTTGCATTTATAAGGGTTCATTTTCTTACCTTCTTTGTTTTTCCCCATATTGCCAGTTCTCTCCATTTCTTTCCATTTCTTATTTTCCTTTTAACTGGGAGTTTTTTTTTTTTTAAAGAATAAAAAAGAAATTCAAAGTGAGAAAAATTCTAAATCATTACAGCTCCATAGTTTACAATTCATCGGCTTGTGAATTTTTCTTCACAGTGGATGTCTAAGATAGGACTCCGGTCAACGCCTGAAATGCCAAGAAGGTTGTGGCTGTTTTCCGTCGGATCCATTGGGATCACCAAAAGAGTGCCTAACTTCAATCTGAATGTCTCACGGCATGCCATATGACCAAAATCTTCCCATCAATGGTGCCATTTCCTTCTGCTTTTCTCTCTTCCATCATTCATCAATGTAATTCTCATTCCCTTAAATGTCCTGGCTCCAGATCCATCTGACTCTTTATTTCCTCTTTCTCATTATCATTATCATTATCATTGCGGTCTTCATCTTTGTTCCTGTATTAACCTGCATAATATTGGCATAGAATGATCATGAGTCATTCATCTTCGGCACAAGCAATTTCTTATCTACTATTTTTGCTTCTTCTCTCAATACCATACCTATTAAGTCTTCCCTTGCATTTCAAAGGACAACGATGTTAGGTTGTTTGGATGCCGGTTTCAAGGGATAAGGAAGAACCTCTCTTCCATACCTCATTTTTTTTTTCCTTTTTATTTATTTATTATTAGTGTTAGATAATATGTATTTTAAGTTTGCATATCAGATATTTTACATGAGAAAGCTAGAAGCAAAATGAACCTAAAGTGCTCATGTCGAGCTAGTCATGTTAATTAGGAGCATGACTAGAGATGTGAACTTAGGCTCATCGTGCACTTGGATTTCCGACTTAAGTTTTGATAGATGGTGCTTTGACGTTCAAGTAAGGCATGGACGTTCTTATAACTTCCCCGTAAGTGGGCCTCTTGTAATCAACGGCCTGCTCGATGATTTCTTCAGGGCTGGTCCATTTCCATTCTGAGAATTCAGAATCCACCTTGCCGTTTGCTTAGTTTACCTCACTGTCTCTAGTAAATCTCATAGGGAACCATTTTTGTGCCTGGCCATTCCATTGTCCTCCTCACAAGCGGTTAACTTTCGCTTTTACAGATGGAGGGAAGTCATAAGTCAACCAGTGGGGAACTCCTACAATAATTTCTTCCATACCTCCTTCTGCAGAACAATAACCAACCTATTTTGATGCAAGTATTGAATAGCGTTGAACCTTGTATAGCATTGATTTTTTATTCGGGTCCATCGATCATGTGTCTATGGGTCCAACTGGGTTTGAATCTTTGAGAAGTGACCCCAGTTTTATTGCATTGGTTCCAATTCCTTTTCTATTTCAACATTGAAATGGCCATTTGATTCTCTACAGGTCAACTAGTCATTTGAAAATTTCAAGTTATTCTCAATTCCATTATGGTTTCTTAAGGGGACTTGATTCTGGTGTGACAAATGGTAGATGAATCATACGGTGCCTTTCGAGTAGCATTTACCAATAGATTATCAAGGCGTGCACTCTCTTGTCACATTTTCTTGCTTTCTTAACTAAGAGTTCTCATGTTGCCTCAATCTTGATCATCATTATTTTGTAGGTTTACCATCTTTGTCTAGAAGTGGGGAATTCGATGTACTTCAACTTTTCTAAATAGCCATTTTGTCATAACTGCATTTCGGCCAAAAGGTGGCACTTAATCGGTTTCATACATCTAGTAAATCAAGGCTCTTCTAATGTTTCGAAGTCCTCTTGATCTCATCTGTAGAAATTGAACTGTATTGGACATTGATTTCTCGTGAAGTGGTGGTGTAGGATAAAAATCAAAGTATAGCTGGCCAAAGATGAGAAAAGAAATAAACACATCCCCGCATTTTTTGTCGAGCCCCTAACATGGTTCTATCCTATGGACTGTGGGTGTGAAGCTTAGGTTGCATTTGGATGCTTGATTGAAATGAATCGAATTTTTTAAAGGTAGGTGAGCTGGTCTCAAACCTAAGATTGACATCAACTGCAATTATTAGTCTAATAAACTGAAAATCCAACTTCTACTTCATTAGAATCGACATTGAGGGTTCAGTCCAAATCGCAATTGGGTCACTATCAGGTTGTACTTGAAAAAATGCTGATTCCTCATTTCAATTTCCAGGAAAAATCATCTGTCTTTTGCATTTGCTCCTTATTAACTGAGAATTTGAGATTTAATTCACTTGTGCATCCAAACATATCATTTGATCTTTGCATCAATTTACTGATATTTACTTATAAAGGGAATACATGTCAAATTAATTAAAAGCTTTTATTCTTCCGCACAACATTCACTAATATGCATAGTGATTTGTGTACTTTTAGCTTGTTCATGGCCCATTGGATGGCGTGATGGGTGGTGCATACCATCCAATCATGGGGCATGGATCTCAAGAATGGTGAGGGTGTCCTTAATGAAAAGGTTGTTAGCTAGAGCTTTTGGCGTGGAAGAAATCCCTAATCCACTTTATAAATCTATTACCAATACGGAGAAGATTATGATGCTTAAGTACCTCTTCATTACCTATGCTTGTTTTTGTTTGTAATTTGTACTTCTATCCCATTCCTCTTCTTTCTCTACTTATAAAAGGTAGATGTCTCGAAGGAGGAAACACTGATAGGAGGATGGTCATTCCTTTTTTTAAAGGAAAGGTGGGAGTACGCCACTTGTAATCTTATTGATTTCAAAAGCCTCTTGTACAAACAATCGGGAGGGTGCCAACAAAAAGACAACCACCACCCTATCATATGGATCATCTATGCACACAAGAAATAATGCTATAATTAACAAGAGTTAAGAAAAATAAAAAAGATCCTGCTTCCAATCTGAGCCAATCCATCCGCTGCGCCCTTCTCTGAAAATGTGAAGATAGCAAGTGCTTTTTTGTTTTTTTTTGTTTTTTGTTTTTTTAGTTCATCTTTCAGGCCAGGGTAGCATGACTGCTTTTAATATTTTGCCAACAATGATTTTTGAGTCAGATTTTGCATAACTTTAGGCCATCTAACAAGGCCTTTATAATGTAGGGCAAATTGAGATTAGGGCTACTACCCACAACACTCTCTCTAATTTATATTAATAAACTTATAAGAGAAATAATATGATAGTTCATAGGACCACCTAAAGTACAATACCTCCCACTTCAATACTCCCCCTTAAGGTTTTTTTTTTTTCATGCCTTGCTTAGAATATAGCAAAGAAAGTTAAGCTAATGGTAAGGCCTTAATTATTGAGGATATCTGCATTACGTGATTTAGACTGAACATATATTGTGGTACTCTCCTTGGAAGCAATCTTTTCTTGGATGAAATGACAGTCAACTTCTATATGCTTTAAAAAAAAATAAATTATTATTAAGAAAAGGGCATCCGGAGGCCCTGATTCCATTCAAACTTCAACAAGATTTACATTTGGGATTGCCTAGTAAAAAATTTCTAGGCAAACCAATCATGGTTACTGGAAAAGAGTTAAAAAAAAAAAACTAAGTACAAGAAACTGCAAAGGGGAAGAATTAACTTTTCCTAATCGCACCCAGCCCTACTTTATCAAGGAAAATCAGCCCTCTGACCTGAGAAGGAAGCCCAACAAGCAAGGAGAAATAAGCGAGGGATTGGGTATCATTGCCTAAACGGGCCAACGCGTCAGCTGGATAGTTAGCCTCTCTAAAGATATGCCCAACACGAGCCTGCCCCATAAGCTTGAGATTCTCAATTCTTCTGAGCTAAAAGCTCCATTTCCAGCCCAGGTAGGCAGCCCCATTCAAAATATTAGCCACCAGCTGAGAATCTGATTCAACCATCACCTTAGAGAATCCCTTGCGAAGACAAAAAGAGAGGCCATCATGGATGGCCCGAAGCTCTGCACATGTGTTTATACCATGGCCATAACTGATCGAGAACGTAAAAATAAAATCCCCACTTTCACCCCTACAGACTCCTCCATCGCCTCAAAAGCCTGCATTCCCTATAGAGGATCCATCAACATTGATATTCACCCACTCCCAACTCGGCTTGGCCCACACAACCACTGAAGGCTGAGAGGGAAGATTTGACGAGGCTACAGAACCCGCAGGCCCTCTAGAACTGAACAGGAAAGGCACTGGAGTAGCAGGTTCTCTGATGGGCTTATCGATATAAGCAATCCACCACTTCACCTTTGAAACCAGGGTAGGAATTGAGACCGGCTTATTGTAAAAAATTGGTGCATTTCTGGATTTCCATAGCTCCCAACAAATGATGAAAGGGGCCAGCTTCTGTGCTACAGTCTTTCGCACACCTGGTGAAAACGAGCTCCACCACTGCACTAGCTTAGAATCGAGAGACATAGCAGGCATGACATTAATGCCAAAAATGGCCCCAATCTGGTCCCAAACTGCCTGCGCCAACTTGCTATCCAAGAAAAGGTAGATGACGGTTTCCAGTGATTTGGATTGATCCGCAGTATTCCCGCGACAAGCACAAGTAGACACCAAGTCAACATGGAGATTCTGGGAGGCAACTTATAATTCCACAATAAAGCATCATAAGGCCACTAAGAAACAACTTGAGCATCTACAATAAGGACTTGAATAATAACAACTCACAAATGATATGACACATTAATTGCTCTATGTGTGGCCTTTGCGCCGAAATGGGTTACAACATTTTGCTTCTTACTTTTTTAGATGATCAACCCCCCCCCCCCCCAAATAAGGACTTGAATAATAACAACTCACAAACAATATGACACATTAATTGCTCTATACTTGGCCTTTGCGCCAAAATGGGTTACAACATTTTGCTTCTTACTTTTTTAGATGATCAAATCCACCTCCCAACAAAAGTACATCATCCTGAAATAGATCGTTTATCTGGGATAGAACCAGCCTAATCAGTACCAATAAATGCTTCTAACTACTTGAAGATGGCCATTAACTCGATACAAAATCCTCTAACCAAGTTGTAAAATCCTTGAATTTTTTAGCCACATAAGACCCCATATTAATCAGATTAAGAATTTAATTTTATAATTAATAAAAAAACATCTAACATGTGGGTATAAGCACTCTCGGTGGAGTGTAAGGTTAGAGTACTGATTCCTATTGTGCGAATCTATAAAATCGATAAAACATCGCCAACCTATGAAAACTTCGTACTTCATGCATGTTTCTCAGAACTAGCTATTCTCTGATGGCTTTCACCTTCTCTTCATCCACACGGATGCCTGTGGACGTTACGACAAAACTAAAAAATAAGTGGCTCTCTATTAAAAAGCTGCATTTCTTTAAATTGAGGTACAACTTGTTCTCTATGAGCATTTGAAGCACTTCTTAGAGATGCCCCATATGGTCTACCTCGCTCTGACTGTATATCAATATATTATCAAAATAAACCATCATAAATTGCCTAATGAATGGTTTCAAGATTTGGTTCATCAACCTCATAAACGTAGTTTCGCCCCCTTTAGGATGTCCAATGTATTGTCCAACCGAGGTATAAGAAATTTGTACTTAACAGTTACTTTGTTTATTTCTTAGTTATTGGTACACGCACTAACTCCCATCCTTCTTAGGTGTTACTAGAGTTGGTACAACATATGAGCTCATACTCTCTCACACTAGACCCTTACATATCAATTCCTCCACTTGTTCTTACATAATATCACACTCTTTTGAATTCATTCGATTATTATGGTGATTAGGTAAGCTAGCCCCTGGGACAAGGTCGATATGGTGTTGTATATCCCATATGAGAGACAACCCATCTGGAAGGTTATCGAGCCAAATTGTCTTAAATTCTCATAGCAATTGTTTCAGTTTTTCAGAAATAATCGTGGGCTTTACCTCTTCACCTTTCACAACTAATGCATAAACTTATCCCGTTTCCTTAAATTCCTCTACAAAGTCTCATATGGATTGGAGAGAACGCCCATTCCCTTTAGAAGCTTCGAGTTGTTCATCGGGGTTAACAGGGGTGAGTATGGTTTTTTGGCCATCCCTGACGAAGATGTATACATTATCTCGTCCTGTATGAGTGGTGTCACGATTTGATTGCGATGGCCAACCGAGTAATATATGACAAGCCTCCACGTCAACTACACATACTATTCGGTCCTTATAATGTCTATCAATTTAGAAAGTGATAGTGTATTGTTCAGTTACTTTCGTCTCACTGACATTCTTAATCTAGCCAATTGTGTATGGGGATGAATGTCTTTCCATTTTCAGTCACAACTTCTCCACCATGACTTTGAAGACAATATTCTCACTACTCCTACTATCTATAATCATGTCATAGACTTTTCAATTCATCGTACACCTTATTCGAAAGATGTTATGTTGTTGTGAGTGTACCTCATTGTTTTGTGTATATAATAACCGCCTCACTATTAGAGATTCACCGTGATCTTGCGAAACCCAATCTGTTTCATTTCCTTCATCATTCACGGTGGGTTCTGCTTCATCAATCTCTAGGTTCCTCAGTATTTTCAGCATTTTCATCATTAATAGCAATGTTAGTCACTTTTTGCTGAGGACATACATTTAATAGGTGACACCACTGGCCACATCGATAATAATGGTTTGGCCTTGGCCAGCCGTAAGGATTTGGGATCCTGCTTAGACTAACATTAATGATCGCTGCTCTTTAGGGTCTCGCTTGTTCTCCCTGACTCTCGGTTTTCGAGTGTAGGAGGTTGATGATGCCCTTTACATGTTCTTTCCCCTTGGTCTGTGGTGCTCCCTACGAAGGACATGCAGTGACTACCCTATTAGTAGGATATGCCAGTGTGTTGGATCGCTCAAGTTGCGCTTTCACTCGGTTGACCAGCTTGATCACTTCGTTCATCGTCCATATGGGTTGCATCTGAACCCGATCCTTAATCGCAATATGTAAACCACTATTGAATCGAACGACTTGTTAAGATTTAATCTTAACTAAATTGTTATGCGCCGCCAAATAATAGAATTCCTCTACATAATCCCTTACCGATTAACTACCTTGCCAATAATTTTAGTATTGTTGGAATAATAACTAATGTAATCTCCGCAGAGGAATCGATTGCATCGGTTGTTTCAGTTGCTGCTATATTCGGATTGGTGCCTTCATCTGTCTCGTCTATGCGAGCTGAAGTTGTTCCCATCAAGCTAAAACTTTACTCTTCAACATGTAAGCTACCAGTTTAACTTTCTTCTCTTCAAGGATGTCTATGTAGTCGAATAGGCACTCAAATTCAATAAGTCAATTGAGGAAGTCCTAAATGTGGAGTTGACGATCGAAGTTAGGAAGATCAAGTTTCATCCTAAATTCTTGATCCGTCCGATCTACCTGATCGTCGACTTGTCTAGCGTGTTGGAGGATCATGTCTTCGATCTCCTCGTCATTGGATCCAACATCCTGAAGTGTGATTTTGCGATTCGTCGCTGACATTGCCCCGCAACTAATGCAATTGCGAATTCCAGCACCTATCAGAGGCAGACCATTGCCATGAACATGGAGTTGCCCTAAGGCAATGAGAGCAGCCTGTAGCCCTTACATGACTTACCGATTCTCCTGCTGCGCTACCTCGAGAGTTGTTGTTATTATAGGATAATTTCTTGGAGCACCGTCCATAAGATTATTACCTGATCCGTTGTTAGAAGCTATTGATCTGAGGAAAAGCCTTGCTCTGATACCAATCTGACGCAAGGAAGGGCATGATGAGGACGATCACCATCTTCCTCGAACAATAAATACCTAGAATCCACAAGGCTCTCTTAAATTCATAAGAAAAGTTTCTCGAATCCACGAGAGAAATAAGGAAAATTTGAGAAATTTTATTAAAAGCTACCCAAAATAAATAAGTTTGCATGCTTAAATACTCTTAAATAAATCCTAAGACGTTATTAGAAAAAACATAAACAAATATGGAAATAAAAACTGAAAAATATGCAAATTTTTGCATTTCGTTGATCGATCGAAATGATGTAAAAATGTTTAGAGACTAAAACCCATAAATTTGTATTTGTTCCGATCGATCGACCCGATTAGTTAATCAATTGAACTGAGCAAAAATTGTCTAAAGCTTTCACCTAAATCCGAATTTCCATCGACTGATTGATCGACTCAATCAACTTCGATTGATCGAACTATGTTAAAATTTTGTTTGTTTTTCTTCGATCTTTTTCTAATCCATTTGTGATCGTCATGTGCTTACTCCACAATCTACATCATATGGTATAAAAGTGTTTACTCAAATGAAGGTTTCTCATCCTTAATGCACGGTAGCATGCACATCTTGCATATGTGTTGTAATGACATGAGTTGCATTCTACATATATATGTTCTTGGAATAACTCTCTTGCAATGAAATCTTAGGTCTCTACTCATGGCTCAGTGGTAGACTCACAAGAGTTTCAACACCAAGGTCATGGGTTCAAGTTAAAAAAATAAATCATTAATCCAAGGTTGACAGCGCTTGAACTAATATGTATTAACTGAATGCTTGGCTGATGACATATGGTAGAGTAGGAAATAACTTCTCTTGGCCATTTTAGAGGTTCACATTTAACAAAAAGATTATGTGGGTAACCAAGGAGAGGCGATTCCTAGGGCATTATGAGAGGTGGCCTCCGATCGTCTTCCTTGGCCCCTTTTAGGGGCGATTTCAAGGGAATGGGGGATCGAGTTGGGATTGGCAACGCCGGTCACACTGGGGATTGGACGGATGTGCGGAGGAAATTCCCTAAAGCAGAATGCAGAGTATTCATCGGGAACCTTCCATTCTTGGCGTCAATGGAGGGCATTAGAGCTCGATTTGGTCAGTTCGGTGCCCTAACTAATGTCTTCATTCCGGCATTTCCAGCATCTGGCAGAAGCAAGGGATTTGCTTTCACAAATTTTAAAAGGCGGGAGGATGTAAAGACTGCGATCGAGCTCCTCAATGGAAGGTTCCTAGGGCACCGGCGAATGACAGTTAGTGCTGCTATCAACCGTCCTGCTAACAGGCCCACTGCAGCTGTTAGAGGAAGTAGGGTAACTAGGCCGAACGCCCATGCTCCATCAAAGCACAACCCACCTCTTATCCCTCCCTCATCACTGAGGCATTAGCCGAATTCGACCATAGAAATCCTGATTCGAGTCAGCAGAAATAGATTCGACATCCGCTCCTATGTAGAGGCCACCACGCTTCCTTCCCCTCCGCTGCCCAGTAGCCATAATATCATCGTGCCTAAATGGATGTCAGATAAGGGAAGAGTTGAGTTTGCTAACACCCTGATTGAAGAAGCCACGAGTTCAGCAATAAACTGCCAGTCCATTCAAGACGCGATCAAAATCTCCAATTTTCGGGCCACCCAGGTTGAGGTATTCCTCTTATCTGAATCTGCTTATGCTCTAAAATTTCTTACCAGGGAAGCAGTCACGGCATTTGCACATGACAAAATCCTCCATTGTAAGCTAGGCCTCACTAATGTGAGACCGTGGGGACCAGCGATGGTGTTATCAAGCAGAGGAGCATGGATTCGCATTCATGGCATCCCATTGCATGCTTGGTGTGAACAGACAATCGGCCAAATTGCAGAACAAGTTGGGGAGATTTTAGAACTGGACCCTTTATCGCTGAATGGTCCGAACAGATGGTATGCTAGGGCTAGGATCCTGCCCTTACTGGACCTGAACTCAAGCCACATGTTAAGCCTCATGGTGGATGGGAGGCCTTCTCAGATTCTAATCTTTTTCGAAGGGCTGCAGGCGACGACGTAGAACTATGCTCCCCGGCAGGAAGGGACGAAACAGTGGGTTATCAGATCATTTGGACAACCGATGGTGACTCAAGATAGGCTAAGGGAGTCAGCCAATCAGGACCTTCCCCCAAGGAATGGAGAAGAAGGACCATCTGCTATCCGATCAAATTCCTCCTCGAACCATCCTCATCAGCCGGATCAGTAGGAGCAACCGACTAAGGCCAATTATCAGGACGTTATCTTGGCGTCAACTGGAACCCTCCCTACTCAACCAAACCCCCAGATAGTGCCTGAGGCAACACAAGGTGGTCAAGTTATTGCTACCCCTAATGCGTATGGGACCGCTCTCCCACCTCACTGCTCAGATGCTGCCTTCCAGCTCCCTCATCTCAGCCCGGACCCAGTTTCTTATTGCTGTAGCCAGCAACAGGTGGAATTGCAGAACCTGCCCAATCAGGCTTCCTCTTTCTGCCATCTCCTATCCCAAACCTCCCTTGCCTGCCATCAGAACGTGGCCACTCATGCTATCACTCCCTGCCATCAGCCTTCCCAACCCTCCCCTGTCAACCCCTCTCAACTAGCTGACCCAATGCCTTCGTCTTTCGAGTAGTCGAGACCTGAAAACTACCATCTTCAACCCTCACAGCAAACCACCAACCATCTCTCGCCCTACACGCCACTGGACCTCTCTAGAATTCCTATTGACAGAAATGTTTTGGTGGAATGGGAAGGTTGGTTATCAGGTGTTCAACAACTATTCCGGGAAGGATCGCTCATGTAAAATCTTCATTCTTGTCCTCTTAGCCTGCCTGGCCCTGAGCCTTATAACAATGAAGAACATCACATCCTCCTAACGAGGGAGAATCACTCTATGACGACCTTAGGTATAGCGGAGCTAATAGAGCCGGTAACTGATCTCAATCTCCAGGCCAGCAGAGACTCTGGTCAACCTCCTGATCACGTAGTCTCTCTTGCCTTGATCACAATTCGCAACATTGATCCTCCAACTGCAGAGGTTGTCCAGTGCGCTGTAACAAATGATATAAAAGGAATATCACTATGGGTAGATATTGAAGCCGGGGTGGTTTCTGATGAGTGGGAACCATCTGATCTTGGAAGAAAAGCCGACAAAAACACAATCATCCCAGTTATGGTTGCTAAAAGGAAAGGCAGGTCAGCTACCTCTATGCTCCAAAGGAAGAGTCAGAGGCTGAGAAGCATCCGCAGAAAGGCCAAGTGTAAAGGATGGGTTTCTGATGTGTAGCATCCTTTCTTAGAATGTGAGAGGGGTAGGTAATGCTCAAACCACCCGTCATCTGAAGCAATTGATTAAGAAGCATAAAGTTGCAATTCTCCTTCTTCAGGAACCAATGATCAGAGAGAACAAGAGGGACTCAGTGGCAGCTAAGCTGGGGTTCAATTTTCACTTAATGGATGATGCTAATGAGGGCAGAATATGGATTCTTGCCAAGCAGGGCATTCATGTTCAAACTGGTAGTGCATCTAAACAATGCATCACGCTTATGGTTTCAAATGGTAACTCCCCCCTGTAATGATATCGGCTGTTTATGCTAGTTGTGATAGGGATCAGAGAAAAGATTTGTGAGAGGAGCTGAGAACGACCTCGAACCATGCTCAAGGGCCATGGCTGGCCTGTGGGGATTTTAACTCCACAGTCAGCATCGAAGAAAGGCTGGGAGGAAGTCCTTCTTTTACTCAGGCAATGAGGGAGTTTCTTGATTCCATAAACGACTATTGCTTGATTGACGTGGGATTTTCTGGTTCTATATTCACTTGGTGCAACAATAGGTCAGGCAGGGGTCGAAGATGGGCCAGATTGGATAGGATGATTGTCAATGCGAATTGGGTGAGCTCCCTTCCTATGTTCAAAGTTAAACACCTTACGCGGGCCTATTCAGATCACTCCCCTATACTTATGTGGTTCACGGATGCTTCTATTGATTTCCTGCGACCCTTCAGATTCCAGCACATGTGGACTACTCACGATGACTTCATTAGGGTCGTCAAGGAAGCCTAAGAGATTGACGTTGTTGCAACCCCTATGTTCAAAGTTCTGATCAAGATGAAGCACTTAAAAAGGATTCTTAAGGAGTGGAACAAATCCATGTTTGGAGATGTCCACAATAACGTGCAAAAGGCCGACGATGAGATCATGAACCGAAAGCTCCCTCCTATCCTCTATAATTGATGTTGGTATAGCAAGATTGAATTCAGCTAAGGCGAGCCTCAAACTAGCCCAACTTCAACAGGAATTGTTTTGGAAATAGAAATCTAGGATAAAGTGGCTTTAAGAAGGGGATAGAAACACCAAGTTCTTTCATGACTCGGTGATGGATAATCGTAGGAGAATGGCTATCAACAGAATTAAAATATCGTCTGGTGAAATTTTGGAGAATAGCGAAGACATAGGTAGGGTGGCAGACTTCTTCTCGGAGCTATTTTCAGCACAAGGGAGGCCGAAAAATGATCATATTCTGTCATGTATCCCAGCACTAGTTTCTCAACAAATGAATGCTGACTTGATGACCGTGGTCACGATGGAAGAAGTAAAGGCTGCGGCATTATCTATTCCGATCGACAGTGCCCCGGGACCGGATGGGTTTGACGGTGCATTCTTCTCTTGTTGCTGGAACATCATTGGAGCTGATATTTTTGAAGCAGTGAAGGATTTTTCTCAGGTGGGCCCCTTCCCAGATCATTCCAATGCACCCATATTTGCCTCATCCCAAAGAAGAGTAACCTAGATTCCCTGTTTGACTATCGGCCTATCAGCCTATGTAACGGCATCATGAAGATCTTTTCTAAGATCTTGGCTTCTCAACTAGCATCCATCCTTCCATCCATCATTTTAGAAGAGCAAGAGGCATTTGTTAAAGGCCAATCCATCATGGAAAATATTTCCATTGCCAGGTAAATGACCCACGATTTGGATTGAAAGGTGTTTGGTGGCAATATGATTGTCAAGCTAGACATGGAGAAAGCTTATGACCGAGTTGAGTGGTCGTTCCTCACTTAGGTGCTAAAGAAATTTGGTTTTGACCATAGGTGTATTCTCCAAGCTCAGCAGTGTTGGATGGGTACTTGGTTCTCGATTCTCATAAATAGCAGATCCTTTGGTTTTTTGCCCTTGTTAAGAGGCTTAAGACAAGGAGATCCCCTATCCCCATTGCTTTTCATCCTTACTGTGGAGGTCCTCGGTCGGGGCATCCGAAACCTCTTCCTGTCTGGAGTTTGCCAACCCTTCAAGCTCCCTCATAACTACCCTATGCTAACACATTTATTTTTTTGCAGATGATGCTATCCTATTTATGAATGGAGGCTTCAGATGATGCGTGCCCTTCTTAGGTTCATATCAGCTTATGAACAAGCGTTTGGCCAGAAAGTGAATATCAACAAAACATCTTTTATTCTCCTTAAGAAAGCGACTCAAGCCAAAGCTCGTCAAATTAGGAATGCGATGGCGTTCAAGCAGGCATTCCTCCCATGCACATATCTGGGTGTCCCTCTAATGAAAGGTAAAATCCTATTTGCTCCCTTGCTTCTGCTGGTCCAGAAGATTCTGGGCAGGATTGAAGGTCGGAAAGCTAGAATCCTTAATCCGACCACCAGAATGGTTCTCATAAAACATGTGTTGTCTAGCATTCCCATCCATGTTATGTCAGCGGTGAATATCCCAAAAGCTATATGCAGACTGCTTGAATCAAGCCTATCCAACTTTTTTGGGGGAATGCGGAGGGAAAGAAGAAGAAGCATTAGGTAAGATGGTCTGAGCTTTGTTTTCCTATGCAGGGGGGGGGGGGGGGGGGGGTTTAGAAGCATGGAGGATATCATGTGTGCCTTCAGGACTAAAATGAGTAAAAACTTTTTGAAAGGGAGATCCCTTTGGGTGCGATTAATGTTGACCAAATACATCAGTAAACTCATCAACTCCAGAGGTTTGCATTCAGCAGGCAACTCAACCATCTGGAAGGACATGTTGAAGACTCTCCCTTTCGCCACCTTGCATTCCAAATGGCTTCTGGGGGAGGGCAGGATCAATTTCTGGTCACAAAATTGGCTTGAGGATTGCTCCCTTCTAGGAATTGTGGAGGGCCCCATCCTAATTCATCTTAGAGAAGCCTTGGTCAGGGACTTCTTCTCCTCGCCTGCCAGATTCAGTTTGAATGAAATCAGCCATATCCTTCCTGCTTCAGTCTTTCAGAGCCTGAGGGACAGCCCTGTCCTGCTGTCGAGTAGGGAGGACACACTGGCATGGGACCTCACTGCAAGCGGCAGATTCTCAGTGAGCTCAGCATGGCATTGAATCCGGCAACATCGCCAGAAACATCGGTGGACTTTGTGGGCCTGGAACAAGTTTCTCCTTCCCAAAATCAGCATATTCATCTAGAAAATTACACACAATGCCGTCCCAGTGGATGCGGCTGTTAGAAAGTCAGGCATGCAATTCGTCTCGAGGTGTGAATGCTGCTGTGGCGAACCTGACTCTAGCATGGGCATTGGTCACCCGATGTCATCTGCTACTTTGGACCCCTCCTCGTCCTTGAGCAGGGTGATCGAAGATCGTCCCATCCTCAGCAACTGACTTCAGTTCAGGTCAGTCTGGGCGGACCGGCCACTCCCCTCGTCGAAGTGCCTGCGCATCACACGTCATTGAGCCCTCCTTCACAGTGACAACCCCCTGCTTCACCGCTCTTTCATCCTGCTTCGGTCTTCCCTGCAGCAGACGTCAATCCTAACTCTAGTCTCCCTACATACCAAGAGGAGAATTCAGACCATCTGTTCTGTTTGGGGTCTACAGCCACCGCGATCTAGGCCCATTTCCATTGGATCTTCGATGTTCCCCTCATACTTTCTCATTCAATTCATCAGCGCATCATGTTCTGGGCCTCAAGGGCTTCCTCCTCTCCTCGCCTGAAGCTATTACTTGATATGACTCCTGCCCTAATTTGCTAGGAATTATGGCTCAGCCGGAACGCCTCCCATTTCAAAGGAATCAAAATGTCAGGTCGCAGGATAATCGCCTGGGTCTCGTCGTGGCTGCAGGAAATGGGCAGTTCTCTACTAGCCAGCGTTTCTTCCTCCCTCTCCGTTTCCTCTGCTTCGAAATCCCTTCACCTTAGTCCCGGTTCAGCCATGTCGTTTGCCCAGCCTCAGCTAGTAATCTGGAGAAGACCTCTCTCGGGGTGGGTCAAATTGAACGTTGACGGTTCGTCTCGAGGGAACCCGAGTGAGAGTGGGGGGGGGGGGGGGGTTCTTCAGGGACTCTTAGGGCCGGTTTATTTTTGCGTTTCATAGGTATTATGGAAATGAAATGAACACGATGGCGGAGGCTCAGGCGATGCTTGATGGCATTACTCTTTGTAGTAAACTGGGCTACTCCAACGTTGAAGTAGAATCCGATTCGAAGACAGTTGTGGGCGTTGTTGCTGCCCCTTCAGGGCATTGCCCTTAGAATATATGGTATAAGATGGGGGCTATCCACCTGTTTAGCCGATCCCTTAACATCACATTCAGCCACATATTCTGCGAGGGAAACACTGTGGCGGATGCGCTTGCAAGAGCGGCTAGTAAAGGCTCCTCTAACTCCTTCTTTCACTTTTCTTCGGATCTGCCGAGGCACATCAGGGGCTCTCTAGTCCTTGATAAGGCAGGTATGGGGAATCTCAGAGCTTGGGGTTGTCTGTCCCATTTGGTGTGTTCTGTTTCTGTCAGTTGTTTGTCTAGTGTGTAGTCCGGTATATGATAGGTGGGCTCCGTTACTTTTTGTTGGAGCCTGCCCGAAGGCCTGTATAGCCTTTTTGACATTCAATAAAGATCTTTCCTTAAAAAAAAAAGAGGTTTGCTGGAATATATCCCAATGTATTATCTATTGGTTACATCGGGACTCACCATTCCCAGTTTGATCTGGGATATTTAATTTAAATGATCTGAACTGTGTTTATGATGGGCCTCCACGTGGATGGGTGATGCCCAAGGCAACAGTTAAAGAGAACGTCCATGTTTAAAGAAAAAGAGTTTCATCAGGGAAAGGATGATCGTGTAAGTGACATGGATCACTTGAAGATGAAATCAAATCCAAGGCTAAAAATTCCCTACATTTCCAGTAGCGATGCGTGGGAATGTATTCTAGAAGACCTTTAATTTGTAGCATGTTTTATATTTCTTTTCACACCAACACTTAGAGCTGGGCACAGAACGAGTATTTGTCCGACTGGTTTAGGCTCGACTCGACCTGAACCGAGTGGGTGAGTCATTCTAAGTTGAGTAGACTTCTTTCAATCTGAACTCAAATCACACACACATGCACAGAACTCGTGTGAAATTTTTTGAGAACTCATCATTCGTGTTGTGACTCTAAAATTTGAACAATCCACGTGAAGTAGCACCTCATGAAACCCCCCGGGCCCAATTTTTACCTTGATCCAAAACTTTGGTGGGCCATGAAAAATGAAAACAGTTTGCTGCCTTAATTTGCATTTTTCTTTACTATGGCCCACCAAAATTTTAGATCAGGGTGAAAATTTGGCCCTTGAGGTTTCATGGGATTCCGTATCACATGGACCGTTTGAATTAAACGCCCATAACATGTGTGTAAAGGCGTGCATGTGCGTAAGTGCACAGGTGAGCATGACTTTTATATATATATATATATATATATGTATGTATGTATGTATGTATGTATGTATGTATAAAACCTTAAATTTGATGTTTTAGATTTGAGATACCATGTAGCTGATGAAGAGGCTGCAATTTTGACGAGTGCACTTAGGTTTCGAGTCATGATTTCAACCTGTCGATACCTGCTGTATTTGACTTGACTCGATGCTGACTCAGTCCAAATCCATACCTGTGACCGGATCAGCCTCAGTTCAAATTACTCTAGGCTAGACCCAAACTTAGAGCTAGTTAAGCATGCTAGACTCGGTACTAAAACAGGTCGAATTTAGGTCATGCCTATTTAAAAACCAGATTGAATTGGGTCAGCCCCAACTCGGTCTGACTAGACTCTATGCCCAACTCTTGAACACCACACACACCCACACCTATTTCGTAGCATGTTAAATGTGAAGACTATTGTACGAGTAGGATTACAGTTCTACTCTAGCACATATGCGGGTATGACACATGTTGATGTAGAAATCTGGTTAATCCTTCTTAGACCTTCGAGTACTTGCACGCGAAGAAGAAGGAGATCCTGACTGTAGCAGGGGACCCTCCGATGCCTAAGTCAGATAAGAAATCTGGATCTAGTACAACGTAGGGTTTTTGTACGTAGAGTTGTGTGTACCTTTCACTATTGGAAATGCTCTTATTTATAAGTGAAAGAGATGGTGGCGTAGATGGTAATTTTTATATTTAGTAGGTACGTATTATAGAGGGAATCGGATCCCAAGAATGTTGTTGATGTACAAATCTCTTTGATAAGATCTGAATGGTCGAAATAAGGAGAAGCATGCAGTAGAAGGCCAAGGCCAAGCATCCGATAGGGCCTGTATGGCCATTCTGAAGGATATTTTAAAGACCCAGATTCTTTAGTGAGTCATACGTGATCGAGTTTTCCCTCAGCCTTGAGTAGATCATTGACCTGCCGGCTTGCCCTTAGAGGTCATGTCCGAGCACTGAGATTGACTTCATTTCCTTAGTAGAATATAAATGAAATTGGAGATGACCATCCTTTTCATCTTATGCTACGGGGTATGGTTTCCTCGATGTAGCAGCTCGGAGTCTTACCTTGATCGGCGGGGTCGTGACTCGAGAGCCCATACTAAGTGATGTTCTGAATAGCAACTTGAAAATGGATGGTATCGTTGAAGGACTTGGCGTTTGATAGAAGTGGAGATACTTCATCTTCTGATGGCCGAGCTCGAGAAATAGGTTATTTCTCCCATCATGGATTATTGTTTTTTGGCCGTTGATAGCTCCTTAGTCATGACTTACGTTAGCTGACCATGTGACGCGCAGAGATGTTCGAGCCAACCTCATACTTCGAATCAACTCATTTTCACCCATAACAACATTCAGGGGAGAACTGCAACATCAATGTATCTATCTACCCTAACCCAAGAATCAGGCTGGTAAGCTCATCATGTGGGCTACGCTTGTAATTGACTGAGGATCTGGAATCATTACTCAAGCATATTTTAACCGTCCATATTGTTATGCACTGTGGTAATCCTGATGAGTAGACTCACTTGAAGGTGGGATCCGTCGTATAAACGGGTTGGATGACTAAAAGATGGCCTCAGATCCGAAGACTAAAGTCGCAGTGTATCCTGTAGCATACGTCGGGATGTACTGTAGCAAGACTGCGCCGCGTAACTCTGAAAGCTCGAAGGTTCAGGAGGAGCCGACTTTTGTCTTAGGAACTGTCTTGTACCTTTCTCGAGTGGCTCGAGACTCCCGCATCGTCCGTACATCTCCAGAAGCAAACACGCATGCACTTCGCCTGTCACGTGTAGGACATCCAGGCAGTGCATCAGTTGGGCTAGCCATTCCAGATGACATAAATAGGACCGGTAGAGTAGAACGTGGCCCAGACATTTATGATATTTGTGTAATGATGAATGGACTGTTCTTATTTTCAGGCCAGCCCATCTTTATGTTGGGGTCCACCTGATGGACGGTCTGGATTTCTCACACAGGGGACATTTTAGCATTTGTGCACGTAGAAGGTGCCCGTGGCCAAGCAAATCTCAAATAGCTATCGGAACACCGTGGAACGATGGATGTGTTGGCAGACTCCAGTGGGAGAGGGAGAATGCAGGTAGAGACGTGATTTATCTCTCTCTCTCTCTCCCTCTCTCTCTCTCTCTCTCCTTTTTTTTTTTTTCACTTTTGTGAGAATCATGAATGGTTTACCACAAGGGAATATATTAAGTATTTGCTTTTTTTTTTTTTTTTTCCGACCACTACTTTTCATGTTTTGTTTACAGGGTAAAATCATATTCAAGACTTTTTTACATTAGTTTCTTTAAATAATCAATAAAAATGTATTACTGTTACAGTTTGAAATTATGATTTTTTCAATAATGTAATGAAATAGTACAATTAATACAAATTACTTTTCTTATATTACATATGTATTTAACCGACAATTTTCTATGTTTGATTTGGCCGTTGTAAAATCATAATGATAATATTTTCACTTTAACAAATCCTAACTCAAATTAAACTAAGTGCATTGTCTACCCACTATTATTGTGTTGTAGTATAAAATCAAGTTTGTTGAACAATCTTAACCTCTAGCCTTAGTATTTTTTTTTTTTTTTCTTTTCTTTTTTGAAAATAAGACCATTGAGTATCTTTCTTGTTTAACCATGGGACAAATGCCTAAAGATCTCTCTCTCTCTCTCTCTCTCTCTCTCTCTCTCTCTCTCTCTCTCTCTCTCTCTCTATATATATATATATATATATATATATATATATGGAAATGGTTCATGTGGTTGATCTCATGGGAACTTCCCATGAGGTTGACCTGTGTGAGCCCCACCGTGATGTATGTCGAACATCAACACCGTGCATTTGATGGGTCCCCTTTAAATTATGGGACATCCTAAAAATCAACCCTATATGGAAATCAGGTGGGCTATACCATCTAAAATCATGTGAAGACATGCCTAAAACATATAAAGGGACTTGGTGGAGCCCACCTCAAACTTGGATGGGTCTAAAACTTGGTCTGACCCCTCATCCAAGCGGGACACACATAATGGATGGGCTAGATTTGTGAACCACATCTCAGTGGGCCCAACAAATGATTATGAATGTTTTAATGGGAGGGTAACCCAACTCAACTTTTGTATGTGGTGTGGCCCACACAAGTCATGGATTAACTTGATTTTTAAGCCCGAGGCCCACCATGGAATGATGCATCTAACTAATAGGGTAGATATTCGACACACATCATTGTGGGCCCGCATAGCTCGACCTCATGAGAAGTTCCCATGAGATTGACCAACACACACACACCTGGGAAATAATTCAATGTAAATGTTAATTTTCACTGAAATTATGATGAAAATATTTTGTGTAGGCCCACTATGTAGGGTTGAACACGAACCGAGTTAGCTTGTTAGCTTGGTTAGCTCGCTCGACTTGACTCGAAAAAGCTTGATTCGACTCGGTTTGAAATTGAGTTCGAGCTGAGTCGAGCTGATTTTTTAAGCTCGAAAAAATTTCGAACCGAGTTCGAGCACGACTTGACTCAGATCGAACCCCAACTCGAATCGAACCAGTTCGATGACTTGGTTACTTTGATATTGATGTTGCTAACCAAGTGTTTGATGAAATGACTGAACGAAGTGTCGACTGGTGGAAAGGAAGGTATGTATATGAAACAAATACCATTTTTTCTTGATTTTGATGTTGCCTATAAGGTGTTTGATGAAATACTTATAAACAGTTGCTGCTGTTTTACATATAAAAAGAAATTGAAAGTGTACTCCATGTGTTTGTGAAAATGTCTCACATGATCGATCTCTACTTGAACTAGCCCGAGCTACTGACCGAACCAAGCCAAGCTGGCCAGTCAAGTTCGAAGACTGAGCCGAGCTGAGTTCAAGCTGGGGTCAGCTAGTGGCCGAGTTGAGTCGAGTTGTGCCAAGCTCGACTTGGTTCAACTCGTGTACACCTTTACCACAATGATGTGTTTAACTTATCAAATAACTTACTATGGTCACTTTTGCCTCTCAGGTTCATGAGTACCTTAGGGTCATTTGGGAAGCAGTGTTTGATATACATTGGTAATTATTATGGAATCCATGCGAATTTTTGGTAGCTTCTAATCGGAAGTTGTTGGATGTATAATCGAAATCCACCAAAATGTATTCAAGAGCCTGTATTTGAAATGCATTAGTAAAGAGAGAGTGAGAGGGAAGACTAGGTGGTGATCGATGCTAATTAGAATTCATGTGAAATGAATTCACATGCTTTTGTTATAATTTTTAAAACATCCTCTTTAAGTATATTTGATGTCAATTGGTTTCCAATTCACATCAAATATACTCACACAAACGCTTGAGTTACCATCAATTTATATCGATTCACCTTGATTACATGCTCCCAAACAACCTCATAATAATGTCAACCGTTCATTCATTTGTACCCTTAGGGGCTATTTGATTTTTCAATTACAATGATAAATGGTTGTAAATGGGCAATGATTATTTACTCTTATAATTTTGTTGTGAAATTACTTGCATTTGACTACAAGGATAGTTTTGTTACATTATTTGTTTCACAATAAAAAAAGGATATTTTTATAGTGTGAAAATGTAATGATTATAATTTACTTTACTTCCTTTACAATCATATTTGACTCTCAATTTATAGAGTATAATTATTCTTTAAACAAACATATGAAAATAATAATAATGACTCATTTACTTTAAATTTCATAAGAAATTGAAAAAACCAAACAAGCCCTTAGGTAAAGCTATCCATTCATCTGTAACCTTAAGAGCAAGTCATGGTTCAAAAATTCATGCAGTTGGGGTAACCTTATAATTTAAATATTAGTCATTTTGCGACAGGTATCCGTGCTTATGAGCCATGGGATGGTTGGCATCATTAGACCAAGATTCTTCTAAGGAATAATAAGTAATGAATGATAAGGGCTATTAAATAGATGTTTCTACATGACAGTGGGACTTATTTTATCGATCTATTGATATCATCAGTTCATTTTTCACAAGTTATCCACGGAAATGATTAGGTTCATTAGATCAAGCCCTATGGGCATGAAAGAATGAATTGTCTAGGTTGATGATGAGTGGCACGTGTCCTTTAAAAGCTCCGCTGAAATGATCCAGTCCTTTCAACTATAATTATAGAATCCCTGCTAGTTAACTAATTAATTAAGGTTGTCCATTAGTCCAGCACACATTTCATGGACCACCTCGCGGAAAGAATGCCGACCTGGCAATTCAAGCCATCCAATCAATGGCTTATGATAACATGGATGATAAGGATCGTTGAAGCTTGGGCCCATAATAATTTCCCACATTGAAAGATCTTGTTTGTTGAGTTTTTGGCCTTCTTTGGGATGTATGCGGACTTTTTCCTGTTTCTTTCTTGATCGTCTATTCGCTTCCCAAAAGTAAAATGTCAGGATTTTCTCATATGGGTTGACCACCATTTGGAGGTTTTTGGTTTTAGGGTCCCAATGCAGCCATTTAGACCACTGATATGCTCGGTCCCACACTAATTCATCAGATTGAAAGATCCTACCGTTGAAACTTTGTCCTTCTCTGGGTTGAATGTGGATCTAGCATATTCAATGGGTAAGACGTAACAATTTTGAAAATTTGGGGCTATCCCCCACCTACGCTGGGTCCAACCGCCGTTTGTGCAATTGATTCCAACAGGCCTGATTTAGGTCCGATGAGTGGGGCCTATCAATTTCTTGGTACTGTCCTACACAAGTGACAAGGGAGGATGGTACGGCACCACAAGCTACAGTACCTTGCCTTTATGTGGATCAGTACTTCGTAATTACAGGCATCACGGAGAGCAGCGGTTGTGTATCTCTAATGCCCCACCAGCGTCATAAGATCATATGACCGGTCACCCTTAACTAGGGATGGCCGGTAAAAACATATATATATTTGATATGTATGCTAGATTCTTTAATACTAAAGAATTAGAATATATTAACCAAACAATCATTTATTACAGATTCACGGGTTCCTCGCCCCTCTCTAACCCTAATTTAAATCAAGAAGTTGGAGAATCGTCATCTGGTTCTAAAAGGACATGTACTTTAGAAGAATATCATAACTAGTTAGGTGCTAGGGTAGGAACAAGTTCTACCCGTTTCAACACTGAGGTCTTGATAACAATCCCTAGTGGGGGTGGCTAACAGTGATGTGTGAACTGACAGTGGGGTGTACTAACAAGCTAACCAAAAATTAAAAAAAAAGGTTCTACCCCTATTCCACCATTAACTGGATCTAATTCATCTTGGTTTATTCTTAACAGAAGAATATATAGATCATCTAGTAATTTATCATCTAAATTAGCTATTTATCTTGAAAATGGATGGTTCATTTTTCATATTTTAGATGAAGCCGCTCATTTTGATGTTTTGGCCTAGTGGAGGGGATATGAAGCTAGCTTTCTTGTTCTTTTCACTATAAATGGAGTTCTACTAACCATTTCAGTTTTTACAGTTGCATCCGAATCAACGTTTAGCGCAGGTAGTCACATGTTAGATGACTACATGAGCATATTATCGAAAGAGATGATGAAGTATTATGTATGCTTGAGGAATTGATTTAAAGTGCATAGTAAAGAGCGAAGCTTGATCGATGAAGATGCTCTCAGAGATGAAATTAATAAAGTGAAAATTTAGCAGTTTGTTTAATTCAATGTTATATATAATATTTTCTTATTAGTTATAGTTTTTTAAAATTTCTTATACAAAAAATTGTATTATTATCAAGTAGTCTTTATTTTCTTCATGTCAATTGTCATAGGTGAGTGGGTGCCATTCTAGTTGGGATGTACTCAAACTAATGATGAATTTGGTGGCATTCATTTCAACATTGATTCACATATTAAATAAGGGTAATTTTTCAGTATATCAATGTGTTTGCCTTCATCTTAAATAGACAGATGGATTAGCACAAGCCATTAGGTATGGTCCGACACGACATGGTGGTCACGCTAGAACGTTAGGCACACGGGCCGTACTTGGTCGGGCGTAACTTTTCAAAAAAAAAAGAAGAAGAAGAGAAAGGCATGTCATGGCACAACATGACATGTCATCTGGCATGTCACGAGGCACGGTTGGGTTCGAACTGTTTAGGCCCGATACAACACAACACTGCTCGTTTACACCCCTACCCCTAACCAACTAGCTAAATTGTGGAAAAGCTCTGTGGGCCCACCAAAATATGTGTTTTATCCACACGATGTCCCCATTTTTCCAACTCATTTTAGGGCATGAGCTCCAAAATGAAGAAGATGCAAATCTCAAGTGGACCACACTATAGGAAACAATGGGGATTGAACACTTACCATCAAAAGCTTGTTGAGGGCTACAAAAGTTTGGATAAGCTTATTTTTGTGTTTTCCCTTCATCTAGGGTTACATGATTCTGTGAGAATATGTTTAATGGCATAAACATTGTTTGGATAAAGCTAATTTTGTATTTTCCCTTCATCCATGGTTATGTCACTTCATGAACATGTTTGATGGCAAATAAACATTGCAATGGCCCGAAAGAAGTTTTCAATAGTAAGCGTTGTTTCCTGTGGTGTGGTCCACCTGAGCTTTGGGTCTACCTCGTGTTTAGGCTCATGCCCTAAAATGAGTGGGAAAAAAGAATGGACAGCGTGAATATTCACAAGTTTCAACTTTTTATTTTTCAATATATGTTTTGAAACATTTGATAGCTAATATAAATTAAAAAACTTGTTAATAGTAATTAACATTTTTTCTATGGTCATTTCAATTTCAATTACAATAATAATTAATATTTTTCTATATAATTATTAATAGTAATTAATATTTTTGTAGATAACTATTTCAAATCTATAGATAGTAAATAGAATCAGACTTGGGCTAAGCTGGTTATTAACTAATAAGCCTGGGCTTAGACCTGTCCATTTTGGCTAGTCACGGGCCAAGCTGGAATTAGGCTTAAGGCCTACTATGCGTGGCAGGCTTGGACTGACCTTGTCTTAATCCAAACCCAGCTCGCTGATAGCCTATGTTCAGGTGCAATTATTAATGTCAGAACTCTTAAATAGATTAGAATTGTTGTCTAAAAAAATTGAAACCCCCCCCCTTTTTCTCTTTTTTTGTTTGAAGCAACCCATCATTTTTTTTTTATGCACAACCATTTTGGCGGGTCCCAACAAAAAGATTCCGGATCACGCCTATCATATAATCCAAATCATAAACTAGGCTTTACATCAAGACAAAACCAAATGGAATGTCCTGGAGATGTAGCAGCATCATTCGATGTAGCAACTGAAGAAGGGTCACAGCGCACAACCAATTCAGCATACAAGGCATATCTCCATTCTCACGCATATTGGGCTGATCCCAGAATAGCTGAAGGATCAACGTTCTACTTGGCTAGAACCGACAGCCAGGGGATCGAAGCTCCAGGAAGTAGTAGCTCACCAAAAAACCAGGGACGTGGAGAGGGAAGAAAACAACATTGTGATGAAAGAGTCCAGCAGCAGAGGCTGCTGCAATTGACACACGATTGGAAGCGATGTTTCATGATCCCTTGATTCAGGTTCACCTGATAGTCCCTAATCTGGCATTATCTAACACTAGAGTTCCTCTGATCATTCTCAGGAGATTTGCACGCCATGATGGATAGTCAATTGTTGGTCCCCATGATGCATAGTCAAGTCCATGTGGCCCCACCTTGGATTATAATAGTTAGTTGGCCTCACATGATGTATAGTCAAAGCCATATAGGCCCCAAATTTGAACATAATCATATGTGGCCCAAAACATGGTTTGTCAAATTGGTGAATAAAACCATTTGACATAAAGATTGGGATCATTTGTTGGCCACTGATTGGATAATTATGTTTATCAAATTAAAATGATTCTTAAGAGAAAGGGAAAATCTAGTGTGGGGCCCATGTGATCAATTCCACAAAATCATGATCAAAGACTTCAACAAATGAATGAGAACATCTATTTTGTTTGGCCATGGATTGTGTTCATCAGGTCAAAATGACACTTGCAAGGAATAAGGGAATCAAAGGTGGAACCAACAAGAGGAACGATCTAGATCAATGAAATATATTATTTATTTATTTCATAAATGATCTAGGCGATTCATGAGCTAGGCACAAAGCATAAGCATCCAAACATGAGTAAGATCCTGCGCAAGGGGAACGTCTCCAAAAAAACCCTAGAGAATGAGGGGGCGCTTGAGAGAGCATGCCCCCTAAGAAACCGCCGATCTTCTGCTTCCGTCAATCGAGGCCTAGGCCCTGCAGGGGGTTTTTCCCTATTCGTCGGAAACCTACCTTTCGACTGCTCCCTAGAGGACCTCCACAAGATATTCTAGCGGTACGGAAAGGTGGCAGAGGTTTTCAACCCTAGATTTCCCAGCACCATTAAGTCTAGGGGATTTGCATTTGTAAGATTCTGGTATGAAGGCGATGCTCGTGCCACCAAGGGAGTGCTAGACAGTCGCCGGATCGATGGGAGAACAGTCTCCATGAAGGATGCCAAACCTCGCCTGGCACGTCCCAAACCTGCTCCCCCGATACCCAAACATGTCGTCCCTCCTCCCACCCACCACGAGCTTCTCCTCCCGTTAGAAGAGGTTGGGAGAAAATCCCCTCATCTACCCTTAATTGTGATCTGCCTACTGTGGCGGACGAGAGGATGGTGCAGACAAAACTTAAGCAGCTTGAACTTGGCTTGGTGGGGATAGCCGAATCCGCCGCAATCTCGATTATTCAGCTCACTGATACTCTTCGGTCATCTCTTCTCGCAGCGGCTTCTATTGATGTGGCTTGCCTTTCAGGTACTCATTTCCTGATAGTTTTCAAGCATAAATATGATCTGTCGGATTTCCTAGCCAATCCTCCCCTAGCCCGAGATATGGGGTTGGTGGCTGTGGAACCCTGGTCCCCCAGATTTCGCCCATGTGGCAAGGAGTGTTGGATCCGGTTGCATGGTATACCAGTTCGTGCCTGGTCTGAGTCAGTCATTGTTGATCTAGCAAGTGCATTTGGGAGCGTCTTGCAAATCGATGCGAATGCGAAATTCAGAATTTTCCAGATGTTCGCGCGAGTCAAAATCAGAAGAAACCCGAAAATTGATATCAACAAGCAGATTCAGCTCTAGGTCGCTGGAGTGTCATTTATCATTTCAGCCACATTGGAAATGGATGATTTGGGTGCTGATCATTCTTCTCAGACCCCCCGCCAGTCGGCTCAGGTAAATAGTGGCAGTGAAGTTAAGTGACCCCACTCAACCGTGGTAGTGATGATGGTTCTTTTGATTCAGGGGGCAGAGGATTTTCTGGAAGCTTGCTCCCCTCCTCGCCTTCCATATGCTCGACAAAATGCCCCCGAAAAGCCACACTCTAGCTCAACATTGTATTCAGGGGAGATCCATATGTCTCAGTAAGAACCCATTCAAATGGTCATCCTGGCTATTTCCCCTGTCTCTATGTCCCCAACACCTACCCAATTTTTCTCTCCGAGGAGGAAATAAGTGGTGAGCCGTTGTGTTGACGTTAATTCAAGGGACGTCCTTCCTATGAGCAACTTCCTGCTAGAGCTTGAAAATTTCCCGAAGCCTATGAAACGCCCCAAGACCCCCCCACCTGTGGCACCTTCGCTCCAGCTGACCTTACCACCCCAACCTCAGAATAGGGGATCTCCTTCCCACCCCTGCGTCCCATCTCCCAAACCTAAGCTGGCAACTACCCCTCCCCCTTCTTGGGGAGCTGAGCTACTCCAATCCAGCCTGGTTTTGGAAGTAGACCTTTCCCCTTTCTTTGAGCGGTCTAGGCCTCTTGATGTCCGGAACGAGGGATCTCCCCTTCATCAGGAAACCAGAGTCTACAAGCAAGTCGAGTGCCCTTCTCCTCAGCAGCCCCCTCCTAGGGTTAGGGGCCTCTCCCCCCAGTTTATTCCTCTAAATCAGGGGACCTCTAATTCATCTCCCGGGGTCTGTCAACCTTCTCGATACAAGGCTTGCCTCCTATCCCCTGACACCAGTAGTTAACAATCCCACATTGAGAGAGACCTATTGGCTGGTCTCTTAATTCTGCCGCAGATTCAGACCAATGGGAGAGACTTTGCTATATTCAAGCTACCCAACTCTCCTTCTGAAGCCAGAGAGACTGAATTTCTTACGAGATCCCTCTCAACGGGAAAGCAAGTGGCTATGGTCAAGGAGGAAGACGAAGATCTTTTCCACCTCTCTGCGACTGTGCACCCTATGATAGTTAGGGAAGAAGCCTACCCTCCGACAAAGGAAAATTGTGCTGCAACATAGGAAAGGGAGGTTGTCTGCTCAGTCACTTCAGTTCCAGGTGGAAATATGTTTCTTAGGGAGGCAGATATCGGGAAAATGCAGCAGAACGATAGTTTCATAAGCAGGGATTCAAACCGAAACATTATTAGAAGGAAGAATCAGAAATTCAGAACAGGATTAGTAAACATGAAAGATCGCGAGCGGTATTGCAAAGTGAGAAAACTGCAGAAACGGGTTGTCAACTTAGGCTGTGTAACTGATGGATAACGTCATCACATGGAATGCCCGCGGAGTGAAAAATCAAGCCACAATCAGGACTTTATCTCGCATCATTCGCAAATACAATCCTTGGGTCATCGCAATTTTGGAGCTAATGCTTCTGGAATCCAGAAGGGTGAGAGTTGGCCTAAAAGTTGGCTTCCACTCCTCCTTTTCCAATGCAAATGAAGGCGGTAAGATCTGGATGTTCTACAATAGTAATCTAATCATTTCGGTCTTCTCTTCCTCCTCTCAAATGCTCTCTTTGAATATAGGTATGCCTAACCCCCATAATAATATTCTATTATCCATTGTATATGCAAAATGTGATAGGTTTCAGCGTTGTCTCCTATGGGAAGACATGGTTTCCGTTAGTAGGACGTTTCAGGGTCCTTGGGCTATTGGGGGTGATTTCAACATGGTGTTATCCCTAGCGGAGCGGATGGGTTACCACACCAATGATCAGACCAGCTGCTCTGACTTCTTAAAGGCTGTGAACGTAGCTGCATTGTGTGATGTGGGTTTTTCTAGAAATCCTTTCACTTGGTCGAACAATCAGTCCAGGGCGGCACGCAGGTGGGCAAGGTTGGACAGAGTTCTTATTAACGAAGATTGGTTACATCTTTGACAGCACTTCAGGGTAGATTACCTGCCTCAAGCTAGTTCTAATCATGCTCCACTCTGTCTTCTTTTCCCTCACCCATTCTTGTCCGAAACCTTTCAGGTTCCAAAGAATGTGGACCTTCATGCCGGCTTCCAAGAAGTTATTAAAAAGGCATGAGAAGAGGAGTTATCGCTGTAACCTTTGTTAAACCTGCAGCTTAAGCTCAGAAAAACCAAGCAGGCCCACAAATCCTGGAACAGAGAGGTGTTCGGCAATGTATCCTCCCGGGTCCAGGTTGTTGTGGATCTCCTCAATAGACTGGAAAATTAGTGGCAGTTGAACCCTATTGACGATCTGTCTATCGACCTCTAGAAGACGCGACATCAGTTATAGCAAGAAGAGCTAATGGAAGAGGTGTTTTGGAAACAAAAGTCTAGGATTTCCTGGATCTAAGAGGGAGATCGAAACACCAAGTTCTTCCATAAGACAATGCAAGAGAGATCCAGGCGTGCGTTCATCCCTTATATTAAAGGCGAAAATGACCAATTAATATCCGATTAGGCCCAACTTAGAGAAGAAGCAGTTATTTTTTTCACAATGCTTTCACAGCCGACCCTGCCATCACCCCTTTGGATGCTTCGAGTTTCATTTCACAGCTGGTTGATGCACAGGAAAACACGAGCCTCTCCTCCACCCCTTCCTCAGATGAGATAAAACAAGCAATTTCCGGTATGCCGCTGGATGGGGCGCTTGGGCCAAATGGATTTTCTGTAGCTTTTTTTCCCTCTTGTTGGCCTATCATTGCCCAGGACCTTTATAAAGCGGCCATTTCCTGGTTCCGTGGGGACCCCATGCCAAGAGCATTCTCTTCAACTCTCATTTGCCTCATCCCTAAGTCATCTTCGGTATTGACTTGGAGCGACTTCTGCCCGATTAGTTTGTGCAATGTCATGTACAAAATCATGTCAAAAATCCTCGCTAATAGACTAAGTCTTATTCTTCCCAAAATCATTTCGGGCGAGTAAGTGGCCTTCATTGCGGGCCACTCCATAGCTGAAAATGTGGCGCTGACTCAAGAATTGGAGAGGGGACTCAATAGAAAAGTCAGAGGAGGAAATCTGATGCTTAATATTGATCTCGAGATGGCTTATGATAGGGTCGACTGGCCTTTTCTGAAGAGCGTGATGACTTCTTTTGGTTTCAATTCAACCTCTATCGTCCTCTTCGAGGCTTGTTGGGCCAACAGCTGGTTTTCAGTCTTGGTCAATGGAGTCTCTTCTGACTATTTCAAGTCCTCCCGTGGTTTGAGGCAGGGAGACCCTATTTTGTAGGGTTTGTTTGTGATAGCAGCAGAAGTCTTGAGTAGAGGATTCAAAGCTTTAATCCATTCGAATCCCAGGAACCGCTTTCACCTCCACAGGGGCTGTCTGGTGATTTCACATCTGCTTTTCGCTGATGACACTCTCTTATTCATTAATGGCAGCCTTCCGTCCATTCAGGCCACAAAAAATTTCCTTCAGTCTTTCCAAGCCTCATCGGGGCAATAAATTAGCTTCAGAAAAAGTTATTTTATGTGCTCGGATAACCTGACAGCTAGCAGGATTAGCAGAATTGAGGACATGCTAGGCATGCCTAGGGCCTCCTCATCCTCTCGTTATCTTAGTGTGCCGATCATTAGAGGCAGCGCAAAGGCGTCTCACTTCTAGTTCTTGGTTGAAAAAATTAGAAACAGAATTAACGGCTGGAAAAATAGGCACCTCTCTCGGGGGGCGTGTGACTCTCATTAGACATGTGTTGGGGAGTATTCCCATCCACGTCATGGCTGCAATGCAGGTGCCAAAATCAATCCTTAAGACGTTGAAAAAAAGCTTTGCAAACTTCTTTTGGGGTTGGGCGGACAGCCATAGGAAGCTCCACTAGATCAAGTGGCAGTCCATCTCTAAGCCGCTGTCAGAAGGTGGTCTTGGGATTCGTTCCCTGAACGAGATGATGTCAGCACTAAGAATGAAATTGGGCTAGTCAGTCAAGTACGGAGCAGAAAACTCTCCTTGGGTGAATCTCATCAAAGTTAGATATGACAGAGATTTACGGACGGACAGTATTGGTCGAGCATCTTATTCTCCCTCTCCTATGTGGAAGGCTATTCGGGCCTATTTCTCCTTGATTGATGACGGGGTTCAATGGTCCATGGGTCGTGGTGATTGTAATTTCTGGGAGACCAATTGGTCAGGTCTTGGAGCGCTCTCCTCAGTCATGGAATGTTCCATTCCTCCCCATTTGTGGCACACAAGAGTGGCAGACGTCATTGGCCCAGTGGGCCCCCTCCCTCCTTGCGCTGTCTTTACTCTTCTTCCTCAAAGTGCGATGAATGCTATCTTCAGGGGAGGTTATGCCACTTCAGAATCCCCTGATCTCTGTGTCTGGCCGTGGGACGCCTCAGGTTGCTTCACTGTCAAGTCGGCATGGCGGATGAGTAGATCTGCATCCCCTCCTTTAAACTAGACAAGTAATGTTTGGCTCAACAATCTTCCTCGCAAGATCTCAGTATTTATTTGGAGACTGTTAAGAAATGTCGTTCCCGTTGACAGTCGAGTGAAGAAGAAAGGGGTCTACCTTGTGTCAAAATGTGATTATTATGTTGGTGCTGCTAGTCCACAACCTGAAGAGGAGTCCATTCTCCACCTTTTCCTCAACAGCGCGTTTGCGGTCCAGCTGTGGGACCAAATGGGCAGAATTTTTGGCATCCCTAACCTTCAAGCTACTTCAGTGAAAGGTAAATTATATCAGTGGTGGCTGCCCCCTACATCAGGAAAATTCTTCTCCTCCCTCTAATCCTTTGTGCCTTGTGTGGTTTTCTGGAAAACGTGGAGATCTAGGAATGAGGCGAGATTTGACGACAAGGCCATGAACTCTTTATCCTCTTCTGCTCGAGTGAAATGGTGGTTAAAGCAGCTTGGGGAGTCTTTAAGCATCCCATATCCGTCTAATTCTGCCGACTGTCTAATCCTAGAGCGACTCAACATTCACAGCAGTCCCCAGTCTCACCCCTCCCCCACCTTGGTTAGATGGGCCCCACCCCCAGCCCGCTGGATCAAGCTTAACACTGACGGCTCAGCTCGCGGCAACCTTGATCCTTCTGGAGGCAGCGACTTATGCAGGGCTGATAATGGAGATTTCCTTTTTGCTTTTTCATCAGGTTATGGAGAGGGATCCAATAACCAAGCGGAAATGAGAGCAATATGGGATGGTTTGATCCATTGCTTCTCTATGGGTTTTTCGCGGATTGTGGTCGAATTTGACTCTTCGTTGGTGGTGGATATTCTTAATTGATCTTCAAAGCCATCCTGGAAATGGTGGAACTAGAGGACAAGAATCATCAATCTGAAGAAGTTGGGTCATCTTTCCTTCATCCACATATTTCGGGAAGGAAATGCTCTAGTTGATGGGCTGGCTCGCATGGGAAGCGAGCTGCAAGTCTCGGCTTTCTTCTCTTCCTCAGCGTCGCTCCCGGCTCCGATTAGAAGCTTGGTTTTTCTTGATAAGGTTGGCCTAGGCTCCCTGAGGCTCTCCAAGCCTTCCGCTAGTTAGGTTCCTGGTCAGCCCTGAGTTGGCGCTTCTCCTTCTTTGCTTTGTTTTTTCTTTCTTTGTTTTCCCCATATGATAGCCGGCTCCCTCTCCTTTTTGTTGGGCCCGCCTGAATACAGTGTCTGTACAGATGTTTTGCCTTGTGAATGAATTCAGGTGGCTCTGTTTCCACCTTTCTTTGAAACAAAAAATAAAAAAAAATCTAGGTGATTCATTTTATTGGCCATTGATCAAATGACTAAATATCAGCCATGCATTAATCCATAACTACCATTATTAAATCAAAGTGATTATTTAGGGGCATACAAAGTAAGAGAAGGGGCAACTTATGGATGGTGCACATCCTTGATCAAGCCTTTCTTCTAATAAATGATCTAGACTGTCCATTTTGTTAGCCATTGATCAACTAGATAGATCATCAAATCAAAGAGATTCTTAGAACCCACCTCACACTAGGAGAGGAGTCCATTAATCATCTCTTTAGTAAAGGAAATCTAGCAAAGGAGATTTGGAGGTTCTTTAACAGGTCTTCAAAATTCATGAAAGCTACCCTCACAAAGTTGTCAAGCGTGTATCTGCTATAACCTTAGCCGAGTTAGGAATTGATGGTGCAACGATATCAAGAAGGTTAGTCCAGGTGATCAGATGGACTAAACCTAAGCTGGGCTGGGTCAAAATCAACGTAGATGGATTGTCGCTGGGGAACTCGGGTACCCGAGGGGGGGGGGGGGGGGGGATTGTGCGAGTGATTTCCGGTTATGGATTTGGTTCTAACTCTCGAGCAGAAATCAGGGCAATCTGGGAGGGCCTGTTCCATTATGTGGAGCTGGGCTTCTCTAAGGTGGAGGTGTAATGCCCTGAAAATTGGCACCCGAGTACAAAGACTTTGATTTCAAGTTCCCGGGTGTTAACCTAATGAGAGTGCACGTGTGTCCTCATTTAGATTCAAATTCATTCCACACACAGATAATCAGAGTAGCACAATTCGAATTAGCGGATTCAAAACGAGGTAGAGATAATAATAGATTCAGAAATATAGGGCTAAGAGTTAAAAATACAGTTCCAATTGTGATGATCGCCCGAAATAGGATTATACAAACCACAATCTACAATATATATACCTAAGACGGTCAAAATGTAAAGCCTTCAGTTTACACCAAATTCTCCAAAGTATAATGGCGCTGGCACAACCTGATAAGAGCCTGCCTGTCTGAGGTCTTACTTACATACATCAATGATACGCCTGGTTAGTGTTTTAAAACACTATCCCAGGTGAGAATGAGTAGCTAACTCAGTGGTTCCATTAGTTCTAAGTTAGACATGCTATTGACACAATTAGCACAGTTAATGATAAACAAGAAATCAAACAATTTCTAAATATTCTTGTTAAATGTACATATGAAGATATGATATGATGCATGCCCTTTCCAAACAACACTCCCTCACATGCGAATCCGACCACCCATTTCACAAATGACAACACTTCCTCATCACACGACAACCACGCCTGTTCGTCACATTCTAAGCTAATGCAATGCGGTGAATAATCATGTTAGCCGAGTAATTATTAAGTTCAATTCATCTAGCATATTGGCGAAGCTAGGATACAGATGTTATATCATGAGTCCTTATCCGGATCACGTGGCTCGTTACCGCACATAGCGACTCCTTACCAGTATCCCTTGATCCAAATTTAGGTGTCACCCGTTTATCACATAAATCAATAATTTTAAAGGTACGGTATGATACCTAAATGTATGAGGATCAACCGGGTATGAATCGTCACCGAATACCGGGTAAGATCACTCAGTTTCGAGGTGCGGGCTTGCCACAAAAAACTAAAACACATAAAGGAAAAGGGCTCGTCATCCAATTCCATTTACGTCCGTGTCGTTCGAACGGTACTCTAGCATGCAAACATCGGCTGGATATTTGATGGGGGTCGTTTGAACAATGGTCTATCGCCTTCATCAGTGCTCACTGATCACTATGGGGAGGCTCGTTACCCCAGCATAGGCCGACAGCTCGGACACGGTGTCCCATACCACCATGCCCGGCTCATGAGTCTTAGTTGCTCACTAGTCACTACAGGGAGGCTCGTCACCCCAGCTAAGGCCGATAGCGTGAACACGGTGTCCCATACTACCATACCCGGCTCATGAGTTTTAATGGGATCGTATCGAACTAACAGTTATGAATGGACACATCCATTGGGAATGAGGTATCCTAGATTCCATTTAGTCGTGTCATACATTGTGAATATATATGATCAGTCGACTAGTGGACTAATTTGATTGGCTAGGAGAACCACGACGCAACCGGCATTGGGTGCAAGCATCCCGTGTAGTCTAGCTACTGTCGGTCGTCTGTATCTAACCCGAGTCGATCAAACAAGCCTAGGATGGCCGCCCTAACTTGGGCCTCCCTTTTAGTTCAAGCAGTTAGCCAACTGACCCAACATTATAACAATCCTAAGTATCACTATGAACTAACATTATATCACATAATTATAACATAAATTTCACTACGCAACAACTTAGGTATTTCATCGAATACATGAGCATTCATAGGGTATTACATTCACTAAAGCATTAAATCAAATATGTGGGCATGCATAACGTGATATAATCATTTAGGCAATAAGTCAAGTATGTGAACATTGACAAATCAACACATTCTACCACTTAGACATTTTATCGAACACGTGAGCATCCATATCCAACTAATAACGTATAATACAAACAAACATGAAATATGAACATGCTAGCTATTACAAATCATTCAGCACAATAAATCATTAACTGAGACCCTCAAGGGTCGATAAATGGAAACCTAGGCATAATGGTCTGTACCTTATGACGTTTTTCCCAACTCATGGCATTCCTTGGGTTAGTGTTTTGAGAAAGATCATTGTAATACCTAAGCGGCATACAAGTTTGTGAGAATGGGGACAAATAAGTATTGAAACCCTATATTACAAGTAAAATTCAACACTTACCTCCATTTATTATTGAAAAAACTCCGACGATAACTCTTGTTACGGCGAGGTGGCTAGATATGGGATGTGAGAGCAGAGGTACACCAACACCCACAACCCAAGCTCTCTCCCTTCTCCCTTCTCCTCTTTCTCTTCTCCCTTTCTCCCTTTTTTTCTCTTGCTCTAGTACATGAAATTCGTATGGGAGGAGGGAGTGCCCAAATAAGGCCTTTATATAGTGCCAGATTTGGTGTAAATGGCCCTAAGGGCTAAGTTTTTACTATACTAGCCCTAAGGGAGTGTTTTTCTACCATTTGGGGGCCACTACAGGGTGTAGAAGTTGACACCCACCATTGGATAGTTGGCCCTAGCGATGATCTACGTATGTATATGATCGGCCTGCCATCTGGATGCGCCGATCGACATATATGATTAGAAGTCTGTTCAACGGTCACCAATAGTCGATCGGAGCCGTGGTTATACGGATATGTGTAGAAAAATATTCTTAACTCATACATCGAGTTTGGTTGTGATCTAACGGTCGAAAAGCCACAACTTCGTGAAAGAATAAAGTGACTAAGTTCACTTAAGTTCCAGATTTTCAACATAAGGGATTCACGCATTTGAAGCACTTAGATTCTGGCCCAAGTTGAGTAATTCTGGGCACTATCTTGGTTTACCACCCGCGATGGACGTCAAGCCCAGCAAGATGGACATTATTCTATAGTTTTAGAACTAGTGGCTTACTAACGAGCGGTATAGAGCTTGTTCAGAAAATCGGGGCATTTCTAGAATGAATTAGGTATCAAGATTTCTTGTGCACAATTATTAGAGCTTGGATTAGATAAGTTCATTGTTTACTCCCCAAGTATAGGGTTGTGATGTAGTAATAAACTCGGTGAGACCGAGGTCGAATCCCAAGGGACTGATACCTGTACGTAATCTGAAACTAAATAGAACTAGAACTAGAATGAGATGAAATCTAAATCGAAATGAATTTGAGGGAATAATGGTGAAATATTAATCTAAAACTTAAGAAATTCAGAAGAAAGAAACTAGGGATTCAGAAGATCCACTTGTAGAGATCAGGGAGATCTTATACCTGCATCAAGAATTATGAAAATTAAACTGAACTTACTTGACCTAGTTTTCACGAGATGAAAGGTATATGAATTCGAATGGATTCTATCACCAAACCATGCCCAGGGGACAAAACAAACAACAGAATTATACTAATTACCAATCAATCAACAATGATGAAGGTTAGGAAGGGTACCATCATCCGACCATGCCCATGAGACGATGGTGAACAATAGGGCTTCCTGACGTCATAAACATCAAAAGGAGGAAGAAATATTCAAAACTATCACAGATCTATTGTAATTTCAGTCACAACAAACCATTGAAAAAAAACTGAAAGTATTCCTTTTAATTGAACTAAAATCAAATTCAGTCAGTTTAGCATAAATCAAAAGCATAGAGTTAGTCCCATCTCGCTACAGGCTTCACCTCTTAGCCCTAGCTAAGAGGTTTTAGCCTGACATAATCAAACTAGAATCCCTTAACATAAAAAGTAATAAAAGAAAGGAGGAAAGAAAAAAACCCTGCCAGACGTAGCCAGCCCACGTTCTCTCTCTCCCTCTGCTCACGTCTAGCCCAAGCTGTCAATCCCTGTCCTTCCTCTCCGACCTCTCTGGTTCCCACCTCTCTCTCTCTTTTTATAGACACCAGGAGAGGTGTTGAAATCGTTGCTTGTGCGTAGTCAGAGGCGATGGAACTCTGTACGCAGCCAGCGTGCGTAAGAACACAAAACAGTTTGCGTTTGAATGAGTTTTGAGATGGATGAACGTCCTAAACTCCGGTTTTGGCTTCTTGGTTGGGGTAAAGACCCACTTATAAGGATTTTAGACGGTTCGGATCAGCAACCCGATAGTGATAAAGATCACGAAATGTCCCACAAGTCCCGGATTTTACGGAAGCGCGCGGGCTGCATAAACAGAGCCCGAAATTGTCGGCGCTGGACTCTCGGTGGGGCCCACTTACCTTGTCGCTTGAGAGATCCAAACCGTCCACCAGATTCCCCTAGAAATTTCGGTCGAGGATGGGTTGTTTGGATCTGTTTTGGTGTGGCCCAAAGAATCTTTCTTGCTACCGTTCGACCTGCATTTAGATGATTGGAAATCATTTTCTCAATGCCTTCTGGGAATTTGCCACCTAGGCGATGGTTACAGGGCCCTTTGGAGTCCACTAGATGGTCCAGATCGGACTGATCAATGCAGAGGGTGGCCCACAACTTTCCTCCGCAAGCTCTGTTGCGAAACAGAGCTTACGGACCGCTGTTTCGGTGATCGGTGGGCCCCAGGACAACGTTCCATATAAAATCCATGCCGTCCATTAGAATCTGAACAAAACAAAATTCAGATGTAGATGGTTTTGGATCGATTTAGGTGTGACCCATTGAATTGTAACCCAGCCATCCATTAGATGCATTGGCGCTGTTTCCATTCATACTCGTGCATGGGTCTGAAAAACCACCTTTTGTACGGTCGGTTTGACGTCCTGGGATGAATGGACGGTCCAGATGGACCACATGATGAACGATGGTGGGCCAGAGTCTGAGTCGGTGCGGACACTGCAGAAACGGAAACAACAGTTTCTGTTTTTGCATGAGACTCGTCGGGTCAGCAAGCACTGACCGACTTGTCCTCTATGGTGCACAACGAGTGCACCATTTCAGTGCACTCCACTTCAAAAGGTGGGTCCCACCATGATGTCTACGTGTGATCTGTTTCGTCCATCTGTTTTAGCCACCTCAATTAAGGGTTGAGGCTAACTTTAAAGTATATCCACATATCAGGTGGGCCCCAAATCAGGATTTTAAGGGCTGATCTGTCAGTTTAGTCACTTCCACAGGGATTCAGGAGCTAGAATTCGACGTGTACGGTTCTTTTATGGTCCTCAGGCCACGTATGGAGTTTCGAACTGATCAGATGGTGGGAACCCTATGATCTTGCATTCTGGACATCTTTTAGGCCTGTTTAAGATGAGTGGCTGGAATTTCTCTGATCTCTGACGTGTAAATCCTCGATCGTGGTCCCATGGGACCCCGTCCAATGCCTTGGTGATGCCTGAGCTTAAATCCATGCTTTTAACATCCTTTCCAGTCCACGCTCGTAAATATACTCTGCATCACAAATACGATTAAATCGGCTCATTAAACGGCACCATGCTTGTAAATCCAGGCAATAATTGGGGTCTAATATGTAATATTTGACCCTCAACATTCATAGTGTGGCCTATTCGTAACCAGTGGAAATGACGATTCGATTATAATCACTCTAAACCGTCAGTTCTTAGGCTAAAGGGATATTGGCTCAGTTTGGTTTGTTAATTATGATCCAACCCCTAGTTGTCTTATCTTTAGGTGGATCTTTAATCTAGCCGTGGTAGTCTTGATTAGTTAGTGATAGGTCAGCTAGATTTGGGCCCTATGTGAACAAATCACGATGTTAAACTCAATACTTAAGTGATTGGGCTGGATTCGTTAGCTTCCTATGGTTGATTAATCAGATTGGTGTGGTTCTTTATTAGTACCACTCGCGTATAGGCTAACATCAAGTGTTAATGGTTAGTAGGTGACAATATAAGTTAATTAACATGAAATTTTTTAAGGGTTTTTGGTAATCCAAAATAACAAAAATTCAAGACGTTATAGGAGGTGGAGAGTGATTCGAAGGCAGTTGTAGGAATCCTCGTGAGGAACTCCTCTCCCTCATGGACCATGTACTATTGGTGGGCCAAGATCAAGAGACTCATGGTTCATTTGGAGGTTTCGATCACTCATTCCCCTAGAGAAGCAAACTTGATGGCTGACGACATAGCTTGAAGGGGCAGCGACGACCAGTCTCATTTAATTTTCCACTCTACAGTGGATCTCCCCCAGATCACCAGAGGACTTTTATTTCCAAATAAGGTGAGGCTGAAAAATATGAGGGAGGGTTAATTTGTCTCTGGCTTTTCTTTTTGGTTTCCTCTCGATAGGTGGACCTATTCCCCCTTTTTGATGTTAGGTCCACCTGAAGAACTTTTGCAAAGTTTTATCCCATAGAATGAATAAATCTACAGCGAGTTTCCCTTGGAAAAAAAAAAAAAAAACTACCCTCACAAAGTTATGGCTGTTAGAAATTATAATGTATGTTAGACCATTGACTGAACTTTATAACCTGATTTCCTACTATCCTAACCATCTAGGTGATTTAATCTTGTCCTACAATAGACTCCTCCATTTGAAAAATTAAACTTGTCCTCTAGTTTAAAATGATAATGGCACATTGTGATGACCTACGTTTGTAGCATATTATCATATGCTCTATTAGCAATTGATGGTGAAGGCCTATGAGTTGGACCGGGATTTTATTATAAAATAAACATTATAAAATGAATCTCACATCTTATTTCTTTGTAATCCTCTGCATACCTTTGTACTTCAATGTTTGTTGAGAAGGTAAAAGGGTGTTATATGAAAGTGAAAGTTTTCTTATCCTTGGCCACTGAGTTGTCCTTTATTGATCCATCAATTCCTTCTTAATTTTGAGCCATTTGTCAACTAATGTTTTGAATCAATTGGAATTTTTCCTAAACCAACCATTGATCCATCCATGGATCGATGGAGCAATCCAAGGGTGGATTCTTCTTAATGTGATAGCATGTCTAAAGCAATTAATTCATTTATGAATCCATTAAGCAACCCAACGATTGATTCCTTAAAAGGCACTCCATTTGAATAGGTTCACTTTTTTTTTTTTCCTTCATCTTTAAGAGGCACTCCTTCATTATAGGTTCACTATTTTTGTTTATCTTCTTATTAACTGAAAAATATTTGACTCCCTATGTTAGCCTTGCCTCTATAGGGTTGTGACCTATATGGATGCATGTTGTATCTGTTAGACCCCGAACTAGATGATCATAAGCCACTCAATGATTGTGGGCCATTCATTGCCACGATTATATTTGCAATCCATGGTCTTAATTAATAAACAAAATAATAGTTTCTTACAACTCTTGGATTCATTATTGCAAGGCCATAACTTTGTCCTAGTCATTGGTTGGTTTGACGGAATACCACCCTTAGGATCGTCATCGCCTAGCTATTAGAAGCCATAAACCTGAGAAAAGACTTCGCTCTGATACCAAATGAAGCAAGTGCATGGAAAAAGAGAAGAGATCGCAATCTTCTTCTCAACCGTAGCGGTTTAATCCATAATGATTATAATTTTTTCAAAAAATGAGCAATAAAAATGTCTAGTAATTAGGGGGTGGTCATTGGGTCGCTTATGATATTATTGATAAAAGTCTATTTATAAGTCTTTTCATATGATTTATATGAGTCTTAAATCCCAAACTCGTAACTTTTTCAAAATAGTAAATTTATCGAAAATAGTAAATGATTTCTAAACTTACTCAAACTCTTCTATGACTCAAATGAGGACTTTATGCTATTCCAAAACTCTTCAAATCTTAAAATACCCTAAAAATAGAAAAAATCGATAGCTTACTAAAATAGAAAATTTAAAATTTAAAGTCAAAAATAATCCATAAAGTAAGCTATTTAAAAAAAAAATCATTTAGGAGCCAATTTTTGTTGTCATTGGCTTGGATGTAGATCTTGTTGATAACTTTCAAGCAACATATTATACTTGCGAAATAGATAAATAGTTGCAAAGTTATGGCCATCAAAAGATGTAGTGTGCACAATACCCCTGGATTAAGCTAACTCAATTTTCTTCAATCCTAGCCATCCATGTAATTAATTTTTCTTGACCTTGTCCTACATTAGGAATATATCAAATCTCCCAAAAAAGAGTAAAAAATTACCCACAACATTGTTCTAAAAATAACAGCTAAAACGTTTCAAAATTTGCAAGAATATGCATTATTTTGGCTAATATGTATTTGGTTGTACTTCTTCATTTTATTTATGCTAATGATAGGTCCAAACATTAATTCATCTATCTTCCTAGGAAAGAGCATTATTCTATTTATGTAGTCAGCCATGTGTAACTTGTATTAATCCCTGGATGTGTGTGATGTAGGATAGGTTGTTGTCAACTTCATGGATGACTATGATTGAAATAAATTAGGCTAAAAGTTCAATACGAGAAAAATGGTCTAAACACATGCTATAGCTTTCGATGAACATAACTTTGTGACTAGATATCGGATTGGTGTGTATAATATATGGTTGGAAAATTAGTGATGATCTTTAAGGTTCATTGGCATCTAAATAGCTTTGTAAAATACAATCATTTTAGGGGTCAAATTTGAGTCCGAAGTCAAAACTTACTATTTTCAGTACATTACTTTTTTTTTTTTTTTTTGCTTTCAGGATTTTAAGAGTCTAGTTGTGGTCCAAAGTCTTTGCTTTAGTCACATAAGAGTTGTTGATGAGTTTGAGAAAGAATAAACATCTCATTGATTGGGCCACATCTAGTTGTTTTAAATCATGTGTTAATTGAGTATTCACTGGGCTAAAGAATAATTTTAAGCTTAATCTGACCGTAATTGAATGAAATTAAATGAAAACAAGATTGAAAGCCATGATCACATCTAGTAAGATCTGGTAAGGCATGGTCCAATCTGACCAAACTATCTCAAAGAATACATCGAGAAACTCACTCAAACTAAATTTTGTCCAAATATAATAAGCAAATGAGGAGATATGGCCCACTAAAGGAATGAGCTATCTTAAACATTCATTTCTATCATGATAAATGCCTTGATCTAGACTACCAACTGTTGAGGGTCAAATATTGCATATCAGACCCATTTATTGCATAGATTTACACGCATGATACTGCTTAATGGCCTGATTAATCGTGTTTATAATGCAGAGTGTATGTACGAGCCTGGACCGAAATGGGTGCTTAAAGCATGGACTTAACGCTCTAATGACACCAAAGCGTGGGACGGACTCCAGAGACCCAAGATCAACAGAATTACACATCAGAGACCCAAGAAAATCAAGGAATTGAAGCTCAAGTGGCCTGAAAAGTGGCCAGAATGCAAGATCACAGGGTTTCTACCATCCGTTCGGTTCGAAACTTCACATATGGCCTAAAAACCAAAAACTAACCGTACATGTCAAATTTCAGCCATTGGATCCCCCTGGAAGTGGCCCAACGGACAGATCAGCCCATAAATCAGTGAACTGGGGCCCGCTTGGTGTCTGAAAGTGCTTCAATCTTGGGCTCAACGATTCAAATGAGCTGACAAAATGGATAGACGGAGCGGATCTCTCAGAAAACATCATAATGGACCCTATGGGAAGCAGCAGTGCATAGTGCAAAATTGCACTCGCGTTGCACCAAATCAAGCCGATCGGGTCAGCGCCGCTGACCCGATCCTTCTCGCATACGGAAACAGCGGGCGGACGCTGATCGTCCGTTTTCATGTAGTGGGCCCCATCAATCACAGTTTTCGATGATCAGAGCCGTCCATACGCTCTGCGAGGTGACCAACACCGTCGCCTAGCTTTCCTTTTTGGCCTATGCACACACACAAAGGCAGATTTCATGAAAACGCAGGAATGGACGTGGGAACAAAGATCGTATGGGCTACACCGAATCTAACATAAAACCAGCCGAATCTTACTGGTTTTTCGACGCGAATCGAATGGTCGGAGTGGATTTTACACACGACGTCAATCAGCGGTTCGCCGCCTTCACAGCGCTCGACCGCGCATGCTCTGTTCGCAATAGGAAGCTGCGGTCGATCCAGGTGGGCCATCATCGCCGATCAAAACAGTGATCCGGACCGTCTATTGTGTAGAAGGGCCAAAACCGTCCGTAGGGACGTTATCTCTTTGGAAAGAATGCGATGGAAGTGGAAGTCTTCTCTTCCATTTTCTTGGCTGCAAAACACTCCTACGCATGAGCCTTGCGTAAAACCTTCCGCACCTACTCCTTCTCGGACGCTCTCCGCCACCTATCTCGGGGAGGACTCTGCAGCAGCTCTCGGAGGACAACTCTATAAAGAAAGGAGGCTGGAAGGGAGGAGTTTTTGGCTGGGCTGCATCAACGGCTGGAGAAGGATTGAAGGAGAAGGGCGTTGAAGGAAGAGAATCGGAGAGAGAAAGGGAGCAGAAGTCTGTGCTCGGTTTGGTTGCTGCACGTCAGAGAAAGGGAAGTGCTCGGTCTTGGGTTTGAACGTGAGGAAGAAAAGGAAGAAAGGAAGAAAAGTGAAAGAAGAAAGCACGGAGCAGCAGGTGGGGGCGTTTTCTGCTGGACCGTGGGACAGCTACGGAACAGAAGAAAAGAGAGGAGATCAGCGCTCGTTTTGGGGACGTCTGAAGGGATCTCTCTGGTGTAAACGAGAAGTGGTTTTTTTTTCTCTTCTTCCTTCTTGTTATTTCTTTCCCTTTTTTTTTCCTTTTGATTAGTTATTTGTTTTAGCCCATTCATGTGTGGCTAAACCCCTTAGCTAGGGCTAAGGGGTGAAGCTGTAGCGAGATGGGAGACTACTTTATGCTTTAAATATGAATGCATGAACTGAATTTGTTCTTTGATGATTATTATAAGGAATATTTTTATTAGTCTTTAATGGTCTGTTGTGACTGAAATTACAATGGGTTTGCAATGGCTTTGAATATTTCTTTCCCTTTTTATGTTTATGAAGTCAGGAAGCCCTGTTGTTCATCATTGCTCCATGGGCATGGCTGGATGGCGGTACCCTTCCTGATCTTCATATATTGTTGATTGGTTGGTAATTAGTCTAATCCCATTGTTTGCTTTGTCTCCTGGGCATGGTTAGATGATGGAATCCATTCTAATTCATATACCTTTCATCTCTTGAAAACCAGATCAAGTAAGTTCAGTTTGAATTCCATAATCCTTGATGCAGGCATAAGATCTCCCTGATCTCTACAAGTGGATCCTCTGAATCCCTAGTTTCCCTTCCTCTGAATTCCTTAAAGTTTTAGATAATCACTCCACAATTATTCTTTAAAATTCTATTTGGTTAGATCGCATCTTAGTCTAGTTCTAGTTCTACTTAGTTTCAGACAACGTACAGGTATCAGTCCCTGTGGATTCGACCTCGGTCTTACCGAGTTTATTACTACATCACAACCCTACACTTGGGGAGTGAACACCAACCCTTTGATTTCATAGAGCTCAAAATGTTGGACGTTATGAATGGCTCGAATCTCCTAAATGAGAAAAAAAAACCCTAAAAATGGGCCATAAATAGATGGCATCATTTTTTTTTTTCATCATATGTGAGGACACACAATTTTGTACATCTTTTTTTTTTAATTACATCTATGGTGTTAGAGTTCATATCTCCATTCAGAATGTGCAACTATTTGTTTTAAAGTTATAAATGAGTATTATTGATGACTAAATTTGGACGGCTCCCCACTCTGATCCATGAACTCCAAGCCGCTTCCATGCCTTGAACCTGCACACTCACAATGAGCAAAGGAGACCCCGGTCTTGGCAGGGGACCCTCCGATGCCTAAGTTAGGTCAAGAGAATCTGGGTCTAAGTTCGTGTGTAGAGGGAGAGTGTGAGATATTGCGTACCTGTAGCAATGAGATCCCCTTGTATTTATACCTTCCTATTGGACAGCCTAGGTCCGCTAATCTCGGCATGATTTGTTCAATTAATGGGATACTATGATCGTGGAGATATTGTCCGTAATCCAGGGAGTGTGTAGCATATCATGCCTTAGAGGGGCGTATCTGTGGGCGAGATATTTGGTAGTTTCCACCTAAGGCCGTTTTTAAGTTTAGCGCATGAAATGTTCACGTCCGGCCTCAGCCTTAGCTTGAGATCTCAGACTAAAGAAGGCCCAATTCTGAGCTTCGGACCTGGACTAGTATACACATGGACTTTTTCCGTTGAGTTATTAAGCGGGGACTGCGTCCAGAGTCCGAGACAAGCTCTAGCCCGGACTCATGGTGGACTTGACCCTACTTGTCTGTCATATACCTTTGAGCTTTCCCCTCCGAGCTCCGAGGGGGGTAGCAGGCTTAACTCGTTTAGTTGAGTTTCCCCGTAACGGGCGACATGCAGATGTGGGTGGTCGAACAATCTGCCTCTGGTCGAGCAGTAGTGGGGTGGCCTAAGATCTCGCAAGTGGACTTCGGTCTGAGCTTCACACCGACTGCCCCGGCCTTACATTACTCTGAACCGACTGCCTCGAAGCAGGAACGTGACTGTGGCCGAGCCGAGAATCTTCCTTCCCTTCAGTTGTCTTCACCATTCCAGATTAACTCTTATGTATCCGATCGGATTAAGACGGCGTCGAGCTTCGGAATTGAAGGGACTCGGATCTTCCCATAACAAGTATTATAATATATGCAATCCACATCTCAAAAGGAAACTAAAAACACCTCGAAAATTGGGCTACAAAGTTAAATCGTTATTACCATACACGTGGCCCAGATATGCAGCGACACACCAACTTCAACGTCTAAGATCTTAGTGCTCTGATCTTCATTTTGGGCAAATGACCACTCATTTTAAAGCTATAATGAGTCATACAATATGTGAGGTCCATGTATTGAAAGGAGACTATAAACACCTCAAGAACTAGGCCATAAAATCATATCGTTATTACTGTGCGTGTGGCCTGGATGTGCAATGACACACTAACTTCGACATATAAGATCTCAATACTCCAATCTCTGCTCGAGATGCACAACCATTTTGTTACAGATTTATCAATGAGTATCATAAGACATGCGGTCCACATTATGAAAAGATTTTAGAAACACCTCTCCACAAATTCAAATCATTATTACCACACGTGGCCCGGATGTGCAATAACACACCAACTTTGATATTCAATATCTTGGTGCTCCAATTTCCGTTTTGAGTGAGTGACCACTCATTTCAAAGGGCTTAACATGTACTTTGAGATTAACAATTTACATCTTTAATTAGACTATATAAGGTGTCCCCAAAAGTGTTGCCAATTTTTATTTTTATTTTGGAAGAGAGAGAGAGCATTGTTGTCTCTCTCTCTCTTCCAAAATTATTGGGCCCTCCCTCTCCTTGATTGGGCCCTTCCCAATCGCTGCTGCCCACCCCCTTGCTTGGACCATTCCCACTCCACTGATTCCCCTGTTTTTTTTTTTTGGTTAGCTGCCAGCTCTCCTGGGCACTCCATGGCCTCTAGATTTTTTTTTTCTTTTCCTTTGCACTTGTACTGTAATTGCTCCATATGATAGGTGGCTCCGGCTCTTTTTGTTGGAACCACCTGAAAGGTTGTACATCTCATCTATTATATATACATGGTGGCCATGATCCACCTTCTTCTAAAAAAAAAAGAGAGAGAGCATTGTTGTCATTTTAAATTATTAATAAGGAGGAGAATCAGTTACCTCATTCTGCATTAAGTGATAAGTCAAGAAAGGGGAGTGAGAAAAAACTTATTTTTATATGAAAATTGAAATTAAGCACTTAATTATGTAGATTTACAAAATGTCCTAAATAAAGAAAAATCACTAAAAATACCAAAATTCAGTGGTAAGTCCTGAAAATAAGTTTTATCAAACAGGCCCTGCCCTTAGTGACACTCAAAGGGGATGTCCAAGGCTCTCTTTATGATGACTCTTCCCTTAAGGATATGATCTAATATATTATAAGAGATTTATGGTTTTAGTGGTGCACCAATTATGATACTCCACCTCCCTACAGATTTTCGCAACCCATACACACAGAATGGGACCTATAATTGATTTATTTATATATGTACTTCTGATACAATACCTTTCCACTATCATGACCATCTACTAAAGACCTATATCATATGTCAACCATTATATTTGGCTATCAAATCATCAAGTGCGATTAAAATAGTTTTAACGATTAAAACAAAACTTTAACGGTTGAAAACCTTCGTAAAGCATAGTAAAACCTTTTAAGTATTGGACTTATTGAAAAATTCATTTGATGAGTTCCTGATATAGAAAATCTTGCCATAAACACACCCCAAGGTAAACCAGTGGATCCTTTATTGGCCTGTGCAAGAATCAACAGACTCTGATGGATGTATCCAACTATGCTCATTTGTAGTAGTCACACAGTAGCCTAAAAAAGAGAGCTAAAAGTTATACAATCAAGATCATAACCATTATATATACATCTTTATGTCTAAGGACTAATAATTACCATCCATCTTTAAGTCTGATCAAAGTTCATAATAATGGGCATGGACTAGTGACTTGATCTTGGTTCGCTAATGTAAGTACCCAAAGGTCAAAGAAGATCTTATATCAATGCCACAATTACATTCCTATGTTGGGTAGAGTGAAGTATACCGACACCAAATCGACTTTGATAGTGAAGATTGTCTATCTTAATTCAAGTTAGTCTCATCATATAAGATGACCATTTCCTTCATCATGTGATGATCACATATTTATCCTAAAGCCTGTGATGGCCATGGTATAAAAAGGTACTAATTAGATTCATAGACCACAATTCTCTCATGATCAATAATCATTATTGTGTCCAATCTGGAGTTTCTAAGGACATTTAAAAGAATCACTCATCAACCGATATTCATATAGGTTTAAGGCAACACCACATATTAAGGCATAATATGTTATCCACTTATGTCACTTAGTCATCATGATTTACTTGTTGACATCATCATTATTACATCTACATGATCAATAGATTGGACCTTTTTTCAGAAAGGTGGGAAATCCCCCCTTAACTTTGTTGGATTAGCTAAAAAATTACATCTTCTGGACGGGCACCAAAAAAGAGACAGGACTTGCCAATCATATATCAATTCATGACAGGCTATACAAAAAGAAGAAACAAAATTTCAGGCCTTGCCTAGATCTATACACAAGGTACGTAGAAACAGAAAATCTCACTAGGCCGGTACCATGAAATAGTAATCGCATGATCGGCATCCAAGAAACACCTCTGGCCGGTGGATTGGGCTTACATTAGTTTTTTGCATGGTAGCCCATGATTTTTGCATGGTAGCCCATGATTAATGGGTACAACTACAACAAAATTAAGGATGGATTGGATTGTCCTAATGATTTTTGCATGGTAACCCATGATTTCATGTATTCCGAGCCCAATTGAAAGTTGGTGTTGATCAAGTAAAGCAATGGAACTAAGAGCACTATAACTTATAATTCTGGGAGCATTGAAGCATTTCTTATCATTTGCTGGGGCAAATAAGAATTAAAGTAGGGGTGTAAATGGGCCAGTCCTGGCCTAACCAATGTGAATTTTTTAATAGATCTGGCGTGAACAGTTCAAAAACCGGGCCTAAAACAAGGACGTTGACAGTCCTAAATTAATGGGTATTATACAATGGTGAAGGGAAACTACGAAAGCTTTCCGTGGGTGGTCAAGAAAGAAACGGCTAAAAAAGGTTTAAAAAGTTCTACGGCCCTAAGATGATAGGGCAATGAAGGTTTCATTCCACCAATAAAAGAGAAAAAGTTCTATGGCTTGGATCTTTCAATCTTGGAGGAGTTTGTTTTGCCTCCGTCGCAACTGATGATGAGTTTATGTGGCCGCCTAATGAGGCCTACTTGCTGAGATCACCGTCCTTGGAATCTAGACTTGAAAGAAAGCACTGAAAATTTTCTTTTCATGGTTCTAAATTTATATACAAACAGTGCTTGGGCCGGCATAAATTTCTTACAGTGGCCCTTATAACGTAGGGCACACAAAATTGACGGTTCCGATCATCATCCAGTGACTCAGCATGTGGACCCCACATGCTGAATCCTGAGTTGACAACGAATCCATCTGGGAGAATTTGGTGCATGGGCCACATTCCCATCACATCAACGCCTTGGATTACTATGTGGTCCACTTGTAGATGGAAATCCAAAGCAGACAACCTGGAAGAAGGATCAGATCTCTGCTAAATCTCAAACAAGAGAACACTTTGCCATAAAAGTAAAAGCTAGAGTCGGTGACAGCCCCAGCAACAGCCGCAATCTTATGAAAAGAAAAGCAACCATTCCTAACATCCGCTCGTAAACCATCCCATCAATGGCCCCATTGGACAATGCCAAAACAGTAGTAAAAAAGTAACCTTACCCGACTGTTTTAAAGAAAATCTTTCTTTTTCTTCTCCTTCTCTATTATGATACTAGAGAAGTAATTTCATATACAGTTATTTCCTGCCAACATGTCATATATATATATATATATATAGAGAGAGAGAGAGAGAGAGAGAGAGTATCCAATCTGTGCAAAATGTGGTACACAACATCACTATCACCAGAAATAAAAATTAGAACCGTATACTAATTGGGTGGGCCACACAAATACACTTAGTCATACCATTGGCTGTCTATTGTTTTGATGTTGTGTCCTGATCGATTAGTGGATGCTCGAATTTCATTCCAGTTGATCATCATGATATGGGGCACCTTTTTCACGGATTGGATATTCAACATATCTGACATGTTGGCTGAAAAAAAAAAAAAAAAACTTGTTGTACCAGAGTTTGTGCAACAGCCGATGTGTCTGATCATTACTACTGATATGATACATGTATACATGTATAGTGTTATATTATATTATATCATAAAATAAACAGAGGGATAGAGACCATTTATGTAAAAGGCAAAAGGTGTTTGGGGGTACGTACGCTTGGCCATGCAGGCCTTAGAGGCTGACCGTGTTTTTTTTTTTTGGAAGTGGGGCCCATAAAAGTCGAGAGTAGAGAGCCGTCGACTTTATCGCGTGCTTTTGATCTCAATTTTCAAGGAAAGACAGTGCATGCAACTTTCCGGGGATTGGCCAATCTAAATGTAAGAAAAGCTGCACTAAATTTAGATGTTCTGTCTCTCACATGGATGGGCATGCACATGGCCACACCCACACGTGTACAAGTGGACCGAGAGAGAGGCATGCAGAAGGACACACCCACACGTGTATTTGGAGAGAGATATGGAAACCCTGATTTCGCAAGAAATGAAGAGTGACAACTGTATATGAGGGGGGTGTATGGGGGGTGTAATGACCCAAATGACAGGGCCCATCTTCATCCAACGGCGAACATTGGATGAGAGGTGAGTCCCCCATATATTGCACAATATGTTAAGATTTTCTCTGATTGGAAGGTGGTCCCCTCATCCAACCATTATGATCATTTATGGGTATGTCCCATATCAGTAGGACCAACACATGAACGGCCCAGATCTCGTGCATGTGTGTCATATGTGGAAGCTAGAATGTACGTTACTAACCTAGCATATCTAGCTCCTGATTGTGTTGCCGTTATGGCCACATATGGCAAGATTACAATAAAACAATAAATGTACCATATACCCAACCAACTAGGCCGGTGAGTGGTCGGCCAGGATCACTTTATAAAAGGAGGGGCCCACACTCCAAGAAATCAGCATTGATTCAGTGAGAGAGGTTGCGATCCCTTTTTCATGTTGTGGAATTGATTGCGGCTGTTTGGTGTGTAAGGTGGAGTAGATTTTCTTTTTCTTTTTTTAATTTTTCTGGAAAAAGAAAGTATCATTGTCCTATGATAGCTTCCCATTTGGATACTCTTTGGATATGGGTTTCAGGGATTAGGGTTTTTGTAGGGTTTTAAGGGTCTTTGGGAATGATGGGGTCAGAGCCTGTTGCCTTTCCCAGCCGTAGGTGGTCAGCACTGTCTCACTACAATCATCAGATCAATGTCATTGGACGGCTAGTTAACACCGGGTTTGAGACTTGTGTTGGGTCCAGATCTGCCATTGGTGCCCGCCTTTGTAGCCACCCACAGCCTATTCTTCTTCCTCACGTGCTAACGTGTCAAGTGCGTGTGGACTGTGGATCTTCTGGGCCCCACCGTCTGTTCTCCTGGGTGGGTCCAAGAACGGTGAAAAGCATGAAAGGAAAGAATCTAATACACGCCTAGTTGGTTTCGGCACATGGGACACACCAATCATCGATCAGGACTGTCCGTTCATCGGATAAAACCACCACTGGCAAACTAGCTAGGTTTCAGAAATAATACCGTAGGAATGATCGCCACCCTTCAAATGTTGGTCACTTTGTTATGGCCATGCATTCTTCAAGCCATAGATTGGATGGTTAACATTGTGTAGACAGGTGTTTCTTTAGAATGATAGCAAATTTCCAAAGTGGGCCCCACAAAATAGATGTTTCAAAGTTATGGTAATCTTCATTATCACTTGCGAATATTAATGAGTTGGAATGATTGGACGGTCCAAATGAATTTAGTGTCCCAAGTGTTCAAAACAGCTAGTTGTACCTGAAACCTATGACGTAACAAGCTATATTAGATCCTTCCCCAAACATGAAATATCCATGAATTAATCAAGCATGCCCAGGGAGATTATAGGATACGTTCGGATTTTCAGTTTGTACAAGTGGGGGCATCGTTAGTCGATCGAGAATGTTGATATGATGGGGACTCACTGTGGATGGTCCATCCCTAACCCTTGATTGAGATCATAGCTATAAAATATTTGGCATTTTATTGTTTGAATGGGAACCAGTGCAGTTGGGGCCTATAATAGCAACGCTTTCGGATCACCGAACAGTAAGACCCACTCGTACGATTGAAAGCCGAGCAGCAGTGTACAATCATCTCGGCCAAACATTGTTTTTGGACGGAGAAGGTGTAGAGTACTGTACCCTAACAATCGCATTGGCTGGTGATCTAGCCCCTGATTGGAGGTATTCTTTTACAAATCCGCAGTCGAGGAAATGTCCAACGAACATTTGAACTGTTGAGTGCATTCTATAGGGATTTTGATCCATCCAAAGCAACTTCGATTGTAATGGAAAAATCCCTAAATGTTAAATTTGGTCTCTGAACAGTTTTGAATCTGTTTGATTGATGAAACGTCCGAGCTCGATCTATCAAGATAATTTAGATTAATTAATTTTCTCTTTAAACACTTCTAGCATGTTCGGTTCAATTGAACATGGGTGTCGATGGATTGAAGATCATCGACCGGAGTCAATCGATCGATGGTTTAATCGATGGTTCACGTCGAATTTCCATAAGTGCATGGTTTTGCTTATAATTCTACATGTAAGTTATATAATCTGTGTTTATGCGGGACTAGAATGCTCTCAAAAGGGTGCAAAACATGAGAGTTTGAGATCGAGAGGGTTTTGAAGGGAGAAAACTAAACTAGGGTTTTCGAATATGTAAGATGTGATTTATCTCTTGTGACTTTTTATTCATAATGGACTTGTTTCTCGGTGCCTTAGTTTTTTACCACAAGAGTTTTTTCATGTAAAATCTCCGTGATTGTTCAAATTTTGGGTTTCTTTATCGTGTGTTTGATTCGTTTTAAGGTTGCTTCCGCACCTAAAGTGTGGTGGTTGTGTACATCAAGTAGTATTGAAGCGTAGGCTTTACGTTGAGTTGTTTAAATTGAATCTGAGACATGGGATCAAATGTAAATTTTGAGATGAAGAAGTTTACAAGTAAAAATAACTTTGAATTATGAAGGTTGAAGATGAAAGCCCTCATAATTCAGCAATTGGTGTCACAGACACTCTTTGGTAAATCTGTTGAGATGTGGAGCCACATCTCGGAGCTGCTCGACTGGTCGAGTGCCCCACTTGACCAGTCGTGAGCAGTCGTGGACTTACTCGACTTAAAGTCCAGTAAGCATCAGATTTTGAGTTCCGAGGTGCTCGACTGGTCGTGGCCCATGCTCGACCTATCGAGGGGTTCACTCGACCGGTTGTGTAGTCTGCTCGACCAGTCGAGGTTACGCAGATTCGTTTCCGGATTTGATGCGGACTGTGAAAATTTAAGTCGATTTTCACAAGAGTATGAAGGGGAAGTTGCCTAAATTATAAATAGGTGTCCCTAGGGCTTTTCTAGTGTATGAGAAATAATTCTAAGGTATGGGCAAAAGGTTTTCTATGTACTTCCAAAGGAGAGGTTAGTATATTGCCTTATAATCTTCGGTTTTCTTCATAGTGGAAGTTTGCATCCGTGGTTTTTTACCCTTGTTAGAGCTTTTATCACGTTTATCTTGTCTTGTGGTTTGTTTGGAATGCTTTGATTCTTTTTCTAGTTTATCGTTTATGGGTGAGACTTGAGATTGGATCTCGGTTCACTGAGTTATTGGTGTGCTACGCAACAACTGGTATCAAAGCCATTGGTTTAGTTCTATTAGGGAGCAATGACAGAAGAAGGGAAGACTAGAATTAAGAAGTTTGATGGTTCAAACTTTACCTTCTGAAAGATGCAGATAGAGGATTATCTGTATCAGAAAGACCTCTATATTCCTTTAGGAGGAAAATAGAAGAAACCAGAGAAGATGACAGATGATGAATGATTTTTATTGGATCAAAAGGCTTTAGGAACGATTCGACTCTCTTTGTCTAAGAACGTCGCCTTTAATATATCCAAGATAAAAACCACAAAAGAATTAATAGAAGCCCTAGCCACCATGTATGAAAAACTCTCAGCATCCAACAAGGTTCATCTTATGAAATAGCTATTTAACATGAATATGTCAAATGGTGGGAGAGTGGCTGAACATCTAAACAAGTTCAATACAGTCACGAGCCAGTTGGAATCCGTTGACATTATTTTTGAGGATGAGGTCAGGGTGTTATTGATCTTTTCCAGTTTGCTAGACAGTGGGATGGTTTGGTGATTGATGTGAGCAATTCCTCAGGGTCAACAAAGTTGAAATTTGATGATGTAGCCGGTCTAATTCTCAACGAAGAATTAGAAGAAAGGCATCAGGAATTTTAGGGGATTAAGGAAATGCTCTAAACGTTGAAAGAAGAGGAAGATCGCTGAACAAATGAGGCAATAAACGCGGGCGTTCTAAGTTGTGGAAAAAGTCCAAGGGACCGAAAGACAAAGACGAGTGTTAGCATTGCGGCAAGAAGGGGCACATGAAACATGATTTCAGGGCGCTCAAGAAACAAGAAGGAAGCCCTTAAGGCGGGAAGGATTCAGTGAATCTATCTGAGGAGAGTGACACAGATGCGTTGATCTTATCTCTTGATGAGAGGAATGAGTCTTGGGTTATATACTCGGGTGCTTCGTTTCATGCCACTTCATGTAAGGAAGTTTTATGTAATTATGTATCAGGTGACTTTGGGAGAGTCTACCTAGGTGATGATGAGCCGTGCAGTATTGTTGGAAATGAGAACGTTCATGTAAATCAGAAAGATGGAATGAATTTAAAATTAAAGGATGTTAGACATGTACCGAGTTTGAAACGTAATTTAATCTCAGTGGGGCAGTTGGCCGATACCGGTTATATGACGACATTCACCAGTGATTCCTGGAAGATCACAAAAGGTACCTTGGTGATATCTCGAGGTAAGAAGAAAGGTACTTTGTACGTGACTTCAGGATCGTATAGTTCACTCGCAGTCGCATCAATTGGAGTGAATGGGCACTTATGACATCAGAGGTTGGGACATATGAGTGAGAAAGGGATGAAAGTACTATTGTCAAAAGGGAAGCTACCAGGGCTAAAGTCTATTGACTTGGAATTCTGCGAGGACTGTGTGTATGGCAAGCAGAAGAGGATAAGCTTTAAGAAGACGGGACGCGCTCCAAAGACGCATCTGTTAGAGCTTGTACACACTGATGTGTGGGGTCGGCACAGAAGTGGAAAGTTATGGTAGAAAACGAGACAAGTAAAACAGTAAAATGTCTCAGATCTGATAATGGGAGAGAGTACTGTGATAAGAAATTTGAGGAGTATTGTGCGGCAAATGGAATCAAACATCAGAAAACGATTACAGGGACACTGCAGCAGAATGGTGTGGCTGAACGCATTAACAAGATCATCCTTAAGCGTGCCAGGAGCATGAGGTTACATGCAGGGATGCCCAAGATCTTTTGGGCAGATGCTGTGAATATTGCCGCATATCTTATCAATAAAAGTCCCTCAGCACCATTGGATGGTGGGCTACCAAAAGAAACGTGGACTGGAAAAGAAGTGAACCTTGCACATTTCAAAGTGTTTACTTGCACTTCATATGTTCACATTAATGCAGAACATAGAAACAAGATGGATGCGAAGTCCAGGAGGTGTACGTTTATAAGCTACGGGCAACATGATTTTAGCTACAGGTTTTGGGATGCAGAAAATAGAAAAATCATCAGAAGCAAGGATGTAATCTTCAATGAAAAAGTGATGCATAAGGACAATGTGCAGGAAAATAAGGTCAAGAAAAAAGAATTTATAGAGTTGGAAGAGTTACTAGACACGTATGTTACAGCGCCACAGGATGATCATGCACAGGAGCATTATAAGGTAAAGCTGCATACACCGGTTGTGAGGAGGTCTACTTGGGAGAGGAGACCCACAGTCCAATACTCACCCTCCTTACATTATCCACTGCTGACAGATAATGGTGAACCAGAGTGTTTTGAAGAGGCATTATAGTCGGATACATAGATTAAGTGGGAGCAGGCCATGGATGATGAGATGGATTTTTTTGCAAAAGAAAAAAAGGCATGTATCGATTGGTTGTGAAAGGGTTTCAACAAAGGTATATATGGACTCTCTTGAGTTTAATCTTACATGGAAGCTAGTCACTCTACCCAAGGGTAAGAAAGCTCTTCATAACAAGTGAGTTTATAGATTGAAGGAAGAGCATGATGGTTCGAAACGGTACAAGGCTAGATTGGTTGTGAAAGGGTTTTAACAAAAGGCATGTATCGATTTCACTGAAATATTTTCACCTATGGTGAAAATGTCTACGATTCGTATGGTCTTGATTATAGTGGGTACAGAGGACTTACATCTAGAGCAGCTAGATGTTAAGACCGCCTTTCTTCATGGGAACCTTGAAGAAGAGATATATATGCATTAGCTGACAGGATACGTGGCACTAGGAAAGGAGAACAAGGTGTGTAGACTGAAAAAGAATCTATATGGCCTGAAGCAGGCCCTGAGGCAGTGGTACAAGAAGTTCAATAGTTTCATGTCGGGAAACGGTTTTAGGAGATGTCATGCAAACCACTGTTGTTATTTGAAGAAGTTTGATACGTCGTACATCATCCTTCTTTTGTATGTTGATGATATGCTTGTGGCCGGTTCAAGCATGAAAGACATCTCAGATCTCAAAAGACAACTGTCTAGAGAATTTGCCATGAAGAATTTAGGAGCAGTAAAACAAGTCCTAGGCATAAGGATAAAGCGTGACAGGGAAAACAAAAAACTGGTTTTGTCACAGGTAGAATATATAGCCAAGGTACTTGATCGATTCAATATGGGAGGTGCTAAGCCGATTATCTCTCCATTAGCTAACCACTTCAAGCTATCTAAGGAGCAAGTTGCAAAGACGCAGGAGGAATGAGACTACATGACTAAAGTCCCATATGCGTCAGCTATAGGGAGTCTCATGTATGCTATGGTGAGCATGAGACCAAACATTGCCCAAGCATGAGAGTTGTTAGCAGGTTCATGAACAACCCCGGGAAGGAACATTAGGAAGCTGTGAAGTAGATCCTCAGATACCTGGTAGGTATTAAGGATGTATGGCTGTGTTATGGTGGATCGAAAATCAAGTTACAAGGCTACGTGGATTTAGATTTGGCAGGAGATGTCGACAGCAGAAGAAGCACTACAGGTTATGTTTTTTCTCTGGGTAGTGCTGCAGTCAGTTAGGTCTCTCAGTTACAAAGATAGTATCTATCAGTATGACAGAAGCAGAATATGTTGCGGCTATAGAAGCGTGCAAGGAGATGGTGTGTGTAAGACTCATATCCTAGCCCGTACCGTTCCGTAGGCCTCCGCGGTCCTCCCGGTCGAATTTCGACGACCCGCAATCTGCTGTCGGCATTTGCGCACAATCCTGAGTCATGTCTCGTGTATCAAATTCGACTCGACCCGAGACTCGTATCCTAGCGACCGCGCCGTCGCTGCGATTCCAATGTCGCATCTCGCACGCCGAACCGATACCCAAGCTAGGAGATGTAGGCCAGCGTTTAATTCGAAGAAACGCCGCGCGTTGTGAATTACGAGGGAATCTCTACCTCATGTCCCATCAATCAATCAATGTACAATTCAAGTACATATCCCATCACACCCATCCCTCTCTCACCCACAAGTCAACAACACCCATACCTATCCCATCCCATTCTTACCAAAAAGTCAAGGCAACCCATACATTACTATGTCATATCCCTTACACCACTCATCTCTCCCTCATTTCCCATTTTTCATTCCAAGCAAACCCCATGAGTCCAACGTCCAAGACCTCCATGAGAGAGAGCTAGTGTGGCCCACATCCTTACCTCCAATCTCCACCATCCAATGATCATCTCCACCGTCGAAATACATCCCTCGGAGCTCTAGGATGCATTGATGGAAGAAGAGGTCTAAGAAGATCAAAGGTGGGTGATCTACCGTTGATTTGCTTTTGAGGGCCCACTTATAGGTGGAACCCATTATGATGTATAAGTTATAATCATGAGGGGCCCATAGTGGCGGGGTCCCTCCATCATCGTGTCTCTCTCTCTCTCTCTCTCTCTCTCTCTCTCTCTCTCTCTCTTCCCTTGAATGGTGATGAGGACGATGAGGCGTGTGGACCCACCTAGAACCACAGTGGCTGGAGCAGATTTGATGATCAAGTGGAGCACCTCACACCCAGCTGGTTAGACGTCAGCAAGTTTTGCTGATCCCACCATGATGTGTGTTATACCTTAAACCATCCATCCATTCCTTTTTGGGTGTGTGGGGCCCACCCCACACGTGCTGCACGTGTGGAATGGGACCCACCTTAAGCATTGCATCTAATAATCCAAACTGTCCAGTAGGCGGTCGTCCAGCGTCTGCATGTTGCAGAATCTTTAAATAATAATAATAATCATAATAATAATATAATAATAATAATAAATTATATGATACATTACATATAAAAGCGGTGGTCTATCCATGTGGGGCCCTCCTAACGTATGGATCCAACGCCATCCATCTGTTCACCAAATAGATTGACCGTTTGTTGGACGGTGGGTCAGCCCCATGTAGAAGTGATGTTAGCAATTTATGTGGGGCCCACCACACGTGATGTATGGGTCTTGTTCACACCGTCCAGTTGCTTGGACGGTGGGAACCCACCTTGTTGAGATTGTCCACACTATCTGTCCATTTTGGTTGGACGTGTGGCCAGCACGCACCTGCTGTACTCAGCAGTTTTGGTGGCCTCATGGTATATGTGTTACATCTTCACCGTCCATGTGATGCTGGATGGTGGGGCCTGCTGCGTGTGTGGTAGTCCACATCGTCCAGTCCACTGGATGTGGACCCCACCTAAATGTATATATTCTATATCCACCGTCCAGATGTGCAGGACGGTGGGGTCCATCTTAATGTATGTGTTTTCTTTATGGGCCACACGTGTGGACCTATTGATGTATGTATTTTAATCCACACCGTCTAAACGGTTGCCCCTTTTACATTTCATGTATATCATGTATATTATAATATAATATATTATATTATATTATATTATATTATATGATATGATATATATATACACACACACATATACATAGCAAGAGAGAGACGGAAGTGGGGTGGCCCACGTACGTGGGACCCACCTGACAAGCTGACTGCTCCACACACCGTCCATCCATCTAACATTGTTGTGGGCCCCCATCTGATGGGTATTTTCCATCCAAACTGCCTATCCACTTGGTGGATTTTAGACCGTCCATCTGCTGGACGATCAACGCTCCACCCATCTGATGGATATTTTCCATCCAACTGTTGGTTCATTTGGTGGACAGCCACCTATGTGGACCCACATCGTTATATAAACCGTCCATACATTTGGTGAGTTCATCTTTGGGCTTGAGAAGAAAAATAAGACAGATCCAATATCAAGTGGACCACACTGAAGAGAACAGTGGTGAATTGAACGGCTACCATTGAAACCCGATTTTGGGGTCATAGAAGCTATGGATTAGTATGAAATTTGTTTTTCCTCTTAAGTTAGGTCCATGTGACCTTGTGAACTGATTGGATGGAAAATAAATGTTACGGTGGGTCCACTTAATGAAAATAAAGCCCATCGTTAAGGCCCATTTGATACGGCCCATTTGACTCGACTTGGTCCATTTGATACGGCCCATCTGACGTATTTAGGGCCCATTTGGTGAGGCTCGATGTGATGTACTTGGAGCTCATTTGATAAGGCCCTTTAAGAGGCCCAACATGTTGTATTTGCGAAGGCCCAACATGACATATTTCGACCCATTTGAGTGAGGCCCATTGGTGCGACCCGTTAATGCAGTCCACTTGGCATATATGAGGCCCACTGTGCTGTGTATTTGAAGCCCATGATATTTGTCACGCCCCGAACTCCGAAACCAAGCTCACAGAATTCCTGATCACCGAATCCAGTGCCGACAGCCTCCGTAGAACCCCATTCTCGGACCCCGGCACCCATTCACCAGGTTCCGATCCTGGGATACTACAAGGAGGATTTATAATCATCAGTCTGAGTCATAATGAGCATAACCAAAAGCATAACCCACAAACAATAACCACAAGAATACCACCACAAAATCCACTATGATTAAAAACTTTTGAGTACAATGCGTCTAGAAAGAAAAATATAATGTAACGAAAGAAATAAAACTCCAAAAGCTCGGCTGCACGCTCCAACTACGGCGATACTATGGCTGCGACTGCGTCCTGGTGTCACCTGCACACATCAATCGTGCATAAGCTTATATAAGGCTTAGAGGGTGGTGTAAGTATGTGCGCAATATAAGCGTGCTCAAAATGCAAGGTAAGAGTAATGCGGAATCATGGTGATGAGTACATGAATGCAATCAACCGTACCAAGGCTATGCAGTGCAATATATGAATGTCATCGACCATAACACGGCCATGCGATGCGAGATGCAACTCAGGCATGCCAATCCTCATCATGTATCAGTACAGTTCTCATTCTGGATAGTCACCGGGGTTCAATACACTCCAAATGGCACTGTCGCTCTCTTAGCCGCACAGTCCAAGTGAGCGTAAGAAACCTCACTATCCGCCTGGCCAATAGTCTGCCAATACCTATCCGGCACGTCGATAGCGGACCCACTCGCGAGCTGGTCAAACTCAGCCTAGTATTGCCCCTACCCTCGGGCGAGTAAGGCCACACTCCTCTCCAACCGACCACGACACAGTGGGAGACACGGCCTCCTGGTATTCGGCCCTCATGCGCTCATATATCCACTCGGTCTCGACGTTGGAGTCATCCTCTAGTACCATCGGGTTTAGGGATTTTCACCCAGGGATGTCTATGGCGTCCGTATGCTAGAACTAAACATTTCCGGTATCCAACCCAGCCATCCACGATGTGTCTGTGGAGGCTATGGTCCTGATGTTGTTAGGGCATACAATGATCATGATCACACAAATGCAAGTGCATGAATCACCCTACCAAACATGCAACAATCATGCGCGTACCGAGCGCTCATGTGGGGCGACTCTGCTTATCCGGGAGCCCATAAACGATTTGCCCGAAAGCATATGCTATGATCAATCACTTCTCATATCAGGCATACATATGATACGTATGATCATGAATCATGAATCTATATTAAGCATGTTATGTGGTGATGGGCTCTGATCAACATGAAGATGGGCCTAGACGGCCTATATACTACAGATATGGGCCTATTAATGGGCCTTAGGGAGAGTCGTAATGCGGACATTTAACCAACATTAACCTTACAATATGGACATCAAACCATCATTGCTCCCAAGGTACTGCCGCTATAAGGATCAACACATAAATCATGGTATGGGCCTCATGTACATCCCATTGGGCCTCCAATACATCAAATGGGCTTCATGCATAGGTCTCGTATACATATATCAAGGTGGGCCTCAATGACGGGCCACAAATGCATCCACATGGGCCTAGTCACATGGGCCTTGCATACATCACAATGGGCCTCATAATATGGGCCTTATACAAATCAAGTGGGTCTCAATGAACGGCCCACAAACACACCAAGATGGGCCTCATCGTATGGTCTTAAAATAACTCCCAAATGATGGGACGGGTTGGATGAAACACATGCATCATGGTGGGGCCCACACTAATGGAGGGTATGGTTTACAATACATACATAAGTGGGTCCCATGTGGGGCCTACCATAATGTTTATTTTCCATCCAACCCATTGATAAGGTCACTCAGACCTGAGGCCCATAGTAATGTTTTATTGCCATCCAACTGTTCATAAGGTCACGTGGACCAGGGTAGGGCCCACTGGACTGGGGCCCACTGAAAATGTTTATTTTCCACCCAAACTATTTGTAAGGTCACACGGACCGTGGGTTGGGCCCACCATAACACGGTCAGAAGCCCACCGTGATGATTTTTATTTTATTTATTTTTTTTTATTTATATATACCTATATATATATATATCATATGGACAGGGAGCCCCACTGTGATGTGGTCTACAAATCCAGCCCGCTCATTATGTGTGCCCCACTTGGCTGAGGGTACTGACCAAGTTTCAGCCGCATTCAAATTTCAGGTAGGCCCCACCAAGTGTTTTTATATGTTTAGACATGTCTTCACATGATTTTAGATGGTGTGGCCCACCTAAGTTCCGTATAAGGCTGATTTTTGAGATGGACGTCCTGTCTGTAGGGACCTATCAAATGCACGGTGTTGATCGTCGAAACGCATCAAGGTGGGGCCCACAGCTGGGGTCGTGAGCCCCAGCCCGTCTATCCGTCATCGGCCAGCGCAGGCGCTGCTAGCGCCTGCTGTCAGTGGCAGCAGCAGCGTCAGCGCTGCTTCCTCCCTTGCTTTTGTTTTTTTTTTTAAGAAAATAGTTTTTCTACGGATTCTCCATGGCAGGGCCCACATCAGCAACATCCACTCCAGCCATGGGTCCCTGTGGCTTGATACAAGCCCATAGAGTCCAATATTGGGCTATTTTTGATATACAGGAGCATCAGGGAGTAAATCGAAGGTAGGAACACTGTTTCCTATGGTATAGCCCGCTTGATTTTCCGATTAGTCCCAAATTTTAGCTCAACGGCTAAAATGATCTGGGCAACGGGATAGACGGCTTAGATTATATGTATACATCAAGGTGGAGCCTGCATGAGTGGCCTACCATTTTGGCTAGCTCGTTAGTACCTCCCATGTCAGTTTACACTTCCCTGTTTGCCAACGTCCAGCGTCCAGGGACGCTGGACGGCATGCATAAACACATTATCGTGGTGGGTCCCACGTGGATGTGGCCCACCAACATGTATACATATAATATATACATAACACATCTTATATTATATTATATATATATATGCATAATACATATCATATTATATATATTATAGATATATTATATAAAATATAACATATATATAAACAAAAAGGATGCATTGGGCCCATCCAAACAGTGGATGGTGTGGATCATCACCTGTAATAGAGTGGGCCACACCGTCTGATGTAGATGGATGAGGTAGATGTAACACATATTGGTGGGATCCACACCATTACAAAGAAAGAGAGAGAGAGAGAGAGAGAGAGGGATATACGGTGAGATAGAGGAACCCCGCCACTATGGGCCCTCTTGATTAAATCACATACATCCAAATGGGTCCCACCAACAAGTGGGCCCTAAAATTTAAAATAATGACAAATCACCCACCTTATCTTCCTTCTTCTTGGTCCCTTAGACTCCAATGCTCCTTAGCTTCAACTTTGATGGAGGTTGATGGGGTTTAGATGGTTGAGATGGAAGATGAGAAGGTGGACCACACTTGGGAGGGAGAGGAAAGCTTGGACGTGAGAGGGGTTCTTAGTTGCTTGGAGATTTTAGAAATGAGAGAGAGAGAGAGAGGTGATAAGGATGGGTGAGGTGTGATGGGTGATGGGTTGGGTTGAAAATTTTGTAAAGGTGGTATGGTTGTGGTTGAAATTTGAAAAAAGAGGAGTGGTGAGGTGGAAAGAGGGTAGACTTTTGAAAAAGGAGAAAATGGGTTGTTGTACTTGAGGTAAGGCTTGCATTAATGGTTGATTGATGGGACTAATTGTAGAGATTCCCTCAAAATTCCAACGCGAGGTATTTCTTCAGAATAAACGCAGATCGGCATCTTCTTGCCTGGGTATCGGTTCGGTGCGCAAGTCACGGCGTTAGAACTGCGGCGACGACGCGGTCGCTATGATACAACTTTCGGATCAAGCCGACGTTGGTGCGCGGGACCTGGCTTAGGATAGTGCGCAAACTCCGGATACGGTGTGAAGGTTACCGAAATTTGACCGGAAGGACCGCGGAAGCCAACGAAACAGTACGGACTAGGACACGGGTTTTATAATATTGGGCCCATTGATGCGACCCATTGATGCGGCCCACCTGATGTGTGTGACGCCCATTAGCGCGACCCATGTTATGCGGCCTACTGTGATGTGTTCATGACCTATGGTGAGGCCCATGATGAGGTATATTAGGCCCTTGTGCGAGGCCATGGGCCCATTATATGCTTGACTCTACATGGGCCACTCCTTGGGAGCAATGTCGGTTAAATGTCCACATTGATGGGCAATGATGGTTTAATGTCCACATTGTGACCTTCCATTAGGCCTTGTTAGGCCCATTCTTACCGATCCAATTATCGTGACCGATTTGCTGATTCCGATTATCGATCGAGGCCGATTGCCGATTATGATTGTCATGGCCGATTGGCTGATTATCGTGGCCGATTACCGATTATGATCGTTATGGCCGATTGACCGATTATCGTGGTCGATTACCGATTATGATTGTCGTGGCTGATTGACCGATTATTGATCGAGGCTAATTGCCGATTATGATTGTCATGGCCGATTGGCTGATTATCGTGGCCGATTACCGATTATTATTGTTATGGCCGATTGACCGATTATCGATCGAGGCCGATTATCGTGGTCGATTATCGATTATGATTGTCGTGGCCGATTGACCGATTATCGATCGAGGCCGATTGCCGATTATGATTGTCATTGCTGATTGGCTGATTATCGTGGCCGATTACCGATTATGATTATCATGGTCGATTGACCGATTATCGATCGAGGCCGATTATCGTGGTCGATTGCCGATTATGATTGTCGTGGCCGATTGACCGATTATCGATCGAGGCCGATTATCGTAGCCGATTGCCGATTATAATTGTCATGGCCGATTGGCCGATTATCGTGGTCGATTACCGATTATGATTGTTATAGCCCATTGACCGATTATCGATCGAGGCCGATTATCGTGGTCGATTACCGATTATGATTGTCGTGGCCGATTAACCGATTATCGTAGCCGATTGCCGATTATGATTGTCATGGCCGATTAGCCGATTATCGTGGCCGATTACCGATTATGATTGTCATGGCCGATTGACCGATTATCGATCGAGGCCGATTATCGTGGTCGATTACCTATTATGATTGTCGTGGCCGATTGACCGATTATGATTGTCATGCCCGATTGACCGATTATCGATCGAGGCCAATCATCGTGACCGATTATGGATTCCGATTGTGATGTGTATTCTGCCCGTGTTTGAGGCCCAAGGTGATGTATATGCGTCTCGTATTTGAGGCCTGTTATGATGTGTGTTCAGGTCATGTTTAAGGCCTAATATGATGTATATGAAGCCTACGCGATGAGGCCCATTGGGATGCATTTGAGAACCAGCCTATGGAGCCCATTATGATGTATGTTACGCCCATGAGGAAGGCCCATAGTGATGTATTCATGGCCCATGATGCATGACCCATTTGATGTATTCGAGACCCATGTGTAGGGCCCACATGTCATGTATTTGAGGCTCATGAGCAGGGCCCGCCTATTGTGTATATGTGGCCCTTAAGTAAGGCCCACTGTGTTGTATATCAGGCCTTTGTGTGAAGCCGTGGGCCCATTATATGTTTGGATCTATGTGGGCCATTCCTTGGAGGCAATGCTGGTTAAATGTCCACATTGTCGAGGTCGATTGTTGATACCGATTATAAGTATATGACAGCATAACATCATCACACATGCCCATACGCATCATCTGCATGTTTGTTATGAGATGTGGTTGACCATTGCATATGTCATTGGGCAGGTTGTTATGAGACTCCCTGATAGGCGGAGGTCATCTCACATGAGTGCACGGTATGCGCACGATTGATGCATGATTGGATTGTATGACTCATGCATCTTGCATTGTGTGCCCTAGCGATATCAGGGCCGTAGCCTCCACAGACATATCGTGGATGGTCAGATGGGACACCGGAAATGTTTGGTTCTAGCATAGGGGCGCCATAAATGTCCCTGGGTGAAAATCTCTAAACCTCCGAGGCCAGGAGACGCCCCAACGTCGAGACCGAGTGGATACATGAGCGCCCGAGTGCCGAATACCAGGAGGCCGCGTCTCCCACTGTGTCGTGGTCAGTTGGGAGGGGGTGTGGCCTTACCCGCCCGAGGGTAGGGGGCATTACTAGGCTGAGTTTGACCAGCTCGTGAATGGCTCCGCTATCGACGTGCCGGATAGGTATTGGCAGACTATTGGCCAGGCGGATAGTGAGGTTTCTTACGCTCACTTGGACTGTGCTGCTAGGAGAGAGACAGTGTCATTTGGAGTGTACTAAACCCCGGTGATGATCCCAGAGAGGAACTGTATTGATATGTGGACTTATCGAGTAGGTGTTGCATACTCATTCATTCACTATCCACTCGAGTTGGTAGTGCGCAACTGATTGTTGTGTACCTTCGTAATGGCAAGGATTTCGGTTGGGCGCGCGACTAACCTGAGATCAGGAGTTTACCACATTGAGTATGACTATCCAAATTTAGGTATGGGACTGGTTTGGATAAAAGTCCCTTGTGGTGGATCCCATAGCCTGCGATACTACGTACTATCATCTCGACTTCACGCTCCAGCATGGTCACTCCATTTGCACTGCATATTGCATTACATCTGTGGCATATGACATTTTGGGTTATTGTGTTTCTACATTATATGGTTTAGATACGGCTGATGCTATTCGTGGACTCATCAGGAATTGCATATTGCATCGCATCCTTGGTACCTGATATCTGACTCTTTATGACTCCTCATTTGCATAGCTGTTCTATATTGCGTATTCTAATATTGATTGATTCATGGAGTTGTCTGTATTTCTGTTTACCCTGATAATTCATGATCTTGTCAGTATTTCTGCTTATTCCGATATTGTAAGATTTATGGATTACCAGTATTTTCGGTATTGTATGATGACGACATTTTATTGAATACTTGGCACTTACCTTGTGCACACACTTACACCAACCTCTAAGCTTTCTATAAGCTTATGCACGATAGATGCGTGCAGATGATGTTAGGTTGCAGCAGTGTTGAGCTTGGAGCGTGCAGCGGTCTTCTGGAGCATGACTTCCGATTTATATATTTCTCTTTCAGTATTGTACTCAAATGATTATATTAGTGGATATATGATGATGATGTTGCTTTTGTGAATTGGGTAATCTTGTGGTTATGCTTATTACAAAATATATATATCCTCCTTGTAGGGACCCAGGATCGGAATCTAGCATATGGACGCTGGGAGCCGAGAATGGGGTTCTACGGAGGCTGTCGGCATCGGATTCGGCGATTGGGATTCCTGTGAATCTGATCTCCGGGTTTGGGGCATGACAGTGTGGATGCAAGGTTTCATGTAATAGTTGGGTAAGAAGCAAGCAGATTGCAAGCTGTACACTGACAGTCAAAGTGCAATACACTTGGCTAAGAATTCAGCCTTTCATTCAAGGACCAAGCATGTTTCCATCAGATATCACTTCATACGTTCGTTACTAGAAGATGGATCAACTGCTTTGGAGAAGATTCATATAAGTGAGAATCCTGCAGATATGCTGACCAAGGCAGTCACACGGGAGAAGTTGAAGCTTTGTTCAGCTTTGATTGGTTTTCAGGATTGAAGACGGGGAGGCGATACACTCTTGATGTAGAAGACGAAGGTTTATGGCGATGTGTCTTCAAGTAGGAGATTGTTGAGATGTGGAGCCACATCTTGGGGTTGGTTGACCAGTTGTGAGCAGTCGTGGACTGGCTCGACTCAAAGTGAGCAAGCATCAGATTTTGGGTTCCGAGGTGCTTGACCGGTCATGGCCCATGCTCGACTGGTCGAGGGGTTCGCTCGACCGGTCGTGCAGTCCACTCGACCAGTCAAGGTTACGCAAATTTGTTTCCGGATTTGATGCGGACTGTGAAAATTTGAGTCAGTTTTCGCAAGGGTACGAAAGAGAAGTTGCCTAAACTATAAATAGGTGTCCCTAGGGCTTTTCTAATGTATGAGAAATAATTCTAAGGTGTGGGCAAAGGATTTTTTATGTACTTCCAAAGGAGAGGTCAGTATATTGCCTTGTAATTTTTATTTTTTTCTTTATAGTGGAAGTTTGCATCCATGGTCTTTTACCCTTGTTAGGATTTTTTTCTCATATATCTTGTCTTGTGGTTTGTTTGGAATGTTTTGATTCTTTTTCTAGTTTATCGTTTGTGGGTAAGACTTGAGATTGGATCTCGGTTCACTACGTTGTTGGCGTACTGCGCAACAAAATCTAAGTGTCCCAAATTGATGAAGGAAGATAATTGAGAGGAATTTGATTAGAGGGTGATCAATGCAATTCAATTGTTTGTTGCCGATGTAGTGCTCAATAATGTCATCAATGAGATGACTATTGCGAGCCTATGGGCGAGGTTAGAGAGCATCTATATAAAGAAGTTGCTCTTCAATCATCTATATCTGAAGAGAGTTGTATACTCTGAAGATGGAGGAAAGATCGGATCTCTTTGAACATATCAACGTCTTCAACAAACTAGTTTTCAAATTGGCAAGTGTGGAGGTGAAGATTGATGAAGAATATAAAGCCCTAATGTTGTTGATATCCCTTCCAGATTCCTATGAGAATTTGGTAGATACTTTATGCAATTGTAGGGATATTTTGAACCTTAATACCATTATCATTTTCGTTCAGTCGAAGCAACAGAGAAAAAATAATGGTGGGGAAGGTACTTTTATAGGTATACTGGTTACAAGGGGAGATCGTATGAACAAGAGAAGGGTAAGTCACGATCGATGTCCAAGTCGAAAGGAAAAGGAAACTTAAAGTACTGGAATCGTGGCGGGATATAACATATGAAGAAGGACTGTACAAATTTTAAAACCTAGATAGATGAGAATTTACATACTTCACCGAAGGAGGCCAATTCAGTGGTTGTGACATATTATTTATGTCCAAGGTCAGACACTAATATAATGAGTAAATTTTGAATAAGGGGCACCATATCACACATGTCCTCATCGGAGTTGGTTTGCCACGTACAATGAGATGATGGTGGCCTGTTTCTTATAGGAAATGATCATGCCTATAAGATGATTAGAATTGTATCGTTCCGTATAAGAATGTTTGATGGGAAGCATACTCTGATAGATGTGAGGCACGTTCCAAACTTAAAGAAAAATATAATATCTTCGGGAGCTTTTGAGGCACTTGGATGTAAATTTGTCAGGTGTGAAGGTGTCCTAAATTTTTTAAAATGAGCACTCACTGTTATGAAGGCACACATGAGTGAAAACCTTTATAGGTTGATCAGGGGCACGATGTTAGGAGGAGTTGTAGCGTATGTAAGAAAATTCATATCCGCATGTGTGTGGCATGTACGCTTATGCCACATGGGCGAGCGTAGTATGAAGGTACTACTCAATATTAGTTTAATTCCAGCTTTTAAAATTTTTGATTTAGATGTATGTAAGCATTGCATATATGGTAAGCAATCAAGATTTTCATTTAAAACTAAAAAGTATATTAGTAAAGGACAACTTGACTATATACATTCTGATGTGTGGGGGGTTGTCGCCCGTTGTTTCTAGTAAAAGGTCATCATTCTTTATAACATTCATTAACGACTTCTCTAGAAAATTTTGGGTCATAAAACATAAATTCGATGTGTTTGCCACTTTCAAGTCGTAGAAGGTTATGGTTGAAAAACAGTTAAGGTGAAAACTGAAAGTTTTAAGGACTAATAATGGAGGAGAGTTTACTTCTAAAGAATTTAATCAATTTTGTAAGAATAAGGGGATCTTGAGGCATAACACAGTAAGGCATGCACAAGAGCAGAATGGTATACCAGAGCGTATGAATCAGACTTTTTTGGAAAGATCTCGAAGTATGTTAAGTAATGTTAACTTAGGCAATGAGGTATGGGCTGAGGCTGTTAATACGACTTATTATTTAGTAAATTGTTTCCCATCTATGCCAATGGATTGTAAAATTCCAAAAGAATTTTGAAGTGGTAAGGAGTTAACTACTCGGGGCTGTGAATTTTTTATTGTGATGCTTACTCTCATGTACCATTAGTTGAGAGAGATAATTTAGACCAAATGGCTAAAACATGTACATTTGTCGGCTATGGTGATAGAGTGAAAGGTTATAGATTGTACGATTGAGTTTGATGAAAAATCTTATTTAGCCATGACATCAAATTTGATGAAGGGTCCTTATATTGGAAGGATGAGCACACGAAAACTGAAAAATCGGTTGTTGATGTTGAAATAGGTAGATGTGAAACATCTAAAGAAGTTGAGTAGCAAGAAGAGGTGCACGAAAAGGTGATGACACTACTTGTCAGGAGAAATTCAACAATAAAGCACATATTGTCGATATGATACGGGTATAACTCAAATGTTGTATGTGCCCTAATTACAGATGAGGATGATCTGTCTACCTTTCAGGAAGCATTAGATGACATAGATGATGAGAAGTGGATGGCGATGATGCATGATGAGATGGATTCTCTATATAAAAATGAAACACAAAAGATGGTGGAGCTATCCATTGGAAGAAAAGCGATTGGGTATAAGTGAATTTTCCATAAGAAACTGAATAGAAAGAGAAACTAGTTGCAAAATACTGTGCTAAAAAAGAAGGCATCAACTTCAGTGAAATATTCGCACCAGTTGTGAAGCAAGTATCTATCAAATTCATATTGTCATTCGTTGCTCAATACAATCTAGAATTAGAATAGTTAGATGTAAAGACAACTTTTCTATATGAGAAACTAAAAAAACATATTTACATGAAGCAACATGAAGGGTTCGAGGTGCAAGGAGTATAGAATAAGGTTTGTAAGTTAAAGAGGTCGTTGTATGGCTTAAACAGTCCTATAGGCAATGGTATAAAAAATTTGATTCTTTAATATTGAGCCAGCGTTTTATCAAATGTGAGTTCAATCATTGTATCTACTTCAGATCACTGAGTGATGAGGAATTCATTATACCGTTATTGTATATTGATGATATGCTTATCGCTAATCATAACATGTCGAAAATCAACATATTAAAACTCAGTTATCTAGGATATTCGATATGAAAGATCTGAGGGTTGCAAAAAGGAGCCTCGACATCAACTTACAAAGAGATAGGGAACGAAGCAGGCTATGGTTGTCTCATGAGGAGTATCTTGAAAATATCTTGGTCAAATTTGGACTTAATAAGGTTAAACCAGTTAAAATACCCCACAGTGCTTACTTTTGGCTTTCTTTGTAGTGATGTGCTATGTTAGATGAAGAAAAGTGGTATATGTCTCGTGTGCCTTACTTGAGTGTAGTTGACAGTCTTATGTACATCATAGTTTGTACTAGATATAAAATTTCACATGTAGAGAGTGTCGTGAGAAGATAAATGTCTAACCTTGATAAGCAACACTCGGAAGTAGTAAAATGACTACTTCATTATTTACGAGATATAACTTATTATATCTCGTCATTTGGTGAATCTGAGGAAAAAATTGGTAGGCTATGTGGACACCAATTATACTGGTAATGTAGACAACGGAAGGTCGACTTTCGGTTACTCGTTTGTGTTAGTGACTCGAGCGATCGGTTGAATATCAAAGCTTTAGTCTATGATTGCTCTTTACACAACTGAAGCTAAGTATATGGCGGTGACAAAAGCATTTAAGAAAGTAGTTTGGTAGAAAGGTATGATAAATGAGTTGAGCCTTTAGTAGGAAATTATACCTGTGCATTGTGACAGCAAAAGCGTAATTAATTTAGCGAAGAACTTGGTTAACCATTCTCAGACTAAACATATTGATGTGAGCCATCAGTTTATCCGACAGATGCTAGAGGAAGACGGTGTTACTCTTAAGAAGATTTATACCAGTGAAAACCTGGTAGATATGCTTACTAAAGTGGTTCCTGTAGAGAAGTTCAGGTTTCGGTCGACTTCTCTAGTCTTGACGAATGATAAATGAAGATAGAGTGTGCACATAAAGTGATGATGGAGCTATGAAGAAATTTATAAATGGTGATAGCAGTTTGGAACAACGAAAATGCAAGATTGAAGCCACGATAAGGATTGTTGAATAAGTGCCTTTAATATGATGCAAATACAGGGGATTTCGATCAATCGAAAGCAGATTTAATCGGATAAAGAAAATATCAAAATTTTCAATTTGATCTTTGGATAGTTTTGGACCTGTTCGATTGATCGAACATCATGGCTCGATCAATTGAGATAATTCAGATTAATCAATTTGCTCTTTGGACACTAATAGGCATGTTTAATTCAATCAAACACAACGTGTCAATTGATCGGAGTCGATCAATCGATGGTTCAATCAACAATCCGCATCAGTTTTGCGTAAGTACGTGATTTTGTTTCTAATTCTTTATGTAGGTTAGATAATCCATGTTTATGTGAGATTAGGGTGCTCTCAAAAGGGTGCAAAACGGGAGAGCTTGCAATTGAGAGGGTTTTGAAGAGAAAAACTAGGGTTTTCCAAATTGTAAGTTGTCCTTCTCTTGTAATTTTCTGTTCATAGTGGATTCGTTGTCACTTTGTGCTGCGGCTTTTTTCCACAAGTGTTTCTCCACGCAAAATATTTGTGTTATTTGTATTGCTTGAATTTTTCATTTCTCTATCACGTGTTTGATTCGTTCTAAAGTTGCTTTCGTGCCTAACGTGTGACGGTTGTGTACAATATAAACTTCAATAGATAACTATCCTTCAATCGGAGGCTAGATGATTTTGCTCTATATATTTCTTTTATTCTTGGCCCATTCGCTATAGGGTATGATTTATGAAAAAACCAGATTTTCCTTCATGTGTGCCAAATCTCTACTGTAAATAATGCCAGTAGTTTTGGATTATTATTATTTTTTTCCTGGTGCAATTAGTTTTAAGAGTCTAAATCCAACGGATTGCCAGCACATATTATAAAGTATTTAGGACATTCTAAAGTTGTGTGCGCTTACGATGGATAGCTCAGATGTTATCCTTTTTTGTCGATCGAGTGGTATATATGGACGGTTGGAATTTTACTTGAAGTTATCAGGAGCATTCTTGTCATTTCATTCCTTCATATAACATGCTCCTATTCTAGTCTTCTTTTCCAATAGTTTGCATAGACACTCCAATTGGGAGCCCGTGCCACAAAGGCTCCACATAATGACTTTATGAAATTTACTCCATGCTTTGCCAGCTCAGTTTACGACTCCTAACTCCAAAAACAAGCTAGATCTAAATCTTAAGTTGGTTACAAAACCGGGAAAAAATCAGATTAGTCGCACACCAGTGACATTGTTATGCGCATCTCTCTCTCTCTCTCTCTCTCTCTCTCTCTCTCTCTCTCTCTCTCTACGTGTAACCACAATCTTTCCACCTGCCTCCTTTTTTTCTCTCTCTATTGTCCCCACATACATGGCATGTGCCATATCCTTCCCATGTGGATACTGACAATTTGGTTGCTTAACTTAGAAATTAGTGTTTATTATTAGAAATTTTATATAAAAGAAAATAGTAATTCTTGATAATGGACTAGGTGTTAAAATATACTATAGTGAGGCTCCTGGGTCCATGATCCAAAACTATTGGGTTGCATGCAGTATCCCTCTATGGATGGATCATGCCCCAAAATTCTCTTAAATTCTAAGATCCCAGTGACCAGTACTCCTTGGACTTTATTCAGTTTAACACATTCCATCAAAGGTTTTCACTTCTTAATCATTTGATTACAGGCCATAAGTCAAATAGGTAGTATTGTGCCATCAAGGAGAATTCCGGGAATAATCAATGGTGAGATGAAAAAAATAATAATATAATGGTGGGTTGCCACTGTGCTACTGGTGCTTTCTTTCATGATTAGAAATTATTCACCGCCTGTATTAAAGTGTTTTTTTTAATAATAATAATAATTATTATTATTATTTTATTTTTAAACACGCGCACTCACATACCTATGCACTCACACCACAATGGGTACTCGAACCCATGATGTCATGTTGAAACTCTTGTGAGTCTACCACCAAGGCATGATTAAGGACCCTAAAGTGCTCCTAGCATATATAGAGACGCTTGGATACTTCGAATGGCTAATCTGGTGGTCCCTTAGCGTGTTGGATTTGTAGAGTCAAATTGAAAGAAAGGAAAAGTAATAAGTATTTCGTGAAAACTATTAACATAAGAATTTTAATTTTGAGTTTTTATTTGGATAACAAGTGTAAAACTCATATTTTTGGAGAGTTTTTTGTTTCTTTGGCGTGGGAGACCTGTCGTGCGCGCTGTCCCCAGACGGTTTGGGGCGGCAAAATCTGGCATGCATTAATTCCCCCAAAACTGTCCATGTTTGTAGGATCCTCAGAGGGGTAGTTGCGGTAGATACTACTGTTCAATCCCAGGGGGTGCAGATGGCATCGAGATGCAACTGTTGTGAGCGATCTAATAGACAGAGGTCCTTCGTGGAATCTGCTAACCATATTTTCTTCCACAGTGCTAGGGCAAGGTTGGTCTAGTCCCACCTTGCCAGGATTTATGGAGTTCACATGATACGTAGTCTTACGGTAGGTGAATGGCTCTCCCATTGGTGGGGCTCTCGTTCAGCGTTCGGCCCTTCACCTCCTCTCAAAAATCAGGTGTCGTGTTTTATATTGTGGGAGCTTTGGAAGTGTAGGAATACCGCCAGATTTGATGGGATCTTGGTGCGTCAAGATATCTTGATTTCCCGCATCACCGGATGGTTGAGAAGAAGTGCCAATAGTCGAACCCCTCCGGCTATTCGTGCTACCAGCCAAAGCAGGGTCCTGTCTTTCTTTGGGATTAATCTTCAACCCTATCGCGATGTGTCCCACATGGTGCGTTGGTCGAAACCACCAAGTGGGTGGGTCAAACTCAATGTCGACGGGTCATCTCGAGGTAACCCGGGACTAGTAGGAGGAGGGGGAGTGTGCAAGGCTGAGGATAGTCATCTACTTTTTGGTTTTTATGCTGGCTATGGACGTGCTTCTAATACCAGGGCTGAAATTCGTGCGGTACACGATGGTCTTGTCCATTGCCTCAATCACAGCCTGAAAAACATCATTCTTGAATTCGACTCGTCTATGGTAGTCAGTTTTTTGTCAAGTAGCTCTTGCCCGGTCTGGATATGGAAGTGTTGGCTTGACAGAATTCGGATTCTTTGTTCCTTCGGTAATGTTCAATTACATCATATTTGTAGGGAAGGCAACGGCATGGCCAATCTAGGTTGCGAAAAATAAGAAGCTGCCCTTTTCCCTAACATTGCGGATCTCCCTCAGGTGGTGAGAGGCCTTTTGTTCCTCGATAAGGTCAGCTTGGGGACTGTCAGAAAGAGGATCAAAAGCTAGTGGCAGATGGTCAGGTTGTGGTTTCGGATTGGGCCTAGTTCTCTCTTGTAAAAAAAAAAAAGGGATGCAGTGACTTTGTAAATCATATGATAGGTGGTGTCAGGCATCTTTTCTGGCTTGATGGCAGCCCGAAGTGTCTCTTGTACAGTGTCTTGACATGGAATGAAGGCTCTGTTTTATTTTATTTTTTTAAAAAAAAGTGTAAATCTCATATTCATCTTCTAAGACTTGTCTAATTTCTCGTGTCAAGAATCAAAATTATAAAATAAGTATGTTAATTATTTACAGAAAAGTGTAATGATTAACAGGTAGAAGTCACTTTTAATAATAATAATAATAATAATAATAATTCAAACAACGCAAATAACCACAACCAAAGAAACCCCTTTTCCATTGTGAACATGGAGTCCATGGTTTCCAAACATGGTCTTAGGTCTGGGGCATATTTCATCGGCTACCAAACGAACTTCTCAACATTGGATCAGCTTCCAAGGAAATGAATTTTCAAGATCATTTCCTGTTTGGATTCGTTGAAATTGATTATTCGTGGAAATAAAATTTCTGCTCTTTTTTTTTCCTAATGTTTTTCCAAATTTTCATGTTTTCAAGTTTTTAGGAAACAGCCCTTTCTGATTTCCATCTTAAAACAAAAGAAATATAATTCCCTTGAAACCCTACTTTATCTACTTTACTAATTAGATAATCTTAACCAAGTGAGCTCATCCTTCGAAAATTATAGCCACCAAATATTTCTACATGGAGCCTATGTGAGATGACCTTAACCAGGCGGGGCCAATTGTTAGTAATCCTAAACACTTGAATTTCCACATGGGGCCTTTTTTTTTTTTAACAAAAAGTCTATCTTTCAATGATGAACAAAATGTACAGCCATTCGGGTAGGCCCAACAAAAAGGAGAAGGCCTCACCTATCATATGACATAAACAGAAACCTGGGCTACCAAAGCAGGGCGGTCACGAAAAAAAAGAAGGACCGCACCCAACGAAAAGCAAAAGACACAAGCAACAACCAAACAACACACTGACACTCTATCGGCGAAGGTTACCAATCCCAGAGCGTCGAGGTTCATGTAACCTCTGATGGTTCTAGGAAGCGAAGCACAGGTCATATAGAAGTTGTTTGGGCAGCCCTCGCTGGCCTTTCTTGTGAGAGCATCAGCAACAGAGTTTCCCTCGCGAAAAACATGCCCAAAAGAAAGACTAAGCAAAGAGGAGAAGTGATGAATTAGGTCCATCCCATACCAAAGGTTCCACGGGCAGGGGGCGAGTGGGTGGGCCGCAGCTTCCACGACCACCGAAGAGTCTGATTCAATTTCAATGTTGGAGAGACCCAGCTTAGAGCAAAGAAGAATCCCATAGATCATGGCTTGGGTCTCCGCCAAGGAATTGGTATCGTGGCCGTAGTATCTGTGGAAAGCAAAGATCATGCGGCCATTCACGTCCCTACAAACACCCGCTCTGCTGCTCTCCCCTGGGTATCCCACAAGAGGAACCATCAACATTCAATTTGATCCACATGGGGCCTGTAGTTGGTGATCTTAACTATATGTGGCCCATTATTAGTCAATCATCACCATGTGTATTTTCATTTTGGCTCTCAATATATGATCTTAACCATATGGTACTCATTATTAGTCAATCATAGCCATGTGTATTTTCATGTGTCCAATCGATTAGATGATCTTAACCATGTGCAGCATTCATGTCTGGCCGATCTTTAGATGGTCTTAACAAAGCCAGGCACATCGTTAGTCTATCCTAGCCATGAGTGTTTCCACAAGGACCCATTGCTAGTCGACCATAACCATGTGCATGTCCGCATGAGGCCATTGTTAAGTTATCTTCACCATGTGTGGCTATCACTAGTAGAGGTGTACACGAGTCGTTGAACTTGGCTCGGCTCGGTCCTTGAGCTTGAATAGCTAGCTCGGCTCGGTTTGGTTAGTAGCTCGTGCCAGTTCGAGCCAAGTTCGAGCCAAGATCGAGCTTGTGCGGCATTTTCACAACACATGGAGTGCACTGTCAATTTCTTATTGTATGTAAAACAGCAGCAACTGTTTATAGGTATTTCATCAAACACTTTGTAGGCAACATCAAAATCAAGAAAAATGGTACTTATTTCATATACATACCTTCCTTGCCACCCACCGACACTTCATTGAGTCATTTCATCAAACACTTGGTGAGCAACATCAATATCAAAGTAACCAAGTCACTGAACTAGTTCGATCCGAGCCGAGTCGAGCTCAAGCAAGCTCGAACTTGGTTCGAAATTTTTTCGAGCTTAAAAAATTAGCTCGACATAGCTCAAACTTAGTTTTGAACTAAGTCGAATTGAGATTTTTCAAGTCGAGTTGAACGAGCTAACTCGGTTCGTGAATAGCCCTAATCGCTAGTCAATCATAACCATGTGTATTTACACGTCGGGCCAATTGTTAGATGATCTTAACCATATGAGGTTCATTGTTAGTTGATTTTAATAATGACAATTTCCAAGTGGACCCATCATTAGTTGGTCCCAACCATATATATTTCCATGTGGGCCCATCATTGGAAGATCTTAACTATGTGGGGACACTGTAAGTCTATGCTAACCAACTTCATACATGTGTGGCAATAAGAGATGGACCATTGATCATGGATATTCATTAATATGTAAACCAAGCCATAAATTTTTCATGAAAATGTAGTGAGCTGACAAATAACAAAAATTGTAATTTCTTACTAAATATTGATGAGAAAACAAACCCTAGAAATAGTTTTTCATTTCCAACAATTTTTATGGAAATGTTATTTCCAAGGAAATCATTTTTTCTGTTTTCAATTTCCATGAATCCAAGCAAGCTTATGAAAAATAGGCCTGATCAATAATTTTAGCCATCTATCTTTTAAAGCCCAACCATAGATTACTTGTGATTCTAAAGAATCACTTTTATCGATATCAACACCATACCATCCATAAAAATGTTGGATTGACAGAATTAGATTTCTCGTTTCCTCCTGCAATGTTCAGTTTCGGCATATCCATAGAGAAGGTAATGGGCTGGCTGATGGCATGGCCAATTTGGGTAGAGGGAAACAAGAATCCGTTGTTCTCTCCTCCTTCGCGGATCTCGCTCATGAGGTGAGAGGCCACCTGTTTCTCGACAAGATGAGCTTAGGGGCTGTCAGAAAGCATTTCAAAAAGTAGTGGCTGTTGGGGTCGCTGTAGATACGGTTTCTTGTTTGTGGAGTTTCTGTTTTTCCTCCTTCTCTTTGTGGCTTCTCCGTCAGTTTTTTTTAAAGGGAGTAGTCTAAATTAGATGTGTAGTTTGGATATGATAGGCGGCCTGTCTAGGATCTGGTGGCCGGCCGAATGTGGATCATTTTGGGGTGAGGCCCATTTCTTTTCGTGGTGCCCCCCTATTTTGTATAGCCCCCTTTTTGTTGGATGAAAGCAAAGGATTTTCCAAAAAAAAAAAAAAAAGTATATGGTGGGCCTAAAAGCTAGCCAAAAAAAAAAAAACACCATACCATCCATGGAATAGAAAATTGATGCTTTAAAAAAGAAGACCATCTTATGAACAGATGAGATCATCTGATCAATTTAATTTTCATAGTATAACTAAGGAAGTATAGTTGATCATAATAGATAGGCCAGATCATTCAATTGGACCATCGGTGTGTCCCTATGCAACAAGTACTGTGCAGCTTCTTGTAGTTTTAGGAAAAAGTCTTCTTGTGTATTTTGCATCTCATAAAAAATGACTGGAGAGAGTTTCAATGATGTCATCAACCAGTTGCTTCTATGGAGATCATGAAGACATCATGAAGACATACAATTACATTTATATTGGGAAAAGAAAAGAATGTCATAATGATCTTCCACAGTGATTTCTGTTGGGGATTTGTGCTGCAGAATCACACAAATCTAGATCTAGGATAGCAATTCAATAGTAACAAGCAATCACAGAAGAACACAAAGTTTTAACGTGGAAAACCCTTATGGGAAAAAATCACAGCACAAAGCGACAGAAATCCACTATGAAATAGAAATTACAAGAGAGAGCACTTACTCAATTTGAACAACCTTGAATCTCACCCTTGCTACACCCTTTGATAATCCTAGAACCCCTTTAGAAAGCTTTAGAATATCTTAGAATAACCCTAGGGACTCCTATTTATAGTTTTAGGAAACTTTCCTTTCGCACCCTTACGAAACCGCCTCAGATTTTTCTAATCCGCCCAAGATCCGGACTCGAATCTACATAACCTTGACTGGTCGAAGGATGGCCATGACTGGTCGAGCAACCCGCTCGACCGGTCGTGTAATTCCCTCGACCGGTCGAGCATCCCGGACACCAAAAAACTGAGCTCGCTAGACTTTGAGTTGAGCGGGCCACAAATAGTCGTGCAGCTCCCTCGACCGGTCGTGCCAGTCTCACAACTGGTCAAGCATATAAAAAACCGTCAGATTTAAGATATCTGACAACAATATCCACCATGTCTTTAATCTTCAACCGTGTAGCTTTTTGACCTCTTTTCTTATTTCTGCATTACATCATAGTTTCAATCAACGCTTCTCGTGCACACTCCGTCCTTCTTTTATGCCATCGCCAAGCCCAAAGAAGTTGTACAAAACTTAAACTTCTCTGTAGGAACGACCTTAGTGAGCATGTCTGCTGGATTCACGCTGGCGTGAATCTTTTCCAGTGTGACACCTCCTTCCTCAAGCACCTATCGGATAAAGTGATGACGAACATCAATGTGTTTAGTACGTGAGTGATAAACAGAATTTTTATCCAAATTGATAGCGCTCTCGCTATCACAGTTAACCGACACGGCTTCCTGCTGAAGTCCCAACTGATTTATCATGCCTCTGAGCCAATGCTTTCGTCACTGCCATATATTCTGCTTCTGTCATGGAAAGAGCCACCACGGACTGAAACTTCGACATCCAACTGATTGCTCCACCTGCTAGTACAAATGAGTATCCTGAAGTAGACTTCCTAGAATCTATACTGCCTGCGTAGTCGGAATCCACATACCCTACCAACTTTGTCTCTGTTTTCTCAAAAGTTAAGACGTAGTCTTTCGTACCTCAAATGTATCAAAGTAGTCATTTCACCGCTTCCCAATATTGCTTACCGGGGTTTGACATGTATCTGCTCACAACACCGACTGCCTGTGAAATATCTGGTCTCGTACAGACCATGGAATGCATTAAACTGCCAACTGCATTCAAATAAGGCTCATGAGATATCCTGCTTTTCCTCATCTATGTTGGGACATGTCCTGAGGAAAACTTAAGGAGAGACGCATAGGGAATGCTCTCCGGCTTTACTTGACCCATCACATCCTTGATTAATACCTACACATAAGGTATTTCTCCTGTGATTACCAAAACCTACTCCTCTTTCAGTCTCAATGCCAAGAACCATCTTTACAGCCCCCCGATCCTTCATCTTGAATGTCCCACTTAACTGAGTCTTCAATACATTGATTTCAGACATGTCATAATTGGCAATCTACATGTCATCAATTCCTAACTCACCATGAAGGAATCAAACCACTGCCTAGGCGATAGGTCGAACCACGACCTCCTACAAAGTTTTTTCTCAGCCCCTTTAACTTCGAACTCTCTGGTTACTTCATGTAGATCTGCTCTTCACTTTCCCTTATAGAAGTGTAGGCTCCACATCCATCCTTCTAGCTCAAGATCACATTGGCCAACCAGTGCCAATCACGGATCTAATTGACACCTGTTATACCATCGGCGCGAATATCTCTGAGAAGCCAATCCCTTCTCTCTGAGCATAACCCTTCGCTACAAACCTCGCCCTGTATTTATGTTGTATCCTCCTGAAGATTTACCTGCATCCAACCACTTTTAGGTCCACTGGAAGCTCCACCAGATCTCATATGTCGGTCTGGTACAACGAATCCATCATATCGCCCATAGTCACCTTCCACTTCTCAACACCAAGTTCACCTAGAGCCATTAAAATAAAAGATGAATCCCCTGCAATATTGGACTCATCCTTGTACCACGCCGATATCCTGCGATCATGCTGTGTGATTTTTCTCACAGGTGGCTGCTCCACCTACTTTGTATCCCTGTCCGTATGTCTTAGCCTTCCTGTATGGCCCGCTCATGTGGTCATGCCCAACATGCCATACACGTGCAGAGGTGGAATCCACTACATCTGCTACAGCTCCACCTTTTGAAGTGCTCCCGATCAACTTGTATAAGTTACCAAGTCGTTGCGCTTTCATGATTACCCGTGCCCCCTTAGATACCTTAAGAGCACGATCAATACATGTGTACTTGCATCTTTTTACCTCAAGTACACCAAGAGAAATTAGATTCTGCTTCAAATCAGGAACGTACTTGACATCAGTCAAGGTACGCTCTACCCATCAAACATCTTGATGTGCATCGAACCAACAGCCACAACATTACAGGCAATGTTATTGCCCATAAATACCTGTCCACCATCGCACTCCCTGTAGCTGGTGAACCAACTCCGATGAGGAGTCATGTGAAAAGACGCTCATGTTTCTAGCACCCACTCATCCTTACGATCATCGTATGGCCGCCTGATAGTAGACATAGACAAAACATTACCATCACATCCACTCGCTCCATCTGACGTGGCAGCATTGGCCTCCCTATATGAAGCCTCAGAATCTTCTCTCGTAGATTTATAATTTTCACAATCTTTCTTCACATGTCCTTCCTTCCCACAATTCCAGCACTTTACCTTTCCTTTGCCCTTGCCCTTGGATTTGGATTTAGAACCTGAAGAACTCGTACCTTATTTAGAATTCATATCCTCTGTAAATAATGCATCAGAAGATGTCCCCATGTCGCAGTTTAGCTTTCTCATAGCCTTCCCTTGAAAGGCTGAGATAACGGTGTCGACACTAAGGGTTTTATTCATGTTGCACATAGTGTCCTTGAATGACTCATACGAAGCCGGAAGAGAATTCAGCAACATACATGCTTGTTCTTCATCTTTCATCATTTCCTCCATATCCATCAATTTGTAAACTAATTTATTAAAGTTGCTGACGTGAGCCTCCAGATCTCCACCCTCTGCCATCTTGAAGTTATACCAGTGCCGCTTTAAGTGTAAGCAATTTTCAGAGGATTTTTTTGCATAGACATCCTCTAACTTCGCCCATAATTTAGTCGTAGTTTTCTCCCTCATGACGTTGTAGAGAATCTCATCCGTGAGACATAAACGGATGGATGCTAAAGCCTTTTATCAAGAGTATTCCAATTATCATTAGTCATAGTAGACTTCCGCTCTTTAAGAGTATCATCTTCGCCTTTCTTGATTAAGGAACTCATCATCTTGATTTTCCATAACTTAAAATTATTTTTCCCTGAGTACTTCTCAATCTCATACCTAGTGCTTCCCATTATTACTAATCCTGCAGATTCAGATCTGTGCCCCAACGATTGATTTAATACCACTTGTTGGGAATTTGTGCTGTGGAATCACACAGATCTAGATCTAGGATAGCAATTCAATAGTAACAAGCAATCACAAAAGAATACAAAGTTTTAACGTGGAAAACCCTTACGGGAAAAAATCACGGCACAAGGCAATAGAAATCAACTATAAAATCGAAATTACAAGAGAGAGGAATTACCCGATTTGAACAACCTTGAATCTCACCCTTGCTACATCCTTTGATAACCCTAAAACCCCTTTAGAAAGGTTTAAAATATCTTAGAATAACCCTAAGGACCCCTATTTATAGTTTTAGGAAACTTTCCTTTCGCACCCTTGCGAAACCACCTCAGATTTTTGCAGTCTACACAAGATCCGGACTCAAATCTGCATAACCTCAACTGGTTGAAGGATGGCCACGACTGGTCAAGCAACCCGCTCAACCGGTCGTGCAATCCCCTCGACCAGTCGAGCATCCCAGAAACTAAAAAACTGAGCTCGCTGGATTTTGAGTCGAGCGGGCCACGATAAGTTGTGAAGCTCCTTCGACCGGTCGTGCCAGTCTCATGACCGGTCAAGCATATCAAAAACCATTAGATTTAAGACATCTGACAACAATTTCTCAGGATCTAATTATTATTATTGATTATTTCTTAATATTTACATGGATGCTAGCGAAACATAAATTCCCAAGGATCTCATTTTTTTAAGTTTTATTTGAATAGCAAGCGAGAATTTCATAAAACTCTTAAGATTGTGAGATTATATTTTGGGCCGTAAAATGCAATATTTCAAAAGTCCCATCATGAAAAAAGTCATTCACTTCTTTTATTTTATTTTCTTTTTTCACTGTCCACATAGATCTTTATTGGTCTATACTTTGTATTTTATTTTATTTTTTTTTATGGGTGAAAACCCTTTTTTTTTTGGAAAAACGGCTGAAATATTCCATTTAAATACAAAGATTTACAGCTCGACGGGTGGGTCCCAACAAAAAGAAACGGGCCTCACCCAGCAAAAACCCCTATGCTCCAAAGGCAACTATGCTATACAGCCAAGAAGCGCGCGGGGAGAAGCACACAGAAAAACAGGGAACCTACTCTATACAGAAACAGGACTCTCGAGAAGGAGCCCGCCTAACCAGACCAAACGGAGCCCAACCCCACTCTGTCCAGGAAGACCCAACCCCCAATGTGAGCCCGGAGATCACGTACGTGGAGAAATAATTGTGAAGACTGCGACTCGCGTCCCATTCGGGCCAAGCCGTCAGTTGGGCCATTTCCTTCCCATTTGGTAAGCCTGCAAGCGGTGGTGGCTTTCTCCATGAGGGCTCCAATCCTAGATATCCAATGCTTCCATTGCCAAGAAGTGGAAGAACATGTCAATGACGAATTTAGAGTCTGATTTTATCTCAATGTGGGATATCCCTTTATTGATAGACAAGAAGAGGCCACATGCACAGCTCTCAATTCCGCCTTGTTGTTGGATCCCAGCCCATATCCTATCACGAAGGCAAAAATAAAAGCCCTACTGGCATCTCTAACGATTCCTCCACCCCCGGATATGCCTGGATTACCCCTAGATGAGCCATCCGTATTAAGCTTTACCCAAGAGAGGGGGGGTGTCTAATCCAGCAGATGATCTCCACTTGTTTTTGCTTCAGAGGAGGAGCCGAGAGGCACAGGTCTGCCCACAACGAATGACGAGTTATGGGTGTATGGCTTAACTCGCCCTTGATCTCCAACAAGGACTTCAACGTCCATTTGATCTCGGCTAAGTATCTTGATGTCCGCACTGTCTTACCATCATATTTAGCCGCATTTCTAGCGCACCAAATAACCCAAAGAATAACCCTTGGAAGGATTTTATGGATGAGAGGAGGGAAACCGCTAATGGAGGAAGCCGCCCACCATTGCCTGAGTCTCTCGCCGACTGACTGATCTTTCATAAAGGAGATACAAGACAAATTCCTGAAGTGGCTCTAGATATGATGAGCTAACTGGCCATAGAGGAATAGATGACTGATAGATTCCGCGCCAAGACGAGACAAAGGATCAACTGTGCAGCAGACACATTGGGACGCGAATTGGATTCCTTTCTCTTGGATCCAAACATCCATCGCTACTTCTTGATGCACCAATCACCATAAAAACAAGGACATTTTAGGATGTAATTTTCCATGCCATTCCCAAACCGACCAGCTTCTTGGAGAATGTTGCGCCCTGCATAAATTCCACGCAGATTTTAGCAAAAAACACCCAGATGGGTCATGCAGCCAAAAAATGCCTTCACTCCCCGGTGAGATGGTAAAGCCCTCTTGAAATATGAAATCCAGCACTTCCTGAGGGAGAAAGGAGAATGCCGAGGAAGGCGGGAGAGGACCAACTGGCCCTAGGAAATCTTTGATGCGCTGGTCGAGGATGGCATCAGGGATTGGGCAGGTCGTTTGATGCCGCAACGGGCCCAACCCAGACCAATTTTCATTCCAGAGGCTTCCCTTGCCACTGCCCACTTTCCATTGCACACATTCATCAATCACAGGCAGCATCACCCTAATCCTTTTCCATAGCGGGGAGGCCACCGAGAGGGTAGAAACCGGCTGTGTCCACTGGATGTCCATCGGGTGCTTGGCACACATGAGCTCGCCCAAGGACCTTTGAACTCACTGAATTTTACACTCTAGGCCATTTTCATTCTCATGGCATCCACAACCTCTTGAAGGTTTCTGATTCCTAAGCCGCCCTCCTCCACGGGCCTGGTAATCTTCTTCCAAGCAATCCAAGGGAGCTTACGTCTTCCATCAGACCAGCCCCAAAAAAATTTGGTGAAGCACTAATTAATCTTAGCTAGCACCTATTTTGAGACCTCTACTGCAGCCAAAACGTGAAGGGGAATACTCCCTAGCACATGCTTAATCAGGGTAGCTCTGCCCGCTTTTGATAAATGCCTGGCTTTTTAGCCGCTCACTTTCTTCTCCATCTTATCTAACAAGAACTGGTAGTCTGCCATTTTTGCTCTGCCCCTGACTAGCGGCACACCCAGATAACGAACCCCCGCATTGCCCCTTCTCATGCTAAGGAGAAGCTCCAAGGATCTAATTCGACTATCAGGGAGATTTTCATAACAAAGGAAACAGTTTTTTTGGCGATTGATGCGTTAACCTGAAGTTTCTTGATACACAGAAAGGAAATCATTTACCTTTTGGATTGAAGCTCTTCTGCCATTTAGAAACAAAAGTGTATCATCTGCAAAAAGTAGGTGAGACAGAAGCGGGCACCCTCTTCGAATTTTGAATGGCTGACTCCTGCCGCTAGCAATCAGATGCCAAAATCCTAATGAGAAAACTTTCGATGCAAGGATGAATAGCACAGGGGAGAGAGGGTCTCCCTGGCGAAGCCATCTTGAGGATTTAAAGTAACCCGCTAACTCTCCATTGATTAAAATCGAGAATTAGTTGTTCCCTCAACATCTTTCCATCAGGGAGATCCACGATTGGCTGAAACCAAATCTACAGAGCACCGCTTTTAGGATACCCCAGTCGACTCTGTCATAAGCTTTTTCTAGGTCCAACGTAATCATTAAGTTCCCTCCTCTGATTTTCCTCTTCAACTCTCTAATAACTTTTTGAGCATATGCTATATTTTCTGCTATTTGTCGACCTTCTACGAACGCCCCTTGCTTTGGGGAAATCAGCCTCAGGAGAAGTCTACTCAGCCTAGTCGCCAGGATCTAAGCAAAGATCTTATAAACAACGTTGCAAAGGCTGATAGGACGATAGTCCGATAAGGACACAGTTGAATTTTTCTTCGGGACAAGACAAATCAGGGACAAGGAGAATGCTTTTGGGAACTCTGCTCCTTCGAAAAGGGAAAGAGCCGCCTTATGGAGATCATCCCCCACAATCAGCCAGCATTGAGCAAAGAAGGCGCTAGAGAAATTGTCCGGGCTCGCGGCCCTGTCTTGAGGAATCTCCTTTACCGCCCGATAAACTTTCGCTTTAGATAGGAGCAGCAGGAGGTCAAGGTTGTCTTGTGCCGAGACTAGGGACGACCCAACCTGAAGGAGCTCCAAGACAAGCGAAACAATTTCAGCCGAGAAGAGGTTTGAAAAATAGGCTACCACTGTAGACTTGATGGCCTCTTGGCCGACGAGAACCTGCCCTAAATCGTCAGAAATAGATGTAATTCTGGACCTTCTGATGCATTCGATTTCAGTGGCATGGAAGAACTTGGTGTTCTTATCTTCATCCAGAAGCCAATGGGCCCTGGTTTTCTGTTTCCAGAACAATTCTTCCATGAGGAGCAGCTGAGAGAGATTATGTCTTACTGTCGCCCAGTCTTGTTGGAGATCAACATTTAATGAAGTCTACATCCTGGATTCCACATCAGACAGCTCTTTTTTCACCTGTTTAATGTTTTAAAAAACATTTCCACACACATCTCTATTCCAAATTCGAAGAGTCGTCTTAACTCTTTTAAGTTTCAATTGAAGGTTAATCATAGGAAAGGAAAAGAGTTGACCTTCCCAAGCGTCTTTGATCACCTACTGGAAACCATCATGGAGCGTCCAGAATTTGAGCAATCTGAACGGCCTAGTCACCCGCGGAGAGATACTAGGGAACAAAAGCAAATGGGGGGAGTGATTAGAGAAAATACGGGATAGGTGCTCCACTCTGAATCAAGGAAACGCCATTGCTCATTGATCATTGAACGCCCTGTCCAGCCTCACCCACACTCTAGCCAAACCTGCCTTATTGTTGCTCCAAGTGAATCTACCACCAAAGAAACCAGCATCAAGAAGACCGGCTTCGTGGATCGCTTCAACGAAATCTACAGATATTCCTGAGGACGAGATGCTACTTCCCAATCTATCTTCTACTGTCGAAATAGCATTGAAATCTCCCCCAATCACCCAAGGGCCTTGCACGGCTCTGCTGAGATTCACCATGTCAGCCCATAATTCTCTTCTTTGAATCTTGCCGCAGGAAGTGTACACTACCGAGAGAACAACAGGTTTACTATGGTTCTGCAAACACATCTGAAGGGATATCATCTAGTTAGAAAGAGATACAACCGATACATGTAGGCGATTTTGGAAAAATACCCATATTTTACCCCCGGCTGCTGCGTTGGAAAAGGAGGTGTGGAAACCAAGCTTCACGCCAATACCCACTCTTTTGTCATCCCGCAACATAGGTTCTAGGATAGCCAGCATCAATGGCTTGTGACTTCTAATCAACTGGGAAGCATAAGCTAGAGTGGACCTATTTCCCACTCCCCGAACATTCCACAAAAGAATGCTATCCATCTGTGATATAACTTGAGTTCACGGCCCTTCTTTTTAGCTTTCTCAGTCTACAGTACCATTCGCTCTCCCCATTCCTATCAAGGAGTTTTCTGCAATTCAGATTTCTACCACTGCCTTTAACCGATCTAGAGTTGACTGGGGTGGAAGAGTATGCCGGTAAATTTGCTTCCTTTGCCTCTTCCGCTCAAACTGAAGCCTGAGAGTTCTCACAATGACACTCCGCGTTAATTGGCTGATTCAGAGGAATGTTTAAATCTCCCAAAGTATCTGGCTGATTTGGGCTCTGCGGAGGAGTAATTAAATTTCCAAAAGTATTTTTCTCCGGTGACTACTTAGCATCTATCGGCCTCTCATCGAGTCTCTCCTTATCGAAATATGGAGATAAATCCACTGCTATATCCATGTCCTTTTGAAACCTTCCCAATTCGGGTAGCTGGATGTGGTCTGACCCCTGTCTGTTAAGCACCGGGCTGATATCGACGTGAATGTCTAGGTTGTCCTCAAACAGTTCTTGTTGCTTCCAAGGAGAATTACCTGCTAATTTCGATTTCATCGCATTTCGCCAGCCGTTCCTTTTGTTATAGCAATAGCATGCTGTGGCTACTCTGGGATAAATGGACCTATCCCCTTCCTGAGGCAGATCCTCCTGTCCCCTCACAACATTTGGGGGCTGGGGAATGACACATTCCTCAATGCATACCGAGCGCTCTACATCGCTGATAGTGGGTGAGCTAGCAGGGTTAGACAGTTGATTGGAACCTGATCGGATTCTGTCTTCAATCATAAGAAGGGGTTCCCCTTCTCTGTTGCTGCTCGCTGGGGCTAGTACGGAATCTGTGACCGTTGGAGAAGTTCCCACATTGAGAGGGGTGTGGGTTTCTGGCGTCTCAACAGCCATCAGCGCTAAGTTTTGGTATCCGTATCCCCGAGCATCCCCTCTGGGAGTGAGATGAACATTGTTCTAGTTCCTAGCCTCGACTAGGGCATTTTGACAAACATTTTGGGGGCGAGTTGAGTTTCCACAGGCCGTATTAGGAAACCTCCTCTCAACCCATTGCCTAGTGCTCTCTGCTACTGGTTGGAGTATACCGGTGTGCTTGGGATTGTCCTTCCCCTCTCCCTCATTCGTATGCTCCACCTTTGTGACAGTCGAATATATCTTGTCTTGGACCTATAGGTTTAGCACCTGGTTTGTTAAGATGTGGAGCCACATCTGGGGGTCGCACGACTGGTCATGGCCCCTGCTCGACCGGTCGTAGGGTTCGCTCGACTAGTCGTGAGCAGTTGTGGACTGGCATGACTCAAAGTCCAACGAGCATCAATTTTTGAGGTCCGAGGTGCTTGACCGGTCGTGGGCCATGCTAAACCAGTCGTGGGGTTCTCTCGACCGGTCATGCAACCTGCACGACCAGTCGAGGTTACGTAGATTCATTTTTGGATTTGATGTGGACTGTAAAAATTTGAGTCAATTTTTGCAAGGGTGCGAAAGGGAAGTTGCCTAAAATATAAATAGGTGTTCCTAGGCTTTTCTAGTAATGGGAAATAATTCTAAGGTGTGGGCAAAGGGTTTTCTATGTGCTTCTAAGGGAGATGTTAGTATTTTGCCTTGTAATCTTTATTTTTCTTCATAGTGGAAATTTACATCCATAGTTTTTTACCCTAGTTTGGGATTTTTCCACGTATATCTTGTCTTGTAGTTTGTTTGGATTGCTTTGATCTGTTTCTAGTTTATATTTCTTCTTGTTTATCGTTTGTGGGTGAGACCGGAGATTAGATCTCGGTTCACTGCGTTGTTGGCATGCTGCGCAACAACTGGTATCAAAGCTATTGGTTTAGTTCTATTGGGAGCAATGACAGAAGAAGGGAGGACTAGAATTGAGAAGTTTGATAGTTCAAACTTTGCCTTTTGAAAAATGCAGATGGAGGATTATTTGTATCAGAAGGACCTATATATTCCTCTAGGAGGAAAAGAGAAGAAACCAGAAAAGATGACAGATGATGAATAGTTTTTACTGGATAGGAAGGCTTTAGGAACGATCTGACTCTTTTTGTTTAAGAGCGTCACCTTCAAAATTAATGGAAGCCCTAGCCACCATGTATGAAAAACCCTCAGTATCCAACAAGGTTCATCTTATGAAACGGTTATTCAACATGAAGATGTCAGATGGTGGGAGTGTGGTTGAACATTTAAACGAGTTCAATATAGTCATGAGCCAGTTGAAATCCGTTGGCATTGTCTTTGAGGATGAGGTCAGGGCGTTATTGATCTTGTCTAGTTTGCAAGACAGTTGGGATGGTTTGGTGATTGCTGTGAGCAATTCTTCAGGGTCGACAAAGCTGAAATTTAATGATGTAGCCGGTCTAATTCTCAGTGAAGAATCTAGAAGAAAGGCATCAGGAGTTTCAAGGGATTCAGGGAATGCTCTAAACGTTAAAGGAAGAGGAAGATCGCTGAACAAAGGAGGCAATAAACACGGGCATTCTAAGTCAAGAAAGAAGTCCAAGAGACCGAAAGACCAATACGGGTGTTAGCATTGTGGCAAGAAGGGGCATATGAAACGTGATTGCAGGGTGCTCAAGAAACAAGAAGGAAGCTCTCAAGGCGGAAAGGATTCAGTGAATGTATCTGAGGAGAGTAACACAGAGGCGTTGATCTTGTCTCTTGATGCGAGGAATGAATCTTGGGTTATAGACTCGGGTGCTTCGTTTCATGCCACTTCATATAAGGAAGTTCTGCATAATTATGTATCAAGTGACTTCGGTAGAGTCTACCTGGGTGATGATGAGTCGTGCAGTATTGTTGGAAAGGGGAACGTTCATGTAAATCAGAAAGATGGAAGGACTTTGAAATTAAAGGATGTCAGACATGTATCGAGTTTGAAACGTAACTTGATCTCAGTGGGACAGTTGGCAGATACTGGTTATGTGATGACATTCACCAGTGATTACTTGAAAATCGCAAAAGGTGCCTTGGCGATATCTCGAGGCAAGAAGGAAGGTACTTTATACGTGACTTTAGGATCGTATAGTTCACTAGCAGTCACATCAACTGGAGTGAATGGACAGTTATGGCATCAGAGGTTGAGACATATGAGTGAGAAAGGGATGAAAGTGCTATTGTTAAAAGGGAAGCTACCAGGGCTGAAGTCTATTGACTTGGAATTCTATGAGGACTGCGTGTATGGCAAACAGAAGAGGGTAAGCTTCAAGAAGACGGGACGCGCTCCAAAGATGCATCTATTAGAGCTTGTACACACTGATGTGTGGGGACCGGCACAGGTATTATCTCTTGGTGGCTCACGTTATTTTGTTTCCTTTATTGATGATGCTAGTAGAAAAGTGTGGGTCTATTTCTTAAAACATAAATCTGATGTATTTGATGTATTTAAAAAATAAAAATTTATAGTAGAAAACAAGACAGGTAAAACAGTAAAATGTCTCAGATCTGATAATGGGAGAGAGTATTACGATAAGAGATTTTAGGAGTATTGTGTAGCAAATTGAATCAAACATCAGAAAACGATTCCAGGGACATTGCAGCACAATGGTATGGCTGAGCGCATTAATAGGACCATCCTTGAGCACGCTAGGAGCATGAGGTTACATGCAGGATTGTCCAAGACCTTTTGGACAGATGCTGTGAATATTGCCGCATATCTCATCAATAGAAGTCCCTTAGCACCATTGGATGGTGGGCTATCAGAAGAAATGTAGACTGGGAAAGAAGTAAACCTTTCACATCTCAGAGTGTTCGATTGCACTTCATATGTTCACATTGATGTAGAGCACAGAAACAAGCTGGATGTGAAGTCCAGGAGGTGCACGTTTATAGGCTACAGGCAGCATGATTTTGGCTACAGGTTTTGGGATGCGGAAAACAGAAAAATCATTTGAAGCAAGGACGTAGTCTTTAATGAAAAAGTGATGTATAAGGACAGTATGTAGGAAAATAAGGCCAAGAAAAAGGAATTCGTAGAGATGAAAGAGTTACCGGACATGGGTGTTACAATGCCACAAGATGATCATGCACAGGAACATTATGAGGTAAAGCCGCATACACCAGTTGTGAGGAGGTCTACTCGGGAGAGAAAACCCACAATCCGATACTCACCCCCCTTACATTATCTACTGCTGACAGATAATGGTGAACCAGAGTATTTTAAAGAGGCATTACAGTCGGATACACAGGTTAAGTGGGAGTAGGCCATGGATGATGAGATGGACTCTCTTGAATCTAATCTTACATGGAAGCTAGTCACTCTACCCAAGGGTAAGAAAGATCTTCATAATAAGTAGGTTTACAGACTGAAGGAGGAGCACGATGGTTCGAAACGGTACAAGGCTAGATTGGTTATAAAAGGGTTTCAACAAAAGGCAGGTATCAATTTCACTGAAATATTCTCACCTGTGGTGAAAAGGTCTACGATTCCTATGATCTTGAGTATAGTGGCTACAGAGGACTTGCATTTAGAGCAGCTAGATGTTAAGACAACATTTCTTCTTGGGGACCTTAAAGAAGAGATATAATGCATCAGCCGACAGGATACATGGCACCAGGAAAGGAGAACAAGCTGTGTAGACTGAAAAAGAGTCTATATGGCCTATAGCAAGCTCCGAGGCAGTGGTATAAGAAGTTCGACAGTTTCATGTTGGGAAATGGTTTTAGGAGATGTCATGCCGACCACTGTTGTTATTTGAAGAAGTTTAATACGTCGTACATCATCCTTCTTCTGTACATTGATGATATGTTTGTGGTCGGTTCGAGCATGAAAGACATCTCAGATTTATAAAGACAACTATCTAGAGAATTTGCCATGAAGGATTTAGGAGCAGCAAAACAAGTCCTAGGCATGAGGATAAAGCGTGATAGGGAAAACAAGAAACTGGCTTTGTCACAGGCAGAATATATAACCAAGGGACTTGATCAATTCAATATGGGAGGTGCTAAGACGGTTAGCACTTCATTAGCCAACCACTTCAAGCTATCTAAGGAGCAAGGTGCAAAGACGCAGGAGGAACGGGACTACATGGCTAAAGTTCCATACGTGTTAGCATTGGGAGTCTCACGTATGCTATGGTGAGCACGAGTCCAGACATTGCTCAAGCAGTGGGAGTTATTAACAGGTTCATGAACAATCCCGGGAAAGAACATTGAGAAGCTGTGAAGTGGATTCTTAGATACCTGGTAGTACTAAAGATGTAGGGCTATGCTATGGTGGATCAAAAATCAAGCTACAAGGCTACGTGGATTCAGATTGGGCAGGAGATATCGATAGCAAAAGAAGTACTACATGTTATGTTTTTTCTCTGGGTAGTGCTGCAGTCAGTTGGGTCTCTCAGTTATAAAAGATAGTATCTATCAGTACGACAGAAGCAGAATATGTTGTGGCTATAGAAGCTTGCAAGGAGATGGTATGGATGCAAGGTTTTATGGAAGAGTTGGATAAGAAGCAAGCAGATTGCAAGTTGTATAGTGACAGTCAGAGTGCAATACACTTGGCTAAGAATTCAGCCTTCCATTCAAGGACCAAGCATATTGCCATCAGATATCACTTCATACGTTCGTTACTGAAAAATGGATCGATTGCTCTGGAGAAGATTCATACAAGTGAGAATCCTGCGGATATGCTGACCAAGGCGGTCACAAAGTAGAAGCTGAAGCTCTGTTCAGCTTTGATTGGTCTTCAGGCTTGAAGATGGGGAGGTGGTACACTCCGGATGTAGAAGACGGAGGTTTATGGGAATGTGTCTCCAAGTGGGAGATTGTTAAGATGTAGAGCCACATCTAGGGGTCGCACGACCAATCATGGACCCTGCTCGACTGATCGTAGGGTCCGCTCGACCAGTCGTGAGCAATCGTGGACTGGCACGACTCAAAGTCCAGCGACCATCAATTTTTGGGGTCCGAGGTGCTCGACCGGTCATGGGCCATGCTCAACCAATCGTGGGGTTCTCTCGACCAGTCGTGCAGCCTGCACGACCAATCAAGGTTACGCAGATTCATTTCCAGATTTGATGCGAACTGCAAAAATTTGAGTCGGTTTTTGCAAGGGTGCAAAAGGGAAGTTGCCTAAAATATAAATAGGTGTTCCTAGGGCTTTTCTAGTAATGGAAAATAATTTTAAGGTGTGAGCAAAGGGTTTTCTATGTGCTTCCAAGGGAGAGGTTAGTATTTTGCCTTGTAATCTTCGTTTTTCTTCATAGTGGAAGTTTGCATCCATGATTTTTTACCCTAGTTTAGGATTTTTCCATGTATATCTTGTCTTGTGGTTTGTTTGGATTACTTTGATCTGTTTCTAGTTTATATTTCTTCTTGTTTATCGTTTGTGGGTGAGACCGGAGATTGGATCTCGGTTCACTGCGTTATTGGCGTATTGTGCAACATGGTTGATGTTTGCTCTTAGATGTAGTTGAATCTTCACCCTGGCGTACATCTGAACCGCCCAAATCTGCTGTTTGTATCCATTTAGGTAACCTTCCCAAAGTAATTGCCCAAATCAAGTATAACCGCTTCGAACCAAGCATGCACAGGGATGCCAAAAATTTGGATCCAGACTTCGTCACTTCCTTCATCAACTTGCTCTGTCCAAGGCCTTACCGACTAGAATCTCATTAGGTGATGAGGATGGGGATCTGCTAAGAAATCTTTGTATTCCTTTACTGACTTCAGAATTATCAGGAAGTGCAATATTGAGGTCCTTATCACATCAAGAGCTGATGAAGCGAACTTTGAGTCTCTTAGAGCAGATACCAATCTTAGAACTGATGTATTCGGGTCTGCCACCTGACCAATTAACCCCAACTTCAATTAATCCAACCTCCTAGCGACCGTAGCTGGGTCAGCCACCATGGTGATATTGGAGTTTTGATATTGAGATTTCCCTAGGTTCCACTTTGGCCGAGCTGGACCGCCATTTTTAATTGCCTCCGCATAGCTTCTAGCCTTGGAGCGAGGAACTGGGGCATGCTTGGTAGCGGGATTCGTCTTGGGTACCCGGAATCTCGGCTTTGCCTCCTTTACAGTTACCTCTCTGATGTCGATTCTCCTTCCATTCAGCACTCCTATAGCAGCTCTTCCATCATCCGCATAGTGAAATCTCACAAATGCGAAACCCTTGGGTTTCCTGGTGCCCGGGAAGGACAAGATATACACATCAATTACCTTACCGTAACGCCCGAAGATTTTGTGTAAATCCTCCACCGTGCAGTCAAATGGGAGATTTCTCACAAAAATGCTGAAACCCTCAGCTCAGATCCTTTCGAATCTTCGATCTGCTAGGGATTTGGGCGACTTATCGCTGCTACACTTTCTTCTTCTATACTTTATATTAAAGATAAGCGTTCAGAAAAAGTGAAGGCAGCCTTGTTTCAACAATGAGGTCTTAGTATCGATTTCCTAGTGGGGTGTGGCTAACAGTGGAGTGTGTGTCTAACCAATAAATAAAAAAGGATAAGCATTTAGACCAATTGAGTCATTTGGGACCACATTGTTGGCACCTAGCCATTAGGTGTCATACAGTTGGCCAGGTTTTTTTTAAAAAAAAAAAAAAATCTTTTTATGTTTCTTTTAATATATTATTTATTAACTAGATATTATTAAAAAATTGGAAAATGGGGCTTTTTTTTTCAAATTTAAAACTGATTAAAACCAAAAGACAACTCTGGTAAGAGACTTTTTTTTAGTTGTGATGGAGGAAAAACTCATAAAGGTTGCAATATATTCTTTAAGGAGGTGCATGGTGCTTGTTTAAAGAGAAGATTAGGAAGCTCTGAATACAACAAATTCAATGGCATGTTTAGATGTATTAGGATCTATGGAGCTTGATCATCAAAAATGTACTATTCATCTAGCCAACACTTTTATGTGTCAATCTTTGCACTAAGCTCATTAGGGTCGCACAACACAACCTTGCTTAGGCTCCAGGGGCTACGCCCCTATCTTGGTAAGTAATTTTGTAATTTCACGTGAAGTTTTATGTAAACCCTAGTTTAATTTGATATAATATATATTATATTGTGAGAAATAGTTGTCATTGTATTGAGAGCTACTTGTTTGATTTTGCCTTTGAGCATAATGGATCGGTGTAAATTTACGGATGTACGAAAGGGAAACCACGTAAATCTCTATGTTGTGGTTTGCATTGTTTCCCAATTTTCTTTTAATTTTGATATTGTTGTATGTTCGAAAAGGAATTTCTTCTCCCAACAATATATACAGAATGTTGTCAAAGTGCCTTCAATCTAGCGTGTGCAGTAGGGTCGACCGAACTCTAGTAGGGTCGACCAAACCTCCCTATATTGTTCCCAATCAACTGAGAGTCTCTGTGATGTTCCCGGTTGATTAAGTTCAAGTGGGGTCGATTGAATGGGATGTGCAAGTTTTAGGCAGTGCTGGTTTTGTTTCTAATTTTGCACGGAAGTCTATATGAGCCTTTGTAATACGAAATTAGGGTTAATCCATATATTGTAGAGAGAGCCTACACAATTTTTGAGGTTTTACAAGGGGAGAAAGCTTAGGCTTTTGAATCTGTAAGTTGTCCATCTTTTGTAATTTTTTATTATAGTGGATTGATTGTCGCTTGGTGTCGTGTCGTGGGTTTTTTCTACAAGGGTTTTTTCATGTAAAATCTATATGTTTTTCTATGATTGCTCAATTTTTATTTCTATATTCGTGTGTTGGATTCGTTTTAAGGTTCCATCCCTGCCTAATGTGTGCCGGCTATGCACAACAAGATGTATCAGAGCGTAGGCTTTACATTGAGGTTTTAGATTGAATTTAAGACACGAGATCAAAGGAATTGAATGTGAAGTTTGAGATGAAGAATTTTATAGGTAAAAATAACTTTGAATTATGAAGGTTAAAGATAAAATCCTTCCTAATTCAGTAAGGAGTGTCGTAAACACTCATTGGCAAAGCGAGCCTTCTTGAAACAATGAAGGAAGAGGATTGGGATGACCTAATTCAAAGGGAAATTAGTGTAATTCAATTGTGCTTGGTCGATGATGTCTTATACAATGTCATTAATAAGATAACTACCACAAGATCGTGGATAAAGTTGGAGAGCATTTACATGAAGAAATCGCTCTCTAATTGCTTGTATATGAAGAGATAGTTGTACACTCTGAAGATAATGGAAGGGTCAGATCTATCTAAACATATCAGTGTCATCAACAAATTAGTTTGTAAACTGACAAATGTGGATGTGAAGATCGACAAAGAAAACAAAGCCTTAATCTTGTTGATGTCCCTTCTAAATTCCTACAAAAATCTTATGGATACCTCGTGACATGGTAAGGATACCTTAGACATCGATAACGTTACCATTGCCCTTTAGTCAAAGTAGTAAATAAAGAATAACGGTGGGGAATGTACTTCTTCGGGAGCATTGGTTTCAAGGGGAAGATCGTTTGAATGAAAGAATGTTAAGTCACGATCAAGGTCTAAGTCGAAGGGCAAAGGGAAGTTGAAGTGCTGGAATTTTGGTAAGACAAGATATATGAAGAAGGACTGTACAAGTCTTAAAACTCAAAAAGATGAGAATTCAAATGATTCACCAAAGGAGGCCAATTCAGTGTAATTTAGTGAGAGGACGAATGGTTATAATGTATTATCTATGTTTAAGGTTGGACACCTATGTAACGAGTGAATTTTCGATATAGGGGCATCATGCCACATGTGTCATCACTGAAGTTAGTTCACCTCGTACAACGAGTATGATGGTGGCCTGATTCTTATGGGTAATGATTATGCCTATAAGATTATTGGAATTAATTCTATTTGTATGCAAATGTTCAATGGGATGGAGCGCACTTTGACATATGTAAGGCACGTTCCTGATTTGAAGAAAAATATAATATCTCTGGGAACTCTTGATGCACGCAGGGATCAGTTCTCTGGCTTGATAGTGTCCTAAAAGTTTCAAAGGGGATACTCATTGTAATGAAGGCACAAAAAAGTATAAACCTTTACAAGATGATTGGGAGCACTGTATCGACTGGAGCTGCAACGATTGTAGCAGAATTCATGTCATCAAATGTGTGGCACGGCGCCTAGACCACATGAGTGAGCATGGTATAAAGGTACTACCCTATCATAATTTAATTCCTGGTTTTAAAAATTTTTATTTAAATGTATATGAACATTGCATATACGGTAAATAATTAATATTGTCATTTAAAACTAGAAAACATATTAGTAAAGGATAGCTTAATTATGTGCATTCTAATGTGTTGGGGCGTAACCAGTTGTTTCTAGAGGAGGGTCGTCGTTCTTCGTAGCATTTATTGACGATTTCTCTAAAAATGTGTGGGTTTATTTCATGGAAAATAAATCTAATATGTTTACCACTTTTAAGTCTTAGAAGGCTATAGTTGAAAAACAGTTAGGGCAACAACTAAAAGTTCCGAGGACTGATAACAACGAAGAGTTTATTTGAAGGAATTTAATCTGTTTTGTAAGAATGAGGGGATCATATTAGGCATACACCAGAACAAAATAGTATGAAAAAACTTATGAATCACTCTTTTGGAAAAAAACACAAAATATACCAAGTAACGCTGGGTTAGGCAATGAACTATAGACTGAGGTCGTTAGCACAACTTGCTATTTAGTGAATTATTCCCTTTCTACGTTGATTGATTGTAAAATTTTGAAATAGGTATGAATTAGCCAGGAAGTTGACTACCTGGGGCTTTAGATTTTTTATTATAATGCTTACCCATGTATTGTCAGTTGAAAGAGATAAACTATATTAAATGGCTAAAAAGTATATCTTTGTCGGCTATGGTGATAGAGTGAAAGGGTACAAGCTATCCAACCGTGTTTCATGAAATATTATATTTAGTCATCATGTCAAATTCGATGAATGTTCCTTATATCAAAATGATGAGCAGAAGAAAACTGAAAAATAGTTGTTAATGTGGAAACAAACATAGGTGAAACATTTGAAGAAGTTGAGTCGTGGGAAGAGGTACAGGAGCAAGTGGAGCTACCACCTATCAGGAAATCCATCGTGGAATCACAAATTATCGTTGAGATATAAATATGCACTCAAACGTTGCATTCGCCCTCATTATGGATGAGAGGGACCTGTCTACTTTTCAGGAAGCTCTTGATGACATAGATGCAGAGAAGTGGATGGAAGCGCTGCAGGATGAGATGAATTCTTTATAAAAGAATGAGGTATGGGAGCTAGTGAAGCTTCCCACTTGGCGAAAAGCGATCGGATGCAAGTGATTTATTGGAAGAAACATGATGGGTACAAGTCGAGACTAGTTACGAAGGGCTATGCTTAAAAAGAATGTGTTGACTTCTGTGAGATATTCCCGCTAGTTGTGAAGCAAATATCTATCATATTCATATTGGCACTGGTTGCCCAATACAATCTTAAACCAAAATAGTTGGATATAAAGAATACTTTTCTATATGGAGAATTGGAAGAACATATTTACATAAAGCAACTAGAATTGTTTAAGGTACAGGGATCAGAGAATAAGTTTTATAGGTTGAAAATGTCATTGTACAGCATGAAATAGTCGCCTAGGTAGTGGTATAAAAAGTTTGATTATTTCATGTTGAGTCAACGGTTTACAAGAAGTAAATTCAATCTTTTTGTCTACTTTAAATCACTTAGTGATAGTAAATTCAGTACTTTGGTATTATATGTTGATGATATGCTTATCTCCAACCATAGCATGTTTGAAATCAATATACTTAAGGCTCAGTTATTTAAGACATTCGACATGAAAGATCTGAGGGCTGGAAAAAGGATTCTTGGCATTAAAATACACTGGGATAAGGAAAGGAGTGGGCTATGGTTGTCTTAGAAGGAGTATCTTGAGAAACTCTTAGTCAAGTTCAGACTTGATAAGGCTAAACTGGTTAGTACACCCTACTCTATTCACTTTCAAATTTCTTTGGAATAATGTCCTACTACAAATGAAGAAAAGTAGTATATGTCTTGTGTGCAATTAGAAGTCTTATGTATGTCATGCTCTATATTAAACTAGATATTTCACATGCAGTGGGTGTTGTAAGCAGACACATGTTAAACCCCAGCAAGCAACATTGGAATGCAGTGAAATGACCATTTCATTATATACGAGATACAATTGACTGTCTTTACATTCGAGAAATTTAAGGAGAAACTGTTATGCTATGTAGATGTTGATTATGCTAGTATCATGGACAACAGAAAATCGACTTTCAGTTACTCATTTGCATTAGCAAGTGGAGCGATCAGTTGGATGTCGAAGCTTGCGTTTGTGGTTGCTCTATCCACAACCGAAGCTGAGTATATGGCGGTAACAGAAGCATTCAAGGAAGTGGTTTGGTTGAGAAGAATGATGAATGAATTACGCCTTCAGCAAGGAATCATGCATGTGCATTTGACCATGAAAACGTGATTAATTTGATGAAGAACTCAATTTATCACTCGCGGATTAAACACATTAATGTATGTCATCACTTTATCTGACAAATGTTAGAGGTAAGTAGTGTTACTCTTGATAAAATTCACATGAGCAAAAATCCGACGGATATACTTACGAAAGTGGTTCCTACAAAGAAGTTTAGGTTTTGCTCAATTTCTCTAGGCTATGTGAAGGATGAATGAAGACGTCTCTAGGCTATGTGAAGGATGAATGAAGACAGAGTGTGCACATGAAGCGATGATGAAGTTATATTGAAGTTTAGAGGTTGTGATAACAGCTTGGAGCAATAAAGATGAAGGCGATTAAAGCTACGGTGGAGATTGTTGTCATAGTGCCTTTAATCTAGTATGTGCAGTTCAATCAACCGAACTCTAGTAAAGAAAACCAAACCTGCAACACCCACCCAAGGCCAAAATTTACGGCGTCCTAAGGAGTCCACTAGTGGATCTGCCGTAGGACCGCACTATACAGTCGCATAATGCACACGTATGAGACCCTAAAAGGCAAGGGATAAACAATGCTGAGAGCCACTGCTGCTAAGTCAGGATAAAACAAGTCACGAATGTAAACAAGCCTGAATGTGATCAGTGTTGTGAATGGGTCGTATTGCCGGTCTTCCCAACGATACATTACAACATACTAAAATGACCATGTAATGCCCGTGGACAGTCCAATAAGTCCAAAATATATGAAGTTATGGGCCTCACTGGGCTTGAGGTCTATCACAGACGGTGGACCCAAACGATGCCTCAAACTGTGCAACTTGGATCGTGAAGGCAGCACTTGAAAAGCGTGACTCTTTGGGATTTAAAGTCCAAAACCTGAAACTTAAGTAATTTGGCCCTGCCACTAAAAAGACAAGGTTGCGGCTTTCCAACCGTTAAATTGTATTCAAACTCGAGCCATAGGACAAGGATATTTCCCTACTCTTATCCACAAAGTTGGGCCCTGATCAAACGACAGTGACCATTGATCACAAATCAGTCCCTTGCGGTCAATCGAGTCATCCGTTTGCCACCAAATTCGAAACAACCATTCATCTGACAAGGGGACACTTGTCTCATGACACAGATAGGCCGGGGGGCCACTAGGATGGCCTCAGGGACTAGAAATCAACCCACTAGGGGTATGCATGTCAAAATAAGACTCCCTAGGGCCAATTGGACAAATTCTCAGACTATATAAGTTCCAAAATCTCTCCCCCTCACTCCCATACGAATTTTGCTGAAGGAGAGAGTAGAGAGAGAAGGAGCTCCAAGGAGCTGGAATTTGAGAAATTTTTCTCTCCCACCACAGTCCCGTGTCAGAACTCACAACTCTGCCGTGGTAGAAGTGGCCCACCAGCAATCGGAAGGTATCCATCTAGTCCTATCCCAAGTTTTACACATTAGACCACTTGCATGCACCCTAGCATGCAATTTTATTGGCACAAGGCTCCGACACACCAACTCACGGGACCGACACCTTGGGTGTGGCTCCGCAAGTTGTTAAATCATTCTTAGGTACGGACTATTATCCTTAGGTGGCCATTTATTGAACCTCGGCTAGAATTAATGATTGTGTATGAAAATTTTGCTTTGCATGTTGATTTGCAAGAAATTCATTAGTAGATATTTCTTCTTAACTTGACTAAACTTGTTTAGAGTAAGAAATGTTTAATTTCATGCCAAATTAGGTCAAGTCATTATATAATGTTGCCTTTTATTTTGATTTCCTTTCCATCATGAGAACATGAGTATGATTCAACCCCAAACTTGAGGTAATTGGGGGAAATGTGCTGCATGTCTCTTATGTATTTAAATTGGGACGATTATTTGTAGAATTATTTACATGCATGCCTGAATTTTCTGTAATTAGAAGTAGTACGTGATCCTCTTACGATATTAAGCAAACTTGAAACTCATTTACATGCTTGCTTAGATCCTTTTGCAATTAGGATTAATTCATGATCTCTTATGATATTAAGCAATTGAACCTTATACGTATGCATGCCTGAATTTTCTGCAACTAGAAGTAAATCATGATTCGCTTTACAATATTAAGAAATTCAATCCCTCTTGTCGGGTTGGCCAGCAAAACTTCAAAGCCCGTATGGACAGCCCCATCGGTAAGGTCGCCCAACGCTGACCCATTTAGGTCAAATATGAATAGCTGGCAGTAGTTGGACTACGTGGGATGCTCGCACCCAATGCCGTGTGTTCTATAATTCACCTGAATGGGGCAAATTGGCCCACTAGCTGACCGACCATATTTGTTAATCATGTATGCTCATGCCTGTTTGAACATGGGGCACCCTACGCCCATATAGCGATCACTAAAAACTATCATGATACAATCCACAAGTCTCGGAAGCCGGGCATGGTGGAATGGGACACTATGCTCGAGTTATCCGCCTACATTGGGGCGACGAGCCTCCCCGTAGTGACCGTGAGAAAATCCTATCTTAGAACATTACCTTCGTATGTACTATTTGGGAGTGACGAACCCAATCAGGTCGAGGATCATGAGCGCAAGGCCGCTGTGGCCGCTAAGCCTTGTGATCAGGATAGGGCATTAACCCCGTTAGGGTGTTCCAGTTTTCCTAAACTGTTGGATAAATGGATATAACTAAACACTCAGCTAACATGTTCACCATCACATCGCATTAGTTAGGATGGCGACTCGGCAATTGAAGTCACATTGAGGGAGTGTTGGGCATTGCGAATGTAAGATGGTGTCGCTCGAGAGATTGTTGGATGGCGAGGGTATGCATCGTCTCATAATAACATGCATATGCATTAAAAAGAGTAACTAATGACTTTGTGTTTGATGCTTTTCATTAATTGCGCTTATGAAATTGATAACATGTGTAACTCATTGCTAATGGAACCTACTGAGTTGATGATTCACTCCCACTCTAGGATGGTGTTTTAAAACACCAGCCAGAACATATCTTAGATGCAGGTGTTACAGAGCTCGATGCGTTGGATGAGGCAAGCATGGACGAGAAGGAGGAGCTCTCCTATTTTCATATTTTTGGCGGATCATCGTAGGCTGCTTTAGGACTAGTGATGGAGCCTCAGGGTTGCGATTTTGTACATCTTTTGGACTGTATATTTTGTTGAGACACGGTCCCTTATGTGAATCCGCACTATCTCATTTTCCCAGATTTACATTTCATATTAGTTGCACTTGGGTTTAGTGAACTGGTCTTGATTTATGCTACACTGTCCACTGAACTTCTCTATTGCTTATGAATTAACTAAACTATACTAATCTCGAGACTTTGCAAGGCATAAGTGACACCCAAGAATTGGGGGCCGAGATCAATCGGTTCCCAAAATTCAGGGCGTTCCAAAACCTCCCTATATTGTTCCCAGTCGACCGAGATCTCTTCCAGCTAACCGAGAGTCTCTGTGATGTTCCCGATCGACCGAAGGTCAGGTGGGATTGACTGAATAGGATGTGCAAGTTTTAGAAGGTGCGGGTTTAATTTGTTTCTAATTTCATATGGAAGTCTATATAACCCTTTGTAATATGGAGTTATAAGGTTAATCCGTGTATTGTACAGAGAGCTTACACAATTTTAGGGTTTTGCAAGGGGAGAAAGCTTGGGCTTTCAAATTTGTAAATTATCCATCTCTAGTAACTTTCTATTAATTATAGTGGATTGTTTGTAATTTAGTGCCATGGTTTTTTTCTCACAAGGATTTTTCCACGTAAAATCTTTGTCTCTGTGTTGGCATGTGATTGTTCGATTTTTGTCTCTCCATTCACATATCTGATTCGTTTTAAGGTTGCTTACGCACCCAACGTCTAATGATTGTGCACAACACATAATCCATGTAGGAATGGATAAGACAATTGGGTACTTTGGATAAATGGATTCAACAGAAACAAGGTAATACTTGTCTAATGAATTTGAAGATTCCGTTTGCTCTGCAGCTAGTTACCCATATTTATAATCCTATTTTCTACTGTAACAAGGAAATTATCAAATGGGTATAGAATCCAGATAGAATCCAAACATGCCCCAAGAGTTACGGAGATAAGTCCCCATCTACCAGAGATTACTCGTAGTGCGGAATTTTCTTTGATTTGTTTGTGTTGAACTGTCTCAAAATTCTCTCTAGCCCAAGTTTTAAGACATTGGTTTGGAAGTCGTGAACTGATCTGAAATATGCCACAGGTACGGTGTTTTCCCTTTCATGCATTTCTCTCGTATATTGATAAAAAAGAAAAAAGATGATCGCCATCTTAGGAAAAGATGATAGCCCTTTTGAATGCGTGGAACCAAAATCCTTGAGAAAATATCAGCTTTATCTTAGTATCTAGCACGCTATTACCAGAGTCTTTTATTATCATTTCCTGCCAATGCCACCCTTATAAAGCTGATTTCTCGTTTATTAGAGTTTCAGCAAAAGCCCAAAAAAGCAGCTAAGTATAATTACTCTCTCTTCCTCTATCTCTCACCCTCATGATGAAAGCGACTCTTCCTTATGAGAATCCAATGAGGACATGAAAAGATAAACATTTACTTCCAAATCCTACTCTCACCACACGTGCCAATGCAGCGCCTCACATGTGTCTACTCATCTCATGTGCCAATGCGGTACCTCACATGTGTATCTGGTCGTTCGTGTGGTGTTCCTTTCTTTTGTGTTCCATGGTCCAGAGATCAGGCCAGTTAGTGTGGACCATTTGTTGATTACTTATTGAATTTTGTTTTTTGGCACGTCTGATCCACCTAGTGCTTCTTTGTGCGATGGCATTTGGAGGGGTCCCATTAGGTGAGTAATACGGATCTTGCATACATGCCACGTAGGCATGTATTCCTTGATATTATGGTCCCATTGTGGTTGTCATAATAAAAAATAATAATAATAATTTAAAAAAAAAAAAAAAACCAAATCCCCGTACTGGATTTCTAGGTTGCCATTCAACGTACTAAAGTTAGAATAGAAAAGACGGCATCCGTTCAAATTCAACAAAGAAAAGGCTATTTATCATACCCATATCATTTATTTAGACCTGACAAGATTATGGTCAACTCTACTGAACAAGATGCCACTACATGTTGGCACACTTCTACAAAGTTAAAAAGAAAAAAAGAAATTGCATAGCAGAGAGCTTGTAAGGATTTGAAGTACACTTCCACTATAGATGCGTCTCACATATCCATGGATCACGAAGCGGTGCACCAAGAAGAGCATCATTAGGAAATGAAAACATAAGTAAACACGACAGCATAATAGTTAGCTAGCCTCATCTTAAATTAAAAGAATATCAGGCCGAAGCTACTAATCGGTCAGCCCATTGATTTCAAACCTTAATGGACCATATGTAAGGCCATCACCTATCTAAGTCTATAAAAGTAATAAAAAATGAAGAGCTCTAAACTCTCATCAATCTAAACACAGAAATCTCTTATTTGACGTAACATTTCCTATCCGAGCTTAGTTTAGCCTTTCAATTTCTAACGAGCACAATACTGCAATAGGTGTAGATCAATTAATATAGCTTTAGTTAATCTTCTAACTTTTGTCTAAAGTATCACGGTAAAAAGTCAAAATTAGTTTAGTTCTTTATTCATGACCCCGTCGTAGGATAATAAATCTTCTAGTCATTAGTGATCTTCAGGCCACAACCTACTAGCTGAACCACGACTGTCCGTGACCCATTCAGGTTCATAAAACCGTATCTTTGACCGTATAGGTAAAAAGGACTATCAACCATTTATGGTCGCTTCACCTGCTCGAATTGTCATTGGTAATTTCTTTTACTTATTTGTTTGTTTATTATTATGCTACATTCTTATACAGTTCAATAAAATGGGTGCTTGGCCTTATATTTTATGTCTTTTCTTTAAGTCTTTGCTTTATTGATAAATGCCACAAAGCTATTTCCAAAGTGATAAAAGTACCCACTTTTAAAGCAAAAATAACTCATCTAAAAGACAAACCCTCCCATTCATAAATCACTTAATTCCTTGTTAATTGATGGTTGAGTAACTTGGTCAATCTTACTGAATCTAGCCTTAATCAAGCTACTTCGGTGCTTGAGATTATAAGGCGTTCAGTTTAATATGAGTGGAATATGACTCTAGTATGCCTAGCACATATATATACATGTGCACACCCACAATCAAATCAAAATCATCCAGTACGAGTGTGGCTGTGTGTCCAAATTGAAGCCCAACAAAGTCCTCAAATATGGTATCTTTGATGCATGGCCCATCCCTGATGAGGACCATTATATTAACGGTTTGTAAGGGCCCACTTCTACAAACTGAAAATACCCAACATCCTCTTATACACCTCTACTGAAAAAAGCAAGTAGATTGGATGAACCAAGGCTTGCAGTCCAATTAATATTCGTAATGGTGCATCCCAACTGTCCATAGTGAAGCCCAAATTTGAATTTTGTATTGAAGTACATGCATCGCAAGGAGCGTATGATATATGTAAGAGGGTCATCATTTCCTCTGAAGAGAACAGCTTGATTATGAGAAAAAAACTCTGTTACTCTGGCAGAGTATAGTGGATTATACTCAAGAAGGGCCTGTTTGGGAGCGTGGATTTGTAACCCAACCTCAGGATTAGAAACCCCCTGATTTGTGATCCTCCTAATGTGTTTGGCACCTAGAGTGTGAATCAACTTTAATCTAAACGTACCTATCCCTAGTATATTTATAGGGATTTGAATTTAATTACTAAATCAACTTTAATATCTCTAATTAGTAAGATATGTAATTTTTGATACAATGATTGTGATAAGCCCGCTGAAATATATGCTTTGCCTGAAAATGATGAAATTCCAAGTCTCGTATAGGCCACAAGCACAAGATTATGTCTGAGTGACTAACCAACAATTTTTAATCGTTGATTTGTATGAACAATGTTTGGACGGTACTGGACAATGTTTAGACGGTTTTGATTTACATGGGCAATATTTGGACAATGCTGATTATCATTAGTGGGTCATGTGTCCAATAGAATGATAGTGTATAGTGACACATGTTACACCTGCAGCGATTGAAATGATTTTAGGTGTAATCCAAGCTCTCACGATGAATTGCAAACCCTCTCAAAGAGGGGATTGAAAATCCCAAGGATTTAAAACCTGCAGTTACTTTATTACTTTATTCTGCCAAACAACCAGGGGATTGGAAACCCCTCCAATCCAAGGTGCCAAACGACCCCTTAGAAACTGCACACGTGGCATATAAGTAATTCAAATTTGCTGTCCAAGTTATGAGTCCAGTGTGGACGAATCATGCATCACCAAAATTTAAGATTATTTAAATTTGGATTGATGAACATTTATTAGACGATATATCCACGTATTACAGGGTAGGGAATTTTTTTAATAAAAAAACCTATAATTTTCGTACTGTCACTTAGCGCAGTAAGTTCCGGGTGGGAGACCTGACTGTGGGGCTCAGAGGGATGTATGTGCCTTAAATCCACCGTGCAACCGTTTTGACTGCTTATTTTAGGGAATGATCCCAAAGATGAACCTGACCCAAATCTTAGGTGGACCACACCACAGGAAAAAGTCATAATTGAATCCCCACCATTAAAAACTTTATGGATTCCACCGGAATGTTTATTTTGCCATCCAACCTGTTGATAAGGTCACAAAGACCTATATGAAGAGACCACACAAATATCATCTTGCTCCAAAGCTTTTGTGGCCCACAAGAAGCTTTAATGCTCAATTACTACTGTTTCCTGTACCATCTGAGTTAGATCTGCTTCAATTTTTTTGGATCATGCCCTAAAATGAGCTTTCAATATGGATAGATGGCGTGGATTTAGTCAAAAACATCACGGTGGGCTCCACAGTCAGGGGTCCCACCCACCTTGGTGGATCCGGGGATCAACCGAAAGCGCGCCCGTAAGTTCCACAATTTAGTCAGTTCTCATTTGAGTTAATGTACTAGTCCCGTACAATTTCTGAGTGCCCGAGTATCAATAGTCCTATGCTGCCAGAGTATCAAATAACCCCTTCCGAGGAACAACATGATACTTTGGCAGAGACTACGCTGGATCATTACTCTAGCAAATCAACATTGTAAACGTTGCATTGATGCACCTCGATCCAACCATGGAGTAGGTGGGCCCCTCTTCGGATGAGCAACGCGCTGGCATGTCTGCTTTAAGCAGGATTCTAAAAGCTCCCCTTGCATATCTCCGGCCCGATACAACCTTCACGTGCCATTTTGCAGTCGTCCAAGTGATATCTGGATCGGCTGTGAATAATCTTTTGCATCAAGCAATCAAATTCTCTTCATCTTGACCGTCAGCTACGACAAGCCTTGGCATGGAATGGCTGATGCACCAAACGCAGGCACCCCATGTGTTGGCATGTGGGATAGATGGTGAAATTATACTAGCGTGAGTGCGTGGGGAGCGTGTGAGTGCGTGTGTTAACAAAAAGAAAAAAAAAATGTGGGATGGATGTGGATCGTTCATCAAGCAGGTCGAGGGGGAACATGTTCTCGCATTAAAAACTCAGTACAAATGTATGGTCTAATTTCTTATTTTTGTCAGGCCTGAGTCCAGCCCATTGACAGCCCCAATCCAAATGCATGTAGAGGCATCAAACTCCGCTTTTGAGGACAGGTGCCCAAATAGGCTCTATAGCGGCCAGACCGGAATTGGCTCAAAAAGGGATTTGGGTGTGGTTTTAAAGTCCCAGAGACTAGGCCCAAACGTTTTTCAAGGGCCCAAATTCCAATGACCAACTGGGTACGAATGGACCTCGACATGCTAAAAGCCCAACAGGGCCCAAAGGGGATGTACTACTGTATAATGCAGGTGCTGGGTCTGAGAGCTCGTGCAGAACATGCCCATTCCCACAGCGATCCAAGCCGTTGGCCATGAAGATTTTATTTTTTTTGAATGTACTGGTAATATTTTATTACCTGACAGTCCACTAGAATGAAACTATATTTCATAACCCCAGGGGTAGAAACAACAGGAGATGGGAAAAGAGGGAGAGATTCACCAAAACCAACGAAACAAACAATGATCTCTGCACCGACACCCTCTGATGTACTGACCCGCCACCCCACCGAGTTCTGACGATGTCACATGAGTGGGCCCTGGTCTTGCATGGCATCATCCAGACCTGAATTTCTCCGTATTATCAGGTGGGCCCCAAAACAATGGCCTGATGACTTGAAAGTGGGCCACTTTTACGTCTCTAGCGAAGCATCTGCTGTAGTTGAAGCACTTGGTTCCTCTGCTCAGGCGGGAGTAGATTGATCTGTTCAGGTGTAAGGCTCATGACCTGCTGAAGCAACGCCTTCTCCATCTCAGGTGTCAGCTGCAGCATCATTGGAGATAAAAACCACTTGAAATCAGTGATATCACAACCTTTGAGAACAATGTATTGCCTATTGCTATCATGAAGCCAGTAAAAGTCACCTGAGGAGGGCGTGGCGGCTGGATGGTGGAGCCCATCTGGCTAGGAGGCAAGGGTGGTGGGCCCGGCAGCTGGGTTCCACCTGATGTATTCTCTGGCAGGCCAGGCAGCCATGGAGCTCCTCTGTCAACTTGCATAGAACTTCCCGTTTGATTGCTGAAGTCGGTTCCTACATGAGAACCTACCTGAAATTGTACAGCCCTTTCTAAGGTTAAGATGACTGAAACTCTCAATACAGGGATAACTAGGGCTGCAACTTGGGTCAGGCTCAACATAGAAGGACGGACAATAATTCAATGCTTTAGTTACTGAGACATAGAAGCAATAAATTCAAGGGAAATAAAGCAGCTTTATGGGAAGTTCAGATGCAGCCATTATTTCCCTCCAAAATGTCACGTGTGGAATATCCAATCCATTAAATAATAATAATAACAATAATAATATCATCAAGGTGGATCACACCATAACAATTGCCTGATATAAAAGCCGATCTAATTATTGGGTGGGCCACACAAATAAACTAAATCATACCATCAATTGTTCATTGATTCTGCTGTTGCGTTCCACTAAATAGGTGGATTAGCCTAATTTTCATATCAGGTGATCATCATGGTGTGGCCCATCTTTTGTACAGATTGGATATTCTAAACATGACATGTTGGCGGGAAAAACAAAACTGTATTGGAACTTATGATGCAGCTGCAGTATCTGAACGCTTCCATATTAGGAATGCTTGAGAATCATGTTTGACACTATATAAATAACTTGAGGCACATGGTAAATGTTATAGAGCATAAAATATAGAAGATGGCCCTGGCCCTTATATGATATTCCTTGTGACAGCCTCTGCCATGGCTGGTTCGGGGGGAGGGGGGGGGAGGGAATCTACCATTTAAAAAGACAACCCTGAATTGCTGGGAGAAAGAGTGTGATGATGATGATGATGATGATGCAATACTAGATGGACTATACCTTCATTTTTATGGAAAGAAAGAAAAAAAAAAATAGTATAATACCAAATTGCTTTACATGATTTCTATCTTGAAAAAAAAAAAAAAAAAAAGGATTACATGATTTCATAACTACCTAATTTCCTCACCTATGCCAGTTTTGGAGTTCCAGGTGAAATAACTACAATCGTATGCAAGATGCATGTACAGCTAGACAGAATCTTTTGAATTTTTAAAGTGGTTCCTGGTCACTCATTGTTGAATTTTTAAAGTACTCAATTGTCTAATAAATGTACTTAATATGCCGATAGAGCTTAATGATATAAACATCAGCCAACTGATGGAGAGATGATACCAGATTCTTCTTTTTTTAACTATGGATCTTCCCAACACAATGCATGTCATGCATATTGCCAGAAATTTGTTTCAGCTCCTCTCACAGTTACTACACTGTTATTCTTCACATCATTCAGTACATTCTAGGCACCTTATATAGGCATTATATAGGGCTTATATAAGGTAAGTTCCCTTCTGCATTAAATGCAACAGTTTTCTATGTTTTCTTATTTCCTACTTTTCTATTCTACTAACGAAATCCATCATCCATCGATCAACTCACCAATTCAAAATTGCCCTAGAAGATTCAGTTCCAATTCTAATCTTGGCAATAGTATGAAACATTGAATGTTGCCTATAGTCTGTTACACCCAAATAAAAAATAAAGAAGAATGTCACATAAATATAACCAAATATCAAAACATGCAGCCAAGGACCTATACGTGAGATTCCAGCAAAACGAAGGCATGAGGTGACAAAGGATACAAGATCATGCACCCATTTTGGAATCCCAGCACACAAAAAATTAAAAAAGGTCATATACATACAACCAAATGTCAAAATGTGCAGCCAAGCACCTATAGGTGAGGTTCTAGCAAAATAGAGGAATGAGGTAACAAAGAATACAAGATCAAGCACCCACTTGGGAGTCCAAGCACATAGATTATCATACCTGATAAAGCTGCTGAGGTGGAGGCTGACTTGGTAGTGGTGGCTGTCCTTGTGGAAATGAAGAACCAATGCTAACCTGGGGGTTGGTACCTGGCTGAATAATTTGCAAAACTCAGTTATTCCATACAGATTATACATTGTAAAACCAGTAATCATTTTGTACACGATCAAGAATCTAGTGCCTAGCTTACATGAAACATAGGCTGTGACATAAGCTGCTGAGGAGGTTGGAAACCAAGATTGGGGCCCATCTGTGAATGAATTTGGGGTGGAAATGGCTGCATGGAAGGGGGCCTTGGTAGTGGTGGCAAAGGTGGTTGTAGTGGCTGATGAATATTTCCAGCAGGCGGTAAAGATTGTTGTGCCTGGCTGGAAGGGGTAGGCGTTTGGGATTGAAGAATTGAGGGCTGCAGAGTCGAATGGTGTGGGAGTGGGGGAGGATTATGAATCTGGGAGGATTGTGGAACAGATATTGAGGTCGCTTGTGAATTCAAATGGACCTTAACCTGCTGAGCTGACTGCAGGGAATGAGATTGAGCAGTCTGCAAAGGAAGGGTTGCTGGTGGAACAGAAGCAGGTGGGATCGGAATGAAGGGCTGGTTAGGGTGTTGCTGTCTGGCTGAGATCTGGGGCTGAGATGAACTTGCTTGAACAGGTAATGACTGGGCTGCTTGAACATTTAGCTGTTGTCCTGGTTGTGCAGGTTGCTGAGGTTGCTGAGATAATGTTTGCTGAATGTTTGGCATCTGAACAGTCGAACAGACATACAGATTTTATACGAAGATGCAGATATAAATTTGAAGATGTGGCTTACAGGGAGAAAGGGAAAAGCATACCACTTGAGGAGGTTGCACCATGCCAAGCATAATTTGAGCCTGATAGAAACATAGAACAGTAATCAATGGCATGCCAATTTAAAGAACGCATAAAATATAAACAAATAGAGAACTCAATTGCTTCCTTCAATAATTCAATAATGAAAAATTAAAGGGTCCTGAGCAGCAACCGCTTGGTTTGCTGATGTTTTCCATTCTGCAACCTAGATTGGAGGACGCATTTGCTTCAATCTTTAGCATTTTTAGTCAGATGCAGATTGTTTTCTTAAACATCCATTGTAGCCCACCAAGCAAAGGATTATGATTTTCCAATCTGAAAATCAACAGTCTAGATCACTGAATTATGGTGCCCGATTTAAAAATCAGTTTTGGCGCAACAACACCACTGATACGAGGTCGTATCACCCTGTATCAGGCTGTTTCAGGCCAATATGTTGATCGACAATACCGGTCTCTGACAATACTTTAAACCTTGATGATGCCCCACATATAAGGAACTGAATGCATCAGCTAATCCCTTTTCGATGGTATGCAAGATGCAAAACAGAACGGCCCGAACAAATTTCACATAGAAATTCATCAAAAACAGAAACAGCATGCCACATCCATGGGCCACCAAAACAGCAGCTTGATACTAATTCATATAACCAACAACGGCAAAACAAACATGAAAAACTAAAATATCCATTAAAATGATGGCTATGCATAACAACCCATTTATTTACTCCCTTTTTCGCAAGAGTGTCCACTAAATAATTGGCCTCATAAGGAATACGTCAAAAGAGACAATAAGCAAGGATAGTAAGTTCCTAATCTCATTGACCCCATACTACATTTCCAGGGAGGCAGACACGAACCAGAAAACCAAGCAATGGCATTAGATGAATATCCATCGCACGGAGAGCCACCACAAAAACATTCGAAAAAGCTCTATTGACTTAGGCATATAGTTGCACGAAGCTCGAAGTGAAGCAGCAATAGATTTTGAGCAGGCAAGAGTGCAATTCAAAAGAAGAGCAGCAGCATGGATTAGAAGGATTATGCAGCCAAGCTGAGGCCTCTTTTTTTTTTGAAAGGCAACGATATATATTTAGATTAAAGGGAGAAGAAAAACAAAAGAGAGGAGAGAGCCTGCTGAGAGAGCAGAACACGCTGAGGCCTCACCCAAACCATCCCACAAAACTAGAAGATTATCACCAAACCACACAAAAACAAATGATCCACTATTTCTGCATCTCAAGTATCGGATGCATCCATTCATGATGATCATTTATTTACTCCTTAGATATTAACCATGATTCTAAATATCAAAATTCGGGGCCATAACAGCCCGGCTAGAAAAACGATATGATATGGGCATTGCCTATTTGCATCGGACTGTATCAGCCTGTATCGATCAATTTTTTTAAGAATTAATGAAAAATAAAGGGAGGGAGGGGGTGCATATTTGACTTTTTGAAAGTCAACCAAATGGGCCCTAATTGAAATCAATTGAAGCATGATTTGGCAAATTAGGGCCCATTACATTGAAATACAACAAAAAGAAGATAAAAACATCACAAAGAAAATGAAGGTTTACCCTTCATTCCGATTTTTCCCATAATGGTCCATTTCACTTCGATTTATCAAATCTGACTCCTGATGGTGGCTGATATGGCCCTTTTTTAAAGGGTAGGCTACTTTAGTCCCCTATCACATGTCAAATCAAGTCAGTACAGATACAATATGGTTGCATCGGCCAATATAGCAAACTATGTGATTAACAGCTAACACCTCATCCATGCAATCCCACTCTAGGGTCCTAAACTCCTAGTAAGACCAAACTAAGGCTGAGGTCTCACTATCCTTCCCCCTCCTCTCCCCATGTGATGTATAGAATGACAAAAGTAGCATCCTATCAAATTCATTATCCAACTCCACTTCTTCCCTCTCACCTAGAATAGGAACCACACTATCCAACCATTCAAGGAGACAAATGAGATCAATGATTTCCTCATCCCTGAAATCCCTCTGCTATATTGATACCACTTGACAATCAATACTTTCACCCTCTGATGGGGACATCACGCGCACACGCGCACTCACGCCGCCCCCCCTACACATGTACGCCAGAAAAAGGGCCCCACTGTCGATCTAAATCGATGACGACGTCCAGGGAGGGCCTCCTACCTAGAAGACGAAGTTTTGATTCAAAAGAGTGGGCTCATTAATCAAGAAAAGCCCATCATGGGATCTCATGATCGTGGCCCACTCGTCGGATTGATTTCATATTTTAGGTTTTGCTTATTGTTATTATTTAGAACATCGTAAATGCTTTAGATTTTTTTGTTTGATTTTTATTTTCGTTTACCTCATCACCAAGTAATAGGTTGCACACATGGCGCAAGTTTTGGGGTATAGGGTTTTCTTATAAATAGTCACCCCTTGTAGCTTTTTTCATTTGATTGAAGATTAATAAAAATTCTGCGTTTTCCTACTCTCTGAGTTGTGAAGCCTAATTGGGTGCGAAGCCCTCCCTTTATCGAAGAGTTAACTACCGTGGTGCGAAGCCACATCTATCCCGATTCACCCCCATCCATTGCCATCTCTACTACCCATCTTCTACCATCTCTTCTTCTCATCTCACCCCATCATCTACACTTCGAATCAATCATCTATTGCAGCAATTCTCCTCCCCACAGCAGAATTTCAAAATTTGACCCTACAGGATGGCTAAAACTTCAGCGAAGCACCACGCACAAACCGTACATCGGATCGAGCTGAGATTTGAGGGTTTTGGAGTCCATCCCTGACCGACCGGGGCCAAGGTGACCTTTTTCTGAATAGTGGGCCCCACACACGTGCGGCCGAGATCACACGCATGTGCATCTGGGCCATTGTTGTTGTCCACGCGTGCGGTACTTCTCTGGTTCGCCTCTCTCGTCTCTTTCACTCCGCTTTCACCCAAAATCCCTAAACCTAACCCTAAATTACTCAAATCTCCAATTTTATGCCCTTTTTCTTACCCTAGGGTTCCTTGATTTGAAATTGGTGAATCCCTTGGATTAGGGACTGATTACTATGCATGCGTGAATGATTATTTCTTATCTTTGAGTATCGTTTGGTTCATAATTTTTATTGATCCAGCCTTATCATGTGTAGGCCTGGACCCGCATAGACTCTCCTGAATTGAATGTTTGGACTTTCATGTGGGATATGGAATTTGTGTAATTGTTTCTGAACTAACGTGATCTTAAGCCTGAAATCTCACATATTATATTTAATTTTCATGTCCTGCATCACCCTCACTACCCTTTACAACATTAGCAAAATCCTTAGAAAGGGGTATGTCTATCCATGCGAGGTGTCACCCAAAATCTTGTCCCGACTTCATCCTAATGCAACCAATCGTGTGGCCCACAAAAGATCAAGAGCAAGTAGAGTACACTCCACTTAATCACATGTTTGGCAATTGTGAGTGTGACTAAAGATGAAAGGACAGTGACAAGCCTCATCCCCAACCACACTTGGTTGCTGACAAAGATGTAAAAATATGATTGGAACATAGTGCAACCACAGCCAACGTGGTTTTTCACGAACTTCATTGCATTGAAGAGCCTGAATAGGCATAAGGGCGGGTTGAGAGAACTATTCACCTCCGCCGAGTGAGAAGATTAATATAAGGGCCCTAGTTATATGGGAAGAGGTGTTGAGGAGATAGTTCCAAGCAGCACGTGATGCATGGATTACAAGCCAACACACCAAAATCTCCAGAAAAAGCACTGGAATATCCCTGTATCATGGCCCTCCCAGGCAACCCAACTGAGACCACCCTGTGGGCTACGCCACATCTCAAAAGTCCCACAGTGGGACCCACCCTGTGGCCATCCTGCATCTCATAAGCCCCACCTCATGAGCGAATATCCCTTTACCATGGCCCTCCTAGGCAACCCAACTGAGACCTCCCCGTGGGCTACGCCACATCTCACAGGTCCCACAGCGGGACCCACCCCATGGCCATCCTACATCTCATAGGCCCCACCTCGTGGGCCACCCCACCCCAGTGTGGAGATGCACCAGCATCAGCACATTTTTGAATAAAGTTCGTAACTTCATTGCTATCCAAGAGCCCATTTATAGCCCTGAGGATGGTGGACAATAGGACATAGTCAATGATGGTATCGCCTATGAGTCTAAGCAGATCAAAAAGGGCATCAAGATTGTAGCCACTGGCCCACTGTATTCTATAAATGGGTGCGTAATATCATTGATGAGAGAAGGTACACCATCAAGCATCCACCTCATGTGGCCTAGTATCATCAGCCTATGAGCTAGGCATTGTATTATAGCTTCGTGGAGCATAATAATATGACCCCCTAGTAGGGATTGGGACACCAACTTCAAGTCGTTGTGTAACTCCATATGGATCTAAGGCCAAGGTAATTTTTTGTTCTTTTTAGTATTTGATCATGTTGGTTGTGTTCTATTACTTGTATTATATGACATTTGAATGACATGAACTCATTTTGGATATAATTGAGTCATTTATGGCCAACAGGCAACAAGTTAGTTTTCTCTCTTTTGAGGGGGGCAAAAGCACATACTTGTCCCCTGAACAATGGAAAAACCACTCTACATACTTCTTTGTAATGTTTTGAGTTCTAAATGTGTAATCATATCTTTCAACAGATCTTGAAATTTCACTGAAAATTCCAACATCTTTTGAAAGTTTCCCCATTGTTTCCCTCAATCTACAATAATTTACATGATAAACGTGATGTTTCCCAAAATATTTTGCATTCTTGAAGGTATACCATGTCTAATACTGTCAACATATTGACAAAGGCTGATTGGGTGTGATAGAGCCTATGAGGTCAATTTTGGAGTCGTCGCTACCACTTTCTCGTATGGTTCAAGGATGACTAGAAATATCCTTGTTGGTTCCTAAAAATCCAAGAGAGTAATCTCCTTAATTACGAGGAATTGAATTAAACTTGATCTCCACACCACTCTTCGGGTAAGGACCACGATTATGTAGTAGGAAGGGGTAAAGCACCCTGCTCCATCCAAAAAGATACGGTCTCTACCTGCAGAGAATGAAATTTCGACAACAGTCAACTTGCATTCCAAGGATAAAAGAAAAGATAAAAAGAAAGAAGAAATAATTTGAAAGAGAAGGAAAAAGAGGGGAAGCTGGGAATGTGGCAAGTTGGTTGCTTGCTGGTCTTCTTGTGGCTTGGAAGAAGCTTTGGTCTTCAAAATTCTTATGCTTAAGGGAGGCTTGAACTTGAGCTCCTTGGATTGAAATTGCACTATTTGTTAGAGGGTCTTGCCTTATAATGCCTTCTAAGAGAAGTGCGGAGGGATAAAAACAAGTGACTTCCTTTACCCCTCAACATTGTCGAAGTCTTGGCTCACCACTTCTAAGAGTAGAGCTATACTCCATGACCTAAGGGAAGATGTAATTCCCAAGTTCTGAACCCCTTGCTCATGTTCTCTTGTTTCTCCATGGAATTTGCAGTATTTTTCTAAGCGTTGGGAATCTTGGGACCGGTGTTCAAAATATTAGTATCGCATTACGTATCACGCCCTTGGGATATGGATACATATCGGTTATCGCATGGGATATATCGGTTGCATCGCATAATGTATCATTGTTGTTGGAAACATGGGGAAACATCGGGAAATTGGCCGAATTTTTCAATGAAACTTCGGTAATTGTTAAAAAAGACATCAATACACACTTACAAATCAAAACATTCAGAAAAAAAAAATTTGCACATAATAGGTTTTTTTTATATGGGGTCCTAATCTATTCGTTGTCTAACTGAATTGATGTATGTATATTCAAAGTCTATTCATATAATTTATAAATGTAAGAAGACGTGTGGAAACACAAGCAATACATTCAAAAGCAAAAAAGAAGAATTACTAAATTAGGTTACATGCATGTTTGATTTTATGTTTAGACATAGATTGCAACCGATTTGCGAGAAATTGAGAACTTTTTTTTTCAATTTTTTGCAACTCGGCCCATCTCGAAGCTCTCAATCTATGATTTTTCATGCAACACATGAAATATCATTGATTTGTAACAATTTGAAATTGATTTAACATGATTTACAGAAGGAAAAAAAAAAAGGATCAAAAATCAAAAATGCTCACCGGATTGAACATGTGAGATATATCCCACTACTTTGTGTGTTTCGTATCGCACGGGTGGGATACAAGATATATCGTGGGATATATCGGCCAATATCGTCAATACTTAAAACACTGCTTAGGATTAATAATGCAGAGGCATTTTCACACCGGGCTCGAGTGGGGTAGCCTGTGGGATACAGGAGCACACTCAGGGTGGGCGGCCCGTGTGAGGCAAGCCCCACCTATGTGAGGCAGGTGGCTCGTGTGAAGCGGAACCCACGTGAAGTGAGGCCTACAAGGGGGGTTCGGCCGAGATCCTAACCTATGCAATGTGGGGCCTAGGCTATGAGATAAAGCGATTAATTCGCCATGCTCTATCAGTTCGAGCTTTTAGAGCAAGTGCTTAATTGTCCTGCATCAATTAAGCTCCTAGAGATAGGCAATGGAGGCTTGGGATTTTTGAGGCAAATACCCATCTCTCTTAACAAGAGGCCTCTATTTATAAAGGAGAGGAGTGGCTACGATGTTAATTGAAGGAAGGTTTGGGTGCTCTAAGGGGTAGTCTAGTTATAGATGATTGACAAATGGCAAGATCTTAGAGGTTAATTGGGTGGTTTGGGTATAAATTGTATAGAACTGAGAGGCAATTAAATTGTTATGTAAGGTTTTAAGAGGCTTCTAGAGGCTAGAAAATGAATGGTTGGAAGATTAAGACAATTGGGAGAATCTCATGGTTTGGAAAAGGGGTAGTTTTGGGATTTCTCTAAGTTATTTAGAAGAATAGTAATGCGGGGGCATTTTCACACTGGGCTCAATTGGGGTTGCCTGTGGGATGCAGGGGCACACTCGGGGTGAGCGGCTCGTGTGAGTCGGGTGGCTCATGTGAAGCGGTACTCATATGATTTGGGGCCCACGAGAGGGGTTCAGCCGAGGTCCTAACCCATAAGATGTGGATCCTGAGCTATGAGATAAAGGGATTGATTCGTCATGCTCTAACAGTTTGAGCTTTTAGAGCAAGTGATTAATTATCTAGTATCAAATTGGTATCAAAGCGGGAGGTCTCATGTTCGAGACTCTTCACCGGGGGTGATTAATGCAGGGGCATTTTCACACCGGGCTCGAGCGGGATTGCCTGTGGGATGCAGGGGCACACTCGAGGTGGGCAACCCGTGTGAGGCGGTACTCATATGATTTGGGGCCCACGATGGGGGGTTCAGCCAAGGTCCTAACTCATGAGATGTGGGGCCTGGTCTATGAGATAAACGGATTGATTCGCCATGCTCTAACAGTTCAAGCTTTTAGAGCAAGTGGTTAATTGTCATGCACAAATAGTTTTGTAAACATATGATAGGTTGGCTCAAACTAAGGCTCCTAGTGGTATTTTGGTAAAAAGTGAATAATGGGTCCAAGGAAAATGGATTTTGGGTTTTGGATTTCCATACAAGGAAATGGGTTTCACTTTCAAAATTGTTTTTTACACAGTCTAGCACACGGACCTTCCAGTTTTTTCAACGAGATCTCAGTGCTCGGGTATTGGATTTGGGTGATCAATGGCTCATTGGAAAGGATATGTGATAAGCTAAATAATGGTTTTGGTTTGAGGGACAAATTCGTAGTGGTTGGGGAGATATGGGGCCCACAAGTTGGATCAAATTCATGTTCTACAACTGTTGATCAATCACATGCACAATCTGGTATTTCGATCATAACTCTGTGCCCATAGGTAGGATCAACTTGATGTCAAGATGGAAAGACCATTTGATGGGCTACAAAATGGACCCATGGATCATAGGGTTTGGATGTCGAGAACCTAAGAAATTAAGGTTCAAAGTTGGCTCCAAATCTGTCCTTGGACGCGGAAAAAGGTTTCCACTGTCCAAGGACCTTTTTTGTGGTCTCCTTCCTAGGACGCAGAAATACTCTCTATGTCTTGTGGATTTATAATGCAAACCCAAAAGGAAAAACAAATAAATCAATAAGAAAAGAAAGAGAATGTGGGAAAGGACCCAACAATCATCTAACCGAATGCTAGATATCACAAATACGAGACTGTGAGCAAGCTCAACAGTCCTCTAGTCTTGAACTAGAGAACACTCCTCCCTTCAACAACCATTGTAAAGAAAATAAAAAATTTTCATAAAGAGAATATTATTCAGCTTGTCTTATTCCATAGGCCATAAGTCCTATTTATAATCAACCTTACAATCTGTAATAAAGAATATGGAATCTAAAAATCTGCAAAAATAGAAAAAGCACCTAAATAACAAAGCATTCTAATTAAGAAAATGCCTAAAATAAGAAGACACTTAAATAAGAAAATATTTAAAATTATTCCCTGCTTAAAATAAAGATGTGAAAGAAAAGAGCGGATTTCCTAATCTAGAGATTTGAAAGATATGGGAAGTGATGATGGGCTAAAAAAGGAAGGTGGTCCCTTTTCTAGTACACATGCGGAGAGTGCACGCGTAATATGTGGTCATTTTCTTCAAATCTTGATCAATGGGCTTGTGTGACCATTTGGTTGCATCAATTCCACCCGGCTTCGGAAAAAAACCCATCCTCGAGTTTAAATTGGTAGTCGTAATCTCCTACGAAGATCCTTGATTGCAGTATGTCTACCTTGGCTTTGTTGGTAGTGGTAGAGACCTAAACGCTTAACGGGTAGCTTCTGCATAATACGATGTTGAAACGCACACCATCTTTTCTTTTTCTTCTTGTTGGCCCTCCACGTCCTAGACGTTGATTGTGGCCCCTTGGTCACAATTGTCTTCCGATTTGAATACCTTGGTTGATATTCAAATGGTACAATTGTGTTGACCTCTATGGAGTTTGCTACTATGATTGTAGCATTATCCATTTCTTTGACCATCAGATCGACCATATCTGTTAAACCTTTTGTCTCTTCAATTGGATTATTCGTCAACTGATTTTTGGTTTTACTTAAATTTCCTCCGATATAACCACTAATCCATCAACCAATCCAAAGGAGGATTCCTTTGGGGTTGCCACACTATCTATAACCACGCCATTCCTTGGAATGCTAGATAAAACAAATTGAAGCCCATAAAGCTTTTCTTGTTCCATCAAGTGCTCAAAGCAAGCTCTCACTAACTCCTTGAATTCCTTGAATTCATTTGTAATAACTTCCTTGAACACTTTAATCTCCTTCTCAACCTCCTGCAAGTTCTCCTTCCACATCTTTTGAATATTCTTGGGTGTCACTAGCATTTCCGTGCGATAAGATGCTTTTGGATAATCGACATGTGGGGAAGGGTGTTGAAAGGAATCACCATAAGACACATATGAAAATGGATATGACTCAAGGTGATATGAATAGCGATCTTGATCATCGAAGTAACTTGGATAAGAATAGTGTGATGGATATGGAAAGGCATGGGAGTCCAAATATGGATAAGTGTATGACACATGAGAACATCTTCCTATCCATGACATCTTCTTCTTCTTTTTCAATTTCCCAAGAGCATAACTTGCTCTTATACCAATTTAATGCAAACCCGAAAGGAAAAGCAAATAAATCAATATGAAAAGAAAGAGATTGTGGGAAAAGACCCAACAATCCTCTAGCCGAATGCTAGAGATAACAAATAGAAGATTGTGAGCAAGCTCAACAGTCCTCTAGTCTTGAACTAGAGACCACTCTCCCTCCCTTCAACAGCAACCATAGAGAAAATAAGATAATTTCATAAAGAGAATATTAATCAGCTTGTCTTATTCCATAGGCCATAGGTCCTATTTATAATCAACCTTACAATATGTAATAAATGATATGGAATCTAAAAATCTGCAAAAATAGGAAAACACCTAAATAACAAAGCATTCTAATTAAGAAAATGCCTAAAATATGAAGATACTTAGATAAGAAAATATTTAAAAGTATTCCCTGCATAAAATAAAGAAATGAAAGAAAGAGCAGATTTCCTGATCTAAAGATTTGAAATAAATGCGAAGTGGTGATGGGCTAAAAAAGGAAGGTGGTCCTTTTTCTTGTACACGTGTGGACGTGCACGCGTGAGATGTGAGCATTTTCTTCAAATCTTGATCAATGGGCTTGTGTGGCGATTTGGTTGCTTCAATCTATCCTATATATAAAAAGGTGTGGGGCCAATCTAGGGTTAAACCAGGTTCCCTGTATTTTTGGATCCATTTTGAGCCCCAATTCCTTTGAATCCTGGCATTTGGGTGAGTATTTAGGTTGTAGCCAGGTTTGGGTTGTGTTTGGGCTTACGCTTGAACATGGGTTTGGACTTATGTTTGAACATGGGTTTGGGCTTAAGTTTGGGTTCAGCATGGATTTGCTGATAGGCTTGGTCTTTAGGCTCTAAAGTAGGTTCTTAGTAAAATTCTGCAAATCTTTCATTTTCTGACAATAAAAGATCCTCTTTCATGACAAATAAGTCAACTAGCTCAACACTGCTCACTGGGGTGTCTACAGATGCCAAAACTTAAAACATTGGTTGTGCAATGTTGCGCCAATGTATTATAATATGCAACCTCTTGTCCATTGACGTTGAGAAGTTTTTGTCCATGAGCTAGCTCAATGGTAGTCAAGTTCTAATGAGGTCTATTTTCAAAGAAGAAGAATCAAATGTCAAAAGCTTGCAATCTAATGCCTCAAGCTATAATTCAAGATCTAAGAATACGAGCTCAATCATTTCTCAGATTTATTTATTAACTACTATATCTATGTCAATCACTATTATGTTATTGCGTGGAATGTTTGGTCCCTTGTCCAATATTTCTGGAAACTGGCCTATCACTCTTAACTAATGAGATTGTTCATTGCGAAGGTAGAATGTAGCCTATAACCATGACCAATATCTCTTAAGGGTGCCAGGTTGCTAAACAACCCCTAAAGGTGCGTTTGGATGTGCTATGGAATTGCATTGCAATTGATGGTCTAGTAAATCAGGATGAACCGAATTGCAATTTCCTTATCATTCGTATTGAAGGGCTGAGCTCCAAATCGTAGTACTACTTACAAGTTGAAATTGAAAGGAGAAGAACTGCAATTAGAGGGCTACATTGCCAATTCTTGCATCCAAACGCAACCCACAGCAGTGGGAAAATGCATAGATATGCGGTGATAAAAAGAAACGGAGAACGGAAATGACCTTACCTGGAAGAGGGCTTTTGTGAGGAGCGGGTTCTCTACGAGGATCTGTTTCGCTTGCTGCTGGTTCTGCTCTATCAGTGTCTGTTTGATTGAGAGAGAGAGAGTGTGTGTGAGTGATTGAGAGAGAGAGAGAGAGAGAGAGAGGGAGATCGAAGCTGATAATGGAAAGACGAGAGGGGTAGTTTGGTACTTTCATCTGCGACATGACGTCGTAGAGCTGGTTCTTGGACATTCCAGCAAGCTGAGATGTGAAGCCTTCGTTGCCTGCCACCTGCTTTCCCGCCATCTCTCTCTCTCTCTCGACTAGAAGCAGGGGAAGCGAAGGAGGAAGATGAAAAGGCGTTTTGTACTTCCGCCTGGGGACGGGGATTGGATGCTACCCCATTCCACGACCTAACTAGAGACGGACGGTCGTGTCGGGTTCTATGAGGCCCAGCTTGATGTTTATGTTTTATCCACACCGTCCATCGATTTTGAAAGATCATTTTAGTTTATAATGCTAAAAAAAGAGGTAGATTAAAGGCTAAAGTGGACCACACCACAGGAAGCAGTTAAGATTGAAAATCTTTTTGTGGCACATAAGTTTTTTTGGCTCAAGCTCATTTATTTTTTCCCTTCATACAGGTCTATGTGACCTTATGAACAGGTTGGACGGCAATAAACATCACGGTGGGCCATCGGAAGTTTTCAACGGTAGATATTCAATCTCCACTGCTTCCTGTGGTGTGGTCCAGTTCAGCCTTCAATCTGCCTGTTTCTGAAGTTTATACCCTGATCTGTAAAAATAGATGAACGGAGTGGATAAAACATATGCATCACGACAGTCCGCTTCTAGCTTCCGTGGGGGCGACTCCGGCAGAAAGTGAAGTGAAGAGAATATTCGCGGCACACGTGCCAAGTGCCAACGTGGCACATCATGTGCTGAGAACGTGTCCTACCTCTTCTATCGAGCGATCCCGTCATTAGTCATCACTCTCATTAGGTTGGCCACACCCGTGTGATAAAAATAGACGGTCAGATAAGGACGACTGACGGTTTGTATTTCAAATATTGGATGTACACGTGTGGAGCAGCTGATCCAGGGACTGGATGGATTTTGAGCGAGTGGATGTTTCGCATTGAGCCCCACCAAGGAGAAGGTTGGATCTTGCACCCTTGTTCCGTGCAGATCCGTGTTCCATGAATCCAGCTTGATCACCTACATACATCCAGCTCTATGGTATGGTAAATTGTCATCCAGCTTCGTTTTTCCACCAAACATGCCACTTGTGCAGGACATCTATACCATGCAGACGGTAGGCCCCACCATGAAGATCACCTGGTGCAAAAATAAGGCTGGTGCGCTCATCAGGTGCGCCACACAATTGGAATCATCTGAAAAGCTGCAATCTGACTCACCGTTCAGATGTGGCCAACCTAATGAGTACTACCCCACCAGTAGCTAGAGATGAATACCCCGAAATAACTGCCAATTGAGTACTACCTCACCAGTACTTAGCTACAGAGCAATGGTCTTGGCAGCGCTTTCTAACACCCATCATAAGCTATTTTTTTATTCCATTCTATCTATCCACTTTGGCATGATTAGACAAAAATGGAGGCAGATTGAAAATTTCAAGAGAACAACACCACAAGAAGTGGTGTCATTGATGCCCACCGTTGCCATGCTAATATTTATTAGCCATTCAACCTGTTCATAAGGTCATAAAGACATTGATGAATGGAAAATATAAATATCAGTTGATACAAAACTTTTGTAGCTAAAAGAGGTTTTCAATTGTAGGCTTTCAATCCCCCTATGGTGTGGTCCACTTGAGCCTTTGATCTACCCCATTTTAAGAATCATAGCCTGAAACACTCTTTTAAAATGGATAGACAACAGATGAAACACATACATCATAGTGCACCCCACATAGCCCATTGTGTCTCTAGCTAGGTCACAGTGAGATAGTACACAGTCTAATCATTGGGTAGGGCGCAGAAAAAACAATTTACGTCCACCCAAAAACTTCCAAAGTTCATTTGTCATGTGATGGTTGGATTTGCCTTTCTTGGTGGGGCTGAATGGTAGATATACCTGGTTTCAACATTGAGATCAAGGGTTAGAATGCCCATGTAGTGTGTGAGTGCCTGGGGTGTGGTTATGTGTAAAAGGTAAATAAAAACTTTCTTGGCCGGGTAACCCCTTTGGATGAGATGGATTTCATAAACAAACCACAGTGACCCAACAAGGTCACTGATCTAGTTCGCGCATGGCTTGTTTTAATGAATAGTTTGGGCTTGGGCTTACCCATCAATTGCTATGGAAGATCCCAACCACCAACTTTTTTTTTTTTTTGTTTAACACACGCACAGACACCCCCACACACTCACGCTGTAGTGGGATTTTATCACCTATGGATACTCGAACCCTTGACTGGGTGTTGAAACTCCTAAGAGTCTGCCACCCAACCACCAACCTGCAGACATCTTTTTTATTTGAACGTGGACATCTGTCTTTCCTATTTCTCTTATTAACTATTTACCAATCGGACACAAATCAGAATATTGGTTCATTGATAACCTTTTGGGATTGTCTGAAACTCTGAGTTACCGAACCATGGGTTCCACTTGCAACCTCATTTTCAAGAATCGCCGAACCATGGGTTCCACTCGCAACCTCATTTTGAAGGACATGTAATGCACAAATGATCATTGTGTTTTGTTTTATCTTTATGCGGTAGAAGTGCAAGTGGGTTTTTCCTATATTGCCTTTTAAATTGCATGAGTGTGATAAAATCTGGCCGCTATAGTAAGAGAATAAAATGTGATGAAATTATAGCATTGAGTGCTTATTAGTGAATGGCTTGTGTGGCCATGCACGTGTGAATGACTGCTGCACACGTGGGGACCTAAGATATGAATGCCAAGTTGCATTGCAATTTTCTTTATTTTATTTTATTATTATTATATATAGATATGTATTAGGGGGAGGGCGTATGATCATTCAGAGAGAACGTGGTTAACCATGGAAAAGAAAATGAATTCCATTAATGCAACAGTTTCCTTTGCTTGAGGGAGGAAAAAAGAGGAAGGAGAAGAAAGAGTATTTCTTAGGGCTTGTTGAGCTTATAAATGGACGTAGATGAATTGGGAGTGCATGACCCGCTCAGTTGTGTTTGGATGGAAGTAAATGAAATGCATTTGAAACTCAAATATTCCACTTGCATGGGAGTAAATGAGAGGATTTGGAATGCATTTAAATTTTTCAATAGATTCATTGATATATTATACAATATTCCAAATCAACTTTAATATTCCAAAATAGTATGTGTGTGATATTTGACTGAATAACATAAATAAGCCCATTAAAATACATACTTTATCTAAAAATGAAGAAATTTCAAACCTCAAGTGAGCCATAAACATAAGGATCATAAACAAGCAACTTGCGAATGTTTTTTAACCGTCCATTTAGATGGTCAACCTTTGGACGGTTTGGATCATTCTATTGATGTGATTTTATTGATGTAGCTGATAGTTGTATTGTTTTAGAGTATCATTAGTGGGTCGCGTGTATAGTGGACATGTGTAGCGACACTTTTATTTAATTGTGCGACTCTCCAGGGAGCCCAAAATGGCATTTCACCCTATTTTCTCTGGACTAGGAGAGGATTTCATTTGCAGGCCTATTTACTTCCATTTCATTTCATTTTCTTACATTTACTCATATCTAAACATCTTAATTAAAGCCTTTTATCTCCATTTACTCCCATCCAAACAGCCCCTAAAAGGTGACTAAAACTTTTTTCTTAAAAATTATTTTATTAAATGGATTTTTTCGGTGGGAAAATACTTTAACCCTTTGATGTGGCATTTAAAGTTGTCATTGCTGCTCTTTTCCTTGGTTTAGTAGACATACTCATTTCAAGATGACAAAACAAACAATGAGAATTGAAAAGGTAATACATTTCCAAAGACACTCACATTGCAAAACAACATTGGAAATGGAAAAAAGTTTTCCTTCCGGTTCCCATCCATTTCCTCACCAGTGTCACATTGGTAGAATCTCTGTTCTGTGCAAAAGGTAGACCATGCCATGAAAATCACCTGGTACGAAAATCAGGCAACTTCACTCATTGCCTGGGCCACACCAATGCACGGCATCATTCCACCTGTTTTTCATAGATTTTGATCTTGTAGCCACCCAACGAGTGGAACAGCCAAATTTTCATCCGAAGCGATCACCATTACACATCCCACCTTTTGCACCGATCAGATATTCTATACACGACAATGGACAGAAAGAACAGTTACATGCAAAATACAGCCTCTTTATCTGATCATTTCTCTTTCTTTTATCCCAAGCAGTCACACCCAAGAATCGCATCCAACATATCAGTAAATTGTTTCAATGCAGACAGCGACGGCAAGAACCCAAGAACTACATCACACGGTACGAGTAGTGTTCAAGAGTAGCATTTAAACATCAGTATCAGGTCTAAATCCACCCATATGTTTCTGGATCCGTCAAAATAGCAATTAGAAAAAAGTTCAATGAGGGCCAAAACTCTCTTTTTATCAAAAGAATATATGAATTCTAACATTTTATGGTTTCCCATTTGTACACTTGATAGAGCAGGAGCAAAGAACAAAGACATTTTAAGTGGAAAGATCTCATTCCCATTTATAACCTCTTGATAGTTTCTATCATGTATTCATTTTCCTTTTTTACTCATCACAAGGCTTCCAATCAGCCAATCTATATTACAACACCCTAATTCAATTATAACTGAAATTGGTAAGAATACAAATACAAGAAAGTACTCCAGAACTTTCTATTCTCTTTCATGGTGATGCCGTTGACACATTGATTTCGTGATCAAGCTCATTAATCTTCTCGATGAGCAGTGACTTCTCCCTTTCTAGCTGCACCATGTAACCCCCATGCATGTATTCTACACCTTCAATCTCACTCAAGGCCAGTGACAGCCCTTCAAGGTCGCCTTCTTCAACTAAACCACGAAACTTCATTATGATTTCTTTGAACTGCAGTTCAAAGAAATTAATTAGCTACAAAGATGGGGCAGAGTTCCCATGATGGATGGGGTGTGCTCCGGTGGCACCGGTACCACCATCGAATTACAATGGTACCCGCCAGATGTGGGGACCACGTGATGTATTCACACCATGCAATACATTCATGAGATACATCACCTGAAGAAACCCAAAAGACAGTATACCCAACTCAATATAAAACTGAAGTGGGCCACAGCAAAGGAAATAAGCTGGGAGGGGAATGCCCACCCTTGAATTTAACAAGGGACATACCTGAGTCTTAAAACAGGCTGATTTTATTTATTTTTTCTTGACCCTTCCTCTAACATGGATGAAGGGTTCGAACGGACTGGATTCTATATATACAACACAGCAGGCTCTCAACTCTAATCAAGGGTGGGCGTTCCCTCTCAACATGTTCCATGTGCTATGTATGGCCTACCTGAGTTTGGATCGGGCCAATTTTGGGGGGATGGGGTTTTTTTCAGGTAAAGCATCTGATGGACAGGTTGGATTCCATGAACTAATCACTGGGCCCCACATCTGGCAGGTACCACCATAAGGTAACGGTGGTACCAGTACCACTGAAGCACGCCCCACAATGGATACTTGGGACAGTGAAGAGACTTAGGCCTATATTATATCCAAGTCAGAAGCAAACACCAACAGTGTGTTTGGATGCACAAGTGAGTTGAATTATGACTAATCATCTTCATCAAGAGGAATGCCAAAAAACCAGTGATGGTTTCTGGTCATTCATATTGAGGAGGTGGCACTCTAATTGCAGTTGCATGCCTTTCAAGTAGGACCAGGAAGTGATGCAATTGCAATTTAATCAAGATGATTGCTAACGAAATAAAAAATTGTTTATTTATTTTATTTGGAACAAAAATCACACTATGGTTATTGCCGTTTTAACGGACTAAAAAATGCAATTCAGTTTCATTGTGTATGCAATTGCAAAAACACCCTAAAATGCAATCATCCACTCATGCCATTGTTTGAATTATCGGTATCACTACAAGTTTTGCTAGCCGGGGATACAGAAACATTATCTTTATCATCGATAATATCGCCGATAACCAGAAATGCAGGGGAATCATGGGGAAAACAGTGAAATTTTTCAGCGAAACTTCAGGAGATACTAAAATACACATATTTGCATATTTAAGAATCAAATGATAGCAAAAAAGACGCATATTTGCATATTTAGGAATCAAATAATAAGGTTCCCCTTAACGGGCCCTAAAAGCATGTATCGTTGGCTCAGGGAAACATTGGGGAAGCATGGGGAAAATTGTCAATCCATCCATCCATGCATGCACATAAGACACATGCATGATCCATCAATCCATCTATGCATGTGTGCATACACCCATATACACAAACACATAGATACACACACACACGCACGCACGCACACATCCATCCATCCATGCATGCATATATAGACACACATACAAACATGCATTTCATCATACAACCATGCACCCAAAAAAAATGGAAATTTTTTAACAAACAGATTTTTGGCAATATTATTGAAATATCACTGATACACTAGCGATACAAGCGACACCAGGAATTTACACAACGAAAAATATTGGCGATACAAGCAACAACTGGAATTTACACAGTCAAAAATATTGGCAATACATTGGCGATATCAATACATTGGTGATACTAAGCAATATATTGCCGATACCTAGAATTCCTAATACTACCAGTGTTATCGTTTCGTCGAACTGGAGATATGGATAATATCGGGGATATCATCAATATATCAGGGATACTTCGAAAAATGACTCATGCACCATTGCCATGTAATGAGTATTGTTATAATGCTATTAAGGAGAAACAATTTTCCCAAAGAGGCATTATACAATGCTCAGCCCAAGTTAGTGCTTTTTTTATTTATTGGGGCCAACATTGCATACGAATGGCGCTCATCTTCGAGTGAGACAGATACTTTATTGGGCCCCACTGTGGATGTTGATAGATGAAAAATGTGCTCCATCAAACAATCCCAGTCATCAATAAGAGAATGGACTAAACCATCCACTTGGAGGTGAAATTTTGGATGGGTAGGAGTTAGGACTATTGACAGCTGACTGTTTTTTACTATCACCCATCCACAGCAGGGTCCACTGGATTAGCAGTATGGACTGCTGAAAGATGGATCCCATTTGCAGGGAATGCTGGCCTGAATGTAAATTTCCACAATTCGGTCTAAGCAATGTATCCTTCCTCTTTCCCAAACCTGTGACAAATGCAAAATCATCTCACCTGGCTGGAAATTTGATGAGCTTTACTGAAAGCAGAAATGCCAGAATCGACACTGGATTTCTTCTCTAGTTTGGGAGCTTTTCTTGTTATCTGTATGTGGATCTCACCATTCTTCACTCCTTGTAGTGGTATCCACTTGTCGGCCATCTGGTTCGGAGGCAGTCTATCGTATTCTACCACGCAATCACCTATACTCGATGTAGGGAGCACAGCATTGTGATCCTTCACGTGCAACATTAACGGACTGCCGTTGTCGGGAAATTCTAAAGTTTGATTCCACTGGGGATTCAATGTTTTATGCACAACCTGTATGGCATGGGAGCAGACATGAAATGATCCACTGAAAAGAAAGATGAGGAAAATATGTAAACCCAAGTTATGTGATGCCCACATGCAATGCTATGCATAACTGCATCTGCCAACTGTGTGCAGGACATCCAAGCAGTACATTAGGTAGGCCCCACATGCAGATAATCAAGCTCAAAATAAGGGCATGAGCGCCAGGCGGGGTAGACATGTATTGGTAGGGCTGCAACTTGGGTTCAGGTCAACCCAAACCTGATTGACCCAACCCAAGTCCAGGTCAGGTTGTCAAGGTCCTTGGGCTGGGTTGTTCAGTTCGGAAAAGGCCAAACACAATTTGAAATCGGGTTGGGTTTGGGTTGAGCAAATTCAGGTTAGGTTAGGTTAGGATGGGAATAATTACATGTATTTGGGTCAGGTCAGGCTGGGTCCAATATATATGAATCAGGTTGGGCACCTCGGGTTGGGTCGGGTAGTGGGTTGGGCTCAGTTTGACCCTCAACCCACCTGAGCTGCATCCCTATGTATTGGTGTGTGTAGGCACTTGATATCTTTTAACCATCAACTTTTGGATACAGATGAGTCGACCGCTCTGATTTGTCAAACAGGTTGTCTACACAGTGGGCCATCTCAAGAATGTATAGGAAATCCCACACATGTGGCAGGTGCCCGTGGGCTTAGCAATGATAAATGAACTGAGCATTTGCGTTCATACATGAGCATGTCAATAATGTCAGTGTGGAAATCCAACCATGAGACAGCTACGAAGAAGATGTCTCACTTAGAAATATTATACGTCCGAACAGCAAGGAACCATGCAACAAATTCAGCGAATGCAAACAAGTAGGAATGGAATAATTACAGATATCTGTGGAAAGGTAGCCAACCTTAGTTCTTTTCTTGATGTTTCCATATTGTACCCTCACGTAAGGATCACTTGTTCCCCTCAAATCAGCAGCAACAAGGTCCTTTGCTTCGATTAGAACTAGTTCGATCCAACCATTCCCTGATACCATCATCCCATTCTGCATAACTCGTAAGTCGAGAAACAATATCAGCATACATCTGTAACTAGAATGACACATTGAAATGAAACAAGACAGCCCGAGTAAGGATTCTATGCATGGAAACTGTTAAAAACCTCAGCAAATCCCCTTGCATATTAGATAACTTCAACGGATTCATTGTCCAGGAATCTCTTTTGTGAGATCTTATTCCATTTGAAAATGAGAAACATGAAGGCAACCCAAGAGAGTTGGATTTTGAATTGTACTCTTGCATATGACCCATGTGGCAAGTGTGCAAGATTGGGGTTATTCGTCAAACGCGCCCCATCATGCATGTGCCATGGACCAAAATCAGGCTGGTCTAGCTATCAGTGGGCCACGCATATATGAAGAAAATGTAAGGTTAGAAAAAAGAAGAAGACCAACAACCACACTTTAAAAGTACACATGCAGCTCAGTTGATAAATGGACTGATTATATTTTCAGGCCATGGAACACAGAATGGGGCCCACCTGTAGAACTGCCCCTATTTTACACGCGTGCCAATAGGGGTGGAAAACATCCTACTCTCTAGAGTAGCCTCAGCAGGGGTCATTAGACAAATGCACAATTGAATTTGTGGAATTTTCAAAGCATACCTTTGTTCCTTCACCATCATCACTTTTCACAACTTCTATTAGAAGCCTCAGCTCTCCCGAATTCACTCGTTCAAGGGGGACCCAAACATCACGTGGTGAAGCTTCCACCAGTCCTTCCAAATTTACTCGTGCACATCCGATGTTGTCATCTCCAAAATAGTCCACACTATAGCACTTGATCTTAAGGTACTCGCCACCTCCTATCTCATCAAATTCAAACTTCTCATTCCACACTAGATTCAAAGCATGAGAGATTGTCCTTGTTCTGTGAAGAGACTGAAATACCCCAAAGAAAAAAAAAAAAAAAAAAGTTCATGAAAATATTAAACATATGACACAGCCAATTAGAATTAAATTGTACATGCTGTTGTATGCATAGCTCCAAAACTTTCTAACTTGACTCGAAACTTCCTTGAGTCAACTCGACTCGGCAAGATTTCGAGCCAAGTCACTAGGAAACTCAGTACCGGGCCTCACTCGGCCTGGAGTTGGAGAGACTCATTGATTCGACTCAACGGCTCGGTCAACTAGACACAACTTGGTGCAACTTGAATGGTGGGATTTAATAAAAATAAATAAAGATTGTTGGGAGCAAGATTCAAACTCCACACACTTAACTAGCAAGGTATCTATGCAGTTGCTAATTTTTTGTTTTAAATTACTTATATACAAAGTTTAACTATTTTAAACATCTATTTACATTCCTAATATTTTCAATTTACAATCATTAAATATTGAGTCAAGTCTTCAAGTCAACCCGACCCAGCTGAACATCAACTCAAGTTTTCGGGTTTTTGAAACATGTTTATGTGAACCTATATGTATATTAGGCCAGGTTCTCTATTCATGGTTAATAGGGAAGTTTCCTATGTGGCAATATATGTGATGGGGACATCACGCGCATGCACGCCGCCTCCCCTACGCATGTACGGAAGGAGAGGGAGGGCCCCACCGTCGATCTGGCTCGATGACGATATCCAGGGAGGGCCTCCTAGTTAGAAGGCGGAGTTTTAGTTCATTAGAGTGGGCCCGATAATTAAGTAAAGCTCATCATGTGATCTCATGATCGGGGCCCACTAGTCGAATTGATTTCATATTTTAGATTTTAATTATTTATGTTATTTAGACTATCATGAACGCTTTAGATTTCTATAATTAATTTTTATTTTAGTTTACTTAATCGCCAAGTAATAGGTTGCGCACATGGCGCGAGTTTTGGGGTATACGGTTTTCCTATAAATAGGCACCCCTTGTAGTTCTTTTTATTAATTGAAGTTTAATAAAAATTCCTGCAAGTTTTTTTCTACTTTTTGAGTTTTTGAGTTGTGGAAAAATTCAAGTGGGTGCGAAGCCCTCCCTTTTCGAATGGCTAACTACCATGGTGCGAAGCCACATCTATCCACATCCGTCCCTACCATCTTCCATCCATATATCTCACCTTCTACAACCATCCTCACCTCAAATCCATCAGTTTTGCAACGGATCTTCTCCGCACAACCAGTTTCCAGAATCTAGCCCTGCAGGAGGGCCGAAACTTCGGCGGAGTACCGCGCACAACCCGCATCTCGGATCGCCCTGAAACTTTGGGGGTTTGGAGCCCACCCCTGGCCGACCAGGGCCAAGGAATCGGTTTCCGGGTGTGGGACCCGCTCGTACGTGCAGCCAAGCTAGTGCGCACGTGCGCCAGGCCCTGGCCCGCTGTCCGGTCGCGGGAATTGTCTTCCGATTCAGGTTTTCTCTTATTTTTCCATTTTCATACTTATTTTCATAAACTCTAACCCTAGATTGCATTACCCTTAATTTATTTGCCATTTTTTTCACCCTAGGGTTCCATGAGTTGAAATTAGTGAATCCCTTGGATTAGGAACTGGTTACTATGCATATGTGGATGATTTCTATTTCCCTTTGAGCATTGTTTGATTCATAATTTTACTAATCCAGTCCTAGCCTGTGTAGGCCTGGACCCACACAGATTCCCCTTGCTTGAATGTTTGAACTTTTGTGTGGGATGTGGAATTTTTATGTTATTGTTTCTAAATTAGTATGATCTAAGCCTGAAATCTTGCATATCATATTTAAATTTCATGTCTTGCATCAAATTTGGTATCAGAGCTTAAGGTTCTTATAGAGGAATACATTACATGTTAGGGTTAGTTTGTTTGAGTCCTTCATGCATCCAGCTCATCACATGTAGCTGTTAGAAGTCTGTAGTCCCTGATATTAGTTACTGAAATTTCTGTTAACAGGAAGTTAGCAATTCACATTGCTATAACTTTCTGTTATTCCCTTATTTCAACAACTATGTTGCTAGATTTTAGTAGAACTGCGTACTTTCCCTCATATAGAATCTCGTAGGATCATGTAGTCCTATTTAGTTGCATATAGTCGTCATAGAAAATCCTTAGGTGGAGTTAGCAAGTGTATGCCCACACGTAGGGGTCATGGTTTTGGCTTGCACCCTATACTAAGCATGGAGCAACTGCTAGAGTCATTAAACAAATTGTCCTAGCAGATCAAGTTTTTGGGTAAGCGTTGGGAACAACATATAGACCAACGCTTTAATCAATTTGTCGTGCACATTACCCAACTAAAGGCCTCCGCCGGGACAAACCCCACCATTGGGGTGGTTGTCCAATCTCAGGCAGGTGGCCAGGAGGATAGACCAATGAATGGGGTTGGCCAAGGAATCAGTTATAGCCGTGCACCCGTGCACTCACCCCATGAGGGACATCAAGACCACTATTTTGAGGGGTACAACATGTGTGGCCTTGTGGCTGGAGAGAGTGCACCAGAGGCTATTGTATAGTTATCCACTGAGGTCATTCCGGTAGTGGATGAGTTTCGTGATGTCTGTTCTGATGATCTACCGGATGAGTCTCCCCCTAGGAGGGATATAGAGCACACCAGAACATGGGACACCATAATACCTACAGCCGAGTTTGCGTTTAATAGTTTTGTTGATAGGTCCACATGTCTCAGTCCTTATGAAGTCATTACTGGTTATAAACCTAAGAAACTTATTGATCTGGTCCCTATGTCACTGTCTCATAGGCCGTCAGAGCCTGCAGAGTCTTTTGTGCATCACATTCATTCATGGCATTAAGAAATTAAGCAAAAGATCACTACTAGTAATGAACATTACAAATTTTCTGCATACCAGCATAAATTTTCAAAGAATTCAATGTAAGGGACTTTGTGATGGTCCGCATCAGGCCCGAGCGGTATCCTCCAGGAGCCATTCGTAAGTTACACGCGCGTAGCGTTGGACACTTCAAAATTATAAAACGAAATGGTCTTAATGCATATGTGACAAATCTTCCACCCTCCATAGGAATTAGTTCCACATTCAATGTGGAGGATCTAGTTGCATTTCAAGGGGCCATTAATGCATTGTTCAGTCTTTCGTCTAACCATCCTAATTCCCCAGACCTTTCGTTTGATCCATGGCCCCCTTTCGACCCATCTTCCCAGCCTCTACCTCCCATACCTACCTTTTTCAACCCATTTTTTCAGCCTTTATATCCCATACCTACTCGTCCCGGCCCATTTTCTCAGCCTCTACCTCTCATACCTACTCTTCCCGACCTTTCTTCCCAACCTCTACCTCCCATACATAGCTTTCACACACCCAGAGAGGAAATAGAGGATATCCCCTCTCGACCATTAGTACCTGGTTAAATGGAAGTCACGCCCAGCTTCAAACAACATGTGGCTCACTGAGGAAGAGCTTCAGAGACGTGATCCTGACATTCTGGAGTGGTTCAAGAGTTTTATTTCGCCAGTGGCGAAATCTTCGCAGCCAGGGAGAATTGATGGGGACATCACGCGTACACATGCATGCACGCCCCCCCCCCCCCCCTCTCGCATGTACAGAAGAAGAGGGAGGGCCCCACCATCGATCTAGCTCGACGACGACGTCCAAGGAGAGCCTCCTAGTTAGAAGATAGAGTTTTAGTTCACTAAAATGGGGCCCGATAATCAAGTAAAGCCCATCATGGGATCTTATGATCGGGGCCCACTAGTTGAATTGATTTCATATTTTAGGTTTTGATTATTTATGTTATTTAGAATATCATGAACGCTTTAAATTTCTTTGATTAGTTTTTATTTTGGTTTACTTAATCGTCAAGTAATAAGTTGTGCACATGGCGCGAGTCTTAGGGTATAGGGTTTTCCTATAAATAGGAACCCCTTATAGTTCTTTTGATTGATTGAAGTTTAATAAAAATTCCTTCATGTTTTTTTTCTACTCTGAGTTTCTGAATTGTGGAAAAATTCAAGTGGGTGCGAAGCCCTCTCTTTTCGAAGGGCTAACTACCGTGGTGCGAAACCACATCTATCCACATCCGCCCCTACTCTCTTTCATCCATATATCTCACACGTGCGCCAGGCCCTGGCTCGCTGTCCGCTCGCGGGAATTGTCTTCCGATTCAGGTTTTCTCTTATTTTCCCCTTTTCATACCTATTTTCATAAACCCTAACCCTAGATTGCATTACCCTTAATGTATTTGCCATTTTTTTCACCCTAAGGTTCCTTAAGTTAAAATTAGTGAATCCCTTGGATTAAGGACTGGTTACTGTGTATGTGTGGATGATTTGTATTTCCCTTTGAGCATCGTTTGGTCCATAATTTTACTGATCCAGTCCTAGCCTGTGTAGGCCTGGACCCACACAGATTCCCCTTGCTTGAATGTTTGAACTTTTGTGTGGGATGTGGAATTTTTATGTTATTGTTTTTGAATTAGTATGATCTAAGCCTGAAATCTTGCATATCATATTTAAATTTCATGTCCTGCAAGCAAGGATCTTTTTTCATGGTTAATAAGGAAGTTTCCAATATGGCAGCCAGTCTTTTTCGAATGGGTTTTACCCACGGTTTAGTGACCCGGACCATTGACCTGATTGTTCCCAACTGTATAGAACATGCACCAAAGGTCTCCCAGACTGGACAATCATATCCACCCTATCTCTGGCCTTTCCCCCTCAAAAGTGGACCATTACTTTGTCCCCCCCCCCCCCAGACATATACTTACAGCTAAGCTCTGGAGGGTTAGGATAGTCTTGCTCCATCTTGGAGGCTTTGGGATGTCCCATCCATTGAGAGATATATGTATCTGATTGTGTCTTTATCTGTTTGTTTGTGTGTGTGTGTATGGTTTTGTATCTCTACTAGAGCACCATATGTACATATTTATATATAATATGAGGGTTGTGTTGTTGGTGAGATAACACACAACCATAAGCTTTCTTCTCTCACTTTCTTCTTCCTACATTCTTTTCTTCGTTTCTCCTCCCGTTCTCTCCCTGAATCCATCCAAACTAACTTAGTATCAGAGAAAGGTGTGTGCGAGTTGATCGGCACCGCTAGAACTTGCTGATGCCAGCCATCATACGGCTAATGCCAACACCGTACATTTCGTACGACTCGTCTTCCAATGAGATGAACATGGTTTAAAGCAACTTGATTTTAGAAGATTTATGGTGATTTTTACAGAATTTTTTTAGGCCATTTGAGTAGAGTTGGACACGAATTGAGCTAGCCCGGTTAACTCGCTTAACTTGGCTCGAGCCAGCTCAACTCGATTCGAATCGAAAGGTGGGTTCAGGCCGAGTTGTGCCTGTTTTTTAGTTCAAAAAAATTATGAGCTGAGCTCGAGCTCGACTCGAAATCGACTTGGTTTGGTTCGACTCGACCTATACACATTTAAAATTTTATATGAGGGAGATGCTCACCTGCACACCTTCTTACGTGAGCACCAAGAGCACCTTTGCATACGTGTCTTAGGCACAGAATCTGAACGGTCCACGTGATGCGGCACCCCTTAAAACCTCACCAACCCAACTTTCAATCCAATACAAAACTCTGGTGGGCCATGGCAAAAGGAAATAGTTTCCTACCTTGATTTGCATTTCTCTTTGTTATGGCCCACAAGAGTTTTGTATCGGGTTGGAAATTGGGCTTGTAAGGTTTCAAGGGGTGCTGCATCACGTGGACCGTTCGGATTCTATGCCTATGACACGTATGCAAAAGTGCTCACGGGTGCTCACGTAAGAAGGTGCACAAGTGAGCATTCATCTCTCTCTCTCTCTCTCTCTCTCTCTCTCTCTCTCTCTCTCTCTATATATATATATATATATATATATATATATATAGAATATTACCGTAAATTACCTTTTCTTTTTTTCATCCTAGTTGAGCCAACCAGCTCTCCCTCCCTCTCAAATTCCCTTTCTTCTTCTTCTTTTTTTCGCCTTAGCCAACCCGATCGGCCATCTCTCCCTCTCAATCTCAAATCAATCTCTCTCTCTCTCTCTCTCTCTCTGGCCATCCTTCCCTGTCCGGTCGTCCTTCCATGTCTATGCACTTGAGCGTCCCTGTCCACCCGTCCGTCCCTGTTCGAGCACTCAATCGAGCATTCAAGCTTCCCTTTCTAGTCGTTCGTCCCTGTCCAAGCACTTAAGTCGATAACCCTCTCTCTCTCTCGATTCTCTCTCCCTCTCTCTATTTGGGCACTCGAACTTGACTCGAGCTGGCCCAAGCTGCTAACCAAGACGAGCTTAGCTAGTCAGGCTCGAGGACCAAGCCAAGTCGAACTCGAGCTAAGGTAGGCTGTTAGCAGAACCAAGCCAGGCTGTGCCAAGCTTGACTCGCTTCGTCTCAATGTCCATCTCTACATTTGAGGTATGTTTGGATTGTTTTTCACATTCAACAGAAAATCCTCAAATCTTTGAGTTTCAGTGATTCATCTCAAATCGGGGGATGTTTCCTTTATTTTTCCTCCGTACCTTGGGTTGGATTCTTGTCCTTGATGATCCATGAGGCTTTTATAATTGGATGAGAAGATTTGAGAGAGCAGTGAGACGAAAAGAGTTCCGATTGGACCGTCTTGGGGCTTGCGGACTATGACTATGCACCAAAACTCTTGGTGTATGTTTATGGATCTCAATCTAGTGTAGTGGGTGGCTTTCATGTCTGATTCAGACTTCATTATGAGTATGGTTGCTATATTAGTATAAATCTAAGAGTGCCTCAACGTCTTGTGGTCCTTCTTTTTTTTTCTTTTCTTTTTGCTAGAACCCAATGGAGGACAAAACGCCTTATGTATTTGGGGTATCTGTCGCCAGTAGTGCCTTCACTAGATCTGTGAAGACTTCATTGCAGCCTGTAGTAAAGAAACCTTCCTCAACTTCAAGTCCGTGATGTTCCTGACAATTCCAGAGCCACGATAACCCGGTCAGATACTACTTTCAGTGTGTACTCTTCTTCTTCTCCCTGGGTCATTGACTCTGGTGCCACCTCTCACATGACCGGTAAGTCTCATCTGTTAATTTCTTACCTTCCTATTAGCTAATCACAATTTGTCACCATTGCTGGTGGAAGCCAAATCTTGTATCAAGAACAAGTTCCATCAACCTCTCTTCCTCTATGCAGTTGTCGTCAATTCTACTTGTTCCAAGCCTTCCTCTTAATCTATTATCTGTTAGTTCACTCACGAAATCCTTGAATTGTTCAATAACCTTCTTCCCTTTGTATTCTATATTTCAGGATCTTCAGACGAAGTAGACGATTGGTGGGGGTCGTGAACGTGATGGTATTTATATCCTGAATGATGCACCTAAGTTGGCGTCCAGTGCCTTGTCCTTAGGAAAAGAGTTAGTGTTTAAATGGCATTGCCACCTAGTGCACCCATCCTTACCTCATTCAAAACTCTTATTTCCTTCAATTTCTACATCTACTCCCTTGCGTTGCGAAATTTGCGAACTCTCCAAACATCATCGAACTATATTTCCTTCTAATTTATCTGAGAGGAAACCCAAACTTTTTAAGTTAGTCCACTCCAATGTTTGGGGCCCTGCTCCGGTTATCTCTCTTTTTAGATACAAATACTTTGTTATTTTCATTGATGATTGTATTCAGATGATGTGAGTTTCCTTCTAAAATCTAAGCATGAGGTGTTTGATATGTTTAAGGTATTTTATAATGAAGTTGTTACCCAATTTCAGTATATGTCGCATGCCTTTCTAACCTTTTTTACATAACCATGGTATTTTATCCAATACCTTATGTCCTCGAACACCTTAACAAAACGGCATTGCTGAGCGAAAGAACTATCATCTTCTTAATGTCACCCGCATTCCCTTGGTATGAATCTTTCAAAACGTTATTGGGATGATGCCTTGCTTACTACTGTATTTTTTTGTTGATCGTGTTCCATCACAGATGCTATTATATAAGTCGTCATTTAAAATTTTGCATCCTCATGATAAACCATGTCCTTTATCCCCTAAGATTTTTGGATGTATATGTTTTCTTCAAATTCTTGATGGCGACAATGATAAGTTGAGTCCACGGGCTATAAAGTGTGACTTTTTATGGTACTCTCGATCTAAAAAATGGTATAAATGTAGTGACCCTCTAACCTGTAAGAGACATGTATAAGACGATGTAACATTCTTCAAAGATGTTCCATATTTTTCTGATAAAGGGAAATCTCTACATCACCCTCTTACTGGTTGAGGGGAGCAATCTAGCTCCATAACTCTCCCTATCCCTTTTCTTGATGACGCACCTACTCCGTCTATCTCAAAGCTTATCATCATGTATCATCGACAAATTAAATCCTCTATTGATCGGCCACCCATCATCTCATTCGCTTCGCCCGGTGGTTCAGGTATAAGCTCTCCATTTCCTGACGACCTTCCTATTGCCTTGTGCAAGGCTTCCTCGTCATGTGCAAAGCATCACATTAGCAATTTTGTTTCTTATTAGTCTTTCACCTTCCTTCCAGTCTTATGCAATTTCCATATCCACCTCTATTATCCCACGAAATGTGAAGGAAGCAATGGGCAACCCTGACTAGACTAAGGCCATGATGGAAGAAATGCAAGCTCTTAAACAAAATGATACATGGGAGCTAGTTTCCTTGCCTAAGGGTAAGCAGACAGTTGGGTGTCGGTGGGTTTATACTATTAAGTACCTTCCAGACGGATTGATTGACCGGTATAAAGCTCGATTAGTTGCCAAAGGCTATACTCAAATTTATGGTGTGGACTACTTTGAGACCTTTTCTCTTGTGGCCAAGCTTAATTCAGTTCGTATGATCATCTCGGTAACGGCAAATCTATCTTAGCCATTATTCTAGCTAGATGTGAAGAACGCATTTCTTCATAGTAACCTTGCTAAGGAAGTGTACATGGATCAACCACTAGGATTCTCCCTAACTAGCGGCTCATATCGGGTTTGTCGTCTCAAGAAAGCTATCTGTGGTCTTAAACAATCTACTCGAACATGGTTTGACAACTATTGTCCTTCGGCTTTATTTGCAACCATTCAGATCACTCTCTCTTCATTTGTCGCCGTACTGCGGGGATTATGGTTTTACTGGTTTATGTAGATGATATCGTCTTAGCCGGTGATGATGCCGAGGGCATTACTACTCTCAAAACCTTTCTTCAAACGCGATTTTCTATTAAAGATTTGGGTACACTTCGCTACTTTCTTGGTTTTGAAGTGGCTAGATCCAAGTCTGGAATTGTTCTATCGTATCGGAAATATGCCCTTGATCTCTTGTCTGAGACTGTCATGCTTGGGTGTCAACCTACTGCCTCTCATATGGATGTTGCTCAGAAACTTAGTCTTGATGATGGCAAACTCTTATCTAATCCCGGCATATATCCTCGCTTAGTTGGATGACTCATTTATTTGACTATTACACGGTCGGACCTTTCATTTGTGATAGGCGTCATCAATCAATTTATGCACACACCTTGATGCAGGACATGAAAATTAAATATGATATGCGAGATTTCAGGCTTAAGATCACGTTAGTTCAAAAACAATTACACAAATTCCGTATCCCACATGAAAGTCCAAACATTCAATTAAGGGGAATCTATGCGGGTCCAGGCCTACACATGATAGGGCTGGATCAATAAAAATTATGAACCAAACGATACTTAAAGATAAGAAATAATCATCCACACATGCATAGTAATCAGTCCCTAATCCAAGGGATTCACCAATTTCAAATCAAGGAACCCTAGGGTAAGAAAAGGGGCATAAAATTGGAGATTTGAGTAATTTAGGGTTAGGTTTAGGGATTTTGGGTGAAAGCGAAGTGAAAGAGAGGAGAGAGATGAACCAGAGAAGTACCGCACGCGTGGACAACAACAATGGCCCAGACGCACAAGCATGTGATCTTGGCCGCACGTGTGTGGGGCCCACTATTCAGAAAAAGGCCACCTTGGCCCTGGTCGGCCAGGGATGGACTCCAAAATCCCAAATCTCAGCTCAATCCGATGTACGGTTTGTGCGTGGTGCTCCGCCGAAGTTTCAGCCCTCCCGTAGGGCCAGATTCTAAAATTCTGCTGTGAGGAAGAGAATTGCTGCAATAGATGATTGATTCGAAGTGTAGATGATAGGGGTGAGATGAGAAGAAGGGATGGTAGAAGATGGGTAGTAGAGATGGCGATGGATGGGGGCGAATCGAGATAGATGTGGCTTCGCACCACGGTATTTAACCCTTCGATGAAGGGAGAGATTCGTACCCAATTAGGCTTCACAACTCAGAGACTAGGAAAACACAGAATTTTTATTAATCTTTAATGAATTCTTTAAAAAAAAAAGCTACAAGGGGTGCCTATTTATAAGAAAACCCTATACCCCAAAACTCGCGCCATGTGCGCAACCTATTACTTGGCGATGAAGTAAACCAAAATAAAAACTAATCAAAGAAATCTAAAGCGTCCATGATGTTCTAAATAACATTAATAAGCAAAATCTAAAATATAAAATCAATCTGACTAGTGGGCCATGATCATGAGATCCCATGATAGGCTTTTCTTGACTAACGGACCCACTCTTTTAAATCAAAACTTCGTCTTCTAGGTAGGATGCCTTCTCTGGACGTCATCATCGATCCAGATCGACGGTAGGGCCCTCCTACTGGCGTACGTGCGTAGGGGGGGCGGCGTGAGTGCGCATGTGCGCTTGATGTCCCCATCACACCTCGTACAAGCCATCTTTCTGCTATATATCAAATCCTCCATTATTTTAATTTTGCCCCTAGTTGAGGCTTACGATTCCAGCGATGTGGTCACCTTCATCTCTCTAGTTACTCCGATGCTGACTATGCCGGTACTTTTCATGATCATCGATCTACATCTGGTTATTGCACATTTGTGGATGGTAATTTGGTCACTTCGAAGAGTAAAAAAGCAATCCATGGTTGCTCGATCCACTATCAAGGCTGAATATAGAGCAATGGTCCATTTGATGTGTGAACTTATGTGGCTTCGCACCTTATTACAAGAGCTTGGTTACCCTCCTTCTAGTCCAATTCCTTTGTACTATGACAACAAAGTTTCCATTCATATTGCCACCAATCCCATGTTTCATGAGCACACCAAACATATTGAGATTGATTGTCACTTCATTCGTGAAAAGGTGGCCACTAAAGAAATTGCAGCTCCATTCATTCGTTTCAGGAAATGGCTCACAAATCTATTCACTAAATCCCTTGCGTCATCTAGTCGACAAGTTGGGCATGATTGATATCTATGCTCCAACATGAGAGGGAGTGTGCATGTGTGTGTGTGTCTTTATTTGTTTGTCTGTGTATATGGTTTTGTATGCTCTGCTGGAGCACCATATGTACGTATTTATATATAATATGAGGGTTGTGCTGTTAGTGAGATAACACACAACCATAAGCTTTCTTCTCTCACGTTCTTCTTCCTACTTCTTTTTTGTTTCTTCGTTTCTCCTCCCATTCTCTCCCTGAATCCATCCAAACCAACTCCATCCACAAAGGGGTCCATCACATCAACGGTCAAGAAGGAACCACGGGCCTCATTAATATGGAATCTATGCAGTATGGGGTTCCCTACTCATAATTCATAAAAAAGAACTAGACCCATCTTTTGTGCGTGTGCCTGTTCATGTAAGCATTTCTCAGATTTCCATATAGGCTCTTTTCAGCATTCTCAATCACAAGCTAATTGAAAAGAAAAAGGGGGGGTTGATTGAGATTAGAGAAGGAAGTTAAAAAGTATTGACGGAAACACACCAACCTTCCCATACTGTAGTTTTACGTAAGGATCGTTCTTCCCAGATCTATCTTTCGCCAGTAAATCCCTTCCTTCCAGTACAGTTATCTTGAGTTTCCGGCCTGTTCTTGACTGAAAGCTTGGTGAACCATATACAGATTGTTGAGGGCTAAGATGCGCAGAGTTGTTAAAGCTATTTGATCCATCAGAAAATTGCCATTCTCTCAACACAAGTCTGACAGTTAACTGTAAAATCAACAAACACAAATAAAGTTAGACCGAAGAAGCTTATCAGGCAGGCCAAATATCAGGCCGATTCACTCATCAGGTGGACCAAAAATCAGGCTAGCTCCTCATCAGGTGGCCCAGCGTATGAAACAAATGTATGGCTAAGAAAACCAAGTTTATATGGCCATCTGTTTGTTCCATAAATTGGCCACCTTGATGGGAGTGGCCCGAATCATTGGTCAAGGCAGAAGCACGGTGTGACCCACCTGATGGACGTTTAGTTCTCACTTTTATGAGGATATGTGGAAATGCAATGAGCTAAGATCTTTTAATTAAACTATGCAACAAAAATATTCTCTAGGCAACTAATTCAAAGATCGCACCTCTCCTGAATTAATTCCCTCAAATGGAAGAACCAGTTCGACTTCCTTCCCACAATGCTCGACTTGTTTGGCCAATGCACTAGACCCAGGTCCAATTGCCCAGAATATTGTAGAATCGTCTGCTACGTATGTCATCTGTTTCAAGAGATGGAAACTTTCAAATTTGTAATATGTCCAGATGAGACATGGTAAGAACAGTGCATCTTCTTGAGGAATTTTGGGTTCAGAACCTCAACAAATGTACAGTTTCTGATCGCGAAATTGTGCACACGTTGGGCCTAGTATTAGCAATCCAGACAATTGATTCAATGGACCAATCATGGACTGGCCTGTTTGATGTTCAATGTGGACCATTCCTGTATTTATTTATTTTTTTCTAAACCATCTATAGGTGGACTTCTGATCCAAGGATTAAGATCTTCCAATCTAGGAGACTCCTTGTATCCTCCATCCATGGTGGGGAACATCAGATCAATGATTTGGATCACCATAAGTATAGTATAGACAAAACACGTACAAATCCTGTCCATCAGTGAACTGTACATTTTCCTTGCAAATCATAGCAGCATAAAAATAAATAAAACACTAATACTACCTTTACTTCGCAGCTGGTTAGGAGATCGTACTTCACATTGCTCGCGGCCCACTCATAAAGATAGAACTTGAGAGTTCCCATATTTTCATGCAAAACCATATTAAATGTAGCATCCCATCTGGGGCTCGAACCCTGACGCACATCCGTTCTCCTTGTCAGTTCTCCAAGTTCTACTTCAACTAATGTTTGCAAAACTCTACCGCCAGAACTTCCTTCTGGGCTGCTTCCTGTAGAATTCTGTCTTCTTTCCGAACTGCTCCCTTTGGAATTCCTAACCACTTTACTCGCTGAAACAACTGTGACGGATAGTACACCTCCAACAGCTTTTTTCCTTAGATCGACTGGTGGCAATGGATAACATCTGCGGCGGGGCTCAACCATTGTCTTAACTAAGGTATCGGTGAAAAGCTTGTCCTGTGTGAAAGAAGAAAAAGAACCATTCTCTATTAAGAATTAAAGCATGCATAAAAATACCTATAGAGTATTTTCATTCTTCCACTTAAATTTATGAGAATATAAAGAATGTGATTCGAACTCCATACGTTAGAAGCCATTTTGACGACGACGACAACAACAACAACAACAACAACAACAACAAAAAAAATGCGCTACTACACCGAGAGCACGATTCCGGATCTTACTCACACGCTAGCATGTCAAGGCCCAAAAATAGGTCAATCCAGTGATCAGGTTCGCTGTAAGTATATGATGAAATGGGCAACTAAAGAGAATGGACTGATTGTTCATGTGTTCCACTGTGCATGTGAGGCTCACCTGACCCATGAACCAGCCTGATTTTCAGGCCATCGAATGTACACAACTACATGGTGGGACCCACCTTATGAACGGCCTGGATCTCACACACACAAGGAGATCAAGAGTAGCCATAACAGGAACCTTTGACTAATTGTAAGTGCCTAATTAGAGGAGAAACGCACCAGCCAAGATGAAACACCAGGCAATTCTGTTGCAGGAAGCGTTTGGCTCCCACCACTTCCAAAGACCACACCTATTCTAACTTCGGGAGTTGATACAAATGAATATAGAATCGCTTGTCCATCAATAATCGGCATGAAAAGAAGCTGTGTGATGTAAATCAGAGAGGAAAACAAATATTAGGAAGGTATCATGTAATATCATCACAACAACACGCTGTTCATAAGAAACATGCATGTATTATAATCATCACAATCCCAAACTGCAGGACCCCATGACATACTGATATCGTTGTGTTATTCGCATGATCAATAAGGAAAAATCAGAAATAAGATTCAAGGGTAAAAGGAGAAATAAAAACTTGCTAATCATATTTACCTTTGGAGAAGGAATCCACTAGGAAGAAGCAGACAATGGCCTCAAACCCTAGAGGAAGTATGTTCTCCAATCTACCACCCCAACTGCCACAGAGATCCCTTGGGGAGAGAGAGAGAGAGAGAGAGAGAGAGAGAGAGAGAGAGATCCCTTGGAAAGGATGATGGTCTCCTCTTTTCTCTCCACAAACCCTAGATTTTTAGGTTCAAGAGAGTCCCCGGTAGGCTGGGAGTGGGATCACGTTGGGCCAATTTATGTAGTTCCTTTTGAGTTAAAACCCAAGAGCCGTTACTCCAGTGCAAGAATGCCATCAATATTCTAGTAATAAGCAAGAACCTTCATGCATATGGAACTCTCCTAATGCATCCCACGATGTTTCCATCCATCCACATCACCATCTAGTGGGCCCAGGCCTCGGGACCCTTGGTGGATCTTGAAGATATCTACCATTGGATAAGCAATAGGCCACTTCCCAAACTAAGAACCATTTATAAAGAAAACAAACAACATTTTTTCCCTTTAAAAATACCGTCGTTAAAGCATCTTTTGACACCAAAGATGGCATACCAATATGACTCATTGAGTGGATTGTAAACGATGATCCTTCTTAGTGATCAAACTTAAAATAGAGACTATCATGTGGATTCCTTTCGGGCTATCTTGGGCATACACTTTCATTTTTGGAAGACCAAGTACATGTAGGCACTGTCATTTATTGAAACTCACTTTATATGCCTCAAAGCCTCACTAAGAGATCTCAAGTCTCTGTGACAAATCCCTAGGTCAATGGAGAAACACAGTGCAGTGAAAGTGCATGCTTCTCATTGAGACCAAAGAGCATTCCTTCATACTGATGTGAGACCCTACTCAATGAACCAACATCTAGCCAACAACATGTATGCAGTCATCCAAATGCAATGACAATCTTACAAATGTGCTCACCAAGAAAATCATCAGTTACAAACCCTTTTCTGATGATTGGGAATTGCTAAGCCAAATCCCTCCATGTCATTGGCTGAACCAATGTACTAGGGATTGCTCCAATATCATCAGTGGACTCCTTTTAATTGAATAAACCGTGCAATTAAGCAAGACCCATAGATGCATAAATAACTGGAATAAGAACAATTATGACACAATAAACTAGTAACCATTGCAGTGTGAACATGCTAAGAGCAAAGTCTGATTGACCTTCAAGAGCACAAAAGCTAACATATATCATAAAAATGAAAATGCAGACACACACACACGTGTATGTGTGTGTCATAATATATATATATATATATATATATATATATATATATATATATATATATATATATATATATATATATATATATATATATATCATCAGCTTCATTCTCTGCTCCTTTTCTAGAGTGGTGTGGTCCAGGATCCTTGGATCTTCAAAGATGTGTTGGGTTATGCCTGGTTCAATACAGAGCTTATTCCGGTTATGGCATTATGGAGGTGGGGGTTCTCTTGGAATCTCTAGATGGAGATTGGCACTGCTGGCCATCCTTTGGGCTATTTGGTTCAAAAGAAATAACCACTGTTTCTGTAATCAGAGTAGCTCTGCAGTGGGGATTTGTAAACGGTGTTCTTGTATATTCGGGAGTGGGCCCCTTGTTTCTGCTTTTGGGGGTTTGGTTTGTTAGGGTTGAATATTTTCATTTTTTCTTTGTTGCATTGTTTTTGTTTATTTTGCTTTGTTTGTTTTTGTGTCGTTGTTTCTATTTTTTGGCCTTTGGCCCTAATAAAGAGCATCATCTTTCATTAAAAAAGAAAATAAAATCATCAGCATCATCATCATTATAGTCTCTTCCCAGCTATCAATCAATCCTCCAAACTCCCACCTTGGTAAGAGAACAAGCCTTCATATCTCTTCTCACCACCCCAATCCAAGTACATTTAGATCTTCCCTCTCATTCCAAATACTCCATCTTGGTTCACAGGCATATCTTTACATGTTTATACAGTGCAACAAAGTCTTAACTGTATGAATATTTTACAGATAATAGTCCCATTCATGTGAGTCACTATGAAAGAATCCCAACTGAAAGTATGACATGCCCAACATTGCTGCGATTAGTTTCAAGACTCCAATGTGGACAATGGAGGGGTGGGGTGTTAGACCATAATCATATGAAAAATGTAGTCTATTGAACACAGCCGTATGCGCCAACCTGATGCATGTCGGGGACATAGTAACCATGCATGTGGTGAGGCACAATATGTAGATGTCCTGGCCCAAAAGGCAGGCTGGTGCTTTATCACGCAGACTGCACACATACGGAATACTAGACAGTCCAAAAAATATTGCCAACAGTCTACATCCAGTGTATATGTGCCCAGCTGATGACTTGACTAGCTTGACTTATTTGCCATGTCTCTACATGGTGGTACCTACCTGAGGCATGGTTCATTTATCCTGCTGACTGCTTATAGACATGGCATTGTCGACAGCAGCATGTAGGCTTAGAAAACCTCAGATTGCGCGGGGGAGGGGGGGTGGGGGGCGGGGGGAGGGGGTTAACTAGAGGTTTATATAAGTGGAAAGTAAAACTTCACATACATCTCCCTTGATGTGGATGCTGTTGATGACAATCCGGGCAGTCCCGAGTAGAGGCTTTGCCAACTTCGCATGCAGCATGATACTCATGTCGTCCGTGTCCCACTCAAATCCCATACGCAAGACTCGCTGTTAACAGAAACTGATACATGCTCGTCAAGAAATCAAGACAATGGTGACTTTAATAAAAAGTTAGTATTTATTGAAAAGAAAAGTAAACATTAGGCCAATCCAGACTAATGCTATCCTCATTGGTTTCAAAGACTCCCTGATATTTGTTTCAACCTTATTGCTTTGAGATATTGAAAATCATAATATTAATTTTCTTTGTTAATATAACACCAAAAGCCATTTTAGTTCATTTCACACCATCTTTACATATTTTACTTACTACATGCTTACAGAAATAGACAGAAGAAAAAAAAAAAATCCTCTCTCCCATGTCTCCTTTTCCAACAAAACACCCACCTCAAATTAAGCAAGCAACAAAAATAACCTCTTTAACTCCACTAATTTCCGTCACTACTTAAGCATCTGAAGGAAGAATAGGAGAAAACCATGTAATCAATTTGAAGGTGATTTCAATGGTTGATTATGGCCATATGGCAGTTTTTGACAACTACACTTTTTTAAAATGTGTCATGCACTCATGCTCGTGTTAATCATAGTTCTAGCTGACTGGACTCGAAACTCAGCCGAGTCAACTTGCATTGGGGAGATCTCAAGCTGTTTCATTAGGAAACTCAGTTTTTCAAATGACTCAACGATGACTGGGGCAGACTCGTTGAGTCAACTTGCTAACTAGGTCAACTTGACGCAACTTGCAGTGACTCAACCCAAGTCACTCGCATTGTTGAGGTGCATTTAATTATTAAAATTAAAAAGAGCAGAGGTGAGAACCAAACCTGCTACCCTTGTGTGTGGGGCAGGCTTTCTCCACCAGCAAGCTATGCAGTAGTTATTTACTTCTTTCCTATTTTTTAATATGTATACTCAATATAGATATTTTAATATTCTTTTGCTACCCCTACTATTTTAAATTTAGAGTTATTAACTAACAAGTCAATTCGGGCGTCGAGTCTTCGAGTCCACCTGACCTGAATGAACATCGAGCGAAGTTGAGTTTTCAGGTTTTTAAACTCAGTGGTTTTAATAACACTTCTTATTATCCAAAAATAATATTTTAGATAAATAAATAAATATGTGTGTGTGTGCGTGTGTGTGTGTGTGTGTGTGTGTGTGTGTTTAGCATATGATTCTAAAACATTCATCTTTTAATAATTTCCCCTTTTTTCTATATTTTTATAAGGAAAACAAGAGAGACATGCAATTATGAAGACATGGGCAATAAAAAATCCATCAACCCAATCAAATTTCCAACCTATCCATTTTTTATCTCTTTAATTAAATCAATTTCCACTATAGAAAGGAGGTTGACATAGTATGTAATTTCAGAAGCAGAAATATGTTACTGCAAAACAACATAAAACCATAAACCAGACCTGGTCACCTGAAGTCAACCAGCGGGCACCATTCATTCCCAGGCTGGGTGGGCACGAACCAAGTGAGAAATCCAGCAATTGTATTCTTTCCTGGATAAAGATAGAAATTCCATCTAAGTCAAAATGTCTTGGATTCCTACTCCAAAATGAATATTAGCTCTGAAATTTTGGAAAACAAGGAACTAAAACACTTACAATAAGCATTGGTTTCCGGTGCTTTAATCGTTTCTGCAAGAATAAAGGTTTGTTCAGTTGAAGTGATTGAAAATCACAGAGCTTTGCTAAGCGCACACACATGTGCGATAAAGCTCATGTATGTGCCACATGTGCCAGCATGGCACATACGTGTGAGATCTAATCCATCCATCAGGTTGTTCGACCTTGTACATACTCCCAAAAAATAATACCTGGTCTAGTTAGCATGTGCCCCAGTGGATCAATATCATTCTTCGGCTAGGGCATCAATTAGTGGTGCCATTCTGATGGATGGATTGGATCTTGGACCTATCGTGTCATGCTGAAACATGTGTGGCATGTACATGAGCTTTATTGCACGTGTGTGTTCTTACCATTGTGGTAGACTCACAAGAGTTTCAACAAGAGGTCATGGGTTCGAGTACCCATTGTGGTGAAATATACATACATACATATGCACTCACAAGAAATATACATACATACATACATATGTATTATTAGAGCATTATCACAGTAACACTACTTTGTTGCTGATATGGCCTGATTTCGACCAAATGATATTGTTTTTTAAAAAAAAAAAAAAAAGATGAACATGGGTTGTGTATCCAAGAGGAACATGTGCTGAGGTTCCACAGTAGGAGTAGAATTCTAGAGCAAAAGCTGGGCCTAGAATAGAGGTTTTTGCTGCTAGGCCATCAGACTCCACAACATTGCTTCTTGTGTGCATTTGTACTAAACATTCAAAACTGCACAATTTCAAGTCCTGCATTTGATTATATACCGGTTATAACATATTAATAGGGTTGTCAGTGGGTCAGGCTGGCCAGTCAGGCTTTTAGGCGATACTTGGACTGGAGTATCAGGCCTCAAGCCTGATTTTCAATTGGGCTAGGTTTGGACCGTGTCCAACAGCCTGTCAGCCCAGTCTAGTCCATTAGGGTTTGCAAAGGCAATTCTGTAATTTACAAAAATAAATAAATAAATAAAATAAAATCCCCAAGTCTCTCTCTCTCTCTCTCTCTCTCTCTCTCTCTCTCTCTCTCTCATTGATGAGGCATGAGACTCTGTACATTGGGTAGTGGGACCATGGTTTGATGATCCAGACTAGTGATCTAATGAGCCCCACCTTGGATGAGGGAAGCCCAAAAAGATTTCCTAGATTAGGAAGTTCTAATCCTTAAATATTTGGGCTACAAATACAAGATTAAAAAACCGCAAGAAATGCTCGACTTCCAATTCAAAATATGGAAAGATAGAACGACTAGGATGTTCTAGTCTATGAGATTGTTGCGGCAATCCATCCATAGTATGAGCATAACATCAACGGTGGGGATCATTGAACCATGGACCCACATATACAGAATATTTGCCTCCGTAAATAAAAGGGGGGCTCTAGAAGATGAGGAATCTTTAATAGAGTGCAAAATTAACTGTAACACTAGCATCTATTGAAAGTAAAGTACAGGAATCTCACCTCCACAATCGTCTGAAACCTTTTTGAGAGTTTGGGGTCAAGGAAATTGGGCCAAAATTCCATCAAAAGCTTGTTCAGCCACTGACAAGGCTCTAATGGCGTTATGGGCTGTTTTTGAAAAAAAAAAAAAGAAAGAAAGAAGAAAAAATAAATCACCTGCATTTTGGATTAATGGAAGGTAAAGGACAACCAAAATCATAAAATTCATTAAGAAAAAAAAAAAGGATGTACCAATGTGTTCAATATGAGTCGTGTCCATTTCTTGTTCAAGTCTTCTACAAGTTGCTGACGTTGAAACCTCCCATGCTGTAAGCAGAAGGATAAGCCTGGTCATCTTTTGGCATTTGTCTAAAATTTCTTACATCCCACTAGCCTATCCCTCGAAAGGTTCAAAAATAGAAAACTGATCAAACACTTCACCAACCCCCCACCCATGACACCCATAGCATTCAAACAGTAAGACCCACCATGATGATTACCTCCAACAAAAATCAGACCAATCAACTTAACAGGTGGGCCACACTGTTGGAATCAATGGACAAGTGATGGTCTGACTAAACATGTAGGCGCGGGCCATCTAATGAGTACAAGAATATCATTTTCGAGATGAGTGATCTTCATGCTGGGGACTACCGGCTTGCTTGTAGAGATGTTCTACACAAGTGACATTTTGACAGGAAAGAATGGCCAGCATGACAAGTTACAGTGCCATTGTGATCAGTCATTCTAATTAGCAAAAGATACCATACATAAGCCCCAAGTGCTACCTACGAAATCGGACAATCAAACTACTTTAGCACTCATGTCAATGGTGTGCAGACGGATAGTCTGAAAAGATTTGAGCAAAAAGTGAGGAGCTGTCTACACTCGGTAAGCAAAATTCACACGATTGGATGACAAGGATGGTAGATCACCATGATTTTCTGCTATGGCCCGTCCAAACGATGGACCACCAGAGCAGCAGTTTCTATCATCCTGGATGGCTACCATGTGTGGTGAAGATGCTAGAGATGTGAGCAACCATCACTGGCATTGCTTCCGATTAAGAGCTATGAGAATATAAACAACCTCCTGAATATCAACTAGAAGTGCAAATCCATAATACCCATTTCATGAATTTCAGCGCCAGAAGAGATAGTAACTGGTAAACAAATACAACCTGAAATTTGAACAACACGGTGAAATATCGTAGCACCCATTTGTGAAAAATCAGCCCAAAAATAGGAAAAGAAATCAACGTATCATTCCGTCAACTATACTCGTAAAAATTATCATTAATATAAGATAAAAGCCAAAATACCAACTTGGATCCAAACGGCAAAAATTCTAAAACTACCCATTTCATGAATTTCTGAAAACAAGAAAGAGAAGAAAAATACGGTATACATTACCAACTGAAAAGTTGAATATTCTAATGAAAATCAGTCTCAATGGCAAAATTCAGTACTAAGTTTCCAAGACTCGGTGCAAAAGAACTTGAATTGTAAGCCACACTACAGAATCCAAGTGACAGACACCATGAACTGAATAGAATACCAAATCCCAACTGAATTTCAATCCAGACAAAGCAAAATTCTCACTAACCATCAGCTAAGATCCACCCAAAATAATAACAATTCAACCCAAAAACCTCAGTACACAACATAGATTTTTTTTGGACAGCCAATTTACAAAAATCAATAAAAGAGCAAGAAAAGGCACTAAATTCACAAATAAAAAACCAATTAAAAAGATTTTAAATTTCTAAAAGAGAGAGAGAGAGAGAGAGAGAGAGAAACTGCACCTGAATCATCGCCCACAAAACAACAGCAAGCGGGACCCAGTTCGAGAACGGCACGAGCCATCGTTCAACGGCCCAAGCGCCTAAAACCAAAGGAACCAAGAAAGGCAAAAGAGGTTTATCTTCCACCACATTCTTGAAGAATTTAACAGCCTCATTAGAATACAAATCTCTCAATCTCTTTCTAGCCATTCCCGACCAATCTTATGAAATCTTTCAATCTCTCACAGAAACCGACTCCATTTCAGCTAAAAGCACTCCAAGAAGGCTGTTTTGGAGCTCAAATGCAGGAATTGAAAGAGACCCAGTTGCTGAAATGGTGAAGAAATCGAGTTTCTAATATGGGTTTTGGAGATTGAATTCAAAGAAGATGAAAAGAGAGAAGAATCCTGTTTCTGGAACGAAGAAGAATAGATTCTGTTATTGGAGACGGGCCAAAGAAGACGGCAGGTGAGAGAATTAAAAGCAGGTGAGAGAATTAAAAGAGGAGGAAAAGGGAATTATAAAAGTCAAGAGACTAAAAACAAAAGGAGAAACGCATACATGTTGGCCTTCCCCGGAAATATCCTCGATTTTTCTCTTTTCTGACAGGTGGGGCCCACAACCATTGATCAGATGTTTCCAACCGTGGATGGGCCATTTGAAAGATCCCAGAGGCCAATATTGGGAACTTTTTCCAAGTGGAACGTAGGCCCTTGTTGTATATGCCTATCCTTAATCATTTATCTGTACGCCAAAAATCTTATGTTTTAGTTATCTTTTCTCTTTTATTTTTGGGATATAATCAATATACGGTGGGCCACAACATATCAATGGTTTGGATTACGTAAATATATGGTCCACTAGTCAAAACTAAAAGCCCGCGTATAAACCCGGATCGTGTAACGCACAATTCCTCAATTTTTTTTAAAGAGAAATTTACGACTGTGCACCCCACCTTTTATCCAGTGGTTTTTACGAAACAATACAGACTTAACATGCGCACTTGGACCTCTTCGTACGGACACCGAATTTGAGGACGAAAATACCCCTACCTTCCTCTGGCTGGCGTGCAGAGACGAGCGCTGACGGACGGTCCGGCGATGGGAACTCAGGTGGGGCCCACTGTGATGTTTGTGAGAAATACTCTCCGTCTAAGTTCATTCATAGGGTCACAAAGACCCGGACGAAGAGGAAAAACGAATTTCATAATGATCCAAAACTTCTGTAACCCCTAAAAGGGTTTCAATGGTAGATGTTCAATTCCCCACTGCCTTTTACAGTGTGGTCCACTTGATGGTTAGATCTATCTTATTTTTCGTCTCAAGCCTTAATATGAGCTCTCTAAATAGATGGACGGTTTAGATATAACACAGACCTCATGATGGGATGGGACCCACAAAAGTAATATAGCAAAAATAAAAAATCTATAGACTGCTGTGGCACACGCCGCGAACCGGTGGTAGCGCCGCGGCAGTCTGGCAATTTTATTTTTATTATTTATTATTTTTTTACCAAGGAAAACTTTTTTCCCCTTACATTTTTCTCTAATACATAATTATGTAAATATGTATATATAAGTATATAAAAATATTTTTCTATCTTTTAATTCATTGCTTTACCTATTTATTTAAGAAGCGTATCTCCTGAACTAAAATGATTTACTTAACGTACCACATATGATTTTAGGGTAGGAGAAGCTAATTTAGCCAACCAACCTAGTTATTTTTCAAGATTCCATCGGGTCGATGGTCGAAAATCCATTTCATTCAGTTCGTGGTCAATTTCAATCACTTCACGGTTAAACTGAAAATTCAGCGAGACAAACATGAAATTGAGCGGGAATAACTAGAAATTCAGTAGGGAAAATATGAAATTGAGCAGGGCAAACGTGAAATTAGGGCTGAAAGTCGAGCGGGTTAGTTCGGGTTGGTGCTCAACCCTATCCCAACCCAAGGTTCCTATACCTAAACCTTGACCCAACCTAACTCAATCTTTGGTTGGGAATTCTTAACCCAAGCCCAACCTAAGAGGGCTCGACGGGTTGATTGGGTTAGTCGGGTGTATACGTGCTAATATTTTCGTTATTAATTAGTTTATTATATTTCAATATAGGATTTATTTTTTGTATTTATGATTTTATTAATTATATACGTGATTATTCATCATAAAGAACTTCATTTTTTTCTTTAAAAAACTAAGCTAAAACATATGACTACTCCTTTAAAAAGTCATATAGCATGGCACGCAATCTATTTGGGACAAAGAAATTCGGCATATCTTGTTAGCTTGAGTTCTTGGAAATGACGTGGACAAATGAGACCCGACATCACTAGTGTACCTTCTAGACAAACAATCCACACTCAATTATAATTTATAAGTAACTAATATATTGATCGGGTTCGGGTTGGGTCAGGCAACCTGAGACCTTAACTCAAGCCCAACCTAAGTTTTATCGGGTTGGTGTTTCTATAGCCCAAGCTTGAGATCGAACCTAATATATCCTGCCTGAGCCCAACCCAATGTCGGGTCAGTCACGGGTCGGTCGAGTTGAACACGCCCAACTTTCAGCCGTACATGAAATTGAGCGGGGCAAACTAAAAATTCAACGGGGCAACACATGAAATTGAGCGGGGCAAACTAGGAAATCAGCGGGGGAAACATGAAAATCAGTGGGGCAAACATGAAATTGAGCGGGGGAAACTAGAAAATCAGCGGGGAAAACTAGAAAATCAGCGGGGCAAACTGTAACGACCTTGAAAATTTTGTGCTAATCTTTCCTAAGTAGTTGCTTTTGGGGTAATTAGCGCTATACTCGATTGCTTGTGAAATTCGCATCAATCACTTTAAATTGTATCTGCATGGCTCAAAACTTGTAGATTAGTTAGCGCTATGTTACTCTGAAATCTAGGATCCATCGCTAAATCCAGTTGTTCTGGAAAATTTTTAGAAGTTTTGGATCGGGCCTAGACCGCGCGTCGAAAGTCCGATAGCGATGATCTTAGGCTGTTACGGTCATTATGTTGGGCTTGACCATCACCTCGAAAATCAAGTCCATGTGATGTTCTGGGTCGATTTGATTGAGTTCGGAGTGAAGAGTGTGAGAACGGTTGGAATTTAATAAGTTTTTATGAAATCTGAGTCATATCGCTTGCGCGATGATTTTAAGCTATCTGACCGTTGGATTCTAATCCAATTTCACCCTCTGATCAGGGAAGGTGGCCCCAGCATATCCTTGTGCTTGTGGACCTGATCGAGATTCTGTGACCGTTGAATTGAGTGTGGTCCGCCACGGCTGATCTAAAGAGCCGGTCGGTACGAAAACTCAGCCTGACCTAGATCCATGGTCAGTGAGCTTAAGTCCGACCTTTCGTGGTTATAGGCCCACCAGAAGTGCTTCGTTGGATCGCGAGAGTCAGGTTTTGGTTATACCCTAAGTATACCTTGTCACTGGGATTATTTCCATCAAAATTAGGCCTATTTATAGTCCTTAAACCCCTGCTCTCTTTTCCATACGAATTTTCTCTAACCCTAGCTTGGAGAGAGAGTGGAAAAGAGAGAGAAAGTGAGAGAGAAGTTGGTGAATCATCTTGGATTCTTTCCTGTTCTTCTTCATCCTCGAACCTTCACTTTGAATCGTTATTCTGATGATTCTGAGTTCATCTTGGGGTAAGTTAACCTAACCCTAATCTGTGTTAGAGCTTAGATTAGTCTTGGTGTTGTTGTATCTCATTTCTATTCTTGCTTTAGGGTATTCTGTCGCCGTTGACGAAGACAACTCGTCTAAATTGCGGACTTTAAGTGTATAGGTTATGGTTTTCAAGGCTTTCAATGCCAGTTAATGATTTATTCTTGTTATGGATGAGATTTCACATGCCAAATATTATGTTTGCTTTGCGTTCTTGATATGCATGTGTTATATTGAGATTTATGTATTCTATGTGTATTTATAAGGTACCGTATACGTATAAAGTATGCACATGTGTTTGCCATGATTATTTGTCATGTATGTATACTAGATATATGTGCGACAACTCCTTGGTAAAAGGAATTGTCCAAATGTGTGCTTTTCAACATACGTCATGTATGTTGTATCATGTATTCTAAGTGTTTGTAGAAATGTCTGAATGATTTAAAGTGTGATATTCCAACCTAGTATGGGCGTTGAGAAGTGATTCTCAACTCTCCCACTAGTGTGTATGATTTCCTTCTTGCAAGTTACATTCCTTGTTATTTAATTTCAAGCATTACTTATGCTTACATTTATGTTAAGTTGATATTCTTTAAATGCTTAAGTACCACATGATTTGAGTTGTAGTTCCTTTACTGTTCTACATTCAATATGATTATCTGTTGTAGTGTAATGTATGTGGGACTATGCATTAGTCTAGGAAATTGGTAATCGACCTTACGATCGTGGTTGAGGTTGCTTTCGCCACGTAGGACGTATTAGACGAATCCGAGCCGTATTAGAGTTGGCGGCAGTGGTTTGGCCACGCGGAGTGTTTGCGCACTCTATGTCGTTCAACCCAACGTGCGCCCGTGCTAGTCGAGTTCGTCAAGTAACCCGATTGTCCGATGTATGTTCACCATGTATGGACACTACTGCTTGAATCTAGGGTACCGAACTTACCAGTAAAATCCTATTAACCATGGTACTTGATCCGCTAAGACTCATGAGCCGGACATGGTGGTATGGGACACCGTGGTCGAGCTGTCGGCCTACGCTGGGGTGACGAGCCTCCCCGTAGTGACCAGTGAGCAACTAAACTCGTGAGTTGATTATGGTAGTATGGGACACTATATTCGTGCTGTCGGCCCAAATTGATTGGTGACGAGCCCTTTGTAGTGACCTCGAGCATACCTGGATACCGCATTGAGGTGACGAGCCTTGGTGTAGTAACGAAGGTATGAAAGGCGTGCATTGATTGGTGACGAGCCCTTTGCTACGACCTGAAACCATATGATTGTATGAGATGTCTAGGATTGACGACCCTAGAATGGATCACTGTTTGGATGGTGATATGAGGAAGGTATCTTAGCTTCTCAATCCTGCTGTATGAAAAGGACTAATAACAACTTGGTAATCATATCCATGCACCGCATTTGCATGTGCTTTGTAGATGTGGCGCACTTTGAGATAGTGTCATGCGTAACGTAAGATGAAGACGCTGAGGGTGTACGCGTGAGGGCACGCATCATTCTGCATGCATCCTTGCATTAACAAGAGTACTTAGGACTTGTTTATTTATTCTGCTTTATCATTACTGTTTGATTGAACTGATAACATGTTAACCAGTGCCTTATTGTTCCACTGAGTTGATCACTCACTCCCACGTTTTGAGACGGTGTTAAACACCCACCAGACTCTGTCTTAGGTTCTGATATTGCAGATGTGGATGCTACTTCTGAGGCAGAGCGGGAGATGGATGATGATGAGGCTGCTTTCTCTTATATGCAGTTTTCAGACGGGTTCTAGCGGGCCTTGGTCTGATGCGCGGGATGCTGGGATTATTTTTGGGATTTAAATGATGTAACTTGATACTTGTAATTTTGATAGAAACACTTTCATACGACTTGGTTGGTATATGTATACTTCAGGAATTTACACTTGTTCACATGTATTTCTATAAGTCTTTCGCTTGCTTTCTTCACTTATCCCTGAATTATATCTGTATTTTGGCTTAATCTATTCTATGTTTTATACACTAATTCAGTCAACATACATCTATCATTAAATATGTTGCATAAGTGATGTTTTGGAACTCGGGAGCCGAGTTATGCTCGATCCCCTAATTTCAGGGCGTTACACAAACTAGAAAATCAGCGGGAAAAATTAGAAAATCAGCGGGGCAAGCATGAAATTGAGCGGGGCAAACTAGGAAATCAACGGGGCAAACTAGAAAATCAGCAGGGCAAACTAGGAAATTAGCGAGGCAAACATGAAATTCAGCGGGGCAAACATAAAAATCAGCTAATGCAACAGTTACCTAAGGATAGCCTATCATGTTTAAAAGGCTAAATAAATTACCATACATGTTAAAAAGGCTTATATGACATAGTCTCAAATGTATCCTCAGACATGTTTATAGAATGAAAGTTCCATGGAAGCTTTATTCATGTATTCTCAACCCTGCATTTGGCCCTTGAGTTAAATTTTCAGAAATTGATATTCTAATGGATTCTACAATTGGTTAAAAGAATTAGAACAATAAGATATTTGAGGTGTAAAATCAGGTAACAAAAAGCTTCTCAGTTGGGTTTCTTTCTCAAGGTCCTTCCAAACATCAGGTGAATTTGGAAAGTGACTACAATTACATATTCAACCAAATGCTAAGGTTTGCACATAACTAGCCTTTTCAAGTTAGGTTTGTGTAGTTCAAACGCTAGCTAATGACATGAACGATTTGTGGCATTCGAGCTACAACGAAGGAATCTATACCAGTTTCAAGCTCTTTAAAAAAGAGCGGGGCAAGCATGAAAAAGAGCAGGGCAAGCATGAAATTCAGCGGGGCAAGCATGAAAATGAGCGGGGCAAACATGAAATTCAGCGGGGCAAACATGAAAATGAGCAGGGTAATCATGAAAATGACCTGGCCAAGCATAAAAAAGAGCGGGGCAAGCATGAAAAAGAGCGAGGCAAGCATGAAATTCAACAAGCAAACATGAAATTCAAGATCTAAAGCAATTGTCAAGCATTGAGTTCTATGTACATTGAACTTGATCGACGAGCATAACGAGACAAACTGAAAATACAGTAGGACAAAGTATAAAGTTCATTTCATCATCCACCAAAATTATAAAATATGCTATACATCATAACTTACAATTCCGGCGTTATACAAAAAAATTCCAAAGTATGCTATTCAGTTTTCCTCTCTCCCTCTTATGCTAAGCTCGCTTTAATTTCAGTTTTCCTTGCTCTCTCTCATGTTAGGCTTGCTCAATTTTCATTTTCCCTCGCTTAATTTCAGGCTACTTAGATAATATTGATAGTATTTGATCCTCTCTAACGCAATAGATCCTGCATCATAAAAGCATGAATGCTCACTAAGGTACCTACGAAACAATTTTTATGTATTGTAAATTCTTTTCATTTGGCTTGGCGTTTCCCTTCTTTCACTTTTAATGAAATTGTTACTTTGTATACCTACAGTAGTAGATAAGTAGCTTATTTGAGATAAGTAAGCTCGGTAAGCTTGGTTTAAGATCAATTACAAGTAACTTTTTTACTTAAAGTTACATAATCACTTCAGTTACAAAAGAGCAGGGCAAACATGAAAAAAAGTGGGGCAAGCATGAAAAGAGCGGGGCAAGCATGAAAATCAGCGGGGCAAGCATGAAAATGAACGGGGCAAGCATGAAATTTAGCAGGGCAAACATGAAAATGAGCGGGGCAAGCATGAAATTCAGCGGGGCAAACATGAAAATTGGAACCCCAAAACTGAAGAGATTCTCAAAGAGCTGAATACCAATACTTCAGTATATGATTGATCCCGTAGTTACCATTTGTTAAATTCTGTGGTTCTTTCTTGCTGCTTTGTCTTATGAAGTGAGTTTGGCGAAGTGTTGCTCCTTTTGGACTCATGTACTTGAAAATAACCAGGCTGCCCTCCTAGACTGCCTCTGGCGATGAAATTTGGTTAGTAGAGAAGGATAAACTCTTTATACCAGATGACCTACAACTGAGGAAAATATTTATGAGTACATGGAAGCACACTATCAGCATCTCTGATTTAAACTCTCTGTTTTTTCATGCACAATGGCCTAATTTTTTCACCAAATGATTCTTTAAGGTGAGTCCATCCTTTAGCATGACCCTCATGTCCCAGGCAGATGATAGGTTTACAGGTTAGATGGACTGTATTGTAAGCTATCCAACAACCGGTTGTAGGAGATCATTACTCTCAAAGAAAAGATGTTCAAAGTTCCAAATTCATCAGCAAAATCAGATAGTTTGCCCCTCTCATATTTCAGTTTGCCCCGCTGTTTTCTTGTTTGCCCCGCTCATATTTCAGTTTGCCCCGTTGTTTTCTTTGTTTATCCCGCTATTTTTCTAGTTTGCCCCGCTCATATTTCAGTTTGTCCTGCTGTATTTCTAATTTGGCTCGCTCATATTTCAGTTTGTCCCGTTGTTTTTCTTGTTTGCCCTACTCATATTTCAATTTGCCCCGCTGTTTTTCTTGTTTGCCTCGCTATTTTTCTAGTTTGCCTCGCTGTTTTCCTTGTTTGCTCCGCTTATATTTCAGTTTGCCCCGCTGTTTTTCTTGTCTGCCTTGCTCATATTTTAGTTTGCTCTGTTATTTTTCTAGTTTGCCTCGCTCATATTTCAATTTGCCCCGCTCATTTTCATGTTTGCCTTGCTCGGGTGGTAGACTATTAGGAGTTTCAACACTCGGTCAAGCGTTCGAGTATCCATAGGTGGTGAAATTTCACTAGTGTGAGTGTGTGGGGGTGTGTGTGCTTGTGTAAAAAAAAAATAATCATTCTAGTTTATGAGATGTGCTTGTTAAATATATAGACAAAAAAATGAATTAAAAGATAGGAAATTATTTTTATATACTTATATATACATATTTACATAATTATGTATTAGAGAAAAATGTAAGGGAGAAAAAGTTCTCCTGTAAAAAAAAATAATAATAAAAAAATAAAAAAATAAATTGTACAGACAGCCGCGGCACTGCCGCTGAACCGGTGGTAGTGCCGCGGCAGTCCGTAAATTTTTTTTTTTTTTTTATACTATATTGCTTTTATGGGTCCCATCATGAGGTTTTTGTTATATCCAAACTGTCCATCTATTTGGTGAGCTCATATTAAGGCTTGAGACGAAAAATAAGATAGTTCTAACTATTAAGTGGATCACACTGTAAAAGGCAGTGGGGAATTGAACGTCTACCATTGAAACCCTTTTACGGGTTACAGTTTTGGATCATTATGAAATTTGTTTTTCCTCTTCATCTAGGTCTTTGTAACCCTATGAATGAACTTAGACGGGGAGGATTTCTCACAAATATCAGAGTGGGCTCTACCTGAGTTTCTAATGGTTGACGCTCATTCAACACTGTTTCATGTAATGTGGTACACTTGAGATTTGGATATACCTCATTTTTGGTCTCATACCGTAAAATGATCTGGAAAAATATATGGATGGCATGGATGAAAAGAATACATCATTGTAGGTCCCACAGACCACCGACGATACGCCATTAGCGGGTGGCAGGAGTACCCAATCCGTTTCCATGAAAAGGAGGGGTATTTTCGTCTTGGAATTCATCGTCCGGATGAGGAGGTCTAAGTGCGTATGTTAAGTTTGTATGGCTTTAAGAATATCCAATGGATAATAGGTGGGGTCCACAGTCGTAAATTTCTCTTTTTAAAAGTTAGCTGAAAGACCGAAATGGTCTTTGCCTTCCTCGTTAATGCCCGATCTTTTATTTTCTTACTCTAGAAAGGAGTTATTTGATACGCTGGTAGAGTACGAAAATCCGTATGTATGCATAGAATCCATCAGTGCATACTGTAATAAAATGGTCCAAAAGTATATTATAGACTACCATAAGATCAGGATAATCCTAAAATTATGATTTTTGACCGTTGAAAAAGTTGGATTAAGATCATCCATGGACCAGATTCGATAAACATGCGTCTGTTAAACAGAGATTATTTTCCAACAAATCTGGATTTTGAGATTATATTCCGAAACTTTCACCTATGGATCATGATTTAGATGGTTTGGATTGAAGTTCATATATTCCACATGTGGATACACTTCGCACGTGTATGGAATTTTCAGTCGGGAACGGATTGGCTACTCCCCCTGCCACCGGCCAATGGCTGATGGTTGTTGCTCTGTGGGCCCCACCATGATGTATGAGTTTCATCCATTCTGTCCATCTATTTTTATAGGTAATTTTATGATATAATACCAAAAATGAGTTATATCCCAATCTCAAGTGAACCACATTATAGGAAAAAGTGTTGAATGAGCGTTGACCATTAAAAACCTTTTGGGGGCCATAAAAGTTTTGGATCAATCTGATCTTTGTTTTTTCCCTTCATCTGGGTCTGTATGACCTAATCAACAGATTGGATGTCAAATAAACAGTACAGTGGGCCTTAGGAGGATTTTAATGGTGGATATTCAATCGCTATTGTTTTCCTGTGGTGTGGTCCACATAAGATTTATATCCCTCTTATTTTTGGGATCAAGCCCTAAAATGATCTGTAAAAATGGATGAAAGGAATAGATGAAACACATACATAATGGAGGGGCCCACGGAGCACTGACCACCAGCCACGGGGTGGTGGCAGGGGGAGTAGCCAATCCGTTTCCTTTTCAGTCTGCCGGAGTCCCAGGGATTTAAAGTCCCAATATAATTTTCATTTTGAGCGTGTCCAAGCACAAGGGGGATATCGGTTGCCCAAAGTGAAAAAAAGCCACGGAGATTATACATTGGATCAATAAGAACCGGAATATGGTATACTTATCTCTCTACAATACACGTGGCTGGTAACGTGGAAATCGAGTCCGTTCATTTGCAGGGCCCTAGAATGGATGGCTTATTTTTGAAAAATCAGAAAATGATCTGATCCATTTAATCCATTACCAGTAATATTTCGGTGGGAAACAAAACAAACGGCGGAAAATATAGAGAGATAAAGTGTTGCAAAGTAATGGATAGGATGGTCTCATAGGGTTTTATTTTTAAAACATAAGCCACCCATTAATAATACTACTGACAGTAGGCGTATAAATCGCACCGCAACCTGTCCTGTGGAGACAGGACGCGAATTGGGTCCTACCCCTCCTGTTCCGAATTGGATCGACGCCGGTTATGTATTTTAGGATGAGGATTGCCTTTACCTTCAAAAGACTTGCGCTACTGCTACGAGAAGCTACGTGGGCCCATTGTTTGTGAGAAATTTATCTTATCCGTCCATTTTTCTCAGATCATTTTTTAAGCTGATCCAAAACTCAAGTGGATTGAAAAAAGTGAAATTGAAACTCTACCTTTAAAATATTCGTAGGGCTACGAAAGTTTTGGATAAGCTAATATTTGTGTCATCATCTTCCAACTGCCACCTCATGAATGAAATGGATGACATATAAATATAAATGTGGACTATGGAGGTTTCAACAGCAAGGATTTCTGTACCCACTTTTTCTTTTCGTGGGGGCTCTTTAGTTTTGAATTTGTCTATTTTTTTAACCTTTAATATAATATTGCAATCTACATCCTACGTTTCGTCCACTTATTTTAAGGCATGAGCTAAAAAATGAGGCATGCAGAAATCATAGATAGGCCACACCATAAGAAGGAATTATTACATAATGACAACCAAAGTTAAAAACTTCTTTATTTGAACCTAATCAATGAATGGAAAACACAAACATCAACTTGATCCAAGACTTCCATGACCCTGGGGAGGTTTTTAACATAAGGCATTCAATCACGGTGTAATCTTTCTTGAGATTTGGATTAGACTCATCCTTTGGGCTCAAACCCTTAAATTAGGTGCCAAAATGGATGGTCAGTGTGGATAAAACACATACATCATGGTAGAACACTGACCAGTACCGATCTCGATAGAAGAGGGGTCACTACCGAATCTAAGTCTGCTCTACGAAATCCGGTCCTTACGGTCGTGTCATTTAGCTAACTTAGTAGTCTGATGATTGGGTGGGCTACACTACATGAAACGAATGGAGTCAAGTTCTTCTGAACTAACAATCATTTTCTAACATTGTTATCCATTTGATGAATGGACCAACATAATTTTTTGCCCATAGCAGCTATACTATTGGACCCACCTGATAGACAGATTAGATATCATGCAATCTTATGCCACCAAGGCACGTGTGGTGGCATGTAAATGGGCTGCTTATACACGTGTGATGGGATTGTCAAGCAACCAGAGGCTCTCCATGCTAGTCAATAAACAAAATTATGGAGTACTCATGCACGGCTATACCGACTCCAAAATGCGAATGCGGGCCCCAGTGATTATCACTACTGTCTAAAATCATAGCGCTACAGTTATTACTTTTGACACGTGGTTGGACACTAGGTGAAAGAGATATTATATGTTATATTCTTATATGGTAATGATGAAATGTTTTCAAATCTATCTCCGTAACTCGTATCATTTTCTAGGTATAATAGGGACCTTGATGTAAGTGGGCTACCATGATGTTTGTGGTAAATCTATTTGCTGGCACATGTTAGAACAAGAGCCCAAAACTCATGTAGGTTGTGCGATAGTAGGGATTGATCATCTACCATTGGAACATTAGAGGGTCTATAAAAATTTTGAATAGATGGCAAAATAAACATCCTACTAGACCTTATGAATGTTTCAATAGTCCATAAACTCTAAATATTTCAATGAAAAGCTTTCGACTTGTGGGCAGTAAATTTTTGTATGTATATATACCTTATTTTTTGGCTCATGTCTTAACTCTTAACCAAAGCAAAAATAACAGGAAAAAAAAAGGGACCAATTTTTCACAAACAGCATGATAAGCCTTGCTTTTTCTTTTTCTTTTTTTGACACACGCATACACGCCATGGTGGGATTTCACCACCTATGGGTACCGAATCTAAGACCTCATGTTGAAACTCCGCGGAATCTACCACTAAGGTAAGGACTCGAACCCAAGTAGGCCCCACCTAGATCCTCATCATAAACCAACTGAGATTACATCTATGGATGTAATTAGGCTTATTTAACATTTTATAGCTTCAAATGATCTTTTTTTTTTCTTCTTCTTTTTTTTTCTTTTTTTAACGCTAGTGGAATTTCACCACCTATGGGTACTCAAACCCTTGATCAGGAGTTGAAACTCCTGAGAGTCTACCACCCTAGCAAGAGTAAGGACCCAACTTCAAATGCTAAAACGATCATTGCTGCAATTGAAGGGTGATTATAGCCAATTTGATGGGACAGGCAAATGAAATGGTACTAATTGTCTTTCAATCGAAGGGTGATTATAGCTAATTGACCGCAGGGTGATGTGATATGGGACCCACATCCTCTAGTTTTGGGAAGCGGATTGGCTGTTGTAAGACACAGCAATATAGCTGGTGTGGGCACGTGTCGTGGAAAGAGGAGCACCGGGAGCTCCAAGTTGTACAAACGGTTCAAAGGAGGTCTAAGTTACGTGGCCTCAAAATGATGTATTTATATCCACGCCTACATTCCAGGACATGAGCTAAAAAATGAAACATTTTGAAATCTCAACTTGACCACAGGACAAATAGCAGCGGGATAATGATTTTCACCGTTAAAATATTCGTAGGGCCCGCCATAGCATTTATTTTCCATTTAATCTGTTCATAAGGTCATAAAGAGATCCAAAACTTCTGTGACCCAAAAGGGTTTCAATGGTATACATTCAACCCCCGCTGCCTTTTGCATTGTAGTCCATTTAATATTTAGATCTGCCTTATTTTTAGTCTCAAGCCTTGAAATGAGCTCAAAAAATGGATACACGGTTTGGATATAACACATACTCATGATGGGACCCACAGAATTTGCTGACGTCAACACACCAGCTATATCGCTGGTGTGTGGTACACCAGCCAATCCGCTTCCCTAGTGTTGAAGCGATTGGCATGATTCATGTCTCACCTGCAGCCATAACTGTGGATCCATGCACTGGTGCCAAAACACATATATCCAGGAGGAATGGTCATCATGTGTAACACAAACCGTGCATCTGGTGTAACATGTGGGGCCACATGTAACGAACGGGTTAGATGGCACTTTCACAGCTGGGTAACGGTGGGCTCCACACAGCTCCAACATATTGTAATTAGCTTCTGTGCCAACACACGTAATCATTCCCTTCCATCCAGTGAACATTGCGTGGCTCTTGTCACCGTCCGATCGAGGTCATCATCCGATATTGATTGATTCAACGGCGTTGTATTGTGTGTGGTCCACAGTCCACACCAGGTCATTTCGCATGAAGCCCCATGTACGGAATTTCTAAGTCCAACCGCGTGCGTCTCGCTTACGCTATTTTGGTATATTGCAGCGGCGAATATCCACCGCTCAACGGTATATCCAAGAAGAGTTATTTGATAAGCTGGTAGATCGTGACGCTTGATACTCAGGAACTTCGAAACGGTAAGCGTGGCAAAATCGGATTGGTTGAACATTCCTAGACCATGATTCTTTGACATGTTTTTAGAACCATTGGATATTTTCTCATTTTTAAACGTCCAATATATTTCCACCAATCAGATGGTCAGATCATCAAATTAGCGTAATTTAGTTCATCATACACCTAAGCTGGGACCCATGATTTGGATGGTTTTGTATCTCACGTGTGCAGTTTCTAAGAAATTTCTAAGTGCTGCGTATCATTCATCACACTCTGGCAGCGTATCCATGACATTTTCACATCATATTAAAGTTAGTGGTCTAGAACTCAAATCTTGATAGATTGTGGATGTGTAAGAATTTCAACCATTCATCTTTTGGCTCCTACGGTGGAAGGACCATGTGATTTGGAAGACTCGTATCCATCGACTGCTGACCACTGATGTGATTTTTTTAATTTTTTCCAACAGCCCAATTATAATCCCCATAATCCTCCAATCAGCGGCTAGAATCAAAGACCTAGTGCGCTTTTTTTCTTGCTTTCTGATTGAGGCGTGATGAACGGTCAGGCGTGATGGGGGGCACATGAACGGTCAGGATCTCATGCCGTAGTGGTAGTAGTACTCGGTCGGGCAGGCCTGTCAATTTTCATGCTTTCTGATTGAGGCGTGATGCCCACAGCCATCCCTACCCACTAGGGCCCCCACTTCTCGATGGGTACGACCGTATGATTGAAGATGCTTCTTGAGAGGTATTCAATTTTGGGTGCTCCCAAGGTGTACGCTTCCAGCCTTCTCGTTTATTATAGAATAGTTTTTGCAGGGAGATACAACCATAGGATACAGTGGGCCAGGAACTAAGCTTGAGCTGGCAGACTATCAATTAGATGGGCCTCCAAGATGGTCCATCTCTACCATAGTGTGGCCCAATATTCTACCGTTGTGAGTAGAAAAAAGTAATTTATTTGATGGTATCCAAGCAGGCTCTTAGTGTAAAAGATTCTTTGATAATCAACATCTAAAATAAAACGGCTATTGTTGGATTCAAACCTCCTGGATTTGAAATCCTTCTATTGTGTTTGGCACCCTAGATTGGGAACCAACTTTAATCTAAAAGTAGCTATGCATGGTATGTTTATGAGTGTTTGAATTTAATTACTAAGTCAACTTTAATATCTTTAATTAGAGATGCATGTAATGTTTGACACAATGGTTGTAATAAGTCTGTTGAAATATACGCTTTGGCTTGAAAATGATGAAATTCCATGTCTCGGATGGGCTACAACATAAGATCATGTCCGAGTGACTAACTAATGATTTTTAGTCGTTGATTTACATGGACAATGTTTGGACGGCGTTGATCATCATATTAAAGTAATTATAGTGATGCAATTGATAATCTAATTGTTTTTAGATATCATTACTGGGCCATGTGCCCAATAAAATAATAATTTGGTGACACACATGTTACACATACAACTATTGAAAGGATTTTAGGTGTAATCCAAGTTCTTTCAAACCTCTCTTTACGGGAATTTGAAACCCCCAATTACTTTATCCTCCCAAACAACTAGGGGATTTGAAATCCCCTCCAATCCCCCCAATCCATGATGCTAAATGATCCCTTATGTTTAAATCCAAACCATTGGGTCCGGACAAGGTAAAATAAAAGAAGGGATATAACCCTTCGGTGCGTATACATACAGGCGCACACACATGCGCCCAACGTTCAACTCCAAATTCCCATTTCCTCCTTGGAGGCCCAAGCCTCTACTCCAATCTCCACTTTTAAACAATTTGGAAATTTTAAGATTTCCAACATGGGACTAAAATGACAACAAAACAACAAGGGGACTAGATGATTTAGTAAATTTTTTAAAGGAAAATGATGATGGAAAATTTTGAATCAAACAAAATAAAAGCAAAACATTTAAAAATACAGTACATGATACTTCTAGCGCACTCCAAAAACAAAGTGGCCTGCGAGAAGTGTTGAGAGGAGAAAAGAAGTGGTGGAAAAAGTGGAGTTATTTTACACTTCCCCGAAGTATGGTGATCGATGCTCAAGCACTTTGGAATTGTACACAGAGCATATATCAACTCAAGAGATTGTTAAGTCATGGAGCCTGTTTTACATAGGTCTTCACTTACAATTTAGATTGATTTAGCTTTCCTAATATCTGGTTAGTAGACATTTGTTTGTCAAATTTAAATTGTTGGCTTAAAAAAAAAAAGAAATACTTTTTATTGTCCATTAATTGCTCACTTTTTCTTTTTTTTTTTACACATGCACATACACTCACGCTTAGTGGAATTTCACCACCTATGGGTGATCGAACCCTAGATATAATTTATGTATTAAGTTTCATTTAAATTGGAACCACAATTCAAACAGTTTATTTTGGGTTTATCTTTATCATGTGGGACCCACCGCGATAAGTTTTTTGTACACTCACATTCATCTATTTTCCTATGCCATTTTAGGACATGATCCCAAAACTTAAGCAGATCCAAATCTCAAGTGAACCATACCACTGGAAACAGTGGTAAATGGTCATTGAAAACTTTTATGGGCTACAAAAGTTTTTGATCATGTTGTTAGATGCCTTAAATCTAACAAGATTTTAGGCTGCTTGACTGGTTAAGGGCTTGGCTCGACCGGTCGAGTGGGCTACTCGACTAGTCGAGGCCTGCTCAACTCAAAGTCCAGCGACCTATGTTTTTTGGTGTCCGGACTGCTCGACCAGTCGAGGGGATGACTAGATCGGTCAAGGGGGTCCTTCGACCGGTCGAGGCCTCGGCTCGACTAATCGAGGGTTACGCAGCCGGTGTGCGGGCTGCGTAAATTTGAGGCGGTTTCCAAACTTTTTTAAAGGAGATGCGTAAGTAAAGTTCCCTAAACTATAAATAGGGGTCCCTAGGACTATTCTAAGATATTTTAAAGCTTCCTAAAGGTATTCTAAAAGGTTCTACAGTTATCAAAGGGTGTAGCAATGATAAGATTCGAAGTTGTTTGAATCGGGTAAGTCCTCTCTCTTTGTAATTTATGCTTTCATAGTGAATTTCTGTCGCTTTATGCTGTGGTTTTTTTCCACAAGGGTTTTTCACATTAAATCTTTGTGTTCTCTTGTGTGTGCTTGGTGCCATTGGATTGCTATCCTAGATCTAGATCTGTGTGATTCCGCAGCATAAGTCCCCAACAGATCAAGATGATCTTTATATGTTTCCTTCATCCGGTTAGGTTGACCTTATCAACTCATTTGATGGAAAAGAAATATTAAGGTGGGTATTATTGTGGGCCGTAGGAAGTTTATAATGGTTGGTGTTCAACCACAATTATTTTCCCATGGTGTGGTCCACTTGAGATTTGGATCTAATTAATTTTTGGGTACACATCCTAAATGAGTTGGAAAAACGAATGGATGGCATGGATATACAACATGTCATTAAGGTGGGTCCCACGGTAAGCAACGCCTAATCCCTCTCACATATGGGGCTCATAATTAGTTTATCCAAAGTCATTTGACAATAATAATAATAATAAAATATCCTAGGGCGGAAGATTCTAACCATCAAATATTGTCCATTTTTTTATACTAAAGCCCATTGATGTATATATTGATTTACCATCCTCTAACCGCTCAAGCTTTCAAAGACAATAGTTGTTTGAATTTTAATAACAACAAATATGCCTCCTTAATATATTCTCCCATGTGCAATTTATGGTGCATCGATAATGGGGTGATCTCAAATGTACAATATTATTATTTTCCCCTTAGACATCGTTTCTATATAGTTGTGTGAGCAATTTAAAAGACTGGTTGTATGCTTAAGATTGCTTGGAAATAAAGCCAGGATGGTCCATTCTTCAGGCCGCTACAATGTGGAAATCAATGGACAGCTGATGAGTGTGTGGCCCACCTGATGTGAGGGTTGTTTTAAAATTTCCTCCATCTTCATGGTATTGTCTAACAGTCCTTTCTTCTGGATGAGGAAAAGGCTAGCTTTGGAGAGCAAAAAGATACATTCCAGAAAACATGATTTCTAGGCGCTAGAAGGATAGTCAAATCATTCGGATGTTTACATTATCTTCTTAATGAATTTGGATTGAGTGGTGAAGCACACGGCACTGAGGTCGGTATCGTCTGCTATTGGAAAAGCTATGTGGACCCACATGTATTTTATTCACACAGCAGTTCATTTTTAAGGCATAATCCTAAAAAATGAGGCAGATCCAAATCTCAGGTGGACAATATCATATAAAACAGTGGTCATTAAACACTTACTATTAAAAAATTCTTATGCCCCAGTAATAATTATTTGCCATCCAACCTGTTAATTATATCACACATACCTAAATGAGGTAAAAACACATGTCAGCTTCATCCAAAACTATTATAGTAACTGATAAGTTCTCAGTGGTATGCGTTCAATGACCACTGTTTCCGATGGTGTGGTGTAGCTGAGATTTGGATCTACCTCAGCCTTGGAGGAGCTGAAAAAATAGATTGACGTGGATAAAACACATACATCATGGCGGCGCCCAAAAAGCTTTTCCTGTAGCACAGGAAAAACGGTGGTGATGCGTGTTACTACAGTACGCAATTCGAGTCTGCTCCTTGCAGACGCGGATTACCTCTGCCCCAGCCACAAGAAGTTCCTCTGGTCAGAAGCTGTGTAGGGCCCACATAAATTTCCGTGACAAATCTACACCGTCCATCAGTTTGAAAAGACCACAATAGAACAGGAGCCTAAAACTCAGGCTGATTAAAACTTACGTGGGCCATAACAGAACGCCCACCATTGAAAACTTTCTGGGGCGATGGAAGTTTTATATCAGGATGATATTTGTGCATACAGTTTATCTGATTAGTAATAACTTTGTGAACGGTTTGGATGTCACATCCACATCATGGTCAGCTCCAGGAAGGTTTCAACAGTGAATGTTTCCATTCCCACTGTTTCGTTTGGTGTGGCCCACAAGAGTTTTGTATCTACCTGATTTTTAAATTCCTGTCTATCGTGGTCTTTAAAAACTAATGGACGGAGTGGATTTTTAGAGGAAATCTCTTTGAGCCCCACACAGATTCCGACCACAGGAAGTTCCACTTTCCAGGGCCACAGCAATCCGCGTCCGCTCCTTATTAGGAAGAGAGAGAATTCGGTACTTTGACTGAGTTTGATAATCCCTACACATGCACATATTAATCTACCTCAAATTAGACCTTCCAAATCATGATCATAACCCAGTTGAGACAGAAATGAACCTAACTAGCTGATTAGTTCACATCTAATGGACCGTTAAAATGAAAATCGGTCAACTACGTCGTTATGATCAAATCAACCTGATTTTGGGGCCCACACCTCATCTAGGGATGACCCAACTTTTGAATGGTTTGGATTAGTTAGTTTTGCTCTCGTACATTGCCAGGACAGCCCCTCTTTTTAGAACGACCGCCACAAGCGACTTGTTATCATCATTACTCTTTTTTGAGAAAAGACAGGATAAACCATGGGCTTTAGTCAATGTAATTAGAGTCCAGCAATGGATAATGATGGCATATTTTGTTATTTATTATATCTTTAGGCCTCTTTTATTTAGATGCTTTTGACGGAAACGGATTGGCCACTCCCCTGTCATCAGCCAATGGGCTGATGGTCGGTGCTCTGTGGGACCCACCATGATGTATGTGTTTCATCCATGCCGTCCATCTATTTTTTCTAGATAATTTTATAGTATGAGACAAAAATGAGGTATATCCCAATCTCAAGTGGACCACATTACAAGCTGATATTTGTTTTTTTACCTTCATCTGGGTCTGTATGACCTAATCAACAGATTGGATGTCAAATAAACAGTGCAGTGGGCCTTATGAGGATTTTAATGGTGGATATCCAATCGCTATTGTTTTCCTGTGGTGTGGTCCACCTGAGATGTATATCCTTCTCGTTTTTGGGTTGAAGTTATAAAATGATCTGTAAAAGTGGATGAACGTAATGGATGATACACATACATCATGGTGGGGCCCACAGAGCACCGACAATCAGCCAACGGGCTGCTGGCAGGGGGAGTAGCCAGTCCGTTTCCGCTCTTGACCGTTTCTAATTCAAAATTTGCTTGCTTGACATTTCAAAATAGCCTACTTTCCGTTCGCTTCTGTGGTTCTTCTGACCGTCGATCACGCGTCCTGACATTTTCTTTGTTAAATGAAGGTTGGACCTTGTTTAGATGTAGACTCAAATTTAAGTTTGCATTTTGAAGCGACCGCATCTCCTGAGATCATGGCATTTTGAAGCGACCGCCATTGCTTCTCACTGGAAAATCGAATTCCCATGGCAGTGAATTGAAATTAATCCAAGAAGTCAAGGACATCTGAAGAATTAAATGAATCGATGGTCTTTTAAAAAATAAAAAAAATAAAAAAACACACAACCACACCATATGGACACTCCATCTCCTTATCTCAGGTCCCGCTCCATAGCTCAATGGTAGATAGCCTCGGTTTTAACATTGAGATCATGGGATAAAGTGCGCAGGTGGTGTTGGTGAGTGTGTGGAATGTGGTTGTGGGTTAAAACAAAAATCCTTTTTAGTGTTGAAAGAAAGTCTATCTATCACCGAGCCAAGTAGCGGGATACAAATGATACTAGTCAAAATTATATTGGTGCAAGAATATCGGCCCAAAATGAAACTGACAGACAATTTCTAAGAATGAAAAGATACAAAAGAATAACATGCACAAGTCAAAAGGCTAGGATCATTTTTGCAGTTCATTTTGGTTTATTAATTAGCTAAAATGATTTTAACCATCCATCTGCCATCCATAAGTTCTCCCATTGGACAATTAAACCATTCTCCTGTTGCGGTTTTTGGGTTGGTTCCTATCCACATCGATCCTTCTTGATCAATACTTGAGATCTGGTGTACATGGATAGCGCCCCTCACTCTACCATGAGAACAAACGAAAACCGCACCATCTCCTTGCAGCTTCGCCTGCCACCGGTCACCTTAGTTACCTCTGGGATTTCTATTATGAACATATGCCAACCGATATATTAATTGACACCCAGATCCATAGCTCAAGTAGTGGACTAAGTGAAAGATACCTCATTTCAACACTGAGGTCTTGGCATCGGTTCCCCAGAGGGGGTGGCTAGCAGTGAGGTGTGAAATGACAATGGGTATACTAAAAAAAAACCCGATATATTAATTGATATACGAGATCCAAATCTTTGCTCTGATAACTGAGTGACCTATGCTCGCGGCATGTATTAATGGGCCAGACATTGCTGGATCGAAGTCTATCAAAGTTGCGGTCTGTAAGCCAAAGAATCCAGCATATCAAGGCCCGGTTGACTCGTTGGGTCTTTAGAAGCATGAAGCCCGGCTCCTACCCAAAAAGGTCGAAACCCATGGTCCACTAAGCTACGCTGAGACTCAGCCCAAAGCTATAAGTACCGTGGCCCATCTAGCCCAGCCCAGCTCATCTGAAATATTTTGTTTTCTGTTTTTTTCTCTTGTTTTTATTTTTGCGTTTTGGATTAGAGCCAAGAACAATTACCATATACTTATTTTAGAAAAATTAAAATAAAAATTAAAAGGGCATTTTGGTCATTTCAAGTGTACCTGAAAGGACAAAAGCGGGACCAGTTCCATAAGATTAGCATCTGGTGACAACGTTGTGACCGTTTAGTCCACCAAAAAGATTGCGTGACTACGGAGTCATGTGGGGGCCTCACTATTTTATGATGTGGACAGAAAAATTCAAGTGATCCACCCCATCCATAGGCTGAGACACTCTGTGATTGGACGGTTTATAAAAAATTCAGGCTGACTAAAAGCTTTGGTGGGCCTACATCAATGGGAACAGTTGAGATAGGAAGTTGCGCCATTAAAATCGTCCATATTTGTTTTGGGGTCCACCGTAGTTTTAATATCCATCCACTGCGATAATATTACGTTTAAATCTAGGATGAATGTATTTACCCAAAATAACGATATTTAAAGACTCATATGAGCCACAACATGTAAATATATAGTTTTTAGGCATGATTTTACAATATTTTATATGTTTTGGTTTATTTAAGTCTTATATTAGAATTATTTTTAGAATATATGTTGAAAATACGATTCTTAACCTAATGAACGGTTTGGATCTGATGCAAATTTCCCCCGTACAGTGCTTGATTAGTGGTAGGCACGTCCTTCCTACGATTGCGCCTAGTCAGGCCAGTGCAGATCTCTGGCCAGTCGATGGATTCCTTTCCATGACTTCTTATTCACCCTTTGATAGATACTAGCACGTATCTGTCATCCATACACGTGTCAATCATGCCCGTCCCAAGAGCCGGATTGGTGCGGCACTGACCGTGGGGCCTACCTTGATGTGTGTATTTTGAGAGGTGACTTGGTTTTGATCCTGTAACCAAGTATACGACAGACCCTGACCGTAGTCCGTAGAGCCCAACTTGATGTACTGGTGTCCCAAAAAAATGAACAAGATATCAATTTTAGGTGAACCACATCACAGGAAACTTCTAGCATCCACGGTAATTTTTATTGACTAACCAACCTGCTGATAAAAAGCCTTTAGTGGTCAATAACCACTGATTCTTTTGGTGTGGTTCACCTGAATTTTGTATCTACTTTAATTTTGAGACCATGACCTAAAATAAGGTGGAAAGTAGATAAACAAAGTGGGACCATGGCCTCAAATAAGCTGAAAAAATAGATAAATGGGGGTAGATATGCAATACATATATTGAGGTGGACTCATAAGGTCGGTCTCACACACATCACTGGCTCCTGGTCCTAGCATATATATATATGGAAAAGGTACTATGTGCTCGACCTCACGATAAGCTCCCGTGAGGTTGAGCTGTGTGGGCCCGACCGTGATGCGTGTCGACCATCAACATCGTGCATTTGATGGGTCCCCTCTAAATTATGGGATATCTTAAAAATCAGCCGTATATAGAACTCAAGTGGGCCATACCATCTAAAATCATGTGAAAACACTGTTAAAACATATAAAAGCGCTTGGTGGGGCCCACCTGAGTTTTGAATGCTGCTGAAACTTGGTTTGAACCCTCATCCAAGTGGGACACACATAATGGATGGGCTGGATTTGCAAACCACATCTCAGTGGGCCCAAAAAATGATTATGAATGTTTTAATGGTGCATGGACCCTCCCCACTTCTGTATGTGGTGTCGCCCACACAAGTAACGGATTGACTTGATTTTTGAGACCTAGGCCCATGATGGAACGGTGCATCTGACAGATGGGGTAGATGTTCGAAACGCATCACAGTGGGGCCCACATAGCTCGACCTCATGGGACGGTCTTGTCAGCTCTCGAGTGCATAGTACCTTTTCCATATATATATATATGGAAAAGGTACTATGCGGTTCGTGCTCATGTGAACTTTCCATGAGGTCGAGTTGTGTGGGCACCATTGTGATGCTTGTTGACCATCAACACCGTGCATTTGATGGGTCCCCTTTAAATTATGGGATATCCCAAAAATCAGCCGTATAAAGAACTCAAGTGGGCTATATCATCTAAAAGCATGTGAAGACATGCCTAAAACATATAAAATCACTTGGTGGGGCCTATCTGAAATTTGGATGGGTCTGAAACTTGGTCTTAACCCTCATCCAAGTGGGACACACATAATGTATGGGCTGTATTTGCAAACTACATCTCGGTGGGCCCAAGAAATGATTATGAATTTTTAATGAAGGGTAGCCCCTCTCAACTTCTATATGTGGTGTGGCCCACACAAGTCACGGGTTGACTTGATTTTTGAAACCTAGGCCCACCATGGAATGGTGCATCTGACTGATGGGGTAGATGTTCGACAAGCATCACGGTGGGGTCCACACAGCTCGACCTCATGGGAAGTTCCCATGAGCTCGACCGCATAGTACATTTTCCCATATATATATATATATATATATATATTACACACGCACCCCACACACCCACCCACCACACGCGATGGTAGGATTTCACCACCTATGGGTCTCGAACCCAGGACCTCTTGTTGAAACTCCTCAGGTCTACCACTGAGGTAAGGAGTCGAACCCCGTACTAGCCAAGTCACACTCATGTACTCTGTAGCCATGCCATATCTATCATCCATGTAGCTGTCAACCAGGTTCGTTGTAAGATTCGGGAGTAGATTAGGTGCAACCCGGTCTTACCTAAGATGGCACGGCACTTATTGTGGGGCTCACCTTGATGTGTGTATCCTATATCCATGCTCTCCATCCATTTTTTCAAATCATTTTAGGGTATGATCCCAAAAATGAAGTAGAATCAATTCTTAGGTGGACCATACTACTGGAAAGAATGATGATTGATCATTAGTAGGCTACAAGTTGGTGTTGACTCTTGCCATGGTGCGTCCACGTACTTGCACACCAAGTACATCTTTTGCCTCGTATATTTCTGTGGTACATCACTTGCTAAAAGCATAATGGTACAAAGATGTAAACACATATACAAATAAGAAACATCAATAAAACACACGTAGCCCTAACATGAATGACACGTGTGGTGGAAGTAGCAAGCTTGATAAATTTATAAAGACCTGTTGAGATAGGAATCCTATCACAAACTGGATATGCTCCACAAGGGCGCCTCATACAATCTTACCAAAATGGAAAAACCCCCCAAACACAACTCTCACAATGATTACAGAAGTTCGAGAAGCAAATTCTTATAAAAAAGAAAGGAGATCAAAGACACCATAAGGAATCTAGATCTAACGAGATTGATCTTGAAGCCTCTACGGATCTTTGCAGTCATGTTGGAAAAGGAAATTTGAAAACAGTTTGATACCGTAACCTTTAAAGATCTCTTTAGTGAGGCTTAAAAGATCAAAAAATGATTTTGCACCGTAATCATCAAGGATCTTGGACCAACAAGAAAACCTAAGGGTTTTCCACTGCCCGAACTATACAATGAGCACGCGATGAAGAGCTTGATGCCCCCTGCCAAATACAATCATTCTACATAGCGCAACGCTGCTTATCCTTAGTTTAGATTCCTCCACTTCTGTCTAACCACGCTATAGAACGTTCAGTGTTTAGGTTAGCTTAGATCACTACTGTCCGGCACCATCGTTGCAGTATGCTTAGTAGTAGTATAAATATTCACGACCCATCGTCGTCGGATCCCTAATCAGTCCTTAGTTGGAAGATTAAACCCTGGTCATATCTTACTAACCATTTGGCTCGATTGTTTATTTAGACATACGATTGCAGGTATTGATCTTTTGTTTATTTCACTATTTTTGTTTATTTATTGATTGTACTAAGCTTTGAATACAAATCAATAAAATCGACATTGTTAGCCCTTTTAGTTTTAATATTTCCATCCATCATCGTTCTATTGAGAAATACAATGCCTGTGATCACTGTTGAAAGAAAAGTCTTGAACGTAAGTTAAAAAAAAAAAAAAAAAAATCCATTCAGAAGGACTAACCTCCATTTTTATAAATCGCTTGATTGTTGTAACTAGCAATGGCCAAGAAGGGAACTGATCCCATAGATTTGGTATTAATCGATCTGTCCCAGCTAGAGCTAGGCATTTCTAACCCGATTCAGTGGATCTAAATCGAACCAAAGGCCTAGATTGGTGCAGTTCGAGTTGGATCAGTTAGATCCGATCATTCATCGAATTGAGTTCGAATCGTGGTCAATCTGGACCAATCCGAACCGAATGGATCCGATCCGGAGTGATTCTTATGAATATTTATTACATATTGATATATTTATCTTATGAAGAGGTTGGATGACAAATAAACATCACTGTGGCTTTATAAAATTTTCAATGGTAGAAATCAATACTGCTACTTTTTCCTGTGGTGTGGTCCACTTGAGCTTTGGATATGCATCAATTTTGGGTTCAACCACTAAAATGATATGAAAAAACGAATGGACGACGTGGATGAACCACATGCATTCACGGTGGGCCCCAACAGAGTTTACTTAGTACGATAAGGGCACTTGCAATTTCATGCACAGCACGTCACAACAACTGTAGCCAGTAAGTATTTCGTGCACAACATGTCAACGGACGAGGATTTCCCGCGAAAGAGGAAGTTCTTGTGCTGGGATGCATGGTGGGGGCCACTGTGATGTTTTTAATAAATCTAACCCGTCCATCCATTTTTTGAGCTCATTTTAGTATATATGACTAAAAATGAGGAGGATAAAAGACTCAAGTGGGCCATACTAGCTGAAATAGTGGGGAAAAGAATGCCTACCATTGAAACCTTCCTAGGCTCCACCTTGATGTTTATATTCCATCCAAGCCGTTTACAAGGTCATTTTCATTGGGATGAAGTGAAAATACCAAAAATTAAACCGATACAAAACCTTTCTGGCCATGTAAATGTTTCAACGATGGTCACTATATCTCCAATGTTTCCTCTCGTGTGGCCCATTCGAGTTTTGTATACACCTTATTTTTGGTTACATGTCCTAAAATGATCTTTAAAAACGGATGGATGGTGTGGCTTTCTCACAAACATCGTAGTGGGCCCCAACTAGATTCCTTGCACAGGAACTTCCTTTCGCAGGAAATCCGTGTCCCATGTCAATAGCTGGTGTAGATACGTGTCGTGCAAAGACGAGCGAAGACGCACCTCGAGCTCCGAGTTGTACGAACGGCTCAAATGAGATCAAAATTACATGGGCCCCACAATGATGTATTTATTATATCCAAATCGTTTATCCATTTTTTGCGATTATTTTAAAGCATTTGAAAAAAAAAAGGAATCATATATAAAGCTCTAATGGACCACACTAAAAATAGCAGTGAGGATAATGATTTTCACTGTTAAAAAATAAGTAGGGCCTACCATAATGTTTATTTTCCATCGAATATGTTACTAAGGTTAAAAATACATGGATGAAGAGGAAAAACAAATTTCATATTAATTCGAAACTTCCGTGATCTCCAAAAGGGTTCCAATGGTAAACGTTCAATCCCCCACTTTTTTTTTTTGCAGTGTGGTCCAACTGATCTTTAGATCTGTCTTATTTTTTGGATTAAGCCTTAAGACGAACTTTACAAATGGATGGACGGTTTGGATATAACACATACCTCATAGTTTGACCTATAGACCTAACTCGATCTGAATCATACCCAACCCGATCTGACTCGGTTTCCTTGATCGAGTCAGACTCGGTTCGGGTCAGGCCAACCATGTATCGAATCAGTTCGAGTTAGATATCCCGAACTTGGTTTCAGATCGGATTGAGTTCGGGGAAGGTCATGTAGATTTCGAACCGAATCGAGTTGGACCCAATCTAATCCGACTCGGTCCGATGCTTGACTTTAGTCCCAGCACTGGGGTCAACATCATTCAATTGAACTTGAGTCAAGTATGACCCTAGCACGCTCATACTAATATAACTGCACATGTTTAACCAAAAATAAGCCTTCATTAACACATGGAGCCTTGTGTTTGATTGAATTGTGAGAAACAATTGAATGACAAATAAAATTATGGAAACATTACGGTGGGCGCTAGGAAGTTTTTAATGATAGGTTTCATCACCATTGTTTCTTGAAATTTGGATCTTCTTAGTTTTTGGGCTCAATCCTTAAAATAATCCCTAAAAAACGAATGGCTGGTGTGGATATATAATAAATACATCAAGGTGGGTTACATGCTAAGGGCCACACCAAATATGCTGCCATAAGATCCATGCAAATCACCACAAAAGGTCCACAACGCTTATGTGGGTCATCAATGTAAATCAAGTTGGTCCGTAAAGCATTGAAAGTGAACCCTTGATTAGAATTTTTTGGTGGGTCACTTTTTTACACGCACATGAAAATCATGTGATGAACAAACCTGATGAGGGCACATACATGGATGTGCCTAATGAATGGCTGTGATGTCACTCTACATTGCCACGTGTGGATGTGATAGGTTGTGTGAGTAGAGATGTGCAAGGTCTCTTCATCGACGACATGGCTACTTATAAAATGAAGTGTTATTGTTCTAGATGGCCCTGTACTATGACGTGGGCGTGGTAGGAGCTTGTATGGACTAAACTAAAAGTTTTATAATTTGAAACAACTTTTTTATTTTTTGGAGAACGAAAATGGCCCTTTTCCACCACTCATACGACAGACTCTCGTCTTGAAAAATGAAAGATCCTTTTAAAAAGGGACGGATGCCCCCACTAAAATTTGAATTTTGATTCACCCATTAGCCGATTTGATCCATTCATTTTAATCAGACAACCGTGAATCCATAAAAGATTTTTTTTCAGTTTTTTGTGGCTCACAACTACACCAACTTGTGCATTAATTATGACATGTTTCCTTCAGTCTGGTCCGTCTGTGATGAGTTTTGCCTTTAAACTTTTACCAATGACATAAAATTAAAATCCCTTACATGTGGACGGGTTATATTTGCTTTACGATAACCCGACGGGCCTCACATAAGATGTGGATGGGTTCAAAATGCTGGGCTCTTGCCAAGCGAGACCATTTGATTGTTTCTTTCTTCCTTCCTTGGTTTTTTCCATGGGAGGGGAGGAGGGCATGAAAGGGAGGATAGTGTTTTTGGTTCCCTTCTTTCTTCCTTATTTATTCTTCTTTCCTTGATTTCTTTTATAGTTGTTTTTTAGATTTTTTTTTATAAGGTATGAATGGTGAGAGTTTTTGAAAGGGATGAGGGTGTGGAAGAATGCTACAATGGATGAAAATTTTAAAATAGAATGATATTTTAATTGATGAATTTCGTAATGGAAGAATATTGTAATGAATGAATTTTGTAATGCAAGAATGTTGTAATGGATGAACATGATGAATGTTGGAATGGATGACTTTTGTAATGGAAGAATGTTGAGATTGAAGTATATTGTAATTGATGAATGTTGTATGGTAGATCATCGATATTTATTGTGGATCACACATATTCACTGTGGATTGTCGATATTTACACTGTTGATCGCTGAGATTAAGTGTAGATCGTTGATATTCATTGTGCATTGCTGATATTTACTGTGGATCATCGATATTTATTATGGATCGCCGATATTCTCACTATGGATCGCATATATTCTCACTGTAGATCACAAATATTCACTATGGGGCATAAATCTCACTAAAATGGGTATAGCTCCCTCATTACATTTCTGATTTAGGTGATCTTATTTTCGTTAGAAAGATAATTTGATGATCTTTCAAATGACTTTGGAATAATCTTATTTGGACACCATTTTATTATCCAAAAAGTACGCCCAAAGTTCATCATTCACTATGGGCTATTGATCTCACGAAAACATCCATAACTCCTTCGTTACATGTTCAATTTAGGTGATCTTATGTTCGTTGAAAAGATAATTTAATAAAAAAGAATTGATGAATTTTAAATTATCTTATTTAGACATGATTTAATTGCCCAAACGTGGGCTACATTGAATATCAATAATCTATGTGTAAATGATGAACTTTGAGTCCACTTTTGAGCAATCAAATGATATACAAATGATATTATTTCAAATCCATTTGAAAGTTAATCAAATTATTTTTTCAACGAGCACAATATACTCAAATCAGACATGTAACGAAAAAGTTATGGTTGTTTTCGTCGGGTTAAGACCAAAAACACCATCCTCCCTTTCATGACTTCCTCCCCTCTATGAAAAAAAAATGAATTAGGAAACAACCAAAATGGCCTCGTGCAGCAAGGCCCCACACCGTGAACCCATCCACATCTTATGTATGGTCTGTTGGGTTATCATGAAACAAATCCAACCCATCCATATGGAAGGGGTTTTAATTTTATGTCATATATCCAAGTTTGAGGGTAAAACTTATCACAAATGAACTACACCAAAGGAAACAGTTCAGAATTAATGTACGACATTAGTGTAGGTGTGGGCTATAGAAAACTTCGAGTGAAAAACTAAAAAATTCCTTTAAAAATTCACGACTGTCCAATTAAAATGAGCATATCAGATCAATAAAGAGGTGGGCTAAATTTCAAATTTTAGTGGGGCCCACATCCATTTTTAAAAAAAACATTTATGCTTCCGAGACCAACGTGCGGTGAGGGTGATGGTTGTGCAGGAGATGCATTTTTGTCCTCCAAAAAATAAAAAATAGTTTTAGGGCTACAAAATCTTAAATTTAGGCCATGTTTGTTAACGCTGAATTTTTGCACTTAACACATAATGGGGAAAATTTTCCGTGTTTAGTGGTGTTTGTTAATGCGTTGTTAACGCGGAAGAAGGAAAGCGCTAAGTGGTTTTTCACTGAATTCTTTCCGTGATAGGAGTCTGGCTTAATGGTGAACGCGGAATACGCTCCGTGATTTTTCATTAAACAAAAATTTTTTGCTTCCAAAAGTACCCCTTTTCAAGTTACTACGGAAATTTTTTCTTTTAAATTGTTTGTGCAATACAAAATCAACCTTTAACCTGTGAAACTTCTTTATGCCCCACCATAATTTATGTGTTTGATCCACACTATCCATCAACTTTTTCAGATAATTTAAGGTGTGATCCAATAAAAGAAGCAGGTCCAATGATTAATTGGACCATAAGGTGGGGATTGAATGTCCACTGTTAAAAACTTCTTAAGAGCCGAAGAAGTTTCAAATCAAGTTGATATTTGTGTTTTCTCTTCATCCACGTCTTCATGACCTAATGAATAGGTTGGATGGTAAAAAAAACATCACAGTGGCCCTTAGAAAAGTTTCAACGATGGATGTCATTATCACTGTAGCATCCTTTGGTGTGGCTCACTCAAGCTGTGGACCTGCTTCATCTTTCATATCATATATTAAAATAATATATGAAAAATAATAAACGGCTTAGATAAAACACTTACATCATGGTGGGCCCTACAGATCTTTTCTGGACTATCTGGGAGGGGGTAGGACGCGTTCTACGTTCGAAGCGTATCTGGGAGCCTGCTACGGATTGGGATTTGGGAAGCAGATTAGCTGGTGTATTGACGTCAGCAAGTTGTGGGTCCCATCATGACTTATTTGTTATATCCAAACTGTCCATCCATTTTTCGAGCTCATCATAAGGCTTGAACCGAAAAATAAGACAAATCTAAAGAAAAACTGGACCACACTGCAAAAAGCAGGGGGGGATTGAACGTCTATCATTAAAACCCTTTTGGGGTCACAGAAGTTTCAGATCAATATGAAATTTGTTTTTTCTCTTCATAAAGATATTTTTGACCTTATGAATACATTAGATGGAAAATAAACGTTACAGTGGGACCTGTGAATTTTTTAACAGTGAAAATCATTATCCTGCTGCTATTTTTGGTGTGGTCCATTTGAGCGTTGGATCTACCTCATTTTTATGTTCATTCCTGAAAATAATCTAAGAAAAGGGATTGATGGTTTGGATGTACAGATACATCACGGTGGGCCCGCCCACAGAACTGCCCGTTCGGAGCTAGGCACGAGCGGGGGTATTACGCAATCCGCGTCCTCGTACAAGACGGGAACGGATTGGCTACTCCCACTGCCACCGGCCATTGGCTGGTGGTCGGTACTCTGTGGGCCCTACCATGATGTATGTGTTTCATCCATGCCATCCATCTATTTTTTCAGATCATTTCATGGTATCGAACAAAAAATTAGGTATATCAAAATCTCAAGTGGGCCACATTACAAGAAACAGTGTTGAATGAGTGTCGACCATTAAAAACCTTTTGGGGGCCATAAAAGTTTTGGATCAAGCTGATCTTTGTTTTTTCCCTTCATCTGGGCCTGTATGACCTAATAAAAAGATTGGATGTCAAATAAACAGTACAGTGGGCCTTAGGAGGATTTTAATGATGCATATCCAATCATTATTGTTTTCCTATGGTGTGGTCCACCTGAGATTTATATCCCTCCAATTTTTGGGGTGAAGCACTAGAACGATTTGTAAAAATGGATGAACGGAATGGATGAAACACATACATCATGGAGGGACTAATGGAGCACCAACCATGGTGGCTGGGGGAGTAGCCAATCCGTTTCCGTCTTGGACGGATCTCCTGCGAAAGCCTTTCGCGGGAAGTTCCTGCGCTGGGAATGCAGGTGGGGCCACTGGGATGTTTGTGAGAAATCCTCACCGTCCATCCGTTTTGTGAGTTCATTTTAGGACATGAGGCCAAAGATGAACCGTATCCAATGCTCAGGTGGGCCGAAAACGTGATAACTAAACGTCCATAGTTGAAATATTCGTGGGGCCACTGAAGTTTTGAATCATGATAATATTTGTGTTTTCAGTTCATTCCAGTAGGAATGACGTTATGAACTGTATGGATGGCATGTAAACATCACTGTCGAATCAGGGAGGTTTTGGTGGTAGGAATTTCCCTAAATACCTTTTCCTTTAATACAGTCACTTGAGTCTTGGATCCTGCTCAATTTTGGTCTAATCTCCTAAAATTAGCTCACAGAACGGATGGACTAAGTTGATTCCTGACAAACATTAAGGTGGGTCCCACCTAAGTTCCCTGCGAAAGACTTTAGCAGGAAATCCGCATCCGCCCCTCTTCCCACGAAGTTCCTGCGTTGTTGGCTTATATGGGTCTCATCGAGCTTAAGTTGTACGAACGGTTTTAAGGAGATCAAAGTTGGCGGGAAATCATCTGGTGTAGTATCAATTCACGTTTACTTAATAGAAATTGCCACTACACTTATACATGCAGGAGATATATAGGGGCAAATGTGTCAAATTAACATATTTTAGACATTTCAGATTTTTGTTAATAAATAGATTGTTTCAAATTTAGTACTTAATTTTCAGACTTCAGTCATAGTTACCAAACAAATTTTTTGACTTCAGATTTCAGATACAGGCTCTAGATTTCAGATTGGAGCTTCATATTTCAAATTGGGGCTTTAGACTTCAGATTTAACAAAAGGCCTTAGTCTGATACGAGCTACCGTCACAGCGCAGGGTTATTTACCTGTCAGCAACCCTAGAAATATTGAAAAGTGCTGCGGTGCTGGAGCGGTTCACCACAGTGCGCCAACGTGGCAAATGCAGCTGGCCTAGCGATTCCTAAGGTCATAACATGTTAAAATGCCGTGGCCCAAAGCTCAAGCCCACTCATTGGGTGGGCCACTCATGTATGAGAAAACTAATGGTTTGGAAAGAATCAACCATGTATGGCCCACTTGATGAGCTGACGAACTAGAGTTCTGACCCAGGGCGTGCTCACGGTGGGATGCACCTGATGAGTGGTTTGGATTTAGCACGCGTGCCACATTGAAATCTGCGCTGACGATTGCCTCTTGATCCAGAATACCCATATAAATGAAGTCGGGAGAAGTGTCAAAGCCATTTACACGTGTGAGAGATCCATGACGTTCATCAGGTGGGGCCTACAATGAACATTCCCTGACTCAAAATTAGGCCGGCATTCAGCAGGTAGGAGCTACTAACCCGAATGAGAGATCCATGACGCTCATCTGGTGGGTCCAGGGCATGTACCGTGTACCGTACCTGATAGACGAACCAGATTTCTTAAATCTGTATCATCTGATGGTGAGAACCATGCGCTACGTATCAAAACCCGGTACAGCTGAGTCGACTCAACTCGGCCAACGAGCGAGTCTTGACTCAGTCTTTTTACCCCCATCGAGTTGGTCTGAGACCAGAACTTCATTTCTATGAAGGCTGACTTCATCTAAACCAATCTTGTTCCAATGGCACTGGCTGCCACTCATGTGGCTGTACGCTTGGTGAATCCAGACCATCCATCTGGTGGACCATCTCCATCTCTGTAAAATTGAAGCCAAACTTTATCACTGGGGCCATCAAATGAGTGGCATGGATGTCGTATATGTGGGCCATGTATTCCATGATGTGTGTGTTTTTAAGCTTGATATATAGCTATGTGATATTAGCTATCATTACCGAAGATTGTTGTGCCGCTGCAAGGATATACGATGGCAGCTTGATCAAAAAGGTGGACCGTCAATCAAGTGAACTGCATGGCTTTACAAACTAGGTGGGCCATGGTCAGATGATCGTTGCACATGTGGAAGACTATAAATCTAGACGTCCAAATTTCCATCTTTGGACAGAAGAGTCTTATCTTGGCCCATCACACCAGCTAAGAACATGGGCTCACGTCCGGACTGATCCATCAACGGATAGTGCAGGCCCATCTGTGTTTATTAAGGTGGCATTGGCCGGTTTGGATTGTTGGTTCCCTAGCATACAAACGTAATGGAATATAATACAATACTATTTAATTATGAGACCATCTAAAGAATCTTCATTTGTAATGACATAAAATTTCTACAATATAACAATATGTATTAATTAACGGTGGAGATCATTTGTGCATGAGATGTATACAAAAGAGATGTTTGTAATGTCAATTTGTCAATTTTGATCTCCTAGACCAATGAGTTTCTTCCTTATCTATTCCCATACCGGAGAATTGATATAATCAAACGTCTAATTCTCTAATAGGTGCTAAGGAAGACGTATACCATTCACAAAAGTGGACTCTATGAGAGGACAATCAAACAGGATGGAGTGGATCTCTACTATTTCACATACTTTCTCCTACTCATACATCCCATGGGGTATGCATGTCCAGGGCTAGTCTTCTCCTCTGGGATAGAATCATATAAATAAGGAGGAGTTAGGGTTTTAAGAGTGCACCCAATATGATACTCTGTCACCTCACGGACTTCAGTGTAACCTACCGTGAAGGAAGTTCGTCAATCCACCTAATCCATGCATATAGTCATGATTCAATCCATCCACTGTGATAACGCATCCACTAATGATAATATCCTATGTCAATCAAAAGTGAACCATCAGATCTGGCCATCAAGTTGTCATCAAGTGCATTTAAAACAATTTTAACGATTAAAACAAAACTTCAACGGTCAAAAACCTTTGAAAATTCAATTAAAACATTTGGAGTATTGGGCCCAACGGAAAAATTACTTGATGAGTCGCTAATCCATCTAGATCAAAGTCATAAATATTTTCTTAGGCAAAGTAGTAAATCTCTTGATGGCCTGTGCAAGAATCAACGACTCTTGATAGAAATACCTAGCTACGTCCACTTTATTGGCCCATACATGGACCTTGTAGGAAGATCTAAAGCTAACCGATCAAGATCATTACCATTACATGCTTCTAATGAATGGTAAGGACAAGGCGTAAAGCGATACCAATTTGGCTCTTTATGGTTGAGAGTGCCCATCCTGATCACCCAAGTTAGTATTATCACATAAAATGACTGTACATCTCATGAACTGCGGTCCACATGTATGTCCCAGGCACCTATGAAGGTAATGGTCTAACAGAGCATTGGGATCCATGTATCATGACTCTCCTATTTCAATAACCGTCATGTCCAATCTCAAGTTCTCAAGTACTAATAGGGGAATTACTCCTCAACAAACCCAATGAATAAGAGCAACATTAAATTTATCTAAAGAATATCACATGTCCAATATAAGATCTACGGTCACCTCAATCAATGACTGAGATCCCCCCATTACATTAAGGGGCGGATGATTTTCTAAGCCACTAACTGCAACATAGACCTCTAGCTAAACACGAACCTATTCATCCATTAATTTAGTGGGCCTCAAAAATCAGGACCATTCCTGGATCTTGGGTTTGTAACACATCCAACAAGCCCAAAATTGGCTGGGCCGACCTGGTGAAGCCTTGAAACCGGGGCCCAACTTGTATGAAGGGGTAAAATGAACGGCCAGATATGAAAGGGTTGTTATTCAACAGGGCCCCCTCATTTTATGGCGTGGAACACATGTAAGAGATCAGGACCATCCATCAGTTACATGCACCATGTACCAAAAAGTCAGGGTTGTACACTGCACGCTCATAAAGTGAGAGACACACATCCGTTGAATTGAGACTATTAGATTTTTTCTGACCGTCCATTTTTCTCATACAACTTTGGCTTCCAAAGATCAAGATTATTTTTACCCATGACATGTTCTCGATGCTCACCCATAATGAATGGTCACGATCTCTAACAAGTGTGCCGTCCACCTAGATCTCCCACGCTTGTCACACCTCCTTGGATGCAGGAGAAATAGTACGAATCGTGATTGGGGTGGCCCACACCGCATTGTTATGATGAAATCGATTCCGATCATCAGATACGTCACTCTATGTTAGGGGTAGGATCCAACCGTGATTGAAGTTTGCTAGAAAACACACGGTATTTGATTAAGTTGTGCTAGAATACATCCCGGCCTTTTGATCTTGGGTCATCTCTATGTGATCCACACCGTTTATATGATCTTCCTCACCTCAGATGAGGCGTCACTTAAAAATAAAAGCCATAGATTGGAATATTCCAATTCATAGATAATTTTATTCTTTTCCTTTGAAAATGGACGGTGTTCAAAACAAGCTTACTATCATCTCTTTTATATGATTTTTGAGTGATTCTTATTCTCCATCCACAATCAGTCAGTTATTTGGATGGTAGGGATTATCTTATAATCAAGCAAATCATAATCACATAATTCGGGCTGTTTCGGGCCTGGCTCACGGGCTTTATAGTCCGATCCCAATTAAAGGCCCAGTCCTGTCCAACCATCTTGAAAGTTAGGCCCAATCCCAGCCCACGGCACACACAAACAGGCCTATATTGGGTTCGAAGCCAGCTTCAAGTAGGTGGACCAAGCTCGTTCGGGGTTCTAATCAATTTAAACATCTGGGCTTGGGCCCACAATCATAGCCCATCATGGGTATCTACGGTCCTAATCGATGCGATGGAGTTACATGTTCACAATAATTCATAACCAATGGGATGTACGTCACCCGAAAATGCAATTTTCAGGACTGCTACATAGCATGCGCTGTGGGGCCGGCGGCCGGCGGGCCTGTGTTGGTTCCTGATCAGATTTTGAAGTAGTTGGGCTCGACTTTGCCTTGTCGGCCCCAGCCCATTTCCAGCCCTATACTTAGCTTGCAATTGGACTATAATACTGAGTTCACATTCAATGATCAAATGTCTATTATTTAGAATGTTAAGATCAAGGTTTAAAAACTCGGCTAACTCAAACTGACCAGAAGGCCTGTAAAGTCCAGTCGAGTCGTGTCAAATGACTCGGTTAGGCCTTTTTCTTTCAAGTATTTAAGAAAATGAGAAATGATCATAAGCAGCACTGTGTATTAACTAAATTCATCTATATAAAAAAGAAAATTTCTGCTGGCATTATCCCACCGTGCAAAAGGTGGGCCATGTCATAAAGATCACCTAGTGCAAAAACCGGGATGTATAAATATCACTATGCACCTGATGGTCTAACTCAACATATGGGTGTGGTCCACCTAATGATAGTACCAATGAGGGCAAGCTATGATGAAAAAATCATGTTGATCGGATGATCCTAACCCTTTGAATGCTGCCAATATGTTACTACCATTCATTGTTTATGAGCCATAAATCACATGGTTAGAATCATCAAACCAAAACGAAACTCTGGAATCATAAGCAATACAAAGTGGATCTATTTGGTAGATGTTTCAAGATGATGATTGGAGCTATTTTGTTTCTCCACTCAATCTTGGTTGTTCATTTTCTTTACTAATGATCTAATGCCTAGGATCATCCAATTAGCTTGATTTTCACATCATGGCTTGTTCTTAGTTGCATGAATAAATGAACAATTCAAATCGATAATAGGTCACCCCATGTACCATTTAAAAGCTTAGGGGACGTTGTCGACACCCCACTAATATAGAGTTTGGGTAAATCAAAATAAATTTCTTCCACTTTCCCTAAGTTTTCTTGGGTTATTTATTATTTTTTTTTTCAAAGTTTTAAAATTAATCTTGACTCAGTTGCGAGAGTCAACTCGACCAAAATCGAATCGAGTTTTAAATTTAATTCGGGCCTTCCATGGTGGTCCACATGATGAATTGTCTGGATCACCGAAAGTTAAGGCACTTTGGTTTGGCCTAGGGATCTACAAAAGTATCCAACTTAAAATTGAAACTATCGTAATCAAGAAAGCATGATTTTGGCCAAAACCGAATCAAGATTTTATTTTGATGTGGGCCATCCATGGTGGCCCACGCGATGAATTGTCTGCATCACCGAAAGTTGAGCACTTTGGTGTGGTCCATGGATCTACAAAAGTGTCCTACTTAAATTGAAACTATCGTAATCAAGAAAGCATGATTTTTTTAATATACTAACCCAAGATATTAAGATACCATTTTTTTCAGAAGACTTTCTCCAGAGCATTTGTAAAGTTACAGATTCTCATCATTGATTTCCCAACACATGTTAAAAACAGCACCCAAATGATATTCTTTCTTTAGGGCCCACAAAGAACATCAATATGAGATATAGACCATTCATAAGATGGATCAATCATATATGCTCGATCTTGAACAAATATATGATGCATTCTTGTCATTTTAATTTTTTTTTATGTAAATAACCCGCGGCCATTTCCTTTGCATTAAGAACTTTCTATTTGTGTGTAGCTATCGCACTCCTCTTTATATATAGCCCACACCTGCTTGTATTTTGTGTATGAGAGCTCACCATCTCTTTTTATAGCCCGTGCCATTTTTTTTTTTTTTTTGGATCTCTTGAACTACCTTCTTGTATCCCTGTCATACCTTGTGCTGTTTATACCTATCACTTTCTAAAGAGGAATTATGTAGGAGAGGCGCCTAGGGGAACAACTTGGGTTGGATTCAACCCAAACTAGCCTAAAAATCATCCAACTAGCTCCGGATTGGGTTGGGCTTAGGTAGAGGTCTTGACCAACTTTACCAACTCAAACCCAACCATATATCTAATTAATTTAAATGCAAGTTATGCTAATGTACATTATATAAACTAGACATTATAGCTTGTAAATAAAGTAGGATATAAACTTGACATAATAGCTTGTAAGGAAAATAGGTTTCATTATTGGAAACATTTAGGTTAATTTTGGATATTCCTTATTTACTTTTATGATATTAGCGAGTTATTTATTTAGTTTTAATAGTTAGAAAATGGTGATTGTAGTTATTATTTTTATAGTTTTATTTCAACTGTTATAGGTGTTACTTTAATGGTATTATTTATTAGTTAGATGTTTGTTTTATGTATTACTTTACTAAGTGCAAGTTGTAGACACCCCACCCTAAATAGGATTAAAACTACTATCGACTTCGGTATTAGTTTTTATCAAAGCATTTGCACAACTCGATGCTCATAATACGACCGTACAAGTTGGGCATGGTGCAATTTAGGGCTAATTTTGGAAATATTTAATGGGTTGAATCAACCAATCAGAGCGCCCGCAAACTTATTTCCAGTCAATATTATCAAAGCCCCCAAAATACTCAAATGTTCGATATTTGGATAAAACTAATCTCGGCCACCTTAGAAGGCCCTTAAAAACCCAAAGATAAAGCTCGGGAAGGCCATCATATAACATGGAAATAGTTAACGGGGTGGATTGACAAGACTATGGCCCTTTTGACTTGATCTTGGCTGCTCTCTTAAAGGTATAAAAAAGTTGCAAGTCAATATAAGACGCATTTTTCGAGCTCGAACAATTCCAACTCTGGAAAGCTAAACAAAAAGATCCTCGATACCTCTTGGAGATAACCACCATATTAGATCGGCTAGTATTTCGACATGCGAACATCAAGACCAAGGTGAACATTATAACTCTGGAGGACCTCAAAAGCACCTGTCGAAAAAGGTCTATCATGAAAGATACCCTTTTGAAAAAAATGACCCTTAATAGGTCATTTTTGAAGCACCTTTTGCAAAAGGCTCTGATAGGCTCATGTGTAAAGAAAAAAAAGAATAGGCCAAAAAAGGCTCGTGAAAGGCCTTTATTGGGCCTATATATTCGGCCTATTTAAAGGCCTCAACTCCAACCAATGAAAAGAGAACAGATGCTGTGGGAAGATATGGCCGTTGTTAGAGAACTCCTCCAAAGCTGGTTCTTACGCTTAGTCAAAACGTTAGAGCGCCAATGCCTCCTTGCAACTATACGTGCTTAAACCTTTCCAATCTTTTGTCATCTCAAGAAAAGACTAATTGCACTATCACTATGTCTAACAGATATACGAATCATCTAAGGTCGAAGAAGATACTGAAGTTAACGAGTATGGTTGGAATCAGAGACATTCGACCATCCTTTGTAACTATAAAAGGGTCTTTTGTCTTCCCTTTTTCTTCTCATATCTCAGATCAAACTATATTTCACTTTGCACATTTCAAAAACATCCACAACTTCCACACACGCACATCCTCATTATACTCTTCTGCCATTCTTTTTGTTTTTCTTTACTTCTCCTGCTTAGGGTTTTGGTACGTTGTACAGTATGACTTAATGCAGTAATACTTAAGTTTCTCTAAATTTTCCTAAAATCCCTTAAAGTACAGACCGTGCATTGCAAAAACGGAAAATGGTGTCTAACTCATTTCTTTTTCATAACTGAGACCCTTGCTCAGAATCTACGGTGCAAACCAACCACAAGAGTCACTCGAGTCAGTGACTCTTATGATTTCTTGACATAGAGCAATTCTACGATTTCTAATTGACTATAGATTCTGAAGTTGTATTTAGCTAGTAGTGACTCCAAGTCAAATATATCTTCACATCTGAGCTAACCCACAATCTAACCAAACCATATCAAAGAGAACGAGAGTAGAGTGGAAAGCTAGAGAAACTGAGGGTCATTTTTCAACGTTCGTCCATAAGATGGCATTCACACAAGTGTTAATCCGACCCAACTTGATTGCGTTATAATTGATTATTTAATATAAAGAAGAATGCCCTTCTTTTTCTTGCTTTTAATTAATTATATGACAATGACAAAAAAAGAAACCTCTATTAAAATTTATTTATAGAGAAGGTTTCTTGAACATTAAGCTAATTTATTCATTAATTAAACCTTAACTTAATCGTTAAGTATATCCCAATAAGCTTAAAGCTACTATATATATATACCAACTATACATATAATTTAAACTCAACCATTAGAATACCATCTTGGGACTTAACAAAACACAAATAAACCTTAGGTAACTAATAACTAAGACTTATAAGGGACCTACAAACTAGTCAATTTGCATCGTCGTTTATTCTGTTGCCTCCTTTTAAATGTCCTTCATAGATGAGGATTTTCGATTGTTTATTCATAAAGTAACCCTCGTTGTTGAAGAGAATTTGATCTCAAGTTCAAAATCATTATAGGTTTCAACCTTGTTCCATCATTATAATAACCAATGTAGCATTTTCTTTAGGCCCTCCTTTTCCATGGATTAAGTACTGGAGCGTAGTATGAATTATACCATTGGCCTTGTTTCGACTCAAAGTCGCAGCAATCTCATCCATAGTTTTCTTTGGCAAGTTTTGGACCTACATTTCCGTATCACTTTCTCTTTTGCTCGTGGCATGTGTTTTTGTAAATGAGACATCTAACCATTAAAAATTAACTCTTATTATCATATATGAAATCATTATCCATTTCATTTTCACATTTTCCCTATTTTCGACCCTCAATAGCTGGTGACTTAGGCATGTTGGAAATAAGCATTTATTTTTGTGCCACCACATTCATGAATTTTCTATGCACATATTAGGATAATCTGTCATATAGTATCCTCACTTGAATCAATTGAGGTTGTTTTGCTATATTTTGCATGTTTTGGTTTGGTGATTTTAATGATGAGAGTCCACTTAATTGACCACCATTACTCGAGTCAATGGTCACATCACCTAGTTGGGTTTTCTTCTCGAACATATTTTGAAAATTCTCTACATTGAGTTACATATTCTCAATTAATTACTCTTGAGTTTGCCTTATCAAAGTTGGATTTTCACTAACTAGTTACTCGCATTTTTATACTCAAAGGCTACTCTGTCGTGATATCGGATGTCCAACCTTCTGGAAAGATAGTTGACTTTTTGCTAAGGTAGTGAAGATCAGATTTACACTACTTAGCTACAAGCATTTTAATACTCGTAGGTTTCTTTATTGCGATCTCAATTGTCCATAAATGGCACTTAATTTGTCAAAAGATGCTAGTAGATTTCTGCTAGCGTGATTTTTTTTTTTTTTTTATTTCTCTTAATATAACTGTTCAGATGGTCTTGTATGGGCCTTGTATCACTCTATATTGGATTATGGATGGTTTAATAGATTTTGAGGTGATCGAGTGCTTAACTATGATTTTTGGGTTTTGCTGTTTTCCTAAGGGTTATAGGTTTAAGTTTTTCCATTGGTTATGCTTCAACTTCAAGTGCATGGTTTATCATGGTGGAGTGTCTACAGTATCTTTTGAATTTGATCATAATTGATTTAACATTTTGACTACCTTGAATCTCCATATAGTAAATGAATCTCTAATAATACTGCCATCCAATTAAGAAATTCCTAGATATGAACTTTCTTGTTAACTTTAATAATCCATTTGATTAAGAGTCGTCGATTAGAGCTCACCTTTGTGATCTTATCACTCCCATGCGCATGACCATGTGATCAGGGCTCAATTTCCTCCTCATTAACTCATAAAGTAAAGTCGCCTGATGCAAATGTTGATGAGATGGGACATGATTTGCAATCGGCTCACTTAGACCATGCAAACCAATCATGCCCATGTTCTTAATCAACTGTCCTCGAAGGGTTAAAGTTTGCTGCTAATCTGTAGAGCTATTGAAATTTTTTATAATTACTTGTTGCTTTGACGTTCCTGTGGCCAATGTCTTGGGTTGATTCATCATAGTAGACATCTTTCAAATTGAGTTGGTTCAAATTCGAGCATTGGATCTATATACAATTACCTTTGGATCAACTAAAGGTAATCATGGCCCTAAGGTTTCGAAAGGAACTGCTCTGCTAGCACTTAACATAAAGAAATATTGAATGAATGGTATGAAAGGAAAATATTTGAGATAGGAACCAAGAGAGAAAAACAACTTCATCTAATCTATTAAAATAAAAAAGAATGCCAATTTTCCATGAGAGAGAGAAGGAAAGCGAAAATCACTTTCCTTTTTCATTGATGTAAAGATTAAAACCTCTTTTTTTATTATTTTCAATTAATTATTCAAAATTTTAAAAAAAAATCATTGAACTTATTCACATTTAAAGTATGATTGAATTTTAAGCTAACTTAACAATTAAATGAATTCTAACTTAATCATCAAGCAAGCCCCGATATGATAAACTAACCGAAAGTGATTTTCGAATAGGACATCGATGCCTTCTCCTATCCCCTTTTAATTCTTTCCATCTTCTCTCTCTTTTTGTTTTCATTTTGAGCAAGTGAGGGGAGGTTTGATAGAGTATACATCCCAAAGTATTATTATACTATATATTGGAATTTAGCCATAGGATCTAGGTCATCTTTCAATGATCAAAATAATTTATTATTGACCTCACTTTAGAGGGGGGATAGCTAAGAAATAGAAACTCTTATGCTAGAATTGTTTATCTTTTCCTTTAAACATGGATGGTTTCTATAACCTAGGTAATTTTTTTGGACACCCCTATCTCTTATAAAGTTAGTAATTTATACAATTAGATAATTGAAAAAGACCCAAATCCAATGACAAAGGTTTGGCATATAATATAATAACACATCAATATGTATTCTGATAAACCTGTAGAGGAGGAACGCCTTTAAAATTCCCAAGTTATTACCATTAAAAAACCATGTAGAGAGGTATTGGTTGAGCCAAATGAATTGAAATATCCTTAGGTGATGAATTTGCCATGTTTTTTTTTTTTATTTTTTTTGTTTTTTTTAACACACGCACACACACCACCACACATTCACGTCATAGTGGGATTTCACCACCTATGGATACTCGAACCCATGACCGGGTGTTGAAACTCCTGAGAGTCTACACCCGAGCAAGAGTTAGGGTCCATGTTTATATACCAAACTGGATTAGCCATGTTTATATACCAAACTGGTCCATATATCGGGGCCTAGGATGACATTTTTGTCAAAAACCCATTAAATATTTTTATCCATTGGTTAGTGGCTGGTAAAAAGAAAGTATTAATGGACATAAGAAAACTGATAGATGGAATAATTTGATAGGTTTGATTTTTTAAAACATAAGCAATCCTTATTATAGCCCAGTAGAATTATGTACATGATAGGCATTTTGTTTGGATGGTAGAAAAAGAAAATGAAATGGTTAACTTTTTCCATGATGGTATGTTTTATAATATTTGCATGGGAAGACAATATGGGATTTGAAAAGGTGATCATTATCCAAACACTATGGTTAAATTCTTGCAACAAGACGCGAGGTGACCATTGTGAGAGCTCTAACAATACTAAGGTGTGATTGGCTATAGGCATGGAGACTTAGCATACCTGGTTGCATTTAGCATTTCATTACATCGCATCATGTTTATCTGGCATTACATGGCATTGCATCCCATTATATCACATATATGATATTGCTCACTTTAGTACTGGTAAGATTCATGGTATGGCATAGAAACACGGTACACATCACTATGCTTTTTAGCTCATGCCTTTCTTATTGTATTTTTTAGACCATAATAGAAGACAGGAGTAGCATGGATGGATTACCTTGTTATATTTTGCTTCTTCAGTATCGTATAATATTTTGTATTATTGGAAATCATTATACTTGTCAATGATATATAGTAAAAAGAAGATTATTTTACCTGATATGGTTCGCTTATGCTCAATATTTGGACATTTTAAAAAAGTATCTAAAATTGTCCATCAAGCCTTGTATTCAAGACATGACAAACCTTACTTGCTTATATAAATAAGACCTCAAAAATGAAATCCATGTTTCACTATTATTCATGAAACTTTTGAAAAATCATTATAGGACAACTATTATAATCTTCTTTTCTTTTCCTTGAATTTGAGTGCATTTAGTACTGCACTAATCGCACTCCATCCAACACCAATGAAAAGTGCTATTCGCATATGTATGGATCTGAGATCGACATAAAAAAGGAAAAATTGTCATTTCATATAGCAAATCCTTACCTTTTCACTATGGGTTCGACTAATTATGCGCTGTATGGCACTTTTTCATTGGCTTGGGATGGAATATATCTAGTCCCTGTTGGATGCAATCCTCGTTCTGATTTCCCACCATCTAAATAAACCCTAAAACTACATAAAATATCAACCTCATAATATAAACTCAGTCATTAATATAATATTAGCTCAGGACCGTTAACAAAATAAACCTTACGCAGACTAATAACGAAGACTTATATGGTACCCACAAATTACCAAATGAACATCAATGAATATCAATGTCTGTTAAGTCGCCTTCTTCTAGGTGTCTTGATCATGGTTCATTAGGATTCTTGATCATCAGGTACTGCATCACTTTCCCACATTGATGTGCTTAATAATCTATCCATTCAAAAGGTGGGCCACACCATGATGATAATCTGGCATGAGAATCAAGGCAATCAACGGACATAATGTTGAATCATTGCCAGCCGTTGGTATGAATCTGGTTACCGGTATGGCCCTGGCCTAATGAGTGCAACGAGAGGATTTAACACCAGTGATCAACATGTTGTGGTCATCCTTTTGCACGGATCAGATGTTCTATTTATTTGACATGTTGGTGGGAAAGAAGTGGACGTATGTGAAAGTTCATATAAAACCGTTTGTATGAGATTATTTTCATGCAAAGTAAGGTATCTATGCTTGTCATTCAGTGCTGGCCATTGATTTAAACAATCATAGCCATAAAAGCTGGCCTTTGAACTGTTCTTGATATAACAGTCCACTACTCCATATTCCTACGATCTCCAACAGGAAGTTAAAGACCTTTCAAGAGTATTCCATTGGAAAAATGACTCGCTCTTAATATATGGAATAGAGAAAAGATACTCATAAAAAGTGAGAGGAACCATACACATGGATGCAGACATTTTAATCTTGCAGTACATGTTCCCTTCAACCTGAACCGCCCATCTTGGGTAGATGACTTTTGGGTGGGCTGTGACCACAAAAAAAAAAAAAAAAAAGTAAAAAAAAGAAAAAGAAAAAGAAAAATCATATTGAAAATAAGATCATATCATTTGATTGTTGCTCATCAAATGGATGGTTAAGATGTCTTCGGTTCCAATTATAACAAGCATCTATGACAAAGATGCTAGGATTATCCAACAATTTGATTTTGGGTTATGCCATGTATATGATGGGGCCTGCTGTTTGGACGGAAACGGATTGGCTACTTCCCCTGCCACCAGCCCGGTGGCTGATGGTCGGTGCTCTGTGGGCCCCACCATGATGTATGTGTTTCATCCATTTCGTTCATCCATTTTTACAGATCATTTTAGGGCTTGATCCAAAAAATTAGAGGGATATAAACCTCAGGTGGGCCACACCACAGGAAAACAATAGCGATTAGATATCCACCATTAAAATCCTCCTAAGGGTCACTGTACTGTTTATTTGACATCCAATATGTTGATTAGGTCATACAGGCCCAGATGAAGGGAAAAAACAAAGATGAGCTTGATCCAAAACTTTTATGGCCCCCAGAAGGTTTTTAATGGTCCACGCTCATTCAACACTGTTTCCTGTAATGTGGTCCACTTGAGATTGGTATATATTTCATTTTTGGTCTCATACCATAAAATGATCCGGAAAAATAGATGGACTGCATGGATGAAACACATACATCATGATGGGCCCCACAGAGCACCGACCACCAGCCATTGGCTGGTGGTAGGGGGAGTAGCCAATCCGTTTCCTGTTTGGACGGTTTAGATTGAGGTACTTGTATTGTGTATGCATGCCACGTGGTGCAGTGTCATGTGCATGCGTACAGATCATCATGCTCCCCCAGTTATAAATGAAATAGCTCTTGTACGTGCGGCTGTGGTGCGTTTGACTTGCATGCCAAATCATCAATGAGTGCTCTTCATTCGATGGTGATGAGAAGTGGGGCCCAACATGCCACATTTAGGATGGAAGAAATTTTTTTTTTTTTTTAAATGCTAGTGGTAGAATACAATAATCCATACACATGCAAACATGGCAAATATGATTTACTGCAATTCTCAGATTCCCGTTAAGGTTTTGGCATGATAGAAATTACATTAACCGACGATTTTCAGCTGACCGATTTGTGGCCATGAAATGAACGGTTGAACCGAAAAAACAGGAATCGGCCAATACAAAGCAAACAAATAACACTAATCAAAGGTCAGGATCATTCGATCAAATATGATTTCTTGATTTCGTGGTTTCTCCTCCATCTGAAAAGGACCCCACAGTTTGGACGGTTTTGGAGGTAAAACAATCCAAGTGGACGGTGGATGTGTGCATGATGGATCATCATAATCTACCAGTGTATAAATGTTTTTCGCATGTTGTTGGCCCATATACGAGGAATTCTAGTTGACATATGTTCAACCGCCAAACCCAAATGCATGGGACACCTTACACTCAGTGCATCACGCTATTATTTGTTAAATGACGAACGTATATCAAATTTGGACTGTCCATTTGATTGGACACCTGTTGAAGGGAGCATGGTCCAAAATTAGAACCGGTTAGATTAACCTGACCATTTGATCGACTACCTAACTTTTGGACGCTTAATAAGAATCCGTATGAAGTCCAGTATGAAATCTAGATGTCCTTTTTTTTTTTTTTTTTGGGTGCACACGGAACCGGTAGAACCTGTAGTCTGGACTAGAACCGACCAAACCGTCCAGTTCCAAAGTGCACTGGTTCCGGTTCCGGAAATCAAAGAATCGATTAGTTCGGTTTGGTTCTCGGTTTGGGAGTATGTAGAACTGAACAGAACCGTATATCCGAACCTTGGATCCAAATCGCAGAACCGTTATCTGGAACCGAATCAGGACCGGACCATATATTTCAAAAAAAAAAAAACCTAAACTATTCATTCTCCCTTTAGTCTTCACACGCCACCTCCCCTGCTGCAGTGCTACTGTTGCCCTCATCCATTCTTCTTTCTCTCAGTCACCTTCCGCCCTCTGGCCAGGCAGCCACCGCTCGACGCTCCTCTCTCTCGGTCGTTGTGAGCCTGCATCCTGCGATGATGCCTAGTTCTCTCTCTCTCTCTCTCTCTCTCTCTCTCTCACCAGCCAATTGATAAAAAGCCCATAACCATAGAATCGAACCATTTTTAACAGTCCGGTTCCGGTTCGGTTTTAGAGTGCTAATGGTCTGGTTCCTGTTTTAATTTTCTTGGAACTATTAGGAATGGTTCGGTTCCCGTTTCACCCTAGAACCGAACCTGTTCCGGTTCAGTTCTAGAGTGCTAACGGTCTAGTTCCGGTTTTAATTTTCCTGGAACTGTTAGGAATGGTTCGGTTCCTGTTTCACCCTAGAATCGGACCGAACCGACCCGTGTGCACCCCTAATATTATAATGGAGAGAGAGAGAGAGAGAGAGAGAGAGAGAGAGAGAGAGAGAGAGAGAGAGAGAGAGAGAGAGAGAGAGAGAGAGAGAGAGTTCAACTTCTCAAGTGGGCCACATAATCTAAAACCACTTACAATCATGCCTGAAACATAAGCACTTGATGGTGTCCACTTAAGTTCTAAAAATATTCCCTAAAATTTAGTGTGACCCCTCATCTAAGTGGACATATAAGAGATGAGTTGGAAGTCTAAACTACATTTCAATGAATCCTATAAACAATTCAAAGGGTGGGCATCCACTCTCAACTATTATCCATGGTGTGGGTCACCTAAATTATAAATTGGCATGATTTTTTAGGCTCATGGCCTGGCATGGAAGGGTACATCTAATTGATAATATGGATGTCCAACACACATTATAATGGGGCCTACAAAGCTCAGCTAAAAGCCTTAAAAGCCCATGTCTAGATTGTTGGAACAGAAATGAGTGATGCCAGCCACATCGCCACTCTTTATTACCAAATGGTGTTCCAACTCCAAAACTATGCTCTTCTTCTCTTCAATGAAAGTAGCTAGTCACAAGATGCCCACCCCCTTAAAATCAGCGGCCCGGATAGTGTTCCCAAGCATACTTTTGTCTCCAGGTAACTTACAAATGATCAACTCAGGGCTATCCTTCCTTCCATATGGATAATAACATATGAGCAGCTCAAGACCGCAATTCAAGTTATCCAGAATACCCAACAGGTCTACATATGTATGCAAGATGGGTCTGTGGAAACGCGTTTTTCCACGCCTACTGATGAATAATAGGTATTCTCCACACCATTGCTTGAATGCAATCTCATATTTACTACAGATGTAACATATGGCCGTCCTCTCAATGTCTCCTACATTGACTGGTGTCGCTTAAACAACAAACACATCTGGTGGAATATGTATTATTGTGATAATTGCTATTGGAGTGTCATATAAGAAGAAAATTGAAAATAAAAATGGAGTAGGTACTCGCTTAAACTATGGTATCGAAATGGTGACCCAAAAGTCAAGCTCTTGGAAAAACGCTCCAGAAAGTTCGAATATTATGTGCTATACCCAAAATCCAAGCTCTAATAGCAAAAGAAGTCTTCCCCTCACACCCAAACACCCTCCCGAAAACCTCCACCACCAAAACTCACTATTTTCTACTATTATAAAAAAAAGTACCTTTAAAATCCAACCATCCAACGGCTTCCACCACCATCTCTCCCAACTATGCTATACCTTTTAGAAGTCTATTTCATGCATGCTTCTTTGTCATCCTTCGCTTTATCTTTTCCTCCCCTAGAAGACTTTGAATAACCTTAGTCCAGGGAAAAACACATATGGAAGATCGAAACTCTATCAGGAAACAAGTCAGATGGTACCGCTAGAACAATTTCTTTTGCGGAAGCAGCTTTGAATTGGCAGGCTAAAAATGCAGTCAAGCAAAATCAAGCCCTCCAATAGATCATCGACCCTCAACAACATTTGCTGGCACAAACAAAAAAGGATTCAGAAAATTTGGCCCTGATGATTCAAGCAAAAAATATATCTTTGGAATAGGAACTCCGCCACATTGCTCAGACAGTCTCTGATTGGCAAAGTGCCAGTTCCCTCGTGGTCCCTCGACAAAAAGAAAAAAGAAAAAACTATTGGAATCTTAGCTTGCATAACTTCAATCCTCTCCACAACCTCAACCAATTCTCCTCCAAGCTTTTCCTCCACATCTCTAACCTCTCCCCACTTTACACCATCAACCAATTATCCAACCACAACCATTGCTAGCATTGTCAAAAACCTTGGGCCCTTTTAAATCAACCATTATACTAGCCATCTAAGCATATATAAAGTCACAATAGCCTTCCTCCTCTAGGCAACATCATTTCTCCTCCAAGCTTAGCAAAACCTCATCCAAAGCTAAATAAAAGCCTTTACCAAGCATGCCTTATTCACCACCCCTCCAGCCTATCTTACAGAAGATTACAAAGCCTCATCTCTTCCCAACTATTCACCATTACCCCTTGAACACTCTAACCCAAACCCTGTCTCATCTTTCCCGCGAGTTGCCGCCATCAACCATGCACTCTCTCTCGCTTGTAAGCATAATTTGAAAGCATAGATACGAATAGTTCTCATGATTTCCTCTACAACATTGAGGTCAATGATGACCTTCCAAAGGTATACATGCAAGCTCCAACATAATAGGCTCCAATGGAAGAAATTTTGTCTAATGCATTCGATAATGATCAGGACCCTGGACCCAATCCGTCACAGATTCCTGTTCGACTTAATTTTGAAGAGACCATTGACAAGAAGCATATGTTTACTTTGGATGACATAAAACTATTCAAATGACAAGATTGAATTTTTGAAATGCACTCATTGTGTGTTGTTGAGCACCACCAACCAATTGCCACCGCAGTCCACACAATCTGAAAATTCGTATATTGTCTCTCTGGATGTTTACGAGAATGGAGGACCAGTCTAGCGAATATTGACAACTACAAGCCTTGCAGTCCCCTACATTTTGAGGCTTTCATGGGACTCTTATATAATGAATTCATTGGCACCATTGATGCATACCAAACTATAGCTCGAGAAGAATTCCTCAAAGCAAAGCTGTGCTCTTTCGGCAAAAAGGACTTGTAAGCTCATTACAATAACTTGTCATGATGATTTTACATCATTAACGTCATTGACAATGTTACCCTCAAACACTTATTCTTAAATTCTCTCCTCGAACCTTTGAGAGATGAAATCCACAAATTACTAGTGCTAAAAGGATAGACTCTTTCACAGGCTTCCCTTGGGTTCCTTCATCATCTGAGCCAACAAGCAGTTGAAAATTTATGCAATCTGCACAAGTTCGTGAAGAATGTTGAGAAACTTAGCAATAAACTTGGAAAAACATGTGTTCACCCCATTAAATGCTGAGATAGATCTTGCGAATGCTCCACAAAAAAGAAGCATAATTTCCATAAACTGCATCCTCCACAAAAAAGAAGCATAATTTCCATAAACTGCATCCTCTATTCAGTGAATGACATTTTGATGTAGAGCGGGTCGCGGACAGTTTCATGGCCAAGATGGATCAGAAAAGGCCCGGTCGACGACAGAAGTGATCTGGACTGTCGGACCTTAGATCGGGCGTATCTCGCAATCCGGAATGAGTTATCTGACATAAAATATATGATTTTGGGGTAGAATGAGCTACTTTAGCTAACCAACCCTGCTACGTCGGGTTGCGCAACCTGGAATTGCAAAAAACCCCTGGATCGACGGTCGTTTCCCTGTTTTAATTTTGTTTTTACTATAAATAGTAAGTTTTAGTTTGATTATAACTCTTCATCCGTCGGGCTTTAGGAGTTGCGCCCAACATGAAAAGAGCTTAGAATAATTAGGCGAACGGTTTGGTGAAGCCAAATAGGACACTTACTATTTTTGGCCGAAAACCTTGTGCACTAGTAGACATCACGACCATCTATAAATAGTAAGTTTACTATTTATAGTAAGTCGCGGATTCTAGGAGTTTGAGTTGTAGTTTGATTCTGATTTCTTTCTCATTTCTTGGTACCCCTATTTAAAGGGTTGTGAACTCGTTTTTATTCATCAATTAATCAATTTCGAATTTATTAGAATTTATTTCTACTTTCTGCTTTCTTTCCTCGTGGATTCAAGAAGTCTCTGTGAGGAGTCCAGAGAAGCTCCATGGATTCGGAGTAGTTATCCTCATTACATTCATCCCTACGTCAATTGGTATCAAAGCGATGATTCTCCTCGGGCCGATGACAAACAATGAAGATATGAATCAAAATCCTGTGGACGGTGATCCAGGGATTCGTTAACTTTCGGAAAGAATGGAAGCCTTCCACCGGGAGAGTCAGTTGACCATGTAAGGGTTACAGGCAACTCTCGACCGTCTTGCGGATGCGCTACTTCCGCCCAGAGCCCTAGGCGGTGCTCCACCACCTTTGGTTGCTCCCTCACCCATGGTGGCTCCACCACCCATGGTTGTTGTATGACGCAACCCCGATTTTCGTAGAGCACTACCAGTGGCAAACCGTAGGGCTATACCAAATGATTCAAGTTCTAGCAACGAGGACCTTAATAAAGGGTTTTACTTGACGACCAATCCATGGAGGTAATCATCTAGATCGTGCTGAAAGAGACTATCGAGGTAAGGCTGAACTTCCTAGTTTTAATGTTTTATTACGTATAGAAGATTTTCTCGATTGGCTAGCCGAAGTAGAGAGATATTTTGATTACATGGACGTGCCAGATCATAAAAGGGTGGTAACGTTTAAATTAAAATCTGGTGCTTCTGCATGGTGAAAACAATTACAACTCTCACGAGCCGGCTAAAACAAGGCCCCCATCTCATCATGGCCACAGATGAGACATCTTCTTCGATCACAATTTTTCTCCAGTGATTATGAGCAGATATTATCCCAGCAATATTAAAATTGCAGATAAGAAAATCGAACCGTCACAGATTACACTGAAGAATTCCAAAGGTTGGCTACATAAAACGATCTGTCAGAATCTGAGTTACAGAAGGTGACACAATTTATAGGTGGATTTTGACCGACAATTCAGGACCGAGTTCAAATGTATCTAGTTGGGACCGTGGATGAAGCAGTTCAATTGGCTGGTAGGGCAGAAACACAACTTGCAAGAGCTCCTGCTCGTCTGTATCCTTCAACTCGACCCCCTATGAAGGATCCCACGCAGGATCCAGTACTACCACGAGGAAAAGACCCAGTACCTCAACTTCCTACAATCACAAACCGTGATACAGGGAGCGGCTCATTCAGACCTCAACATGTAGTACCCACAACAGCGGGTCCGGGTATGATTCCAAATCCTTATGCTCAGCCAAGGTCGAACAATTGTTACCATTGTGGCCAACCAGGCCACTTATCAAACACTTGTCCTCAACGTCCCGCAGCACACTTGACTATCAGTGAAGGGGGCACTGAAGATGAGGCCGCAGAAGAAAACTATCGCTTTGATGAACATGAACAAACCACTGAAGAAATAACAGGTGGCGATGAAGTGACGGGCGAGGATCGTGGTGAATTTTTAGTTGTGAGGCGATTACTATATGCCCCACGAAAGGAATTACATCCACAGCGACACAATATATTTTGTACTCAGTGCACCGTCAACGGAAAGGTCTGTGATGTGATCATAGACAGTGGTAGTAGTGAGAACATCGTCTCGAGAGTGATGGTGGACAAGTTGCAGCTACCAACGATGAAACATCCTTCCCCGTACTCAATTGGCTGGATAAAAAAGGTAAATGAGACCAAGGTAACTGAACAATAGACTATCTCGTTTTCAATTGACAAAAATTATAAGGATCAAATACTTTGTGACGTGTTCGAAATGGAAAGTCATATGTTACTCGGTTGACCCTGGCAGTCGGACCGTGATGCGACCCATCAGGGACGAGATAATGTTTACGTATTCGTCAAAGATAGTCAGAAAATAATCCTTGCCCTTATGGCACCAGAGAACCACCCTGAAGCCTCTAAAGTAGAGGGGAGTTCCCTCTTGACCATTCGGGATTTCATAAAGGAATTTAAGGAAATTGGTGAGGTATACGTCGTAGTGGTGAAGGGCGAGGAAGAAGAACCCTCAAACATCCCTCCAAGTTTAAGACTATTGTTAAAAGAATTCAATGAAGTCTGGCTTAAGGATTTACCTGATGGATTGCTCCCCATGAGGGACATCCAACATTACATAGACCTCGTCCCTTGGGCTAGCCTGCCCAATCGCCCTCATTATCGGATGAGTCCAAAGGAGTGTGAGATACATCAGGGGCAAGTGGAGGAATTGATCCGTAAGGGTCTCTTGAGAGAGAGTATAAGCCCATGTGCCGTACCAGCATTATTAATGCCAAAAAAAGATGGAAGCTGGTGCATGTGTGTCGACAGCCGGGCAATCAACAAAATTACCATCAAATATCGGTTCCCAATACCACGGTTGGACGACATGCTCGATATGTTAGAAGGGGCTAAGGTGTTCTCTAAACTAGATCTAAGGAGCAGGTACTATCAAATTCGTATTGGACCCGGTAATAAGTGAAAAACGGCATTCAAGACTAAGGAAGGGTTGTATAAGTGGCTGGTCATGCCCTTCGGCCTATCGAACGCACCAAGTACTTTTATGCGTTTGATTAATCAAGTTCTAAAACCGTTCACTGGCCGATTTGTGGTAGTATATTTTGATGACATATTGATATATAGCCAGGATGAGGTGGAGCACAAGAAACATCTCAGGCAGGTGCTGCAGGTCTTACAAATTAACAAGTTGTACCTCAACTTGAAGAAGTATAGTTTTTAACTGACAGCCTGTTGTTTTTAGAATTTATTGTAACGTCCACAAGCATTCCTGTGGACGATGAAAAGGTGCGAGCTATTAGGAAATGGCTGATCCCGACAAACATTCATGAGGTGAGGAGTTTTCACAGGTTGGCGACTTTCTATCATCAATTTGTGCAAGATTTTAGTACCATAGTCGCACTTATAATAGATTGCATGAAAAAATGACCGTTCTAGTGGACCGATAAAGCTGACAAGAGCTTTCATGAGATTAAGCATCGTTCGTCTACAACATCGGTCTTGGTCCTTCCTAATTTCGACAAATTATTTGAGGTTGAGTGTGACACTTCATACGTCAGAATTGGAGGAGTATTATCACAGGAAGGCAAGCCGGTAGCCTTCTACAGCGAGAAGCTTAGCGAAGCCCGAAAGAAGTGGTAGACTTATGAGCTTGAGTTGTACGCAGTTGTTCAGGCATTGCGACATTGGCGGCATTATCTGATTCAAAGAGAGTTTGTTTTATACATTGACCATCAAGCATTAAAGTTTATTAATAGTCAGACTAACGTGAATCATGTGCATGCTGGGTTGCGTTTTTATAGGAATTCATATTCGTTCTGAAGTAAGTTAGGGCAACAGAACAAGGTAGCTGATACACTTAACCGTCGTGCATCACTACTTTTTATGATGAGCAACGAGGTGGTCGGCTTCAACTGTCTCAAGGAGCTGTATGTCGAGGATGAGGACTTCAAAGATTCTTGGATGAAGTGCCAAGAAGGTCACCCCAGTGACCTTCATATAAAGGACGATTTTCTCTTCAAAGGGAATCGATTGTGCATCCCCCAAAGTTCTCTGAGGGAGTAGATTATTTAGGAGCTACATGAAGGTGGCCTCGGTGGACACCTGGGGCGAGACAAGACGCTAGCTCTTGTGGAAGAGCGGTATTACTGGCTGCAATTAGTACGCGATGTGGGAAAAGCCATACATCGTTGTCATGTTTATCAGACCTCCAAGGGGCAATCTTAAAATACGGGCCTCTACACCCCGTTACTTGTGCCCGGAGGTCCTTGGGTTGATTTATTAATGGACTTCATGCTTGGTCTCCCATGAACACAACGTGGCATGGATTCGGTGTTCGTGGTGGTAGATCTTTTCTCCAAGATGGCGCACTTTATCCCATGCAAGAAGACCCTCGATGCAACACACGTGACGAATCTATTTTTTAGGGAGGTCGTACGGCTATACGGGGTCCCCAAGACTATTACTTCTGATCGTGACATGAAGTTCATTCGCCACTTTTAGTGGACTTTATGTAATCGATTCGATATACGACTTCAATTCAGCAGTGCTTACCACCCACAAACTGATGGGCAGACCGAAGTTGTGAATCGCACGTTGGGAAACCTCCTTCGCTGTATTCCAGGAGAAAAACTTAAGCAGTGGGATTTGGCCTTGTTTAAGCAGAGTTTACATTCAACAATATGGTGAATCGCTTGACAGGGAGATCACCGTTTCAGATTATTTACGAACGAGTGCCTCGCCACACAGTTGACTTGGTCCCTCTACCTATACACCCAGGCATAAGCATTGCAGCAGAACATATGGCAGACAAGATCATGGGCATTCATGCAAAAGTGCAGACCAAGCTACATGCCTCGAACAAGAAGTACAAGGAACAAGCGGACAAGCATTAGCGGCAAAAAGTGTTCAAGGTGGGCGACTGCGTTATGGTTCATCTGCGCAAAGAGAGATTTCCAACTGGGACGTATAACAAGTTGAAAAATAAGAAGATTGGGCCCATCCCAATTATTCAAAAGATCAATGACAACACTTATATTGTTGATCTTCCAAATGACATGGCGATCTCACGGACTTTCAACGTTGCAGACCTGACCGAGTATCATGAACCAGAGCAGGATGAGAACTCGAGGACGAGTTCTTTTGAAGTAGAGGGGACTGATGTAGAGCAGGTCGCAGACAGTTTCATGGCCAAGATGGATCAAAAAAGGCCTAGTCGACGACAGAAGTGATTCGGACCGTCGGACCTTAGATCGGGCGTATCTCTTAATCTGGAATGAGTCATCTGACGTAAAATATATGATTTTGGGGTAGAACACTTTAGCCAACCAACCCCGCTATGCTAGGTTATGCAGCCTGAAATTATAAAAAACCCCTGGATCGACGGTCGTTTCCCTGTTTTAATTTCATTTTTACTATAAATAGTAAGTTTTAGTTTGATTATAATTCTTCATTTGTCGGGCTTTCGGAGTTGCGCCCAACGTGAAAAGAGCTTAGAATAATTAGGAGAACGGTTTGGTGAAGCCAAATAGGACACTTACTATTTTTGGCTGATAACCTTGCGCACTAGTAGACATCACGACCGTCTATAAATAGTAAGTTTACTATTTATAGTAAGTCGCGGATTCTAGGAGTTTGAGTTATAGTTTGATTCTGATTTCTTTCACATTGCTTGGTACCCCTATTTAAAGGGCTGTGAACTCATTTTTATTCATCAATTAATCAATTTCGAATTTATTAGAATTTATTTCTATTTTCTGCTTTCTTTCCTCGTGGATTCGAGAAGTCTCTGTGAGGAGTCCAGAGAAGCCCCGTGGATTCGGAGTAGTTACCCTCATCACGTTCATCCCTGTGTCACATTCTTTCCCACCCCACCAAAAGAAACACCCTACCTTTGTAATCGCAAATGGAATTTTCTTCGACTTAAGAAGTTTCACCATAAAACTGTCGACTGATGTTATTTTTATGGATAGCGTAGGCATTTCTCCAAAGATTGCCCCCGGTGTTACAAAGAGAAGAACATAACTATAATATAAAAAGCAAAAGAAGTAGCCACTTTTGCCTACTCAGACATCGAGTCTGCTTTCTCTATTGATGAAAATTTTCATCCTCAATATCTTATTGCCATCGAAACTTTCTCCTCCTCTTTCGAGGAAGACCATTGTCCTTATGAACATGACTTAGAAGAAATCAATGTATTCTTCTCTCAAACATCTTTTGCTATCCAACCCATAGCTTTAGTCAAAATCTAGCTCATCACAGAATTATATGCTAAACCAATCCATCTGACCACTTTTCTTGATATAAGAGCAACTTCTTCCATACTTAGCCTTACTCTCATTCTTCATTCCTTTTAGCGACCGCATAGCTAAATCCTTTCGAGCTGCTAATGAAAGCATTTTTCAAACATACCTAATCAACAAAATAGTGACCCTTAAATTCTTCCCCCAACTCAAAATCCAGCACAAATTTCTTGGCTCAGCCCTTACTAACAAAGACCTCATCATTGGATTTGACAACCTGAATTCCTTGCCTCATCTCAGATGGACAACTCATGGCCTACATATAAATTCCATTTTCTCCCTTAGAGTACCAAACCATCTATTTCCAGCATTGGCCTCCAACCTATAAAAGATCTTGTTGAAGCATGTCTTAAACAAGATTAATGTGCAGACAACTATGCAGACTTTCAGAAAAAGCAAGATCAACCCTTATGGACAAATTCCGAATTCTTTGCCCACCTTCCATTCAAGAAAAATGAAGATGCAAATCCCACTAAGGCATTTCATAAGGGCATGACACCTGAGCATTTGGCATTAGCTTATTCAGAATTCTCCGAATTACTAACACAAAAACTTATCGAGCTTACGTCATCTCCCTGGGCTTGTGTAGCTTTTTACGTCAATAGGAGAGTATAGAGAAAATTTGAGGAAAACTAAGACTTTTCATTAACTATCAGCCTCTGAATGAGTTCCTAGTTGATGAAAAGTTCCCTCTGCTAACTCAGGCATCACTCTTTGAACAACTTTAGATGCTAAATTATTTTCCCAATTTGACCTGAATGCTAGCACCTAACAGTTAGGTCTCCATCCTGAGGATAAATTAAAAATTGAATTCACAATTCTAAATGCCCATTACCAGTGGATTGTTCTCCCATTTGTACTGAAAACAGCCTCATATCTCTTTCAACATGTAATGGTGCGTATTTTATAGCCCTATTACAAAATGCCCTAATTTACATTGATGATATTCTTCTATTATCAGCCAACAAAGACGATCATAGCTATCTACTTGAAAATTCTACTCCATTATCCGACATTATGGAGTAATGCTTTCTGAGAATAAGACAATCCTCTCTTCTCCAAATGTGAATTTCCTGTAAATGCAATTTCGCAATGGCACGTATAGTCCTCAACCACACATTGCTACACGCATCAATAACTTCCCTAATGTTCTGATAGGAGCAAAAGAAATCCAGCAATTTCTGGAACCCATAAATTATGTTGAAAACTTCATTCGACATCTAACCCCTCTTCAAAAGATTTTGTTCAAGCAACTGTCTACAGATGCACTACCTTGGTCGCTTGCTCATACTAAGGTTGTTCAAACTCTGAAAAAGCATATCTCTCTGCTTGACATTCCATCATAACATGGATGGTGAATCCTCCAAACCGATGCTAGTGACAAACATTTGGGAGCAGTCCTCCTTATTGAAGAAGACTCACCACCCAAAAAAAGAGCAATATGCGGATACAAATATAGAAGTTTCAAGGACTTAGAACTACATTATCATTCCACATTTAAAGAAATCCTTTCAGTTAAAAAGGCAATTACAAAGTTCCAGTTCCACCTCATTGGAGACACCTTTTACGTTGAAACAGACGTCCTCTTTTCCCAACATGCTGAAGTTCAAACAAAAGTAGTTACCACAACCCAACTACTATGCTGAGCAAACTAGTCCTCACAATGGTCTTTTATTGTCTCCCACATCAAAGGCAAAACAAACATACTTACAGATTTCTTATCTCGCCACCCTCAAGACTGTGTTTCTAGCCTCGAAGAAAAAACCTACAAGCCATATTACATCTTAATACTAAAGTCATTTTGTATTTACCCAATAGACAGGATTCCAAATCTCTCAGTCGAAATAGAAGAACTCATTGCTGACTTATTCTTCGCACGTCGTAACCCTCTTTAGCTCTATGCCCATCTTGAAATCCATCTGTGAAATTATCCTCATCTTCTTGAGCTTATCCCTCATCCTAATTACACATATCTTACTCTTCTGTCTTTCAAAAACTATTTTGGATGTACTAAAGAACTCATTTGTCTCTTATGGTATCTTTTCATGACCTATATAATGACTGTCGTTTTCAATGCTCCCAAACTCTCCTCTTATCTCTCTAAATGGAGTTTGGCCGATTCCCTCGGAAAGATTCATGGTACAATATGCTAAAATGGATTCAATGGTTCTATTCCATCCATCAATAACATCTTATCATTGGAGAATGTCTCATCAGCAACTGCCAATTTGTAATGGTCTATTTCCATATAAGTTAACAAATTATTACTGTAAGTGTTATAATGTATTAAGCACCATTTGTTGTCAAATTTTGATAAGACTAAACTATTTAGAGCATGACTTGTCATATGATAGAAAGTTCACCTTCAAGTGAAGTATGATGGATAGTTCGTTTTCAAGATCATCATCATGCGAAGATTTGAAGTACAAGACATGAAGATCAAGTTTCTAATGCGAATCTACTTCATGTAGAAGATCTAAAGTTACTGAAGATTTGAGTTCAATGTCCAATAATTTAGGTATAAGTGACTCTAGAAAGACCTTAGGTTTAGGTCCTTTCTTATGCATATTATCTTTGGGTATTTATACTTTAAATAATCTAAAATTCGACTAGTCCTAGTGTTGAGGGTCAAATATTGCATATCAGACCCAGTTATTGCCTGGATTTATGAACATGGTACCGTTTAATAAGCCCATTTTAATCATGTTTGTGATGCAGGGCGTATTCACGAGCCTGGACTGGGAAAAAGGTACTAAAAGCATGGATTTAACGGTCTGAAATCACCAAGGCAAGCGACGGACCCCAGGAGACCAAGATTGACGGATATGCACGCCAGGGATCCAAGAAAATCGAGAAATTGAAGCTCAACTGGCCTGAAAAGTGTCCAGAATGCAAGATCATAGGGTTCTCACCATCTGATCAGTTCGAAACTCCATACGTGGCCTGAAGACCATAAATTAACCGTACACGTCGAATTTCATCTGTTCAGTCCTTGTGGAAGTGTCCCAACGGATGGATTAGCCTCTTAAATCCTGATTTGGGCCCTGCCTGATACCCAGATATGCTCTAATTATGGTCCCAACTATTAAAATGATCTGAGAAAAGAGATGGATGGAACGGATTTCTCACAACCATCACAATGGAGCCACATGTACATCGCACGAACACAAGTGCATGCGCACTCAGTGTACACTGGACCGAGATTCTCGGTCAAAGTCGGATTTGACCGACTCCTTGCGCAAAACGGCAAGTGCCGTTACAGTGAAGATCCACACCAACGTCGGTTCTGCTTGTGGGCCCCACACATCATGCATAACATCAATCGGGACCGTCCATTGTGTGCGTAGGTGGGGTATTTACCTCACCAAGGCTGCCTTTTGAGACCATGTAAAATATTGCAAAATCCTAATCGTTAAAGGCATGATGGACGGCGGAGTAGAAGGTATTGTGGGCCACATAGAATTTGGTCCAAAAATAGTGGTTCCCGACCGAAATTTCGAGAGCAATCTGGTGGACGGCTTGGATTTTTCATTTGAATCTGAGTATGGACCCCACCAGCGTCACAGCGTAATAAATACGCAGTCCCTGTTTTCGCGTCCGGGCGCAGGCCGACTTTTGCGGGCTGTTGTACGATTTCGGTGTTGATCAACACCATGATCCGGACCATCCAGATGATAGGTAAGGGGATTTTGTCTGTCCCCATGCTGACAGATGGGATCGAAAGTGAATCAGTGGACAACAATCAGCATCCGATCGTCCCTGTGTAAAAACAGGATGCGCAGGAATGAAATCCAACTCCTGGTTGGAATATGACTTGTGCACGAATTCTCTTTATAAATTACACCTCTCCATTCGACTGAGAGGGGAGGCTGGCGCATGTGAAAGAAGGAAGAGGAGCAGTGCTCGGTTTTGGTTTTGCTCGTTTGGGAGGATTGAAGGAAGAAAGGAAGAAACGTGAAGACGTTTTTTCTGCTGGCCGAGACGTGAGGAGAAAGAGAGTTTGGGGCTGGACGTGGAGCAGGGATTGAGGAAGGAGACTTGGAGTCTCGTTTTGGAAGGAGGAAAGGAGAGGCTGGAACGTGAGCTGAGGAGGCCGGCTGGAACCAGAAACGTGGCTTGGTTAGGGCGAAAATGTGAAGGAGCAGGAGGAAGCAAAAGCAGTTGTTTTTCTTCTACTGTAACGTGGCACATGAGCTAAGAGAGAGACCTGGTTCTCCTTCTATTCTTTCTCTTTTTATTTCTAAGTTCAGCCACATCATACCTATGTGTGGCTAAACCCCTTAGCTAGGGCTAAGAGGTGAAGCCTGTAGCGAGATGGGAGATTCTACTTTGTGCCTTTAATTCATAAACTGAATTTGATTTAGTTGATTATTAAAGGAATATTTTTTAGTCTTTTATGGTCTGTTGTGACTGAAATTACAATGGGTTTGCAATGGCTTTGAATATTTTCTTTCCCTTTTTATGTTTATGAAGTCAGGAAGCCCTGTTGTTCATCATTGCTCCATGGGCATGGTAGGATGACAGTACCCTTCCTGATCCTCATACATTGTTGATTGGTTGGTAATTAGTTTAATCCTGTTGCTTGCTTTGTCTCCTGGGCATGGTTAGATGATGGAATTCATTCTAATTCATATACCCTTCACCTCTTGAAAACTATATCAAAGGAAGTCTAGTTAAATTCCATGATTTCTGAAGCAGGCATAATTTCTCCCTGATCTCTACAAGTGGATCCTCTGAATCCCTAGTTTCCTTCCTCTGAATTCCTTAAAGTTTTAGATAATTATTCCACAATTATTTCTTAAATTCTATTTGGTTTAGATCGCATCTTAAATCTAGTTCTAGTTCTACTTGGTTTCGGATAACGTACAGGTATCAGTCCCTGTGGATTCGACCTCGGTCTTACCGAGTTTATTACTACATCACAACCCTATACTTGGGGAGTGAACACCTAGCTTATGTTTGACTAGTCCAGGCTCTGGTTCGACCAGTTTAGGAATTGCTTTGACCAGTCCAAGTTTCAAACTCAAATTTTGAGTTTTTCTAGTAGATCCTCGACCAGTCGTACACCCTGCTCGATCAGTCGTGGGGAGCTTGACTCGAACTCCAGAAACATATTTTTACATCCCATGACCAATCGAGGGCTGTGTTCGACCAGTCAAGCAGGCCACTCAACTAGTCAAGCAAGCCTCTTGACTATTCGTAGGTCGGTTTTATCCGATGGTGCCAGAAAATTTGAAATTTTGTTGAATCTAAGACCAGTCGAGGGAGACCTTAAACCAGTCGAAGGAACTATTTTTCAGCCTATAAATAGAGGTCTTTTCTCATTCTAAATCATTCAATTAAGCCACATAAAGCTTCCACTTAAAGAGAAAAGTCTCCGTCATTATCAAGCTATAGTTCAGTGATTTTAAATCCTTTTAATAGCTTATTTGTTTTTGTAATTCCTTGATCACTGCATTATTAATCTGATTTTTTTAAAAGGGAGTTTTTACTCTACCTTTGAGATCTAAGGAATTCAAACAAGTAGCCCAAGGTTCGAGATAATTTAAAATCTATTTAGAACCTAGAACCCTTGATTATATTTGTTGGACATTAAACATCTACATCAAGCGAAGTGGTTCTACGGGATACATCAAGCAGCATTTTCAAGAAGAAGATAAGTTTTTTTTATTTGCTTTTTGGTTTTGTTTGAGATTAGCCAGAAAAATCTTTGTATTGGTTTTGACTGAGATCAGCCAGAAAATTTCAGCGCAGGATTTGATTGTGATAGCCTAATTGAAAACACAACTGTATAGGTTATAAGGTGAACTTGAGAAAACCTTATTTCATAGTGAACGCCAATATCATGTGGGTTGTGATTATTGGGAGTGGAGTAGGTGTGACTGTTTGAGAATAGTTGGTATACACACTGAACTACTATAACTCTTGGTGTTTGAGGTGGATGATGATGTATGTGATGGATGTGTATTGAATGTTTGTAATCTCTTCTTTCATGTACATGTAGTGAATGCATGTAATAGATAGCTTCAATTATTTGTCTCTTGTTTTAGTTTGCGATCTTGATCCTTACTGCGTTTAAGAAATTATATTGTCCTACCATAAACATTTGTTTTTGGTGTAAGGTTGTCATTTGAACAAGGTTTGAATCAATTTCTCAATACTATTACAATTGAGATTTGTGATTAATTCAGTTATTTTTATTATTTCTGTTAAGTATTTTTTAATTTTGGCATAGTTCTATGCACCCCCCCCCCCCCCAAAAAAAAAAAAAAGACTGAGAGCTCACTCTTTTTAATTACCACTATTGCAGACAGATCTAAAAGACACCCCTTTACATGTCATTCCTTCGCAGAAGTTTAAGGATGATACAACTTCGATATAGACAAACATCACGAAGCCTATCACATGGAATGATATGCAATCATACATGGGATCCTTCAAGCCAACAATATTAACCATTCCACCATCCCAATAGAAATTCATGAGCAAGCAGATGTTTCCCCTTTAATAGCTCCTAATGAACGATTTATTAATATCCTTATGAACTACTATCAGCGCTACGGACCACGTACTTAGCTTGACATTTCTGGCCCCATTGAAATCGAAAACGACTACGACTCTGATGGAAAGCCCCTCTCTTTAGAATCCAACGATTGATCAAGCATTCCGACATCCTCGAACAAAATTTAATTGGGCCGCGTAGCGTAGCAACTCGCCTAAATGAAGCATGATTAATGTAGCAATTATCATACTTAAGTATTGATTACTGCTCCAAAACTGTAGAATATTACTATTGTATTTGTAACTGTGTAGTAAATAGTGTGATTATATGACAATATAGCAGTCTGTCTTTTGTTATTATTACATTGTCAGTAAAATATTGTAGTGGAATTGTAAAGTTGTAAAATTTGAATCCTTATCCATTGGTCATTGTAGCATACCCGAAATGATGTAAAATTCAAACTTCACCATTTATAAAAGGGAGCATCCTCTTATTCTCCAATCGAAGTAAGTCCTTACCCAGAGCTTCCTACTCTTTATGTAATCCCTTATGTTTTATTTATTTTTGTAAATTTATATTCTTACCAAATTCATATATATATACCATGACACAGTGGACCTCAACATATGAAACAACAGATGACCATCTAAAAACCTCCAAAATCATGTGATTGCCCATACGATGGATGGATCGGCCTGATTTTTAGCGGTTCCAACTTCCATGTTTGGACAACCATGCCAGACGGTTTCATTCCATAAAAACACACCGGTGAGCCCCACATGCAGCACTCATGTATGTGCAAATTATGAGTATGAAATGCATGACATAGAAATTCAAATCTAGTTTTCCCACTTTGTACTTCTTTCTGACACCTCTTTTTCTTTCAGTAACTCTCCCCGTCAATTGAAATATGAAGGAGAGGAGGGTTTTTTTTTTTTTTAAAAAAAATAACCTGATAGACAGGTGTGAAAAAGGTGATTCAACAATGACGAGAACAAGGTCAAGATCATGACATGATGCAGGGAAGTCCCGTGGAAAATTAGCTCGACACCACACCTGTCCAGTGCTAAAAGGTTAAGGTTTTGGTGACCTGAGCATGAACTTTGATGTATTTGTATTGCAATAATGAAAGCACGAACACCAGAGCGGGACCACGAAGCAAGGATTGAACTTCCACCATTAAAAAGTTCTTAGGAGGTGGAGAAGTTTCGGATCAAGCTTATATTTGTGTTTTCACTTCATCCACGTCTACATGACCTTATTAATACGTTGGATGGTAAAAAAAACATCATAGTGGCTCTTATAAAGGTTTCAACGGTGGGTGTCATTATCACTGCAACTTCCTTTGGTGTGGTCCACTGGAGCTGTGGACCTGCGTCGTTCTTTAGCCTTAAAGAGATGGGTTTTATCCTAAGATTCCCTCAGGACATTAACCTTGCTAAGTGGACGGTCAAACAACTAAAGGTGAGGGATTTCCATGAGCTTATATTAACTCGAGTTGGTTAATTCATTTTGTTTCCTCGCATGCTTTGAATCGCAAATATTCAATTTACCCCATCAATTATTTATCCTTTGGAAATAATCATTACAATATGATGTAAATCATGCATGACAATTTTGATTTCATAGGAGGGCTTGTTTCCCTCTAAAATTTGAATTGAATCACTTGCAACTAGTTTACATGCCTCAGAATTTCAATTTTTATTGTAAACTATCAATGTATACCCCGAAACACTATGTCACCACCTTGCACGCAAATATTATGTTGGGAATTCCACTTCTAGCAATTGAATAAATATTGTGAATGTAATGCGGTTTCAATAATGGTTCTGAGCTAACAAATTTCATAAATTTTAAGTAGTGGTGTATAAATCAATCGATATAAGTAATAACATAAAATGGTCTAATAAAAACAATGAACAACGTGGATAAAGTACTCGCATCATTTTGGCCTCACAGAGCCCCCTCGTCCGTGTGAGGTTGGGGCGTTGCGAATCGGAGTGGATTTAGTTGTTACCGTACCTTATTTTCTTCAGAAGCCTTTCGCAACTGCGCGAGGATTCTGGATGGGGCCCATAGCCATGTTTTTGAGAAGTCCAAGGCGTTCATCCATTTTTCGAGCTCATGAATATGCGGTAAAAAATGAAGACGATCCAGAACTCAAATGCGCCATACCAGGAATGCCCACCGTTGAAACCTTCCTAGCTCCACCTTGATTTTTATATGCCATCCAAACCGTTTATAAGGTAATTTTCACTTGGATGAAGTAAAAATACCAAAAACTCAGGCTGAAACAAAAATTTTATGGCCATATAAATATTTCAACGGTGGTCACTAAATCCCCACTTTTAACTTTCGTGTGGCCCATTTAAGTTTTGGATCCACCATAGTTTTTGTCTTATTTTCTAAAATGAGCTCAAAAAACGGATGAACGGGTTGGATATCTCACAGACATCGCAGTGGGCTCCATCCAGGATCCTCATGCTCCATCATAATCCTTGTGAAGGAACTTACCGCTAAAGGCTTCAACCGGGAATCCGCGTCCGTTGTTACCGGGGTAACAACTTAGTGGGTGTTACCCTTACCGTGGGGCCCACCTTAATGATGTGTCGTATATCCATACCGTCCATCCGCTTTCCCCAAAAGTGAAGCAGATCCAATCTTAAGTGGACCATACTACAATAAAAAGTGGTGATTAAACGCTCACCATTAAAAACTTCCTAAGGCCATGGTAATGCCCACCTTTTCTCTCCAACCCGTTGATAAGGTCCAAAAAACATGGATGAAGGCAAAATGTAAAGATCAGCTCGATCCAAGACTTTTAAAATCTTTGAATGATCATTCATCACTATTTCCAATGGTGTGATCTATATGAGGTGTGGGTCTGTTTAATTTTTGGAATCTCATATGAAAATGAGCTTAAAAAACGGATGGACGGCGTGGATATATAAAAAGAAATTATCAAGGTGGGCTCCACATGGTAAGGATAACAACCACTAAGGTGCCACCCGTGTAACACCTGTTCGGCTCCCGAAACGGAACCGAACCACGAGAAGAGGGCATTATTTTTGTTTATTTTTCCTACAAAAACCGCGCGCGTGCTCCCGCGCATGCCTCTCATACGCAGGCGTGCGCAATACACCACACCTCCAGCTCAAAATTCCTAGAATAATAAAAATAAATAATAATCAAAAAACATGTTTAGAGTGTGAAAGATCGACGGTTAGCGTTTCATTAGTGCTTAATCCCTCACACCCAAAACGTGATGAGAAAAACTACGATACTCTGACAGAGTAGGATGGATGATACGCCGGCACTTACAGATTATATTGGAATTGCTTACGTGGCGTGTAGGGAACGAAAATTAAACTGTCCAGATCATGGGTCCCATTGTATATGCACCGTGGACATAAAATTGAACTTATTTCGCTATCCGATTTTTAGATTGATGGACATTTGTTGTGCGGTTAGAAATGAAAGTTACGAAGTGGGCCCATTTCAAGATACAAACGTGCACGAATCGGAGTTGGGGACGTTCAAACAATCTGATTTTGAGACCGTGACTTGTGGGTTCCTCCATCTAGTTGGTTTTTACCACGTGTACACACTCTCGGTGCCCGAGTATTAAGTTTCGCACTCCACTGGAGTATCAAATAGTTCCCAAATGCTCACACACATATACGAATTATAATAATAATAATTTTTATAAAAAAAAAAAGGAAAAAAGTGAAGCGGAGAAAAAAGTCATCTGATTATTGGGTAGCTAACGGTGACGCGTATGACATGTGGATGGTATCTTTACCGTCCATTAGATTAGCCGCGTTTTTCCCAGGCCAACATGAAAAAGCGACATTGATCGTATGATGCTGACCATGCAAAACTTCTTCTTCTATTTATAACCGTTGGTTGCCGATCCACCGACCTTGCAAAAATTGGGTTCTCCTTTTATAACCGTTGGTGAGATGGGATTGCAGTAGTCATCTGATCAAAACGGTCCCTGCAGATATTCATCATTGGAATTTCTAAATCAAGACCGTTTATCTATTAAGTGTGAATTTTGCATCCTGGCCTAGGAAAAGTGGAATGAACCCAATGGACGGTCTAGATTGATGATTTGAGGAACTGGATACTGTCACTAGTTCACCATGCCGAGGGTGGCAACTGTTCTGCACGGTCCTTTTCAAGCTTTGGCATTTCGTCAGCGCCGGACATCCCGATTGCGTACTGGATTGGGTCCACTGGATGAACGGTTCTGGTACGACGGAAGTTTGACTATGGTTACAGGTAGTCCGGCGTAGTACTAAACCGACTGTATTTCTGAAAATAAAAATGAAAATAAAAATGAAGAGAAATCGAATTGCCTCCAAACCACTCACGATTTTTCTCTTTTCTTTTCTCTCTGTTTTTTTTCGAATTTCGATATTAAAATTCCAAAACTACCCCCATCACGCCCTGACGCTCCAAAATCGGCCGCTTCTTCTGGCACCCACCGCGTGCCGGCCGAAACGTAACGGTTCCCGTATTTTAAGAATATATATAAATAAATATAAAAATCTACACTAAAAGCATCACCAACGGCGTACATTAGAACCGATCCTCCAAGAACCGGCCCACCACCTCCAAGCTCGGCCCCACCACTTCCTCCTCCCAAGCCTCCTGGAATCTGACCCCATCCGACCGTAGCGCCGCTCGTACGGCCTCCGTCGCATCCATCCGCTGCAAATCCCATCCCTGTGATCTCAGCCGTTGGATCTTCCCCACCTGCTTCTCCGCGAGCAGAAGCGTGTTCTCCTTGATCTCCTCCACAGCATCCTCGAAAGCTGCTCCCCGACCCGAATCCCCCTCGGGTCGCGCGCCCCCATACCTTCGAAAATAACGTTCGAATTCGGGCACGCCAATCGCCTTCCCCAACCCGGGAAGGCACGAACCGGCCGAACCGCTCGACCGGAAAAAACCGGCCAGCTCCTCGAACATACCCACTTCAAGCATGCTGTCGACCCGCTTCAACAGATACTCGACAAGAGCCGGTGGCGACACGTCGACCCAGATAAAGCAGCAGTCGTACCGGAGCTGCATCGGATGTGAACCAATACAACCGATATTTCCGTTATTGATCTTGTAGCGGTCTGCAACCAGAGCATGTATGTAGGTGTTAGACCCACCAGCGAGAATGGGCAGTCCTCCTCGGCTCAGGATATCGGTTGCTTTCGAGGCGGCGATTGAGCGATAATCGATGGCGGAGATTTCGCCGTCGGACGGGTCGAAGTCGCCGAGGAGGTGGTGTGGGACCTGCCTTCGTTCTTGCATTGAGATCTTGTTCGTGGTGATGTCGAGGCCTTTGTAGAGCTGGATTTTGTCGGCATTGATGATTTCGGAGGTGGGAGACCCGACAGTGGTTGCGATGTCGATGGAGAGTCGGGATTTTCCGCTGCCCGTTGCGCCCATGATAAGGAGTAGAGGCTCCTTGTGGCGGGATTCGATTGGGGCCAACCTGGTTTTTGGACGGCTAGGGAGGAATCGGACGGTGGATTGGAGTCGACTGCAACAGCTGCTGGAGAAGGAAAGTCTCATAGAATAGAGACAGTCGACTGCAACAGATGCTGTAGAAGGAAAGGCTCATAAGAGAGAGAGAGAGAGAGAGAGAGAGAGAGAGTGGTCTGTCTCCACCACACCACCTGCACGCCAACTGTTTGTCAGGAGCTCCTCTTCAGGAGGGACGCCGATTCCGGAGTGAGGCTCAACATCCTTTTACCATGACATGAGGACTATGTGAGCCCACCATTTAATTTATATATGTTTTATCAATCATGTCAATCCAATTTCCAGCTCATTTTATTTTAGTGCATGAGACCAAAATTTAGGCCACCGTTGAAACTTTTGAGATGTTTATCTATCATCCAATCTTTTCATGAGGTCACACAGATCTATGTGAAGGGAAAACACAAATATCAGCTTGATCCAAAACTTCTCTGGCCCACTTCGTTTTCAACGGTATATATTCACTTCTCACTGTTTCCTATGGTGTGGATCAGTGGACCTTTAGATATACTTTAATTTTTATTCTATGGTTTAAAATTAAATGAAAAAATGAATGGATGGTGTGGATGATCTATTTAATCTTCTCAACATGGTAAAGACTGAAAGAGTGCCATACTACTCAAATCGTGTCCTCTCAGGAGAATGCCATTTCCGCCATGCTCTTCCCGTGATCTGTAGGAGTAGGAGAGTACGACTCTGTACGTTCATGAAATTTTTATAAATGGAGTTTACATTTTCAATTCATCTGAACCGTATAAATAGTTTCTCTATCTTGGACGGAGTCAAAGTCAAGCTGAAATTTAGAATGAGAGAGTGGTATTTATAGTCATATTAACGGACAGTGAGGGAAGGCTTGATGGAAATATAGTTAATGGTCAAGATCATTTTCATTTATTGGATGATTAGGTTCTTAAAATCAATGTGAAATTTGAGATTTTCTCCATCCACATTAGACCTTATGAATTTAGGGGGCATTTGGAGCTTCTTTTGTTTTTTTTTTTTGGATTAGCTTGCGAGTACACCCCACTGTCAGTCACACTTCATTGTTAGCCACCCCCACTAGGCCTGGATACCAAGACCTCAGTGTTGAAACAAGGTATCTTTCACTCATTCTACACCTGAGATATGGATCAGGGTGTCATTTGGAGCTTGGAATTCACTAGAATTAGATGGGATAGAATCCTTAAAACAACATCATTGCAACATGTAGTCATTGTCTTGGAATGGCCATAAGTAGAGCCGGGCATCGGACCGAATCAGATCGGATTGGATCCAACTCGAACCGATTTAAATTCTGCATGGCCTGACCCGAACTCAATCCGATCCGGGACCGAGTATGGGTCACCTGAATCGAACTGATCTGAAATCTACATGGCCCGATCCGATCCGAGTCCGACTCGGTCAAGAAAATCGAGTCAGATCAGATTGGGCAAGGTTCAGATCAGTCCAGATTTTTAATTTTTAATTTTTTTTAAAATAAAACAAAAATAGTACAAATGAACGGAGTGGATTTCCCACGAACATTACGATAGGCCCCACCTAACTTCTCGCAGGAGGGAATCCGCCTCCTTCCATCTAAAGTCCATAAATAAATAAATAAAAACTATAAACTTACCAGATCAAGCTTGAAGGGCTGGACGAGCTGGTGGGTGGTTTCGAAGTTCGGATTGGGCGTGACTGGGTTATTAGAGAAGATGGTTAGGGTTTAGAGAAGAAGGTTAGGGTTCGGAGTTCAACATTACTTACCCGATTCGAGTTGGGCAGGCAGGGACGGCCGGAGGAGAGGAATACCGTTGGGTAGGCAGCAGTTGGTGGGCTTCGGATTGACCTTTGAAGAAGAAGAGTAGAATATTCCGGGCAGGCAGCAGCGCTCTTTCAATGCTACTATTTTGTTGAGTGCTATTTATTGTTTATTTTTTCCTTTAAAAAATAAAAAAATAAAAAATTATATATATATATATATATATATATATATATATATATATATATATATATATATATACTACCCAACTCTAGATCGGGTCGGATCGGATTAGTCTGGATCCATTCGGATCGAATCGGTCCGTCTCCACCACGATCTGAACCCAACTCAATCTGCATCGATCTAGGTCATCGGTTCGGTTCGGATCAGGTCGGATCCACCGGATCGGATCAGGTTTGCCCAGCTTTAGCGATAAGCATGGTTGTGAAGCATGCATGTTTGGATTGCACATGAAAATTGGCTCATTCATGTGTTTGGAAACTGATTTTCAAATTCACCTTCTGTTTGGTAACTCAGCTGCAGACCAAATATTATCTAGCATTGACAACTTAGTCTACTATCCATGCATGAGTCCCTGCCATTCACAGTGTGTCATGCAAATCATACACCCATGCTTATTATATCAAACATGCTTTGGAATTCAAAAAATAATACTTAGCGGGGATGAACATGATGAGGTCGATTACTATCTTCCTCAAGGATAACCACTCCGAATCTACAGAGCTTATCTGAACTCCTCACAGGGACTTCTTGAATTCACAAGGAAAAGCAAGAGAAATAGAAAATAAATTCTATAAAATTTATAATTTGATTGATGAATGAAATAAATGAGTTCACAACTCTTCAAATAGGGATACTATGCCATGGGAGAAGTTTCGGAATCAAACTATAACTAAAACTCATAGAAATCGTGACTTATTATAAAAAGTAAACTTAATATTTATAGATGGTCGTGATTTCCACTGGTGCGCAAAGTTTTCGGCCAAAAACAGTGTCTTATTTAGCCGAACCATGATGTTCTCCTAATTATTCTAAGCACTTTTCATGTTGGGCGCAACTCTTAAAGCCCACCAAATGAATAATTATACTCAAATTAAAACTTATTATAAATAGTAAAAATGAAATTAAAATGGATGTCGACCGTCGATTTGGTGGTATTTCACAAATTCGGTGTGGGAAACCCCACATTGGGTGGCTAAAATAGTTCGTCCTACCCCAAAATCATATATGGTACGTCGAATAACTCATTTCGAATTACGAGATACACCCGATTTATGGTCCTCATGGTCTGGATCACTTCCGCTTGTGATCGGATCTTTTCTGGTCCATCTTGGCCATGAAACTATCCACGACCCGCTTTACATTAAATACAAATAAGGAGATACAAAATTGTAGATGAACAAGTCCCTTGTGTGACCCAATAACATGTCTGGTGGAGATTAGAAACTATAGACATCCGTTTAATTTTAACAAGTGATGAAGTCATTTTGAAGATACCATCACCTACTTCAATTCAACAATTATTCATCCTACCACATGATAGAGTTAATCAATACAAATGTTAGTTATCCCCAACAATCATTAGATATAAATAATCATTTCTTAAGTAAAGCACATACCTCATTTGGATTGTTATAACTAAACATTCGGCTGTTCACGGTACATTTCAACTCATTATTTTTATCATATGTATGCAATAGAATGATGGATGAGTGATGATTGAACAAATGTTACTCCTACTATAAAATAATCTGCACCTACAAACCAATACTTATGTGCTGCATGTCGGTCTTCCATACACGAGACAAATCACAATAAAAGAAATATGCATGCAGAATATGTTGCGATAAAAATAAATTGCAGACAAAGCTATTTATATGAGCAAGTGAGTTCATTGGGCCCGTTTGGCCGGTCGGATTGGAAGGGATTGGATGGTATTGGAAGGGATTGGAAGTTAAAACCCGGGATTGGCCGGGCGTGCAAAAACAGAGTCGGTGATCCGATCCCAATCCCATGGATCTTAAGGCAATCCACTGACAACACCATCATTACCTTTAAATCCCATCAAATCCACCCTCATCGGTTCAAATTTGCCTGGGACGTGTTTGATTCAAGGGATTGGAAGGGATGGGAGGGTTTAATCCCGGGATTGGCCGGGCGTGGCAAACAGCCTCAATCCAGGGATAGAGCAATCCCATGGATCTCAAGACAATTCACTGACAACACCATTATTACCTAGAAATCCATGCCATCCACCCTAGTACCATTCAATCCCTTCCAATCCACCCGGCCAAACGAGCCTAATGATGGTTTGGATTGAGTGATATACATACCATGATATCACCATTAAAAGCTTCTTTGAAAGCCACAAAAGTTTTAGATTAAGTTGATATTTGTTTTTTCCCTTCATTTGGGTATGCATGACCCAATCAACGGGTTGGATGTCAAATAACCATTACAATGGGCCCTAGATCATTTTCCCTCCATCGCTACCAAGAAACTAGTGTGTGTTCGACTTGGGCCACTATGGTCCGATTATCTGAACCGTTTATTATCATAAATAAGTTATTAACACTTGATCATGTTCAACAACGATCCTAACCGTTGATATCTAGATCTAAACAAAATCCATTTAAAATCTTCTTTGATTATTCTATGGCCTGCATAACATAGAGCTCATCAGACAGTCCCGATCTTCAGATCACTTAGCGTGTAGGCCTCAATGGGCTACAACTCATGCTAGCGTGTGGGCCGCCTCAATTGGCTACAAATCGTGCAGCATCTTGGGCCACCACAGAGATAAAATACAAATCCGTATAAAGGTATCGTTTGGCACATTATATTCGAGGGCATCGGAGACAATTGGTTGTAAATGCATCTTTTTCTCTATGCGGTCCGAACTATAAATGAAGGTCAATGGAACTAATAATGCTAAATGAAAAGTTACATTTTAGCATGTGTTGTCGTTACTACTAATTCACGGTACATATGGCATATTGCATATTGATATATTCCAAAACAATTCATTCATCAGTTACATTACGACAATCACACTAATAAAATGATTTGAGCCATCTAAATGTTAGTCATTTAAATAGACAATTAAAAATCATTGGCGAGTCATTCATTTGTGATCGGAGGTGTACACGAGTTGAATCGAGTCGAGCTTCTCGGCTCGGCCACTAGGTGACCTCAGCTCAAACTCAGCTCGGCACGGTCCTTGAGCCTAACCGGCCAACTTGGCTGGGTTTGGTTAGTAGCTCAGGCCAGTTCGAGCTGAGTTTAAGTCAAGATTGAACATGTGCAACATTTTTACAAACACATAAAGTGCGCTTTCAATTTCCTACTGTATGTAAAAAAGCAGCAACTGTTTATATGTATTTCATCAAACACCTTGTAGGCAACATCAAAATCAAGCGAAAAAGGTATTTGTTTCATATACATACCTTCCTTGCCACCAACCAACACTTCATTGGGTCATTTCATAAAACACCTGGTGAGCAACATCAATATCAAAGTAATGGAGTCACTGAACTAGTTTGATCTAAGTTCGATTTGAGTTGGGGTTCGATTTGAGTTGAGTCGAGCTCGGGCAAACTCGAACTCGGTTCGAAATTCTTTTGAGCTAAAAAAATCAACTTGACTAGGCTCGAACTTAATTTTGAACCGAGCTGAATCGAGCTTTTTCTAATCGACTTGAGCGAGCTAATTCGGTTCGTGTACAATCCTATTCATGATATATATATTAGTGGTTCACCCTATCCTTAGAATTTTCTTACTTTTACCAAAAGTATATATTTTAACGGACATATTATAATCACTCCATCAAATGTTGTATATATACACTAATTTAAAATATTAAAGTTGATTTAGTTAATTAGATTTTAGAAGTGTTTGGATTACAAGTTACTTAAGATAAGTTATTTATGCCTTAAGTACCTTATCTTGATTTCTACTTATTAAATTAATCCGATTAAGTAACTTTATATATATATATATATATATATATATATATATATATATATATATATATATATATGGGAAAAGGTACTTATGCGCTCGACCTCACGGTCACCCCAAAAAATTAGCCATACATAGAACTCAGGTGGCCCACACCATCAATATATATATATATATATATATATATATATATATATATATATATATATATATATATATATATGGGAAAAGGTACTATGCGCTCGACCTCACGATAAGCTACCATGAGGTCGAGCTGTGTGGGCCCCACCGTGATGCGTGTCAACCATCAACATCGTGCATTTGATGGGTCCCCTCTAAATTATGGGATATCCCAAAAATCAGCTGTATACGGAACTCAGGTGGGCCATACCATCTAAAATCATGTGAAGACACCGTTAAAACATATAAAAGCACTTGGGGGGGCCCACTTGAGTTTTGAATGCTGTCGAAACTTGGTCTAAACCCTCATCCAAGTGGGAAACACATAATGGATGGGCTGGATTTGCAAACCACATCTTGGTAGGCCCAAAAAATGATTATGAATGTTTTAATGGTGCACGGCCCCTCCCTACTTCTGTATGTGGTGTGGCCCACACAAGTCACAGATTGACTTGATTTTTGAGACCTAGGCCCACGATGGAATGGTGCATCTGACTGATGGGGTAGATGTTCGAATTGCATCACGGTGGGGCCCACACAGCTCGACCTCCTGGGACGGACTCGTGAGGTCGAGCGCATAGTACCTTTTCACTATATATATATATATATATATATAAAGAAATGCTCACACACCACTAGTTGGACCATTTAAATTGGTCCAACTAGCTGTGCATTAAATATTGAAATTTTTATTCTCATCAACATGTAATGCACCATATATAAGGATATGTGATATTGAGTTTTACATAAGTATGTTGGGAATTATGTATCATAAATCCAACTCGTTTATCAAATAGAGTACGCTAATGAAATTCAATGTACTAAAATTTAGTAAATTGTCATCACCACTAGAGCCACACATATAACTTGAATTTGGACTATTGGAGTAGATTTCTAACCGTTCACTTTTCTTGTATATGAAATCATAGTATTGATAATATATATATATATATTCTCATATGCTTATAATGGATCCTACTTAATTAACAGATCGGATTTACAAGATATGTGACGCATCACTCAAATATATCATATGTGTATAGCTTCTTTACTGTTCTCATTATTTTCTTTGTAAACATTCTGCCTCCTCCTTTCCTTCTCATCATTTAACTTCTTTTTCCTTATTTAATGCTCTCTCTCCCCTATACAATGGATTTTTTTCTTTTTTCTTTTTCCATTTATATCTAATTCAGATTGAGGGCGTGTTCGGTGAAATTAGCCATTTTCAGTGATTTTTTCTATTCAGATTATATTGCAAATTCAAAACATTAAATGCTTAAATTAGATTTTCACTATTTAAAAAAAAAAAAAAAGTTGGATATTTTTTAAGATTTCTTTCTTTCGCTTAATACTAACACCGAATGAGGTAAGTCATTTTGTGTTTTGAAAGTTTTTTAAATGATAACTTTACTCTATGGTAACTTCCGTCCAAGTTGGACTGTGCTAATTCACAGGATACAATCACTGCTTACGTGGCGAAGTTCTTTGCCTCCCTCATGATGTATGTTTTATCAAAGCTCACACAAACCACGTTACATGAAGTCATGGGGATAATGAGGCCCACCATTGACACCTTGGACCCATTATTATGTTTATTTGTCATTAAATCTGTTCATAAGGTTACATAAACATAAATATTGGCTTGATCTAAAATTTCTCTGGCCCCAATAAGTTTTCAATTATAAATGTTCAAACTCCACTGTTTTCAGTGGTGTGATACACCTGAGCTGCTGTCTCAGTTTTTGATCTCATGACCTTAAAATGATCGGAAACAATTGATGAACCGTGTGGATATAACACATACATCATGGTGGGGCCACCTAACTTTGCCAGGCGAATACGGAAGAATGTGCTGCTCACGTTGACTGTGGAGGGGATTGCAAACTCCGCGGATTGCGTACTGGCGGTGTGCTCGCAGCGAGGTGGCTACTGTTCGGTGCTATATGGGGCCATCATGGTTTATGTGTTTTATCCATGCCGTCCATTTATTTTGAATAATTATTTTAGGTAATGACCAAAAAAATGAGGCAGATCCGAATTTCAGGTGAACCACATCACAAGAAAATAGTATGGATTGAACGCCTACCGTTACAAATATTAACCATTTGATCAATGGTCTTTAATATGGATGGTCAGGGTTGTTTCTGCAAATATATGTCCAAACAGAAATTTGATCCATCTATATTTCAGTGCCCATCGTACATTGCTTATGATTCTAAAGAATCACTTTTGTTAGGCAATCGTGACAATCTCATCCAACGGCTATAGAAAATAAGTCCAAATCAAGGATGGATTGGATCATCCAACCATGGCAATTTTTGCATGGTGGCCTATGAAACGTTTTCTGGACTTGATGGATAGTTCAGATCAATCAATTGGACTCTAAAAGGGTCCAGTGCAATTAAGAGTATTTTAAGCATTCATCATGTTTAAGAATCCTCGGAGATATTACCTAACGCATTTTCTGTACCTGAGTTATGAATTTTCCATTAACAGGAAATCCATGGATGAACAAAACGCTGTTATTATTTTGGATTTGCCTCGTTCTTTTGCTCATGCCCTAAAATGATCTCTCCAAATGGATGTACACTATGGATGCAACACATGTATCATGGTGAGTCCACGTAACTTAGCGACATCATTCCAGTGGGACTCGACATGTCACTGGCTAATCGGCTTACAATTACTTTCCAAATGTAAAGGGAGAGAGCATTAAATAGGGAAAAAGGAGGCTAAATGAAGAGAGAGAAAAGAAAATAATTGGGACATTAAAAAAATCTGTACATATATAATATATTTGAGTGATGTGCCACATATCTTGTAAATTCACTCCGTTAATTGGGTAAGGTCCATTATAAGCATATGAGAAAAAAATATTTTTTTAAATCAATAGTACGATATCATACAGAAGAAAAGTGAATGGTTAGAAATCCACTCCAACAATATATATTCAGGTTACATGTGTGGTACTAGTGGTGATAACTATTCACTAAATTTTAGTATATAAAATTTCATTAGCACGCTCTATTTAATAAATGAGTTGGATCTATGATACATAATTTTCAACATACTTATGTAAAACTTAATATCACATATCCTCACATGCATTACATGTGGAAGATAATAGAAATTTTGATATTTAATGCGCAGCTAGTTAAACCAATTTAAATGGTCTAACTAGTTGTATGTGAGCATCTCTCTCTCTCTCTCTCTCTCTCTCTCTCTCTCTCTCTCTCTCTCTCTCTCTCTATATATATATATATATATATATATAATTGGTCTTAAACTAAACTTATTTATTTCAAATAAGTTACTTATCTACGGTGGTATCCAAATAAGGTCTTAATTTCCATAAATATATTAAAGAAATCTAATGTATTTTTATTAATGACATTTGTTGCACATGATGTCTTAAATCTTATATTTGGTATGCTCGACCGGTCGAGGGAGCTGCTCGACTAGTCGAGAGTTGTTCAACTTGAAGTCCAACGAGCACAGATTTTTGGTGTCCGGGCTGCTCGATCGGTCGAGAGGATGGCTTGACCAGTCAAGGGGGTCCCTCGACTAGTCGAAGACTCAGCTCGACCAGTCAAGGTTACGTAGATTCGAGTACGGATCTTGTGCGGACTACGGAAATCTGAGGCGGTTTCGCAAGGGTGCGAAAGGAAAGTTTCCTAAACTATAAATATGGGTCCCTATGGCTATTCTAATGTATTCTAGACTTCCTAAATGTATTTTAAAGGATTTTAGGGTTATCAAAGGGTGTAGCAAGGGTGAGATTCGAGGTTTTTCGAACCGGGTAAGTCCTCTCTCTTTGTAATTGATGCTTTCATAGTAGAATTCTGTCGCTTTGTGCCGTGGTTTTTTTTTCAAAAGGATTTTCCACGTTAAATCTGTGTGTTCTCTTTTGTTTGCTTGGTGCCATTATATTGCTATCCTAGATCTAGATCTATGTGATTCCACAGGCCAAAATCTCAACAAGTAGTATCAGAGCAATCGTTGGGGCACAGATCTGCATATGAGGGATTAGTAATAATGGGAAGCACTAGGTATGAGATTGAAAAGTACTCAGGAAAAAATAAATTTGAATTATGGAAGATCAAGATGATGAGTTCCTTAATCAATAAAGGTGAAGATGGTGCTCTTGAATAGTGAAAGTTTACTATTACTGATGATGATTGGAATACTCTTGATAAGAAAGCTTTATCATCGATCCGTTTATATTTCACAGATGAGGCTCTCTACAATGTCATGAGGGAGAAAACTGCGGTTAAGTTATGGGCGAAGTTAGATGATGTCTATGCGAAAAAATCCTCTGAAAATCGCTTACACTTAAAACGGCAGTGGTATAACTTCAAGATAGCAGAGGTTTGAGATCTGGAGGCTCACATCAGCAACTTTAATAAATTGGTTAGCAAATTGCTGAATATGGAGAAAGTGATGAAAGATGAAGAACAAACATGTATGTTGCTGAATTCTCTTTCGGTGTCTTATGAGTCATTTAAAGACACAATGTGCACCACGAATAAAACCCTGAGTGTCGACATTGTTATCTCAGCCCTTCAAGGGAAGGCCATGAGAAAGCTCAATGTCGACATGGGGATATCTTCTGATGTATTGTTTACAGGGGGTAGGAATTCTGAACAAGGTACAGGTTTTTCAAGTTCTAGTTCCAAATCTAAGGGTAAGGGCAAAGGAAATGTAAAGTGCTGGAATTGTGAGAATGATGGACATGTAAAGAAGGATTGTGAAAATCCTAAATTGAAGAGAAGATTATGAGGCTTCATATAGGAAGGCCAATGTTGTCACGTCTGATGGATCGAATGGATGTGATGGTAATGTTTTGTCTGTGTCTACTATCAAGCGGCCATACGATGATCGTAAGGACTTGTGGATGCTAAACATAGGGGCATCTTTTCACATGACTCCTCATCGGAGTTGGTTCACTAGCTACATGGGGTACGATGATAGACAGATATTTATGGGCAATGACATTGCCTGTAATGTTGTGGCTGTTGGTTCGGTGTGCATCAAGATGTTTGATGGGGTGGAGTGTACCTTGAATGATGTCAGCCACGTTCCTGATTTAAAGCAAAATCTTATTTCTCTTGGTATACTTGAGGCAAAAGGATGCAAGTACACAGGTATTGATGATGCTCTTAAGGTATCTAAGGGGGCACGGATAATCATGAAAGCATAACGACTTGGTAGCTTGAACAAGTTGATCGGGAGCACTTCAAAAGGTGGAGCTATAGTGGATGTAACGGATTCCACCTCTGCACGTGTGTGGCATGTTGGGCATGACCATATGAGCGGGCAGGGCAGGAAGGCTGAGACGCGTAGAAGGGGATATAGATCAGGTGGAGCAGCCACCTGTGAGAAGAATCACAGGGCATGATCGCATGATAACGGCGAGGTATATAAATGACTCCAATATCGTAGGGAATTCATCTTCTATTCAGATAGCTCTAGGTGAGCCTAGTACTGAGAAGTGAAAGGTGACTATGGGCGATGTGATGGATTCGTTGTACCAGACCGACATATGGGAGCGGGTGGAGCTTCTAGTGGGCCGGAGAGCGGTTGGATGCAGGTGTATCTTCAGGAGGATACAACTTGGATACAGGGCGATGTTGGTAGCGAAGGGTTATGCTCATAGAGAAGGGATCAGCTTCTCAGAGATATTCATGCCAATGGTATAACAGGTGTTTATTACATCCGTGATTGACACTGGTTAGTCAATGTGATCATGAACTAGAAGGATGGATGTGGAGTCTGCACTTTTGCAAGGGAAATTGAAAGAGCAGATCTACATGAAGTAACCAGAGCGGTTCGAAGTTAAAGGGGCTGAGAAAAGACTTTGTAGGAGGTCGTAGTTCGACCTGTCGCCTAGGCAGTGGTTTGATTCCTATATGGTGAGTCAGGAATTGATGACATGCAGATTGCCAATTATGATATGTCTAAAATCAATGTACTGAAGACTCGGTTAAGTGGGACATTCAGGGTGAAAGATTGGGGAGCTGCAAAGATGGTTCTCGGCGTTGAAACTGAAAGAGAAGTAGGCTTTGATTATATCAGGTAGAATACTATGGGTAGTATTGATCAAGGAGGTGATGGACTATATAAAGCCGAAGAGCGTTCCCTACGCGTCTCTCCTCAAATTTTCCTCACGACATGTCCCAAAACAAATGAGGAAAAATAGGATATCTCATGAGGCTTATTCAAATGCGGTTGGCAGTGTATGCCAGGGTCTGGATTAGATCGGTTATTTCACAGGCTATCAGTGTTGTGATCAAGTACCCCAGTAAGCAATATTGGGTAGCGGTGAGATAGTAAGAAGACTACATCTTTCCTTTTTAGAAAACAAGAGCAAAGGTGATTAAGCACGTGGATTTTGATCCGGCAAACATGCTCACCTAGATCGTTCCTGCAGAGAAGTTAAAGTTCTGTGTAACTTTTCTGGGTTTAGCGATAGCAGAAAAGAAGGACGGACTGTGCAAGAGAAGCATGATGTGATGCAGAGATAAAAGAAGAAGACAAGGAACTACATGTTTAAAGATTGAAGACATGGTGGAGATTGTTACACTTGATGTTTTAAATCTTATTTTTGGTATGCTCGACCGGTCGAGGGACTGGATCGACTAGTCGAGGGAGCTGCTCAACTAGTCAAGGCTTACTTGACTCGAAGTCCAGCGAGCACAGATTTTTGGTGTCCGGGCCGCTTGACAGGTCGAGGGGATGGCTCGACTGGTTGAGGGGGTCCTTCGACTAGTCGAGGACTTGGCTCGACCAATCGAGGTTACGTAGATTCGAGTCCGGATCTTGTATGGACTGCGGAAATCTGAGGTGGTTTCGCAAGGGTGCGAAAGGGAAGTTTCCTAAACTATAAATAGGGGTCTCTAGGGCTATTCTAATGTATTCTAAGGTTTCATAAAGGTATTCTAAATGGTTCTAGGGTTATCAAAGGGTGTAGCAAGGGTGAGATTCAAGGTTGTTCGAATTGGGTAAGTTCTCTCTTTATAATTGATGCTTTCATAGTGGAATTATGTCGCTTTGTGCCGTGGTTTTTTCTTAAAAGGGTTTTCCACATTAAATCTGTATGTTCTTTTGTGTTTGCTTGGTGTGCTATCCTAGATTTAGATCTGTGTGATTTCGCAGGCCAAAATCCCAACAGCACTGACAAACAAATTTTAAATTTTAACAAGAATTCTAATTTACATTAATTCCATAGTAATTATTATTTAGAATCTAATTGATTCCCAATATAAGTTCCTAATTCATTTGCAGACGGTGAGGTCTACTTATTGATCGCCACCGTCCAAAACCATCTTTCCATGGCCACCAAGAGAAAGCTGACTCAACAGACGACCCTAATCATTCTGTCGGCTGGGGTGCACCACGGATTCCCACGGGACTTGCCCGTCCTGCATGCAAAACATCTCACGGTGCACATGAGATGTACCCGATCACTTTTTCTCACCTCAGACATTTCGTACTTCAAAAATGATTACCTGAAAAGGGTCATTCTAGCTGGGACCATTAAATATCATATGATGGCAAGATGGACCATAAATAGGGCTTCAATTCCTGTCCACCTGAGCTCTGTTGGTCTACCTTTGGTGTTAGGACCAAAGACCATAACTCATTTAGATCCAAAACTGGGGATGGCCCACACCACATAGAACAATGGGCATGGGTCCCATCAAAGAAACCTGCCTCAGGCCACCGCTTTGTTTACATTCCATCTGACCTGTAAGTCCTGTGAGCCCCATCAGGATGAAGAGACGGTCCATCATTCAGCCTGATTTAAAAAACCTTAGATTAGCCACCGCTAAATTTAGAGGTTTGGGGCGTGATTTTGCATTATTTCCATGGCACGAGTTGCATAGCTGACTAGTAGAGTACATAACAAACACACATAACAATTGGTTTGTCTACCGGTGCTGTGGATGCGGATTACGTACTAACCGTGCTGGTCTCTAGCCATGAACTGGCAGTTTTGTGGACGGGCCTACCATGATATATCTGTTTATCATGCTGTCCGGTCCTTTTCTCGTATCGTTTTTAAGCATGAGCACTATACTGAGGCTGATCTAACGCTCAAGTGGACCACACTATATATTACTCTCGCATTTAATGCAACTGTCATTTAAACCAAGTTTATTATTTGGTGTGATCCACTTGGGTGTTGATCTGCTTCATTTTTGTGCACATATTAAGATGGATCGCCTGGATGTGACGTGTGGATTAGCTATTGACAGGTTGAGTGGCGGACTCGGTACTAAAGTGATGCCACCAAGTTCTGTGGGGCCTCCCATGATGTATGTTTTGTATCCACACCGTACATCCATTTGGAGAGATCATATTAGAGCATGATCCAAAGAATGAGTCAAATCCAAATCTCCGGTGGACCCAACCACAGAAAACAGTGGGGAGAGTGACACCCACCCTTAAAAAGTTCCAAGGGCCACAAAAGTTTTCAATCAAGCTGATAATTGTGTTTTCCCTTCTTTCATGTCTGTGTTAACATGTAAACAGGTTGGATCTCAAATAAACATATGATGGTGGACCTTTGGAAGGTTTTCAACGGTGGGTGTCCCTCTCCCCACCGTTTTCTGTGGTGGGGTTCGCTCCGGCCTTAGATCTGCCTTATTGTTGGATCATGCCCTAAAATGATCTCTCCACATGCATGGATAGTGTGGATGCAATACATACATTAATGCGAGCCCACAGAACTTGACAAGTCCACTTCGGTAGCGTGCCTGGCTAGTCAACCTGTCAGTAGCTAAGGTAGGAAGCAATCCACGTCCCGGTGCTACATGCTCTTCCTCCAACTTGGGTCCACAGAGAATGACATGGATATAGTAGATCCCTGAACTACCAAGTTCGGTGGATCCATGATTGTTGCGCCAACTATAATAAATTTGTTTTACATTAGTGTTGCCCATTATTTTGCCATCTCATTACAGGGCATGAGCCAAAAATGAAGCAAATTCAAATTTCAAGTGGACCACACTATAGGAAATATCACTGATTGAATGCCCTAATAATATTTCTGATTTCCTTTATTCAGGTTTTTATGACCTTATCGACAGTTTTGATGGCAAATAAACATTATCGTAGCCCTTAGGAAGTTTTTAACGGTGGGTGATCAACATCCACTGTTTCCTGTGGTGTGGTCCACCTGAGATTTGAATCTACTTCATTTTTTGGGTCTCAGTCTCTAGAGCAGGCAATATGGATGAACAGTGTAGATATGAAATACATATATTAGAGTGGGCTCCACTGTCACAGATCTACCAAGGTCGGTGGTTTGCCAGATCCATCGAATTTGCATCCCATAAAGAATGAGCTGTACTAGATAGACAGTTCAATTAATGAAGACCCCTACCCAATGTTTTTAAATGCAGACTGCGGGATGCTTGGTTTTGTGGGCATTTGGTTAAAACCCTCTATCCACTTACAAACCATTCAAAAGTAAATGAACTAGAAATAATGATTAAAAAAAAAAAAATTTTAAAAATTAAAAAAAATAAAATAAAAAATAAAAAATAAAAATAAATAAACAAGTCTGGAAAGGTGATTTGGGGATTAGACTGTCAGGGTCCAAGAGATCAACGGTTGAATTAGAAAAACCTTGGGATCTGAGTGAATGGGTCTAATGGTGAGTTGGGTGAGGGTTGGAATGGCTGGACCGACTGACCAATCCTGGCCGGGTTTTAATACATTTGACTTACCTAGTCAAAGTATCTCATGGACACGCCTTGCTATCTCACATGCATGTACAAAGCAGCTTGGCTACACACATATCATATATGCCAGCATGGTCATTGCTATGAGATTCAATCCATTCATTAAGGGGTTCTACGGAAAGGGGAGAGCCCTGTGGAAGAGGCTGAAACAAAATAAAATATACTTAAAAGCTAGACTTAAGATGGATGGTTTTGCTATCTTTATGACAATATTCGCATCATACTCATAATTAATCTAGTTTACAAAAAAAATTACAACAAATTTGCCCATTGGATATGATAAGTATTCTCTTCTATAATGGAGAAATGTGGGCTTCAACTTGAAAATTAAAAAAAAACCTCATTGGATATGATAAGTATTCTCTTCTATAATGGAGAAATGTGGGCTTCAACTTGAAAATTAAAAAAAAAAACTGGAACCAAAGTATACTTTTGCAGTGTGCACACCTAATTTCTTTTTTTATTCTTCTTTTCGTTTTTAGAGTTTACCTCATGACTTCATTTCTTTTTGTAGTTTGCCCTTGAAATTTTTGCAACTTCTCAAAACTACCTAAAACAAAAGTGTTGGAGAAGAAGAGGATAGAGAGAAGTTACTACTAGAGATGATTCACAGGCTTCCTTCTTAGTACCAAATTCCGTAGGGTGACAGAGTGTCATACTGGGTACACCCTTGAAATCCTAACCTCTTTTTATTTATATGATCATATCCCAAAGGAGATGAAGATCTACCCATTTACGTCCCCACCCCATATGATGTGTGAGTGTGAGGAAAAAGAGAGTCTGAGAAAGAGCAGAGATCTACTCCATCATCTTCTATTGTCATCATGTGTGGTCCACTTGTGTGGATGGTATACCTCTTCATCTGTACCTACCAGAGGATTAGACATTGGGTTATCTTAATTCTTCGTTACTAAGATAAATCAGGGAGAGAATCCTTAATTTAGGATATCGACATCATAGACATATCCTTTGTCACATCGCATGCAAGTACGATATTCATTGTTTATATATATATATATATATATATATATATATATATATATATTAATTCTAGAAATTTGGTATTATTACATCAGGGATTCTTGGGATGGTTCCCATGATGAAATTGTATTATACTATATTTCATTGCGCTTATATGCTAAGGACCAATGGATTTTCCATTATATATCTTGTTATATGCCTATGATAATGTTGTTTCGTCATTAGAGTTGATAAAGATACGTGGCAAAGGCCTTGCCAATAAGGATATTTTTAATAATAAATTTTGCAACCATCGTGCATCTGTATTATTGGTCGTCAAAGTTATGAATTCAAATTCTATGGTACGATGAGATATACATGTCTTCTTCTTGGATCCCTAGGAAACGCGGATTCCTCAAAATCTAAAATCCATCAACTGGTGAACTTAGATTCATCAAAATCTGTAATCCAAATTGCATCACTATATCTTTCAAGTACTTTAGTGTAACCATAAAATATAAGTCATAGCTAATTATTTTCTTCAAGTATCTTAGTACTTTATGAGTTGCATTCCAATTTAGTACTTTATGAGCTGCATTTCAATAATTTTAACTTGGATTATTGGTAAACCTGTTCAATTTACCCACTACAAAAGTAATATAATTGAAATTGCATGGTGGGATTAAGAATTTACCACGACCCATATGAATGCTTGACGAAACTAGAGAATTATGGCTAAGTCCTATAATCGAGAGTGATTAGGACCAATTAAAAATTAATTAGCTAATAAACTAATTTATCAATTAAACTAACAAGACAATTAGCACTCAAACTTCTAAGCCAAAGTGGGTCCAATCACATATACTACAATAGATATGTCAATCAAGCAACTAGTTTATAGGGATGGTGAGCTTATATGTGCTTTGTAAGTTAAGTGTCTAGCATACAATTCAATTCAAGCATATATATAATTTAACTAAGCAACCGCATAAGCATGAATAGAGTTGTGTTTAAATACAATCACAAACACAAGTATATATAGTGGTTCGATTTCCCTACTCCACTCTCGGCGGACGTACTCTCTTTGAGTGTACCGATATTCACTATCAAAGGTTTAATCAGGTTCAACCTTAACGGCCCTACATAAGGACCTAACACACGTACTCTCCACACCCAGATCCATAACTCAAGTGGTAAACTGAGTGAAAGATACCTCATTTCAACACTGAGGTCTTGGTATCGATTCCCTAGAGGGGGTGGCTAACAGTGAAGTGTGAACTAACAGTGGGTGTACTAACAAGCTAACAAAAAAAAACACGCGTACTCTCCTGTGTCAAAGGCACATAATTTCACCCATGTCAGTGGCACCCGCAAGAGACCTAACTTGGTTTTCTATCTACTAACCAACAACTACTAGTAGTCCTAATCCAAGGACCTACGTTCACTCCCAACGAATGCTCTTACAAAAACTAACACATACGCACCTATGCCTGATGGACCACGTACACATCCATGTCGATGAATTCGACCCTACAAAAGAGCCTAGGTCCTACACAAGAACCTATCAAGTTTAGGTTTCAAACTCTTACGCTCGATCTTATACAACGAAGAAGTGTATGGACTCACACTTAACAACCTACTTACCGGATTGAGTTCCTTTAATGCGCCTTGCTTGATCGATGCTCTCACATGCTTCAATCAGCTCCCATTGTGCTCCCCCAATCAATGACACCGATGCTTTAGCTCTTACGATTATTTGTCTTGCATGTGATATACTAATGAAGTGACTAAGGCAAGAGAGGTGGTGGAATCTCCTATAACTAATGGACGATTAATTTCTTAAAGGATTCACCTACATAGGTATTCTAGAGGGTTTAGACAATGATTATGCCTATAAGTTTTGGTCTAATTTATAGAACAAGGTAAAGATCAAACTCATTTTCTTATCGGAGGTTGGAATTCTCATTAGAGTGTTAAAGCTCATAAATATGATTTGAAAAATAGGTGAGGAATCTCCTAAGCTTTTATTGCACCAAAATCACATCCTTTTTCTTAAAAATCGAATGCCCTTTTATAAGAAACAATATTCCAACAGCTAGTTAACAACTCTGTTGATCGGATCGAAGGTCCTTCAATAGGTTTGCGGTGGTCCTCGATAGGATTGAGCAATTTAAAATTTCAGCTGAAATGTTGTTGGGCAATTTTTGGACTTCTTACTCAATGCCATCGATTGGGACTTTGATTTCGTTGAGTCTTATCGACAACTTGTTCATAGGATCAAGATTTTTGAGTGAAACTAGATTTTCGAGACAAAAGTGTTGAGCACTATTTCTAGCTAGTGGAATGTTCTGATCTTCCACATTGACTCCAAATTGTTGGCACATTTGCCTACATGTGGATGTGTGGACCTCACATGCATGTCAACTTAACAAAACTCATCATTTATGTCCATCATGTGCTTCCCTTTATGCTCTTCTATTGCTAAAAAATATAGCTTGATTGATTCATCAAATAGATCACACAAGAAAAAAGAATAGGATGCCCACCATTAAAATTTTCTATATTAGATTTGGAGCCCACTATGATGGGTGGAGGACATCCAATCCATCCAGTGCATACATTCTTTAATGTTCTTCTAGGGCCTAAAAAAGATGAAGCCCGGTTTATGTAATTTGTTGATTTTGGTGGGATTTACCATCCCAAGCTCTATATAACATGAATACCTACTTTATATACTATAAATGCTTTACAACTTAGTCAAACATATAATTTATTTACAAACAAACTACCATTTACAAGGTTATATATATATATATATGGAAATGGTACTATGAGGTAGACCTCATGGGAACTTCCCATGAGGTTGAGTTGTGTGAGCCCCGCCGTGATGTGTGTTGAACATCAAACCCATTAGTCAAATACACCATTCAATGGTGGGCCATGCACTTAAAAATCATTTCAATCCGTGACTTGGGTGGGCCACAACACATACAACAGTTGAGTGGGGTTACTCTCCCATTAAAACATTCATAATCATTTATTGGGTCCACCTAAATGTCGTTCACAAATCCATTCCATCCATTGTGTGTGTCCCACTTGGATGAGGGGTCATACCAAGTTTCAGCTGCTTCCAAAACTCTTGCGGGCCCCACCAAGTGATTTTATATGATTTAAGCATGTCTTCACATGATTTTAGATGGTATGGCCCACCTGAGTTCCATATATGGGTGATTTTTTGGATATCCCATAACCTAAAGGGGACCCATCAAATGCACGGTGTTGATGTCCAACATACATCAAGGTGGGGCCCACACACCCATATGGTAAATGGTTCTTCTATGCGTCTAACATCATGAGAACTTCTGATGAGGTCGAGCTGTGTGGGCCCCACCGTGATGCGTGTCGTAAATCAACATCGTGCATTTTATGGGTCCCCTTTAAATTATGGGATATCTAAAAAATTAGCCATACACAGAACTCAGGTGGGCCATACCATCTAAAATCATGTGAAGACATGCCTAAAACACATAAAAGCACTTGGTGGGGCCCACCTAAAATTTTGATGCGTCTGAAACTTGGTTTGACCCCTCATCCAAGTGGGACACACATAATGGATGGGCTGGATTTGTGAACCACATCTCGGTGGGCCCAACAAATGATTATGATTGTTTTAATGGGAGGGTAACCCCTCTCAACTTTTGTATGTGGTGTGGCCCACACAAGTTATGGATTGACTTGATTTTTAAGCCCGGGGCCCACCATGAAATGGTGCATTTGACTGATGGGGTAGATGTTTGACACGCATCACGATGGGGCCCACATAGCTCGACCTCATGGGAAGTTCCCATGAGATCGACCGCACGGAACCATTTCCACATGTGTGCTTGTGTGTGTAGGGCTGTACATCGAGTCGAGCTGGCCTCAACTTGACTCGATTCGGCCACTAGCTGACCTCAGCTTGAACTCGGCTCGGCTCGGTCCTCGGGCCTAACTGGCCAACTCGGCTTGGTTTGGTCAGCAGCTTGGGCCGAGTTCGAGCTAAGATCAAGCTGAGTTCATCATTGAGGCATTTTCATAAACACCTGGACTACACCTTCAAAATCTCACTGTATTTGAGATGACAGCAATGGTTTTACAGGTATTTTATCAAACACCTTCTAAGCAACATAAAAATCAAGAAAAAAGGATGTTGGTTTCATATACATACCTTCCTTGCCACCAGCCACACTTCTTTGAGTCATTTCATCAAACACTTGGTGAGCAACATCAATATCAAAGTAACCGAGTCACCGAGCTGGTTCGATCCGAGTTCGATTCGAGCTGGGTTTGATTCGATTCGAGTCGAGTTGGAGCCAACTCGAACTCGGCTCGAACTCATTTTTTAGCTCAAAAAATTAGCTCGACTCGGCTCGAACTCAGCTTCGAACCAAGTTGAATCGAGCTTTTTCGAGTTGAGTCGAGCGAGCTAACTGAGCTAGCTCGGTTCGTGTACACCCCTATGTGTGTGTGGAAATGTTTCCAACTTCCCGTGAGGTTGAGCTGTTTGGGACCCACCGTGTTGTGTGTCTAACTTCAACACCGTACGTGCATTTGATGGGTCCCCTTTAGGTTATGGGATATACCAACAATCAGCCGTATACGAAACTCAGGTGGGCCATATCATCTAAAATCATGTGAAGACATGCCTAAAACTAATAAAAGTACTTGGTGGGGCTCACCTGAGTTTTGGATGTGGCTGAAACTTGATCTAACCCCTCATCCAAGTGGGACACACACAATGGATGGTCTGGATTTGTGAACCACATATCGGTGGGTCCAATAAACGATTGTGAATGTTTTAATGGGAGGCTAACCCTTCTCAACTATTGTATGTGGTGTAGCCCACCCAAGTCATAGATTGACTTGATTTTTAAGTCTGTGGCCCAACATTGAATAGTGCATCTAATTGATGGGGTAAATGTTCGACACACATCACGGTGGGGCCTCGCAACTCGACCTCGACCTCACAGTACCATTTCCCATATATATATATATATATATATATATATATATATATATATATGTATATATATATGTATATATGTATATATGTATATATATATGTATATATGTATATATGTATATATATATATATATATATATATATATATATATAATTTTCACCAAAAACACTTTTTAAATGTAGAGTGCTTACAACTTCAAACTTCGCAGACATCCACTATTAGTTAGTGGTCGACACTGCTTAAATCCTTTGGCAAACTCATTTCACTCTTTGGTTGGAGTGTAGAAAACACAGCTGGTTAAAGAGCCTTTGCAGCCATTCATTTATTTTGTACACCATGGCCCACTTGTGGGATAAACCAGCTGAGTTGTTAGCGCAAGACATCTAAAGTGTGTGGCTCACGTGGTTGAAAGTTCGGATCTTGCACATGTGCGCGTATCAAGCTAATTATTGGCACGTGTTCTTGCATGCCTGTGGGCTTAGCAAAACGCTTGGACTTTCTGTTATTCAAGGATGCACCTTTGCACTCAAACATGTACTTACTTTTTAGACCCAAAGGTAGAAATAGGTGTAAAAGTTGTACTGTTGCACATCCAAAACTTGGAGGGTACTGTAAATGGTCGACGGGGCCGATTTACTGGCTACACAGTCACCTGATATCCCTGGCCCCAACTTCGTGGGGCCCACCGTGATGTATGTGTTTTCATCGTGTGGTCTATTTGTCTTGAATCCATCCTTTACTCGCCACAAATAGAAAACTCCTGTTTGTAAGTGTGATTGGGCCACATTATAACATATTGCATTTAATGCACCACTGTTGACAATGTTAGTGATGACGTGGACCACTCAATGTAATAATGTTGTTGACAATGCTAGTAACGACGTGGACCAATCAAAATGTAAAAATGCTGAAATTTTCTATTTGTGGTAAGCTGTCAGTTCACTCAAAACTATACAGGTAGTGAAATGATCGGTGAGGTATGATTGACGGGCCGAGCACAACTAAAGGTGCAGGGTCTTTTTCAATGGGTTTTTATTTTTTTGTTAACCGTAGCCCATGAAATGACATTGTACCATACAACTGATCAAATCTAGCCTGCCACATCATTTTACTGCTTGCGCTCGGCTATCTTTGACAGCGCATGACTCAATTCATACACTGAAAACGAGGTAGATCCAAAGCTCAAATAAACCACTGGAACTATGAGAGATTTGTGCATTAATGCAACCAAGCTTACCATCTGGTGTGGCGCATTAGAGTATTGCATCTGCCTCACTTTCAGGCTGATACCTTGAACATTATATGTAGAAAGAGATGGACGGTGTGCATAAACAGATACATCACTGCTGAGCCCCACGTAAATATGGTCGGACGTTGCTAGGTCCAACTGGGGGTCGACACAATCAGCTTCCAAGGGATTCGTCACAGGATCTCACATACACCCCTGCACCAAGATACTCGACTCGGGAGTGCATTAGGTGTTACCGAGGATGTTGCCTTTAGCATGGGGCCCACGTTCATTATTTTTTTTTGTATATCCACGCTATTCAGACGTTTTTCTAGACAATTTTAGGAATTTATCGCAAAAATTAAGAAGATCCAAGTCTCAGGTGGACCACACCAAAGGAAGCAGTGGTGATTCTAAACCCATCATTAAAAACTTCCTAGGATCCACCGTAATGTTTATTTTCCATCCAAACCGTTGATAATGTCAACAAGACCTGGATGGAGGGAAACTGAAAAATATAGGCTTGATGTTTCCAGTGGTGTAGTAAATCTAAGATTTTGATCTGCTTGGGTTTTGGGATCACTTCCTGAAATGATATGAAAAACGTATGGACGGCGTGGGCAGATAACAAATTCATCAAGGTAGCCCTGCACTATAAAGGTAACATGTAAGACTCCATTAGGTGGGCCACACATGATTATTGGTTTACATTAGACCGTTAGATTATTCAAAGTCAGCAATTTAGTGGGCTCCATTACAGTTGTGATAATTGTAAATAGGTTTATGGTAGGAGATTTGAACCACTGACCTTATTATTAAGTCAGATATGGAAAACTATTGTTCGGAGACCCTAAAGGGGAGAAGTGCAATGAATTGGCTTTTAGCCCTCTTTCCTATAAATTAAATACACATCTTAAGTTTTCCTAAAGCGTGAGGTGTGGAAGATAAAAAATCGTGTAGTTGACATCAAAACGTTGGGATGTTTTCCCAATTAGGTACGTCTTAACATGCTTGTGTAGAATCTTCTTTATTAACGCATTCTAGATCCGTCGATTTCGCAATATAGATTTAACATAATATGGTATTACCCCGGTCACACGTAAACCGCTAATTATTAATGCTTGACATTTGTAGAAAATCCTGTTGGTATTACTTCGGTCGTACGTAATCCGCTTGCACATAATTATTAATCCATGACATTTGCATAAAATCCTGTTGGTTGACCAATTTTCATAGTAGCCGTCCTTTGAATTTCTACCAATTGGTAGGTTAGAATCAACCTTTCATTGTGATATCAGCTTGTTCTTCTTATACAATGAACCCCATTATTTGTAGGATGTGGGGCCCACAAAAGTTTTGAATTGAGCTTATACCTGTGCTTTCCCTTCGTCCAGTTCTCTTTGGAGACCGGATTAGGTGAGACCCCAGCCTCACTCAAGCGGTGCGGCCCTTACCACCGCAGGGCCACCTTGATGTATGTATCATGTATCCACGCCGTCCATCTGTTTTTCCAAATCTAATTATTAGTGGACTGTAGTATAAGAAAGAGTGGTGATTGACCATTAATGGGCCACAAAAGTTTTGGATCAAGCTAATATTTGTTTTTTCCCTTCATCCAGGCTTACGTGACCTTATCAACAGATTAGATGTTAAATAAACACTAAGGAAACATTAAAGTGCATCCTAAAAAGTTTTTAATGGTAGGACAGTCAATCACCGCTGTTTCTTATGGCATGGTCCACCTAATAATTGGATGTGCTTCATTTTCTGGATAATTCCTTTAAATGATATGGAAAAATGGATGGACAATGTAGATACATAATACATACATCAAGGTGGGCCCCACAGTAATCCCACGGTAAGGGCCGCACCGTTTTGGCAGATAAACATAGCAGTGGGCCCAGGGAGTTTTTAATGGTGGGTGTTCAATCACCACTTTTTCTTGTGGTGTTGTCCACTCGAGAATTGGGTCTACTTCATTTTTGGGCTCATGACCTGTAATGAGCTGACAAAACATACGTACGGCATGGATATAAAACGCATAAATCACAGTGGGCCCCACCGTCACCGAAGCCGCGTCGCCAGACTCGGATTGCGTAGTATAGCCGACAGCACCGACGGAGGTACCGTGTGCTCCTGCAAATGCTCTGCTGGCTCCATCATAATGTATTTATTTTATCCACACCGTCCGTCCATTTTGATAGCTGAATTTAGTAAATAATTCCAAAAAATGAGACAGATCCAATCTTAGGTGGACCACACCACAGAAAACGGTGGTGATTGAACGGCCACGATTAAAAACTTTCTAGCGCTACTATAATGTTTATTTGCCACCAACCTGTTGATTAAGTCATACAGTCATGGATGACGTAAAACACACATCAGCTTGATCCAAAACTTTTGTAACGCCCTCAAGATTTTAACGGTTGCCGTTTAATCACTACTATTTCCTATGGGGTGGTTCATCCAACGTTTAAATCTACCTCATTTTTTTTTTCATGTCCTAAAATGATCTTGTAAAATGGTTGGACGGCCTGGATTAAACATATACATCATGATGGGCCACAGTCATACAGTACTTAGTCGGCGGTACTGTGAGCATTTGAGCGTACGGGGTTGTTGAAATCAATCTCGAAGAAATCTAGGAAAAAAAAACATGAAATGGGGTGTATATGATTAGTCATACTCCTTCTTTTTTGACCATGCCGTTAGTTAGAGATTTTAAGGGAGCTGATTACGTGCGGCACCGGCCTCACCCAAGACGGTGCGACCCTAACCGTGGGGCCCATCTTGATGCATTTTTTATATATCTACACCGGCCATCTGTTTTGCCAGAATATTTTAGGTAAGAAACTCAAAAATTATGAAAATAAAAATCTCAAGTGGAACAGATTATAGAAAACAATGGCGAATGAATGCTCTACCATTAAAAACTTCCTACCGCTCATTTAATGTTTCCGTAATGTTTATATGCCTTCAAACCTATTAATAAAGTAGCGGATGGAAGGAGGAAATAAAAAAACATATATCAGTTTGCTCCAGGACTTTAGCAGACCATTAATGATCAATCACCATTGTTTCCTATGGTGTGGTCTACCTTACAATTGGATCTACTTCATTTTTAGGCTCATGCTTTTAAATGATCTGAAAAAACATATAGACAGCGTGGATATAAAATAAATATATCAAGGTGGGCCCCACACTAAGGACTGTACCGTCTTTGCTACGACCGGTGCCGCACCTGATCCGCTCCCATTTTAAGATAGTGACAATCGTCCATTCCAGCTCTTCCTTTTTGGAGCAAGTGTGAATTTTGATCTCTTCGACTTGCTGTGCCGTATCCAACATGATCTGCCTTTGTCAAAGATCTTTTTTGATTTCAAAGTTGTGGGCCATCACAGGATATCATGGTGTGGCCCCCTCCAAGATATGTAGGCCACGAATCTTCTCAAATCATTAGTACAAGTACACTTATGTATGGGCCCCATTGATATAGATCGCACACATTTCGTCATAACTTATCCATCAAAATTCTAAAATAAATAAATAAATAAATCTTAATCATTTGATTGATGGCTATCAAATGGATGGTAAAAATATAATAGTGAGTGGTTTGAACTTTGAGGAGAAAACAATGTTTGGATGTGGTTTTGAGATTTGGGCGGTCTGGATTGACTTGAAACTATGAGTAGCCACCAGTTTTAAAATGGTGTGGTGAGTAACCATTACAGAGTTTATCCAAATAAAATCTAATCTTGTAAATTGCATAAATTCTCTTTGCTGTGGTTAGAGGGAACCGGTACCTCTGTGGGGTCCACAGTGATCTATGTCGGAAATCCACACCTTTAATTTGGTGGGTCCCCTCTAGATTATGGGATATCCAAAATATCAGCTATATCTGGAACTGCCGTGGGTCACACTGTCTGAAACCACGTGAAATCATGACTAAAATGTCTAAAAGTACTTGGTAGGCCCACCTAAGTTTTGGATATGGATGAAACTTGGTATGACTCCTCATCTAAGTGGGACACACACAATGGATGGACTGGATGTTTGAGCCATATCTCAATGTTTCAATGGGTGGGTATCAGCTCTCAACTTGACCCATATAAGTCATGGATTGGCCTGATTTTTCATCCCCTCCCCTATCATGGAAGGATACATCACATTGATGGTGCAGATGTTCAACATAGATTACCGTGGGGCCCACTGAGCTCGACATCATGGAAAGCTCCTAAGAGGTTGACCTCATAGCATCATTTCCATTAGTTAGAACTCTTTCTAACGAGCCGGGCTGAGGTTTGTCCTGTCCCAGCTAGGTAAAACCTATGCTTCGACCTATCCGGACATGTGCTCGGGCCAGCCTATGAATGGCCCGAGCCCGAGCCTGGCCAGCATGGTGGGCCATGCCTGAAATCCTGACAGATCATCCTAACCCATTGATAACCCTCTTAATAACTCAAAGTTTAAGCCACTCAAGATATTAGTTGAACGAAAATCTTGGCCCTTGCTGCTCATGTTGCATGTAGATAAAATAAATTATTAAGTCTCTTCGAGAGCACGTCAAGCTACAGATCTCTTATGTGCATTTGAACACTTTAGTAGCCTGATTCATAGGTTTAGGCTGTCCAATCCACTTACATTTGCCAACATTTTCATAATATGATTGATGGTTTAGGCTGTCCCATCAACTCACATTTTCTATTAAAACCGTCCCGTGATTCTAACCATCAAATCAATAGCCCATAAAATGGGTTAAGTCGGTATAGTTACATATGTCACATTTATACATACGTATAGGTAAATCCTTAGTTTCCCTAGGTATTATTCTTCTCTTTTAACTGGGTGCTTTTTATGTTAGGAACACATCTAGATTTGTTGTTGTTCAATCAAACATGAGGTTATAGGTGTTAATGAACAATTGATATTTAATCAAATATATAATTAAGATAGTGTTGGGTGTGCTAAAGTTATACCTGACTTGAGTTTGATTAAATGCTCACAATCCCAAGTACCAAATTAGCCATAGGATCATACCTATAGAGGTAGATTTGGTTGTCTAGCAACCAACGTCGGAGGCGATTAGGAAATTTGAAAGAGGGTTAGTCCTTTAATGTAAACTTTTTTTCTTGAGCTAAGGATTTTTCTTTTGATGGTGACCACGGTCCTCATATTTCTTAATAATGTAAAAATAGACATATAAGATTAAAAATATAGACTAATTGCTAATTTTATTGATTTGAAAATAAAATCAATATAATCCGCGAAGAAAAAATCAAACTAAGTAGAGAAAATAAAAGATAAATTACCTACGACTGTTCATGTGTATAAACAATTGAGGTGAGTAGTCAGTATGATACAAATTGGATGATCTTCCAAGTATGGACTCGATTCATTGGAGATTTGATAACAATAGCCGTGGAATTTACACTACTCATAAGGGCGTACTGCAACAATAGCATTGGACAATAGTGGACCAAGTTATGCTAACTTCGGACTTGCTACATTAAGGCTAGATAGAAGTAGAAGAATTAAGGTTAAGACGAAGATAAATTGCATTGCGTTGTATGGAAAATTTGTGTGTTGGCGAGGTCCTGGAGCTCTTTGTCGAGTGTTGCTTATATAAGCTTGAAGAGGCAACGACCGAGTTAAGGCTTCATTTTTTTTATCCTCGAAGGTTATGTGGTTATATCTTAGTCGAATTTAGATTATTCATCGCATGCCCTGATCTCTTTCTGATTCTAGAAGAACCTATTTCTTAATCCTTTATAATTTTCATAAAAGCATCGATAATCTATGAAAAATTTTCATTTTAAGGACGATGGTGCGAGATAGCCTTGTCATACATATCTTAGATCGTAAGATCTTTGACATCGACAAGACTTTATACAGCTTGCTAAGTACGTTGCATGACCACACATGCCACTCAAGTAACGGTTATGTGTCCTTCTCACAATATCTCACTTTTCTCGATGGTAGGTGTGCATGCTTCTCCGAGTCGTTCTAATTTTAGCAAGTTACGTGTTACCGATGGAAGCGGGGTCAAGAGATATCCTTGAGGCACAAATGATATTATGTTCATCATTTGTACATAGTTCCGACATGTGGCGATTTTTCATTTGGTTACATGGATTGTGACAGGACAGGTGTAAATAGATTCATCATTCTTCTAGAGTGTTCATGGTGTTAGTTTTTACACACAAGAAGAGTGGGAGAGATGTCAATTTTGCATTTTTTTTCTCCTATTTTAGGAAAAAGAAAACTTTGTGTTATTATCCCATACGTGTAGACATATTGTCAAATCATATAAAATTTTGTACTCTTTTTTTTTTGCTTTTTCTTTTTGCCACTTTAACTTTTTATTTATCCTTTTTTTTTTTTAGATTGGCTTGTCTTACATGGATTGTGTGTGGATGTTTTTTTGTAACAAAATAAACATTCAATGATATATATATATATATATATATATATATATATATATATATATATATAAAATAGGTGCAACCAACACCTTAAGCCACTAATTTATTAAGGTCCATCATGGATTTCTTACTATTGTAATGATATACATTTGTCAGAGGATCTTATGTAAGTGTTAAAATGCTTTGTATTCCAAAGATAACAAACACTAGAATCATGATAATTAATGAACATAGATATACATGTAAATGTTATTGAGATATAAGGTTGCGGAATGTTTCAACCAAGGATCTTCCTCTTTCTAGTTTGGTGATACATATATGTCCTTTACAACATTAATAGAAACTTAACTCCTAATATAATTGCTATCTTGAGAATTCTTTCATGGATTCACTAAATTCCTATTTGGATTGAGAATTACAATAATAATGTATTATAAAAATGCGAAGATTATAAATTATAATACCTATTATCTAAAATAAAGTAATTTGATCAATAATTCCTATGTCAGAAGAAGTAAGAAAAATTGTAATGATGATATTTTTACAAATATCAAATTAAGAAGAAAAATATGTTACTATAGTGGTTTGTATTCAAAATTTGCATGCCAATACAATATAAAATTATAATGATTACAAATTCTTATTTATTTACCTATAAGTACATATAAATTATGATAAATAAGTTACTATAATATATGTTCGTTGTTTGATTTAATGTGAGAACTTCATCCAAAAAAATCAGACAAAACTCAACCTTATAATAAGTGGGCCCCACCATGATGAATGTGCTATATCCATGTTGTTTATTTATTTTTTAATAACATCTTAGAGCATAAGCTAAAAGATGAGGCAGATATAAAGCCCAAGTGGATCACGCAAAAAATGGGGAGGATTGAATGCCTAACTTAAGTTAGGTATAGGGGTGTACTTCGAGTTGAACCAAGTCGAGCTGGCCTCAGCTCAACTTGGCTCGGCCACTAGCTAACCTCAACTCGAATTCAGCTCTTCTCAGTTTGGTTAGTAGCTCGGGCCAGCTCGAGCCGAGTTCGAGCCAAGATCGAGCCGAGTTTGTCATTGAGGCATTTTCACAAACACCTGGATTGCACCTTCAAAATCGCATTGTATTTGAGATAGTAGCAATGGTTTTACAGGTATTTTATGGAACACCTTTTAAGCAACATAAAAATGAAGAAAAAAAAAGGGAGCTGGTTTCATATACATACCTTCCTTGTCATCAGCCACACTTCTTTGAGTCATTTCATCAGACACTTGGTGAGTAACATCAATATCAAAGTAAATGAGTCACCAAACTGGTTCGATTCGAGTTCGATTCGAGTTGGGTTCGATCGGAGTTGAGTCGAGCAGGCCAGCTTGAACTCGGCTCGAACTCATTTTCGAGGTCAAAAAATTAGCTCAATTTAACTCAAACTCAGCTACGAACCGAGTCGAATCGAGCTTTTTCGAGTTGAGTCGAGCGAGTTAACCAAGCTAGCTCAGTTAGTGTACACCCCTAGTTAGGTACGACCTCGGTTCGTGTACACCCCTAGTTAGGTACTACAGTCTACAGTGCATGTATGTAAAAAGATCTGGTAGGACCCTTGGGATCCTCAACCTGTGCACCCATCTCATCATCATGCACCAGTTGTGGCCCACCAAAAGGGCTAATGCTAACATCCTAACCATCCCATCCATGACATGAAATGCAAGTGCTGAACCCAATGGAAATTTTAGATCAATCAATTGGACCGTCCAATGTCCTGATGCAACAAAGAGCTTTGCAACTTATAGTGCTATGAGCAATGGATCTTTATTTTATAATAATATTCGGATGATGTAGACTATTGAGTCAATTTAGACAACATGCTTGATTAGACATTTAATTAAAATAAATTGGAAAATCCAAGCCATTAGATTCGAATAAAGAAAGAAAAAGGACATGTTACGACGAAAATCGTTATCATGGATGATGTTGCAGTAGAGAGATTAGATGATTAGGCTCCAATTTCTCTAGATTGAGCCTCTTTTCAAGTATCTAATCCAATCATAAAAGAAGGGTTTTGATAGAATGTGAGTCCCACAGAGCGTTTCTGATGGTACATGTGACAGATGGTTTGCATTGTGGGGTCCACATGAGCTCCAGTCGATTCTTTAGGTTGTACACATTGAGATGTACCAAAAACCATGGTAATGCACTCATCAAGTGAGGGAAGCGGAGCACAGAGATATTCCTGTGCCTGGGGCTGTGCAGAGCCCACAGAAATGTCTTTGACAAAGCCACTCCGTCCATCTGTTTTGAAATACAACAATAGGACAGGATTGTAAAAATCATGTGGATCAAAAACTCAGGTGGACCACACCAAGCTAAACAATGGGAACAGGAGCATCCAACGTTGAAATCTTCTTAGAGCTGACTATGATGTTTATATGACATCCAAACCGTTCAGGGTTATTATCACTCAGATAAAATGTATGCACTAATATCATCCGGAGACAAAACTTCTGCCATCCTCCATCGTTCAATCCCCACTATTTCTTGTGGTTTGGCCCACATGAGTTTTTGATATGCATGATTTTTTAGACGGTTCTATTATTTTGGTCTTGCAAAACAGATGGACGGAGTGGATCTGTCACAGACATCTCTATTGGCCCCACACAGCCCCGGGCACCGGAATATGGCTATGCCCGGGGTCACAGGCAGTCCGCTTCCTCAAGTGAGACAGAATTGTAAGTTGAATTTGATACATGGACTCCTTTGCACAATGGCCGCCCGACAGCATTCTGTCAAAGATCTGAGCCATTCATCTGACAGGATATACCGTGAACATGTGATGGGCCAAGGCTATGCTGATCCTGTGATTAGGGGATTCAAACTCGTATAATGAAAAAGGTCCATCAAAAAATGGTTCATCAGTCCACATTTATCATGTTGTACCCTATTTTTAAAAATTTTTTGGGAGAGCCAATAAAAACATGACATGTGTTATTACACTTACCTTATTTATTATTCATTATTTATTTTTTTTGTAATAGCCAACAAAAGAAGGACACGTGTAATTGCACAAGAGTTATATGGTACATTAAAGATCTTTAAAAATATTTTGAGCTTATTTGTAATAGACGACATCAATCCACATTCATTGTACCGAGGCAAATCAAGTTATATAGGTTTCAACTCATTTTGAAAACTAGCCAAGTTTGAGTATAGTGCATCTCGACTCAACTCAAAGCTCGAGATCAAACTCAAATCGACTCAAATATTCACCTTGATCTATAGCTCGAGTGATAGACTGAGTGAAAGATAACTTGTTTCAACACCAAGTTCTTGGGATTGATCCCTAGTGGGGGTGGCTAGCAATGAAGAGTGAATTGACAGTGGGGTATACTAATAAGCTAACAAAAAAAATAAAAAGATCGACTCAAATATACACATACACACACACACACACACACACATATACATTCATAAAAAATAAAACCTTTTCTTTTCCCTTTTCCTCATTTTTCCTTACCTAACCCGCTGTTGCCCGCCCGAGCACTCATTTGTCGAGTGAGCACTCATCTCTCTCTCTCTCTCTCTCTCTCTCTCTCTCTCTCTCTCTCTCGGGCGATCGTCCAAGCCTTGATCAACATCCGCCTGACTCGTCTCAGCCCAGCTCAGCATCTGCACTCAGACACTCACTCAGCTCTCTCTCTCTCTCTCTCTCTCTGCACCCACAAAGGTGACACCCAAACCCCATCAATTATCATCTATTGATGATTTGATTTATTTATATATATATTTTTTAATATTTCATTATTTGTTTGATTTGGGGTGGGTGGGTTAAGTCAGGTGGGTTGTGGGCTAGGTAGGGTGCAGGTTGGTTGCTGGGTTGGGTTGGGTCATGTTGAGCGCTGAGTCAAGCTGGGTTGGGTGCTAGGTCAGGTGTGGGTTAGGTTGGATTGAGCGCTAAGTTGGGCGAGCTCCAATGTTAAGCTTATGGCAAGCTTGAGCTTGAGTAGAGCACGGGTACGAGTTAAGTTGATCTCCAATGTTAAGCTCAAGGGCAAGTTAGAGCTCCACTAGAGCATGGACGAGTCTGACCGAGCTTGGCCCACCTCGAGTCGACTCGTCCATGCTGTAATACACATCATTTAGAAATATCATGTCGAGCAGAGCAGTGAAAGACAAAACATGGTTGAGAAAAAAGCGATGCCAAGATCGGCCACACCAAACAAAACAATGGGAATAGAAACATCCTAAGTTGAAACCTTTTGCAGCTGACCAGGATGTTTATATGCCATCCAAACCGTTCATAAGGTTACTACCACTCAAATAAAATGTAGCACAAATGTCATTCTGATACAACTTCTATCGCCCCCTCACGTTCAATCCCCACTGTTTCGTGTGGTTTAGCCCACCTGAGTTTTGAATCAGCCTGTTTTTTTTTTTTATTTAATCCATTTTCTATTATGGTCTTGCAAACACATGGACGGGAGTGGATTTTTCACGGACATCTCTGTTGGCTACACACAGGCCCGGGGGCACGGGAATATCTCAGTGCCCTGCGTCACAGGCAATCCGCTCCCCTCTGGAAATGTCTCGAAGATTTTTTATTTTTTTATTATTTTTTTACACGCACACACACCCCCACACACGCAGCAGTGGAATTTCACCACCCATAGATACTCGAACCTTTGACTGGGTTCTCGAAGTTGAAACATCGCTCCCCCTCTAGAAATGTCTAAACGTTGAAACATCACAAGGTACAAGGATCCTAGTTGCATTGGAACACTTTGAAAGTCCAATGCATTGATCTAGGCTGTTCATCATAGCCAGCCCACATTTCATCGGCTACCATACAAACATCACACACTGATTTGACCAATGTAACCATTTAATCAATGGCCTTTAATATGAACGGTCAATATTTATTTTTAGTTTTACAAAAGATACATCCAATTAGTAATTTGATCCATCTATATTTTAGGGTCCATCATAGATTGTTTATGACGCTCTTTTGTTAGACAATCGTAACCATGCCATCCATGACGCAGAAGAAGGACGGCTAAAGTAAGAAAAAAAAAAAAGCCAAATCAAGGATGGATCAGATTATCTGATTGGTGCATTTTTGCTTGAGAGTGCAGGAAATGTGCTCTTAACTTAATGGATAGTTCAGATTGGTCGATTGGATCATTTAGGTGAACAGGTGCAGCTTGGAACATTTCTACATAAGGTAATTGAATTTTAACAAATTTAAAGAGAAACTCTCAAGTCCAATAGAAGCGGATTACCTCCTGACCCCTGCATAATCCGTCCAGGCGGGGCTCCGTGGGGCCTACAGTGGTATATGAGTTTTATACATGCCGTCTATCTATTTTCCTGATCATTTTACGGTATAAGGTCAAAAATGAGGCATATCCAAAGTTCAAGTGGACCACACCACAGGAAGCAAAGGCAATAATGACACCCACCGTTGAAACCTTCTTAGAATAACCATGAAGTTTATTTGCCATCCAACCTATTCATATGGTCACATACGCTTTATACAAAGAAAACACAAATTTCAGCTTGATCCAAAACTTATAAGGCTACCAAGAAGTTTTTAATGGTCCATTTGAGCATTAGATCTGCCTATTTTTGGGCTTATACCTTAAAAGGGTATGCAAAATGAATGGATTGCGTGGATAAAACCTATACATCATGGTGGGCCTCATAGAGCCCTGCTTAGAGAGAAATCCGACCTGCTTGACGTCAAACCAGCAAATTAGGTTTAGTTTTTATTTTTATTTTTTACACACGCACACGTACCCCAGACACTCACGCTAGTGGAATTTTACTCGAACCCTTGACCGGGAGTTGAAACTCCAGAGAGTCTACCACCCAAGTAAAAGTAAGGACCCAAATTAGGTTTAGTTAATATTAATAAATTAGGTATGATTAATGTTAATAAATATACAGACAAAAGAATTATTTTACGTCACTTTTGAAAAGGTGTTAGTGGCTGAGCTCACGCTGACCACGAATTGCATCATCCCAATTTAGGCCCAAGGCCCAAATATCAACCCCATACTTAGTTTAAGTAAACCACCTGATTATATATATGGCAATGCTCACCATCCAAACTATTTCCCCTAGTGTAGCCTACTTGAATCATGGATGAGCCTAATGTTTAGGCCCCATGCCCAAGTTTTTAGTGTGACATCTAATGATGGTAATAGATTTTATAAAATCACCACGGTGGGCTCTGTAAACATCAAGGGTGAATGTTTGTCCCTTGGTGTAGCGCACCTCAATCATAGGATAGGCTGATTTTTATTTTATTTTTTATAGATCTAGCCCTAACATGGGATTACATATCTAATGTTTGGAGTGGATCTCATGTACACATAATAGTGGACCCCATTAAAAATCAGGGGTCTATCTAGTAATTTTTTTAAAAGATAAGAATGTCTCCATGTGGGCTAAGGTCCAAGTAATAGATAACTTCCAACCTTTCGTGTTTATGTAATAACCAACTTATTTAATAGGTGGATCCTTGCTCCAGTGGTAGACTCTCAGGAATTTCAACACCTGGTCAAGGGTTCGAGTATCCATAGGTGGTGAGATCCCACTACGGCATGAGTGTGCGCAGGGTGCGTGTGTGCGTTAAAAAAAATAATAAATAAATAAATACCCTTTTAATGACCCACACCTTATGGTTATTTATTTAGTAACGTTGGGATGTTGTTTTATATGGTATGGCTCACTTGATGTGTAGATGGCACCGTTGCACCCGAACATGTTATGGTTGGGCCAACTTGTTGGAGGGTTGGATGTCACATGTACTAGATAGTTTCTTCCAAGTTTTCATATGGGTGGACTATATGCTGTGGTCCAACTAGTTGTACTTGAATTCTTCTTTGTTTCTTCTTCTGTTTTTAAAAGATATATCACAACCCCTTATTTTTTACGTGACCCATTGTGATATGTATATGAGATCCGCTCCAGCCATTAGATGTGTAATCCTATGTTAGTGCTAAAGTCAAAAATCAGTTTGTCATGTGATTCACCTAGGAAACAGTTGAGAGAGAGATGTCTACCCTTGATTTTTATAGGGCCCACTATGATAGTTACATAAAATCCACTACAATTATTAGATGCCACACTAAAACATAGGCCAAAGCCCAAATGTTAGGCCCATCAGTGATTTAGGTAAGCAACACTTAAGGAAATAGTTTAGAGGGTCATCATTTTTTTGTACACTTTTTCAATTGTGTAATCCACCTAAATCACGAATAAGGTTGATATTTCAGCTCTAGGCCTAAAATGAGACGCACCTGGTAGTTGGGGTGGATTTCACACCGGCCTTATAGTGGGGGCCACTCAAGCTATATATTCTATTTCAAAAGTGATATGAGATAACTCTCCTATCCGTATATTTATTAACATTAATCATACTTAATTTATTAACATTAATTATACCTAATTTCTAATGGACAACCAACCAATTGGACTTGAGCGTTTTCCATGTTTAAATATGACAGCTGACCAAATACATTTTATTTAATTAATATTGTTTTGGGAAATAACCTAAAAACACTAAAATTTAATTTGGATGGGAATAAATGATAGGAACTGAGAGTAAACGGGATAAGAGGTGCATTTAGATGAGAGTAATTGTCGATTAATAGACTTGGGAGTATATGAATCGAGAGTAGATGGGAGTGCTTTGAAATCTTGAGGAAGAAGAGTTTTAGGAGTAATTGGTATGAAATGTCTCTTTTTGTTCCTCTCTTGGACTCTCGGATGAGTAAGCAAAGGTGTCGCTATGCTCTTAATCCGCCCTCATGGCTCAGCGGTAGACTCAAAGGAGTTTCAACACCGAGGTCATGGGTTCAATACCCATTATGGTGTGTGGGCATGAGCATGTGCATGTGAAATAAAAAATTTAAAAAAAAAAAAAACATACAATTATTAGTTTTACATTTGTAGGCCATGTGAAGCTTCAAATTTCCCCATTCTTAGCCAAAGTATCTATTTCAATTGGCTTATTATGATGTTTTTGTCAAATATCACAAATGTTCACTAATTAAGAATTTTAAAGTTGATTTGGTATATCACATATGTTCCAAAAATTCAAATGCATTCCAATTCCTCCAATTTACTCCCATCCAAATAAAATATTTGCATTCATTGCCTACCAAACATAATTAAGGATTCCATTTACACTTGATTTAAGTAATTTTTAAATGAATGTCATTTACCTTCATTTACAAGCTCCCAAATGAGCACTTTCCTACCTAAAGCAGATACCTCAGTGACCCAATTGGTAGATATGGCGCCCGTTGTGATGTATGTTTTTTATATCTACACCATATATTCAATTTTCCAACTTGTTTTAAGTAATGAGCCAAAAAATGAAGCATATCCAATTCTTAAGTGGATCATATTGTATTTGATGTCTTAAATCTAATTAGATTCTGGGTAGATTTTTTTGCAAAACTGCGAAAGTGCGAGATTTGTTTCCGATTTTATTTATGATTCTTTCTAAAACTATATATATGAGTGTAAATGAGATTCAGAGGTATTCTAAGGAATTCTAAGGCTTTCTAAAAAGGTTTTAGGGTTTCTAAAATGGTAGAGGAAGGGAGAGATTTAAGGATTGCGTAAGTCTGGTAAGTCATTTCTCTTTGTAATTTCTGCTTTCATAGTGAAGATCTATCGCTTTGTGCGGTGATTTTTTCTCAAAAGTGTTTTCCACATTAAATCTTTGTGTTATCTTGTGTTTGCTTGATGCTCTTGAATTGCTATCCTAGATCCATCTCTGTGTGATTCCGCAGTCCAAAACCGAACAAGTGGTATCAAAGCAATCGTTGGGGCACAGATCTGAATCTGCAGAATTAGCATCAATGAGAAATGTCAAGTTTGATATTGTGAAGTACTTGAAAAAAAATAATTTTGAGTTATGGAAGATCAAGATAATTAGTCTATTAACCAAACAAGGTGAAATTAAGGCTTTTCAGGAACGGAAATCGACTATGAATGATGAAGACTGGAATACTCTTGATATTAATGTTTTAGCTTCCATCCGTTTATGTCCTATGGATGAGGTTCTCTACAATGTTTTGAGGGAGAAAACTGCGGCTAGTTTATGAGCGAAGTTAGATGATATCTATGCGAAAAAATTCTTTGAAAATTACCTACACTTGAAGCAACAGTGGTATACCTTCAAGATGGTAGAGGGTGAAGATCTGGAGGCCCACATTAACAACTTTAATAAATTGGTTTGCAAACTGCAGGATCTAGAGGAAGTGATCAAAGATGAGAAACAAGCATGTATGTTATTGAATTCTCTTCCAACATTGTATGAGTCATTCAGGGATACAATGTGTACCGCAAATAAAACCTTGAGTGTCAACATCGTTATCTCAACCCTTTAAAGGAAGGATATGAGAAAGCTAAACGGCGACATGGGCAAGGGCAAAGGAAAATTAAAGTGCTCGAACTATGGGATAAATGAACACATGAAGAAAGATTGCAAAAATCCTAAAACAAAGAAAGAAAACTCAGAGGCTTCTTCCATAGAGGCCAATATTGTCACATTTGATGAAGAAATAAGTGGAGGTGATGTTTTGTCTGTGTCTATGGTCGGATACTTGCATAACAATCTTAGAGATGAGTAAATCCTTGACACATGAGCATTATATCACATGACTCCTCATCGGAGTTGGTTCGCCAGTTACAAAGAATGCGATGGTAGACAAGTCTTTATGGGCAATGACAATGCTTCTAATGTTGTGGCTATTAGTACTGTGAGCATCAAGATGTTTGATGGGATGGAGCATACCTTGACTGATGTTAGGTACGTTCCTTATATGAAGAAAAATCTGATTTCTCTTGGTGCACTCGAGGCTATAGGGTGCAAGTTCACCAATATTAATGGTGTCCTTAAAGTTTCAAAAGGGACATTTGTAGTTATGAGAGAGCAAAGGCACGGAAACCTTTACAGGTTGATTGGGAACACTTCAGCAGGTGGAGCGGTAACGGCTTTTATGAATTCTACGTCTGTACATATGTGGGACGCTCATCTGGGCCACATGAGCAAGTGGGGCATAAAGGTACTATTTAATCGTTATTTGATTCCAGCTTTTAAAAATTCTGATTTAGATATATGCGAGCATTGTATATGGTAAACAATCTAGATTATCTTTTAAATATGGAAAATATGTATGTAAAAGAGTGCTTGATTATGTGCACTCTGACGTATTAGGGCCATCGTCAGAGGTTTTCATTAGGGGGTCGTTATGGTTTGTTTCACTCATTGACGACTACTCTAGGAAAATTTGAGTTTACTTCAAGAAATGTAAATCCGAAGTTTTCACCATATTCAAACAATGGAAGACAATGGTGGAAAAATAGTTGGGGTGAAAAATAAAAGTTTTGAGGACTGACAAGGGTGCACTCTGATTATGTGCACTATTTAATCGTTATTTGATTCCAGCTTTTAAAAATTCTGATTTAGATATATGCGAGCATTGTATATGGTAAATAATCTAGATTATCTTTTAAATATGAAAAATATGTATGTAAAGGAGTGCTTGATTATGTGCACTCTGACATATTGGGGCCATCATTAGAGGTTTTCATTGGGGGGTCATTATAGTTTGTTTCACTCATTGACGACTACTCTAAGAAAATTTGAGTTTACTTCAAGAAATGTAAATCCGAAGTTTTCACCATATTCAACCAATGGAAGATAATGGTCGAAAAACAGTTAGGGTGAAAAATAAAAGTTTTGAGGACTGACAAGGGTGGAGAATTTACATCCATTGAGTTTAATGAATATTGCAATGATGAAGGAATCATCACACACAACACAGTGCATCATATGCCTAAACAAAATGGTGTAGTTGAATGGATGATTCAGACTCTCTTGGAGAGGGGCAGATGCATGTTAAGTAATGTTACGTTGGGCAAGGACGTATGGACAGAGGCCATTAACACAGCTATCTATTTGGTGAATCGGTCCTCGTCTATAACAATTGAATGTAAAATTTCAGAGGAAGTATGGAGTGGTCATAAGCTGGACTACTCACATTTGTATATATTTAGTTGTGAGACTTCCTCTCATGTACTGTCAATTGAGAGAGATAAGTTAAACCATAGATCTAAAAAGTATATTTTTATTGGCTATGGTGTTGGTGTGAAAAGTTACAGGTTATTCGACAAGGTCACACGAAAGGTCATCACTAGTCATGACGTCAGATTCGATGAAAGCTCTCTATTCCGTAAGAATAATCAAGAGGAGCAAGAGGAACTAGAAAGGTTGATCGTTGACATCCAAATTGACACAAATGGTACTCAGGCAGAAACAAATGCGCAGACAGAGGTACAAGAGTAGGTGGAGTAGCCACCTGTAAGAAGGAACCCACCGTATGATCACAGGTTACCGATAAGATATAGAGACGATTCTAATATTGCATATGTCCTCATTACAGATGAGGGGAACCCATCAACTATTCAGGAGGCTCTTGATGAGCCTGATGCAGAAAAGTGGAAGGCGGCTATGGATGATGAGATGGACTCATTGCACAAAATCCACACATGGGAGCTGGAGGAGCTTCTAGTGGGCCAAAAAGTGATCGGATGCAAGTGGTTATTCAAAAGGAAACGAGATATATATAAAGCAAGACAGTTAGCGAAGGGGTATGCTTAGAGAGAATGAATCGATTTCACAGAGATATTCGCGCCGATGGTTAAGCAAGTATCCATCAGATTCGTGTTGACGCTGATTACTTAATACAATCTCGAGCTATAACAAATGGATGTGAAGACTGCATTGTTGCACAGGGAGTTGGAAGAGAAGATTTACATGAAGCAATCAGAGGGCTACGAAATTAAAGGGGCAAAAAAAAAGTTTGCAAGTTAATGAGGTCATTGTATGGCCTGAAACAGTCACCTAAGCAGTGGTATAAAAAATTTGATTCTTTCATGTTGAGTCAAAGATTTACTCGGAGTGAATATGATTACTGTGTCTATTAGAAGACACTAAGTGATGACAAATTCATCATCCTAATATTGTATGTTGATGATATGTTGATCGCTAATCATGATATGTTTAAAATCAATGTACTGAAGACTTAGTTATCAGGGACATTCGAGATAAAAGATCTGAGGGCTAAAAAGAGGGTTCTTGGCATAAATATTCATAAAGACAGGAAGAGGAGTAGACTTTTGTTATCACAGGAAGAATACCTTAAAAAGGTGCTGATCAAGTATGCGATGGATCAGGCAAAGCCAATGAGCGTTCTCCACACAACTCACTTCAAGCTTTTCTCAGAACAATGTCGTAAGTCAAATGAGGAAAAGTATGTTATCTTTCATGTGCCTTATTTGAATGTGGTTGGCAGTTTAATGCATGTCATGGTCTATACAATACCAGATATTTTACAAGCAGTCAGTGTTGTAGCAGATACATGTCAAACCCCGACAAGTAACATTGGGAAGCGATGAAATGGCTACTTCAATACATTCAAGGTACAAAAGAGTATATCTTAACTTTTGAGAAGACAATGGCAAAGTTGGTAGGGTATGTGGATTTAGACTACGCAAGTAGTATAGATTCTAGAAAGTCAACTTCAGGATACTCGTTTGTACTAGCGGGTGGAACAATTAGTTGGATGTCGAAGCTTCAGTCCGTGGTGGCACTTTCCACAACTGAAGCAAAATATATAGCAGTGATTAAAACGTTTAAAGAAAGTGTTTGGTTAAGACGCATGTTAAATCAGCTGGGACTTCAGTAGGAGGCCATACTGGTTAATTGTGTGGCGAGAGCGCTATCAATTTGGATAAAAATTCTGTTTATCACTCTCATACTAAATACATTGATGTTCGTCACCATTTTATCCAACATATGCTCAAGAAAAGATGCTTAATTCTAAAAAATATTCACACTAGCGTGAATCTAGAAGACATACTCACTAAGGTTGTTCCTACAAAGGAGTTGAAGTTCTGTGCAACTTTTCTGGGCTTGGCGCTGGCGTAATAAAAGGACGAAGTGTGAACAAAAAACATTGATGAAGTTATGATGAGAGACAGAGATAAGAGAAGATGACAAGAAGCTACATATTTGAATATTGAAGACATGATGAAGATTATTGTATTTGATGTCTTAAATCTAATCAAATTCTGTGTAGATTTTTTCGCAAAACTGCGAAAGTACGAGATTTGTTTCCGATTTCGTTTATGATTCTTTCTAAAACTATATATATGGGTTGTAAACGAGATTGGAAAGTATTCTAAGAAATTTTAAGGCTTTCTAAAAGAGTTTTAGGGTTTCTAAAAGGGTAGAACAAGGGAGAGATTTGAGGATTGCTTAAGTCTGGTAAGTCCTTTCTCTTTGTAATTTCTGCTTTCATAGTGAAGATTTGTTGCTTTGTGTCGTGGTTTTTTCCCGAAAAAGTTTTCGATGTTAAATCTTTGTGTTCTCTTGTGTTTGCCTGGTTCTCTTGGATTGCTATTTTAGATCTATTTCTGTGTGATTCCGTAGTCTAAAACCCAATAGATCCAACTACAAAAAATAGGAAATAGTGGGGACCAGTGAAACCTTCCTGGGGCTCACCGTGATGTTTATTTGCCATCTAACCTGAGAAGTTTTGAAGGGTAGGTGTTCATTCACCACTGAAAAGTGGTGTGCCTACTTAAGCTTTTGATCTGCTTCGTTTTTTAATGTATGCCCTAAATGAGTTGGCAAATTAGATGAAGGACATCAATAAAACACATAAATCATGGTAGGCCCGGCTCACCAAGGATGTATGTGGTGATGGGTCACGGGGCAATCCGGTCCATTATATTGTTCACCCTATTTTATTTGAGCCATGTTAAGATCCATCTAAAGGGACCACAGCCAAGAGCGTGTGGCCAACAGGTGATCTGCATACAGCATCTAAGCCACCGAAAGGGTTGGTCCCATCTTGAAGATCATTAGGTGCAAAACAGGCCCATGAACTCATTAAGTGGGCCATAATGCACAGTAAGTCTCATTGGCTGTCCATTGTTTGTACAGATTCTATTGTGTGGCCTACCTGATGAATGAATTGGCCTGCAGTATGTGCCCGATGATCTTCGAGGGCTAACCTTTTGGATGGCTTGGATGACATACAAAGCTGGTTGTATGTGACCTGATGGACGGTAGGTTTGCTGTCTATTGAGATGGATCTAAACATTTCTCATTTTATTTCTTAATCCTTTTATATTTTGCTTGTAAGTGTCATTATCAAATCCTTCTTAAAGACAGCTAAGTTGTCTATTTTTGCATTATTAGAGAAGGGTGGTGATTCTAGCAGGGGCCAATCATGTGATGGGGTGGAACACGTGTTAGAGAACCCAGCAGACAGCACACGTGCCGGAGATCCAGGCCATGACCATGGACCAAAAATAACATTGGTCATGCTGATTAACAAGGTCAAACTTATGGAGGAAAAAAAAAAAAAGGAAGAAAGGAGCGGTTTTGAAAAAAAGGATCAATGGTTCAATTTCAGGGCTTGGGCTCAAGTTATTTTACCCCAGTCTAAACTAACTTTATGTGTGCATGTGTTATCCTATAAATATGTTATTTTAATATTTAAGTAGCAACCCAACTTGAATGCTGACTGTAGATTTCATTTATTTATTTTTAATAAATAGATAGATTTTCAAAATTCAAGGGAGAAATAGGGATTTTATTAATTTCTTGGATGAGTCAGGTCGGGTCCATGCTAAACCAATTCTTTCAGGTTTGTCTGTCTTGGGCCTGCTATGGTAGACCCATGCTAGTCTCATACTGGGCTCAGGATGGACTCAGACCTTGATTCTTAAGTTTAGGGTCCAGCCCGGACTTAGACTGGGCCAAGTCGAGTTGGATTTGATTGTGCCGATCAGGTTTGATACCCCAAGTTACTCCCAAACTTGCGTGAGTCGGGTCAAGTCCACACGAGTTCAGAGTCCAGATCATGTAACACACGTTGTTTTTGGGTGAGCTTCCCACGAGGTCGAGCTCTGTGGGCCCCACTGTGATGTATGATGGACATCCACGCCGTGCATTTGGTAGTCCCTCTAGGTTGTGAGATTTGCTAAAATTCAGCTGACTCTGAAAGTCAGGTGGGCCATACCATCTGAAATCATGGAAATAATGCTTGAAACATGTAAAAGCACTTGGTGGGACACACCTAAGTTTTGAATTGGCCTAAATTTTGATGTGACCTCTCACTCAACTGGGACACACAATGATAGGCTGGATATCTAGACTACATCTCACCGGACCTTATATATAATAAGAAGGTTTTAATGGGCATGCATCCACTTTCAACTGTTTCTTATGGTGTGGCCTACCTAAGTTATAGATTAGCCTGATTTTTAGGCCCATGGATCACCATAGATAGGTGCACCAAATGCATGTCATGGATTTCCCTCACACATCACGGAGGGACGCACAAAACTCGACCTCAGAGCACCTTTATGTGTGTGTGGAGCAAGCTGCTCCATAACCTTTTATTAAAGATCCAGTCATCCACGTAAAGTCTGTCGCGAGACTCCCAGTGAAGTCCTTTTGAGTATTGAATTTGGGAGTGTTGTTATCTACTTTAGGCAATTATGGAAAGCCAATAAAGGATTGGTACATGGCATTGAATGAGGAGTAGACATGGGATTAAAAAAAAAACTTCAAAGATTTGGAAAGCTTTTTGCAGGATTATAGTTTAGGTATTAATTTAGTTTTGCAGATCAGTAGATGGTCAATAGAGTGTCGGACAATAGAGTGTCGGTCGATATACAAGGAATGCGATTGAGTTTTTCAGAATTTAAAAGGTAATCAAAGGCAATCAAAACAAAACCTTGGCTGATAAAAGTAGAGTGTCCAAGCGTCGTTCAAAAGTGGAACCGCCGTAGAGAGAAACATAGTAAAAGAGAATTATGTAGAAAAGCTTTTATGCTATTGTAATCGTTACAATAATAGAAGAATGATTTGGAGGAATAAACCACGACATTGATCTATAAATAGTTGAAGAATGTGATAAAAAAAATTAAAAAACATTAAAAAAATTAAAAAATAAAATAAAATAAATTCAATTCCAATCTAATAACAACAATTTCAAAAACAAATAAATTTATCTATCAATTTACTTTATCTCAGCTTATCCTAAGAGTAACGATAATAAATTAACAGTAAGTCTTACTTGTATTCTTTAATTGTAATTCAAATTTATATTCATACGTTGAATTTATTCTTTATCTAATATCATACGGTTTTTATAAGAGACGCATTCTTGCAATTGTTTCTAGTGATCGATTATAAATTTTTCTTTTTTTTTATTTACATTGGTATTCTGAAAGTCATTTTTTATGGAAAGCATATATTAACCTATCTTCAAAGGAAAAACCCTACTTTTCAATTATTGCTTGATTGTTATTAAATTCTGCAAGTAATTAAGTAAGTAATCGATCTTCTCAAAATCCAGTCATATATATTTATGTTAAACATACTTGCTTATTTTGATACTAGGGGTTAAAGTTGATCTATTTGGATCGAGCCGCTATATCAATTCTAGCACACTCACATAATTGAAAACAAACTAAGCAGCCAAGACAGCAGAGAGTATCACCGAGTCCAGATAATGAGAACCAGTATGAATAATGGTCTAGATCACCAAACCATGGAACCAATTCGTACAAACTGGTTAATCAGGGCACTTTTCTCTTGGTTTCTTGAAGTGGGGCCTATGGTTCAGTGGTCCAGATTATTGCTCTTCTGGTCCCAACCGAGATGGACCATTCCCATGGAATTTCCTTCCTAGCAACTCCAAACCTTCCATGTTGTTGCGAAATGCATCAACTGCCCACGCTGTAACTGAAAAAGGCCAGAGATAGGTGGGCATGATCTGATATGTGGACACGATCAACCATATCTGATACGTGACCCACAACGAATCTTGCTATTGGGGCGCTCATGCATTCGCCCTTGCGTCGTACTAGTGCTTGGCTCAGCCCACCTCTTAAAAAATGATATCTAAATCTTGGAGATTTTCGTGGATCACGGTGGTCCACCAAATAAGTGGTCCTAATCACATGCGCTACTGCGATGTGGACAGTTCAATTATACGATAGAAATCAGGGCCACAACTGGGCCCAATGAACTGACGGTCATAATGGCTGCTCCATTTCACAATGGACTTGGGCTTTGTCTACAAGATAAGGTGGCCCATCACTTCATGGGGCTGTTACTGGGCTTTGTCGGGCCTGGCTAGGGGTGTACACAAACCAAGCTACTCTGTTATAGCTCACTCGACTCGACTCGAAAAAGCCCGATTCAACTCGGTTCAAAGCTGAGTTCGAGCTGAGTCGAGCTGATTTTTTGAGCTCGAAAATGAGTTAGAGCCGAGTTCGAGCAGGCCCTAGCTCGACTCGACTTTGATTGAATCCCGCTCGAATCGAACTCGGATCAAACCAGTTTGGTGACTCGGTTACTAAGCCATTGATGTTGCTCACCAACTGTTTGATAAAATGACTCAACGAAATGTGGCTGGTGAAGGTTCGGCCAGTGACAAGCAAAGTATGTACATTAAACAAATACCTTTTTCATCTCTTTTTTTTTTTTTTTTTTAGTTTTTATGTTACTTAGAAGGTATTTGATAAAACACATGTAAAACCATTGCCTCTGTTTATAAAACACTGGGTTTTTGAAATTGTAGTTCAGCCGTTTGTGATAATGCCTCAATGGCGAACTCAGCTCGATCTTGGCTCGAAGGCTGAGCTGCTGACCGAACCGAGCCGAGCTAGCCAATTTGGCTCGAGGACCGAGCTGAGCCGAGTTCGAGCTGAGGTCAGCCAGTGTTCGAGCCGAGTCGAGCTGAGGCCAGCTTGACTCGGTTCGACTCGATGTACACCCTTAGGCCTGGCTGATGTCTTTCAAAGCCCAGCCCACACAGTAAAATCTAGGTCCAAGGCAGACCGGGCCTGTGACATGCCAAAACAAACAGGCCTCAAGCCACTCTGGCCCTGAGCCCATCCACCCACTTTCCTGCAAGATATGGGCTGTTCATTAGGTGGGCTCCATCATCATGCATGACATGTGATAAATTTTCCGTTGAAATCCATGCTTGGGATCTGCATATTGGCAGATTTGGTTTGGACGTAATCCTGCTGCATGTCATGCAGAGAGATGGCTCTTCTGTATCATGTCCGTCTTTCATTTTGGTCTATGTGAGCCTAGCCGGGCTTTTTTGAGCTAGGCCCATCAAAGGCCTACTGACCTGTCACATTCAACTCCTGGCTCGGCCCATTACAGTCTGAGCTTAATGCGATTCAAGAACTATCCAAATAGGTGATTGAACGTCTACCGTTAAAAACTTCCAAAGGCCCACTGGCCCCAAGAAGTTTTAAATGGTGGGCGTTCAATCATCACTATTTCATGTGGTGTGGTCTAACTGAGATTTGGATCTATCTTATTTTTGGATTCCAGCCCTAAAATGATCTGGAAAAATGGATGGACAGCATGGATAAAACACATGCATCATGGTGGGCCTGCAGAAATTTTTGAGTACCGACCAGCACCAGCTCCGGTACTGGAGGGGTCAGTACTTACAATGGAACTCTCGTCCTGCTGATCAAAACCTCATGTAGCCCAAACCATGTAAAATCATAAAGTCACCCGGCGTGGCCCACATGAATTTTGGGGTGTCCAGTCATACTGGCGAGATTCATCTTATGAATGCATTGGATGGCATTTATGAACTATTTTAGGCCCCACAAGCAATCTGAAGCTCTTTGATGGTGGAATTTCCATCCCAATGTTACTTGTGTGTGGCCCACCCAAGTTCTCTATCATCATAATTTCTAGTGTCCAGTAGAACATGATGGGGACCACATGATGGACTGATTAGATGTCATGCACACGTCATGGTGAGCCCCACACACATTGCCTTGTACGTTAAGCTTAGTGAACACGCTCTTTACTAGAGGTGGGCACGGGATAACCCGATTCGGCTAACTTGACTCATTCGACTTGGTTCGATCCGACTAGACCTGAACAGAATGGGTGAGTCGGTCTGAACCGAGTAAGTTTTGCCCAATCTGAACTCAAACCGAGTCGAGTTTGAGTTACCCAGTAACTCGATCCGACTCAACTCGAAACACAATCCGATTAGACTCGGCTCGATCCAAAACCCGACTCGACCCAACTCTCTAACCCTACCCCGACCCGATCCTAACCTCTCTCTCTCCCTCCCTTATCCTCCTCTTCCAAGCACGGCAACCACCCACCACCATCACCCTCCTGTTCCTCCTCCTCTCTCTCTCCTCTCCACTCCCTCCCCACCTCTTCCTCTTCCTTTTTCAAGCTTGACAACTACCCACCACCATCACCCTCGTCTTCCTCCTCCTCTTCTTCACTCTCCACTCCCTCTCTTCCTCATCTCTCAATCCAACTCGGTGCCAACTTGACCCGACTCGGTACTTTTGACCTAATTGGACTCCATCCAGATCAGTCCAAGCCAGAACAAACAAGGATCGAGTCAGGCATGTTGGAGTCGGTATCGAGTTGGATCCAGTTCAGGTCAGTCCTATTTCAAAACCAGATCCAGTCAAATCAACCCTAACTAGATTGACTAGTCCTATTTCAAAACCAGATCCAGTCAAATCAACCCTAACTAGATTGACTCGACTTAAAACCCAGCTCTACTCCGTACCGGATCCGGCCTGAAGTGACAATGGTGGTAAACTACCACCATAGTCTTGCTTTTAAGTACTCGGATAGGGCCTGGATTAAGTGAGGCAGGGGTAACAGATCAGTGGGTGAGTCCCTGACAGTGAGGCCCACATTGATGTATATATTGTATATCTATGCAGTCCATTCGTTTTTCCAGATCATGTTACGGCATAGTCAGAAAAATAATCTAGATCCAAATCTCAGGTGGACCACACGGTAGGGATTGAATTATCACCATTAAAAACTTCTATCGGGCCACAAAAGTTTTGGAGCAAGCTGTTATTTTTGTTTTACCTTTATCCAGGTCTCTGTAACCCTATCAACAGGTTGGATGGCAAATAAACATTATAGTGGGGCCTATGAAGTTTTTAATGGGAAGCGTTCAATCATCACTGTTTTCCTGAGGTATGGTCCACCTGAGATTTGGATCGGTCTCATTTTTCGTAACATACACTAAAATGAGCTGGAAAAACGAATGGACGGCGTGGATATATAACAAACACATCTAGGTGGGCCCCACGGTCAGGGCCTCACCTGCTAAGCTGTTACCCTTACCTCGCCCGCCACGCCCACTCGGATAAGAGGCTCTTTTGCCCTTCTTTTTCGTCTTCAGACCACTTTAAAGTGGACCACATCCACTGCGGACGAGCTTCTGGACGGTCGGATCGAACTCATCCAACGGCGAGAAAGGATCGAAAACCATCTGCATCCGTTGAATCAAATACAAAGGAGAACAAGAAGAGGAAGAAAAGAAATTTTCAGATGCTATCTGTGCCAAAGGTACTGAAAAATCCCTTCCCTTTTCGCCTCATTTTTGCTATAAATTACGGAACCAACCCTAACCCTCTTCCAGAAACCCTAGATAAAACCCTAGAAAAAATCTCAGATGCCTTCTCTCAAGAAAATCTCAAACTAATTGACCCCATCTCTGTCTCAAAATTACGATCCGACCACGTTGAACCCGTCATCTACCACCTCCGGTCCAGACCCGATTCCGCCATCCGGTTCTTTGAGTGGTCCGAGCATTTCCTAGGATTCTCCCACACCGTCCGATCTTTCTGCTGCGTCACCCATGTATTGCTCCGTTGGAGGATGTTCGATCATGCACGCCGGGTCGTTGATCGGATGATCCAACAGTTCGGGAATTCTGACATGTTCGGTGCCTTTTCTGATGGTTTTCACATATATGGCTCTAATCCAAGTACAGTCTATAGCTTCCTCGTCGAATGTTACTGCCGGGCAGGCATGATCGATCGGTCCGTTGAGACTTTCGTGCGAATGAACGAATTGGGTATCTGTGTTTCGTCTTATGCCCGAATGGCATTGTTGAATTCTTTGATTAATACAGGACGGATTGATCTGATTTTGGAGATTTATGGAGAACTATCTGATGGGTCGGTAAGGACAGGATCTTCTGTGTATAATGACGTGATCGATGCATTTTTTGAGAAGGGTGAGTTCCGAAAGGGTTTCGCTTTTCATCGAGCTTTGGTTGGGAGAGGCTTCGCACCACACATCATCAATTGTAATAAGATTCTTAGTAGCCTTTGTAAGGGGAAACAGATAAGAACTGCGCATGATTTCTTTTCCACGGTTGCAGAATCGGGTCCATACCCAAATGTTGTAACGTACAGCACTTTGATTGATGCATATTGTAAAGAGGGTAGGTTGGACGAGGCGCTTGAAATTTATAAGACTATGTCGGAGAAGGGTGTTGCTCCCGATGTGATTGTTTATGGTATTCTTGTTAGTGGTTTCTGTAAGGCAGGTAGAGTGGAGGAGGGACATCGTGTTCTTTCAACAGCTTTAGATTGCGGGATTAGGCCAGATGTAGTGATTTTCAGTTCACTTATTGATGGGTATATAAGAATTGGAGATGTACAGAAGGCATTTGATTTGTATATGAGAATGATGACGGAGGGGGTTTTGCCAAATGTCATTACTTATAGCATTCTCATTGATGGGTTGTGTGGGAGTGGTCGAATTGGTGAGGCATGTGGACTTTTCTGTAAGATCATAAAGCTGGGTTTCGAGCCGACTGTTTTGACATATAGTTGTCTGATTGATGGGTTTGGCATTTTGGGAAAGTTGAGGGATGCATTTGATTTGTACGAGCATGTGATGAGAAAAGGTTGTATACCTGATGTTGTCATTTATAGTGTGCTTATAAAAGGTCTTAGCAAGGAAGGAAGGATGAGTGATGCTCTTAGGTTTTTCTTGAAGTCAGTAAAAGGGGGTTTAGAACCTAACATCATTATATATAACACATTGATAGATGGTTGGTGTAGGATAAAAAGTTTAAGTGGTGCACTGAAGATGTATAGGCAAATGGGAGTGGATGATGTAATGCCAGATGTAATCACCTTCACCTTGCTTATTAAGGCGATAGCCAAAGAAGGGAGAATGCAGGAAACATTGATGATTTTCTTTCAGATGCTAAAGAGAGGCTTCTTACCCGATGCTGTAACATACTGCACTCTGATTGATGGGTTCTGCAAGCAGAAGAATGTAATGGCTGGGTTACGGGCTTTTGAGCTGATGCTCAAAACCAGTGTTATTCCTGATATCGCAATTTATAATGTCCTCATTAATGGTCTTTTCAAGGATGGCCGTATGGAAGAGGTGTCAGAGATTTTCCACCGGTTTATAGAATGTGGTTTGGAGCCTGATGTTGTGACATACAACACAATGATCAGTGGCTACTGCTCTGCGCAAAAATTGAATGTGGCGGTTCAACTTTACCAAGAGATGATGGGTCGAGGACTGCAACCAAATATCATTACTTTCACTATTTTGATTGATGCTTTTTGTAAAGATGGTAGAATGGATGATGCTGTGTTAGTTTTCACTACAATGCTCAACAGGGGTCCTCTACCAAATGTTGTGACATATAGTTCTTTGATCGATGGTTACTTCAAGGCTCTTAAATTTCAAAACGCCATCGAACTTCATGAGGAGATGCTCAAAAACAAGGTCTCTCCGAACATTGTTAGTTACAGTGTTCTTATTGATGGACTTTGCAAAGAAGGTCGAATGGAGAAAGCATCATTGGCCTTTCATTGTGCTATAGACCGGGGTTTGTTGCCAGATGTTGTCGCATATGGAATTTTGATTCATGGCTACTGCAAGGTTGGAAGACTGGCCGAAGCCATGATGTTGTACAATAGGATGCTGGTTGATGGTGTATCACCTGATAGTTTTGTATATAATACACTTGCAGAATGTCTTTATAGAGAGGATCAGATAAGGATAGTTGGAGAGTCCAGTGGAAGGCTCTTAGAAGGGTGTAATCTCTCAAAGGCATATGATACTTTGCTTTTAGATGCCCCTCAAAAGAAATGTAGCCAAGATGAGTGATAGTTTTTCAGTGCCACGATTTCTTTAAGCCTATCAGATTTATATAGTTAGCATGACTGTTTGAAGATGCCAATTTCTTTTTTGAGAAATAATGAATTTTATTAGAGGGCCACCAGAAAAGCAGCAAGAGAATGCAACATTAACAACCCAACTCAAAAAAAAAGAACAACAGTTGATGGAAAGTGTTGTAAAGCATGACAGTTAGAAGATGCCAATTTCACATACTGTAAATGGTCGATGTAAAGCAACACGACCAGTCTGTTGCATTAAATTGAATGTAAATCTTGTACCAGTAATGAAATGGTTCATGTAAATAATATCTTGTGATGAATGCAAGTACAGTGTGCAATTGCATACGACTTCTGATTTCAAATTATTTTACCTTCGGTGAAGCTTTACATTTCATGAATGACTTCACTAGTAGGTGCTTTCTGTGGTGAAGTTTTTATGTGAGATGCAGAAAGTCGCATCTTTTTGGGGGTTTTTCTGTAATGGGATCTTGGAGATGGGAATATAGTTCTGGTCAGATTGGAAATTTCAAACTTATGCAAAAAATTGCTGAGTTTGGGAATTTCTTACTGAAATTTCAAATTGCACTTCTTGTGGTGGACTCCAAAAGGATTATGATGCAGGGCAATTAACCACTTGCTCTAAAAACTCAAACTGTTAGAGTATAGCCCGCCCACCCCAAGTGTACCCTTGCATCCCACAAGCGACCCCACTCGAGCCCGGTATGAAAATGCCCTTGCTTAATCATCCCTAGTGAGGAGTCTCGAACATGAGACCTCCCGCTCTGATACCAATTTGATGCAGGACAATTAACCACTTGCTCTAAAAGCTCGAACTATTAGAGTATGACGAATTAATCCTTTTATCTCATAACCTAGGCCCCACATCGCATGGGTTAGGACCTCGGCCGAACCCCCTTCCTGGGCCCCTAAATCACATGGGTACTGCCTCACACGGGCCGCTCACCCCGAATGTGTCCCCGCATCCCACGAGCTACCCCACTTGAGCATAGTGTGAAATGCGCATTAATCACCCTCGATGAGGAGTCTCGAACACGAGACCTCTCCCGTGAACCCCAAATTACATGGGTCACCCACCCCGAGTGTGTCCCTGCATCCGACGGGCCACCCCACTCGAGCCCGGTGTGAAAATGCCACTGCATTAGATTAGAATGGGTCATATTCAAGTGTAGTTCCCATTAAAAACCTTCTTCTAACCCTTGGGCCTATTCACATTTTATGTACTTGAAAAGCAATGTGTTTTCAATTTATTTGTTAGGTTTGCATTCTGTTCAGGCAACCTCTTCACTATTTATAACCTTTCTTTCCCAATATCTAAATCTGTATTATTGAAAACTTTTAAAAAATAATAATAATAATAATAATAATAATAACAACGTGGATTTGATTAGGTACTGATGTTATTGATCCCTCTTTGAAGAGGGAGTTGGGACCCTCTTCGGGCTTGAATGTGTTTCTAGTTTTTAAACCTTGAAATGAATGTTTTTGCCCCTGTCAAAGAGAGAAAAAATCCATTGGGAGAGGAAAAAAAACTCTTTTAACTATGGTTGGATGTCGAGCCCCCTTCTCATTTATATCATGTGATGTCCTGAATTACATAAAATATCCTTGTAACCAAGGGCAAAAGAGGAAAAACGAATGAAAGAAAAATAATAAGAGAAATGAGGGGAGAATAAGAGATGGCCCATGGTTCAAAGAGAGGTCCATGGTCCAGAAATATCTACACTCCCATTCAAGCTGAGGTATAGATGTCCAATGTTTGCAATATAGATATTATTAGCCGATATTTTCAGTATCGCACCTTGGCAATATGAAAACCTTGGGAAGTACCCCAATTTTTTGGTATCGATGATATATTGCATTGTATCAATGATGTCATCAATATATCAAGATGTATTGCCTGTATATTGGGATGCATTGATGATATAGTTGGTGTGAGAGAGAGGGTTTTGTTTTTCTCAAAAAAAAAAAAAAAAAAAAGCATACCTCAGTTTCGCGATTGTTCCTCTTCCTCCCCCTCCTTCCTCTGTTGTGTCACTCTCGCTCTCTCTCTCTCTCTCGCTCATCCTGCTGTCCTGTGTCTGCATCCAATAGACTAGTCTTTTCGAAATGAAAAGGGGGCCAGTGTGACATCATTCATCCATCGTATTTAAAAGGTGGGCCCCACTGTGATTCATCCATATCTTGTATTCCATTATTTGTTTGGATCCCCTAGCAAAGACTACTTTCAATCTTTGTTGGATATCTTGTGGGAAAGGCTAAGTGGCTGGAAAGGAAGGCTCCTCTCTTTTGTAGGTAGTCCTCATGAAACAGGTCCTATCAAGCATTCAAATTCACAGAGTCATGCTTCCTCCCATTCCATCAAGTATCATAAAACTATGGAAAAATGCAAGAGGAACTTTTTGTCATCTGCAATCGTTGCTACAATGAATGCCAATTTGGCAAATGATGAATGATCTGTTGTACCCAAGTTGGAAGGTGGTCTGCATGTAAGAAAACATTCTCAAGATGGGTTGCCTGATGAAAATGACGTGGACTTGGGATTTTTATTTTTATTTATAAAAACAAAACAAAAAAAAAAAAAAAAAACCCAATTCATTGGGGAAAATAAGTATAGAATTATCTAGGACCTTTACAACAAACAATTCACCTGAGCATGGAATTAAAAGAAACATGCCATGCCATAATGGAAGAAGCACAACTCTCTTAACAACGCACTGTAGGAAGAAAATTGATCATATGCATAGACTAAGTAGGAGAACACAGGGAAGCTCGTTGCTTCACCAATAACATCTTCAGTTTCTTTATCTGCTGGGGACTCCCATACATGTAATCTTCAAAAGATTTTCTCAAACTCCGCAGCAACACCATGTAATTGTCACTGGAGGAACTGATGTTAAGCAATTGTGTAAATAGACTTCTCCACAGATCAACATTCCAATACCGTTTTAAAGATGATTTAGGCTGATAAAGATAACTCCCGTCTTGTAAAGCCTTCTTTTCAACAGACATGTACGTTCCATATAGCATCATATGAACAATAACACAGAGGCCATAAGTGTCGACCTGAAACGTCCATGGCCTGTTTTCTTGCATCTCAACACAACGAAAGCCAGAAGTCCTACTGTCCCCCTTAAGCTCTGTCCCATCAAGGAAAAGGTTTAGGTCTATCCCCCTTCCCCAGTCTACAAGGCAAAGTCCCTGGTCACGCCAAGCTCCAGTTCGACCATGAAAACCATCCTCACTAAGGCTATCCCTAGAATTGCGAACAAGCAAATTGTCGGGCTTGAAATCACCATGAATGATTCCAACATTATGCAATGTTTCTAGAATGCGCAACATCTCTATAGAATAACATATGCATAGCACTTTTCCATGGTTTGGCCAATCACCAAGTAGGAATTTATAGCATCCTGAAGTGTTCCATGATCTAAATACTCACAAACTAGGATGCTACAATCTGAATAGATATGTGCTTTATAAGCAAGCCCAAAGCTTGATCTTTCCTCATCTGGAATGCGCTTATCAAGTTGTCGATACATGTAGAACTCCCAAGGAAAAGCAGGCATTTGTATCTTCAGTGCAACAACATCATCGGGGTTATTGTCCACATGTTCTTTGAATACTTGGGCAAATGCACCTTGTCCAGAGCAACCTTTGATTTGGTACTTTATGCCACCTAACTCAATGACCTTAGTCCTAGAAGAATTCTGCAAAGAAGATATGGAGACCTTTCCAGAATAGACTTTAGCACTCTTATAGTATCCTTTATACTTCATGATTTGAGGATCTATCTTCTTCAATAGATGGTTAGTGGTTGACATGGACCATGGGCTTACAAAATTGATTCCATGATTAACAGTTTCATCAGTATCAATCTTCTGAAGCGAGCATGCATTCACAATTCCACGCATTCTGTTCAGGAATGAGGCATGCATTCTTTGCAGGTTTTCTAGCGGCTCCTTATTCCTTGAAATGCCCACAGGTTTTCTGCCAACTGTCCCTTAACTTCAAGAAACAGAGCATTGATCCCATAAAGTCGGGAATAAGTCTGGCAGATCTTCTTTTCCTCCATTTTCTAAAAACCTTTACAAAATCTTGAATTGCGTAGGTATAGAGGAGCCAAACGTTGAGGAATCTAGCATCGTCTCTGTACCGATCTTCATTCTCAAAGCAGTTTATGCATTCCTCCAAAAGCTCGTGGAGATGCACGCCAGATTGAGGATTTTGGCAGTAATCAGTGGCAGTCATGATGGAGCAGATCCATGGGTAGATGGGGTCAGAAGGAAGCAAGATCTCGCTCTCTAATGACCGGAAGGTATTTTGTGAGGGGCTGTTGGAGAGGAAGACGGCATCGCCCCTCATCTTCTTCTTCTTTTCCCCTACTACTGTAGATGTGGACTTGGGATGACAGGGAACTGTCATGGGAAAATCATAATATCCGAAGTAGATACTCAACAGCTTTGCCTTTTTGGGGAAGAAAGGTTTCTCGAAGTATGGCTCATGTGTCTTTAGATAATTCCATTTTCTTGCTTCTTTCCATTAAGTTGGTGCAAAATGGTCCATTGGTAATGACAAATCATTTTTCCACTGGTATGATCCTTGGCTTGAACACTCTTCTATTACAGGCACGTTCCCTCAACATGAACTTGAACCAGGTGCTCATGTAGACCAGCTCATCCCTGCCCCAAATAGTTGGAATATTCCCTTCTTTGGTATTAATTGCCCGGATAACATCCTCAATTCCACCTTGTACCTCCCTTCCCATCCAACTGAAAACTGACTCTGTCGGAAGGTTGTCAAGGATAGTAAGCTTCTGTCAAAGCTGCTTGGAACAAATATCTTGAGGTCTTTGATAGTTGATACTGTTCGTAAGCCACCTGGTTCTGGAAACCCTTCATTAATACCAGCCTTGTTTCGTATAGTGGCTCTTTCATTACAAAACCCCAATTGAATCCTGGGCCTAGTTGGTAGTGGTTATCATGCCTTTGATTTCCCGCTTTTGTAAGGCCTTCATAGAACCCCGACTCCCATATCTTCCCATCATGATCATGATCATTGTCATTATCAAAGCCTTGTACCAACTAATTGGGGTCAACTAAACTTATCTTGTTTTGCCATTCCACTCTATCATAGACTATATCCTCAGTTAAACCATAGGTCCTCAAGTATTTTCTTACTACCTCCACACATGTTTGTTTGGCCTTCTCCTTGCCTTTTTAGAGCCATCAACTTGAACAAACTCCTAATTGGTGCAGTTCTTGATCTCTGTTGCGCATAGCCAAAGCATCCGAGTCTACTTTCCCTTGTCTTTAATGCAGGGGCATTTTCACACTGGACTCGAGTGGGGTCGCCTGTTGGATGCAGGGGCACACTTGAGGTGGGTGACCCATGTGATTTGGGGCCCACGGGGGAGATCTCGTGTTCGAGACTCCTTACTAGGGGTTATTAATGCGCATTTCACACCGGGCTCGAGTGGGGTACCCCGTGGGATGCGGGGACACACTTGGGGTGGGTGGCCCATGTGATTTGGGGCCTACGAAGGGGGTTCGGCCGAGGTCCTAACCCATGAGATATGGGGCCTGGGCTATGAGATAAAGGGATTAATTTGCCATACTCTAACAGTTCGAGCTTTTCGAGTAAGTGGTTAATTGTCCTGCATCAAATTGGTATCAGAGCGGGAGGTCTCGTGTTCGAGACTCCTCACCAGGGGTGATTAATGCAGGGGCATTTTCACACTGGGTTCGAGTGGGGTCACCTGTTGGATGCAGGGGCACACTTGGGGTGGGTGACCCGTGCGATTTGAGGCCCACGGGGGAGGTCTCGTGTTTGAAACTCCTTTGCTCATCCTATGACGCATAGCTGGTCTTATAGCTACCCTATGCTGCGTAAAATCTCAGCATCTTCGGTTCCACTTTTCCAATCTTGTTGATATCCCATGGGCATCAAACTCTACTCCAGTCAAGAGTCCATGAGACATGGGTTACTAACTTTCAATGTAACGGGGATGGGAGAAAGGTGGACCAGCGAGCTTTTTCTTGTTTTTGTGTGAGAGCTATGGGGAAAGGAGCATAGTCAAATTCCATAATCTAAAAGTTAGTCTGGCAAGAACGTGGGTCAGCTGCCTGTGCCTTCGTTACATCCCAGGCTGCAATGAGACGGCTAGTTGCTGGGGGTTTTTCATTTGCCGTTAGAAGGAGAAGCAACTGATGATGGCTGGGGCATATAATTCAATTGGGTTCATCCAATGGTCAGCATATGCACACCGCTATTTTCTTTGGATTTTGGCCTGGATTTCTGGGTTTTATCTGTTTGCTTGAGGTCTATGGACTGAGTTTGAGCAGTTGGCGGGCAGGTTCCTTGTTGGCCATTGAGCTGAATGAATATCTTGCTTTGATGCCTCATTTTCACAGCATGATGTTCTGGGTCACCATGCATGCGGCTTGCATCCCCTGCCCATTTCTGTATCTGTGGCTGCTTTGTAGAATGGCTATGGAGCTGACTGACTGCTCTATAACCAGCCGTTAGCATCCGCACTCGGCTGGCCTGCTTCTGCAAGCTTGTTTGTGGTATCATGATTGGCCTGAATCATCAGGGCGCAGTCTGTGGTGTATGGTTTGGGTCTGCTTTGGGCTGCCTGAGTCAGGTCTCAGTCTGCATTCAGCTGCATTACATAATCCTGTTTGGTCAGTATAATTGTCTGGTGGAATGTGTTGGGACCATGATGCGACTCAGACGAGTTGAGTTGACTTGGACTCCCGGCTGATCTGGTTTGGGACCACAAATCTCATACCATGGGGCTGACACATACCGGCTCAGCCTGACTTGGACGAGTCGTTTACAGACTTGGACAATTTGGCCAAGTGAACCTGTGAGCCTCCTCCAGCTGAGAAATTATACAAAATAGTCCTTGAGCTGATATGAGGATGCCCTGTTGCTACCAGCTGGGCACCATGCAAGCACCCCACCTATGGGTCTTTTGTTCTGTCAAGTGGGTCTTATGATTGGGCAACCTGAACCGTTGATATGTTATGTATCACTGCGGATGGACCAACCTCCAAATAAATCAGGTTGGTGGGTTACATATACTCAGATGATTGAGGAGAGAAATAACCACATATATTCATCCAACTGATATAATATAGGTCACTAGATGGTTCCAAGCTGGAACCTCTTTTGGGGAGTTGCCCCCCAACTTTCCCGGCATAACTTGACTCGAGACCGGACGAGTTGGTCTGAGTCACTGAGTCTTAACACCATGGTTGGGATGGCAAATACCTGGGTGTCTGAGTTGCAATTCTGCTAGATCACTGCTGCCATCTGGATCCTGAATCTCTGTGGGATGACATTCTATTTGTGGAGCCTTGGGAATGTTGGTTGTGCTTTCTCTGCTCTGTCAAGCTGCTGCGAGGACTTAGGTGAGGTCTCTGGGTTTTGAGGAAGTCAGGGTTGCTTCCCATCTAGTCCAGTTCAATGTCCAGTTGTGTGCACGGTTCTCTAATCAAGGGCTACTTCTAGGGTCGATGCCCATCCGTCAATTGTATTATACTCGCATTCAATTCAATAAAAATCAACACTTTGACCTTATATTTTATGTTTTCTTTAAGTATATACATTGTTCATAAATGACATGAGCTATCACTATAATAATAATAAGTCCTTGCATCCAATGCAAAAAGAATGCATCTAAAGACTAACCCTCCCCTTCCCAAATTGCCTATTTCTTGTCAATCAGTAGATGAGTAGATGGTTGATCTTCTCAGATCCAGTTATAATCGGTCTATTTTGACACCTAGTGTCACAAGGAGTTTTGTTCGATTCGAGTCGCATAAGACTCTGGCACGCTTGGCACATACATACATGCACACACGGTCAAATCCCAGCCAACCACGATATGTATGGCCATTTATCTGAATTGAGGCCAACACTTATTATTACCAGATTTTTTTATTTTTTATTTAAAGGAAAAAAAAAAAGAAGAAGAAGAAATGTGGGGCCCATGGTTGATGGCCCATCTACCCTGCCTAGAAAAATCTCTTCCTTTGCTCTAATCAAACCTTTACATTGTTAGCATATTAAATACATAGTTAAAGTTAAGAAGAAATGCACTAATAGTCCACATTCCGTGAAGGAAAGGTTTGGTTTGGGAGGTCCTTTTTCGCAATTTATCCATGATTTGTGGCATCCTAGCAATGATTTGGATAAACAAATTATGGGTCCCACATGTACAGGTTAGGTAATCCCTGCTCATAACGAAACTGCAAACTCACCTCTAAAATCATTCCAACAGATATGGTAGGTTCTTAAGTCCTTGTAGAATAGGCTCAATTCACTTTTGTGGAAAAAAATAATAATAATAATTCATGGGCTCACTAGCAATTGCTTATGTGTGCCCACCACATGGTATGTGTACCATCCAAACTGCACATCAAGTGATCCCCACTATAATATTGCTATGCTCCAAAATCAATCTTATTCAATCATTATATGGTCCAAATAATAGAAAACAATGAACAACCACCCAAAAACCTCTAAATTCAGTTGGTAGCCAACGTATGGTTAGATCAACATGATTTTTGAGGCAACCAACTTCTATTACGAGGCAACCCTGATGGATGGGTTGGAAGCCATATACAAACCATGGTTGGTCCATGCGCAGCCCTAGTAGAATAAGCTTAAACTCGTAGAGGAGCCTTGTACCAAAATCTTTAGAAAATATCAGCATCTCTGGGCAGTTTTTGAAATATAGCTGCCAGAACTAATAGTAAATAGTCTAAAATTTAGCACATGTTGGATTTTATGGTGGGCCATTACATCACTTGTATGGACTTCTTATGGCAGGAACTTGTTGAATCTTTCCACATGTGTGCCTGCGCATCGTGCCGTTCCTTTTTAGCATATATCAGAAGAATTTTGTCCATCTTCGCTCCAGTTTTCATGATCTCATGCCTCAAATACCTGATAAGTCATGGCCCACCTTTCTTGACGTTTCTTCAACCCAAAGGGGATTAATCTGACCCAGTTAAGTGGGCCAGGTCAATTTCATCCACCTTGGAGATGATGTAAATGTACACATGTCATCCTTCCATTGCCAAAATGCATGATCATTGAAGATTGGAGGGGAAAGACAAGTAGCCCTCAGAAATTGAAGTACATTTCTCCACGTGCTGTGGGTGCTTTTTGGACCATGGCCCATTCATGGATCTGTCAACTAAGAGGATTTTAAAAATAAAAATAAAAATAAAAACTGCCTAATTAATATCGAATTTACATTTGGGTGCCTTTTCAAAAAGGTTTTCAAAATATAATTATCATTCCACTGCCTTCCCTTACATTTCTGTCTTGTCTGGTTAGGTGGACTTGTGGGCAAATGGGTTAGCTGCTTTGGTGGGCCTCACTATGATATTTTTGTAAAATCCATCCCCAACTACCAGGTGTATCACTTCATTTTAGGCCAAGGGACCAAAAGTCACCTATATGTGATTAAGGTGAACTACATGATTGGAAACTCTACGGAGGGTAATATTCGCATTCCAAACTTTTTCCCTTGGTATGGCCCACCTGAATCACTGATGGACCTTACTTTTAAGCCTCAAGTCTAGATTTTGGTGTGACATCTGATGGTTGGAGTGGTTTTTATATAATCGTCATGGTAGGCCCTAAAAAATCATGGGATGGTGTCTCTCTCCCAACTGTTTTCTTTGGTGTGGCCCACCTACATCACAAGTCAACCTGATATTTTGGCTCTAGACCTATATTGGGATTACACATCTAATGGTCAGAGTGGATTTTGCATACACATCATGGTGGGCTCTGCCAAAAATAAGTGCGGCTTGCCTTTCCATCTGTAGTTAGAGATTACTTCTGGGCCTCACTAAAGGAAACATTCATGAGAGAGGAAACATTTAGGAGAGAGACGATTTACCATTGATTTTTACAATGCCTAATAATCTTATGAAATCTACTCCAACCATTAGATTTCACTCAAAAATTCAGGCATGTGACCCAAAAAATCATACCAACCTGTGATTCACTTATGCTACGCTAATGGAAATAGTTATAGGGTGAGCATTGCCCTATACATTATTTCCAATCATATGATCCACTTGAATCCCAAATGGAGGTGGAGATATTTTTGGGTCCTTAACCTAGAATGGGTTGACGGACCCAATGGTCGGGATGAATTTTATATAAACGTCATGGTGGAGCCCACCCTAGCCATGATCCATTTGGATGCGATTGGCTGCTGACAAATTTTGCTACCGAAGTGACATCACCAAGTTCTGTGGGGCCCGCCATGATGTATGTGTTATATCCACACCGTCCATCCATTGGGAGAGATCATTTTAGGGCATGGCCAAAGAATGAGGTAGATCCAAAGCTCAAGTAGAGCCCACCGCAGAAAATAGTGGGGATTGAACTCTTACCATTAAAAACCTCTTGACGGTCACGGAAGTTTTCGATCAAGCTGATATTTGTGTTTTCCCTTCGTCCATGTCTGTGTTAATTTATGAACAGATTGGATCTCAAATAAACATCATGGAGGGCCAGGAAGGTTTCAACAGTGGGCTGGGTCCTTGCTCGTAGTGGTAGACTCAGGAGTTTCAACACCTGGTTGAGGGTTCTGACAACCCATAGGTGGTGTACTCCAGTGGTAGACTCTCAGGAGTTTCAACACCTGGTTGAGGGTTCTGAGTACCCATAGGTGGTGAAATCCCACTACGGCGTGGGTGGCGGTGTGTGTGTGTGTTTTTTTTTAAAAAAAAACATTAAAAAAAAAAAAAAAAAAGAAAAAAAAGAAAAAGGTTTTCAGCAGTTGGCATCACTACCCCCACTGTTTTCTGTGGTGGGTCAACTTGAGCTTTGGATCTGCCTCATTCTTTGGCTTGTGCGCTAAAATGATCTCTCTAAATCGATTGATGGTATGGATACAACTCATACATCAAGGTGGGGCCTACAGAACTTGGTTGCATCACTTCAGTAGCCAAATTCGCTCAGTGGCTAATTCATGTCTGATCCATTTGCTCACACACAATGTGCGGGAAGGTAGTGGAGTAATAATTATATTAATTAATGAGGTAACTTTTCTAAAATCTATATGGAATGTAAATTCCATATTTCCGTGCGTTGAATGAAGGTAAATGGAATCCATTTCACAATTACAGTCAAATTTAGTGTAAATGGAATCATCAATTGTATTTGATGACATATAAATGAAATGTATTGGAATCCAAATATTTTGTTTGGATGTTGGTATTTGGGTGTAATTGGAATACATTGGAATTCTTCAATATATTCATAGAACCTGAATTTGATTAACTAAATCAACTTTAATACCCTAAATTATTGTACATATATAATATTGGGCAGAATGATTGTAATAAGACCATTGAAACATATACTTTAATTAAAAATGAGGAAATTTCAAGCTTTGAGTGGGCCACAAACTTAAGTTTCACAAACGAGTGGTTTGTCAATGTTTTTCAACTGTCCATTTAGATGGTCGATGTTTAGATTGTTTGGATCATTCTATTGGCATGATTTTAGTGATGCAACTAATAATTAGATTGATTCATAGTATCATTAATGTACCATGTGCATAGCAGATTAGGAGCATAGTGGCACCTTTATTTACTCGGCAACTCTCAAAGGGAGAAAAAAAAAAAAAAAAAAAGCATTTCACACCAATTACACTCATTTAATAGCAAAACAAAGGGATTTCAAAATATAACAAAAGCGACTTCATTTACAACCAATTCCATGCACCCAAAAAGTGCATTGTCACCAAATTACTTCCAAATACACACAAATACAGGCATTTAAATGACCTCTTTAATTAGGTAGTTTTTATTAAAATTCCTATCAACTAATTGGTTTTGATCTGGCCCATGCATCCCACATGGGTAGTGATGGCGAAGGGACTGTTGGAGTTAGTGCCCTAGAAAACTATCATTGCCCTTATCCAGTAGTCACGTGGATGTGATTGGGCAGATCTTAATCATTGATTATGGTGACCATGGGTTTTAGATGGGACATGTGATATGCCTTACATATATTTAATGTTGCTTTTATTTATTGGGTGTGTTGATGAGTGATTCCTCTGATAGTTATTGGGAACTTGAGATTGGACATGACAGTCATTGGCATAGGTAAGTCGTAGTCCATGGATATCAGTAACATGTTAGACCATGACTATCATAAGTGTGTGAGACATACCTGTAGACATCAATTTATTAGATGTACGATCATCTTATGTAAAGGGACTGACTTTGGTAAGGATGGATAGACCCTACCATCGGGAACCAACTTGTTGTCAGTTTAGATATTGCCCTTACCCCTGCACAAGAGTGTGAGTGTGTCATAAACAAAGGATTTAAGTTCGGACATTTGATTACTCACATTGGTGGATCAAGATCAAGTGAACAATTTGCAAGCCCATTAGCTTGAACTATGATTATGAGATCCGGACTTGATGATGCATAAAATATGGTTTGATGAAGTGTAAGGGTCACGATCTTAACTAGCATGCTTTGGCTCTTCCCACCATGTCCACTTAGAAGCCAATAAAGTGAATTTAGTTGTGTACTTCCATCAAGAGTTTCGTTGATTCTTACACATGCCAACAAACTTTTATCTAAGGGCTATGGAAGTTTTTGATCAACATAATGTTTGTGTTGTCCCTTCATCTATGTCTGTGTGATCTTATGAAGAGGTTGGATGACAAATAAACATCATTGTGAACCCTAGCAAGGTCTCAATGGTGGATGTCCTTATCTGATCTACTGTTTCCTTTGATGTGGTCCACTTAAGCTTTGTACATGCTTCAATTTTGGGCTCATGCCCTAAAATGAGCTGGTAAAATGGATGGACAGAGTGGATTGGACACAGACATCACCAGCGGGCCCCACAGAGGTTACTCAGTATGCAATTGGCCTCCACCAGGTAAGGACGCGGATTGGGTACAGGGTACCCTTCCGGAGCTCGGTACACGTAGGGAGCGGATTAGGTGATACCCGGCAAACACCCTCATGAGTATTTCTTTTACCGTCGGGCCCACCTTGATGCATATGTTGTCTATCCAAGCTATCCATCAGTTTTTCGGCATCATTTTAGGACATGGTACTAAAGATATAGCAGATCCAAATATCTAGTGGACCCCGTCACAAGAACGAGTGTTGATTGACCATTTAAAATTTCTCTTGGGCCACAAAAGATTTGGATAAGCTGATATTTGTGTCTTCATTTCATCCAAGTCTGTGGACTTATGACAAGTTAAATGGCAAATAAACATTACGGTGAGCCTTGCTGAATTTCAATGACCACATTTTCATATGGCGTGGTCCCCTTGAGATTTGGATTGACTTATTCTTTGGGGCCATGCTCTAAAATGATCTGGAAAAACTGATGAACGGCGTGGATATACAATACATACATTAAGGTGGGGTCCCTGGTCAGGGAAACACCCACCACAGTGTTATCCGGGTAACTCCCCCGCAGGCTGGAGCTCTAAGGCGGCCACCGTGTTGTAATTGTATATGCATTATCCACACCGTCCATCCGTTTGAAGCAGTTATTTGTGTTTCCCCTTCATCCATCGTTGGATGGTAAATAAACATTACAGTGGGTCCTATCAAGTTTTTAATGGTGGGTGTTTAATTACCAATGTTTTCTTATGGTGGGGTCCACTTGAAATTTATGTCTTATTTTTGGACTTATACTATAAAATGATCTTTAAAAAATAGATAGAATGCATTGATTATATATATATATATATATATATATATATATATATATATATATATATTGTTATGTGGAAATTCGTGCAAAGACAATCGGGGTCAGCTAGGGTTACATGAATCCGATAGCGAGGCCTAAGAATGAGGAGACGACGTTAAGGACCAATTCCTAAGTCAGGGCTCGGAACTACAATCCTGATCGGCTATTTCGAATCCTCGTCCTTGTTGAAGGGGAGTGGCCGAGCCGAGTCCTGATCTTCATCCTCAGCTTTGGTCAATGAACTCCATCCCCAATGACCTATCAACAAACTCCGACTATTAGTATTCGGCTTCACGTCTGTACGATTTGAGGCCGAGTCAGAATACAGATACCTCGTATGTTGAGGCCGAGGCCGAGTCCAAGCAGAGACACGTCGCATGCCAAGGCCAGGGCTGAGCCCGTGATGATACTCGGCACAATGAGCTCGGATATCGATTTGGATGCGAATGTGGCTGATTAACTCACTTGGAGATATGCGCCATTAAGATGCGATGCACTACGCAATCCAAAGATTGTGGAAGATATCTTAACGATTACAATATCCGCCTGATTGAGTAAATCGTGCCGAGATTAATGGACGCGATCCTTTCTACCGACAAGTATAAATACCAGGGGGGCCCACTGTCATAGGTACACAAGATCTAGCACCCTCTCCCTACATACGACTTAGACCCCAATTCCCTAGCCTGACTTAGGCATCGGAGGGTCCCTCAGCTTAGCCAGGGTCTCCTTTGCTTAACCTTTTGTGCAGGGCCAGAGTTTGTCGAAGCTCTGCAACATTGAGTGGTGAGTGATCCGGATTTTGACATCAACATTTTTTGCCGCCGCCTGTGGGAACCGCAAACGAAAAGCTAGTAGGATTCACCGAAAAGGGTGATAGTGGTGGAACCTGAACCCAGCGGGCAACACTAGTCTTCTTCGTTACTGCACACCGAGTTGGCTCCGATAGGACCATTTCAATGAACTATGAGCCGATGAGGAAAATACAAAGTATTACAAAATGAAGTCCAGATACTGAAAGACGAAATCAGTCGAACGAAGATCCGCAACATTGAGTGGTGGGTGATCCGGATTTTGACATTAATATATATATATATATATATATATATATATAGAGAGATAGAGAGAGAGAGAGAGAGAGAGAGAGAGAGAGAGAGAGAGAGAGAGAGAGAGAGGGGCATGCTCACCTACGCAGCTCCGTACGTGCGCACCTTTGCACATGTGTCATGGGTGTCGAATCCGAATGGTCCATAAGATGCAGAATCCCATGAAACCTTAGGAGATGAATTTTCACCTGAATCTAAGATTTTGGTGGGCCATAGCAAAGAGAAATTCAAATCAAGGGAAGAAACCGTTTGCATTTTTCATGGCCCATCGAAGTTTTGGTTCAAAGTAAAAATTGGTATAAGAGGGTTTCATGATGTTTTGCTTCATGTGGACCATTCAGATTTTCGAGACTCATCAGATATGATGAGTTCTCAAAAAAGTTCACATATAGTACATACGAACTGGTTCGCAGGTAAGCTTTCCGCTATATATATATATATATATATATATATATATATATATATATATATATATATATATATATAGCCCGCATAGCATTGCACAAGCAGTCACCATGCTTCGTCTGGATCCAGGAAGTGGATCCCGTACTAAGTAACTCAATGCGCTAAGTGCACGGGGTAAACTATTGGGGCCCAACATGATGTATGTATTTTATCCACTTTGTCCATGCATTTTATAATTTAATTCTAATAAATAAGACCAAAAATCAAGCATATCCAAAGTTCAAGTGGAACACACCAAAGTGAACAGTGTGAATTGAACATCTACCGTTGAAAAATTCTTTAGGTGGATAGACGTTTTGGATCAAGCTAATATTTGTTTTTTTTTTTTTTCTTCCCTTCATCCATGTCCTTGTAATCTTATAACCAGGTTGGATGACAAATAAATGTCACTGTGGGCCCTAGGAAAGTTTCAATGGTGGAAATCATTATTTCCATTGTTTTCTGTGGTATGGCCCACTTGAGCTTTGGATATGTTTCAATTTTTGGCTCAACTGCAAAAGTGAGATAAAAAACAGATGGACGGTATAGATAAACCATATGAATTCACGGTGAGCCAAGCAGAGTTTATGGCAATCTGGTTTCCTCGATCCACCGAACCGGACGCGGATTAGCCACTTACAGGTTGAGCAGCGAGACTTGCTACTGAAGTGATGTCACTAAATTACGTGAGCCCCACTATAATTTATGTTTTGTCACCACACCGCACATCCATTTGGAGAGAGATCATGTTAGGGCATGATACAAAGAAAATGAGTCAGATCCAAAGCTCCAGAGAATCCCACCACAAAAAATAGTGGGGAGAGTGACGCCCACCCTTAAAAAGTTCTAAGGGCCACAAAAGTTTTTGATCAAGCTAATATTTGGGTTTTCCCTTCTTTCATGTCTGCATTAACACATGAACAGATTGGATCTCAAATAAACATCACGGTGGACCTCCGGAAGGTTTCAATGGTGGGTGTCACTCTCCCCACTGTTTTCTGTGGTGGGGTCCACCCCAGCCTTGATCTGCCCCATGCTTTCAACCGTGCCCTAAAATGATCTCTCCAAATGTAGGGACGCTGTCGATACAACACATACGTCATGGTGGGGCCCACGTAACTCGGTGACGCCACTTCAGTAGCAAGTCTCGCTCCTCAACCTGTCAGTATCCGATCCGCGTCCCCACCGACCCCGCGCTCCCAAATTAACTATTAATTAACTATTAAGCACTCCCCGTCTGATATCTACCGAACCCGCGCTCCCAAATTAACTATTAATTAACAATTAAGCAATCCCCGTCTGATATCCGCCGAACCCGTGCTCCCAATTTCGGAAAAGTGGATTGCGTTCCGTGTTGGGTTGACCTCACCAAGTTAAGTAGCCCGCGTTGACGTATGCCATGACATGTGTGTTATAACCACACTATAATGAATTCATTTGGGAGACATCAGTTTAGGTCATGAGCCAAAAAATAGATCCAAAGATTAACCACACATTCATTTTGGAGACATCAGTTTAGGTTATGAGCCAAAAAAAAGAGGTAAATATAAAGATCAAGTGAACCACATGTTCATTTTGGAGATATCGGTTTAGGTCATGAATAATAAAAAAAAAATAAAAATGATGCAGATTCAAATTCAAATATCAGGTGAACCGCAAAACAAAAAGCAGTAGGTCAATGATTCCTACAATTGAAAACTTCCTATGGCCAAGATATTATTTATCATCCAATGTGTTCATGAGTTCACAAAGACTCCAATGAAGGGAAAAAAAATAAATATCAGATTGATTCAAAACTTTTGCCAGCCCCCGGAAGTTTTCAATGGTAGATGTTCAATCCCTTGCCTTTTGTGGTTTGGTCCACTTGAGCTTCAGATCCGCCTTATTTTTGGGCCATTTTGGGCCGTGTGCTAAAAGTATCTTGTAAAATGGGACGTGTTTATAACACATACATCATAACAGATCCCACAAAACTTGGTCACGTCAACACACTAGGGAGGTCGGTAATGTGCGGCACACCATGCAATCCACTCCCCAAATCCAGGATTCGGTAATACCCAATCAGGACCTAGCTGGAGACTGACCGTCCTATCAAGGGATTTGTGGGGACTACTTGGATGTATATGTTTTATCCACACCGATAATTTCTGTATTTTTCGTACCATTTTAGGCCAGGCAACTAAAAACAAGACAAACCTAAGTCTCAGGTGAGCCACGCTGCAAGAAATGATGGGAATTGGGAGCTACTATTAAAAACGTTGTGCGGCTATAGAATGATTTGATCAAGCTAATATTTGTATTTTCCCTTCATCTAGGTCAATATGACCATTTTATTTTTTTTAATAAAGTAGAATTATATATTGCATAATGTCATTTTTCCATAATCCAAAAGCATAACCTGAGTCATTTCATGTCCAAATGAAACAACCAAAAAGCATATAAGATTTAGAGATAGAAACCCAATAAAGTTACATGGATAGTTGCCAATCAGGTGCAATCACCAGACCAGATGATTCTTCTGTCTGGATCTGAAGGTTTCATTGCCTGACTTGAGCGTTGTGGAAGGGGGTTCAACTCCTCCTGGTAGCTTCAAGATTGTAACCTCAGACTTGCTTTCTTTCTTCCTAAAAGAGCATTTGCCCAAAACTGCATTTGGGCCCCAAAAAAACCACAAAATCGCATCATGCGTTCGCTTCGGGTAAGTAGTAGAAGATTGCAGCTCATGGGTCACTCTTCCACGACATTCACCAGTTCGTATTCCACCAGCGACAGGTTGTTATCTTCCTTCACCGTGAAATCTGCCGGATCGGTGACTTCAACACGGCCCCACTTATCTACGGCAAGCCTCATTGAGCCCTTGAACATGTCGATCTTCGCATTGCCCAGGATCACAGTTGTATCGGGTTTCATCAAGTCCACTTGCTCATTCCTGGCTGTAAAGACAATCATTCCCGTTTCATCTCCGACCAAGCATTCAGCGATGCGCATCTGTCGAACTTACGGCCCATCTGGGCGGCCCTTCTGCAACACCATCTTTGAGAGTACCACCTTCACTGTAAGTGCATGCCCACTAGTTCCAAGCCGAAGCTGATCAACCTTGGTAAATACCGGTTTCCTCATTCCTGGTTTTGCATCCGCCATTTCTTTTTTGGAGAAAGCTAGGTCAATATGCCCTTAAGAAGAAGTTAGACGGCATATAAACCTTACATTGAACCCTAGGAAAGTTCCAAGGGTAGTTTTTCAATTACCGCTGCTACATGGAGTGGTCCACTTGAGCTTAAGTTGTGTATTACGTATTCCATTTGAGAATCTCTATCGCGGGCAATTTTGAAAGTAAAATATTATTATTTTTAAAAGAATCTCAAAGTATATTCTGTATTCCCCATTAAGCCAAATCTCCAATGTGGAAATCATATACCGCTTTTCAAATTCAGAGTTAACAAACAACACTTAATGCAAAATGCTTTCAATATTCTGCATTAACTTTTTTCAATGTTAATAAACAGGCCCATCCTATGGATCATTAGGATTGGTGGATCATTTTATATCCCTAAATCCAGACCATTGATCAAACAAAGGGTCACAACTCCTTTTACCCAACCTATTATGTTGTCCATTTTCTCTTATAGTGTTGGAATAGGCACTTAATATGAAAAAGGCTACTTCTGTGGCCCCAAGATGTTTTTAGTCGAACGGGTTTAGTCCTAACTATTTCCTTAGGTGCATATAACTGGAGCATTCATTCCACCTCAATTTTGGGCTCATCACCTAAGGTAATTTTTCAAAATGGACAGATAGCATAAATAAAACAAATGCATCATGGTTGGCCCTGTAGAGCTCCTAACAGGACCACGAACACCACTAAACATGGAACATTTTTCAAATTCTGCGTTTAGTACAAAAATTCAGCATTAACAAATAGCCTTTAGTGGTGCCACTTTTCAAAGGGAGCAATTACCAAGATACCCCTAGTTTTTTTAATAGTCAAGAATAGTGGCCATCTGAAGGCCACGGCCCACGGGTTTGTGTATGACTTCAAACTGGTCTAATAAATGCATCACAACGGCAAAGGGACCACACCATAATACACACACGCGCGCACACACACACACACCACCTATATATCAGATGATAGTGGAGTACATTTGGACGCGTTGGATGTTACACACATATCAGATGATGATGGTGGAGTACATTTGGACGTGTTGGATGTTACACACATATCATGTGGGGCCACAATTCTCCAGTTTATCACTTTCAAAGAAAAAATAATAATAAATGAGGGTGTTGTGATAAAATCAAATTTCTGAAGAGCTTTGCCATATAAATCCCTTACGATTATTATTATTATTACAAAAAAAAAAAAAAATACTCCAGTGCTCCTAGTTGTATTAGTTGCACTGGGGCACTTGCATTGCCCAATCCATTGATCTACACCGTTCAATAGGTTCAACAATCATTTCTTATCAATGTGTTTTTTTTTTTTATTAAATAAAATTGGACGGTCAAAATAATTAATATAAAATAATTCCAATCAACAATTTGATCAATTTATTCACCTGAGACCATCATAAATTACTTATGATATTGAAAAATCATTTTATTAAGTAATAATAGCCATTCTATGAAAAAGTAAAAAAATGCAGCTATAGAAAATAAATCAAGGATGTATTAGATCATCCAACCAATGCATTTTTGGCGGGGTAGCCTGAGAAATATATTCTGAACTTGATGGACAGTGGGCCTTTTGAAGGTTTCAATGGTTGTTGTCATTATTCCCTCTGTTTTCCGTGTGTGTCGAACTTAAGCTTTGATATAAAATACATTCGAGGTGGGCCCACAGCGCCTGCCACGAGAGAATCCGCTCGGTTAGCATCAGCAGCTTTTGCTCCCTTGACCTTCATCCATGTTCAACCCTTTCGCTTCCGTCATTTTCTCTTCCATCTTATCATATGATACTTCACGGCGCACGCTGCCACGTGCGTTTTACAACATTCTTTAATGATGGTGACTCATCCCATCCACGTATGGCATCCATGAAGAGTTGCCAAACCACAGCAGCATTGTGGGTGGAGTATAGACCTAATCACACACACCGGCGATCTTAGCAATCCAACTCGATTAATCGTATTCAAAACAGAATAGTCAGTAGTCAAGATTACAGGATCAATCTTAGATGGGTACGATCGTTTGATCAATGTCATTTTCTAGATAAATGTGATTTAAAGGACATGATCCAAACCAATATTGAATAGACAATTTTGGACGGTATAGATTGACTCATATCCGTTCTGCTTGTAGAGTGGACATATAGCACCATTTAAAAAAGGGATTTTGAAGTGCGAACTGCGATCTTTCTATCCACTTCCATGTGTTTCTATATGACAAAAACTGTGGGGCCCTAAAAAAATCAGCTTGATCTAAAATTTCAAATCCCACGTGGTGGGCCCTACAATCTAATATGGTGTAGTTCATTTTGTCAATCGGATATATTTAGCCATAATTAGTCTTTATAATTATGGCATGATTTTGGTGATATGTAAATATTCTTTAATATATTCTATAATTAATAGGTTGATTATATTTTCCTAGTTTAGTTTGATTCCCTGTAATTGCTTCCCTATAATTGCTTCCCTGTAATTGCCTTGTAAAGAGCTGACTACTTCATTATATATATAAGGAGGAATCCTTACATTGGGGTATCCAATACAATTGACATGGTATCAGAGCCAAACCTATCTAAATTAGGTTTCTGATTTTTTAGTGTTTCTTTTCATTTGTAGGTGCTAAATTTTTGTGGGTGGGATCTGTCGGTGGACAGATTTTTTTTTTTGGTGGGTAGCGTTTCGTTAGTATTGCCAATTTTTTTCAGTGCTGCAGATTTCCTTCGGTGCTGCAGATTTTCTGTGGAGCTTTCTGGAGAGAACTGATCTGGGGGTTGGATTTGTCCAGATTTTTGGTGCTCTTGTGTTAGGTAAGACATATGCTGCCAATTTTTTTTGGTGCTGCCGATTTCTTTCAGTGCTGCAGATTTTTGGTGCTGCAGATTTTTGTCGCTGCAGATTTTTGGTGCTGTAGATTTTCGGTGCTGCAGATTTTTGGTACTACCAATTTTTTTTTCGGTGCTGCAATAATTTCGAGTATCTATATCAACTTCATCATGTCTTCTAGCGAATCTTTCGGAGTTTGTTTTACTGGAAAAAATCATTGTGCTTGGGAATTTCAGTTTCAATTGTTTGTTATGGGCAAAGAATTGTGGGGTCATATTGATGGTAGTAATCCTACTCCTACGGAATCTAAGGAGTTGGGTAAGTGGAAAGTCAATGATGCACGTGTGATGTCCTGGATCTTAGGATCTGTTGATCCTCTTATTGTGCTTAATCTAAGACCTTATAAGACTGCGCAGACCATGTAGGAGTCTTTGCGGAAGGTTTATCATCAGGATAATACCGCACGTCATTTTCAGTTAGAATATGAGATTGCTAGTTACACTCAAGGCAATCTCTCCATTCAGGAGTATTTTTCTGGTTTTCAGAATTTGTGGGGAGAATTTTCTGATATGATTTATGCAAAGGTACCTGCTGCCTCTCTTTTTGCTGTTCAAGCTGTGCATGAGCAGAGTAAGAGAGATCAATTCCTGATGAAATTGCGTCATGAATTTGAGGTTGCTCGCTCAAATTTAATGAACCGGAATCCCTCTCCATCCTTGGATGTAATTTTTAGTGAATTACTTCGCGAGGAGCAGCGTCTTTTCACACAGGCTACGTTCCAGCAAAATTCTAATCTGCATCAAATCGCCTATCCAGCCCACGGGAAAGGAAAAGATATGCGTAAGGTTCAGTGTTTCGGTTGCAAGGAGTATAGTCATATTGCCGCCAACTGTACCAAGAAGTCTTGTAACTATTGTAAGAAACCAGGCCACTTTATCAAAGAATGTCCCACTCGACCTCAGAACCGTCAAGCTAACGCTCATCAGGCTGTAGTGAATACTTCTTCTATTCCCGGAATGTCATCAGCTTCCTTTTCTGCGGCTGGACCATCTGTTCTTACTCCTGAAATGGTTCAACAGATGATTATGTCAGCCATTTCTGCCTTAGGGCTCCAAGGTACTGACATTACTTCATCTAAATCTTGGCTGGTTGATTCTGGTGCATCCAATCATATGACCAGATCATCTAATACTCTGTGCAATGTTCGTCCATATCATGGTTCATCCCAGATTCAGATAGCTAATGGGAGTCATTTAGCTACTAATGAAGTAGGAGATATTAACTCTTCTTTTAGAGATGTTTATGTGTCTCCTAAACTGTCTACCAGTCTGATTTCCGTTGGCCAGTTAGTTGATAATAACTGTGATGTACATTTCTCTCGTGATGGTTGTCTTGTGCAGGATCAGGGGTCGGGGAAGATCCTCGCGAAGGGGCCTAAAGTTGGCAGACTCTTTCCACTGCATTTTTCAATTCCTAGTAGTTTATCTTTGGCTTGTATGACAGTTAACAATTGGAGTGAAGTATGGCACAAACGTTTGGGTCATCCAAATTCCGTTGTTCTATCTCATTTGTTAAATTCTGGTTTGTTGGTCATTAAAGAACAAGTTTCTAAAAATCTGTCATTTGACTGTTCTGTATGCAAACTTGGTAAAAGTAAGACTCTTTCGTTTCCTTCTCATGGTAGTCGTGCCGCTAAATGCTTTGATATTGTGCATAGTGATGTATGGGGTATTTTTCCTGTCATTTCTCATGCTCAATATAAATATTTTGTCACATTCATCGATGATTTTGGTCAGTACACTTGGGTCTATGTTCTTAGATCCAAATCTGAGGTATTGTCTGTCTTTCAAACCTTTGTCACATACATTGAGAATCAATTTTCTACCTGTATTAAGATTTTGAGGACTGATTCTGGTGGGGAATATATGTCCCACAATTTTCATGAATTTTTACAACGCAAAGGAATTGTCTCTCAACGGTCTTGTCCTTATACTCCTCAGCAAAATGGTGTGGCCGAACGAAAGAATCGACATCTCTTGGATGTGGTTCGTGTCTTATTGCTTGAGTCTTATGTTCCTTTTAAATTCTAGGTTGAGGCATTATCTACTGCAGTTTACTTAATTAATAGACTGCCCTCTCGAGTGTTGAATCTTGATTCTCCTTATTATCGTTTGTATCATCAGCATCCTAGCTATCTTACTCTGCATACTTTTGGATGTGTCTGCTTTGTTCATTTACCACCTCATGAACGTCACAAACTTTCTGCCCAATCTGTTAAATGTACTTTTATGGGTTATAGTCTTTCTCACAAAGGTTATGTTTGTTATGATCCTTCTTCTAACAAATTTCGTATACCTCGAAATGTTGTTTTCTTTAAAAATCAATATTTCTTTTCTACCCATATTGAGTCATTGCCTGAGATTAGTATTCTACCTTGTTTCGATAAATTGACTCCTCTCCCTGCACAGTTCAAACCTGGACTCGTGTATACTCGACGTCTATCGACTTTGCCTCCTTCGGAGACTGACCCTTTATCTGAGACTGTTCCGGTAACTTCTCCTGAGGATAACCCGCCATCTAAGATTGTTCCACTCTGTGATGCTGAGCCTGACATGCCTCCTGTGCTGGGCCCTTGGTGATCTACCCGAGTATCCCGTCCTCCTGATTGGTATGGCTTTAATGCTGCTTTGACTTCTACTCTCATTCCTACATGTTTTTCTGAGGCTGTTAAAAGTGAATGTTGGCGGAAAGCGATGGATGAGGAACTTTGGGCTCTCCAGGATAATCTTACCTGGGACGTGGTTCCTTATCCCTCTAATGTTACAGCCATCGGTTGTAAATGGGTTTACTCGATTAAACTCCGCTCTGATGGGACTCTGGACCGGTATAAGGCACGATTAGTTGCTCTTGGGAACTGGCAAGAATATGGGGTGGACTATGAAGAGACATTTGCTCCGGTTGCGAAGATGACTACAGTGCGTACGATTATCTCTATCGCCGCCTCCCAAGGTTGGCCTCTTCACCAAATGGACGTCAAAAATGCTTTTCTTTATAGTGATCTCAAAGCGGATATTTACATGACTCCTCCTCCGGGTCTGTTTTCCTCTCCGTCTTCTGCTGTGTGTAAGCTGAAGCGGTCTCTCTATGGCTTAAAACAGGCTCCCCGGGCATGGTTTGAAAAGTTCAAGTCCACTCTGCTTCGCTTCTCCTTTGTCCAAAGCCAATATGACTCCTCTTTGTTCCTTTGCAAAACCCCGACTGGCCTTGTTCTTTTACTTGTGTATGTGGATGATATTGTCATTATTGGGGCTGACTCTCGTTTGATTAGTCACCTCCAACAACATCTTCAGACTTCTTTTCACATGAAGGATTTTGGTCCTCTTACGTATTTTTTGGGTTTAGAGGTGCACACAGATTCTTCGGGTTTATTCTTGAATCAACACAAATATACCCAGGATTTAATTAGTTTGGCTGGTCTTCAGAATTCTCCCTTGGTAGATACTCCTATGGAGGTCAACGTGAAATATCGTCATGCGGAGGGTGATCTGCTTTCTGATCCCACTGTGTTTCGCTAGTTGGTAGGCAACCTGAACTATTTGACTATTACTCGACCTGATATTTCCTTCACTATCCAGCAAGTTAGTCAATTTATGCAAACTCCACGCCATCTCCATTTAGCTACCGTGCATCGTATCATTCGATATCTTCGAGGTTCACCTGATCGTGGGTTGTTCTTTCCCACTGGCTCGCCTCTTTGTCTTGTTGGTTATAGTGATGCAGATTGGGCCGGATGTCCTGACACTCAGTAGTCTGTTACAGGTTGGTGTATGTTTCTCGTTGATTCTTTAATCTCTTGAAAAAGTAGGAAACAAGCTCGTGTTTCTAAATCTTCAACTGAATCTGAGTATCGTGCAATGTCTGCTGCTTGCTCTGAGATTGTCTGGCTTTGTGAGCTTCTGGCTAAGCTTGGTTTTTCTCAAATTGATCCTACTCCTCTTCATGCTGATAACACTAGTGTCATTCAGATTGCTGCTAATCCCGTTTATCATGAGCGTACGAAGCATATTGAGGTGGACTGTCATTCTATTAGGGAGGCATTGGACTCTCGTGTTATTTCTCTTCTGCATGTTTCTTCTGATTTTCAGATAGCTGACGTGTTTACAAAGGCCATGACCCGCCAGCGCCATCAGTTTCTTGTAGGCAAATTGATGCTTCTTGATTGCCCAGCATCAATTTGAGGAGGGATGTCAGTCGGATATATTTAGCCATAATTAGTCTCTATAATTATGGTATGATTTTGGTGATATGTAAATATTCTGTAATATATTCTATAATTAATAGGTTAATTATATTTTCCTAGTTTAGTTTGATTCCCTGTAATTGCTTCCCTGTAATTGCCTTGTAAAGAGCCGACTACTTCATTATATATACATGAGGAGGAACCTTTTCATTGGGGTATCCAATACAATTGACACATTTGAGCTCTAGATTTGTCTCATATTTTGGGCTCATGCCCTAAAATGAATCGGCTGAATGGATGGTACTCCATAGATATGACCTATAATCATGGTGGGTCCTACAGTTTTTGCACACGAAATATCTTCCCACCTTATTTTTGCGCCAAAACTATCAATGTCAACTTTGGGCCAAGAGTCATATCATTACAAGTAATGACGGCTACTTTATACATTTACACTGTAATATGAAAATAATAAAGTCCTGAGAAAATGACAATTGAGGCATGAAAATGAGGTGGCCTAACTTGATGTCATGATGGCTTCTTTATATTTTTACATTGTAACATGGAAATCAAACAAGTTCCAAGTAAAAGACAATTGAGGCATGGAAATGAGGTGGCCCAACTTGATGTATGTATGACATCAATTTTGTCCATCCTTTGGCCAACATGTATTACAATGTGAACCCCAAATTTAGATAAATTAAAACTTAAGTGGACCACACACAAAAAGTTTTGGATTTGGCTGATCTCTGTGTTTTCCCTTCCTCGTGGTGGGAATAACTTTACAAATGGGTTGGCTAGCATGCATGTAGACATAACAGTGATCCCCGTGAAGATTGCAATGTTGGGCTTTTATATCTCTATTTCATGTAGTGTAGTCTTATATCTTCTTCATTTTTATGCTGTTGTACAACAAAAGTTTGTGAAACTTATATGGATGGGTGGATGTCACATAGGTGATATGGTGGGCCACATAGCTTTTATTGGCCACCCATCATTGAAACCTTCCTGGGGCTACAAAAGCTTTGAATCAAGATTATCTTTATATTTTCCCTTTATCGTAGTGGGAATAATCTTATGAATGCGTTGGACCACATATAAATGTAATGGTGTACCCCACAAATTGTATAGTAACTATATGAACATTATATATATATATATATATATATATATATATATATATGGTAAATTTGTTGAGAAAAATTGGCAATGGAGAATATCGATATCAAATACAACAGAAAATTAAATCATGAACATGATTGAAGCATGTATCACATACGCTTTCCTTAAAGCATTATTCACCCCCCCTCGTTGTTATGAGATCATTGTTGGGTTATTAGCGAACCACTTCTAGAATACGACAAGCCTTAGTGGTTCTGCATGCAGCAGTCATGAAGATAGTATAGTTTTATAATTTGACAAATTCTGTATGTAGTAAAAATAGAGAATCCACTTTTACTTACAGAGAGAGAAAGGAGAGAAAAGATTTGTTATTTTGAAACCTCGATTTACAAAGAGTTTTATAGAGAATGAATGGTGCCCATACATTTTCACATAGAGGTGTTTCTTAGAAACGCATTTAAAACCGTTCACAATGGTCAAGTCTTTGAAGATAAGATGTGACTCAACTCAAAACGTGGAAGTTACTGTTTCTTATAATGGCTAGCTAGATTCTATCAACCGTTCGGCGCAAAGAAAACATTCAACCGACCGAAACATAATAATGGTCTAAATCCATCGGCTGTTCGGTGTAAAAGGTCATTATATTCGATCGATTTGCATAATGGTCGATATTTTCCTATTGATTAGTGATACGACTGTATCTACCAGGTGATAAGTAAAATAACCGCTCTCTTAATGGTCGATTGGAGCAATGACCGACCGATATCTATAACAGTCGTTCTCTTCCGTCGATCTTGCGATGGACATACTCACTATGGTCATTTTTGCAATAGGTCGCATGGGAGCGAAGTGCAGAGTGTGGCACTAATGCCTCTGTTGCCACACTGCCTCGCAGCCCAAGCCCATGCCTGTGCGTGTGCGTGCTTGCTTCTTCTCTCTCCATTCTCCAAGTAAGAATACTATAGAACTTAGAGCTCATAATCCCATTTTTTTCCTCTCTCCAAGCAACGTGGGACTATACTTTTCAATTAGCATTTTTATTTTTCAAATAAATTTTTGGAGGAAAAGCTTAATTTTCAAAGATTAGAATAAAGTAAAAGCAAAGAAAGGTGCATGTGCATGACTCTAATCATTTCTATTATTTAATTTAACCAACCCAATTGAGAATAAATTTCAACAGTTTTTTTTGTATGACAAACTAATAGTAGGGACATTTCTAACTAGCATTACAAAAGATTGGGCTTTATTTAATAATAGTAATAATAATAATAATAATAATAATAATAAGGGAGTGATTTTTATGAGAACAAAATATAAGATGTATATGCCAACAATCCCTTAAGAGGGGGAGCAAAAAAGTTTAAATTTCTTGTAACCGGATCATGACTTAGAATCCAGTGCGTGAGGCTACCCACTATGTCCCACATGCCAAGAGGTATAATGATTGAAGCTATCCATGATTGGACTTACATGGGCAACTTTAAGAGAATTACACTGAATTGATGATTGTAAGCAACATGATCGGTAGATAAATTTAGAATAACGAGTAGAAAGTTTTCAATGACTAAAGTGTGATTATAGGAGAATAGCTTATTGTAATAAAGAAAACATGAGCTTTTCAAATCATGCATTGGACCATCTCAACATGAGGGTCCCATTGAGTGGCAATACATGATTGAATCTATATCCTGACTTCCTAAGTCATAATAGAGGCATAAGGAACTCTTATATTTCTATCACTGTCATGTATGCTTAGTTGCTTATAGTCCTATGCACATGCATATTTCTTAGTTTAAATTAAATATCAGCATATCAAACATATAATTATAAGTTGATTTTTAGCTTAAAATAACTTTTAAGCTTCATTTTTTTCTTTCCTATGCACATGCATATTTCTTAGTTTAAATTAATATATCAGAATATCAAACATATAATTATAAGTTGATTTTTATCTTAAAATAACTTATAAGCTTCATTTTTTTTCTTTTTGCTTTTGTACTTCTTAAAAGTTGCTGAAAGGAGGAGATAACCCACCCGAATGAAAGACAAAAAGCTTCAACTTTTCGCCATTACTGCAAAAAAAAATAAAAAAAAAATTCAAATCTTGCCTTTCTTTCAATGATGATCATTGATTTGATGTGAAAGAGTTAGTAGATGGAGTAAAGGTTTCTCATCAGAGTATCCCGACAATGAATGTTCCCTAAAAAAGCAGCATTGCGAAGGGGAGCAATTTTCAAAACATCAAGGAGATTGTTGGTTTCAAGATGCCTTTATCACTAGTTTTTCGACAAATTCGAGCTTTAGATGCAGTTTCAGTTGACATCTCGGGTCTCAAATTGTGAGAATCTGTTTCTTTTTGTAGTTTTGGGAGATTTTGAGGTCGCGTTGCGGATTAAGTCTTACAATTTATTTATTTTTTATGTGAGAAATTGATAAAATGAATTTATTTTCAGTAGAACTGCAATAGAATGTTCTTTCTTTGTAGAAAATTGATGTCGGGAGAATCTTTAGTGTTTATGATGGGGTGTTTCAGATCTTTTGGATGTTATATATATATATATATATATATATATATATATATATAGCAAATGATTGAGATTTAGGAAGGAACTGCATTTTTTGTTTTTATTCACCCTTTTTTAAGAGATTGAAGGTGGATAATGAAATAGGCTATTGCTCTTATAGGTTCTTGATTTTATTTGTTTACTATATGGGCCCCACAAGTGCTAACTTGGCAATTTGTAAGGCATCCAACCTATGTATCAAGTGAGACCTTGGTGCTTGTTTTTGGAGCAATCGTGCTTTGATGTGGAGGGAAGGAAAGGTTTGTTTTGTTTAGAGATTGAAATCCGTTCTCTCTCTCTCTCTCTCTCTCTCTCTCTCTCTCTCTCTCTCTCTCTCTCTCTCTCCTTATATACATATATGGTTTTATTAATTATGGATTAGGGTTTTCTCTGGCTTCGAAAACAAAAACAAAAACAAAAAAAAAAAAAAAAAGTGAGACGTTGGTGATAGTTTGGCCAAAAAACCTCTATTCAATAATATAAAGGACAAGTGATAGAAACTTGCAAACTTTCTCAGGCCTGCTTTGCTCTTTATTTTTATTTTTTTCATATTACATGTAGTTGAAAATCTTGGTTCTAGAGTTTTTATAGCGATAATTTGTTTATAAATATCCTTAATTAAAATTAACTGTGTAGGACCACCATTTGGTGATTAAAATTGTTCTTGATGGCCCACCATAAATTAGCAATGGGGTTGCAATTAGAATCTCCTTGGTTAGATGATCATCATGACTTTCCATAATGATCAATTATCAACTTATGAGGATTGTAGGGTTGTTAATGGGTCAGGCTTAAGCTAGCCTAAATCAAAATGTTAAATAGGCCCAACCCATAAGTCCCGACTGTGAATGCCGGATCAGGGGGATGGCATTCATGGCCGAGTGCCTTTTCAAGCTTTTGCTTGTGTGATTATATGGTTTGACTCGAGGCATTAGATGTTTGACTTGGAGTCACAACTAGCCAGTAAACTCATATTTCCATAGATGGGTAGACATTGCAATAGCTTTAGAAACTAGAGAATCTCAGGATTTTATGCTTATGACAACTCCTTATCTACGACCTAAGATTCTAAGTAAGGGATGTGACAACGAAGGAAGGTATTAGGCACCTTTTTTGTCTACACACGAGTGTAGTCTCTACTTTATAGGATTCAACAGATTTCAAGGGATTTGATTAACCTAGTATTAAACAACATAATGGGTGGATGATATGCAATTTAGTAGTGAAATATCTAACTCAAGAGTGAGTGTAAGAAATTAAAACACAAGCGATCTACCAAGTCCCGTTTACTTAAGAAAGATAGTAAAGAGAAGGAAAAATACCCCAATCAATTTGAGTTTTTTATGTGAAAAGGTCAAGAGAACTGCCAAGCCACAAAGCATATATTCAAATCGACTACACAAGCAGAGAAGTGGATTTGATGATGTAAATGCTAAAATACAAAAATGATAGAGATGAAGAGGGTGCAATTTCCAACTCAAGAGTGGGAGCGAGGAATCTAAATACAAGCGATCCATCATGACCCATTTATCTGAGAGATGCAGTAAAGAAAAGGAAAAAAAAAAATCTCTGATTGATCCAACCTTTTGATGTAGCGGGATTCAGAGAACAGGCAAGCCCTAATGCATACACCCAAATAAACTAGAGAAGAAGGGGGGATAAAGAGGGATGAGATGATGCAAATGTTGGATGCAAGGATAATAAGGATGAGTAAAGTAGATCCATGATCTGAATAATCCCGGAAGAGGGCAATGGATGGACAAGTTATAGCAAGGATCCATTGATAGAGATGGGTCAGGTTTTTGATGGCTTAAGGCTTGGGGGTAGCCGGACTAGCCTAGGCTTGGATGAACTCTCTCTCTCTCTCTCTCTCTCTCTCTCTCTCTCTCTCTCTCTCTCTATCCTCCCCCCCCCCCCCCTGGTGGATGGATGGGTTGGGCTATATCTCTCTCCCTTTTCCCTTAAGGATGGGTGTATTAATTTCTTAGGTAGTGTACAAATGAATAAAAATGGGGTATTTGTAGGTGAAATGGGCGGCTTTTTTGTTATGTAGGTGAAGTCCAGGGATAGAAATTGTCTTGAAGGGTTGTAATTGGTTGAGGGGATTAGAGTGTCATGCGACACCCACTCATTGGTGGAGGGGGTGGTATGGAGTGTTAAAAAGGGAAAATCCAAGGGTCGATGGATCATGATGAATTGCCGATATTGTGATTGCACAAGGCCTACATTTCTAGACATGCATAAATTAACTACATTAACCCATGTGACATGTCTACACTAGCCCAAACACAAACAATTCAAAATTGGGGCCAAATCGAATTGCAGGTCCAATCATTAATAATCATAGGTGATGGACACATGACTTGAGGGGAAGGGCGGGTGGTCACTCTTATCCCTGGATGATATGGGGAACACATGGTATGTTGGTTGAGTTGGGTCACTAGCATTCCCAAATCCCAGACCCCCTTCTGTAAAATATGGGGATAGGTCTACAAGAAGTTGAACAGCCTCCTTCAAAAATCCCCCCCTCCGATCCAAGAGTCTTCGAGGTAGCCTCACCCCCTCCCCCTGGAAAGAGGGGTTCTGGAGAGAATTTGGAGCTATTAATGTACCACCCTTTCTTGGCCTAGCTCCCTCTAATAGAGACTGAATTCTCTTCATATGTTGCCATGATATTTTCGTTATCTAAGCGGGCTGAGTTTCTTTCCTGCAAATACCTGCGCACAACCGTGGGAATGGTAATGGATGATTAACCTTAATTGGAGCCTCCCTAGAAGTAGTGTTCGGGGGCTGGAGTTGTGGTCGGATTTGGTGAAATAGTCCCATATCTGTATTCTTCTTACTCATCCATGGGGATGGAGTGTGTATGCACATCCCCCTCCTCCCCGAGCACCGATCTTCAGGATTGTTAGACAGACTGAAATATGCCTTGTATAGCTAGCATACCTTATATAGTTGGTTTCCATAGGTAAATGATTCTGATTTTATTTCTTTCCTTGTATAGATGTTGTAATCTCTATATATTCAATCCCTTTGGGTTGTCTCAAATACCCAAAAGCTTTCAGCTCCTCTCGGTTTACATGGTATCAGAGATTCACTGATCCAAATCCGGCACCACCTGTTAGATCCGATCACCCCTGCGTCGTCCGGCCACCCCTGCTGCGTCTTCCGACCATCCCTCTGCTCATCCAGCGCCCTCTGTTGCTCGTCCTGCACCCCCTGTTGCAGATCCGACTACCCCCTGCTCTTCTGACCGCCCCCTGTTGCAGATCCGGTTACTCCTTGCTCGTCCGACCGCCCCCTATTTCAGATCCGACCACTCCCTGCGCGTCCGACCGTCCCCTGTTAAAGATCCGACCACCCCCTGCCCGTCTGACCACCGCTTCTCGTCCAACCACCCCCTGCCCGTCCGACCACCGCTTCTCGTCCAACCACTCCCTGCCCGTCCGACCACACAAAAGCTTTCAGCTCCTCTCGGTTTATAGGGATAACAACAAGGGCTTCAGTGGGAAGCTTATCAGAGTGTGCCTCTAGTCCTGGGATTTGAGCAGGGATTAACCATTTGTCATGGTTAAAGGCGTCGTTGGGTCCTGGTTCTATGGCTTGAAGGTGGTCTCAACCATTCATTGAAAGTAGTGCTCGGGCTTGGACATCTATATGAAGTGTTGTTGTCTCCATATTTTCTCCCTGTTGTGGTGTGTCAGCGGCATTTCCACAAACACCACACGTGTCTGTTCTTGAGTCCCCTTCTGATCTTCCTTCTATGCTGGCTTTTTGTTTGGCCTTTCCTCGAACAGTTTTGGGGCCTTCTATTTTAATAGCCCTCCAAACTCCGGCCTTCTATTTTAATAGCCCTCCAAACTCCCTCCCTTGGTATAGCTCACCTAAGCAAAGGATGAGCGTGATTTTTAAACCTTAGGCCTAAATTTTGGTGTAGCATATAATGGTTGGAATGAATGAATAATCATCATGGCAGGCCTTGTAAAATCAAGGGTACACATCTCTCTTCTAATTTCTTTCTTTGAAGTGACCGACGTGAATAACAAGTCAGCCTGATTTTTAACTCAGCGCCCAAACTAGGATTATACATGTAATGGTCAGACTGAATTTTGCATATTTATTACAATCAAACAGCCAAAAATCAAATAGAGTCATCCCTCCTCAATTGTAGAGAGAAATTATTCAGGAAAAAAAACAAACAAAAACAAAACAAAATCAAAATGGTAGCAGTTGCTGCTCTTGATTTTGTCAGGCCCATCATGATGTCTGTGTAAGATCTATTTCAACCTTAAGATATTCAATTCCATGTGCCCAAATACAACAAATAAGGCATGCATGTGATTCTGGTGGGCCACACTAAGAAAATAGTTGGAAGAGATATATCCATCCTTGATTTTTAGAAGGCCCATCATAATAATTATATAAAATCCATTCCAATCATTAGATTCTTCAGTCTAGATTCCAAAAATCATACCCATGTGAGCCCCTACCGGAAACAGTTTGGACAGTTTGGAGGGTAAATGTTACCCTGCATGGGGTGATTTTGTAGTCCTTAGCCTAGCATAAGGTGAGCAGCTGGTGATCATAGTGGATTTTACATGGTGAGGCCCACTCAAGCAGCCTGACTCATTTGCTCATGGCCGGTTATGAAAGGCAGTAATATGGTAATTATATCAATTAATAAGGTATTTTTTAATGTAAATTTCATGTTAGTTAGGCAGTTTTTCTCGCAAGATTCTCTGCTAATTATTATAGAGAAGGTTTAAGTCCAACCGATTGGGCCATAATCTACATTCACTCTGAAATATCTTCCAAAAAATCATTTTTATGCGAAATCCAACCCTCCTAACCGTTTGTCCCCAAAATTAGATACTTTTAGCCAAAAATCAGTCCATCCACCCATTGAGTGAGCCACACCAAAATAAACAACATTTACCCATTGATAAATAGAAAATTAAAAATGTTGGTAAAATACTTAGAAAATATTGGTGATGTTTGCATAATAATATGGATGATTGGGCCAACTTATCAGACGGTTTTGATTTTGTAAACACATGAAAATTGGAAGTTATTATGTGAGTCGTACAGAAACGATGGATCAACTGGTTGGACTCTTCAGACCTACTCATTATCGTATAGAAACTAGAGAAGGGAGGTCTTGTAGTCCCGCAGGCAACTTTTACAAGAAAGAGACAAGTGACACGCGGGAAACGTGGACCCCACCATTCAGATGACCAACTGAAAGACGCAAACCATCTTACTCAGCTGAACCGCACGTGCAAGTTGAATGGTTGGCTCTTCGCAAGTTACTTGGTCCACCTGATGAAAAGACCAGATTGAGGAAATTTTCTGACGGTTCAGATGTTTCACACACGTGGGATATAGGAAGACGGCAGAGGCACGTATGAAACGTGTAAAGGTCGATGGACAAGGTGGGACGATGAGGAGGAAGAGAGGGAAAGAGATAGAGACCGTCCAAAACGAACCTTCCTCCCTCCCGCCAACGCTACCGTCGCTGTCTATCTACCCGACTCTTCCGTCTAAAATAACGTCTTCTTTTAACAGATTTCCCGCTAAACCCTAAAAACACCCCAACACATCCCTCCATTTTGTCAACGGTCATAATCGCTGGCGCTCTCTCTCTCTCTCTCTCTCTCTCTCTCACAAAAACCTTCCCCTATATATGTCTTAACCTGTCTGCAATACACCTAATTTCGGTGTATACCTCCCTCTCTCTCTCTCTCTCTCTCTCTCTCTCTCTCTCTCTCTCTCTCTCTCTCTCTCTCTCTCTCTCTCTCTCTCTCTCTCTCTCTCATCATTACCATGAGCCCATCTCAGATCAACGAAGATCAGCACGCCAGGCGCGAGATCACAGGCCAACGGCCCACCCCTCTCAAGATCAACAAGGACTCTCACCTCATCCACAAACCATCCTCCTCCTCCTCATCATCATCCTCAGCTTCATCTTCTCTCTCAAACACCGCAACGGCAGCCAAGCAGCAACGCCATCCTGTCATCATCTACACCCACTCGCCAAAGATCATCCACACGCAGGCGCGTGACTTCATGGCCCTGGTGCAGAAACTCACCGGATTATCTCATTCCGACGAAGAAATCCCTGCACCTGCAGCACAAGGCCCGGAGGTAGGATCTGCTCCGTCCGAGGTGAACAATGGTGGGAGGATGAGCGGCCGTGATGACGGCGAGTTATCCTCAATTGTAACGGATGAGATTTGCGGTGTAAGCGATGTGCAGATAAGCTCGTCGGTCGCACCTGCTTTCGACCCGCCAAACCCGTTCTTCTCCGAAGTTCCGTTCTTCACACCGAATTCCTCCGATTTGTTTTGCTCCTCCAGGCCGATTTACAGGTACCCAGATTCAGTGTTCTCTCCTTCAAATATGGGGAGCTCAATCTCGCCATCGATGATGGAGGTTCTGAAAGCATTTCCAGAATATTGAAATTCAAATGAGTTTGGCTTTTATGAGAGAATTCGAGGGCTAAATTCTCTATACATGTCAGATTTTGTCAGATTTTCTTGTTAATAGATGGGCTTGTTTCCATTTTCTTTTTTTTTTTTTTCTTGTAGGAAGATGATTTAAGCACGATAGTAATATGATTTAATTCATTCATTGGCCAAAACCCAAACCCAAAAAAAAGGAATTCTCTCTGTGGTTGGATTTGGATTGATTCCATTTCTATATAGTGCAATTTGAGGATGGTTTTCCTTGAAATATTTCTATCAAGATTCGATCATGAAGATAAAATACTAGCCCTGGATTTTACTTCGATTGATGTTCAGGACTGAGAGAAGAACTGGTGCAATTCCAGGATGATCTTCTTTTGTTAAAAGAAGAAAAAAAGAAAGAATATATTAGATTTCATGAAATTTGGCACCAGATTAGACTGATTAATAATGAAATGTCATGAAATTTCATGATATTTGGTGCATCCAAAGGCACCCTTGACAAAAACAAAAGAGCACCTTCTTGCCTCCTCTATCTCTCTCTCTCAATAAACCAAAAAAAAAAAAAAAAACGATGAGATCTTAAAAGGCTATTATCCGCCATCTCCTATTAAAATATTGGAAAGAAAAAGATCCTCGGTGAACTCGATCTTGCGTGCATCCATAATGAATTACACTTTCAAGAGTCACGTGCATGTATATCCACGTCAGCTCCAATAATTCAACATGGTGGTAGGTGGGCCAGCTCACCAGACTGTTTATTTAGTGGCACCTATCTGTGGATGGTCAGTGTTTGAAAGTTACAAGGAACCAAACAATCTAATCATTCCGACCGTGGGTCGAAGTGAGGGGAGATTGAGAAGGTGTTAAGAGAGCCTGGCCACTAATAATTATGTGGGGCTGACAGAGATGAGGAAAGTTCGTTTTGTCTCTTTTGCTACTCAAGATAAACCATGTGTTGCCACGTACTGGGGCCCACATGCTGTGATGGCCCGATTATTTTGAACCTTCCATATTTTCGTTGCTGCAATACATAAGGAAGCGAATGAAATCTTTGTAATTGTTCTAAATTCATCTACGGGGCCCACCATGATGTATGTGTTTTATCCACTCCGTCCATCCATTTTGTCAGCTCATTTTAGAAAACGAACCCAAAAATGAGTCATATCCAAATCTCAGGTGGACCACACTACAGGAAACAGTGGTGATTGAATGCCAACCATTAAAAACTTCTTGGGGGCCACAAAATTTTTGGATCAAGCTGATATTTCTGTATTCCCTTGGTCGAGGTCTGTGTCCTAATCAAATGGTTGGATGATAAATAAACACTATAAGTTTTTAACAGTGGGTATTCAATCCCCACTGTTTACTGTGGTGTGGTCCACCTGAGATTTGGATCTGCCTCATTTTTGGTGTCACACCCTAAAATGCGCCGCTAAAATGGATGGACAGCATGGATAAAACACATACATCATGGTGGGGTGCACAGAGCTTTTCCAGCACCGACCAGTACCCACCTGGATGGGTCACTACCGAATCCGAATCCGAATCCGATTCACAATTAATTCATTCAGAGTAAAAGTTTATTACCATAGCCACTATAGTATATAGTCCACAGCATGGACGGTCCAGATCGTCGCTATCAGTTGTATCCCCAGCTTCGGCCAAAGCCCGGACTGGGGCTAATATTGCTGAAGTCCTAAGTCACGGCAGAGGAATGATGAAGTCAAGAAATTAACAAGTTCGAAGAAGTCATGGTCGGACTCTGTTCAATGCACGTGTGGTCTACGGAATGAGTGGACCAGACTGCCACTTCCTTTCCATCCCCAAAACGGGCATCATCAATCGAGCTACTGCACGGCATGATTTTGGGCTTACAAGCATATCAAGTGCCAACAAAGTACATGAGTCCCGTGCGTGTAGTAGAAGATATTTGAGAAGCAAGCGTTGGAGATTGTCTCATCTCTTCAGGGGTGTTTTCATCATTTTGGCTCTCCCCCGATAAAGGTAGGTAGTTGTTCCAGCCATATTAGTCCTAAAGCACGTTCTAAGCATACAGCTAAGATAAGGTTATAAGCGATAAGATGTAACCACTCTTTTTTCCCAGTTGGTTGCACGTGAATGCACCATTTGAACAGGCGGTTGTTCTCCTCATCTCTTCCTAGGAAACTATAAATAGCATAAGCTTTTCCTACTTTGAATCCAAAAAATCAACTACTAATCCAGTGCAACATTGTGTATTTAGGTTTAGTTTTCCTTTGCTCAGTAGCAGCAAACCTTTAGTATAAATCTAGTCTTAGTCCAGCCAAATTCATAGGCCGAACTGGCTTTTGGCCATAGTCATCTATAATTCACTTTAATTTGTACAAGCGCACCAGATTTAAAAGAATACTTTAGCTTAGGAATATGTCTGCCTACAACCATATGTTGGGCTGACCTTAGATGTAATTCTCAGCATTGCTTTTGCCTCGCTCATCAGCATTTCAGGAAGCACCTTGCTACTCTCAACCAAGTTGGTGATCCTGTTATAGTGGTAAGACACTCACATTTTTTCTCGCATCCATCTCTCTAATCTTTTTCATTTCGACCGTACAACTGTTGCACCTTCGAAAGTCCTTAAATTTTCAAGAAAAAAAAAGAGCTCATTTGGAGGAAGAGCACCAACCTTTGCCAACCACTTGAGTAACGAGCACATGACAATTGGTGGAATAAGCGAATAGTCGAGCCCATGATCGAATCTCACTCTATCTCAACACAAAGGGACGTCGGTGGTCACAATTTGAATCGGAGTCAATCGTTTCTGGCATGCCCACAACCCTCGCACGTGTTCCGCATGTCCGAATTCGAGACCAACAAATATCTTATGTGCTAAAAGCTACCTATCTCAAAAGGTGTTTTTTTTTCATATACTTAGCTTTTTAACTTATTGATTTCTCTCTATCCATATTAAGGAGGCTCTCTCTCATGGTGCATATCAAAGGAGGCCCCATTTAATGGATTGTCCACATTAAAGGTGGGGCTCACACGATGGAAGGTCCACATCGAACATGGGCCCCACATGATGGATGACCCCATATTAACATGGGCTCACCACATAATGGATGGTCCACATCAAAGGTTGACTTATAATGATAAATAACCCATATTAAAAGCGGGCTAGTGTGAGGGAGACCCACTTTTGTATGACCCACTTCAAAGGTACAGCCTACACGATGGATGGTCTGCATCAAAGCTAGGCTCCACATGGTAGGCAATGGCCATTAAAGCTAGCCCTACATGATGGATGGCCCATATCGAGGTGGCCCCACATGATGGATGGACCACGTCAAAGGTTAGTCCCTAATTATGAATGGCTCACATCAAAGGTGAGCTCCGCATGATGGGCAACCCACATTGAAGGTGGGACCCACATGATGGCCCACCTTTTGAGTGGTTTGGATCTTCTCAAATTGATTTTGATTATTTGACTTTTGATCAAATGGTCATAAAGATTTGATTTCACAAATTAAGTACGTAAATCAAAGGGTTTCTGACGCAGGGATGAATGTGATGAGGATAACTACTCCGAATCCACGAAGCTTCTCTGGACTCCTCACAGAGACTTCTCGAATCCACGAGGAAAGAAAATAGAAAAATAGAAATAAATTCTAAGAAATTTGAAATTGATTAATCCATGAATAAAAACGAGTTCACAACCCTTTAAATAGGGGTACCAAGCAATGGGAAAGAAATCAAAATCAAACTACAACTCAAACTCCTAGAATCCGCGACTTACTATAAATAGTAAACTTACTATTTATAGACGGTCGTGATGTCTACTAGTGCGCAAGGTTTTCGGCCAAAAATAGTAAGTGTCCTATTTGGCTTCACCAAACCGTTCTCCTAATTATTCTAAGCTCTTTTCACGTTGGGTGCCACTCCTAAAGCCCGACGGATAAAGAGTTATAATCAAACTAAAACTTACTATTTATAGTAAAAAATGAAATTAAAACAGGGAAACGACCGTCGATCCAGGGGCTTTTCGCAATTCTGGGCTGCATAACTCGGCGTAGAGGGGTTGGTTGGTTTCAGTAGCTCATTATACCCCAAAATCATATATTTTACATCAGATAACTCATTCCGGATTGCAAGATATGCCCGATTTAAGGTTCGATGGTTGGATCACTTCTGTCATCGACTAGGCCTTTTCTGATCCATCTTGGCCATGTAACTGTCCGCGACCTGCTCTACATCAATCTCCTCCACTTCAAAAAAACTCGTCCTCGAGTTCTCGTCATGCTCTGGTTCATGATACTCGGTCAGGTCCGCGACATTGAAAGTCTGTGAGATTGTCATGCCATCTGGAAGATCAACAACATAAGCTTTGTCATTGATCTTTCGGATGATTGGTACCGGTCCAATCTTCTTATTTTTTAACTTGTTGTACGTCCCGGTCGGAAATCTCTCTTTGTGCAGATAGACCATAAAGCTGTCGCCCACCTCGAACACTTTTTGTCGCCGATACTTGTCCCCTTATTCCTTGTACTTCTCGTTCGAGGCATGTAGCTTGGTCTGCACTTCTGCATGGATGCCCATGATCTTATCTGCCATATATTCTGATGCAATGCTCGTGCCTGGGTACTTGGGTAGAGGGACCAAGTCAAGTGTGTGGCGAGGCACTCGTCCGTAAATAATCTAGAACGGTGATCTCCCTGTCAAGCAGTTCACCATGTTGTTGAATGCAAACTCTGCTTGAGACAAGGCCAAATTCTACTTCTTCGATTTTTCTCTTGAAATACAGCGAAGGAGGTTTCCTAACGTGCGATTCATAACTTCGGTCTGCCCATCAGTCTGTGAGTGGTAAGCACTGCTGAATTGAAGTCGTGTATCGAATTGATTTCATAAAGTCCGCCAAAAGTGGCTAATGAAGTTCGTGTCACGATCGGAAGTAATGGTCTTGGGGACCCCGTGTAGCCGTACGACCTTCCTAAAAAATAAATTCACCATGAGTGTTGCATCGAGAGTCTTCTTGCATAGGATAAAGTGCGCCATCTTTGAGAAACGATCTACCACCACGAACACCGAATCCATGCCGTTCGTGGGAGACCAAGCACAAAGTCCATTGATAAATTCTCTCAAGGACCGTCAGACAAAGGTAACGAGGTGTAGAGGACCTTATTCTGAGATTACCCCTTGGAGGTCTGACAAACATGACAACGTTGTATTGCTTTTCCCACATCGCGTACTAATTGCGGCCAGTAATACCGCTCTTCCACAAGAGCTCGCGTCTTGTCTCGCCCCAGGTGTCCACCAAGGCTACCTCCATGTAGCTCCTGAATAACATGTTTCCTCAGAAAACTTTAGGGGATGCACAATCGATTCCCTTTGAAGAGAAAATCATCCTGTATATGAAGGTCACTGGGGTGACCTTCTTAGCACTTCATCAAAGAATCTTTGAAGTCCTCATCATCGGCAAACAACTCCTTGAGACAGTCAAAGCCAACTACCTCGTTGCTCATCGTAACTAGTAGTGATGCACGATGGCTAAGTGCATCAGCCACCTTATTCTGCTGCCCTGACTTGTGCTTCAGAACGAACGTGAATTCCTGTAAAAATGTAACCCATCTAGCATACACACGATTCACATTAGTCTGACTATTAATAAACTTTAATACTTGATGGTCAGTGTATAAAACAAACTCCCTTTGAATCAGATAGTACCGCCAATGTCGCAGTGCCTGAACAACTACGTATAACTCAAGCTCATAAGTCGATCACTTCCTTTTGGGCTTCGCTGAGCTTCTCACTGTAGAAGGCTACCGACCTGCCTTCCTGTGATAATACCCCTCCAATTTCGACGTATGAAGCGTCACACTCAACCCCAAACAATTTGTCAAAATTAGGAAGCACTAAGACTGGTGTTGTAGACAAACGATGCTTGATCTCATGAAAGCTCTTGTCAGCTTTATCGGTCCACTGGAACGGTCCTTTTTTCATGTAATCTGTTATAGGCGCGACTATGGTGCTAAAATCTCACAAAAATCGATGATAGAAAGTCACTAACCCGTGAAAACTCCTCACCTCATGAATGTTTGTCGGGATCGGTCATTTCTTAATAGCTCGCACCTTTTCATCGTCCACACGAATGCCTGTGGACATTATAACAAATCCTAGAAACAACAGGCTGTCAGTTAAAAAACTACACTTCTTCAAGTTGAGGTATAACTTGTTAATTTGTAGGACCTATAGCACCTGCCTAAGATATTTCCTGTGCTCCGCCTCATCCTATCTATATATAAATATGCCATCAAAATATACCACCACAAATCGGCCAATGAATGGTTTTCGAACTTGATTCATCAAACGCATAAAAGTATGCGTTCGATAGGCCGAAGGGCATGACCAGCCACTCATACAATCCTTCATTGGTCTTGAATGCCGTTTTCCACTCATCACCAGGTCGAATACAAATTTGATGGTACCCGCTCCTTAGATCTAGTTTAGAGAACATCTTGGCCCCTTCTAACATATCGAGCATGTCGTCCAACCGTGGTATAGGGAACCGATATTTGATGGTAATTTTGTTGATTGCCCGGCTGTCGACACACATACATCAGCTTTCATCTTTTTTTGGCGTTAATAATACTGGTACGGCACATGGACTCATGCTATCTCTCAAGAGACCCTTACGGATTAATTCCTCCACTTGCCCTTGAAGTATCTCACACTCCTTCAGACTCATCCGATAATGAGGGCGGTTGGGCAGGCTAGCCGCAGGGACGAGGTCTATGTGATGTTAGATGTCCATCATAGGGGACAATTCATCAGGTAAATCCTTAGGCCAAACTTCTTTGAATTCGTTTAATAATAGTCTTAAACTTGGATGGATGTTTGAGGGTTCCTCTTCCTCGCCCTTCACCACTACGGCGTATACCTCGCTGGTTTTCTTGGATTCCTCCATGAAATCTCGAATAGTTAAGAGGGAACTCCCCTCTACTTTAGAGGCTTTAGAGTGGTTCTCTAGTACCATAGGGGCAAGGATTATTTTTCGACTATCCTTGACGAATACATAGACATTATCTCGTCCCCGATGGGTCGCATCATGGTCCGACTGCCAGAGTCGACCGAGTAACATATGACAAGCTTCCATATCGACCACGTCACAAAGTATTTGATCCTTATAATTTTTGTCAATTGAAAACGAGATAGTGCATTGTTCAATTACCTTGGTCTCATTCACCTTTTTTATCCAGCCATTGAGTACAGGGAAAGATGTTTCATCGTTGGTAGCCGCAACTTGTCCACCATCACTCTTAAGATGATGTACCACTGTCTATGATCACATCATAGACCTTTCCATTGACGGTGCACCGAGTACGAAATATATTGTGTCGCTATGGATGTAATTCCTTTCGTGGGGTATACAGTAATCGCCTCACAACTAAAAATTCATCACGATCCTCGCCCGTCACTTCATCGCCACCTGCTATTTCTTCAATGGTTTGTTCATGTTCATCAAAGCGATGGTCTTCTTCTGCGGCATCATATTCAGTGCCCCCTTTGTTTATAGTCAAGTGTGCTGTGGGACATTGAGGACAAGTGTTTGATAAGTGGCCTGGTTAGCCATAACGGTAAAATTGTTCGACCTTGGCCGAGCATAAGGATTTGGAATCCTACTCGGACCCGCTGTTATGGGTGCTGCACGCTGAGGTCTGGATGAGCCGCTCCCCGTATCACGGTTTACAGTTGTAGGAAGTTAAGGTACTGGATCTTTTCCTCGTGGCAACACTGGATCCTGCGTGGGACCCATCATGGGGGGTCGAGTTGAAGGATATGGACGAGCAGGAGCTCTTGTAAGTCGTGTTTCTACCCTACCTGCCAATTGAACTGCTTCATCCACAGGCCCGACTGGGTACATCTGAACTCGGTCCTGAATTGTCGGTCGCAACCCACCTATAAATCATGCCACCTTCTGTGACTCAGATTCTGACAAATCGTTTCATGTAGCCAACCGTTGAAATTCTTCAGTGTAATCTGTGACTGTTCGATTTCCTTGTCGGCAATTTTGATATTGCTGGAATAATATCTACTCATAATCACTGGGGAGAAATCGTGATTGAAGAAGACGTCTCATTCGTGGCCATGATGAGATAGGCGCCTTGTTCTGACGGGCTCGTGAGAGTTGTAATTGTTCTCACCATGCAGAAGCATCAGATTTTAATTTAAACGCTACCAATTTTACCCTTTTATGATCTGGCACGTCTATGTAATTAAAATATCTCTCTACTTCAGCTAGCCAATCGAGAAAATCTTTTATACGTAATAAACCGTTAAACTAGGAAGTTCAGCCTTACCTCGATAGTTTCTTTCAGCACGATCTAAATGATCACCTCCATGGATTGGTCATTGGGCAAAACCCTCATTAAGGTCCTCGTCGCTAGAACTTGAATCATCTGGTGTAGCCCTACGGTTTGCCACTAGTAGTGCTCTACAAAAATTGGGGTCATGTCGTACAGCAACCATGGGTGGTAAAGCCACCATGGGTGGTGGAGCAACCAAAGGTAGTGGAGCACCGCCTAGGGCTCGAGGCAGAAGTAGCGCATCCGCAAGACGGTCGAGAGTTGCCTGCAGCCCTTACATGGTCAACTGACTCTTTCGGTGGAAAGCTTCCATTCTTTCCGAAAGATAACGAATCCCTGGATCACCGTCCACAGGATTTTGATTCATACCTTCGTTATTTGTCATCGGCCCGAGGGGAATCCTCGCTCTGATATCAATTGACACAGGGATAAACGTGATGAGGATAACTACTCGGAATCCACGGAGCTTCTCTGGACTCCTCACAGAGACTTCTCAAATCCACGAGGAAAGAAAGCAGAAAAATAGAAATAAATTCTAAGAAATTCAAAATTAATTAATCCATGAATAAAAATGAGTTCACAACCCTTTAAATAGGGGTACCAAGCAATGGGAAAGAAATCAGAATCAAACTACAACTCAAACTCCTAGAATCCACGACTTACTATAAATAGTAAACTTACTATTTATAGACGGTCGTGATGTCTACTAGTGCACAAGGTTTTCGGCCAAAAATAGTAAGTGTCCTATTTAGCTTCACTAAGTCGTTCTCCTAATTATTCTAAGCTCTTTTCATGTTGGGCACCACTCCTAAAGCCCGACGGATGAAGAGTTATAATCAAACTAAAACTTACTATTTATAGTAAAAACAAAATTAAAACAGAGAAACGACCATTGATCTAGGGGTTTTTCGCAATTCCGGGCTGCGCAACCCGTCGTAGAGGGGTTGGTTGGCTTTAGTAGCTCGTTCTACTCCAAAATCATATATTTTACATCAGATAACTCATTCCGGATTGCAAGATATGTCCGATTTAAGGTTCGATGGTCTGGATCACTTCTGTCGTCGACCGGGCCTTTTCTGATCCATCTTGGCCATGTAACTGTCCGTAACCTGCTCTACATCAGTTTCTAAGGTTAACAATTGGATCTCATTGAAACCACAAATCAAAGGATTTTATAAGGTTCCTTAGGGTCTTTAAGGGTGTTGAGATGAAAATTAGCAGTCCATCTCATCAATCCAACGGACGAATAGTTCAATTTACGGTTGAAGAGTACACTGACGGTTAGATTTAAACTAAAATATAAGTGGACGATTAAGACAATATATACATGTATATGCCGAGTTAAGTTTTCATGGTAACATCCAAGTACTGAAAGTATGGGGTGTTGTTACACAAGGCTTGCCTTGGATGTGGATCATTATTAAGGGTTGACCTTCAATGTGAACTGCCATCATGTGGGGCCCACCTTGATTTGGGTCATTTATCGTGTGAGGCCCACCATTAATGCTATTGTCCACCATGTGGGGCCCACCTTTAATATCCACCACCCATCATGTGGAGCCCACCTTTGATGTGGTCCATCCAACACATGGGCCCCACCTTCACTGTGGGTCATTCATCATATGAGGCCCACCTTTAATGTCCTCCATCCATCATGTGGAGCCCACCTCTGATGTGGACTATCCATCATGTGGGTCCCACCTTCATTGTTTGTCATACATCATGTCAGGTCTACCTTGGATGTGGGCCATTCATCATTAGGAGCTAACCTTTAATAAGAACCATCCAATATATGGGGCTGTGGACGCTGGGATCCCAGGCCAGATTCAACTCGAGGGTGGCTTGGCTCCATAGGTTGCCTCTTTCGAGGGTTTGTTGTTGTGATTGATTGATAATATTTGACCAGAGTCGTCATTAGTCAATTTCTTCATTTCTATAGTCAGCTAGACCTTATAAAAACATTAGGGTGGGATCTAAAGATTTCCTATGCTAAGATGACTCTTTGGTTCTGGGATCAGAAATTCTAAGTAAGGGACTGCAGTTACAGAGAGGAAAAGTGTTAGGCACCCACTCTGCCCGTACAGATGTACGGTCTCTACTTCACAAGATCTTGACTGTTCGTGAGGGTTAAGATTTAGTTCTCGTATGTGAATGTATGCAATGCTAGTGACAAAATGTGAAGTAATTGGCAAGTTTTCTATTGGGTAGGATCTGATGAGATCAGCAAGCCTCATAGCAAACTTTTAAGCCAATTTAATGCAAAACGTGTTGGATGATGAGATGAATGTTACGCTATGCAAATGTTATGGACTAGATGAAACTTGATTGAAAAATAATTGGGTGAGCGGCAATGTCATAAGGATCATATCGAGTGGCTTGGATTGATTTTAAATTAGCTCAAGATGCTAGTATTAAGGTTGGACCTAGGCTAGGCTCTCTTCCTCACTCTCACTCTCCTTGGTGGGGAATGGCTAAGGGGGTTAAGATGCTTCTAAATTAGAAAGGAATGATTGTGGATGCTTTAAATTGAAGGGAAATAGGGATATTTATAGCCATCTAACCCGGTTTTTTAGTAATTCTTATAAAGTTCGGGGTTAAAAAGGGTTTGGATTGCTTACCAAACTAACTTAAGTTGAAAAAGTAGCTTATTAACTTACATAAGTTTTTTTTTTAATGGCTTATTTGATAGTATCTATTATGGGTAAAATGGAGCTTTAAAAAAAAAAATTGAAAAAACTTTCCATTAGAAGAAACTGGCATTACAGATTAGACGATGAGCTCAGGCTGACAAAAAAATGCCCTGAGGCCCTAGCAAAGCAAACACATTCACATTCGGGTAGGCCCCAATGAAGATGGACCGACCTATCGTAAGAAGGGAAAACAAAAAAAAACAGCAAAGAGGCTATGAAAGCCGAACCGAACCTAGGCCTGCCTTATCCAGGAGCAGCTCCCCACGGGAGAGAAAGGGGAGACCGGAAACATCATCAAAAACTCTAGATTCCTGGTTGGAGCTACCCCAGCGAGCGAGGCTATCGGCTACCTTGTTAGTATCTCTCGGGGAGTACCTGATGGAGATAATAGCTGAGGAACGAAAAGAGAGAAATCTCTTTTTCCAATAGAAAACGCTCCAAGGAGGATCATCTACACTGGTGAACATCTCTACTACTGCTCACGAATCGCTATCCACTTCAATAGAAGTGAAGCCTTTGTCTTTACAAATCCTTAGCCCATCGATGACGGCTTTAACTTCCACAAGAAAGCTCGAACCATGGCCATAAGCTTTGAAGAAAGTAAACTTGAATTCGCCTCTATCATCCCGACAGACTCCTCCACTACCAGATGGGCCGGGATTGCCTCTAGAGGACCCGTCGACGTTCAGCTTCATGCTCCCCTAATGAGGCCCTGACCACTTCACAAAGGACACTGAATGAGGAGGGGGACTGACCAAAGGGAGCTGGAGATTTTGCAGAACCTCTCTATCCACCTGATTTTTGGCCGATGGGAGAGGAAAAGCATTGGACAAGCTAATCAGCCAAGAATGAACTTTGCGAATGGACTTCGGGGCACTAGGCTTGATTCCTTCAAATCAATGAGCGTTTCTAGACTTCCATATCTCCCAGAGAATGAGGGCAGGGATTAGCCCTCTAAGGATGCCCAATGGGGATGAATCATTGGCCATGGCCCACCATTGGGAAGATCTACCCCCGGTGGACTGGTTGGGGAGGAACGCAACCGAGAGAATGGTGGAGAAATGGCTCCAAATGGATGAAGCAAGCTCACCCTCAGCGAAAAGATGATCAAGGGATTCTTCCCTGAGGCCGGGAAGGTTGCAGCAACCACATGAAGAGGCCAAGTGGATGCCCTTCTTTTTGACATTTGAATCGACTGGGATGGCGTTGTTCATGACTTTTTAGGCAAAAATCCCAATTTTCGAAGGAAGGTGGGGGTGTCATGCCCACTTGGCCCAGATACGAGACTGGCCTTGGCCGCGGACAAGCTGTCAAGCTGATTTAATGGTGAATTTCTCTGACTTTTCTCTGAACCATACAGCTCTATTTACGCCCTAGTTAAGCGATAAACCTTCGGCTATGACGTGGAGGCGGACTGAGTTCGGAAGAGAGGATGGCAGAGGAGCGTTTAGGCCCTCCAGCCCAATAACATCGTTGATCTTCAAGCTACGGAACTGCTGAGGGATGCTGCCTGTTATCCACGACTTGAGGGGGCCCAGCCCCGTCTAGTTTTCCCCCTATAAGTTGTTATTACCGTCGCCCAGAATTAGGCTGGAGTTGGCGACGAGGAGCCCTAAAAGCTTGGCCACTTTCTTCCACGTAGGGGAGTCGGATTGCTGCTGAATGGAGGCATCTTGGGACTCGTTGATCTTATACTTAGAGCACATGAATTTCCCCCATAGACTGCTCTCATGGCCAAAGAAGATGGTCCACACCCTTTTAATCCTCAGGGCCGCCGAAACCTCCTTGAGGGCTTTAATTCCCAGCCCTCCCTCCTTGGTTGGGGAAGCAATTTTCCTCCAGCTAATCCAGTGGAGATTCTTCTTGCCTTCAGACCACCCCTAAAATAAATAAGCAAAAGCATAATCGAGGGCCGCCAGGGTCCTTTTCGGGACATCAATCGCAGCTAGTGCGCGAATAGAGATGCTCAAGAGGACATGTTTGATGAGGGTAACTCTGGCGGCTTGGTTGAGAAAACAGGCCTTCCAACCCGCAATATGAGATGCAATTTTCTTAACTAGGGACTGGTACAATAAAGCTCTGATTTTACCTTTGGATAGTGGCACTCCGAGATAAAAAAAAGTTTGATGATGATTTGGCAATCTCGGTCAGCTTTTCAGTACTGCGGATTCTACTCATAGCCATTTTAGAGGAGGCCACAAAGCTGCTTTTGGCGAAATTAAGCTTCATACCAGACACACTCTTAAAATCCTGGAGGAATGCCATTTGATTTCTGACAGAGGCTCTGCTACCATTGATGAAGATTGTTGTATCGTCCGCAAACAAAAGGTGGAAAATGGTCTCGGTACCTCTTCTAGTCTTGTAGGGTTGGCATTTGTTGGTTGCAATCAGATTTTCTATGCCTCGGCTGAGCACCTCCATGACTAAAATGAAGAGACTTAGAGAAAGAGGGTCTCCCTGGCCGAGTCCTCTTTCCGATTTGAAGAAGCCCGTAGCCTCGCCATTGAAAAGCACCGAGAACCATGGGGCTATCCAGCATTTCTCCACCAGCGAGATCCACGACTGACTGAAACCAAATCTCTGGACAATAGCCCTGAGGAAAGGCCAGCTCACGCGATCGTAGGCCTTTTCTAGGTTGATCTTGAAAATCAAGTTGTTACCCCTAACCTTCTTATCTATGTCACGAAGAAGTTCTTGCGCCAAGGAGATGCTATCCACTATAGATCTCCCTTGGACAAAGGCCATTTGTTCATCAGAAATTAGCTTGGGAAGGATAGTGTTTAGCCTAGCTGCAATGACCTTTGAGAAAATCTTGTATATACGGTTACATAAACTGATGGGCAAAAATCAGAAAAAGATTTGGGAGCCACACATTTTGAGATTAAACACAGAAGAGTTGCCGAAAAAGCTCTATGAAATTCCCCATGGAACCCCCAAAAAAAAAAAAAAAATCCATCTGGGCTCTAAGACAGCCATTTTCACTTCTCCTATTGAGGGGGGGAATGAGGAAGTCATTGTCATCTAGGGAGACCAAATTTGGGATCCTGTTTATGGAATCTACGATAGGCGTCGTTGATTCTACTGTATAAAGAAGCTTGAAGAAATCAGTTGTTGCGGCTTTCATCTGGGACTTATTAGATACAATGGACCCATCCTGTAACACTGCCTAGCTAATTTGGGCTCTTCTGATACGGTCGGTTGTAGAAGTGTGGAAGAACTTGGAGTTCCTATCACCCACTTTGAGTCACCTATTTCTGGACTTTTGCTTCCAAAATATCTCTTCCATGAGTTCTAGGCGAGACAGATTGGATTTTTCTTTTTCAAGGGTCGACAGGATAGTCGAAGTTGGGGTAGCGATCGCCTCATGCTCTAGCCTTTGCACCTGCTCTGAAGATATTTTAATCTGCGAGAAGATGTTACCAAACGTCTCCTTATTCCAACGTTTCAGCGCCTTTTTTGTATTTCTCATCTTGAGAAGGAGGTGAATCATAGGATTGATGAAGGTGTCGGAGTTCCATGCTTCCGAAACAACTTCCTAGAAACCTTCATGGTGGACCCACATTTTTTGGAAGCGAAACGGTTTAGGGGGGTTTGGGGAGGTTGCTGGCGAAGAGAGAAGGAGAGGAGAGTGGTCTGAGTTAATGCGGGGCAGATGCTACACACAGAAGGAAGGGAAGGTCTGTAGCCAGCCTCGAGAGCAAAGGGCGTGGTCGAGTCTGGCCCATTTTCTGTTGGTCCCTAAGCGGTTATTGCACCAGGTGTAGGCACATCTTAAGAAACCTACATCAATCAGGTTTGCTTGATTGATAGCCTCAATAAAGTCACTTGAGCTTGGGCCTACCAACGAGTTCCCACCAATCCTCTCCGATTGGGCAGTGACTGCGTTGAAGTCCCCACAAACAATCCATGGCCTAGTAAAAGAGTTGGACTGATTAGTTAGATCCGCCCATAAATCCCTCCTACGCAAGTAAGAGCATTTCGCGTAAACACATGTGACTTGCAACTGCTGAATGAGATCCGGCACCCTGGCCCTGAATGTTAGGAATTGATCTGAAGAAGATATAGAGTCCACTACGATTGTTGCATGGTGAAAAACCCAGATTTTGCCCCCTGCCGATGCATTGGAGATGGAACAGTGATATCCGAGCTTTAAACTGGTTCTGACACGCCTACAATCTGCTAACATGGGCTCAATAAGGATAAAAATCCCTGGGTGATGGATGGAGATTAACCGTTTCACATACCTGACCGAGGGAGAATTTTCTATCCCCTTCACATTCCAAAGGAGGATACTATCTATCAAAAACACTCCCGGAGTTGATGGCCCTGATACTTTTGCTTCTGCTTTTGCCACGCCGGGTTTTAAGAAAACTATTCAAAGTCACACTGGCTGGGATCTCTGAATCTCCCTGTATATGCTCTTTATCTTCAATCAGAGCTGGCTGGTTCTCTGAAAGTTCCTGATCACTCTGCTGGCTGTCTACTTCTGAATCTTGGCCTGATTTGTACTGTGTCACATAAGGAACAATGTGGTCGGATGGGTGTATGGGGTCTGAATCTTTGTTTGGGCTGTTGTGGAAGAAAGGAGATAGGTCTATATGGATTTGGCCAATTCGTGGAGGCAATGCTTCAACTATCGGTGTGGAGAACACTTGAAAAGAAGATACGACTCTAGGTGAATTGAGAAAGGCCGAAGGGTCTCTAGGCCTCGCTCCCTCTGACAGGGAGAGGTTTAGTCTGAAGTCGGGTTTGGAGATGGAGGATTCAGGTGATCAGAATTTCTAATTTGTTGCTGGGAGGGACTTGGGATGGTGGTCTCAGTTGATGCCTGAATTTGAATGTGAGTGTGGTGGGAATTGTCGTGAATTGTCAAGGTGGGAACTTCCTTTGTCTGCAAAACAGGGGAGAGAGGGAGTTGCGAATCTAGATGCCTCAGGTGTTCGGATTCCATGGCCGGGAATGCTATAACCAGGGGTTCAACTGATGTTGGGGTGGCTGGAATGAAGGAGCCTAGGGGACTCTCATCACTGTTGGATCCATTTAACCGAGTAGCCAAGCAAGCAGATGTTGTTTCCATCTGCAGGGCATTCTGATGAACAGGTGGTGGGTGACAGGGAGAGCCTCTCCTGCTCTTGTGGAAGGACGAAAGCACCTAGTCCTTAGTATTTTGATCTCTGGTAGGGGGTACCTGGTGGGTGGGGTAGGAGTGGGAGGAGGTACGAAGCTCACCTCCTGGGTCTTCTAGGATTGTAAAGATCGGATAGTCTTCTTGTCCCACTTTCAGGTTTACAACCTAGAATAAGTCTCTCATTAGCCTCATGTTGATCTTCACTCTTGCAAAAACCTGGAATATTCCAAATCTAGTCGAAGTGTCCACCTAAATAACATTACCAAAGTGTTGGCCGATGTCAATGATCGCTAATTCAAACCATGCATGGGCAGGGATGCAATATAATCTTATCCAAGCTCCCCCATGTCCCATCACTGTATTCGAATTCCAGGCTTCCAATCTTCCTAAGCCCATGGATGCCCGGAGGGCTGAATCTAAGGCGAAGTCACTGAGCTCTTCTGAAGATTTGAACTAGAGGAGGAAAGCTTTAGGAGTTAACCGAACCACATCCACCGCCGAAGCTATAAATCTGGAGTTTCTAAGGGATCTGATTAGGTGGATAATAGGAGTATTTTGATGGGTTGAGAAGCCCACAAGAGCCTTCTCCAAACAATGTCTCTGATGGTTTACCGCAGCTTTATCCGCAATCACAGTAAAAGACTCTCCATTAACCTGTATCGGAGAGGTGGTAGGGGTTCTTTTCAGGACTTCGTTGAAGGAGCTAGATTTTTAGGAGATGTGTTGGGGAATGTTTTGATGGGTGGGTTTTCTCTGACTTCTCAGCTGGAAGATAAATGGTTGAATTAATACCACCCTACCATCGATCCGCTTTCCATTCAGCACCCTTATCGCTGCCCTGGCTTCATCTTCGTAAGGGAATGAGATGAACGCAAATCCCCTTGGTTTAATGGATCCAAGGAAAGTGGGAATGGAAATGTCCAGCACCTTGCCATACTTTCCAAAAATGGAGTTGAGATCTGTCCTAGAGCAATCAAACGGCAGATTTTCGATGAATACAGAGTAGTCGGGAGCCGGTTGGGATCTTGTAGCTCTCTGGTTTAGGAGGGAATCGTATTCCTTCCCCCGCATTTGCATTGTATCCCCCCAATTGATTTCTCAACCCCAAACTCACCTGGTGGATCACTCAATGGTTGTATCAGTCAGGTTTTTGTGGCGTAGATGAGTGGATCCACAATTTTCTTATAGTGAGGATCCTTTCAAGAAGAATTTTCTCATTAGGGGTAAAATGGAGCTAAACAAATGTATAAGATAGATGAGTCAAGTAGCAAGATTCGGAGCCACTTTCTACCTCGGTCTCAGTTGTCACTTTAGCCCCCGACCCGACCTCAATACCGACCTCGACCTCGGAATTAAAAGAAGAATTCTCTCCATATACAGGTGGGATTACCTCCTGAGATCTCCGATGAAATTTACGTCAATCAAATTGGATATATTCTTGAAATTAGAATCTGATTCCAATACGGCCCCTCTACTAAATCAACTCAGATACACAAATTGCCTAGAAAGCCTATAAATACATCATCTGTCATGGGTAAAAGGTACAGACAACTATCTCGATTCTACTACGCCTATTGTGAGTTCAGAGAGAGGACAAGCTGCTAATATACTACATCATTCATTTCAACGCTGAAGCTGTCAAGGTCGATGGTTACTCTAATCAAATAGTTCTGGCCACCATGACCGGCCTTAAACAAGGAAAGTTTCTCTTCTCTATTGGTAAGAAGCCTTCGACTATCCTCACCAACCTACTTAATCGAGCTAAAAAATATTCCAACGTCAAGTAACTTTTCAGTTCACAAAGAGCTACTCGAGGAGGAAACAACTCGTCTAAAGATAGGAAGCGAAAGGAAGAAGGGGAGCCCTCTACCGCTAACGCCAAAAGAAAGGAGGACGACTAAAACTGAGGCCAACATATCAACTGACGTCTGGAAAGTGGCTTCCATCGGTACACTTCATTAAACACCAAGCCGAAGTAGGTACTTAAGGAAGCTGGGATGAGCAAGGAAACCTGATGACCGAGCTGAACCGATCAACCAAGCTCGGTAATAAGGCTCATCGGCTAACCCCAACCTCAACCTCAGGTATTGAATGACGTATCAATTAAATGACATGGATGCATTACGAGGAATGTATCGACTAGAAGATATGGAGGGTAAGCTCTTACCTCATCCATGGAACATCAAGCACTTGAAGATCTACTACTCATGAAAAAAATTCACAAGTTAAACAATTATGCTCGACTGGTCGCCTCAGTAAAGGCTACTTGTATTCAACTATGTGGTACCTCTCCCAGTTAAGGGAAAAAGTCCTCTCTTTTACTTCTACTGTCTTGTCTACCGTCTTTATCTACAAGCTCGACCACAAGGAAACCTCCCCCAATTAAGGGGAAAAGTATTTCTTTATTTCTATTATCTAGCATGGTAGACCTGCATGCTCGACCGCTGGGAACCCCCTCTATTGAAGGGAAAAGGTCCATCATCCTATTTACTATGTGTTCGATTGTGAGTGACATCCCTCAGTTAAAGGGAAGAAGGTCCTCTTTCTCATTCTTAATATCTTGTCTACTAGTTACGTGACGCTTGATTATCGACTATAAATCTATATCCTCGACTATCGATTAAAACCCTATATGCCGACTATCATATCTACTAAGTCATTAAACACGACCATCCACACATAAATGAAAAACGGCACTTGACACGTTGTGCACGACTCCTCGTATAGAGATACTTTTGTAATATCATCCTCGATCACTGCAGCAGGCCCATCCCTTTTCAATTCTTGCATCACATGGAATGAGCTGACCTTCTCTAGTTAAAGAATCAAGAGTCATCGCTCATACATTAGTTCAAAAGTTACTTCCCCGAGTCCATAAAGTATAGAACTCGGAAGTAAAGGAGCCGCTTTTATAGGTAAAATCGAGCTAAACAAATGTATGAGACAGATGAGCCGAGTAGTGAGACTCGATGACTTTATATATTGCTTATGGGCCAAAAAATCACAACGTAACCTTTTATCTACAAGCCAGAAATTGAAAGGTTAAGATTATCCTATCGAGGAGATTCTTAAGCGTAGTCCATCTGCTGTCGGGACAAACAAACATGGGTTTGGATTATTGGACCATAGACCCCACTTATCATTGAAAACCGAGGATTAAAATCAGTGTATTGGGTATCATATCATTCACCACCAATAAGGCGGCCAATACTTCAAACCTTGTTCAAAACTGTTGTATTCTGTGCAAAGATGTAACGTTGTTATACGAGGCTCATACAAATATGCCCACCATGATGTATGTGTTTCATCCCAACCATCCATCTATTTTTCCATATCATTTTATGGTATGAGACAAAAAATGAGGTATATCCCAATCTCAACTGGACCACATTATAGGAAACAGTGTTGAATGAGTGTCGACCATTAAAAACCTTTTAGGTGGCCATAAAAGTTTTGGATCAATCTGATATTTGTTTTTTACTTTCATCTGAGCCTGTATGACCTAATCAACAGATTGGATGTCAAATAAAAAGTACAATGGGCCTTAGGAGGGTTTTAATCGTGGATATCCAATCACTATTGTTTTCATGTGGTGTGTTCCACCTGAGATTTATATCCCTCTCATTTTTTGTATCAAGCCCTAATATGATATGTAAAAATGGATGGACGGCATGGATGAAACACATACATCATGGTAGGACCTACAGAGCACTGACCACCAGCCACAGGGCTGGTGTCAGGAGGAGTGGCCAATTTGTTTCCCTCTTGGACGCCCTAGGGTGACAACACCAAGTTTTGTAGGCCCCACTATGATGTATTTGTTATATCCACACCGTCCATCCATTTTGAGATATCATTTTAAGTCATGAGCCAAAGAATGAGGCAGATAAAAACTCTATAGTGGACCCCACCACATAAACTATCTTAAGGCCCATCGCAATGTTTATTTGAAATCCAACCTGTCCAAAAGTTAAAAAAGACATAAAACAAGGGATTTATTTCAAAAATGAGAGGTATATAAATCTTGATGGGCCTGTTTGAATGCCTGTAAGTTCTTTTAAGTTGTGACTTACTTGTAAATCACTTACAAGTGAAACTTACTTACAGGTATGGAGTAATAACTCAATTTATGTTATTTTATTAAGCCCATCAAGATGAATAATGATTTCCACCGTTGATACCTTCCTTGGGCCCACAATAATGTTTATTTGACATCCAACATGTTCATAATATCAAAAAGATATAAATGAAGAGAAAACACAAACATCAGCTTGATCCAAAACTTCTATGAATGTTATTTTTAATGGTGGATGTTCGGTCCCAACTTTGTAGTTCACTTAAGCTTTGGACCCGCCCCATTTTTTGGTTAATATCTTAAAATGATCCGAGAAAAGCATTGAACGGTGAGAAAGTCAATCCATGACTTACGTGGGCCAAGAGCTTAAAAATAAAGTCAATCTATGACTTGGGTGGGCCACACCACATAATATAATGGAAAGAGGTTTCCTTGAAACATTTGTAATCATATATTGGGTCTACCTAAATGTGATTCACATATCCAACCCACTCATTATGTGTGTCCCACTTGGATGAGGGGTCAGACCAATTTTCAGCCGCATCCAAAACTCATGTGGGCCCCACCAAGTGCTTTTAAATTTTTTAGGATGTCTTCACATAGTTATAGATGGTATGGCCCACTTGAGTTTCGTATACAGATGATTTTTGAGATATCTTATAACTTAAAGGGGACACATCAAATCCACAGTGTTGATGTTCGACACACATCATGATGGGGGCCCACAAAACTTACTAACATCAATTCTTAGGTTCTCACGAGGTCAGTAAGTTGGGTCACAATTTTGACCAGAATATTTGGCCCATTTTACATGTCTGGTCCATTCACTCTATTTTACTGATCAATACCCTCAATTTGACTAGTTACTCGCCTCAATCGAGCTACATATGAGAAAAGATATTGGGTATACTAAGATTGATCAACAATTTCAGTGAAATTTGATTTAAACATCCGAAGTTATTTACTCTTCAATTTGAACGGATTAGATTGTCCAAAAACGTTTAAAGGTTCAATTAGTGGATGTGCCTAATAATCTAGTAATTTTATTTTTCACAGATAAATTTCAATTTCCTTTTAAAAATAACATTTTTTTTTCAAAACGTATATTTTTTCTCTTTTAACAAAATATCATTTTTATTAAAAAATATTTCAAAAAATATTTAAAATACAATTTTCGAATTTTTATTTTCAAAATCTCAAAAATTTTCTCATATTTTAATTTTTTCTCAAAAATTTCAAATTGCCAATTTTTTTCTTCAAAAGCATCATTTTGTTCTCAAAATTTTTTTCAAACTTTGTTAAAATTTCTAAACTTCTCAATATTCTTTTTTATGTGATATTACAAATCATTTAAATATTAACTTTTAATTTTATATATATATATATATATATATATATATATATATATATATATAATTTCCACTCATATGATATAAAAACTATATATATATATACACACACACACACACACACATTTTTACCGACAATTTTTTAAAAATTAAAACATTATTACATCATTACCGACGGTTTTCGACCGTCGTGAAAAAGATACAGCAAAAACACTTTTACCAACGAACATTTTCGTCGCTAAAAATCTTACCGAACACACTTCCCGGATAGCGTGGTTGAAAAATCAAAACAGCCTTTAGCAACGAAATTTTTCGTCGCTAAAAGTCTCAATTCCCTACAGCTATCAGCCACGTTTTTTAGATACGAAAATTTTTGTCACTAGAAGTCTCTTCCACGTTTTTTAGTAACCAAATTTTTCGTGGATAAAAGTATACCTTTCGATTTTTTTTTAAAACTGTTTACAGCCTTTAGCGACGAAACTTTTCGTTACTAAAAGCGACTTTTAGCGACGAAATTGATTTCGTCGCTAAAAGTTTTGTTGCTAAAAACCATCTTTCTTGTAGTAGCTACTTTCTTCATTGGCCTCAATTGTCACTTTGACCCCCCAACCCAACCTCAGGTACCGACCTTGACCTCGAGTACCGATCTCAACCTTGGAATAGAAAGAAAAATCCTCTCTGTATACGGGTGCAATTACTTCCCGATATCTTCTCTGAAAATCATGCTGATTGAGGTAAAGTCGGATATATTCTTGAAATTAGAATCCGATTCCAATACAGCTCCTCTAGCAAATCAGCTCCAATATGCAGACTGCATAAAAAACCTATAAATACATTCCCTATCATGGTTAAAAGATATAGATAACTATCCCGATTCTACTACGCCGACTATGAGTTCATATGCCTGACTTAGGCATCGGAGCATCCTAGGCTTTAACCGGCACCCCCGATGCATTTTCGTGTTCTCCATTAAATTGCAGGTACTTAGCGTCTCTTATTCTCTATTAAATACAAGTGAAATGCGGGCTAACAAGGATAACCAGATTTCAGCACTAATAGCATCAAACAGGTACTAATAGGTTGCTGGTAATTTCCTTTTAAAAATATAGTAAACTCGTTTGCTTGTCTGGATTCATTTGCCTGCCTTGCCTTCTGCCCATGGATGTTACCTATTATAGTGAGCCAAGTAAATCTTTTGTATCGTAGTAGAAGGTATGGCACGTGCAGCACACGTGGAAAGAACGGGGGAGAGGAAAATCAGAGATGAAAGAAAAGGATGCAGCTTCACCCACTTTGTGCTGCATGCAAATAGAGAAAGAGAAGGATTTTGACAGTGCCCATGCCATGCACGCTCTTCCAGATATTGAGGCTCATTCAAGCTTTGTCTCTGCATTGTCTTTTGTGTAGTATCCTAACATCAGCTGTTAGAACAAATGTGCAATATGAATGGTACATAGGTATCATGGTGGGCCCCACATATCCTTTGCAGCACCATCCCTTACCGTTAGCTTAATCTATGGGTCACACCCAAGGTGAAAAAGAAGCGGAGCGACCTACTTTCATCTAAGAATCGAAAAGACAAGACCTGTTGAAAACTACCTCTCCAACTAATTCCAGGGTCAAAAATGTCCAAAAACAATCATATTATTTTTAACATAGATGAACTGTGACTGTGAGCGTGCATGAGTGTATTTTATCCATTTTATTGCACAGGTATTTAATAATTAAAAAAAAAATAAAAAATAAAAAAACCGTTATTTCGGGTGGTGTTTGGTGACAGTGGAAATTGGATTGCTTACTGGGTAACTCGGTACACTTTATCGTACTAAATAAACTATTTGGCGCCCACCATGAATGTATGTGGCTTATCCACACCATCCATCCATTTTTTTCAGCTCATTTTAGGGGTGAAGCCCAAAATTGAAGCATATCCAAAGCTTAGGTGGACCCCAGTACGCAAGCTGACATTTGTGTATTCCCTTTGCCCATGTCTGTGTGACCTTTGACCTTATGAACAGGTTGGATGGTAAATAAAACATCATTGTGGACACCCGGAAGTTTTCAATGGTGAGTGTTCAATCCCCATTGTTTACTGTGGTGTGGTCCACTTGAGCTTTGGATCGGAAACATTTTGGGGCTCATGTCTTAAAATGAGCTGAAAAAATGGATAAAACACGTGCATCATGGTGGACCCATGAGCTTGGGCCACGTCCCAGCAATGAAAAGTGTAGCCCCAGGAATGAAAATGGCCCCATGGAAAACGTAAGGCATTGCGTCGTCTTTTCCATGACACAAACACACTGGCGCTTTTTTTTTTTTTAATAGTGCTATCATAACTAAGTGCCCTACTCTGGAGAGGATACACACAACCTGACAAGCCCTTTTTGTGGCTACTCGATCGCGTTCAGCAGAGTACTGGCTGCCCTGGCATCGGGCGCCAATGAAAAGATCCATATGCATGGGACCCACAGTGAAAAAGAAAGTAACTACTCCTACCATGAAATGACAATTCTTTTCAGTGTGGCCCCACACCTGTAGAGGCATGCAAATGGCGTTTTTTCAAGTGCCCTGCTGAACACAATCTGCTTGGGTGTGTCTGTTTATCCCAGTGGGCCATATCTTTTGAATGGCAGGCCCCACACACACAAGATTTTTAATGGTGGGCGTCCCCATCCCAACTGTTTCCTGTGTGTGGCCCATCTGATGAGTCAAATTTGAAAATATGCCTCACTCAAATGAGTCATCCCCTGACTCAAGACCAAACGAGTCATTCCGAGTGACCGTCTTCAATCCATGAGAGATTGAGAGGAGCCTAAACATGACACTGGTTGCAAGATGGGAAATGCAGGGTTTCGAACAGCATCGACAGGAGTTGCTGAGCAAGGGTTTTGTGAGGAGAGGAACGGAGGAGAAGAAAGCCCGAAAGAAAAATGACATTTATACAAGTACAAAGCAGCCTTTTGGGCCATTTCATGAAGACAGGAAGGCTGAAATGACTTTCCAAAAATGAAATGGGCCTAAAGTGTCATCTAAATACAATTAAAATATATATATATATATATATATATATATATATATATATAGAGAGAGAGAGAGAGAGAGAGAGAGAGAGAGAGAGAGAGAGAGAGATTTATTTTCAAAAATTACTCATTTATGCTCAACCCAAACATAGTTTCTTCACAACTTGGTTTATTTCTATCTTTTTTACACTCACCTTTGTGTTGATGTCTTGGGTAGAAGGATAACATTTCACTTTGTACAAGTACATATCTCAAGGTGTATTTGTTTTGAGCCTCACAAAGAGAAGAAAAACGCTGAAGGAAACATTACCTCCTCTTCTTATCTTCTTTGTTGGTTCTTTCAAGTATGACGGGTGCTGCCGGTATGATGAACCACCATTCTCTCAATCTTCTCATCCATCTCTCCGTGCTCGCCTTCCTCATAGGCAAATACCTTGTGAACATCTCCAAGAAGGTCGTAAGGATTATGAATTTGGTGGGCACGAAAGCCAGGAACAAGGCCATAACCACTAGCGCCAATGCAAGTTTTTCCGTCGCCTGCCCATGCACATGAAAACAGACGATGATCTATAAGCACCCACATAAGCTCCAGAACTAACGCTGTCAACGGTTTGCATTTGGGTCAGATCCTATAGGAACTGTACCAACAGAAAGCAGGTCAGGGTCACATTCTTGAAGGCATGGACCGAAATCCAATTGGGTTGGTTCAGGCACCCATCAGGTCTGTGGATCAAGGTTTCAAGTCATGTGAGAACACTTACATGGTCCGGCCCACCCAATGGATAGATTAGATTGCACAAACATTTGCCAGTTTGCAACATGCGTAGGTGTGCAAAAGGGCTCTCTTACATGCATTTGGCTTAGGAAACCTCATTCTTCTGCTAGAATAAGCAACATATATTTAAAATACATCATATTAATATTAAACTAATTGGACCCAACTGGACCTGATTTTAATTGGGCCAACATGTTGGACTCGGCCAAATTTTAACAGGTCCAACAAGGCAAGACCTCAACCCAACCGGATTTCTAACTGGGTCTTAAAAAAAAATTGAAGTAAGATCAAACAAATTGTGTTGGGTCGATCAGGTACCTGCAGGTCCAGCTACCCATCGGCAGCCCTATCCACAACAAGAAGATTGGAGAGGCTGACTGTGCATGAAACATATGAACAGAAGATTGGAGAGACTGACTGTACATTAAATATATGAATACAACACCATTTGAGCTTTGAAGCAGCTGTGTTTGGTTAGACTCTACATGGGTTTGTAGCAATGATGTATAAACCAGATTGACAGGTTTCAAACAAAACCAAGACAGGCACACAGTTCGGTTGGGTGAAAACTACAAGTGGCAATGAATCGGGTTCAGTTTAAGTCGGGGTCAGCCCGAGCAAGAATTCTGGCCCGACCTAAATTGTGACCCTGTGGCCGGACACGACCCACTTAACATTCATCAAGCCCAAGCTCGACCAACCCATGTAAAGGCTGTTACGTAAAGGTAATGGTGGCATAACAACTGTTATGGAAAAAAATGACCTGTAACTGCCATTAAAGGCCAATTACGCCACCTGTAAAAGCCGTAACAGCCCCGTAATAGTCTGTTATGGGACAAATACAGGTTTTTCGAAAAAACTTTCAACATTACGGGGCGGATACAGGTTTTATGGGTTATTTTCTTTCAATAAAAATAAAAAAATAAAAAATAAAAGAGAGAGAGAGAGAGAGAGAGAGAGAGAGAGAGAGAGACCATAAGGGCTGTAACAGTAGTTACGACCCGTATCATAAAGGTGACAGTGGTGGCCATTATGGCAACTATTACCTTTATAGAATACCTTAGACATAACTCATGTTTAAGAAGGGAATATTAGCCAAAAGGCATGACAGAGTGGCCCAATTAGTGTACTACATACATCATATCAATGCATCTAAACTCATCTTCTTTAGTTTGGTCTGGGTGTTGGGCCAGCTCAGGTCAGGTCATCTAGCCCAACCCATTAATAACCTATTATTAGTGGGTTGGGCTGGCTAGGGTTCCACCCAAGCCCGAGCCGTCTACTTAAATGGGCCACATTTTCTAGCCCAAGCCCAACCTGCTAACATCAGAAGCAGCTCAGGCCAGTAAACCCATGGGCTGACCCAACCCATTGCCACCCCTAGCCCAATCCACCCAAATCCGGTCAAAATCAATCAAAATTGATCCAAACCAGCCCCCGCCCACCCAATCTTTCTTAAACCATATGGCCTACTGACAGCCATGTTACATAACCTTTTTGTCTCTACTTTCAACCATTTAATACTCATGCGACCAATCGGACCAACTGGTGGACCATAATAAACCAAACCAACAAGTTTTCTGGTTTGATGGCTTCGTCAGTTTTTACAACATTGGTTTGTAGTGTGCCTGGATAGTGTACTATGCCAAAGTATCATTGTGTATATTAAAGTCATACAGACATGGAAATTTGATGTGAGGAGATGATTCATCTGTAGCAACATTCTAATAACCAAAGCCAAGAGTCCTGACAGAAGTCTGCTTGTTTTCTTTAAATAGGAATTACTAGGCTATGTTGCAATAGGAACATGAATAGCATCCTGGTCCGCCTGGTCCATACAGATGGGTTTTGTCATTTAGGGCCCGTTTGGATACCACCACATAAGTTACTTTTTCTACTTACAGCAGTAGATTAGTAACTTATTTGAGATAAGTGAGTTTCATATATGATCAATTATAAGTAACTTTTTTACCTAAAGGTACTTAATCACTTCATATTAATAAGCAGAAACCAAGATAAGCTGCTTGAGGCACAAGTAGCTTATCTTAAGTAATTTACTATCCAAATGCCCCCTTAGTGACCGAGACTACTATATAACCTTTTTGGCCCTATCATGGATGGGAGATGTCCCAAAATATCTCCCAGGTTACATGATCCCAACCTTAGCCAACCCCTATAATACACGATTGAGAAAAGATACAGATCATTCTGGAAAGAGGGGCTGCAGAGGCAGGATAAGGTGTTCCCTTCGGAAAGACTCTGGGTCATCCACCGTCAAATGTGAGGTCCGTCATGTAACAATCTGGATTGGCAAAAGGTGGACCCCATTTTGTGCATGTTTTTTAGCATAATCTGGTCATATTCATATCCATATATGGGCATCATAGGTTAGTGGTAGTAATGGAAGATTGTCCGTCAAATGCGGAAATTTAAAAGAAAGTGCTGAAGGCAGCAAGGGTGAGGAAAGGGCAACAACACCTGAGGGAAAACAGCCAACAGCAGCGCACGCATCTTCAAGAGGGCAATGTTTCCATCCTGGACAAGCTCTTCGACTTGGGAAATTGCATTCTGAACAGCCAAGAGCTGCTCCATAGTGTTCATCGGTGGAGGGACTATTACCTTCATCTCGTCAACTGGCCTACCTTGGCTACAACATCTGGTAAGCAACATAAAGATTGCAATGAAGAGCAGCAGCAGCGCAATTGCATAGCCTATCCACCCCCTACATGAGTCCATACAGAATACGTTAATGGCACGACGGGACCATTGTGCCAGGATCGCAAATTATAACCAGAAGACGAGAGGTTATTGAAATAACAGTCAGTCATATGGTGGGACTTCACTGTCATTGTAAAAAACGGCAGTGGCTAACCTGCCTTATACGTGGCATATGCATGCAAGGCAATCTGAACACTCCAATCATGGACTCTGTTGATGGAGCAAAGCCCAAAAGTCACATTCATTGGACTATCTTAACCATCTGATTCACCCATCAAATCTCAACCACTATCGTTTTAATTTTAACCATTCATTTGTTAGCTACCATTTGACGGTTAGGATTTTTCGATCGGGGTGGTTTTTACTCTGCACTCCATCTATAGTGGGCACCGTGAATCGGACAGTCCAGATTGATGTACACATATGCCTCTGCATGGTGCATGAGTCAACATGAATTTTTAAATGGTGGTGGTGACGTTGAAGCATTGTCTTAAATAGCTTATGCTATGCAGCATAGCGCGGCCTCAACACTACGTAGCACATGAAAATAGCTCAAGTACATGATACGCTATGTGCTCCATAGCATATGCTGCACACTCCATAGCCTACATTACAACGTTATTTTTCACCAAAACAGTCAAATCAATTCATGTTTTCAATGATTTGTTACATTTATTTATTTATTTATTTATTTGGTAACACTACCAGGGACTGAACCGTGGATTGCTCACACACTACCAGGGATCGTTCAATTAGTTATTTTTCACTTAAAATTAGTTAATGTTTTCAATGATTTAGTGAAATTAGCTTTCTGAAGCCCACACGCTTATGCACTAAAGTTTGTGTACATGCCACACATGTGCCAGCATGGCAAATAAGTGCAAGATCTAATCCATCCATCAGGTTGGTCCAACCTGGTTCATGTTTCCATGTTTTCCCAAAAATAAATCTGGTCCAATCAGCGTGTGGGCCCCAATATTGGAAACAGGTGGATAGGTTAGAAAACTTCAGCCAGACCGTACATTTGTTTTCAAACTGTGGCCCATCTGCCCGGTGGATATCTCCGACCTATTATGCCATTCTAGCACATGTGGTGTGTATATGAACTTTATTGCACATCTGAGTGGGGCTTAGCAAAGTCTGGTGAAATAATGTGAAAATAGTAAAATCAGTTCCTTTGCTATTTTGTATCTTTATATTTACTCGTTGCCCTATATTTCCCATTAATTTTAATCAAAAATCTAAAAGTAGCATGAAGCCTACTTTACACGCTATATAGCTTACGCACGCTTCAAAAGAGCGTCGCTACGCTATTCACTATTTAAAACACTGAGTTGCACTATAACTATAGTGTTGTCCTTGAAATAAAAGTCGTACGCTGAGATCAATTTAAGAAAACATTAGAATAAAACTATGCAAGCATTCAGACGCATGAAAGTCAAGACTTCCCTCCAAGCAAGCACCAGAAAATAAAAACAACTAGAGCATATTGCATTATGTATAGTCAACATAGTTGATGTCAAGATGCCCCAAAACAGTTTGGATTTAAATGATAACTTCTCTAAACTCCCATGCAGCCATTTGCATGGGAGATCCAACCAGTGGATGCTGTGGTCCACCAAATTGATGACTTAGCACAAAATCAGGCCTCTCCACTCCTTGGATGGGCCACACATCTACAATAAAAGTGGACATCTGTACACTGATCACAGGTGAAATCAAGATTCCCTGGAATGCTTTGGATTTATACAATGAGCTTTGGAATGCTCGCATGCACCTCTACACACCACATGTGAGACATCTGACCCATGCATCAGGTCAGGCCCCACCCAGTACATAATCTGGCCCAAACGCCTGCCTCCATCAGACCACCCATATGCACACATTGAATGTAGACCTTTGTCTATTTTAAATGTCAGTGAATCACCTATCAAGAAAAAGTTTTTGTTTTGGTTCAACCAGTGGGCATATGCAAAATAACTGATGGGATCTATTGCAGGAAAGGGATAACGTGCGACTACAAGATGTCAATTATATCCTTTATGGAAACGGCAAATCAATTAGAGAGATCCTGCCAAAGAAAAACTGCAACATCCAATCCAACTTATCGTAATCGATTAATTAACATCCAGTGTTTTTATACCTGTGTGACTCACCGCCCATATAATTGAGCGAAGCAGCCTGGTCTTGTCAGGCCATGTCATCCATAGAGTCAAGGCAACCAGATGGATGGCTAAGATACATCACACGAATGCGAGGTCATGTGCCCACATGTAGAGGTGCATGTTGGGTTAGCGGAGCTCGAAAACTAGGTTTACCAACATCCAATTCCCCAAGATCACCGATCAGGTATTTTGGAAACTCCATCATTGTTTTCAACTTGTGGACAGAATTCAACCATCCCGTAACTGCCCTTTTCTACAAACCTCGCAATACTTAAAGCAGATTGGGAGTAATTGGATTTATGACCATTAAACTATGTTGACCATGTCAGCTCTAGCCTGAGTTGGGTACTTGGAATTTGAGACAGCTTCACAATGTTGGTTCCACAACCCATCTTCAAAGACCTTAAAATGACATGAACATCTACAACAACTGAGGCAACCAAAGGCAGAATTTCTATTGAAAAGAACCACCCAAAGTTTGAAAACTCAAACAAAGGGTGCTACCATGCTGCAGGCACATCATGAAGTTCCTAACACCAACATACCAAAACATCTCTGTTGCACATGTGGCAACAGTGTGCAGTGATCAGGACTGCTGATTTTGTGGTAAACCACGTGGATTGGTCCTATCCCAAAAAGGCAAGGTTATTGGACTGGCAGCTAGCCAATTGGTGCTCTGAAAAAAGGATTGTACACTATAATGTGCATTAGTCCACATTCAACAAGCAGAACTCACATTGAGATGGTCAGAGGTGTCCAATAACTACAATGTTTGTCTAACAGTCCACCTACATGGTGGCCCACTGGATCAACAGTCCCAAACGATGCAAGTATTTTCAACATGCAGTGAGGAGGGAACTGGTTCCATGATGCTCACATAAAAATAGCATCCTCAACCCGAAAAGTTGAGGTGCATGTGTGGATGTGCGCCACACTCATGATTCAGAAAAATTCATCCAATTTGAGAACTACATTCCACAAAGAAAGTATGAAGAAATGGCAAACAAATATTCATGCACGTTCACACAAACATATGGAGTAGCGAATCCATACAGAATCATGCCTATAATAACGACAAACCTGCAAATGACATAAGTAATCACAGAACAGAATGCCAGAGACTTTAGCGGTTCATCCCAAGACGCTAGAAAGAGAAGGTACTTTCCAAGTTCCATGAGAGGGAATAATAATTCCTGGAAAAACAAAGAAAAAGGAAAGAACAGAAAAAGGCTTCATTAGAAAAGTTTCCTAAGGATACTGGAATTGGGTCATTTAAGGCGACATATTTCATATTGAATGGTAAATTGGGGACAGAATAAAAAATAAACATGAAATTTAACTAAGAGTACATCAATTCTTTTCATATCAGGCAGCCTTAGATATAAGCAAGGTGAATTAACTCCAAGAGAAGCATATCAGATCACATGCAAATAGTGTGCTGCAAAAAGGGCTACATTGCATGTATCGTAAACCTACCATTGACTCATTAATCATCGCAGAACTCCCCACATGTAAATGACATGCCTCGGCCCATTTGGATGTATCCGACACAAGATGGGGAAACAATAATTTTTTGGGGATATCACATCATTCCAGCACATGTGCAAGTGACATGTCATAGTCCATGTTTAAATATGGGGACCTCTGCACCAGATCTTTGATTAGTGCTCCATCATGGTTAAAAGACCCAGCAACTCGGACCAACTCATTGAGTCTCGAGTTGATTCAGGACTCACTCAAGTCGCGGGTGAATTGGCCCAACTTGTCTGAATCAGGGTGAATCATCTAGGTGACTCATGGTATCTAACCAGATCAGGCCTACCAACCCCAAGTTAACTCGGATGGGTCACACGAGACTTGTCCGAGTCTTAAAAGTTAAAACCTTTTGCCCCATATGTATTGCCTCTCAAGAGGTGCCCCAGCCCCACCAAAACTGTGCACATTAGTCCATGTCCATGCAGTGGTCCCATGCCTACAGTTGCATGGAACTAGCCCAGGTAGATGGCCAAAAACAATGCAGCTCTACATGGCCCAAAGATATGAAAGGCCTGTGTGGAGTAAACATTTTTCAGTAACCAACTATAAAATGCTTCTTCTTTTTGGCATCGGGATGCATCACAAATGGAAACCAGAAGAGAAATGACTTGTGAGGCCATGGGCTTCAATACAAATCATTAAGCAAGAGGCAAAACCAAGAGATACAATTTGATTCCAAACAATTCCTGTTCAAAAAGGATCATGCTGTGGACATGCCTAGCTGGTAAGTGGGTGGGACATCCAAGCAATGCATAGGGCGGTGCCATCATGAAGATGGGTGTACCAAAAAATGGGGCCATGCTACTCATCAAGTGGGCAACTCATGTACATCAAATGTGGACCATTGGAAATCCTTTCAAACTGTCCATTCCTTTTGAAACCCACCTGATGAGTGGACCAGCCTGATGTTGGCATATGGTCATCTTTGCAATGGGGCTGCCCATACTACTTTGGGATGCCGGTGCTTGCAATATTGGCATGTTTGTTGCACGCAAAGGCGTACTGTGTATGTGAAAACAAATTCCATGAAACTGTAAACAACTCAAACCTTCATGACGGCCAAATTGGTGTCAATACCCTCTACTTTAACTCCATCCACCGTTGCCTGTGCTAGCTCCACCTTCTTAAAGCTATTCTTGGAGTCGCTAACAGCCCTTTCCAAAGCAGTCATCTCCCCTACAACTAACTCCCCCACCAGAAGTCTTGTCCCATTATCAACGAGCGATCCTGATCCAAACCCAACTCCCAAGTTGGACAACATGGCCAGAGCTGATATCGAATATATCCCACTTGCAGCAGCTGGTTTATTGGCCCGGTCAAATTCCAGTGAATCTGACATACTAGCGAGTGTTTCTAGTATTAGATCGCCTCCTGGAAGTTGGTCAGTAAGATTGAACATGAGAAGTGTCTCCCACCGAACAGGCATTGAAAAGTTCATGTCGTGAATGGCCTGTACTCGCAGAATACCCAGAACAGCCTTTGAAAGTGCTTCCTCGCGCTCGACTCCCTCAATTTGGAACTTTCTAACAAACTTGTGAGCAAATAGAATTTCCAGAATAATAGCTAACCAATAGTCACGGCGGGAGTGTCCAGTGAGCTCTGGAAATTCCATGATAACTGGTTCTGGTCTACAAGAAAAACCAAAACAAGATATGCTTAACGGTAACATTTAAAGGATCTTCAAAGAAATACAGAATTATAAGACAATTGAGTTTTGTGAAAACCACAAGCAACTCTACATGAAGTTGCATGTGCCAACCTGACACATGTGGTGCACATCCGAGCCATGCATCACATGGGCCTTGCTTGTTGCCTCATCAGCGAAGCCACACATATGGAAACACTAGATGGTTTAGTAATTACTGTCAACAGCCCACATTCAAAATACACGTGAGGTAACTTTATGGTTGGGACTGCCTGATGCCCAGCTCGAATGCCCCACACATACCAATGTAGAGCTAGCACTTGGATCGCACGTCAAACAGCTAGCAGAGATGTACATGTAAACTTACCAAGGCTCACAAAATTACACAGGTTTGAAAAGTAAGACATACATAAACCACAGGTTGGTGGATGAGGTGACTCACAAGGAGATGGATTTATACAAGACTGCCTTGTCAAATAGTCGTGTGCCCCATGGCCCAGTCAACGCAGGTTTAACACCCTGTCTCAAATCATCTGATAAGTCATACGTTTTTGCCTTATCATAAGACACAACCCGTAATGGCTCAAAGTAAAGTGCATGATCAGTAAGAGTTAATCGACCTGCAATTGACATAGATTCAATTTGTCACGAAGTGAAAATTTTAGCAAGCATTTGGACAAACCATTGCCTAAATTTCAAATAACTAGCTCAATTGAGAATAAAAGAAATGACCAAATTGAAGTTACCTTCCTTAGAATCCATAATGAGGCATAAATCAAAATATAGTTCCTCTCCTTTCAAGTCCAACTTGAAAGTAAAGCCCTAATACTCGATATGAATATTAAGAAGGTAACTGCAAGGTATGGGCGAGCGGCCATCACCGTGGGTTTGCTCCCTACAGGTAGGGGTGTACACAAACCGAGCTAGCTCGGTTAGCTCGCTCGACTCAACTCAAAAAAGCTCGATTCCACTCGGTTCGAAGCTGAGTTCGAGCCGAGTCGAGCTGATTTTTTGAGCTCGAAAATGAGTTCGAGCCGAGTTCGAGCAGGCCCCAGCTCGACTCGACTCGGATCGAATCCAGCTCGAATCGAACTCGGATCGAACCAGTTTGGTGACTCGGTTACTTTGCCATTGATGTTGCTCACCAACTGTTTGATAAAATGACTCAACGAAATGTGGCTGGTGGCAAGGAAGGTTTGGCCGGTGGCAAGCAAGGTATGTACATTAAACAGATACCTTTTTTCTCCTCTTTTTTTTTTTTTTTTGGTTTTTATATTACTTAGAAGGTGTTTGATAAAACACCTGTAAAACCATTGCCTCTGTTTGTAAAACAGTGGGTTTTTTAAGTTGCAGTTCAGGTGTTTGTGGAAATGCCTCAATGGTGAACTCGACCCGAGCTGGCCCGAGTTGCTAACCGAACCAAGCTGAGTTGGCCAGTCAGGCTCGAGGACCGAGCCGAGCCCAGTTCGATCTGAGGTCAGCCAATGTTCGAGTCGAGTCGACCAGAGGCTAGCTCGACTCGGTTCGACTCGATGTACACCCCTACCTACATGTGTGGGTTCAACTCCCCTCCTCGGCATTACCCAATACCGGGGAATAGTCTCGCCTCAAAAAGGGGCAGGGACACCCTGTGTCGTCAAAAAAGAAGAAGGTAACAGCAATTTGGTCATTTCACAATTCAATTCAACGACGCATCCAAACATGTCTTTATGAATTGTAATGCATGTGGCACTAGTAATCCTATATAGCATTTGTAGAATTGAAACAGACTTTTGGTCCTCAAGTGCAACCACACCATAAAGCTATCATGATCATGGCCTACATTAATTATTGAATCCAAAATGGAAGCGACATTACTCATACATAAACCCACCAGGCCATGTGGACATTCCTACATGTTCGAGTACAGGCTGGGTGGTGACAGTGCCATCCACATCAAGGATCCTTTCTCCTCTAGGTAATCGAAGACTCGAAAGAAGAGATGACTCTGATTGGGTCTTCATCTTTTTTATCGCTCTGTATGAGAAAGAAAATTTTCCTGATTTAGTACTCAATTTATGTTTGAGATCATCAAATGATTAGGCATCATCACACACACTTGTTGGAATAGAAGATGAATATGGAAGTAGGATGGGAAGAAGTTGATGTGGAACATGCATATTCAGATCTTTACGAATACATTCTCATTGGAGAGAAATAAGATCAAACAATTAAATCCAAATGGTACCAAATGGATTGTTAACAATGACAAATACCTGGATAATTCAAATAGTGCCTTCAATGGGCCGGGCATGGGCCTAGCAAATGCAAAATTTTGAAAGGCCTGCCCAAATAGTTCAAAAGCCAGACCTTAGACCCAGCCTGCTGATATCCTACCCATGACGATAGGCATTGGTATGGGACTCATGTCGGAAATGCCTCAGCCATTCCCAAAAGTTTTATACAAAAGATAATTGAAAATGTAAGAAAATAAAAATAAGAAATTAAGAATATGTTAAATCATTTTAGCTAAGACAAGGCTTTGATGATGGTGATGGTAAAAATATTTTAATAATGACAAAATATCAAAATTACATATATAGCCGCATCTCTTTTCCCTTAGATTTGGAAGTCATGCAAATCACATTCCCAGACCACACTCACATGCATCCCCAAACTGCAGTAACATAAACCAAGGCCATTCAAAGTCGTGAACAAGGACCCAACACAGTCAGTGCGCCTTTTCACAAACATGGGCATAAAGAGACTTGACTATTCTTACGTGGAAAACTCAAGTTCATAAAATAAATAAACCACAAGAGATGTGTGTGTGTGTGTGTGTGTTACTAACTACTAATATAATTTTCTAGAGGCCAGGACTCGCACATTCCCACATTACTTTATACTTTAATAACAATAGAAGCCAAATCCAACGCAAACATTTCTATTGCAAGCTTAACGCACTACTCGATGTGGGGGGGCACTGTGATGTTATAGTGACATCCAACCCATCCATCATATGCGACCCCCAATGTTCTCTTTGGTGCCTACGATCTGCAACTCGGGTGGGCCACACCACATTTAACAGTTGGGATAGGAATGATGGATTGTACATGAGGACTACCATGTTTTATAAATGTCATCCAATCAATTCTGAAGATGCATCCAACCAGGATGAATCACAACCAAAAATTCTTCCCATTCTAAAACTGAGGTGGGCCACAATCCGTGCTTTTGGAGGTAGGCATGATCTTACATGGTGGTATGGCCACCTAAGTTTTGAATCAACCTGATTTTTGGGATCAAAGGATGATAGGAGGGGCTGAACACGATGTCAATAAAACATCATGGTGGGCCCCACATGCATATTTGTATGTTAAACTTATCATAGAAACATTTGTTATTGGTTCAAGCCTCATAACAATAAAATCAATTCCTATGAGAGTAAGGCAATATAATCAATTCATATAAGAGTAAGACATTTCTCTCACTACATCTCCAAAGCATATTTTTGTGATCTTTTCCATGTGAACATCTAACTATGGTACTAAGACCCAACCCAAACCCAACAGGCTAGATAATGGGCCCGGTTTGGATATTCTTAGACCAAACCTGAGCCATCTAACAAGCAGATAAACTTATTTTGACTTAGCCAACCAGTTGTTAATAAGCATGATTGAGTCTAAAATCCAGACTTGATTATTAAATTGATCAGGTTTGGAACTCCATCCTGAGCCACTTGCACAACCCTACATGATACATGAGCCAAGGTATTCAATAGTGGAAACGGTGGCCATAACGGCCAGCCTTATGGCCTTTATGATACAGGCCATAGACAACCCCTGAAACAGCCATTACAGCCCTGTTAGAGTCTTTTTTTTTTTTAAGAAAATGTATCAGCCTAATATGGGACCATTATAGGCTCATATTGGCCCGTTATGGGCCCGTACGACTGTTATGGCTGTTACAGGCCTGTTATGGGCCATTTTTTAAGAATGAACATTATAATCCCATATCGCGTAAGGGGTCTCACCATTACGATTACATAACAACCATTACAGCCATTATGTACCCTTTTTTACTACCATGATATGAGCAAGTACAACTAATCAACTGAAGAATGCTAACCTTTCTAATCCAGCAAGGTACTTCTCATATACAGAGAAAGAAAGCCGACCTCCAGTTGAATCTGTAAGTACATCAAACAGATGAGTACTGGTAACTACATCAGCGATAGTAGGAATTGCTGGCGCTATCCGAGAAAAAGCTTCTCCCCCCACTGTACTCTCCGCATCTATCTGCCACAGAGATAGGAATGATGAATCCTGATGCAAATTGCAAGAATTTTTTCTTTTTATTTATCTTAATAAAGCTTTTATTCTTTTCTTGTTGCATTTGCTTTCGGGCCCTTAATAAAATTTCCATAAACCTTCAAAAAAAAGAAAGATTTTGTTCTATCTTCCTTTTTTTCTTTTTAAAATTTTTTGGATTGCAAGAAAAGTTCCCATGTTGGTAGCTCAGTTGTAAATTTGACATGATAAATCACATTATAAGTATTAGAAACATGGACAGTTAACGTATTAAGAAATATATATCTTCATGTTTCCAGTTTGGTGAGTGGGACCCGTGGTTCAGAGATCCAAGCTGTTCAGCTGATGGTACCACACCCTGGATGGGCCATGCCTGAAATATCTCCCATGCTAGAAGGATTCTAGAAATCTAGTTTTGACCTTTTTCAGTTGAATGTGGACTGCTGCTAAATGTCAATATGAAGGCCACCAATCAACAGGCTAGGAACTAAGGATTATCATGTCGGTGAGATTATTGCGCTAGTCCATCCACTGTGAGGGCCCAGCAGACCAGCGTTCTGGGTGACTCGATCATGGACCCACTTGTGACAAACTGAGGACTAACATATCCTATGGTCAAAGCTTGTATAATTTTTCCACATGCAGACCTACGATGCACAAAGACACTTTTAGTTACAATACATGCAAGTGTATAATAATAATAATAAATCTGTGTGATATTTTTCACAGCTTCAATGCAAGTTTTAATGATTTCTTGGCATGATTTTCTCAGCCTAGTTAACGATAAAATAAAAATAAAAAATAAAAAATAAAAACCAACCCTCACCTTAAGTATTGGTTGGCTTGCTGCACCTGGAGCTTCCCAAGCTAGCATCATATCAAACGTCAGGCGTCGGAAGCTTTTGTCGCTGAGGTGGCCTATAACTTGGACAGACAGAGCAAGTGCCCTGAAACAACAATACTCCAAAAAGTTTCTAGCGTACCGCGACGGATGCTTTATAGAGTCAGAAGCCTCCATATCAAAGTTCTGGCGAAGCTCGTCCATTGAAATATCAAGGAGTCTGCATAATAGGTGGAGCCTAAAGGTTAATAAAAAGAGGAAACAATTGGATAGAACCCACGCATGACACTCAAGGAGGAACATTGTATTTAAAGAAAAATCAGGGAGAATTCAATTTTAAATGTTCTTCTTTGTATCTTGGGAATTCTTTCCCCCCTTCGTTTTTTACTTGCTCAGGAAAAAAAAAAATCTGTTCCAAATGTTTGTGGCCATTATTCTTATTCAAACATAAAAGCATCGACGGTCACTTTTGTTTGATCAGACAACTTATTGGATTGTGGGACAATAGAGTTTATTTCAAGAGACATTCCATGCTTCCTGTGTTCGCATTTAATTACTGCACCGCTTAAAATGCAAGAGAGAGAGAGAGATAAAATGCTTGGCCTGAGTTACCAGCATTTTGACTCGGGCAAGCATTCCATAGCAGTGGGTCCCGTGTTTTAGCGATCATTCATAATTTCGTATGCAAGAGTAAGAAGTTCGTTGATAGGACAGCTGGGATTGTATGGTGAAAGAAACATTGGTGCATTGCCCATCTCTGGCGTATCCTACCGGAAAATCAATCTAGATCTCTGGAAAATGTACCCAACCAGTACATCGCTAAGGCATGACGATCGGAGACAATGACATGTTCGGAGACCGAAGATGGTGAGACGATGACGATCAACGACGACGATCAAGATGACAACGGCCTGTACGACGACGGAGACTGAAGACGATCGACTCAGCGGCTAGAGGAAGGACGACGCAAGGGAAAGGAAGTTAGCAGAGAGAAATCTTCCAGTTCGAACCAAGCACAATAGCCGGAAACAGTGGATGAATGGACGGAGGTTAATCGAAAATCAAGGAAACGCTTCCCTCTACAAGGAAAGACAAGAAAGTGTCTTCCTACCCAACCCTTTTCGTTAAAGGGTACCCGAAGGGATGGCTTCCGATTAACATCGCTAGGGTTTTCGGGAGGGCGGGTGCAGTTATGGATGTCGTTATGCCAAGAGAGGCGGGTTCCGGCTAGTATAGGGGGTTTGTGCTCGTCGGGATGAGCTCCAAGGAAGAACTGTCCAGAGCAGTGTTTATGCTCCATGGCCAATGCTTTGGGGGAACATCTCTGCTGGTGCAGCGAGCACGGTTTGGTCCAGATAGGGTTAATATCAGAAACGATTCACACCATCCAAAACACAAAAAAATACCGAAACAAGTCTCAGAACTTCAACGCAGTCGTCACATCTTAGCCTCCGGTCTTTCATATAAAGAAGCCCTAATGGACCGTGAAGCTTCATCTAACCCGTTATAGAATAAAGATCAGATGCAGAAACCGGACAAGGAAGAGGCCAGGAAGGAAGACTTAATCCCCAACCAGCTGAAGAAATCGTACTCGCTACGAATTAGTAAAGAGCGTATAGAACTATCAAAACAAGAATTGCGAGACTCTGTAGTGATTATAACGAAAGAAGGAGCAACGATCCCTCAAGTCAGGGAATGGATCGATGGCGCTAGTAGAATCCAAGTTTCTCAGTACTCTATCAAATCGATAGGATATAACGAGCCATGGGTTAAGCTCAGCCCCGGTCTGAATCCAGATATCCTCGTCATGGCAGGGGTTTTGCACAAGGATGGGACAGTTTTTACAATCCAAAGCTGGGAGGAATTTTCTATGTTCGGTTTCGAGGAGATCTAGATCCTCATCTGAGGGATCCCTCTCGAATTTTGGTATGATGAGTTCTTCATCACAGCCGCAAAGCTTCTAGGTACGCTGATTGAACTGGATCCTAAAACCAAGGTCGAAGAGGAGATGGCGGTCGCCAGGTTGCGAGTGCAAAGGAAGAAGGGCGATGAGTTACCGACCCACATTCTGATAGACAACAGGGAGATCTATCTACCTGTTTAGAAGGAAGATAAGCTCTCTCCTTCAACTAGATGGGGGGATCTATGGCGTTCAAGAGAAGATTCTCTCCAGCAACGACAATGGCGGTCGGAGCAGAGCGTGAGAGAGCACCGATTCAGTACTCCCGGAGAGCACCAGTTTCTGCTACAGTTAATGACTCTATCAGAGAAAGACCTCTCCGGCAGACGTGTGGCGTTGAGAAGTCGACTCCTTGTCTTCCCGAGGACAGCATTGAGATCGGACAATCTCTCGTTTCCCGCCAGAGAGATGCGATTACGCCAAGTGGCAGTACCGTCGCGGTTGCCCTTCATTTCCCTGACCGTTTCGACAGCATAGTAGAGACACGTGGCAAGGCGAGGTTCGATGGCGGGAGTCTCAAAATTAGCTTATTTAATGCTAGACCCGATAATCGATCCGATTACAAATCTTTGTCAGGCAGGCAGTCATCGGATCACAATAAGTCTCTTTCGAGTCTAAACGGATCCGGGCCCAGCCGGCGAATATCAGACCCGGGTAACTTAAATCTCAATATAACGCCCGAGCCACTTACAAGAGCAGACAGAAGACTTCTGTATCACCCTTTTGACCCGTCCGAAGCATATGTTATTATATCAGCGCCTGCAGCTAAGGTGGTTTCAGCAGTTGATTGTTTTCAGTTGAGGCAAACCCACTCCCCGAATCTATCTCGCCCTAGAAAGTCGTTGCAGGGAACCTTAAGCTCTGAGATTGACCAAGGATCCTTTCAATCTGAAAATTCGCCATCTCTAACGTCAATGCATTCCTCGCCCCCTCCATCCATTTGCGACTGGTCGGATCACGGCCTTCTCGCGTTGTTCCACGAACATCCAGAACTAGAAATCTTAGAAGCGGAGCCGCTTCAATCTCGTGCGGGAGTTCAACCGAATTCGGCAGAAGATGTTCCCCTTTCGATGGTGGATGACGCAGAAAGATTACATCTGTTGGACAAGATTCTCAACAAGAAGTGGATGAGAGATGCTATGGGACACGTGGGCAGGTCTCTTGGGCTATCTTTTGGAGATTGTCCAGAGGATTTTATTGCCCTTTTTCAATGTGTCGAGTCCAACGGAAGGCCCCTTTCAAATCTGAAATCGCTCATAGGACGCTGATCAACTCCAAGAAGGAGTAAGAAGCTACAACGTCTGGCAGTTGGTCAGAGGAATTCAAAAGTATTTCCTAAAAGGGTTTCAGCGCAGGGTTCTCGAGGAAGTTCCATTTCCAAATGAAGCTGCCCTCATGGAACGTGAGGGGTGTGGGGTCCAAACAGAAAAGAAGACTCATCAAAGATACCTGTGACAGATATAATCCAGATATTGTGTCTTTAGGAAACAAAATGTAACAGCTTCGACGACAGACTAATGAGCACTCTTTGGAAATCTGCAGATGCTAAATGGGTCACGTTAGACTCTATAGGGAGTGCGGGTGGAATTTTGGTAGCTTGGAAGTCCTCAAATTGGGTTCTCTTAAACAGTTGGTCAGGTCGTTTTTCAGTTTCGGTTGTTCTGCAGTAGGTCTCTTTTGGTTTTTCTTGCCTTTTCTGTTCTATATACGGGCATGTTCTTGACGCAGACAGAAAGCTTTTCTAGGAGGAAATTTATAGCTCTAAACAAAAATTTTCAGGTGCTTGCTGCATGGTAGGGGATTTTAACATCATCAGATTCACTAATGAAAAATCCCATGGGCATTTGGTTTCTCCAGCTATGGCGTTATTCTCTCGCTGGATTGAAGATCAGGAGTTAGTGGATCTGCCTCCTCTCGAGGCCAGATTTACTTGGTCTAACAGTAGAGCGACTCCCACCATGTGTAGGCTCGACAGGTTTTTAGTCTCCCCTGAATGGTTAGATTGTTTCCCCCTATCTTCCCAATCGGTCCTTTCAAGGACAACGTCAGATCATTGCCCAATTTCCTTAGAGGTGGAGGAGCAGAATTGGGTCCCAAGCCGTTTCATTTTGACACTTCCTGATTTAAAGTTGAAGGGTTCTATCAGAAAGTGGCTAATTGGTGGACAAGTTTTCGGGTAGTAGGGTACGCGGGATTCCGGCTTTCTTCCAAGTTGAAGCTGTTGAAGGCAGCCCTTAAGGAGTGGTTCAAGAGTGAAATGCGCACCAGGGAGCAGGAAACTGAATCTCTGTTATTTGAGCTGAAGTCTATTGATAACCAGGCTGAAGCTCAACCGCTGAACTCCGAAACTCAGAATAGGAGAGTTCAGCTACACCAGACTATTGCTAATAGGGCTCTCAAAAATGAGATTTCGTGGAAGCAGAAGTTTGGGCTCTCCTAGATTAAAGAAGGCGATAGGAATACGCATTTTTTCCATACCATTGCAAGCATGCATACCAAGAATAGTAAAATCAACAGCATTCTGGTGAATGGGGAACGCATAGAAGATAAAGAAGAGATGGTTGAAGAGATGGTTTCCTATTTTAGCTCTCTGCTGAGGGGAGAAGAATGGCGTAGTCCTTCGCTGGATGGAATTCAGTTCAACAAAATCTCGGCTGGGGAGGCAGAAATGTTAGAAGGGCCTTTTTCCACTGAAGAAATCAAGCAGGCCGTTGACTCCCTTGGAGCTGAAAAGGCCCCAGGCACGGACGGTTTTCCAATTTCTTTTTTCCAACATTTTTGGGAGGTGATCCACTTCGATGTGATCGAATTCTTAAATGAGTTTTCACCAAAGGAGTAGGATCTCTAAGGGCCTTGGGGCAACCTTTATAGCCCTAATTCTGAAAATGCCTAGAGCTGCTTCTCCCAAAGACTCAGGCCAATCAACCTGTTGGGAGGGCCCCACAAAATCTTGGCGAAAGTGTTGGCGAACCGGCTCAGGAAGGTTATAGGCAAGCTAATTTCAGAGAATCAATGTGCCTTCATCTCAGGAAGACAGATTATTAACGCGGCCCTTGGTGCCAATGAGTGCCTCGATTCAAGTTGCAGATCGGGATCCAAATATATCATGTGCAAGCTGGACATCGAAAAAGCTTCTAATCACGTTGATTGGGTATTCTTATCGTATCTGCTTGATCGCATGGGATTTGGGGAAAGATGGAGAGCCTGGATGGGAGAATGTATTGGGTCCGCTAACTTCTCTATTCTTCTTAACGGTTCCCCGAAGGGATTTTTAGAAGCACAAGAGGTTTGAGGCAGGGCGACCCCCTATCCCCGTTCTTATTCCTTATAGTTGGAGAGGCTTTGTCTAGGATGATTCTCAAAGGGCAAGCGGAAGGCTTATTGCGAGGAGTCAGCATCAAAGGTATGTCCACTCCGATTTCTCATATTCAGTATGCGGATGATTCCTTAATCTTTTCTGAAGCCTTGAGAAATAAGGTAGAAAATCTTCGAACCACAGTCCGATGTTTTTAGGTCGTTTCTGGCCTAAAGGTGAATTTGGTGAAATCGAAAATTTTTGGGATAAATATGGAAAAGGGGGAGGTCGAAGAGCTGGCTCAAGTATTCGGATGTGCGGTTGCTTCCCTGCCTTCATCCTTTGTGGGTCTCCCCCTTAGTGTTGGAAAGCCGTCGAAAAACCTTTGGGAGAAAGTCATCCTCAAATTTCAGGTTTACCTAGCGTGTTGGAAGTGTTGGTATCTTTCTTTACGTGGTCGTCTCACCTTAATCAAAGCTACTGTTTCCAACCTCCCAATTTATTTCATGTCTCTCCTCAAATGTCCGGCCTCGGTTTTGGCTTCTATCGACAAATTGAGACGGGATTTCCTTTGGCACGGTAAAGAGGATAAGAAGAAGTTTCATCTTCTAAAATGGGCAGAGGTTTGTTTACATTCGTCTGACAGGGGAGCTGGGGTTAAAGAGTTAAAAGCAATGAATTAGGCATTGCTCGGCAAGTGGATTTGGAGGCTTGGGGCTGAGGAGGGGAGTCTTTGGAACTCCATCATCAAGAGTAAATACGGGAGATCTCTTGGTGGTTGGTGGTCTACGGAGTCTTCGTCCAAAAGGGTGTCTGTCTCCCATCTGGAGAGATATAATGAAGATGCAAAAGGTGGTTGTATCCAACATCGGCTTCGTCCTAGGCAATGGAACAAAGATTCGTTTTTGGGATGATATTTGGGTCGGGGACCAGCCGCTTAGAACAAAATTCCCGCAAATGTATCGCGTTGCCTCTTCGAAAGCTTCTTTTGTGGCTGACCATTTTGTTATTGAAGATGGTAAAGTCATATGGAACGTAACGTGCAAAAGGGATCTCCAAGATTGGGAGATATCAGACTATGCGGCCCTTTTGGAATGCATCTACGCGGCAATTCTTTCTCCTTCTGCTGAAGACAGCATTTTCTATAAACTAGACAAATCTTCGTCGTTCTCAGTTCGTTCTCTGTACAATCGTTTGCACCACCATTAGTCAGCGCCTCTTGCTCATTGTTCTTTTATTTGGAATTATGCTGCTCCCCCAAAAATTCTTGCTTTCGGCTGGTTGGTTGGCAAAAAGAGAATCTTAACAGTGGATAATCTGAGGAGGAAAGGGATGGTCATTTCCAATATTTGCTTATGTTGTATGCGGGCTAAAGAGACAGTCGATCATTTGTTTCTTCACTGCCCTTTCATTCAGTCCATTTGGGCTGATTTTTTGCTTCGGTTTGACATGTGCTGGTGCATCCCGTGTGAGGTTCAGCAGTCCATTCAGGCATGGCACGGGGTCCATTTTGGGAAGAAAACAGTAATCTGGAGGATGGTTATTTTTGCTGTCTGGTGGTCAGTTTGGGGGGAGAGAAACAACAGAATCTTCAGGAATTCCTCTAATATTGCTGGGGAGGTTAGGACTAAGGCTAAACGTCTGCTGATCGAATGGGCATCCAATGTGAGGGTCTAAATGCTTGCGATTTTTTCTTTTTAGGAGTGTAATTGCAGTCTGCCTTCTCAACAGACTTCTTTTGTTTTTTGGTTTTCTCCTTTTTAATATAATCGTTATCTTTCAAAAAAAAAAGTGTACCCAACCAGTACATATTTCTGGCTAAAATGAAAAAGCCAGAATACCCACAAAGCAAAGCATTGCATAGTACCTCTGGTGCAATTGCAGCTGAACAATAGGGCTAAGATGTTGTATATGAAAATTAGATATTGAAAACTGCCAATACAACAAGCTAAGAAACAACATTTTGTATGTTTGCTTCCTCTTTAATATAATCTCGTTACTTTAAAAATAAAAATAAATAAAAAATAAAATAAAATAAAATAAAAACATCAAGCTCACATAGAGAGAACAGATCCCATACCCGACACAAAATCATCTCATATCTATACCAGTGTTTTAAATAGCGAATAGCATTTAGCATAGTGTTCGCCCCTCTAAAGTATGAGGTGTAAGCTACATTGCGTGTAACATAAGCTACATGCTATTTCTAGATTTTTAATCAAGGTTGCACTTGCTTGTACCAATTTCATGATATTCTGCATCAAATTAGACTGATTAATGATGGAATTTAACAAATTTCCAAATGCAAGCTAAAGTGAAAAGAAAGTCCAATAATTAAGTATAAAAGTAAAGAAGGTGCAACAAAGCTGATTTAATACTATTATTTATATTATTTTACTAAAAGCACTGGAAAGATTAATTGATTTCTATTGGAAATAGAAAAATGTAACAAATCATTGAAAACATTGATTGATGGCTATTTAAAATACTGATCTAGGCACAATTTCATAATTCTGGCCTGAACAGAAAGCGAACAGAAATCATAGAGCAGGCAAAGAGATGAACCTCGAGCATCGACCCACGATTACATTCGCAGCAGGAGAGAGCTCTGACATCCACTTCCTTCGACCAGATGGAGACTGGCCCATCTCCTCAAACTCCTCATCGAATGAAGTCCGGCTGCCAAACACCCAATGCAATGACCCTTGTCTTACAAGACCCTCCAGCATATTCATGGTTTTGTTCATCATCGCCATCTCTCTACCTCTGCCTCAAAACACCAAATTCAATAATATGTACTTAATTCATACCCTTCATTTCAAAACCCAGATCCCAATTTCGCCAAAAGCTTTCTGAACTCCTAGAATTCTTCAGAAACCAAACTTCACAATGACTACATCAATCCAAATCCTTCTCTAAAGCCCATTTCATATCCTTTTATCCAAAGCCCAGATCCCAATTTCACCAAAAAAGATTTCTCAATTCCGAGAATTTTCCACACACAAAAAACCCAACTTCACAACCCCTTTATTAGTTCAATCCTTCACTAAAATCCCATATCACACCCTTTTGTCCAAAATCCAGATCCCAATTTCACCAACAAAACCAAAAAAAAATTCTCAATTTCCCAGAAACACCCCAATTCCACAACCCCTCTATTAATTAAATCCTTCACTAAAACCCCACTTCACACCCTTTCAAGCAAAACCAAATCCCAACTTCCCCAAAACTTTCTCAATCCCATAATTTTCAGGAAAAAAAAAAAAACATTTCACAACAGCTTTACCCATTCAAATCCTTCTCTAAAATACATTTCAAACCCTTTTATTCAAAACCCAAATCCCAATTCCAACCACAATTTTCCCAATTCCCACAACTTTCCAAAAGAACTCAAACAAAGTTCTACTGATTCAAATCCTAAAAAAGAAAAGAAAACAAAAAATCCATAACAGACTTCGTCATCCAAAACAAAATCCAACAGTTCCTACCCTTTTCATTAGAAACCCAACAAAATTAGCTTCCTACCCTTTAATGCATGTAAGAAAGAAGTTGGAGAGAAATCTTGAAAAAGAAGATGTGAAAAAAAGGAAAAGAATTCCAAACGTTTTTTAAGGTTCTGACATTTCTACCCTTCTTTCTCCTTCTTCTTCTTCTTGGTATTTATGATATTTCATATGGGTTTTAGGGCTTTTTTGAGAAAAGGAAAATGAAAGCAGATTAGGTGCGGCCGCGGTGTACCCAACACAGTGCGTTCCTGACGGTGGATCCCACCTTTACGTATATATAGTATATCCGATCGGTCCATACATTTTATTAAATCATATTAGATCAAAAATTCAGCAGAAAAATATCTCATGTAGGCCACACTACAAGAAAAAATGGTGAGTGACTATTAAAAACATTTTGAAGAGCTCAAAAGCTTTTGATCAAGATGATATTTATTTTTTATCTTTATTCATAACCCTATAAACAGGTTGGATGGAAAATAAACATTAAATTGGGTCCCAGTATTTTTTAATGATGGACGTTCAATAACCACTCTCTCCTGTCGTGTGCTACAACTGAGAATTTTATCTATTTTATTTTGGGATTATATCCTAAAATGATCTGGAAAATGGATGGACGGAGTGGATATACTACAGATAAATCTTGGTAGGCCCACTATCAGGTACGCACCGTGTTTAGTAAGGCCGGGGCCGCACCCAATCCTCTCGCAAAGGGATAAGGAGGAGAGAAACTTTGGTACTCGGCATTACTGTGACAGATGATACGCAGGCCCTGAGAAAACGTACGGAAGGAACAAAAATTAAAATTGAACTGAATAAGTTATGGATCCCATTTTAGATGTATCAAAAATAAATATTTAATCTTTGTTTTAATATATACTAATCAGATTGGTGGACATTTATTTGACACGACGGTTGTTTTTCACCAAAAAAGTTGTTGAGCTATCAATGTTTAGGTTTGTTAATCAATCTGATATTGCGATTTTAACTTATCTACAGAGATCTATACAATTTGGACGGAATAATTTGATTTAAGTTATTCCAAGTGTACAACTTCTAAGTGCATGTATATTAAGTACCGCATACTCCCAGAGTATCCAAAGAAAATAAAGGAAATGTGACGCAAGACACAGATGTCTCAAAGATCTGGTGAAATTTTCACTTCACATTGAGGCTGTTTGCCGAATACATTAGGACGTACTGTAATAAGATACGTCGGGACTCTAGCCGTTGTATTTGGATTTTATTTAATGATCCAAACCGTTTATCTGATAATTTTCCTCGTTGATAAAGGATTTACAAAAAATTATCACATTCAATATTTCGACCCAGTGACTTTATAAACAATATAGTAACCGCTTATTTTCAAATCCAAAGGACCGAATTATGTAAGGATTAAAAAGTCCAATCATGAACAGTGATACTTGTCATTAAACGGTTTGGATCATTGTAAGATAAGCGAGATTCAGAGACTAAACTCCAGACGTATGGTATTTCCGTACATAGGGATGTTGGATGGTGAGTAATACTCTTGGAAGTTTTTAATGGTGGGCGGTCAATCACCGCCTGTGGTTTTAGTTCACTTAATACTTGGATCTGCTTCATTTTTTGAACCATACTCTAAAATAATCAGTAAAAGCTGATAGACGGCATGGATATACAACAGATACATCGAGGTGGGCCCTAAGCTAGAGCCGTGCCTCACCTAATCCGCATCTTCCTAGAAAGTTCCTCTTGATTAAGAAATAGTAAGACCATTCGCGCAACTGTAGATTTCAAAGGTTGAATGTAGATAAAATCAAAATCAGATCTATTCAACGAGTTGGGCCCATCTTGAAAATTTACTGTACCTAAAATCAATTCCTCAAAACATTATATTTATACATTATTTCTTTAAATGTAGAACAAAGGTCAATGTTCGTTGATAATTTTTGACCTACATGAATAATAGACCTATATAATTTTCATTTATAAAAGTGAATATTGTGAGACCTGCCTGATGAATGGACAGGATTTTTTATATGTATGCGATGTTGACATCTATAACGCGAATCAACTCTATATTTTATCCTGGTGCGAATGGGTTTAGCACTACCTACTGGTTCCGGGAACGGACGCGGGCATATACAATGCTAAAGTGGACTACACCACAAGAAGCATTGTTGAGGGCCACACAAGTTTTGGATCAAGATTATATTTGTTTTTTCCATTCATCCATGTTTTTTGATCCTTTGAATAGTTTGGATGAAAAATAAACATCACTATGAGGCCTGGAAAGGCTTCAACGGTGCAAATCATTATTTCCACTGTTTTCTATGGTATAGTCCACTTGAGATTTTTATAAGCTTCAATTTTGAGCTCAACGCCTAAAATTAGATGGAAAAACTGATGGAAGGTGTGGATCAATCACATAAATTCACAGTGGGCCCAACTGAATTTACTCAGTATGACAATCTGATATTTCGTGGCCGAGTGGGTGCACGGCGGAAACGGAGAAAGATCTGTTAACGGATCCAACGGAGTAGCATTTATACGGAGGGAACCACAAAGCTACGGAAGCGTTCAGTATCCAAGCCGCTCCCACACACCATGGCGAGAGTGGTGCTGGCAACACGCCTAATCCGCGTCCCACAGCTACAACGTCGCTGGGATTGCTTGGAAGGGATTGGAAGGTAATATCCCGAGCATGTCAAATAGACTCGGTGAACTTGTCCCGGGATATAGAAATCCCATTGATCTTAAACCAATCCATCGACACCACCATCATTACCTTAAAATCCATCCCTCCCTCCTAATCCTGTGGGATTCGCCCGACCAAATACGATAAGAGCGTCTTGAGTAACTCATTACACAATGATTTCCGTAAGGTGTTCCCGTCATGGAAACGGATTGGCTACTCCTCTGCCACCATACATCAAGGTGACCATCTATCGGCCTCACCATAAAAGTTTTGGATCAAGATGATATTTGTTTTTTCCCTTCATCTGAGTATGTATGACATAATTAACAAATTGGATGTCAACAGTACAGTGGTCCTTAGGAGGATTTTAGTGGTGGATATCCAATCGTTATTGTTTTCCTTTGGTGTGGTCCACCTGATATTTATATCCCTCTAATTTTTTTCATCAATCCCTAAAATGATTTGTGAAATTGGATGAACAGAATGGATGAAACACATATACCATGGTGGGTGCCACAGAGCACCGACCATTAGCCATCGGGCTGGTGGCAGGGGTGGTAGCCAATCCGTTTCCGTTGCGTCGTACCCCCGCCCGTCTCCACCTGGAACAGGTAGGAGCTTTGGGCCTGTTTGGCCGGGTGGATTAAGACGGTACAGGAGGGATGGGATGGTAAAATCATAGCATATGGCAAACGAGCCAAACAGATATTACCTTAAAATTGATCTCATCCTTATTAGTCCCGTTCAGTCATGCCTGGGGCGTGTTTGGCTGAACGGATTGAAGGGGATTGGAAGGTAAAATCCCAGGATAAATCATGCGTGCCAAACGGGCTCGGTGAATTTGTCCTTGGATATAGCAATCCCACGGATCTTAAACCAATCCATAACACCGTCATCATTACCTTAAAATCCATCCCTACTAATCCCATGGGATCCGTCCGGCCAAACAAGCCCTTGAGTGGCCACCGTGATCCATGGGTATTATCCATGGACGCGGATTAGATACGGACAGGTTGAGCAGCGAGACTTGCTACTAAAGTGATGTCACCTAATTCTATGAGTCCCATCATGATGCATGTTTTGTATCCACACTGTCCATTCATTTGGAGAGACCCTTTTAGGGCACGATCCAAAGAATAAGCCAAATCCAAAGCTCTGGTGTACCCCACCATAGAAAATAATGGAGAGAATGACGCCCACCATTAAAAGCTTCTAAGGGTGGCAAAAGTTTTCTATCAAAATGATATTTGTGCTTGCCCTTCTTTAATGTCTTTTTTAACTTATGTATAAGTTGAATCTCAAATAAACACAACGGTGGACCTTAGGAAGGTTTCAACCATGGGCATCACTCTCCCCACTGTTTTCTTTGATGGGGTTCATTCCAGATTTGGATCTGCCTTATTCTTTTGCTCATGCCCTAAAATGATCTTTCAAAATAGATGGATATGGATACAACACAAACATCATGATAGGCCCACAGAACTTGATGACATCACTTGAGTAGGGAGCCTCCCTACTCAACCTGTCAGTAGCTAATCTACGTCCGTTATCCACACCATCCATCCTGTATCTTAAAATTGAAGCAGATCCAAGCCGGATGTGGACTATACAGTGGGGATTAAACTTTTACAGTTGAAAACTTCACGGGGCCACAAAAGTTTTGGATGAGGCTAATATTTGTGTTTTATCTTTATACACCTAACTTTATGAATAGGTTGGATAGCAAATAAATATAACAGTAGTGCTTTAAAAGCTTAAAGGGTGAGAATCATCATCACTCCTGTCCCGTGGTCCACATCTGGCTTCGATTCAGTATTAATAAGACCCATACGCCACGGTGGCCACTCAAAGCTCTTTAGCTACGAAGGGCTAGTTCCGTGGGTGGGCCATATATCTATTTATACATGCTTTCTATTCTTTTCATTCTTTGGTTGAGATCATTTCAACGTGTAAGCATAAAAATGAATCACATCAAACACTCCATTAGACAACATTACATATGACTCTTACATTTAATACAATTTGGCATTGGAACTTTAAAATGCCAATAGCATGAAAGAACAAAAACTCAATGGCCACACAGGTTTGTATGTACTACCATCATAGTATATATCATTTATCTTACCCGTTAACAGTGTGTAAGCCAATAGGATGAAGAGAAGATTAAAAAATAAAATAAAAAATAAAATAAAATAAAAACCAGCCTGAAAAAAAGAAAAAAAAAAGGGGGGGCATGCGTGTGGACTTATCAGTTTTGGGAGCAGTTTTAAATCGTTCACATAAGTGCACTGCATGTAAGTTTCTAATTGCTCCAAATGAATGGAATGGATTTTATCATGTGCAGATGGATTGGATTTTACCCTTTAGAGCTTAGAAATTTCGCACAAGTGTCGGATATAGGATTCGGGCTCCCCTTTATGGCTCAGACTGGTTTTGATACTGTACCATACCCACATGTGGTCACTACGATTACTACCATATGGAGTGAATTTTCAACCCTAACTGCATTTTAGATGATGATCTTAACCGTTCATCTTTTGGGTTCTATGTAATGGAAGCCATTTTAGGACAAATAATAATAATAATAATAATTATACTAATTGGAAGGAATGATGGACTGAATCTGATTTTGGAAATTTGAAAAGTAAAGCTCAAATGACTCATTTTTAGATCTAAAAGCCATAGATTGAGCTATCAACCAAGTATGAGCATAAGGTTATAGCTTAAATAAGGTTGTAATGAGAATATGAACGGCTTCAATGATAATCTAAGATGAAATTAGTGGTATAAAACCCATCTATTAGTGTAACATTGCATACTACACCTAAAATGTTTAAATTTAAATTTAGACACAAGCATTTTTTCGGGATCTTTATTTCATCACTTTTCATCAAATTTGAAGTCCCGTCTTTCGACTTTTTCTTTCTTTCTTTCTCTCTTTTTTTCAAAATAATAATAATAATAATGAATATTACCCGTAATCAATGTTAACCATACACTTTTACCCAACACCATCAAGCCCATCCATGCATAGGAGCTTTCAGATGATGCATATACCCATTTTAAGGGCAAAACACCTGATGGCTTTGATTCCGAAGTTATTTTTGTCATTTTCTATGAAGGGAATTTCTACCATTTCCATTGTCAGGTTCATAAAAAATATAAGAGTTTGAATTTAACTTAAATTTTTTTTAGTAAATTTGTATCTAATTAAACGAATGAGTACCATACAAATTAGGATTTTACAAATAATGCATATCCAAATCCAAGTGTAGGAGAAGTGCTTTTTGAGCGGTGAAATTATCTTAACACTACTACATAGATTTTTCTTTAGAGAGTGATAAGAATCATGGGGCCATGTGACTTTAATGATAACCAACCCATCCGATAGAAGTAATCCGTCATGACAATCTAAACAGAAGATGATCCACACCATGAAAACATAACGTACACCACTTAAAAACACATAATGCACATGCAGCCCATCTCATAATTCAATCCAACAGATTTGATACGTGTAATTATTATGGTTGGCTTCGTATGTTTGACTGGTTGAATGTCATACACAAACCCCGTGGCCTCAAAATTGATTAACTTGGTTACTTCTAAAAAAATAATATATGACGTTACTTCAGCATTTGCCTTCTCAAAAAGCATTGCCAAGAGGAATTCCTCTGGTAAATTTAGGATTTTCGAGAATTTTTTTTGGTAAAATTCATTAAACTATGAAATGGGTGAGCACTACCTAAGAAGGAACCCTTTGGTAGATTTAGGATTCATGAGGAATTAAATTCCATTAAACTATAAAAAGGGTGGTTATTTCAAATAATTCCTTGTATATATCATAGAAATGAAAAGTGTGAGGCTGCTTGCAGGCATCCATGTGATCCACGTGTCCAAGATCATATCCGCTCAATAGGCAGGCCCCACCATCTAGATGCTTTGTCTTAAAAATAAGACCGGCTTGTTCATCATAGATGGTAAGATGAATAGGTCTCAGTGGGTTGTGTTTGGGCAGATAGAGGTATGTCCTATCCCAACTAGCAAAGTTGATCTTAGGCCTAATCTTAGACCGAGCCCAGGATGGGCCAAAATAGTCACACCTAATGTAAGACCCGTATCCTAGTCTGTACTGTTCTGTATACTTCCACAGTCATCTCGGTCGAATTTCGGTTACTCGCGATCTATAATTGGCAGTTGCGCGCGATCCTGAGTCATATCCCGTATTTTAGAGTTGGCTCAACCCGAGACTTATCCCCTAGTGACCGCGCTGTCACCGCGGTTCCGATGTCGTGTCTCGAGTGCTGAGGCGATATCCGGGCCAAGAGATGTGTGCCCTCGTTCAATTCGAAGAAAACGCCGCACGTTGCGAATTTCGAGAGAATTTCTTCAACTCGTCACATCAATCATTCAAGTACACATCATTTCACAAGTCAAGTACACCACTCGTGCCCCATGCCACCTCACCCCTCACAGGTCAATTCTCTCTCTCCCCACCCATTCATCTTTTACCCCAAAATTCAACTAAACCCATACCTTTCCATTCCCTTCCTTACAACAATCAGTCCATCCATCTCTTATCACTCACATCACCTCTCTCTCTCTCATCTCTCTCTCATTTTTCTCCCAAGCTCCATGAGAGAAATCCAACGTCCAAGCTAGCTCCATGGGAGAGAGCTTGTGTGGCCCACCTTCCTACCACCTATTCCCACCCTCCATGACCCATCTCAACCGTTGAAATTGTCCCATTGGAACTCTAGTATGCGTTGATGGAAGAAGAAGTCCAAGAAGATCTACCGGTGGGTGTTTTCTAAGGTTTGATTTATGTGATTTTGATTATTTGAGGGCCCACATATGGTGGGACCTATTTGATGTATGGTTTGTATCGCCTTGAGGGGCCCATAATGGCGGGTCCCTCCATCACCATCCGATCTCTCTCTCTTTTCTTTTTTTTGTATGATGATGATGATGAAGAGGTGAGTGGCCCACCTGATGTGTGTACGTGTGGCCCACCAACATGTATTATGTCAATGCCATCTAACCGTGGGACCCACCTTGATGGCGTGCCCTGTCTAGGGCTGCCCATCCGCTGGACGTCCAGTGTCCCTGGACGAAAGGAAAACACAAATATCATCTTAATCCAAGATGAGGTGGGTCACACATGTGGACCCACCTTGATTGTGCAAGCGGATTGGCTTGTCTACCACACAGCAACTATATAGCTGACGCATTAAGGTTAACAAGTTATGAAGTTCTAATCACGTGGACCCCGCCTTGATGTATGTGTCTGATCCACACTGTCCATCCCATTTCCCAGCTTATTTTAGGCGTTGAGCCAAAGAATGGAGCCAATCCAAATCTCTGGTAGGCCACACCATCAAAGCTTTTATTTTAATAGTGAATAACTATTAAGGCTCATTGTGATGTTGTTGTGCGTCAAAAAATGTTGAATATAGGGCTTGTTAGACCCGTCACGAGCCGGAGAAACCAATCAATAGAGTGGATCCTCTAGATGCAGGCCCCACCTACGAAAATCTCTAAAAAAAAAAAGAGGGTTAGACGCTGCTACTGCTAGCGTCTAGAGGACGCTGCAGCAAGTAACGTCCAACCGCTGAGAGAAAGGCTAGGGTCCGTGGGACCCAGCAGCAGGCCCCACTATGATATGTGTTTCTTCAACGTCGTCCAATGGTTGTGGGGCCCTGTATTGATGTATGTGCTGGTCTACACCGTACATTCAAAAGGGGCCCCAAATGATGTATATGTTTTATATCCAGGGCTGGACGCTGGATCAGATATAATGATAATATTACATATATATAATAATACATATGTACATGTATATGTTGTGGGTCCCACGTGGGGACCACAATGATGTATTTATTTCATCCACATCGTCCAGATGTCTAGACGGTGCTAGACAATATTTGAACGATGTTGATCATCATTAGTGTACTGTGTGGGACCCACCATTGATGTATTTATTCTATATCCATGCCGTCTATCAAGTGGACCACTACAGAAAATAGTGGAGATTGAACGCCTACCATTGAAATCCTTTTTAGGGTTATAAAAGTTTTGGATCTATATGAAATTTACATCTGTGCTGGCCTGGTATCCACCGTGATGTAAGTGTTTTATCCCTGATGCCCAGCAGCGTGGGCCCCACAAGTGGAAACCACTTCGATGTATGTGTTTTATATGCACCGTCCATTTCTAGACAGGTGCAGGGTGGGGCCACATGATGTAAGTATTTTATTTCCACCATCTACGCTGACATGGACCCCACCTGCTGTGTGCGTTGTAACCACACCGCCACCCATGCGGCCTACCATGATGTATGTATTTTACATCTACGTCATTCATCTGTTTCACATCCACTCCGCTCATCCATTTTCTGGATCATGGGCTGCCCCTTAGGCCCGTGTGATGTGGCCCTGTTGAGATGTATTTGAGGCCTGTGGTTGGGCCATGTCATGATGTATTTGAGGCCCAGGTGCAGGGCCCACTTGTTGTGTATTTGAGGCCTATGTGGTGAGGCCCATGTGATGTATTTGAGGCCCAGGTGCAGGGCCCACTTGTTGTGTATTTGAGGCCTATGTGGTGAGGCCCATGTGATGTATTTGAGGCCCAGGTGCAGGGCCCACTTGTTGTGTATTTGAGGCCCGTGTGATGTATTTGAGGCCTAGGTGCAGGGCCCAGTTGTTGTGTATTTGACGCCCATATGAAGGGGCCCACCTGTTTGTATTTTTAGCCCATGTGATGGGGCCCACCTGCTTGAATCTGAGGCCCATGGGCAAGGCCTATTGTGATGTATTCGTCGCTTATGGGCAAGGCCCATTGTGATATGTATTAGGCCTATAATGTGTGGCCCAGTTGATGTATTTGAGTCCCAGATATGTGGCCCATTTGATGTATATGAGACCCATTAATGCGGTCCACTTGATGTATATGAGGCCCATTGGTGCGGCCCATTGATGCGGCCCACTCGTTATAATTGAGGCCCATGGGTTGTAGCCCGTGCGATGTATCTGAGGCCCATGTGCAGGGACCACTTGTTGTGTATGTAGCCCTTGTAGGAGGCCCATTGTGATGCATATTAGGCCTTTGTGTGAGGCCATGGGCCCACTATATGTTTGGCCTTATGTGGGCCACTCCCTGGGGCAATGTTGATTGAATATCCACATTAATGGGTAGTGATGGTTAAATGTTCACATTGTGACCTTCCCTTAGGCCTGGTTAAGCTCATTCTCATCATTTTCTAGTGGGTTAACCCAAACGAATGGGCCCCATTGATATTACTTAGACCATCATCAGCCATCTATCTATGGACCCCGTCTTGCGTCGATTCCGATGGTCGGGGTGATTGTCGAGGCCGATTCTGATTATCAAGGCCAATTCCGATTGTCGAGGCCGATTCCGCTTATTGAGTTCGATTCTAATTATCGAGGCTGATTCCGATTATCGAGGCCGATTCCGATTGCCGAGACCGATTGTCGAGGTCGATTTCAATTGTCGAGATCAACTGTCGAGGCCGATTATCGATGTTGATTATCGGTGTCGATTGTCGATACCGATTATGAGTATGTGACAGCATAACATTATATACATGCCCATATGCATCATCTGCATGTTTATTATGAGATGTGGTTGACCATTGCATATATCATTGGGCAGGTTGTTATGAGACTCCCTGATAGGTGGAGATTGTCTCACATAAGAGCACGGTATACGCAGGATTGATGCATGACTGGATTGTATGACTCATGCTTCTTACATTATATGTTGTGATTACTGTACGCCCTAGCGACACCAAGGTCGTAGCCTCCACAGACATCATGGATGGCTAGATGGGACATCAGAAATATTTGGTTCGAGCATCTGGGTACTTTGGATGTCCGTGGGTGAAAGTCCTTAAACCTCCGTAGCGAGGAGACACTTGAACGTCTAGACCGAGTGGATACATGAGCACCCGAGTGCCGAATACCAGTAGGCCGCATCTCTCGCTGTGTCGTAGTCGTTAGGGAGGGGGTGTGACCTTATCCACCCGAGTGAGGGGACTATAAGCTAGGCTGAGTTTGACCAGCTCCCAAATGGGTCTGCTATCAACAAACCGGGTAGGCATTGGTATACTACTGGCAGGCGGGTAGTGAGGTCTTTTCCACTCGCTGGGCTCCACGGCGGGTCGGGGCGGTAGCCAGCTTGGAGTGTACTAGACCTCAGTGATGATCTCAGAGATGTACAGTACTGATACGTGGACTTGTTGAGCAGGAGTTGCATACTCATTCATTCATTCATTCACTATCCACTCGAGCTTGTAGTGCGCAACTAATTGTTGTGTACCTTCACAATGGTAAGGATTTTGGTTAGGGCGTGTGACTAACCTGAGGTCAGGGGTTTACCACATTGAGTCTGGCTATTCAAATTAGGTATGAGACTGGTTTGGATAGAAGTCCCTTGTGATTGACCCCATAGCCTGCGATACTACGTACTATCATCCTAACTTCACTCCAGCTTAATCATTTCATTCGCACCGCATATTGCATTACATTAGCAACATTTAACATTTTAAGTTAATATATTTCTACATTTATATGGCTTAGATGATGTTGATGGTATTCGTGGCTCATCAGGATTTGCATATTGTATTACATACTTGGCATATGATATTTGGCTCATTATAATTTGCATTTCGTACTCTGATATTGTATGACTCATGGACTTACTAGTATGTTTCCGCTTACTCTGACATCGTATGATTCATGATCTTGCTAATATTTCCGACATTTTATGATTATGGCGTTGTATTTATGTGCCTGACACTTATTTTGCACACACATTTTCACCACCCTCTAAGCTTTTTATAGCTTATATACGATAGATGTGCGCAAGTAGCGTTAGGTTGCAGCAGCGTTGAGCTTGGAGTGTGCAGCTGTTCTTTGGAGCTTTGATTTTGATATATGTATTTCCCTTTCAGCATTATATTTAAATGTTTACATTAGTGGATATATGATGATGATGTTGCCTTTGTGATTTAAGTAAACTTATGGTTATGCTTATTATGAGTTAAATGTACGTTAGAAAATCCTCTTTTATGATCCCAGGATCGGAATTTGACGTATGCGCGTTGCGAGCCAAGAATAGGGTACTACGGAGGCTGTCGGCACTGGATTCGGCGATCGAGAATTTTGTGAGCCCGGTTTTCGAGTTTTGGGCGTGACACCCAAGCCCAAGCATTGCACAAAGGGTTAGCCGTTCATATGTCGGACCATCCATTGAGGTGTTCATTCAAATAAACAACCCATATCTTGAACACATTCATTTAGGAGGTGGACTGAGTACTAACCCCATCAGGACCTAGCTAGAGATTGACTGTCCTGTCAAGGGAAATGTGGGGCTCATTTGGATGTATATATTTCATCCACGTTGTTCATCCCTTTTTTCATCCACGCCATTCATCCATTTTCGCAGATTATTTTAGGATATGATCCTAAAGAAGAGGCAAATTGAAGACATAAGTGAACCACACCATAGGAAGCCATGGGGATTGAATTCGCAAAGTTAAAAATTTCCTAGGCATAGGAAATGTTTATTTATCATCTAACCTGTTTATAAAGACAAATGGATCTAAACCTGTGGGATGGGAAAACATAAATATGAGCTTGATCTAAAACTTTTGTGCCCCTAAAGATGTTTTTAACTTAAATATGGTGTATTTGTTTCATCCATGCCATTTATTTATTTTGTCAGCTCATTTTAAGTAATGAGCCCAAAAATGAAGAAAGCTTATTGGCTGGTTTATCACACACCACCGACCTAGCTAACTGGTGTGTTGATGTCATCAAGTTACGTGGGTCTCATCATAAGATATGTGTTACATCCTAATCAAATTTGGTCAGCTTATTTTAAGGCTTGTACTGTAAAATAAAATAGATTCAAAGGTCAAATGAACCACATTGCAAAAAGGAGTAGGGATTGAATGTCTACCATTAAAACCCTTTTGGGGTTGTAAAAGTTTTGAATCTATATAATATTTGTTTTTCCTTTTCATTGGAGTTTGTGTGACCCTATTGGCCTTTCATATATGGAAAATAAATGTTCTAATAAGCCCACAAATGTTTTAATGACGAGAATCATTGCCCAAACTATTATTTATATTGTGGACCACTTAAGCTTTTGGATAGACCTATTTTTGGGCTCATGCTCTAAAGATAGAGGAGCAGTGTGCATATAATAAATACATCATGTAATTTTAATCTTCTTTTAACAGTTCGTACATTTTGGAGCACAAGGAGAGGCAGCTCGTACCCATACCAACCGGGTTGGTGGCCTGTGGTACACCGGCCAATCCGCTTTTCTCATTTTTTGGGCACATTATTTAAAATGAGCTGGCAAAATAGATGGACGGGATGGATGAAACAAACACACACCAGTGGAGCCTACAGAGATTTAACATCAGCTAGCTAACTAGATGGCGTTTTGGTGATCCGCCAAACCGCGTCGCAAAATTCAGTACAATTCACATCTAAGGTGGGGCATGCTACATATAAGAACATGGATGGAACGCTTTAGGGCGTGCCTGGGGGATGGTATTAGATGGGCTTAGGTGGAATGGAATTGCACGTGGTCGTGTGCCAATTCCACTTAATGTTTGGGAGGAATGGAAAAACTTGGAATTAGATTAGATGGAATTGCATTCGGTTCCGTGTCAATTTTACTCAATATTTATAAGTTGTGTAGGTCAAACCATGATGTGTGGACTATATCCACACCATCCACCCATTTTTTGAGATCATTTTAGAGCATGGACCAAAAAATCAGGCAGATCTAAAGCTCAAGTGGACCCCACCATAGAAAGCAATGGGGATTGAATACTTACTGTTGAAAACTTCTTTGGGGCTACATAAGTTTTGGATCTGCCTTAATTTGAAGCCCATGTATAAAATGAGGTTATAAAATAAATGAACGGTTTAGATATAACACACGTGTGTTATTCTCAACAGTTTCAAATAATGATGGATATATCCATTCAATGTACCACCGCATTACCAATAAAGCGAATTAAGCTTATCCCGCGCGGATTGACTACTTTATGTTGAGTAGCGAGATTGCTACTCAAGTGACGTCAACAAGTTCTGTGGGCCCCAACATGATGTATGTTTTGTATCCACGCCGTCCATCCATCTGGAGAGATCATTTTAGTTTAATATCCAAAGAATTAGTCACATCCAAAGCTCTAGTAGACCCCACCGAAGAAAACAGTGGGGAGAGTGACGCCACCGTTAAAAACTTATAAAGGCCACGGAAGTTTTCACTCTAGCTAATATTTGTACTTTCCCTTCATTAATGTCTTTGCTAACCTTTGAACCGGTTGGATTTCAAAAAAACATCGTGGTGAGCCTTAGGAAGGTTTCAACGGTGGGTATCAATCTTCCCACTGTTTTATGTGGTGTGGTCAACTAAAGCTTTAGATCCGCCGCATTCTTTGATTCATACCTTAAAATAATATCTCCAAATGAATGGACGTTATAGATACAACATATACGTCATAGTGGGGCCCATAGAATTTGATGACGTCACTTTAAGAGCGACTCTCGCTGCTAAACCTGACAGTATCTGATCCGCGTCCCTCGTGGCAAGAGGGGATAATAATTATGTTTTTTTAATCCCATCCCACCTAATCCTTCCCAATGCCATCCCACGTAAGTACACGCGAGAGTACCGGAAGTATTGGTCCCCCTTTGCAGCCGTTGATTCCGACCAGATTTTAAGATCCTTAGAACGTTTTCCTTTCTCAATATCCATGGAGTGAAGCCAAAAGGCCGAGAGGATATTCCCATCTTTTACTCATCAAAGCTCCCAGATGATCGAAACCTAGCTACGTCTCCGTCCTCCAAATCACAATCGCCTCCATCTGTCTTCTTCCCTCCCTATCGCAATCGCTTCTATCTGAGCAGTGGTGCGACTCTCTCTCTCTCTCTCTCTCTCTCTCTCTCTCTCTCTCTCTCTCTCTCTCTATATATATATATATATATATATATAGCCATTTTGGATTTCGATTTTTGGGGGTCATTTTGGCCATCTGGACCGTTCACTTGCTCGGCCCCACAGTGGACAGAGCACGCCTCAAATCATCAAATCTAATACTCAAATTCCTAGCCTCACTATGCTTTGAGCAATGCTAGGATCAGGATAACATTTCAGCCTCTTTCGAGGTTTTTGAATTTTTGGGGCTCATTTGTTGGGGTTTCTCAAAGAGAGACCGGATCCACTGCAGTTCTTTCCAGGTTGAGCTTAACCCAGAACGCAATGTGTGGGGCCCACCGTGATGTTTGCATCGAATCCATTTTGATGTGCACCCTCATGTTATCCTTGGTGTCCAGAAATCAGGCTGATCCAAAAGTCAGGTGGGCCACACCACGTGAAATCACGCTTATGATCTCTAAAATCACGCAGTGAGGGCTGCCTGAGTCTTGGAGTAGCCTGTTTTTGGGGGATCACATCTTCTGAATGGATTAGATGGCATATAGAAAAAATACAGTGGACCCCACTGGTGAGCGTCCGCATCCCAAAGTTCCCTGCGGCTTGCCCCATCTCAGTTTGGGATTGGCCTGATTTTTGGGTGCGTAGGGTCCGCACATGATGGACGTATTGGATGCCGTACACTGATCATGGTGGGCTCCATACTCCAGGTTGTAGGTTAAGTTTAATTTACAAAGCTTTGTAGTGTATGCAGCCTCAATGAAGAATGACACATGAGGTCAGTGTTCTATTGAAGTTGTCTTTGAACTTGGAACTTAGTGTGAAAGGAGATTTCCTCTATTTCTTGCTTTACATGAAGCAGATCCATTTCTCTGCATTCCACATTTATATTACAATTTTCTGCATTTCCTGCTTTTACATGAAGTGGACTTAATTTTCTAATGTGAAAATTATGGGAGTTACATCTGTTACATGCTTGTGGAGACAATGGCTCGTAATGTTTAGATTGTTATACATTTTACCTCCCATCACCTTGGTTGTTAAATGACCATTGCGTGCTTATTGAAGGATTCCCATCATCCTTTAAAAAAAAATAAAAATGTAATGATATTTTATTAAAGAAGCGCAAAGCTAGTGCAAAGAATTACACCCCTAAAAGAAAGTAAAATTACAATCCTTCATTGCCTTTATAAAAAAGGGCTATTCCTCTAAGAAGAGCTTTGCCTTGTTATAAAAAAGGGCTATTCCTCTAAGAAGAGCTTTGCCTTGTTAAAAACTTTTCCCTCTAAACCACTCAAACACCAGAAGCATCTGCCATTTCTTTTCCCCCAGATTACCCAAAGGCCTACCATCAACGCCAATTTCCAGCTTGCTCTTCTCTCTTTTCCAAGCCCAACACCTTGCCATGCCATTGAGAAGTCACCAATTGATCCCAACATAATCCGATATATATTTACATTAAATCCATGGGAGTGGAATATATGGAGCAGACTAGCAATGGGCCTTTATATAGTAGTGAAATGGTTTATCTGGGTAGAATGTACATATTAGTGTGGTGATGAGCCTATTTGATGCATGTGTGGACCATATCTCTGTTGCTTCTTCTCTATTTTAACAAACGAAACTTCAATTTCATTGAAAAGCTGAAAAATACATGGGCCTGTTTGGTTGTTGGGGAATTCATCCCTTGGTTTTCCAGGGAGTTTTAGAGTTGGCCTATTTTTCCTGGGGAATAACTAATTTTTGTTTTCCTGGGGAAATCTAGGAAAATTGTAAAAATCATTGAATAAAAAAGCGAACAATTTTTTTTTGGAAAAGTGATAAAACTTTTTATTAGAAGACTGCCAATGAGAATAAGGGTGGGAAAGAATACAACCTAAAAGAAAAACAAACTACAGTCAGAAAAGACAAGACAATTTACAAACATCAGCTGCCTTTATACAAGAGGCCCAATCCACCACATTTGCTTGATTTCCCTAACCACCTCTACCACTGAAGTACATGAATTGTGGAAGCTTCGGTTGTTCCTTTCTCCCCAAATGGCCAATAAGGTCGCCACTAAGACTAGCTGCCAAATAGAGCCATCCCTTCTTTCCTGACCCAACTCTGTGCCGATCCAAGAGAAAGTCTTTTATGGAGCCCACCATTACCCAAAGATTTTGGAGAATGACAAGCAGGCTGGCCCAACCTTTTGAGCGAAGGGAACAAGTTTTTTTTTTTTTTTTGAAGAGTAACATAATTTCATTAAAAAGGAAGAGATAACACAGGAGAGAAAACAGAAAAACCAGAAACTAGGGACGCTGAGATAGCGAACCATCTACACTCCTAGAAACAAAAGATTACAACCCCTGAGAGTGTCTACATTTGAAGCCCATTCTATAATGAACTGATTAACTCTACGGAGAAGGGACAAAGAAGAGTGAGACTCATTTCTGAAGCATCTGTTGTCCAAACTGTCCACCAAACTGCTGGCAAAGCTATCTTCCAAATAGGGGATCTTTGAGATCCTAAACGAGCACCGTGCCAAGCTTTGAGAAGAGATCCCATAGAGAAGGGGGAGCACCAGGCCATGTCGAAGGCAGAGAGGATGTGACCCCATATCTTGCTGATGAGGGGACAATGCACGAAGAGATGGTTGTTGGTTTCTTCAGCAGCCAAGCAGCAAAGACACACATTGGGGAGGATCATACCTCTCTTCTTGACATTCTCAATAGAGAGAGTTTTGTTTCTACCCACCAACTAGCCAAAGAACGCCACCTTAGGAGGGGCCGAATACTTCCACAGGTGGTTAGTCATAATATCTAGGGACTGCATGGGTATTGGATCCAAAATGGAGTAGAATGATTTTACCGAAAAATCACCAGATTTTGCTGGGATCCATCTGATCTTGTCCTCCTCAAGGGGGTCTGGCTGGCAGCTAGAAAGGCGAAGGAGGAGGGCTGAGAATTCTTCTATCTCTTCATCATACAGGTTTCTCCTACATTGCACGTTCCAAATCGGAGGCCCATCTGATTTGGAAAAGCAGCCTCCAATTGTGATCTCCTGGTTATGGGAAGTGTTATATATGTTCGGAAATTGAGTTTTGAGGGGGAGGTCCCCCGGCCATGTGTCTTCCCAGAAACGCACCTTAGTACCAGTGCCTACAACGAAATCGATGTGGCTAAGGATAGATTGTTTCATGGCCATAATTCCTTTCCACAGGGACGACGCTCTGTAGGAAGAGGAATCAAGAGTCCACCAGCCACCTTAGTACCAAAGTGAACAAGTATTTGAATAAGGATATTGACGAGGAGGAAGGCGTGTATTGTGAAGCAGTCACTGCACTTGCAGTGGTGGTGCATCCGGAATCCACTGTCGACATGCTAATAAGGCTGTCTGTAGGAGGAAGTGAGGACATTCCTCAATTTGACTCTTATTGATTGGTATGATTGGCTTGCCATGAAGTTTGGACCACGAGGAATGTAACTGACACATTAGTTAGGATTGTTGGATGGGTCAATTGCTGTAATATGTTATTTGTTTCTTCTTCAATATTTTTTGGTACGATGAAATCCAATTTTTAATGCAATCTAAACTCTATAGTTGTTGATTATGGCTGTACACGTAATTTGATTATAATTTGGACTGGAGGAGATTAAGAAGAACACGGAAGTTTTAGTCCTTATTGCAGAGGCAGCAAAGATTATGGTCTCTGTTGCAATGGTCCATTACTAACTGAACATATTTACAGGACCACATGGGACTTCTGACCCAACTGATGCTGATTATGTCGAGAAACTAGTTTATGAGTGTGATGATTGTTGTTAACAGAACTTACACATGGAGAATCAAGTTTTTCTTAAATATTTTGACATTTTAAAAAACATAGGCTTGTTGAATCATACAAAATATCTTCAAGAATTTTCATTTAATTCTCAATCATGGGCAAGGGAATCAACTAATCCATGAGATATTTCAATATATTGAGGAGATAGATAGTCGGCATTTTAGCAAAGTTTTGAATGAAGTTGTTTCCTTGATACTTGGCTTTTGTCAAGTCATCAACTTCTGAAGCCCCTCAATGTATCCATTATGACCCGGCCAAGATTTAATTGATACTTTTAGGTAGACAACTATAATTGTTCAAAATAATCATCAATTTGTTAAGAGCACATTCTAACCAATTCGAAGAATATTATTTATGACTGTATCGGCATGAAGACAGCACACACGTCCCAATAGTGGTTCTTGGCAATGCCGAAAGATGTTTTTGAAATAGACATAACCAAAATTTGCAGAATATTATTTATGATGGATGTATTGTTCGATATGCACTTCAATTATGCCCTTGCTACATGGGAAAATTTGCCTTCTAATCTTTATGTCTTGCATTCGGCACTGGAAACAGAGGGGGATAATCTGATAGTTTCAGAAGGTATCCTATTTGTTAGCATATTTTACTTTGATGAGTGATGGATCTTAGATCAAGAAGCAATTAATTAACCTATCCAATTGTCATAGTAAATATTCATAAAATATTATCATAGCTAAATACTACCTAACCGGTGCTGGATACGCAAAGGCGTCAAGTTTCTCTAACTACCCCTTTCATCGCATTCACTATCACTTATTTTAGTGGTTCCAATGGTCCAATGAATGCTGCCGAGCTTTTTAGCTTTCAGCATAACTCATTATGAAATGTTGTTAAACATTTTTTTTGGGGTATTGAAAGCGCGCTTGCTATTTTAACTAAAACGCCCCTGTATACTTTAGAGACAAGCGAATATAGTTATCACCATCTGTCTTCTACATAATCACTTCTGAAATGAACAAATTGATGGCTCAAAACTTCTCCAAAAAAGAAAAAAGAAAAAAAAAGAATGACAAAGAAAAAAGAAAAAAAGAAATAGAAGAAGAAGATGTTTCCTTGTTAAATCTTGTACCGAGGACACCACCACTTAGAATGAACAACAAATTAGTCATGCAAATTGTGGGTAGTCATCAAGGCTTCCATAGATGATGTAATGCAGGGGCATTTTCACATTGGGCTCGAGTGGGGTAGCCTGTGGGATGCAGGGACACATTCGAGGTGGGCGGCCCGTGTGAGGTGGTATCCATGTGATTTGGGGCCTACGAGGGGGGTTCGACTAAGGTCCTAACCCATGAGATGTGGGGCTTGAACTATGAGATAAAGGGATTGATTAGCCATGCTCTAACAATTCGAGCTTTTAGAGCAAGTGGTTACTTGTCCTGCATCATGATGATTGTGGTATTGTTGAAGCCAAAAAAAGAAAATAAAAAAGCCACACATGCCTATTTTTTTATGCATAAAAAATTTCCTTGCGTTGTAGGAGGCATACCACCTCATGATGCAACCAAATGGCTAATATGTTGTTTGATCTTGTTTCATCGATGATCAAACCCATCTAAAGGTTCCTAATCAAGAATATGGATTATCCAACGATTGAGATGAAAACTCTTGGCCACTATGAGGATTTAGATTCATTTGATGGAAGATCAATGGTCTTGATGCACCTTGTGGACCAAATCAATGGTTGTTGATTGGTTATAGAATTACAATGAAGTTGAACCAATTTCCATATAGTATTGTTATCACTTTTCTTATGGGCCACTACTAAGTGCGCTTGACCATGAGGCGTTGAGGTACTTGCACTCCTAGAAGAAATTGAGTGTGCAACACGCTAATTGGAGTTACATTCAGGAGTTTACCTTCAATCTCAAGCATCGAGGGGAGTAATGAACGGGGTTGCAGATGCACTTAACTGGAAGACACATCTATTGATCATGTTATAAGTCTCCGTAGTGGGACTTGATGAGATCGAAAGTGATTATGTTATTCGATAAAGATTTCAGAAAGATCTTCGCTGCTTTATCTGTTGGGTTAGACGACGAGTACCCATGCTTTGCTCTCATGACGGATACTTGTCCTATGACACTAGGCTGTGCATTCCAACGGGCTCTTTGTGGGGGTTAATAGTATGCGAACTACATTTTTGGTGGCCTGGGAGGTCACTTTGGGATTAGAAACACTATGACCATGGTCAAAGACTATTTCTATTGGCTAGGAATTGGCTAGGGAGCGAGAAGGACATTACAACCGCACTGTGTGCCAACTTGGTAGGTAAACACGACACTGGCCTATACACTCTGTTACCAGCTTTGAATGGCCCATAGAAAGATCTTAGCATGGACTTTGTACCATGGTTGCTAAGGATGCAGTGTGACCATGGCTCCATTTTTTGTTGTTTTTGATAAATTCTCCAAGATGGCCCATTTCATCCCATGCAAGATGGCAGATGATGCAAAGCACATTACAAACCTTTTCTTAGAGAAGTGGTCTGGCTACAAGGCGTTCCCAAGACCACATAATGTTTGATCAAGATATTAGGTTGATGAGTTACTTTTTCAAGACACTTTGAGCTACGATGGGAACAAAACCTTGAGCAATTTCCAATGGTCGAATGTGGTTTTTTTGAGCAAGGGCTTCTCCATTGATGATCTTTCAGTATGGTTCTGCCATTACTGTTCCCTTTCAGAAGATTTTTATGTCAGTCATTACATTTTAGAGGTAGTAGTTTTGGTATCTAATGTGGGGGCATTTTTACACCAGGCTCGAGTGGGGTGGCCTGTGGGATGCAGGGGCACACTCGGGGTGCGCGGCCCGCAAAACCCATGGATTTGGGGGCCGCGTGAGGTGGAACCCATGAATTTGGGGCCTGGGCTATGAGATAAAGGTATTAATTCGTTATGCTCTATCAATTTGAGTTTTAGAGCAAGTGGTTAATTGTCCTGCATCAAATTTGTATTAGAGCGGGAGGTCTCTTATTCGAGACTCCTCACCGCGGGTAATTAATGTGGGGGCATTTTCACACCAAGCTTGAGTGGGGTGACCTGTGGGATGCAGGGGCACACTCGGGGTGGGCGGCCCACAGACTCCATGGATTTGGGGCCCGTGTGAGGCAGCACCCATGGATTTGGGGCCCATGATTTCTTTGCTTTGAATCCCTTTGCAACCTTTTGGATTGCCTCAGGTGGACTTTAGTAGTTTCCCATTTTAGAGCTAAGATTTGTTAGAGAAGTTATTAGTAGGGGTGGCAGTTTTTTAATCTGTAAGTTACTACCTGTTATTTAGGGTATATGTTTAGGACTCTTTTAATGTTTCTGATTTAAATCATGCCTCTTTTAATAGAGTGGAACAGCACCTTATCTTCCATGCTTTGTCTTTCGTTTGCCCCCTTTTATTCTAGTTTAAAATTTCTATCTAATGCTTTTTCTTATTTTGTTTCTCTGTCAATTTTATACTTCCAAAGTGTGGAGCTTGTCACTTTAGAACTTGTTTAAATAGTGAATCAATTTAGAAAACCACACTTGAATCTTGTTTAAGTAGTTATGTTGACAATAGATGCATTTCCTACAGGACATGTGTCCCACAAATACTTCTAAGAGGACACCGATTGTGTTGAGGATGGTTGTGCTGGTCATTGCAATGCTTTGTGGTATTTGTATTTGCTTTATTTGTCTAAAGCAAATTAGCACACGTGTGAATCCAAATTATGTCGTGCCAGGCCCAAAAATCCAAGTAACCGTGGAACAGTGTCAGGTTTCTAGCACTCACGCTGGGGAGGGTTTACTTTTGCACTATCCGAAACCAAAAACTTATAGCAGGTATTACAAAATTTCCGTATTTCATTTTGTATATTTTTTTTAATAACACACTTTTTAAAGTTGTTAGCACTTCAACAGGGGTGAATGCATATGCAATCCTGTCCGCTTCTTTGCAATTTTGTCCATGCAGAGATCTGGAAGTGGATGGTTTGAAACTTTCTTGAACAGCCACATCAATGTTAGCTCTAATGGAGAGATTTTTTCTGTTAAAGAAAGGCGGAGTAATATTTCATCTGTTCTAGGCACGTTGGACAAAGTGTACAATCTTGATTGGTTTAGTAGTGCTTCCAAAAATGAATGCTCAGCTGCAGTTGGCTTCAAGTGGATGCTTAATCAGGTAATGTTTTACGTGCACACTTTTTTGGACTCTGACCATGGCTTTCTGATAAAAGAGTTTAATACATTTTTCAGATCAATAGGATCTCTTTGATGACATTTATGTTCATTCAAACTGAAGCTATCATATTTTCACCTTGTATGCCAGCTTAATGCTTTGTGTCGATGGTATTTTGTCACTTCTATGTCTAGAAAACTAAGGAAATAATCTTCCCAAAAAAAAAAAGGAAAAGAAGAAGAAGAAGAAGAGAAGCTAGAGAAATGTTACTTCTATTCTTATTAGATAATAAAAGCATGAAAGGATGGAAGACTTGTAAAAAACATATTAACTTGTGCCTCTAAACAAACTATCAATCTCCCATCTAACTGTTATATTGTCCCACCTTTTGAGCTTGTTGTCATGGATTTGCTAACAATTTAGCACACCCTTGTCTGTGCGACACAAATGCAATTCCCCAGTGCTATCTTAGTTGGACTAACTCCGACTTGCATCAGTAGGTGCTGGACACCATTTCAACTGATGATTGAAGGAGTCCTTTATCCCTCATCTAAGCATTCCTGACTTTGAGAACAGAGGGTTCTGGGTGTTGATCTAATATCGAGGAATGCTATGTTGCTAATTGCAAGCAGCCATCTGCCAATGCCGAACACAAGCATCCCCTGCAGGCGGACACAACACTCACCACCAAATACATGTCCTCATGATGCCCTAGTCTACATTCGACATTTATGTCTAAGTGGATCAGGTTGATTTTTGGGCCTGGGCACATTCACTATGGGCCCACCTGATGAATGGTCCAAATCTTGCACATGTTTACCATGTTGGCGCACATGGATCACTTGTTATTGATGTCTGTGATGGGAACTTGCAAGTGGCATTCCTCATTAACATCAATGCTACATGACACCTTTTCTTCAAATCAGAGCTGCACGATTTATTTATTTTTTGCTGATTTGTGGCATATGGTTTCCTTCTATTTTCCAACAATCAATTGCCTTTGACAGCATGCAAATGTTGCATCTTAAAATGAATGTTGTCATCATTCTATCCTGCTGGTTCTATGTTAGTTTTGATGGGAAAGAATCAGGATTTTGTCTTTGCATGGTCAGTGCAGGGTGTCCTGAAATATCACGAAGAAATAGTTGAGTATTTCAACCGCCAGGGTGTTTCTGCAATTTTTCTTCTCCGGAAAAATCTTCTGCGCAGGACTATTTCTATTCTTGCAAATTCTTATGATCGAGATGTGAAGCTACTCAATGGCACTCATAAATCCCATGTCCATTCACAAACCGAGGTCTCTCTCACTATCCAATACTCTTTCATCTTCCTTTCATTTAGATTCCTCAAAGTGATTATAAAATGTTTTGGGGACGAATTACCTAATCTGCAACCCTAATATATGTCTAGGGCAATGTTGTCAAAATCGTGTGATTTGTGGTACGAATATGATTCATATCGTATCACACACCACATGATATGAATCATAGGTTCAAATTGCAAATCCTAAATGACTGTAACTGAATCTTACAATTATCATATGAATCGTAAGATAAATATGGATGCTTCATTAGTCTGGACTCGGCCAATTTGCAAGTCGACTTGAGGCACTTGCTGAGTAAAGCCCTTCTTGGATTTTATTTATTTTTACTACAGTGATGCAAGTAACAACCGTCCCACTCTATGCAAATGCCTAGTAGAGCTGGGGATCGAGTCAAGTCGGACCAAGTTAGGGCTGACCCAACTCGATCCGGTTTTAAAATAGGCCTTTCCTGAACTCGAACCAACTCTGTACCAAGTCCAGCATGTCTGACCCAATTCGAGTCCGGGTCTGGCCTGGACTAATCTGGACCGAGTCTGACCCGGTCACAAGTACCGAGTCGGGTCGAGTTGGCACCAAGTCGGGTCAGGTGCAGTGGGTATTCACGGGCTGAAATCACCACTCAAAGCCTAGATTCACTTGCCAGAATTGCAGCCTCTCCATCAGCTACACAGCATCTCAGATTTGAAATGTCAGATCTGAGTTGTGTGTGTGTGTGTGTGTGTGAGTCGAGTCAGTACCGAGTTGAATTTCGAGTTGAGTTGAGTTACTGGGTGACTCGCTCGACTCGGTTTGAGTTCGGATTGGATGAAGTCAACTGGGTTCGGATCGACTCACCCACTCGGTTCAGATAAAGTCAGATCTGAATGAGTTGGACGAGTTGAGTTTGCCGAGTCGAGTCGTCCCATGCCCAGCTCTAATGCCTAGCCAGGTCACAGTTTTGAAACCTTCTGATCTCGGCTTATGAAATTACTAAAGGCTGAGTTTGGAAAAGCGGCTTGTACTATTTCCACTGTG